>NC_140425.1:12948678-17948678 GCF_965140295.1 Lepidochelys olivacea
ATTATTTTAGATTTGACTTATTCTGTAGTTTATGCTAGATTATTTCAGAGATGCTGTGTGTAGCAGCAGCATATGCATGATTCTACCAGTGGAATCTCCGAATGGGGAATATGGGAAAACTTTCAGGTTCTTGAGAACCTATTACCTATCTGGGGCTTGATCATGAGCTTCATAGAGTTATTTATACAGTGTCATATGTTTAAAGCACTAATGGATAAGATAATGATACAATTTGTGTGACTGGTGTCAACATTCTTCATTTTATCACTGGTTTCAGAGTAACAGCCGTGTTAGTCTGTATTCGCAAAATGAAAAGGAGTACTTGTGGCACCTTAGAGACTAACCAATTTATTTGAGCATAAGCTTTCGTGAGCTACAGCTCACTTCATCGGATGCATCCGATGAAATGAGCTGTAGCTCACGAAAGCTTATGCTCAAATAAATTGGTTAGTCTCTAAGGTGCCACAAGTACTCCTTTTCATTTTATCACTGCTGCTTTATGGGTTATCTTCACCTGTGGTCTTTCACCAATCCTATGAGGGAGGACATAGTTTAAACTTAGCTCTAAAGGTCAGTCTCCCAATATAGGATCCCGGAGCATAGAACTAATTTCAGAGGTTTTTGCCTTGGATATTTAAAAGTTAAGATTGAGTATACATCAGTAACTTTGGTTAAGAAACAAAACATACAGCACTACAGGGATATTGTAAGACTTGGCGTCCATATAACTGCAAATCCAGAAAATTTCAGCATTAAGCTTGCTCTTAAAAGAAATCCAAATATGGTAAGAGATGCAAAATGCACAGACAAGATTCTCTCAACCCCCTCCCTTCTCAGTTTTTGTCCTGTAGTGACACTATGAAATTGGGTTGAGGGTTGGATTTGGAGGAATGAAGATATCTAATGTCCTTTTAAAAGCTTGTTTCTAATCTGGGATTTCAAATGCTGAAATTGCTTTTATTAATTTGCGGGCAGAAAGCAAAAAGAATATTTTTGTCACTGTTTAAATTTTGGGTTTAATACCAAATTGAGATTAAGTTCCCCTCCCTCAGAGTGAGAGCCAGCATCCTCTGAGGCCCTCCATCAAAATGAGGAAAGACCAGACTTGCCATTCCTGATGCTGTTAGGGGGGTTAAGGCAGGAAATACCTTCCAGGCACTACTTATTTCATAAAGAGACCAAAGCCCATCCTTTTTTAAAAAAGAAAAAAAGAAGCCCTTTATGGGTTCTCTAAATGTGCAGAATCCCACCCTACAAATGTTTGATGTGACCAAGTCACTAAAACAAATATCTAGTGCAGAAATTCTTGCTGAATGTTTATGGAGACGTAACTTAATAGCTTGCTATTGGGATTTACAATAAACTGATCTCCTATCTTAGTAACTTCTTGCCAACAACATTGCTTATGCACAGATTTAGTCTTCCTAGTAGACTTCCCCACACAGAGAGTAGATGAGATTTTAATAGGAATGGCCAAGTTGAATTTGGACCTTGCTGCACATTGGATGTCTTACTGATATTCTTTCCAGATGAGCAGCACAGCCAATTCTCTAAGCTGTTGCTGGCATCCAGGAAGCAGGTGCTGCAGTGGGTGATCTTGGAAGAGAAAACAGCATTGCTACGACAGTACGAGGAGGAAAAGCACACCCCTGAGGCTTGCTTTATTGAGGCAGCTATCCAGGAACTGAAGGTGAGGATCCCCAGTTGTGGTGGATGTTAATGGTATTTGATGCTTACTGTGTTTTTAATGGAGGCCAAGTATCCACAGCAGGTTTGGTTTGGGGGAGCCAGATAAGAAGTCTCTCAATATAGAGATTATTTTTGGAAATGTGTGATTCAGTATCTGCAGTAGTAACAAAAGAAAATAGTTAAAATCTCAAATATTCTTCCATTTGGGGCACAGAATACTGGCAAGGTAGCTTGCTTTTGGTGACACCTGCTGATCAAAAGCAGCAATATAAACACTGAAAGGGAATAAGAACTACATGCGCCCCAATCCCTATCACTGACAGAACTCTGCCACCTGGAATGCCACCAGCCTCTGAATAGTGTCTTAACTGCAGAGGTAGTTGTGGAAGCTTGCTGTTGGTGAAGCCAGGCTCTCCTTGTGTCAGGAATAGCTAATTCTTGGGATAACTCTTCTTTTGTCTATAAAACCTCTTTAACCAAACCTGTAGGTTATTGCTTGTTTCAAAGCCAGTATGTGGTAGATGGCCTGCAGAGGTCATTTCTAAGTAAGCTGGTGTCTCCCTCTATTACAGAAGTGGCCACTGGGTGAGGGAGAATCTTGATCTGTGACAGTGAGAGACACGAGGGGAGGGAATACTGACGTTTATAGTGTCAGTCTCCTGGAATAAATAAGAAACTGAAATGTGTTCTCTTTGGGGTGGCCTGTAGTATCGAGAGAAGGCTCTAGCTTCATTGGACCAGAGTAGCGACATCGATGTCACAGGAGCCACAGTAGCTGTAGAAGAATTGGCCCTGATGGCGCCCTCTATGGCCAGGGTGCCTGCAGCTTCCCAGGAGAAAAAGGTGGGTTTTTTTGTCTCCCTTTCTTCCCCAGGACAAGCACAGTTAGGATCTAACTCCACCTCCTCACTATAGTGCAAGGTGAGCAGGCACTGAGGATATCTACCCTTCTCAGAGCATTTGTGTACCAGAGATTATAGTTCTTCTGAATGGGATGATGTGAGTTGGATACTGACTCTACACTGTGTGTTTGTGAGTTGTTTTTTTGTTTTTTGTTTTCTGTAGCAGTGTGTTCTGGAATATCTTTCTGCATTTGATGAAGAGATGGTGGAAGCCCACTCTGATTCTGGAAGCTCCTTTCCTCTTCCCCTGGAAGCAGAAGAGGAGGAGGTACTTGAGGAGGTACCAGCTGTGAATGCTACAAAAGAAACTAGTCCATCAGAAAGTAACTACCAGGAATCTAAAGTTACAGCCAACAATGAACGTTTGCGCAACAACTCTCCTTTTTACTATTTCTATCAAGGTTAGTGGAATGGGGTCTGTTTGTGGAGGGAGAGGTAAATGCTCACCAAAAAGTGCCCCAGGGGAAACATTTGTAGCTTCAGTGGATTCATGAGCTTGTTAATTAACCCCTATGAAACAGAACTTCAGAGAAGAAAGTCTAACATTTCTTGCCATTAATGTTTGACGCTCCAGGGGAGAAGGGGGTTTGGCTTTGAGAAATCAGTAGTTCCAGGGGAGTTAAGGATGAGGTGGGAAGTACAGAAGTGACAAGTGAATTTCTTCCCTTGTAGCGGAGGATGGACAGTGTATGTACCTTCACCCTGTGAATGTTCGCTGTCTTGTTCGTGAGTATGGCAGCCTGGAGAACAGTCCAGAGAAGCTCACTGCAGCTGTGGTGGAGATAACTGGCTACTCTATGACTGAGGTAATTGCTGTAGCTTTTTCTTGTGTTACCAATCATGGCCTTTTTCTTAAGGAGGGCAGTTGAGAGCTGATGGTGGGTAAGATACTACTAGGAAATGCTAACTTACAGTGGTTGTCAAGCATTTTCCAGTACTCGCTGAAGCACTTTTTTCCAGGCTGGGGGTAGGGTTGGGATCTGCTTAAGGCATCTTTGGAAGCAGCAATGCCTGTAATAAATTCTCATGAATTGACTGGCTTCGCTGGTGTTCCTTCTGTTTCCTCTTCCTGGGAATAGATTAATGGGGAGTACTTGGCATAACTGTTTCCAAGACAGGTTCCTAGAATTTCAAGTGTTTAGTGGGTGAGAGTAATGTCACCCCCAAAAAGCCAGTGATATAGATGGTTGCGAAGGGAGAGACTTGGCCTATGGGTTCTAATGCCACAAGATACCTGATCTTTTCTCCTTTCAGGATATGCGACAGCGCCATCGTTACCTATGTCACTTGCCTCTCACCTGCGAGTTCAGCATCTGTGAACTGGCTCTGAAGCCACCTGTCATATCAAAGGAGACCCTAGAGACATTTTCCGGTTAGTGCTTTCGTTCCTTTTCCCAGGAGGGATGATGCCCTGTAACCATAAAGAATTTGGAAGAAGGGATGTCTGTTTCTGTGGGTGGGAGGACAAATGGATAACAGGAATGTAAAAGGCTGGCTTGCTCCTCAGTCACACTAGTTCATGATGATCCTAGCTAGAATTAGGGATTGCCTTGTTCAGGTTAAGGAACTCCTCTGATTTGTCTGCAACAGGTGAGTGTTTTATTTGTGTAGATTAGACAAATGTTTGAGAGAAGAGTATGGACGAGAGTGGGAAGGATCAATCTACAGTAGAACGTAGACACTGCACTAACTTGCTTATGCATAAATTAATGATCAACTAGTGATAGTGTCTCCAAAACTGAAAAGTTTTTTACCAAGTATTAGCTTTTACCTGGTCTCCTATAATTTGTGTGACACTTAGATGACATTGAAAAGAGGAAACGCCTGCGGCAGAAGAAAGCGCGTGATGAGCGGCGTCGGGAACGCAGAATTGAGATGGAGGAGAATAAGAAGCAGGGCAAGTGTGAGTCTCACTTAACCACAACTGGTGGGTTTCTGCTTCTCTTCAAATGCTGGGAAGGTTTGAGGATATGGGGTTAATACATTGGGGATAAGGTTGGGGGCCTGCCATGATCACAAGTGAATACGTATTAACCTTGCCATAAATTGGGCTTGCTGTAGAACTCTAGCACCCTTTCCTTAGACGGTGAGATCATGAGTTGCGCTACCTGGATCAAGGAAGCATTTAACAGAAACTGCACAACTAACATACTACTTTACCATGCCCAACACATTGAAGCTGAAGAACACGGTGGGGGGGCTGCCACGGAAAGGATATACTGCATTCATGTAACTCCCAGGATTCTGTCTCTAAATCCAAATTAATCCCTTCAACTGGAAAGGTGAAGGAGGAACAAATATCTTCTATTTGGGTTTTTTCTCAAGGAGACAGTAGCAGTATTGCTACTTTCCCTTCAAGGAAGAGACCACTCCCAGAGCCCCTGAAACAACTTGACACTTGCACACCAGTGACCCATTACCCCGTATTAAGCCATGTTCTGATTAAAAACTTTTTCTGGCTTTCTCTAGATCCCGAGGTCCACATTGCTCTAGAGAACCTGCAGCAGTTTCCTGCCTTCAGCGCCTGTTCAGGAGAACTCATCAGCAGTGATGACCAGAGCTCCTCTTTGTCCCTTCTTGGCAGAAGCTCTGTGCCTCTCACAGGTGAGCAGCTGGAAGAATACACAGATGGATTGATGCAGTCCCTCCCCCAGGCTTTCTGACTCTGAACACCAAGCTAGACTTTCACTGCTGACCACAGAACCCTTTTGCATTGGTGGTGAAATCCAAAAGTTCAGCACCCAGAAATAGAGGACTAAAGTATATCTCCATAAGTGTTGCCTACCTTCCACTATGTCTTGTCTGTATCCTGGATCTGAGCATTGCACTGCAGCCACCACTTACAAGAAGCCTCATATTGTAGGAAAAGGAATAGCTACTTCCAAGAAATGGACCCCCACTCCCAAGGGGAGCTGGGAAGGTTTGTAAGTAACTCTCTACAATTCTGCCTTGGGTGAACCACCATTTATTTTTCTTGTGTATTGTAACCTGACACATGCTACCTTTAGCACTGAATATAGGATATGTTTTCCTGGGTTAGTCCTGAGAAGGATCAAGTTCAATGACTCCACCACCTTAGGTGTATCTCACCTTGGGTCTCCTTTCCAGCATTCTGAGATGGTTCTTGGTCACTTGCTCTCTAGTAAGTGTCCCTGTATTAAAAACATGTTGAGACAATCTGTATAAGAGGCTAAATAGCAGAGGGGGGAAACTGAAACATCGACAAGATGCTTTGAGATGAAAGCTGGAAATTTTGGGCTATAACGCATTGTTTGACTTGGCTGGCACCAGCTTCTTTCTCCTCCGTTACACAAATGTGGGATTTTGCTAATGTAATTGGCTTTCCTGTTTGACTGAATCTTGTCTCTGCAGAGTCTGTCTCAACTCCATTGTCAACTGCTGCCAGCCTGGCTAGCCCATCACTCTGTATTGGGAGCCTAGAAGAAGAGTCTCCCTTACCCTCCTTTGCCCAGGTAAATCCTCTTCCCTTAAAGTTGCATATGCAACAGAACACCCAGCTGACTATCCTCCTTGCTGTTTCCTCACTGGTCTGAATTTTAAGACCTCCAAGCACAGTCCTAGTGGCTGCTAAAATGGGATGGTCCCTCCACTCTTCAGTTGATCAGTGCTAATGTTTGGCAAAAGACCCATACTAGGCAAAGTCCTGTTTTCTGGCTTGAAAGTTGTATTGTACAACTTCCTGGGGGCGTGGGCAGGGATGCTGACAGATAGGCCTTGGTCTACTTTCTTATGCACACTTTTTTTCTCCCTCCCTTGTTAGATGTTGAGAGTTGGAAAAGCAAAGCCAGAAATGTGGCCCAAAGCTGCCTCAAACACAAGAGGTAAGGAAACCCTACCTCCAGTGATTATCTTGCATAATTACAGGTGTAATGGCTACTGAATAAAAGCACTCTTGTACAAGCTCAGCAACACAATTCTTCCACCATCTGTGGCCTTTCTAGAAATCTCCTTTCTTCCAGATCAGAATACCCTGGCACCTCCTGTTCCAGTGGATAGTGATGGAGAGAGTGACAACTCTGACCGTATGCCTGTGCCCAGCTTCCAGAATTCCTTTAGCCAAGCTATTGAGGCAGCCTTCCTGAAGTTGGATAAGCCGTCCACATCTGATCCCGTCTCTGGTAAGAACAAAGCAGTTTGTCACCTAAATAGTCTAACATGCCCAGCTCCCTGACACTGGAAGTCCTCCCTCCCAGTGTACAGGGGCCATAAAAGCCCTATCACTGGCTGGCTGGGCAAGTTTCCCCCAGTGCTGGCACTGCATAAGGCTTATGGGCAGTGATGAGATGCCAAAATCTTAACCGGTTAATCTTAACCCTATAAAAAGTTCTGGTTTAAGGGATGTGCCACAGTATGTATTTTTTGTACCAGTAGGGTTACCATTCCTCCATATTTTCCCAGGAGGAATTTTTAAAATTCCTCCCAGACAGCGATTTTAAGTACCAAAAAGTATGACCTGTCTGGGAAAATACAGATGTACGTTAACCCTACCTAAAGTTTGTTTTTGTTTTTTTTTTTAAAAGATGGGCCTGAACTAGAAATGAGCTCCATTTCACATGTGTGGGTCCCCACCACTCCCTGGGGGTGTGCTAGGGTGACCAGATGTCCTGATTTTGGGGTTTTTTTTTCTTATATAGGCTTCTATTACTCCCCACCCCATCCTGATTTTTCACACTTGCTGTCTGGTCACCCTAGGGTGTGCACATGTGTGGGTCCCAGCTGCTCCCTGTCCCCCTCATTGAAGCAGGTGTTAGGGTTACTGCCCTGGGAACTGTAGGGCACCAGTGGACATAGGGCCAGCTACAGACAAGGGCGTGGGGCAGCATTGGCTGGAGGCAGGGCAGGGGGTGCGTGCGGGGCTGGCGGCGGGGCAGGGGGTGCGTGCAGCAGGGGCTGGCTGTGGCTGGGGGGTGTGGTGCTGGCTGTGGGCAGGGTGGTGGGTACTCACAGGGAGAGCGGTTCGGAGCAGCCCAAGCAGTAGGATGCAGCCCAGGCCCAGCAGAGCAGCCGGGGACCCACCAGGCAGCAGTGGGAGCCCCAGGGTCAGGGGAGCAGCAGCACCAGGGCTTGTGCCCAGGGCCATGTGGCAGCCCACATAGCTCCTGCAGCGCAGCCCCCCCAGTGGCCGGAGGAGGAATTGCATCACTGCTTGGCCAGAGCCCATCAAAGCTTCAGTGCCCCCTGCAGGGAAGCGGGTTAACAACCGGTTGTAAAACTGCTTCAAAATTTAACCACCAGTTCATGCGAACCAGCTCCAGCTCACCACTGCTTATGGGGTCCTGCCCAAGTCCTGATGTAGCAGTGGTGGTATGTTGGGGATGGAACTGTAACGTACAATACTAGAACCATTCTAAACAGTTCCAGGTTGTGGAGCTGCTCAGAGGCAGCCTTAAGAGGGAGCTGCTCTAAGTTACAATGGGAGTTGCACCAGCCTCCAATAAGCCCAGAATCTTATCGGCACAGAGATGGCTTATAACCACCTTTGCCCCCTCTCTCCCTGGACTGCACCTGAGTAGGACGTCCGAAGCACAGCACACAAACGTATCCTGGGTATTCATCATGTGCCAGCTTCTGCTGGCTTCTCCCTATGTGCAAGGATTGGCTTTCTGTGGTAAGGTGGGCCTAGCTCACCCCAAAGTTTTTTGTGCCTCTGGCACTCCAGTGATGAATTCTGCAGCCATATAGAAGTTTCAAACTAATTCATATCTAGACTCTTAAATGAATCAGGCATCAATTGATACACTAGTCCTTGTTCTTCTGCTCAGTTTCATGCTGCCATGAAAGTTGCAGTGTATTGCAGGCTCAATATTTATGATCCATAACTTGGTAGAACTGTTTGTCAGTGGGAAGCAGATGCATTTTTTTATTTCTAACCTTTATGAATGGGATTGAAATGACCTCCTCTTTGGAGGTGAGCTACTCTCACTTGCTACTCAATATTTGCCTGCATCCAGCTGTGTGATGGATAAGCATGCTAGTTCAGAGCTACTAAAATGACAGCAATAAGAACAGTTCATACTGCTTGACTATTTCAAATTCTAGAGACTCAGAAAACAACCCATCAGATTTCATGTTTCACCTTTGGACAGCTTCCTCTAGCCACCATAAGGGCTGGTAATGTAGTTTTAAAACAAGTCCTAAAATGCTGTAGCATTGTGTGGCAAAAATTCCACAGCAATAGACAACAAGGTCCTAGGTACCTACATTGAAACTAACCCTCCTCCCCAGCCTATTAACCATGAAATGGGAAGATCACTGTAGCTGGGAAGAAATATGGCTTCGTCTAAGCCAAAAAAATATAAATCTTTCTTTTTCTTTTACAGAGGAAAAGGGAGGCAAGAAAAGAAAGAAACAGAAGCAGAAGCTGCTATTTAGCACCTCAGTTGTCCACACAAAGTGATGCTGCTGTCCAAGAAAGTTCTGTCTCCTGGTTTTCATTTGCTTTTTGTTTTGCTGCTATAGTTTAAGTATTTAAGCTTGAACAGACTAAATCCATGTTTCTAGGCCTTGGGGGAAGGGGGAGAGAGGAGAGGACCATAGATATCCACTTTTTATTCTAGCACTTTCAATTGGTTTATACAAAATCGAAGTATTAAGAGAAACTGAACCTGGCAATGTTTAGCCAAGGTTTCCAGTCTGTGCCAAGTCAGCTCTTTTGGCCCATCAGCAGTTTGAATGTGTTTTACTGCTGTCTGTGGCACTGCCAGTTTGTTGCAATATGGTGTCACTCAAAAGGCAGAGAACCTCTACTCTCCCTATTGGTGTGTGTGTATAGAGAGGAAACAGTACACAAGATCTGGCAGTAAGTGTAGTTTGCTGTAAAGCAGAATCCTTTTTCTTAGCAAGTGCAGTTTGCCTTCCACTGGAAATGGGCAATATTGAAGAGGTTCCTGTTTCTAGATCATAGTAGGAAGGAGGGTTCTTAGTCTCTAAAATGACAGGAATAGCAGTTACTAACTCCTTCTGGTGCCTAAGGATTAGATCTAGGGTGGGAATATAGTAGATTCTTGTTACCAAGCTCAAGTTACAATACATACTGGACTCTCTGCGTTTCAGAATGAATGTCAGGGAATGACTTACTGTTGCATGTTAGTGTGTTAACATGGATGTGGTAAGACAGGTTGCAAAGGAATTCTTTGTCTCCATGATCTGGAGCAAACATTCCACCCTAGAGTCTCTTGATAACTAGGCTGGGTGGGGTTTTTTTGAGATCAGCTGCATTTGAATCAGAGGAATGTGATATCTAAAATCTGCAGAATTATTAACCCTACAGCAGGCAGCAAGGTTATTTGTCCTGGGTGGGGGCAGGGGCCTTATTGTGCTTTGTGCAGGGATGTAAGTTGGATTGTACTAGGCTCATCTTACTATAAACCTTTTTCTCCCTTCCCCTCTCTTCCCACACTTTTTTTTTTTCCCCCCCTTGGAGCAATCTCATTCTGCACTGCCTGTGGTTTAATTTGAAGCTAATGCATTAAATGGTGTGGATTTTCATTAAATAAAAGGAACAGTAGGTGTAATGTACCAGCAAAGACAAACAGTTGCAATAAATCATATGCACACTTAGAATTATAGTGCTGCAGGGGGCAGGAGTCCTTCCTCTGTAGTACTGTACCCCTTTTGTTGAGACTTGAGTTGGAAATAAAGTTAGGCTGAGCAGCCACTACCTGAAAGATTTCCTTCACCACCAGTTGGTAAAGGGGAACAATGTGGTTGTGCCCTTTAGCTTGCAGGCCTTGCTTCTAAAACAGCAGCTTTAAGTTCCTTAACTAAACATGTCAAGTCATCTTACCTTCTTTCATTTGGATATGTTGACAGACTTACTATACAGTGAGCTTTCTCACCTTAAGAAAAGGAGAAAATGTTAGATTCTTAATATGCTAGAGAGAAGTTCTGGCAACTTTATCAAACAGTCTGAATAAGAACTACACCTTGTCCCCCTTTAGTTCTTCCTTGGTATCACAACTATCCCTCTGCTAGACTTGTTTTTCTAATAACATAAGAATGGCCATACAGGGTCAGACTAAAAGCCCATTTAGCCCACTGTTCTGTCTTCTGACAGTAGCCAATGCCACATGCCCTCAGAGGGAACAAACAGAACAGGTAATCAAGTGATCCATCCCCTGTTGCCCATTCCCAGTTTCTGGCGAACAAGCTAGGGCTATCATCCCTGCCCATCCTGGCTAACAGCCATTGATAGACATCCTCCCTGAATTTTTTTTTTTAAACCCTCTTATAGGCTTGGCCTTCACGACATTCTCTGTCAGAGTTCCACAGGTTGACTAGGTGTTGTGTGCAGCAATACTTGCTGTGTTTTTTTTAACCTGCTGCCTATTTTAATTTAGTGGCCCCCTAGCTCTTGTGCTCGAGAACATAAATAACACTTATTACTTTCTCCACAACAGTCATTTTATAGGCCTGTCATATCTTGCCTTAGTTGTCTTTCCTAAACTGAAAAATCCCCATGTTAATCTCTCCTCATATAGAAGCTGCTCCATTCCCCCCCACTAATTATTGTTGTCCTCTTCTGAACCCATTCCAATTTTTTTTGAGATGGGGCTAAAAGTCAACTTTTTAAGAACCTTTCAGCCAATGTTCAACATATACCCGTTCCTTTGCAAACCATTTTATTTAACACTAACTCAGTGTCTCTCCATCTGCTAGAGTAAACTGCTTTGTTTACACTAGGACTCAACAGAAAACATGCCACTACTTGCTCTTGTACTTCAACAGCCAAGTTGCGTGGAATAGTTTTGGTCTAGAGAAGGTGCTGGCAGCTCACTGAAGCCTTGTCTGTACTAGCTCCTCTATGTGAGCTGAATTAGTTCAGTGATGGGAACTTTCCTTTTACACCAACTCCTGTTCTTCCCTGAGTGCTATGAATATCTTAACCTTGATTTGTGATGCCCTCTACAGTAGGTGTTTTGCAGTCTAAACCTTACTAGTGTTAGGATTCCATAGATACTGGAAAAAAACATTTTTGGGGGGGCCTTACATTCTCCTAGTAGCAATGGATCACCTTTCCTCAGCAGTGTGAATTAATACACTAAGTACACTTCAATCAAAAACCCCAGGTAGCTCTTAGTGTGTTATTTAAGGTAGTAGAGCAGTTGCTCAAACTTATTCTTTGACAGTTAGAAACAGGTTAACCATGGACTACAAAAGCAGGCAATATATTTAACCATACTCAAAGAAATATCCTCTATAGGATACTAAGTCAGTTTAATCTCTACTATAAAAAGCAAGCCTGATCCAGTACTAAGATGATTCCCATAGATGTGTGTAGTTGGTTAACTTAGAAGTCCTTGGACTTGTTTAAAAAACAAAACAAAACACTGCTCCATTCTTCAAATAATTCCAATGAATAGCTTGCTTATTCTTCCATGCCATTAAAAAAACAGCCAACCTACCACCCTTCGTCTGCTATACAACCTGGTGAAAGCCACCACTCCATTTCCCCCTCTTGGCTTGAAGAGATTCAAACTCTTGCTTAAATAGCTTAACCTAAAGAGTGCTGTAGTTGAGTTTTAAGGCTGCTGCACAGTGATTTCACAAGAAAGCAACATATTTTACCCTTTGCTTTATTTCCAAAAAATCAAATGTTTAAAAAAGTTGGGCAAGAGATGTCTTAATCCTTATCTGCTCAGCATAGGGCAGAAAGCCCAGGACATCTTTTAACTGGAAGTTATCCGATTGTCTCACAGAAGGCACTGCACTAGTTTTAGGTTTATGTTCAGTCTGTCTCTGCACAGTCATCTTCATCCCCACTTTGAGACTGCTCCTCCTCCACTTCCTTAAGGCAACAGCTTAACACTGACTTCTGGATGGACTGTCTTTCCTCTGCAACAATGAGGGTGAGGTAAACAATGAAAAGTGTCACTATTCAACATGCCTTCACAAAGAGGGAAGTACAAGAAGTTCACATAGCTACACTGACCAGCTGAGGAGCCCAGCTCTACCAAATAACCAGACTGACAGGAGAGAAATAACAAATGCATCATACAACATAAAGTCCATGTGTAACAAGGCCCCTTTTAGAATGTATGAATGGAGCAGCTGCTTACCTTCACTGGTGCAGTTGTGCAATAGTAGCAGCAGCTGTTTCCTATTGTACTGAATGAGGAACTTCTGACATGTTCTTATTGTCCCTGTTGGAGAAACATGGGAACAAGTTCTGTATGTTAACAGAGGGCTGAAGCAAATTAAATGCAATGAAGTAGCACAAGAGTCCATTTAAACGCTGCTAGAATGTAGTCTCCCTGCTCATGCCGGTAGTAGTACTGTAGTGGATCAAACAGCAAGAACAGCACAGGCTATAATATTAATCAGCTACAGAAATCGTGCTAAACAATGAAAGAACTCTTACTATCCCTCCAGCCTTCCTTCCCTGTTTGAAACTTCTTGACAGGAACTCAGTTACCACTTTCCTCCACTTGAGATTTGATCAAAACAGCTCTCTGATGGCAGATTACCAAAATGTGATCAGGGTGGCTAGCTCTTTGTTGTAAGTAGTGAAGTTGAGAGAATAAAGTCACATCTGCAAAGTAGGAGGGCCTTTGTTTTAAAGCAGTAACAGAATAATGGAGGACAGATGAGTGAATAACTCAGCATAATGAAAAAACCAGCAGAGCTTCTAGAGTCCATAGCAGAATGAAGAATGTCTTTGCTGTTGGATGACCTATTAAAAGTGAGTTTATGCTAGCCTCAGTGAGGCACTACATGGGCTTCATCTGTCATATAACTGGAAAAACATTAAATAACTGAGGGCTCTTTCCCTCCTAATTATTACAAGAGTAATAAGAAACTCAAGATCTCAAAGTTCTGAGATCTTGCTGCACTAGGAGGAATTAGAGGTTTCAGAGTAACAGCCGTGTTAGTCTGTATTTGCAAAAAGAAAAGGAGTACTTGTGGCACCTTAGAGACTAACCAATTTATTTGAGCATAAACTTTCGTGAGCTACAGCTCACTTCATCGGATGCATACTGTGGAAAGTGTAGAAGATCTTTTTATACACACAAAGCATGAAAAAATACCTACCCCCACCCCACTCTCCTGCTGGTAATAGCTTATCTAAAGTGATCACTCTCCTTACAATGTGTATGATAATCAAGTTGGGCCATTTCCAGCACAAATCCAGGTTTTCTCACACACACACACAAAAACCCACTCTCCTGTAAGTAAGTAAGACAGGCCCCCAAAGAAAACTTATTGAAAATCTTACCTCCAACATGTAGTGTGTTGAAGAAACAGGAATAACGCTGGTTTCTGTTCTCTAAGTAAGTGACAAAGGGAAGAGCTGACCACAGGAGCCTGTAGAAGTCCTTTCGGCAACGTAAGAGAACTATGCCTGTATAGGCATTGAGATATTTCACTGGGCACACAAAACAGCTGATTAGAACAATTGATCTTTCATTGCTCACTTGAACATTATATCCTATTTCAGAAATTCTGGTTTATTTACAGAACCTGAGGTTCCAAGTAGCTTATACTGACGCAAAGCCTCAAATGTTTTCCAGAACTAACTCTACATATTTGCTGGCTGTGCAGCCACAGCATGAAAGGCGGTAGGAGACTAGACACAGCAAGGGCCTATGCTGATTCTTCCCAAGCCTCTCGCCTCCAGTCAGGAGGATGGGTACGACAACGCACTGCACTTTCATCAAGGGCTGCTAAGACAGAAAAATTGCCACGAGCCAAGGGACTGCACTTCAATCTCCTTTCAGCCCCGGGCAGGGCTTTGGGAAGTGGGGGCGAAAGGCCCATTCCGGATCGGTCGGAGACCCCGCTCAGCGCGGGAATGACACACATTTGTTGGTGATTTTTCAAGACTCACCCACCCCTTGTGACACCGAAACAAACACCCCGCGCTCTACGTCCAGTGATCGATGGGCAACCCCCGACCCCGTCTCTGGGGTGCGCGCAGTCCCCCGAGAAAGGGGGTCCGGGAGCAGGGGCAGCCGGAGACCTGTGAAGGAGATGGAGCAGCAGGCCAGCCCGTAGTCCCCGTGGGTCCGGGCCACCGCATCCTTCGCCGCAGCGCTCACCGCCCGCTCGTCGATGCACTGCCGGCAGCGGGGGTCTTCGGAGACGATCTCACACAGCAGGTACCTACAGCGCAAGGCACCGCGTTAGGGGCGGGGGGGAGAGTGACCGCGCCGAGCGGAGCAGAGACCCCAGCCTCACCTGTGCTTGAACCGCACCATCTCCTTGTCCTCCGGCCGCGCGCCAGCCTCCCAGACAGGCCGAACCAGACAGACACTCAGCTCAGCCAATGGGAGTGTCGTCTGTAAGCGCTACAGCCAATCGACATTCAGCAGGGGCGGAGCCGGAGGGGCAGGAAACACCGCGAGGGAGCGTCGCCCGCGCGCGCGCGCATTACGTCCTCGTGCGCAAGGCTTTGAGCGGCGCGCGCGGCCCCAGGCCGCTGGCGGTTGCGCGCTTCCCGCTGTCGGCACGCGGCTGGCTGGTAGCGCAGGGGCACTAGCCAGCGGAGAACCGCCCCTCCCCCCTTCACCGCGGGGTCCCTGCGGCAGCCCCGCCAGCGCCTCGCGGCGCATTCCCTGCTTTCCCGCTCCCGCCCAAGGACCCAGCCCCAGCGTTAGCCCCGCGCGGTGGCAGCAGAGCATCGCACAGCGCCCCTCGCCTCCCGGGTCCCCGCGTCTGCCCCGCCTCCTCCGGCCAGTGCGAGCCGGGGCAAGGCGGGCTGGCTGGCTTGACTAAGGTCCCGTCAGACCCCTGGCCCCGCCCTTGGCCCCTCTGTCCTCAGCTGCCCCCCAGCCCCTGGCCCTGTTTCTCTCCCATCTTCTTTCTGGAGGCGCTTTGCCAAGCAATGACCCCTGCCTTGCCGGTGCGGGGCCCTCCGAGCTCTGCCCCCCCCCCGTCACAGGCCCTCCTCCACGGTGAGAGGCTTAGATCTGCCCTAGGTCCCCTCCAAGGATATAGCGCTCTCCGCTGGCCCATGGAACCCTACCCAGCCACTGTGACCCATTCACCTTCCGAAAGACTCTTGCCATTCCCATGTGTGTGAGGGGGTGAGTGCACCCGCTCCCCCGCCCAGCCCGGTGGGGCGAGAGGACCTTGGTTGAAAAATGAAGTAGAGGGGAGCAAAGGGGAGTAAGAGCACAGGGGTGTGAACGATGGTGATGGGGCAGAGAGGGGAGAAGGGAAGACTGAAGGGGGGAAAAGGTAGGGAGAGAGAACAAATCAGGAAGGAAAAATGCTTTGAAGAAAAAGAAATGAAAATGGAGAGAAGCGTGAGTGTAGAGGAAACACTTGGCTTGGAAAAGCTCGAAGAAAAGCATCAGGATAAATGAAGGAAAAATTGAGAAGCAGGAAGGGAAGAAAGCAAGCCCTTAGCAAGTAAGTTCTTTCCTCTAGAGAAGTTAGTTTCATTTTCGATAAGTGATTTCATGGTGGCTTGTCTGGTTCTAGTGCAAAAAATAAAAGCTGAAAATGTTCCTGGTTTTGGATGGGGAAGGCTTGGCCCCCACTGTCCTTAGATCTGATCCCACCCTTGGATTGGCATGGATTTCTCACCCTATCCACTTATTTTCTGATAAAGGTGAAAGTTAAGGCAGCCCTCAGCTCTTTTCTTGGTAATGGAGTTCGGGCAGCCAGTGGGGGTCACAAACACATGGTCTCCCAGTAAGAATTGGTCCTTGGAACTTTAGGACTTTTGTGCCCTCACTCTTGGAAACTACAGGGATTTATGTAAATCAAGTTTCCCTAATCCCAGTTTGTCCATTATGTAAGTAAAGTTCCAAATGCATGGTGGGTGGTTAGTGAAAGGATTTCTGAAAGAGTAGAAGCCTGTCCAGAAGCCTGGGATGTAGAGCAGTTTGGATTTGAGGAGGTGAAGAAGCTTTTTGCTGTGTCGCTGTACGATGGGAACCTCATCCCCCGTTCAGCCATAGTGCTGATACCAGTTTGGAATGAAGATAGTGAAAAGCCAAAGGGGTCTCAAATGAAGACATGTCCAAGGCATTGAAACTGAACCCACTGTCAGGGAAAGAGCCTAAGTGTCAGCTCCACTGTGATGTGTGAAGTGGATGGGGCCAGGCAGTGAGCACTGGGGCAACCAGTGCAGTATGGGTGGTACTGGGCAGGGAGCTTGGTAGTTCCAAGTCACAGGCATGTATGGGTGGTATAGGGTAAGGAGGTCAGTGGCCCCAAGCAATAGGCACTGGGTATAAATGGTGTTGGGCAGGGAGCTCTGTGACCCTGAGTGATGGGCACTGGGCATGGATTGCATTGGACAGGTTGCCCTGTGGCTCCAGGAAAGGTGCAGTGTGAATGGCACTGAGTGGGGTGTTCTACAGTCCTAAGTGATAATCACTGAGGCATGGCATAATCCATGGCATTGAGCAGTAGGTAGATGTGGATGGTATTGGACAGGGAATTCCATGGTTCCATTGATGGGTGAAGTGTGCTTGGCTTCTCTGTGGCTTTCCTTTGTTTTGCACTGTTTTGTATTAAACCCACTAAAGGATTCATTATTCAAAGGAGATTGAGGGGTACCATGCTTTTACTGCAGGAGCCAGGCATTGCTCTGGCACTGTCACCAATTTGCTGGTGCAGAGGAGGAGACATTGTCATTGGAGGTTATACTGATAAAGAACTGAACAGAGATGTGCCATCTGGTTGCAATTCCTGATGGGGTGATGGGGAGGGTTTGGCTTTGAAGGGATCCCAGCCAGCTCCTCAACTTATACTGGTTTGTGCCTGTAGAGCTGCCAAGCTTTAACTCAAGATCCTACCTGTTACGCTTCCCACAATCCAATTGCCCTTTGAATTTAACGGAATGGGAACAAGAACATACAGTAACAACAAGGCTCTCAAGTTAGCACAGTGAGCAATAGGGTCCTTTATTCATAAACTGCATCCAGCCCCACTCCATTTTCAGGTTCCATCTCCAACCAATTCCATTTCCAACTGCTGACAACACCTTAGTCCCTCGTGTTCTCTGCCTGTGGCACATAATAGTTTGTCTTCTGAGAGCTGTAATACTTTGGTCTAATTCTGGTTGTTGGGCTTGGTGTGGGTGTGGCTGGGTGGTGTTTGTAGCCTGTGGTATATACAGGCAGTTGGCCTAGATCAGTGGCTTTCAACCTTTCCTGATTACTGTACCCCTTTCAGGAATCTGATATGTCTTCCGCACCCCCAAGTTTCACCTGACTTAAAAACTACTTGCTTACAAAATCAGACATAAAAATACAAAAGTCACAGCACACTATACTGACTAATTTCTTGCTTTCTCATTTTTACCATATAATTATAAAATAAATCAATTGAAATATAAATATTGTACTTACACTTCAGTGTATAGTATATAGAGCAGTATAAACAAGTAATTGTCAATATGAAATTTTAGTTTGTACTGACTTTGCTAGAGCTTTTTATGTAGCCTGTATTAAAACTAGGCAAATATCTAGATGAGTTGATAGAAGAAAAGGAGTACTTGTGGCACCTTAGAGACTAACCAATTTATTTGAGCATGAGCTTTCGTGAGCTACAGCTCACTTCATCGGATGCATACCGTGGAAACTGCAGTTGATGTACCCCCTGGGAGAACTCTGCATATCCCCAGGGGTACACGTACGCTGGGTTGAGAACCACTGGCCTTGATGATTTGGTGGTCCCTTCTCCCCTTAAACTCTGTGACTAGTCTTTGGAACTCAGATACACAAGACTTTTCAGTCCTAGATTTCAGTCTTCAGTTTGACAGTCAATGGCAGCAGTGGCAGCACATCTGGTAATACAGCAAAATAATTCCCATTTCTCTCCTGTTTCCTCTGCTCCCTAGGCTGCCTGCTGTGCATCCTGGTGGGTTCATACAAGAGAAGTTTACTGCTTCCTTCTGAGAGAGACAATTGGCTGAGCAAGTAGAGTGGGAGGAAGGCAGTGTCCTGTGGCTTCTATTTCCCTGTCTGCCTGAGCCTGTGGGGAACCTCATTTACACTTCAAAATCTGCTTGTCTGTGCTTGTGCTACTGATCTGCAGACACAAAAAGATGCTTCTCTGCCATTCACCCCATCTTCACTAAGTACAGATTGGGCTGCACAAAGCCTGGAAGTTTCATAAAAGACCGAGGAGTGAGATGGCTCCACAGGACATTGCACATGAGTCACCCGTATCCATTGCCCTCATCTTGCCCTCCCCTGTATGCAGGCTTTGGGTCTCTGTCCTTTTGCTGCTACCATCAAACACTCCTCTCTTAATGATTAATACAAACATAACTAGTTTGAGCAGGTACTGAAGGCAGTGAATGATGGATCCTGCAAGCTTTATCCTGTCACCTATTAAAGCTAATGGGAGTGTGTCACAATTCTTATGTTAACTCTGCCTCTGACCCCATCATAACCTTCTTGAGGGCACAGAACTTAGGTCTCAGGCCTCCAGCTGTCACCTTTCTCCAGGTGGGATTCTGCAATCATCTTCCTCCAGACCAGGGACTTAGGCTTCAAACTCCTGTAATTCACAGTGATCACCTCAGCCAATCTGACTTCAGCTCAGCACCTGCAGTTTTGCTCTTTCAGGGACAATAACAGGGTTTATTCAGTGACCAACCAGCTCTCGTGAAGCAAAGTACTATTTATTCAGAACAAAAGAATTTAAGAGAAAACCAATCATAAAAACAATAATCAGCATCTTTTGTTTACCAGGTTGTCATCCATCTCGCACATGGAGACTCTGGTAGGGCTGATGTACTTTGGCCTTCTGTAACAATGCTGGCTTTGGTGGGACCCAGCTCAGAGTACCAATCCAGGACAAATTGCTTAAAGCACGGCAGTTACAGCCCAAGGCTGGGGTTCCTTTGCATACCAAGGCAAGGCAAACCAAACCAGCCAAACAGAGAAAACTTCGGTTTTACCCCACTGGCTAACCATAAATCACACAAGCAATTTCCTTAGACACTCCAGTTTCCCAGTATCACAACCAGTGCCACTCATTATGGGGACGAATGGTTATGAAAACCAATACCCCAGTAAAAGAAAAAAGGTTCTCTTGATCCCAAAGGACCAAGCCCCAGACACAGGTCAATATATAAGTTAGATCTTACCCACAAATCACGCTGTTACCAATCCTTTAGAATCTAAAATCTAAAGGTTTATTCATAAAATGGAAAAGATATAGATGAGAGCTAGAATTGGTTAAATAGAATCAATTACATACAGTAATGGCAAAGTTCTTGGTTCAGGCTTGTAGCAGTGATGCAATAAAGTACAGATTCAAATTAAGTCTCTGGAGTACATGCACAGCTGGGATGGGTCATTCAGTCCTTTGTTCAGAGCTTCAGTTTGTAGCAACGTTCCTCCAGAAGCAAGAAGCAGTATTGAAGACCAAATGGAGGAGATGCAGCAGCCTTTTATATCCTCTGCCCTGTGGACAATCACAGCAGCAAGATGGAGCCTGGAGTTACATGGGCAAGCCACATGTCCATGCATGACTCAGTACTTTACAGGCCAATGCCATTGTTTACATGTTAGTTTGAATGTTCCCAGAAAAGCTCAGATGTGGATTGGCGTTTCCCAAAATTGATTGTCAGCTAAGTGTTTCTTGATTGGGCACTTACTGAGAATAGTCCCTTCTCAAGAAGCTGACCAAATGCTTCACTGAGGCTGCTTAGAATCAAAACACATTGATATACAAGTACATAGCCAATATTCATAACTTCAACTACAAAAATGATACACATATACAGATAGCATAATCATAATCAGCAAATCATAACCTTTCCATAGACACCTTATACGACAACCTTTATAAAATATTTTCTGCAAATATATAACAGAGGTTGCAACAACAATCTATGTGGTTACAGGTTATGTTAGTAACGTCACATTTTCTCACAGGGCCTGCCTCTGTTGGTCACAGACCGTTGCCTGACAAAGTCCTCCACAGGGCCAGATGCTGTGGAGAATATTTTGTTATGACTAGAAGGGGATTTCCTGCCACTACATCCATGGTTGGATCTTTCCACTTCCAGCCCAGTGCTGGCTGTGATGTGGGGAGACCCAGAGCCAGTGACACAGAATATCAATGTTGTCTCCAACACGCCTTGTGAAACCTGCCTGTAGTCTTGTACTGTCTGGTGTGTGTGCTCAGCACTGCCCCTGCTGGTTGGAATGTTAGACTGTGGGTTCCTCTGATAGCCCACAGGATAAAAAACATATTACTAGTAGCTATTGGAGATTCTCCTTAGAGAAGGCATAGAAGCCTGTGAATTTTGGGACTGTGGATCCTGGTTTGTATCTCTCTTTGTCCCACCAGGTAAAAACAGCCGCAGAAATCCAAGTGGCAGAGCTCCTCCTTCCTGCTGCACTAATGTAGTGGTTCTCAGTCTGACTCTGGTCCCGATAAACCACCTCAGAAAGCAGAAAATTATGCTTGGGAGATTGTGAAGCCTTGGTATTGGGAGAGGTGTGGAGAGGCTAGGGTGACCAGACAGCAAATGTGAAAAATTGGGACGGGGGTGGGGGGTAATAGGAGCCTATAGAAGAAAAAGACCCAAAAATTGGGATTGTCCCTGTAAAATCGGAACATCTGGTCACCTTTGGGGAGGCTGAAGGAGAAGGAGTAAAATAGGAGACCAGGTAGAGTATTTAGGTATGAGAGATTGGGGGGGCAGAGCATTGTTGGTGGGGGGAGGAGCTGATTGGTCTGGCATGTGATTCATGGGATGGACTCCCTCTCACAGAGTGGTCCTTGGAATGAAATCATGTGGGACTATTGGCATGCTATAAGGAAAGGATTTAGCGGAAAGTGGGAGCTCATTGTTAATTCAGTGTGGAAACATCTCATGACCTGAATTCTAGGCAGAGAGAAGAGCAATAAACCCAATGGAAGTACTGTCCTGGATGATAAACTCCTGCCCTCTGAAATGGATGCCAACTCTCTTGATCTGGTTTTTCGTTCTTCACTCCTCTCCCCTCCACCTGGGATCACATGTTTTTCTGCCAAGCTTTTATGGCAGTTACAGATTGTGATGTGAATAGCTTTGATGGGAGCATGGAGTCCAAAATGGGTTTGTTGAGAGCCCTTCACCTTTGCCCTCTACAGGTGATGGGACTGATGATGAGAGGGTATCATCTTGCCCTGACAATATCATGGATCAAGCCTGCTTCCCTCATGAATAATAGAATCATAGAATATTAGGATTGGAAGAGACCTTAGGAGGTTATCTAGTCCAATCCCCTCTCAAAGTAGGACCAACACCAACTAAATCATCCATGTGATGGAATGTGTTGAGCAGGTCTCTACTGCATTACCTTGTGTTTCAGTATCCAGATGATTTCACCTCGTCTTCCCATCCCCTGGGCTCTCAGGGAAATTCACAATGTCTGCAACTCATCCCACTTATAGATGCAGTGAACCTGCAGGTAATATTGATCTGTCCTCTCCACTTTTAGGTCTCCTGCTTTAGATACACCAAGTTTCCTGCCTATAGGCTGGGGTCCTGAGTTATCACCCTGAGGTGCCCCTCCCCCATGCAGAAAGTCTCAATTTACATCTGCTTGCTTATACAGCCCCAGGTGGAATCCTGTTTCCAGCCTTCTGACTGTAATGTGCAGACGCAGGTTGCTTTCACATATACCCCCCTCATTCCTTTTACTTTCTGCAGAGACACAGCTGAGTCTCTGACAAACTGGGCCACGTGAGTGTGCTCTGCCCTGTAATCCAATAGGACATGTGCACTGTGCATGCTCAGGGCTTGGCCCTGTGCACAGTGAAGGCTTCTGTTTTCAGTCCAGGAGGCTGATTAGGAGAGACACAGAAAGCAAAGGGGAAACAGTGTTTAGAGAGAGTCCTGTCCTGCTTCATTTCCTGCAGAATGTCACTTGTGCTTCACTGTTGCTGATGTGGTAGAGATGCACAGAGCAGCCCTGAGCCATCCCTGTTCCATCTGCAATTAATGCCCATGTTAGAACATGCTTCCTGACTCTGGCCAGGCTCGACAGGGCACTTATCTTGCTTGGAAAAGAGGAACTCAGTATATTCACTGCACAGTACCCTCATCAACATAACATTGTGACAGCATCGATGATCCAAGAAAAAGTAACTGGCAGGACAACCCTGGCCTAGCTGCACTGGGCTCTGTTCTGGTGATTTCTTCATCACCTTGTAATGATTATGGAGGGACTGATAATCTCTTCATAGTTTAGGTTGCAACCAGGCTTCCTTTATTAATCCAATTTACACCCTTTCACCCTACAGCTTTGAGTAGAAAAATTCTTTTGAGTATCAAACTTTTTCTGGTAATGAAATGTCCTCCTATAGTGCCATTTATGTGAGACTCTCAAAGCACTTTACAAGAAGTAATGAATTAGGAAGCCTCTTAACATCTTTGTGAGGTAGGTATGATCTCCATTTTGCAGGGAGAGAAACTGAGTCAGAGAAAAACTAAATAACTTGCATACAAGTCTGTGAGATAGCCAGAAATAGAAGAAAGAAGTCCTAACTTCCAGTTCACTTCTAACCATGAGAGAATGCTCCTTGTAGGCCTTGATGTGATGATTCCTCTGTGTGTGTGAAGATGCCCAAAGCATCTGATCTCTGCTGAGCTGCAAACCTCCACTGAACCTGCTGACAGGACTAAGATGGATCCTCCTGGACCTGGTATGTCTATGCTATGACAACATCTGCTCCCTTTCTTCTCAGGAACATTTACAATTGCTATGTTTTCTGTATGGCTTCCAGATCCAGGACCCAGTATAACTGGGCATGTTGACCCTGAAGATAGTGTCGGTCACCACTGTTTGCTTTTCAAAGCTGAGTTCAACAAACACACTTCACTAACTGTTAAAGCCTGAATTCATGCACTAGTGTGGACACAGATGAAGGATGGGATGAGGAGAGAGAGGTGTCTACTGAGAAAGGGCGGGGGTGTGTGTGTTAAAGATAGAGAAGTTCAGCAGGAGAGTGATTCAGGATAAAGACTAAATTGAGAGAGTTGCTGTGTCAGTGGATAGGGGTTGCCTTGCTGCGGGAGACCTTAACAGATGCTATAGGAGACAAGCTGTTCTAGATTCGGGTGTCTCCTCAAAATGGAGTCACCCAGTGTTAAGGAGGGTGGGGGGTGACAGTGTCCCCTCTCTGTACTGCGTATTAAGCATGTTGTAAATAGTTTGTAAAACACTGAGAACTTTGGATTAAAGACAGTCTATAAACATAAATCTTTATCTTGGACTGTTAGAGAATAAACTGGTTAATTGGGAAAGGTCACCAGGCTGCATGTCTTCAGTTGTAATCTGTATATTGATTCCATCTCATCAATAATACAGAGTGTGCAAGAAGTGACTGATATAAATCCACATGCTCTAGGGAGTTGAAGAAACTGTGTTTCAGAGTTGCCATAGCAGGTCCCAGAGCTGTTACCCATAAGTGAGTGTCAGGGCTTCTACCAGGACTGCAGTTAGATATATTCTAGCTGACACCCAATGATCTTCCCCCAAAATGTCTAAGTCTGTTGGAAACATCTCAGCATATCCTTGACCCCATTGGCCTTCCTTTTCTTAGGCCTGGTCTACAGTATGCGGTTATTTTGGAATTAGCCGAGTTACTTCGAAATAAAACTGATTCTGTCACATGACCAAACCAGTTTTTTCGATTTAAAGGGCTCGGCAAGTGGAGTAACTCTAAAATCATGATCGCAGTTCCGGGTTACAGGTACTGTGGACGCAATTCGACGATATTGGCCACCAGGAGCTATCCCAGAATGCTCCCTTGTGACTGCTCTGGACAACACTCTGAACTCCGATGCACTAGCCAGGTAGGCAGTAAAAGCCCCGGGAACTTTTGAATTTCCTGTTTGGTCACCATCAGCACAGGTGACCATCAACACAGTCCACCATCACAGGCGACCATGCAGAGTCCACCATCACAAGAGACCACGCAGTCCCGGATTCGCAGACGAGCTCCAGGATGGTCCGAACGGGAGGTACCGTTGTGAAGATGAATCTGTTATGGCAGAACTACGTTCCAAAAAAAGAAACGCAAATACGTACGCTAAAGTCTCCAGGGCCATGACGGAAAGAGGCTACTCCAGGGACACAGAGCAGTGTCGTATAAAAATCAAGGAGCTCAGGCCAGCGTACCAAAAAGCAAGGGAGGTGAACGGGCGCTCTGGGTCACAGCCCATTCATGCCGCTTCTACCGTGAGCTGCATGCAATTATGGGGGGTGACACCATCACTACCCCACCACTGTCCATGGACACCTGCAAGGTGGGAGTAGCACGGACCGAGGAGGATGAGCTTTTGGAGGACAAAGAGGAGGAGGAGGAGGACAGCGCCCAGGCGGCAAGTGGGGAATCTGTTTTCCCCCCTAGCCAGGAACAATTCTTAACGCTGGAGCCAATAGCTTTCCCCCACTCCCAAGGCATGCTCCTGGACCATGACCCTGGAGAGGGCACTTCTGGTGAGTGAGAGCTTGATTGGATCCGGGGGGTGGGGGGAAACCCAGCCACACTGGGCTGTTCGCGTTTAGGTTAAAGGGCTCATCCCTGCTCAGAGCATCATCGGAGCCACGCGGTGTATGTATTTGTGTGTGGGGGGGGTGGTGGTGTTGTGTGAAGCGATCATCCCAGAGAGCCCGCAGGCCCTCCTTTTATATGGCAAACCCACCAGGCATTGCTTGCTATGGGAAAGTGGGCCCGGCAGTTTGAAAGCACTGAAATGAATGCGAAAGAAGCAGGACCCCGCGTGCCCCTAGGGCTTACCATGGCTGCCTGCAAGGTGAATTCTGTTGCCCGGCCGCATGTGATGGCTTACTCACACCAAAGTGGCAGGCACTTCAGTATAAGAGGCAAAATGAGACCTTGTACAGAAAGAACCTGTGCTGTGTACTATGAATTGCCTGTTTCACTGAGAAAGAGTGTCCCCTTTGTTCTCTAAAATGTATCTTTTAAAATACTACCCTCCCTTTTTCTCCTCCCGCAGCCGGTGCAAATGTTTCAACGTGACCCCTATCTACTCCATCCCAGAGGCTGGTCCAGGTTAGAAGGCGGAAAAAACGAACTCGGGACAACATGTTTGCTGAGCTCATGCAGACCTCCCACACTGATAGGGCCCAGTTGAATGCATGGCGGCAAACAATTGCGGAGTCGCGTAAAGCATTACATGAATACGAAGAGAGGAGGGACGATGAAAACAGGCAGGATGCAATGGTCAAGCTGTGCTGCTCGGTTTATGATGGCTGAGCAGAATTGGCAGCCAAAGCGTTCGATGAGGAAGAGAAAGAGTAGATAGTAGAGATTACATAGGAAGATGAGAGGAAATGAGAGGTGGATTCATACTAGCAGGAGAGCAGCGATGCACTGTCTGCTGAAAGCAGAATGGCGTCTGCATGCCAAAAAGATGCGAAACGATTGTCCGCTGTAGCTTTCATGAAGGGAGGAGCTACTGATGACACGCACCCAGAAACACCCGAGAGAATGTTTTTGCCCCATCATGCACTCGGAGCTTAACCCAGAATTCCAGTGGGCGGCGGGGACTGCAGGAACTGTGGGATATCTCCGACATTCGATGCTAGCTTTGGTACTGTGGACGCGCTCCACCAAATTCACGCACTTTAGTGGGGACACAGAAGACCGAATGCATAAAATAGCTTCCAAAATTTCGAATAGAATAATTTTGAAATAATTTCATACTGTAGACATACCTTATTCTGAAACTTCCTAAAATGCAAAGTGGGGATGGAAGCAGGCAGAGTAGGAGTCTGCTTGTGAGGTGGAGCTCTAGCATCCTTTGTCATCCTTGACCTTTAAGCAGTTCCACTTCAGAGACAGCCGGCCAGAACACTGGTGCTCAGCAGCCTAAGCCCTCAGCCAGGCCTGCAGGAGCTGACATAATGTGCTTCACATTCCACTGTGTCTGCTCAGGGCCTCAGGAGGATGGGTCGACGCAAACTGGCTCTGACCTTCCTCTGACTCAATTCCATATCTGCCTGCATTTAAGGAGATTAAAAATGAGTCTTTATGACATTAGCCTGGATGTTGGAACAGTGAATAGGGGAAGCTGAAGTCTCTCTTATCTCACCAACTTCATTCCAGGGGGGGTCTCAAGGAAAGCTCATCTCCAAACAGCCCCAACTGGTTCTGAGTGGTGTTACCAGTTGCATTCATGGTCTAACCTTTCATAGCTGACTTCAAGACCTAGAACCTGATCCCTGGTATATAAATCACTTTTCATCTTCAAGAGGCTTTATAGATAGTACCTAATTACTCCTCAGGCCATCCTTGTTTAGGAGGTAAGGGGTTGGATTGGATTTGTATCAGGAAGAGCTGGGTGAATAAACTGCAATGAACAATTTACGTAATGAATTTATACTTGTTCTCTATCTGCAATATCTCAGAATTAGCAAATATATTAGCTATTTGAAATTACTGACAAATGTTTTCATTGGAAAAATTCCTGGTCTGAGGGTAGTTTGTGAATTGTGAAATACTTTCCATTCAAAATTTGCAATTTATGCTATGTGGTCTGTTTCTGTAAGTCGTGTGGTATTGTTTCTGTTCCCTGACTGGATGACTTATGTAACTAATCAAACCAGTGCAAAATGTGATATTTACAAGCGAATATACTATTAAAAATTAATTTTTCATGAGGATTTGTGGCAGTTAAGTATTCATGGGCAGTGAATGTAAAGGGATGTGAATATGATTAAATCAAAATTAACTTTCAAGTTTGAAAGAATATTTGTGAATGTTTTCCTCACTATTGGCTTATCTCTATTATTCTTATCCTCATTTACAGAAGGAGAGACTGAGGTACATAAACACTAAGTGACTTGTTCAAGTCCCAGAAAGAGTCAAAGGCACAAAGAGGTTAAGTGAGTTGCTCTCAGTGAGTTAGTGACAGAGCTGGGAATATAGCACAGGGACCCAGTGAGAGGAAGAAGGCAGAACTGGAGCAACTTTGTGATGGGAATATCTGTTCTGTGCATCCCTCATAATACCTCCTGGCCCCCATCTATGCAGCTAAAGTAATGGGTTTAAGAGTTAGGTTGTAATATAATAGTGCTCTATCCTTGTTATAATGCAGTTTGAACTTTCCTGTATAGCTACAATTAAACCAGATAATAACCATGTCACCAAGCCATATTAGAGCTTTGTTTTTTAATATGAGTCTATAACATGCATATAACACTATTTGGTCATAATGTAAGATCTAATGATGTTAAAACATGATCTCCTGATATAGCCAGTTTGGCTCTAGATTAAGGCTACATCTACACCAGAAGCGCTGCTGTGTTTCTGTAGTACTTCTGGTGAATATGCTCCAAGCTGACGGGAGAGAGATCTCCCATCGGCTTAATTACTCCACCTCCCACAAGAGGTGGTAGCTATGTTGGTGGGAGAGCTTCTCTGGATTATTCACACCCTTGAGCGATGTAAGTTATACCGAAGGAAGTTCTAGTGTAGACAAAGTGTAAGGGTATGCCTACAGTAAAAATTATGTTGACCTAAGTTACGTCGACATACAGCCACTGCAGTAATTAAATCACTTTTGCATGTCCACACTACACTCCTTGTGTCGGCAGTGCATGTCCTCACCAGGAACACAGATTTAACTGTCAGTGTGAGGCATTATGGGATGGCTTCTGAAAGGCAGCAACAGTCGATGTAAGGAACACAGTGCCTACTGACACTGTGTTGACCTAACTATATCGACATTGACTATACCCCTCTTGTGGAGGTGGAGTTATTCAGTGGGTGTAGTGGGCAAGTTACATCAGTGGGAGCGACGTTTTAGTGTAGACCTGACTCTAGAGCAGGTATCGGCAACCTTTGGCACATGGTCCATGAGGGTAAGCCCCTGACGGGACAGGCCAATTTATTTACCTGCCGCATCCACAGATTCGGCCGATTGCGGCTCCTACTGGCCGTGGTTTGCTGTCCCAGGCCAATGGAGGCTGTGGGAAGCAGCGCAGGCTGAGGGATGTGCTGGCTGCCCTTCCCGCAGCCCCCATTGGCCCGCCATTGGTGAACCATGGCCAGTGGGAGCCACGATTGGCTGAACCTGCGGACATGGCAAGTAACAAACCGGCCCAGCCCGCCAGGGGCTTACCCTGATGGGCCACATGTCAAAGGTACTCCTTTTCTTTTTGTGAATACAGACTAACATGGCTGCTACTTTGAAACATGCCAAAGGTTGCTGATCCCTGCTCTATAGTGTAGACCAGACCGGTGTCAGGTAACTGACTGGCCCAGGACAGCTGTTGAAAATATCAGCAAGGCTCTGTCTGGGATTTTTAGATTGGTGTTTCTAATCCATCTGTCCTTCCAATCAGTTTGCCCATCCTGCTGTGCATCCATCCCTCTCTATCTCCAGTCAATTACTTCTGATCATTGTGTGTGTGTGTGGGAAGATCAGCTTGGGGATCAGATACCAGATTCCACAACTGGGTGGTGTCCTTGGCAGCTGATACCTGGATCCTTTTGAGCAAAAAGATCAGGGGGAGAACTCATCAGGATCTGATGGGCTGGCAGCTCGAGAGGAATCCCAGAAGGACTGCAGTGTGATATGACATAATGCAAATGTCTTCCTCATAACTGCAGGTTAGGGCTGAAAAGGAAACTGCTAGCAAGTGTAGTGGTTACAGCACAGGACTAGGAACTGGCGATCTAAGTTCTGCTCCTCACTCTACCACTGTCTTTCTGGTACACACAGCTTTGTGTCTCCATTTTCCATGCAGAGCTAAGAATACTTGTCTGCCTCACAGGGGTGTTGTGAGACTTAATTAAAGATTGTCAAGGGCTTTGAGATCCTTGAATCAAGGGTGTGCTCTGAGTGCAGTGCACTAGTAGTGTTAACACTGAGAGAGGAGAAGGTGGAGAATGGAATTTTTTTCTTATGCCATAGTCACCTCGGTGGGCTGAGGGTGTGCTTCCAGGGTGGGAAGAATTGGTTTGGATTTAGAGGCCCTGTTATTATTTTAAGTCCCAGGTATATTAGGGGGCTGAAAAATAACTCCTTAATCTTGTTCCAGTGTAAGTACATTTTATCCCAAAATAACCCCATGATTGAACATACAAAACAATCCATCTAAAATTAAAACTGCCTTTTAAAGCCTCCGTCTGCTGTTGCCTGAAGCTTTTTGTTCTGTGTCTCATTTTGCAAGGTCACTGAGACAGAAGAGCACATTCTTCAGGCACATTGGCTTCTGCACAAACTTTCATTTTAAGGGCTCGGAAATCCACTCTCAGCTTCTGGTCCCTTTCTTTCATTCCTCATTCCCCATCTCTCCCCTCCCACCCTTTCCCCTTGAGCTCAGGGCCGTCAGATCAATAACAAGTCTGTCCTGACCTTTACACTTCGGAATAAAAGCAGATCCTGCTTAGCAGCTCACATGTCACTGCTGCTCATTAGCCTTTCAAGCTAGTCACTAATTAACAGGAAGCTTCTTCAGGTGAAAGAGGATGTGATGTCTTATGATTTTTTTTTAAAACGAGCACAACACCCATTTTTCCTTTGCCCCCTTTTTGTTATATAGTGGCAGAGCTGAGAGAGCATCTGCCTAGGCTGCTGAGGGCCTGTACTTGTTGGCTTATCTGCTGGAACTACCAGAGATGTTGCTCAGAGCATCTTCAAAGCCTTTCCCTTTTATCCTACCATGTGGAAGGTTTGTTTGAGAGGCCATGGTCTAGTGGTTAGAGCAGGGGGCTGGGAGTCAGGACTCCTAGGTTCTGTTTTGCTGACTGAAAACGTGGTCTTGGGCTCGTCACTTTGGCAAAAATGTTTTAACAGGGCTGAGCATCCTAAATGCCAGTTCAAGTGAATGGGAGGTAGGTGTGTTCAGCATGTCTGAACATCAGTTTCAAGGTGTTTAAAGCTAGGCTTTCAATAATTGAGACATCTAAAATTAGAGACCACCTTGATGATTTGAGCCTAAACTATTGAGCCCCATGTTTGTCCATGTGTAAAATAGGAATAATAGTAATACTTTACTCACTGGTATATATTGAAGGGGTAACCGTATAAAGCACCCTCTTGGATAGCCTTAACTTCTATTAAACATAGAAAAGTTGTTTCAGAGTGAAAGGTTTAAGCAGGAATGGAGGGGCAGCACACTTCTCATTAGCAGCCCTCAAGCTGCTTTTCTGCATAGCTGATTCCAAACTAGTTAATTCACTTAGGGAGAAGGCTAGGATACTAGTTGCCATAGTGTAAGATTGTTCATGGTTCCCAGTATGGGAACTTTGCAACTTATCTGGTCTAAATTTAGTCTATGTACATACACTGTATAAAATACATATTTAGTACCTGCCTCAGAGGGGTGTTAGAAGGGCTAGTTAGTTGATCTTTGTTCATGGCTCTGAAGCTAAATGCAAGTTATTAATTAATTATGTGGAATTCCAAAATTGTTCCTCTTCACACAGCCCCCATCAGCAATGGGCAGCCCTTTAACCTTTTGCCATCTGTAAGGCTGGAGTAGAGCACTTCAGTGATGCTACGGGGAGAACTCCCACAGTCCCTTCTAGAACAAGCTCCTCAGATAGCACTGGGCTCAATGCCTGCTGGTGGGACAGGACCCTGAGACCTTGGTCAGTGCCAAGTGGATATCAGGGCAGTCCAGATGCAATTGCTAAAGTTGATTAAGTGTCCAACAAAGGAGCCTCCAGGCTTTACTTCAAAGGACAACTCATGGGGATAAATTCCAAAGACGCTCTGGCTGGCTGTCCAGGAAGACAGCTTTTGTACGAGGTCCCCTGATGTAGAACTCCTTGGTATCAATGTATCATCCATTGGTTCAGGACAGAAAACAGAGATATCAGCCATGGTAACAGGTTGAGATGCTTGAATCAAGGGCAAATTTTAAGTTACCGATTATTTTCGGGAGGGCTGAGCACCCCAACCTAGAGAGGAAGGATGCTGGTTGGGTGCTAGCCTGGGAGCCTGGGGTTCACTTCCCTGCTCTACCACAGACTTCATGTGTGACCCTGGGCAAATCACTTAAGGCTAGATTCAAAAAGGGTCTTCGGTGCCTAACTGCCTCTTTAGGCAACTAAATCCAATATTTCGATGGCACTGACATTCAGAGAACCACTGCTTCAGGAGAGGATTTGTGGGAGAGAATTCCAAATGGAGATAGACAGCTCCCTCCAGCCTGTCAGGCACCAAAGGCCCAGACCAAGGTGAGTTAGGTGTCTAAATACCTTGTGGATCTGGGCTCTATGTCCTACCCCTTTCCTCTGCATTTCACTCCAGGCTAGCTTAGGTAGCTCCCTGCTCAGCTTGTTGGCTTCTGAGACTGCCTTTCTTAGGCTCCTACCTCTTCCCATACAAAGCACAGGGAGCCTGGCTGCCTAACTCAGGTCTGTGAATTCCACTGGGTGGCAGGGTACCTAGAAGTTAGGTGTTGCCCTTAGTGTCTCTGCCTCAGTTCCCCATATGTAAAATGGGGATAATAGCAGTTCCATACCTCACAGGGTGTTGTGAGGGTAAATAAAAAATACTCAGATTGTGAGATGCTTGGGTATTGTGCTAATGTGGCCCATATAATTAAGTACCTAACATATATAGATAGATTGCCCTGTCCCTTCCCCATCATGTTTGGGTTGGAGATAAGGAGCTCAGTCTTCTGAAGCAGATTCTTGCCCCCTGCTTTCCCTCCACAAACTCCCATAGGGGTATTAGTGAGGGGTCCTAACATATTGCAGAATGGTTCCGCTGGTATCACTGAAACCTGGGCAATCCTCTCTTAGCAGCTCTTTGTCAAGCCTCTGCAACCCAGAGTCAGTGATATCTTCCACACAACAGTGCTTCTTTCCCTAATGAGGAAGGCAATGAAAACCATTTGCCTGTGCATCCGTCATTCAGGCAGCTCAGGGGGTGATGGCACAAGGACAGGCATCCAGGGATGACTTTATATAATCTGTGCTTGCTACATGGGATTTGGCAGGGCAGCAGTAGCAGCAACAACCTTTGACGAGGAGGGGAGCTGTAGTGGATTGGCTGTGTAGGGATGGGACTCTGATTGGCAGCTGGAGGGTCTCAGCTTGTGCTGGTGTCAGGTTGGTGCCAAGAGTATGCCATTCACTGACTAGTTGGGATGCACAGATCTGAATTTCATGGCTGACCCTCTCCGACAGAGAGCTGCCCATCTGTCTGTTTCAGCTTTGATCAAATTCTGGTTGCAACATCCCACTGACCACAACAAATGAGAGCTGCTGGGAAGGAGAGTGAGGTGCAGTATATGAATGAAGCTTCAAGAGAGGACATCAGCACACATTTTTCCTTACTGCTGAGCTGATTGGGTAGCTCATGGACCCATGCCAGAACCCAATTGGGACCAGCACAGAGGAAACAATTTTCTCAGGGCATCTGCTGTAATTAGCTTGGAGACAGAGAGCTCCAGAGACATCTGACCCATTTTTGAGGGCTTTTGGGTTTTTTGTGTGTTTAATATTATCAGTTTTTTCAGGATGTGTTTACACTTGAGTCAAAGGGGTTGGAAATAGCTGTCGCTTTTCTAGCTTTGCACTTCACAAGGATAGGAACAAACTAAAAAAGTCTTGTTGTCTTTGCTTGACTGACTCAACCAACCACCCCAAGGGGATGAAGTTTGAATGGCACTTGGGATGACTCCTGCTGCTGCTGGCTGGTCCTACACCAGGGTCTCCAGTGATGGACACAGCAGCCTCCTTGGAGAGCTAGATGCCCTCTCCCACAGAGAAGTAATTGGGGGGTGATAGATCCAAGTCATCTATCCCATGCCACCTAAGCTGGAGCCTCCGGAGTACCTTGTGAAACCCAACAGTTGGTGCTATGTGACTGAGGAGTTCCAACCCTGTCCCCACACTTGTGTTGCTTGAAGGGCCATATTCAGCCTTGATATAAATCCAATGCCTTCACCAGAGATGAATTTGCCCCTAATATCTCCAGACATAACCAGTTTCCATCAAGTCATCTTACAGCTCAGATCCAGTTTCTTCTCTCTTATACCACAGGGGCCATCTGGTTTTACTTTCCAACTGTCCTGGAAGAGCTCACTTTTCCACACTTCAGCATGTGTTTTTTGCACATCAGCACTAGTGGCTGCCTGTGTCTAAATTCAAGCAACCAAAGAGAACCATCCTCTGCAAGGGACTCCATGCTCACAGTACAACCCCGACTCTACAGTTAAGATGGGAAATCCAAATCAAGAGTCTATTTTGTGGATCAGATTCATTTCAAACCCAGTATACGCAGGTGGGTCAAGAATCTAACCCAGAGCCAATGAAGGTTTTTCTCTGTCTGTGAATCACATAGGTGGCAAAGTTTCCACCCAGCACTGCCACAGGAGCTGGCATTACACACAGTGTGGCTCCTCTTACACTGTTATCTCAGTCTCTTGAGAATTTGGCAGGGCGAATTATACATTAGGCACTTGCTGGTGCAATAACAGGGCTAGCAAAAGACTTGTCCATCTCATTCTGTCTACTTATGTGGTTTCTAATACCTCAGCTTCCCAGTACCAAATGCCAACCTCTTCTAGAACACATAGGGGTGACCCTATTTTGGCAGGGTGGAAATGAATGTTGAAGATTTATATGGGAGTGAGGAATTGGTTGGCTCAAATAACTGATTATTTCCAGACATGCTGACATTGAGTTTTTCTACACTAGAGACTTACCTCCAGATGCAGATTGATTGTTCCCTCCAACTCACTCCCCATCCCAACACAAAACTCCCTCAGTTGTGTGTTGCTCATGGCAGAAGTTGGAGTAGCTACACTAGGATGCCATTTTTAATGTTTTTTTAAAGTGTAGGATTTTTGGTAAGAAAGTATAATATGATGGTTTTGAGCATTAGCTGGCCTCCACTGAAACACTGTCAAGCTCAACACTCCCTTAACTTGTTTGAAAAAACCTATCACATTACTCTGTATAAAACCCTGATCCCTGGGTGAGCACCTATACTTTATTATATAAAGATACTCAGTATTGCCAGCCCCAATCATTAAAAATTCATGAATTAGGGAATAAAAATGAATGTGATTGGCTTAAAAATCATGAGATTTTTTAAATTTGGGGTTCTCTTTGTCTTCTGGTTTCGGAACCTTTAGGGTGCATATAGGGCACAACTTCAAGCATTTCTCCACAAACATAAGGGTTAAAGGCTTACTTTTTCTTTTAAATGAAAGTCAAGAAACTCATGAAATCACATTATACCGGGACCTGGGGCTTCAAGGAAAAGAAAAACCAATTTTGCATGACTAGCAATAAAATCATAAGAGCTGGCAACACTGAATATCACATTACTCTCCAGATAGTGAATATTATACCTTTCCACACAGGTACCACAGTGTCCTATGTGTAAAATATCCTGCAGTCAAAGGATATTTTAAAGTTCAAAATCAATTTTTTAGTGATTGTCTTGTCATAATCTGCTCTTCTACAGGTGAATGTGTTCAGAGGCTAGGGCACAGGTAACTTTGGATTAAACAATGGAGTTAAGGCTCTGGATGTAAATGGGGATCACTTTCTGGCTGTCAGTGCTTGATACCATGTCTCTAATATCCAGCCTGATGTTTCCTTTATTATTATTCATAAGCTTCCTTTCCTAACAGCAATCAGACTCTTCAGGCGGTGCTGTTCTGGGGATTATCACTCTTGCTGGGTGTTTAAAGTCGCTCCACCTCAAGTCCTCTGCCTGTGAGAAGCGCCCGAGGCTAATCACCACAAAATGTGGTGCCTGTCATGTCTTCTTGCTCAAGTAGGTGAGGCAGACCTGTCATTCACTAAAAGCCTTTACATCTGTTATTACATGGTAATCCTCACGCATCAGGCTTCCATGTAAGGAATCAGTGGAGCCCAGCAATCTATGGCTCATCCTTAGTTTGCATAATTCCCACAATGCAAGGCAACTCGCTCTCCTTGTTGAAATCATTAATAAGCAATAAGAACATTATGTAAGTGGTAGCATCTTTTTTTAAAAGCATGATCATATCAAATGCTCTTATAATTAGGAAAAAGATGAAGCGTTGGGCTGAGGGAGGGAGTGGATGAAGCTTTAAGTGGAACCCCACCATGATGTGAGTGGGTTGCTCTGTATGTGATACCTGTCAGGGATGCAGTCTGATGTGTAAGGAGGGAAGTAGATAATTAAATTATTAATTCTGTTTGTTCTGATGGAGCAATGTTGACCATCATAAATAACATTACCCACTTATACCTCTCTAGCCCATTTATACCTTAATTAGCTCACCCCATTAGAAGAAGCCTGAGAAAATACATAGGCCTCATGATGTGCCTGAAGGCCATCAAATCAGGACTCTGTTGGATAAAGCAGGGGAAATTGTTCCAGTGTTGAGAACTCCCTCATGTTTCCACATTTAAATTAGGGTGACTGCCAGTTGGAGTGTTCCATCTGATTGCAGCTACACTGCTATTGCTCAGGTATCCAGCTCCAAAATTGTAACTTAGATCAGATGTGAGAGTCTTGAAGATATTTCTCCTGGAAGAGGCAATGTGACTGGGTTTGAAGAAGCAGTACCTACTGGTAAATGAGAACCAGGAGAAAGTATGGTTAATGGATGTAACTAATAGGCTGATTATTTCTGAATAGGAGAGATTTTAAAAGTCACCTGGCAGAATTGGTTTCCCTCTAACTCTGCAGCAGCCCTCAGAGATTAGCATCTTCCTGATGTGCCCCCTCACTCACATGCATGAACACGGAGAGGTTGGGTGGCGGGAGGCAGCTGCACTGACACTATGAGATTGCAGGAGCATGATGGCAATTTAGCAGAGTGATTAAATGATTGCAAACATTTATTAATAGCTTTGCTGCTGCAGCAGCTCCTCTGGGGAAATCTTGCTCCCTCAGGGATGCTCTCATCTCCTGCTCGCTTTCTTCCAGGGCTTCAGGATTTGGAGATGCAGCTGTGAGCCGGATTTCAACTTAAAGCGTTAGATTTATATAAAATAGCACCCTACCCCACAGCACCCTACTGCCCAGAAAGAAAATGCCCAACTGAGAGAAAGAAACAAGCAGGAGATTTCCAAGGAAAAAAAGGAAAGGATTTTTTTTCCAGATACTGTTTGAGTACCCCTTCCTTCCTGGGGCACAGGGGCTGTTCACTCCAGTCCGTGGTTCAGTGGCTCCCTGGGGCCTGGCTGAAGTGGACTAGCTTCAACAGCAGGGCCAGATATATTTGTCATGCCGTGCAGAAAAATCAGTGAAAGGCAGAGCAGTATTAAAACAGAAATTGAGAGGATCTGTTAAAAGAACCCTGCAGAGCAGTCAAACTTCGGGAGAGCTGGCTCTCTCACTGTTGTGGTGGCTGCTTTCCTTTTCTTCAACATCAGAAGGGTGCAGAGGTTCGACAACAGAGAGGGAGGGAGGGAGGGACTGGTTGAGCAGGTGATCACCTTAAGTTTGGTAGCTGAGCCTGATGAGCAGCAGGTCAGTGCTGTCCAAGGTGTAGTTGAGATGGCTTTACCTTTTTGCAGCTTATTTGAGACATCTCTACTCCACTGGAGCTGATCATGGTGACTGACTGGTATGAGACTGCAATAGGAGGATGAAAATACTAAGCAACTGCACACACTGTTCCCTGCCCCGGGGATTCACCATGCAGAGGGGAAAAACTAGTTCCTCACAAATCTTCCTAAATAGATCTAGGCCCTAAAACAAGTTAAAATGGCATTGGACAGCATATAGGGAATAAAATTTTTCTGTCAGGCACCAACAGCAGCAGGTACCAGTGTTTGGGCCCCTATGTTTGTTGTAAATCAGCCCAGAATTAGGTGGGGAGCACAGAGCACCACTGCACTCTCTCCCTCTGAATGCCTGTTCCCCAGTAATTGCTACTCCTGTACAGCATGTCCAAGCCACTGGAAATGCCATTGGGGCACCAGCTGCTGGCCACCTGGATTTGACTTCTTGGCTCCATCTGGAGGGTTTATCTTTTGTTCAAATGTACTTGCTTTGCATATGATCCAAACAAACCACAGGGCGATTTTTAAAAATGTCATTGCACAATCTGTGCATCAGTGCTCTGTACACTAGAATGCGCAGCTGGGAGAGGTGAGGGAACAGAGCAGGGATTAGAAAGAGGAGGTGTGGAAGGGAGTGAAGGATGCAGGAAGAGGAGCGAATGAGAGAGTGAGCTAAGCAATGTAAGTCCTACATGCTTACCATCTGAGCCCAGCAAACTCCATTTTTGTGTTATTTCCATAATGTTATGGCTAGGCTTGGTTCTTTCCATACAGGTCCCCCTCCCCACAGAATTTACAGTCAAATCATTTCCTCACAGACCCTATAATATAATCAGCTGTATAGCATCATTTTAAAGTGACCATTTCAGGTGCTGATATAGGAACTGGCTAATAGCCATTGATGGACCTATCCTCCATGAATTTATCTAGTTCTTTTTTGAACCCTGTTATAGGCTTGGCCTTCACAATATCCTCTGGCAAAGAGTTCCACAGGTTGACTGTGCATTGTGTGAAGAAATACTTCCTTTTGTGTGTTTTAAACCTGCTGCCTATTAATTTCATTTGGTGACCTCCTAGTTCTTGTATTATGAGGAGTAAATAACACTTCCTTATTCACTTTCTCCACACCAGTCATGATTTTATAGACCTCTATCTTATACCTCCTTAGTCGTCTCTTTTCCAAGCTGAAAAGTCCCAGTCTTATTAATCTCTCCTCAATGTGGAAGCTCTTCCATACCCCTAATAATTTTTGTTGCCCTTTTCTGAACCCTTTCCAATTCCAATATATCTTTTTTGAGATGGGGCGACCACATCTGCACGCAGTATTCAAGATGTGGGTGTACCATGGATTTATATAGAGACAATATGATATTTTCTGTCTTATTATCTATTCTTTTCTTAATGATTCCCAACATTCTGTTTGCTTTTTTGACTGCCACTGCACATTGAGTGGATGTTTTCACAGAACTATCCACAATGACTCCAAGATCTCTTTCTTGAGTGGTAACAGACCCCATCATTTTATATGTATAGTTGGGATTATGTTTTCCAATGTGCATGACTTTGCATTTATCCCCATTGAATTTAATCTGCCATTTTGTTGCCCAGTCACTCAGTTTTCTGAGATCACTTTGTAACTCTTCACAGTCTGCTTTGGACTTAACTATCCTGAGTAATCTTGTATCATCTGCAAATTTTGCCACCTCACTGTTTACCCCTTTTTCCAGATCATTTATGAATATGTTGAACAGCATTGGGTCCTGGTACAAACCCCTGAGGGACCCCATTATTTACCTCTCTCCATTCTGAAAACTGACCATTTATTCCTATCCTATGTTTCCTTTTAACCAATTACTGATTTATGAGAGGACCTTCCCTCTTATCCCATGACAGCTTACTTTGCTTAAGAGCCTTTGGTGAGAGACCTTGTCAAAGGCTTTCTGAAAATATAAGTACACTATATCCACTGGATCACCCTTGTCTACATGTTTATTGACCCTCTCAAAGAATTCTAGTAGACAGGTGAGGCATGATTTCCCTTTACAAAAACCATGTTGACTCTTCCCCAACAAATCGTGTTCATCTACGTGTCCAGTAATTCTATTCTTTATTATAATGTCAACCAGTTTTCTGGGTACTGAAGTTAGGCTTATCAGCCTGTAACCACCAGGATTGCCTCTGGAGCCTTTTAAAAAAATTGATGTCACATTAGCTATCCTTCAGTCATCTGGTACAGAAGCTGATTTAAATGATAGGTTACATACCACACTTAGTAGTTCTTCAGTTTCACATTTGAGTTCCTTCAGAACTCTTGGGGGAATAGCAACTGGTCATGGTGACGTATTACAGTTTAATTTATCATTTTGTTCCAAAACCCCTCTCATGACCATTCTATGAGATGAGACTGTATCTGCTGCAAAGTGACCATGAGATGGTTGAGTTCAGGATCCTCACAAAAGGAAGAAAGGAGAGTAGCAAAAGACAGACCTTGGACTTCAGAAAAGCAGACTTTGACTCCCTTAGGGAACTGACGGGCAGGATCCCTTGGGAGGCTAATATGAGGGGGAAAGGAGTCCAGGAAAGCTGGCTCTATTTTAAAGAAGTCTTACTGAGGGCACAGGAACAAACCATCCTGATGTGCAGAAAGAATAGCAAATATGGCAGGCAACCAGCTTGGCTTAACAGTGAGCTTAAACACAAAAAGGAAGCTTATAAGAAGTGGAAACTTGGTCAGATGACTAGAAAAGAGTATAAAAACATGCAGGGGTATAATCAGGAAGGCCAAACACAACTGGAACTACAGACCAGTCAGCCTCACCTCAGTCTCTGGAAAAAATGGTCCTCAAGGAAACCATTCTGAAGCACTTAGAGGAGAGGAAGTTGATCAGGAACAGTTAACATGAATTCACCAAGGGCAAGTCATGCCTGACCAACCTGATTGCCTTCTGTGATGAGATAACTGGCTCTGTGGATATGAGGAAAGCAGTGGTCGCGATATATCTTGACTTTAGCAAAGCTTTTGATACGGTGTCCCACAGTATTCTTGCCAGCGAATTAAAAAAGTATGGATTGGATGAATGGACTATAACATAAATAGAAAGCTGGCTAGATTGTTGGGCTCAGTGGGTAGTGATCAACAGCTCTATGTCTAATTTGCAGCCAGTATCGAGCGGCGTGCCCCAGGGGTCGGTCCTGGGGCCAGTTTTGTTCAACATCTTTATTAATGATCTGGATGATGGGATAGATTGCACCCTCAGCAAGTTTGCGGATGACACTGAACTGGGGGGAGAGGTAGATACGCTGGAGGGTAGGGATTAGGGTCCAGAGTGACCTAGACAAATTGGAGGATTGGGCCAAAAGAAATCTGATGAGGTTCAACAAGGACAAGTGCAGATTCCTGCACTTAGGATGGAAATATCCTATGCACTGCTACAGGCTGGGGACCAACTAGCTAAGCAGCAGTTCTTCAGAAAAGGACCTGGATGGATGAGAAGCGGGATATGAGTCAGCAGTGTGCCCTTGTTGCCGGCATATTGGGCTGCATTAGTAGGAGCATTGCCAGCAGATCGAGGGAAGTGATTATTCCCCTCTATTAGGCATTGGTGAGGCAACATCTGGAGTATTGCATCCCGTTTTGGTCCCCCCACTACAGAAGGGATGTGGACAAATTGGAGAGAGTCCAGCGGAGGGCAACAAAAATGATCGGGGGCTGGGGCATATGACTTACAAGGAGAGGCTGAGGGAACTGGGCTTGTTTAGTCTGCAGAAGAGAAGAGTAAGGGGGGATTTGATAGCAGCCTTCAACTACCTGAAGGGGGGTTCCAAAGAGGATGGAGCTCAGTTGTTCTCAGTAGTGGCAGATGACAGATGGTCTCAAGTTGCAGTGGGGGAGGTCTAGGTTTGATATTAGGAAACACTATTTCACTAGGAGGGTGGTGAAGCACTGGAGTGGGTAACCTAGGGAGGTGGTGGAATCTCCATCCTTAAAGGTTTTTAAGGCCCGGCTTGACAAAGCGCTGCCTGGGATGATTTAGTTGGGGTTGGTCCTGCTTTGAGCAGGGGGGGTTGGACTAGATGACCTCCTGAGGTCTCTTCCAACCCTAATCTTCTATGATTCTGTGACAGAGCCTGCCAAGGAAGTCTGGCTATCTTTCTACTCCTAGACCATGTGCATGGAAAGATCACAGCAGGTTTAGTCACATTGAGGCAGAACTGAGAAAGTATGTGATCTGAAAGGGTGGACGTGCCCTCTACAGGAATCCACACTGGGGCATTTGAAACAATGTTGTATACAGCACTAGAAATCTGGTGTCAGGACACAATGCTGCACTGGCTCCCAGTGTATGGACGAAGTAGTCTAAAGGCAGGCAGTTTTTGTGCCCTTGTAGAGCCATGGTCTTCCAGGGACTACAGTAGGTCATCTCTGCCCCCCCACCCCCGATCTGCAAGCCAGCATGCCATTGTCCAACTGTAGTCCACTCTGACCCTGGAGAATTAATTCTTTAATTTCATTCCTCCACTTCTTGGTTTTCTGGCCATAGGGGAAGTCACCAGAGACTGTGGTGACCCATGGGTAGATAAGGGAGGGGTCACCATGTCCTGAGTGTTCATCACAAGGAGGAGACGGCATGGATATCTGGAAGGGGTGGGAGAGAAGTGCCTTGCCACAGGTGGGGAGGGAGCTAGAAGGGGACCCACAAGTGTCAGTCCCATAAAGAACAGTCCTGCCAATAGGTCTCTTCCATTGCTGATTTCTCACCTGGAGACCTGACAGCTCAGGCCTTTCTGATGGCAGCAGCCCCATTGCTCCAGTTGCTCCTTGAGGGCTACATTTCCTCTCTTGGCAATGACTATTTTGCTCACCCAGTGTCTTTAATCTCTGAGGTTGTTCTGCATATCAGGAGGATGTAGGAACCTTGCAGTCTCGGGACAGATGAGCATGCCCCTTGGGGGTTTGAGATTGAGTTGTCAGTGGTCAGAGAGGCCCAAACTGCAAAAGACCAGTCTGTTCAGAGCTGGTCTTTACATGTGTTTAAGGCACCGTTTTTTTCGATCTACACCTTTCCCCTAACATAGAGCTCCCCATGCTGAGTCTTGTGCCTCCCTGATAGCCCATCAGGATCCTGCTGCCAGCCCATCTTGATAATTAAAAAGAGAGATTACTGTGCCTCCTGCCCCACCCACCACTGTTGACTGCCAGCTGCCTCTGCCTGCTGCCCAGTGGTCAGAGTGAGGACTCTGTCCTGAGCACTTCCTCCTCTCATGCCAAATGCTCCTCTTCCTTAGGTTGGCCCAACCCTATTGGCATCATGGGTAGGGTGACCAGAAGTCCCGATTTTATAGGGACAGTCCTGATTTTTGGGTCTTTTTGTTACATAGGCTCCTATTACACCCCACCCCCTGTCCCGATTTTTCACATTTGCTGTCTGGTCACCCTAATCATGGGAAATTGCACCATCGTAAACAAGAGAAGAATTCAGTCCTTTGTGTTCTGTCATGCTGCCCGGTGTGAAGTTAAGAGCATGCCACCTTTGTGGGCTGTACTTCCCTGGAGTTCTTTGCAAACTGGCAGCTGTATTAAAACGGGCAGCTGCATTATCGGAAAAGCATGTGGTGCTGCCACAGTGATGTTCAGAGACCTGTGAGTACTTAGGGTTCTACTTGTACCCAGCCCATTCTTCTTGATTGGGGCAGGTCAGTGGCACTGCAGTAAGTGTTGAATTAGCTGAGAATAGGATAGAAGAGATTAGGTGAGAGGCTGGGGTATCCAGCTCCTTTAGAGGGATGGTTTATCTACTGTTTATCTACTGCAGGGAATTGGCAATCAGGACTCCTAGCTTTTCCCCAGCTCTTCTGACTTGCTGTCTGACCACATGGAAAGTCACTTCCCCTTTTTTAAAAAAGGAGTACTTGTGGCATCTTAGAGACTAACAAATTTATTTGAGCATAAGCTTTCGTAGCTCATGAAAGCTTATGCTCAAATAAATTTGTTAGTCTCTAAGGTGTCACAAGTACTCCTTTTCTTTTTGCGGATACAGACTAACATGGCTGCTATTCTGAAACTTCCCCTTTTTGTATCTCAGTTTCCCCATCTGTAAAATGGGGATAATAGTTTTCTTTCCCATAGGATGTTGTGATGCTTAAATTCAGCATTCTGAGAGCCCTGTACGTCAGGTACTAGAGATGTGCAGAGTTTTATTTTTATGTGCCCTGTATTTTCTCCATTTTGTTGTCGTCACTCTTTATGGCAAAGAATATTTGCATGGAGACAGAGAGCAAGATTGTGAGCTGATGTAAATCTGTATCTCCTCACTGAAATCAGTGGAGCTACACTGATTTACATGAGCTGAGAATCAGTCCCAGACTCTTTGGCTAAGGTCACCTCTGTCACAAGAAAAAATGATGGAAGATGAAGCAGTAGAGACCACAAAGTGGCAAGGGCAGCCAGCCAAGGGGTTGGTAAGTTGGACTGTGAGCCTTCACAGGACCCATGTTTGACTTAGGTCAGGGAGCTTTTGGAGATCCCGGTGGTGAGTCTTGTGTCCTTTAGTGACCTCACAAAGACTACGAGCGGGACTGCATCGATTCCCTCCCTTCGGCGTTGTCTCTTTATTTTTCCCTTTTTTGCAGCATGCCTCAGTCTGAACGGCAAGTAACAGGATTACAGCTGAGCTACATCTAAAATAAATTGCACCAGCCTCCAAATAGAACAAAGGAGCAAAGTGCTAAATTTGTCATTTTATAAATAAAGCAGGAGAGGGAATATTTTTCAAGATTTTAAATAAAATTCCCTTAATTAGAAATGTGAGAAAATGTTGCTAAGGAATTCATCAGGGACCAGGGATTTGCCTAATCTGCCCTTCTCCCACTATTAAATAGAGGCCTGGGCTTGGAACAGGTGCTGTGGAATTGACTCACGAAATTCATTTGCTCAGCCATCATACCGCATTTCAGTAGGGATTGGGACTTGCAAACAGCCATAGGAAATACACTCCTGGGATGCACCTAACCAGTTGCAACACAACCTTTATTATAGCAGACTCTGCCCACTTTGAGCAATTCCCCAATTCACCCATAACACATACTCACACCCTGCCTTTGTGCTGTACTGAATAGGAGCTACTTACACCTGTTTTACATTCAGCACTTAACCTACACCACTGAAAGAACACATCTGCTGAATTTTACCTAACTGCTGTCAATCCCCTGTTCCCTGCTGCTGACACAGCTTACATAATGCAGCACTGAAATGAGGCATACTAGATCTCTCACACCTGTATCTCTTTCCTTTGATCACACAGCCAGGGATCAGGGAGAGGGGCTCACATACACCCCAGAGGGGCACAGCCCCTCAAATCACCTCCTAGCACAATCACAGTTCTTCTGTGCTACACTTAACACAGTGAATGCAGCTGGAGTGCATACAGATAATTCCCACTGGTTACTGACAGCTTCAGCGGAGCAGAGTTAAGGTTGTTAACTCTGGTTTTCAGAAGTGAGTTAGAAATACCTTAATTTCCTAGTTTTCACAAGTTTGAGTTTTGCTAAACTCAACATTCTGGAAGGCCACAAAATACCACTGGAAAACCTTAACTCTGCATTAGCCAAGGTTTTTGTCAGTGAAAAAAGGAAATAAGATGGAATGGGTTGTGTGACGGTGCCCCCCATAAGGCTTTATGGAAATATGCTTATGAATATATATGACATAAATGGAATTTGTTCTATGCTACATATGCCATGTAACATATCTATGTAAAGGTGATAATCTACTGAATCTATTAATCCTATTTGAATGCATGTATCATTTTTGTATTCAAAGTTATGAATATTGGCCCTGTACTGGCTTGATTTCTAAATAACCTTAGTAGAGCATTTGGTCAGTTCCTGGAGAAAGGAATTCTCAAAGTTAAGTGCCCAATCAAGAAGCACTTAAGGAACAATGCATCTTGGAAGGCTCCAATCCACATAAGAAGTCTTCCCGGAGACAGTCCAGATACCACGTGGGCAATGGCTTCTGCCTATAAAAACGGTGAGTCGTGTGTGGACATGTGACTGGCCCAGGTGACTTCAGAACTCCATCTTGGAGCTGGACTTTGCATAGGAGAGAGGAGGGGGTCTCCACCCACAAGAGAAAGTCTATTTAAGCCTGTGGGAGACCCCTCCATTTTGTCTTCAGCTAGCTAAGGGGGTAGTCTTTCCACCGGCAAGGATACCTGAAAGAAACTGGAACAAAGGACAGTAACTACAGGGGGTGTGAGTGATTGTTGGACCCAGACTAGAAATAGACTAGTCTGTAAAAGAGAGCTTATTGGAACTGGTGAGGATTTTATCTCTATTCAGTTTGATTAGACATAGACTTGTGTGTTTTATTTGATTTTGCTTGGTAATTCACTGTTCTGTCTGTTACTACTTGGAACCACTTAAATCCTACTTTCTATATTTAATACAATCACTTTTTACTTATTAGTTAACTCAGAGTATGTATTAATACTTGGGGGGCAGCAAACAGCTGTGCATATCTCTGTATCGGTGTTATAGAGGGCGAACAATGTATGAGTTTACCCTGTATAAGCTTTATACAGGATAAAATGGATTTATTCAGGGTTTGGACCCCATTGGGAGTTGGGCACCTGAGTGTCAAGGACAGGAACATTTCTGTAAGCTGCTTTCGGTTAAGCCTACAGCTGTTAGGGGACGTGGTTCAGACCTGGGTCTGGGTTTGCAGCAAGCTAATGGGCCTGGCTCAAACTAGGCAGGGCACTGAAGTCCTAAGCTGCCAGGGCAGGAAAGCAGGGGTAGAAGTAGTCTTGGTACATCAGGTAGCTGCTCCCAGGGGGTTTCTGTGATCCAACCCGTCACAGGTTGGATATCCCATAAATTCTGTAAGGAATATAAAGGACCATGGTAATGCAGATAGATCCTTTTCAAGTGCTGGGTTGATAGAGGAGGGAAGGGATAGTGAATCTGTCTTGTGTAGGTGTTGGGGTTGTGGAAGGGAGGGAATGGGGTCTTTAGTTTTCAGGCATTGACATAGAAGCAAGGCAAGAGAGACTGCAGTCTCTCCACTGCAATTCTTGGGAAGGGAGGGAAGAAGAAGTGATAAGGAGAAGGAGAAGTCAGAAGTGGGAATGGGAAGGAGAGTTGGCTTTCCAAAGCACATGGGTGGAGAGCTGGGGTAACTTTTCAAGGCACTAAAGAGCAAGGGTAAGGGACTTTTCAAGGTGCTTCTTCTATGGAAAGCCTCTCTTCTGTTTAGAGAAAAAAAATCTCTTCAAAGACAAAATGCTACTAGGCAACATGAATTTAGAACAGTTGAATGATGAGGCTGCTCGTGATGAACTTGGAAAACTCAGAAGTAGGTCAAGTTTTAAACTATATGAGAACAAAGACATTAACATTTCACAGAGGACGCTTTCTTGTTCTGGTGGTAAATTAAAAACTGGAGGAATAAATGCAAAGGCAGTTGATATAAAACTGAGTGGGAAACACTCCAACAGGATTATTGCATCACCCTGTCATGACTGCATTACTCAGGACTCTCCATCACTGAGACATGACTACATCACTTTTTCTGTTAGAAAAACATCCACCACCTCTTCTGTATCACAGCACAGTACCCAGGAGCCTTCATCACCAAGACATGACTGCATCACCTCTGCTATAGCACTGTATAGCATCAGGGAGCCACTTGCAGTGAGTGGGTGATCTCTGCTGTATTTTAGCCAAAGTATTGAGTGACTGAGTTCTTGACTATTCTGATTCCATCATGAACCTCATCATTCCTGCTGGCTTTTATTTCTTTTCTTTTCAAACCATTGCCACCCAAGTGTTTTCCCTCTTTTATTCACAGGTACAGCTCCCCTTGTGAACCATCAGCAAAGTCATGGCTTCAGTTCTCTCACCAGATATTACTGAAGGGAACTGCCAGGTTGTCCCATTGGCCTCACTCACTGTTACACAGAGCTCGCTTTCCCAGATGTCACTCATGAGATCTGTCACTGTCATCCAGGGTAATTTGTGAGAAACAAAAGAACAAGTTTCCGTAGTTCATGTTTCTTTAAACGCTCCATTTCAGGAGTCCAGCATCAAATGATACCCTCATTTTATTCCCCATAGTTCTGCTCCTTGCACACCAAGGAGACCGGCTTCGGAGACCTGCTTCCCAGACCTTGCCTGTCTCTCTCCTACAGCATCAGATTCATACTCCCTCCCTCCCTGTTGTTCTTTTCTTCTCTTTAATCCTGACTCTTCCCCTGACTCCTGGCCCTGCTGTGAAATTCCCCCATCGCTCATCACGTCTCAGGCAGACACTGCGGCTGCCCCATTCACACAGCCCCATTTCTCTAAGCAAGGGCTCTCAGGCTCTCACATGCTTGTTTTCCTGCAATTCAGAGGGTCTTATCCCCTGTTATCTTGTGTTTAGGGCAGGCCCTTCCTTAGTGAGGGTCCGTTTGTCCACTAACAAGGCCCACACAAGCAAAGCAAGTTGCTTCTGGAACCTCTCTTTTGGAGGCCTGTCATAAATATAAAGGGAAGGGTAACCACCTTTCTGTATACAGTGCTATAAAATCCATCCTGGCCAGAGGCAAAACCCTTTCACCTGTAAAGGGTTAAGAAGCTAAGGTAACCTAGCTGGCACCTGACCCAAAATGACCAATGAGAGGACAAGATTCTTTCAAATCTGGAGTGGTGGTGGGGGGAAATAAAGGGTAAGTCTGTCTGTGTGATGCTTTTGCCGGGAATAGATCAGGAATGCAGACTTAGTAAGTAAGCGAGCTAGAAATGCGTTAGATTTCCTTTTGTTTAATTGCTGGTACAATAACCTGTGCTGGAGGGAATGTATATTCCTGTTTTTGTGTCTTTTTGTAACTTAAGGTTTTGCCTAGAGGGATTCTCTATGTTTTGAATCTGTTTATCCTGTAAGGTATTTACCATCCTGATTTTACAGAGGTGATTCTTTTACCTTTTCTTTAATTAAAATTCTTCTTGTTATGAACCTGATTGCTTTTTCATTGTTCTTAAGACCCAAGGGTTTGGGTCTGTGTTCGCCTGTACCAATTGGTGAGGATTCTTATCAAACCTTCCCCAGGAAAGGGGGTGTAGGACTTGGGGGGGGATATTTTGGGGGAATACGTCTCCAAGTGGGCTCTTCCCTGTTCTTTGTTTAAAACGCTTGGTGGTGGCAGCATAGGGTTCAAGGACAAGACAAAGTTTGTATTTTGGGGAAGTTTTTAACCTAAGCTGGTAAGAATAAGCTTAGGGGGTCTTTCATGCAGGTTCCCATATCTGTACCCTAGAGTTCAGAGTGGGGAAGGAACCTTGACATGGTGGCAGAGCGGTGGGATCATTTTGAACCAGAAGCACAGCAGGATTTTAAAAGGTGATTGCAGCTGTAGATTCTGTCTCTCTGCCTGGGAGACAGAGCAGCAGGCAGAGGCTGCTCTGTAGGCTGAGAACCACTATCAGAGAGGAAAAACAAAAGGAAATTTAACGCATTTCTAGCTAAACTTCTTACTAATTTAACAGGAGTTGTAAGTCTGCATTCCTGATCTGTTCCCGGCAAAAGCATCGCACAGACAGACTGAACCTTTGTTTCCCCACCCTCCAGATTTGAAAGAATCTTGTCCTCTCATTGGTCATTTTGGGTCAGGTGCCAGCTAGGTTACCTTAGCTTCTTAACCCTTTACAGGTGAAAGGGTTTTGCCTCTAGCCAGGAGGGATTTTATAGCACTGTATACAGAAAGGTGGTTACCCTTCCCTTTATATTTATGACAAGGCCCCACATCCCATGAGAGTTCTGGAACTCAACTGAGATATCCCTTATCTTCCTCTCCAGCAGCAGGACCAGAGAAAGGGGTGTCAGCTCACTGTCAACCCCATCTTTTCCCCTCAGCAAAAGAGGAGGCAACTCATGGCCAGATTTCCCCATTCTAGCAGTTTGGCACCTGCAAAGCACAAGGGTGGCTTTGTCTCCTATTGTCATTCCCTGCTTCTGGCTCCAGTCTCTCCTCTGGGGAAGTTGAGGTAGTGCTTGGAAAAAAGGTACATGGCAGGTCTCCTGGTTCCTGACCTGCCCATTATCAGGGCTTGGATAGCAGAAATTTCCTGCAGGGAGACTGAAGGACTTGCCCCTATAAGGGTACACTATCATCTCCATCACACATCAACTAATGGGCCACAAGCTCACATTGAAAGCCAAGCGAGCAAGGAAAATGGTATGCACAAAAGAGGCTCAGGGCACCAGTGTCTCCGTTTCTCCATCCTCTTGAGAGTTTCTGTGAAATATGCATTATTCTAGCTCACACAGAGATGGACTTTTTTGGGTGCATGTGGGTAAGGGGTAGGGACTTGTTTGTTTAGCCTCCCTGTCCCCAGGCTACTGCCCTTTGAGAGAGAACAGTGTGTTCTTTGCTCCTGGCAGCCACACTCAACCTGACACAGTTGGTTTGGTGGGAGCCACAGAGCAGGCAGGGATGACTCATTCTGCCTCAATGGCTCATTCAGGAGCTGCAGGGAGAAGCTATTTATAACCAGCCCTTTCAGGTTCAGTGCAGCAGCATCTACAACACAGGGAAGGGGGGGGGGGATTTTTCAGTTACAAATATAAACACTACAGTGCCTCCAGAGGCACCCAGCGAGCAGCTGACCTCAGCCACTCCTCTATCCCAGTCCCTTTGCCCAGCTCTCTGCATGTGTTTTTGTCCCACCTTGGGCTCTACCCATAACCCATGTGCACAAAACACAGACTCTTGCCATTAGTCTAGCTGTCACCCATTCTGCCTGTCAGTGATCCTAGCAAACTCACCTCACTCTGTCTTGTCATTGAAGCAAGTTTCTTCCCTAGATGGTCTCAAACAATCATCATACCAACAGGAAACCCCATCTAAAACCCTCTGAGGTAGGGTTGCCAACATTGTATTTAAAAAATGAACTGTTTTCTCCGCATACCCGCCCCACTCCTCATCCCGATATTATTAATTATTAATAATAAATAATAAGCAGTTCTTGTAGGAGCAGGGTTTTATAATTGTACTATAAGAATAGAGGTACTAATGTATGTCTTGATTTCATTTTAAGAATGACCCTCTGGGACACTGGTAGGAATTCATCTGAAAGACTGCCAGTGTCTATACTGATGTTAAGGCAGGGACAGACCAGAACAATCCTTTTATGACTGATTTATAGTCACCCTTTTGTTTTAGGATAAGTATAATGTCTACTATGGTTTCCTATATGTATTACAAATTAGGCACTCTAGTTAAATATACATTTCTTTGTTTTAAGGTTTAGTGAGTATAAGACAGGATTTTGTATTATGTCTATGATAAATAAATTAGAGAAATGTTGAGGGCCTGAAGCCCCAATGTGAATTGTTTTAGTTATAAGATTTAGCAAGACTTAATTTGCAATGTTTTAGAGTAACAGCCGTGTTAGTCTGTATTCACAAAAATTAAAGGAGTACTTGTGGCACCTTAGAGACTAACCAATTTATTTGAGCATAAGCTTTCGTGAGCTACAGCTCACTTCATCGGATGCATCACGAAAGCTTATGCTCAAATAAATTGGTTAGTCTCTAAGGTGCCACAAGTACTCCTTTAATTTGCAATGTATTCTGCATACCTTTAGAGGATTTCTGTGAGAGACTGTTTTGTGTAAATGAGGAATGCATGCATCAGGAAAAGATAAGGTGTGAAAGCCATCACAAGTGTCCAGATGGTCAAGGAAAAAGTGAGAGACTTGGAAACACCAGGAGACAATCAGAAATATCCATTGTATCCGAGAATAAACATGTTAGCAGCTTTGAGGACGTCAGAGGTGAGGCAGGCACCCCCGAAGGCAAGACAACAAATAGGAGATAACGATGGGAAGCCTGACAATAACCATCAAATGATAACAGCAGAAACCCCCAAGCTTAACACCACTTAAGGACTAACGATTACAGGATGACATTGCAAAATGCATGGACTCAAATGGGAATTTACAACTATAAAGATAGGGTGTTTTGCCATGGAACTCTGGGTTCAGTCCTGCAAAACCTCAGAGCATTGGATCCCGACCGATGGAACCCAGCTCCTCACTCTTGTTTAGTCTAACTGGCCATTAGATTGACTTGAGCTACAACAGATTAGTAACTATAAAAACATCAACTGGCAGGACTGTGTGCATGATGTATGTGTGTGTGACTGAAAAGCATATGCTAACTGTTGTATTTTCAATAAATATGGTGTATTTGCCTTCTTTCTTTTATAAAAGATCCCGTGTGCTTTGTGTAGCATAACACTCTCCTACATTCACCATAAGTATTTCTTGCTGCTTTTTGCAGCACTCGGCAACTCCAAATCTTGTTGTACAGAGATGAAAAAATAAGGGATGTCCCTTGTAATAAAGGACTGTTGGCAACCCTAGAGTGTCCCTTGTATAAGGGCTAATGCTGTAATTTATGGGATTCCTGAGTTATTTTCCTGACCCTGCCACAGACTCAATTTCCCCATATGTTAAATGTGGACAATGATACCCATCTTTGCTTAGCATATTGAGATCTATGGATGAAAAGCACCCCCATGTTGTTGTTTTACCAGAGAAAGGGCCACAGACTAATAAGAAATCACATCACATAATAGCAGGGGACAGCATGTTCAAGAGAAATATTTTCTATAAGCATCTACCTGTCTAGATCTAAATACTTCTGTGGCATGCATCATGGAGATTCTGAGCATGTTTCAGGATTCTGAATTTTTGTTAAAATAAATGGTTTTGATTTGTCTGTTCTCTAAGATGCTTTTGAAGTCAAGTCTGCAACAACCCAATGAGCTCCTTTTGCCTTGATATTGAGTGTGTCCCTTACCATACTCTTAAACCAGCGTACGTATTGGGAACAACACAGAGATCAAAGAGCTGCATGGCTCGCATCATTCTGGAACCCCTTCCCACAGATTCTGCACTTTTCAGCTGGCTCTGCAGAATCACTTCACCATGGGCCTCCTCTCTTTTCCCATTCTCACCTCTTTGTTTCTCATGTCCATTCCCACCAACAAGACCACTACTCCTTCATTGTGTATAGCCATTATACAGTGCCAGTGCCTCCATAGGCCATCTGGCACATCCACAGCTGCTAAATCTATACCAGCAGGCCATCTGCTCTTCAGAGTTCCCCCAGCTGCCCAACTCCCTTCACTGCTGCTCCCTTACCTGGCTGCCTTAAATCATTGCACCCTCAATCTTCTGGGCTTATTGGTCCTATTAGTAGTGTCATTTCATTAATAGTCTTGGCCCTGAAGCCATAAAATAAATAACTGACTTGTCCCTGTTTTCCTATCAGTTAACTATATGAATAGCACACACTTATAAAATAACCAAACAGTGATGCTGCAGGAATCATTCCTTTCCCAGTGTCCAACTATGAAGTTTCTGGTGGAGACCAGTAAATGTAAAAAGATCTTGTATTCTTCAGTGGCTGACCAGGGCTTGCATTGGGCTGATGAGCAGTGGTGTGGCAGATCAGCACATCTCTCAAGCTGCTATCTTCTTCCAAATCTCAGCTTTCACTTTTTAAAAAAATCAGGGCTTTGTCTACACTTAAAATGCTGCAGCAGCAGAGCTGCACCACTGTAGCTCTTCAGTGAAGATGTTCTTTGCCAACAGGACAGAGCTCTCCCTTCAGCATAAAAACCTACCTCTGCAAGCAACAAAAGCTTTGTCTCTCGCCAACACAGAGCTGTGCACACGAACGCTTATGTTGGTGTAACTTATGTTGCTTATGTGGAATAATCACACCCCTGAGCGACATAAATTTTGCCAACATAGGCTGTAGTGTAATCCTAGCCTAAGTGCTATCTGCATCAGGAGTTAGGTTGGTATAACAGCATTGCTCAGGGGTGTAGTTATATCAAGATAAATTGCTAGTGTAGACCAAACCTCAGTGTCTGTCTGTGATAGTTGCAGAGAGAAACTAAAAAATGTGAAATAAGTAACTGATGCAGAAGTGTTTACATGAGCCTGCAGAGAGGTTGGGACAATATCTCTGATAGATGGGAACTGCACCATTCATTTCAGTGAGGTGTTAACTCAGATGACTAGTGATGATAAATTAAATGTCAACACTATTAGCTATTTCATTTCTCGACTCATCTTGCATAGGCCATGAGATAGCACCCGGAGCTGTCCTTGGCCCATGGTCGCAGGATTATCCTTTCCAGCAGCTGTCTTGCCCATTTCCCCTTCTCTGCCCTGAACATGAGCTGGCACTTACCTCACCTGTTTCAGACCAAGTACTCCCTGCATATCTCACCATCTTCTCTTTGACTTCGGGTTGATGACACTCTTCAGGAAAGCTCAGCAGTTGACAACTACCCCCATCCAAGCCCAAGAGGCCACGATCTAAGTGCCAAGTGTGAGTTGCCCCTGGTCAGTCTCCATGATCCCAGAGTTGTCAGGGCCATGGAGGGGAGATCAAGATTGTGTGCATGTCAGAGGCTCAGGAAGGATTTACCTTCCTGCAATTCCAATTGCTTGTTTTCTATCTGGGGAAAATCCCTTTTGACAGCCTGGGCGGAGAGCTTCTAATTCCCGTCTACGGCTCATTTTTCACTTCAATCCCTCAGCGAAAGGATTTTAATGCTTGATAGATTCAAACTAAATTATTTCTGTTACTGTGGCTTTACAAAAGCCTCTAGGGTGTGTGTGTATGCAGGGGAGGAGGGCTGGGGCTTTTTTTTGTTACATTCCAATAAGCCCCCTCTCCAAGGGAAATGCAGTTCATTTCTTCATTTAGGAGCTTCTTACTGATGATCCCTCTCATGTTGTCTTTCTGGCTCTTAGATCACAACAGTGCCCATAGAAGAGCTGTCATTTCAGGGGCAAATCAGTGTCCCTTTCCTCTACTCCACACCAGTATTTCTAGTACAAATTTCTACAAAAATAAAACAACCATCAGGATGTGCTCCAGGAATGGCACTGGAGTGGTGGTTGGCTGGGTGGACATGTGCATCTTCCACAGCCCTTGCCTCTCATAACAGGACTCTTTGTAGGGAACAGGGAAGTAGCACTGGTTATGAGACTAGCAATTACAGCCTGGTACATGGCATCACCTTAGCTGAGTTCTATTCCTATTTCTGCCATTGACTCACTATGTGACCGTGGGCAGGTCATGTCCTCTCCTGTGCCTAAGTTTCTCTTACTGTAAAATAGGGATCATGATGTCTGTCTCACAGCAGGAGCAGTGGTTGTGAAAATTAATCCATGCTTCTAAAGTGTTTTGAGATCCTCAGATGCATGGGACTATAGAAAGGGAAAGTATTGTTATTTATTCCAGTCCCAGGTTCTCCCATCAACAAAAGTCACTATAGGGAACGATGAAGGGGCACTGCCTGTGAGAGAACTTGTTCCAGGCCCAGACTTTCCCAGCGGGGGGCTCTCTAGGGAATTGTATAGCCACAAAGGCTATAGAGAACATCAGAGCTCCTCCAGTCCCAGTGTCTCCTAGAAGGTGACACTAAACTGGGAGGAATGGTAGATATGCTGGAGGGTAGGGATAGAATACAGAGGGACCTAGACAAATTAGAGGATTGGGCCAAAAGAAATCTGATGAGGTTCAACAAGGACAAGTGCAGAGTCCTTCACTTAGGACAGAAGAATCCCAAGCACTGCTACAGACTAGTGACCGAGAGGCTAGGCGGTAGTTCTGCAGAAAAGGACCTAAGGGTTTCAGTGGCCGAGAAGATGGATATGAGTCAACAGTGTGCCCTTGTTGCCAAGAAGACTAACGGCATTTTGGGCTGTATAAGTAGGAGCATTGCCATCAGATCGAGGGACGTGATCATTCCCCTCTATTCAGCATTGGTGAGGCCTCATCTGGAGTACTGTGTCCAGTTTTGGGCCCCACATTACAAGAAGAACGTGGAAAAATTGAAAAGGGCCCAGCAGAGGGCAACAAAAATGATTAGGGGGCTGGAGCACATGACTTATGAGGAGAAGCTGAGGGAGCTGGGATTATTTAGTCTGCAGAAGAGAAGAATGAGGGGGGATTTGATAACTGGTTTCAACTACCTGAAAGGGGGTTCCAAAGAGGATGGATCTAGACTGTTCTCAGTGGTACCAGATGACACAACAAGGAGTAATGGTCTCAAGTTCAGTGGGGAGGTTTAAGTTGGATATTAAGAAAAACCTCTTTCACTAGGAAGGTGATGAAGCACTGGAATGGGTTACCTAGGGAGGTGGTGGAATCTCCTTCCTTAGAGGTTTTTAAGGTCAGGCTTGACAAAGCCCTGGCTGGGATGATTTAGTTGGGGATTGGTCCGGCTTTGAGCCGGGGGTTGGACTAGATGACCTCCTGAGATCCCTTCCAACCCTAATATTCTATGATTCTATAAGGCATCTGTTGGGTAAGTAAAATACATTTTCAAAATGAAATCAGTACTATTTGCCCAATTATAACGTGATACAGAGTGGCATTTCTCTGGTAATAACAACAAGCTGAGGCCATCAGAGGTGCTGTTTCCTGGACAGTGGCAGGAGAGATGACCTGGTTTCTAGGGGAGATGATTGTCTGCTCATTCGAACACTCTGTGGAAGATTTTTTCTTTCTTTCTTTTTATATATATACATATATAGAGAGAGAGAAAGAGAGAGAGTAAATAAAATGACCACAGACTGCACATGCCTAAGAGAAGGAAGACGTCCTAGTCTCTCCTCTCCTCTCCCAGGTTTCAGAGTAACAGCCGTGTTAGTCTGTATTCGCAAAAAGAAAAGGAGTACTTGTGGCACCTTAGAGACTAACCAATTTATTTGAGCATGAGCTTTCGTGAGCTACAGCTCACTTCATCGGATGCATACCGTGGAAACTGCAGAAGACATTATATACACACAGAGACCATGAAACAATACCTCCTCCCACCCCACTGTCCTGCTGGTAATAGCTTATCTAAAGGGATTATCAAGTTGGGCCATTTCCAGCACAAATCCAGGTTTTCTCACCCCCCCCCCCCACAAACTCACTCTCCTGCTGGCAATAGCCCATCCAAAGTGACCACTCTCTTCACAATGTGTATGATAATCAAGGTGGGCCATTTCCTGCACAAATCCAGGTTCTCTCACTCCCTCACCCCCCTCCAAAAACCACACACACAAACTCACTCTCCTGCTGGCCCACCTTGATTATCATACACATTGTGAAGAGAGTGGTCACTTTGGATGGGCTATTACCAGCAGGAGAGTGAGTTTGGGGGGGGGGGGTGGCGGAAGGTGAGAAAACCTGGATTTGTGCTGGAAATGGCCCAACTTGATGATCACTTTAGATAAGCTATTACCAGCAGGAGAGTGAGTTTGTGTGTGTATGGGGGTGGAGGGGGTGAGAAAACCTGGATTTGTGCTGGAAATGGCCCACCTTGATTATCATGCACATTGTAGGGAGAGTGGTCACTTTGGATAAGCTGTTACCAGCAGGAGAGTGAGTTTGTGTGTGTGGTTTTTGGAGGGGGGTGAGGGAGTGAGAGAACCTGGATTTGTGCAGGAAATGGCCCACCTTGATTATCATACACATTGTGAAGAGAGTGGTCACTTTGGATGGGCTATTGCCAGCAGGAGAGTGAGTTTGTGTGTGGGGCGGGGAGGGTGAGAAAACCTGGATTTGTGCTGGAAATGGCCCAACTTGATAATCACTTTAGATAAGCTATTACCAGCAGGACAGTGGGGTGGGAGGAGGTATTATTGTTTCATGGTCTCTGTGTGTATATAATGTCTTCTGCAGTTTCCACGGTATGCATCTGATGAAGTGAGCTGTAGCTCACGAAAGCTCATGCTCAAATAAATTGGTTAGTCTCTAAGGTGCCACAAGTACTCCTTTTCTCCTCTCCCAGTTTCTCCTCTTTTTTGTTGCTCTGTCTCATGACCTCTACATAGGTTTTTGCATTGATGCTTGAGATTTCTCCCCCTCTGCCCCGCCAAAGATATCACTTTCCAGCACCTCGTTTGCCTTTGATCACAGCCTTGCAGATGGCTCTGACATTGTGCGCATTCCCTACAGCAGTGCAAAGCCTTAATCCTTTTAATAGCTGGAGGTTTTCAGTTTAAGTCATTTATTAATATTCATTCTTAATTGTAAAGCATTTTAGTGACATCTGAAAATCTGTCTTACGTAATGTCCTTATTCACACTTGAGTCCTTCAGATCTGGAGTGCCAGGAAATAACTCCCTCTCTCTTTTGATCTCCCCGTTCTGTCATTAGTCCTTGTGCCTTTAATACACAAAGTCATTAAAAACATACAATACATTTCAAGTGTTTAAGCTCAGTTAATGTATATTTAAAAAAAAATCCTACTGTATTATGTGGAGTGTAATTTGCTGTCATGTTTGCATTTAAGTGCTGCAGCAGTCAGCAACAGGAGTAGAGTAGAAGACTCTATAAAGTCTTCTAGGGGTCTTGTTATGCAGATCTAATTCACCTGGGAAGACTTCAGATAATACTGTGAAGTATGCTATAGAAAACTATGAGATAGAAGATTTTTCACAAAGTTCTGAGTGTTGCTAACTTTCTATATGCAACAGCTCTTGGGAATGGGAGTAAGTGATAGAGAACCTAGGACTTTTAAATGGACACAAATTAGATGTCAAGAATTATAACATTCAAAAACCAGTTGGAGAATTCTTCAATCTCTCTGGTCACTCAATTACAGACTTAAAAGTGGCAATATTACAACAAAAAAACTTCAAAAACAGACTCCAATGAGAGACTGCTGAATTGGAATTAATTTGCAAACTGGACACCATTAAATTAGGCTTGAATAAAGACTGGGAGTGGATGTGTCATTACACAAAGTAAAACTATTTCCCCATGTTTCTTTTCCCCCTTACTATTCCTCACAGGTTCTTGTCAACTGCTGGAAATGGCCCACCTTGATTATCACTACAAAAGGTTTTTTTTCCCCTCTCCTGCTGGTAATAGCTCACCTTACCTGATCACTCTTGTTACAGTGTGTATGGTAACACGCATTGTTTCATGTTCTCTGTGTATATAAAATCCCCCTACTGTATTTTCCACTGAATGCATCTGATAAAGTGAGCTGTAGCTCATGAAAGCTTATGGTCAAATATGTGTTAGTCTCTAAGGTGCCACAAGTACTCTGTTTCTTTTTTAGAGAGTTAGGGATCCTGGGGACTAGGAACCAATAGCTCACTTATTTTTATAGATATTCCAGCAAGGCACTGAGCCAGGCAAAGGGGGAAAGGATCCTAGCTGGTCCAGAGTCATAATGAGCCTTGTTCAGTTCATCCGATGAAGTGAGCTGTAGCTCACGAAAGCTTATGCTCAAATAAATTGGTTAGTCTCTAAGGTGCCACAAGTATTCCTTTTCTTTTTGCGAATACAGACTAACACGGCTGTTACTCTGAAACTTGTTCAGTGTGAAGTTCTTAGGTCTGCTTTGAACTCCCTGAAGATGATTATTCCTTTCCTGACTACAGTACTGAGTCTAGTTGGTTCAGTTAGCTGCCAGCCTTTTCCAAATGTCAATTGCAATGTTTGCATCTTTTAGTGAGTGCTTAAAGTAGTCTTTAAAACCAAATACTGGCCTATTCACTGTGAACCTTCCTGTAGCTGATTCGGAGACTTTCTTTAGGAGACAGGCCCAGAGCACTTTCAAACATTCCTTACCTCAGCATAGTTGAATAACAGCAGCAGTTGGTATCTTTGACTGAAAATCTGTTCTTACCAGATTTGTGGCCAAATTGTGCAGGTTTAAGTTGTTTGCATGAGCTTCTGTAAAGCATCTGAATATTTGGGTGTGTAGGGAAACTAGACTTGAACTCCAAGAGTTTGATCCTTCTCTCAGTTACACTGGTGAAAATCATGAGTAATTCCATGGAAGTCATTGGAAGCAAGTTAGTGTGAGATCAGTATCAGGCATCTTAATCTTTTGATGTTTTCCCATTATTAGTCCATGGGGGACACTACTATGTCATTGCAGAGCCTCCTTCTTCCCTTTTAAACTAGATAGTTCAAAACCAGGCTGTTGCTTCCTCTGAGCAAAAGACTCCACCACTAAAACTTGTTTTCAATAGGATGCTGTCAGATTAAGTTTGGCTCAAATCTAGGTGGTGTGTAGGGAGGAAAAAAACTTTGATAAGACCTGAAACCAAGATAATTGTTTCTATTAAATTAAAAATTAAGTAAAGTCCAGTGGAAACAGTGTTGTGAGTTTTTAAAGAAATAAACAACACCATCCTTTGTTCACAATCCAAACCTTGCTGCATAGAGATAGTACATGAGAAACTGAAAGTGAAGCTGACTTGAAACTGACTAGATACCCAAAGTGAAGTGACTGCCCTTTTCAGTTCATTGTACAACCTGAAAGAAATGCAAAGAGTAGACAAAGAGCATTCATGCTAAATTAGATTTTGAAAATTATTTCAGTTTTCATACACTGGTGTTATTAATAACTAGATAAATTTGAGAAGTGAGCTTGAACATCAAATCTGAATCGCTTCCTTCATCCCAGCTTGGAAAAGGACGGGGTTATAGATCTGGACCTATTCCTATATTTTTAGGGTCAGGATCACAAAAAAACAAAACAAAAGGAGCCTAGTTTCTTGCATCTGGCTTGGATGCTGCCCAAGAAGACAGGAAAAAAATCATTTCCGAAGCCGCAATACTTAATACTTTGTACTTAAATAGAAATCCTTAAATAGAAATCAAATGGTTTCAAAACACTTCAGAAAAGTGGATAAGTGTAACTACCTACTTTACATATAAAGTAACCAAGGCACAATGAGATGAAGGGGCGGATTGTTATGGGTGCCACTCAGTATGAGAAAAGATGTCAGCATCTGGCCTCAACTGTCTCAGATAAAGTCACAGGGGATCAGAGAGGGGACTAGAACCCAGGTGTCCTGACTTTCAGCCCCCGTGCTGTATCTACTAATTTGTGCTACCTTGAAAAAAATAGGGAGGTGATTTTTGCCATTGCAGGTAACTTTGAGCGCCTGTGTCTTATCTTCTTACTAAGATCAAATGTGGCCTGTTTGTAGTATTTTCATCTAAAACATGCTCTACTATACAGTCCCAGATAAAACAGCTACTCTTTCCATATGTGCTAATTTGCCCCTGTAAAAACTTGTCTCCTTGCCTTATGGAAAACTACTGTAGAGTTTAATAGCAATGAAACCAAGACATTTCTCTAGGTAGTTAGTAAGGTTCTATAAAAATTGGTTTGAAAAACCCTATAAAATGTAATAGAAAATGACAACCTTACAATGGAGGGTTTTTTAATCATCCTGTGGAATTTAATAGAGGATACTATCCCTGCTAAAGAATTCCATAGCGTGGTTCAGAAAACATCTATACTAAGGTTATTATTTTCTATTCAATTCTATAGGACTTGTCCATAAAAGTTAGGGTCCTTCATTCTAATCCAATCCAACCCCCTAGAGGCATGTTAGGAAGTTGAACTTCATTTCTGTATCATGCAGTTTCCATCAGAAATGGAAGTACCTCACACCAATACTTTGTGAACATTCTTTTGGTTTTGTTTTGCCTGCTAGGATTTGTAACCACCCCACTTTCCGTCCATTTTGACAAGCTGCTGGCACAGTCACTCTGTGCTGCTGTGTGTGTGAATTTGTGACATTTGAGAATGCATTAACACCTGGTTCCTTGTTCTTCACCTTAAAAAATCCACCGGAATGAGCAGGTGTTCAAGATTTATTTTAGGCCTACAAATGGGGCACAAAATATGCCTAGTGCACAGAGATGTAAGTCAGGAGACCTAGAGTCTATTACCAGCTCCTCTGCTGTCTTGGTATATTTGCTGGACAAATCATGTCACCGTCCCGTGCCTCAGTCTCCCCATCTGTAAAATATGGATAATTACTCTTACCCTCTTTTGGAAAGTGTGTTGCCATCCTGGAAGATGTAGTAAGTACTCAGATCTGGGTTATAGTCCCTAAAAAAGATTTTTTGCTTTTTGCCCAATATTTCTTAATGCAATCCTCTTTATTGTTCAGTTTGTGCTCTAGTATATAGGATTCAGTGAAAGCTCAGTTAAGTGACATGGCATTTAAATTCCCAGGGAACGGGGAGCCAAATAAGAGCAAATCTCATACCAAATTCAGGTTTATTTGTCTATCACAAGATTCAGTCTATTAACATCATTACTAATTATTATAACAATTTCCAGTTCTATAGCACTTTTCACCCTGAAAGATCCCAGTTCTCTTTTCACACTGTATATCTAGAGATCTTTCTCCCACCACTGAAATGCAGCCATCTTTGAGGTGGGACACCATAAGTGTTCTGTATTTATAACGGTACTGTAGGAGAAGTGAGCAATAACTTCAGTTGAAACTGAAGGGTAAGTTAGGCAGAATGGCTGATCTTCAAAGGTATTTAGGTGCCTAACTGTCATTGAAATTAATGGTAATTAAGTATTGAAATAACTGAGATTCTGGGCTAATTAACTGTTCAAGCTATTATTTGCCTAGGAAATCAGGGTAGTACTCAAACTCTTGCAAAAATATTATTGGGTCTTTTAGTGACTATGAATCCTCAGTGCCTTTGAGTTATGTTTCAGGTACAAGATGATACCTCCAACAGCACAGTGCCCCCTAGCAGTGTGGGAGGGTGTTGGTTCAGCATTGACTCAGAGGAAAGGGGGCTATCTGCTGGTCTCAAACTTTTCATATTATGACCAACATTTGGGGTTTTTTTTGCCTTCCTCTGCAGCATGTGGGTGTGGGTTACTTGCCAGGATTTTCTGGGTAGATCTCATTTAATCATTTCCTTGCCATTGCAGAGGCCTCAAGCACTCGTATATCTCGGTTTTTCCTATTCCCTCCTATTCTCTCCCTGTAAAACATAATAGTCTAGTTTTTTATGGGTCTCGTTTATTTTGGTCTCATTCCGGTTGTTGGGTTTAGTGTGCGGGTGGTGGTGGTGGCCTGTGCTATACAGGAGGTCAGACTTGATATAGTGGTCCCTTCTGGACTTGAACTCTGTGATTCTGTGTTTGGGTTCCTAAAGTTAGGAACCTAAATTCATATTTAGGTACCTAAGTAAAAGTGACCTGATTTTCAGAGGTGCTGAGCTACTGCAGCTTGTGTTGATTTCTGTGGGAGTTGCAGGTGCTCAGCACCTCTGAAGATTAGGCCACTTTTCCTTAGGTGCCCTAGCCAAGATTTTTACATATATCATTCTAACAGCCAAGTTTGATAGTTTTGACCTGAGTCACCAGCACCACCTCTTGCAATCCCCTGGGATTGCCTTAGACAGCTCTCAAGTTCTAAACAGACTTAAACGTGCTAAGTGTATGTGAATTAGGTCCTGATCCTGCAAGAATTTAAGGATCAGGATCCTAATCAGATTCCAGCCTAAGGTGATGAAGCTTCAAGCTATGGTGATTTATCCTCCTCCCCACAGTGAACAGGGTTAAGCTGAATATGGTCAGTGTATGTCCATATTTTCAGACTCATGTTTTCATTTCTGTTTATTGGCTGTATGTGCCAAATTGTCTCTCCAGAACTATATTCTAATGGCACCTTGTTGGTTTTGTGCCATTAGCTATGTTCATTATGTAAAATCTTTGCAACGAAGGGAGAACAGCCACCCTGGAGCCTGGAGATAATGAGTGAATCACTCTGGCCAATCCAAACTGAATTTGAGTTCAGGGTATTTATTTTACACCCTTAGCTCTTTTGCTGTAATAACTGAGTCCCCCCTGCAGAGTCATGATGGCAGCTCATGTTTTAGTTGTTATACTGGAGAGACCAATGGATGAAAAGGAGCAACTGCTTGTGTCCTAATTTCCCAAACACCCGGCAGGGGGTGGCAAGATGAAATGGCACAAGAATCTGTCATCATCTGCAAATGGCACACACCTGGACACTTCATTCCCAGTGAATCCTGAGTTGCAGAAAAGAGCCTTTTCCCATCATAAGGTCGAAAGGTGTCCTCTACCAAGGATGGACAGGCTGCAGCAAACGTCAGCGTGCTAGGCTATAAGTAAAGGTAATAGCAATCGCCTCGGTCCTTCCGCAGTGCAAATCCTTGCTCCCACTCCATCCCTCAAGAGACCCTCCAATGCAACCCCTCAATGTCTGGTAAATAGGGTCTGATAAATTTTTCCTGGATGGTACTTATTAAAAATATGCCAAGGCAGGCAGAAATAGAAGACATTTTCCACATAGGCAGGGATACGTTCACTTCTGCTCAGTTCACTCAAGAGTCCACCTATCTCTCTGAAAAGAGGGCACTGCTCATGTGACCCAGGTGCCGTTTTAGCCCTTCCTCTCTTCCCTTCAGGGGAAGAGATCACTCCATCACATGACCTGATTCCTTGGGACTGGCTCACCCTCCCACAGCTCTGTGAGCTCCCAGAGGAAGCAGGGTGTCTGGGAGATTTGGACTCATCCAGGAGAGATGCCTGGGAGAGCTGGGCTCATCTGGAAGGAGAGTATTGAGAGGTCTCTTGTGAAAACTTTTCCTCCCATGTTAATTGTTGTGCTCAATTTGAGCTAAAGATGAGCCAATTGATAGAACTTTCCTTCCCTATTTACTCTCTGGTACCACATGGTTTTTTGCCCTGGAACTTCCCCTTGCCATCCACAGGCTGGCACCAGGTGTCCCTGCTAGAGCCATGTCAACACTGCTTTTATTTTTTTACATGGAGAATTCTTCTTTTTAACACAAGGACTCAGAAATCTACACCTTAATGTGCTGCCCCAGCTGCCATGTGGTTTACCCTCCCCTTCCCCAATGCCACAGAGAGCCCTGATAGGTAGAGGTTGTGACGAAGTGGGACTGTTCTTAATGTTTCCTCTGAATGCTGTAGGGGTGCCTCAGTTTCCCCTTGGCATTTCTTAAGTCTCTAGATGTTGGGATAAGGGGGTGTAATTGTTGCAGAGCAAAGGGCCTGTGTACATAAATGGCGGACACTCTGTCTCCTGGCAACTGATGGCCTTGGCCCTTCCCCCCTGCAAGATGATAGCTAAAGGGTTGGAGAACAAAGGAATCAGGTGACCTCCTGACCCAGGAAAGGGACAAAGCGCAGAGAAGGAGGGGGTGGAGAGTGAGTCAGTTTGGGCTGGCTGGGGATGAGGTGTGAAGTGCAGACGTGGTTGTGTGTCTCACTGCCGCCCAAAATGGACCTGGCTGAGGGGTCCTGTTCACTGTACCTACAAGCTCTGTTTTAGACCGTGTTCCTGTAATCTAATAAACCTCTGTTTTACTGGCTGGCTAAGAGTCACATCTGACTGTGAAGTTGGGGTGCAGGACCCTCTGGCTTCCCCAGGACCCAGCCTGGGCGGACTTGCTGTGGGAAGCGCATGGAGGGGCAGAGCATGCTGAATGCTCTGAGGTCAGACCCAGGAAGGTGGAAGCCGTGTGAGCTTTTTTGCCCTGAAGACAGTCTGCTCACAGAGAGGAGACTTCACCAGAGTCCTGACTGTCTTCATAGGGAGCAGTATGAGAGCATTGCCCGGGGACTCCGTGACAAGGTGCACTGTGAAGTGGATCACAGTTTGGTAGGGAACAGGTCTGGCTAGAGGAAGGACCACAGTTCGCCACTTTGAGTGCAGAGTGCATGGATCTGCAGGGCCAACCCAGCTTTAAGAACTGAGTTAATTCTCTTCCCAGCCTCTAGGGCTGGAGCTGGGTCTGTAAGAGGGAGTTCAGAAGGATGCAGCTCTAGGAAGATTTCTGGGTTTGTTACGGAACTGAGTTGGGGTGGGCTGCTGCTTCTCTGGAGCTTGGGTGAAGTTAGGCCTTGCTCTTTGGCTCAGGGAAGCCCTGCTGTATTTGTCCCTTAGAGGGGCAGGGCATTTCTTAAATTTCCTTTTCTGCTTGGTGTGGCCAACTGAAAAGATGTTTAAAGTTAATTGACATGTGCAATATCATCTCTTGCTCTTAGTGGCCTATCATGCTAGCAACAAAGGGCCCTAGCCATGCAAAGGTCTGCATCTTTCCCTACCATCATCATGGCAAGAAATGCTGTTTGCCCCTGTATCTTTCTCCTTCACCCCATTGAAGATTGCTCCCATCTGCCATGTCCCCACTGTCCTGCTAGAGAGGCACAACCTGATTCTACCTCTGACAGGCCCTGCAGCATCACTCCCCCCGCCTCCCCGTTAGCTAAGAGGACAAGACAGAACGTCACTTTCTCTCCTGCATATTTTCCCCTCCTCCTCTTCTCTCCTCTCTCTCAATCATTCTTGGTTCTTTCACACTATCTCTGTTTCCTGTAGGTTCTCTTCTCTCTTGTAGGCTGCTGTCTCTGTCCTTTCATCTCTGCCTCCACTGAGATTGCTAAAGCCCTCTTTCTTTCCCATCCCTCTCCAGAGTCCCCATAGGGCCACTTGTGCTCCTTTCCTCTTCAGAGTTATTTGATTGCAGAACCCAGTCCTCTCCTGTCTGCTTGCTGCCCTTCATCTAGTGCTGGCTGAAGTGAGCTTTCTGTTCCCAGTGACACTGCATGTGAAGTAACCAGAGTGGATCTGAGCACAGGGATTACAGCCAGAACAATAATGCCTTTGTAATGCTGTGGGGATTATTCTTCTCCTATGGAGTAAGACCTGAAGAGCAACGCCACATCGTCAAGCAAACAGAACCTCCAGCTGTCAGTTCTATAGCTCCCTTTAGAGACAGACACGTGGTTGGCCAACTGCGGTTCCCCTGAAGGTAGACACTTGGCACCCTTGTTCCCATTGACAGGTTTCAGAGTAACAGCCGTGTTAGTCTGTATTCGCAAAAAGAAAAGGAGTACTTGTGGCACCTTAGAGACTAACCAATTTATTTGAGCATGAGCTTTCGTGAGCTACATCGATGAAGTAAGCTGTAGCTCACGAAAGCTCATGCTCAAATAAATTGGTTAGTCTCTAAGGTGCCACAGGTATTCCTTTTCTTCTTGTTCCCATTGAAACACACTGTGATTCTGCATCATCATTTGACAGAGACAGCAACATGGTAGAGGATGTGATGGGCCTTCTTTTGCCATGGAACAAGTCCCCTCTCTAGCAACCCAGCAGCTCTGCCTAGTCCACCTTTGCTTTCAGTTTGTTCATCCTTCTCACTCCTTCCTTTGATGGATGATTCCATAATAAAATGACCTTCTGGAAGAAAAAAATCTCTTCTAATTTCTATCCTATCCCCTACTTCTTGAACTTCAGTTCCTACCCCTTTCCTGTACCAAAATGGGTCTCTGTAGGAGCCTTTCACGCACTCTTATCATGGTTAGATCCCCATAAAGGCAACAACTTTCAAGACTAAAACAAGTTCAGTTTCACCTCACTTTCCTCAGGAAAGGAATCTGGTTCACAAAAATCCTCAGTAAATATCTTTCTACCATTATCATTTCAGAACGCCTTTTCAATCGCAGCATATGAGCCAAATTCTGGTTTCATCTACATCAATGGCAAAATGCCCATTTGCTTGGCTGGGACCAAGAGTTGGTCTAGCATGTTTTGGAGTGATTCAGAGGCTATTTCATGAGCAACAGTGCTGGGTTCAGCACTCTACAGAGCACCCAAGGAACTTACACTGTACGTTAACCAGCCAATACAGTTTGGATTTATAATGCCATAGCTGCTTGTCAGATATCCAAGCAGTGATTTATCCCTTTGTTTAAGGTAATGTCCTACCCTTGATCCCCCGGCAGGATGCCACTAATGGGTTTCATGGGGCAAGATGGGATCTTAATAAGAAGAGAGCGTTCATTGAGTGCACGAGGTTAGTGAGTGAGTTTAAAGCTAAAGCAGCCCTATGGAAGAAGGTCTGAATGTGAGAGTGGGAGACTGATAGAAAAGGAATGCTCAGAAAGGATAGAATAGGGGCTTCTGGGAGTCAGGACTCTTCTATTCCCAGCTCTGTCATTGACTAGCTATGTGACCTTGGGTAAAAGTAATTTTAATTTATCTGTGCCTCACACTCTCCACATGTAAAATGAGGATGAGACCTGCCCGTCCCATACGCGTAGTTGTGTTTGTAAAGCACTTTGAGAATCATAGAATCATAGAATATCAGGGTTGGAAGGGACCCCAGAAGGTCATCTAGTCCAACCCCCTGCTCAAAGCAGGACCAATTCCCAGTTAAATCATCCCAGCCAGGGCTTTGTCAAGCCTGACCTTAAAAACCTCTAAGGAAGGAGATTCTACCACCTCCCTAGGTAACGCATTCCAGTGTTTCACCACCCTCTTAGTGAAAAAGTTTTTCCTAATATCCAATCTAAACCTCCCCCACTGCAACTTGAGACCATTACTCCTCGTTCTGTCATCTGCTACCATTGAGAACAGTCTAGAGCCATCCTCTTTGGAACCCCCTTTCAGGTAGTTGAAAGCAGCTATCAAATCCCCCCTCATTCTTCTCTTCTGCAGGCTAAACAATCCCAGCTCCCTCAGCCTCTCCTCATAACTCATGTGTTCCAGTCCCCTAATCATTTTTGTTGCCCTTCGCTGGACTCTCTCCAATTTATCCACATCCTTCTTGAAGTGTGGGGCCCAAAACTGGACACAGTACTCCAGATGAGGCCTCACCAATGTCGAATAGAGGGGAACGATCACGTCCCTCGATCTGCTCGCTATGCCCCTACTTATACATCCCAAAATGCCATTGGCCTTCTTGGCAACAAGGGCACACTGCTGACTCATATCCAGCTTCTCGTCCACTGTCACCCCTAGGTCCTTTTCTGCAGAACTGCTGCCTAGCCATTCGGTCCCTAGTCTGTAGCTGTGCATTGGGTTCTTCCGTCCTAAGTGCAGGACCCTGCACTTATCCTTATTGAACCTCATCAGATTCCTTTTGGCCCAATCCTCCAATTTGTCTAGGTCCTTCTGTATCCTATCCCTCCCCTCCAGCGTATCTACCACTCCTCCCAGTTTAGTATCATCCGCAAATTTGCTGAGAGTGCAATCCACACCATCCTCCAGATCATTTATGAAGATATTGAATAAAACCGGCCCCAGGACCGACCCCTGGGGCACTCCACTTGATACCGGCTGCCAACTAGACATGGAGCCATTGATCACTACCCGTTGAGCCCAACAATTTAGCCAGCTTTCTACCCACCTTATAGTGCATTCATCCAGCCCATACTTCCTTAACTTGCTGACAAGAATACTATGGGAGACCGTGTCAAAAGCTTTGCTAAAGTCAAGAAACAATACATCCACTGCTTTCCCTTCATCCACAGAACCAGTAATCTCATCATAATGATGAGAAGCTCAGATGGAGGTGCTCCTGGAGAGCCGAGTATAGTTTTCATAGAAAAAGGTAGTGTTTCTCCAAATGCAAGTGTAAGGAAGACAAGGACCAGGAAAATGTAATACTGCAGAAAGATCTATTCCAACAAATCACAAAGCCCATGGCCTCTCCTTCCTCAGGCATTTTGGGGCTTCACAGCTTGTCCTGGGGCATTTCTCACTCATCTCACTGTCAAGCAGTTCCTTAACAGGCCTGCTCCCTGTGCTCTTTAATACAAACTGAAATGTGCTCTTTTGAGTTTCCTTTAGGACAGATAATACACCCCTAGTTCCTTTGAATCCTGCTCCATTTCTTCCAGGCCCTTTTCACTAGTGCTAAGGAGGGGCAAAAAGATTCAGATCCCAACAGCAAAGAGCTTTTGATAATTGTTGTAAAGTTTGGGCAGGATTTTTACCACCTACAGGCAGTGCTGCATTCATAATTACCTGCTGGAATGGGACAGGCACCTCCGTGCCACCTGCTGACATTGAGATGCCTATGACTTTGGGAATGGAATGCCATCCCCTTTCTGGTTTAGTATCTGATTTTGAATTACACAGATAGCTTTGACATTAGTTCCATCTCAGGAAGCAGTGAGTGTGCGTGTTATGTAATATAATCTTAGTGTGTCAAGGATTCTGGTCTGTCCTCTTTTGTACTGCCAGATGGCATAGAATATCCATTCTCTCTGGAGAGATGTTCATATACATTTAGCAGCTGGATTTATGGTGGTTCACTCTGTAACTGGGCACTGTTGTTCCTTGGCATTTGGCTCCTGCAGATCGCTAGCTCTTTAGTATTCAGTCGATGCCACACAGCCTCTTGCCTTACACTCTGTGTGTATATAAAGTCTGCTGCAGTTTCCACGGTATGCATCCGATGAAGTGAGCTGTAGCTCACGAAAGCTCATGCTCAAATAAATTGGTTAGTCTCTAAGGTGCCACAAGTACTCCTCTTCTTTTTGTGAATACAGACTAACACGGCTGTTACTCTGAAACCCAAGATTAAACTGTGTCTGCAAGAGGACATAAGTGAAGAACTTTAAAAGCAAATTTGAAAGGAGGGTCTAGTTCAGATTCTCCAAACATGTTCCTTCCCTGCTGAGACCCAGGCCTTGGTTAGTGAACAAACAGGTGTTAGATCCATGCTCTTACTCTGTCCCCTTCTGCACTTGCTTCAGCTGCTGCCTGTTTCCTTGCTGCTCTGTTCTATAACATGGCTCTTAGGCTGCATTGTTATTGACTCAGTCAGTGGAGCTGTTTCTTACCTTCATCACTTTGGAGAGCATTTCAGGGATGAATCACACACCTGCATAAGTGACTCCCTTCCCACAAATGAGGCATCTGCTCAAAATTCTGCAGTGCTCAGTTGATTGAGACAGGGAACTATAACCCATCTGCTGGCAGTGATATCACCACAGTCCTCAGAAATAGCCCCAAGAACTTCATGCTTCTTCACAGCAAGCAATGTCAAATAGGACTCCAGTGGTGTGAACTTTCTCACAGCTGTGCGTGGTCAGTGCCAGCTGGGACTCTAGGAATGCCAACTTCTCTAAAAGCAGTACCACATCAATATCAGAACTCCAGCACTATGGGCTTCTCCAAAGCCCACCTAATGTCTGTATGAGTTCCTCATTATGGATTCTCATACCAGTGTGCTGTTTAGTGTGAGCTTCCTTGCAGAAATGTCTCTTCAGTATCCATGAGTTCTCCAGCTACAGTAGTTCCAGTGAGGACTCTGCCTCTCATACGTGTAACCATACTGCTTCTGGAGTGCAGTTCTAGTTTAATATTATAACATATGAACAGCCAGTTATACAAAAGGGCAGCTGGGCTATAATTAAGAGCTAGAATGACAGTGCAGATTTGAGCAGGAAATTGCTACTGGACAAGTGTCCTTATTACAATAACCACTATCACAGCTGGCACTAATTAGCCATAGAAACTGGACTCTTCTCTTGACCCTTGAGAGGGCTTGAGGCATATTGTGGGAGAATCTTGTACTGCAGCGGAACATGCTGAACATGCTGTATGCGTTCTGTAGCTAAGCACCTTCGGTCTCCAGGACTGTTAATGAAACATAAACACAGCATGGAAAAGTTGGGGAAGGGGAGAACTTCTTTACTCACTGAGAACATGTGTCTGATAGGAACATTTAGCGCTTATCTTTGTCCAACAACAACTGATTAAAATTTAAAGCCCCTTTTCAAACCTGTCACCCTTTGAGAATAATGTTGTGGGTTTGATTACAGTAACACTTGAGACACCAATTTCTTAGAAACAAATGTTTCTTTATTTTTATAATCGCCCTGAACCAAGGCCCCAGATCCATTATCAGGCTTGCATCTGAGTTCACAGGAAGAAGCTATCTCTAAAATAGTCTGAACAACTGATTCCAGCCCTCCTGAACTTTGAGAACTTTGGGATTTAGATCAGGAATCTGAATCTCCACCTTTGGGAGTGTTTTGATCCAGGGATTTGTTCCTGCCAATTATACCAGTAAGAAGTTTGGATCCAGGCCTAAAATTCCAGGGATGTATTACTTAAGCAGTTTGAGCTCCCTAAAAGTGCCTGCTGGAACTCTGTGGAAGGTGGAGTCCCCAGTTGCAGTGCTAACCACCACTTCCAGAGCTGTGACATCCTCACAGCAATGCACCAGTGGAAGCCATCACTACACCAACAGGAGCTTTCTCACAGCAGTGCGTTCAACTCAGCTAGCACCCCAGCTGTGTGAGCTTCCTCACAGCAGTGCCCTGCCCCTGCCCCCTGCAGTGTGAGCTTCCCCACAGCGGTGCCCTGCCCCTGCCCCCTGCAGTGTGAGCTTCCCCACTGCAGTGCCCAGCTCTGCCTTCTGCTGTGTGAGCTTCCCCACAGCAGGGCCCTGCCCCTGACCTCTGCAGTGTGTGCATCTCTTCAAGTTCCTGCTCACAAAAGAGCTGGGCCAGGGCTGCTTGGAAAGTTGACCCCCCTGCAAGTCAAGGCGGGGGCCGGTTACCAAGACAAGGGAAGGGGGCTAATGTGAAGCGTCCTTGGATGTTTATGGTGATGCTCATTTTCTGCCTGACACCGAACCGGCTCCCTCAGCCCCTCCTGGTGGGTGAGAGGGACGGATTCGGGTTTCAGGCGCTCGGACTCCCCTCCACGTTCACGCACCACCCGATCCCCGGTTAAAAATTCATGCAGCTGCCGCAGCGATCTCCATCCTCCCCGTGCCTGCTGGGAGCTGCAGACAGCGCAGCCCGGGCTGGGTGGGAGATGGCTGCTGCCCTCCGCATCCACCCGAGGGGAGCCGCTGAGCGCCGGTCGCCGCGGAGCGCCCGGCTTCTCCGCGCCCGCCTGGTCCCCCAGCGCCCCCGGGTCGGCTCCTCTCGCTGGGGAGGGGAGGAGGAGACTCAGCGCCTCACCTGAAGGAGCTGCGCGTCGGCACCTTGGAAGGCCAGCAAGGGGAGGGGGAGGCTGCTGCTGAGGAGACGGTGCCCTCCAGCCCCCTGCTCCCTGGCCGAGCCAGTGCCTTCCCAGGCCATTGTCTGAGCTGTCACATGGGCCGTGGTGCTGAATTTAAGCAGATTTCCCAAGGACATGCCACGAGCACTTCCTCCAGCCCGTGGGGACCGCCGGGCGGAGAGCTTCCCCCAGACACCCTCCTCTGCGGGCTTTACGATGCGTCTGTAGCCTCCCCGAGATGAGCTCGCCCATTGCAAAGAGCGAATCCAAGACTTCGCTGCTGAAGGCAGGGGGGAGCCGGAGGGCTGCGGCAGGAGCGGAGCCCCAGCCCAGGAAGAGCCATGCCCGGGGCGGGAAAGGGCAACCCAGGTACCCAGCGCGGGAGCTGAGCTGCCAGGAGCAGCTCCATGGGGACCCCAGTTCCAGGAGGCCACTTTGCCACCCCGGAGTCAAGGAGAATGGAGTGAAGGGGCTCCAGAAGCAGTCACATGGACAGGGCGAGAGCCAGCCGGAGCCAACAGAAGGAGGTCCAAGCAGAGGCAGCAGCAAGGCAGAAGCGAGGACCTCTAGGCACCATCACCATCACCACTCTCAGCAGCAGCATCCCAGCCGGGACCAACAGCAGCCGCACACCCAGAGGGATGGGGAGGAGAGGGAGGAGGACTTTTTCTTTGGTCACAGAGAGGGGTCTAGCAGAGAGTCCCTAAAGCTCTCTGAAGGCTCGTCACCTCTGTCCAAATCCAGCAGCAAGTACTCCACCAAGTCCAACAGCAGCGACAGGTCCGGGGAGGCAGATCCCCTCTTCCACCAGCTGCACCCCATCCTCAGCTCCGTTTTTGGCCAGGTAAGGACCAGAGTGTCTCACACCCGCCCAGCACCCGCGTCTTTCTGCCCCTTTACACATCTTTGGCTTGCCGGCTCGGAGCCCTCCTGTGCTTTAGAGATAAACTCGCAGCTATAAATGCACTGCTTCCTGGCTGCCTCTGCCAAACTTCTCTGAGCCATTTGCATCACAGTGGTGTAAAGTTAAAGGGGCGTCTTCCTTGCAAGTGTGAACTAAGGTGCGTGTGTTTGTGTGGAGCGGGAAGGTTTGTACCGCGGACGGGCATGGCATAGGCTTAGGTGTGCGGGCTGGGAGCTGGCTTTGCGAGTGTCTATTGATAAAGGACGGCCGGGGGGTGGAATCTGTGCACTTTCTGTCTTCCCTAAGGAAAGAACAAACCCCGTCAGGTCAATGGCTTATAGGAAATCCCCATTGGGAGGCGGACGCTGCCGCAGCTGCCCTAGTCTCCTGGGTGACAAAGGGTTCTTCCTGGTCGGGTCTGCATGTGCTGCGCGGCGTGTGGCGCTCTGAGAGATATCGGGCACTTAATTCTATTTCATCCCAAAACCAAAGTGAATCCCACCCCTCGCCCCATCCCCCTCTCTCCTTGGTTCGCTGAAAATCCACTCTAGTCTTGGGGGAGGGAGTCAAAGAATCTGATCTGAAAAAGAAATGCAGATATTAGTCTTTCTCGCCCTTTCTTTTCTTTATATGTTTACTTCTCCTGAGGGTACATTTATGTGCAATGAGAATATGACTCATTTATGATGGCAGAGCTGTCGGAAGAAGGGAGGGGGACAAAAAATCCTTCTGACCCAATTCTGAAACCCTCTCAGTCAGTGTGTTGAGAAGGAACAGATGCTTTCAGTGTTTGCAAGCTCTTTCTGTACAAAGCTGTTGTTTTTAGCTGCGCCTGGTAATGAAATGACCCCTGACAGGGCTACTCTTTAAAAGTGAAGAGGCAAAGGGAGCCTCACTTCCAATGTTCATTTAGAGCCGTTATGGGATGTTACTGGGAAATGTAATCTCCAGGAAGATTAATGTAACTGAGATCTCCCAGAAGCACAACTATAGATATAAACCAAAAGCCTGAAGTGCTAAATTCCAGTACAGGGAGTGATCAATGAAACCAGAATTAGGATTTGTGGTTTGTTTTATAGACAAAGTTGGCTTGGGAGGTTGTGTAGAAATGTCTAGTGAAGTTGGGGTGGTGGAGAGAGGAAGGGAGGAGCAGAACCTTAGTAGTCAAGAGCAAGGACAGTGTGCACCAGGTCTGTTTAGTTCAGTGGCAGAAAGTGCTGTCTTCCTCTGATAACCTTGACTGCACTGAAGAAAATCAAACCGCACCTGTTCCCCTTTCCCAGGACTTTGCATAATCAACAATACTTTATTTGATGGGATATTAATATTATTGTTGCAGTGGACTCAGAACTAGTATTTCTCCCCGCCCCACAAACAGGACAACAAAACTCAGGAATAAAATCCTTCAGTAGCAACATTCAGGGTCCTTGTCAGTGCCAGTGCTAAATTAGGTGAGAAAGAGCAATATGCCACCAGCATATCTGGAAATCTATTGGCTAAATTCTGTTCAGTTACATCTCTGCAACCTGGTTGACATCAGTGGAGATGTAACCGAGTGTAGATTTTAGCTCTGTAGCCCTGCATGGCCTCAAAGTATCAGAACCACAAAATAAATCCATGCCAGGGGCGGGATCCCCAAAACAAAAGCCATTGTCTATCTAGTTTTGAATTGAACTTTTCCCACTGATGGAAACTGGCTCTGAATGGGCTCTTTATTATATCAGTGTTGCCTACCCACTTTCAGGTGTCACCACCTTCTACTGCATGCCATAAACTCTGCAAGATTTAGTCCCCCCAGTTCAATAATGCTGGCTTGCTTACAAGAAAGAAGGGTACAGATGAAATGCTGCTTCTGGCTCTTTTACCCAGTGCATAGCCCCTGTGCTTGTGAACAAACAGAGATGTTTCTTTCATAGCGTGGCATTCTGTATCTGTATCTGTCTGCCTCTTGCCTTCTCTGAAAGGATTTAGATGAAATGACCATTCAATGGATAATGTAAGACAGGAGTGTGGCATGGGTTGTAGTAGGAACATTTGGGAATGGGTGAACACAGCAGTGCAGGAATGCCCTGGTAGCTACAGCATGGAATGCAGAAATAGTTGGATGCAGGAGCACAGGCACAAAGTAAAGAAAATTGTAATTGTAAAGTTCAGGAATGGATGGAGATCTTAAGACAGCAGCAAGTGCAAGTTTTGTCATGGTAGTAGAAGAGATGGAGGCTGTGTCCCAGGAGTGGAGAAGTGAATGTTAGCAATTGGATAGAAATGTGAGTTTGCAGTCGTAGGGGAGGACAGGAAAGTCTACCTATAGCAGCCCGTTTCAGTCATGGGTGGATGCAGTGGCACAGGGGTGCAATATAGCATTGCAGGAGCTGCAACAGCCATTTATTACACACTGTCATTAGAAGAGAGCAACAGCACCATAGAGTAAACAGTTTCTTTAGTCCAGGAATTTCTAGCTAACACACCCAGCCCACTGTGTTGTTATCACACGGTGAGTTAAGCAGTTAAAATAAATTTTCAGTTACACATTAGGAGGGGAGCACAATGCTGCAGATTTACAGCAATGACAAAATATGATCCAGGAGCACCAGTATGTGTTTGATACACAAGAAAAACATCCTGCTGTACTTACAGAGTGGTGCAATGATATGGCCGCGTATGCAGAATACTACAGTGGTACAATCAGACCGGCAGAAAACGTTGCAGGGATGACTTCACACAGTATGTCATTATTGCTGTAGCCGTGTGCAATAGCAGCCCAGGACTCCAGAGTTGTGTCTTAGGCAGATAGATTTGTAACTGTACAGAAAGAAACAAGATCATGGACAGAAGTGCTATACTGTAGTAGTCCAGTGGTGCATGGATAAACAGATGTGGGGTGTTGTAATACTGTATTAGTATAAGCCACGGTGTCACATTAGGCTAATGACATATTAGTGTGTTGGCTCTGTGGAGTAATACATAATATTATAAGAGCATTTTAGTGTGGTACTTATGCTTGGGTGTTGTACAGCACCAGAACGACTTGATAGTACAGTACGGACAATGCAGTGATATAATAACACAGTCCTGGGGAAGTATAAGGAAGTGATGCTGGTGCAGCGTGTGCATATTTTGGCAGTTCAAGGATGGGATATTTGTGTAGTGTTGTAGCTTGGCAGCACAGTGGTGTAGCAGATTGGCAGTCTAATGATGGAGTAATATAATATTGTAAAGGCATGATATCCAGTCTCATGGCAATTGCATTCAGTGTGATCTTAGCACAGGGCTGTGCCAGTCTGGCAGTGCAGTGTTGTAATACCATAAAACAGTGAGTGAGATGTTAATACAGTGCTGGAGGGGAGGATTACTGTGAATTAGTGAGAGTAAAATTAGTGCAGTATTATGGAAATACAATTTTGTACAGTGAACTTAATGCAGTGTTGTTATGGTCCAGGAGTAGTTTCTTAGAGTGACAGTGTAGTAGTGAGATATTAATGCAATGGTGCAATAATGCAGCTGGATGGTGGATACTAGTGCAGTGGTGGGGAAGAATGACCGTGGCAGGAGGATAGTGGTGCAGGAGCTTGCAATTGGGAGAGTGGTGCAGTAATATGGCAGCCTGGTGTCCGATGTTGGAGCAGCAGCGTGGCAGCATGTTGCAGGGATGGTGGTGCAGTAGAATGGCAGCGTGGCAATGGGATGTTGCAGTGGCACAGAAGCGTGGCACAGTGATATTGGTACAGCAGTAATGTGGCAGCATGGCAGGAGAGATAGCAGTACAGCATTAGCATGAAAGAGGGATAGCACTGCAGCGTTAGCATGGCAGCAGGGATAGTGGTTCAGGGACAGCAGGGCAGAAGGGATAGCACTGCAGTGTTAGTGTGGCAGCAGGGATAGTGGTTCAGGGACAGCAGGGCAGAAGGGATAGCACTGCGGAATTAGCGTGGCAGCAGGGATAGCAGGGCAGAAGGGATAGCACTGCAGTGTTAGCGTGACAGCAGGGGTAGTGGTGCAGGGACAGCAGGGCAGAAGGGATAGCACTGCAGTGTTAGCGTGGCAGCAGGGATAGTGGTACAGGGGTAACATGGCAGCAGGGATAAGGTGTAACAGTAGCTTGGCAGCAGGGATAGTGGTTCAGGGATAGCAGGGCAGAAGGGATAGCACTGCAGTGTTAGCGTGGCAGCAGGGATAGCAGGGCAGAAGGGATAGCACTGCAGTGTTACCGTGGCAGCAGAGGTAGTGGTTCAGGGATAGCAAGGCAGAAGGGATAGCACTGCAGTGTTACCGTGGCAGCAGAGGTAGTGGTTCAGGGATAGCAAGGCAGAAGGGATAGCACTGCAGTGTTACCGTGACAGCAGGGGTAGTGGTGCAGGGACAGCAGGGCAGAAGGGATAGCACTGCAGTGTTAGCGTGACAGCAGGGATAGCAGGGCAGAAGGGATAGCACTGCAGTGTTACCGTGGCAGCAGGGGTTGTGGTTCAGGGATAGCAGGGCAGAAGGGATAGCACTGCGGTGTTAGTGTGGCAGCAGGGATAGCAGGGCAGAAGGGATAGCACTGCAGTGTTACCGTGGCAGCAGGGATAGTGGTACAGGGGTAACATGGCAGCAGGGATAAGGTGTAACAGTAGCTTGGCAGCAGGGATAGCAGTCCAGGGGTAGCCTGATGGCAGGGAAAGGGGTGCATCATTTGTGTGTCAGCGGGGATAGCTGTCAGGGGTAACATCTCAGTGGGATAGCGGCAGTGCAGTAGCATGTCAGCAGGGACAGTGTTGCAGCAGTAGCATGACAGGGATAGTGATGCAGTGGTAGTGTGCTCACAGGACAGCAGTGCAGAAGTAGCCTGGCAGCAGGGATAGTGGTGCCGCAGTGGTGTGGCAGCTGGAGCCTGGCAGCAGGATAGCAGTGCAGCAGTAGCCTGGTAGCATAGCAATGTAATAATGTGGTGGCAAGGATAGCAGCGCAGTTGTAGCATAACTCCAATTCTTTCTTGTTTAGTTCTGTTGGCTCCACAGTACTGGCCCTTTGAGCAGAGCCTTTCCTGGCATTTGCCATGCAATATTAACTTGTAAGTGATCCTGCCATGTGAGACCCGGCCGTTTTCAGAGCTGTTTTGCTTTCACACCCTCCCTGGCTGTTAAATTTTTTAATGAAGTGATTTCCCAACATAGTTTTCTGTCAACTGCTTTCTAATAGCCTGGGGATCGTGCGGGTCAGAGAAAGCCATAGGAGCCTATCAAATATTTACAGGCTCTGTCTTTAAGTGCCCAGGGCCAAAGGGCCTGTTGTATTTCCATCTGCAGAAGCCATGAGAGGCTTTATCTTTTTGATGTCTGCAGTCCCACTCCTGGATCAGGTTTTAATTCTAGAGACCCAATGAACATTAAACAGGAGGAGGAGAAAGATCTTGTTTGCAGCCTCCTCTTTTTTCTTTTTCTTTCCCTTTCCTTGTCCATCTACTTCCATCTCTTCGGAGTTTACTAGTAGAAGAGCAATGGAGTCAGGGTGCATCATGGATCAAACCAGAGTGAAGGGAACTAGCCCTGCTTATCAGGTGGTTGGGGTCCCAAGCTGTAGGGGTGAGTAACTGCCATAAGGAATGCTCTTCTCCAAAAGGAGCCAGAAACTTCAAGGCAAGAGAATATTTCCTCGCCACCCACAGAGAAGGAGTGAGCACTTTCTCCCTGTTCTCCACGTTATCCTGAGGTCCTTACTAAGGCAAAACTCTCGTTGACATCACTGGGAATTCTGAGTTCCTATTGATTTGAATGGGAGTGTTGCCTGACTAAGAACTGCTGCATCAGACCCACAACTTAGAGCCCTCCAAGCAGAAATGCACAAGGATACTCTTCAGTCTGAATGACGAGAGAGAGAGAGAGAGTCATTTATATTTCAGTGATGGAAGTTTCCGGATCCCAGACTGTCTTACACAGATGTGTGTGAGTGATGGAGGTCCCTGTATGCTGTGTTGTGCTATAGCTGAGGGGATGTCATTGTGTTGCAGTGATAGAGTCTCTTGGATGTAAGTCCTAGGCTGTACAATAGCAGAGATGAGCAGTCATGTCTCAATGTTTATGGTGAACTGAGGAGACTAGTTCTCACAGCTGCACATTTAGGATGTTAGATTCACATAATCTTTTGAGGGGCAGGGAATTTCTTCAGCGGGTCATAGTCCAGTCCCCACATTAGCGCCGACTCCATTAAGTCTCCTTCCTAGCTGATGGGTTTCAGAGTAGCAGCCGTGTTGGTCTGTATCTGCAAAAAGAAAAGGAGGACTTGTGGCACCTTAGAGACTAACAAATTTATTTGAGCATAAGCTTTCGTGAGCTACAGCTATACCTCACGAAAGCTTATGCTCAAATAAATTTGTTAGTCTCTAAGGTGCCACAAGTCCTCCTTTTCTTCTTCCTAGCTGATTAAACACTGAACTTGGGTGCACAGTTTAACACAGAATAAAACAGAAGAGGGAAGCATAATTTCCTCTCCAGCTGCTTTTCTCTGACTGAACTATTATTGTTGCTGCATTTATTGTGGTGTCTGTGAGGTCCTGTTTGAGTCATAGAAGAGAGTATCCAGAGTGAGCCCAGATGCAGAGAAACGATCAGTTCTGAGACCAGAATGTTAAACTATAGAGGAGAGGGAATGAAACAGGATGTTGGTATAAAGACAACTCTGAAATCCTAACCATGGGTGCCTGGTGCAGAATCAGAGGATAGGAAAAAGTTGGATCCCAGGCCCAGAATGCAGGTCCCGGTAGCCTAGAGCAAACCTGCAGAAGGCAAACAGATGGTTTTGACACAGACATCTAGCATGAATCCAGTGCTGTGACTCTGGTTTCAGGGGAAGGGTCAGGATCAGGATTGTGATCCAAGGAAGGTCTACACCAAGGGACCCTGTTCTCGGCTTCATTTTCCTACACCAAACATTTCCTCTCTGCCCCATTCCACTCTTGGGACCCTCCCTACTTTCTGTCCCTGAGGGACCCTTCCACTCGCTTCCAGGGGACCCTGCCTTTTATGGGACTTTCCAGTGAGGGAGGTTCTACTCTGTCAGTGTCACCAAGGCGCCCTCTGCTGCTGGCCAGCAGAATTCACTACAGTCTCAGTGGCAGATTTCAGAGTAGCAGCTGTGTTAGTCTGGATCCGCAAAAAGAGCAGGAGTACTTGTGGCACCTTAGAGACTAACCAATTTATTTGAGCATAAGCTTTCGTGGGCTACAGCTCACTTCAGCAGATGCATAGAATGGAACATATAGTAAGAAGATATATATATACATACAGAGAACATGAAAAGGTGGAAGTTGCCATACTAACTCTAAGAGGCTAATAAATTAAGATGAGCTATTATCAGCAGGAGGAAAAAAAAAAACTTTTGTAGTGATAATCAAGATGGCCCATTTCAGACAGTTGACAAGAAGGTGTGAGGATACTTAACATGGGGGAATAGATTCAATTTGTGTAATAACCGAGCCTCTCCCAGTGTCTATTCAAGCCCAAGTTAATGGTATCTAGTTTGCAAATTAATTCCAGTTCAGCAGTTTCTCGTTGAAGTCTGTTTTTGAAGCTTTTCTGTTGCAAAATTGCCATCTTTTATTCTGTTACTGAGTGACCAGAGAAGTTGAAGTGTTCTACTGGTTTTTGAATGTTATGATTCCTGATACGTTTCAGAGTAGCAGCCATGTTAGTCTGTATTCGCAAAAAGAAAAGCAGTACATGCATCCGATGAAGTGAGCTGTAGCTCACAAAAGCTTATGCTCAAATAAATTGGTTAGTCTCTAAGGTGCCACAAGTACTGCTTTTCTTTTTATGATTCCTGATGTCAATTTTGTGTCCATTTATTCTTTTGCGTAGAGACTGTCCAGTTTGGCCAATGTACATGGCAGAGGGGCATTGCTGGCACATGATGGCATATATCACATTGGTAGATGTGCAGGTGAACAAGCCCCTGATGGCATGGCTGATGTGATTAGGTCCTATGATGGTGTCACTTGAATATGTGGACAGAGTTGGCATTGGGCCTTGTTGCAAGGATAGGTTCCTGGGTTAGTGTTTTTGTTGTGTAGTCTGTGGTTGCTGGTGAGTATTTGCTTCAGGTTGGGGGGCTGTCTGTAAGCGAGGACTGGTCTGTCTCCCAAGATCTGTGAGAGTGAGGGATCATCTTTCAGGATAGGTTGTAGATCTTTGCTGATGCACTGGAGAGGTTTTAGTTGGGGGCTGAAGGTGACGGCTAGTGGCGTTCTGTTATTTTCTTTGTTGGGCCTGTCCTGTAGTAGGTGACTTCTGGGTACTCTTCTGGCTCTGTCAATACTGTTTTTTCTCCTTCTGATAATAGCTCATCTTAATTCATTAGCCTCTTAGAGTTGGTATGGCAACTTCCACCTTTTCATGTTCTCTGTATGTATATATATATCTTCTTACTATATGTTCCATTCTATGCATCCGATAAAGTGGGCTGTAGTCCATGAAAGCTTATGCTCAAATAAATTTGTTAGTCTCTAAGGTGCCACAAGTACTCCTGTTCTTTTTACAGTCTCAGTGTAGGTTTCTCCTTAGCAGACTTCTTTATGTTCTAGCTTAGTCCCCACCCCCAAACTTCTAAGGGCTCTTCCCCTTATTGACCCCATCTTGCCAAGCTTTCACACATACACCCACCAACCATTCGGAATAGTCCTGGAGCAGGAAGGCAGTGACGCATTGTGGGAGGCTGTGACGTATGTGGCCCCCAAGTCCTCCCCAACTTCCCAACAGGACAGGAGGTATTTAAATTCAACAGCTCCTTCCTCCGAGGAGCACAGAGGATGCTGTGATAATTCTCTGCCCTCATCATCCAACAGGTATTTAGTACAGAAGATGTTGCATGGTAGAAGAAGAGCACACATGGCCACAACTGCTACACAAGTATATGCCTGTGTGCACACTCACATACATATCCTGTATGTATACACACAGTCAACATACATTCATGCAACCCTGTATGTATGTGCACAATCTACATATGGGCACCCCTGTAACTAGACATATAGCCTTCATACATACACTCCTTTGTATGGGTACATGCATCCCTGTGTGCAAAGACAAGCTGTATATACACACACATACAGATCCTTTCCAAACATTCATGTATACCCATGCTCACACAAATTCCAACATGTTTGTATATAGACTTCTTTAAATGTATCCACACAACCTGCGTTGTGTAACAAAATCATTTTACATAGTGTACACACAACCTTATATATGTATGTACATATGTACACACATACATACACACAAACACCTATATGTTTACATACAGAGTACTCTCCATGAATACACTTAAATATATGTACACACAAAACTCTCTTAGAAGGATACACACACACACAAAACACAACTCCCTCTATTTAAAAATATACATACACACACACAACTTCAAATATACAGTTTTCTTACAATCCAATATATGTGCACATCCCCCTGCATGAATGTACATATATGCATATAAAGGCTAACATTTTCAAATTTTAGTTCTTAAAGTTGGACATCTAAATGTATAGGCACCTAAAGAAGAATACCCTGATTTTCAGGTGTGCTGAGCACCCACTGACTGACATCTTCTACTGGAAAAGGAAGGAGGGACTTGTGGTTAACATGCAGAATTGGGAGACAGACTATTCACATTGCTTCTAGCTATGCTAAAGACCTTGGGCAAGACACCCTACTTGTACCTTTGTTCCCTGTCTGTACAGTGGGGATAATATCTACCTCACAGTTGTGTTTGTAGGCTTAATTCACTAATGTCTTTCAGCTCCTCAGCTGGAAGGCTCTAGAGATATGCAGAGTATATTCACAGAGCCCCCTGTGTGTTATGAACACGGAAAAACACGGTTTGACTTGAGCACATCCATGCAGTCTTGCTCAGCAGGGGGAAGAATTTATCACATTAATTGCTTCTAAAGAGCCTGAAGGATGGAAGCCAGGCACACAGAAGCACTGAGGGGCAATGGGCAAGAATCCTGAGCACAGCACCTCTGCCAGGGAGCACTAATTTTGTTAGTGACATATTTTTAAAATAGATCTTTATTTTTTAAGGATTTGGTAAAAACATCAAAGTAAAACCAAGCTAAACAAATATCCATCATTGCTCTGCTCATCAAATATACAACATCATATCTAACCCATTGACATGCACAAACCTGCAGGCTGGATCAGGCTCATCTTTTGGGAGAGAAAAAAAATTAATTGCCTTCTAAATTAGCCCAGTGTAGGTTCCAAGGACTATGTATTGCTTTGACTTATGTTTCATGAAATATCATTGGAGTCAATGGGCTTTCACAAGGTATAAATCAGGGAAGAGTTTGGCACTAGGTACAGTGCAGATCCTGTGTATTTGTCACCAAAATTAGCTGTGGTTCTTTCCGGCATCACAGCTCCAGTTGCTGTTTTCCTCCTATGAGCCATGAGTGGTATTGATTTCCAATAACAAGCAACTGTATGATATTTATCCAGTAAAAGATGCTTAGCTAACTTTGGCCTCCCTTTTAATTATCCAGTGACATTCGTGTGACCTTGTAGATAGTCAGTAGGATCCATAAACCTGAATCACCCTTCTATTCCAGTTCAAGATCCCTTCTTGGAATAGAGGCAAACAGCTGTTACAATTGGTGTGGTCCTGTGCAGTTGTTTAGTAGCCTACTGTACTAAGATGAGGCTACCAAACTCAATATACCTGTGACTGAAGTCACCATTAAATCAAAAGTGTTGAAATATTCTAATCTCTATGCTACCTATCCCTTACTTAACATACTTTGCACATGTGTACCGTCTTGCAACCACCCTGGGAAGGGATATACGTGGATCACTTCATCCCGCACTGATATGCACCCTCCACTCTGGGGTAGAATGTGGCAGCTATGCAACACTGCACAGCAACATGACACAACTGTCCAGAACAGGAAGTAAAGAAGAAACCTGTATTCACTTAAAAAACTGGAGGGGCAATTAAGGAAGGCAGAATATGATCACCCGAGTTGGAATTTGATCAGGAGACCTCACACTGGGATACCACCTTGACTCTTACAAAATGTGTCATTGGATCTTTAATGAGTGCATATGAGCAGGACCTTGGTTCTATGATGATACCTCTCGCCTCATACCAATCTGCAGTGTCACACCGGGGTATTGGTTTAGTGTTGACTCCAAGGGAAGAGCACCACCTCTCTAGTCACCAGCACCATTGACTGCAGCACTTAGTGTCTCACCAGGTACAGACCCAGGCTGACCCTGGGATCAGAGGATAAGTAGTGTTTTCTGCAGTGTCATGTTTTTTTCCAGACAGTGCGACTGATTCACATTTCCCCTATTCCTGAGTTTAGGGCAAGGATGGGCACTGAGGGGAAAGGTTGTTTAAACTAGAAGGCCATTTCCACTCTACAGTGTGTAACTGAGATTCAGGCCCTCTGCTTTTCTTTGAACAGTTAGAGATAAAACTGTCCTGAGCAGCAATTGCAGGTCATGGTTCTTATACCTTGGGAGGGATGGGAAATATCTGTGGAGGTTCAATTTTGTTAACAGACTTTCTGATTGTGTTTGAATCTGATCCAATTAGTGTAACATAGAAGAGAAACACTCATATAATGTTATGGCCAGCATGAGTCAGCAATGGACACTTAAGAATAAAGAAGGTCCCAAACTCTTCAGGCAGTTGTGTTTGCCTGCTAGACTAAGACCTTTCCTGTACAAGCCTGCGCCTGTTGCTGCCCCTGCATTCAGTTGTACCTGCTTTTGCCTGACTGGAGCATAGTACAGTCCAAGCTCTATTCCTGGTTGGAAAACACACAACTGAATGGGCAGCAATAACATGCCAGGGCCTAATACAGAAGGGGGGAAGATGACCAGTCTCAGATATTTGGAGGCCCAGCGCTGGTACCAGTGGTTGGGAGCTGTAACAGAAGGACCCCTGATACCAATGACAATGTAGCTCCAAGGATGTTAATAAATCCTAATCAACAGGCTCATTGAAAGTCATCCAACAAACACGACTGCATTGTTTCTTATTTCTACAGAGTTATATAGCCACCACATGGAGGCTGAGTAAGAACAAGGCTGAAAGCTAGCAATCCAGATGCAAACTCATGGCAAAGTTGAGAAAGAATTCAGAACCAGAGCAGGTAGAAATCACACGTATGAGTGGGATAAATTAAACAGGCAGGAGTCAGATGGGTTTCTCAAGATAAAAAACAGTGAAACCTTCCAAATACACAATAGGTCAAATCTGTCCCTTAGGTAGCTCCACTGACTTCAGTAGAGGTCCACTGGGGATGAGTTTGACCCTCATACATATATTCTCACCAGAGATTAAACCACCACACTAATATTGTTGTTATACCAGTCACAAACAGGGGTCTGATCTATTGTCCCAGAAGATGAAAGATGACATATTGTAAGGGACCTGAAGTTTGATAAGGAACAGGAATGCTTTGTCCTCTGGAAACTGTTACTTGCCCAGTAGAAACACTTTTATTCTATGCTGCCAAGGTAGGCTGCAATCTGACAAAGCAAATTCCCCTCCTCCCCTCTCAGATCTCGATTTCTGAGTTGGTTTTCGATCTCTCTCTTGGGGCTGTCAGCATTCTCTGCTACTGGAAGTAGCCCTACCAGCTGCCCTGAACTAATCAGAACTAGGACACAGCAACATTTGTCTTTGGAAAGAAGACCCTCTTTAATGTCTGTATGTAAGGTGTCAGTTCCATGTTTTCATCATTAGCAGGAAGAGGCGTCTTATAACAGATAGCTGCTATTACAGGTGAAAACCTACTTCACTAAGCTCCATCTCTCTCAAGAACAACATTCCTTCTGATCATAGAATCTAGAGATGGAAAAAATGACAGTATTCAGTCATCTAGTCCATCCCCCTACTCTGTGCCTATCCCAGCCTTCATACCAGGCTCCTTCCTGCTTCATGCCGTGGTCAATCTCCATAGCAAGTTTCTCCTTCCTGCATGATAAATTCCAACTCCAAGCCAGGCTCCATCCAAGCCAGGCTCCATGTCCCATCCTTGGGATTCTTAGTGGGGATGCAAGGACCCAGGCGACAGTTGAATCTCACAAAAGCCCAGTAATGTTTCAAAAAGTTTTATGAAACAATTCCAGACTTTTCTAAAGAAAACCTCATATGTGTGGACAAACATATATGCACACATCACCTGCACCCACACACACATAAATCCACCCACTGATGTGCACCCACACGAAACACTTGTGTACACACGTAACCGTCTGCTGACTCCTAGGGTTCTTTTCCTCCCAGGCACAGAAGCTTGAGAGGTAGAGGAGGGGTAAAGATAGATTTCACTGGCCTTTTTGCATTTCTGGCTCCCTCCCTCCAGATTTCTTAATACCCCTTCTGCCAGCTTTGATGCCACATCTCATTGCGCATCACTAGAGGTGCTGAGGATGGGAATGGGAATCGAACCACAGCCTGTAAAATGAATTGGCTGTGCAGGATGTGCATCAGTAGATGTGCTTAGGCCAGTGATACTCAGACCTCAGTGGTTCAGGAGCCAGCAAAATGACTGACCAAGTATTATTATTTTATCAACTACAATTGGTTATTAACATAGTAAAAGCATCCTGATTGGTTAATAACTTCGATTGGTTAATAATGAAATCATACAGTGTTTTAATATCATGTGCTGCAAAGAGCTGCAGGACACACATTAAAGAGCCACTTGTGGCTCATGAGCCTCAGTCTGAGTATCACTGGCTTAGGTTCTCTACTACCTAAATTGGAGGCTTGCTGGACAGGTGCTCTGTTTCTTTGACTTTAGAGGAGTTCTATGTACAGAGGGAGGGGCTGAAGATTTAGGATTATGCTCATGTTGCACACTTGAGTGCAAAATGGGTCCAATCCCGGATACACCACACCCTTCCGGATCTGGAAGTGCTCCTCTTGGCCCTTCCCCTATGCCGGGGTAATCAGTTTTTTTTGTCAAGGTCCAAATTTCTTGGTCAAGGTATAGTCAAGGTCCAGACTCCAGAGAAAATAAAAGATTTCATGGTCCATTCAAAAGCATTGGGCAGTCCAGATTTGGCCCTTGGTCCACTTATTGACTACCCTTGCCTTATGCTCTGTCTGTCTTCTGTCCTGTCCCCCCTGCAGTTCCCTGCCTTTCCACTTTCTCCTGTAGCAGCTTGGGTGATTTGATTAATCCTTCTGCCAGTGCCATCTCTGGGGATAGAAGTCTGGATAAATTGCTCCGTTTCCTCCCCTCTCGGACGACACAGGCGGTAGATATTTATCAATTGCAGGGCGTTCCTGGCCCTATGCTGCCTGTCACAGTGAGATTCATGAGCAGCAGGGAGGTGATTCTCTTGTAGGTTTTGCTCTGGAATTGGAATAATTTGTCTCGTGAAGGAGCGAGATGTCTCACTTGCTATGTGGCAGCTTCTGCTCAAGGGAGACAGGCACTTTGTCAATAAACAAGGAGCCCAGGGATGGTTCCAGCTGACAAAGAACATTATTAACGGCCAACACCTTGGCCCAGAATAGCACTTCATTAGCATCTCTGAACAGTGCAGGCTCAAATCAGTAGCCACATACACCGGAGAGGAGGAGCTAGGAGCTCCCCCATGGCTAGTGCTTCCTCTAGCTCTCCTGCTGAGTGAGGCTGGGACCGGATCAAACTCCCGCTCCCAAATATGGTCCTGCGTTTTCCCCTGCATCTGTGGTTCTCAAACTGTGGTTCACAAAACAACAGAACAGAAAGAAGATCTGATTCACTGACACTACTGCAGGGAGGGGTGAATTACAGTTCTTTGTGCAACCTAATCCCGCTCTACTCCGAGGGAAGGTGGGCTGTGATACCAGCATTGTGCTCCCTGGAGGGGTTCTGCAGGGATTGGGAGTGTGGAGGCAAGAGATGCTAAATTTCCCATCAGGGCTCCATAGGGACCCTGCCCATGGAGTCTCCTCAGGGGATGCCCTGACCTGTGCTTCTCCATCCTCCCTGCCCAAACCCCTCTTCAGGGTTAGATAACACCCATTTGCCCTGGGTGGTAGGCAGTTTCTGGCCAATTTCTGCCACCACAACCTCCTCCATAGTGAACTTTCCATCTTGGAGGCTGTATGTCTTTCAGATGCTGTTGGTATAACCATGTGCAGGATCTGTCCCAGAGAATGCGCTGGAGAAGGGACTCAAGGGGCACTGAGAGGCTGGCTATAGCGTGTGGAGATTTCACCTTTGTATAATACTAGCAGAATGAGGAGTAATTCCTTCTGGACTGGAACTGGAGACGCTGTCAGCTCCCATCACAGTCAGGGCTCCTAAACCAATCCTTGAAGTGACTCTTGGTAGAAGAGACCACAGTGTTGTGGAATATCTGTGAATTCTCTTCACACCCAGGGATCCTACAGCATTTCCTACAGCCGGATAGTATGAAAGCAGAAAAATTACTTCTTTGCTGTTGCCTTGACAGTTCATCCTTCTCCATTCTTACAATCCTACAGGTGAGAACTCATGAAAGGGGAATAACCCTATGTCTCCAGCACAGCAGCACAAGGGCTAAGATCCTGGGGTGGATCCCTTAACAGCTGTTGTTGGAACCACACTTGTGAACAATGTCTTAAAGCAGTTCCGCTGTAGGTGAGAACTCCTAAATCCCCTAGCAGATTAATGAATGTTCTAAAGTACAGCAGAAGCTCCAGCATCACCTCTGTCTTTGCAGTTATAGATGGAAGCGGCTCTCCATTCCATGGTCTAGTTATTCTTGTGGATCCGCAGCCATGGTGGCTTCATAGCTAAGGATGCATCCACCATTAAATTCAAAGCCCTATTGCATGGGATGGTGGTGGATCCTTTCTGTAATTTAAACCTCCCTTCAGACTGAACGTTCTCAGCCTTCTCAAAGTCTGAAGCCAGAAGTAAATTTGTTTAGGACTCAAATACTGATTGTTTCAGGGATGGGTATTGCATTGCCCTGTGATGGGGAAGGAGCAAGATTCTGTTACCTCCATGTGCCTTAGAATGAGAGAAGGGCCTAATCCTTGCAGTTCACATTCAGATATATGTGGTGGAGGCCTTAGATTTCCAGGGTGTTTGGAGCTGAGTGTTTGGTTCAGCTCACTACAAATATGGCGTGATCTATGAAATTTGGATCTGGAATTTGAACTCTTTCCCAGTACATCCCCAGAATTTGGGTCAGTCCAGATCCAGGGGCAGAGTCGGCACTAGGCATAAGCAGACACAGCAATTGCTTAGGGCCCCAAGCAGCTCAAGAGGATCCCATATTAATTATTATTTGTGTGTGTGAGAGAGAGAGAAATATTCCTGTTTAGGGCTCCCAATAGACTAGTACCGGCACTGTCAGGGGTTTGGTTGGGCCCATCTCTGCTCACATGTGTGCAGGGAAAAGCCAACCACTTGTTTTTTAACTACAGAAGGCAGGGGAGACTCTGGCATTTGGCTGGCACTTCATCTCTCCTTCATTATGAAAATTTACTCTCTGAAGGTGAAGCGGGGTCTAGAGGAATTGGGTTGCTGCCTTCAGCTACTTGCTTTGGCCATAGCAGGAAAAGAGCAGTAAAAGAGCCAGCTCCTAGGTCTTCTATTGTTTGTAGACCAGGAGCAGGTCCCATCCAGATAAATAGTCCATTGCTGTGCTGGTCTGAGCTTTGGTCTCCGCTCAGAGCCTCTAGGTGGATTGCCTTCCAACTAGCCTGGCTCTTTGGTAATTGAAAAGCTCAGAGAAATTGGAAATGGGGGGGGGGGGCAGGGGAAATACAGAATGAGATATTCACTGGCTGTGTGGACCCAAAGTAGCCAGATTCCCTGGGCTTGTCATTGAAATCACTTCTTATGGTGACTCTCTGCTTTAATTTCCCCTGAATCAGCCCTCTCCCATGAGTGAAACAATCTTCACTGCAGATTGAGGGGGGTGGGAGGGATTTGAGCATTAATCTGATGTAGATTATACTTCCACCTCCCTCTTTCTGTCCTCCCTCTCTCTCTTCCTCTTTCTCTCTCTTTCTGTTTCTCTCCCCTCCCTCTCTTCCTACTTCATCTTTTCAAGAAAGTGAATATAAAGTAAAAACACAGAAAGAGAGGGAGACTCTGAGAAAGAGAGAGAGAGAGAGGCAGAGAGAAAAGCCTCCCTGAAGAGGGAAGCCCCAGCAGCCAATAACTTTTTGGATTTGACTGGTGCTGCCTTTCTTGCTTTGCTCCCAAGGAATACCTTTAATGGAATCAATTGCCTCGGTTCCTTTATAACCAAGTCCATCGGAAAGGCAGACTCAACATATTATGGGCAACTGTGTGAAGTCTCCACTGAGAAACCTCTCGAAAAAGGTATGTTCCCTGAATCCAAGTGCGTTATGCGTGTTTCAAACCCTGCTTCTTGGGACGGGTGACATTGTGGGTAGATGGGAAGGGAAGGTGGGAGAAACATGCAGACTTGTCTGCAAATGGTTCAGCTCCCTCCAGAAGTCCTTTTCCTAAGAGCTGTTAAAGCAAATGCACTGTTCAGAACCTGTGATGATGAACGCCACAGCTGGTCTGTGAATAGGTGTGTACGTACGTGAGTAGGCAGGTTTCCATCATGTCTGTAAGTGTGTGCATGTGCATATACATGTATTTGTCCACTTGCATGTGGTGCACGTGTTTGTGCACATATTATTTGGTTATATATGCACGTGTGAGCGTGTGCACACATTTGTGTGGGTATGCATGTGTGCAAGTTAAGACGTATCTGTCTATCGACGTGTGTGCATGTGAAGGTGTGGATATTTGTGTTGTTTCTCTGTGTGTGCATGTGAAAGTGTGGGAGCACACAAATTTGTTAGCATATGTCCCTCTCTATGTGTATGCAAATGAGCACATGAATGTGTGTGTTGCGTGTGTGTGCATTTCCGTGTGTATATCTGAATGTGTGTGCATACTCATGCATATGTGTGCAACATCTGTGAGTGAGGATGTGTGGTTAAGTGTATGCATGAGCGTGTGTCCGCACATATATGTGAGTGTGTGTGCGCATTTGTGTCTGCATGTGTGCATTTATTCTTGGGTGTCCTCACATATGTGTGGATCTGAGTATTTGTGTATTTGCATATTTGTATGTATCCATGTTTGTGCCCGTATTTATGTATATGTGGGTGCCTGCTTTCTGTGGTACGTGTCTGCATGTGTTTGGTCATGTTTGCTCAGGTATGTGTGTTCATGCTTTCCCTCATGTGTAAGCATGCCCCATGTGCGTACACATTCATGCCCACCTGTACTGCCATGTGTGTCTGGTTGCATTTTACCTGTGGGCTGCTGTGTGCTTAGGTCTCAGAATGGTTCAGGGATTAATTAGATTTAGGAGCTGTGCTGCCACTATGGGCTGAATTGGCAATGGGAATGGTTCTCCCTGGGCACTGTGCGTATCAGGATGAGGAAGGCGTTGAGATAGAATGTGCCCATTAGGCCAGCTGGAGGAAGGAATTCACTTGGGGACGCTGAACCAAATAATAATTCACCACGAAATGATCTGCTTGTTCCTTACAAAGGGGAAGGTTGTAATAGGCAATGGCAGTGCACCGCACTGAGGGAGCTCACGGCATGGAGGCCTCAGTGGCAGTGAAATGGCATTGCTGTGGGGAAGCCATGATGAGGGGACCTCGCCAGCAACGAAGTGGCACTGCCATGAGGAAGCTCACAGTGCAGAGGTCTTGCCAGCAGTGAAATGGTGCTGCTGTGAGGACGCTCATTGCAGCCTGGAGTCACTGAGTACCTTGCCAGCCATGGAACGGCCCTGCCACGAGGACTCTCACAGTGTGGAGGCCTTGCTAGCAGTGAATTTTTTCTGGCCTTGGGTTTGTCACTTTTGTGGAGCAGCTCATGGTTGCGAGCTCAGCTACCACAAACAAGACACAAGTTAAATCTGGAGTGTTTCTTGGTAATGACAAAGCATTGCTGTGTGGGAGGGAGGGAGCCCACCTACCCCAGCAGACCCATCTGATTTATGGGGTATGTAATGAGGCAATTCATTCCAAAGCAGCTAGACAGTGCTGAGCTCTCCCTTTTGGTCAGTGTGACCCTGGGGAAGAAGCAGGAGAGGCACTTGGGGTTCAGCCAGCTGGAGGTGCCTAAACTTTGCACATCTGAAAGGGCCATTCTGGCAATTTGCAGTCTGCCTCCAATGCACATAAAATGGAACAGAATGTACCTGCACTCATCTCTCATGTGGAGATGTGGTTTCCAGAGAATACAGGTCCCAGCATGCAGTGGGCCCTGACTGCTTAGATCAAAATGGAGCATTGCATTCTGGGTCTTGTAGCTTGTTTAGGCCCTGCCTTTATTTGTATTTAATTCTTCATTCCTAAGAGCCATTTAAAGTGATGCATTCTGCACATAGTTCCAGAGAGTAGGAATGAAGGGGTTAAGGTGAGGAAGCCCACAGGCCACATTATAGAACTCTGCAAGCTTCGCTTTGGCCCATATATTAAGGCCTTAGGGCCCAGTGCTGTGAGGTGCTGAGTCCCCTACACCGCTGTTGACCTCATTGCAGCCTGGAGTTACTCAGTACCTTTTAGGATCAGACCATTACATGACATAACCTCAGACTGCCGCTCTGTGTAACATTCCTCCTCTCTTCCTCAGGTTTTGACATTGGCAGAGTGAGGGGAAACTCAGTGAGCAAGGAGAGATGGGACATAAGTTGAACTAGACTTTGTCAGGGAGATTTCTCCCACTGTCCCCAGCTCCACTGAGTTTTCATGTCCTGTTCTGAGACTGAGGAACCACCTTGGCTAGAATGATGCCAAGCAGGGCCCTCTTCTTGCTGGTCTCCTCCATTTGTTCCTTCCGAACGCAGCCTGTCAAGTGGAAACAGAGACTTTAACGTAACTAGGAGAACAGGGTTAGGAACCTGGAGGCCTCTTGCTTTTGATAAACCTCCCTCAGGGAGAGGAAGGATGGATTTTGCATGACAGAGATGCTGCCTTCTGCACTTCTTTGAGCATTGTGGGGGGGCATTATTTCAAATTGAGGCAAGGGGGCAAGCAAAGCTTCAGTGACAGATAATCGTCTGTCACCCAAACCCTCTCCCTAGCAGCTTCTCTCACTGCAGTGCTCCCAGCACACTCTTTATTATGGAGGCAGCACAAGAAGCTGTGTAAGGATCTCTACACAGACAAACTGAGACTTCCCTGAGTAGCTTAGACAGAGGAGGAAGCCCTGGAAATGGTGGATGTGAAGTGCCCTGATAGAGCAGGGAGCAGGCTCACTTTGAACTCTGGCAGACAAGACAGAAAGTTCAGAATAATCTGGAGGGACGGGATGGCTCAGGGGGTATGGTTTGGGACTGGTGTATGGACCTTTTCACCTCCGCCTCCCTAGTTCACATCTGTCTCTAGTTAATCGTCATTGAAATTCATTCCCATTCAGTCTCTTGTTGGTAGCCCCCTATTTAGTGCACAGTGACCGCACAGCAGTAAACACCACTGTCACAACACTAATTGACCGTCTCATCAGAGGCACCTAGGTGTAAATGGGATAAATTTCAGTACTTCAGAGTGGCCCTCGGGGTCAGGACTGAGGCACATTGGCAGGGGAATGTGGGGGAAGCCGGCTCTGCTTCTGCCTCTACAGTGGCTGAATAGAAACCTTCATTCTTCAAATCACTCTGTTTGGCACCTTTTGCCAGCTCTACAGCCACCTCTCTGTTGGAGTCCAGCCAGGTGCTTTTATCACCCCAGGAGTGGCTGTGGTGTTTTATTGGGTAGGGGAGAGGAGAAGGACTTGAGTCTTCCTCACTGTTACCTTGCTGCCATCAGTACTCAGATCTGCATGTTGCTGCTTCTGCCACTAACAGGTTGCTGGCCTCATTTTGCCTTGTATCCATCTGGCGGAGGAGGTGTCTCCTCTGCTTTGGCTTGATGTGTTTATGGGACACATGCGGGAAGGGAGACTTTCCAGCACCAGATGGGGGGGGGGGGCAGCGCAAATGGACAGCAGCAGCAACTGGTGCTTTGTAGGGCAGTTTTCCGTGAGCCCTGTTAATGACCCTGGGTCACTAGCGGCAGAGGGGTGAGGGGAGACTCACATGGTGTCACACTAGGCCAGAGAAGTCCAATTCCCTTTCCCTGCACTACCTGTGGTTCTATGGATCAGTCTGTTCTGTGTCTCTGGCAATTCTCTCGTCAGACTTGTGATTTCTGTCCACATAGGAAAATAATGGGCTAATCTCATCCTTCATGGAACTCCACTGACTTCATAATAAGCTTGAGAGACTAGGTGGCTCAGGTAGGGATTAGGACTAGGCTTTGGAACCTTTCACCTTTCATTTGGCTTCAATGGAATTACTCCTGCGACAGATTTGGCCTGACGTGTATATTTTCAATCTCTCATATTATATATTGAAAAAGACTCTGAGAAATAAAGCTGGTGATTTATAAAATATGCTGTACCAAAGTGACAAATGTTCACGTCATTATCACACAAATGTCAAGACCATTAGTTGCGCCCGTGATGTGCCAGGTGTGGATTGATGTTAGTCTGTTATATTTGTAAAGATAAATTCTCCATCCGCCATGTATAATCAGGTAAAGGGTTTCCTTCCCATCTGTGATTGCAATTAGAACCCTTTTATGCTATTTCCTTTCTTTTGTGAGTTTCTTTTTGTGTGATATTGGTCTTGGTGCTTTTGGTGGATAGTCACATGACATTATACATGAGCAGATTGTCTTAAGACTGTGTTTTAAAATGTAAACTATAAAGCATGTGTGCGATGCAGTATCATATGGCAGACGCAGCAAATAGCTACAATAAATGTGAGCAAGTGTGAGTGGGGAGCAAGTGTGGCCTGTTTCTCAGCCCTGAAAGAAGAAGTTCATGATTTAAGGGATGAGTCAATATAAAAAGACAATGGCTGTGGACAAAGCCTCCCAGATGAACTCTGGGAATGCCATCAGTACAAGCAGGAGCTCATTCCTGAAGCAGAAATATGATTGTTAATGTTTATTGTATAAAACCAAAGGTCCTGTGGGTAGTGCTGGCTTTTTATAGCTGCATGGGAATACCAGGATGAGACGTTTCCGCCAGAGAAAAGCATTTCTATATAAGGAAAGCAGTGACTCCTCAGTGGAGCCTGGAGCTCCAACCTCAGATTCTATTCTGCAGTACCAACTGGCTGGGATGTGTGGACTCCTTGAGAATGGTCTGTGAAAATGCAGCGCAGACAAGGCTTCAGGGACTTGGATTGTAAGTGACCTGGACAGACTACATTCTCATAGTCTCGGTCAGTTATTGTAACTCATTAGAATTGTGATTGTCTGGAACTCAGCTCGCTGACACTGTAAACGGCTGTCTGACGGTTTTAGTATGACTATGGTACAGGTGTTAATACAGAGCTGTAAGCTGTTGAACTCTGTTGCCTGAAAGTGACTTGAAGCCAAACTTAGTCTCTCTGTGCAGGTTCTGTGCCTGCTGTTCAGTGGAGGTCCCTGATGGAAGCTTCTCTCTCAGTAATCTCCTTCTGTACACACACAGACTGCAGGCCACACATGAAATCATTTACTCTGGGGCTGGAGACAGGAGGGGCGGGAGATGTTCATTTTCTATCCTGGCCCTTTCATCTGTAGCTGGAGGGATGTGTGCAGCTTTGAGAAAGTTTGATGTCATTTCAAAGTGAAATCTTCCTGGTTGGCTGGACTTTTATCAGCCATTGACAGTGAACTCCTGTACCTACTGCTTCTATACAAGCCTGTACTAGACTGGTGGGAGGGACCCAGCATGGAAAGATGAAGGAAATTTAGGGCTAATTACTCTGTCAGGCAGCCCAGTAAAACATCAGATCAAAGACTGAGAGAGAAGGGGAGGTAACTTCCTCTGTTGTATTGTTTACTTGCTGCTGATTGGCTGGGAAGATTCGTCATGAGGAGAAGACCTGCTATAAGGCTGTTCAGACCAGTGAAGAGGGGCCGTCAGCCTGCGAGTACCAAGGTCCACTCATGATGCTGGCCCAGAACTGCGCCGTCATGCACAACCTGCTGGGGCCAGCATGCATCTTCCTGAGGAAGGGCTTCGCAGAAAACAGGCAGCCTGTACGTAAGTTACACCCTGCCGGGCGAGAAACATACAAAACACAATGCCCATATTGCCGCAAACGTGTAGCCACACATATGCCTACGTACATGGGACTCTGAGATCCCCCAACCACAGTAAACATACAGCCTCAGACCTGCAAATGCAGACTTACAGACTCACATACATGCTCAGGCATGTGAACTGGAAGATGTGCGGAGATACCCTGGCACCTAGGTTGTAGGCATTGTAGAAATACGTATACAGATCGATAGATCAGTGCACACTGAAACACTCACACAGTCATATGGATGCAGATATACCTGAGGCTTCCAATGTTCAAATATGACACTCCAATGAGACATCCACATCCCATATATGGAGGCTCAGATTAGTACATAGGGCCTAAATGGCCATTATATGTGCTTCACTGGATCTGACTGTCCCATAATGTGCTCACATTTGAAAATTGGGCCCATCAATACACAGAGATGAGCATATTTAAATACGCCCTGAGATGCAAACCTGTCTATATTCACTCTGACACACAAGCTCAGATTCATATACACAATCATGCACGCTCTCATGTCTGCACAGGAGAACACATACATGCAAACCCCAAAATAGCTACCTGTTCACACACCTTCAAATAAGGTATGCACAAACAAGTACCAGTACCTACACCCCCTCTAATATACAGCACACACCCATATCGATATTTCTACCCATCCAAGCATATATATGCATACATATACATCCATTCCTGCAACCTTAAAATATGCACAAATATACACACAGACATGTCAAATGTACATAGAGACATGCTTACATACTGTATGTTCACAGTAATATAAAGCACATACCCCTGTACACAGACATTTAATATCTATACTAACGTACTTAAACACATATACACAGACACCATATTATTAACACACATACAGGCATATATGTGATTAGGTGTACACACTTGCATATACTCATCCAGTACATTACATGCTCTTCCAGTCAAACAAAGCTCATCCTCAATGTCTGAGATTCGTGGCAGTTAAAATCCAGTTTTCAGGAATCCCTCCATAATAAATCTCTGCTCTATATACTCACATGCAAAGACACACTTGTCCTTAGCTGGAATAGAATCAAGGACCTTTAGTTCCAAAACGTAGTCCCCTTCCACTTGAGCTAAAGGCAAGTTATTGCTCACTGTAAGTTTTTATTCTCTGCAGCCTCCAACCACTAGCAGACAATCGCATATTCCATTAGCCAGTACATTAAAACACATGCAGAAATATTCTCAAGGAAGTGCACACACACATATATATACTGGCACACAAACATCTACCAAATCATATGTGCTTATATAAAGAACTGGATCCAAATTCCATTTAGAATGTCAATAGCTTGCGGGTGACTATATCCACCATGTTCAGAGCCTGGAAATTCATAATATCCTAGGAGGCTCCAGAGAGAGGAGCACAGACATCTCTGACAACAGCCCTGGTGCAGAGTGAATGTATTTTAAAACAGCTGTTCTCCCCGTTGACTCTTTAGACCAGCAGGATTTAGTGTGCATAGGACAGAAATAAATGAATGCCAGAAAGTTTCTTATGATGATGATCACCTCTAGTGTATTCCTAGGACCTGAGCTCTTTGAACAGGTGTATCCCTTTTTCCATATGTTCTCCTCAGAAAGCTTTACACGGCTTCAGCTGATTTCTTCTTAAGCAGATGTTTTCCTATTTAATCATTTTTAAGGGAGCTTCCTTGGACTTTAAAACAGAAAATCTCCTCATAACACCAGTTACAGCTTGGGCTAGATTTTCCAAGGGACCTGGAGTGGCCTCTTATTTTGCACATACAGTCATTGGCCCCCTCTAATGATAGAATCTGCACACACAAAGAAGTGCTCACATCTCTGCACATGCAAATGCCTCTATGTGCCAAAATAGAGCCCAGGCTGAAAAAGTCTTGAGACTTCCTTGTGGACATTCTGGTGTGTTAATGACGCTGGCTGTAATGGGGTTTCAGACATCTACTGTGCTACAGCCTGGCCTAGTGGTTAAAGCACAGGCCTAGACGGCAGGAGATCTGCGTTCTCAGCCAGGTGCTGCCACAGATGCAGTGAGTAACTTTGCATGAGTCAATTCACTGTTCCGTAAAATGGACTTGATGATGATACCTCTGTATCTTGAACATTACTGATCAGACTGGTGGTGCTCAAGGACTCCTGGGGTCATTAAAGTTCATAAAGAGTTTGGAGACTCTTGGCCGGAGATATGCATACAGTGCTTAATGTGTAATGAAAAAGGTGCCGGGGCTCAAGCAATTTTTTTACTTTCATAACTGACGCGGCAAGCCCGGAGATACGGGGCTACGAACTGCCAAGCCCAGAGGGGCTAGGACTCAGCCCTGGCACAGATTAAGCACTATGTTACTGATCATGTGTCTTTGTAATTCATTATGATATCACTGAGAGGAAGGCAGTGAGGCCTCCTGTGCCTGCTTTAAAGAATGTGAACTCTTTTACAAATCAGTTTCTATGAAAGCAGAAGAAATGGGATGACATGTTTGAAATTACCAGATCTGTGAAGGATGAAACTGCAGAGCTAGAGCGCTCTGAAAGTTCCATGCAGCACAGAGATGCCTCTGGGAAGGTTATGAATGACAAGCTGATCACTTCTCTGGCACAGCCCCTGTTTGCACAGACATAAACCAGTGTGTGTCCTACTTTGCTGTATTCTCCGGGTAGCTGCCGCTAGAGTTACCACAGAAGCCTGTGGTTAATTAGCAAGAGCTCATCCTTATGAAACAGATCAAGGGCACAGTCTCCGGGGACCTGTGATGAGGCTGCAGACCCCTGGGAGATGAGGGGAGAAGCCAGGACTTAGACAAGAAAGGAAATTTCATCTCTGTTTCCAAATTCTCAGATATTCTGGATTTGCCTGGGAGCCATGAGTAGAGTTAGAAGGGGTTTTTAGTAACCAGAAAGCAGTGCATTTCCACGCTCATTTTTCTTCCTCTTGATGCAGTCTCTGGAGTTTTCCTATACTCTTTTACATCCCTCCCCTCTCTGAAAAACAACACCCAAATTGGATGTTTGAAGTTGCAGTGTTTCCTGATCATGGTGAATCCTTGTCCTGTTTTGTTTGTAGATGACCTTGCTGCTGTATATTTTGTTTCTCTGCCTGGGCTTGAAATGTTTGTATCTGGGGTGAACTCACTGCTTCTACAGTTCCAGTCCCTCCTTAGAGGAGTGGCTCTAGGAAATAGGGTTGCGAGAGCTCATGGTTGCTCTCCATCACTATAGGCTTGCTGATTGTGAAGCAGCTCACAGCTATTTCCAGACCCAGATGTTCCCAGCAGGAATTACTGTAGGGAATATGGTAAGAGCTTCAGAGGAGCTCCGAACTACAGCAGTGCCAGACTCTGCCACACAGAGTTGCTGTAGGGGAATGATACAGGCACACTGTGGAGGCTCTCAGTGCCAGCTCATCCATCTGGAGTGGAGTGCTGGAGTCTGTTTGAGAAGCCCGTGTTGCCCTGGACCTGAGGTGTGGAACAATACTTCTATTTGGCCACCTGGGCAGCAGGCGAAATGGAGATGGGCTTCCACAGAGAAGTGTGCAGGCAGCTGCTGGCACCCTTCTAATAGGAAAGGGAGTGATGTCAAAGCCTTGCCAGGTAGATGGGATTAAACATGTCATCACCTTCTTGTATCTTCTGTCACTTTCTTGCTTGTGCGTGATGCTCCCAGACCTGCCTGTATTCATGAGTGCTATTCTGAGACCACTTTTCTATCAAATGGTTGGGTTTAACAGAAGATGTTCTTTCATTGCAGGACAGAGAACTGCGACCAGAAGAAATTGAAGGTAAAACTTTGACCCTTCCTCCATGTCTCACTTTCTCTCTGCTCAGTGAAAACATACTGCTGGCCAGACTGATCACAGGGGGGAGAAATCTGGGGTAAAACTAGGTAGACGAGCTCATAACTGTTCCCATTCTAGCCACTCCCTGCAGAAGACATCATAGGGAATGGTGCAGGAGTGCTGACTTTGGGGCAGCTCATATACACTCCACCTTCTGACAGAAGGGCTGTAGAGTGTAGTGTTGGAGTGATGATTCTGGGGGAGATCACATTTGCTCCATCTCCTGCAGGAGGGCTGTAGAACATAGTGTAGGAGTGCTGACCATCTGGCCATTCAAAGACTCTGCAGTCTGAGCAGGGACTGCTGTGGGGAATTGTGCAGCAGTGCTCGTGGTGGTGGAGCTCAGAGCTCCTCCAGTTCCAGCTTGTCTCCAGGGAATCTGCAGGGGGAATGTGCACCTTCTTGAAGAACATCTCTGAGATCCTAGCATGCCAGAGTGCTGCTGACTCCTTGTCAGGGGTGTTCTGGGAACTGTGTCTAATACCATCACTGACAGCATTGTCCTTATCGGATTCACTCTGACAGAGTTAAGAGAAGCCTTCAAGGAGTTCGATAAAGACAAGGATGGGTTTATCAACTGCAGGGACCTGGGGAACTGCATGCGGACCATGGGCTACATGCCTACCGAGATGGAGCTCATAGAGCTATCCCAGCAGATCAACATGAACTGTGAGTGTGACCCCTCGCTTGCATGTTCCCCTCTTACTGCCATTCTCTGCCTCCATGCATTGGGCTTTAGCTGTCAGTCTCTTGCTCTCATCTGTTCCTCTTCCTTTGTTGTCCTGGCTGCCTGCCTGTCTGTCACCCTCTCTCTGCTAGTCCATCTGTCTGTTTGCCTAGTTCTCTGGGCATCAGTCAGTTTGCTTGTCTCCAACCTACCAACCTATCTGGGTTTGTAGATAGTGAGGTATAAGAGCAATATGTTGAGACAGACACACCAACATAGGACTTCCCTTGGTGTGTGCACAGTCAACTGTTGCCCTTTTAAGGATGTTTAATGCACTGTTGTGCAGCTGCTGCATGTTGTTGTATTGAACCTGGTCTCTAGGTGGTCTGTGCTGAGGAGGGAGACTGGGTGCTAAGAGGAGGGAGATCCTTTGGTGTGAGGGTGGTGCTATGTCAGAGCAGAATGCTGGGGTGTTCAGCTTGAGGTGTGAGTGTATTGAGGAGATAGCTCTGGTAGTGATGGGCTGAGGGGCTACCCTCTGTCCATCTGCTGTCACACGAAAGGTGGAATAATGGGGAAGTGTATTCACAAACATGTCTGTGATTGGATATGGCTGTATTTGTGCCCTTTCCTTCTATCGTCAGTTCTTTGTCCTTATACTGTCTGCAGCAGTGCTGTATGGTGCCCACGGGAGTATTCACTAGGCATTATTTGTTGTACTCCTTGGGCTAGAAAGTATTAATCATCCAGAGAGGGAGCAGAAACAGTACCATGTGAGAATAACACATAACAAATAGTAGATAACCAGGGCACTGGTTGCCATGTGATCCACAGGCTGTATAATTAGGTCAGGCGATCAGGTGATCCACAGGCTGTACAATTAGGTCAGGCGGTCTGGTGATCCACAGGCTGCATAATTAAGTCAGGCGGTCTGGAGATCCACAGGCTGGATAATTAAATCAGGCGGTCTGGTGAACCACAGGCTGGATAATTAGGTCAGGCTGATGATCTGACAAACAGGTAGGAATTTGAGGAACTATTCACCAATTGCAGCTACTTCATAAACAGGAAAATGCATTAATTTGTTGAATACATTGTTTGTTACAAATAGCTTGTCCAGCTGTGGTGTTGAATTTCTGGGGCAGATTTTCTCCCCTGCTCCAGTGCAGTGTAGGGCCCATATAGGAGATACAGCTGGTTGAGGCAGAATTCTCTCTGTTGAGACACATCCACGGGGCTGCCATGTCCTTGCCCGGTCACAAGCCCTGAGGTATGGTGTATGCTGGGAGCAGATCCATAGCACACAGTGCTGTGGGGATTCTGAACTGCCTGCCCCTCATAGGCAGCCTGGGATGGGCTGCTGTAATTTAGAGGAGCTGGGACCCTTTCAGCCCTGCCCAGAATCCAGAGGGTGCAGAGGTGGTGTAAAGTCATGTTTGCTTCTCCTCCCCCTGAACTGCACTCTTTGTGCTGTGCCTCCCATGGGTGGCTGATCTCCAGTGGAAGCCATGTGTGGATGTGTTACCCTGGGTGCTCGGCTGGGCTAAGGAAAAAGGGCGTATTAATGTCTTACACACAAATTTCCCCTTGGTCCCAAGTGGGCGGCCATGTGGATTTTGAAGATTTTGTGGAGCTGATGGGACCAAAGCTTTTGGCAGAAACTGCAGATATGATTGGTGTAAAGGAGCTACGTGATGCCTTCAGAGAGGTGAGCTCCCCCCCCTGTGCTGCGGGACCCCCTCAGAGAGGTGAGCGTCCCCCTGTTCTGCATCACCCCCTCAGAGAGCTGAACACTCCCTGTGTTGTGTGACCCCCTCAGAGATGAACACTCCCTGTGCTGTGTGACCCCCTCAGACAGATAAGTGCCCTCTTTCATGTAGTAAAAGTGGAGAGAAGTGGAGAGCAAAGGCAGGAAAGAGAAAAGACCAGTGGGGGAATGAGGAGGAGGAGCGAGCATATATAGTAAAGAGGGCCCTAAGAAGGAAAGAAGAGAAACCAAGTATGGAAAAGAGAGGAGCACAAGGAGAGCAAAGGCCCAAAAGGGAACAAAGGGGGAAGATGGGCCAAGCACAGTAATAATGTATGGGGTCTGTGAGGAGAGGAAAAGGACCTGCTGGAACAGACTGGCCCCAGAGCAGGAGGAGAGAAGATGCCTAGGGAAGGAAAGAGGGAGCCAGGAGGGACTCAGGGGACCTCATGGACAAATATGTGCACTCCAAAAGGGGAAAACATGGGACCCGAGTCTGGAGACTGTGGGTTCCCAGGGTCCATTCCAGCTGACTGTGCTCTTTCTGCTGTTGTTTGTTGCCTCCCTGCAGTTTGACACCAATGGCGATGGAGAGATCAGCACCAGCGAGCTGCGGGAGGCCATGAAGAAGCTGCTGGGGCAGCAGGTGGGCCATCGGGATATTGAAGAGATCATCCGAGATGTGGACCTGAACGGAGATGGGCACGTGGATTTTGAAGGTGAGAGAGAATGTGCTACTGTCCATCTTCACTGGGGTCAGGCAGGATTTCGGATCAGAGACTGGCTCATTGCCCTGCTCCAGGAATGGAGGAAGGAAAATGATCTCTATGTTCTAAGAGGCCCAGGTATCTGTGGAATGGGGTGAGAGGCAGCTGGGTCAGAATCTCCTAGGATTTTCCCTAGTTAGGATAAGGCTATTAGGGGAGAGATGGATGGTGTAGGAGATTTCTGGTTAGTAGTGTCTGGCTGTACAACTCTTCTCAATGCATCTCATTGTTAAGCGTGTCTCCCTGAATCACATACTAGGACAGACTGTACTTGTGTCAGAGGAGAAACCTCTCTGTGGCCATGGGCAGCCCAATGTGGATTTCTGTTTCCTCCCTGATGCCCTCTGGGTACAAATGCAGGTAGCTAGCCTGAGCTGCTACCCATGCTGCCGTGGCCACACTGCTATTTTCGTGTGCTGGCCTGAGCAGAGCTAGTGCATTTACATTTATTCAAGCTGGGAATCACATCTTCCAGCTGCTGTGTAGACATGCTGTGTCAGTGTCCACCAAAGAGTTTAGTGTGGAAAGGAGACATTACCTTGTTTTAGGGCAGGTGTCCCAAATGATAAACTGCCCTGGCTAGTGGGATCCTGTAACTCGTTGCGTAAACACTCCAGGGTCAGTCAAGAAACCAAACCAGTGAGCAGTGGGGATGGGGCTTTCCTGTTGGCTGCATGGTGTCTCAGGATGAAGAGAGGTGGGATGGGAATGTGTTCGTGCAGTTGGTGTGTTCTCCTCTAGCCTCTCTGTTTGTCAATGGCTGCAGAGTTTGTTAGGATGATGTCCCGTTGAAGGTTACGCTAATCTGAAGAGGAACCAGCACCTCAGTGAGGGCAGAAGAGACCTGAGGGGAGCATCTAGCCCCGACGTTCCCATGCAAAGGTTTATAGGCTGGATGCATTTGAGACAGTGCGAGATGACCCGCCTCTCCTGCCCCAAAGTGGTCCCCACACCCCTCTGCCCTTTCACACTGTGAAAGACTCATAACATCCCACAACTGGAACTGTTCCTCCGAGAAGGCGACAGCAGGAAACTGCAGCGCCAGGACAAGTCACGATCTTTTCATGAGATGTTTGCAACTTTAGACTCCTCCCCTCCTGCTTTTATTCTCCACCAACTGCTGCAAAGCAAGAGAAGGAGACACCCTCTTGGACTGGGGGATGAAACCAAAGCCATCTGGGATTGGTGGCTGCAGCAGGTCATGCTCTGCACCTGTTTGATTCCCTTGGTGAACTGTGTCCGTGTTTGCTGTGTGTCTGTCTGGAGTTATTTATGCCTCCCTGGTACATTCTCGTGTCTCCTGTGGCTACGTTTACCAAGAGCATCTAGAAATACATGTTTGGGGGGGAAAAAAAGGTGATAAATGTGCAAACTGAAGCTGTGCGCAGCCCTGGCCTTTCTGTGTGAGGTGAAGGGCGGGCCGGAGGGAGGAGCATCTGCCAACCGATCCACTCCAACCAGACTGCTTTGGGGCCCATGTCGCGGCTGGGGGGACGAGCTGGAGCCAGGGGAGGTAGAGGCTGCTTGTTGCAGGATTGGTGACTAGGTGCTGTTCAGCGTGAGTGATACCTCCAGCCATTCTAGCCACAGGCAGCGTAATACAAACACAAGGTATACATACTGCCAGGTACCAAAGACTTAATGGGCTAAATTCCTCCTTGCTGGAAATCCCTTTGTCAGTGAACTTACACCAGGGGTTACTTTGGCCCAGTGTCTGAGGCTGTAGAGCCATCCAGAACACAGAGACTCTGTCTGTCTGTCTGCCTACTAAGAAGTGCACTCTAGAACGCAGTGTGTGACTCTGCAGTATGTACCATGATACTGGCCCCCAGGCTCTTCCTGTCCCTCTTTTATAGCATCAGGTGCTACTCCCTCTGTTCCTTTCCTTCTCTTTATCCTAGGCTCTCCCTTGGACTCTCCTGTCTTCCCCTCACTCTCTGTGTCTCAGGCAGATGCTGGGCCTGCCCCATTCACATCCCCATTTCTCTAGGCTGGGGTTTCAGTCACTCACTAGATCACTGGGCCTAGTTCCTCCTGCAGTTCAAGGGGCATCGTCCCCTCTCTGGATTTCTCTCAGTCTCCTGGGAGCATTTTCTTCTCCTTGGCTGTCCCTCTTCCCAGGATAGGGCCTGAGGCACAAGAGCCTCCGACTAGCCCAATGTTGCTATTTCTCTTCTTTCCCCTCAGGCTGCCAGGTTCCCAAATTCTTCTCTGTCCCAAAGGCGCAATTTCCTGAATGAGGATGTTCTCTTGCTTCCATTTGCTTGTTGCTGTGCCAGTTAGTCTGCTGCGGCAGTAATTGACATTTCAGCAGGGGCAGCGTGTATGAGAGTATTTGGACAGGAGTGTGTGTGTGTGTGTAGGGAATGCATGGGAGTGGGCACATGGCTATTTGCATGAGAGATCTCTGTGTGTGCACACACAATACTGCTATAGGTATGTGGGCATGCCCACCAGAGCTGAAAGGAAAGCGTATGTACAAATAGTTGCACATGATGCTCAAGCAACCATGCAGGCCTCTGATGTGTGTGTGCAGATGGGGTGTGTGTGCTGTGCACAGATACTTCTGTGATGAGTGTAGCACAGAACCCTAGCTAGTTATATGCGTGTGTGTGCATGCAATGGGAGTGTTTGTATAGGCATGTCCCTAAGCAATGGGAGCGTGTGCGCTTGTATGTCCTCTGTGTGTGTGCACAATGGGAATGCGTGAAGTGATGGAACAGCGTGTGTATGTATGAGTGATGAGAGAGAGTGTGCATGGATTCCCCCTATATATGCATGTGATGGGAATGCCTGCACAGGTGTTAAGTGATAGGCACTTGATGCATGTGTGTGTGATAAGAGTAGGTGTGCATGCACATGGCATACTGAGCAATAGGAACAGTGCAGGGGGGTGTGTGTGTGTGTGTGATGGGAATGAGCTTGTGTGCATGTGGCCTCTGAATGGGTAAAATAGTCACAGTAACTGTCTCTTTGGCTGCCTGCTTGCTGCCTGCCCCTGCATTGAGGCTCCTCTGCCTGCAGCAGCAGATGGTGGGACATTGTCTTAATTTATTTAAAAACATAAGCCCATTCATGGAGGTTGCACAGAGTCCAAATTGCACAGGATTCCCCAGAATGCATAATCTCAATCACTAGGCACATTCTCTGCTCATTACTGCTCCTGGGGGCTTACAAATAATCACATATGCTTAGAGTAACCCTGACAAAGCATCAACCTGTGGGATGCAGGTGCAGTGCATGTGTTGGGGGGAAGGGTGCTCTGATAGATGGAAGGTAGGGAGGTGCCTTTCCTGTCTGGTGATGGCAGAGACTGGGGGCTTTCTCACTCTAATCTGGAAGAAAGAATATCACTAAACACAATTTCACCTGTGAATATTGAGTCCAGCTCTGCCCTATGGAACCACTGGGGCTGTGGATTGCATCAGGGCACAGCTGTGCTGCATGAAGAGGCTGTAGTTGGTCTAGAGTAGACATGAAAGCCCAAGGCTTCTGTTGAGGAAAGTCTTGGCATTCCCCATAAACCCACTAGCTCCTCACTGCAGGATCAACCCTATGATAGGTCAGAGGGGGCTGGTCTGGATGCATGTGATGATTGCTGTTGGTTCCAGCAGAGTCTCTTCCTCCCAGGGCTGGTTTTATTTCCCTATGCAACCTCAAATAATCCCAGGGAGTTTTGCTATTTTTTTGTGCTGACAGGGTCAGAGATTAAATCTTCAATCTAATAATCTCATTCCAGGGATAATCCTTTTGCTTTCATCTCCCAGCCAGTGCCAGGAAGGCTTCCAAATAGCCCTGCAGGACAATATGGAACAAGCAAGGCTCCATCTGTCTCCCTTCTCTCTTTCTTGCCATGGCCCTGTACTCATCAGGACAAGGCTTCAGGCTGCTGTCTCTAAGTGTTTTTGACCTTAGCTGAGTGTGACCATGTTGCCCATCAAGATAGCCCTGATCTTGTTTCAGTCTATCATGTTCACTGAGCCCTGGTTCTGTCTCCCATCCATGGGTCTCTATTCTCTGTTTTGTCCACCCTGACTACTGATAATTCCTAAGGATAATATAGCCTGTAACCTCCCTCCACAGTAAATGACTGGTGTCTTAAGAGGACTAATTGAAGGCACCAGCCATGCAGAATAAATACAGGTGCAACTCATGAATTAATCTAATTTCAGTGCTGCTCTAGACAGCTCCAGGGACAGGGGACAGCTCCAGGGATTGAGAAGACAACACTGGGCCTTTCACTTGTAGGTTTCTAATGTAAACCCAGCATGGGTCAGGGGACTGGCTGGTTTAGCAGATTAGTACCAAGATACAGAGCCTTTTGTGTCTAAAGCACTATCTCCCATCTAAATTGGTAGTGTCTGAATGTTATGGACAATGTCCTTGACCTATTGCAGGTGGGGATGGGATGGTCTCAGCCCTTGTTAGTGGGTTCCATGACTAACCTGACAGTGGCAGCAGAGGGACTGAGAACTGAATCATAGAGGCTGAACTCCACTCTTGCAACTAGACCTAGTTCCTCTTTTGCCAAATTGGGTGCTAAGCAAGCCTGCTACTCAGTGAATAATAAGCTACCTGGCAGGCACAGAGGAAGATACTCTCTTAACTGGAGAGATTAGTGTGGTGTTGGGGAGGGGACAGACAACAATATGCCACTTTCCCTTTTTCCTGTTCATAGCAGGGACATGTGACCCTTTCCAAGCCAGCTGAGTCTTAGAATTGAAAGGAAGCAGAAGAGATAATAAAGGGGCCACTAGCAGCCTGAGGCCTGCCCAGCACCAGCCCATCAGGAGGAGCACTTGCCTCTGAGACAGGAAGGAAGGAGGCCCAAGGTCAGTGTCAGAGGAAGGGTTGCCCCCTGTGTGATATGCTGCCAGGCAGGGTGGGACGGGCCAGGTTTGCTCATTCCATAGGAAGCTGAAGTTGGCCTTATACAGAGAAGCACCAGAGGCCAGCCATTAGGTCCCTGTATAATCTCCTCCAAGCAACCCCAATGAAATTGCTCTTCACCAGCAACTGTGCAATCCTGAGTGACACATACCAGCCCTCAGTGCAGCAGCAGGTGCATTTGGATGGCAATGGCTGCCCCTCCTCCAGACAAACCCTCCTTAGTTGAGCGAGCCCCTTCCTGGGTCACACACCAGAAAGGTGGGGCAGGAAGAGCTCCCAGCATACGGGGTAACCTTCTGCTTGGACTGAATGAAGCAAGGCATGGTGAGCTGTGTGTCTCTGTGGGCTGCACGTTCAGACTACAGATGAAAGTGAAGAGCTTGTCTGAGATCCCTGTGAGGTAAGGGCTGTGCTTGAGCCACCCCTTCATAGAGCACAGCCCAGCTCTGTGCCCCTCCTGGGCAAAGGTTGCCCCACCTTGACATGGGCTGGCCGACTGCTCAGGTTTGTCATGGATGAGCGACGTCAGCCAGCAATGCCCCTCACCAGTGGTGCTGCCAGGTTTTGCCATGGCATGCCCCCCAGCAAGGGGATTCTGGCTGGGCTGAAGTCTGGCTGGAGACAAGGCAAAAAGCTCCAGGCCTCTAACAAGATTGAGCCCTGCCTGAGGGACTGAGCCCAGCCCCCCAGTTGGCTATCTGCCCCCCTTACTTGCCTCCTGGGGCCCAGCAACAGTCAGAGTTGCTGTAGGAAGAGCTCTCTCAGCTACCCAGAAGCAGCTCTCAGGGAGGAGGGAAGGGAGCAGCAAGAGCTCAGCAGCTCCACTCCCTGCTGTGAGCAGTGGGGACAGCCCTCTACTCCGCCCCTGCAACACTCAGCCTGGGGAGGGACAGGGGTACAGAGGGGTTCCTGCAGCAGCCTCCCAGGTGTGTGTGTGTGTGTGGGTGGGGGGTGAAGAATCCAGCAGGAGCAAAGGTGAGGCTGGGGGGCTGAACTGATGGAGGTGGGGGATGGGCTCAACTGAGGGTGGCTGGACTTATGGGGCAGAACTGAAGGGGGAAGCTGGGGGGGGTAGAACTGATAAAAGGATTGGTTTGGAGGTTGGGAGGCATCAGAAGTTGCTGGGCAGGGAACGGGCAGGTGTGGCTATGAGCACTTCTGAAGCAGGGGTCAGAATCACATTTCCCAGTAAAATTGGTACAGTGCACAATACTAAGCGTCACACACACATACAGGGAGTGGGCAGGGGGAGTTAAAAAATCAAGACTGACCAAAAACCACACTATCAATTTTTTTTTAAATCTCATGATTTTTTGTGGTCTGACTCACGATTTTTGGTCGCTTGAGGTTGGCCAGTCAGAGAGTTTCTCGGCCACTTCTGATCATAACTGATAACAGCCGATGTGTATCCATGCTGTTGGTACTGACCACCCCTGGAGACCCCAAAGTGCTTTATCACTTCAGACTCGCAGCACCACCAAAATGCAGCCACCTGGGGCAGCGGGAGGGAATTTCAGCTAAAGAAGGACAGGCAACCCCCTACTGCCACAAAAGTGCCAGGGGATCTTTAATGTCCATGCACAGCAGAGAAGGGCTCTGTTTTGAAGGTGCTTTGATCTGAAGTCCCCCACACAGTAAAATATCTGGTGCTCAGTGTATATACCTCAACAGGATCTCAAGGCTTAATTGATCCTGTATGGATTTGAACCCATGCAAAGATTAGCTTGAACCTGGAGTTTATATCTCAAAACCATCCCCTTCCTTTTCATGGGTGTTTTACAGACAGGCTATTCTTGTTCACCCTCCCCTTAGCCATTTCATTTCCCTTTTCTAGCTAATGCCTCATTACAGTAACTTGTGACATACAAAGAATTTAAGTGCTTAGAAGCTGTGCTGCTGACCCAAGCTCCTCACAGTTTAAACTGAGAAATCTTGAGGGATTAGTGAGGATCGGCTGTAATCGGTATAAATGAGCCTAACGAGGCCTCCCTCTGCCCTGCCAACAGAATGGCATTCTTCCAGGACAGGCTGCTTTCACTCTCTTGCTAATTGAATTTGCGGGACACCCAGCAGGTCACAGGCATAGCAGGGAGATTAGACTGGATTTAATCCATCCAGGCACTGGGTCTGTCTGAGCTAGGGAGTGATGCCATTGCCACCCACGTAACTTTTGTTCCCTGATGGGTATGAAGGACTGTCAGGAGCAGGCAAGAGTCCAGCATCATGGGGATTTTGAGAGGTGCAAAGCATGCTGAGTGCCCACTGATTTCTATGGGTGCTCATGATGTCTCACAATCAGGCCTTTCTCTGCCTCCTGCAATATTAACAAGCCCTTCTTTGTGACAGTGCTGCTGTGGAGGCCCAGTTACATCACTTTGATATCAAGTGAACCAGGCTCATCTAGAGCCACACACTAATGTGGACTTAACCAATGCACTGAGTCCCCATCAGGGAGCTGGAGCTACTGTGTCTACAGCTTGTGTGTTGCCACAGGCAAGGCTAGTGCCAGGTGAGCCTCCACCAGACCAGCTACTAGGATTCAAACTCAGCTCAGCTTATTTGGAGCCTGCTCTCTGCATAGCTCACCTCTGACACTTGGAAATACTCAGGAGAAATTATGCCTGGAATCATCACAGCAAACCATGTTCGCTGGGGAGGGGGGAGCAACAAAAGTTAGCTCTTTCCCAAGCTTGTACCTTGATGCCATGAGCGGACAGAGTACAGCTGGCTTCTTCTTTCCCAGGGCTATGGAAGCAAGAAGGCAGTGAGCTTAGAATCTGTACTGACTCAGAGTGGCAAGTACCAATGGGAAAATGAAATGCCTGGGAGTTGATCCCCTGGACTACCTCCAGTTATTCTACCAGTTGGAAAAAAAATTCACAATGAATGTCATGTAAAATTCTCAGAGCACTACTACATCTCCTAGGACTCTCGTTATCACTAGGACTGAAAAGTGGGGGCACCGTCCTCTCTGTGGCTTGCTTGGGCAGGCCTCTCGTTCTGTTCACTGCCATGTCACTCTTATGGTGAAAGGGTGCTGCTGAGATTGCTGATGTTCTGGAGGCAACTCAGGACAGGTAAACCCTTCAGTTCTTTGAGAGGCTAAAGTCATCTTGCTGGATTCGAAGCTGAATACTGTGGATTGCTTGTGTTTGGAGAGGATGAGGCCAGATGGCAGAATGAGATGGAGTCAGATTGGTCAGGAGCAGACACGAACTAGAGTCCTATCTAGCTAGAGCCAAGGACCATGGCCTTTTGGAGATGTTCCTGTGAATTTGCTTAATAGTAAAATCTGCAGAGAGACAAGTTGAGTGAGGTAATATCTTTAATGCAGTAAAATCTCTACACAGTTGAGGGTAGATACAAAAGAAGGGCCTGTCTACACATAGCCCCCTAAGCAGCTCCTGGTCTGAGGCAGACAGTTAGAATGCAGCCAGGAATTCTGCAATTGCTGTTTGAGCAAATTATTGACTTTTTCATCCCTGACTCAAGGCCTGAGGAAGTTCCTGAGGAAGGAGCCATTTATTTGTAAACATGTAGAACCCTTCTGGGCTGAAAGGTGTCTGCACCAGGGTTGACTCTTTCCAGATTCAGAATCGTCTAAAAGGGAGGAAAGCCTTTCTATTCTGGGACAGCAACAGCACTTGTAACTTCCTTTCTGGACCAGTTTGAGGAGAATGTGGAGGCTTCTGAATCACGGAACCAGCAATACCAGCTTGTATCTCATTGGAGGATCTCAGACAACTTTACAAACAGACAATTGAGCCTCCCAATACCGCTTGTTACTAAAGTCTGTGAAAAAAGGAGTGCTCATCATTATTTCAATGCATGAGAGAGGTCAGAGCATTTTGCAATTGGAGAATGAAAGTTTGATTTATTAGGTTTTGTGTGTGCAGTTAATTTAACATTGGTTTAATATTTCCTTCACCTATTTTTCTAGTAACTAAGAAGACTAACCTTAAAACAACTGTGAAAGCTTCCAGCCTCTCATGCTGCTGCTTAGCAGTCCTTTAGTCATGACTAAGGGCGAGGTTCTGGGGTCTGTCCCTATGGAGCAGTGTGCAGGATTAGGGCTACAGTCAGCAGACTGGACATCCCATTCCTTGACAATTCCCAGTCACAGAGATATTAAAGGGACACAACTTGGAATACTTATTTCAAATAATACACTGTTCTAAAGGAGTCCCCTTTCAATAGCATGAAAAGGCCATTTAAAAAGCATAAGGGTTTGTGGCTCTCCTAGTGATGCTTAGGGGGTCTGTTGGGTAGACCAGAGAGCAACATCACTAAATCTGCTTAGAGCCATCTCTCTGCTCCTTCTTTTGGCACACACCTGCCTGATGTCTCTTCACTTTGTTTTGCTGCCATTGCCCATTGGTATTAGTAAACACACTTTAGCAGGACCTTAGGTTAAGCATATGAGATCCCTCTGAGCAGTGCTTGAGACAGATGTTGCATGCTAGCAGATGAGATGGGAATTGCAACTAACCATCATCAGTGAAACTGACTGCACACAAAGTGCTGTCAAATGGCCAAAGAAAACTTTGAAAAAACAGAGAAAATGTTTTTCTTTAATCTGTGTCAGCAATACCAATTTTAACAATAAGCACAATATATTCAGAAGGAAAAGTGATTTTCAGGACAATGGTGTCCCTTTAAAACAGTGATGGCTATTTTAAAAATGAGTTGGAAAATGCGTTTTGTAATTAATGAAGTGGGAATAGTAGAAAGGCTGCAGTCACTTATTCATATTGACTACACCTTGATACATGGCCATGTTTTCCTCCATTTCAAATGTCATTTCAATGGGAGTTAGATGCCTACATATTTTAGAGGATTTCTTTTTAAGGGTGTTACTTTTGGAAGGCATTAGTTTCTCTCTGAGCACAGAGCAGCTCTAATAAAGCTAATTATCCCACTATATTGTTCTGGGCTTCCCCTCTTCTAGAGATTGGTCTGTGGGTAGATAGCATTTGAGAATGAGGTTCCAAGAATGGGAGTTGACATGAAGTGTTTTTGTAGACGGCACTTCCTGCCACCAGCTCTAGGGGTGGCAGATGCTGCTGCCCCAGGTCTCTGGCTTAACTTTTTTTTTTTTTTTAAAAAAGAACATGGGTCTTGCCAGATTCCTTTGGACAACCCATTGCAAAGCATTTTGGGACACAGCTCTAACCACATACTGCCCTCTAGTGACCAATGTATGCAAAATCAGGACAGGCTACTTTTTTCATCCCAGTATGAAAGGAGTTAAGGGGATCCCACTTGTGGGGCTTCACACTCTGCAGGTCTTAGGAATGATTGCTTTAGTATCCTGCTGCTGAACCAACTCAGCTTTTGCAAGACTGTATTTGCCAAAACGTCTCAAGGTGCTTTAGAAAAGATGTAGAATAATTTCAACTACAATCTGTAGTGCTGAGCTTGTGATTAAAGACAAAGAGACTGGACAAAAAGACTATGGAGTTGATTTTTTAAAATATGGCAGTGCCTCTGGCCAAAGTTTGGATAAAAGATGGTAAGTAGCCAGTGTGATAGCCACCCAGTGTGGCATGTTTAGGAACAAGTAGGACATCAGATGAACCCAGCTTGAGTCTGAGACTTCCAGGGGTAACAGAGAGAGAGAGAGAGGACCACAACAAGAATCACATTCATGGTCATACTGGGGCAAATTTGAAAATCATGAGGCTATTTGGCCCCATTTACCTTAGGCAAGAACTTAGTTAAAAAATCATGTTTCATCTCAACTTCACCTGTGAAGTCCCATGCCAAGTCCTCCAAAGATCTTGTCATAGTCCTCCAGTATAACATAAGGACACGTGAGGACCTGACAGTTCTTCTGTAAAACACAATATTTGGTGGGGGGGGGGGTATGTGAGGATTAGATGCAATAACTTTAAACCCTTTAAAGAACAGTAAAGGACATGAATACTTTCCTTCCCTGGCAGTTCATCTTTCAACTGCATTTATTATGAAGATCAGAAAAGGGACTACGTCCCTAAGACCTTTGACTTCCCAATATCTTCACTTCTTGCAATCACCCCAGACACCTTTCACTTCCCTGTCTCGCCACCTCTTGTGCTTTCCCCAGAGACACTTTGCTTCCCCTCACACCAACTCAGAGATCTCTTAGTAGACACCATCCAGAGTCTTTCACTTCCCTCAGTCTCAAGAGACATTTACTATGTTTTGCTCCGTCCTGTGTTTATGCCATCTTGGATTCTGGACAGTGGATTGTGTAGGAATAGTGTATTGCTTGAACTAAAACTGGGTTAACAGTCCCTATAAAAAGCATAAACACAAAGAAAGCACTCTTCTGATCTGATGAAAAGCTGCACCTACAGAGACTGCCTAATGAGTCTCTCTCAGCAGCTGTGGCTACCCCCATCTTGTTTCAGAATAGTTTGCGCTCTAACAAACTGGTTTCCCACCTATCTACTCAGCATAGTAATGGGCACACAAATAAAACGTGACAGGCAGAGGCAACATTAACTGTGGCAGCAGAGAATGGAACAAAAAGTGTTTTAAACACTCTGCCCTGATGTTTAAAGAAAAGCTCCTCCTGCTTGGCCAAGCAACCTGTAAGTTTGTAAAGCAAGAGTCACATCTCACTGGGAATAACCTGTGAGATGTGTTTGAGAGTAGTGTTGTTAACCACATTGGGCATTTATATGCTTCCTCTTGGCTGCAACTGCTTGGTTGCTGAATGTCAGCAACAGTATGATGTAGAGTATGGGATGATTCCATCTAGAGAATTCAGTCAAGTTGGGTCAAATGCTACAATCCTTATCCAGAACTAATGCTGCTAACAGGATGTTCTCTGCATCATGATAATAGGATGTAAATTCTATGTCCATACAAATAAAATATATGATTAAGTAAAAAATGGAAATAACATTATTCCCACAAATTACACCTTTCCAGTTTCTCTGCAAATAGAGAAACTAGAGCTGGATGGCTGATGTAAATTAAGGAAAGAGATAGAGAGAAAGAAGGAAAGTGAGACAGCTGGAAGGACAGAGAGAAATGCCAAGAGGTGGGGGAGAAGGGTGTACGTGGGACACCAAGTAAGCACACCCTAATCTAAAAAGTTTTCCTTTGAACATGTACTTGTTTGGTGTGCAGATGTCTTGCAGAAACTGCCCTAGCTGGGGTCATGGGATCTACTTGGCTTCTCGACAGTTTCCATTATGAACCCGGACAAGAATTCCTTTCTTTCATTTAGTGATTGTCTGTGCATAGTGGGGGTTGGGGCCTCCGCTTATGGGTTAAATCAGGGGCTGAGATTAAAAATGTGGCTTCCTAACCTGCCTGCCTCACCCATGGGCAGGCCCTAAAACGCCAGGCCCCATCTGCCAACTTCTCTTCAGGCACCTCCAGCACCTGCACCCAATGCACCGAACTGGTGATGCTTAAGGAAGCGTTTCACAAATGTCCTCCCCCTCCATCAGCAAAAGAAACCAGTCACCCCCTGCACCCTGCCATGGGCTAGATCTTCACCAGGAGCAGAGCTGCTGCACCCAGCACCCGCACGGGGATCCCCCACGCTCAGGCTACGGGGGCCCGGCACCCGCACGGGGATCCCCCTCCCCCGGGAGAGAGGGGCTCGGGTCTGATAAGAATCGTCATCCCACTGGCAACAGGGACGGTGACTGTTGCCATGGGAACCCTCACAGACTCAGCCACCCGCCTGCTTCCGTTCCGTTGCCTTCCCACAATGCATTATGTTCCAGCCGTGTTGGAGCTTCCTGATTGGAGGGACCCTTGGGAGCGATCTCAGAGAGAGGGGCCGGTCTGGCCCGGGAGTGAGGGGACGTTGCGTTGCCGTGTTCCTCCTCTGTGTCCCAATGGTCGCGCCCAAGGAGCCCGGCCCGGTCGCGGAGAAGCGTCTCCCACTTCGGGCAAGTGGTGCGTTCCGTGTCCCCCCTCCCGAGCGGATGGTAAAAGCCTAGAGAGAGGAGGAACCTATCACCCGCTCGGGAATAGGAGACGTTCGGGGGAGGGCGGGAGCGTGGGTTTGTACCACTCCCTGCACATGGTGCGCTCCAGTCCCCGCTCCCCCGGCCTTTGCCAGCCCAACAGCCTGAGCCGCCTGGTACCTGCTTATCTCTCAACCAAACTTGCTATCCTGGCTCGTTCCTATTGGCTCTTCGTTGTATTAATATACAAATATGGTGACTCCAATACCCAATGGCAGACGGGCAGGTAGTTAGCATTCAAGACCACGGGTGGTGACTGGTTGGCTGGTCTCCAGCCGTCTGGCCAGCGGGTTCGGCTGCCCCCTTGCCGCGGCAGGAAGAGGAGGGCGGCATGGGCGGCGGGGCGGGGCTGCGCTGAGCTGAGCCGGAGCCGGGAGCCGGAGATGGGGGCGGCCGGGGCCCGCTGGGCGCCTGGGGCGGCTCTGGTGCTCGCGGCCCTGCTGGGGGCCTCGGGAGCCGGCCTGGCCGACAACGTGATCTGGGCAGTGAACGCGGGCGGCGAGGCCCATGTGGACGTGAACGGCATCCACTTCCGCAAAGACCCGCTCGAGGGCCGGGTGGGCCGAGGTGAGGCCCCGGGCGGAGGGAGCCGGAGGCCTGGCCACGTCCCGCCTCCCTCCGACCTGTTCTCGTCATCTCCTCTGAGCTCCCGCCGGGCCCTTCCCGCTCCCCCTTCGCCCCGCAGGCCCCGTCCTGCCGCGCTGCCCCGCCAGCGCCACCAGCCCCGGCTGTGGCACCCGCCGCCCGCGCGGCCCGGGCCCGGTCCCGGTCCGGGGGGCTCCGTGCCATGCGGCGGGCGGCGTGAGGTGGTGATAGGCGCGCGTCTGGAGGGCACTTAACCCTCCCCCTCGGGGCTCAGCCGGCACCCCCCGGCTGCCCGCCGCGCCCCGTGGCGGGCTCGGTGAGCGCTAGGAGCAGGGGCTAACGGGGCCGTCTGGAGCCGGGCTAGACGCTTTCCCGCGCCCCTGGCCGGGGCTGTTTGGAGGCTTCTGGCTCAGGTGCGGACCGGGGCCTGCTGCCCACGGCCCCTAGCCAGGTATCTCTCAACGGGGGACTAAAGGGGCGACTCCATCCGTCTAGGACTTCGGAGTCCTGCTGGCTTGGGCCAGTCAGCACTGGATGGCCAGGGGGGCTAAACTCCCGGGTGCGGCAGCCTTACATGTCCTCAGTGCCCTAGGTTAGCCCGCCACCCCTTTTGCCTTGTTTGTCCCCTCCTGCTTCCTCCTGGCCTCTCTCCTCACCTCTTCCTTTCCCCATCTGGAGCCCTTGGCTGCAGGGTGAGGGGCTCCTCTGGAGGAGTTCCCTATCACAGCAGTTCTTGTCTCCAGTCACCCAGCAAGTGGTGAACCCTCCTCTTATCTGTTAAAGTCATCAAGGTTCCCCTGCCCCTCCGCTTCTCTTTGACTTGGTTGCCATTTTCCTGTTGATAGCCTCAGCACTTGCCATGCTGGGTACCCATTCTGCTCCTTCCTTCCCTGTTCTGTAACTTCCAGTCACAGGGAGGAGGATTTTTGTTAGGGGGATGAAGAGAGACTGGTACTCTTTAGTACCTTGTCACATGCTGTGAGCCATGTGGCAATGGAAGTCTGCTCCCAGCACTGTGCCCTTCCTTCTCTCCAGATGAGGAAGGGGACTGGGCTGATAGTGCTTTTGAACTGCATGTGAACTTGTATAACACTCAGAGCTACCTGTTCCTGCCACCATGACACACTCTGGCCAGGTGCATACACGAGAGCACCTGTTTGTAGAGATGCAGAGTCTGACTTTACAGCATGTGCCCTGTTTCAGCAGGCAGGGGAGAACAGTTGGGAGGTTGGTGTCTTCCACCTCTGATTATGTCATGAGTCTAGCATGTGATCCTAACTGAGCAAAAGTTGCTTATTTGTTCATATCTGAATAGCTGCACTCTTCTTGAATGCTAGGGCATTAGTGTCTGTCTCATTGAGAAGAGTCTAGATCTAACTTCTGAGAGGGTAGCCTCCAATGGGGGAGAGAGAAAGAAAATGAGCACTCTAGGGACCCTGCATCAGACCTCACAGGAGCAGACTGTTTGAGCTCTCTGTGTTGTCCATCAGAAAGCTGTAAATATTAAAGTGATACTTATCAGCAACAAGAACTTTAAAAGCGGCAAAGAGTCCTATGGCACCTTATAGGCTAACAGACGTATTGGAGCATAAGCTTTCGTGGGTGAATACCCACTTCGTTGGATGCAGCTTTAAAAGAAGTTATTTAGCTTCTGTTTAACAAGGCCCGGGGTGGGGGGATGCCCACAGGAGCTGATAGACTACTATGTTGGCTGTAGCCTGCAAAACTGACTTGCAAAAAAAACACCTCTCTGTTGAGCATGCCCAGTGTCTCACCTGAAATATGGTAACTCCCTGCTAACTGGATGAGACTTGCAGGGTTTTGCCTTGTGAAACTTCAAGTTCTCTGCTTTAGATTTAAGGAATGTCATCTGAGGGGGAGTCCTGTCCTTATGGACTGAAGTGGAACTTACTCTTGAAAGGTGATGCCAGTTTGGTAGCCTGACCACTGAACAACATGCAGCAACTTGCTTTTTCCAGAGAAAGACTCCAGTTTCCTCAGCAGGGGCTGTAAGTTTGAAGCCCAGCTGGGAACAGTCTCAGTGAGACAAGCACAGGGTTCAGGCACTTTCCACAGCTGAACTGCATGTTGTATGGTGGCAGCACCCATTACCCAATGATGGAATTCTACCAGGAGCAGCAGGGCTGAGCACCTGCTGGTGAATGAGGAACCCTAGTACCTATTGCATGGGAGGTCACGGTAAATGAAAATGTGGCTGTTGGATCCCCCACCATTTCTGGCAGCATTCTACATTAGCTGTGCCCTGGGCGAAGGCAGTAAATGGGGATACACTAGTATGGGGTATGTGCCACTGTTGTAGCTGCTGAAGCAGTGAAATCAAAAATCCACCAGAGGGTGTAGGACATAGAGTATGTTGCAGCTGCACTTTGGATCCCCAGTTCTAGGGTAGGGGAGGAGCCAGTCAGCTCTTAAGCCTCCTGAAGTGAGATGCTGGTTTCTTTATCTGCCCACAGCATGAATAATGTCTCTTGGGAACCAAGTTACTGTTCTCCTTTGCCCACTTCTGGATGTTCTAATATGATGATGGCTGAAGGTAAAGACCATGATCCCTGTCTAGTCAGGTACTGTGACACAGCGTCAAACACTGCGATCTAGATTCAGGCTGTGTCTACACTGCACACCTTACAACGGTACAGCCGTGCCACTGCAGCTGCGCTGTTACAAGGTAAGCAGTGTAGCTGCTCTTTATCGCAGGTAGAGCGCTCTCCTGGCAACAAAATAAAATCACCCCCAAAAAGGGGAAGTAGCTTCATTGGTGGGAGAGCAGTTCCTGCCGAGGAATCGCTGTCCACACAGATGCTTTTTGTTGTTAAAACTTTTGTCATTCAGGGGGGTGTTTTTTCACACCCCTGAGTGATAAAAGTTTTAACAACAAAAGTGTAGTGTAGACAAAGTCTCAGTGTTGCAGATGCTGCTGGACTTCTAAAGCCTTGTCTGTGGTGTGGAAATTGCCTGCTGCTGATAATGGTGGCAGCACAATATCACTTAGCAGCAAGTGTGACAAAGGACTGTGTTAAGATACACCCATTATCAGCAACAGGTACCTCTTGTGGTGCAGACAAGGTGAATTACCCATTCAAGGCTTGAGTCTCCTGCCTATCACTGCTAGAGCTGCAACATACAGTATTGATGCAGCTCTCCTTGCAGTGATGGTGTCACTACTTACACAGTGCCCTAGATGTGGTTGGCCCTTCACACACAAGTAATAGCCCAGAGGAATTTACCATTTAAATGTGTGTACTCTGTAAAGCTTATAAGCTTTTAGTTTGCCCCACCAAAGGCTTATCTGCTGGTGACCTGTATTTCACTAGCTGTAGGTGTTCAAATATCATTATTAATTTTGAGGGGAGGCTGACCTACAACTGTATGATTAACACTTGCAGATGCAACCTGGAGGAGAATGCTAATCTGGAGGAAAAAAAAAAAAAGGTTCCCTTTCAAACTGCAGCAGTTTTGTGGTTTGCTCCTCCCAAAAGAGTGTTTGTTCATGGTGCCTCACTGAACAGCAGCCTGTTACAATAACCCTGCTGCAACCACAGTGCCCGGCTCAGCAAGTAAGACTTTAACCCATGAACTCAACTGCTATCTTGCTTCTCCCTCAACGGTTTTTATTACACCATCATTTTGGTTCCCTCAGTTACTCATTCTGCTCCCACTTGTGTAGATGGGCAGGTAATGGCTGCAGCAGAAATCCTGCTGCTGATGGTTTAAAAGTCCTGGGATGGTATTTTAGGGTTGTTTCCCTCAAACCTCAAATTCCGATCCTGGGACTTTAGGGAGAAAGTATAGCTAAGGGATTTATAGCATATCCAGATGCCAAACAAATGAAGATAGTGGCTACTTTTGTTACTTTTAATGTGCAATGGTTTGTTTCTGTCTTGGTGCTTCAGTCATTCTTCACCATAACTAAAATACAGCTAATTCAGATCCACTTCCATTGCATCATACAGAACTGCAGTATACAAATTTAACTAATCATTTGTGTGATTGGGTGAATTCACTCAGATGGTCACTATCCCAGCCTGATGACAAACTTCGTTTCGCTGCAGGCTTGTCTCTAACCTGCAGCATTAAATAGGAGTTGAGCTAGTGTTTATGAGCTATTTGGACTACTATAATTAGTTAACTTGTAGCTGAAAAAAGGGATGTATTTACATCAGGATGTGAAAACAGTGAGAGCTCTTCACCTCCTGTGGTTCTGATGATCAAGCCCCCATGACCCTCACTTGTGGTTACAGAACAATAGAAGTCTTACCCCAGGGTTCTCACTGTGTAGAACTGGTGTTAGTTTCCTCTCAGTCATTTCCATGGGCTTGGATGTAGGTGCTGGGCAACTGGGTAGAGCTTTTGGCTTACTCTGCATTGGCCGACCCAAACCAATGTCTGTTTCCATGGAAATGGGAGTGGAAATAGTAACTGTCAGCTGACATCTAAACGCTAGATCAGCTTTCACTGCTGACTGGAAGTGCCAGTTGTGCAGATGCCATCCAGAGTCTCCCCTATTCCATCCGATGGGAATAGCATTTTAGATTGTAAGCTCTTTAGGGCTTATGCCAACTTACAGGTTTGTAGAGTGCCCAGTACAATAGGGCCCTAATGCTGATTGAGGCCCCTGATTTCCATTATGATACAGATATTAAACAAGGAAGGGCAAACAAGTATTTAACCTCCATAATTGCTTCAGATACCAGCACAGCTAGAAGCATTCTTCAAAGATTCTTCATTGTGTGGTGTACGGATAACTGAAGTAAAGACTCACTGCACGCATGTGGCTCTGATGTATACCCCATGAAATCGTATGAGATAGTTTGCATGGTCATCAGAGCCCTCGGGTGCGCACATTCTTATTGATTCAGGTTCCCTGTGTAGTGTTTGAAGGATTATTAGCAAGAAGAAAGGGGTTTTATTAAGATCCCTCTAATACACGCAACACTCTCCCAGCCTGTATGTTTTCTCTTAGATGGAACATGGCTTTTGTAATTAGGTTTTTAATTTCAAGTCAGTTGCAGGAGATGGGATTATATTTTCTGAGGTAACTCAGTTCTAAATTGACTTCATTTCATTTGTGCACTGCATCATGTTGGTTAAAACATTAGAAGTTCTAAGGGCATGTCTACATTTACCTGCGGAGCAATCAATCCAGGAGGGGTTGATTTATCGTGTCTCGTGAAGATGCAATAAATCGACTGCCGAGCGCTCTTCAGTTGACTCCGGTACTCCACTGGAGCGAGAGGCGCAGGTGGAGTTGATGGGGGGAGCGTCAGCCGTTGACTTACCGCAGTGAAGACACCGCGGTAAGTAGATCTAATACGTTAACATCAGCTACGTTATTCATGTACCTGAAGTTGCGTAACTTAGATTGATTTCCCCCCCACCCCGCAAGTGTACACCAGGCCTAAGTGCTCTTTCTTTAGAGAAGTCTGAACTCTTGGCCAAGTCCTCTGATGGTGTAGGCCTGGCTTGACATAGGTGAGGCCTTATTTCTTGGGAAACAGGATTAGGGAGGTAAATGGATCAGCGGGCTGGAAACAGAATGTCTGTACTAGCTAAGATAAGGGGAACACGCAGGGAACCATGTACAATGGACGGGATAACAAAGGATAAGATAAACCTGGAATGTAAGTTGAGGTAAAGAGTAAGTTATGCATGGACAGTGTGTGCTGTACAGGGTTTGGTTCCTACAGAGTGATTTAAGCCATCCCAAAATGTGTGATGCAGTGTAATTTGTAAACATATATAAAGGAAGATATTTGCTGTATAACTTCTGGATGTGTGGTATGCTGTATACACATCCCCTATCTTTGAGTCTGATCAATGTAGCTTTACTATATGCCAAATAAAGGAAGCTGAGAAATGATACTGGAGTCGAACTGAGATCTTGGGGAACCAAGTGGAAGAGGTCTCGGGGGAACCCCAACACACCCAGTCGTGAAATAGGACTTCGTCTCTGCTAACTGGCCTGGAAATGGTTGCTCTTCAGAACTGTGTTTCTGTAGGATTCAGTTTTCCTCAGGTTCTGGGTTTCCTCCAGCCACTGCTCAACCTGCCTCCCCTTCTGATGTACTGAATTCAAAAAAAGTATGGCTGTTGGTAAAGTGGGGTTGGGGACACTTGAAAGAAAGTAGTACCCCTCTTCTCTGCGCCCCCTCCCCCCCGCATTGGTCAGAATTAGGAGGGACTATGGGGCCTCAAGAGAATTGGTCCTCTTGCAGGTGCTTGGAGGTTGTTTATAGAGTTGTCTTCTGCCGATGCCGCAGAACTTAACCCTTGCATTCTTGTTGATTTTATATTTGGAACCCAGCCTCTGACTATGGTATGAAGCTGCCAATCTTGCGGTCCAACACAGAGGATCAGATTCTGTACCAGACTGAGCGTTACAACGAGGAGACCTTTGGGTATGAAGTCCCCATCAAGGAGGAGGGTGACTACGTTGTGGTGTTGAAGTTTGCTGAAGTCTATTTTGCACAGTCCCAGCAGAAGGTAAGCTAAGTCTACCCCTGACCCAGGATCCTTACTTGGTTATCTCTGATGATGCTAATTTCTGTCTAGGGCTGTGTATGCCAGGTTCCTGTGACATCCTTTTGGGGAGTTCAGGACGAGAATCGCCTTGTTACCCCCTGCGGAGGGTGAGAGTCTCATGGGAGCTAACCTCTGCGTCAGTTCCCTGCACTCTGGTCTGCTAACCACCCAAACAGCCTCCTCAAAAGCTTTGCCAGCCTTTGCTTTGCCTTACAGGTAAACCTCAGGTGCACTTCACTGCCCGAAACTCCATGTGGAGTGTTCCTCTGCAGTATCCAGCCCCTGTCACTGGACAGTCACAGAAATTACCAAGTCTTCTGTCTCTAAAGAGGCATATTACACACTCAGCTGAGGATTCACCCTTAACAGCATTCAGATGAATTTATAGCAAAACCAAGAATAAGTGTATTTGGAACAGAGATGTAAGTGATACTGAGTAAAGATAGTGGAAACAGATATGGTTACGAACAAAATATTAACATGCTTCTAAGAGTCTAACCATAACTTTAGTGAGCTATAGTCCTTTGGCTGAAGCATTTTTCTTACCCTCAAAGTCCTTTCACAAAGTTTATGGATTTTCAATTAAACCAGGATCCAGATTTTTCCTGAATCTCCCCTCTTCCAGGTGTGTTTCTCAGTGAAATGAGTCCCCAGAGACTCCAGCAAATCTTTGAAGTGTGTTCTTTTGAAGGGTAACCCTAGATAAAGTTCTTGTTCCCTGCTGGCATGCATGTGCTGTGTTGTTCATGATGTCTTTCTCATCCTTTTCTTAATTTGCCTTTCCTTTGACTTAATATGCAAATGAAGGTTGCTTATGTTGGCTTTTACCATGCTCGGTTTACATTGGAGAATTAGGCAGACAGGTTAATCAGTATTCCTTTGTCTAGGAACACTTTGTTTATCAGTCATGCCTGCTTTGCTGGGTTTAGACATATTTTCAGTATACACCTGCCATTTCTTAATTGTTCTTAATGATTATGATGACCAGTATGATATAAGTTTTCATTTGATACCTTACAGGACATTTCTTTATAGATAAATACCATGACTGGAATAGTGAGTTTGTCAGGCCTGATAGGAGTTGCTGTTACATGACTAAAAAGAAAAGGAGTACTTGTGGCACCTTAGAGACTAACCAATTTATTAGAGCATAAGCTTTCGTGAGCTACAGCTCACTTCATCAGAGTAGCTCACGAAAGCTTATGCTCTAATAAATTGGTTAGTCTCTAAGGTGCCACAAGTCCTCCTTTTCTTTTTGCGAATACAGACTAACACGGCTGTTACTCTGAAACCTGTTACGTGACTGTGAACCCTTTGCCAGTGGGCATTAAGGGGCTCTTAGGGTCACAGCTCCCCTCTGCCTTCTTGCACATCACCATCTGTTATGTGTTTTATATATATGGGTAGGAGTAGCCACAGAATGGGATAAAAGAAACGTACTAAGGGTTACAGTCCTCTCTAATGTAACTCCACTGACCCCAGTGGAGTTGCCCCAGGGATGAACTTGTTTCTAAGGATGCATTCCAGAGTGATACTGAGCTCCCATATCAATTTCTAATGTAAAGTAGAGCTGGATGTACTTGTTTGAAGTCATGTCTTCAACTGACTTTATATAGCGAAATGTGACTGACGCTAGACTTTTGTATAACACCTTTCTTCTGGAGACATCAAAGCACTTAATGATTCTTGCCCACCTTTGTAATTCCCATTTTGCAGTTGGGAAAACTGAGGCACACGGGGGTCAAGGCCACACAATAAGTCAATGGAAGAGCTAGAATTAGAACCCTACTTCTGATTCCTAGTCTTGTTCCTTGTCCACTGGACCATGCTGCTTCCCTATGTGGTGATTATTTTAAGCAGCAACATTGGTTGTAGAGGCTGATCAGAAGGATGGAAAAAATTGGATGTGAACAGGAGGCTCTCCTGACAAAATAGAGTTCTGCAGGATTTAAAGACTAACCTACTTCCTTTATGCAGTTGTGATGGTATCCCAGGCTATGAGTGATGCTTGAGTCACCGCAGCCCAGAGAGTAGCTTCCGTTCTGTTAGCTGTTCAGTCTCTTTACCTAACTCATCCCCTTCCTTCTGCCTCTGGTCTCATCAACATTTGTTTCTTTCCCTCGTGTCTCTCCTTCCCCTGTTTTACCACCAGACTACTGGGATTGAAAAGCCAAGAGCACAATTTTCAGAGGTGCCGAGCACTAACAGCTCCCACTTGAGTCAACAGGAGGTGTGGGTGCATGGTACTTCTGAGGATAGGGCCTAATAAAACTCCCTGCAGTCCTCAGTACTGTACAGTAGTTATGGAGACGTGTTAGAGGCAGGATACAGGTTTGTGTATTTGAAACCATTTTTAAAGGGCTTAAATGTTTAACTTCAGTGGTCTATTTTTGGGCTATGGGTTCTTCTCAACAAGGGGGTGGAGACAGCTTGCCATATGCACAGAGAATCTGCATTGGTTCGGTGGCACGTGCAATAATACCTCTTATCTCCCGGGCTTTGTAACAAGCACAGACTGTTTCTGTCCTGTCCCCTCTCAGTCATGTGTCTGGTTCCCCTCTGATACTCTCCGCAATCTCTTCCACCCCTGAAGGTGTTTGATGTGCGCTTGAATGGCCACGTGGTGGTGAAGGACTTGGACATTTTTGACCGAGTTGGACATAGCACAGCTCACGACGAGATCATTCCCATCAGCATCAGAAAGGGGAAGCTGAGTGTCCAGGGAGAGGTTTCCACATTCACAGGGAAGCTCCACATTGAGTTTGTCAAGGTAACAAACCCTGGTTAGGGGAAAGCCCCTTCTTTCTCTCTCCTCTCATCTCCACCCAGTCCCTCACACCTCAGATGTGCATAGGGAGAGGGGAAGTGACTGATGGGTGTGGGTATTTCTTCTTTGACCCTGCAGCATTGACCTTTGCCTTCCCTTTCGCTAGGGATACTATGACAATCCGAAAATCTGTGCACTATACATCCTGCAAGGAACAGTGGATGGTAAGTTTTTTTTCACAATAATCCTTCAAGACTTTTTAGGTTGGAGGCAACTCATGGCCTTTTAAACCATGTGTAAAGCACTCTCCATATAGTGGCAGCCTTAACTGACCTGTCTCACCCAGGCCCATCTCCCTCCGCTGTCCCCTGTGAAGTTTTGTCCTAGCACATCACAAGTGTGATGTCATGATTTCAGCTATTTAAATGTGAAATTTCACGGTGTTGTAATTGTAGGAGTCCTGACCCAAAAGAGAGTTGGGGGAGGGTCGCAAGGTTGTTACGGGGGCCTGTGGTACTACTACCCTTACTTCTGCGCTGCTGCAGGCAGCAGCACTGCCTTCAGAGCTGGGCGGCCGGAGCGTGGCAGCTGTTGGCCAGGCACCCAGCTCTGAAGGCAGCACAGAAGTAAGGGTGGCAATACCATGATCCCCCCCAAAATAACCTTGTGACCCCCCCAGCATCTCCCATTTGGGTCAGGACCCCCAATTTGAGAAACATTGGTCTCCCCTGTGAAATCTCGTCTTTTGTGAGCTTTTACCGTCTACTGTACAGATTTCACAGGGGAAGACGGGATTTCACGGTCCGTGATGCGTTTTTCATGGCCACAAATTTGGTAGGGCCTTATTCATATACTAATATTTGCTTCACAAGCTGAGAGTGGAGCCATGAAATCATCTTCATGAATGAGGGTGCTTGTATTGGAGTGGAGCCCTGGCAATGTGGGACTGTACCAGTCTATGGGATGCCCCATGTGCCCTGTTCCAGCTGGCTGGGTGTGGGATGAGACAGCTTGAGTCAATTGCCTGTTGGAATTCTCACGGCTCCTTGCAGCGTTCTCAATGGTGAATTTCTTTTTCTTCCAACAGACGTTCCAAAGCTGCAGCCTCACCCTGGCCTGGAGAAAAAGGAAGATGAAGAAGATGAAGAAGAATACGATGAAGGCTCCAGCGTTAAAAAACAGGCCAATAAGAACCGGGTTCAGTCAGGCCCCCGGACACCAAACCCCTACGCCTCGGACAACAGCAGCCTCATGTTCCCTATATTGGTGGCCTTTGGTGTCTTCATTCCTACCCTCTTCTGCCTTTGCCGGTTGTGAGGGCAAGCCCCATGCAGAGATGCAGTGGCAGGGGCCGCAGGCCAGGAGGAAAGGAGTCGGACCAGATGCGGTTGCTTTCAGTTTCTCCATATTTTTCATAATTTAAGGGAAAAAAAGTTCATTTGGAATGAACGGCAGGTACAGGTAAAGGGGGGAGTTTGCCTTCCCCCAGCCAGCGAGCAGCGAGGCCTTCGCTTCCCCTGTTGCACCATAAGCAGCATCCCTTCCTCTTCGGGGCACTTGAGATTAAACTGGATTCTTGCTGTCTGTCTGGGCTGTAGGAAGCTGATGCTGGCGAACTTTGGTCCATATCCCGCACGGAGAGGAAGCTGCATGATCCAAATGCTGTACCCTTATCCAGGTGGATAATTGGTCTCAGCTTAAGAAGCTAAGCAGGGAAGCACTCTCTGAATGTTGCCTGGAAAAACAGCCTTTGAAGTGAGATCTGGATGTGTGCTTTGGTCAGAAGTGTGCACAGATGTTCTGGTGCCTTTGGGTGACTAACAATTGTGGGAAAAAGAGACTGGCTTTTCCACAGCTACCTGAATGTGTGTAACTAAATGCACGATACTTCTCTGTCCTAAAGATACACAGGCTCAGACTTGCTGATGGGTCTCCAGGAAAGGTTCCAACTTTAGAGTGAGTTGCAAAAAGAGCTGAGGGGATTATTCGGCCTGATTTTCTGCACCAGTTGGGAGAGACTTTCCTAGTTTGATAATTGTGTAATGTTAGATCGTTGCTGCAGGGGTTCTGCTGTGACCTGCAATAGGCTGCTGGCTTTTTGCTGCAGTGTCTCTGCCCCAGATGTGTTTGGTTTCTATATCAGTTGTGGCTTTTATTTCCTTTTAAATATTTTTCTTCACAATGGCTCACTTCAATCCCTATCCCATCTTGCCCTCTCTAGTGTACAATGTCTCGCCTGGAGGGGCTGAGAACCAGGTGACCAAAAAAAATGGAGGCTCTGAGCCCCCAATGCTTGTGTATCCCTGCTATGATCAATAGTCTGGCAGCCATGAGACAGAGCAGTGCCACCCTTCAAGTACTTTCCAATGACCCTCTAATCCTTCTGCATCAGCTGCATTGATCTGATTCAGTCTGTAGTAATGTGAGATTGAAGTCTGTATCTACCACTAACTATCTTGCATAGGCTTTGGAATATCAGGATGTGCCTAAGAATTAGATGCTGGCAAGTGCCAAGGAGCCCAGCCTCTCAGTCCTGTAGGATGAGCATGTCCATCCATTGTGGAGAATCTGAAATAGATGGAAACTGCTGTAGATCAGTCTGGTCAGCTTCTGTGGTCACCTGATGATAGGTCTGAGCTACCCTGTTCACTTTCCCCCACTGTTAGCTTAGCAAGTGGACTCTGGACCTGCATGAAGAGCATGTGTTCTCTGAGTGGGGTGGCAGGAGAGGCTGCTTCACTCTGGATCTGAGTCTGGTGTAATCAGGAGAGCAGTGTGGAAAACAAAAGCCTGCAATGTGGAATCCAGACACTCTTCCTGATCTGAAACTGGAGGTCCTTGGGCAGCTGGCATCAGTTAAGATCTGAATCTGCAAAGTGCTGAGCAGCTTCAGTTCCCATTGGCTTATGGGAATTGGCTGCACTCCCTTCCTCACAGGAAGTGCCCAGCACCTTGTACAGCCATTGTAAAGGGTATTCTTTGGAGCTTAAGTCTTGAGGCACCAGCCTTGTCAGCTTTCATTCTAATAACATTCATCCTCTGGATCCTCAGGGCAGAATTCTCTTTGCCTTGGGCTAAATCTGTTTCTTCTGAAAAGCATCTCATCTGCTTCATACCATGCAGCTTGACTAAGTAATCCCCCTGCTGCTCCTGCCTGGATTCTGACTTTTCCTATCAATTGCTTTTGAGCACACTTGTATGTAGCTGCTCAACTCACACCTGGCCTTTAGATAAGCTACACAGAGCCTCTTGGTGAAGGGTCAGCAGAGCTCTGAGTAGTCCATTTACAGCAGCTAAAGCATTTACTTTCTTCCTATTAATTTTCAAGCTGTGGAAAGTGTTGCTCAGCCATGATTGCCAAGACAGGAGCTAGGGGCACTGTCAGAACATTGGTCCCCAAAGCAGCCATCTTTCTGAGCAAGTGCATTGCTGCTTTGTGTTTAACCAAAATTCTGACTCTGTAAGTCTAGTGCAGAATATAGGATCCAACTGAGCTTTCTCCCATTGCTACTGTCTGTCACTAATGCACACACAAGCAGTTCAGTTGGTAAAACGGTCAGAGAATGCTTTACCATAATAAAAAACCTACCCACGAGGAGAAGGCCAGCAGTAGATCTCCAGAGCAAGTCAAGCTCTGAAACACTGGGAGGCCTGGGACTAGCAGCTTCATTCAGCTGTGTCCTCCTGGACACTTATCACTCCTAAATGCTTATTTTTTTTTTAATGTATGAGTCAATTAAAAAGGTGTATTTTGAGGACATTTTTTATTCCGAGCGGCAATGCCTGAAAAATTTTGTCTAACCTTATGATTTCCCTGGATCTCTTTGGCCATTATCTGATCACTCTAACACACTAGAACAGCACAGGGTTTGGAACCTTAATCAAATAGCAGGAACTTCTTGGGTTCAGCACAAACTGCCCCGATTCATTAGACGAACCAAGAACTTGATCTTGAAAACAACAAGCCTACCAATTGAGGAGTGTGCTCTTCTCGTCCCCTGAGATGCCAGCATTTCTTAAAGACAAGTCTCCTTCTGCACCTCTCAGTCCCTGCACCTTGCACAGCTTGAGCTCAAGGGCCCACATCTAGGATCGTAGGAGTTAGAGACGGATGAGGCCTTTAGATTAGTCCACTCCTCTGCAAGGCCATGGTAGCTGATCCTCTTCTCTCTCCCCCCTGCACCCTCCCCTTTCTGATAGTAGCAATACACTTGCTCTGTGCTGGACTCCCACCTGAGGATGAAGCAGCGTGTCTTTAGGGGTAGCTGGCACAGCATTCGGCTTCTGCTGTGTGTTTCAGCCTATGTTTCTTGAATAAAACTAATTCAGTTTATTTAATTTTTTTAAAAATGGAATATTTTTTGCTCTGTTTACCCATAACTTGGTTATCAAGCCTTATGTTCTGCACTAGGGGTCTGATACTCACATGGGTGTGGGCTCCCTCCCTTAGCTGCTTGCTGGGTCTCCTGGCCCCATGATGGTACTATAATAAAGCAATTTTCCTTTTTGCTTTCCTGTTCCAACCCTTCCCTTCCTGGCAGCTTCGGACTTCGCTTGAAGGATCCTTTTGAGACAAACGAAACACCTGCTTTATTTTATTTTATTTTTTTTTTAAATAAGGACTCTTGAAGGGTTGGGGTTGCGGGGGTGTGTGTGTGGTGGTTGGAGGGACCCATCCAACATATGAATGGATATTGAGGTCTGATTATGGCTTGCTTTTGCCTAGATCTCTTCTTAGCTGCATCTGCATTTCAGCTGGTTAAGACTGGCAAGAGGTACGCAGCTCAGGGGTGGTGGTTTAGGGCTACTTTATTTTTCTGTTGTTGATATGTTGGAATATCTTATCATTTAGCTGTTGTCTTTCACTGATGTTGGTTTCAATTTGTATTTAGGGATTTGAGCAAATTCAACGGTGTGTCCAGGCCTGTAACTATTAGTGCAGTGTTACTTGTGATATTACACTGAACCTACATCCCTTCATTGGGGACCCCTAAATCAGCAGGTGAGACTGCTGCATGGTGGAAATGAGTGGAGAATCAGTGATTGCTTCCATGACACGCTTCAAACTCTGGCTGGCTGTTTGCCTTTGGAACATCTGGGCTGCTGTTCTGCTTCCATAAAGGAGGAGCTTTTCCACAGCCTTACGCTCTGTTAGTCTATAATGCAGGCCAGTGCCCTGGGGTTAGGAGACCAGTTAGAAACAACCAAGGTAGTGTAAAAATTCAGTATCACAAACAAAACAGCAGCAGGCAAATACGGACCTGGTTCCTGTGTGTGTCCTTGCAGTAGTGGGCAGGGCGGAGTGAGCACGTTCAGGCCACAGCTCAGTGTACCTTGAGAAGCCTGAGGATAGACAGTTGTGTTCTGTGGGACAGATTGTTTAGAAAACAGGTTTAGACAAGTTTTTTTTCTTAAAAACATTTAAAAAAGCAACATGATGATGATATGGGCTTGACTTGAACCTTCCTAGCCCAGGGTATTCAAACTGCAGGTGGAGATTTAGATTTATGTTTTTCCTCCCTACCTGCTGTGCCTAGGGTGTGGTATCTCAGAATAGCAGGCAGCCTTACACACCTGAGCCTTTCTTCTGCAGTGCAGTTGGGAGAGTGAGGATCTGTTTCATCCTTAACTCTGAATTTTGTGGGGCTTTAGTAGCTTTAAACCAGCCCTGTAACTTTGTACTGTAGTGTTTGTGTGAGTGGAACGAAATCTAACTTTTCCCTGTGGGATTGCAGGTGGAAGCAAGTGGAATGCCAAAGCAAATGCTTATGTTCATTTTTGGTGCCTTTTTGTTGTGGTTTGATCACAAGTCTGTTGGAAGAAGCTTCTGTTTTAAGGAACTTCTGTTTCCTCTTTTAAATCTAACTCCTGGAGGAGATGGTCCCTAATCCAGGCATTTGCCCCTCTAACAGAAGGGGGCATTGTCTTACTGTCCTGTGATTCATGCTAGCAAAGGGCTTCCCCTAGATTGGCCATTGTGGCAGGGATTCTAAACCAAGAGCAGAATACAGTACTTCATCCCTGGCTTTGCTGTGGTTGAAACTGGACTAGCAGCAACCATGAGAAACATAGTCCAGTTTCAGCTGTAGCCCGCACAGTCCCTTGGGAAAGAGAGAACTACTGGAGTCTGCACGGCTCTCGATGTGTAACAGATTCTGAGAAAGTGGTTTGGGACAAAACTTATCTTAAACTCCTGCTAGTAGCAGATGCTCTGCGGCATCTATCTGCTCCTTGTGCCCATTAGGGCAGGAGAGAGACCTGCTTAGTGGGAATCCCAGGGAAAGCAGGGTCTGGAATCTCAGAATCAATTCCATTATCTGGCTCTGCTACATCTCCATGACAAATGCATGCCAAGGTCTAATGGGACTAGGTTTGGGTTTTTTTTTTTCACACTTGCCTCTGTTTCCACCAGATTTTCTCCGGTGATTAATTCTAAATAAGCTTAGGCATGGATTCTTGAGGGGGAATATATAATGTGGGTTGGAACTGAGAACTCCTCCCAGGAAAGGATGGAGCTTAATAAATAGGCCCCAAGTTCCTGATCTTGATGTAACGGTTAGGGGATGCTTCAGACCCACGAAACTTGTGATTATTTCACGTCAGATCTGAACAGACTCATCCCAAGGATATGGTAGCAGGTGTACTTCTGGCATTGGTCTGTGAGGAGGAGAAGGTTGCAGCCAGGGTTCTGTCTTCCTGGACTCTGGCTTACTCAGAGTTTATAGCTGTATATTAAAGAACTATTTCTGAAGAGATCGGGGAAATGCCCTGGGGTGCTCTGTGCCTGGTCTAGTCAATACGACTCTCATTGCTGACATTGGTTTTTATACTCCCCCCCCCCCCCAAAAAGTGTTTTGTTTAAAAAAAAAAAAATACAGAAGTGCTTTCTTCCCTCCCAGAGAGAGTGCTGTCTGCTCAGGAAATGTGAATAATCCATAGCAAACAGCAAAGGCTCAAGAGGCTGTGTGGTAGAGATTTATCCCAGGGAAAGTGGGGAAACAGCAACTCAGACAGGTGTCAAGAGCAGTTTGTAACAAGTCTTGTTTAACCAGAAATTCTGCTTAATGTGTGTGAATCTAGGAAATGCAAAATCTTTGAGCCATAGTTATTTTTTATTCATGTGTGTTAGGGGTGTGCTTATGTGTTCTGTCACAGTGATTCGGTTTTAATCCAAGCATGTTCTGTCAGGATCTTGGAGTGAGTAAAACACCCGCTAGAGGCTTGTTGGTAAACTTGGCCCTGTGCTGCTCCTGGGGACTTCTTGCACTCAAGCGCTTCCTGCTTAAGAAACTAACAAGTCTGTAAGGTGGCTCCAGGCTGCATGAAACAAAAGTAGAGTTCTCAGGGTCTTCGGAGCAGTAGCCTGGATTGCCCAAGGCTTTAGCCCAATTACAGTGACAATATTTGGGTCCCATCTGCACAGCAAATCTTAACTGTGTTGTAAGTGGGTCCTATGACTTGGATATGGTTGTGTAGACAAGGCCTGAATGAGCTGCTTGCATGTCCCTCCTTGCTAGGGGAACATTGGCTTCTTGCAGTCAGCTGATTTGTTGAGTATTAAGAATCACACAGTTGCAAGCTCTACTCAAGGCTGCAAGACTCAAATGACCATGAAGGATATAGCAATATGGGGAGAAATATCTATTTCTTTTGGGGTAATTCTTCGTCTGTATTAGTAATCAGTACTAAAGGATTTTGAAGGAGGATTTTTTTTTTACTGTCCATTGCTTTGGGTTATAACAACTTGCGGTGACTGTTTGTTTGTATCAATCTTCGGCACTGGGTTAAAAGCACAGATGTCTATTTCTGATTAGACTGGCTTTGCAAAGACTTGTTCTTTTGGGGAAAAGAGCTGGGTGTATGGGTGGGTTATTTTATTTTTGGTACATGTAGCTGTTTGTTTTTTAATTTTCCCAGGATGTTTGGTTGAGGGAATGTTCTGAAATTTACTGCCTGGCAGTTTTAACCAGCAGTGTATTAAAGGAAAATAAACAAAATTATATTGTCACTTGGAGCATCTTGTGCTTTTAAAAAAAAAAAAAAAAAAGCTTTACAAAATCCCTCTTTGCTTTGAGGGAAAGAGAATTTGATATCTTGTAACTGTGGTGGGGCTGGGCTCAGACCACTCTGGAGGGTGGATTGGAGGCCACTGATGAGATGCAATTTAAAATCCCACCACTACTTCAACTTGAGTCTATGAACCCCTGAGGCAGCCATGGCTCTGCTTCTCTCTTCTTCGTGCTTGCTAATGTCTTGCTGTGTTGCAGCTGGGTTATTTCCCCCCCATCTATATTGGATATTGGAGACACTTATTAATATTGTGTAACTAAACTGAAGATGGTGGGTTGTTTTTACTCTATGGTAACTTTTTCCTTTTTCAGGATGATGCTCCAAGGAGTCCTACCAGAGATGACATCCATGGGCCAAAACCATATGTCTGAAATACACATTGTTTGCCCCTCCTTTGTCCCCCCCCCCCAAGCTCCATCACCAAGGTCAGCAGCACACACTCACCCCAGTGACTTGTGAACACTTACATATGAGCATTATCAAAAACTAAGAGGAACAATCTTTGTTGGATCCCTTTGTGTTAGGATGTCACTGTGGTGCCTGATAGTAAAAATGACACAGCCCCCCAAGGAGAGGCTGCAGCAGCTGCCACGTGAAATGACTGGGTAGGATTGTCTGACTCAGGACACTGCAGTTAATCTCTGCTATGGATAAATTGTAGTAATTGATGGTAAGATTAGGGAACAGAAGGCTATTGCAGATCTGAAAAGAGGAGAGAAGGCAGGGAGACTCGGGTACAGCAGAGAGCCATGCCTCACTGTCAGCTTCTCCCAACTGCAGTATGGGCCATTTGCTCCTTTGGGTAGAAAAGCTGAGAGTTTACTACATTCTCTTTGAAGCAGCACCAGCTGTTGGCCCAGAGACCTCCTGGAAGTGAATAATAGTTGTGTGTGAGGCTTTACAGAGATGTAGGAAGTCTTGGCTCTGTCCCACACAGCTTACTTCCTCAATAAACATGCCGAGGAAGGATAGGAGGTACAAAAAGCAAAGCCACTCAGCCTGAGGTTGGGTTAGGTACTTTTTTGGAGGCTGGTGTAGTGAGCAAAGGTATCCCAGATTGTAAGTCTGCTGCTGAGTTGGCCCCTACCAAAATAGAATAGTTATAGGTAGCGTTAAGATCTTGTCACAGGTATTTTTAGTAAAAGTCTGACAGGGCGTGGGCAATAAACAAAAATTCATGGAAGCCTGCGACTTTAGTTATAGGATTCAGACCCCTACTGGCTGAGTGGGCTGGTGCTTGGGAGATCAACAAACCACAACTTGTAACCACTTCATTAAGTGAAATGACTTAACACTGTTTTGTGAAACTACTGCTCCTCTCTCTCCTCAGGGATGGAAGCTACCCATCCTCTGTAATTAAATTGCTGCCCCAGAAGATACTTTATTCAATTAAATTAATGAGTAATATAGTAATGCTTCTGTTTGTGCCAAAGGTGTGCTTGCTAAGGGCTAGACCTATCTCTCTAATATAGCTACTGGGAGAAATGGGGCCTCATGACGCATCTTAGAGGATAATTCAGTCCCTGAAGCTTTGTGTGTGGGAGCAGTGCTGTTTTCATCTCTTCAGTTAATTCCTAGGAGCATCTGCATTGCCAGCCCAAATTCATCAGCTTTAGAATCTCTGCAGTAACTGACTCTTCTATGGCTGCTGGAAGCAGATGCTTCATCTCTAAACTTAAAAAAAACCCTACATTAATATTAAAATGAGTAAACAGCAGCTGGCCTGGGCTGAGCAGAGCAAAAGTGTTATTCAGAATGAGATGTAGGTGTGAACACAGCCTAGCATGCTATCTGTGCAAGCATGTTGAAGCTGTTCTGAAATGTAAATGTGTCCTAGGTGCCCGCTCGTGTGCTCAGACATATTGATCAGTACTGCAGCTCTGTGGCTAGTTTTAGAAATTGCCCTATTTCAGCTCTGCTGTGCCCTGAGAGGGAAGCCTGCAGGTGGGTAGAGCTGGAATGGGGTTTTGCGTCTCCAAGGGCACGCAGTGGAGATGCGACTAGGGCAGCCACAGTGCAGAGTACAAAGCTGATCTTCGCAGGGTTGAGGAATGGGCTTTATGCCCTATTTTCTTGTAATGGGTTCTGATTACCTGGTATCAATTCACCAAAGCATAAGCACCCCTCTTCCCCCACATCCTAGTACTACTCTGCCTATCGGTCGATGGGCCTTTCTGGGGGCATGGCTCTTCCTCTGCAGATTGCTCAGCGTCCCCACCTCCGCCTGTGACTGCAGGGCCCAGTAACCAGCCCCGCAAGAGCGAGGCTGAGCTGCCCCGGAGCGAGCTATAGCAGGGACGGGCGGGGTGCATGGCCATGTGGTCCTGACTCCCAGCAGCTCCTGTGGGGTGGGGCTGATCCTTGCCACGTAGGCGTGGGGCTGGGGGCAGCTGATGGTGAGTAACATTGTAGAGCTGGTTAGGGCACGGAGAAGGGGTGTGTGGGAGTCTCCAGAAGGCTCCCATCCCAGGGCACCGCTCTTTCCTCTCAGGGCCAGGCTTAGCGTCCGCAGCACACTCCTGACCGCTCCAGCCAATCGAGCTGGGCTCTGCGTTGCCAGGTCGGGTCTCCCTTCCAGGCAGTGCACGCAGTGCACCACGCTTAGCTTCAGTCCCCGGCCTGGCTCTCAGAACCGAGCAAAGGGTCCGAAGTACTTCCGGCGTCGCAACCGTCCCTGTTGCCAGGCATCGCGCCGTTGCCCTCTGACCCCGCGGGCGCCCCGCCCCTCGCTCCCATAGCTACGGAGGGAGGCGGCGGCCATCTTGGCAGAGGTGGCGGGGCGATGAGCGGCTCGAGGCCGAGGGTGGCGGCGCCAGGCCCCGAGAAGAAGCCGCCGCCGCCGGGATCCGGGGGGGTGCTGAGCCGGCTGCGGGGGCGGCGGGGCTCTGGGGACGCGGCGCTGCGGGCGGCCCTGCCCAGCTCAGAAGCGGAGCTGCTGGCGCTGGAGACCGTCCGGCCGGAACACGTCCTGGCGCTGGGCCGGGTCACGGAGAGTGAGTGCTGAGCTGGGGGACCGGGCACCGCGGGGCCGTCCGTGCTGCTACCGCCCCGGGGGACCCCCTGCTCCCCCTCCCTGGCGCCCCCCTGTTAGCCCCGCCCGCGGGCGCCCTGCCCCACGTATCCTCCCCGGGCACCTTCTCCGGCAGAGCCGAGTGTGAGGCCCACGGGGACCTCGTGGCCGTTTCTCTGAGGATCCCTTCCAGGGATCCCACACACTTTGCCTCTCAAAGGCTCCATTATCACCCCTGAGACGCCACACCTTACCCCTCATGGACACTATTATCATCCCCTCAGAAACCCTATACACCGTACCCCCCCAGGCCCCATTATATCCCCTCAGAAACCCTATACACCGTACCCCCCCCAGGCCCCATTATATCCCCTCAGAAACCGTATACACCCTACCCCCCCAGGCCCCATTATATCCCCTCAGAAACCCTATACACCGTACCCCCCCGAGGCCCCATTATATCCCCTCAGAAATCCTATACACCGTACCCCCCCGAGGCCCCATTATATCCCCTCAGAAACCCTATACACCGTACCCCCCCAGGCCCCATTATATCCCCTCAGAAACCCTATACACCGTACCCCCCCGAGGCCCCATTATATCCCCTCAGAAATCCTATACACCGTACCCCCCCGAGGCCCCATTATATCCCCTCAGAAACCCTATACACCGTACCCCCCCAGGCCCCATTATATCCCCTCAGAAACCCTATACACCGTACCCCCCCAGGCCCCATTATATCCCCTCAGAAACCGTATACACCCTACCCCCCCAGGCCCCATTATATCCCCTCAGAAACCCTATACACCGTACCCCCCCAGGCCCCATTATATCCCCTCAGAAACCCTATACACCGTACCCCCCCGAGGCCCCATTATATCCCCTCAGAAACTGTATACACCCTACCCCCCCAGGCCCCATTATATCCCCTCAGAAACCCTATACACCGTACCCCCCCCCAGGCCCCATTATATCCCCTCAGAAACCCTATACACCGTACCCCCCCCCCCCAGGCCCCATTATATCCCCTCAGAAACCCTATACACCGTACCCCCCCGAGGCCACATTATATCCCCTCAGAAACCCTATACACCGTACCCCCCCCAGGCCCCATTATCTGCCCCCGAGGGATCCCATACACCCTACTCCCAGCACCTATTATCGTTCCGCCAGGGATCCCCTATACCAGGGGTGGGCAAACTTTTTGGCCCAAGGACCACATCTGGATATGGAAATTGTATGGCGGGTCATGAATTCTCACAGAAGGAGGGTTGGGGTGTGCAAGGTTGGGGTGTGCAAGGAGGTGAGGGCTTCAGCTGGGGGTACAGGTTCTGGGGTTGGGCTGGGGGTGCAGGAGGGTGCTTGTACCGAGCCTGTACTGACCTGCAGGCTGGTACCGAGGAAGTGATCTCATATAGGCAGTACATTTCAAAGCCACTGCTGAGTAGCTTCAGGCTGGGTCTGAAGGGTTCAGAGGGCAGGAGGGGGAACAGGTCTGGGGTACAGGCTCTGGGCAGCGGTTACCTCAAGCAGCTCCCAAAAGCAGTGACGTGTACCCGCTCCGGCTCCTACACAGAGGCACAGCAAGGCGGCTCTTCGTGCTGCCCTGTCCACAGGTGCTGCCCTTGCAGTTCCCATTGGCCGTGGTGGTGGCAATGGGAGCTGCAGGGGCAGTGTGTGGAGCCGCCTAGCTGCCCCTACGTGTAGGAGGTGGAGGGGAGATATGCTGCTGCTTCTGGGAGCGGCACAGAGCCCTAGCATGACCGGAGTGGGACAAGCCCTAGACCTCGCTCCCCAGCTGGAGCGAGGCAAGCCCCTGTCCGTGCTCCCCAGCTGGAGCTCAAGGGCCAGATTAAAACATCTGAAGTGCCGGATAAGGCCCTGGGCCGTAGTTTGCCCACTCCTGCTGTATACCTTACCCCCCTTGTGGCCCCAGTATCAGTCTCTCTGCAGAACTTGACATCCTCTTCTGAGGACACCAGAAGTAACCTTGCCAGGACACCGAATATTCCTTCTTGTCCAGGACACCTCTTCCCTGGGGACCCTTCCAGAAAAGATCCTAGTATAGACTAGGTGAAAGACCTGCACTGCTTCCTCTCTTAGCAGCCGTACTTGGCTGGGTAGATTAAAAGGTTAAAAGGCAGAAGTCAGGCTCTTGTGACAGATTTCTGCTTTTCCATCTGGGTCCACCTTGGTGCTGAGACATCCAGTCTTTTCTGGTTTAACAGCACCAGCTACATTTGTCCATACAGACAGAAAAGTTGGGGGACAAAATCTATAAGGGTCTGGAATACTGAGACTGTATTGGTCCATAGTGATCCAGATTTTTCTGTGAAGTTGAACATGCGTGCCCATGTAGATGTTACATTTTTGGTTTTAGGTCCCAAATTGGCTAGATCCATCAAAGTTTTGTTTTATTTGCCTCTCTAGGATGAATATCCCTGAAGCCCTGAGACTGCTTGTCATTCTTGTTCAGTCTACTCCTTGAGTTTGTTGGTCTTTCACTTTTCAGTAGTTTTGATGCAGCAGGAGCCGAACTCTTGTTCCCTTTTGCAATCTGTCCTGTTGGCTTTTTTGCAGGAGTGATGCTGCTTAGGTGGTGCTTGTGTTAAACTATGGCATACTGAATAGTCTCATTTTCCCTCTTTGATTGGATTAGCTCACTCAGTATATACAGCTGCGCAGTAGTAGTAATTTATAGTAGTTATACAATATGTACATATGAGTAGTAGTAACTTGTCTCAGTCAGCACTGAGTCCAAATGCTGAACCGTATTGTACTGTTTGGTTAGCCAAACTGGCAACTTGCTTTTTGGTTTCCTTGCTGTTTGCCCCCTTCAGCTCTCCCAGAAGCTTCTGGGAAATATCCCTAAACGTTCTAAGGTGCTTGGGCTCAGTTAATGTAGCTGAAGGCCTTTTGATACCTGAGAGGAGAACCTTTGAAGCATATGGGTTATGTGGCCCATATTTTCTTCTCCTGATCTGGACTGTCATGAGCAAAAGATCTCCCTAATATGTTTCTCTCTCTTGTAGATTATTTATGCAAACCTGAGGACAACATCTACAATATTGATTTCACCAGATTCAAGATCCGGGACCTGGAGACAGGGACAGTGCTGTTTGAAATTGCCAAGCCTTCTGCTTCAGGTAGAACCTGCTGACAGTGGGAAAAGGGCTAGATATTATGGGATCTGGTGGGATCCAGGGAAGGGGTCATGCAGGCCAAACATCAAGATCTTTCACTATGCATAGTGTATTGAGTTCACCTGTATCATCCCTTAGGATTCCTGCAGGACTGAGAGCTTCTCTGCCTGCGAATATTCTAGTTACTGTGTAAAAAAAGAATGTGAAGTGAATATGGTAATAGCGAGAGGTGTTTTGGAGACTGAAATCCTCTTTCCATGGGATTGGTACAGCACAGAGCTTCATCCATACTTCTCTGTAAATGTGCCTCAACCCTGACAATGAAGACCAGCTGTAGGGGTGAGAGGGGAGTTCTTTCCCTGTGATCCTTTCAGACCTGAAATTGCCAGCAGTTGGGGCAACTCTAATAGTGTGTGTTATACTACTGACACATGGTTGTTAGGAATTGATCTCATGTAGGCAGTACATTTCAAAGCCACTGCAGGCTGCTACTTGTTTTCCATTTCTGAGCTCTGTGGGATGTGAATACCATGCTTATTGATCCCTTTACCTCCTCGGCTCAGCAAGGTTGTTACAGATAGTGCCCAGTGTTTGGGGGACTTGAATGCCCCATAGATGTGGTGCTGCTGTTGTGGTCTGATATGGTTTGATTTTTTTTCCCCTGAACACTAGATCGAGATTTATCAAATTCCATAGTTAAGCCCCACCAAAAGTCCCTTTATGTGTAAGTAGCCAAAGGAAGACTGAAGTGCAGATCCTGGAGGTAAAAAGCTAGTTGTCATGTAACTATGTACTTCCATAGTTGATTCCTGGATATGCATCTTTGTGAGCAGGGTCTTTTGGTCCATGTAATCAGTTGTGAACGTTTGCTATGAAACTGTTCTCTGTTAACTTCTTAATGCCCGTAGTATATCAAAGAACAGATGTTGCAGTGCTGGGTGTCTGAGCAGTGTCTTTTATGGTTTCTGTACACCATCCACAAGACATCAGCATGTTACTCCTAGAACATCAGAAGATTAACCCTGAGTTGGTAAATTCTTCTAGAGCAAGATGATGATGATGATGAGGACAGTGGAGAAGTGGACACCAGTGCAGGCCGCTTTGTTCGCTATCAGTTCACCCCAGCATTTCTCCGTCTCCGGACAGTCGGTGCAACGTGAGTAAAAGCTCATACAAAGAGGGGGGAGTAAGACCTCCGGGGAACTTTAGGTACCAACCCTGTCAATTCATAGGTGAACTTAACAATGGACTAGTGAGACCAAGTTCATAATACAAATGAAAAAGAAGCTAATAGTGACAGGGAAGATTTCAAGATCTGCCTCTGTTTAGCACTGATATCAGCCCTATTGTTAGGTTCTGCGTAACTGCAAGTCTGAGGCTCTCTGCCTCTCCCATTCTGAAGTGAGCTAGGTGGTCTCATGAAGTGTATTTCTCCTGCCCTATGCCTGCAGAGTGGAGTTTACAGTGGGAGACAAGCCAGTGTCAAACTTCCGAATGATTGAGAGACATTACTTCCGGGATCGCTTACTGAAGAACTTTGACTTTGATTTTGGCTTCTGCATCCCCAGCAGCAGGAACACATGTGAACACATCTATGAGTTCCCCCAGCTCTCAGAGGACCTCAGTAGGTATCCTTCCTCCCTCACTGAACTGCTGCTGTGTTCAAATGCTCTCTCTCCCTGAGATGATAGATGGTCATGTGGTGGGACAGGGAACTAGGAACAGGTAGATCTGGGTTCAGTTTCTGGCTCTGCTGATGACTCACTGTGTAGTCTTAAGCAAGTTGCCTTCATATGCTGTGTGGTTGAGGTTTGGTGTTTTCTTTTATCGGCAGCTGGTGACCTCAGAGTCACAGTGGCTTTTGCACATAATGCCTCAATATATAGTCCAAGAGGTAACCCTGGTGACTTGGAGAGAATATTCCCTTAAAGGCCAAAGACACACATTCATAGCACCCACTGTTTGGGATTTGAGCCCTCCAACGGCAGACTGGGATAGTTTCTTTTCTGGGAGCCTGTGGAGAGCCATCTGTGATGGTAAGCTGAGAGTATTCCCAGTGTGGTTTTATTACAAGATGGGCTATGCCACTGAGGGACAGACTGGACAGCGACAGTTGAATACTCTCTGCCACTCTCTGGGCATGTCTGGCAGATGGAGGGTGAGCTGAGTTTGTATGTGACTTGAGTACACAAGCTGGGCTGTGCAAGTGACATTAGTTTTTCCACTTACTCCACACCAGACAGGTCTTAGAGGAGGAATGTATTTGTTCAGTGCTGCTGTACTTTGGCCTGACACAGGTTCCAGAATATCTGTGTGAAATTGAGCCACCCTCTTCCAGTTTGCTTTGACAGCCTGGAGACCTGCATTCTTTGGATAGGCTGAACAGATGGGCCAGTGCAGAGCTCCTGAGGCTCTCACAGTTACACCAGTTTGCTTCTCTTACCTCTCCTTAGGTGCAGAGCTTCAAAGTGACCAAGGGTTTTTTTACCAAGTGCTTGTTTTCCTCTGACACTGCACTGCCCCTTGGGGTGTGCCAGACACAATACTCATGAGTGTAACTGACCTTTCTGTCCCGCAGTCCGCCTGATGGTTGAACACCCCTATGAGACCCGTTCAGACAGCTTCTACTTTGTGGACAACAAGCTGATCATGCACAACAAGGCTGACTATGCCTACAACGGGGGACAATAACCATTGCGTTCATGTCCACTGGACGCTGTGCTATCCCTAACCATTCCAGGTGTGCAGGAAGAGAGGAGTGCTGCTGTCTCATGCACCAGGGCCTCTTGCTGAACCTTTCCTTCACCCATGGACTCAAAACATGAAGCAAGAAGGCTGAGGTGGCAGTTTGTGACAGTAAAGGAAATCTCCCTGCAACACTCCCCTCCCTTGCATTCTTACGTACCTTGCCTCTGGCTTTCTCTCTGTTTCTGATGGTACCTTGTTTAGGTTTCAGATCAGGGACTCTAAGGCTCTGCTAGCAGATTATTGATGTTATGGTTTTTGTTGTTAGGTTACACCCTGTGACACCCAGTGGGCAAACTGCCCCCTGTCCAGAGAGCTCAGCTGATGTGTGGGCAAGCTATTTCTCCATACGAGAATCTGCTTTCTCCAAGTAGCTAGTGGAGCCTGAAAAGCAGATATCCTCCTTACTGCATAGTGGTTCAGCCTGTGTGAATGAGTGAGACTGGATCCCAGTTTGCACCCCCCTCCCCATCCCTCAAGGGGAGAGTTACAAGACGGGATGAATCTAGCTTTAAATGGTGCAGGAATCTTCCTTCTGCTTCCAGGGACTGGGGAACGTTACAAGTATATCTTGCAAGGGATTTGAATTGAGGTGCAGGATGTTTGAAAAGAGAGATTACACTAAATTGGCCATTCAATCAACCTGCCAGACTCCCTACTCCTTGAGCTGTTGTTAGGAAATAATTGGATTATGATTGGGGCTCAGCTTTAGGGCTGAGGTTAATCTTGCCACCTTCATCATTTCCCCTGCATCTATGTGAGAGAATTTTCTGCTCAAGCTGCACTGTGGGGGTATGGGGTCTGTCCATTTAGCTCTTTCTTTGGTGGTTGGGGGAGAACCTGGAGAGTTACCTGAATAACATTCTGCTTAGCAGGCAGATCTTCCTAGGCTTCAGTCTTTTTATATATATTTTAAACCCATGCAACACATCAGAGGTATTATAGTAAGAAGCAATGGTGTTACCAGCTCGTCTACTTTGTGTTGCTTGGGCCAGTGCTTAGGGTTGTGCTAGTATTAAACTGGGCCCTAAATGGTGCCCAGACCAGGACATTCAGGCACTGTTGGGAGGTGGCTGCTTGTGGTGATCCAACAGAAAGAAATGACATGATTTTATCCTTAAACCATGTGGATTTGGGCCTCTGCCAGTGTTTTGCCTGTTTGGTTGGATCATTTATATTTATGACTTCTTCTGTGGAGATAATTACTAGAGCTATTAGAGCAGCCAAACCAAAGTGTATGTTTCAGACCTGTGTAGCACCTGGCATTGAAGATGGGAAGAAATATTTGTGTCAGGCAGTGACACAATGTGTGTCCCTGGCAGTGAGGCTGGGGTCTAGCTCTCTGCCACGCAAATGTGCACTAATGAACTGCTTAGCTGGGTGTCATATTGGATGTCCTGATCCACTGATACCCTGCCATTCATTCTCACTCCAGCCCTATTGCTGATCAGGCCTGCCTCTTGTGTCTAACAGCTTGGCCTTATCTATGCTCGACAAATTGATCAGCGCCAGTATCATTTGTTCCCCCTCAAACAGTGGAAATGCACCTCGTGGCCACACGCACGCTGGCTACAGTTGGTTACCAGTCATGCTAGGTAATGCCCAAAGTAGACTCTGCTTTGTCAGGCGTAAATATTGATTGAATCACAATTGTAGGAATGTGGATGTTACAACCTAGGTCTTGTTAATATTTACACAGTAAAAGAAAGCCATTGTTCCGTTTGTGTGGCAGGAGATGAATAGTGTTAGCACTAGCACAGAGGATCAACTAGCTACAAGGCAACAGGTGAGAACAAATGTGGGATAAGGATCATGAAAGAACCTTTAGTTATAGGCGAGGGTGTTAATTATGAATGATACCACAAATGCCTTTTTTGTTTTGGAGAGGGCATTAATTGTGAGCCACCACAACAAATACCTTGGGAGCATGAATAGGATAAAGGTGACCAGGGTCAAGGTGGGTGTGTGTGGCTGTGGTGTGAGAAAGCTGGGAGGTAAAGAACAGTTCTCCTGCCATTTATCCATCGACTTCTCCAGGGATGTGCATATAATCCTATTTGATTGTTAGTTCAGAATCAGTAGAGCTGGTGTATCTTAAGAAAGGTCTCTAGTTCTCCTTTTGCTGGGGCTGTTTCCAGAGCTCCTTGCACTGTGCCATGGTGATACTGAGAGATCCTTTCTCACACAAGTACACCATACTACTTTTGAGAGGACACAATTGCCCCAGAGAAGTGCTTTCTGCCCTGATGTGTTCCAGGATGCTCAAGAGAGGAATGTCTAAGGAGATAACTAGTTATTCCCAAGGAGCTGATGGGAAATCTAGCTGAACTTGTGTGTAGTATAAATCCAGGTGCCTTTAAATATGACTTTTGTCTAATTCTCTGTTTAAAGCAACTACTTCTTGCTTGTTCTTATGAATGTGATGGTCTGTATTTGTTCCAAGTGTAATGGATAATGAGGTAGTCAGAAGGGATGTATCATCACCTGAGCCAGCAACAGGGAATATTCTGTACACAAAAATCCCAACATGAATAAGATGTATTATCAAATCTTTAAATAGTATTTAGTGTAGGTAGGAGGATTTGGCAGTGGTTGGGTGCCATGTAGGTGCTGTTTTGCAGAGTACATCTGCCTAGCATGAGTATACTCCTTTAAATGTGGGACTGGGTATTAGCTGCTGAAGAAGAGTCCATTCCAATCTGCAGTGGTCATCTTGAGCATCCAGAGGTCAGGGCAGAGGAAAGGACTGGTGCTCTGGGTGTCTCATGTGTGAATGTGTTATCTCCTTAGCAATAAGAAAGGGAAAACTGAAGATCATAACAGGTACTTCCCAGTTGGAAAAGAGAGGTGCTGCCAGTTGCGTTGGTGTTCCAGATTTAAAAGGCGAGCCCCAGAAAGACATGCTGAGAAAAAAGCTCAGATAAGTGGGCAACACTATCCTGGGAGTTAGTCAGGCAGAGGAAGTTATGGATACCAAGCAGAATCCAGTGTTCCCTTCTCCTGGATGCTGTTAGCTTCTCCATTTAGAAGAGGGTCTGTAGAGTACTTCCCTGCCCTTGGTAAACATGATTAGCAGAGAACCTTTTCACCTTCAGTCTGCATCCTTTGTTGCTAGGTACAAGCTCCTCAAACCAGGGAGGAATTGAATGGGAATCTCCACGCATTCTTCCCCCTCCCCCTTCAAATGGACTGTCCATTTCGACATGGTATATGTGTATACAGAGCTGGTGCTAACGGAATGAGGCAGACATTTCTATAGTGTTGGCTAAGGAGTTAGTGGCTGGGAGATCAGTGTGAGACTGGCCTCCCTTTGTTAGTATACACTAGGCTGGAAAGAAAGTGGGGAGTTAAGCTTATACTGTAAGTAAAAGGGCCAAAAATGTAAACAGAAACTAACTCCATAAAGTATTTGTCCTCTTGGGACCAGTCTGAAGCATTCTCAAGGTGAGTGCTTCAGGCCCATGTGCTGTGTAAGAGAGGAGAGGAAACTTCCTGCACAACTGTTCCATGCGTGACTGAAGATTTTGTATTGCACCTGGTGTGATACGGTCACGTAGTGTTACATGACCAGGTATCGCTGTCTCTGTTCTCTCCCTTAGTTATGAACTGTCTTCCTTTGTGTATTTCCTTATGGTTTTAAGTGCTTCTCATCAGAGAGGCAGGAAGCCTCTTCCCATTGCAGCTTCTCTCGGCTGGGATTTCCATTCTGCTTCTCTAGTCAAGGTCCAGGAATAATGGGCAAAACGTTTGAAAGCAGGATATGTTAGTGGAAATGAATCAGGAAGGTGATGAATAATTTTTGTGATAAGTGGTGGAGCAGCAAGATGAGTTTGGTCAAGTAGTGTGGTAATTCCACTTCCAGGTTCTGTACTTCATTAAATCCAATGTTTGTCTTCTGAACCACTGTCTTGTCACATCAAGCTTTGGGCTTTGTGATGCCCTCCTAATGCAGGGCTCTTCACATAATAGCCCACATCCACCCTTCCACATGCACAGATGACTGCTGTCTAACAATGTGCGACTTGAGTACCCGATGTAATTCCTGGGAGTCATAAAACATTGCCCACTCCCTCTGGCTTAATGGTGAGGACAAAGCTAAGGGACAGCTGGCGCTGTCTAATAAGCAATTCCTCTTCATCTGTCAAAGAAGATGCAAGCTCTAGCAAATATCATGGTCATCTATATTGACTTCTGATTTTTTTGTGTTTTTGTTACTGAGGTACATTTATAGGCATATTATGTGTGGGCTTTGGGCTGGTGGCAAGTTGCAAATGCATCTCTGTGCCCCAAAGCTTTGGCACTCCTATCAGAGCCGTTGTGATAGGACATGGGTAGCGTTACACCTTCATATAACCAGTTTGGCAGAGGGGAAATATAACCCAGCATCCATACTTTCTTCATTCTGTGAATCAAATATTTAAACAAGCCCAGTATTTGCTTGTATTTGGGACTGGCTCTCTGCTTCACAATGCCGTTTACCCTGGGAGCCCTCCAGGTCTTGGTCCATATTGTCTCCATATCACCCGTGTCTGTCCCTTTAGATCCAAGAATGATCCTTGGGTGCTGCAGGTTCCCCTTAGTTTACAAAGGACAGTAGCAGTTCAGTGGAGATTTAACAGAAATATATTTTTTCCTTTGTAAAGATATTTTTCACAGAGAATGCAAGAAGCATCAATGAAGTTGCTTGTGATATTTCCCTCCTCTGCTGTCCTTCTACCTTGGATCCTCATTCCACTGTGTCTTGTCATGTCTCTCCTTGTCCAGAGTAAACTAGGCGACTTATTTGTATAAAATGTTATTTTGTCCCAAGCAATAGTAATAAACCAGGATTTTCACAAGAATGGGACTGAGTAATTTCTTGGCTTACTCACATTACACCAGCTCTCAGCACAAGGTAGCCCTGGAGTTCAGACTCACATTAGACCAGTGGTTCTCAAACTTTTTGAATTGGCAACCCCTTTCACACACCAAGCCTCTCAGTGTGACCTGCACTTATAAATTAAAAATGGGGGTATGAAATTTAACAAGGGCACAGACAGTCAGCCCCATGCCTGGTGGGGTGATAGCTTGAGGTAATAACCTCGTGACCCCCTAAGGGGTTGCGATTCATCCATTAAACTCTTAAAACACAGTACTTCACTTCTAGCTTTGGACCTACTCTGGGCAACAGTGGAAACATATATATGTTTCACTTTGAATCTGTAGGGCAGATTTATAACCGGCAAGAAAGCTGAGACTATGGCTTCTACTCTCCAATGGTCCTCTTAAAGCGGGGGCTCCCCCCTTAGCTACCCGTTGCAGGTTTTGTTTCACTCGCGCTTGGCCAGGCAAAGTTACAAGGGATCGCTGGTCAAAGAGGTGCAACCGCCTCTGCATAAAATAAGGCAAGTGGCTTAGCGGCTCCCCACAGCGCAGAGCCGCGAGCGAAGAGGCCACAGCGGTAGGTTTAGCGTCTAGCCCGGGCTACACGCTGTTTCTAGCCCGTTGTGGTCACGGCCCTTAGCGGGGGCAGGGCAAAGGGCGGGTCACGGCGGCCCCAGGGGTTGAGCTGCTCTGCGCTCCGCGTGGCCGGCCCCTAGTGACCATGGCAGCCCTGGCCCGGCCTTGGTGCAAGCGCCGCGGGGGCAGGTGCGGGCAAAGCACGAGCGCTGCGCTGGCCCCCGCCCCCGCCCCCGCCCAGCGTGTCTCGCCAGCCCCTTGCCCAGCACAAGCCGCTGCGGCCCCGGCCCCGGCCCCGCCCCCCAGAACAGAGGAGCGCGGAGACTGGCCCCTCGTGCGCCCGGCTCCGCCCAGGACCCAGGGAAGCGGCTCATGCATATTAATGACGCGGAGGCGAGCCTATCTGGCGCGCCTTGGGGCGCAGGCGCAGCGGGCTGGGGCCCAGCATGGCGGCCACACTCCTCGCGCGGGGCGGCAGCGCTGCGGCCCGAGGTCGGGAGGGGCGGGCGTTGGGGGCAGAGCGCGGGAAGGGGCCGGGATGCCTGGCCCGCGCGGGGGGGGCCTGGAGAGCCGGGCCCGGGGCAGTGGCGCGCGCTGCTCGCCTCAGTCACCGTTCCGCCAGTGGGAGCGGAGCCAGCGGCGGCTTCCCCCGCAGCGGCCCGGCCCCGCCCGGCTGCTTCCCGGGGGGCCGGGCCCCGGAACAGGCGGGGGGAGGGGTTCACTTGCCCCGTCCTGGTTGCCGGCGCTGCCAGTTGGCGCCGAGCCCGGAGCCCCGCCGCCCCTGACCAGCCCGGTCGCTACCAGGCGCTGGGCCCGTGAGAAGGGGCAGGAGCCGGCTGCTGTGGGTGGGACGAGGCTCAGGCCCCCTTCACCTCCCCCCGACGCGCTGTACTTCACCTGTGGCGGGACTGGTAGGGCCCCTCGCCGTGGTATCTGGGCGTCTAGCAACCTTTCACCTGCTGAGCCTCACGACCCCTGGGACAGACGGAGAGGAGGGGATGCGACTGATTTGCCCAAAGTTAACCGGAAGGGCTGGAACCTGGGTCTCCAGCGTCCCAGGCCAGTATGGAACTGCTGGACCATTATTCCTTTCTGCTTGGACTTCCTGGCTCTAGGGGCATGGCAGTAAGGGCTCCCCTTCACCTCCTCCCCTTACTTTCCAGCCCTGACCTTTGGGTGCTTGCGACAGCTGCACACAGTGTACCAGACAGTGGAGTTACCAGAGACCCACCAGATGCTGTGCCGGACGTGCCGGGACTTTGCCGAGAAGGAACTGGTTCCTGTTGCTGCTCAGCTAGATAAGGAGCACCGCTTTCCTGATGAACAGGTGAGTGAGCTCATTTGTGTAAGGGTTGGGATGATGGTGTGCAAATCTGGTCGACCCCATCTAAAAAAGATATATTAGAATCGGAAAAGGTACAGAAAAGGGCAACAAAAATGATTATGGGCATGGAACAGCTTCCATATGAGGCAAGATTAATAAGACTGGGACTTTTCAGCTTGGAAGAGAGACAACTAAGGGGAGATATGATAGAGGTCTCTAAAATCATCACTGGTGTGGAGAAAGTAAATAAGGAAGTATCATAGAATCATAGAATATCAGGGTTGGAAGGGACCCCAGAAGGTCATCTAGTCCAACCCCCTGCTTGAAGCAGGACCAGTTCCCAGTTAAATCATCCCAGCCAGGGCTTTGTCAAGCCTGACCTTAAAAACCTCTAAGGAAGGAGATTCTACCACCTCCCTAGGTAACGCATTCCAGTGTTTCACCACCCTCTTCGTGAAAAAGTTTTTCCTAATATCCAATCTAAACCTCCCCCACTGCCACAAGTGTTATTTACTCTCTCATAATCCAAGAACTATGGGTCACCAAATGAAATGAATAGGCAGCAGGTTTAAAAGCAAACAAAAGGAAGTATTTTTGATTGTTTTGATTGCGGGGGGAGGGATAGCTCAGTGGTTTGAGCATTGGCCTGCTAAACCCAGGGTTGTGAGTCCAATCCTTGAGGGGGCCATTTAGGGATCTGGGGCAAAAATTGGGGATTGGTCCTGCTTTGAGCAGGGGGTTGGACTAGATGACCTCCTGAGGTCCTTTCCAACCCTGATATTCTATGATTTTCTCACACAATGCACAGTCAACCTTTTCAACTCTTTGGCAGAGGATGTTGTGAAGGCCAAGACTACAACAGGCTTCAAAAAAGAGTTAGATAAGTTCATGGAGGATAGGTCATCAATGGCTTTTACCAAGGATGGGCAAGGACGGTGTCCTTAGCCTCTGTTTGCCAGAAGGTGGGAATGGGCGACAAAGGATGGATCACTTGATACCAGTTCTGTTCGTTCCCTCTGAAGCACCTGGCATTGGCCAATGTCAGAAGACAGGATATTAGGCTAGATGGACCTTTGGTCTGACCTGGTATTGCCATTCTTATAACTGTGTCCCAGCCTCACCAATACATGGCCTGACCTCTACATGCCTCCCTATAGATACAGGTGGCCCAGCCCTGAGCTCAGCACAAAATATGTTCAGTTTAAATCTGGATCATGCATGTCAGATGCTGCCTCGTGCATCACACTGAGTATGCTGTTCTCTAGCTCCGTTGTGTCATGGTATCTCTGTATGTGACCACTGCACAAATCAGCCTGATAAACCAAAGCTTCAGAGTTATACACAAGTGATTCCGTCAGTACATTCAGACGTTATATTGTACTACCTGTAGGACACACTGTTTACCTTAAAACCATAAATTTTGCCAGCCATTGTGCATGTTAATTGCCCTTCTGTGTCTTCCTCTCTGGACTTTGGTACCATTGAGTTTTCTCTTCTCTCCCAGCGACTTTCCCCAGGGCTGCTGTAGTTAATACAGCATGTGACGCATCTGACTTGGAAAATCAATAAAACACTAAAGAGGAGACCGGTCACACATTGCAGCAAAATAGTGTATCACAATAAAACGTCCATGTATTGAGCATAGTTCAGCTCATGAAATGAATGAAAACTAACAAGAGAATCATCTTGCCATGGAGAAGCTGCACATTTCATTTCTTGACCATTAGAAGCAGGAAGGGATTGTTTGAGGTTCCAGTGTACCAGTGTCTAGACGTTTCACTTTTGTGAAAAGAGCTCCGCCATCTCTTGTTGCAGTACCAATGCAGTTGGATGGCTTAAAACAATAACTAGATTGTTAACGATCAAACATGCTGTCCTAGAAAGCAAAATATTATTGCCGTAGCCCACAGGCTTCAAATTGAGTGTACACAAATAAAAGGCAAATTTTTTCTCCCCAGTTTGAGCCACTGGTCACCCTAACATGTCAGACTCGAAGAAAATAAAACGAGTATCCTCCCCTGGTTTACTGATCACCCTTGAGGTTCTTACAAGTGAAAAGATGTTGACTCTAATGTATTTCCCCCCACTGATGCTATTAACATTTTCTATTTCATTCTATGGCATTACATATAAAATTAGTCAGTGTCATTTGTTCATGATCACTTTATAGTCTTCCTTTCTGGATTTCATATAATGGCTCAGAGCCACAATATTTTGGAGGCAAATACAGGCAAGGGGAACTTTTTTATTTAAAAATTCAAAAACAGTTTTTATGGGAATAAACAGAAGGTCCTGGCTAGATTTCAAATAGTTTAATTCTTACAATAGCTAAATGTTAGGCCAGAGTACCTGGCAATGTCATAAAATACAAGATCAATCCTGTTGTTAAACCATGACAGTTGCTCAGCAATGTACAAGATACATACACAATTATTGCCCAAAGAGGTTAAGATTGAGAAGGCAGAACATGTTGGGTACCCCAGAGTGGGGAATATCTTGAATCGTGTTAGTACTAATTAACTTCTTTTAAAGATAACCTCAGTGTGACAACTAAAATTGCTTTCCTGTGAAGTAAAAGCCTTTTTCTTAAGTACCTTTAGGATGCAGTATAAATAGAGTGAAAGATTTAAAGGTATAGTTGCAAGGACTGGATCTGCTAGATTTCTCCTCAATCACCTCTATACAGTGTAATGAACAGAGCTTTGATGGGGCGTGTGAGAATAACCTAACATTATGGTTCAGAGTGATTCTAAGTTAAAACAGGGCTAGTCTTTGCCTCATGTGGCAATAAGCATAGTCAACCTCAGGTAACATGCCCTTAATCAGTAAGGGCTGCATCAGTTCTGAGCATCTATAATTCCTATTGAAGTCACTGTGAGCTGTGGCTGCTCAGCAACTGTTGAGATCAGTCCCCAACTAAATCAAAAGCAGGTGTGTCCTTTGTGTACGCTTTATAGCACATCTGTGTATGCAGGAGCTGACCCAGTAAAGAACGTGCTACTGTTACTAGCTGATCCTTGCATGTCTGGTATGTGCATAGGTGCCTCCGATACTCTGGAGTGAAGAAGTGGTTGTTTCTGTTGCTTGTGGTCAGGTGAATGAACAGAAACACATCTGGAATGTGCATGTGCTCAAGTGCACCTATGAGGCTGGGGCTGTGTGTTGCTGTACGTATGTACTTGCGGGTTTGCCAGGGCATCACTGATGTAGAGACTCTCTGGCCTGGTCTACGCTGCAGTGTTTTGTCAACAAAAGTTATGCCACTTTAATTAAAGTACTTTAATTAAACTGCGGTTGTATGTCCACACTATGCTCCTTATGTCAGCAGAATGCATCCACACTACCAGCTCTTGCATCTACACAGAGAGCAGTGCACTATGGGTAGCTATCCCACTCTGCAACTGGCCGCACTGCGCTTTGGGAAAGGTTTGCAATGCTTCATGGGGCAGGTACAGCATCACATGATGCAGGTTTCTCAATCCTGTTGTTCCATGGGCATTGTACCAGATTGCCAGCCACTTTTCAACTGAAGTGTTTTTTTTGCGGGGGAGTGCGTGCGTGTGTGTGTGTTGGGGGAGAGACAGAAATGGAGTGTGTGTTGGGGGAGAGTGTCTTGGCATGCTGTCTCTAAGTTCAGACAACAGCCTGAACAACCAATCCTGGGGAAGGGGGACACCCTCCCCCCACACACATCAGCCCCCAACTCTGCACAGCAGTCTCCCCTCTTTCCCCCACCCCTCCCAGCAACCTGATTTGCCTGCCTGCGGTTCTGTGATTCGCTCCGAGTTCTCCCACAGCTGCCTCAGCAGCTCTGAGAGCTCTCCAGGCTGAGGAATGTCAAAGCTTCCTGGAGTTTTGAAAGGGGAGGTGTGCATGCCTGCAGGGCAGCTGAGTTCAAAACACTGCACAGAGTGGTCATAGCAGGCATTGTGGGATACTGGGGGAGGCCAGTTATATTAATGTAACGAACGGCAGCATCTACACTGGCTCTTTGTTGACAAAACTTCTGCACAAAAAGCCCTATGTCTCTCGTCGAGGTGGTTTTATTTTGTCACCAAAAGTGGCATTGCAGTGTGTACACCTCCACTGTTTTGCAATCAAAAGCTGCCTTTTGCTAACAAAACTCTGCAGTATAGACAAGGCCTCTCACTTGTCCATTTCTCCTTGTCTAGGTGAAGAAGATGGGTGCCCTTGGCTTGCTGGCCATGGATGTGCCAGAGGAGTATAAAGGCGCAGGACTCGATTACCTGGCTTATTCCATCGCTGTTGAAGAGATCAGCAGGGGCTGTGCATCCACGGGTGTCATCATGAGTGTCAATAATGTAAGACCCTCCCACTGTCTAGGAAATGGGGTGTGTGGAACCAGTCCTAGCAGCCAGGGGTTACTCTGCCAGTTGAGTAGCGTGAATCTCAGTGCTGATGGGCAATGGCATCTGCCTTTGCTGAGCCTGGAGGGTGGGTCCTGGTCATGATGGTGCTGGACTTTTGGGAGTTGTTGGTTCACTTTTTCTTGCAGAGTGAATTAACATGACTTCTGTCTTCTTGAAGTCTCTGTATTTAGGTCCAATACTGAAATTTGGTTCTGAAGAGCAGAAGCATCAGTGGATTGCTCCCTTCACCAGTGGAGACAAAATAGGGTGCTTTGCCCTCAGTGAACCAGGTAACATGGATGTTAATGTTCCTGGGCTGATGGCAGAGAATGATTTCCGCTTGTAAACTTCCTTCTTTGTAACGTCAGCCAGGGAGCAGAACTGTAATGGGTATGGGAGCTTGGAGTGAGAGAAGCCTCTGAGGGGATGGCATTTCCACTCCTAGTTTATTGTGGCTCTGTGAGGACAGAGGGGAGATGGAGCTGCCCCCAGTAAAGCATGTGCCACTGTTATTAGATGTGCCGTAATTGGCTAGTGTGAGGGGGAGGGGCAATTCTGGAGCCCCAGGCCCAATCCCCTGGGGTGCAGAAGTTATTGGTTCTGTTGCCTTTGGTTATGAGTGAGCAGGAATACTTTGGTTTTGTTTTGCATGGTGCCTTGTTCAGGAAATGGCAGTGATGCCGGAGCTGCTTCCACAGTGGCACGGCTAGACGGCAATGAATGGGTCCTGAATGGCACCAAAGCCTGGATCACCAATGCCTGGGATGCCTCTGCTGTCGTGGTGTTTGCCACTACAGACAAATCCCAAAAACACAAGGTGAGCTCAGTGGATTAAAGCCTTCCATGCAGTTCTTGGAAGTAGCATGTGGAGCACACATCATGGGGTTGTGAAGTGTGGCGCACTTGGTAAAAGGCTCCATAAGATTACATTGGACTGTGGAGTCAAAGTGAAGAGCTGGGAGAAGCCTGTGTCCCCTCAGAAGGGGGGTGGCTGTGTGGGATGCAGTGCTGCCAGAGGGGGTGTAGATGGATGGTCTATCCCATGGGGCTCTGAGTTCATCTGAGACACACTGGAGCAGAGCTTATTGCAGGGAGGAGTATTTCATTCCCCCTTAATGCCCTTAATCAGTAATTCCCCCTCTGATCCATCACTTTTCTTCTTTCCCACTCCCTTCCCATGGCCAGTTGGATGGGTGGGTGAGTTGGGATTAGCCTCGTGCTTCCTAGGAGAGCTCTGCCCAGCTGCATTATGAGAGGTTGGAGGCAATTCTAAGATCCTGCATCTGATTCCAGGGCATTAGTGCATTCCTGGTTCCTATGCCAACAGCTGGACTCTCGCTGGGGAAGAAAGAAGACAAACTAGGAATCCGAGCCTCTTCCACAGCCAATCTGATATTTGAGGACTGCCGGATCCCCAAGGCCAATCTGCTGGGGCAGCAGGGGATGGGCTTCAAAATTGCTATGGTGAGAGCCAGCTAGATTTGTGGGAAGACAGGGTTGGTGCAGGACTATATCCATATAAACTGTTGTTCAGCCAATGGTGTGTGTAGTGACCCCTTCTTGGCAATTGAGGAGCACCACTGGTAGGTCTTGCCTTTGTGGAGCTTATCTGGCAATCCTCAGGTGTAGGAGTATGAGCAGATATGAAGCAGAGGTCCCTTCCAACTCTGAGATTCTATGAGAGGGAGAGCCTCCCCTCTCACCATCTCACCCTACATTTGCTGATCTGCCTGTGGGGAAACACACAAGGCCTTTTGGATGCTTCTCTTTAATTCCCTCTGTGGAGGAGAGGCAGAAATTCATACCTTGCTGATGCAGAGAGGATACCTTCTGGAGTTCATCCAGATATAGATTAGATTAGATCTTATTTGGGGAGCATGTGTGACTTCTGAGGAACTGAAATCTTGGCACAACAATGAAGATAATGCCTGAGGAACAGTATGTGCAGTGTAGCAGGACTTCTGAACTTCTGGGAGCACTGATTTAGCTCCAAGCGGGGTTGGCATAACAACTAAAGATTGACTCCTACAGTCCATGAGCTAGACTCATTCCCAGGCTGTCTTAAAAGTCAAAAATTGGGAGGGCTTGGGGAGCACCTGTCATCAGTACCTTGATTTAGGTAGGTCTCTGCCTCCATCATCCTTCCTTCCATTCCCAGACTTGTCTCAGCGCAAGGGAATTTTAGGACACATTATTCTGGAATTAAGTTTCAAATACACCTGAGATCGATGTGGAGGTTTCTGCTGGGACCCCTTCTTATAAAGAGGCCTCTTTATGGGGTGGGGTTAGCAATGTTCATTTACAGAAGATGTTGCAGTGTTGCAAACTGCTGCTTTTTTGAGTGAAATTCTGCCTGGTTGAACAAGGAAGGCGCAACACTGACATGAAATGCAATGCTGGAATTGTTCCAAGAAAATTCAGTTAATTGGGGGTTATAAAGATGCCAGTACCTTGCTGGGGTGTGTGTGAGAGACCTAGCACAAAACTGCGCCTCCCTGAACAGGCCTCTAACTAGTTACCCACTTCAGTACATGCAAGGGAAGGAAAGCTTGTGTTGCACTTCAGAGTAAGGGAGCGAGCTGTCTCTTGAGAGAGTCTTGGGCCAAGACTCTCTCAAGTGAGTAGTGATTTGTTTTTTGGCATTTTATGTTTGATGGCTTAAAGGAGCCTGATGTTCGGAACTTTGCACTTTCTGAAAATTGGGTCCCTCTAAGATGTGTCAAATTGGGCACCCAAAATCACTTGTCCTTTTTGGAAATTTTAGCCACAGTGTTCACTCCAGAAAGAGACAAAAACTAGAGCTGCTTATAGAAGTAGGGGGAACAAAGATACAAAACTAGATTTATTTTGTGTCTAATTTCTCTTTACTTCCCCCCCGTTCCTCTCTGTCATGCTTTCTCCCCTTCTGATCTCAGTATCTATCTGGGATGTACTAAATATACTGAGGATTTTTATTTTCATACATTGTGGGATTGTCCAGGGGGTGCCAACATGACTGCAGATTGCTAGCTCATACAGGTATATTCACCCTTCAGCCCACGGTGTGACTGGCATTACAGATGTGTAACTATTGTGTGTGTCTCAGCAAACCTTGGATTCGGGCAGGATTGGGATTGCCTCGCAGGCTCTTGGAATAGCTCAAGGAGCGCTGGACTGTGCTGTGGATTATGCTGAGAAGAGGCTGGCCTTTGGTTCACCCATTTCTAAGCTTCAGGCTATTCAGGTATGGGTTAATAGAGTCCTCTGTCTGGTGACAGTAATTGAGTGTTTTGATAAGAAGAGTACTGCTGTATTAGTACAGTAGCTGGTCTGATCTGGGGAAGGTAATGCACCTTGAACTCTGGACACCATGTGTGCAGGCAACTTAGATTTACACCTGCCTCCATGCACAGGTCTGGTTCAGTGGCTTGGGCACTTCCCTGTTACTATGGGGGGATGCTTTGGGTTTCTGTGAGGTTTGTCAACACATGTGCAGTGTGAAGCAAATGAGTTCTGCTCTCACATGTTTGTCTGTTGCAGTTCAAGCTGGCAGACATGGCACTGGCGCTGGAGAGTGCTCGCCTGCTGACCTGGAGAGCAGCCATGTTGAAGGACAATGGGAAACCCTACACAAAGGTAGTTCCTGCTTTCTGTAATCTGCTGTTGATATAGCAATGAGAGGGATATGCATAGAATCTTAACTCAGTAGGGTTTATCTGGTCCAGCCCCTAGCCACCATGAGATCTCTCCTATGGTTTATCTTCCAGCGTTTAGTGCCCTCTGTTAGTCTTTTTCTGAGATTAACTAAACATTACATGGCATCCCCCTTGCCTAAGTCAATCAGGGGGAAGGCCAGGTCATAGGATTCCCTGCAAAGTGAATTTACCACCAGTGAAAGGTGTAGTGTGATAACCTTGGCAACTGAGATCCTCTGTCCACAAAGCAAAGTGAGCATAAGCACTATTCCCTCCTGAGACTGGCCCTTATTATTGGATCTGGGACCTGCATCCGGTTACCTTCTCCAGAACTCCCAAAAAACCAATGTTTATTAAAAAAAAAATCTTGCACCTGTCACAAATGCTACATTGTGGAAGAGCTTAAATTAATATAAAGGGGTGATTCAGTAGGTGACTTGGAAGGGTCACCACATCAAGGAGTTGCTCTAGTTATACCTTGGATCACCTAAAATGCTGAGGTCTTGATAGTCTCCAGCTCATTCTTTAATTTCACAAATTGACCCTGGCTCCCCATCTCAGTCCTGTGAGTAACCGCAGAGCTTCATGTCCCAGGCACGCAGAAACTCAGTATCTCTGTGCTGTGCATGGGAGATGGTATTGCAGCATATGTAGACATACCTGAGCTAGCACTGATATAGTTACATCAAAGCTAGCTTGCATAGCAGCAGCATGGATGGTCCAGGGTGTACCCAGGGCTAGCCCATGCAGCTGCTACTGCTGCACTGCTATTATTGCCAGGTTTCAGAGTAGCAACCATGTTAATCTGTATTCACAAAAAGAAAAGGAGGACTTGTGGCACCTTAGAGACTAACATTTATTTGAGCATAAGCTTTCGTGAGCTACAGCTCACGAAAGCTTATGCTCAAATAAATTTGTTAGTCTCTAAGGTGCCACAAGTCCTCCTTTTCTTTTTGCTATTATTGAGCTAGCTTAGCTCTGTCTGTACATGCTGCCTATCAGGATAAAAACCCTGCCCTGTAAGTTAAGGTGCACTAATCAGAAGACAGCACTTGTGCTATCACCAGAGGGTTGTGAAAGCGTACATGGGATTCTGACTGCCCTGGGGAGCCAGAAGAGAGCTCACTTAGAATGCTTGCTAGTTAAGTATAGATGTGAGGGCCCCCCAGGTAGCACCTCTTTGTTTGTCTGGCTGAGATGGAGAGTCAGGGATTGAATCCCTAGACAGAGGTCAGGTTAAGGACTCTGGTCATCTACAGCAGCTATTGCAGGGTTTCTGCAAGGACATCAGTCTAAACAAATGTTACTGCCACACTGTGCAAATTCCAGCCAACAAACTGAAAATGCTCATTATGCACTTTGACTAAATTTCAGGTTCTGTTACTGCTCCTGATCTCCCCTGCCCTGTTGATATTTAAAAAAAACGACTTGAGCCAAAGAGCTGTCAAATGAATCACGGACACAAATGGAGGAAGTTTTTTTTTGGTCCTGGGTTTGTGACAACAGTACAACATAGGGAAAAACTTTTCACAACTGTATTTAAAAAACAATAACAGTGAGGCCAAGAGATTAGCATGGTTTGGAAAAACAACATGGATAAATTGCTACAAACCTTTTTGCTTCAGGGCATAAGCCAGCCACCACTCCTTTGGGCATAATTGTCTGTGTAATGGGGTTTTACAACAGCTTCCTCTAGACCATTGATCTGGTATGGCAATACCCATCTTCCATAAAGTGCTACATAGTGAAGCCTAATTTTTACTTAATTTTCCATCTTTATAGTTATTTTTAGCTCGTGTAAAATTAAGTTGGAGACAGCAGAATGGAGAACAAGACCCAGAGCTATGTTGTGCCACTTTGACTATAAGGGGTTTTAAAATTTGTTATATATGTAATAGCATGAAAATAACATTGGTTCAGATATTTATTTAAATTGTGTAATGTAAAAAAGCCACCATTATATTATAGAATAAGGCTGTATTGCATTCTGATGTAAATGGCCTAATCACCCATTAATACACCATTCCATCTTTGAATGTGAGTATAATTGTAGGCATGCTTGCTTATCACTGACAAATCAAGGTTCCAGTAGTAAAAAGCCAGCTCTCAGGGCTTCAGCAACTTAAGTGTGTCCTGGAGCCAGGTGCTTTTTCTTAATTTGCTGTGGCTATCTGCCAGCAGCACCAGGGTTGGCTCCAGTCCCTCTTGACAGTTGCATCTTTTAATCAAACATCTGGAGATGGCTTACCAATAAATGCTCAAATTCCAGCATATGACTAAGTATGTTTAAACACAGAGGGTGTCAATTCTGGCTCATGTGCATGAATATTGGTACTGTTGCCCTGCTATATACATTCTATAAAAAGTATCTTTGTTTTTAAAGGAAGCTGCAATGGCCAAGCTAGCTGCATCAGAGGCTGCAACTGCCATTTCCCATCAGGTAAGAATCTCTCCCTTCTTTACCTCTCTAAGGCTAGTCTGAGAGTGGTCTCTGCTCCTGCTGTAACACACAAGGGGAGCTTGTCTAAATGTGACTCTTATAACTGATGGATAATAGCTGTTTGTCTAACTTTCCACAACTCTGACATTTAAATAGATAAACTTTTGTACTGGTGACCCCTTTCACATAGCAAGCCTCTGAGTGCAGCCCCCTCTCATAAATTAAAACCCCTTTTTAACACCATTATACATGTTGGTGAAGTGGGGTTTGGGGTGGAGGCTGACAGCTCATGACCCCCTTATAAAGCTTTGTCAACATGGTAAGTAAATATCCTCCCATCAAACACAGTTCTCAAGCAGTATTTTATCAATGAAAATATTTTTAAGCAGTTGGTGAAGTGCACAATTATCCATTTAAAAACCTAATCCTTCCAAGCCTAAAATTAAGTATCTATAAAAGAAAGAGCTTAACTTTCTTGCTGAGGAACTAAGTTTTGTATATACACCCTATAAAGAATTCCTCTCTGGCCTTGGTGCTTACATCTGTTTAAAGGCTGTGGGCTGTAAAGTCCCTTCAGCTGCTAGGCCTAGAACTGTATGGCAGGCTCGAAGCCCATGCAGAGTTATTCAGGGCAATGGTGAAATATGTTACTGTTTACCTAAACACCACTTCAGTTTCTGTGCCTTTGACTAATGCTGTTATCAGCTACAGGGAGGGTGAATAACTCAAGACTGTGTCCTTGGTACAACATAATTTGCCTCAATCTTGCATCATGCTCCCTGCAGGGTGTGCTGGATGCCTAATCAACAAGCCTTTCGATCCCAGCATTGGCATCTATGGCCTGGACTTCAGCTTTGCTGACAAACTCAAAACTGGCTTCAGCAGAAGTATGATGGCATCATCCTTCCTGGCAAATGAGTAGTTCCAGTTACCAAAAATGCTAATATTTTCTACCATTTACAGAGAAGGGGTCCATGAGGTGCCAGCATGACTGATACACCATGTGACCTCTCTCTTCTCCCTGTGGTTGCTACTAGACTAGGGTCACTCACATGAGGATTGCACCATAAAGGCAATGTGCCTTGGAGCCTACTAGTTTGGTGGGAACAATGCACTGATTCTTTGATGTAAGACTCACTGCTTTTGTTTTAGGCCATCCAGATCCTGGGAGGGATGGGCTATGTAACAGAAATGCCAGCAGAACGCCATTACCGGGATGCTCGAATCACAGAAATCTATGAGGGGACAAGTGAGATCCAGAGACTAGTGATAGCAGGGCAACTGCTGAAGGAATATCGTGGGTGAAGAAGATCAACTTAAGTGCCTTATAACAACTGCAGAAGGGCTCCTAGCCTTTGTCCTGGATGAAATGAAGTGGAAATTCCCTCATATCCTTAATCACCGCCCCTCTTTGAGAAAGGGGATTGGCCAACCCAATTGAATTGCCTTTGTAAGGGTTTAGGGCCAAAAGGAGAAGCAGCATCTATTTTAAGCAGGTATAGTTTCAACTCTGTTCTCTTACAAAATCTATGAAATCAGTCTTTAGCCCTGCCAGTTAAGATTTAGTTCCCCTCACAGGGTGCTTGGTAACTAATGAACAGTAGGTATCCCCATAAAACTTCAAGGCCTTATAACGCACAGGCAGGACACAAAGTTTTGTTTTAGTACCTGAATGTGGACTATATTTTCTAAAATTGTGTTGGTGGGTGATCTGGTTGCACTACCCCAGAATGATTTACACTACCTCATCAGGTTTGCTCACTCATGAATTCCAAGTGTTTGACCATGCTGGCTGTGGCTTTTTTTAAACAGCACACATTCAGTACCTACTCAAGAGTGTTGCCCATATGCCTTGTCACCACTAAGACATTAAAATGCATAGAGATAGAGTTAACTGCCCAGGTTCCTGGCTTCTCAACCAGCCATTACTTGACAGTAACTTCTTCCCAAAAGTAAATGATCAAACCTTATATTTCTTTCAGTTTAGGATATTAGTGAAAGCAGCAGCTCTTTACACTAAAGATTTTTAAACTGCACACACTCAAACCACCCTTTGAAAAGGAATGCAGCATCTGAACTAAAGCTGTTAGTCCTAATTACTAACCATTCTTTTTGAGGGAGGGGCTATTTTTGCATTAATTACACACTGACCAGCCATGCACTTAAAAGTCATTGTGTGAAAACCTTGTTTCCAGCTACAAGCTTGATGGGAAGATGACTTCACAGCAGCTGGTCTTAAACAAACATACTTGAAGACTAACTCAAATTGGGGTTACTCTCCTTCCCTTTTGAAGGAAAGCTCACACGGGCCATAAGAAATATTTTCCTGAAGCCCACTAGGGGGCAGCTTAGCACTTTAGGAAAAAATCTTGTGGCTTTTGAAAGCTAGTGCAAAAAAGGAAATATAGGGATGGCTAACCAGGCAGGAAGTGGAACAAACCTGTTATTTCTGGTTAAAAACCCCAGAGAAATATAAATGCTAATTAATCAAGTAAGTTGAACGAAGACTCCATGTTCGCTCCACACAGAAGCAGCATCTGGAAGTTCAAAGCCTGTTGAAGGGAAACAGCTTTAGTAACATGCAGAAATCAAATCACTCATTTGTATTAAGACAAATATGGTATTTATAGCTTTCCCAACTCTGTCACTATGTGTAACTGTCCAATTTCTTCTATTTGGGAAGTAGAAAGAACATATTTCTACAACATTTGGGACCTGCAGATCTGTTTGTCTTGCCGTTGAAACAAAGCAGCTCTGGTAAAAGTCCCTTCTTACAGTTTTAAGACTGAATTAAGAGTCTTATGGCTGCTGTTTTCTCCTAGTTATAGCTCTGTATACTACCATAAATTATTTCTCTTCATCCTTGGCAACTTCCAAATGGTTGTAGTCTCATGTCCCACCTTGTTTACTGGCAGCTATATATATTCACTTCTTACAAGGGGGCAGTTAACTTAAACAGTTGCTGTCCAAAAGTGACATTTCCTAAATTACTGTAACTGAAAGTTAAGAGGAGAGCATCTCTATTTTTTCTCCCAAGTTGTTGTTGGCAGGCTTCCCCCCACATTTTAAAACTTTGTCCAGTTGAGTTGAGTTAGGGGTAAAACTTGAGCTAACTGTGCTGTGATGACACCCTAAACCATCCATGATCAGCAACAGACACTGAGTTTGAGGAGCTTCAGGACAGTGAAGGGTGTACATGTTTAACCAGGCCTCTCAGGGTATGTCTGCACTGCAATTAAAAACCCATGGCTGGCCTGTGCCAGCTGACTGGGGCTTGTAGGTCTCAGCTAAGGGGCGGTTTAATTGCAGTGTAGACATTGAGGCTTGAGCTGGAGCACTGGGTCTAGCACCCTGCAAGGTGGGAGGGTCCTAGAGCTCATGCAAGCCCAGATATCCACACCACAATTATAGCCCAAGTCAGCTGGCCTGGGCCAGCTGCAGGTGTCTAATTGCAACATAGATGTACCTTCACAAGCTGCAATGACTTGGCTGAAGTAACTACTTGAGGTCAGTAACACACCTAATCCCACATTGGTGGGTGCTGAACAGAAAAACATATCAAATTATAAGCTTTTGCTGTAGATAGGCTGCACCCAGCTCAGAGAACTCACTGACTAACCATGTAACTATATGAACACGGTCACATAGGTCACGTCCAGGCTTATGAAAATTTAAAATACTCCAGTGTACTTCCCTCTTCTGTTACCTCAAACATGCCTCACAAAGGATGGGAAGAGATGGTGCTGGAAAGCTTTTTTCAGCCCTAACTGCTGTAGTTATGGACTGGGACCAGTATATCTTAATGCTTACAATGCTGCCGCTGTTCCAGCATGCTGGCCAACTGAATATACTCAGGGGCAAGTAAACCCTGGAAGTACCGTCATGCAAGGCCTGCCACAGCTCTTATGGCAATCTGACAACACAGGAGCAAACCACTAAATCTCATTTCGCTAAGCAGCTACTGTTTGCGATCAGCTGCTTTAGAAGGTAAGTCTCTGTTACAGACAAAGCAGGAAAAGACTGCTGCATTTACAAAAACAAACACATTTTGCAAGATTCAGCAGGGGGATTTTAAGAAGAGAGATCTCCCCCTTCCCGCAGGAAGCACTAACCTGCCTAGAACAAGGATAGGTGGGCCAGGCCAGCCTTTGAGAAGAGGCTGTGTTTATGGGTGAAGTCATGTTTTTAGTGGTTTATGAGCCAAGCCAAAGCCCCAAAATTGGGGCCCTGGAAAGATCACATTGGAGGAGAGGAGAAGGGCACAGCTGTGCTTTCCATTCCATTTCACAGGACTTTGGCTTGTTGCCCCATGAAATTGTAAGTGAACAGGAAATTAGGTACTAGATAGACTATTGGGAATGAGGGAAAAACCTTAAGAGATTTTCACACACAGGTGAGGAACACAGTAGCGAACACGCTTGTTCTAGGGCAGGGAGAACTGGTCAGATGAAAGCAGTTGGGCTGCTCTTGCTTGCCTTGTGTTTGGGAAACGCCTTGCAAGGAATAAGAGCTTAGCTCTGCACTGGAAGCATTGCTGAAACTTTGTCCCCTTCCCTACAACTGTAGATGGAGAGACTGCTCGTCTTAGTGTTTTCAAAATTTCCCCCCCCCCATATAAAGAGTATGGATACCCATACATAAAGCAGGCAGTCTCTCTGTTGAGACTGAGCCAGAGACAAGTTGCTCTGGCTCATCACACCTAAATGTGCATTCATCACACACAAGTGAAGACCCCACTGATGTTTTATTATTTCTGTTTCCCCTGAAGAGTTAACTGGGGTGATTGGCTCCTGGCTGTGAGCAGCCATACCGGAGTTACTATGTCCTCAGTGGCGCTGCACTCACCTGTGTGGGTCACTAGGATTTCTAGGGGCATATCCCATGGTTCTTTGTACTGCAGCAAAATCCCCAGTGAATTGTTGGAGATGTCATCTGTCCTTCTGGGTACATGGGGGAATTGTAGGAAAGCACAGAGGACAATCAGCTCTCAAGTGGATTCGCCTGTGTCTTCACACCCAAGTGGATGGGTTACCAGCTCAAGTGAAAGCAGCACCTGCGTTTTAACCTATATCCCCCAGAAGACGAGCTAGTCTGGATTGAAAATATCATGAAACTTGTGTGAGAGGGTTGTGCATGTGGACAGGGGCAATACTTGAGTAAACAGCCTGAGTTAACTGCAGTGAAGAGACACCCTAAATGTACAGTAAGAGAAATCCACTCTCAGCAATTAAAGAACAACCCATTACAGAGATAAAATAGTCCAGTGGGTAGAGCAGGGGCCTGGCAATCAAGATTATGGGTTTCCTTCCTCACTGCTATAGCTTTGTTGGGTTATCTTGCGCAAGACACTTTACTGCATGGCTCACTTTAGAGATCTGTAAAGAGGTGATAACACGTACCAATGTTTCAGACTTAAGTAGTGGGCGTAAAGCACTTGAGAGCATCGGATGGAAGTCATTGTAGATATAAGAAATTATTATTGCACAAGGATCCGTCTCCTTTCTTTGAGTCTTTTTTTGGCATTGTCTCATCTGCAGTTTGAGGAGAATAAAAGTAGCCATCATCATCATCATGATCAAGGCTGCGAGTTTGTCACAGAACTCATCGATTCCATGACCATGACTTCTGCAGCAGCTGGAGCACCTCCCCTGGGGGCTGCCTGAGGAGCTCAGGCAGCCCCTGGGCCAGCTGCACTGACTGCTGCTGGGGCAGTCTTGGGCCACCGCCCCCAGTGGGAGTTGGGGGGCGGGGGGGGCTGCGGGTCAGGGCTGGGGTTTGGGAGGGGGTGAGGGTTCCCGGTAGTACTTACCTCAGAGGGGCTCCCCAGAAGTTGCGACAGCCTCTGCTCCTAGGCATAGGCACAGCCAGGGACTCTGCACACTGGCTCCGTCCCCACAACTCCCATTGGCTGCGGTTCCTGGCCAATGGGAGCTGCCGAGGCAGCGCATAGAGCTGCCTGGCCACGCCTCTGCCTAGAAGCAGAGGGAGGGGGACGTTGCCACTTCTAGGGAGTTGTGGAGCCAGGCAGCCTGCCAGCCCCCACCAACACTCCTTCCCCCAGCACTAACGGGAGTCCCGGGCCGCCCCCTCCACCCAGCCAAGATTCAGTCAGGGGTATATAGTACGAATCATGGACAGGTAATGGGCTGTGAATATTTGTTTATTGCCCTGACTTGTCCTTGACTTTTACTAAAAATATCTGAGACTAAAACAGCCCTAATCATGTTCAAGCTGAAGACGCCACACAGCAGGAATATGTTAAAATGTTTCAAGTACTCAACCTATGCATTTTTTTCCCCAAATGCAGCTTAAAAATAAGGTGTCACTATGCTGCCCTCCAGTAACAACTGAACACTCTAACAGAGGTATCCATTAGGGGTTGATTGTAGGTCCACTCTTATTTAATATTTTCATGAATTTACAAGTTACATTTGCAAGGGACAGTAAATTTGGAGTAGCAAAAATCTGCGAGAGCAAATAAAAATGGACCTGGACCTAAAGATTAGAGAAAATGAGATGCAAGTTGGACATGTCATCATTTGGGTAAAACTAACCACCATTATATTCAATAAGGGGAAAATCTGGGGCGGGGAATGACACTCAGTGATTTAAGGGCAATGGCAGACTGCAATATAAAAGGACGACAGCAGCAGCCAACACAATTTTGGGGCTGCATTTACAAACATACCGTTACAAAGCACACAGACACTGCGTTTTCTCTAGCTCTGGTTATGCATCTATTTTTGAGCACCCAGATGTGCTGGGCACGTCACAGAAACAAGTACAGATGTGACCACACCTGTTATATAGAATTAAATACCAGGCACCTCATTATCAAAGTAACTGCAGATAACAAAAAGGTCCTGGAGGGACTGATTTACTGGAAAAGATTAAGAGTTCACTAAGTACTGGACTGGCTAAGAAACAGCTTTGTGGGGGATAGAATAGTAAAAAATGGGAAAGGTACAAGCAGCTAAGAAGGGAGAGAAGTTTACGATAATATATGGGGGAAACGTAGAAGTGTAGGATTAGAAGGGACCTCAGTAGGTCTTCTAATCCAGTCCTCTGTGCTCAAGGGAGGACAACTAAGGGAATAACTAAGGAATAACAGAGTAAAAGGATTTAAAAAAAAACCCCACAACCATTTTAGATCAAATGTCAGGAAAAGCTTCCCGACAGTAACAGCTATCAGGCTGCGAAATATTCTCTAAGGGAAGTGATAACAATTCTACCCCTTGAACATTTCAAAATAGACTGCAACACAAGCAAATGGACAATAGGAAACAATCCTGCAGTGGCAGGAAAATTTGACTACATGACCCAATAGATCTTTTCTATCTCTAACTTCTACAGTTCATTAGACATTCCATTTTTATGGAAAACTGCAGACTGGAACTTGTTTTAGGGGAAAACCAAGAAAATGTTACAAAAGACACACTGAAGACCAACCTCCAATCTTGCAACGTTGACCTCAGCACCTGGGAGATCTTAGCCCATGACAAGATTTGACAGCAGCAGCCCTGCCACCTCAGACTGGAAGATTTTGAGAGCTTGTGGATTTCTGCAATCAAGGAGACGTGTGAGATGCAACAAGCTAAAAGCAGCACTAATTCATCTACAAACATCTTTACCTCTGGCACTTACGGAGGCGGCTGCAGGTCCAAAATCAGTCTTTGGTCTTGTCAAGGTTCCTTCCCCACTCTGAACTCTAGGGTACAGATGTGGGGACCTGCATGAAAACCTCCTAAGCTTACTTTTTACCAGCTTAGGTTAAAACTTCCCCAAGGTATAAACTATTTTACCCTTTGCCCTAGGACTTCCACTGCCACCACCAAATGTTTATCTGGGTGTATTGGGAAAACGTTTGGAAACGTCTTTCCCCCCAAAATCCTCCCAACCCTTGCACCCCACTTCCTGGGGAAGGTTTGTAAAAATCCTCACCAATTTGCATAGGTGACCACACCCCCAAACCCTTGGATCTTAGAACAATGAAAAAAACATTCAGTTCTTGAAAACAAACATTTTAATAGAAGAAACAGTAAAAAGAATCACCTCTGTAAAATCAGGATGGTAAATACCTTAAAGGGTAATTAGATTCAAAACATAGAGAATCCCTCTAGGCAAAACTTTAAGTTACAAAAAGACACACAGACAGGAATATTCATTCTATTCAGCACAGCTATTTTCTCAGCCATTTAAAGAAATCATAATCTAACACATATCTAGCTAGATTACTTACTAAGTTTTAAGACTCCATTCCTGTTCTGTCCCCGGCAAAAGCATCACACAGACAGACACAGACCCTTTGTTTTTCTCCTTCCTCCCAGCTTTTGAAAGTATCTTGTCTCCTCATTGGTCATTTTGGTCAGGTGCCAGCGAGATTATCCTAGCTTCTTAACCCTTTACAGGTGAAAGGATTTTTCCTCTGGCCAGGAGGGATTTTAAAGGTGTTTACCCTTCCCTTTATATTTATGACAGGTCTCATCTCAGGACGCACAATAAGTGACTGTTGCTCATCCATCAAACTCAACTGGAGACTTCATCATATGTAGATGAAGCCTTCCCCGCCACCCCACCAAAAGAGGTCAACATGTAGTTGATTAAGTGATCCAGCAGTACATATCTATTTCCTAATTAACCATAAGAATGCAGGGGTGAAAGGGACCTCGAGAGGTCATCTAGTCCAGCCCATTGCACTGGGGGCCAAATATACCTAGGCCCTACTTGACAGGTATTTGTCTAATGATTTTCAATGATATTTCTCCTTCTCAGCAAAAAGAAGGGCTTCCAATGAAAAGCCCAGGAAATGTCCTCAGTGAATAGTCCTACATCAGAGGCAACACAAGGAAAAGCAGGATTTTCAAGAATGCCCATCCACTGGGCACAAGGAGGATGAAGCTTTAATACAGTACTTCTGGCATTTGATAGGTTAGTTATGCATCACTTAAAGAAGAAAAAACCTTCCCTCAAGTTTGCATTATGCACAACTCTGTCCCTGCAGTGGTAGCACTGGACACCAAGTTGTTCTGTACGTTTTCTTTGCAGTATGGGCTTCTCTCAAAGGGGCTAGTAGCAGAGTTTGGAAACAGTGCATAAGAAAGGAGCCAACAGAACATTTTTCTAATACCACTTGGCTAGACAATATTGGACACAACGTCGCCAGCCTGTATTTCTACCAGTTTGTCCACACTGGCTGGTCAAGCAGTTGGAAACAGATTTAATAAGAAGAAAAGGAGGACTTGTGGCACCTTAGAGACTAACCAATTTATTTGAGCATAAGCTTTCGTGAACTACAGCTCACGTCATCGGATTTAAATAAGAACTCTGTTTAGATAGAATTTACACCCAGATTCTTAACTCCGATTAACTTAAATTTATTTTATATGCTTTGGGGCTGTAGGGGCACAACCTAATGAAAGAAAACAAAAAGAGGGAGAAAATTAAGACATGGCATGGCTAAGAAAGCACAGGGGCTGGAACTGTTCGACGTTACATTTCAGATAATGAGTGCAGCACCTTTAACAACTTGCAGGTGTTTTCTAAACATAGAAATTTTCATTCAAGACATCAGGAGGAATGTGACCTTACAGGTGACCCACATAATGAGAAACTTTACAGTCTGATGCTGAATATCACTAAACAAGCAGTATAAAGCATTTATTAAACAGCAGATTTCACATTAATTCATAAGTTAACCATTCCAGACATCCTAGTTCAGGATGGTGCGAGACACATCGTATACTAATGATGTCCCATAGAACATTGCTGCCAACAGGCTCTGGCTCATAGCATTATCTAAGCTTTGGTCTACAATAGGTGGGGATTGATCTAAGTTACGCAACTTCAGCTACATGAATAACGTAGCTGAAGTCGATGTACTTATATTGACTTACCGTGGTGTCTCCACCGCAGTGAGTCAACTGCTGATGCTCCCCTGTCGACTCTGTTTGCGCCTCTCACAGCAGTGGAGTACAGGAGTGATGGGAGAGCGCTCAGTGATCTATTTATCGCATCTAGACTAGACGCAATAAATCAATCCCCGCTGGATCAATCGCTGCCCACAGACCTGGCAGGTGGTGAAGACATACCTTAAGTAAAATTATATTTATATACTATTGTACTATCTATACATTTTTGGTAATATTCTTTTATTTAGCAAAGTTTTTAAGTATCCTAAGTAGCACAATTAAAAAAAACTGTCCTGCTTAGATGCAGTCAACTAACAGATAAACCAAAGTGACCTGGCTGGACCTTGCATTGTCAGTTCTGGATTCCACTGAAGAGATCTGTGTCAAACATATAACACAACTCTAAGTCACTGGATAGATTTAACCCATTTAAAAAACAAAAGGTGGAAATAACACAACTACCACTTGGGTCCTAGTTGTGATCTTGGACCGTGAGAAGCCTTCTGAAATCCAGAGAATCCAAAGAAGCTTGCAGACTGGCCGAACAGTAAGCTTGAGAGATGCCAAAAGAATTTGCCAGATCAAAAAGCCAAGGACAGAAAGTACTCTGCTCAGAGAAAGCCTGACAGCATAAGGAAGTAAAACAAGGGGGCTATTTTTACTTTAAAACTGAAGAGCTTTGTTTGGTCTTATGCAGGAGAAAAATACTATAAGGGCTTAAAATATATTAAAGTAAAAAGCCTAGGAGGGATGCTCTCATCTTTGCAAGTATAACCATTTTGTATTAAGAGCAATTATGCTTCAGAGAATCTGTCCCAGAGTTCAGCAATCGGTTAAGCAGTCTCAGGATATAACTATACTGCAATAAAAAACCCACTGCACTGAGCCTCAGAACCCAGGTCAATTGACTTGGGCTTGCGGGACTCGAGCTGTGGGGCTAAAAATACTACTGTAGACATTCAGCCTCAGGCTGGAGCCTGCGCTCTGAGACCCACACCCCAGTGGGGTTTCAGAACCTGGATCCAGCCCAAGCCTGAATGTTTACACTGCACTTTTTAGCCCCACAGCCTGAGCCCTGCAAGCCCGACTCAGCTGACCTGGGCCAGCCACAGATGTGCCGTGAGTCTTTTACTAAAGTGTAGACATAGCTGGAGTTCTATAACTAAAGGTTGCTCTTTTCTTTTATATATGTTACGATCTTAATCCACTTATGTGAACTGGTGCTGAACATAGCTTTTCAGGTCAGTTTTCCCTAGCCAGTCAGCAGTTCTCAGCCTCCACTGAGAAGGCAATGCGCACAGTTCAGGGGATTAGGTGCTAGAACTTGTAGAGGAAGTGCTGCGTTTATCGTTGCATCTGTTCTCTCAATGGGAAGTCGAAAGAAGGTTAGATGTTGCGCAGTAGGTGGGCAGAGTTTAGACACAGAAAAGGAATGACAGGATTGTTTTTTTCTGAATGCTGAACTAATCCTTGTTAAACATCTCCTTTGCTAGCCCTTTTAGAGTTCCAAGACATGCCTCTCTTCTGTGCATAACAAAGAATACTTGTATGGGCTTTCCTGGAATTGATCTAAAAATGCCAGGGAGGAAAAGCAAAGCTGAGGAGCTGGACTTTTTCCAGCTCTCTTTCACTTCGTCACAGCCAAAGCCATCCTGCGGTTTGCCTGCTCCAGTCACATCTGCATCATCATATTAGGGAGATGATGTATCATTATGCAAAATGTATGCATAGAAATATTTTCCAGATTAACCATAAAGGTAAAGATAGAAGGGAGGCCTAAGAGACTGACAGCACTTGAGGTGGAGATTAATTTCAAATAGCTGGAAGTGCTGGGAAAATGAAGCAGTGACCGGCTGGATCTGAACAAAGCTTCATTAATAAAAATTTGGGCAAACACATTAGCAGCACTGGTGATTATTATATTTCTGAACACTGATGTACAGATAGCCTACAACACCTGACACAGAAAGCGAATAGCAATGGACATGGTTCTACCACAATCACTTAATCCAATTCCCATGAATAAAACTGAACTTTGAAAGCAGCAGGCTCAAAGTAGTTAATTTGCTTCATAACCCAAGACCTAAGGCACCAAACTCTCCCCAAGAAATCAGTATAACAAAGTGAGTAGAATCCATAGTTCTGTACTTAACTGAACTGAAAGTTTATACGCAGTCCATGTTTATGTCTGGAGCATTGTTAGCAGAATCGCTGCTGAAGTAGAGAGAGAGAGAGAAACATGCCAGTGAATCTGGTAAGGACTTTCACAGCTCCGCTCTTTAGATTTTGGTTTTCTCACAATACTCTGCTAAAACCTTAATTGCCTGAAACATAGACGTGCAGCTGTCTAATGTTATTGGCTCGGGATATTTTTTGGCTTTAAATGACAGATAAGTGCTGTTTACGAGTTACATGGGATGGGGTGCTTATAAATTGGATTGCAGTTGTAAACTGCTCCCACAACAGCCCAAAACATAAGACAACAGAGAAAGTGCTAGTTACTAGCTGGTAAAAATATAAAATAAAAAATTAAGAGTGGCTATGCTACTAAGACCCCCCCTCCAATATCTTATTAGCAAATGGTATTTTGGTGCTTTATAGTTTCTCTTGTATATTTGCAAATAAAGTAATTAAACACTTCAAAGCAAAAATCTGACTACACACAGACACTTTAAAACTTGACTGAAGTAGCAATGCCTTGATTACTATAACTCCCACTAAGTTCTCCTAGTTTATACATTTGTTCTACAGATAGCAAATACAAAGATTCTTTGGGGAATGCGTGCATTAGTGTGACGTACCACAGCTATGTAATGACACGCAAGATTTTTGACGACTTAAATGTTATTGGCCTGATCCAGAGTCCATTGAAATCAGGGGGAGTCGTTCCATTTACTTCAATGGGTTTTGCATCACGTCCTAACTTACAGGAGATGCACACTTCATACTTCTGCAAGTCATGTGGAGGTTCTGAATAGGAGTACAGAACTTGGATGCATCACTTGCTCTCTCCAGCTACCCCTCCCAGATGTTTATCCCTTCAACAATCCCCACTCCAGAAAAAAGCACACTCTGACCAGAGCACCATCTTCTCCCCTCAGATACCGTTTTCAGCACCACTGCTGGAAGATGCCTGTAAAGGGGCTGAAAAATGGTTCTCTCCCACCTACACTAGCAGATGAACAGTTTTCAGCACCAATTCAGCAGGACTCATTACTGACCGTCATTGTCAGCCAAAGGTGATGTAGAATTGGTGTAAGACACTGGATTAGCAGCAACTGAGGTATGTAAATACTTACAGATCACAACTGTGCACACATTCTGAACTGGAAGATTTACCTAGAGTAGAGAAAATAATTCACTGTCACCATAGCCAACTGATAACATTGTTCATTACCAGAATAGTCTTCTGTGCATGCAGTTAAAAAAGCTTACCTTTTAACACATTAAGTATCTTCACTTCAGTGTTATTCACATACATGCCCAAGGTTTTAGACCATATACAAACTTTGTTGGTAAAACTGAAGTCTGAAGTACAAAAAGTAAGCAAACTTTAAAGCAGGCTATTTCTGCAGGTAGTTTACTGAACAAATGATTCCTAAGCGTTAATTCATTTTGGTGAAAAAACTTGGGCCCACTGTACCGAATGGTTTTTTGAACTAAACTGCATTGCATGTTTGCTCCAATGTAAGTTTTCAGTAAAGACTGCCTCTGAGAGGACTTGTTTCCAGTGCAAAGCAAGCATCACTATTAACTATGAAGTGGGTGTGTCCAATATTGGACAAGATGGTTTTACGAAACTGTAGTATGAGGCAGCAAGATTGCAGGAAAGGTTTCCATGAGAAGTAGAAGTTGGATCACCTCAGAGTGCAGCCACAAGCTTTAGAGAAACTCACCACCCAGTCTTTCAATCCTCTTCACAGGTTATATTTTAAAAGCCCCTACTAGCCACAGATCATTTCTGTTCTTCACTGTCAGCTTAATCCAGTCAAACAAATCTTAAACTCACATTTCACAGCCTGAACAGAGCTAAAGGTTCAATGAACTGACTCAACATCTAAGCACCAAATTTATTTACAGCAGAAGCAATAGAATCTTAAAGGACCAATGGCTTGGGAAGTGCGTGCTGGCTACTTTACTCTGTGGCTATTAGCAGCGGTCAATGCCACTGCTGGTGGAGTAGGTTCTCTCCTCTAACCTCATCACCTCCCAGGACTGCTAAACCAAGAACTTTGAGGGAGACGAGGGGAGGAAGAAAATAAGCAAGTTTTATTTTCCTATGTGGTCAGTAGTTTTCTGAGAAAGGCACTCTCTGGCTGGAAGGAGTGTGCTGTTCTGTTGGGAGAGAAATCAACATGCAAAATCTTGGAGCAGAAGTCCTCTTCTCTCTCCCCTAGCAGTTCATATACAAGCATCCTCTAGTCAATGCTGCTCGATATGCTGCACAGAGTTTTCATCACACAAAACCACATGGGCCACCCTAGACCAACGGAAAGGTCTTGCAGAAATAATAGTTTTATGTTTCTACTTGACACTGGATTTCTATTACTGTGAAGAACAGTCCCATAGAAAGAGGTTGTCAGGGAGAGAGGCCTTCCGTTGCTTTGCTGGGTCTTGAAAAGCCTTGTCCAATATGTCCCAGAAAGATGCTGCCTCTTAAAGGGCCTACCTAGCCTCTACTTTGCTTGGGAGTTTAACTACCATGACCAAAGCCGCCCTGCCCCCACCACCATACCGATGAAGAGGAACAATACCGCGACATTCCTTCTTAAATCAGGATAGACTTCAGTCAATATTACTCGTTTCTGCTAATGTTGTGGGTGGACTTAAACCTTACTTCTTTTTCTTTTTAAAAGACACACCTACTAATTAGGAATAAGATCAAAGTTTCAGTGCAGTATTTAGCAATGTCATAGTTCTTCCTAATTCAGTTTGCAGTCAACAAAACCCTTTAGACATTTGGTTCCAACAAGAGAAGTAGAGGTGGTCTTAACATGCATAGTGGACCTGCAGAGTCCATTCTGAAGACTGTGTCCCAAACGTCAGCCTTTACAGCTTCTGGATTACTTTAGAGTTTGGAGGAGTGTCTGTTTCTGGTCTCCCATTTTTATCCAGAACACTAACATAAACCATATCTGGGTGCATAGGAAACACATGGTTTACCCAAGCAGGCGGTCTTTTTGGTAGTCATCCTGTTCTGTGACTTTTCCACAATGGACTGATTCAGAACTCGTCTTCAGTAAGGAAGGCTAGAGCCCTCTGAAGCAAATTCAGCACAATTCTTCCTCAAGGAACTTCAATATTCCCCTCCTAAAAAGTGGTTGAGCACAGATCTTCCATACTATCTGCCTACTGTTTTTGCTATTTGCAGGGCTGGAGAGGGGGCGTCTCTTGTTATGGCTTAAGACTGAGATAAAAGATTTTTTTCCGTTGAATGCTCCTCTCCCTCCATTATCTTCATCTATATAATGTCCTGCTGCTTGTGGCACACTTACACAGATCTGTCCAATACTTCATGGACCTCGGCCAGAATGGAGGAAGGTGTCCAACAAAACTGTAGATTAACCTCAGTCCCAAACCCTTATTCTAAAGGCAGGTAGACTAGATCTCCCATCACTCTCTAAACTTGTTCCACTTGTACCAGGACACAATGACTAAACTGGAAGCAGCTGAGATGCATAAGGAAGAATTAGCTACCTCTTAAAAACCATCCAACTGTGCAACCAGTGAGAAGATCCTGGGACTTGGAGTTTCTCTGTTTGTAACTTCCCAGAGATGAGTCAACAGCCAAAGGAGAGACCACATGTAGGAGGAAGTGAGTTGCACACAATACATAAAAGTGTGTGTTCACTGAATTACCAGGAATCCTGCCGAGTTTTCCTTACCTCTTCACAGTGAGAGCCTACTACCAAACAGAATAACATTGCTGCTCCCTAGGGGCTACAAGTAAGTTATACTTTGCTCTTAAGTAATCCTGTTTCCCCCTAAGTCAAGTGAAAACAGCCACCACAACCAATCAGTTCACTAACAGAAGCCACCAGCTCACAGGTGCATGCTCCAAAACCAGTTTGATGAAACGTTTTAAACGTGGTAGGAGGGGAAAATCCTAGGGCCCTTAGAAGTAGTTACTCTTTCAGTCAGTTAAATAACATAACCGCAATTGTTTGGTTAGAAAAATCCACATTTTAACAGACTCCCATGTACAAAGCAGTCAACACACAAACTTTGACCAATCACAGCAACAAAGGACAATTTTTTCTTTTTCTTTTTTTCTTTTTTTTAAGGGGCAGGGATCTGGAAAAAATACAGCACACTAATGAAACAAAATGCAAAAAATAAAAAAAAATAGAAAAAATGTATTTACAAGTGGTACATTACTATGATCAGAACGCACAAAGACAATTGCTGCTATAATACATGCATTGGGTCAAGAAGGAACTACTAAAAAACCTGCAAGGGAGAAGTTAATTAAAAAAAAGAAAAGGGTAAGGGTTTAAACTTTTTTCTTCCCTAGTTTGCTACATTGATCAAAATCAAATACTCCCCTAAAGTCCATGAGTACAATAAGTACAAATACTACACTGGTTTTTCACTGTGGGTTCCGCTGTGGAGGGGGAAAAACAGCAGCTTATCGTAGAGTCATATACAAGAAAGCCATAGTAAACTGCTCTACATGCTAAAAATTACAGCAAGCCCCTGACTGCTACATAGCATGATCTTAGCAGGTTTTCCTTTTTATTTATTCATATATATATCTATACGCGCGCGCGTGTGTGTGTGTATACATATATATATATGTATAAAAATCGTGCCCTTGTTCACTGCAACATGACATCTGGGTGGAAACGTAACTCGCTACAACAAATTCTTATATGTATACTGCAATAAGTCACTCAATGTCTGTGGATTTAATAAGTCACCTCACACCACAGGAAATATTTAATAAATCAAAAAAAGAATATAGTGACAGAGTTTCTGTCTCAGTTCTCTCCAAAACTGAAGTCTGACAGGAAACTGGTCCCAAAGTACTTGGGGGCTCTCTGAAGAAACTTCCATTTGCTTAATTGGTTTTCCTTTTAGTGTTCGCAAGTTTCTGAACGACTTCATGCCGTTTTCAGTTTAAAGTTTGTCTCCTCCTTTCTCACAAAAGTAACAGTCTGGTACTAATCCATAAAAGAGGGGGAGGAGAAGAGGAAGGTGGCTGCAGTTGCACAAAGTGTCCCCAATTCCACATCTGCAGGGAGAAAAGGAATCAAACGGAGCTCCAGAACCTTTGTATTAAAAAGAAAAAAAAAAAAGCAAGGTCCATCCATACAAGTTCCATAAACTGGTACCTTTCTGAGTACCATTCCAGCTTTAGGAGACAAAACCACAAGTTAAGAGAAAAGGACAAAGGCAGAAGTTCCAGTCACTTTCCATCTATTCCATCATACTTCCAGGAAACGGGAGCTGCTGGACTTGGAGTGGAAAGGTTCAGACCACATGCGACGTAGATCACCCTAGAGAATGGTAGTGAAGAAAGAAAGCTCTTCAGAAATAGTCCACAGATTTCAGCAACTGTAAGTCCTGTGTGTCAGGTATGTCATCTTAAAGCATATTTGCTGTCTCTCAGTTAGGGAAGACTGTACTCTGACACAACAAGGAAGAAAATCCTTTCCAGGCAGAACAAAGACTTATGTATGTTTGAAGCAATTTCACCTGATGGACATTTTTGCTGGAAAAACTCAATGGGGAGTGATATAGGGAATTCTGCTTTTGTTGTGCCATACTGCTTGGAGCAGTAGGTTTGCATTTCAACAGTGTCTCTGAAATGCAAACCTTCCATTTTCAATTTAAATTCCAGGGCTAGTTTCTGGAAAGAGAGGTAAGCTGGAAGAATTTGTCCCTCCTCCACATTTAGAACTTTGTGTTCATTCTCTCATTATGAGCAGGACAAGGACAAATTCTTTAAGCCACATCTTGTTTGAACAGAATGGCCTTTACTGCTTTGGAATCGGACTGCTTGCTAGGAATTAAAAAAAAAAAGATTAATCCTGTGCCCTAAATAGGAAATCCACTCTTCACAAAACAGTTCACTACAATTATATTTCATCGCTATAGCAGTGAGAGAACAACTCTCTACCATTAACGACAGTGATACAAACAGCACATCGTATCATATCCTCAGAAGAATTACTGCAACTGCAAGTATAAAGAACAGAACTTTCTTCCATATTAATACTGCTACATCTTCCTATGCAGGATTCAGAGCTGGACTACAACTTCCTGCAGGCTATATTCATGCTAATCTCACCTTTAAATAAGCCATGGTGAGGAGTGGCAATAAAGTGAATGGTACCAAATAGAGCAGGGCAGGCTGTGCGGCCCGGTGAATGCGAGAAGCCACTGTTGCAGTTAAGAGACCTAAAAGAGGTGGGAAAAAAAAGTGATGGTAAGCATCCACTGGTAATATATGATGTTTTTACCTTTTTATCCACATCTGGAGTCCTCCTTCACTGTTCTATTACAGTGGAAGCATTAATTATGAGCCAAGAGACCTAGGATATATTCCTATCTTTTCTATAGACTGTGTTCAGCTGTGGGCAAGTCATTTTATCTGTGCCTAAATTTCCCAGGATAGATATGAAAAAATTAAATAATGATTTTATTTACAGTGATTTTAATATTAGACTTGGTTGTAACTACAACTTCAAGATTTAACAGTCTCAAGGGTTAACCTATAGTTATATAGTCACGAACAATTGCATCAGAATAGATTGTTACACTTTCCAGAATATCAGCTGAGGTTTTCAATCTGGAAATCACTAGACTGAAACATGAGAGGTCTGAGGGTAGGGAATGCTCATGTCAGGAACCATCTCTCTTTTCGAGTATTTGCCTGAGGGGGCTGGGGTGGAAGGGAAATAGGTTTTTTTTTGTAGGGAACTGGTCTCATTATCTTGTAACCTAGTATGACCAGCCCACTCCTGTAAGCAATGCAGCTGCTATTTATTTCCTTACCTACCTACAAAGTATCCAATGAGTGTGCAGTGAAAATAGGAGACCTTCTGCATACGTCCAGAGATGTTCCCAGGTCCTGGAGTACCACAGGAATCACTGTTGGCTTGTTTTTTGTAGTTATCATAACGCAGGACAAAGCAGAGCAGAAGACCTGGCATCACAATATCTCCAATCCCCAGCATAGAGAAGTGGCTGCCTGTGGAACTGCAGAACAATTTAAATTATGTGCATGCCCAAGGCATTGGATGACAGGATCTAGACTCCTATTTCCACTGTGCTTCTATATATGCCACCTTTCACCTGGCATGACTGATCTGGTTAGTATAAGAAAACTGTCAGCTGGTAAAAAGGGGCCATGTGAACCCATCATCACTGCAACATAATGTGCTTTGAGTTTTGTTAAATCTTTTAGTTCTGGAGGGTAGGATTTCCTGTCAGTAAGACTCTATTGCTTCATATCAAGACATCCCAATTCATAGATCAGCCTTTCCGGCTCATAAAAGCCCTAATGGTACTGAGAAGATATGCACGTCAATTTTTTTTTGTGTCACCAAACCAGTGAGAGAAACTGTTCCACTAATTCCAGATGCTTCACTCAACTTTTTTTCCTATTTCTGTTTGGAATTAATTTAATGTTTGTGAGAGGTGTTGGATTGACAGTGCTGTCAACTTAAATTACTTATTTTCAGCAGCAGCAAAATCTTCCTCATGCTGTCCCATCAATACATCCCAACCTATGGTACAGAGAACAATTCCAGCATAAGACAACAATTCAGTTTATGGGCTATTCAAATCCTTAACCTCATTTTATAGAGACCACTAAACAGTCGTCTGACAGTAACGGGTTTCAGTCACTTCCCAGGTATGAGCCAATGACCATGAGTTCAAAGCTTCTATTATCCCATCATCAGTCCCAAGATCTTTTTCATAAAGTGATGTACAATTTAATTAAGTCAGAGAAAAGGGCCACAAGCTGAGCAATTTTTTGTTTTTCTCTTCTTGGGGGTAGGGATTGGTTGTCTATGGCTTCACTGGGCAAACAGCTGAATGGGATCAGAATAAAAAATAGTAAAGTGTGACTTCAACTACTATATATACACCGAACAAAGAAGATTAAGATGTCAGGAAAAAGATAGTGATTGAACAAACTAAATTAAGAGAGCAACTGTCATCAGGACCAAGAGTTCTGAAAGATATCAAGAAATGAAGTAGCTGAACTGCCAGAAATATGCACTCTCTCAACTACTACACCAGAGGACTGGAGGGCAGCAAATATAATTTAAAGGAGACAAATGGAGAGATTCTGGGTATTACAGACCAGTGAGCCTTTACTTCAAAAGTTAGTGAATTGGTAAAAACAGTAATTAAAAATAGAATTATAAAAACCCCTAGATGATCATATAAGGGTAAACCACCCTGGCTTTTGTAAAATAGAATGATGTTTCTAATCTAGAAAAATGATTTGAACAAACAAAAATAGTGGGAAGAAAGGGAAGCAGCTGATAGCTGAACTTTCAGAAGGCCTCTAAAAAAGTATCTCACAAAAGTCTTGTAAGAAAACAGTCATGGGGGGACAAAGGTGGAGTACTGTGACGATTAGAAACTGGCTAGGAGGTAAGAAACAATGGGAATAAGTGGTCTATCTTCAACATGGCAAAACATTAGCAATGGTGCCACCAGTTCCCCATATATAATATATTATCTCACCAGATTTAGTTAATTTATTTAATTAATTTATTGAAATTTATGTTCTTAAATATTTTAATACATTAAATGCATATTTATTCATTATGCTGAGGGACTGGAAAATGGGTCAAAGAGTTAAACCATGAAATTTTCTGGTGACAATAGTTTAGGTTAGTCAAAACTAGGGAAGACTGACTATCTTCAGAGGGACCTAACAGAACTAAGGTGAATGGGCAGCATATTGGCAGATGAAATTCAGTGCTGACAAATAAAAGATAATGCACAGGAAAGAGACCTGTTGTGTCACTGTGGAACCACTCAGTAAAAATCTTTATTTAGTATACTGCAGTGGTCAAAAATGCAAACCAAATATTACATCATTTAAAGAATGAAACAGAACAAACCAAAATTATAATGCTATTACATAAACAGATGGCATGTCCTTCATCTGGAATACCATGTTTTATTCTGGTTAGCCTATGTCAAAGAAATAGCAAAAACAGAATGGGTTCAGAGGTGGGCAATAAAAATAATTAGAGGCATGGAAATCTATCTATATGAAAAGATTAAAAATATTGCTCTGTTTTAATTTAGCAAGGAGACATGACAAGAGTACACAAAATAGATGGTGCACACAGTATAAATGGGATGCTCCTATTTACATTCTTACATAAAACATGGAACAAGGGGAGTTTCAGTACAACTGAAAGGGAATATTTAAAACTGTTAAAAAGAAACTACACATGGCATGCATAAGGAACTAAATGCTACAAGGTATCAAAGCCAACACCTTAGTGGGATTCAAAAAAGGATTAGACATTTACATGGATAATAAGATCATTCACATTTTATAGTAAATAGGATAAAATACATTATGTATTAATAAAGGATATAAACCCCCCATACTTCAAGGAAGAACCCAGCCACCAACAACAGGGGTAGTAAGTAACTTTTCCTATGGGCAGGTTATTCTCTAATTGTCCTCTATGGGATTTATTGCACCCACCTCTGGAACATCCAGTATTGGCCCCTGTCAGAGATGGAATACTATACCAGACAGCCATTGGTCTAAGTCAGTATACCAATTCTATTTCCAAACTCCTATGAAAGGAGGATAACTGTTTACTCTTGGGGGAATTTAGCACCAAAAAATTCTGTGCCAAAAAATTAAAATTCTGCAAATTTTATTTGTTAAAACAACACTATATAATCATGCCAGTTTCAATCATTTTGTTAAATTATTACAAAATACCTGTCAGCAAGTATGTCTGTAACAGTACAGACACAAAAATTCACCCAGGATTAGAGAGAGTTAAAGAAACCCCTACGACAAAGCTAGACACTCTCACCCTCTTCCCCCCAGAGCCCAGCTGCACTACCCTCCCGGCCCAGCCACTCTCACCCCTTCCCCCCAGAGCCCAGCCGTGCCACCCTCCCAGCCCAGACCCTCAAATCCCTTTCTCTCCCCCAGCACCCTGCAGGGCCCAGCCATGCCCCACCCCCAGCCACTCACATCCCTTCTGCCCACCCCCCGCCCAGCCACGCCCCCAACCTAGACACTTACACCCCTTTCCCCCCAGAGCCCAACTGCAGGCCCTCTCCACCCAGACACACACACACCCCCTCCCCCACAGAGCCCAGCTGCACTGCTGCCACCCCTCCACCCAGGCCCAGACACTCAGACCCTCCCCTCCCCGAGCCCATGGATATAGAAGGGAAAACAGCCCGATGCTGGATCCTGGGCTTGCACAGTTTACTGCATGCCACCTCCTTCCTTCAGGGCATGCTGGGAACCCTCCAGCTCCCTTGCCCTCCCCCAAACCTTGTCTTCTATTTGTGAGCGGGGCTCTGCCAGGTCCAGCAGCCCCTAGTGGCAGCCAACATCTCTGCAGCCCATTTCTGTAAGGGGGAAAGGAAATTCTGCATGCACAACATTAATTTCTGCAAAATTTTGCATTGCACAGTGGCGCAGAATTCCTTCAGGAGTAATAACTGAAGAAGTGAAAGTGAACAGGAGCTTATGCCTATACTCTTTAGTAGCCTCATTGCTAACAGCAAGTGAGTGATACCTTTTGTTCCATAGTACGGTATAACAGTGGCTACTCTTACCTTGGAAAGACAAGCTTGCCAGGCAGTGACAGGCGGGGAACATCTCTACCTACATTTGGTCCCAGATGCAACTTCCGGGATAAAACATCAAGGGGATTATCAGCTGGTTGCGTGGCCACTTTCACCATAACATTGCTATTAAAGATGTAGGCAGAAAAAAACACCTAGAGAGTAGAAAAATAATTAGAGACCAAACAAGCTTCAACTAGAAAGCAACTCAAATATGACACTCCTCTGGCTTCTGCTCTGTTCAAGGGAAGAGGAAACACACACACACACACACGTGGGAACTGCCTGTAGGACAGGGAAATAAAAGCAAGTGTTGGAAGACTTCAGATAAAAGGATTTTTTAGTTGCAATTGTCCTCTAGAAGACTGAATATGGCACTAATGTACTGGAATATTAATCTTAAATCACTGGCTGCATAATTTTGCAGGGGAGGAACAAGGATTGGAAAGTCACAGGCTGGGCACTGACGATATAGAAAGCTAGGAAAAAAAGAATAGATTTGAGATGTCTTCCCTTTAAACAGAGGCACTCAAACTATGCACTTTTCCATTCAGGAACGAATAGTCTCTTACACTACTAAACCCTGCATATAGCGGGATACTGACCCACTGCCAGCACTTGTTGGCAAGTAGTTCCCCTGAGCCAGTAATTAAAACAGTTAACTACTAATGTAGATTGGACAAAGCCATTTTCATCACTGTTACAAAAGTGTGTTCCATCAAGTCTCAGTTGTATGCTGAGAATGATCTTCCCCCATCTATACCAGCAGTTAAGCAATTTTCAGCACTGGTTTAAGGATCCCGACACTGATAACCAGAGTCAGTAACAGATCAGCTTCCCAGCGTACATGAGGCTTCAGTGTTTGTTTGGACACGTTCAGTCCAGACTGCAGCAGTTTTGCTTTTGTTTTCTAATCTGTTCTCTCTCTTTCTATGATATGCCATGGTTGAAATGCTCTAACTGCAGTTCTGCATTTGTCAAATGGTTAATGAGTAAAGGATTCTGCATCCTATTGCATATTTTTTAAACAAGGCTCAGAATTGGCCTAACTAGGCTCATCTTCTGGCTTTGCTGAAGCTCAGAATTTTCTTTGTTTAGAACTATTTTAGTTGACAAGAAAGAAAGGGCCAATTATAAATATGAAGGACAGAAGGCGTTTGAAAAGAAATGGAAACTTACCCAAAAGACATCATAAATTAGTAACCCCGAAAGCAGCAAACAGGAAACCTTGAGGCTCGGCAGCCGAACAAAGGCAATCATTGCAACACACAGGCCCATCGCCAGAGCTACAAAACAGTAAAGTACATAATTTGTTCAGTATTCAGGATTACAGTAGCAGGTAAAGGCGGCCCACATTTGCAGCAAGATAGTCATCTAGTCCATACAGCACTAAGACTCCGTGGTCTCCTCTCCCAGAGTTGAGATGACAGGTAGAACAAAGAAAATCATATCTGCAGTATCTATACTGGACAGACTGTAAACAGAGACTCATAGTAATAAGCATACCTGATTGGGAATTTAATACAATCTCACTTAAGTAAACTTCAGTTACCAACAATAGGGTCATGGTCCCACAGGGTATGCCTCACTGCGATCCAAAGTATAACTGAGCTCAGGCAGGCATTCCTATGCTAGTTTTAATGTAGCTAGAATATCTAAAAATAGCAGTGAAGATGTAGTGGGCTGTGGCCCAGATCAAGTCACAGGCTAGTGATGCGAAAATGTACCCATGTTTCCAGGTGGACATGTACAACCTTCACTGAAGCCCGGGCCACCACGTCTTCTCTGCTATTTTTAGCTATGCTAGCTTGAAGGAAACTAGTACAGATATACCTACTCAAGTTGCAATCCCCCCCTTCAATTGCACTGTAGACTTATCCCATACTGTCTAGAACATGAATGATTTCCCCTCATATGAAACCTTGATTATCTAAACTTCTTCCCTCTTCCCATAAGGTTTTATTTTACTAAAAATAGACAAATTATTGTGACCTTACAGTCATAGGTCAAAAGTAGAGACCTTATTGCAAGAATGACCATTTCAATGGCATGACCAACTCCTAATAGTTTAGGAGCTGGCATTTGATACATCATATATATAATCCCCAAATTAGACATAACAGGGTTTTGTTTAAGAAATGCATTGAACTTAGTAATTGAAAATGGAAATCTAAACTTCAACTTAAGGGAATTAAAAAGCTCAGGCAGGGTTACACCACCTTCCTCCACTCCGATCGCAAAAAAATTGTAGGGGAACATTTAGAGAACAGTAACATACAGACTGTTCAGGATGGAGAGCTAGAAAGTGATGAAGTAATAGGCTACTGGCTTTATTCAGTGTCTTCATCTTGATATCCAATCCAAGGTGGCAATGCAACCAACAAGCAGAAAGCTGCAAAAACTACTTATTCTCAAACCATAAAGTGAATGCTTTCTCAAAGTAAAGAAAAAAAGTAACGCATGTGTGCTTGGTGGGTTGCCAATTGCAAAGAAATGGAGAGGAGCCATTCTATCTCCTGCACAATATTTTTGTGGAGAAAAAACTAAGAAGGTGAACTGAAACTAATCACCACCACATCTTCCTGCCCTCCTGTTACCAAAGCCTTGCCTTTACTTCTGAGAACCAGTTCAATTTCAACTGCATGTATGTAAAGCCCTAAAGTAGGATAATTAATATGCACTTTAATCAACTTTCATCCTGGGATCTCAACGCATTAAACTTTAACAGCTGTAATAGAGTCTTGTGGGGTAAGTAAGACATTATAGCCATAATTTCATTGAAAAGGAACCACTGCAGATGTGGAATAGCAGTTTAACAGGGCACAGAAAAATCAAAAGTGATTTACGAAAGGAAGTGAATACCACCCTTCACCAAATTAAAACACAGGGGAATTTACACAGGAGGAATGTGATTATTAGAGTGGGAATTTGACTAGGCTAAGGCACATTAATTAATACCCTTATTCTTGCACAAAAAGCCATTAAGTTTTAAGTACAAGTGGTTAGCATCTTGAAATCACATTTAATCTGAAAGCAGCACAATCTTCCTATCAACATTCTGAGGCAGTGGTTCAATACTAACTCACAGGAAATAGTGCAACCACCAAATTACCAACATGACTTCCCACAGCACACATGGCTTATCTTTCATCTAAGTCAGGGGTGGGCAAACTTTTTGGCCCGGTGGCCACATCAGGGAATAGAAATTGTATGGCGGGCCATGAATGCTCACAAAATTAGAGCTGGGTTGCGGGAGGGGGTGCAGGATCTGGGCTGGGGATGAGGTGTTTGGGGTGTAGGAGGGTACTCTGGGCTGGGACTGAGGGTTTCGGAGGGCGGGATGGGGATCAGGGCTGGGGGCAGGGGTGCGGGAAGGGGTGCAGGTTCTGGCTGGGGGTGCGGGTTCTGGGGTGGGGCTGGGGATGAGAGGTTTGGGGTGCAGGAGGGTGCTCCAGGCTTGGATCAAAGGGTTTGGCGAGCGGGAGGGGGATCAGGAGTTGGGGCATGGGTAGAGGCTCGGGGGTGCAGGCTCCGAGCAGCACTTACCTCAAGCGGCTCCCAGAAGCAGTGGCATGTCCCTTCTCCGGCTTCTACGCTGAGGCACAGCCAGGCGGTTCTGCACGCTGCCCCATCCGCAGGCACTGTCCCTGCAGCTCCCAATGGAGTGCGTAAGAGCTGGAGCAGGGCCATCCCGGCTTTCAGGGAGCCGCGTGGTGCAGCCCCTGACTGTGCACCCCGGCCAGAGCGGGGCCGAGCTGCGTGGTGTGGTCCCCAACCCAGCGCCCTGGCAGGAGTGCCGGAGGAGGGCCAACCCAAGTGGTCCGGCCCCGACCCAGCACCCCATCTGGCGCACCAGAGAGGGGCCAAGCCGTGTGGTGTGGCCCCGCCCCAGCGCTCCAGCTGGAGCAGGACAGAGCTGCTAATGCAGCTTGCAGGCCAACTTAAAACGGTTTGTGGGCTGGATGCAGCCCATGGGCCATAGTTTGCCCACCCTTGATCTAAGTAATGACCTAACTTGATCCTGCTTAGCTTGGGAAAGCTGACAGGGTTTAAACAGCATAAGGTGGTATTGCTGCAGGCTTTAATAAATAACGAAATTAACGAGATAAAAAATATCCCAACTATTGCTGCATAAATTGTAACCAACTAAAAACATAAGCAAATTACTGAGGGCTAAACAATTTGACACACAAGCATCAAGGAAACAGCGTGGATTCAATAACTCAGTATGCAGGCTTAGTTACAGGCTCTTCTGGCAGGACAGTAAATACAAAAGAACATTCTGTCTTAAATCAGTTAAGAGATTTATCTAAAGCCCAGGTTAGTATTAGCGCAAGGCTACCTACTTTAAGGAGAGGATTTCAGCTTATAATTAGTTTGAAATGGAAGTACTTTTACCAATGACAAGATTTATTCTTAGTGTTTATTATTTCCCTTTAATTCCTCTAGTACTGCCCAAATACAGGCATACATGCATGACACCACAATTACACTAAAAGAATGCAAGGGCTAGGAAAGGAAACAAAAACCCAGTTCCTGAGTTGAGGATGAAACATACCTTCATCTTCACAGATTAAGACAGGACAGCAAGTTAATAAATTACGCATTTTTGCAGCTGTTAAGGAACACTATTAAGATGCAAAAAAGTATATAATGTTTCATTGTTGGCAACACTTCTTAGAGGCCTGAAAATATTTCCCTCTCCTTCTATGTGCTTGACATTGTAGTTTAACTGTATGCAGTGCAACAGACCCTGATCCAGTTGCCTTATCTATTGGCAGTATCCATTGGCATGGATCGGTGAGGCTTTGGAAGAGACACCCAGGGAAGCTTTTGTCATGTTTTGGCAATACACTGTGCTAAAGTAACAGAAGTGTGAACTATGGTTTTGATCTCCGTGAGTGTTAACTAAGATGCTCAGTGATAGTTACAATATCCACATTTAAACTATTTCACTGTTTCCTAAAGCATTTTCTAAAGGTAGTGGGAGATTGTATTATTGAGATCTGCACAAATCTATGATGAGTTGTGTCACACTAGCACATCATTTGGGAGAGAACCACTACTTTACACCCTCCCCACCTAACCAAGAAACAGCCACACCCAAGAAGAGGGCTCTGGGCACTAACAAGGAGAAGCCACTGTTTGTATGTATCTGGTAGAGAATGACTGTTGAGAATACCTACCTGCCCTGACAAGAGATACAATGGCAGGGATTAAGCTACAAATAAGGCAGCAAAACCAAGTGGGGTGCAGAACCAGCAGACCCAGGCACATTCAGCCAAGCTCTGCCAATGCACCAGCCAGTAACATGTCACAGTGCTGAAGGGCATGGTATTGACATCCCCAGGCACTGAAGTGTTAGCTCAAACTCAAAAGGGGACCAACAGCTTCAGGTGCTGGTGCATAAAGACTCACACCAGAATGCAGAAGGAACAGAAGAAGGTGAAGGTTTATCCCTGGCTGTGCAAAGCATGAGGCGAGTGCATAAGCAACATCAGTGTATTGAAAGAAACCCTCAACAAACCACCTCAGACATTGGTATATCTTTCTTGCCAGTTGCTGGTGTGCAGAAGGGAGCCTGATGTCAGCAGTCCCAAATGCTGAGGTGTTATCTTCATAGCTTGCCAGAGTGGCAAGAGGCCTGGCACTGGTAACCTCAAATACCAAACTACTGCAAGCAGTTGCATGCTGGCAGCTCCCAAATGCCAATCCATGGGCTTCATAGAATGATAGAATATCAGGGTTGGAAGGGACCTCAGGAGGTCATCTAGTCCAGCCCCCTGCTCAAAGCAGGACCAATCCCCAGTTTTTGCCCCCTGATCCCTAAATGCCCCCCCTCAAGGATTGAACTCACAACCCTGGGTTTAGCAGCCCAATGCTCAAACCACTGAGCTATCCCTCCCCTCAAACAGAGTAATCTGGATTGCTTGGTAAACTGAACGCAAGCAAACAATATGCGTTTTAATGTGGCCAAATTTGAAGTTCTACATCTTGGAACGTAGGTCATATTTACAGGATGAGGGACTCTATCCTGGGAAGCAGTGATTCTGAAAGACTTGGGGGATAATCAGCTGAACATGAGTCCCAGTATGGAGATGTGGCCAAAAGGAATAATGCAATCCTCGGATGCATAAATAGGAATATTGAATAGGAAGGTTATATTTCCTTTGTGTTTAGTACTGGTGCCCCCATTATTGGAATACTGTGTTAGGTTCTAGTGTCACTCAAGAAGGATGTTGATAAATTGCAGAGGGCTCACAGAAGAGCCATGAAAATGATTAAAGAATTGCAAAACATGTGTTACAGTGACAGACTTAGGGACTCAATCTGTATAGTTTAACAAATAGAAGATTAAGTGGGAGAACCTGCTCATAGTCTATAAGTAGCTACATGGGGAACAAAAATTTGATAGAGTGCTCTTCAATCTAGCAGACAAAGGAATAACAAGATCCAAGAACTGGAAGTTAAGCTGGATAAATTCTGACTGGAAATAGGGCACGTCTTTTTTAACAGTAAGGGTAATTAACCATTGCAACACTTAACCAAGCATTGTGGTGGATTCTCTATCACAGACAATTTTTAACAAAAGACTGTTTTCCTAAAAGATCTGTTCTTGTTCAAACAGGAATTAATTCATGGAAGTCCTCTGGCTTGAGTTATATACATCAGACTAGAGGGTCAAAATTGTCACTTCTGGACTTATAATCTACAAATGAATCTATGCATTTATGCAGTGCCAATGGACCAAAAGAGACCTAACAGTGGTAGTACCAGATGCCAACACTGCAGCTTCACACAATGCGACTACTCCATGGGACCCAGTGCCTACAGCATTAAGTGCTGACTTTCCCAGACAACCATACATAGATCCTGCATGGCTGTAGTGCGCTAAGAAGTCTGACACTAACAGCCCTAGGCATCAATGTGCTTCTTTTTGCAGGATGCTAGTACTGAAGGACATCTGGACACTACTGCCCTAGGCATTGTGTACCAAACAGGCTGAAGTCTTATGACTCAGCATGTCCGTGCTCGAGGTCATTAGAGAGAGTGTGCCAAAGCACTCAAATGCAACAAGTTACACTATACCAGTGCTCATCTCCCTGGACAATGCCAGCTTGCAAGACATATGGTGGCTTGATTCCAAGTATGCATAGTCATTAGACCTTAGCGGAGACTGTTGGGCTAGCCCATATAGAAGTGTCTTCGATACCCTGAACTCCCAAAACCCAAAGATATAGAGAGAGCACCTAAAAGTTTTAAATCATTAGAAACTCTATATAGTGTCTAACAATAATAATCTCCTGGTACCAAGGTACGCGCTGAATACACACCACAGGAAAACGGTAACTCTACCCAGAAGCTACATGCTGGGCCTTGCCGGCATGGATAGATACTGGAAGCTGTAAACTGGGGCCTAAAAAATGGAAAAGACAATCAATGAAAAAACCCACAGAACAGAGCTTGGACGCAAGCATGTCTGAGACCAGCTCCAGTGTCAACTTGTGCCAAGTCTCCAAGCATTTAACACCTCGCTAAAAAAGCAAAGTTGGAGAATGTACCTAACACATGAACAATCCTGAGGCCACAGAAAAAACTGAAAATCCTCAGGATGTGCCTAACCAGACAAAAACACACAGGATGCTGACAGACCTAAAATGGCCAAAGCTCTATTGGGTTGTAGACCAAACCATCTGAGGACATAAGAGGCAAAAGGCCACAAGAATCACAACTGCATTGGTTAAGATCACTGGGCAGCTATAGTGGGGATCTCCTTGACTGACTACAAAATGGAAAGGAACTAACAAAGGTTCCAGAACCTCTGAGGTACCTATAGTTGCAGCATGCTACCAGTGCATCACAGAATCACAACATCTCAAAAGAGTTAGTGGATGTTTCTGCATGACTTGTCTGAGGAGCAGGGCCCTGGAACAAGAACCATGCACTAATATCTTCAGTGAAATTAAAATTAAGCTTTGTCCCCCACCCAGAAATAGCTCAAGAAATCTGACACTAAACAGTTCTGTTAATCACTAGTTCTAAGTTTCTCTATGTTTCATATACAACTATTTAATAGAGGGACTGCAACAGGGTGGACTAGGCCCAGAGGTCCCCTATTGGAGGCCTCATGGTCCTGCCACACATCTCAGGAAAGGAGCAGTGGAGAGGTCCTCCAAGCAGGATGAGTGACTGCAGGGGAAACAGCCAATCAGGGCCTAGGAGGGCCCTATAAAAAGGAGATGCAGCACCAGAGACGTCCTTGCTGTTCCTTGCTGGAGCTAGAGGAGTGCAGAGGGTGCACCTGGTTGGCCAAATGGAACTGCAGCACAATGTTCAATGCTAGTAGGGACTGGGAGAGCGAGGAAGAGCTCCTGGCTGGCTGCTTGGCCTGAACTTAGAAGGGCCTTGAGCTAAGGGTAAAGCGTTTGTGAAGGCTAGGGCAGTGGAGAAGTGCCCCACGAACTGAAGGCAGTTTTGCTAAGGGGACACAGCAGTACACAGCTGCTATTCTTAGGGTCCCTGGGCTGGGAGCTGGATTAGTTGGTGGGCCCGGGTCCTGTGCATAGGCCACCGAGAAGGGCCTACAATTGGACAGCAGTAAAACCCCAGAAGGGGACTGTACTGTCAGACGTCCCAACTGGAGAGCTGGGGCCAGAATAGACTAAGAGGGCAAAACCATTGCTTTCACGGAGGAAACCCTGCGGGTATGGCCCAATACTAAGGCTGGGACTGCTTTAAAGACTGCTGGCGCACCCGACCTGAGGAGGGAGCTCACAAGAGGTGGGTGCCATGTCGTTACAGGGACAGGTTTTAATTATTTTTAGATATGGGGATCTGTTGGGATGTGAATGTGATTCAAGGATCCTTAAGGACTTTGTGTGCAGTTAATTTAGCATTTTTTGTATATACTACCTTCATATATATGGTAAAGTTTTTAGGGTCCCTGTTTCCGCAGTTAGAAAGGAGACAGTTTAAGCTCTGTTACAACATTGCAATCTTTCAGTCACTGTGTAGCAGGGTTAATCAAACTGCTGTGGTTTGCAGGCTGGTAAGCAGAAACCACAGAGTATTACATAAATTGGCAGATGCAATTTTCCCTCTACCTTCCCAGGAAGGAACAATTGGTGGTCACTCAAAGAAACAGGATACGGAGCTTGAAGTTCTGACTTAGTGTGGTAAATCTTATGTTTCTGGGTATGTTAGCAGAAGTTTCCTAACACAATTTTAAGTATATTCTGCAGAGAATGTTAGTTAACCTGAAGCAGAATACCTTCAAATTAACTTCTACTCAATTCCCTCAGCATAGCTAAGTTCCAAAATAGTCCCTCATGCCTCTGTAGCTGCTCAAATCCTCTATGCCCATGAGGAAAAAGACATTACTGTCTACTCATTGTGTTCATATTATCCACCTCCAATTGAACAAAAACATGGGAAGGCTATTTCCATACTTAAGAGAGGATGTACTCGGGCGCTTGCCATGTTATACTCATTAAGTCCTCAGTCCATTTTGCCATCCAAGCAAAAACTGAACCAAAACATTCCAAACACTCCACACTGAGAAATAAGCATTTTTAAAACCCACAAACATACATCATGTGTCAAAACAATCATCCTGGGAAAAACAACTTTGCTTTCTATTATGTAAAATACCCCTGAACTTTGGGAACAGCTCAGCCAGCTGCCCCGGGGAAAAGATGCCAGGATTCATACAGTGGTGGTATGTGCCAGCAGGATCTAGACTTTGTAGGTGCTGTCAACTGGCTATGGAAGAGGAAAAAGGCTCTATGGCAAATGAAAAGGGAGATATTGTCTGAGTTCAGAAAAACACAAGATGAATCGGGTGTTTTCTCCCCTCCTTTCTGTCAGGCCAAGACCAATGGTCTGCCAGACTGATGCGAGCACACACTTGCACCATCTGTTTCACTTTCTTCTGACAGAGAAACAAAAGATCAACTGTCTGAGTGGGAGGGCAAAACCAATGTACATGGAGAAAAAGCCACTGGCACACAGTGGTTTTAAAGAATAGTAAATGCTCCTTTTGCATGCATTACTGAGAACTATAACTGCCACCTTTCCTCCTCAAATCAGATTAATTTATTAGAATCCAGTACTCAATTACAGAGAAACAGGAGACATGCAAGGAAATGTGACTACAGTTTACCTACAATGGTAAAGCTGGAGAGCTTGTTTTCCTGACAAAGGCCTCTACAGGCCCTAGGGTTGCCAGGTGTCCAGTTTTCGACCAGAAAAGGGACCCTGCCGGCTCCAGTCAGCACTGCTGACCAGGCTGTTAAAAGTCTAGTTGGCAACACAGCGGGGCTGGCAGACTCCCTACCTGGCTCCACGCAGCTCCCAGGAAGCGCCCAGCATACCTGGCTCCTAGGTGTAGGGGGGACCATGGGGGCTCCATGCACCAGCTCCGAAGCTCCCATTGGCCAGAAACCATGGCCAATTGGAGCTATGGAGGCAGAGGCAGCACACAGAGCCCCCTGGCCACGCCTCTGCCTAGTAGCCAGACATGCCGGCCACTTCCTGAGAGCCACCTGAGCTAAGTGCCACACAGAGCCTGCATCCCTCACCCCCTCCTCCACCCCCAACCCCTCATGCCCGGTTCCAACCCAGAGTCCACACTCCCAGCTAGAGCCCCCACTCCCTGCTGCACCCCAACCCCCTGCCCCAGCCCAAAGCCCCCTCCCACATCCTGAACTCCTCATTTCTGGCCCCATCCTGGAACCTGTACCCCCTCCCACACCCCAACCCACTGCCTCAGCCCGGAGACCCCTCCCACACTCCAAACCTCTCATCCCCTCCCCAGAGCCCGGAGTCCCCTCCTGCACCCCAAACCCCTCATCCCCAGCCCCACCCCAGAGCCTGCATCCCCCAGCTGGAATCCTCACCTCCTCCTGCACCCCAATCCTCTGCCCCAGCCCAGTGAAAATAAGCGAGTGAGCGACAGTGGGGGAGAATGAGCAATGGAGGAAGGGGGATGGAATGAGTGGGGGCGGGACCTTGGAGAAGGGGTGGGGCAAGGGTGTTTGGTTTCCTGCTATTAGAAAGTTGGCAACCCTAACGGGCCCTTCCCTGCTCAATATTACTCAAGAACATTTAATTTATTTGGATTTATACATCCTAAAAAGACACCTATACATACGTTCTAAGCACTCTTGACATAACAATGATGTAACGGATATAGTTACACTGGTCAATTTCCCCATGTAGACAAGCCTTGTGGGGCTTTATAAGTCAAAACCAACACCCTGAACTCTACCCAAAAATGTATAGGTAGCCACTGCAGATCACAGGGTAACATTATATGTTCAAGGTAAGCTACTCTGCTTAAACAGTAGAACCCAACACACTTTGCCAGCTTCAGTTTCCAGGTGATTTTAAGGGATAGCCCAAAGTGAAGCAGGGTTCTGTATCTAATCTTGAGATGACAAAAGGCACAGATGAGACATCACTTCCATAGTCAAAGGAATCTTCATAATCTCATGGCCACATATGTGATAAAAAGCTGTTGCTTCTCTCTGATCTTCTAGTGGCAGTTGGGAGACTAACCTAGTTTGCAAACCTGAACAAATGCTAGACAAACCCTCAATTTATGGAGCAGATATTATTCTCACCCCCTCCTCCCAGCTACTTCCCCCAAACACAACCAGCACCTCAGTCTTTTCTGGATTGAGCCTCAATTTGCTAGCTCTCATCTAGCCTCATCCATGTCAGCAACCAGACTGACAAACATCAAGGAGATATGAGGCAACTAGATACCGTGAGAGTAGTCATCACAACCTTTTTAATAAACTTAACCAAAAATTCAAGATAAGACAGGACAATTGTCAGCCAGACTGTCAGGATCAAGCTATGGTTTCTTGAGCAGCTGCTGCACACTTTTCTTTAACTGAACTAGGCAATCGGTACTCCTCCAAAGATGTGTTCATTATCTCCAACGATAGTCCAATATCTTCCCCACTGGCTTTTACCAGCCAGGAAGGACAGCTGGCCCAAACACAAATTGTTGCATAAAATACTCTCAACACCTCAGGTACCTTAGAATGGTACCTTCCCGACAAAACTGGGAAGACTGTTTTGTCCCTCCTCAAGAATTTGCCTCATTCCCACTGAATGTAAGTGATTTTATATGTAAGTAAGAAAATTCCTCTCAACAGGAATTCCTCTTGAATTAGCAGCCCAGCAGAAAAAGCTAGGCTTACCCAAGGGTTGTACTTCCTGAAATTCCTCCATTGGTCCCATGAAATCCATAATTTGTTTCAGAAGAGCTCCAATCCACATGAATGTTGTTGTCACTGAGCACTATCAGCTTCAGTGACTCCGGTACTACTATGGAGAGGAACTCCAAGAACACTCAGAGCAAACTCAGAGTGCAATTGGTGACCAGCACAATAGGACCAGTCCTAATCTTCACTCTATCCTAAGACTTACATATAAGATTAAGACACTAACTAGTCCAGTGCTGAGGTGGGACATCAATCATTCACGCTGGATGCTAACACCACCACAATGCCATGACAACCCTTCTTTGGTTTATGCTGTGTTGAGTACTTAGCCAGAAAATGCCCTACATTGTCTCCCCAATACATGCAAAGCTGGAGGCTTCCTCCATTACTACAGTAGTGTTACTTTATTGACAGCATCTAATACAATGGGGCCCTCACCACAACTACCTCCCCTCAGTACCAACTTGTTCAAGAGTGAATGCATGAGAGAGTAATTACAGCCTAGTTCTCTAACGAAACAGAGCTCTTTCTGCTTCCATCAACATGCACATGTAAACCAAAACAAGTGGCTGGGCAGCAACAGATTGTTCCATTAACCTGCCTTCATAAGTATGAATTGTCAATGTGAATCAGGTCATCTAAAAGTGACAAGACCTTATAACACAACTACAAGAGAGATTACAGCAGTTAAAAAAATGGATAAAATAGGCTATTCAATGTCTGTCCCCTTCCTTATCATCAGATCTTCTTCTACCAGTACCAATTTCAGAGAGCGCCGTTCTTCAGATTACTTCTCAGATGACCAAGTAGTCTTGCAACTTTTGTCTTGAAGTATGAAACAAGTTATATCAAAGTGATTTCACTGAACAAACCTGAATGCAACTTCAGTTGCCTCACACTTTTCATTAAACATTTGTGTGGGTGAGGTTTTATCTTTTGCCAGCAGTAGGGCACTTGAAGAAGGAAGGTTTTACTTAAGTGTCTTGACCTATAAGTACCATATTCTACATACATCAGTTCAAAAATAATCAAAATGAACGGTAGGAATCAGCTAGAAATCAGAACTGATTTTGAGAGATGTTAAAAGGCCAAGCACTCTTCAGCTGCTTCCTGATCAAGAAACCACTCCACTAGATGAGATCAGGGGATGTAATCACAGAGGCAGAAATGAGATTTTAATCTTTTGTCTGAGGAGATATTTAATATCTCTCTGCCAGATAAACTGCTATACGCAAATCTCCTTACTGTTTTACAATGTATACTTAGAGAGATTAAATCTTTCTTTTGAAACAAAAATTCACAAACTATGATCTAAGGACCACTGGTGGTCCAGGAAGCACTATGATCTGCAGAAAGCTATATGGACACATGGTGCTGACTTTCCTCTTTGTTTTCAGCTGCTAAATTACATTTAATGTAACTTTAGATATTTATAACCACTTTTCAAGCATTATTTTTCCATGTAACCAATTGCTGAAGTTGCCACCGGGATGTTATTCTATCATGGATGTAAAAAGGGAGGTGCTGCAGATAATCACAAATGGGTGAGGAAAGGTCTATTGAGATGTGATCTATGCCATGAAAAAGTTTGAGAATTCATTTTAAAACTATGTGAAAAACAAAATCAGGTCTACTGACTTCAGACTGTCTGACCCTTTACTCAAGACACGTCTGCAGGAGCAGGAAACATTTATATTTTAAATATTAAAATTAAAACACTATCCCATTCATGTCTATCACGAAAATCTGTACAATTTACACAAAATCAGAGGCACTGAAAAAAAGAGATATTCAGAGAATGAAGGAGGAAAGAATTGTGTGGAGGATCACTTGTATATTTAAGCAGAATTTTGCTTTCTTAACTATTAACACTGAGGCTACAACTTCATCACTCCTGGCCAGACCAGCACAAACACCATTTGCTGGTGGAAGGCAGGAAAGAGTCAGTACAGTTCCTTTTCCTCACACATAGCAGAATCCTTCCATTACTGCTAGAAACAAATCATCTCCACTAGCTCACATTGATTTAAAGCGGCTTGTGTTGCTGCCCACTGGGATAATTTTTCCTTAAAGGTATCCAGAAGTATAAAGAAGTGTTAATTATATAAATCCTGTTTTGCAAACAGACAAAACCCCACCACATTACTGCAATGTGAGTTAAGTGCACAACTTCAGTATCTGTACAGACTCTCCATTAGCTTGCCACATATTTTACAAAGGTTTGCCAAGTGCAGTCTAACATTTTACTTGTATGACTCAGGAAGGCATCAATGTTAGCAAATTTCACCTGGGCCCTGGCTTTGTCAGTTAATATATATAAACTGGGACTTGTCCCACATTTCACATACTTACCATCCATGAGGAGCCAGTGGCCAGTTAGGACCCAGATAAGGACAAGCATGACAGACAGGGAGAATGAGAGCAGTTCAGCAGCAGTGAAACGTCCACAACAGCCAAAGGAAATCCTGGAAACAGCACACTATATTAGTTCAAAGATTTAATGCTTTCCATTTAAAGAACAGAAAAACCTCTGGCTCTGTTTGGACGAGGCTCATAAGTACTAATATTCATAAAAGATGCCAGACAGACCTGAAAGGGAAGTTCTCTTTGCCACAAAATAGGTACCAAAGGCAGCAACAATAAAGGCTTTCTCCACATTTAAATAACTTGCCTAAATTCGGAAGCGGAGGGATGAAAGGGTTAGTATATGTTAGTGTATGCAGATTTAAATCAAAGCAGTTTAAATCACTGATTTTAACCATAATTTAAATCAGCAAGCAGAACACCTTGATTTAAATCCATTTTAATCCTGTTTTACATTTGTATATAGCTATTTTCCTAAAGAAAGGTTTATTCTCATTGATTAGTAAATATTAAAACATGTTTATTTGCAACTAAATAGAACCTTTACACTAAATTTGGTGCTTCATTTTGCTAAATAGGTAGATATACTATATCCACACATTTATTTAAGCAATTATATAGTTTAATTTACATTTATTCAGATTCTTAATTTTCACATATTTTATTATGTTAGAAATTGGTAACAATGCATTTCATATTTACTAGATTTACTTTTTGTGATTTGTATCAACTTGGATAGAAATTAGAATTCACTTAAAATACATACAAAAACAATTTTAAAATGCTTTTTTATTAGTTAAATGAAGGTATCTCAAATGTGTTGGATACATTAAAAAGTTTAGCATTCAAAGCTAATTACTAATCAAATGAAGTTTCTGTAGTTAGTAAGTAGAAATTATTATTTCTGGTCATCATGTACTTCAAGATTTTAGAACTAGCAGATCTCATCTGCTCACAGCTAATTTTATTAATAGATTGGAAGAGGAAAACAAGCTCTCTTGATTTTTCAATTCCCAATTGGTTTCTTAACTTTGAATTAACTAGTCATTGAACTAACTTAGTAAAGTGAAATGAAGAAAATATTCTCTCTGCACATGCAGAACAGAAGACAGATAGAGAGATTGAAATAAATCTATGTATCATGGGTCAAAAGCAGGCTTAGCACTTCAACAAATGCTTGCTCAAGGTGCTTAACTAGGTCAGACTTTCTTTAAAACTTCAGCAGCAAACATGTACTGTTTACCTTCAAAAACAAATTCACTATACTAAATTAAAATATTTTAAAAATTAGGCCTTAACACAGGCTGTCATAATTTCAAATTTATTTTTAGAAAGGTCTCTTCTAAAAAATAAACCTGTATTTAATTTAAATAAACTGATTTAAATCACAAAAAAACAGCAATTTTTATCCATCCTGGTCTATGTCCATTTAATTCTTGGCTCTTCTGCTGAGACTTATCAGGGTTGACTATCAACTGATACTGAATATGAACGGTTTTGCAATGCAGACTCCTGTCTGCAAGACCTGCAACTCATTTTAAAAAGGGCACTAAACAGCTGTCATTCATGTTAAGGTGGCTATTGCACGGTCACTATAGTCTTTGAAACATCTAGAGTTAATGACCATAATGCAACTGTGGTAGCGTAATATAAAAGTCCAACCCCAGCTCCTAAACACAATGAAATCTCACCCAAAGCAAGCCAAAACTTCTGAAAAACACTGAAGAACACTAATCCCCTACAATAGTATCATATTTCCCATGCTGGCAAGTGTGCATGACAGGCAGAAATTGTGCTTCCTAGTTTCAAAGTGGGAACCTGGTTTTGGCAAAGAGAACCAGAACTTATACAAACAATCAGCACTAGAGCCCTGGAGTTAGTGCTAGTAGCAGAAACCCCAGTTAAAAAAAAAATCTCATTAAGAGAAATAAATGCATACAAAAGAAAAGCAAAAGATTTATCTAGTCCTTACTTGTTTTGAGGAGAACAAGGTCGTGTTAAATACTGGCACATCGGGAGCAGAAGGAAAGCAAAGGCTATTGTTGCAAGGACTAGAAAAAGAGAAAATGTAACATTAGTACATTCAGATCCATTTTCTACTGTGTGCAAACAGCTCCCAGTCTGAGAAAGCTTTGTGACACTGTCTTATTAGTGTATACTACAACATTTAAAATCCCCTCTTCACAGAATCAGCTTGAGGGTCGAGGGGTCAATTTTTGCTGTGTGTAGCATATTCATGGCTCTGCCAAACCGGAGCAGTAGGACGGACCTTCTTACCGATATCTTGATCGGCAAACAGTGTTCTGAAGAACTGCAGAAGTAGGGTCAAAAGGCCACTATAAATTTTTTCCGAAGTCAAAGTGTTGACATTTGCTTGTATGCAAAAATCTAAGCTAAAGCAGTTTCTGAATTCTTAGAAGATGTAGCCTGCAAAGTTGAGAGGCTTGCTGGCCTTCAATTCATTGATTTTAAAATCTATTTGTAATGCCTTAATCAATAAAAACTGGTAAAGGGCAATGTGGAGAATTAGGGCTAAGTTAATATTTAGTTATTTATGCATTACACTTAAAAGAAACTATCCCTACGCCAAGGAGTTTACAGTCATCATTAGATAAAATTTGACTTGACACAGAAAGCAGGAAAAGGGTGAAAATGTGAAGGGGTGGCACTGCCATAGTAAAAAAGAAAAGGAGTACTTGTGGCACCTTAGAGACTAACCAATTTATCTGAGTACAAGCTTTAGTGAGCTACAGCTACGAAGTCATATGGCTACTTATTTGCTTTTTATTTTATTTACTATGGTTACCAAGTTAATTTTTATACACATTCATTCAAAATGTACAAAAATCAAAGTAATAGAAATGTAGTGTTGGAAAGGACCTTGAGAGGTCTTCTAGTTCAGCCCCCAGTGCTGAGGCAAGACCAAATATACCGAAACAATTCCTGACAGGTGTTGGTCTAACCTGTTCTTAAAAACCTCCAATGATGGGAGATTCCACAACCTTCCTTGAAAGCCTATTTCAGAGTTCAACTATCCTTGTAGTTAGAAAATTATTCCTAATATCTAATCTAAATCTCTTTGCTGCAGATTAAGCCCATTACTTCTCGTCCCACCTTCAGTGGACTTGGAGAACAACTGATCAGTGTCCTTTTTACAGCAGCTCTTAACATATAACCCCCCCATCCACTAGCCAGCAACCTTGCCAAACAAGGAAATTAGGTTAGTTTGGCATGATTTGTTCTCGACAAATCCATGCTGGCTGGCTATTCCTTATAACCCTATTACCCTCTAAGTGCTTACAAACTGTAATAATTTGTTCCAGTATCTTTCCAGGCACCCAAGTTAAGCTAAACGGTCTATAGCTCCCTGGGTCCTCTTTGTTCCCCTTTTTAAAGATAGGTACTATGTTTGTGGTTCTCCAGTCCTCTGGGACCTCACCCATCCTCCATGAGTTCTCAAAGATAATCCCTAATGACGCTGCTTCAGCTAGTTCCGTAACCACCTTAGGGTGAATTTCATCAGGTCCTGCCAACTTGAAACACATCTAATTTAACTAAATACTCTCTTTAACCTGCTATTCCCCTATTTTGGCTTGCATTCCTTCCCCGTGTTAATATTGTGTTAAGTATCTGGTCACAATTTACGTTTTTAAGTCAAGAATGAAGCAAAATAGAAACACCTTAGCCTTCTTGATATCGTCCATTATCAACTCTCCTTCCCCACTAAGTAGAGCACCTACAGTTTCTTCATCTTTCTTTTGCTCCTAACGTATCTATTGAACCTTTTTTATGGCCTTTATGTCCCCTGCTTGAGGCAACTCATTTTGTGCCTTAGCCTTTTTGATTTTGTCCCAACATGCTTGTGCTTTTCTTTTGTTCTCATCCTAGGTAACATGGCCATGTTTTCACTTCTGATTTTCAGGTAATTAGAAAGCTCCCAATGGAGCCATACTAGCTTCTTACTATTTTTTCCTATCTTTCCTTTGCATCAGGATAGTTTGCTGCTGTGCCTTGAATATTAAACAAGGATAAACAACAAAAACAATAGGGAAAAGACCAAAAGAACTCTCTGAAATTAAAAGCATTGAAGAAAAAGAAAAATATGAAAGTCTGGATTCTGAAGCACTGCTATCCACAGTTATGGGCATTAATTTATAATGTACGCATACATTTTATTTTTAAAAGTTCCTTCCCCATCTCTCAAAAAAATTGGCCAATTCATCATTCAAATGATTTATCAGACTCTCCACATAATAAATTTCTTTAAAATAGTGTAAGTGTAGAAATACAACCTTTGAGAGTTGTCAGGTCATAACATATTTTTCATATACTTGGATCACATGATCCATAAATGCATTTCAGTTCATAGTGACAAGACTCAGAATGCTTAACATTTCCTGTTTGAGACGGATGAACATGAATAGAAGAGAACGTAGTCACCTGCTGTGCATATCGTAAAGACTACTTGAACTGAATCAAAGAAGAAGAACATGACTAGGAGAGAAACAGATGCTCCAATCGGAAGGAACAGTGCCTGGGTGGAATCGATGGTCTGGATACCTGCAGGAGAAAGAATACAACAGGTTTCATTTATGAAAGAATATAACAGGTTTCATTTATGGGATTTCTCAGCACACATACTAAAACAGAATATTGTATTTAGATCTTCTCCTAGTCTGTTTTTGTAGTCCAGTTCCCAAATGTATCCAAGAACTTTATAGTGAATTTGGTCATTATACTGCTGACTTAAAAGAATACGGATTCTGAGATACCCATTTAATTTCAAGGAAATACACCAGGGCCTAGCTACAGTACTGAATGCAAAACTGGTTCTTCAACTAAGACTTACTACTCTTTCACAGGGGCTAGGTAAAGAACAGCAGCAACAGCTCTATGGAGCCCAGGGAGAGGGATGGATGGGGAATGGTGGCAGTCTGTGCTCAGGATGTTGTTTGTGACTATCAAGATATGACAGCAGGTTTAGCATTAATTGTGGTAATTTGATTCCCAATCCCATCTCATGTTTACCATACTATTTACCTTAATCAAGACAAAATCAGTGTTGTCGAAGATTTAAAGGAATGGCGTTATCATGTTAGAGTTCTAAAACTCTAGTCAAGATGACAAAGCAAGATGTTCTTTAGCCAGGGCTAAACTGGTTGAGTTAAAGGTTGCTTTAACTTGACCAGTTTAGCATACGCTAAAGAACTTCCTTGGTCTTAACTAGAATTTTAGAAGGTGTTCAACTGTGTGAGCTAGCTCAGTTTAATACCACACCTTTAAATCCTATTCAAGAGAAGGCCACTGTGCATTTATATAGCATTCTTTGTAAGTCACACAATAACTTACAGAGTAAAAAGCTAATGATCAAGTTTTCAAAAGCACCTAAATCACTAAGGGTATGTCTGCACTGCAATTTAAAACCCACAGCTGGCCCTTGCCAACTGATCCAGGCTCACAGGGGTTGGACTAAGTGGCTGAATTCAGGCTCAGGCTGGAGCCTGGATTCTAGGACCCTGTGAGGTGGGAGGGTCCCAGACCACAGGCTGCAGCCTGAGCCCGAATGTCTACAACTTAGTCTCAGCCCTGTGAGCCCAAGTCAGTTGCAAGGGCCAGCCACAGGTTTTTAATTGTCGTGTAGACATACCCAAAGGTAATTTTGAAAATATTACATAATATGTACCGATTTAGCGGACTATTTAAATATAGACATAAATTAGTATAACAAGTCACCTGTAAAATTTATTCTTGAAAGCAGACTCTCTAAACATGGAGCATAAATACTAAAGGTTTTAAGTCTGATCCACTCAGTGACATTAAGAACATATCATATGGTACGGTGAAAGATATGTTGGGCCCTATTAAGCTTAATGATCACTAACTTTAAAAAAATCAATACAGAATTGTACAGGGACTCAAAAAATAATTTTTAAAAACAGAAGTAATCTGTTGAAATAGCTTGGTGCCAGTGAGAATATACATGGCACCATCCTAAATTAACTGGAGTCTAAGAATCAGACTTCTGGGAGATGAGAGAACAAGGTGGTTACTGAAATGGGGCTTTGATAAAAACTAAAAATAGTGTTTAAGGAGTTCCCAAACTGTTTTTGGCTGGGACCCCCATTGAAAATATTTCAGGCTGTGATGACCCCCCCTCAAAAAATGACAACCCCTGCATACCATTCCACCCTTACTTCTGCACTGCTGCTGGGGGCGGTGCTGCCTTCAGAGCTGTGTGCCTGGCCAGCAACCCTTGCTCTTCAGCCACCCAGCTCTGAAGAGCTTGGGCTGTCAGCCAGAGTACAGACATGCGTTGGGGCTGAAAAAGCTCACGACCCCCCCAACCCCATAACCACCTCACGGGCCCCAGTTTGAGAACCACTGAAGCTCTTTGGTTGTGATGGCCTCAATCCATTATTCTGAAGATGACAAAACAGATGAGGAATAAAAAGAGGTTGCTTGCCTAACCCTAAATTGGAGTGTATGGCCTCTGCAATCCCAGCACCAGTGACCCAGGAACCTTCCACAAAGCAGGGCATGTTGGCACCCAGAACAGTAAGCCCGGAAATAGCCTTCCTCTAGGTAGATAAGGCATTCTTTGTGGAGTTCAACTCCATCATCTTGAAAAAGCAGGACACTGCTTTAAGCCAGACTTCTTAACCCAAGCAGCAACTGTGTGTTAGGTACAGCAGTCCAAATTCCAGACCAGAATAAAGGCTTCACAACAGTACAAAAACAGAACACACACTAAAAGCCACTACAACACTCCTAAAACATTAAACTATAAAACACTTAAAAGTTTTGGCTGAAAAGCCAAGCTAAGTTTTACATGCAATACATGAAGGCAACTTATGGAAAAAGATTGGAGGCTGTTGGAACCCACAAGACATTTTATAGGTTCAGCTCCACCAATGGTATTTGTGCGTTCCCAACAAACACAGCTTTCTAGAGTGTTTCTGAAACTATGCTCTTCTGGGTTATTCATATCTCTTAAGTGTGAAAATGCAGATGCAATTCTCAAAGATAGAACACTTCAAGAGGTTAATGGGGGGGAAATGTGAGTGAGATAGCATTGTGAACTTGATCGTATACCCATGTTGAATGACTTCCAGGACCCATTTGTCCATTGTTGTCACACTCCAAGCTGGTAAAGAGAGTGCTGAACACCCCCCAAAGGGAGTGGGTCAGGTGCACAGTGAGAGACAGTGGTTGGCAGCTCCCTGGTTGCATTCAGAAATAACGCTTCCGAAAAGACTTGAGTATGAGATGCTGGAGGTTGTGATGAACCTTCATAAACAAGCAAGGGAAATACAACCTAGATGGAGCTACTGTAAGGTGGGTGCAATATTGGTTAGAAAACTGTTCCCAGAAAGCAGTTATCAGTGGTTCACAGTCATGCTGGAAGGGCATAATGAATGGGGTCCTGGAGGGATCAGTTCTAGGTTCAGTTCTGTTCAATATCTTCATCAATGATTTATATAATGCCATAGAAAGTACATTGTGACAGGGTCGGGCCAGATGGCTATAGGAGAGTGACAGATTAGCCCCAGGTTAAGTAGGTCCCTTTTCCCTGGGTAAGGTAACAGGGAAGGTTCCAGAAAAATCAGGAACATTCTGGAAACAATTAAGGCAGACAGGCTGATTAGAACACCTGCAACCAATCAAGAAGCTACTAGAATCAAGTAAGGCAGGCTAATCAGGACACCTGGGTTTAAAAAGGAGCTCACTTCAGTTTGTGGTGTGTGGGAAGAGCTGGGAGCAAGAGGCGCAAGAAGCTGAGAGTGAGAAAGCGTACTACTGGAAGACTGAGAAGTACAAGCATTATCAGACATCAGGAGGGAGGTCCTGTGGTGAAAATAAAGAAGGGGTTGGGAGGAGGCCATGGGGAAGTAGCCCAGGGAGTTGTAGCTGTCACACAGCTGTTACAAGAACCACTGTAGACAGCTGCAAACCACAGGGCCCTGGGCTGTAACCCGGAGTAGAGGGCAGGCCCCGGTTCCCCCATCCCTCCAACTCCCTACTTGATACCGGAGGAGTTGTACTGGACTGTGGGTTCCACCAGAGGGGAAGGTCTCTGGCCTGTTCCCCAATCCACTAGGTGGATCAGCAGAGACTGCAGTGATTGTTCTTCCTTTCCCAATGCTGGCCAGTGATGAGGCTACCTGAGTGAACAGCAGATTTGAGCCACGAAAGCGGCCAAACCAAGGGCTGCCATGAACCTCTGAGGTGAGAAAATCCGCCAATAAGTGCAGGACCCACCAAGGCAGAGGACGAACTTTGTCACGACACTTATAAAGTTTGCGGATGATACCAAGCTGAGAGGGGTTGAAAGTACTTTGGAGGATAGGATTAAAATTCAAAATGATCTGGACAAACTGGAGAAATGGTCTGAACAGGATGAAATTCAAAGAGGACAGATGCAAAATACTCCATTTAGGAAGGAACAATCAGATGCACACATACAAAATGGGGAATGACTGCCTAGGAAGGAATACTGCGGAAAGAGACCTGAAGGTCATAGTGGACCACAAGCTCAATATGAGTCAACAGTGTAACACTGTTGCAAAAAAGGGGAACATAATTCTGGGATGTGTAAGCAGGAGTGTTATAAGCAAGACATGAGAAGTAATTCTTCCGCTCTGCTCCACACTGGTTGGGCCTCAACTGGAGTATTGTGTCCGGTTCTGGGCGCTGCATTTCAGGAGAGATGCGGACAAATTGGAGAGGCTCCAGAGAAGAGCAACAGAAATGACTGAAGGTCTAGAAAGCACGACCTATGATGGAAGATTGAAAAAGTTGGGTTTGTTTAGTCTGGAGAAGAGAGGACTGAGAGGGGACATGACAGCAGTTTTCAAGTACACAGAAGGTTGTTACAAGGAGGAAGGAGAGGAATTGTTCTTCTTGACCTCTGGGGATGGGACAAGGAGCAATGATCTTAAACTGCAGCAGCGGAGGTTTAGGTTGGACATTGGGAAAAACTTTCTGTCAGGGTGGTTAAGCACTGGAATAAATTGCCTAGGGAGATTGTGGAATCTCAGTCAGATTTTTGGGAACAGGTTAGACAGGCGCCTCTCAGGAATGGTCTAGATAGTACTTAGTCCTGCTGTGAGTGCAGGGGACTGGACTGGATGACCTCTCAAGGTCCCTTCCAGTCCTATGATTCCATGAACATGGAGGACTGGGCCATTGGCTCTTCTACCGCTTGTGAGGAGACTCATAGGACCACTGGTGGAAGAATTGGGGAGCTCTAAATTGCTGTGTTGGAGGCGGGTGATAGAATTTGTGTTTGGATGCTGGTGTGTAGATACCCAGTGATCGAAGAGTGGCACTGGAGTCTTTGAGGAGTGAGGGGAGTCATCAGTCCTCTGATTGAAGAGATGAGACTCATCGAAAGGGAGGACCTATATGGTGGTCTGGACCTCCCTCGGGAAACCTAACAAATATAGCCACAACTCCCTGCACATGATGATCCCTGTAGCCATTGTGTGCAAAGAACTATCTGCTGTGGCCGTGGCCTGGAGAATTGTCCTCACAACTAACTTCCCCTCCTCTAGGGTAGCCTCAAAGCAGGCTTAATACTGCTGGGGCAGTTTGTCTGTGAAGTCAGCCATCTTGCTACAGCTAAGCAAGTCACACTTGGTGAACAGAGCCAAATAATTGGAAATGCAAAATAGAAGGCTGGCAGACGAGAAAACCTTGTGATGCAGAAGGTCAAGTCCGCTGCGGTGGAGCATGGGCAGGGCTTAAAATTCAGCCAGAGCTGTCCAGAGTGGAGCTCCAGTAAATATTTTCAAACCTGTGGGAGCCGCAGGCTCCAGGAAATACTCTGAGAATTTAAGCCCTGAGCGTGGATGTTGCTGCCGGGCCCGTTCCATCGCTATCTAAATGACAAGGGAATGAGGAGTGGTATGGGGAGGGGTGAGAGAAGAGAAACTCAGATCCCTCTGAAGGCACATAGTACCTCTTCTTTGCCCCCTTGGGGGTGGGTGGGCAGGTACCTGGAGTGTGCCATACAATAGGTGCTGGTTGAAGAACACCATCTTTGATTGCTAGAGCCACTATGGCTGGTACTGAGGCATGCAAGATTTCGTGCAGCTGGTGCTGCTTGTCTTGTTCTTCCGCCAGTGAGATGTGAAGGGCATCCATCATCTTGAACTTGGTGGCAGCCATCCAGGGCTGAAGAGGGAGTCGAAGATATAGGAGACAATGAGGGGAATCACTTCAATTCTGGTGGTACTGTCAGAGTTGGACTAAGTGGTGTACCCTCCAACAGCAGTTCTGAATGCCTATTGATGACTGTTGAAGGGGCAAGATTGGAGACTTTTCACAAGCAGAGTGGGAAGATTCTGATGGCAGATACTGTGACCACGAAACCCAGTAAGGCCAACCAGGCAGATCCAGTGATTGCTGCGGAGGTCCCCAACGAGCAGGATACCAAGGACCCCATGGCTGGGCAAAGGGAAGATATTGCCATTGAGTCAGCAGGACCTTAGAATAGTCACATCAGCAGTGTGTTGGGAGGTGGGGGAGGCACCGACGCTGCATTCCATCCAAGTCCTCAGATGTTGATAAGTCAGGGCCCGGTTCAAATGGTGGTGCCATAGGGACTGGCAGAACCATGGGAGCCATTGGGGAGCAGGGAGGGACACAGCCCGAAGGAGGCAAGGCTAATGTACGGGACTTACTCTCCTAATAGGCAAAGCACTTGAAGGCATGGAGACCTCATCTTTGCCAAAGCAAAGAGTTTATGAGGCTCGGGGTCCGATTCGAGTCTTCCCCTGTGTCAGCAGCATGGACTCCACAGTCTGAACCAGAGCCAGAATGGAGGACTGCCTCAGAACAAAGGCATCAGCAGTGCTGACGTGGAAGGAGTTTACAGCTCAGTGGATGGAACTGATGGATCGGACATCCAGTGTGGCTTCCTATCATGCTTGTGAGCCTTGGAAATGGCTGCTTCTTCGTGGCCAGAACTGGACGGAGGACCATCCTTCTTGGGTCTGGAGAAAGATTTACTGCCATGGTTATGTGTATGCCTCCTTGCCTCACGGCTAGGCCCTGGTACTGATACCAGCAGGACTGGACTGGTGCTACTTGGTAGGAGGTGCGCTCCTCAACTGCTCAGGCTGACGTATGGGGGGGAGGGAGGAGTGTCCATGGCCTGGATCCAACTGAGGCCTCATGCTGACCTCCATGAAGTGGAGGGCCCAGTCTTCCTGGGTACATCTTGGGAAGGAGAGGCAGATACTGCATCTAGATGAAATGTGGGCTTCCCCCATGAAGTAAAGGGGAACGAGCAAGGGTTGGAGGTGCAGATCTTGAAGCCCGGCATCTTTGGCATAATCCAGTACCCAGGCATAGGTGCTGGGGTGGGGGAGGAGGGTGGCGCACGCATGACCAGTAAAATGGCATCCCCAAGTCCTTAAAATCCTAAAAACTACTTCTGCAAACAAAAAAAACTACTAAAAAACAACAACTATATACAGAAATAAAACAGTCTTTTCTGTGTTATAGGGAAGTGAATCACAAGAGATGAGAGAACAGAAGAGGCTTCACTCGGACCATGTGATGCTGAGAAGAAACTGAGGGCCCTGCCCTTTATTGCCTTGGACAGAATCATGAGGTGGAGCAAGGGCACATGCGTGGACTAACGGACACTACTATTTTCAAAAATCTCAGGCTCCGAACACATGCATATAACCCTCAGTGGAATACAATATGGACCATCACTCGAAGAAGAACTATCTGGGTAAAGAAACAACATTTGTGATGAAAAGCTGGCCTTCAATGCAATATTGACAAAATAGAATGTAATGGGTGCACACCCAGTCTAATGTCATAGCTGTGTCCCCAAAATATTTACAAACATTGCTACATGCAGAATCAGGTAGAATTACAGGATTTTAAAGGTGAGGTTTTAAGGCTGACGTACCATATACCACAGAGCAGTGCTTCTCAAGCTACCTGTTGTGGGGGACTGGCAATTTTTTTTTTTCCAATGTGCACGCAGACCGGCAGCCGATGGCTCACGGACCGGCATCGGTCCGCGGACCACCACTTTGAGTAGCACTACCATAGAGCACAAGAATGATTGTTTTAATTTTCGAAGATATGTTTGAATAGGTTGCTCACTCAGATATATGGTATCACTAGTCAAGATTTCCATGCTTCAAAACACATTAAGCCCACACGAAATCTTAAACCAACAACTTAGTTTTCAGTCACCAACATTTCAGTGGCCTTTCAAAAAAAAAAAAAAAAAAGCAGCATAAGGTAGGGCCTACCAATAATATCCACAGAAGTAATGTCATCCACATGACATAATTATTTACTTTAAACCCCAAGGATCTGTTATTTCAAAACAGCTGGCATAGTCCAACAGAAAAATTAAAGAATCCAGTTGCTCTGAATCTAGACATTACCTTGGATGATATAAAATGGTAGCAGAATTGTACTATAAATAGACATTATGCTGATGTGAGGAGTTGGGACCTATCAATTCCCATGTTCTAATCGTGCCTCTAATAATTGCCTTCCTCAAGGCAAGAGAATATAATTTGTGTGCATTTCAAATTCCCATATTACAATAGTTACACACCATAACCCACCTAAAAGGGTTGTTATAGATCAACAGTGTGCCCTTGTTGTCAAGAAGGCCAATGGCATTTTGGGATGCAAAAGTAGGGGCATTGCCAGCAGATTGAGGGACGTGATTGTTCCCCTCGATTCGACATTGGGGAGGCCTCATCTGGAGTACTGTGTCCAATTTTGGGCCCCACACTACAAAAAGGATATGAAAAAATTGGAAAGCGTCCAGTGGAGGGCAACAAAAATGATTAGGGGACTGGAACACACGATTTATGAGGAGAGGCTGAGGAAACTGGAATTATTTAGTCTGCAGAAGAGAAGAATGAGGGGGGATTTGATAGCTGCTTTCAACTACCTGAAAGGGGGTTCCAAAGAGGATGGATCTAGACTGTTCTCAGTGGTAGCAGATGACAGAATGAGGAGTAATGGTCTCAAGTTGCAGTGGGGAAGGTTTAGGTTGGATATTAGGAAAAACTTTTTCACTAAGAGGGTGGGGAAGCACTGGAATGCGTTACCTAGAGAGGTGGTGGAATCTCCTTCCTTTGAAGTTTTTAAGATCAGGCTTGACAAATCCTGGCTGGGATGATTTAGTTGGGGATTGGTTCTGTTTTGAGCAGGGGGTTGGACTAGATGACCTCCTGAGGTCCCTTCCAACCCTGATATTCTATGATTCTATGAATTAATGTTTACAAAGTGCCCTGAAGATGGAAAGCATTTGTATAAGCACTAAGCATTTGTAATAATGTGTTGAAAGATGATGATGATTTTGTGAAGGCCAAAACTATAACAGGGTTCAAAAAAGAACTAGATAAATTCATGGAGGATAGGTTAATCAATGGCTATTAGCCAGGATGGGCAGGGATGGTGCCCCTATCCTCTGTTTGCCAGAAGCTGGGAATGGGCAACAAGGGATAGATCACTTGATGATTACCTGTTCTGTTCATTCCCTCTGGGACACCTGGCATTGGCCACTATCAGAAGACAGGATACTGGGTTAGATGGACCTTTTAGTCTGACCCAGTATGGCCATTCTTATGTTATGACATAGATGTTGCAAGGCTTCTAAAACAGCCTTCTCAGTGCTTGCTATCAACTCAGTGCTCTGATCAACTGTAGTCTATTAGGAAAGGGATCAGGGAGCTTCTGAGAGACTGAGTTTTTCTGTTCACAAACTCCTAGATGTTAAGAGCTCTGCAGTGTACACTTCTTCCTTGGAGCTGTAATGGATTAGGAAACGTAGGCAAAGCCATATCACGGTTCACATAAAATACAATATGTTTAAGGCCTAAACTTAGGGAGACATCTGACCATTATTCTGGGAGAAAAACACATGGCTCCGAACAAGACAGAGAAGCTCCCTATTATTCTCTTGTGGCAGAACAAAGCACTATGAAGAAAAGTGTCTCTGATGCTCTCCTGAGTATCAGTGGCTTAAACTAATTTGGAATATGGCACTCTTATTTCAGAATAAGAGCATATATACACATAATGAATTTATCAGGAATAGTTATTCCAGAATGACTCCCCAGGTGGATAAACTCTTTAAATATCTGTTTACTTCATAATCTGTTACTAGAAGTCATTATCAAGACTGAAAGTACCTGTAGGCTCTTCAGGTAGAAAAAAAACTGGCAACAAGGATGAGGCTCTATTAAAAAACAGATTAAATGTCAGAGCATACACAGCGAGTATCACTCGGTAAAACCCTGTGTCTCAGATGCTACATTGATAGGGAACATACAAGTACATGAATGTATGTGAAGTAAGTTCCTCCAAACTGAACAGCTTAACAGGAAACAAGGGTGCCTCCCTGAAAGTAACAACATCTTTTAAGATCAGAGCTATATACACTGCAGACTTTGACTAAATTGCTGTGTCAGAATTTACCAATCTCCCTTAAAATGTGTATATCTGGCCTAGGTGGGGTACTGTAAATTATTTTTTGGAAGCATACTGGCTCAAAATTTTACATTCTGCGAAGAGCTGAGAAGGGACTCAAAGTCAGCCTCTTTTGAGCTCCAGGGAGCAACAATAAAGCCAAGAAATTCAGCACATCTTGTTTGGGCCCATCCCATTTTAGCAGAGCAACTTACTTGTATCCTAAATAGCACCCATAGCCCATGTGAACTTAGCTTCTTATTCATTCACCCTCTTTTTGCTTTAAGAATGAACCCCATATTTTAAGGGGACATGTTAGCACCGCACATTAACTCTCAACCTCTAACAATTTAAACAAAAGACGCTCAGGTTGGAATACAGAATTATTGCTTTGCCAAACAAGACCAGATTTAAAAATGTGGACTCGGATTCAAGAGATCAGGGCTGTAGTCTCAGTTCTGTCAGTCTTCCTGTGTGTCTTTGGACAAGTTATTTGACCTTGGTGTCTCAAGGTTTACTTATTGGTAAAACTGAATAATATTTCCCTATGTCTGAAGTAAAGGTGAGGGTAAATTCATCAGTGCTTGTGACATACTCAGGTACTTTATAGTGATGATCACCTCAGAACAGCATATAATTTAATTACAATCTATTTTTAATACTAACTGTTCAAAAGAAATAAGAGAAGTCTTCCACCTCTATCACAACTGTGAAGCATGCAATAGTGTATATATGAATGTTTTGAATCCTTAGTATCTGTGGGCATGTTTGATAACAGCACTATGGGGCTCACAGTTCATAAGTCTGCACGTCAGATTGGCCTACACAGAATGTCTTTGCTACATCATAAGAATTCAAGCAGCACAGTGCAAGAATACAAACCATGATAAATTCCTGAATGCAGCATACTAGATTGGCTGATGGGAAGACAGAAAGGACTAATGTGAGCAATTGGAGAGTACTTACTGTTGTTGGTGCTGTTGCCATTGAAAGACCCAGGTGAGCTGCTGCTGTCTTTCTCTTTGTCTTGATTCTCAAAGTCCATGTTAAGGGACCTGCAGAAACAAAGCAAACTCTTAATACTCAAGTTTCAAACTCCCATGGAGGTTCACTGTTTGATTTATAGTTATTTCACAGATAATCAATAGGATACGTAATACCAGGGTACAAATATATAGTAATGACAGGGTAGTTCGCACGGCTGGAATGGAACTGTATGCGAAAGAAAGCAGATTGTCAAATATCGTAAAAATCTTAAATGAATCAAATACTACAACAATCTCTATTGATCAAAATTCCATGCTTGAATAATAAGAGTATAGCAGTAGGAATAGACTACCGACCACCTGACCAGGAGGTGATGGTGATAGTGAAATACTCAGGGAGATTAGAGAGGATTCAGGGAAAAAAAACAGAAAACCCAATAATAATGGGGGATTTTAAGTATCCCAATACTGACTGGGAACATGTCACCTCATGACAGGATGCAGAGATAAAATTTCTAGACACCATTAATGACTGCTTCTTGGAGCAGCTAGTCCTGGATCCCACAAGAGGAGAGGCAATTCTTGATTTAGTCCTAAGGGGAGGACAGGATCTGGTCAAAGAGGTGAATATAGCTGAACAACTCACTAATAGCGACCATAATGTAATAAATTTTAACAAGCAGAAAATACCAAAGAAATCCTTAACTTCAAAAAGGGAACTACACAAAAAATGAGGCGGCTAGTCAAATTGAAGTTAAAAGGAACACTCACAAGAGTTAAATGTTTGCAAACTGAATGGAAACTTTTTAAACACACCATAACAGAGGCTCGGACTATATGTATAACCCAAATAAATAAAAAAAGTAAGAGGACTAAAAACTGCCATGATGGCTAAACAGAGTGAAAGAGGCAGTTAGAGACAAAAAGACATCCTTTAAAAATTGGAAGTCAAAACTCTCCTATGAGGAAAGTAGAAAGGAGCATTAACTTTGGCAAGCCAAGTGTAAAAGTATGATTAGATAAGCCAAAAGATAACTTGTAGAACAACTAGCAAAAGAGAAAAACTAACACCAAAAAAAATTTTTAAGCACATCAGAAGCAGGAAGCCTGCCAAGCAATCAATCAGTGGGGCCACTGGATGACTGAGCCTATTTCCTCTTGTTTTTTCCTAAGCCCCCCCACCCCCACCCCCAGATGTTCTGGTTTAACTTGGATTTAAACTTGGAGAGTGGTCAGTTTGGATGAGCTATTACCAGCAGGAGAGTGAGTTTGTGTGTGTATGGGGGTGGGGGGGATGTGAGAAAACCTGGATTTGTGCTGGAAATGGCCCACCTTAATTATGCACATTGTAGGGAGAATGGTCACTTTGGATGAGCTATTACCAGCAGGATAGTGAGTCTGTGTGTGTGGTTTTTGGGAGGGGGGTGAAGGGGTGAGAGAACCTGGATTTGTGCAGGAAATGGCCCAACTTTATTATCATGCACATTGTGTAAAGAGTTGTCACTTTGGATGGGCTATCACCAGCAGGAGAGTGAATTTGTGTGGGGGGGTGGAGGGTGAGAAAACCTGGATTTGTGCTGGAAATGGCCCACCTGATGATCACTTTAGATAAGCTATTACCAGCTGGACAGTGGGGTGGGAGGAGGTATTTTTTCATATTCTCTGTGTATATATAAAGTCTGCTGCAGTTTCCACGGCATGCATCCGATGAAGTGAGCTGTAGCTCACGAAAGCTCATGCTCAAATAAATTGGTTAGTCTCTAAGGTGCCACAAGTACTCCTTTTCTTTTTGCGAATACAGACTAACACGGCTGTTACTCTGAAACCTGAGTTGTTAAAGGAGCACTCAAGAAAACAAGTGGTTGTGGAGAAGCTAAACTTAGGGCTTGGCTACACTTGCGAGTTAAAGCGCATTAAAGCAGCCTTGGGCGCCCTAGCTCACTCCCCGTCACACTTGCAAGGCCCGTAGAGCGTTCTGACTCCATGGCTAGAGCGCTCCTGATACTCCACCTCGGCAAGAAGATTAACACTTGTTGCTGAAACGCTCTGCGTCAGTGTGAACAAGGTGTTGCATTACTGCGCTCTGATCATCCTCCAGAAACGTTCCATAATCCCCTCAAGTCAAGTGGCCACTCTTCTCATTGTTTTGAACTCACCTAGGAATGCGGATAATCCCTTTGAAAGCTCCATTTCTGCGGGGCAAGCCATTACTGTGGAATGCTGTGTGTGAGAGAGAGAGGCAGGGGAGGTCTGCTGCTGTCTGAACTTACAACACAGCACGCTGACATGTTCTCAGCCCCCCAAAAACCCACTCTCTCTCTCCCCCCACATACACACAACACACTCCCTGTCACACTCCACCCCACCCCATTTGAAAAGCACATTGCAGTTAATTGCATGCTGGGATAGCTGCCCATAATGCACCGCTCCCAATGCCGCTGCAAGTGCTGCAAATGTGGCCACGCCAGTGCGCTTGAAGCTGTCAGTGTGGACAGACTGCAGCACCTTCCCTACTCCGCTCTACGAAGGCTGGTTTAACTCAAAGCACTCTACATCTGCAAGTGTAGCCATACCTTAATTCTTTGCATCACTCCTCACTGCAGAGGATGTGAGGGAGACTCCCACACCTGAGCCATTCTTTTTAGATGACAACTGTAGCTCACGAAAGCTTATGCTCAAATAAATTGGTTAGTCTCTAAGGTGCCACAAGTACTCCTTTTCTTTTTGCGAATACAGACTAACACGGCTGTTACTCTGAAACTCTGAGGAACTGTCCGAGACTGAGATGTCAATAGAGGATGTTTTGGAACAAAAGTCATCAGGACCAGATGGTATTCACCAAAGAGTTCTGAAGGAACTCGTATATGAAATTGCAGAACTACTAACTGTGGTATATAACCTATCGGTTAAATCAGCACTGCACCAGATGACTGGAGGATAGCTAATGTAATGCCAATTTTTTAAAAAGACTCCAGAGACAACCCTCACTATTACAGGCCAGTAAACCTAACTTCAGAATCAGGCAAACTGGTTGAAACTGTAGTAAAGAATAGAATGATCAGGCAGACAGATGAACAAAATATGCTGGGGAAGAGTCAACATAGCTTTTATAAAGGGAAATCAGGCATCACCAGTCTATTAGAATTCTATGGGGGAGGGGTCAACAAACATATGGACAAGGCTGATCCAGTAGATACAGTGTACCTGGACTTTCAGAAAGACCTTGACAAGGTCACTCATCAAAGGCTCTTAAGCAAAGTAAGGAGTCATTGATTGTAATTCACTGAAAGACAGGAAACACAGGAGAGGAATAAATGATCAGTTTTCACAGTGGAGAGAGGTAAACAGGGTTCTCCAATGATCTGTACTGTACTAGGGCCTGTGCTGTTCAACATATTCATAAATCAGGTGGAAAAAGAGGTAAACAGTGAGGTGGCAAAATTTGCAGACAATAAAAAATTCCTCAAGACAGTAAAGTCCAAAGCTGACTGAGGAGCTACAAAGTGACCTCATAAAACTGAATGACTGGACAACAAAATGGCAGATGAAATTTAATGTTGATAAATGCAAAGTAATATACATTGGAAAACATAATCCCAACTATAAGGATATATAAATATAAATGATAAAACATAAATATAAAATGATGGGGTCTAAATTAGCTGTTACCACAAGAAAGAGCTCTTGGCGTCAAAACACACAAAAAAGCAGCTTACAAGACGTGGAAGATTGGACAAATGACCAGGGAAGAGTATAAAAATATTGCTCGGGCATGCAGGAGTGAAATCAGAAAGGCCAAATCACACCTGGAGTTGCAGCTAGCAAGAGATGTCAAGGGTAACAAGAAGGGTTTCTTCAGGTATGTTAGCAACAAGAAGAAAGTCAAGGAAAGTGTGGGCCCCTTACTGAATGAGGGAGGCAACCTAGTGACAGAGGATGTGGGAAAAACTAATGTACTCAATGCTTTTTCTGCCTCTGTCTTCACAAAAAAGGTCAGCTCCCAGACTACTGCACTGGGTAGCACAGCATGGGGAGGAGGTGACCAGCCCTCTGTGGAGAAAGAAGTGGTTCGGAACTATTTAGAAAAGCTGAACGAGCACAAGTTCATGGGACCGGATGCGCTGCATCCGAGAGTGCTAAAGAGGTTGGCGGATGTGATTGCAGAGCCATTGGCCATTATCTTTGAAAACTCATGGTGATCGGGGGAAGTCCCAGACAACTGGAAAAAGGCTAACGTAGTGCCCATCTTTAAAAAAGGGAAGAAGGAGCATCCTGGGAACTACAGGACAGTCAGCCTCACCTCAGTCCCTGGAAAAATCATGGAGCAGGTCCTCAAGGAATCAATTCTGAAGCACTTAGAGGAGAGGAAAGTGATCAGGAACAGTCAGCATGGATTCACCAAGGGCAAGTCATGCCTGACTAATCTAATTGCCTCCTATGAGGAGATAACTGGCTCTGTAGATGAGGGGAAAGTGGTGGACGTGTTGTTCCTTGACTTTAGCAAAGCTTTTGACACGGTCTCCCACAGTATTCCTGCCAGCAAGTTAAAGAAGTATGGGCTGGATGAATGCACTATAAGGTGGATAAAAAGGTGGCTAGATTGTCGGGCTCAGAGGGTAGTGATCAACAGCTCCATGTCTAGTGGCAGCCGGTATCAAGTGGAGTGTCCCAAGGGTCAGTCCTCGGGCCGGTTTTGTTCAATATCTTCATAAATGATCTGGAGGATGGTGTGGATTGCACCCTCAGCAAGTTTTCAGATGACACTAAACTGGGAGGAGAGGTAGATACGCTGGAGGGTAGGGATAGGATACAGAGGGCCCTAGACAAATTAGAGGATTGGGCCAAAAGAAATCTGATCAGGTTCAACAAGGACAACTGCAGAGTCCTGCACTTAGGACGGAAGAATCCCATGCACCGCTACAGACTAGGGACCAAATGGCTAGGCAGCAGTTCTGCAGAAAAGGACCTAGGGGTTACAGTGGACAAGAAGCTGGATCCGAGTCAACAGTGTGCCCTTGTTGCCAAGAAGGCCAATGGCATTTTGGGATGTATAAGTAGGGGCACTGCCAGCAGATTGAGGGATATGATCGTTCCCCTTGATTCGACATTGGGGAGGCCTCATCTGGAGTACTGTGTCCAGTTTTGGGGCCCACACTATAAGAAGGATGTGGAAAAATTGGAAGACGTCCAGCGGAGGGCAACAAAAATGATTAGGGGACTGGAACACATGACTTATGAGGAGAGGCTGAAGGAACTGGGATTATTTAGTCTGCAGAAGAGAAGAATGAGGGGAGATTTGATAGCTGCTTTCAACTACCTGAAAGGGGGTTCCAAAGAGGATGGATCTAGACTGTTCTCAGTGGTAACAGATGACAGAACGAGGAATAATGGTCTCAAGTTGCAGTGGGGTAGGTTTAGGTGAGACAATAGGAAAACTTTCATGAGGAGGGTGGTGAAGCACTGGAATGTGTTACCTAGAGAGATGGTGGAATCTCCTTCATAGGATATAAGGGTTGGAAGGGACCTCAGGAGGTCATCTAGTCCAACCCCCTGCTCAAAGCAGGACCAATCCCCAATTTTTGCCCCAGATCCCTAAATGGCCCCCTCAAGGATTGAACTCACAACCCTGGGCTTAGCAGGCCAAAGCTCAAACCACTGAGCTATCCCTCCCCTCCTTCCTTTGAAGTTTTTAAGGTCAGGCTTGACAAAGCGCTGGCTGTGATGATTTAGTTGGGGATTGGTCCTGCTTTGAGCAGGGGGTTGGACTAGATGACTTCCTGAGGTCCCTTCCAACCCAGATATTCTATGATTCTATGATTCATTGTGGATAGTTCTCTAAAAACATCTGTCAATGTGCAGTAGCAGTCCAAAAAAAAAGTGAATAATGTTAGGAACCATTTGAAAAGGGAAGATGAGAAAATATCATAATGCCACTATATAAACAAATAGGATGCCCACATCATGAATACCGTGTGCTGTTGTGGTCGCCCCATCTCAAAAAAGATATATTAGAATTGCAAAAGGTATACAGAAGGGAAGACAAAAATTATGAGGAATATAGAACTGGAGAAATTAAAATAAGACTGGGACCGTTCAGGTGGGAAAAGGGATGACTAAGAGGGGTATGATAGAGCACTGGTTTTCAAACTTTGAGTCGCCACACAATACTGTGTCGCAGAATGCAAGGCACTAGAGGTTGCCTTGCTCAGCACTGAGGGACCCTGGCGGCCGCCCAGTAAAAACTAGTAGTGCTGTGCCCCGGAAGTAGCCAGCAGCAGGTCCGGCTCCTAGGCAGGGGAGCCACAGGGCTCCGCGCACTGCCCCTGCCCCGAGCACCGGCTCCACACTCCCATTGGCCGGTTCCCAGCCAATGGGAGCTGGGAGGGGGGGAAGGTGGTGTTTGCAGGTGAGAGCCATGCAGAGAGGTTTGCGAGCCTCCACCTAGGAGCCGGACCAATGGCGTAGCCAGGTGGAGAAAACGGGGAGTGGAGATAAAAAAAGATGCCACCCGCTTGTACTCACCCAGCGGCGCTCCGGGTCTTTGGCATCAGGTCCTTCACTCGCTCCGGTCTTCGGCAGCATTGAAGGACTCCCTGACACCGAAATGCCACCAAAGCCTGGAGCAAGTGAAGGACCCAGAGCGCCGCCTGACCAGCCGCCGAAGACCCGGAGTGCTGCCGGGTGAGTAAAAGTTAAAAAGGCACCACTTCTGCTTGGTGGGAGAATGGCCACTCCCCCCCCCCCCCCCCAGCTATGCTACTGAGCCAGACCTGCTGCTGGCCGCTTCCGGGGCGCAGAGCAGTCCGTGATGCCAGGACAAATGGGAAGCCTGCCTCTGCACCCTGGCTGCGCCGCTGACTGGGAGCCACTGGAGATAAGCCTGCACCCTAATCTCCTGCCCCAGCCCTGAGCCCCGCCCTAAACCCAGAGCTCCCTCCTGCACCCAGGCCCCTCATCCCTGGCCCCACCCCAGAGCCTGCACCCCCAGCCCAGAGTCTTGACCCCCACACACACACACACACCGCAAACCCCTCATCCCCAGCTCCATTGGGTCATGGGCATCAACAATTATCTTCAGCTGGGTTGCCAGAAAAAAAGTTTGAACACCACTGTGACAGGGGTCTATAAAATCACGAATGGTGTGGAGAAAAAGTGTTTTTCACCCTTTCACATAAAACAAGACCAAGAGGTTAGCAAATGAAATTAATAGGCAGAAAGTTTTAAACTAACATAAGGAAGTACTTCTTCACACAACACACAAATCAACCTGTGGAACTCATTGCCAGGGGATGTTGTGAAAGCCAAAAGTATAACTGGGTTCAAAAAAGATCTAGATAAGTTGATGAAGGATAGGTCCAACAATGGCCATTAGCCAAGATGGTCAGGGACACAACCCATATTCTAGGTGTCCCTAAACCTCTAATTGCCAGAAGTTGGGACTGGAAAACCGGATGGATCATTCAAACTGCCTTGTTCTGTTCATTCCTTCTGGCACATCTTGCACCAGCCAGTGGACCACTGGTCTCATTCAGTATGGCCATTTATGTCCTTACTTTATTATAGAGTTATGAATCCTGATGCAATTTTAACTATGATCTTGTTACTGCTCCATCATAACACACATCATTTTAATATTAGCTATGACTATGAGCCACATGCTAGACATACAACTGCACACATCGCTCTCATTGACTATGGATGTGTCATCTTTAACCCAAGACCAGTCTCCAGTCTATCCTCCTTTGATGAGAGAGCAATAGCATTCTCCCTATCACAACAAACACAAGGTTGGTCTTCTGACTGAGGCACAAAAGTGAGTGGCCTGATGCCCCAGTTCTATTCCTGGCTCTGCTACAGACTCCCTGTATGACCTGGGAGAAAGAAAAAAAAAATCTCTGGTGCGTCAGTTTCATATACAAGATGGGATAATACTTATCTGCTTCAGAGTCTGAGAGACTAAATGAATCAATATTAGGTATTATACTTCCATATATACAAAGACCTGCATGACTGAAATCCCATCTTCCTGCTATACGATCATCATTCAAGACATCAAAAATTTTACATCTAACAAATCCTTTAGCATCCAAAATTATTGGGCTCCCTCTCGCTTATTTCTTAAACCTTGTATACCTTTCAGTTAAGCTAATTATACTGTGTTATTTAAAACTATTTCCAAAATGGTTTCAACGTCTATAGACCCAAGTGAGTCCCCAAAGCACACACCGTCTAACATGCAGTGAGCTGGTCAAGTTCCTGTCTTAACTGGCAAGGTATCCAAGGTTTAAAATGTCAGTTGTGATACCTATCAGACATTTATCTACTTTACACAGAAGTGTACAAAGTGAGGGGAATATGAAGAAAGAGTTGAAGTTCTTTTGGATATCATAACACTATTTCCACACAGATTTTTTTGCTTGTTTTTCTTTAACCGTAACCTTAACTTTTGCGTTTGACAGGTTTCAGAGTAACAGCCGTGTTAGTCTGTATTCGCAAAAAGAAAAGGAGTACTTGTGGCACCTCAGAGACTAACAAATGTATTTGAGCATAAGCTTTCGTGAGCTACAGCTCACTTCATCGGATGCATACTGTGGAAAGTGTAGAAGATCTTTTTATAAACACAAAGTATGAAAAAATACCTCCTCCCACCCCACTCTCCTGCTGGTGATAGCTTATCTAAAGTGATCACTCTCCTTACAATGTGTATGATAATCAAGTTGGGCCATTTCCAGAACAAATCCAGGTTTTCTCACCCCCCACCCCCAACACACAAACCCATTCTCCTGCTGGTAATAGCTTATCTAAAGTGACCACCCTCCTCACTTTAGATAAGCTATTACCAGCAGGAGAGTGGGTTTGTGTGTGTTGGGGGTGGGGGTGGGTGAGAAAACCTGGATTTGTGCTGGAAATGGCCCAACTTGATTATCATACACATTGTAAGGAGAGTGATCACTTTAGATAAGCTATCACCAGCAGGAGAGTGGGGTGGGAGGAGGTATTTTTTCATACTTTGTGTTTATAAAAAGATCTTCTACACTTTCCACAGTATGCATCCGATGAAGTGAGCTGTAGCTCACGAAAGCTTATGCTCAAATAAATTGGTTAGTCTCTAAGGTGCCACAAGTACTCCTTTTTTTTTTTTTGCACATACAGACTAACACGGCTGCTACTCTGAAACCTGTTAGATGTATATGTAACAAACATGAACACAGGGAAATTTTTAAACAATTCCCACAAATTAATACTATTCAGTTTTACTGATAGGACCTGACAACATGTCTTCACGGATCCAGATCAGCCGTAACCCACATAAATATTTGTCATTGTTATGGTTGCTCTTTTTTTCAAAAATGTAGTTACTCTAGTGCCTTAGCTGAAATCTACCAACTTACATTTACCATTTTTTGGCCAAATTCCTTGAAAAAGTGGAACTTCAATTAAGGGCCTATTGGGGTCAGCAATAAGCCCTAGAAGAAAATCCAATCTAGTTCCACATAGAGGTAACATTAATTAAATCTGCAATGACTCTCTCGCATTTTGATATACTGTGTTAATCACAACTTAGTTGCTGACTTATTTTATTCAAAAAGCCATTATTGTGAGAACCACAAAAAGCACTGTGAGTTCTAGATTGATTCTGCAGCAACACTATCCAACAAATACAAAAGCATTTATACAGAGCTTTATTTTTCCAACAGTATAAGCATTCAACTAACATTATCTAACAAATACAAAGCATTTACACAGAGCTTTATTTTTCCAACAGTATAAGCATTAAACTATTCTCCAAGCTGAGCTGTCATCAGTGATCCTGGTGCACAAACAACAAATTTTGTTACTTCAGCTCCATTAGAAACAAAGGATTAATTTCAATATTTCCCAAACAGATTAGGACAAACATACCCTGTTAATTTTTTGTACAACTCTGCAGGTATTAAACGCTAACATTTAGTACACACAAATATCTACCTGTTGTACTACACAGCTATGCCATTTTAAAACAATTCCTTAGTGTTGCAGGAAATTGTGCATTTTAAATCTTTGCACATGTGTCAACTGTTACTCGGTGAGATACAGACAAATGTGAAGTCTGAAGTTAACCACATAGGGGAAAAAAAAAGGTTTTCGAGTTTTAAAAATATTTTGTTTCCTCTGCTTTGATTACTCAAGAGCACCTGAACAGATTTTGTTAAACTCACCTTTAGGCTCAAGCAAAGCATGGAAAAGTTTCAGTCCTAGACTTTAATTCTATACTCCTGTAAGCCTTATGAATTTAACTACTAGCTAGTTATCAAAAAATATAATATGTATCATAGGGGTAAGTTAAAGTCATAATAAACCTCTGTTTCTGCATAGAATTTTTTTTACATAAGATTTTCAGAGACGGATATGGTGTTGCAGTTACATTGTGTTTTTCCTTTTTAAAACTTGCTTTCGATCCACGATAGTGGGCCATCTATAAAATTATGTCAAGTTGTGGCACAGTGCGGTATTTTAACACCTGTGGTGCAAAGCATGAGGCTGAAGGCAGGGTATCAGTCACCTGAACAGAGGTGACATTACAGAAGCAGGCATGCACTGAAGTGTCTTGCTAAGATTACCACATAGCTATGTTCAATATTAGAGAGAAACTATGGTATATACTCGTCCATTAGCCTGTTTGTTTATAAGCCAAACCCTCCAAGATGGCAGGCAAAAATGGCAAAAACTGGCCGCAACTTCCCGTGGCTCCCATTGGCTGGGAACAACGAACCGCAGCCACTGTGAACTGAAGGCTCCATGCTTGAGAACGCTCCAGGTAAACAAAACAACGATGTATTAGATATTCAATTCAATAGAGCTTAAAATCGTCAAATTTTGGTGTAGACCAGTTGATAAGCTGACCCCCGCTCTTTAATGCTTCACTTTTTTACCAAAAAAATTTGGCTCATGAATGAGTACATACGGGTAGTTTATACAATGTTTTTAAAATATTGTTGCTCCAAGAAATTTAAACAAAATTTAAACAAAACTGAAAAGAATGGTCTTTTCTTTGTAACTTAATGTTGTTTTCAGCTTTTTTTTTTTAAAAAAAGTTCTCTCCACCCCACTTTTGAAGTACCCTCCTTGACATACACTACCTCCCTTTTCCTCTATGCTCCCATTTTTGCTTCCCTGATGTCTCCCCCATATATATATTGCAAGAACAGGCTCACAATACTCCTACCATTTAAGTGCTTCCAGGAATCGCTTCAAATCATTGAAGAATCAGCTGAACAAACTCAAATGGCAATTTTCTCAAAAATCAAAATTCTCTTCTTTAAAATGCTATAGCTTAGTTGAGACCCTCCTAGCAGCCTTTTAATAGTGAGGTCAATAAGCACCATTTTGTAATTTAAGAAAAGAGCTAGCAGCTGGGAATAGGACTGGGAGTTAAAAATGAAGGAAGAAAATAGAGGTGGAGGGGCACACAAGGAGGCAGATGTGGACACAAAGTTATTTTCTACACAAAGTTGGAGAAAATATTTTAAAACATTAAAATTTTAAGAGTACATGGAACACCTGTGAATTGAATAGGCAACGGACATTAACTAGGAAGGTGCTTTCAGCTAATATGACATGACACCATTTGCTTACTGGTAGGCATCACAAGATATCAGCACAGCTATTGACCAGTTAAAGGCAGAATTATCTAATGCCATTTTATAATTTGCCCTTATTCTACGCTGTAGAATTATTAACAAAATCAAAACTGAGAAGTGGTCAATAAACATCCTCTGGAAAAAAATTCAATTCTCCACTGGGGAACAAGTTATACTGAGAAACTAAATGCAAAGTGCCACAGCAAACAAACTCGCATGCTGGGTAAATTTAACTTTTGGTAGGATTCCAAAGGCAGAAGTCAGCAAGCGTTGCCAATTTGGAAACAGCAAGCCATCTACACAGTTGCTTGCACTGTATACCTTAACAGCACAATTTGGATAAGAGTACTAATGCCAGGTTCTTAAGCCACGGCTTAGCCTCCCAGGGAAACATTCGGTAGGTTTATACTAAGGACAAAGTAGTGACTAATCTGCTGGCACTTTACAGCTACCAAAGTTCAATTTCAACCCTTGGATCACTTGCATTGTCACACTGCCTCAGAAAATTTGCAGAAAAGCTATTCTTAGGACACTAATGCCTTCGTATTAGCTCAATTTTTTAAAAGTACTTGTTTCACATGCAGCTAAAGAGATTCCTGCAAACACTGCAAAAAAAAAAGTCTTCCTTGTTCTGCTCAGAGAACAATATACTCACCCACACTGGAAGGCTTTGGGGAAAAAAAGAACTGTGAACCAGCCACAATACAGCCAGAATTCATTTATGCTACATTAATTAAAAATTACAGCACAAGGCCCAATTAATGAAGTAACAGCAGCTTAATTCAATCAGAACTCAACACAAATTTCAGCACTCAAGAAGAGACACGACCTAAAACCACTAACTGCTTGCAGGATATCCACTTTTAGACTAAAAGGCAGTACAACAACACAGAAGGACTTGCTGCCTGCCAGCAAAAAGTAAATACTACTGAAGGCCTCCCCAACACACCTGAGAATTGGGAGGATATCTTCCCCAGAAAAGCCAAAATACATAAGCACTAACAATAGACCTCAAAAGAAATTTAAAAGTAGCTCTCTTCTCATTTAGTTTCGTGTGTTTAGCCCCTTCATGTTTTGTTGACAAGACTGCAAGTACCACAGCAGTTGCTGGGCTTCCCATAGGACACAGAGGCCAGTGTTTTTATCTTCATACACACTAGGAGAAAGTTCTTTCCTCTCAGCTGCAAGAAGCCAACATATTTACACACAAGGAAGGATACCTGACAATAAAGGCAGTTCCTTCCCACAAGAAGCCTGAAAGCACACAGGATAGTGTGTTCAGACCATGTAGCCTCCACACATCATAAATATAAACTGTATAAAGTTCTATGCAACAAAAATATCCCAGCATCCTCTGACAAAGAAAGTTAAACAAACTTTTTTTTTTTTAAATTAACAAAAAGAGAGAATCCAGTCTTCAGGGAGCATCTGTGCATATGTTTAGATCAAAAACCAAAACAAACAGGCAGAGAAGAAGCCATGCAAAAATTAGAGTATGACTGCTTTTACTTTGGAAGTTTTCCCCTTGGCTGGGAGAGATTTATTTATTCTTTGTATTAGGGTTTGAATATATTTAGTGGTCAATGGTGTTGCCCTTCTCCCAGTCAGCGATCAACATTCTATGTTGCTAGTGATAGCTCCCATTATTACTCAGAGAAGTCCAAAGTTAAAGATTTCTCTGGAGTAGGCCCTCATTATTTTATTTATTATTTGTCTTATGATAGTGTCTCGGCAATGAAATCCACCCACCTCCCCCTCCGGGCTTCAGAGCTTGAGCTTCACCCAAGCATCTACATCAGCGATTTCCAAACTGTGGGTTACAATCCCTAATGGGGTCATGCCACCAACAGATGGCATTGTAGCAATCTCTACTTTGCGAAGGATACCATTTTGACCTGCACAGTGTGCCTTGCATGTATGGTGTGTGTAAGGTCACAATGTATGAAGGACACCATTTTGCTCTACAAAATGGCATCCTCCATAAAACATGACCTTGCACGCCATACATACAAGGTCACATTGTGCAGAGGTCACCATTTTGCTCTTCAAAATGGCTTCCTCCATACAGGAAAGACTTCATTAAAATGCCATTGTGCCAGCAAAAAGTTTGGAAAACCTTAGGGTTTATGTGGCTATTTTTAGCATCACAGCAAGTACTCCACAAACCCAACTCTGCAGACCCGGACTTGGACTCACTGCCATGGGGATTTTATTTATTTATTTGCCATGTAGACATACTCTAAGGAATCCAATCAGGCTCCCATCATAGTAGGTATATAAACACTTGAGGTTTTATTTAAAGGTTTACCCGTGACGTAATGGATAAGAATCCCAATCTTGTCATAAACTCTAACTCTGTAAGCCCCCAACCTAAAGACTACTTAACTGAAGGAATTTGGGCACCCATATAAAGCTCCCTGTGCTAATGAGTAGCCTACTGAGGCTAAAATAGTACACAGCAATGCTAATTCCAAGTTGCACAAGTGCTAAAACCAGTGGATTCAAAGCGTGATATTTGCAGATCCAAATTTTGAACAGGGATTTTGATGGTTAGGGATTTCTGAAGGTGCGAAGAGAAGAGGGTGGAAAATGGGCTTAATTTTTCAGTATTAAAAATTTACATAAAATATGTAGTTTCTTTAGAATATTTAGTGTCATATAATAGTTAATACAGCATCCAGCACAGATGACATGGTAATATGTGGCTGCACTATAGCTAGAGTGCTTTTCTTAAAACAGTCTCGTCAGCTAGCTTCGGAGTTTACAGCAGCACAACACGTTGCAATCGTATTGCTCAGAGTTTGGGTCCTCAGCTTCACAAAGCAGAGGAGGATAGGAATGTAGCACAAGCAGTGTACTCAGACCCAGGGTGGGAAATGCTGCCTCGTAACCTCCTCCGCTTGATTGAAAGGGTAGTAGCAAACTGACTGACTACTAATGGAAATGTACTCATCCAGCCTTGACAGAGGGAATGATCCAGTGCAGGATCTGATGCGGGGATAAAAAGAGAACTGGGCAAGTGTCTCTGCTGAAAATATTTTTTTTCTAAATGAGAAATATTAAGCCTTAATCCTGATGCATGGGATAGAATATCTCATGTGTAGCAGATATTTTTAACCACTTTTTTTGGTGGGGGGGAAGGGGGGAAGGGGACGGACATGAAGTGGGAGACAGGTGATCTTTGGTTTTGTTAATTTAAATGGTGAAAAAGACAGAGGTCTTTTTGGAACCCTCTGCTTCACTCTCAGTACAATTAATATGCATTCTAATGAACCCTGAGCATGTCCTTTCTCTAAGGCAACTTCACTGAAAAATATATATCTTGCTTCTCTGTAACTGTCAAGTTGCAAAGCCAACTATAAAGACACTGCACTTGAGCCATTCTATTTACACAGATGCTTTAGTTGCCCAAAGTCTAAGGGACACAAAACATTGATTTCTTCCTACAGTGTCTCTTGTAGCCATAAGGTAAGTTTAAATCTTCCATTGCAAAAATGGGGAGAGATTTAAATCTCATATCACTTGCTCTCATCACAGTTTAAAAAGACCTTTATTAGGACCTGTAGGGGTAACTTTCAAAGCAATATGCAAATAATTTTGCCATACAGCTCCCACTAGCATCAGAGACAAATCCCAAAATATCATTTTGAAATTTTACTAATGTGTCTGAGAATAGTTTGCTTATTGGCTAAAGAGGGTCTCTACATTTGAAAGTTGCACCTTCACAATAAAGAGATTGCACTACGGTATTGTGTATGAGGTGAACTGAAAAATAATTTTTTTTTCTTTATATGATTTTTATTACAAATATTTGCACTGTAAAAATGATCATGTGCACACTATACACTTTGTATTGTGTTATAATTGAAATATATTTGAAAATGTAGACGAACACCCAAAATATTTAATACATTTCAACTGGTATTTCTAATTGCTTAACAGTCCTATTAAAAGTGCAGTTAAACGCATTTCTTTTTTTTTCTAGTTAATCACATGAGTTAACAGCAATTAATCAACAGTCCTAGTAAAATAATAAACAGGTTCAGATGCTTGGGTTACAGTTCCTCCCAACCATAAAATGTCGAAAATCATCACCAGCTTGTCTAGTAAAGAATTGAGATGGCAGCATGAGCCAGTATGCAAGATCAGTTGGATCAATGGGAAGATTATTTCAAGATGCTCCTTGACTGTTCATCTAGTGTCCCTCTTCTGCTTGAAGTGAGACGGGAAGTCCTGATAAAGCCACTTTCTGTTAACCAAGAAGTGGTTCATACTACAGTTCCTAAACTGAAGTGAGGAAAGGCACCATGAGCTTGTAACATGACCCTTGAGTAGCTGAAAAAAGGAGAGAATATTATTGGGTATGCACTCTTCCAGTCCATCTGGCACACTAATATCATCCCTGACGAATGGAAGAAGGGTGTTACTCTCTGTTCAAAAAGGGTGATAATGGTGTATCAACTATAGAGAAATTATGCTGTTGTCAATCACAAAACAAGTGTTTGCCACAATGCACGCTGCTAATGCGAGAAATTAACATGGAAACAGAGGCCAGGATATTCATTGTGGATTTAGACCTTGTTGTGCCACTACTGACCAGATCTTTACCTTGGGACAGCTTTTTGAGAGGATGGCTGAATTGAATAAAGCATGCACTGCATTTTTGATAGATTTCCTTCAGACCTATGAGCAAACTTGAAGGGATCTGATGAGGCATTCCTGGGAAGACAGTGTCATTCATAGAAGAGCTCTATAATGGAATGGAAATCTGTGTTTGGTCAAGAGCAAATACACAACATGGTTTCCTCCTTTCACAGGAGTTGAACAAGGTTGTGTCCTGTCACCGTTCTTCAGTAACAGCACTGATGGATAAGCTTGAAGAAGATAGCTGTCAGTAACATTGGGCTGAACACCGTTTTGTTTCAAGACCTCAAAATGGGCCGATAAAATGGAGAAAATACACTCAATATTTTGATTATATTATATCCCATATATGTAGAAGTCTAGCAGTCTCAAATTGAATTTGAGTACTCAACGCATTTCCATATAGAGAACTAACTTAAAAATTCACATTCAGCTCAAATGATAGCCTCATTGTAACTTGCTAATAGCTCTATAACTAATCCAAGTGAAGAGTGAGTCCACACTGGCACTAACAAAACTCTTAGAAAACTGATAGGGGAAAACATCCCTCTTTCTTTGATAGCCTACAAAAGTCCAACGGACCTCCCAAAGCAGTATATATTCAAGGAGGATTTAGTGTTTGACAGCAGTCTTCAGTACCATCCTGCCGAAGACCACATCAAGCATTCTGTAGTACCTAATGAAAACGTGTGAGGCGACAACTCATGATTTGATGAAGTCAAACCCTGAACTCTGAGGTTCGATCCACACACACCATTGCACCTGTTTATCATTATTTTAAAAACAGATTTTGTGAAACTGGTGAAAACTCCTGGGTGGACATTCTCAAACCGATGTAAGCCAGGTTTAAATCAAATGAAGAATGTCCACCCAGGAGTTGTCACCAGTCTATTTTAAAACAAATTTTTATTAACCTAGTGCAACTTTGTGTTTAGACTATTTAACCCATATATGGGAGATCACAGAATCATAGAATATCAGGGTTGGAAGGGACCTCAGGAGGTCATCTAGTCCAACCCCCTGCTCGAAGCAGGGACAATCCCCAATTTTTGCCCCAGATCCCTAAATGGCCCCCTCAAGGATTGAACTCACAACCCTGGGTTCAGCAGGCCAATGCTCAAACCACTGAGCTACCCCTCCCACCCGAAATGAGATCAAGGATTTAACCCTTTCCTTGCGGCATTTGGGAGGCACTAGAACCTCGACATTTAGACTGATATAGAAGACTGGAGAGAGAAAAAGGATAATGACAAGCAATTGTGTAAGGGTAGGTGGAAGTATTCAAGATATCTTAAGTTTTCATGTGAAATAAAATTGGCCCAAGCTGACTATTATACAAATGGGATTAAATACTCAACTTGCACATTTAATTCCACAGCAACATACAACTCCTTGAGCAATTCTACTCTTCCTTTAAGGAATCTACAATATTGTCTATAAACTGAAGGAGTGGGGGGATTAGAGGGGCTGGAATTGAAACTCCTGAGTACTTTTTCACAAAGGAAACTGCCTTCTGTCCACACCACAACAAGCAGAACCTCAATGTGCTTTTGCCTGGATTGGGGTGCCACTATTCTTGTCATCCAGATGATTTCCTGGCACTTGTTCTTTGGGGAATTTTGATTAACTGTAAATCAAGCTTCTGAGTGGATTTGCTTTCTTCCCTTGGAATCTCCTCAACCAGATTAATCCAACAAGCACATGATTTTATCCCAATTACTCATCCACCCAATTCTTTCTAATCCTATTACTGCACTTCTGTTGAAGTCACCCAGCAGCACAACTATTTTCTTCATTCCAGACTGGAAAATTAGATTTCAAGTCTACTTCCTACAAAATAGGGGTTACTCGGCCCAGATTCCCATCTTTCTGTCCAGTACATAACCTCACCTCTTCCCAACTTAAAGCCCCACTAACTCCTAGAAAACAAAGGAAATTCCCTCCCCTACGCCATTTTCCAGGACAGACCTATTCTCTCACTGAACATTATTTGGCAGACAGGGTGGGCTCCAAAAGGTGATCCTTGTGATGATTGCTCATGATTTCTAGGAAGTACTCTGACTAAAGTAAATTATTTTCCACAAGTTTCTAAAAGGACAATTCTGTATCTTATAGAAAATTATTCAAGATGGAGGTATTTGTGGGTTTTTGTGTTTTGTTTTTTAATGAAAGTAAGGAAAAACACTAACCTAGGTCTAGAATATTTGTATCCTGGCTACTGTTACCTGAATCAACCGAACTTGCAGAAAAATCTGAGACTCAACCCTGATTCTAATGACTCTCTCCATGTGAAGAGACAGAACGTGGTATTACTGTCAATTTCCTCACATTCCTTATGACACTACTGTCACATTCTTGGATGTCCAGGGGTGTTCTTCAGCACAGCTGGAGAAAAGCAACAGCATGCAAAGTTTAAATTACTGTATTTCTCACACTTAATTCCTGCTTTGCAGATAGAAACAGCAAGGGTTCAAAGGCCTTTATGGATGAAAACATTAAAGCTGTAATACTGTACCCTAAGCTCTAGTTAAACACGTCCTGTGACCCAGGATCTAGTATTGTGTCATTAAAAAATGAGAGAGAGACACAGATGGACAGACAGAACTAGAGGAACAAAATCTGAAGATGACCATCCACAGATGGTAGGCAATTTATGCTTTAACTTGGGCATTTTGCTGTCAGATATAAATGGTCTCAAAATCACTAAAAAAACAATACAAGGATAGTTTTAGTAAGGTCTTTTGAAGACCGGTGCTTTAGAACTAGTCAAAACTTGTTTATTTTGGGCAAGTTTGTATTGGTGCCTAACAGGTCTTTTCATAATCTTTACCCATGCTGCCTGCAAAGATAAAAAGATAAAAAAACCCACCTCCACAAGAGGCATGGCTCCCAGAACTGGTGCACTGTTAACACGGGCACTCTACAGTGCTGAAACATGCTGCACTCAGGGGTGTGTTTTTTCACACCCCTGAGTAAGAAAGTTGCAGCGCTGTAAAGTGCCAGTGTAGACAAGCCCATGCTAAGAAGAAGTCAGGTCACCATCACCTAAATTAAGAAGCTGTAGTTTAAACCAAGATTAGAAAGTGGAGTAGGGAATTTAAGTACACCTCTCTGAGCAGGAAGAGACTGCCCAAAACAACCAATAGAAAGATGCTTCCATGTACTCAAAATAGAAAGCTAGATGTCTCTACCAGCATCAAAAAATTTAGTTATTCATGGTGATGGGAAAAGGAGCTTTCTGGGCTGGTATGGGATATTTTCTCAATTTGCATTTACCTTATGTTTATCACAATTATCCAACATCATTCTACCAACTCATCTGATTGCTACTAGTTAAGTTAGATTCTTCTATAGTTTTCCACAATTTTCCTTAATGACCCTGATTCCAATGCTGATGATTGGGACATACCAGTATCAGCTTCTGCCTATGCTGAGTAGCCATGTTGTACAACTGTTCCTTATTTATATGGGCTGATCAATAAGAGGACTTTAAGGAATGTTCTACTCTGAAACGTGATTAAAATAGCATTGTAGAGCCAGCACATTGCTACTAGTACTAAAGATCCTGAAAACCAAATAATGTCATCAGTAACAACTATGTAACATCTCTGATGCACTAGCTTTCTGCACACTCGTTATCCCGGGCCTAAACGAAACAGATAATCCAAAGTATGAGAGAATAGTCTCACTTGCAAGATTATTCATCTATATTAGTGACAAGAGAAGAACCCAGCTTGACTATCAGATCCCAAACTGATTTCACAAAGGAGACAGACAAGCTTTTTTACAGGGCAACCCACCCATGAAATCACTATGTCAACATGTTTCAGAGAAGCAGCCGTGTTCGTCTGTATCTGCAAAAAGAAAAGGAGTACTTGTGGCACCTTAGAGACTAACAAGTTTATTTGAGCATAAGCTTTCGTGAGCTACAGCTGAAGTGAGCTGTAGTGAGTGAAGTGTTGTTAGTCTCTAAGGTGCCACAAGTACTCCTTTTCTTTATGTCAACATGGAAACTCCTCAATACCATTTTTAAGTCATTTTACAAAACAGAAACTGCAGTTATTTTAATAGCTTCTTACAAAGAACTTGTTCAAAAGCCAATCTAACAATCCATTTTCCAATTAATTATTACCTAAAGTGCATCCAACAGCTCCCCATTTTACATTAGTTCACTATTTTTCTATAAAATAATAGTTCAGAGAAGTATACGCTTACTCAGAATAGTAATGATTTGGTTACGGTTTATCCACGTGCTGTATTAAGCAGTCCTTAAAGTTTATATGGTAGTGAGATGCGATTCACAGATCTATAGTTTCAGGGATCAGTATTTTCTTTTTGAAGATAGGAATGTTACAAATATTGCACCTTTCTTCAGGGACAGGTGCTGTTTTAGGAAATACTACCTATTTCAGCAGAAGTTCTCTTAGTGTTTTATTGCTTTATGAACTCCCAAATGAATACCATCTTGCAAATTACCATTGCACCTAAATTTCTTAAATAGCTTAACTATATCTTGGATGCTTCTGTTAACACCATACAATGATTTCCTGTATAAATCATTACATTAGCCTGACCAGCAAAGCAAAGGGGATGGAAATTTCTCTCCATCATCTTCCATACCACCACCATAGCAGAGATAAGCTGAAGTCCTATCAGTATAAAAGAACAGGGGGAGATACTGTGTAGACACACTCTGAGGACCCCTCAGTTTTGGAATTCACTTCCCAGTTTGGTTGTAATGGCCGAAATCTGGAGACCATCAGGACACACGGCAAAGCTCATCTTTTTTCTGGGGAATATATAAAAAGGGGTACAGTGGTGAAGGGGGGAATTTTGAAGGTGGAGAACTATTGGAAGAGGAGGGTGATTTAAGTTTGAGAGTTCCTGGCTCATTGCTGGTGGTTTATATTGCACTGTGCTGCTGTACTTTATGTTTTGTTGCATCTTAAAACAGTAATTTTAAGGTCTCCTAGAGTATATGGCTATGCACTCTTTTTACTGACATGTAAATCCAAACATCCAACCACAGTAGAATTACGAAGTTTACCCGTAACTTCTCCACAAATACAGTATTCACTTTAATTACCCCCTTGGCCATAAGCTAGATGGGTCCAAAACTCTCTAACGAATCTTTAAATATTCTAGGTGAAAATCATCTTAATATACTTGGCTATTTGTTCTCCATACTTTCTTTGCCCTTTTTGTTTATATACCTTCTGTAAGATTTTCTTTGACGAAAGGCTTCTTCAGCTCTAATACTATCCAATGTGCAATACTACCCCTCTGAATATCAAGTGATACCTGCCTAACCTTAATGATAGTGACACCTGCTTTTGGAATATTTAAAAAAAAAAAAGTGATTTTGTGATGCATTACTCACTGTAACAATGAAGAGTCTGGTGGCACCTTGAAGACTGGCAGATTTATTTGGGCATAAGCTTTCGTGGGTAAAAAACCCATTTCTTCAGATGCATGGAGTGAAAATTACAGATGTAGGTATAAATATACTGACACATGAAGAGAAGGGAGTTGCTCACTGTGTATTTCTGGCTGTTTACCATAGACGTATTAGTAACAAGAAGTTCTGTACTATTGTTTTCCCAAGCTTTCTAAATAAAGCAAACATGTTTTTCATAATTTTTAAGATGTTAGGGGTGCAACTAACTAGAAATTACATATTTTGTTCATCTGGTACACCTTGTCTCTTTGCCATATTCAAAGCAGTCAAACATTTCATACTTGATGCAATACATTCTGTATTCCCTTCCTCCCTGAACTGCCACAGTTCAACTGGTTTCTCTAAACTAAACTGGAGGCCCCTAACACAATGGATAGTTACTTTCACAACTTTCCTGCTACGCAAGGGTCAATTAACTTAATATTTAAAGACACAAATATATTTTACAGGTTTCGGTTACATCAACCACCAATTCTATGATGTAGAAAACAGTGACAAGCAGTTATACAGTCCTCTGTGACTTTGCTATATCGACTATGTATCAAAAATACCTTATTTAATCCTTTTGTAGCCTCCAAGATAATTTCAAATGGATGGGGAAAAATGTGTCCCTGGCCAATTTAATCCATATATAGTGTAAAATGCTACTATGGTATACTTGATTTGCCTTCACATAGTTGATGCTACTGTGGTATACTTGAACCTTAATTTGCCTTCACATAGTTATACTTCAGAAACTGATCTTCCAAATACACCAGGTCCTTCCATTTTCTTCCTCTCCTTTATATCCTTCTCAGAACCAAAAGTAAAAGTTTCAAGTCAATTTACAACAAGTATCAGTCTGAGAAAGATAGAAACACACACACATACTAAATAAAGTCAGACTGTTAACTTCTAAGTATTAGTCAGTTCTTTGTTGCGTCTTCGAGAACAGGTCTAGCTCTAAGTGACATGTGTGTCTTCCCCCTCCTAACAAGCAGGCACTGATATGTTTAACAAGCTGAATGCAGATGCTCTTCATGATGAAGTTTACATCTGAAATATAAATAGAAGCTTTAGAAAACAGTCTTACCTGAAGCTTCCATAGACTATAAGGAGAATGGAAATCAGGAATGTAGACACTTGGCTGGAATCCACAAGGGAATATGCCCTAGAATGGGGGAGAGAAAGGCACAATGTGTCACCACAGAGCATCACTTTTGGGTGTCATTTGATAACTTTGTCTTATATTAACAAAACAAATAGAGCACTGAATGACAAGTCAGCAAGGTAGCTATTCCCAGAATGTAGATACCAAATAAGAAAACACTTAAAAAGCTGACTAATTAGCCTATAATATTCAATGACAGACTCACAAATTATTTGCAGCATTCAAACAGTGATCAAATATAATTTGTGGCAACTTGTGCCAGGCTCACCACACGGGAGCTTCTGCCGAAGCATGTGGGAGGAGGAAGATGCTTTACCTTTATCTAATGAAACCATGCCTATAAGATGCAGCCTTCTCATATATTACTTAGTTATAGGACTTAACTGGTAACGCAAAAGGTAGAAAGGTGATCAAGCATTATTTCAGAGAAAACAGGCTGCAGCATGCATTTAACTATACCCACATAATTGCATCCACATTATACCTTACATGCAAGATGGAAATATTTTGATATACGACTTCTGATGGAGATTTTGGTAAGGACCAAGTCTTAAACCCACTAATGCCAGTTTACTTGCATAGATTTCCTCAGAAATCAAACTTCAGAATACATATGTGCATGGCTTCCTACATGTGTGTTTATAATACAGAACTGAGATTCCTTGTGTCCCTAATGCCTAAGCTATCTAATTTTTGGTTCTCTACCCCAAGAGGCTGAATTGTACTGTCTAGCTTATATTGCAAACTTTGGGGTAGGGATAGTGTCTTTGCCAAATTTATAAAGCAGCCATCTAACAGAATTAAGTATGTACATACCATCGCTTGACAATTTTCAAGTTTTCGTATATTTATCTATTTATGCAAGAATTTTTATTAGATGTCTAGCATTCACATTTTCAGGGTATGAGGGATACCAAAATGCCTCTAAAGTTAAAACCTGACATGGAACACTTAGCTATCACTGGGGTTGCTTCAGTTTCACTCTGCTGGAGAAATTCTGTCAGTACAGGCAATATAAGTTTTTATACCGCTTGCATTACTATAATATTCAGGTGCCTTACACAATGATCCTTCCCCCTGTAAGATTATACCAAAAGGGAATGTCTAGGACATGGGGGATGTATGTCATAAGATTCCTAAAACCTGTACAAAAATTTAGAACTGAGTATTTCAGAGGTCTGACAGCTAAGAAATTGCTAATAAGCTATTGTAAACAAAAGGGAATGGTTGGAAGATGCCTAGCTAACTCTGGCTCTGATAAGCATTTAGGTATGTTTACTCATTTTTCTTCTACAATAAATGAATGGTGTGTTATTGGAGATAGTCAATTTATGCATATCTCCTCCACCTGAACTACATGGTACAACATATCAACTCTAATATTTTAACATGCCACTGTTTTATCACCCTTGCAAACCCAGATAACTGGTTGGTGTAAGTGTAAGCAATTCTATTCAACTTTCCCTGTTACAAGAGTCACTATTAAATCATAACCCGACAGAGATTACTATAACCTAGACTACCAGCTACTTTGTACTTCAATACACAGGTACCATCAAGAGCTTCAGCAACTTCACCATACTGAACTATATAAATTAAATATACTAGAGTAAAACTATAAAGGCATCAGAGGATAACAAGAAGTGAGAATGGGAATGTATCCATTTCTTAAATTGGTTTATTCCTAGATCACTAGATTGAAGGTGAGCAACAGCAAAAGGACAAAAAGTACCCTTTCACTTCTTTATAAAGAACATAGAATGCCTGGCGTTTTTTGTTCTCTACTTTGCATGCTCTCAGTCACCCCGCCTTTTTTATTTATTTATTTCAAATACACAGAGGATAGCCAAAACCTAGCATTTCCTGGTTTTCCTTGAAGATACCTGTGACTAAAACATAGCCTTAAACAGAACATACACTCAGCAAGGTATTTAATACTTTAAGTTACAAGACAAGGCTCTACTCGTCATCATTCCTTCCCTCCTGCACACAAGGTTCTCCACTCTCTGATGTGCTATATGATAGATATGACAAGCTGTACAACAGCATATCACTACAATTATCCAGCGTTTCTGCTTGTTCACAGAACACGGTTTGACATGTTTAAAAATGTACAAAGTGGGTGATTTTTTATTTTATGGGGCTCAATGATTTGTCTCATCCATAATACACTCAGATTTGAACCAAGTATGGTTTTTAAATCACGTTTATTTCACTACACTGAAGTGAAAAACAATTCTATATGAATACTGGAATCACCCTTACATAAGCCTATCAAAGCATTGCAGTGGAGATTAGCACAGTGACCTGTTGATTCTAGCCAGTAAGCAGTAACCGTGAAGGTGTTTCCATCCTGCATACAGCAGTGTTGCAGGTACAGCATCATTATGTATTCAAATCAGACAGTGGAGTGTTCCCACCTTCTCTGCCTAAGGATCTTTTCAGCAAGGTGTTCCAAAAATAACTCAGACTCAGTACCCTATTGCCAGTACAATCCACGACCACAGGAGCTCTCAGCAGGGGAACCCCAAACAGGTCCAAGGGAGTCTCAAACATCCTTCCTTTCTTGATCACTCGACGGGAAGGAGTTCAAAAGCTTTTGTTCTGTCACATGAAGTCACGATATGAAAAATGCCAGGAACCACACTGCAGGATTCAAACAAGGAACTCTCTATGGCTACTTATCACAGCTGTAGTGCCACACTACAGAGACCCACTGCAGGGACACATGGCGCTTTTCTGTCACCCTCGTTAATCCAACCCTCAAAGGTGGCAGCCAGATCAACGGATGACTTTCTTCCACTGACCTAGCGGTGTCAACACCGGGGCTCAGGTCCATAACTGCATCTCTGCAGGGTGTGAATTTTTCACACCTCATAGCCACCTAGCTAAGTCAACCTAAATTAAGTGTAGACCAGGCCTAAGTCTGGTGAGAAGTTCCCCACCATATTACAGTCCACAGGTTTACTACTATGACACTTCAAGGGCTAAATAAAGTCTGATCCCATTAGAATTTCCCTTCTTCATATAGCCTGGAGACATGGAATGTTAAAGAGTATTGTTCAAGCCTGTGTATACAAACGTTTCCTGAAACCTGACATCTTAAATGTCGGTCAGTTCGCTAATGAATTAAAACCCCTTGACCCCTAGACACCAGTTTTTAATCACTTAATCTAGACCCAAAATAAGGATCTGCAATACGTGGGGAAATTACGCTGCGAGTCATTTTATAATCTACATAGCTTTTTGGACACCATTCAAAATTTCAGAAATCTGCAAACCCATTTATATTTGGAACAGACATCTAAATGAGAGTCTAATTTACCCAATCCAGGAGACAGGTTACTATGCATCCATATGTAAACTTTAACCAGATCACAACTGGAGCCATAACACTGGAGTGCCAAACAAAGTTGTGTTAAACATTTGTTTTCAAAAAAGGATGCAACCAGGAAAAGTAACAGGAAATTTCAGAGAAATTGTCAACTTTATGCATTCAAGTTCATCCCAGAGTTTTGTCTACCAGGAATGTCAGTCACATTAACTAAATGATTAGCAGTCAGAACAGTAGTGGAGGATTATACATGCAAAAAACATGGTCTCAAAACAGAAGCTACCCCTTGACTTAAAATATCCACTGAAAAAGCACTTTGTAGTACTTGTTACAATGCTGACCAGAATGGAAAGATTTCAGAGTAACAGCCGTGTTAATCTGTATTCGCAAAAAGAAAAGGAGTACTTGTGACACCTTAGAGACTAACCAATTTATTTGAGCATGAGCTTTTGTGAGCTACAGCTCACTTCATCGGATGCATACCGTGGAAACTGCAGCAGACTTTATATACACACAGAGATCATAAAACAATACCTCCTCCCACCCCACTGTCCTGCTGGTAATAGCTTATCTAAAGTGATCATCAAGTTGGGCCATTTCCAGCACAAATCCAGGTTTTCTCACCCTCCCCCCCACCCCACCCCCACACACAAACTCACTCTCCTGCTGGTAATAGCCCATCCAAAGTGACAACTCTCTACACAATGTGCATGATAATCAAGGTGGGCCATTTCCAGCACAAATCCAGGTTTTCTCACCCCCCCACGCAGTTTCCACGGTATGCATCCGATGAAGTGAGCTGTAGCTCACGAAAGCTCATGCTCAAATAAATTGGTTAGTCTCTAAGAATGGAAAGACTAGCTCCTTCCTGCTCTCATTCAGAAAACTAGCTGCTGAACAAAGCTAGGTAACTGGCTGCTGACTTCTGAAGGTTCCGGTTTAGTACTGTAGTTCATTATTCAGCTGTACACCAAATGAAAAACATTGCCCCAGCCCATTTCCAGTGCCAGACTTATGCGCAAAGAACACTGCTGAGAAAAGCGCCACAAGCTTTCCCGTGAGGTTCAATGCTTAATAAGATTCTTTTGCTACCTTAGCTGCAATTAAACATACATTCTGCAAGGTGGGTTTTAAAGGATACTTAACTAGGCTAGCAGGGGCCCTGAAAATAAACTCAAGCTCACTGATTTTGTCAGGAAATATAATGGATAAAGCATTTCAAAAGCTGATGTTATTAGGCCATTACCAAATCCACAATTAAATTTAATACTCTTCTCTCCCGACTGCAGACAAAAAAACATCCAAAAGTTTTCTCTAGGACTGAAGACCATATTCTGAACTTCCAGTTTTGCAGGGCCATTGCTGATTTTAATAACTGGCCTGCCATCAGACATCTCTATTCTAGCTGCTTTGAGGACAAGTGCTTACAACACAGAGCCTGCTAAAGGCATGCCAAGACAGACAGAGCAAGCACTGTTCTACAACATTGTGTGTCAGCCTTCTAGCTATACAAAGAGAGCATTCTTGTCTACACAACAATCCAAGCAGCCAGCTCTTTAGCCTGGCACAGATAGCTCCATAGACATTTACCTACAGAACAATTCCAGGAATACCAAGTTATTCAGCCACACAACCACTTCCACACTCCTCAAACACTAAGTGTGGAAAGCATGTACTATGGTACAAGCTACAGCAGGCAGTCCAAGCAATTCTTTCCCCCATTCTGAACCAACATGAATAACCTCTATATCCCCAGTAGTACATACACACACACATTGTGCTCTGCTAGATAATGTTGACCAGCTAGTAAAGCGTCACAACAGCAAACCTAATGTAGTTAGACTGCAGGTATCATTTACAAGCTCTTTTCCTCCCACTCAGCAGTCCAGGGTCCAAAACATGCCTCTCTTTTCCTTCTTCCTCTGTGGTAATGTATCTTCATTCATTTGGCTTCCCCTAACCAGACTACTTGGGAGCTTCCAACAAAAGTCTTCCTTCAACACTGTCATTCCTACTCCTTCTATCAACATGTACAATTTCTTTAATTCCTCAGACTACCCACTTGTATGCTACTTTCTAAGGCCTCGTCTACACTATAAAGTCGACAAAAACAGTGGATGCAGACACATTGCGATGCAACTTTCAGAAGCAAAAATGCACTGTTTTGATGACAAAATAAAACCACCCTGATATGAGAGAGAGAGAAGGCTTTTTGTGCAAAATGTTCATAGACAAAGTGCCAGTGTAGACACCATGCTTGATTTTATTGCTTTAATTGGCTTCCAGGCGGTGTCCCACAATGTCCATCCTGACCGCTCTGGTCAGCCGTTTGAACTCCAACACCCTGCAGCCAGGTAAACAACCATCTACCCCTCCCCTTTGGAAGCCCTAGGAATTTTTGAAATTCCATTTCTTGTTTGCTTGGTGTGGAGAGGTCTCATCCCACCTTCCCAGGTGACCATGGCAGGTTATTGCAGCATATGCTCTCCTGCTTGGACCACTATGGAGCTGCTGCATCTGCTCGGTATATAGGGAGAGGAGGCTGTGGAGTCCCAGCTAGGTTTGAGCCGTAAAAATGTTGATACCTACGGGTAGATTTCTCAAGGCTTGTGCGAAAGGGCCTATGATTGGGACATGCTGCAGTGCAGAGCGAAGATAAAGGAGCTGAGGCAGGCCTACCATAAGGCGAGGGAGGCAAGCCAGCGCTCCGGTGCTGCACCTAAGACCTGTTGGTTCTATAAGGAGCTGGACGCTATCCCAGGTGGCAACCCCACTTCCATCACCAACAGCCCCCGGGATACTTCGGCGGGCCTGGAGGCGGTGGAAAGAGCACCTATCCCAGAGGACAAAGTCACTGATGAAGAGATGGAGTTAGATAACGATGTGGAGCTCCAGGTGGGGTCGCAACTGTACTGGCGGTGTCTAGCCAGTCTCAGCAGTTGCTCTCCAGTGAGCAAGAAGCAGGAGAGTAGACGCCTGGTAAGTGGCTGTGGTTTGTGTCGTGTGGAGATGGGTTCGGGGTATAGACATATAGAAGGCTGGTTCTATTTCTATAAGCTGGACATTTCCCTGTATAGCTAATCAGTACAGTGGAACAGGGTGTTGATGCACGCTGAGATCTCACAGTAATTCTCCAGAGAGATCTCTAGGAAAGTTTCCTAGAGGTACTCTGTAATCCTCTGCCGAAGGTTCCTTGGCTGAGCAGCTTTGTTCCTTCCCCCACTGGAAACTTTCCTGTGACATTTGGCAATCACTTGTGCAGGGACCAAAGCAGTACACAGGCGAGCAGCATAGGGACCAGGACGGAAGCCACAAGCGTTTAGTACATGTGCCCTTGCTTCCTGGCTTACCCTCAGCAGTGAGATATCTGCTACAATGACCCGTACCTGTGTAAAAGTGTGGAAGAATTTTAGAATTTTTTTCCATAGTTGGCTGCACCGCAACCCTTGCAGAGTGCTCTTTTCTTTATGTAGAGCGCCCCCCAGCCAACACTCACCGTGCTTTCGGTGTTCACAGAGATATGTGCTTGCCAAGGGTCAGTTAGAAAGTGAGTGTTATAGTACAAAAGGTGTGTTTTACTGAAATGTTTCAATGCTGTGCATGAACTTAATCATGCTTCTGTGCATTGTTGCTTCTGCTTCAGCAGATGTGGCCTTCAGGAACACCCCACACACACCAGCCAACTGTCGGCGCCAGATAAGAAAGAGCCCAAGACGGAAAAAAGACAACGTGTTCCTGGAGGTACTGCACTTCTTCAATGCAGGAAAAAAAAGGGAACACGAGGAACGGAGGGAAGCCAAAAGCCAGGTGCCCGCCCTCCCCTGCAGCACATTCAGAACTCTTTTCCATTCCCCCCCACACCTGGCCAAAAAAAAAACCAAAAAACCTATGCCACCTGCACAGTCCTTTCCCCTTTCCAGGGCTTCTCGGTTTCCCCCTCACTCCACCCCCTTGGACAACCTTCAAAATGATAGCAATAAAAGCAAAGTTTTTGAACGGTAACTCATCTTTATTTGTTTCCTACAAATTGAGATAACAGGTACTCCAATACGTACACAGACAATTTCATCGTTTACTTAATGGAATGTAAGGCCTCAAATGTCACCGCTGCTTTCTAGGAAAACTACATGTAATATAGCATTGCAGTGCCAAACACAGAGATCTACATTACTGGTTCTCATTTTCAAAGTGTTGCCTCAAAGCCTTCCTGATTCGAATTGCCCCCCCCCCCCAACTCCCCCGATAGCCCTGGTATCTGGCTGCTCAAAATCAGCAGCCAAGCAGCCTGCCTCAGCTCTCCACCCCGAGCAAATCTTTCACTCTTAGCTTCACAAAGAGTATGCAATGTACAACATGCAGCTATGACCATGGGAATATTATCCTTATTGAGTTTTAACCTACCATAAAGGCATCACCAGTGCACTGTTCATTGGCTAAAGGCACATTCCATTGACATCTGGCACCTATTCTGCCTGTTGTTGAACAGCTCCTGACTGCTGTCTAGGTTTCCTGTGTAAGGTTTCATGAGCCATCGTTGTAAGGGGTACGCCAAGTCGCAGGATCGCTATGGGCATTTCAACAACATCCCCCAGTGTAATCTTCTGGTCTGGAAAGAAAGTCCCCGCTTGTAACTTTCTATATAGGCCTGTGTTACTGCTGATGCATGCTCATGCATCTTCCTGGACCACTCCACACTCATGTCAGTGACACACCCACGGTGATCCACAAGCGCCTGCAACACCATGGATAAATACCCCTTCCTATTGATGCACTCCGTTGCAAGATGGTCTGGAGCCAAAATTGGAATGTGTGCACCATCTATAGCCCCTCCACAGTTAGGGAAACCCATTTCTGCAAAGCTGTCCATTATTTCATGCACATTTCCCAGAGTCACAGTCCTTTGTAGCAGGATGTAATTAACTGCCCTGCACACTTGCATTAACGCAGCCCCAACAGTCAACTTCCCAACTCTAAATTGATTCATGACCGACCAGTAGCACTCTGGAGTCGCCAGCTTCCACACAGCAATTGTCAAACACCTCTCTACCGATAAGGATACCAGAATGAGAGCTGCCCTGTGCTGGGGAGAGCTCCGCACACAGTTCCAGGAAGGTGGCTTTCCGCATCCAAAAGTTCTGTAGCCACTGCTCGTCATCCCACACCTGCATGATGATACAATCCCACCATTCAGTGCTTGTTTCCCAAGCCCAAAAGCTATGGTCCACGCTCTGAAGCTGTTCTGTGAATGCCAAAAGCAGTCTAAAGTTGCTCATAGCACATCAGGCAACTGAGAGTCTTCTTCAGTTAGGAATGCCAGGATTAACTGCACTGCCATTCGTCATGTCTTCATGACAGTTATCAGAGCACAGGAGAGCAGTCTGGGATCCATCCCTTCTCACAAAGATGTCGGGGTGCACAGCAAACAAGGGCCATTGGAAAATGCTGCGAAAGAAAGCCAGAAGACCCTCAAATGCTGCGACAGAAAGCAACACATCATTGGATATTGAGCCCCGTCCCAAGATGCGCCACGATCTGCTCCGCCTTCCCACAAGACCTAGTGACAGAAGATGTTGAGCTGGACTGTGGGACAGGTACCCACAGTGCACTGCTCACAGTGTCGATGTTAGTGCCCCAAAAGTGGACACACACTGCTGGCAGAGGGAGCGAGTGTGAACATGCAATACCAATTTTTATTATAGTGCTTTCTGAGTGTTGACATAACTTTTGTTGACAAAACTCTGTAGTACAGACAAGTCCTAATTTCCCTCCTGAGGTTCATCCTCCATTGCGACAGCCATAAGGACATATCCCTTTATACTTTTCCCAACCATATAATCTTTGATTCCTACATTGCAGCCACTCGATCCAGCTAATGATTTTAAAAGGAATTCTATAAAATCTTGTCAACACTGCTTCCAGACTGATTGGAAAAGTCACTTAGGAAGTGCCTTGCATTGCCTTTCCTTTCAATTGGCCATCTGCGTTGAGTGCTATGGCTCTGCAGGACACTCAATCCACAATGGACCAAAGAACAAGGCACCAGGACCATGAATCAAATCTAGATTTCTTGAACAACAGCACAGAGCACTAGCTACGAAGCAGCCTCTATATCTCAGAGATTAGGATGGTGTAATTAAATCCAATGAAAACCTCAACCCAAAAAGCAATGACACCAGCAGTAAATGCCACCACTCTGGTCTTACACCTCCATGGAAAACACAGGATTTTGAGAGAAAGAGAAAGAAAAGAATGCATATTGAATGGCAATGCCTTTACACATGAACTGCCCTCACACAGGACCCCTTATACCCAGCAACAGAAAGGTTTGGCCACATCCCCATTGTGTAGTTCTCCCCTTTCGTGCATTTATAGTATGCGTAACTGAATACAATCAATAGGGCAGCAATGGAAAGAAAATGACCATCTTAAATAGGATCCTTTCAGAAGCAGAGGCCAGCTGCAGTTCACCAAAACATAGGTAAAGACAGAAATTGGTACAGTAATTTATTTTAATAGACATTTCTATATCACTCACCATAGTATTTGGGCACCTTTAAGATGAAGGAGGGAAAAAAAAATCAAACAATTAAAATATAAAGCGGACATAACAGTTAGGCTAGCCTATGTTCATTAAAATGAAATACACAGGCCATTCATTTTGTTTAGAGGAATAGTTACACAAGTTTTAGACTTGTGTTAAAGCCTACATCTGTATCAACTTCTGACAGTGCAATGTTTAGTTTCCTATAAGGTTTCCATTGCTTTTCCTTGAGTCTCACTCACTGGATTGGCTTAAAAAACATCAGCCTTCTATATAGCACATATACATGGCTCAGCATAAGTACTTCAAATTAGGCAATTCAGCATCTAAAAAGTACTTGTTCAGTATTGTAATCAAAAATACTAATAAAGAATGTAAAATCCTTTTAGGATGCAACAGACAAAACATTTTAAGATATGACATGCATAGAGGTGAAAATCTGAATAGGAGTTTCTCTGCTACTTGTTTAAATAGTTTTACAAAAGACTCAATTTATTCCAATCCACAGTCTTTATTTCAGACAATGGAATATCCAGTGAGTTCTCAAAATGAACAGGACTTGACATTTAATTGTTTGACAGCTGACTTTCTCACTGACAATCAACTTGCGCACAGATAGGCATATGTAAGAAAGGGCATGTCTGAACAATTGTAATGTCCCACTTAATATAACCACTCACATGGTGAACAGATAACTGTTTCCTGGGGCACAGATTAAAGAGACCATTCAAAAGAAGCCTTTAACTTTGGGGCCTAGTATCTGTTACTAATGTGTGGACATTATCTAGGCTCAAGATTTACAAGAGCTCAAATTCCTGAAATCATTTCACTTTTCACTGGGTCTCCATTTCTAGAGCCCTCCAGTATTAGGTAGGTTCCATTATGAATACTCAACTATGAAATTATAGGTAGTTCCCTTTTAGTTCAGCTCACTAGCCCATTCCAACTTCTGAAAAAAATGGCTATGCATGAAGCAGCTTCACAAAGCTTCACACACCCTTTAATGCACACTAAAGGCCTTACCTCATTCAAAAGAACTGAGATTCCATAGCAACACTTATGAGACACCACTTTTATCACCTGATCTATTTTATCTTACTGCTGGGGAAGTGACAACTATCCATAGCTTGCCAAGTCATCCAGAAGGTTACCAGTGGAAGATTTATCCTATTTTCACAAGTGAACGGAGAGCGGGGAAGAAGAAACTCAGTTAATCCTCCACCCAACCCCTCTCCCATGGCTCTCTTCCCTTTTGATGAAAAGTTCTTGTGCACATTTACAAGCACTAGAGGAGATGAAGCATCACTCTACTATAGCACTTGCCACTCATGATTTTTTGAGCTTGTAAAACATGACCAAGTGGACGGTTTATTATGGGTTGCATCTCAGCAGGTGGACAACTCTTTCAAAAAAAATCCTCATCTGGAAATTTAGAGTCTGATACGGAGATCCCCCAATGGTGGAAAATTCCTTTTTACTGCTAGAGTTTAAGACTGATAAAGCTATTTAACTGTGTGGACCACCCTAAAGATTATCTTCTCTCTAGGTCACACAACAGCAAACAGATGATCCAGAAATCTTGGTGTGCTTCTTCCTGCCTTGGACTTCCAAAGGAAAATCTTGCATTCCAGATGAGAATTTTCACAATTACCATACAATATGCTGAACTCAAAGCTTACCTATCATTGGTATCACCACAACCGGCCTACATCATAAACATACTTTGTCCACATCAAAAGATGAGCTTTTTACAAGGGATGTGTTTTCATAAGTATGAATTTTTTCAGATTCCCTATTCCCTCCATATTTCTCAATACTCTGCATCATATCACTTCATTTAAGGAAGTTACCAAGTTCAAGTTTCACATGAAGTGGGTGATGTTCTACACTTAGACGGAAACTGCTTCATGTATTGGTAACATTTAAGACAAACATCAGTTTTAGTCTGAGGACAAGTATACCAAATGGGAAAAAAAGGGTGGGTTTTGTTTTTTTTTCTTTTTCTTTTTTTTTTGGGGGGGCGGGGGTTTGGTTTTTCAAGTATAAACATACTCTAGTAATGTCCAGAAGTCCCAGTCAAAACTATAGCCCCCTTTTCCTGGATGCTGTACACACATAGATAAGAGAATACCTACTCTGGACGACTTACAGTCTAAGCCTTGGTCTACGGTAGGAGTTGAGGTCGAATTTAGCAGCGTTAAATCGATTTAACCCGTCCACATGACAAAAGCCCTTTTTTCCGACTTTAAGGGCTCTTAAAATCGATTTCCTTACTCCACCCCCGACAAGGGGATTAGTGCTGAAATCGGCCTTGCCGGGTCCAATTTGGAGTACTGTGGACACAATTAGACGGTATTGGCCTCCCGGAGCTATCCCAGAGTGCTCCATTGTGACCGCTCTGGACAGCACACTCAACTCAGATGCACTGGCCAGGTAGACAGGAAAAGGCCTGCGAACTTTTGAATTTCAATTTCCTGTTTGGCCAGCGTGGCAAGCAGCAGGTGAGTGCAAAGCTCATCAGCAGAGGAGACCACGCAGTGCTCATCAGCAGAGGTGACCATGATGGAGTCCCAGAATCATAAAAGAGCTCCAGCATGGACCAAACAGGAGGTACGGGATCTGATCGCTGTATGGGGAGAGGAATCCGTGCTATTAGAACTCCGTTCCAGTTTTCAAAATGCCAAAACATTTGTCAAAATCTCCCAGGGCATGAAGGACAAGAGGCCATAACAGGGACCCGAAGCAGTGCCGCGTGAAACTTAAGGAGCTGAGGCAAGCCTACCAGAAAACCAGAGAGGCGAACGGCAGCTCTGGTCAGAGCCCCAAACATGCTGCTTCTATGATGAGTTGCATGCCATTTTAGAGGGTTCAGCCACCACTACCCCAGCCGTGTTGTTTGACTCCTTCAATGGAGATGGAGGCAACACGGAAGCAGGTTTTGGGGACGAGGAAGATGATGATGAGGTTGTAGACAGCTCACAGCAAGCAGAGAAACCGGTTTTCCCGACAGCCAGGAACTGTTTCTCACCCTGGACCTGGAGCCAGTACCCCCCAAACCCACCCAAGGCTGCCTCCCGGACCCACCAGGCAGAGAAGGGACCTCTGTTGAGTGTACCTTTTAAAATACTATACATGGTTTAAAAGCAAGCATGTTTAATGATTAATTTGCCCTGGCATTCACGGCTCTCCTGGATGTACTCCCAAAGCCTTTGCAAAAGGTTTCTGCGGAGGGCAGCCTTATTCCGTCCACCATGGTAGGACACTTTACCACTCCAGGCCAGTAGCACGTACTCAGGAATCATTGTAGAACAAAGCATTGCAGTGTATGTTTGCTGGAGTTCAAACAACATCCATTCTTTATCTCTCTGTGTTATCCTCAGGAGAGTGATATCATTCATGGTCACCTGGTTGAAATAGGGTGCTTTTCTTAAGGGGACATTCAGAGGTGTCCGTTCCTGCTGGGCTGTTTGCCTGTGGCTGAACAGAAATGTTCCCCACTATTAGCCATGGGGAGGGGGTGGGGCTAGCCATGTGGTGGGGAGAGGCAAAATGCGACTTGAAACAAAAGCACATGTGCTATGTATGTAATGTTAACAGCAAGGTTTACCGTGAAAGAGTGTACCCACTGTTCTATAAAATGTGTCTTTTTAAATACCACTGTCCCTTTTTTTTTTCCCTCCACCAGCTGCATGTGTTTCAAGGATCACAGGATCTTCTCCTTCCCAGAGGCTAGTGAAAATTAGAAGGCGAAAAAAACACACTCGCGATGAAGTGTTCTCTGACCTCATGCTATCCTCCCACACTGACAGAGCACAGACGAATGCGTGGAGGCAGACAGTGTCAGAGTGCAGGAAAGCATAAAATGACCGGGAGGAGAGGTGGCAGGCTGAAGAGAGGGCTGAAGCTGAAAGGTGGCGGCAGCGTGATGAGAGGAGGCAGGACTCAATGCTGAGGCTGCTGGAGGATCAAACTAATATGCTCCAGCGTATGGTTGAGCTGCAGGAAAGGCAGCTGGAACACAGACCGCTGCTACAGCCCCTGTGTAACCAACCCCCTCCTCCCCACAGCCGCCTCACCCAGACGCCCAAGAATGCAGTGTGGGGCCTCTGGCCACACAGCCACTCCACCCCAGAGGATTGCCCAAGCAACAGAAGGCTGGCATTCAATAAGTTTTAAAGTTTTAAACTTTTAAAGTGCTGTGTGGCCTTGTCCTTCCCTCCTCCACCACCCCTCCTGGGCTACCTTGGCAGATAGCCCCCTATTTGTGTGATGAATTAATAGAGAATACATGAATGTGAAGCAACAAGGACTTTATTGCCTCTGCAAGCGGTGATCGAAGGGAGGAGGAGAGGGTGGTTAGCTTATAGGTGAAGTAGAGTGAACCAAGGGGCGGGGGGGGTTCATCAATGAGAAACGAACAGAACTTTTACACCATAGCCTGTCCAGTCATGAAACTGGTTTTCAAAGCTTCTCTGATGCGCACCGTGCCCTCCTGTGCTCTTCTAACCGCCCTGGTGTCTGGCTGCACGTAACCAGCAGCCAGGTGATTTGCCTCAACCTCCCACCCCGCCATAAACGTCTCCCCCTTACTCTCACAGATACTGTGGAGCACACAGCAAGCAGTAATAACAGTGGGAATACTGGTTTTGCTGAGTTCTAACCGAGTCAGTAAACTACGTCAGCGCACTTTTAAACATCCAAATGCACATTCTACAGCCATTCTGCACTTGTTCAACCTGTAGTTGAACAGCTCCTGACTACTGTCCAGGCTGCCTGTGTATGGCTTCATGGGCCATGGCATTAAGGGGTAGGCTGAGTCCCCAAGGATAACTATAGGCATTTCAACATCCCCAATGGTTATTTTCTGGTCTGGGAATAAAGTCCCTTGCTGCAGCTTTTGAAACATACCAGAGTTCCTGAAGATGCAAGCGTCATGTACCTTTCCCGGCCATCCCACGTTGATGTTGGTGAAACGTCCCTTGTGATCCACCAGTGCTTGCAGCACCATTGAAAAGTACCCTTTGCAGTTTACGTTCTCGCCGGCTTGGTGCTCCGGTGCCAAGATAGGGATATGGGTTCCGTCTATGGCCCCACCACAGTTAGCGAATCCCACTGCAGAAAAGCCATCCACTATGACCTGCACATTTTCCAGGATCACTGCCCTTGATATCCAGCAGGTCTTTGATTGCGTTGGCTACTTGGATCAGAGCAGCCCCCACTGTAGATTTGCCTACTCCAAATTGATTCCCGACTGACCGGTAGCTGTCTGGAGTTACAAGCTTCCACAGGGCTATTGCCACTCGCTTCTCAACTGTGAGGGCTGCTCTCATCTTGGTATTCTGGCACTTCAGGGCAGGGGAAAGCAAGTCACAAAGTTCCATGAAAGTGCCCTTACGCCTGCAAAAGTTTCGCAGCCACTGGGAATCGTCCCAGACCTGCAACACTATGCGGGCCCACCAGTCTGTGCTTGTTTCCCAGGCTCAGAATTGGCATTCTACCGCATGAACCTGCCCCATTAGCACCATGATGCCTGCATTGCCAAGGCCCGTGCTTTGAGAGAAGTCTATGTCCATGTCCTCATCACTCTTGTCACCGTGCTGACGTCGCCTACTCTCCCGGTTTCGCTTTGCCAGGTTCTGCATATACTGCTGGATAATGCGCGTGGTATTTAATGTGCTCCTAATTCCCAAAGTGATCTGAGCAGGCTCCAAGCTTGCCGCGGTATGGCGTCTGCACAGGTAACTCAGGAAAAAAGGCGAGGAACGACTGTCTGCCGTTGGCTTTCACAGAGGGAGGGAGGGGTCTGACGACATGTACCCAGAACCACCCGTGACAATGTTTTTTGCCCCATCAGGCATTGGGATCTCAACCCAGAATTCCAATGGGTGGCGGAGACTGCAGGAACTGTGGGATAGCTACCCACAGTGCAACACTCCGGAAGTCGACGCTAGCCTCAGTACTCCGCCGAGTTAATGCACTTAGAGCATTTTGTGTGGGGACACACACAATCTACTATATAAAAACGATTTCTAAAAAACTGACTTCTATAAATTCGACCTAATTTCGTACTGTAGACATACCCTAAGGGTATATCTTCATAGCACAGTTAAACTCTTACCTAGTGTTTCCCTACCAATCCTCCTGACTACACCCAAACTCTGTGACCAGAGTTTGTTAGTACTTTCAGCATTGAGCAGATGGTTTGTCTGGGGCTGTAGGCTAAAACCCAAGTGAGGCTTTCACCTGCCAACCATGCAATAAGGATGAAGGTTAAGTCACTTGAGTGCTGGTAGTCCTCAAGTGTCTTCCCAAAATTTGCTCCTGCCCCCCTCCCAGAAGGACAGACCATTTCTCTCACAATTCACTTAAAAGAATTAGCCCTAGTCATGTTACCGCAGCACAAAGAACCATGGGATATGCCCTTAGAAGAACTAGTGAGATATACAGGCAAATGTCACACCAGTGAAGAGAGACTTTGCAGAGTGACTTTTCACTTCCAGGTTAGACTAACTTGGGTGCCAATCACTTAAGTTAATTCTGCAGTGAAGACATATCCTAAAAAATTAAGTCAGGTGCAAAACTTGGAAACAGCTAGTAAGTGCTCATACATTGCACTGCAACTTCTCTAAAGCTTACTCTCCAGAAACTCAGCTTCTATTTAAAACATATGTATAGCTATCACGATTATAGAGAAAACCTCAAAAACATGAACAGAGGGTCACCAATGCAGAATTGAGTCTGCAACAATAGACCCAAAATGTACGAAGTGTCAAATTCATCTCCATGAGGTGCTACCTCTCATGCTAACTGACAGTTTAAATGTCAACACTTTACTATTTTGTTTCTCACGTAAGAAACAAGACAATTACAGATCTGGATAATTTATTCTGAGTGACATCTCATTTTGGTGCCACAACTGTGTGCCATTTGGGAAATACCACTCCAGCACCCCTTTTCCCTCCTCCATCAAGAGGAGCCAAGCCCAAAGAGCTTAACAGCCCATCGGCATATTCAAGCTCCACCAAGGGGGAGCCCATCAAGGTGCCATGGGGAGCCAACCAGCACACACCATCCTCTTTTGAATATCTGCACAATTTACCATGAGTAGTCTTATTTTGGGTTCACATGAGTGGGAGGGAAAGCTCATTTTGTGGGTGAAGCTTGGAAAGTACCACTTTTTTCCCAGACTGACTCCTGATCAATTGTGTCTCACTTTGTTTCAGAAGCCCAGGATATGTGCATATAAGAGCCTTCTACTGGGCTTGCCACTGCACTACAGCTAAATCTAACACACTTGTAGCTACAATCAATGTTTTTGAAAAAGAGACATGGCACCCATAGTACTAAACATTTAATCCAAATAAATGGTTTTTCCTGTTAGAATCCAAAGGAACCTGGAGTAGTCTCCTTGCCTTTCCCATGAATCACACTAACAAAATCAGTCTGCCAGCCTCACTCAGACAAGAAACCTTAACTGCACATGGCTGTTAAATCTGGACAGTTTACAGCAGCACACACGATTTGATAAAAACAAAGTATCAGTACACTTATAGTATCAGAAGTGTATCTCAAATCTCTCCTTATTCACAAAAGGCTTGCTCCACTGAAAATCAAAACAGATTTTCCCACACAGCTTTGGTTAGGACTCACTGAACATGTACATATTTCAAAGTAAAAATGGGGATTTACTGCATTGCATTAATTAATGAAAAGTTAATCTGTTTGACCCGAGATTTACATAGCACTAGAGACTGCACAGAGATATTTAGACAGACCATTCCAAAATCCAATACCCTCCTCATCTTTCAGTATGAAAGTAAATCCTGGAAATCATGTCCACACCTGAATGCCTGGCTACTAAGCTCTTAAAGAGCCACAGCTTTCCATGGTCAGTGAAATATGTATCCAGCAAAGCATTCAGAGAAACCCTTACAGACACAACTGTTGCTGGTGCTGCCACTTGAGCTACCTCCTCTGGTTTACCAGACTGTTTGCCAACAGAGCAAATAAATGACATGTTAAACAATGTTTAAGAATTACAGCAGCTGGAAATGTTCCAAATTTCATGTTCTGTTTTGAACACCCACTAGAATGCAGAAATGAAAGCACAAAGATTAACTTCTTACCACTGCATGAAAGGATCAGAGTATCTGACTCACATTATCAAGAGGATCACCTCTTCCAAACAATGTAGAATGACATGCCATCGCTTCAAAACCAGTCACATGCCAGGTGCAAGTTCTTTACTCTCTAAAGAATAGTACATTAATGATTATACATAACCGAGCTGCTCCTGAATGAATAATGGAATCAATGCATACAGAAGAGAACACATCTTTGAGCTAATTCTCCTGGGACACATGCAATTGATGGGGAAATAAGTTTCCAATCCAAAAATAAAAAGCACAACTGAAAAAGTTAAACTGCAATAATTTAAAAGCCACAGGATAAAACTCATATGAAATATACATTTTCATACTGCACATTATAAATATCTATAAATGAATGCGAATCTGGACATAAGTTTCATATCTTCCCCACACAAGCTAACCAGGATTTCTGGGTTTTAGACAAATAAGACCTGGGGATTTTCCTTCCTTTCTCTGAACAAAGGACAACTCAGTTACAGATCAAAAACAGATCACGCCACTACCAGACCACACAATATCACCTCCAAGCAGACATTGAAGTCGTACTCCACAGTCCTAGGCTTTGAAGTACTAAATTTCCTATCTGGATTTCTTAGCAGTTTTGTAGGTTTTTTAACTGCTTTGTTTACTGGTATCTGTTTACTCTGTATATCTTGGATATGGCAAGAGTCTGACTCAAAAATTATATCTATTTTAATGTGGTTAAACTCAGATTACTGGGTATTCTGCTGTTCCACAGAATCCATCCCTCCTTACAGAACTGTGCTCCAGAACTTAAATTTTCACTTTCAAAAAACCATTTTGAGCCCTAATTGATAATGAAGAAAACCTTCAAATGTCAGTGTAAGGCAATGCAGTGATGTCTTCAATAAGTGTGCAGCAACAACTGAAAAAAGTGAACTACCCATTTCATTTCAATAAGTTAAGAAAAAACAGAATATGGTGACACCATACAATATGTATTTAATATAAAAACAGAGGCTGGCTATTGTACTAATGTACTATTGATTTTCATATTTTAACTAAAAAGTCTACAGTTTTTTACACTAATTTAAATGAAGCTCACAAAGAATGTTCAAACTGCCACAGAATTTAGGCCCAATTTGCTGCTGAGTGCACGGGATCTTGGGTTATACTCTTAAAAGTAGTTGCACTGCCGTTAAAGAAGAGTGTGAGAGAGTTTAAACTCTAAAGGGGTTTAACTTAAGGTGTTATTTTAAACCAGTTTAGTTAAATTAGCGCAAAAAGATGAAGACACACTTCAATCAAATCTACACTACAATCTTTGACCAGCATAGCTATGTCAGTCAGAGGCATGATGAGGTGATGTGACCAAAACCACTAATGTATATATAGCTATACTAGCAAAACGCACTTTTGCCAGCATAGTTTATTTCACTGATGGGAGGGCAGCGCTGGAACAAGTTATTCTGGCAAAAGCAGCTTTGCCTGCAGAAGTTCCATCCACAGTATGAACACTTTGCCAGTATACTGGTATAGGTAAATTTGAAAAGTACTCCTCCCATGGACCTGGCCTTATTTTGATTTAACTTAAGGCAATTAGGAATCAGTTTAAGATAAATCAAAACAAGCTACACTTCACTCTTACTTCAATTTGTCTACACATGGATTTGCACAGGTGTAACTAAATTAGGTTAAAAACAGATTTAAGTTAAGTCAGTGTAATTTTGGCACAACCAACATTTTAGATATTATGGCCTCTCAGCCTAGTTGCGGGGGGGAGGGAAGAACCTAAGACAAGGAGCAGCTCAGACTTCAGATGTCACCAAGTTACATGAGCTCTGAAGTCTAAGGGTATGCAGTGTACAAAAGACCACCTTTCAGGAAGACAGAAAAAGCTCACTTCAAGTGAGCTGTAGCTCACAAAAGCTTATGCTCAAATAAATTGGTTAGTCTCTAAGGTGCCACAAGTACTCCTTTTCTTTTTGCGAATACAGACTAACATGGCTGTTACTCTGAAACCTAAAATCTTCAGAGACATTTACTGAATCAAATCAGCAGTTTCAGAACTCTGTCTCATACTACAAAGACATCTTGCACAGCTCCAAGGCTAGAGAGTTCAAAAACTCCATTCTATCTGAAAAACTGACCGCAGGGGCTAAACATCTTACACGTGACCTTGATGGACCAAGTTTTTTCTGGCTGGCTCAGAACAAGCTGGTCTTTCATCAAGCAAGATGTTTCAGCACTCCCCCAGATTTGTTAACATTTCAGAAACAAGGCCACTACAAAATCTACACATTAGAAAAGCAGCTGTTTATTTGCTACTGATACCAAACTAAATTAAGAAATTAGCTGGATCTTTCAACAGTTTGAAGTGTTTACTCCAGTTGCTGCAGTAATCTGAAGCCACTGCAGATGCTACTTGTTCAATAAAAGCTACCTCATACAGAAACCATAGAGTTTCATTCTCTTTTCTTGGGAAGGTGGGAGTATGATGTGACGGTCACAGGTACAGGGCAGGCTGCACCTCTAATCCCTCTCTGGTTTCTATTAGTGCACCCCACCAAGTGATAGGCCTCAAGCCTTTCCCTTTCCCAGGATGGAACTGCAGTTCTCCCACACTCTTAAACCAGGCCCTCAGCTACACTATCCTGTCTGACAACCATGCTTACCCAACAGATCCAACTGCATTCGGTACTTGCAGTTCTTTCCTTTGGGAGTGTGTGACCAGTGATGAATAGTGACCAGGCAGCCTTCTTAAATCAACATACAATTTAATCTTTGCAGTTGAAACAAAGCTTAGCATCAGAGAGAGGATTTCAAAACAGTCTACACTCATATCTATCTTGACTAAAGAGAGAAAAGGAGGTTTTAGTTCCGTTATACAAGACACTGGTGAGACCTCACCTGGAATACTGTGTGCAGTTCTGGTCTCCCATGTTTAAGAAGGATGAATTCAAAACAGGAACAGGTACAGAGAAGGGCTACTAGGATGATCCGAAGAATGGAAAACTTGTCTTGTGAAAGGAGACTCAAGGAGCTTCGCTTGTTTAGCCTAACTAAAAGAAGGTTGAGGGGAGATATGATTGCTCTCTATAAATATATCAGAGGGATAAATACCGGAGAGGGAGAGGAATTATTTAAGCTCAGTACCAATGTGGACACAAGAACAAATGGATATAAACTGGCCACCAGGAAGTTTAGACTTGAAATTAGACTAAGGTTTCTAACCATCAGAGGAGTGAAGTTTTGGAATAGCCTTCCAAGGGAAGCAGTGGGGGCAAAAGATCTATCTGGCTTTAAGATTAAACTTGATAAGTTTATGGAGGAGATGGTATGATGGGATAACATGGTTTTGGTAATTAAATATTCATAGTAAATAGGCCCAATGGCCTGTTATGGGATATTAGATGGGGTGGGATCTGAGTTACCCAGGAAAGAATTTACTGTAGTATCTGGCTGGTGAATCTTGCCCATATGCTCAGGGTTTAGCTGATTGCCATATTTAGGGTCGGGAAGGAATTTTCCTCCAGGGCAGATTGGAAGAGGCCCCGGAGGTTTTTTGCCTTCCTCTGTAGCATGGGGCATGGGTCACTTGCTGGAGGATTCTCTGCTCCTTGAAGACTTTAAACCACGATTTGAGGACTTCAATAGCTCAGACATAGGTGAGAGGTTTTTCGCAGGAGTTGTGGGTGAAATTCTGTGGCCTGTGTTGTGCAGGAGGTCAGACTAGATGATCATAATGGTCCCTTCTGACCTAAATATCTATGAATCTATGAAAAGGTGGATGAGGTACTATTTGGACCATTTTCTGTTTGTGAAAGAGAAAGGCTTTTGAGCTACACAGAGCTCTTCTTCGGGTCTGGGAAAAATACTCAGTGTGTCACAACTAAATACAAGGTGGAATCGATTGTTTACCATAAACATTTTAAGGAATCATATTCCAAGAGATCATTCAAAGTGAAGTGGCCTGTTAACACTTTTGCAGACGACAAAAAAAAAGGTGTGTGTGGGGGGTTTAGTGGGTTACAGATTGTTGTAATAAGCCATAAATCTAGTATCTTTATTAAGTCCATGATTGGCAGTGTCTAGCAGTTATGAATTTAAGCTCCAGGGCTCGTCTTTTGAAGGTGTCGTACAGGTTTCCTTTGAGGATGAAAACAAAGATCAGATATGGAGCAATCATTTTGTGAAAACTGTTCACTCTTGGGTGATTTGATGTTTTAGTCTTTTATCATTTTTTGAGAGAGTTCATTCGAGAGTGTAACGATTGTCTGGTTTCACCCGCATAGTTATTTGGGCATTTATGCACTGCATGAGGTACATCACATGTTGTAATGGACATGCGTAGTTCCCATGGACCTTGAAAGGTGAGTTATGGGCGATACTGATCATCATAGCTGTGGAAGTAGGTCTGCAGATTTTGCATTTGTTATGGCAGGATCTGGTGGGTTCTGATCTTTGGGGAGCTTGCTTCTGATGAGCTTGGCAAGATTGGGGGATTGTTTGAAGGCCAAAAAAGGGGATTCAAGAAAGATTTCTTTTGGTATGTGGATTCCATCAAGTCTAGATTGTAACTGTTTTATGATACCCCGCATGGGTTCCAGTGTGGGTGGTAAGTGACAACTAGAGGTGGTACGATCAGAGAGTATTTCCCTCACCCACCTACCCCTCGGAACTGAAGCAGGCTCTGTAAAGCTATTTGAGTACCCTGTTCTATAATGCAATCTACTTCTCTGGTGGAGTGTCCTTGTTTGGTGAAGGTAGTTTTAAATGTGTTAAGGCATATATTCCGGACTTTCTCCTCAGAGTATATTCTGTGGTATCTCAGGGCTCGGCTGTAGATAGGAGATTTCTTGGTGTATTTGGGGTGGTGACTGGATCTCTGAAGGTAAATGTGGTGATCTATGAATTTCTCACATATCCATTGTTGGGTCTGATCTTGGCCAGGAAGTTGATGCTGGTAGAGAAGTGTTTAGAGACAGTTTGACTGATGAGTGGTGGTTGTTGAAGTTGTGATGGAAATCTGTAATGAATTTAAGTCATATGTCCAGAGGATGAAAATATCATTGATGTATCTCAGGTATATCACTGGTTTCGTGGTGCATTTGTCCAGAAATTCTTCCTCCATGTGGCCCATAAAGAGGCTGGCATATTGGGGAGCCATCCTAGTGTCCATGGCTTCTCCCAGGATTTGGTCAAAGTGTTTATTGTTGAATGTAAAATTGTTATGGGTGAGGATGAAATGGATGAGTTTGGCCTTGTGTCTGGGGTTTATATCTGAGCGTAGTCCATTGTCCTGTAGATATTTGAGGCAGACAGCGATGCCATCATCTCTTCACTAAAAGCTTACCATCCCCCAGAAGGAAGCCTATGAAGTTCCTCACACTCCCAATTACCCTAAGCTCTGGGATCTCGGTGTCAGTCTGTTTCCCTTAATTGTCTTTCCCAGCTTTAGGTAGTATGTCCTCTTAAATCTAGTCAGGGCCTTTGTCCTGGGTTCCCAAGGTTGGAACGCGCACACACCCCTTGACTAACTAGTCAGGTGAGCTCAGCAGGGCATCATAGGTAGAACATCAAAGCAAATGGCTCTTGCAGTGTCCCTTAAGCTTTGGTGACTGGCTGGCTAGGTCAAGCTATTGTACTTTTTCTTCCTTGTTTTTCCAACAGCCTGCTATTCAACTAACCTAATATTCAAACAGGAAACATTTCAATTTCTAACCCAACACAAGCCACACAGTAAACATCCCAATAACCAGGTCAACATACTATATTCATTACAGACTGAATTTGATTTAAATCACTAGTCAGGAAGACTATTTAATCATGGGGTTTTTTTTTACATAAAAGTGCATTCTTGTTGGTTGTTGTTAATAACCTTAATACATATTCTTCACAACTCAGAGATAGATGTAGGTTTCATTTTTAGAAGGTACACACTATGCATTTTTAAACAGTGATTTATTCTGAAAACTGTTCAGATTAGTTTTACAGCTATATCAGAAAATGAATGATTGGTTGGTTATTTCATTTACCAAAGGTAATTGAAGCAGATATTTATTAAGTCATTGGGAGGTGAACTCCAGTATCTCCAGTTCAACAGGTTAATCATTAATATTTGAAGGATTTTATTGCCATGCTGTATTAGGAGGAGATCACCACCAGACAGACATTTAAATTGTTTTAGTTAACTAAAACAACAAGATTAAGTATTCTAGATTTTTTTCTTCAACAGCAAACATTTTAACACAACAAGCCTATGTCCCTCATTTCTCACATTTATCTCCAGACTTCTTCTCCTTGTCCAGATGTATTCCACCCCCAATAATCTTCTATTCATTGAACTTTTTGAAACTTTGTACTTTTAGAGAGAAGTAAGGAATTGACTCTGTGTACACAAATTTGCAGAGGGACAATAGAGTTGAGGTCTGTTATTTCTCACCTCTATATATTTATTTTAAAACATTTTTGCTGTTAACAAGCATGTTACCTCTGGAGACAAAAATCCACAGTTTGAGAACTTCAAAACTAAGGATCTCTGATGGTATCTTCTAGACTGAGCACTGCGTCCCATTGGGTAGATAGAGAGATTAACCTAAATAATCTATACAGAAGCTCCTGGAATCCCATAAAATTGGGTCCCTATTACATGAACTATTGGAACTCATTTACAAAACTTTTCTTAAACATTACATGAATATATTGTCTCATACTATAGAATTAGAATTTATAATCCCTATTCCATGATGAGATCTCTTTCATAATGTATCTTAACTAAAACTATCTTTACGTAAGTTTTTTCCTCAAAAAGCACTTTATAAAAAAATCCAATTTAAATGAAAAAAATCAAATAATTGATTTTTATCCACCCTGATTCAAATTGTTACAGAGTCACAAGGACGATACAGATGTCCCTTTTACAGTTAAAAGGACAGTGTTATCAAAGTGTGGCTAAACAACAAACCCTGTTGTAACAGTCCCCTTCATCAGTTCTCTTCCTCCAACAGTAAATGAGACTGGGTCATTAATAGAGTTGTACTCTAGAGGTATTAGGCTGGTTCTCTCTAAATGTAGCTCTGGCCTTAAATGGCTTTCCATGGGAGAAATATATAATTTTAGATTAAATTAATGCAGAGTTAATTTATTCCAGTAATTCTAGCTTTGTCTACAATAATGAAATGCACTGTTGCGACATGAACTGGTTGCAGTCACACCACTGCAAATGGTCTTGGCACATTTTTATGTCATGGAATCCGTGACTTCTAGAGGCTTCTGTGACATTTTCCGCTTCAGCCCCAAGGAGCTGCTCCTTCCTGCCGCGGGCAGACCCCAAACCTGCCCAGCTGCCAGGGCGGACCCCATAGCACCCAGCCATGGGCAGCAGGGCGAACCCCTGCACTCTCAGCTACCCAGGGCAGCTGGTCGACCCCAGAGTCTCAGCAGCTCTAGGTGCTGGATCCTCCTCCCTCCCCATTTTATCAGGAATATTTTTAGTAAAAGTCAGGGGCAGGTCACAGCTTCTGTGAACTTTTGTTTATTGCCCAGGACCTGTCCATGACTTTTACTAAAAATATCTGTGACAAAATCTTAGCCTTAACAATGACGTCCCTGCCCCAAGTTGGCAATCTAAGCCAAGACAAGATATAAGAAAGCTGTAGACAAACAAGGGGGAGGAAGGATGAAGACTAACCTCAGATGCCTTTGTTGTCCTAACAATGATTTAATCTGCAAAAGGGAAAAAAAAACATTGGATTTTACTTTTTTGTATAGATTCCAAAAAGCAGGGATTTTTTGTTTTTGTCTGGGGAGGGGTTATTTATTTTTTAACACTAACAATGTCTTTATTTCCCTGGTTTTGCTAGAGAACTAGAATAGGAGACCACTTAACTGCAAGGATGGAAGTGGTGAAAAAATGGAGTAATTCTTCAAAGTATTTCTGAAGGCTATGAGTTAAACAGGTATTAAACAGCTAAAGATGTAAATGGTCTGAAAAATCTCTCCTTTTCATATGCTCAGGTTTCACTCTTCTATGGTAATATAATCTCAATAATTCTCCAGTCCTTTAACAATAGTAGAGGATATAAAAATCAAGATTAAGAAACCCTTCAAATCTTTAAAATTATAAACCAAAGGAGGACAATTCTGGCTTTTGTAGGGCACCTTTTTCTTTAAGCATCTTTGCCATTTTCTTTCACCCCCTTTTCCCTTCATATATGCACTGTTTTTAAGTTTAGCAAGAAATCCCAGACATCTCGAAAGAAAATTCCTGTCAGTGCTATGCTTCCTCCAATGGCCATCCTAATTTACCAATTATGCGAGAATAGTTTTTGAGTCTTGTTTGAGAATTGACAGTTCAATAATAAACTCTCTCTGAATTAGTGATAGCTGGTACCAACTAATAGGAAGAAATTACTGTAAGTCATACTCCACAAATAAAGGCTTCACAGGTAGGAGTTGTAGGTTGTTATAAATCCCTTTTTTGGCACTTCTCAGTAAGTGACCCTACAATACATAGCCTATCAGCAAGAAATTAAGACTGCTTTAACACGAGTTTGAGTCATTAATTTTCTGATAAGAAAAATCAATCAACATGAACCTGCTCAAGACTGGAAAAGTGACATTAGTAATTTTCTCAGCACCCGCAATACACACGAGTACTAAAATCTGTTTCACTGAGACTGGCAGACAAACACTGGTTAGAACAGGGTCTGTATTTACCAACTATTAGCTCAAAAGTTAGAGCTGAAGTTGAAAAAAGTAATTTGTTCTAGACAACCACCTGCCTGCACTTGGAAGGCTTTGATAAGAATATGAGTGCCAATTTCTTGCATGTAGAGTAGTGGAGCTCAGTACACTGTATAATGTCATTTCACTGGCAATAATTACTCTCATGGCAGATCAATTAAAATTCATCAACTGCTCCCTCTGCCCACCCCAATGACATTCTGAGCTCACAGTCATTTCTGGCATGGAGGAACAAAAGCTAGACAAATATGGTTTATGGGACCAAACGCTGAAAACCATGTCAATTTTAACTTAAAGTTTTAATTGTGTGTGGGAAAGTTGGCCTCCAATCTTATAATATAAAGGATATTTTGGTCTCAAAAGGAGCTTTCCCAGTTGTGCAAAACTCTGATTACAGTCTCCTACAAGGGCAAGAACACACTTACCCTTTACTCCACACTTGAGCATACTTATATTATATTTATTCTCCGATGGGCAGCTGCAACTTCTTCTATACCAGGAAAGCTACCCATTGTTGACAGAAGCCCTGTTTACAACTAAGTTTTTCTGGAAAATCTCCACCAGTGCTAGCCATACTATGAGCACTAGGGTAGATGGGCCACCATTCTGTGCTGTCCAGACCTGCTCACAGCAGGATTGGATAACACAGTGGTAAAACTGTTGACAGCCAATCTATACTACCGCTCCTACCATTGCTAGAAATGGTACTAGAATAATGATGGGAAATTTTTCAGAAAAACCTCGGTGTAGACACAAAGGTGTCTCAGACCACCCTAAACCATAACTGAAATATGGTTTGGTCCAATGGACAAAGGGATCTAGCATGCCATTTATTAACAGGTGTAAAGTTTGCTTCTGCACTATAACCTTTTCAACCTTGATTGGGAGTGAGGAGTGGATCGAGAGACCTTCGTTAACCAGTCACTTTTTGTTTATTTGGTTGTTTTTTTTGTTAACATAGGGACTATGAGTAAAGCTAAGATTTTGTCATGGAGGTCATGGAAGTAATGGATTCCATGACTTTCAAAGACGTCTGTGACATTTTCTGCTTCAGCCGTGTCCTGGGGCAGCAGAGCTGAAGGTCCAAGCCGCAGCCAGGGGCAGCGTGGACCCCAGAGCTGTTAGCGTCCCCACTCCCCAGACAGTCATCCCCCCAACCCTTATTTTTAGTGAAAGTTAGACAGGTCACAGGCTTCCATGAATTTCTGTTTATTGCCCATGAGCGGTCTGTGACTTTTACTAAAAATAACCAGGACAAAATCTTAACCTTACATATGAGGTAGCATATCATCTCATGAAACACCAGGGTTTCCTCAAAAACAGATTGAGAGCCACTTCTGTCTGTGTCAAAGTTTAGCTTCCACAGCTCCCCAAATGTATGGTTTATACTTGCTTTCTAATCTGTTTTCAATCAGTTTGCAGTCCTTCCAGATAATAAGTACTGTAACAGCAGCCCACAGAAACAATCCATGGTTTTGTTTTCATTGAAAGCTGAACAAACCCAAGGATAATAGCAAGGAAGTATGTAACTGTTTTAAAATAAAGATAACAGGACCAGCACAAACCATCCCAGCCACCTAAAGAATTAATGCTGGACAGAACTCCAGCACTATTACTCACACAATCCATTTGTTATCTTTGGCAAACAAATTATGTAACTAATCTTTAAAAAAAAAAATCACTGTAAATGTCTCCAGTCACCCTTTAATGTTTTTCTACATACCTAAATATAGAAAAATAATTAACAATAAGACCCCAACACCACACGCACGCACCTCATGAGGGATATGAAAAAGCTTTGGAACGCTGCACTTTTCCCAATTTAGTATGGAATAAACTAAATCTACTGTCCAATTACATCAAGTGTACTGAAAATATCAGCAAAAGATTAAGGCAGATGGGACTTTTGAATCACAGACCATCTTTGGAGTACTGCAAGAGGTGCATGTGGGAGAAAGTGAACTTGAAGTTAGTCAATGAGGACAGGCAAGCCCAGGCACGGAAATTTAAAAGCTATTAATATTTTCTTGAAACAGAAATGTAGATTAATGAGCAGGAAGATTATATTTTCCGTTTGAGTAGAATAGGGAGCAGTTTTTCAGTAAAAAAGAAAAGTTAAAAGCAAAAAAATCTTATACTCTGGTAATTGATGATATTCTGAGGTAATTAAATAAGAGTTTCAAGTAAACACTAACACTTTCTTTGTAGGGATGTGGAAACAGGTTCTCATACAAACAGTAGGAAGCCAACTTTGTTTGGTAGGATGAGGTTGAGGTACCACTACTTAAAAAAAAATCAGACAGAATAAATGCTATAAAAATTTCAGTTTCTAAAGATGACTAATAAAGAAAGTCAGTTACATTCAAACTATGGATGTTCCACTAAGTTCTTTTAAAACAGAAACAAAGAAGCACGTAGTCTTCACAGCCAATATATTGTTTACGTCCCAGATAGAAGCTTTCTTCTATTGGCTGGATCATCTTTTAGAGATATGCACTAAACTATATTTGATCTTGCAAAAATTGGTTTGAAGTCTAGTTCCAGGAAGAGGCAGAGAAAAATCCAACTCCAAGTGTGTCTAGACTAGAATTTTTGTTCCTATTATAACCGGAGTCTACTGATTGCCAATTAATGTCGCTAAAACTTGTATAAGCTAAAACTTGACACTCCATAATCAGTTATCTTTAGTCTAGACAAACTGAGAAAAAAATCAACTATTTTATATTCCTCAGTACAGATATAAAACGAACAAATGAAGCATAGAAGGAGAGGATACTCACCTCGTGCAGTAACTGGACTTCAAGATGTGTGTCCCTGTGGGTGCTCCACTTCAGGTACGTGTGCTCCTTATGCACCTTTGATCAGAGATTTTAGTAACTGTGCCGTTAGGCCTGCACATGCACGCCACGCCTCCTTGTGCCCCATACCGAGGATATATAGAGCTGAGTGGGCAAATGGCCCTAGTTCCTTCTCCACTGCAACATCCCACAGACGCAAAGCAAAGGGGATGGAGGGCCGGTAGAGGAGCACCCACAGGGGGACACATCTCAAAGTAACTCCAACTACTGCACTTCTTGGAGTAATGTCAGGTGGCTTCTGGCCAGTACCCGTAAAAAGAGAAGGGAGCTTTGAAGCCGGATCTAAGACTGATGATTGAACTGCCATAACAACAGCAGCGTCCAACCTAGAGGTACATAGGAGGGTAGAGAGTTTTGAGAAACTGAACAGACGCCCCAAGTCCGGCTTCACAAATTTCAGTCACTAGTACATCTTTCAATAATGCCATGGAGGTAGACTAGAATCTAGCAGAATGGGCTGTCACTCCTAAAGGCGGCTGAGCATTAGCGGCCTTGTAGCAAGTGAGAATACAGCCAGAAATCCATTTTGTAAGTCCCTGAGTGTAAACTGTAGGAGCTTTTGATCTCTCCACAAATGAAATTAACAGTCTTTGAAACCTTCTGAACAGTCTGTTTCTGCAGCAAAAGAAAGCTAACACCCTTCTAAAGTCCAGAATAGATTCCCCTCTAGACTAACGGCACTTTTTTGGAGGGGGTGTGGGGGGAGGGAGAACAGCGATGACATAGGGAAGTGTAATAACCTGGTTGATGTGGAAATTGGAGGATATTTTTGGTAAAAATTCAGGATGTGGTCATAAGAAAACCTCTTCCTTAAAAGAAACTGTTAAGGGGTGGGTCTGACACTAATGCCCCCAGTTCCCTGACCCTGTGGGACAGAAGTTATGGCTCCCAAAAATGCCCTTTTCATAGATAAGTGTACCAGAAAACAATTAGCTAGTGGCTCAAATGAAGGTTTCATGAGGCAATGAAGGACTAAGTTAAAACCCATACAGGAGGAGATTTCTTATTTATGGGAATAGATTAATCAACCCTTCAATGAACCTTGCCATTGTCAAGTAGGCAAATACGGAGGGTCCCTCTACAGATGAATGGAAGGCTGTGAGTGCTGCTAAAAGAACTTTAAGAGAACTCATAGAAAGACATGACTTTCTTAATTCCTAAAGACAATCTAGAACAGCAAGAAGAGCAGAATGAATTTATGAAAGTTGTCGCTGAATGCACTAGTGATGAAACCTCTTCTACTGAAGATAAATAGTTCTGGTAGAAACCCTTCCGCAGTTTAATAGGACCTGCTGAACCTTGGTTGAACCATGGAAGAGCCAAGCTCAGTCAAAAGATGTCCAGATTGGGATGGAGAAACTCACTGGAGATCTGAGATAACAGATGAGCAATGGCTGGGGAGGAGTAACAATGGACAGGTAGTGATGCAAATCAAGTGACATAACTGATCTCAACCATGTTGGTGCAGTAAGAATGACTTTTGTTTCGTTCTGTCTGATTTTGTTCAGCACCTTCAAAAGCAGAGGTGTGGGTGGATATGCATAGAGAAGACCCTCCATCAAGGAATGAGAAATGTGTCCCCTAGGAACTGATGGCCCAGATCCCCTCTTGAACACTATTTCCTTGCACTTTCTGTTGGCAGCAGTTGCAAAGTAATCCGCTTCTGGAAAGCCCCAGCTTAGAAAAACGTGCGTCTGAAAAGCCAAGAGTTTAATTCCCATTTGTAATCTTGGGAGAAGTGCCTGCTCAGATTGTCAGCCACTGTGTTTTGAATGTCTGAAAGGCAAGAGGTTAAAATGAGAAAATGGTTGGCTATACAGCACTTCCAGATCCTTATTGCTTTGACACAGAAGGATGGGGATCTCACCCCCCTTGACAACTTATGTAAAACATGCAGGCTTTTTATGTAAAACATGCAGTCAGTCGTGGCTTTTACAGATTGACCCATGATGAGGGAAAAGAAACACACAAGCATTCCTGGCTGCTTTTTATGTAAAACATGCAGTCAGTCGTGGCTTTTACAGATTGACCCATGATGAGGGAAAAGAAACACACAAGCATTCCTGGCTGCTCCTAATTTTCAGGAACTTTATGTGAAGTTAAGACCCTTGAACAAACTATTGCCCTTGTGTGTATCTAGATGAGCTCCCCACCCTCAGCGAGATGCATCCTAAATTATGGTGACCCTTGGAGGAGATTGGTTGAAACGAACTCCTGCACATAGTTTGCATAGGTCTTTCCAGCAACTGAATGAGTCCAGAACCCTCCTGTCCAGCCTATTTGTTCTAATTATAAACTGTTTTGAGCCATCCCCGGAAGCAGTGAAGATGTAACCCAGCATCTTGGGTTACAAAAGTACATGCTGCTATATGACCCAGTAGCTGGAGGCATTTATATGAATCTCTGAAATTAGGTTTATTAGTGTCATGAACCTATCTGCAGGAAGGTATGCCCTGGCTGTTACACCATTCAGGAAAATCCCTATCAAGTCTCTCTGATTAACTGTGCTCAAAATAGACTTTCTGATGCTCTGTTGAAGATCTAAGCTGTGAAAGAGGGTCATGGCTATCTTTACAAGCACCTGATTGTCAAGGTAAGGGAAGATGAGTATTCCCATCTGCCAAAGCTGAGCTTTTACCACTGCTGTGACCTTTGAGAATACTATGGAGGTAGAGGACAGGCAAAAGGGAAACACTTGATATTAGAAGCAATCCTGACTAATTGTAAAACAAAGAAATCTCTCATGAGAAAGTTGAATTGTGATGTGAAAATGCGTGTCCTGAAGGCTGCAAACTAGTCCCTGGAATCTAAAGATGGAACAACAGCTGCGAGTCACCATCCTGAATTTCTGTGATTTCACCAAGGCATTTAGGCACGTGGGAGCCAGTAACGGAGCTCCATCCCCCATTCTTTTTGGGGGGCCAGAAAATACTTGAAATACAATCCATTCCCCCTATGCAGAACTGCAACTGTTTCTATGGCTCCGCTAAGCATAGAAGAGATATCACTACCTGTTTCAGCAAGTTTATGTGAGACAAATCCCTGGAGAGAGTCTTGGACTGTTGGGGGTGAAGATTTGAGGTGGGAATATTCTGAGCCCTCGAACAAATCTATCAAAATTGACAGTTGAATGAAGATAAGGCTAGTTGGTAGTATGCTGTCACTGGAGGAGGTTTCTTCTTCTGATACCTCAGCCTCTTTTTAGAGGATTCAGTTTGCCTATAGTAATAGAAGACAATCATATGAGATCCCTGCACTGCTTGAGATCTGCGCAATTTTCTTTTGTTCACAGGAATACATATGTCAAGGGACCTGAATATGGCCCACAAACTTTTCAAAGTATGGAGAGATGTGTCTGTGGACTTTGAGAATAAGTTATGTCCACCAAAATGGAGGTTTTCCGTGGTATTCTGAACCACCGTCGGGAAACTGGACAGTTGCAGCCAAGACACTCAATGCCTGATGACAGCAGTAGACATGGAATAAGCCAGAGTGTCAGCTGCATGTGGGGAGGCCAGCCACAAGGTCATAGCTGAAGGTCAGCTTTTGGCAATGGCCTTAAATGCCTCACTATATCATACGGTGTAGACTTTGTATGGTGTTGTCTACAATACTCACTGTCTGCCACCACAACTGAAGAATTTGGTGAAGGATGGGAAAATAAAAATTCAGAGATTTTTTGATGGAACAATATTTTTTGTCAGCATGTTTACAAGTTGGTGACACCATCACTGGAGTCTATCACATGGTTTTTGCAGTTTCCAGTAGAACCTCATTCACTGGTAACAGCACTCATCCAGAAGATGTGATGTACAGGATACTCAAAAGTTTAAGTTGCTACTCTTGGAGCTCCTCTAAAGGAACTTGGAGCAAATCAGCAAGACATTTCAAAAACTTCTGAAACCACTTGAAACTGTCAGTCAAAGAAGGTGGTGGAGGCATTACAACCTGATCTGGTGACAATGATACTCTATTTGTCTGAGGCATCACCTGGTCTGCTCTGGCCTCTTGCTCCTCAACAATTTCCTCCTCAGGTTCCAGCTGTTAATGAGGAAGTGGAGGATCAGGCTAGTGTATGTGCGCTCCATGGGAAAAACTAGGAGGCTCTTGAGAACTTCTGGTGATAGACATACACAGATCTCAAAAAGGCCACTGGGGGGGACCCACACGATAGGGAAGGAGGCATCCACTAACGGTCATATCAGTGAGACAGGGCTCAAGATTTTCTCCTTTTAAATCTTCCTTTCAGTGTAGGTTACAGGTGAGTAGTCCCTTTCATGGTAGATAGGAGCTCGCTGGACAGAGATCTGAGAATCAGCAAAATACTCAACTCAGAGCAAAGATAGAGTAAATAATGAACAAGGGACAGCTGTCAGAGAGCTGGGAGGCATCGGGGAAGATCCCAGAAGATCTTGGAACCAAACACTTCATACTGGCTAGTAATGGAGACCCCAGCTCCTCCAAAACACAACAGATCTCTGAAATATTTGGGGGGTACTGGGTGTGTCTGAACTGAGGTTGGATGGGTCTCTGAAGTGATAAGTGTCGGTACCCAAGACAGCTGTGACTGTTGAGATGGTGCACGTCTAGTGGACGTCAGGACTGAAGAAGCTGCCATCTTCTGGTACACCAGTGTAGTAGTCTAATATACTGGTCTGGGTACAGAAGATGGTACGGACTTCAAAGCAGAATGTTTAGAACCTCTGCTGGAACAGTCATATCTAGTCAGTACCAAAGGAGATTCTGGTCCTGAAGTATGCTTGCTACTGAACCTCTAAGAGGAAGTCAAAGTCTTCAATGAACTCTCAGTACCGGAACCTAGAGCCTCAAAACCTTGTGTCTCCAAAATGGTTATTCTGTGAGGCAACAGATTTCTCTGAAGAAGAATCTCTGGTAGAAGATCCGGAACCCCTATTCCTTTGAATTTTATTGGTACCGTTTGTGATCTTATCCCGTAAAACTCTCGGTGACCAGGATACAGAGGTCTACAGGGCACAAGTGCACTTGAATGCTAATCTGCAAGGAGGCTCTCTGAGCCTGATCTCAGGTCTTGCTCCACCATGAGCAGATTAAATTTAATATCCCTGATTTTTCTATATCTGCTTTTAAACGATATGCAGATCTTACACTGAGACACATCCATATACCAGCCAAAATAGCTGAGACGCAGAGAATGACCGTTGCTAATTGGGATGGACTCCCTGCAGAAGAGGCAACATTTGAAGCCTTAGGATCCCAGAATACCCTAAAGCTGGCACCTCATCTGGAAGGAAGCTGTAGATAGAAAAACCCCAAATCATGCAAGAATTATCAAAATAAACAAATAAATTGGATAAACAACCAAGCTAAACTATCACTTAGAACTAAATCTAAAAAGGCTGGGCTACAGGCTACATTGGAGCAGGCATGTTAGATGCTCTGTCTCAGGCCGAAGGGTGGTTAAGAAGGAACTGAGGGGCAGTTTGTCCACGCAGCTCTATATATCCACACTGTGGAGCACAAAGAGATGTATAGCACACACGCAGGCTGAATGGATGCTGCTACTGAAAATCTCTGATCAAAAGTGCATGGGGAACACCTGAACTGGAGCACCCATGGACATACTATTCAAACTATAGATGTTCCTCATGGGAAAAATTAGGAGCATATTTCTCCAAATAGGAAGCATCATAAGGATACACTGCAAAGGCATATGCACAAATCAACACACTATACTTCAAACTGTCCGTGCCAAAAGCTTGCTAATTTAATGTACTGTTGGCCAATAAAAAAGGTAATAAAATGTGAACCTTAGTTCAGATTGTCAGCATAGAGCAAAAGACACATGAACACAGGATCCAATCCAATCAGTCTGTTAAGGCAGTATTTGACTTCAGTGCAAAAGAAAGTAAACTTAGTGTTCTAATCTAGGTTTCGGAGTAGCAGCCGTGTTAGTCTGTATCCGCAAAAAGAAAAGGAGTACTTGTGGCACCTTAGAGGCTATCAAATTTATTGAGCATAAGCTTTCGTGAGCAACAGCTCACTTAATCGGATGCTACTCTCATCTAGTATCTGCAATTTATTTTTGGGGGGTGGGGTGTTGCACAGATCTTGCCCTTAAGTACTAGTTTACGCTGCTATTCCCCCTATTCTGGAGGAAGCCATTAAAGAATGCTTTTCTTCCTCCATTTGACTGCTCCAGATCTGTTCTCCATGTCTTGCCTCCTCAACTGCACATCTTTTGAGCTCTCCAGATGAGAGCTAACTGAAGAACCCGAGGGGACAGAAGTATAGTACCATGAAGAAAGAAGCAGGCAGTGGTATTAGGGTCAGAGTGCACAAGTGCACAACTGCCATGTCATGCATTTCAGGCCTCAGCCACTGACCTGAACTTTCCACGGAGATACACTGAAGAGCTCCAAAGGGAAAATAGACTGACTAGAGAAATACTAAACCAGACCATTTTACTTGGATCATCTAATGTATCTAATAACAGCAAGCAAGAGTAAGACACTGCTCCTGCAGGTTGTAGAGTCCTGGCAGGAAACCAATCCAAGTACTACATCTAACCTTGGCTGGAAAGATGTCGGGGAAACCAATGGTCTAAAACAGTGGTTCTCAACCCGCAGACCACTTTGTGGCCCAATCAGCACACAGCTGCAGCCCATGTGACATCCTCAGGGCATACAGGTAGTATACATAGTGTGAATGTGGCCCACAGAGAGTTGCATATGCAGCCCACAATGGTAAATAGATTAAGAATCACTGGTCTGAAAGGTAGATGGTCAAGGCCAACCAACTCTCAGTTCTTTGCCAAACTACTCTGGCAATTCAATTTGCCCTACAGAGAGAGAAGGCACCCTAAGAAGCAACTTGCAAAAGTTCCCTTAAAGGCAAAAAGGTGTGCTGCTACTCTTCAAAGGGAATGCAGTACACTGAGGAACTGGTTTACACATCTGCAGCAACATGCCAGTAGTGCGATCTAAGATGTGACAGAGTTGAAGGGAAAAAAAGAGCAACTCTATAATGGCTGCCTTCAAAATTATGGAAGTGGCAGGATGTCCCAGAAATGAGGATCAGACCAGTATCTAAGAGCCACTAACAGATGGAAAAGTATGCACCAGTGCATGCTATTTATGATTTAAGAGTGCATCCTTCTCTTTGCCAAACTGTGAAATCCGTAGTGATCCACTCTGATGGAATACTTTATGGATGGTGGGAAATAGGCAAACTGTTTACTTAAAGTTTAGTACATAAAATCTCCAACTGTCAATTGAAAACACATCAACAGTATTTCCAGGCTACACTGTGAAGGTTTAAAGATTTGGGAATCAAGCAGACCTGGAATCATTAAAACTAAATGATATTTGGTTCAAAAGACACAGAACTGGCCAGAATTCTGAAGGTACCTTCACCCTTAGGAATGAGTGTTTCAATTTGTTGCACATTAAACACTTTTTCTCCATTTCCTGAATACCCAAGTAAAGGATGGACCCATTTAAACTCCATTATCCAGTAATGACAGGTTTCAGAGTAGCAGCCGTGTTAGTCTGTATCTGCAAAAAGAAAAGGAGGACTTGTGGCACCTTACAGACTAACAAATGTGTTAGTCTCTAAGGTGCCACAAGTCCTCCTTTTCATTATCCAGTAAATTCCTTTCAATCCTGACAAATAAGACAGGGCAGGAAATTGTTCTCTTCTTGAGGCTAGCAGCTATTACCAATAATTCTTAGGCGACCAGAACTAAGTCTGATCTGGGGTTAATGTTCTATTGCACCCACTATTCTGAACCACCAGAGTACCAGTTGGTTTAGTGAAACATGGATGGATTACAATATGCATCACATACAGTAAGCTTTAAACAAAGCTTTTAGAAGCTGAGGGGGTGGATAAAAATCAATAATTAAAAATTTTTTTAAAAAATCAATTTTTTTATTTAAATCAGTTTCTGATAAAATGCTTTTTGAGGAAAAACCTATCTAAAGATAGTTTTAATTAAGATACATTATAGCTTAAAGGTATCTCATCATGGAATAGGGATTATAAATTCTAATTCTATAATATGAGACAATATATTCATGTAATGGTTAAGAAAAGTTTTGTAAATGAGTTCCAATAGTTCATGGATTAGAGACCCAATCTTATGGGGTTCCAGGGGCTGCTATATAGATTATTTAGCTTAATCTCTCTATCTACCCAATGGGACTCAGTGCTAAGTCTAGAAGATACCATCAGAGATGCTTAGTTTTGCAGTTCTCAAACTGTGGATGTGTGTCTCCAGAAATAACAAGCTTGTTAACTGCAAAAATGTTTTAAAATAAAATAAAATAAAATAAAATAAATAAGAGGTGAAAAATAACAAACCTCAACCCTACTGCCCCGCTGCAAATTAGTGCAACAGAGTCAGTCTCTTACCTCTCTCTAAAAGTGAAAAGTTTTAAAACGTTCAATGAATAAAAGATTGTTGGGGCGGAAAAGATCTGGACAAGGCGAAGAAGTCTGGAGATAAATGTGAGAAAGGAGGGACAGGCAGTAGAAACAAAAGTGAAACTGTTTGAGCAGCATATTCCAGAAGTCTTGAGGTCTGAGCGTAGCCCTCATTGATTTGAGATTTACTATAGCATTTTCTCACTAGACAGGAAAACCTATAATGGCAGCAGGCCGTAAAAGAGACTCACTTTGTGTCTCATCTATCTCTGAGTTGTGAAGAATATGTATTAAGGTTATAACACCCAACAAGAATACACTTTTACGTAGAAATCCATGATTAAATCGAGTCTTCCTGACTAGTGATTTAAATCAATTCCACCCTGGAAGCTGCTCTGTTTATTAACAACAAATTCACAAATATTTTGAACATTACATCTCCCCCTTTAAATTTAAAAACATACCTTAAAAAAGTACATGCTCCCACCACCATGCAGGACTGGAAGTAAAATTTATGTTCCAAAAAGTTACCAAATCAGACTCATTTGAAGATTCAACCAGCCTTAACACAAAGTGCAAATTGGTTTGTTCTTTTCATTATTTCCCTGTCATTATGTTCTCCTTTTATACAATGACCACAGGAACCATCTATATTTGAGACACGCTAAAATTGACTGTCAGAAGCTACAGAAGCCTAGTGTGTAATGTTTCTGTTTCAGGGGAACAATTCAAGAGTTGCTAGAAGTTTAAAAACGGAAAACTTACAAGGCTGCTTTCACCTAGATTAGAATTTATGGGCTGTTTAAAGGTCAAACTCATTCTTCCATTCAGGGTGCACAGTGTAACACTACATAACAAAACAGGATCACCTCATTCACATTTGTCACATCTTGTGTTAATTTGGGATGATCACCCTGAAACACCTGCATTGGCTCAGGTCAGGTGAAACCTCCTTCCTTTATCGGAGGTTTCATATTAATAGCATTCCATCAATTTATATTTGTTCTAATGTGTATTATATTCTATACTGAAATTACAAACACATGAAGAAGTGACTCATTTAAGAAATAATATCGATTAGTAACTTCTATGTCAATTTAATGTTACAACATCGTCAAATTATATCTTCAGCAGAGCTCTAGGTGAGCCAGAACTCCATTCCAGTATTTCTCTGGTGGTCACATCAGTTTCTTTAGGATTTAAAGCCATTAAAAACTACATTTCTGTAAAATCTTCCAGATCTGAATCACTGCAACTTCCTGAGTCTCTTAACCGAAACAATAATTCTCTGAGGACTGTGAACCAGCGCCTTGTACTAACTCTGAAGCCCGTTAACAATATTGCCCTTTACATTTCTAACTATTTCAGATCTGATTTATTTTAGAAGAAACATTTTGTTTCTCTAGAGTGGCTAAAAATAAGTTAGAGAAGGAAAAGACCTACTGGGCCCGATTTTCAGATAGTTTACACACACAATAAGCGTGCAGGTTATCTTAGATGTGCAAGTGTCAGTGATCTGCTCAGGCACTGGAAAACAGATGCCTATCTAGTCCCATCCATGTATACATCTGATTTGTACAGATCTGCACACAAAATGGCATACAAGTTGTCTGAAAAATCAGGCCCACTATATTGTTAATCAATCCCACCGCAATGGAGATTTCCACGACCATTCCGGGGGGGGAACAGGGGGGAGGATTGATCTCACTACTAAGACTTTTTCCTGATTTTTTTTTTTTTTCAGATTGCCTTCTACTTCACTTAGTTCCATCCCAAATGCGTAGGTCACAGGAGCGGGATGGAAAGAGAGCCTCCAGTTAATGGATGTGCAAAGGGGCACGTGTAGAGTTCCATTTGCCCCCACCCTTCACCCCACTTTGCCTCCTTAATAAATGCCCATCTGTGCATCATTCTAGAAATTGTGGAATAGCACATCTTACCCCCATGAGCCACTACACACTCAGTGGGGTCTCTAGCCCATTACTGTAATACAAACAACAAATATTGAGTCTTGGAGCGAGTCTGAAGATTTGCAGCTGATGCTGTTAGAGGCCCAGAACTTCTAAACAGCCTTAGATGCTAGTACCCCAAAATGCTGATTTCCCAGGCAGCACTTCTTAAGAAATCCTTAGTTCTGCATATATTTTATTTACATTTTATTACCTTAATAAAAATACTGATTAAATTACAAATTTGGGGGATTACAAACAATATTTGAAAGGTTTCAGAGTAGCAGCTGTGTTAGTTTGTATCCACAAAAAGAAAAGGAGAACTTGTGGCACCTTAGAGCCGAAAAAATTTATTTGAGCATAAGCTTTCGTGAGCTACAGCTCACTTTATCGAATCCTGAAGTGAGCTGTAGCTCACAAAAGCTTATACTCAAATAAATTTGTTCGGCTCTAAGGTGCCGCAAGTCCTCCTAATATTTGAAAGGACAGCTTGTTTTAATCAAAGATCTGTTAAACAGCTATACAATTCAGCAAAGTTTAATGTTATGTTTCAATAATACATAAGATATCAACATTTAAGGAAAATGAAAGTTATTCACACTCTACAAGGAAAGAATTATTCAGTTATTCATTTATAGAGATAGTCAAAACAATTACATTCTCTCTCTCTCTAATTTCTTAATTATTCTCTAGGCAACACTTGGACACTGATAGTTGAAAAAAAAGAAGTACTTGTGGCACCTTAGAGACTAACCAATTTATTTGAGCATAATGTTAGCTCAGGAAAGCTTATGCTCAAATAAATTGGTTAGTCTCTAAGGTGTCACAAGTCCTCCTCTTCTTTTTGTGAATACAGACTAATACGGCTGCTACTCTGAAACCTGTCAGTTGAAAAAATGTTTTTCTTCAGTTGCAAAATCCAACTTAATGGAGAAAAGTCCTACAAGTAACTAAAGTTTTGAAATGTATTAGTGTTTTCATACTATGAATCTGCTGATTTAGCAATGTAGGGAATATATGGTCTTTTGCCAATGAGAAATCAAGATTTCTTTTACATTTCAATCTGCCTCAAAATATTTGGCCAAAACAGACCGAAAAAAATTAAGTTTCATAAACTGAAGTATCAAACAAAGCAAACAGTGGTATGTTTTATTCTGTACAATATGAGAAAGAGGGGGGAACTTCTGTTTAATGTAAGCGCCAATAAACACATTTTAGACTTCAGTCTTATCTGTTTGATTAACACAGCCTTCTGGAATTAGCTCCAGAATTTTCAGGTAAACCTAAAACAAAAATACTGCAAGGCCTTAAATCTGTTATGCTTAATCTCCATTTTTTAAGTGGAACAATGCATTATTTATAGCAAAAATTAGTATTTTTAAAACACTGACATTTTATGTCCCAGATTACTAATGTATTCTTCCACAGAAGTAACCTTTTTTCCTCAAATCATTAATTTTCAAATTGCATACATCTACTTTAGACTCCAAAGAATGAGAGATTCATATGGCCAAAAAGAATTCTTATTTTAGAAATAGTTATATGATTCAGACAGGGAGATGAAATTTTTAATAAGCCCTTCCATCAACAGAAGTGGCTCCAGCTAAAATAGGTTGTACACAGGGAAGAAGAATCAGGAAATCCCTTCACAGAAATGGCTGTTACATATTCATCTACACACTATTCTTCCTTATTTCTTTGGAAGAGATTGAGACAAATCATGGAGGATTAAAATAGGAAAGCATTTTTAATCCCACCCACCCCCCAAAAAATTATGCATCTGAAAATTCTGAGAAATCACAGAGAAGCAAGATCACAAGTCTATTCAATCTGTATGCAGCTGAGTATTGACAAGTAGTCTTGGGGGAGGCTTTTAAAGTCATAAGGAGTACTGAGTACACTCCCTCTCAGCCCCTTGTGTTGATTACTTATTTTCTGTCCATATTCAGTCACTGAGTAAGACGCAGTCACTCTCTGAGGCCCAGAAGATAGGTTTTGCTGTTTTACATATATACTGGGAAACTTCTCCACTAACTACCCTGCCTTGAGAAAAATATGCTATTCTTAACCACTAATTAAAAATCCTGAGTACTAAAAGAGAAGAATCACACAATTTCTTTTATTTTTTCTGGTATCTTTCCACCACTGCTACTGCCTTCCAGGGAAGAATGTTAGGACTCTGCTTAGTTTCTTTCCTGCTTTGAGATCACTTTGTAAGCCACCCAAGTGGAATACTACACAGATGAATCCTTCCCAGAGCATTCAATAATCCTCACAGGTACTTTAAGCAACATCTTGTTCTGAAAATACCACAGTCCCTTGGGAAGCCTGAGATTATGTACTGATGCCTTCACAGACAGTTTATATTTCTGCTAATATGTCTAGCTCAGAAACAAAAACTGCTACTAAGAATTTCAAGGAAAGCAAACAGTGCAGTTTAACCTTCCCAGAAATAACTTAATTTCCCTATGAAATGGATTTACACCATTTCAAAATAAACCCCATAGGCAACAGCATTAACATCAGAACTATGGGAATGTGAAATTGAGGAATGGGAGAACAGATAAGGCAAGGTCCACATACACCAAACACCACATTTATAAAAGAAAATTATGGTAAAATGCTGTATCAATGGTACCTAACTCCCCTTAAAATGGAATAAGGAGTACTTGTGGCACCTTAGACTAACAAATTTATTTGAGCATAAGCTTTCGTGAGCTACACCTCACTTCATCTGATGCATCGGATGTAAAATGGAATGAGTATGGTGCAAGGAAGGGGAAGTGCTGGAGAACATAATGAAAGAATTTCTCCACATATGGTGAACGTGACCAAAATTTAAGACATTTTGGAAAGCCACTGGAGATTCCATAAAGGACATAACAGGTGTCAGATAACTTTTCATGAAAAAAAACAAACGAATATGAAAAGGTTAAGTCTTAAGAAAGCCACGAAGAACTCACCATTCATTTCCTACTTGCTGCTAGAATTACCATAGCAAGGGGGTGGAAGATGTATGACTGCTATGAAAAAGGGGGGAACTCTGGTACTAGAAAAATTAACTCATGAAGTCAGAGTTCTGCACAAGAGAAGGAAAAAAGCTACTTAGAAATCTGGTGGAAGGTTTAGAGTTTGCTGGAAGACGGTCACTGCCCATCAAACTTGATAGTTAGAGAACTTATGAATACTAAGGAAGGGAGAAATCCCTTCAACAGTCAAAATTAAATTCAAAATTAAGATATTAAAATAAGGAAAACAGATAGGAAGAAAAAGGAGAAAAGCTTAATATTGCACTGCATAATCTGTTTTTATTAGTTATCCTAAATGTAAGAAAATCATATGTCTGGATCAAAACATGAAAGACTAACCAACCACCACCAACTGGCAAGACAGAAGAGGAATACAAATAGTGCAAAAGAATCAACCATAATTGTGAACAATACCACAAAAATGAAGAAAGTGACTGGTAGCAGGTCTCATCAATATAACTTTAGGAACTTCATAGGACAATTTATGTGTGTATTAAGTTTATCTTTATTTAAGTGTAAAACAAGTTGTACAAAATTTCTGTTCTATAAGAACGAAATCAAGAAACCACTGAAATGTAAATTCACCCCCCAACTTTATACTTTGAGCATTTCGCAATATAAAACTGAACAAAATACATTAGCACTTTTTGCACGGAATATTTTGGGTGAACTGTTACTTGTTGAGGATACAGAATGGCAGCCATGTTAGTCTGTATTCGCTAATGTATTTGGTTCAGTTTTATATTGCGAAATGCTCAAAGTATAAAGTTGGGGGGTGAACTTACATTTCAATGGTTTCTTGATTTCGTTCTTATAGAACAGAAATTTTGTACAACTTGTTTTACACTTAAATAAAGATAAACTTAATACACACATAAATTGGCCTATGAAGTTCCTAAAGTTATATTGATGAGACCTGCTACCAGTCACTTTCTTCATTTTTGTGGTATTGTTCACAATTATGGTTGATTCTTTTGCACTATTTGTATTCCTCTTCTGTCTTGGAGTCGGTTTTTGAAGTTTTTTTTGTTGAAGCACATCTACCAATACATCATGTGCCAGCAACGCCCCTCTGCCATGTACATTGGTCAAACTGGACAGTCTCTACATAAAAGAATAAATGGACACAAATCAGACGTCAAGAATTATAACATTCAAAAACCAGTTGGAGACCACTTCAATCTCTCTGGTCACTCGATTACAGACCTAAAAGTTGCAATTCTTCAACAAAAAACTTCAAAAACAGACTCCAACGAGAGACTGCTGAATTGGAATTAATGTGCAAACTGGATACAATTAACTTCGGCTTGAATAGAGAGTGGGAGTGGATGGGTCATTACACAAAGTAAAACTATTTCCCCATGTTTATTGCCCCCCCCTCGACCCCCCACTGTTCCTCTGATCTTGTCAACTGCTGGAAATGGCCCACTTTGATTATCACTACAAAAGGCTCTCCCTCCCCCCGCTTTCCTGCTGGTAATAGCTCACCTTAAGTGATCACTCTCATTGCAGTGTGTATGGTAACACCCATTGTTTCATGTTCTCTATATATATAAATCTTCCCACTGTATTTTCCACTGAATGCATCCGATGAAGTGAGCTGTAGCTCACGAAAGCTTATGCTCAAATAAATGTGTTAGTCTCTAAGGTGCCACAAGTACTCCTTTTCTTTTTGTTGAGGATAAGCTTTTTATTGCTCTGCCTGCAGCCTGATAGGTTATAATTTTGCTTTGGTTCCTGTAACAGTGATAACTTTGTGAGCATATTTTGTGTTCATAATAATAAACAGATGCTGTTTCACTTTGCAGCAATATTTAGGCTTGGCTAGAATACTTTCTTACTATATAGATGCATATAATTATAGATGTACAAAGTAATGAGCAAAGACTTTCAGACAAACCATCCCAAGATACAATGCACATTTATTTTATATTAAATAAAGTAGAAGATCAACTGGGAAGAAAACACTTAAATCATCTGAAAGTTTTGCATACTATTTGCCCCTCACCGCTGAGGGTTTAAAGTATCTTGAAATATATTTGATTTTGTACATGAGAAATTAATATTTGTTGATAGTTTAAAAGTAACAAGACAGTTGGAATTTACAGAAGAGAATCATAGCATTGTCCATGTTTAAGTCACCAGCTTTGACCTTTAGTAGCTGTACATTACGTGAGAGAAACCACATTTTTCACTAATATTTGAAGTGGGTCCCATACTTCTGAATCATTTATATCATAAGTTTATAGGAAAATCCAGAAGGTGAAGACAGAAACACATGGCTTCTTCCAGGCCCTGATCAAAGAGTAATTTTATTATTTGAAGTTTACAAGTACCACGTAGGTTGGGCAACAGACTGATGCCAAGTGTGTGTTAAATTATTCAAAAAGTCAACTGCGTGCCTGCCCTGCCTCCTCTCAAGCTAGAACAAAAGGCTCTGGAAAGTCTGTCCCAGTCTTGGAAAACACACACACACTATATAATTACTCAACCTTAGCTACAGCATTACTGCTGCAGTGCTAAAATAGCAAGTACCGTGGGCTCAGGAACAGGAAGCAGCTTTCACACATTTATCTCCATTATACAATAGTTTCCCCAGATCCCTACAGTGAATATGGAAGGGTGCACCTGTCATTTCCCTGACAAGGCTCCCTGCCTCTGTAGCATAACCTTTTCCTGGCCCAGGGGAGGCTGGCCTGAGCTACCCTACTCAGGGCTGGACTGAAGTGTGCCAAGGGGAAGGTTGGGCTTTCCTCTAGGACAAAAACCAGCGGAGATCACTACCCATGATCCATAGCTGGGAAGTGCATGTGAAGCAGGTTTTCCTTTCCACGTCTCTTCTTGTTTCTCTTACGGCCTGGGATCAAGCAGAGGCTTACAAGACACAGTGAAGAATTAAGCTGTTCATACCCCTCACCCCACCCCCCAAAAAAACAGCTGAAACATTTAGCATAGAACCAGCCAATTTAAAGTCAAACACACAAATAAAAAATAATTTAGATTTCAAGATAAGAGTTTTAGATACAAAGATCTCAATCTTCAGCAGGCAGGTCCCATACTATAATTGCAGAAGCAAAACAAAACTGACAAGCTCATAAACAAGGGAGACATACATATGCGCAAGCATCAGACAGGTTTGGGTTCTGCACCAAAAGCTTCAGAAAAGACAGAACACAATCATTTGGGAATTGCACACTGATTTGTTTATATGTTGCCCCTTAATTTCTCATGTGACATGACAAAACAGTACAATTCCTGAAGAACCGATGAAAGCCGTTTCATCCCTAAAACTACTTCTAAAAAGATGAGGTAAAGTACGTTTTATTGCTAGTAGAAAAGGAGTACTTGTGGCACCTTAGAGACTAACCAATTTATTTGAGCATAAGCTTTCGTGAGCTACAGCTCACTTCATCGGATGCATTCAGACAAATGCATGAATGCATCCGATGAAGTGAGCTGTAGCTCATGAAAGCTTATGCTCAAATAAATTCGTTAGTCTCTAAGGTGCCACAAGTACTCCTTTTCTTTTTGCGGATACAGATTAACACGGCTGCTACTCTGAAACCTGTCTTTATTGCTAGTGAGACACATTCATGGTGCATTTTCTGGTAAATGTTTATGTCGTTCTTTGGTATTATGGAACATGCTTGAGAAAGTTATATTTGTGCAAATAATCCATAGTTAGCTAAATTCTCAGTCATTAAAAGGAATTGCCAACACTTAGCTAAATAGACCAAAGGCTTAGCTGTTTCTTCAACTGTCACCTTAATTTTAAAACTTATTTGAAAACATCTTCACCCTAATGGATTTAGTGGCCCACACAAGTCTTTGCGACATGTGATCACAGCACCTCTAAAATAAGCAGCCACTCTGATTAATCCAGACTAACTTGGCTCAATAATTGATTAAAGAATTGACAACTTATTTTGCAGGTAAGAAATATCAAATATGTACTAGTTTTCCTTATTGTGTTTTTAGTTATCCAATCTTCATAATTCTTTCCTCTTTCAAAATTCTTCATAGATTCTGCCTGGGAAAAGCCACTGCAGAAATTACACCCATTAATGAAGACTAAGGCCTCTCCTGTTGAGGGCAAGGGCTGTCATGATTAAGAAAGAGATGGTTAAGGGCTTGCTCAAAAAAATCTTTTAGATGTTAAAAACTATGAAGCAAAATAATTGGGCTTTTTAGGGGGTAGGTGGGGAAGAGGGGTGAAGAAAAAGCCAAAATAGGGAAAGAACAAGTTAAAAAAAATGTAGATAAGTTAGATGTCTTTATGCAGCAGGGCCTGATGAAATTCATCCCAGGGTACTTAAGGAACTAGCTGAAACAATCTCTGAACTATTAGCAATTATCTTTGAGAACTCAAGGTGGATGGGTGAGGTCTCAGAGGCCTGGAGAAGGGCATCATAATAAAGTGAAAGCTCTGTTATCCAGCCCTGTACCAACCAGAAAGCTCTATAAACCAGCATTTCTAATCTTCATAGGCAGTCCGGTTTATAGTCCGGTTGGCACCGGGGTGGCAGGCTCCCTGCCTGTCTCCATGTGGCTCCCCGGAAGCGGTGACATGTCCCTGCTGTTCCTAGGCAGAGGAACGGCCATGAGGGGTTCAGAATGCGGGAGGGGGTGCAAGGCTGGGACACGGGAAGGGGTACAGGGTGTGGCTCTGAGAGGGAGTTTGGGTACAGGAGGGCACTCGGGGCAGCGAGTTTGGGCACAGGAGGGGATTTGGGGTGCCAGATCCGGGGGGTACTCACCTTGGGCGGCTCCCCACAAACTGCAACATGTCCCAGCTGCTCCTAGGGGGAAGCATAGCTAGGTGGCTCTGCACACTGCCCCTGCCCACAGATGTCACTGCCGCAGGTCCCATTGGCTGTGATTCATAGGAGCTTCAGCTGAGAACAAGTACACTCATAACATGTTAAGTTCCCTTTTCAAACAGATCAGAAGATTTTGGAGTTTCCAGAAGCAGGTAGTTAGTATACAAAGGGTCTCTCCCCCGGCGCCTATCTTCAAAAGGTTGGCTTCAGAGGGGGAGAATTTGCATTGCCCTCATTTCATGGTGGTATAACCTTAGGATATCCACTTCACAAGTATGCTCCAAAAAAACCTTTGAAATTCCTCAGACCTTCCAGAGATGGCATTTATCTTGTCTCTCTGCTAAAGAAGTTCCATATAATCTCACCATAGAACATAAACATTTACATGTGTAATACAATGAACTCCAAAGATGTTAAGCCCCATTCAACAATGTTTAACTGAATTCAATAAAGTTTATCTTAATTCCATAAGGTTTGTTCAAGATATCACAGCTTATTGTCAATCCATTACACATGGATTCGACACATTTCCTTTTCTTCATTGTATCTTGTTTCAGAAATAAGAAGAGAACAAAATATATGGATACCACGACTGCTGTCATAGCAATGGAGGAAGATGCACGTATATGATTATTTTATTGGATCAAACATCAGGTCTTGATACAGGCAAACAAATACTTTGTATTAAAGTCTGATCCAAGAGGCGTAGATCGAACGACACTTCAGTGGAGTTACTCCTTCCTCTTAAAGGTCATATGGTAATCCTGGGCAACTTTTCATTCTCCAACAGCCTTAATATGCAGCATACCACAAAATACCACTCAGTTACACCTGCTCCATATGCAGATAAAACTATTGAGAGATGGTGACACATTCTGGGCTACAGCTTTTCATTAAGCCCAAAGTTTACGACAAGGAACAGGATAAAAGTGAACTGCACAACCCAACCCGGATAAAACTGGAATGATCTGTATAGTAGCACTCAGAGAAAAAGGAAGAGGCAGAATCTGCACTGCCTATCCTTTGTCAAAATTATTTGCAGCTGCAGGGTCCTATTCAATGCATCTGTGAACGAGTGAATTCTCACCAGCACTAGGAATCTGGCAGACCATCATTAGCATACTAATATTTATAAAAGGGGTACTTAGTTTATCCTCTACCCTTAAAATATGTAGTCCCACATTTCCCCATAGTTTGCTCATCTCTCAGCAAGTCCAAAGATTTCTAGAGAGGTAGGCTCAGCTTGTACCCAACTTTCCCCAAACTCAGTACTTTTTTCCTATCAGGTGTTTATCTCCTTCCTTACCCCTTTCTGGAGCAGTTTCTTAGGCACTCCTAGGTAATGCTTCAGCCTCCCAGGCTTCAAAAGCGCTGCCTCCTCCTCTCTCTCCTTGGAATGAACTGTTCCCAGGCAAGAACTGTTCAGCAGCAAGCTGGCCTCCTCCATGGCAGAGGATTTGTCCTCCGTCTTGCAGTCCTGGCCCGGGGTCTCTGCTCCACTGGGGCAGGACCACAGCCTCCCCTGCACCGATATCTTGGGCCCTTTGGCCACGCAGTGAGCCCCTCCAGCCATACTGTCTGTGCTGGGAATCCCTCCAGCTCTTATCAGTGCTGTCCTAACCCTATCGCTGCCTTAATTTCCAGCCGCTGTAAAAATAACTGCTAAAAATTTCCTAAAAATAAAAACTGTTGATAAAAATTTTAATAAGTCATTAATCATCAAAATTAGAAAAAAAATTGTATTCTGCCAAACCTATCTACATCCGATCACTGCCGTTAAAATTGGCTAGGCAACTCCCACTGTGCTCCTGGGGTTGAACTCTCCAGGACTGGCTTCAGGGCCATTTTAGAGAAGGGCCCCTTTCATTGGAATTTTTCTCTCTCTGCAGCATGCCAGAGCTTGTCTAATTTAGAGCACAATGCACCATGTTTGATAATGCTTTTGGTTTGATTTAGTTTGTCTTTACTCCTGACAAAATGAAGTCTTTACCTCTGTAAGAAAGCAGCCACAATGGATCTTTGCTACTACCTATAGTAAGTAGATTTTATTTACATTAAAGTTAGGGGACATTGTTTGCTTTTAATTCTTACACTAAGCAATTGGTTGTTTTAGCAATAGTGCACTGTAAAGTCATAACATAACATATAAACGTTTGTGTAATTCTAGAATTAAGCCATAACTCTGAATTAATAGCTTCAATTATTTGCCATGATAATGGGATGATGTGCTGAAGTACCTGACTGTAACTCCACTGTAGGGCCAAGTAGAAGACATTAGCCAGAGAAACACTCAACCATATTTAGTATTTTATTAGTAGAGGGAGCAGAAAAATACAACCATCTTTGTATGATTTTATTTTCCCCACTCCCCTAACAACTTTACTCAAATAGGAAAATTACTTTAAAACACAAGAACACTACGAACTACTACTACATTGACTATTACAAAACTAGGTGAGTGAAATCTGACACACCCGACACACCCTCTTGATCCCGTGTTCAGATCTCTTCTATGAGTAAGCTGTAACAATGCATTCCAGCTACTAATTACAGCTCCTTAAAGTTATGGGGTTAGTGCAAAAACCTACTCCAACACAATTGCTTCAACTTCTGTACCGACAGCAATAAAACTACTACTCAGTGCAGGAGCACCTCCCAAAATAGCCTTCCATGCAGATTATGGGATATTGTTTTCAATCAAATCTAAACATTTCTCTAAAATCATTTCATAAAGAAATGCTTGAAAATAAGACAGGCTAATTTCAAAAATCATTGCTTCAGAAAGCTTTTGGGTATAAATAGGCAACATTCTACAAAAGGTAGCTGAGAATTCAAGTCTCAGGTAATCTACAAGAGAATATCCATAGGACTGAATAGAATATCTGAGAGTATTAACAGGTATAATAGAATTCCTTTGGTCTGTTAATATGAATAAAAAATAGAATTGTCTTTCAGTTTACACCACCAGAAAAAACATCCTGGTTTTGTACAGGAAGAATAGTCCTTATTACTCTTCCATAAAGAAGTTTGAGAACTACTGTTGTATGGATGTTTCTCTTTAAAGAGCAATAAATCCATTTTAATGCTCAATATTGCATTTCTGATTCTCATAGTAGTAATCTGTGGAACTGCTCATATTTCCTTAAAGAGTTAACAGCAACTATGGGGAAAAAAAGTCACAAGGCAGCAATCTTACAATTACTTTCAGTTCTAAGACAAAACTCCAGCAAAGGCAATACAAAGGTGCTGCTTAAGTAAGCAGAGTCTTGACAAAGTCTGCACTGCAAACTAAGAACATAAGAATGGCCATACTGAACCGCACCAGTGGTCCAACTAGCCCAGTATCATGTTTTCTGACAGCAGCCAGAGCCAGAGGGCACAAACAGAGCAGGGCAATTTATCAAATCATCCATCCCCTGCTTCTGGCACAGTCATAGGTTTAGGGACAGGTAGAATATGGGGTTGCTTCCCTGACCATCTTGGCTAATAGCCATTGATAGACCTATTCCCCATGAACTTACCTAATTCTTTTCTGAATCCCGTTATAATTTTGTCCTTCACAACATCCCCTGGCAATGAGTTCCACAGGTTGATTGTGCATATTGTGAAAATGTACTTCCTTGTGTTTGATTTAAACCTGCTGCCTATTAATTTCATAGGGTGACCCTTAGTTCTTGTGGTACACGAAGGGGCAATAACACTTCCTTATTCACTTTCTCCAAATCATTCATGATTTTATATGTATCATATCATTTCATCTGTATCATATCCCCCTTAGTCATCTCTTTTCTAAGCTGAATAGTCTCAGCTCTCTCATATGGAATCTGTTTCATAACCCTCGTCATTTTATGACCCTTCTCTGTACTTTTCCCAATTCTAATATATCTTTCACTATGGAGTGACCAAAACTGCATGCAGTACTCAAGGTGTGGGTGTACCATGAACATATATAGTGGCATTTTTATATTTTCTGTCTCATTATCTATCCTTTTCCTAACGGTTCCTAACATTGTTAGCTCTTTTGACTGCCACTACACATTGAGTGGATGTTTTCAGAGACCTATCTATGCTGACTTCAAGAATTCTTTCTTAAGTAGTAACAGCTAATTTAGACCCCATCATTTTGTATGTCTAGTTGGGATTACGTCTTCCAATGGGCATTACACTTTGCATTTAACATTGAATTTCATCTGCCGTTTTGTTACTCCATCACCCAGTTTTGTGAGATCTTTTTGTTGCTCTTTGCAGTCTGCTTTGTACTTAATTATCTTGAGTAATTTTGTATTATCTGCAAACTTTACCACCACTATTTACCCCATTTGCCACATCATTTATGAACAAGTTCAATAGTACACATCCTAGTACAGATCCTTAGGGATTGCTGCTATTTTCTTCTCTACTCCGTGAAAACTGACCATTTAATTCCTACCTTTTGTTTCCTATCTTTTAACCAATGACTGATCCATGAGAGAACCTTCCCTCTTATTCTATGACTGCCTACTTTGCTAAAGAGGCTTTGATGAAGGACCTCATCAAGGGCTGTCTGAAAGCCCAAGTACATTATATCCACTGGATCACCCTTGTCCAAATGTTTGTAGACCCCTTCTTAGAATTCTAACCAATTGGTAAGGCATGATTTTCTTTTATAAAAGCTGTTTTGCCTCTTCTCCAACATATCTTCATCTGTGTGCCTGACAATTCTGTTCTTTATTACAGTTTCAACCAATTTGCCTGATATTAAAATTAGATTTATTGGCCTGTAATCACCAGGATCTGGAGCCCTTTTAAAAACTAGCTTTACATTAGCTATCCTCCAGTTATCTGGTACAGTGCTGATTTAGCTCATAGGTTACATACCCCAGTTGTTAGTTCTGCAATTTCATGTATGAGTTCCTTCAGAACTCTTGGGAAAATACCATCTGGTCCTGGTGACTTATTACTGTTTAATTTATCTATTTGCTCCAAAACCTCCTCTACTGACACCTCAATCTGGGACAGTTCCTCATATTTGTCATCTAAAAAGAATGGCACAGGTGTGGGGACCTCCCTCACCCACATCCTCTGCAGTTAAGAGTGATGTAGAGAATTAATTTAAGTTCTCCACAACCACCATATCTTCTTGAGTGCTCTGTTAGCTCCTCGATCATCCAGTGGCCCCACTGATTGTTTGGCAGGCTTCTTGCTTCTAATGTACTTTAAAAAGAAGTTCTGCTGTTAGGTTTTATATCTTTTGCTAGTTGCTCTTCAAATTCTTTTTTGCCTGCCTAATTATACTTTTACACTTGACTTGCCAGAGTTTATGCTCCTTTCTATTTTCCTTAGTAAGATTTGACTTCCAATTTTTAAAGGATGTCTTTTTGTCTCTATCTGTCTCTTTCACTCTGCTTAGCCATTGTGGCCTTTTTTAGGGTATGTCTACACTACTGAATAAGGTCGAATTTATAGAAGTCGGTTTTTTAGAAATCGGTTTTATATATTCGAGTGTATGTGTCCCCACAGAAAATGCTCTAAGTGCATTAACTCGGCGGAGTGCTTCCACAGTACCGAGGCTAGAGTCGACTTCCGGAGCGTTGCACTGTGGGTAGCTATCCCACAGTTCCCGCAGTCTCCGCTGCCCATTGGAATTCTGGGTTGAGATCCCAATGCCTGATGGGGCTAAAACATTGTCGCGGGTGATTCTGGGTACATATCGTCAGGCCCCCGTTCCCTCCCTCCCTCTGTGAAAGCAAGGGCAGACAATCATTTCACGCCTTTTTTCCTGAGTTACCTGTGCAGACGCCATACCACTGCAAGCATGGAGCCCGCTCAGGTAACCGTCACCCTATGTCTCCTGGGTGCAGGCAGACGCGGTACGGCATTACTACACAGTAGCAGCAACCCCTTGCCTTGTGGCAGCAGACGGTACAGTACGACTGGTAGTCGTCATCGTCATGTCCGAGGTGCTCCTAGCCTAGGAGCTAGGACTGAATTTGGAGTGACTTGACCAGGTCATTCTCTTTAGTCCTGCAGTCAGTCCTATTGAACCGTCTTATGGTGAGCGGGCAGGCGATACGGACTGCTAGCAGTCGTATTGTACCATCTTCTGCCGAGCAGCCATGAGATGTGGATGGCATGCAGTCCTTCTGCACCGTCTGCTGCCAGCCAAAGATGTAAAAGATAGATGGAGTGGATCAAAACAAGAAATAGACCAGATTTGTTTTGTACTCATTTGCTTCCCCCCCCTCCCCTGTCTAGGGGACTCATTCTTCTAGATCACACTGCAGTCACTCACAGAGAAGGTGCAGCGAGGTAAATCTAGCCATGTATCAATCAGAGGCCAGGCTAACCTTCTTGTTCCAATAAGGACAATAACTTAGGTGCACCATTTCTTATTGGAACCCTCCGTGAAGTCCTGCCTGAAATACTCCTTGATGTAAAGACACCCCCTTTGTTGATTTTAGCTCCCTGAAGCCAACCCTGTAAGCCGTGTCCTCAGTCGCCCCTCCCGGCATCAGAGCAACAGCAAACAATCAGGCATTTGAGAGTGCTGTCCAGAGCAGTCACAATGGAGCACTCTGATGGGGCTAAAACATTGTCGCGGGTGGTTCTGGGTACGTATCGTCAGGCCCCCGTTCCCTCCCTCCATGAAAGCAAGGGCAGACAATCATTTCACGCCTTTTTTCCTGAGTTACCTGTGCAGACGCCGTACCACGGTGAGCATGGAGCCCGCTCAGGTAACCGTCACCCTATGTCTCCTGGGTGCTGGCAGACGCGGTACGGCTTTGCTGCACAGTAGCAGCAACCCATTGCCTTCTGGCAGCAGACGGTGCAATACGACTGGTAGTCGTCCTCGTCGTGTCCGAGGTGCTCCTGGCCACGTCGGCTGGGAGCGCCTGGGCAGACATGGGCACAGGGACTAAATTTGGAGTGACTTTACCAGGTCATTCTCTTTAGTCCTGCAGTCAGTCCTATTGAACCGTCTTATGGTGAGCGGGCAGGCGATACGGACTCCTAGCAGTCGTACTGTACCATCTTCTGCCAGGCAGGCAAGAGATGAGGATTGCTAGTAGTCGTATTGTACCATCTTCTGCCAGGCAGGCAAGAGATGAGGATGGCTAGCAGTCGTACTGTACCATCTTCTGCCGAGCAGCCATGAGATGTGGATGGCATGCAGTCCTTCTGCACCGTCTGCTGCCAGCCAAAGATGTAAAAGATAGATGGAGTGGGTCAAAACAAGAAATAGACCAGATTTGTTTTGTACTCATTTGCCTCCTCCCCTGTCTAGGGGACTCATTCCTCTAGGTCACACTGCAGTCACTCACAGAGAAGGTGCAGCGAGGTAAATCTAGCCATGTATCAATCAGAGGCCAGGCTAATCTCCTTGTTCCAATAAGAACGGTAACTTAGGTGCACCATTTCTTATTGGAACCCTCCGTGAAGTCCTGCCTGAAATACTCCTTGATGTACAGGCACCCCCTTTGTTGATTTTAGCTCCCTGAAGCCAACCCTGTAAGCCGTGTCGTCAGTCGCCCCTCCCTCCGTCAGAGCAACGGCAGACAATCGTTCCGCGCCTTTTTTCTGTGCGGACGCCATACCAAGGCAAGCATGGAGGCCGCTGAGCTCATTTTGGCAATTAGGAGCACATCAACCACCACACGCATTATCCAGCAGTATATGCAGCACCAGAACATGGCAACGCGATACCGGGCGAGGAGGCGACGTCAGAGCGGTCCCGTGAGTGATCAGGACATGGACACAGATTTCTCTGAAAGCATGGGCCCTGCCAGTGCATGCATCATGGTGCTAATGGGGCAGGTTCATGCTGTGGAACGCCGATTCTGGGCTCGGGAAACAAGCACAGACTGGTGGGACCGCATAGTGTTGCAGGTCTGGGACGATTCCCAGTGGCTGTGAAACTTTCGCATGCATAAGGGCACTTTCATGGAACTTTGTGACTTGCTTTCCCCTGCCCTGAAGCGCATGAATACCAAGATGAGAGCAGCCCTCACAGTTGAGAAGCGAGTGGCGATAGCCCTGTGGAAGCTTGCAACGCCAGACAGCTACCGGTCAGTTGGGAATCAATTTGGAGTGGGCAAATCTACTGTGGGGGCTGCTGTGATGCAAGTAGCCCACGCAATCAAAGATCTGCTGATATCAAGGGTAGTGACCCTGGGAAATGTGCAGGTCATAGTGGATGGCTTTGCTGCAATGGGATTCCCTAACTGTGGTGGGGCTATAGACGGAACCCATATCCCTATCTTGGCACCGGAGCACCAAGCCGCCGAGTACATAAACCGCAAGGGGTACTTTTCGATAGTGCTGCAAGCTCTGGTGGATCACAAGGGACGTTTCACCAACATCAATGTGGGATGGCCGGGAAAGGTGCATGACGCTCGCATCTTCAGGAACTCTGGTCTGTTTCAAAAGCTGCAGGAAGGGACTTTATTCCCAGACCAGAAAATAACTGTTGGGGATGTTGAAATGCCTATATGTATCCTTGGGGACCCAGCCTACCCCTTAATGCCATGGCTCATGAAGCCGTACACAGGCAGCCTGGACAGTAGTCAGGAGCTGTTCAACTACAGGCTGAGCAAGTGCAGAATGGTGGTAGAATGTGCATTTGGACGTTTAAAGGCGCGCTGGCGCAGTTTACTGACTCGCTTAGACCTCAGCGAAACCAATATTCCCACTGTTGTTATTGCTTGCTGTGTGCTCCACAATATCTGTGAGAGTAAGGGGGAGACGTTTATGGCGAGGTGGGAGGTTGAGGCAAATCGCCTGGCTGCTGGTTACGCGCAGCCAGACACCAGGGCGGTTAGAAGAGCACAGGAGGGCGCGGTACGCATCAGAGAAGCTTTGAAAACCAGTTTCATGACTGGCCAGGCTACGGTGTGAAAGTTCTGTTTGTTTCTCCTTGATGAAACCCCCCGCCCCTTGGTTCACTCTACTTCCCTGTAAGCTAACCACCCGCCCCTCCTCCCTTCAATCACCCCTTGCAGAGGCAATAAAGTCATTGTTGCTTCACATTCATGCATTCTTTATTCATTCATCACACAAATAGGGGGATGACTACCAAAGTAGCCCAGGAGGGGTGGTGGAGGAGGGAAGGAAAATGCCATACAGCACTTTAAGCACAGCACTTTAAAAGTTTACAACTTTAAAATTTATTGAATGACAGCCTTCTTTTTTGGGGGCAATCCTCTGTGGTGGAGTGGCTGGTTGGCCGGAGGCCCCCCCACCGCGTTCTTGGGCGTCTGGGTGTGGAGGCTATGGAACTTGGGGAGGAGGGCGGTTGGTTACAGAGGGGCTGCAGTGGCAGTCTGTGCTCCAGCTGCCTTTGCTGCAGCTCAACCATACACTGGAGCATACTGGTTTGGTCCTACAGCAGCCTCAGCATTGAATCCTGCCTCCTCTCATCACGCTGCCACCACATTTGAGCTTCAGCCCTGTCTTCAGCCCGCCACTTACTCTCTTCAGCCCGCCACCTCTCCTCCCGGTCATTTTGTGCTTTCCTGCACTCTGACATTATTTCCCTCCACGCATTTGTCTGTGCTCTGTCAGTGTGGGAGGACAGCATGAGCTCGGAGAACATTTCATCGCGAGTGCGTTTTTTTTTCTTTCTAAGCTTCACTAGCCTCTGGGAAGGAGAAGATCCTGTGATCATTGAAACACATGCAGCTGGTGGAGGGAAAAAAAAAAGGGACAGCGGTATTTAAAAAGACACATTTTATAAAACAGTGGCTACACTCTTTCAGGGTAATCCTTGCTGTTAACATTACATACATAGCACATGTGCTTTCGTTACAAGGTCGCATTTTGCCTCCTCCCACTGCGTAACTAACCCCTCAACCTTCCCCCCTCCCTGTGGCTAACAGTGGGGAACATTTCTGTTTAGCCACAGGCAAACAGCCCAGCAGGAATGGGCTCCGAGTGTCCCCTGAAGAAAAGCACTCTATTTCAACCAGGTGACCATGAATTATATCTCACTCTCCTGAGGATAACACAGAGAGATAAAGAACGGATGTTGTTTGAATGCCAGCAAACATACACTGCAATGCTTTGTTCTACAATGATTCCCGAGTACGTGTTACTGGCCTGGAGTGGTAAAGTGTCCTACCATGAAGGACGCAATAAGGCTGCCCTCCCCAGAAACCTTTTGCAAAGGCTTTAGGACTACATCTAGGAGAACCGCAAATGCCAGGGCAAAGTAATCCTTTCACATGCTTGCTTTTAAACCATGTATAGTATTTTAAAAGGTACACTCACCAGAGGTCCCTTCTCCGCCTGCTGGGTCCAGGAGGCAGCCTTGGGTGGGTTCGGGGGGGTACTGGCTCCAGGTCTAGGGTGAGAAACAGTTCCTGGCTGTCGGGAAAACCGGTTTCTCTGCTTGCTTGCTGTGAGCTATCTACAACCTCCTCCTCATCATCATCATCTTCTTCATCCCCAAAACCTGCTTCCGTATTGCCTCCATCTCCATTGAAGGAGTCAAACAACACGGCTGGGGTAGTGGTGGCTGAACCCCCTAAAATGGCACGCAGCTCATCATAGAAGCAGCATGTTTGGGGCTCTGACCCGGAGCGGCCGTTCGCCTCTCTGGTTTTCTGGTAGGCTTGCCTCAGCTCCTTCAGTTTCACGCGGCACTGCTTCGGGTCCCTGTTATGGCCTCTGTCCTTCATGCCCTGGGATTTTGACAAAGGTTTTGGCATTTCGAAAACTGGAACGGAGTTCTGATAGCACGGATTCCTCTCCCCAAACAGCGATCAGATCCCGTACCTCCCGTTCGGTCCATGCTGGAGCTCTTTTGCGATTCTGGGACTCCATCATGGTCACCTGTGCTGATGAGCTCTGCATGGTCACCTGCAGCTTTCCACGCTGGCCAAACAGGAAATGAGATTCAAAAGTTCGCGGTTCTTTTCCTGTCTACCTGGCCAGTGCATCTGAGTTGAGAGTGCTGTCCAGAGCGGTCATAATGGAGCACTCTGGGATAGCTCCCGGAGGCCAATACCATCGAATTGTGTCCACAGTACCCCAAATTCGAGCCGGCAACGTCGATTTAAGCGCTAATCCACTTGTCAGGGGTGGAGTAAGGAAATCGATTTTAAGAGCCCTTTAAGTCGAAATAAAGGGCTTCATTGTGTGGATGGGTGCAGGTTTACATCGATTTAACACTGCTAAATTCGACCTAAAGTCCTAGTGTAGACCAGGGCTTAGTCCTCTTACACTGTTTGAGATGATAGTATTAAAATGTATGTGTGTACTTTTTTTTTTTTTTTTTAATTTGGGGGTCTCTCATTTTTGTGTAGTTCCCCTTTTTTAAGTTAAATTCTAGGGTGGTAGGTTTCTTTGGTATTTTCCTCCATACAAGAATGTTAAATTTTAATTACACTGTGGTCCCTATTAGTGAGTTCTTCAGCTATATTCACCTCTTGGACCAGATCCTGTCCGCCCCTTAGGACTAAATCAAGAATTGCCTCACCCTTTGTGGGTTCTAGGACTAGCTTGTCCAAGAAGCAGTCATGTATGGTCTAGAAATTTTACCTCTACATCCCATCCTGAGGTGACATGCTCCCAGTCAATATGGGAATAATTAATATCCCTTATTATTATGAGGTTTTTTGTTTCTTTAGCCTTTCTGATCTCCCTGAGCATTTCACAATTGCTGTCACCATCCTGGTCAGGTGGCCACTAGTATATTCCTACAGCTACTTTCTTATTATTCAAGCATAGAATTTCTACCTATCGAGATTCTATGGTAATGTTTGAAGTTTGAACTAAATCAAGAGCTAGCCTCAATAATACATACCTTGTCACTTCCAGTCTGCATTACAGCAATGCAAGGTCTCTTGCCTTAAAAGCATCAACCCAATGAAAATTGAAAACCGGTGCAGAATGCAGTGGCTTCCTTTCTCAGCGAAGCAGGTTACTGTGAGTATACCATCTCTGTACTCCACTGGGTTTCTGTATATACCATGTCGAACTTAAGGTCTACATTCTCATTTACATAGCTCTAAATGGACTGGGCTAATGTCACTCAGACCTCAGTTGCCATCAATAAGTCTCCTCGGGTATTACGAAACAGTCTATTACCACAATGAAGCCTGTTTGTGAAGGAGACGAGTTTTTCTGAGGCTGACCCAAGGTATTAAAACAGAATCCCACAGGAACTAGAACCACAAAGCTCATCACTTTCCAGCACAAATGCAAAGCACACTTGAATCTTGCCTGTCCAACACCACCCCCTGGTATATCAAGTTAAAGGTTTTATAATCCATGTACGTGCAATCTTTCCCTAAGGGAGAGGAAGACAAGATCCCCACTTAACAGAGGTTAGTCACTGCTTATTTTTAACTGTGGAAGGCATTCTGGTACCATGGTAATAGGCATGGTAAAACACTGAACAGAACAGAAATAAGATGACTTTTGCTATTGAAAAAGCAGATGGAGTTGCAATTTATGCAGTATGAATCCCCACACTGGAGAAAGCAGAACTCTGATGAAGGGGAGGGACTTGGAGGGCTCAGCCTCCTTGAATGAGAAATTTGGACTCCCTTTGCATTGACCTAGCAAACCTGCAGAATAGTCTCATAGAATGCAAGTACTCAGCAACAATCCACACTACATAAGAGTTTAATCTGTGGACATTTTGACTGAAATCCTCTAAAATTAGTTAAATCCCCAAATGTCACACCACTTTAAAACATACTGATGTTAAGAAGATTTAAAATATACAGAAAATTCTGAACCATTCATTAAGAATTAACTTACTTATGGTGTAAAGCCATCCAGAGAGACTAGGATGGAAAAACTGAGCTGTCACTTGCAGGACTGTTTCCAACTTGTTAATGTGTTTCACCAAATCCCCCTACATTAGCCCAGACAAATGCATTCATCTCCTCTCCCATAACATTGAGACAGAAATGTTAACAGTTAATGGTCCTATGCCCCCCATGATAGGGGCTAACCTCATTCAGGCCTTGAATACGAAGTTACACTGGATTAACTTGAGTTTGTTCACTTCAAAATGCCTTGCACTCCACATCTTTTCAAGTTAATTATGTGGCGTTTTTGAGCACAATAATCAATACTCCTTGCAATAGGAGTAGCTCCACTTTTAAAGTGAGTATACTCACTTTAAGGTTCACATGGACATATTTTTAACTACTCCACTTCTGGCAGTCCTCCCGCCAGATCACACCTGGATCAGTCTATGTACCTGTTTTCCCTTCCACTGTCCCATAGTCATCTTGACTTTATCACAGGGTGGATTAAAATCAATGATATTTAAAATACAAATAAAAAAAAACACGGATTATTTTGATAAAATGCTTTTTGAGGAAAAACCTATCTAAAGATAGTTTTAATTAAGATACATTATAGCTCAAAGATATCTCATCATGGAATAGGGATTATAAATTCTAATTCTATAATATGAGACAATATATTCATGTAATGGTTAAGAAATGTTTTGTAAATGAGTTCCAATAGTTCATGGATTAGAGACCCAATCTTATGGGGTTCCAGGGGCTGCTATATAGATTATTTAGCTTATTTCTCTATCTACCCAATGGGACTCAGTGCTAAGTCTAGAAGATACCATCAGAGATGCTTAGTTTTGCAGTTCTCAAACTGTGGATGTGTGTCTCCAGAAATAACAAGCTTGTTAACTGCAAAAATGTTTTAAAATAAATAAATAAATAAATAAATAAATAGAGGTGAAAAATAACAAACCTCAACCCTATCGCCCCTCTGCAAATTAGTGTAACAGAGTCAGTCTCTTACCTCTCTCTAAAAGTGAAAAGTTTTAAAACGTTCAATGAATAAAAGATTGTTGGGGCGGAAAAGATCTGGACAAGGAGAAGAAGTCTGGAGATAGAAGGGACAGGATGTAGAAACAAAAGTGAAACTGTTTGAGCAGCATATTCCAGAAGTCTTGAGGTCTGAGCGTAGCCCTCATTGATTTGAGATTTACTATAGCATTTTCTCACTAGACAGGAAAACCTATAATGGCAGCAGGCCGTAAAAGAGACCCACTTTGTGTCTCATATATCTCTGAGTTGTGAAGAATATGTATTAAGGTTATAACAACCAACAAGAATGCACTTTTATGTAAAAAGAAAAGGAGTACTTGTGGCACCTTAGAGACTAACCAATTTATTTGAGCATAAGCTTTCGTGAGCTACAGCTCAATTCATCAGATGCATACCGTGGAAAATACAGAAGATGTTTTTATACACACAGACCATGAAAAAATGGGTGTTTATCACTACAAAAGGTTTTCTCTCTCCCCCCACCCCACTCTCCTGTTGGTAATAGCTTATCTAAAGTGATCACTCTCCTTACAACGTGTATGATAATCAAGGTGGGCCATTTCCAGCACAAATCCAGAGAGATTGAAGTGTTCTCCGACTGGTTTATAAATGTTATAATTCTTGACATCTGATTTGTGTCCATTTATTCTTTTACGTACAGACTGTCTAGTTTGACCAACGTACATGGCAGAGGGGCATTGCTGGCACATGATGGCATATATCACATTGGTAGATGTGCAGGTGAACGAGCCTCTGATAGTGTGGCTGATGTTATTAGGCCCTGTGATGGTGTCCCCTGAATAAATATGTGGGCACAGTTGGCAACAGGCTTTGTTGCAAGGATAGTTTCCTGGGTTAGTGGTTCTGTTGTGTGGTATGTGGTTGCTGGTGAGTATTCGCTTCAGGTTGGGGGGCTGTCTGTAGGCAAGAACTGGCCTGTCTCCCAAGATTTGTGAGAGTGTTGGGTCGTCCTTCAGGATAGGTTGTAGATCCTTGATAATGCGTTGGAGGGGTTTTAGTTGGGGCTGAAGGTGACAGCTAGTGGCATTCTGTTATTTTCTTTGTTAGGCCTATCCCGTAGTAGGTGACTTCTGGGAACTCTTCTGGCTCTGTCAATCTGTTTCTTCACTTCAGCAGGTGGGTATTGTAGTTGAAAGAATGCTTGATAGAGATCTTGTAGGTGTCAAACAGCCACACTATCAGAGGCTCATTCACCTGCACATCTGCCAATGTGATATATGACCAATCCACCCTGTTATCACCTCTCCAATTAAATGTTGGAACTCAGCCAGATTGTGCCCCTTTGAGACCAGGTAGTGATGAGTTTACACACCCAGTCATATACCGATTATAGTAACCATAACATCCCCATGCTTCTGCATGGACCCCACTAGAGCTCCTGGATTTTATTACCCTCTTTGGAGGCCTGCATGTACAATCCCACCTGGAGAAGAGTTGTCAGAATGCAGACACATATAAGACACGAGCAGAGAAAATGAAGAAGAGGGAATGCAGTACCGAGTCAATGCAAAGGAGCTCCGGTAGAAGTACCTGAAGGCAAGGTACAAGAAGAGGACCTCCACTAATGCTTCCACTACCTGCCCATGCTATCAGGAACTGGACAGCACTTTTGTTAGCAATGCCATCACCATACCTAAGAAGGCGTGGACAGTTTTCCACAAAGCACCCCAGACAACACAGCAAGAAACAGCCTTTGACACCATGTTGACCAAGATTTTCCAGGGCAGCCAAGAACTGTACAACATGGCAGATTCAGAGATTACATGAGACTCCCATGTGGACAGCCATACTGACAATCACCCAGAAAATGCTGCAGAGTGGTGCTGTATCATTCAGTATTATGCACTGTACTACAATACAGCGGCACTGGGAAATTTAAGATACTGTTCTCTTACTCTTCTCTGGGTACTGGCTCCCTACCACCATGTTCCCAAGCTGCTTCCTGCTCACTCTCCCTCCTTTCCCAGTCCACCATGCCCCTATTCATGATATTGGCACCACAAGGATTTAAAGAAAATGAAACACTGCATGGTAGGCATGTTTATTGTAGATGTAGATATAGAAAGAGAAATAGCAGTAGAAATAGTACTTTGGCTCAGTCATTAATGCCCCCAGTTTTTAGGAAACTTCAAATTTTATACTGTAAATTGCCCAAATTAGGCTACACAGATATTTAAAGTGCATATGGATTTTAAGCCATTATAAGGCATTAATGGCTACCTAAACCCCTTGGGTTCAGATCAATTACTGCAGAATTTTATTCATTTCATAATGCACTTTATGCTGATTTGTGGGTGTCAAAGAAGAGAACTTAAGGCAAAGATTGTGCTCTATTTTGGCATGCACACTGAAAGGCAATGCAGCTTTCTCAAGACAGAAGCTTCCTTCCATTCCTGTATCAGCAGAAGGGACACCATCCTGGTAAACAGCAGCACTGCATACCTCTCTGGTTTGCCCATTGTCTTGGTAAGTTAAATCACTTTGATTTAAATCAGTTCACCCTGCTGAGGGCTGACCTGGTAATAGTCTTCAAATATGTTAAGGGCTGTTATAAAGAGGACACTGACCAATTGTTTTCCATATCCACCTGCAGACAGGACAAGTAATCAGTTTAACCTGCAGCAAGGGAAATTTAGGTTAGATATTAGGAAAAACTTTCTAAACATTAGGATAGTTAAACTGGAATGGGTTACCAGGGTAGATTGTGGAATCCCATCATTGGAGCTTTTTAAGAACAAGTTAGGGTATGTCTACATAAACGCATTTTCCAGCAAGCTGGAGTGTGAACTACCACACGCTGTTTGTTTGGACCCTGCCGCTTTGCACTAAAAGTTTAGTGTTTTGACCTACCCAGTTTCAAAGCAGAGGAGAACCAAGTGCAGTAGGAAGCTTCTGGTGTGTGGCAGCAGAGCCCACGCCGACACTTAGGGTATGTCTACACTGCAATTAAAACACGCAGCTGGCCTGTGCCAGCTGACTCAGGGCTCAGGCTAAAGGCCATTTAATTACAGTGTAGATGTTTGGGGACCCTTCCACTTTGCAAGGTCCCAGAGCCTGTGTTGCAACCCAAGACCAAACATCTACACTGCAATAAAAGAGCCCCTTAGCCTGACCCTAGCTAGCCTCAGCCAGCTAGCATGGGCCAGCCGCAGGTGTCTAATTGCAAGGTAGACATACTCTAGGTGTCTGTGTGGGCCATGCTTACATACACCAGAGTTACGTACATTAGTGCACTTTGATCTACTCTGCTTTCAACAGGATAGATAAAAGAATGCTAGAGAACTTTTAGTGGAAGTACAGACATTCTCTTAGTATGCAGCACATTAGGGCAAGGCAGATTTACAACCCAGCTTGCCATGAACTAAATATTCATACAGAGAAGCCCTTAGACATGTCAAGAATGATCTAGGTATATTTGGTTCTGCCGCAGCACAGTGGGTGGACATGAACTAGATGACCTCTGGAGGACCCTGCCATCCCTAATTAATACGATCATATGATTTCGCACTCTGAGCACTGATTCTGATCCTGAATGTTATACGTTCAATAGCCCTAGACCCTTGAGAGAGATTCTCAGAGTTTACATTTTTTTCAGCAAGACTCGTCTCAAAATTACATGGCATTCCATTAGTTAGGAGTGTGAAAACTCCAACTATCCCTCTTTTTTGCACAGAGCTCAGTAGATCCCCTGAATATTATATGAAATGGGACCACTGACAAATCAAAACATACCACAACAGTGGAACTGGCAGACAAGTGAGGAAGAAGAGACCAAAAGCAAGCTTGAAAAATAAGAACAGCATTAGCTCAATTATTTTCCTATAGAAAGCATGAAAATACCACTAATACATCTTAATACTTAGCACTTATAGTGCACTTTTTATCCTTATATCTCTTCAAGCACAAAGACCGGCACTATTTCCATTTTATAGATAAGAGAGCTGAATCATTAAGAAATTAAGTGACTTGACCAAAGTCACAGTGGCAGAACTGGGAATAGAATCTAGGTCTCCAAGGTCTCAGCCAGCTTCACCTCAACCATCTTAGACCTGGTTCTATTCCCATCTCTGTTGTTATAACCTTGGTCAAGCAATTTAATCTTTCAGTGCATCATCTGACAGTCTAACATCACACCTTTATGTCCTGTTCAAGACAAGGCCTGAAAGCACATCATCTCGATGCTCTACCCACCTCATCTGGCTCCCAGTTCTCTTTCAATACCAGTTCCACATCCTCATCCTGATCTTCACTGCTATCAACAGATCTGGCTCCAGCTGCATCACAGACCACCTCTCCATCATCCATAACCCAGGACTGCTGCAACCTTCTGGAACAATGTAGCTAACAAAGCCCAGAAATAAACACATGAGAAATAAGAGTTCTGTTCACATGCTTCTTTTGTGGAAAAAATTACTAGAGATTAGGCAGAGCCAAAGTCTGATTTCTGAGCATGCTGCAAAACACATCTATTTGAACTTGAGAGGGTAGACAAGCACGTAGAACATGACCATTCAGATTTAGTTTATCTGTGAAGTGCTTGGATATGTTGGCAACGAGCACCGCAGAAAAGCCTACGACACCCTCTGATGGGTAGGAATTAGTGTCCGGGCAAGTGGAGGATGAAAGGAGGAGAACTGTGTATACAATTTCCTACAAAATTTTAGCTTTTCTTTTAAAATGTTTCTAGCCCTTATGGTTGCAAAATTTGCCTAGTGAAAATGAAGCAAATGTCAACTGATGCAATGTTCTCCTCAGGAATATAAAAACAGCTTCAATGCCTTTTGTTGCTGTTCAGAGCTTTCACTGCTTTGCAAGTTGATAAGACTTCTCAGGTTCACTGTTATTCAATACCCCAGGGCAACAGAAAATCTGACAAAAACGGTGATTTTCTGCTATTGCTTAGGAAAGCTAGACCAGCAGCAGTCAGGTAATGCATAAAACCAAAAAGGTGTCTGAAGGAAGGGTAAAGTTGCAAAACCATCCACTGCTTCGTAGCACTAGGAAAGGGGTGGAAGTGATAAAGATGCTGTCATAAGTCTCTTAGGAATGTTTCTACTCTTAAAACAGCTGGGAGTGGGATTTGGTTCAAGTTAAAAAGTGCAAGGTTGATATCAAAGATGAAACCCCTCAGCAAGGCCCAGCCTGTTCCTCCTTTCCAGCAGCCAAGGATTAGGTTTCACCAATGTGTTGCTGTTACTTACACATTCACATGTTCTGTATCATCCTCAGCTAGCAGGAATTTGATGCAGTTGTCAATCTTTACTATGATGTAAAATGAATGCTTGTAATTCTTCCAATACTTAAGAATTTGCTGATAGCATTCTCTGCCCCAGATGTGATGTCTGAAATGCTATTTTGTTAGTTAAAATGTTACTGGTCTTCTTGAAGAGCTTCTTTTGCCTTGGCTGTGGGTGGGGAATCTAGTATTTACTGGACACCCAGCTGGTCTTCCGTCACTGTGGACCTCTCCCCTCCCTGGAGGGTCCTCTTGCTCCCTAGAAACACATCATTGTTACTGGCTTACTTCCGGATCCTCAGTAACACATCTTCCCAGAGGAAATTAAGCTAAGTGGAGAGGAGTTTGTTTTGGGGAAGAACAGATTCCTTTTCCCCATCTCTCTCTCACCCCATTTCCACACAGACACCCCCGCCCCCCCCCCCCGTTGTGTTGTTGTTGTTGTTGTTGCTTTTAATATCCTAGATTTGGCCTAATTTCAGTATGGTGAAATGCAGAAGACTTTGTTCTATTAGAATTTATTCTCAGCTCTGTTAAAAAACAATGTAAGCAACCCATCAGACCCTCAGTTACCTTATCCATAAGACAAACAACCTAAAGCGTTACTCAGTAAAAACTGTAAAGCATACAGATTTACACTAGTCAGCAGAAAAGGTAACCCATGGTATGCTGGCTCCCAATCCAGTGCACTTTGCTATAGGCTCAAGAGTACTCTGTGGAGGATGGTCTCTTTCAGAGTCATCCTGTGCTGACACTGCTGAACAATGGCAGCTTAGTTTTGGCTTTTTGTTACCAGAAGATGTCAAATTTTAGAGAAGAACTCGAAGATTTGGGGAAAATAAAGTTAGTCATTTGAATTACAATGAGCCACCAATGTGATCTGGCTGTGAAAAAAGGGCAATTGTAATCCTCGGATGTATTAGGCAAAGCATTTCTACTAGAGATGGACAAGTATTAATGACATTATATAAGGCATCCATAAGACCTCACTTGGATCCTGTGTACAATTTCAGTCATAGAATCATAGAATCATAGACTATCAGGGTTGGAAGGGACCTCAGGAGGTCATCTAGTGCAACCCCCTGCTCAAAGCAGGACCAATCCCCAATTTTTGCCCTAGATCCCTAAATGGCCCCCACAAGGATTGAACTCACAACCCTGGGTTTAGCAGGCCAATGCTCAAACCACTGAGCTATCCCTCCCCCCGATTAAACAGGTCACTGTGCAGGGAGCTGCTCCCCTGTCTGCCCAACCCCCATGCATCCAGTCACCCATGTTCAAGACAGATTAATTTAAACTGAAACAGGTCCAGAGAAGAGCTACTAGGATATGGGGATTGGAGAGCCTATCTTATGAAAAGATACCAGAAACGCTTGGCTTGTTTAGTCTCACAAAAAGAAAACAGAGGGGATAGGACTGCTTTCAGTACATACATTAGGTACTCCTGGGGGAATTCTGCACCACTGCGCATGTGCAGAATTCATGTCCCCAGGAGACTTCTTTGCTTCATCACAGAAAAATGACTTCTGACAGGGAAGCAAAGAGAAACTGCATCAATGGTCATGCACCCCTCTCGAGCAGCCCGGGCACATCATTTCAGGCATCCAGAGCAGCAAGCAGAAAGGTAAATCACTGCAGGGGTGGGGAAGCCCTGGCCAGCAGATCCTATCCTGCACCTGGCTCAGCTGCTAATTTTGACTGGGGCTGGGTCAGATGCACCCCCAGCAATCTCCCCCAGTGCAGGAAACTTCCCATCCTCCCCTCCTAACTTCCAGTCCCCATTGCTCCTCAGCTGTGGGAGGAGCGGTCACTGTGCAGGGAGCTGCTCCCCTGTCTGCCCAACCCCCATGCATCCAGACCTCTCCATACCCAGACCCCCCTGCAAAGCCTCAGCCCGCTCAGAATCCAGTCACGAAACCCCCTCCACCTGGACCCTCACCCCCTGGCACTCGGAGCCCCCCGCCAAGCCTCATTCTCTCACACACAGACACACATCCCCGCTAAGCCCCAACCACCTTCACATGAACCCCCCTGCAGAGTCTCATTGTCCCTGCACCTAGAATCCCCCAACAAGCCCCTGTGCATCCAGAACTCTACTGTATCTGGACGCCCCACCGAGCAGCCCTCACCCAGATTGCTCAACACAGAACCCTCTCACCCCACATCTGTATCCCCCTCACACTACCTTCTCCACATGTGGATCCTGCTGGGCTGAGCCTGCCTACCATACCTGATGTGCCTGGTGTGGACGGGCAGGGCCCCAAGATGTTTCTGGGGCAGGTCTGGGCCTTGCACTGTGTCATGGCCTGGTGCAGCCTCACTGCCAAGTCTATGTCCCCAGGAGAAGGGGGGAACCGCACAGCGATCTCCGACATCTGTGCAGCCAGTGGGCCTGTGTTCCCCATTGCCATTCTGGAGCCTCCACATTTATTTATTGACAAATAAAATTGGTCGTGTATACACCAGGGCTTAGATTGGCTTAAGTATATCGCATAAGGTGTGCAGCATAGTTAAGTCGACCTGCCCTTCTAATGTAGACCAGCTCTAAAACTCTATGATTCTAAATAAGAACATTTAGATCTGTGAAGTTTGAAGTTGGTGAGTACTATAGTTGGTGTAAAATTAAAATAAAATTTGGTGCCATACACAGTGAAAAGTTTGAGACTTTTTTTGTTTAAAATGAAAGTACAGTCCCTGCTAACCAAAGGGGAGAAAGGGAAAAATTTTACATTTAGACAGATAGGACATATTGCAGTTGGCTCTAATAGCCCTAAAAAGAACGTTTTAAAGAATGCTTTATACAAACATCTATCAGACTAAATAATACAGAAGTAAAAACTGAAGAAAGTTGCAGTACCAGCACTGGGAGAGAGCTCTCCCAGTGCTGTAAAAAACAACCTCCATGAGGAGAATGGCTCCCAGCACTGGTGCACTGTCTACACTGGCACTTCACAGCACTGAAACTTGCAGCGCTCAGGGGGGTGTTTTTTCACCCATCATTATACTACCTAAGCACTAAAGAAGTCATTTAGTTTCACAAAAGACATATCAGAATCTGACCTTCCCTTCTTCCAGGGTCTGGAGATACTTTCTCACCAGTTATTGCAGGAAAGGTAAACTAATGTATGGACTTTGAGGCATACTCTGAAGGTTTTTGCTCAATTTTATCTCCTGCAGTACTTCATTTAATACTTCAGCACTTTTGAGAGAATGCATTAAGTCTTGATCTCAAGCTTCATCCTAGGCTTTATCAACCACACTGCCAAAAGGCCATTGCTTTCTCATTGTGAAAAGAAAGAAAGGTTGTCCATGATACTGTAGATCTTGACAATCAAGCCCAAGGCCTTACTCAATCTGAAACCAATTCATGCATTCAGAACTCACTTCTAAAAGAATTTGCTATCATACTAAGTGTCAGCAGATCCTGAAGATTCATTTTAATTGGTCTACAGAAGTTTGAAAACACAATGCAGCACTTCCATTTATATCCTGGATTCAGAATAAAAGTATAAAGAGCTATGACTATGGTAAATGATCAAAAGCAAAAGTTAAAACTGAGTAACTGATCAAGAGCATAACCTGTGTTGGAGAGATGTGTACTTGGTCAGATACCATTTTGCACTTTCGAAGTTTATGGGGTATTTTTCTGACCTGTGATTAACTGATACTATCATTTCTCTGTAGCATTTGAATTAGACCAGCGGTTCCCAAACTTTAACCATCATTAGAATGTCAAGTCTCGTGAACCCCCTCCTAAAAATGAATATTTCCAGGGATTTTCTCCTTTACCTGAATATAAATTATAAAAGCAGTGATCTTGGAAATATAAAATTTGTTTTTATGACATGCTTATTACACACTATTATTAATTACTACTTATTACAGTATTTTATTACATTATGAAAACGGCAACACACTTCCAAGATCTCACTTTCGTAGCTTGCATCACTTTGAATAACCACTTATAATCACTTGTTATAAGACAAGGCTCCTATGTTTCATCAAGAAGTATCAGATGTGAAACACCATGAAGGTATTTAAGAAATGAACTCAATGAGTTCCTCCTACGCAAGCATTCAGGTCTTGAGCAGTCCAGGCAAACAACGCATGTTACAACACAGCTTAAACTTGTTCTTCATAATTTTTAAAACAATACTAGCTGCCTATTTAATTTTTAAAACAGCAAAAAATATCCACCTCCCTTTCCATTTCTTCTAAGGAGTCTTGAAGTTTAAATCTCCTCAGTGTGATAGATACGCTTGCTTTGATCGGCTTAGCTCTTGGAAGTCCAGGGGCTCCGGACTGCTGGTCCCATGCTGCCCATGGTTCCTAGGGACAACTCTATCTGCCATTAGGGAATTTTTTCCCCAAGAACCCCTTGTAACATTTTGCGAACCCCAGTTTGGGAACCACTGAATTAGACTAAATGGAAAGAAGTCAGCCAAATAGAATACAGAGATGCAGTATGGTTACTGAATTGGTTACTACAGTCTAAGCATGTGCAGGAGGGGAAAAAAAATTATAATGATCTTTTTAATCTAGCAGAGAAAAGGATAACAATTCAAAGGCTGGAAGTTGAAGCTAGTGAATTCAGACTGGAAATAAGATGTCAATTTTTAACGGTGAGAGTAATTAACCATTGAAATAATTTACCTAGAGTCATGGTGGATTCTTTATTACTGACTATTTTTAAATGAAGATTAGACATTTTTCTAAAAAGATATAGTCTAGAAATTCTTTTGGGGAAGTTCTATGGACTGTGCCATACAGGTTGTCAGACTAGATCACCACAATGGTCCCTCCCAGCCTTAGAATCTAAGACTCTGTAAACCTATGAATTCACAACTGAATGAGAGTTTAGTTCTCAAGAGAAGTCGGACACTTTAAAATATTTTGCTCTACAATAGTTCTGTTCCTTTGAAGCAGAGAAATCAATTTACAAACTATTAACTAATTTCATTCAACACACCTGTAAAGTATCTAAGGTAAATAATAGGTCTGTCAAGCGATTAAAAAAATTCATCACGATTAAACAATAATAGACCACCATTTATTTAAATACTTTTGGATGATTTCTACATTTTCAAATATATTGATTTCAGTTACAACACAGAATACAAGGTGTACAGTGCTCACTTTATATTTATTTTTGATTATAAGTGTTTGCACTATAAAAAAGTATTTCAGTTCACCTAATACAAGTACTGTAATGCAATCTCTATCATGAAAACTGAACTTACAGATACAGAATTATGTACAAAAATACTGCATTCAAAAATAAAACAATGTAAAATTTTAGAGCTTGCAAAGCTACTCAGTCCTACTTCTTTTTCAGCCAATTGCTCAGACAAACAAGTCTGTTTACATTTGCAGGAGATAACTCTGTCCCCTTCTTGTTTACAATGTCACCTGAAAATGAGAACAAGCATTCTCATGGCACCGTGGTAGCCGGCATCACTAGATATTTACATGCCAGATGCGCATGCTTCAACCACTTTTCCAGGGGACATGCGTCCATGTAGATGATGGCTTCTGCTCGAAAACCATCCAAAGCAGTGCAGACCGATGCATGTTCATTTTCATTATCTCAGTCAGATGCCACCAGCAGAAGGTTGATTTTCTTTTTTAGTGGTTCAGGTTCTGTAGTTTTCGCATCGGAGCGTTGCTCTTCTAAGACTTCTGAAAGCATGCTCCCTACCTCGTCCCTCTCAGATTTTGGAAGGCACTTCATATTCTTAAATCTTGGATCCAGTGCTGTAGCTATCTTTACAAATCTCACACTGGTACCTTCTTTGCATCCGAGGCTGCTGTAACATGAAATATATGGCAGAATGCAGGTAAAACAGAGCAAGGGACGTACAATTCTCCCCCAAGGAGTTCAGTCACAAATTTAATTAACGCATTATTTTTTTAACGAGCGTCATCAGCATGGAAGCACATCCTCTGGAATGGCGGCCAAAGCATGAAGGGGCATATGAATGTTTAGCATATCTGGCACGTAAATACCCTGCAATGCTGGCTACAAAAGTGCCGTGCAAATGCCTGTTCTCACTTTCTGGTGACACTGTAAATAAAAAGAGGGCAGCATTATCTCCTGTAAATGTAAAGAAACTTGTTTGTCTAAGCGATTGGCTGAACAAGAAGTAGGACTGAGTGAACTTGTAGCTTCTGAAGTTTTACATTTTTTTTTTTGTTAGGTACCTGCACTCAAAAGCAAAACAATCTACATTTGTAAGTTTCACTTTCAGGACAAGGACTACACTACAGTACTTGTATGAGGTGAACTGAAAAATACTATTTCTTCTGTTTATCATTTTTACAGTGCAAATATTTTTAACCAAAATATACACTTTGATTTCAATTACAACACAGAAGATAAGATATATATGAAAATGTAGAAAAACATCCAAAATATTCAATGAATTTCAATTGGTAGTCTTGTTTAACAGTGCAATTAAAACTGCAATTAATTTTTTAATAGTGATTAATTTGAGTTAATCGCATGAGTTAACTGCAATTAATCGATAGCCCTAGTAAAAAATGATCACTTCCCCACTCAGATACTCTCATCATTGAGGTGAAACAAAGTGGCTGTTCAACTATCCATAGCAACAGTTAAAAAAAACAAAAAGAAACACCACACTTCACAGGACATGAAGAACGTAAGCTGAAACTGCAAGGAAAATTTAGACAGAAAACTTTTACTCAAGTTGGAATCTAATAATGAAACTTGCATTAATACTCCTACAATCTCCTTTAATCTCTTTAATGACTTCAGGACCCCAATTTTTACATCTAAGCCAGCAGACAGTATCACCTCCAGTTGTTGTACAATACCCCTTAACACTATTGGGGGAGATTGGCTCAATATTGACTTGCAAAGAAGACTGCCACCCACAGAATCACCAACACCACCATGCCTGCAGCAGTACATCTGCAGCTTTTGGAGATTTCAAACCCAAGTAGTGGTCCTACCTATCCCTATATAATTTTTACGTCAGATGGGGATCACAGCAGAATGTGACATTGCTGCAGGCCTCTAGAGGCCATCTGTCTTTAATCCAAGTTGAAGTTATTACAAAATTTGCACTGTGCTCAATTTAGTCCCCACTGTTTTTTACTTCATGATCAGGAAACAACTTCAAGTTATTTAACTACATAAATGCCGGTACTATTCCCTGCCCAGCTTCAGTTGACCCCGTGTTCCTTGTCCCAAAGTCTTTTTCAGTCTAGTCCTGCCTAGATTAGCGCACAGTCTAAAAAAGCAAAGCATAGGGGAAAAGGGATTTAACCAATGAGCAATGCAATAAGGGTGGAGATAGGTACATAACTCATGTTTGTTATTCCAAATTTACTACAGGTCAACTCCACTGACACGAGATAATACAGATTTACAATGGTTAACAGTGAAATTTGGCTGTAGATTTCAGTTCTTGACAAATTTAAGAGTAAAAGTTAAATTTTATCTTCATATATGAGCACAACTTCCACTGAAGTCTTCAGGTGATATGACTAATTAGGGGTAGAATTTAGCCCTGTATGTTTTGTGATTCCTCTCCTAAAAAAGTTAGTATAATAAGAAGGTAATTTTTAAATTTTCATTTATTGTAATCAGCCTCACACTCCCAAAGTGTCCTCACTGCAGAGCTCACTCAAGTTAGCCTAGCTGAAGTGAGAGCAGCCATGCTACAAAACGACACTTGAGCTGCACAGAGTGATTTTCTTTGCAGCTGAGGAACTGTGCTAACTTAGGGCATGGCTACACTTGCAGATGTAGAGCGCTTTGAGTTAAACCAGCCTTCGTAGAGCGCAGTAGGGAAGGTGCTGCAGTCTGTCCACACTGACAGCTTCAAGCGCACTGGCGTGGCCACATTTGCAGCGGCATTGGGAGCGCTGCATTATGGGCAGCTATCCCAGCATGCAAGTGACAGCAACATGCTTTTCAAAGGAGAGGCGGGGGTGGAGTGTGACAGGGAGTGTGTTGTGTTTATGTGGGGGGACAGAGAGTGGGTTTTGGGAGGGCTGAGAGCATGTCAGCATGCTGCCTCGTAAGTTCAGACAGCAGCAGACTCCTCTTCCCCCCCGCCCCTCCCTCTCTCACACACAGCATTCCATAGTAATGGCTGCTTTGTCTCGGAGCAGATAAGCAGCTGGCTGTCAGAAACGGAGCTTTCAAACGGCATATCTGTATTCCTGCAGCAAGTTCAAATCAATGAGAAGAGTGGCCACGTAACTTAAGGGGATTATGGGACGTTTCCGGAGGCAGATCAGAGCGCAGTAATGCAGCGCCTTGTCTACACTGGTGCCGCGGCGCTCCGGGGGGGGGGGGGGGGCAGCAAACGTTATTCTACTTGCTGAGGTGGAGTACCAGCAGCGCTGTAGCCGCAGAGTCAGAGCGCTCTAGATGCCTTGCCAGTGTGGACGGGTAGCGAGCTAGTGCGCCCGGTGCTCCTTTATTGCGCTGTAACTCGCAAGTGTAGCCAAGCCCTTAATCTATAGATTAATGATGGGCCAGCCTATTTGAGTTAAAAGCATCACACCAAACTTGAGCTAAACACCTTTTTTTGGGGGGGGGGGATGGGGATGCTGGACCTGAGCTGGGGCAACACTGAATTAACTCAAGTTACCTATGAAGTGAAGCCAAGACCACAAAATTTTGAATCTAAATACACTGTAAACACACAGCTGATTAGAAATCACCATGGGACAAGGATAGCATTGTGTGTTTATGCTTATTTGAGAGCACCTTGCCTGCTGACTGATTTGACAGTTCACAAAACTGAATTTCCATATAAGCATACCTGTCCCATTTCTTTTAATATTAACATTTGATAGACACACCTGGTCTGCTAATTTGTGTAATCAGAGATTTCACTCAATTTAATAAAATCACTAAAAACGACATCATGGGTACTGTAATGATGCTGACCCCATAACGTGAACACCCTGTTAAATAGAAAGCTTTCATTACTATACCTCTGTATAAAGTCTCCTTAAACAAAATCTCGCTGTTGTAATGGCTGTTTTGTAACCGTTGTTTTGGTTACAATATTTACATGGTAAGGATTAACCTGTTAATTCCTAAATAAAGGTAATAATTTTATTAAGATAATGTTGAAGTAAAAAGAAAATGGTACAGAGTTTAGGCATAGAAGTTTCTGGTTATCAGGGAATAAGGTACGGATAATCAGGGGGTGAGAAATTCGGTCTAGGAGCGGGTGGCGTAAGGAATACATAATCTGCAATCTCCCCGATTGGGGGTATAAGTTTAACAGGTCAAAGTACAGACATTGGGCTATGGTGGTATGTTGTCCATATAATGGCTATATTCAGGTGTGGCGTATAATGAGCGGATACGATGATGAGGATGGATCTACCCTCATTTGGTGGGATTTAATGTTCAGTGAGTTTATGGTTCCAGTTCACATGGTCCAATGGAAAAAAGTCTCTCAGTCCCTTTCCCATAGTTGATGCACGATGTCGTACCGGCTCACACCTCCTGGTACCGTCGGTGGCTGGTGATGTGTTCGATGTAGATGTCCCTGGACCATCGGATGGCGTCTGAGACCATGAGGCGCCGCATGAACCTTGCATAGTGTCGACCGATCCCACAGGTCCGAAGCACACGCTCGTTGCAGGGGTCCCAAGCACCCAGGGCTCCGACGATCAGGGCGTCCAGCTGCACCTCATAGCCCTTCGCTCTCAGGGTGTCAGCCAGGGGGGCATATTTTTCCAGCTTACGAACTTGGGATTCACTGAAGGTCGGGGTCCTGTTCTCAAAGGAGACCGTGATGTCGATGAGGATGATCTTTTTCTGGGCCTCGTCGGTGACTACCACATCAGGTCGCAAATGGCTGTCAGTACTGGGGATGGCGCAGTTCACGGTGACCTCCCCCAGGCGTGGTGCGATGGCTTTCACTAGGCAGTTCTGGATGGCGTTGTGGAGCAGCTGCCAGGCTCTGGAGTGGGGCTTGCAGCTGCACAGGACGTGGGGCAGGGTCTTGCTGGAGTAGCCGCACTTCCTGCAAAGCTTGTCTCGATTCCCGTGGCGGACGGCTCCGTTGAGCAGGATGCAGTTGAGCCGGGCATGGTGGATGAACCGCCAGTCGCCGAAGGGGGTGAAGCCACCCCCGGCGAGGAAGTGGTGCTGGCGTCCCACTTGCTGGTCAGTTCGAAGGCTTTACCCTAGTCTGGTTTACGCTCAGGGCTTCCATGTACAGCGAGTGGATGGCCCCCTTCAGGGTCCTCTCCAACATTCCCCTGGCGCTCGGGGTGACAATGGTGTTGTCGTCAGACCTGATCTGCAGCACCAGGACTCCCAGCTCCTGGCGCTCCTCGCACCACTCCCAGCAGCAGCCGATGCGCTTCCCCAGATGACGCATGGCATTGCGAACGCGGGACCACAGTGAAGTGATGTCGCACCCATCCCGTCCGAATTCGCCATCCAGGGAACCGCTCAGGAAGCTGGCAGTGTCTTGGTTGGAGGGGGCTCTGCCAATCCGCTTCTTTGTTGTGTCATGGAGGGCATTTGCTGCAATGTTCCTTACCATGGCGTCGGGACACGTCAGCAGGTGGAAGGCATGGGTGATCACCACGATGTCACATAGGTCACCCATGCGGGGAACATTGGCACCACCATGCCTGTGAGCGATATAGACCAGCTCGCTGCTGGCTCTCTGGGGAAGGAACAACCACTTCTTCACCAGCTGCCGGTCGATCTTGTCTGCCTTGTTGAGGGGTACCTTTGCCACGGCGGCTCCCCTTAGGACGAACGAGATGCGGGGGATCAGGAAGGTGTTCAGGGCGTTTATTTTCTGCCACGGCGCTAGCAGGGAGGCGTCGATCTTGGCAGCATCCTGCAAGATCTCCTGGATGGTGTCCTCGGGCGTCTGCCGGACATGGAAACCCATCTGCATGCCGAGGTGCCGGCACGCCTGCCCCTCTGCCAGGGGGATGATCGGCTCGCCCTGGATCTGGAACCCTGTCGTCTGCACAGAGTCCCTTTTGCTGCCGTTGATGTGGAGAGGGGCGCACTTCTTTGCATTGAAACGGAGCCCCATCCAATCAGCAGCTCTACTGCCAGCATCTAGCATACGTTGGAGCTTCTCTGGGTCGTCCACAGTCAGGACCAGGTCCTCCACGTAAGCCAGGACACTCACCCTCTCACTGTGGAGGTTGAAGCCAACTGCGCCAGTGGAGATCGCTCGCAGCAACGGCTCTATGGCGAGGTTAAAGATGATGGGGCTGAGGGGACAGCCCTGCTTAACTCCCCTCCGGATCGGGATCTCGGCGGTCTCCCCTTCGACCGAGCGAATGGTGATGCTGCATCCCTTGTACACCTCTCAGATCATACGGAGGAAGTTCTCTGGCATCCCAAACTCCTGGACCATGGCAAAGATGTGGTGGTTGGGCATGGACCCAAAGGCATTAGCCAGGTCGAGCCATGCTACCGTGCACTGCCTCCGCGCCTTTCTGGCCATTTACATGGTAAGGATTAACGAACCTGTTAATTCCTAAATAAATAGTAATAAATTAATTTCCATCTCTTCTGTACTGGGCCGAGAAGCCTCCTCCTAATACTACTTCTTCATAACCCAAGAGTTTGATGCCAAATATAGGGACTGTTCCACTGCCTGAATCTTCATCCTGAACTTTATAAGTGACCAAATCAGAATTAAAAGGCTACTGACAGAGTAGAGAAGAGACACAGAGTAGAGAATCTGCTTTTTCACTCTGATCCTTCATCCTCCCCGACTCAACACTCACATGGAAAATATTCAGACACACAATGTTCTATGTTACCCTTAGCCATAGTATTGGCAGAGGGTGAGACTGAAGTTATAAAGGAAATAAACATCTGTTGTGTTAGGTGGAATCCTCATTCTCCTTGTCTTCTGTAAAACCAAGTTTTGGAGAACCTTTTATGGCTTCAGAAAACAAAAAACGAACAGACAAAGAGACCCATTTCCAGAATGGGTAAGAAAAAGGGGGACTTACATCAGGACTTGAAAATTTAGACACCTGCTAATCAGAGACAAATAAAGAGATGCATGCTACTTTCCCTTCCAAGTAGGATCCAATGGAAGCACCCTAGAGAGAACAGCGTACTCTTTGCACCACAAGCTGCTAGGAAACAAGGAGGGGCTGGGCTTTTTCCACAAAGTTACCATCCACAGATCCTGCTGCCTTCATCCCCTTCTTTTGTATTGGTGTCAACTTTTGTATGTCTGAAGTTTGAATCTTCACCACCTATTAACCTCTGCCAGACACCCCTGCAATTACTATGATGGACAGCCACTTCCCCCTCCCTCCCCTTGGTGCTCCTAAAGAGAGAAAACTCCTTTCTGATTGATGAGACATTCTCAATACATACCCACTTCCTGGCTTGGAAGTTAGGTTGGGGAGATTCCCACTCTGCCTCTACTCACACCCTTTGCAATACTTCTGCTGTCACCTTCCACCAAAGGAGGAGTAAGCTCGTAACTCTGATGCTCATGAGTTTCCAGAATAATTCAATGGTAAATGCATCAGTTCAGTTTCACTGTTGGTCAGAACTTTAAGCAGTAGCACTGAAACAAACTACATTCTTATGAACTTCATTTGACTACTGCAGGAACTTGGCAGAAAAAGTCTCCCCACTCACCATTAGCAAGCATTTTCATTCAACACTTTTTAAAATAACATTTCCTTCTGCCACTTGTTCCACATTGCATATCAAGATTAGCCATTCCCAGGAAAACAGTATTCATAATCACCCCAGAAAATAAATTCTTGTCACTCATTTTGAGGCTAGTACACCTAGTATTACAAAGTTAAGTGACTATGATTAACTTTCAGAGTAGCAGCTGCGTTAGTCTGTTTTCGCAAAAAGAAAAGGAGTACTAGTGGCACCTTAGAGACTAACCAATTTATTTGAGCATAAGCTTTTGTGAGCTACAGCTCGCTTCATCGGATGCATTTTCCACTGAATGCATCCGATGAAGCGAGCTGTAGCTCACGAAAGCTTATGCTCAAATAAATTGGTTAGTCTCTAAGATGCCACTAGTACTCCTTTTCTTTCTATAATTAACATTGATAGTTATGCATGGTAAGATGAGATGATCAAATATTATGCTTCAGGACAGAAGATAAGCCCCGTAGGTGTCAGAAAAATCCTACAACCTTACACCTACAGCCATCCAGTAGGGAAGGTGTTTGGGGTTGGCTGCTGTCAAGGCAGGATACCCAACATACTAGAAATGGCATTATCCTATGGGACAGAAAAGCCATTCACTTTGATAAAGCTGCCCATTAAAGCACAAAAAGAGGCTTAGATCTAGCACATGGAGGGGAAATGAACCACCAACTGCAAAAGACCACAGCAGCACCACGTATTCAACAGCTTTCCCAAGGAACACTAGTTTTCTACTTTACAATAAACATACTACTAGTACCATTAGAAGATTGTGTACAGAACTGTATTACCATACTTATATAAAGAAATCCAGAGATTGTTGACAGCTGTGATGAGTAATCAAACGTTTTGTGGGCAGAGAAGAGTGCAAAAGCTATAATAGAATTGTTCCATTCCAAACTAGGTCTTTGCCATTCTTCTCACTACATTTCCCATGCTATGTTGATTAAAGCCCTACATATAAACTGTAAACACCAGATACAGTAGATTATATCAATAGATATAAGTAAAAGCAAAATACTCAGTCTGTTCTGAGACTCATGCATTATACTGCTATAGCAAGGAAGAGCCACAGCTCTATTAATGTATCAAGTGGTTAAAATCCCAGCTAACTCCTATCTTCCACTTCACTTGCTTAACATATGTAGACTACAGAAATATTAATCTCCTCTGGAATAAAAACTGAAGTGCTTTCTGTGGTTATCTTTAGTATTGTTCTAAAAACAGAACATGTAACAATAACACCACACCTATTTAAAAGAATCAAATCAAAGGTAGTGATAAAGATTTTCAGAAGCATTTAGAGTGGAAAGGTTCCTCATTGGCTCAACTGAATAAATACAATGCCCCCTCCACATATGGTACACCCTAAAGTCTAAAGCTCAAGTTTTTCTTCTTTTAATAATAATCTCATAAAACTTTCAAAAAACATAACAACTCTCGCTTTACAACAACAAAATTGCTTAAAAATATGGAAGAGTAAAGCACTACAACGCAAGTACCGCAATATTCTTCCAAGCAATTCAGCTGTTCCTTTGGCACCTTTGCACAATTAGACTATCTGAAATATTTTCCTTTTTAAATCCTTTAAATCATCAAAAGCAAGCTATGGAAGTCATCAAATCTTGAATCCCAACCAGGCCTGACAGAGGATCAGGACAGACACACAATGCCTCCTATTCTCTGTTGCTCTGTTTCACTTCTTCCCACAGAAACTGGCTTCTTCACCCTGTTTTTTTATTTCCTGAAGACAATATTATCAGGTTTCAGAGTAGCAGCCGTGTTAGTCTGTATCCACAAAAAGAAACTGATGAAGCGAGCTGTAGCTCACGAAAGCTTAGGCTCAAATAAATTTGTTAGTCTCTAAGGTGCCACAAGTACTCCTGTTCTTTTTACAGTATTATCAGTACGTGAAAAAAAACTCTGCCAGTCTTATCAAGAGAGCTCTTCTGACCTAGTAATGGATCTGGAGCTAAAGTTAGGGAGAATTAATACCCACTACCTTTTAACTGCAGGAAGGATGGCTCCCTCCTTACTCTGGGTCTCAGAGGAGTTTAGTGTCACACCTATAGCCACGAACGTGCCCAAGTACCCTAAAAGGACTTCTTGCTGCTACAAAAGCGGCTGAGAGAGCAGCACTCTGTGTTTATAGAGAGGCCTACTTACATTTGCAGCCGTTCAAGGGAGTATCTCCGGTCACTCATTTCTATAAACGCCGGTGCAGAATAAGCGCCCAGTTCCGCAGTTACAGATTTACCCGACACCACAGACCTCGCGCCCAGAGCTCCCCACTTGGGCCTCCTCTGGGGGCTCTGACACTCTCCCTTCAGGGAGGGACGGGGCCTTCCAGCCCAGCCTCCGAGCCGCCGCTCCATCCCAGAGGAGAGATGCAGCCCCGGCTCCTTACCCACCCGTCCCCAAGGACGACACCTGCTCCCCCGCACCCTGTCACAAGCCCGTCCCCGCGGGCCGCCTCCTCTCATACAGCCCTGCGCCCGGCCTATCCCCGGGTCCGTAGTAGTCCCCGCCGACCCTCCCCCTGCTCCGCCGCCCCGGGGCCTCCTCCGCCGGCCTGGCCCAGCTGCTCACCAGGAGTAGGTCTGCTCCGCCATGGCTGCTGCTGGGCGGCCGAGCTGCGCGGCGGTGGCCAAGCCCCGGCTCCTCCTCCTCCTCCTCCTCCTCACTTGCTCCGGGGCTCAGTGGCGGCCCCGCTGCGGCTCCCGGCCCAACATGGCGGCGACTGTAAGCAAGGAGGGGAGAGAAGGGGTCCCCGCCCGGTGGGGGGGCTGCTCAGTAGCCGCGCCACAGGGCCGTGCTCGGGCGCCGACGACGGGCAGGCCTCATGACCGAGCAGCGGCGACGGCGTCCGGGCTGGGAGAAAGAGAAGGGAAAACTCCGCGTACCCAGCTCCAAGGCGAGGCCGCTCAGACTCCGCTCGCGCACGGGGGGGGGGGCGGAGCCTGCGGCCGCGCGGGTCACATGCCCACAACACGCTCACGTGCCGCCGCCAGCCCATTCGCGCAGAAGTATTACGGCATCTGACGCGGTTGGGCGCTGGGCCTGCCCGCACTCCGTTCCCTGGGGTCCTCCAGGGCGGAGAGGCAGAGCCTTCTGCCGGGAGTGCGACCGGCTCACTTTCTCTGGGGGTGAGGTCGTGTTGCCTATTTATTCCCCGCTCGAGAACTGGGGACAGGAGCCATCCCGGGGGGAGCGTCTGAGCTAGTCACTCCCCACAGTGCTGGGACATGGAGCGTTCCCGGGGGGGGAGCGTCTGAGCTAGTCACTCCCCTCAGTGCTGGGACATGGAGCGTTGGCGGGGGGGGGGAGCGTCTGAGCTAGTCACTCCCCTCAGTGCTGGGACATGGAGCGTTCCCGGGGGGGGGGGGAGCGTCTGAGCTAGTCACTCCCCTCAGTGCTGGGACATGGAGCGTTCCCGGGGGGGGAGCGTCTGAGCTAGTCACTCCCCTCAGTGCTGGGACATGGAACGTTGGCGGGGGGGGGAGCATCTGAGCTAGTCACTCCCCTCAGTGCTGGGACATGGAGCCTTCGTGGGGGGTGGGGGGAGCGTCTGAACTAGTCACTCCCCTCAGTGCTGGGACATGGAGCGTTCCCCGGGGGGGGGGAGCGTCTGAGCTAGTCACCCCCCTCAGTGCTGGACATGGAGCGTTCCCGGGGGGGAGCGTCTGAGCTAGTCACTCCCCTCAGTGCTGGGACATGGAGCGTTCCCGGGGGGGAGCGTCTGAGCTAGTCACCCCCCTCAGTGCTGGACATGGAGCGTTCCCGGGGGGGAGCGTCTGAGCTAGTCACTCCCCTCAGTGCTGGGACATGGAGCGTTGGCGGGGGGGGGGAGCGTCTGAGCTAGTCACTCCCCTCAGTGCTGGGACATGGAGCGTTGGCGGGGGGGGAGCGTCTGAGCTAGTCACTCCCCTCAGTGCTGGGACATGGAGCGTTGGCGGGGGGGGGAGCGTCTGAGCTAGTCACTCCCCTCAGTGCTGGGACATGGAGCGTTGGCGGGGGGGGGAGCATCTGAGCTAGTCACTCCCCTCAGTGCTGGGACATGGAGCCTTCGTGGGGGGTGGGGGGAGCGTCTGAACTAGTCACTCCCCTCAGTGCTGGGACATGGAGCGTTCCCCGGGGGGGGAGCGTCTGAGCTAGTCACCCCCCTCAGTGCTGGACATGGAGCGTTCCCGGGGGGGGAGCGTCTGAGCTAGTCACTCCCCTCAGTGCTGGGACATGGAGCGTTCCCCGGGGGGGGGGAGCGTCTGAGCTAGTCACCCCCCTCAGTGCTGGGACATGGAGCGTTCCCGGGGGGGAGCGTCTGAGCTAGTCACTCCCCTCAGTGCTGGGACATGGAGCGTTCCCCGGGGGGGGGGCGTCTGAGCTAGTCACCCCCCTCAGTGCTGGGACATGGAGCGTTCCCGGGGGGGGGGGCGTCTGAGCTAGTCACCCCCCTCAGTGCTGGGACATGGAGCGTTCCCGGGGGGGGAGCGTCTGAGCTAGTCACTCCCCTCAGTGCTGGGACATGGAGCGTTCCCGGGGGGGGAGCGTCTGAGCTAGTCACTCCCCTCAGTGCTGGGACATGGAGCGTTCCCGCGGGGGGGAGCGTCTGAACTAGTCACTCCCTTCAGTGCTGGACATGGAGCCTTCCCGGGGGGGGCGGGGGGAGAGTCTGAGCTAGTCACTCCCCTCAGTGCTGGACATGGAGCCTTCCTGGGGGGTGCGGGGAGCGTCTGAGCTAGTCACTCCCCTCAGTGCTGGGACATGGAGCGTTCCCGGGGGGGGGAGGGGAGAGTCTGAGCTAGTCACTCCCCTCAGTGCTGGGACATGGAGCCTTCCCGGGGGGGAGGGGAGAGTCTGAGCTAGTCACTCCCCTCAGTGCTGGGACATGGAGCGTTCCCGGGGGGGGAGGGGAGAGTCTGAGCTAGTCACTCACCTCAGTGCTGGGACATGGAGCGTTCCCGGGGGGGGAGCGTCTGAACTAGTCACTCCCCTTAGTGCTGGGACATGGAGCGTTCCCGGGGGGTTGGGGGGAGCGTCTGAGCTAGTCACTCCCCTCAGTGCTGGGACATGGAGCCTTCCTGGGGGGTGGGGGGAGCGTCTGAGCTAGTCACTCCCCTCAGTGCTGGACATGGAGCCTTCCCGGGGGGGCGGGGGGGAGAGTCTGAGCTAGTCACTCCCCTCGGTGCTGGACATGGAGCCTTCCCGGGGGGGCGGGGGGGAGAGTCTGAGCTAGTCACTCCCCTCAGTGCTGGGACATGGTGGTTTCTGGGTGCGTGTGACCTATTTATCCCAGGTGGGTGCAGGACTCGAGACTGCTCATTCTGAGATATTACATTTCCCCTGTAGTGCAAGAAAACTGCCTAGGGAGTAGAAGTAGGGTGGAGCCTGCACCCGGCCCCCTTCTTCGCAGCTCAGGGGGACAGTATGAGCCCGAGAAGCCACGCCCACTGCGTAAGGGGCTCCGCCCAGCACGGCTGCTTTGCGGGCGCGGTTCTCCTCTCCGTCTGCAAGGAATTACCTTCTCTGCCCGGTGCAACTGCCTTTGCGGCGGGATGTTGCTACGGGCTGATCGCCTCTCAGCTCTTCCGCCTTTATATGTAATCGGAGTAAACAACGTATTAGGAAGGAGCAGAGAGAGTCTTGTACCTGATTCGAACCCTAAATGATGGAGACAGAACAAAACTGGGCAGAATTCTGACCCGTCACACATCTGGTTTGTTTCTCTTAGTTCACTTGAGTTCTGCTGGCAGTGAAAGTCTGACTACTTGCTGGAAATCCCTCCTTCCAACTGGAAAGCTGTTTTGGGAAGTGTTAGCTGCAGTAGTTGGGAGTCTGTATGGAGGGAATGGCCTTGGTAGTATCAGGTAGACTGGGAAGCTCTTACAGTGTACGATCACTCTAAGAAAATGGGGGTAGACTCAGGGAGTCTTTTAGTAGTGAATAGGGTGAACTCTGGGACCAGAGCCTACACATCAGCAGTTTGAAGGTGACATCCATTTTAAGGAGGGAGGATGTGTCTGAGTCTAATTTATGCATATCTTTTTCTGACATGTTGCAGTTTGTGAGCCCTGAGAGTAATAGAGCCAGTTTAATAATTTAGGGCTGAGATCCCTAGGAACATCAGAATTGGCATATGAGATTAGACCTATGGTCCATCTAGTTCAGCATCCTATCTCTGACTGGCCAGCACCCACATGCTTCAGAAGAAGATGCAAGAAACTCCACAGTAGGCAGATGTGGGATAATCTGCCCTTCTCCCATGAAAATCTCATCCAAATCCCTGAAACTGGTTTCAACCCAGAAGCATGAGGTTTTATATTCTGTCCAAAATTTTTGTTAGCATTAACTGTTAACCATATAAATGTCCAATCCTTTTTGAATCTTTCTAAAGTCTTGGTCTTAATGACGTCCTGTGACAATGAGTTCCACGGTCTAATTTTGTTTTTTTTAAATGTAAGAGGTTTTCCTGGGTTTCCCTAGCCACATTTCCACCTCTCTCATTCTGCTTGTAGAGTGCCATGTAATTGGTTGGTTGCCACCTTCCCCAGAGGTGACAACATTTGAGTGGGGTCATGGGTAGATCTAGGACTCAGTCCTGTGAGCTCATGAGTTTCCTCAGTCAAAAGAAGTTGATAGTGAATGCTGGGTTTGGATATGTTTAGATATTTATTTAAAAATCTGGCGTGGTAAATGTAACTTTTGTTTCAAATCAACTTGGTTTTTGTCAATAGGCAGATGAGGTATGGGATCTGTGGACAGAGAGATAACTGCACTCCTCACAGTTCCTGAGGTTGCTACTCTGTTGTCTCCCTCATTACCTGGAAATGCTGAATTTATAACAGAAGATGCTATTGGCATTTAAAATGGATGTGCCAATCCTGCAATGCATGTATCTCATTAGCTTGTTTTTATTACTTCTCCTTGCTCAAGAAATATCCAGCAGTAGCTTCTATGTGATTCTTCAGTCCAAAAAAAAAGAAAAAAAAGAGGGAAACTCCCCTCCTCCCCAAATTTACCTGCAGAGTGATCTCCTTCCAGTGCTGGGGGAGAACATGAGAGAAACACACTTACAGGGACTGTGGAAAGGAGGGGCTACGCATGCATGCACACAGCTTGTCTTTTTGTCTATAAAGGCCAGACTTTATCTGCCTTGGGGGAGGGGAAACAAACTAGAGGCCCAATCCTGCAATCCTAACTTCAGTGGAACTACTGGGGTGAGGAGGATCACACCCTAATTTAACGCAACTATATTTCTATTCCCTCTTTTACACACCCGGATATACATATTGAAGCCTTGAAAACCAACTGCTTTTCCCATTGCTGTTTCAGTTCCACAAAACTCGTGTCACTTCACAGGGATGTGCTACTTCTGAGGAATGTGTGTTTGTTTGTCGGAGGAGGGGCAGTTGATAAATATTATGTCTTTGGTATAATGATTCTGAAATTTTAGAATTCTCCTTTAATTACATTCCCTAGTACGTTTCAGAAAACTGACACTTACAGAGACATCTTTGATTTTTTCTTTAAAGACAACAAAGGAGATTAAAGAAACCAGAAGCTCAAAATTCTTTTAGGAAAGCCTGCAGGGGGACAAAAGAACATTCAAAACATCCAAACATGCTGAGACAAAATGCTAAATGGATGACTCACTGTAACACCAAACACAATGTCAAAACCATCTGTCAGGGAGAAAACTTGTCACCTGTTGATATGACTTGTCCCTTCCCTCTTCTCTGTCTGAGCCCTGGTCTACACTACGAGTTTAGGTCAAATTTAGCAGTGTTAGATCGATTTAACCCTGCACCCGTCCACACAACAAAGCCATTTTTGTCAACTTAATGGGCTCGTAAAATCGATTTCTGTACTCCTCCCCAACGAGGGGATTAGTGCTGAAATCGACATCACCGGGTCGAATTGCCAAAAAAATCTCCAAGGGCATGAAGGACAGAGGCTATCACAGAAACCCGCAGCAGTGCTGTGTGAAACTTAAGGAGCTTAGGCAAGCCTACCAAAAACCCCAAGAGGCAAACGCCCGCTCAGGGTCAGAGCCCCAGACATGCCACTTCTATGATGAGCTGCATGCAATCAGGGGGTGCCCCTACCACTGCCCCACCCCTCTACATGGACTCCTGCAAGGGGGGAGCCTCACACAACAGGGATGAGGATTTTGGGGAGGTTGAAGATAGCACACACCAGGCAAGCGGAGAAACCATTCTCCCCGACAGCCAGGAACTGTTTATCACCCTGGATCCAATATCCTCCCAACCCGGGCTCCTGGACCTTGAAGGCGGAGAAGGCACCTCTGGTGAGTGTACCTTTGTAAATATAATACACAGTTTAAAAGCAAGCATGTTTAATGATTACTTTGCCCTGAAGACTTGGGATGCACTGGCAGCCAGTACAGCTACTGGAAAAGTCTGTTTATGTGTCTGGGGATGGGGCGGAAATCCTCCAGGGACATCTCAATGAAGCTGTCCTGGAAGTACTTCCAAAGCCTTTGCAGAAGGTTTCTGGGGAGGGCAGCCTTATTGTGTCCTCCATGGTAGGACACTTTACCACGGCAGACCAATAGCACGTAGTCTGGAATCATTGCATAAGAAAGCATGGCAGCGTGTGGTCCCGGTGTTTGCTGGTATTCAGGCAATATCCGTTCTTTATCTCTCTGTGTTATCCCCAGGAGAGTGATATCATTCATGGTCACCTGGTTGAAATAGGGGAATTTTATTCAGGGGACATTCAGAGGTGGCCGTTCCTGCTGGGCTGATTGCCTGTGGCTGAAAAGAAATCATCCCTGCTGTTGCCACACGGTGGAGGGGAGCAGTGATGCGATCATCCCAGAGAATTGTGTGTGAGGGGGGTTAGTTGGGTTTGTGCTGCACGTTAACCCGAAAACATAAGCCCCTACTTTTAAATGGCCAATGTGTTTTTCAGTTTTAATCTCCCTTTTTTTCCTCCCACAGCTGCAGATGTTTCAACACTGCGACTAGCATCTCCGTCCCAGAGGCTAGTGCAGATAAAAAGGTGAAAAAAATGCACTCGCGATGAAATGTTCTCTGAGCTCATGCAGTCCACCCAAACTGAAAGAGCCCAGCAGAATGCATGGAGGCAGACAATGGCAGAGTCCAGGAAAGCACAAAATGAATGCAAGGACAGATGGCTGGAGCAACAGGAGAGGTGGCGGCAGCATGATGAAAGGAGGCAGGATGCAATGCTGAGGCTACTGGAGGATCAAACTGATATGCTCTGCCATATGGTTGAGGTGCAGGAAAGGCACAGACCGCCACTGCAGACCCTGTGTAATCAACCACCCTCCTCCCCAAGTTCCATAGCCTCCTCACCCAGACGCCCAAGAATGCAGGGGGGACCTCCAGGCACCCGACCACTCCACCCCAGAGGACTGCCCAAGCAACTGAAGGCTGGCATTCAGTAAGTTTTGAAGTGCAGTGTGGCCTTGTCCTTCCCTCCTCCCCCACCCCTCCCGGGCTACCCTGACAGTTATCCCCTTATTTGTGTGATGAATTAATAAAGAATGCATGAATTTGAAACAACAATGACTTTATTGCCTCTGCAAGCGGTGAAGGAAGGGGGGAGGGGAGGGCGGTTGGTTTACAGGGAAGTAGAGTGAACCAAGGGGGCAGGTTTTCATCAAGGAGAAACAAACAGAATTGTCACACCGTAGCCTGGTCAGCCATGAAACTGATTTTCAAAGCTTCTCTGATGTGCAGCGCACCCTGCTGCGCTCTTCTAACTGCCCTGGTGTCTGGCTGCGCGTAATCAGCTTTGTTCACTCAGATAAACTTTACTCCCTGTTACTTTGTTGAAACTACTCACCTGAGTAAGGATTTTCAGGTTTAAGCCCTTGGACATCAATCCAGCCTTGCAGTATTTTTCACTATTCTCGTTAACACGGCAGAGAGTAAAGAGCTAGTATTAAGTGACAGGTGGCTGTAATGTAATTGCCTTAGAGATGGAAGAGCTCCACCTAGGCCTGGAATAAATAGCCCTTATAGTGTATGTTTAAGGTACATGCAGAGACTGCACTCATTAATATAATGTTAATGACTGTAATTATAGTATTTTTCTTTCTGCTGTTGTCCTCAAAAAGATTTAATAGGGTACTAGAGCATTCTCCTTACATGCCACATCCAAGCACACTTAATTCCTCCTGAAGTGGACAGTGCAGTATCAGGAGCTGGATTACTTGGTCTTATTTGGATGGGAAAGGATTCAGGACCTATAATTTTGTCAGTCTTATTTATTGTATTGAAACAGAGCAGCTTTGTTTCAGGAGGTTGACCTGTGGTTACAGAATAGGATTGGGAGCCATGGGTTCTCCTCCCAGTTTTGCTACTGGCTCTCTGTGTAACCTTGAGGAGAGTCACTTCACAACTTTGTGGCTCAGTTTCAACATCAATCAAATGGAGATGATAACACTTCCCTACCTCACAGGGGTATTGGGTGGACTGATTAGTTACTTATAGTAAAGCTCTTTGAAAAAGGAAAGTATTACATAGGAGCTCAGTGCTATATAAAATATTTGTCTTTCCTGTGAGGAGGAGGGAGCACCCAAAATACCTGTACAATTAAAATAGTGCTTATTAATAAAGATGACATTTGGGACTTGTTTGAGGGCTTCTCCTTCTCTGTCTGTGCCCCTAAAGTACCACATATCTAGGCCATGAAAACTGTTAAAGATGCATCATAGATGCATGATGGAGTGTGGAATGTCATCTCTTTCCCCCTCTTTCCTTCAGAGGTCTTGGACTGAGCCAATCAACCCTGCAATGTTGCCACACTTCTACTTCTAGACCCTCTGCAAAAACTTTTTGCAGACCAAGGTATCCTGATCAGACAGTAGAGGAAAAGCCAAGGAACATCTGACCTAAGTAGCATGTACCCATACAGCTCGTAAAGCCTGTGAAAAATTAGTACTATAAAATATGACGTAGAAATGCTTGAGGAGGCACTTGCTCAGTTTTCATTCCCGATGGGGGAAAACTGTGGCAGGTGGAGGCCCAGTCACCACTGGAGAGTTGAGTACAATCATTCATCAATACCTAGCAGCTGCACAGCCAGGAGCTAATTGTGCTGCCACTGCTGAAAAAGTAGTGGGTCAAGGCATGAACACAGAACAGTAAGATCCTTTCTCTGTACCCCACCAGGAAAGGATTGGGATGCTAATACAATGATTAGTGCTCATGTGACAGAATCATATGGCATGGAAAACAGCCTGTTCCTACTAACAGTTATGGTGATAAGAGTCCACCCCCAAGGAGGGAAAAAGCAGGGGATTTTTCCTTTAAATCATCCCTGACTGGGCCACCTTGCAGCTTCCTTCTTTCTATTTAACAGTATATTTCCATCTGCTCTTCCATTAGGTCCCTCCTCAAACACACATATACTATTTCTGATACATTCCCTATTCCCACCCCAGCAGGCATGGGACAACAATTTGGGATAGAGATGGGACAAGAATGGAGGAGAAAGTCACAGTCAAAATCTTGGGCTATGGAGCTTGAATAGCTTTGCAGGGAGCCCAGATAAGCCCTGCAAAATACACGCAGCAGGACCTCCTCTCAGGGGAAATCATTTTCTTTTCCCTGAACAGTCTCACTCTTAAGTAGCAATTCACTATGACCAAAACTGAAATTGGAAAACTGTGACATAGTGAGGAATTTGGGACTTTTCGTTCTACTGCATTGCAAATAGAGTTTCACTGGGAGTAATTCCCACCATACTATGCATCAGTTTGTTCAAACAATTTATTTTCACAAGTCTTTACATGCAAGTAGAGCATAATCTTCTGCTCTCTTCCACTATCCGAGGGGAGTGTAAATCAATACTTCAAGTACTTTTCAGTTCTTCAGATTAGTTTCCTGGACTCTTCTGGGACTGGGGCATAAAACAATAATTCTGGTATCCATACAACAGCAGCATGCATACTGACTACCCATGCTGCAATGGTTTCTAATTGTACAGTCTTGAAAAACTCTACTTACCTGAAGTGAGCTGTAGCTCACGAAAGCTTCTGCTCAAATAAATTTGTTAGTCTCTAAGGTGCCACAAGGTGCCTCCTTTTCTTTCTACTTACCATCCTAGTTTGAAGCACAGGTGATTTTACCTGACGGGCAATTAACGTATCATTAGATTTTCAGAAGCAGCATGGTAAAAGCAGGCAAGTAGAGTTTGTGCCTAGGCTAGTAAACATTCATGACGATTTTGCAGGCATGCTCCAGCAGCATTACACAGTAACAATGAGAACAGTTCACAGGGCAGATGTATTCCTTTCTGCAGATCCAGCACGCACACACTCTTAGCAGTGTGGGGTGGGGCATTGCTTGCATTCCCCAGATTATTTTCTTATCCTATATCTCTCTTTCACAGAATCTCCTCAGACCTGAAAGAGATGGAGAGCTTTACTCTGAGTTTCAGTGATATCAGAGTCTGACATTACAGTCGCTCTTGGAGAGCTGCACGGCACTGTACCACATCTTGAACACAGACTGCTGTAGTGCCTAGACCTGTCAGAGCCATTTCAGTGCTGGTAGCAAACAAATAAGATCCTTCTTTGTCCCTGTTTGCATAAGTAGCTCCCAGGGCACAGTAAGGTAACAGCATGGGAGAGAACTGATGGTAGAGGGGAATCAGATAGCACCACTGACAGCACAGAGCCCTCCCCCATCACCTAAAAAGCTTGGCTTTTATCAGGTGTCAGTCTAACAAACCCAGTCTTGATTCCTCACTGATGGAAATAGAGAGATAAGAGCGGAGGGCCTAGTGTGAAATGACCACCTTGCAAACAGAGACATTACAGGAATGGTTGTCAGCTCTGTGGAGGTTTGGGGGGAGAAGAGAGGATGGAAATGAGCAGGGAAAGAAGGCAAAAATCAGAAATCCAGTCTTAGAATTTATCTCAGAACTGCAATGGGTTCTTCTGCATTCAAGATCTTAATATGAATCTCCACAATGTAGATGGTTTAAGATTGTGCTCCTACCTTTGTTTATCCAGGCAGGTCAAAGAATGAAAGGATGGCATATTTGCATGCACATCCTCCTCAAGAGAGAGAGGAAACTTGAGATAAATGAGACTTGTAGTTCATCCCCTCCATCTCCCTCAGGCCAGTGCAGGGTCATTCCCTATGACATACTTTCTCCATTCTTTGTCCAGTCTAATTTTACATGTCCGTTAGATCTTCAACTATTTCCCTAGAAAAATGGATTGTCAGGGAAGGGCATCAAACACCTGTTTTCTTGATCTTAACTGCTCCCTGCACCATGTGGTGAAGGGAATTAAAGAGGCAAGACATTGCTCTGCTGAGGACAAGGCTCCAGGTTCGGTACCTACCAAAAATTAGCTGTTTATTCTCCTGCTCTACTACAAACTAATTTCCCATCATAATCCCTTCATAATCATGTATTTTGGTACCCCTTCCATCTAGTGAGGTGTTCACAGTTTGCACGAACAGCTGACATGTAACCCTGTAAAAAAAAACAAACAACCAAACGTTATCCAGGATTTCTCACAATCCCACATGTTAATTAAGAAAAGGAGTACTTGTGGCACCTTAGAGACTAACCAATTTATTTGAGCATAAGCTTTCGTGAGCTACAGCTCACTTCATCGGATGCATACTGTGGAAAGTACAGAAGATCTTTTTATACACACAAACCATGAAAAAATGGGCATTTACCGCTACAAAAGGTTTTCTTTCCCCCCACACCCCACTCTTAGCTTATCTAAAGTGATCACTCTCCTTACAATGTGTATGATAATCAAGTTGGGCCATTTCCAGCAATGCCCCTCTGCCATGTACATTGGTCAAACTGGACAGTCTCTACGTAAAAGAATAAATGGACACAAATCAGATGTCAAGAATTATAACATTCATAAACCAGTTGGAGAACACTTCAATCTCTCTGGTCACGCGATTACAGACATGAAAGTTGCGATATTACAAAAGAAAAACTTCAAAACCAGACTCCAGCGAGAGATTGTTGAATTGGAATTCATTTGCAAATTGGATACAATTAATTTAGCTTCTGTACTTTCCACAGTATGCATCCGATTAAGTGAGCTGTAGCTCACGAAAGCTTATGCTCAAATAAATTGGTTAGTCTCTAAGGTGCCACAAGTACTCCTTTTCTTTTTGCGAATACAGACTAATACGGCTGTTACTCTGAAACCTGTTAATTAAGAGTGAGCTCCCAGGGCACAAATCATCATAATCATCATCCTTTGCACTTATAATAGCTCCTTTTCACTGTAAAAGGGGGATTAGGAGGAGGAGGGCAGCTTCCCTATCTGGGAAGAGGAAGGATAGTGAAGTTAAATTAATTCATGCCAGTAAAGTACTGACACACTCAGCTAGAGATGTAGTAAAATAGTAAATGATTATTAAAGGAACTATTGTCCTGTTTTTCCCTTGCTAATGTCACTGTGGCTGTTACATTAATGGAACTATATGGGCTCCGTCTGGTGGTCTCTTTATTATAGGAAGATATGTGTTTGTTCCTTCCCCAGATGTTCCTTGGAGCCATGATGTGGATAAATCAGGGGCAGACTTTGCCATAGAAAACTGCAATGTTTATTTATCAGCACGTATAAGAGGAATAGTTGAGTACGATGGATGTAATTCAATACAATGGTTACAATTTATGTTGTTGACAGAACAAATCAGATGTTATGGGCCTGAATTTGCTCTCAATTCTGTTCAAGCAACCTTCTGATTTAGGAGTAGATGGCTGTAAAGAGCAGAATTCAGGCCAACAGCTCTAAAATAAGAATAATACCTATATAGCACCCCCACATGGTACTTTCATGTCATGGCATTTATTGCTAATCTGCAGTTAACTACTTTATTAAATATTCTTGACAATAGCAACAATACTAGAATGGTTAATCAAAAGTAGAGTATTATTATTCAGTAGAATAGAATGCCTCATTCAAGATACAGGAGATGCACCTTGGTCCAAAAGTCTGTCAGGAAATGCCAGCAATTTAAACACTGTAAGACAACTCCAATGCAGTGCACTGTCCTATCCACTGTTTGGGAGGAAGTGAAGGAGATTATTAATTATTAGCTGAAAGTAACATGCACAGAACTTTAGAAAGGCAATGTCATTTTTTTTCTCTCACCCTTAAAAAAATACATATTGAAGGTTAAACCTAAAATCTGCTTCCTTCTTGATTTATTTCTCCTTTATGCATTCACACTGATTTGTTAATGTAAAGTTGCTTATGAGCACTGGATTGAGCAAACTTCTTTATTATTGTAGGGTTACCTATATTATTTTGTCACTGAAGGGTTCATCTTCAGCAGTGGGCTGCTGTGACTACATTTATTCATAATTGGGAGGAAAATAGTAGTGATTAATTTTGCACAAAAAATAGACATTAAAAAACAATAAAATGGATGTTGAAAACAGATATAAGAAAAAAAGACAGGTGTCATTTTGAGCCTATGAATCTTAAACGCTTCCTTTCACTAGTAGAGCTGCAAACATCATATGAGGCATGGTAACTTAGTTCACATTACAGCCTAAATTAATCAAGTAATTCACAACTCAGTAAGTTAGTGATTTCAGATAAGGAAGTCCGCAAACACTGAACATTTATATTAAACAAGAACATTGATGCAGCAAAAACAAGTCCTTATTATGCAAATATTCATTATAATGGCAAAAGCTGCCAGGTGCTATGCCATTAAGTCACAAGAATCTCTGCTGTCCAAATTTGTGCCACTGTACATTTTAGTTCTTGTTCTAGTAGTAGGACTGTAACCTAACTGGGTAAAGCACTTCAGCCTCCTCCTTTAACCTATGCCACAACTATAACGTCCTCATGGGATACTGCACCAGTTGCAATAATCAGAGAAAATCTAGCAAACTCTTAATTTAAAAGGAAGAGCACTGCTGGTGAGGTTGTCAATGAAACATTTTCTCCCTGCCCTCTTGCTTTGCATCTGATAGAGCCAGTTTTTCAACTGTAGGACATGTTGCAAAGCTCATCTTTTCTCTTGGGTTATTCAGGAAGGGAGGATTTGAGGCAGGGTATTAGTTTAGGGGTTCTGAACTTTTTATCGGTTTATCTGTGATTTGATGGATTGTGTGGGGAAACAGCTTTTAGGCAGTAACGTTTTTATATTAAGAATGTTTACCCTTCGATTTTTTTTTTTAATTATTTGTCCAGGCATCTGGAGTTTACAATAGGCACCTCTGAAAGATTAAAAGTAGTAAATCCTTTGGTTCCAACTGGCTTTCAGATGCAGCCATTCTGAAATTTTCCATGTCTGGAGCTTGCAAGGGGGACCAGAACTAGCTGGGAGATGGTTTCTGAGTGCATCAAGAAGCTATATCCTGTGGTTTTATAGAAAGATTATTGGATATTATCTTCCTCACTTGTGTCTTTCAGTAATGAGTCCAGATGTTGGCTCCTCTTTTCAAGAGCGGGCTCTTCCCAAGAAGCAACTAAGAAATCAAACGTGTCTAAGTTTAGGTGGTGTTCAGAAGAAATGGGGGCACTTCCTGGACAGGTACGTTTGTGCCCAAAGTACTCAATTCAAGGAACGCTGCTGTGTAATACAGAAGATAATTCGCTATGCTGCACAGAATAGTGAGTTCATTACACTACACTAACAGAAGAGCAAACTCTAAAAAAATAAAGAAAAACATAATACTACACTAGGCACTTTACAAGTGTGACAGAAAAATGTTAATGTCTTAAATATAACTAAATAGAATAATTCACAATCAAATGGGAAGCCGCAATCTTCACAGTATGATGATATAGAGCAGGATTTGGGAACATAAATCCCAGATGTATTTTTAAAAAATTGGTCTCAATCACTGTAAAATTAACCTTCCCCTCTTCACGAAAATATAGAATGCAATTGCATTATCTGTGAAAGGTTTAATAAGGTTGTGTGGGACTATTATACCCCTTCAGAGGCTCTCAGTAGTGGCAAAAATGCAGATGGCCAGTTTACACTTTGCTCCTAGTTTGTGTCAATCTACATCCAAACTGATAAATGCTGCATGTGTGAAGTTTGCTAAGAGGTGCTAATTGCTACAGTAATTCCCACCTAAACTGACCAAATGGACGCAACTGTGATAATCGTATCTGTCCATGGGAAATGTGAGCTGTACCCCAAGTTGTGCTGTCTGGAATCCTCCCACACACAATCTCCCAGGATTGTGCTCTGTCCATGGTAGCCATTCAGAGAGGTAGCTCATCACCTTTTTTCACCAGAAAATAGGGTGTTTCCCCAAGTTATTGCTTACTCTTTATTCCTTTGCTATCTCCTGCACATTTAAAGACTGTGAGTCACAATTACCTTTGCTTTGATGAATAAAAAGTGGAGATGGCTTTCTCAAGACCCAACCAGCTCTGCTCCAAACCTCAGCCAGAGCAGGTCATTGGACAGTGTCACACAAGACTTCAAGTCCCCAACATGAGCAGCAATCTTTTTATGGTCAGTGTCAATTCAGATTTTTTTTAAGCGTCTGAACTCCGAGGAGTCCCAAATGACAGGAAGGAGGATGATCTTGTAGTTCAGGCTTGGAGAGCTGGCCTCTATTCGTGGCTCTGCAACATGTTTCCTACGTGACCCTGGAAAAGTCACTTAACCTTTTGGTACCTTGGTTTCCATCTGCAAAATACCTACATCATAAAGCAATTTAAGCTCTGCAAATGAAAAATGCTATATAATTATTTTAATTCATCTACCTTCTCAGGGTATGTAATTGTGATACTTAATTCACTGATGTTTGTAAATCACTTTGAGGTCCACAAATGAAGGCATCTGATCCCTGTCATGTATCATTTTTCAAAACCTTGAACTCCCTACAATTGCCAAACGCTGATGATGACTGGAACTTGGGCTCCTGTGACTTGGCTGCACCATAATAAAGCCATTTGGAAGAGAGATTCCTCAGTTTATTCCCACATACCATGAATATGGAACCTGAAGGTTGTTGTTTTTTTTAACTTTAGTAAGAATGAGACCGAGATATAGAATAATCTGTTTTAGTGTAGGAGGAAGGGATAACCCAGTGGTTTGAACATTGGCCTGCTAAACCCAGGGTTGTGAGTTCAGTCCTTGAGGGGGTCATTTAGGGATTTGGGGCAAAAATTGGGGATTGGTCCTGTTTTGAGCAGGGGGCTGGACTAGATGACCTCCTGAGGTCCCTTCCAACCCTGATATTCTATGATTCTATAAAAATGCAGTCAGGGAGCAAGATTCTTATAATGACATGAGGCAGTCCCAGAATCTCCGTCCACCCTGGGGCCTTCCTAGCATTATTCCAAATTCCTTTTTTGAAAGGAAAAGTGTCAGGTCAAATTAAGTCTAGAATTTGGGGTTTTGTGGTTTTAAAGTAAGTTTTACTAAATTTAATATTGATATAAATGATATAAAAAAAAAAAGAACAGTAGAATGAGTTTGTTTGGATTTAAATCTTCCTCTGCAGTGACTGCAGCCCAGACATTACAACACTGTGATAGTGCATAAGGGTCTGAAAGTGAAACTAACAAACAGAAGTGAAATTTACTATTATATTTTAATTGCCCAGGAAATAATTTTCTATTTATATGAAAAGGGGTATTGGTAGGTCAAAACAGAGCCCAAACTTGTGATGAGAAAAAGTTCATTTTTACAAAACCTAACAATAAAAATATTTCCAAGGTTATTTTTATTATTATTGCTGCAAAGAATAAAGTTTATTTTAAAGAATAAGATTCCTTTTCAGCATCTTTGTAATATAGATGAACCAGAAAGTGAAATTATAGGAAACAAATATGAACTTGACTAGTCTAAGTTCATTATTTACTTTTTTGCAAATCAGAACAAGAACAAATGGATATAAAACTGGCCATGAACAAATTCAGGGTGAAAATTAAAAGGGGGTTTCTAACCATCAGAAGGATGAGGTTCTGGAACAGCCTCTCAATAGGAGTTGGTGCAAACAACTTAATTAATTTTAAGGGAGAGCTGGACAAATTTATGAGAACTGTATGATAGGATTGCTTTTGATGGTGGAAGTAGGTCTCACTTCTGGTTTATGTCATATGTTCCTAAATCTCATGCGTCTGGGTTTCACCTGGCAACCGACGGAGATCAGGAAGGAATTGTGCCCCCAATGTATTCTGTGAGAATTTTGTTGTCTCTTTCCTTTGAGGCATCAGGGATGACCCTGGCTGGAGATGAGACATCGGTGGGGTGGGCCAGGATTCTGAGGTGGCACCAACTCCAAGCATTCTCTTTCTCAAGTGTTTGGGTGACTGATTCTTGCTCATATGCTCAAGGTCTAACTGATTGCCATATATGGGGTTGGGAAGGAATTTTCCCACCTGTCAAATTGGCAGTGACCCTGGAGGTTTTTCACCGTCCTCTGCAGCATGTCAGTCACTTGCCAGGCTTATCTGGATATATCTCATGTAATCATTTCCCTGCCATTACAAGGGCCTTGAGTAATGGTGTACCTTGGTCCTTCCTAGTCTTCTGTGGATCCTAATACTTTAGGTCTCATTTGGATTTCATGGTGTTGGTGGCCTGTGATATACAGGTCAGACTAGGTCCCTTTTGACCTTAAACTCTATGAAATTATTTCTGATTTTATCTAAAAATGTAACCCAGGGTAGGAAACACATCATTTTTAACCTGAAAGTGTCCTTTTAATGAGTGTTATATATTTCTATACACAAAGAGAATGCATGCACCATTAACCTACACTCCAAATCAGAACTGTCATTTAAAAAAATAAATAAATTACTTTTCTATTTTTCCCTAAATACTGAGGAGCACCTTAGACCAGACAGAAACTTTAAATGTTTCCCTCTAAAGTTTTCCACCCACAGTTGTTTGATCGGAATGTGAACTCTCTTTGTCTAGACGTTGTCCAATCTGCTCTTTATTTTGTTGTATGTTTGAGACAACAAATACAAACATTCTTAAAATAAAAAATACATTTTCAGTCTAAATGATTGATTTTAGTTTAAAGAAAACACCACATGAAAGAACAGCAGTAAAGAGCACAGTGTACATGCATCTCTTTTGCAACATGCTGCAGCAACTCTGGGAACACTATGGCTGTTGTCTCTGCACGCAGAGGTCCTTGAGACATAAAGATGCAACACACAGAAAACGAGGGGATTGCAGTTTCATAGCTACATGCATCACAACTGGGTTTTGTAATTACAACAGAAGCTTTCCAAACTTACAATTGGGGCTCAGACTACAGTATGCTGTGCCTTTAACCAGGCTGAGGCTGGGTTCCAGGACCTGGTCAGCCATGTTAACTTTACTTGTGTATTCTGCCCTGTGCCAAGGAGTGGAGGTGCTTTCTGGAGCAGACGTCATCTGAAACAAAGGCAAACTATTAGTGAAAATCCCTGCTGAAGGGCTGACCCAGCGATCCACTGATGATTTGTTGTCAGAAGCGGCCCTGGGAGTATTGCTGGCCAGGGCAGAAAATGTTTTTAGTGCCCCCTATTGTGGCCAAAGAAAACAAAAAACCACCAAAGAAAAACAGACAGCCAATCAGCCAAGTGGAGAGAAAAAATACCACCAAAACCGTTAGAACTTGCCAGTAAGGGCAAACACCTTCCTTGCCCATCCCTAGAACTGGGCCTGCTTGTTGTGTTGTCATAATGGGGATCCATTTTGAAAAGGAGCTTTGTCCTTTGCTGGCTCAATATGCAATTGAACCTCTACAGAGTGAGGCTTGGGAAGCCACCAAAGGGAAGCGAGTGCCCCAGGTCACTCCGCAGCATCACCTTTGGTCAGTCCTTGGGCTGTGGTGGGAGCTCCATCCAGCCCTCCTCAGCTTGGGCCTTAGAGGGGAGCATATAAAAGGGGGACAAATGTGGGGGAGAGAATCTACAAAGACCCCCATTCTGGTTAAAATCCTACCCTCTCTGATCCCACCAGGGAAACAATCATCCATTCCCGGTCAAGATGGCACAAAATATAAAATCAGTATTGGGAGTTAGAGATCAGACTATTACAAATTGATAATTTTAATTATGCCTTCTGTTTGCCAATCAGAGTAGATACATTCATTCACAGGTGTTAAGGTGAAAAGTAACCATTAACAACATCTAATCTGACTTCCTATACAACAGTGACCAGAGAATTTGACCAAGTGATTCCTGCATCAAGCCCATACCTTTTGGGATTAACTAGTGCATATCTTTTAAAAAGACATCCAATAGTTGGGAGTAGATCCCTTAAGCAGACTAGTATCAATAGGGGTGGAACTATGGTGTTGATAAATGAAGTCACTGTGGGTGACACTCATAGGGAAAGGAGGAGCAGTTGTAGGTACATCATCAATACCCAGAACACAGCTTGCATGTTTATTTTGTTTGTCTACTTAGATTGTAAATTGCGTGGGGGCAGGCCCCATGTCTCCTTTATAATCTGAGTACACAGTGTGAGCACGCACCCAATGAATAATAAAGGCAGTAGGTTACAATGAAGAGAAATGGGGACAGGTAAGTGTCAATGTGGGGAACTGGCTCAGCAGTCATTTAGTGCCTCAGCCTGTCCCACTGAAGTCAATGGGAGCCCTTTGAGAGTATTAGAATAAATCCAGAGGTCATACTGGATGCCTGGGGTGTGGTGCACAGAGATTGGCCCAGCTACTGAGGCCGCTAATTCCCAACCCAAAGGTTTTGGTGGGGCTTAGTCCCATGCTTCTGGTTCCTCAAGCCTAACCCTGCTCTTAAACCAATAGGGGCAAGAACCAGTCAGACTTCTCCACTCTCACTTTCTCATTCAGTTTTCTTTCCATTTCTCTCTTCTATCGGTCTCCCATCCTGGCTTTTTCTCTGTCCATTCCTTTTCTCTTCTGCCGCCCTACCTTTTCCCCTCCCCCCCTTGCTGCACTTTGTGAACTGCTGCTGCAGTGCTGAAGTCCAAAGTTCAGTAACTTGCTAAGCACACGGATAAATATGAACCTTGGAGAATTTACACTGCTCCAATGTAAACAGATAGTCAAGGGTCCCTTTATCAGCACTGGCTCAGGACAGTTGTGGGGGGTCTGAAGTGGCTCATTTTTGTATTTTGTTTTTTTGGGGGGTGCAAAGGCGGGAGTCTATGCCATTCCCACTCTGCTGACAGTCGGGCGTGTTACCTCAGGAACATGGTGTAGGGAAGGCTGAAGGCAGAACGTGCTGAAACTCAAATCCAAGGGACACCAGACTGAAGACCATGGTCTCTAAGCTGAGTCATCTTCAGGTGGAGCTGCTGGGAGCACTGCTGGAGTCAGGGCTAACCAAGGAGACCCTGATCAAAGCGCTCGGGGAAGTGGACCCCTATGCCCTCCAGAGTGAAAGCCAGCGTGCCATCAGTGCCATCCAGGCAGAAAAAGGGGAACCCTGTGCTGAAATTCCCAATCTGCCCAATGGGATGGAAGAATCCAGGATGTCCGAGGAGGAAACCTCCGACGATGGGGAGGAATTCACCCCTCCAATAATGAAGGAGCTGGAAAACCTGAGTCCAGAGGAGGCTGCTCACCAGAAGGCTGTGGTGGAGAGACTATTACAGTAAGGACATTGTTTTCCTTTCCCCTTCTTGCTCTCCGTTCCTTTATTTCTCTTTCCTTCACCTCTTCCGTGAAATACCTTTGGGTTCACAGTTGATCTAAGCGTGCAGATTCTGCCCATCAATGCCAGCCCCCAAAACCCAAAATTCACTGAACTGACAAGGTTCATGTTCCTTAATAATGTTCAGTTTCCTTCCAATGACATTTCAAACATACGCACACACAAAGCGCCATGGGGCCCAATTACATATTAAAAGTGATAATATCATCTGGGAAACAAGGACTTCAGAAAAATCTGGGAGCTGTACAACTTCTGTCACTTTAGCCGTCCGTCAGTTTTTACAGAAGCCACCGTTTTAGTTATTAGAAAAAAATAAGAAAAGAAGCCATCACATTAGCTTTCATCATGTAGTGTGGGAATTCTCACCATAGGAGGAGAAAATACTCCTAAATTCTCTTGCCATTTTTATTGAGATGTATATTTTTATTTTACTGACTTTAGGTAAAGTCAAGTATTTGTCAGCAGAGACAAATTAAGAAAGCCTAATCTTCATGTCTTTGTGCACATAAGATTCCCGTTGTTTTTAGTGGGAATTTCAGATGAAGGACTGCAGGCCAAATTGGTTGGCAATCCAGGTCAACATACCCAATGCTTCTATCCTCCATCTCCCATCATGAACACTGAATATAGACGAGTGTGCATTCTATAGACTAATGTTGTATGACTTACCTTAAACATGCAATTATTTATTCTTAATAGCAAAAAAAATATGAGCTTCCTGAACCAATCACTCTCATTTCACTCCAGTAAGCACATAGACAGAAAGAGAATTGTGCTCCTGCAATTCTAACTCAGCAACATGAATTCTAGGGATTCCAATGGCTGGTCTGCCTGAGCAAGGACTTCAGGGTATCGCCCTTCAAATCCATCTAACACAATTAAATCCTTAGCCACAAAATCTCATCTGTCTGTGCTGAAGCTACTCTCCAAGATTAGGAGCAGACAGGAGGCACAGGGTGACTGCAGTGTTCTGGAGACTCAAACTGCTACTCACAATCTTTTTTGGGAAAATTAAACTCCAGTTAGAGGATTTACCGGCTTTGCGGCCATTCCTTTTTAATGGGGAAAGGATATATTAATACAAAACATAATAAAAAAAAGTATGCACAAAACCCCAGCAATAGCCCCAAGGTAGAGAGATAGCACAGTACTTAAAGGGTTAATATTCACTGTAATATTTCAGAGGGGATGGTTCTATTGCCTGACCTCTAGAGAGAGTCTGGGCAGATTTGGAGCTGATCACATTACAGTAGCTAAAGGAATAAAATACACTGGAACAACACTTACCTGAGAGGAAAGATGTTCCCCATAATTCAGTCTTCTTTTCCATCCAATAAACCCCTTTCCTTCTCTCCCTTTTCATTTTGTCCCCCTCCCTCTTTCTTATATCCTTGCTGTTTCCAACTCCCCTGTTCTATGTCTGTTTTCCTCAGATTCTCCTTTCCTATTCCCCCCCCCCACACACACACACACACTTCTCTCTGTCTCTCATCACCCTATTTCTAGGTCTACCTGTCTGTCTCTCTTTCACATTGCTCTTATCCATCTCCTTCTCTCTCTCTCTCTCTTCTCCCTAAGCCTGTGTAGAGATCTTGGGGCAGTTTGAGCTCCAGTTGCACCGGGCGGGCCCTGGCTAGTTACTAATTATCCAGTGGCTTTATTATTTCTCTTTTGTCTTATAAATTTATAAACAAAAAGACCCTGATAAGCTTTTTGATCATTAACTTCTGATGATTTATCAGGTGTCTCTCCATAGAGAAAGCCATGGAAGCTAAAGAGCACCTGGCTCTATCTCCTCTTTAATGAATGGATGAAGCAGGAATTAAACTCCATCCACTCTGCTCTGGTAAAAAGAATTTCACAACTGGAGGGAATTCCTATCCAGGAGTTGGGGATCCAGTGTGGTCCTTCACCTCCACATCTCCCTTCACCTTGGCATAAACTCTGGTTTCTGATCTTTCCCATCTTTCCAGTTGCCCTGTGGTTCCTGTCAGTTTCAGCACTAAACTAATTTCTATACCACATTTTTACAGTAATGCTGTGCACTTCTTCAGCATTTTCTAATGGAGGATCTCAAAGCTCTTTACAAACTGTGAATGAGACATTCTCATTTACAGATGAGGAAACTAAGGCACGGAGAGGTTAACTGCCTTACCCATGGTTACATGGGAAGTTGGTGGAAGGGCTGGAAATAGAACCAGGATCTTCTGGAACCTGGTTCTGTGTCTTAACCATAAGGCAAGCAATAGCTAACAACTAAGAAGCCCCTTCAGGAAAGAAACCTTCTTTTACTAGAAGAAGGCCTGATGGGCCATGTCCTTAGAATAATAATAATAATTTATATTATATATAAATCTTAAATAATGTAGGTGTTTTTGAAAATGCCTCAATTCACTCAACAAAGGAACAGGATTGGAGGTGTGGTAAGAAGTCAAGACATATTATACATAGTACAAAAATGGTGTATGATAGAAATCACTTCCCACCAGCTGGGGCACAAGGAAGGAGAGTAGCCTCACTCACCAAGCACAACAGCATGCAGAACAGAGCTTCTCTGCTTGCAAATTCAAGGTTGCTCAAAAACCCGAGTGCACAATTTTGTGGTATTCAAATACACAGGGTGAACTGAGGCACTATGAAAGTGACAAAACCTCCTTGTGTGTTACCAGCAGTTTTCAGACTATTGTAGATCACATCTCAATCAAAAGATTCTCTCATGGACACTTCACCTCCTGTTCATGGTCACAATAACTTACTTGCTTACATGGGAAAGTAACACAGGAAAAGGTTTAATGTATTTCTGTGCTTTTGTTGTACTGCCTGGGAACAAGGAGAAAAAGCACAATGTGACCAGTCACTTTTCTGCAGACCATTAGTATGTGCTCTGTGAAACAATAGTGATCCTACAGAGCAGTTTGTGAACCACTGTATTACACTGAGTAAATCCAGTATGGAGGCACTTGCCCCCCTACATAGCTCTAAGTTCACTTGCTGGAGTCCATTACCCGTTGTCCCTACAGAATACACGGAGAATGCAATACATAGGGAGGTTTCCTTAGTGAGGAGCTAGTGGGCCAGCCATTCACCCACTACACTGAATCCCAGAAGAGAGATAAGGGATGGGATTTTCAAGAGTACCTCAGTGATTCAGAAGTACAAGTCTCATTGCTCTTCCATGGGACCCACAATCCTAAATAATGTAAGTGTTTTTGAAAATGCCTCAATTCACTCCACAAAAGGACAGAACTGGATGGAGGAGGAGTATCAAGTCAATAGTAAATTAATTCATTTGTGGGGGGAGGCTATGGGGTAATTATTAGCTATTCCCTATGGAGAAGATAGAATACAGATTGTCTTTGGTGGGGGACAGGGGAAGGAGCAGACTTCAATTGGTGAGGGGTATGCGGCCAATGTATAATGAGGAGTCAGGATAAGGGCTGTTACCTGTGGGGAGGTATAGCAATTTTTCCCTCTAGGGCAAAGGGTAGAATTCCACAAGGAAAGAGGGAGGTTGAGATAAGATTTTCTGGGCATATTTTCTGAAGAGGAAAAAGGGAGATGTAGAGGTAAAAGGCCCAGCCCTTTCCCCCAGGGAGCTGGTTGCTGAGGGGCCCTGAGATGAAGCTATAACACCCCTTTTATGTCAGCATATGATTGTATAGGCCAAGCTAAGGCAAACCAAGCAAAGTTCAAACAGAAAACAATCATGCTAGGGCTCCTCTTACCTTCCCTGCTCTCTGCCTATCTCAGGTCCAGTCTGTGCATTGAAACCGGCGAAAGATGTCTGGTAGTCTTCAATGGAAAGGACTGGAGCAATGATCCTGAGCACTTCAAAGCTCTGGATCTCCTTTGAACTTGTTTCCAGTTCAAAGCTGGAGGAATTCAGAACTTGCCTCCAAGAGATCAAATCAGATCTTTTGCACAAGGGAATCTGAAAAGGATCAGACATTGCTGCCCTGAGAGGTGGTGGAGAATAAAGTAAACAGGGTGGACAGAAAGACAGAATGAGGACCAAAAAAGGAAAAAGACAGTTTGGGAAGAAAAATCAGGGAGAGTGAAGGAGAAAGAAGGTCTCCTGAATGTTACATCCCCAGCTCTCTGCATTGGGTTTTCTTTAATGCGAACAACTTGATATTTACTTTCCATTTAAATTTGAGATGTTGCTATAAATTATCAACTAGCCTCTTGTTCCCTTTGAGTTTATAACTAACTACCTGGGTTACTTATTGTTCAAGTAACAAAAGGGAGGTGAAAACGCCCTCAAAAAGCAACCTCACAACTGAGGAAAGGAGCAGCTGGAATGGAAGAGATAGGACCCCATACCCCAGAGGTTGTATAGGGCCAGGGAGAGAGCCTATGCTCAGGGGACAAGGAGAAGCTGAAGGCAAGAGACCAGGACCTAGAAGATGGGAAGGAAAACGTGAAAGTCTTATCTGAGGATAAGGAAAATCTGGAGATAGACCCTGAAGAATGGTAAAGCAATGGAGGTAGAGTTTGTATTTGGGAAGAAAGGGAAGCTGAAGCCAAAATGAGGCAGGAAGTGGTCAGATGTTGAACAAGGCTTGGATCCTTTTGCCCTCCTGACTCACTAAATTCATTGGGCACTTTGCCCAAGTAAGACTAGCAAGATTGGGCCTGGAATGAAATCCTACTCCTACTGAAGGCAAAGAGAGTTTTGCCATTGACTTCAGTGGGGAAAGGTTTTCACCCCTGGTGTTTGTGTCTATGGGGAAGGCACTATGAGGATAAGTGACAGTCCGTGAGAGTGTTCAACTGACCTAGCAACAGCCTGATTACACTGAGTGACTAAGAGAAGCTTCCAAAATAATGCCAGAAATTTGCAAGAAAATAAACCTTCCGTGATTTTTTTCCCCGAGTCACATTGAAATCTTGTAGGATTCTGAGTTTTCTCCAGTGTGGGAATGATTTCTTCTTCATAACTATTTCTTCAGGGACAGTTACTCCAAATTAAACCACCTGAAACTTCTATATCTATCTTTTTAAAATGTTTGCTCCAGAGACACAAGTTGCCTTAATAGCGGTTTGTGGCATAACTGAACCTTACCTTAGGACAATGGGGGAGGGAGGGGAGAGAACTTCAAATAAATGCTAAAAATGGAAAGAAAAAGAAAAAAAAACAGCCTACTCTACAGTATAACCTAGGATCATGAGGTTTCTTTACACAGGAATTAAAGCGTTGGCTTTGACAGTGCATGTGGACACAGTTAAGGCTTCATCTATGCTACACCATGAAACCACCCTTTACCCATGTTAGGGGACATCCATGCTGTAAACAGCTCCCAAGTGCAGATGCACTTGAATTGTTGATACACCTTGGGAATGTGTGTCTACCTTGGCACCCCATAGTGTTCTAAATTATGAAAGAGTGTGAGTCTCATCCTCTCCCAAGTACCTCCCCACTCCTTCCTGACAGAGAGCCGGGGATTCTGACAAGAGAGACGTAAGTAAGTGGCTCAGATGCCAAGTGGGAAGGAAGTTAGTATGTTACAGAAGCTTCTATGGGGGATCATGAATCCCCCTCCCTTTCTTCGCTAGCTGACCCAGAAACATGATCTGAAAGACAGGTCAGAAGCCTTGCCCTTGAGCATCTAATCTATCACTGTACAACAGAATCCTGGGCCAGCTTGGGACTGTTGGGTACCTCTTTAAAGAAGGAAAGTGCCCAAGGCTCAGCTGCAGGCTAGATTCATAGAGGCTGTGTAAAGAGAGACCACAATAGGGAGGAGATTAGTCCTTGTCTCAAGAGGTAGTAGAGCAAACACCAAATGCTTAAAGCTCAGGAATGGGAAAAAATAGGCCAGTTGGGCTGCCCTAATTTGGGGTCTTTGAAGAGTACAAGGGGAGAGGTGGAAAATGGAGCATTCTGGCACAGTTCCACCATCAGAGAGGAACCTGTGGTGCCATTTTAAGAAAAGAGATTTCTCCAGAAAACTGGCCCTGTCTCTGCCTCCTGCCACACTTTAACTGCAGTTGAGCTTGCTCCTTGGACCGTCTGGTTGCTGTGGAAGAGGCTGCAGCAGGAACAGAGATAAGGGTGTTTGCGCTGAGAGAACAGGTGTGGACTTTGTCCTCCTTATCGCTTTTCAGCTGCTGACAACCCAGAGTCAACAAAGCAGCTCGTGCTCAGGCTGCTCTCTCTCCCTCCACCCCCAACTGTCCTGCTGTATTTTCCCCACAGTCCTGGGTATTTTTCTCTCATTCCACCCAGCTGCTACTTGTATTTGGAGAGGACATTAACATCATCATCTATACCATGTTGGGATCACGTCCAGTCCAGTCAGTCCCTCAGGCATTTCACATTAGAAACACAGAGGGAGGCTCCATGTTACAGCTGCAAAGAAATAAGACATTTCTCAACACGGGGGTTGTTCATGCAAGAGTTTTGTTTGGTTCTCAACTGCTTGGTTCAGATCTTTCAAGTTTTACTGAGCTTCAGGTTCAGTCAAACCGAAACCACTCACCAAAATTCAATCATGATCGCCTTAGTCAGTCCCATGGTTACTCAAATGTTCGGGAACCTTAACAGACATTCTGATAAACCCTATCAGATTTACAATTTTGGGGTTTTATTCATGCACAATTCTACTCTTCTTAGCTTGTACAATGGAGTGGCTGGAATTGTAAATAGGTGTTCATTTTTTCTCTAAGTATGTAGATGCAAAATGGAAAATTTGAAAGAGCAGATGTATGGTTATCTTTATGTGTACATGCAAAGTGCCATATGTGCAAGGACATGTGGGTGGTGTATATGGTTGGTGTCTGGGTACAGGAGTCTCACGTGCACAAGTATATATTGTAGAGGAGGAGGGTTTCCTCTTCAGTTCTTGAAACATTTCCAGTTATTTTGGGTTTGGAGCTCCTCTATCTCTTGGCTGTTCCACTGTGGGTTACCCCAAGCTGGATCAGAACCAGAGTGCAAGTGAGGATGAGTCGGTCTGATATTAAAGTGAACCCAGTTCAGGAAAATACACTGCATTATCTGTGAGCACACATTCCCCACAGACAGGGAAGCAGGGTAAAAGAGACCCACCTCCTGAAACTGAAAAGCAGAGCCCAGAACATACAGCATTGTGAGAAATGGAACCCTGGGACATCATCTGCTCCACCAGTGACAGGCTCTTGGTCAGAATTGAACTACATAGGAAGCATGGCATAGAGGAAATTGTCATCACTGCTACTCCAAGGAGTTCAGTCTCCAGGGCTATCAAAAATACCTGCCTAAATCTTTTAATGAGTAAGTCATTTAGCTTGGAGGTTGGGTCAAACCACTGCATAGACTGTCACACTGAAGAGGAGATTTCCTTGGAGAGATGAACGGCTATTATACAGCATACTAAATCTATCCTACCTGCCTCATCAAAGGCAAAGCGTGAACAGAGGATTCACCTCTCTCATTGCTTCATGCAAGAAGTGCTGGCTGACATTCCTTGAATCCCTTCTGTACAACCTGGATACCCAGAGAAGAATTCTATCTTTAATGAGGTGCATTTTCTGTTCCTTCTAGAGAGGATCCCTGGAGAGTAGCAAAGATGGTAAAATCCTACCTCCAGCAGCACAACATCCCTCAAAGGGAGGTGGTGGACACTACAGGTTTAAATCAGTCTCACCTCTCACAGCACCTCAACAAAGGCACACCCATGAAAACCCAGAAGAGAGCTGCCCTCTACACCTGGTACGTCCGCAAGCAGCGAGAGGTGGCCCAGCGTAAGTACAGCAACAGCAAATCTGCTGGTGTCCTATAGTTCCCCCTACCCTCATCTGCAGTGTGGAAGGCAGGGGAGGGGGGGCCCTTTCTAGCAATAAGGTTAAACAAGTCCATGTCACCATTCAATAGGGGTGGCCAAACTGCACAAAGGAGAGCAGGCTATAGCTCCCATCTATCGGTATATCCAAGTGGAGGCATCGATTTGGACTAAGATAGAGTACTGACCAATGAAATGCATTTATGTAAGCACAGACAGCATAGCTGATCACCAGCAGTGATAGAACCCAGGACCTTCAGCACCAGAAAAGAGTTTTCTGCAATTTCATCTAAAGAAGTAATTCCTTTAGCCATGAATAAGTAGCAGGCTGTAGCTCTGGGGTCAGCCATTAGTGGGATATCATCTCACACATACTAAGCCAGCATGTTACAAATACATGCTTAAAAAGGATAGCCTTTGCAGCCTCCACCTCCATATGAACGAATGTGGCTGTAATCTGTTAAATTTTATACGTATTAGATGGGCCCCTAGTAAAATTAATAACTTGGCCTTTGGTTGGCCTAGAGCGTTGGACTCTACATGAGTTGCATCCACCCCAGCTCCTGCTGCTTGTTCCGTTTCACTGCTTCACACTAGGAATCAAGATGCAACATGTCTGATGGTCCCATTGGGGACGATCTTACCCATTTTAGACAAATATAGAGCTTTATTTAAATCTCATCTAGATTTTGCACCTGCATTTGTTCAATAGTAGGAGACGATGAGTGGGGATAAGCTGCTCTGAGCCAGTTGAATTCCAAGCAAGAGAACATTATAGAAACATCCTATCAGCAAGCAAAGCCCCTTGCCCATTTGTGTTTCCAGAGTTCACACATGCTGGTCAGGGACTCGTGGCAGAGGAGCCCATGGGAGACGACCTGCCCACCAAGAAAGGGAGAAGAAACCGCTTTAAGTGGGGTCCTGCCTCACAACAGATCCTATTCCAAGCTTACGAGAGACAGAAGAACCCGAGCAAGGAGGAGAGAGAGGCATTGGTGGAGGAGTGCAACAGGTGAAGGAGGGCCTCCAGTGTTGATGGAGGAGGGGAAAAGAGAGGGTTGGAATGGGCCTTTGTGTCCTCTTGCTATACTGCCAGAAGCCATACTCTACTCTGTGTCAGGGCAATGTGGTAGCAGTGGATTGAGATCTCCTCTTGTTCTTTCTTTGGGATACAATTTGCAAAACACTGTGTAGTGAAATCCCAATACACAGACATAGCAAGAGAATGATTGTCTAGAGCCAGCTTTAGAACAAGCTTCCAGCACTGAGCTCTCACTGCCTGTTATTCCCGTCCTGGGCTCCAACAACCTGGCTCTCTACCTACTGTAAAGAACAGCCTGCTCATCCTGCCCTGAGCCTCTGCTTACAGGTGACCAGGCACGACAGCATGCATACAGACACCAAAGTCATGAACACACCACACACTCATATAGAGCATGCCCCTGCCCCCACTCCATGAGTGTATCATCAAGGGCCTGGTGTTATAGAGACCCTGCCTGGTCACAGGAGGCACCCCAGCATGTATTGGCTGATTAGGGAGTCAACCCCGTGCTATCAATCATTCGACAGTGCTCCAGCTCACCAAACAGAAATAAAAGTATTTCCTAACGCAGGAGATCACCAAGGTCCTTCCTATGCTCTTTCCTGACAGGGCAGAGTGCATTCAGCGTGGCGTCTCCCCATCCCAGGCCCAAGGTCTGGGCTCAAACCTGGTCACCGAGGTGAGAGTTTATAACTGGTTCGCCAACCGTAGGAAGGAGGAGGCCTTTCGGCACAAGCTAGCCATGGATACCTACAGTGGGCCGCAGCCCAGCTCTGCTCCCCCACTGACCTCTCACAACTCTTCCTCCCTTCAGCCAACGCCTGCTATCTCGCCAAGCAAAGTACATGGTGAGTACTGACTACAAAGAGCGAGTTCTGGAACTGGAGACTGGTGAGCCTGCAAGTTCAGGCACCAAGGCCATTTCGAAGCCTGTCCCTTCAGAAGCTGCTCAGTAGATGAGAGAGCCAAACTGATGTGGGGTTTACACAAGATGAGAGTGTAGGTGATAAAGGGATATCTCTGCATGCACAAGATGAGGGGAGAAGAGTGACAAGTGGAGTGAAGAGGACATTGGAAGCTTAATGCTGAGGGAGTGCCTTATAGTCAGTTCTCATTCATTGCTTGGTCACAGCCCCCTGTGATGAACAGCAGTCAGTAATCCCTATTTCAAGAGCTCACCTGTTAGGTTGTATCAGGAGGTTAATTGTATACCCTTTCTTCTCACATGCATGTCTCCCTCTTTGGGAGCCTCCAACTGCCGTAAGTTTGGGACACAAACATTCTTGGCTGAATTGTTAGAAGTTACGAAAAGTTACCCTCTGCGTCCTCAGCAAGCCAAAACAGACTGGCAGTTTTCATAATCACTGAAAGCAGAAGAGTGGCATCTCTGCCTCCTTTCTCTGTGGTAGCCAGATGAACAAGCAACAAATACCTGTGTTCAGCAAGCTCACTTTTCTATTATGTAATGCTCAAGTGCTTTGTCCTTTCTAGTGTTTCTAGGCAAAAGTCCTTGAGATGTCAGTGTGTTAGTGAAGTAGTACCAATCATCACCGATCTCCTGGTCTGCAAGAGACACTGCAACTAGAGCACAAGTGCAAACTCCCCTTCTATGCAGGGAAGGGAATAATGCTGCTACCTAACCTGTCCTCAATACTAGAGCAGGAATTTAATGGTGGAAATTCCATCATCCCTCTCAGAGTAAGAGGTTGCTAGCAATCTCCCTTGACACAATAGAGTAGAGAGGGCCTACCACTTAAAAGTCTAGAAGAAAGAATTCCCCTCTCCCTTTGATGGGTGGTGGTCTCTCCAAGGAAGGATTTGGGTCTATTGATGAGGCCAGGAAAGCCCAGGATTGAGTGAACCTGGAAGACTGAGTTTCCCTCTCACTTTGGGGTAGATGCTATCACCCAGACTCCCTTCCATATTTACTCCCAGGAAGAATTTCTACCCAACTTAGTTATACAGCTTCTTTCCCACAAGGATACTCAGCCCTGCACAAAGCCGGCACATTAGGAGATTACTTGTCCAAGGCCACCCAGCAAGCTACTGGGAGGATTAAAACTTTGGCATGTTCTTGGTTTCCAAGTATCGTGCTCAGTCCACACAGCCCCTCAGCTCCAAAACAGCACCAAGGAAGGAGGGCTGCCTCAGTGCACCTGGCACTTCTAAGGCAAATGCCTAGAAAGGGAATTAAATTTATTGCTTGTCCTAATTTACTAGATCAGCCTCATCTGTGGGAACCAAGTCTCTCCTTTTCTGACATAGGAATGAGGTACAATCAGCAGCCAGCCAATGAGGCCGAGTCTTCCAGCAGCAATCATCATGGGAACAGCTCCATGGTGACCACCCAAACCATTCTCCATCAGGTCTCTCCCCCTGGACTGGAGCCAAGCCAGAACCTATTGACCACAGACACTAAGCTGGTGAGTGACCTATACTCTAGTCCTGGTGACTCCATGATGTCAGGGAATCAAAGAAGAACCCCGGGTTTGCAGAGGACAATATTTAAAAATGATATTTTCCAGACTGCTGTTAACTCCCCACAGCAGTACCAAGTCCAAAAGCATTCTTAGGATTCTCACACCATGCCACCTAGTGGTGGGGGTGGGTACTGGGAGCATGAAGACTAAGTAGGACTACCCTATCCAGTTACTGCCCTGGGATTAATCAAAACAGTATGGTACACCTTTCAGTAGGAAAACAGGGCCCAAGACATCTAATGACACACCTGTCTTTAACCTCCCCATCCCAAAAGGTCTGTTCCTCTCCCACTGATCAATTACCTCTCACTTCTGATTGAACTCCACACTCAGCAAGATAGCTGAAAAGAATCCAGTGGGATTAACAAAACAGGGACTGTTACCTGCCCTGACCCATTTGTAAAAGTTAGGTGCAACAGACCCATCTTGCATAGAATTCCTACCAATAGGTCTTGTACAGTAAATCTGGATTGGACCAGCCTAATCATATTCATCTTGAGGCAGATCTCCTTTGGATATCTTTCATTAACTAAGCCTCCTCCCATGTGGTTTGTATCGCTATGCTAAGATTATATGATTGATCATTCTTGCCTGGTTTGCACACTTCGCTTGGATTGTATGCTACGTAGAAAACCTGTTAGCAAGAAGTTTGTATTGCTCCACAGCTGTCCTGGGGCAAAGTTCAATTCATGAATCCAATTAAAATCTTTACAGTTACCCAGTCACCTTGCTGATTTTCTGGTCACTATTGTGATGGAAGTCTTTCCACAAGACTTTGAAAATCTCCTTTTACTGCTGTATACAAAAAGGGACACTGTCAAGATGGTTAGTCCAACCATTTACCCTATTGCTCCTTAATCTTGTTACAAATTCAATGCAAATGTTTATGTTTAAGTAGTTCCAATTTATTTAACTATATATATTAAGTGTTCAGCTCTGGCAGCTTAACACTTGTGATACTTTTATAGGACATTTTAACTAGGGACCTCACATGGCTTACGGCAGGGGTGGACAAACTACGGCCTGGAGGCCACATCCAGCCCTTCAGACGTTTTAATCTGGCCCTTGAGCTCCCACCAGGGAGGAGGGTCGCAAGCTTGCTCTGCTCCGGGTGTGCCATGGCTCCCGGAAGAAGCAGCATGTCCCCCTTCCAGCTCCTACGTGTAGGGGCAGCCAAGGGGCTCCACGTGCTGCCCCTGCCCCAAGCACCACCCCACCCATGGGTTCCTGGCCAATGGGAGCTGCAGGGATGGCGCCTGCAGACAGGGCAGTGCGCAGAGCCCCCTGGCCGTGCCTCCACATAGAGCCAGAGGGGGAACATGTCGCTGCTTCCGGGAGCTGCTTGCAGTAAGCGCCACCCAGATCCTGCACCCCTGACCCCCTCCCACACCCCAACCCTCTGCCTCAGCCCTGATCCCCCTCCCACCCTCCGAACCCCTCGGTCCCAGCCTGGAGCACTCTCCTGCACCCCCAACCCTCATCCCCAGCCCCACCCCAGACCTGCACCCCCAGCCCAAGCCCTCACCCCCTCCTGCATCCCACCCCTCAATTTTGTGAGCATTCATGGCCCGCCATACAATTTCCGTACCCAGATGTGGCCCTTGGGCCAAAAAGTTTGCCCACCCCGGTTTACGGACTACAACCCTCAACCTCACTAGAAGGTAGATATGAATTATGAAGTTAATCTGAGAGTTTGAAAGCTGAGACACAGACAGGTTAAATGACTTGACAAAGGTCACAAATTCAGTCAGTGACAGAACCAAGTCTAGGACTTAAAGTCCTGCTCTACCCACTAGCCAGATATGTTCCCTCTATCTGTAACAAGCAACCCTGCAATAATGCACACTAGAATTTACACCCTTCTGGTGCGTACTAACATAGACTGTAGAGAAACCCTAAGAAACGAAGGACTCATGAGTTCCTTAAGTCACTTAGCCTCTCTGTGCCTCACTTCTCGAACTCTAAAATGAACTTCATATCTACCTTCTAACGGGGTTGTGAGCGTTAAAGTTTGTACAGCCTTCTGAGGTCCCTAGTTGCAAAGTGCTAAACAAGTATAAGTATTAGGCTGCTAAAGCTGAACATTTTTTTTTTAACATATTAAAAACATTGAAACTTTTTTACATAAAAATTTGCATGGAATTTTTAAATATGATTAAGCAGCAATAGGGTAAATGGATCGACTTCTGTACCTGATTTTCTCCTTCCTAACGTAAACTGAGGAGAATACTTCACTCTATGGGAACAGAGGCTGAATTCACAAATATTTCTAATGCACTTTGAGATTCTCAGATGGGAGTAGACTGACCAGGGAAAAGTGCTACTGTTCATACCGTGACAGTGTTCTTTAATGGTTAATTAATCAGCATGGAAGCAGCATCAAAGGAAGCATACAAACTGTACTCAGCTAAATGAAGTCCCTTCCAAACGGTCAGCAGCTGGGTGGGAAACTGGTCAGAGATTGGAACTTTAAAGTGCTCACCATACTCCAGCTGTTGTGGATGGCATTTTCACAGCTCTTCTTTCTTCCTCATGCACAGATCTCTGCTCACGGGGGACCTCTCCCTCCTGTCAGCACCCTGACCGCTTTGCACAGCCTAGAGCAAAATCCACACACATTGAGCCAGCAAACCCAGAATCTAATCATGGCTTCACTGCCTGGTGTTATGGCAATTGGAGCTGGTGAGACCTCATCCCTGGCACCAGCATTCACCAACACAGGGGCCTCCACCCTGGTAATAGGTGAGCAGTGAACAATGTGGGGACGGTGGAGGGCTCATTGTGGTTTCTATCCCACGCTCCGTTTAGCAGGATTTACCCAGAAAGGAAAAAAAGGATCTACGATCATAATTGTTGCTCATTTCCTGAGTCAAAAGCTTTGAGGCTGCAGGGAAAAATACATGGGTGGGGGAGTCAATCACAAATATGGGGATTGTCAGGAGCTCCTCGGAAGCATTAGTACTTTGCACCAGTCCACATGATAGGAAAATGTTCTGCTCCTGTAGAGTTTACCAGTTTAAATGTCACAAGTGGGGAACGGATGGCTAAGGAACTTGAGTAAAGGGATATAAAACCTTTTGTCTCCATGTCATTGGTTCAAATCCAGCTGTTTGGCAGCCTAAACAAAATGAACCCCATGAGTCTAAATTCAGATTGTTGTGGTTAGTTACACATAGCACACTTGCCTCTCTTGCCAGCAGTCTGAGGTGAGGTTAAAATAATGACTGGGCCATTAAACTTCACTCTCACTTTTAAAGAAGGTCTCTCCAGTGAAGGATAACAGCAGATTTGAACAGAATTGCATTGCGTGATCTGTGGCTGAACAGGATGCCTCAGCTCAGGCACAAGCAGTGGTGGTAAGAGCTGCTTGCAAGGGGCTTTTCTGCACGATAGGTTGCTCAGACTACTGTTGATAGACCTTGACTTTCTGAGACACTAAGTTCATTCACAACTCGACAAGACACAGCTGTAAAGCAGCTCCCCCTGCCCCAAAGAGTCCTAGCTCATACTACTATTGTAGATTAGGCACAGCTATGGAGAACACTCCAGAATTTCTGCAGACCTCACTTTAGCAGAAGGAACAGTCATGCACTCCCAGTATGAGATGAGATGAAACAAGGAACTGAATATGCATGTCTTTATTTCTCAGGCCTAGCCTCCACCCAAGCTCAGAGTGTTCCTGTGATAAACAGCATGGGAAGCAGCCTTACTACCCTTCAGCCTGTCCAGTTCTCCCAGCAGCTCCACCCATCTTACCAGCAGCCCATCATGCAGCAGGTCCAAAGCCACATCAATCAGAGCCCCTTCATGGCCACCATGGCCCAGATACAGAGCCCCCATGGTAAGGGTTCAAACTGGATTTCCCAAACTCCACAGTCCCTTTTGCTTGGGAGGTTATTGATGGCCTCTGGGCTTGCAGCACTCTGTTTATTATCAGAAGAACAACAGAAGAGGGTAGATGATTCCTCTCCTGGATCCATGTCCCACTGGTTGTGTCTGAGATTCAGGATTGACTGACAGCAGATTCATGTTGGTGTCACTTTGGCTAAGTTCATCTCCCATTTAACTGTTCCTGGTTACAACTCTCAGAGCTCCAGCATCCACACAATCTTGTTTTCTTTCATTTCTAGCTCTCTACAGCCACAAGTCTGAAGTGGCCCAATATGGACACACTGGCCTTTTACCCCAGACCATGGTGATAACTGATACAGCAAATCTCAGTGCCCTGACTAACCTGACACCAACCAAACAGGTAACAAAGCAGGGAATATAGTGTTTATCATATGCCTTCATTCCCCTACTTAAAACTGCACTGTGTATCACGTAGCATACTGCCTATGCCAGTACAGCATATCTGGCCCCCTGTCCGTGCCACTCCAGCAGGACAATCTTCCTCACCCCAATACCAGCTGGAACACTGGGAACATTAACCCAAGCTTCCTTTCTGCATTGCCAAGCAGCAATGAATCTCCTTGGAAACAGGACCCGCTTGCTGTTTCCAATCCAGCTTGCCCATGTAAGTGCCTATTGGAAGGCTTATAGGAGACAGATCTGATCCAGGCACTGTTCCAAAGCTTAGGAAACATTAATTTTCTCAGGTGTTTACATCTGAATCAGAGACCCATACGGAGTCCGGGATCCACACGTCAGTGTCACAGACACCAACAATACATTTACAGAACCAAGACACAACCATTCAGCACCTTCAGCCAGGCCATCGCCTCACCCCAAGCCCAGCTGGTAAGATCAATAAACTATCATTTTATACTGTCCCTCCATCCACCAATACCCCAATGGTAGGACATGAAATAGCATCCAGGACTTCCTATTCTGCGACACAACTCCAACCAGGTCCTGGGGGATACAGAAAATGACATCATGAAAGGATGGTCTAAAGCACAGTCCATAGCAGGGACTTTTCAGCATATCCAAAGTGAGGTCTGGGTGTGGATATGGGGCCTATTGAAGAACACAGGCAGGAATAGTGTCCCTACACAGTCAAACCTGCAGAAGGCATTCAGGGCTGGGGAGGCAGAGATTCCTTCAGGGATAGGATATAGGGTAAAGCCTACCAACTCTGAGAGGACATTAGCAAGTCATTTTAATTCCACATGGGTTGATCCCCATGATACTTTGAGAACAGCTTTGGATCTCGGCACGCAAGTTTTTGCATATGAAATAGGAATGGGATAAAGGAGTGAGGGCTTGTCTATAAAACCACCGAGTGTGCACCAAACTGGAGCGTAAATCTACCCTGCTATGCACCCTGTTGCTGCACATTGGAAGTTCCACAGTGTGCTTTAATCTACACCTGTTTCAAAGAGGCATAGATCAAGGTGCACTATGGAACTTTTAGTACACTGCAGCAGGGTCCACACAGACACTTACGGTGTGGCAAGCTGGTGTGGGGTAGATTTACACCCCAGTTTGCTGTAAACTCAGTGTTTGTGTAGACAAGCCCTAACTCTTCAGTGATGACAGGAAGATATCAGACCGTAGTGTCTGAGATGAAGAATCCTGAGATTCCATGTAGAAAGAGGGAAGGAGGGAGGGAAGGGAGAGGGGAATTAGAGAAGGAACAGATGAAGGAAACTACCATGCTAAAACTGCATGTTTTTAACAGTCTCCTCTAGCAGCCTGGTGCTCTACCACAGCTCTGACTCCACCAACAGCCACAGCCACTTGCTGCCATCTACTCACAGCGTTATTGAGACCTTCATCCCCACACAGATGGCATCCTCCACTCAGTAACCATGGTGACCAGTTCACAGGCGACTGCAATGACTGAGCCATCAGGAGCACCTCCATCTGTGTTTGTGATTCACTGTCACTGCTGCCTTCCACAGGGAGGTCCGGAGGCCTCCAGCCCCTCTCCACTGCCTTGCGTAAAGTCCTCACCCTCATCCAAACACAACACAGGAGGGGGTTTTTCTTGAGAACAAAGCTATGAGCACACATCCAGAGCGGATGACAGAGGAGGACAGGGCTGACACCACTAGCTTCCACTGCCAAAGGGAACAGTGGCCAGCATAGAGACCAGAAATTGAGGACTTCCACCAGGATAAGGGTCTGAATGGTCTATGGCAAAATTGCAAAGGGATAGCTGGAATTTTCATTCTTCTTAACCTTAACTGGGCTGCATATATGTAAACCTGCCAATTCCACAGCAAGTCAGTAGAGCTGAGCAGCTAACGGCAGGTGAGCACCGCTTAAACACCCACCACTGCTGCAAACAGACTGATGGAAACTGAATGAGAGAGAAACTTTTCTAGGGGCAGACAGTACAAGAGCCCGAATACTGGCCTTGCAGCTAAAAAGACCCTGAGAAACTGAGCCAGGGATCACATAAGAACTATCCTCTCATTACAGAGCCACTAACTAAAAACTTGCCGTTTCTTTAACTTAAAAGGGACGCTGTCAATTTATTTAGGTTCAGAAATATGACCTACCCTAAAACAGCCCTGGCCTAGTGGAAGAGGCCTGAGTATTGTCAATAGTTCTACTTTGTTTTAAATTCAGAAATTCAAGCTGAGGAGAAAGGAATGTTTATTTCTCCACATCAGCAAGCTTGATTCTTGGTCTCTCACGCCCCTCACAGGGTGATCAGTGGAGCCGGTGTGGTCAGCATTTGGGATGGGGAGAGAGAAAGAAGTGGCTCAACAGAATACATCTGAAAATAATGGTTCAGAAACAAGACTCTTTAAGCCCTGTCCCTCATGTTACACCATTGCCCCTTCTAACAGGGATTGTGTGTATTGGTCTCTCTCACACGTATCAGACCTTCTCTGTAAAGATCTCCATATAGGTGGATTGTTTTAGTATGAATATAGTGTAACCACATCCTTAATTCTTAGCCCTTCACTGTGTGCTAATGCTACAGCCCTCACTTCTGTGAATAACCCCTCAGGTTTCCATGGATCTATTTGTAAAATTGAACACTTTGGGTCCTGAGTCCCTAGTTATAAATGCTTCTAGTAATTCCTCTTCTTCCTTGTTGCTTGTACTTTCATATCACTGAAGAGCTGCAAACAAACATAGGAGAAGCCATCATAAACTTCTTTCTGGGGTTCTAATGGAGCTGAAGCTATCAATTTACACTGTAGAGGGGACAAAACCCAATGAGGGAAAAATATGATCAAGCCTCTAAAAGGGTAAGAAACAATGGAGAATAAAAGAAACCATACAAATAAGTTGACAGTGTCCCTATAGCCACCATGTCTTATGACTTAAAACATATAGATGTAATTTGGTGCCAGTATTCAGAAGACTTTTTCCCTGGACTCTGATATTATGAACTATTAGAGCCTAATTTCAGTAACCAAAAATCTCAATGGAATTTGTCTCTAGGACTGATGCCTCTCTCCACTCTGTGTTATCCTGTAAATATATTTAACTTTCAGTAAACTGAAAGAAAACCATTTGAGACTGTTGTATAAGTGAAGTCAAATTTATGAGGAATCCAGAAAAAGTTTTAAAAGTCACATGATTTTCAGAAGTTAAAATTACTTATAATTGTAATGATGGCCATAAGGCATGGGATTTCTGTTGGTGTATTAGGTTAATTCACAGGCTGATTTTCAAAATACTTTTGCAGTTTAGATGCCTGCAGGGCATTTTCTTATGTGAAAAATATTGGGGTTCTTGCACAAAATGTAGGTGACTCCCAGGACCCTACAAGGAGCAATATTTTCTCGCTTTAGCATCTCAAGTTCCTCCACCCATCCAAATATTAGGTCTTTCCCTGAAATCTCAGAGCTGCAGGCCAATATTAGGAAAACAAAAACAGTACTGAAAGCTGCCAAAAACTGCTGCTGCATCTCAGAGAGACAACATAGACCTGGTTGATAAAATAAGGACTTAAATGCAGTTACTGCCATGCTGGGCTCAAAGACACCTATTTCTGGCAGTTCTACAGCATCATCAAATAGCTACAGACAATTGTGCAACTAAAGGCACATATGATGTGCAATACCTCTGTTAGCTGTGCCCATCCTAATGGAAGAAGATGGCAGTTGTGCATAAGACATTATATTAAATGAGACTATGAGGCATTTATTGTTATTGAATTCTACTGCACACTGGCAGATGTAATACCGTGAAAATAAAGCACTGAGGGAGTCAGTTTTGAAAGAAACACCTGCTTATAACGATGAAGTGACACCATTGCACAATCTTTTCATAGTTCTGCACAGGACCCCCGGAGAGGTGTATATTCCATGGGAATTAGTAACATGGCAGGTTTTGGTAACGTACTTCTGGTGATTATAGGAGAGGTAGGTGGGTCCCCAAGATTTGCCAGGATATTTGTGGATAAATCAGTCTCTCACAGCCTGGAGCCGTTTCTCCCATGGTTCTGACACCAGGTGGTGGGAGAGGTGAAATAGGAACTGATTCTCTATCACCATCTCCACCAAAATCAGTTTATCACACATGTATACTAGCTCTGAGACACAGGATTTGGGCTTGATACACAGAAGGATCAGACCAGGGCGGAGGTGACTCTCAGTATGTCCCTGTATCGCCCAAGTCTGTGCAGAATACAAAATCCTTCAGTGCAAGGTCTGCATAACCAGCAATGCAAGTAATTGTTTTGTGATGGAATGGAAAAGGGGAGTTCCCCAAGGGATGCCCCCAACAAGGACAGTCACTTAAACTCTTACTCCTTTGACTCCCTTAAAACAGAAGCTTTGCCAATTGTTTCTGCACATTTCCAGCAGAGGACAACGTGCAGGAACTACCTTTGTTAACTTTTCACCATCCTTCTTCCATCCTGACCATACGTGGTTCATAGAGCGGAATCATCATTCGCTTCTTTTCTGGTAATCTTTTTCTTCTTCTTCTTCACTACTCTGGGCAATGTTGTGTCCTCTGTACATCTGCCTTCTTGCCTCTTACACTCTCCATCAACGGAGCACAGAGTCTCGTTGCTGATCTGGCAACATCCTGCTGTCTTCTGTTCACTATTATGCTCTCCTCTAGCTTTCTTCTTTCTTTTCTTTTTCTTCTTTTGGTCGTCCTCTGTGCACTCCTGTTTGTGAGCCTGGCTGGAATCCGGAGGCATCACAGAAAAAGCACTTTGCTTCAAGATATCTGCTGCTGACACAGCAGCCTCTTGGTATTTCTGCCATTCCTGGTCACTGTCCAGCTCACTGGAAGGGTTGCAAGCAAAGTGGGAGGTAAGTATGTTACACTTTCATTCTGAATTCACCCAAAACACAGACTCTGAGATTAGCATAATCGTGATAAATGTAATGGATTTGTGACTCAAAAACATATTCCAGTGACCACTTAACCAGTCTGTACTCCAAGCTGCCCTTTAAATGCATTATGTGCATTGGAAAAATGAATGCAACCTCTAGTTAAAATTCCTAGTTTCCCTGCACTAGGAAAAATCTTTTTCCAAAGTCAAATGTAAAAGGAATCTCTGAAACAGCATGGAATATTTTTAGGAACAAAGTAGCAGACTAACATCTCACCTAGAACTAGAAGGTCGTCGCCTCCTGGCTAAGAGCGGAGGTTTAGATTTCCCACTATCTCCTGGAACAGATGAAGAGAATAAGCGAAAACCTAAGAAATACAAAAAGGAACGGGGAAATAAATAGGTTAGCAAACGATTTTAGCCAAGATATAAAACAGTCAGCAGCAGCAATCCCTCTATGAGGCAACAGTGGTGTCAACCCTCACATGGAATTTACGTTGGCCTGAAGAACTAGAAGGTATTAGTTAAGCTTTCTGCACTATTACATGAAGGTAACAACCCCTGCTGATATTAACAGGAAGTTCTTCTACCGCACTCTTTCTTTAATCTAGAGCACTGTATGAGCTAATACCAGATAGAATTCATTACATTTGTGCCAGTGGAGAGCTATTAGATGAGTGCTGACAACAGTGATTGTACTTGGAACTCACCATCGTCTTCAGAGTCAGCTGTTTGCGTGGAATTCCGTGCAGGACCTGATGAATCCTCCAAGACAGTGATGTAGCTATAAGGAAGACCACAGTCTGATTTTAGGAAAGGAAACAAATATTCAATTTTATGTAGCCAGGCTGAGTTTAAGAAGTTGGAAATGTTAAACAAGATTAAAGTGAGCAGTTAAGTAACCTTCACTCAGTTAATTTCAATATTTTTACTTTCATAGCTAACTCCACAGAGCACAGCCATTTCATTCAGAAGTGTGGCACATAGAAACTATCGACATGTAACATTCCAAGCAGCCAACCCACATTGTATCCGAAGCCCATTAGTTCCCATGGGCCATACTTCCACATTAAAGAAAGGCAGCAGTAATCTGCAATTAGGCGAAGTCTTTGAACACCTACCATGATGCCAGCACAGCTCTGAGTTAGGCTGAATTTGTTTGTTGTATGGATAAGTTGAAAAAAAGATCACACACGTGGACTAGATAATTTCCTGAACAGATTCAAAGCCTGGTCATAAATGGAGGTGGCTCTGGTGAATCTCAATCCTATCTATTCCCTTCCCAACACAGAACACTGAGCACTGAAGCTAACAAGAAAGGCTCTGTAGCACACACCAGGTCTACTACATTACCAATGGGTGAATAGGACAAGGGTCAGTTCACGAGCATTAGGAGCTCAGTCACAAGCCAGCAGTATGCACAGGGATGTAAGAAACAAGAAAAGAAACAATCTTTCCTCAAAATACAAGATGTTTCCCATGGAAAAAAGATGTATTTAACTCTTCAGTTATTCACACTTCTACCACTCAAGGGTATTGACACTGCTCTTGCAAGGGAAGGTTATGACTAAGGCTGATTTAATCTCTTAACACTGTGCTTTGGTACTGGTTACCTGTCTAATATTGCTCCCAGTTTCTTTGCAACATGTGCTCTGAACTCTGGTGTGGTCTGTAATTCGTTGCCATCTCTGTCATGGTCATTCACCTTCTGTCTGTTTGAAATAAAAACAATGTGTGATCTCCCTCAGACCCAGTAACCATCTGCTGCTTTCACCTAAAACTGAAGACTGGGGACTGGCAATGGGATAGAGCACCTTAGACCACTAAGTGAGCGATTCAAATCCAGCTCAGACTGATAGTGGCCAAAAGCCACTACCATCAGAAGACTGTTCACTAGGATGTGTGAAGCTAGCTTGGGTGGTCTCAGTATGGTTCCCAAAAGACAGATGTCCACATTCCCTAAGCATCAACAACATAACTGGTATTAACTGACCTTTTGCTGAGAGTCTCAGCAGCACAGGCCAAGGATTGGAGCTTGAATGCTCCTCTCATTCCTTTGTCCCTGAAGAACAGAGTTGGGGGTATATCAGCAATGTGCTGCTGCTCACTCCAAACCTGCCCCTGAAGGGAGGACTTTATTAAAAGTTGCCAGATTGTAAGCATAGTCTCCAAGCCTATCAAAGAAAAATATTGAGAATGAAGACAGGAGAACGTGGACTCCACCACAAGGCTTCTAAACCAGGGATTATTTCCCCCATTAATCAGGGGAAATATTTGGTCACTTAGTATTCAGTTGTGGACAAAAGACAATGTCTTATAATGGAAAGGGTCAGGTAACCTTAACTACTGTATAGGCAGCACAAGTTCTGCCTATAATCACAGTTTCATTTTTCTTCACGCAAACAGCACTCTGAAATCCAGAAAAAATACCTGAGACTGGGCTGAACTGATAATAACTTGTCCTTCCCAAAGCCACCTGATAAAACAAAGCAAAGGCAAATTAGAAATCTCCAAGACTAAAACATCTTTAATCCTAATTCCACTGTAGATGATTTTACAGCGTAAAAGTAATTTTTGGAAGATAGAATAGTGGTCGCATTCAAAGGAGGATACGGATATGATTTGAAACATTTTTCAAGCAAACTACATGTCAAGTGACTAACTCCACTTGCTAAAATAATGCAACACGAGTTTAATACTGAACCCAACATCTACTGGTGGGAAGTATCCAGCTATGGCAAGAATCTAATATATCTTTTCTATTATGATCCTAAATGGAAGGCAAGCCAAGTCCTCCATTGATAGTACCATATATCACATACTCTATGACACAGAGCCCCATGGAGAGCCAAACTTTGAAGTTTGAATTCTGGGGCTTGACAGAAAGGCTGCCAAATCTGATTAGCATTTTTAGATGGGCTTCCTAGAAGTAGGGTGAGGTACAGATGAAAGTCACTGGCAGGGTGAAGACACAAGATAGAGTAAGTCTAAAGCTATCTGGCTAGTTAGCTACTGATTAAGTTACCCAGAAATTCAGTCTGGATTGAGTAGCTGGATACTATGTCTGGTTTAAGTGGAGCCTACTGATTTAATTTATATAAAGATGATTTTTTTCTTTCAGCAACCTCTGTATTACTGGGCCTTTGATTTTTTTACATTGTACAGGCTCATTTTCTAAGAAAAATCGAAAGGAAGTCTTCAGTCACAACATGTCAAAACCTCTGCTGAGAGTATAAAGAAAGTATATGGTTCTCTCACAGAGACAAGAACATTAGGTAACACCTACATTTTAAACCTTCTGTCTGATTAAACAGCAGAGACAAAGCATTGTCCAGCGTTTAATATGAGGCAAGTTTTTTTTGTTTTTTTTTTAAAACAGGGCTGTTGAGGGCCCCATCCAAATTGTAACAAATGAATTTTTTTTGGTGGGTGGGTTCATCTGCAATGCTAGAGAACTATTGCAAGAGTCACTCTGCAGCAGAGAGGGAGCCAAGATGCATATTCCCAAATCATGTTACTGTCCTAAATGATTAAAGCTTTAGTATGGTCAGGAACATCAATAGATGCAGTCTACACTCCAGGACTGAACTATATTTTAACCATACAACAAGGGAATACTGTATTAAAACCCTGTCTACAAAGCAGTAGCTATCAAAGTTTAGACAGGATCTTAGAAGATTTCCAGATTTTCTACTCTCTCAGCATTCAAGCAAGCAGACTTGGACAGCATGCAAGACACTCTTTGCACTTATCCAGAAAAACAGTGGTAGGACAGCATGGGGAGTAAGGAGCCAGCATAGCAAAATGATTTTTCTTCTGTATATTAATTCCTCAGATGTAATTCAAAGTATGATCCATAACTCAACTGTGTGACTTATACCAAGGTCAGGTACAGTGAAGAAAGGTAGACAAGACACCAGACATGATTCATGATGCTAGAGAATCCTCAGTCCTCCTAATTCTTTCTTTTTGAGATTCATTATTTCAGACTTATTTTAAAGACCGTTTTTAAGAAGTGTTTTCTTACAGAGAGTGCAGGTTAGCATGAGATTTAATATGCCACTTTTTAATTTTTTAACATAATCTATCCCTGCTTGAGTCGGGTCTGAGTTCACCATTAGTTTAGTTCCTACACCAACTGTACTCTAGACACAATCATAATTACACATAAAGCTGCTCAGTTAGTAATGGAGGAGCAAAACTGCCTTTGAGAGGCCACACTGTGGGGGGCAGGGGCTTGCACCCACCTACTGTCCCTTAAGGCCCTCCAGCACCCAAAATCCAGAGCTAGCCACCTCGCCTGCTTTGGGGTCTGGCTGCTCTTACTGAGATGTGGGCCAGCCACAGGCTCGGCTACTACCCAGGGACCAGAGAGGCAGGAACGGAATTGGGGTGTGACAGCCCAGGGCACTCCACCAGATCAGGGGAGTCCAGTCCCCGCTTCCCTGGGTGCTGCCCCCACCCATAGGAGGGGAAGCGCCTGCTCTCGGTCGGACCTGTCGCCACCAAAACACAGGACCCCAGCGTCACCCCCAGCCGCCCTACCGCTGCCGGGCTCCGGCGGAACCACCGCCGCCCGCCACCCAGCCGGGTCCCAGGCGGCCTCGCGAAACCGCTCCAAGTCCTCCGCGCTGCTGCTCTCCGAGTCCGAAACATTCGCGCCACAGCCACCCCTGAGCGCCGCCATCTTGGAAACCCCACAGCATCCTGGGACTTGTAGTCCAGGCCACAGTGACAGGGGACCGAGAGCCCTCTGCTGATCCCATCCGTTTGCAAGTTCCTGCTCCGGCGGGGAGACTCCATGACCTCGCCTCTCCCTCAAGTGGAAGGGGTGAGGGAGTGGAGAGCACTTCCTCAGTGGGGCTGGTTTGGGTGGGGTGGGGTTGGGTTGGCATGCTTGTATCTCCCTCTGCAGGGGTCCTGTTTCATCTAATCCATTTAAAATCTGTTCTGAATGATCGTTTAATTGAAGGGGACCATATGAAGATTTATGACAGTGTTTCTCAACCTTTCAGGTTGGCAACCCCTTATTCAAAGTAAAAAATAAAAATAAAAATCATTAGCTGCTTACATTTACTGTAAGAGTGAAAAATGTATCAATGACAAGCCTATGTATTTGTGTATGTGTTTTGAGAAGTTGACAGAGAATCCTTGACCTTGAAAGGCAAAGGTGTGCAGGGACTGCAGGGATAAGATTTTCTTTGCTTTAGATTGTAATGGAAATGTTCAACATCTCACTACCAGCCTTGTTGCCTTTTTTTATGTCTCTGGGGGGGGGGGGGTCACGATCCACTGCGTGAAAAACATTGATTTATGGCATTCAAAACCAAGTGTTGATGTACAGTCATCCACAGCACTCTGATATCACAGAGGGAGCAGAAAGTGTCTGCTAGGATTCATCTCATATGATAACCTTTCACTGCATGGTTAAGTGGAAGGAAGTTACCTCTCAAAAGCAGATGGGGAGAGGGTCACAAGGTGCATAAGAATCCAGTAAAACATGGAAAAAATGTCAAGTAGGCAGTATCTATTCTGTATCAAGAGGGGTGAAACACATTGGTACTGCAGTGTAAAATAAATCTGCATTGTCACTACCTGTTGTATAACAGTTCTGTGCATACAGGGAAGACAGTCTCCAAAGATCTCAAATAGGCAGACACAATTTACTATCAAACTCAAAACTTGATTAAAAAAAACAACAACACAAAAGGAACTGCACTGCCTTCCACTGTCAACCAACCTGCTTAAACCATCTCTGGACCTTTCCCCATGACATACTGTATGCTTTGTAGCCATTTCTTACAACTGCCAGTTGTAAGACTTTGATGTCTATTATTAGGAGAATTGGAATTTCCATTATGGATCACATCAGTAGTTTTAGTCCAGTACTGTGTCTATGCCAACGATGAACACCAGATGCTTCCAAGTGCAGTGTAAAAACCTCCTCTGACATTTGTATGATACCTGTTTATACAGGACTTACATGGTTTAGGATGCCAGTGATGGCCCTGTCCCTTTAGAGATGGGGATTTTGGAAGATATATATAATTCAGAAAGATAGCTGGGAGCTAAAGTCCCACAGCACATGATTAGGAGCAAGCATGTCATCTGCAGAAGACAGGATATAAAGCTTCCTCTTTCTCAGGCAGGGTCTTGTAGACAAAGAGACCTGCAGTGAGCAGAAGGTCCTGGAGAAGGACCCTTGTTGACCTAGGCAGAAGGGCCTACGAGAGATGGAAAGTACTTAGTATAGGAAGGGCTGTAGGGAAGATGCAGGGAGAGCAGAATGTCCCCAAGTGTGTCCCAGTTAGGGCATGAAGATACTTCTGAGCTGAGAATGTCAGCAGTTTAGAGAACTGATAGGAGAAAAGTCTGTATGAGATTCAAAAGGACTTGAGGAGCCCTGGCAAGTGTGAAGGGTTGTTTACATTCTGGTAATAAAGAGAATCCTATGAGGGGAACTGATTATGTTGAATGCCACTATTGTGTTTGACCATCTACAAAGAAAGACACTGAAAAAGGAAGGAAATCAAGGCACAGCAGTATACCCTGATGGGGATGGTATAGTAGCTAGGATAAAAACTTGTAATGTTCTCATTAACCATATAAAAATATATAACCCTCTGAACTCTATTAAATTCTTGGCTTTAGTAAGGAAAACCTTTCCCCGTGTCATTTTTAAATTTGTTGTCTTTCCATTTCATTTGTGTTCCTTGCTTGCTAATCTTATTATGAGACTAGAAAGAGCCCCTGGCCCTGAAAGGAGCAGACCATCCTGTTTTGCGCCTCTCTTCCTACGCACACCTGAACATTGTCCAGCCCCACCACAAGTTCTACCATCTATACCCTTGCAGGACATAACCTCATCTCTGGACACAGCTACTCCTGCAACAGCTGGAAATGATTTGAGCTGATATTGGTGACAGTAGGCCACCAGAATCAGTCCCAGGGTATTTAAAATGGCAGCATTTACCTCAGGATAGGAGCCAAGCTGCTCATGACTCCAGGTTCCAGATGCTGCCTGGCCTCTCCCATTAGGAATGGTGCAATATTGCCAATTCTCACATGTTTTCCACAAGGAACAGGATTTTGCCTGGGCTGGAGATAGGGTGATCAGATGTCCCGATTTTATAGGGACAGTCCTGATATTTGGGGCTTTGTCTTATATAGGTGCCAATTACCCTCCCACCCCCCATCCTAATTTTTCACCCTTGCTATCTGGTCACCCTAGCTGGAGACCATCTGGCCATAACAGGAGGAATTCCAGCCCTCAGGTGAATTTGAGCTCTGCCTGAAGGAAAAATCCCTCTGACTGTCTGTCTGTGCCTGACCCACCTGCCGGCCTCCTGGAGCCCAACAACCAATCAGAGCTGCTGTAGGAAAAGCTCCCTCAGAGCGGTTCTCATAGGAGGAGAGAAGGGAATTGCAAATGCCCAGCTGCTCTGCTCCCTCCTATCAGCAATGCAGCCCCACAGGTTTGGGAGCGGGTGAAGCACCCCAGGAGGAACAGAGGTGCAGGGCACTGAACTGATTGTGGGGGCAGAATTGATGGGGTGACAGGACTGATTTGGAGGTTGGGAGTAGAATTAATTGCTTGGCAGAGGATGGGCAGATGTGGGGGTGAGAGATCCTGCATGGAGGCCAAAATCACCTTATCCAATAGATTTAGGAGAGTGGGCAACACTAATTGTCCCACCAACTGGGGATTAGCAGGGGAGTTCAAAATCAGAAGACCAGCCAAAAAACCCCCCACCATATAGTTACAAAAAAAAACAGACCTCAAAATTATTGATCTCTTGAGGCTACCAGTACTGATGGTGCCACACTAGCTTCCCAACTTGATTCCTCCCTGCCAACAGCACTGATCACTTGCTCAGAGGTGTGGAAGGAGGCCTTGGGATCATTTTCTAGCTCCAGCTTCACCAACCCAGGGCCAGGCCTACCTGAGCTATCTTCTCCAGGTCTGGTAAAACTTCCTGGAGCCCATTTCTCCAGGTATTGCAGGACTGTCTCCAGTTGCTGGTGTTGGGTATCCTGTCACTATTGAGACAAGGTGCACATCCTCCTGCTTTGAGTGACTCAGTGCAGGGAGTGCCTGGGTCTGTTGCTGCTGTTCTGCCAGTAAAGGGACATCTTCCATCTTTTTCCTCCGTACTAAAAATCCCAAGGAAGGGGAGGGTCCACCAGAAAAACCCTTCAGCTGTCTCTTCTGCCTTTGTCTTTTCTGTAGCTGCTTTTGTTTTCTCTTGCACTTTCTCTTCTGCTGCCTCAATTTTGCCTTGGTTCCAAAGGCTGATCACCTGCCCACATTCTCCACCACAGATAGGATGCTGACCTGTCTTCTCAGCCCAAGAAGGACTAACTCAAGGCCCAGAGTTTTCTCAGCTCAGGCCCTTCCTTCAGGGTGTAGTTTATTCTTCAAACAAACAACAACAAAAAATCACAAAATAACACCAAAACAAAGCAATTTTCCTGCCCAAAGCAGTCTGTAGGGGTCTAGAAACTGCTCCGCCTCTGGTCTAGGGCCTGCCACAGGAGTCACAGCAGCTCTTCTTCAACTGAGCTCTTAGCCCTTTAGAAGTCACCATTCACCTGACACTTTTCCAGCAAGATCTGATAACCAAAGAGGGCTGGCTCTAGGCCCTTAAGGGGCAGACGACCTTGTTACGTCCCTGTTCACTTTCTATGAACAATACATTGAATAACATTTTTCTTATTCACCGTCTCTCTAAACAAGCTTAACTTTTTCAGCTTCTTCTAGTATGGAAGTGTTTCCACACTGATCATCTTTGTTGCCCATCTTTGGATCTCTTCTATTAGTTATCTTTTAAAGGAGGAAATGATGTCTACAAGTGAATAGCATTTCAGATGAGGAGGTACTATGGATTTATATGGCATTACAATATTTTTAATATTGTCTTCTATCCCATTCTTTTGATAAATTAACATCTAATTTATTTTTAACTGCCTTTGTGCATTGGGCCATTTCCAGCACAAATCCAGGTTTTCTCACCCTCCACTCCCCCACTTAGCCACTCCCAGTCTCTATTTAAGCCTAAATTAATAGTATCCAATAGGCTTAAATAGAGACTGGGAGTGGCTAAGTCATTATGCAAGGTAGCCTATTTCCTCTTGTTTTTTCCTACCCCCCCGCCGCTGTTCTGGTTTAACTTGGATTTAAACTTGGAGAGTGGTCAGTTTGGATGAGCTATTACCAGCAGGAGAGTGAGTTTGTATGTGTATGGGGGGGGATGTGAGAAAACCTGGATTTGTGCTGGAAATGGCCCACCTTGATTATCATGCACATTGTAGGGAGAATGGTCACTTTGGATGAGCTATTACCAGCAGGATAGTGAGTTTGTGTGTGTGGTTTTTGGGAGGGGGGTGAGGGGGTGAGAGAACCTGGATTTGTGCAGGAAATGGCCCAACTTGATTATCATGCACATTGTGTAAAGAGTTGTCACTTTGGATGGGCTATCACCAGCAGGAGAGTGAATTTGTGTGGGGGAGTGGAGGGTGAGAAAACCTGGAATTGTGCTGGAAATGGCCCAACCTGATGATCACTTTAGATAAGCTATTACCAGCAGGACAGTGGGGTGGGAGGAGGTATTGTTTCATATTCTCTGTGTATATATAAAGTCTGCTGCAGTTTCCACGGTATGCATCCGATGAAGTGAGCTGTAGCTCACGAAAGCTCAAGCTCAAATAAATTGGTTAGTCTCTAAGGTGCCACAAGTACTCCTTTTCTTTTTGCGAATACAGACTAACACGGTTGTTACTCTGAAACCAGTAGTTATAGGGTGATTGTTGCTGCTTGGTCCAAGTTTTCTGGGATCATCCCAGCTTTAACAGGGCTATCTCAGAATCACAAAAGTACCTTTGTGGCCCATGTAAGATCTTAATTGTTTGATATGGCATCAGAGTGTTGAAACTTACATCTCCAGCACAAATCCAGGTTTTCTCCCCACCCCAAACAAACCCACTCTCCTGGTGGTAATAGCTTATCTAAAGTGATCACTCTCCTTAGTCAAGGTGGGCCATTTCCAGCACAAATCCAGGGTTTAACAAGAACGTCTGAGGAAGGGGAGGAGGGGGGAGTTAGGTTACCATGCATAATGACTTAGCCACGCCCAGTCTTTATTCAAGCCTAAGTGAATTGTATCCAATTTGCAAATGAATTCCAATTAAACAATCTCTCGCTGGAGTCTGGTTTTGAAGTTTTTCTGTTGTAATATCGCAACTTTCATGTCTGTAATCGCGTGACCAGAGAGATTGAAGTGTTCTCCAACTGGTTTATAAATGTTATAATTCTTGACATCTGATTTGTGTCCATTTATTCTTTTACGTAGAGACTGTCCAGTTTGACCAATGTACATGGCAGAGGGGCATTGCTGGCACATGATGGCATATATCACATTGGTAGATGTGCAGGTGAACGAGCCTCTGATAGTGTGGCTGATGTTATTAGGCCCTGTGATGGTGTCCCCTGAATAGATATGTGGGCACAGTTGGCAACGGGCTTAGTTGCAAGGAAAGGTTCCTGGGTTAGTGGTTCTGTTGTGTGGTATGTGATTGCTGGTGAGTATTCGCTTCAGGTTGGGGGGCTGCCTGTAGGCAAGGACTGGCCTGTCTCCCAAGATTTGTGAGAGTGTTGGGTCATCCTTCAGGATAGGTTGTAGATCCTTGATAATGCGTTGGAGGGGTTTTAGTTGGGGGCTGAAGGTGACAGCTAGAGGCGTTCTGTTATTTTCTTTGTTAGGCCTGTCCTGTTGTGTCAAACCATTATGTTACCTTGACATGCTGCTTTAAGTGTCATAAAACTGTGATGAATGAGTTTGCCTCCTCTGACCGATCTCTAAAGACAGCAAATCTACTAGTGTAGGTAGAAAGAAAAGGAGTACTTGTGGCACCTTAGAGACTAACAAATTTATTTGAGCATCAGCTTTCGTGAAGTGAGCTGTAGCTCACGAAAGCTGATACTCAAATAAATTTGTTAGTCTCTAAGGTGCCACAAGTACTCCTTTTCTTTTTGCGAATATAGTGTAGGTAGGTGAATGAATTTCATAATGTGTTGCCCCATGCCAGAGGGCAGGATCAAAATTGGTTTCCTGTATGGCTCCCCATTTGAGATACTACACACATCTTCACCTTAACTATGTGTTGGTTGATACACTTGCATACAAGTGGAAATTCCAGCATGGCTGCTTGTTTGTAGCATTGCTGTGGCTCTTGCGGTAGACATCTGCTACTCGTGTTGACTTCTTGGCTCTTAGGGCTTCTGCTTTCCCAGTCTGAAGCCATAGGTTAGTTCATGGTCTGTTTAAAAACAATAAGGCCGGAGGTGGGGGGGTTGGACGGACACTACCGCTATGGCTTAAACCATCTCCTCTCTCTCTGTATGTAGACCCATGCAGAAGCTGCACTCCTCTCCCACCGCCGCGAGGCCCGTGTGTGTGGAATCCAGGCTCTGAAGCGTGCTGCGCTGGTCTGGTCTCTCTAGTTTAGTCGAAACCATACCATTGTTTGGTGTTTAACCCCAAGTTAACCCCGCTCCACTGCCCTAGGAACCAGTGTGTGTGGAACCAACCTCCATTCCCCGCTCCCCAGGTGGAAGCTCCCCCCGGGGCGTGGGATCTACGTGCCCCGGCCCTTGGGGCGCAGATCATTTGCCGCCCCCCGTCCCTGGCAGGCGGAACCCGATGCTGCGGCCCCGTGCGCAGGCCGAGACGCTGGTCGCGGACAATGCAGGCGGGGCTGGGTTTCCGGGGGATCAGGTGACAGCGGCGGCCCAGGGAGGAGAAGCTGGAGCGCGGATTGGAGCCAGCTGGGAGTCTGAGACTTGGGGCTGTTGTAGTTGCCGTGGGGGTCGCGGCACCCGCTACTCAGGTAAGCACCAGGGGGGCGGGCCTGAGACTGCCGGGGGGCGGCTTCGAGGCCCTGCCTGGGGCTGCGGGTGGGCCTGAGGCGGGAAGCGGGCTGAGGAGGGGGTCTGTGGGGCGGGGCTCTCGGGTGGGTGTGTTGGGCATCCTGTCAAGTCAGCAGTAGGTGGTCGGGAGCTGAAAGGAGAGCCCGAAACCTCTGGCTCCTCAGACAGGCGCCTCTCGCTCTTATTTTGTCCGTCCGTGTGTGTGTGGGGGTCCTCCTCACTGATACACTGAACTTACATTTACTTTTTATTACCTGAGACCATTAACTGGGTAACTCATAAGTCTAACAAGAAAATGCTTGGAAATCACAGTTTGTTAATGCATACTCTCCCAAACTAGCACAAGGTGTCCCAGTATCTGGCTTGAGTCAGGAGAGAAATAATTACCCCCACCCGTCCTCTGTGTGTGGCTCTTTGTAAAATGTTCTTTGGTAAACAGTCGCTTGTTCCAGTTGCACTTCTTTCTGTAGCACTGAGTGTGTTGTGACAGGTTTCAGAGTGGTAGCTGTGTTAGTCTGTATCAGCAAAAAGAATGAGGAGTACTTGTGGCACCTTAGAGACTAACAAATTTATTAGGGCATAAGTTTTCATGGGCTAAAACCCACTTCATCTGATGCATGCAGTGGAAAATACAGTGGGAAGATATATATACACACACATATACATATATACACACACACACAAAACATGAAAAAAATGGGTGTTGCCATACCAACTCTAAAGAGACTCATCAGTTAAGGTGGGCTAATAATAATTAATAGCCCACCTTAATTGATGAGTCTCCTTAGAGTTGGTATGGCAACACCCATTTTTTCATGTTCTCTGAATATCTATATCTATATATCTTCCTACTGTATTTTCCACTGCATGCATCTGATGAAGTGGGTTTTAGCCCATGAAAGCATATGCCCTAATAAATTTGTTAGTCTCTAAGGTGCCACAAGTACTCCTCGTTCTTTTTACTGACTGTGTTGTATTCCTCTCTCTATTTGTCTTACATTTCATCCTTCAATTTTCTTGTCCAAAATGTTTTGAGATTCTATCAAAACAGACTAAGATCGCTCTTGTCTTGTCTTTAGTGAATTATAAAATAGCAGATAGGTTTAAATGTAACAGTGGGACTTCATGATTTTTACTTTTGTAACTGAGGGAGATGGCACAGCTTAATGGTTGGAGCAGGAGTCCAATAGCGAGGAGACTTGGATTCTGTTCTCCTTTTTGCTTCTGGCTTCCTGTGTGTCTGCAGGGAAACAATTCTTTGTTTTACCTATCTGTAAAAGTTGGGATAATTTACACTCCCTTGTAAAGTGCTTCAGCCTCTTAACATTATTTGTCGCTCTCTATATTTAGATTTTTTTTCTCCCCAGGGACCTAAAATGTGTCATAAGTGTCCCTCAAAGATGTGGCTATTTATAAATAGATTCATATTTGGGTTTTATTTCTTATCTTCAAAAGTAGTAACTTCTGATATATTTTAATTGCCATCTGGGATTGCTTTATATACTTTAAACCACATAAAAACAATCGAGTCTTTTATTTTTTTAATTTAAAATAAAACCTCCCCTGCCAACCTATAAAGTTCTAATAATTAGTCCACATAGTACATATATGACTGATGTAATGCTATAAAACATATTACATAATCTAATGTCATCTGAATATTTTTCTGGAATTTTCTAACTGATTATATCAGTTTTCTTTATCCCTTAGATTTGCCAAGGTTTAAAAAAGAAGTGTGTGCATAGGCTTCATTCCAAGTTCTGTTTGAGTCTTTTATCTGTTTAATGGAAGGGAGAAAGCTTTGTTCTGTTTTCCGCTATCTTTGTCTTTTACATGCTTGGTGTTCACAATATGTTCATATAAAAAAATAAGAACCTTTTATTTGTATAGCACATTTCATCTCAATGGATTCCAAATTACTTTTTAAACATAGGCCTCAATTCTGCATTCTAATCCCCTAGCACAGGTCTGTGAAGAGTCCCACTGAATTAAATGTGTCTCTGTATTGCTGCATGGGTCCCTGATAGTAGATTAATATGCAGGATGGTGTTTTAAGCTGATGTTCAGCCTATATGTAGGGACCACTTCCCATAGCACTGAAAGGCATCTAGAGCACAGCAACATAAAAACCACAAAAGGAGAACAGAACATGCATGACAGGTTGTTTCAACTCACTCTTTAGATAATCAATCAGGAGATGGGGGAAGGGAATAAAGAGGCAACTAAGTAAATATATGTTTAATAATTAACAGTTTTACTTCAGCAGGAATGTACATGCTGAGAATGTCAGGAAATAAACTTACTGTTTTTCATGGGGCTGTCAGCAAATGTCAGCTCTTGCAGAAAAAGTGACCTGTGACCGTATGTTAGGTACGCTTAAAGTTCAAAGAAGTCTCACATTGTAGGTTTCAGATTTGTGTTTGTTTTATGTGTGAGGGTATTCTTCTAAGCCTAGTGTCAAGAGAGAGGTTTTCTTGAAACTTTTATTATAATAATGAAAACTGATTATTTTTAAATTTGGATCGCCATATTTGCAACAAAAACATTGTAATATTGTGTGAGTACATCAGAAGAAAGTGAACCCGAAATTTTCATTGTCCAAGCACAGAGAAATTTAGAACCTGAACAAAACAGAATCTGTCATGAGAAGCAAACTAGACTTGAAGAATTCTTTAAATTTTAGTAATCTCTTTAGTAATGTAACAGTGTGACATTAGTAAAGGGAGCAAAGAAACTTACTTTTCTATACAGGTTTTTTAACCTGACAGTGTTCCTTTAAATTTCATATGTAAGATATACAGCAAAGAGAAATAATAATTAAAAATGTTAATCTGTAGTCAGTGACCTAGAACCCAATTGGAAAGCAGTTATTCTTAATGTTTATGAAATAACTAACATTAAAAAGTAAACACTTCTAAACATTTTATATATCCTGCAAATACAATTTATAACTTAGGTGATGTTATTTTTTGATGCTTTCTATCATGCACTCTGAATTATTGTCTATCTTTGCTCTTTGTCAATGAGATTTTTGGATGCTGTAATTTAAAATGTCATGATTCCTTTTTTTCTGTGAAGTTCCTCATAATTTTCAGAGGCAAATCACTGTATCTCTGGCAAATCTCTCATTCCTCTTAGATCCATACACTTGGTCTCTTTCACTGTCTGATGCTCCAGCCCTGCATTTCCTGGTGCACCACTCCCCCAATTCTCTGCTCCACTCTGTGTCCTTAGAATATATTTCCTAAATATTTTGTGAGTATCTTCTCCTCAGTTGCTTCTTGTAGGCGCACAGATGAGCACATAAACCTCACCAGTCTCCCACGCTATTATTTCCTCCTCAATCTCTCAGACCATCTGTTGCTCTCAACTGTCATGGAACCTTCAGGCCCCAGAGTGCCATCTGCTTCTTAAAGCCCCCCTTCTCCTCAAGTATTCATCTGCTCTTTCAACCAGATTGGCTCCTGAAAAACCTGGATAACCAAAAGGGAGGCATGTTATATCTCTTCCCATATATCTTCTCTCCCCTCTGCCCCCTTTTTGTTTATTTAAGGACATCTGCATGAAAACAAGTTACTTTTTTCTTAACAGTTCATCTGTTCCTGCTGTTTGTTCCCCATGTCAAGTGGTAGTACACTGTGATATAAGTCATTTCCACAGCAACCAGTTGTAATATCACAGAGGATGGTGACTTCAAATGGGAGAATAAACAGCAAGAACAGATGGACACTTAAGAAACAAATATTTTGTTTTCATGGAAATGTCTTGATAACAAAGAACAAGGGAAGAAAAGTGGAAAATCTTTGAAAACTTGCCATGAGGTCATAACTAACTCTTGCACCTTCTCCTGCCTTCAATTTCTTTAATGGTCCTGGTATTTGTGAAGTGGGACTTGAAGAGCTGGTAAAAAGGGCAAAGGTTTAGCAAACCTAGATTAGTACTGTTGCCTGCTCCCAGCGCCAGAGGCGAACAACAGCAGGGGTTTGTTACCAGGTGTGCGTCACCCAATAATCACAATGGGGTGGAGAAGCAGAAAAGTTTATTTGCACTGCAAACAAGGTACAGGGAGAATAGAATTTCAAATCCTGCACACAGAGCAAAAAGTTACACAGGCTATTTTTATATATATTATTTAATATATTTAATATATATTAAATAATATATATATAAATATATATAAAAATTATTTAATAGCAAGCTGCCCTAAGTATTCATATAGCCAGCCAATCCAGTTACCAGCTAGTTTCCTTGTTTTTTTATACCATCTGTTAAACCATATATAAAGCTGCTTTATTTAACATTGTTTTTTCATATTTGCCCTGTTTGGCCTTGTTTAGTTTTAGGCAGTCTAACTCTGCAACATATTGTTGCAAATCCTCAGCATAACTGCTACCAGTGCCTCTAGGCAAGGGGGGCCAAGGACACTTGAGCCTAGTACGCATAACTGCTGTGAGTGCCTCCAGGTGTGTGTGTGGGGGGGGCAAGAACACTTGGGCCTAGTGCAAGAGGGCTTCATCAACACTCATGGTCTTCCACCCCCTCGAGTTACCTAGTGGCCATGCCCAGTGTCCCCAACAGTACCTTTGTACACCCACTTTTAATAAACACTTTTGTGTTTAATTTAACTTAAAAGCAACAATGGATCCTGAGGTGCTTATGGTGTCTTATTCATCTGAGCACCGAATCAAATACAAAAAGGGGTTGGTCTGTCCTGTTTTAGTTGATTTTTTTAAGTCTATTTCTCTGCTTAACATTTCTTTTAACAAGCTCAAGTGCTTGACTGAAGCTGGTATCATCTTGGAATTTACTCTCAAACTTATGAGTCTGTTCTAGTTAGAACATAAGTGATCCAGTTATTACGGAATGATCAAATATACTTCTTACCGTCTGGCTATCAAATCCTGTCTCACTTTAATTTCAAATGTATAAATAATAATGTTTGTACAATACCATAGGAGCGTGAATGGTGCTTTACAGACAAATAAATAAGATTGTCCCTCCCTGCTCCAAAAAGTTTATTACAAACTAGGTTAAATAAGACACATTTTGCCTCAGTGAGAGATTACAACAGAGAAGTGGGTGGGAATGAGACAGTCTTGCACAGTACATGTTCATGAGGTTACTTCTTTTCTTATTGTCACAGCTTATTAATTATGTTTGTAATATTTTATTTTTTTTAATTGACGAATTCCTAATGGGGGATTAGAGCTGAAAGAGGGTACTGAAGAGAGACTTGAAGGAGGTGCAGGTACAGTGTCAGGAAGCAAAAAGAAAAGGAGTACTAGTGGGACCTTAAAGACTAACCAATTTATTTGAGCATAAGCTTTCGTGAGCTACAGCTCACTTCATCGGATGCACTTCACTCCATGACCTCATGGAAGGTCTTTCCAGGAGTATGGGTAAGCATTGGAGAAAGTACAAAGACTTTTGTGGGAGAAAAGATGTGAAAGTAAGCTGAACTGGGTCACCTGACAACTCAAGTGAGGTGAAGGGAGATATTGGCTGGAACAGAACTAATTACACCCTTTTGTTCATCTGGATTCTCTCTTGCATTATGACCAAATCTGCTTTAAAAAGAAAATTAAATTAAAGGTCTGAAAATTCATGCTATGGATCCCCAAAGCTGTAGGGGTAAATCTTCCCCCCATCTCTCCTCCTAAAATATTAAACCAGTATTTAAGGCAGAATACCATATGAGCGAAACCTGGAACTTTGAACATTAATTTCTTGCTTCAGTCTTGGATTGTTTTGTTATTGGGGTTCATTTAAACGTTCATTATCTGAGCAAGATAAGCTAATGCTGCTAAAGATTCTGGCAGAAAGGATGCATGAGAACAGTGAAAATTGGGAATTGGTAGCATTTCAACCTGTACTGTACTAAAGCATTTTTTTTTAAATGTACGGCAAACTGCCTTGCTGATGAGGGTAAATGAAGCCATGTTGTGAAATGCTAGGAGTCAGCAGTGCTGAGAGGCAGTGTGCATTAAGGCATAGTAGTTGTGAACACTGAGCTGTCCTTCTGGGACCCCATACAAAATGATGTAACTGAGTGAAAAAGCTCTGTAGAAATAAATCTCTTCTCCTTCCCCATTTGTTCTGTTGTGCTGTCATTAATGCAGTACTTTAATTGGGCTCCGGATTGGCACTTCTTTAGTCTTGCAGCGGAATTACATTGTATGAAAAGAACTCTTTGCAATAAAAGCTGGAGAGACTGAAATTTTGTTTTACAGCTCCATATGTGTGCTTCAGCATTACTCAGGAAGCTGAGGTGACCTTTTTAGTACTTGTGGGGTAAGTTTTGCAGTCAGTAATTTATGAAAGGTTCTGGTTGCCCTTTCCAAATACTTAATTTCTGTGCACTTGTGAAAGTTTTGTACAGTCATCTGTTTCTCTGTCTCATATGGGTATCTAGGATTTATAGACTTTCAGCATCTTGGTATCTGAGCTCCGTATTTTTCTCATGGAAAGTGCAATGAACTAAGATTTAAATTGTTCTGTCTTGGTTAATTGTGACTGACTCGGCAGGTATAGATTTGTTCTTGACTTTTGGATTAAAAAATCAGAGTAGACTTTTGGTATTTGTATTGGGCAGTAAAAGTATCTCTCTATTCCCTGAGATGTACATGTCTTTTGCCCATGCAGTCTCCATTCTGTTAAGTGCTTTTGGATTTGCATGTTCTGGAAATCCCATACTAAGGTTTATGGCAGTTATGTTTTAGCAGAAAGAAATAAAAAGAGAGAGAATCCTGTTGAGCAGACATACATGATATGTGCTGCACAGGTAACATGTTAACATGAGTCAAGAGCATGTGAGCTGTACAAATGACTGGGATGTTCAGTCCTCAGTATATCCTGGGTGCTTCTGCAACATAATTGCTAGAAATGTTTACTGCTCACTTCCTTCCACTCACACCATGACAGCAGCGGGAGGGAAGCGTGGATAAGAAACAAGGATGTTTTAAAATAAATATATTGGATTTTTAAATTTTAATTCTATATTTATTTAAAAAAAACATAATTAGTTAAATTTGAAATTTACAATCTATGTTAAGGCCTAAACTTGTTATAATATATTTAAATAATTTTAAATTAAATGCAAAAAATATTAAGCAGTACATGTTTGCTGCTGAATTTCAAAGAAAGTTGGACTACTGAAGTGTTGTAAGTTTGTTGCTAAGCATCTGGAACCAAAATTTGTTGAAGTGCTGAACCAGATTTTGAGATCAGATTCTCTGCACCTGCAGAAAAGGCTAACTTTTTACATTTTCATGTATTCAGCTAGTTCAGTCAAAGTTAGGAAGGAAAAAACAGGAAAACTTGTCTTCTTCTCCCAATCTAGGAATAAAAATCAGGTATGAGAAGATGAGATCGACTGGTTTAAAAATCTTGAATGACATGGTGACCAGAAACACTCACGTCCATTCACTAACTACAGATCATACTTCCTTTGTTTAATACATCAGCTAGTTTAAAATGCAAAACATTACTGATCAACTTTTTTTTCTTGTGAATCCAGTACATTTAAGGTAGTTCTATTTAAAAACAAAATGTAAAATGCTGTTTGTGCATTTTAAGTGAATTCCACTCAATCTCCAAAAGGAGCTTGACACAAATCACAAGTTAAAAAAAACAAACAAAAAAAAACTTATCTAGTAAATAGGAAAAAACCCATTTACCATTTTCTAACATAATAAAAATGTAAAAATTAAGAATCTCCATAAATGTAAATTAAGCTGTATAATTGCTTAAATAAATGTGTATAGATGCACTGTATCCCATGGTTAGCAAAAAGAAGTGCCAAATTTAGCACAAAGGCTGCAATTCAGTTGCAAGTCAACATGTTTTAATTTTTATCAACCAATGAGAATCAATCTGTCTTTAGAAAAATACCAATGTGAAACACATCTAAAATTGATGATTTAAATCAATCCACCTTGGTATGAAGATCACTTCCATTCACCTTCTTTTTCCGGGCTCCTGGTAACCTGAACTAATGGACGTAAAAAAAATCCTAGTGGCATTGAATGACCAGTATGTTCCACCTGAGTCTGTGTGGGTGGGGATAAAAAAGACCTCTTGAGTTTTCTTGTAAACCTCACTGAATTCTGGAAGAAAGGTGTGACTTGCTCTCCTGACATGGACCTCTGTTAAACTCCTTTTCAGGCTGTGCTCAGACATTTGTGCCCTGTACTGAACTTTGGGAAGAGTACATATGATTAAATGTACATGCATCAACAATACACTTGGCAAAGAGTAACTGCTGTTTGGTAACATTTACAAGAAGATGGAGATGGGAAACCTGTCTTAATTTTCAGCCGTGGGGTTGAGTGTGCTAGTCAGTCAGTGCACCCAGAATTTTAAAGTGTAGGTGATGTCAGCAGCTAGGCCATATGACAGATAGTCAAGACAGCTTAACTTCTAAAAAAGACTCTTCTTGGCTACCATAAAATTGAGATGTTGGAATCTGGGATCCAAATGGTCTTTGGGCAAGTAATCTTGATCGTATTTTTCTTCTTTCAGTTTCAAATAGGACAAGAATGTAACAGTGTAATGCAAGTGGAATTTCTTTTTCTGTCTCATAGGATTCCAGTTGGAGGATTTTACTGACCTTGGATCTAATTAATTCCTGAGGATGGCAAGTAAAGGGCCCACGGCGTCTACATCCACTGAAAACTCCAGTACCGGAGGGACCAGTGGCAGCAGCAGTAGTAACGGTGCTGGGGAAAATACTAATCAGGACAGCACTTTTGAATGCAACATCTGTTTAGACACTGCCAAGGATGCGGTTATCAGTCTCTGTGGGCACCTCTTCTGGTCAGTATACTACTTTCCTTAGGTAGACCAGAATATGGGGCTGGGACAAACACACTCTCATCATCCAGGAGCCGAGGCTATAACGAGGTTAAATGTCAGATGAAAAGTCCAGCCTTGCAATCTTAAAATGTGAATGGGATTATGGATTTGGAATTGAATGCTGTAAACAGAAATTTGCTAATTTACTGTTCTGTTCTCAGATCCATTTTTCTGTTAAATATGTAGTTACTCCAGACTAGTGCTGGTCTCCATAAGTTTTGCTTTTGGTAGTCCTCTGGATTGTTGTGCTAAAAACTGAATTGCACAGCCTTGATTAATATAATTTGGCAGAGCAATATTATTCTCATTCATGCCTTCTGGCTTGGCACATACTCACTGTATATGGGTTTAAATTCCTTTGTAACCCACCCATACCTGGAACTGCTTTGCATCTTGTCCTTGAAGCAGGCTCCAGAGTCGAAATTATGAATTTTTAGGCAAATCACACCCTCACCACAGGCTTTCTTTCACTGCAAGTGCTGGCAGAAATGTTGTAGAGAGCCCGTTTTTGTTGTGAAGTTATTTTTCTTTCCCCATACCATCATGGCAGTGGCACTAGCTCTTCAGGTCCACCGTCTGTCCAATTTGGGCAGATGTCCCACAAACACGGTGAAAATGTTATGCCTCCCATGTGTCTTGTCTGGGTTTGAGCATTGAAGTAGATTGCCCTGCTTTTCCACAATACTTCAGTGGGCTGCAAGGGTTTCTTTTTCCTCAAATGTTACTGTTTTGGTGTAGTTGAAAGATGGAATTATACAGGAAATAACCCCCTTTCCCCAATTTTTTGTTAAATGTAACAGTTTATCAATGGTTGACATTGCTAATTGTGTGGGGTTTTAAATACTATGGATTAAATTCAGGTCTCAGTTAAACCTGTGTGGTTGTATGGGTGTAAGTAAGTAGAATTTGGTATCAACTGGAGGTCCTTGTTACCTCGCTTTTCTTACAATGAAACTTTCTTGTGATCACAGCTTTTTTATGAGACCACCTAAGTGGAGTGACTTTTTACACCAGGATTGAAGGTCCAATCTTCCGGTGGACAATCTGCATATTGTTTATACCACTTGGAGAGCAGTTCATTGCAGTGTTTTTTTATAAGTAGTCTTATCTTGTGGCCTGTTTTTGTTTGGTTTTGACTTTTTTAAAGTTGCCACAAGGACTTTAATTGAAGTAAAGTGTCTTAAAGGAGAAATTAGAATAACCCTATTCTGTTCCTCATACTTTGTACCTGTTTTAGAATTAACAGCATGATGCATAATGTACATTTCTCCAAATCTCACCCAATATTTTAGCCACGTGTTCCTCCCTATAATTCTTAAGATTCTAACATCATACTGTTGGCATCTTTCTAATTTGCATCTTTGCGTAGGACATGAGTTCATGGGATTGGTGAGCAGAATCGGTGCAAAAAGGCCCAGAAAGATGTATTTAAGCCTTTGTGTATGCCTTTTGTGCTGATGTCTAAGGCTGTGGAACTCCTAGATGGTGAGATTACAGGGACCAAGAGTTGTGATGTGGTTTCTGTCCATTTGGCAACCTAGTGTCAGATTGTATAAACTGGAAGGGCCAGAGGAGGTCTGACTTCGGCTATACTTTCAGAAGTTCAGTTTGTTCTAATGCAAAGTTATGGTCCTGACATTGCTGATTCTTTAACCTTCTGCTGTCTCTTAGGTGTGCTGTCCCCAATATGCTCTCTACATTTGCTAAATCTCAATGTAGGTTACTAACTACGTTTTTTCCCTTTCTCTCTTTCTGCACTGTTATCAAATCACCCTGGGAATACCAACAGTTGGCCTTGTTTACACCAGGTAAGATCGTTTTCTTTTTACTTTGTCTTTCATCAGCTCCTATTACACAATAACCCCCTCAGTCCTCTAGGGTGTTCTGTCAGAAGCTGCAATATCCCCTTCTCTTTCTAAGCACACTTCCTTCTCTCCAGGGCAACCAGAATGCACTAATTACACTTAACATGCAATCATTTGCAATCCACTTTTCCAGAGAAAGAAAAGTATAAGACAAAAGTCCATTTTTTTCAGGGTCTTGACCACTCAAATATTTCAGTGATCCAGGGAGGAGAGGCTACATATGACAGCTGAGGGGGCTTAATATGTAGATTGAAAACTTGAAGCTCTCTTGCCACGCTTACTGTTACACCCCTACTCTGTGTGTTAGAATCATAGAAACTAGAGATGAGACAAGACTAGTCCTACCCCAGGCCAGTGCAGGGTTGTTTCTACAGTGTAGTTGTCAGAGTTTTCCCAGCCAAATTACAAATGTACACTTCAGCAGATGTGATATAGCAGTGTACTATACTAAACTACAGCAAGTACTGCCCAAATCTGAGGCACTTCAGCATTTCCAAAGGGTAGGCAGTTTGCCTCCTTGTTTTTCTGAATAGCTGTAGAATTCTATTTGGCTGGCTTTTGTGTGGCTGTGTGAGATACATTTGCATGTTACTATTGTTCCATTGTTCTCATGGTGCCTTATTTATTTTGTTTTATTTTTCTCTCTTAGTGGTTAGAGACCAGGCCAAACAGGCAGGTGTGTCCAGTATGTAAAGCAGGAATCAGTCGAGATAAAGTTATTCCTCTGTATGGAAGGGGTAGTACTGGGCAGCAGGACCCCAGGTAAGGAATCCAAATGCAGCCACTTCTTTGTGGAAACCACAAACCTAATTATTGTTCAGGTGATGTGTCAGATAAGAGATGGTTAAACCTTAGGTGGAGATGATATGTCTGCCAAATACATCCTGGCTCTCCCAGGGCCTGGATTCCCACACCCCGTTTCTTGCTTATCTGTGGAAATGTATTTTAACTGAATTGAACACTAATTACTAACTGAAGATAGCACATTGTGCAAAATATTACCTGACTCGGGCAACTTGGACAAGACATTCATGGGACTGATCACAGTTTTCAAGCTCCCTTGATTGTGAAATGTAACAAGGATGTTGCTGCACAGAAATGTAGAATCTCAATTTGTGGATTTGGAACTGGAGTTTCAACTAACTGGTAGGCCTGCTGGCTCCTGCTAGTAAGCTAACTGCACGCAACTTTGCTGCAACAATTCAGTGGTCTCTGGACATCTGTGAAAGAGCAATTAATGTTTGTTCTATTTTACTAGCCAGGACAGGAAACAAATATTACACCATATATCACTATGCTTATACTAACTCTACTGTCTTTTCCAGAGAAAAAACTCCACCACGACCACAGGGACAGAGACCTGAACCAGAGAACAGAGGGGTAAGTAAAACACAAGTTGAAGTGGAAAGATGGGATTAGGATTTGGCGGGGAGGGAGACCAACTGTGGAGATCCTTTTATATTGGCTATTTTAAGTGTCTTGATACCTGATGATGTGTCGTGAATGCCTCCATTACTCAGCATTCTACAGCATGAGTTAACTTTACTCAAACTTTACAATTAAAGCGTACAGTGTGGTGTTGCTGGGGATGTTATCTTTCATAATCAGAACATGCTCCCCATGCATAAGTGGTGCAGTGCTTCTGAAAATGGTGCGGGACATATCTCTCCTTTTTGTCAAATGAGAGGTGTCCTGGAAATGTACACTGGGTCTACTTCTGTCACTGTATGCCAAAGATCCCCAAAGAGTGGGGCTCACCCCCCTAAGGGGGTGTGGAGGAATGTGTAGGGGGCACATTGAAGTCCAGGCCAGCCTCTATGCGGGGTGGGGAGGGAGTGTCATCCAGCCGCTCCACACCCCCAGCTCTGCTCCGGTCCTGCCCCCAGCCATGCCCTGTTCCTGGCCGCGGCTCCGCTGATGGCCCCACGCCAGCTCTCAGCCTCACCACTAGCCATGGCTCCGTTCCCAGCCTGGAGCCGAGGCTGGGGGCAAGGCTGGGAGTGGAGCCGTACCTGGCTGCGGGCCCAGCTGCCAGCCTACACCACAGCTCTGCTGTGGCCCCACTCCCGGCCCTAGAATTACCCCCTGCTGTGGCCCCTGCCTCGGTCCCTTCACCCCTGTCTGTGATCCTTCCTCTTCTCCCCGACTCCCCCGGAGCTGCAGCCATGCTCCTAGCTCTGGGGGTGTGTGGACAGGGGTAAGTGTGTGTGTGTGGGGGGGGGGTGCGCGATCCTCAAAAGTTTGGGGACTGCTGCTGTATGCTGATAGCCACTTTGCTATAGAACATTACTTAACCATGTTTATGTATACACATCCGAATGGAGTGGGGTATGTGTATGCAAACAGCAGCCCAGGTATGTAAATACAGTGAATATAAATAGTAGGCTGTACATGGGGAACAGTTATCAGGATTGACCAGAGTTTCCTGGCATAGTAAGAAGTGAGCGTGACCTGATGAAACACTTGCATATTTCCATGTAATTCAGCTTCAAGTCCCCAGAGCCCACTTGTATACCTCATTGCTTCAAACAAACAGCCCTGCTGGATATGACTAAGGAACATTTCTATATTGAATAAATGGGAGCTCAGTAGTTCTCTCTCCGCGGAGCGTTGTCTTCTTATTAAATCAGCTGCTGTGTCTTGGTGGAACCTTTTAGCAGGTGCTGCCATTAATTGGAGGAATCTGACATAAAGACATTGCAGCAGTGATGCTGCTTCTCCATTTTCTGAAACTGCAGGAGCTCCCATGCAAAGAAGCATCGCTGCAACTGGCCCCTTTTATAGGGAGTTGATGACAAGACAACTGACAACATAGGCAGAAGAGTCAGAATCTTTACTAATCAAATCAAGGGGTTAGTCCAGAAACTCTAGGTCTAAGAATTATGTCACTGGGATCAGTTCTGTGTACACTCAAAGTTCGATGGTTAGAAATTAGCGTATCCTCTGGAACTGATACCACTGGCATAATTCTGAAACAAGAAGGCAATCTTCTGTGGATTGGTGGAGTCTAGGACTAGGCTAACTGTTTGCTCTCCCACAGCCATTAATTACAGTATCATTGTTTGTTTCATACTAGTTGTTTCCTAAACATTGCATCCATTTTAAGGATTTGGATGTTCCGTGATTCAGGAGTTTCATCTTTCTGCTTGGCTAGACTAACCCTGTAATTTTGCTTTGGACCCTGTACAGTCAGTGATGTTGGATCATAAAGCAACCCTTCCTTCCCTCCCCCTTCCTTGATGTCACGTCTCCCTGCATCACATTATGTTGTATATAACCTATATTGTAGGCTCCTTGGGGCAAGAACTCTTCTCCCTCCTCCCCATAAAGCTTCCTATGGTGCTGTAGGAACACAATTTTAAAGTGACTATGTGCAACACTTTACATATATCCCGAGGAGCAATGTTGGGTAATTTTTGATGTTACTTTTGTTTTAGATTAATTATGAGTCAATATTTGCTATCCATCAAAGCTTTTTAAAAAAACAAACAGTAAGTGATATCCACTTATATAAATGATGATACAGTGTCAGATATCTGGTGAGAGAATTACAAAAACATTTAGCATTTGCTAACCTGTAGACCTCAAACATGAGCTGCAGTGAGGTGTGGTACCATACAGGCACAAACTGAAAACTGACAGGCACTGTGATCCTCATTTAGCCTAAAGAAGTCCAGTGACAGGGAATATTTGGCTTTTACTCTGTCTTGCAGTATAAATGACAGTATGTTTCACTTCCATTTTTTTCTTCTCTGCAGGGATTCCAGGGCTTTGGGTTTGGAGATGGTGGCTTTCAAATGTCATTTGGAATTGGGGCATTTCCCTTTGGTATATTTGCCACAGCATTCAACATAAATGATGGGCGGCCTCCACCAGGTATTATGCATCTCACCTTCTGGGGAAATCCCACAGGAGAATAAATTTCATATAGGTTAATTTTTATCTTTCAAGCAAAGAACCTTTTAAATCACTAACTTGTCTGAATGCCAAAGTAACCCAGTGAAAGCAACATGTCGGGAAATACCCTTTTGAGCACACAGTGTTGGTGCACTGTAGAACTAATCATCTAAGGGTGAACAACAAAGGGAAAAGCTTTGCTGTGTTTTTATTATATAAAATACATACATTTTTAAAGGTTTCAGAGTAACAGCCGTGTTAGTCTGTATTCGCAAAAAGAAAAGGAGTACTTGTGGCACCTTAGAGACTAACCAATTTATTTGAGCATAAGCTTTCGTGAGCTACAGCTCACTTCATCGGATGCATCTGATGAAGTGAGCTGTAGCTCACGAAAGCTTATGCTCAAATAAATTGGTTAGTCTCTAAGGTGCCACAAGTACTCCTTTTCTTTTTACATTTTTAAAGGTGTTTTTCTGGTGGTTTTACATTAGAAAATACCAGCTTACGACTTTTCTCTCTGTTTTGCTGAAGGACTTTTTGGAGGATTGAAGAACTAGAGAGCAATAGTGACACTACAAGTTAAACAGGTTTTAACAAAAAACATTTTAAAACAGTCCGACTGAACATTCCTTCTCCTCAAGTGAGAACTGGGAAAGCCCCTTCAGTGATCTGAGCGCTTCCATTCCAGTCCTCCAAAAGATTCTCCAGGAAAACCAGAGAAGTTGAGACCTGAATTTCTAGCATTTTTAAAAAGAAGGAAAAATCATATTTTGTATATGTGGGAGAACTTTTTTGGGATGAAAAACGTTGTCGGTCTTTATGTACCATAAAGAAGAAGAAAAAGCAAGAACACTACTTTCTTTGCTTTGCAGTTCATCTTCAAGATGATCACCTGTATGCTACAACAAATAACTTCCTGGTGAATTAATTTCAATGCTGTCAATTGAATAAAACCAGTTGGGTTACTTTAGTACAGTGGCTTCATTCTGAGGATTGCCAAACAGTCTGTAAAACTGAACTTCTCCTCCTCTGCACAGTAGTTAAACTGCAAGAGCCTGCCTGTTCTGGGCAGAAAATCTACAGCCCAAGATTTCCAGGGCTGCCTATGTTAAATCTTTTAGCCAATAGTCTGCCATACTGTGCTTAGAGTAAAGGAGTCCCAGTACATGTATTTCATTTGGAATAATGAGGGAAAACTGAACTGGATTCTTAAGCTCTTGAAAGGGCTGCTAAGTTGTATACCCTTTGGCATCTTAGCATTTAGCCCAGAGGTGGACAAACTACAGCCTGTGGGCCACATCTGGTCTGCAGGACCATCCTGCCTGGTCCCTGAGCTCCTGGCCGAGGAGGCTAGCCCCCGGCCCTTCCCCTGCTGTTCCCCCTTTCCCTGCAGCCGTGCCACCAGCGCTCTGGGCAGTGGGGCTGCACGCTCCTGCAGGGCAGCACATCTGACTTCAGCAGGACGGCGCGGCTGCCAGACATGCTGCTCTGAGCGCCATGGTAGGGGGGCCGGGGGGGGGTTGGATAAAGGGCAGGGGGTCCCGGGGTGCAGTCAGCGGACAGGGAGCAGGAGGCGGTTGGATGGGGTGGAGGTTCTGGGGGAGGGATCCTGGGGGAGACGGTTAGGGGGCAGGGGTGTGGATAGGGGTCGGAGCAGTCAGGATGGGGGGAGGGGTTTGGATGGGGCGGGGTCCCAGGGTGGGGCGGTTAGGGGCGGGGGATCCCAGGAGGGGGCAGTCAGGGGACAAGGAGCAGGGGGGTTTGGATGGGTTGGGGGTTCTGAAGGGGGCAGTCATGGGGCAGGAAGTGGGGGGGGGGTCGGATAGGGGGCGGGGGCCAGGCTGTTTGGGGAGGCACAGTCTTCCCTTCCCAGCCCTCCATACAGTTTTGCAACCCCGATGTGGCCCTTGGGCCAAAAAGTTTGCCTACCCGTGATTTAGCCCATTAGTTGTACCTTGCTTTGTACTATCTGCTTGCGTAAGAGTGTGTCTGTTTGGAGCTAGAGACCGTGTGGATTTGTGGTGGTTCGGGTTAAATAAGTACATAAGAATGGCCATACTGGGTCAGACCAATGGTCCATCTAGCCCAGTAGCCTATCTTCTGACAGTGGCCAGTGTCAAATGCTTCAGAGAGAATGAACAGAACAGGAAATCGAGTGATCCATCCCTTGTTATCCACTCCCAGCTTCTGGAAATTAATGATTGCCAGTAATCCTTTTTTAAATCTGTTGTTCATCTGCAGGCTCAGTATTTTGTTCTGGGGGGGACACTTAGTTTTGAGCTCCTTTAAGCTTCCCACTAGTTTTATTGGTATAAGACTCCCCTTAAGATTTTCTGTCTGTTTATAACTTGTTTATTCTGAGGTATATTCCTCTTGTGAAGGAGAAAGGTCCTGGTGCAAAACTTTGTAGTGTAGAAACCCCTGGCTGAGGTAGACTTACTTCAGCATTGTCTTCTGTAAATCTCTGGTGAGGGCTGCCTGCTCGAGTAGGGTCACGTCCCCAGGCCTACTTAAATCTTGCTTTGTGGAGCTGACGTTTTACATTCCTTCCTAATTCCCAGTGTGAGCGAGGCAGTCTGAATCATTCCTGTAACAGAGAAATTTTGCCAGTAACAGTTGGTCAACTGGTGGGTTCCTTGCAAATCTCACTAGACTTATGAATATGCTATGTGCAGTATATACTACATCTTGAAGAAGAGGAAAGAACTGAACTGTTTTACTTCCTGTTTTTCAGCTGTTCCAGGGACACCCCAGTATGTGGATGAGCAGTTCCTATCCCGCCTCTTCCTGTTTGTGGCTCTGGTGATCATGTTCTGGCTGTTGATTGCATAACTGCTCTATACCCTGTATATTCCTGGTCATCAGGGTCTCTGAACTAGTTAAAAACTGCTCCCCCATCCCACTTTAAACCTTCTGGTGTCTGGTTCCGTAGCTAATCACAAGTTCCAGGAATCAGTGGTGCCACAACACACTGAGGAATCTCGCATGTTGCACCAGAACCTTGGAATTAAATAACAGTTAAAAAGCATATCTTACCTCAGCCATGTGTCATACCACTGGTATCCAGATACAACCATGGACCTAGCTTTGAGCTTCACTCTCAAAGGGAGCGTTGCTTTGAAATCCTGTGCCAATCAGCTAGGCCAGGTTTATGTGGAAGGCACTGGTACTGAAGGAGTGTGGGCTGGTGAGGAAAGGAACCTACTGCATTGTTCATCAGTATCACGTGTGTAACATCCATGATTGGAAAGAAATGCATCAATTGAAGTTCCAGAACATTTTTTAATCTTTTTATATCAAAGTCCAGTTCTTGCCAGGAAATATCTTGCAGCACCAGTAAGACTTCTTTGGGAGGGCATCTGCCTGAAAATGGAATCAGCTTTGGAGACCAGTGTTCGATACTTGCTGTTACTCACCAGAGTTGTGAAAAGTCAATGGCACTTGAATGGCTGTAACATGAGGGGTTAAGAAACTTCAGCCTAAAATTGTAAAATAATCTGAATTTTCTGGAGCTAGACACTTGAAAATTCTCTCATCATGGGGTTGGGTAGGGTTGTTGGACAGTAGAGTACCTCTCTGGTCACATGCAGTGCTGTTCCTCAGTGACAAAGCAGTGTTTGTTTTTTCTTGGGTTTGTGCAGTGGTCTTTACTCATGGATAGTACCTTCATAACTCTGTTACTGTAGCTGCACTCACTCCTTCTTCCAAAGTTGAGACTTCCAGGACTATTGTGTACTCTGAATAAAATCATTTTACAGATCTGAGATCATCTTGTTTTGGGGGAGAGGCCACAATGGGGATTTATTAAGTGAGTTGTGAGGTTAACTTTTCAAACACATTTATTTTGGCAAAAAATTAAATCTAAACTTGCCTAGCAGGTGCCACTGTAGGGAATAGCGTAAGACCATTTCCTGTACGGTAGTGCACAGCTGCTTCCAGCCTATAAGGAATGGCTGTAGTGCACGAGCTCCTGCAGGTTTACCAAAGATGATCATTTGAAGGACAGCAGATTATAAATATTTTTGTGCCTGGAGCAGGATGTTGCAGAAGGTGTGCCCACAACTCTGAAAGCTTTTATGGAATTCTGTTAGGTATGAAGCTTTAAAAATTGTTTCTGATTGATTCTCTGGATCCACAGTACCTGAAATATGAGGGATTTTTTTACCTCTGTTTGATTTTCTCCTAATTCTAACTGGACACTTTCAAAAGGATTCTCTTCTGTTTTTATTTTGAGGTGCTGTTTGTTTGACTCAGATCACTAGTAGTCAGAGATTAACCTTCTGTAGAGAGGAATTTTGTGACTTTCTGGGCAATAAATCATGATATTTGACAAAACAAATCAATATATAGAATCTCATTCACTTGCTTCAGGAGCTAGGCTTTTTTGCATGTACAAGGATGAAGTGCCTGGGCAGGACAACCGTGAGCAGTAGCAGTGAAACTTACTTGCCTAAACACAAACTGTTCGTCCATCTGTAGCATGATGATGTGGGAGGAGCAGTTAGGAGTTTTGCTTGCCTGCCCCAAAAGTCTCAGCAAGCAGGATTTTGTAAAGCTGGCTTCTTCAATAGTTTACCTCATCCATCGTATACCAAGATGCAAGATCTGGTTGAGTATAGGTAATTCAAGTGCTGCTTGAACAGTGCAGGCACTTTAGGAGCTTCATCCGTTCTAATTGGCTTCTGTAGTGCATATTTTGGAAATTAAGTGCATTTTTATCATCAACTGGCCACATTATGTAGCTTTTTCACTGCCTTGATATTTTATTGAGAGGCAGCTCCACCTACTGGTGAAAAGGGAATGTTCATCTGCTAATGTAAAAGGGATTTTATTTCCTTCCCTTCTCCCATTATTCTGAGAAACTGCTATGCTAGGAAAGAGAGAGTGTTCTTCCGGAAGTAATCTGCTAAGAAGTTTATTTCTTCAAAGCTTTTATCCTTTAAAGATGACAGTGAGAAATTCAGCTGTAACATGAACAAAAGAGGTATTAAACCAGACAACATTTTTTTATTTTAAAATATAAACTTTTTAGCTTAATTTGCTAAAATTAACAGTTGCTCTTGAGAAGCTGAAGGGATGAAGACTGAAATGGCTGCAATGATAGAATTTAGAGTCGTTAGTTTCCTGGCAATCCAAGAATGAGATAGCTTAAGTGTTAATGCTTCTGATTTTCTTAGTGTGCATTTTGTATTGTGTCATTTTTCCCTTCCTTGTATTCAGACTGCACATGGCCTGCAGTTAGAGAAAGATGGCACATACAGTGTAACCCTTTACTGTTCACTAATTTTCACTGTTGTGAAAGTGATTTAGAATAAAAAATGGTTTTACATTGACCTAAGCCTATGTGGATTCCTTTTGTGTAAGGAAGTGCAGTGCCCTTGCCCTGTGCTACTTAGAATTATCACTGTAGGAGGCACTACTGTGAACACAGTGGCAGAAAAAAAAATTATACCTATATTATTGTGGGAATTGTTAGCAGTATCAGAGCTGCTGTTGGTACACCTGCTCTGTAGATGTACGTCCATGATGTATTCTTCATGCAAAGAAGAAACCAGCTGTTGCTGTCTTCTGATAAATGGCAATGAAACAGTCTTTGAGACTGCTGGAGACTAGACGTAAAGGTTTCAGAGTAACAGCCGTGTTAGTCTGTATTCGCAAAAAGAAAAGGAGTACTTGTGGCACCTTAGAGACTAACCAATTTATTTGAGCATAAGCTTTCGTGAGCTACAGCTCACTTCATTGGATGCATACTGTGGAAAGTTTAGAAGATCTTATTATATACACACAAAGCATGAAAAAAATACCTCCTCCCACCCCACTCTCCTGCTGGTAATAGCTTATCTAAAGTGATCACCCTCCTTACAATGTGTATGATAATCAAGGTGGGCCATTTCCAACACAAATCCAGGTTTTCTCACACACCCCCCCCCCCCCACACACACACACAAACTCACTCTCCTGCTGGTAATAGCTTATCCAAAGTGACCACTCTCCTTACATTGTGTATGATAATCAAGGTGGGCCATTTCCAGTACAAATGCAGGGTTTAACAAGAACGTCTGTGGAGGGGGGGGGAGAGTAGGAAAAAACAAGGGGAAATAGGCTACCTTGCATAATGACTAAGCCACTCCCAGTCTCTATTCAAGCCTAAGTTAATTGTATCCAATTTGCAAATGAATTCCAATTCATCAGTTTCTCGCTGGAGTCTGGATTTGAAGTTTTTTTGTTGTAAAATAGCGACTTTCATGTCTGTAATCGCGTGACCAGAGAGATTGAAGTGTTCTCCGACTGGTTTATGAATGTTATAATTTGTGACATCTGATTTGTGTCCATTTACTCTTTTACATAGAGACTGTCCAGTTTGACCAATGTACATGGCAGAGGGGCATTGCTGGCACATGATGGCATATATCACATTGGTGGATGTGCAGGTGAACGAGCCTCTGATAGTGTGGCTGATGTTATTAGGCCCTGTGATGGTGTCCCCTGAATAGATATGTGGGCACAGTTGGCAACGGGCTTTGTTGCAAGGATAGGTTCCTGGGTTAGTGGTTCTGTTGTGTGGTATGTGGTTGCTGGTGAGTATTTGCTTCAGGTTCGGGGGCTGTCTGTAGGCAAGGACCGGCCTGTCTCCCAAGATTTGTGAGAGTGTTGGGTCATCCTTCAGGATAGGTTGTAGATCCTTAATAATGCGTTGGAGGGGTTTTAGTTGAGGGCTGAAGGTGACGGCTAGTGGCGTTCTGTTATTTTCTTTGTTAGGCCTGTCCTGTAGTAGGTGACTTCTGGGAACTCTTCTGGCTCTATCAATCTGTTTCTTCACTTCCGCAGGTGGGTACTGTAGTTGTAAGAAAGCTTGACAGAGATCTTGTAGGTGTTTGTCTCTGTCTGAGGGGTTGGAGCAAATGCGGTTGTATCGCAGAGCTTGGCTGTAGACGATGGATCGTGTGGTGTGGTCAGGGTGAAAGCCGGAGGCATGTAGGTAAGAATAGCGGTCAGTAGGTTTCCGGTATAGGGTGGTGTTTATGTGACCATCGTTTATTAGCACCGTAGTGTCCAGGAAGTGGATTTCTTGTGTGGACTGGACCAGGCTGAGGTTGATGGTGGGATGGAAATTGTTGAAATCATGGTGGAATTCCTCAAGGGCTTCTTTTCCGTGGGTCCAGATGATGGAGATGTCATCAATATAGCGCAAGTAGAGTAGGGGCGTTAGGGGACGAGAGCTGAGGAAGCATTGTTCTAAATCAGCCATAAAAATGTTGGCATACTGTGGAGCTATGCGGGTACCCAAAGCAGTGCCGCTGATCTGAAGGTATACATTGTCCCCAAATGTAAAATAGTTATGGGTAAGGACAAAGTCACAAAGTTCAGCCACCAGGTTAGCCGTGACATTATCGGGGATAGTGTTCTTGACGGCTTGTAGTCCATCTTTGTGTGGAATGTTGGTGTAGAGGGCTTCTACATCCATAGTGGCCAGGATGGTGTTATCAGGAAGATCACCGATTTATTGTAGTTTCCTCAGAAAGTCAGTGGTGTCTCGAAGGTAGCTGGGAGTGCTGGTAGCGTAGGGCCTGAGGAGGGAGTCTACATAGCCAGTCAATCTTGCTGTCAGGGTGCCAATGCCTGAGATGATGGGGCGCCCAGGAATTCCAAGTTTATGGATCTTGGGTAGTAGATAGAATATCCCAGGTCAGGGTTCCAGGGGTGTGTCTGTGCGGATTTGATCTTGTGCTTTTTCAGGGAGTAAAGGGATATCCTCTATACTCACTGATCCTTTTACACAGAGTATGTACCTTAGAGCTGAAGGTGTTACCTGTACAAGCATATAGGTCAGCTATTTCTAGTCTAAACAGGCCATCTGTGAGATTGAACTATGCCTCTTTCAACAGAGAAAGTAAAAAAGCAGGCATCCCTTTGGTTTATTACTTATGTCTTGAGAAACAAATAATGTAACATTAATATTTTTTAAAATGGGGAAGCTATCTTGCCTATGGGGATGAATCTGCTCAAGGGTGGGGACCCATGAATGGCCTTTTCGCACTTCTGCCTGGACTCAATCTTTCCTATCCTTTAATGTCATTTACATAGTTGAAAGAGTTGCACCACCACTAACAGTCCTGCCATTTCAGAGGAAAACCAAAAAACCTAAACCACAGGATAAAAGTGTGAATGGGGGAGGGGTTGAGCGGAGTAGAAGCCGCTATTGAACAGAGAAGGAACACACGCGCACCAGATTAAAACGAGGAGGGTACCAGGAGAGGGCATCGAGCCTTTCCCATGCTGTTAGAGAACAGGAAGAGGGTTGTGGCGCCTGGAGGTGGAATAGGAGGGGGGCTGGCACAGCTTGGGAGCGAGGTTTAGGGTTGAGAGTAGGGCAGGAGATGGGGGTCGACCCTTTCGTGTCTTCCCTTTACAACTTCCCCCGCTCACGGAGCGAGCGCGGCGGCGATAGGGTGCAGCCACGTCCCGCCCCCAATCTCCCAGCTGGTTTAGCACGTGTGGAGTTAGGGAGGAGGTGGGAGCGGGCAAAGCCGAGCTGTGATTGGCCCACACCGGAAAAGGGGGTAGGCTGTGGCACGGAAGTGGCGGGGCTTCTAGAGGTGGGCGGGGTTGTGATTGGCCCGCGGCGGGGAAGGGGCGGGGCAGTGTTTGCCCCGGGGCGGGCGTTGCAGGTCCCCCGGGCCAGGTGCGGTATGACCCACCCCGCGCTCCGTAGAGGCTGACGTCACATGTGCGGGTGAGGTCTAGAGACCCGGTGGAGGCGTGGGGGTGCTTTGGTTGCGTGCCGCACTGAGGGGAGCGAGCCCGGCCGGGCGATGGAGGGGCCGCCAGGTGAGCTCCGGTCTCTGCGCTGCCTCGGCCCCGCCCTGGGACTGGGGGTGTCTGGCCCCGCTGGCCCGGGCCGCTGCAGGGCGCGGCTCCGTCACTGGCTGGGCTGCCGGAGGCGCTGAGCGCTCTGCGCGCCGGGACCGCCCCAGCGGGGACAGGTGCTGCCGGCGGCTGTCGGCAACAGGCGCTGGCGAGGAGCTGGGGCCGCTGCTCTGCGCCCCTCTTTTCTCCCCCAGTGTCTCTCCTCTAGGGTCGTGGTATAACCTCTCTGTCCTGGGACTCTGGCACAGCCCCTCCCCCTCACATCCCCCCGGAGTCCGGGCCTAGCCCCTTTCCTGTAGTCCGGGTACAGCCTTTTCCCTCACACCCCCCCCCCCGGAGTCCGGGCCTAGCCCCTTTCCTGTAGTCCGGGTACAGCCTTTTCCCTCACACCCCCCCCCCCCGGAGTCCGGGCCTAGCCCCTTTCCTGTAGTCTGGGTACAGCCTCTCCCCTCACACACCCCCCCCCCCCCGGAGTCCGGGCCTAGCCCCTTTTCTGTAGTCCGGGTACAGCCTTTTCCCTCACCCCCCCCCCCCGGAGTCCGGTCCTAGCCCCTTTCCTGTAGTCCGGGTACAGCCTCTCCCCTTACATCCCCCCCCCCCCGGAGTCCGGTCCTAGCCCCTTTCCTGTAGTCCGGGTACAGCCTCTCCCCTCACATCCCCCCCCCCCCCCCGGAGTCCGGTCCTAGCCCCTTTCCTGTAGTCTGGGTACAGCCTCTCCCCTCACATCCCCCCACCCCCCGGAGTCCGGGCCTAGCCCCTTTTCTGTAGTCCGGGTACAGCCTCTCCCCTCACATCCCCCCCCCCCCCCCGGAGTCCGGGCCTAGCCCCTTTCCTGTAGTCCGGGTACAGCCTTTTCCCTCACATCTCCCCCCCCCCCCCCCCCCCGGAGTCCGGGCCTAGCCCCTTTCCTGTAGTCTGGGTACAGCCTCTCCCCTTACATCCCCCCACCCCCCGCCGGAGTCCGGGCCTAGCCCCTTTCCTGTAGTCCGGGTACAGTCTTTTCCCTCACCCCCCCCCCCCCCCCCCCGGAGTCCGGGCCTAGCCCCTTTCCTGTAGTCCGGGTACAGCCTCTCCCCTCACATCCCCCCACCTCCCCCCGGAATCCGGTCCTAGCCCCTTTTCTGTAGTCTGGGTACAGCCTCTCCCCTCACATCCCCCCACCTCCCCCCGGAATCCGGTCCTAGCCCCTTTTCTGTAGTCCGGGTACAGCCTCTCCCCTCACATCCCCCCACCCCCTGCCGGAGTCCGGGCCTAGCCCCTTTCCTGTAGTCTGGGTACAGCCTCTCCCCTCACATCCCCCCCCCCCCCGGAGTCCGGGCCTAGCCCCTTTCCTGTAGTCTGGGTACAGCCTCTCCCCTTACATCCCCCCACCCCCCGCCGGAGTCCGGGCCTAGCCCCTTTCCTGTAGTCTGGGTACAGCCTCTCCCCTCACATCCCCCCCCCCCCCCGGAGTCCGGGCTTAGCCCCTTTCCTGTAGTCCGGGTACAGCCTCTCCCCTCACATCCCCCCACCTCCCCCCGGAATCGGGTCCTAGCCCCTTTTCTGTAGTCCGGGTACAGCCTCTCCCCTCACATCCCCCCCCCCCCGGAGTCCGGGCTTAGCCCCTTTCCTGTAGTCCGGGTACAGCCTCTCCCCTCACATCCCCCCACCCCCCGCCGGAGTCCGGGCCTAGCCCCTTTCCTGTAGTCTGGGTACAGCCTCTCCCCTCACATCCCCCCCCCCCCCCCCGGAGTCCGGGCTTAGCCCCTTTCCTGTAGTCCGGGTACAGCCTCTCCCCTCACATCCCCCTAGCCCCTTTCCTGTAGTCTGGGTACAGCCTCTCCCCTTACATCCCCCCACCCCCCGCCGGAGTCCGGGCCTAGCCTCTTTCCTGTAGTCTGGGTACAGCCTTTCCCCTCACATCCCCCCCCCCCCCCCGGAGTCCAGGCGTAGCCCCTCCCTCTCACATCCCCCCAGAGTCCGGGCCTAGCCCCTTTCCTGTAGTCCGGGTACAGCCTCTCCCCTCACATCCCCCCCCCCCACCCCGGAGTCCGGGCGTAGCCCCTTCCCTAGAGTCCTGGCGTAGCCTCTCCCCTCCCATCCCCCCCCCCGGAGTCCGGGCGTAGCCCCTTCCCTAGAGTAGCCCCTCCCCATCACATCCCCCCCCCCGGAGTCTAGGCGTAACCCCCCCCCCTCACATCCCCCTGGAGTCTGGGCCTAGCCCCTTTCCTGTAGTCCGGGTACAGCCTCTCCCCTCACATCCCCCCGGAGTCCGGGCGTAGCCTCTCTGCTCACATCCCCCTATAGTCAGGGTATAGCCCCTTCCATACCCCTTCCATGGAGTCCTGGCGAAGCCTCTCCCCTCACATCCTCCCTATAATCTCCACACACCACCTTTAGGGCTTGGTGGACAGGGCCAGCCAAGCCATCTGTATGAGTGTTGGGCTATAAGTTTTTGCTTTTTCTCCATCACGAGCACACTGATATGGGTGGGTGGGAGAGACTGGTTTAGGCTGTGAATTGCCAGCTGAGTGCAGAACAGCCTGACACAGAAGTGGATGCATGGTATCAGGAAGTCACTTATGAGCTTGTGCCTAATAACGACCCAGTTAAAGGCTGGATGTGGAGCTCCTTGAACTGCTGCACATGTCATAGCTGACATGTAAGTTCAGAGTGACCCTGCTTCTCTCTAGTGGTGGAGACTGCAAATATTTTTATGTTTTCCAGTTTCTTACATCCTTTTCTGGGCAGTGGAACCTGGGCATCAACTTGAGGCTTAATTTGCACAGTGTTACTTCTGCTGAAAGACTATGTAAATATCTCCCTTGGTAATGTAAAATTGCTGTTGAATCTTTATAGTTTCTTTCATTGGCTATTGCAACTCCCTCTTGGTCTTAAATTTTGATCTGTAACAGTGTTTTTTTAAAGCTTCGGTGAAAATTTCAGCAGAATTTTCCAACCTGTCCTGCAGGCATAGTGAGCTGGGCATACAGACAGATCTGTTGAGATACGTTGGCCCGGCAGTCATACAGAAAGCTTGAAAAAAAGAGTAGAATTCAGTGGTGTCTCGCGTTGTAAATGGCTTTCCTGCCCCCATGGTCCACAAGTGGCTGTTTTCTCTTTCTCTGTGTAGGCATCCAGACTAATCTGTTTTTGGCACTCAGTTGTGGTCTTTTATTGTGTCTGATTTCTCTTTACGCAGAGACATGCATTCCTAGACATGCAAAATCCCAATGGGGTCCTTTGTTGTTGAGGTTCCACCCATGCTTTATACTCCTCTCACTTTGAGATATTCCGTTGCAGCTACCATCTTTCTAGTTGAGGGTTAGCCTTACAGATTATCTGCAGAGGGTACACTGCTAATCAGTGAGGCACTTCCTATGCTCCTTCACCCAGCAGCATTCTTGTTGTCCAGGGGGAGTTTGAGTTAAATGACATACTTTGTTGATTACATACTTCTGTTGTCTTTTTCATCCTCACTGTTTCTCCTGGATATTTAAGCCAACAAGAGGTTGCTTCAGCTGAATACAGAATTTTTCACTTGTTTTCCTGAACGATTGTGTAGTCTTGCCACTGCAATGCAACAGCTGTTTAACATTGCCTAGCAAGTGAGGTGATTAGTGAGAACTTACTTGAATTTGTAAAGTCCTGTATCAGCCTTTTGGATGACTGTCCATCACTGTTAACTAACAGTGTGGTAACTTGTGCCTTTAAACTCCTCGGAGCGAAGGCTCTGTTTTGTACAGTACAATTGTATGCTTATGGCACTAAATAGAGGGAGTTGGATGTAAAGAATATGTATCTCATGCACAGAGACTGTTTTATCCAACAGGAAGGCAGGAAGTCCAGAACTAGTTCACCTATTGCATTTTTTATTTACATTTTTGGGGAAGTTGAGCGGTTTTGTTCCCTGTCCTCATGTGTAAGTTTTCAGGCATGTGGGTTCGGGGACTCGCCCTTTACTCTGGAACATGCATTCGGCTTATTGGAAACTGAAACATGCATTCCTATACTGAGTGAATGAAGCAGAGGCTGTGGCCTTCTGCAGCTTTCTTTTGGGTTTTAGATCAACATGGTATCTGTGAATAAGGTCAACTGGAGTCCTATATTCCAGCAGAAAGGGGTAAAGAAGCTTATGGTACTGAGCCAAAGGTAACTGGAGGAAGAATTGATTATGTGATACATTTGTAGTTTAGATGAGCTTGACTCAATTTGTATGGACAGTGTCACTTAAACTAGCAAACACTTTTTTGTTAGGGCAGGTCTTGTTAGTGGCTTGAGTTACATTGCTGCTGTTTTTTAAAAGTTTAGATACGTGTACATATACTGATCTCTGCACTAAGGGTGAGAGACTCGTGACTTCCTATCCCTTGCAGCTTCCTGTCCCATTACGAATGCTGAGGATGAGACCAGGAAACTGAGTTAAATATCTGTTAATATTTAGAAAAGCCATAAGCAACTTAGGGGGAGAGGTTCTTCAATGAAAGATTCTCCTAAGGGTGCTTGAGGAGAGTACCTAGAGCAAATGTTAATAATTATTTAAGTCTAATTAATGGTTTATAGAATCAGGTTTTTCTTCTAGTTTTGGCTCCTCTCCATTGTGGTGCCCTGCCTTGTCTATTCTTCCAGGTTCTTTCTTTGCCATAGGTTGTCAGGATAACTCTACTCATCTGTTTCTACCTGGTGCAATAGAAACTAACTGCTAGCTCTTGAGCTGTCATGAATGCACAAATTCTTTGTTCATTGTCCTTGATGAGCAAGTTGTTGACCTTTTCATCTGAGGTGTGCAGAATGCACTGTGCCTAGAGGTCCATGGCAGGTTATTTAGGTTGGCTTCTCATATCTGGTGATTGAAAATTCCCTAGCTATTAGATGTGATCCAAAGAGCAAGGCTGAGAGTGCAGTTGAGCTGCCTCGTCCAATATGGACTCGCAAAAGAGGGCCATAGTGTTTCATGAGAGAGCTTATCGGCCTGAGTAAATTGGAACAGTTCAGTCTCCTTCATAATCCCCACTGCCACTCTGTTTCCAGGAGTGCAGCTGTTGGGATGTTGGAGGTTTCTAGTGCTGACACTGTTAAGGGAGCTGCAGCCCAGTGTCATGCTCCTGCTTTTGTGCTTTTAATCGTCCTTTTGAACAGTACCCTGCGGTGGGATCTCCCAAGCAGTGTGACACCAAGGTAATAGAGATTAGTTCTTCAAAGCATAAAGGAAAGCTGGGACACTGGAAATGCAAACCCCCCCCCCCCCCAATCACTACTGTCGTGTTTTTGGATTGTGTTTTTAAAATTTCACTGACATGAACCATCTAATGGTGCTGAGAGGGAATAGTTACAGTGGGGCCACTCATCACAAGCATTTAAAGACAAGGGAGCCTTTAGCTTAATTGCAGCTGGGCAAGAGGATCACCAAAAAGGCTTGACCCTGAAGCAATTTATTCAGTGATGTAAAGTGTGCTGCTTGTTGTGGCATCTGGGCTCATTGAGAAATGCTGTCATTCAAAATGTCAGTTTAGGTGCTCTAGTCTCATGGCAGCTGGGTTAACTTAACTCTTTTAAAGTGATTTCCTTCAGCATTTTGTGTGGTGCAGCATAGTTCAGTAGATAGAATATGTTGGGAAATAGCCAGGAACTGTGGGTTCGCATCTCAGTTCTGCCACGGATTTGCTCTATGGCCTTGTGCAAATTATTTCCTGTCTCTGTGCCTCAGTTTCTCCATCTGTAAAACAAGGGTAATTGTCCTCATACAGGAGTTGGCTAGTCCATCATACAGTGCTTTCAAACTCTGAAGAGCTATGTAACGGCTAAATATAGTCTTCTCTTTGTTCATTCTTGTTCTAGACAAGCATTTCTCAACGTGCGTGGGTTGTTGAGGAGATTGAGAGTTTGATCTGGCAACTTCATCTCCATCCCAAACCTTGATGTTGGAGAACCAGGCAAAGAATTGACAAGATGAGGAAATAAACCTGACTCCCTTTGACACCTGGTGTTGTTTTGAAAAGAGACTTCAGTTGTGAATCCTGAAACACACCAGTGTGTTCTCCTTTCAGCATTGGACAATGGAGTGTATCTGCTGGAGTTGATCATACGTGAGGAGAAAAGTAACACAGGAGCTCTGTTCTGCTTGGTCTGGTTACCTAAGCATGTGAAGGATGGATTTCAGGCATTAAATTTCTTTCTTTCTAAGTTTCTAGTGAAGAGTAGAAACCCTGCAGTGTTTGTGGTCTTATACCCAGGGTCTATGTCTCAAATGCAGTATCTTGAAGATTTGGAAAATACAACCTGTAAATAGATGCATGTGCATCTTAGTTTCTAGCCCTCCGAGTCCTTCAGAGTGATTAATGCTGAATCTGGGGCTGGGGGATCCTGAGTGGAATCTTTGCTTCTGCGTCTTGAGCAAACAAGGAACCTGCAGTTTGAGAGTCCCAGAAAAATTAATCCACTGAGCAGAAACTCCGGCTCCTGTAGCCACTCTTTATGAATGCACAGAGGGTGGTAACTGTAGAAAGACATTTGGAAATGGCTTTTGCTCCCCAGGAAGCCATTGCATATGTCAGTGCTGTACCCTGTCCAGTTCTAATTTGCTGCAGACACTCGGTGCTAACAGGTGACCCTGAACAGGAGCCAACTCTTGTTACATGTTGCTCAGGGAGGTGGTGGTGGTGAGGTTGACTGAGCTTCTGTCAGGCTTTCTTGTTCTCTTAAAACTGGCTGCTCATAAACTGGAAGTCTGGCCTTTGAGATCAATGCTTGGTTAACAACGAGTGAGTTTTTTCTTTTAGCATATCATTTCCATGCAACCTCAATTGAAGAAAACTTTGGGTAGAAAAAAGGTGCATTTTTAGAACTGCCCAGTTATGTGCCTTGTCCTTCCACACTCTTGACACCACCTAAACTTTGCTCTCACTTCCCAATCATCTCTTTGCCTCATAGATGGATAGACTTTCAGGCCAGAAGGGACCATCATGATCATGTAGTCTGACCTCCTGCACATCACAGGCCACAGAACCTCCCCCACCAGCTCCTCCTTAGTTTCCTTTAGTCCTAGCTTCATGACTGCCATGCTGCCCTCTACACTTGAAGTAGTCTGTCCTCCTACGCCAAGCACACACTCCCCCATCCTTAAAATCCTTTTGTTGTTCAAGCTTGTAAACTCCTTGGGAACTTGTCATATCATCATGGCTGTTCTAGTAGAGGCCTTAAAATCCTTCTGGCAGTCTCTAGCTGCTTCTGAAGGGTTGGTAACCCCAGGAAACAGTAAGCCTATGGGATTTGTTAATCTTTTCCAAAACCCAGTTGCCGCTTTCCACTGGAATTGTCTTTAGGCCGTATAAATGCCTTGTAGTAGTGATGTAGCTCTCTTGGTCCCAGGATATTAGAGAGACGGGATTGGTGAGGTAATATCTTTTATTGGACCAATTTCTGCTGGGGAAAGACACCAGCATCAGTTCCTGAAGAAGAGCTCTGTGTAGCTAGAAAATAGCATATAACGCTTCTGAGTAAGAGCTGAAATACTGAACCAGTTTGTCCTAGTCATTTCTGTGCATGGGAGAAAGGCACCCAAGTGTGACTGCTTGATTTATTTTGCTGAGAGTTCTCCTGCTTTATACTGTAGAGCACAATGACACTGATGGCCATGACAGTGAGGCATACAGATCTTTGGACAAAAATGTGCACAAGTGTGTTAAGGTTCCAGTTGGAAATGCCCCCCATTTTCTAGGGTTGGCTGTCAGAGAGTGGCACTGGCTTTTACTTTTCTATCCATGGAGGAATTGACATTGAACATGTAACTCAAGGATTGTCCTAACAGAGGTTATGGGAATTCTTGCCTGATAGCATGAAGGGAGCTTATGCTGTTTGATAGCCATTCTAATAACCCTATGCTTTCGTGTGTAGGTGACGAGGTCTGGAGATGTCTGGGCTGTGGGGACAGCATTGCTGCTGGTGAACGACTGTATAGGACTGTTAATGAAGCTTGGCACAGCTCCTGCTTCCGGTAGGTTAAATCTAGCCTGTTTTTAGACATTACTTTTTTCCTGTGTTCATCCACCAGTGTGTTAGCCTGTATGCTGAGTATTGACATTTACAGGGTTTAAACTGGCTGCAGTATTTTATGCCACCTTTATGCCTAACTCAGGAAAATCTTGCAGAATGATCACGTGCTCCTGCTCACTACCATATTCTAATGCTGGCATAGCACTTTGAAACTCGGTTGCAATTCTAATAGCCATTTGAAACAATCTGGAGAAGTGCTGCTTACACATGTACAACACACAAACTAAGATTAAACTAAAAATGAAAACTCTGATTTAGTGGTGGAAGCAGATAGGTGAGATGCTGCATATTTCTCTTCTACCACATCCCAAGATAGTGCCAATTGAACTAGGTAAAGGCAGTTTGAGTAGCTGTGGTTCCCTCTCTTTGCCTTTGTCTTTGGCTTGAGGGAGCTATTGAGGCTTGGCGGGGAGAGGTGCTGATGTGCAGGAAGGTTTTGAGTTCCCCAAACATACTTTCTTCCTGTCAAGCTATTTATATCTAGAGTTTGCCATAATATCCTTTGGCCACATTGCTAGCAGCAGAGAGTGAAGAGGCCTTTGAAATCCTCTGCTCCTTGGCAGCAGGATTTCATGCATGTAATCTGTTCCATGAGCAATTTATCCAATTCTTGCTACATTAATTGCATTTTCTAAGGGGTCCTGATTCTGAACCCATGCAGCTTCTGCTGACTCCACTATGAGTAGCAGTTGTATAACAGCTGTTGATCTGTCTCTTAAGGTTCTAGCTTCATTTGGCTTTTTCCTTTCACCCTTGCTTATTTTGTCTGTGCCCAGGGAAAGGGGGGTTTGGGAGCTGGGTGATATGTGCCAGGAGAAGTGTCTGTCCTGTGTTTTTAAAGTAAAGATCCTACATTCTGGTTACTGGTGTCCAGAAAAACATATTGGGCTGGCAAAATGTTTCTAGCTCTGGCAGGTCATAAGAGATGTTAATTTTAGTCATTATTTAGATTATCTCCCAGTTTTCAAATACTGGAAACTAATACTTTGTCAAATACCGTAGCACTGGAGAGCTAGGGTTCAGTGGCATAATGTCAAATCAAAGGTACTGGACGATAAGAGTCCCAGAACTCTAAGTCTTCTCTTGTCCACACTCAAAAACAACCTTGGGGTTAAGCACTCAGGCTTCCTCTCCCTTAGCCCCTGCCAACTTGGTACCAGTAGTCAAACTCAGATGTGCATGACGGTACAGAGCACCATCACAAAGCAAAGACTTCCCTACCTGATGCCTGTAGGGCTTCCTTGGAGTAAACTAACTTTGAATACAGGTTTTAGCTTACACTTGTCTAGGTGCTTTTTGCTATGTGACCTTTCAGGCTACTATGCAAGATGTGGGGCAGCTCTCAAGTGATGTTGTAGCAGATGTGAACCACATGATCTTCATAATGGGCTGATGGAGACAGTCAAATTCTGCCCTTAGTGACACCTGCGCAGCCTGCATGGCCTTCAGTGGAGCTGCACGAGTCCAAGTAAAGGCAGGATGTTGTGCTGTGCACTAGCTTGATTTCCTAGTGAAGAGTCTAATCATACCAGGCCAACAAAAGATGCCAAACTCTCCTGTCCTGTGACATGCATCAAATCACTGGGTCTAATTGATGTTGTGCTTCCCTTCTGCCTTGTTCCCTTGACTGGCTACAACACTTGCTTAAGCTACTGTGCTGAACTACACTACACTGTGAGAAACTACAATCAAGGAAACTGCCTTTCCCTTTCTTCTTGTTCCAGGGAGGGGCTGTGTGCTAAAACAACAAATTCCAGGTTTAATTGACTGACTCGCCCTTTCTCTTCTCACTCTGCAGCTCAGCTTGTCTCTAATCTTGTGTTTAATATCCCAATGCCAAACTTTAAAAGGCCTCTACTGGAAGGAAGACTCTGGTAGCTGAGAGTTCCGGCAGCTCTTCTGGAGAGTTGTTTACAGGCTTCCTGTGGATTAGCTGACTTTTTCGCCTGGCACATAATTTCCCATCATGCAGATTGGCGCCTCTCCAGGCCCGTTAGCTTTGTTTATCCTCAGTCAGGCTAGCCTTCTGATAACACTTCAAGCTGGTAGCAACTGACACCTGTGCATCTCTGAGGATTTAAACTTTGTCACTTCCCTCCTTTCTTGAATAGCATGCAAAGGCTGTGTCCGTAGATTCTGTATCTTCTGTAGGTATGGCTGGAGAGGAAAGTGATAAGTTCCTATTTGACATGTAGCTTGGACATCTTAAATTGTGTCTGTTGGCTAGCTAGTGCTTTGGCTTGAACCTACTGAGTTATTTGCTGATATTTTTTAGGAGAGGCATTTGTCTACTCTAAATATGCCTTTGCATGAGGCCATTTCCACCTGTTTCTGCTTCCAGGTGTCCCCAGCCACCACTGAGATTCAGTCCCATGGGCAATGGCCATATGAGGTCTTGCCCAGGTTTCCATTTGTCAGGCTTTCCTTTATATTTCAGGAATGTCTGAATAGGCATAGTGGTGTCCCCTTCTTGCTGATGCTTATGTCTGAATTATCATCAATAGGATTACTGGAAGGAAAATCTGTTTAATTGTGTCTGGGCATAATTTTAAACTTCCTACCCTAGCAACATAGAGACGCAAGTTCTGTTGCCTTCAGAGTGTGACTTTATTCCATGGTATCACCTTAAGGTAGGTAGATCACCCTATGCTAGACAGTAGATAAAACATCAGGCTACTGATGGCCTGCGTTGGTTACTTGTTGCTAGTTTCTCTTCCTTTTTCCTAGTTGAAAATATCCTACTAAAGCTAAAAATACGTCACTGATATTGCTTTTCTGTATGTAAGCAGTGTCAGGATGAGCTCCACCCTGACATCTGGTGGTGAGGTGTGGCAAGTTGTGGAAAAGAACTTCAGGGGCCGATCTCATTTGCATAGGCACACCCACCACGCCTAGAATGAGACCATAGCTGCCCAAATGGTCACTTTGGCTGCTGTGGGATCCCCAGTGTCTCTGTTATTGGGGCAGGAAGAATAAATTGCTATTACCCTGATTATGGGAACTGTGCTTGGAACTGTACGTGGCCTTTTGTTATGATGGAGGGATTCACCATCAACTAAGTAGCACTCGCTAGGCAAGGGTCATGGGTTCCAAAACTGTGTGAATGGAGAGAGGCTGGGGACAAGTATTAATACTTGGTGGCATGGGCCCCTTGGTGAGGGCCTTACATGCTGATTGCACTTCCTCCTCTCTCCACTGTGGAATATCAGAGCTAATTTTGATTTCATTAGAAGTCTAGTTATAGGCTGCTGAGCTCACTTTGGGCTGACAGTGCACCAGCACTGGGGCTCCCCTACTATAAGCTGAATTCACCTAAGAGCTGAAATCACTGAGTGTTGTGTTAAGTAGTGGGGGAGCCTGAAGATATATTGTGGAGCAATTTGCGGGACGGCTGGTGAAGCAGTTCGACGCGGAGCAGTGTGTGGATGGCAGGAGCTGCTTGTGGGCCGTGGAGCTGAGTGAAGGAGTTCGTGGGGTGGCTGGCGGAGCGGAGCGCAGCTGAGCGAAGGAGTTCGTGGGGCGGCTGGCGGAGCGGAGCGCAGCTGAGCGAAGGAGTTCGTGGGGCGGCTGGCGGAGCGGAGCGCAGCTGAGCGAAGGAGTTCGTGGGGCGGCTGGCGGAGCGGAGCGCAGCTGAGCGAAGGAGTTCGTGGGGCGGCTGGCGGAGCGGAGCGCAGCTGAGCGAAGGAGTTCGTGGGGCGGCTGGCGGAGCGGAGCGCCGCTATGGAGCTATGGGGCGGTCAGCTTCAGATCACGTAAGGTGCCTCTTACCCCTGTCCCATTTCCACCCAGATTGGGAGGTAAAGCTCCGCCGATAAACTTTCGAACTCTGGGGCTGCCCTGACCAGGGACAGAGACTTTTGGGGCATTGGACTTTTGGGACTTTGGGTGATTTGGGGTTGCTGGACTCAAGAACCAAAGGGAAAAGGGCATGCCCCAATTTGCCTGGGGTGGGGTTGTTTTTGCTCATGGGTTGTGTTATGAATCCTGTTGGTGGTGTTTTCCCAACATAATGCCACATTGTTTCTCTCTGTTATTAAAAGACTTTTGCTACACTCAGACTATGTGCTTGCGAGAGGGGAAGTATTGCCTCTTGGAGGCGCCCAGCGGGGGTGGTATATATTGGTCCCAGGTCACTGGGTGGGGGCTCGAGCCGGTTTGCATTGTGTTATTGGAATGGAACCCCTAGATATTGAACCCGGCCCTTGTTGCTGCCAACTCTGACGGGCAGAAGGGTTACATGTATAAAGAATTATGTTTGCCATAGGGATATTGGATGTGTTTTGAATGAGAGTGGGTGATCAGAAATGGGGGGCAGAGGTGAGGGGTGAGCTGGCCATCTGAAATGAGTTCTGTGGTTTGAAAGAGATAAAAACAGTTGTGATAAAGGATGCAGTGTGCTGTAGTCTCTCTGACTCTCTTCCTTCAGGAAAGTTTGGGGTGGGGGGGGGGAAGCTCCTAGCACAATTTTGTCATAACTGTGTCCATATCTTAATGCTGTCTACTATTGGGGACAGCAACACACCTCTGTGACCATGCTGAGGGGTGGTGTTGTATTGCAACCTCACTTTTTGAATAGCACTCTGGTGCTTTCCTCCATTGTACTTCATAGCTACCCCATGGAGCAGTGTAAAGTTGCAACATGAAACAGGAAGACACCACTGCATCATGGAAGTAGAAACTTTTAAGTTCGTGCTTAAATTTAGCAGAAATTGACTTAAGACTCCACACTTTCCAAGAAAATCTGCTTGCCCTCCACTGACAAGTGGTCAAATAAATTAAAAAAAAAATTTTTTTTAGTTTTTTGTGGACAGGATTAGGACTTCAGATGGCTCCAAGGCTAATGTGCTACGTTTTGTGGGATAAAGATTCAAACTAAACAATATAGCATACAGTTTAAGATGTCGGACAGATATCTAACACTTCCTCTGGCCTTCTTTTTGCTGTTTATTTGTAAATACTACCAGGTTTGTGTGTGCTGCAGATATATTTAGGGCTGAGATTCATTATGTTCCTTAAAGAAAAGGATGCATCCAATGAAGTGAGCTGTAGCTCACGAAAGCTTATGCTCAAATAAGTTGGTTAGTCTCTAAGGTGCCACAAGTACTCCTTTTCTTTTTGCGAATACAGACTAACACGGCTGTTACTCTGAAACCTGTCATTATGTTCCTTGTAATGAAAGGAAGTTACAAAATGCATCATTTTTCATCTCTACCTGCTTCTTGTCCTTTTTCTTCTCTTCTCTTCCTCCCTTCCACCCCCTTGCATATTCTGGCAGTTACAGTAAACTCCTGGTAGAGTTCCAGGGGTGAAAGGTCAATGCTTTATCCAGTCATCCTCATGGGAGTGTCTCTTTAGAGATGTCTGGGCAGTGGATGAGGTGTTTAGCTGTTGAATCTCACTCTGGCTATCTGATTTAGAGAGAAACCGTTCCTAAGTGCTTGTTTGCCCACAGGTTGCCCTGAATTTTCATTGGGGTTAAAAAAACAATGAAGCACTTTGCAGGTGGTCTGTCATCTGAATACTTAGAATTCCTCAGGGAGGGTGCAGCTGCTGCAAGATCTCGGTGGCCACTCTATATAAGATAGAGTTGGATATTCCATTCTGAGCTTTTATTTTCAGTTGTCTAGTTCAGGTTGTCTTCCAGGGCATTATTATCAAAGTCATTACTGACTGTGCCCGAAGTGTGCATGGTGGTTTACAAACAAATGAGACAAAGGGGTGCTTGAAGAATTTAATCTAAATTGACAAAAGCTATGGGTTGGGAAGTCCCTAAAGCATGAGGGCAGTGAGGTTAGTGCACATTTTGTTACTAGAGATGTGCACTGTTTACAAAGGACATGTTGCTGTGCCCAGAAACACATCTAATAGACAATTACAGAATTTCTCTTGCTTCTTAGCATGCAGATGAATACATTCAGGAAGCTTTTAAGCTTTCTGAGTTAAGCAAGTGTGTGGTGGTGGTGATGAGAGAGATCCATCTGTTGCTGCTTATTTCAGATGCTCATTCTTTGAGTGTCGTGCTTATCTGTGTACCCCTATGAGGAGCTGTCACTCACGGCTTGAGAATGTTATGGTTTAAAGTTAGAAGCAATAGGTAATAACATAGTAAACGTGTGGTACTTCACTCCCTGTTTTTGTACCGTTTGAGAGGTATGACTGCTTACAGGAGTTTCACTCGGATACATGATGAAATATTTCAGTAGCTGATCACTGCGATCAGACCTTCCATTATACCATATGACCCCTGTTAGGCACATCTTGTGTTGTAAATGCCTTGGAAGTATAAGGAGGCATTGGGTCTGCATCAAGACACTTGGAGTGCCTCCAGGACCAGGAAAAAAAGGCACACTACAGCCTCCCCAGTAGATGGCAAGCCTGCTTAGAGCTCCTCCGCGTCCCCCAGTTACTACCAGTCCCATGAATAAACTGAAGTGCCCCTCTGTGCATCAACAGTGATCTGCATATCTTATAGGACGGTGGAAATGCTGAGGAGTCCCACAGTCCATGGCTTGTTCACTACCATCCCTGGCATCTAAAGTGCCACTTTAAAAACCCTAGAGCATTTTAGAATGTGCAGCATGTAACTCCTTGCCATTCAGAACCCCTAGGATTATCTGTTTGAGTTCCTAAATCTAAACTGAACTAGTGGGGAGCCTGGAAAGTGATTTAAAATGGAATTAATTTGTAAATGGAAGTTTTTCTTTTACCTGTCAAGGCCAGAGTTCAGGTTTCTTTTTCTCTTGCAACAGTTAATGTCAAATGTCTAAAAGCATTGTAAAGAAAACAGCCTCTATTGTGGCAAGTTTGTTAGTGCATTCTGTCCCCAACCCTTGCAGGAGAAACACAGAATTCATGACAACCTCCCAAAACCAGATAAAGATGCAGTTTGCAAACACACACTCTAAGGCCACCTATGTGAATTATTTTAAATGCACAAGCTGGAAATATTGGCCCCTGCCACAAAACCCCACATTAGGTGGTCCACCTAATTTAGCTGTAGGAATGTTAACTTTGGAATTTCTTGACTTTTTTGTGTGTTCACCTTTAGTGCAACTTGTTTGTCCAGCATAGATTAGTGGTAACAATTGGTGGTTCTGGCCAGGAGTTCAGAACTAAAACCTGAGACGTAAAAAACAGATTAACACCTCTTTGAGAGAAACCCTTTTATCAGAGCTATAATGTTCATAATTGGTTGATAAAACAATTGAGAAGGGAAGTAACTGCTGCTGCCTGATGGCCAGCATTTGTTTCAAAAGTAGAATTATTTTCTTGATAAGATGTTTCCTGTTTAAATAGAAGATTGAATATATGTTCCCTAGCTTTAAGGAAACCCCAGACAAAATCTCTTCCCAGTTTCTTAGCTGTCTGGGTGCCTTTTATTACTTTGAAGTTGGGTTTTATCTGTTGGCTTCTTTCACAGACTAGTAGGCTGCTTATCATATCTCTGGATCAGATCTTCAAAGGTCTAGTCTGAAGAGCCGAGATTTATGGGGTCACATGGACTCAACCATGGAGGGGGTTCAGTCCATGACAGCGGCATTAAGGGGGCTGCTTTTGTCAGGAGGTGCTATGCAGTGGGAGGAGGGGCTCTCCAATTTTCCATGGTGACGCCTGTTCTGTGGTGTGGCGTTGATAGTAAGGGGGCACTGGGATGTGAGCACTGGCCCACTTTCAGCATACAATGTATGTGGAATGTGGGAGAAAGGAGTGCATTCCTAGACACAGACTCACAGCACTGCTGCTTCCAGTGAAGCTGTCGGAAATGTCAGAAGGAATTAGACCTGCATCAGAATTGACGGCTGCTTCAGGCTTTACAGTCCTGGTTCTCTCTGCACTCAGTCTATGTTAAAAATCAAACTGAGTAGGAGAAACAGGCTTCTTTTTTCCCATAAATGTAGCTGTATCTTGTCATTACAAAATCAGGTGTCTGGCTCTCTAATGGAGTTGAAAAGCCAGCCACAGCTGTCAAACCTGCAGCCAGTGCCTCTATTGAGCAGAGTGCCAGCTGTGTGAGATGGAGGACCTTCAGTCAGAGCAAATCTGGGAACTTTCATCTCTGGTGCGCGGCAGGGTTTTGAGACTCTTGTGAGAAATGGCAGGTTTTATTGACTGCACAAATATGGGGAGGGCTAATAGCAGCAGTAGCATGTGTAACAGGCTAGCCAATCGACAGAGCACTGTACAAACACCAGTGCTTTGTGTTGGGTAGACCAGGGCTCTGAGTAGAACTCTGTCCACTGATCAGTCAGTGGCATGGGCAAGGCCGAGCAGGTTGAAGCAGTTCTCTGTGCAGCTGTTGCAGCTTTAAGTCAAGGATCAAGTGACTTGTTTGCTCTCAGATTAACCAGTCTTTGACCTGTCTTAATATTACATCTTGCACTGCCATTCAGGAGCCCTGGGCTGGGTTGAGCTGCCAGGCCTGGTCTTTTCTTTCTGCTCTGAGGCAGCTGAGGCTGTATCTTTGGGAGCAGATTAGCCTTCCTCAGAGTGAAGGGCATTGTGCAGCAGAGGATCAACAAGCAGGTTGGAGGGACTGTAAAGGGTGGAATGCGCACACTCCACTGTGATCTAGGAAACTGATTAGCATTTATCTGATATAAGCAGAGGCTTAACTCTCTGCATTTGACTCTGCCCTTGCTTGACTTCAGTATCAGTACCATTAGTGTACTGAGAGAGGAGCTTTGTGCTCACACACTTGGCTTTTATTGTAACAGAAGTTCCAGACCTTTCAGGGTGTCTGTCACATAGCCTCTCTCTGGCTTTAGATCACAGCTCCACCCCTTGTGAAAAGTGTCTATTTCCTTGGTGCTTCTAACTGCCCATGTTCCTTTTGTGAAGGATGACTCCTCCTCCCCTCGCACTTTCAGGGGTGGAACCAAAGAAGGAAAAACTAACTTGACAGCAATTTGTTCTTGCAAACTCTACCAGCTCCTGCACAAGAATGTCAGAATTTTAGCAAGGTTATTGGTTATGCTATCCCACCCAAGGGTGCAATTGCTGCTGAGTAGAGGAGGAGGAGATGGTTACAGCCATGGGAGCCAGGAAGGATCTGAAAAGAAACGAGTGTCTGAGACCTGGCACTCCTTAGGCAGTTTCAGAAAGGGGAGAGGAGCCTGAATCAGCACAAGGTGAAGTGAGACCTTCCAGCTGCCATGCTGGCCAAGTGGAGTTGTTCAGAGGCAGTTGGACAGGTTTGCAACTGAGCTGGTTTATCCAGTACTTGAAGATGGGAAGTTACTTGTCTGCCCTAGCTTATTTCACTCCCAAGGATCCCTTTCGGTAAGTGTTTTTTCTCATGGATGATTTCCTTCCAGTTCTTCCCTCCACTTGGCACCCTATAATGTCGTCCTAGGTGCCTTGTGTTTGAGATTCTCGGAATGAACTTCAGCTGCTTGTGTATGGGGAGCAGCAGGCTTGAAGCTAGGAGCTCTATGACTTGTGAACTGGAAGGGACTAGGCAGAGTTCTTGAAAACTAATCTGTATACATGTTCTTATTGATAAGAGGGGGTGGCATGTGTGTATATCTGTTCAATAATACTGTGCTTATGTGCACAGCCCAAGTGTGTGCTGGCAGGCTCCCTTTCGGATTCAAACCATAGATGTCGGCTTCTTCACTGTCTTCCAGGCAGCAGCCAGAAAGAATAGGATTTCATGGAAAGCTCCTGATATATAGAAAGGGAGACAGTGTGTGTCCATGGGAATGACACAGAATGAGGTCTGTGAGTGCCATATGCTCCTCACTGGGATGAGTTTGGGAAGGTGACATAATCCATAGGCAGCAGGGTGTGACCATATCTAATGTATGAAATCAAGTGTTTTGCAGGCAATTAGTAACAGTAAATGCCTGGTTATCTTGGAATGAGCTCTTATCTCAGATGTTTTGCTTACATTAACCCCTTTTGTTTATCTGAATGTCCAACTTCAGTCCATTTAAATGACTCAGGGTTGAGGAAGAAGATGGCTACAGAGCAAGGCCTTGATTGCACTGGTTTCTCCATGTTAGCAAGCCAAGTTTGAAATTGTTCCCTCAAACACAGTTATGTTGGCCAGTAAGGCCTGGGAAAACTCTGCTAAAAGGGTCTTAAAATCCTCAAGACTGAAGTTCCTATCTCATGTGGAACAAGGGCAGGCCAGTTTAGACACGACTGACCTAACTTCACAAGCAGGCTTCTAAAAAACCCATTTCCTACCATTGGGAGGAAGTGCAGTCAGAGCCATAGCCCTCTAACACTATGTAGAGTCATACTAGTATTAGGGATATATGGAGATTATTCACAAATACATGCTACAATTGCTGGTGCCTAAAAAGTGCCATGGGAGAGGTGCATGTGGAAGCTGAGCTTCTATGCCCCGCCTTCTGTCTGTAGCACTTTAGATATGCTTTCTGTTGTCTCTTTGCCCTGGAGGTTTCTGGGGCATTAGCCAGTTTGGTGCTTCAGTTTTAGGGAAGCGCTATGTCCTGGAAGTGTCCTTTTCTCAGCATGGCAGTTCTTTCACTTCCCCATCTTTGGAGATGTAGACCTAGTGTAAGGGTGACTACATGTCCCGATTTTTATAGGGACATTCCCAATATTCTGGGCTTTGTCTTATGTAGGCACTTATTACCCCTCACCCCGTCTCGATTTTTCACACTTTCTATTTGGGCACCCTATCTGGTGTATGGTTGACCTATCTCACCTGATGATCCATGAGGCTTTCCATTAGTGACCTTCACTGAGAGGGTGCAGCCGTTTCAGTGCTAGTGTGAGGTTTCTCTTCATTAAGATACTGGCATCCTTTTAGATGTAAAGGAGACTTTGTCCTGTGCGCTGAATCTTCCCCCTCACTCTTGGTCAAGTTGGTTTCTTGTTGTAGTCTGATCCATTTAGCATCCCCCAAAAACCAAACTGACTGCAGGTGAGAGTTTCTGACATCTCTGTGCCTGCTCAGTTACAGAACTCAGCAGCACAGACACAGTAACACCCAGATCCACACCAAGATGTGACCAGTTTTCCAAGTACCATGGAGACCTAAAGCAGACCTCCGGAGTTTTGTGTGACTATTACACTCACACTTTGACTCACAAAACCCACATCACAGTTGAAGTGTTTCAGAGTAACAGCCGTGTTAGTCTGTATTCGCAAAAAGAAAAGGAGGACTTGTGGCACCTTAGAGACTAACCAATTTATTTGAGCATGAGCTTTCGTGAGCTACAGCTCACTGCATCGGATGCGCACTGTTGAAGTGGTGTCTGTCCTGTGGGGCTGGTTGGGCTTGGCTCCTTGCTCCATGCACTGCAACCTGGCCACAGCCCATGGGGTCACAGTGCTGCTCTGATTTGGCCTGGCTTGGCTCCCCTGATGGGGAGGGAATGGGCAGCTGGGCTTTGAATGGCACTGTGGGGTGATGGTGAGGCAGGCTTACTCTGCAGTTCCTACTCCCTGGAGGCAGAACTCATCCTGCGTTAACTACTTTAAATGTTGGGAGGTATGCCTAAAGCATAGGACTGAATGGGCTATGGTGGGGATTGGGCATTCAGGTCAGTTACATCAGTGAGTGTCTGCTTCATTTGTAAAACCTTCCCTCCTCCTGGGGCCACTGATTCTCTTGCTGCATCTTCCCCCTCGCTCCCATGTGAGGTAAACAAAGGTGTAGCCTTCCAGAGGCAGCTATTAAAGGACTATATATTTTGTAAAATAATTCAATAAATGGTCATTTTAATGTGGCTTTAGAAAAGTTCTTTAGAGTCTTAGGAATGATGGATGGGGAAGGGAGGGAGTTGAGCATGGAGTGGCACACACTTCTCTGTCTGGCTGTTGCTGCCTGCTGGTTCAGCTGTAGTTTAGTATTCTTGATTATATGATTGCCATGGAAGCAGCTCCAATACCTTTAAATGCAGGTCTGTGGCATCATTAAATGAGTAGGTAGGAGCTACCAGTTTAAAGCCTCTATTCACATGTCATGGTTGTAAGTGATGGCAAAGGCAGCATCAAAGCCTCTCGAATTGCTTTAGAAAAAATTTAGGAGGCTCGGGGATCCATAGGAACCCCAGCTCTTCCCCTTCCATAAGGCCCGTGTTATGGCACCCTCCCTCTGAGTAGGGATGGTTGCAGCTCCCTTGGATACTCATCAAGGTTGTTGCTCCATCAGTCACTAGAACACTTGGAGGGTTGTCTCTTCCCTTGGGGTTTGAACATGCTGCTCCCACAATGTTCCTAACCTGTGGGAGCTCAGTGTCCAAACTGGCTTCACCTGATCCCTTGGCAGCCTGTTGTGTTGCCCTAACCCAACCTTGTTCATCTAAACCCCAGTAGTGTTGGATTTTCACACTTAGTGGAGAAGTGGCTGTGCTTTTCAAGAACATGTTTGGTCAGCTGATGTGGGGATGGGGGGCTTTCACATGTGCAGTGAAGACCTTCCCTTGTTAGGCCTAGAGGGTTGTTGTAGCCCTCATCTCCTACTTTGCTGCTGCAGGACTGGATAAGTATCCTCGCCATTAACGATGTCCAAAAATCAAGAATCTTGTCTGGGATGCTGGATCAATTTGTATAGAGGGGATGCTGAGAGCCATTGAATCAAACCGTAAACCCTCTATATGATAGAAATTGCTTCAAGCAGCACCCCTAGTTCCAGCCCCTGTGAATCTTGGCAAATATGACCCCATGTCTGCAGCTCCAGAAAAAATGGACTGATTGAGAGCTGTTCATGGAGATTTGCTTCCCTTACCGGGGCTCAAGCATGCTACCTGATGGAGTGAGAAGAGAACCTGCCTGAACTTGATGGGGTTAGCAGCAGCCAGCCAGCAAGGGGGACATGATCAGGTGTAAGCTGTGGTAGTTTCCAGTCCCTGAGGTATGGGTCATGTTTTGGATATTCTCTCAACACAGTGGAGAAAAGTAAATCTGGGATTAGACCTTCCCATTGTCCATATCCTGAACAGAAAAGTGAAATCAGCCTTGCTTCTGGATGTGGTGACCTAGAAAGATGAACCCATAAACGAACAGTGCTAAAGTTAATGCACATCAAGCGAGATGGAGGGGAGTTTGTCCCACTGTCTTGCATGAATAAAGATCCCCTCTTAATCTTTCTATCTGGGGACTTGAGGATCACATGGTGCCTCTGTAGCCTGGCCAAAGACATGATTTTAGTCAAAGGGTTGGCTCTGGTGACTAGCTCTGTGCTATGTACAAATTTTCAGACTTCAGATTTCTTTAAGCATCTTCCTTGTTAGAACATATAAAGTGTAATGGTGGCAGAAGGGGCTGCGTTGTGGTGTGTTACTCAGTGAGGTAGTTCTTGCCAACAATGATTCATGACTGAGGCAGCCAGTTAGCACCCTTGAACAAAGTCTTGTCTCTCTGGGACCTGACACACTTATTGTTGCCTCATTGTTCTGAGTGGGGTGTTGAGCCTTCAGCTGCAAATTTATCTTGCCCAGATTTGTTTAATTACATAGCAAAGAGCTGACTGCTTACAGACTCCACCCCCTTTCACCTTCTCTTTACTATGGATTTGTTGCAACAGCAGTATCCAGAGTTCCTATTTCCTGGTAGAAACTGCTAATCACACTGTTGTAGGGTTGGGATCAATTGCTAAATCAGCATGGGGAAGGTAGGGGAGCACCTTGTATGCCCCCTCCTTAAGGCCACGCCTCTGTAGCATTGACTACAGTGGCATAAAACTAATGGCACCATAGCCAGCATAACCCCATTGTGTAGATGCAACCTACAGTGACAGAAAGGTGTTTCCATCAGTGTGGAAATACCACCTCCCCAAGCAATGGTAGCTAGATTGACGGATGCATTCTTTCATCAAGTCTACATGGGGGGTTAGGTCAGCATATGTAGGTCACTCATGGGTGTGGATTTTTCACACCCCTGAATGATGTAGCTATATCAGCCTAAATTTTAACAGTGGATCCAGTCTAAGTAATATTAGGGGAGCAGCAGCACTGCCTAGAGCTGCAGCCATGTTGCTCTTACTGAAACTGGGGAATTACAGGAAGGAAAAATATTGCTGAATTGTGACCTTGCTGGGTATTTTCAACACTTGGGTGTAACTTTTAAGTGGCTGTGTAGGTGTTTCCTGTCCTCTCCAATATTACTGTCTTCCTCTCAAGTGCAAGTCTGATCATGGAGCTTTACTTGTCGAAAGCTGTAATCGAGCTCTAGGTTTTCACATTGGTACAGGCATGCACATGGAGGTGGGATAACTCTGAAGGATCTTATTTGCTGGTGTTAGACCAGATGTTCCTGCAGTGTGTTGCTGATGCGTATCTCTGCTGTTAGTCACCACTTGCTCTTTTCCCTCCCACCCGCTTGATCATTGAGCCAGGTATGCTTACAGCTAATGAAAGCCAAAGGCTATCGGGTGAAGGAAAGACATTGTTCTGATGCCCTGCAGGTGGAGTGTATGCATACCATTATGAGGGTGTAACTCTTACAGTGCCCCAGGTCTGGAGGCTGTAATAACAAATGCACTGTGTATCTTAAGGCACAAAGAGTCTCCTCCTGCTAATGAAATTGTCAGGGCCTATTGCACATATCAAAGCTCTGTCCCCTCATGAGGGAAAAGGATTTGCACTCCCCAAGCTGGGAGCATCTCTATGTTCACAACATTCATGAACCATTAATCTAGTTTGGGAGGAGAAGTTTATTCATCCATGGGGGGAGGGGGGGGGGAAATGGCTCCAAATGCCTCTTACAATGAAGTCACTTCCCTCAAACCACTGGCTATCTGTAAGCAATTTCATCTTGTTCCTTCTGCATCCATGTGAATGGAATGAAAGTGGATTTTCATGTTGAGGCAAAATCTGGTTTTCCTCTCGAATATGCACATTCCAATTTTATCTCTACTAGCTGGAATTCCCAAGTGGAAGCTTAGCACAAATTAACTTAAACTTCCAGGAAGAGTCTTAAGGTAGTGCTTGTGTGAAGGATGACAGGGTGATGCTGATGGCAGAGAGTCTATCTGCAAGGTAACTGTAGTAATTTCCTTCCCAAGGACCTGGGAATTTTATCTTTAGGAGGTGAGAGCGAATTTGTCTCCATGGTCTCAGGACTGGTTTACACTGAAAAGTTAGGTCAACAGATTACGCTGCTCAGGGTTGTGTAAAAAGCCATACCTCTGAGCGACATAGTTAACATGACTTAACTCCTGGCATAGACAGCACTAGATTGACACTTATTCTGTCAACCTAGCTGTCGCCTCTCCACGAGGTGGATTAATTAGGGTGATGGGAGAACCCTTCCCAGGGCTGTAATGAGTGGGTACACTGAAGCACTACAGCAGTGCTGCTGCAGTTGTCCCCCTGTAGTGTTTTAAGTGTAGATTAGCCTTCAGTCTTTGGCCCCTCTGCTGCCAAGGGAGTCAGTCAGTGCCAGTAGTGCCATAGACATCTCCTGTGAATTGGTCTAAAATTGCAAGTACGTAAGAACGGCCCAGTATCCTGTCTTCTGGTAGTGGCCAGTGCCAGGTGTGTTAGAGGGAATGAACAGAACAGGTAATGATCAAGTGATCCACCCCTTCCCCCCCCCCCCCCAATCGCTCAGTCTCAGCTTCTGGCAAACAGAGGCTAGGGAAACCAAGTAGATGATAGTCTTGGTCACTACCAGCCAGGATAAGATTTTATCCCATTACTAATGGTGAGGCCGTCCAATGCCTGCCTCATGGATCTTAATGAAAATGTCATGTTAGTAAAGCTGTTGCTACTCTAAATGATTCAAGGTATTCTTTTAATCTGTCTAGTGCTGTGCACGATCATGTGAATGGCTAGTCTTGCTTCTCAGGTTGAGGGGTAAATGTGTACTGCCCTGGGCAACAGGGTGTTCAGCATGCATTTTTCAGCAACACCCCCACCTGTACAGGCCGCCTAGCTCAATGAACGTCACATGATGCGAACTGAGGAAAGGGGGAGAGAGCATTTAAAAGAAAAATCTTTCTTTCTACTCCAGTGCATCTGCTAAGAACATAACAGTAATGCGCTTAAGGAGCAGCGGAAGGAGCCTGCAGATTTGGATTCCATTTTGTATTTTTGCTGCAGATTTTCCTTTTCGGCAAATTGTTCAATCTCTGTGCCTATTTCTTCATCTGTAAAATGAGGCTGATTATATTTGTCTGCTTGACAAAGATTTTAAGGCTAAATTTATGTCTGAAGTGCATTGAAACCCTTGGCTGGAAGATGCTCTAGAAGTACTAAATCTTTCCTTGGGGTCGGTTATCGACATGAGGAAGGAGAGTGAATACCTGCAGCATCCACTACTTTATGTGAATAAACATGAGCTTAAAAGGATAAATGTCTTGTGAAGCTCATTCTTCAAAGGATAAAGTATTACACAAAAAATTCAGGAGCAGAATTCCTGCTCACTACAGGGTTCCTTCTGCTTGGGGTGATTTTTAAAGACTGGCTGGAGGAAAACTAACTCTGACTGGGGCTAGTCCATGATGAACAGTTGCTAGCCATGTCCCTTTGTCATCCTCTAGGTGCTCTGAATGTCAGGACCCCCTCACTAACTGGTACTATGAAAAGGATGGGAAGCTCTATTGTCACAAAGACTACTGGGGGAAATTTGGGGAATCTTGCCATGGCTGCTCTTTGTTGATGACTGGACCTGTGATGGTAAGGACTCTGCTATGCCTCTTTCTGCCCAGCCACCCCTGACTGACAGGAGTGTCAGTCACCAGGTACCCTGGTGACTGCAGCAGACTGGGGGTTTTAGTCTTAAAATTCAACTGTTGATATGAAGTGTTAAAGGTATGCACAATCTATGCGTCTTTTGGGATATAGATGACTTTAAGTAGGCCAACTTGTGAAGGAGGGGTGTGAGGACCAGAAGCGTTTTGGGGAAGATGACAAGGAGCTGAAATGCATAGAACCCAACAAGATGAGGCAAAACACTTTCCGTCCTGCTCCCAAGCTGTGCGTCAATGAAAGTGATGTTAAGGGAACTGAGACGCTCTTGTCGCCTGATTCTCAAGCTCCTCTAGAGGAGTTAGTCTCATATCCAGTGAGGGGTTACACTTTTCTTTGCCTTATGAAAGGCTGCAATTGTCAATTTGCAGTCTTACGCTGTCTACATTACAAATTACTTCAGTATAACTTAATCCACTCCCCGAGTGATGTAAGTTTTATAATGACCGAAGCACCGGTGTGGACAGCGCTATGTCGGCAGGAGAGCTTCTCCTGCTGACATAGATACTGCTGCTCATGGAGGCAGGAGTTAAGCCGACTGAAGAACTCTCTCCCATCGGCCAAGAGCAGCAGTTCTCAACCAAGAGTCCGGGGCCCCCTGGGGGGCTGTGAGCAGACTTCAGGGGGTCCACCAAGCAGGGTCAGTGTTACTCTCTGGGATCCAGGGCAGAAAGCTGAAGCCCCATCATGCAGGGCTGAAGCTCAGGGCCCTGAACCCCACCACCTAAGGCTCAAGCCGAAGCCTGAGCAATTTAGCTTGGTGGGACCCCTGTGGTATGGGGCCATGGGCAGTTGTCATACTTGCTACGCCCTAATGCTCGCCCTGGCTTGTATATGCAGAAAAACAGTTGTGGCACTGGTGGGCTGTGGAGTTTTTACAGTATATTTGGGGGGGGGGGGGTCAGCAAGAAAAAAAGTTGAGAACCCCTGGCTTAGAGCATCTTCACCAGAAGCACTACAGTGCTGCTGCTGTAGTGTAGATTTAGTGTAGTGTAGATGCTGCTGTAGTGTAGGTTTAGACTGAAGCATTTCTGAAGCTACATGATAAAATGGGACCATGTCTAAAAATGGCTTTCCAAGCCCTCTAGTGGCTGGATGCAGAGCCACAGTCCCTCAAGCATTTCTAAATGATCGAGCACCTCTCACATGTTCGAGTGTAACAAAATATTGTCTTGCCCCAAGTAACCCACCAAAATGGAAATCCTAACCCTCTTAAATCAATCTTTGTCAAGAATGAAAAGTATCCAATATTTAGGTAGGCTAAATAAAAGCAGTATATTGTGTACCAGCCAACAAACACTATTCTGGAGGCAGTACCGATATCTGCTAGTGAAAATAGTGCAGATGAATTCTCACTATTAATGGAATTTTGGCAAAATACAAACAGTAGGGAACGGTCTCATGTAAGAACTATTGCAAACCATGGAATATGAACAAGCCAATTTTTTTTTTAAGAAGTCGTCTCTGGTTTCTGGTAGCTGGCGGCAGTAGCTGAATCTTGTGCATTAATACTAGTCTTGCAAAATCATCTCTCAGATTTATCAATTAAGGCTTAATATCTACTCTCGCCTGTATCGTAACTAGTGGGAAGTCTAATATTCACTCAAATACCTACTTTGCTCCAGGCTAATAAAATTTAAGAGCAGTGTACTGTAACCAAGGCACTGAGGGAGGGGATTTAGCAAAGGCAGGGTGGATTTGCATTGCTCTGTCCGGTATTTAAGAATGAACGCTGCTTAGTCTTGGAGTCCATGTAGACTTCTGTTAGTAGGTGCAGTTATTGCTTCCCAAGCCCCGATTTAACAGTGTCCTCTCCTTGATCAGAACTTCCTCTGCTTGTCTGTGTAGGTGGCTGGAGAATACAAGTACCATCCTGAATGCTTTGCTTGTATGAGTTGCAAAGTAATCATTGAAGATGGAGACACGTATGCACTAGTACAACACTCCACACTCTACTGGTAAGATCGGGCACATGACACTCCATTGCTGTCCTGTTAAAATGATCCTGTGGTACTGTGCGCTCCATTGCCTGCTGTACGTGCAAATCACTTCCCCATTCTGTCTAGTGGGTCAGTGTGGTTTAAACACAGATGGATGTTGAAAAATTGGAGAGGCTTCAGAGGGTTCTCAATCATAAGAATGATTAAAGGATCATAAAACATGCCTTATGGTGATGGATTCAAGGATCTAATCTCTTTATCTTAATAGAGAAACGGTTAAAGTGTGACTAGATTAGTCTAGAAGTATCTGCATATGGATCACATTGAATAATGGACTCTTTAATCGAACAGAGAAAGGTACAATGTGGTCCAATGGCTGGAAGCTGAAGCTAGACAAATTCAGACTAGAAATAAGGTGTAAATGGTGAGAGTAATTAACCATTGGAACAATTTACCAACAGTAGTGGTGGATTCTTCATTCCTGACTATTTTTAAATCGAGAGGATGTTTTTCTAAACCTTGTGTTCTAGGAATTATTTTGGGGAAGTTCTATCCTCTTGCTTATACAGGGGATGAACTAGATGATCAGGCTAGATGAACGCAGTGGTCCCTTCTGGCCATGGAATCTATGAATCTGTAAACACCAGAATGGAATGATCAAGTACATTTCTAGGGGTAGGGGAGCACTGCTTGAAGCCTTGATAGCTGATAAGAACAATCACATTGTTCCAACCTTTTGGGGCAGCAGGATCCGGCTACGTAGGTTGGCAAGAAGGGATGGGAAATGGCCAGTGACTCTCCTCTGTTCTTTCTGTAGTGGAAAATGCCATAACCAGATTGTGCTGACACCAATGATAGAAACTCTCTCCACGGAATCTCTGCGTGAACAGCTACCATATACACTGACCCTCATCTCTATGCCTGCAGCCACTGATGGCAAGAGAGGGTTCTCTGTGGCTGTCGAAAGTGGCTGCTCCAGCTATGCCACCAGTGTCCAGGTGAAAGAGTGAGTACGAAGAGGCCGTAATAGCTACATTAGTTGTAATTGTGCAGAGGTATCTGGGCAAAGGAAAGTGGGAGCTTCTGACTAACTTTTATTTCTATGAGAATCTCTCCAGTTGCTGAAATAGAATTTCTCATTCAGTGACCATGTGGTAGGAATGAGATGCAAATGAAACCATGAGTGTTTCTTGGTGGGGCAGTCTTTTTTGTTCTCCCACATTGTTATGGCTAACTGAAACTGTGGGATTCTCCCCGGTCCAGAAAAAAATTACAGGATTATAGCAGTAACAAATAAAGAAGCTAGTTACCTTTCTCTATGGCTTAGCTACTGTTTGTTTCCCTTTCCTGTGGGTATACGAGAAGGTCCTTTATTCGCCAAGCTTGCTGAGGTCTGGGCACCTCAGAGAATGCTTACTGTCACAGCTTAGTGTTATCTCACATTAGCAGACCTGAGAACACTTCACTTATTTCTGGATCCTAAAAGGGAAGAACACTTGCTGGGAAGTAGAGATCCATTGAACTTCTGGTAATCTGTGTTTAGGCAGATTCTCCAGCATGACTCTTTCCTTTGACTTTGATTTAGAGTCAACAGAAGACATATTAGCCCCGATGTCCAAAATGCCATCCACTCTGGAGACCGGATCCTGGAAATCAATGGAGTCCCTATTCGCACATTACGAGTGGAGGAAGTAGGTTTAGTTTTATCTTGAGTAATCCTAAAGTCTATACTCCAGACTGATACCCCGCTCCCCCCCACCCCTTCTACCTTGGGACTTTTTTTACAATATTCCCCCCATAGCAGTGCCTACTGCGTGGGGCTGTAATGCTGTCATTGATTTGTACTACAGAACAATCCATTGGCTCTGAATGCAAGAGTAAGCTTTTGCGGCCTCTTAGTTTGGAGTCAGCATCTAAGCTCCATTGGGGAGGGGAAGGTGGCAGCTGGGAGAGGGCAGTTAAGAAGCAGTTTAGAATAGAGGAGGTGAACCTCAACAATTAGTAAGTGGTTAAGGAAGCCTGGAGTGCAGGTTGTCTCAAAGGGAAAGAGTTTGACCAAGTGACTGAGTTGAAGGCAGTGTACATGTATCATCAGCCAGACCTGTTTTGAGAGAGGACAGCTGCCAGGCATTGTCAATTGAGAGTGTATCTGGAAGCTGTGTATGGTGTAGCAAGCGACCAGTTTTCTGTCTTCATTTACTATATTAAATGCTTTATACAGCTAATCACTTTCAAGGTCATGCTTGAGCACTCAGTGCATGATATTAGGCTACCCTTTTGGTCGCTAGACAAATACTTTTTGTCTGCTGTTGATGTTGGCTAATACCTTGAGCCTTCTCTTCTAAAGCAGAATAATTAGATCTGGGTTTAGACACCTGGATAGCTTTACATTTCCCTTATAAAAGTGTATTGATCAGCGTTAGGCATGATCTCCATATTCTTGGACTTGCTTTCTTCAGTGTAACATGTGGCCTCATTCCAGAAAAATAGTGAGTTGGGTCTCCTGTAGCTGATCAGAGCGGAAGAGGCACTAGCTAGAATGAAGATCTACATGCTGCTAGACTGACTGGTCTGGTGGACACTTAAATTGTGTGTAACTAAAACACAGCCACAGTGACCTGGTTGAGGCACTGTAGATTCTAGTGGTCTACTGAAGGACATCCAGGTGGCTTCATGTTTCTACAACAGTCCCCTTCAAAGGCTCTTACCCTGCTCTTGGATTTGTGTTCAGGTGGAGGACCTGATTCGCAGGACAAGCCAGACACTTCAGCTGCTCATAGAACATGACCCTGTCTCTCAGCGACTAGACAGACTGCGTCTGGACCCTAGGCTCCCAACCCACATAAAAACCACCACCACCTCGCGCTCCATTTCCCCATTGGACATTACGGGGAATCTGGAAAGAACACTGCACAGGCACTCCCTCAGGTACCAAACCCTAGGAAAACTGCACTGCAGCTAGTGCGTCTAGAGCAGCAGTTGCCAATCTTCTGAGAAACTGTTTTTTCTAGACTCTGAGAATACCACCACTGACTGTCGCCTCTCCTCTAGCTATGTGTGTTTTAGCACACCCTGGAGCCTGGGCTGTACAATGCTCAGTCTTGCAATTGCAAATGGCTGAGTCATGGCCAAGCCTGCAATGAAGCATTGCCCAGGAGATGAAGCTGCAGATCCCTTCAGTCATTCTCTATGGACTCCCCTTCAGGCTGGCTTGTTTAACAGTGTTTAGACTGTTAAATAAAGGCTGAATTATGGGCTCTAAATCTGCTAACCACTTGAAATAAAAAATTGAAAAGTCAGATTTTGCCAGGCTCAGATGGCTGTGATGAGAGCTTACCCCTCAGGGACTGGCCCATGCTAAGTGAGGCTTGGGTCTTCAATGTTAGAAAACCTGCCCTCCCCATACTGGGGTCCTCTGTCCCCCACCGACTTCCTTCATCTTACAAAAATTGCAGATCATCCAGAGTCACTTCCCTGACACCTGAATCCCTTGCTCAGAACGATCAGGAGTTGTTCCTTGTAAGGTGGAAGTCGGAATGCAAATGGATAGAGATGTGGAGGCTGGCCAGCGTTGACATTACTGTTGGCTCACTCAGGAATTTAGGTACATGCTGCAGCACCTTCCACATCCGCAGAATTGCGGGAAGCTAGTGAGCTGGATGGTTACTAGCATGCACTCATTTAGGGTAATACCTTCCTTGCAGCTGACCTAATCCTCCTGTTGGTTTCACTCTCCAGGCGAAGTAACAGTATTTCCAAGTCTCCTGGACCCAGCTCCCCAAAGGAACCTCTCATTTTGAGCCGTGACATCAGTCGCTCTGAATCTCTGCACTCCTCCTCCAGCTATTCCCAGCAGATCTTCCGGCCCTGTGATCTGACACATGGCGAAGTACTGGGGAAAGGGTTCTTTGGACAAGTTATCAAGGTGAGTGGGCAAAACCATGACCCATGAACTTACTGCCAAATTCCCAACTGAGAGGATATGCCTCTTACAGAAACTTTCAAATGTCACAACAAAATCTTGAGTGACTTTTATTTCCTTCCCAGTAGCATGCTTGGTCTGGGGGCTTGATTGGCTGTTTCACCATATTCACAGTTCTCTCTTCTCTTGTACTCACTCAGCTTGAGTGTAGCTGGTATCCTGGAGAGATGGCTTACATTCTGCTGGAGAGTTTGACTGTCCTGTTTAAATTGCAGCCAGTCTAACAAGCATCTAGTGTGCTGAGGTGTTTGTGTATAACCAGAGCTGCAGAGTGAATGGGTCACACCTCAGTCAAGGGGGCAAGAGGAAGACTCACTGTTACGTTAATTATGTCTTCCTGAAGGTGCTCACTCAATCTCCCAATTCAATATTGTGGAGTTCCCTCGGTGCAAGAGTCTGTGCTAGACAGACTGGGACTTACAAGGGGTCCAGTGACCGTTACTGTGGTAAACTGTTTAACAGTCTAACTCTACTCCCCTGAGGATTGACCACATCTGTGCACAAGTCCCTTTGAGAACAAAAAGCTCTTGCAATAGTAACTCTACTCTCCACTTCCCTGTATTAACTGTCTGATCTTCGCCATGGAGCGTGGACCCTTCAGGAGCACCTTCCCTGGCATTCTGCAGCAACAGATTTCCTCCCGACCCCTGTAACTGGAGTTTCTGCAGTCTGCTCGGGTTTCTGGTATTACTGTAGCTGACCCTTGAGTCAGTTTCCTGAACGCTATCTACCTTCCAAGGGCCAGTGTGACCTCTTCAGTACCCTAATCTCTATCCTACTATGCTGTGGGAATCAGTTTCTCCTTAACCACTGTTGTATCAATCCTCCTCCTGTGCTGCCTTGGGAATATGCCAGTGTGCTCTGGGATTCATAGCACTAAGTGTTCAATCTTTGATATGGTACTATACTAATTGGCATATTTCTTTTCTCTGCTCATAGACAAATAGCATGTCCAAGTAAGCAAACCTTTTCCTCTACAGCATGTCTTGCCATCTGCATCCCCATGGGGTTAACAGCACAGAGGCATTTCCTCTCGTGCTGGTGCATGCACTGGGAGATAAAATCTCCTCAGTGAGTTCCATAACGTTACTGTTCTTGTTAAGTTTGTTTGATACCAGCCTAAAGAGTCCATTTATGTCTTCATTACTTCCCTTCACTTCCCTTGCCTTTGTCACTGTGCTTTAGACACTTAAACCTCTTTGCGGAAGGTGATGGCATACTGCTCCTCAGCACTCTGCTAATGTTTGGATGTGTTACTTTGTATAGGAGCAAGAGAAGGGATGCTGTATTGCTGCCTGGTCCTGTTATCCACGGCAGAGTCTCCAGGCTTTCACACTCCACCTAGATCAGAGTAGCACTGAATTCTACTGCTCACCTTTGAATCTATGCAGCATTAGTGTGCACTGGTGTCAAGGCTGAATACAAGGGAGCTACCCCTTCTCTCCTCTTTCTTTCTCCCCCCCACCTTCATTTATCACAACTGGTCTTTCCATTAGAGCGGTTTCCCAGGTTCTCAGAGCTCGTGGCCCCTTTCCAGCCTAATGTTCTTTACAACACTTGTCTCCCAAGACCTTGAACTCTAAACATGAGCAGGTAAAGCTTTGTAGCCACAACATACCAGAAATTATTTAGTAAGCTTCACAAAACAGAGGTGCAAAAAGGACCCCATCACTGTGAGACTGAGCCTGTTTTTACTGATGTGCTATGTGCATTTCAGCTGGGGAGTTAGTTACTTTTGATCAGCAGTCAGTTGTGATGCTTCGTTTATAATTGTAATTGAAGAGAAGCTGGACTCTGCATTTCATTCTCTTATCTATGAGAACTTCCATGGCTTCTGCCACTACTGCAGAATTACTCCTTCAAGCCCCCCCACCCCCCAAAGAAGAAAAAAACAAAAACAAAACAAAAACAAAAACCTGAGCTCCTGGCTAATGTAAGTTGCCAGGGTCTCCCAACAGAGGCTTGTCTTTAATAGCCAAGTCAGCACTGCTGACTGAATCACTGTTTCTTGCATGATGGGGGTTGGTCGTTCCACTGCTTTTCTCTTTGGGTCACCAGGAGAATAGTCCTGCAGCTGGATCTCATGTTCCTCAATGCTGAGTTGAGGGCCTGAGAGTTTCTGGTGGGTTCTTCAGTTCCCACAAAGTCTGAAACAGGAAAGCTATTCTGGTTTCCTCTCTGAGATTAAGACCAATTTCCAAATGTTCTGTTGAAAGCTTCTACCCTGTTCTGTATGGACCGAACATTTATCATCTCTTTTGAGAGAAGAGGAGATTAGGTGCCCAGAAATGTAAGCGAAGTAGACTCTGCCACCCAAGCTGAATTACTGAAGGAGTCAGCAGCGGGAGAAGTTCTTCCAGAAAACCTGCAGTCGTGCTCTAAATCCAGTCAGGTTGATTTCGGTGTGAAAGGAGTTGCTGGTTAAAAGGCACCCAGATCCTCACAGAGCAATGTGAAAAAAGTCAGGAATCTTTGGGTAAGACTTTAACAACTTTCATGAAGGACCTGGCACAGGTTTTCAGGCATTTAAGAGCATGGTGGACTGAGACACAATGAAGCCATGAGGCTTTAGGTACTGTCTCACATGTCATCACCTTGGTGCCATCCTTGGAGATTGCAGTGCACTGTTCACACCAAATGTGGAACCTTGACTGCTTGCTGTCACAACTAGACAGTCTCCAGTTGTGCATCTCCACACAGCATTGCAAAAGAACAAGTTTTCAATAAGCCCATCAGAAACCTAGCACTTGCTGGAAGCTACGTGACAGCAGGGATATCTGTTGACTTGGTGTGAATTGCTTAGTAGTTGTTCTTGATCCATGAAAAAGGGAATCATTCTCAGTAATTTCACGAATACAAGCTGAAGTGGTTGGTTAAGGTCTGTGCCTGGGGACCTGCTTTTCATGTTTGTTCAGTGGTGCTTGTATGGTTTAAGGTAGTTCCAGGCACACGCAGGTGCAGGGTTAATACTGTTAGCAGAGGCTCTAGCAGCCTGCAGCACACATTCAGATCCTGCACTGATTAAAATTGGACCACTAACTGGGGTTCTTGGGATACAACAGTATTGTGGACTCAAAGGGCCACACTACAATGGGCCTTTGTGTGTCTATTTTCTCACTTTCAACTTACAGAATCTTGTTGGGGGGGGGTGGATTTTGGTGGCAGTTTCCTGCAACTCCCTGGACCTGGTCCATCTGAATTTCCTCTCTTCTCCCTGCTCAGGTGTGGAGGGAGATGTGACCCACAGTTTGGGAAACCCTGCTCTAAAGCATCTATAGGTTTCATAGGGCTTTCCTTCCTGCTGGACAGTGTCCATTTCCAACAGGTAACGCACAAAGCAACAGGGAAGGTGATGGTAATGAAGGAGCTGATTCGCTGCGATGAGGAAACCCAGAAGACTTTCTTGACAGAGGTAGGAGCAAGATCTCAAGTAAGGCCAGGCCAGTTGTGTGGGGGTTAGAGCTCCTCCCTGCCCCTTGGTAGTAATGCATACCAGTGATCTTAGCAGGGAAGCAGCATGTTGAGGAAGAACGGACCTGGTTGAAAATGTATGTCACAATTAGACATGACTGACTGATTCAGAAAACAAAAATGACTTCTTATTGAAAATTAATGAATAGGAAGTCTAAGAGGCACTCTAAGCCTAAGAGGCTATTTGGTTGAATTGTGCTTAGTGAATGTAAGTGTAAAACGTTGTAGGATGCATTCTGTACAGCGAGCTTTCCAGCATAAAACATCAATAGGAAACAGCTGACTCAATGACTAAGATCTGAAAGATGTTCCACTTAGTTACACCAGAGAAGAGGATTATTAAATCAACCAATTTGAATGGCTGCCGTCCTTGTTCCCCAAAGTCAGGCTTATCTGAAAAGTAACTTCCTAATGCTTCTCTTCCTAATCCCAAATGCTTCTTTTGAGGCCCTAACTGTCATAGAGCACACTCGCTGCAGTGTGGAAGTCTTGTCCACTAAACCATAACGAGCCTAGGAGCTCTCCAGCCTGATCACTCACTTTCAAGAATCAAGTGATAATGGACACAAAGGGGCAACAATGATCATTGAATTGCCTTAAAGTTGGGTTTTGAATGGACTTTCCTCTGATACCTTTGGTTGCTGCAGTGGGGCTCCACAGGAGGTATGTGCCCCTTCTCTCCCAGTGCAGGGACCAGTAAGTAAAGCTGCTGAGAATTTCAGGAAGGCCTGTACCAATCTTTCATGGGGGCTCGGGGGGATGTTTCTGCCTCCGCAGGTGAAAGTGATGCGCAGTTTGGATCACCCCAATGTGCTGAAGTTCATTGGTGTACTGTACAAGGACAAGAAGCTGAACCTTCTCACAGAATACATTGAAGGGGGGACTCTAAAGGACTTCCTCCGCAATGCAGTGAGTAAATGCCTCCTGGAGCATATATAGGCTTCCTGATGGCTCTCTGGCCAGTGTGAAATAGGTGCCCTGGCCACACAACACTGTCTTTCTGCTTCTGAGTGTCCACAAAGAGCCCAATTAGCTGGATTGTCTTCTCTCCTTTGAAGCTGATTCCTCCAGGTGAAGGGAAGCTTCCCCTGCTTGTGCCCATGCTGTAGCTGGCCTGTGAATAGATCATTCTGCTCTCCAGGACTGTATCATCTTTCTCAATCTAGCAGGAGGTGGCCAGCTAGTGAGATGAGACCTGATCACTCAGGAGTTGTCATTGTTTTGCAGGACCCTTTTCCTTGGCAGCAGAAGGTCAGCTTTGCCAAAGGAGTTGCTTCAGGAATGGTGAGTCAATCTTCTGTTGAGACTGCTTCTTCAGGATTCTGGGTTGAAGCATGGAGGGCTGATGTAATAGTATGTGTTATAATGGCCTGCAGAAGCTGTGTGGTAGCTAGGGAAATACTGAGCGCTTATACCAATGTTTTGAAGGGGTTAACTCCAAAGGATGTATTCACGAGACTTGCTCTAACGCTGTTTTCTGTCCCTCCTTTTCAGGCCTATTTGCACTCTATGTGTATCATCCACAGAGACCTGAATTCACATAACTGTCTGATCAAACTGGTGAGCTCTGGAACATGGTCCTTCCTTTGTCTTTTCACCTCTCCTCTCTCTGCTCTTCTACATGTAATGTTAACTTCCATGGACAAGCTAGGCCTTCTGGTTACTGTCCCTGGCAGCATGAAGACGATTCCTTCTTGTAAACCTAGTGTGTATCCCAGTTTTCATTTCAATGTCCCAATAAATGACAGTTCAACAACCTAATCTTTTACTTTCACCCCATTAATCCTGGTCCCACCCTTAAGTCCTCTCCCATTTTTAAACCCTTTATACTCTGTTGTAGCCTCTTCCCCACTAGTTGTTGCTTTGTGGAGCTATATACTTGGCTCTCCTAACCTTTGTCCATCAATTGCACCCACCATCCCTTTTGTTTCTACTCTGGTCGTTCATTTTGTCTCACTCATTGCCCAAGAATCCTGGGGGGTGTCTCCATATTTTAACATGCTGTGAGATCTCAGCTAAGGACTTCATTCCCCCAGCCCTGGCTCTCAGTGTCCCCTTAGTCTGAATATTGGATCTACCTCTGCGTGGCAAACCCCAAGGTCAAATCTGAGCAGAGAGTTTGCTAGGAAAGATTTCTGGGTACAATTAGATAAGCTGGATAGAGAGAGCCAAATGCATTATAGCAAATGTAAGCAAGTTAATGGAGTTAAAACTCCTCCTTCCCTGCATGAGGACTCATGGGCTGTCTTCTCTCCTTACTCACCCTCTCTGATCTGGTCTCCCTCTACCTCTTCCCCTACTCCCTAGGAGATTACTGGGCTCCAATGTTCACTGCATTCTTCCAGCTAGCTGCAGGAGGCTTCCTTATTGTCCGCCTGCAAAGCTGCGGCTATTATTACATTTAATGTGCAGTTTATAAGTGACAGGAAATATAATCACTCTGTGCTAATGAGTTACTTCTGGGAGGAGCTGAGGGGGAATCAGTTGTTTGTGATTAAATCCCTTGGCTAGGATAACACTGTGGTGGTTGCTGATTTTGGACTGTCACGGCTGATTATGGAAGAGAGAAAGAAGCCCACCCTGGAAAAACCATCTGTCAAGAAGCGAACCCTACGCAAGAGCGATAGGAAGAAGCGCTATACTGTGGTCGGGAACCCGTACTGGATGGCGCCGGAGATGTTAAATGGTAAGATGCTCATACTGTGGCAGGTGAGGAGCCACCTCCAGGCACGGGTGTAGGGATGACAGGATTACTGGAAACTCCCGCCATTGGCAGCAATCAAATCTATTAGCTGTCTTGGGCTTTAGACCTTCTAATACATGAGTTTCTTTCTTGTCAACACATCTGGTGAACATGCTTTCCCTTGCATGTCAGCCCTGCTAAACTTCCCTGCTGCCAGTAATGTAAGCAGCAAGAAATGGGGAGCCCATTCCCGGGAGTTGTCATGACTCTTTGGGAGGGGTAATGGGCCTATACCTGCTGCTATCCAGATATTAGAGGCAACAGAACAAGAGGCTTGAAACAATACGACTGGCTTTGAAATTCACTTCAGTCTTGTGTCTCTAACATCCTTAGGGATGCAGTGAATTGGCTGTGCTTCATAGAAATGAAGTACAATAGGACTGTGGGGCAAACCTGTAATGTTGAGTGTTGGACAGACTAGAGGGGAATCCCAGCTGTTGCGTGGGTCCCCCCACACTCAGTGAGGAGGGCAGTGGCTATATGTCTTGAGGGGCAGATCTTCCCTGGCACTGGGTTAAGGGCAAACCCGTGTCCCCAATTGGATCTGCTGCCTGTGTGGGACCTGAGTGAGGGGAGAATGCAAACTCAGCTACTTCTGGTGAATTGGGCCTCCTTGTGGCCAGGGCATGGCTGCAAGGCAAACACGTGAACAACTAGAACTGCCACTAAATCCTCCAGAAAGAGCAAACAGGGTCATGGTCGCACTATAAAGTAGTGTCCAGCTGACTTCAACATCAGGCTGTTCTTAGAAATCTCTTGGGAAAGGGAAGACTCTGGTTTTATGGCCTCTACCCTCCCAATCCTCTCCCCTATCCTGGCTGCTGTCTGCTACCACTTTCAATGCTGCTCTCTTCTTCCTCTGAGCTGTCGAGCCCTTCGGAGCCTGGCAATGTGTTATCCTGCTTTTCCAAGGCATTTAGAGTAGTGATGCAGGAACGCTAATGTATAACGTGCCTGGCACTTGCCAAGAGAACTGCCAGCTGTGTCCCCAAGGTAGCATATTAAAAAAGAGTCTGCTCTGATGTCCTATCCTGGGGTACCAGAGCTCTTCCCAGATGCAACCCTCGCTTGGCTCTGCCACAGTTCCATTCCTGGCTGTGGAGGGAGGCCTCTATCTCTACCTGGCCAGACCAGCCATGTGGATCCTGTCTGCTCGCAGAGGCCTGCTTTCCCTGTCTCAGCTCTCTGCTGTCTGAGATCATTAGTACTTAATTTATTAAGTCTGCAGTCACTGCAGCAGAAACTGGGCATCCAGCTTCCTCTGCGGCCAGCACTGGCTTAGCGTACCATAGAAATGCATTGAAAGGACCATCTGTGTGAATGGTAAAGGGTCTCTGTTTAGACATCAGCAGTCACTTGAACCCTGGGGCCCCGTTTAGGACTCTGCAATAGAACCCTCTCTCTTCCCTTGAGCTCCCTTTTCTGCCCTTGAAACTGGGGCTGTATTATAGGCCTTATGGAAACGAATTGTTTGTATGCGTAATGGCAGTGAAAGAGAGCTGATCTTAATGATGAACATTTTTTGGCTAGCCACAGACTGACTACAGCAGTGGCAGTTTCCACCCCTGCCTCTCCACTGTGCTGCTTGTTCTCTCTGAACTAACCTCTGTCTAAGCAGTCCTTCGGCTCCATGGCCCATTCCCTTCTCTGCAGTCTGTGGATAATGCCAGTTATGGTGGAGGCTCCTGTGATAACTGAAGCCAACAACCTGTTGTTGGATGGTGTCTGTCATCCAGCTAAGATACTGTCCCCATTTCCCAGGCTCTGGCAGGAATATGGTTGGTGCACAAACTTCCTTGTGGTGGTCTGTCAAAAGTTGCCATGGAACCTTTACTGCTTTATTCTGCTGCCTGGAATCCTGCTCGTGCCTCACTCTTGCAGTAACATGCTTCCATTCCTGCAGTGGGGAATACACCTGACCTTTCCAGGCTGCATCCAGTAAGTTTGGAGCCAGCAAGTGAATTTATTCACTGCTACTTTAAGCCAGCACCACAACAGTTAATCAGAAATGCTCAACAAAGGCTGGCGGTGCCAAAACCAGAGAGCTCTGCCCTCAGAGCATCCCTTCAGAAACATGGAATGCGGGAGGGCTGTTGGCTACTTCAGCCTGTACCTGCATGATAAAGAACAGCTAAGGAGGGCATTGAACATAAGACATAATTGTTTTTTATTCACTCATTTCCTTGCAAAATAAGCACAGGGGAGCAGCCACCAGGCTCTGAAACTAGATTCAGCTGCTCTAGATGTACATGAATTGCTACTTTGCCATGCTAGAAACCCTCGTGCTCCCCCACATCAGTGACTAACCCCAGCTCTGCCTGGGGAACCAATCTAGCCTTGTAAAATGGTCCTGGGTGCATCTGTGCAGGCAGGGAAACCTCTTCCCCCACCCTTACCAGGATGCCGCTGAGAAAAAAGTCACATTTTACTTGGCTGAGCACGGCTTTGCTTGACTCCACTTCGGAGCACTCGCTGGCCCGCTAGGCTGCCTGGGCCTGGATTGGGACTCTGCACTCCTTCCTGGTGCTGGCATAGAGGCTGCTGCATCATGGGATGCTATTCGGCCTGACTGTGCTAGGAACCCCCCAGCTCACAAAGTCGCCTGTCTTGTATTTCCTGCAGGGCAGAGTTACGATGAGACTGTGGACATCTTCTCGTTTGGGATAGTTCTCTGTGAGGTAAGTCCAGGCTGCACTAGGGTGTCCAGGGGGTCTGAGCAAGAGGCCTGTTAAACATCACCAGGGTCCTACCTCTTCCTCTCCATACAAAACAGAAGGCAGCTCTGTGCAGCTGAGTCTGGGGTTCCTGACTCAGATGTACTGTGGCTAGGACTAGAGTCTGGGGAGTTACACTTTGCATGCCCATCTCACGCCCACAAGTGAGGAGGTGGGAGGGAAGAAGGCACTTATTGCTCTGTTGATGCAGTTCCCTCCTTAAACTTAGAGCCGGTGCTGGGAAGGAGACAATCTGGCTCTAGTGCAAAAATCTTGGAATTTAGGTGACATCTTCCAGCAACATGGGAGCTTAGAGTTGAGATTCCTTCTCCCTCCTCCTGAACCCTGGGTCTCCAGCTTGTAACTAGCCATAATAATTCAGGGCCTTTTGTAAGAGTGGGATTGGACATTAGCAAGGTGGTCAAAATCTGTCTGAAGGTGAAAAGTGGGGCTTACTTCGCAGATCCCATTTCTGGAAGGAATCTGTCTGGTCTGGCTGCACAGCCAGACTTCTCTGCCCCACTCCTGCTGTGTGTAGAGAATAGGCCATCTCTTTTCTCCATGATATGAATGTCTGATGCAGATCATAGAACCAATATCCTGTGTGCCTAAAACGTCTCCCCACCTCCTTCCCTTGCATCACCAGACTGTTCCAAAAGGAAAGTGCAGCCTTTTAAAGTACCCAGCGTGTATAGAAGTGAAAGCAATCAGGGCTGGCAGGGAGACCAGAATTGGAGTTTTCCTCTTAATGCTTGGGTGGCGAATATGGAAAAAATGTCCTATGCATGAATGGTGCAGCCTCACCCAGAGTTCTGCACTGGTAACCAGTGTTCCCTCTCATTTTTTCCGTCCATGTGTGGAATGAATTTTGTTATGCGCACCAATAGTGAGGTGTGCATCACCAGTAGGAACAAAAACCTAGATGTGGGGTGTGTGTGTGTTTATATTTGTTAAAAGTTACCATAGGGATAATTACTCCAGCCAGGGCAGGTTAGGAATTTTAAAACCCACTCCTCAAAGAATTAATTTTAAGCCTGAGAGAGAAATAAAATTTATGAAATGCACAGACCAGTCAAACTAAAATAACAGCACTTGGAAAGAATAAAATTACAGAGAACATATATGTGCATTGCAGGAAGTACCAAGAACTAAGTATGTGTTGGGAAGTGTGTGTCAGAGACAGTGCGTGTGTGCTGGCTGCTGGGGAGGTCTGAGACACTGCGCTCTGTTTCTTTAAGGCACTCACCAGAAGGCTCAGACCGCAGCAGCTGAGCTCTCCTGTTCCTGAGACCTGTCCCTGCTCTGCAGAGATGGGGTACAGGGGAGGGGGACACCCTGACATCAGCACTCTATGTACCCCCAACCCCTCTGCTTTGCACAGCAAGCAGGAGGGTCCTGGGAGCAGCTGGCCAGGGGCTCCAAGGGAGAGGGCAGGAGCAACAAGGCTGCAGAGCAGCAGGGGGAAGGGCCCCTGAACAAGCACTCCTGTGCATGGCTCTGCTAATCAAGTGCACAGCACTTGATTCACTTCTGGGTGGCCGTGCGACTGCGCAGCTTAGAGGGAACACAGCTGGCAACCCATCTTGAAGGTTAGTGCAAAATTGCAGATGGGGTTCAGAGAACAGTAGGAAGAATGAATAGGGGCCTAGAAATTTTTATAGAGAGGGATTGAAAAGATCTAGTTTGTTTACCTTAGAAAGGAGACACATAAGAGGAAACACGATAGAATATATATGATAGAGAGGTTTTCTTCCTCCTATCTCATAACACACACACGCACACACAAACAAATGCACACGGGAACATTCAATGAAATTGAAAGGTAACAAACTCAAGTGATACAAATAATTTTCTACACAATGTATAGTTAGACTGTGGAACTACTTGCCACATGATGATGTGGTTGTGGTCAACAACTTGGCAGTATTCAAAGAGGGACTGTATTTATATGGATAACAAGAACATCTGGTTAGCATAAAGTATTGTAACAGAGTATTGGAAGAGAAATAAAACCTCATGTTTTAAATCAATCTAGGTGTTGGGGATTAGGCTGAGACCTTTGTGGGGGCAGATTATCACACATCTCCCTGTTCTGGGGTTTGTTGCACATTCCTCTGAACTATCTGCTGTTGGCCACTGTCAGAGATGGGATTCTAGACCAGATTGACCACAGGTCTGAACCAGTCAGGCAATTACATTCCTAGGCTTTGACTGGTGGCCTTCTGTATCCAGGATGACTGTTATAATTCAATGCAAAATGTCTTCAGTGTAAGGAGCCCTTCAGTTAGAGGGAGAGAACCGAAGTAGTGTCCTGTGTGTTCTACAGTCTTCTCCCCCATTTCTTTCCTCTGCTTGGGTTTCCCTTCTGAGGTTTTCGATTGGGTCCCCATAATAATGTGTTTGCACTATTTCTTTCCCTCCCTCCTCAGTACTGAAGACACTGTTGCTCCTGCAATGTACTTCAGAGCTCGCTGCAAATCCCTGCTTGCCCTCCCCCAGCTCCCTGGCATGTGAGCTGTGTTGGGGGAGGGGTTTTTTGATAGCATAATGACATCATGGAGGGGTGTGTGCATGCTAGAATGTGTTAATACCCTGGGAGCAGAGGAATTGCTTCCTGCTTCAGTGCATGGACTGATAATGGCTAGGACACTGCACAGTCTGCATTAAAAGCTAAGGTTGTGTTGTACCCCTTGCAGCAATACCCTAGGGCTTGGATTTCCTCTGCTATAGCAAGGAGAGACTTCTAGGGCCAGCCCCTGTACTGCCTGTGAGGTTTGCCTATATTAAATGGTGTTGGGCTTGTTCCATGAAGGAGGATCAAGGCTTCTGTAGATGGGGACTGGTACAATTCTAGCTCTTCTCTCCCTGCCCTGTAATCAGACATTAATTATGTTTCCAGTGAGCTCAACCTAGCTCTAGAGACTGAGCAACCCCCTCCTGTTAGCCCTCAGATCCTGTCCCTGGTGCTACAATCGCTGTACCTGAGCAGTTCTTTCCCCTCTAGATTATCGGGCAGGTGTATGCTGACCCTGACTGCCTCCCTCGCACACTGGATTTTGGCCTCAATGTAAAGCTGTTCTGGGAGAAGTTTGTTCCTGCTGATTGCCCTCCAGCCTTCTTCCCTCTGGCTGCCATTTGCTGCAGGCTGGAACCAGAGAGCAGGTAAGGTTTCAGGCTGATTGGGGAGTGAAATGCTGGTGAAGCCCCTGTGTGAGGCATGGGTCTAATTTCTGGTTCTCTTGTGTGTCCAGTTTGTATCTTTGCTTCTCTCGGGGGCTGGAGAGTGCCCTCTCCTCCTGCCCCCGCTGGGAAGGTGTTGCTCTGCAAAGTGGGTCAGAGGGGGATGGCAGGCATGTGCTAATATCCAGGGCAGTTCGGTTGCTGCGTCCTCACTTCAGGGGGGAGTGTGTTTTGCTGCTCTCTTCCTTTCCCCATCACTGTCCCAGGAGCTAGTCCGCTGCTGTCCTACTGACCCATCTCTCTAGATTTGCTCCCTACTCACTTGTGTTATCACTTCTTTCTAGGCCCCCGTTTTCAAAGCTGGAGGATTCCTTTGAAGCCCTCTCTCTCTACCTGGGAGAACTGGGCATCCCCCTCCCTTCCGAGCTGGAGGAGCTGGACCACAATGTGAGCATGCAGTATGGGCTGAGCCGTGACAAACTACCTGAAAGCACAACCTAGGCGGCCCATCCTGTGATCCGTGCTACTTTTCATGGGACCCCCTAGGAGTGGTGTGGAGGGGAGATGTACTTCAGCCTCCTACAGGGCATTCAAAGGGCACCATCTGCATAGTTGGCGCATCACCTCTCCCTCCCACATGAAACTTAAACCGCCATGTCCGTTTGATCTCCTGGGTTCACTGTAGATTTATGACGTATTTTGCAAGTGAAAAGGGCTGTTTCCTGCCTGCTGCACCAAAGAGAGCTGCTCAACACAAAGGGGAAAACACAATTCTCTAGGGCCTGTCTGGCCTTATATCACTGTGGTGCCTTAGAACTTGACATGTGACTGTAAGCTGTGAAATAGTCCTGGCCTATCTGCCAGGAAGGGAATCACTATAGGAAGTCTTTGTTATGAACTGCTTTCCTGGAATCACTTGTCCCCGACTTTTTAGTGACTGCACTCTCCTTGGAAGAGCTGGAATACACTAGAACTGGGAAAACCAGGCACCTGGCAAAGGGCTCAGTCAGGGACACCATTGCTTTTCTACATGTGAAGGGGGGAGTTCCTGAGCTGTCTAGGGGTTGGGAACTTGGCTCCCTAGTCAGGGTGGGAGAAGCTCTAGGAACTGAGTCGAGCTTGAACAAAATGGTTGTGGTATCATGTCTGTGGGTAGCATGTGTCCTGGTTAGTGTAGTTCCACCCACCCAGGCCCTGTTCGGAAACACTACAGCCAGTGAAAACTGGGCTTTGCTCCTCCTTTTGATGTGAATGAGGCTGTGATCTGAGTCCAGAGGGTAAGAAGGGGGAGACTGAGTGGCTCTCAGATATGCTTTTAACTCTCTCTACAACCACCTTCAGCTACTGACTCCACACAACCAGTCCCCCAGGCTGGAACCTCAGATCAGGGAGGAGGACACACCAGCACTCTGATCCTGATGTGCTGTATAAATGGGAGACTTGTCCCCCAAGAGCTTGTGCCCGTTTCTGGGCATTCGGCCTCATAACAGTGGCAGAATATACCTTGTGGAGAGCTGAATAGCTCCAGGCTGAGGCATGTGGCTTGGACTAGGTGAGTGTGTGTTTGAGATGGACAGATGGAATGGAAGGAATTTGAGGGCACACTAAAACCGTTACTCAAGGACAGATGCTGGTGAATTGGAGTCTCATGTGTTCCATCCTCTGCGTGTACTAGTTGGAGTATTTGTAATTCAGTAGTTATTACTGCCCTTCTCCAGCAAGACCTGCAGTGGAGGGGAGTCCCATGAGTGGCTTTGCCACTCAAGTTATCTGTTCTGGAGCCCCTGCCATAGAACTTGGTCACATTCTCCAAACAGAGTCCTTCTCCAGTCATCCCTCTCTTCGCACCATGTGTGCTGAGGGAAGGAGGCAGCATATTCACTGGGGCATTAGAGGGAAATGTTTGAGGAAGGAAACAGCTTCCCCAGTAATATGTGGCTGGTGTTAGCCAGTCAGAGGCTGGCTGCTGAGTCCACTTTGAGTTCCATGCCCTCTTGATAAAACTGGATTCAGTCTCTGCTCTCCTTTGCAGCCCTATAATCTAATAGTGAGGAATGTTTGTTCCTCTATTCCCTAAGGAGTTGGGAATGTGTGAAAGCCTGACCATAGAAATTACATGGGACCAGCCCTCATGTCAGTCTTAAGTTGGTTGTGTTTAACTTTGTGTGGTGGTGGTTTTAGAAACAGAGAAGTCCTGTACTGTGAGCCGGTGCAGGAGTTGCCAGTTGGCTCTGGGGGATTCAGGCATTCTGATTGTTACAGGACTTTCTTCCTACTACTTAGTAGGATGAGGAAACTCAAGGGAGGGTGATGTGTGGGTGGGGAGTCTTAACTCAGTGTGATTGCACACTGCAATGTTTGACTAAATTAAAAGCAATAAATATATCCTAGGGATGTCAGGCTGTTTGTCTGCTTTTGGAGCTTATCAAAAACATGAGGCTGCCACAGAATGGGGCCCCTCACTCAGCTGTTGCAGGACTGCAGCAGTGCATCACCAGGGACATCTAACTGGTAGCTGCAGACTGACTTGACAAGGACTATATAGAAAGTTAGGCTTGGAGGCCTGACCTATGCCCAAATCTGCAACAGAACTGCATTTAGCTCGGGTCATGGAACAGGTGGTGGTGACAGCAGTTCCTGTCCGGCCTAGCCTTTAAAAATAAACAGCATTTGCCAGTTTTGAAATCACCTGAACTCTAGCTGTGCTGCCTGCTCTTAATCCATGCCAGCCACTGTAACCTCCTGACTATGCCTTTATACCAGCCTTTCCAAAGCAAGAGCCTGAGGAACTGAGCTGCCTCTGAGCAGGAAGTAAAGCAAAATCCATTTCCTTCAGAGCAGAAAAGGAATAATTAGATCATCTCTCCCCAGGCCCAGCCTGCTTCGTCACAGTAGCTTGTTCTGGGCTGGTGACTAGACAGCTGCTTTTTTAGGAATGCTCCGCTCCACTCTGCTGCTAGACTTGGCCAGCATGTCCAGAGTCAACATCCCATGGTGTTAGCTATAGGTGAAGACATGTTCTGCTCTGAATTGCTGAGGAGATTGTGGCTTTGTGTGTGTCTTGGATGGGGCTATAGCTCTAAATAGAGCCAAGGGTGAACTACAATGGTCTTGCTTATTCCCTCCTTTCACTGCTTTGCAGTTTGGGGTAGGGGGGCCTTTCCCAGGTTTGAGTAATGCTGTTAGCCTGCTGGTGCAGCTAAATACCCTCAAGGAGCTGAAACGTGTTCAGAAAGGCAGGCTGAGCTGGTCACGTTTCCTCGGTGAGCTGCTAATTCAACTAGAGCCCACGCAGGTTTCCACAGAACCTTTTTATTTTCCTTTTTAAGCTTTTAATACAAGGCAGCATAGTCTATATCTTTTTTATTATAATGAGGTATTTAAAATATTTACAAAGAAATGGTATTCGAAGACTTAAAAAAAAAATCCCTTTTCTGACCCCTATAAACATCAACACTTAATCTCTGCTCAGTGAGTCCCCTTAAAGTAGATGGGTAGAAAAGCTTATTTGGATGGCTTGAACCCTACTCTGAGGGGGATGTGCACTTCTCTGAATTAGTCCTACACAGATGATGAACTACCCCACTCTGAGAAACAAGTGGTTCTTGCTGACACACCTGCCCTAAAACCTTCATCTGAAGGGGTCAGTTTGGATAAACAACCCCTGCAGCATGACCTCTCCTGCAGCCTGTGCAAGGGACACAGAACAGGATGCACAAGGCCTTGATGTGCCTGCAGCAGGGCAGCTGGCTTGTCCTTTGCTCAAGTGCTCTCCAGTTGCCTTCACCCTAGGACTGGCTTAAACTCTTGTTTGCTGGAAATACACATCCATGGGGGAAGTCTGAAAATGGCTACTATCCCTTTAAGCAGCACAGAGTGTGGCCACTCTCCCTGAAGCTGACTGAGGGGTTTTCTACTTTCCCTCCACTTTTGAAATACTTCTGCTCCTCTCCTGCCCTAGCAGACAGCCTATGTGGCTGCTTTGGAACCAGGCTCCTGTTGTACCAGCCAAGGAGAGTGGGAATGTGTCCTGGGCACTGGAAGACTTTGCTTTATGAGCATCTTAAGATCTCTTAAGCAATGCATTGGGGCTAAACATCTCCCTCGCCTTCAACCAAAACCTTCTATCTCCCAGCTGAAGCCAAGCTCTTCACTTGCACATAGTGATGGTTCTTAGTTGACACCTGCCCTTCTCTAAAAGAAATTTGCACAGGACAGCTTTTTCCTCAAGCTTTTTTCCTTCTAAAATAAAAACTACATTCAAAGTCTCTATATAACCCTGCGATAAAGCTCCCACCAGTCCCAGTGCTACTGATGTAGTGTCAGATCACAGGCTCAAATGCAAGTGACGCTGCACTGTTCAAAAGGGAAGAGAACAGAAAAAAGGATGCGGAGAGTTCCCACTCTGAAATATGGGTGGCTAGGCCAGCATGGCACAGTGCCAGCTTGGGAAATCACTCCCCCTCCCCTGCTGCAGTAATCCCTGGAGATGAGAGGAGTTGCCTGAGGCTCCAACTGCACCAGTACCCAAGTGAAACATGTCCTGCTAGCCACACAATGAAAGGTCACTGTACTGGACTACACTGCACAGCTGCCATTTCAGTGCATCTCCAAGTCCTGTCGCTTGCTGGAATTCATCAACAAAAAAATACAAATGAACCCTCGCTCCCAAAACAAGAGACTAGGGTCTTCGCCTCAATCGTTTCAGTCTGCCCTCCTGGCCCTAGCTCTTCAGGCACCAGGAGTACCTGCCTGGCCCATGAGAGGTGCATTGCCATCATGGGCCTCCTCTACAGGGGTCTGGTTGGTGTGCACCACTATCGTGTTTTCATCCACAAGCTCACAGGCCTGGTTAGTGAAGGCAGAAAGTGGAAGGGTGATGCGCTGCATTTCTCGCTCATAAACCTTCTGCTCGTGCTGCTCCTTCAAGTCTTTGCCCCTAGAGAGAAAACCAGAACAGGTGCTCTGAGTGCTACTGCAGTAAGGTCATGCCCTACAAGTGGGCACTGGCCTAAAGGCACTGCAGCAGAAGGGAAGAGGCTACTGCTCCAACAAAAAATCAGGCCTTCAACATGAATGTGAGGTGCTGGGTTTTTCCCCAAACTCCCAACTACAGTGCTGAAAGCACCCAGGCAAACAGAGCTGGTGGGGGTGAAATTTCCAACAGTCCTTGCTTCTGACTGGTTCATCTAGTATTACAATGTCATGGAGGTTAAAGCCAGGCCCCTCCCACCTGTCACTGGACTCAAGGCCCAGACAGTAGATAGGGAAACAACACATGTGGCAGCAAACTGAATTTTAGTTTATAGCTCTGTCTTGAGTCCCTGTAACATGCATGACTGCTGGGTCAAAGCAGGAGCCGCCAACGTTTAGAGAAGCCATTAACTGTGAATGGTAGGAAAGGATGCAAGAGCTCTGGGTGGTAGCTGGCATTTGCACAGGTGAGGAGAGGGAAAGACTCTCTTTAGGCACTGAATATCTCCCAGAAAGCAAACTGAGTTAATGGCCCTGCTCAGAGTAGGTGTGTAATGAGCTTATGTGCCTGCTGTGTTCCAAAGAGACTTGCTTCTCCAAACTACCTGACCCTTCACAGGACAGCAAGGAAGGTGAGAAGTCTTCAACGTCTGGTGCCAAGAAGTGGCTTTTTTAAAAAAATGAGTGACAGGTGTTATTGAACTCTATAGTGAAGGTAACAAGTGCTTTAGTTAATGAGAAAAACCTGGGTTTTGTTGTTGTTTTTTAAAAAAAAGTGCTACATGCAAAATGTAACTCTAACGGGGAAGCAAATGCACCTGAATATGGCTGTCTGAAAAGGGAAGAAACTGAAGCAGCCAGTGCTGACCCTGCCTTAAGCTTGAACTTGGGCTATTTTGAATTAAGGGAGGAGCTACTAAGAGTCAAGCCTCCCCAAAATCCAAATCTTCTCACAGCAAAGACAGTCCTGGCAGAGCCAGGCCACAGTTCAACGGAAGTCTGGTGGATCAGAAATTACATCTCAGACTGTACTCAGCTTGAGCCCTGCCGTAGTCAGCTCCCACTCAAGGGGCTAGAACAGCTTCCAGGGTTTACTGCCAGACACTTCTAGTGCAGTCTAATGTTCTTTCTTCCCTCCACCCCTGCCAGTCCTCTCTATCTACCTTCACTGGCACCCTGAATCATACTCATTGGAAAGTGCTAGATTTGTGCTTTAACCTTATGTAACACTGAGCGAGTCTCTGCTGTCCAAGCTTGCTGATACATCTTATTTAAGGACTTGGCTCAGCCTGGGAGGGACTCATTCTGCTTCACTAGGAGAGGTTGGCAGCTAGAGCTGCAAGAGTTAAGCCCTAAAGCAGGGATGTGATGATCGCTCTGTGGCTCTAGGATGTCTGTCTGGAATGCTATAGACAAACTGCAGGCCTGATCAGCCTGTCAGGTGCACACGTAACTCTGACTGAACTGAATGGGAGTTGAGTATGTGCAGCTGTCAGGCTAACTAGGCCATGCAATTCAAAGGACAAATTTAGGAAAGGGAAAGAATTATGATTCTACCCTGTTTTCAAATAGATGAAGGCATATACACTAAAGGGACAGATGGTTAGACTGCCATGAGTAGGAAGGGGAAGAGTGGGCTCAGCCAAGGGAAGACACAGAACAAAGGGCAGGTTACTGTAGTTTGGGTGTTTGTTTTTAAATACAGCTGTTATTACTTTCCCTGTCTCACTGTGTTAGGGCCTAATCCTATGAGGTACTCAACTCCCACTGATTTAACAGAGTAGCCAGTGCTCAGGCCCACCCATGATCAGGTGCTTATGACACTCAGATGTGCTGGCAGGTCCATATTGGGGAATCATAGGCAGACTGGCCAATGTGTCTACGTAACTGCAGCCCTGCCAAGGGCCTCTGAATTGCAATAATGGAATGAAATTCCAGAGGTTAATAAGTCTTGTCTCTGAAAAGTTTCACAAGGCAAGTGGTGAAAGCTCTATCACTCAAGACATATAAAACTATACTGTGCAGCATCCAAGAGGCTGTACTTCAAGGGGAGTGGGCTCCTCCCCTGGCCCTGGAGGATGGGGGGTTTACTATGGGACCTAATACCTCTGTGTTCAAATGAGTTCCATTGAGGCTATGACAAGACCAGATCTCACAGCAGCACCACCACTAATGTATAAGAGCCTACACTTCCCAGAGTCCTGCATGAACTGGGACTCAGGTGTTCTCTATAGCAGCTCAGAATTTCCTGACTTTTATAGGCCTGTATCACAGCCACAATGCAAACTCTTGATCCAGAGACTACTTACCTTTTGTAGATGTAGCCCACAACAATGCCAGCTCCAATGGCAATGATTATCACCATCATGATAAAGGCCATCACAGAGCCTATGGAGAAGGAGCAGAAGCGACAAAATTAGGAACAAGGCAGTACCTCAGCCTCTATATACAGCAGTGGCTTTAGGATTCAGAAAAGAAACATCCTGTTCTAGTCCCACTGAGGAATCTAGAGAATGTTCCTAGAGGTCATACCTAATGTCCCTAAGTCCTTCTTTTCCTTGGAGTTCATCCGGACTCTCTGACTGATCCCAATGACAGGCTGCACAGCAGCTGCCTCGCTCCGGGCTGGTAAAGTATCAGCTGGTTCAAATACCTGGTCTATCCCCTGAGAAACCTCAGCCGCAACTGTAGGGACCAGAGTCTTTGTGGAGGAGGTAGCACCTGTTGGGGAAAAAATACATTAAAATATTAAAGTGTGTCACCAAAGTTTCATAGCAACACCTATCTTGTGAATGGGGCACAAACCCATCTCAGACCCAGAACCCTGGGACCTTCCTCATCTTAGGCTGACAAATACTCCCACTGCCCCTTAGATATTACAGTGCCTCCGCACAGATGGGAGAAAACACACATACACTTTTCAGTTCAACTGCTGCTAAAGGTCAAGGGCAATCTAGGCAACTGGCAGAGCAAAGCACCAAAACAGGAGTAAGAGAACAGAGGAGAGAACTGAACCCAGAGCATAATCATAATCAAAGGGCCACCAGGTAAATCCATTTATAGCTCAATATACAGAGAAAAACAAACAAACACACTGAACAGAAATGACCAAGCTGATCAATATCCCCATACTGAACTCTTGTAGGAGCTCCCGCTGTTCTATTTCCCTCCTCCCTCAACATTCTTGAGCAGGAAAGGCCTGCGTGGGACTGGTCTATGAAAGAATTTAAGTCCATCACCGCTCTCTTATCATTTACAGCTTGCTACCAAACAGCCCTTGTGGAAGAGTGAACTGAAGATGATGGGGAATGGAAGAGGGGGAGCACTCACTCTGGGTCCACCATCTAGCTCACCTTTCATATTCCTGACAAAAGCTAAAGGGGGTGTCACCTCAGGGCACTAGCAATATAAACCTTTCACATCCTAGCAAAGCATCATCCATGTGGCTCACTAATCTTCATATTCCATTTCATATGACCACTCTGGAGTAACAAAGGCCATACCAGCAGGACACGCTTCTACTTCCTGTCTGGGCTAACCCTAGATAAGAAAAACTACCTTTTTAGAGGAGACCCCACACTCAATATGCTGCCAGGATTGAAAGCCACCCTCCAGAGCATCTTTTCAGAATGCTCCTCCCACACATATGATGGCAATGTTCCTTCCTCTAGGCATTTTTCCTTGGAGCATTTTGGTTCAATACCTCCACAGAGTCTGTGATCATCCAGACTGACCTCCCGTATAACACAGACCATAGGACTTCCTTGAATTAATTTCTCTTTGAACTATAGCATATCTTTTAGAAAAAAACTATTATGTGATGAGGGTGGAGGGTTGGGTTAGTAACAGACAGGAGACCACCAGGAAATAAGGGTCCCTCTGTAGAGGGATGTTACTTCACACAGTGTCTTTCAGAAAAAAAGAGCACAGGATCTAGCAGGGGCTATTTCTGGGGAAGAGAAAGCACTGGGACAGCCCCTGCCCGGGCAGACATACCACAGCAGGGAAGGTGGGTTTAATCTGACAAAATGGCTGAATCCCTGGCAACTGCACTAATTGCTCAGCATATTGGCTCCCAATCCCAGGCAGTTCCCCAGTCCTAGGACTTTTAAAAAAAGAGCCATAAACAGGGAACATCTACTCTGCTTTGTCCTTAATGAGAAGCAGTCCAAGGGTAGGAGGATTGAGAAGACTGAGGGAGGCAAGAATTCTGATTCCTGCCTGGGGTGGGGGACTACATTCAAGGAGAGATATGCTCTCCTGTAGAACAAAAGGGTGGGTAGAAAGACATGCATGGGGTCTCCTGGAAATCCTCCAAAGCACCTGCAATCCTCCCAGCTTGATATTGTCTGTAAACTTTATAAGTGTAGCCTCTATGCTATTATCTAAATAACCTATGAAGATATTGAACAGGACCGGACCCAGAATCAATCCCAGCAGGACCCCACTCGATAAGCCCTTCCAGCTTGACTGTGAATCACTGATGACTACTCTCTGGGAACAGTTTTTTAACCAAAACAAATTTTGGAATGAAAGATGGGTGACTCTCAGACATGAGAGAGGAGAGCAAACAAGCAGATAGGTCAGACAGGATCAGTGCAGATGTGTTCCGTATTGTGCATGTTCAAACTTTGTCACTGAAATAGTCCTAAACAGTAGGTCTCTCACAAGATTATTCTCCACTCTAATACCTCTATCAGGAAGATTTTCCTGGTATTCCAGTTCTTCCCTTTCTTAATTTCTTCCTGTTAATCCTAATTATTCTCCCATCAGACAATTCCTCTCCATACCTGCAGATGGCTAGCCCATGCCCCTATCAATCCCCTGGTGTCCATTCTGGATAGCTTTACTTGTTTAATCTTTGCCTCCAGCCCCCTGTGGTTTCCGGGGTGCCCCAGCTGTTTGGGAAGCTCTCCCTGAGCCCTGACATTCTGCTGCTCTTGGCTCCCTCTGGTTTGTCAACAGCTGAGCTGCCCACCCTGACATGGCCTTTCCCTGCAGTGACCTTAGGGCAGGACCACGTAGGACCAGGGGCTGGTGGGGAGGGGGCTGCGCAGAGGCCCTCTCTGGGGCTGGAGACACAGCCCAAGGGGCAGACCCACACCTGGGAAGGGCCGGGATGACGTCACGGAGGGTGCCTTGGAAGGAAAGGCGGAGGCTGGCTCACTACACGTGCAGGGGGCGGGGCCAGCCCCGCCCGGGGGGGCGGGGCTAAATTGTTTACACGCCGACCTCTCGCCGCTGGGATGACATCACCCCAAAACAGGAGACCAATGGGAAGCCCCTAGAAGCTCGGCAACAGGGCAGCCAATCCCGCTGCAGCAGGGGTGGGGACTGGCAACCGCGCCCCCTCGTTTTTCACCGGAGGCGCCCCCCCCCGCGCGCGCGCACGTGCCCGGGCCCCGCTGACCCCACGCGGGGAGAGCAGCGGGCACGTGGCCCTGCAGCGGGCGGGGACCCCGGACTGGGGGAGCGGGGCTCGCGCCAGCCCGGGGAAGCGCGCGGCCAGCCCGGCGCCACGGGAGCTGGGGGCGGCCGGGCGGAACCCCGCTCACCTGGGCAGGGGGCGATGGCGCAGAGGCTCCGCTCCGGGGTCCCGGCCGCGCCGCTCACGTAGCACCAGGGGGCCGCGTCGCCGTCGGGGTTCCGGCAGCTGCTGTGATCCTCGGAGACTGGGGGCCGGGAAAGACAGTTACGGCGCTGCAGGGGCTGGGCTTGGACCCCGGTGCGGGAGACCCCCCTCCCCAGCACGCACAGGAGCGGGGAGCTGCGGGGGGTGCGTGTGTGTGTGACAATAACACAACCGACCAGCTGTTTGCCGCCCCCGCCCTTAGCAGGAGCCGAGCGCACCTACCTGCAAGCGGCGCGGAGGTGGAGTTTCTCTGCACCGCCAGCCAGTTCAAGCAGGGGACGCCGCCCGTGGCGAACTGTTGGTTGCCCCGGTAGGAAACTCCATTGCCGCGGACACACTCTGGAGAGGACGAGAGACCCCCACAGGCCCTGAAACCGCCCGCACACTTTGTAACCAAGAGCAGCCCCCCCGCTTGTGCTCGCCCCCACGCTGCGCCGGTCTCCTCGCCCCTGCCCTCAACGCAGCTCTAAAACATCAAAGCACCGAACAGCCTCCCTGCCGCCATGACATTTCCGATGTAAACAGGGGCGAACAAACTAGATTCTAAACGGGGGCAGCAGAAAGGCGGTCAGCGCCGCCAAGCCACTCGGACAGGGGCTGCTGCTTCCACGCGATTTTAGACTCCGCAAACCGCCCAGCAGGGGAGGTTTGGGCAACCAGCTCCTCGGGTCTTCAAACGGGCATATACAAGAAGTCCAGTCCCCTGGAGTGCTGGGGGAATGACCCTCTCGAGGCCCCTACCAGGGCTGCGAATAAAGGGTAAAAGAGACGTGACCTATCTCCAGGCGCAGGGACAGTGGGGTGCTGAAAGTGGAAACCACAGATTTGGCTGTTATTACAACTTCGGGCCAGGGAGAGCAGCCGCGCCCTGGGTCCAGCACCCCCGTGAAGGGGCTCCACGGGGAAAGGGGAGGGGGGATGCTTCCCTACCAATGTCATCCCCTGGCAGAGAAAGGGGGATTTTCAGGAGGCTGAGATTTGTCTTTGTTCCTGGTAACAAAGATGGAGCTCGGAGTCCCTCTCTCCGAAATCATACGGAAGAAGACCCCCCCACCCCATAGCAGGGCAATGCGGGCTCCTTCGCCGGCCCCCCGCGCGGCGAGCTCCCGGGAGGTGGCTACGTGTGTGTGGTCCCGGGGGGTTCTCGGGGCTTTCGCGCTCACCTTCGGCGGCGGACGCTGCCGTCAGCAGCGCGGTGCTGAGAAGCAAAGCTTGCCCCCAGTCCAGCATCCTCGGTCCCGCCCGTGCCCAAGCAAAGGCTGAAGAACAATTAGCCGGGGAAGTCTCGGCGATCTCGCTCCGCTTTCGCCTCGGCCCCGGCTTTGCAGCTGGCAGATCTGCCCTTGTTGTTTTCTCTTGTGGTAAACAGCCCCGGCTGGAGCTCCCTGCACTCGCTGCAGCGCAGGCTCCTCCTCTCCAGAGCCTCGGCAGGCTGCGAGAGAGAGACAGCCGCAGCAGAGAGCGTGGCGGAGGGCAGCGGGCACCTCGGGGTCTGCCGCTCCCGGCCCCTGGGTCTGGGAGTCTCCAGGATTCAGTCATATAAACGGTGACATAGACGCTCTAAGGCCAAGCTCCGGCCACCGGGGCTTTCACGGACCTCCCGGGGTTTGGCACGACTCTGGGATCGGCGAGGGGCGCCCAGGAACCAGTTATAGCCGGAGTTAAATCGCACTTAACCCTTCCCTCGCTGTTGCGCGCACACAGGCGTCGTGGAGCCGGTTCAACTCCTTCGGCCCACTGCCTCGGGGCAGGGGGTGCGCTTCTGGTCTGCGGCCCCCCTCACAGCACTCTCACCCTCTGCTGCAATCTCTTCGGGGACACTCATCCCCAGGCCCACAGACACACCAAGGAATACACACACCATTCAGAGATGGAGAGAGAGGCAGAGCCTGAAGTGAACTTGCCCCCCTTTAAGGTAGTCTCGTTTCAACCCCTCCATCCAAACTTTGTATATTATGCAAGATTCATGTTCCAAGAGAGCTGGAGAGAATGTTCTTGGGAGTCCAGCAGTGGCGCTCGCTGATCTGTCTGCAAAAGACACGATGGTAATGGCAGGGCCTTCCCGGTCCCACCTTCAGCAATGAATCCCTCTGTTCCACTAGGCACCCAGGGAGGGAGTTAGGTAAACTTGATTTCCTGTCTCAGAGTAGCAGCCGTGTTAGTCTGTATTCGCAAAAAGAACAGGAGGACTTGTGGCACCTTAGAGACTAACCAATTTATTTGAGCATAAGCTTTCATGAGCTACAGCTCACTTCATCAGGTTTTCCACTGAATGCATCCAATGAAGTGAGCTGTAGCTCACGAAAGCTCATGCTCAAATAAATTGGTTAGTCTCTAAGGTGCCACAAGTCCTCCTTTTCTTTTTGATTTCCTGTGTGACAACGCATGTTATGAAACAACGCCATTAGATGGTTTTTGCTAGTCTAGTGGATTGATTGGTATCTGTGCGATGATAGCCACAGAAGGGTCCCACAGGAGTAGTGCCATGGAAGTGGGGGTTTGAAGAAAAATATTCTAGAGTGAAGAAAGGTGGATGTTATTCTATTCAGGTCCGATACAGCAGTGCTGTGGTATCTGAGGGAAGGATACTTGCAAAGTAGAAATAAAAATATTTTTGCAGAAGAGTTGGCAGGAAACCTGGTAGGGTTCATCTGTAGTATTGAAAGCAGGGTGCATGTGTTTGCCTGTCTCAGCTTCTTCCTACAGCCTTGATATCAGTGAAAGAACATGTCTGCGCAATGTGGTAGAGATAGACCCAGGTTGGCACCTTTTAGACAAGACCCTGAGCTTAATCATGTGCAATTAATTTGTATATTGGAAACAAACCTGAGCTGCTGGAGTTGATGAAGGTGTTTATAGCTACAATAGCTTGTTATTACCAAAAATATTTACCTTACTCTAACAGCTCAAAGAGGGAGAAAAAAATCATTTGTCTCACAAATGCAGCTTCCCTATTTTCACCTACAGGATGGGTTATAGGCCCAATTTTACACACTCGTGTGATTCCTTCCAATCTCTACCAATCTGGATCCTTGGCCTCTATATTTATGACATCTTTGGTTTTCCCAAGGCTCCTAATCCTGCCCTCTTTAGTCTGGATCTGAAGGGGAATTTCTCTCTTTTATAAATTTACACAGGGGGAGATGGCCAATGAAGAGCTCCCTATTCACCTGTAACTACCAAGGTACACCCTTATTTCCTAACTTGGGTTCCTCTGAGCTTGCCATAGTAAGCAGGAGATCCCAAACGGTGTCACTAAACGTAGTGGCACTCACTAACATACAGGCTATGCTTTCACCTCAAGGACATCAATTCCTGTAGCTTCTCTGCTTTTCTTTATTTAATCCCACATCATTTAGAATCTGTGGCTCTGGTCCTAGCTTTCTGGAGAAATGTTCACAGCAGAATAAGAGGTGAAAACTCCCTGAAAAATACTGTTAGTGTTGGTTCCATTGCAGGCATTCTATCAAAATAATGCAACCTTTGGTAGCAATTTCGGACAATAGGTTTAAAATAGTTGTTTCTATTTTTAAATAGGTAGGAGGCACTCAGATACTGTGATGAGGGTAACCATATAAGTGCCTAGATTGACAGACTGTTGTTTCCTATTTTAGACAAATGAAAAACAATCAGCTAAAATATTCAGCCCTTCTGGATGGTAGAAAGTCTCTAAAAAGGTCTAGGGAGGAAGGATGGGCTTGTGGTTAAGGCACAAGACTGAATACAAGGTACTATTTCTGGCTGTGCCACAGACCTTGTGTAAGACCTTCGGCATTCCACTCTCTCCTCTGTGCTTCATTTTCACTTTCTAGAAAAATCGGGGTAGATAATCATGATTTCCTACCTTAGAGGGATGTTGAGAAGATCAGTGCTTATAAAATGTTTTAAAATCATCACATGAAAGCCGCTAAAAGAGTGAAAAGTATTTTTGCACCAGAAGGCTACATGGCCTAATGGCTAATGGGTGACTGTGCATCCAGCAAGTGTATATTCTACTGGTTCTGCACATGATCTTGGTCAAGTTAAGCTTCCTGGGGCTTCAGTTTCATCACTTGTAAAATGGGTATATTACTACTCACCCACCTTTAAAGGACTTTGACATCATTGGTGAAGGAAGCTGTGTAAGTACTGGTTCCCACTAGCTGAAATGTCTGCTCTGTTTAAATGCTTTATGTTTTACTGTGGGCACAGACTCTTGCTGAGCCAGATTCTAAGGTCTTATTTCTGGCAGCACTTAGAGTCTGTGGAAGTTTTGACTAAGGCTGTGAGATCAGGCCCTCTGTCTCTTATGAGTCTTCAAAAAAGATTTTAGGGGCAAAATTCTGCCCAGACTAAAGCTGATGGGAAGTACATATAGGGATCCAAGGGTAGAATTTAGCCATAGCTGTTTGCAGAGGGTGAAACCGTTGTTAAATCAAACTGATTTATTTTAGCTCATCCCATGAGACAAAGTAAAGCTTCATAGCCAACTACACAAGAGGCAACTCCTTACCCTCAAACTGATCCAGGAACTGCAGGGCTGGGGAGCATCTGTGGAAACAAAACTCAAATTTTCCCAATCCTGCCTCCTGTTATATCAGGGTATGAGCTGTGCTTCTTATCCCACACAACTAAGTTCGCTCAAAGCTTTATGAACTTCCAGTCGAATCAGGGAGTCTATGAGGGACTCAAAAGCCCTCACATTACTAGGAAAGCAAAATAGCCTTTTCCACCTGTCTGACTTGTACACATTTCTTTTTTCCTTTTATCTCCAGTTTTTCTGGGGTGCCAGAGCAGATTTAGGTCCTGCAATTTGACAGAGCAAAGTCTAATGAGATGCCATGGCACACCGGGTGGGGGCACAAGGGAATTAAAGGCTGTGCCTGCTCATTAGGAATGGGTTGAATCTATTTGTTCTGTTCTTACAGTTGATAGTTTCTGTTATTTTCTAGAGACTTTATTTGAAAGGAGCCGTTCCACTGATTACTGGATGGATATCTCTGTGCTATATCCATGGCACTTCTCAGTCAAGGATCTTAAAGCACTTCACAGAAGTACCTAGGTATGCCATTTTACAGATCGGGAAATGGGGAGAGAGAGAGAGGCTATGTGATTTTCTCAAGTTTGCATTGTGAATCACTGATCTAGGTTCTGTTCACAGCTGTGTCTTGTGCTCAGTTTGGTGCTTTAACCACTACACAATACTGCCTTCCATTGATATACCTGTATCCCCAAATGCAGACAGTGTCTGTACAGGCTGATATTATGGCATTTACCTTATAGTAGCAGACCAAACTGTCACAGATGTCTTCTCCTTCCAGGCTGTCCCTTTGGTTTTCTTTGTTCTACTTCTTCACCTGTGGAAAAACTTAAAGTTTAAAGAAAAGAAATATTCCAGGGTAGTTAAGCACTGGAATAAATTGCCTAGGAAGGTTGTGGAATCTGTCATTAGAGATTTTTAAGAGCAGGTTAGATAAACACCTGACACAGATGGTCTAGATAATACTTAGTCCTACCTCAAGTGCAGGGGACTGGATGAGAAGACCTCTCAAGGTCCCGTCCAGTCCTATAATTGTATGAGAATAAGTTAAGCTTACCTGCCACACAGGGTGCTATGAGAATGAAGCAATGTTTGTAAAGGGCCCAGAAGACAGAAGGCAACAAGTATACTAAGTGTTATTAAGTACTTACACTCCAATAAAATAGAGATAATTCTGCAAACCATTCCTACTCCCAGCTCGATCATAAAACAATGTAATGGTTTGTCACCTAACAAAGTCATCCTTACAAGATGCTCCAGGGGACAGAAACAAATTTCAGTACGTTATTTCTGGCTTTCAAAAATGATGAGTAGGAGTCAATCACAAGGACTGGGACAAGGGGACTCCGACTAAACATGGAGTTTATGAAGTTGTGGGCCAATGTGCAGCAGCAGAATTACAAGACAGAGAGAGAAAGCATGCATTACGGGTAGGGTGACCAGATGTCCCAATTTTACAGGGACAGTCCCAATTTCTGGGTCTTTTTCTTATATAGGCTCCTATTACCCCCCCACCCCCATCCCGATTTTTCACACTTGCTGTCTGGTCACCCTTATTACAGGTCAGAGGGGAGAGAGGGAGTGAAAGTTCTGACTCCATTACTGGATCTCCCTGCTGGCATGTTAAAGAAAAGGCTCTCCCCTCCCCCTCCAATCTGAGAGCACGAGCTACTGCCAAGTTAGTGCCAGCAGAGCCTCCAGGACTAACAAGGAAGTCAGCAGGAGCAAAACAACCTGGTGTGATATCTGAACTGGTTTGGACAGGTTCAGAGAGTTTGCTCTGCTTATTCAGAGTGCCTTCGCTGATGAGTTTTCTGCATGGTATATAATGAAAGGGTAGAGGCTCTAGTAGTGTAATCTGGGTCCTGCGGTTCAGAGGAGGACAAAATAGCCTCTGTGGGTGACTGCAGGGCTTGAAGGGGGAGTTATATTCTTCCATCACAAAGGGGTCAGTGCTGAATGCCTTCAGCTCTTGCTGGCTACATATGGTGTCAGGACACAACCCACAGCAAGATGGAACCCTTCAGACAGCAACAACATCTTTCTATTGTGGCCTCTTTTGTGATAATTTGTAAAGCATTTTACTGTGATACTAATCGGTACCACTCCTTATCACTAAAGCAAGCAAGCAACCCAGAGTTATTTGTATTCATGCTGGTCTGACTATTTTGTAACAGACTCAACTTAGATTACTGTTGTCCTTGTCAGAACTCCCCCTTCCTGGTTTCTGGGCCAGGCACACTGAAATAACAAAAACTGCTTGGATTACATAACCTGTTGTTTTTACTTGGTCTGTGTCATGGCAGGATATCACCAAACCCTAGCTGTGTTATTAGGCGCAAGGCACAGCTGTCTGAGGAGGGGGTGATTTGCCAGCCTAGGCTACGCCTCACACTACTGCTGGAAAAACAGAGCATGTCTCTTTAAGGGTGGAGGAGAAATGCCTCTGTGAGGAAGGCAGCATGGTTTTAGTAGGGAGGCACTGCGATATAAGGGGTGAAAGCACAGGCCTTGAAGTCAAGAGCTCAAGATTTATGAATGTTAATTTTTTAGATCCAGTTTTTCCTACATCCCACATACACCCCGTTAGCTCGCCACTTAGGGATCTTCCCAACAATGAAACTAAAGGTTAGAAATGCTTTTCACTTTTTTTTTCTCCTCTCTCTCTCACTCACTTTTTTTTTTTTAAAAGGAATTGTTCTCATATTTCCTCCTCCTCGTCTGCTGTTTAGCGTCTTCTTATATTGGAGTTACTTGCCTCACATTTTAAAGGCTGGTGCTGTGTGTCTGGGTCCTGGGGAGCGCTTAGGCCTCCCCTGGTGCCCTTTTTGATTAACCAACCCAAATGTAACACTAACCGTTTCACTTCTCTAGTGACACCTCGTTCATTGCAAGCCTAGTAGTCAGCCAAATTTTTTTCCTTCGACTTCAGACTTGGATCTCTTCTGCAGCCTTCCTTAAATGCCAAGTGATTCTGCTAATTATCAAGCAGCAGCAGGTACAGATGCAAAATTTTAATCTGAACAATAGTTTTGCAAGGAATCTCGTAGAATTGCTAGTTGTTTGATTACTTGATGCAGGTAAAATTCTACCGCTTGTAAAGTCTTCCTTGCTCTGTTAACTTCAGACAATATACAATGCCACACCACAAAGCTGCACAGAAATGTGAAAGTAAGCATTTGTCCAGCAATGGTTGGTGCTTCTGCATGAGATTTGGTTCCAGAGGTACCAACCGGTGTTGCATTATCAGCTACGGATAGCAATGCATCATACACTTCTCCAGCTTAATACTTCATGGCTCTTACTGCTTCAACTCTGCTTTCCATTCTTCTTTCAGGCAGTTGTTTCACTGTAATACCAGATTTCAGAGTAACAGCCGTGTTAGTCTGTATTCGCAAAAAGAAAAGGAGTACTTGTGGCACCTTAGAGACTAACCAATTTATTTGAGCATGAGCTTTCGTGAGCTACAACTCACTTCATCGGATGCATATCGTGGAAACTGCAGCAGGCTTTATATATACACAGAGAATATGAAACAATACCTACTCCCACCCCACTGTCCTGCTGGTAATAGCTTATCTAAAGTGATCATCAGGTGGGCCATTTCCAGCACAAATCCAGGTTTTCTCACCCTCCACCCCCGCACACAAATTCACTCTCCTGCTGGTGATAGCCCATCCAAAGTGACAACTCTCTACACAATGTGCATGACAATCAAGTTGGGCTATTTCCTGCACAAATCCAGGTTTTCTCACATCCCCCCCACCCCCATACACACACAAACTCACTCTCCTGCTGGTAATAGCTCATCCAAACTGACCACTCTTCAAGTTTAAATCCAAGTTAAACCAGAACATCTGGGGGGGGGGGTAGGAAAAAACAAGAGGAAACAGGCTACCTTGCATAATGACTTAGCCACTCCCAGTCTCTATTTAAGCCTAAATTAATAGTATCCAATTTGCAAATGAATTCCAATTCAGCAGTTTCTCGCTGGAGTCTGGATTTGAAGTTTTTTTGTTTTAAGATAGCGTGACCAGAGAGATTGAAGTGTTCTCCGACTGGTTTATAAATGTTATAATTCTTGACATCTGATTTGTGTCCATTTATTCTTTTACGTAGAGACTGTCCAGTTTGACCAATGTACATGGCAGAGGGGCATTGCTGGCACATGATGGCATATATCACATTGGTGGATGTGCAGGTGAACGAGCCTCTGATAGTGTGGCTGATGTTATTAGGCCCTGTGATGGTGTCCCCTGAATAGATATGTGGGCACAATTGGCAACGGGCTTTGTTGCAAGGATAAGTTCCTGGGTTAGTGGTTCTGTTGTGTGGTATGTGGTTGTTGGTGAGTATTTGCTTCAGGTTGCAGGGCTGTCTGTAGGCAAGGACTGGCCTGTCTCCCAAGATTTGTGAGAGTGTTGGGTCATCCTTTAGGATAGGTTGTAGATCCTTAATAATGCGTTGGAGGGGTTTTAGTTGGGGGCTGAAGGTGACGGCTAGCGGCATTCTGTTATTTTCTTTGTTAGGCCTGTCCTGTAGTAGGTAACTTCTGGGAACTCTTCTGGCTCTATCAATCTGTTTCTTTACTTCTGCAGGTGGGTATTGTAGTTGTAAGAAAGCTTGACAGAGATCTTATAGGTGTTTGTCTCTGTCTGAGGGGTTGGAGCAAATGCGGTTGTATCGCAGAGCTTGGCTGTAGACGATGGATCGTGTGGTGTGGTCAGGGTGAAAGCTGGAGGCATGCAGGTAGGAATAGCGGTCAGTAGGTTTCCGGTATAGGGTGGTGTTTATGTGACCATTGTTTATTAGCACTGTAGTGTCCAGGAAGTGGATCTCTTGTGTGGACTGGACCAGGCTGAGGTTGGTGGTGGGATGGAAATTGTTGAAATCATGGTGGAATTCCTCAAGGGCTTCTTTTCCATGGGTCCAGATGATGAAGATGTCATCAATATAGCGCAAGTAGAGTAGGGGCTTTAGGGGACGAGAGCTGAGGAAGCGTTGTTCTAAATCAGCCATAAAAATGTTGGCATACTGTGGGGCCATGCGGGTACCCATAGCAGTGCCGCTGATCTGAAGGTATACATTGTCCCCAAATGTGAAGTAGTTATGGGTAAGGACAAAGTCACAAAGTTCAGCTACCAGGTTAGCCGTGACAGTATCGGGGATAGTGTTCTTGACGGCTTGAAGTCCATCTTTGTGTGGAATGTTGGTGTAGAGGGCTTCTGCATCCATAGTGGCCAGGATGGTGTTATCAGGAAGATCACCGATGGATTGAAGTTTCCTCAGGAAGTCAGTGGTGTCTCAAAGGTAGCTGGGAGTGCTGGTAGCGTAAGGCCTGAGGAGGGAGTCTACATAGCCAGACAATCCTGCTGTCAGGGTGCCAATGCCTGAGATGATGGGGCGCCCAGGATTTCCAGGTTTATGGATCTTGGGTAGTAGATAGAATATCCCAGGTCGGGGTTCCAGGGGTGTGTCTGTGCGGATTTGATCTTGTGCTTCTTCAGGAAGTTTCTTGAGCAAATGCTGTAGTTGCTTTTGGTAACTCTCAGTGGGATCAGAGGGTAATGGCTTGTAGAAACTCGTGTTGGAGAGCTGCCGAGCAATACCAAGTAATACCAGTAATACCAGAAATACCAATACCAAGTAATACCAGAGTGTCCAATGTGTTTCACAGCAATATCCCATTGACAAATGGATTGAAAATAAATGAAAATAGCCTGAATGACCCCCAAAAGGTTCACTCCTTCAGTACAATAGCCAGCAGCATTGCTCAGTACCAGGCTGATAGAATGGGTGCTACAGGGCACAAAACTGTTCAAGAGAAACTCACGCATCTGTCTCTGTACTCCACTAGACTTTCCTTTCAGGTTAGCTCTATTGTCACAGTGTTGCCCTCTCACATCTGCAAGAGGCAGTCCCATTTTATTTAACTTCTGGAGAAGAACTTCTGTCATGCCTGCACCACTTGAATCATCCAGTTTCACAAATACTAAGAAGTGTTCCTGTATTTTAACATTAACACCCTGTTTTCCAGATCTTGTGGAAATAAATCTTACAATCACAGCCATATTACCACTTGGCTATTATCCAGTGTGCAATCAAGGACAACTAAGGAATATTTTGATTCCTTCACCATGGATAAGATTTTGCCTCTGATTTCTGATGCCAAAAAGTCAGTTAGCTTATTCGAAATGTTTTTTTTCCAACGTAATGAAGACGGGACTATTTGACGTCTTTCATAATGCCATCAGACAGGATCATCAACTCCAAAAGTTTTAGGAAGTTTCCATTATCTGGTTCCTACAGCCTGTCTGAATGGCCCCCAAGAGCCAAATTCTGAACAGCAAGTGTCCAAGTAAGAGCGACAAGTCTATGCAGAACATCATGCCAGTGTTCTGTTTATACACTAAGTAAATACTGATTATTTTGATCAGCTATTACAGTTTAATCTCTCCTGCAGTCCATTCCACATCTGAATGACGAAATGTGATCAAGAGATTTTTCATGACTGCTGAGAGTGGCAGATACATATTTCCAGTTTCAGATGCCATTGCTTGCCAGTTTGGATTTGAAATTCAAAGTAAAGATCTTGCAACAAAGGCAAAATATATTATCACTGCCACCCCACCTCAGCCCTGCACCTGGAGCCTTGGCCTAACCTTGCACCACACTGCTGTCCTCCCCCCTCACTTGCCCCTCCAAATGCACCACCCCCAGCTGACCCCCCCAGCAATCCCTGCACCCACCAGTTTGCCCCTCAGGCCTTTCCAGCGGAGCTCCTTGCCCACACACTGGCAGCACTGCCAGAGACATGGTGGAGTTAAAGCAGTGGCTGCCGTGCAAGTCCAGGGCAGCAGCCAGGGACAGCCCAGGCAGCAGGGCCGACATGAGGAGCAGCAGGCATGGACTGGGATCAACAGGGAGCTGAACGCATTGCTGCACTTGGGGTGCCACCATCTGAGCTGCAGCCGCAGTCTTCCCTGGCAGCCCCTCCCAGCTTCATCCCCCACGGCTGTTGCCTCTCTGCTGCCCTAGTCTTGTCCTTGCAGAAAGGCAAATGTCTCTGGTTTTCCTCAACTGTGCACGTCACAGACATGTGGAGACAGCACATTTTATAACTCTTACAATATGTAAAACCTCTCTGCAGCCACTGCAAATGTGCAGAAGCCAGCCCCGGGAAGAATGAGAGCCCCCCCCCCCCCCCTGCAATTCCGGTTTTGAGTTTCATTGAATCATAGAAACGTAGGGCTGGAAGGGACCTCAGAAAGGCATGAAGTCCAGGCCCCTGTGCTGAGGCAGGACTGAGTAAACCTAGACCATCCCTGACAGGTATTTGTCTAATCTGTTCTTAAAAATCTTCAGTGATGGGGATTCCACAGCCTCCCGTGGAAGCCTGTTCTAATGCTTCACAGCTTTTCTAGTTAGGAAGTTTTTTCTAATTTCTAACCTACGTTTCCCTTGCTGCAGATTGAGCTCATTTGTTCTTCTGCCAGCTCTAGTGGACATGGAGAACAGTTGCTCACCACCCTTTTTTTAAACAGCCCTTCGTATATTTATCAGGGCCCCCAATAGTAAACACGCCCACTTTTTTTTTTTTTTTAAACCTTTACTCATAGGTCAGGTTTTCTAAACATTTTATCGTTGCTGTTGTTCTCCTCCTCTGGACTGTCTCCAATTTATCTATGTCCTTCCTAGAGTGGGGCACCCAGAACTGAACACAGTACTCCAGCTGAGGCCTCACCAGTGCCGAATAGAGCAGGACTATTACTTCCCAAGTCTTACATACAACAGTCCTGTTAATACACCCCAGAATATTAGACTCTTTTGCAAACGCGTCACATTGGTGACTCATATTCAATTTGTGTTTCACTAGAACGCCCAGATGCTTTTCAGCAGCACTATCACCCAGGCAAGTAGTCCCCATTTTGAAGTTGTACATTTGATTTTTTCCTCCCAAGTGAAGTACTTTGCACTTGTGTTTATTTAATTTCATCTTGTTGACTTGAGACGAGTTCTCCAATTTGTCACAGTAGTGTTAAATTCTTAATCCTGTCTTCCAAAGTGCTCGCAACCCCTCCCAGCTTTGTGTCATCCGCAAATTTTGTAAGTACATTCTCCACTCCAGTATCCAAGTCATTAATGAAAATGCTGAATATTGGACCTAGGCCTGATCCAAGGGACCCCCATTAGATACATCCTCCCAGTTTGATAGCTAACCATTGATAACTGCTCTCTGAGTATGGTGTTTCAACCAGTTGTGCACCCACCTTATTGTAATGTAATTTAGACCACATTTCCCTACATTGCTTATGAGAATATTGCACAGGACTGTGTCAAAAATCTTATTAAAAATCAAGACATATCACGTCTACTGCTTCCCACCCATCCACTAGGCCAGTAACCCTGTCAAAGAGTTTGCCATCTTCAACAGCAACTCTGGTTGTGAAGTGAGGGTCCCAAGCTGCTGTATGAGGAAGACCACAAGGATCCAGAAAGGCCTTTTCTCAGTGGGACAGGCAGTGTTACTTTGCCTCACCACACTATTTCTTACAAAATAAAGACACTGGGTTAGAATGCAGTGCACTTGATTAGTGAGCTAACACTTGGCATGGGCAGGCTACAGGGCTATTTCTTAAATAAAAGCATGTTTATTTTAAAAGTACCCTTTCATCTTCATTCTCCTCCTGGTATTCAGTGGGGATGGCCAATGGATTGCAGCTGCTCTTTCACACAGACACTTGTTGCTGGGTCACCTTCTCCTGAAGGAGTTAGAGAAATCTAATCAATCAGGCACAGAGAAAGGATTTTGTGTGTTCAAAATAAGCCTATCCTCACACAATCCTGTGGTGGCAGCAAGAGAAGCCCTTGTAAGGCTGGCAGGAGCTGTCCCTGCAAAGAGGGAAATTCAGAACTATGAAACTTACAGGCTGTCTCTCCCTGCACCCTGGGCTTCTATAGTCAGGCTCCAGAAAATAAATGCATGCACCCTGCAGGGTTAATTCTGTTTTGGTTTATTACTATTTAAAATCAGTCTGTACCCCTTGTACAGAGGCCTCAACTTCCAATAGAACATACAAAAAATACACACAATAGAAAAAAATAGCAAAAGTAAAAGTAATTGCTTGATACAAATGGGTCCCTAAGACGGCTGAAGTGGCTCAGTTTCAACAGAGGTAGACCTATAACTAGGCAAGAAATTTAATTCAAGTAGGGAGAGAGTCACCCATCCTTATCAAAGCCTCACCTCCTGCTTCCATTGAAGACAGTGGTGAAATTCAATGGCAGCAGGATTGGGGCTCTTCAGAGCCAGTGGCAAGCTTCTCTGCTCCCTCCCTTCCATATGTTACCGCATCAGAAGAAACATACCAGCTTTCCTGATTTACCTTTCACATGCCATACATCAGTCATTCAATGTTTTGGACTTCTGAGAAAAGTCTTTTCTTCTTAATATACCCTGTATCAGCATTAATTGCAGCAACTTTCCCACTCTGCCTTACCATTGCAGTCTATCTCCCAATCCATGCCCTTGGGTTCTAACAGTTAGCAGGCATGGATTAAGCCTGACAATTCTGGGGAGACCACATAAAAGCTGCCTGGAGAAGGTACCTGTCTGTAGATAAAGCAGCCATAAAGCAATTAGCAAGAATGAGACACCAATTTGTCATACAAAGCACCTACCAGAGGTGTGCGTTTACTACACGATTGCAGGTAGCTTAGAAGTTTATACATCAGCCAGTGTCTTCATGAAAGGCCCTCCAGCCCATTTCGCACAAGGGAGTCACTGGAATGTCAATTAGGCACCAATTATTTCCTGTAGTGAACAACTCTCAGAGCACTTCTAGGTCTGCAAAACTGCAAAGGCCACCCAGGAAAAAGTACATTCAGCTGTATCCAAAGACCACATCAGTAATGCCAGACAGCTTTTAAATACTGCACATTTATGTTTGTCCAACTTTTTATCCATTACATCTGCAGTCCATGGTGCTGAACAGATGAAAGAGAGCAAAATTTGGCCCATTAACTGATCAGTCTCCACAACACACCAATGAAGTATGGTTACTATGCCCTGTTTTATGGAAGAGGAATGAAATCTAGGAAGAGGGTAAAGAGTTGATCCTCCCAGGTGCTAAGCCTCCTTCACTCTCAGTGGTATTAATGGGAGTTGAAGGTGGTCAGCATTCCACAGCTTCAGAGCCTGAATTACCACAGTGCAAATCAACAGGAGAGCCAGGTTTACAATTCAGGATCTCCAGCCTCCCAGTCCCATGCTTTGAATACTGATCACATTTCTTCTTAGAAGAACATGGACTAGCACAGCAGTTCTCAAACTGTGGGTCAGGACCCCAAGATGGTCCTTTATATATGGTCACCAGGGCAGACTTAGACTTGTTGCCCAGGACCAAAGCCAAAGCCTGAGGGCGTCAGCCCTGGGTGGCAGGACTCAGGTTGCAGGCCCCGGGCCTGGTCCTGGAGCCCTTAAGCTTCAGCTTTGGCCCCCCTGCCCGGAGCAGTGGGGATTGGGCTTTGGCCCCCCACGGGGGCAGTGGGGCTTAGGTGGGCTCAGGCTTCAGTCCCCCTCCTGGGGTCACGAAGCAATTTTTGTTGTCAGAAGGGGGTCGCGGTGCAATGAAGTTTGAGAACCCCTGAACTAGCAGATTGCTGTGAAAACCAAGTCCTATGGATCATTCACACGGGCCTAGTGGGGCCTTGCTTTTAAAAGGGAGGTTTGCTGAAATGGAAAAAGGCAGGGCCCAGGAGAGGATGTCCAGACAACTCTAGTTTTCATCTAAGCTTTATTATCACTCCTCCTCCCATGCCAGCCCCTTGCTGATTTGTTCCTCCTCCTCTCTGGGATAGAACTGGGTCTACAGGCTCAGAGATTCAATATTGCTTCACTCAAAATCAAAATTCAGCACAGCGCCTAGGCAAAAGGTAAATGGTACAGAGCCTGCTTAACTGATGTGAAGGGATTCATCATACTGATAAGGCCAATACACTCCACAGTCTAGTTTGGCACTTCTCTCATATTTTGTCAGCCTGAACAATTGAAAACATGTAATTTTATTTTTATGGGGTAATAAAAGGAAGCCTTTTCTGTTTAATTGTTTTTTGTTTTTGCTTTTTGGGGGGGGGGAGGGAGGAGGGGTGAATCTGTAACTTCTCCTGTTTTGGCTTGACTCATTTTATATGTAGTGAAACCCAGAGCGTTTTACTCATTCTTTCAAGGTCGGACAGTAGTTCTTTTGAAATGTACTTTGGCATCACAAGTACTTTCTCTTTTTGTATTAAAGCTGCAGGTTGCGTCACCCTCCAGACTTAAGACAGGCAACGGCGTAAGTTCAGATATTACATTTTAAGAACTGAGGTTTAAGGATAAAACAAGACATTAAAAAGTTACGACAGACCCTACAAAATCTTAGTTTTCCTGCTATTAATCCAATCAGCTGAAGAGTTAGATTATTCAGTCACATAAGTCCTCTATTTCAAGTAATTCATTATTAAGGATATTCAGTTCAGGGAGTGACAACTGTAGGAAACAGTGGGGAAAGAAAACACATTTCCTAAGCCATTGGCACTCAGAAAAGAGGTCTAGTACCATGACCAGGCATTTACAATTATACCAAAGACTGGTATGAAGACAAAGTCCTCACCACCTTAAAGTCCTATTGCTATGCTTTGAGAAAATAAAACATCTGTTTTGCTCTACCTGTTTTATCCCATGTATTTTTTTCTTGTTGTTAAGGCACTGGACTGGGACTTGAGAGACCCAGGTTTAATTTCTAGTTCTGCCAAGGACTTCCTGTGTGACCTTGGGCAAATCACTTAGACTCTAAAAAAAGAAAAGGAGGACTTATAACACCTTAGAGACTAACAAATTTATTTGAGCATAAGCTTTCGTGAGCTACAGCTCACTTCATTGGAAACCTGCCACTTAGACTCTATGTGCATTGCTGAATTAGATCCTTAATCCATGCCTGTTACCCACCTTTAAAATGGTGATAATGCGCCCTCTCTCTCACCCTGTGTCTATCTTTGCTATATAAATCTTTGGGGCATGGACTGTCTACTACATTTGAATGCACTCTCAATCTGTTAGGAGGCTGGAGGTGCTACTGTAATACAAATATTTCACTTTGATTACCAAGATATATATAACTGAATGTTTTCCTTTCGTTAGCCTCCTCCTAATGCCTGTGTATGTGGCATCTCAGTCCCGGTCTCTCGGGAAGGAATTGTGAAATCTCAAAAACAGGATTGTAGCCTCACCAAATTAGGTGGGAAGGAAAGGGAAGCTCTTTCTAAAGGAGAGTTTCTGTTTACACAAATATGGGCACTCAGTGTCTCGAAGGGAAATAGAAAAAGTTGGGTAACGCTGCCCAGAGTGCAGCTGTGTTCACTGCAAGATCATGCAGAAACACTCATCTGGTGATTTTTCTGTCTAGATCTTTTCAGTTTTATTAGAAGTACATACTTCCCAAGTACAAAAGCATGCAGAATTGTTCTAAACCAGCAACGTCACAACAACAAAAAACCACACCCCATCTGAAATTAACAATTTGCCCCAGAAGACGCAAGGAACCATAAAATATTCTTGGCAAGCTGCTTGGTTTCTACATTGTTAACAAGCCCACTCCAGCCACCACGTCAGTGTAAATCTCTCCCATGCACATTGGGACCAGTTAGAACATGGATCAGCAACCTTTGGCCGCGGCCCAGCAGGGGCCGGTTTGTTTACCTGCCATGTCTGCGGGTTCGGCCGATTGCAACTCCCACTGGCTGTGGTTCGCCGCTCCAGGCCAATGGGTGCTGAGGGAAGGGCAGCCAGCACATCCCTCGGCCCACGTTGCTTCCCGCAGCCCCCATTGGCCTGGGACAGTGAACCACAGCCAGTGGGAGCTGCCATCAGCCGAACCCTGTGGACGTGGCAGGTAAACAAACTGGCCCTTTGATAAGAAGAATGCATGGTGATGCTTTTAGAATGCTCCTTTTTTAATAGAAGCTCTGCACCTTTTATCACATCAAGTCCAGTTCTGCAGCACTCAAAATGAAGTTTTGATGCAACCGGCCAAAATTCATCCCAGCCGTAACTCCAGTGAAATTTGAATGAATTTGGCCCACTGTCTGAACTTCTCCCCAGGCTTCTGCCTATTGTGAACAGAGTGCCCTCTCGGAGTATTCATGGAAACAATAAATGGAGATACATATGCTATGTTGACTTTTCTTAACTGGCCTTTCTCCTCCAGCTCAAGTCTAGCAGCAAGCTCATTCCCAAATTGGCAACAAAGTTCTTGCCAAACACACTACCCAGTTTACATCCTTCATCAACATTTTCCTGCCTACTTCCTCCCATGTCCTCCAATGTGGATAATCAATAAGAGTGAGGATGACTGGAGTTGCCAATCTCTGATCCTGGCTTACCCCTCTGCTGACTGGAAAGCCTGCTATATCTTGACATGCTCCTGGTGAAACCCCTGGCAGCTCACAAGAATTGTTTGATCAAAGCCTGATTAGTAAGATTTTAAGATGTTTTATTACCTTGCCAAAATCTTATTTCTCTACTGGTCAGAAAATGTAAAATAAGGTAAACTCTAGAGATCAATACATCAATAATAAAAACAACTCTCAGCCTGAGCCAGTTGGTTTTAAAATTGTTGTTGTTTTTAAATGAAGACTGATCTATTCTGAAAGGGTTTTTTGCTTGTTTGTTTGTGTGGTTTTTTTTGGGAGGACAGGAGAACAATCTGCCCCCCAAACTAGCAGCAACTTGTCAATTTCATATCAACAGTGTGTGACAGCAGCTCACCTGTTTGGGTGGGGCTTGCATTGTACAAAATGGGCCACAGAATATCTGTCTTTTGGTTTAGAATACTCAATACTGTTCACAGTACAAAAAATAACAACTTTCTGCATGAGTGAAGTCATGATTTTGGGGTCTTTTTGGTGGCGGGGGGGAGGGCGCTCAAAATCACGAAGAAACCCCACCCATGAGGCTTTTTGGCAATGGCACAGGTGAAAAATAGCAAGAAAATGTCTTATTTCAGCTACACTATAGCTACAGAGTTTAGATTAGGAGCAATTAAGCATAGCACAGACAATTTTATGAAGCAGCTCACGGTTGTGCTCATCTTTAACACAAAGGTGCAACCCACAGAGAGTCAGGTCCCAACATGCAATGCTCCATCTTGATCCAGCACAGTGCTGCATTAAAGATGGAGGCAGCTATCGTCACCACTGTATGCAAATTTGATGTGGGTCTCAGGCTCCATAGTTTGGCAGATCTAGTAATACTCAGCACATACGTAAGCATCTTGCATTTCCAAAGCATTGTATAAACCTTTGTTAGGTTAATCCTTGCAACACTATTGTGACGTAAAGAATCTTTATTTTGCAGATGGGGAGTTAAGGCAGAGGTTCAGTGACTTGTACTATAAGATCTTGAGCATCAGTGGCAGAACCATGATTAGAACTCAGGAGATTCCTGACTCCTAATGCAGCACTGAGTTCACTAAATCATCCAGACACTCGGTTTTTGGTACATAAAAAGTTCATCAAAGTTAAATTATGGGAAGACTACAAAGGGATATTCAGCCTCTCTACATAGGCATCTGTGTTCATCTATAACACAGCATCCAATGCTCTAGAGCTCAACTCCATAACATTTTATATCAGCTTTTTCTTCTGAGGTGTGCTCGGATTTAGATCCCTCCCTTTGAGGGTGGAAACATTTCTTCTCTAGAAGAAGAAAAGAAAATAGGATTGCTGTGTGAAAACCTGAGTAAAGGGGAATCAGGAGTGCTGCGTTGGAACCAAGAGGTCCAGGTCATTAAGAGTATGTCACAGAGAAGGACTAGTGTCCCATTTCCTGGATCTCAACTGCACACCTTTCAGAGAGGTGGCTAAATTGCTCAAAAACCAGACAAAACAAGGGGATGTAAAGTAACATACTAACTTCTTTAATACAGTCCAATCTGATTAATTCAAAATCACTCTGTGAACCCTGGGTTTATTCACACTAAACAAGTCAGTGGTACAGATAGTTTACCCGATTGCTGACCATGTTCATCTTCTAGGTACCCACACATCGAATGAGCACCAACCAACCAGACCACACAGGTATTTTCTTCCTTTTTTGTTTTTTTTTGGATAAAACTATTTCTTCGATAGACTTAAAACAATTAACTAGCCAAGTTATTAATTATGATACATCTAAAAAAAATTAATACTAACCCTAACGTGACTGCTGCTTTAAGAGCGCTCTGTATATCGCCTTAGTCTGGCTTTTCAGTAGCAATTCACTACAACAGGTCCTAAAATAATAATAATAGAGAATTAAAAACCTGACAGCAAGTTTAATGGTTAAAATTTAACAAAAACAACCTGTTTTGAATGGTGATTTTCCTCAGCAGGTTAGTTCCTGCTGCAGCACTCACAGCCTCACAAATGGCAGAAGGGGTCCAAATTCTTTTGCCTTCTCAAAAATCAATTTTTAAAAGGACATCTGCACCGTTACCTGCTAGGTACCACAGGGCTTTTGTTTATATTATGAGCAGTCAGTAATGGGTGTGTGTAAAAAACTTACTGTGGGGTTTTTTTTTGGGGGGGGGGGGTTGGAGGGGAAAGAGGGCAAAGGCATAAAAACCTAGTTCCCCACATGTTTGGATCACTAGGGCTGTTTACAATTCTGACCACCATTGGTGGCTTTTATTTATTCTAAAAGACCACACTGGAGCTCTGGCACTCCATGTTGTGTTTTAGGTCACATCTCTCATTCAGGGTCATGCAGATTTTCTGCAGGTTATCAGGCAAGAAGCCTTCTTTTCCCTAAAGAAGGTTTAAGGAGGGTAGACAGGGAGGGGAACTAAAATGAATACAAATTTCTCAACTATAGAACCAAATTTCATTATTTCTTCTCTCATTCACAGCGTCTTATAGGTATAACCAGACGGCTGCTTTGTTAAGGTTAAACTGGTCTCATTTCCCCTCTGGCCCCATTGGTTGCTGGTCGACCTCTGGATCCACCAGGGATGATGCAAATGCTGACTGGACGATCTGAAACCCAAATGACTCCAGAAGAGACATGTTCTGTTGGGGTGAAAAGGGGGACCCTAGAGCAGGACCCAGGTCCCCCAATGGGCCCCCAAGGGCTCTGACGTGAACTTTCTGTATATGTTTGTTCAGGTAAGACTTGGATCTGAAAAAGCTGCCACATTCAGGGCAGGGGTACTTCTTCTCTCCCTCTGGCTCCATTTTGTTTTTGGTGACTGCCATATCGCAGGAGAAGGACCCATTGGCACTCTGTTTCTCAGGAGTCTTGAGGTCACTGGCATCAGAGAGGTCGCCGTAGGAATCAGAACTCTCAATCGGGTCCGAATGTGAGCATTTCTGGCCTTCTATGGAAAAAACAACAAGACAAGTTTTCAGAACCTTATCTCCCAAGAGTGCTATTCTAAAATGCTTTTAAGTAAAAGGTGTAGTCACCAGCTGATTCACTATTACCCAAAATGACAGAATGCTACAGACCTACTAGATATACTCCTCCATGTAATGAAGCACTGTGCCCCTTTAGGTCTCTCTTCTGCAGAGCCTGGACATGCTCCATCTCCCAGCACCCCGAGTTTATATTACAGATTTGTAGTGATAGTGGAGGTATCCAGAATATCCTCTTATACTTATATAGTGCCCTTATGATGCCCCCTTTGAGATGTAAGACACTATATAAATGTACAGTAGAACCTCAGAATTATGAACACCAGAGTTACGAACTGACGGGTCAACCACACACCTATTTGAAGCTGGAAGCATGGAATCAGGCAGCAGCAGCAGACCAAAAAAACAAACAAACCAAAAAACCCCACCATGTACAGTATTCTGTTAAATGTAAACTACTAAAAAAATAAAGGAAAAGTTTACAAAAAGATTTGACAAGATAAGGAAACTGTCCCTGTGCTTGTTTCATTTAAATTAAGATGGTTAAAAGCAGCATTTTTCTTCTGCATAGTGAAGTTTCAAAGCTGTATTAAGTCAATGTTCAGTTGTAAACTTTTGAAAGAACTAGAACGTTTTGTTCAGTTACGAACATTTCAGAGTTACAAACAACCTCCATTCCCAGGATGTTCGTAACTCTGAGGTTCTACTGGAGATATTATTATGCATGTTTAGATGCTGGAGTCACTTCACCCAGCATTGAAATGAAGCAGGCACTTCTAGGTGGAATCACAGTGCACAACCGTTTAGGGCAAGAGGTGAAGAAACCTGGAACTATTCCATCACCAATATCACAGCATGGGAGTAGGGGTTGCTCTGCTCCTGGAGATGCAGTTCTATATAGTCTCAAGAGGCTCCTCAGAATAAAGTGCATTATTCTCAGTTACTTCAACACATACCCTAGCCGTGTCACTGGTATGTTTGGGGTGTTCCCCCATCCTATTCTGGCAATGTACCAAGAAAGCTTTTCTATGATCCTCTCTCATGACATCTGTATAAGCATGGCAAACCCAGACATACTCCCCAAACAAATCTCAGAATACAAACTTAATTCTACTCCTAACCCTGAAAGGCCATGTTTCATAAGACAGGCTTTCTGTGGAATCAGCATTAGCAATCAAAACAGGACATGCATGAAATCAAGATCCCACTAGGGAGAAGCACTTTTTAAATCAGCACACAACCTAGAACCAAGGAGCTTCTGGAGCAACTCTGTGAGGACTCCCATAGAAAGAAAGCTACACAACTGTGACATCCCATCAGCACAAGACAGAGCACAGGGTATGCTTAACTCAGCTCTGTTCTGATCTCCAGGGCAAAAGTAACCCCAATTTTTTGGGACAGCCATGGTTTCCGATATCAGAGAGAGGTTTTCTGCTGTTCCAGCTTCAACCAAGGATACAGATGGTCCAAAACTGAGAGGCAAAAAGGAAATTACTGTGCACATATTAATAACTAATTTTACAGAGGATATTTACAAATTAAATAATTTTAACCACTCTGAAAAAGATAACTTACTTTAAGCAAAAGCAAAACTAAATATTAGTGACATCTAAAAAGAAGCAGTCAATATCTTTATCCTTCTTCTCAACCACAGTGTAAGAGAGGCAAAAAAAAGTTTAACTAAAAATATCTATGTGGCTCCTCACCTCTTTGAGCTGAAATAAGTGGACTGTCATGACTCCTATCAGACAAGCATCTTCAGGACTTTCCCTCCACAGGAATCAGAAATTGGGCTATACAGGGGTTGTAATCAGTCTTGGATCATCTCAAGAGCAACTGGGGAATCTTGGCAGTACCAGATTCTAGACTGAGCTATAAGTTTATCCTTCCCAACTCACAACCCTCAGGTAAGATTCAAGCACAATCTGCTCACAGGAAGAGGAGCTGGATGACCTAACAGGTCTTTTCCATCTGTAAAGTTAAGGAAGCTACCAAAAGTTGAAGTATTTCTACTACTTTCCCCAGTAAGGTACCCAGAGAGATCCTTGCACAAACGATAGAAATTAGCTCTATGTAACCTCTCCACTTCTTGCTAAGCTTCTCCTTCGGACTACCCAGTCTTTCCCTCCTCCCCTTTCCCATGCCCAACCCAGCCCCCCACAACACAAAGTCCTGTGCAAAGAAGCAAAGTGCAGAGCAGGGAGTCGCTTGCCTTTGATGCCATAGGTCCTGACGCAGTGGAACGCTGCTCCCCCATTCGGGATGGGCTCCTGGTGCCTGGAGACCTGGGGAAGGGGAACACCGTGGTGGGTTTTAACATGGACCTTTAAGTAGGAGGCAGAGGAGAAACCTAAACAAGATAAAAGGAGATGAGATCCTGCCACCAGCAAAGACACACATCTGCCTTCCCTGTTCCTTTTATCCTTCTCTCTCTCCCCCCTAGTCACCCGTAAGAGACTCAAACTAACTTGCTGAAGTAGGACCCTTATGTTAGATCTAACTAAGGATAAATGTGAAATAGAGCTTTCCACAGAGGATTTACCGATTCTGTGGGGAGAACAAAACTTGCGCATGAGTGTGTATACAAAATGTTACTGCAAAGAAGACGACACCCTAGAATCCTTCAGCCTTGCAAAAGCAAAGTCCTGAAACTTTCTGCTTATGCCGAGTATATTATAAGAGAACATATTAAGAGAAATTACAAACATAACTGTTATTTAGAACCTGCCAGTAATTCCTTGCCACTTTCCTACGGTTTTAAGAAGGGCTCATGTTTTGGGGTTCATCTGTTTCACCTTTCCCTGTAATGTGATCATTTATCTAAAATATTTTTGTTAGCACTCTTTCATTAGCTTTTAGAAGTTGTGGCAATTACTCTGAGGATCATGAGGCCCATAACTGGATGATAAAGAGGCCAGATATTTGAGGAATCTTTCAACCTTATCAATAAAGACTTATTGTGGTACTTATCAATAACTGATGTCATTGTGGTACTTTCATATTAGAAACCTTTCCCTGTAAGAATCACAATGGGGCACAAGCTCCACCGGTACAGTCACATGAGCAGAAACTTACTCTTCTTTTTGCTTGTTAAAAACAAAAAACAAAACCCAAAACCCCCAAATGTACAGAAAAGAGAATGAGATTTACATTTTGGCCACTAACATAGGCCTGGTCTACACTTGAAAAATGTACTGGTATAATTATGTTGGTTTGGTGAGGTGTTTGGGGTTTTTTTTTAAACCAATATAGTTATACCAGTACAAACTCTTGTGTGGATGCAGTTATATCGGTATAAAGGTACCTTATATAGGTACAGCTTATTCCCCTTCCCATACAGGGATAGCCTATTGTGGTATAAAGCACCTTAATAAGCTGATATAAATGCATCCAAAGTAGGAGGGTTGTCCCACTTTAACTATAGTGGCACAACTTTCTAGCATAAACAAGGGCCTTAATAGGCAAAACAAAGTAATTTACTCCAGGTATTGACTTTAAACTGAACTCTGTTTCACAGTAAAAATCCCCATACCTGTCCTACAGAATGGCTCTTACTATGCAGAGACTTTCACTAGAACCCGAAGTTCAGAAAGAATAATGCATCATAAATCCTTAACGATCTCAGAGGATTTAGTTACAAGCCCAATTACAGAATGCCCATAGCAACCCACTGGAGAAGAAAAAGGAAGCGGACAGGCTGCTTTTATCCCTGGGGTGGAACAAGGACTGTCTCCTGAGAGCAGCTGAGCTGCCAAGAATCAGAATATGAAGACAGCATTGTGGATCCAACAAGAAAACCACAACAGTGACCTAGCAAAAATATTCACTTTTAAAAAACCAGAGCAGTGGTGTCTTGGCCAAATCAGTTGTCAAAAGCACTGAAGGGAAGGATATATTCCTCTGAAATAAGATTTCTCCAAGGACTCAAAGTGCGATACTGAGTACATCGCATTGACAATGAAAATATAATCCTTCCTCTGCTAAAATTCACAGCAAATGAAGAAAGAATCAAAGTTGGGTTGTGAGTGAAATGGACATATCATACAGATGTGATGGTTACACTTCCAACTAGGCTGCAAGCTACTTAGGAATAGAAACCTTCTTCCCTTATTTCACAGTAAGTGCGCCAGAAGTATGTGGATGCTGCAATATAGCAAACTCAGAACCAAACTGTGAAAGAGGATTATGAAGTAGGAACTTATTTTCAACTTGCCAGAGATTTCTGTGTTAAGTACTGTTTTAAAGTCTGTGTTTCGTGTAATGGCAGACACTAAAAGGAGACAAAGTGCTTATATACCAATGCTAAAAGTCTAAATAATAAAATCGGTGAACTAGAGTGCCTCGTATTAAATGAGGTTATTGATATAATAGGCATCACAGAAACTTAATCAATGGGAATCAGTAATACCAGGGTAAAAATATATCGGAAAGACTGAACAGGCCGTGCTGCTGGGGGAGTGGCATTATATGTGAAAGAAAGCGTAGAATCAAACGAGGTAAAAATCATAAATGAATCAAAATGTACCATGAAATTTCTATCCACAGAGATTCTATGTTCTAATAAGAAGAAGACTGTAGTGGTAGGGATATATTACCGACCACCTGACCAGGATGGTGAAAGTGACTGTGAAATGCTCAGGGAGATTAAAAATTAAAATAGGCTATTAAAATTAAAAAAATCACTAATAATAATGGGGGATTTCAATTATCCCCATATTGACTAGGCACATGTCACCTCAGGACAGGATGCAGAGATAAAGTTTCTTGACACCTTAAATGATTGCTTCTTGGAGCAGCTGGTCCTGGAACTCACCAGAGGAGAGGCAATTCTTGATTCAGTCCTAAGTGGAGTACAGGATCTGGTCCAAGAGGTGAATATAGCTGGACTGCTTGGTAATAGTGACCATAATATAATTAAATTTAATTTCCCTGTGGCAGGAAAAACACCACAGCGGCCCAACAATGTAGCATTTAATTTCAGAAAGGGGAACTACACAAAAATGAGGAGGTTAGTTAAACAGAAATTAAAGGGTACAGTGCCAAAAGTGAAATCTCTGCAAGCTGCATAGAAACTTTTTAAAGACACCATAATAGAGGTTCAACTTAAATGTATACCCCAAATTAAAAAACATAGTAAGAGAACCAAAAAGGAACCACAGTGGCTAAACAACAAAGTAAAAGAAGCAATGAGAGGCAAAAAGGCATCCTTTAAAAAGTGGAAGTTAAATCCTAGTGAGGAAAATAGAAAGGAGCATAAACACTGGCAAATGAAGTGTAAAAATGCAATTAGGAAGGCCAAAAAAGTATTTGAGGAAGTTAGCCAAAGATTCAAAAAGTAATAGCAAATATTTTTTTAAGTACATCAGAAGCAGGAAGCGTGCTAAACAACCAGTGGGGCTACTGGATAATCAAGGTGCTAAAGGAGCACTCAAGGACGATAAGGCCATTGCAGAGAAACTAAATGACTTCTTTGCATCGGTCTTCACAGCTGAGGACATGAGGGAGATTCCCAAACCTGAGCCATACTTTTTAGGTGACAGATCTGAGGAACTGTCCCAGATTGAGGTGTCATTAGAGGAGGTTTTGGAACAAATTAATAAATTGAACAGCAATAAGTCACCAGGACCAGATGGTATTCACCCAAGAGTTCTGAAAGAACTCAATATGTGAAATTGCAGAACTACTAACTGTAGTCTGTAACCTACCCTTTAAATCAGCTTCTGTACCAAATGACTGGAGGATAGCTAATGTGACGCCAATTCTTAAAAAGGGCTCCAGAGGTGATCCCGGCAATTACAGGCCTGTAAGCCTGACTTCAGTACCGGGCAAACTGGTTGAAACTATAATAAAGAACAATATTGTCAGACATACAGATGAACATAATTTGTTGAGGAAGAGTCAACATGGTTTTAGTAAAGGGAAATCATGCCTCACCAATCTACTAGAATTCTTTGAGGGGGTCAACAAGCAGGTGGACTAAGGGGAACCACTGGATATAGTGTAGTTAGATTTTCAGAAAGCCTTTGACAAGCTCCCTCACCAAAAGCTCTTATGCAAAGTAAGCTGCCAAGGGATTAGAGGGAAGGTGCTCTCATGGATTGGTAACTAGTTAAAAGATAGGAAACAAAGGGTAGGTATAAATGGTCAGTTTTCAGAATGGAGAGAGGTAAATAGTGGTATTCCCCAGGGGTCTGTTCTGAGACCAGTCCTATTCAACATATTCATTAATGATCTGGAGAAAGGGGTAAACAGTGAAGTGGCAAAATTTGCAGATGATACAAAATTACTAAAGATAGTAAGACCCAGGCAGACTGCAAAGAGCTACAAAAGGATCTCTCAAAACTGGGCAACTGGTCAACAAAATGGCAGATGAAATTTAATGTTGATAAATGCAAAGTAATGCACATTGGAAAGCATAATCCCAACTATATATATAAAATGATGGGGTCTAAATTAGCTGTTACCACTCAAGAAAGAGATCTTGGAGTCACCGTGGATAGTTCTCTGAAAACATCCACTCAATGTGCATCAGCAGTCAAAAAAGCTAACAGAGTGCTGGGAATAATTAAGAAAGGGCTAGATAATTGGACAGAAAATATCATGTTGCCTCTATATAAATCCATGGTATGCTCACATCTTGAATACTGTATGCAGATGTGGTCACCCCATCTCAAAAAAAGAGATATTGAAATTGGAAAAGGTTCAGAAAAGGGCAATAAAAATGATTAGGGGTATGGAAAGGCTTCCGTATGAGGAGAGATTAATAAGACTGGGACTTTTCAGCTTGGAAAAGAGACGGCTAAGGGGAGATATAATTGAGGTCTATAAAATGACTGGTGCAGAGAAAGTAGATAAGGAAGTGTTGTTTACTACTTCTCATAACACAAGAACTAGGGGTCACCAAATAAAAATTAATAGGCAGCAGGTTCAAAACAAGTAAAAGGGAGTATTTCTTCACACAACTCACAGTCTACCTGTGGAACTCCTTGCCAGAGGATGTTGTGAAAGCCAAGACCATAACAGGGTTAAAAAAAGAACTAGATAAATTCATGGAGGATAGGTCCATCAACGGCTATTAGCCAGGATGGGCAGGAATGGTGTATCTAGCCTCTGTTTGCCAGAAGCTGGGAATGAGCGACAGGGGATGGATCACTTGATGATTACCTGTTCTGTTCATTCCCTCTGGGGCACCTGGCACTGGCCACTGTCGGAAGACAAGATATTGGGCTAGATGGACCTTTGGTCTGACCCAGTAGGGCCATTCTTATGTTCTTATGTTTCACTGCAGTTCACAAAAAAGAAAGGATCTAGATTGGGAACAATCATAACATGGTAGTCTTTGGGAAGTTCTGTGATTTCACCTGCAGGAAACACTTTTTTTTTTATACAATGAAAGTTTATATAGTGAAAGTTTCCTGAAAAGTACCTTGATTTCTTTTATGCACTTGGTAGATGAAGGGGTGAACCAGCAACTTCTACCAAAGCAGTATGAATAAAAGCTACTTCATGGGCAGCTAAGATAAAGTGAGATTTTTAGCATAATCAGATCTTGAGAAAGATCACAGTCCAAGATTTACATAAGGCCAGAATTATAAATAGGTACGTGTCTATCCTAGCAAGAGAGGTAGACGATTCCCAAGGGATAATCCATCACTTCTTAAACCCTTCTTGAAAACAAACCATGGTGAGATTTAAAGAGAGTCTTAAAAAACCAAACCAAAACAAAAAAAATACCCAACCCCTTCTCATCTACTGCCCTATCCACATACACATTTCACAGCTCCAGGGAGCAGATCCTGCTTCTTCTTAGCATTTTAAGCCTTTCAAACATGCACAGGAACAGGAAGGAAATAGCCTACCTCCTACCAAACAGAAGTGTTTGGTCTGTAATGAACTCTTCCCAAGAAGAAATGCAGGATGCACCCTGTTCATAGAGTCTAAACTGGATATAGCTAGATCAGCAGGCAAATGCCTCCAGCCCCTGGCCTTTACCAATCACTTTACACCCAGCAGGAAGAATGGCAGGAATTCATCCTTCTATCAAAATAATTACAACGTATTCTCAGTCTGAACACCACACCTTACATAGAAGGTGAGTCCACCAGGAGCAGAACCTGTGGCATTAGTTGACTCATTTGATGCCTGTGGCATGGAAACTGGACATGTACTTAACAGGAAGTGTCTGTCTTATGTTGCACTTTCTGATCACCATATCTTATTAAAAAGAATAATGCTAAGATTGTCAAAGGAGTCTAAGGGTGTTGGATGCTTACCTCCTCTAGCTTCCTTTGAGCCTAAACCCAACCTAAACCAGTACATAACATTTCTAAGGATCTTAGAATAGAATAAGAGAAAATATGTAACAATTAGACAGGAAGCAGCAGTTGAGTTTGATTAAGTAAATAAAATTAATTTGCCTTTATAAAGAATATTTTGATTAAAAAATAAGTTTATTAAAATTAAGTTAAAGTCGATGTATTAACTGTTCAGTTAAACAAACCAATATTAAAAATGAACTTACAGAACTTTCCTCACAGCAACTTTTAAATCTCAGTGTCCAATACTACCTTTTGGCAAAACCATCTAAACCCTACTCTGTGTCATCAAATGGAGCCCCTGTTGACAAGTATCAGCAAAATGGCTGCCCCCTCAGAGAGAGAGAGAGGAGTTCCAGTCACTAAACAGAGATACTGACAGTGATAGATTTTTGAAAACTGTTTTCTAAGTACTTAGATTTCTAAGGTATTACAGTTCCTCTGTTGCACAACTCCTTTACAGAAACCCCTTCCCAGAAAGTACATCTGCCCAGGGTAAACAAGATTAATTATGGATGTTAATAATCATTCTAAGCATTAACACCCTAATTATACAAATCTCCTTGAACTGACTTGGAGGTGGTGATTTTTGAAGACCATATCTTTCCACTGTAAAAGAAAACAAAAATTTAAAACCAGGAAAGATAAAGATGCCCTAGGTGTCTGTGTGTAACAGATCTGTGACTGTTCCTTCCAAGTTCCAGGAAGAGTCCCCAATACCTTTAGGACAGCAAGATGCACATCACTAGCTTTCCATAGAAAACCTCTCAGTCTGTCAGAATAAAACAACAAATTAAGCCCATATTTTCCATCCTCACTTTAACACTAATATATATGTGTACACACAAGAACCTCTTCCTCATCTGCCCAAGAGTCCTTGCTTTCTTCCTCCTCGGCTGCCCAAGCTTGGCCAGAATCTGGCCCCAGATTCATTTAAAAATTTTTAAAAATCTTTTCTTCTTGCTCTACAGTTACCAAAGCCAGCATTACTTAAGTTACCATTCCAAGGAAGCAGTGCACCAAAACGCATTTAAAGGGGAAGATCAAAATAAACTATTCTTAGCACAATCACCTCCAGGGAGGAAGAAAAACTTCCACAGATTCTGTTGACATGAACCTCTATCATGGCTTTTTAGTATGAAATTTTCCAGTGTATTTCATGAGCATTGGTCTGCTAAACCCAGGGTTGTGAGTTCAATCCTTGAGGGGGCCATTTAGGGATCTGGGGCAAAAGTTGGGGATTGGTCCTGCTTTGAGCAGGGGGTTGGACTAGATGACCTCCTGAGGTCCCTTCCAACCCTGATATTCTATGATTTCTCGCTGGTCTGCAGTTTATAGGACTTCTAGACAGAACAGTTCACATTGTCTACTGACTGTCAGACATCTTGAACTAGGGCTTTCAAACTTCTTATCCATGTCAATTTTAAGCAGTAAGTATCCCACTGAGTTCTTACCATATGATGCCACAATTGCTCAACAAGTTCAGTCTGTACTTAAAAAGATTAATAAGCTTACTTCCTTGAATTTTAGCTGCAGATGGCCAGTCTTTAACAGATTAACTATTATTTGAAGGTGCTGGTAGAAATTTAAGTTCACAACAGCCTAATGTCTCTCTCTCTGACAAAGCATTTGAAGACAGTGAAGTGTAGAAAAAAAGCAGCACTTTTAAAAGCTGTCTGCTATCTTGGATGCTCATCAGACCCCTCCACCTTTCCACACACACCCCCTCCTCCCAGAACTTACATTTTATTTAGATTTCTGCTTAAAACTATATCGTTTAAATAGCCTTTATTAATCACTGTATTGTTTGATGGCCAAACCAATGCCTTTGTTTTCCTGGTTGAATTTTTGAGGAGCAGCAGTGACATCCAGTGGCTGCTAGGGTGAATCCCAGGTTCTCAAATCCAAGAAATATTCCAGTTCCAGTTAACATGAATGAATTTTCAATGTGCTATCCATCAGGTTTGACTGAGGACATAGCTGAAGAGAGAGCTTGGATCAGGGGCTTCTGAATCTCAGTGCAAGAGTTGTCAGGATAAGTTCAAGGAAAGTTTTTCAGAAGTCAGGCTTTCCCTTGAAGGAGGCCTATATTCATTTTAATATCCAAATCCATGGAATTTAAGAACCCCGAGGATTTCCTAGCAAACTGGTGTTTCCATGCAAAAGCTTAATTCACTTTAAGGACCCAATTCCACTGTGGACAATGGCTCTTTCATAATTTAATAAGTCGCTCACTACTCATCTTTATCTACTCTAACCACCCAAGTGTTCCTATCCTGCACTCTGTCCCCAACCTTTCAACTATGTAACTATATTCTCTCAATAGATATCAGCTCCCTTCAATTGGAAAATGGAACTAAAAATAGACCCCTTCAACAAACCCAAAAGACAGACCCATAACTGACAACGGCCACCTCCAACACACCAAAAGTGTTCCCCCACATGAAACCAATCCATTCAACAACCTAACAGGTTTTACTTTGTCCAACACCAAGTTCATTCCATGCAGAAATATCCCTTACCTGTAATAATTGTTATAAATTACTAGCAGGCACACTTCAAAAATTAGCGAAGTGTTGGTCAGGGTTCTGTGCAAGCAATAAACCAGTGTATAGCTAGATATGTGAAGTAGGAGCCAAATGTCTCTGGAGACCAGAAAATACAGTGCTTTTGATATAATACCTGGATCAGTCCTTTCCTTGTGTGTCAGGAGTCCCTCTATATCCTACCTCTTCATTCTGGGAATCCTTTTGCTCTCTTTTACTATCTCTGAACCCTTTCCTAATCACTAACTTTGATGCTTCCTACATAGATGGACTATTCGAGGAAATCCTCTAGTAGGTATCTTTTCACCCTCCCTGAAAACCAGTTGTTATTCCACCGCTGCTAACAGAAGTGTGCAGACACGCACAAGTGTATTTTTGCTCACCTGGCACCAGCCGCATGTCTTTTTTGCAATCTACAGCATTGTTCTGAAGTAGCATCTTTACTTCAGTGTTTTAAGAGTCTCATATCAGTCAGTCAGCCTGGTCTTAAGACTCCATTACCTTTTAGCTTCTTTCTTCCACAAAAAGAAAAGGAGTACTTGTGGCACCTTAGAGACTAACAAATTTATTTGAGCATAAGCTTTCGTGAGCTACTAAATTTGTTAGTCCCTAAGGTGCCACAAGTCCTCCTTTTCTTTTTGCGGATACAGACTAACACGGCTCCTACTCTGAAACCTTCTTTCTTCCAGAAACTTTGTCTTGTTTATCCATAGCCTACCTTCAGGTCCCATGCTACCTAAATCTGCAGGCCTTGCTCCTCAATTTGTGGAAAGTACATATGTAATGAAGAAGTTTAGCTTTGTTTGTTTTATAAATGAAAGTCTGTTTCTGGCTCTTTTTCTTACAAAGCCAACCTTGTAAATGTAACCCAGCACAAAACAATTGCTAGGGTTCAAATGAGAGAGCAGCTGAGCTCCACTTCTGGTGCAGGAGGCTAAGAGGGAATCAGGATATCACATATACTTATGTAAAATGAAACCGAAGATCTTCTCCCAGACCTTCCCCAGGGTAATTAGTCCAGCCCTGTGACAGTGAGCAGGTGCACAGTGAATAGTGTCATGGCAAGCAGGAACTGGTTACTTTGGAGGGATGTGGGAGGGGATTTTGGCAAAAAATTGTAGATCCATCCAAAAATGCTAGGCTCTGCATTTAATTTAAACTTCATCAGAGAAGGAATATTAAACACCTAGTCATGTCCAAAGGCCAGGCCAATACTTTCATCAATTTCATGATGTTGATTGTTCATTGAGGAAAACAACAAGGGAAGCTATGGTATGATCTCTTCCTGCTGCAGACAGCATTACAGAGCTTAGTGCTGTCTCTGCCTTGCACTATTCCCCTGAAATAAAGAGACAGCTCATCATTACCTCGGTTACAGATAGTGCAGAAGTTGCTTGGTCCTTCACTGTGTTTCTTCAAATGATCTGCCATGTATGCTGCCCGCAAGTACTTTCCACACACCTGGCATGGAACTTTGTCTTCATGGCATGCTAGGTGTGAGCGCAGTCGGTCACGAGTGGCAAAGGAAGCATTACAGGTCTGCAGGTAGAAGGAGAACAGTGTGAGTCACCAAATCTACTGCAAGTGTTCATATAACCATATCTACACTACGTGACCCCCACCGTAAGACTCTCAAACCCTGCATATGGACACAAGTGACAATCATGAGTTAATTTTCCCCAAACAGGCAATCCAGGTTACCATCACACTGCAAAGGATGCAATGTTACTGCTCAAAAAGGAGCAGGCACCAGGATTAGGACTTGACATAAAGAAAGAAGCTTTGAAACAATATAGTCTGTAAAATGTGAGTAGAAAAACAGGTCTGAAACGTCTCAGCTCCTCATTGAAATCTGTGTTACTAAAACTTCACAAGTTATATTTAGTAACGTAAATAGATTTGCCATTGTCCTTCTTGAAAATTCCACTCCAGTCACATTAGAGTCTATCCTAGCTCATTTTATGGTGATATCATAGTCACATAAGCCAGGCTCATGTCAATCCCTCTATTTCCTTCCTGCATTCACTTTGTGATCTCATCAATTTGACTTTAGTCTCTATGGTTTCCCCAATGATGTATAAACAAAGCATCAGAGACCAGAAAGTAAGGTTGGATTGACAGGATCACAGAGGGCACTACAGAAGGAGAACCATGTTGGCATCCATAGTCCAGAGAGACCTCAGAATGGCACTGTGTAATCTGTTTACAGTGGATAACTTGATCCCTGTTATGGTAGCATACTCCAGTTACTATTACGTAACAAGATGAACTTAGGGTAAAACAACAATAATTATAACTATACATGTCAACCTTGCAAAATTCTACTTGCCCATTCACACCAGGAGAATAATTTGACAGGTGAGTGAGACATCCATCCCCACCCGCATCATCATCATAATCGCAGAATGTAGGTAAGCAGATTTTGTGCTTGGGCTAGTATGTTTTTGACAGTTTTGCAAGGCTGATGATATCATTAGCATACATGAAAGCAATCAAATCTTTACCAACATGTTATAGAAAAAAATGCAATCTGAACACATTGCTCACATATGGAGGACAGAGAAAACCAGAAATATCAGAGCGACCAGTCCAATTGGATGAAAGCAAAAAAATTCAAGGTTGCGCCGTGACTGGCTTGTACCACAGCACCCTTTAGGTGAAATATTGAGACACATGGTTTATATCACAGCTCCCTAGGAGATTATATAAATCCAGTAAGTGATCTAGGGAATGATTTTTTGGCTTTTCAGAAGTAGTGGTTTACTTTTTAGGCAGCTGTTTCACTGTAAAGTAGATTTTGTTAGGATAACAACGTAACTACTGCACTGCGATTACAACACAGTAGCTTAAAAATAAATGAAACCGTCAATACAATAGAAGTTCATCTGTAGAATTTTACATAGCTGTCACTAAGTGCCTGATCCTAAGCCCACTGAAGTTATTTGAAAGGCACCCGCTGGCTTCAGTAGGCTTTGGATCAGGCCCTAAAGGGTCAATCTTGTGAGGTGCTAAGTACTTTATTTCAATGGAAGTTGAGGGTACTCTGCAACAAACAGAACACTCAGTACCTTGCAGGATCAGTCCCTAATATAGTTAAAAAAAAACAGTGATACAGACATGGATTGCTGTGATATATGGAATTTCGCTGACCTCACTAGAGAAAAACTTGTAAGTCACAAATGATGAAGGGAAAAAAAGTAATTTCTTTAACATGAAAGAGAAAGAGATTTCTCCTCATATGAACTCTCAGGACACAGCGCTGAGCAAAATAGATGTAGCTTTCATTTAGCAAAATGCTACTGGAAACAAATAAGTCTTTAAGTAAGGACTGTTCCAACAACAAATCAACCTGTTGGAAGTAAAGTTAACGTGTGTTCCTGAGCAGCGGAGCATGAAAGTCAAAAGCTCCATCACCAATAATTCAATATCAAGTGACAGCAAGCTTGTGTATAAATGCATTCGGAATATCTGGGCATCAGTTCTATGACACAGACACAAATCCTCATATGTTAAAATTAAAACTATTATCTATCCTACGTTGAACATATCAAGTGGAAAGCTTAGGGTGGGAGTAATACAACCGTATTTCTGTTTGGTAATCAGTCTTGCTGCCAATTTTTACAGAGTCCATTCCTGGATAAGCTGTGTACTGATCAGACATGCAAAAAAAAAAGTCTAAAAAACAAAAATAAGGGTCCAGTTGAGAAAGCACGAACCAGTTTAGCTGAATCATACAAGGGAGACAGGACCAGGTTTGGAGAAAACCTCTTACAGTTAATATTAGTTAATGTTTGTAAAAGGCTTTAAAGATGTAAAGTGCTAAATGAGTGCGAAGTATTTATTATTAAGGTTATTAATAATAAAGGAAAAGTCCAGTGCTTTCCTATCAAACATTGCATAGGTAGATAAATAGACCAAAAAAGAATATATAAAAAAGTTTAAAATAACATTGTTTAAGAAATACCTCTTGAAGTTTCAACTTTTCTATGGCTGTGGATGTCTCTGAGCTTATTCCAGGATGGCTGCCATTTTCCTGCTAATAGGCAGGAAGTAAGAGAAATTAGGACAGGAAGAAACTCATTCTGCATTGAAATCAAGGGGAAAAGCACTGGATTTGGAATGCCAATTTTAGGTAAATTTCAATAAATAGTTTTTATTTGTATTTTTCAAATAAATGTAGCTTGATTTTTAACAACTTGTATTTTCCTTGTTTATTTAAATTGCCAGATGTTAACTAGGACTGTCAGCTGTGCCTTCTTCCCTGAGAAATAATGAACCTCTGATCTCTCTCCCCCATCTTTCCCCGATAGTTCAGTCCACATTACTTTCAAACCATCATTCCTCCCACCCTGCAGCCTGACGTTAGTACCAATCCCTACAAAGTAATCAACCCAGCAGGTAAAGCACCTCAATCCCATGTCAGGCCCCTAGGGCAACAACCTGAACTATCCCATTATGGCCACAAACTGACTTAGCCCTTCTCCCATGCCAAGCACTTAATTGACAGATTAAAAAAATTAAAATGTTACCAGGGAGAAAAAGTATCCAGAGTTCCATTTGGTGTCTGCCTTGGACACCAAAGCAACTTATTGGATTTCTCAGATTACCTGGCTCTGTAGAGAGCGTCCTTCCCCATTCGGAGTCTGTTTGAAGAGGAAGGGAAAAAGTGGAATCAGGTGCTTGTCTGCAGAGACAAGCTCTCTTTTTAAGTGAGGTAGGTGCAGTGTTGTGTGCGGACTAATTCTAACAGTGACCTGTATACGTGGCATTTAGCACATGGCCATCTCCTCCTCACCACAGATTCATTTCAGCTGCCCTGAAGTTATGTTTGTGTTGATGGCTCAGAATCCACAGTGCTGTGATACCACTTTGGCACCTCACGGGTATGCAGAGATGCACGTAGGGACTCAGGTAAGTGACAGATTGTACAGCACCGTTCTGAAGAACGTCTTTAAAATAGAGGAGCCTGAAAACATTTTTCTCTTTGCCAAAACAATACTTCTCTTTTGTAATTACGATGGTTCAAGGATCCTTGTCACTTGTACATAACAGAATTCTCAAAGGAGCTCTAACTGCCACTAGGGGGAGCTAAATCAGCTTCACTGATTTTCGAGTGAAATCAAGGAAAAATGGTGGTGGGGTGTGGAGAAGCAACATACCAATATTGAGCTATTTTGCTCCTCCGTGCCCAAACTTGGTGACTAGGAAAGATAATTCTATGGGAGGGAAAGTTATTTCTCAAGAGATAACTAGAATGAAAGGCACATTAGTATATAGTATATATTTTAGATTTGAAACAAATTTACAGCACTGTTTTCCAGAATGATATCCTTTCTGTGGTGTGTATGCAGAGAAACATTGCAATTCTGACAGGATGCTGCCAAGTAGTTTTTGCAAAGACAGATAGGTCTTCAACAAATCTTCTACATCTTATTTATATTAAATATTATGGCCACATTAAGTTCGAACAATTAAGCAGTCAAAAGTCAAGCACAAGCTATTGTTGAACTTGCAGTCTTAATTCTGTCACTATCCTAATAACCATTAATTATACCATTTTCTTATATAATATCTTGCGGCATTTTCTACAATTCTAGAGATAGGAGATTATTCTAAGAAACTGTGCTCATGTAATGCATATATGTAAAGGGCAGAGTTAAGGTTGTGTGTTGAACCTTAACTTTTGTTTTTCTTGACTTTTGAGTGCTCAATGCACCCTTAGATTTGCACGAATTTAGTTGTTTACATTTAATACTCCTAAATGAAAGAAAATTTCTCTGTTTCCTAACAGGTATCATTTAGCAAAGGACAATTAGTGATTATCAGTGTTACTAGTAAACTGCATACTTTCTGTAAGCTTCACACGAGCTGGCCAAAAAATGATGAGTTTCTGCTAGCATTGTAGGCTAAGTACACATGTCCATATTATATATATATTATATATAGATATTTATACACACACAGTTAAGTGTGCATTTAAAAAAAATCTTTAAGGCGTCCTCACTACATACAACTAGTCACCTTGTTTTTACAATAATTGTGGTTTGGGAATTCTTCTGATTTAACCTGATCTATAGCCTTTTATCATCTTAAGAAACTTAAGCCAATTTAAGACTTTAGATAGGTTTAAGGTGTTTAATTGGCTTGAAGGCCCTGTGGCCTGATTTTCAAAGGTGCTGAGCTCCTACAACTCCCAATGAGGTCAATAGGAGCCTTTAGGTCAGGGGAGGACAAACTACGGCCCGCAGGCCATAACTGGCCCGTCAGGGCTTTCAACCCGGCTCAGGGATTGCCAGCCCCGTGGTGCAGCGGGGCTAAGGCAGGCTCCCTGCCTGCCCTGGCCCCACGCCACTCCTGGAAGCGACTGGCACCACATCCCTGTGGCCCCTGGAGGCCCCGCAGCTCCCATTGGCCAGGAAAGGGGAACCGCAGCCAACGGGAGCTTTGCGGATGGTACCCACAGGCGAGGGCAATGCATGGCAGCACTGCCTGCCCCACCCCAAACCCAGGAGCCACTGCCGGACATGCTGACCGCTTCCGAGAGCGGCGCAGGGCCAGGGTAGGCAGGGAGCCTGCCTTATCTCCACTGCGCTCTGCTGCCACCCCTCGAGGTAAGCGGCACTGGGCCAGAGCCCGAACCCCTCCTGTATCCCACACCCCCTGCCCTGAGCCCCCTCCCGCACCCCAACCCCCTGGCCTGAGCCCCCTCCTGACCCCGCATCCCAACCTCTTGCCCTGATCCCCTTCCTGCAACTGCACCCCCTCCCGCACGCCAACCCCCTGCCCTACATTCATGGCCCTGCATTCAATTTCCCTCTCCAGATGTGGCCCTTGGGCCAAAAAGTTTGCCCACCCCTGCTTTAGGCGCTCTATATCTCTGAAAATCTGCTCATTGGATTACTTTAAACTGCAAAAACATCCCACAATCCCCCACAATTTGGAAGAAAAAACAGGGGCATGTGTCAGGAGACAGAAAAATGCAGGTTAAGAGGCAACAGTCAGACAGGATGGGGTTAGAATTTTTTAGAATGGAAAAATTTCTCCCCCACCCTCACGGACCTCAAAGAAAACTGACGGGATTTTGCTCCAACTTTCTGTAAAATTCACCTTCCTTCAGACACCACACATGGAAAATTTTAGTCCAAGAAGCAAATATTTCAGAAATTTCCCATAAAAGTGTTTGAAGACAGGGGGTCATAATGGAAACTGTTTTCACGGTATGCATCCGATGAAGTGAGCTGTAGCTCACGAAAGCTCATGCTCAAATAAATTGGTTAGTCTCTAAGGTGCCACAAGTACTCCTTTTGTTTTGCCTAGGTGCCTGTTAACTACTCTCCCACCCGGCCAGCAAATGGATGATAAAAGGTCAATCTTGATTTGGTTTTAAACCTTAATGGAAGACTTATTGTTTAACTATAAAGAACTATGTAAGTTGATATTACACTGCATTTCAAAGGATACTGTGCTGATGTCACCCAGATCCTTGCTGAAAAAAAGCTTCCAGTTTTGCTCAGTGCAATGTTCTGAAGGCTATGTGCTACAAAGAGCTTCACGGCAAGTGAAGTTAAATTATCAACTGTATTTGAAATTATATTAAAAAATTAAAGCCAGAATTTGAGCCTCTTGTTAGTGGCCACTGAACTACAGAAGAGAAAAAGGGCATCATTTGAGACAGCTAGGGACAAAGCAGCAGGGTAAGGTTTCCAGGGTGGGGACTGGGATAGAGCAGCAAGAAAGAACATCTGGTAGAGGGGGAGGGGAGACAGGAGGACCAGAGCAGCAAGAGATGCAACAGGGAGTGGTGGGGGGAGGGTAGAGAGAGGAATGTAAAGCAGCTGTCAGTTTGTTGACCGTGATTAGTTACAAACATATTTATCTCAGTTCACAATACATGATATTTCTATCAGTGTTTGATCATTCTTTGCACACATTACATTCATTGCCTTTTTTTTTTAAAATAAAAAGATATAAACCCTCATTTATCCCCCTGCTCCTACCTGACACTTATGAGGTCTCTCCGACGTGTGCACCTGTTTGATGTGCCCATTCAAGTGGTCTGGCCTTAAAAAATATATATATGTATTTATATATGTATACAGACACACACACACACATATATACTTGAAAACAAACATTAAAAATAGAAGCCACTATTGCATCCACTCCAAGAAAAGTTCTCTCTGGTGTGTCTGGGCTCCAGTTCATTCAAACAACCCATTACATTTTACTTCTGGAGACAAAGATCAGAAACAGTCAGAGCTCTACCCTGATCAATATCCTGCCATCCCTCTGCAAGGAAATACTGATCAGAATAAGCAGGAGATCTAGGTCAAAGTTTTCATACTGGGATGCCTACAGTTGGACTTCTAAATTCATATTTAGACACCTAAATCAAAGTGATCTCAGTGTCAGAAGTGCTGAGCATTTTAAAGTCAGGCCACTTTGATTTTGGTGTCCAAATATGGATTTACAAAACCAACTTTAAGCACCCCAGTATGAAAATTTGGCATGACATTCCACTTTTGTCTCTCAATTTCTTCATATATAACATGGAAAAAATACTGTCCTCCCTCACAACTATGCTGTGAGGCATTATTAACATTTGCAAAGTACTTTGAGGGCCTCAGCTAGAAGATGCTGTAGAAGAGCAAATTATTATTGAAAGAAGTTAGTCCATTCCCAGTGATTGGTAAAGCTTGTTTTGAAGGAGGGAAGCCTGAATAGCTAATGATTTTCCTAGTGGGTGCTTCTCTGGGTGGAAAGAAAGCTTTTCATTGTATGAGGCCAAACCTGCTTGGAAACTAGTTCTCCAACTCTCCTCCCCCAACTTTCTAGTCTCAGCCAGTCAGAGAGAGCTGAGTGGAATTCAGTTCTGGAGACTGAAGACGGAGTTAAATCCACAGTTAAGCTGTTAAACCTGATGCCTGGGCAGGTGCGCTGGGGTTATTAAACTGGAAAGACTAATCAGAGGTTTAAACTCCTAGTACATACCTATGGACTTCAGGGATGCCCCCTGAATCAATCCTTGAACTAAAGGCATACTGTAAAGTTAAACGTCACACTTCTGTCTGATTTATTTTGTTTACACACTTTTGTATAACACTTAAGAAAAAAAAAAGATTCTCTATTTTTCAGTTTTTTATTTTACAAAAGCATGCAGACATTTTCACTGTTCCCCCTTTAACATTAGGCCCTGGTTTTCTGAACTCAATGGGAACACTGAATTTTCAGTACCTTGGAGAATTAGTCAGTTACTTTATTTTAGGCGTGGAAGTCTTTCAGTACAGCAACAGCAGGGAGATTTTTCTTTTATTAAAGTGTGATTGGAAAATAAAAACTGGCAGGGGATCTCAGGGGCAGGTACAGGACGTGAAAATACCTTTATCTTCTCATGGTGACTAGATTTCAAGTTGACGCTGTTTCTGTATCAAGTTTTTTGTCTTAAAACATTCCTGAACTTGCCAGTTATTGGCGAGCTCATCTTTATCACTGATTTTGTTTGTTTGTATAGCAAAAAGCCCTTGTCCTTATTACCAGAGCAGATTCAGCAGGGTCAAAGGTTTTTAAGTTTCTATTCCTGGGGTATCTTTATTGAAAGCAGAATTCTACTGCTTACTGGTTAACATCTCAGTTCCTTCTCACCAGCCAGGGCAAGTCAAAGAGCTCAGATCCATTAACTAGGGATGTTGTAGAAGTAGGAAGGCTGGTGTTGACTCTTTTCCCTTATCTACCCTATCCTCAAATTGAACACTGAACTTGAGAAGGACCCAAGTCTCAAATTCATTCCTGAACTCAAACCACAAGATACACACAAGCCATATTAAGGCAGTATCAAAGATCTACTTGTTTGTGGGAGTTCACTTAAGTGACAACAAATATCAGCCACATTAAATGCACAGATCTTATGTATACTGCAGTGTAGAAACAGGATCCCCTTCAGGATGCTGTAAACACAAAGGACACAAAGACCATGTGTTAAAGAGATAGCTGTTGCCACAGACTTTGAAATATCAACTCTTCACTCCATTTATCCTAGTGTGTAATCACCCAGATATGAATGAAGTTAAGACAATGAAAATGTAGACTGTTAATCAGAAAAAAGTCATTTTAAGATCTATTAATAGTTTGCACTTCAATAGCAACTTGCAGTGGAGGGCTTCAAATCACTTCACAACCCATAATTAAGCCTCTGAACACCCAATTATTTCAATACCCATTTCACAGAAGGGTAACTTGCCCACCATCACAACAAAACTGGGAATGTTACCCAGGACTCATCCAACTCCCCATTTTGTGATTTAATTACTAGTTAACTCTTCTACAGAGCTGTAAAATAGTCTCCCCAAGAAAGTGATGAAAGTCCCATTCCTTGGGGTACTTAAAACTAGCAGCGTAGGATTCTACACTGGTCCTCAAGAGGTGGACTAGATAACCTTCTGGGTCTTTTCCATTTATGATTCACACCAGTGTCCTCTTACCTGGAGAAGCCTTTTCCACAACTCTGGCAGATGTAGGGCTTTCCCACAGAGCCATCGTGAGACCGAACATGATAGGACATCCTGTCTTTCCGCTTGAACCGTAGCCCACACACTGGACAAGAATATGGCTTCTCGCCGGAGTGCGACAGCTTGTGCCGATTCAGGTGGTACACGTCCCGAAAAATCTTGCCACAGATCTCACAGGCCACCTGCTTCCTTGTCCTGCTCCTCTTTCGGGGGGCGTCAGGATCGTCCTGACCAGGCACCCCGTTTTCACCAAGCCTTGGCGGTGGGATGTCTATGTAACCCAACTGTAAGCTGGTCACCCCATGCTGAGCCTCATGCTGCCGCAGACGATTGGCGTCGGTAAACACTTTCCCACAGAGGCCACAAGGAAGGATGCCAGCCTCTCGCAGGCCCCCTGGGGTACCAAACATCATAGAGTCCAAGAGGTTTGCTTTGCGGGGACGCCCCCTGCCCCTCTTGGTGCCCAAAGTGGGGGCACTGGTGCCCACGTTCTGGAAGGGCGAGGCCAGCAGGGGTGGCGACAAGGGTCCCGCCACCATGGGCAGGCGGTCGACGCCTTGCAGGACGGGCAAGGAGGACTGGGCGGCGGTGAGGGCGGCCCGCGTGGCCTCGTCTTCGGGCATGCCGGCGATGCCGTTGCCATTGGGCGCCAGGCCGGCCCCGTTGGTCATGTCGAGGGGGAAGCCCAGGTCGGCGGCGCTGGGGCGGAAGAGCATGATGTCCGGGCGGGCGGGGGGCACCAGGATCTGCACGTTGGACTGCTTGATGACCTCCTGGCAGATGTCGATGACGGAGCGCATGAGGAGGAACTTGGCGGCCGTCATGAGCTCGGGGAAGCTCTCCAGCCGCACCACGATGCGCGAGGTGTAGGCGAAGTCCAGGATGTCCCCGAAGACCTTGGAGCTGATGGTGTGCATCTCCAGCTCCCGCCCGCCCGCGGCCGGCCCGCCGCCGCCGCCGGCCCCCTCGGCGCCCCCTTCCGCGCCGCCCCCGCCGGCCCCCTCGCCCAGCTGCGCGCTGAAGACCGACTCGAAGTACTCGCTGCAGGCGGCCAGCACGGCCCGGTGCGCCGGGAAGCTCTCGTCGCCCACCCGCAGCAGCACGTCGCAGAAGCGGCCGCCGTTCTTGCGCTGCTGGTTGAGGCTGTGCAGCATGTCGGCGCTGTGCCGGCTCACCTGGTAGGTGTAGCAGCCCGACGACGGGCCGCAGGCGGCGGCCTCGCTCACCCGCTCCATGGGGCTGCGCTGCCCCCGGCGGCCTGCAGGCGGCGCTGGCTCTCAGGCTGCCCGGCGGCGCGCGCCGCTTCCTCCCCCTCCCCGCGGCTGTCCGGGCCCGACGGCGGCGGCGGCGGCGCGCGCTGCCTGCGAAGCGCGAGGGGATTGGGGGGGGGGGGGAACAAAAGGCTGAGGCGGCGGAGGGGCGCGCGCGCAGCACGGAGCTCGAGCGGCAGCAGCTGAGGCGGCGCGAGCTCGGCCCGGGCCCGGCCGCCACGAGGCGCGGAGGCCGCAGCGGGCCGGGGCGCGCGGCGCGGCTGCAGCGGGCAGCGCGGGAGGGGGCTCCGGGCTGCCGGCTCCGTCCGTCCCTGTGTGTTTGGAGCGGAGGAAAGATGGCAGCGGCTGCACTTCCTCTTGCACTTTCACCCCTGGGGGGAGGAGAAGGAGGGGGGCGATACCACCCCCCCCGACAAAAATCCAGCGGGGGCCCCCCGGCTGCTGTTCCCCGACCAAGCGCCGCCGCCGTCGGGCCCGGCCCCGGCCCCGCCTGCCTCGCTGCACCCGCACCAGGAGCGCCGGAAACTTTCCTCTCTTCTGGGGTTCTGACGCCCCCCACCCTTTTCATAGAGACCCCCCCTCCAGCCACTCGGGCTCCCCCCACCCCCCCGCTTCCTGCCCCCTCCCTCCCTGCATCCGCCAATGCAAGAGCAGCCAGAGCCAGCAGGCCAGCCCCCACCCCGCCCGCGGGGGCTGGGGGCTGCAGCCTCCCCCCTCCCCAGCTGAGATCCTCCAATGCCGAGCCAGGAGCAAGGCCCCCGCCCGAAGCATATGGGGGGAAGGGGGCTGCACCCACCCCCTCTCCCAAACAACCAGGCTGCAGCTCGCCCCCCCCCCATCCACCCCGCCCGCAGGAGAGAGGACGGGGGGGGGCAGCGGTCTCACCCCCCCGCAAGCGCAAAGCGTCCAATGCAAAACCCTCCCTCCTGGACTCGCTGCAGAGCGGCCCCCACCTACTCTCCCCACGCCTGAGGAAAGCTAATCCTAAAGGGACCAAGGGCTGCAGGGAGAACAGCCCCCCCTTCACCCCACGCACTTAGACCTTCACTGTACCCCCTTCTCCGCCTGGGCAGGAAAGCTGGGCACAAGGATGGGGGGAAGAGACAAAAACGAGTACAGGAGTTCGCTCCCAACCCAGGGCAAAATCCCTCCTGAGACGAACAATTGGGGAAGCGCTGCCGGGGGCGGGGGGGAGCTGCACGAGGCAGCCGATTACACAACCCCGCGTCCCTCCATGTTGGGGAAACCGGGACTGCCCCGGTTTAGCTTTGTACTGACCATTGGGATCGTGGAGCTGAGCAAGCCCCAAGATCCGTTCATGCAAGGCTCCCTCCACGGTGAGGCTGGGTTCCTCAGGCCCTGAGCTCTCACTACTTTGGTTTAATAAGGGGCTTTCTCTGGACTGGCTTCCTTCTGCCCTCAGGGTCTCTCCACGATAAAATCCTATTTTAATGGCTTCATAATAATTCAGTTCTGGATTAAATTTGACTTGTTCGGTCTTGGTGTGGGAAGCAACAGCAGTTTGTATTTGCACATGTTCCCCCTACTTCCACCACTCAGTTCACATTTTGTTCTAAGGAAGTATTTAAAAAGTCACAGGCTTCAAGTGTACTCTTTTACACTTGTGAAATTGAATTCGATCTGGTATTAAAAACATTCCCAGATGATCAATTGATAATTATGGTTTCTTCACTTAAAATGTTATACTGGGGAAAATATGGAACTTTGTTCACACAAGAACATCCCAAACTTTCAGTTTTTTTCCCCCAAGAGCTCAGACCAAAGCACATGTATAAAATACTGGTGGAGCTGAAAGAGCATTCTGGGTATTGATGTGCAAATGAGCACACCAAGCTTCCAACTTCCAAAACAGAGTTATTGTAATAACACTTAAGGCCATATAGTGCCCTCAATCCGTGTGCTGTATTTCTGTTGATGTCAGTGGGAGTTGCTTGTCTACACTGAAGGCAGAGAATTGTCAGTGTAGCTTTTTACCACTGGATCAAGGTTTGTGTATATTACATATAAACACATGCAGTTAGGCGATTTGACTATTTGGATTCAACTGTGACAAATCCACTTTAAATATTCACATGTTGCATAGATACTACATGCTAGTAATATTGTTCTCCAGATCTGTTTGCCAGTCACAGAAACAAGAGTACTCAATATAGTGAGGAAAAAAATATTTGTATTTTAAGTATACATGTCAGGTAGCAATTCACAGGCTTCACACACACAGTGCAAAGATAATCAGGAACTCACTATCTTTTCTGGTGAGTTTTAGTCAGTTCTGTGTCTTTTCCCCTGTGGTTCTGTTGGTTTATTTTTCTTTTTTGCTTTATTCAGCTCCCTATTCCCTGACACGGTTCTTCTCACCCGGCTTCCTATTAAGGTCCCCCCCTGCCTTTTCTTTGTCTCTCCTCCTTAAGGGGGAGGGGAGCTGAATTCCTGCTGCTGACACTCCACTTTCTTCAGAAGACCTTTCTCCAACTCCCATGGAACCTTCTAGTTCCAACATTCCATCTCTTCCGGCAAAGGGGCATCACCCAAAACATGCTTCCTGTTATTTGTTCGGAAAGTTAAATATTCAACTCCAAAGTGTTGTTATTTGTGGAAAGTGAAGCCAGTCATTCTTTCCATTAAATAGTGCACTGGATTAGCATTCTTCATACTCATATTCTAATTAATGTATCTTGCCTGTTAAAGATCATCACCTGCAGCCTTCTGCAATCCCAAGAGCAGCACAGAAATTTAACTGGTATCTTCACCTCTTTTACATGACAGAGGTTACTCTTGCACTGTTAAGGCTGAGATCTAATCTATTTTATTTTCACCCTATCACTCTTAATACCTTGGCCTTCATATATTTATGGTCTCTCCAGCTGTTAAAGCACCACTCATAAATACCCTCATGTAAAATGTAAAGCAGTTTATTCTTAATGCTAATATAGATTTAAAATACATACATGTTCTATCTCTATTTAACTTGATCACTTAATTGCTACTCAAGTTAACTTTATCCCAAGCTTGTTCTGTCCCAAACATAAACATATACAATCACAAGCCATCAACCCTCCCCTCCCTACCTTATAGTCCCCCCACCCAATCCTCCATCTGATCAACTGTCATTTCCCAACTGTCTTGGAGCTTTCTGAATCCAATATTTTATTCCCTTTATTAAAGGCATATCATCCACAAAGCTGCTTTCTTGCTGTTTAAACCAGAATAAACCCAAAGACTGAAGATTCAGAGGGTGGTGGGGGGAGAGAAAAAGAATATTGCTATCAATAGATGATTAATACTTAAATCAGTTAACAAATGCTCCATACATTACTTGTTTTTGTGAGCTTTGCACTTATTTATTAGATAAATATGCTTTTAATTAAAAGGATTCACCACTCACAGTAGAATAGATACTTGACCCATTTACATTGCTTTCTATGTATTTTTAATATTTATAAGAGTTCATACGAGACTACAGTGTCTGGCCATGACAGATTTATTGTATCAACATTGGAAGGTTAAATATATTTCAGGCTACCTCATTTAAGATGCAATATGTACTATTAGATTGTAGCAAATTAGCTGTTGAATAAGGCATGTTTGATAGAATTTAACTCCATTTCTTAAAATTTATATTTAAGACAAGTTGTGCATTATTGGCCTGAGACTTGGAAGACTGAGTCCTTTATTCTTGAACTGGTGGCTGCAATCTACCTCCCCACACCACATCGTGTAAGTACCTTATTTGAAGTATTATCATCCTTTAACTTGATTACCTTCATCAGAACCAGCAAATTACTGGTTTGGTGATAATGTACTAATTGGAGTACAAATAACTAGTTTTATATTTAAAGGGTATTTTATATTTAAAGCACCCACCTTCAGTGCAGGGAGTTCACTTGCTTTTCCAGGTTGATCTCTCAGTCCATTTAAAAGAAAAGGAGTATTTGTGGCACCTTAGAGACTAAACAATTTATTTGAGCATAAGCTTTCATGAGCTACAGCTCATCCGATGAAGTGAGCTATAGCTCACAAAAGCTTATGCTCAAATAAATTGGTTAGTCTCTAAGGTGCCACAAGTACTCCTTTTCTTTTTGCGAATACAGACTAACACGGCTGCTACTCTGAAACCTTTCTCTGTCATGTTCTCCCTAAATCTCTCTTTCTTGATTATGTTATTTATTTTTTGTTCAATATCTTTTTGTCAGCAGAAAAAATTCTTCTCATCCACTTTATCCAGCTTTTCTCTGTTGCTCTCTTCCTGCTCCTATGTTGTCCCCACATCTTTTTTTGTGGATTTTTTCTCTTTAAGTGCCCAGTCCCCAATCAAGCGCTATATCTTCTATTTGAATTGTAGCACACAGGAGTTTTATTAGCTTTTTAATAATAAATATAGTCTTAGCACATTTCCCAGTGGCCCAATTCCTGGTCACTTTACTCACACAGGTGTACCCATTAAAATCAATGGGACCCACTAATGTAAATAAGGCGGGTAGAATTGGGTCCTGCTGGGTGACGAAGGGCTTAATCCTCTCAAAGAGTTGTGCATCCTCAACTTTCATGGCTTTTGAGAATGCTCTGCACCTTGTGAGGTTGATTCAGTTATGATAACCTTTAAGTTAGTTAGTTGGACATTGTTCCACATGGATTACAACATGTTAGTGGAGTAATCCCTAACAGACAATTGAGTAATTTATAATAATGAGTAGTCATGTGACTTGTTTACTTTTTAATTCTGTTTCACTGAACTATATAGTAAGTATTTAGTTTACTATATGGTGACATATTTTCACTTTTAGTAACTCATTATATCTTTCCTGAGTTTTCAGTGAATTTAACTCCTGTCAAATACCACTGTTCTAATGGGCAATGAATTCAGCATTCATTACTTATTAGTAGGGCCCTACCAAATTCATGGCCATGAAAAACATGTCACCGACTGTGAAAAATGATCTTCCCCCATGAAATCTGGTCTTTTGTGTGCTTTTACCCTCTACTATACAGATTTCACGGGGGAGACCAGTGTTTCTCAAATTGGGGGTCCTGACCCAAAAGGGAGATGCAGGGGGGTCACAAGGTTATTTTAGGGGGGTCATGGTATTGCCACACTTACTTCTGTGCTTCCTTCAGAGCTGGGCGGCTGGAGAGCAGTAGCGGTTGGCAGGATGCCCAGCTCTGAAGGCAGCACCCCACCAGCAACGGCACAGAAGTAAGTTTGGCAATACCAGGCCATCCTTACTTCTGCGCTGCTGCTTGCAGTGGCTCTGCCTTCCGAACTGTGCTCACAGCCAGCAGCCGCCGCTCTCCAGCTGCCCAGCTCCGAAGACTGCGCAGCCACCAGCAACAGTGCAGAAGTAAGGGTAGCAGTACCGCAACCCCCCCCCCCCACAATAATTTTGTGTCCCTTGCACAGCTCCTTTTTGGGTCAGGACCCCTACAATTACAACACTGTGAAATTTCAGATTTAAAGAGGTGAAATCATTACATTTATGATTTTTTAAATCCTATGACCATGAAATTGACCAAAATGGCCCGTGAATTTGGTAGGGCCCTACTTATTAGGCTGATTGTCACTTTATTTGTATTACCGTGGCACCAGGACCCCACTGTGCTAGGAACTGCACAAAGAGAACTAAGAGAATCCTTGGCCCCTAACAGCCTAGTTTTATAGGTTACTGTGAGTTCATTATTTTTTGACAGGGAGGCATCCCATGGGAATGCTGATCCAAAGAGCAAGGGTTCTCAAGTTCTGTGGTATTGTGGATTGCATCTTAATACTGATGGTGGTTGGTGGTATACCAGCCCTCTTATTCACAAGCATGTGAACAGTTCTTCCCATTCAAGAGGTCATAACATTTCTGTGACAACTTTAGCAATTGTTTACATGGATTACCTGTTCTGTTCATTCCCTCTAAAGCACCTGGCATTGCCCACTGTCCGAAGATGAGATACCGGACTAGATGGACCTTTGGTCTGACCCAGTATGACCCTTATTCTTGAAAAGTAACTGGGAGTATATGTAGGTATTTTAGTTGTCTTTAATGTGGTAAAAGTTCTTTTGAAAAATGTTAATTGCTTGTCTACTTTTGCTCTTTTCCATATCTTCCATTTATCCCCTGCCCTTGCTTTCACTGCACATGTTTCTTAGCTGGCTGATTTTAGTCTCCTTATTAAACTCTATACACTTCTCTGGAATTTGGTTCCTTCCTTCCCTGCTTCTTGGTTGAATCTCTAGATGCTACTGTAATACAGATAAATTGGTTCTACATTTTCTGGATTCCAGAGAATTTGGACTATATGGAATAAAAATAAGAATGGAAAACATTAATTTTATCAGTCCTATTATGCTTCCTAAGGTAAAGGGAAGGAATAAGTGTCTGATTAGGTCTTTCTTAAAGAAGTTTGAAAAACTTAATACTTTTGTTGAAAAGAGGGTATTTGAATGTATTAATATTCTTAGAACTTTGTTTTCCTGGATTCAAAGTCCTGTATTCTTAATGGTGGGTGTCTTATTGTCAATCTTAATTTTACTTATTTTGTATCCAGAAATTAATGTGAATGTGTGACAGGTAGATTGCTGGGACATGTATTTTAGTGATGTATAGTCATGTTGGTGCTTATAGAAATTTCTTATAGCAGTGTTTCTCAAACTGGGGTCCCCAAGGGTACTCCAGGGGGTCCACGGGCACCACTGATCAACTCCTTCCCCTCTCTCCCAGTGCCTCCTTCACACTGGGGAACATTCCAGCGTGAAGGAGGTGCTGGGAGGGAGAGGGTGGAATAGGGAACCTGGTTCCGCGCCGCTCCTGGAAGCGCCCAGCATGTCTCAGCATAGGGCTGAGGGGAGCAGGGGGGGGTCTCCGCACGCTGTCCCCAGCCTGAGTGCTGACTCTGCAACTCCCATTGGCCGTGGTGCCTGCAGGCAGGGGCAGCGTGCAGAGACCCCTTGGCCCCCTGCCTAAGAGCCACTGCCAGAGGGATGTGCTAATCACTTTTGGGAGCTGTCCGAAGCAAGCGCTGCACCCCTCACCACCTCCCGCTCCCCAACCCCGTGCCCAGCTCAGAGCCCGCATCCAAACTCCCTCCCACACTCCACCCCTCTGCCCCAGCCCTGAGCCCCCTCCCGCACCCAAACTCCCAGCCCAGAGCCCGCACCCCACTCCCTCTCGCACCCAAACTCCCTCCTGCACCTCACCCCCCTGCCCGAGCCCTGAGCCCCCTTCCACACCCAAACTCCCTCCCAGAGCCTGCACCCCCTCCTGCACCCAAACTCCCAGCTCAGAGCCCGCATGCACTGCTGCACCCAAACTGCCTCCCAGAGCCCATACCTCACACCCCATCCTGAACCCAAACTCTCTCCCAGAGCCCACACCCCCTCCCCGGAGTCCTAAAGTTTGAGAACTGCTGCACTAGAGCATTGATTGCAAAACCTTTTTACTTTCAAATGCCCCAAAATCTGATCTGACATGACCATGAGTGGCCATCTTAGATACAAACATTCTCTTTCTCCCGGTGTTCCGTCCTCCCTTCTTTCCTCACTTTATCCCTCCTTTCTGTGCTTCCAAACAGTCTAGAGTGGAAAGGCTCTATTTTCAGTTACCTGAGTGGAAGGAACCAGTTTTTAAATCTGATCTCTTCATTTAGTCCCAGAGTGACCAGATTTAAAAACAGGAATCCTGTAGCAGAGATGGGAATATAATAGGATTGCCAACTTTCTACTTGCCCTGCCCCGCCCCTCCTCCCGAGGCCTTGCCCCTGCTCACTCCATCCCCCTGCACCCCATTGCTCACTCTCCCCACCCTCATTCAGAAATGAGGAGTTCAGAGTGTGGGAGGGGGCTCCAGGCTGAGGCAGTGGGTTGGGATGCGAGAGGGGGTGAGGGCTCTGGCTGGGGGTTTGGGGTGCAGGAAGGGGCTCCGGGCTGGCAGGTAGAGCCAAGGGATTCGGAGCATGGGAGGGGGCTCTGGGAAGAGGCAGGGGGTTGAGGTACGGGCTCTGGCTGGGTGTGCAGGTTCTGGGGTGGGGCCAGAAATGAGGGGTTCAGGTAGGGTGACCAGATAGCAAGGGTGAAAAATTGAGACGGGGGTGGGGGATAATAGATGCCTATATAAGAAAGAGCCCTGAATATCGGGACTGTCCCTATAAAATCAGGACATCTGATCACCCTAGGTTCAGGGTGCGGGAGCTGGCTCCGGGCTGGGGCAGGGGGTTGGAGGGTGAGGGCTCCAGCTGGGGGTATGAGCTCTGATGTGGGGCTGGGGATGAGGGATTTGGGGTGCAGGAGTGGGATCTGGGGTGGGGATGAGGGGTTCAGAGTGCAGGAGGAGGCTCTGGGCTGGGGCTTGGGGCACAGGGATGTGTGAGGGCTCTGGCTGGGGGTGTAGACTGGGGTGGGGCTGGAGATGAGGGGTTTGGGGTGTAGAAGGGTGCTCTGGGCTGGGACTGAGGGGTTCAGAGGGCAGGAGGGGGATCAGGGCTGGGGCGAGGAGTTGGGGCATGCTGAGGGAGTGAAGGCTCTGGCTGCGGGTGCAGGCTCTAGGGTGGGGCTGGGGATGAGGGGTTTGGGGTGCAGGAGGATGCTCCAGGCTTGGATCGAGGGGTTTGGAGGGCAAGTGGGGGCTCTGGGTTAGGGATGAGAGGTTGGGATGCAGGGGATGTGTGAGGGCTCTGGCTGCGGAGTGCAGATTCTGGGGCAGGGCTGGAGCTGAGGGGTTCAGAGGACAGGAGGGGGATCAGAGTTGGGGTGGGGGCCCAGGAGGGGGGCAGGGGTGCAAGCTCTGGGTGGCATTTACCTCAAGCAGCTCCCGGAAGCAGCGGCATGTCGCCACTCCAGTTCCTGTGCAGCCAGGCGGGTCTGCATGCTGCCCCATCTACAGGCACTGCCCCAGGAGCTCCCATTGGCTGCAGTTCCCGGCCAATAGGAGCTGTGAGGGAGGCGCTTGGGGTGGGGGCAGCATGTGGAGCCCACTGGCTGCCCCTATGTGTAGGATCCAGAGAGGGGACATGCTGGCTGCTTCCTGGGAGCTGCACGGTGTGGAGGCTATCAGAGAGCCTGCCAGCTCCGTTGCACGGTGCCACCAACTGGACAGTCAACAGCCTGGTCAGTGGTGCTGTCTGGAGTCACTGGCATCCCTTTTCGACTGGGTGTTTCAGTCAAAAACCGGACACCTGGTCACCCTAGAATGTAATCTAGGTGTTCTGACTCCTAATCCAGTGTCTAACTGCTGAACACACCAAGAATTGGGCATCCCTGGGCAGCCAAGCTACCTCTAGATAGATCTTCTCCATTTCATAAAATGTGTTAGATAGTAATTTAAGTAGGCAACAGTGCTTAATGTCTGACATTTACAGATTAACTAGTCAAGACATGAAGATTATCTGCTCTTCTGAGTAGGAAAATGTATCAATAATTAACGGAGTGTAATTGGCATGAAAGATTAAACTCAATAAGAGACATGACAGAGTGTGTAACTACAGTGGCACACATTCATTTCTTATGGGGCTGAGCAGGCAGACAACTTTTGGCCTTGTGCCTCAAGACTTACCTAAATGGTTCGGTTCACTACAGAACCCTGTAACACTCCATTGTGAGCTTCCAGAGTGGTCCTTGTGTTAAAGGGAATATTTTTCAGCATTGTGAATAAACTACTTTTTCATTAAGGGTTTGCCTTTGCAGTTATAGAAAACAGTCATATAACTGAAGAAATTAGTTAACACAAAATGCTCCTTTAAAAATAAGTTTTACATATGACTATAAATAAGGCAGAGACTACAGACATTTACAGGATTATTAATTTTATAATCATACAATCATCATTGCATTTTACATCAGTTACCCAAAATCCTAAGATCCTTACTTAATTTACTCAAAAATGTCAATTGGCTTCTGTAAAAGTTTTACCTGCGTAAGGACCTTGGGCTCTGGCCCATTAAGAATAAGATTGTTTATAATCAGAGATTTGGTAAAACTTGTGTGCATATAATACATATCACCTATCGGTGTTATCCTACTCATTGCTGTGGTATCTGAATATCTTACATCTGAGGATCTAAAGTGCCATACAGGCATTAATGAATTAAGCTCAATACTGCTGCAGGGCAAGTAAGCATTATCTTTGTTGTACAGCAAGTGAAACTGAGGCACAGATAGGGGAAGTGACTTGACCAAAAATCACACAGAGTGTTAATGGTAGAGTGAGTGAATGGTAGAGCTGAGAATAGAAAATAGATCATCTAACTTCCACTCTGATTTTTTTTCCACAACACCCCCTTAATCTTTCATGACCCTAATGGGCTGTGGTTGTGTACCTGAATATGTGGTTTTATGCCTTGCAGTTCCTTATTCTAGCAGTCATGACTGAAACCACACCGTGTAATACCTCTCAACTGTTTGACAGAGGAGCATCTGTTATTTCAGATACAAATTTGCTCCCCACCTACACCATCTTGTGATACCTTGCTTTCATTATCTTATATTATTGATAAAGTTTGATTAGAGAAGTTGAGATTTTACACAATGAGAGAGACAAGGTGGGTGAGGTAATATCTTTTATTGGACCAACTTCTGTGTGTGGAAGAGACATTGTTAAGCATAAGAGGTTCAATCTGTCCCACCTTGTATTTAGTTTTGACCTCTGATTACCTTCTCTATATCTGAAGAAGAACTTGGTGGAGCTCGAAAGCTTTCCCTTACACCAACTGAAGCTGGTCCAGTAAAAGTTATCCCTCATCTTGTCTCTCTCATATCCTGTGACCAATTTATTTACACTATCCAATTTCTACTACTCTTAAAGATACTTGTTTATTTTTTTCAGAGTAACAGCCGTGTTAGTCTGTATTCGCAAAAAGAAAAGGAGTACTTGTGGCACCTTAGAGACTAACCAATTTATTTGAGCTCACGAAAGCTCATGCTCAAATAAATTGGTTAGTCTCTAAGGTGCCACAAGTACTCCTTTTCTTTTTGTTTATTTTTTGTCTCCCATTTTGGGTCTTCATCCCTAATTGTGTCCCATGTTTAGGCACTGGGCGAGTTGAGAGGTTGATCGTGTTACATAATTACCTCTGTAGTGGGGATATCACCCTGAATCCATTTACATTCATCAGAACTAACTGCCTTAGGGAACAGAACTTTCTCAGCTAAAAGTTTTGTTTTTCTATTAAAAAACAATGGCCCCTCAGTGCAGGGAGATAATATGGGGCTCAGTCAGACTTTCGGGTGGATTTTTCAGTGTCTTTCTGACCCTTTCTCTCCTAATTTTCTCCCAGGTTCTATTGGTTTCTTCTTCCCTTTTTCTTTCCTCACGTCCCTAACATTGTGCTCCTGACACGATATCTAGCTTTCTGTTAACATTCCACCCTGCCTGTTCCCAGTCTCTCACCTTTTCAAGGGCCCCCTTATGTTGTCTCTGTGCTCTAGTAGTATCCTCTGAATTTTTGACTGCTCTGTTCCAGTTCGCCAGTTCTAGCCAATGCGCTGAAGGGCCTAATACCAACTGTGCCTCCATATGTCCATTCCCAACTACCCAATCCCCAACTATTTACTTCTTAAACAGTCACTTTCCGAGATGTCCCAACTGCCATTCTTACACCTGTCCATTTTCATGTCAGTCTTCCAATATCTTCTTTGGATTTAACTATTCAAATATATTTCCTGGTAGGCCGGCATCACACTAAAGAGAAAAAATATTACTCCGTGTGTAACCCATTATTAGTCTGCTTTGAATAAGCCTTGTTGCACTGTAAAAGGTTATGTTGCAGGCTGGTGGTGCTTGCCTGAAACACCATGCTCTGTTACTGTTGGAGATGTTGATCCTATTGGGAAAGGCTTAGGAGGGTTCCTCCAGCTCAGAGGCAGGTAGCTCCTTATTTCCCCTGGACATAAGAGAGATGAGTTACTTTCTGAGGGTCTAGGCTAAGCAGTTTTGAGGTAGGAACCCTAGGAGCAACTAAGCCTAAGGAACAAGCTTAAACAGAGCTATTGTTAGTATCTTTGTTAATTAAACCAAAACCTACAAAGGGGTGAGTTTTTAGCCAGATACAATATGTGCCCTTAAGTTTAGAACCAACTGGACAAGCACCTACACATGTATGTTTTACACCAGTAATAGAACTAGGAATTATTTGGTCCTGAGGGCTGGTTGTTATGTTAGTCTCAGTAATCATGTTTTCAGGATGGTTATTGACTTTTTTTTTTAAACAGGACAGGAAGTATCATGTGATCAGAGCTGTGGGGAGACACCCAAAGGTTTGGACTGTGTTTTTGTGCAGCACTAAGTCCTTGTGGTATATCAGAGACCCACAGGCCTCTCCACAAGAGCCACAGAACATACTTATTAGGTAAGAGGTGGGTGGGAATCCACTTTTAGGTAGTACTTTAAATTTATTTTAAGAGCTAGTGTAACCGCTCTTTGTAAAGCCCTCAGTTCCTTGGACTGCTTAAGAAACTAAATTTTCAATACACAATAAACCAAACAAGTATCTATAGTAAAGAGCTTCCCCTTTAAGGGATAGTAACTTTTCCTTTATTAGTTGTCCTCCAGAATCATTTGGCTTCCAGGTCCTGTGGATCCTCCCCTTAGGCTAGGGAGAGGTCGTTTAGCAGGATCACTTTAGCACTTCCTGGATCCCAATAGGACCAAGAAGCCACTATTTACCCAACCTGATCTGTTTTATATACATATTAGCTACAGCTGCCCTGCCCTCTTACCTTGAGCTCTGAAGGGGATTCCTCAGGGTCCAAGCTCCCTTTCTCCATGCAACATTTGCTTTGATTTATTTGGGAAACTGGGGAGGGTTATGCAGCCAAGAAGGCCTATTTTAAGGGCCCAGAGAGCCTGCACTGCTCATCACAGTCCACCTTTTTGTTTACTGATAAGATTTACAGATACACCATGTCACTCATATGGAGGGAGATGTCTTCCTTTTATAGTTTTAAAACCGTTATCTTTTTATGAAGAAAGATTTTGCTGTGTGCTTCAGTGAGACATTTAAAAACTCTCTCATCCAACCTTGAAATCTTCCTCATACAAATTGTCATAGTTTTATTGCCTTGGAATTGCAGCTGGAGGAAGAACTAAGAGTGGGGTCCCTAGGTGCTATGGTAATACAAACAACAGCCATAATAGAAATAGGAGTATGTTTTCCCACAGACTCATAATTTTCTGGCACCTGACTACTGATTGAAGGTTGTGTAACCCACTGGGCCTGTAATCTGCAGAGGACATGAGTTGTTACATTCTCCTCAACTAGAGTTTTAGCTCAAGCTGTAGTGGCCTATGCTTTTAGTTACACTGGGAAATCCCTGGTTCAATCTCTGCAGCGCATCCGCTGCCTTGCAGTGGGCAATCATGATTCCCCAGCCTCTCTCCAGCCATGCCTAGTTGGTAGGAAAGAGGAAACCCTGGAAGATATTTTATTTTCTCTTAATGTCTCTGAAGCAACTAGAGCTGCTCTTTGACTGGCGTGTTTCCATTCCCCCCTCCCCGTGCAGGTTGCCAAGCAAAGGCACCTAGTAGGAGGTTGGAGACTGAGCGAAGGATAGGAGCAGGCGGGGGGACAGCTTCCCTCCAGTGTTGTGCCAGGGCATCTCTAGGGTGGCCCACTCTAACCACACTGCAGACAGCGCAGCGTGCCAGCTACCCACGTCCCACGCCTTGAGGCTTAGGTGAGGCCTAGGGAGGCTGCGCGGCGCAGAGGGCGGTGCTGACGCCTAGGGGGCGCTATGGCGCTCAGCCCGCAGACCCACTAGCTCTGTGACTTTGAGGCTCGTCCTCCTCGGCTTGGAGAGGCGGTTTTATGAGAGGGAGGGGCTAGGGCGCAGTTTCGTGTGCGGGCGGGGCTCTCCTCTGGGGGCGGTGGCTTTGGGGAGAGGCGGAGTTATCTGCCGGAGCGTGGGTAGGATTTTGGGCGTGGCTTTGGCTCGTAAGTGGGCGGGGCTATGTTCCGGCGGTGGCCGGCTCCTTTGGCCTGCTGTGGGAACTCGGTGGGATCTCGCGAGTGCTGCCAGGCTCCCGCGAAGCTGTGCGCCTGCGCAGTGCTGGGGCTGAGGAGCGGGGCCGGGGTGGCTGGTCGCCGAGCGGGCGGGGATCGTCGCCAACATGAGCGGGACATTGGCCAAGATCGCGGAGATAGAGGCTGAGGTACCTCCCCTCCCCCCACCCGCTGAGGGGGAGGGCCGATCTGCCGGCTCCCCGGGGAGCGGCCGGAGGCGGCTGGCTAGGCCAGCTGCGGGTCTCCCGGTGCCGGGCGCTGCGCCCGGCTGCTGCCCCCTCCCGGCCCCGGGAGGCCGTGGTGCTCCCTGCGGGAGGCCAGGCTCCGCGCCGGGGTGACGGCCCCGCAGGCTGCTGATGGGGGATCAGGGCTCCTGGGTTCTCCGGCCTACTCGGGCGGCTGGAGGGTGCGGGGGGCTCCGCGGGCAGAAAGTGCCGGGCCCTGGCCTCCCGCCGGCTGCCTGCCCGGTGGGTCAGTAGCGTCGCGCTGTGACTTTCCGCAGATGGCCCGGACGCAGAAGAACAAGGCAACGGCTCACCACTTGGGGCTGCTGAAGGCTCGCCTGGCCAAGTTGCGGCGGGAGCTCATCACTCCGAAAGGAGGCGGCGGCGGCGGCCCCGGAGAAGGTGGGTCGCCCCTCGGGGGCGCCGCTCCAGAGGCGTCACTTCCCGTTTCCGGGGGCAGTGTGTGGCGGTAGCTGAACCAAAGGGGCGTCTGTTGACTTTTGGGTGCCCTAACTTGCTCCTAGGGTTTGTCCACACGGCCGCTGGCAGGGCGCTCCGCGGTGCTGGTGGACAGACTCACTGGATCCGCTCCAGCGAGCTACTAAAATTGGACTTGTTAGTCTGTATTCGCAAAAAGAAAAGGAGGACTTGTGGCACCTTAGAGACTGAATCCGATGCAGTGAGCTGTAGCTCACGAAAGCTCATGCTCAGATAAATTGGTTAGTCTCTAAGGTGCCCCAAGTCCTCCTTTTTGTAAAATTGGACTGTGGCACTGCTGCAAAGCGTGTCCCCGATAGTCTCAGAATAGTGGTGGCAGCTACAGCGAGGAACCAAGTGAGGTTTTTTTTCTTTGTTAGATACAGAGCCTCAGACAGAAATTGCTTTAATCTCTAGGTATTTGGTATGTAGATTTATTGAGGATGTAGTGAAAGGGCTGCATTAGCAGAGACCTGAGATTGGCAATTAATGGAGCACCTTGCAGTAGCCCTCATTTTTAAATGTGAAAGTGTAGTCCATGTTAAGTACATCGGTGAATATGGAGTATCAATTCTGAGAGGAGTAGGTAGACTGTGCCTCCATAGTAAAGCTACATGGACTACATTTCCTTCCCTTGGAAAGTATACGTCATACTAATGGGCCTCCTCTCCAACATCAGAGGACCTTTGAATTTTCTTGTTAATTTTTTTTATTATGTTGTAGGTTTTGATGTTGCAAAGACTGGTGATGCTCGAATTGGGTTTGTGGGTTTCCCCTCAGTGGGGAAATCTACTCTGCTGAGTAACCTTGCTGGTGTGTATTCTGAAGTGGCAGCATATGAGTTCACCACACTAACTACTGTGCCTGGAGTCATTAGATACAAAGGAGCAAAGATACAGGTGAGAACATTTTGCTCACAAGGAGGGGTGTATAGCTTGGCTCTGGCTGTAGCTGAACTATCTAGTCTGATGTTAATAAGTTAGAGGTAAAGTAGTATATGGGAATGTTTTGAGAAGACACGTCTAAAAACCTTTTTTTGAGTTTTAACTTTAAGCAGTTGTCAGTACTTCTCACTGTGCTTCAGTGGGAAAGTCCTACAGCAGGGGAGTTCTTCCTCATTTCATATAACACAAATCACCATGTTTCCTTCCACTAGTACAGAAAGGGAATTAAAGTTTGGGGTGTTGTGGTGGATAATCAGCTGAATATGAGCTCCCAGTGTGATGCTGTGGCCCAAAGGGCTAATGTGATCCTTGGATGGACAAATGGGAAATCTCAAGTAGGCGTATAGAGGTTCTTTTACTTCTGTGTTTGGCACTGGTGTGACTGCTGCTGCAATATTGCATCCATTTCTGGTGTCCACAATTCAGCAAAGATGTTGATAAATTGTAGAGAGTTCAGAGAAGAGCTACAAGAATGAATAAAGGATTAAAAAACATTCCACGTAGTGATAGACATAAGGAGGTCAATCTATTTAGTTTAGCAAAGAGAAGGTTAAGGGGTGACTTGATTACCATGCCCGAGTATCTACTTGGGGAACAGATTTTTGATAATGGGCACTTCATTCTATCAGAGAAAGACATAACATGATCCAGTGGCTGGAAGTTGAAGCTAGACAAATTCAGACTGGAAATAAGGTGTAAATTTTTAACAGTGAAAGTAATTAACTATTGGAACAGTTTACCAAGGATTGTGGTGGATTCTCCATCACTGACAATTTTTAAATCAAGACTGGATGTTTTTTCTAAAAACTATGCTCTAGGGATTATTATGGGGCCTATGTTACACAGGAGGTCAGACTAGGTGATCTCAATAGTTCCTTTTGGCCTTGGAATCTATGAAAGCTATGTGTAGTATTCAAAGGGGAAATAATTGTCTATTATTGTTTACTCAGATTGCCAATAGATTCAGTTAATATTAGAAATGGGATGAGGTCTTCTTCCTTTGTGGGAAGAGAGGCATTCTGTACATAATGGATTTCCTTCCTCTCTTCTAAACACACAGCTTCTTGATCTCCCAGGAATTATTGAGGGAGCTAAAGATGGGAAAGGAAGAGGCCGGCAGGTCATTGCAGGTGAGTATTGCAGGGCTGGAGGAAGCAGTCAGTCGCCAATTTATCCATTATCTTTCATGCTGGTGGAAAGGCCAGGTTTCAGAGTGATTGTTGTATGGGTCTGAGATGGCTTTCTGAGCCCTGGAACTCCTGATATGTGCTGTCAGTATTTCTAATGCTGTGGAAGCATTGGTTTCTTTTTATGATGAAATGAGTTATTTAATTTGTAGTCAGTGGAGGCGTAGCTATTTTCCACTTGCATGGCTAGATTGCCTGAAGGTTGGGCTTTTCCTAGTGCTGAGATGTTTTGTGTCATCATGGCTTCTGCCCTGAAGTGCACTAATGCTTCAGAGTCCAACACAATTTCACATTAAACAAGGCTGTTTTTAATTTCTCTCTCTCTCACTTGTTTCCTATGCCTATTGTTGTGGTATCAAAACATAGACATCAGGGTTATTTCAGCCACTTAGACTCTGACGTAAAGAATCAAACATCTGCATTAGGTGACATTATTTGACCAACACTTAAAAGACTGGTAACGGAAAACCAAATAGATTATAGGCCAGAAAATATAGTGATGCTTTAAAAATGTGACATGACTTATTCCTTATTGGTTCTCATGGGTTTCACTAACTTCATCATGCCTCGTCTTAAATTCAGCCATGAAATAACTTATTGCTCACCCAACGTGCCAGTGTAATGGCACTGAAGATTGAAGTTCTCTGTTAAACTGGAAGTACAGCTCGGATAGTGGGAGTAAGTGTTCCCCACATTGCTTCCCCAGCTGACTTCAATTATTACTTCTAGAGGTAAAAAGATAATTAATTCTCCAGGGCCATTCAATCATTGGCCTTTCAGTGTGCTATCCAGGGTATTAACTAGGTAGGTTTAAGTTCAGACTAGATGATTTAATGGTCCCTTTTGACCTTAAAATCTCTGAACTATAAGATTGCCATTTTTATGTGACGTAAACACCAGAAAATAGACTGAGACTAGAAATTCAGCTCTTGTAGACCTCTGAACAAAGTTCAGAGGGTAACTAAATTGTAGTTGCTACCAACCTAGGTAGGGTTCAGCCCACTGATGGTATCTCATCTTGTCACCAACTTTGATGGATTTTTGTTTGTTTGTTTGTTCTACTGGTATTTGAAAGGGTGTGTTTATTTACCCTTTTGAGGAACTTTATTTTCTGATCCTCAGTTGCTCGAACCTGTAACCTAATTCTGATTGTTCTGGATGTACTGAAACCACTGGGACACAAAAAGATAATTGAGAATGAACTGGAGGGCTTTGGAATACGGCTGAACAGCAAGCCCCCCAACATTGGTTATAAGAAGAAAGATAAAGGTGGCATCAACCTCACAGCTACTGTAAGTATGGAAATTGCAACAGGCTGTTACGATGAGGGATTCAGAAAGCTGCTTGATTCTAGGAAGATGCTTTTGCCATGAATGGAGAATCTGGAGGTACTGGTTCTGTGATTAGGAAAGGGTCTTTCTTCTGCATCTCGGGTGCCTGTTCTTGCAGCAATGACCTTTTTGGAGGCAGTACTTGTTGTAACTAAGTGAATGGAAGTGCTGCTTCTGAAAACATCTTACTACAGCCATTAGTGGGACAAGTGGGATCAATAAGATTCTACTGTGAATTGAGGTTCCTCTCCAATGGCCAGAACCCATCTATGCCAAAAGCATCCGCTCCAGTGATGTGCAATATATTAATAATTTCTGGTTAGTAGGCACTTTGTGCTAGGTGTTGGCATCAGTAATTGTAATAGCTGACGGAATGTAAACTCCTCCATTCCCTGTCTAACTTGTGTCTGTTACAGTGCCCTCAGAGCGAGCTAGATGCTGAAACAGTGAAGAGCATCTTAGCAGAGTATAAAATTCATAATGCTGATGTCACACTGCGCAGCGATGCCACTGCTGATGACTTAATCGACGTTGTTGAAGGAAACAGGTACTGTGTCAGGGCATGGAAATCCTGCTGGGTAGCATGCCTACATTTAAATTACAAAAAAGCTATTCTACAAAGTCTATTTCCAATACAAGCCAAGATATTGATTGCAGTTTCACTAGTCCTTGTTTCATACCCACTCTCAGATGGTTTTTCTTATGAGAGTAGAAGGAAGTAATTTTGGGTGTTGCTGACATCCTCATACCACTGTTTCCTTCTCTTTGCAGAGTTTATATCCCATGTATTTATGTGCTGAATAAAATTGACCAGATATCCATTGAAGAACTGGATATCATTTACAAAGTGCCACATTGTGTACCAATCTCTGCTCACCACCGCTGGAATTTTGATGATCTGTTGGAGAGAATTTGGGACTACCTGAGGCTGGTGCGAATGTGAGTTCTCATGGCTGCTGGATTAGCTGGGAGTCCTCATTCATCCATTCTAGATATAATGGCTTCTTGCAAGCAGGTACAGAACGTTGTCATCAAAAATCTGTTTTATTTGATAAGTAAATCAGAAGCCATGCAGTTTGTCTGCTGTACAATAGGGATAACAGACAAGAGCTGTTTCCTCGGCTTTGGGATCTGTGTTGCCTTACTTCCTAGTAGGAGGATGAAAGAGATGCTGTGAAAGGATAACTTACAAAAAATCAGGACTCCCACTACAGTCTCAAGAATAATTGTTCAAGATGTGATTTAGGGTGGTGTGGAAACAAGACCCTGCTGTGTTAAAAGGAAGATGGGGAGTGGGGGGAAGGGAGGTAGTGCTTGTTATTGGCTGATTGGTCACTCTGTATTGCAGCTACACCAAACCTAAAGGACAGTTACCAGACTACACTTCTCCTGTGGTGCTTCCTGACTCCAGAACCACAGTGGAGGATTTTTGTATGAAGATTCACAAAAATCTTATTAAAGAATTTAAGTAGTAAGTACTGTCTGCAAAAGACTGTTACCATATGCCAGAAATGCAGTAACCCCCCCCGCATTGTCTTTCCAATGGTATATACTGGGCCAAGTTTTTTTTACTTATTTCCCCCCAGTATATTTATAACTTGAGGAAACTGCAGGACTTGACTTTCTAGCCTGACTGGAATAGAATTCTATTTGTCTTCCGTTACTGTTGGCAGTGGTTAGACTACATGACCCTTGTGGTCACTTCTAACCGAAGTTCCCTGTAAGCTGTGCAGCAGCCTGTTCAGTGCCATGCAGGTGCTCAGGGAACCTGCCAGGGGAGGGGTGCCCATAGGCGCCAACTTCCCCTCTAGTTGGGGGGTGCTTGATTTTTTTTTTTCCCCCCTCTCCACTCCAGGCCCCGCCCTGCATCTTCCCTGCTTCCTCTCCCAAACATGCCCCATTGTTGCACTCCCCTCTTCCCCCCCTCTCCCAACATGCCACAAAACAGCTGTTCATGGTGGGTGGGAGGGAGGGGGAGGAGTTGATCAGTGGGGACAGGACGGAAGGAGCTTGGCTGCCAGTGGGTGCTGCTGCTGAGCAGCACCTGCTAACTTTTTTTTTTCTGGGGGTGCTCCAGCCCTGAAGCACCCACAGAGTTGATGCCTATGGGGGTGACCCTTCCCCAGCCCCAGCTCAGCCCTGGACCAGCTGGGGCACCAGCCCGGCCTGGACCTGCTGTGGATGGCAGGGAGATGCCTATCCTGCAGCCCCAACTCTGGAGCTGCTGTGGCAGGGAGAGGTGCCTCTCCTCCACAGCCAAGGTGCTGCTGGGCAGAGTTCTCTCTTCCCCCTGCTGTACTCCTGGAGCACTCTCCTTCACCCCCAGCTGGAGTTCTCACCTCCCCCCCCCACCCCAATCCTCCTGCCCCAGTCCTGAGTACACCCCCAAACTCCTTTGACCCCATCCCCACCACATGAATTTTAGGTGCACCAATATGAAGGTGATGTCACACATCACCTCCATATTGGTGCACATAATTCATTCTGCACGTGTGGGAAAAATTAGAGGGAACACTGCTTCTAACACTATGATTCTATGGTTAGATTTAATGTTTCTGTGCTATTCTGTCTCTGGCTTACTTGCAAAATGCTCTCCTGGGATTATATATGTTTAAAAGCCTGAAAATAACTAATCCACAGCATGATAGGTACTTTACCTATCTGTACAAGGGACTGTTTTGTTTTGTTTGCTTAATAATATCTGTGGCTGCTTCTACTCTTCAGGTGGAGTTGAGACAAAGACCTTTTGCCCATATACGAGTACCTGCTCAAATGATATCTTTTTAGAAAGCTACCTTCTGTATATACAGAATAGCACCTGCCTGTCACAGTAAGCAGGGTGTTTATGTGGCACTGCCATGCCTTGTAAGTTAATTTTTTTTTTCTCTCTTCCCTTCAGTGCACTGGTCTGGGGTTCGTCTGTTAAACACAATCCGCAGAAAGTTGGCAAAGATCACACACTTGAGGATGAGGATGTCATTCAGATTGTGAAGAAATAAAATTGTTCCTGCTAACTTGCCATGGGGGCTGACTTTGTCAGTGTGACTTTCTTCCCTTATGCTCAGCTTTGAGTGCTGTGGAGGGGGAAGATTGTTGACAGTTGCTTCCTTTATAGTGATAGACTGCCAAGGCTAGAAGGATGTTTGATTACTGTCAGGCAGTGTCACAATCCTGATAAAGATCTGAGAAGTTTCTTTTGGGGACATGGTGTGAAACTAATGTGTTGGGTACTTGCATGCTTCACAAGGGTAAAAGGATTAAAATAAAGCCTTGCGAGCTTTGAAAGTTGTATGCTTTTTGTCAGGAAGAAGGGAATTTATACAAGAGTGAAACTAATTGTTCTTTACCAATGCAGAACTCATATGAACCCTACTTTCAGAATAGGAAGGCCTGGTTCTACCAGCCTTCACAAAAGGTGTTTGTTTAAATATTTAAGGGTTTATGCCTTGCAGCTCTGCAGCTGATTCCTCATATTTGGCTGTTGCTCAATGATACAGAGGACTGAGGGATGTTACCATCATCTCATTAAATATTTAATTATGCTGCTTGGTAGGGCCATTGGTCTACATTTCACTTTGTCCACTTAAGAATTTACCTTTCTTGGTGCTCTTTTGTGGTAACTTAAGTTCTGCTTGGGTAGTAACAGGATGCCCTTTGTTTAGCATTGAATGGATAATTTTGGATTACAGGGTGTAGGGATATTCCTGTAGTGTTTCTCCAAAGTTCTGCTACTTGATATTACAGGAGAGTCTTCTGAAAGTTGATTTCCCTTTTAAGATGTAAAGCCTTGCTAGTTTCTCTAGGGAGATCTACAAATTGCTATTAAGATTAAATGTTTAGGGTAAAAAAAAGTTTTAGATTATGGAATACTTCTGTCTGTCCTCTAAGGCAATAAGGTCATAGGAGTTTTTTCCTTCTCAGAAGTATAACTCTGACTTTTGCAATGTAGAAGTAGAATATTCATGTGGTCTACAGTACCTGTTACTGCTGCCTTTCTAGAAGCAAAAGCATGCTGGAATTTACCTAATGCTAAACAAACTTAATCTGGTTAAAGAACAATCAGTGGTGAGTGCTCCTTGGCTATAAAACTAGCCAAGAGATACAAATTTAACATCTCTCAACTCTTGTATGTTGGCTTGATAATCAAGAGATAATGAATGCTGGTGGAAGCTTTAGCCTGTCTTACTTTTATACCTAAAAGTAAGCTAATGCTTGTGGTGAAGGTAGTAGAATCCCTTCAGTAACAGCCAGCTAGAAAGTCTTTTGGGATAACCTCTTTCACTAGTAATTTGCTAATGAATTATACAAGGTTCCCTCTGCATAAAGGCCTATAGCATGGAAGGATATTACAGTAGCTTCTCTTCCTGGCTGAGATAAGGACTAGTAGCATGCCATATGCAATTCATGAGACTACTAGTCTCTTCCATATTCAGTCTAGAGCTGCATTACATAGGTACAAGACTATTTAACATTCTAGCTCCAGTTAAGTGTACTGTTGAATTTAGGTTGTTTACAGTAAGTGACCACCCCCCTCTGCCCCAACACTAAAGCCTCATTGAAAGTGCACAGAAAGGGAGTTTGTGATAGCTTTTATATTGTACAAATGAGCTGTATTTACTTGAATTTACTGTACTGCTCTGGAAAAAAGTTGTAGTACCTACAGTCAGTCATGAGCTGGAGTGCATGAACCAGTTAAATTTTGAAGTTGGTTTAGAACTGGTTGTTAAAGGTTTAGGCAAACCTCCAGCCTGCAGGATGGTCCTGTCTGGCCAGGTCTTCAGCAGTACAGCCCTCAGTGCTGCCAGAGACTCAGAGCAAGTGAAGGACCTGCTGCTGAAGTGCCACTGAAGACCTGCAGCAAGTGAAGAAATTGGTTCTTTGGATTTTGGCAATCTACAGTCCTTTCCTTATTTTATCACTAGGCTAAGGCTTGCAGCACAGTACAGTAGTGAAGTTTTTTTTTTTTTTAAAGTTCTCTCCTTTTCTCTTCCCCCCAAAAAAGTAGAGGTGGCCTGGTGAAACAACCCTGTACTATAGCACTAGTTCAGCCATTTATAAGTCAAAGATTAAGGTGCTTTGCAGGATTCAGTAGCCTTCTGTGTTCTATAGCAGGGGTTCTCAGCCTCTTCCTTTGAGCCCCCACCCCTGCGCTATAAAAACTCCACACCCCACCTGTGCCACAATTGTTTCTGCATGTAAGAGCCAGGGCTAGCATTAGGCAGTAGCAATCAGGGCAACTGCCAGGGGCCCCCTGCCCCAGAGCCAATAGCTCCAGCTAGCTTTTCTCATACTATAGATAATTTGCAGCAGTTGAGGTTTGGAAAAATATTAGCAGTAAGCATCTGCTAGCCCAGCCTTGGCAGCTGGAAAGACCAACCTAGGTGTGTTTTTTGCTTGAGCTAGTTGACCAAGGAAAACTTTGGCACTTGACTTCCTGAAGCTAGTGATAGCTTGAAGTAGGCCCACTTTTATATGTCCCTGAACCAGTGGATTATTCAGACCAGAATGAATAATCTTGTTACAAGATATTTTCACAGAACTTACATTTACAGTGTAACCACAAGGCAGTCAGAAAAACATGACAAAGGAACTAGTTACTGCATTTGGAAATCTTAAGTTAGGGTTCTGGTTTATAGCTATTATCTACAGAGTTATTTTTTAAAATGAGTATTTTTGCTTAAAATACCCATGGAATAACATGGCAAGAAGCAAGTCACAGCAAAAGGGCAGCTGTCATCTGAAGGGACAGTTCTGTTTAAGAGCAGTTGAGGCAGAAAGCTGGTAGAATTGACTTTTATTTACAGAATGCTATTGGGAAGTTAAAAATTTATGAAAAGTTTTACAAAGATGAGCGGTGATTGTGTTTTACATCATTGACCTTGTTGAGTATGAGTAATAACCAGTGAGACTTTATACGAAATAGTTGTGATCCCAATAGATTCCACATTAAAGGTGCCCACCTGCTCTTTCTGCACAAAAGTCTACTTATCTGAAACCTCCTGCAGCTTGCTGGCAGTTTATAGAATAGTCAAGTGATTTTCTGCTGCTGGTTTTGCATTCAGAGAAGAGCAAATCTTGGTGAGAACTTAGAGTTTGCTTTCACCTTTTAAAAAAAAAAGGTGAAAGGTCTGATAAGCAGGTAAGGCAATAGTACTAGACTCCAAGTGGGAAAGTGAATGCAGGAATCATGCAGTAGAAAGATGGGAGTACATACACTACCTGATGAAGCACAGGCTTTAAAAAACCCATTTTTAAAAAACAAATATACACAATAGGCTCAGAATACCCTCACCCCTCAAAGCAGAAGAAAAAACCATCCAGATTTCACAGTAACTGCATCAATGGATGCATGCTAGATGGGACATGGTGCTGGGACTCCCCTCTACAAATAGAGCTGGAGATTAGCATAGAACAAGTTACTGTAGCTATGGTTATGTAAAGGATTAAGGGTTCTAAGACGCTGAAGAAAGTTAAAGGCTCAATTTTTTGACCTTTAACTTTGGAAGATCCAAATTAAAACAATAGTGCAGCTAACAAGAGGACCAGAGCCAACCCTGCTGTGAGCACTATGACAACCAATACAGTATGCATTTACCTTGACTGAATATGGAGCAGTGTGCAAAGTCTTGGGCTGCAGACTAAAGGACTGACCCTTTTGGCTCACTGCACCACGTCTCCTCTTTGAAGCAGTTTCAAGAAACTATTCCTGCCTTTGATGGAAAAACCACAAGGAATCAGACATTTGTTGTACAAGGATCAAGTTGTGGGCTTTTACTTCAACTTCAGCTACACTGAATCTGCACATTACATAAGACAAGGAGAAATGTGCTGAGAGGGAGACATGAGAGAAACAGCAAGAAGAGAAATCAGCTTTATCTTGTTCACTCACACACTTGGCATTTGCAACTTTAATCTTAAACAAAAGTCCCACATGTACAATGGAGCGATCCAAACCATAGGCACAACTAAAGCTCAACTTATCAGCTACTCTTATGTACAGCTGTATAGGTTCAAAAAAGCTATCCTAGGTATATATACAAAAGATTGTTTATACACAAGTTTGTACACAAGGGTCTATACATTTAATTTTCTGCAGGAGGAACCCTTAGCTGCTCCCTCTACACCAGAGGTTATCAGCACTTCATTCACATATTTTACAAAAACAAAAAATAGACATTTCCAGGATTAAACTGGCTTTGTATTGCATCTAAATGTCTTCAGGCTTCATGGTTCAAGCCATAATGGATCCTTCAGTCTTGACCCAGACATGGAGACCAGGACAGGTGCCATGTGCTTTAGTCTCTTGAAAAGAAGTTCTGCACAGAGTGCTAAAAATAAAAGCCCCAAAACAAACAGGTGAAGCACAATGTATACTATCAGGACTCTTTTTCCAGTCTAAAGAAACAGCTACCCAGCCTCCTAGAGGTCACTGCTCACTGCCGATATTCCAGTTCATCTACACTGATTACTTTGGATGGCATGGAAGGGAGGGGCTGCTGCAAAACATCTGAACCAAACCATTTTGCAAGGCCAATAGGAGAACCACTTCTCTGGCTGGTGTGATGGTCAAGCTGTGAGTGTACATGAGGCAGTCCAGTCCGAGATGGCACATTCTGAGGCGTGGTTTGCACACCAACAGCAGATCCCTGTGCTCCAGAAGCTGGAGAGTGGAGAACTATTAGAGGTAGGAGAAGGGGGGAGGAGGGAGAGAAAAAAGTAGAGAGTTAAGGCCAGGAAACCCCTTTTTTCCTAAGAGGAATTGTGAATGAACAGCTAATATGGAAACTGGACAGGGCAAATGTGAACTACTATGGAGTTCAGTATTTCCCTAGCCTAATAACTGCATGTTGATCATACTGATGCCACTGTGCAGCAGCAGCAACTCAAATTAGTACATTTACTACTAGAGGAAACCACATCCAGATCTCAGCTGAAAGACCATCAGCATGAGTGTCAATCTCAAAGGATTAGAGTAATAAGAGTTGTGGGTTATCCAAGGCCTCCCAAATAAGGGAAAAAGGTAGAGGAGAGGCAGCTGCTCAGCCAAGTAGATGGCAGAAGCACTAGGAGGTGAAAAACCCACTCCAGCAGCTGAAGGAAAGGCCAAAAAAAGGTCACCCCCATGATCCAGGGAGAGAGTAATCATGCTACAGTTAAGTGGAAAGGAAGGTTCCGACTTCCCAAGCTATCTAGGGAATTTACATTCTCCCCTGAAGCCTAGTTCTTGTGGATGACAGTTTCCTACTTTGAAAGTTTTAACTGTAGCATACAGATACCAGGTGCCTTCAGTTAGCTAAGTTCATTCATTGAACATGGGACAGTACAAAGGAGTTCCTAGGGTGCAGATCTAGTCAGGTCTAGAAGGCCATAATTATCTTTGATTCTCTTGTTTAACCTACCTGATCGCTGTAGTTGCTGTTGCATCATTGCCAGCTGCAGAGGTGTCCCAGAGCATGGGTTTAAGAGGTGATGGCCAGCTGTTGGTAATGGATAAAAAGGCTGGCCGAGGATGGGAGTAGATATTCCCTGTATGTGAGACAAGTCCATCCCTGGAGGAATCATACCTATTGAATAGACAAGGTTGGAGAAGCTCATTACTTTGCTTTATTAAAATGTCAGAAATATAAAACAAGGAGCTTTATTTACAAGGAACACTTGTTTAGTAATTGGTTTGAGAGAGTACTGTCAGCCTTATGAAAGGTGTTTGTTGTATAGGGAAAATAGCCTATTTGTAGCAATCACCACATGTCTTAGTCTTGCATTATGTAAGGGTGTCTGTGCTTCTTTGAGGCTAAGAACAAGTTTATTTTGAAGTTTCACCCTTGCAGTTAAGTGGTACAAGTAAAAGGATTACCTGCTTGCAGCAGAGGAAGATGTTGTGGATGCATCCCCTGTGCCAGCATCCTCTGGACCAATCCTGGATGCAGTTGATGAGTAGGTCGTACAATTGGTACATGGGGAACAAGGGGTACCTGGTGAACAGGACGAAGGAAGGGAGACCCTGGTACAGGGGAGGCTGTTGTAGGAGTCTTTCTGCCAGTTGATTTAGGCCTGTAGTCTTGTTCTTTGGTGCAACGGTTTGGCTGAGAAAGCGGTGTAGAACATGCAGAGCGTTGCAATGCAGCTAGTTTGGTACCTATAGCAGGTGAAGGATCTTGATCTGCATTCTCCACCAAGCTAGCTGATAGTAAGTTATCTGTAGTCAAATTAAAATAGGACTTAAATCTGATTTCTAGTTGTGCAATGTACAAAAGGCAGAAATGTCTTAAAGCTAGGTATGGTATTTGCTAGACTATCAATTTCAAGTCTGGAAGATATACAAGAGTCTGAATTTAGTCAGGTGTCTTCCTACCACTTGCCTCCTCTGTCCTGGATTCCTTCAGAAGTCAAAGGAAAGTTGAGGAAGCAATGAGAAGTCAGTATTTGAGTTAAAAAATCCACTGTTAGTGTCTCAGCTTTATTAAATTCACACTGAAACACTGACAAGCTAGGTCTGAAAACCTAGCTCAGTACAGTGATGTCCTTCAAACCTAGGTTCTTCAGATTAGCTACATGAGCCTACCAACAATGCCCTTGTAGCTCCAGGATTGGATGCAGTCTTTACTGATAGAGGAGCATGCCTGGAATCCAGTTGGACAGGTTATAATTTAGAAATACAACTAAGTTTGATTAAGTGATAATTGTTTTGCCAGTAAGTTTGTATTCTTGGGGAGACACATCCAGTCTCAACTACTGGAATTAATCACATGCAAATTGGAGGCAGTCCTTACTTTTAGCACTCAGTCCTTAGCCCCTTGGAGACTGAGGCACCCACAACCACACAGAATATTTCTAGAGTTAGAGGGGGGAAAAGAATGCACAGGATTATCAGTTTTCCCAAAGATGAAAAATTTACAGGCAAAACAAGCTTCTCATCTAGTAAGCCAACATCCATAAAAATTTAACTGCTAGGAAGTAGAAATGAAGAAGGATCAACAAGCGTGTTGAGGAATAGAAGTAGTTACACAGGAGGAAATATCCTGGTAACCAAGGGCAGAGTCAACTGAGGATGCCATGTCCACTAACGTTTAGTGAAGGTGAAGAGAACGAAGCTGCAGCTTTTCAGATCTTAAGAGGTCTCTCCTCTCCTCCAGAGGCTCCTCCATTGCAGCAACCTCTAAGCCCAGTCCTCCATCAGTGTATACTCATGCCATTTTTAAGGTTACTGACTTAACAATTACTCCAAACCCCAGCTCAATTTTGTTGTCAAGTTACAAAGTTAATCAGTGGATGAAATCTAACCATGTGAGGCAGAAACATCTGAATAAGAGGTGCTGTAAGGCTATTTACATCTAGCCACATTAAATTCTAAAATGCAATGTGAGAGGGGTAGATGTTTTACCCAGGTATTCATCTTAAAGAAATCTTGTCTGGCTCTTGATGCCATTATAACCACTTTCATCCCCACAATCTTCCATTGCATTTGAAGCTGGTTCTACAAAACAAAAATCCTACAAGGTGCAGCTGAGGTATCAAAAACAAAACAAAACTGCTTCTGGATCACTGTGGGAGTTAGAAATCTTTTACCAGGCTATATTTAGTCAGCTGAAATGACTGTCAAAGGGAGTAGAGAAAAGGGCCATTATTTCGTTTGTGACTGGTCAGAAGCAGTTGCAGAATCTTCACAATATAAATTTCTCTCAGTTCCAGTTTACCCTTCTACCATACTATTTTTATTGGGTCAACCAGTTACTATTTTGAGCATTTCTTCTTAACTTCTGCTTGGGACATCCTTTAAGCAAGGTGACAAGTATCTGCTGAATAAAGTCTCAGCTGGCAGAGCAAGTCATTTAAGGGCAGTCTCAAGAGTTCTAGATTGCACCTGATCCCCAAGAACTCTTCTCAAATAAGAAAAGGATGGAAGTGTCTAACATGGGAAAATACACAATTCCTACCAACCTACCCTTTTCTAATAGGTTAGAAGCCAAAAAACCCTGTTTGCAAGTCTAAGCCATCATCAGCATTTCGATTTTTCAGGTCATCCTTTTAGACACCACTGTGCAACTGTATCCAAGAGGACCTGACCTTCAGGAAAAGTGAGTTTATCAAAGCCCACAGTGGTGGATTTTGCTCAGGGAGAGGTCAGTTAGGTTCCTAGTAAGAGGTACAGGAAGTTTGAAGTACATCTTCATAAACACTGTCCTGGCGGTTGGGAATGTCTTAACACTACTTTAGAGACCAGACTTTAATTTAAGGAGCAGGAATACACAAGGCTAGAATCAAAAAAGTTGTGAATTGTGAATCTGCCTTCAAGAACAAAGCCATTATAGTACCTTCGTGTGTCCTTTGACCTTCATCTTTACTATCACTGGCTTTTATTTTCCCAGAAACTGTCTCCTCCTTATTTTTTTCTTTGCTTTCATACATCTTACGAATCACTGAGGTAGGCGTGAAGGAAGGAGAAAGCTGTGAAAAAAAGAGTAACTGACAGTGAGCAAATGATACCCAGAACAGTTAGTATAAGGTACAGTAACTTCTCACTCAAAGTCATCCCAGTTAACGTTGTTTTGTTGCTGATCAGTTAAGGAACATGCTCATTTAAAGTTGCGCAATGCTCCCTTATGTCATTTGGCAGCTTTGTCCACTGCTTGCAGGAAGAGCAGCCTGTTGGAGCAAGCTGGTGGGGGCTTGGAACCAGGGTAGACTGGCAGCCCCCTTATCAGCTCCCGTAAGTTCCCTGTGCTGCAGCCACCCAATTGCCAGCAGTTGAGCTCTCCCTCCCTGCACTGCCATATGCTGCTCCTGGGAGCCTCCTGCTTGCTGTGCAGGGGAGGATAGAAGGGGGGCTATCCCCTCCCCCTACTCCTGCCCCCCCAGTTGCTTACCCCTTCTCCATATAGAGCAGGGTGGGGACAGGACAGATAGAGCTTGCTGGCTGCAGCTGCTATCTCAACTTCCTGATCTTTTTAAAGGCAATGTACTTAGAATGCCATCAGCATACTTAAAGGGCAATGTGCATCTCTCTCTCCCCCACACACAGGGTGTGGGCCTGTGCTGTGCTGTCTCCCCTCATTTGTGCTGCCTTGTAGAGTGAGAGGCTACATTAAGAACAAGGCATTCCCTGGGAAATATCCAACCCTCTTACTTCACCACCTCAACTAAGCTTCACAATCATCGCTGTGTACAGTATTAAGTTGTTTGAGTGAATATATAAGTGAGTTTGTCTGGTGAAAACAGTTTCCCTGGAACTTAACCCCCCATTTACATTAATTCTTATGGGGAAATTGGATTCGCTTAACATAGTTTTGCTTAAAGTTGCATTTTTCAGGAACATAACTACAATGTTAAGTGAGGAGTTACTGTATTAGGCATTATATCTGTTAGTCTGCAAATAGAGACTTTTTTTGCAACCCTGCACAAGGTCACATGCATCCCAGTAATCAGTATTTTCCCTTCAAATAAACATTCCGCACTTAAAGGCAACATTTCCTGTCATGCCTAATGTGGTTGAGCCCCCAACCAAGATTGTTTTGCTTGTCTTCACTATTCTGGGTTTATTTTCTGCTTTTACTTTTTATGAATCTCATTTTACCAGAAGTGCATGAGTTTACTTTGTACTAGAAGAGCCCAGAGATTTAGAACAAGGGTTCTCATTGTGTATACTTAAGGATTTGTCTGCACTTGACAGGCAATTCAGATTAAGAGAGGGTGTGAATTTAAAGCACAGTAGCTATTCCTGAGTAACTCCATATAGTGACAAGAGGGACTTATTCTGGTTTAGCTCTAATCCACTTTCAGTGGATAACTCCCAGTGTAGACAGGCCCTTAGATTCTCATGAAAGGCACTTCCCCTCCCAAAATTACACATCTTTGTGGCAACTATAACAATTGCCTACATGGAACCAGTTATTAGATAGGTGTATTTTTAGCTGTTTGATGCAGCAGCTTGAAAGAACCAGAATGTGGTGGCCAGACTTCTTGCTATGGGCTACCAGCAAGTGCTCTGCAGACCAGCTAGGGAACTATTGTCCTTATATCAAGAGGGGACTTTTCTGTACTGTAGTGCATATTTTACTTAAACTCAAATGTCAAAACCTTTATTTTTGTTCAATTGTGGATTAACGGATGACAAAGCTACTTTCATAGATTTAAGTCCTACATAATTTCAGTTGAATTAATTGCCATTTAATGTTTCTAGTAAAGGCCCAAATTCAAGAGTAGTTAAGATTCTAGATTCTTAACTCATGATCTGATAGAGCAGGAGTGGGCAAACTTTTTGGCCTGAGGGCCACATTAGGGTTCCAAAACTGTATGGAGGGCCAGGTTGGTGAGGCTGTGCCTCCCCAGACAGCCTGGTCTCTGCCCCCTCACCCCCCCGCCAGGGCCCTCCTGCCCCTAACTGCCCCCTCACCCTCTATCCAACTGTCGCCCAGAGGGCTGGCAGCTTGCAGCCACACTGCCCAAAGGGCTGGCAGCTAGCCTCCTCAGCCAGGAGCTCCAGGGCCAGGCAGGATGGTCCCATGGACTGGATGTGGGCTGTAGTTTGCCCACCACCTATGTGATAGAATGCAAGTGCTTAGTATTTGGTTTTTTTGGGGGGGGGGGGCAAGGAGAGAGGGAGAGAACAGGATGGGACAACAACACACACTGTGTCCCACGTTGGGAACTCAAACATTAAGACACCTAAAAATCACTAGTCATGAAAACCTAAATTTCGAGGATTAACATGAAGGCCTGAATTTTCATATTAAATCAATGAGAGGCTGAGGACATTGTTCCAAATCTAAGAGGTAATCCAAATGAGGTTAAGGAAGTAGAATGACTAACACTTGGATGACCATATTGTATATGGTCATCCAGTGTGCCAATAGAGATGAACTCATCCAAGCCACAAGTAGTTATTCTCAAACTGCATTAATCCTATCATAAGTTATTTACGAGGTATTTCAAGAATAGCATCAATGGCAAGGTATTTCAAGAATGGTAGTATGCTGCTTTAAAGTTAACCCTCTTCCTCTCCATATTAAGGAAACATTGATGCAAGTACTGACCATGCTAGTGATGGATGCACTAGGAGCTGGAGAAGATGCATTCCCTCTGTGGCCTGGTGCTGGAGACTTCGTCACTCGCTGCTGCCTATGAACAGACATGAATGTTAAGAGGTGAAGGCAGCATTATAGTCTTGGTAATCCTGCTTTTCACCTTTTTGATGCTAAAAAAATAGGTATAATTTAGGATATACCAAAATTAGTGACTGCCCAGGTATCAATGCGGTATCTCCAAATTTCACCCTTTATAGATCACATTGCCATTTAAGTGCAAATAATAATTTCCTGCTTCAAAAACAATGAAGTAGTCATTGTGCTGTTCAAGAAAAGCCTGTACAGCTGATTTTTCCTAATTGCCATTTTCACTTGTGGGTAAAGGAGGACTAGATTCAATTTTCTATCCAGTAGTTTTGGAGTTTAGTTAAGATTTTTCACACAATCTTATTTTATAGTTCTGGTCTTTATAGCCATTAGCTTCTGAATAAGCTTAAAATGTCATGTATCTTCCAGTAGTTCTAGTTTTTTGGCTTCTCATTCTACAAGTTCTAATTACATTAGAAGTAGACTCAAGATGAGTGCTTTGCTGTAAAGGGTGTTTAATATACCTCAGTCCATGAAAGCCAGCCAAGATGCTAGACAACCAGCTTTCAAGGTGGACATAGCAGGTGAATTATCAAGTCCTAGCAAAGAGGTTATATGTAAAGTGGATGGCCTGTTTACCCACAAAGATACATATTTCATGCTATGCTTGAGCTCTATTGCTTAGCAAGCAAATTCCAAGATCAGCTTTATTACTTTGGCCTATGGCAATGCATACACTTGCCTAGCCACTGAGCCACGAGAACAAGGTGTTTTACTTGTCAGCTGCAATTAAAAGCTCAGGTTTTTCCATATGATGATGTTTACTAGGACTGTTTCTTTATCTTCCATGACATAAGTTCTGAAATCCTATTTTCTAGTCAGGCACATTAGTCTGCTTTACATCACACCATAAGCCAATATAACTTCCTGGCAATAACGCTAGAATAGGTGCCTTGAAACCAAAGTACATCATTATTGAGGAAGGGTAATGAGCAATGGACTCCACTGAAAAGGAACAGGGCATAGAAAAGGTGAAAGGCATGCACTATCATAAGTGTTTTCCAGTCAAGCAAGTTTAGAATCTCACCTGTTCCTGAAGCCATCTCTGCTTTTGTCCATTTGTGGTTTGCCAAAACCTGGTTGGTAGAAATTTGCTGCCTGCATGGCTAAATCATGTGGTAGAACTAGTCCCTCTAAGGCAGCTTGCTGCATCTCCAGTGGACTCATCTGAAGTCAAGGAGGAGGAGGCGGCATTAGAATCTTAGTGAAACTTATTTATTTTTTATCCCAGATCTTGCACTATTCCATAAAAGGAAATACAAAGGTTTGAAATAGTTGAAAGTACTCACAACTACACAGTCAACAGGAGTGGCAGACATTTTAGTAAGTTCATCTGAAAGTTAAACTTGCACCACTGAGTTACTGTCTCCAATTCATCTCAATATACTGTTGCAAAAAAGTACACATAGTTCTAAAGACATTTGAGAATAGGCCCACTGGGCCCAGCAACAGTGTTATCAGACTGGAAATGATGGCAAGTGCATTCTCACGATCCAAGGCTGAAGCACATCTCCCCCAGGAGTGCAAGAGTGAGGTGCTGAATATCATGCTTCATCAGAACTAAAGATTGAATCATAGAATATCAGAGTTGGAAGGGACCTCAGGAGGTCATCTAGTCCAACCCCCTGCTCAAAGTGGGACCAGTCCCCAATATTTGCCCCAGATCCCTAAATGGCCCCCTCAAGGATTGAACTCACAACCCTGGGTTTAGCAGGCCAAATGCTCAAACCAATGAGCTATCCCTCCCCTCCTGATTCAACTACAAGTAGCATCTTCATGGTAACTGCCAATATGAAAGAATTAGCATTCCATCATTCAAACCCCCTACATTCCCAATAGGTCCTGCAAGAAATGGTTAAAAAAAAGGTGCTCATTAATAAATATTTAAGTTTCAGAAATCACTGAATCTAACCTGTGAAGCAACTGGGCTCATTGACTTCCGCATCCCCTGAAATGGATCACTGAGCAATTGCTGAGAACTTGGTCCAAAACCTATAGAATGACGACAACTTTATCTATTTATTATCTATTTTTATCTATTTTCTAGTTTTAGAATAGACATTTATCCTCCCTTGACTCCAGCCCTCTCCCCAGTTACCTTCCTTGATTCAAAAGGTGGTTAGATGGATTGCTTTTGAAGCTCCTCAATACCACTCTAGCTTACTTGCAGATCTGTGCAAAGCATCAAGGCATTTGTCTCAGCTGCCCTGGGAAGCAAGCTATGCTCTTTGCACTAGACTGTGCCAGCCAGTGCCTGAAAAAGTATTTTCTTGTTCATAGCACTGTGGTCTACAGTATAAAGTATAATTAGTCTTTAATTTGCAGTACTATCAAGGTCCAACCAAGTCAGTTGGAGTTTTCAGACTTCATCAGCAGCAGATGGGATTCTTTGAAGAGGCAGAGGAGACAGATGGCCCTTAAGGTAGTCACCCATTAAGTGTTAGATGTTACTGACCAAAGTGATTCTCTGAATTCAGCTTTAAAACTGAAGCTTCAAAAGAAAATCCATCTCCTCTTCCCTATAAGAAGTTCTGCATGCTAGAAGCAGTCTCTTACCAATTGGTGAGGGGATCCTATGACGGAGATAGTCTGCAGAAGCAGCCCGAGTTGGAAACACCTGTGAAATTGGAGGGGAAAGTGCTCGTTGGCTCAGCAAAGATGCTGCAGGTTCCAAGCCACCTATCAAGCCACTAAGAACATTGGATGAAGCAGGTCTGGCAATGGGTGGACCAAGAAGTTCCTTGGAGAAAAAAAAGTAATGAATAGCGGTCAAATATTGACATATTTATATAGTTTTCATACAATCTGCAGACAGTAGTACTTGTGCCACATTGACAGCTATACACATACAACGTAAGTGTGTACATGAAGTCTGTCAAGTTAAGTTTAATGGCCCATCCAGCTTCTCTTTAACAGAAGAAACTAATCTCTGTAATTTTAGTGTTTTTCCCTCATAAAAGTTCTATTGTCTGGAAAATTCTGTTCCGATATTCCGGACAGTTGTCGTGGCAAGTTTTGAATAGCTAGTTCTCAATCTTGTCAATGACTTAGCATGTCATCTCTCCTATATGCTTTTTCTGCTTCTGTCTGGTGGGAATGAATCTGACTATTGATATCCCTATTGCAATCCACAATGTGTGTAAAAAAATCACATTTTGGGATGATCTTTTGCTTCTCACACAAGAGAGTAAAGGAGCATTTCAAGGTGACAATCTCAAAAAGAAATACCTGCAAAATGTTCTTTGGGAGAGGTTGGCCTGGGATCTCAGAAGGAGACATCAAGTGGCTTTCAAGGCTTTGCTAAGTTAAAAAAAAAAAACAAACAGTTTCTCACATCTGCATGTAGTTTGTAAAGATTTGATTATAATAAGGAGGTTCAGAACCCACACCATTCCCATAACTTAGGGGACATCCACCACAAGATGTCGTGATAAAGATCCTTGTACATACTTCATTAAGAGTCAAACCACCTTCTTATCCCACTGATAATTACAATTTCATAATTTAAGTCTGATGAGCACTGCTAGCTAAACAGCTCAGATGGGTCCCAGTTAAAACTGCTGATTGTAGGTCTGACTGAGGTCCAACAGATTTTCTAAATTGTCAAGTGCTGTCAGTGCAGGCTTCACTAGCTTTTATCCGTTAAATTGCATAGGTAGCTAAATTTGTGAAATACTTTGTAAGTTATGCTATAGTTGCCATAAGGATGATAGGAAATTGTGGGTGACAGGGGAGTCAGTCCACCATATGAAAAGAGGTGAGATCTGATCTAGAATACTTTGAGTCCATTTCTGATGCATAAAATTGATTATCTTGATGCTTGCATGGTAATCTATGGGGGATGTAAAAATTAACCAAGTGATGAAATAAATTAAGATGCCCGACATACCTTGCTATAAAAATCTTCCCACTCACCCAGTTTGCTTCTGATCAAATACAATGTTGAAGCTTGAATGAGTAGTCCAGCAAAACAAAAGATACAAAATAGCAAAATAACCTTGTCCTCTCATCCCTCTTTCCAATATGTGTGAGTGACAATTATGTTGAAATTTTTTAATTTTGGTACAACATTAGTTTAACAGATAAGCAATTTCTATTTAATAGATGTATAGTTACAAACTTTGTAACTATACAAGACTACATGCCTTGATATTGTCAACATTTGGAAAAAAAAATCAAAGGGTTTATAGACTGGGACATGGAAAAGCCCTCCTTTTTCCTACAGCTATCATGCACATACTCCAGTTCTTAATTTGTGCAATCCATTATCCCAGAGAAACTTCCAATTCCAGCAGAGAGACCAGTACTAAATGAGTGCATTTATAGTGTATGAAAACCTCTATTGCACTTACATGGAAAGTTTGTTTCAAGAGTCTTTAGAGACCCACAAGTCATAAACCCCAAACCTTCCAGATATGCATAAACTGGTGTTTGCAGATTGGAGAGAGATTGCACTGGACTAGATGAGAAAAGCTGAATTTTGTTAAAATCACAACAGTGTGGTTCTTTTGACCTGTGTCTAAAGACAGTAAGTGAGTTGTATGTGTGTCTTTGTGCCTTCCAGATTAACTATGCTCAGTTTCTGCCATGTGTTGCGCCATTTTAGCAAGATAAAACCTGACTATAAAATAAGTTCACAGCAATAATTCTACAGGCCAAATTCATACCTCAAGTTACACTTCTGAAACCCCACTTTCTTAATTTTGCCTTCATATATGGTTCTGTATAGAAAGTTAGAGGTTGGATAGGTATAGTGAAGAGCATGAGTTGTCCTGAGAAGTCTTACAAGTGATTAAGAAAAATCATGAAGTTGACTTTCAAATTCCAGGTTGTTTGCAAGTTTGGAAATTAAAAACAAAGAAATCAACTGACTAAATCTGAAGTTAAACAAATACATAAGACACCATATTCAAGTTTTGCCACCATTTTTACAATAACTAAAGATCCATTGGTTTAAAGTGCATTTATAGTCTGAAGTCACAATAATGCATCAAATACTTCCTACTGGATACAGAGATCACATTTGTTTTCTGAAAGATTAAAGTTTAGTATAATTCTCAGTCTACCTCATGTTAGAGATAGTCATGATTTACTCCATTAAGTAAAAAGATGTGCTATTTTAAAATTTAACAGTCTTAGTATTGTACACTGTATCTGTATTAACACAATTGTACAAATACTCATTAAAGCCAAGAGGTTTCAGAGCACCTGACTATTACAAGTATTACTGCTATCATCTGAAGTAGTGCAGGAGGCCCAACTGATCTCAGTGTTTCTACTGGGGAAACTGCTCCAACAGTTCCACTAACACAAAGAGGAAAAAGCAGTATTAGGTAGTGTTCTCTATAAGGTCATTAACACATGTGCTTTGTGCAATGTGCAACAGAAATAAACCTTCAACAGAAAGATACAAGTTAACCCTTCAAGGCATAACTTTTTGGGCAAGACTAAGTGCAGAGATAAGCCTTCTCCCCTAACCAAAATGGCCAATTTTTTGTAAAATGAGATGTGATTTTTGTCAAGCAAGATCTAGAACTTTGCCCGTTAGCTTGGGGGTCAGACTGAGCAGACTTCCTAAATCTTCAGTCGAGGTCCACTTGTGAAGTCTAGCATCTGTCTGATTAGACAACACTATTAAATTTTAACTACTAGAAACTTTGGAGGTGTTCAGCTACAGACTAAACTGGAAAACATGCACATAGCTCTTCTGGTCAGTGATCCCCTACATGGAAGGGGTCCAGTTGCCAACATCTCCCCAGAAATAATCTCACTTAATATTACTAATTTCATTCTCAAGGCCAGTATATTTACCATCACCCCATCATATCCAACCAATGGTTAATATGAAATCAGAGACATGCTGAGGCACTTCCGGTTCATTTCCTGTACCTTGTCATGGATCTGTTTATATTTTAGTGTCAGGAATTTGTTACTTACATTGACCTTGGGCTGTGATGGTAGAGTCCCACTTGCCTTCATGCTGCTGACTAATTTATTAAATGCAGACATATCTCCATCTTTCTTGAGCTGTCTGGAGCCAGCCACATTCAGGGCTTCCTCCATCTGCTGTGCCATGAATGGAGCAGCATTTTTCCCCTCCTGGTCCATTTTCAGGCCTTTTAGCCCAGCTTCTACTTCTTCCACTGAAAGTACAACTCCTGAATGTGCTGAGAAGTGGAAGGGGAAGACAGTTAAACTAGGTGCTCACTTTACAAGCATATGCACCAGTGTATAGAAGGGGTGGAGATCTGGTGATGTGTCATGAATATGTGAAGCTAGTTCTGGCTGTACCTTTGGTTTCAAGCCACTGTTTGACCTACATTACAATATTCTCATTCAAATTAAAAATAACCTGAGCCATGAACAATTAGGCACGTAAGTCTTTACAAGCATCTTTAATTTTAGCTGAATTTTTTAAGTTCTTCTTTATCTTGAGACTTGGAAGTTTAGGAAGGGAAGACATTTCATTCTGCAGTTTTCACAGACAGTGAATTCTTAGCAGGAAGTACAGTCAGCAAATGTATTAGTGAGTTTTTTTTAATACAGATTATTGTAGATTTAAATAAAGTCATTTGCTATTGTGTTACAAGTATGCATAGATTATAATTTATCTTATACTTCAGGAAACCAGACTTTTACAGCCATATAAGTGATGGCTATTGTTTGAAGAGAAAATACATACCTGGAAATATACACACTTTAGACAATCACATGATTGGAATTTGAACTGCATACGTTTTCAACCAGGCTTAAGTTTCCCAAAGAAAACTAAAGCCATTGTGGGTCATGGGAAAGATTTCTAGAAGTGCCAACAAAATAAGGAACAAGCATCAGTAAGTACTGCTCATTATTTTCTCCATATACCAGTGCCTGACATCCTTTGGTTATGCACGGATGTGAACAGATGGCAACATATATGGGTACCTTGAAGATTAAGGGAGGAAAAGATAGGAATATCCAATGGGTTTCTGTAAGAGATGCTGATCTGGAAAGTAGAAGACTTACTGGAAGTATGGCCATGAGACAGGAGAGGGACTTCTGACATGCACTACAGGGCATGAGGGAAAAAGGCTGAATGCTGGAGGAGAGACTAACCAACAGAGAGAAAACACCAATAATTTCTCAAGTGCTTGATTAGTATTTTGTCATTGGGGATCCCCATGTCAGGTACTTTGACATAAGAGTGAACAGAAGTCTTTATCCTTGTTCTGTGATGAATATGTAACAATTAGAAGGCTTTTGTGGTAAAGGTAGAAGTCTGAGCAGAATTCTACGTTCAGATTTAGTTCAATATTTGAAAGCCAAATTGGGGAGAGCTTTCCTCCAATGTTCACCAGGCACTTCCTGCTCCCCAAACTGGATGCTGGTCAGAAGTGTTTGCAATACTTTTGTTGGATGAATTCCTGTTCCTCCATATTTCCATCACTCATATCAGGCAGCATTTCAAGTTTTGCTTAGCACAGCAATTTAAAGTTTACATGGCAATACATGCTGCTTGCCAATGCAATTGAAAGATTTGGCAATTAAACCTCAAGTTTCACAACAGTATGTGCACTTATGTTCTGTTTGCATATGCACATGCAACAGGCCCAATGAGCATGCAAATCGGCAATGTGTATGCATGCCCTTAAACCTGTGCCTAGTTAAAACTGGCACTGAATCTACTATAATTAATATTGAAAAGGTTGTATCTGACTTCAGTAGAATAGAAGCACTATGGAAGGAAACAATTCCCTTCTTAATTAGATATTGGTTTAACATTGATACAATAATAAAAGTCAGTTCCAATCCTTGTTGCATTCCTACACTACTGGAGTTGTTTTCCCTAGTAGAGCTGCTTCTGAAAACGTGTTTATGAGCCACAATTCTTTGAAGACTTAAGTGAACTTTTAGACTATTGTGCCAGAAGTGTTGGTACAGTTCCCTGAAATGGTTTATGGGAAATTTTACCAGATATACCTGAAAAAGCTGCTCTGGGCCTGCATACACCTTAAATTCATTGGTCCCATTTTAGATACTGAGACTCCCAGGATCACTTTGTGATCCAGCATACAGGTACTTGGCAAAAAACTCATGGTGCAAGTTTTAGGAAGAGCTGCATAATAGGAATTCAAGTGTCAAGTAAGTTTAGGAATGCTGACATTTTACCACTGTCTAATGTGAAGACCAGTCTAGATGCCAGGAACAGTAAAGCTGGAAACTCATTTATACATCAAGATTTGCACAATCTTGATGTATTAAAGTAGCACAGGCTAATGAGCATGTTCATGATGAAAATCCTGCTGATGTCATCCTATGATTAGGATGGAAAAAGTCAGTGATGGAATCATCATAACTGAGATTTGTGGGCCAGTGGGTTTTCTGAAGTGTAAGTAAACTTGTAGTACTTCCTACTTCTGAACCTCAGTAATCAAGGTTTGCCAGATCAAGGCAAAAGGTTTTCCAGAATGCCACCACAGGAACTCCACAATATCTGAAGAGGCACTTACTGCTCTCTCTAAGCTTTTCCTTGTTGGCTGAAAGACTTGAGAGGAGAGGTTTTAAGTCCACTTTGGCTTTCTGTAGCATCTCAAGGATGTCCACTTTGTTTTCAGAATGGTCTTCCAATGGAATGGGAGCAAAGTAGTTTCCAGGGTTCTGGCCAGGGGAGAGAATTGCTTGCTCTAGACCTGAAACAGCAAAACCAGGAGCACTGCCACATCAATTTACCAACTAAATGTCTCAAGATGACTACATACTGGCTACTAAGCTTAATACTTCACTGAAAATCATGACTCTCACCCCCTGCCTGAGATCAGCTGGAAAATACAGTGAGAAGTGATGAGATCTTTTGCAGATGAGACTAAAGCTGTACACTCCAGCTGCTTCCAAAAGGACATTTTTTGAATGATTAAACTGTGGAAAAGTTAATTACCATATATTCTTATCTACCACGTTCTCACTGAAAGAATGCATAGGGAAAAATGTGGAGACATGAGTACAGAGATTAAATGACACTACAAAAGTTAGACAATTTTACCTGCTAGCCTCTCCAGTTCTTCATGTGGTGTGGATCTCAGGCTGCTAGAGTGACTTCCAGAACGACTAGGATTAGAGAACCACCTACTGAACCTGCTAGAAGACATCGAACCTTCCCCCAGCACATCTTCTATCATCTATATCATGGGGAAGAGAGAAAGTTTTAGACAAAACTCTTAACAGAAGAAAGAATGGGAGGGTTTGAAAGATGAGGGACACTTACTGTGTAACTTGTAAAATTCCTTTGCTGCTGCTGACCTGATGTTACACTCCCAGAATTTAGGATTTGAAGTAGGTTTTAAGCTATCATTTGTTTCCCCCCCGTCCCAGAAGTTGTACCATATTTCTGTGTAACCAGTGTGCTGGTATAATCAATCATGCATTTTCTATCTGTACAAAATGAAGTCTGTTCCATATTTTATATTCTGAAACTCTGATTAAGCCATTATTGCAAATTCCACTTTACCAGAACAGCTGACAGATTAATATTCAATTGCCAGAATCTTCAGTCATTGGTCCAAAAATTAACTACTCTCCCAAGGGCTAACACTTGACTCCATGGCTCAATGACCTATGATGAGCACTCAGGTTATACGAGTTCAAGTGAAGAGGGGCCCACATAAAAATACAGTATCTTCTGCAGAAACAGGAGGTAAGCCTCAGTGAAGAAAGATACTCTAACACTTAGAAGTTGTTCTTCAGGAGAAGGAAAGGCATATTGACAAGACCCTGTATGGAAGCTTATACTACCACCTGTGTTCTGCCATGTTGGTTATCCAATCACCTTCAGTTCTGTCAAATATTGTTTGCAGAAGTAGCAAACAGGAAGTACCTTACTCTAATGAAGAGAGAGCAGTAGAGAGTTCATTCATTCTTGGAGATTACTGACGGTCAGTTTAACAACTGAAGCTTTTTAGAAGCTAAACAGCCAAGTACAATTCCAACATTATTGTCAGTATAAGCCACTTTGTCAGTTCTACACTGGTTGCTAGAAGTAGTTCAGAAGCAGCGATATGTGGCAAGGGACCTTTTAAATATAAGCTAAAGCACTTCCATTTTGCAAGTTAATGCATATTTGACTGGTATAAAATTAATTTTTCAAAAAAACTCTGCCAGAGTCCCAAGAGCATCAAGTTTATCCCAAGCAACCTTTACTGTCTCACAGTGTGGGACCTCATTCACGGTGTAGACAATGCTTTGTTGATTTAATTTCCTTGGTGTTTCATTCAGTCCAAGATGAGAAGAAACTCAATTCTTTGTCAGATGAGCCAAGCATGAAACCATTTACTTGTGGTTGGCATCTTGATTCCATTTGGTCATACATGTAAAGTTGAAAAAAGTTGAGCTGGAAGAACCTGAACAGTCTAACAGTTCTATAGAAAGGTATAATCTTTATCCATTTCATATACATCTATATGGTACAACTGGGAAAATAATGGTCACAAGAAAGCCTATGGACAGGACAACTGCTAATAGGTGGAATAGCTTTTCGAGCACAACATTGTGCATAAGGCTAAATTTTTAGGTAGTTGGAAAACTGAAATACTAGTTTTCCTACCACGTGGTCACTGAATCAGCCACTGAAGTTTCTGCCTTTGAACAAAAACAAAAACAGGCATCATCCTGAAAGCTCACAAACCAGACAGACAATCTGGTTTGTCACCACCCCTATAGACTTAAAATTCCTGTCCTCTGTTAAGTTTGATGCACCATTAAGAACATTTGAAGGCCTTCCTGTACATTATACTAGAAAGTTACCTTTATAACAAAGTAGGTAACGGTTTCAGAGTAAAGTAGGCAAGTATATTCTGTAGGTATATTGAAATCTAGCAATAAAGTTGGTTCCCACCACACAAAACATTAAGCCAGGACTCAATTTTCAAGCCCCAGTGTTTGCATTTTGCAGCCTAATCACTCACTTCCTTATTTAGGATAATTTGTTTCAATAATTCCACTTCCAAGGAAACAAATCTCTACTCCCCCCCCCCAGTGAAAACCACCACCTGCTCACTATCCCTTTCAAATCCTTCTGTAACATTACCTGATCTAATTCTAACCAGTGAATTGGGATTGAAAAATAATTGTTCCTCCTCCCTAGGAGTTTAGTTGGCTCAATGCTGGGAGGGTCAGAGATAAATATGGATGTGTAATTTCTACTACTACTAGCCTCTTATGAAGTAGCATTTCAGCCTATTACTTATTTTGTCCTTAAGTCACAAGAACTAGTCATTCACAGTGACATGAGGGAAAGGCAACTTGTAACGAAATGGGCCAGTTGCAGTTTATGACTTTCTAGAGACAGTTATGGAAGAGGATTTTGCCAGTCTATAGACAAGATATTGGACCATGATTCGCAGGCCAAGACTACTTGTTACTGCAGCCTCTGTCTCTGTCAAAAGCCAAAATAAAGTCCATCAGTACAGAAGAACTAGAGGGCTACCAAATGAAATTGGCAGCAGGTTTTAACAAACAAAAGTATTCAGACAATGCAGTCAACCTGTGGAACTCTTTGCCAGAGGCTGTTGTGAAGGCCAAGACTAACAGGATTAAAAACAAATAAACCCCCAACAACTAAATAAATTCATGGAGGATAGGTACACCAATGGACCTATTAGCCAGGATGGGAAGGGATGGTGTCCCTAGCCTGTTTGCCAGAAGCTGGGAATGAGTGACAGGGAATGGATCACTTAATGATTACCCGTTCTGTTCTTGCATTGGCCACTGTCAGAAGACAGGATATTGTGCTAGATGGACCTTTGGTCTGACCCAGTATGGCTGTTCTTATGTTCTAAATGATTCAGTATTGAAACTGTTAACAGTTGACTTCCATTTGCACCACAAGTTGTGTCTTTCAAAATTGATTTAGTGACCAATTACAGTTTATGGACCTCAGCAACATAGCATCTATCAAAACCTCTCTACTTGTTTTGTCAGTCCATTATCAAAATGCAGTAACTACTCCAGATTTTCTTATAGAAAGGAATCTAGTTCTAGTTAAGTGAAGATTTTCTAGAACCACAGGGCAGGCTAATGCTATTGGCACAGCTTCATACTCTTTCAGCCTATAATCTGACACTTATTACTTTTGGTATCCATCCTTCTACCTCCCATAGGGGCTTGGTTAGTTGCATTTTATATGGAACAGTGCCTCTGGACATTCCTTATAAGATGAAGCCATGTTGGCCCATAAGCCTTGTCAACTAAGTATGAGACATATTCCCATGTCAGTTTATCCATAATACTACCCAACATCTGCTATATAATCCATTAACTGGATTCAATTTGAATCAATCTTCAAAGGCTGATTTTAACAGGCTCTTCCTTTACTGTACAAATTTTCAGAGGTTGTCTGCCTCTTATTCTGAAGTGTTTGAGAATCCATGATTAAGAGGGATATATTCTAATAGACTAGAAAAATGAGACAGTGAGTTATATTTTTAACCCAAGTACAGTGTCTGAAGGAAATCCAACCAAAAATGTTGATGGGAAATCTTTAGCTCCACCATAACCATTCCCTGCAAATACAGTGTTCTGGAACTCCTAGAAAAGAGATCCATAATATTAACTCATGCAACCTTTACCAAAAGGGTGAGAAAAAAGGAATTAAGTTGTGCCACATATTAAGTGCTTCTTTTAAGCTCAGATAGAAATAGTAATCCAAGAAGGAAAAGCCATTTTAGAAGCAACATCTTAATGTTTTACTAAATGGGCTATAATATGTAATACTTATATAATACTTCATTTGACAAAATCAGGATGAGAAAGTTTCTCCAAATCTTGAATATTCACTGTTTAAAGCATCAGTATTTACAAGGACCAAGAAACTTTTCCATAACAAAAAAAAAAAAGAAGTAATTTTAGTTCAGAAAAAGACAGTAGTAGCTAAAGATGGTGCTTCTGCCACACGTACATACCTGGCCTAAAACCTCACTCACCGAAGCCAAACCAGGAACACTCTTATCCAGGTTAAAGAACTCATTGAAGTCAAACTCTCCTGGAGCTGGTTCTTGTAGAACAGCTTCCCTGGGAACTTCCTGATCTGCTGCAGTTTCATGGGCAAGGACAGACTGCACTTCATCCTCTTCTGCCACTCCACCATTGCATTCTATTCCTTTGAGAATAAAAGTACGTAGTTAATTGCTCCCAATTAAGAGACCAGAGAATTATCATCTACTGGTTAATCCATAGGATTGGGGTTCAGATGTGGCTTTTGTTCCAGACTTTGATCTTGCTAACTGCATGAATTTAACCCAATTTATGTTGCAATCAGTACCCAAAGAGCACAAATAGGAATTGGGACTCATTGTGCAAAGTAAGCTTTGTACAGATACAAGAATCCCTGACATTAAGATCTTAGAATTGGTTTCACCTACTTCAATCACTATATAAATGAGTTACAAATCCTATTTTTAAACAGCTTTACTGAATTGCCACAAGCTGTCTCTCTTAGGTGTCCCCATGAGCCTGCTGCATCATTGCTACTTGTGTATCTACTTCTTTACCCTGCCTACTCCACAGAAATAGACAAAAGCCAAAAATACAACCAGATGTTTGTTACTGAAAGTGTCCACAAGTTGTGTGGCCTCTTCAGCCCACTGCACTATGCTGGCAACTGCCACTCCTTGTCTGAGGTGGGGGAAGATAAGCTCCTGCTGCTTTTCTCCCTCCAGGGAGGGCCATTCCTGTAAGGGCAAGCATCATCTGGACTGGCATCTGCCATGATTATAAATATTCTATTTAAGTACTTATGGTCCCATCATTGGGATAACAATCAAGAACCTCTCAAATATTTTCTGAGAATCCACCAAACAAAAAAGTTATTGGTTTATAGACTATTGTACAACATCTGAGACTTATATTCCTTACAGGAGTGCTCTGAAGAAGCAGTAGTGTGTGTAGTGCTGTCAAATGCATAAGTATCATATAGTTTATAGTAATTAGAAAAATCTCTTATGGATCTTTAAAGTTGACTGTGTCCCTTTCAGAGCTGCAATAATCCTATTCTATCGAAGGTTAGAAGACATGATTTCTTCCCACCGTTCAGTCATGTCTACAGTTTAGTTCTCTGAGTTAATTATGGCTATGTGGTTTGCTAGAGAAGTTAGCACAGAGTCGTAAGGAGTTTATTATTTACTTCAGGCATGTTTAGGAAGTCCTCAGGTCTCTACAAGGCCACCACTGTGGGCCTGGCATTTTGCTATGAAGTACACTTTATTAAAGCAGCATGCCTAGTGCTCCTGCTAGGAAAGGATAATGAATACTGCTGTTCCAACCTCACTACCATGGCAGCCTTCTCAGATTTGTGTGATGCTTCCAAGGTTGCTTCTTCAACCAAAGCAATATCTAAGGACTAGAGAGCAAAGCCAGATGTAGTCCAGGTGGTAGAATGCATACTATCCCAAAGGATCACCAGGCAAAAGTATTACTGTAAGAATCTTACAATCTTCTCCCCCTTGAGAGGTTGTACATTAGTTACCTCATGACCACCACCACATTAGGACACTCCCAGATTTGCCAGAAGGTTATGTTATTTTTACAGCAAAAATGATAGTTAGAACTGGCCTTAAGTTCTGTCCTTCAGAATGATCAGAAGCCAAGTCATAGGATGCACATTTTCCAACCCATATAGTTTATCATTACTCAATGAAGGACTGAGGTTTTTGGGAAGTGTGAATACAGTTGCAGCCCTCAATGCTGCTAAGTTAAAAATCCAAGACTGCTACATTTGATTTAGTTTTCCTATCTATATACCCATTAGCAAGGCTACAATGATGCCATGGAGGTCACGGTTCCAGAGACCCTCTCCAGGGTCCCCCATCCCCAGCTGATGTATGGTGCTGGACCCTCCTCATTTTGTCAGGGACAGGTCATGGCCTGTCTGAATTTTGGTTTATTGCCCATGACCTGTCCATAATTTAATAGGTAAGGCTACAATTTGTCATGACTATTTTTAGTATTACCAGACAAAGTTTGCCTTCCAGCTTTAAGTCCAAGAGAACTCCTCTTGCCATTCCAATTTGCTTGTTACATACCTTCCTTCAGAGAGGTTGTGCGTCGTCTTGTTCGTTTTCGTCCTTTATGATCTTCCTCTAATATTTTATCATCAAAGCCAGTGAGCTCAATGGTTTCAGACTGACTTGTAGGTCCAGCAGAGAACCACTCTGGCTCTTCCTCAGTGTAGGAATCATTTCTTCTACGTTCCCCAAAGACACGTTTACTATCCCCAAATTCCCTCTGAAGTTGGTAGTTATAGCATGGAGAAGGAAATCAGAAAAAAGAAAGGTAATTTGTATGTTTCTCAAGAGTTTGTTTTCTTCCTGTTGGTTTACAAGCAACAGTTCTATTTTAAATGTTTGCAGACTAGAGAAACTGTAGATAGAATGAACCTATGAGATCTTTTAATGCATCTCCCTGCCAATGGAATCAGTATGCTTTTTAGCACTCTATCCAATTTTAAGTAGATCAGTGAGCTTCTGCTACTTAAAAGATCTATTAGTTTGTAAACGGTATACAATTGAACTTAAGTCCTATCACCTACTCTTAATTCTCATACTCCTACTTAGGTTAACTATTTAGAACTCTTCCCTGACCTGTACCCCATGGTATTTATACAGATGTTCAAAAAAAAAAAAAAAGGAGTATACACAGTAACATTCCCCTAGTATGTTTTGATGAGTTATACATTTAGTTCTTATTCTCCATCCCCTAATCATTTGTTGCTCTTGTCAACATACTTCTGGTAATGAGGTACTTTGTCTGGCCCTAGTAGTGTGACTATAGCTCATCTAACTATTCACTTTGCAGCAACATACTTCGACTCCCTAAAATTGTGTGGCTTTTTTGCTAGATTTGAATCAGAGTGATTCAAGTCAACCATTTAAATCAGCAAGCAGGAAACCTGGATTTAAATCAATTTTAAAGAACAGAAAAACAGGATTAGTTTCTTTATGAAAGAAAGGTTGATTCTCATTGGTTGGTAACCATTAATATGCTGATTTGCAACTATATATAGCTTCTGCACTAAATTTAGTATCTAAACACCACATTTATTTTGTTAGATAACAGTACATCATTTATTTATTAGATAAAGAATTTTCCTGGTGATTTGTATTAAGCTGTATTTGGATGGAAATTAAAATGCTGGTTTTATGCTTAATTGAATTTATAAAGCAAAGCTCAAGTGTGCCGATACACAAGAAAAGTTTATCCAAACATGTTTTGCATTTAAAACTGATTTATTAAACAATGGAAATATGATCTTTAGTTAACAAATTGAACAGCTTGTTTTTGGTTACTATCTCCTTTAACATTTTCTAATTAGTAAATTGTATCCTCTGACACCCAGATTTTATCCATAGATTGGGAGAGAGAAAAAAAACAAAACAAGCTTTCCTGCTTTTTCAACTCGCCATAACTTGGAGCCAACTAGTCATTCAACTGAACTACCTGAATAAACTCGAAGTGTTCTGAATCTTCATAAGCTCCTATGGTCAAAAGCTGATTTAGCACTTCAAACTGGTTCCAGATGCTTACCCAGCAAGTTCCACCAGTCCAGCATTTCTACTTCCTTTAAAGCTTGGCAGCAACCATGCTTATTTTTTATTTAACTTAAAATGATTGGTAAGTTTAAACCTTAACTTAAGTTGTCTTTTTCAACTTAACTGGGTTTATTTAAAAAAGTTTTTTTAAATCCACCCTGTTTGTTACCACATTACAATGCAAACTTGTTCCCCAGATATGTTAGTTTGTATTCCCCACTTTCAAGGAGAATGTTTTCTGCCCATTTTTCATGGCTCTGGGCCTTTGTATTACTTGTGTCAGCTGTATTTGCAACATCACCCAATTTAGTATTGCAGAATCATTAAACACATTCTCTCAAACTAATGAGCACTAGACCTAATCTAGATTCCTGTGATACTTTACAATTCCATATAGTTATCTTTTATCCTACTTAAGAGAATACATTCAATCAAATGCACAAGAACATTTAGTGAAGCTGAAAGGCAGCAAATTTAACAGCCAAAAGAAAATGCTTTTCCACACAATGAACAGTTAGCTCAGGGATGGCCAACCTGTGGCTCGGAGCTGCATGCGGCTCTTCAGAAGTTAATATGTGGCTCCTTGTATGAGCATGAGTTCCACAGGCCAAGATACCATGGAGGTAAAGAGCTTAACAGGACTGGACACCTATATTAATATCCACAGTTGCTCTAAGGATTAAAACCAAGTTTTGGAAGATATATACACGTTCATATTTCAGGGCACAAGTCACTTCCTAATGGTGGGTAAGGAACTTAGCTTCCAATTAAATTATGAAATGGATTTCTTAAAGAGAACTATGGCAAGAGAGCATGTCACCTTCTACAGACAAGAAAAAATTCTGTTCAAGACACATTAACTCAGCTTTCTGATAACAATATACACTAGGCAGGGTTCTACTCTGATGGAGCAAGAACTGTCAAACTTTTGGGGTACCAGAACTACCAAAAATTCCTGAGTTGTCTGTTTCACTCACTCAGGTTATTGCCATAAAAGTTACCACCATCTAACAGCTGTAAAAAGGAAGCTTAAAATCAAGCTCATCTAGTAGATGGATAATCCAACACCAGAAGCCACCACAGTTGATCATCTCATTTGAAAGACCAGGGATTGAGACCACCCCATCATTAAATTATGAAAACAGTCATGAGAACAAACCCTGAAACGCTTGTCTTTGTAGTCCCTTTCACGATCTCTGTCCCTTGTGTCTCTAGAATCACGCATGTCCTTTTCACCACCCCGGTGGTCTTTATCAAAATTGCGGGCAGAGATGATTCTTCCACTTCCAATCCTACGTCCACCAACACCACGAACACCATCATTCTCCTTCTCCAAAGGGCTCCCTGCTCGACGTGAGCTGACAGCTGCAGTCACATGGCAGCCTCCTCCAAAGCTCCGCCTTTGGGGACTTAGGACTACATCCAAATCATCTTCTTTCACCCGCTCCCTAGGATCTGCAGATTGCAAGAGTAGTATTCTAGAGAAGTTGTGTTATTTTGAGAACAGATTAACATGAAAGCTGGACAAGTAGCCAGTGGCATTACAGAGCCCATTTGTAAAACACTGGAATATACTCCAGTTTTAGCTACAAGTACTTGAAAATGGATGTTTCTTCCCCATACCTAGAGAAACACAAAGTGTTTAAGTTAAAATGGTTTATATCTAATTCATGTCTATAAAGCCATAAATCATTTTCAAGTGGTTCCTTGCTTGAATCTAACCTCAAAGTACTGCCACAAAAAGCATGATAAGTGAAGCATTATAATTTATCATTGATGGAATGATATCCAAAAAGATCAACGCAAAACTAGAATATGGAGGGGTTTTATTAATTTAGACAGACATTGAGGAATTACTGCCTTTAATGCCCTAGCCAAGTTTGAGGCCTTAACTTCAAACACAGTTACAGGGAAATCCAATAGTGTATTTCCACTAGTAAAAGCACTAGAATAGACCAGCAGCTGGTGCTTTATTTGTGGGGGGTGGGGGTGGGAACAGAACAAGGCAATTACACAGTGATAAGAATACTAGTGGCCAGTCTACACTAGCACTCCCACTGTTGCTAAAGCAACTGAGATTTTGCTGAAGTTGTAGTTTTAGACCTCTTTCCTTCAGGATTATATCTAACACTTCCCTCACTCAGTTTTATACCACTGTAAACCATGAGGGAATAATTTTGCTACTATCCTAGGTTCTTATTGAGCACCCCATATTGTAAAAATGGTGCACTCACCAACTATCCTGCGCATGAGACAAGTCCGGTCTGAATCCAAGTCTTTTTTGAACCCTTCCACTGGTGAGGTTCGCCCTGAACTTGGGTACAGAGATGCATGCCATTTCTCAGGGTCCCACACTCCGTCACTAGGAAAATAAAATTACAAAACCCTTTTTAAAGAAAGTGCTCACTTTAACAAAGACAAGATGTACTTTAAGCCACTAATCCATTACAGTAATACTTAAGCGAGAAGGGTTGCACTCAGACTAGTGATCTGCGTTTCTGACGTTTCCTACCTCAAACTGGTCCATTTACATGGTATTCTAGATATCTTTATGAAGGTAGCAAAATGTGGAAGAGTTCATCAAATATCAGTATAAAGATAACACAAGATATGCAAAGTTGTATGAAACATCGAGTTCACACTTGACAGTTCCATCCCCAATTTATCTTCCAAGAATAAGATTTGTTCTCTTCCAATCTTGTTGTGTTAACAGGGCTTCCTTTCACACCAATTACAACTGTCATTTGCCTATGAGGCAGGTTAAGACACTAATCTGACCACTATACAGATTCTTCTTGTAGCATGAATGATTTGCTCAAGCCAGAAATTCATGTGCCTTCAATCTTAAAGTGAAGGAAATGAGAAATCAAAGTTGCCATAACAACTCATGCTATATGTTGCCAAGAAACCGGTAAAAATTGTTTATGCACCATGTCAACATACACAGGAGTAGTATAGATACCAGCTATAGAGCTAAAGATACTTTGCTCAGACTACCCCACACTACATCTATTTTCTGAAAGGCATTAGCTTAAAACAAGCCTTGGTAGGGGACTTAAGATAAACAGTTTTAAAAGTACTTTAAGGATTTTTCTTGTGGAATTTTTAAAAGATTATCCAGTTAAAGATAGTCAAGTTTATTTTAAGACCAGAACATACCTGTCATATTTTTCAGAAAGACATGAAGGCCTCTGTTTAGAGTGGGGACGCTCTTTAATATCCAAGAGTTCTTCCTAGAAAGGAAAAGATGCAAGTTAGTTCTGACTCTCACTTGGATAGGATATAAACAGAAAGCAAAAAACTTGTTCCAAAGCATACAGGTTTATTTAAATATCATAGATGAAGTTAACTAATCTGAATGGTTTTTCCAAACTATTGATCTGTTTTTTGTTCAAAGTACAATTCAACTACCATTACTGCAATACTTGAAAGATTCTACCAACAGGTCTATTTTGGGTACTTGTAGGATTTGCTATTAGTGTCAATTTGAAGCAAGACAATGTAGAAATACCAATTGCTGTGCTGTTTCTTCACATAAACCTTTAAGTTATATTATATACATTAAGAATCAATACAGATCTGTCTTAGAAGTTTCACTGGAAAGTAAGGGTTCTCTGCCTATTGACACAAGTGATAGCTTAGTATTCCAGAAAAGCAACATTAGACAGATGGCATTCCCAAACAAAGGATAACATTAGGTTTGGTGACAGATTCAGTTTGATCAAGAGCAACAACAAGCTGTTTTGTCTCGATGCTGGGGCAGGCTTGAGTGAAATGAGATTGTTGAAAGGGATTGTCAGAAATTTAAGAATTAGGTTGTACAATGTTGCCACAAGCCAATCCAATGGGAACTCTTTCAAATTGCTTATCCTTTGAGAGGACATGCCTTTCTGACCATTATGATGCTGACTGAACAAACTGTTCAGAGAACCGAGTTTAACGTGAAGAGTTGAAGCAGAGGATTCAGAGCTATTTTAAAACCAATTATGCGCTATTGATGCTAGGAGCAAATAAGTCACATCCCATGGTAATGCAAAAAATTAGAGTTTGGAACATACAAATTCAAAGTTAATGAAGACAGAAGCAGTGGTAGTGAAACTTCATTAATTGCAGGAAACTCTAAGACTTAATTTTTAAGTGGACCAGAAATTTATTTAGGAGATACAAATCCTTGAATAATTCGAGGCCAGTTATATCCCTCTGCTGAAGCACTAAAAAATGGCACAAATCCTGAACTGATACAGGATACACTGTGTAAGCCGCATCCAACACTATGGGGCTATTCTGACATGGGGGCTATAGGATTGACATGGCCTGAGAGGTCAAGAGGAGCTCTTTTTACTGGTTAAACTTTTGAAAGCTAATTGGCAAGTAGATAGTTTACTCTGAAAAAAGGGAGAGAGTGTCACAATGAATTAAAATACTACATATTCTGGAATCCCAAAGCTGTTCTAAACCACATTTGAGAATAGTGAATGAAGAATCCTTGCCTTCAGATTTTTAGCATTTAATGTCTGAAAGAAAACTAATGCTAAAAAATCCTAAAGGATGGACTGAGTGCATCAGTCAATTTACAAATAATTTTTACTCATTCAGTTACTGGGCAATTCCCCAGCATATTCATTACTTCCACATAAAATTTCGTGTCATGCTGCTGTATACCAGCTAAAAATAAAGTTAAGTTTTTAGCCTATTACTTTTCAAATGTTTAATTACTGCAATGTTTAAGTTTAGTTGTGAAATGTGTGAAAACAGCTATTCCAGTCACACAGGGGTAGATTACTATCTAAACTTAGAGGTATGGTTTTACTCAGCCAGAAACAAGGTTACAGTGGACATGAGATGCCTTTCCTTCACGTGGAGCTACAATTTGTTTCCAGGTTCTCCCATATTTTCTTAGTTGCAGCATGTTGTGAAACTTGTGTTACTACAGCAAGTACAGTACTACATAAGTAAGTGTTTTTATAAAAGCTTTGCAAAATTTTACTCATTTACCTGCTGGGGAAAATATTAGTATCATCAGTGATTGTAAAAAGGCAGGAAAGTAATTGTCATGCTAGGTTTACAGTTATGTTAAAATTTGATGTTCGAAGTGCTGTGAAAATATTTACTAAACAATTAGTCACTCTTGTGAAGCAGACAAGCTTTATCCCAATGTTATGATTAAATGGAGGCAGAGCAGTGAGTAAAATTCAGAAGCCCTTAACCTAAACCTGGTCATTCCTCTAAACCAGAGGGGGGCAAACTGGCCCTTGGGCCACATCTAGCCTGCAGGACCCTTCCCTCTGGGCCCTGAGCTCCTGCCAGGGAGTGGGGTCAGGACAGGCTTGCAGAGGAGCCAGCCCAACACCCTGCAGCACGGTGAGCGGGGCAGAGGCTAGCCCCGATCCCTCCCTCCCAGTCACAGTCCCCCCCAGCACCTGGGCAGTGTGGCTGCAGCTCTGGCCAGCACAGCTACAGCGCGGCCAGACCTGGTGCTCCAGGGCAGCGCAGTCAGGAGGAGTTGGCCGGGGGGGGGGGGGGGCAGAGGAGAAGAAGGCGAGGAGCAAGGGGGTGGTCAAGGGGCCTGGACCCTGCTGCCAGGGACAGAGGTAGAGCAACTGCAATCCCCCCCTCCCCCCAAATGCTTGGCCCCTGTCCCCAGCAGAAAAGCCCAGACAGGGAGTGAGCTCTGCCCAACTGCCAGGGAGAGCAGCCAAATGAGCAGGAGAAACACAGGGAAAGGACTGAGCCCCCCTTTCCCCCATACCACAGGTAACATGGGGTGGGGGGAGCAAGGAGGGTTGGATGGAGGCAGACAGCAGAGGTGTTTGGATAGCATGCAGGAGTCCTGGAGGGCAGTCAGGGGTGGGGAGTGTTGGGTGGGAGTTCTGGGAGGCTGGAATGGGGGTGGGAGCCAGGCCATGCCTCTCCATTTGGGGAGGCATAGCCTCCCCCAGCCTTCCCTACCCAGCCCTCCATACAATTTCTGTACCCAATGTGGCCCTAGGGCCAAAAAGTTTGCCTCCCCCTGCTCCAAATAGCATGGAGTTCCCTCTAGATATACTGGTTTCAGAGTAACAGCCGTGTTAGTCTGTATTTGCAAAAAGAAAAGGAGTACTTGTGGCACCTTAGAGACTAACCAATTTATTTGAGCATGAGCTTTCGTGAGCTACAGCTCACTTCATCGGATGCATACCGTGTTTATACTATAAGTGGATATTGTACAATAGTTATTCATAATTCAGCATTGGGTAGAATAAATATGCCACACATTTAAGTTTTCCCCCTTTACTATTAGGATTCAAATAAAAAACGTCTACTACAGCATACTTTCTGAAGTTACCTTTAAGATAAACTAGAAGACCAGCCATCATCTTTCTGATTTGCTCCATTTAAAGCACAAAGGAGCAGCATCAGTTCTTTGGACAGCAATTTACATCACTGTGGCACTGACTGTGTTGGTTTCTGATTACCCCTACTCCCTCCCGAGTTGTTTTCGTTCAGGAATCAGGGAGACAAACTGATAATACTGAGCAAGAAGGAGCCAGAAGAATAAAGGGATCCTAGCAATAGCCAGGACGTGCAGCACCAAGCTAGCCTGAAAAGGAAACTTCTCCCTAGCATTTAATGATTCAGTGCTTCTTCACACGATCCAGTCAGTCAACCCAGGGAACTTAATGCAGGAGATGTGGTGAAGATCAGAAGTGTAACTAGGTTCAAAAACATAATTTGATAAGATCATGTAGCATAGCTCCATAAATAGCTATTAATCAAGATGGTCAGGGATGCAACTGCACACCCTGGTGTCCCTAAACCTTTGACTACCAGAAGCTGGGCTTGGACAACAGGGGATGGATCACTTGATAATTGCCCTATTCGGTTCATTCCCTATGAAACATGGGCCACTGGCAGAAGACTGGATACTAGACGGACCACTGGTCTGACCCAATATGGCCATTCTTTTTTTTTTTTTTTTATACTAAGTTTGAGGCTTGTGATGAGTGGATTTAAAAAAAAAAAAAAGCATTGAGCCATCTGACAGCCACTATTAAGTTTAAGCAAATTAGAAATACCAAAACACACCTGGGGCTGAAAAGCTGTACCTTATTTACCTAAGGAACGAAGATTTGAGTGCAGCAAGACCATCCAAAATATAGGACTTGATATCTAGAGCAGATGTCAGCCAAAGATTGTCTAGCCTACTGGGTAACATCCATAGCAATGTACAACTATATAGCACCACAACTATGCTGCATAATCCTGTACTGTTGGTGCAGGCTGCATCTCCACAAGGGGTTTTTCCATCAGTGTAGGAACACCACTTCCGAGTGACAGTAGCTAGGTCAATGGAAGAATTAGCTGCATCTACACTAGAGGTTAGGTCAACATAGTTATGTTGCTCAGGAGTGCAAAAAAATAAAAATAAAAAATCTACAATTCAATTTTAAGTGTAGACCAGGCCTGAACAGTGTAAGTTGGCCAAGTTCTCTACAAATGGAAAGTTCAAAAGCAGCTACTTAGTTCACTGGTTTAGACAAAGCATGAGACACCATAAGCTATAATAATGAGCCTTGGGTTGTTAGTCAGGAGAATGTGTGTTCTAGACCAGGCTCTTTCAGTGACTGACTATGCGGCCTTTGAGATGCACTTTATTTATGAAGTGGGAATAACACTTCCACTTCTGTTAGTGATGGTGAGGATTAGTATCTGCACAGCACTTGGAACACAAATTGTAAGTGTTAAATATTGCTAAAAAGCTACATTTTAGTTCTAAAACTTAGACTGGTCACCTTTTGAAAAAAATTAGATCAAAGGGTTTGCAAGCTTTCATGGTGTGGACCAACTGCCTTCCCACTTTCTAATTATGTAATAGCCCTGCAGTGATTGTTTACACAGTAGATATTAAAATCACATTGAACGATGCTCCTAGCAGCTGGAAACAGGGAGAATAAATAGCCATTCTCCACAAACCACCACTAGGTGTTCTGGACCATCAGTGCTTCAGACTAGTTTGGAATCTGGTGACTTGAATCATTTTTTTTATATGCATTTAAGGTGCTCTGGCTATACCCTAGAACCAATCCTTTTACTTAGGAGAACAGATAACCCTTTTAAAAAAACCTCAAAGTGAGGAAATTACAAGAAATGTTAACCTCAGGACAGATGTCAATTGCCACTAAAACTGCAGTATCAGTTGAGTGAGACTAAAAGTATCCTGCCATTAGTTTAACAACTGCATCCTGATCAAAATTAGGGGCACAGACATATATATCATTACTATTGTTGGTTCAGGGACCACAGAAGCAGTGGTAGCACACTCCTGAAGCAGAGGAGTGAAACTCCAGGGCATTAGCAGTCTAGGTCTCACACATCAGGATTGAGGACCAAAGCTTGGATCTTTGTTTCCCATGCCAGTAGGGACTGGGAGCAAGACAGAGGCACCCATTTAGCTTTTGGGCAAGATGTACCTCGTTGACTATCAGCCACCTCAGGCCAAACAAATGATATGCATCTACCAGAATCTGAAGGAAGCCTCATACAGTACTCAGTCTTAGGGAAAACTGCTATACTTTGCATTCCCCCCCCACCGGCCATCTCAAACTACTGAGAAACCTAATACCAAAGGGGACTGGGCACACTGGCAGAACTAAAGATTGAGGGGAAGACACGCACAAGATTAAGCAGCTTAATTGCACCTCCGTGCTCAAAAAAATTGTTTTGGAAGTTTACAAGTCATTACCGCTGTAAAGCCACCAATAACCCTGCCTCATCCCAACAATTCAGTCCCTCACTTGAGGTTAATTGTATCATGGGAAAGAATGACAACATATTATACATAACAGAGCACAGTGATCTGCAGACAAGTAAAACCAATACAGATAGAGGGTAAAAGGAGCCCAGGTCTTACAAAAAGTAAGGATCTTTGTACACATCTTGCTAGTTCCTAATTTTTTTTTAAATATATATATATCTCTATAAAAATAGGTTTTGAGTCAGTGTTAGAAGGCATGCTGAAAGAAGCCAGGCTTTCATTTAACGGAGATGAGCAAACTTGCAAAAACCTTAGAGATTAATAAAAGCCTATTTCTTAAAATAGAGACATACTTTCAAGAGAGTAATGGAATCAACTCACATCATATACTACCTAGCTTATGTAACTGCATTCTCCTCTAACTGCATCCTTTTATTTATTAAGCCCACTTGTTGGGCTTTGTCTTATATTCAGATTGTTCCTGCCCTGGAAAGTTTACAATCTTTTTAATCTGTTTGCACAGCACTCAACATGGTTAAATCCTAATCACCACAGTAAACAAAAGAGTTTCCTCATGTCTTCCCACAGTGAAGCAAACACTTTCAGCAATGCTGCCAATGCAGAATACCAACATTAGCAGAAGCGGGCTACCAGTTTCTCCAATATATAAGAATTGGATATAGTTTGCAAGTGCATGAACCAATAAGAGTATGGTGAGAACTATAAAGCTTAAGCCATATCTAGACAGTGTCAATACTTGAAAGTTTCTTCCAAAATTAAATATCTGTTCCTGTCTTATGTAGGGCCTCAGCTTTCCCCTGCTTCACAACTGAACTCACTTCATAAGACCTGAAACTGCATTCACTGCACAAGGCATCTATGTATTTACAAGCCAAGTTTGATACAGCTATCCATATGAGAACTAAACATTCCAAGGAGACTATACTACCCTTCCTCCTAGAAGGACTCTCCTCCATGTTTGGTATGATGTCTATTTGGACCATGACCAGACTAGAATTTAAGACATGTTATGCATCACATTTGCCAACACATTTTGAAGCATAGTGGAGGGCAAGCATAGGCTTCAACTTGATCAGTTTAGCACATGTTGTGGGGCACAGATACTACAGTGAGGTGATGGTGTCCATTTAAGAGAGCATTCCTTGTTTAAACTAATATATAGCTATAACACACCTTCAAATCCTACTCTGGACCAGGAGGAGGAGGAGGAGGAAAGTAGGACTTTTTTTTTTCCTGAAATTGATCACTTTTAATCCATTTAAGTGTTTCATAAACACTGAATTCATACAATTTTTAAAGAAAAAGGTTAGCTTACTTTTGTGTAACGATGAGATTTTACTGTTATTCTGTTCAAGTCAAGGAAAGTGTCCCCATTTTCAATTTCTGCTATAGCCCCTCTCTTATCCATGGCTACTTGAAAGCCTTTGACTATGGACCTGATTAAAAAAGAATTAGGTTAATAAAATAGACAACACAGCTGAAGGCTTTATGGTGTACACCTTCCTTACTGCCCATAGAACAGTCATCAATTTACATTTAACATAAGAAATTACATTCCACAAAAGATATTTTTACTGTTTGATGTGCTGGCTGTTTTGTGCCTCCAAACTATAACTGGTTGTAAAATATCTTAACTAACAGCTCTAGAACAAATATTAATCAATCAATCATAGGAGCCTAGACTCCTTTGTAATTCAGAGACCCAGCTCTTAAGCAGCTTTAACACAGAGATTATTACAGGGACAGAACCAGAGTACAGAAGGGAAGTTCGTGAAATGAAAAAGACAGATTGGATAGGAAGCCCTCTCCCTCAGGTAGGGAAGTCCTAGATGCCTATGCCACCTGGCCATGACAGCCACTTGCACCCCATTTTGTGGCATGCAGGACAGTAGACACACAGGCATACCATGGAGGGGCCTGGGCCTCCAAGCCATGGCTTGCAGAGCCAACAGAGCCCTACACAGAGAGCCAGTGCCACTGTTTCTGTATGGTTGCCAACACTGTATTTCAAAAATACAGACCAGTTTTCTTAGCACCCCTACCCCACCTCTCTTCCTGATATTATCATCATCAATATTGTTGTGAACACCACTTATATTCACCAGAGATACTTCTTGCTGCTTTTTGCAGTGCTCTTATTGTATAGAGAGGAAAAATTAGGGGCTGCCCCTCGTACTAAGGGGCTGTGGGCAAGCCTAGACAGCTGACAAGGCAGAGAGAGGGCCCCAGGCTCATGGCTGGCAAGACGAGACAGAGCAGCCCCCCCGCCCTCTCCACCTGCCCCATGGGTGACCTGACTCTCACCGCGATAGGAGGCCCTCGTCTGGGATGGGGACGGAGAAAAGAGGACCCAGGGCCGCCCGGTCTTACTAGGCCCAGCCACCAACAAACCGGTGGCGAGCGGCAGGTAACGCCTCACCTGGCGGTAGGCGGCCCCAGCCCCGGCCAAGAGGATACTCACTGTGCAGAAGACGAGGTCCCCTCCAGAGGGCTCAGCTCCACACAAGGCCTTGCCGCCGCCCGCGGCGTTACTTAGCCCTAGTGACCGGCTTCTCTCCCCTCCCCCCCAGCAGCGCCCCGCGCCGCGCTCGCCACACACGGCTCCCTCCCCGCCCGGCCGCTTGCCCGCCCCCGGCTCGCGCCGCCGCTACTCCCCCACTGTTCTCCGTTCCCTTCTCCAGCTCGCTCGCTCACGCGCCCTCTCCCGATTTGCCCGACTCTCGCACTTTGTCTCTCCTCAGCCACCGTAACCGGGGCTTTCTAGCGCCCACCGCTCACCCCTTTAATAGCCACCGCGCAGGCGCGGCCCGCTCGCCCGGCCCGGGAGCTCTCGGCTGTAATGCCTGACTGAAAAGCACAGCCTCCCGCCGTATGGCGCCTCCTCGCCCCTTTATAGCGAACTTCAAAAGTGAATCACGGCCTAGTACCGATTTTTTTGTAGACATATCCATAGAAGACGGATGGTTTGACGAATTGCGAGGACCCCTCAGGCACTATCACCAGCCAGCCCATGCTGCGGGGGCGGGAGCATGGTTTAAGGACCATGTGCACCGAAGCTGACAGACTTTTTTGTTTGGTTGGGTTTTTTTGACTCCTGCATTTATCATTTCCTGATGTTTTATTTCCAGATTCCCTATACGGGTGAGTTTGTACTAAGAACTCAAGCTCTCTATACTAATTTCCCCCTACTGTTACTCACACCTTCCTGTCAACTGTTTGAAACAGGCCACCCTCATTACCACTACAAAAGTGATTTTTCCTCCCTTGGTATTCTACTGTTAATTGAATTGTCTCGTTAGCACTGACCCCCCACTTGATAAGGCAATGCTCATCTTTTCATATACTATGTATATATACCTGCTTCTGTATTTTCTACTCCATGCATCTGATGAAGTGGGTTTTAGCCCATGAAAGCTCATGCTCAAATAAATTTGTTAGTCTCTAAGGTGCCACAAGGACTCCTTGTTGTTTTTGCTGATACAGACTAACACGGCTACCACTCTGAGTCCTTGTGTTGTGTATTTATAAAGATGCTGTTGAGCCTGTAAACAATTTCCCATGTTGTGTGAGTAGTGCTAGGTGATTTTCATACGCAAGAGAAGGGATGGGCCCCTGCCCTGCGGCGCTTGGAGCCTAAGAACAGAGAGACAGAGGTAAGGGAAGAGGAACAAGGATTTTCTATGCAGGACAACTGTTCTCTTAGGAAGCAGAAACATAGCTTTTAAGAGGGACTGAAAATTGGAGGGCACAGTCCAGTCCCACCTCAAGTTTCTCAGCTCTGTGTTCCCCTTTGAGCTGAAAAAATAAAAAAATAGCTATGGAGTCAAGCGTGCAGCCTGACTCCCTGCTAGACCAACTATACCAGGTAGTGATTTTAAAACAAGCCCAACTGTGCTGTTAATGATGGGTTTTTAGGCAGGGCCAGTGCTTAGTTCCAGCACAGGGTTATTTTTGTTGTTGTTTGTATGTGGGGTGTTTTTTGGGGGGTAAGTGTGGGGGGGGAGAGGGTCATGTGCACTGTACTCACCTGTCAGGGACCCATATACACACTGCAAAATCATTTTTCATCAAAGACCTGTTTTAAAAATTAACCTTTAAATCAATCCAAAATGAGGCATTTCCCTTGTCAAATGAGTGAAGCTTAGTATGTCTTCATAACAGGAGGAAAATAAGAACAGGGAATTGTATTACTTAATCTTTCTTATTCTCAGTCTTCTGGTACACCTATGCTATTAGCAAGAAATAGAGAATATATTTCCAACACCTGTTTATAGAACTTTTTTAGACAACATTCAATTAACAGCATCTGAGACCTTGATCTTGCATTGAGTTCCAGGTAAGTGGACCCTCTAGGTCCACAGAACTCCATTTAGGGTCCCAGTTGTGAAAATTGTTCAGAATAGGAGCCCTGTTGAGTCAACTCTACATAAGTACAGGGATCTGCCTTTGTGGAGCAACTTGCAGGATTGGGGCAAAAGTCAATATCTTCAACTATTTTCCAATTAAACAGAAGGTCCATATTAAATAATACATTGACATCAACCTTTATTGTAGAATGAAATAATATTATATAAAGATTTCTTACATTACAAGTCAGTGATATCTTTAAACATGCATTTAAAAATGGCCACCATTTGATACCTTCCATGTACAGTAAGTTTGCCAGGCTGATCCACTCTTTGTCCACCTTAATTAGCTTACTGCATGATGAAGACCTCTTCAGCACTGCTCCAACTGTCATACTTGAGGGTTAAGCAAGAGCCCTACAGGGTATAGTGTTTTGAAGGGCCCACTATAAGGTAAGGCTCTTTTGAGAAACTATGTAGGTAGACTCTGTGTCTGCACACAGACCCATTGTCTTTCATTGGATTTCACTCAGTTATCAGGGTCCACCTGCTGTGCAGTTCTCAGTGCAGGATCAGAGCCGAATACATGTGAGGTTTGAGGCAGATATCTGGAACCACATAGCACTTCTAGGGTTGGGAGAAAACTGAAACTGAGTGGATCAGGGATATTTGTTAGAAGGGAGACATGATAGATTTTACAAATTAGGGCGGGATAATCAGGGTACTTCCCATTATTGCTACTATAGCTGTTTGCAATAGATATATTATGTCTGATACAATTCTCCAGGGCTGTCAAATAGACTGGCACCTTTTGTGAACTTTAAAGTAACTAATTATGTAATCTAAAAAGAACAGTTTAACCAGGGTTTTCTTTAATGACTGTCTATGTACAAAGATTTATTTATTATTATGCATATAGATTTAGATTTTTTTTTAAATAATGGTGAATGTACAATGGATTCAGGAACTGGAGTCCTGCTGCATTTCTTAGTGAGCAGAAATTCTATTGAAGGCATCTTTCTGTAAGAAAAAACGTGTAATGGGGGAAGAAGGACTGGAACAAATACACTATTAGAATAGATAACTAACAGGTATCCATGGATTTTTTTTTTTACTTTGCATTTGTAAAATACTTTAGATACACACTTTGAAATGGATTGCAAACTTGTTTAGTTTAACTGTAGCTTTTGTAAATATCCCTGCATCCTAAGCTAAAATGCTATTTTGTAACTTCTTATAACACCTTAGAAAACAGGAGATAGCCATACACTTCATAAAACAGCAATATATAAAAGGACTATATTTTCCTCTTTCTACAGCTATGGCAAAAGGTGACTAACCCAATGCAATACTGTGTCAAGTTTTTATGCTGATTTTGGACTTGATTTTGTAGTTCTCATGCAGATACATTTATTTCAGTGGGAATTTTGTCTGCATAAGGACTGCATTCTTTAATATGCCGTGTGCTTAAAAAGCAAGTTTCAAAGTGATGTCATGAAGATGGCTATAAAAGGTGAGCCCAGATTAACCAAAGGCACTCAGTGCACTTGCACAGGGCTCCCACCTCAGGACACACACACACACACACAATGAGGGGGCAGGGGAGGGTCCTACCTACATACTGTGGAAAGAGCCAGAAAAACAGGAGTCGGGAGCTGCACCAGCACGAAAGGACTGAAGTCACTGCAGGGTGAGTGCTTGGAGGCTTGCTCTCCAACACCCTCCCTGGTCCTCCCATCCACCTGGTGACAGGGAAGGTGGGGTTCCCTCAATTGCCACTGTGCACAGGGCCCCAAAATTCTTTATTTGGACACTGACAGATGGCTTCTTTCTTGGCAGAAACCCTGTGGAATTTTGCCTGTATTGAAGTACAGGGCATCTCTGGGTTCATGAATGGTCTTGACATTTTGGGGATCAAGCTTAGCAAATGGTCTGAGAGGGACATTGTCAAGCTTAGAAGGAAGGACACTGGTCACAAGAAGTAGATTATTAGTGAGGAAAGTCATTCAAAATGACCTGCCCTCTCAAAACCCATAATAACTAATAACTAAATAATAATATATCTTGCTTACATTAGTATAGCAGTTTTCATCCCCAAAGTCCCTAGAGCATTTTAGTCACATATGCTCTCTCCCAACTCTGCCATTGGCTGATTGTATGACCTTGTCTCTCTGTACCTGAGGTAAAGAGGGATAATGGTTAGGTCTGCAGATGTGTTGTAAGGATCAGTTCACCTAGTGCTGAAGGTGAAGAGATCTAAGTGCTATTAGCCGGCTACATGTAGCACCCCTAACCTGCTGCTGGATTGGGGCTGGAGTGGGGACATGCTCTGAGTGGTGTTCCCAGAGAATGTGCCATGGGATTGTTTGAGGTTACTCGGAGCAGGACGTGGGTGGGTGTTTAAGATCATGTCCTTTGCCCCGTGGCTGCTGTGCCTTATCATTCACATACCAAATAGCCATGTGGGAGCTGGCACGCACTGAGGAGGCAAAGGGGACATGATGGGGCTTGGCTGCGTTTCCTTCTCGCCCATTCCCCTCCCAGGCGCTAGAGGCCGCTGCGGGGCCGCATCGCTCAGAGATACGGGCTGGGGTCCTGCTGCTGCTCGTCGCCATGGTGATAGAGGCGGTGCGTCGGGCGGGCCTGGAGGCTGCGCTGGGGACTGCGCGGGAGGAGCCGCTGGGACACGGCTTGGTCCCGGTTCTGCCCGGTGTCTGCTGCGAGAGATATGAGTTGCCTCACTGGGGCGGTGGGGTCCGGCCCGGCCGTGAATAGTCCCCCTGGTTACACAGCCTGGGGGTCTAGGGCAGTGGTTTGACCGCTCTCCCGGTCCTACAGCTGTGTGTGTGGGGGGGCTCCAGAGCAGTGAGTTGCCCCCCTCCCGGTCCTACAGCTGTGTGTGGGGGGGGGCTCTAGGGCAGTGAGTTGCCCCCCTCCCGGTCCTACAGCTGTGTGGGTGTGTGTGGGGGGGCTCCAGAGCAGTGAGTTGCCCCCCTCCCGGTCCTACAGCTGTGTGTGTGTGGGGGCTCTAGAGCAGTGAGTTGCCCCCCTCCCAGTCCTACAGCTGTGTGTGTGTGTGGGGTGGCTCTAGGGCAGTGAGTTGCCCCGCTCCTTGTCCTACAGCTGTGTGTGGGGGGGGCCCTCTAGGGCAGTGAATTGCCTCCCTGGGCCTACAGCTGTGTGTGGGGGGGTGGCTCTAGGGCAGTGAGTGGGCCCCCCCATCCCATTATCCCACAGTTGTGGGGGGTGGGTCTTGGACAGTGAGTCAACCTCCCTGTATAACTCAGTCTCCTGCTGGAAGACAGGTGGATCGAGCAGCAAGTTGGTTCCCTGTCAAGGTAATCCTGGTCCTGCTACTGGAGGAGTGGGTTATGGGACTGTAAATTGTACTCCGCCTCCGTGGTCCTGCCTTGTGACTGGGGAGTCTAGCCATCCTGTGAACTGCTGAGTCTGCATACGGTCTCCTGTAAAACGTAGGGGCCCCACAAGTGTTCCTGGTTACTCCTAAAAGCAGCTGAGGGGATACAGTAGGGCTGAGCTTGGGCTGTGAAGCCATGATCTTCCCTTCTCCCACTTTTCAGATCCTTTTCTGGGTATGAAAAGGGAAAGGCAAATGAGAGTGAGGGGTTTCTAATGCTAGATGCTGTGCCAGAGGAATCTGGACTCCCAGGGATTGTCTGCCGTATTAACAGGATTGTTCTGAATCTATGACACTTCCCTGTAGTGCCAGCGGAAATAGAGTTTCCAGAGGATTTGTGAACTCTCACAAATGGAATGGGATTGGAATTCAAAGTGAGAAGTTGCCCTTCCCAAGAACTGTCTGGTCAATATAAAGCATTAGACTAGTTTTGTTATTAACGTTTTACAGTCCTTTAAATAGGGAAGGTACAAACACCACAGAGACCAGCACAATACAAATATCTTCATAGTAGATGGGTTACGATTATTATGTTACAGCCAGGACCCCAAACATAACATCTTAATTGTGTTTATTGCAAGGGTTTGGATCATTACCGTGTAGTTCTGTAGTATATGTGTGTGTGTTTTTATATATATATATATATATATATATATATATATATATACTGTAGCATATATATGAACATATATGAAAGTTTTGATTGAAAATGAGTATATTTAGATTCTTCAGCCCTGATCCCACAAGGAGTTTACTGTGGGCAGAGCCCCATTGACTTCAGTGACTCTCTCCATTGGCACAGGGGTACATCTTCACTCATATCACTTTGCGGAATTGAGGCCTTAATGTCCCTTTCATTCCAGTCTTTCATGCCTTGCTCAGAGAAACTTTTCTTTTAGATCCTAATGCTACAGTGTGCTCTGTGGAGACAGACCCCTTCATCTTCAGATCCAAATTAATTTTAGTCAGACTCTGTACTGGCTAGGGGTCCACTTGCACAGAGTTCGTTACAGGATCAGAGGCTGTATTTGGTATTCCATTTTCTTCATTTGTGTTTGAGGCAGTTTCACCTGTTATCTATTTCCTTGTATCTTGGCTCATAACTAGTATGTCTCGGTACTGGGACCTAGGTTCATATAAATACCAGGATTTGATTATACAGCAGCAGTTCTATTTGGACAGCCCTTGTTGTCTCAAGAGTTAAGTAATCTTGACTGATGTTATCATTAGGGTGTCTCAGTGTTTCATCATAACTGTTGATTGCCATGGGGTTTATAAACTTAGCATACACTATTCCTTGTAAGTTAAAATTTGAAATAAAAGGTCACTATCTGGGAGGTATTTTTCTGTTAATCAAAACTGGGCAAAATTAGCTTTGAAATTTGTATTGCAAAAAAGCAACAGCAAACAAAGAGCCTATTCTAAGGACCCCCCCCCCCCCCAAAAAAAATTAAGCTGCATTTTCCAAGCTAATAGTCTGCAGCAAAGATCATTTGCTCTGTTTTAAGAAAGTCGTCTTTTCAAAGAGCAATAAGTATTATGTGTCTGGCATGATTTGATGGTTCTTTAAAGCACAAATCCAAAGGCTCCTTGACTTTAATCACCTGAGAAACAGAGTAGTCCTCTATAAATTCTATGTATTAAGAAATGCAGCTTATTATTCTAAAGAAAACAAATTAGACTTGTGTACTTACTGGGCATTATCAATATGGTTTGACATCCCTGTCAGCCAATCAGACTGCTCTTTTTATATCCAGCTGTCAAGTTCTTTCATGCTTCTTATTTTTCAGTTCCTTTGTGTATGGGGCAATCAACAAAATATATCAAATTGTTTGTGATATTGATACATATGGACCAGGTGTCACTAAAAATTCTAACAGTCCAATTGCATTATTTGACTAAACCAGTCTGTTGAGCACATGGAGATGGGCACATTAGAAATGCATATATAGAACCTTATCATGATATTTGGACATTTATTCACTAAATAAACCCATTGAAATCAACTTTATAAAATCAGAGGGTTGTGAATGTTCAGCAGTCCATCATTCTGACTGACTGAACATCTAGAAGTTTTGTATACTATTTTATTCAGGTGAGTTTGCGTGAGAAGTGGTTGGGGTGCACCTGAGAGATTATACAAAATGTATGTGTCATATGAGCACCACTGATTCACCAAAAATAACTCAAAATAATTCTTATATATTGTCCAAAGGTGTTTGACTGCTAACACATGAGATTCCAGTGCAGAAGAGTCGTGGATTTGATTATAGAGGACCCAAGATTGGAGGAAAGATGGAGAAAAAGTCCAAGGGCAGGTGAGGAATGGTGGATAGGCACTCCCATGTTAAAGGATGCAGTTATATTATTTTGTTTTTATATCAATCCAACTCAATTGGATCTAAATAAAAGTTGTGTTACCTGTGTATTTTACTCAGAAGATGCTATTAACAATGTTTTGTAGACGTCTGTTCAAAAGTTGTTCCACTTTATTTGTATAGATGAAGCCTCTGTTGCCTATTGGGGAGCTCAGGAATGTGTTTATGGTTCTAATGTTCAAATCTGGAGGGTGGTGGTGGTGTTTGCTTCTGGGAAGGAAACTTGGATGCAACTGGTTCAACAAGTTGTAGCTGGTCTTAAATTGTGGTTGTTATCATAAAGTCAGTCAGGAATGTTAAACATGGAATCCCATAACACCATTTTTAAAGTCACTTTTCAGAATGGAACTGCACTTTGACTGAGACAGACTGTTTAAAGATGACCCACAAAGGGGAAAAAATGTTTTGCCTAGTTTGGCTTCTTTATGATCAATAAAGGCCTGAAAGATTTTTTTTTTCAGAAAAGTTCATTTTTTCCCTGCTTGTTTTTCAGTTCAGGGCTCATCTGCACCAGCTTTCCTGTAAGACTATATGGAACACTGGAGAATTAATAGGACTGTGACATCACAAGTACCAAGAGACAGGAAGGGATTTTTAGTCCGATTTCTTAAAACTACTATTATTTATTTAATTATTTAAGAAAGGCATATTTAACTCATATCTGCGCACAGCTAGGAGAAAGGATCTTTTTGTGAAAGATCAAATGCTTCTTGCCCTTTAACTGAAGGTTGAGAAAGCTCCCACTTTAGTACTCTAGTAGGAATCTTTCAGCAAAAATAGAAAGTAGTAGGTGGTAATATTGTTGTTATTATTCTGAGGGTAAAAAATAAGCAGAACAACAAGTTTAAATCCACCTGAACAAAAGTTTCAGGACTTTATAAATATTAACAAAGTGAAAGAGAATACAAACCAACGTTCTTTCTTTTCCATGTCACCTTTTAAAGAAAGAGGAAATGTGAATGGGATGATTGCACTTGGACCACTGTGCTCCCATCACCATGTGTTTCTGCAGCTTTTGGGGAATGACTGAGAAATTTCAGGAGACCGTTTACTGAGCATGAAAATGAATCAAATGAAACTTTTAAAAATACTGTCTGCAGGTGTTAATTTTATATGTGATTTTAGTGTGATACTTTTATATGGATGAGGTCACATAGACACTAATGTCTGCTAACTGTGAATCTGACCTTACAAGTGAGATTTCTTTGTCTCTTTCCTTTTAAGTTTAAGATCTTTCCAGAGAGATGCAGCCCAGAAATTGCATACTAGCAAAGTCCATACATTTGGACGATCTGTTACTCCCCGGCCTGGTGGGAATCAGTGTTGGAATGGGAGTCATCAGGTTCCGTATCAGGTCACATACACCTGGAACCGAGGTGGGAGGTTAAAAGAACTCCGTATCAGGTGATAGTGAAAGCTGTGCTCTGTATGCTTTGGTTTTTTAATCCTACTACGGAAGGGAGCATTTTCTAGTGGTTGGAGCAGGGGACTGGAAGTCATGAGACCTGGGTTTTACTCTCATATTTGCCATTGATTTGTTAAGTGACCTTGGGAAAGTCATTTATCCTTTTTGTGGCTCAGTTTCTCCATCTGTTAAATAGGACTAATAATATCCACTATTTTTGATTTCCAGAGGAAAGGTGCTCACTAAATACAAAGTAGTACTATGAGTGTCCTCCTCACTGTGGCTGATTCTGTATTTTGAATGGTTTGCTTTATGAGGCATTTGATATCTTTTGCTATTCCTCTTGTAGGAAAATGTAAATAACTAGTAGTGAATAAGATGCATATGAATAGAATATAAATACAGGAATCTAGCCAAGCATTTTAACTCTTAGTTCTGTGATCTAAGACCCACTCTACAAATTGTTTAGAAAAAGCCATTCTGTTATGGGATCAGATAGAGTCACTATGCAAATGAAACACAGAAGGGCCTAAGCTCCATTAAATCACCTGACGGCATCCCAATTAAGCAACCATCATTGTTATTTAGTATCATTAGGTGTAATAGATTCCAGAGGAGACATCTTGTCTACATGGATTTCCCAGCTAAGTGTGTCCCATACACATGCCTAAGTTAATGGGACAACTTACACGGTTAAAGTTAAACATGTGTGTAAGTCTGTGCAGGATTGGGACCTTACTGTTGTGTATTGTAGTTATTATATATCAAGCTTCTGAGTCTTCAAAACCATTGCCTGGAAATTAAGAGATTGAGTACAAACATGCAGAAAGGCAACTAACCTATGTTTGTCTTCCAGGCATCTGGCCAGGAAGTTCCTCTATTTGTGGGTGAAAAAGACTTTTGGACAAATTCTTCCTTCCAAAGCCAGGTAATTGAAGCTCCAAGTAGTAAGATTCTGCCTTGACATGGCTGAGCATTTGTATGGCTAGGCAAAGGGATACCTGCTTTGCAGGAAAATATTTGCAGATGCCTTCTGAAATTATTTGAGATCCTGTCTCTGAATAGGAGTACTTGTGGCACCTTAGAGACTAACCAATTTATTCTACTCTGAAACCTGTCTCTGAATATTATTCTTAAATAATTGTGGCCAAATTTTACTTTAACTGTAAATCCAGAGAAATTGCACTGGTTTCAGTGCAGATTTGCGGGATTTACACCAGTAAAACTGAGAGTAGAATTTGGCCTTTGATTTTCATTATATGTTTTTTAAAATTATAATATTATAAACAGTAAAGGTGGGAAAGACCCAATAGATCATTTAATTCACTTCATCCTGCAGTATACCAGGTTATTCTTGATGTGTATTCACAAATGCTTTGCATATTTGATCTTTGAACTGCTACAGCAATAGAGCTTCTGAAATTTGGTTTTAAATCACTACTGAAAAAGCAACACTCTTGTTTGGAATGTCTTCCTATTTTGCTTCAATTTGTGTGTCCACTCTTGCTTGTCCTTGCTCTACGGCAGAGGTGGGCAAACTACGGTCCGTGGGCCACATCCGGCCCGTGGGACCCTCCTGCCCGGCCCCTGAGCTCCTGGCCCAGGAGGCTGGACCCCGGCCCCTCCCCTGCTGTTCCCCCTCCCCCGCAGTTTCAGCACGCCGTGCCATTGGCGCAGTGCTCTGGGCTGCCGGGCAGTGCAGTTGCAGAACCGCAGCCTCACCCAGTGCTCTGGGTGGCGCGGCTGTAGTGCTGCCAGCCACCGGTGCGCCAAGCAGCGTGATAAGGGGACAGGGAGCCAGGGGGGTTGGATAGAGGGCAGGGGAGTTGGGGGAGGGTGGTCAGGGGGTGGGGAGGTTGGATGGGGCAGGAGCCCCAGGGGAGCCGTTGTGGTGAGAAGCTGGGGAGTCGGATAGGAGGTGGGGGCCAGGCAGCGCCTGGCTGTTGGGGGAGACATAGCCTCCCCTTACCAGCCCTCCATACAATTTTGGAAACCCGATGTGGCCCTCAGGCCAAAAAGTTTGCCCGCCCCTGCTCTACAGGCATAATCCAGTTCCTATTGAAGACAGTGGAAGACTTGCATTGACTTCAGTATGAGTTAGATCAGGCCCCAAGTCATCCCATTTGATTCCAGTATGAGGAATATAAATTCTTACCAAGACTGTATTAGCTGGTGAACATGAATTGTTCTGTGAGCCAGAATAGTACTCTTCCCCTCTTCCTCCCACATATTGGGTGTGCATTACTTGCTTTGGCAATGTGCAGATCCAGTATAAGAAGTCTGGTAAATGAATGAAAATGCCCTTTTTGAAATCTAGAGCTCAGCCAGCTAAATTAAACTAAAATAACTTTATTTTAAATTTAAAAAATATTGTTCCCAAATCCAGGACCAGATCTAGGGTCATATTATTAGGGGAGGGTATTTTTGGGCCTTTGAATGTTGTAATTTAAAAAGTGAACAACCTTTCAAGGAGGTAGTTAAAATCCAAGACTTTCCAGGGATCTAAGAGTTTTAAAAAGTGAAATTTGGCTACTGTGTCAGTATTTTGCTATGATTTATAATTTAAATAAAGGATGAAGGCTGTACGTACATATTGTACATATTTTGGCCTTTCTGACAATCACTTGGGGCTCCTTGAAGATCATTTGGGGGAACAAAATGTCTCTTTTGCCCCACTGATAGTGCCAGGTCTGCCCAAATCCCACGTTGCCCTGGTTCACCACCCTCCTGTTGTTTTAACAATTCAGCCAATCTGAAAGAATAACCTATGGCTCTTTGATTTTTTCCTGCTTGAGTGCTTGGAATGGCTTAGCAGCTTGGTTTGATGGGGTAGGTAGCTTTGAATTGTAATATATGGGATTTTTTATTGTTTGTTTGAGGGGGGGCTGGTCATTTTGTTCCTGATCCTGCAGTCCTTACACATTTGAACAGCCCCATTAACTTGGTGGGATTCTTCCCGTGAACAAGGACTGCAAGACTGGGCCCATTGTTTGTTTGCTTATCTGTCTCTGTTTTCTTGCCTATTCTTAGGTTGATCCTTACATTTTCCTAATCTCTATGAAAAAAATATGTAGATGAGAAACATGAGGAAATTATTCACACTTGCACCTAGTGCAACTTTACATTTTTCAGAATATTAGCTATGTCATTTTGGCCAATGATCATTTTCCCAGAGTAATGTTCAAGTGAAGTGAGGTATCTCAGGTAGGGACAATAGATATACTGGTCATTGTTATTTCTAATTACAGAGAATCTTGTTATTAGAAATCCCTCATCTGAGTCCCAGTTCCTTAGTTCAAAACCTCATCCCATCTGAGTTTTTATTAGTTTAGCATTTACATGAATGTTCATGTAACACCGTCCGCTGGCCTGGTCATCTGTGGGAATTGAACCCAGGATCTCTGGATCTAAAAGCAAAGACCTTTATGGCTTGTGCTAAAGGACTAGGTTAATAAACTCAGAGGCAGTAGCTCATTCATAAACCTTTATACATGTCAACTAAAGGCTGACAAGCAGCCACACTGTTAGCACATGGTGCATGTAGAAAGAATATTATCTAAGGTTTTTAATCATCCCTTTTTGGAATTTTAAATTCAGAATAATTTGTTTCACGGAGCACAGTTGGTATATTTCAGAGAAATATAAACCTGTAATCCAAATTAGTTACAAATATACTTTTAAAAATTAAAACAAAAGTTAGCTTTTGGAAAAAACATTCACACAAACCAATACCGAGCAAGACTGACTAGAGATGTAAATGTAGCAGAGTGTTGTCTAATGGTTCGAGGCTTGAGCATAGCTCAAGAGATGAGTTCTATTCCCAGGTCTGCCACCAACTGACTATGTGATCTTGGGCAAGTCGCTTAACCTCTCTTTATTTTGTTTCTCAATTTTAAAAAAGGGGTAATTATTTACAAGGGTTGTGTGAGGCTCAGTTAATTGTATCTTAAAGCACTTTTTAGATTCTCAGATTAAACGTGGTATAGAAGGGTAAAGTTTTGTTATGCAGTTAGGTGTGGTTGGGTTAAGCAGCTAATACTGGAAAAAGGAGAGGTACATTTTAAAGGAGACTGTATTTTTTTATTGACTAAGATATTTTTACAAATCTTCCCATCCTCAAAATCTTTTAACTGTATAGATGTCATTATGATCGGAAGATTCTGCAAAAAACCTTTGGCGAGTGGAAGGAGGAATGGTGGATTGTTTGCAGAGAGTGGAAGCTCAGCGTCAGAGCTGACTGCCATTACAGGTCTGTGAAATGACGTTGTATTGTTGTGTCCACAGCGGTGTGAGAAATCCTCCCTGGGTCTTGGAGGATGGTGTGTATGTCAGTAAACAAACTACCCCAGCAGCACTGTTAGGTGAGGAAAGGCCAATGTTAATGCTTTCCTCACTTATTATTTACAACTTTTTCTTCCTTCCTTATTGCCACCCTTCATCCAACAAACAGTACATTTTTCTTTCTTTGTCCTAAGATGAAATCAGATGTCACAGCTCAGGTGTCTTCAGAGTACTGTTCACCTTGTATGAATCAAATTTACTGATATCCAGGAATCAATCATTAATTTAGATCACTCTGAACATGTTCATGTTGATATTCCTCTCGTCTTCTAAGTGGCCAAGTTTTCTTGAGGTATGCTGTTATTTGACTTGGAAAGAAGGAGCAAATGAGCAGCTGGACGCTTGTCTTTTGTGTTCTTTTTTTATTGTGTCAAAATGCAAAGTAGTTGCCATGCCTCTTGTCTGCTGCTCACATGTTGACTAAGATTTGGGAACTTGATCTCTGTCTTGCTCCCAGATTATCTTCCATGTTGGCACAAACTCTGAGCCCATTAGTAGTGAAACAGGCATTCTAGATCCGCTTCTGCTTATATTGCTGTATGATGGGACAAATTAAGTTTTCTTTTCAAGAGGCTTTTATATATCCTGAGTAACCATATAATCCCTTTATACCTTCCCCTCAACCTCTTAATGTAACATCAAAGCCTCCTGTACTCTTTCTCACAAGGCTTTTTTGGCTATTGTTCATAGGAACAAAGGGGTTTCGTCTTTCCTCACCTTGTCTCAGAGAGTGAGGAGTTAATGGATACCCTAGTTCTGTCTCATTTTTACATGGTCTCTCTGTGCAGTCCTTTTCAGTTTGAGAACGCTTTCAGAATCCTCTTGTTGTTAATGTCTCAGTATGGGGCAGTGTAATTATTTAAAGGTAGACTGGAACATTGATGGATGAGTGATTGAGAGTGTAGGCCACACACACTCACTAAAAATATCTCTGTGAAGATGTTGCCTGTGCAGAATGGGTTATCCAAAGGGCAATCAAAGTTGATCCAAAACTTTTTCCCCTTGGATGTTAAGAAGCCTCACTTTCCTTGTGCCACCATGACTTTTCCATTGAATGGCAGAAGAAAAAGTCCAGATTCTGTGCTGCGAGACACTTCCCTTTCAGAATCTGACTATAAAGTCTCACTAGAAGCTGCTCTGTGTGATAGGAATCTCTCCTGCCCATTCCAGAACAATTGAGACCAGGTCTGCTGTACAGGAGCTAGCTAGATTGGATCAAGGCTTATGATGGATTTTTTTTTGTTTTGTTTTTAACATGCGAACATGGGCATGGCCATAGTGGGTCAGACCAATGGTCCGTCTAGCCCAGTATCCTGTCTTCTGACAGTGCCAGCGCCAGATGCTTCAGAGGGAATGAATGGAACAGGGCAATTTATCAAGTGATCCATTCCCTGTCATCTAGTCCCAGCTTCTGGCAGTTAGAGTTTTGGGACACCCAGAGCATAGGGTTGCAGCCTGGCCATCTTGGCTAATACCGTTGATGGACCTATCCTCCATGAATTTATCTAATTCTTTTTTTAATCTAGTTATTCTTTTGGCCTTCACAACATCTCCTGGCAATGAGTTCCCAAGGTTGACCATGTATTGTGTGAAGAAGTTTTTCCTTATGTTTGTTTTAAACCTGCTGCCTGTTCATGTTATTGTGTGATCCCTGGTTCTTGTCTTCTCTGAAGGGGTAAACAACACTTTCTTATTCACTTTCTCCACACCATTCATGATTTTATAGACCTCTATCATATTCTCCCTTAGTCTCTTTTCTAAAATGAACACTGGCAGTCTTTTTAATCTCTCCTTAATTTCCTTGAATCATTTTTGTTGCCCTTCTCTGTACCTCATCCAAGTGTAATATCTTTTCTGTTGTTCAGATATTTCCTGTACAACCTGATATTCCAAGCCTGGAAGACTTTTATATGCCAGCAGCGAGAAAAGAGGTGCAAGTATCGTGTCGCAGAGGCTCATGGTGAGAGGGGAAGGGGGAGCAGCTTTCTTAAACATAATGTCAGTTTTTCAAGGATGTATTTCCCTGCATGTGTTTGTGTATTTACCTCCCCGACTCCTGTGTGAAAGTGTAATTTACCAAGGCTTGTGGTATGTTCTCCATTACTGGTAATTTTTAAATCAAGCTTGGATGTTATACTTTGGGAATTATTTTGGGGAAGTTCTATGGCCTGTGTAACACAGGAGATCAGACTAGATGATCACAATGGCCTTGGAATCTCTGAATCTTATGTGCAGATGGTTGTCAACCTAAGGCTAGCAGGGGAGATTGCTCTTAATGCATTGTAGTGTGCAGCTATACAGATAGTTACGGATGCCAGTGAAAGAGCTTAAGGGACTCCCTATCTGCTCTTCAGTGTGGGTCTGATCATTGGTACGGTATGTATTTGAATGGGTATTTTCACAAGAACAAGTTACTGGTGGAGTTCCCCAGCCCCTCAGCTGATGTAGGAGTCAACTCTGGCTTCCTCTTTGTGCATATGTTGATTTTTACCCACCTTATCCTGAATCCCCTCTCTTTTTAGAACATGTTACAGGTGAAATGAAGCTCATAACATTTTCACAGTGAAATAGAGTTCTGACTTGATCTATGTTGAGTCCTGGATTCTGTAGCTCCTAAGTGCACTAAAGCAGGGTGCACATGTTCTCTGGTCTACTGTGGCTATGAAATCCAGCTGGGGAATCGCACGTGCGAAGGGGATATATATTCTAGATGCACCGGAGGAGAAAGTTAGTTTTCTTTGCAAATGCCTACCCCACTGACCCACTTGCCTGTAATGGTCTCAACTTCCAGTGACTACTGACAAAGATAGTGATTCCTTTGAGATCAAGTGGTAAATGACTGTATTTTTAAAGCTGAAGTCAAGATTTTTGTCCCATACTGCATGTCCAGTGGGAGGTTAGCTGACAACTAACAACTGGTGTTTGTATATGTGTGCAACCCTGGAAAGTTACAGACCAGCACCTTATGTCGGGTATAGTAGACTCAAAAGAGACTCATCCACCTTCTTGTGGAGGGAGGTTCTTGTGGAAGTAAATGTGTCCCTTAGGCTAAGTGGCAGCTATAAAGTGAGGCCAGTGGTGAGGAAGGATTCTGTCCTCCCCGACTGCTGCAGATGCCCCTATCCCAAGCCAGTTTACTTGATCAGGTACAGGGACTAGGACCTGGCTGTAGTTTGTAAAGCACTTGGGGATCCTTCAGGATGGAGGGCAGTAATATACATGTAAAATATTTGCTTTCCCATCACCAAGTAAGGAGGCCAGGCATTAACATGCAACCCTACTTCCATTTCCACAAATTGCATCTCGAGCTGTTGATTATGAAACCTTAGAATTTACAACATTGAAGAGGAGAAAATGGAGAAATTACTCCAGTAGCTCTGAGCAATGCTTTTAAATGTTAATACCACATATCCAATGAACACAAATTATTTGGTTTACAAAGAAAAATAATAAACCTCCCATTAATTAGTCAAAAAGTGAAAAAGAAGTAATCCCTTTTCAGATATGTTAGATCTTGGCTCACTAGATTTTGGAGGACGTTGTCATAGAAAGATATAAAATTAACCAGCTTGTGTTTGGGGAAAGATACACTTTGGGTCATTTCTCATTAATAATAGTCCAAATCAACATCATCAGTCTTGGGCTATGGGTTTGTTCTAAAAGATTGAGAGGGAGGCAGTTTGTCCTAATGGATAGACCACTGGACTGTGACTCAGGCAACCTATGTTATGTTCCTGGCTATGCTACTGAACTTGGGCAAGTTCTTATCCTCACCTCTCTGTGCCTCAATGTACCCATTAAAATGAGGATAATGCTCCCTTGTAAAGTGCTTTGAGGACTACTGATGAAACGCTATATAAAGAACTAGATATATTTTTAATTTTGTCCAATAAGCCAGATATGCTGAGTAATTTCATACTCTTAGGAGATCTGGAAGATTTTAAAAGATGCCAAGTGCTGGTTTGTTCTATGTTTGTACAGAGTCCAGCACAATGGGTTAGTGATGGGCAGCTATTGCTATACAAATAATATTTCCTCAACATTCTCAGTAACTGTATCTGAAGCTGCAGTATGTGCCCACAGGAATTGTGCAGCCTGAACAAAGTCATTACACAGTGTTTTATTTATACCTGGCAGGTTATTTGAAGCTATTGATATTTCAGATCTTATCTTAAACCCATCTCCGTTACTCTGCCAGCAGCTAAGGGGCTTGTCTACATAAATTATTCTGGAATAAAGTATATGAATTTAAAGTGCAATAGCAATTTTGCAATAAGTCTTCATGTGGACACTCTTGTTCCAGAATAAGAGTGTCCATGCAGGGAGCTATTGAGGAGTAGCTATTCTGGACAATTTCCTTGTGCAGACAAGGCTTATCTGTGCCTGCCTCTCTCTAACCCCAGCTCGTGGAGTGGCTGCAGTTTTAGATTTTCCCGGTAGGTGGCAATGTAAGGCTGATAATGATTTTAAAAATACCAAATCCTTGTATGTCATTTAAAAAAAATCTTGTGACCATTGCTGTGCACAGCGGAGAAGCAGAAGCTGCGCTGGACATGGCAGCATTGGCTGATCTACATTGATGTTCGCAGGACCAAGCATAGGATGCGATCCGAGGCATTGGCGTTCAGGGAAACAAGCACTCTGCGGTGAGAATGGGTTTGAAACAGTCACATGTTAATCACAAACACCTTCTCTGTCCCATGATCTGTTCCTACATTGTATCTTGCTGGTTCATAGTTATGGTTTTGTCTCAACTGCCTTCTCCCCTACCCCTCAAAGGACCACATAACTCCATCTAGAAAGCAGTGCATCAATAACATGTGTATGTAGAGCCCTGCCTTTCCTGATGAGAGGAGGTTAGTTCCTCACCCCACACTGCAGAATTAATGGGTCTTAAATGCTTTTGGCAGCGTGTCATGGAGAGTGTGGACAAGACGACTGTGCCAGAAGTGTACTGACCATGAGATGAATACTCTGGCTCTGCAGCACTGGGCCCAGAGCCTGCAGTTTCGGGTAAGTCCTTCAAACCCAGACCCTTCATACCTGAGATCACGCATGGTTGTGAGTAATAGCTAGCAAATGAATAAAGAATTCTCCACCCTCAATAATCCCTCTGTACACTGAGATACCTCTAATGAAAGGATGTTTATAGATTGGGTGATGCGAGGTATAAGTTTCACCGTACCCCTCCAGATGTGCATGTGCATTTTACCTGTGAACTGCTTCTCAGTTGTGCAAGTAAAATAGAACCATCCCCTGGTTCTCTCCACATGGGGTCCTCAAACATCCTTCTTCTCTACAATGGAGGTATAAAAGCAACATCCAGGCTTTTCTAGAGTTCAGTGTATTTCTAAGTTGCTGCATGGCCAAGGGAATTATTATGATTCTTTACACAATGCCCAGGAAGATACTAGATGCTTTATAGAGTCATTAAAAAGACAAAACATGGTCTCTGCCACAAAGAGCTCCCCACTTTAAAACAAATAGATAAATAAGAGGTGGAGGAAAATGATTTTTATTAGTATGTTTCAAACACATGGGCAAAAGGAGTCTGTCATCTTATCTTCCTCGCTGGGTCATTTACACTCACTACCCAGCAGAAGTGAAGTGAATGTAGGACAATCACTGTACAATGGGCAGTTAATCTTTTGTGAAATCCAAAGTGAAAATAATTTGTCAAGACGATATATTTTATTTCCTGTGCCCTGGAATTGTTCAGCCTTTTCCCTGAAAGGTTGATGGCTGCTGTCATGAGTTTAGAACAAGGCACTTGCTCTCTTTCCACTTGGGTAGGGTGTGGTCTTTGGTTCCAGCCTGACTGAAAGATGGCAACCATGCATGGGATCAGCACTTTGCTAGGGAGGCTGGTCCCATGATTTGGGAAACACTGTTAGGACTTTAGATATCTGCCTCCTTCATCTCCTTTAAATTAAAAGATTGTACTTGGGAGCCCATTATTCATTCCCAGAAAGTAGCATTCTGCCCTTTAAAAGGAAGAAATGATAGTGTAACTTAAAATTTCTCTGGCTGTTGTAATACTGACCCTGGAATTCCCTGTTCCCTCTCACCTTCCACTCTGCAGTATGCTTTGGGTATAGAAACAGCTCAGTGCTGTTGACAAGGTGAGAGGAGTTTGGTTGCACATGTAGGGAAAGCCAGGGTGGGAATGAGAGGGAAGGAGGAGGTGGTAAATGAAAGTCCTGGCCTAAATAGATTGGAAATGGCCAGTAGAATTGAACATAAATGATTGCTTCCTGAAAACCTCATGGCTCCTTTATTTTTGTCTCCTGGTCGCTATTTGATATGCTCTCCCTCTTCGTTGCCTTTGGGCTTCCTTATCCCCTTCCTTTGCTCTTGCCCATTCCCTCAATGTTCCCTTGCTTTCCTCTGCTTATTCTTGGCTGACCCTCCTCCTCATTTTTTCTAATTTGTATTGTCAGGCCTGGCTACAGTGGATGGAGCTGTATTTGCACATCCAGCATGACAAGCAGAAGGAGGCCTGGGCAGTGAATCATCATCAGCACTGGGAGCTGAGAAGATGCATGAAGGCCTGGCTTGGGCATCTGCAGCTTCAAAGAGAAAAGAAGCATCAGGACAGTGAGTGAGAATCATAGAAATATAGGACTGGAAGGGACCTCGATAGGTTATCTAGTCCAATCTGCTGCACTGAAACAGGACTAAGGATTATCTAGACCAGCCCTGACAGGTGTTTGTCTAACCTGTTCTTAAAAACCTCCAATGACGGTGATTCCACAACATCCCTAGGTAATTTGTTTCAGTGCTTAACCTTACAGGTAGGAAGTTTTTCCTAATGTCTAACCTAAATCTTCCTTGCTGCAATTTAAACCCATTACTTCTTTTCCGGTCCACAATGGTTAGAGAGAACAGTTTATCACCCTCCTTCTTGTAACAACTTTTTATGTACTTGAAGACTGTTATCATGTCCCCTGCCAAGTCTTCTCTTCACCAGACTAAACAAGCCCAGTTTTTTCAATCTTTCCTTGTAGGCAATGTTTTCTAGTCCTTTAATCATTTGTTGCTGTCCTCTGGACTTTCTCCAGTTTGTTCACATCTTTCCTGAATTGTGGTGCCCAGAACTGGACACAGTACTGTAGCCGAGCCCTTATCAGTGTTGAATAGAGTGGAAGAATTACTTCTTGTATCTTGCTTACAACGGTCCTGCTGTACATCCCAGAATGATGTTCGCTTTTTTTGGAATAGTATTACATTGTTGACCCCTATTTAGTATGTGAGCCGCTATCACCCCCAGATCCTTTTCTGCAGTTCTCTTCCTAGGTAGTCATTTCCCATTTTGTATTTGTACAATTATTCCTTAGTAAGTGGAGTGCTTTTGTCTTTATTCAGAGTAACAGCCGTGTTAGTCTGTATTCGCAAAAAGAAAAGGAGTACTTGTGGCACCTTAGAGACTAACCAATTTATTTGAGCATGAGCTTTCGTGAGCTACAGCATACAGGTATGCATCCGATGAAGTGAGCTGTAGCTCACGAAAGCTCATGCTCAAATAAATTGGTTAGTCTCTAAGGTGCCACAAGTACTCCTTTTCTTTTTGTCTTTATTGAATTTCATTCTATTTAAGTCAGACCATTTCTCAAGTTTGTCAAGATCATTTCGAATTTTAATCCTGTCCTCCAAAGTGCTTGCAACCCTCCCAGCTTGCTATCGTCTGCAAACTTTACAAGTGTATTCTCTATGCCATAATCCAAATCATTTATGAAGATATTTGAATAGAACCAGACTCACAACAGATCCCTTCAGGACCCCACTCAATATGCCCTTCCAGCTCAACTGTGAGCCATTGATAACTACTCTGAGTATGATTTATGAGCCAGTTGTCCATCCACCTTATAGTAGATTCATCTAGCCTGTATTTCCCTAGTTTGTTTATGAGAAGGTCATGTGAGACAGTATCAAAAGCCTTACTAAAGTCGAAATATATGATATCTACTGCTTCCCCACTATTTACAAAGACTATCCTGTCAAAGAAGGATAGTAGCTTGGTGTCACATGATTTGTTCTTGACAAATCCAGGTTGACTATTACTTATTATCTTATTTTCTTCTAGGAGCTTACAATTTGATTGTTTGATTATTTGTTCCATTATCATTCTGGGTACTGAAGTTAAGATGACTGGTCTATAATTCCCTGGCTTGTCCTTATTCCACTTTGTATAGATAGATACTATATTTGAATGGAGAGATAGGACAGAATAGGGCTTCACTACCTAAACAACTCATTGCCACCAATAGGAGAAGTTGATATATTTTCCCATTTAGGAGACACTTGGATGCTGAAGAGTCGTGGCCTGGGCTAGCAAGGATTGTGTGATTTGTGTACTGATGCATCCAGAATGCTGTTGCCTTATTGTGGAAAGAGGATGGATATCATCTTAGAAAGGAAATTGCTCTACTGACCAAAGCTTACACACTGTAGTGTGTACTCTCATTGGGGTACCTGACAGGAAGAAGTATGAAGCCAACTTCAGAGTTAGTATCAGTTCCTGCAAGGATTTCCTGAATAACCAGAACAATGTCAGCTAATAGGTGGTGGTAAAATTCTTGGTAAAATTCCCATCATCCCTTGCTGGTACTGGAGATTCTGTCACTTGAGAGCCTAGAGTTTGCATGTCATTGTCTTGTCCTGACACAAATGATGCAGGAGCAGAGACAGCTGGTCATGTGTAATTCATGTCCGTTGTTCTAGAAGTGGCTCAGCAACATCACCAAGTCCATGTGCTCCAGCAATGTTTCTCCGGCTGGCAGCGGGCCTGGGAGCACAGGAGAAGCATGCAAATCCACCAGGAGTGCATTGGTGAGCTAGCAGCAAGGGTTACCTTACGGAGAGTCTTCACGCACTGGAAGCATTGTATCCTTTGTGTATGCTACCATAGAGATGCCAGGTTCAAGATACTCCTGCAGGTGGACGGGGCAGATGAGCAGTAATGTAAGAAGCAGCATTTGGGTCAGGCATGGTTGGACTGAAAAGCAACTGTTCATTAGAAAGGTGCAGGTTAGTCCATAGTAAATGGGCATTGGAAGGGAGCAAGACTAGCAATTGGAACACATTAGCTAAGAACCTGCAGGCACTAGGATATGGCAGCAGGGAATCGCTGACAGTAAACAAGAGATGTGTCTTTTTAAGTCAGTGAAGCCTCTAACAGCTTCACTGCAAACAAAATGTCTCTGTGTGCATACCAGTGCAGAAAATCCAACACTAAAGCAATTGTGGACTGGAATTCAGTGTCTGTCCCTGAAGGAGAGGGTGTGTTGTGTGTGTCTATAAAAGATACTTTCTTTTTAACTTGATGACAGATGTTATACTGTGCATGGAAGAGACCTGGAAGCACAAGCTTGCAGAAAAGCATCACCGGCACCACCTGTTGGTAAGCGCTTTCTAATATCTCAGGTGAGAGGGAATCTAGGCTATTTGGAATGATTTCCCAGAGCTGCACCTAGCCACCATGTGTGTTATGCTTTAGGTGGTATGTATAGCATTTCCTTCTGTGAAATGTTCAGCTCAGATACTAGGTGCACAGATTCAAACTGTCATGGAATCCACCAGACTCTCTGTTCATCAGGGTGTTGTGTGCAGAGAAGATAGATTAATAGACTTTAAGGCCAGAAAGGAACCATCATGATCATCTAGTCTGACTTCCTGCACATCACAGGCCACAGAACCTCACCCACCCATTCCTGTAATAGACCCATAACCTCTGACTGAGTTACTGAAGTCCTCAAATCATAATTTAAAGACTTCAAGTAACAGAGACTCCACCACTTACATTCGTTTACACCTTAAAGTGACCCATGCTGCAGAGGAAGGCAAAACCCCCCCAGGGTCTCTGTCAGTCTGATTCAGGGGAAAATTCCTTCCCGACCCCAAATATGGTGATCAATTAGACCCTGAGCTTATGGGCAAGACCCACCAGCCAGACACCTGGGAAATAATTCTCTGTAGTAACTCAGAAGCCTCCCCATCTAGTGTCCCATTGGAGATATTTGCTGCTAGCAGTTGCAGATTGGCGACATACCATTGTAGGCAGTCTCATCATACCATGCCTTCTATAAACATAGCAAGCTCAGTCTTGAAGGCAGTTAGATTTTTTGCCACCATTGCTTCCCTTGCAAGTCTTTTCCAGAACATCACTCCTCTGATGGTTAGAAACCTTCTTCTAATTTCAAACCTAAATTTGATGGCCAGTGATATCCATTTGTTCTTGTGTCCAAATTGGCGCTTAACTTTAATAAGATAGAGGACTGACACTCATATCTTGATGGGAAATCTCATCTGAGATGTCTTTCCAGTCAAGAGCAAATCAAGTTATTGTTCCAATCAAGAAGCAAATTAACTCAGACCAGTTGGTCCCTTGTGTGCTCCCTGGTCCCTTCACTCTGAAATAGCATCTTCCCCTTTTTATTTTAGTGATTTTTCTCACCTTTGCTACTTATGCAGGAGGATTACTGCCCCAGTGCCATGAGGATAAATGGCTTTGTTCCTTTTTACACTGGTGTGCTACAGGAGTCAATGTCTGTACTTCCTGTACTCGCCTCTTGAAGGCTGAAAACCTTCCCTCTGTGATAATGCCATCATGTGCCAGCCACCTGTATGAGAGCCTATAAATGTCTCTTCCACTTGGGGAGGGATAGGAGTTAGTCTTTTTTTTCTTTATCCTTAAAAGCACGCCCACTTACCAACATAAATAAATTCCTTATCTCTGGCATTCACAGGGCCTCTGGCTTGTTGGAGCAGATGATATTCTATAGTGTGAGGCAGTGTTGAGCATCAAAACAATGACCCTAAGGCCAATGAGATTATATTTTGGAAATAGCAATAGTAGTGTAACAGGAAGTGCTGGCCCTTTAAGTCAGGGTACAGTCTCAGCACATAATTCTTCCCAGTTCAGCCCAGAATTGAGGCATTCTGGGATTTGTAGTTCAGAGAGACCATAAGAGTTAGAGGTCAGTAAAGAGCTGGGAGAGGGGAGAGCAGTATTTAAGATCCCCTTTCCCAGTACAGAGAGATCTTGGGAAAGGACAGGTTGTGAGCCTCCCCTGCTTCAGGAGCAAGTTGGGGGTCTCCAGTCAGAGACGGAGACAGGGAAAGGGCAGGGCCTATTGATTTCTCCATTGAGAGAGGGTGTGGGAAGGGGCCTTGGCAGTAATTGCTGACAGAGCAAGGGAGAGAGCTGGATGACTCAAAAGAAACCCTAGGAAGGGGGAGGTTTTTAATTTAGCTGGAGAGCTAAACTCTCCAACCAGGGGGAGGGAAACTGAAGCTCGGCTCTGTATCCATGACAAGGCAGTAAGGCTGACCATTACAAGTAGCAACAAAGCTGGATTCTGTTGGAACAGTTGGTCCCAAGGAAAATTGGCTCCTCGCTGCTTGGTTATTCAGGCTACACAGTGAATGGTAAGTAAAATTCTGCTGATTGTTTTCTCAGCGCTTTGGGTTTAATGCCTTGCGGAAGAACATTATAAATGCTCGTCTCCAGCAAATGAGAAGAAATTTGGCTCATCGGCAGCATCAAGTAATGGTGGGTTTAATTTGTGTTATGCTGTGTTTATGTGAGACCTTTCCCTGATCCTTCCCACCTTCTCACACCTGTTCCTATGAAAAAAGAAAAGGAGTACTTGTGGCACCTTAGAGACTAACCAATTTATTTGAGCATAAGCTTTCATGAATGAAAGCTTATGCTCAAATAAATTGGTTAGTCTCTAAGGTGCCACAAGTACTCCTTTTCTTTTTGCGAATACAGACTAACACGGTTGCTACTCTGAAACCTGTTCCTATGAAGTGTTCTCTAGTCAGTTGCATTGTTCCCTTGCTACCAGCAGTTTCAGAAAATATCTCCTGTGTAAGTCTAGGGTCAGTCACAGACATACTGGCCTAGTTATGTGTTGTCATAAGCCCCATTGCGAACCTCTTTGTAGCCAAGAAGATTTATAGTCTCTGTATGTAGGGAACAATTGGCTGTAACCTTGTGACAAGGAGAGTGAAGTGATTCAAATAAGCTCAGCAGAGCACACATTATAGCAGCACCTGGATGTAGCAACATTTCTATTTTCAATTTTTTGAGGACTCCTAGATCTATATTAAAGACATTCAGAGCTGGAAGAAAACGGAATTGTATCAGGCTCACGTGGTTTTTAGACTGTTTTGTTTTGTATAGCAGTACAATGTACTTTAAGGAACTCTCCCTTCAGAATGCTGTATTAGCAGAACATCTGCGTCGTCATTCTTTTGGATTCCCCTGCTCTTGTTACCTGAGTTTTTCTATCTCTGCTGTTTTGCTCCAGTTGCTGCAGAGCTTCTGGAATCGCTGGAAGTGTCGGTTAGAACAGGAGGAGGAAGAGCATCAGTGGTCCCTGACACTAGCAGCTCGCAACCACTACAGGTACTTCAGGGACATGTATTTTTAGATGCAATTAAGGGGCTGGAACTTACTAGCTCTTGGTTCTGGTTTTAAATCTGGTAATGATTCGATGCGTGAGATCATCCTTGCACATTATGAAGAGTGGTCTAGCTCTGGACCATACCTCATTTGAGAAACATGGGGGGGGAAATTGATATTGGTACGCCATGAGCCTTGTCTAGGTTTGCTTATTTAAAAAAAAATCTCCCACCAGTGGTGGGAGTACTAGTGTAGACATGGCACAGGCAGTTTTGCCACCAGGTTGCATAGACCTGCACTGAGCAGGGTTAGAAAACAGGGTGGTAAAACATCTTCCCTCTCTACATGAGTGCTACCACCGTGGGAGCCTAAAGTGGGAGAGATCATTTTTTGGGCAGGTGTTGTTAACTACCATAGAGGCTAAATTCCTCTTTAATCCCAGTGAAGATACCTATTTCAGGGTTGAGTGCATAATTATGAAGCAATAGAAGAAACTCTTGCAATTGTACCTGCCTAGATTGTGTTTTTAGATAAATATGTAACTTGCCTTTCTTTTGGTGGGGTGGGAGGAATCTGTGTGGCATTCTTAAAGCACTTTAAGGTAACACAATTATTTTCTGATAGAGACTTACTGTTCAGGACACTAAGTTATATGTAGTTGTCCAGGTCCCAAGCTGCTCTTTCAAATAGAGGGAGGCTGTTTGCTGAATAGTTGGGTTTTATTTTTTTATTTCAGGGTAGCGCTTCTGCACAAGTCTGTCAGGTTGTGGTTAAGGAATGCCAAGTGGAGAAGACACAGGCAGGTATGGAGTATTTGTCATGTTTAAGTAGCTCTTACATGAGATTCAACCCAAATGATTCTAAAAGCCGGAGGATGAAGGTTGGGTGAATGTGCCAGTCATTTCTGTGGTGCAGCAGATTCATAGGATAAAATCATGTTCTCTCTGATCAATAGCTTGTTGAAAGAATTGTACATCAGCCAGTCAGAGCACTTCTCTGGGAACCAAAGCATGCTAATGTTGGCTGCTGGAGTTTCTAGGAAGGACAGGAAGCCCTGATTAGTTGATTTATGATCATCATTACTATTATTGTTTAGTTTCCAGTAGTGCCCACACTGTAAGCCTTGTTTTGAAATATTACTTTGTTCTGAGTGAAGCCTCCAGAATGAGCTGGAACTGTTGAGCTAGTTGGGTGGAATTGCTTTTCCACTTCCTTCCCTGTGAGAAGTGTGGAGTAAAGTTTTATGAATCATAGACTATCAGGGTTGGAAGGGACCTCAGGAGATCATCTAGTCCAACCACCTGCATAAAGACTAGAAACAAACCCCAAAAGCTAACACTTGTATGTTAAGTAGGATAGGTTAGTTCAGATGGCCTTGTTGTGGTAGTCCCTTGGGAAGGGAGCACTGTTCTGAAATGAAACCAAGCCTGTCATTTGCTTTTTAGATTCAATATGCCAAAGCTGACAGTCACTATGGAAGAGTGATCTTGCCTGTCACCTTCCAGGCCTGGAAGAGGTTTAAGAACTATCAGCGCTGGTGGAGAGAGATGAAGGAAACGTCATCATGCTTTCATAGGTACAGTGGATTGTTCTTATGGACTGACTTTAAAAAGAGTATGTGCATTGGGCTGCAGCAACCAGTGCCTGTGTAACTAAGAGTAAAATGTGTTGTATAATCCATTTAGGTCACCTCATGAAAACAAAAGGTGACTTCCTGGAACCTGTCGTTCTTCAATAGTTGCCTCTGCGCCTTCCCACATGTTGTTTCCTTACATCTTGACACCAAGAGTTACAGAATCCCACAGGTGGGAATGCACAGAGGCCCTTGAAGAAATAGTAATGTTCCTTTGGACAACAGAAAGAATCTGGCTGTTGAAAGGCAGTGTGATCTAGTGAATTGAGATGAGACAGAGGCAGGAACCCATGATGTCTCATTTTTGGCTCTGACACTGACTTGGAGCTTGTCTGCACATAAACTGGAACCAGTGCAACTGGAATCACATTGTTTGCAATTCACACCTTTGTTTACTTTGATGTAACTTTGGGCATGTGCACTCTGCATTGGTTTAAAGCTAGTTTACATCATTTCAGTTTGCTCCTGTTATTTACTAGGGACAATATTTACCATGGGCAATCTAAACTGCTATAAGCCAAGTTTAAACTAGTGCAGTGTCCATGCAAATTTATACTCATTTTAACTAAATCACAACATCACAGCTTTAGTTAAACCGGAGCAACTTCTGTGTATAGACAACTCCCAAATGTATAACTTAAGTGAGTAAAAATCAGTGTTGGTCACAGTGAAATAAGTATCCAGCTGCAGACTTGCACTAAAATAACTAAACTCCAACCAATGTAGGTATTCTGGTTCCAGTTTCTGTATAGATAAGTCCTTGCATTGTCGCCTTGGCATGTCACTAATGGCTTTCCTTCTCCAGAGGAGCTCAGCTCCCCCCTCTCCCACTGAAATAAACAGAAGCCGTGGGTGCTTATCACCTCTGAAAATTAGGACACTAACTTGTCCCTCAGTTTCCCCACCTGTAAAGTAGGGATAATGAAATTACTAGCCTACTTCACTGGGGTGTAGTGGTGGTTGGTTAATGGTTTGTACAGTGGGTTGAGGATATAAAATGCTATATTTATTCAGTACATTGTTATCATCTTTTCACTTCTGTAATGATAGGGGAAAAAACTGAGAACAAATATTACTCTTTGTGCATTCTAATCTTCTAAAATCTCTAATCTTCTAATCTTTTAAAATCTTAAAAGAGATTTTAAAAGAACTTTTGTGGGCTCTTATTGTTTGCATGAATTCAGTCCTGACTCTGAGCTGGCAGGGGTGTGATGCAACTAAACTTAAGCATCGCTTCAGTTTTCTGATTAGAAAGCACATGACGAAGCACAGCTATAAAATCAAAGCAACGGCATAACAAATGGTTTCAATTTGGACAGATTGGCATGGTCATCAGAGCCCATAAGGCCAGTCCCTTAGATGTCAGACAGGATTAATTGGTTCCACTGACATTCTTCATTCTTGCTTGCAGAGAATTGTTGATGAGACAGGTATTTGACACGTGGTGGCTGAGTGCATGTCAGCAGCGAGAGAACCGGATGAGAGAGAGAATGGTAAATGCAGCACTTTCCCTTGGACTTCACCAAGGGGATAGATGGAACAGTTTCCTGATCACCTCCTGTGAACATGAGCAGCACAAGATGGGCTTGCACCAATTGCTATTCCACTTGAGTGGTTGGGGACCACATGAGACAATTTCCTGTGCCCATCACCACCTCTGAGGAAGCTTGCCCTGCTGCTCATTACAGACCACATCATGAGTTCCCCAATTTTCTCCTGTCTGTTGCAGGCCATTCTTCACTTTAAGCAGCAGGTACTGGTTCGTTTCTGGTGCTCCTGGCGCAGGAGAACAGTGGTGTGTTTGGAGGAGCGAGAGAGCACGGCTCTTGCCCGTGATCATTACTGCCACCTGCTGCTGTGGAAGACTTTCCATCTCTGGAAGAAGAACGTTCAGGAGATCAGATCAGAGTAAGAGGCAGCTTAAAACGGAGACTGATCCTGATTCAGTCTCAAAATTGGCCCCTTTCACAAAGGAGTTTCTGATTCACGCCAATACTGACCCTGCACGTGTTTTAGAAGCTGTTAGCGCATCCTAAATGTTTACATATTTAATAAATGTACTTTCCCAGCACAATAGCAAATGTGGATTCAGGCTTGGTGCTAGAGAAACACAATAGGTCTGGGTCAGTAAGGTCTGGTCTGTTTTTCCTTTAGGAGGATCAAGGAGATGAAAGCTGTTAGGTTTCACTATTCAAAGTGCCTGCAGTGGTCTTGGAGCAAGTGGAGAAAGGTGAGAATCCGAGCAGGTAGAGAGTTCTCAATCCTCCTCTATTTATCGATTACCTATGCTCATCATTTAGCTGCTTAACAGACACCATATTAAAGGCATTGTTTGGTCATAATGCTAGTTAATCTTGGGCTACTCTAACCAAAGACTGCTCTCTCCAAGGCGGGGTAAAACACTGCAATAAGGGGTAGTGTGTGGGAAGGTGCGAGGGAGTTCTTTGTTTGTCCTGCATTGCTCCACTGCTCACAGAGGTGGGGAGGGCAGGACTGTCACTCAGGGGTGTTACCCAGACAGTGGTTTTGGGACTATTACATGAATGCGTGTGTGAAGGCTTCCCCAACCATTACACTCTCTGTGCTTCCCAGAGCATCATTTAAGTGCTCCAGTGCCTGAGGGGAACTCCTAGGAAATACCACACACTGTTCTCAGGAAGAAGAAAAGGAGGACTTGTGGCACCTTAGAGACTAACCAATTTATTTGAGCATAAGCTTTCGTGAGCTACAGCTCACTTCATCGGATGCATTCAGTGGAAAATACAGTGGGGAGGTTTTTATTAAATAACCCTTTTTAGAAAGAAGACAGTTAAATATTATACCAATCTCTCTAGATTTGTGATAATTGGTATCTGCATGAAACATTATCCCCAGTTCACAGAACCTTCTGGTAACCTTCTGATTGTAACAGTTCTTCTCATCTCTTGTGAATGGGATATTAGCAAAAACCATGTCCGCTGCTGTTTCAACCAGCCTGACTCCAATAAAGACTGTTACTCCAAGGGGACCCTGGTGCACCCTGTACAGGAGCCTAGTGCTCTCTCACTGCTACAACCATTCTAGGACAATACACACTGCTGGCTGGAAGTAGCAGCCCAATTAGCATGCACCAGGTACATTGAGTGGGAAAGGGTCAGATCATCATCCTCATGGCAAATCCCAAAGGCTCATGGGCTACTTGCAAATTGAGTGCCACCTGGATCAATCTCTGATAAGGTGCTTAAGGTGGTCTGATTAAATTTATGTCCATCACTGGCAATCATGTAATGCCACCAAAGCTTTTGGTGCCACAGGATTGCCGGCCTTGTAGCGGCATTCCTTGGTACATGCACCACAACATTTTTTGCTTTTTCATTCCTATAATATGTGCAAAGCAAGAAAGCCACCAAAACCAAACCAGTGCTGATGAAGGTGGTTGCTGGGTTCAGCATTGAATATCCTAGTTTCTGATCTTGTCCTGCCACTTGATATGGAGCAGCTGACTGAGACAGTAAGAATTGATGATGTTTGGCATATCAGCCTCAGAGATAATAGCCTTTTCCCAGAATATAAGGATTTGCTGATCAAGTGGTTGGAGAAGCAGGGCTGTCAGACCTGTGTTGCTGAGGGTCACAGGCGGGAGTGGGGTTTCTGTTGTCTTGTTAACTGCATTTCCTATTAGAGCTAGTCTCTGGCACCAAAGTAAGCCATAAGGAAGTCAGAGATCTGAGTGTTCTTCATGTGAGGGGAACAAAGTCAACACTGCACTTCCCTTCTTTTGAACAATCTGATTGCAGGGTCCCTTTTCCCTAAATTACCCTTATATTATGAAATAAATCCTGTCATCTGAGTACTCTGCAGCTCCATTGTTAATGCTAATGAGGTGTATCTCATACGTCCTGGGGGGAGGGCTGGACCTTTAATTTATTAGGGCTCTGCCCTACATATGCCTTGTCATTAGATCACAGTATTAGATTTACATTTGGTTTAAATCTTTAAAAAAGGGAAGAAGGAGGATTCTGGGAACTACAGGCCAGTCAGCCTCACCTCAGTCCCTGGAAAAATCATGGAGCAGGTCCTCAAAGAATCAATCCTGATGCACTTGCATGAGAGGAAAGTGATCAGGAACAGCCAGCATGGATTCACCAAGGGAAGGTCATGCCTGACTAATCTAATCGCCTTTTATGATGAGATTACTGGTTCTGTGGATGAAGGGAAAGCAGTGGATGTATTGTTTCTTGACTTTAGCAAAGCTTTTGACACGGTCTCCCACAGTATTCTTGTCAGCAAGTTAAGGAAGTATGGGCTGGATGAATGCACTATAAGGTGGGTAGAAAGCTGGCTAGATTGTCGGGCTCAACGGGTAGTGATCAATGGCTCCATGTCTAGTTGGCAGCCGGTATCAAGTGGAGTGCCCCAAGGGTCGGTCCTGGGGCCGGTTTTGTTCAATATCTTCATAAATGATCTGGAGGATGGTGTGGATTGCACTCTCAGCAAATTTGCGGATGATACTAAACTGGGAGGAGTGGTAGATACGCTGGAGGGGAGGGATAGCATACAGAAGGACCTAGACAAATTGGAGGATTGGGCCAAAAGAAATCTGATGAGGTTCAATAAGGATAAGTGCAGGGTCCTGCACTTAGGATGGAAGAATCCAATGCACCGCTACAGACTAGGGACTGAATGGCTAGGCAGCAGTTCTGCAGAAAAGGACCTAGGGGTGACAGTGGACGAGAAGCTGGATATGAGTCAGCAGTGTGCCTTTGTTGCCAAGAAGGCCAGTAGCATTTTGGGATGTATAAGTAGGGGCATAGCGAGCAGATCGAGGGACGTGATCGTTCCCCTCTATTCAACATTGGTGAGGCCTCATCTGGAGTACTGTGTCCAGTTTTGGGCCCCACACTACAAGAAGGATGTGGATAAATTGGAGAGAGTCCAGCGAAGGGCAACAAAAATGATTAGGGGTCTAGAACACATGACTTATGAGGAGAGGCTGAGGGAGCTGGGATTGTTTAGCCTGCAGAAGAGAAGAATGAGGGGGGATTTGATAGCTGCTTTCAACTACCTGAAAGGGGGTTCCAAAGAGGATGGCTCTAGACTGTTCTCAATGGTAGCAGATGACAGAACGAGGAGTAGTGGTCTCAAGTTGCAGTGGGGGAGGTTTAGATTGGATATTAGGAAAAACTTTTTCGCTAGGAGGGTGGTGAAACACTGGAATGCGTTACCTAGGGAGGTGGTAGAATCTCCTTCCTTAGAGGTTTTTAAGGTCAGGCTTGACAAAGCCCTGGCTGGGGTGATTTAACTGGGAATTGGTCCTGCTTCGAGCGGGGGGTTGGACTAGATGACCTTCAGGGGTCCCTTCCAACCCTGATATTCTATGATTCTATGGTGGTTGGGTGATGAGACCAGGCATCATGTGACAGTAGTCTGTAGCTTCCTATGAGAGATTCTCTGTCAGAGAGAAGGTTGGGGCTAGGAAAGGCCATGGGGAAGTTTCTCCAGAGATAAGCAGAGTCTGGAGTAGGCCTGGCAGAGCTCTCCTGCTCAGGGGAATCCGAGAGTGAACTGGGATCTGAAGCCCCAATACAAGGGTAACTGGGAGACAGACCATCAGGGAAGTGCCCTCAGTGGATCTAGAGGGGACCAGGGTCAAAGAGGAGGAGGGGAAGGAATCTCCATACTAGCCATAGGGAAAGGCCTGACTGAAGTGACCTGCAGTGACAGGTGGGAGCAGATGCTGTAAGGGGAACAACAGTCTTGAGAAGAAGACACTTGAGGAAATACCATGCAGCAGAACCTGTGTTTTGGAATGAGCAGTTGAGCCCAGCAAAGGGCTTAAGAAACTGGAGTGGGGGACAGTGTGGGTCTGGTTTCAGGTGAGATTGGAACTGTTTTAATAGACGAGCCTCCAAGAAGGGGCGTTGTTTAACTTGCACAAGAGCCCAGGGGACAGTTTGAGAACCTGAAGGGGGAAACTGAGGCAGCAGGGTCTGGTGCCAGTTCAGGTAAGACCCTGTTATGCTGCTCTATAGGAGTGATGCTTCCTTGGAGGTTGGGGATTGTAGGCGGGTAACTCTTCTTCTCTTTCGCTTCCCACACAGTCTGATTTTCTTTTTTGCTTGTAGTATGTGGGACATCAGTCTAAGAAGTGGAAGACATTGGTGCAAGCAGACATGTATTATCAGCACTCACTGCTGGCCAGGGTCTTGGCTGCCTGGAAGGTAGGAGGATTATGTTTGTTTTGTTTCTCAAGCTTGCTGTGTCTGCACCCTCCACCCTGAGGAGGGAATGCCATATCTGCATTTGTGTTTGACTTTAGAACCCACACAGAGTATAAAGCCTGATGCTGCTACCGCTCCTGGAGTGTCTCCCTTGAGCTCCATTGGTGGAATCCTGTGTTTCTGGAGTACATGGGTCCGAGGTCTGACTTGTGTGGCTGTATATATGTAGATAGCTGCCAGTTACTCAGGATGGCAAAACCCATGTTGCTAATGTATAATTGCTATTGACAGTAACAAGAGAAGTGCTAAACTCTGGTGGCTGCAGCTTCTGCATCTGCTCCTGGACAGCTGCTGCTGAGAGTTCCCCAGAAAACTCCTCACCATAGTGTTCCTAACAGCTGGGGGAAGTCTCACTTCAGCACTGCTTTCTTTGCAGAGTTATCAGCAAAACATACAGTGCATTCTACGCCAAGTCGATGAAAAGGAGGAGGAGCATAACAGGGCACTGTTGCGGTAAGCCTGTCTCTCTCCGTGCAACTCTAGAAAGAAGGAGTTGCCCCAGGCCTCCTTGACTGACACATTCACTAATCCCTGAGCTTTTGACACTGAGAACTAACTCTCCCTTGCTTCACTGTTTTTCTGCATCTCAGCCGAACTAAAAGGAATGGAAACATTCTCATTGGACTGGATGCTGGCCGTGACCTTCTTGTGGATACTCACGTAGTGAGCCACCTCACTACCACCTGCTTTTAGCATGCGGAAACCTTGCCTGTGCCTCTCAAGGGTCAGCTGCCCAGCTCCATGGGCAACATGAACACTCCCTTCTAGGCTCCACCAGCCCCTCTGTCTCTCTACAGGCTAGCAATGGGTGCACTCCAACCCTTGAGCCCTCTAATTGTCTCCCCGGTATGTCCAGCCCCTGGTGCACTGTACACTCACAGTATTGACAGATTTGCTGCTTCCAACGAAACAGTAAACCTCAGTTTATCAGTTCCACCTCAGATCACCGCTCCTCTGAACACACTAGCACTTAGATATGTTTATAGTAAAAACAAGTGTACGTTTATTTAACAAAGCATAGAGACTGAAATAATAGTAAGTAGAAGTATTGGAAACAAATGGTTATGTATGAACTAAAATCATAACGTTCTAGATGTTAGAGTTAATTAACTAGATGCTCTAATGTCTTGTAGAGTAACGCTTATCCTTGCAGTGCTTCACAGCCAGGTTGGCTGTGACCTTCCTTTCATGACACACACTGTCAGCTTGCCTCCTAGGGAAGGAACTAGTGTATTCCCCCCACCCCCAAACACATACCAGTCCCATCCTTTGTCTTTATTCATGAACAGGACCACCTCTTCTCCCCACTGTTTGTTTCATCTTGTACATTTCCTTTCTTGTAGATTTCACAATCTCTTCTTTTGCCTGTGGCTCAGTATGCAAATAGGCATAGAGTGTGAGGCATACAGTATACAAATGACCAGGCAGGGAGATAAGTGTCTGCTGCCTCCTGCCTGAAAGGAACATCTCCGAGTTATGTCACCTCCTGGTGCCTTAACTCAAGATCTTAAGAACATTATTTTCAGTAGAGATACATAACTCCTTAAATATTATCCTTACATAAGTTTTGCAATGACGACCAGAGCGCTATTGGCTCTCAGTAGAGCTTTCATATGACACCATTTGATGAGCTATTGTGCATATATCCCAGCAGATCCCTCTTTGTGCCAGTTGGCATCAAGAAATCCCTGGATGACTTTGCCCATTATGCATCAATCTTTTAAAACATCTTTTGTCCAGTTTCAAAGCCTTCTCCTTATGGCAGAACTGTTCTTGTGGTGCCTGCTGGAGCCACAACTCGGAACAAACGTAGGATCAGACCCCAATAAACATAGTGGCTGGTAAACTACATCCTGCCCTTGCAGTGGATGGGCTCTGCTATGAACTTAAAGTGATGGTGCGCTTGGGGCAGATATAGTTTGTCTTGTTTCTTACTGGTGGTAGGCCCAGGAAGGGCATTGGTCACCCTGCATTAATTGCAGTCACTTCAGTTTTTTGTACCAACTGGGAAATGTGTTTTGCTGCTGTTTTGTCAGTGCCTGGCTGCACTTGTGGGCATGATGTCAGGTGCTTGGCTATGTTTAAGACACTAGAAACAAAGGTGGGTTTGTGGATGCAGCAATTTTTTTGGGTTCCTCTCCATGAATGGAAAGGTGCCAAAGGTCGAGCCAGCTTCCAAGAGGTGGGGAAAAGTATGTGGTGAAAATCACTCTTGATCTCTAGGTTTTTGTTTCCCACTTTGTCCTTAGACAGGTGCTGAGTATCTGGAGAGAAAATACTGTTGCCCTTGTGGGTGAAGCTAAGAAAGCTGTACAGGCAGAACTGCACTACAGGAGATCAACTCTCTCAAAGGTGGGATCTGCGTAGGGGACTTGGAGGCTATTTTAGCAAGGAAGTAGAACCAGTCCAGGCAGGAGTCACTTCAGGGAATAGTACAGTAGTACTTAGTCGGGGGAAGCTTACAGCTTCCCGTAGGAGGCACTACAAAGAAGGATGCAGAAGCTGGGGAACTCGCTGCTCTGAGTCCCAGCCTATCTCAGCAGGAGTCTCTGCAGGCACTGGCTGTGAGGGAGTCCACAGCTTTTCGCTATCCCATTTCCCGGAAGGGAATAGCATGGCAGCTTTGTCTGTGTGGAGGAAAACACCTTCAAGAAATGCAAAGGGGATACGGGTCAAATGGCTGCTCTTAGAAACCCTGCTCTGGGGGCACAGAATTTCCATTAGTGGCGGGTTTTCTCACACCTGCTGCAGTTGGCTTGTGTGATGGGGTGACAGGGTGTGTTTGTGATACTGGTAATGTGGGGCACATGACTTCAATTCTAACCTCCAGAGAGTACTGCTGTATTAGTTTGTATCCTGTCTCTCTGCTCTAACTCCCTAGGTGCTACTCCAGTGGAGGGACACTACCTGTTTGCGAGTGTACTGCCGGCAGCAGAAGGCAGCAGCTCTGAGGCAGGCCAGGAGGTGTTTGGATATGGGTGAGCCTCGGGGATGAGGAGTGTAAAGCACTCTCCAAAGGACCTGGTCACTGTGTTAGAGCAGCGTGTGGCTTTGTTGCATGAATTCTGACACTAATTCATTGGTGTGTGAATCAGAGAAGCACACATCTCTGTAAGGCAACTCATCTCTGCATAGATGAGATGAACTGGCTCTGCCATGAGGACTGTGTGGTAGTGACGTTCTACAGGGTTTCCTGCAGTATAATGTGTGTTTATGGGTTGACTAGCTGTGTACAAATTAAGAAATCCTTCCTAGGGTAGGAGGGATGGCCTACTGGATAGGGCATTGGCCCAGGATTCAAGCAGTTTGCCACAGGCTTTTTGTATGATCTTGGGCCAGTCACTAAATCAGCCCTGAGCATCAGTTCTTCATCTGTAAAATACTTGTAACACTTCCTCCTCGCAGGGGTGTTGTCAAGATAAAATCCATTAATGATTGTGAGAAGCTCAAATAATACAGTGATGAGGGCCATACAAATACCAAGAGGTTCAGGCAAATCTTGATTAAAAGTAGGCCTGTTGATTAATCGCAGTTAACTTACGTGATTAGCTCAAAAAATTAATCACGATTAAAAAAATTATATTGATTTAAATTACAACACAGAATACAAAGTGTACAGTGCTCACTTTATATTATTATTTTATTACAAATATTTGCACTGTAAAAATGATAAAAGAAATAATATTTTTCAGTTCACCTCATACAAGTACCATAATGCAATCTCTGTATCATGAAAGTGCAACTTACAAATGTAGAATTTTTTTGTTACATAACTGCACTCAAGAACAAAGCAATGTAAAACTTTAGAGCCTACAAGACCTCTCAGTCCTACTTCTTGTTCAGCCAATCACTAAGACAAACAAATTTGTTTACCTTTACGGGAGATAATGCTGCCCACTTCTTATTTACAATGTCACCTGAAAGTGAGAACAGGCGTTCGCATGGCACTTTTGTAGCTGGCATTGCAAGGTATTTATGTGCCAAATCTGCTAAACATTCATATGCCCCTTCATGCTTCAGCTACCATTCCAGAGGACGTGCTTCCACGCTGATGATGCTGTTTAAAAAATAAATGTGTTAATTACATTTTAACTGAACTCCTTGGGGGAGAATAGAATGTCTCCTGGTCTGTTTTACCTACATTCTGCCATGTATTTCGTATTATAGCAGTCTTGGATGATGACTCAGCACGTGTTGTTCGTTTTAAGAACACTTCCACTGCAGATTTATCAAAACGCAAAGAAGGTACCAATGTGATATTTCTAAAGATAGCTACAGCATTCGACCCAAGGTTTAAGAATGTGAAGTGCTTTCCAAATTCTGAGAGGGACGAGGTGTAGAGCATGCTTTCAGAAATCTTAAAAGAGCAACACTTGGATGCAGACACTACAGAACCCAAAACACCAAAAAAGAAAATCAACCTTCTGCTGGTAGCATCTGACTCAGATGATGAAAGTGAACATGCGTTGGTCTGCACTGCTTTGGATCGTTATCGAGCAGAACCCATCATCTGCATGGACGTATGTCCACTGGAATGGTGGTTGAAGCATGAAGGGACATATGAATCTTTAGCACATCAGACACATAAATATCTTGCAATGCTGGCTACAACAGTGCCATGAGAACATCCGTTCTAACTTTCAGGTGACATTGTAAACAAGAAGGGAGCAGCAGTATCTCCTGTCAATGTAAACAAACTTGTTTGTCTGAGTGACTGGCTGAAGAAGAAGTAGGACTGAGTGAACTCGTAGGCTCTAACGTTTTACATTGTTTTATTTTTGATTGCAGTTTTTATTTTTTTTACATAATTCTACATTTATAAGTTCAACTTCCATGATAAAGAGATTGCATTACAGTACTTGTATGAGGTGAATTGAAAAACACTATTTCTTTTGGTTTTTATAGCAGAAATATTTGTAATCAAAAATAATAATATAAAGGGAGCACTGTACACTTTATATTCTGGGTTGTAACTGAAATCAATATATTTGAAAATGAAGAAAACATCCAGAAATATTTAAATAAATGGTATTTTGTTGTTTAACAGTGCGAATAATCACCATTAATTTTTTTAATTGCTTGACAGCCCTAATTAAAAGTAACTAGAATTAATAATGCTTTCCATCCAAGACTCACGGAATCCTTCATACGTTTGTGACTTAATGTCACAGTCCCCCTTCCCCTCCCCCTTACAGGAGGGAGGTGGTATTATCCCCATTTTCCAGGTGAGGAAACTGAGGCACAGAAAGGTCAAGTTACTTGTCTAAGGTCACAACTAAAGTTGTTGGCAGAGCTGGAAAGATATTGCAGGTCTCCTGACTCCCCATACTATGCCTTAACCACAAGACCATCCTTCCTTCCAGGTGAAATACTATAGTAGGCACTGAGAAATAATTGTCATACAAACCTGGAGACTAAAGAGCTGATTTCTTGGGTGTTCCTGACTGAGATAGAAATGGGCATTCTGCTGGTTCCTTGGTTCATGTCTTCTTCTCTTAACAGTGTATTTACGGGCCACGTTTCTTCACTGGAAGGAATTCACCACAAGGTCCTTGGTGCTGAGAGTCCAGCTAGACACTGCAGCTCAGCACCACCAGAGGCAACTGCTGCGAGAGTGCCTGATAAAGTGGAAGCAGTACCATCTGCAGTGCATAAGGAAGATGGTAAGAAAGAGCAGGGAACATGGGAGGTGAAAGCTCTAGTCTGAAGGAGAAAGCCCTCTCCACAGCAGATGCCCCTCTAGAGGAGCACTTTCATAGACAGAGTTCATTTCCGCTGTCTAAGCTGGAGAGCAGTGGGAGCCTTGTGTAACATGGAGGAGTGGCATCTCTGTGAATCACCTGTCACAGCAAAAAATCCTCGAGAGAAGGGGGTGGAGAGCATTCTCATTTGGGAGGGGAGATTGGGAAGGGCTGGGATTGCCCTATGTGGGCTGTTGGTGAGGGAAATCCTTGCTGGGCTCAGGCATATTTGCTGAAGGATGGACTGTTGAGCGCTGTCATATTGATGATGTCTGGCTGTCATTAATGCTAATGAAAGGTGACTATGGGTGGGGTCCATGTTCTGCTTTCCTGCCAGCTGGCCCAGATAAGTGGTGTGTGTCTGTCAGTGTGACTTATTATGCTGATTCCCTGACAGCTCCTGCAGAGACGGGGAGGCCAGCTGATGGCTCAGAGACTCTGCTTTACCTTCTTTTCTTGCTGGAAGAGACAGGTGAGGAACTATCCCACAGAGACAGGCACTGAGCCTCCTGCTGGTCCTGTCCAACTTTCTCCTTCAGACTCCATCTGCTGCACTGAAATACAGAGGGGGGAGTGTCATAAATATAAAGGGAAGGGTAAACCCCTTTGAAACCCTTCCTGGCCAGGGGAAAGCTCCTCTCACCTGTAAAGGGTTAAGAAGCTAAAGGTAACCTCGCTGGCACCTGACCAAAATGACCAATGAGGAGACAAGATACTTTCAAATGCTGGGAGGAGGGGGAGAAACAAAGGGTCTGTGTGTCTGTCTATATGCTGGTTTTCTGCCGGGAATAGACCAGTAATGGAGTCTTAGAACTTTTAGTAAGTAATCTAGCTAGGTATGTGTTAGATTATGATTTCTTTAAATGGCTGAGAAAAGAATTGTGCTGAATAGAATAACTATTTCTGTCTGTGTATCTTTTTTGTAACTTAAGGTTTTGCCTAGAGGGGTTCTCTATGTTTTTGAATCTAATTACCCTGTAAGGTAATTACCATCCTGATTTTACAGGGGGGATTTCTTTATTTCTATTTACTTCTATTTCTATTAAAAATCTTCTTGTAAGAAAACTGAATGCTTTTTCATTGTTCTCAGATCCAAGGGTTTGGGTCTGTAGTCACCTAGGCAAATTGGTGACGCTTTTTACCAAACCTTGTCCAGAAAGTGGGGAGCAAGGTTTTGGGAAGTATTTTGGGGGGAAAGACGTGTCCAAACAGCTCTTCCCCAGTCACCAGTATTTGTTTGGTGGTGGTAGCGGCCAATCCAAGGACAAAGGGTGGAATATTTTGTACCTTGGGGAAGTTTTGACCTAAGCTGGTAAAGATAAGCTTAGGAGGTTTTTCATGCAGGTCCCCACATCTGTACCCTAGAGTTCAGAGTGGGGGAGGAACCTTGACAGGGAGTAAGGAAGCTTGTATCCTTATATCATCTTATATCAAGCTTATATCATCTGGGCTGGTGGCTCCATTAGCATGAGGTACACCCATTCCTGTGGCCTTAGGGTAACCCTCTCAGCCTAAAGAAAAGGGATGGAGTTCAGTGAAATCCCCATCACCCACATGCACTGGGTGTCTGTGTCAGGTTGCAGTGTGCAAGGGTGGGCAGTGTTAAAAGAAAAAGCCACCCCCAATGAATGATATTCAGCAGCTCTTTCTTGTGGCCAGCGGAAATGTCTTTGCGTGACGGGAGGCAGCCCTGCAGGCTAAAGATTTAATCCTTTTGCTTTCAAAACTGAAAGGTAATGCCTTTCAGCCGCTCCATAGGCGGGGCCTTTCCTTGAGCTTATGTGCAGTATGTGTGACCCTTACGAAGGAGTAGAAGGCACAGGGAGCTGATGCATTCTCCCACTACAATCTCCATCACCTCCGTAAATCACATCACTATTTCATCTGCTGGGATCTCTGGGATATAGCACATAAATGCCTATCCACTGAACCAGGCGCTGTGTGATTTGTTTTGCCAACAGCTGGCGCAGAAGCAATGGGATCGGCAGGAGACAGTGCGGGCACTGTGGCATTGGTCACTTTCGCTGAAGGGGAAGGTAAGGTGTGTATAATGTGCACTTCGGGATCTGCACTGTGTATGCATATGGGGTCAGCTCTACTGGGCAGATGGGCCAGGGAGCACCTTCCCCTCTTTGTTTCATCCTCAGAGCTCCCTGTGCTGCTCTGAGGTTCTGGATATCTTGGGTCCCTGGCTCTGATAAAAACTATTGGCCTGAGACTCCTCTGTCTAACTCCAGCTCATTTCCTCACCCCATCCCCCAATCCTTTAGAACAGAAACTAGCCATGATACATATCTGGATGTTACTGTCCTGTGAAGGTACTTGTGGTCTGCAGGGGGAGTTTTTGGTGCCTAGGAGTAACTCTTGTAGCTGTGCTCTTGCAACTTGCTGTACCTTCTCTTTACTGCAGGTGTTTGATGCCTGGCTGGGGTTTGCCCGGGAGCAGCACCGGAAGAAAGGCCGCATTGAAAAAGCTGTAGCAGTTTACCGTGCTGGCCTGTTGAAGGAGGGTGTGACCCAAATCCTGACATACATGACTGGCATGAAACAGTTCCGGGGGCAGCTTCAAGCCCAGCACCAGCTGAAGGTAAACAAGACTCACATCATTGCTCTGTCCTGGGCACTACACCTGCCCTGAAAGGAGGTGGGATTTCAGGTTTTAAGTTCATTGCTTCTCTGATCTAGAGGTATCACTCTGTCCTCGTCGCTCAGCAGACCTCATTGTCCCTCAGCGGGGTCTGTAATGCTTCAGACAGGTGCTGCTAGGTAGGAGATTGAAGTCCAGGACCTCCATGGTAGCATTCTCTGAAATGCTTCCAGTTCCATGCGCAGGGCCACTTAGGCAGAACTGCTGGGTCTCAGTGCGTGGATGAGACAATGGTGTAGGGAGAAGGGGTTTAGATTTATTAGGAACTGAGGAAATTTTTGGGAAAGGGGGAGCATATACAGGAAGGATGGGCTCTACCTTCACCAAAATGGAACCAGATTGCTGGCACTTAACATTAAAAAGGTCATAGAGCAGTTTTTAAACTAAAGGCTGGGGGAAAGCTGGCAGGTGCATAGGAGCATGTGGTTCAGACAGAGACATCTCTTGGGGTAGGATCTATTAATGGAGATTCTCTGTGTCCTGTAAGGAGGAGAGGATGGGGACAATGATAAAATACAGGTAGGATCTGATGAGAAACAGTCAAACGAAAAAGAGTTCCATTCAATTACAGCTAAAAAGTGATTAGTTATTAAAGTGCTTATATACAAATGCTAGAAGTCTAAATAATGAGATGGGTGAACTAGAGTGCCTTGTATTAAATGAGGATATTGATATAATAGGGTAATACCAGGGTACAAAATATATCGGAAGGACAGAACAGGTCGTGCTGGTCGGGGAGTGGCATTATATGTGAAAGAAAGCGTAGAATCCAATGAGTTAAAAATCGTAAATGAATCAAACTGTACCATAGAATCTCTATGGATAGAAATCCATGTTCTAATAATAAGACTATAGCGGTAGGGATATATTACCAACCACCTGACCAGGACGGTGATAGTGACTGTGAAATGCTCAGGGAGATTAGAGAGGCTATAAAAATAAAAAAAAAACTCAATAATAATGGGGGATTTCAACTATCCCCATATTGACTGTGTTACAAATTATACCTGGTAGGACACGCACACAACTGCTACGAATTACACCTGGTAGGACACGCACACAAATGCTGCAAATTATACCTGATAGGTCATGCACAGTTCGAATCTAGGCTGAGGCACATAAACAAAGTCCACAACTGCAGAATTCCCAAAAGACACTAAGTTTATTACGCTCGAGCTTGGTGCCCCCCTGCTAGCCAGGAGAGGACTCCGAATACAGATTATACAAAGGTTATATACTTTTTAGCAAAGCATGTTGCCCTCGTGCATCGGAAACCTTAGCCAATAAACAAACCCTTTTCTTATCTACCACCTATCCCTGCTTGGTGCATTCCTCGTGCTAAACTAGTATGTTAATTACACAGTATGGTCCTAAAGCCATGCATCAGTAACTTTTATTATCAGGATGGGAGGCCTCACATCAAAGGCCAGGAGATAGGGAGTTTAGGGACTGACAAAGAACAGATACTGGAGTCAAGGCAGGCTGGAGACAAGGAGGAGGATTTTCACAGGAATGCAGTAGCTAAGGAACACGGCTACTGGTGCTTGATGTGCTTGTTTTTGGAAAATGGTGGGCCCCAAACCAAAATGGAGTCACATGTGCTAATTTTTTCTTAACAACTGGGTACATGTCACCTCAGGACAGGATGCAGAGAGAAACCTTAAGTGACTGCTTCTTGGAACAGCTAGTCTTGGAACCCACAAGGGGAGAGGCAATTCTTAATTTAGTCCTAAGTGGAGCACAGGATCTGGTCCAAGACATGAATATAGCTGGACTGTTTGGTAATAGCAACCATAATATAATTAAATGTAATATACCTGTGTTGGGGAAAACACCACAGCAGCCCAACACTGTAGTATTTAATTTCAGAAAGGGGGACTATGCAAAAATGAGGAAGTTAGTTAAGCAGAAATTAAAAGGTGCAGCACCAAAAGTGAAATCCCTGCAAGCTGCATGGAAACTTTTTAGAGACATCATAATAGAGGCTCAACTTAAATGCATACCCAAATTAAAAAACATAGTAAGAGAACCAAAAAAGTGCCACTGTGGCTAACCAACAAAGTAAAAGAAGCAGTGAAAGACAAAAAGGCATCCTTTAAAAAGTGGAAGTTAAATCCTAGTGAGGAAAATAGAAAGGAGCATAAACACTGGCAAATGAAGTGTAAAAATACAGTTAGGAAGGCCAAAAAAGTATTTGAGGAACAGTTAGCCAAAGACTCAAAAAGTAATAGCAACATTTTTTTTTAAGTACATCAGAATCAAGAAGCCTGCTAAACAACCAGTGGGGCCACTGGACGATCGAGATGCTAAAGGAGCACTCAAGGATGTTAAGAGCATTGCGGAGAAACTAAAAATTCTTTGCATCGGCCTTCACGGATGAAGATGTGAGGGAGATTCCCAAACCTGAGCCATTCTTTTTAGGTGGCAAATCTGAGGAACTGTCCCAGATTGAGGTGTCATTAGAGGAGGTTTTGGAACAAATTGGTAAACTAAACAGTAATAAGTCACCAGGACGAGATGGCATTCACCCAAGAGTTCTGAAGGAACTCAAATGTGAAATTGCAGAACTACTAACTGTAGCTTGTAACCTATCATTTATGTCAGCTTCTGTACCAAATGACTGGAGGATAGCTAATGTGACACCAATTTTTAAAAAGGGCTCCAGAGGTCATCCCGGCAATTACAGACTGGTAAGCCTGACTTCAATACCGGGCAAACTGGTTGAAACAATGGTAAAGAAGAAAATTGTCAGACACATAGATTAACATAATTTGTTGGGGAAGAGTCAACATGGTTTTTATAAAGGAAAATCACGCCTCACCAATCTACTAGAATTCTTTGAGGGGCTCAACAAGTATGTGGACAAAGAGGATCCAATGGATATAGTGTACTTAGATTTTCAGAAAGCCTTTGACAAGGTCCCTCACCAAAGGCTCTTAAGCAAAGTAAGCTGTCATGGGATAAGAGGGAAAGTCCTCTCATGGATTGGTAACTAGTTAAAAGATAGGAAACAAAGGGTAGGAATAAATGGTTAGTTTTCAGAATGGAGAGAGGTAATAATGATGTCCCCGGAGGGTCTGTACTGGGTCTACTCTTAGTTAACATATTCATAAATGATCTGGAAAAAGGGATCACTTTTGTGAGGTGGCAAAATTTGCAGATGATACAAAACTACTCGAGATAAGATCCAGGCAGACTGCGAAGGGCTACAAAACTGGGTGACTGGGGGCAACAACATGGCAGATGAAATTCAGTGCTGATAAATGCAAAGTAGTACACACTGGAAAACATAATCCCAACTATACATATAAAATGATGGGGTCTAAATAAGCTGTTACCCCTCAAGAAAAAGATCTTGGAGTCATTGTAGGTAGTTCTCTGAAAACATCCGCTCAGTCTGCAGCAGCAGTCAAAAATGCGAACGGAATGTTGGGCATCATTAAGAAAGGGATAGATAATAAGACCTAAAATATCATATCGCCTCTATTTAAATCCATAGTACGTCCACATCTTGAATACTGCATGCAGATGTGGTCGCCCCATCTCAAAAAAGATATATTGGAATTGGAAAAGAATTCAGGAAAGGGCAACAAAAATTATTAGGGGTATGGAACGGCTTCTGTATGAGGAGAGATTAATAGCACTGGGACTTTTCAGCTTGGAAAAGAGATGACTAAGGAGGGATATGATAGAGGTTCATAAAATCATGGCTGGTGTGGAGAAAGTAAATAAGGAAGTGTTATTCACTCCTCCTCATAACACAAGGACTAAGGGTCACCAAATGAAATTAATAGGCAGCAGGTTTAAAACAAACAAAAGGAAGTATTTTTTCACAAATGCACAGTCAACTTGTGGAACTCCTTGCCAGAGAATGTGAAGGCCAAAGAACTAGATAAGTTAATGGAGGATAGGTCCATCAATGGCTTTTAGTCAGGATGGGCAGGGTTGGTGTCCCTAGCCTCTGTTTGCCAAAAGCTGGGAATGGGCGACAGGGAATGGATCACTTGATGTTTACCTGTTCTGTTCATTCCCTCTGGGGCACCTGGCACTAGCCACTGTCGGAAGACAGGATACTAGGCTAGATGGACCTTTGATCTGACCCCGTATGGCCGTTCTTATGTTCACCTGGGAACCTTTCTTAGAGGCCACTTTGAAAATGACCAACACCTGCCCAGTAGTTACTCACAGGGCACAGCGAGGTGAGAGCTCTGCCTGCCTGCCAGGATCATTGTGTTGTGGGAGGCTGCATTAGTATAAAGCATTTTGGATACCTGGGAAGATGCTGCATCAAACCTAGTTCTAGTCTGTTCTTCACTAGACTCCTTCCAACGTGATGGTTATGCTACAACTGCACAAAGGGAGTCTGGAAATGCCACTGAGTCCTGGGTCTGTGTTGGTTGGGAGCAGAATAGCTCTAGGAAGCTGAAAGCCCCATTGTGTTAGAAAATGGTTTTAAAAACAAAAATCCATGGAAAGGATAGGAAAAAGTTGGTACCAACGTAAAATATTTGTGGCTGCAGGGACCATAGTACCTGCAGCTACTTTGGGAATGAAGCCTAGTGTAAGGGAAGGTCCCCTGCTCCTGTCCCTGGCCAGGCTTCCCTGCCTGCTCCTAGTTTTCAAGATAGAGGGGGTCATACTCCTCTGTGCTAATGTGTGGTCTGTTTCACTGGTTTTGGTGCCACTGAGATGGCTGATAATTGTCTATACTGGAGCACAACAGGACCAGGACCAGGATCATGATTCCAGCACCAAGAACTGATAGACTCTAATGCCAGAAAGTCTCCTCATGATCATCTAGTCCAGGGGTGGTCAAACCTTGGCTCGTGAGCCACAAGTGGCTCTTTTACAGTTAAAGTGTGGCTCATGGAGACCCCCCCCCCTCATTCTCCACCTACCAGACTTTGGGGGGAAGCTCAGGATCTCTGCCTTGCAGCGGGGTGGTGGGGTAGAGGCTTCTGCCCAGTGGGAAGAGGAGTTTAGGGGCTGCAGCCCTGCAGGGCACACCTGCCTGGGCTTGGGGCTTCAGCAGGAGTGGGGCAGAAGCCCCGAGCCCTGGCAGGTGCCTCCCACTGGGCAGAAGCTCTGAGCCCCAGCAGATGCGCGTCAGCTCTCGAACTTCTGAAGATTGTCGTATGTGGCACAGAGGGTCAGTAAGCTTGGCCATCCCTGATCTAGTCTGACCTCTTGCACATTGCAGGCCACAGACCTTCACCCACCTGCTCTGATAATATACCTATAACCTCTGGCTGAGTTACATAAGTCCTCAAATCGTAATTTAAAGACTTAAAGTTACAGAGAATCCACCATGGGCACTAGTTTAAACTTACAAGTGACCTGTGTCCCATGCTACAAAGGAAGATGAAAACCCTTCAGAGTCTCTGCCAATCTGGCCTGAGGGAAGATTCCTTCCTGACCTTAAATATGGCGATCAGTTAGACTCAGAGCTTGTGGGCAAGACCCAGCAGCCAGACACCATCCTGTTATCCATAGCTACTTTCCAAGCCCATCCCTTTCTTGGAAAACCCTCCTTCCTGGGTGGCATGCTGTTGCTTCCCCCCACTCTCAGCCATCAAACGACCTGCTGTTCTTTCTGCTTGGCAGGCAGCCTACAGCCTTCACCAGACCGTGTATCGTTGTGCCATGTTGTGGAAACGAAAGGCTCTTGGCAGGAACCTAGACAAGTCTCACTGCTCTTTGCCTTCTCTGAAGAAGAGGGTGACGTTTAAGATGCCCATGCCTGATGCCAACCCTGGGGCAGGAGGAGACGCAGCAAAAGCAGTGACTCTGTGCTCTGTGCCGCAGCCCATGAAGAGCGATGATTTGCCATTCCTCCTGGCTGCTGGCGATTCAGTTCTCAGTGAGCTGTGAGTGTTTCAGCACATCGTGCATTACTCTTGCATTGCATTGCTCAGTTCATTTCTTAAATCCCACAGTGGCTGCTGTGAATTTCCACACAACTTCCCCTTCCCTCCTGATGCTGCAGCGTATGTCTGTTAATGCTGAGTTATAATAGAACTGCTGCATAATGTATACAGCTGCCCATGAATAATGGAAGGACTTGTGACTCTTCCTTGGCAGCCCATTATTAGCCCAGCCCATCTTAATGCCTTCCCAATGAAACGTCCTCACTGTATGGCAATGGATTATTGGGGTCCTGGTGGTCTCTGAGCGGGTGCTCACACAGGAATGCCTGCAAAGTGGTGCAAGGACAGAAATATTACCACCATGAAACTCATCTGACCACAGTGAGGTCCCAGAGCTGCCACTAAGCCACACAGTGCTAGGTCTTAGCTGTGCTGAAATTGGTCAGTCCTCTCCCCGACTTTATGGGAAAGGGGAACTGTGTGCTTTCTGAAAGCTGCTTCCTATAAATCTCTTGCCAACCTTGCTGGTGATCTCATGCTGAGAGTGCATTTTCGGTGGGCAGGGGGATGACTGGGGAGGGGGGATTTTGTAAAGCTGCCTCAGTCACGGGCAGGAGTCCCCGGGATCTTAGCAATTGACTTTTTTGTTGTTGTTTTCCCAGAAACATGGTCCGCCAGGCAAGATTACAGCCCCGTAGACCTGACTTCCTGCTGCAGTCTCTGGAGAGAGAGGGCTTGTTGGGGATACCTTTCAATGAGTAAGAACACTAGATCTTTAAAAGTAGGAGAGGAGAATCTAATCGGAGTGGTGATTGCAATGACCTCTTGCTGTGCTCCTGCCACTCTAACTGAATGTGCCACCTTGTGAGCTGTGAAATTTATTAAGCTGTGCCAAGATCTTGCTTTGCATAGACATCTCTTCTGTGCAATATGAAGGGAAGCACAGTGACATGAAGAGCTTCAAACTGCGTATACAATGGAAAAGAATAACAGAGCAGTCAGAGCCAGTAACCTACCATGTGCTAAGAGCTTAGTTTCACCAGTACATAAATTTGAGGGAAAGACTGAACTTATGTAGTTCATCTAAAACACAGTGTGTTCCCAAAAGAGGCACAAGTTCTACTCTGCAAAGAGTCTGTGCAAAAAGGCTTTGGAGCTGTATGTGTTCGGAGCCTCAATGATTTCCAGAATTTGTGGGCTCAGCTTACAAGCAAAAGGTGTTTTTTCTAGCTGCCTGCCCTGCACCTTAACCTGGAATTTGTGTCACACTGGATACTTTCTGGCTCATGGATCCTAAACCCTGCCCTCGTTTGCTCCAAGACACCAGACAATCTAAATGGAACTGAATTTTGGCCTTGCCGTTGGAACTTAACAATTTCGTTAATGATGTGTGAGCTACAATAGAATCCTGCTCCCTCTGTCTTGGCTGAATTTGCTCTGCAGGGCTAAGAGGAGTAAGTTTTGTTAGTCAATAAACAATCCAGAGCTGACCCTGAGTCCCCACAGGGTGCAGAGCTGCTGAGCAAGGAGTTACCATTTTTGTAGTCACTCTTCGGACTGTGATTTACAGTGCTGAGGATGCTCAAGGAGCCAACTGTGATGCTATCGGTGCTAGTTCTAACTATGCAATAAAAAAAGGAGGATTTGTGCCACCTTAGAGACTAACAAATTTGTTTGAGCAGACTAACACGGCTGCTACTCTAAAAGTTCTGACTATGGTATCACTTCACTCAGAAATGAATGGGTTGAAGCTGCACCTGCTGTAGAAGCATAGATTTTTCAACAGGAAAACCTTATTGAAAGTACTGAGTAGGTTCTTTTCCATGCTCTCTTTAGAAACCCCACTTTTATAACTAGTGGTACAGCTTAAGGGAGAGGGAAGATACTGCAGTTCAGAGGTCTCTCTCTCTCTCTCTCCATTCTCTGTGCTGTCTAAACCTGGATCAGATCCCCACTGCAAGGACCAAAATGATGTAAAAATATACTCCCTGAATACTACTTTTTTTTTTTTTTTTAAACCTGCTGTCAACAGGTTCAGGTTAAAATGCTCCAGGAGGGGAGATACCGCGCACCTAAGATCCCTCTAAGCTGTGCGGCTGTGCAGCTGCCAGTATTAAGCCCCACACAGGGGCTCAGGGCTGTGATGGGGAGAGATGCCTCTCCCCCAGCATGGACCTGCCGTGGTGGTGAGAGGCACCCCTCCCTGCCGGACCCAGCACGGACCAGCCCTGGACTTGCCGCGGTCAGGGGAGAGGCGCTGCTCCCTCGGCCCGGCCCAGCCCAGCCCCACCGCAGCTGCCACAGCCAGGGCAAGGCGCCTCTCCCCCAGCCCTGAGCTGCTGTGGCGAGAGAGGGCTGTGGGGAGTCCTCTCTCTCCACTGCAGCCCTGGGACAGCCTGCACCCCAAACACCTCATCCCCGACCTCACCCCAGAGTCTGCATCTTTCTCTACCCCAGCCTCTGCCTGAGCCCCCTCCTGTACCCCAAATCCCTCATCCTGGCCCCAGCCAGAGCCCTCACCCCCACACACACTCACACATCTCCACGCTCTGCCTGAGACCTGATGGCCGCCCCCTGCCAATGAATTTTGTTAGGTCACATCACCTTCATATTGGTGCACATAACAAAATTCATTCCGCCCATGGATGTAAAATATTAGAGGGAACGCTGCCAGGCACCATCTCTATCTGATGCTTTTTTGATCTTTCATGATTGTGTTGGTTCTTCCAGGCTTGCTGCCTGTTAAACAACTCGACATGGGGTCCTAACCAGGTTGCTATTGCCCCTTAGCAACAGTGCTTTTTATAGCAGGAGCAGCTCAGTTTCTTAGCAACGTATACAGTGTTTTTCAGTGGCTTACCGGGCTGTCTGACTACAATGGATTAACCTTCACTAGGGTGAATGGTTATAACTACGTGTTCCCCTTCTGGCTATATTGAATTGAATATAAAGGAGAATATGGGGCTGGCTGGAAAGTAACAAACCCTTCTCTCTTTCCTTCCCTTTCTAGACTGGAGGGACGAGAGGTGCCTTTGCCGCAAACATCCATGAACAAATATTCTGCTCAGGCTCGGGCCTTACTTGCCTCAACTCAAACAGAGCAAAGCAGCTGTAATCAGCTGTTCCAGATGGATAGCACTAGTTACTCCTCATGCCCCCTTACTGTGCCTACCCCTCCAACCTGTGTACCATCTTGGACGCATGGCACATGCCATCCTGTTCAGACAAGTCCAAAACCAGTGCTGTTGCCTCCCTCGTCCTTCATGTCACGTTTGAAATGTGAATCAGAAAAGGTGAGTTTCATGCAGAAGTAACTATAATACCGGACAACTGGAGTTGGCTGATACAGCTTTACTGTCCGACTTTCTTCTAGGGGTCCCACCCCTTCTTGCCCGAGCTGGCCTGTGCCTCCCCTAGCACCTGGTCCTGCCTTTTTAATAGATCAAGTTAGCTAGGCTCCAAATGCACATCAATCCTTTCTCCTCCACTTGCCACGGTCACTACAGTGACAATCTGAAGCAACAATTTGCTTTTTGGCTAATTCATGTGTGTGGTATTGCACTAGAATTCATGTCTTTCCTGGTCCTGTCCCCTTCTCAGCAAGATGTCATTACTAGCTGCTGACATCTGAGAGTGCTGCTCTATCAAGGGGTTCAGAGTAGCTACAGCCAGATGAAATCTAGTTGAGACTGACCAAATTCAGCAGCAGCTCTTATGTCTGCAGGTTTCTTTAGCAAACAAAGGGAGGGGGAGGGAGGAATGGGACTCTGCAAACATTTGAACAGCATTTAGATTCCTCTGCTCTATTGCAGAGGGGAAGAGTTGTTTACCCTTCCTGAAAGGATGGGAAAAGGCACCTGTGGACACCAAGTGAATGCAGGGGTCCCCCTCAGTGGAAGGAGGGCTTAGTATGTTAGGCCACAGACAGAGAGTCCAGTTTTAAAACCCTTTGTGGCCCTGTTCACCCAAATCCTATTTGAGAGGTGAGATAGCTGTATTTATATCACCTTATTGTGCTCCTGACTTTGTAGAGTGAAGGTCAGCCCTGGAAGGGTCACCTGGAAGCTTTTCTCCAAGACCCTCAACAGGCCACTGTGGGGAAGGAGAGGGAGCAGCCAAACTCACAGGCACATCTGCTGCTGCGCGAAGATGTCACAGGAAAAGAGAGCAGGCCAAAAACTGCAGGTATGTTCTCATGTCTAAATTACAGCAGCCATCCCCTGGCCATCCCTGACCTGGCAGCACTGAAAGCCTCCCCCAATATGTGCAAGATTGGATTGGGGAAGAGGCAAAGCTACCTGCTCATTGAGCCAGTGTGTGGGAGCTGACTGGGTGTTGGAGGAAGAAATCAGCCATTTGTTTTTTTGAAAGGGAAGATACAAGTGATACGATTTTCTATGCTCCAGGGTGTTCAGAGGATTAATTGGGAGACCAGTTCTCCAGAAGTGAAGGGTGGGAGCCTCTAGGACCCAGCCTGGCCAGAGAGACCAAAAGCAGAGCCTATTTTAATGCTGGGGAGTTCATATAGCATAACCCGAATACATACTCCTCCCTGTCTCACAGAATGTAGAACTTGCTATAGAAGATGTCCCATAACACAAGAAACAATTTCACTGATACAAAGCACGGTTTTTGGGGCACTGCTCACCCTCAAAGGCATTAAGAACTCTCAGAGGGCTCCAAAAAGGGTAAGGCTAGGGAATAGAGGTCAAGTGTGCAGGTAAAGCCACAGCTTTGGGTTTTAAGGAGAGAACCCAATGGAGGGAGAGGGATAGTCAAGGGAGCAAGTGACACATCATAGCACTCATCCCAGCAGTGCTTTGACTGAATGCCAGATGTTACGTGAACCCCAGTGAGCAGGTAGGATCTGAACACCACAGCCTGCAGTTCAAAGCGGTTGTCTGCACTACAGCCAGGGTCTACCTTTAATTAGAAGCATGAAGTGCAGATTCTAAATGTTCCATAGGATGGGGATAAGGTGCTTCCTCCTAACAGGAATAATGTAAATTGTACAGTGTGTATCTGCTGCTTGTTCTTCCTGGGCCAAAGCCTGGATAACAGGTCCAAAACCACAGATCCTTAGTGCTGCTAAGCCATACATTGAAGGACCTCGCAACTCCTCATGCATACGCAAGCTGAATTTGGAGTGAGTCAAATCAACAGTAACGCGTACAGGCTCTGTAGGATACTGCATGTTGGAAGTCTTGGCCCATTCTCCTCTTGTGGGTCATGTTCCAGTCGCAGGTGAAGAACCACTCTGCTGTTAGCCTGGAAAGAGAGGCTAGAGGTGGTGGTGTGTCAATTTTGATAGACTAAATAGAATCAAAGAGAGAATCAAAGGTGTTTACTTGACCCTGTCACTGTGCAACACTAAACAGTCAAACTAGGCTCAGCATTTTGAATACAGAGACCTCAGGCTGCCTAGTACTAGGCCAAATACACCATTCAAAATCTCTTTTATTAAAGATACAGAAAAAGTCAAAACAGTTAAAGCATTTGAAATGTATGTAATACATTAAGCCTTTTGTTTTAACAATATCCTTTGTTCTCTTTCCCTTTGGCTGTATAAGGACTCTGCCCACCCCCAGAAAATTAGTCGAGAAGGGTTTGAGCTACAGTTAGTTTTAAAGTCTGATCCTGTTTCCTTGCAAACAAGACAGACAGACACAAAAAGGCAGAGAAAAAAACAGTAGAGAGAAAATGCAGCTTCTGTCTCTAGTGCTGATTTTACTTTCAGCCCTGCTACTGGAGAAACACAGGCCCAGTACGTGGCAAACCACTCCGAGGCCTGGCAAAATTGTACCAGCATCACGCTTTGCTTTTAGCTGCCTCTCTGGTCATAGGCTCATTGTACTGTTGCAAAAGTGGCAGTCTTGGCAGGCTAAGCAAGACTCTTAGTAGACAGAGGCAAAAGGAAACAGAAGAAATAAGGTGCAGGAGGAAAATGATACATAAGAGAATAGGTGAAAGCAGGAACCAAAGTTTTACACCTCAGATGGTATTTGGGATTTAGCCAAAGCTAGTGGAGGTGGTGATGTCATCTTTGTTCATCTCAAAATCGGGATGGTGAAGGGCCAGTGGTGTCCCGAAGGACCCTGAGGTCCCAGGAGATGATGTGAGTGGAAGCCATGATATGAAGCTTGCTCCCTTTAGTTCACCCATCTCTATCCTCTCCCAAAGTCTTAAAAAAACAAAAACAAAAAAACCCCTCAAAAGTCAAGTAATGGACAAACTAGCCCATCTTCTCATTGTTCTGCTCACCAATTAGGCCTAATTTCTGACACGACAGTTTGTCTGTTTGAGTTCCAGACCCACACTTTTTTGTTTACCAGATATATCAGCACAGTCCCTGATTTATAGCAGGCCTTTTTGTTTGGACTAATTCAGTCTGTCTTAACTTTTGCTTAGTCTTATAAGCAATTTTATGTAACATGCTGAGTTAGACTTTCATTATCTTTTCCCCATCAACACTTATTGTTAGAGGTGATTGGATCATTTTATAAACTTTTAGCCACTTTTCCACAGTTAAGCTCACAAGTGAGGTAGGTCTTTCAGGACCCAGTTATTACAACAGAGGCAGCATATCACATGATAGCAATGTCGACCCACAGGCCCGGCACAGTGGTAAGTTTTTGCCTACAAGCCTGTCTGCTTCCCAGAGAGGAAGAAGCAGGAAATAGACAGAACCTCAACAGCATCATAATGTGTGTGCTTTGTGTTTGGTTTCAGTTGAAAGTAAGAGCAGACAAGGCTATTCCACGGAGGGAACAGAGCTGCAGAAACAGCTGGAAGCAGAGCTCCAACACATCCGACAGCAAATGCAGCATTACCACGATAGCAAGCAGGAGCTCAAGTACGTAGCGAAGTCCCCTTTAGCCAGCCTTACTGAGTGTTCTTAATCCAATGTTGCATTTCTGTATGGAAGTACAGTTCTGCTCTGAAAAGTGACACCTCCTTACTCAGCAGGTCTGTCTCCTGGGCCTGTTCAGTCACATCTGCTGACTTGAGTGTGTAAGAGTTGTGGGTTTTTTGTTTACTCTTATTAGACCTGCACTGCCAATACAGCTTGGAAGGAGTTACCTTTTTGTGCATCCTTGGCAATGGTTTACTGTTACCTATGGCAACCAATGAAGGAAGTGTGGCCATACCAGTGTCACTGAGGGCATAATCTGAAATCCGTGCGGTTGAATTGGTATAACCGACTCAGAATGTAGTCTTCAGACTCTACTATGAGTCTGAATTTATGAGGAGGAAAGACCCCGGCTTGGCTCTCAGATCCCAGCCTGGTTTTGTAGAATAGGCAGTTAGAAAAATGTTGATGTGAGTAGTTAATTAGACATAAACATATAACCTTAAGTGGGATTGTAGTCACATTTCAGAGTGGAACAGGACTTTAAGGGGGAACCCACTGCTAGGGAAAGAAGCAGCAGTGGACCAAAAGTAGGAGAGGAACACCCAACCTTTCTTGTGTTCTCCGGGGACGCATTCTCACTGTTTTCCTGCTAACATACAGAGCCCAAAGACTGGAAAATGGGTCCTTTATATGGCAGTGGTGAAGCTAGTTTTTCCTACAGTGGGTCTGATGGTGCATAATGTTTAGAATATTTTTGAAACTTATTTTAAACTGGCTCTTACCACCCAGCTTCCACCTAATATGCTGCAGCTTGGGTTTCATCGCTAAGTACCTATACCTCCTGCCAGGCATTGCACGTTTACTGCCAAAAGGCATTTACTGTAAATGCAATCTTTTATAAAATGGTCTAGAAAGAGCAGTGACACTGAACTCCTTTCCAACAATGTTTGCAACTAGTGCTGGTAGTGACTGTCCTTGGCATCTGCAACTATTGATGCAAATGAGTTAAATGTACAATGCACCTTCCGTGTCTCACCCTAGCTTGCTATGATCCTATTCCCTCAGGTCATGCCGGCGGCAGGCGCGCATTCTGAACAAGTGGCTAGAAATGAGTACTGTGGGCACCGGGGCAGCGGAGCAAGATGTTATGCAGCAAGTTCAAGAAGAGCTGGATCAGGTATGTGGACAAATAGTGGTGTGAAGGCCAGTCCCACAAAGTTACTGAGTAAAAATTATAACACATGGTACTGCAAAGAGAAATGGAACCTGCCCTGAACAGATTTAGTCTAATTTGTATGATTGTGAAACAAAGGCTGAAGGCAAAATGGGGCAGTTGTGGGAGATTAGTAACAGCAGGGTAGGTAGAAGAGGGGAAAACTTGTTTCTTACTGGCCCCTTGGAACAAAGAGTAGAAGTGGCTGCCAAAGGGGATAATGAACAAAGTAGATTAAACTATTCACATTTTCCTCACAACCACAACACAGCTGCCAAAGGAGAAACCCAGTCCTGTAACTTGATACTTTCTTATTCAAGGGGGTAGTGTGAAAGCTGTTCAACCAAACAGCAGTCAGAACTGTTACAGACCCAACTTGCTGGAATGAATTGTTCCTGACTTCACTAACAATTTAGCCCTTTCCTCTTCCCTTCATTTTCTCTTCTAGTTGGAGGTGCAGATCAACTCTCTCACCAAAGTGCTGCTAGAAGGGAGACATTGCCTGCAGAGGTACATCACTCGTGTGAAGGACATTCGCATTGCTTTGGATATGTAACAAATCTAAAGCCCCTAAACAGTTCATGCTCAGTGGTAGAACGGGCTGGCTGTTCGTTTGATCTTTGATGTCAGAGGACATAGGCCTAAGGTACATGATCTCTAACCTTCTGAAGGGAAGTAAGCCAAACCTCACTACCATTTAAACGTATATTTCCTTTTGCTGCATGCATATGGGAGACATTGCCTCATTTATTTACCATAGTTGTGATAAGAAGCAGGAGACACTGCTGTGCAGCTCAAAGCTGCACTCATTACAGTCCTTAGCTAAGTATTCATAGAGACCATCACTGTAGTATCTATTTAAACTCCCCTGCTTATTAAGAAGCAAAACAATGCTGATAAGACTTTTATTTTAAAATGTTTGAAATTAAGAGTTAATGTTCGTAAGTCATACAGTGTGACATACAAAAACACTGTGCTAGTTGAAAAATTAAATGGATTCTCCCTGCTGGAGAAAGTTACAGCATCACCAGTATTCTCCAGAAACCCTGCTTCTACTTCCTCTGATCAGTGGGTAAGACATTCCTGCTAGCCAGCCAAGTTTCCACAGTGCTAAGACCATCACAAAAAGAGCTGACCTGGTGCAGAATGATCTGTCTGACACATTCATACTAAAGTGAACAGTAGCAACTTCTCTCATCCCCTGTTAGGCGAACTGGGTGCTCAGATACTGTGAATGCTGAGTAGTGAGGAATTTAAAGCTTAAAGTTGTTTTAGCCACAACTAAGACAAAAGGCCTCAGTGGAGGAAGAGATTAATTCTTCCTTCCTCTAACCCATTGCAACAGGCTTGTTCTGTTCACAGAGCCTTTAGTACTTGAAGGGTAATTAGTCATAGCTTCAACCCTTAGGGCTGATGGTGTCTGCATGTATTTTGCATCAAGTTTTTAAAAAATTAATGCCTAGCTGGAAGAAGAATATTGTGATGCATAATACATCCTAGCACTAAGGGGCTGAACAAAGGGGGAAGGGAGGGGCTGCTAAGAGCCATTTGAAGCAGCCCCCATTTAATATGAGGAAATGCTGACTCTTGGAGCCAAAGGATTAGTTCTCTCCTATATTGACCTAAACAGGGCCAAATAGTCAAGATCATACTATGAGCCTTTGGCAGGCTATATTACCAGACATGTCTTTCTTCCCTACTGACAAGCGTACAGGGCTTGGCCAACTGTAAACACTTGATTCTGTTTTCTCCAGCACATCCAGGGGAGGCAGACTTTCTTTTACAGGATCAAGATATACAGTGCTGAGTCTCATTTAGAATGAATTTAAAAAAGTCTGTTCAGAAGATCCCCTTGGAACTGGAGGCAGATCTTTAAAGAAAACACCAGCTCCCCTGATGAATATCCACACACAAGGCTCAAGCTGGGAGAGGGCCAGGTTTGATAAGAAGCTAGTCCATTCCTTCAAGGTCAAGGTATCCTATTCACTTACAGGCAATAGACTTCCTTGGCTCAAAATAGAATTTATTCAGTAAGAACAAGCAATACAGTGTAGTAGAAGTGAGTTGCTCTCAACCCTTTTGGCACCAGTTGCTGTTAGTCCCATTATTGGTAATGCGAAGCTTAAACTCCTATTCTGAGTGTCATGTTCCTATTTCCATTCTAACCCTTCTTGGCATGAATTTACAGAGATGAAAGTTGCTGCAGGATGAAGCTTCAGAGCAGAGCACTCAGCTCCAGTTTCTTTCTACCAGCTACAAGTGCAAAAGAAAAATGGAAGTTTGGCTGGGTTGTCTTTTTTTTGTAAGTCCACTGAAGGATAGAAAAGCAAGTTAGTGCACATGGGGAGCAACCTTGGATTGCCCCAAAGGTCCATAAGGGTTTTTAATACACAGTCAGTGCCCATGGCATTTCACTCCGTGCACTAAACTATAGGCCCTGATGTATTTCAAATTGTTTTGTACATGGAGAAATTTCCACACAAAGAACTCCGTGACAGGCCCTGAAGGTTATGACACAAGCAGCAGCACATGTACAGCAGAAGGGGAAACATACTTTAGCTGCATCCCCACTGCAACAAGAAGGGAGCAGACCCCTTAACCACCTGTTATTGTTTTATGTCAGAAGATTAATTGCTCAGTAGTTTTTGGGTGACTGAGGAGAGTAATTACCACTCAGATAAAACAAAAAATCCTTAAGGCCTAGAATGGCAAAAATAAAACTATGGATTGGGAGAAGAGTATGCAACAGTCTGACTGCTGCAAGCTAAAAAAATACACTTTTTTCAAAAAGATGACAAGTTCAACCACATGGAATGTAGACACAGTGTTTTCAGGTTTAAAATACAGTGCAAAGTCCAGTTTTAAAGGGACAATAATAGGTTAAAAGGCATTTAAAAATTAGTTTCCATACCTGTTACCAGGATGTTATTAAACAGAATTTGAGTCTAGTTTACTGGTTTCAGCATTGATGCCATTAATTTACATTGTGCATTTCACCTTGGTTGGACAATGAAAGTAAGACTAGGCAATTTGACTTCCTGGCTTCCATACTTTGATGTCATGTTTGCATTAGACATCTGGGACTGCAAGTTTGAAAACCATATTTGACAGAACTGAAACCTTGGGTCTAGGTCAACCTAACAGTGTCCCTTTAAAGGTAGCTAATCTCTCTGCCTTCACCCCTCCCCAGTGTCACTCCAGAATGCAGGCAGGCCCAATAGGAACCTACAGACTCTGTATGAATGTAACTAGTTTGCAACACATTGAAAGGGAGAGTGTGAAAGACTGTAGGCATAGGATGGGATAGAAACCACCCTGGTCAACATTCTTAAAGGCATCTGTACCTGATATGTAAATGGATCATCTGATTATTTTACTGCTCTCAGCATAGGTATGTGATATTGGGCAAATACTCCTATCCCAGTTTTACACAGCAGTGTTGTCTAATATTTTCCTCACCCAGGTCCTGCTGAGTGATATTTTCCATTAGTGAAGCATTTTTCTTGGAAGTTTGAGTTCCTTTGTATATAAAATCCTTTTGTAGTTTCTAAAGGGACCCCAGGGCCTCTCCAAAGCGGATTTTCTGTCCAGGTTTGAGGTGGAAGTTGAAGTCCTTGGGTGCCTCGAAGATTAGAACGATGGTCGAGCCCAGGTTAAACTCCCCTAAATGTTCTCCTTTCCTCATGGGGATGCCCTCTTTGTTATTGTTGGTTATAAAGCTGAAGTCATTGTAAGAGCCTTTGGAGTAACAGGGGCTGTTAGTATGCAAATCCTGCAGATAGACAAGAGAGAAAGGAATGTGATTTGTGGATTTTAGTATGCTCTATCCATTTACTAGGATTGACAACTCCCTATGCCTGGCCTACAGTTTCAAATAGTAACATGCAACAGTGCTAAATATAAGGCGGAAGAAGAAAAGATCTGGACAGCAGACACCCCCTTCACATCCTGGTCCTGGACTACATTAAGCTAATGAACAGTTGTGCCAATTGAGTAATACTCGGTAGAAAACTTTTGGGTTTTAACTTTAGCTTGATATTAGTTATGAGGAAATCAAATAATTAACCACCCTTGTTTCCTCACATGAGTTATACAGTACCACTGACTCACTAACAAAGTGAGACTTCAAAGGCAGAATTTGTACTCACCCGGTCGAAGTAGATGCGGATGGAGCCAACATTTGTGGCTCCTACTGCTGTTAGGGAAAAAAAGCCATGTTTCCAATCACCAGTAAGTACAACCCGCTCATTATGGCAGAAGAGTTCCTTGATCCAGCGGGCAACACCAGGATTCACAGACATCAGGGAGCCTGTAGTAAACAGGAAGAGCAAGATGAAATATTCTTTGTTCTTGCGGCAGTATTTTGATAGATTTAAGGCACAATAATTTAGAGACCAACAAAGAAAGGCCAGATTAAAGCTCATTTCTAAGAAGTGAGACAAATACTAAGTATTATCAAGAATATGAAGGATCAGAAGATGCACAGAGGTTCTGTTGCACTGTGCACAGCAAATAAAGCCTTCAGCTGGGCAGTAGCAAAAACAGAACGGTTACTAAGGGTATGTCTACACTGCAGCTGGGAGTATGCTTTCTAGCCCACACTTCCAGCTGCACTGTAGATACGCTAGGTGGGGAGCAGATAACACTTGAGTGTTCTTTAGCTCATAGGTTTCAGAGTAGCAGCCGTGTTAGTCTGTCTCTGCAAAAAGAACAGGAGTACTTGTGGCACCTTAGATACTACCAAATTTATCAGAGCATAAGCTTTCATGGGCTACAGCCCACTTCATCGGATGCACAGAATGGAACTTATAGTAAGAAGATATAGATATACATACAGAGAAGGTGGAAGTTGCCATACAAACTGTAAGAGGCTAATTAATTAAGATGAGCTATTATCAGCAGGAGAAATATGTGGACTCTCTCCTCAGGCCCTACCCAAGATCCATAAACCTGGAAATCCTGGACGCCCCATCGTCTCAGGCATTGGCACCCTAACAGCAGGATTGTCTGGCTATGTGGACTCTCTCCTCAGGCCCTACGCTACCAGCACTCCCAGCTATCTTCGAGACACCAGTGACTTCCTGAAGAAACTACAATCCATCTGTGATCTTCCTGAAAAACACCATCCTGGACACTATGGATGCAGAAGCCCTCGACACCAACATTCCACACAAAGATGGACTACAAGCCATCAGGAACAGTATCCCCGATACCGTCACAGCAAACCTGGTGGCTGACCTTTGTGACTTTGTCCTCATCCATAACTATTTCACATTTGGGGACAATGTATACCTTCAAGTCAGTGGCACTGCTATGGGTACCCGCATGGCCCCACAGTATGCCAACATTTTTATGGCTGACTTAGAACGCTTCCTTAGCTCTCATCCCGTAACGCCCCTACTCTATTTGCGCTACACTGATGACATCATCATCTGGACCCATGGAAAAGAAACCTTTGAGGAATTCCACCATGATTTCAACAATTTCCCTCCCACCATCAACCTCAGCCTAGACCAATCCACAGCAGCTGTCAATTTCCTGGACACTGCTGTGCTAATAAGCGATGGTCACATCCACCACCCTATACCGGAAACCTACTAACTGCTATACTTACCTACATGCCTCCAGTTTCCATCAAGGACACACTCATTGTCTATAGCCAAGCTCTAAGATACAACTGCATTTGCTCCAATCCCTCAGACAGAGACAAACACCTACAAGATCTCTATCAAGCATTCTTAAAACTACAGTACCCACCTGCTGAAGTGAAAAAACAGATTGACAGAGCCAGAAGAGTACCCAGAAGTCACCTACTACAGGACAGGCCCAACAAAGAAAATAACTCTACTAGCTGTCACCTTCAGCCCCCAACTAAAACCTCTCCAGCGCATCATCAAAGATCTACAACCTATCTTGAAAAATGATCCCTCACTCTCACAGATCTTGGGTGACAGACCAGTCCTTGCTTACAGACAGCCCCCCCCCCCCAACCTGAAGCAAATACTCTCCAGCAACCACACACCAAAAACACTAACCCAGGAACCAATCCTTGCAACAAAGCCCGATGCCAACTCTGTCCACATATTTATTCAAGTGACACCATCATAGGACCTAATCACATTAGCCATGCCATCAGGGGCTTGTTCACCTGCACATCTACCAATGTGATACGTGCCAGCAATGCCCCTCTGCCTTGTACATTGGCCAAACCGGACAGTCTCTATGCAAAAGAATAAATGGACACAAATCTGACATCAGGAATCATAACATTCAAAATCCGGTAGGAGAACACTTGAACCTCTCTAGCCGCTCAGTAAAAGATTTAAGGGTGGCAATTTTGCAACAGAAAAGCTTCAAAAACAGACTCCAACAAGAAACTGCTGAGCTTGAATTAATATGCAAACTAGATACCATTAACTTGGGTTTGAATAGAGACTGGGAGTGGCTGGGTCATTTACACATTGAATCTATTTCCCTACGTTAAGTATCCTCACCCCTTCTTGTCAACTATCTGCATGGGCCATCTTGATTAACACTACAAAAGTTTTTTTTCTCCTGCTGATAATAGCTCATCTTAATTAGCCTCTTACAGTTTGTATGGCAACTTCCACCTTCTGTGTGTGTGTATGGATGTATGTATCTATCTATCTATCTTCTTACTATATATGTTCCATTCTATGCATCTGATGAAGTGGGCTGTAGCCCACGAAAGCTTATGCTCTAATAAATTTGTTAGTCTCTAAGGTGCCACAAGTACTCCTGTTCTTTAGCTCCTATCACTATCATCCAGCATGTCCGAGGTCCTGCTACATCCATCCCCTAGAAACAACAGGAGTTGAATGAAGGGAAAATATTTATGCCAGAAACTAAGGCATATTAACACCCCTCCACACATGATATATCAACCTTATTAATTTTTGCCCTGGGCTCAGACCACAGTATTTCACCCTAATGCCATCTCTCAGAGTTCACAGCGTCACTGTTACATGCCCTGAAAACATTGCTATCACCAAACAGGCAAGGAGGAGGAACCCAACTACCTAATGAACTCAAACCAGAACAAGCCTGTTTCTGAGCCTGGATTACCAAGTGCTCCACAGGAGCTGACTAAGATCTGACTACACAACGGCTCTACCTCTAAAGTCTAAGGACGCAGGCAAAAGTCTTTATATCTAAGGGATGAGCTCATTGGGCTGCCTCGCCAAAGCTTTAGGGGGAAAAAAACCCCACCCCAGCCAACCCCACCAGTCTCTCAAATGCCCTTTGCAACGTGTGAAGAAGTGGTTGTGTAGCACTACAGATCTGAGTCACCATAGCTGGCCAGATGTGAACATGAAGGATTAATAAATAGATCTAGGATCCCGAAAGAAAATGAATCACAATAGGAACCTTAAAGGTTTCCACCCTGTCACACAATACAGGGGAGCACACAGTGCATTAGAATGTTTCATTCTGTACTCCTATGCACATTGCTCTATTTCGATGGCTCTCCTGGCAGCATTTCCCTAAGAAACCCCTGGCTTAAAGGGTTTACTCAGCCACAAACCTTAGCTTCACGCTGAAGCTTGGCAGATCAACTTTCTTGCCAGGTCTTGTCTCTCTCACACATAGCATCTGAAACCGAAACCAAGTCCAACTCCTCTCTTTGTTCCTAGGTAATTAAAAAAATGAATTTCCATCTGCTGGACTAAGGAGCATGACTGACTGTGAAGGAGAGGGCAAAACTCCATAACCCCAATTCAAATCAAGTGATTGTGCTTAGTGTCGTCTTCTGAATCTCTGATGTGCAGGGTTATCCACAACAATCAGATGCCCCTCTAGGACATCCTCTCTTTTACCAGCAACAGGGCAGTTTACTGTGGTGGGTGAGGAATGCCCTTGTTCCCTCTCAAGATGCTGACTGGCATTCTTCAAGCTCTTAACAGCCATTTCAGTAAAGTCTACTGGAAACAGATCTGGGTCTCCGTACACCTCTTTGTTTAGTTGAGAGAATTAGGTCTGTTGAGAAACCAAGTTATCCATCTTCAACATTACCAATTTAACTCAAATATCAGACTATTAAGCCCTGAAATTCATTAGCACAGTATTCAGGATTTTGGGGAAGCATGATCCTCAATGTGTTTTTTATGACAAATAGCTGCCCTCTGATTCTCTAGCACATCACAATTCAAGTGCTCTGACTGAGGCATCTCTCAGTAATCCCCCTGCTTTTACACCTGCTCTGTTTCCCCTTCATGGAAGTAGAATCTACCTGGGAAGTGGCGTCTGTGCGACACTCTCCAGTCAGTGGGCGAGTGGAAGCAGTGATAGTCCCCAGGCGCCAGGTAGATGACACAGTGATAGAGCTCGTTCCCCTCCTTTGTGACTAGCTGGTTCTGGAATGAGTTGCAGGATGAGGCTGCAGTGGAACAGCAGAAGACAAAAGGGGTTAAAAAGAACAACCGAAATAATCTGTGAGAGAATGTATTGTGAGACAAGTCTCCAATGGGAAATGTGCTACTATGATACTCAGAAAACCAGTGTTAACAGCAGATCACTAAATACCGCCCACAAAGTGACCCTGGGGGCATTCACTGGCAAGAGAGCTTAATAGATGAATCAGGAACAGAATTCCAAACATGTAATAGCCCTCAGTGAACACATTTGTTGGGACCATGCAGAACCCTTTCAGGGTAGAATCATAGAATATCAGGGTTGGAAGGGACCCCAGAAGGTCATCTAGTCCAACCCCCTGCTCGAAGCAGGACCAATTCCCAGTTAAATCATCCCAGCCAGGGCTTTGTCAAGCCTGACCTTAAAAACCTCTAAGGAAGGAGATTCCACCACCTCCCTAGGTAACGCATTCCAGTGTTTCACCACCCTCTTAGTGAAAAAGTTTTTCCTAATATCCAATCTAAACCTCCCCCACTGCAACTTGAGACCATTACTCCTCGTTCTGTCATCTGCTACCATTGAGAACAGTCTAGAGCCATCCTCTTTGGAACCCCCTTTCAGGTAGTTGAAAGCAGCTATCAAATCCCCCCTCATTCTTCTCTTCTGCAGGCTAAACAAGCCCAGCTCCCTCAGCCTCTCCTCATAACTCATGTGTTCCAGTCCCCTAATCATTTTTGTTGCCCTTCGCTGGACTCTCTCCAATTTATCCACATCCTTCTTGAAGTGTGGGGCCCAAAACTGGACACAGTACTCCAGATGAGGCCTCACCAATGTCGAATAGAGGGGAACGATCACGTCCCTCGATCTGCTCGCTATGCCCTTACTTATACATCCCAAAATGCCATTGGCCTTCTTGGCAACAAGGGCACACTGCTGACTCATATCCAGCTTCTTGTCCACTGTCACCCCTAGGTCCTTTTCCGCAGAACTGCTGCCTAGCCATTCGGTCCCTAGTCTGTAGCTGTGCATTGGGTTCTTCCGTCCTAAGTGCAGGACCCTGTGCAGTACCCATGTGCAGGGTACATGGTAAGGAGAGGAGTCAGCCTTAAAATTAATTCCTTGAATGTCTTCAGTGTTGAGCATGCTCTCAGGCCACACCTTCTGCAACTATAAACTAAACATTTTCTTACTTGTGTTATTAACAACCCTTTGATTACTAAAACAGGAAGAATTACAGAAATCCAATTTACTTCTCACTACTGATGCTGTTCACTTTTCCACTTCCTTCAGCTTGGACAGTGAAATCAGACTTGTCAGTGTTTGGGTTGGGTAAATGCTGCAGGAGAAGGCTTCTGGCAAATTTTGTAAATTTGATTTTACAAAAATCTACATTTTACGCCACGCTGAATTGACAGGGTTCCTTAACTCCTAAGATTTCATGTAAACTGGAGGCTGATACTTGGATCATAGAGGGGGATACAGAGCATGCAGTGGGAGGGATTTGCCTTGTCAATTTTTCCTTTGCTTGCTCCCTATTACTTTAGGGACAATTCAAGCTGACCGTATGTCCCTCTTCAAAGGCCCATTGTGGCTACAGGAAGCTTTGAAAGAAGAGTACCCAGAAGGTAGTTCTTCAAGGCCAAGAATCAGCATTTTAAAAAGCTCGTGTCCCTTTAACACACAGCTAGGTTTTAAACATCTTTGAAGTCCAAGCCCAGAAGAATCCAATGAACTTTAAAGAGCCCCAGCTTCCCCAGACAAACAGCAGGGGCTTGAGACGGAGTCTCATAGAACACAAATAATTTGTCTTAAAAGACACCTCAGAACTATTGGGGTGTAATGTCCCAGCTTACAAAATGCTTTTAGTTGCATTTGCATACACATCACAAAAACAATTCTGGAGCTTTCAAAAAGGGCTTCTTTCTGTCACATATTGTCTATACACAGGTTTAACACAAGATCCTGACACCCAAACCAAGGGCTTTGAAGACAGCTCTATTTCCACAGAACAGGCACAGCAAAGACAGTGACAGCACAAACTTCCTCACAGTGCCCCAGCCCTGACCTAAAAGGCAGACCTCTAGGCATGAGAGCAGAGATTAGTCTCCATACAGGGGGTGCTGCTGCATAAATTGGGTCTAATAGACTAGTTCATGGATCTCAAACTAGAATTACCAGGAGGTCCGCATGAAGACTAATACATTGGTCCGAGGACTGCATCACTGACGTTATCCCATCCCCCTGCTGTCCCTGGCCCCATCCCCACTCCACCCCTTCCATAAGGCCCCACCCCACCTCTTCTCATCTTCCCCAGCCTCATTCCAACCCCTTCCCCAAAGTCCCCACCCCAACTCTGCCCCCTCCTTGCCCCTATTCCAACCCCTTCCCCAAATCCCCGCCCCCGCCCCACCTCCTCTCCTCTCCCTCCTGGAAACCACTAAGTGCCACCAAACAGCTGTTTGGCAGCAGGAAGCGCCTGGAGGTAGGTAGAGGAACGGGGACGAGGCACACTGGAGGGGGGAGCTTGACAGACACAGGAAATAACTGGGGCAGGGGGGACCCCCTGGACTAGTTCCTACAGCTTCCATCTTTGCTAGCCAAACATCTGGACATGTTTCAGCCTCCCAGCAGGAGCAAGCCTCATTATGGTCACAGACCTTGAAGTTACCCAGAATCTACCCAATATAACCATGCACTTGAGGGAACTGAAAAGTTAAAATGTAAAATGTAGAGAAAAGGGCTGAATCTGAGGCTGAGGCTGCAAGTGAGGGACAGGCTACTAAGGAGATAGAGGAATCCAACATGGAACATTACACCCCACATGTTATTCCTCAGTTTGAGCTATAATGAAGCAGAGTTGCCTAGTTGAGAGCAGATAGCTATGATTCACCCCGTCCCTGCAATTACCAGGAACAGTGAAATGACAGAAACAGGCTAGGAGGCAACTTACTTTGGCTAAACTGCACGTCTTCTGTGCTGGTGCACGGCCCGAGGAAGGACTCCAGCGAGTAGGTGACACCCTTCACCTGTTCCACTTCGCAGTTTTTCACTTGTCCAAAGTTCAGAATCTTTCCATCTGAGGGACTGATCTACAAAAAAAGTAAACTGCAGTGAAAATCCATGCATCTCTCACACTTAGCCATCAGAAACACAAGTCCACTGATCATTTGAACCCCAACATTTCACATCTCTTCCCCTTTATATAACCTCTCGCCCCCACACAGGGATAAGCCTAGCCTCTTTTTGTATCAGACCTTTGATATTTTCACAGAAAGAAAGGCAAATAGGAAGGCCCGTGAGATCCAGAAAGACCATTATTTGTTCGAAGTGAATGCCAATGCTGTGACCACTACAGAGACTTTGAGAGCACCTGGTCCAGTCCGGTGTCTCAAATAAATCAGACTGGACTTTTACCTACCCCAACCAAGTAGTTCAGTTAGGGCCATGATCTGTTGCCATACAGACAGGCTGGATATGGGTGTAACCAAGAGCAACAACTCATACAGAAAAGGGGTGAGTGACAGACCCACAACTCCACTCAGGCCGGCCCAATATTCAGAGTTTTGCCTACAGACATAGCACACGTTCCAAGGTGAGGGATGGGAACATTTACACATCAATGTGTAGCTCCTCTGGAACAAAATAAAACATTGCAAACCCTCCTCCTCACCACACTGTGATAGCAGCAGACTGGCCGGGACTGGGGCTTCAGCTTTCTGCGGAAGAATTCGCTCAGGTTTCTATAGTGATGAAGATCTTCGACAGCTGCTTCTTTCATGTTCACTCCAAATGTCCAGATATACAGGCTGTAGACAGGCTTCCGGAGCCAGGTGGGCAGCTCGACCTGGTTCAAACGACCCCAGGCTCGTGAAAGCAGTCGTGTTGGTACTGATTTGTACAGAGAAACCTAGAGAGAAAGGTTTCAGAGTAGCAGCCATGTTAGTCTGTATCCGCAAAAAGAAAAAGAGTACTTGTGGCACCTTAGAGACTAACAAATTTATTTGAGCATAAGTTTTCGTGAGTTACAGCTCACTTCATCGGATGCATTCAGTGGAAAATACAGTGGGGACATTTATATACACAGAGAACATGAAACAATGGGTGTTACCATACACACTGTAACGAGAGAAAGGAATCACACCATGCTATTTCTGTTTGTTCTACCGCTTTTAGCCCTTCTTCCCTTTGCTCCCAAAATGGAAGAATCCAATTCATTCCTACTGTGACTCCCTTCACTTCAGTGGAGTTACACCAAGGATGAATTTACCTTGAAGTCTTCAATAAACCAAGACCAGAACCTTACCCTCCCTGCCCCCATGCTGATGTGTAGGGATGGGGGACCAGATGAAATGAAGACCACAGCAAAAGTAAAGCCAATTTGGATGTTTCATCTGTTTTGAGAAAGAGATAAAAAATCCATTTTGTCAGTATAATTTCTGTTGTTGTTTTTGTTGCCTTAAGGCAAATAATAAAAGCACAAACCCATTCTTCCAATCGCAGCACAGAAGTCCTGCCAGCCACCTACAGTGGAGGGCAGCTACAATGCATGGACCCTCTTCCCCTTGTATGCTGAAGCTTCATATGCAAGTTAGTGGAAACTGCTCCCAGGAAGCTCACAGAGAAGCTGTGCATTTGGGACATTCTATTACAGCACTAATTGGAGGCAGTGAAACATTACTAATATATTTATTTTTGTGAACAACCCAAAGAAAACTGACTTAGAAATACATTTCTGTTGGCATTTCAATGCCTAGTGTGTTGCTTCTCCCAAGCCCATCTATTTCTGGAATTATAAAGTACCTTGTCTACACATAAAAGGTGCACTGCTTTTAACTATACTGGTATAATTAAAGCAATACAACTCCTCTGGTGTGGACACAGTTACACTGTTCTTATACCAGTGTAGCTTATTACCATAAAGACAAATAAACTATATCCATATATTGCACCTTTCTACTGGCATAACTGTGCCACACTACGGCTTATACCAGTGTAACTATAGTGGTCAAACAAACAAAAAATCACACCCCAAATGATAGCTTTATCAGTAAAAGAACTGTGTGTACACCAAGCCTTATTGTTTGGGCAATCTCCAAAAACTCACTCACCTGTTGTTTGTGGTACGTGGTATCACCCACACAGCTCACGAGAGCATGTTGTAATCCCAAAAACATAGAGGAAGGCTGGAGCCTTCTGAAATAAGTTTTGCACAGTAAGCTGTTTTCTGAAAACCTCTGGTAAAAGTTTGCAGAACAAGGTGGCTGGTTAATTCCAACTCCGAGTAAAAGGGTTCTCTCATTTCTTTCCTAAGAGGCACTATTTATTCTCTACTATATGGGTATCCCTCAACGTTAGGACCTGCAGAATGTAGCAATACAGACCCCTCCAGAGAACTGGTCTTTTAGCCCGTATGTTCTATTAAGCAAATTTATTTCACCTGCTAATGGATAATACTCCACTCAATTCACCTTCACTCAGACCAGTCCAGTATTCTGAGTTTTGACTGTGCTATGGATGATGCTTAAAAATAAAATCCAACCATTAGAGAGAGAGCGAAAGAGCACGTCAGCTTAATCTTACTTCAGACTGAAATGTTTTAAACCATCTATTGTTACAGGTAACACTTTAGACCATGACAATAGAAGGATGAGAGAGAAATATTGTTCTGTTTTTTCTCGTGTTTACACTTTGCACATTTGACAGGCGTTGGACAGAGTCAGTTTCATGGTATCCCTGTAGAAAGAGTTTCACCTATTTGTGGACAGTCACAGAAGAGATTTAAAAAAAAAAGGGGAGGGGGGTGATTGCAAAACCACAAAAATTGTGAAGACAACTTGGGGACAGGCGCAGTGCCTGAAAATACATACTTCACTTTTGCAAGTGATGGGGTTTCAAGTTGATAGTCTCTGTTTAATGAAATAGCTGTCAAAATGGCATCCTCTCAAGAGCACGCACATTTGTATAAGTATGCAGGTCCATGTACTGAAACAAAATTTCATCATTTGAGTCAGGGATGCCTGTATTAGCACATCCTCTGGGCAGTCAGCATTCCAGGCGCCCAAGAAGGAATTGAACAGCCAACCATTCTCACACACAAATTGCAGCAGCAGAGAGACTACATGAATGTGTCCATGAAAAGGGATGGAGAAGAGGCGTGGTCTGCCTTAGCCCTAGCTCTGATATTTGTGGGTGTTACTATCTGAATAAATGCAGCTGTTTCCACTGATTCCCCAGCTTGGGAACTTGTTTGTTAGGGGATCATAACAAATTCTATGCCCTGAAAATTCATCGTCTGTCTCTGAAAGGAGAATTACATAATCCCTAAAGCTTCACCACAAAGGAAAAAAACCACACGCAGTTGGGGGAGAGGAAGGTATGAGCTGCAGTTCTGCTTTAATATCAGCCATCAGCACCATGCTGTCTCCAGCTCTACTGTAGTCTCCCCCTGCTGCCAGCCTCCCTCCATTATAATAGAACATTTGCCCACAGGGTTGTTACAAAGGAGAGACCTGCTCACACTTACCCTGCTCATAGGCCTCCATCCCACTCTGGTCAAGGGTTTAAGAGCACCGAAAGGCAGAAGATAATAGAGAATAGTCAGAGGCCAAGAACGGAGTTTCAGAGCAGGCCTAGACATACAGCTCAGCTGGCCCAACCTCCGCCTCAGGGCCAGCTGGGGGAATTGCAACCTGTAGGATCACATACACACACAAAAGGGTCAGCCAACTCAGCCTCAGAACCACCAGCTCCTGACAGAGTTTGTTCAATGCTTGTCAGTGATTCTGCAACTCCCTGACTTTGGTTCAGATCTGCTCCTTTCCCAAAATACAGGAGCAGTTCAGCTCAAACATGAGTATGAGCTGCCCGGGGCACAGGACAACTTCCATTATTCATGCCTACCGGCAAATTAATTAAAGGCAAAACCTTTTGCATTAGACAAAGGCTGAGATACAGGTGAAAACAAGGCAGCAACTGGTCCAGCCAGGTAATGCTAGAACATACACAATATGATATGGAACACCAAAAGGGGGAAAACCCAGGAACTTCTTTCAAACACCAGAAGAATAAGTAGCTACTCAAGAGGAAACATTTGCCTGTACCCTCTCCAGCTCCTGGAGAGTTAGAGTGATCAGCCCAGTAAAGCACTTTGAAAGCTAGCAATCTAGGATTCTAGGAATAAAATCCCTATTTAGGGCAAAAGTGTTAGGCAAGTGCTAAGGAAAGAACAGATGATATTCCAGTGAGACAAACAGCCACAAACCCAGGGCAATGTCGTTTCTGGCTCCAGGATTTCAACAAGATCTGGCATAATGGGAATCCTGCATTTCAGAAGTTACATCCACAGTGCTGTTCCTACATGCAATAGTGGGATGAAACTGACCTAATCCTAGACTCTCATTCTGTTGGGAGAGAGACAGCTACAGTGCCATAAGCACAGTGTGCTCCTGCTAAGGGAAAGGGAAGTGCATATATTTGCTCCTCTCTCCTGCCTGTTTTTAGCAGCAGCAAGAGGGACTCATGCCTGTACCTCCTGGTCTTGTCAGGTGAGCCCCAGAAACAGGCAGCAGCAGAAACTGTCAACATCAGACAGTACCCATCTGGACATAGACACAATAAAGTCAGGGTAAGTCCTAGAAAGGATCACAAAAGCCATTGGGGTCAAACTGAAGTGCTCCTGCAGCAGGCCTGCTAGCAGTTGGTTCCATCTGGCCAGCTATTTAACACTTCAGAGACAAACAGAAGTGGGATTTGTGAGTTAGTGCACACTGCCCAAAGAGCAGAGGTCAAAAGGCATCTTTCAGCTTTTACATTTCTTATTGGGCACCTCAGTCTTAGATAGATGATACAAGAACTAAAACACACATACTGCCAGCGTAGCAGGGTAGTTACTATCTATGGCCCATTCAAACTTTGGCCTCTTTAGCAACTGTGTTTAGGTGGGGTTTTCTGTGATGTAGATGCCTGAATTGAGAACAAATTCATTTCACACAAAGAGCCATCAGGTGGCTGACAGACTATGACTTGAGGTCATTACCAGTCTGGGCCAGAATTGAACCAGTGACTCAGCATGGAAAAGCTCCAAACCTCATTCCTGTTTCCACAAGACATCTCATTCCTCCAGTTTTTGCTGTGCTTGAGTCTTCCCTGGGCAAACTCTCTTATTCCTTTCTTCTCTTGGGATCTCCCCGGGGTACCTCATGCTTAGCCTCATTCTCAAGATTTTCTGGGTCTCATCATTAGGTTAATGTCCACCCAACCCAGGACAAAACATCCAGGTCTGTTTGGCACTGTGCTAACAGCTGGGGAACAATTCTTCTCCCTGCATCTTTGGAGGTGACGTAGTGTGCTGAGCATGACTATATGTGCATGCTGATTGGAAGGGGAAGGCTCCTGCTACAAGTTATTTTGAAGAGCACTCCCGTCCCTTGCAGGATGAAAAAATTTGAAGCGTGAGCTGTAACACACTCTACAGTTCTCTCCAAGAGAGAAAGGAGCTGGGAGACTAGAAAGGGTCAACTTGCCCTTCTGAGGACTTGGGTCAAAAATTAAATCATCACCTGAAGAGATGCAACTGTCACCATGTGGGCTCAAGATGGTGCCTTTGGCTCACCGATTTACTCTGTAGGCTAATGTTACTAACTCCAAAGCCAGAGAATGGCCGTGTGCTGGAGTGCAAGAAAGACCTGAGTAGCTGAAGTATTGTCTCAGCAGCGCTACAGCAGGCCTCAACAGCGTGAGGCAAGACCAGCGCACAGCACAGGAATAAGAGAGACAACTCACCTGCAGCTCCTCCTCCCTCTCATCCGCCAGGGCCCAAGAGCCTGACAGAGAGATGGCCTCTCCAAGAGTTTCAGAGGACAAGGTACTGCTCTTCCCTCCCATCTCCTTCTCCCTCCCTTCACTGCAGACGATCATGAACCAATCCCTGCAGAGCTGCATCCTGGCAGCTGGCTCTAAAACCCCCTTCCTTCCCATCGCCTTGGCCTGGTTTTAGAGGAATCCCTCTCTAGATTTTTTGCTCTCCCATTGATCAGAAGGGGACCGGAAGAGAAAGGAAACATTATTTCTCTTGTACAACAGCAACCCCTCCCTTGCCAATTCAGCGCATAAGGAGATTTATAGTAATTAGGCCAAACAAAGGTTTTGCAGATGGCGGTCACTCCTTCTGCCCATCTACCCTCCCTTCCTTATCTCGCCCTTCAATCGCCATCCTGCAAAGCAGAAAACACCAAACAGTACCTGAAACGGGCTCTCCTATTTGGTGTGCCCCCGGCAGAGCCAGCTGGGCCTGGACTCTCCAGTTGCGGGTGCTGCTCCCCGGCACAGCTGCCGCTGTTCCCTGAACGTAGCCTTCGGACATGAATTTTAACTTTGTGGAGGTTGTAGCAAGAGAGAGGAGGGTTAGATAAAGCTTTACAGCATCTCACCATTTCCCTGCGTGCAGATCTGGTCCCTGCAGGGTGTTTGACTGACACATCATCAGGATGGCGGTCGGTCGTAAGTCTCAGTCTCTCTCTTTTTTTCTCTACCTCCCCTTCCCTTGCTCGCTTCGGCACAGGAGGGAAGACACGATGTCACAGCTCCTAATTCCCCCGCTGGTTTGTCTCCGGCTTCCCTCTCTGTCTCTTTCCCACTTGCAACTCAGCTACGAGGTTCCCAGCTATTGCAAACAAACAGGCATTGTATCACACTTCAGCAACCCTCTGCAAAAGCAGCTTTGTGCGAGACAAAAGCAACCTTTGCCAATAAGCAGCCCCTGCTCCTCTCTAGCCAAGGTTGCCATCGAAGCTCAACTCCCAAAAGAACACTCTGCAGTGTCAGGCTGCTAGTAACTAATGCACTATGATCAGAACTGCAGCCAGCTGGCCACGCACAGTTATCCCAAGAGCCAGCCTGAATGCGAGGCTGGGAGGAGGAGGGATGGTGGAGAAGAGGAGGAGGGAGATAACTCATAGCTTCAATTCTGCACTGCAGTAACTGCAGCTAGATCAGTTCTGGACTACTGAGCAAGTAGATGTGTAAGCAGACACTCACTCTGCCAGAAAACCCTTTCCTTCTCACACTTTCCAGCCTGGGAACAGAGGAGAGGAAAGGGAGGGAACATCTTTTCTACCTCATACAGTCCAGTTAGAGACCAACACCCATCTCAGGACACCCTTTCCATCCCACACTGTCCAGCGAGGGAGCAGGCAAAGACAGAAAAAGGGAAAGAACGTTCCCTTACAGATATACATCCCTACACTGAAACAAACAAGTTCCCGTGCCAGCTTGAGGAAACAGGCTCTGCAGAAAAAGTTGAACAGATGCTTTATAAAGAGCACAAGACTTCAACAATTTTTACATCCAGCAAAACTCAGAAACCAAACCACCAGTACCATGGGGGCAAGAGAGGTTGTTGCAGTCTTGAAGACTGCACACCCATTTTGCATGGACAGATTTTGGAATATTCATTGGGTGAGAAGTTCTCTTCCATATTGCAAATTATATCTGAAAGCTGTTGACTAAAAACTGGCATTTCTGTGTCTCTTGGCCGCAGCACCTGGATTGCTAAAGAGGAAAACTAGCAGCAATAGGAAGCCAGAGCCAGAGATCAGAACTGAGCTTACACCTGGCTTCTGTGTCAAGTCCAACACCACAAATATTTTATGGTTCAATATTTAAGCAAAATGGTTAAACACTGGTTTTTGTCAAAACTAAGGTAGATACCAGTTTAGTATCTCCAAAGCATGCCCACCCTGCTAGTGCCACAAGTGATGTGGAGTGAGTCAATGAGGACGTTGCTGCATAAACCCAAGGTTGGATAGGAGGTTATATATTGTGCTGAGGGGAAAAGAAAAAATGGGGGCAAATTTTCAACAGAAGCGTGATCTAAATCAACAGTGTCCCTTTAAAAACAGGTTTAAAAACACTTAATCAGACTAAGGTGGAAACCATTTTCATCACCAAGATCACAAGAAATGCTCAGCATGCATGCAAGTTCCAGAATCTGTGACAAGGGAAAAAATACAGCACTGGTACAGAAAGGCCAGGAGACAAACAGTGCTGTCTAACAAACATTTTCTCCTCCTCCTCACATCCCAGACATGCAGGGACTCCTACACACAAGGAACCTGCATAGGGTTTTCCTCTTTGTTGTGATTCTAATCTTGTTCTCCAAAGGACCCCACCCACACTTCACATTTGCTATGGATGAGGGAAAGGCCAGAGCAAACAAGTTTCATCTGCACTCACAATTTATTCTACTCTTCCTTCAAAAGTAGGTGAGGTAAATACACATTTCAGTATAGTCTATTTCAATGGAAACAGCCCAATTATCTCTCTCCTTTCAAAGAACTTACCACATCCTAGATCAAGAAGGCAGGGGTTTATTTCCCCAAGATTTTACAAAAGAGTGGAGTGAATTGAACAGCCAACCTGCACCCCAGAAGTGAATGAACATTGAAAATATAATTCCGTTGTTTAATGTTGAGACTACTGTACATTCAGATAAAGTTCATGGAAAGGGAACATGTGATGGGGGCTACCCCCTTTGGGGCAAAAACCATGGCATGATCGACTCACCTTTCTAGGTGAAGTTCCCAGGGAGAGAGAGGGATTTCAGTACTATATAAGCCATACTGCTCCATGGCTACACAAAACTCACCTCCTCTAAGTAAGAAGCCTTACATTTCTCTTATGTTCTGTCCTACTGACCCCATTACACTCATCAAGATGCAAATAATGACTATTACCCATGGATGAGAGTCTGCCCCTCTTCTTGGCTGAGACCCACTTAAATACTGACATACAAACATACATGGCGAGTTGCCATGTCAGCAGCTACTGCACAGGAGGGATTAAGGATACAGCAGGGTTTGGCTGCTCAGAATCGAAAGATGCCTGCAATGGAAGAAAGGGGAAATGACTGGATCCTGGACCATGCCAACCCTACTCTCAGCCCAAGTGTTCTGAGGAAGGGTGAAGGACGGGACTGGCCCAACTGAGCCTGGGCATCAGTTACTGAATATCCCCCCCGCTGAGCGATGAATGTGACGGATTTACACCTGGATTTCTTCTCAAATCTCAGGACAGTACAGCAAAGCCTCTCTTACTAGCGTCACTGATGGGCCTCAGAGTTATCTAACTCTTCTGTATGGGGAGTCTGGGGCTTCAGCCCCAAACCACCCCTACCTGCTTGAACTCATCCAGAATTCATCTTCAGTGAACAAAGGAAGTAATGACCATCTGCACTATAAATCCCCTGTGGAGAATTATCTAACAACAAACAGCTAATCTGTCAGCTATGCAACTCCACTCTGGTCCATCAGTTCATATAAGCATCAAATCCAGTGACCCCGTTTAATTACTTGTCTTCTTCTTATTTCTCAAAGCCCTTCCCTCAGGACTCCAAAAACACTAAGCCGGCGGATTTACAGGAATCAGAGACTGGATTAAACACACAACTGTACATTAAACTGAAATGACATAAGCATGCAGGGCTGGGTTTAGAATCATCCAGCCTGGATGCTACAAGCCTCTCCCTCCCCACTTTCTTCACTTGTTAACAATATTGCCATTTAAAATATATGGTATAACTTAACACGTACTGTTGGGGAAAGATGTATGGCTAAGCATAAACCATACAAGTGGAACAAAAGAAAGTATCAAGCAGCAAAAGGTAGGGGTATTCCAAGACCCACATCACACTATTATACAGAGGAGATCCGCTGCTAGTGACAGGTATTAGTTTATCATCAATGGTTTCATTCTTTTCTCCTGGCCATAGTCAATACCTTCTGTTTAAATTTATAGGCACAAAAAATCATCTCTCTTCCTTCCTCACCACCTTATTATTCTAGAGAAATCCAGCAGGAGAAACAATAGCTTCCTCAACAGACAATCAATCAGGAGATCCTGCTATTCTAAGAGCATAACAAAAAGGTGCTTTTGGATATTAGGGAAACAACCGTGGATTGGCTGTTGTAGAAGTCACATGATTTTTAATGCTGTGTATTGCACTCCCTAGATTCCTGCTGGCAGGTATGTAATCCTTAACTCTTCTTTGTGAGTGTCAAGGCCAGGGATCAGCAACCTTTGGCACACGGCCCGCCAGGGTAAGCCCCATGGCGGGCCGGACCAGTTTGTTTACCTGCCGCGTCTGCAGGTTTGGCCGATCGAGGCTCCCACTGGTCACGGCCGCTGCTTCCCGCAGCCCCCATTGGCCTGGAGCGGCGAACCGCAGCCAGTGGGAGCCGCCATCGGCCGAACCTGCGGACGCGGCAGGTAAACAAATCGGTCCGGCCCGCCAGGGGGCTTACCCTGGCGGGCTGCGTGCCAAAGGTTGCTGATCCCTGGTCTAGGCACTGGCTGCGAAATGTACTAGATGCCCTGATACAGCAGGTCTTTTTCCATCTCTAGTTTCTAGGATTCTCTTGCCCATTTTTTATCTCAAGCGGGTTTCCTGTAATTCCCCTTCTAAGAGAGAGGTTTGTGTAATTAGCTTCCTTTAAATGTATAGTTGCGCTTCTCAACAAACAGAAATAAATCAACTTTTTAGAATGGCCATAAAACATTAGTTTATTCAGCACTAAAGACTGTGCAATGTTTTTGGTAAACAGTCCTTGATCTCTTCTCCGGGGCAAGGAAACAGGTCTTATCCACTTTCGTAAAGCAACATGTAAGTTTATGGCATTCTAAGTATTTTGTAATATGGTTCTCTGTGGTTCTATAAGCATATTTAATTTCATATACTACCTGATAAAATGCCTTTCACCCAAGGTATTCATAAAGCCAATTCCCTTCTAGGATACAGACATCTAAAATGGAAGCATAAGGAGGGAGGGGGGGAATGGTTGTTTTAGACCTTCCTACTAAAAAGGAAAGCTCTGTTAAGCGCTCTAGAATCCTGAGTTGGAAACTGAACAAAGAAGCTGTAAGGCCTCACATACAATTCAGAAACCTACATGAAATACTAACTACACAAATGCTTCAGACTGGGGGCCGGGGTTCTTTTTAACAAAGGGACTATTAACTCTCTCAGTGTTGGTTCCTCAGATCAGCAGAACTGAGAGATTTCTAATACACCAATTCCTTTTTCATCTGACCTGAAAACCCAAGAAAACGGTGACTAAAGAATTGGTGCTCTTTGGAAGTTAGGCCTCTCCGATCAGTATTTGGAAGTCTAAAAGTGCTTACCTTGGCTGTACAACACTCCTGGCAGCTGCAGAGGCTGACTCTGAATGAAGCTTGTTTCAGTTCCTTCACAGACTTCTTGTTTTTAATCTACTGAAATGTGACATTGACCTGGCTTTTTTGTTTGGGTTTTTCTAAGACAAGTGAACAAAAAAATGGAATGTAACCCACATAAGTGTTCCTGACAAATGCACAGAAGACTGGTGCACCAAGAGGGAGGAAAAAACTCTAATCCATGCCCTGCAGAAATCATATGCATTGATGTGTCCACATTCCCATCCTATTAATCCCAAACCACGGTCCTGTTTCCAAGATCAGTTGATTGTGACCTTCTGGTTCTACACTACTTCTTCCGTTTCCTGGCCGTGAAGTTGGATGTATCCACTACATTTAAGTAGGAGTCTGCTGTATTGTGGAGAGCTACATGCTGTGGAGTTTAGTATTACTCTCTTCAACAAAACAAGCTCAGCAAAAATGTGAAACTTAAGATAGTTTTGTTTTCAGCTGGATGGAGCAAAATGATTATGTGAGACCACCACTAAACCCAGCAGGGCACCAGCCCCCAATCATGATCACCCTACACCCAGCAGTCACTACATCCTTAAATACTACTAAATCCCAGTCCTCTGGCCTGACACTGAATCCAACCAACCCAGCACCCTGCTAGACAAAGGAAGCTATGTCTATGCATGCTGTAACGCACAGAAATAAGAGAGGGTTAAACATAAAGCGATCTGTGTTCTTTGTTACCCACACACCCGCCCTGAATAGATAGAAAGTATTAACCCAGCTGCCTATGCATCTTTCTATACTCTTTAATACTACCCACTGATATTGCAAAAAATGTTCGCTTAGTTCATCAGGATTTCTGAGCTGTAATCCTCGTCTCATGTCAAAACAAGCCACAAAACAATTGTCTCTCACATTTATACAGTTTCTAACAGTTTACACCCTAAATCGGGTAAATGTGGTGAACGCCCCTCAGCAGAAAAAATACATTTTACTATAATATAGCAACAACTTATTTCCCTTCCTCACAGTAGATATATGCATTTCACCTGCAGTTGTTGCTGTTGGCCAAAATAAACCTCTAAAACACTCCTGGAGAACAACTTCTCAGATCCCCAACAGCTGGCTGGCTCGCAGTCTGTCTACTAGATCTGATCTAACTGCTTTTTGCTTTAAGAAAGCAGCACGATGCAGCTGGTCCTCCTGTCCAGCTCATGTTTCAGCCATTCAGACTCCAGGGTGGGAACTGTTAAGGACGTCCCAATATCATCAAAAGCATCTGCATTCCCACAAAGCCCCAGCTCTCTTTTTCCCCTTTAAGAGGAGGAGACAAGGCGGAAAAAACTGAAAGGAAACTAAAAAGGAGGGGGATAAGACTGCATGACAACATAGTCTCTCAGTTCCCCAGATGGCTTCCCAGCAGTGCATTTACAAAACAGCAGACTCATACCAGGGGCTTGGGAGATAGTATCCAGGCCTCCGTTAACAAATCGCCAACTGAACACATATTAAGACGGTTTAGGCTGAATACCAGGGAAAGTTTCTGACGGTAATGTCTGTTGATCATGGAATAGTCTCCGAAACAACCATATTACTTGGGGAATTTAAAAATTGTACTGGACAAAGCAACAGAAAATGTTCACTACAGAGCAATTCTCCAGACCAGGGATTAAATTTCATACCAGTTGGATAGAAGAGAGCATGTATGTAAAATGATCCAGTTTGGATTTTCTGTTGCTGTTTTCTGACATATTTCCAGAAACGCTGATGTACATGTTCCCAGCCAAAGAGTACATACAGTTTTATAAAACCCTTCACAACATTCAAATAGATTGCTCAATAGGTGTCTTGTGCAATGAAAGAGACACTGTAGCAAAAACTATCCATCTAAAAAAACAGTGTGAACGTGACATTGAACTCTACAACATCTTAGGACTAGCTGAAAAATGTAGGGGAAATTGTGGACAACACTTTTGCCACGTCACCCCACCGTTCCCCCTCTCCCTGTTGAAATTTGAACTGTTTTGAAATTTTCTGATCAACACTACAAGAAATCAGAGATTTCTTTTGTATAATTAGACATATGTCCATACAGCACTCAGGCACCAGAAAAAACAGAGGAGAAGGTATGACACATAACAGGACACCTGGTCTAGGGATAGGATTTCACTCTGCAGAGGCAGAAGAGCCAGGGTATGGAGTCGCACAGGTGGAGGATTTTTCATGGATTCTTTCTTGGGATATCCTGGTCTGTGATTCAGGATCTCCCATCACAGAAAATACTATTACTACACCACCATGTGCTGCCTTACTAAAATGGTGCCTCACTTGTCCACAAGCAGCACGACAGAATTATCCCTCTGCTACCAACCCATCTCAGTAGGAAACACTGATTTGCAAAAGTGGTGAGCACCCAACAGATTCCTAAACATGAATTTAGGGACCTAACTTTAGGCTTCTATTTTTTAAAGTCTTGGCCTGTGGTATTAAGCTTCCCCCCCAGAAGAGCTGGTTTTCACCCTGTTATTTGCGGCATACAATATCAGATGTCACTATAAACTAGTGCCACCTCCTAAGGTTCACTGGGTTCTCTAAAGCTGTATCTTTACTTGGTTTTTGCCACTCTTACTATGCCACCATTACACAAAAAATAGAATTGCAAAACAAATGAGATAAGAACTGTGGAAGCAAATAAAGGACAGCAGTAAGGAATTCCCCTCTATTTAAACACTCATCTTGTCACACTGTTTATCCAAACTCACTCTTTGGCCAAGGTTTCCTTGTGTAAATTATGCTATCTGTATATCAACAATGCCACAGTATCATCAGAGAAGGAAGTGAGTGGAATTACTCCTGGATACTATATATCCAGGATACTAGGCACACAGAGGCCTTGGCCAGAAAACGTTCTCTGATAGATTTGCGCTTACTGCCTCAAATTCCTTCTTCCACCTGTATGATTAATATCTACCTCTTTCGTTCAGAGCTCTCTGCTTTGCCTCATCTAATTAAACGAAAGCTAATCACACCCTTTAGTAATCACAGAAGAGACATACTAATAAGTTAATCAGTTCAAGCTATAAGCCACATAATGTCTCCAGGAAAGTTATGAAGAAAGGTCCACACCAGAAACCAAGTGTTCTCTGTTTTCCTGTCATAAATGGAAGCAATACATTAAAAATTTAAGGCACAATGGGCCTAAATTAAGTTAAATATTGTTTTAGCCCTTCCTCTCCCTCACAAAGATTTTGTAAACTAATATAAATAGGAATATTTTCATGATTTTAAAAATTCACTGAAAAATAGCATATTCACTTTACTGCAGCGATATCCTCGAACAAACCAGTGCTGTGCTAATGCATGAGAACCAGTCACTGAAAATGACTGTCCTAGTTTCAATGATGTGCAGCATCAGTGGTGAAAAACACAAATGAGATACATAAAATTTCAGCTTTAAAGAAACTACATGTGGCATACAGCTCTTCCATTCAGGACTGATTTAATGCTTTGATGAAGGATAATCACGAGAAGACGACAAACCCTTGAAGACCATATTTAAGCCTTTGTTTAGTGACAAATATTAATGATACATCCTGTATGAAAGTTTTCAAAATATACTTGAGGCAGAGAGAAGAAATTGCTTCTACCCAGTTTCATTTTTTTATATTCCAACTCTACTTTTTTGCTGATCAAGATGAATCAATATTGACACATTATATATGGTTACATACTAAAATAATTCAAGTAGGAATAATTATTGAGGCACAAGTTATTGCTTATTTTTTAATTTATTTCTGATTGTGCATGAATATATACACTTTGCTAAACAGAATGAAAAACAAAGCTCTTTCACAAGGGACCATATCTACCTGCAGGTTTTCACAGAACCTAGCACAAATAATAAGCGTTTTGCCAGTACTGCAGCATTTCAAATGCCTCTCTCCCTCTAAGCTGTCCCCAGGCTCATCCCCTGGCCTTATAAACAAGGAGATAACCCTCCTCTCTCCCTTGCCAAGTTTGCTTCCAGGGATGCCAAAAAATGCAGAAGGGAAATAATGCAAAAACACAAGTCAACAAAAATAGATGCTCCAGTTTCCAGGGAAAGGCACAATATAGCTATTATTTTGTTTCAACCCTTCGTTGTTTGTAACACCCTCTTTGAAATCTGAAAATTGTTTCTCCCTTTTCCAGGTATTTCCCCTTTGGCAGCCTTCCCTTCCCCACTCCATGAAAACATACAATGGAGAGTAAGCCAACAAAGTAAGTATCTGAAAGCAAGTGGGAAAACCTGTCAGTGTGCTGTGTGCGTACCTGCTCACCTGGAATCCTGCTTACACATTTGAAATTCTTTATGCAATTCCTCCCTACACAAATAAATCCTTCAGTACCAGTCTTGTCTAAAGCTACATCTATGCCTGTACCTCAGAACTTAAAAGCAACGCCAAAAAAAAAACACAAGCCAGAGTATTAACACAATGGAATAAAAACAGTTTGGTAAGGAAATATTTCAATTTCACACTTCCAATGGGTTTCTCAACAATGAAAAAAAATTTTTAACTATGAAAAATACTTTAGTGTCCTTTTAAATACGACTACTTCCCGGAAATTTACAAGTCCAAATTTATGGTACATAAAGCCACACAATCTTTTACTAGCCCTATTCTAAATAAGTTCAAGCAGTTTGGGAAAGGAAAGCCTCGAGGATAGATTGCAGATAAATCCCTCACAAACTGTTACAGTACAAACTGTTCACATCTGGACTCTTAGGATCAAATCCAATTTGGGTCCCAAGTAAAAGTCAGTTTAGGGATTCCAGTCTAGTCCCTAATATACATATGCCCAAAACACAAAACTACACCAACTGGCTAAGCACTCAGAAATGGAAGAGGAACAGAAGGATGCTACAGGTCAGCTTGAGGCAGAGGAGCATGTTCTGCACTGGCATCAGTCCCTCATTTTCAGAAATGACAAATTTACTCAAAAACAGAGTGGGGCAAATAAAGTAGTTTGTAACTAGCTGCCTGTATGTTTTGCAACAAAACAAACCTAACATATACATAATAAACTGTCTGGTCAATGTGGAACTCTATAATGTATTTAATGTTCTGTACATGATATGACAGTTATATGGGGTTGTGTAATTTTTCTGTTTTTTGCTAAAAATGGGTCATTTAGGTTACTACAGAACACATCCATGCACCTGATATTCATACTTCAGTTTCATTACAACTTATAAAGACAAAGTGACAATACTAAAGGTCTACAATCACTAGAGTAGAGAAGGAACCACCTTTGAAGGGACAAGCTCTCTTTAATGGTGCTCATGAGCTAGAATCATTAGAGATTAAGGTGATATTGTTCTGCGAGAAAGTTCTCAGAAGGTGTTCACAAGGGATCTAGATAAGAATTGCCTTCATACTAATTCTGAATAGTAGTCACATTTGCATGGTACATTCCCTATCCAAGGATCTCAAAGCTTTTCACAAATATTAATTCAGCCTCAACTTTCTTGTGAGGTAAACAAGAATTACTCACACTTTCACAGTGGAAGAAATGAATGCATAGAGAGATTATGTGACTTGCAAAAGATCATGCTGCAACTCAGTGGCAGAAGTGAGAATACTAGCAATAATTCCTGAATCCCACTCCTATGTTTAGGGGTTAGACAGAGCAATCTCCTTCACGTGCGCTGGAGACACCTATCATCAACTAGGATAATAAACTCATCACAAAATGTTTTTCAATGCTCATATATGTAACTGCAGAATGCCAGTCTGTATCTTTATTCTGTATCATATATACTGTTTGTATTTCCTGTTTTAATAAAAAAATTAGTTGTGGATGGCTTTGATGCTAGATTTCCATTTCAATACACAACAGTTAGCAAATTTTGAAAGTGCATTAAATCTTCAGATATGCTACAACTCACTAGCATTATAAGAGTACTCCAAGGCTGGGACATGAGAACATTTCTTCTACTGAGCACAAGAACTGAAGTTCCTTTAGAATTGCTGCAAACCCCACGCCTTATGCTCTATGCCAGCCAATCATCTTTTAATTCTATCACTAAGATACAAGTGAAAAAGAAACGGACTTAAACTATCCAAGCTGCATCTGTTACAGCAATTGGTAGAGGAAATGTGTTGGCTGTACTAAGAAATGAGAGACACCTACAGTTCTTAACATGTCATTACATTGGCTTTAGCAAGCAGGACTGGGAGGTGAGGAAAAATGCTTTATGTCTTCTGTCGGTTCTGGTAACAGAACACAATCCAATTTTTCCCTTGTTGAAAGGCAGCAGAAAAGTTTGTAGCAAAATGTGGCATGTGGTACAAACCCATCACAAATATCTTACCTCCCATTTGCTTGCAAGCTTGATCGGTATCTCAATGCCCATTTTCTCCAGCTGCTCCTCCTTGTACTTTTCATATTGTCTGTATCCTGCATATCCCCCACCTGTGGCCACCAGAAAGTGGAAAGGGCGCAGTCGGAATGTTCGCACTACCGGTGCAGTGTGAAGCTTTCTCCTGTCTAACAAGAAGAGGCAGATCTTTAGGAAACAGGACAGCCAAAGGGTAAAGACGAAGTTATAAGGGAGGAAGGTCAGATCAGATGCTGAGAATGTTAGAGAGGACTGTGTGTCACTGTGTATGCATGCTGTCATGTTCCACTGACACACGAAATGCGTACAAGGTCCTGTTACTGAGGATCCACATACATAAAGATGGGTCACTGCTGACCTGTGCCACCAGCAGCCACTTCCTGAAAGCATAACTTGTGATTTAATGCATCGCTGATCCCCAGCCTCCATATCAAAAGACACTCTGGAAATCATGAAAATCTTGTTTTCTCAGATTGTTTGGCTGGGGCCTGATGAAAACAGCACCCATGATGCACGAGGAAAGGAGCTGACAATATTTCCAGTACAAACCCGGATTTTTACTTTAAACAGACAAATCACAAGAAATTAGCTGAAGGCTGACGCTGGCATGATACTGACCAAAACCAGAAGATCATATCCAGAACTCCTCCCTGGATTTTAAATATTCAGTGGAGTGGTGAATGTCACCTGACCCCATTTCAAGAAAACATCTTAGATGGGAAGTATACTTGAATTCTAGTGAAATGTAAAGATGAAGGCTCTTTCCACAGCAGAAGTAGAAGTAGTTCTAACTATAAAAATATTTAAATATGGTTACTGCTTACACAGTTTCCGTCCCAAGCAGGCAGGGATGGCATCAAACTGTATTATACCCCTCCCACTAGGAAGAGGGGATCTATAATACCATTTGGTTAGTACAGTTCTCAGTGATACAATCCTGTCAACACTACTCAGGGAAGCTGCATTGGAACCTTGTAGCTAGCATCAAATACATTTAAGTAAGGCTGTAATTTCATAGACTTTAGAACAAAAGGGATCCTTAGATAATCTAATCTGACCTCCAAGGGCAGCCTCCCCATTGGTGAATTGAACCCCAGTCTCCCTTGTGACAGACAGGGATACTCACCACTAATAAGAAACATAGTTGTTCAATATGCTGTTCCCAGTGTGTGCAGGATGGAAGCATTTAACAAACTGCAACGGCTATGGATGGGGTTTTTTTGTGTGTTTTTTTAAATGTGCTCTTATGTTACTCCACATTTAAATACTCTTTCCAATCTTTCTCCTCTATTTCTCCATCCATTTGATATATGCATTACTGTAATTACTCCTGAGGGCATTCTGTGCCAAAAAATTAAAAATTCTGCATACAAGTTTTTAAAATTCTGCAAATTTTATTTGTCAAATAAATGTGGAGACTCCATTGGGGAGCATGGCACTGGCTGCACAGAGGTGGGAGATCACTGTGCTGCTCCCGCCCCAGGACATGGACTCAGTGGTGAGGCTGAACCCAACCTTGATACAGCGCAAGGACCAGGCCTGCCCCAGAAACATCCCAGGGCCCTGCCCCTCCATGCCAGGTTCAGCAAGGCAGGATCCAAGTGTGGAAGAGCTTAGTGTGGGGGAATCTAGGTGTGGGTTGTGATGGGCGGGCAATCTGGGTGCACGTGGCTCAGTGGGGGACCTGGGTGCAGGGGGGATTGGATGCACAGGGGCTTGTTGGGGGATTCTGGTGCAATAGTAATGGAACTGTGCCGGGGGGTCTAGGTGAAGGTGGTTTAGGCTCAGCGGGGGGGAGGAGGGGAAGTGATAGAGCTTGGTAGGGGGGTCTGGGTGTGGGGGGCTTAGAAGGGGGGTTCCAGATGCTGAGGGAGTAGGGCTCAGTGGAATGGAAATCCAGGTGACTTGTCGGGGTGGTCCAGGTGCAAGGGGAGTGGGGCTCAGGGTGTGGGGGGGATGGGTTGAGTATGAAGGGGTCTGGATGCATGGGGGTCTGGATGGGGATGCAGCTCCCTGTACAGTGATCCCCCCAGCCCCACAGCTGAGGAGAGATGAGTGCACGAAGCGTGGGGAGAGAGTTTGCAGAACTACAACCGGGGGAGAAATATGGGGGTGGGTCCTCCCCAGCCCAGCCAGGACTAGCAGTTGAGTCTGGCGCAGGTTTGGAGCCACCAGCCGGGTCTTCCTCAGTCCCACCCCTTCCCCACAGTGATTTACCTCTCCGCTGGCTGCCCTGGGCACCTGAAACATACTGCTGGGGGGGGTCGTATGACCACTCTTGTGGCTTCCCTTTGCTTCCCTGTCAGAAAGTCATTTTTCTGTGGGGAAGCAAAGAAATCTGCGGGGAACATTAATTCTGTGCATGCACAGTGGCACAGAATTCCCCCAGGAGTAATTACTCCTCCTGCTGTCCCCCTGCAACAGTTTGCCTATGCTTCATTTGCTTTTCTGATTCCCTATCTCTGTCTTTGGCTTTGTATTCATTTCCTCTACTCTACCTTTCCTGTAATCTGTCTGCTCTTCACATCATCTATTTTTCATAGCTTCCATTTATATAGCCCCCTGGGTTTCTTTTATGGTTTCCAACTATCTTTTTTTCTACATTTGCCTTCCCTTCTTCAAATAGTCTGTATCTTTTTTCTCCCTTGTCAGCTGGGCACATGGTCCTAGAGATCAATGACTAGGAAGTAAGAACACCTAACCTCATACATGAGGATCAGTCACTGATCTAGGCTGGATCATCAGGATTCATGTTAAGATGGTACATTGCCCAAGATTGGGCAAGGAACAAACAGCTCCACATCACAGTATTTTAGATTTATTTTCTGTCTTTATATATGGGGTCCCTCAAAGAGGTGCTACTTCACCATGGTTAAATATTAGAAGTTTTTACAGTGAATAATCAGCTGCTGGAGACAGAAACAAGGCATTATATACAATTACAGTGTAATATAGCTTTGTTGTTCTCACCATAGAGGTCCCAACCACCATACCTTTCATTATGGCTATATGGTAAGGGGAATCCTGAAACCCTATGGTTAGATGCAGGCAGGGGAGGAGGGGTGTCCCTGAAACTTTTTTTCTCTTGTAGCATTGGGTCACAGTATGGAAAAGGTTGAGAACCACTAATGTCGCTAATTGTTAATTGGCAAGCTCCTCTTGCACAAGAAACAAGCCTTACACATTGAAATGTTTCCATTTTCTGACAAGGAGGATACTTCTATGCTGCATTGTTACAGAGTAACAATGAGAGAGTAATAATAATGAATGCTAATACCAGTACATTACAATAGCAGCACAAAACAAATGAGGGAAAGTGACAGCAGAAAGTTTTCTCCTCTCAAAATCTTTATAACAAAAAAATTTAAAAACCCAGGTCTAACAAGCTAATTGGGTATTTTAAAATGTGTTGATAATTCTGACATTCATACTGCAGCCAAGCTGAGATTTCTCAATAATGTACCACATCAAAGAGGCAGCACTAGTGAATAAGAATCACTTTGTTTCAGAAAGAACTACCAAAGGAAAAAATCTATCTGGGTGTGGACAAACTAGATTCAGTGGGGAGTAAGGAAGCACTGCCCAAGAAACAAGGTCTCAGAATCCATTTGCCAAAGAACTGGGTATCATGTCCATAGCATTCCTTTGAAGAGTGGATGAACTAGAATCAAAACACAAAGGGCCTGCTCCTGCTCCCACTGAAGTCAACAAATAGCATTGGGCCTTGAGGTTAGGGATCACCTACAAACTAGTACATTATTTAAGAGACGAATATATTGAATAGTTAGGTATCTAAAAAGTACCAAATCCCTTTCTAGCAATGTGGCAACACAATGGTCAGATGGTTTATCAAAATCTGTGAAGTTTTAACCATGAGCAAAAAACAACTAGCCTAGTATGCATCATTTTTGTGCCTGGATGCTCAACTAACCTCCAGTGCTTATACTAAAAAAGGAAACTTATCAAGTTTTTGCCTCACTGAAGTCTTGTTTACTTAATTTCATTTTTATGCATGTAAACTTAAAGTGTACACTGATCAACGTGCCTTAAAATCTTTACGTATAATTAAGGCTACAACTTTGTCACGAAGGTCACGGAATCTGTGACTTCAGCCCACCGAGGCTGGGAGCTGAAGGGCCCTGCCGCTGCCTGCAGTGGCTGGGAGCTACGGCCCCCAAGCTCCTTGGCCACTGCTGGCAGGGGGTAGTCCATTGCTGCCGGCCGTGGGTGGCAGGGGGTTCCTTGCCTCCGGGGGTGGCGGGAACCCACAGCTCCCAGTGATGGGCAGAGGAGACCCTGAAACTCTGAGCCCCCATGGGTGGAGAGGGGCCCCAGAGCTCCCAGCCGGGCCCCCACAGCTTCCCATTTTGTCACAGATATTTTTAGTAAAAGTCAGGGACACATCACGAGCTTCTGTTAATTTTTCTTTATTGCCCATGACCTGTCTGTGACTTTTACTAAAAATATCCATGACAAAATCTTAGCCTTACGTATAATGTACTTAAGAGAAAATAGATTAAATCTTCACTTTGGGATACTCATGCTATGGGAAAAAATAAAGAATGTGGCAAAAAGGTTATGAAGCTCCAGGAAAAAAATTTACATCAAGAGGAAGATATTCAGTAAAGGATGGGGAAAATTTAAAATTGTTACATGTTTGGGGGGAAAGTCTCATTTATTTATCTCTTTAAATTTATAAAAATATCTATAGCCACCCATCCTGTGCTCTGGTCACCTGCCTTAGTAAATAAATATGAACAACTTCCCATACACAAAAAGATATCCATCGAAGCCCTCTAACACTCAGCTGCCCACCTCCCCTAAAATCAAAGGGAAAAAAAAATAAAAAGGACAGACTTTGCAGTGTGCTCAGAAGTGAACAAATCTAGGCTCTGGTGAAATAAAAGGGTAGCAAGTTCCAAAGTCAAAGCACCTCTCAGAGAAGAGCTCCCTCCTATTTATATCCAGGGACTCCAGCTCAAGAGTCTCTCCTGATTTCAGCTGTGACAGTATGGCATGAGGAGGAAATTCTCCCAGGTAACCAGATCCCAAACCATTTAGAGCTTCATGGGTAAAAATTTAGTACCTTGAATTCCACTTGCTCAAGAGTGACTGGAAGTTTTATCTTTTCCACGCTCCCCAGCATGAGTGCCGATCTTTGGAATGGCAGTGCAACATGCTGTGCCTAAGTCAAGTTATTTTTTCTGGATGAACCTCCATCTCCTCGTAAAGGACAAAATAGGTTTTCAAACTCCAAGGTGACAAGATTGCCAGAATAAGTAACTAATTTCTGCAATGGTGCCACATTCAGTACAGCTGATACTGCCCAGTGACTTCAGCTGAACACCCTGTTCCCTAAAGATATTCAGAGTGACGGGAGCTCAGCAGTGAGCTGAGCAAGGAGCTAAGGAAAGCTTGTGTCTAGGCAGATTTAAACAAGAGGAAACAGCATCTGAATAAGGTTAGGTCTTCATATTAATGTTAGAACTCTGTAAGGACAAGATCAAACTCATAAGTTGTTTCAGACCCCCTTCTAACATCTTAATTGGGGTCAGCAAACAAGGATAAGTGGAATTTTCCTTCTCTGGACACAGGGCAGGACATAAGACCCTGCTGCAACACTTCCTCCTCGATCACCACACACACAACACACACACCAAAAGTGAACTGTACAGAGCAACAGTGGATTGGGGGTGCTCAAATCCCAAACACTGGGATTTTATTGAACAAGAAAATTGTAGCTGTGTAAATATTAATAGGTTACTGTGGATTCATTTAAAAGAATCGCACCATTCAGAAATGCATACACATCCTTTAACAAAGGCTATCCTATGGGTTTGGGATAGAACTAGAGATAAAATAAATTCTTTTCCATTGCCAGTGATGCTCACTGCAAATAATCCATATTTTAACTCAACCCATGAGCCAGAGAATTTTAAAAATTGGGAGAGACATCAAAAACATGCATGGTTGACCAGCTGTTCACCAAAGAATTTTTTAAAACTTCTTTAGAAATCAAAATTAACTTTAACTGGCCCACTCTCCTATGGTACCAGTACCTTCAAATTAGGTATTGTTTCTCAACTTTCTAGCAAAGTTGTTTTATATAGAAAGCTAATTTTAATAGAAGCAATGGCTTCTGGATGATTAGGAAGCCCTCCTCAAAAATCTAATTTATATAAATCTTCGCAGACAGCCTTCCTAACAAAAAAAGTCCATATATGACATGCTGGGAAAAGGACCTAGATAGACAAACTACCCTAGAGGAAAGGGGTTTGATCTGGAAAAGAGGACCTGCAACCTCAGTCTTTAGCAAACTAAAACAAAATTTCTTTAAGATACTGTTTCAGAGGTACTTGAGGTACCAGTCAGGTTAAAAATATATGTATAGACTAAACGAGGAGAAATGTTGGAGAAATTGTGGTAGAAAGATTTTATGTATATATGGTGGATAAGTCCAATAATTAGAGGGCACTGGAATGTAATACTGGGTTACAAATAATAAGTTGTTGGATACTTATTACCAAATGATCTTTTTGTAATCCTCCTGTGGCTTCCTTGTAGACCTGATCACACTCAAAGAAAAGAATTAATCTTCCATCTGCTAGTAACTGCTAGACTACTGATAACCTCTCACTGGAAAAAACAGAAAGCGTCCAAAACTAAAGAAAAAAATATGGCAGGTGGTAGTTATCACGAAATTAAGGCAGCAATTACATACCCAACAAAGTAGACAGAAGACAAATAGATATTTAGATATCTGGTTGCTATTTATTCAATCCTTGGACAAAACAAAAAAAGTATTTCTTCACACAACACACACACTGCCTGTGGCATTCATTGCCAGGGGACACTGTGAAGGCCAAAACTATAACTAGGTTCAAAAAAAGAATGCGATAAGTTCACAGAAGATGGGTCCATCAATGGCTATTAGCCAAGCTGGTCGGAGACGCAACCTCATGCTCCGGTTGTCCCTAAGCCTCTGACTGCCAGTTGCTGGGACTGGACGACAGGATGAATCACCCAATAAATTGCCCTGTTCTGTTCACTCCCTCTGAAGCATCTGGCATTGGCCTCTGTCAGAAGATAGGACAAGAGGCTAGATCAGTACTCTTCACTATTTTTGAAGTGTGGGCCACTTTGGAAAAAAACCTTCAATGTGAGAGCCACATGAGGTGGGGCTGAGGGGTTCGGAGCGTGAGAAGTGGTCCAGGGTAGGGCAGAGGGTGGGGTGCGGGCTCCAGCTGGGGGTGCGGGCTCTGGGGTCGGGCCAGGGATGAGGAGTTTAGGGTGCAGGCAGGCTGCCTTGGGGCTGGGGCCAGAGAACTCCCCCCAGCCCTCTCCCTGCCGGCAGCAGCTAGCTCTGGGGAAGGGGCTCTTTCTTCCCTCTGCTGGCAGGCAGCATGGGAGCTCTGGGGGAAAAGGCCCTCTCCCCCCCAGGCCAACAGGCAGCACAGGAGTTCCGGGGCCGAGGGAGAGGCCCACAGTAATCCTGCAAGGCTCAACTTGCTCCCCTCCACAGTTCCCGCCCACTCCTACCCCTCTCCTCTCCAGGTCCCTACTGCATAGCCCTTTAGAGCTGCTGCGTAGCTATTTGTAGCCTGCTGCGCGGCCACGCAGCTTAGAGGGAATTTAGGGAGCTGCACGTAGGGTCAATGGGAGCCGCCACTGGCTCGCGGGCCTTGCAATGAAGAACACTGGGCTAGATGGACTATTGGTCTGACCCAGTATGGCCATTCTTATATTTTTCTCATGTACATTCACCTGCAGAAAAACCAGCACACCTGTCCAATATTTTTAAATATTAATGTTTGATACTTGCCTGGTTTGATAAATAGGAGTAGAGTCAGTAGTCTCACTGAATTTAATAAAATCACCAGAAACAACACATCTTGGATGGTGCTAAGAGGCTCACTCTGTAATATGGTGACACCTTGTTAATGAGAGATTTGATTATATTACTCCTTGATGTTTGTCTAAACACAATAAAAAAGCTCACAGTTATAATGATCATCATTTAGTTTCTGATATTTACATGGCAAGAATTTATCAAACTTCTTAAATAAACAGTTATATGAAAATGAACTGTAATATTTGCCCTCAAAGTGAGAGGGCCATGCCCAGCATAACTATGAGGGTAAACATTATTCTGTATATGCCACTGCGTCTTAAGCCTTGCTCCAGCTACATGGAGAATTATGCTGGATTTCAACATTGCTCTGGAAAGGCAACGGTCCCTCCCTTAGCCCTGCCCTGATTCCCAAGTTCAGAGTAGTTCAGGCTACAAATAACGTGGAGTTCTAAGCAACTTTATGTTGTCTTTAATCCTTCCACTTGTTTCATAGCTATCACATGGCTGAAATTTGACTTCAAGGTCACAATTTATGTCCTGTCTTGAGGGAGGTATGTTTTAAAAAAAAACAAAACAAAACAAAAACCAAAACAAAAAAACCCCCAGATTTTAGCCTGCTAACCTATCTGCTAAGCTCTGCTGCTTTTCTTCATATTATTCACGATATGTTAAGCCTGATGTCCCCATACTAAATCATTCATTTCACAGCGCAAAACTCAGAACTATCCTCTCAGAAGGTTTCATATTGATAAACCATGCCATTTTAACTGTCAGATTTATTATCTACGATTATGCTATTACACAGAGCTCAGTCTGCATCCATACATACTCCTTCATCTTCACAATTTCTGTCCAGCAAGAGCTGCAAGATAGACAGATCTGGCTTGGTTCTTGGGCCACAGACTTTTTGCCACAGGTACTCACAAGCAATTAGCTATCAAAGCAGGTCAGAACAAATCATGAAACCAGTCTATAGAAAGATGAGACTTGCTCATTAATGACCCAACATCATTCCAAGTCTCTTACAAAATGCTGACTCAATTACTTTGACTGGTTCTAAAACGGGTATCAAAAGAATAGCAGTTCTGAGCTTCAGTATTTGCGGAAACAGGACATTGCCAATACCAGCCCTTTAAAAATTTTCTAGAGTACACTTAATGGCCCAGTATTAGTAATTTAAAAGGAAATGTATTCTAGAGCAAAGGCTTAGGAGCTAGGAAGGTACTGTGTAATAAGAATGATTCAGACACTAGCTTGTTGTTTGATTTGCGTATCTTAATTTCCTTGTGCTTCAAACAACCCAACTGGAAAAAGAGGTAAATCTGGAACACCTGGTTCCTATAGCTTTATGGTTAGTGCTCCATCCTGCTATGCCCAGCCTCCCTCTCACCAAGATGAAAAGCACTGCAGTGAACTACACAGCTCCGGGGAAAGAGAGGGAGTTCCTTGCATTAAACAACAGTATAATCGCTGGTAGATTAAAAAGTACCATCAATGAGTTCCAAAGGAAGTGCAATTGATACTTGAAATGATTTTGAAATTGCCTGTGATAAGTTATGAATATTATGTGTTGACCTGATTATTGTGATGTCTACTGTATGGTTATAACTTAATTCAATAACAGTATTGTTAGGGAGACTGTAGATCCTGAAATGCGCTTCCCAGCAAACATTTAAGAGACAATGCAAGAGCCATTCACTTTCATGCTCTGGCTTGACCCCTTCCACAGCTCACCAACCTGGTTTTGGGGTAGCCAGTCAAAGCCTGTGAGCAGACAGAACAAAGAACTTTGTCTAGATTTAAAGAGGCAATCTCTCAAAGGACAGAGGAAGAGCTAAGGTGAACTCAGTTTTCAGAGGTTCAGAGTCTGGAATAAATAAGCCTGCCTAGGACTCTAGCTAACATGGACACGGGTGTAGACCTTTTGTTGTTTTAAAATCCTCTCTCTTGTGTGATGCTTTGTCCCTCCTGTTAATATTAAACAATACTTCAGTTTAACAAGTCTGGTTGGTCACTATTCACCACTGGTCACAAGCTCCCAAACAAAGGAATTGCAGGTACTGAACCCAGCCAGAGCTGCTTGGGTAAGCATGGCTGATGCACAATATCATACCCTAGGACCCGGTTTAAGATTGGGAGAATCACAAGATTCCACTCAGAGAGAGGTAAGGGTTAGAGAACCAAGACCTAAGTTGGCTGCATTCACAGGCCAGAGAGGGGTAAGAAGTGCAGCTAGCTCTGTAACTGTGACTACCATCCTCAGATGGAAAGGAAGGCAGCTATGATGCAAAGCTTTGAGGATCATAGGGACTAAAGAGTGCAAAAAACAACTCAAAAGAAAAACCACATGCTGCAGTCAAGATTTCCAGGTAACTAAAATACCTTCAACTCCACCCCAACAAAAGTATTTCTAGTTTCTGGGGAAACATCCCCCTGCATGGTTGAAAATGAGATCAATTCTGCTTTTCCTGCTTTAGCAAGGTTGAGCAGTGTTCTGGAGAAACCTCTCTTGAATAGCTGTTTGCAGTGCTGTTGTAGCCGTGTTGGTCCCAAGATATTAGAATTGCTGTCATTTCAATCTATTCCTCCACAGGTAATGGCAGATATGGGTCAACAAAAAGGAAGCTGTTTCCCATGATTGGGGAAGCTTACAATAGAGGTCCAGACTATTTGTCTGAAACACTCTTGCTGCTTAAGTTAAAAATTCTCCTTCCCTAGTATTAGCCAATATGAGGTCAATCAAAGTTTTATCTACCTTCAGCACAGACAGTTTCTACAGTGAGAAGTGGAGATTTGCCAGTTTTATGATAGGAAATACGCTGGAAACACAGGCACTGATTCCAAGAGCAATATACACACAATATTCCAAGTATGTATATACCAATTACATCCCTATTTAAAGTAATAGGGAAAAAGAGATTCTATTACTACCAATTCGCCTTCATTTAATATTTCTTCCTTCCACATACTAATGTAATACTTTGTGTTGCTATAGTACCTTCTAGCCAAAGATTTCAAAGAACTTGACAAAGAATTAAGCCTTATCAAAACTCCTATGAGATGGGTAAATATTCTCTTTTTACAGATAGGAACACAGAGGCACATAGAGCGAAGTGATTTTTGCAAGGTTACACAGTAAGTTCATGGTACAGACAGAAACTGAATGCAGTCTCTTGACTCAGTCTTTTGCTTTATTCACTAGGCCATCGTACCCCCAACAAGACTTACCTATTTGTAATCACCTATTACTTCAGCTTTGAACTGCTGTATTTGGAGATAGCACCTGCAACTGAAAAAATATAGGAGAAAAAGATCCCTCACATACCAGTGAAAAAGGTTCTGAAAGGTGGCTGTTTCCAGATGACCAGAGTCTTCCTCAGAGAGAGGTTCTTCCGCCAGGAGAAACTACAGTCAGTCAGCACACTATATATAACACAAAGAGACAGGTGTCTAAATATGTACATATTTTACCATGTAAGTGTATATAATTAAACAAATACATCTAGATAAGCTGTATATTCAGAAGCAGACCCACAAATAAATTAATTAATTATCTCAAAGATCATCATGAAATTCCTACTGAACCCATTACCTCCTAGCCTACTCTAACTGTTTTTCACCAACTTCTCTCACAAGATTTGGGTTATTTAAATGTTTAATTCAGTTTATCTTGATTTTTTTTCCCCTTTCAAAATATCAGTCCTCCTACAGAGATTCGCCCTTTGAGGGAGGTATTGTGTGTGGATCTCTGGTCCATCCTTCCCAGTACAATTTATTAATGGCTTCATCACAAACACACACATTATATATATATATATAAGTTCCAATTCTACCATGTTTGTGACTGTGAATACAATTTGCTTCATATCATGTTCTTATTTGCAATGCTATTTGGGGCAAGATTTATTCCAGTTAAGATTTTACAATATTCTGTTACGGTTAGTTCACTTTTTAAATTCGGATGTCATTTTCTGTTTTATATACTGCCTGGGCCCAGATTTTCTACAGCCTGTTTGCAAAGTTCTGTCTCTCTCTCTTGTTTTTTTTTTAAAAACAGAGAATTAGTGTTGGTGAGAGGAGCTGGATGAGTGCCCTGGAGCCCAATTCTTCCCCTACCAGATACCAATAGCTCCTTCTGAAGTTAATAAGAGTTTATTTGTATCATGCCAGAGAGAGAACATGGGCTCTGGAGACTTGCCAACATGCATCAACTTTGATCTGGAGGGAATGTTTACAATGGAGAAAGGAGTTCAGTCACCATGGTCAATTCAAATGGCCTCTTGCCAACTTTGTTGGTAGACTCTGTAGTGTGACCATTTGGCCCCAGAAACATTTCATCTCAAACAGGTCAGTAAACAGCTGTCATAAGGGAACTTCTTTCAGTGACAACTCATTTGATGCAGACTCAAATGTAGAGGCTAGAGGGTCCATGTCTATTATGGGTCTTGTGAAACATCTTGTCCCTTTATTTTTAGAATCACTCTATGGACTATCTAGAGCTTAGATTCTGCATCTCTTTCCCTGTCACTTGGTGAATTCTGGAACCATGATGCCAAGTGGCTCTGCCACTCTGAACACACACAGTGAAGCTCTTAACAAGCCAGCACCGTGAGGAGCTTCTCTCAAGAACTACACATTTAAAACTTACAGTTTAAGCTTTTCCACAACTATGCATCTGAAGAGGAGACATCTGAGAAGGGGAACAGGAGAAATATGCCTGTTCAAAGTCAGTGAATAAACATGTTCCTGAAGCTTGGTCCCACCATATGCTGCCACTGGATGGGACTACAGGCCCAAGTTATTAGAAAATGAAAGCGAAGTGTTCTAGTGCTGAGATGGACAGAGCTCTTGCAGAAGCTCGTACAACCTACTCATCCAGTGAATGTGGGTGCCATGAGTGATATGTCTTAGCAGCTCTCTCTCTGAGATCTGTGTGTTCTTCTGGTTTGACAACACACTGAATTCAAAAGTGTCTTACTGCACTACAAGGCACTGCACAATCTACAGTCATTTGATTGCGTAAGTTGTCATTTCCTTATGTGCATGTCACAGTCTGATCGATGGAGGTCTCATAACTGTCTGACTTTAGGACAGAGTCCTACATATTTATAGACTTTACACTTAGGACACACTCTCCTTTATTAAAATTCTCCAAAGGACACCCAAGAATAGGCTCTCTCTTGTTCCACACTGATTGTGTGTAAACTGAGGCCATGTCTATACAACAGGTGCTGCAACAGCACAGCCATAGTGCCATAGACCATATCTACACTACAGTGCCACAGATATTGTGTTGGAGCTGTGCCGTGATAGTTGAGCAGTGTAGCCTCCTACATCAATGGAAGGCGGTTTTCCGCCAGTGCAGTCAATCAACTTCTCCAAAAGGTGATACCTAGGTTGACAAAACCCTTCTTCCGTCGACCTAGCCACGCCTACCTTGGGGCTTAGGTCAACCTCATTGCAGTGCTCATGGTGCCAAATTTTCACACACCCGAGCAACATAGCTAGGTCAATCAACATTTACAATGTAGATTTGGCCATAGTGTAGCCACTTTGTTGGAAAATATTTTCCTTATAAGTTTAAGGTTTACTACGAGTTAGTGGTTACATAAGCATTCCTTTATTAGTCCCAAAGGCCACTTGGTGTTCGTTACATCCAAAGTACAGATATAAGGATATACTGCTATATTCTATAACCCACAACAGTACAGTTATAAATACTGGCCAAAACACTTACAACAGACTCAGGCCCAGGAGACACCTTCTTACCATCGTGTGACCCAGAGGGGTAAGGAAAAACTCTGACGACAGCCCCTAAAAACCTTGCTTTTTATACACTAAGTGACCCTGTTAATATCTACAAACTCAAACATTTAAATGTATGACTATTTATCCTCATTCCACTATAACAAAATATAAAGGAAAGGCGTGGGGCATTTAAGAATCACATAGCAATCGTGTGATCCAGTCAAGAGAACTGTGGACTGGGACTCAGAAATCCTGGGCTCTATTCCTGGCCCTGCTATTGGTCTGCTGGATGACTTAGCCAAGTCACTTTAACCTCTCTCTGTCTCCGTTTCCCCCATTTGTAAAATGGGGATAACAACATTTCCTTCCTCAAAGTTCTTTGAAATATGCTGATAAAAAATTATGAGTTAAGAGCTTGGTATTATCACCATTAGCTGGCCATAGCAGCATCTCATGGCAAATCTACATGGTAACAGCCTCAATGACCACTAACTCCTAACAACAACATTTTTCTGTTAAAAAACAAACAAAAAAAAAAAAAAAAAAACCCTAGGAAATTCACCAACAGAAAGCTTCATTAACTCAGAGTTACGGTTGCCCTTTGGTATCTCATACCTTAGCAGAACACAGAATTCAGCAAAACTCAACCTTCTGAAAACCAGGAAATGAAAAGTTAAGGTATATATGCACACAACTGCAACTCTACCATCTTTGAGTAATGCTCCGATACATCCATAGCACATACTTGCACTCAGCTCCTGTTCAGTATAGTGCAAAAGCAATCTATAGCTGTCCCACACTCAAACTAGCCTACTCCACAAGAAGCATACCACATGCCTTATGCACATGCTATCTAACACTATGCTTTCACTTGTCCACCATTAAACCCACAGTCCACACTCATCTCCCATCTAACTGCTGACACCCCATAACAAGAACACTCCTGTGCCCTGCCAATTACACAAGCTACTCAAGGCAGGGCAGTGCTGAATCTCTCAAGGTACACAGGCACCTCTTTCCTTGGATCACATACACTAGGCTCAGGGAAAGGGGCTTACACACACCCTAGAGGGGTACAGCCCCCCAAATGGCCTCATAGAATAAAGCAGAGCTGCCAAGCTGCTCCACATAATCCCTCCACCATTCATACAGGGAATGCAGCTGGAGTCCATGTAAGGGTGACTGCTAGATCCCAGAAAACAGAGTTGGGGTTTTGCTAAACTCTGAATTGCCTCATTTTTACAAGTTTGAGTTTTGCTGAACTCTATGTTCTGGTCTGGAAGGGCATAATGAGGCAAACTTAACTGTAGGTTAAGGAAGGTTTTTTGGTCAGTAAATCAGTCTTGTCACTTTGCCCTCAGTAACTAGAGCCTATGTATCTGTCTATCTTCGATAACCTGAAGCATAGCAATGAACACACGTGTTCAGACTCTCACTCCCAATGTACCCGAACTGAGAGGGGCTGTCTGTTTGGAAGGAGATGAACGAGGGAGGCTGAGTTCAGATCCCTTCTGCCCTCCCTGACCCTAGCTGAGGAACGTGTGTGTGTGTGTGGGGGGGGGTGCCCAGCCCCAGCCCCGCTGCCCTCCCTGACCCTAGCTAAGGGATGTGTGTATGTGTGTGTGGGGGGGGGTGCCCAGCCCCAGTCCCCCCTGACCCTAGCTGAGGGACGTTTGTGTGTGTGTGGGGGGGTGCCCAGCCCCAACCCCTCTGCCCTCCCTGACCCTAGCTGAGGGACGTGTGTGTGGAGGGGGGGGTGCCCAGCCCCAGCCCCGCTGCCCTCCCTGACCCTAGCTGAGGGACGTGTGTGTGGGGGGAGAGGTGCCCACCCCTGTATCCTCAGCAGCTTTAGGGGCGGGCGGGTTCAGAGCCGGTCTCCACTCTCCCCACAGCGATAAGTGCTGGGGTCTCCCAGGTGACAGCTGAGGAGGGGGCCGGGGAGTGAAGGCAAGGACCCGCCTCCGGCTGCCGGAGGACAGGCTGGGACGGTTCTCCGTGCCCCCCATGCCCTGCCGCGGGAGGCGGGCGCCCACCAGCCTGTCTCCTCCCAGAGCGTCTGCCCCAGCCGGCCCCTCCCCCCTACCTGCTCCTCCGCAGCGCGGCCCCGCACATTCGCTCCACGGACGCCGCCATCTTGCCGCGAACTACCGCCAGCCCGGCTCTCCGGGAGGGCAGGGGGCGGGGCCGTGTTCGCCCCGCCCCGCCCCGCCCCCTGGCGGCGGCCTGTGGGAGCGCAGCCGCGGCCGCGAACGGGGCGGGCCGAAAGCGGGCGGGGCTGTCCGTACAATGTGCGGTGCGGGGAGCCGGGCGGGGCTGGCGCGGGTCGTGGCGTCGGGCAGAGAGAAGGGCTGGGGTTGTAAGTCTGCCCCTACCTAGGAGGGGGCAGCAGTCTCTCTGCATTCAGGGCCCGGGAACAGTTTGCCTTTCCCTGACCTCTCTTAGCTCTCTCCTACAGTCGCAGGCCATTTTGCAAACTCTTCTTTGGGCTCAGAACCCCCCTGCACCCTTCCGGTAAATATTAGCCTCGTTGTACCAAAAATGGGGCAGAAAGGGGCTAGAATTGACATGAGCTCATGTAGCAAGTGAGCGGCAGAGCTGGGACGAGAACCCGCAAGTCCAGCTGCCCTATCACCTTAGCCTGTTTGCTCCTGTGAAACGTAATGTTATCCTAAATTTGTGATTAATATTTTTCCCTTGGCCAAGCTTAAACAGCAATTAGCATAATTTCATTTCCAGTCTCTCTTTTTTTTCACATCACAAACAAAGAGCTGCAGAACTAAACATTTGTATAAGCAGCTTAAAGGAAGCTGCATTTCCCCCCCAGCTCCCTGCATCTTCACTATTACAGGACTAATATCTGCAGTGAAAATACCTCTGATCTCGGTCTTCTTTAAACCTGGGGAGCCAAATGCAGCCCTAGCCTCAGAGGTATGACTTTACTAGGAACAGCAGTCATTAGCACCACAGCTGAATTAGGCCCAGGGTGTCATAAAGGTGCAAGTACATTTTAAATTGTCTGTAAAAGTACCATGCAATATGGGCCCAGTTGATCCAGTCCCTTAAAGTGAGCAGTTACGTCAGGAATCAATTTGGCGAAGGGTGACCAGATAGCAAGTTTGAAAAATTGGGGTTAGGGGAGAGAAAATAGGAGCCTATATAAGAAAAAGGCCCAAAAATTGGGACTATCCCTATAAAATGGGGACATCTGGTCACCCTAATTTGGCCTAATATGTATCTCCCATATGTTATTTCTCTAAAGTACAGACTATTATATTGAATCTTTCTTAAAAGGTCCCCTTTCTTCAGCTCCTATTACTACTACTATTATTGTTAGGAGATACAGTACCTATACTATAACTTTCTCCACCTTACAGGGCTGGGGGAAAATCCCATCCCTTCCTGGAGAGCTGGTCTGAGGAGGCCAGGGAAGCAGACTGAAGTAGGTGAGTAATGCTAAGATTAAAGTTAGCCATCACATGGGACTTTAAAACAAACAAACCAAAAAAACTTGCATGTGAAAACTTGCTTCATGCCTGTGTTGAGGCAGCTGAAGTAAGGATAACACAAGATGTAAGTCAGAGAGATGGGTGTGAGGGATTTGGAGTTGCCTGTAATAATGAATAAATATTATGTGTTGACTTGATAATTGTGATGCCTAGTGCGTGTATATATTGAATTAATGCAATAGCAGGATTGTCAGGAAGGACACCCAGGAAAGGTGTGGTGGTGGATACATATCTCTTAACCAACATGTGAGAGACAATCCAAAAGCCATTAATTTTGATGCCATAATTCATCCCTTTGGACCTGCCACACAGGTTGTGGCAGGAGTGACTCAGGCCCTGTGAAGGAGGATGGGAATCAAAAGAGCCAAGAGGATTAGGAGACACGCACTTGCTCAAGGAGTGTACAGGTGTCACGGAGTCCCTGGGTGATGCTCTGGAACTGCTCCCTACGAAGCCAGGCAGGACTCTGGGGAAGTCTCCTTTCTGTGAGCAGCCTGTCTGCAGGACACAAAGCTTACACAGCTTCCACCTTCCTGGGTCTGACCTCAGAGCATTCAGCATCCTCTGCCCCTCCGTGCGCTTCCCACAGCGAGTCCACTCAGGCGGGGTCCTGGGGAAGCCGGAGGGTCCTGCACCCCAACTCCGCAGTCAGACGTGACTCTCAGCCAGTCAGTAACACAGAAGGTTTATTAGACGACCGCAACATGGTCTAAAACAGGGCTTGTAGGTGCAGAGAACCGGACCCCTCAGCTGGGTCCATTTTGGGGGGCAGTGAGCCAGACAACCAGGTCTGCCCTTCACTCCATGTCCCAGCCAGCCCTAAACTGAAACTCCCTTCAGCCCCTCCTCCTCTGGGCTTTGTTCCTTTCCTGGGCCAGGTGGTCACCTGATTCCTTTGTTCTCCAACTCTTTAGCTCTCACCTTGGAGGGGGGAAGGGCCCAGGCCATCAGTTGCCAGGAAACAGGGTGTCGGCCATCCTCTGTGTCCAGACTCCTGCACACACATGCCCTCTAGGGCTCTGCAGTGATTATACACCCTTACCCCACCACCTAGATACTTAAGAACTGCGTAGGGGAAACTGAGGCACCCCCACCATATTTGGAGGAAACATTAAGAACAGTCCCACTTCGTCACAACAGGTTTTTGAGATGGACACCCAGCCTCCAACAGTTATGATTCTCAGTAAAATAGATGTGTGCGTAGACCTCTTGTTTTAAATCCTCTCTCTCTTGTGATATTTTCTTCATACTGTTAAGATTAAACAACACTTTGGGTTAGGAAGGGTGCCTGGTCCCTGTATTCACTGCTGGGTATGAGCTTCTAAAGAGCAGTTTCCACACATTGTGAGCCTAGGCAGACCTGTTCTGGTAGGGACAGTCAATACATGGGACACTACAGGCCAGGGCCCCACTCTCAGAGTGGTAAAAACCACATGATTCTACCTTAGGAGAGGTAAAGATGGGAGATCTGAGACTAGGAAGAGACCCGAGAGAGTTCAGAGGTGGAGCTAGCCTTGTAACCATGACCATGGGAAAAGTTACAAGGCAACAAATGCAGTATAGTATGTGTCTTGGGAGCTTCTAAGAACAGAGAAAGGAGCAGTGTAGTCCCAACATAGAAGTGCAAAAGAAATAAGTGGGGAATGTGGAATGGGAGGAACACTGGGAAAATGAATGAATATAAGAGGGAGTGTATTAGGTGGGAAGGAAGGAAGTGTGCTGGGAAAGTTGGGAAAGGTGAGGGTTGGGTCACTGCAGGAAAAAAACCAGCACCACCATGACGCTAGGGATTTAGCCTTCTTTCTCCAGAACACAGGAACTGGAGTATATGTGCCCTACCCTGCCAGTGAATAGGAAAGGATATTGAAGAAATCCCTATTAGCAATAGCTTATGCACCAGCTCAGTTATGTGACAATGAGTGATTACACCTCTGTAGAAACTCTGTTTTTAATGTAGGCAGGATGGCCTAGTGTGCAGATAATAGGGCTAATCATATGCCCTCTCGAATGACTAATAGGTAACCCTTCATTCTAAGTGCTCAGGGAAGGGAGAATACATAATACAGGGAAACCTAGATTTGGATTTCAGAGTAACAGCCGTGTTAGTCTGTATTCGCAAAAAGAAAAGGAGTACTTGTGGCACCTTAGAGACTAACCAATTTATTAGAGCATAAGCTTTCGTGAGCTACAGCTCACTTCCTCAGATGCATATCGTGGAAACTGCAGCAGGCTTTATATATACACAGAGAATATGAACCAATACCTCCTCCCACCCCACTGTCCTGCTGGTAATAGCTTATCTAAAGTGATCATCAGGTGGGCCATTTCCAGCACAAATCCAGGTTTTCTCACCCTCCACCCCCCCACACAAATTCACTCTCCTGCTGGTGATAGCCCATCCAAAGTGACAACTCTTTACACAATGTGCATGACAATCAAGTTGGGCTATTTCCTGCACAAATCCAGGTTTTCTCACATCCCCCCCACCCCCATACACACACAAACTCACTCTCCTGCTGGTAATAGCTCAATAGATTTGGATGACATTCATAGTATAACATGAAACAGCAAGAGACAAGAAAGTAAGTAAAAGCAACTGCTCTGGCCTGAAGGTCCAGGTAGGCACAAGGAAATCACTTTTGCCCAGATTTCAAAAGTAAATTAGGAGCCTAAGTTTCAAAGTCAATTAGGAGCCTAATCACACTTAACAATTAGATTGACTAGCTACATCACACAAAGCCCTGGTCTACACTAGGACTTTAGGTCGAATTTAGCAGCGTTAAATCGATGTAAACCTGCACCTGTCCACACAATGAAGCCCTTTATTTCGACTTAAAGGGCTCTTAAAATCGATTTCCTTACTCCACCCCTGACAAGTGGATTAGCGCTTAAATCGACGTTGCCGGCTCGAATTTGGGGTACTGTGGACACAATTCGATGGTATTGGCCTCCGGGAGCTATCCCAGAGTGCTCCATTATGACCGCTCGGGACAGCACTCTCAACTCAGATGCACTGGCCAGGTAGACAGGAAAAGAACCGTGAACTTTTGAATCTCATTTCCTGTTTGGCCAGCGTGGAAAGCTGCAGGTGACCATGCAGAGCTCATCAGCACAGGTGACCATGATGGAGTCCCAGAATCGCAAAAGAGCTCCAGCATGGACCGAACGGGAGGTACGGGATCTGATCGCTGTTTGGGGAGAGGAATCCGTGCTGTCAGAACTCCGTTCCAGTTTTCGAAATGCCAAAAGCTTTGTCAAAATCTCCCAGGGCATGAAGGACAGAAGCCATAACAGGGACCCGAAGCAGTGCCGCGTGAAACTGAAGGAGCTGAGGCAAGCCTACCAGAAAACCAGAGAGGCGAACAGCCGCTCCGGGTCAGAGCCCCAAACATGCCGCTTCTATGATGAGCTGCATGCCATTTTAGGGGGTTCAGCCACCACTACCCCAGCCGTGTTGTTTGACTCCTTCAATGGAGATGGAGGCAATACGGAAGCAGGTTTTGGGGACGAAGAAGATGAGGAGGAGGTTGTAGATAGCTCACAGCAAGCAAGCGGAGAAACCGGTTTTCCCAACAGCCAGGAACTGTTTCTCACCCTAGACCTGGAGCCAGTACCCCCCGAACCCACCCAAGGCTGCCTCCTGGACCCAGCAGGCGGAGAAGGGACCTCTGGTGAGTGTACCTTTTAAAATACTATACATGGTTTAAAAGCAAGCATGTGAAAGGATTACTTTGCCCTGGCATTTGCGGTTCTCCTAGATGTAGTCCTAAAGCCTTTGCAAAAGGTTTCTGGGGAGGGCAGCCTTATTGCGTCCTTCATGGTAGGACACTTTACCACTCCAGGCCAGTAACACGTACTCGGGAATCATTGTAGAACAAAGCATTGCAGTGTATGTTTGCTGGCATTCAAACAACATCCGTTCTTTATCTCTCTGTGTTATCCTCAGGAGAGTGAGATATAATTCATGGTCACCTGGTTGAAATAGAGTGCTTTTCTTCAGGGGACACTCAGAGGAGCCCATTCCTGCTGGGCTGTTTGCCTGTGGCTAAACAGAAATGTTCCCCGCTGTTAGCCACAGGGAGGGGGGAGGGTTGAGGGGGTAGTCACGCGGTGGGAGGAGGCAAAATGCGACCTTGTAACGAAACCACATGTGCTATGTATGTAATGTTAACAGCAAGGTTTACCCTGAAAGAGTGTAGCCACTGTTTTATAAAATGTGTCTTTTTAAATACCGCTGTCCCTTTTTTTTTCTCCACCAGCTGCATGTGTTTCAATGATCACAGGATCTTCTCCTTCCCAGAGGCTAGTGAAGCTTAGAAAGAAAAAAAAACGCACTCGCGATGAAATGTTCTCCGAGCTCATGCTGTCCTCCCACACTGACAGAGCACAGACGAATGCGTGGAGGCAAATAATGTCAGAGTGCAGGAAAGCACAAAATGACCGGGAGGAGAGGTGGCGGGCTGAAGAGAGTAAGTGGCGGGCTGAAGACAGGGCTGAAGCTCAAATGTGGCGGCAGCGTGATGAGAGGAGGCAGGATTCAATGCTGAGGCTGCTGCAGGACCAAACCAGTATGCTCCAGTGTATGGTTGAGCTGCAGCAAAGGCAGCTAGAGCACAGACTGCCACTGCAGCCCCTCTGTAACCAACCGCCCTCCTCCCCAAGTTCCATAGCCTCCACACCCAGACGCCCAAGAATGCGGTGAGGGGGCCTCCGGCCAACCAGCCACTCCACCACAGAGGATTGCCCCCAAAAAAGAAGGCTGTCATTCAATAAATTTTAAAGTTGTAAACTTTTAAAGTGCTGTGCTTAAAGTGCTGTGTGGCATTTTCCTTCCCTCCTCCACCACCCCTCCTGGGCTACCTTGGTAGTCATCCCCCTATTTGTGTGATGAATGAATAAAGAATGCATGAATGTGAAGCAACAATGACTTTATTGCCTCTGCAAGGGGTGATTGAAGGGAGGAGGGGCGGGTGGTTAGCTTACAGGGAAGTAGAGTGAACCAAGGGGCGGGGGGTTTCATCAAGGAGAAACAAACAGAACTTTCACACCGTAGCCTGGCCAGTCATGAAACTGGTTTTCAAAGCTTCTCTGATGCGTACCGCGCCCTCCTGTGCTCTTCTAACCGCCCTGGTGTCTGGCTGCGCGTAACCAGCAGCCAGGCGATTTGCCTCAACCTCCCACCCCGCCATAAACGTCTCCCCCTTACTCTCACAGATATTCTGGAGCACACAGCAAGCAGTAATAACAGTGGGAATATTGGTTTCGCTGAGGTCTAAGCGAGTCAGTAAACTGCGCCAGCGCGCCTTTAAACGTCCAAATGCACATTCTACCACTATTCTGCACTTGCTCAGCCTATAGTTGAACAGCTCCTGACTACTGTCCAGGCTGCCTGTGTACGGCTTCATGAGCCATGGCATTAAGGGGTAGGCTGGGTCCCCAAGGATACATATAGGCATTTCAACATCCCCAACAGTTATTTTCTGGTCTGGGAATAAAGTCCCTTCCTGCAGCTTTTGAAACAGACCAGAGTTCCTGAAGATGCGAGCATCATGCACCTTTCCCGGCCATCCCACATTGATGTTGGTGAAACGTCCCTTGTGATCCACCAGAGCTTGCAGCACTATCGAAAAGTACCCCTTGCGGTTTATGTACTCGGCGGCTTGGTGCGCCGGTGCCAAGATAGGGATATGGGTTCCGTCTATAGCCCCACCACAGTCAGGGAATCCCATTGCAGCAAAGCCATCCACTATGACCTGCACATTTCCCAGGGGCACTACCCTTGATATCAGCAGATCTTTGATTGCGTGGGCTACTTGCATCACAGCAGCCCCCACAGTAGATTTGCCCACTCCAAATTGATTCCCAACTGACCGGTAGCTGTCTGGCGTTGCAAGCTTCCACAGGGCTATCGCCACTCGCTTCTCAACTGTGAGGGCTGCTCTCATCTTGGTATTCATGCGCCTCAGGGCAGGGGAAAGCAAGTCACAAAGTTCCATGAAAGTGCCCTTACGCATGCGAAAGTTTTGCAGCCACTGGGAATCGTCCCAGACCTGCAACACTATGCGGTCCCACCAGTCTGTGCTTGTTTCCCGAGCCCAGAATCGGCGTTCCACAACATGAACCTGCCCCATTAGCACCATGATGCATGCATTGGCAGGGCCCATGCTTTCAGAGAAATCTGTGTCCATGTCCTGATCACTCACGGGACCGCGCTGACGTCGCCTCCTCGCCCGGTATCGCTTTGCCAGGTTCTGGTGCTGCATATACTGCTGGATAATGCGTGTGGTGTTTAATGTGCTCCTAATTGCCAAAGTGAGCTGAGCGGCCTCCATGCTTGCCTTGGTATGGCGTCTGCACAGAAAAAAGGCGCAGAACGATTGTCTGCCGTTGCTCTGACGGAGGGAGGGGCGACTGACGACACGGCTTATAGGGTTGGCTTCAGGGAGCTAAAATCAAGAAAGGGGGTGTCTTTACATCAAGGAGTATTTCAGGCAGGACTTCACAGAGGGTTCCAATAAGAAATGGTGCACCTAAGTTATCGTTCTTATTGGAACAAGGAGGTTAGCCTGGCCTCTGATTGATACATGGTTAGATTTACCTCGCTGCACCTTCTCTGTGAGTGACTGCAGTGTGACCTAGAGGAATGAGTCCCCTAGACAGGGGAGGAGGCAAATGAGTACAAAACAAATCTGGTCTATTTCTTGTTTTGACCCACTCCATCTATCTTTTACATATTTGGCTGGCAGCAGACGGTGCAGAAGGACTGCATGCCATCCACATCTCATGGCTGCTCGGCAGAAGATGGTACAGTACGACTGCTAGCCATCCTCATCTCTTGCCTGCCTGGTAGAAGATGGTACAATACGACTACTAGCAATCCTCATCTCTTGCCTGCCTGGCAGAAGATGGTACAGTACGACTGCTAGCAGTCCGTATCGCCTGCCCGCTCACCATAAGACGGTTCAATAGGACTGACTGCAGGACTAAAGAGAATGACCTGGTCAAGTCACTCCAAATTTAGTCCCTGCGCCCATGTCTGCCCAGGCGCTCCCAGCCGACGTGGCCAGGAGCACCTCGGACACGACGAGGACAACTACCAGTCGTATTGCACCGTCTGCTGCCAGAAGGCAAGGGGTTGCTGCTACTGTGCAGCAAAGCCGTACCGCGTCTGCCAGCACCCAGGAGACATAGGGTGACGGTTACCTGAGCAGGCTCCATGCTTGCCGTTGTATGGCGTCTGCACAGGTAACTCAGGAAAAAAGGCGCGAAATGATTGTCTGCCCTTGCTTTCACGGAGGGAGGGAGGGAACGGGGGCCTGACGATACGTACCCAGAACCACCCGCAACAATGTTTTAGCCCCATCAGAGTGCTCTATTGTGACTGCTCTGGACAGCACTCTCAGATGCCCGATTGTTTGCCGTTGCTCTGACGCCAGGAGGGGCGACTGAGGACACGGCTTACAGGGTTGGCTTCAGGGAGCTAAAATCAACAAAGGGGGTGTCTTTACATCTAGGAGTATTTCAGGCAGGACTTCACGGAGGGTTCCAATAAGAAATGGTGCACCTAAGTTATCATTCTTATTGGAACAAGAAGGTTAGCCTGGCCTCTGATTGATACATGGCTAGATTTACCTCGCTGCACCTTCTCTGTGAGTGACTGCAGTGTGACCTAGAAGAATGAGTCCCCTAGACAGGGGAGGGGGGGAAGCAAATGAGTACAAGACAAATCTGGTCTATTTCTTGTTTTGATCCACTCCATCTATCTTTTACATCTTTGGCTGGCAGCAGATGGTGCAGAAGGACTGCATACCATCCACATCTCATGGCTGCTCGGCAGAAGATGGTACAGTACGACTGCTAGCAGTCCGTATCGCCTGCCCGCTCACCATAAGACGGTTCAATAGGACTGACTGCAGGACTAAAGAGAATGACCTGGTCAAGTCACTCCAAATTTAGTCCCTGCGCCCATGTCTGCCCAGGCGCTCCCAGCCGACGTGGCCAGGAGCACCTCGGACATGACGATGACGGCTACCAGTCGTACTGTACCGTCTGCTGCCACAAGGCAAGGGGTTGCTGCTACTGTGCAGCAAAGCCGTACCGCGTCTGCCAGCACCCAGGAGACATAGGGTGACGGTTACCTGAGCGGGCTCTATGCTTGCCGTTGTATGGCGTCTGCACAGGTAACTCAGGAAAAAAGGCACGAAACGATTGTCTGCCCTTGCTTTCACGGAGGGAGGGAGGGAACGGGGGCCTGACGATATGTACCCAGAACCACCTGCGACAATGTTTTAGCCCCATCAGGCATTGGGATCTCAACCCAGAATTCCAATGGGCAGCAGAGACTGCGGGAACTGTGGGATAGCTACCCACAGTGCAACGCTCCGGAAGTCGACTCTAGCCTCGGTACTGTGGAAGCGCTCCGCCGAGTTAATGCACTTAATGCACTTAGAGCATTTTCTGTGGGGACACACACACTCGAATATATAAAACCGATTTCTAAAAAACCGACTTCTATAAATTCGACCTTATTCCGTAGTGTAGACATACCCTAAAAGCTGTAAAAAATCTCATGCCCTGACTGCCATAGTTATGTTGACCTAACCCCTATGAAGACAGCTAGGTGGATCGAAGAATTTTTCCATCAACATAGCTATCGCCACTCAGAGAGCTGGGCTAACTACATTGATGGATAGGGTTTTTCCATCAATGCAGGAAGTATTTACAGTATAGGGCTATGGGAGCACAGGAACAGTGCCGCTGCTGAGGTTATATAGCGGCTGTCATGTAGACATAACCTAAATCTCTTTGAGAATCTGAGCCTTTTTGATTATTAGTTATTTGTAACTATATAGCAGGTATAAACATTTAAAAAAAAAAACACCACCACATTATTTTTGGCAGTGGCCCTCAGAGATGTATGGTCCAGTGGTCTGAACAAGTCTCTTACCTCAATCTCACAGATGGGGAAATTGAGGTTAATTCTTACCTACCTCAGAGGCATAGATGTCCAGTGAAAAGGGAGAGACCTATTCATTTTAAAAGCTAAAAAGTTAGCGTTTTCTATGTGTCTCACAAAAATGTATTTACTGCAATGCTTTCTACTAAGGATCTGTTTTTTGTCACTACAGTGGTTCTCTTACCAATGGCACAGATTTAATTTATTTCTCTTGGTACAGAGTGTGTGTAGTTCTCACTAACAGTCTTCAACCACTGGTACACTTACGCAGGGAAGTTGTGAAGGTCAATCACACAGGGGCTGATTTTCAAAGAGTGAAAGCCCCAGATATGCAGATATTTTTACACAATTATCTTTATGCAGATATTTTTACACAATTATCTTTATTTACATGTTTAATTACTCTGCATACACAAATATCCAAAATAACTGAACAGGAAAAGACAGGCACAAGTCGGGTTCTTACTATTTGTAAAGTACTTTACAGATGAAAAGCACCATACTGAATTAATAATTCCTCATGCTGCGAAACTAGAATGGAAACCACAAAGTGAAACAATGCCAGGTAGGTGTAGGACAGACATTTAAATTCAAAAACACCACAACTTCTTCGTGGAGCACTGTGACATTACCCAGAGTACAGTCTGGACCAATGGACATCTGTGTCCCCTCAATTCTTCAACCGGGGGTGACTTTTACACTGCTTCTCTGTGAGACCAACCACTCCTGGTCTGCTCTCTCTCTCAACCTCCAGGATGAAAATCACTAGCCAGCCACTCCTGAATTATATTACAGATGGAAAGCAGCAAATTCCCAGTCCCAGACTTGTCCCCTGAAATGTGAGTCTTGTACTGCCCTGTACCCTCCTGGACAATACAGGCTCATAGAAAGTCCATCATTTCATTAATAGAAAATGATGTGCACAAATCTTGTTATTCCAAATGGAGTTTCCCAAACACTTCAGTCCAAACACACTGGCTTAGATAAAACAAGTTTATTAACGACCGAAAGAAAGATTAAGTGATTACAAGTAAAAAGAAAAGGAGTACTTGTGGCACCTTAGAGACTAACCAATTTATTAGAGCATAAGCTTTCGTGAGCTACAGCTCACTTCCTCAGATGCATATCGTGGAAACTGCAGCAGGCTTTATATATACACAGAGAATATGAAACAATACCTATTCCCACCCCACTGTCCTGCTGGTAATAGCTTATCTAAAGTGATTTCCAGCACAAATCCAGGTTTTCTCACCCTCCACCCCCCCACACAAATTCACTCTCCTGCTGGTGATAGCCCATCCAAAGTGACAACTCTTTACACAATGTGCATGACAATCAGGCTGGGCTATTTCCTGCACAAATCCAGGTTCTCACATCCCCCCCACCCCCATACACACACAAACTCACTCTCCTGCTGGTAATAGCTCATCCAAACTGACCACTCTTCAAGTTAAAATCCAAGTTAAACCAGAACATCTGGGGGGGGGGGTAGGAAAAAACAAGAGGAAACAGGCTACCTTGCATAATGACTTAGCCACTCCAAGTCTCTATTTAAGCCTAAATTAATAGTATCCAATTTGCAAATGAATTCCAATTCAGCAGTTTCTCGCTGGAGTCTGGATTTGAAGTGTTTTTGTTTTGTTTTTGTTTTTTGTTTTGTTTCCATTTGTGCTGGAAATCACTTTAGATAAGCTATTACCAGCAGGACAGTGGGGTGGGAATAGGTATTGTTTCATATTCTCTGTGTATATATAAAGCCTGCTGCAGTTTCCACGATATGCATCTGAGGAAGTGAGCTGTAGCTCACGAAAGCTTATGCTCTAATAAATTGGTTAGTCTCTAAGGTGCCACAAGTCCTCCTTTTCTTTTTGCGAATACAGACTAACACGGCTGTTACTCTGAAACCTGATTACAAGTAATGAGGCATAAAAGTCAGAATTTGGCTATAAGAAAATAAAAGGTAAGATGTAACTAATATCTCACTTAACAAGCTAAGTGAATTGAAAGCAAAATGCCTCTCTCATCACATGGTTTTGCAGTCTTATTGGATGCCTTTCAGCCAGAACCCATTCACCAATCCAGTGCTCCTTTCCTTGTCTTTCAGACGTTGTGGATGTTGTGAGCAGAGAGAAAGGGAGGAGAGAGAATCTGGGGAGTTTGCTCCCCTTTCTTATAGCAATTCTCTTATTTGAGACTCATCTCCAGCTGGGGTTCAGGCAACAGAAAGTCTGTTTTCAAGGGAACCTCTAGTGTTCCATTACCAAGATGTATATTTCTTGCTCAGACCCTTCTTCCTGCCAAAGAATGGCTGCTTAACCATGTGATAGTCCATTTGAATATGTTGACACCTAGCTTAGGTGTTGGATAGCCTTTTGTCTCTGGGGAACTGGTTGAAGTGGTTTCCCCAGACTTGGAACATGTCTTATACAATAGAACTTTATAACTTCACATACAACGTTGCCACTCATATTTTACCAGGATGGTAGTGTTCAGCAGATGAGTTTTCAAATGATACCTCACCAGGCTTACTTTGTACAAAATCCAGTTTGTAAAAAGGGTGAACATGAGGGTACAGACTGTCACAAGCACAGACAGGGCAACTGATGAGTTCTGTTCAAGGTCCACGTGGTGTTTGTGAGCCTAAAGTTACTGCTGGAAGCCTTTGGACAGCAAAAAAAATTAGGCACCAGGATATTGCATGCTCCCATATTGTGTCTGCCTGAAGGCTGTCAGGACTGAACCTCCAGCAGAGGCTTGCGCATGGTAGAGCAGAAAATACACTAATGCTTTCCATCTGTGCCTAGGAATGGGGCCTCTTGCACCTCCTTAATCCTCCTCTCACCTCATGGCTGGCTGCCATTCCTTCTGCCTACTCAGACACACCATCCCTTTTTCAGTCTTCTCTGTTGTTTTTATTGGTTTCTTGTGCTGATGCCTAAACCCATTTTTCTTCTGTCAGCAGCTCCAGTCATTGCATTGGAATCCCTGGTATGAGACAAGAAGAGAAGGCTCTGGTACAGTGGGATTACTGCTGCATTGTTATGAAGGCAGCCACAGCCACCATACTTTTCCTAGCTACCTTCGCCTTGCTCTCGTCAGGTAAGACTGGTACAGAGGGGGAGGGAGAAGGGTGACAGTCATCAAAACAAGTCTCAGGCAGTTTATGCTTGTTCTTTTTGCTTCTTTTGGTTCAAAATGGTTGCTGTTAGGTCTGTGTCTACTCTGATTACTTCAATTCTCATCTGGTGTTAGTCTCCCTGTTTGATCTGTGGCAGATGTTGACTTCATTAGTGATTCTTGAAAACAGCTTAATGCAGCTGTTCCTTGGCACTTTAGTGCAAGGTTGTTTGCTTTGAATAGTTGATGGGACCTGTTTGTTCTCTAACCTTAACACAGTGAAACAATTTAGGCCTAGACTGCCTCTAAACTTTAGGTCAACTTACCTACGCAGTTTAGGACTGTGGAAAAATTTCTTGCCCTAAGCACTGCAGTTATATCAACCGAACTTCCTGCGTAAATGCAGCTAGGTGGATGGAAGTATTCGTCCACCAATCTAGTTACCGCCTCTCGGAGAGATGGATTACCTATATTGACAGAAAAACTCCTTTTGTCAAGGTAGAAAGCATCTGTGCTATAGAGGAACAGCTGCAATCCCATAGCTGTACTGCTGCAATGTAGACATAACCTTTGTGTATTTGGAATGGGGCATCTTAGAAACTAAGGGTCTCTCAAATCCAGCTGAACTATGATTAAAGCATGGAGCTTGGCAGCTCCTGACAGAGTTGGCAGTTTACGTAATTAAACGTATACATTTTAAAATAAAATGCTAATTTCTGCAAAAAACAAAACAAAAGCAAAACCCAAATCCAACCCTATATTAAGAAAACATTAAAGTTACACAGCTAAGCACTTAAAAATCAGGGAGCTACAATGGTAAAGTTGAATATATAACACTTTGAATACATTTGACCTGGTCTTTAATTACATGTTTTTGTTTGTTTTGGGTCCTCTCTTCAGTGACATGATCACTTATTATTTTGCATATAACATTTTTTTTTTATAACTTTAAACAAACACACAGCATTTCTTCGTACCATGTATGACAATGTATTCTGGACAAAATGTCAATGAAAGTCATTTAAATTAAGAGTGCACAGTAATCTGTATTTATACAGTGCACCACAGATTAATTCTAGAGTTTAAGATAAGAGTGAAAATTTACTAGCATCTATAGGCCAGTTTAGGTCCCAATCCTGCAAACATTTATGCATGTTCTTAATTTCATGCATAAAACTAATCTCATTGACTTCAAGGGGGTTACTCATGTGCACAAAGTTAAGCTTGTGCATACATGTTTGCAGGATTCAGGACCAAATCTGTAACTAAATTAGCTTCATAGCTAATTGCCTTCTCCACTGAATATCACTAAGGAAGGCTGTGCTGATGGCTGAAAAGAATGTATAGGATATGGGTGCTAACTATTAAACACATTCCTATGAGAACGTACTATATTAAAAAGCCTACATCAGTAAAGAGACCGACCATTATCACAGCAAAATTAGAATTGTCCAAGAATGAAAAATATTACCAAAAACTGTGCCTATGCAACTGAGGTTATAGAAAATGTTTTATTATATATATACTGTATTATTTCAGAAACAATAATACTTTGCACTTATTATGAAGACTGAACACATATGGAAATAATCAGAGATCAGACTTGATCAGTTTCTTTCGATATGTGCCATCAGGACATGTGATTCTCTCAGAATGCTTTCAAGCATTAGTTAACCTGTATGTCACCCCTGCAAGGTAGGCAGGGATGTTCATTTTACAGATGAGGAAATTAGCACAATAAGAAATCTGTCTCTGTTTCAGATTCCACAGTCAGTGAGAGAGTTGGGAAAAGAACTCAGAATTTGTGATTCACAGTCTTACACTGTAACCTCTAAAACTGAGTTCCCTCCCACAAACCCCACTGCAGGAGCTATGGAAATGTTTAGTCGGTTCTATGTAGAACTCTAACCTGAATGGATGCGGTCAATTTAGTAGCTAGTTCTTTATCTTGTCTCTGCTTTTTAGTATCAGTTCAAGTCTGCTACTGATCTGGGATATACAAACAATAGTCCTCATCCTTTTTACTGACAGTGTCATTTCTGCCCCCACTAACTTTGGGGTAAGGTGTGTCTAGGGTTAATGACAATCAGCTAACAATCACAACTTGACATGTCTACATTAGCTGCAAAATCCTACTTAAAATCATGTTAGTGAAAACATGGCAGCTAACCCAGTTTAAAACATAACCTATTTTCTGTGTAAAGAATGGCCTTCATGATGCTCCATTCAGCTCTATGGGCTGCTTTCATGGGAGAGAGCCAAGAACAGAATTCCAATTCCAGCTCTGGCACTGGTTTTCAGTCTCGTCTTGGGAAAGGCATGTAACCTCTCTGCACATCATCTATAAAACGAGGATAATATTTCCTGCCTACTTCATGGCAGAGTGGTGGGGTGGCAAGGATTAATGTTTGTCAAGTGCTCTGAGAATTTAAAATGTTCTAGAAACATTGAGTATTTACAAGCTACCCCAGTTCCTGTTCCTCCTTGGCAGATTTCAGCAAGTGAAGCAAACTTCTCTAACCAAAGGAAAGTCCAGGAAACAGTTTTTCATTGTCCCCTGGATAACTTAGGCAGCTATGTTGTTTAGGAACAGGCCCAAGCCGTAAAACTCCCATCGTGATCTCAAAAGCCCAAAGTTCGGTAGTGTTTGGATCTAGGGTTTTGGTTCAGCATATTATATATAGTGTCTGATTTTTGCAAATGACTGCTGATTGGGGTATAGATTTCAAACTCACCCTTAGAGTACCCTTTTTTTTGTTTTTTTGGATCTGGTGCTTTTAGTGTGGGCCTCTCATTATTGAAAACAGAATCCTAGCACTGAAGGGGTAGTCACAGGGAAATAGTCAGGAAATGCTGTTCCCATTAAAGATGAGACTTTCCTCCCTTTGGCACTTTGACCCTAGAAACTAGTCTACTTTTTCCCTGTTAAAGAACAAAAACTAAAATCAGCTATGGTCAGTTTCCTCCATCCATGTCCCTTCTTCTGAATCTCCCTCTCCCCATTTAAAGAGCACGTGTCTTGCCTTGTGATCCTTCAGGGAAGAAGTTCAGATGGTGCACGCTGTCTGACCTGGAGCAGAGGAAGTGTGCTGAGTTATCTAAAGTACTCCTGGCTGTCCTACCTCTGGCTACAATCAACTCCTTTGCTAGGGTTTCCTGTATCAGAGCTCAAAATACGCATGACTGTATCGACAAGATCAGGGTGAGTCTGCAGAGAATCCCAGAGTTTATCTTAACCCAAAGTCTAGTTCTTCTGTAGCAGGGCGGGGGTGGGGGTGGGGGTAACTACTACTACACAGAATCCATAGGGAATTGAAATCTAGGCAATCATGGCGATGCTATTTCATCTGTGACAAAATACACAGTATCTGCGCAGACAAGAAGAATCCAGGTGATAAAAATCACTAATCAGTGATACAGTTACTGCTGAGCCAAAACAGAATCTCTGCTACACCTTTGTAATCCCAATGAAATAAATAAGAGCTGTGTGGGAGCAAATGAGCAAAATCTGTCTCCTCCCAGCAGCTGTTAAATCATGAAGACATACCAAAAGTCCCCTTGGCTTTTAGGTTTCAATTCTAGTTCAACTATATTTAACAATTTTTCTGCCCCTCCCCATTTAACCTCTAGTTAATCTTTCCTGAACCAAAGAGCTATCCTTTTTCCAAATAAAAATATCTTTGAATTATAATTTATATGAGATGAGGCAGTGAAGTGACTGGAGGTTTAAGACAGCTTTCACTGATGGGATAATGCTTCTCATACTGCTGTGTGCATTTAAGGACAAATTCCTTTGGGGAGAAAGGAAAATATAGCCCTGGCCTTCCTAGTAGTAGTTCAGTTTCGCTAATGTGTCTGAAACCTGACTGGGAAAAGGGAATTCAGTCTCCATTATCATTCAGCCCTGGCTTCCTCCACTGGATCCCAGCTCTGACTTGGAAAAAACAGCTGCTCCTGAGGTCAGAGAAGAACCTTGTCTCCACCTCTTCATTCAGTCCTGAGCTCCTTGTTAATAGATTATAAAGCTATACTTAGTAGGAGCTGCAGATAGTATGATTAAGGAAGGAACGCAAGAGTATCTGAAAGGTTTCTGGGGATGAATGGTGAGGAGAATACTCAACCAGTATTGGTGGATATGGAAGGAAAGAAAAAAAAAAAAGATCTGGAGTAAAATCCAGACCTCACTGAAGTCAATGGGAGTTTTTCCCATTGACTGCAGCAGAACCAGGATTTCATCCTTGGGGTGGAAGGATCAAAGGAAAGGTGGAGAAGGGATGTCATCTTGCCAAATTAGGTTTGTGAAGAATACTCAGGCTTCATGCAGGATGAATACTGACACAGACAGACATGTTACATATTTGACAATCAATTCAGGTTGACATTCCACCATGCCAAGAAACAGGGATCCAACCAAAATTGAGGCAAGCGTTGTGAAAAGTCTGTGGTGAGAGCTCTAGTCTTCAAATCGCTCATTGTTCCCATGGACGGAGGGACTCTCTTAAATGGATGTTTTTATTTTGAAAAAAGGTGAATAAAGCAGATGCTGTCTCCTTGGATGCTGGAGATGTTTATTCTGCTGTGAAGCTGTATGGCCTAACTGTGGTGGCAAAGGAGATCTATGAGGAAGGTAGGTTAGCAGGAACGCCTGTTTCTAAAATACCTTCACTGTAACCGAATGTTATCACTAAGATAGAAAGCACTACAATGGATAACTAAGGAGACCTCAGCCCAGAGCGTTATAGGAGAATCAATCCTATCCTCAGCAAGAGAAAGTATCTGTTACGTAGTGAGCCACTGTCCAAAGCAGGAATAAAATCTGATCCTCTGCTCTAACCACTACAAAGTAATTTGCCCCATCTCTATGCCTCAGTAGCTCTGAGGAGCTCTCATCTATTTCAGAGGGGTTTTAAGAGGCTTAATATAAGTTTGTAAAGCACTTTGAGATAAAGATGTCAATAATATCCTGCACTTAAATAAAATTTTTCATCCTCCAATCCTGTCCCCAGTACCTATAACCCACCCCTTCTTCTGTCTCTGGAGATCCATTTCCCACTGCATACTGGAGTTCCAAGCCTTGCAGCTAGACTGAAGATACATCCCTACCTTTCCCCCTTATTACAAAGCCCTTATGAAACCACACTGAAAAATGGAAGGGAAAAGAACAACAGGACTGAACAGTGGGTTGGAGGGGGTTGACTTACAAGGAAGGAGTAAGAACTAAAGCCTGGCCCAACCAAAACTAAAATTTCATGATTGAAAAGATCTGAAGGGAGTAAACCCAAAAGGAGAGAGTTGAATTAGAGTGATATCTGAGGGAATAACTGGGAAAAAAGGGATGAAATTAAGGAAGGGAAAAATATTTGGCTGAGTATCAGAATCATCATGGAATTAAGATGTATTAGGCTGTGAAAGATTCAGAAGGTAAGTGCCAGAAGCCCCATTGGTTGCAGAATCTGAAACTAGATGGCACAAATGCTCAGTGCAATGTTTCATGAAAACAAGGCTACACCGGCCTTGGACAGATGGACTGGATTTTCTAATAGACCTTTTCCATCTCTAAGTTCTATATTGCTTGCTTTGCATGTTGGTAGCTCTTGGCTAGCTGGTAGTGTCTTGGCAAACCTGGTAGTAACATAACCAACAGAATGTTCCTTTCAGACCAACTCTCCTTTCCCTGCTTATGCTGGTAACTGCATTTCTTACATTTTGAGACTTTTTTCCTTAGCCCTGGAACAGAGATCCTCACATCGCTGTGCACCGCAGCAGTTGTCCTAAGTTTATTAAAGGGATAGTTATTCTTCCTGTATCTCCCCTTTCCCATCATTAGGAAACTGTGTGTTTGCTGTGGCCATTGCCAGACGAGGAACTTTGGACATCCAGAGGTTAAGGGGGGTGCGTAGCTGCCACAATGGAGCCAGGTGGACATCAGGCTGGAACATCCCACTGGGCTTCCTCCTGGCTAGGAATGAGCTCCTCTGGGATGAGGATCAGCCTCTGAGCCAAGGTGGGTGAGTGGACAGCGACCAACACCATGGGGCCAAGCTCCTGCCTATGTAAAGGAGAGTAAAGTGGTGACAGGTATAACACCTACTGAACTATGCGGAACACACCAAGACCAAAGAGCCTCTGCGTTGGTGGACCAGATATCCACTTGGGGAAGCTTAGCCACTTGCTGCTAGCCCTCTTCTGCCAGTGTCTTTTCAGTGATCCCTCACAACAGAAAATCTATGTTAGCAAGAGGAACAGGAAACATCTGTGTTCTGTATTCAATGGGAGGTTAGGGAAAGGGAAGCACTGTACAGTAGCTTCTACAGCATATCGTCTTACCTTTTGTCATAAATATAAAGGGAAGGGTAAACCCCTTTAAAATCCCTCCTGGCCAGAGGAAAAATCCTCTCACCAGTGAAGGGTTAAGAAGCTAAAGGTAACCTCGCTGGCACCTGACCAAAATGACCAATGAGGAGACAAGATACTTTCAAAAGCTGGGAGGAGGGAGAGAAACAAAGGGTCTGTGTGTCTGTCTAGATGCTGTTTCTGCCGGGGATAGACCAGGAATGGAGTCTTAGAACTTTTAGTAAGTAATCTAGCTAGGTATGTGTTAGATTATGATTTCTTTAAATGGCTGAGAAAAGAACTGTGCTGAATAGAATGACTATTTCTGTCTGTGTGTCTTTTTTGTAACTTAAGGTTTTGCCTAGAGGGATTCTCTATGTTTTGAATCTAATTACCCTGTAAGGTATCTACCATCCTGATTTTACAGAGGTGATTCCTTTACTTCTATTTACTTCTATTTCTATTAAAAGTCTTCTTGTAAGAAAACGGAATGCTTTTTCATTGTTCTCAGATCCAAGGGTTTGGGTCTGTGGTCACCTATGCAAATTGGTGAGGATTTTTACCAAACCTTTCCCAGGAAGTGGGGTGCAAGGGTTGGGAGGATTTTGGGGGGAAAGACGTGTCCAAACTACATTTCCCAGTAAACCCAGTTAGAGTTTGATGGTGGCAGTGGATATTCCAAGGACAAAGGATAAAATTAATTTGTACCTTGGGGAAGTTTTAACCTAAGTTGGTAAAAGTAAGCTTAGGAGGTTTTCATGCAGGTCCCCACATCTGTACCCTAGAGTTCAGAGTCGGGGAGGAACCTTGACACCTTTCTATCGTGCCTTTAATTCCAAAGGATCCCAAAGCCTTTGACAAATGATGGACCTGATTCTTCACTCACATCTCACCAAATGGAGGATTGGATCCTATGGCTGCCCAGCACCAGTGAAATGCAGCCACCTTTGGGATGGAGAGTAGCAATCAGCTGTGGTATAGCAAGTACACAACAGTGAGCAGAGGCTGGTCAAAGACTCCAGGTTCTTACAGAAAGTGCCACAGATTCTTTAATGAACACACAGAGCAGACAGGGCCCTGGTTTTTAAGGGTAGGGGGCCCACATGCAGGAAGTGCACAAAACTTAATTTAACTCCCTCAGAAGGAAGAAAGATGGACTTGACCCAACCAGGCTTTGACCCTGTAGTTTCAGGAAGTATTTCATACCTGAAGCTTGGACAACCAAGCCATCCCCACTGGAGACTAATAACTTTTTACAAGTAGCACTTAAGGAATGCTACTGTTATCTCTTCCAGCCTTTGCCACTTGACTGTTTTTCTTATGTCTACAGTGATCAGTCAATATTTCAATGCCAGCTGCATCCCTGGTGTTGGCGTCACCTTTCCTCAGCTCTGTGCTCTCTGTCAAGGACCGAAATCCTACGTTAGGAACAAGAACCACTTCTGTGAGACCAGCAGCAGTGAGCCCTTCTACAACTCTGAGGGAGCCTTCAGGTGACCTCACCCCCACTCTGCTTGCATTAGAGGTGGCTTGGGGGTTGGGAGGAAGAAGGGATGGCAGGAGGAGAAAAGCAGGTTTAAGTGCTAATGGATTGTGTTCATCTCTCTGCAGGTGCTTGAAGAATGGGGTAGCAGATGTTGCTTTCCTAGATCACTTAACTATAATGAATGGCACAGGTAAACCCAAGTACTCAGATTTCTGTTGGCCTGCAACTTGTATTCTTTTCTACATGGATGCTTTGTGGGGAGATGCCCAATTCATTATCGATTCCAGTTTGAGTTTAATCTAGGCAAGCAACTCTTGAGGGTATGCCTCAGATCTCCAAGAGTCAGAGGGAAATGGAGAGTGGAAGGTTAGGAGGGAAATGGTGGCTCACAGGAGATGTTCTTTGTCAGAACCACCAAAGCTTTCCATTTTAGATTATTGCCTTAGCTCTCAGTCACTATTTATACAGGATGGCTCATCGTATACCAGTGAGGAACCCTTTAAAATTCCATGGGTACCTCTTCTAGAGGAGCAGTTTTCATTGGCCAGGCTTTTTACTTGACCAAAAATTTGCATCATATACTCAAGGTCGGTCGTTCACAGGGGTCTAGCAGCTTTTTTCTTTAAAGAAGATTTAAAATTATTGGTTCTCAGAAAGCGTCTCAAATTCCCCAGCCAATGTCCTTGTGCTTTAACGTCTCTCTTTGGTAAGGGGAGCAGCACAGAGAGAAACCTTCCCTGCTGAGAGTTAGTATTCACTGCCCTGCTTGGGCACTGAGACTTGGAGCAGGCTCCCTTGAAATATGTTGTGTCTCCCATTCCTCTGCCAGGCCGGGTTTCACTTCACAGCTTTGATAGCTGCCCTGTTGTTTTAGATTCAGAACAAGAGGAATATGAGCTCTTGTGTCCTGATGGATCCACAGCAAAGCTGAGTGCCTATGGCACCTGTAACCTGGGTCGTGGGCCTGGGCGTGCCATCATCAGTCGCCACAACTTCCAGAAGATCACCAAGAAATTCCTCACCCTGATCCAGGTAATTTGCAACTGCTAATCAGGTTCCAAGCCCTCTCTGTGTGTAGATGGAATGAGCTAGACTGCAGGTGTTGAGGCTGCTCTGGGACATCCAACATGGCCATCTGCTAGGACAGGTACCCTGGTGGGAGTTCCAAAGGCTATTGGAGAGAGAGGGTGAGCATGCACAGCCTTTAAAGTTAGATCAGAGTATCAAAGTAATACAGTCTTGGAGAGAGAGGGCAAGAGTGGAGGTCTCTCTCTGCTCTCCAGGATACTAATAGCTGCTTAGTGTAAATTTGGAGAGATCTTTGCTCTCGCTACATCCCTCCATTTGCTATTAATGTGCGGAGGGTGGAGATCTTTAGATAGTAACGTCCAGATCCTCAAACTTATTTAGGTATCTAACTCCCATTGAAGCCAATGGAGTTAGGCACCTAAATATCTATGAGACCATTTTTGTACATCATGTATTAAAATCAGTGCTTGATCCTGACTGGGGCCTCTGGGCATATCAATATATATATTTAACAATAGCATCCAGCAATTACCAAGAAAATCTGACCCCGGCATCTGCCTGTACCCCCTTTCTCTGGAAAAAGGAGTCTCATTCCCAGTTCCAAGCGTGGACTCAAATCCAAGGGAAAAATAATCTGAAACATACTTAAGAGGGAAGTGCTTGGAAAGCAGTAATGCCATATATTAGGAGGAGGTAATTTAATAGTATGGGCTTGGACCACCCTTGTGGGCACAGGAGGTGGTTTGCCTCTTCTTTGGTCACAGGGGCAGGTGCACTCAGAGGAGAGATTCACCCATAGGGGAGCTTTAAACTTCCGCCAACTTCTGGCAGTGTCTTCCTGGGATACACACAGAACTAATGCGTCTCCTAGGCCTTTTGCCCAGCCACAGCCATTTTGTGGGCTATGCCCACCAGTTCCCAGGTGTCTCTTCCTTGTCTCTCTTCCCATTCCCCCCTAAATAGAACAGATTTGCAATGGGGTGATGGTGCTACAGTCCCAAGCTTTATCCCCTCCAGGTCAGGTTTCTCCCACCCCAGACCCTCACCTGTGCTCTGCTGAGGCACTGAAGCAGGCACTGGGTGTATAGCTTGACTAGGAGATGAGTAAGTGGGGGACAGTGTAACGACATCTGAGTACTCAACACTGCAAATGCTCAGGTGGGAGGAGTTACGCAAGAGGGAGTAACAAGGAATCTTGGCTAACAATTACACAAGGGAAAATATAGGATGAATATCAGGAAAAGCTTCCTGACAGCAACCTCTATGAGACTCTGGAATAGTCTCCTAAGCAAAGTGGGCAAAACGCCATCCTTTAGAGATATTTAAAATTACAAGGGACAAAGCACTACCTGAAGAACCATCCTGCTGTGGCCTGGGGAGATAGCTAGGTCTCCTCTAGCTCTAATCTGATTCACTCCTACAAGCTCAGGTAGGAGCGAGCAGTGGAGGGGGAGAGGCCAGGCCACTGAAATTGAAAGGAGGAACAAACAAGGTCTCCTTCCCTTTGACCTCCAAGTGCCCACCACTGTGAATTATTATGCAGTTTGTCATATGGTTCGGGGACGTCTGGGTGCAAGCCCTTGATTACTTCTCCACCCATCCTCATATTTACATTCTCTAGTGGATAAATAGTGCTTGTTGCCTCCGCCTCCAAGCATCTCATATTCATTCAAAACTGAACACCAACTGCATAAGAAAGTTCTTACAACCCTCCATATCCTGCCCCTGAAATAGCCCAGGGTAAGTGAATAATTTAACCAAAACAGATACATCTTATGCTGTAGTCTGGAGCTCCTGCCTGGATGCTGCAGACAGCAGTCTCCCCTGCTGGAGCAGAAAATGAGCATCGCAGCCAATCACAATAATCCGGATGGAACAGGAGAAGCAGCAGTTCCTCAAATAACTGGGTCCCAGACCATGTACAGATGGAAACCAACACTTAAGACTGATGCACAGAGGGTTTGCCCTAATCCCAGGGAGTGTTAGAGTTCTGAGTATGACATTATGATCACCCCGTGCTTGCCATGACTCTAGACAGTGGAGGTATAGCAACAAGGCTGCTAGTCACAGAGGAGATGAGCAGCATCTCTACAGCTAAAGCCATTGTACTTTTCCTAGCATCTCTTTGGGCAGAAGGGAAAAGAAAGGGCCAAGTTTGAGCTCTTCACTTCAGTGCCATTCAAGGGGAAGAACCTGCTGTTCCACGATGCCACTCAGCACCTGCAGCTGCTCAAGGACAAAGCACAGATCTCCCATATCCTTGGCCTGGACTACGTAGCCCTCTTGAAGGGACTAGGCCATGAAGGTGAGAGCTCACCCAAGGGAATGGGACAGAGAGGCCCCCCACCCCTTTGCAAGGGGGAGACATGCACAGACCCAAAGAAGCCAACTGGTAAAGACAGCTCAGTACATGGATGGTGCTAACCCCATTGCACTCTCTGTCCTGCTGCTGCAGGGAGCTCACTGGACAACAGTGTGGTACGCTGGTGCTGCATCAGCAATGCTGAGCTCCGCAAGTGCGAAGAGTGGGCCCTGAACATCAAATCTGACCCCCTTGTCTGCGTCCAAGCCGCTTCAATGACCAACTGCATTGAGCTGATCAAGGTAAGAACCGATATGGAGTAAACAGGAACGCAAGGCACAGGCATGTCTGTCCTTGTCCCAAACACCTGGGGGCAATGGAGATAAACCAACCGAGGCGCTGCAGAAATTGAGACCAAGGGGTCCTCAGGCCCCCCCCCTGCAGCCACTGGGGTATGGGAGAGATAGACAGTTACACAGGTTATGCAGGTTCTAAATTGTCACTGCCACAATTTCAGGGTTAACTGCACCTTTGACAACACCTGTCCTGGTCTTCAAGGGCACCCACTTAAGGTCTCGGGCTCTCAGCCATCATCTACTTGCAGTCCCTCTGCACCTCACTGAGATTCCTCCAGCAGGTCTGACTTGGGGTCCAGTATCTGTCGTTAACCTTTCTCTATAGGCTACACAACAGTGTATAGCAGTTATCAACCAGCCTTCACACAGCAAAATATATTCATTTTTAGGCAAAAATACTAGAGAAAAATGTATAAAAACCAACACACATTCCTATATGCATGCTAACAGCTTATTAGATGTCACCCATCGGTCCTAGTAGGCCAAAGTCTTTCCAATCCTTCTAAAAGGTTCTGCCCTTTGGTGAATTAAAAGAAGACTGAAAATTAGTTTACACTCAGCCTTCTGACACCAAAAAACATTTTTTGTTTGAATCTATGAAAAACCAGATTGAATTAGTCCACACAAACCTCCCCAGGGGATGGTACCTCTCTAAGAGTTGTTTCATCTTAGTGACTCACCTTAATCATCCCCTACAGTTTCCTAAAGAAACTGTGGTAACCCTCCTTCATAAATGTAATATTGAGGTCCCCAAAGATACTGCATGGGGTTGCAATATCGGTCACGGTCCCACATGTTACTCTCTGATATTGTTGGCAGAGTAATGAGGCCGATGCAGCCACGCTGGATGCCACGCATGCCTACATTGCAGGGATATGTGGGCTGGTCTCAGTAGCTGCAGAATGTTATGGTGAGTTTTCTGTTCCACAATAATCCCTCAGGGGCTGGCATGGGGGAGACCAAAAAAACCCAAAAAACACTACCGTTAAAAACCTGGTAAAATTGCCACACAGCTGTGCCTAGCTGCAAAGGCAGGGGAAGGAGAACCAAGAGATCTGAATATTCTTCCCAGTTCTTCCACTGACTGGCTGTGAGCTCTCGGGCAAGTCACTTCATCTATGCCTCAGTTTCCCCACCTATAAAAGGAAACAGTTATACTGACCTGCCACAAGAGAGATGCTGCAAGTCTCTAATAAAGTGTTTGAAGTGTTTCACAAGCCTTGGATAAAATGCTGTAAATGCAAAGGATTATAGAAATTAATGGATGGGGTGCAAGATTCTTAGCTTTGAGAAACCAAAATCTAGAGAAAGCTGCATCTCCTCAGGAACTTTTGAGGTAAGTCTATACTGCAATGAAAGACCTGTGGCTGGCCCATGCCAGCTGACTTGAGCTGCAGGGCTATAAAATTCTGTCTGTGGCTGGAACCTGGTCTCTGGGACCTTCCTCCTGAAACCAAATATCTACATTGCAATTTTATAGCCCCAAATCCCAAATCAGCTGAACCAGCCACAGCTGTGCCACAGGTCTTTTATCACAGTGTAGGCATACCTTCAATGACGGGTGGAGGGAGGTGGGGGAAAAGAAAACTTTTTTCTGCACTTGTGAAGTCCATGACACCACATCCATTTTGGGAACAGGGAACGTGGCAGACCTTAAACCCTTCTCTGATCCAGCATGGCTAGGAAAGCGAGAAGACTATGATCGGATACTTGGATATGAGGAAGGAAACATTCCCATAGTCCAATTTTTCATCTAGCTGAGCAGAGTCCCTCTGTCTCAGTAACAGTCCGTGTCATTAGATCCTCTGCACTGAGTAAGTGCTCACTGCCAGACCCACAAGCCACGTGCACTTCATGGGTTCATTTTTCTATGGCGGGAATGCTGGCAATGTGAGTCCTAGCGTAGGCCACCCCCCATCCACTGATTAGACTCTCCCAGATGCATCTTTCCTATACACGTGTGGTGTTCTTTAGTGATTATGTTGGTATCTAGTACATGCTCAGCGCACACTCAGCAACCAGTCACCAGTTCTTGTGTATATGGTTTTGGGTTTTCAAACATCACTCTGCTCTTGCTCGTCTCTCCTGCCCAGGAGAGGGGTGTGCCCCAGCTGCTGGGAGAACAAAGAAGCTGACCCACCTTGCAGATAAAGGTAATGAAGGATCTTTGAGGTATGGGTTTCTACTTTAATGAAGTGGTTCCACCCGGATGCTCAGGCAACTCTGCTGGGGTAAGACAGAATTCCTAAGACCTGTGAAAGTGGGGTGACTCCCAACTACTCAGCAGAGCAGCTAACAGCAATTGCAGGGCTCTACTGGTTCATACTTTACCGCCACTGAGCCGTGAGGATGTCATGCAGCAGACCCTCAGCCAAAACACCCAAACGCTTTCAAACAAAGCTCCATTAGGGATAGAGGAAGGTTATGAGACAGGAAGAGGAGTTCTCGCTGTATGTAGAGGTCGTGATGGTACCTTGCCCTAGGCTGCGGCTGTTGGGACTTACGCTAGCATAAGGGGCATGCACGCACTGGTTCTGGAAGAAGGAGAATCCTTCTGTCTGGGGGCTAGAGACTTCACTGTTCCAGGCAGCAGTGCCAGGACTGAATTTTTGTGGCTCAGAAGACAATGCAGCTCTCAGTTCCCTGCAACTAAAAGAGCTCAGTACAGACGACAAGGGAAAGGGAGGCAGGAGTGTCATTTTAGGGAGGATACAACCGGTTCTAAAACTTACTTTTAACATAGAGACTGTTCCCGTCCAAGATGTCTTGCTGTCTCAGTCTAACTGGTTCTTGTCATTGTCACACAGCACTGCCACCTGTCTACGCTGTAGCCCTGGCAAAGAAGAATGCCAGGCATGTAAATATCCATAACCTGAGGAGACGGCGTTCCTGCCACAGTCACCTGTACAGTCCTGGGGGGTGGCTGCTCCTCTCCAGGTACACAGTGGGGGCTCTGGAGAACAACACTGTGAACTGTGATATCGGCTCTGGTAAGGACTGCACCAGAATATCTACCAACTGGACAAATGATGGTGCCAAGGGGTATGGGAAAGGAGGAGGGAGAATGGAAAACTTCCGTCATTCTTACACATCACTTAAGACATTCACCATTGCTCCACTATGTCCCTCCAAAATACTCTCCTGGTCAAATGGAGTTCTGGGGGAGCGCTGCTAATTACCTCAACATTGGAAATTATTTATAATGTGCTTATCACCACATTATGTTTAAAAATATTAAATACTGCCCATAACAGATACCCCATCCTCTCCATCAACTGCCCTCCATACCCAACTTTAAAACCCATAATTTAATACCTAATCAAAGTGTCTTGCACCATGCTCTGAAGGTTGGCGGATTCAGTCTGTAATGGATCAGAGGGGTCAAGTGTTAGGAACCGAGCTGCCCTCAGTGTGGCTAATTAAAACTTCCAGATATTGGCAGGTGAGCAGCATCCCTGTTGGTAGATAATGTGATGCAGTCAGTATTCCCCCCCAGACAGCCTTACTCACCTGCAAGGTTTAGTTTTACTACTTTGCTGTTTGCTATTCTCCGTCACCCAAGCAGAAGTTAAATTTGTGAACTCTTTTATTGTAGGTCTTAGAGCATACCCACTCAGTGGATCAAGTGTCTGGTCCTCTAATCTTAGTAGCTGGGTGAGACAAAGGAAACAGGCTCTGGAAATGCAAACTATCTTACAATGGAGAAGTCAGTAGCAGTCCCTGTACTGTATTAGGAAAGAACATATTTTTAAATGCCCCACATTGACTAATCCCATAATTTCTCTCTCTTAGCTTACCAGAGTTACTTTTGGAAGGGTTGTATGCCAGGAGCAGACAGGAACCTATGCAAAGTCTGTATTGGAGGTGGTGAGATGGAAGGGGAGAAAGAGTCCAGCAGGTGTGCTGCGAATCATAATGAACGCTACTATGGAAACATGGGTGCACTCAGGTAAGTCCCTCTGTTTGAGGCAAGGACGAAGCTTAAAAGCATCACCCAGAAATGGCTCATTTATTTTGCCTGCTGGTTTTCTAGGCAGGACTCATATTTAAACGCTGGTAACCATAAAGATGGCCTTTGGGTCAGTGTATTTTATTTCAACTGTGATTGCTTTGGGACAGCTGAGCTGGCTGGAGATTTAAAAGTTATATAGCCATTTCTAATGGAAAACTAGATAAGATAGTGATTCTTAACTCATAATCCACTAATGATACTTGGTGCACAAACCCAAGCCTACTCTGAGACCAACTGAAGAGGTAACAATTGCTCCACAGGGTCAGCCAGCACAACTAGTGTGGAATTTGAGCAAGTAGTAGTGCAGGATATGAAAGGCAATTATGTTGACAGGGAATCATTCCCACCAGCTAATGGAAAGAGAATAAAAAATAACTGGAGACAGAGAAGGCATAAATAGAATGTTCCAATCTCTGTAGTTGAATGGTATTAGCTTGGCAGCCCTAGAGACAGAAATCCAGATACAATATGGTATTGCACGCTTCTTTATATTGCCCTGCCAATATGCCTCAACTCCAATTTGGGAGTCAGCTTTAGGAATGAGGAGGTTATTCAGTCTCCATGCCCGCTGAGACTTTGGTCTGTTTGCTGAGATTGCCAGCAAGGAGGCAAATAGTTATTTGTAACAGACACTCATTCCCCAAGACCTCCACTGAGACCACTAACTCATTTCACACATAGATTATCAGTTGCTTCAGCATATGGTGGTACCTTTTGGCAGCCAGTGACCTAGACTAGACTCAGATTAGTATCCAAACCCTTCAGTCATCTACTGCTCCCAGAAGTTCTAGTCTCTTAATCTGATATTGTGATAAACTATTGCTTTCCCTTGCACTAGGTGTCTAGTCGGCAGTCCCAGTGGAAGGAGCTTTGGGGACGTGGCTTTCCTGGAACATCATAACCTGCTCAAGAATATTGAGAGTGAGATTGTTTGTCCCATCCTTTGAGTATTTCAGCTGGTACCAAAGTTTCTTCCCACACAATGATCATGATTCCAAAACATCCACATACAAAGGTCTAATCTGAGCATGCAGCTGTTTTGTCTGGGTTTCAAGTCACAAGGACCTTTCTGCATTTGAATGCGCCAATGAAGCGCAAAATTCAGTTACAATTTAGTTTGGGGGTGGGGTGGGGAAGAAGAGGAAATAATCAGTGTGAGCAGGAAGACAGGGAGAAACAAGACTTGGAAAGTGCCCATTTGGGAAAAAGACCCCTAAATAGCTCCAGAAAACCCATTGACTCCCCGTGGCATCACAGCCTTGTCCAGAGGCAGCTGCAGTAGTTGTATACGCAAAAAGAAAAGGAGTACTTGTGGCACCTTAGAGACTAACCAATAAAGTACTCCTTTTCTTTTTCCGAATACAGACTAACACGGCTGTTACTCTGAAACTAGTTGTATACGGTTATGCTTGACCAGAGAGTGAAGAAAATCGGGGCAGTGAGGTAAGAGATACCACAGTATATGCTGAAGTGTAAAACCCTTGCTTATGCTGGGAAATGCTCTGTGGCTCCAACAGACTCTACATAACAAGAGAATTGATCTGACTTTATCATGGTGTGTTATTTTGGACACAAGAACAGTGAACATAAGTGGCTGCAAAAATCTCACTACTGAAATTAGCTACTTGTTCTCAACTAAGTTACTTCAGAAATGGCAAAAAGCAGAGCAGTACAACAGACAGAAGGGCTGCCAACTGGCATGTTTTAAAATGAAAATCAGTTTTGGTTAGAGGCGCTTACAATAGAAAAGCATTGAAACCCCCCAAACATTCCTTTTGCCAATCTTAATAGCAGATAAAACAGATCACAGCCTTCAGGGAGGGAAGGAGAAAAAGAAACTCCATTTTCATTTGGCCTTACAAACCACTAAGTAGAGTCTTCCCAACAGCACATTAAAACTTCTGCCGTCTAAATTCCAGGGAAAGGCGTTTGTAAGAGATTGTGTAGTCTTTCAGAAAAGATACACGTATCTATAAGGAATTGGACCTCCATTTGAACAGACACACTGATTAGCAATTTCTGCAGAGCAGTTAATGGCTGAATGGTCATGGAGACTGAATTAGCTTTTCTCTAAGAGGTCTTTCCAGTGGCAGGTTGAGATGGATTGATGGGCTGATATGGCACTGATATTCATTGCAGTTGTCACAGCCTACAGTCACTGAAATACAAAGCCTCCCTACAGAAACTCCAGTGTGCCCACTATACAGCCTCTGTAGAGGCCTGTGGCAAGTTGAACTTCGAACACAGTGCACTGATTCTTTTTTCCCTTTCCAATGGTAATACTTTGCATGGGATTTCACCTTGTCTCAACTGAGATCTAGCTGATGGCGTGGACATGGGATTTACTGAGCTGAACCCTGCTGCCTCTCCATCTCCTTTGCAGGTCTGCAAAGCTCAGGTTGGGGTACAGGTTATACCCTCAACGACTTTGAGCTGCTGTGTCTGGATGGAAGGCGTGTCGCAGTCACAGACTGGGCAGACTGTAACCTCGGCCCTGTTCCTCCTAACATAGTCATGACTCGACCAGTGACCACCACCAAGATCTACGGCTTCCTGATGAAATCCCAGGTAAGGCAGAAGATGGGAAAGATTGTTATCCTGTTCTGGATACACACTACTGAAAACCCCATCAAGGTCCAGAGTCCAAAACCTTCCAAACAAAATAAGAAATAAAAGTACCTCCACAGCCAGCACTAAAGGTTTAAGACTGCACAGGAGACTAACGAAAAGACCATTCGGATTCACTAAAGGAGAGTTTCAGCACGAGTAGCTCCTACATCATGTTCATATTCTTGCTGAGAAACAAGCCTCTGTGGTCCTGTAACAGACAATGAGTTAACATGCGGGAGGAGTTTGCAAGAGCCCCAAATAAGGCTAGCACTAGCTGAACCTTATACATCTCTCTCTTTGCGAGGTTGCTACATGGCTGAAAACTCACCTGCTTCATCTATTTTGTTTTCTGCTTTCTGAGTTTTTTCTTTTCTTTTCTGTTAAGGAAACTCTGGAAACAAATCTGGATTCTAAGTTCCATCTGTTTCACTCACAGAAGTATGGAGAAAGTGATCTGCTCTTTAAAGATGCTACTCAGTATCTTGTTCACACAAGTCACCTGGGCTATCAGTCCATTCTTGGAGAGCCCTTCTTTCAGCTGGCAGAATCTGTGTTTAACTGCACACATGCAGGTAATGTGACGTAGTTCATGTTGAGCTAGAACATACAACCTTAGAAGCATGCCTGGACAGTAGCTGTCAGCTCCTACTGACAAACTCATTTTTGCTACTTCAACTACTGCTAGGGAGTTCCCCCACAGCCGAAATTCCTGACAGCAATTCCTGCCTGTGGGCACTGGCATGTGAATGTTCTAGGGCAGTGATTCTCAAACTTTTGTACTGGTGACCCCTTTCACGTAGCAAGCCTCTGAGTGCGACCCTTGCCTTATAAATTAAAAACACTTTTAAAATATATTTAACACCTTTATAAACACTGGAGGCAAAGCGGGGTTTGTGGTGGAGGCTGACCATTCGCAACCCCTCCCATGTAATTACTTCGTGACCCCGAGGGGGCCCGACCCCCAGTTTGAGAATCCCTGTTCTAGGGAGCTTCCCCACAGACATTGTTAAAATAACCGTTGCTCCCAGCAGAGACAGCACTTCTGCAGTAACACCCATTGACTGCACAGTTTAAAAGATTCTCACACGGGGGGGAAGACAGTGAATAGCTAAGCAGGTTATAGTTTAATCTTGTGGCTAAATCAATGGTAGTGTAAAGCAGGCACAGGTTTATTGAAGACAAGTCCATTTATACCAGCTGTGATTTTGCCCTTTGATCTCCACAGACCAGCTCTGTGGCTGGGGGTAGATGGGAAAGAGTCACTGATTTCTTTCTTGGAGATGCCAAGATTGGGGGAGAGAGAGGTCAAGTTTTTTTACAGTTAAAATTTTAATTTTGCCTTTAAAAGGTACACTGTCACACTGAATTATTAAAAACCAAAACTCTTTTCAATAGTATGTCTGGAGAATTTTAAATTACTATAAAAGTCTTGTATAAAGCTACTGAGAGTAATATCAAGGTATGCAGCTGGCCATCAACAAAATCATGAAGCCAACTATATATAAAGTGCTGTTAAAGGCAGAGTAAAACTGAAAATAAAAAGATTCATACTAGCATTTCAGTTTTACTGACTTTAGGTGTGGTATGTATGAACTGTTCAGACAGAACTGTAATTTTATAGTTGAGAGTTTTAATTAAAAACATTGTATTTTGATTTATAGACATCTTAGAATTCTGCAAACAGGATATCTGCACATCTTAGATGTGCAGACATATCTACAGACACGACACACAGAAGTTCCGCAAGACATCCACCACTGCCACCCAAGTTGAAATCAAGAGATGCCAAGAGGATTTTCACCACTTGAGACTGGCTATTTTCTATTTCATAAAAGCAAGACAGACCTCGTTTAAATACTGAAAAAACCCAAACCTTGCAGTTACCTTGCACCTACTAATATATACACTCCCCCATGACAACTACTGGGCTGGAGGTGCTGATAATGCTTCTCAAATGTCACTCCCATTTCCTATCCAGAAGCACTGCCTGTTACCTACGTTCAGTCCACTTGGTGTGGAGTATGGCACCATGCAGAGCAGTACAGATCAGACAGCAAACCTTGAGACTGGGCCACTGGCATCAAAAAAGCAGCACCAACAATTAAGATCAAAACGCAGTATTTCCAGTTTAAACCCCACTCCCCACCCCCACAATTCAGCATCTTTATAGGAAGGACAGGGCCACGCTGAGGGCCACATTGGGCCTAGGAATTATTCCTCCCTTTACAGACCAAGTACATAACACAGGTTAATGCGTCGTTCCCCTAACATGTTTCATTTATACTACATTTTCATTTAAAACAACTTGTTATCTGAGGTAACTACAACATTACTTTTATATGCATAAATCTTGCGATAGTTAGCTGCTACACACTACCTATATATTTACATCTAGCACAGACAAGTGTATCCATTTCTGCTATGAACAGGGAAGGGTTTATTTCTCTTCTGTTTGTATGACCAGCCAAGAATGTGTACCAAATGAATCAACAGATTTTGCAGTTATCCCTTGGGAAATTAACAATCTATAATGAATAAGTTTCTACCATCAGAACCAGTTCCTATATTCTTAATAGGAGGTGGGGATGGTGGGAAGGGAACAACAATGGAGTTCCCATTCTTGTCCAAAAAAGCAGCACATAACAGGGTATTTCTCATGACTGAGAATAATCTAATTTGTGTTCATCCAAACCTTCGGGAACCTTCTCACAATGTATATGGTTAAACTGTTCGCTTTTTACAAGAGGAGGTGCTGGAACACAGTGCAAGGTCTCTGAAAGGGAGTGGTGTCTTGTTCGCATTGTAGTTCGCATTAACTTTAAGAACTCAGTTGCAACCTTGTGGAACCATTGTACGTTACCAGGTACGAGGCGGATTCCTAGAACCATTCTCTTAGTTAGTTAGTTAGAATGGGCTGGGAATGCTGCACAGGCAGCCTCATTAGCCCAGGGTGCAAAGAACACCACCATTCAGCAGGATATTAAGAGTGGCAAAACAAATCCAAGCCAGTCCTCTTCAGACAGATGATAGGAAATTTAAGTAGGGATTGTGAGAGCACGTTAGTTTCATTACTTGTAATTTTTGTTTCCCATGATAGAGGACATCCCCTGGTCTGGACATTACTCATGGACAGGGATCTGTGTTCTCTGCAACATCGTTTCATCAAATTCTGCAGCAAGAACTCCTAGATTAGGTAACAAGATTAACATATTTTGTTGCTATGAAATAGCCCTCATTTTCATCCCCTCCCATTTCCACTAGGTTTAGATTACCCTAAATTACCCAAGGGAGGAGGAGTAAGAAGTGAAGGCTAGCCTCCTGCGTTATCTGGAGAACAGGTCATGGGAGCCATGCCACTTAGCACAGCAAAAAAACCACACATAAAACTTGAAAATAATCATTGCTGAAAATATTTTACCACTTTTGATCACCGAGTATTTGACTGTGAAGCATTAGTCAAAAATACTGATGGATATAAAATTTGTTGATGAGAATTTCAACATTTTTGCTGTATTCTCCAGATGGCTTAATTCCATTTCCAGGCCTCTTTTCCTGTGATGTTCTCCAGGTTGTCTCATACATTCTAGGGAAGAGAGAAGCTTGTAGCCATCTCTATCAGCTTGTGTTTCCCTGGCTGCTGTGCTGTTCTCCAAGCAGTCTCTCTACTTCTGGCTCCCCTGTTCCCTGGCTCCTTTCTGCCTGGCTTGATGAAACAGTGCAGGGAGCATGCATTGTAATCCAACTCACTTGCCCTCCTGGGGAAAGCTACCTATAGCCGAGTCCCAATATGACAAGGAAACCAAAGAAAGTGCATCGTGCTGCAGCAAAAAGGAGAAGTCTGTGGCATCTTGGTGTCAAATACTGCAGCCACTGAATTGCAGAGTACACAGGGTCATGCTCCTGGGCTGAATCTGTTCGTTCCGCCATATTTAATGCAAGTTTAGGCTTCCTCATGCCTCCACTTCCTTCCTTTGAGTTCATACACCATCTACTGGACTGATGCAGCACTGCACTTTGAACCCAGGAGGGGACTTCCACAGCTGAGTGTACATAAACTAGTAGAAAACATTAGTAAGACTACTATAGAATGTAGGATTAATAAAATTAAAAAGCATAACAGCTTCAACTGCAAGTTTTGTTTTATCAGCAACATTTTTATAGGTAGTTAGGGTCTGTCCAGAATGCCAGATGTCCTTTGTTATGAGAAATGCGAATCACAGAGAAAAAAAAAAAAATCAGTCTTCTGCAGGAATGACTAGATACAAAACTTTAGAGCAATAAATCTGTTATATCAAAGTGATTAATTCTTAGTTTGAAGTCATCAGCCTGGTTTCTTCCAGATTGTAGTATATGAAGAGCAGGCCTAGTTAATTGTTTCTAATCTCTCATGGGTTATGAATTCTGTCTGACTGTTCAGTGTCTCATAGGCAGGAATTTACAATACCTTACTACTTTGCAGAGGTTAACCTTGTCATGCAACACTAACTGCTATGTATAGTGTAGTAGGCCTGTGTTTAATACCCCAGTTCTCTCCCCACCTTCTTTGGGGCAGCAAAGCTATATAGAAGCAGTGGAATTCAGAAGGAGCAGTGCAACACTCAGCAGCTACCCCAGCTAACCAGTGACTTCTTTGGCATGTTGGTGCTTGCAACATGTAGCCTCTGGTTTGGACAGGAGAGAGCAGAGGGGAAAAAAGGAATGAATCAGACAGGGACAGAATACAGAATTCATGCAGCCCATCCTGCACTTGCCAGTGTTGTTGGGTAGTTTATAAACAGGAAAACATTAGGACCAAGGACCTTACCTGAGCACCTAGGTGGTGTTTGGAGATTTGTTTTTCTGTACTGTACACAAGCCTGCATGCAGTTTCTTCATCTCATGTGTGTGCAAAATGTTACACAGTAGCCTAAACAGTTACTGGCTAAAGAGAAGCAATATTTGCACTTCTATTCAAGGATTTCAAAACACTTTACAGACAATGAATTCATTCTCACAGCTCCATTAAGAGACAAATATTATCCTCCTTTCACAGGTGGGAAACCTGAACTAACTTAAGGCACAAAATAAGAGTGGTATTTGAGGGATTAAAAACCCAAAGTCTTGAGTAAACAACTGAAAGATTCTCAAAAAAAATTTATTTCCATAAATTAAAAACACACACACAAAAGAAAAAAAAAAATCAGTGGAATTTTAGATTCACAAACTATTAAACAGAAACTAATCTGCAGAGGCATAATAGAGGCTAATGTTACAAAGAGAGTACAAATTTCCATTGAGCTATTTATTAACATGATAATATCAGATACACATCTCATTCAGGCAGTTAGCATCCACTCTCCAGCGGAGTGACTGACATCTACCACACCACAGAACCCAACTCTGAATAGGATACAGTAAATGAGAATGGCTTGCCAAAAACCATATCCGGAAAGCATCAGAACTCAAGCGTACACAGTCCTGGAGATACAGGATCATGAAAGCCCCCTCAATATGCATCAAGTACCTTTTGCTGCTTGGTTTGCAGCTGGATGAGAACATTAAGCTTTGATTTCAGTAAAGTAAAAATCCCATCCATCCCCAGCCAACTACGTTTGTCAGATACTCAGCTTGCATTGCTGGGCTCTTTCCTGAGAGGGTACATGGGGACAACTCTGCAAATTCTCCTTTTAAATGCACTCTCAGTAATTCACAGAGCCATATGTACAAGGTCTTTTCCATACGACAAAAAAAATCCTCATTTGGGTGGCTCCATCTTAGGAAGAGGCAAGTGTACACTTCCTTATGCTAGAGAAAAATGTCAATACCCAAAAGTTTGCATCCTCCACATTTCTCTCATAAAAAGACTATATGGGACAAAAGCAGCTCAGATTGGAGTTTGAGACACCCAATCATTGCACTATTGTCCCTCACAGTATAAGTTGCTGCCACAAACAAAAGTCAGAGCAAGGCTGCTGCTCTAGGAGCACTGCAAACAGGAACAGAAGTTGTGGAGAAGCACAAAAGCATGATTAAGGTTCGATGACCTGAAGAGAGGGGGCAGGGGGTACCTAGATTAGCTTATACCTTCATTACACAGCTATAAAAAAAAACCCTTGATCATGATAATGCTGAAGTGTTAGAGTTTTCAAAAATCCTGGGGAATGTGGTATGTTGGGGAAATCACAGACCTGAACAGTTCCAGCGATTGTAAGTGAAATGGAGCTGAATATTTTCATTGTGCCTCTCTCTGCTGTAGCAACAAAAAGAGCTTTCTGTGAAATGTTATTTCAAAATGACAATAAACAAGGCTGAGAGGAAAGAAGCAGACAAAGAACAAAAGGTAAAAACAAATTAAATGTTTCAAAGCACATGCTAAGCGGGCAGAACCCTGCTTGGACCTGAGTTTTCTCCCCACCCACCCACTTCACAAACCCCCACTGAGGTTACATCCCAACTCCACCATAGAGCCAGAAGTTCCCTCATTAGCATTAATTCCACATCAGTATTAATTCATTTTGTAATAGTGTGTCATGAAATTCCACATTGTGGCATAAAAATGAAAGCACAGTCAGTCAATATCTGTGCTGATGTCATGAATGTATGGGGAGTTTAAAAAACATTTTAGAAGGCAATATCCACAGTACTGTGATTAGTTATTTTCAGGGATCCCTTTCATGATATGAGGAGGATTGATTAAGGTATCACTTAGTAGCCTCAATGGATCAAATGGACCTGTACAGCAGTAGCCAAAATGGTATGTCAATAGGCCCAAATTTTGCCTCCATCAGCGTAAAACAACCAAAGCGATAGTTTGCATTTCTATTTCAGTTTTCCTCACTGGGTAAAGATGATCAACCCCCAAAACAAGGGTGTAAACAGTGCAAGAATCACAGCAAATGAGCTGAGAACAAAACAAACCCAGAACATTATTCACTGAAGTCACACAGCGCAATCATCCAACATTTCCTGCCTGTTCAAAGTTCTTGAATTTAACAGATGGCTTGTCAGTTTAAGTTCTCTGTCAGGTCAACAACAAAGCTGGCAGACCAGCAAAAAAGATAGCGGGGTATCCTCAACCCATGTTTGGACTGGGTCATAAAGCTCATTCACGAGATGTCTGACGTACACGCTGATTTTGGAGGTAAATAGAAAGTTGCTGTAGGGGCACATAGGTAAAAAAAGTGCAAGTTGCAGGGAAAAGAAACAATGGAACTGTTAAACTTTGAGAATGTCAGCAATGACAGCATCCTATTAAGCTTTGCCTGAATAACTCCTGTAGGCACTGAAGAACAGAAACTACCTGAATTGCAGCTTCAAGTAAGGATCCCAGAGGGGAGCACTGATCCCTCAAAAGTATGGCTGAGAAACTACCCAGTGCTACTTCAAATTACGAATGGCCTTAAGTTTTTCAAAACCAAACCAAACCAAACCACTTTTTATACATTAGGAGGCTTGAGTGAATCTCTTTGTACAACACTAGCCATTAAGTACAGCACTGCTGTATAGTGAAACTCTAATTATATAAGCTATGTGAAGCTCTATCCCAAACTAGAATTCTAAGTTAAAATGGTAGAAAGATGAGATGGAGAAAAATCTTCTTGGCTTGTTCAGGTCAAATTAGTATTCTTGTCAGAATTAAAAACGCTAAAAAGAGTATAAACTTCACACTGAAGTTCCTGGTGCCATGTCTCTGAGCATAGTCCCACTAACTGAACATTAGTAATATCCTTCTGCTACTCCCTACCTTTCCCCCTCCGCCCAAAGGCAAAGCACCAGCAAACCAGGTTAACAAATCCACTCTACAATTTGTTAGAACTTAGCAATTAGCGCCATTTTTCTTAATGTGGGATTAAAAAACCAAGGCAAGTAACAGTAAAAGGCGCCTTTCATGCAGCAAATAAAGGAAAAACACATACAAAGTGCAACTTGTTTAAGACCTGGTCATGGCTGCTGCTACTGAGTGTAGGAAGGGCAATTGAATCACAGAAGAAAACTTCTGGGCACAGACATGGAAGTAATTAAAAGCAAACAAACTATTTTTCTTTAATTTTTGACGTTTGTGGAATCTCAAGAACCCACCTACCTAAATTCATCTCTCTGAATTCATCTCACCTACCTCTATCGTCAAGTTGTCTGGACAAGCCACTACAGTAAACAGCAGACTCAAATGAATGTGCAAAACTTCAGGAGTATTTAGAATCCTAGTGTCATTGAAGGTGTACTATTTCCTCCTTTACTCTTCTTGTCCCACCTGCAGGTGGTGTTTAAACATTAGCCACAATTTCTAAAGAGGCTGGGGAGGAATAGCATGCCTCCTGGCTGTGCTACATTCATGCAGGGGAATTAAAGGATTCTTTCCTGCATCACTAAAACACACACACACACTAGCACCGCAAAGAGGGTGACAGCCAACAAATGATCATCAGGTATTAGAACTGAGTGGTTGGTAAGGTCTGGAGGAATAGGCAGATCCCTCCCCAAGCAGATCAAAGCATTGAAGGAACTGAGCCATTTCCCACTGGATGCTTCCCTCAGCTTCCAGATGCTTGCTCCCGTTCTTCCTCCTCTGCAAAGAAGGCTTCAAGGTCCATTAGTTTCTGAATCAGGAGGGCATCTAGCTCTCTGCCCTGTAGTGCAGCCTTTTTTGCCCGGGTGAAACTACCCGCCACTTTCACTCTGCTTCGTGCCTTCCTCTTCCGGGGAATAGTGAAGTCCTGGAACTCCAGAATTCGCTTCCTCTTCTGCTGACTGATTGAGATCAAGGATCCATTTTTCTCCTTGGGCTCCTCAAAGATGGTTTCCAGACACCTGGGAAGGGCAAAGGGTAGAAGTTAGAATATCAGAGTGATATACTTCTTCGTTCACAGAAGTGAAAGGAACCATCCTGCAGCATCAGGGAAATGGACTAGATGACTCAGGCCTTTTACATTTCTAACTTCTAGGATTCTACACTTCAATGATCCTTCTGGTGTCTCTCGCATGCAAATTTATCTGGAGCTCATGCTTCTAACCAATGACCACTTCTCTTTAGAAACAGTTTCACATCACCCAGCTGTTAGTATATTTTCTGGATAGTTTCTTGTTGGTGCATAGATATCCAGGTGGAATCTCCCTCTGCCTGTTTTAGTCCAAAAGCGCAGACCAAGGAACAGAGGCATCTTTATCCTAAGGAACAGAGGCATTTAGACCTAGACAAAGGATTTTTTTTAAAAAAGGGGGAAAAAAAATGTAAAATTGTCTGTAAAGCAGCATTCTTGTTATTTTGCACTGAGGTCCACATGGGGTTTGTCCAGTCCCTATATTCCATGTCAGTATAATTTTGGAATATCTTGTTTGCTTTTGAATTTTGGAAATAATGGGTGCTATACATTGGCTGCACAATTAAATGAGTGCAAATAAAAGTTAAATACAAAAAAGTGACATTTAAACATTCAACATGTATAAGTTCTCAATTCCTGCTACTGTAAACGCCCCATCCCCAATCACTCTCAGATATTAAGGACAGATTTTCAACCTGCTTTCTGAATTACCTTTCTTCAGCAGTTCAAATCAGAGCCATCATTTCAACTCTGTTTTGAAGGGTGCTTATTTTTCTCTTTTTATTTCCATAAGACCTGTAGTTTCATATCTCCAACCAGTTCAATTACATATGCCTCACCCCACCTGTTGGTGAATGTAACCAACCTGGTCGCTGGAGGGGACTTGTAGTTCTTGTTTGTGTAAATTTCTTCTAAACTAAATTCTTTCTTCTTCAGCCTGGAAAAACAAGTAGTGAATGAAGCAATGAAGCCAGGGAAATTTCAGAACCATCTTCCCCTACACAGGCAACCTGACATAGAGAAAGTGTGGTTTTCCTCCCACTCCTCAAACTCTATTAATTAATTTGTAATGAGTTTTAGAAAGAAATCTGAGAAGCTAGTTTTGATGAACCTTTCAAATGGTGCTTGACGAAGTTGTGGGTTGTGACCTGGCATTTCTGCAAGGATGAATGCTCCTCCCAGTATGAAGTGATATTTCTAAAAAATGATACTCAAAGACAAAATAGAAACATACCCTCACAGGACACTGCCTTCTGGGTTATGAATAGGGGTCTACCAAATTCGTGGCTGTGAAAATCTTGTCCATGAAATCTGGTCTCCAGCCACCCAGCTCTGAAGACAGAGCAGAGAGCAGCGGTTGCTGTCCGGGCACACAACTCTGAAGGCAACACCATAGCCAGCAGTATTGGAGAAGTAAGGGTGTCAATACTGCAGCCCCCTAATAGGCTTGCAATTCCCTTTTGGGTTGGGGCCTCCAGTTTGAGAAATGTTGCAGAGAAATCGCACATTTTTTGTGGGTTGGTCATGGCACATGGTTTGAAATTTGCTGTTTATGCCGTGACCAACCCACAAAAAAAATGTTCAATTTCTCCGCAATTTAAGTAGATTCCTAGTTATGAAAAATGGAGAGGAGGAAAAAAACATTTCCATGGCACAAAAGGTTAATTAAAATGGATTTCATCTCGAGACTTGGTTTAAAATTTGACTATAGACAAGGGTAATTCTTTTGATGCAATTTCAAATGTAATCTCTGAAGAAATGGATTATCCTCAACCATCCACCAACTTGCCACTTCTGCTCTTCAACAGTGGTCCTGGACTAGAACACGTCAGACTCAAGTAAATTGAAAACGCTGTGTATGTAGTTGACATAGAGTCTGCCCAAATTAACATTCAACTTTGGTTTTCCTACATCCTGTTGGACAGTCAGGTAAGTAGAGACTGCAGACAAAAAAATCTCAGAACTTGGGTTGGTAGGGGATTCTAGAAGGTCATCAGTTTTCTCTCCCTAAACTGTAGCAGGACTGATTTATTTCTAACATACCTGTGTCTACTTGAGTTATTCAAGGCTAGACTATAAGGGGAATTCCATCTCCTTCCTTGGCAACTCATTCCATTGCTGCTTCTAAAGTTTTTCATATTTACTCTAAATATTACTTGGAGTAGTTCCAGTCCATTATTCCTTGTTCTTTCTTTTCTGATTGATGAAAATTGATCTCTGTCCTCTGTAACATTCTATTTGTTTGGAGACAGCTATGTACCTCCTCATTCTTCTATACAGACAACATACTCCGCTCTTAACCTTGGCTTATGGAGAAACTGAGTACCAAGACCACCTAACTCGGAAAAGACTAACTGTGCAAGTAGAGAGAACAGACAGAAGAGGAAAGCCATTTGTTGGAATGGTGATGCTACAGTGCTGGACACACTTCTTAGAAATAGCAGATCCCAGTATCACTGTCCATTTAAGAGAGAGATCTCACCTTTTTGGTCTGGGGAGTCCCATGGGGGTGAGGTTAGGGTCTGGTTTGGGAACAGTTTTCCGGATCCGGATCTGAGAAACTCTCTTGGGCCTCTTCTCTGGCTCAGCCTTTTGGACAAAGAGAAAGAAATATAAAATAAAGGAGCAATTGATTACCTATCAGCAGTGTTCTCTTCCACTTGGGGTGTCCATTTTAAGTGTGTGTATGTAAAACATTGTATGAAACTAAGGCAGGCCACATATCAGGGAAATTTTGTAGTATAACACTTTTTTGGCAACAAAATGTACATGCTCCACGCAATACAAATGTATATCCATTTTGACTGTAATGTATGAAACATCAAGCCATTCAGCAAGGAGAGTGACTGAGTGATGCAGCTTCATCACTGAGTTTCTTCAAATCAAACCTGGATGTCTTTCTCAAAGAAATGCTCTATTTCCACCACAGATTATTGGGCTTGATGCAGGAATCATGGGGACAAATTCTATGACTTAGGACATCAGACTAGATGGTTACAGTGGTCCCATTTGGCTTTAAAAAAAAAAAAAATCAAATCAATGAATCTTGCTAATGTTTTTCAGTGCAATATACCAAGGGCTTTCTGGGAAAGGTAAGGAGGAAAGCAGTCTTCCAGAATTCTCTTCTGCTCCCATAGGCCCTCTATCCCTTTATGTTTTGCTTATCTCTTTCTGCTTCAGCACCAACTACTCCCAATTAACACAGGAGTAGCATAGACCAGAGGAATGCAAGGAGCTCTCTCTATCAGTGGTAAAAGCTCTGCCTTTATAGTGATCCAGGTCCTGTGTGCCTGGGGAATGAAGGTCCAAGCTCAGACCTAAACCCTAATCCTTGTCTAGTTGCAATGCGACACTAGATTACTAGGTTAACAAAGCCACCATTTTACTGTGTGCACAAACACTGGCTGCCTGTCTACTTCCACTAATGAAGGCAAGAAGACACTCACTTTTTTCAGTTCGGTGGCGCTCTGGGATGTGGGACATAGTGGGAGAGAAGCATCGAGTTCATCAAAGGGATGGACCTGTAATTCAGGTACTGAAAGCCTGAGTGGAGATATTGCTGATTCTGGAAATGTGCAAGACTCTGGTAGCAAATCAGAGAGTGAATGTTCCAGCCTATAAATTTGGGGGGGAAGGGGAAGGAGGAGAGAGGGAAAAGGGGGATGAAGAAGAGAGAATATTTAGATTAATGATGGATTTTTATTGTGACAGTATTCTAGAATATAGGCCATATTATAAATTAGAACCTTGACTGGATTGCTCCAACTGTTTGCTTTGTTCACTAGATATATTTAAAAGGAGACTGATCTCCCACATAAGCACCAAAGGTACATGTGAGTGAATACCAGTGTTTGAAGTCCAGCTCTTGAACAAGATAAAGTACCTCAGGTGAGAAAATGGACCACAATAATTTCATGCATCTTCATGACAAGCAACACAGAAGGTCTGAAAGGTTATCTACATTTGCTACATTCAGCATCTACTGTTGTGTGTATAAACATACCCATACCCAGCCATTCAGAATCGGTGTTACACTGCAGTTTTGGCAAACAAACCCTTGTAAAGGGATCTACCAAAACCTGAAAAGCCAGACTGCCAGAATGTGGAAAAACTCACGTTCCCACCATATGTAACAAATATTACAGAGTAAGAGTCTTACCTTATCTCAGCACCCGTGGTCCTTGCAGCTTCTGTTCCCTGGACAGTCATGTGTGGTAACACGGCATAACTAGTTCAAAAAGAACAAACAAACAAAGCTAAATTAGGTCTACACCAGAAAAGGGGAGGAAAGACTTCATCAGTATAATCTAGACTCCAAGGAAGCAAAGAAATGTCAGGGATGTCAAAGTACCCTCTCTTTACCCCACTCCATTCCCACCAAAAACCTAACATGACAGCAACCTACATTTGTCATTAGTGTCTAAGATTCACTGACAAATTATCCAGGAGGGAAATACTTCTATTTTCACTTCTTAACTGAAAAGTAAGATGAAGAAACTCAGAAAAATTCAGAAGGGGAGGAAGCTTGTTTTAGTATGAAAGCTGGAGGTGTTTTCAAGAGACCCTGGGTTCTCCATTGCAAGCTGGTTTTGTGTGTTTGTTTGAAAGGTAAATTTAAAGTAACAAAAAAACAAGCCCTGACAGACTTGTCTGCCAAACAAAAGGAGCATGGTAGCCAAACAAGTATGATCAAGGACTTCCACAAGATTAACTCCACATCCTCTCTAACTCCTGATGGAATGCTCTTAATTGATGGGAATATCAAAGTCTATTCTATAAAGACTACTGGCTACACAGATCTATAGAAAAAGGACCAACACAGCAGTTTGGGATCTTCTAAGGCTAAGCTTCTATTTTTTGTATGTGCACTATTCGCATCACACACAAGAAAAATTAAACAACTCAGTTATCTGGAACAGTTTTGATTTCATTTGTTAAGTTTAAGGCCATGTCTACACTACAAAATTAAGTCAACCTAACCTACATTGGCATACAGCCACCACAGTAATTACATTGCTTGTGCAAGTATACACTTTGCTCCTTGTGTCGGTGGTGTGTCTCCTCAACAGGAGTGCCTGTATCAATTGTACTGTCAGTGTGGGGCACTGTGGGACAGCTCCTGAAAGCCAGTAACAATTGAAGTAAACACCACAGTGTCTACACTGACACTGTGTTGACCTAAGTACATCAACTGTGACTCTACACTGCTCATGGAAGTGGAGTTATCAGGTCAGCAAGCAGAGCAGTTACGTTGGCAGAAGCAAAATTTAAGTGTAGACACTTCCATAGTTAGGTTGACATAAGCTGCATTCTATCAAATTAACTCTGTAGTGTACACCAGACCCAAGTCCCTTACCTGTTCTCTCCATGTGCCTATAACTAAATATATTCAACCCTACTAAAGTTAGAAAGCTTGACACTTAGATTGGGATACATGGAAAACAATCTGTTAAGAAGCATATATATACTTTTGCTGTAGATTGCAGACAGCATAGCAGCAGTAGGCATGGAAGACACTTACATAGATACCCGATGAATTTATTTACCACATTTATCATTAAGTGACACATGTACAGTGCTTCTTCTCCACCAGTATTCTAGTCACTACTAGTCTGGCAGTGCTAGAATTTGAACTGGTAGTTTGTGCATGGAAGTCTCACCTGTTGGTAACAAAATATTCTGCTTCATGCAGTAAAAATGCAGGTAAGAATGATGAAAACATTCCACTCCTCTAAAAAGTTTAGTCTCAGAAAGGCAGTAATGTGGAATAAGGTTTTGCTTAAAGTAAAAATTCTGATCACTGTCTGGTAGCAGCAGCTTTACAGGAAGGAAAAAAACATTCCAGTGTTCACTGCCTGGTCAGTTATGAAAAAGCCAAAGCTAAATGAAAGAATCCAACTGGAAGGGAACTTTCTCATCACAAGAAAAGGTCCATGTGAAGCTTAGGCCTGCTATGATTGATAGTGTCAAACTCTGCTGACATTCGTACATGTCAAATCCTTTCCCGATATTCACCCATCCTCATCAGAATAGCCTAATAAATTTTTGATCCTATTAAGTGCGGACATGGAGATGGTTACTTGGCCTTGGCATATATTGCAGCAAATATATTTCTCCACAAAGCAGCAGCAATTCCTTCATGAAAGATTGAGTACAAGATTCAGTCCCCCTCGCACTTCTGCCTAATTTAGAGATTACACCCTTTTTAAAATAAAAATTGAACATCTTACTAGTTTATCCAAATATTTATAACATGTTTTGAGTTTTTAAATTTTTTAAAATGATATTTCACAGCTTCTGTTTTAAACATTTATGCTGGCTTTTCCTCCCACATTGTCTTATGACCAAATCCTTCAAAATATCACTTTGATTGCCTATTTTAGAAGCAGAATTTGTTCAGTGCTGTACTTGAGAGTTCATTGAGCATCACCCTTTCCAGCTATTATAGCATGCTCCAATGACTTCTCTTTAAAAAAGCTGTGAGTGGGACAGAAGAGTCAACCACAATTTCTTCTCACTTTAAGAACGTAACATTTCTTGGACTGAATTTTAGGGACCGCATACTGCATTTCAGACTCTTGTTATCTGTCCTGAGAAGTACTTAGATTTTACTTGGCTTCTCTCCATTAGTAGTAAAGTACATTTCAGAGTGATTTTTTAAAATTGGCCTTTAAATGCAGGGATTAAATCTTCACTTATGTTAACAGACTGATAGTCTGCAATCACAGCACAGCCTGTTAGATAGTCTGACTTGTGTGGAAAAAAAGAGTGGGAAGAAAGGCTGATGCCCAAAAAACTAGCTTATCAAGGGCTGCACTCAGCATTAGCTTCCCATGCCAAGTGCTACATCTCTCAGCTCAAAATAATAAAAACTCACCTGATACACAGATGTAAATTATAAAAAAAAGGGTTTACATTTTTCTTAGGATAGTGGTGGTGATTAAGAGTTACCAACTCTGCTCAGTTCTCAAACTATGGCTAGACCTGGTCACTCCAACACAGTTATGAATCTATATTATAAAAAGCTGTACTTGAAATATTGCTTCACAAAGTCTGGCAGAGAGATCACAGCTCCACAGGATGATAAAGTTGGTTCCATAGGATACTATTCAGCTCCATTCTTTTACTCCCTAGGAGTTTTATTTAAAAAGTTCCAAAGCTTATGCTTTACACTTGAACTGGTATAGAAGGTTGTCAAGACCTTGGTAGACCAAGAGAATTTAAATCAGTGGACTGAATACTTGATTAGCTCTGGCCAGCAAGGGCCACTTTAAACTTCAAAGGTCTCAGTTCACAGATAGTGAAATGTATGTAGTTAGTTATCTGGCAAGATTTTTTGCCTATACCAATAGCCAAACAGGGACACAGAGAAGCCAAGTTCAACATTTCTTTAGAGATCACAGTGGTAGGCAAGAGAATTCATCAGTTTATCTATTTTAATTTATAGGCTTTTCTATAGTGCTCATAATTGTAGTATTTGAGTACCTCTCAAACAGCCCACCCCTGTGAGGTTAGGCAGCAGAATTATCCTATATTATAAATGGGACAACTGAGGCACAGAAATGTCACACAGGAAGCTTGCAGCAGCTGCAGAGCCAGTGGTCCCATCTCTCTTCATTCCCCATGTAATGCCTTAACAAGTCCACCCTTCCTCTCATGTAATTAGCAGCAAAAGAAAAAAACAAACAGTCTTTATTCCTCTCTTACTCCTTTTTAGTTTGATAAAAAGGCCAAAATTCATCAGTGATCTCGGTGGAGCTGCACTTATTTATGCTAACAGTGCATCTTGCAGGACGGTCAACAGGAACAGTTATACAGAACAGGTTACAATTAAAATTAATGTAGAACAATTCATTAGAATGCGATTAAAAGTTCAACTGGGTGCAACACAATTATTCCTTTCTGTTCAGATTTAGAATTTGCCCAGCCACGTAAATCCATCTGGTCATGGCTCAAGCTAGACTGGTAACTCAGGTGTCTGAAAAACTTTCCTACCTCAAAAATCTAGTAGCTCTGCAGTCATTTAGAACAGAGTTAGTGAAGTAGCTCACCTTTCTGCAATATATATTCTGGTGCATGCTGTGTATGTATTGCAGAGAGGCAGAAGAAGAAGAGTTAGCGGTTCTGCCAGAAGAGATTATTAAAGAAACCAATGAAAACGTACTCAAATTCAGATAACAGAGATGGTTCTGTACGGAAGAGTCTTCTATTGAGCCATTTCCTGAGTGGAGTGTGCAGGAAGTACCGGAAACTGACCCTCTACTCCAAACTCTAATACCCCTCTCCCTCCCCAAAAGCTGCAACTATATACACTATGTATTTATTCTCAGAAAGAAGTTGATGGATTTTACCTGTTCTCGATGCCCAGACTTGGCTGCCACTTGCAGTGATTGGAATGGAGAGGAGTGAATTCGGAGGGACAGGCAGAAGGACCATGCTGGCTCCATATGGAAAGTACCCTGCCCAGTGAGTAGGGCCATGAAGAGAAGAGGTCATCTGATACCGAAGATGGAGACCTTAACCCTTTCAAACCCTGTGTGAATTGTGACATAAACAGTCTCTGGACAGTAGGAATTCGACGGGTTACATTTCTTCTTTTTGTCCAGATCCTGTAACATCCAGAGGAAGAAAGTGCTAACACTGTGTGAAGGCCAAGCATGGAGCACCCTGTTCTTCTTTTAGCTATGAGATTTCTCCTAATGTCATGACTAGGGATTACAGCCTCTGTGGTTGTTAGAGTAGAAGAGTGCAGCTCCTTACTGAGATTAGCGTCTTCCCTGAAAGCTGCTGTACCTGAGTAGCTTTGGGACAGGAGGAAAGAGAAGGTCCATTTTGAAGGCTGTGACGGATGTACTGGTGCCTCTCCTAAAGCTGGTATATCAGGTACACACTGTTGGGATGTAATCCCTCTGAGGTTTATCAAAGAATCAGAGTCCAATTTTGTATGAAAAGAAATTGGGGAAATGGGGGTATTGAAGACTGATGATGGAATGTTGCTACTCAAGTCTAAAATGTGTATTTTGGTGTAGTCTACAGGATAAAGTGCCAATGGCTGAAGGTTGAACATCTTGGTGCACAAGCCATCAGCCTGGTGAGAGTTTAACTTCATGTTAATGCATGAAAAACCTTCCAGTAGCTTTTTAGATCTAAGTTGGCTGAACCTTTCGACCATTGGACGTTCAGAGGAACATTGCAGAGTCTTTAACCTGTGGGTGCTTTTGGGTGGGGCCAGCAGTTTATTGGCCATAGTAGACAGCCTGCTTAACAGTATTGGTTCTTTGGTACATTTACTAAGTTTCAAGCTGTTCAACAAACTGCACCTATTGGCTCTCTGCTTTGACATATGGTCGAGTCTCATGGCTATTTCTGCTTCCATTACTGATGGTTTACATGCAAAATATACAGAGCTGAGGAGTTTGTGTTCTTGCATAGGAACAGTTTCAGGGAAATTCCTTATAAAAGCTGAGCTTTTAACTTTGTTACTTTTTCTTACAGTTTTTAGCTCATCTGGTGTGGGGACCTTTTTGCACTTCCTTCGTGGCTGCTTCTTGAATGAAAAAAGTCCTCTTAGTCTGTGTGTACTTCCAAAGGCACCGTGGATTTCATCATCCCCAGCAAAGCTTTTAGCTTGTGGTTGTGAGAGAGAAACAGGAATGAAAGGGGTATTATCTGCTGACAATTCAATGTGGGTCCCTAAATGAAAGCTCAGGCTTTCCACTTCTGAGTCCATAGTCTTCATATGCTCTGACTTATCTTCATCCTTGGAAATCTTTGGCCTTTTGACTCCTTGTAAAGTGCTATATATTTGTTTATTGTCACTATCATTTATACTGCTCATGACAGCAAAGAGCTGCTCTCCAGGACCTTCGATCTTCATGACTCTCGAAGATGCTACCAGTCCATCTGAAGAACTATCTAAAGGCTCACTATCAAACATCACACTCTCCTGCAATGGGATTTTTGCTTTCTCTTGATCTTTTGACTCCTTTATTTGCTGTGCTTGCCCCTTACGGAGTAGGATGTTTTGAGCTGGATATTCTTCAGTCTCCTCACACATCTTTCGCTTAAGAGTTTGACATTCGCCTACTTTGCCCAATCTCTCTGCATCAGACACCTCATTTTCTGCACTGATTGAGTCATGTGGTATCTTCATTTGGTCTCCTATAACCTCCTTCCTGTTGTCTTTGCTCTGTGAATTTAATTCATAAGGCAGACACACTTCGCTGCAATCGAGACATTTTAAAGATGCTTCTGTGTCGTTTTTTGACAGCTTATTGCTACATACTGTGTTATAATGGACTTCTGATGTTTCTTTGTTAACTAAGTCTTTAGATTGCAAATAATTGTCTACGATTTCTGAAAGCAACTTGACATCTCCTAATTCTGAATGATCTTTAACGTAAGTTTTCCCTTTATCTGAAAGGTTATTCAAACTCCATTCTGGGATCTGTTCAGTAGAGTAGGTTTGTGAAGGCTTTTCATAAGTCTCAGCATTCAGAGGCACACAGCTTCTAACTTCGTCACCGGAACATTTCAAGTCTTCTAGCAAAACTCCTAAATAATTTTTATGGTCAAAAATAGAATGCATTGGCTTCTTTATTTTTTCTGCAGTTACTGCATTTTGCCTCTGGTCGTCTACAGATGGTCTTTTAAACTTCTGTACACAATCAATACTGTCTGATGAAATTACATCCATCTCTTTTACAACTGGCCCTGCACTTACAGACTTCTCCTTGCTGTGAGCATGAGAAGCCGTACACACTTCTAGTTTAACTGCATCATTTAGGGAGCTAATTGCTTTTTCTCTCTCTTCAGATGGGCTGTCGTTGCCATCAGCTCTTCTCTCAAATGACTCTATCAGCTCAAGAGGTTCTATAGCAGAATAGTCATGACAGAGGGCATTTGCTGAAGACGAATCCTGGTCAACTATCTGTGCATTCTCAGATGATGCAGGCAGCTCATCTTTTTGAGGCAGGCAGATTTCTGAGTTCTGAGTTAAAGGTGTTTCTGAAATTACTCCTTTCAAACTGGAAAGCTCTTGATTCACACAGAACTCTTCAGACTGCACTTGATTTACGCGCTCTTGACCATCAGGAACTGTAAAAGTCACAAGTTCTGGCTGAGGACAAGCTTTATTTCTTTCTATGATTCTATGATTTACTGAAGAATCCAACAGTAAGCATGTTTCATTTGTGATCTCTGGAACGAGAGTCATATCTTCTGGTACACATGAAAGACTCTTGCAGGCTGACTGAGACACAGAAAAGGATTCAACAATGGTCTTAATTTTATTTTCCGGGCCCATAACCAAGCTACCCGTGTTCAATAATGCAGAAAGTTTGGTATTTTCTGCCAATATTGTATGTTCTTCTTTTTGATCTTCCTTTGCACTACTGAGAGAGTCTGTGTATTCTGAATGGTTCACATTTACCAAACTTTTGGAAGAACTACAGCCCACCATACTTCCTTTGAAAGTTCCTTGATCTTCCCTTGTACTGCTACCTACATTATCAGATTCTTTTAATTCTACTTTCTCCCCTTCCGATAGATCACTGATGGAATTTGTGTATTCGGAACAGTCTGTATCTACCATACTATTGGAAGAGTTATCCACCATTATTTCTTTGAAAGTTCCTTGAAAACTCTTTTCTCTTAAAGACTCATGAACCAGTGGAGTTGTTTCTTCATCTTTCTTTAGAGTTAATGATTCATTTTCCTTGGAGCGGATAGATCTTTTAGGTTCATCCACTGAACTTGTCAAAGTTTGTACACCAGTGTTGGACATGTCTAAGTCATACTGTTGGAACTCTAGAACTTCATCGGCTACTCGGATTTCATTTTGCTTGTATGAAACCGGCCCATTAAGCTCACTTTGACATGCAAGATATTGATTTTCCATCTGACAAATGGTCTCATTTGGTTGCTTTGAATGTTTAAAACCTGACAATTCTAAGTCAAAGGATTGGTCCAAATGTTTTTCATGACTTGGGATGCTGGAGTCTGTGTCATTCTTTGAAGTGCCGCCTTCAGAAAAATTGTATTCACAAGGTAACACAGTCTTCTTGTACATCTTTAATTCTCCCTCTCCCAGGACTACTGTTGTGTTGCCAAGATCAAGATGGATACCAAATATGGTTTTGTTCAAATCTCTGTTGACTGACTCTTCACTAGTCTCATTTTGGTGACTGCCTTCATGAGCTTTTACACTATCCACAGTTTCTATTCTATCAATTTCATCTTTCTGTAATGCACAAGAGTTAATTTGTTCTTGTCCCTTATCTGTATCAGAAGTTCTCTCTGTGGTGCCAGAATCTAGCCTTTCCTCTGTTATTTCACTCTGGCCATCATAGAGTTTCAAGCTTTCTACTTCGATATTTGTATTTGAAATCTCCACTTCTGATAATCTAGTCGTGGACTCATCTGGAGTGCAAACTGAATGCAATAGCTTCTCTGCTGTGGAAGTACGATTTGCCATATACTGAAACATATTGCTGCAATTCCAACTATCTTCACAAGGAACAGATTCACATGCTACATGAGTGTTCTCCTCAGGACGGTTGACTGCTTTTTTATCATTATGTACAAGTAAGTCTCCTGTTTCCAAGCCATTGACTTCTTCAGTCTTCAATTTAGTCTGCACTTTAAAAGAATCCTTGTTCAGTGTAGTATTATCCAAGCTGGTTCTATCTGATAAGATGAAGCAGGTCTTGACAGCTGAACAGTGTTCTTTTATACACTGGTCATTATGAGTATACAGGTTACTTTCTTCATTTTCCATATCAGTGACCATCTTCTCTGTAGCCCCCAGTGCAAAGTGGATGCTCTTCTGGGGACCTTCACTTGCTACATTAGAAGTATTGAAATTCCTGTGATTTACTAAAGACAATTCTTCATTTTTATGAAGCAGAAGGCCCGTATGTTGTGTCTCCAGTTTTGCAGAAGCAAGGATGGATTCTTTTTTAGACAGTCTGTACAGGTACACATCTCGGTTTGAAACTATATCAGTATTACAAGAAGAAAGTTCACTTATAACTCCAAGAGACACTCTTAATTTTTCTGCATCATGACTAAGAGCTTCACCTAGTGTAGAAGCAAAGTTAGTTTCTTTGCATGCAGGCAAGTTAACATTAACACAATTTGCTTCTGGAGCGTTACCAAAACTGTTGTTCAGATCTTCTACCACTGAACTGCTGTTGGTTTCCTTTTCAAACAGTTGTGCCTCAAGGGAAACTTCACCTACCTTGGTGCCGTAGTCCAGAAAGTCATGAACAGTAGGAGGAGAGTTTGCATATTTATTGTAGATATTATAGCATGTATGCATGTCTCGAGTCTTAATACTGACAAGGTTTTTTGTGTCCACCAATAGAGTGCCATTTTCTTTTGTATGTTGTTTTACTATATCACCCCAGCACACATCATTAATAAATATTTTCCACTGGTCCCCATCCTTTTTCAAGCTATTAATTTTTGAGGGGATTCTTAAATCTCCTTTTGGAAACTCCTCAGTTGATGAAGCAACAGAACTAGGAACTGGCGAATTAGAGCTCTCTGAATGAACGCTTTCTTGAATATCATGCCCACTATTCATGCCACAACTGTTCTTCATAGCAGTTTCTCTCTGGATTTCAGCAGCTTTCCCAGAACCATAGGTGTATGAATGGTCAGTGCAACTATCCATTTCCGATTGTTCGGGCTCATCACTGGACATTTCTTCACTCTGCACTGGAGAGAGCTGTTCTTCAACCATAGGCTTGGAGATCCAGTTCTCTAGAAACTCAGTTCTTTGACTATCATCATCACAGCTTGGGCTTTCTATCTCTTCTGCAAGATACTCCTCCTGTATTTCACAGATCTCAATAGTGTTGTCTTCTAGTGGCATATGTCCAGATTCCAGACTACACAAACTTCTTAATGAACCACATAAAGCTTCAGAGCTTTCTTTTGAGAGAGGCATATCAACTTCAACACTACTTTTAGATACAGAAACAGCACTGTTGTTATGAGGGCTCTTTTCTTCATTTTGCTGGTAAGTCTGGTAACTTGCAGGTGCTGCATTAGTTTCATTAACAAGGCTTGATCTAGACAACTCTACTTCTCCAGTCTCTGAATCAAAAATAGCACAACCCATGGTGGTCAACGACATGGTAGTACAGGCTGTTAATCCTCTACATTCTTTTTCTTCTTGTGGATGTTCTTTTGTTGATCCAGTCTCCACAACTGTTAAAGGCTCTAAGGGAACTAAGGTGTTGGTTTCTGAAACCTCACCACCGGCCATGGTAGTGTCTATATCTGGGCATTCATTGTTCTCAGGTGGAAGACCTTTACTCACTCTGTCATTCCTGTGTCCTGCTTTACTAAATATCCTAGTCCCATCAGCCTTCATACCTTGTACTTCTTCAGTGGGCTTTGGCAGAATTTCAGGTGTCACCTGTACGTTTGTTTGGTTTTCTTCTGCACAATAAAAAAAAAAAATCAGTACTGCACAATAAATTAAAAAAAACTTCCGTTTTACTTTCTTCTCTACTTAATATACAATTATTAGCAGCACAGTTTTACTGATTGATCCTTAATCACTTTGACAAACCCTACCACCAGTCTACTTTAAAACAAATCAAAATTATCTTTTAATCCTAACTGTAACCTATTTGCATGGATATTAAACATACCTGGTATGGATCCAATACTCTGAGTTCTCAGATCACTGTAATTCAGGAGTTCAGAGCCAGAGCTCATAGGAGTTCTATCAAACTAGTGGCAGTGCTTATTTTCAGTAGCATTTTTCTGTGATGAACAGCAAATTAAAATACTGTATGTACAGATTTAGAAGTGTGGGAAGTAGACAAGATGTGTATTTAAATTATCTGGTGGGACAGAGTAAGCTGTTTCAAAATTGAATGAATTTATACTGTCTTAATTGTATTACAGGAGAGAAGATTAAAAAGTCTCCTCTTTTGTACTATAACTTTTGTACTGCCAACTACCGTTCTTCTGCAGACAAGGAACTAGAGGAAGATATGTATGCACTGTTGAAATGAAATTTTACAATGGAGCAACTCTTTCAAGAGCATTTTGCATTTTTATTCCCTTTCTCTCTTCCAATCTATCCAAATATTACCAAAGTTAAAAGTAAGAAGCTTGAGGTGGAAGAGACCCCATTAGATTGTTCAAGTCCATTTCAATACCGAAACAGTCTGATTACATCTTCTTTTTCGTAAATCTCTTCACTAATGCCTCTTCTTTCTCTACAAAAAACGAATGCCTCAGCTTCACCTTCAAAGATTTGAATAAATTTGTTTCCAAGTGTATCTTCTTTTCTAACCACTCCCTTTATTGCCTTCTCCCACTCTTGGGTAAAAAGGATTCTCCTTTAGCAGCCTCTACTTCTGTGCCAGCTAGCTTCCATCAATTCACTGGAAAATTTTTCCTAGTTTGATATTTCTGGATTGGGAATTCATGCCCCTTTTATACAGGTGTTCAGAATGTTATCGTTAAGATCACCAAAGATGTCTATGTGTATGGCTCCATGAACACACACAGCATTCTATTCATTCTCTGTCACTACCTAATCACTGAAGTGCCACCGCATGCAGAACTCTTCTGCCAAAGGAAGCATCCGATGAAACTTGCAGGTCTATCTTATACAACTGGTAAACATATTAGTAGAGATTCAAGTGTGTGCCTTACAAATTCCCTCATAAGTGCTACGGTCGTATCTGCCCAGAGAGCTGCCACAGCTCTTAAGGGTAAGGAGCAAGTCCTGAAGGGAGAGTACGAATTCTAGCTTTAGAAGCCTCTGATACACTTAATTTGATCCACTCAGATACTGAAACCTAAAAGGCTACCTTGCTCACCAGGCAGCTGGTATAGAATAAAGACAGTGTAAAAACATCAGATTGCACTGAGATGAACAGTATATTTTGAGTGCCCTTCTAACATCTACAGAGTATTGAACACAAGTGCTGTATTCCATACACATATAGATGGTTAATTAGCCAAGGTGTCCTGACGAACCTTCTGGTGTCAGGATAGAGTGAAGTCTATTTTCTTTTGAATCCAGTGCACTATTAATGCTTCAATGTTGGATTTTAAAGTCCGATATTTTAGATGTATTGTCAAGCCCTGACTTAGGGATTTCAGAACATAACTTTGGCCTTGACTTGTACAGTACTGCATGATTGCACCTCCATTGGTGCTTGAACCCATGACCAGGTTCTATAATACAGACTGTTGGGTAACAGTCTAGATGTAGGTAAGGTGGTGTAGAAGGCCAGCCTTCCCTTTTCAATTACTTCCTTTCAAGTGTCATGCAGCTAAACTTCACTTTTCTGGCTCATGTTCAGAACTGGACCCCCAACTGCATATTTTCTCCTGCAGGGAAAGAAGATGGGCAGACAGACCAATAGACTGATCAGGTCAGAAGACCAAGGCTCTTTGGACACTAAGGAACGATCAGAATCACCTTGGCTCTCTCCTTTATATCATTTCGCAGAGTATGAATACAGGAGGCAAGACATACAGAAAGGATTTCAGCCATCTCTTGGACCGGATGTCAACTGCTCTACCCTTGTGGTTCCTTCTCCTGGAAAGGAATCTGGGAGGTCTTGTTGCTCAATCTTGACATGACTAAATCCAGTGAGAGTCCACTCAAAAACCTGACTTGCAATTAAAATATAATCTTGAGATGGAAGCTTGAATCTATTAACTGTCTGCTGAGCCAGTTTACCAGGACAGTCGATTTTCATTTTATGAGCTCCTGTCATGGATCCTTCCTCCTTTTGTACTGACTTCCCTTCTGTATGTGCACCCCAGCTGTTCAGGTGGCATCTACAGTTATCAAAATGCTGCTCTGGCTCAGTAATCCTGTGACCCGCTAGATACATATTGTTCTTTAGCCATTAGCACAGAGACTTAGCCATCTTTCCTGGAACCTAAGTGCCACAGGTTGATAAATTGGTAAGATATGCCAGGGCAATTAGAGAAGAAAACTAACAATTTCACGTATAGTCTTGCCCAACAGCATGACACTTAGTAGAAACAACAGTCCTTGGCTATTTGTAGTTAGGGACCTCTTTAGCTGTGTGTTTAACATCCAAGCTCTTTCCTCTCCAGAGAGCTTGTTGTGGCTCTTGCTATCAATTCACACTCTACAGTGAAAGATCAATTTTTCTGGCATCTACCTATTCTTTGTACTGACTTATGACAATAATGTTCTTGTCTAAACATTGAGCTGCATACTGGCTGGCCATTTCCCCTTATTCTCTGTGAGAGCACTCTTAGATATAAGCAAATCATCTAGCAAGGGGCAGACATAGATCTCATCTTGTTTGAGAAAAGTTTACTGACGTTACTAAGTTCTTTCATAAAACTTATGTATATTGCTAGGTGGGAGTGTATTAGAAATGACAGCTACTGTAAGGAAAGCATCCTCTTCTAAAGACAGTGTTATAAAGATGTACAGTCATATCATGTCTCAGCTTGATTGACAACAGCATTTCACCTTCGAAGATAACCAAAAGAGTGAACCTAAGCATTTCCCTCTTGAATCCCAGCTCCCTCAGACATCATGAATTTTGGCCTAAATTTTCAAAAGTGACGAGTGATTTTGTGTAGCCAACTTCAGACACATTAAGGGACCTGATTTTTCAGAAGGTAAATGCTCAATACTACACCTCTACCCCGATATAACGCGACCTGATATAACATGAATTCGGCTATAAAGCGCTGAAGCAGCGCTCCAGGGGGCGGGGCTGTACGCTCCGGTGGATCAAAGCAAGTTCAATATAATGCGGTTTCACCTATAACATGGTAAGATTTTTTGGCTCCCAAGGACAGCGTTATATCATGGTAGAGGTGTACTTAAAATCTGGTCTTCTTTAAGATAAATTGGTACACCCAAAAGTTGAGACAATATAAAAGTTACAAGTCTCTTTGGAAAAAAGTCAGACATTAAGGTCTGATACTACCCTGCATCCCCCTGGGCCTTTGGGAACCAGGAAGAAAGTATGGACCCAGGGCCACCTCCACTCTCCAAACTTCCTCTGTTTCCCAAATCTAGACTGTTGGGTTGCTGCCTCCATATTTTTTTTTTTTTTTTTTTTTACAGAGAGGAGGTAATTCAATGAAGGAAGATCATTGACTCCCACATGCAGATTTGTAACTATCACTTAGCCCTGATGTGCTATGTTTAGAACCCATTTGTCCAATCCAGTTGGGATTCTCTCTTTGCTAACTTTGTGCAACCTGCCTACTAGGTAGGGCTCTAGTCTACTGTAAACCTACTGGAGACCAAGCAGTAAGCAGGACAATACGAAGAGCTTTCTTCGGAAGTCACCCTTACGTCATCCCGGTCATGTTTTATTCCACTTTGATTTAGCACTTCGGTTTACTCCCATATTTCCCAAACAGCAGGCATGAAAGGCTTGGCTTGTACTTCCTCTTATACAGTGTAGCACTGGCCAAGGTCTTTCTGTAGGACTCCTTGATAAACCATGTCCACCCACTCCGAAAACAATCTTCCTCTTCAATACCTGAAGGACACTAATGGTTGGTTTGCCTGTATGTCAGCCTTCAGTCACCTTACCCACATGATTGTGAGACATGATTTTAGATCCGAATGCTCTGTGAAAAAATATTAGGGTGTCCAATTAAGCAATTGCCAGGAAAGAAAAATTCCCCAATGGTGCTCGATGGCTATCGGACTTCCTTACTTTTAAGGAAATTAGCTCAGACAGGGAAACTGTCCAAGCCATTAATACCCTAACAAAAGATGTGGAAGTTGCCATAATTTCTTCTCAGGGAAGAATCTATTCCTTGGTACATTAGATCCTTAGACTGCATCTACTTTGGCCTTAACTATATTCTCATTCAGTCCCAATGGCATCCTCTATAGCTGCAGGCAGCAGAATATACAGCTCCAATGGAAAATATTTGGCTTCCTCACTCAGTTTCTTCCACTAGGAGGAGGCTTCTTAGGAGTGTTCCAGGCCTGCTACTATACTTCAAGAGAGATTCAAAACATTAAGACAAAAAGGCTTGTTCTCCTGAGACTTGGAGTCAGTCTGACAATTGTCTCTCTTCGCAAGCAGGGGACATGGAATTTTCCAACCTACACTTTTTTGGGGAGTGGGGTGGGGTGTGTGGGTGCTTTTCCTTTGATAAGCTAAGTTCCAGACATTCACGGAATGATGATGGGGAGGAAGACAGATGGATTTCTAGAAGATATGTTCTAATTCAAACAAAAATTAATTCAGGGAAGTCCTATAGCTTGTGTTGTACAGGAGGTTAGACTACATAATCACAATGGTCTCTTTCTGGCTTTCCCAGTTTATGAATCTATGTTGCTTGGGCCTGCTCTGTCAAGATATTAGAGATTTGATGAGTTTCTCTAGGATCTGCTCATTCCCTTAATCTGAATGAAAAACAACAGAGAGTCAGGAGAGGCTTCCAACCTTTTTCTCAATACGAAGGGAGGACAAGAGGATTTTTGCCTCCTTTTGGGTAGAACATGTTCAATTTTGCTTCTGTCCTTTTAAGATATTACATTTTTAGCCCTTGTGGCGGATAACCTTCTAAATGAACTGAACATAAGCCAATGCAATGCTGTCCTCCTTGCAGAACAACCTGAAACAGCTCAGCAAAGTACTGAAGGGGACACCACTATCTTGAAATTTAGTCATTTAAAAAAAAAAAAATTAGAATAGTTACACATATGATGGCTACTCCTGAGTCCACCTTGCCATATATGGCTTTACCATCACATTCTCCTATTTTTAAATCCTTGTTTGTGTGTGTGGAAGACAGAGAAAACTTATTGCACAGAGGATAGAAATTTGTCAGTAGCCATTCAAATTCCCCATTAATTTTGAACAGGTGTTAAACCAAAAGAAAGTTTAACTGTAAACATTATTTCACTAATGATCACTTTAACAGAAACACTGATTTAATGTAATTGGCACCAGTGGTAGCTAGTTACTGGAATCATAAAAAAGTAGGGCTGGAGGAGACCTCGAGAAGTCATCAAGTCCAGCCCCCTGGAATGAAGCATGAAGAGGAGTTCAAACCCCCAAAAGGTTGTCCCCTCCAACCCTTACCACAAAAGGAAGGGTCAGAAAAAGGAAGGAAACAATGATTTTAATGTACCATGTAATTTTGAATTTCTATCCAAATTGCTATGTTGAGACCATTAAGGTTGTACAGTTAAGTGCCTTACAAGTTAGGACATATGGTCGAAACAGGACTTAACCTTAACATTGCTTTCTTTTGCAGATGCATTACAATACAGTCTTTAATTACATGATCACATTTCTCAAAAATACAATTTTTTTGTAACTTTAGAAACAGATGCAGCATCTCGTGCTAGGTTTTCATTTTAATAAACTTTTCATTCTTTTATGCTCACATTTTCATTGCTACAATGGTGCAGCAACACTGTAGCTCACGAAAGCTTATGCTCAAATAAATTGGTTAGTCTCTAAGGTGCCAAAAGTACTCCTTTTCTTTTTGTGAATACAGACTAACACGGCTGCTACTCTGAAACCTCTCTTTACTGACTGAATTTTTATATGAAAAGTTTTCTTCTCTGTAACGTGTGTGTATTTTAGTAGTTTAGGCCCCAACATTGCCAACGTCGATGCACATGGATAAAGTTAGGCATGAGAGTTTGTACAACTGAGGCTTTAATCATTATGTACTATATGCAGTCTCTTCAATAAGCTACAAAGATTTCTTTTGTGAAATTAAATGGATGAGGCAGTTATCTGTAAAACTATTTTAGCTAGAAACATATGTAGCTCATGCATTCCAAAAAAATTTAAACATTGCTTTAGGCTTTACTCTTAAATATGGTATGCTACGTATGTAGGGTTTATTCCATGCTTTTCATATAAGCGACTTTCATGAACTGTCTAGCATGCACATTGTAGTACAAAATATTACAAGAGGCTACATGTATTTAAGAAAAAAATTGTATATCATAATTCAAAAATGGTACATAATCAGATTGTATCACAATGTATATACACAAGACACAGAATTAAAGGTTGCACATGCAACCTTAACTAAGTATTTCCTGATTTGAATGTTGAGCTACAAACATGAGGTTTTCTTAATTTTTTTCAATGGAATTTACTTTTTTTGAAACAGTAGAAAAATCCAAGAGTTAGCAGACTTTTAAAAAATGGCAACAAGTAAATTCCATAATCTGGAAGCTATTTGGTTTAACACCACTAGAATTCCCTGTCCCAAGCACCTTCTGAGGCGTACATGATTGGGGCCCTTGCCTTGCTGCCATTCAAAACGCACAGCAGCCCTCCCTAATCTCTTCATTGCACTCTTCCTTGTGCTAGTAGGTTAGCCATAAACATGTACAATGCAGCAGTTTTTCTAGCTGGCATTTTATGAATTGGTAAAATATACTGTGCACCATGGAATTCTCAAACTATTTTCAAATCAAAACTCTTTCCACCAGAACACTCAAAGACACTTAAACAAGAGTTATTTCCACATCAAATTTCATTTTGTGTTTACTTCTGGTCATTTCAACAATAGTTTTGTTCAAAGGATGTCATAAGTTTTGGAAAAGAATTTTCAATTTCTTTATTCAAAAACATCTGAACAGTATTTGCTCAAACATTTGAAGACTTGTTCCATACTTTCAGAGACCAAGACCGGAAAACTGGCCTCCAGGCAAGCATAAATTTGATGTGTTGCTTAAGGCTGGTCTTCTCTTGGTTTTGTTTTATGCTCAGTCTGAATGACAGTAATTCACAGAACAGCAGATACATCTGGTGCCACCAAATTACATGCAGAGACAGACCCAAATTTTCTATTTGAAATACTAGCTCTTTTAGTATGAAGTCAACAGAATCTGTGGTGATTGAGAACTCAAGATAGAACAGGATATTAGCCACAGCCAAGCAGGCCTGATTTGCAATAAACACAGGACTAAAATCAATATATGGTTGTTCCAGAATCCTGGAGTTAAATAGAGTCACAACATGCCTGCTTGTTGTGGAGAAAAAGAGAGAGAATAGCCATCAGATGCAGGCAAAGTGATCAAAGCATGTGTGGACAGAAGTGTGCAGGAGCAGATCATTAACAGGAGGACTAAGAATTAGGGCAGAAACCCTCTCACTTTGGAAACGGCATATTCTAAAGTGTTAGATGGTGACTGAGTCAGCCAGTTATTGTTTCTTTTGCACATTTCTACTGCTAACATTTTCATATAGTTTGGTTTTGAGAAATAAGACAATACAAAACAATAATTACAAACAAGAGTATCTGCACTGGAGTCAAAAAGTATTTCAGACTAAGTAGTAACAAATGCGGACTCTCTTCATCAGAGCATTTCAATCACATCAGCACATGGCCAGGAGAGAGCACAGGATTAAGTTTTGCTATTGTTCTACACAAACAGAGCAATAACTTCCACTACCAAAAAGAACAGAGGAGCTATCCCTGCAATCATTCACGCACGTCTGTGAATGAAAGAGGATCCTAAAGGAAAAAAGCTGAATAACTGAAATACACACCTTTACTCTTCAGAGGGACTGCCATTTCAGTACAGCAGATTCTTGAAAATTCTCCCCCACTTCGGTTTATCTGAGGCGTCTCCTGAAATAAAGGAACAAGTCACCATAGTAGCAGCAACACCTGAGACTAACTGGTAATTATAGATTTCAGAGACTATTCCTAGACTCCAGGGACTGTACCTGCTCAACCAGTTCTAACTCTGGATGCACTAAGCATTAGCATACCACATAATATGCTAGGCTTTTGGGGGGAAATGATGGAGAAAGTCATGTGTACACCATAAACACACTTACAAGGGTGGTAATACAAGAAAGTAATTAAACTGTAAGCACCTAACATGAGAAATTCTCCTTCCTTTCTCACCCACTGCCTCATCACATCTTTCCTCTTAATTTTTTTTTTTTTTTTTAAATTTACTCACTGTTGAAGATACTGCATTAGTCTTTCCTATCCTCAGGAGGAGACACATCCAGAAAAGATTTAAACTCAGCACCAGTAAAGTCTTGCCAAAATAGCAATTAAAGCAGTAAGTGGTTTAAATACAACAGAAAGCGTCCCAATATGAAACAGAATGGTAATTGTTCATCAAACCCCAAACCATTATTATAATCCCTCACAGTGGAATCCCTTGTGCAGATGAAAAACGCACAAGAAAATATTACCCTCCTCACTGTACTACCTGTGGATAGTTAACTCTCCTGCCAAACCTTAACTCCTGCATTTTCTGACTACTTTCATTGTGCAAACTTAGTATTGCATTAACAGTTAAGTAGTTTGCACCCAGATACACATGAAAGGGAATTCATTAGTAAAGGCACTAGAATGTGAAGGCTCTAGAAATTCATTAGTAAAGGCACTAGAAAGGCCAACTATGTGTTCCTCAAAAAGATTATTAATGAATTATTATGCATTTCTACAACACTTTCCTTATGGAGACCTTAAAGTGCTTTCAAACATTGTCTCAATACTGCTTATACTATTCCTTATAATACTGGAAAGGAAAAAGACTAAGTGACTCATCTTAAGTATTACAGTAAATACTGTAAATTGCAAAGCTATGAATAGAATCCAGGCCTTGTAATATTGTACCCCAGTTTTGAACCGCTAAATCACAGTTTCCTTCTTAAGGCAACAGCAGTGTGACAATCATATTTATTAACTTCCCTGCAATAAACCCTCACCCTCAAAATTTTTAAATGCAGACATGCTCCAGAACTGGCAAATGGATAAAAATGTATGTTTAATAAAAATATTTTAATATATTTATCTAAAAAATGACATTCATGTACTGAACATTCTCTAGTATATTTTGTAAAATAATGAAGTCTTAAATGAACAGGAGCCTTAACTGCAGCATTTTGCTATTAATGCCTTGCTGAGAAATGGAGAGAGAACTGGCTTTGTGTGTATGAATTATAAATCTATCTATCTACATTAGCAAAGTCTGTTATATTTAATTGGCAGTGATGGGTGAAGCTGATGGATGCAGAGTGAAGACTCTTGATGGAAGAAGCAGTTTTTCTATTTTGTCCCTTGGGGTAAGCTCTGGCTTGTGTGCACTCCAGCTTTAGCAGCTACTTGACATGTTAAAGCCCATGTCACATGTCCAGAGAATAAATTTTCAAACAGAAGCAGCAGTCAATTCACAACTGTACAGTCCAATATTTTCAGAGCATAGATGAGCCAAATCAAGTAAGACACTTAGACTTTTTCTTTCCAGTGACAAAACTCCAAAATCCATTCCATCTCACGATGGATGTTTCAGGTTTTATAAACATCTAGAGCAAATTTATAGTTATCTTGTCTTGCCCTCCACACTAATTTTCAATTAATCAAACCCAAACCCAAACCCATAGAAATAGTTGGAAGATGTACCACTGATGCAAACAAATGTAAAGTCAGTCTACAGTGGCTTTACTGGAAAAGAAAATAAGAACTTTGAAAAAGAGAAAGTAGGATTAGTCATATGATTAGGAAGATTTCACTATGAAATCAGCTTTTTTTGGAACTGTAGAGAACCATCCTTGTTTAAAAATAAAAATTCAAAACTAACTTCTGTCTCCCATTGAAAACATGCTAAATTTAAATAATTCTCTAGTACAACTCCTACTATTTGCTTTGTAGTTTGTGTACCCACTGCTTCTACTACTAGAAAAAATAGCTTTTTGTTCACTACCCCCAGCAAAAAAGCAAAGTAGTACACTAAGTATGAAGTGTGGTTGTATAAAATTAAGTAACTACCAAATAACAAGCTTTGACTTAAATCTCCTCTCTCACATAAACTTTTAAAATGATAGGGGATTTTGGGGAGAGATTCTGCTCAGAGAGAAAGAAAACAGCAGATGCAATTGTAAAGTTTAATGAGCATCTGTAACATTTAAACCATCTTAATACATATTATAAAGACATCAAAGAAACCTAAATGTCATCATGTGACCACATTATGGAGAGACAATTATTTCTCAGAAATTTAAGTTTGAAGTTCACTTCCCCATATAAGCTCAATTTTCAGTTCCTTAATTTAATCAATCTTTCTCATTTACTGTATTTGCATACTTTCAAGTGTCTGGAATTCCTTGTGCCAAATAGTAAAACCTGTAACACGGAATTTTCAAGTTTTTTTTTAAATAAAACTTGAATGTTTGTGGGGTTTTTCCCCAGCGAAGTATTAATTTCAATTTTATCTCTAAACTCACAAACTTTTTTGCCTTGGAATAATAATTGGAATGTCAGTGTCTGCTGGACAAAAACACAACATATAAGCTGAGAAGTAAAAAAGGAAATAGAGACACTGATCCACTGTCCAATTATTGAAGAGTTGAGTTGAAAGATACTGCAGAGACTGTACTTAAGACATAAGTGATGTCATATATGGCTTCAGCATCAGATCTAGCACTGTCAGTCATTTTAACCTGGTACCAATAGTATGACCACATAATGGCTAGTTTTGTTACCTGTATTATGACATTTTAGACTACAACATATCCTCCTCAACAGTTGGGAAGACGGACATTTGGCATTTGTGAGGGTTTGGGTTTTTTTAGGACTGCCAATTAATCACAGTTAACTCACACAATTAACTCAAAAAAATTAATCACGGTTAATCGCACTTATAACAATAGAATACCAACTGAAATTTATTAAATATTTTTGGATGTTTTTCTACATTTTCAATATTGATTTCAATTACAACGCAGAATACGAAGTGCACAGTGCTCACTTTATATTATTTTTGATTACAAATATATGCACTGTAAAAATAATAAAAAGAAATAGTATTTTTCAATTCACCTCATACAAATACTGAAGTGCAATCTCTTTATTGTGAAAGTGTAACTTACAAATGCAGATTTTTTTTGGTTACATAACTGCATTCAAAAACAAAACTGTGTAAAACTTTAGAGCCTACAAGTCCACTCAGTCCTACTTCTTATTCTGCCAATCACAAAAACAAGTTTGTTTACATTGACAGGAGATACTGTTGCCTGCTTCTTATTTACTATGTCACCTGAAAGTGAGAACAGACGTTTGCATGGCACTTTTGTAGCCAGCATTACAAGGTATTTACATGCCAGATATGCTAAACATTTGTATAACCCTTCCATGCTTTGGCCACCATTCTAGAGGACATGCTTCCATGCTGTTGATGCTCATTAAAAAAATAATGCGTCAATTAAATTTGTGACTGTACTCCTTGGGGGGAGAATTGTATGTCTCCTGCTCTGTTTTACCTGCATTCTGCATATATTTCATGGTATAGCAGTCTCGGATGATGACCCAGCACACGTTCATTTTAAGAACACTTTCACAGAAGATTTGACAAAATGCAAAGAAGGTACCCATGTGAGATTTCTAAAAATAGCTACAGCACTTGATCCAAGATTTAAGAATCTGAAGTACCTTCCAAAATCTGAGAGGGACGAGGTGTGGAGCACGCTTTCAGAAGTCTTAAAAGAGCAACGCTCTGATGCAGAAACTATAGAACCCAAACCACCAAAATAGAAAATCAACCTTCTGCTGGTGGCATCTGACTCAGATGATGAAAATGAACACGTGTCGGTCCGCACTGCTTTGGATCATTATCAAGCAGAACCCATCATTAGCATGGAAGCATGTCCTCTGGAATGGTGGTTAAGCACGAAGGGACATTCGAATCTTTAGTACATCTGGCATATAAGTATCTTGCAATGCCACCTACAACAGTGCCATGAGAACACCTGTTCTCACTTTCAGGTGACATTGTAAACAAGAAGCAGGCAGTGTTACCTCCTGCAAATTGTAACCAACCTTGTTTGTCAGTGATTGGCTGACCAAGAAGCAGGACTGAGCGGACTTGCAGGCTCTAAAATTTTAGATTGTTTTATTTTTCAATGCTAGGTTTTTTTGTACATAATTCTACATTTGTAAATTCAACTTTCATGATAAAGAGATTGCACTACAGTACTTGTATGAGGTGAATTGAAAAATAATTTTTTTTTGTTTTTTTACAGTGCAAATATTTGCAATAAAAAATATAAAGTGAGCACTGTACACTTTTTATTCTGTGTTGTAATTGAAATTAATATATTTGAAAATGTAGCAAACATCCAAAAATATTTAAAATAAATGGTATTCTATTGTTATTTAAATCGCACAATTAATTTTTTTTTAATCGCTTGCGTCTCCTGTCCTTCTTTAAAGGTTTTGCTCTTCACGTTGCTACAAACCTGCCAAATACCATTCTAGGAATATTTCTTAAAGTGAAAATAAAGATAATATGTTTAACAGGCATGTAGACAATTCAGACATATATTCACTTAAACTGAAACAGTGAAGAGCCAAACAATTACTCATAGAGCAAGATGCTATGATAGCAAGACTTAAAGAAAGAGAACAAAAAGCACATTGACATCAAGTTCCGAACAAATCCCTCTCTGCTATGTTCAAACATTCACTGTAATCAATTTATTTCTTACCTGTCTCAACCACCACTTGTCTTCAGAGGTTAAAGCACAACATCCAACAAGCTCTTCCTCTGCATCTTGTGTTTCTTTCGCAGATCCTCTCTCCTCTTTCTGGATCCCATTAGCACAAGTGTCCTGCTTCCCCAAGCTTCCACTTTTGGCCTCTTCATTCTCAGCAAGGTTTCCAGCCCCCATAGGCTCTTCAGAAAGGGATCCCACCAGCCCATCAGATGTAAGCTTGTCCCCATGATCCAGGTTATCAGTTTCCTGTGAGCAACTTTCCACCCCATTAATTCTGTAGGACTCAGACAACAAACTGCTACTACGTCCTAGCACAAGTGTTGATGCTTCAGGTTTTGTATCTAGTCTAACATTAGGATCAGACCCAACAGTAAGCTCAGCAGAGATGCTGACTGGCAGTCCAGTGTACAATTCCTGTACCACAGCAGACATGGAGGAATCAAGGGGATGTGGGTGGCTTCTCTCTTGGGACTCCACTCCAGATGATAGCATAAAGGCAGCTGAAGACTATGCCTTTCTAAATTCACCCTAAAAGTAAAGACAACACTAAGTCACTACACAGACACACACACATACACAAAAGTAATCATTGTTTTTGTTGTTGTCTGAGACAAAGGTACGTACACCCGAGAAGCAACAACAAGGGGACAGATATTTAGAAAGTTTGGTCCCTTTTTAAGGCACTCACAGTAGGAGGGTTCCTCAGTCAGCAAACCAAAATGTTCAGCCAGGTTCTTTGAATATTAACCTGAGCATGAATAAGTAATATAAAATGTAGTATGTTAACATTTTATTATAACTTTGCCTTAATAAAAAATTTAAACCAAAAAATAAAAGGCTAAGTGCTTCAAATGTGTGTCTTCTAGAAGAGTATGTTCCAAATGAATTCCTATTAAGAAAGTGATTCTAGAATTACTGAGTGTTAGAGTAAGTGCCACACAAACCATGAATAAGGTTATTCCTCTCTTCTCACATAACACTTTCTCCCTACCCCAACATCACTTCTTAGCCTAAAACTAAGACCTTGTATGGGTGTCTGTAGAAAATGGGAAGAGAGGTAATGGGGAGGAAAAGTATTTACTAGCACTTGTGGACCTAAAACAGGGTGTCAAACATCCTGCCAGTTTGATGGTATAGTAGTAACCAAATTTCCTTTACTTTTCTATATTTTTAAAAATTTCTCATTAGATAGAAAAGCCATACAAGAAAATGCATCCTAACACATGCACTATCACTTGCCATTCCTTGTGACTTTCCCATTATAAACAGCGGAAAAATATGGTGCTATCACTAGGTTTGTTATCTAAAGTTAACCTTTGATTCATCCTATAGCCTAGAGCCCAACTCATCAGTATCCAATGGCCAATACTATGCTAGCAATATCTATGCTCAAACAGTTATTGCTAGTACAGTTCTAACCATAGTGTCAGCATGACCACAACATGGTTAACCACAAGTGCTCTGAACTACATTAAGTAAAGGGTCACTTAAAAAAAAATTTTTTTTAATAGAGCCCTGATGGAAGAATACTATATACTTAACACTGACATGCTCATGAATCTCCATTGAGAGTTTCTACACAAAGCTACCATAGGCTAGGTCAGGTTGCACCAATCACTCAGCTAACAGCCAACAGAAGGTTAATAAAACCCAATCCTATTACTCAAATGTTGATCTTGCCACTCTTTACACAGCTCAAAAACATAGATGAACATCAATCCCTTCTCCTAGCTCAATATTTCTATGCTATACATAACTAAAATCCTCAAGATTCTTTAAAAAACAAAACAAAAGAAACAATAGGGGAGGAGGAATGTTGCTCAAAAAAATTTAAAACCTTTATCTTCAAAAACTTACACCATTTCTAGCAGTACTGACTAGCGTATGGCTAATTTAAAAGAAAAACAACATAATATGGTCTCAAAACACTAATGAGCTACAAATAAACACAAACTCTGACCATCTACAAGTTAAATAAACACTACGCATGGCTTCTTTCCTCAGGAATTGGTAATAAAAACATGGGTTAAATTCTAGACCCTGATTTTAATCCCTCTTTAAAATGACAATATCAGTTGTAAGCAAAAGACAGCTGAGAGGCTGCAGAATCTTAGCATATATTTACCAAAGATAGGAAGAAGGACCCATTTACAAAAACACTTCAGATTTATTTTCTTCTAGCCTGTCTTTCAGCACAGGAAAAACACATTCCAGTCATCTACATCTTTTCTTGTGATCCAGAAATGCTTCTCACACACACAACCTCTACCAGGTATTAGGGAGGTAAAGTAACTTGCTCAAAATCAAAATAACAAAGAGTTGCAGACATAGGAATCAGAGAAGCAGCTGTGTTAGTCTGTATCCGCAAAAAGAAAAGGAGTACTTGTGGCACCTTAGAGACTAACCAATTTATTTGAGCATAAGCTTTTGAGAGTTACACCTCACTTCATTGGATGCTCATGAAAGCTTATGCTCAAATACATTTGTTAGTCTCTAAGGTGCCACAAGTACTCCTTTTCTTTTTCGGACACAGGAATAGAACCCAGGTCACCCAAACCCGTGACCTGCTCCAACATCTAGAAAGTGGCCCACCAAAAAGCAAACAATGTAAAATAAAATTATAAAAAAAATATTTATAAACAAGCTTGAGTAGGTTCGCTTTAATGAGGCCCCAAAGTTCATTTTTTGGAGAAGCCCAAGGAAAGCCAGCCATCCCAAATCTGAAAATGAAAACAGTTTTTCATAACCGAAGGGACTCTGAAACAAGGCCAGCAGTATCCACAGTCCTTATCCCAGCCATCTCAAGGCCCCTCGGGATAAAAGTACCAGGGCATCAAGCTGGTGCTGTTTTCATCATCCTGTGAAGGATGCCAGGAGACCCTGTACCCCTGTTGATGCACTCACAAGCGGCTGCCCCACACGTTCCCCCAGATGGATGGATTGTCCCCCCATCCCTCCCAGAGGGTGCCCCCCCACACACAGTTGCCAGGTCTCCGCACAACTGCTCCCTAGAAAGGGGTGCTCCCCCACAGGTGCCACGTCTCCACACAACCCCCAAAGGGGCCCCCCCGCAGGTGCCAGGTCTCCGCACCCCTCCCCCAAAGGGTACTCCCTCACAGGTGCCAGGTCTCTGCACAACTGCTCCCCAAAAAGGAGGGCTCCCCCGTGGGTGCCGGGTCCCTCCCTATCGGGAGCTGCCAGCTCCGAACTCGGCGAAAGACGGGACCGTACCCACCCCAAGGCGGAAGGTCCCCAGCACAGCCAGATCGTGACTGAAGTGCGGCCGGGGGGTACAGGGGGCGCACTACCCCTTTTACCTGAGCGGGGTACGGGCCCGCCGCCAGCCCCGCTTCTTCCTTCCAGAGCCGCTCTCTCCTCCTTCCCTCCCCCCCGCCTCCTCTCTATGGTCACATCACTTCCTCATCCAGCCATTGGCTGCTGCTCACTCGCCAGGAGCCAACTGCTGCCTCGCTTGCGGTTTCTTACACTCCCAGTGGGCTCTTCCGCGCACCTCCCTCAGCACGTAGACCGAGCGGGCTCCTCCATGCACCTCCCCCGGCACGCCGTCCCAGCGGGCTCTTCCACGCACCTCCCCCTTCCTCACCTGCCACAACTCTTCCAAGCACTACCACCCTCCTTGCCTGTCCACAACTCTTCTCAGCACCTCTCCACACAAAGGCTCTTAGTGTTCCCAGCTGCTCCTCCCACGCTACAGTACTACACTGTACCTCTCCCGCTGGCCCCACTTCACCACAGCACGACTTACCAAGTGAAATACATAAAGTCAGCAGCACTGTGTCACATACAAATGCCTTGTAGTCTACAAAGAGGTAGAACATGCCCAGGTTCCATGCTGATGGGCAGAACGCTCCTAACAACATGCTACTTGGTGGCATGATATAGTGGAACACATGCCAACTCCTGCAATAAAACAAAATTTGTCCTGTTATATTCAGCATGTGTGGATGAAGAGACATCGGAAAAGTTAAAATCCATGCAAAGTTTGACTGTGCATTTCTCAGAAATGGACAAAGAAGAAAGGCATGATTTTTTTTTTTCATACCCACTTATGTTCCTGAGAAAAGATATGTCACATACCTCCAGATTCACTATCTGATCCTTTTCCCATTGAAAGCAATGGCAAAATTCCTATTGAGCTGACTGGGAGGAAGTTTGGCCCTCTGAGACTTCATATTATTTAAAACATTTAACTCATAATCAACCCCCTAAAAGCCAACCCAACTAGAGCCCCATAGTGGTAGGCACTGTATAAATATATAATAAATTACAGACATTGTCTCAAAGAGTTTACATGCTAAAAGACAAGATCTGGCATTTCTTCTCATTCCTTTTTCTGATCCCTAAGATCAGAAGTGCTCATGTCCCCACAATAGCTATCCTAAAAGCATGTGTTTTCCCATTATTTCTTGAAGTTTCTTTCTTTTATCCCAATTCTGAAAATCTATCCATGTGAGTACACCATTATGCTCTCATGAAGACATTTAGTTTCTATACAAATGCAGGGGTGTGCCCACGATGATCAGTTTGCAGGATTTGGCCTTTGCTGATTTACAGCCTATTCTTCTCGGTCCAGGAGAAAAGAACCTGCATGACATAGGAAGGAAAGAGGACCAAGGCAAAGTAAAAGGAAATAGGGAGAAATTATGGTAAAAAATGATGAGGGAAAAGAAAGAAGCAAAATTTTTAAGTTTACTTATAGCAGTCTAGCAACCGCTTTTGTTTCTGTTTATAATTGTTCATATTTAAAAATTGAACATTTAATTTCAACCTAACAACCAGATGGTGCTTACTTTTAACTAACAAGTAACAATATCCCAGTCTAATAAACTCATTGGGCCTTCAATCTCAGAATGTATTCAGCCCACTCTGGGGTTATTTTATCGTCTAAACTGTAAACCCTTTCTAGTTACCCCACTGAAGCTGCCAAACAGGCAGCACCCGCGGCTGTGAACTTCTAGAATGCTTGAGACTATGAAGCTCAACGCAACCGAGTACGAAGTTACAGTCCGGAAGATCTTTCCCTTAAGGGAACATCAACCGCCTCATCCTCTGACCCCGGCCAAAAGGCTCACCCAACACACTGTCCTCACTCTGTTTTGTCCAAGTCATTCCTCCCCTCCGCCTCGGCCATGGGGGAGGAGTGGCGTTAACCCCTTGTTCACTAGTAGCGAGCCCTTTCCCCCAGCACGACCCCGTTTTCACCTGGTTAGGACTGTCTGATACTGTCAGCTGGGGGCTGCATGTTCCACGCTTGGTCTCTGCCCACAGGTTTGGGGGACCGCCAGGGAACTGGCTAGGAAGGACACCTTCCCGCCCCGCCCCCGGGCCAGGACCTACAACGGCTTCCCCCGCCCACGGGCCCCGGCTCCCGCGGTGGCGCGGTCCCGCCTGAGGAAGCCTCTCTTTCCCCTCCCGTCTCTATGGTGCCGCACTCTCTCCGCAAGTCCCGGATGAGGAAGTGAGGCCGCTCTGTGGGCTGTGCTGGTGATTCGCCTCGGGAGCCGCCCCCTGCCCTGGCTCCAGCCGCCGCCGGGACCAGTAAGAATCGGGGAGCCGGGGCCTGCTCTGGCCCTTCCCCCACCCCCGTAGTTTTTGGCGTGGGGGTTTATTTGCCTCTCGCTCATCTCCTTCGCCGCGGGGAGCGGGGGAATTTGCCTCCCCTCTGGGGGCGTGGTTGTCATGGGGATGGGAGGAATTGCCCCTTCTCTAGGATGGGGGGGGTCTCTTTCTCTTTGGGGGAGGGGTTCACCCCCAGGCATGGTCACTGCGTTGTTGGGGCGGACACACACCTGTCAGGGATGGAGACACTATGTTTACATGGTCCTGCCTCAGGGCAGGGGGTCTGGACCAGGTCCCCTCCAGCCCTTCATTTCTATGTTTCTGTTTGCTGGGGAGTGTCTGCTCCCACGGGGGCTCGTTCCCACAAGTAGGTGGAGCATTGGACTGCAGGAGATCTGACACCCCTAATTGCGGATTCCTTGAGCCCTGTAGTTGTCTGAGTAGCAGGCAGTGCTGGCTGGGGGCCTTTTGCTGGCCCAGGAGTTGTCATTATGCCGTGGGTTGTGTCACTGAGATGAGGTATTGACTCCAGGTTTTGTCATGGGGGGTGGGGATTGATCTGAAGGATTATGGACAGTTTGCAGCTCAGAAAAGCTGCAGCATTTTGGTTGAAGAGTTAGGCTTGAATTTTACATTCTGGACTGTGTGTGTGTGTGACTCTGTGAGAGAGAAAGTGCTCCTGAACTGTGTTGTACGGTCAACAGATAATAGAAATTCTTTTCTAGTTCAAAGTGTGGCATCCTGTCTTTTTCATATGAAAGACCCAAATTCTATCATAATAGTGACTGTCAAGTCGTAAGTGACCAGCATGACGCATATTGACAAATAGGAAATCTTAGGCAGCTATGGAATTGGTACAAGCGCATTGTTTGTGGAGCATGAGTGATGCTGGTGTTGCTCTGTGAGACTGGAACCTCCAAGGTTTCCTCTTGAAATGTAGAGCTGTAGAAGAGTTTTATAATAAGGAAAGGGCTGAGTTTCTTTGCTTTGTTTTTGTTTTTACTTACCAGGGAGACAAGATGTCATCTGTTCTCTTTACTTGGAGTAGCTGAGAAGAACCAGGATTCAAAATGAGAACCAACAAGGTCTACAAACTCGTCATACATAAGAAGGGATTTGGGGGCAGTGGTCAGTATCCATTGAGTCATAAGTGTTTTTAGGACTGCTGGTTTAATGAATAATCAGCAGTTTTCCATAATTTTTCTAATTTAACAGTGACAAAGCTGATTTCCATTTTTGTTAGGCTTTTTCAAACAAAATATTAAGGGATTAGCCTTTTTGTAACCTACAATGTCACTCGTCAGAAGGTGGAAAGCCGATTGATAGTAGAATACAAATTAAAATCCACAAGTGCCAGATTACAGTAAAAATGTTAGTTTCTGTGACATAAAATATCTTTGACACCTTTTCATTTGTCATTTTGGCCTCCTTTTTTGCTATCCCTGTTGCCTCTTGCTTAGCTACAGAATTGGGAGAGGCTCTAGTGCCAGGTCGTATTGCTGCACATGGATATGTGTGGACTCAGAGTTTGTGGGTCCCACTGGCAGGACCTAGGACTCTGTCTGAAGCGTGTACTGAGTTGTAAATTAACAGATGGATATACAGCATATTACAGTGCATAAGTTCCTGCGTTTTCATTTTTATCTGTTGATTGCAGGCTGCCTCACTGAATTGCTATCTTTGTCTTCCAGATGACGAATTAATGATGAATCCCAAAGTGTTTCTTCACATCAAGCTGGGAGATGTTGTTGAGATTGCACACCCTAATGATGAGTACAGGTGAATTGTCTTTCTGCTAATATCAGCCAAGTGTAGCTGGAGCACCTAAAATACTAATCTCTCCATTCCTTTAGTGTGTAACAACTTGAAGAGTGAGTAGATACTGAGGGACCACTGGGTATGCAATATAGATATTTTGCTGTAGCATAGAGGTATATCTTTCTGTTTGAAAGGAAATAAAGGGGTGACTTTATCAAATGGCCTTCTTCTGTAGTTTGACATGTTCCGTGTTATGTGGCATTAGAGGCTTTGCTGGCCATACTTGGGATGAGTAACAGCTGTTCTTGAAGTAGGTCCTCAGGCCTTTATTTTCTTTCTTGCTGTTACATAGCGATGGTTCCTTAATCCCATGGGTCCTGAGGAATAGGTTTGTATAATAATAATAATTAGCTTTTTTAGGGTAAAGAATGGTAATGGCTGATCAGATCAAGGGGAAGGGATGTTTTAACTTGTTCTCTTAGAAATTGTCTGGTTCTGAGCACCTTTTCTGCTAGGTGAGTATTGTTAATGCTCTAGCTTATCCCCTATGCTGAGGTGCCTTTACTGAGATGGAGGAATTCAAGCCCTCCATGGTGACAGCAGGATAGATGGCTGGTTTCTCCATGTCGTTGTTCACCTTCTGTCTTCTGTGTTCCAGCCCTCTGCTCCTGCAAGTGAAGTCACTTAAGGAAGATTTGCAAAAAGGTAAGATTCCAGACTCTTATAGTGTGACTATAAGGCTTAACAGAGGAAATCACAATGAAATTAACCACAATTTCTAGGTTTGTTTTGGGTGTTTTTTTTTTTAAATGACTCTCTTTATTGCAACTTGTCAAATCTCTGCTTTTCTCATGGATCTGTTGGGGGCTGCATGCCTGCTATCTGCAGCAAACTGCTTGGAAGACTCAGGACAATGGCAGTTTCCATTCACATTGTTCAAGTGGAATGTGGATACCTAGATCTAAAATGTATTGTCAAAATAATGGCTTACTTTGTATGTCCACAAGCAGGGCCCATTCTCTCATTGGGGCTATAGCAAGGGATGGATTAAATGGGAATAAGTATTCTCCTATTTTTCTCTTCCTTATGGCAGAAACTATAAGTGTGGATCAGACTGTAGCTCAGGTATTCCGACTGAGACCATACCAGGATGTCCATGTGAATGTTGTCGACCCAAAGGTATGTAATATTACAACCGTGAATAACAATATTTCCATCTGCCTCTGCACTTAGCACAGGGGAAGTCATTTTTTTTTTTTTGTCAAGGTGCATATTTCTTTGTCAAGGTCCAGACTCCAGAGAAAATAATAAAAATAATAACGTAATCATAATAAGTAAATAAAAAGATTTCAGGGTCTGTTCAAAAGCATCTGGTGGTCTGGATTCGGCTCACGGTCTGCCTATTGACTACTCCTAATTTAGCACAAATGGGAGTCCTTCAGAGATCTTATTTGCCTTAGAGTTAGAATAAAGCTCCCCCTCCCCCTTTGTTTGTTTTTTGTAAAAAGGTATTTTCTCTTGTGCTTCAGATCAATGCTGGGGGTGGGGAGTGTGCTTAGACCTTTACTTTGAACTTCACTAATCCCCAGAATATGCCAGCCTGCCACTCATGATTGTCCCTGTATTCCAGCCATATGAGCTTTCAGTAGTTGTAGTTTTAGGCCTTCCCTTTTAAGAGCATTTACTTGCTTTGAAAGGGCCTTTCATGTAACATGAGGTCATATAAGAGAGTGCTGTATTGGGAACACACACTGAAATCTATGTACTGATTCCTTTTTTAAGGATGTGACTCTTGACCTGGTGGAGCTGACCTTTAAGGATCAATACATTGGGCGTGGGGATATGTGGCGACTGAAAAAAAGCTTGGTAAGGCCTATGGTTGTAATGTGTGGGATGGAGGGGACACTGTCTTTTCTCACTGTTCAGGAACATGAGACATGAACATGGCTATCATGCAAAGCTATGGAGCACTGAGGAAAAGCTCAAGGGCAGAAATCTGCCTCCTTCCTTTCTGTGTACTAGTGAGTGGGACTTGAGTGGGAACTGTATGTAACAATATTACAGTATTTAATTAAGTTGCTTCACAACCTTTTTCTGGAAAATAGTGTTCATTACTGTGGATCACTGGTAGCCAACAATGCTAATGGCTGTTCATCATACTCTTTGTTCAGTGAAAAGAATTTAGAATATTTGGAGAGGTTGGGTCCAAGTGAACTTCAGCCAAAAATGTGCTAGAATTAACTGTTTCATGACATTGCCATTGTTAGACAACAGCTGAGAATTCCCACATTTCTGTATTCTGGAGTGCAGCTAGTGTCCAATCAGATGAGCAGTATACCAGATAAAGGATAGCTGTTTTTCTTGCTCATGTGCTCTCTGCTACATTAAACTATATCCCTTTACCTACGCAAGCCATAGCAGAATACTCCCTAGGTTGAGATGTTAATTGTAAATGTGCTAAGTGGCCTCCAGCCTTTAAGGTGGACTTCAGGGAGGGGGATCAGGGTCTCAGGGTTCTAACAACTGTTTCCTATGATTCATTCTAGCTGCTTTGGGAGTTATTGCTTTTTCCATCATCTGTAACTCTTCTGTCTTAGGTCAGCACATGTGCCTATGTCACCCAAAAGGTGGAATTTGCAGGTATCCGGTGAGTGCTGAATTGTCCTGATTTATTCTTATGAGTAGATGTAGAGAAGTGTTTATATGCAGAGATATCTGGCTGTGCAAGTAACTGAATGAAAGAAGAAATGCCTTGGGGGTTTGTATACCATATTTTTAACTCTGCTAGCTATTAATTAATGAAAATGTCAAGGCAGAAAGCTGCTGCGTTTAGCCGTCCTGCCCAGGTACAGTAAACATATTTGTTGTTGCCTGTGCCATTAGATCAATGAGCTGAGCACACCCAATATGAGAACAAACAAAGGGCAGGTAAATTTTCTGCACTCCAGTCTCTGAAATATCTTATTCTCTAGTACATTCCCTCTTCCCATCTCAAAGCTCTAAGTATCCCTTTTCTCCCCAGTTTACCTATTTAATCGATTTGTGGATTATAAAGCCAGAAGAGACCATTGTGATCATTTCGTCTGGCTTTCGGAATAACACAGATCCTGGGACTTCCCCTGAATTAATTCCTTTTTGAACTAGATCATATCTTTTAGGAAAACATCCAATCTTGATTTAAAAATTACCAGTGATGGATAATCTACCACAACCCTCGGCAAGTTGTTCCAGTGGTTAATTATCCTCATTGTTAAAAAATTTGAGCCTTATTTCTAGTCTGACTTTGTCTAGCTTCAGCTTTCAGCTATAGATTCTTGTTATACTGTTATTTGGGAGGTTGAAGATCCCTCTATTATCAAATTTCTGTTCACCCCTGTTAGGTACTTTAACAACTGTGATCAAGTGACCCCTTACCCTTCCCTTTGTTAAGCTAAATGGATTGAGCTCCTGGGATCTTTCACTGTAAGGCATATTCTCCAATTCCAATCCTTTATTCATTCCCATGGTTGTTCTCTGAATCCTCTCCAATTTATCAACATCCTTCTTGAATTGTGGACAACAGAACTGGATTCAGTATTCCAGCAGCAGTTGCACCAGTGCCAAATACAGACATAATATAACCTCTCTACTCCTACCCAAGGTTGCACAGTTTACAAGCATCACATTAGCCCTGTAGACCACAACATCACACTGGGAGCTCATATTCAGCTGATATTATCCATCATGACCCCCAAGTCCTTTTCAGTGTCACTGCTTCCCAAGATAAAGTTCCCCATCTGGTAAGTATGGTTTACATTCTTTGTTCCTAGATGTATGACTTCACTTTTGGCCATATTAAAACACAGTGGTTGATGGTGCGCATCTTATCAAATGATCCAGATTGCTCTGTATCTGTGACCTGTTCTCTTCATTGTTTACCATCCCCCCCATTCTTTGCACAATCTGCCAACTTTCAATGATGATTTTATGTTTTCTTTCAGGTCACTGATAAAAATGTTAAATCGTATAGAACCAGTCCCTGCAGGACCCCACTGGAACCGTATCCTCTCTGTGTCCCCCATTTACAATTACATTTTGAGATCTGCCACCCAATTTCTAATCCATTTAATATGTGCCATGTTGCATTTGTATCATTTAGTTTCTTAATGAAAATATTGTGCAGTACCACATCAAATGTCTTACAGATGTTCAGATATATTAATCAACACTATTATCTTATCAACCAAATTTATAATCTCATCAAAAATATATCAAATTAGTTTGCTGAGATCTAGTTCCCATAAACCCATGTGAATTGGCATTAATTATATTACCCTCCTTTAATTCTTTATTAATTGAGTCCTGTATCATTCATTCCATTATTTTGCCCAGGATCAATGTCAGACTGACAAGCCTATTACTACCCAAGTCATCCCATATACCCTTTTTAAATATTGGCACAGCATTCACTTTCTTCCAGTCTTCTGGAGCTGTTTGATCACTAACCTCCTTTACTTCATATATTGTGCTCAACTGTTTCCAGCAATGAGGATGATGTTTCCTGTAGAGACTGTCACTGCTGCTCTTATGTCACCCAGAGGTGTAGGTATAGGCTTTCCCTGCTATGTGCTGTTTGATAGATATTGCTGTTGATGCTGGACAAGGGAGTGATCATGCTAGTGCAGAACACTAAGCACTATGCTGGCCTTGAGAATTCTGTTGGTAGTGATCCCTCTTAAGTCAATGACTGATGGGGCAGAGGAAAGTATACCAAATGAGGACATGACCTGTTTGTCTGAGCAACACTGGGTCTCATTACAGGAATAACTGAATGTATGTCAGCTGTTTACTGTGGCTGAAATTATCTTGAATGCTTTCTGTTCCAAGAGAGCCATAAAGTATATTTCCCATGGTTACACTGGTTTTTACTTCCCTGGAATTTTCATTGTGTCCCTGTGTTCTGACACTGATTCAGTGGCATAATTCTTTGTTTGGTCACTTCATGGGTGTAGTGCAGGCTGCTTGTTTCTAATCTGGAATGAAAAGGAATGAATTGCACCTGATAAAAAATAAACCTGTGGCAGGAATTCTGAGCAGTATGCAAAAGACCTTAAAGCTCCACATTTTAGTGGTCTTCTTTATGTCATTTGGTGACTTGTGGGAGTTAGTGATGGGACAAATCTAATCATTTGGTTTAGGGAGTGCCACATAATTTGCCTTTGGTATTTGGTGATAACGGAATACTGTTGTGACAAGAGATTTGGTGAGAGGGAGCAAAAGAAGGGTTCCTTTGGATTGGTGTTGAGGTGACAAGAGGGAATGGTTGTGGTAGGGAGCTGCAATGGGAGGTCACTTGGCACTGGTGCCATGCAGGGGCAGCCATTTAAAGTATGTTTTGTTTCAATTGATTTTACCCAAAGACCGTTAAGGGCTATATTAATGTCCCAACTGAATGCAATGTTTGTCGTATCTCTAGCTAGAACATAGCGTGTAGTTCTCTAATCTCCATACCAACTCTCTTTAACAAAGGTTATTTTTGCATTGAATTCCTTTCTTTGTTTTGCTTATAGGGCACAAGTGGGTGAGCTATGGGTTAAGAGCGAGAAGGTCACATGTGGGTACATCAGTGAAGATACCCGGGTAGGATTTTTTTAAAATTTTTCTCCCTTTCCTTCAGCTGATGTTTCAGGCTACCAAACCAGTGAGTTTGCCTCTGTGCCATTGGCTATAGCCATATTACTGGTTTGGTAGCAGTTTTGATGTTTAATATGTTACTGTATATCGGATTTCTCTCTATTTGATGATCTCCTTTGGTTGCTCTTTTCTTTGGACTGAGGTTGCTATGAGCAGAAAGTAGGGCTTGATTAATCGCAGTTAACTCACGCGATTAACTCAAAATTAATCACGATCAAAAAAAGTAATCACAATTAATCACACTGTTAAATAATAGAATACCAATTGAAATTTATTAAATATTTTTGGATGTTTTCTACATTTTAAAATATATTGATTTCAATTACAACACAGAATAAAAAGGTTACAGTGCTCACTTTATTTTTATTACAAATATTTGCACTATAAAAATGGTAAATAAAAGAAATAGTATTTTTCAATTCACCTCATAGAAGTACTGTAGTGCAGCAGTTCTCAGACTTCATTGCACCGTGATCCCCTTCACACAACAAAAATTACTACATGACCCCAGGAAGGGGGACCGAAGACCGAGCCCGCCCAAGCCCTGCCACCCGAGCACCATCGCCGCAGGTGAGCGGCCAAAGCTGAAACCCAAGGGCTTTTGCCCTAGGCAGGAGGCATGTAACCTTAGCTCTGGGCAGTGGGGCTTGGGCTTTAGACTTGCTGGGGCCCAGGGCCAACACCAGGCTTGGTAACCCCATTAAAATGGGCTCACGACCCACTTTGGGGTCCCAACCCACAGTTTGAGAACACCTGCTGTAGTGCAATCTCTTTTATCATGAAAGTGCAACTTACAAATATAGGGTTTTTTTGGTTACATAACTGAACTCAAAAACGAAATAATGTAAAACTTTAGAGCCTACAAGTCCACTCAGTCCTACTTCTTGTTCAGCCAATCGCTAAGACAAACAAGTTTGTTTACATTTGCAGGAGATAATGCTGCCCACTTCTTATTTACAATATAACCTGAAAGTGAGAACGGGCATTCACATGGCACTATTATACCTGGCATTGCAAGATATTTACGTGCCAGATGCGCTAAAAATTGATATGCCTGTTCATGCTTCAGCCATGGTTCCAGAGGACATGCTTCCATGCTGATGACACTTGTTTAAAAAAAAAAAAAAGTGTTATTTAAATTTGTGACTGAACTCCTTGGGGGAGAATTGTATGTCTCCTGATCTGTTTTACCCGCAATCTGCCATATATTTCACGTTATAGCAGTCTCAGATGATGACCAAGCACAAGTTGTTCATTTTAAGAATACTTTCACTGCAAATGTGACAAAATGAAAAAAAGATACCAATGTGATAGCTACAGCACTCGATCCAAGATTTAAGAATCTGAAGTGCCTTCCAAAATCTGAGAGGGACGAGGTGTGGAGCATGCTTTCAGAAGTCTTAAACGAGCAACACTCTGATGCGGAAACTGCAGAACGCAAACCACCGCAAAAGAAAATCAACCTTTTGTTGTTAGTATCTAATTCAGATGATGAAAATGAACATGCGTCAGTCCACACTGCTTTGGATCGTTATCGAGCAGAACCCATCATCAGCATGGACGCATGTCCCCTGGAAAGGTGGTTGAAGCATGAAGGGACATATGAATCTTTCGTGCATCTGGCATGTAAATATCTTGCAACACCAGCTACAACAGGGCCGTGCAAACGTCTGTTCTCACTTTCAGGTGACTGTAAACAAGAAGCAGGCAGCATTATCTTCTGCAAATGTAAACAAACTTGTTTGTCTGAGCGATTGGCTGAAGAAGAAGAAGGACTGAGTGGACTTGTAGGCTCTAAAATTTTACAATGTTTTATTTGTTATCAAAAATAAATATAAAGTGAGCACTGTGCACTTTGTATTCTGTGTTGTAATTGAAATCAATAGATTTGAAAATGTAGAAAACATTCAAAAATATTTAAATAAATCATATTCTGTTATTGTTTAACAGCTCAATTAATCGTGATTAATTTTTTTAATTGCTTGACAGCCCTAACAGAAAGTTTTCATTAACTATTTGTTTTTTGTTTTCTGAACTGGCAGAAAATATAACAGAGACGCTGAAATGTAAACTCTGAACAAAATGGAATTTTACCAAAGGACAATGTGCTGCCCCATTCACCAACAAATACTTTAAGTGAAACCCTTGCAAGTTCCTTTTCATTATTGCTCACTCACAAATTAATGGTGACACATGCTGCTGGCTATGAAGGATGTGGAGAATAACAAATTCCAGAAATCACACGATTAACACTCTCCAGTGCAATGAGTTCAACTATATTAAGAATTACACAGGACTTTGAAAAGCAAACCCCTCAGAGGTTACTGTAGTGCAGTCTATGTAGGCGGAGCTTATGTGTAGCTTAATAATTAATGCCCATGTTAGAGAATGTTGGGATAACTGCTCAGGAGCTAAACAGCTTCCTTCTAGTTAATAACCTTATGAAGCCTTCAGCAGGTATGTCACCACATGACACTATCTCTCACTCCTCGTTAGGTGGTGTTCCGCTCAACTTCAGCCATGGTTTACATCTGTATCCAGATGAGCTGTGAAATGTGGGATTTTGACATCTATGGTATGTAGATAACTTTTTTTCTCACGTACTTGATTTAAATGTCCTGCCTTGTACGTAGACAATGCATTGGAAATATGAAGTTAGGGTCAGTTGCTATTGACACCAAAGTTGTGCTTTTCTTCCCATCATCTAAAACCTTAGCCCTGCTTGTTGTTGTTTGTCGTGTTCCTTTCTCTGGTAACATCAGCAGTGACTCTTAATGCCTGTAAGGTGGGCTGCCCTGATCCTAATACAACTTTTTGTACTGGAACCCTCAAGATAAGTTTACCTCAAAACAGGGAAGTGTGTGGGTGCGTGTGTAATAAAAATAATGGCAGCTTTCTGATACCTTTGTGCTGCTTTTTTTTTTTTTTTGCAGGGGACCTGTACTTTGAGAAAGCTGTGAACGGTTTCCTTGCTGATCTTTTCACCAAATGGAAGGTACTGTTGCAGTTTCGTATAGAGCCTGCTTCTAAAAGAACAAGTCATCCCATGTATTTGTCCATTCTCCAGTATCACTTGTTTATCTAATGTGCTGATATCCTCTTTAAAAAGAGCCACAAGCCGGCTATTCAAAGTTAAAAGATAAGACCCTGATTTTTTTACACATTTAGTGAGTCATCAGTTGTAATTTCCAGTGGTCATGACTCCCTTAGTCATGGACCTTCACAAACAAGGGCCCTGGCACGAAAAAGTTTAGTTTAAATAAGGAAATCACAGCAATCTTGAATAAGACACTTAAGATAGGGGTGAATGTCAAATCAACAAATTAGAGGGCAAGGGTAGATTTAAATAATCAAGAGCCCTAAATCTTGAACATGTCAAATGCATGCAAAGTGTGTCTGACATTGCCAGGTGTCCAGGACGCGAGAAGTGTACACTTTAGGGTTGTCTTATCTCCGTGCTGCTTTTTGGCAATGTTATGAAACTGATAGGAGCCACGTAAGACTTTATGCAGCTGGAAACTGTGAGATGTGAGTATAGTTTGTTTTAATATTGGGACTGGGGGAAGAGGAGGAGAAGTTGCCCTCTGGTTATCCTCTTGGATATCTCAGTATTTCTTTCTCTCAACTCCTCACCTGGGCCCATATTTCCGTTTTGAAGGGAGACTGGGAGATCTGGTTCAGGTGCTCTCTACAGCTCATTAGTGCCATTTGTTGCATTGGCAAGAAGTTGTCTTCTTAGAGAATGGTGCGTAGTATGCCTCCTACCCCCTTCTACTAGCTTGGCACTACAGGACCTACACAGCAGTGTTGTACAGCCATATAAGCCCCGTGCATTGTTGATTACAGGTGTATCAGTGTTTGCTCTCCTTTTGTTTGTGATCATCTCTGCTCCCTATTCTTTTGTATGTGTGCACTATTAGTCACTTACTGATGAGTGTGTGATTTCAGGGAGAAGAACTATTTTTCTTCTCCCCCGCCCCCAACTTCTTTCTATTCCTCTTGAACAGGAGAAGAACTGTAGCCATGAGGTGACAGTGGTTCTATTTTCTCGAACTTTTTATGAAGCAAAATCCATAGGTAAGAAGCTATTGAATAATAATTTCTCCTCCTTCTCCTGCCCCACCTTTCCATACTCTTGTCTTCAGTCTGTCCCCCTTATCTCTTAGAGGCTGGTGTTAGCTAACAATAGTTTGTGCCAATGAGAAACTTAATTCCATTATTGGGTGCTGTGTTCTGGAGTTCATTAAGAATGTGTTACGCAGGGAGTATCAGTGACAGTGGATGCTTCAGGAGATACGTACAGTCCTCAAAATTGCATATGTACAACTTGCACAACTCTGAGTCTGTTTTTATAATTTCTGTTAAGTCCTTGTTATCCTCGGAAATGGTGGGGATGAGAAGGGATCAGAGTATCTGTAAACTTGCAGAGAACCTTATTTTCTTGTACTGTAACTCAAGTATATTTCAAAAGGTGAGCACAGCTGCCCTTTTTGTGTTAGGTGGATGCACTCTCTGTCCAAAGGAGTCCGTGCCAAACACAGTGGGTGCTTGATCAGTCCCTATGTGAATCCTTTAAGGAAAAACCTAACATGAAAGGATGTGGGGCTGTCATAAAAATAAAGGGAAGGGTAACAACCTTTCTGTATACAGTGCTATAAAATCCCTCCTGGCCAGAGGCAAAACTCTTTCACCTGTAAAGGGTTAAGAAGCTAAGATAACCTCGCTGCCCCACTGACAGACCTAACCAAAAAGAAACAGCCAAATGCAGTTCAGTGGACTGAAGAGTGTCAGAAGGCCTTTAATCAGCTTAAAGCGACACTCATGTCTGACCCTGTGCTAAGGGCCCCAGATTTTGACAAACCGTTCCTAGTAACTACAGATGCGTCCAAGCGTGGTGTGGGAGCAGTCTTAATGCATGAAGGACCGGATCAAGAGTTCCATCCTGTCATGTTTCTCAGCAAGAAGCTGTCTCAGAGGGAAAGCCACTGGTCAATCAGTGAAAAGGAATGTTAAGCTATTGTCTACGCTTTGGAAAAGCTACGCCCATACGTTTGGGGACGGCGTTTCCACCTGCAAACCGACCATGCTGCGCTACAGTGGCTTCATACCACCAAGGGAAATAACAAAAAACTTATTTGGTGGAGTTTAGCTCTCCAAGATTTTGATTTCGACATCCAACACATCTCAGGAGCTTCTAACAAAGTGGCTGATGCACTCTCCCGTGAAAGTTTCCCAGAATCAACTGGTTAAAATCGTCCTTGAGATGTGGAAAATATTGTTAATCTTTATACAGTTGGTAGTATATTTAGAGGTGCATGTGTCTTATTAACTCTGTTTTCTCCTAGAGCTCCAGGAAGAAATCACAGCCAGTGTTTTCACCCTATCTGTGATTTAGGGGGCGTGTCATAAAAATAAAGGGAAGGTGAAACCCTTTGAAAAGCAAAACCCTTTCACCTGTAAAGGGTTTTGCCTCTGGCCAGGAGGGATTTTCCCTTTATTTTTATGACAAGAGCATATATGCAAATTGTCCCCAAAGTACTCACTCTTGTAGAAAGACCCCTGTGACTTCATTTTTAAACCAAATTTAATATTGTCAGAGAGATCTGAAGTTTTTCTTACAGATTTAGATGTGCTCTAGCAATAACTTCCCTTGGCTAAAAAGGGGAGTAAGCCTTTGGGACCCCCTTCAGATTTCTGAATGAACCATCTTCATCCTTGCTTTCCTCTCCATTTCAGATGAGTTTCCTGAGATATACCGTGCCTCAATTCGGCAGGATCACGAGGGAAGATTTTATGAAGATTTCTACAAGTATATTTTCCCCTGTGACTGTTTTGTGTTTTAGGGGATATTTTTGAACAAACACATATGTAATTCTTATTAATGAGACCCATTTCTTGCTAGAATACATCACAAGGGCAAGATCTTAGCACAATGAGAGACACCCCTCTCTGAGTCCTCGCATATTGACCAGTTCTCCCTACACTCACATTTGCTGAATTGTCTTTCTGAGTGGATGGTACACAACACAGTCATACTGCTGCTTAGTTATAGAAATCAGTGACAAACTTCAGAGGCTTTAGGGCTTTCTCTGTAGTGCTGATGGTAGCATTTTATGTAAGACTTGGCTGTCTTTAGAATTTTTACTTTTTTGAGTAGCCAAAGGACAGGTGAACCCTTTGTGGGTTGCCAGTGCTGAAACTTTGATTATATTTCCAGTTAAGTTCTGTGTCTACTGATCAGGATGGGATATGGTTATTGAAGCTTTCGCCAGCTGGTAAAGTTGGTCCAGCTTGGAATGCCAGTTCCTCCTTTAAAAAGAAATGATGCTTTTCCATATTAAACATAGAACATGTTACTATATTTCTGTCCTACATGTAGGCTATAATGTAAGATCTTGTATAAGCCATAGATTGTAAGGTCTTCAGGGCAGGGACCTTGCCTGCCTTGATGTTTGTACAGCACCTGGCACATTGTGGGTACGAATGGATACCAATACACATAATAAGATGTGTGGTAGCTATCTCACCTTGGAGACAGAGTTGCAGAAGTATTCACTCTCTTCTCTATCATTCATTTCCTCAAGCTGTAGCTTGTGCATCCTTCTCTGCCTCTTAAAACTTCATCTGAGAAGCCTCGTGCTCTCCTTCCTTCCATGGTTCTCAAAAGTTGTGTTCCTTTCAGGGTTGTAGTTCAGAATGAGAGACGAGAAGAGTGGACGTCATTGCTTGTGACCATTAAAAAACTTTTTATTCAGTACCCGGTGCTGGTGCGACTGGAGCAGGCAGGTAGGGAGATCTTCCTTAGGTGTTTTGGGGTTTTTTTTCCCCGGGGGGAAGACAGGGAGTGGTGGTTTTTTTAAGTGAAACTTAGCTGCAAAGCTTCTAGCTCTCCGTCTAGCAACACTCTACACTGAGGTTGCCTGTTCCAATGCTTATGCCACAAATGACAGTCTTGCTGCCTCCAGTTTCTTGTGGCTCTGTCTGAGGTGGCCTAGGAAGTGCAGGTTGTGATTCTGCATAGGGGAGAGGTGTGGGAATAACTCTGAAGTATAGGAAGTGTCCATTTGTCTGCCTATATTAAAAATGAAAATTTACTAAATAAATTTAATAATTTAATAAAATAATAATTTAATAAAAAATTACTTCTTTCAATCTCTTGTCCAGATGGCTTCCCCCCAGGGTATAATTCTACCTCAGCACAAGGGAACTACCTGGAGGCCATAAATCTTTCATTCAATGGTGAGTAATGAAGCATAAATTTGTGCAAAGTACAGAGAGGTGGGACCACAGAGAGTTACAGCCAATAGCTTTCTGTGGAGTGCTGCTTGCCTAACACTAACCTGTGAAAGCAAGGAGGGGAAAACTATTTAAGTTGTCACTTCTTTCATTCAACAGTAACTAGTCTGTATCTATTTCAGTGAGAACTGATATTAAAGATGAAAGATCTGAAGCTGGACAGTTTAGGTTCTTAGAACAAACTGCAAAGCTGTGTCTGCATTAAATATTTAATTTTCCTTTGTCTAAATGTGTATTGGTGTGGCTTCTATACATCAGAGTCCTCCAGTCACCATAATGCAGTGGCTTTATTTTTTTGTAAAGAGGCATATCATACTATTTGATCCTGTTGTTCACTGTCATTGACATCTTGTGTAAGTGGCAGTAAAGCAAACTCTAGCTGACAGGACAGGCACCCATGTATATAGATGCCTACACCCATCATCTGTGCCCTTCTGCGTAACTCTACTGCCAATCTACCATGTCTTTGAAAATCAGGGTGCAAACATTTTTGGTCATGGCCTTGTAGGCACTAACTGGCTGCACTCCTGTGTTTGGGGAAGGTTGCTTCCTAGCACCATCAGTAGTGAGTTTATTTCTTGAGCGCTTATGAAAACTTTAACATAATTTTATTTTAAAATATGTCTGTTCCTTGATTCTGATTTATCTCATAGTGTTTGACAAGCATTACATAAACCGAAACTTTGACCGGACTGGACAGATGTCTGTGGTTATCACACCTGGGGTGGGTGTGTTTGAAGTGGACCGTCTCCTCATGATCCTGACCAAACAGCGCATGATAGATAATGGTAAAATAGGTTTCAGAGTAGCAGCCGTGTTAGTCTGTATTCGCAAAAAGAAAAGGAGGACTTGTGGCACCTTAGAGACTAACCAATTTATTAGAGCATAAGCTTTCGTGAGCTACAGCTCACTTCCTCAGATGCATATCGTGGAAACTGCAGCAGGCTTTATATATACACAGAGAATATATTCTCTGTGTATATATAAAGCCTGCTGCAGTTTCCACGATATGCATCTGAGGAAGTGAGCTGTAGCTCACGAAAGCTTATGCTCTAATAAATTGGTTAGTCTCTAAGGTGCCAATGGTAAAATAGTTTTCATAACGAACTGGCAATGTTTTACAACCTCCATGTATGCAAACAACCTTAGCTCTCCAAAAGTCACCATCACAAAGTCCTGTATCCATCTCAATGATTGTTTATAGCTGGAAGACTTATTTCCATATTAAGTGCAATAATGGGCTGATTTTTAGGGGTCCTAAGCACTTGCAGCTCCAGTTAGTTTCACTGGGATTTGTGAGTGCTCAGCACTTCTTAAAATCAGGCCATGAGGAACTTTCTGTTGAAAGACAATTTTATCTGATATGCATTTGTCATGGGGGAAACTTTTCCTATCTCCCTTCCTGCATGCTGTATAGGTAAACCACAGCAATAACAACATCTGGGCACACCTATGCTCTCCATCATTTTTTGGCATTGCAGATCACTGTTGTGGAAGCAAATCCATTGTGTTAAAGATTAGATGAGAAAGAGCAGCCTGCTTATAAAGAAGGCTGCTTCTGCTTCTCAGTAGTTAATGCAAAGAAAGCATGGGATCATTAGCAGTTTATTGTAATCAGATTTAAAAATTTGGTTCAAATACAGCAGATTTATGTAACTTTAACTCAGACTTGTGTCCTGTTTGGATTAGGCCAGCAGCAACAGTTCTGGATAATATGTGGCTTGACCCCTTCATTTCTTTGTTTTCAGGGATTGGTGTAGATTTAGTGTGCATGGGGGAGCAACCACTGCATGCTGTTCCGCTCTTCAAGGTAACAGAATCTTGGCTCCCCTGAAAGTGCTGCTTATTATGAGACTAGTTGGACAAAACTCACAGTGATTATTGCACCTGTGAACTCTCTCTTCTTTTAGCTGCACAATCGCAGTGGTCCTGGAGATTCTCGCTTAGGAGATGACTACAATATTCCACACTGGATAAACCATAGGTAGGTGTGTTGTTAGGGTTATAGGTAAATATCAGCTAGTGCTGAGCCTTCATGCTGCATGTTCTTCTTCTCCACTGACCTGCTGAAGTCTTCATTTCATTCCATGTTGTTAGTTTCTATGCATTGTGACAGGGTCGGGCCAGACAGCTACAGAAGAGTAATAGAAGGCAGATATATTAGCCCCAGGCTAAGTAGGTCCCTTTTCCCTGGGTAAGGTAATGGGGAGGGTTCCAGAACAATCAGGAACCTTCTGGAGACCATTAAGACAGACAGGCTGATTAGAACACCTGCAGTCAATCAAGAAGCTGCTAGCATCAAGTAAGGCAGGCTAATCAGGGGACCTGGGTTTTAAAAAGGAGCTCACTTCAGTTTGTGGTGTGCGTGTGAGGAGCTGGGAGCAAGAGGCACTACGAGCTGAGAGTGAGAACGTGGACTGTTGGAGGACTGAGGGGTAGAAGCATTATCAGACACCAGGAGGAAGATCCTATGGTGAGGATAAAGAAGGTGTTGGAAGGAGGCCATGGGGAAGTAGCTCAGGGAGTTGTAGCTGTTGCACAGCTGTTCCAGGAGGCACTCTAGACAGCTGCATTCCACAGGGCCCTGGGCTGGAACCTGGAGTAGAGGGCAGGCCCAGGTTCCCCACGAATCCTCCCAACTCCTGGTCAGACACAGGAGGAGTTGACCTGGACTGTGCGTTCAGAAAAACGGCCAAGCTGAGGGCTGCCGTGAAGCTCCAAGGCGAGCAAATCTGCCAAGAAGCGCAAGACCCACCAAGGTAGGGGAGGAACTTTGTCACAGCATGCAAAGCACAAGTAAAGCAAAGTGCATACATACAAAATTTTGAAGGTTATAGAGCAACTTGTAAAGGAAGGAGTCTTGCTCTGAGGCTCCATGTCCAGCAGACTCATTTCTGTCTTTGAAGTTTGCTTGGGCAAATGCAGGAAGTTATGGAAATCAGAATGGACTAGTCAGATCACTTCAACCAACTCAGGAGTAAATCCTGAATAAGCTGTTACGGGTAAGGAAAATGGGTCTGAAGTGGGTAAAGACTGGAGCAAGTATATGATCCTAGTGAAACACTGAGACCTATAAGTGTGATGTTCTCAACCACCAGGCCATGGTATAGTTATATTTCATTATTTCAAGTATCTTTTTGTTAAGTACTCTGACCGTATTCTCTGTTTTCATAAGAGGCTGGGCCAGAGGTTGAATTATCCCCCCTTCCTCTCCCCCCCCCCCCACACGTGCACACATTCAACAATATCAATATAGCTGCTGCTAGTAGAGGCAAGTTTCCTCTTCATGTCTCTGCATGCCTGGGTGTCTTGATCACTCACACAGATTGCTCATATTCTGTCCTTCCAAATAGATTGATCTTCTCATCAGTTCTTTGCCTTATATGAAAGAGTGCTCTAGGATTTCTCATCTGAATCTTTTCTTACAGCAAGATGCACATTATCGCAAATAGTTGACTGGTTGCAAATTCAGATGGGAGCAGCTTATAAACAATTATGGTGAGATCATTAGGGGCTAAGTAAATTAGGGAGAGAGTCACCAATGGCACGTAGCATCACATCTTGCAAAAGTTAATGGACGTGAACAATTTTCTGGAGAAAGAGGAAGCAAATGAGAGAGTTCAATTGTTAGATTATTGAGGTGAACTGTGGGTTAAGTTGCATTTGAGAGTCTAAGGCCGGGGCCTTTATAGATTCCAACTTTTTCTTGAACTAAAGTGCTTTTGTAACCATCTATCCGAATCTTTCCTGATGTCTACTTCATCTCTTTTCCAGAAAGAGCCTGGCTCAAAATTCTTCCCTTTTCCCAGTCTGTACCGGCAGAAAATAAACGAAACTCAACACTTTTATTTAAAATGCCTATTTCCTAAAAGTTAACTAAACAAGCTTATGTTTTTCCTTTCCAGTTTCTACACATCCAAAAGCCAGCTCCTATGTAACAGCTTCACCCCACGGATTAAACTGGCAGGAAGGAAGGTAGGCTGGTTGCTGGGATCTCTTCCTGTCATCTGGACAAACTGTTGCCTCCTTAGCTGAGGCATGGTGTTCAGTGCTTATCTTTTCCACAGTCCATACTAATTCAGTTGTGACCTAAAGGAACCCCTGTCTTCTTATCGTTCAAAAATACTTGTAATTCTTTTTGGTGCCAGGCATCAAAGCCCGCTACTAGCTCTGTCATAATTATTACATAATTATTACATTAGAAAGCCTCCGTCTGTCTTGGGAGGGAGAAGGGACACTGGGGAGGAGGAGGAAAAATGTCTCTGGGGGTTGTGACTGGGTATCAAACTTCTGCATCACTGAGATGGTCTGGCTGCCTGATTTGAGTCAGCAGAATAAACCCTGCAGTCTGATACCAAGTATTAAGTCTGACACTCCATCACTGTGGGGTCAAATTTCCTTAGTACATGCTAACCTGTTTTATTTTCTTTATCACATTTCCTGTGTCTGCTCCTCCAGTTGCTGACAGAGAAAGTGAAAAATGGTCGAGACCCCTGTGAGTAATTCAGTACTGGAATGACCCAGTTGATTTAAAAAAACAATAAATGGCTCTAACAAGCCAATGACACTGCAATGAAACCACTATTGATGGGATTGAAAAGGGGATAATTGTGGCAAAAGGCAGAAAACAAGACTCATGTGTCCTGGGATGCTGGTATAGGTGTCTAATCTGACTTCCTGGTATGTGATCAATGGGGTAGGTTCTTAGCCCTGACTGCTTGTCAATGGCTAGAGGAGATAGTGTCAAGTTGATTTATAGGCCTTGGCCCTCTAGCAGTGTGGCTCGTGGGAAGGATGGGCCTTGACTGCCGTGGTCGAGTGCTGGCAATGCCGTATATACAGAATTACATAATCTCTGGGTTTTCATACTTCAGTACCACCTTTTTTCAGGAATGTGCATATGAACAGAAGGGGTAATTATTTTGTCCTTACACAAGAGGTCTTCTGCAAACTTGCACGTCCTGATTTGGAGGTGGTCACAACACCTCATAGAAATAGGAAGACTTGTCTGCGAATGACTGAATGTAAGGGAGGAGTTAATAGTGAGTCTAAATTGCTGATTCCTAGGTGATTGCTTTCCCAGTTGAGCTAATAGATCTGGTTCAGTTGTTCTATACACAAGACTCTTCTATGCGGTTCCTTACCATATATTTGGGGACAATTCCTTGTCCCTGAAGTGATAGCTGGCTGCTTATAATTTGTCCAGCAATCTCAGAGCTTAAACAGTAATTATAAATGAGACTCCAGAATTAAATGTTCTGTGTTCCAGCATTAGGGGCTCCTAAAGATGCTGAGAATGCCCTTCCCATTCAAGTTGATTATGATGGCTATGATGCCCAAGTGTTCAGACTGCCTGGCCCATCCCGAGCCCAGCGCTGTACCACTTTCAGGTAAGACGCTTTCAAGCAAACTGATTCTGGTTCAGCTTCACCACTTCTGTGTGTTTGCTGTTGTATAAAATGCTCTTGGGAAAGATGGGGAAGGCTAAACACCAAGAGCTTAAAACTTGTCTGAGAATAGTGTTTAGAACTAATATTTTTTGCTGGTATCAGTGGCCTTCCTGTTGGTGGCCTTCCCACCATACTACTGTGAAGCCACACTAATGCTATGGGGGCAAGTAAAAGGAATAACTATCAATATATTTCCATCCAATTTAAATTTTGCTTGCTTGTTCAAACAAATTATTGTAGCCATTTCTCCTTTTCCTGTGCTCCTGTCAGATTTTGCAAGCTAGGCATGGTTAGGCTGGTTTCATACTTGGATGACTTTTGAGGAACACATCAGAGTTGCTGGAAGTGGAAATGGTCATTCAGAGAGTGGTGCTCTGTCCTCTGAGATGATACCAAACAGAGTGGGTAGGGGGTGTAGAATCCCTGAACAACTGAAAGTGTTAATTTCTGGATGCAAATTGAAATAGAGCTATGACCATGGGGTCACTGAAACTTTGATAGGGTGTTCATCCTGATGTCCTGGCCAAATGCTTTTTTTGGCCAATTACATTCAATCTCCCTAAGTTCCAGGAGCAGTTTCACGAAAACGGGCCTAATGGGGCTGCTTCAGAGTGTCATCAGTTATATCTTTCCTTCAGGGCTTAGGAGGCATTATATAGGGGAGCTTTGTACACAAACATCTGCATACATGGATTCATTCCCTCATGTACTGAGCTGATCGAGTTCAGCTTGGAAAGATGCCAGTACCTTTTAAAGACCTTTAATTTAATTTTAAGGGCACTCTAGAACTCCCTGGGCAGTCTGGCTTTCTAGCTGTGTAGGGCTGGGACTGGTTCCTTCCAAATTCTGTCAATGCCATGGGTGGCTGCAGAACTGTGGGAGGTGCTGAGCAGGCTCCCTTTGGAGCACTGCTGCCTAGCTAGGAGATTTCTAGTGTTCGGTATCCTATGTTGTTGGATAACTATTTAATATGCTAGCTAGGGAAGGCAAATGTGCCATTGCACTCATATATTCAAAGATGGTGACACTAACCCTTTACCACTGGGCTTGGATTCAGCTATCAGTCTACAGGTTCCTGGATAAGTGGGAAGCTGTTGGATCCTCTTGATTTGCCCAGGAAGTGGGATTTCACTTCAGTGCTATTGAACCTATGTATCCTTCAGTAGGTCTGCGAGGGAGAGAGAGAGCCGCACCAGGAAGAGCTCTAGCTCTTATGATGTCTCGTCCAGCCCTTCTGTGCAGAGCCGCAGCCTGCTCCCAGAGGAGGTGAGGAGCCAAGCTTCCGATGACAGCTCCCTGGGAAAGATCTCCAACATCTTGATGATCCCACGGCCTCATTTGCACCAATACGAAGTCAGCAGCTCCTTGGGCTACACCAGCACCCGAGGTCAGACTGAGGCACGAATGGAGATGGGGAAGTCCCTTCGCTGTGCCCATTGGTTGTGGGGTAGGAAGAGAGAGGTCTTGAGTTCATGTCAGTCACTTCCAGAGCAACACAGAGGGGGAAATTTTCGCATCAGCATTCATGTTACAGCTTTGGAAATGTGTTTATCAGCAATGCACACCTCTGCGCTCAGTACTGTCTCTCCCTTTATACTTGTCCAGTTCCCTTGTGTGTTCTTATTGGTTCACCCTGTATAGGCACTGACACTGATCTGCCCAGTTTCCTTCGCTGTTAACATCTTCCTTTAAGAGATCTGTATTCTTCTGTGACCCCTCCTACCTTTGGATCCTCTGCAATATGGATATGTGCAACTGATGTTCCATTTTCCAAGCCACTTATGAATCTGTATAATAGAATTGCTCTCAGCAGTGGGTCCTGTGGGACCCCCTTTATAACTCCTCTCCATGAGGATTTACTGTCATTAACTATAACTTTCTGGTTATAGTTTCTGATCCTTCCTCCTGCCAGCTAACAGAGCCATTTTGCCATGTTAGCACTGGTGCCTGCCCTTTTTATTAATTTCATTCACTGACAGCATGTGGTACCTTCTCCTAAGCCCTGCTGAAATCTAGGTAAATTGCACTCTCTGTCCACCTTTCACCGGTACTTTGATGCTCTTTAGAAGAAATCAGTCTGATTTTTTTTTTTCACTCAATCTGCTCTTAATGAAGGCTGCTTGTGCTTTCCTTTTCACTGAGGTCTTGCCATCTCATCTGACACCAGTATCTGCCCTGTGAAAGGAGTTGGACATGCTGGCCTGTAACTGCCGACTGTCCTATTAAAAATGTACTACTGCTTTTGTTGCTTAAGTTCTCCAGTACTTTCCCTATATCAAGCAATGTATAAATCAAGATGATTGTATTTCAGATATTGCTTTACTTTTTAAGGAGACCATCTGGGGGACTGGGCTGAGGAAGGGGGTCAAAGACTTTTTCCCCATTTCTACCACTGACCAACTATGTGACCTTAGGCAAGTCACTTCCCCTCTGAGTCTGTTTACCCACTGTAAACTGGGGATAATTGATACTTACCTTTTGTAATGTACTTCATCATCTATAGGTGGAAAGTGTTCTATAAGAGCCAGATAGCTATCATTGGGCTCTTAAGAGTTCTGCAGTAGAGCCCATCTCCTCCTACTGATGGATGTCAGTGTATGTCATCTTCTGTAATCTGGAAACTATCCCTCTTGCCTCACTACAGGAGTGTCTGCCCCATATGGGTACGGTCTTAAGCCTCTTCTTTCCCCTTCACATTTTTTGCTATAACTATGCCCAGGATGTACTCTATTAGCTCTTCCATTTCTGTTTCTGTCACACCTGTTTTCTTCTTTAATTGGATCTTTTGTTTTACTGCTTTTGGGAACTCTGTTTCGTTATTGAATATCCTCTTTCATTGTTGTTTGCAGTTTCCTCTGCACTGCACACTTTTATTGCCTTGAGTTTCCTCTTGCATAGTCTGGACCTTTTTGTATTCTTAACTTCTTCACTGACTTTCTCTTAGGTGCCCTGTTTGCCTTTGTCTAAGACACTTCTTCTGTGTTCTCCAATCCTCAACACTTCCTTCTCCTGCATACTTCATTTCTTTCCTTCATTTACACTTAATTCTAAATAAATGCTTTTGTGCTGTGCATCAGATAGTAGTGACTTAATTGAGCTCACCAAGATCTTGTATCCAGTGGTGAAAGCATGCTCTAGTTTAATGATTCCTGCCACTTCTTTCAATGGTTGAAACTGCCCATTTTTAAAAAAATGGAGTACTTAGATCTCCCCTTTGTCCCATCTCCTATAACTTCACTGCAGTTGCTCTCTTTAAATTTCTGCTTCATCATCAATATTTTGTTATAACTTGTCAGGAATGTCTAGAGTTCTGGGTGAGAACCCCCTGTTTATTACTGAAAAACAGGAAGAAATAACAGTTCTTCATGGCTTGTTTAAAAATTGCTTCCTCTCTGGCTTTCCTACTTTAATGCTTTTAAATTCAGAAAATCCTGGTTCTGTCTTGTCTGGACTCCGATTTATAGTGTAATTTCTGGATTAGTGCCATCTGCCTCCTTCAGCCTCCCTCTGCCCATCCCCACTTGTCCTAGTGGCTCTTATTTTACTAAGTAGTGTACCTTCTTTTGTGTGGCTCGTTCGGTCTTCTGTTAACTGAAAATTGTGTTTTGCAGATGTCCTTGAGAATATGCTAGAGTCACAGCAACGAGACTCCAGTGCACCAGGAAGGTTTCATGTAGGCAGTGCAGAATCCATGCTGCACATTCGTCCTGGGGGGTATACACCACAGCGGGCATTAATAAATCCCTTTGCGCCATCCCGCATGCCCATGAAACTCACATCCAATAGGAGGCGTTGGATGCACACGTTTCCTGTGGGTGAGTCTTTGTTATAGTATGTTTTTTTGAAACTGTCAAAGCTTTTGAGCTTTAACATGGGGAGGGCACCCCTCTAGATAAGCTGGCAGAGTGAACTGTTCTGGTTTCCTGAGGTAGAGTGCAGCACAATGGGGACTGAGCCAAGAACTGACACAACCTGATGCCCTATTGTCTCTTGGGAATGTTGTCATCTGCTGGTGTCTTCAGTGCTTGAATATCATGGAGCAAGTTTGTGGAAGACGGAGGATATGGAAGCCCAGAGTTCTCCTTTTTTGTTGTCTGCAGCAGATGGGAATTTCTGGTGGCCTTTACTAGACAGGAGATTCTGGAGGGGCTGTGACTGAGCTCAATAAGCGAATTATTATGGAAGTGCACACCTTTATGTTCCAGGTTTGAGATTCAAATTATGAACTATGCGCAGCTTTCCTTGAGTCTTGTAAAAAGGCCTTCCAAAAAGTATGTCTATGTATTTTAGAACGGGAATCTTCAGTACTTCATTTGATACCTCCTGCAGATTGAGAGGACTGTGTCTTACAAAATTTCTAAGGGGCATTTTAGTGCTCCGTATCTATTAGTGGTGCTTCTGCTGTGGAGAAGGAGTTGGGGGTGAATTGGGGAAAACTAACGCAACAGGAGAAGATTGGGTGAGATTGATAAATATATAATTGGATAGGTCCATCAGGAGAAGCAATCCAGATCCACCACCAAACTCGTCAGAACATGGCAGAAATGCAGGGCAACGGGCAGCGGGATCTGACGCACTCCTCTGCTGAGCTGCTGGAGCTAGCCTACCATGAGGCAACTGGCAGGTAAGGCCATCACCCAAGTAAAGAAATTGATCTGAGTTTCAAAAAAAAATGTGTCAAAGGCTAGCCACGTGGGGGATAAAGAAAATAAAGGTTCAGGACATACATATTTTGTAGCATGCAGCACCAGCGCTGTGGGCGTATGCCACAATTATTATGGTCAGTCATAAGGCCCCAGGAGCAAGCATGGGAAATAGGGTTTATTTTCGCTCAGTTCATTCATACTTAGGTTACTTCTTGCTGGCTCTCTGAGACCCACAATCATGCCAGTGTATCGCCCCTGGGATCATCCAAGAAATGGCCATGGCAGGTGCCCCAGGCCTTCAGTAACTGCCTTACTTCTTGGTGCAGGGAAGCAGTTGCTATCTCAAAAGCGGTAACTTGCCATTCCAGAGAAGTATATTTTGAGCATAAGGAAGAGCTTTGCCTTATAGTACTGTTAAGCAATTTCAGCCCTCTTTTTCCCCACTACTGAGACCTGGTGAGAAATAACACCGTGTTTGACAGGATAGGGAAATGTGAAAAATGCCAGGCAAGAGCTGGACTGACTGTAAGAATGGCTACCTGTTCTTCAATTAAAGTTTTCTGTTTACCTACAAATCTCATTCAATGCACCAAACAGTATTGGGAGATTACACAGACCTGCAGTATCAGCATAGTCACTGCATCTTGCCCCCTGCGAGAGCTAAATCATTCATTAGTCACTATGTATATGATTTTTTTTTTTTTAAAGTTATTTTGGAAGTTAGCCTAGATCTAGTGATGGGTCTATCTGCTGAGCTGCACAGTTATCCTCCCACACTCCTCCCACGAAGGTATTCCCTTACTAGCTTTTTAGCTACATCTCTATTAACAAGGTCTTTATTATTTTCTGTATCCATGTTTTTCACTTTTTTCTCATTTAAAGTTTTTTTTTAATGTTCAGTAACTTAATCACTTTAGAATTGTCATTAACTTAATCTCTTTCCTCCGTCATTAACTTTAATGGGTCTGTTTCCTTTCAAGCATTACTTTCTCTTATGTCTTTGTAAAAGTCCTTATTGTTCCCCTTTCATCTCTTGGCTGATATTAACTTTTACGTTTTGCTGCTCTGTCATTTCACTTCAAGCCCTAGCTGTGATTGACCCTCCTTTTTTTTGGTTTCCTCTCCCTTCTCTATTTCCAGTACAGGGTTGTTTCACTCTCCAATCTTTTAAGCAGTTTTTCAGGAAGTCACACTGGTTAATTCTTCTTCTTTGCAATTTTCTTTTCAAGACAAGTTTTAGTCTCACCTTTAAACAATGTTGTCTTTTACGATTCTCTAGCCTCCTCCCACTTACAATGGATATTAATGTTCCCATTACACTACACTTACCAAGTTTTAGTTCTCAAATTTTGCTTTTTAAAAAAGAAATCTATTCATTTGAAGCTTTTCCTTATATGTTAAATTTATGATCACTAACATCAGGCTTTCCTACTCATACATTCTCAGTTGGTTCCTCCCTATTGAACATAAATAGATCCATGGTAGATTTGGATCTGGTTGGAATTTCCATTTTTTAAAGTTGGACCTGTGCATAACATGGGAATCTTCTTCATCCTTGTTTAGCTGTATTTGTCTCCTAGTGGATGCATGGGTAGCTAGTCATCCATGAAATCCATTATCCTGTGAGAAGACAGTATAGGTCACTGCCATAGATTGGGTACCAAATTATAGGGACCAATATTCTGCGTTGGTACAGAATCTCCTAAGATCCTTCCAGGCCTGTCCTGATCCCTGTGTGTCGTATGGAGCATTGATTCACCAAAGGCTGAGCTTAGACCCCAGGTTGCTTTTGCATCTAAATTTTGATTAAAAGACTTGACCTAACTCTGAGAGGGGGTATTGTTTCTCTGTAATGAACCAATTTGTCAGCATCTTGTTCTCTCCAGGCACATCACTTCTCGTTGTCCAGGTGACAGCATCTCCTTCCTGAGCTTCGGTGGAATGAATGAGTTTTCAGGCAGTTTGGTCAGCACTAATGGTGCAGGTAATAAACAGTCAACAGAGCAGGCTTGGGGATTTTAAATAGAAGTATGAAAGGACTGGTGATATGGAACTACCAGAGGATGCTATGTAAGAGGATAACAGTCAGAAAGTAACAGAGCTAGGACCCATGGAACATGGATGGGTCCAGGAGCTGTAGGGTACAGGTGATGAATAACACTAAGCACTTAATAGTTCCAAACTAATATATAACTGTACATTGAGAAATTAATGTCCATTATCCCCTCTTATTGTTTTGTATCTGTCTTTCCGCTCCTCTAGTTACATTTTATAAATTTCTTTGTATAGAAAAGATGTCTATGGTTTGTTCTTAACAAATACGCTTTTACAATGTGTTCAGTTGAAAGTAAGATAATCTGTTCCATTAACGCAAAATCTGGTGTCCAGACATGGGGGGGGAAAAAATGGAGCAAAATTTTCTCTAATGCTCCATGGTGTGCTTTACTGTGCTATACTATATTGGGTGTTCCCCTTCTTGGGTTAAAGCAAAATGAATCTGAATATGTATTAAAATATCTGAGTTGCTTGTTTGAGATGATTCCATCTTTCTAATAATTCTCAGAGAATAAAGTCTGTGGTAATTAGTAGTGAGCTGTAGGCTTCAAGAGAAGTTGTAAATAGGGTTTTCCATTTTGAACTGTAGGTGCTGGGTTGGTAGCTTTTTACAGCCTTTAAGGCCTAGATCCAACAAAACAGTTAAGCATGTGCCTATTTTAAAACAAGATTACATAATGTGATTAATTGCTTTTTTGGATTTGGGCCTGTGTGAACAATTGGATGAGAATCTGTACTTGTGGAAATAAGATGCACTTTTAAACACTAAATTGCAGATTATTAGGAGTGTCTCTCTTATACTGAGACCCCAGTTACTGAAAATTTCTTCTGAATCTCTTAAAGCCAGTAAAACAAATTCGCCAAACTAAGCGTTCTGTTGCAGTAACTGTCTGTTTGTGGCCTAACTTTTCAAAGTATCATCTACTACAGGGGTAGGCAACCTATGGCACACATGCCAAAGATGGCACACGTGCTGTTTTTCAGGGGCACTTGCACTGCCCGGGTCCTGGCCACCGGTCCGGGGGGCTCTGCATTTTAATTTAATTTTAAATGAAGCTTCTTAAACATTTTAAAAACCTTATTTACTTTACATACAACAATAGTTTAGTTCTATATTATAGACTTATAGAAAGAGACCTTCTAAAAATGTTAAAATGTATTACTGGTACATGAAACCTTAAATTAGAGTGAATAAATGAAGACTTGGCACACCACTTCTGAAAGGTTGCTGACCCCGATCTACTATTGAGATGAAACGTGATAAATGGTAGAATTTTCCAACACTTCGAATGGAGTATTTTAGACTCCCCTTGTTCTCTTCTTCTTTCTAATTTCACGGGTTAATTTTGAGTTTTTGCCTTCCAATGTACAGTTATGATTTTTGCACTTATTACACACATCCCTCCACACAATACAGTGTCTGAAACAATTTGCTAGCAAACTTACTGCCAATAACATTTGTTTGCATCTATAATTGTGTGGAAATCCGTATCAGTTAACTAGTCACTGTAAAGTTATTTCTATTTCATGTCCTTCCCTGGGTTTCATTTGAACATGGTTAATATTCTTACCTTACTTTTATATCTTCCAAGTTGATTTAATTTTTTTGTTTTGGTAGTTGTTGGATTGCACCTCAAATACTGTATATAATTTGTGCAACATGAATGCACGGAATATATAATTTTTCCTAGTAATAAAAATGTTTTCCTTCTTCAACTGTATTGTTTTGAGAAGCCTCATAACCTCTGTAACAGCCACTACATATGTGATTTGTAGGCAAAATTATGTCTATAGTTATCATGCTTCTTAAAAGTCCCTATTAGCATCTCTTCATAACTGAACTCTCTAATGAGCTGAAGCCACTACTGCACGGCTGTGTCTCCAGCCTATATCTTTCCATTTCCTATGGCATGAGCCATCTATGATTCAGAACAGATCTTTCCAACACATCAGGGCATCATTCTCCTGCCTACAGTATAGTTCATCCAGGTATTGCAACATGTGCCTCTTTAGTAAAAAATTACCCCAACTATTTACATTGGCATTCAACATGTTATCTGTATTGTCCAGCAGATGCCAGATGGCAGTTTAGAGAAAACAAGTCTTACTGCATTTTCCTAAGTGGATGGCGGATGTCATTAATGGGTTTGACGTAAGATTAATGGCAACTTGTCCTTGCCTCCTCTTCTGATTTCCTGCCATCATCATGGAATCAAAAACCCATCTGTTCTTACAGTAATTGCTATATAATGTAGAGAACATGATTTTCTTGGATATTCACTCATTGGATAAAATAGTGGGTTCCAACTTTATAAAATCAGCCCCTGTGAATATTTAGAAACTGTGCCAAGTATGTGTTCTCCAACTTAGCTGAACTGTAAATCCATTTCATATCTTTAACATGATAGTTAAGATGTTAAACACAAAGGTTTAAACTCTGCAGTCAGTTGCATTAGTATAAATCCATAGTAACTCAGTTTAACTCAATGTTAGTTTTGATTAAGTCTAGCACAGAGGAAAATTTGGCTCAAAATCTGAAAATGCCCACAAGATTTGTAATTTTTCCCTCTTGATCATGGGTAATTGTCTCTTTTCCCCTTTATGTGAGAATGGTGCAGACAAGTACAGTTTATATATTGAAAAATAATGAATGAATGTCCATATTTTCAGCACCTTGATTACTTTTATTATCCACCAATATTCTCCACTTAAAAATATTTTAGCAGGGTTTTTTTTTTTTGTTTTTTCCCCCCTGATATAATCTATTGCAATAATCCTTAGCAGGTTATTGCTTTCCAAATTTCCAGCTCAGTAAGTGCTAAGGCAGCCGGGTAGAGCTATACTGGCTGAATCCAAAGGACCGTCTGTGTGGTTTTTTTTTCTCAGAAAGCCATGTACACTGGTAGTCTGTGTCTAAAACATCTGGGCTACCTTGAATCCCCATAATCTATTCTGATAAATTATTTGAACTCTGTAGTAAATCTTATTTTTCCTCTTTTGCTATATAAATATTTCTGTTGCAGTTTCCATTGTTTGTTTTTACTAACTTTAGCATCTTCCTCGATACATTCTATATGTATTAATTCTTCTCACTTTTTTCCCTTAAGTAAGAAAAAAATCTAACCAGAAACATCCTGCTTGTTCAAAAAAAGTGCCCAATTTAGGAAAAAATGGATTAGCCTTTAAATATAAAATCTAGAGGCTAGCAAGCTAAATAATTACGAGTAACTCTCAATTATTTTGTATTGCAAGCGTTTATAAAGGTGCCCATCACCGTGGTATCCATTTTAGTACTGGACCACTTTAATTGAATTTAAAGATGGTGGCTTTGTATGTGTTGGCTGTATTTACATATTTTATGTTATGCGGTGCCCTGAATATCTTGGGGGTGGGGAGAGGCATTATATAATTACTTTGAGCTTTACACACATTTGTCTGAATTTCTCTTGGAGGGAAGAGGAATGAATGTTATGCACAAATGATTATTTGTAATAAAATACATGTCTGCCTCTCATAGGGATGAACCTCAGAACGCAGAACAAAGATTCATTGGAAGATGCTGTTTCAACCTCTCTGGATCCAAGTAAGCGGGAGGGGAGGGTTGGGCAGGAGGCCTGTGTAAACATGGGCTGGGGTGTGTACATGTGCAAAGGCATTAGGGGGTTGGTGAGCAAGGAGTTGGGAGTCTATTGAGGCCTGGTCTACACTTAAAAATTAGACTGATATAGCTATGTTGCTAAGGGCTGTGAAAAACGTCATGCCCTAAGCGATGTAGTTAGGTTGACCTAACCCTCTCTGTAAAGAGGGCTAGGTCAACAGAAGAATTCTCCTATTGACCTAATTAACACCTCTCGGAGAGAGTTTTCCATCAGTGTAGTTAATCTAACTTCACTGATGGAAAAACCGCTTCCGTTGATGCAGTATTAAACTACAGCACTGCAGCTGTAGTGTAGTTATGCCCTGACTATGTGGCAGCAGTCGGGTTTACATTCTGCTTCCCTGTCATTGTCCGTGGCTCTCCGTAGAGCCCTTATATACTATGGCTTTACTTGTTCCTGTCTAAGAATTCATTAAATCAATAGCTGTATCATTTCCTAAATTCATCCTCTGCCCATAATTTTTACATAAAGAGGTTAAGAGGCTGTTGGACTCTCCTGTGTCTGCTTCTGAACCATAAAGGTTCTGTTTGGTGCCAGCTGGACAATATAATGAGAGAACAGGAAGGCCAGCATTTTATGTACGAGATACCCTTTACTGACGCTTACATGCTTCTATCTATTACAAGAGTATGGGCATGGCTCTGCTTCAGAGAACATTTCTTGCAACAGTCTGTCTTGTATCAGTTCCTTGCAACAATATTTCCCCCCTCATTAATGTTAAAATAAAATGTTTAAGGTAAAGCGAAACAGTTTTGTCAATGAGATCTGTGCAACAATGATTTTTGTAACAGTAATCACCGAGAGCTCTTAGGGCAGGTTGATTCAGGCATCCCTGGACAGATGATTGATGTAGATTATTTGATGTTGAATTATCTGTGTTTTTAGATCTCCAGAATCTTACAATAGCAGTCGAAATTTAAAGGGGTGTGGGGGGAAAGCAGGTTACAAGATACTATTTTTCCTTTCTTCCCACCTCTTCTGGCTGTCTTCTATTTTTAGAACTGTAGAAATGTTCTCTTTTCTGCTGTTGTATGCTACCTATTCCAGAAACAGGCTGTCATTCTTTCCCTCACCAACCTCTCCTACAATCATCCAGGAGGAGGAGCTGGTCTGATTTGCTTGTCCAGACTTGGAATGTTGATTTTTTTTCTTTTATATGTTTAATAATATGAAATTGCACTTGATCTGCAGTAACCTCAGCAGCTATTTCAGCTCTAGCTTACAATCAACAGATAATTTAAGGTATTAACTTTGAATCCCATTTGCATGATGGGATTGAATTAGCATGTGCACTGCATTGTTTAACAAACTGTGTCTTTCTCTCCCTCCCCTTTTCTCTCTTACTTGCCTTCTTTCCCTCCCCATCCAACCCACTGGTGACTTTCATTCATATCTTACACTTATCTTTCTTTCCAACTTTCCTCTGTTCACACATCCGTCTTCTCCCTCCCCACCCCTAATTTTTCATGTGTGATCACACGTGCCCCCATTGTCTGCTCCCCATGATGCAACGAGGCAGTTCTGACACTGTCTGCTCCCCCCGTAGTGCCAGGCTTCTGTTGTACAGTTGGGGTGGACTGGAAATCTCTCACTACTCCGGCATGCCTTCCTCTCACCACGGACTACTTCCCAGACCGCCAGAGCTTGCAGAATGACTACACTGAGGGCTGCTATGACCTGCTCCCAGAAGCCGACATTGACAGGTTTGTGCCAACACTTCCTCTAGTACACTCTCTGGCATTGAACTGAAAGGTTCCAGGTAATCCCAGGCAGGGATAATCTGGTGGAAGATGAACATTTTGTGCCTTTCGTACAATATATAGAGTTGCCAACATGGTTGGCAGTGGAATAGATAGCCTTTCTCTCTAGATGACAGCTTTGCACCTTGTCCACTGGTAACATCTGTCCATTTTGCCTCCCTCTGGATGTTTGTTAGAAATTTAGTTTGGGTACAAAACTTGACATGGTTGTTTGTTTTAAAAAAAATACAACCCCCACATTTCTTGTGATAAATGTCCTGGAATACTGAGTATCTCTTAAAAAAAAAAAAAAATACTGCTTCTCCATCCCCTTTCTAGAGATGCTTTGTTGGGAGAATTTTGGAAGGAACGTGGTGTGATAAACCAAAAGACACTCTGAGATTCTCTTGCAACTCTGCAGTAGCCACCAGATAGCAGAACACTCTTCCCAAAACCATGCGTCTTCCTTTCAACATCTCTGAAACTTCCCACCAACTGTGAAGTAACGAAACAGAGCTATGTTGGCTACTGCCCTGTTAGGGAGGAATAAAACCTCTCACATGAGAGACTGAAATCTTACACTTTAGGCACTTAGAAGGTATAATAAATGGCAGCATTAAAGTCAATTAATCTGCTTGGAGAAATGTCTGCCCCTCTAAGAGCAGGATACCAGTGTTCAGGAGAAGAAGGGGATAATAAGGGCTCTTGGCTACAGCACAGCACTGGGAGTGAGGGCTTCTGGGTTTTATTCTCAGCTCTCCTGCTCATTGGCAATGATGATCTTTTAATCTCTTTGTGCTTTAAATTGCCCCTTTCTGAGGAAGGAAAGTATTCTCCCCTTTTTAAAGGTGTTTGAGTTTTAATTCACGTTACTGAGCTGCTTTGTGACTTTCTGATGGAAAGTCTTATAGAAGTGAATATCATTGTGAATATATTTGCTAAATAGTACAAGTGCTGAAAAATACAACTGTCAGAAGTTTAACTTCTGCTGTTGTAAATAAATCTTGATGGTCAGAATACCTCTTATTCTCACTAGCTTCAAAATTGTTTGCAAAATGCCAGCTAATATTTGCAGACAATTTGGTAATATCCATCCCCATGAACTGTTGATAGAAGCGATAGAAATGCAACTGTCTTACATCCTGATCTTGCAAGTCGATCTGTGCAGGCACAAGGCTCCACCGGTGCAGATTCCATTGCAGTAATAGGGCCTCAACTGGGAAAAGTGGAAACAAGAGCAGGTGTGTGGTCAGTTCATTATGCTGATTGTTCTTGTGATTAACCCCTTGTGCTCAGGAGAGATGAGGAAGGTGTGCAGATGACAGCTCAACAAGTGTTTGAGGAGTTCATTTGTCAGCGTCTTATGCAAGGATATCAAATCATTGTGCATCCCAAACCACAGAAACCAACTACCACTGTACCACCCCCTCTGAGCAGCAGCCCCCTCTACAGCCGAGGTGAGCGTCACCTGCTTTGTAGCTCCTTTTCTCCACAATAAATTCTGTCCTGTCTTTCCTTCACTCCTCTTCCCCCAACAGCCTCCGCAGTCATCAGGAGTAAGAGCTGGTGGTAACCCTCCCTCTCAGTGTGACTCATTCTTTCTCTTCATGTTTTACTTTGTCTTCTGTGATTGGTTACTTGGAGGGAGAGATTTCCAGTTGTTTGTTTTAATAAAAAAAAAACAAACAACCCCCGTATTTCTTGTGATACATGTCCTGGAGTACTCCACTGCAGACAATGGAGAGTCAGCTGTGACTGCAGGAGATGGATATGGGGTTGTGGGAGGGAGGGGATTGCATAGTGTATCCAGGAGAGCAGTTCTGACCTCTATTTGGAGACTTATAAAAAATGGGCCCTGTACCCACTGGGGTTTGAAACATGTAGGTGAGCCAGTTTAACATAGTTCAGGCTAACACAGGTTTAAATAGTTTGCCTAGTCACTGTTGAACAGGTACAGCTATTTCTGAAACTTTTTTTTCTCTCCAGTTTTAGTCTAGAATAAGTCTTTTTTGAAACATGACTTAAAAATGGCTGTGTCCAGTCCAGAGTGAGCATGGTTAGCCAGAACTGTCTTAAAACCATGTTTCCGCTAACGCAGTTTAATAGCCAGTGTAGATGGGCTCTAGATTATGTGGGGGAATGCGGTCCCACTTCCCTGTGTTGGAATCACAGTCTAAGTGCAAGCTTTGATTTAAAATTTTGTTAATGATGGTGTCTTTTGGACAGAGTTAAAGTAAGGGGAGGCTTGAGGGAGGTGAATGTAGGAACTAGAACTATTACCCTTCTTGGTTTCGGGTGGGAAGCGGAGGCTTAAATGGTGAGACTCGTTTGGAAAAACAACACATTAAGGGGCTAGCTCCAGGAATGAAGCACAGAGAAGGATGGAAAATGATGTTGAAATTACCAGCCCATCAGTTAGGTGCACAACACTTCCTGCAGCATGTCTACTGCTGATCTTGCTGAGCAAGCCTTCCTCAGAGAAACAGTATTAAAGATGACGCTTGGTTTAAATTGTGTTTGGAAGCTCATTCATGGAATGTTACAGTATAGGTGCAGTTTGTGCAACAAAGCTGTGACTATTAACATAGGTTAACAGAAAGATGTTCTCTTTATGCATTACTTATAGGCCTTGTATCACGAAACCAACCTGAGGAGGAAGATCAGTATTGGCTGAGCATGGGCCGTACGTTCCACAAAGTCATCTTAAAGGACAAAATAATTACTGTCACTCGATACCTGCCCAAGTGAGTATCTCTCCACTCAAGTAAGTTAGCACCACCTGTCCAGTAGACTTGCTGTCTCCTCCTACCTGTACTTGCTTGGATGACTGTATTCCGTGCCTTCTATTACAAGGAGGAGCTGCCGTTGATAGTGCCAGGATTGGTGAGGCTAGCTTTGTCTTTTGTCAGGTATCCATATGAATCTGCTCAGATAAACTACACCTACAGCTTGTGCCCTTCGCACTCTGACTCTGAATTTGTCTCCTGCTGGGTCGAGTTCTCCCATGAGCGGCTGGAAGAGTACAAGTGGAATTACTTGGATCAGTATATCTGCTCCGCTGGCTCTGAAGACTTCAGGTGAGAGATCTCATTTTCCATCCTAATTGCTCTTTGTCCTATGCTTTTTTTGTTTTTTTGTTTTTTCTTTTTTCCTGTTGATCTACAATTGATCCAACATTTTTCTCCGTAAAGGCTTGAATACCTCTGATGACATGGTACTTGAGGGAGTGTTTGACCTGCTTTCATTGATATGCTATTAGCAGCTCTGTTAACTTATTTGAATTTTACATAGCACCATTTTTGCATTGCCTGATTTTGGTGCAAAGTCTCACGCATGCTGGTATTTGTGATCTATTTTTTACCCTCCTCCATTCCCCGGGCATGCAAAGAAATATGATGATGTTTTGTCATCCTTGGAGAGTTTCCCTGACTTCTCATTCATTTCTAGATACAATTCAAATTTTCCTTCCTTAGTTTTTAAAACCTTCTATGGACTTGTTCAAGTCACAGACCTTGCTTAACTCTACTCCGTCCCTCTGTCTACTTTAAAACTGGCCTTCTCTTTGTCCCTTCACAGAGTATCCCCAAAGGTGATGAGCCCCTTTTCTTCTATATCGTCTATCCAGTGAACCCACCTCCTTGTATCTTTCCATCTCATTTCAAGTCTCAGCTGAAATCCTCTGTGCCTTAGCCTGTATATCTTAAATTTATTTTCCTTTGCTTTTTACAGTAAAAACTTGTTACGGCATTGCCTAATGGGTTACATTAAAAGTGAGGGTCCGTGTGACATTATCAACCTGGAAATTAGTTTTTCTGTACTGTGTTTCAACATGCTTGGTGCTAAATACCTCCCACTGACATTCATCCTACTGAATGCCCCATCACATGTAGGACATTTGATGCTTAATGGCACAGCCATGAGATCCATTAAAACCATGGATGCAAGCGAGTATTAACTCCGTTAATTAAAGTGGGAGTGCAGTGGGGACATGGTGATCTTTGCAGATGTAACTCAGGGATATTGTCATCTACATGTTGGACTCTAAGCAAGCTGGCACACAGCTATGTTTTATAGAATCTCTCATTCACAGCTGTGATGTATGCTGTACCGTCTGCTTTTTTTATTTGTCCATTGTGTTCCTTCCTCCAGCCTTATTGAGTCACTGAAATTCTGGAGGACGCGCTTTCTGCTGCTCCCAGCCTGCATCAGTGCCACAAAGCGGATTACAGAAGGTGAAGCACACTGTGATGTGTATGGAGACAAGCCCCGTTCTGATGAAGAGGAATGGCAGCTCTTGGATGGCTTCATCCGGTTTGTGGAGGGTTTGAATCGCATTCGTCGGCGCCATCGATCAGACCGGATGATCAGGGTGAGTCACTGTTGTAACTAAACCTTAGTGGGGTGAGAGCCTGAATTTTTGAAGCATTTCTAGCCCTCTAGTGACCTTCCCAATTGACTGGCATTGCAGTAAGCACTGCTGTACTGTACACTAAGCCTGTTGGCTGCATTGCTTTCTGCTCAGAGACAGTCTGTTGCTGAAACAAGACTGATATTTGGGAACCACCATCCACTGAAGGACTCTTGCACTGCTTTGTACTGTGGCAATGGTGAATGTGGGGGCATTGTGCATCCTGCTTCTAAGGGAATGATGCTTGGGAGATCCCTGTTCTCGATGGAATGGAACAATTTACTTTTCCGAACTGAGCAGGCCGAGTGCTGCACTCAGCAGCTCGAGTGGAGGAAGTGATACAGGTTGGTGGATCCGTTGTCTATAATTGTACTTTGAGAATCACCAAATGGCCAGTACTATTAGTTATTGTTTGCAAGTGTATGAAATTCACCCAAAGAGTCCTGTGCAGCTTCAGAAGTGTATAAGTGAAGGAGGGTATGTTTCGTAACTTTGCTAGTTCAGGGCAGTCTAATTATTTTTCCTGTCTTACGTTTTATCTGAAAGGGGGAGAATGACCCACTTACCTATTTCAGAATAACTCGCTTGTGTGGAGATACTGTTCTGGAATAAATTCTGAAATAATTACTCCATTTTGTGAGCACAGTAATTATTCCAGAACAAAGTCACTTTTATTTTGGAAAAGTGTCCCTATGGGGAGCTATTCTGGAATTGCTATTCTAGTTAGTTTCCCCGTGTAGAGAAGCCCTTGCTCTTTTGTTAGGTGCTGTCTCCAAAATATTATCACTGTTATAAGGTCTGACTTTATTGTTGTTCAGCTGAACCTTGAAGACCTTGACTCATTGTTTCCTCTTCTGTTCCTTTTTGCTTAGAAAGGGGCTGCTATGAAAGGCTTGCAGTTGGCTGGCCCAATCTCCACTCACTCTCTGGAGCCTTCTGGGCCGCCTGTTGGGAAGAAGGGAACCTCTGCCCTCTCAGCCCTGTTGGAAATGGAAGCCAGTCAGAAGTGAGTCTCAACACTTAAGTTAATAAACACCCTTATCCCAGAGCACCCACCTGGCACGGGCTCAGCACATTGGGGAATTTATCATCAAACAAAGGGAACAGCTCAGATTTTGCTCCCTGAGAGGAGTTACGATGGTGGGGAAATGCCATTCCTTTCAGTAGGACTGGGTATGTTACATCTGTACAAGTGCAAGGGTAGCAAAGAGATAAGATTATATTAGTAGCTTACAAGGAGATCATCACCATGGTACCTTGGTGCGTCACACATGAAACATGTTTGTACCACTTGCTATGGGCAGCAATACTGTCCCTACCCCTGAATTAATCACCTGCCCACTATGAGCAAAATAAGGAAAGTGGAGAGAGTGGTAAGGAAGTGCCTTCGTTTAGATCCACCCAGCAAAGTCTTGGCTAAAAAGATGAGCCTTGCACCAGGCTCTGAAGGATGACCATCTCTGGCACTGACAGTTCAGAGGGAATGAGCTCCACGTTTGAGATCCTCCCCTCCAGCTGGTAGGATACAGCGCAGTCAGTATAGCATTACTTTGTACAGAATTGTTCATAAAACGTTTGGGGATATGGTTTGTAGCGTCCAGTGATATGTCATTAACATCCTTGAGTTATAACATCAGACGGTCTCTCAACTACACTCACATTCCAGTAATGGAGTTCATGTTCATGCTCGTTTATATCCATTAGCTATTGCATATCTCAAGGAGGTAACACATCACTGTTTCCTTTCTATTACTGTTCTGAGGGTATTAAACATCCGATGTAATGTGTGTGATGTATTAAGACTAAGCCAACAGGAAGGCTGTACCAATGTCAGTGCAAACAGAACTATTTCCAGATCGTTGCTGAAGACACCCTGCTTCCAATCCAGTTGTGCCCATCTAGGACTGACAGCAATAGCTCCTCAGATGATCTAGTCCATTGGAATGGTGTGTGGGAGAGAGGCAGTCTCTAAGCTAACCAGATCCCAAACTGTAGAGATCTTTATGGATTAAAACCAAGATCTTTAATGACACAACGAGTTTATTTTGAATCTCCTGATTAATGTTGTTAGAATATTCAAAATCTTCATTATGAACTAAAACACTTCAGAGGAGGTGGCAGGACAGTTACTTCAACTCAGGAAATATAACGTACAGGGAGGAAAGAGACTAAACAGGGAATCGCTGGTGTGATTCCAAATTCCACTTTGTGATCACACAAGAGTCTGCTTTGCTCTCAGTGCTGTGGGTGGATTTGAGAGTAAGTCCCATTATCACAGACATTCTAACTCCTTGTTAACGCCCACTCGTGCTAATCAGTTTTACACACACACTCGAATGCACCTTCCCACACGAGGAGAGAATTGATTCAAGTCCTTGAGCAGGTGACACCAGCAGGGAGATGAGTCTTGCAGAAGGATTTTTGAAGCCACAATTCATACACTGTAGGATACGCTGCTGGTTAATTATGTTTGCGCATTAGTTTTGTGAGCTTCCTTCCCTCTCTATTGGAATACCTTCAGTGTATTTGATTTTCTGATGCAAGACTAAAGCCTTATCCACACCTGAGATTTCAGCCACCAGTGTAGCTGCACTAATGCAAACCCTCTAGAATAGACATGTCTTGCACTGGTCCAATGTGATTGATATTGGTGCATCTTAGAAACTGAGCTACCTTGTTTTAAATCATGTCTACACTAAAGATTAGGTATGGGTGTGGATGCACTGGTAGCTAACAACTCAGTATAAGCAAGTTTCAAACCTCCTAGGGTATGTCTACACTACGAAATTAAGTCGAATTTATAGAAGTCGGTTTTGGAGAAAGCGTTTTTATACAGTCGATTGTGTGTCCCCCCCCGCCACATAAATGCTCTAAGTGCATGTAGTTGGCAGAGTGTGTCCACAGTACCGAGGCAACCATCGACTTCCGGAGCGTTGCACTGTGGGTGGCTATCCCACAGTTCCCGCAGTCTCTGCTGCCCATTTGAATTCTGGGTAAAAAATCCCAGTGCCTGATGGGGCTAAAACATTGTCGCTGGTGGTTCTGGGTACATATCGTCAGGCCCCCCTTTCCTCCCTCCTTCCGTGAAAGCAAGGGCAGACAATCGTTTTGCGCCTTTTTTCTTGAGTTACCTGTGCAGACGCCATACCACGGCAAGCATGGAGCCCGCTCAGCTAACCGTCACCGTATGTCTCCTGGGTGCTGGCAGACGCGGTACTGCATTGCTACACAGCAGCAGTTTATTGCCTTTTGGCAGCAGACAGAGCAGTATGACTGGTAGCCGACATCGACGTAGTCCTAGGTGCTCTTTTAACCGAACTCGATGAGGTTAGGGGCGCCTGGGCAAACATGGGAGTGACTCAGCCAGGTCATTTCCCTTTTAAGTTTCGTCTCATGGCGATTGAGTTCTACTGGCAGCGCACTCTCTTTTAATCAGCAGCCAGAAGAAGACGATGGCCAGTAGTCATACTGCACCGTCTTGTGCCGAGCACCCAGGAGATGACGATGGCTAGCAGTCGTACTGCACAGTCTGCTGCCAGCAAGATGTATAAAGATAGATGAAGTGGCTCAAAACAAGAAATAGACCAGATTTGTTTTGTATTCATTTTCTCTTCCCTCCTTCTGTGAAATCAACGGCCTGCTAAACCAAGTTTTGAGTTCTGTCCTTGAGGCTTTGAGTTCTATTCTTCAGGGGGCCATTCAGTTTCTCGCAAAGCCACCCCCTTTGTTGATTTTAATTCCCTGTAAGCCAACCCTATAAGCCATGTCGTCAGTCACCCCTCCCTCTGTCAGGGCAATGGCAGACAATCGTTCCGCACCTTTTTTCTGTGCAGACACCATACCACGGTAAGCATGGAGCCCGCTCAGATCACTTTGGCAATTAGAAGCACGTTAAACACCACACGCATTATCCAGCAGTATATGCAGCACCAGAACCTGGCAAAGCGAAACCAGGCAAGTAGGCAACATCAGCACGGTGATGAGAGTGTTGAGGACATGGACACAGACTTCTCTCAAAGCATGGGCCCTGGCAATGTGGGCATCATGGTGCTAATGGGGCAGGTTCATGTGGTGGAACGTCAATTCTGGGCTCAGGAAACAAGCACAGACTGGTGGGACCGCACAGTGTTGCAGGTCTGGGACGATTCCCAGTGGCTGCAAAACTTCCGCATGCGTAAGGGCACTTTCATGGAACTTTGTGACTTGCTTTCCCTTGCCCTGTGGCAGAAGAATTCCAAGATGAGAGCAGCCCTCACAGTTGAGAAGCGAGTGGCAATAGCCTTCTGGAAGCTTGCAACGCCAGACAGCTACCGGTCAGTCGGGAATCAATGTGGAGTGGGCAAATCTACAGTGGGGGCTGCTGTGATCAAGTAGCCAACACAATCAAAGATCTGCTGATACCAAGGGTAGTGACGCTGGGAAATGTGCAGGTCATAGTGGATGGCTTTGCTGCAATGGGATTCCCTAACTGTGGTGGGGCCATAGACGGAACCCATATCCCTATCTTGGCACTGGAGCACCAAGCCAGCGAGTACATAAACCGCAAGGGGTACTTTTCAATAGTGCTGCAAGCACTGGTGGATCACAAGGGACGTTTCACCAACATCAGCGTGGGATAGCCAGGAAAGGTACATGACACTCGCATCTTCAGGAACTCTGGTCTGTTTCAAAAGCTGCAGGAAGGGACTTTATTCCCAGACCAGAAAATAACTGTTGGGGATGTTGAAATGCCTATAGTTATCCTTGGGGACCCAGCCTACCCCTTAATGCCGTGGCTTATGAAGCCATACACAGGCAGCCTGGACAACTACAGGCTGAGCAAGTGCAGAATAGTGGTAGAATGTGCATTTGGACGTTTAAAAGCACGCTGGTGCAGTTTACTGACTCGCTTAGACCTCAGCGAAACCAATATTCCCACTGTTATTACTGGTGGCTGCGCGCTCCACAATATCTATGAGAGTAAGGGGGAGACGTTTATGGTGGGGTGGGAGGTTGAGGCAAATCGCCTGGCTGCTGGTTACGCGCAGCCAGACACCAGGGCGGTTAGAAGAGCACAGGAGGGTGCGGTGTGCATCAGAGAAGCTTTGAAAACCAGTTTCATGACTGGCCAGGCTATGGTGTGGAAGTTCTGTTTGTTTCTCCTTGATGAACCCCCCCGCCCCTTGGTTCACTCTACTTCCCTGTAAGCTAACCACCCTTCCTTCCTCCCTTCGATTACCGCTTGCATAGGCAATAAAGTCATTGTTGCTTCACATTCATGCATTCTTTATTCATTCATCACACAAATAGGGGGATAACTACCAAGGTAGCCCAGGAGGGGTGGTGGAGGAGAGAAGCACCAGGAGGGGTAGCGGAGGAGGGAAGGACAAGACCACACAGCACTTTAAAAGTTTAAAACTTTAAAACTTATTGAATGCCAGCCTTCTGTTGCTTGGGCAATCCTCTGGGGTGGAGTGGCCAGAGGCCCCCCCACCGCATTCTTGGGCGTCTGGGTGAGGAGGCTATGGAACTTGGGGAGGAGGACGGTTGGTTACACAGGGGCTGTAGTGGCGGTCTGTGTTTCTGCTGCCTTTTCTGCAGCTCAACCATACGCTGGAGCATATTACTTTGATCCTCCAGCAGCCTCAGCATTGAGTCCTGCCTCCTCTCATCACGCTGCCGCCACCTTTCAGCTTCAGCCCTCTCTTCAGCCCGCCACTTCTCCTCCCGGTCATTTTGTGCTTTCCTGCACTCTGACATTGTTTGCCTCCACGCATTCGTCTGTGCTCTGTCAGTGTGGGAGGACAGCATGAGGTCAGAGAATGTGTTTTTTTTTAGCCTTCTAATCTTCACTAGCCTCTGGGAAGGAGAAGATCCTGTGATCCTTGAAACACATACAGCTGGTGGAGAAAAAAAAAGGGACAGTGGTATTTAAAAAGACACATTTTCTAGAACAATGCGTACACTCTTTCATGGTAAACCTTGCTGTTAACATTACATACATAGCACATTTGCTTTCGTTCCAAGGTCGCATTTTGCCTCCCCGCCCCCCCCAGCGCGTGGCTAGCCCTCCTCTCATCCCCCTCCCCATGGCGAACAGCGGGGAACATTTCTGTTCAGCCACAGGCAAACAGCCCAGCAGGAACAGGCACCTCTGAATGTCCCCTTAAGAAAAGCATCCTATTTCAACCAGGTGACCATGAATTGTATCACTCTCCTGAGGATAACACAGAGAGATAAAGAAGGGATGTTGTTTGAACGCCAGCAAACATACACTGCAATGCTTTGTTCTACAGTGATTCCTGAGTACATGCTACTGGCTTGGAGTGGTAAAGTGTCCTACCATGGTGGATGGAATAAGGCTGCCCTCCCCAGAAACCTTTTGCAAAGGTTTTGGGAGTGCATCCAGGAGAGCCGCGAATGCCAGGGCAAATTAATCATTAAACATGCTTGCTTTTAAACCATGTATAGTATTTTAAAAGGTACACTCACCAGAGGTCCCTTCTCCACCTGGCGGGTCCAGGAGGCAGCCTTGGGTGGGTACAGGGGGTACTGGCTCCAGGTCCAGGGTGAGAAACAGTTCCTGGCTGTCGGGAAAACCGGTTTCTCCGCTTGCTTGCTGTGAGCTATCTACAACCTCATCTTCCTCGTCCCCAAAACCTGCTTCCGTGTTGCCTCCATCTCCATTGAAGGAGTCAAACAATACTGTTGGGGTAGTGGTGGCTGAACCCCCTAAAATGGCATGCAGCTCATCACAGAAGTGGCATGTTTTGGGCTCTGACCCGGAGCGGCCGTTCGCCTCTCTGGTTTTCTGGTAGGCTTGCCTCAGCTCCTTCAGTTTCACGCGGCACTGCTTCGGATCCCTGTTATGGCCTCTGTCCTTCATGGCCTGGGAGATTTTTAACAAACGTTTTGGCATTTCGAAAACTGGAACTGAGTTCTGATAGCACGGATTCCTCTCCCCATACAGCGATCAGATCCCGTACCTCCTGTTTGGTCCATGCTGGAGCTCTTTTGCGATTCTGGGACTCCATCATGGTCACCTCTGCTGATGAGCTCTGCATGCTCATCTGCAGCTTGCCACGCTGGCCAAACAGGAAATTGAAATTCAAAAGTTTGCGGGCCTTTTCCTGTCTACCTGGCCAGTGCATCTGAGTTGAGAGTGCTGTCCAGAGCGGTCACAATGGAGTACTCTGGGATAGCTCCCGGAGGCCAATACCATCGAATTGTGTCCACAGTACCCCAAATTCGACCCAGCAAGGCCAATTTCAGCGCTAAGGTGGAGTAAGGAAATCAATTTTAAGAGCCCTTTAAGTCGGGGAAAAAAAAGGGCTTTGTTGTGTGGACTGGTGCAGGGTTAAATCGATTTAATGCTGCTAAATTTGACCTCAACTCCTAGTGTAGACCAGGGCCTAGTTACCTCTTCCTTCTGTTTTTGTGTTGGGCTTAGCAATACATTGTGGGATGGGGGAAGCACCTGTTCATTTTCTATGAAATGTCAATTTATCTTCTTTTCTATATCTGAAAAATATTTGTGTCCTGGCTCTGTTTTGACTGAATGTCCATATTTGAGATACGTCAGCTCAGGCAGAAATAGTCTATAGGTTCATGGTTTTTAAAAAAAAAAAAAAAAGACATAATCTATTTTTGCAGTCCCAACTGCCATTTTCCTCTTAAAAAACAACCAAATGCTCAGCTACTTGTAAGAGATTTTCACTCTAACAACTCCCATCATAAGACAAAGGAGTTGGTCGCGTTTTATAAACTCTAGTAGTATTCCTTTTGCAAATCCTGGTGGAAAGTGCTCTACGTTAGCTGCATTTGCACAAAAGTGTCTGCCTAAAATGGCTGTAAAACTGAGGCTAAGTAGATGTGTTACCAGCAATAATTTAGGAATGATGGTGAGTAAATTCCAAGAGTGCTGGTACCAGATACACCACTGAAAACAAGGAGTGTGATGCTAGTGTACTAGGGGAGAGCTTTGAACATATTCAGAGGGCAGCAAGTATTGTGTGTTAGGAAAAGCAGTTAATAGATTCAGGGCTCCAAGGTATTGTGTATATGGGGTAAAATCATCCTTTTCTAAAAAACTGATAGACCCCTTTGAGCTTGAGTGTAGGGGAAAGCATCTGTCTCTAGAAAGCACACCAATGCTTCCTCCCAAAACAATAGTTTTCAGCCAGTGTATGGTCCAACCTGGGACACTATGTAACAATCTTTATGGCTTTTTATCCTTTGTTTTAGGACCCTGGGGGAGCAGCAGGCAGCAATGCTTGCTGGGAAGAGCTCTGCCCAACCTGCTGAGAGTGGGAGTATTGCCATCACTCCCACCTATGTGGACAGCCCACGCAAGGTAACAACACTCTGGCCCAGTCTCTAGTTGATAATTTCAGAGGAGACATTCTCAAGTAACAGAGAGTTCTTGGAGTGATTGTACACATAGATTCCAGTCTTGCTTCGCATATGTGCCATGCATGTGAGGTCAGATTTTTTTAAGCTAGCAATGTCTGTTGGAGCTGCTGCTGCATCCTAAATGTCCTTGTGGCTCCCCCCACACCCCCAAGGCAGAAAGGGTGGGGCAGGTCCAGCTGTCCCTCAGTTCATTCTAAACACCTGTGACAGACAGAACCCCTGGCGCGTTGGCCTGCTTCTCTGCACACTGTGCTCAGTTAGTCGTAAGTTAGTCTTCTTGCCCATTGACCACACACAACTTGGTATGCTTTATTTTAGACAGGTTCAGGTTTTAAGACAGAAACACCACATACACAGCCCCATACAGGGGCTCTAGCAAAATGGCAGAAGCTGAATCTCCGAGGTTTGAAACCTGGCCCTTGTGGGAAGCTTCAATGCCACTTAATGATGAGCTCTCTAAGTGCCTATTTTGTTTAGGAGAGGGATGTGTTCCTGAGCGATTTACCATATATCACCTCTTTTCTAAGCAAACTCAAAGGCTGCTTAAAATTGTTACTCTGTAAGCCTCATTGGACACTGAAAGGAAGGATGCAGCTCTAGACCTCAGTCCTCCAGTCTGTCATTCTCCATGAGAGCCCCAGGGAGCCGAGATTCCACCCTAAGCCTCCAGGGCTATGTTGACCAAGAAGTTGCACTTATTTGCCTCCGTTCTGGCTTTCATAATGTCTGATGGGGTCGTCATGAGCACTGCTCCAGAGCTGAGGCACAGGTGCCTACTGAGTCATGACACAAGATTCATGAGTCTGACTTGTCTCACGATTAACTGTCAAGGAGCAGCCAACAGCCTGAGAAGGGCCCCTTTGGTGCCCTGGCACTGACCATTAAGAAAGTGCCCGATGGTACAGTATCCAGGGCATATACAGCATCCCCTTGAAGATCTGCGTTGGAATGTAGTTTGTATTGCCAAGTGAACTGGCACTTAAGTTTTGACCTTTTCACTAAGAAAAAAACTTATTTATGTTGGAGACATGGACCTCACTGAGCTCCATGAGAGGACAGGGTCAATACACTTAAACTTGGAAAAGCTAGATGCAGAACGTTAAGACTGAAGTACATTTGCAAACCTTCAGACCTTAATTTGTGCTATAAAATCTCCTCTTAAACCTCTACTGCATAGTAGCCTGCACTTCTGCTCTCCTCTTCCCTAGTTAAAAACCACACTACTTTTTGCATTGCTGGGATTTCACATAGCAGGACGTGGGGGAGGAGAGTGATATGGGGAACCAGCATGCTCTACAGATGGAGGAAGGAATAGCTTGGCTGTCAGTGATTCCTGCTGAGTCCACTGGCAAAGTATTTTATCACATGCTACATAGGAGACCTTGCTCTAAGCACAAATGCGGCTGGCCATAATCAAAAAGTAGCCATATTAAAATCTATCCTTCATGGAAGATTTAGTGTAGAGTTCAGACAAGTTCATCAGTCACTGGCAGTGTCCGGATACTCCAGTGAAAAGCTCTTTTATAAATACCTACAAATAGAGATTTTAAAGAGAGCAATGGGTATTTTCACATTCACAGGTTACAGTTAAATGTTTCCATTAGTATATGAAAGATTCCGAACAATAGCAAACCTCATCAAGCAACTTCAGCCTCACCCAAAAACATCAATGAGAGCATGTCTCAGACTTCTGGAATACATCACCTCATGCATCACATAAACATCCTGGAGCTCGGAGCCATCCACCTGGCATGCAAGGCATCCTTGCTGCAACCCCAGGGATCAACAATCCAAGTGCTGACAGACACGACCACAGCTGTGTGTTATATCAACAGACAAGAGGGAGCATTCTGAGTCAAAGTCACACCAAAATGCACCTTCCCAGGCTGCAGGACACTATGGTGGATCAGCTTAGCGGGTAGTTCTCAGCCAACCATGAGTGGTTAGCATGATGAGTTAGCTTGGTACAAAAACCATTCGGGGAACACCTGGCAGTTTGTAAAGTTACTTGTATTAGCATTTGTGATTGGGGCCACAGCTTACCTGCCATGTTCCTGCACCAAAGAAGGTGCCAGGTTTATAACCACGTGGTGAAGTCCCTAAGGACTTAAGTCAGGTGTACATGTACCCCCAGGTACAGGCCCATCTTAGTAACTTCGGATTGGAGAAAGGCTTGTGCCTAAAGAAGGCAACAAAGAATGAAAACACAAATGAAAAGCTAAAGGGCTCAATTGCCTTATCTTTTTTCGGGAGAGAATCTTGGCACAATACCTTGGTTAGCAGCAAGGGAAGAGTCCATGCCAGGTATGTGTGTAGGAGGGGGCGTGCCCATTTAATTTGTGCATGCTTTGACATTGGTGAAAGAGCTTCTTTACAGTGAATTTCTCTCCCTCTCCCTTACACCATAATAGACTTTGAGGCTGTGCTTAGAGCTGCATGTGCTTGGCCAGGCCCCTGATTAGTGTGATAGTCTCATGTGATTGTCTGGGGCATTTGTAACAGGGAGGTGGAATGTCTCAGAGCAGAGTCTGCCGATGCTCTGAACTCTGATCTGCCTGCCTATCTGGATGGAGGTGTCTTTTTGGTTTTTCACTCCCTCCCTGTGGTGACTGCACACTTGCACAATGCTGTCTTTGCTTTTCTTCACCTCCTTGTTCCTGTCACTGCTGCTGCTGCTGCTGCTTCTACTTCCTCCGATGCCTTCAGGATGGGGCCTTCTTTATGGAGTTTGTTCGCAGCCCACGCACAGCTTCGACCTTCTACCCGCAGGTCAGTTTTGAATCAGATCTTCCCATCCCTGACATCTGGATTGAAACAATGAATTGCATCTCAGGTCCTGAATTTGTAACTGAGGAAGCTAGGCCTGGGCTAGTTACCACCCGTGCTCATTGGTTTCTGCAGCGGTGAGATGTGCATTGCACTAAAAGGGTAGTAATTAATACAAAGGGACTGCTGGTGAATGCACTTATTTCCATCCACAGCTCTGTATTTGTATTGTGTTTTGGATGCTCCTGAACCCTTCCTTGTTATTCTTTACTTGCCAAATACTCAGACTTTTCCTTTCACATTGTTAGTAAGTTCCTGATTTCTACCTTCACTAAACAAGGATGGCAATAGCTCTTACTTGTCTAATTCTCTGTTAAATATCTCCTGTGGTATCTGCCTCGATAGCTGGTGCTGTAGAGAACCAGGTCAAGGTGCCACCTTAGAATTCTTAGCTTACTCAGGGATGGAAACATTGTGGAATTCACTGTGGTCTCATGGGGTAGTAAAAAGAAAAGGAGGACTTGTGGCACCTTAGAGACTAACAAATTTATCTGAGCATAAGCTTTCGTGAGCTACAGCTCACTTCATCGGATGCAGTGAGCTGTAGCTCACGAAAGCTTATGCTCAGATAAATTTGTTAGTTTCTAAGGTGCCACAAGTCCTTTTCTTTTTGCGAATACAGACTAACACAGCTGCTACTCTGAAACGTGGGGTAGTAGTGTCAGATGCCATTTGCGCACTCCTTAGTAGTTGATTACAGGGTAATGCATCCTCAGAAGGTGCTGCTAGTCCAAGCCAGCTCTGGGGTTGGGAGGGATGAATGTGCTGTAGCTTCAATATGGAGCATCTGCCACTTTTGGCTGTATCGAAAGGGCACAATTTGCAAAGTGTGAGAGCTTGGGTGATGGCAGTGAGGAGAGGTGACACAGAGTAAAGCCTTCTCCAACCCCCCGAACTGGCTGTCATCCTCCATCAAACTCCCTGCCAAGGGGAGCTGTATGCCTTCAGTCAGGTCCTGTGCTTGACTCTGGGCACTGTGGAATCATAAAGGCAGATAAGCCCTCATTATACACCTGTTTGAGTTAGACTTTCTCTGCCATTCACATCTCCCTCACCCACTCCTCTTATGTAGCTTTTACATAATGTGTCTTTCCCTAAGCCATATGTGTTAATGGCAGATGGCAGCTGATAATTACAGCCTGTCTTTTGCTGAATCTTTCTGCATTCCTGTTCTTTCTGAAAGGCTTTTATGTTAATTTTTGCTAACTATTCAGTCTGCCATGGACTAGTACAAGTGTTTCTGCAGGAGGAAAGTGTCCTGTAGTATCACTCAGTGTCATGGCTGTGGGCGAGTGCCAATCAGTTTTCTGATACTACCCTAAAAAAATCAAAGATAGATGGATTATGGCTTCTTTTTAGAGAGAGAGAGAGAGAGAGAGAGAGAGAGAGAGAGAGGTGTGCATGGGTGTTTTTTTATTTTTTGTTTTCCATAATGAAAACTGAAATCCCTCTGGTGAATTCACATGCTTCAATCTCAGAGGAAGAGCAGTGAGCTTTTAAATTGCTCACCGCTTCCATTCAGCGACTTGAGTTCCTGTTCTGTCAGTCACCATGGCTGTGTGGTGGTGCTTATTCTCTTAAATCTAAATCCTTCCTTGTTCGTTTTTAAAATTTGAAAATATCAGGCTGCAGCCAGCTTTGCTACCTTGCTACCAATTCTGTTAGCACGGTTGCTGCTTACTTGGTGATCTTTATGTTAATCTGGGTCAATCTGGGACACTGATGTAATGAATTGCAGAGTTGTCAGTAGCTCCAACTAAAACAAGGCCGTGTTTGTCTTTGTTGTACATGTCTATGGTTGCATAAAGGACTGCTTGCCCTGTGAAGAGTCTGAGCTGGGGTGCTTACGAGAGGCAGGGAAAGTCGAAAAAGGAATGTGCTGTGAATTGTATAAAGGTGTTGCTATGTCTCACTCCTTACAGGTCTCTCTAGATCAGACAGTTCCTCCAACCCTAGATGGCAACATGTTGATAAACACAGGCCAGTCAGCTGATAGGGGCAGCACTCAGCCCTTTGGAAGCTCCCAGAATATAGGAGACCAGGGATATGCCACAGCTGGCTCCACTGAGAACAGGTAAGACGAGCACAGCAGTTCAGTAATGATATTCTGTTCAATACATTCCTCTTGCTGGTTACAGGGCAGGAGGGGTACTTAGCACAGGAAACATAGGACAATACGTGCTGTGCTCATTTCATGTGTGTCAGCACTGGAAGGCACATGTCACTTGAAGATCATGTTCTGTGACTTAGATGGAGAACGCTGTCCTTGAATAGTGGCACCAAAAACCAGCCTTCTAGCCCAGTTGTCCAGCACTGAATAGACATGAGCCGGATTTCCCTCACCGCAACGGTCTGCTCCTTCCAGAACTTTTTTGTGGCTATTCGTGGAGCACTCTGAGAAAGCCAGGGTTTGAATGGGTGTGGAAATCCATATCCCCTCTTCTCCGAGGAGACAGGGGACCCTCCAGTGCATCGTTAGATCAAGTGGGTTGTTGGAATCCAAGGGGTTCCAATCTGGTGGTGAAACACGATGGGGGAAGTGGTATTAAAAATAAACCTACAGTAGCACCTGTTTCCCGTGTTAATAACTTTCAAATGGCATGCTTTGAATTGCTTCTGAACTACAGTGCGTGCAAATAGGGTTTGTATAGCATGAGTAAATCCAGTGCAAAAATGTGCTTGCAGCTTTCACTTGTTCTTCTTTAGTCATCTCTGTTCCTTAAAGGTAACTAACTCCTCCCCTTTGCTCTGTGCTGCACTAAGGAGGTTTCCTGAGGCAAGAGCTGCATGCTTGGACTCTCCTCCCTTTTGCAAATTACTGGCACATGCACCAAGAACAGAAGATAAAACGTGGAACAATTATTGCTGTGAAGAGAAGAAACAGCAGCTCTCCTCAACATCTGTCAAACTAGACTGGCAGATACAGGACTTGTAAACACAATTTTGTTTACTTTCCAGCTCTCAGCAGTCTTCTGCGAGCTCCCTGACTTCTTCCTCTACTCTGATCGAGATTCTTGAAGCCATGAAGCACCCCACGTAAGTTTTGAGTCAAAATATGCCTAAAATCTCACTGTGAGGCTTTGAAGCAGGATTTGATAGGTGGGCCCCTAATGGAAGAGTTTCATGGTCTAGGGTGGAATAGCTTTTCTTAAGTGATCTTTGTATTATTCAGTTCTAGCCTCTCCCAGCAGGAGTCACTGTAGAAATTAGGGTACAAAATGTGGCTACACAGAGGTCAGGTGCTACAGTCCCAGGCCTGCCTAAGCAGGAGTCACTGTAGAGGGAGTAATTTCGGAGCTTTTTCCATTGTAAAATACAATCTTCTGCAGTCTCAGAGACTAACGGTACACAAGCTACAGAGAACTTCAGATTTCTCATTCTGGGTTTTCCTCCTCTGCAGTAGTAATTTTTCTGTCTTTCTGTGTGATTTCAGTTCATGTTAGTTACATGCTTAACTTGTTGGGATTCAGTACAGGGATCCAGCTGCTCTCTGAACAGAAGGGCCTCTCTCCGTATTGTTTCATCAGTGCTGAGGTTGTCCACTGGCTGGTGAACAACCTGGAAGGGGTGCAGACCCAGGCTATGGCCATTGACATCATGCAGGTGAGAGAAATGTCCCATTTACTGGGGAAAGCATAGATCTTGGGAAACTGTGTGTGTGCGTGTGTCTCTCTCTCTCTCTCATATTTAAAATCCTCTTACTAATATAGTTTTCAAGAGTGTCTCCACTACTACGTATGTGTAGGGAAATGTGACTTTCGATCACTAGGTTTTTATACCTCTCCTTCCCCCAGTAAGTATTAGCTTGAGATGGAGATCACAATAAATATGCAACAATGTTTGTTTTGTAAGTCAGATACTGGCTGGAAAAAATATTTTCTTCAGTGGTTTGATTTTAGATGTCCTATCACAGAGCAGCATGATGATGTGCGATAGGTGTTGCATTTTTTTCCCCTGCTGGTGTGATGGTGGCAGTTTTACATACAATCTCACACTGACTGGTGGTTACCAAAAGCCCTCGTTTTAGCTAGGAGTGTAAGTCACTGCAGTGTGATTGTATTTTCTTCTAATAACTGCTTTGGGTACTGGAGCTGTCATGAGAACAATGAGCATAAAACTGTTCTGTTCAAGGATACTTACATAAGTACACACACTATGTGTAATACACACACACGCCCTGTTGAACCACATCAGGGTTTGTGTTTTGAGGCTCAGAAATGCTCTAGAATTCATTTCTACTGAGACTCCACACCACACCAGCTAGCAAAGAGGATCCTAGAACCTTTCTGAGCCCTGAAGCCACATGATGGCTACTTACAGCTCCTGAAAACCCATATGTTAGACAAAGGCACATAAGTAAGACGGCAAACACTGGAGGTAGTACACAGAGTGGAAAGAGTCTAGTTAGTAGGGAACTTCAAAGGGACAAAATACAGTTTATCTGGAAGATGAGGACTTCTGACCCTATTCACTACTAGCCTGCTGGGTTTTCGGCACGTCTAGGGAAGCACTGCTGCCGTTCTCATCTTTACAGGTGAGGAGCTTGAACCTTTAATGTCTCCAAAGGAAAGACTCACTTTCCTAATGTCTCCCCGTTCCAACCCCAAAGCCCCGATTCACCACTGAAAGCTGCTTTTCATTTGTTTTTCTTTAGAAAATGCTGGATGAGCAGCTGATCGTTCACGCATCTGGAGAGGCCTTGCGCACCTTCATCTATGGGTTCTATTTCTACAAGATTGTCGTCGATAAGGAGCCGGACCGAGGTCAGGCTTTTATGTAACTACTGAGCTTTCCCCTATTGCCCTTCAGTGTAGCCCTTGAATTTTGTTGAGTTGTTGTAGGTGTTGCAGCAGAAGTGCATCTTGAGAAGGGATTTGAAAGGGGAGCAGCACCCTTAAATAAATGTTTGCAGGAGGGGGGATGGTGTATAGCAGGGGTCTCAAACTCAGTTTACCTTAGGGCCAGTGCCAGTCCTCAAATCCTCCCAGCGGGCCAGTAATGTCACTGAAGATGGTGTTCAGAAAAGAAAACGTTTATATTGTATTTTTTATTTTGAGTTTCTCAGAAATAATGAATCTGTCATACAACTTTATACAATTCTTTGCCTGCCAGAGAGGTTTTTAGTGTTTGTCAGGAACCTGGCAATGCTTCAGTTCTGTCAGTTTGTTGATGTTTAGCCTCAGTAACTGAGCAGTTTGAAACCTTCAGGATTGCAGCAAGGTGGGCATCAGATAGCTGTGTTCTGTATTTTGACTTGTTTATATTCTCTGTGGAAAAAAATGATGCTGCCTCCGTGGCTAACTCTGCCCGGCGACTGGTGATGGTATCTCTGTCCCTCTCCCCCAGCCAATGGGAGCTGCAGGGGGCGGCGCCTGCAGCAGACGTTGCCAGCAGCTTGTCTACATGCGTCTCTCCTCCACGGGCCGCAGTGGGGAAGTTCTCGGGCCGCAGATGGCCCGCGGGCCGGGATATTGAGACCTCTGGTGTATAGGGATCCAAAGAGATGTACTAGCCTTTGTGAATTTAACACCAAAAAATGAAGGGTAATTTAATGACAGCTGGACAGCTCAGCTCTCCCCATCCTCCTCACCACATACCCTTTAGAAAAGATCACCAGATTTCCTTGAACTGTCGACTCACAGGATGGGAATCGGAGGACAAATGTGAGATCTCCAGCTCCCTCTGAACCTAGACTCTAGAAACTCAGGAAGTGTAATGGTAACCTTGTGTGTTAAGGGGTCTTGTTCTTGACTGACCAGTCTTTCCCATTGCCTTTATCCAGTGGGTATGCAGCAGCCGCCCACCATGTGGCACACAGCAGCAATGGACGATTTCTCCACTTTCCAGAGGAAATGGTTCGAGGTGGCATTTGTGGCAGAAGAGCTCTTGCATTCAGAAATCCCAGCATTCCTCCTGCCCTGGCTTCCCAGCCGCCCAGCCTCTTATGCAAGTAGGCACAGTTCCTTTAGCCGCAGTTTCGGAGGACGGAGCCAGGCAGCCGCACTATTAGGTAGATGCGGAACACAGATGACATCTGGTGAAGTACAAGGGAGTAGTTTTGAAGGGGAATAGCAGCCAACCAAGGGTATGATCTCACGTGGACCAGCAACAGGCTGCAGATCTCATGCTGGCCGTACATTTGTCATGCAGGTGGTCTCATTGTCATGTCTCTGGGATGCGTTTCACTGGCTGAGAGGAACAATCTCTATTCATTGTTACCTAAAAGCAAAAAATTAAAATATTCCCACCATCCTCAGAGTTTGAGGAAGAGATAATACTCCTCTCCTGTCTCCATGTGGAGCTGGTGTGACTCTTCACAACCACATGATGGAGTTCGGTCCCTGCTGTGCACATGGAAATGATGACATGTCAGAACAACAGAGCACCAAAACTTCACTTAACTAAATCTAATGTTCCTCAACAAGTGTTTGCCAGTGGCAAGAGCCCTGGTGATACTCTTCCTGTTGAGAATGGAGTGAAGTGTAGGAGAGTCCTGTGTACAGTGACACTTGGAGACCGTGGTGGCACCAGTCTAGGGTGTAATGGGGAAGAACTCCAGGTCAGACACCTGGGGCCACAATTACAAAAGATACCAGCAGTGTGAATGAACTGGGGGTTTGAATCTGGAACATCAGGGCATGCAATGGGAGTGGATATCATTATCCCATCTTAAAATCTCCTTCCATTGTAAAGCACTTTTCACTAGGGTGCCACAGAGACCACACACACGGTGCCTTTTCTACCGCTAACAGCCAGTGAAACTCACTAGTTATATGTCCTAATATGTGTGCTTTGTCATCTTCTTGTTGCATTTCCAGGCCAGTTTGAGTCACTTGCTCCTGCCATATGCTATATGTTCCCTGTAAAACATGCTAGAAAAGTCCATTGCCATAACTTCAGATTTATAAGATGCATCTTATAAAATCTCATCTAAATTTAGAAAGAGAGAATCCCCAGTGCTCTTCTGTTATATGTTTGACTCCTCTGAAGAGAAGTGACATAACCCTTCTTCTTGTATAGTAACTGTATCTTCTAAATCTGAAGCTATGGTAATCTGTGTATATTTTTGAAAGCTTTGTTCAAAGAGGAACAGCATAAGAAACTGAAAAATGAGGGGAGGGGCCTAGACCAATAAGCTCACAATTCTATTATCTAAAGCTAAAGTGAGCAGGAGGCTCCTTACCTACTACACACTAAAGCTATCATTTTGGCCAGTACAAAACCTTATTGGCATAATTAATGAGCTAGGTGAACCTGAGCCCAGCCTGGTGTCCAGATAATGTGTGGTTCAGAGGACTGAGGCTCTGGAGACCTTGGTTCTGCTCATGACTCTGTCTGGCTCACCATGCAGCTTTGGTAAACCACTTCACTCCTCTGTTCCTCAGTTTCCCCATTATAAAATGGAGATAATGATCCGTAATCAGTTTTGCTGTTCTGGGATGAAAAGCACTTCCATACTGCTGCTGTTGTCCATTCTGGTTTGTTCTAAAGGATGATTGGATTTTCCTACAGTAAACAATGTGGTGTTACCTGTTCTCAGAAAGAAACAAGTTTGTGTGCCACTTCAATGCTGTTTCTCATCTAAACACTCCAAAAACATTACCAGTACATCTGAGGCAGGAAGCTTTACTAACCTCAATGGCAGCCGGTCCACGTGACTTCATTTGTTCCTCTCTTGACTTTGGCTGCATTTGATTTCTTCCCCTCCTCCACCTTCCCTAAATGTCAGCCTGTGATATGAAACAGCATGCAAGTGTTGGGAGCTCTGGAACAAGCTCTGTGTACCCGTAAAATCCTTATCCTTGCCAACTTCCCTATCACTTATCTGATGATTGTCCCTTTTCCCTTCCCAATGAAAATCTGATCTGTGATATATGTAATCTTGTCCCTTTTGATTTATAGCAATGCATGCTGCACTAGTAATTATAACCATGTACATAATTAATCTCTGGTTGAAGAGTAACCTGTCTGCTCCTCTCCAATGTGCACTATAACTCATTAGTTAATACTGGTACAAGACACAGTTGGGAAGCAGGTGAGTTCTCTTAAAATCAGCCAAGCGTATGGAAGCCAGAGGTCTTCTGTTATAACTTCAAATTAGGACCATTTTCTAAGAACCCATTTGAGTCTCCTAAATTTAGAGAGATTTAAAATGCTAATCCAGTGATAGTTTTGAAGTTGTGGGATTGTTAGGAGTGCTCCTATGGGGATTTGCCTCCAGTTGTTTGGTCTGTGAATAGAGGCACTGGGTAAGGTAGAACGAGACAGTTTGCAGTCTTGATAGAGAGTCTTGTGTTACCAGTAACTTGGAGGAGAAACGATCTAGCAGTGGAGCAGGGAGTTCATTCTTCAGCATGTGCTAATTTATACAAATTGGCTGGTGTATTGTTGTGTCTGGCAGCTGCGCTGGCAGACAGCACCTGCCTTCCTTACTGATTTAGTTGCTTCTGCTTTACCTCCTATTGGGATGCTTCCCTCAAACATCCCAAACTGGGTTTCTGTGGTGGTTCATCATTTACGTTACATTGCATGGCTCCTGAAAAGCTGGTATTGTAACTTTAAGCCACCCACAACAGTGCATCTTCAGTGATATCTGAGTAAAAAGCAACAAGAAAAATAAAAGAATAAGATGTTGGTATGTCTGACAATACCTGGCCTAGATGGGAGTAGGAGGAGATAAATCTTTGCCAGGAAGTGATGAGACTTATTTACAAAAGAGCATCTGCATGCTCTCCAAGATGACACCTCTGTCATTTATTATTATTATTTATTTCGATCTCTTTTTCTGTTGCCAAGCTAAAGTAATTACAGCATAAACAATAGGATGTTGCACTGTTAACCCAGCCTCCTAGAAAATGGTCTTCTGACAAATTAGAGCAGAAGCAAAGGTGGGAACTCTGCCCTTGCCCCAATTCCCTCCATCTTGGCGCTGAATTTCAAAACTTAATTGGGAATTTTTAAATGCTAAGACTACAAAACATGAGCAATTCCTTTTCTCTGCTTAAAAAATACCAAACAGTTAATCAAAGACAGTTCAAATATTCAGGTTGGGAAATGTCTCAGCAATATTAACACAGCCTTAGTGCATATCGTTGGTATTTTATGTCCAATATCGAACAGCACAGAAACATATTAAACTAAGGCATGTAATAAGAAAATCAAGAAATGGCAGTCTAGTTTAAGGGGTAGGGTCCTGGACTGGGAGTCAGGAGACCTTGGTTGTATTCCTGGCTTTGCTGCTGACTTGCTGTGTGACCTTGGGCAAGTCCCTCCCTCTTCCTGTGCCTCTGTTTTCCCTTCCTACCCTTTGTGTCTTAGGGCTGGTCTACACTAAAGCTGTAAGTCGACCTAATGTAACTGAAGTTGATGTAACTTAGGTCGACTTACAGCGGTGTCTACACCACACTCTGTCGACGGGAGACACTCTCCCTCTGACTTACTTTGCGCTTTGTTGACAGGAAAGCACTCTCCCATCGATTTAGCGGGTCTTCACTAGACCCACTAAATGGACACCACTGCATCGATTGTAGCCGAGTTAGTCGTAAGTGTAGACAAGCCCTCACTTATATAGAGTGTAAGCTCTAGGGTGCAGGGACCTTCTTTTACTATGTGGCTGTACTATGTGGCCTTGCACAATGTGGCCCTGGTCTTGGAGGGGTCCTCTACGCATTACAGAAATACTAATTTAAAAAAAGAAAAGAATGCTACCTAAATGCAATAAGCCAAAGATGATAATACTGTAGGAACCTTTTTGGTTTTTTGCCTTTTTAAAAATTGTAATGTGCAGCCTTAACATTGCATTAATATAGACCACTTTTACTCTGGAAACTAAATGCATTCCTCATCTCCTTTTTGCTGTCATTGTAAACTCTGGAATACTCCTTCCCTGGTGTAAAAATGTGCAGTGTTGTGATTTGTATGGAGAAATGTAAAGAACATTATAATCAAATTGGAATGCCTCAGAGGCAAATGTTACATGGGTAGCCCTCCATAGCACCTTCAATTCCACACTGGAATACTACTAAATTATAGAACATATTATAGAATGATTTTCCACTGAATGCATCCGATGAAGTGAGCTGTAGCTCACAAAAGCTTATGCTCAAATAAATTTGTTAGTCTCTAAGGTGCCACAAGTACTCCTTTTCTTTTTGCAGATACGGACTAACACGGCTGCTACTCTGATTCCTAGAGGAGGGAGTCCCCATCTACCCCAGATTAGATGTCACTGGACTGATTAGAGTAATAATTTCTGGAGGAGGAATTGGGGCAGCAGAGTTCCCTGGTGTGGGTGGAATTCTCTTCTCCTTTTCATTCTTGTGATCTAGGCTAGCAAGATTCTTTGAGCTATTTTTGTTGGCCCTAAAAGTGCAAGGCAGGGGGATGAAGCAACCCATGCTTAAAACGAATCAGTCTCATTTTAATTTTCTTTCTCTCCCCTTCTGGATACATTTTTTAAAATACTCTTGACTCCGTAACTGCATAGCTGCCACAGTACCCGAGCAGCGAACAGTGACTCTGGATGTGGATGTGAATAACCGCACTGACCGCCTGGAGTGGTGCAGTTGTTACTACCATGGCAATTTCTCGCTGAATGCTGCCTTCGAGATCAAATTGCATTGGATGGCAGTAACAGCAGCTGTTCTCTTTGAGATGGTAAGGGTCCTTGTATTCTGGATGCTCTCAAACTTACCAAGCTGACTAAATGTGTCCTTACCCGAGTGCGCAGGGAAATTCAGCAAGGCAATTAGTGGGAAGCCAGTGAGAAGTGCTAGGATAGATGCTGTGGTGTGAAGTTTGTATGATTTTGAATGACCATTTTGCTGCTTGTTGCTACTGCTATGAATGTGTGTTGCTGAGTTTGTGTCTCTTATCATTGCTATAAATCAGTGTGTTTAGTCACCCTATCCTAGGTGTAGCATTCTCTTTCTTTTAATGAGTTAAATTCACCCTGTGCAGAGAGCCAGCACGAGGCCAAGGCATTACTTTTAAGTCCCACTTGAGCCACTGTGTAGGATTTGACCCTGTGCAAAGAGCCAGTACAGTGTAACCCACTGTACCTTGAATTTTAAAATGAAAAGCAGTGAAAAATGTTAATGGAGCCCGTGGGGTAGGCAGCCTGTTGTCCCAGTTCAGCAAAGAGGCTTTTTAAAAACCCACTGAAAACACCAAGGATAAAAATACAAGAAGTTCTCTACATTTGCTGTTTACTTTAACTTTGTTTCTTTTTGTAATTTGGCAACTTCTGTATCAAGAAACTGGCATTCAGAAATCCCAGACCGTTTACTCTCCATTCAGACCCTTGGCATTGGTCACGTACATCCTCTTTCTAAATGGAAATTTTGTTCCAGTTAAGCAGTCCTTGGCCATTCACTGTAATCAGGCTTGTCAAGGTTCCTCCCCCACTCTGAACTCTTGGGTACAGATGTGGGGACCTGCATGAAAAACCTCCTAAGCTTATCTTTACCAGCTTAGGTCAAAACTTCCCCAAGGTAATAAATATTACCCCCGTTATCCTTGGAATGGCCGCTACCACCACCAAACTAATACTGGTTACTGGGGAAGAGCTGTTTGGACGCGTCCTTCCCCCCAAAATACTTCCCAAAACCTTGCACCCCACTTCCTGGACAAGGTTTGGTAAAAAGCCTCACCAATTTGCCTAGGTGACTACAGACCCAGACCCTTGGATCTTAAGAACAATGAACAATCCTCCCAACACTTGCACCCCCCCCTTTCCTGGGAAATGTTGGATAAAAAGCCTCACCAATTTGCATAGGTGACCACAAACCCAAACCCTTGGATCTGAGAACAATGAAAAAGCATTCAGTGTTTTACAAAGACTTTTAATAAAAAATAGAAGTAAATAGAAATAAAGAAATCCCCCCTGTAAAATCAAGATGGTATATATATCTTACAGGGTAATTAGATTCAAAAACATAGAGAACCCCTCTAGGCAAAACCTTAAGTTACAAAAAAGATACACAGACAGAAATAGTTATTCTATTCAGCACAATTCTTTTCTCAGCCATTTAAAGAAATCATAATCTAACACATACCTAGCTAGATTACTTACTAAAAGTTCTAAGACTCCATTCCTGTTCTGTCCCCGGCCAAGATGACTACAGACAGACCCACAAACCGTTTGTTTCTCTCCCTCCTCCCAGCTTTTGAAAGTATCTTGTCTCCTCATTGGTCATTTTGGTCAGGTGCCAGCGAGGTTACCTTTAGCTTCTTAACCCTTTACAGGTGAGAGGAGCTTTCCCCTGGCCAGGAGGGATTTCAAAGGGGTTTACCCTTCCCTTTATATTTATGACAAGGCTAAATCAGTTTCCTTAGAAATATCCCATTTTAAGTGCATTCATAAGAACAGCTATAATGGGTCAGACCAGGGGTCCATCTAGCCCAGTATCCTGTCTTCCAACAGTGGCCAATGCCAGGTACTTCAGAGGGAATGAACAGAACAGGCAATCATTGAGTGAGCCATCCCCTGTCGTCCACTCCCAGCTTCTGGCAGCCATAGGCTAGGGACATCCAGAGCATGGGGTTGTATCCGTGACCATCTTGGCTAATAGCCATTGATAGACCTATCTTCCATGAACTTATCTAATTCTTTTTTGAACCCATTTATACTTTTGGCCCTTACAACATCCCCTGGCAATGAGTTCCACAGGTTGCCTGTGCATCTTGTGAAGAAGTTCTTTCTTTTTTGTTTTAAACCTGCTGCCCATTCATTTCATTGGGTGACCTATGGTTCTTGTGTTGTGTAAAGGAGTAAATAATACTTCCTTATTCACTTTCTCCAAACCATTCATGATTTTATATACCTCTATCATATCCCACCCGCCAGTCGTCTTTTCCAAGCTGAAAAGTCCCAGTCTTTTTAATTTCTCCTCACATGGAAGCTGTTTCATATCCTTAATCATTTTTGTTGCCCTTCTCTGTACGTTTTCTAATTCTAATAAATCTTTTTTTGATATGGGGCAACCAAAATTGCACACAGTATTCAAAGTGTGGGCGTACTGTGGATTTATAAAATGGCATTATGATATTTTCCTTTTTTTTTTTTTTTATAATCTGTCTCTTTCCTAATATTCTGATGCTGCACATTGAGTGCATGTTTTCAGAGAACTATCTACAATGATTCCAAGATCTTTCTTGAGTGGTAACAGCTAATTTAGACCCCATCATTTTGTATGTATAGTTGGGATTATGTTTTCCAATGTGCATTACTTTGCATTTATCAACACCTGAATTTCATCTGCCATTTTGTTGCCCAGTCTCCCTGTCTTCTGAGATCCCTTTGTAACTCTTCACAGTCTACTTTGGACTTAACTATCTTGAGTAGTTTTGTATCGTCTGCAAATTTTTCCACCTGTTTACTGCTTTTTCAAATCTTTTAGGAATATGTTGTACAGCACTGGTCGCAGTACAGATCCCTGGGGGACACCACTATTTACCTCTCTCCATTCTGAAAACTGACATTTATTCCTACCCTTTTTTGCTATCTTTTGACCAGTTACTGAGCCATGAGAAAACCTTTCCTCTTATCCCATGACTAATTAGTTCCCTTAAGAGCCTGTGGTGAGGAACCTTGTCAAAGGCTTTCTCAAAATCCAAGTACACTATATCCACTGGATCACCCTTGTCCACCTGTTTGTTGACCCCTTCAAAGAATTCTAATAGATTGGTGAGGCATGATTTCCCTTTACAAAAGCCTTGTTGACTTTTTCCCAGCAAATCATGTTCATCTATGTGTCTGATAATTCTGTTCTTTACTGTAGTTTCAATCAATTTGCCTGGTACTGAAGTTAGGCTTACCAGTCTGTAATTACCAAGATCACCTCTGGAGCCTTTAAAAAAGGAAAAAAAAAAAAATTGGAGCCACATTAGGAATTCTTCAGTCATCTGGTACAGAAGCTAATTTAAATGATAGGTTACATACCACACTTAGTAGTTCTGCAATTTCATATTTGCGTTCCTTCAGAACTCTTGGGTGAATACCATCTGGTCCTGGTGACTTATTACGTTTAATTTATCAGTTTGTTCCAAAACCTCCTCTAATGACATCTCTAATCTGGGACAGTTCCTCAGATTTGTCACCTAAAAAGAATGGCTCAGGTTTGGGGAATCTACCTCACATCCTCTGCAGTGAGGACTGATGCAAGACTTCAGTTAGCTTCTCTGCAATGGCCTGATCTAATTGAGCATTCTGATTTATGTGACATGCCTTAAAAAATAAAATTTTGAAATCTTGTATTTGTGCTGCTTTGCTTATGAAGATGATTGCATGCTCAGTATGCAAAGCAGGCAAAGCCCTTGGTAACTGAGCGTGTCTGATTTGTTGTTGGCGAGACAAGCTGCTCTTATGCACATAAGTACTCCTTTCCATGCAGGTATACACGATGTGATTCATTATTTGAATCCCTTCACAGGTTCAGGGTTGGCATCGGAAAGCTACGTCCTGTGGTTTCTTGCTGGTTCCAGTCCTGGAGGGTCCATTTGCATTGCCCAGTTACCTATATGGAGACCCACTTCGAGCACAGTTGTTCATCCCACTCAATGTTAGCTGCTTGCTGAAGGAGGGCAGTGAGCATCTGTTTGATGGTAAGAAATATTCCCCAGCCAGCCTTGGGTACCTTCTTGCAGGGAGAACTCTCACTGGGATGTGTAGCTAGCATAAAGAATCACACCTACAATATGTTCTCTGGCTGCATAAGATGCCTGCCATTACATTCCCTCCTATCTGCTATTAAGGATACAGCTCATTCAGCATGATGAGGGAAAGATGAGGAGGGAAGCTGTACTTCAGGGCAGTTGGCACACACCACAGCATCATGTTGGTAATGAGAGGTGCCCATCAACAGGGAGAGTTCCATGTCCTTCATTCTCCTCTTTTGCCATGACACTGAATGCTTCTATAGAAACTATGTCAGGTAGTTAACCGTGCTGTCATTTTGTAAAAATTATAAAAGCCCATTCTGCCAACAGCTCCCATCCATCCTGCTAGCCAGTCTGCATTTGTATCTTGCATTTGTTCATTCCCTCCTCTCTGAGATTATACTGGCTAGGCTTCCTTGGTTGGCATCCTCTTTTTGTTGCCATGGTTACATTCTGGGTAGGAAGGTTTGCTTGTGAGATTAAGTGCCTGGAACTGCAATCCTTTTTTTCTTTAGTATGACCTCTCCCTTCCTAGTGACGCTATTGTGGTAAGCCTCAACTGTGAGCCTTGCCCAGAGGTCAGCGCTTCATGAGTCCTAGCACAGAGAGATGCATCATACAGAGGGATGATCTGAAAAGGAACACAGTTTACAAATTTTAAAAATTCATTTTATTGATTAAATTGTTCTCACCCCTGGTAACACTCTTCCTGGAGTCTGACTGTAAATGCAGAAAGAGCAATGAACACTCTACATGTTGTGGTACAGGTGTAGCCCCACTGGCTTTAAATAGGCTATTTTAATGCCTTGATGCTCAAAATGGTGGTCATGCTAATTTTTTTCCTGATCCTCACTAAATAAAAATATATTCATCATTTGGGGTGAGGGACCCTCACGGAGGGTGAGTTGGTTTTAACCCCAGACCTTCCCCCTTGCCAAAACTAAGTTCTTATTGATGCCCAAAGGTGGGCAAAGTAGAAACATGGGACAATATTCGATAGTATCGCAAGAGCAACAAACAGTGAAACCTCCCCTCTCAAATCCTATGTATTTACTGTTTTATGTATGTTCCTTCCAGGGTCATAAAAGCCAAATCCAGGGTTGGTTCATGAATCAACTGTTGGTGTTTTTAAAAAATCCTCTTAATGGGATATTGGGAGTTCAGGGCGAGTGCTGACAGATAAAATAGGACCAAAGGAGGTGGCTTAAAGGAATAGGGGGAAGCACACAATGGAGCTGGCCTGAGGAAGCCTCTTATGGGTTGGTTAAGATTAAATGGTTTCAGCTGACCTTTGTCTGGTTCTCTTGTTTCAGGCTTTGAACCTGAAACTTACTGGGATCGCATGCATCTGCTTCAGGAGGCAATTGCACACAGGTATGTGTGTAGCACGGTAGATGAGAGTCAAATCCATCTTTGGCTATGATGGTGGAGTGTGGTGTAAAGATCTAGTCAGATTTTGGAGCTTTAAAGTAGTACTGTTAAACTTGAGACCATGAGTTATGTGTCTCCTTGAAGTCCTCTGAAAGATACTAAGTTAATCAGAATGTCTTCAAATGTGCACAGTTGGCAGTGGGTGGGAATGGGATGGATGCTCTCAATATGTGGGAGGAACGTTGTCACTCATTAGCAAACCCTATGGATTGTCTTAAGTGTAACATTAGGTTCTAAAGGTGTCCCATTCTCTTAGGCTAGAAACAGGTAAATTGTTGTATCTCTGATAACGACTGTCATCATCTCTGTGTACAGCATTTGGGACAATCCTGATTTGAATCTCTGAGTGATAACTTAAGTGATAATAAGCAAGTAACTGGGATCTGACACCTGTAGTGAGAGGCTGGGAACAAGTTGAGGAGGAATTGATGGTGTTCTTTTGAACACTGCTTAGTGAGAGAAGGGCCAATAAGGGTGGAGGAGTTAATTGGAAGGCACAAATAAGCTTCCCAGTGCCAATCCTTCCTGCCTTTGGCTGGCTGTGTAACATCCCCTGTTATGGGTCTTCACAAAGCTTTCAGTGTGGTCCCTGACTGGAATTTGGTTTCACAGTGCTTAACTCAGGCTCTCTTTCTATCACGGAGAAGGTGGCTCTTGGAATGGACCTTTTCTTGCTTCAAAATGGTGTTTTCTTCAGCCCAGAGGGGGATGTGTGTTCCCAAAGCAGCACTAGTCATCTGGCAGAACTGTCCAGCCTGATCAAACAATTCCTATAACTTGATGCACCATACCAGAAGCTTTTCTGTAGCTTTCTCCTAATTTTTTTTGTGTATGTGTACGTACGTACATACGTGTGTACACACACACACAGAGCTGGGTCCTTTTAACAGACTGCCAGATAACATTCCAGATTGGGTTATTGGTTCTGTTGCTTCATACATAAGCTAGGAGACCAACCCCACCCCCATGCTCAGGAAAAAACAGGATTGGAGAACCTGGGGATCCCTTCCTTCCCTCTGCCTCCTTCCCTTTGGACCATGAGAAGGATGTGCATATGTGTTTCCCCATCCCACCCCTTTCCCATCCCATGGGTTGTAGGAGTCCCAACAGGAATAGCCTCATTCTTTCTAGTGTTTGTTTCCCCAGATTTGGATTTGTGCAAGATAAATACTCTGCCTCTGCATTCAACTTCCCATCTGAGAACAAACCCCAGTACATCCATGTCACAGGTGAGCAATGCTTGGCAGGCAATGAGAGCCATTCTTGCACTCCTAGTTCCAATGTTGTTCTTCAGTAGCACTGATCAGCTGGCCAATTGCTGTAGCAGCTGGGACAAAGGGTCATAAACAGAAGGCAATGGAGAGACCAGTCATCTCCTACAATAAGTATAAAGCATTATTACTTTTGCCACGAGTAAAAAGCAGCAGGTTGAGTACCTGCTTTAAGGAATCGATGAGCCTTGTTACCCTTGCAAGTAGCAGTGGGGTAATGCTGAGTGCATCTTTACCTGCTACACGAGACAATAAATGAAACTCAGTCTAGTTTTCCCTTAGAAACATTTGGGTCAGCTGACAGTGCTAGGATCTAGCCTTGACCACGGACTAAACTCCTGTCCGGTTCCCACAGGGACGGTTTCTCTGCAGCTGCCTTACTCCAAGCGGAAATTTTCCTGTGGACAGCAACGACGGCGGCGCAACTCCACCAGCTCAGCCAACCAGAACATGTTTTGTGAAGAGCGCATTGGTTACAACTGGGCCCACAATACCATGCTGACCAAAACGTGGAGGTCCAGTGCCACAGGGGATGAGAAGTTTGCAGATCGGTTGCTGAAAGACTTCACAGAGTTCTGCTGGAACAAAGATGGCCGGCTCGTCCTGTTCTGGACTGGCTGTCTGGATAAGATGCATGCCAGTGCACCATGAGATCGTGCATCTGCAGGAGAGAAAATTAAAAGCGTGGGAGTGTGATGAGGAAGAAGATTCAGAGAACTGCCAGATAAGGCCATTCTTAGGGTGAATTTACCTTGGAACCCAGCCTAATCTGAGCAGTATTCCTATTGATAATCAATAGAAGCTGAGTAGGCTTTTGGGAGAAGAGACTGTATCCCAGGGACACTCCTTTCACACCAATACTCATCACCTGAACAGAGCCATGCTTCAAATAGTTGCATCCCCTACTTGCCAGAACTCACCTAAACTGAGGTGAAGGCAAGACTTTGAGACCAGGGGTTTGTTACAGGGAAGAGAGGTCACCATACGTTTCTGTGACCTTTGGAAATGACCAGGTGTTGTAAGCCTGTGACATGTCAGGCAAAATCATGCCTCACATCTCTGGCATGTATGTTTGTGTGCATATGTAAGATACACTGTATCATACAATCATGGTAAGTGTTTATATGTTTTAATATATTATTAAATAAAAAATGCAGAAAATCAAAAGGGTAATGTGGTTCTGCCATGACTCAGGCAGTGAGTAAAAGAGAAGTTATTGGTGAATAGAGCCCTGTGCAGATACTAAGTGTGTATCCTCATCCAATCCACAGTCCATGGATTTGTAGGGCTCTATAGGTCAATAAAGGAGTATGCAGAGTATGGAGCCTTGCCCGAAGGAAGTTGTTTCTTATGGCAAGTATGAAGCTTTAATGCTTGTGAAAAGGTCACAATTACTTTAAATTTCAGTTGAATTGGGTCTCTGCCCTTTAAGCTGTCAGGACTTGCTGTTTTGGGGTACTCTGGGCCCAGAGATGTGTGTCATGCTGCAGGAGCAAGGAATCAGTTGCTGTAGGGGAAGATCCACGTCTCGGGAGAAATCAATGACTGCTGAACACAAGATGCCGTTGATTACAGGATTGAGGAAGATTGTGAACAGAAACGAGAGAGAGAGATGGGTCATAAACATTGTTTCAACAAAAATGTGTCTTTATCCCCAAAAAGTTTCTGTATCCAAGAACCAGTGTTTGAGTGACTGTATCTGATAGGTTTCAGAGTAACAGCCGTGTTAGTCTGTATTCGCAAAAAGAAAAGGAGTACTTATGTATGTACAAAAGTCTGGTTTGAGCTGCCACCCTCTTCATTTAATTCATCTCAGTGTATTGTAATTACCAGTGCATGTCTGGTTCCTATTACATTAATTTTTTTTAAAGTTATTTCCTACCATTTTTCCATGCAGGTACCTTGCTGTAAACTGCTGTCACCTAGTTTACTCAACTGCCTTACTATGAAAAGTCCCTATTTTACACATACAATAGCCGCTCCGTCTAACTAAGCTTTTTGTTTAAAAAAAAAAAAAAGTTGACTGCTACACTTTCCTAGGGGCAGGGAAGTATTTGGTGGGGGGGATAGGGAAGCGAATCCCCCTGCAATGTTTACTGAAAGGTTTTATAAAGGACCCCTTTTTTAAAACGAGACTGTCCCTATCACAGGGAGTTGCGGCTTTCCAACGTTCAGCTGCCCTATTTACTTCCGGACTGTCCGGTCTACCCTGAAACGTGGTTAGATTTTAAATCCCTCCGAAACTTCACTTTGAGTGGAAACGCTGCCCCGCCTCCACTGGCCCGGGCGTTGCTGTTCTTGCCGCACCCGCGTGGGGCCCTGTTGGATCCCGCACTGCGCACCCCGGGGGGGAGAGAGCTCTGACCCTTGGCCGTGGGGCGTTTGCAGGCCACGTGCCAGAAATAAACCGGCCTGAGCCCAGGCGGCAACGGAGCAGGGGCCGGGCCCCAGCGCGGGTCCTGCAGCGGGTGCGTTCCCGGGGCGCGTCCCACGGGCGCCGCGTGTCCGGGGGCGGCCCCGAGCTCCTCCCCGCGGCAGCTCCCGGCAGCGCTGGGACTCGCAGCCCGGCCGGCGCCAAGGCCGCCGATGGCCGCCCGCGGGAGGTACAGCGGGGGCCGGGCGCGCCCTGGGCTCGGGCCCCCCGGGTCGGGGGTTCTCCGGCTGCTGTCGCGGGGGACCCGCTGGGCGCCCTCTAGGCAGGGCCCCTAATGGCCGGCTCCCCGCCTAGCCCTTCCCGTGTCTCCGCTGCGGGGAGAGGGGGCAGGACACGGCGGGGGGCCGGTTACAAAGCGGGGGCAGGGCTGAAGGAGGCCCGGAGGGGGCAGGCTCCTAGGTGGGGCAGCAGCAGCCTCTTCTGCGGGCCCCTGAAGAGCGTCTGGAAAAGAGGTTTTTAGGGTGTTCCAGACCTAGCCCAACACCCCTTGGTGGGCTTCCGCCTGCGTGTCATGGAGGAGCCCGAGCCCCCTTGCTTCTAGGGCTGGCATGAGCTTAGCCACTCTGCGCTGCGCCCCGGGGCTGGTTCACACAGTGCCTGGCTGGGGTGTGGGCCAGGCCTGGTAGCCCTGCCCGAAGATAAAGCTTTTTTCTCCCAAGTTCATGGAGTTTTCACAGCTGCATTTGTATTTCGTGGATACCACAGGGGAAATTCATGAGCCTCCATCAGAACAGTGTTAGCTGTCTGACACCGCCGGTGTTGTAGGGGTTTCCCCGGGGCAGCAGGTTTGCAGAAAGGTTGGTGGTGCCCAGAGCCTGCCCCTGCAGACTCTGCTCCCTACCTGCCTAAGGCACTGAGAGGGAGTTTGGGTATGGGGGAGGAGGTCTGGGGTGCAAGCCTTGGGCTGGGGCAGGGGTTTGGGGGGTAGGAGGGGTGCAGGCTCTGGGAGGAAGTTTGGGTGCAGAAGGGGTGAGAAGTTGGGCTCTGGGAGGGAGTTTGAGGGGGGTTGTGGGGAGGGTGCAGGCTCTGGGCTGGGGCAGGGGGTGGGGGTGCAGGAGGGGGGGAGGGATGCAGGCTCTCGGCTGGGGCAGGGGTACAGGAGTAGGGGTTGAGGGGTGCAGGCTCTGGAAGCGAATTTGGGTGTAGGCTCTGGGCTGGGGGTGCGGGCTCTGGGAGGGAGTTTGGGGGCGGGAGGGAGTGTGGGGGAAAGGGGGGGCGGCACTTACCTTGCGCTCCTAGGCAGGGCAGGCTGGGGGGGCTACCCCTAGCACTGCCCTTGCAGCTTCCTATTGGCTGCAGGGGCACTTGGGGTGGGAGCAGCGCGCATAGACATAGACCCACCCCGCCCAGGGGCCACAGAGAGGGGCCGGCAGCCACATGGAGCGAGCAGGCAGGAAGCTGCTCAGCTCCACTGCGCTGCCGGTGGTGGGTGGGGGCCCCGGGTGGAAGGTGGGGCCGTGGGAGAGACCCAGCCAGGAATATTCCTGGTGCCCAGGCACCACGGGCCCACAGAACTCGCCACTTATGGGGGTTTCCCCATTGTGCCCTGGAGAACCAGGAGACTGTTCTTAACCCACAGCATTTGGGACTTCCAACCACTGGATATGCACCACACCACTCTTGCCCAACTCTGAATATATTCAGAACCATAATTTCAGATGTGCGTTCTGTTTTAATCGCTGTGGACTCATGTAGGATGACTTCTTCCTCCCACCTCCCCACCTTTTTGTGTGTGTGGTTTTTTGTTTTTTTTAAGTGATGCCTTTATTTGCTTTTGGCTGTGTATTTTAGTTTTCCCCTGTTGTTTGCAGGCTAGGAAATTCTTTTTAAGGTGACTTGTCCAAGGACAACTGGGATCGACAGTGTGGTTGTCTGATGATAAAGTGTTTGACCTGATTATTTTTGGAGCCAAAATGAGTTATTAAAATGAATCTGTTGTATGGATATTGCATGTCCCTACCTCAAGGACAAGTTGCAGAGCCAGTCAGCACTTAAAATTCCTGTGTGTGCTGATCCAGTGCCCCTTGAAGTCAGTGGAGAGATTCCTGTTGACTTCAGTGGGTGTTGGATTTGTTCCTGTCTGACTTGAGGTTGAAAATTAAAACTGGACTCCCAGTCCAGAACCACTGTAAATGCAATTAGGGCTTTTTCTTCGCTGTGGGGGGGAGTGCATTTTTAACCCATGTTAAGCTAACCTGTGTTAAAATCTTGGTGAAGACAAGGTTGTTGTAGTTTTAACTCATGTTAGCTAGTCAAAGTAAACTCTACAGTAGAATTTCCTAATCTTCTAGCAATAGATTAAAAATAAAATATAAAACTAATGCTAAGCATCCAAATGAAGGCATAATTTAAATAAAAAGGTGGGGGGGGGGTGAAAGGGGAGCGAGAAGACTTAAGCATGAGCCAACTATGATTAAATGCTAGGGTTTACCTTGACCAGGTAATATGTGTTAAAACCTACAACTGCCTTGTCTTCACCAGAATTTTAACACAGATTAGTTAACAAATTTAAAAATACACCCTTTTCCTCATCAAGAAAAGGCATATGGCTTTGTCTTCACCACAGTAAAAAGTGTGCTTAAATCAATGTAGTTGTCTCAATGTAAAATCCGAGTCGAGACCAGGCACTGAAGTTTTCACCTCAGTGAAACCTGAGACCAACCCCAGCTAGCTACATAGAGGTAAAAATTACCTGTGCCTTATCTCCACTAGGATTATACAGTGAGATGGCCAACTTGATGCAAAAACACACCTTTTTTGCAGTGAAGACAAAGCCTGAGGGTCAGCAATGGATGACTTGCCCATGTGGTCTAGTCTACTTAGCTAAACTCTTTCTCTGTCTCTCAGCAAGTTGCATTCTGTCCCAGGGGTTCTCAAACTTTATTACACTGTGACCCCCTTCTGACAACAAAATTTACTACGTGACCCCAGGAAGGGGGACCAAAGCCTGAGCCTACCCAAGCCCCACTGCTGTAGGTGGCGGGATCAAAGCCAAAGCCTGGGCGATGGGGTTCGGGCTTTTGCCCTGGGCCCCAGCAAATCTAACGCCAGCCCTGGTGACCCCATTAAAATGGGTTCACGACGCACTGGGGTCCCAACCCACAATTTGAGAACCACTATTCTGTCCTATTCTTCAAGAGGAGCATATGTAGCTAATTCTGTAGGTACTCCTTCCAAAGTTCAGTGTGCAGAGAAGTTACCACTTGATGGCATTTACAAGAATACAAGAGACCAGTGAATCACCTGCAGGTCACTTGTCCCTGTAATTTATTGCACTTGTGGAGTTTTAGATGCTCCAAGTCAGTGTTTTTCCAATGGGCAGAAAGTAACTTTATCTCACCGACCCAGATTGAGGTTTTAGTTACCCCATTCTGCTGGATAATTAGATTTTGCCCAACTGGTCGGTGGTTACAATTATGTAGCAGACTAAATTTTTTGTGGGAGGAGCATTTTTATAAATAATTACTTTAAACATGTATTCAATGTATTTTCTATCTTTACCTTTTACTGATGCTCATTTGCCCTGTATTTTGTTCTCTAAGTTTGATGATTACAAAGTGTTCCACCGTCTTGTCATTTGGGGCAAGTCACTGTACCTCTCTGTGTCTCAGTTTTCCCACTTGCAAGCCTGGAATACTACTTGTCTTAACAGGAGGATTGAGAGGCTTAACTACTCTTTGTAATTTGAAAAACTCAGGTAGAAAGTGCTATAGAAGTGCAGTGAAGTATTTTAACGTATAGTATAAGGGAGAATTAGAAGCTAGCAATGTGCCTTGATAGGGAGGGGAGTGTTCGTCTAGCAGCTCAAACATCAGATTCTGTTTCTTTGTTGCATAGAAGAGGTGTCCAGAGGAATGTAAGCATGAAGCGGTTCATGGCGCTGCTTAAAAAGAATAAAAACAAGGACCCTCCCCAGGCCAAGCTGCTCGATCTAGCAGGACAGCTCTGCTGCAATCTTCAGAGCATGTCTCCCAGTCTGGAGAAGCTGGTTGAGGCAATGATGGGGTGCAAGCTTCAGGAATATTTCCTCACCAACATCAATGTAGTCCGAGCCTATGTGCTTGTCCATATCCACAGGGGACAGCATGACACAGCCTGCAGACTCCTGGAGGTAGGAATGTGTTCTTGGTCACTTCAGTGAAACTACAAGGAGGGCAGGAAGTCGTGTTAGACAAGCAATGATAACATACATGTCAGGAGTCAGAACATCAGTGCTTACAGCAACAACAAGTAGGAGACTAGCCTGTTGGGGTCCCTGAGGAGTTTGGGGGAGGGGTATACAGTGCTGATCTCTGAGGGAAATCATGGACAAAACATCTGTTAGTAAAAGAAAGCAATTTTTGGCATGTAAAAGACTCCAGGGACCACACAAGTGCAATTCCCATTAGAATTGGGATCCTTCTTGTGCTTAAAGCTCACCATGTCCTTAAGTGTCTCGCTGGATCAGGTCCTGAGTGCTCAGCCCCTTGTAGGATGGACCCATAGGTGGGATGGTGCGAGAGGATGGACTCATGGGTGGGATGGTGCGAGGAAGCTTGGGCTGCCAGTGATCGTGCTATGTGTGTTCTGTGAAGAGAAGAGACTTCAGCTTCCAGAGCTGTCAGCTTAGGTCCATACACCAGGTCTAAATTCACTAGGTGCATAATGAGCTCTTTTCTTGCACAAGGAGCCCTGTGCAGGTTTGAGAAGTAACAGTGGGCCATAAGAGACTCATATTTCTGGGGAAGGCTACCAACTCAGCTGACCCAGTGTGAATCCCTTTCAGTAAGTTTCAGGATGCTGAGGGTTTTTTCCCCCTCTGTGAAAGACATTGGTTGACTGTCTGGAGAGGATGTGCTCAGCCCTGCCATTGTCTTAGTGTTGCAGGGTGAAAGAAAAGAAGGAGCTGGTGCAACTTTGGAATGAGATCCACTACCACAAAGTCATGGAGAAACACCACACAGATTCCCTGACACCGGTGCAGAAATTCCGGTGCAGGAAGAGGTACCTTGGCAGTGGGATGATCTGGTGCTCTTCTTTACTGTGATTTGGGGGTGTGGTGGATGGAAACTCAAGGGCTGTATTCACATCCTAAGATAGACGTTTATTGGGGAACAGGTTTCACCGTTAACCTGAAACTTTGGCCTATTCCTATTGCAATCAATGGCAAAACTTCCATTGAGTTTAATGGTGCAGTTTCGGGACCTTGGTGATTATACTTTCTTTTTTGCCTAGGAATCCTCCACCAGTTTCCCTCTGTCCTGAAGGAATAAAGGATCGAAACTATCCTGAAAAAGTGCGCCAAAAGCTGCACAGATTTGCTGCAAATGTGACAGTGAATCCAAACAAGGATCAGCGGGTATGGATGCTATATGCCACAGTAAGAAAAGGAGTACTTGTGGCACCTTAGAGACTAACAAATCTATTTGAGCATAAGCTTTCGTGAGCTACAGCTCACTTCATCGGATGCATGCAGTGGAAAATACAGTGGGGAGATTTTATATACACAGAGAACATGAAACAATGGGTGTTACCATACACACTGTAAGATTGAAGTGTTCTCCAACTGGTTTTTGAATGTTATAATTCTTGATGTCTGATTTGTGTCCATTTATTCTTTTAGGTAGAGACTGTCCAGTTTGGCCAATGTACATGGCAGAGGGGCATTGCTGGCACATGATGGCATATATCACATTGGTAGATGTGCAGGTGAACGAGCCTCTGATAGTGTGGCTGATGTGATTAGGCCCTATGATAGTGTCCCCTGAATAGATAAGTGGACACATTTGGCAACAGGCTTAGTTGCAAGGATAGGTTCCTGGGTTAGTGGTTCTGTTGTGTGGTTGCTGGTGAGTATTTGCTTCAGGTTGGGGGGCTGTCTGTAAGCAAGGACTGGCCTGTTTCCCAAGATCTATGAGAGTGATGGGTCATCCTTCAGGATAGGTTGTAGATCCTTGATGATGCGTTGGAGAGGTTTTAGTTGGGGGCTGAAGGTGACAGCTAGTGGCGTTCTGTTATTTTCTTTGTTGGGCCTGTCGTGTAGTAGGTAACTTCTGGGTACTCTTCTGGCTCTGTCAATCTGTTTCTTCACTTCAGCAGGTGGGTATTGTAGTTGTAAGAATGCTTGATAGAGATCTTGTAGGCGTTTGTCTCTGTCTGAGGGGTTGGAGCAAATGCGGTTGTATCGTAGAGCTTGGCTGTAGACAATGGATCGTGTGGTGTGGTCTGAGTGAAAGCTGAAGGCGTGTAGGTAAGTATAGCGGTCAGTAGGTTTCCGGTATAGGGTGGTGGATGTGACCATCGCTTATTAGCACCGTAGTGTCCAGGAAGTGTCTCTCTTGTGTGGACTGGTCCAGGCTGAGGTTGATGGTGGGATGGAAATTGTTGAAATCCTGGTGGAATTCCTCAAGGGCTTCTTTTCCATGGGTCCAGATGATGAAGATGTCATCAATATAGCACAAGTAGAGCAGAGGCATTAGGGGACGAGAGCTGAGGAAGCATTGTTCTAAGTCAGCCATAAAAATGTTGGCATACTGTGGGGCCATGTGGGTACCCATAGCAGTGCCACTGACTTGAACGTATACATTGTCCCCAAATGTGAAATAGTTATGGATGAGGACAAAGTCACAAAGTTCAGCCACGAGGTTTGCCGTGACATTATTGGGGATACTGTTCCTGATGGTTTGTAGTCCATTTTTGTGTGGAATGTTGGTGTACAGGGCTTCTACATCCATAGTGTCCAGGATGGTGTTTTCAGGAAGATCACTGATGGATTGTAGTTTCCTCAGGAAGTCAGTGGTGTCTCGAAGGTAGCTGGGAGTGCTGGGAGTCTAGGGCCTGAGGAGGGAGTCTACATAGCCAGACAATCCTGCTGTCAGGGTGCCAATGCCTGAGATGATGGGGCGTCCAGCATTTCCATGTTTATGGATCTTGGGTAGCAGATAGAATAACCCTGGTTGGGTTCTAGGGGTGTGTCTGTGTGGATTTGTTCTTGTGCATTTTCAGGGAGTTTCTTGAGCAGATGGTGTAGTTTCTTTCAGTAACCCTCAGTGGGATCAGAGGGTAATGGCTTGTAGAATGTGGTGTCGGCAAACACTTCAATCTCCCTGGTCACTCGATTACAGACCTAAAAGTTGCAATTCTTCAACAAAAAAACTTCAGAAACAGACTCCAACAAGAGACTGCTGAATTGGAATTAATTTGCAAACTGGACACCATTACATTAGGCTTGAACAAAGACTGGGAGTGGAGGTGTCATTACACAAAGTAAAACTATTTCCCCCCCTGCCCCCACTGTTCCTCACACGTTCTTGTCAACTGCTGGAAATGGCCCACTTTGATTATCACTACAAAAGGTTTTTTTCTCTCTCCTGCTGGTAATAGCTCACTCTCTCATACCTGATCACTCTCGTTAGTGTGTGTATTGTAACACCCATTGTTCACAAAAGCTTATGCTCAAATAAATTTGTTAGTCTCTAAGGTGCCACAAGTCCTCCTTTTCTTTTTGTGGATACAGACTAACACAGCTGCTACTCTGAAACCTGTCAATATGCCACAGTGTTACTCAGGCTGTTGCTGAAGGTTGCCTTGCACGGGAACAGCAGCAACTACTGTGATCAAAGCCACATAAATGTTTCCAATCTAATCCCTTGTTTCAGTCAGTTTTTGGACTGAAGTTTCTCATGTTTGATCATTGCCCAAAGGGGTGTGCATTTTAATTTTTTTTAAGCTAAAGCAAAAGAAATCCAGTTGTTATGTGGAGCAAAGAAGTGGAAGAAAATGTATTCCCTGTTATAATAGTGTTTTAACAGCTCTAGTGTTGAAATGGCTGGGTGAAATTTGGCAGGGAAATAGCTCTTACTGAGAAGCACTGTAGGCGTTCTGGTGCTAACTGGTTGTGATTTGACTGAATTATAACCCATTTAAAAGTGCACTGAGTTTTCTTGCTAGACTTGTAAAGTTTGCAACCAGGATAGTCAGCCCTTGTGCGTATGTGCATGTAGCTTAGCTGGACAGAGACAAATGTAGTGAAAGTGGCCTTTGAATGAGCCAGGACTTGGCAGGAATCCTTGTCTGATTCCCTGTTTTATAAGGTAAAAACTGCAGTGCTCCTAAAATTTTCACTCAAGGGGCTCCCTCCTTCAAGCCCCCAAGGTTATGGGGAACAGGTTATTCTGGGCATGTTTAGCTTAGTTCTGCATTGTGAAATTTGTTTTTTTTTTTTAAATATTTTTCATTAAAACAGCAGCAACTTACAAAAATCTGTTTTAAGAGAATGCTAAGGTTGCTCAGTTAAGCACTTAAAAGTCAGGAAGTGACAGTGGAAAGTAGCACACTAGATCATTACTTTGTCCTGTTGTGTGCGGGCATTATGATACACGATCATGTAATTTATCAAGTAGTTTAATATAATAGATAATTTTTCTATAGCCTTAGATATGTGCATGTGTACTACTTCGAGTCTCTTAAAGTTATTTTATGCAATGCACACAACAAGCCATTCTTATGCAGTATTCTACTGATTAAATATAACAACATAGAATAATAGTGAAATTTGCTAGCATGCATAAGGTACCCAAGTCTGTGACCAAATTAGCTTTGTAGTTAACTTCCTTGTTCCCTGAATTACACCCCAGGAAGGTTGCACTTCTGATTGAAAAGAAAATATATAATACATGTATGTTGACTAAATTATTAAACTACTTACTTGAGAGAGAGGAAAATCTATTATATAAATAGCCAAAATCAATAAAGACATAGTTTCATTATCACAATGATAATATAGTACGTTTAAAAGTAAGAAAATATATTACAAGATGCTACACATGTATCTAATATAGAAAAAAATGTTATACTGTATTTAAGAAATCTGTGATCATTTAATGAAAGATTATAGTAATGATTATATATAAGGGAGAAGAGTAAAGGTTACATGTGTAACCTTAACTGTGGCATTTCTTGACTTTTGATTGCTTAAATCAAATGTTCTCTTAATGTAGTTTTTTAATGTAATACACAGGAGATTTTAAAGACCTGTCATAGATTATTTCTTAAGGCCAGAATGGACCATTATGAGAGTTTAGTCTGCATAAGGCAAGCCAGAGAATTTCACCCAGTGATTCCTGCGTTGAGCCCAATAATTTGTCTTCCAATGGTAAATTACGTTCAGTTTTAAAAATGTGCTTATTTCCATTAGTTGGTTATTTATATCAGTTAAATTACAAATAAGGCAAAAACCCATTGGGATTCTTGGGGTTCCCTTTCTCAAATAGGATGTCAAGGGAGAATTAACTTTTTCTGTTCTCTTCCTCTTTATGAGCTGATCAATCAGTGGGAGCTATGCATGTTCTCCAGGTACCTGCATAAGGGTCTGGAAGCTCATACTGTCTGATGGCTTTTGGAAACTGGAGGGACGAGCATGGTTATTTGGATGTGCTTTATTCTTTTTCCCCTGATTACCTGGATCTGCAGGAGGGTTTGGCTCAGGATATGAACCTGCAGCCAAATCAGGTCTATAACTGGTTTGCCAATTACCGTCGTCGTCAAAAAACCCGGCTCAGTCGGCTGGAAAAGCTCATCAATTCAACCAATGAGGAGCCGTCAACTCACCAAGCAAAACATCAGCCTGATAGTGGATCCTGCATTCCACAAGCTGCAGGTTGGTCTCCTCCGAGTGGGCTTGGGATATGGAAGCCTGTTTTAGGATCACCTCATGATAAACAGAGGAGTCACTATTAGCTACCCCTGCTTCCTTGGGATCAGTAACTCAGCATTACTGAATCAAGCAGACATGGCAGGATTATGCTCTGGTATACAGGCCTCCTGTTTGCGCTGTCAGCCATTAGTGTGGAAATAGGGAGTTTGTATCAAAGTCATCTCCTCCTTGCAGCACTCTATTCCTGTAGGGCATCATTGTTGACACAATGGGTGTCAAAAGAGTTATAGCAGAGTTGACTCCTACTGCTGCATCCAACTGTTAACATGGTAGACACCACTCTGGAGAGGGTATAGCGGGTGTCATGGCAGTTGACAGTGCTCACGCATTGGTGAAGTTGGCATCTGGTTCCTTCCAGCCCCACACCTCCATGGACGTAGCATGTCACTTTCCTAATGTCTTGCCCTTCACCAGCCTGGCAAGTGAAAATCTGAAGGTTGCACCTACATCTCTCACACTACCCAAATGCCTTGTCAAGGTTGGACAGGGTGCAAAGCGCCAATCTAGATCATGAATACTAAGAGTTGCTAGCAACACAATAATAGTTTAGAAGAATCCTGTTCCCCAAGCTAATAAGTGGGGTAGCCTGGTGCAGACATGTGACCCTGGAGCCGCAATTCACTCCAGTAAAACTTAGTACAAAACCTGAGCATTTCCATTGCACCCTTCCAGGGTCATAACCAGAATTCAGTCATCAATAATGACAGGGGGAGCCCTGTTGTATTTGCCCACTAGCACCAACCTTTGTTAGTTTCCTTTCGGCATCACAACTGTACTGACCCTAGGGCTCCCAGGAGTATTGGGTCACCTACCCTGTTCTGTGTCTTGCAGATGCATTTCATGCAGGCGTTGGCTCGGAGCAGAAAGAGATTACCCTTGTGCCCTGTGGTCCGGGGTGGGAGCAGTCAGCTGCGGGTCTGGACTGGTCTGCTGATGGGACCTTTTCAAAGTTGCTAGAATCCAGGTGATGTATGAGGGAATCTCATCATTCTAGGAGAAGTGCAGTGACTGCGTGACTTTAATCTCCCTCGCAGGACTGACATTCCCGTCAAGCTGGCAGTGCCCAGTGAGACCAGTTTGGAGTCTTGACTCCTTTCATAGATGGGAGTGATCAGTGCCCCAAAATCAGCTTCAGCCATTCTGAGCAGCTGGCACAGACTCGCCATCCCCCTGGATTGGTGCTCCGGGGTTCAGTTGGCAGTGACTCCTTTCTAGGAGACAGGGGGCTTAGGGGTGGAGCTGCTATAGGTACTGAGCAGCGGTTTCTCCCATTAAGAGATGATCATGCTCTTTGTAGAGCAGTAAAGTCAAGCCTCTCATTCACTGCATCACTATAGCTTTCTGCAGAGCAGTGAGTTACAGGAAATGAGGTCAACTAAAACTTCAGTGACCCCTCTCAACACTGAAGAGCCTACCGCTTTCTGCACTAAGGCTGAGCACAGAATAAGCCTTAGCTCTTCCACCACGGAGACCAGACAGACGTCAAGTTTTACTGCCACTAGCCCCTGGCTGGAGAACTTTGTCCTGTGCTCCTGTCGCTCGCTTCCCTTCCAAACAGAATATCTGGACGCAACGCAGCCAACTCCCAGTGCAGAAGGAGTCTCTGGCGAGAGCAGCCCTGGTAGAGCAGGTAAGTGGAACTGCCCTCTGTTCAGAGCCATTGTTGGTTTGAAAACAACTTGATTTGTTGTCTTAGACCTTCCTGCTTCCACAGGCAGCCTCCTCTGTCTAGTGACAAGCAGGGGAGCTGGACTTAACCTGAGCTCTTGGGTCCTGCTCTCAACAGGTCAGGGAGCAAGTCTGAAAATTGAGATCACTGGGCTTGACCAGCGTTTATTTTTACCCCTGTACCTCTTTGCTCAGGCTGCAGGCCCTCCAGCCACTTCTGTGAGGCCACACTTACTCCTTAGCTGCTCCCCTGGCCAGCTCCCTTCAGCTGTTTGCTGTTCACCTTAATCGGCTACTAGCTTTTAAATATTTAAACCCTCTTGGTTCTCAACAGCCGAGTGCTGCTTGCCCTGGCACTGGCTAGGCAGTCCCTCTCAGCAGGCACTCACCTCCTGGCTGTGTGTCACTCCAGGGCACCCAAGCCCTCCTGCTAGCAGAGCGTATCAGTCCTTCAGAAACATACCCTTTTTCAGTTTCTTGTCCTTACTTGATCTTCCTTGTCTTTTGCACCTCTCCCTTTCTTTCCCCTGCCTTCTTACTCGCTCCATCCTGTCCCACCCCATGTAGTTCACTGATCCTGCAGCTTTCCCTGTCTTCTCCCCCTTCTCTGGAATGGTCTAATTTGGACACATTAATTCATGTCTCCAGAGCTGAGAAGGGAAGTTGGATGGAAGTGGTGGGGAGAGGAGCAGCCAGTCTTGCAGCAGCTAGGTGCCAGTTAATTACTGTGGCTGGCCATAATTATGGGTGTAGGATTGTGGTGCGTCTGTCATGCAGCCTCTGATGAGGAAGGCTGGGTTTGTGGGCTGAGTCTTGTTATCCGCAGCTCGCTTAACATTGGCATTTACTCCAGCAGGTGTCAGAGCTTCTGGGAGCAGGGTCCCTCGAGGTGGCTGTACTGAGGCCAGTTCAGAAAGCATCAGTCACCAGGCAGATTTAGAGATTGAAAGTTTCATGCTTAGAGAAGGACATCTAGGGCCCCTGGAAGCCATTCTTCCCCACAGGTAACAGGCGTGGAGGACACAAGTGAGAATGGAGTTCTGTGCTCCGTTCTTTCCCTGGTCTCCAGGCTCCCTGCCTTTGAGCAGGGCTTTGGGAACAGTGTGATGATACTTCCCACACCGGGGGCCTGATTCTCCCACTGCCCTGGCCTTGTGTTGACGTCTTCATCTGTGCACAGGGGTGTGAAATGCTACATAATTGCACTCACTGTGCGCAGCGTAAATGCCTCCACATAGTACAGGGCAAAGGAGAATCAGGCCCCCAGTCTTGTACGAGAAGGGACAAATCCATCCCACCCCCATCTGAACTGGGTTCAGTGTCTGAACTGCTTGCCCAGCTTGTTTCTAACAGTGGATGCCACCTGTCCTGAGTGTGATGGGCCCATCCTCAATCCTGACAGCTGGGTTTATGGAGCCTGTGAATCATCCTGAAATAGCTTTTGGAGATGCACAGCATCAAAACAAGTTTCTTCCATCCAGCAGGATATCAAAGGTGGCAGTCCCTGAACTCCAGCTGCACTGTCTGTCTGTCTCTGCACCAAGGTTTCTGTCTGTACGAGATGTTTCATGGTTGCAGGTTTTCCCCTACAGGTTTTGCAGCTCATGGGATGCAAAAATGCCCTGGTACCATCGTAATGTTACATAGCAGTAGATGTCACAGAGAAAATATCATGAAGTTGCTTTTGTTTACTAACCTGCAGGAGAAAATACAATCAGCAACCTCCTATCCCAGACCTTCTCCTCCATTCTTTCTACCATTTGTGTAATAATGACATTATCAAACACTATGTAATTAATTCTCACAGAAGTCCTAGTAGATAGATAAGCATTATTATCCCCATTTTATAGATGAGGATACTGAGGCATGGAGAGGTTATGTGACTTGCCAAGGGCACAAAGGGAGTCAGTGTGAAGGTTGGGAATAGAACTCAAAACTTCTCATTCCCAGTCCCTTGCTGAAATGTCTTGACGCTTTTCCTGTCTTCCTCTGCAGTTTTTGCCAGGACTAGCATTTCAAATATCCCATACTGGGTGGTTTGGGATTGCCCAGGCCTGGGGATTGTAATAGACACAATGGGGCAGGGCTGCAGGCTGAGTTCTGGGATTCATACAGTCTTAAATAGCAACTAAAGGTCAAGAAGGATCATAGAGGAGCCGCTGTTGACGTTATGGCTGGATTTAAAACCGTATGTTCTGTTTCTAGAATGAATCATATTTATTTTTAAAATATATTCTGCAATTGGGGAAAATATAGGGTAAATGTCTCCTTGTTGCGGTATGTGACTTGGGTACATAACCAATGTCAAGAAGCTGCATGCCATCCCTCCTTATCATACTCCGGCAGTGGTAACCCTTGCTGATTGCAAGGACACCTAGACATGAGGACAGAGTTAGTTTCCTCTTCTCCTATCCGTGCTGCTACTGCTGCACATTGACTTATTACCTGCCTCAGTTTCTCCCAGGAGGGTTCTGAAATTGGCACAAGATGTAGAATTTTCAGAAGTGACTTAGGCATTTAGGGATCTGAGTCTCTATAAAGGCAATGGGACTTAGGGGCTCCTTAGTCACTTAGGTGCTTTTGAAAATGTTACCCATGGAGACTGGAAGCCACAGAGGATTGTCCTTCATTGTTATGGGCTAGACCTCTAATCAGTGGACATCTGGCCCAATGGTGAAAGGGGAATATCTTTGTGCTTGGTGGGCCACTGTAACCCCAACTAATCTTTGCCTCAGAGGAAAAGTTCCAGTTCCTTCCACTCAATAATAACAACAGTAATTAATAATAATATCACACTTAGCTCCTTCCATCTGAGGATCTCAGATATTAATTAAAGGAGCCTCTCAAACACCCTGTAAGGCATGTCAATGGCATTGTCCCCACTTTACAGATGAGAAAAGTGAGGCCTAGAGAGGGACATGACTTACCCAAGGTCACATGCTGTCAGTGCCTGGAATGGACTTCCAGCCACGTGCTCTCACTACCAGATCACCCTCTATCCCTTATTGATTGGTGACAATTGCAGGAGCAGATCTACAGGTCAACTGAGAGCACCTCAGTCTGCTTCTGTGTCATTGTAAAGGTGCTCACCCTGACTGGACTCAGCCTGAAAGCTCATTAGAACAACTCCAGGAGATTTCCTGCATCTCTTCATAGTCTGTCTTAAGCCCCTGGACTGTATCCAAATCCGGCTTTGTGATTTGCAGGGCCCACGGCTACAAGGAAGGAGTGTGGGGGAGGAATTGGACTATCTGGTCATGCTGCTGGGTGGGAATAGTTGTGTCCAGCAAGTAAACTATGGCTCCGTGTGGGGCCCCAAGCCACTGCTTGTTCAGACCAACCTTGCTGTGTCCTCCTTGCTCCTCTGGTTGGAGGGGGTGAAATTTGACGCAGCTCATGATTCATGCAGAGCAAAAGTCCCTAGTGATGGGCATTTGAAACAGAAAAGCCCACTCACCCTCATGGAGCAAGAAAACCTGGATTTTCCAGACAGCATGTTGGTTTAGGATGCACAAATGCTTTGGTGCTCATTGCAAATTGTGGGTGCTGCCTGCATTGTTGGGAACCTAACTCAGGCTGGTGGGAATGGTTCTAGCAATGGGTCCTCTGCTCTGCATCTGCTGTAAGCCAAGTGACAGTGAGGAGTGTTGCTGGGAGCAGCATGGACAGTACTGCTAACACAGCGGGCAGGATCTGGAGGTACCTCTGAGACTTGGAGGTGGTTATTGAGAGAAAGGGAGAGATGCATTCATCCCATCTGTCAAGTCATCTCCCCCCACTCCCCTTTCCCTGGCCTAGCACCTGTGGCTCTGAGCATAGCCAGCATTTCTGTGGCCCCAAGATGGGACCCTTGGGGGAAAGCCCAGATGTGATGTCTGGATGAGGGGCAAGCTGCAGGCTGAGATCTGAGACTCTCAGCTAGAGGCCTTGACAGATTGTAGAGGCAGCATTAAGGATGTTTTGGTTAGTTCGAAAAGCTGTGTATTTTGACTCTAAAATCATTGTTTTTGTCCTGTTCTCCAGGATAGACACAATCCTTGGTAGATGTCTCCTTGCTGTAGAGTGTGTTCTGGGTACACAGATTCCTGATTTTGCTTCTGTGCCAGCCCTCTTTAGCCCTGCTGGCAGTGACAGTGTTCTCACTGCAGGATCTGTTTAATTAAACCATTCTAATAAGGGTAGGGAGGTGGCGTGGGTTTACGTAAGTGCTCACCAGTCTGTGCACAGAAGCTTCTCCTGCAAATGTCCCTCCAGACCTGCTGCTGTGAGGCTAAAGTAAATGATGGGTCGTGCATGATTGCAAAGGGAACACCCAGGAGGTCTCAGATTCTCATGTAAGCTAACTTGTTCCGATGGTTTTCCAGTTCCCCCCAGGCTGTGCTTGGCAAATCCCAGTGTCCACCTGTTTCCACATCCCATCTGGAGGAAATCCAGGCCTTGGGACACAGCCAGGTAAGAGAATGCACTCAACCTATAAAGGAAGAGACATCGGGAGCGTAATCCTCTCCAGATGGAGATGGGAGATGTGAAGTAGAAAGTAGGGCAATTCTTTAAGGATCATCATGATGGGACAGGTAACAACAGCATATCCCATTGCTGATGTTCTTAGGATGTGGTGAAAACATGCACACAAGTGTTCTATTTCCAGGCTCTTCCACCAGAGGTAGGTCCCCTCCACTGACCAACATTTTCAAATGTGGCTGTCTAAAATTAGTCACCAGAATTGGTATAAACACATAACTCAGTGCTTTGATTTTGATAGGTGCTGAGCACTCAGAATTCCCATTCATTTTCAGAAGAGCTCAGCACAGTCAGTGCGTGTTGGGTCCTGGGCCCTTTTGAAAGGGGGTGCTGAACTCTGTATAGAAAATCCAGCCTTCCTTGCAAGGGAGCCACCTAGCTATTCTAGCCACAGCCTTTTACAAGGTGACATTTTCTTTAGCAGATTGAGCATTGGATGTCTAAGGTTTAATTTCTACTGGCTTTCTCCCTCAGTACAGGTGGGATTTATCTCTTGTAAATGAAATGTTTTTATCTCCTCCCTCAGCCATGGCATCATGTCCCGTCCTATAAAAGAAAGTGAAGATATTGGTAAATTTCTGAGTGTTTCTTTTTGAGAGCTGTGAGGCAGGTTTGACTAGTGTTCTCCTTTCTCCTTTCCTATTATCTTTATTCCTGTGTCCCTTAAAGGTCTTGGATCCTATGTAAGGCAGGCTAGCCTGGCTCTGACATTCATGCACAGTGACTTGGATATTTGGGCCATTGCAATCTCAGGATATTTACAGTGTGATAAGATTTCTTCCTAGGAAGAATATAAACTCCTTCAGTGCTGTCCATTGCTTACTGGCTTTTGCATGCTCAGAGGCAAATCCTTGAAATGGGAATAGCTGGTAAGCAATTTGGGTCTCTGACTGAGAAGCCTGGTATGGGGAATCCCAGCCGTCTATTGCTCACTCCCATTATTTAGTCACAGAGTCCAGTAGGCATTCAGGAAGGATTAGCTCCTGGTGGCATATTAAAGATGTTGATTCATGTCCTAGCAATTCTTCTCCTTTTAATGCTCAGAGACACCCCTCGACCCCAAGGTCTCCGAACCCAATCTAGGCAAGTTGTCAGAGGCCAATTCCCTGGGCAGTGTCCACCAAATACTAGAGAGGGATTTTCTTTCACATAAATTGCTTATCCAACCCTGATTAAATTAAACATATGTCACTGTAGCTGCTGATCCTGCAGAACATATCGTTTAATGCACTGTTTATGCACACTGTAGGAGGTCTGCACAGAACTGTGTATAGCTAACCACCCTAGATTGTGCATGCTTAAATGGTATGCACCTTCTAACAGCAGCTGTGTGGTTTGAATTAGGGATGTAAAATATTAAATGGTTAAACGGTTAACCGATAAGTATTAGTCTCACCGTTAATATATTGCAGTTAACGTTTGGTTGGGGCTGGCGGGGGTGAGGGTGTCACATGATGGGATGGAACTGCAGAAGCGGAACTTTCCCAGCCTCTGAGTTCTAATGTTACTATGACAATTCAGTTGTCACCAGCCAGGAAGGGAAGGGAGGGGACGCATGAGGCTCCGCCCAAGCTGTTGGTGTGACCAGATGTGGAGCGTGTGACTCTGCCACCCCCTCCCCCGAGGGGAGAATCCCTGTGATGGGGGACAGGGAGGAACCTCCTTCCTGAGGCAACGACCGGCCGGGCAGAAGGGGCATCTCCTACAGGGGGAGTGTGAAGTGCCGGTCTGCCTCATGGTGCCACAACCTGTCCCTGCCCCCCTAACCGCTCAGTTCAGACAGCTACAGCCCGTGCCCCCTCAGGAACCCCTATGTGTTCAGCATGGGTTTGTCTGGGCACCCAGACCCACCGGTCCCATGGCCTCCCACGGCTGCTGTACAGGCTGGGGCTCTGGGGATCACTGCCTCCATTTGCAGACCCCTTCCCTCTGGCTTGTTTGCCGTGTGTCTGCAGCGGCTTTCTCGGGACCCGTCAGGTGAAAAATAATATATTTAAAGCACAAATCTTCACTTGGGTGCCAGTACTAGGCTAGTACAGCCTCTGAAAAGTGACAAAGATAATAGATAGGTGGGGTAGATTGTGAACTTGTTAATGATTAAAGGGTTAACCGATATAACCGATGTTTAAATAGGTACTTTTAAAAATATTTACATCCCTGGTTTGAATCTGTTCTCCCAGTGTCATTAGCATTTTAGATATGACATTCTTTACAAAATGTTTCTTACTGTCCCTGAAAAGGGATTTTTCCCCCCGTAACAACCATCTTATAGAAGCAGAAAGTAATGCTGCAACAGGAAATAGTAAACAAAACAAATGAGTTAGTTTCCTTAGTAGGTGACCTGCTTTTTAACACTGCTATTTAAGGCAGCAGCATCCCTGAGGATGGAAGCAAGAAATCCAGTGTGCTGAGAGTTGTGGTGACACATTTCTGAATTGGATGATAAACAGTACAACCTAAGAAATTTCCATCTGACATCCATCTTGAACTACCTGTCACGTTTATTTCTTGGCCTCAGATTTACTGGTGTAGAGACCACTTAGCATCAGTTTCTGTTTTTCTTATACTGATATAATCTGGTGGAACAAATGTTTTGAAAAGATAGTTTAAAATGTCTGTTAACCCTATTGTGGGAGGCAGCTGCAGCTCTGAAGACAGTAACAGAGACACCCTTTGAGCCTCTAAGAGCAGCAGGATGAAGATCTTTATCTTGGAAAATGACCTTTTTACAGCCATAACATGAACCAGATGAGTAGGAAAGCTTTGGACATTGATGATGAATGAGCCTGTTCTAAGATTTCCAGGGCTCGCAGTCTCTCTGTTGCTAGAGCTTTCACATTTCTCCCATCTGGAAGGGAGACATTGTGGGTAAACAGTTTTTCCCTTTCTCTCTCTCACTCTGTGTGATGATTTGCCCTGTTGGTATTCAGTAAAAGGAACAAGAATTCCTCTTGCTTTCAGCCCCCTCTGTACATATACTCCATCGTTACCCCGGTACTCCCACACACATCTGTGCTCTTGTATCTCTGCTCAGGAAGGAAAACAGGAGCTCCTCTGCAGATGGTAATTGCATCCTTAAAGGAAGTGTACAATGAAGTTTGTCGTTCTTTATTTTGTCTTTCAGGTGCTGGAGAATCCACTAAGCGATCCCATGACCAGCGACACATTCTGGGCAGCATGGCTCCTCTTTGAATTCTCAGTTGGTGGTCGAATGTAACTCACATAGCTAGACTTTGTATGGTGGTCTGCAGTTCTCCAGTGATTGCCCCTTTCTCGCCAAAAGAGGCTGTGAGATAACACAGTGTAGTTAACTGGGAAAGGAGACCTTTTCTAATTGTTACTAAGTTCATTTTGACTACAGTTTTATCAAGAGTTTTAAAAGTAACAAAAGCAGTGCTCTCTGAGGTTCTTGCCGATCACAGACTTTAACTGGGACAATTTGAAGCTGCGTAGCCCGTTGCAAGTATTTAGTCACTGGTTCTATGGAAGTTAAATTGTTCAGATCACCCCGTATTCATAACTGGGGTGTATCTGGATGAGATGGTTCTGGGTCCACCTATTGTTGTTGTTGATGAAGTTGTGTAAAAAGACCTTCAATTCAAAGGGAGTAAAACCTCAGAAATGTCGTCTACAGTGTGGATGCCCTGTGGGTTTGTTAGGGCTGGAGAATTTGGGACCTAGCTGAGCCTTGATACAAAGCTGCCTCCTCCCGCCTCTGCAGTTCACTTGTGCTGTGAATTCTGGGGCACTGCAAATCCCATAGTGCCACAGATCACACGTTTTGGAGCACTATAGAATTCATAGCACCCAACAAAACTGTATTATAGAGGATGAGATGGGGAAAGCCAGAGTGTCAGGGCCCAGTAGCAGGTGGACCTTGAATTCCCCATGAAGGTCGGAGGAATGGAGAGGGTGGGGACATCTGAACCCTTTCAGTCCACACTTAGAATCCCAACTCCAGCTGGACAGGAGCTCTGCAACTGGTCCTAATGGTTGCCTTTCCCACAGTCTACTGAAACTGAAGGCCTGATTCTCTACTGCCTTGCACTTACACCTGTACAAAGTGAATGTAGAACACTACCATTTTCATTTGGTAGCATATTAAATTGACTTTGCATTTATTTTGCAGGTGCAAATGACTGCTTGAGGTGCAGGGCAGTGGAGAAGCAGGCCCTGTATGTCCCCAAGTACCTTGCAAAGCAGCTTTTGAGTTGTGCAGCCCCAGATTCCCTTAGACTGCAGGAGTATGTGGCCTCTAATAGAAATTGGTAACTGTATTCAGCTGAAGTCTAATACCTGAATTTTGGGCAAATAGCTGAGGCTCCTCAAATAACTGAGGATCGGAGGAGTGTACTGCGAACCGTTCCTCTGTCCAGATACTTTTTCCCAAACCAGCCTCCAAGCCATCTGCTTCTGCTCCCTCTCCATTGTGTTTTTTTGTTATATCACAGATCAGGAGCCCTGCACTTTTCCTTTTATCTCAACCTGGGGCTAAAAAATGGAAATTGTGAGAGAAATAGGGGAGGGGGGGTTCATTTGCACCCAGGCTTAAAAAAACTGAGGGGTAAATCATTGTTTAGCTTTTTAAGTATTTACCTCAATTGTGTATCTTTTAAAAAAAGATTCTGGATCACAAAAGAGGATCCTTCTTGCCTAGAGTCCAGGCCTGGGGTTCACGGGTGGAAGGCTGATGCCCACATTGACTCTCTTGTAATGAAGTAAGTTTGCAAATAAAGGTTATGAATGGACATCTCTCTCCATGGTTCATTTTCCACAGAGTAGAATATTGTGTGGTTATAAAAAGTCTTTTAAAAAGCATAATTCCACCAGGCCTCAGGCACGTTTGTGCTGTGAACCTACTACTGCGGGGTGTACAGGGAGCTCCCTCAGGAATTCATCTCTATAGTTCTTACCTAAGTCTCAGTACCAGCACTGGCATTTGATTGCTTTTTCTAACTCGGGTTCCAAACCTTTTGCATCTGAAACACTTGTGTTTGGAGGGGGCTATATGAGATTGTTGCTGTTTTTTAGTGAGGGGGATTTAGGTGAATTGGAGTGTATATGTGGTCAGGAGGGGAGCAGTCATTTGATGTAGTGGAGGCAGAAGGACTCTTTCAAGTCATTTTGAAATGTGTACTTCCTATCGTAACAGACTGGCTTTGTGCTGTCATTTTCAACACTGACTGGCTAGTTAACCCATCCCTCTCATGTGTAGAATAGTCTTGCAGCATGGAAGGGCTGCCACAGGCCATTTGTCGTTCTTAAAAACTACATAAATAATAAAATGCAGAGAAGAAAATGCTGGTCCCTATAGAGAGCTGATGTTTCAAAGCAAGTCCCAGCCCTGCTTCCGTCTGCCTCCTGATTGGGTATGGATCCTGGTCTGCCTTTAGCAACAGAGACAAATATATCCATCTCCTTCGCAATTGGCTGTAGCATGCTGTCGAGCCATAGCAACAGCGGAAGATGGCTCTGTCTGACAGATACATTGGGCTGCAGTATCTTACAAGAACAATAAAGCAACGGGCACTTCCCTTGTGCATCTAATGTGCAAGTGGCACATGAATAAATAAGTATATTCTGGAGGAAATGCTGGAATCTTCACAAGACGTGGAAAAATAAGCAGGCAGATCCAGAAACTGCTTATAACAGGCATTTCCAGTGTGAACAAAGGGCTGCATTGTGATCTCAGCGACACTGGTGTAAAATCCAGAGTTGAAATGGCCTTCTGTTACCATTCATGAGGGATCGTGGTAAATGTAGACATAGGACACCAGAGAAGGTATTTGATCACTTACCCCCAACAAAATAATCTTCCATTGTCATTATCTACGATACAGTCATTCTGTGCTATGTGATGTATATACATGGAACCATGGAGGGTTCCATGTCACTGTTACTGAAGAGTGATACCTTGAATCACAAGGGAAATTATGCCTGTGCTGTAGTGAGGCATATTTCTGGCACCTTTCTGTGAAACATCTGGTCCTGGCCACTGTCAAAGACAGAACACTGGATTATTAGACCATTTGTCTGACCCAGTGTAGCAATTCCTATGTTCTTATTGATTACAATTAAAGACACCATTTCTAAGAGAAATAACATGCCAAGGCATGCAGTTGTTTGAGATATCATACTTCTTGAGTGCTGGAGGCAATTATCCTTTGGTCTCTTACCTTACAACAGCAGTCCACCTTGGATTGTTTTGTTATTTTTTTAAAACTATCCAAGAATTTAGATTTTTTTTGTGACGCAAGAATGAAGCTCAAATCAGCAGAATCCCTGAGGTTGACTTATCTGGAGACACTGGTAGCTACTCCATAGTGAAATTTACATGAAGCTTAGTACTTAAAGCAGGAATAAAACCGCTCTGTTTCATGGTTTAATGAAGTAAGCTGTAGCTCACGAAAGCTTATGCTCAAATAAATTGGTTAGTCTCTAAGGTGGCACAAGTCCTCCTGTTCTTTTTGCGAATACAGACTAGCATGGCTGTTACTCTGAAACCCATGGTTTAATTAATTAATTATGTTTCCAAATTTGGTACAAATGCTCTTCAGAGGACAGTTGAATTTTCTAGGTCGTTTCCCAGATGAAATATTTTATTCCTTCTCTTTTAAGGTTTGTCTGTTGTACCCAAAAAATCAAAAAAGTGGGTTCTTCATATTCATCTGCAAGACACATGAAGTCAGGTGGCTGAAGCAGAACCCCAGTCTGACCCCCAGCCAGTCTTTGCATCATGTAGCCTCAATAATATTGAATTTTTATGAGAGACTTTGAGGCGATAAGTGCAGTTGAACAGGTATTTGGAAAAGACATTCTTGCAGAAAGTCTCAAAGGATCTGGCTTTTCATGTTGACCTACTGGGAGCAGAGAGGAGTCCAGAAATATGCTATCATTTCCCCGTCTGTGAGCTGGCACAGACTGGATCCATGGTGAGGGTATAGAAGAAAAGCCAGTGAGTCAGCGCTGTACATCAGTGACCCCCTATAGTGTGATCCTCCCCGCCCTACAAAAAGTGGGGCTGAAAGGAGTTAGTCTTTAAGGAAGAAGGCAGGGAAATTATTTAAATGATGTTATCTAGCACTATCTGGGTCAGTATTAAAATCACCCACTTTGCATCGTGCCTTGTTCTAGTTTCCTGTGGTTTACAGCCCAGATTTTTTGCTGTGGCTTCCTGAAGGTTTTGCCTGTTGATACAATACAGTAAGAGAAACCACAGGAGTGCAGAACTAAACAGGTTCAGGGTAGCCCAGCCAGGGCAAAATCCTGTATTGCCTACTGTGGGTATTCTAGCAGGAAAATGGGTGCAAAGAAAATCTTCACCTGTGCAACAGCAGGGTAGGATTACAGTCCTGTGCTCCCTTCAGTGCTAGACCAGGACCCAGCTAACACAGTGTTGACCCAAGAAGTGTAGCCAGGTCCTTCCCTCCTCCATGCATATGCTGCCGAATGTAGCAGGCTGTGGATATGGATGTATGTGGTCTTCCTGTTTGGAGCAGCAGTAAGAAGTACTGCTGAGCATGTTGCTGCTCTGCACTGGCACTGCTATCATTCCTCCACCCTTAGAAGATGGCACAGCCTAGGAAAGGAAAGATTTTACCCCAAATTGGAAAGCCAAAGTTACAGCATTTCTGTCTTAAAATGCAAGTATGACCCCAGAGAACAAAACCCAGTCTCTGTCTACCCACTGTGTTAAATGATCATGGAAAAAGAGATGGAAATTTGCCATAAGCAACTTCTGCAAATCCTGTTTTGTAGTCACTCTCTGCAAAGAGATGAGTGTTTTCCATCCATTTCCACATAGGCAAGTATCCACATTTCTAAACAAACAAACAACAACAAAAAAACAGCCACCACAATCAGCACCTCTGGGAGTCCCAGCAGAGAGGCCAAGGACTGAGTGGGACATGGAGACTGAGCTGTCACCTTGCTCAGCAAAGATGGTCCTTCTGGGTTAGGAATGAAGAACATTAGCCAGCAGTTTAGGGAAGCTTGCACTGCAGTTGCTCATCAAAAGTTTCTCTGAACTCAATCTGCTGCAACACCAAAGAGGATTAATTATATGGGAAATAGATTTGCCTGCTTTGGGTCCCCTGAGCAGTCTCTGCCAGCAATCGTGTATTGAAATGGTTGATCAGAGACCTATCCTAAACAAATGGTAGGAGAGGCAGCTTCCAAAGCCAGTATTTTCAAGTGGCTGCTCAGCGCTCAATTTTCAGTGCTCAGCTTGAGTCACCTTGGGCCTCGTTTTCAGAGGAGCACTTTTGAAAATCAGGCACCCTGTGACTCAAGCTGGGCCTCTAAAATAAGGAGCCATTTTGGAAAATGTAGGCTGCAGTACCTTCATTTTGTTTCTCCACCCCATTAATCGTATCCCTAAGGTCTTTCATGACTCAAAATAGAGTGTAAGGTTTGAACAGCAGTAAAAATTATTTCTTGAGAAAGATTTGGGTCAATTTTTTTAAAGTGGCCACTGATTTCTAGTGCATCAGTTTTGGGTGCCCACCCTGAGACATCTTGGACCTGATTTCAGAAATACTGAACACCGAACCTGCATATGAAGCCAAAGGAAGCTGTACGTCCTCAGCCCCTCTGGAAAACACATGCAAAATATCCTATTTTTATTCCTTTTGATGTTTACTGATTATAGAAGGAAGATTTTTCTCTCCTATTTTCCCCTAGTTTGTTCTAGTGAATTTTTGTGATGACAACTTATCTTATTTTCTTGTTTATTCCTGTATCTCTAGTTAGTTTACTTTTGATTAATTCCATTATTGTGACTTTTTTTTTAATTTCCTGTCTCGACAGGCCCGTGGAGGGCATTATGGTCTGAACCAGCCCTCTAAGAGTTAAAGATAAAGCTGCTTTGCATTAGCTGCTATGTGCTCGCCATTGCACAAATGTTCCACTACTGAGCATGCTTCACAGCTCCCTGTGCATATCTTTGAATCATTCTGGCAAGGGAAATCACAGCCATAATCTTTTATTCAAACATAGTGCTCATTCTTCATTGGACTCTGAAGTGAAAAATGCTTGAGAATATTGTATTTCACATTGTGAGGGGTGTTTATCATTATCTCATGCCTGGACAGAGCTTTGAACACGCAAAGGGCTACTGTTTGTAAATGCTGAGTATTATTAAATATTGTGCAATGGCCCCAGGCAGGTTTCACTATACAGATCTCCCTCCCCACTACCCTAGTGAGCAATAGCCTCATTGATCTTGCAGAATCCACTTCCCTTCTCTCTTGAGTACTTCCCCACATTTGCTGAATATGTTCTCACAGCATGACCCCTAATGCTTCTGTGTAGAAACCTGTGTAATCTTTCTCATGCGTCTCTCTATGCCATCCTTTTCCGTTGTGAGGAAGTTTCAATGCAAATGTGTTTGAAATGGTTGGTCAGAGACCTGTCCTAAACAAATGGTAGGAGAGGCAGCTTCCAAAGCCAGTATTTTCAAATGGCCGCTCAGCGCTCAATTTTCGGTGCTCAGCTTGAGTCACCTTGGGCCTCGTTTTCAGAGGAGCACTTGTAAAAATCAAGCACCATGTGACTCAAGCTGGGCCTCTAAAATAAGGATTTTACAGATTATGATCAAGGTGAAATATGATGAATTATAGACCATACCCTGACTGCTTGGGAGACTCTACCAGTTGTTAAAATGGGATGTATGGCTTGACTAGAAATATGTGATTGAATTACAGTCTTTCCTAGTTTGCGAGAGATTCAGTTTTTCTATGTGATACTTAAACTGTGCCCTCTCCTGTCTTCTGCTTTGATCCCACCATTGCTTGCAGCATTCTGCCCTCACTGATGTGAAATTATCTCACTTTAACGCAATAACAGTGGTGGCCCTTAGCCTGCTAGACTGTACAATCCATCATCATAGTATCACCCAATGCTTCTAGTCCCAGGTGAACTCCCCAATACATCCCAATCCAGACCCTCAGCATCTCCCTCTTCACCCTTCTGCCCTCTTTACTTCCTGGCAAATTCAAATTCTTCTCTGGAGGAAGCTAGTTAGCCTCATCTGCCCATCACTTGATAACTGCGCCTCTTCTCACTCTCCTTTCCTCAGTGCTTTGCTCCTTTTTCTCTCTCCGCTTCTCAGAGTCCCTAGGGGAAAAGGTCTCCTTGCTGCAGGGGAGGGGCAGACAGAGGGCTGCTTGCTCCAGGGATGAAGAGGCTGTCAGCAGCAGGGACCTTTTAGGCTGCCATTGCAGTGTTCCCATGACCCAGAGGGCATACAGAAGTGTGTGCCTCCACTGTGCAGTCTGCTTCTGCAGCTACCCTCAAGGGTAATGAGAAGGAAGAGGATGCTTCAAAGCCTCTCACCACCTGTAACCAAGGAGGTTGGCCTTGAAGCAAAATGAGGGAGAGAGAAGATGGTTCTGGGAGAGGGTGTTTGCAGCTTTCCCTGCCATCTGCTTCCTCCTTGCCAATGGCCCCTGCAGCTCTGCCCCCTGTCTGCTGCACTCTGTCCCTGCTCCATGTCAGTAACAGGAGAAAAACTGATCTAAGACAGCTTTGCTCTTCCTATTGATCCAATGTGTAGTAGAGCAGTGAGGACAAATGACATTTTAACAAGGGACTCTAGCCAGCCAGATGTGGCATGTCAGTTCTTTACAGCTGTCTGACATGCAACAAAGTACTGGTTCTGCCCGGCATGGTGATGAGATTCTCAGCACCATAAATGTCCAATCTCTCCAGCGATAAATCCCTGCTCTGTGTGGTAACCATGCCAACAACTTTTGAATCCCATTTTATAAGAACGATATTTCTGAGCTCTGCTGGGAATCCTGGAGCTCTACAGCATTATGCAAAATGCCTGGAGTCTGAAGTTCTGTGGGAAGCCCTGGCACTCTGCAGCGTGGTACACTACATGTAATGCTCTGCTTAAGGGTCTGTCAGCATCTCTGTTTATAGTCTCATTTTTTCAAGGCGTTCATAATTCAGCCCCTAAATATTGTGACAAAATGAATCTCAGTGCACAAGTTCTTAGTGACATACTAATGGTTATTTCTTATTTGTATTGTGATAGCTCCTAGAGGCCCCAATTAGGGACTGAGGCCCCATTGTGCTTGTCTATGTACACACGTTTAACAAAAAGAAAGTTCCTGCCCAAATAGCTTGTGTGTTTTTAAATCAATTATCTGTCCCTTCTTTGGCTATAATCAAGCTATCCAAATGCTAGATAAAATCTTGACTGACTTTGGATTTTGCCACTGTCAGATTCGGAACGGTCTTTGATTTTAAAGGAATGATGTTTGACATCATGTGACATGCCATTTTGCAAATTCATAGGAAAGGATGTGTAGTGGTGCAGGTGGCCCACTCCAGCAGGGGTTGGGGCAGAAGCAGCCAGGGAGGCTCTGGAAACCTGCAGCTAATTAGGGCGAGGCTTGTTAGGAGCCAGACAGGAGGCCGCTGCTGGGGCAGCCCAGATATAAGGGGCTGCCCATCAGAGCAGAGAGGAGTCTCTCCCTGACAAGCAAGGGAATCATAGAATCATAGAATATCAGGGTTGGAAGGGACCTCAGGAGGTCATCTAGTCCAACCTCCTGCTCAAAGCAGGACCAATCCCCAATTAAATCATCCCAGCCAGGGCTTTGTCAAGCCTGACCTTAAAAACTTCTAAGGAAGGAGATTCTACCACCTCCCTAGGTAACGCATTCCAGTGTTTCACCACCCTCCTAGTGAAAAAGTTTTTCCTAATATCCAACCTAAACCTCCCCCACTGCAACTTGAGACCATTACTCCTTGTTCTGTCCTCTTCCACCACTGAGAATAGTCTAGAACCATCCTCTTTGGAACCACCTCTCAGGTAGTTGAAAGCAGCTATCAAATCCCCCCTCATTCTTCTCTTCTGCAGACTAAACAATCCCAGTTCCCTCAGCCTCTCCTCATAAGTCATATGTTCCAGACCCCTAATCATTTTTGTTGCCCTTCGCTGGACTCTCTCCAATTTATCCACATCCTTTTTGAAGTGTGGGGCCCAAAACTGGACACAGTACTCCGGATCAGGCCTCACCAATGTCGAATAGAGGAGAACGATCATGTCCCTCGATCTGCTGGCTATGCCCCTACTTATACATCCCAAAATGCCATTGGCCTTCTTGGCAACAAGGGCACACTGTTGACTCATATCCAGCTTCTCGTCCACTGTCACCCCTAGGTCCTTTTCCGCAGAACTGCTGCCTAGCCATTCGGTCCCTAGTCTGTAGCGGTGCCTTGGGTTCTTCCGTCCTAAGTGCAGGACTCTGCACTTATCCTTGTTGAACGTCATCAGATTTCTTTTGGCCCAATCCTCCAATTTGTCTAGGTCCCTCTGTATTCTATACCTGCCCTCCAGCATATCTACCACTCCTCCTAGTTTAGTATCATCCGCAAATTTGCTGAGAATGCAATCCACACCATTCTCCAGATCATTTATGAAGATATTAAACAAAACCGGCCCCAGGACCAACCCTTGGGGCACTCCACTTGATACCAGCTGCCAACTAGACATGGAGCCATTGATCACTACCCGTTGAGCCAGACAATCTAGCCAACTTTCTACCCACCTTATAGTGCATTCATCCAGCCCATATTTCTTTAACTTGCTGACAAGAATACTGTGGGAGACCGTGTCGAAAGCTTTGCTAAAGTCAAGAAACAATACATCCACTGCTTTCCCTTCATCCACAGAACCAGTAATCTCATCATAGAAGGCGATTAGATTAGTCAGGCATGTCCTTCCCTTGGTGAATCCATGCTGACTGTTCCTGATCACTTTCCTCTCGTGTAAGTGCTTCAGAATTGATTCCTTGAGGACCTGCTCCATGATTTTTCCGGGGACTGAGGTGAGACTGACTGGCCTGTAGTTCCCAGGATCCTCCTCCTTCCCTTTTTTAAAGATTGGCACTACATTAGCCTTTTTCCAGTCATCCAGGACTTCCCCCGTTCGCCATGAGTTTTCAAAGATAATGGCCAATGGCTCTGCAATCACAGCCGCCAATTCCTTTAGCACTCTCGGATGCAACGCGTCTGGCCCCATGGACTTGTGCACATCCAGCTTTTCTAAATAGTCCCTAACCACCTCTTTCTCCACAGAGGGCTGGCCACCTACTCCCCATGCTGTGATGCCCAGCGCAGCAGTCTGGGAGCTGACCTTGTTCGTGAAGACAGAGGCAAAAAAAGCATTGAGTACATTAGCTTTTTCCACATCCTCTGTCACTAGGTTGCCTCCCTCATTCAGTAAGGGGCCCACACTTTCCTTGGCTTTCTTCTTGTTGCCAACATACCTGAAGAAACCCTTCTTGTTACTCTTAACATCTCTTGCTAGCTGCAGCTCGAGGTGTGATTTGGCCCTCCTGATTTCATTCCTAAATGCCCAAGCAATATTTTTATACTCTTCCCTGGTCATTTGTCCAATCTTCCACTTCTTGTAAGTTTCTTTTTTATGTTTAAGATCCACAAGGATTTCACCATTAAGCCAAGCTGGTCGCCTGCCATATTTACTATTCTTTCGACACATCGGGATGCTTTGTCCCTATAACCTCATTAGGGATTCCTTGAAATACAGCCAGCTCTCCTGGACTCCTTTCCCCTTCATGTTAGTCCCCCAGGGGATCCTACCCATCAGTTCCCTGAGGGAGTTGAAGTCTGCTTTCCTGAAGTCCAGGGTCCGTATTCTGCTGCTTACCTTTCTTCCCTGTGTCAGGATCCTGAACTCAACCAACTCATGGTCACTACCTCCCAAATTCCCATCCACTTTTGCTTCCCCCACTAATTCTTCCCGGTTTGTGAGCAGCAGGTCAAGAAAAGCTCCCCCCCCAGTTGGCTCCTCTAGCACTTGCACCAGGAAATTGTCCCCTACACTTTCCAAAAACTTCCTGGATTGTCTATGCACCGCTGTAGTGCTCTCCCAGCAGATATCAGGAAAATTAAAGTCGCCCATGAGAACCAGGGCGTGTGATCTAGTAGCTTCTGCGAGTTGCCGGAAGAAAGCTTCATCCACCTCATCCCCCTGGTCCAGTGGTCTATAGCAGACTCCCACCACTACATCACCTTTGTTGCTCACGCTTCTAAACTTAATCCAGAGACACTCAGGTTTTTCTGCAGTTTCATACCGGAGCTCTGAGCAGTCATACTGCTCCCTTACATACAGTGCTACTCCCCCACCTTTTCTGCCCTGCCTGTCCTTCCTGAACAGTTTATAACCATCCATGACAGTACTCCAGTCATGTGAGTTATCCCACCAAGTCTCTGTTATTCCAATCACGTCATAATTCCTTGACATCACCAGGACCTCCAGTTCTCCCTGCTTGTTTCCAAGGCTTTGTGCATTTGTATATAGGCACTTGAGATAACCTGCTCATTGCCCCTCATTCTCAGTATGAGGCAGGAGCCCTCCCCTCACAGATGTTCCTACCTGTGCTTCCTCCCGGTATCCCGCTTTCCCACTTACCTCAGGGAGGAGGATTGGCTCCCAGGGATAGCACCTGAGAGAGTCCAGTGTTGGGCAGGTTCAGGGGAGCGGATGGTGAGCTCTGGCTGGTTACCTGCTAGGCTGCAGGCCCCTGCCAAAAAGGGTCAAGAAGGTGCAAGGGCTAAGGGGAAGAGGTTCAGGGATGATAGGCAGACAAGGGGAGAGAAGGAGGGCACAGAGGCTGCTGCTAGAGGGTCCTTGGGTTGGGACCCAGAGTAGCGGGTGGGCCTGGGTCCCCCTTTTGCACTGCACCTGGCCGGGGAGGAGCATGGCCAATACAGACTGCAACTTGCCCCTGAAGTGAGGGGCTAGACTTTGAGTTGTGGTTGGCTCCTGTGGCGGGTGCAAGCCAAAGGACTGCCATGACTCCAGAAAGCAGGGAGAAAGAAGTAGTGGGCACTGCCAGAGGATATCGTTGAAGCGGGGGAGCAACGCAGGTCTGAAACAGCAGAGTAGAGCAGATAATGGGCAAGATGCCACTTGCAGAGGGCGCACCGGAGCTGGACTGACCTAATTCCCAGAGCAACCAGCGGGAAGCGCCGCTGTGGTGAGTCCCATACTTGAGATATTTTAGACTGAAGAATGGCCATTACACAGGGGAAGCAACTTTTTAAAAGCCATTTCATGAGAGTGTTAGTTTTTTGTGGGTAAATCTACATTCATATGACAGACTAATACAGATTATCTGGTTTAGCAGTTTAAATAAATACACCAGTTTTAAAAGTACATGTTCATGTGTGTTCCTCAAGAGTCTGAAACAGCTTCACATGACTCGAAAGTACACTGCAAGTTTCCAAAAGTGTAGGCACAATTTATAGGGCCAGCTAATTATTACTAGAGAGAACCCAAGCTGCAAAGTTTGTCCCTGGATCCAGCTCTTTCCAAAGTTTGAGCATTTGATCTGTGGTTTTGGTTTGGGCCCATCTTTTATTATTACAGATTAATGTAAGAATAAATAAGAATATCTCCAAAAAGTCTAATTACCCCTTTTTCAGAGCCTGATCCCACTCACAGAAAGCTCCTTTTGACATCAATGGGACTCTTGCATGAGTAAGGATTGGACTGATCATATTCATTCTGCTATGGTTTTAGAACTGATAACGCTGCCTTCTCTTAAAAATATATGCTAAACAAGAAAAGAAAATTAAGTCACAAAAGAACTACACTAAAGGACACAGAATTTGCCAAGCCTTATTCGACCATTGGCCTCTCAAGACCAATATCTTGGCACCAGCCATGATATGTGCATGGTTGATTCTTCAGAGGAAGACAGATCCTTCACCCCATAATGCACCTGTCTCTCGTCCAATGCTGCACATTGGGACAAGTCAAAATCCTATTGACAATCAGTTATATTTTTAAACATAAGATTTTATCACCCATATTTTATGCCTAATTACAGTTTGTTGTTATTGACCATAAAATGTATTTAGTCCCTTTTAAAAACTAATTACAATTAACATTAAGGGTTTAACCTAAACTCCTAGGGAATTTGAAGATAAGGCTAAAATTTAAGATTGACATAATAGGCCAAATTGTACTCTTGGTTACAACAGTGAAAACAATGGGATTGTACTTGGCATGAATGCAAGCAGAATTCACCCCCTGTCTATAACTCATATGAATGAGCTTTTCCCATTCTTGTTGGTAGAGTCTGTATGTCATCCTGCATTTTTAGGGAGGCAGTGTGGTCTAGTAACTCTGTCACTCACCTTCTGAGACACCTTGGACACTTTTCACCTGTGTGTGCCTCAGGGTATGACTACACTTAGGGCTGGTCTACACTTGGAACTTACTCTGGCATAGCTCCATCTCTTCGAGCTGTGAAAAATCACACCCCTGAGATATGTAGCTATGCCAATCTAACCGCTGGTGTAGACAGCATTAGGTCAATGGAAGAATATAGAAAAGTAGTGGGAGATAGATATATTAGCTCCAGGCTAAACAAATCCCTGGTACCAGGATAAGTGAAATGGCAGCTGCTCCAGGTCAATTAAGACACCTGGGGCCAATTAAGAACTTTCCAGAAGGCAGGGAGAAGGCTAGGTTGATTGGGACACCTGAAGCCAATCAGGGGCTGTCTGAAACTAGTTAAAAGCCTCCCAGTTAGTCAGGTGGGTGTGCATGTCAGGAGCTGCGGGAGGAAGTTGCGCTGTTGGAGAGGCTGAGTAGTACACACCATATCAGGCACAAGGAAGGAGGCCCTGAGGTAAGGGTGAAGTGGAGCTTGAGGAATTGAGGGCTGCTGTGGGGGAAGTAGCCGAGGGAATTGTACATGTCATGTTTCTAAAAGGTCAGCTGCCAGAGCTGATACTATTAGGGTCCCTGGGCAGGAGCCCGGAGTAGAGGGTGGACCTGGGCTCCCCCCCCCCACACACCTTTGCCCCCTGATTAATCACTGAGACTGGGAGACAACAGAGACTGTGGAAGGAAAGATAACTTCTCCTCACCTCCCTCACTGGCTTATGATGAAAATGGCTTAGTAGACTGTGACCCTTGTCTCTAGAGAGAGAAAGGTTATGTGCAGGGTCACGGTGAGCCTCTGAGACTAGCGAAATCCGCCAGGAAACACGGGACCCATGGAGGCAAGGACAGACTTTGTCACAACTGGTGTCAGGAGTGGGACTTCGTACACAGCGTGGCAGAAGAAAGAGGTTTTTAAAAAAAAGTGCACTGGGGTTTTGGATTTTTTTTTCTTTTGGTTTGTTTGTTTGCTTTGTGCATTGTGGGTAGTGCCACAAAGGAGGAGGTGGTAAGAGCTCTGGTACAAGCCATGGCAGCCCAGCAGGAGGCCACCCGGGTTCAGGCAATGGCACAACAGGAGGCTATGTGGCTACAGCATATTATTGATGAGCCAGGCGACCCAAGATCGTGCCCTCTTGAGAGAGGTGGTGGACCAGCTGAAGATCCTCACCACCCAGGCCCGGGGGTCCGATGGGACGCGAACCCTGAGGGCCATTGGTTGTCTGCCAAAGATGACGTCAGGGGATGATGTAGAGGCATATCTCCTCTCATTCGAAAGGACTGCTCAGTGTGAGGCGTGGCCTCAGGAGCAGTGGGCCAGCATTCTCGCCCCTTTTTTGTGTGGAGAGGTCCAGAAGGCCTATTTTGACTTGCCTGCCACGGATGCCACTGACTATACCCGTCTGAAGGCAGAGATCCTAGCACGATCGGGGGTAACGGCAGCGGTAAGGGCCCAGAGGTTCCATGAGTGGAAATACCAGGAGAACAAACCCCAGAGGTCCCAGCTATTCGACCTCATATACCTCGCGCGGAAGTGGTTACAGCCGAAGTTGTGCAGGCCAGAGGAGATTTTGGAGACCCTGGTCATAGACCATTACATGCGGGGACTGCCGCTAGATCTCCGCTAATGGGTAGGCCAGAACGATCCATCCATGTACGATGAGATGATCACGCTGGTAGAAAGACGGATGACAGCTAGGGAACTGACCCGACTACCCAAGGAAGGCCCCTTTTGAAGCAAGCACCCGACCCCAACCCTGGAAGGTTGGGCAGCCAAACCCCCGGGGAGTCCTAGGTGGAAGAAGGGGGGGGTCAAAAACCAGCGGGGACCCCAGAAGGAAGGGATTGGCCTGAGTGGGGGGAACTCTGGGACTGAACCCCCTAACCCCCGAGATAGGGGAGTGATTAAAAGTAATTACAGATGTTATGCATGTGGGGAGTGGAGACACATAGCAGCACAGTATCCCAGCACCGAGGAGCCTATGCAATGTAACTTGGGGGATTGGGAGGTCCAATGCTCCCTTATCCACCTCGTGGGGGTCGCATTAGCCCCGCATATTTACACCAGGCCAGTGAAGATAAATGGAGCGGAGACTGCAGTGCTTGTGGATTCTGGGAGTGCTATCACCCTCATATCGGGTAAGCTGGTAAAAAATAGTCAGCTACTACAAGCCAAATGCGTAGCAGTGACATGCGTGTGTGGGGCTGTGAGCCATTACCCCACCATCCCAGTGGAGATGGAGGTTCAGGGAAACCCCATTGAGGTGACCGTGGGCGTAGTTCCTAAACTCCCATATCCTGTAGTCATTGGGAGGGACTATCCAGGGTTTGATAATTTACTCCCCCTGGAGAAGCTGGAGGGAGGTGGGGACCCTGAGGACAGCGAATTGTCACCGGGGGAATGTCAACCCCCGATGTTCGCTGAGATTTCTCAGGATCTGTTCTCAGCCCCCCGAAAGACCCAGAAGACAAAAAAAGAGAGGAAGGCCATGAAGGCCTTGGGAACCCGGATCCTGACCCAGGGCCAGAAGACCTCCCTAGTAGGCAGATGGACGCGAGCAGCCAACAGAGAAACTTCCACCACAGAAGGTGAGCCAGAAGCTGCCCCCAACCATGACGGCAGCGAGCTGTTGGAAGAAGCAGAAGCCGGCCCCTGGGAGCTTGGGCAGGTTAGTCCCGGGAGAGAGACTTTTGGGTGGGACCAGGCGGAGGACCCCAGATATGATAACGCCAGGAAAGAGGTGGCCGAGATCGATGGGATACCCGTGGATGGAAAGGTCCGGGGTCCCAAACCTTACTTTATAGTAAAGAAAGATCTCCTGTACCGCATGGTGCAAATGCAGGAGCAAGAGATACAACAACTCTGGTGTCACGAAAACATCAAAAAGCCATATTGAGTCTCGCCCACAGTCACCTGTTTGGAGGACACCTAGGGGTAGAGAAAACCCAGGCACGGATCCTGCGTATGTTCTTCTGGCCAGGAGTACATGAAGATGTCTGGCGATACTGCACCTCTTGTCCTGAGTGTCAGTTACACAGCCCTCACCCGCACTTGCAGGCTTCTTTGATACCTCTTCCAATAATAGAGGTTCCTTTCGAACAGATAGCCATGGATCTGGTAGGGCCCTTAGAGAAGACAGCTCAGGACCACCAACATGTGCTTGTTGTACTGGACTATGCAATCCGGTACCCAGAAGCTGTTTCCCTGCGCAACACAGCTTCCAAGAGAACAGCTTCCAAGGCAATAGCTAAGGAGCTAGTACAGATCTTTGCCCGGGTTGGGCTACTCAAGGAGATACTGACTGATCAAGGGACACCTTTCATGTCCAAGTTGATGAAAGATCTCTGTTCATTGCTCCATGTACAAGCCCTACGGACCTCTGTATACCACCTGCGAACAGATGGCCTTGTGGAAAGATTTAATAGGACCCTGAAGGCCATGATCAGGAAAGTGGTGAGCCGGGATGGGAAAGATTGGGATACCCTATTGCCTTACCTTATGTTCGCCATCCGGGAGGTTCTGCAAGCCTCCACGGGTTTCTCTCCATTCGAACTACTATATGGGCGCCACCCTCGGGGCACATTGGATATAGCCAGAGGAGCCAAATCCCGGAAGGAACATAGTTGAGCATGTACTGCAGATGAGAGATTGGATAGCCCGAGTTATGCCCATTGTACGGGAACACTTGGAGAGAGCACAGGAGACCCAACGAACCCATTATAACCACCAAGCGAAGCTTCGACGGTTCCAACCAGGGGATCGGGTGATGGTACTGGTGCCCACAGCAGAAAGTAAACTGTTGGCCCAGTGGCAGGGACCCTACGAAATAATCAAAGCCGTGGGAGAGGTGAACTGTAAGGTGTGGCAGCCAGGCTGCTGGAAATCGGAACAAATTTACCACATCAATCTTCTAAAACCTTGGCATGATCGAGAGGCATACTTAATCATGCAGGAGACCCTTCCCCAGGAGGATAACTTACACGAGCAAGTGAGGATATTATCCAACTCGACGCCAATCCAAAAGATCGAGGCAGCCGACATGATTAATCGCAACCGAGATGTGTTCTCTACAAAACCAGGGTGGATGACTGAGACCTATCACCATATCCGCACGATCCCCGGAGCCAAGGTAACATTGAGACCCTACCGAACCTCAGCAGCCAAAAGAGAAGCAATCAAGGCCGAAGTAAAGAAAATGTTAGAATTAGGGGTTATTGAAGAATCTTACAGTCAGTGGTCCAGTCCCATTGTTCTAGTGCCTAAACCTGACGGTACCATGAGATTCTGTAATAACTTTCGCTGACTGAATGAAACATCCCAGTTTGATGCATACCCCATACCACGCATCGACGAACTGGTTGACCGACTGGGTAGTGCCCGATTCTTGACTATACTGGATCTGACAAAAGTGTACTGGCAGATTCCTCTGACCAAAGAAGCTAAAGAAAAGACCGCATTCTCCACCCCGGATGGGCTATTCCAGTACACCGTCCTCCCTTTTGGGCTACATGGGGCCCCAGCCCCATTCCAGCACCTCATGGATAAGCTGCTGCGCCCCCATACTAGTTATGCAGCTGCATACCTAGATGATGTCATCATCCATACACCAGACTGGGGAACCCACTTGGAGAAAGTTGAGGCAGTACTGCGCACCTTAAGGCGGGCTGACCTCACTGCTACTCCTGCTAAATGCGCCATAGGGCTAGCAGAGGCTAGGTACCTGGGATATATTGTGGGAAGGGGCATAATGAAGCCCCAAACGAATAAGCTAGAGGCAATTCAAAATGGCCCTGGCCGACACGAAAGAAGCAGGTCCATGCGTTCCTAGGCGTGGTAGGCTACTACCAATGGTTTATTCCCCACTTTGCCACTAGGGCAAGTCCCCTAATGGACCTGGTAAAGGCCCGAGGTCCAGACATGGTAAAGTGGACCGACACAGCAGAGGGGGCATTTACAGACCTTCGGAGGGCCCTCTGTAATGACCCCGTACTCATAGCCCCAGACTTTAACAGGGAATTTATTTTACAAACAGACGCTTCTGAGGTGGGGTTGGGGATAGTTCTGTCGCAAATGGAGGGAGAAGAGGAACACCCGATCCTCTACCTAAGCAGAAAGCTTCTCCCAAGAGAACAGAAATACGCAGTAGTCGAGAGAGAATGCCTTGCTGTCAAATGGGCTATGGAGACACTGCGTTATTACCTCTTAGGACAGTGATTTACTCTTGTGACGGACCATGCACCCTTCCAGTGGATGCAGCGGAATAAGAAAAAGAATGCAAGGGTCACCAGGTGGTTCTTATCCCTCCAACCATTCCAGTTCCACATACGGCACAGGGCTGGATGCCACCCTGGCAACGCTGATGGTCTGTCACGAGCATACTGCCTGGCGTCTCAAGTTGCCCAACTCTATGGTGTTGAGCAGAGGGGGGCAGATATGTGACAGGGCAAGGCCAGATTGCTATAGAAAAATAGTGGGAGATAGATATATTAGCTCCAGGTTAAACAAATCCCTGGTACCAGGTTAAGTGAAATGGAAGCTGCTCCAGGTCAATTAAGACACCTGGGGCCAATTAACTTTCCAGAAGGCAGGGAGAAGGCTAGGTTGATTGGGACACCTGAAGCCAATCAGGGTCTGGCTGAAACTAATTAAAAGCCTCCCAGTTAGTCAGGTGGGTGTGCATGTCAGGAGCTGTGGGAGGAAGTTGCGTTGTTGGAGAGGCTGAGTAGTACACACCATATCAGGCACAAGGAAGGAGGCCCTGAGGTAAGGGTGAAGTGGAGCTTGAGGAATTGAGGGCTGCTGTGGGGGAAGTAGCCAAGGGAATTGTACGTGTCATGTTTCTAAAAGGTCAGCTACCGGAGCTGATACTATTAGGGTCCCTGGGCGGGAGCCCGGAGTAGAGGGTGGGCCTGGGCTCCCCCCCCCCACACACCTTTGCCCCCTGATTAATCACTGAGACTGAGAGACAACAGAGACTGTGCAAGGAAGGATAACTTCTCCTCACCTCCCTTGCTGGTTTATGATGAAAATGGCTCAGTAGACTGTGACCCTTGTCTCTAGAGAGAGAAGGGTTATGTGCAGGATCATGGTGAGCCTCTGAGACTAGCGAAATCTGCCAGGAAACGCGGGACCCGCGGAGGCAAGGACAGAGCTTTGTCACAGTATCCACTTACTAAAGGAAATGCAGCCCTAACAGAATACTAAAAACTGTACAGAATCTATATTTGAAAGTAATAAATGGGCATGTTTTGGGAGTGGGTAGGGAATAAGCACACACCTTTTTTAACAACACTGCAATGCATGAGACTGAGCTTTTTGGATGCATGAAGTGGGATAACAATCCACTGCTGGTCTGCCCTGACTACAGTGAGCTTCAGGGATGGACAAGACAGCTACATTTGGGTTAGCTTTGGGTTGATCTTGATTTTATTTTAACTTTTATTTCTGCAGATGAACAATGTGGTAGCTAACATTTCTGCAGGCATGGCCAGCATCTGCAGGACTTCTGTAATATTGCCCATTAGAGGTAGTTTTTATGTACACCATTTACTTTGTCAATTCTGTAAATAAATATCTAATCACTATGAAATAAAATATATACTAAAATATAAATTAGTGCCATCACTTTTAGGCAGCATCATGTGAACGGCATATTCCCACTGACCCCATTATTGGAGGGTCGTAATAGCTGGTATGCAGGGTTTACAGTGACCAACAGTTTCAGTGAAATGGAAGAAAAAAATAGTATGTGAAAAATACAAAGCTTATATTGAAGGGAGAACTCTTGTGTTTTATTACACATACAAAATGACAGTCATACACAGCCAAAATCATGCACTGGAGAAAATACCCCACAAGCAATGGCTGTACACAGGAGAAACATTGTGCAAAATTGTACAGAGGAGAAAAATCTCTCACATTTGTAAGGCAAGGTATGATGCTTTGCATGAATGCTGTTGGCATACAGCTGACACTGCTGTTTGACCTTCTGAGGCATTAGTCACCAGCTGAGGGTTGCCTGGATATTGGCTAGTGGGGATTCTCTGCAGTGGTCAATGGATTTCATGTCAGCCAGGCCCTTCCTTTCTCAAGGGGTTCGCGACAGCTACCGTCAGTGCTATAGCTACAGTGTGTATGCATGGGCAGCAGGCCAGACCCAGCACCGCCTCCTTCCCTCAGCCGCTCTGCAATACCCCCTCCCTGTCTCCCACCTCCACCTTTGCAGCAGTAAAATGCAGCATTCGTAGTGCGCATGCGTTTGCCCCAGTCGAGTCCTGGTTATTTATAGTAAGTGACGTCACCTAGAAATAGAACGCGGGGGAGCAGCGCCTCCTCCCCTCCCCTGCAGTCTCCTGAACTCCGCCCACCCCTTGCTCTCACAGGGCGCAGGCGCGGGGGGGCGGTAACAGTGCGCGAGGCACAGAGCGGGGTGAGACAGGCGCGACTCGCGAGCTGTACACGCTGGTGAGGGAACAGAGCGAGCGCGCGATCTTCGCTCCGCTACGGTCACTGAGGTACCCACTAACCCCTGCCCGGCGAGCGCGACGCGCCAACGGCCGCTGAAAAGCCCGACGGTCACTGAGCGCAAGGCGCCAACGGCCGCGGAGTGAGCGCGTTCGCGCGCCAGGTAGCCCGTGAAGCGCCACCTCTCCCCTCAGTCCCCGCGTGAGAGGGGTGCCGCCGAGTGCCCAGCCCGGCAGTCACCACGGAAGCGGCCATGGGGGACCGAGAGCAGCTGCTGCAGCGAGCCCGCCTGGCCGAGCAGGCGGAAAGATACGACGACATGGCCTCAGCCATGAAGGCGGTGAGTGGGGAGAAAGGTGTTGGCGGCGGCGGCTCCCACGCGGAGGGAGAGCGGGAAGCTGCTCGAAGGCGGAGTTGAGGCCCCGGCGGGTGAGGCGGCTGTGGCGGGCCGCTGGGTCCCACCGGAGGGAGGGAGGGAGGCAGGGCGGGGTGGGGTCCGGCACCACGGCACGCTCGCTGCTGTGTCCCCTCAGGAGTCCTGGGTGGCGCCTTATAGCTCGGCACTGGGAGCCTGGGCTTTATCTCGGCAAAGCTGGGAGTGGAGGGGGCCGGTCCATTTTCAGCCGACGGAGCCAAAATCCCCATTGCTGCAGCGGGGTGTGCAGCCCTTCCGCTCTCCAGCTCCCCCCCGCCCCCGCACGCTACGGACACTTCCTCACAGAGGGGGTGTACTTGGGTGCCCCTCTTCCTTCTCTCTCAGCGGTGAGTGTCCGGGGCAAGCGGATGGACTAACACTGTCTCGTCCTGTCCTTGCTGGGGGAAACTTCCTCTTCCCCATCGATCCTGCCCCGCCCCTGTCTGACGCCGGCCCAGGGCCCCCCATCCTCTGGGGTGGGCGGGAGATGCTGGGTTTGACCTTGGAGCGTTGGTTTAGCGCGTCCAGCTAACCTGGGACCAGTCTTAAAGCTGTAGGCGTGGGCTGATGGTGCTGTGTGTGGGGCCCGGTCAGTTTCTGTGTTTAGAGGTGGGTCTGGAGAAGCCTAACATGGCAAGAGGACCTTTTCCTTTCTAGATGTTTCTGTTGCATCAAGAAGGCATGACTGGAGGAGGCCTTACTCGCCAACCTGGGGAGCTTTCATTCAAAGATCATGTAATAGCTGCATCCGGGAACATAATCACTCACAGCACAAGATCCTTCAAGACATGCCTTTCTTTTTCTCAGTGCTATATTGCCTACAGTCTGTACATAATTTTGAATACTGAAATGTATTCAAATAATATTTAAAGGTGGATTAAACCTGCTCCTTTTTAAAACGAAGCATTTAACAGTAACTTGTACTGAACAGGTAATAAATTAGCAAACCGAAAGTCTCATGTCTAAACTTCTCTTACTATATGTGAGATCCAGTGAAGAGTATTTTAGCTTTTTAAAATTAAATGTTGAATTAACATTCAGCATCCTTCCAGCTCGTCTGCTCTACCTAATTCTTATTTATGATCATATTAATTTGTACGGTGTTAGCCCCCAAATGCCCCGCCAGTTCATAGCCATGTTGTGGGGTGGTGCTATCTAAATAGACAGACAGTCCCTGCCCAAAGAACTGGGTTTCAAATGGAGTTCATATCATAACAAAATCAATCTGTCCAAGATCAAAAATGTTATGATGCATCAAATTCTCCGTTTATATCACACACCTTAAAATAAAAATTAAAAAACCTCTCAAATTCTGTTCGGTACTGATTTTTATGGTCTGCTTTGTATGTAATCTAGTACAGCACAACCTGTTATTTGGCTAATACAGTTCTTACACAGAAGGGCTCTTGCATATATCTGTAACAGAGCTATTATGTTTGAAGTGAGAAATTATATTAATGGCACTACTAGATTTGCTAATTGAAGTGGGAATGACTCTACCCTTAGAAATACCTTTCATTGCTCATTCTAAAAAATACTGAATTGGACAAGCCCATATACAGGTTTTAGTGAAGTCTGTTGGTGATCCAGGAAATACTTTGTAAAACTGGGATACATTTAGAAATACAAAAACGATAGCTGAAATATTTTTACTATTTAAAATTTCCTATTCAAATATTGGAATGCATGAAATTAGAACACAAAAGCAGAGTGGAGCTACCATCTTTCAGGAAATGCTGCGGATAATTAGTGTTTGTCTAATAGACCATTTTAAATTTAAAAATATTTTTCTATTTTTTTTATCATTCCGTCTTGTTTCAAAATCATTCGCCTTTGCTTTACCATATTTCCTTTGCCCTCCAATAATGCATATGACAGTGCAGTTCCTTTCGGGCTCTTACTTCAATATTTGGCTCAATGCATTGAATTTTGACAAAGGTGCTAATTGCTTCTTTAATGTATACCTCACATAAGCAATTAAAAACCAAACTAAAATGGAAGTTAAAATGTTTCCACTTTATTACACATGGTGAAATAACTTTAGTTATTCCTTGAATACAAAAGTAGTTCACTCCAGTTTCTCCAAATATATTTTTAATAAAGTGTTGGTTATCTGGATACTTTTTTGCAGGTGTTCATTCTAGAACATGCTGTAACTTAGAACATCCATTTTGGGCAGGTTTTGGGGAAAGAGTGGGAGCTTATATTGTCTTTCATATAAAAATGTATTATGTGGGCTCTTACAGTTACACACAACTAACACATTTCTTCTAATTTCAGTACGTATAACCTAAGTAAAAAGCTTCTGTCCTTTAAAGTAGCCCTTCCCCTGTTTTAAAAAACAAAAGCAAATATTTTCCTCTGTACATTAGTTTCTCTGACAATTACATGCAAAAATGTAAACTGACGTGAATATTCTTAAACTAAGACATTTCTTAATATGAGGATTCAAAAACACTTGTGTATAGTGGGAGAAATACATTTCACATTTTCTGCCAAAGAGACTAAAGACTTTAACAGCATGTTTCAAGTTAATGGTAGTTTTGTAAAAAGCTAGTTGATGTAGCAATTCTAATAATTTAAACCTTATAGGAAATACTGTATATTTGTTAAAGTAATAGAACAATTATTAACTGCCGTCGAGTTTTTCTTCTTGGCTGAATGCCAGCCTTTTCCCACCTACCATGATGAGTAGCAAGAGAGGAAGATAAGACTGCAGTGTGACATAGACAGTGAGTTTGGTTTTCTTTCAGAACCCTAAAGTTCCCTCCATGAGAAATACAGTCAAATGTACCTCTGTAAAATGGCATTTTGCCAAGGGGTGTGGCACATTCATTTAATAAAACCCTTCTCTAGGGCTCCAGCAAACTAACATTCCTTCTTCTGCTGGACTTCCGTATTGATGTTTTTAATTATTATACAGAGAACAGGAACAGGCCATAGCTGTGAAAAAACAGAGTAAATAAAAATATGCTTTTAGTATAAGAATGGCACTTCATATGTCTGATGTTTGAAAAATTATATGAAGAAGCAATATTGCATTAAATGTTTTGTTGTTCAAATGAATTTCAGAAATGGTATGAAATATTGACTAATAAAAAAAAGAGTTAAGCTTATTCTGCTATATACACCATGAGTTGTAGAACTCAAAATATATGAATTCTTGTACATTTTGCTCAAGATTTTGATTAGTCTGTGTTGCTATTTAGTGACACATCTTATACACTAATTAGAAATGAGTAAGTTAAGTAGAACTGAATTATTAATTTTGAGAGGAAGTAATCTTGAGTAATTCTTGTGAGATATGTGGACTACTGAACTCCTTGCCAAGGCTCACTGCAGATGGAAAAAATATATAGAACATAAATGAATATGGTAAGCACATCATTTTCAGTTTTTATCAGTATTTTTGTCTATCTAAAATAGGGCTCTAACTTAATTTTTAGGGAGCTGTTGAAATTTCCTTTTTCACATTAGGTGTTAAAGAATTTTGACAGATTTGCACTTTCAGTATTACATCCTCTGGCTCTTTTTTCTTTTTCCAGTGATTGTCCCTTTTTGGTAATATTGTGTGTGTGGAGAAGCAGGTAGCAGGGATGCTTTTGATGTAAGTAAAAACAACGAGGAGTACCCCTGCCTGCTGCAAGACTGTCTAGCGCTTTGTGCTGGTTTGATACTAAGGGTATGGTTTCAATACAGAGTTAACTTGTGAGATTGGCATCCAAGTTAGCCTGGCCCAGGTGTGAGCAGCCACACTGCAAAGCCATACCCAGATTACTGCGTTCTCACTGATGCTATTTGTCACCTGTGTTTCTCTAGGACTTTTGGGGTCCTATCCCATGTTCTTTGTGCTATGGTAAACTGAGCCTCTCTGAATCTTTCTGAGCCAGTTGTGGGAGAACTTGGGTGCCCAGTTAGTCAGACCTGGGGAGAAGGGTGTCAAATTGTAGAAAGGCATTGGAGAACTGTCAAACTCAATAATTTAGTGGATGTCCCCACTGCACAGTGGGTGGGTTACTACCTTGAGTTAAATCGGCAGCTGGACTTTAATCCACGCTCTCAGAAAGGCCAGCTAGCCTGAGTTGAAAGCGCAGGTAGACTCAGGTGAGTGGATTTTCTGTGTGGATGCAGGCTTGGCAAGCTGGTCAGTTGCCTAGTCAAAAAGGTTACTTGACCGCTGCTTATTTGACGGTCAAATATTCAGCAAGCATATCCTGATATAGGTGCCAGCCTATTTTTTTGATTGCATCATGGTGCCATTCTTTTTTTTTTCCGGGGGGGGAGTTAAATACTTATACCTCATTTACGAAAAACAAGTTACTTAACAGGGGTATTTTAACTCAGAAAAATGCAAAACAATAAAATTCTATCTGAGGCTAATCTTATTGGGGACCATAAAGTCTTATTCCTTTTATTACCGTTGTTTATGTTCTAATAAACTAGTGCTTGAAAATATTTGACCATTTCTGACATTATCTGATCAAGCCTGACTGGGCAATTGACCAGTTATTTTTGAATTGGTCAAATTTCCAGTCTTACATGGATTGGGGGGGGGGTGTTAGGGGCAACACCTGAATAAGAGCCTGAGTTAACTGGATGAAGACGCACCCTCAGTGGCTCGTTATCATACTCCTAGCACTGCTGTGACTTTTACCATAGTAATGCGAGAGCATGCTTTTTGCTGACCATCAGGTAATAGGTAATGTTTACCCACTGCAAAGCCCAAGAGTCCTCTATCTCCAACAAGAGATGGCTATGGGTATAGGGGAAGAGAAGCTGCCTTCTGTCTTTCAAGACAGTGTTTTTCACCCATGTGTGGGAGATGGTGGGGTTGAGAAGCTGTCTGCATGCCACAGACCTCTACATTACATCAAAATGTGTATCATCCACCATTAATGGAAATTTATTCCTGCAGTGGGTAAAGCAGGAGGTGACTTCTTGATAGCCACCTGCCTTCCATTTCTGCTCCCACAGTATACCCAAATGCTGTTGGTTACTGAAGCAACTTAAATCTGCAGGCCTGTAACACCCTGCTTCTCTCACTCTTCATGCACTGAAGTAAACTACAGGAGTAATGTGATTGGAACCTTGAGACTCCTGTTTGTTGTCCATCCATTTAGAAGGCTATCTGAGTGAGTGAACAATAAAATAGTTCAAAAAAACCCTTTCGAAAAACACACACTAGAAGAAAGCTGGTCAGGAAAAAGAAGATGGACAGAAAAAATGATATCCTGGAACATAGGGCAAGGGTGACATTAGAAAGGAGGGGTACCCATCAGTTGATCACAGAAAGGCAGGGAGTGCTGCTTCAGAAGTGTAGAGCAGTGTTTCTCAAGGACTGCTTTGTAGACCAGTGCCGGTCCCTGAGATTTCCCTTACACAGTTTAGGAAGACAGCAAGCTGGTCCCTGGAATCAAAAAGACTGAGAGACACTAATGTAGAGAACTTCTGCCATGAGCAGAACAAAAGCAGTGCTGAAATTAATTCAGTACACTGAATAGCCTCCTCCTACCATGAGCTGCTGCTGAGTTGCAGATTTTGAGGCCCTTTTCCTCAGTTGTAGACAACTGACAGGCCAAACAGCTGAGGTTACAGTGGAGTTTTACTCCATTCAGGCAGCCCTTGATGAAAAACAGGTCTTTCCAAAACTGTGTTGAGATTTAACAGTGTATGGTCACTACAGTTCTACACTGAGTTTAATGCAGTGTATGTACCACATACTGTATTATAGTCACAATTGTGTACAGAGGTGAATGTGCCCATGCCTATTTTGAAGGTAATCATGTCAGTGTCAGTTTCTACATGAAACTAATCTGATTATAACCCTGTGGTGAGGGAGGTGGGGCAGGGGACAGATAGATTTGGGAATGGTGTGGGTGTGTTGTTTTCACTTGTATGTATTGCTCATCTAAAAAAATATTTTCAGAATATGATTCCAGGTTGAAGATTCATGGTGATGCATAGATAGCTTCAGCATACAACCTACAAGATTCCATACCTGTCATGTCTGACAAAGGCAAATGTGAAGTGGTGTTGGGCCCACTACAGGGTGAGATAGTTAAAGGTACCCTGTACTTTTTTGTACTTTTTTTGTTTCCTTGATTTATAAAGACAGCCTGAAAGTGCTCTTTCTCTCTCACACACACTGCAGGTTTCAGATGTTTTCTGGAAGTTAATCCCTTAATTAAAGGAATGGGTGCTGAATCCTTGATAAAGCTCTTCTCTCAAATATTGTAGTTAAGCAGGTGTTATTAACAGTTTTGAACTAAGAATAAAAATAACTGAGTCAGTCAGGTTTCACTTCCTTGGTACTTGCAATCTTAAAATCTTACTTCTTGTTCCACCATCTGTAGCTTTTAAGGGCAGAAAAATTATTTATTTTATTTTTTAAACAAGGTAGGGGGGCAGAATGAATCTTTTAACAAAAATTCGTTCACTTTCAGGCTACCTTAATAAATCATAAAGTAACAAAAAAAGTACTCACAACGCTTTTTAGGCTTTTTATCACCTTTTTAATACCGTGACTTCTTGTAAAAAAAAAAAAAAAATACTTGCTTCTTTCAAATTGAATGCTAATTGTCCTTCATGACCCTGGCTTTGCACTCACTGTGGGAATTACATGTTTTGCCAAATGACTTCCCCAGTATGGATTTGCAAAGGGACTGTATCTATAGAACAGCTGTGTGGAAAGCAAGCCCTGTTTGTCAAACTATTTTTGGGATGTTGAAGTTACTAAGCTGTTCTTAGACTTCCTTTAATAGGAAAAAAATTCTTGAAATTTATGTATGGCAGACCAAAATCTTCTGATTACCTTTGGAACCACCCACTTAATCTGGCATTGGAGTATGATACAAAGACACTGCTGGTCTCCTTGCTTAGTGGTATTACAGCAATGGATATGAATTAGATGTCCATACTGCTTCTTCTGTATCTTTCAGCAGCCTCTGTTCCAGTTGACCTGCTTGCAGAAATGACTTGAGAGGTCTCCAGACTGTGGTGTTGAGGAAACTGCTTATTTGCCTTGAGGTTGCTGCTTATGTGGCATGCCACTGGATACTGTTCTGTCAGTTCCTCCTGGTCAGTACATAATAGGTCACTAGGAGAAATAGTTAGACAGTTTGAGCTATGTAGCCATATGTGCTGGTGATACCCAGTTCTGTCTTTTTTTTTTTTTTTTTAAATCAAATCCATTAGGTGCCTATCTGTGAGAGGATCCTGGATAATGTTTTTTCTCACAGATACTTCTGGCAAGGAGGGCGCAACCTTCCTCTTGTGTAATACAGGCTGCATTTAGCCTCATGTTTGTGACTTGTTTGTGCCCCTAAACACCTTTTTGGAGTTTCAGGTGATGCAGAATCTAGTGGCTCACTAACTGGTGCTTCTTGTGTGGAGCATGTTAGACCTGTGTTCTCGAAGTTGCACAGCCTCCTATTTTTCTTGTAGGTGTAATAAATTGTGTTCATTTTGATCTATAAAACCACGTGTGGTTTGGATCCTGGCTGTTGTGTAGACTATGTGGAAATTATGTAGCTTTATGTGGAAATTAAGATCTGCTGAGACACTTAATTCAGTTTTTAAAGTTGTTAGTTGTCAGGGGCTTGGGGGAAGGTGTTCTCAGTTGAGATCTTTCGAGTCTATGAGCTTTCCTGTGTTGGTCTGATAGTCAGTTTCACTTTTGCAACAGTCCCCTGAGTATTCTAGTTGCTCACTCTTTTGCTTAAGGATGGGTATATACATAACTTGAGTTTCTGTGTGATTGGCGAGGGAGAGTTCTTCAGTTATTTTTGTCAAATGGCTTTGTAATTAATGTATACTAATTTGCTGTCCAGTATCCACGTGTTATAATGCACTTTATTTTCAACTTTCACACTTTTAAAATTTTCATTATGCACACAGTTGCGGGGAATTGGGGATGCTAAAGTTTGAAGTGGAAAGGAGAGAGAAACTGAGGGGGAAAGATATAAAGGCAGGAGTATGAGAAGCATGAGCATGGAAAGAAATTGGACAGCTGATGGATTACATTAGCTTTAAAAAATATGCTATAGATACAGTGAACTGAGGCTAAACATGGTGTATCGTTTCTCTAAATTGCAAGCACAACCAATAGTTTTGCTTAGGTTATTATTCAAATTGTCTTTTTAAATGAAGATGTCATTAAAGAGGACTGTAGCTGGTTCTTGGGAACCTAGCTTTCCATAGGTTGCCTTGGAAAGTGATGGGGAGCAGTATACTCTGTGTTTGAGTCACTGAGCTGTAGAAACAGTGCATTATGGAGGAATGGGTAGCAAATAAATACTAAAGAAGTTAGTGTGTCTTCAGAGGTTCTAAATGTGGTGCAACCATTAGTGCCATGAGAATTCTAATATTTCATTAAGATGAACTGTTTTGTATTTGAAAAATTAGATGCCATTCTTGAATAGTTTATCGGTTACTGCGGTACTCTAGAAATATAAGTTATCCTCTTGAATTTGGTGAGGAGAACTTTAAATGTCTGATTTAGTTATTTGTAGCATGCCTGTGTATTGCAGTGTAAATATAAAAATTTCTTTTTGGCTTCATCTCAGTGGCAATGGGAAGCAACCATTTCCTTTGCCACATTAGTTTTTTTCCACAGTTGTCATAAATTTTTAATATAGTGTTGCTAATGAAGTATGCTTAGTATTGTAAACTTAGATAAGTCAAAACACTTGCATTCATCAAGAACCATTCTCCAGTTTAGAACCTCCAATTGTTTGCTAAAATAGAACTAATCCTAATCTATAGAGTTCAGAAACTTTCTTCACAAACTATAGTAAAGTGCAGTAAATTAAATGTATTATAAACATGCAATATTTAAAAATGTTACTATAGTCATGAGTCAGTATAAAAGTTGTAACAATTCATTTGTAATTATTGCAATATGTGTTTTTAACTTTTTTATTTTTTACTCCCAACGGACATTCCTCTATCTTTTGAACCTTCCAACCTACTCCATTTTATATAATTTCTTCCCTTGCCTAGCTTCAAAATCCTGGGTTACAACCACCATTTTAGCTGAAAACAGGACAAATTTTAATCAGATTGTATGAATTAAATCCATAAGACACAATAAAGGACGTGTTGTGGAGCAGTACAACCCAGTTCTCCTCCAGTGGCTGAGCATACTGTCTCCTTAGTACACACCTTGAATATAGAGAGGAACTGAATTGTCTGGCTGCCCTATACTGTGGCTAGGCGATTTGGCAGTATAACGCATTTGAATTCAATAGGAAAAGTGTAGTGTATTTGCCTTTTTGGAAAGACTTTCCAAATCAGTTGTCTTCCTCTTGAATACTTCTGCATCTTGCCAGTTAGATGAACACTGTTCAGTGGCTGTTCTTAATAAAGTCTCCTTGATAAGACTTAAAAGCGTAGTATATAAATGTTTACAAATACCTTAGGGAGGTGATATGGTGAAGTTTAAAGTGAAATATGAATTTTCTTAAAGGAATTGACTTGCACTCAGGTCTTCAATTTTGGTTAAACTGAACAAGAACACCATCATGTCTAGAAGGAATTTTTTTCCCCTTGCAGTTTCTAAGTTGGTATGATGGAAATATTGAATGAGGATTGCATTCTCTTCTTCCTCAATGTCAAGCTATTTTAAGTTGATCTTTCTGTGTATATTTGCAGGTGACTGAGCTGAATGAGCCCCTCTCCAATGAAGATAGAAACTTGCTGTCTGTAGCCTACAAGAATGTGGTTGGGGCTAGACGATCTTCCTGGCGAGTCATCAGCAGCATAGAGCAGAAAACTATGGCGGATGGGAATGAGAAAAAGCTGGAAAAAGTTAAAGCTTACAGGGAGAAGATTGAAAAGGAGCTGGAGACAGTCTGCAATGATGTTTTGGCCCTCTTAGATAAGTTCTTGATCAAGAATTGCAATGACTTCCAGTATGAGAGCAAGGTCTTTTATCTGAAAATGAAAGGAGATTACTACCGCTATTTGGCAGAAGTTGCTGCTGGTGAGAAGAAGAACAGTGTTGTGGAAGCTTCAGAGGCTGCCTATAAAGAGGCTTTTGAAATCAGCAAAGAGCACATGCAGCCCACTCACCCGATAAGGCTTGGGTTGGCACTCAACTTCTCAGTGTTCTACTATGAAATCCAGAATGCACCTGAGCAGGCCTGCCTTTTAGCCAAACAAGCCTTTGATGATGCCATAGCTGAGCTGGACACACTAAATGAGGATTCCTACAAGGACTCCACACTTATCATGCAGTTACTTCGAGACAACCTCACTCTCTGGACAAGTGACCAGCAGGATGAGGAAGCAGGAGAGGGCAATAACTAAAGAGCTTTCATCCTAGCCCTCCATCATCCACTTCACCATCCCCATTATCACCATCCCACAATATTTCCTTGCCAGTCTCACTAAATATCTAGTGCTAAGCATATCTGTATTGTCAGCACAGCTGTTCAGATCTGCAGTCCACTTTATCAGGAGGCAGTTTTGGATAAGTCTTCATGAGCATTGCTGGATTGATTGATTGAGCTGCCCTGTTTATCATAGTTGCACTTGAGTGGTGCAGAAAGATGCATATTAAAGAGGCATTTTAGTTTGCCTGTTGATCATAAAATATGGGCAAGAATAATAGGAAGTGAATTAATCAGAAATCTAATCTTTAAATTTTCCATTTGAAACAAGCTGATAGTGTTTTGTTAAGCAGTACATCTTGTGCATGCAAAGCAAATTAGCCACCCTAAAAACTTTTTCAACCGATGAAAACAGTTAAGCTGATGTGAAGTGACAACTTAGTTCTATTTATCAGTTTACAAACTATTCAGAATGTGAGGTTTTGGTAGCAACTTGTTTTTTGCCTCTTTAACTTATGATGTGCACAGACTTTCATTTAATGCAGTGCATCTACTTAAAAGTTTTGATACTTGTAACCTTTTTTGCAGTTGTTTTGAAAAATCATGAATTTATTTTTTGTAAACTCTTTGGCTGTTTAGTTGTCTGTGTTCTGACAGCGCCATGTCAGTGTTAGCCCATGTTAAGATGGATGACTCTCTGAGATGCCAGACTTCTAAATTTAATGTTTTGGAATTAAAAGAATAAAATAAAATGCTGCTTCGGAAATATTATCTCTACGTGAGCTGTCCTGTCATCTTTTCATAAGAATGGAGATTTATAGAGGTGTCCAGCTTGCAAAGATTTAAATTGTCCTAAATACATTGAAGAGAATGTAGCAATCCAAACTAAATACGTAACATTGCTCACCTATATCCCATTGGGGCTGCCAATTGCATATTCAGTGCAGCTGTAATGCAAGCCTGCCAGTTAATGTTTACAAGATTCTAAAGAGCATTACTTGTTGACTTACTAATTAGGTACAAAAAGACTTGTATTTATTGCTTCTGTCCATAATGACTTGTAGATTTTTTTTCTTAGAAATCTCAACCGAGTTGCTTGTACCCATTAATGAATTCTGAATTAAGTTTCTTTAACTAAAATCATAGCCTTATGTTGCACTTGTCTATCCAAACAAAATGCAATCATGTTGCTTAATTAGTGTTGGATCTTAAGGAGTTCCTTTCAAACTAACTTAAATCTGATTCTCAAATTCACTTAATTGCTATATCTCCTCTTACAAATTAGTTAATATGTATTGATTCCTTGTCTGCTCTTGCATTAACCTATTTAGTCATTTTCTCTTCCTATCTCAGCCACATTTTTATCCGTAACAGGCCATCACCTCTCACCGTGTGGTTTAAATTCAGCCTGAAATCACTGGGCCATCCAGGCAGCCCCTGAAGTTCCTGAGAGTCCTAGGCAGCAGAGTCCCACTCTGGAGTGGAGTTGAGCTGGCCGAGTCCTGGCTGAATAAAGACACTTTTTTCTGACCCAACAACTGGTCAGTCAGCCACAGAGGTGTCAGAGAGGAATTGCTTCACACTCTGCTTCTCTCACTGATTGCTCACAGCTAACAATGTAATATGTAGAGGGAGGAATATTCAGCTAATGAGTAGCATACTTTACTCATCCAGTTTCTGCTATGCAAGGCTGTGGTTGTTTCACAAACAGCTGCTGTTCTGAGCAGCTTCGTCCTATGTCCTTTCTGTGTTAAAACCTACTAAGTCCAGTTACGCTTTTTCAGCTATGCTTACCTGATGCAGTATTAAAAACACCTCCATTTCTGCCTACACTACAGTTAAAAACATTAGTAATACTGTTAGCATGCAGTTATATTAAAAATGATTGAGTGTTTTTAGGAGGAGACAGCAGTTGTATGGTCATATCTATGAGCAATTTGAGGAGGGAGAAGGAGTGATCTAAGAAGTTATGTGGGGAGGTAGCAGCCTTGCAGGGATTGAAGAGTCTACTTCCTACAAGAATTACCTTGGATAGTTAAAGACTATAATTGAAGGTGTGTGAATACTCTGTGTGGCATGAATTTGGCTGGGAGGGAAAATAGGGCTGTGAACAGGAGAGGGGTATGCATGAGGTGGTGATGCTTCTTCCCTTAAACATTTGCAGGAATATGGGGAAAATCACTTTTTCAAATACTAAAGGAATGCCCTGAGGTAACTATTTTCTTGAGCTCTTATGAGAGACTTTATCAAAATCTTTCAATGCCTATATAAATTACATTCAGTAGTTCTTAGTTTTCAGGGAATTTGTATAAATTAGTGACTGAACCATTGATTTAAAAACTCATTTTACTCTTAATTTAGACATGCTTGTTTTTTTTCATGATGTACTAATCTAGGTGTTTTATTTCATCTAATGAATTTTTTTTCCTGATTCTCTTGTGACCACAGTGTAATATTAACAAGGTTGATGGATCCTTCTGTTGGAGCCCTTAGAAACTTGCTCACCTGCTCCCTTTACTACCTACCAGTGAAGACTGGCTTTTTGGCAGCTGTTGTATCAATTTGAAGGGTAGGGGAGATTTGATTTGGGACCTCATTGCATGTCCCCCTTGTACAATGTATCATAGGACAAGGTTATTCTGAGGCCACATCCCAAGTACCTGCCCAAAATTCTTTTGAGTTCTATATGAGCCAATTCATTCATCTAGTCTTTTTCAAGCCTCACCCAACTGTCTGGGAAGTTACTACATCAAATATGTGAAGTTTAATAGTACACCTCTACCTGGATATAATGCGGTCCTTGGGAGCCAAAAAATCTTACCACGTTATAGGTGAAACCGCGTTCTATCGAACTTGCTTTGGCCTCGAGCATTTCCATTATTAGTCAGCAAATCATTTTTGTTAGAACTAACACGGTGTATGCAGTAAATAGATCTGTTCTACAGTGGTTAAATTATCTCCTTTAATTACAACAATTATTTTTATAAGCTTACTTAAAAGATACAATGTATTAACACAGGTAAACTAAACACTGCTAAATGCAACCATGTGGGCTAGGTTTCATCATACATCAATTGTTCTGCGTGTAATGCTTAGGAAAATGCAAAATTTACATAAAATATCAGAAAATGCTTTTAATTACACGTCCTTACACATAGTTGTAAAAAAAGATTTTGGTATTTTAGCAAATAGGAGCATGGGCCACTTTGTCACTTAGCCAACTATGTTATATGTAGATTTTTGAAGTACTGTAATATGAACTGTTAACTATTAAATAGACTGCAGTTTGAAAACATTTTGGAGATGGGAGTTTTTACTTATAGAAAAGGTAAAAATGAAGCTAAAAAAGGTAAAATAATCCAGTTTTAGAGACGTTGGTAAAATGGTAAATACCCTCTTTTGGGGGTACAAGATGCTTTCTTATTTAAGATGCACCCCTTAACATTTTTTTAATTTAAAAAAAAAAACTTGTTATACTTTGTTGCTTCATACTACCGCGAGCTGCCTTCTTCGCCAGGTCAATTATGGATTTTAACTGCAGTATTTGCAGTCTATCCACATCCTGGCTTTCTAGCCACTTAAGACCAATATCTAACCCTACAACTGCATCAGCAGCTTTGGGCGGTGGCTCTTTGTCACTATCCTCAGGGTTAGACACATTTTCTGAGGCACCAGGTGGTTGAGGGGCAACATTATGAATTATATTTTCATCTGTAAGTCGGTTCATAGGTTGGACACATGGCATCCACCTCCATCCACTCTTGAACATCAGCTATTCCGGTTTGAGCCATAAGTTTCCTGTAGACTTGTTCTGCCTCCATGGCCTCTTCTTCCGTAAAACCTTCAAAGTTGTTCTCATCTTCGTCGTCTTCCTCATCTTGGTTGTCCTCGCTTTCAGCGACAAAAGCACTTTTGAGACCACGATGCCAACATGTCTCTATCATTGACGGAGTGATTCCTAGCCAGGCTGTCTCGCTTAAGTTAAATACATCCAGCAAATTCAATTTCTTGATTACATCCCATTATGTTACTGTTGTTCTCAACAATTTTCTTTACAAAGGCTTTACAATAGTTCATTTTAAATGTGGCTATAATGCCTTTATCTAGGGGCTGTATTTTGGATGTCGTGTTCTTAAGAAGGTAGCTCACCTTTGTCTTCCCGTCTTTGCTGGTTAAGGTCTCAACTGGGGGGGGGGGGGGGCAGAACAGTTGTCAAGTAGGAGCAATGCCTTTGGCTCCAGGTTTTGTCTGCGTAGGTGGCTCCGGACAGCTGGTCCAAAATATTTCTTAAACCATTCCTCGAAAATATCCGATGTCATACAGGCACTTTTTGAATGGTGATAAATGAATGAAAGCAAATCCATGTTCTTATGGTGGAAAGCCTAGGTGACCTGGATTTGCCTATGCACAGAGGTTAAAGTTTATGTGAACCGGTTTTATTCACACAGAAAAGTATTGTTACTTTCTCTTTTATCACCTTAAAACCTTAGGCCTTTGCTTCTTTGGTCCTAGAAGCAAGTGTTCTATCTGGCAGCATATGGTAACATAAGCCGGTTTCATCGGCATTATAGATTTGCTCCGGAGCATAGTCACCCTCGGTGATGACTTCTTGTAACTTTAGCGGGTATTCGTCACAAGCTTTTATATCTGTGGAGCGCGTCTCTCCTGAAATTGCAATTTGCCGAATGCCATGACGTTTTTAAAAACGATTAAGCCATCCACTGCTAGCTTTAAATTCATTACCTTAGTGTGCAGAAGCATTCTCGGCTGAGCGTCTAAAATTGAGATCCTTCTTCAATTTCTCCTCTTGTTTCCTTATAATGTCACTGGAAATTGGCATGCTGTTGGAGCATTCTTGGGTAAACCATGTAAATACTACTCTTATCTAATTGGTTATCCTGGGCAGTTTTTAGGTGCTTCCTTTCCAGACCTGCACTTTCATCCAGTTCAACTAGCATTGATCGTAATTTTTCCTCATCTTTGATCCACCCTCTTAATGTTGTTTCCCGCACTCCTAGTTCTTTTGAGACCTTCGTTTGCCTCATTCCTGATTTCAGTCTGTCCAGAGCTTCCAGTTTTTCTTTGACTGTCCATGCCTTTCGTTTCCGTGGCTGTGAACTACTTGCCATCACGTCAATGGTATTTTAATGCTAACAGTTTTTTAAAATTGTTTAGAAAATGTCAGCATAGAGTTACAATGTTTCCAAAATACAACTAGTGAGACAATTTAAGTTTAGTCTATACTGAACACAATTTAGAAACGAAGTTAAAATAGGTGGGAGAGATGAGAACGCCTAATGCAGGGGTGGGCAAATTTTTTTGGCCCAAGGGCCACATCAGGGTTCAAAATTGTATGGAGGGCCAGGTAGGGAAGGCTGTGCCTCCCCAAACAGCCTGGCCCTGCCCCTATCCGATCCCTACCTACTTCCCGCCCCCTGACTGACCCCTCAGAACCCCCGACCCATCCAATCCTCCCCCCACTCCTTGTCCCCTGACTACCCCTTCCAGAGACCCCCTTGTTCCTAACCACCCCTCCCAAGACCCCACCCCCTATTTAAGCCCCCCTGCTCCTTGTCCCCTGACCGTCCCCAGTCTCATCTCCATCCATCATACTGCGCAAGATCACTGAGCCTTTTGGGGCTAAGAATTCAGCCCTTCAGTGTACTTTAAAAAAATAAATAAATTTTGTTTTGCTTTCATCAGATTGTTCCAAAAGTGACCTTCATTGCCTTTTCATTCACCTCTGCAGATCTAGCTTCTAGAATTTATATCCTATGTTTCCTTGGTAATGGCACGCAACCAGGGTATTATTCCACACCACCTGGTCATTCAACTTCACAGTGTGATTGTGAGAGTCTGTAAGTCCTCTAAGGGTCATACAACTCTGTGTATAGGGTAAAATATTTGAACAAAGAGAATGTCTATGCTTGAAATGCTGCAGCTGCACAGCTGTATCTCCTGGAGAAATTGTAGCTAGGTCAGTGAAGAATTCTTCCGTTGACCTAGTGCTATCTACACTGGTGGTTATGTTGGTATTAGCTATATCAGGATTGTGGATTTTTCACACATTAGTACAGCTATGTCTCTCAGGGGTAAGTTCCTAGTGTAGACCAGCTCTGAGTGGGACCTGCCTGATGTCAGCTCTGATCCTTTTTATAGGAGATGAAAGGTAAAGGGATGTTGCTCCTTGGCTATAGAGAGAATGTTTGTTCTAGTCTGATCTAAGGATTTTGTCCCATGTCTAATAGAGAGTCTTCAGTGGTGTACTTGGAGTAAATGACACAATCATTAGGATCTGGAGTTTTCATATATTCTCCTTACCCCTTTCACATTTCCTTTAATTAATGGAATTATTGCTACATCCCTGAAAAGCCTTATTTGGCTGCATTTGACATATTTTGAGCTGACAAATAGCTATAAAAGCCATCCAAAGGATAAAACAATGAGGAGTCCTTGTGGCACCTTAGAAACTAACAAATTTATTTGGGCATAAGCTTTCGTGGGCTAAAACCCACTTTCTCAGGTGCATGGAGTGAAAAATTCAGTAAGCAGAATATATATTATAGCACATGAAACGATGGGAATTACCTTACCAAGTGGGGGACCAGTGCTAACAAGCCAATTCAATTGAGGTGGAAGTGGCCTATTCTCAACAGTTCACAAGAAGGGGTGAATACCAACGGAGCGACAATTACTTTTGTAGTGCTAGCGAGATGCAATGCAATCAGGGTGGCCCATTTCCAACAGTTGACAAGAAGGTGTGAGTATCAGCAGAGGGAAAATAACTTTTTGTAGTGCCCATCCACTCCCAGTCTTTATTCAGGCCTAATTACCCACCTGGTGAAATGAAGAAACCGATTGACAGCGCCAGAAGGGTACTCAGAAGTCACCTACTACAGGACAGGCCCAACAAAGAAAGTAACAGAACGCTGCTAGCCATCACCTACATCCCTCAACTAAAACCTCTCCAGCACATCATCAAGGATCTACAACTTATCTGGAAGGACTATCCTTTGCTCTCACAGACGTTGGGACACAGGCCAGTCCTCGCTTACAGACAGCCCCCCAACCTGAAGCAAATACTCACCAGACAACAAAAATACTAACACAGGAACCAATCCCTGCAACAAACCCTGTTGCCAACTCTGTCCACATATCTATTCAAGGGACACGATCATAGGACTTGACATCAGCCGCACCATCAGGGGCTCGTTCACCTGCACATCTACCAATGTGATATATGCCATCGTGTGCCAGCAATGCCCCTCTGCCATGTACATTGGCCAAACCAGACAGTCTCTACGGAAAAGAATAAATGGACACAAATTAGACCGAGAATTGTATCATTCAAAAACCAGAAGAACACTTCAATGTCCCTGGACACTCAACAACAGACTTAAAAGTGCCAATTCTTCAATAACAAAAATCTTCAAAAATAGACTCCAACGAGAAACTGTAGAACTGGAATTAATTTGCAAACTGGACACCATCAAATTAGGCCTGAATAAAGACTGGGAGTGGATGGGCACTACAAAAAGTAATTTTCCTTCTGCTGATACTCACACCTTCTTGTCAACTGTTGGAAATGGGCCACCCTGATTGCATTGCATCTCGTTAGCACTACAAAAGTAATTTTCGCTCCGTTGGTATTCACCCCTTCTTGTGAACTGTTGAGAATAGGCCACTTCCACCTCAATTGAATTGGCTAGTTAACACTGATCCCCCGCTTGGTAAGGTAATTCCCATCTTTTCATGTGCTATATATTCTGCTTACTGAATTTTTCACTCCATGCATCTGATGAGGTGAGCTGTAGCTCACGAAAGCTTATGCTCAAATAAATATTAGTCTCTAAGGTGCCCCAAGGACTCATTGTTTCTGCTGATACAGACTAACACAGCTATCACTCTGAAACCTGTCATCCAAAGGATAGTTACAGCTAATTTAAACCACTTTTTGCCAAAGTTTAAAGTCTCAAAACATAAAGTATATTGCAACATTGGTTCTTACTGTAATAACCACTGGAATCAATGGTTACTGAATCCCACTGTGTGACGGGATATACTCTTTTTGTAATCCTGATCTGATTTTGGGTGACTGGGAACAGGAAATAAAGTTCAGCCTCTGGGCAGCCCTCCTGTATGTGACACCTTTATTAAAGTTGCTGCTTTAATGTGAAATACCATTTCGCTTTGGTCACACCAAGTTTGTCACTTTGATATTTTGATTTTGTTGGTACTGTCCTGAAAGTATTTCAGTGAGGGTGTGATCCCTTTCCAACATGCTTTACTGAAGGTAGGTTCATTGTGGTATGACTGATAGGGGAAATGGTTGCTTTCCACGGTTTAAGAATTATTCTGATTTTGTCTTTATGTAAAGTTAATCTAATTGCTTGAGATACCTGAGGCTTTAAGTAAAGAACAGTGCAAGGAATATCTTTTGGCATTACCAGTCTCCATTCATATTATACTAGAGTATCAAAGCACAATTTCTCTTTTGTTTTAATAGTTCTCCACACCCTGGGTGACTCATGAATCAGAGGCACAGAAATTAGTCAGTCACTGGCAACAAGTCCAACAAGTGCATTTTGGGACAATAGTCCTTGAAAGTTTCACTCTTGTTGGTAAGAATATTGTGGTGGTGGTGGACAAACTTGATAGATTATATGAGGGTTAGTTATTCTGTAAATGTTATGAATTACGAATGCAGGCTTCTGTTTGCTGCTCCCAAAAGAAATGAATTCCTTAGTTTTATTTGATAGCTCATTTTATTGTGTGTGATGTTACACTGAAGACGTGATCCAGATGTTATCATTTGACTGTGATTATCATCTATTTTAAGGAGTGAATATGCACATTTGATTGCTGTTTAAAATATCTTTTTGGTACTCTAATAGTAGGGAACTTGGGGGGGCCAACATGGTGTTCTCTGGCTCCACTTGACAATTCAGTTTCATTTTGCATTCAAAATAAGAAATGCAATTGTGAATCTTTGGCTGTCTGAAAACTTGTAGTTCTCATGAACAGCCATTAAATTATCCTAATTTTAGTTTATTTTTGCTTAACTAAATTATTTTTCCCTATCACTGATTTGATTTTTGTTCTTCAGATTATTTAGTTAATGTTTGTAAAGAGCTTTGAAAATGAAAAGCTCTATTGCTGAGTGACCCAAAGGGTCAAAAGTGAAAGTTAGCGAACTTGATATTTTTCAGATCTGATATTACTTCTTAGTTACTAAAACTGCCATTTTGCAATGTACCTTTTTAATATCTTGTCACTTGGCTGATGTTTAAATTGGTGGACATATTAGATCAGATATGATCTCACTGTGTAAATCTGGAGTAACTGTTGACTTTAGTGGGGTTAGTTTGGTTTTACTTTGATGTAACTGAAATCGGAATCTAGTTCATTTAGTAGAAGAGCCATCTAATATAAACTCTGCTACCTCTGTTGCCACTGGCCAGTAAAATAGAGTAAGCTTCAGGACTTTAAATTATCAAACTCAGTACTTCTAGATAAATTTGTTCCACCGTATGTGGTTATCTCTCTAGAATAGAAAAGGTCACTGAAAATCCAATTTAAATATTGGCTTTCTGTGTTTAGTTGAAGGGATTTGCAAATCAGACACACCCAATGGCTACATGCTTAGGAGGGCGAAGTGTGTAGTTTATTTTTGAGATAAGGCTCTATCAGTTTGCAAATGTTTTGTCACCATAAGTCATTCAGAATCTGAAGTTCTGAGGGAGCTGTTCTGCCAGACTGTCTCCACCTGGTTCAATAAATAGAAGCTATTTCTTTTCCTGTCATTGATAGCTTTACTGGGAAAGTTATGGAGAAAACAGATGTGTAACAAGTTCCCAGGACCAAAGGCAGGTTTCTGTAAATTTGAGGGAAGCCTTAAACAAGATCAAGGCTATGCAGACAATCTGCAACACTTTTATTTCTAAAATAGGTTTATAAAAAACATAACTACTTCTTGCCACCTTGTCCTTATGCCTCTGCCTCCAGACATGACACCCCCACCACATAAGGGCTGGGTGTGACAGTGGGATGTGTCTATATCCAATTATAAACTTCATTTTGTATTATTTACTGCACTTATCACATGTATAAACTTGTCCATGGCAATTTACTGTAATGTATTCCAGACAATGCACTATCCAGGAAAAAGTCTAGACAACTTTTTGATGGCTTCTTGATGATAGTTTTTCAAGATGGCAATCTAGGGCTATTGATTCTGTCTTTGAACTACTGGCCTATCCTCATGAAACAATGGATTTTCCTATACAGGAGTCCACAAGGGGACATGCATGCTATGTGGATCACACGGCAAAAGAGACAGAGACTCATTTTAAAAGTGGGTGCTTCTCTGTGCAGGGGGCCAACCACTGCCACAAGTAGGCAGGAAGTGCAGGAGAGAAGGTAGGAGGGACTCTGCCCAGCCCGAAATGCTGACAAACCTTGGAATTGGAAAGTGTAGTTCAGATCTTATTTTTCAAAGATCTGCAACCCTTAAGTGCTTTTTAAGAGTAAAATGACTATGGTTAAGAAATTGCTTTGCTAAGCCGGTGTTCTTGGCTTTCCTGCCATATTTTACCCATACGGATAAATGTAGAAGCCCAGAGAGCCAACAGACTAGATGGAGCTCTGGGGGAGTTTGGATAAGTGACTAGGAGGGTTTGGAGGTCTCAGACATTGGTTTGCTGGGGGGGGGCAGTTAAAGTGGCTGAGCAGCTGTGGCCCAAGGAAGGTAGTCATCAAACAGGAGGTCTGAGCCTGGGTATGTACCCTATTGACCAGTGGTCACTGACCAGTTGATCGTGATCTCCAGCTGTGGTGGCTCAGTGGGGCTGCCGCTAAAGCAGGCTTCATGCCTGCCGCATACCGCTCCTGGAAGTGGCCAGCATGCCCCCGCGGGTGAGGCAGGGGTCTCCATGTGCTGCTCCTGCCTGCAAGCACTGCCCCCGCAGCTCCCGTTGGCCAGGAATGGGGAGCTGTGGCCTATGGGAGTGGTGCCTGCAGAGAGGGGCAGCGCGCAGAGCCATGTGCCCCCCCTCCCCCCGGGGCTGCAGGAGCATGTTGGCCCCTTCCGGGAGCGGCATGGCCATGTGGTGCACTACCAGCTGGCAAGGTGTGGTGTTTGGCTCAGCTCATGATGGGGTGGGGGTGCCAGTGTGCCTGAGTGGGGCTGGGGCCTTAGCCCCACTGCGCTGCAGACTGGGAGACCCCTCCCAGAACCTGCACCCCAACTCCCCTCCTGCACCCGTACTCCTTCCCAGAGCCCGCACCCCCTCCTGCACCTCTACCCTTTGCCCCAGGCTCAGCCCAGAGCCCCCTCCCACATTCCGAACCCTTCAGTGCAGAGCCTGCACCTCCTCATGAACCCCTGCCCCAGCCTAGTGAAAGTGAGTAAAGGTGGGGGAGAGCAAGCAGTGGGGGGCGGGAATGGAGTGAGCAGGCTGGGACCTCAGGGAAGGGGCAGGGTAGATCCTGGGTTGCACTTATATTTAAAAAAGTGATCTTGTGCATAAAAAGGTTGGAGACCCCTGCTGGAGACCCAGATCTGGAAATGGTGGGTAGACCTATCCAGACCCAGTTGCTTTACCAGCACATAGGACCCAGTAATTAGGTCCACTTGCAACTGATTGGTGACCGTACAGTGGGTTACTAGGCCAGGCTGTAACAGTGGGTAATGCAGCACAATATCATCTACTGCTGCTTCATGAATGTTGCAGAGGCTCTTTTATGTGTGGCTTATTTCAGATAGTTACTTAATTGTCATGGTAATATAATTGATGGTGGGGCTGATAATTTAAACTCCAGCTATGTTGCTATGATTCAGCTATTGCTTTGTGCACCTCAGTTTTGAAACCAAAATGTTTTCAAAACTTTATTAACCTAAAACTAAATAGCTTCTAGCTTTGGAATTTGAGGCATCCATGGGAGGATTTGCTCAGGAAATCTACTTTTGTTTTAGCTCTTAACCAATGAGATCCCTCAGAGCTCAGCTGAGTGGGCAGATTTATTAGAGAAAAAGATAAGTTTCATTTGATAAGTGAAAGAAAAACGTACATGGATCAACAACAATAATTTAGAAACATTTTCAGGCTTAAGACTATTTTAGGTTCGTCAATGAGCTCAGCTCAGCCACCCAAAAGCTTGAAATATATATTTGAAAACCAAGTTTTTAATTTAAAATGGTATTTCTCACGTTTTCTAGGCAACAAACTCAAAACACCTCAGGATTCTCTCTCTGATTATGTCCATGGCTCTTTTGGTAGTGGACAGTGAATTACTCCTGCACGAATTATGCACCACTGTACATGCACAGAATTCATGTCCCCAGCAGATTTCTTTGCTTCCCCGCAGAAAAATTACTTTCTAACAGGGAAGCAAAGGGAAGCCACGAGCAGTCATGCAGCCCTCCCCTGCAATATATTTCAGGTGCCCAGGGCAGCCTGCAGAGAGGTAAATCACTGTGGGGCAGGAGGTAGGCCTGGGGAAGACCCAGCTGGTGGCTCCTACCCTGCGCCAGGCTCAGCTGCTAGTCGTGGCTGGGCTGGGGAAGATGGGACTTTCTTTTCCCCTGCATGGCATCCGGGGCTGGGTCAGACCCACTCCCAGATTTCTCCCCAGGTTGCAGGAAACTCTCTCCAAACTCCCCACCCATTGCTCCTCAGCTGCAGGGGGACGGATCACTGTACAGGAAGCTCCTCCCCCATCCACCCCCCAACCCCCGTGTATCCAGACTCCCTCATACCCAGACCCTCCCACCAAACCACACCCCACACACACACCCAGAACCCCCTCTGCTGAGTTCCACTCCCCCAGCACCCAGACGAGCCACCCTCACTTGGTCCCCACCCCACTGAGCTCCACTCCCCCAGTATCTGGACCCCCCACTGAACTCTCCACACCCAGATTCCCCTGTCGATCCCCTGCACACCCAGACCCTGCCCTGCTGAGCCCCAACCACCTTCACCTGGACTCCCCTGCAGAGTCCCATTATTGTTGCACGCAGAATCCTCCAACAAGTTCCTGTGCATCTAGATCGCTGCCCCACTGAGCCTCCTGCACCCAGATTACCCCACACAGAACCTTCTCAACCCACACCTGAATTCCACACACCCCTCCCCCCCCGAAGCCCCTCCACACTTGGATACTGCTGGGCTGAGCCTGCCCGCCCACACCTGGTGCACCTGGTACGGAGGGGCAGGGCCCTGAGGTGTTTCTGGGGCAGGCTTGGTTCTTGGGCTGTGCCAGGGTTGGGTGCAGCCTCACTGCTGAGCCATGTCCCGGGAGGGGGAAGAGCTACAGCGTGATGATCTACCTCTGTGCAGCCGGTGGCCTGTGCTCCCCAATGCCAAGCTGGAGCCTCCACGTTTATTTGACAAATAACATTTACAGAATTTTAAAATATTGTGCACCGAATTTTTATTTTTTGGCGCAGAATGTCCTCAGGAGTAAGTGAATTCCGAGAAGTAGTAGTAGATCCCATCCTGGTTTCCTGTTGTAGCTTAGCAGCATGGCAATCTTCAAATCTTAAGATCATCTCTTGGACAAATGGTCAGAGAGACACTTGGCCATTAGATTTTGTTAGTTCCAGTCTTCCAAAAAAACCCCCAAAAAACAAAAACACCAACCCGGCTTAATAGAAAAAAGGCAAATTACAATTTTTTTTACATCTATTTGTTCAATTCTTGCCTTATTCTATTGTGCTTTTAATTAACCCCAGCTTTTCTGTTTTGTTTTGTCTTTCACTTTTGTTTGATATAGAAGGGTTACAATCAGTGCAGTAATTCCGGGGTTGTGGCATGCTTGTTAGACTTAACATACTGTATGTAGAGGGACTGTATGCTATAGTGTTTCATGTTTTTACTGTGTTTGAGACTGTTTTTCATTAACTAGTATTTCCTTCATTTTGCTAGTTGTATCCTGCCCCCTCTCCATTTGTTTTTTCTGTTTAGATTGTAAACTCTTCAGGGCAGAGACTATCTCTTCCTAGGTATTTGTACAGTGCCTAGCACAATGAGACCCCAATCCTGACTGGGGCTTTTATGTGCTATTGCAATATAAATAGCAATATTTGTTTAGATGGGAGGCCTATCTAGCTATGCATAAATGTCATAAGACAATGTGTATTCCCTGTTCAATGTACTACCGCGCATCAGCTGTTTTCCTTGCTCTGTCTTTCTTCTGTTGTGTTTACTTAAATCTAAGCTTGGAAACATTGCGTGTACATCAGAAATATTTGTATTAGCAATATTAAAGAGAGCAGTTATGTTAAGCGGATAATTATAAATGGAAATAAAAAAGAAGTTTAGAGGCTGAAATATGCCCATCTCCAAATTTCATAAGAGGTCAAGATTTCTCAGAATGTGATCCAATCTAGACACATGCCCAGGGGTTAAAAGCCATGCTACAAAAGCCTACCAGCTCTGCATCCAGTGGTGGTGGTGTTCAAGACTCTCTTGCTCTTTCATTGATGCAATTCGATGCACCAATTTTAATGACATATTTTGTCCCTGTTTGAAATTGGCTATGCATACACATCTTATACATGAACCATGCAAAATCTTTGAAAGTTTTATTAACACCTGATTGTAATATGTAATCAAGTCTAGAAATTGGCCAAATGACTGAACCTGTTGCACATTTGCAAAATAAAGAGAAAACAAAACACAATTTAGTTAGCATGAAAACTACTTAGGAGATTATGCAGTAGGATGGGGTATTTATTTCAAGCGTAGTAGGAATACACTGCATTGGTATTCAAGCTAGACACAGTAAAAGTTAACTCCCACTGGAAATTGTGCATAATTCCAATCTGCTTTCAGTTTTTCATAAGGCTTGCTCTTCAGAAGATAGTTTAATTAGATGTTCAAGTGTTTCCTAGAAAAGCAAATGTTATATATGCCTCATGTGGGATCACTAACTTGAAAAACAGTCACTGCTAGAGGTTTTCGTGTTAGAGAAAATGATATAGTATGGTATGCCTCTGCGACGTATTAAGTACTCAGTTGGGAAATCATAATTGATATAAATAAATTATTTAATATTCATATTACAGCAAGCCCCAGAGGCTTAATTTGGGATCAAGGCCCATTTGTGCTCGGCCCAGTACAAACAGAGAGGTAGACAGAGTGTCCGCTCCAAGAAGACAAGCAGCATAAAAAGGTGGGAAAGTGAAGGAAAACAAATCAAACATGCCATTTTATGGATATTTGCTTTTTTGTTTTTAGTTCCATAAACATGGACTTTTCCCAAGTGCTCTTCAGCCTCGCTTCATATGTTGTCTGGTTTCTTGACGGGGTCACAGCAGAAGTAAGCCCTCAGGAGGGATTTGAAGGTAAGGGCTGTAGCTCTATGGATCAGTTAAGGAAGAGTGTCCATGCATAAGGTATGGTGTAGAAGAAAGAGCGTAAAGACTTGTGGAAGGAGCAAATTGTGAGCAGATGTCCTACTGTGACTTCAACATTTCAGGTGCTGCAGAGATCTGGGGTGGTGGTTGAGAATAACTTAGTTGGAAAGGGACACATATCAATCTAGGACACATGGCTATCAGTATTAATGATTTGGGATCAAGGCCCAGGATTCTCATCCTCATTGCCAGTAAGAGTCTTTGATGGATTTTATAGTTAGAATCAGCAAGCTATTAGATTTCCCTCAGTTGTAAACTAGAGGCGATAAGAACTAGGATATAACTATGAGCCTTAGCTGTGGAACTCACTGTCTGTTGCAATTAGAGATGCTCATTTTTTCTTGTCATAAATGGGAAGGCTAAAGATACACTCATTATAGTTGATAATGTCTTAAATATTCTATAGTTAGTTGCACATCGGTGTTGGGCATGAGTGTGAAGGATAGTATTTACATATGTGGTGTTGTTTTTCTGGTAAGCCATAATATGGTGAGAGCAACCAGCAGAGGAGTCTAAGGATTGTTAACGTGAATCAAACCAATCAACCCTTTCATAGAATCATAGAATATCAGGGTTGGAAGGGACCCCAGAAGGTCATCTAGTCCAACCCCCTGCTCAAAGCAGGACCAATTCCCAGTTAAATCATCCCAGCCAGGGCTTTGTCAAGCCTGACCTTAAAAACCTCTAAGGAAGGAGATTCTACCACCTCCCTAGGTAACGCATTCCAGTGTTTCACCACCCTCTTAGTGAAAAAGTTTTTCCTAATATCCAATCTAAACCTCCCCCACTGCAACTTGAGACCATTACTCCTCGTTCTGTCATCTGCTACCATTGAGAACAGTCTAGAGCCATCCTCTTTGGAACCCCCTTTCAGGTAGTTGAAAGCAGCTATCAAATCCCCCCTCATTCTTCTCTTCTGCAGGCTAAACAATCCCAGCTCCCTCAGCCTCTCCTCATAAGTCATGTGTTCCAGTCCCCTAATCATTTTTGTTGCCCTTCGCTGGACTCTCTCCAATTTATCCACATCCTTCTTGAAGTGCGGGGCCCAAAACTGGACACAGTACTCCAGATCAGGCCTCACCAATGTCGAATAGAGGGGAACGATCATGTCCCTCGATCTGCTCGCTATGCCCCTACTTATACATCCCAAAATGCCATTGGCCTTCTTGGCAACAAGGGCACACTGCTGACTCATATCCAGCTTCTCGTCCACTGTCACCCCTAGGTCCTTTTCCGCAGAACTGCTGCCTAGCCATTCGGTCCCTAGTCTGTAGCTGTGCATTGGGTTCTTCCGTCCTAAGTGCAGGACCCTGCACTTATCCTTATTGAACCTCATCAGATTTCTTTTGGCCCAATCCTCCAATTTGTCTAGGTCTTTCTGTATCCTATCCCTCCCCTCCAGCGTATCTACAACTTCTCCCAGTTTAGTATCATCTGCAAATTTGCTGAGAGTGCAATCCACACCATCCTCCAGATCATTTATGAAGATATTGAACAAAACCGGCCCCAGGACCGACCCTTGGGGTACTCCACGTGATACCAGTTGCCAACTAGATATGGAGCCATTGATCACTACCCGTTGAGCCCGACAATCTAGCCAGCTTTCTACCCACCTTGTAGTGCATTCATCCAGCCCATACTTCCTTAACTTGCTGACAAGGATACTGTGGGAGACAGTGTCAAAAGCTTTGCTAAAGTCAAGAAACAATACATCCACTGCTTTCCCTTCATCCACAGAACCAGTAATGTCATCATAAAAGGCGATTTAGATTAGTCAGGCATGACCTTCCCTTGGTGAATCCATGCTGGCTGTTCCTGATCACTTTCCTCTCATGCAAGTGCTTCAGGATTGATTCTTTGAGGACCTTCTCCATGATTTTTCCAGGGACTGAAGTGAGGCTGACTGGCCTGTAGTTCCCAGGATCCTCCTTCTTCCCTTTTTTAAAGATTGGCACTACATTAGCCTTTTTCCAGTCATCCGGGACTTCCCTGGTTCGCCACGAGTTTTCAAAGATAATGGCCAATGGCTCTGCAATCACAGCCGCCAATTCCTTCAGCACTCTCGGATGCAACTCGTCCAGCCCCATGGACTTGTGCACGTCCAGCTTTTCTAAATAGTCCCTAACCACCTCTTTCTCCACAGAGGGCTGGCCATCTCTTCCCCATTTTGTGATGCCCAGCGCAGCAGTCTGGGAGCTGACCTTGTTAGTGAAAACAGAGGCAAAAAAAGCATTGAGTACATTAGCTTTTTCCACATCCTCTGTCACTAGGTTGCCTCCCTCATTCAGTAAGGGGCCCACACATTCCTTGGCTTTCTTCTTGTTGCCAACATACCTGAAGAAACCCTTCTTGTTACTCTTGACATCTCTGGCTAGCTGCAGCTCCAGGTGCGATTTGGCCCTCCTGATAACATTCCTACATGCCCGAGCAATATTTTTATACTCTTCCCTGGTCATATGTCCAACCTTCCACTTCTTGTAAGCTTCTTTTTTATGTTTAAGATCCGCTAGGATTTCACCATTAAGCCAAGCTGGTCGCCTGCCATATTTACTATTCTTTCGACTCATCGGGATGGTTTGTCCCTGTAACCTCAACAGGGATTCCTTGAAATACAGCCAGCTCTCCTGGACTCCTTTCCCCTTCAAGTTAGTCCCCCAGGGGATCCTGGCCATCAGTTCCCTGAGGGAGTCGAAGTCTGCTTTCCTGAAGTCCAGGGTCCGTATCCTGCTGCTTACCTTTCTTCCCTGCGTCAGGATCCTGAACTCGACCAACTCATGGTCACTGCCTCCCAGATTCCCATCCACTTTTGCTTCCCCCACTAATTCTACCCAGTTTGTGAGCAGCAGGTCAAGAAAAGCGCCCCCCTAGTTGGCTCCTCTAGCACTTGCATCAGGAAATTGTCCCCTACGCTTTCCAAAAACTTCCTAGATTGTCTATGCGCCACTGTATTGCTCTCCCAGCAGATATCAGGAAAATTAAAGTCACCCATGAGAATCAGGGCATGCGATCTAGTAGCTTCCGTGAGCTGCCGGAAGAAAGCCTCATCTACCTCATCCCCCTGGTCCGGTGGTCTATAGCAGACTCCCACCACTACATCACTCTTGTTGCACACACTTCTAGACTTAATCCAGAGACACTCAGGTTTTTCTGCAGTTTCGTACCGGAGCTCTGAGCAGTCATACTCATTTTGGAGGATTATATGGAGTTTGAGAGAAATTTTACCCCCTAGCTGAGCTCTGTTGTTGCAGCTGTGATGGGTTGGATCACAGAAACCCCCTGGGAGCTGCCACCTGATGTGCCAAGACTACTTCTGCCCCTGCTTTCCTGCCCAGACAGCTTAGGACTTCAGTGCCCTGCCTAGTTTGAGCCGGATCCGCTAGCCTGCTGCAAACCCAGACCCAAGTGTGAACCACGTACCCTAACAACTGTAGGCTTAACTGAAAGCCGCTTACAGAAGTGTGCCTGTCTTTAACGCTCAGATGCGCAACTCCCAAAGGGGTCCAAACCCTAAATAAATCTGTTTTACCCTGTATAAGCTTTATACAGGGTAAACTCATAAATTGTTCACCCTCTATAACACTGATAGAGAGAGATGCACAACTGTTTGACCCTCAAGTATTAATTAATAAGTAAAAAGTGAGTTTATTAAATACAGAAAGGAGGATTTAAGTGGTTCCAAGTAGTAACAAAGTGAATTACCAAGCAAAATAAAATAAAACACACCAGTCTAAGTCTAGTACAGTAATAAAAACGGAATATAGATAAAATCTCACCCTTAGAGATGTTTCAATATGTTTCTTTCACAGACTGGAGCTGGACACCTTCCTAGTCTGGGCACAATCCTTTCCCCCGGTACAGCCCTTGTTCCAGCTCAGGTGATTGCTCGGGGATTCCTCCTAATGGCTAAAAGAAAAGGAGTACTTGTGGCACCTTAGAGATTAACCAATTTATTTGAGCATAAGCTTTTGTGATCTGATAAAGTGAGCTGTAGCTCACGAAAGCTTATGCTCAAATAAATTGATTAGTCTCTAAGGTGCCCCAAGTACTCCTGTTCTTTTTATATAGATGTAAGCAGTGTCAGGATGAGCTCCACCCTGACATCTGGTGGTGAGGTGTGGCAAGTTGTGGAAAAGAACTTCAGGGGCCGATCTCATTTGCATAGGCACACCCACCACGCCTAGAATGAGACCATAGCTGCCCAAATGGTCACTTTGGCTGCTGTGGGATCCCCAGTGTCTCTGTTATTGGGGCAGGAAGAATAAATTGTTATTACCCTGATTATGGGAACTGTGCTTGGAACTGTACGTGGCCTTTTGTTATGATGGAGGGATTCACCATCAACTAAGTAGCACTCGCTAGGCAAGGGTCATGGGTTCCAAAACTGCATGAATGGAGAGAGGCTGGGGACAAGTAGTAGTACTTGGTGGCATGGGCCCCTTGGTGAGGGCCTTACATGCTGATTGCACTTCCTCCTCTCTCCACTGTGGAATATCAGAGCTAATTTTGATTTCATTAGAAGTCTAGTTATAGGCTGCTGAGCTCACTTTGGGCTGACAGTGCACCAGCACTGGGGCTCCCCTACTATAAGCTGAATTCACCTAAGAGCTGAAATCACTGAGTGTTGTGTTAAGTAGTGGGGGAGCCTGAAGATATATTGTGGAGCAGTTTGCGGGACAGCTGGTGAAGCAGTTCGACGCGGAGCAGTGTGTGGATGGCAGGAGCTGCTTGTGGGCCGTGGAGCTGAGCGAAGGAGTTCGTGGGGCAGCTGGCGGAGCGGAGCGCAGCTGAGCGAAGGAGTTCGTGGGGCAGCTGGCGGAGCGGAGCGCTGCTATGGAGCTATGGGGCGGTCAGCTTCAGATCACGTAAGGTGCCTCTTACCCCCGTCCCATTTCCACCCAGGTTGGGAGGTAAAGCTCCGCCGATAAACTTTCGAACTCTGGGGCTGCCCTGACCAGGGACAGAGACTTTTGGGGCATTGGACTTTTGGGACTTTGGGTGATTTGGGGTTGCTGGACTCAAGAACCAAAGGGAAAAGGGCATGCCCCAATTTGCCTGGGGTGGGGTTGTTTTTGCTCATGGGTTGTGTTATGAATCCTGTTGGTGGTGTTTCCCCAACATAATGCCACATTGTTTCTCTCTGTTATTAAAAGACTTTTGCTACACTCAGACTATGTGCTTGCGAGAGGGGAAGTATTGCCTCTTGGAGGCGCCCAGCGGGGGTGGTATATATTTTTCCCAGGTCACTGGGTGGGGGCTCGAGCCGGTTTGCATTGTGTTATTGGAATGGAACCCCTAGATATTGAACCCGGCCCTTGTTGCTGCCAACTCTGACGGGCAGAAGGGTTACATAGAGGGTGCGTCGCAGCAGCATCAGTGTTTGCAGTAGTGTCAATGGTTCCTGAAGCCCAGCTCTGCAAGGGCCAGTGGCTGGTGGATGGGCATAGAAACAGATTCACTGGCTCTGCTGTATTAAATACAGAGAAAGTGCTCTGTCTGGGATGAGAAAATAACACGTAGTCTCCATGTTTACTGTGTCTTAAAAAAAAATACTAGACCCAAATTCTGGCATCCTTAATTTGTACTCCAGCACATTCCTAATTACTTCAATGAGTTTTGCCTGAAAGAGGGCTGAATATAAATTGAATAAGGACCTTAGTACTTTAGTCAGATTATGTGAATTCTTGATGTGTGCTGCCAGGGGCTGTGTGTTGTGAGGACTATAAGAGACAATCAGGGACCATCTGCAGCAGCTTCCTGTCGCCATAGCAACCAGAGCAGTGCTGAAGTAAAGATCTCACATTACTGTTTTTGCAGCCTGAATTCAGAGATGGAAGCAGGTGGCATGAGTATGTTTGGCTGGAAATAGTGTAGCTGTCTCCCAAGTATTTTGCTGGTTGGCCAGCATGGTGATGTAGTGTAGCCATGTTGGAATTCCAACATGTCCTTAGGGAAGGAATATCTCTTGTTGCTCAGTAGTGCCCCCTCTAGCTTTCTAAGTATTGTATTTGCTGACTCTAACAGATGTCCCATTAAGGCTTCCTTGCCTATAAAGATTCCCCAGCAAGGGGTCTCAAGGCATGGCTGACTTGGATTTAAAGCATATGCTGGCACTCATCTGTTATACTGGTTGATGATACCAATAAATAAAAAGAATCTGCCAACATTAGTGCACAAAAGTGGTTTGATACCTTGAGTTAACCCTTGTCCTGGCTTCCATATCTGAGGTTTGCAGTTCTCTTGGTTTTCAGTTAGTTGCCCTAGCAATTCTCTTTCCTTGAATTAATATTTCTTCCATTTTTGTAGTTAACTTTGTATCAAACATAAAAGAAATTGTAAAAAGTATGTCTTTATAATAAAAATCAACAGTATTTCAAGTTTACAAAAACATAATAGAGAGTGCTATTCTGCCTCATTTTATGAATCAGTGCCACTCATTGGAATACAAAGCAATCTGTAAAGACTACATATCTAAAATTTCCATTGATTTATGAAAAATTCCATAATGTGTACATTCAGATGGGAAAAGAAACAGGTAAGCCATTTCATTTTCCTGATTGAGTGTAAAAACATTTGGTTGTGCATTTTTAGGCTTATTTCTTTGTTCTGGTTAGAAACTGAAGGATAAGGTGTATGAACTCAACAGGCCCCTTATCCAATTTCCATGCCTGAGCTTTTCTTTGATACCTGGTGACAGCTGGCTAACACTCTACCAGCCTGAAACTCTGACAAGGTGTACAGCCAAAACCTAGAGGGGAAAGTTTGACTTTTTGGGTCTAATAAGACTCTGATCATGTAAGTAACATCGTGTGTGGACTGCTTCAGCTGCATGGAACCCCATTGTATCCAGAGGAGCTCCATGCAGGTGTAAAGGTCTGCCTGCCCAAGTAGCTGGGTATCTTAGCGATATTGTCAGGCTATATTTTGATTGCAAATGTAGGTTTTGTTCTTTTAAAAAAAAAAAAAAAAAAAAAGCATAACTAAAAACAAACATCGTTATTTCCTGCCTTTTTTTTTATTCCAAGGAAAAGAGTCCCGTCCCCCCAAAAAACCACAAATGTTTCCTTGTTTTTCAAAGCCAATATCAGATTATAATGGTAGTGCATGAGAAGTTGAAAGTGAAATTGACTAAAAGCAAACTATAAAAATTAGTGAAATTTTTAAGTTCTTCTTGCCCAAACTGAGATGCAAAATGTGAACAAATGGCATAAAAATAACAGGTAAATTAGTTAAAAATTTTAAGCAATTTCATATGATCTAGATAATTAAGCTTGAGATGTTACATATCTTTTCAGAATAATATCCTCACAGCTGCCGCTTTTTCTTTTGATTTGAGTGAGTTCTTAACAGAAATAAAAATTCTATAATGAGATATGTTAGGGCCTGAATCTGATCTCAGACTAATTATATTACTGATGTGTAACTTCATTGTTTTCAGTGCAGTCAGTCCTTAAAGACTTGTTTACAGTTGGAAATTTACCAAAACAGGTATTCTGGAATAGCTCCCTGTGTGGGCGCTCTTATTCCAGAATAAAAGTGCCTTTTTCTGATTTAGCTTACTCCACTTTGGAAGTGGAATTAATAATTATTCCAAAATAGCTATTTCAGTAAATTTCCAAGTGTAGGAAAGCCCTTACACAGTTGTCATAAATATAAAGGGAAGGGTAAACCCCTTTGAAATCCCTCCTGGCCAGGGGAAAGCTCCTCTCACCTGTAAAGGGTTAAGAAGCTAAAGGTAACCTCGCTGGCACCTGACCAAAATGACCAATTTTCAGAGTAGCAGCTGTGTTAGTCTGTATTCGCAAAAAGAAAAGGAGGACTTGTGGCACCTTAGAGACTAACCAATTTATTAGAGCATAAGCTTTCGTGAGCTACAGCTCACTTCCTCAGAGGAGACAAGATACTTTCAAAAGCTGGGAGGAGGGAGAGAAACAAAGGGTCTGTGTCTGTCTGTAGTCGTCTTGGCCTGGGACAGAACAGGAATGGAGTCTTAGAACTTTTAGTAAGTGATCTAGCTAGGTATGTGTTAGATTATGATTTCTTTAAATGGCTGAGAAAAGAATTGTGCTGAATAGAATAACTATTTCTGTCTGTGTATCTTTTTTGTAACTTAAGGTTTTGCCTAGAGGGGTTCTCTATGTTTTTGAATCTAATTACCCTGTAAGATATCTACCATCCTGATTTTACAGGGGGGATTTCTTTATTTCTATTTACTTCTATTTTTTATTAAAAGTCTTCTTGTAAAACACTGAATGCTTTTTCATTGTTCTCAGATCCAGGGGTCTGGGTCTGTAGTCACCTAGGCAAATTGGTGAGGCTTTTTATCCAACATTTCCCAGGAAAGGGGGGGTGCAAGTGTTGGGAGGATTGTTCATTGTTCTTAAGATCCAAGGGTCTGGGTCTGTAGTCACCTAGGCAAATTGGTGAGGCTTTTTACCAAACCTTGTCCAGGAAGTGGGGTGCAAGGTTTTGGGAAGTATTTTGGGGGGAAGGACGTGTCCAAACAGCTCTTCCCCAGTAACCAGTATTAGTTTGGTGGTGGTAGCGGCCAGTCCAAGGATAACGGGGGTAATATTTTGTACCTTGGGGAAGTTTTGACCTAAGCTGGTAAAGATAAGCTTAGGAGGTTTTTCATGCAGGTCCCCACATCTGTACCCTAGAGTTCAGAGTGGGGGAGGAACCGTGACAACAGTGTAAATTAAATCAGAATCAGACCTTCAGCACCCTGTCCTACCTGTCTTTTGTCCTGCTATCTTTTGTTGCAGGCATGTTATCCTCAGTCAGTATGACATGTAGAGAGCCTGGAATTTACAATATTTAACTGGTCAGTTTAGCCTTTCTGGGGACGAAAGAATCTGCAACTAACAGGTTTTACAGTTTCAGGGTAACCACACTTATATTCCCCCTTTATGGACCCTCAAGGACATTCACTTAAGGTTTCTGGCTCCCAACTGTCACCTCTCTTGAGTGGAGACCTACATCTCTCCCTTCTGATAGGAGGTTTTAAGGCTGCACAGCTCCCTGCCTTACACTGTGATATACCCATCAAACCAGACTGCCTAAAAAGGTCAGTGCCTGTCCTTTGCTCTCTCTCCAAGGACTATGAATAGTATAAAAGGGCTATGAACTATGTATTGCCCAGTTACAAGTTACCACCCATCTTTCTAAGCAAGCATATTTCTATTAATGCATTTACCTTAAGCATAAAGATAATAAAAACTATAAACAGATTGACACACACTTAACGTACCTGGAGTCATCCATCAGTCTTGTGGAACCCTGTCCGCTTGCTGGTTCAGAAAGAAAGACCTGAGTCAGTTTAAACCTAGCCTTTTTAAATCAAAAGCCCTTTTTGCCTGTTTCTGGGGGGAAAAAAATTGAAACAGTATATGCATGCCTCCTTAGGAGGCGGTACCTCTCTGGAGGTGTTTATAACCTAGGGTGATGCACCTTAATCATCCCACTGTTTTTATTTTTTGGCAGACCTCTGGCAACTCTCCCCCTTGGAGCCACATCTAATCTCTGGCCCACAGTGATACATAGCTATTCATAACCTTCATGCAATATGTTTCCACAATATGTCACACAGGCATGACACACAATTTGTGCCATGAAGTGTCACTGTGATTAGTATCAGTTGCAAAAGGTTCACAATGGGAGTATAGGAGATGGTTTTGAGTTTATCTTCGTATTTCAATCTTAAGCATTTCACACATGATTATTTATTCTGTTTGTATGCCATGTATATTGCTTAATTCTCCAAAACATTTCTAATGGTTGCTTGTGGCTTTAATAGGAAGTGCTGATGGCATTGTGTATCTGGTGGGAAACTTTACACATTATTCATTCATCTATCCCAATGCCAGTCACAATTATGTCTGGGTTCTAATCTCCAACCGGAATGGCTTTTTCTCTGGAGTCTGCTTTGTCTTACTGCAATACACATTTACTGGAAAAAAAAAAAAAAAAACTCTTAGCATTATACCCCCATTTCCTATGTACTTAAAACTCCACAGGCACTGTAGCAACTGATAAAGGAGGCTTTGAGTCTCCACGTTAATTAGGTTTTATTAATACATCACACTAAATTGCTGCTGTTCATATCCTTAAAGTGGATTTTCCCTGTGATATCTAGTGGACCAAATTCTGCTTGTAAATAAGAGCAGAATTTGGCTCATACTTAATGGCTGCATTATACCTGTATATGCAAATATAAAATGTAGTATTTTCCATGGTAATTTTAACGTATTAGGCATTTGTATATATTCATTCATTATAATGACTTAAGAAAACGTATTTAAAAAAACCTTGTAGTGAATTTTCTTTTCTTTGGTTAGCCCATTTCTCCTCACCACCTAGGAGCAGAACCCTGGCAGTTTCTGAGAAGTACACATGTGTGTTGTCTTCTGTCTTTATAGGAACTCAAAATCTAAGGGCATCAGCAGTAAAACTGAAACTGGCTTATATTTTGCCACCATTTCTGTGTCATTAAAAATACCTATTTTTGGAGATATGACAGCCTAGAATGAAACATAAGTCTCCATTCATGTAGCTGCCGCAGCCTTACAGCTCAAACCTGTAAAACATGTTTTTTCCTTTCTCCCACTTGCTGTTCTCTCTTGCATTCTTTTCCCTTCATGTTGGTGCTGGGCTCTCTAAGATTATCTCCCTTTTACTTTTCCTTCTGCAGAGGCAGCATTTGGAACTTGTGAAAACCTTGGGTGATGGGCTGGGCTACCTGATTCTAGGAGAACTGTTGTGGAACAGGCATGAATTGTACATGGGGCATGTGTAATTTGCTATTCTCTGAGTGCATTTTTCAGAGAGGGAGGGGGACAAAAATAACCTTGCTGAATTAAAGCTGGCCCTGCTTTCCTGCACCTGTCTCTCAGATAGGGTGTTTATTTTTGGTCAACAGTATGTGAGACTTTCTTTCTCCCTTTCCTCTCCCCATCTCCTTTTCTTGTTTTTCTCCCTCATTCCCCATATCTATCCTTGTGCTGCTGCTATCTCCCTGAGATTTTCTTTCTCTCCACTCTCACCCTGCCTGTGATTAAGTGCCTGGAATATTTCCAGCCTGATGACTGCAGAGTTTTGCAATGAGACTCTTGTGGGAATTACTGCAGTAGGGCTGTATCTCAAAATGCCCTACTCATAGGAGCCAGGCTATACTATACTTGACTGTGTGTGTGTGTGTTTCAAAGTGACTAGTATGTTAAAAGCACTGCTGCAAATCAAATAATAATGGTCTGGTGCAGGAGTACCTGATGTGAGATTGTTTAGTTACTGATTATTGCTACAAAACATCTGATATACTTAGCCCCAACCCCCCATCTTCCTTTCAGTTGAAATGTATAGACATTTTCACAAGTTCCAGTAGCACTGACCTTTCCATTCTGCTTATCTGAGAATTAGGCCTGAACCAAAACCTGTTTCTAACCCCATCTCCGCCTCCCCACCCCCCTCTCTGATTGGGCACGTTTGAAATCCAAACCCAAAGCCTGATCCCAAAAGTCCTGAACTTTGGTGGTAGTTGAAATCTGAATTCTGTGACTTGAGTTTCTCTAATGATCAGAAATGAACTCTGTCCCTTTTGGTCAAAGAAGTCAGTCACGTTATCACATTGCAAATTTGTTTGGTAGTTTTCTTGTCCTTTGTTAAGCCCTCTTGTGGGAAGGAAAGGTGGAGGAGGCGTCTTCAGGGCATGTAGCTGAACAGAAACCTTATGGGTGTGTGTGTGTGTGTGTGTGTGTGTGAAATTGAGTTGGGATTTTCCTCAAGTCATGAGATAACAATAGCACTGAAGGCAAGGTTATGTGCACACACTCATTCTTAACCCATGGCTTTTATCACAGTGTCTACTCACTAGGTTGAAAAACAGGTAGGATCTACTGTTTTCTCAGAAGCTTGAGGGGATAAATGGATCTTTTCTTTAATTCATTAGCTTCCATGATGAGGTTATTTTTCAGAACATGAATATCCAAAATGTTGTAATTTGTTGCAGTGCCATATTATTGCATCATGTTGTGATGTTATAACACAGTGCAACAGCAACACAACACCAAGTCAGCCCAGAACTAAGAAACAAATGTTTTATTGTTGTTTTTCTGTTTTTCTGACAGAGGCTGCTGTCAGTATTACCCACTACCTGAGACTGTCCAGAATTAATAAGCAAACTAATTCAGAACGAAGGTTAAACTTTCAACAAACCCAAACATTTGAAAGTATGTAAGCAGGGGGGAAAGATCTAGAAAGGTAGGGAAGAGGAAAGAGGCACAACTGACCTCTTGATTCCCCTCTCTGTGGAGGTCTGACCATTCTGGTCAATGGAAACAGGACATTTTTAGCAATAATTGGCCAGATTGTGGCTGGTCCTGTATGGATCCACAAAGGGCAGAGAGAGGACAACAACTGAGCCTTCACTCTGTTGCCCTGCACAGGAGTATGAATGCTGCCAGGTTAATGTCACTGCTACACTAGCTCCCCAGTGGGGATGGTCAAGGGTAGGACTGTGACACAGCCCTTCCTCTGCTGGACTTGCTGCACTCTGGGTGATTACACTCTCATTCCAGTCAGCGCTTTCCTGGAGGAATTCTGGCAATTCCGGTAGAGACTCCTGCTTGCTGTGTGGCCCCTCCTCACTCTGCTCCAATATCTCAAGCCACAGTCTGACCTAAATAATTTATCGGTTAAGGTAGATCAGAGTGTCTTTATTGTTTTTTTACATAAAGTGTTCTAAGATTCCTCCTCCCCCATACCTTCCACTCCATTTCCCATCCCCCTCTCCTCTTTCTCCTCACCAGTTTCATGCTTTATCTTTCATTCCCTAGGTATCTTTTATCCAGCTTCCCCCAACAGAATCCTCTTTCTGTTTTCTTTCCCACAATCCACCCACTTAAAATATTTTCTCCCTGGCCTCATGGAGCATCACTATGGTGATGTCATGATGTCATTGTACTAGGAACTGTTACCTAGGAGATGGCGTGATGTCATTGTACTGGAGACCGTTGCTAGGGTGATTGTGGTGGGGAACAGGGGCTGTCATGTGACCCACATCAGGAAATGTTCCCATTAAGGAGGAGGGAGAATGGTGTGTGTGGTGGGGGAATGAAAAAGAAGCCGCCAAAGATTCAAAAATCTCAGTTTTCAGTTTATCTTGATATAGAATGCTCAACTAAGTCTCAGCTTATCTGTGTTCTTATCTATCTGATCTCTCTCATATATTTCCTAATGTGCCTGCCACCATAGGCAGCATTTGGCCATAATAAAAGCAGAATAAGCCATAGTCCAGTTGTGTTCCATGGTGGCATGGGTTCTTTTCTTTATTGCTCTGTCCATCCTCTTTTACTGTCAGGTTCCTCTCATTTCCATGATGAATAATCCAGCACAGTCATTGACCACACAGACGTCTATGGTATGTTACATGCGTGAGCTTCATGCGGCTGAGGGGGATATAGTTCTGTACCTCAACCAGCAATCTGAGTTCCCCCCCCTTCTGCCTCCCCCATTCCTGTTTCCAGTCTATCACTGATGATGGGAACATACCTTAGTAATTCCAGCAGCTCCACAAAATGTCTAACCTGAAAGGTGAAACATGTTAACAAAAAAGAAGATTCAGCCATTATAGGTCAATAATGGCCAGCCCTAGGTGAAATCCCTTCCGGAAGATACCACAAAGGTGAAGCAAGCAGAATCAGGTTGCAGGAGTTCACAACTTTAAAATGCAATATAGTCAAGTAACTGGGGAAAAGGTTTGAAGGAGAGAGGAGGGTTCTGATATCCTGGATGAAGCACTGAATCACTGCGTTATCTCAGGCAACCTACCTGGCTTCTGCCTTAATCAGCCCAGCAGGACAGTGTGTAAAAACCTAGGGATCTCACTGACCAACCCATATAGCATCTGAGATGAACTTTCCTGCAGAAACAAATGACCAAAAATAGAAAGTAAGATTTCATCTGACCCAAAGACAAAGAAGAAGAATTGTCCAGTGCTTGGGGTGCTAGTCAGAGACCTGGATTCAATTCTCCTGTTCTGCCAATAACACCCTCTGTGACTTTTTGAAAGTCACTTAGTCTCTGTGTGCCTCAGTTCCTCTATCTGTAAAATAGGGACAGTGGAACTGCTCTACCACACAGAAGAATTGAGGATAAATGCATTGCAGTTTGGGAGGCACTCAGATATATAAATGGCCATATTATAAATACATAAATTAGATAGATTATATAGATTTACCCAGCCAATAAACGATTGTGCTGAAGTAGGAAATATGTTTAAGTTGATACTGTCCTGCAATGGTAACATTGGCTTCAGTCTTTGGGTCTGGTGTAGCTGTGCTTGGTGCAAGACTTGGGGGGCTAGGAAAGGTGACTTTGTACTTCGCCATCTTTGGATCTGCCTGGCCCCCAAAATAATTTAGAGCAGCCTCAATAAATGCAGTAAATAATGTACAGCTACCTGCAATAGTATACAGGGACTTGTTATGGCACCTGAGGAATCACTGGAGTACAGTCCACTCCAGCATTACCCCTGTGCCAAAGGCTATGCAGGGGAAGTGGCAAGGAATAAACTATATGCCATCTGAGGATTTCTCTCTGCCCTTTTCAGATGGGCATGTAAACCAGTTTTTGCTCCATTAGACAGAAATGCCTTATAAAGCCTGAGAAGCTGACCCATTGTCTCACAAAACAAAACTGCTAATGCTGGAGACATGAATAGATGGGGAGGGAGATGGATGATGTGTCCAGGTAAAATGGGTGGCTTGAGCCTGTTGCTCCAAAACTGCATGTGACTCAGAATGCTGTTTGAATGTTCTGTTAGAATGGATCTTCTTCCAATATTGACCATATATAGCTTGTTGGGAAAACCTTGGACCATGTCCTTCGGGTAAGGACTTCAATTCTAACATTAATGGACATAAAAAGATCTGGTGCCTTTGGCTTGAGTTTGCGTGAATGTGTATATGTGTAGGAGTGTTTGTAGGGGTGTGCGCTTATGTGCATGTACATTTGAATAAATGCAGAGGTGTGTGAGATTTCATGTAGGACAGTGTCTGATGCACTTGAATGTGCGTAGGGATGTGTGGGAATGTAGCTGTGTGGTAGGAATGGCATCACGTGGCAGGTGTGTGTGTATGAACGTACATGCGAGTACCTCTGGTATAGCAGTGCGTATGTTTTGCCTGCGGTAACCCTGTGGATGAATACACTGTTATGAAAGCTGCTTCTCTAGACTCTGTGTATTTCAAAAGAATTTCTTGTTCCCCATGCAGTCATGGGAGTAACGAACTCTACTCAACAGCAGAACAAATAGTCTCTGTACTTAATGTCTGCAAGTTTTCCAGAGCTCTGTTAGAAACTAGCTTGCAAGCTACTGCATTTCAGTGGCATTAAGCAGCTGCAGAAATCTGCCAGAAGCATTAGCTAATAAGCATAATTTCTGTCTTCTCTGCATCTGCTATGGAGCCAGGATACGTATATGCAACTCAGATCTCCTGTTCCATATAGCCGCAGCCTCAAAAGGAACAGAGGAGAGGGTCTTGATAAAGACACAGGGTTTATCTCAATTAAATAACTACCAAAATAATCAGTTACCAAACTCCCTCAGATATGGTGAACAAGAAGAAATGAAGTACAAGTGAAGTGCATGCATTTTTGTGTGTCCTGATAAAGAGAACCCTGAAGCCTTGTGTCTATCTTCCAGTATCTCTCCAGGCCATTGATTCTCAATTTTTTTTCATACCACAGTGTGTTTCATCGGGAAAACATTTTGGGATCCTTCCCCGCATAGATTTGGGATACCTCCTCTCATCTAGCTGTACAGAGAGGCTGAGTCATGACCCTTAGGCTGAGAACTCATGTGCTAGGCTAAAAACCTGAAATCACACAACTTTTATTGCATTTTGAGCTGGGAACAGGAAATTAATTAGAGAAATCATTGGGCACTGGTGGCAATCCTGATCTGAGAGGCAAAACAAGAGAATTTTGCAACCCCTGAGATTTGTGTAGGATTCCAGGGTTCCTGATATGAAAGGTGTAGTATAGAAACTTGTGATTGGGGTAGGATTTGAGGTTCATTGGCTTGGTCATTGTCATCAGGCAATAAGAGTAGAACTATTTGCCTATTGGGATGTTGAGAAATAACCTTACAATCAATATGCAAATCAGTCCCCTTCAGCCAATCAGACTTCAGGGACTTGCATAATTGGGAGATGTGGGTCTATAATTGCACAGCTTTCCTCACTGGCTGAGGTAATTCCATTTCAATATCACTAATAATAAAGAATTCTGTAGAGTTTCTAGATAGGCCTGATTTATTGCTCAGCTTTGCATCCCTCGTCTCCCTCCTCCCTATGTCCTCTTTTTGTTAATGGGTACAGGACAGCCAGCCCCTCAATAACAATCTGATACTAATAACCAGAGATGTCAGACTAATAAGGGATTACACTGCTTTCTAGCAATTAAGAAGCACAAGGGACCAGGGGTCAGTAAAACCCTGAGGGGAGGGGGTTAGGAGCGGGAGAAGTGGCATGCAGCAATGCTGAGCAGATAGCTAGCTCTGTGTGCAGTTTTCAGAGTAGCAGCCATGTTAGTCTGTATTCGCAAAAAGAAAAGGAGTACTTGTGGCACCTTAGAAAGCTTATGCTCAAATAAATTGGTTAGTCTCTAAGGTGCCACAAGTACTCCTTTTCTTTCTGTGCATAGGGCAACTCAGCTTTTACTGGGCAATACTACCACCTAGTGGAGTAGTTTGTTTTTACATGGAGTCTGTACTGTGCTCTGTAGATGAGATCTGAAGTCTTATGCTAGTAATAAAATCAAGGATAGTTCTTCGGGCATCTTAAGTGACTGGCACAGAAACTGCTCTGTAGGTGCCACACTGTTTTAAATTTGAAAGATGTTTGTATAACTGTTTGCCAAGTCTGAATCTGGATATTTAAAACATTTGGTTTGGAAATATATCCTTTGTTCAGATATGGTATGAATATAATTTACATTTCCAGAGTGTTAATTCATCTATAAGGATTCCAAATGCTTTAGAACTGTATGCATACATACTTAAATGCAGCAATCTCTGGGGTGGAAGGGCTGTAACTGACTTACCGTATGCTAACAGTGTGGGGCTGGAAGGAAATGTCTGACAGTCAGCAGGGATAATCCCCAATGTAAGTGAATTTAGTGATCATGAAAGGTGCTAGCCTATCTGAAATCCTGGAAGGATGTGGAGAGGGGCCACGGAGCCAGGAATAAACTGAATGGACAACAGATCATGAAATGGGAATGGGAGTGGGGTCAAAGGTGTGAAACAGGGGAAGCAGATTGAGATTCACTGCTCAGTATCCCCAAAAATATCCACTGCTCCATGAAGGAGTCCAAGGAGACAGTGAATATTACCCAGAGGAGTCTCTGCCCAGATGCATGAAATGGCCAGGGAATGGAAAAAGGCCCAACAGTCAAAGACAAGTTAGAGAGCCTCTAAATCCTCCTTCATTAGTAGATGGCCATTTTGGCCAGTGCAGAGAGGAGGTTGATGAGAGAGTCTCGTGACTTAGTGGGGCCATGAATAGGGTGTGCATAGAGGAGCAGGTTTCAGCCAGAGCCTCAGCAAGAGACAGATTTAAACTAACTTGGTATGTTATACTTCATGACTGCAGTTTAGAAATATCCATAAAGAGAGGCTCTGGGGGGGTGTTCAGAGATGGAACAGTAGGTGAATGTGCAGCCTGCTCAGGTAGTGTTCTGGAGTTGGGCAGGGGAGCTCGCAGGACAGAGGCCAGTTAAAAAGCTGCTGTGGGCCAAGGAGATTAATGTCTTCATTTATCTCATGCAGAGACAGGGAGGAGAGGAATCCAGACAAGATGACAGTGAAGAAGTTACAGTAACCCATGGCTGGCCTCCTCATGAAGTGCAAATGCAAGACCTGCTCATCTCCTGGTAAAATGGTGATAGTGGATAATAGGTACTCCTTTTCTTTTTGCAGAAAAAGAGAGTGAGATGAATATGCTTCGTGGGAGTTGTTGTACCCACAAAGGGGAAAGGATGCAAGAAGGCAAGGTGTTTGCCTTGCAATGGACAGGAAAGGCTCTGATATATTATATGGATGATTTTTAAAAGCCATAAGAGTCATCAATATATAGATTAATTTAGTATCTAATAATATAGAGTGCAAAGTGCCTTACAAAGGAGGGTTAGCATCATTATCCCTCTTCTACAATTGAGGAAACAAAGGTGCAGAAGTCAAGTCATTTGCCCATGTTCATATAGTGAATTAGTGATACAGTCAGGTATAGGCTTCAGGCTTTCCGACTCCCAATACCCTGGACCAGACCAGTTCTCTGTCTACTGAATGGAATTGATTTGGAATATTTTAATCATGGTATCTGATATTATAATGGTAGGTGAAAGTAATTGTTAAAGAAGTTTACAAAGTCAGCTTTCGGGGGGCAAGGACTATGCCTCCTGATATGTTTGTAGAGTACTAAGCACAGTGTTGTGCTCCATAAACAATAGGAGCAAACTGCCTACTTCAGAAAAAGAAAGGTAGGAGACAAATGATCTGATGCACCCAGTGTGTGGAGTCTGTCAGGAAATCAAACTACTCATGGATCCTGGAAAGATGGGGACTGAACATTGCAGCTGATTATTTATGAATCCATCTGGTGAAACTCCTCTGCAATATCAGTGCTGTTTTCACTGGAAACTTTCTGTGCTCTGGCCCCTCTGCAGAACTGTGAGAGGCTGATTTAATGCACATGGAGTTCCCTGTTGAACCTTTGTGACTGATGCCGCAGTCTGCAAGCTTCAAAGGGGCTGCACTCACAGTTGAAACTTGCTGATCGAGTTTTACATTGATCATGCTGTAGTCTAATGCACCAGATTGATTCCTGGTGTACTTCCACTGAAGCCAAAGGATTAGTGACATGGATGAATTTGATCTGATGTTTGATGTTCAGCGAGGCTTGTTATGACACAATAACAGCAATCTTGATTGCATCCATCAGGCTCCTTGTGTTTGTGTGGTGAAAGAGATTAAACAGGTTCTTCATTTAAACAAACTCGCCATTTGGAACAGCTCTGCTTTCTTTTCTTCTTCCTTTTCCTCACCTAAGCTCCCTCTATTGTTTCAGTACAGGTTGCATTTACTCACACCTATTCTATTCAGTTAACCTTGAATACAGGAGGTTCCCCATGCTAATTGTTTTGTTATATTTATTAAGTTCTATCCCCTTTCTTTCCACCTGTCTCTCAGATCTGGTTTCCATTCATTTTATAATCTTTACACTGTTGCTCTTGTTCAAATGCAACAGTTAAACACTTTTTTTCTCTGACTAAAGTTTCTGATTGTTTCAGATAACCAAGCCAAACAGATAAGCATAGATTACAGAGTGACAATGGCGAAGCAGAGTTTCCCTCTCTGGAGAAAAGTCAGTGAAGTTTGAGAGGGAGCAAGCTGAAGAACGAAGAGAAGAAAGGGTCCATGGACTGCTATTTGAGGAAAAAGAAAAGGTGATCAGTCAGATGTCTATAGCATAGCACAGACAAACCTAGTTAAGTTTTACAGTTCTGTTGCACCAGAAGCAATTCTTGAGGAAAAAGTCCCAAAGTATAAACTATTTGTTTTTAATTTGAGACTGTCCAGGCTTTAATAGTGGCTGTCTCCAAAACTGCCATTTTTCTTTGTTTCATTTTCCCATTCTTTTGATCTTGGAGCTGTTGTCACCTTCCAATGTTAAGAATCTAGTCTTCTGCTTACAGAGGAGGCTCTGAGGAACCATCTGTTGACAGAATCTGAATCTAAGCGATTTAAACATTGCTGCCAGCAAAAATAGAGTAAGAGAGGGCAGAAGTCACTTTGAGCATGAGCTTGATTCTTGTGCACATGTTCCTGAGCACTCTTACCAAAAGGCATTCTCACAGCAGATGTACCAAAGAAGTACAGATGCTTGACATCTTTAACAGACAACAGGGCATCTTTGCTTCCCACTCCATGTATTTTGGCTGGGGTACTGTCAGAATAAGTTTTGTTATATGAGCCTAACCTGGGAGGTCAGAAGTGGGGTGTCTGACATTCAGCCTCATCACAGTGGCCCTCCAAGATGTTAATGTCCAATTCTATTCCCATACTGTTCTGAGCAGGGACAAGTGTGTGTCTAGAAGACAGTGGAGATGGCTGTACCTGGCCTCTTCAAGAATCAATCCTTTGCCAAAAGACAATGAGGGACTAGAAGTGATTCTCAAATCTAGCCTAGTTATGTCAACTATAACATTGATGTTAACATCGGCTCAGGATTAAACAAAGATTGTGAATGGCTAGCCAACTACAAAAGCAGTTTCTCCTCCCTTGGTGTTCACACCTCAACTGCTGGAAGAGGGCCTCATCCTCCATGATTGAACTAACCTCGTTATCCCTAGCCTGATTCTTGCTTGCATATTTATACCTGCCTCTGGAAATTTCCACTACGTGCATCCGACGAAGTGAGTATTCACAAAAGCTTATGCTCCAATATGTCTGTTAGTCTATATAAGGTGCCACAGGACACTCTGCTGCTTTTATTGAGTATATATTCTACCTCTGCCAAAATTGGGTGAGGTGGCTGCAAATGACTTGTATGGAGTTCTGTAAACAAGATAAGGCTTAGCATTGTAGCTATCTGAAAAGCCCCACAGAATGCTTTTGCCATATGAACCCTTCACATCTTCCATTTCCCTCTAACAGAAAAACAGGCTGCACGCACTATGGATTCAGCAAGTAATAAAGGACTGAATCATGTGGATCTAGTTAATTCTGTTCAAATACATCTAGTAGTATATATTACAGGAAGAAGGATACTAATTGCTTGTAATAGGTAGAGCCCAATAGATGTGGAATTGTCAGAGGTATGAGAGCCTCTGCCCGTACCCATGATAGGTTGGTGAGTGTAGTATCCCTTCTCCAATCCTGGCTGTACCGAAGGCCATACTTCATATTTTAGGATTAAAGAGCCTAATAACCTCCCCATCCGCAAAAGAGATGCATCCTTTTTTTGCAAGAGGTAATTCTCCATTTTTGCTTGGACCCTACTGAAAAGCACTATTCAGAGTATTAATTCTGGGGTATTTGGGGGTGAGGTGGGCTGGAGGGAGGAGATATAACCTGCGCTCAGCACAAAATAGTCTAGACAATTTATTCACATACACAACCTCAATAGGGTCATCAAGAACCTGCCCCTCCACAGCTCTGTGTCACAATCAAACCTAATCAAGAGCCCACAGCTAACTGAGGGGGACTTTTCTTCACTAGAAAATTAGGTCAATTTAGCACACAAACATGAGTAGCTGCTTTAACTACTATGATGTAGAACATAACTTTGCAGTCAGTGTAGATCGGGACAAGTCATGTGTAGCTAACTGCGGTCAGGTGGTCATAGGTAATGCTGGTTTCAGTAAGGTTTACCCATAACCTGCTGGCATGAGTTGAAACCCAACAGCCCTAGTCTATGCTGACCGTTAAGTCGGGTTTAACTTCAGGCTCGTTAATGAGAGTCCTCAAATGTGGCCAAATTTTCTAGTGAAAACAAGCCTAGAAAGTATAGGCTAAGTTTTAGTACCAATTAGCAGTGCTGTGAGTCAGCTCCTCAGAGCTCCCACTGAGCCCAGAATTGGGGCAGAGCTCCTGGCTGTTTTGGTTAACTTTGGGTACTGTGTAGAATGCTGTCTGTAACTGCTATTCAGGTTTCTACAGGGCATGTGTCAGCACTCATTTAATATTTCATATACCTTGTTATATCAAATGACACCATTTGAACTACAGTATGAGAGTATAAATGATCTAATTATCTGGCACCTTGCATGAAAGACTCCCTGTTCCAACACTTGTCTTCTGTTGCCAGACGTCACCAGTGTGATGCTCTGCTCTGTTCAACGTTGATAACAGTTGGCTGCGTGCATGTGTTCCCTCTGTGTGCTGCCCTGGCTCTGCGCAGATAGCTGACACAGCAGACCCTGAGAGAACCCCCAATGACTGCAGACTCCGATAAGGTATTAAGGCACCCGGCCAGGTTTATTGTCAAACAAAACACAGTAATAGTTTCCCGCAGACTCTACAGGACATACTATGGATATGTGCCCCTGACAGTGGACTCAGTCAGTCAGTGGTGGTACTTATCACTACCCCCTAGGCCAGACAAAGACAACTCTTCAGGGCTACGCTTTTATACACAGATACAAACAAAAAGAAAAGGAGTACTAGTGGCACCTTAGAGACTGACCAATTTACACATCACTCCCAACGTATAGAGGTGCAACCCCTCTACGTGTTAGGATGCTGCCTCTCACCTTGTACATGTTGGTTTGAACAAAACAACTCTGTACAGCATGTTACCCTTTTAATGCTATCTTTAGAAGGAGTGAGCATGTTCCTTGTTATCTGTGTGGAATGTGTTCATACCGGAATGTTCTAGTACCATCCTGGCACTAGTGCTTAGTACCTTTTAGGTATGTGTATGTCAGGGTTCCCTCCCCACTCTGAACTCTAGGGTACAGATGTGGGGACCTGCATGAAAGACCCCCTAAGCTTATCTCTACCCGCTTAGGTTAAAAACTTCCCAAAGGCACAAATTCTTCCTTGTCCTTGGAACGGTATCGCTGCCACCACCAAGTGAGTTAGACAAAGATTTAGGAAAAGGACCACTTGGAGTTCCTGTTTCCCCAAAATATCCCCCAAAGCCCTTCACCTCCTTTCCTGGGGAGGCTTGAGAGTAAACAAGGTGAGCACAGACCAGATACTTGGGTTTTTAGGACACTAAAAACCCCAGTTAGGTTCTTAAAAGGAGAACTTTATTATAAAGAAAAGGTAAAAGAAGCACCTCTGTAAAATCAGGATGGAAGGTAATTTTACAGGGTAATCAGATTCAAAACACAGAGGATTCCCCTCTAGGCAAAACTTTAAACTTACAAAAAGACCCAGGAATAAACCTCCCTCTTAGCCTAAGGAAAATTCACAAGCTAAAACAAAAGATAATCTAACTCATTTCCTTCCTTTTACTTACAATTTGTAATCTTAGGTGCTTAGTTCAGGTATGGGTTTAGGAGATGTATTTTCCCTGCCCTAGTTCCTCGCTGACCCAGAGAGAACACAAAGAAACACCCAACAAAAACTTTCCCCCACAGATTTGAAAGTATCTTCTCCCCTTATTGGTCCTTTTGGTCAGGTGCCAACCAGGTTATCTGAGCTTCTTAACCCTTTACAGGTAAAGGAGGGATTTTATGCTACCCTTAGCTGTATCTTTATGACAGTGTATAATTGCAACGTCAACCTTCTTGCCAACTTCTGTGAGTAGAGCCTGCCTCTGGCTCACAGTTTAACTTTGCTTTATGTCAGCAAAGTCTTGACCATTACTTTAGTTCAGGCTTTAGGTCTCATACCGGGCCTCTGATACAAGGGTTTATGTTTCAGGGCCTCATCTTACCACGTCTTCTTTTGTGCTGTGATATGGAGGTTAAAGTCCACTAAACTATCTTTTCAGCATTTATCTGCCCTTAATTAGATTACTTATTCCCAGGAACATGACACACATCTGTGACTTTTTCAGTGTTACCTGCCCGCCTCCAGCTCCATTTCATACAAAACTTGTTTGCTACTTTCTCCATCTGCAAGTTTAGTCTTTTTTTTTTTTTACATCATTCTCAGATTTATTTCCAAGTGTCTATATAGTTCCGATATCTTCAGACAGAAGATGCTCATGGGGTCATTCTGATGGATTAACTACATGATTTTCCTTGCAGTGAACAAAATATTAGGGATATTGTGTTCGTGTATGAGAGCAACATAGCCAGCTCAGATAGAAAGGAACACCCTTACCCCCACACCTGTTGTTCTAGTGAAGTGTTGTAGTGGGCTTATGAAGGGGAAGAATGCTATATTAGGATGGGTGTACTGCACATGGAAACAGTGTTCTTTGGAACACGTAACAGAAACAAAGGGACCTGGATGGCTCAAAGTGTCTTCTACCTCTGCAGTAGCATTTCAACTCTCTAAGTCAAATCCAGTCCATGCTGGTAGTGATTTGATGGCTGATTAATTGTTTATAAATTGTATGTGAGGTAATTGGGTAGCCTCAGTTCAGTTTCTGGTAGACAGGTGTAGCTGTCCATATTCCTAAAACAATCACCAGCCTTCATCTACCATCATTTAAACCACCATCATGACAACTGGTGGCCCCATAAACAGTCCGCAGGGATGCCATGGAACATAAGTACATGGAAACTAAACTCTTCTCTCACTTTTAAGTTTGGTCCCTTCCAAAGAAGGGTTGAGGAAAATTCACAGGGCAGACTGGGAGCAGAGGTATGTTGCTGACACCCACACAGACTCCTGATTCTGTGTCTCCTCTCAGCTTTTCAGTATCTGTATCTTTGTTGCTAAACAGAAAGGTGAGGCACTGAAGAGGCACACTGCAGATGATTGTGCCAAGGCTTATGCTTCATTAGCCTGACAATGACCTCTATGGTGTTTTGCCTTTGACTTAAATTAATGCAGGCTAAGGCCGTATGAGCTTTTCAGAATTTGAAGAAACATCTTGTTCAAGGAAGGCCTTTGCTTGTTCACTAGTAACAAGGAGGTCTAAGGAGTGAAATTAAGTAAGGTTAGAAGGCTTGATTTTTCTCCGTAGGTCACAGTAGGCTAAAGTGCAAATTTGACTCATGGGACTTGGTTCTGCTTTCACCCAGTACAGGGTATATCAGGATGTCTTTGGAATTACAAAAACAATGCTAGTGAGATAAGGATCAGATCCATGGAGTTCTACACTACAGTGTTTAGCTCTGATGAAGAGAGAGCATTGCATGCTGGGACTGATGGTCCACACATTCTCCTTCACTATGTTAAAGATAAAGGGATCTGCACCATTTATAAAAATTTAGATGAGGCTCTTGTTCCCCTTGCCAAGTTGCCAGTGTGGCCCTCAGCTGGCCAAAGTATGAACCACTTCTCTGGGTGCCGAATGTACCCTAACCTTGTCAACTGGGATTTACCCAACACACATGCAAAATTTATTGAAACAGCAAATGAAGTGTTGCCAAGGAAACATGAGCTATTAAACTCCAAAAGCATAATTTATAAGAAATAAATATGGTTGTAAACATTCTTTCTCTTAGTGCTGTGAAAACCCTAATGAAATAGTCTTGCACCCTTCCAGCTAATGGAAACAGTGTGCCTGGGGAATGAAAGGGTGAAAAGGGAAATTACAAGTCATTTAGCTCTAAGTTTGGGATAGAGCAAATGGGAGCGGGGCCTTTGTGTGCTTTCTTCCTCTCACATCAGTAATGTATTGAATGCTTGATTCTCCACGTATGTTATAAATCAGGAGTAACTCAGCTGAAGTCTCAGAGTAACAGCCGTGTTAGTCTGTATTCGCAAAAAGAAAAGGAGTACTTGTGGCACCTTAGAGACTAACCAATTTATTTGAGCATGAGCTTTCGTGAGCTACAGCTCACTTCATCGGATGCAACTGATGAAGTGAGCTGTAGCTCACGAAAGCTCATGCTCAAATAAATTGGTTAGTCTCTAAGGTGCCACAAGTACTCCTTTTCTTTCAGCTGAAGTCAGTGCAGTCATGTTAGTGTAAAGTCAGTGTAAGTCGGAGGATGATCAGGGCCAGGATTTCTAGAAGAACCTTTAGAATATAATACCAAAAAAAAAAAAAAAAGGGTGAAGGAAAGAATTAGACAATTGGAAACATTTTTATATTAGTTTGTTTTAATACCTTAGACATTTAAAATTAGATTTCCTCCTCTCCTTTCCCCATTGTCGCTGGTGGTATCAGCCACCATACTGACCATAGCAAGTCCCCAGCCTTTAAGAACTGCCTGTCATGTGAGGCAGTGAAATCTGCAGGTCCTTCTTGAAGCAGACACAACACTAGAGGTAGGTGCACCAGAGGGCTTTCCTCATGGAGTAGGTGGTGAGAGCAGACTCTGACCCCAGATTCCAGATGGCTGGATCTGTGGGGGACCAGAGGCAGTTGAAATCTGTCCCAGCATCAACTTAAAAACCAGACATAGGGTCACTCAGGCCTGCGGCTTCCTTGTCTGGGAAGCGTGGACAAATCAGTCTCAGAGTTTAAGTCTTAAAAGGAGAAGAGGTAAAAATCACCCTCCCTGGATCTGGCTTTTAGACCAAATAAAGGTACCAGGCTGTCAGACACTGAGTGCCTCAAAACTTAGGAAAACTTCCCTGAGCACTTTGGAGCCAACATCAGCTGAGCAGATCTGTCCGCAATAGAGGCCCTGTCCAGCCATGCCATGGCTGTTTTAGCCTCCTCAGTATCAAGGCAATCAGAAAGATCACTGGCAAGTGTGGTACTGGGTATAAGTCTGACCCTGGTGCTAGCCATTCTATTGCCTCCAGCACTGGCTCCAGTGTGTCCCTTCAGCACAATGACCTGTGTGTGACTTCTGGACCCATGTTCACCCCAATGCAGTGCAGGTTCTTGGTCCCAGTGGCTTTGATGGTTCCACCATCCAGTCAGGCCTCCCTACGCCGAGACTCTGTGCCAAGGGTGATGGCAATGGTGGTCACACCATCCAGCTCCCCCTGCTAGCCTCAGTAGGCACACTGAAAGAGTTACAAGCGACTACTGAGGACCTGCCATTCAAGGGCTGCTCATTCTTCCACAAGAAGACTGACAAAGCAATGAGATCCCTCTAGCATTCGAGGGCCACCTGCAGATCATTGGCATTCTATGCCCTGGCTTCCAAAAGGAGGCATTTCAGTCCCCAACCCTCAGTGGCAGCCTTTCTTCCAGTATAGGCTGTCTGAGCCCCTGGGCCATAGGCAGAAGCCCATGAGAATAAAATCCACAGGGGAGGTCTACCTCTCAGTTGCACCACCCTGCTTCAGCATTGACTAGGCAGCAGATCTGATTCAGTGCCTGAAGACGGTACACTATTAATTCTGCTATCCTTGCCCTTCCTTCCATTCAGCAACTGTCTGGCTTACATCCAATAGGCTTGGTCCAGCATCATCTCAGACCATTAGGAATTTGGCCCAGAAAGCCTATGCCATTCAGTTCCTCTCCCTTCCCCCCAATTTCACCATCCCTCATCAGGAACCCTTCCAACAAGAGCTTGCTTCAACAAGAAGTGCACCCCCTCTTTTCTTTGGATGGTCTAGAGGAGGTTCTATTCAAGGTATTTCCTTTTTCCCAAGAAGACTGGGAAACTTTGACCAATATTGGACCTTAGAGCCTTGAACACCTGTGTCAAGAAACTCAGGTTCAAGATGGTCTCTCTTGTGTCCATCATCACTCCCTAGACCAGAAGGACTGGTATGCAGCCCTCAACCTCAAGGATGCAAATTTTCACATCATGATACACCCGGCACACAAGTACTTCCTGATGTTTGTGCTGGATGACAATCGCTACCAGTACTGTATTTTACCTGTAGTTTTCTCTGTAGGACCCTTATTTTTATGAATGGTGGCAGCCTGCCTGAGAAAGTCAGGTGTCCAAGTGTTCCCATACTTAGACAACTGACTGGTCAGGCGCCACTCAGTATCTCGAGTCCAGGCCTACATCACATCTATTCTCTAGCTGTTCACATGTGTCTGGGCCTCTTGTTGAATGAGAGAAAGTCCATGTTAACACCTACATGGCAGATAAAGTTTATTGGGGCTGCACTCAGCATGCAGACAACTGCTTACCTACAATCTTTCTGTTTCTGCCTGCAGTTCCAGCCAGTGATGTGAGTAAGATCCTGGCTCAGACTATTGGGTCCTATGGTGGCATGTACATTTCTTATTCCATAGGCAAGGCTCTGCTTCTGACGACTTCAGGGATGTTGTCTTGGGTAGTTCACAAAAGACAGACATTACCTAGGCAGAGCGATGCATCTTCCCTGGTAGTCCTCAGTCACTAGACACTGTTTGCAAGGGGGACCCATACAGCCCCAATTTGCCCACAGAAACCATGATCACGGAAACCTCCATGTTCAAATGGGCGGCGGGGGAGCAGTTCATATGGGCAATGTCATGGCTCAGGACTTGTGGTCAATTATGGAGACGGCCTTACACATAAATATTCTAGAATACAGGTCCATATAAAGTTTATATTTGGCCTTCCTTGGTAATGCTGGACAATATGGCAGCAGTCTTCTATTTAAACAGACAGGGAGGGAGCAAGTCTGAGCTCTTGTGCCAGGAGGCCATCCAGCTTTCGGACATTGCCATAGGGCACATTACCCTGACAGCAGTCCCTGTCCTGGGGATGGACAATGTGAAGGGACATGGCCTGAGCAGATACTTTTGGAACACTCACGAGTGGTGGACGCATGAGCGGGGAGGGATAGCTCAGTGGTTTGAGCATTGGCCTGCTAAACCCAGGGTTGTGAGTTCAATCCTTGAGGGGGTCATTTAGGGAGTTGGGGGATTGGCCCTGCTTTGAGCAGGGGGTTGGACTAGATGACCTCCTGAGGTCCCTTCCAACCCTGATACCTTCAGGACTTTGTCCAGCGACAGGGAGGTTCCCCACATGGACTTTTTTTGGAACAATGGAGAAAAACAAGTGTTGCCGCTTCTGTTCATGCAGGAGGGGACACGGTCCCAGCTCTCTCTCTGATGCTTTTCTCTTTATATGGACGAACAGACTGTTCTATGCATTCCCTGTCATTCCCCTGCTCCCCAAAGTGCTGTGGCAGATCAGGCAAGAGAAAGCCAGATTAATCCTGATATCCCTGGATTGGCTGAGGCAAATGTGGTTGAGGGATCTCCATGACCTCTCCGGAGTAATGCCAATCTGTCTATGCTTGATCCCTTACCTAGTTTGGAACAAGGGCTCAGTCTTGCACCCGAACTTAAGCTCCCCCCGCTCGACAGCATGGCTGCTCACTGGTTGACGCTAGTGGAGAGCAACCGTTCATCAGATCCTTATTAGTAGCAGGAAGGATTTCTCTCTGTTCACCTAGCTCTCTAAATGGATGAAGTTCACCCACTGGGTGCAACAGCACCAGATATACCCTTTACATTCTGGGATACCGGAGATCTTACTGCACCTGAAGAGCTCTGGGCTCTCTGAGTTCATTGTGGGTTCACCTGGTGGCCATTTCCATGATCCACCCACCGAGTGACCAGTCCTCAGTCTTCTCCCACCTGATGGCAAAGGGGTTCCTGAAAGGCATCTCAATACTGTACCCACCAGTCGGGGACATGGCCCCAGGGTGGGACTTTAAACTTATCCTCTCAAAGCTGATGGATGTCCCCTCTGCACCTCTAGCTGTGGGCTCACTGCCCTATCTAGCCATGAAAGTGGCCTTTTTCTTGGCAATTACATCTGTCAGGAGGGCCAGGAACTGCAGGCTCTAATGGCTGAGCCACGTTATACAGTCATTCATAGTGTCCAAAGAGTCTCCGAAGTTTCTATGAGATCACATCCCAGATTTCTTCCCCAGGTGGTGTCCAAATTCCACACCAACAAGGTCATCCACCTGCTTGTGTTCTTCTCCAAGCCTCACACTGGGAGAGTGGAGCAGAGGCTGCACCCGGTGGGCATCCACTGGGCCATATTCTACCTGGACTGGACAAGGCCTTCAAAAAAAAAATCTCCCAGGTGGTTTCTTGCTTACACAGAGAGACTCAAAGGATGGCCCATGTCTACGTAAAGACTATCCAACTGGATTACTGAATGCATCAGGTCATGTAACTGGATAGCAGGTAGGCAGCTGCCCGACAGAATGACAGCTGCCTCCACCAGGGCACACTCCACCTTCGTGGCCTCTGCAACAAACTTGCCAGTTGAGGATATTTGGAAAACAGTGACCTGGTCATACGTTCATGAAGCACTACAAGCTGGTGAATGTAGCCAGGGACTATGCAAGATTTGGAAGAGCTGTGTTACAGTCTGTATTTACAGAGACTCCCTGTACCTGCCCCCAGCGATGACTACTGCATGGGAGTCACCAACTGTGGAATATGTACACAGAGAAACATTCAGAGAAGAAGAGGTCACTTAGTCATACAGGAACTGATGTTGTTCTTTGTGATGAGCAGTCCGTATACATATTCCACAGCCTACCTGCCATCCCGGCTACTTCAGAGTCCTGATGTCAGCCTCTTGTGGAGGTGAAGGAACTGATTGTGATGAGGCAGCTCTGCCTGTTGTACCTTTTGTGAAGTGAACGAGGAAAGGAAGGGGTACATGTGCTGTCCCGTTAGATATCGCTGACTAGAAAATTCTCCGACATGTGTGCACTGGATGTGCATTCACCAACTGTGGAATATGTACATGGATTACACATCTCGAAGAACATCAGTTACTGTACAGATAAGTAATCTCTTTTTCACCATTGTCCCCCAGGGCTAAAGGAGGTTACATAGTGCAATAACTGGGATAGGTAACCTTGGTCTCCAAGTGATGCTCAAAGTGTTTGGAATGCATAAAGCAATAAACTAGGGCTGTTCACGGGTTAAATCCTGACATCCATAGTACCTTAGCTCTGTCCTTGCTCAGATAAAATGCCCATCACTCCAGAAAGTGCTGGCCTGAGTATAGACTAAGCAAACGGTGAGTAAGGATTTCAGGACTAAGCCCAGAAAGAACAAACCATGACACTGCAGTATGGGTTGATTCCTTCAGTCCCAACTTAGTTTCTGCTCAGATAAAACATCAATACAATATGTTTGCCAGACCTTAAACTCTTTTTTCCATCCTTATTTAAACAAGGCTCCCATTGGTTTAATGGGATTTTTCCCTGAGAAAGACCTGCAAGATTTGGCCCATAAACTAGAATTTGTGAACAAAGGCATGATGCGTTAACTTGTTGAAAATTTTACATACCCTTTTGAAATGCAGCACACTATCTAGGAATACCCATTTCCCTTGTTATAGAAGTTTAAACTGGGAAATTAGCAAAGGCTATTGTCTCAGCATTTGTGGCTAAATATCTTCCTATCTTATGGGCTTGTATATTAGGAAGCTGTCAACAAAATACTTAACTTCCTTGTTCTATTAATACTCAGCTCATTTGGCCGTCTTTGTGTTTGTACTCTGGACTTTCGGGGATATGTTTAATAGCCCTTACTTCTTCCAGATGGCTTTGCTTTTGCAAATTTCAGGAAGCCTATTACGTTAGGTGTAACAAATTTGTGGGTGTAAGTTTTCCAGGACAAGTGATTGTGTTCTAAGATGCAGCTAAATACATAATAATTACTACATCAAATGGAAGTAATAAAACAAGTATTGCTACAGAGAAGATTGGCCAGGTCTAGTTATGACCTGTCACATCAATTTCGGGCCAAAAATTTCCCGGGTACTGAGCTTTCAGGCTGTTAATGAGCTGCCTGACCCAGTTAAATGGATACGAATTCCTGTGTTGGTGGTTTTACCTTGAAGACAAGTGAGCCTATTATGTCCCTGTTATCTGTACAAGCTTTAATGAAAATTTGTTTTCTATTTCCCAGTAAGGCCCAATAGCTTCCTTCTCTTGGTTTAGAGAGGAAAATTGGATTACTTAAACCCATATGATGGTAATATGGCAGCCTTATCCCTTTGTTATTAGTAAACAAAAATGATGTAATCTCAGGAGGTTCCTCTCCATCCAACCCCTCGCCCCACCAAATTGGCTTAGTTTTCCTGTACACAATTTTGTTACTGTTTCTACATAATGTTGTTGTTTACTGTGAACTGCCTAATTTAATATGTGTCCTGACGTAAAAATAGGTCTCTTCTGGAAGTCATCTGGAAAGTGGGCAATACATCTGACAAATGAAAACCATCTCTCTTTGGAGAGAGTACTTTTCGAGAGAAACAGGTACATCATGGTAATGGATAGTGTTACCGGCACTCAGTGCCGAGAGGCAAAACAACAGCAGGGGTTCGTTACCCGGTGTGCTTCACTCAATAATCACAACGGGGTGGAGAAGCAGAAAAGTTTATTTGCAGCTGCAAACAAGGTACAGGGAGAATAGAATCTCAAATCCTGCACACCAGAGCAGGTCATTACACACACTTTTATATTTCTTAATGCTACTGCACTACACATTAGCCAATCAAAACTTTACACAAATACTCTGCCTTCCTTATATGGGTTACAACAATGTTTATTTCCTGCAACCTTTAACAAGCATTCCTAGCAACTTAAACAACCAGCACATTCTGTCTGGCCTTGTAACTATCTCCTATTATCTTTAACTTGGTGTCAGCAAACCTTACACTATAAGGCATTATCTGCGGCTGCAACATTGTTTTAAGAGCAAAAGAGCTTACTCAAACCAGCCAGGCCTGAATTCTATTAAGGGGGGTTGAGAAGAAGCCCTTAGGCCTTCAGCAGGGAGACTTCCTTGACCCTTATGGCCTTCCATCCCCTCAATTTAACTAGTGGCCATACCCTGGGGTCTCCAACAATAGGAAGTTGAGATCCAAGAGGGCGTCCTTTCTTAGAAGGGATATTATTTGCAGGACTGGAAACGACACCCGTTCTTTAGATAGACTTAGGGGCTATAGCCAATTAACACAATGATAAATGGATGATAAAATGAACTATGTGATGTTATGGTCAATTTATGTGCTCTTTCATATACAATTAATGTATGCTAAATAGATTTAAATTGTAGGAATATAGAAGTATAGTGTTAGTAAAGCATGGCTGAAACACAAGGCCTACAGGCTGAGACCTGTCAGATTTTAGCTTAGCCAGACTATGTCATAGACTTAAGAATCCTTAATATGAGTTGGGTGGCCTAGGAATAACCCTATGCCAGCAAGGTCACAAGGTTACCGCATAAAATGTGCGAACAGATGAGATTACTGAAAAATGGATTGCAATAGATTGCAATGTATTGTCCAAGACGATGAAAAACCTGATTGTAACATCTTTGAATGTCTGTCTTGACTGCAGAGTACATGTTATGTGTAGATGCTAATGAGAATAAGAGGAACTACAAACAACCTATGAAAAATGGGGCACCCCAATATTCCTAGGGTGTGGAAGAACAGATAAGGAAAAGAGGGTTGACACCTTAATGCATATGCATAAGGTGTTAGATGTATAATTACAGAATTAGTCAGAGTTACAATATAAAAGAGGGTTCCCTGGTTGTATAAGAGTGGGAAGACCCAAGGGAATATCCATGGGGAAACCCCAGCAGGGACCATCCCTCTACTGATGATCAATTAGTGAGAGGTCCATCCGACCCAAGAATATCTTTGAGGATATGAGTATGATTATGACTACAGTTATAATTATTGCATAGGTTTTTGTAGGATTTCTATATGTACGGATAATTGTAACTTTACTTATTGCTTTAATGTAGCTTGTCATAGTTGTCAAAGATAGTACTTTGTACTCATGATTGTGTCTGTGGTCATTATCCTTGGACTTTGTGTGTTCCTAGAGACTCCAAATTTGAGAGAAGCACCAGAGGCAATTTTACTCTGTTGAGCTTGAAACTGTAGCATCTGGAGCTGAACCCATGGTGGTGTAATACAACATACTATGTTCACTTTAAATAAAATAAAAGGCTACAGGCCAGATCCTCAGCAGCACTGGAGCAATGCCTGACATAGGTGAGGAGCAAGGGAGTGGATGATGCAATAATGATTTCCACTCTTATTTCCTTCCAATCCTATGGCTATCCAGAGGGTTGTTTGGACCCCGGTACAGCATAGAACAGATTCAGGGGGTTTTGGCCACAAGGCACATTTCTAGCTGTAGGGAATAACCAAAGTGCAGCATTGCTCCAGCCACATCCCCTTTCTTCTGGAAAAGCCTCCTACAGTGTCTCTACATGAATGAATGAATGTGTTAGTCTCTGAGGTTCCACAAGTACTCCTCGTTCTTTCTACATGAGGGAGGGATTATTACTTAGCTAGTTAAGCTGGATTGCTGTCTGTTTTGAGATGTTAGTTCTTAGAGCAGTGGTCCCCAAACGTTTCACGTTACGCTCACCCTGGGAGTTGCATTTGGGAGCCAGGGCTGGGAGTGGGGCTGTGGCTTCTGGGGGGGCATGGGCAGGAGTAAGGGGGCCAGGGCTGGGGGCAGAGCTGTCGCTCGGCCAGGAGCCGAGGCCGGGGCCAAAAGCTGGGGCAGAGCTGGAGGCAGAGTGAGGCTGGCTGGCACTCCCTCTCCCCTGCCCATGGGGGCTGGCCTAGGTCCTGCTGTGTCCCCTTGAACTTTCCTCCATGCCCTCCTAGAGGGGTGTGCCCCACAGTTTGGGGACCACTGACTTAGAGGAAGATGTGGCCCTTAAAAACGGCATACTCTTGAATACATTCCATCTTTTCCCTGCTGATTTGTGCATCCCATTGGTTATAGCTGCTTTGTGTGTTCCTTTCCCTTTCTACAAACTGATCCCATCTGTGGGTGGGAATAAGGGAGGGCCTGGCTACCAGCCAGAAGGCTTGTTCCTTATTGTGCATGAGCACTAAAGTTGTGTGTTAGAACATGTCAGATCCTCATTGCGTCTTTATAAAAAAATATCATAGACGCTGTCTATACTAGGGACACTTTCCACATTTCCTGCCATTGTTGACATTGGTTCAGCTCCACCAGCTCCCAGCATCACTGGGAGCACTAACATAGAAGGCCCAGTGGCTGCTGCTGCCACTGTTGCAATTAGAAGAGCTCTAAGCAGAAGTTTAAATATAGCATTTAAAACACCAGCAGTCTGTCTACACTAGGGCTTTCAGCATTGCCAATGCTAGGTGAGCTGATTCAGTGTTAGCAACAGTTAAACATTTTAAAAAATGTCCCTAGTGTAGAAAGGACCATAGAGAGAGACTAATCATACGCTTTGCCTTTCATTTGGGAAGATGGAGTACTTCCTGTACACTGGTATTGTCAAATGCACACCCATTGAACATAAACAACTTCCTCATGCCACAGTCCCAGTCCCTGAAAGACACTTACCCATCCATATGCCAACACTTATAGATCTACTTCCACTCTAAAACACACATGCAGACGCTCGCATTCATACACATACTATGTAACCGGGCACTCTCATATCAGAGAAATCAGATTAACTATTGCTTTACTCAGACCAGGTCTCCCAAGATTTGTGAGAGTGTGCATTATTAAGGATCTACAACCTATCCTGAAGGATGACCCAACACTCTCACAAATCTTGGGAGATAGGCCAGTCCTTGCCTACAGACAGCCCCCCAACCTGAAGCAAATACTCACCAGCAACCACATACCACACAACAGAACCACTAACCCAGGAACCTAACCTTGCAACAAAGCCCGTTGCCAACTGTGCCCACATATCTATTCAGGGGACACCATCACGGGGCCTAATAACATCAGCCACACTATCAGAGGCTCGTTCACCTGCACATCCACCAATGTGATATCTGCCATCATGTGCCAGCAATGCCCCTCTGCCATGTACATTGGTCAAACTGGACAGTCTCTACGTAAAAGAATAAATGGACACAAATCAGATGTCAAGAATTATAACATTCATAAACCAGTTGGAGAACAGTTCAATCTCTCTGGTCACGCGATTACAGACATGAAAGTTGCGATATTACAACAAAAAAACTTCAAATCCAGCGAGAAACTGCTGAATTGGAATTCATTTGCATTGGATACAATTAACTTAGGCTTGAATAGAGACTGGGAGTGGCTAAGTCATTATGCAAGGTAACCTATTTCCCCTTGTTTTTTCCTACCCCCCCCCGACGTTCTTGTTAAACCCTGGATTTGTGCTGGAAATGGCCCACCTTGATTATCATACACATTGTAAGGAGAGGTTTCAGAGTAACAGCCGTGTTAGTCTGTATTCGCAAAAAGAAAAGGAGTACTTGTGGCACCTTAGAGACTAACCAATTTATTTGAGCATGAGCTTTCGTGAGCTACAGCTCATGCTCAAATAAATTGGTTAGTCTCTAAGGTGCCACAAGTACTCCTTTTCTTTTTGAGAATACAGACTAACACGGCTGTTACTCTGAAACTTGAGGATTCTTATGATCATTAGTATTTTTGGAAACTTCATGTTATGTCCACATCCTCTGTGGTCACCAGAACAGGTAGCTATTCTGGTTTCTGTCACATCATCACCTGGTAAGAAGGGTATCCATGCCCAGAGAGTTGGGATAGTCTGTGGTCTGCAAAACAATCAGAGTTTTAGCCAGCAGACTAGATTAGTATTTTTCTCTGAGATAAGAGCAGGTGGTTACCTTTACAAATCTAGCATTGTCTGTAAATTGTACTGAATATATAGAAATAGATATAATTTCTTTCTTTCAGTGAGACTTCATGACTGATACTTTATATATCACCCTATTACATGCTAAACTACACTTAGTGTGAAAAAACATTTATTGTTCTGTTCTGGATGTGTAAGGAAATTGGGGACGAGCTGAAAGAAATATCTGGACAGTGTATGAGGTAAGTTTGCTTATGTTTATTTCCAGATTCAGCTAATAACATTTTCATTCAGTACACAAAGGTTCCTTCCTATTCATTATTCCAAATTCTCAGTCGCTCAAATGTGATCCTTATTTCTAATCCAAAAGAAGAAAAATAAGATTTCTTCCCTTTTGTGGTGCTCCTATCTGGGTCTTTCTGTTCCTTCCTTCTTTTGGTTTGGATAGGTCTGCTGTTCTTGTTTTCAAATTCAATCCATCCATCTGTCTCTTCTAAGAAGTCCTACTGACAAGCTAATAAAACTTGTGGCTTGATCATTTTATATATTGTCTATTTGTGGACTCTTCTACCTCTGGACTGATAGGTGATTTGGGGCCATTCTGCCAGCTCTATGCTGTGATGGATCTCCCTTATGTTGGGGATGATCCTTGGGGGCTGTTTCTGGGGCCTTTAACCTGCTGGAACCATTAAGTAATGTGTATTAAATGTGCCCACTACCTGTTCTAATTCATACTCATCTAATAGTCTTTCCTCTAGTTCTCTCACTATCCCACCTTTCCCCCCCGCCCCAAGGGTTTGCTGTAGCTCAGAGCTTTCCCATAGGTTTCAAAATGCTGCACATCAAGGAGATGGCTGTGTTCAGATTTTTATATTTTAATTTTCAAAACAAAGCGCAAATAAGAGGCTGGCTGAAATGTTTCAAGGATTCTGTACAGGAAGTAATAGATATCAGACTCATACATTAGCAGATTATATTTTCCATTTTCCTCTGAAATTTCTTTAATCAAATGTAATCAATAATATGATAGTGCTTATGGCTCTAGAGCAATCGAAGCATCTCCACAGGAGCTGAGCCATCCATTGTTTTAGAATGATTGATTATTTATTTCAAACAAAATCCAACCACCAGTAAATGGTGGTGTTATTATAACCTGAACAATCAGGGAATCATTTAGGTTGAAGGGACCTCAAGAAAATCATCTACTGGAGTATGTTACCCTGTATTGTATCAGTGGAGACTTAATTATTCCTAAAACATCCCTCATAGACTTAGTTGTGAGTGATGTAATGGTGATTCTGCATCCATTCTTGGTAGTCTGTTCCATTATTTAGTTGTTCTTGTAATTGTGACAGAAGTGGCAAATTCCCATTTATTACTATAATACTTCATCAGGAAACATATTTTAGGTTGGGAAGGGAACCCAGGGAAAGTATTATCAAGCACTGCAGATACACCTAGTTCCGTGTCCCGTTGGGTTAATTGTTGAGCATTCTGAAACGTGATGTACTGGTAACAGAAGACACTCATGTTCTTGTTTTTAAGAGGGAGTGTCACTGAGTTTAAATAGGTTTTGTGTTGCAATGTGAAACAGACAAGGAGGGTGACACCTCTGCACCGCCCTTAGAAAAACGCAGCTGCTTTGTCCCTTTGGTTATTGAAGGTGTTGCTATTCCAGGCATGTACTCTTGGGCAGGGATTTTTAATCTCTTAGGGAGGAGTTAGAACACAGTCTTGTAAAATTTAGCGCTCTGAAATGGAAATGCCAGTTTCATCTCTTTGTTGTTAGCTTTCTCACAGTAACCTCTGAAGATGGCAAATGATGAAAACTAAAATAATAATGAATTAATAAACTAAACAAAGACCAGCTTTATCTCACTTATTTTCTGAGGACATCACCTGGGCAGAATGCAATCTTTGTACTGTTTGCTTTTATAACCCTGGTAATGCTCAGATACCATGGGGATGGGCACGTTATAAATGCATAGATAGGCAGAGACCACAAATTGGCTGAAGGTTTGAAAATAGCTGCTTGTTTTGAATTCAGTTGTGCTACATTTGTGCATTATAAGCTGGACTCTGTTTTTGTCTTCCAATAGCTCTATTCAGCAATAGATACTTGGTTGAAAATTAGATTAGGAATACAGTATTTTGTGTTCATATCCATTCATTTCTCTCCCTGCAAGGAAATAACCTCACCTATTGTCCAGATCTTAACTGTGACATAATTATAAAGCTTTTCCTGTGCATAATTAAGCTTGTTGCTTCTTGATTTGCTCCTCTGAGCTGATAAGGATAAGGAGCCCTACCTTCTTTTTGACATCCTTTTAGACAGGGGTTACTGTCTTCCATTCTCTCTAAACTGTACATTTCTATTTTTTAAAATCCCTCACACAGGTTTAATTTTCAAACAGTCATCACTGTTGCTCCCCTTCTATGAAATTGCTCAAATTAGTCAAATTAAAATATTGCTCAAAATAAACAAGAGTGCACAAAGGTGTAAAGACCTAGCACTAGAGAAGAGACAGTAAGTGCTCCACATCTGCTGTCCTCCAGCTGCCGTATTATTAGAGCCATCTCAGCAAAACCCATTGGAAGCCTGTGAACGCCTATCTTGTCCACTTCCAGACACTTCCCGATTTAGTACCGGTGATATGTCACATTCAGTACCATCCTAGGGTAAAGTTTCCTTAAATAAATGTCCATATTATTAAAAATGGATAACAACCCAACCAGGGGATGGAGAGAAGGGAATATACCAGCCTGCTGCATGGCTTCTTGCATATGGGAGTTAAATATCTGCATGTTTTCAGCTTGGTTTGTCCCTTATCCGCTGTACATAGACCACTGTGTACAAAGAGGGATGATGTCACTGATGAGTCCTCCACCATGATAGAATATATTACTGCAGAGGGATGGTCAGAAGAGGCTTAGTGGAGATGCCCCTGTTTCCACGCCATTTCTACTGTCACTCCTCAGAATGAGCCCTGTCACTTTCCATCCTGAATAGCCTTTAAAAATGGAATTTCCTCCCATGGGATGATGGTTCAAAGTATTAGCTCTTTACCTCTCTGATATGGAGGTAATCTGTGGGCTTCAGGTAATCTAATTCATCATTAGTAAACTTCTCTTTTGGTTTGTGTTTTATCATTTATTGTTTTGCTTATTATTTTCAACATCATTTGCTGCATTCAGGAGGAAGGCTAACAATAAGGGATGATCTGACATTTTGATCTGGGAGTGGCCAGCTCTTGTAAGACTGTGTCAGAACTCCTCTCCGGAAAATTAAGTCCTCTCCTAAGAGTGTGTCTCTGGGAGGGCACCAGCCTCAGCCACCTGCGGTCCAAAGTGGCTGGATTTTTCCCAGGGCTGGGCAGGTGTGTCACTGTCCCTGTGACTGTTTTGCATTGCAACAAGAAACCCATTTTCACTCACAGAACCTTTCTCATCAGCAAAAGGATTTGAATGTCTGCTGTTACCAGTACAGCATGTTTAAGAGAATTTATTCTCATCTGTTAACCAGCTCGTCCTCAACTAGATGCATCTGTAGGGCTGTTAATCCTTTTTGTTGGCTCCAATCCCCACCGAAAAACTACATCAATGTACACTGTTAATTGCAATATTATCAACAAGCATGTATTTAACACTTGTGGCTGTCTACATCACATGCGTACCACACTATGCATTGCAATAATTCTCTGCTGAGGAGAGAGGCCTAAAGATTGGACTAGCAGAGGCATTTTGAGTCAGGAGAAGCAAGGGGCATCAACAGAACTGTCTGGGGCCCAGGAATGAAATAGCACTGCTGTTGCATACAACGTTCGCAATGGGCAAGCAAAGCTGTGTGGGGATCCAAGAGTGACCTATTAAAAGGTACAACAGGTTGAGGGGGTTTGTCCCGGGCCCCACACCCCCCCAGGGATGGCCCCGGCAGTGGTCCCCACCGTGGGGCTATGTGGGGCGCATAGCCCCGGCTCCAGCCCCAGCCACGGCTGCTGACAGCTGAAACCGAAGAAGTCACGGAGGTCTGGTAGAGTCATGGAATCTGTGACTGCCGTGACCTCCGTGACTAAATCGTAGCCTTTCCAATAATTCACCTAGCTAATTGTGAATGCCCTGCTCAGTGTTGTGCGGTGGAAGAGATTCTTTCTTGCCCTCTGCTGAGCAGCTCTCACCTTGCAGCAGAAAGTTTAGTTACTTGTATCTGTGCATGTATAGGGACAAATATTGCTGGCCAAATTTTTTTTAAAACCAGCTAGAGCAGTGCTTCTCAAGCTTTTTGATACTGGGGACTGGCTTGCTGCCTTCCTAAACTGTGTCAGGGAAATCTGAGAGACCAGCGCCGGTCTACGGACCAGTTGTTGAGAAACACTGAGCTAGAGTACCTGAGTGTTTGACCGCCTGCACTGCAGTGAATTCCACAGGCTGACTTTGTCTGTGCTGTGTGCGTGCAAGGCTGTACAGTGCTGACGTTCTGCTGAGTACAACGCCTCTGTGGGATTCTATATGAACTGCAGGTATGAGGATATGGAGGCACAAGTATTGTGATTATCCCACAGCCGGTCTGTAATCAGTGTCCCAGTTATGTCTGTACCAGACATGGAGAAAGCAGAACCAAACCAATACAGCCACCACAGGTAAAGATGTGAATTGTGTGATTATTAATTCTTGGGGTCTGAGTCTCTCCTGTCCTTTGCATGTTGTGGAATCATCTAGACCTGGCCAAAGTGTGTGCAGTGGGCGTAAAGCTGAATTCTCCACTCACTCACACCAGTAGTAGCATCTTACAGTCTCTTTATTGTTGCTTTGCGCAGGGATGGATGACCATTCACGGGGCAAGGCAGTGGAGAATCAGGCCCATGTGCTCCACAACCTACTATTTTCTTATGTTGGTTGGTTGTGGCTACAGGAGCTGAAACTGGAATTCAATTCATGAACTAAGAATGAGTGAAAACAAAACAATTCATTTGTTACAAGGACACATGGGAATCCATTTGCATCAGCCTTTGTATGAAAGGCCAGCTACATGCTATCTTAGACAAACTGTTGCCTGGTAATTAGGATTAGTAAATAAGACCTTTTTCTGTGGTGCAGACAACAGGAAAGGTTGAAGTTAATGGGAATTGTGGGTGCTAAGCAGCTCTTAGGGTTATTTTTTTCACCTATTGGCTTTACAAACAGCATTGTCACTGACTGTCTATAGAACAAATAAAAGTCTGTGCTGAAGAGATGCCTAAATGATCAGAGGGCAGCGTTTTGTAGGAAATTGGTAGGTATCTTTCTCATTTCAATGTATAGATGAGAAAGACGGATTTCTTGTTTTACTCTATAACTTCAGATTAATGGTCCTTTGTTATGGTATTTTACATATAGATATGCTTCTGTTTAGCTACTACTACTACTCATAATAATTTTTTAAAAAGCAAAATGTCCTAGGATAATTACACCTTGGAAAGGATTCCCTAACAGAGGGTCAGATCTCAGTTGCACTACTGAAAATCAGAAGTAATTCCACTGAAATCAATTATGTATAACCAGCATAAGATCAGAATTAAGCCCACTATGCTTTGTATGTTCTGTACTGTTCATTCTCTTTAGGGTAAATACAATGTGGCAATCAATTCCTGGCTGGCAGCCTACTGAACTGTATATGAGTTATGATTGCGTGGGGTAAAGCAAAGGTGGAGACAGACTTTCAAATATCCCCAGAGCCTTGAAATTCTTACACCTGTCTGTTGCCTATGTCCCCTGCACCCCTCTGATCTTGGCTGTGATATCCACCTCCTGCTCAATGAGAGAGGATCACAGGGAGCTGAGGAAACTTCCCTTTTCAGGGGCTGTTTCTGAGTGACTTAGAAGCTCCATGGAAAATCACAGCCTGCCCCACATTTTGAGTTCTCTTTTTTGCATCAGGTCATTTTGTTTGGTCAAATTTTCAACTCCAAGAATAAATAACTGCATATGGAACCATACCTAAGCACCACGGAACTTTGGGAGTTATTTGAATCTGGAATTAGAACATCATAGCTTGCCACCGTGGGCAGAACAAAAACCCTGGTTCTGAACACTGGGATGGAGAGCGTTCATTTCTGGATCTCAAATTTATGGCTGAGACACATCGCTATAAAGATCTAGATGTAAGTGATAATAGTGGCTTCCTATTGTCTTGTTCCAGAAATGCTGAGCTGTACCTCCATTGTGTATTCCTGCTGGGATGAGGGATGGCACAGCAGGAGTATTAGCTCATGGAACTGTGGGGTTTCCCAGAGTGTCAGTCACTCTTTCTTTGGGCTTGGTAAGTATCAATTTCTCAAGGAAACAATTAATTCTATGACCAGATTTACAGGAACAACCTCTCCAGGAAGAGTATCTGCAAACAGTGAGGTGCATACACTGGGTATATTGTGTCCAAGCCACTCCTTCCACAGCTCACTCCTTCCCAGACTCTGCTCTCTGTCTGCAACAGCTCTGAGCACCTTCTCCGGGGGATGTGACTTCGGGTCGGTCTTTGGCTCTGAAATCAGCAACAGCTGTAATAGGGGAGCAGTTTTTTGGAGCAAATCACAGCTCAAGAAAGAACATCAGCTTCGCTTTGTATCCATACAAGTGAATCTAAAGTTACATATTATACAAGAGAGAGGGGGACGACAAGGGTTTATCATTAACCTGAAGTCTGTGAGAGACATTATAAGGAGAGAAGAAGAAGGAAAGGTGCCGGAGAAGCAGGCAGGATGGACTCCTCTGAAAAAATCAATAACCCTGCTGACATCTCAGTCATAGTCATCTATTTTGTGGTAGTCCTAGCAGTGGGAGTATGGGTATGTCTGGATCTTCCTTTCTTAATGAAAGTGTGGTTTATTCGGTTTTAAGAAAATGGCTTCATAAATTAAAACTACAATTGTGTAAATTGCCTGCTGCTTAACTGGGGGATGGGCTGAAAGTTGGCAGGATGGGGATTAAGTTGGGCTTCAGTGGGGCAGTAGGATACCAGGGTATGAGATCTGAATTGGAGGTGAAGATGATGAGATGGTAGTGGAGGAGAGGATAGATGGGGCTGGGATGAAGAAGGGGTATGGATGGGGAAGGGACTATAGGAGAAGGCCAATGGATGGAGATCAGGATAATGGTGAAGTGGACATTTTTAGCCAATTAGAGTGGGGACCTGTAAGGAACAGAGTGGGGGTGAAAATGGGAATGGGATGGTAGCAGTGGTGAGTGGGGATGGACTTTGGGGTGCTGGAGCAGAGGAGCCTGCAAATGGGAATTTGTGATGGAGTAGTAGTTGGGGTGAAGTGTGAGAGGTGGGGTAAATGGGGATTGCAGTGGGGTTGATTGTGGTAGGAATGGGGGGCGAGTACTGGACTGAGTTGTAAATGGGTATGGATTGGAATAGAGCTAAAGGTGGAGGAGAGATGGTAATGGAGTGGGAGACGGGGATTGCTGCAGGATGGATATGAAATGGACGAGAGCACAGACACGGTCTGGACACAGGAGAATGCCAGCTTTTCATCAGTAAGACTTCACTGCAGAGAGCAGGTGCATGTAGACTCCGAGGAGGAACAAATCTCAGTGAGGACAAATGCTGCTGGTGTTCGGGTCTTTTCTGTTTAAAGCCCAGATAGGATTGTGCCTCCTCCTGAAGCATGCTGATGATGCAGCGGGAAGTACGGAGACTGCAGCCTTAGGAAGAGAAGAATTATTTTGCACTTAGTGGGTGAAAGGCAGATATTGTCCTGTTAGAATAAGTCTTGAGTCTGCAGGGTTCAAAGGAAAAGGGCAGATAGTGTTTGTACTGATGTTACCTTAGTGGAAAACACTAGTGTGTCACTTGGTTGAAGAGCTGAGATCCCTTTCAGGAACAGAGTCTGTGTATTCTATCTGAGGAGAAATCAGAGACTGTCCTTGGGGAAAATGCTGCTAGTCCCTTGAGGAAAGAGCCAGCAGTTACCCAGAATGAATCAGGGAAATCTGCCCCTCGGTGACCGACCTGTGCACTCCCCTGAAATAACCCAGGAGTCCATGCCATAGAGCAGAGCAGCAGCTGCAGACAAAATCTTCCACACTAGCAGCCTGTCAGACTTTTGAAAAGTGATTAACTTTTGAGGCCAATGAACTAGTTAAAGTTTGTTCAGCACTTAGAAGATGTGAAGTACCTGCACCTGTACCTCTGGCCGAGTGTATTGGAGGCCAAGGGTTGGATTGTACCAGAGAGGCTGTCCATTTATTTTCCGTCCCATAGAAGCAAAACACAATTGAGGGCCCATACCTTTCATGAGAGCACTGCTTCTTCCTAGCGCACCCTGAGGTGCAAGCAACCTCAGCTGAGCAGGGAAGAATGGGGAGGAGGCCCCCGCATCAGCCCATTCTAGCCAGCCAAGCTGTCCATTGACTCAGAAGGGTGCAGCATGCTCTCCTCTAAGGAGTGTTGTGGCAGAAACACTTCCATTGCATCTTGGGGAGCTCTGGGAGGGAACCAGGCTTGTGCCTTAAAGGTACAATCTGACCTGAAGTGTGATTATTGTAATTTATTATTGACTGTAATTCTTTGTAACATAAACTCCTGGGGCAGAAGAGGGCTGGCAGGTGGTATGTCAGGCACTGGAGCATTGAAGTTTCTAGTTCTGAATAGTTTCTAAGAAGTTTAATGTTAAATGTGCCTCTTGATTCAACTATTGTATGTAGTGAAACATGCAGGACAGTGGGATGGGAGGAGGTATTGTTTCATATTATCTGTGTGTATATAAAGTCTGCTGCAGTTTCCACTGAATGCATCCGATGAGACTAAATTGGTTAGTCTCTAAGGTGCCACAAGTCCTCCTTTTCTTTTTGCAAATACAGACTAACACGGCTGTTACTCTGAAACATGCCCCTGTTTGTTTGTTTTCTTGCTTCTATATTAGGATCAATGATCTGGCTCACTTTTTCTCACACCCTCTCTGGGCCCGATCCAAAGGATCATTGTTTGCAAAGGATTTTGGATCAGGCCCTGTGAAAAATGTGATGTAAACTTCCCATAAAGTCACTCCTGACATATAAAATGAGAGTGAGGAAAGTAATTCTTAACTGGCTACTCTGTGGAAGTGAAGAAAGGCTAAAAAGTGAAGTGCGGGTACCTTGATGATCTTATCAGAACAGGAAAGGTTAAATTGCCATGCAAGTAGATTCCTGCAGGGAAACTCTGGACCACACTAGTATTGAGTAAGAAAGCTAGGTATAAACAACGAGGAGTCCTTGTGGCACCTTAGAGACTAACACATTTATTTGGGCATGAGCTTTCGTGGGCTAAAACCCCAAATAAATGTGTTAGTCTCTAAGGTGCCACAAGGACTTCTCATTTTTGCTGATACAGACTAACACAGCTACCACTCTGGAAGCTAGGTATGACATTTCTAGTGCATGAACATAAAACTCTCTACATCAGCAGTTTTGAGGCCTGCTCACCTTCAGGAGTGCTCCCATGAGTGACAGTTTGCAGGCAAGGCCCTTGGTTAGTGATGCCTTTCTTGTGTTTTATTTTTATTGTATAGTTCATTGTATTTTAATATGTGCAGTGTTTAGATTTGGGTTTTGCAGGCTTCGTGTAATGAAAGTTGAAGCAATAAAGCTTGAATGGTTAATTTATAGATTGATATAAGAATCATTGCTCAGTCATTGTCAGGTCATATTATTCCCTTCAAAATCTTTCTCCCTTGGCCATTTTTGATCATTACGTTAATTTTTCTTTCTCATCACTGCCCTGGCTGTTGATGCCATCAGGCTAAATTTGGCTTATTAGAGCTGAAAATTTTAACCATTTTTTTTTTTTTTATCAGGCCATGTTCTCAACAAACCGCGGGACTGTTGGTGGATTCTTCCTAGCTGGACGGAGCATGGTGTGGTGGCCGGTAAGTGCAATACACACACAAAGGAATTGTACTTTCACTCCACACCACACACAATGTTTGGCTGCTCATCACTTTATCACGTCAGCATTTTATTGAATGCCGTGTACTTACTATTTGCTCCGGACCCACCGAAGTTTTCCACTGAGGGCCTGACTCATGTGAGGTGATTGCTGTTAGGTACAAGGTACAGAAAGGAATTGATTTGTAGGTGTGGTTTCTGTGGTGCTGCTGTATTGCCTTCATGTGGCTGCGTAATCTAGTCCTTTGTTGTAACATTGCAAGGAGAGAACCCTGGAATGTTCATAATAAATTACTGATAACAAGTCAGAGTTTACGTTTATAATAATAGTACTTAGCACTTATATAGCACATTTTAAGCTGTATATCTAAAAATGCTTTACAGAGGAGATAAGTATCATTATCTCCGTTTTAAGATGGGGAAACTGAGTCACAGACAGAAGTGACTTGCCTAAGGTCAGTGGAAGGGCTGAGAGTAGAACCCAAGTCACCTGAGTTAGTCCAGTGCTCTCTCCATTAGGTCACCCTTTCTCTAGTGAATGAATCTTCCTGGCAAAGCAGAAAACCTTCTAGACAAATGTGATGCATTGTCTAGGTGTCACTAATATGGTACTTTCATGGTTATCTTTGCAGTTCAGCTTGGAAGGAAGACGTCAGTGATTTGTTATAATAACTACCTGATCCTGCAATTGGACCCATGGGGCAGGACCTTTGCACTTGAGAGGAATTTGATGCCGGGCTCTGTCCATGTGAATCCAATGACATGATTGGGGCCTTAGAGAACTAAATAAATATTTACTGACTGTAAGAATTTTCAAAACAGCTTTCAGAAATCCCTGCCACTTTTTCAGTGTCTCCATTCAGTATTGCCTGAATTGGGGAGGAGTTGGGGCTGCCATTTTAATGATAAAAGCATTGTATTTCCCAGCAGGAGGAGGATCTCATGAGTAGATTAGGCCTGAGAAAATTCAGGTGCTAATAGAAACCATTGTGAAATAGAGAATCTCAAAGTTATTTTAAGGTAAACTTTGTTTTGTTTAATCAATGGAGTGACACTGCCATGAAAATGGATAACATAGTGGTAAGTCAGAACCCGTGACTGAGTGACTGTAAATGCACTAGGCCTGATCCTCTGCTGTCTTGCACCTTGTGTAATTCTTTATACCTGTGAATAGTGAGTATAAAACAACCTTCAGGTGCAAATGACGACACAAGGTGCAAGGCAGCAGGGGAATCCAGCCCAGTGGCGCAAAAACACCATGGGTCAGACCCTCAGGCCTAGGTGAGCCCCTTTGCACTGCTTTAAAGAACAAAGGGGACTTGAAGCTTCCCTAAAGGGGCAGCTGGGAATTCCCCTGACACAGGGGAGTCCCCCAGAGTCATAAAGCAAGGTAGCCAGCTTTACATTGCCTAAGCCCCTTGTCCATGTCGGAGGCCAGAGGGGATGATCCTGTACTGCCAGAATTGTCTCTAGGATTAACGTTTGCTTAGCTATCTTTGCCTCCCTGCTACACTGTGAGCTCAGTGCAGCTGAGGATCTACATTCCTGATTACATTCTCATTAATCCTTCACTTTAGAACACCTACATACCTCCCTGTGACGTAATAGGAAATCTCTTCCTCTCCACCCTGGCAGCACCAAAGCAAAAGACGTGGCAAACTCTCAAATCCCTAGTTAAACACTTACATTAACAATACTATTCTGGAGGGCTACTCTGCTCAAGGGAATGTGCACTTTCCCTGGTTTCAGAGTCTGGGTGGGGGTTGAGCCTCCGGGGGGGGGGGGGGGAAGGGGGAAATAACATTAAAAGTTCAAAAAAAGCAGGAATTACCTGCTTCGTGCTGCGACAGCTAATGCAATATGTAATATTTTGGAAAAAGTGCCACTTCCTGGCTTCACCCTGGGGCAGTGCCATGTGTGATTATAATCATGTGAGCATGTTCCAGGGAAACCTGGATGACTTATTTCCCAAGTCTGTAGAATGTGGATGTTGCTTTATAAATGGACCCTTCCCACCATAGTATATTAGTTCCTTTGGACTTGCTTACATGATTCATTGCTTTCTGCAATAGATAATAAAAGAAAATATATTTCTAATAACCTAGTATAGAAATTAAATTTCCATTGGATTAGTTTCATTCTTCAGTTATGCTGTTCCCTGCTATACCAAGCAGCTACGGGCATAGGTTGAAGATTAAGAAAAGAAACAAGGATGGTGTTTTTTCCCTGTTCTTTGTTGATTCCACATTCATGGAAGTTTCTAGTTGTGGCTTCTCCAGGACTACTTCCTGATAGGAACAATAATATGAATCTGTTAATTTTAATGGTGCAGCTGTGGTCTAGGAGGCTAGATGAGGGGCTATATGCAAAGTAGTTGTAGCCGGGTCAGTCACAGTGTTACCAATAAAATAAAAACCAGTAGGATCTTATTAAAAGGGAAAAGGCAAAATACCACATTTATTGTGAATACAGAAAGAATCAAAGTAAGCAGTTATAGCTATAACATTCCATTCAATCTCATATTTATTCACACATTAATTCATACAAACACACAAACAGTTTCTGCAAGGTTGTTATAGTTACCAGCCTTAGAGTTGCTCATGCCAAGCCACTGGCCAGGTGGCCTGGACATCAGGAGGGAGCAGGGCCTCATCAGATACACATCTGATGCTCCTGGAAGTTGGTTTGAAGAATCGGACCCCAAAGTTCTCACTTTCCAGAGTCCGGTTTTATAGGAATTTCTTCCTATGTCAGTCTATGGGAATTGCTTCATCATGCTGTTGCTGAATCAATCAGCAGATGTCACATTCCTGACGGCTCCGAGCTGCCAGATGTTATCTTGTTCTTTGGTTCTCCCATTCTTGAGGCTGTTGGGTGGATTCCAGTCTGCCCTCTGGGGGGTGGGGGGGGGCTCTGGTTATTTCCACTTGATGCCTTCTTCAGCCGATGGACACTGGATTCTTAGGCTGGCACCTCCCTGATTGTTCAGTTATTATCCACACCAAACATCCATCCACATACATCCTCTATCTCTATTTTAATCACAATTGTTAACAAAGTGAGATGAATACAACAAAAGGGCGGGGAGTCTCTGGGTGCTGTTTCTGTTGTTACAGAGTATTGCTTTGAGTCTCTGTGTGAGTAGTTGTTGTTACAAAGAATTGCTTTGAAAACAGACTCTGTCTTAGAATGTACTAGCACAATTAGCAGCTTGCAAGTTTCACACATAGAGGGAGAGAAACAGTACCAAAAACCAAGAGACCTCTTAATTAGTAATACCCTGGAATTTAAACTATGGGGAATCAAACTCATTTGTGATTTTAATACAGAACTTCTTTAATATGATCCAACAACAGGATATTAGAGAGACAAGATGGGTGAAGTATCAGGGGGTAGCCATGTTAGTTTGTATCCACAAAAACAACAAGGAGTCCGGTGGCACCTTAAAGACCAACAGATTTATTTGTGCATAAGCTTTTGTGGGTAAAAACCCCCACTTCTTTAAGGTGCCACTAGACTCCTTGTTGTTAAGATGGGTGAAGTAATAACTTTTATTGATGATATCTTTTATGTTATTACCTCACCCACCTTGTGCCTCTAGATGAGGGGCTGGCAGTCAGGTGAACTGGAGTGTAATCTGGCATCTGACACTGACTTGCTTGTGTGAGTGGACAAGTCATTTTCTCCTCTGTGTCTAGTTTCTCTAACTGTAAAGGGGGATAATGCAGTTGAATTAGGCAAAACCTGCCCACTTTTGGCTCATATGTTTGGCTCAAAAATTGACTTTCATGGGAATTGAGGATGGTTGGCATTTACCAGGATGAGGCACAGAGTGTGCACTGGCTAGCTGTTCCATCCAGTCTGTGGGCCCAATTCATCCTTTAGTATTGCTCCCCTTAAGTCAGCAGTGCCAGAGATTAATTGGATTAAATAGCTCCAATAATTAATGAGAGGATTCAGTGTAACTCTCATTCTCATTGATTGCCAGAGGTCCACGGTTCATTCCCATAGGACATGGAAGCTGTGGCCTCTCCTTGGGCCTGCTCTAAAAAGGGAACAATACCAAATGAATTGTTTTTACTCTTGAGGATTCAGGCACAGATGTTCAGGAAAGACATGTATGTCCTATGACTGCAGAGGTATTAACAGGCCACTCTACCTAGAATGGTCCCTTACAATATGTGCTAACTACTTATGCTGAAAAATCTGTACCACCTTGCATTTTGCTGTGAGATTGGGAGCACCTCTCCCAGACTGGAAGAAGAGCTCTATGTAAGCTTGAAACCTTCTCTCTCATCGACAGAAGTTGGTCCAATAAAAGATTTAAAAATTTTGTTAAAGCTAATGTTAAAAAAATTATATAACACATAGGTTGGGAAAAGAGCGTCTGTACATCTGGGTATAGTGCTTAGATTATCCACAACTATAAAGTTAGTTTTTAAAAGTAATATGATACATAGTGTACATAGTCTGCAATAACCCAAATTTAGGTGAACAGATTTAACAGTACAGTTTAGATATTAGAATCCAAATACTCGGGTACATCACTCATGAAAGGTTGTACAGAGATTTGGTTGTGGAAAGCAAAATATATCAATGACTGGAGATTGTCCCTCAGTAATTGAGAATTAGGTTGGTTGTCCATTTAGAAAATACAATCTATGAGGAAAGTATTTGTTACTTTCCTGACTGCACTTCTCATTGGCACTCAGCTCACCCCTCCTGGTATTGCCGACGTCCTGTGATGTGTTCTATGTAGATGTCCCTCAACCACCTGATGGCGTCCAACACCATGAGTTGCTGCATCAGCTGAGCGAAGCATTGACTGATTCTGCATTCTCTCAGCACTTGCTCATTACTGGGCGATCAGTGAGTGTGTCTGGATCTGGTAATCCTTAGCTCTCAAGGTTGCTTCAATTACTTCAGTTGTAGCTACTTGTGGCTCCTTTCAAAAGCCAACTTTCAACATCATAACTCTTGACCATGGAAACGGAGTTTTCCTTCCTCCACCCCTTAGTTAGAAGGGTGAGGAGTTCAGCCAGATAATTGGCTGCAGACAGTGCCTTGTCTTACCAGTGTAGGGAAGTATGCAAACAGAAATCTTGATAATCCTGGGTATGTGGCCAATCTCTCAGTATTGACAGGGCCCTGGAAATAAACATACACAATAATAAAAATGTCAAGTCAGGGCCTCAAATACCAAGGAGCTCTGATTCACAAAGAGATGTCAAAGCCTAATCTATTCTTAAGGAATAAGTATTAAAGGAGCAGAGAAGACAAAGAACATAAATTCTCTAGGGATCAGACATTATTGTTAAACATGAAGTCTTTAGTTAATGGTAACTGGGAAATATATGGAGACTTGTTTGTGTGTTACCCTTAAAACAGAAATTAAATTAGCTCTCCCATTCAGGATCGGTGACATATTAACCTAAGGGCTGAACAGGCCAAGGCTTAGGGCAACAGTAAATGTGTAACATTCAGCAGTCAGAAAAGAGAGAGAATTGGAACATTCAGATAATTGTCACTTCAGTTTAATATGGCCATGTTTCACTGTTGCCCACTGGATAGGTTTCTCTGATCATTGTGTCCAGAGGATTATTGTATACTCAAAGTTTTGCCTGTTTGTTGAATTTAGCAGGGCTGTAAGAAGCCTAGGGGTGGCTACTGGGGATAAATATTTTGTTTCCTGTCCCTAGTTGGAGTGGACACTTTTAGTCTTGGCCCAGGGCAAGAGACAGGGTGAACAATGATGGTTGTTCAAGATAAAAAGACCAACCATAAATTCGATCAAAGTGAAGCTTTGATAGGAAAGTAAAAAATACAGTAAATCAAACACCTATAGATTTCTCCAAGCCCTTCAGTGGGATGCCTCTTCCCAAGATGGGAGGTGTTGGGTCAGGTGCCTACATATCTAAGAGTGGAGGGGCTAAGGTATCAAGCTGGCTTCCTAGCAAGTAGCAGCAGCTGTGCTGATCTCACACTTATCATGCTCCTATGAAGTCCCAGTGAGGTGCCTAAACAACTGAAGGTTTGAAGAGGTAAATAATTGCACTTCAACAAGGGGGACACAGGTGATTACGCTGTGCAGCAAAGCCTAGGATTCTTGAGAGATGCATGTCCATCTCTTTTTAGTTAAAGAATTGTGTGGCATTTAAAAATTACTTGATTAGGTGGTAATACAAAATGTAGAACGTACGGAGTCGTTAGGAGGGCAGCAGAATAGCAAACCGGCTTTCCTTTCTCAAGGAGCTGAGTCTTGCCAGATCTACAATGAGATTTTACAGAGGTACTAAGCAATATGCAGGTTTTCCGAGTGGTTAAGGGTCGGGAGAGCTGTAGATTTGCACTCATGCACTTTTGTGTCCCAAAAGAATGAAGTAGAAGAACCAGTTTCATTCCACAACGGTAAAGTCACCACCAAAAGAGGCCCAGCATTAGGTTAGGAGAGGAGTGGTATGTATAGCACATTGTAGGGACTAGAAAAGGAGGACTTGTGGCACCTTAGAGACTAACCAATTTATTAGAGCATAAGCTTTCGTGAGCTACAGCTCACTTCCTCAGATGCATATCGTGGAAACTGCAGCAGGCTTTATATATACACAGAGAATATGAAACAATACCTATTCCTAATATGAAACAATACCTGCTGCAGTTTCCACGATATGCATCTGAGGAAGTGAGCTGTAGCTCACGAAAGCTTATGCTCTAATAAATTGGTTAGTCTCTAAGGTGCCACAAGTCCTCCTTTTCTTTTTGCGAATACAGACTAACACGGCTGCTACTCTGAAACCTGTAGGGACTAGGGAATTTTTCATTTAGGCTGCTAGGCAAAGTGTAGGATTTCCAGGGTCTTTATGAGGCCTGTGGGGCAGCAAGCACCAGGACTTCTGGGCATCAAAAAGTTAATGAAAATAATAAGGTGACTAGATTAATGAATAACATGTAAAATATAGTTACTTTCATATAGCTGCAGCCTGATGGTAATTTTCTGAATAGTGAGCCCTTGTCAAAAGATTTTAAACTCGTTAATGTTCCACATTTCCTCTCTTCCCAGTTCACTTTTTTACCATGTTTCCCTGTCACCAATCCTTCTCCCCTTCCCCTAATCTTTCATCTCCTCTCTTTCCACTATCCCTCACTAGCTGAACAATTGACCCCTTCCTTTGCAAGCCCTCCTGCCCTCTCCCTCTCCTAGTTCCAGTCCATCCTAACTGGTGGAGGGAACCTTACTCCGTGCAATCCCCTCAGCAGGGAAACAGGTGGAGCAAGTGTATCGTTAGGGCCTTGCAGCCTGTGCAAGCTCTGTATCTCTTAGATCAGTTCAGAGGGGAAAAGAAAAAATCACACTCATCTAACTCATCAGACCTCTGGAATAAGGGGAGGTGATTAATGGCCAGATTCCTGAAAATGGTAATGTGCTGGCCCTGTCGTGAAGGAATAACTGTATGGTAACATATAGAGAAGCTTGGAAAATAGGTCAGAATCCTTTAGCTAATGAGGGGTTATATTACAGTACCCACCTACTCTGACTGATCAGATTTTAGTATCCAGCCCTGTTGGGGACAATCCAGAGTTTAAGTCTTAGTTTTTCTACCTTTGCTCATGCTGTCTACAATGTTTCTAGAACAAGGCTGGAATTGACCAAGCAGCCTAAGGGAATTCAGCTCCTTTGAAGATCTCTTCCAACACCCCTCTCCCCCCCCTGCCCCCTGTGCATACACGTGTGCTGTCTCTCACTGGAACCCAGAGGAGGCAGTTGCCTGTCCTGGAACCCTGCAGGGGGACCCTGAGGAAGCTGTCATCCCTCGCTGGAACCCTGCACGGGTCCCACTGGCTGCCAGCTCCAGTCCCAGGGCCCCAGGAGCTGAAGCAGAAAAATGTCAGGGAGGTCTCTGGAAGTCATGGATTCCGTGTCTTCCGTGACCTCTGTGACATAAATGTACCCTTAATCATAGTAGCTGCCATAAATGCTGCCAACCATCAGCTAACCTTGTCCACATAACTTTTTCTTGCTACAGATTACAAAAGTATTGGAGCAAACCATGGAAATCTATTTTCCCAGTTCTGAATTCAAAGATATCCTATATAATTACATTTGTAACTAATATATGCTGATCTTATGATCCTCCAGCAGATGGTCTTTCCTATATCAAAGAGAGAAACAGAAATACAAAGCAATAGATTTGAAATATTTGCATTGCTTTGTTCTGAAACCAGGAATAATGGCTGTTGTGTTAACTGAAATCTTTTGCTAGTTGCATTGTTTTTTGTTTGGCTTTGTATTTTTCTTTAAAAATTAACAAGGAAAATACAGAGCTGCTTGGGTAAAGCTGGAAATGTTCCTGTGAGGGTGAGTGCGCCAATGTGCCCCACATTTAGGGGCACTACAGGCATGGTAGCTGCAGCTGTCATTTTTTTGGGCTTTTCTTTGGCTGCATTTGTTACCTGAAGCTGTTGAAAGTGCAGTGTGACTGTTAAAAAGGCTATTTTGAGCTTTTAAAGCAGCAGCTAGGGTGGAAGGAACAGATTTAATGAGAATCAGAGGATAATGTGGTTAATCATTTCTGAGGACTGCATTCCTAATAACTCAAAATGAGGTTTAATAATTTATTTATAGGGGATTGAGTGAACAACAGCTGACGATGAGCTAAAAGTCAAGATGTAGAATTTTCCCCCAAATAAATCAATAAAGTTTTAATAAAAAGCATTCATATTTGCCCTGGAGCCAGCCTTCTCAGCAATGAGTTCCAGTTGCCGGTCGTGCAGCTAAAATCTCTTTGAGGGAAAAAGCCTGCCTACTTCTCTTTTAAAAGACATTAACACTGTTCTCTCTTTTAGAGACTGCTCCTTTCCCATTAAAGGCAGTGGCAACTGACTTCAGTGGAAACATGATCAGGCCTATTGGCCAAATCCTGAGAGGTACTGGGCATCCACAATTCCCATTGACTTCAGTGAGAGCTGTAGATGATCTGAGCTTCTCAGAACTTGGCATGTAATGTCATTGCTGAGCTGTTATTCTTAGATGTTTTCACAGGTCTGAAGGAAGATAAAAGCTTAATTCCCACTCTGGGGCCCTGGTGGGAAAACACAGGGGAAGTCCAGAATTAAATGTATGTGGGGACAATGAATCCCTTCTCTTTAATAAGATAACATAAGAACGGCCTTACTGGGACAGACCAAAGGTCCATCTAGCCCAGTATCCTGTCTTCTGACAGTGGCCAGTGCCAGGTGCCCCAGAGGGAATTAACAGAACAGGTAATCATCAAGTGATCCATCCCCTGTTGCCCATTCCCAGCTTCTGGCAAACGGGCTAGGGACACCATCCCTCCCCCTCTTGGCTAATAGCCATTGATGGACCTATGCTCCATTAATTTATCTAGTTCTTTTTTGAACCCTGTTATAGTGTTGGCCGCATGAAGGAGCTTTCATCTTTATAATTAGCTTGCTCTTCCTCTTTGACTCATTCACTGATGCCACTAGTGTTTCGTTATATCACAAAGCATTACTATGGAAATGCTTATGATGTCACAAAGAGGTTAAGTTTCTTGATGGCAGGACTGATTGGAAAAGTGTAAGGAAATCCAGGATTGAACACAGACATTCCCTGTAGTTCTGAGAGAGCTGTTCCTTCACAAAAAGACTGGAAGAAAACATGAGATCACTATGAAGAAATGAGGGGAAAATAGGAATGGGGAAAGAAGTTATGGGATTCTCTGTTCAGTTTTGTTACATGCATGGCATATCTTGCATATAAAATGTGTCTGGAAGAACTATCTAGTGATTAAAGCACAATACTGGCAGTCAGGAGCTGGAGACTGTATTCCTGGCTTTGACATATCCTAACTAATACAAGCCGCATTTTCAGTAGCTAATTTCTATACTAAAATCCCCCCTTCCTATCCATATGAGTTCAAAAAAGAAGACTGAAATTAAGTTAAGATTGAAGATCAAAGATTGAGTTAATTTTTGTTGTGATATTGGAGAGCTCACTACAGTGATTAGGGTTTTGGGGGATTTTGCCTCCCCTACCATTCAGACCCCCCCCGGACCCTACAACCTTTCTTTCAGTGGTAGACACTGAGTATCTCTCCTTGTTACATTTAGAACAGGAGTACTTGTGGCACCTTAGAGACTAACACATTTATTAGAGCATAAGCTTTCGTGGGCTACAGCCCACTTCATTGGTTGGAGAGAATGGAACATATAGTAAGACGATATATACACACATATAGAGAAGGTGGAAATTGCCATACAAACTGTAAGAGGCTAATTATCAGCAGGAGGAAAAAAACTTTTGTAGTGATAATCAAGATGGCCGATTGAGACAGTTGACAAGAAGGTGTGAGGAACTTAACTTAAGGAAATAGATTCAATATGTGTAATGACCCAGCCACTCCCAGTCTCTATTCAAACCCAAGTTAATGGTATCTAGTTTGCATATTAATTCAAGTTCAGCAGTTTCCCTTTGGAATCTGTTTTTGAAGCTTTTCTGTTGCAAAATTGCCACCCTTAAATCTTTTACTGAGTGGCCAGAGAGGTTCAAGTGTTCTCCTACTGGTTTTTTAATAAATTTCTAATAAATTTGTTAGTCTCTAAGGTGCCACAAGTATTCGTGCTCTTTTTGCGGATACAGACTAACACGGCTGCTACTCTGACACCTGTTACAATTAGAGTGACCAGATAGCAAGTGTGAAAAATTGGAACGGGGGTGGGGGGTATAGAAGAGCCTATATAAGAAAAAGCCCCAAATATCAGGACTGTCCCTATAAAATCAGGACATCTGGTCACCCTAGTTACAATAGATATGTAAACTTATTCCAACTGACTATATAGTGGATGAGGAAAGTATGTTAATCACAGGAGCGCTATATCTGTGTTGTAAAGCCCTTTGGGATCCTTTAATGTGAATGGTCTATATTAGATATGAGAGGTTTCAGAGTAACAGCCGTGTTAGCCTGTATTTGCAAAAAGAAAAGGAGTACTTGTGGCACCTTAGAGACTAACCAATTTATTTGAGGATAAGCTTTTGTGAGCTACAGCTCACTTCATCGGATGCATACTGCGGAAAGTGTAGAAGATCTTTTTATACACACAAAGCATGAAAAAAGTACCTCCCCCCACCCCACTAGCTTATCTAAAGTGATCACTCTCCTTACAATGTGTATGATAATCAAGTTGGTCCATTTCCAGCACAAATCCTGGGGGGGCGGGAACCCGATTTGTGCTGGAAATGGCCCAACTTGATTATCATACACATTGTAAGGAGAGAGCTTATCTAAAGTAATCAATTACCAGCAGGAGAGTGGGGTGGGGGGAGGTATTTTTTCATGCTTTGTGTGTATAAAAAGATCTTCTACACTTTTCACAGTATGCATCCGATGAAGTGGGGGGGGAGAGAGAACCTGGATTTGTGCTGGAAATGGCCCAACTTGATTATCATACACATTGCAGGGAGAGTGATCACTTTAGATAAGCTATTACCAGCTGGAGAGTGGGGTGGGGGGAGGTATTTTTTCATGCTTTGTGTGTATAAAAAGATCTTCTACACTTTCCACAGTATGCATCCAATGAAGTGAGCTGTAGCTCACGAAAGCTTATGCTCAAATAAATTGGTTAGTCTCTAAGGTGCCACAACTACTCCTTTTCTTATTAGATTTGAGAGGTGATTATAATATTTAATTATCAAAGGGCAGTGGCAACTGGTCAGTACTCAGACCCCCTCCCTTATTCTTTCTTTCTTTCTTTTTCTTTCTTTCTTTGTCTCTCCTAGATGTTGAAGAATAAATAGGCGTGGGGAAAAACACTTCACTGACTGACTTTTTTCATTTCTAATCACTGCAGCTCATGAGTACCCTCTGCTTGTAATATCCAAGCCAGTCTTTTTTCGCCCCTTATTCAAGTGTCTGACCCCTAATACTTCAGTTCCTGACCTTGTAAATCATCGTTTGCTGTAAAAGCGGCAAAGAGTCCTGTGGCACCTTATTGACTAACAGACATATTGGAGCATAAGCTTTCATGGGTGAGTCTATAAGGTGCCACAGGACTCTTTGCCACTTTTACAGATCCAGACTAACACGGCTACCCCTCTGATGGTTTGCTGTGTTATACTGCCTCCAAAACTCTCAGTACAGGGAAATGATGTTCACAGCTTCTCTCTCCATTTTCTCCTATTGTCTCTTTGAGTTGTTTGATGAAGAATGAGACTTTTTAGGTATGATCTCCCTCCTGTGAATTGCTGTTGTCTATTTTTAATACAGCGCTAATTTCTTTCTCTTTCTTTGGCATCTCTCCAGTCAGCAGTTGCTGTATTCTACCCATTACTCTCTCTGTGGGATCAATACAGAATGTTTACAGGTCTTAGATATCAACATGCCTCATTTGCAAATCCTTGATCAGTACTTTAGATGCCCATGGGTGCAGTGCTGTACCTATGACAGCAGTGTCAGAATCTAATTCAGTTAACCTATTGCCCCCTTGATGAAAGCAAACCAAGTATGAAAAGGGTGTTTCCCACTGGAGATAGAAGCCGGCCTTAATGACTTTTGGATCTTAAGTCCAAAGAGTTATATCTGACTTTCCTGGAGGAATCAGCTACTTGTCCTTGGAGCAGGTTAGACATATCACATCAGCCTTTTGCCCTAGCTGCCAGGGCCTCTGGCCTAGACCATTGGCTGCTCATTCTGGAATACATCACCCATGTGTTAATTGGACAAGTTCTCCAAAGAGTCATAATTCTGTATGGGTTGAGATCACGTGTGCACCTGCAGCGGAAGACGGAGTATTACCATTTACCAGTTTCCCCTCTGGCTGAGTTAATATGCAACATCCTGTTATGTCCTCCTTGCTTGTAGGGATGATGGCTGCAATGTTGGGTTTTAAGAGGAGAAAATATTGGGGGACCTTCAAAATTGTTGGGCACTCAGATCCCTAAGTGATGACACACAGGAAATCTGAAAACACTAAATAAGCATCGGTTTTTAAGAGATTTGTCCTGAGCCCAGGATCTATGATCCATGTCTGTTCTTCTGTTTCCAGATTGGTGCCTCTCTGTTTGCCAGTAACATTGGTAGTGGGCACTTTGTGGGCTTGGCAGGCACAGGAGCAGCTGCAGGAATCGCCACTGGAGGATTCGAATGGAACGTAAGTGGTACACATTTTAAATAAAATTTTAACCCCAGGGGTATCCAAAGAGATCAGGTAAGTCCACATTGTCTAAAAATCCAGCTCAGTCTAATGCTGTCAGAACCCTCAGGGCTGGCGACTGGCAGAATCACCCACCACAAGAACACTTTATGTCAATTCCCATTCCCCCAGCCTCTCTCACCACTCCCACCTGCAGTCCAGCCAGTGGGGAAAGAAAATCCCATTGCTATATTAAGAAATCATGATCTCCTCTGCATCATTTTTCTGGGAGCGTGGTGTGTAGGAATTGGGGGGAGTTATCATTTTTGCTTTCATCCCAACAGTGAGGAATTCAATGTTGTCTTCACTCCTTTCCTGATCCGAAGAGCCCTTTTCTCCTTCTGTCTTCTCATTCCCCTCCCGCTAAGATACAGCTGCGAAGGAGTTCAGAGGCTACCTTGTAATCCACCATCAGTGCTGTTCTGTTCTCAGCCTGCTGGGGGCAGAGCCTGTCTATAACTAAACACCTCACTTGATTAAAATGACTACAACTACTGTCTGGAATTGGCAGAAGGGCCGTAAGGGTTTGGAAAAGGGTAAGATAATGTGCCTCCTTTCCTCAGTCAGTCTACCTGTAACCCTCCATGGATTCAATATGTGCACCAGGAGGAGATGCAGGAGTTGCGGAATACCCCCTTTATGCTGTATTTCCCCTCTCAGATCAGCAGGTCATAGCTTGCAGTTTGCGTCACGTGTTATTGCTGCCCTGAACAGCACTAGCTTCTCCTCCATCAGTACTCCCTGGAGAGGAACTGGGGGCACAGCTCCTTGCAGAGCATTTTGCTGTTTACCTGGTGCTCTGGATGACCTGTCGTGAGGAGGGAACATGGATGAGCACAGTCCTTGAGATCTAGCCCTGTGTTTTCCCTTGGATCCTTACACTGGAAGAATTATTGGCCATGCCTCCAACTGTTGCACTCCACTGCAAGCCCCTCCTTAGGTTTTCTTAAAAATAGAATTGTGTTAGGTATAAAATAGGGCCCCATATTGTTTTGAACTTCTTTATGCATGGGGAAGGGAGTAGAAGTTCACTTGAGAGAGATGCACACATTGGAATCAGTTTAGCTGTCACCTTTTAATATTTTATGTTGCCACTGCTTTAACAAATCCAGGCTCCAAACCAAGGCTACTGGATCTTCATGACATCTGAAGGGATAGAATCCAGATCCTCTTTCATAAGCACAGGACTTGAGCTCAAGGGGAAACTCTCCCCTAACTGATAGTAGCAGGCAGCCTAAGACACATTGTTGAATTGTCTTGATTCTGTCTGGTAGAGGACAGTGATGCATGTGTATACGAGTACATGCATGCACACACAAGCCAACCAGTTAGTTCATTGCAATACTTACAACACAATGGAACTGATAAACATGCTAATATACACAGGAAAAATGCTGCTCTTGGATCCACACTGATTCTCTTACCAAAAGAGATACTAGACTTGATTCTGCTCTCATTTATACTGGCTTTGTGTCAGTGTAATTCCATTGACTGCAGTGCAGTTACTCTTGATTTACACCAGTGTAAAAGAGAGCAGAATCGGGTCCAATATCTCTAGCATATCCTGTGCTTGATATATGAGTAGAACTTCAGAGATGCAATAAAGAACTAGTGTGTGGATGAGAGATCTAGCACGCAGCTCTGAGAGCAGCATTTTGACCTGTATTTATCTGTTTGAATGTGCACAGCTCTGCATAAAACAAGTTGCTAATATTGTCAGAAAAATTATGATGTATGATCGACAACAAAATATCTGATACACAGAATATACAGTATATAGTACAGCCGCGCTACCATACTTGACAGTATATAGTTCCATACAGGAGAATACAGTACATCTTTTATAATGCGCAAGGCCACTTCATAAGCAGGCCTCAGCTAGAGTGCTGTGTCCAGTTCTGGGCTCCACGTTCTAAGAAAGAGGTGGACAAACTGGAGAGAGTCCAGACGAAAGCAACTGATAAGTCTCCAGATATGTTAAGGGCCATAATAAAGAGGACCATGATCAATTTTTCTCCATGTCCGCTGACGGTAAGACTAGAAGTAATGGGCTTAATTTGCAGCAAGGGAGATTTAGGTTAAATATTAGAAAAATCTTTCTAACTATAAGGATAGGCTTCCAAAGGAGGCTATGGAATCCCGGTCACTTTACGAAAAGGTTTGACAAACACCTGTCAGGGATGGTCTAGGTATATTTAGTCCTGCCTTAGTGGAGGGGGCTGGCTGGGCTGGGCTTGAGGTCCCTTCCATCCCGACATTTCTATGATCCTATAACTGAACCCCACTGTAGAAGGTCGTCAGTTACACCTGCATTTTATCTAAAGAAGTGGGTTAGTCTGGTTGTTGACAAGAATATGGAAATAAGCTCCACTCTCCAACACCTGGGGCTAGCAAAGCTAATCACAGATGAGACGTGATCATAACTCGCTTGGATTTGGGGATGGAATGTTTCCTGTACTGGTGGCTGCCTGGAGACTGGATCGAGGGACTAAGTAAAGGGGGCCGGGGCAGCGCTAGACTTTCTCAGTTTCCTGGTGGTAGCAATAATCATCTGTCACCATACAAAGGCTTCTGTGGGCTGCTCCTATTCTAATCACCATGTTGTCCAGACCTGCTCGGGGCAAGGCTAGGTGAAGCCCAGCTGCGCAGCCAGGGGGAGGGAACAGGGGGAGCGAGCCAAAAAAAAGGCTCCACCCACTGCGGCGCTTTTACTCAGCCGGCGGTGCCCCGGCGGCCGGGCCTCCCTCGCTCCGGGCATCTCCGGCGGCCCTGCCCCACTCCCTCCCCAGCTATGCTACTGGTGAAACTGCGATTCAAATGCCCGCATCTAGCGTACACTCATGCACTGGCGGCTGCTGCTGCTAGTGGAGCTGCCATGGGATATGGCGACAGGGGGACGTTTTAGGAGCAGCATTAGACACACTACAAATGTAATTCCCCATGGACAGACGTAGGGCCAATGCCAAAGCAATCTGCTTTTTGATATTCCAGTAACTCTGCTGCAGTGGGGGACTCTTCCTCGGGTGCGTCTGTCGGACACCCGGGGTGAAATCCTAGTTCCATTCAACTGAACGGCAAAACGCCCATTGACTTCAATCAGGCCAAGATTTCACCCCTGGAGTTTTAGGGTAAACTGTAAAATGCCAGACAGGTAGAAAGAATGAGGCTGAGGTGCCTTCACTAGCCACCATTTTACTCACTGCAGTGTTTATAGTTGGCATTCAGCCTGATACGTGGCCTTGGAAAGTGCTGGTGACAGGACCAGAGGTTAATTCAGCTGTTCTTTCCTTGGTTACAGGCCCTGATAATTGTGGTGGTTCTTGGCTGGTTGTTTGTTCCCATCTACGTCAAGGCTGGGGTATGTATAGGCACTGGCTTACATCTTTTATGGTTCTCTGTTTTAATCTTTCTGTTTCATTTTGCTGTGTGTGGGTCTAGCACCATCACAAAACCATTCTCAATGGGAAGAAAGAGACCTGGATGTGTCAGGCATTCTACATAAGTTATGTCTGTATATATTTAAACAACAAGGTCTCTTTGTCTTTGAGATCCCAACATGAGCAGCATTTGACTCTGCCTTTCTGTGCTTCCCGGAGGCCCCTGCTCCTTGGCCTTCTTCATTTCTAGTGCACTTATCAGTGTGGTACCTGGGCGGCAGAGCTTGCTGATGAACTATGTTAGTTGTCTGTTGCTCGTAGTATGAATTCTTCTCCCTCTCCTTCTGCAGGTGGTGACGATGCCAGAATATCTCAAGAAGCGGTTTGGTGGCCAACGGATTCAGATATATCTGTCCGTCCTTTCTCTGCTCCTCTATATTTTCACCAAGATCTCGGTGAGTTAAGCTTTTCCATTTCCTCTATTCTTAGTGAAGTTCCTATCTGTATGATTATTTTACACTTGTATGAAAACTCTCTACCTGTCTGGTTCACTTGTCTGTCATTTGGTGCCTGGACTTAATTTAGGTAGATAAAAAACTGTTTCCATGTTGTCACTCTTCCTTCTAGCAGTGCTGTCCATCCAAACCAGCTCTACAGCTCTGTTTGTCTGCGCATGTTGGATTATACCAGGGGACTCTTTCTCGAGATGGTGGTTATGATTTAGCTTTCTTTTTCCAGGATTTTGTTTCCACATGTGCTTCCCTCTGGAACAGGTCAGGCTGGCTGGAGCCTTGTACTACATACAGTATGCTCCACCTCAGGCATCACTGATAGAAATTGAAGAGAAGGTTTCAAGCCATTAGCATTAGTTCCCAGTTCTCTGCCTTTGTCCTCCAATGGTAACTATTGCTGCTTCTTACCCAGGAACATTCACTCACCCATTTAGGCATTTAATTTTAGAGCTTCCTATGTATCATCTGGGCCCAAGGTCTCCTATTCTGACTCCTGAGCTAGATTCTCCTGCCGCAGGGTATGAGTAACTCCGTTTGGCTCCCGTAGGAGAAAAGAGGTCTTGGGTTTTTGGCCCCGCTTTCACGCTCATCCTTCCATCAGCTGAACATGCAGCTTGTTAGTATTAATGAAGCAAAAGTGAGAAACGAGAGAGGAAGGCAGATGAGGAGAAGAGACAAAGAGATGGGGTTAGAAAATACAGGAGTGAGAAAAGCAAGGGCAGGAAGGGAAGGCAGGGAAGAGTCTTTCTGTGGATCAGCTTGAGCTATGAAGTGTGGCTAATGAGGGCACTGCAGTAGTGAAGAGAGCTGTGATTTTCCTCCCCTTTTGAAACCATTAAATCTCCATCCAAGTCCATAGGTCAGGCAGACCTGGCTCTGTTGTTTTCCTGCAGTTGCCATGGAAGTTTACTCTTTGCCCTCTGCATAAGAACTGAGTGATAATAGTATAATTTAACCTAAAAGACCTGGCCTTTTGCTCCCATTCTCATGCTCTTATGATAACTGATTCTTATCAGGGTTACAAATTAAACAGGCTGGGACTATCAAGAACCCACAAATTGGATTTTGCTTTCCGTTTATTTCAGTGAGGTGCTGTCAGCATAACTGTTTTTATATGCAGCTGTAATTGGAAATGCTGCATTCATTTCACAGGGGATGGTATCACTCCTTCAACTCTAGTGGATGTGGAGTGAATCCATACAGATAAATGGCTCATCATTCTAATCCAAAACCTATATCTCTATTTCTGTGTTATGTATGATCACTTGCTACCTATATGCCAGATTCACAAAAATAATTCCCTTTTTATGGGTAAATTTCCTCCCTGTGTCCAACTTACGTATCGGTACTCTGCATTGGGGATTTCCATCAACTCCAGCAGAGGGACCCTCCTCCCAAGCAAATGGAGTGGCTTCACTCACTCGCAGTTATCATTACAGTCCTGAAAATGAAGTAGCCCCCAATGTTCTTGCACCCTCAGTTTTCAGTGCGGAGCAGGGCAATAGCTGGTGGGTCTGCACAGCAACAGATCAATTAGTCCCAGTCTGGCTCTACCATACAATCATCCCACCTTGCCCACAAACAGAGCTGCACAAGTACTCACAGGGAGCCACTATGGAACTGGTTTCTGGCACTTCGGTGTATTAGCTCCTGCATAAATTCCCCAAATCATGCCCTTCCTCCTGATACAGCAGAAGCACTCTTCCTCTGTCTGTCTGACTCCTGGGTAATTGTATGGCCTCTGTTACTGTAGGATCTGAGTGCCTCACAATCTTTCACTGTATTGAATGCACCTAATGCTTCTGCTGCATTGTAGTCCTCTGCAGCAGTAGAAAAGGGGGCAGGATTTGTCTTAAAGAACGAACTGAAGGTTTGATTTACATGTTGTGTTTCATTGAATATATGCACAGTATTGTGTTTATTAGGACTCAGTTCCCATTCTTATTTGTTATGAAGCACTGTTAGTGTACAGTAGTGTGCAAGACACCAACGCCCACTTGCTGATGAACTAAAGATGTGGCAGATACAATAGAGCACAAAAGAAAACAAACAAAGCTGTGATGCTTCATGGAATAGGTGGGTCTTTAGCATCTGCTTGGTGGAAGGGGAGGGCGAACGATTCAAATTAATAATGTGTGAAGCATATGGTGTAACATGCAGTCTAGATTGGGTGAAGGAGACAGGTGAGAGAGAGGTAGAATGAAGGAGTTGGAGGAAATGAGAGGAGGAAGAGAGCTTTGAAGGTGCAGGCTAGCATCTTGATCACTAAAGAACCAAATCCTGTAGTACTGTAAATGGCATCTTATTCAGTTATGCCTACACCTCTGAGCTGTGTAACTGGGCAAAGCATGAACATTGAGATGCACCAGTGCAGTCATGTAAAAGTTGAAAGGAAGGTGTAAGTGGGGAGCAGGGGAAAGAAAAGCTTTGTGCCCTTCAGAGAAAAGGGGCATGTCTAGGCCAAAAGGATAAGATCATGTTCAGTGGTGTAAGAGGGGAAAGGCATTAAATTAACTTGCTGTAAGTTAGGGGATTGTTGATGGCTGGTATAGCTCAGGTGGAACAAAGTCATGGACCCAGCTAACCCAGAAGAATGGCCCACATGCCCCAGAATAAGAGGGGCAGCCCAGTCCAAATGCCACTCCAATTATAGCTTGTCCAGTGGTGACCACTGTGGAAATTCAGATGTATTTGGTGCACAGCAAGGGGCCGGAAGGTATGCCTGCTGCCATGGCAAGGAGCTATCTGGCCACTGGCAGTGCACCGTGCTGCGTGGCCAAGTGCCCATCAGTCCAGCATGTCACCAGGAAAAGGATCGATACAGAAGGCCAGTGGACACCAGCTCTTGTACATAAGAGATTTTGTTTATGTAGATTCATCTGTTGTGCTATCTAGGCATCATTGCAGGTGGCATATGCGGGATGGGAAGCAAGCTGCACATGGCTCTGTGGGAATCTTTCACTCCAGGTGCCAGAGGCAGACCCAGTGCTGCCCAGCAGTGTGAATCAAAACATTCCAAGAGATTTGAGAGATCTGCATGCTGCTTCCCTGGCTGCTGCCTTAGCAGACACTCCCTGCCTTGCAGTTCCTAGGGCTTTTGTCATCCTGCTTTGAAAGGACAGCTTTTCTTATGCTTGCTAGCAAGTCACACCTAACAATTTGACTCACAGTGTTGATGCAATTTATATTTGCATCTCAGAGGGATCTTGCATTCATGGTGCCTGTCTTACATGCTGCTTCCTCACTTACGCCACGTTGGGCAAAATCTCAAACACCATATGTAACATGCCATATTGTATGTATGTTCCATGGTCGCTCTACTGTGTGAGCTGTTGCCATGGTAGCTTTCAGGGTTAGAGTTGCTAACCACTAGCACTTCTACCATTGCTGTCACCAGTAGTAGAAAAGGTGGGCAATTTTAGGAAGATCATGTAGTGTAGCAAGGCATTGGTGACCAGTAACTGACTAAGTTAAGTCTAAGTATCCGGTGAAACAAGTAACTGGATGCTCCCCCATAGTCTGAAGGAATTAAAAACCTGAGTCTATGAATGCATTGCAAGTGTTCCTTGGAATTCTTTAGCTGTAATGGTAGTTGTAAAAGGACAATCATGTCATATGTTGCTTTGCCTATTGGTTCCTGAATTACGTGTGTGTAGCCCTGGAGTGATTTGTTTGTTTATTTTTTGCATGGAGAAGATAGGATAAGGTTTTAATGGTATCCATAAAAGAGAGTTAATGGAGTAACAAGAAAATATCAGTCGTAAATTAATGTAACTGGGAGGTAGAAGAGGTGAACTCGGAAGGTGATTAAGCAAATCCAAGAAGTTTATGTATTGCTCAGGATGTTATATGATTAACTAGGTTTTCTTGTGGGATCATTTTATGACCATTAATATTTGTAGCCATGCAAACTAAGCTAATGCTAAAAATAAATGAACCTCAAGCTTTGGGCCATAAGCTGATCCTCTGTGAGGGTCAGGAAAGAATCCTCTGCCCTAGAGGGGCATGGTCTCACAGTTAGCCTGTGGAATTATGCTCTACAAAATCCTGCATCTTAACCCCAGCCTCCATGGCAGCAGATGGCAAAGGCAGGGGCAGAATTTGTTGGTGGGACTGTGCATGTGAGCATGCAGTGGCTGGTGGTGGAAGCAGGGCTGGAGGATCTGCAGCTGCACAGGTCTCCTCCTTGCCCTGAAGGCAGAAGGTGTGAAGGGGCGGGGTGTTGAGGTGGTGACAGTCTCAAGGTGGAGTTTTCTCAGTGGCCGGGGGAGAGGTTTTCTTCCTCCAGCATCTGCCCAGCTACTCAGGCTGAGTGCTGTGGAATGGATTTGCCTCTTTATATTTTTGCTTTAGTTTTCTTGTCTATAAAATGCGGAGGATGATACTCAGTTTCCTGGTTGACTGGGGAGTCATGAGAATATGTTACTTACTGATTGTAAAGGGCTTGAAAGGTAAAATGTGCTAAATAGTGTTATGTACAGCATGGCACAATTAGCCAGATGCATGACTTCTATATTACCTCTCTCCTTGTGGCAGAATACCTGACTAGATGCGCTCCCTATGTTCCTTGAATAAATGTTTGCCCTAAAGCCTAGTAGAGCTGAGGACTAAATATCCCTCTTAAGCCTTGTCTCTCCTGGGATTTTAGGGTGAGGTTTTCAAAAGCACCTAAGTGATTTATTTCAGAGTAACAGCCGTGTTAGTCTGTATTCGCAAAAAGAAAAGGAGGACTTGTGGCACCTTAGAGACTAACCAATTTATTTGAGCATGAGCTTTCGTGAGCTACAGCTCACTTAGGAGCACAAATTCAGTGAGATGACTTTTAATGGCATATGCTCCTAAGGCATGTAGGCACTTTGGAAAATCCCCCCTTAGCACTGGTGCAGCATGTTGCACTGTTGCACATGCCAACCCCAAATAGAGAGACGATTTACACTGGTGAGGCATGATTTGGATTGGAATTGGTTACTCTGATTTCAAATTACATCTACTTTAGGAGTTTGCATTGATGCAGCTGTGTTGGTAACTAAAATTCCAGGACTTACTCATGAACTTTGCTGAACTGTTTCCCCATACATAAGTTCACAGGCCTGGAGAGGTGGGTAGCCAGATTTGGCTAGGAGGGAATCACTGACACATTTCTGGAAACTATTGTAAGAAGTGCAGAGACTAAGAAGTGATCTTCAAAAAGCAGCTGGCAGTTAAAATAAAGCAGGTCTGGGTGACCAAGGAGACAGGATCTGTCTTTATTTTGCATGTGCTTTTATTTTTGTGTGCAGAGCTTTGGGGTGGGGAGGATATCAATAGATACTAATAGAAATGTTATTTTTATCTTAAGCATTCCCTAAACTGTCATCTTTCCTTTTATTAGGCAGATATATTCTCTGGAGCTATATTTATCCAAATAGCCATGGGGTTGAATCTTTATTTGGCCATAATCATACTGCTGGGTATTACTGGTCTTTACACGATCACAGGTGAGTTTGTGGAACGGATTGATAAATTAAAAACAAGTTAAAAGGGGATCCAGAAAGATGAAAATGGAAGTGGGGAGTAAATGGGAAGAAATGAGAGCATGAAAGGGGAGAGGTGTGTATGTGTGAGAGAGAGAGAGAGAGAGAGGGCCAAGAAGAGGCCAATTCCCATGAAGGCATTAGCAGAGAGGCTCATGTAATGGCGTTTCTTTGCCTTTAGGTGGCCTTGCTGCTGTGATTTACACAGACACCTTACAGACCATCATCATGCTGGTGGGATCCTTTATTCTCACAGGATTTGGTATGTAAATCTGATGAACGAGAGCTGGAATGATCAGCTACAGCCCCCAGTGTCCTGTGGAAATGGATCCAGCATTGTGGAGTCCTGACAGGTTAATAGCTAAGGAACTCCCATTGCTTCATGTATTTGCCAGGGAAGGGGAAGAGCCACATTGCTAAGCCCTCCTGTCATCCTGACCAAGTTCTATAGTTGCCATAGGGATGTGATTCCAAGGCAAGAAGGGACCATTGTGATCATCTCTTCTGACCTCCTGTATAACAGCCTATAGAACTCCCCAAAATAGGGGCTGTGTTACTGTGAATGGGAGGCCAGGTGTCCATGAGATCATGTAGGTACTAAAATGCAGTCCATCCTGTGAAATGGAGCCCTAGTATTTAGGGTTCAGGCTACATAATTAATCAAGAGGAAGTAGTAAAGCCCTGTGAGGCTGTAATTTCCTCCTCCTTGCCTTGTGGCTTCTCATTGGACTTGCTCTGTGTAAGCTTTTCACTGAAAGAAGCTGACCCCCTGCTTCACAATAAACAATATTTCAGATTGACTTAATCAGGTGGACTCTGCCTCTGGTCCTCACCTGGGTCAGGGAGCCTGGAGATATACCTGGCAAAGTGGAAGCTTGGATCTGGGGCATAAAAAGGACAGTGGAGTCTAAAGGAATCTTTTAGAGCTCCATAGCGACCTGAGAAGGAAAGCCAGTGTGGCTTCTTGCTAATGAGTTTTCACAGCACATACTTTGATGTTTCTGACAATGTTGATCTCTATTGGGGCAGGTTTATCACATTGATAGCATGGAGTTTTCTCCTTGGATTCTTCAGCTCCGTCGGGAATTTCAAGCGTCCAGTACCATGATCAGTGTCGTTACATTCTGTTTTTCAGCATTTTCCAAAGTAGGAGGATATGAGGCCTTTATGGAGAAATATATGAATGCAATTCCAAACAACATCTCATATGGAAACATTACCATTGACCCAAAATGCTACACCCCTCGGGCAGATTCTTTCCACATCTTCCGAGACCCGATCACTGGAGATCTGCCATGGCCGGGCCTTGTCTTTGGCTTGAGCATCCTCGCTTTGTGGTACTGGTGCACAGATCAGGTAGCGTAAAGGCAACAACTGGGAAATTCAGAGCAGTCTAAAATTTGCAGTGTAGGTGGATTGATCTCTTGCCCCAACCCTGTGCCATAAAAATGGCTATTATCTCCTAAGAGGAAATTGTTTTTTTTTTTCTCTATAGCTTTTTGATTCTCAGCCTCTCATATGTTAAGTGAATAGGATGTGTATGTTCCTTTACTATTTTTTTTTCATGCCATTCTGGACATATGTTGTGTGTGTGATGTTTTTTTTCCCTTTCTTACGACATGCTGGATGAACATTTACGGTCCAATTTTTAAAAAATGGGCATCTTAATAGGACAGCTACATGCATATGTCCTTTATCAATCTGGGTATAGACTTGGCTTCCCATCCAGCCATATTAGGCATATCTACTCTGTCTATGTGGGCTGCTCGGGGGCAAGTGCAATACTTGAGAAGTGCCAGAAAGGTAGTACTAAAGTGCCTCAAGACACCATTCCAGCTCCCCCCAAAAGTGCCACACCATTCGGGAGTGATCTGGCAGGACTGGGAGCACTGGTGCTGCTTTAATCTCTTGCATAAAGAATGCTGGACAGTTGCTCTGTGTATGTGTCTGTCCCCTCATCAGGTGCTATGGTGCAGGACTGTCCATGTGTTTTCCTTTCCTTTCCTTCTGTCTAGGTCAGTGGTCCATCTAGTCTCCAAAAATGACCAAATTGGGATGTTTCAGAGGAAGGAGACTGCACTACTGTAATTGTGCAGTATTATAAACCATGTGTGAGTTGGGGGGAATTCTTTAAGCCCCCAGCTGGTGATCAACCTATTCTCTGGAGCACAAGGATTGAGAGCCTTTATCATCTGTAACCTAGCTAGTTTAATAGAGTCTGCTGTTCTTATTCATATAAATGTCTAGTCCCTTTTGACTCTTAATAAGCTATTTGGTTCAACAATATCCTGTGACGGAGATTCACAGGTTAAACATACATTAGACAGTAGAGTATTTACTTTTAGACATTTAAATGTGTTTTCAGGCCTTCAAATGCCCTTGTATTTTTCTAATTATGAGCAAGAGCAAAGAGTTCTCACTGGAATACAGCTGAAACAGAGTCATTTTGCCTTGGTATGCCTGGCATAGTGTGTCGGTGACAAAGCTGGAGTCATTCACATCTTCTGTCTCATTGACAGGTTATTGTTCAACGATGCCTCTCAGCCAAGAACATGTCCCATGTGAAGGCCGGCTGTGTCATGTGTGGGTACCTGAAGCTGCTGCCCATGTTTTTGATGGTGATGCCTGGGATGATCAGTCGGATTTTGTACACAGGTAGGACCTAGAACTGTAGCCCCCTCATTCTCTTCTCACTCCTCTTCCAGCCCCATTCAGTTTTCTCTTTCCTGTTCCCCCCACCCCCCAGCTCCTTCAGTCCCTCTCCTGACTCAGACCATGAAAACATACACAGACCAGCATTTCCCACAAAGTAAGAAGACACTGCTCTTTCTCCTTCCCATGCTCAGGGCTCCCAGTGATGCTATCACTGTCCCTTGTGGGGACAGGAATCGAAGGGCAGGTCTTCACTACCTGCTGGATGGGTGGGTAGTGATTGATCTATCAGGGATCAATTTATCGTGTCTCGTCTAGACGCGATAAATTGATCCCCGAACGTACTCCCCATCGACTCTGGAACTCCAGCTCCCGAGAGGCGGAAGCGGAGTTGACGGGGGAGCAGCAGCGGCCAATTCGCCGCTGTCCTCACGGCCAGGTAAGTCGACCTAAGATACGCCGACTTCAGCTACGCTATTCGCATAGCTGAAGTTGCATATCTTAGGTCAACCCCCGACCCAGTGCAGACCAGGGCCTAGAGTGTGTCCCCTCTTTGTTGGAATTTGTTACTGACTGAGCGGGGGGGAAACACTCCTGTCTGTGACTGACATTTTGTGGGGCAGAGGGAGTTGTGCCTGGATCCCACAGAGGAGTGTTTTCAGCTCATGGAAATGCCTGTGATATGCAGGCTGCCTAAGCTCAGTGTGACTGCAGTGCCAGTTGTTCTTTCCCTTCACGCTGACCTCTGTGTACAACCAGGGGTGGCAGGTTTGTAGAAATTTTGGTGGTGCCTCGAACGTGCCCCCCCACCCCCAAACTGCACCCTCCTCCCCTGCCTAAGGCTCTAGGGGCACAGGAGGGTGTGAGGGGTGCAGGCTCTGGGATGGAGTTTAGGTGCAGGCTCTGGACTGGGACAAGGGGTGGGGGTACAGGAGGGGGTGAGGGGTGCAGGCTCTGGGATGGAGTTTGGGTGCAGGCTCTGGGAGGCTGTGCAGAGGGCTGGGGTGCAGGCTCTGGGAGTTTGGGGGCAGGAGAGGGTGTGTGGGAAGGGGGTGGAATGCAGGCTCTGGGCTGGGAGTAAAGGAGGGGGTAATGGGTGCAGGCTCTGGGAGGGAGTTTGGGGGTGGAAAGGGGTGCAGGCTCTGGGAGGGAGTTTAGGGATGAGGGGGTGTGGAGGGAGGGGGTGCTGGGGTGAGGGCTGTGGGGTGGGGCTGGGGATGAAGGGTTTGGGAGGATGCTCGGGGCTAGGGCAGAGGGTTGGGGTGTGTGGTGGGGTTGGGGATAAGGAGTTCATGATGCAGGACTCAGGGCTGGGGCAGAGAGTTAGGGTGTGGGAGGATGAGGGCTGAGACTGAGGGGTTTGGGGTGTGGGAGAGGCTCAGAGCTGGGGCAGAGGGTTGGCATGTGTGGGGGTGAGGGCTTTGGCTGAGGGTGCGGGCTCTGGGATGGGGCAGGGCTGGGGATGAGTTTGGGGTGCAGGCAGGCTGCCCCGGGATGGGGCCAGAGAGGAGGACTCCCCCCAGTCCTCTCCCCGCTGGCAGCAGTGAACTCTGCGGGAGGGCCCCCCCGCCCTGGCAGCACACTCACCCCGCACCACTGTCACTGCACGTGCTCCTAGGGCCCCTCTCAGGTCCAGGAAGCCCCCTCGCCTCCCCTGCGGTGGGGCGGGAGAGGGGGGACTGCCATCACATGTGCGCCGCCTCCTCTGCTGATGCCCCTCACTGTAGCCTAACTTGGGGGTGAGGGATGGAGCTGCTTCTTGCCCAGCATGGGGCAGGAGCGGTGACTGCAGGCAGGGCGGGGGCCCTGTGCTGGTGGAAGGTCCTGCCAGAAAAGGGAAGAGTCTGAGGAGGAAGGGCAGCCTGCCCTGCCACTAGTGGATGGGGGGAACTAGGACCCTGCGGTGGCAGTTGATGCAGGGAGGCAGCAGGGAGCTGCAGGGGAGAGACAGGGACACTGTGCTCCGGGACTGGGGGAGGTGCGCAGGGACAGCAGAAGGCTGGGGGAGAGACCCGGCCCCAAACATTGGTGGAGCTGGGCCCCCGGGCCCTGAATATTGCTGGAGCCCGGGCACCATGAGCCTATATAACTCGCCACCTATGTGTACAACAGCAGGCAGGAGAGCAGGTGACTCTGAGCAGGAGAGGGCCTTTCAGAGCACACGCTAACTTTGCCCTGGCCTCCTGTGCAGCTCTGTGGATACAGTTTTAGTGGCTTGACCTCAGCACCATCATCACTGGAAAGAGGTGATGCAGGAATGGAATTCCTTCCCACAGCTGCAGAGTCAAGCGTGAGACAAATAAAATAAATATTTGTTTATTTGGCAAATAAATCCAGTGGTTTAGCATGGAGATGGGTTTGGGAACTTCTCTTGATTTATGGGTAACTTGCTGCTATGACTCCAGCTAACCTTGTCTTGTTATCTTTTTCTTAGATACAGTGGCTTGTGTTGTGCCTTCAGAATGTGAGAGCTACTGTGGCACCAAAGTTGGCTGTTCAAACATTGCTTATCCAAAAATGGTGGTGGACCTTATGCCAAATGGTAAGATAGTGTTTTTGTGGGAAAGACATGGATGACGGATTAATAGAAGCTGGTTGTTGGGGGGGAGAGATGTTCCAGGGCTGGAATTCGGCTACCAGAACTAGGGACCTGCATTGTCATTTAGTCAATTAGACATCACTCGTTTCTTGAGTTATCAGGGCTCAGCTATCATAGGCCCTAGATCATTCCAATACACAGTTTATTCCTGTACGTGCCGTGCGTTATGATCAATGTGACCATAGATCCCAGATGGTTACAAACTAACCATGACAATGTTACTTATTTGCAAACATGAGGCAGTAAGATGCTGCTGGCGTTAGCCTAGTGTGAGAAATAAATCTGGCCTATAGTTGCCAGTTATTAAGAGGCAGCTTCTGCAGGATCTCCGTGTTGAGGGATGTACTTCCGGTTCCTCCACTAAACTCACTGGTCTGGGAACAGAAAGTGCAGCCCTCCTGAAGTTATTCCTGGGTGGTGTTCTTTCTCTCCCAGTGACCCAGAGTCCAATCAGGCAGTATAAACGACAAGAGTGTGTTTTTGTGGGGGGGTGTCTCTGACCCCTGACGTTGTACACAAAGGACTCCTATCTGAGTAAATACACACAGGCATTATCTATCTCCTACTAGCCCAGCCTGGGTATTATGTGGTATTGTAAATGTTGTGCTTCCTGACCTAGAAGGCATCATTCTACTTATGTCCCAGTAGGGTACCATGAAGTTGTTATAACCTGGGCATACTTCAGTTATTAACAGATAGCTGGGTTGGGGAGGTCAGACCATGCACTCAAAGAGATGTCACTGATGGAGCTTTCCCAGTGACTGACCCTCCCCAGCTCAGGTCATGTCTCTCTCTGTGTTTTAGGTTTGCGAGGTCTGATGTTGTCAGTCATGCTGGCCTCTCTCATGAGCTCCCTGACTTCCATTTTTAATAGTGCTAGCACTCTGTTCACCATGGACATCTACACCAAAATACGATCCCGGGCATCTGAGAGAGAGCTCATGCTGGCTGGAAGGTAAGTGTTACTGCGCCCTTTCCCAGCATTAGGAACCTAATTAAATATTGGAGCACCACAAACTGCCCTTTAAGTGCCTCGATGAACAACCTTTCACTGAATGCATGTGATGCAGCAGTGACCTCTTGTGGTCTGACAGCTTAATCCCATGTGTGTCTTTCTCGATATTCTGTGGGGTAGTTTCCAGCCATGTTTCTTAATTAAAGATTAATCGGATGTGGCTGTTCCCTACAAATATCCCAGGGAATCTATTTAAATTTCATTCCAAGATGCCAATTATACAAAGCTACAGCATATTCACTAGCTATGCTGCAGATTTCTCTTTTATTCATCTTTCTCTGCTGTTTTATTGATTGCTGTATTTATAGGTGACTTCTTATTATAGGTGATTTTATTATTTTGATAGCTGAGTTCTCATTTTGGATTGGCTGAGGGATCTGGTGAGATCTCATTGCTGGTTGCTTTCCCCCCCAGTGCTGATGGTTAATTACTGTTATTTTTTGCTCATGTTTTAATGCTGGTTGACTAACGCAATGAATTGTTAAACTGTTGATTGGTTCATTGTGATTTCTGTATTTCTGATTGATGTTTATAAATAAGTGGCTAACAGATTTTTTTATTGATTGTATTTATAGGTTATTTATCTTAGCTTTAATTGGTATCAGCATTGCTTGGGTTCCTGTGGTGCAGTCAGCTCAAAGCGGGCAGCTCTTTGATTATATACAGTCTATCACCAGCTACTTGGGGCCACCCATTGCTGCTGTCTTCCTGCTTGCTATCTTCTGTAAAAGGGTCAATGAGGAGGTAAGTACAGGCTAGGAGAAGAGCTCTGTGTGCAAAAGTTCATAAAATACATTCATCTGTACACTGGGACAAGTGCCCTTCCTTGTTTCTCAATTTCTTTGAGGCTATTCCTGCTACGGCCCAGTGCCTGAGGGGAATTGTAAATATTGTGTAATGCTTGAGGGGCTCTTAACTCAGTTGAGGAATCCTCATACTCCCCTTCCACCACATATATGTAAATGTGCATGGGTTTTGTTGGACTTTATTGGCTCCTAGACAGTTGTGAAGCTGGAACCACCTACCTTTTCACTGTGACTTATGCTGAAGGGATGATTTCTGGGAAACACTGCTTTAATGCAACCTTCTAAGTTTTCCATGGGTTCTGTCGGCTCCAACAAAGAAGGAGAAAGTCCTGTGGTTAAGCTGCTGTCCTGGAACTCATGAGATCTTGGTTCTGTTCCCAGCTGTGCCACAGATTCCCTGTGAGAACACAGGCAGGTCACTGAAGCTTGAATTTCAGGGGTGCTGAGCACTCAGAACAACTCCCTCAGAAGTCAGTGGGAACTGTGTGCTCAGCACCTCTGAAAATCACTCCAATCATAGCTCTGTAGCTCCATTTCCCCACATGTAATACTGAGGGTAATACTTCCCTATGGTCCCCATGAGGATAAATTCATTAATGTTTGTTAGGCGCACAGATGCGATGGTGAGGAAAGCCAATAGATAAACAAAATAACACTGTTTCCAGGTGAGATTGGAGCTTTCTAGTTACTCTGACTCCTTTCTCTGGAGATTGGTGGATATACTAATAGTAGTAGTGGTGGATATTTCCCAAGCAGGGATGTTCCATTTCCAGTCACTGCTTGGTTGAATCTCATGTAATGGATCAAATCCTGAGGTCGTGAGTAAAAATGGATTAAGAACTAGTAAGTTCCTCAGCATTTGGTCCAAAGCACACTCCTAATTAGAATAAATACTGAGATCAAGTAAAAGCAGAAGAAATTTGAAGCACTGCCTGGATCAAAGTCCCATTTTTATTAGTATCTTCCAGATTAGACTTTTCGGAAAGATTCTTATTTCTACTGTAAACAGAGTGTCTCATCTTGTCTTAGTCCAATATATTTCTGTCATTTTCTGACAATTTAACAATAATAGTCACACAATAAAATTTGTTCAAAGTAGAAAATTTCCAGCAGGATTTTTAATTCTGTACCATTACTTGTCTCCTTTTTAGCCTATGGGCCAAATTCTGCTTTAAATGGCTGCAACTTGACTAAAGTCAGAGGGCTACATCTGCTTACTCCGGGAGTGACCTTGGCTCTGTATGTCTGTTGGTTTTGTTGTATTTAGGAGGTGCAGAATTGAGAGAGTCAGATAAGGTAAACACATGGATAGGGAAGGACAAATCTCTGAAGGTGGTTCTTTGAGTAGTGTCCCTATGGGTGCTCCACTGCAGGTGTGGTAGCATCCCTGCATCTGGGATTGGAGATCTTCCCTAGCAGTGCCCGTTGGGCCATACAGGCACTCCTCCCAGACTTGCACCATGAGCAGCATCTGTACAGAGCTGTGCGGTCCAACCGCCCTCCGTTCCATCTCAATTGCCTTGGTCTGTGACTGAATCCTTCGCAGAGTCTTGCATATGTCTTTACTGTCCTTCATAATACTAGTGTTTTTGCTACTATTTCTTAGTTATTAGCGGTTTTCTTAAAATTTTTAAAATTTCCTTTACCCTCTCTTACAAAAAATATAATTTTTCCTTTGGCTCTTTCCCTCCCGTTGTTTTTAGATTAGCATAGGTTTACTTTTCTATGCCCTTCCCTAGCTGTCCCTACTGGAGCTATGCCCAGATCCTCCAGGTTTAATACGTTCTTCTCCTGTCATGAAGCCATCCCAGTGAACGATGGCTACTCATAGCTCACACTGTTTGGGTGAGAGGCACATATCACAGAAGTGCACACAATGTCTCAAATTGAAGGCTCGGTCCAGAAAGGACCATGAATTGAGGCAAAAATTTTAATAATGGAGAGCTCACTGCGACTAGCCTCCGACCATGGCCCCGATACCTCTCCTTCGTGGCAGTCACAATCAGCATGGTCATCAGCCGACCCCCACGCACCACAAAAAGAAAATCTTCTCTCACATCAAGAGGAGAAGAGACAGGCCCCCAGCTCACTCACCAAGCAGCCACTTTGGAAAAAGGCAACTCCCGCAAGGTCAGTAGCCTCAACATCTTTGGGGGAAACTCCTGGCTCCTGTGACCGTCCAGACACCTCCAGTCCCAGCACTGTTAAGATCCAAGGGCCCTAATAGGGCAGGACCACAAACAGACACACAATCACTTGGCACTGAGACAGACATAAAAATTCTCCCTCAATGACTTTGAGTCCAATCGGTGCCCACTAAGCTCCTGGCACCATCTACTGGTTGTCCAGCAGAAGACACTTAACATCTGCACCATCGCTATCCATTATGTCTGCACAAATACGTATATAGCCATCGGTACCGATGATGCTCCTGCTGGTATCACAAGACTTCCGCTACCTGAGAGACCCAGTCATCTCTGACACTCCAGAATCACCGCTCTTCTGTACCAAGCTCCCAACAGTCCATATCACACACCGGACTCCTTCACCATCGAATACCGCTCCACCCTTCTCCAGCGAGGAAGAAGAAGAGGAGTACTCCATCATGCCTCACACCCCATGATCATCTCAAAGGGCTCCCCACACAGAATCATACTACTGCCCTTGATACATAGAGACCAGAAATGACCCAGGTGCTTGTTATGGACACTCCTGGAGGCAGCCCCAGGTGCCTGTTCCCCTACAGTGGCCTTGGGCTGCATATAGGTCACTCTTTTCCAAACCGCCTGTGGAGCAGAGTCAGACTGTAGGCTTCCTACTCTGAACCAGAATTGCTAGAGGAGCATGATGAAGAAACAGAGGAAGAGGTTACATCACCAGCCCACATCTCCTCGTCCTCCCACAATGAGGCCATCACCTCCAACATCGGCAGATGATTTTAAACAGTTCCACGAAATGTTCCGCAGGATTCTGGATTCTCTCCAGATCCCCCTGGAGGAAGTTAGAGAGCAACAGCACAAGTTGCTTGACGTCTTGCAGGCCTCCACATTGGCAAAGATCGCACTTCCAATCAACAAGGCCTTGTTGGATCCAGACAAGGTGATCTGGCAAACCCCAGCATTAATACCACCTATCTTCAAGTGAGTGGACAAGAAGTACTATATCCCTGCTAAGGGCATGGAATTCCTATTTTCTCATCCTACTTCAAACTCCCTCGTAGTCAATGTGGTGCAGGAGAAAGGATGACAAAACCATTCCAGGACAGCTCCTTACGACAGGAACTGGAAGAGGAAGAGGATTTGCTAATTGAGGCTCTCCTAGCTAAATATAACCATATGAACTATTCCAAGTTTCATGAGGTCAGTCAACATCTCCAGAGGACAAAAAGGAGCAGGTGGCGGAAGGACAACTTCTGGCCTGTTCGGCACTGCAGGCCTCTCTGGATGCTGCGGACACAGTGGCCCGCTCCATTGCAATATCTGTAGTGATGAGACGAGCTTCATGGCTCCATCTCTCAGGGTTCCCCAGGTAAGTGCAGACCACGATAGAAGATCTACAGTTTGAAGGATCTAAACTCTTTTGCTGAGCGCACTGATGAGTCCCTACATTCTTTAATGAATTCTAGAGTGACACTGAGTTCTCCTGGCATATATACACCAGCGCTGAAGAGAAGACTGGTAGATATCAATCTACTCCAAGATTTCGACCTCCTTCTTCAATGACTTTGAGATACACAATGCAGATGACAGAGACCTCCTCCAAAGCACAGACAGACATTGGCGCAAGCAACTTTACCCCACCCATCCACCTCTACACAACAATTTTGAAAATGTGGTCGAGGTCCTGAGATGCCTCCCCCGGTTCAGTTGCTGAAACCATCTCCAGTAAAATCCATCAGTCTGGCAACCGCTTGACTCCATTCTAGCCATCATGGTGACAAATCACCTCTGACAAGTGGGTCATGGAAATCATCAGCAAGGGACAGGTTTCAGAGTAGCAGCTGTGTTAGTCTGTATCCGGAAAAAGAAAAGGAGTACTTGTCGCACCTTAGAGACTAACAAATTTATTTGAGCATAAGCTTTCGTGAGCATCCAATGAAGTGAGCTGTAGCTCATGAAAGCTTATGCTCAAATAAATTTGTTAAGTCTCTAAGGTGCCACAAGTACTCTTTTTCTTCTATCAGCAAGGGGTATTCTATTCTGTTCCTCTCTCTCCCCTAACCCCCACCACTCTTCCCTGTCTCGTATCAGGGACCCTTCTCACAAACATCTTCTACAAGAAGAAATAAACCACCTTCTGTGACTGGGTGCTATAGAACTGGTCCCATTCCAACACAGAGGGAAAGGTTTTTATTCCCACTATCTTCTGATCCAAAAGAAATCCGGCAGGTGAAGACTTATCCTAGACGTGAGGAACCTCAATAAGTTTATCAAATTACAATGCTTCAAGATGGTCACACTATCAACAATAATCCCAGCACTAGAACAGGGGGACTGGGCCCTCAACCTCCAAAACACGTACTTCCACATCACCCTTTCCACAGTGATTCCTCAGATTTCATCTGGGGTCTGACCATTATTAATAAAAGGTACTACCCTTTGACCTCTCTATAGCACCCAGGGTATTTTCCAACGTCCTCGCAGCAGTGGCAGCGCACCTTTCCAAACAAGGGATTGTAATATTCCCATACCTAGATGACTGCTTCCTCAAGGCTCCATCCAGATGAACCTTTTCTCAGACCTCAGCCACCAAATAAACATACGAAAATCGGTACTGATGCCAGTACAGCATCTGGAATTTATTGGGGCCCAACTGGATGCTATAAAGGCCAGAGCCTTTCTCAGAGTGCACAGATTTTCCACAATAATCAGCCCCATCTCCACTGTGAGAACCAGCCCAAGGAACTCCGCCAGGACTTGTCTACAGCTGCTTGGTCATATGGTAGTGGCCAAGTTCATGGTGAAACATGCAAAATTGCACATGCGCTGCCCTCAGGTTTGGCTACAAACACAATACATGCTCCACAGACATAGCCTAAACATACTGCTCTCAATACCAATCAAGATCAAGGACTCATTAGACTGGACACAACCCTGAAATGTCTGCATGTGGGTCCCCTTCCTCCAACCAACACTGTCTTTGATATTGACAACCGACGCCTCACTATTTGGATGGGCAGCACATCTACAGACTCACACAGTACAGGGCAAGTGATCCCCGGCAGAATCCATGTTGCACATCAACCTCCTAGAATTATGTGCAGTCTGCAATGCATGCTGACACTTTCTGCCAATAATCAGCAAAGGACCATAAGAGTAATGACGGACAACATTGTGTGCATGTTCTATATCAACAGATGGGGGGAGAGAGAGGTCCCAATCCCTATGTACAGAAGCTCTGAAATTGTGGAACTTGTGTATCCAACATGGCATCGACATCTCTGCCACATACCTACTTGAACATCTAAACACCATGGCAGACTCACTGAGCAGAAGGTTCTCACAGAACACGAGTGGGAGATGGACACAAGAACCCTACAACACACATTCAGTTGCTGGGGATTTCCGAACATAGATCTGTTCGCCACTCCCCAAAACACCAAATGCCCACAATTTTGCTCAAGAGCAGGTCTAGGTCACCAATCTCTCAGGGATGCCTTCCTCTATGGTTTCCCACCCTTTTCCGTACCATTCAAAGTGCTCAACAAGATACAAGTGGAATGAGTGAGGATCATCCTCAGAGCCCCAACATGGCCACGACAGATATGGTATCCTAACCTCTTGTGCATGGCAGTCTATCCACTGATTATGCCCTGTCGGCATACTCCCCCCACCCACCCACCCCCGTACACAATCTTCTATGAAGATAAGGTCATGTTCTGACCTCACCAGTAGTTCTTACTCAAGATACCATCCTCATTCCATCCAAACCAACCTATCCACCTTCCCTTCCTCTTCCCTGAGCCACATGGTAACCAGCCCAAGGTCAGATGGGCACTAGCCTTCTACCTTGACAGAACCAAATTGTTCAGACAATGGCCACTTTTATTCCTCTCTATTGCTGAAAGATCAAAAGGTTCAGCTGTATCCAAACATCTTTTTACATGGATCTTGGGGTGCATCCACCTTTGCTACCAACATCACAAACTTCGGCCCCTATCTGGCACTCGATTGCTCTCCATATCAATAGCTTTCCTGAATAATGTGCTGATTACGGACATTTGTAGGGCAGCCACCTGGGTGTCCATAGACGCCTTCAGTCATCAGTACGTGATCACCCACAACACGGCATCAGGTGCCCTACTAGGACACCCAGGCCTGTCCTCCTCAGTAGAGATCATTCCCAGCTTTCCAACTAGGGGCACTGCTCTCCAGTCACTTACAGTGGAGCACCCATAGGGACACTATTTGAAGAAGAAGAAGAGAGTTACTCACCTATGCAGCAACTGAGATTATTTGAGATGTGTCTTCCTATGGGTGCTCACTACTCGCCCTCCTCCCCACTGCTTCAGAGTTCAAACATTGACTCTGCGGCAGAGAAGGAACTGACAGCAGTTGGACCACATAGCGCTATATTGACGCCACTCTCAGCACGAGACTGGGAGGAGGAGCCCATGTGCGGCCTAACAGGTCCTGCTAGTGAAGATCTCCAATCCCAGGCGCAGGGATGCTATTGCATCTACAGGGGAGCACCTGTAGGGAAACAGATCTTGAAAAATCTCAGTTACTGCACAGCATGAGTTCAGATAAGGATCTAAAATGCTAGAAGCTCATCCGACAGTCTGCAAACTTCAAAAACAGCTTGAATGTGAGCTGTGCTGTGGGGGCAGAGGATTGTAATGATTTAATAGATTTTAAGGCCAGAAAGGAATTTTGTGATCATCTAGTCTAACCTTCATATCACAGGCCAAAGAATCTAGCATTTTTATTGGGACATGTCGAGGTTGCAGAGCCTTTTCTTTTAATGTCTGAGCGCAAAACTCATCTCATTCTTGAGAGATAATTTCTTTTCAAAACAAACACTGCAGTGCTGCTGCTCTTTTAAAAAAACCCTTGCCAGCAACCCAGCACTCAGGAGCAAACCTTGAATAACATAGTAGTGTGTACAGGCTAATCCTCCCAAGCCACCCTACAGTCACCCTACATTTGTAGGGGAGGGAGGCGGGGTTCTAAGGTGTGGTTATATAAAGAGAAGAATTATTTTTAAAGCCAGGAAAAGCACTTTGACCTTTTCAAAGGCTTTTGGAGATTCTCTTGGATTTCCTAGCCAGTACATGATGTGCATTTACACTAGGAGTTCAATTTAATAACTGGTTTGCGTCTGGTTAATAAGAAGGCTTATGTTCTCTCTGTTCTTAATCCCTTGGTGCTGTAGGTTGTTCACGTGTCCACTGGCAGTAGTGCACATTGCATTGACATTAGTAGGTTAAAGAAGGTAATGTATTTACATATCCACAACAGCTTTCTGATAAATCTGCCTGTTACTTTCTTTCGAAGGGTGCCTTCTGGGGCTTGGTTGTTGGGCTGGTCATTGGGCTGGTTCGAATGATTGCAGAGTTTGCCTATGGAACTGGAAGCTGTGTAAACCCCAGCAACTGTCCAAAGATCATTTGTGGAATTCACTACCTGTACTTCGCTATAATCCTTTTTGGGATCTCCACCATCATCATTCTGGGTATCTCATTGATAACTAAACCCATTCCTGATGTACATGTGAGTATCATTGTCTCTCTTGCTCTTTCACTTGCTCTCCTGCTCCCCGAGATATGGGAGATCTATGAAACCAGTCAGTCACTTTAATTTACACTGAAAGTAGCATTAAGTATATTCTACCCTTGAATTTTACATTATACAAATTACAAATTATATAGGATCCTCCCGGTTAACTGGGTTCAGAGAGAAGTTTTGCATCTTCCTCAGATTATTCCTTGGTCCAGATATCTCTGGAAATGGAGCACACTCTGCTAGGAAAACCAGTGCTCTGGAGAGTACTCTGTAACTAGCAACACCTTGGAGACATTATGTACAGTGGAACCGCAGTTTTACAAACACCAGAGTTATGCATTGACCAGTCAACCACACACTTCATTTGGAACTGGAAGTATGCAATATGGCAGCAACAAAGACACACACACACATACAGAGCAAATACAGTACAGTACTATATTCAGTGTAAACTACTTAAAAAAAAAAGTAAAAAAAAGATTTGACAAAGTAAGGAAACTTTCTTTGCTTGTTTCATTTAAATTAAGATGGTGAAAAGCAGCATTTTTCTTCTGTGTAGTAAAGTTTCAAAGCTGTATTAAGTCAATGTTCATTTGTAAACTTTTTAAAGAACAACCCTAATGTTTTGTTCAGAATTACAAACATTTCAGAGGTGTTCATAACGCTGAAGCTCTACTGTAGTGCAAAAATATGCAATAAGAAGGGAATTTGATTTCTGAGACACACACACAATAGATGGTGCATTTTGTGCATTGTAGCAAAGACTTAAGGGATGAAGGTGTTAAGAAAGGGAAAGAGGAATAATCTCCTTCACTATCTGTCCCCGGTCTTACGAGAACCTTGCTAATCCCTGAATATTATTTAGCAAACATTCATGAGACCCCCAAGTCCTAATCTGATCTCAATGTGCTGGTCTCGGCATTCTAAGGCTTGCAGCTTTGTAAACTCATTTTGATTAATGGCAGCTTTACCGCTTGTGCTGGTCTCTGCGGAACAGCAAGGAGGAACGTATTGACCTGGATGCAAATGAGAAGACTGAGGAACCTGAGAGCAATGATGATGTATCAGGTGATTTCTGAATAGCATTCTCTTTTAAGATCTGTGGAAGCCATCAGTGTATTTGAGGTTCCCAACTTCATTCCTGAAGAAACAGTGAAAGTGCCCTGTACTCTCATGAAAACTCAGATGCTAAAGGGCTAGTAGGCAGAGTTAATGCACAGATTTTTCACCACTGTCCATTAATTGGATCTGGTGTAGATTGTCCGTGAAATTAATTACAAGATGACAATCTAGTTCCAGTTGATTTTTGTTCACAGCACAAAAGCCTTCATGTAATTAGGTGAGAAGCCCAGGGCTAGAACAAAATGGGGTGGTACAGCTCAGGAGTGATGTGGTTGCAAGAGTTGTGTGTGGGCCTTATACTTTAAAGGACAGAATGAAGATGCATTTGGAAGTGGTGTGTAGGGGGGTAGGTTTTGGAACAGCAAAGGTGGTGTGCACAGCAGGGTGAAGGTGTTTTGCCAGAACTGCATTGGGAAATTTACACAAAACTCTGCCTGTCTCCAGGCTCTGACACAAAGCTCACTTCCACAAGGTTGAAAGCATCAGTGAATTCAGCCATTTAATAAAAAAGAGAAATAATACAAAAAAATTTGAATAAGCAGATGTAAACCCTGCACAAATCAGTGACCTACTTCTCAATCTCAGGCTGAAGAGACATGGCTGGTGTCTCTATCCTCCAAGGCCTGTGCACACCATGTAAGCGGGGCAAAGTTGTCTTAAATCAGCCAGAGACAGCTGGTGGAGAATCCCCCCAGCAGGAGATCTTTCTGCAATCAGAAAGTTGGAGCTGCCTCCTACACAGCTGCCCTCCCTAACCTTACCCCATGTAAGGGAGAGAGGGAGCAAGTTGGAGAAAAGGGAAGGAGAGTGGATGCGGCAGAGTGGACCTTTGCTGTGCCAGATTGTTCACTGTTGTAAATTAGGGCTGTCCTTGTGCAGCCTTGACCCAGGGTGCCCCATATGGCTCCCTGTGGCCCCTTCCTCTCTCCCTACTCCATAGCAGCACAAAGAATAAGGAGATGTAGTTAGAGAGGGCCAGGAGGTGAAGATCTGGCCCATTACTCTGTACCCAACACTTTTCAATCCTGTATGTTTAAGTATTTATAATGTGCTTGAATCAACTTAGTGATCTCTAGCATTTGTGAGCTACCATTATTTTCAGCTATGTCACTGCAAACTGAGAACAAACAATTAGTGAACTGGAAAGCACAGGGGTTTGTAGGGTTCAAAATTATTAGCAATAGCTACAGAGCAATTTGGTGATCATAAATCACTCACTTTGCATGTCTGCTGTGGAATCATAGTGTTCATCTGATCCTACAGCCCCCATCTCTCCTTAAGCATTTTTCATCATTAAGACCACAAATTGGAGCTGTTATTTCACTTACGAGAGGCTCTAAAGCAGCGCTTCTCACAACAAATTTTTTGGTGGCCTCAGAGTGCAGCCACCAATTCTTGCTGGTGGCCGTGCTGACAATTTTTCCTAAAATAATTAACTTTTGGAAAAACAAATAAATATGCACGTATACATGTCCAAATCATTGGCAGGGAGGCAGCAGGGCCCAGTGATGATGGTGGGGGTGGTGAGCCTGGTTCCGGAGACTGGAACCAGAGCCTGCCACTGTGTGGATGGAGCACGAAGCCTGCCTCCCTTGCCCCCAGGAAAGTGGGGAATTCACCAGTTGCCTGCACCTCCAGCGTTTGTGTCTCTGGGGGTTGTGGGGGCAGCAGCCCTGGGAGAGGGTTACTGTTTTGTGGGACCCCCCCCCTCCCAATCACAGCACAGGAGGCTGTGGCCGCAAGAAAAGGCCCTGATGGCCGCATGCGAAAAACAATGCTATAAAGAATACTCTGTATCACTGAGACCTTGTTTTAATGCCAGTCTTATGGAGCCACATACATCACGTTACTTGACCACTGTGCTCTTTTTTCTATCACAGAACAAGGTGATGAAGAGCAAGGATGCTGTAAGAAGGCCTACAACTGGTTCTGTGGCTTAGATCAGAAAAAAGGTCCCAAACTGAGCAAAGAGGAACAGGAAGCAATGGAGAAGAAACTGACTGACACTTCTGAGAGGCCAATCTGGAGAAATGTTGTGAACATCAATGGCATCATTCTTCTGACTGTGGCTGTATTCTGTCATGCCTTCTTTGCATAAATCTCATCTCACAATCCAGAGTTTACATGAAGGTCTAATTCTACTCCCTTTTCCTTTTGAAGTTGCACTGTATTCTTCAAAAGAAATTATGCTTTCTAAATTATACAGTTAGATATACTTATGAGGCTTGTACAATGAGATTGTATGAATAAGTTGATTTATTCATTGGTTATATGGTGGTAAATAAACATCTATTGGCTAAGGAGCAGGAGTACTGAAGTCCCAAAGGGTAGAATTTTAATCCCATACATCAGGGAGAATTTAGTAAATCTCTCTTCTTATGAAATACATTTCACAGCTCAATTTCAGAACATGAGAACCAGGGCTGGATGAGCTGCATGGAGTTCATGATTTTGTAAACTATTTTGGGAGACTGGTGAAAATTTCTGTGCCATTTTCCCAAGGTGATTTTTTTTAAAGTTCAGCTATATGAAAGACTGTGCTATGGATTTAGGATAAATTAATCCCCTCAAAATAAAGGCTGCCTTAAGTGAGTTCCCCATAGATGACATTTTATTGATGTATTCCTTTGATACAATAGCTATTTTTAATAGCCCTTTTCTCTCTCCATTCTCTGTTCCATCTATTACATTGTTTTTAGTGGATTTTTTTCTTCTCTCCTCTTTTGTCATTCTTTCTCCTGTGTGGAATATGAACCCAGTACCATCTGAATTTAACTTGTGTACTTGTGCGGGTTTGAAATTAGGCAAACTAAGTCTGACCAGCTCTAATAAGAGTTGTGGTTATGCCTGACTCTTCAAGATTAGCTTCAAAGGTTCCAACGCAATCTGAGCATTTAGTTTAATATGAATCTCTGTTTAAATGTGAAAGCTTTATTTATAAAAATATATTCATGGTAGTTGTGATTCCCTAGCATGATGTGTCAAAATTAGACTCCATTTATATTAACTGCGGACCTCCATTTTATAAGAAAGGCACCAGTGTTCTCTTAGTTAATGGATTTACTACCTGGTAATTCTGGCTTTGTGTCTTGCTTCCAAGTACACTAAGACATTACAGTATTTTTCCTGGCAAATTACGAATCTTCCTTCTCTGATAGTTTCATTAAGTAATTTCATTCATGCCGTGAAGTAAGACTGTTACACTATAGTTTCGCCAAGGAAAACAGTCACTACTCTGACATCATGTAAACCATTCCAATTGTCTTCATCTTGTTTGGGAGTATGAAACCAGGCTGAGACCTTGATGAAGCAATGATAGGGTTGCCTACCTTCCAGGTTTGGCCTGGAGTTTTCCAGAATTGGCATCAATCTGCTGGTGACTACTAAAAGCAATCCAGGAGATTTTAATAGGATATTTTACGAAAATGACATTGTCATGTTGGAAAAAAATATCTCCTGGGATAGCTTCAGTCAGAGTTGGCAACTCTAGGCAATGACCATGGCTTGGGTCTCAGAGACTAGTAAGAAGCTATGGAGAGATGTGTGATACTTCAGTTCCAGGCTGAAAAGTGAAACCAGAACTTTTTATCACCAAATTCATCTTCCCAAGAAGGCACATGGGAAATTCCCAGTTGCTGCAGCTAATCCATATTACAGTCCTTTTTGTCTTGTGTACCACAGCTTCCTGCAATGTCTCAATTCAGTGTAACATGCATCTTCCTGCAGTATTCTACAGCACACTGCACTGTGCTGCAACATGTAACAAGCAAACCAATGCAGTCTTTCTGAAGCATGCTGCACTGTTGCAAATCCCTATTACTTTCATGACACACTGTCTTCTGACAGAATATTGCTACTTCAGATGAGTCCATAGCAAAATGTGCTGTCCTCTTACTGCATCAACTTTGAAGGTTGTATGTATGTATGTATGTATGTATTAAAATGTTTCTAATGTGTTCGGGGACCAGAAAGACAAGAGTTCTTTATATAACACAACATAAAATGTAAAATATTAAAAAAGTTTCTTGATCAAATGCTGAAATCAAATGCCTTCAATATGGGTAAAATTCTGGCCTGTCCTACACAAGGGCATTAGGGGGTGAAAGAGTCCAGTTGCATCATCCCAAATAGATGGCAGTTACAAACAGTTATTCACCTAGACACTCACCCCACAAAATGACACTTATAGAATGCGTAAAAATGCAGCAGCACAGAATCTTCCAGCAATCTCAAGGGACAAAAAGTTTTCAACATGTATTGTGGGTTTAGGGATTATTTTAATCTGGGCATATACTCTGAATAACATTTTATAACACTGAAATCTAACAATAAATGGCTTTTGTGGTTATTAAATGCTGAAATTAATCTGGGGTATTTAATCACCTATAAGAGCAATATACAGCTTCCTTAAAATTATTGTGGGAGGGGGAGTGCCTATGGTATAATCAATTCAAAAGGGCAATGCCATACTGAAGACTTCCTGTTTGCAGGAGGAGGTGGAGCTGAGGGAAAGATTTGCTTTTGTTCAGCAAAGGGATGCTGAATCCCTTCTTGCCTGTATTAGATGAGTTTGTATGGGAACATTTGTGGAGATATGAATAGTGCCCATAAACTGTTGCATTGTCACAACAAAACTAATATTGTTACCAGAGAGCTGCCACACTTGATTTGCCTCAACTGTTTCACTTCTAATATTCAGTCTCCTACCCTGGGGTCTCTTTCCCCAAAATATTCAAAAGCAAACATTGTGTATAACACAATCTGGAGAAACATTATGTAGAATACAATCTGGAGAAAATATGTTGAAAGATGATCCTTTAGAACATTGTAGATAATACTATAATTTCTTTGAAAGTTGGTCAGTGTTAAAGGTGCTGTTTCCCAAATCTACTATTGTGAAAGTACAGTACCAAGAGATAAGACAGCTTCTATAGTAACTACAGTATTTGTTCTTTATGGAACAGCAGATTAACCTGCACACTTATGGTTTCTTTATCCATGTACTGTCCTTTCACATATCTGGAAACTGACTTTGACTCTGTTCTGTTGGTTGCATTCCCTTGGCATTGTAGTTGAGATGGCCTCGTGTGCAATGGGAAGTAAAAGGAATATTGAAAACTAAAAGCAAAACATTATTTCTAGAAAGATTTCAAAACCGATCATTGTCTTTTAATACACATGTACCTTGCAAGATTTAAAAGTTCTAGCAATAATCTCCCAGGATTTTTTGTTAAAGTGATCATAATTTTTATTAAGACTTGGTAGGTCTACACTGAAAACTTTTGCTGGTAAAACAATGTTGATTGGGATGTGATTATTTTTATGACATTTCCATGCTGATAAGAGCCCTAATGTAAATGCAATGATACAGGCAAAAAGATGTTTTTGGTGGCATAACATATTCTGTTTGGGAATTGGTATAAACTGTATGGGCAAAAGCATTCTTTTTTTTCCCCAGCAGAAGCTGTGTCTATGTTAGGAGAGTTTGCCAGTATAGCTGTACTGGCAAACCTTTCTAATGTAAACAATGCTGAAGAAGACAAAACCTACAGCTTGGGGAAAAATGTCCCTTTTACTGAGAGATTCAATGCTTACCTTTTATTTATGTGTTAGGTGTGAGAGCAGGTTTCTATGCCATATCTACATTTGAAAACTCCATCAATAGTGCAGCTCAACTGGTGAGACCAGTAGTGGAAGTGGTAATGTAGACAGGACTCATGTGCTTTTACCACCTTGTAGTGTAGCCGTACTTGCTGGTTAAAAATTCCCATGTCCTGTCTACACTACAGCTTCCACCATTGCTACCTCCAGTGGAGATGTACCAGTGGTGAAATATGGCTAAGAAAAGGTCTTAGTGATCTGGGCAGGAGGACCACATAGTCTCTGAGGCTACTAATATGCAGTATGCATCTTTATGAAAAGTCTCTGATCAGCTCCAGAAAATTAAAAGAAAAGGTAATCAATAAACAAAGGAAAATGAGTAGGATAATGTAGGCATTAACATGGCAATGAAATGCCTTATTTCACAGGTAAATGGAAGATTGTAAGATGTTGATATTGGATAGGGTGACCAGATAGCAACTGTGCAAAAACAGGCTGGGGGTGGGAGGTAATAGGCGCGTATATAAGAAAAAGTCCCAAAAAACAGGACTGTCCCTTTAAAAAATGGGGCATCTGGTCACCTTACTATTGGACAATGACTATTTGTGAAAGAAGTGCAATGGTCTGTCAATTCTATAGATGTAAAAGGGACAAACACTGAGAAAATGTCAAAGGGGAAGGAAAGTCAAAGAAGAAAATATGTGAAGTAGAGAGAGAGAAGGAAAAAATGCAAGCAACAGAAAAATAAATGTATTCTCAAATAAGAACATAAGAACAGCCATACTGGGTCAGACCAAAGGCCCATCTAGCCCAGTAACCTGTCTTCTGACAGTGCCCAATGTCAGGTGCCCCAACAGAAATAAACAGAACAGGTAATCATCGAGTGATCCATCCCCTGTCGCCAGTGATGAGCTGCCAAAATCTTAACAACCGGTTCCCTATAAAAAGTTCTGGTTTAAGGGATGTGCCAAAGAATGTATTTTTTGTACCAGTAGGGTTACCATTCCTCCATATTTTCCTGGGAGGAATTTTTAAAATTTAAAAATATAAATTTAAGAACCAAAAAGTATGACATGTCCGGGAAAATATGGATGTATGTTAACCCTACCTAATTTTCTTTTTTAAAAAGATGGGCCTGAACTAGAAATGAGCTCTGTTTCACATGTGTGTGGGTCCCTGTCACTCCCTGGGGGTGTGCTAGGGTGACCAGATGTCCCAATTTTGGGGTCTTTTTCTTATATAGGGTCCTATTACCCCCCACCCCCTGTCCTGATTTTTCACACTTGCTGTCTGGTCACCCTAGGGTGTGCACATGTGTGGATCCCAGCTGCTCCCTGCCCCCATCATTGAAGCAGGTGTGCAGGGGTGGCTGGAGATGGGCTGGCTGCAGGCAGGGGCTGCAGGGCTGGCTGGAGGCAGGGGCTGGCTGCGGGCAGGGGTGCAGGGCTGGCTGGAGGCAGGGGCTGGCTGTGGGCAGAGGTGCGGGGTGGCTGGAGGCAGGGGCTGGCTGCGGGCAGGGGGTGCAGGGGGTGGCTGGAGATGGGGGCTGGCTGCGGGCAGGGGTGCAGGGCTGGCTGGAGGCGGGGGCTGGCTGCGGGCAGGGGTGCAGGGCTGGCTGGAGGCGGGGGCTGGCTGCGGGCAGGGGTGCAGGGCTGGCTGGAGGCAGGGGCTGGCTGTGGGCAGAGGTGCGGGGTGGCTGGAGATGGGCTGGCTGCGGGCAGGGGGTGCAGGGCTGGCTGGAGCCAGGGGCTGGCTGCGGGCAGGGGTGCAGGGCTGGCTGGAGGCAGGGGCTGGCTGTGGGCAGGGGGTGCAGGGGCTGGCTGGAGATGGGGGCTGGCTGTGGGCAGGGGTACAGGGCTGGCTGGAGGCAGGGGCTGGCTGTGGGCAGGGGGTGCAGGGGGTGGCTGGAGATGGGGGCTGGCTGTGGGCAGGGGTGCAGGGGGTGGCTGGAGGCAGGGGCTGGCTGTGGGCAGGGGGTGGCTGGAGATGCGGCCTGGCTGCAGGCAGGGGGTGCAGGGGGTGGCTGGAGATGGGGGCTGGCTGCGGGCAGGGTGGTGGGTACTCATAGGGCGGGCGGCTCGGAGCAGCGCAGCAGAGCAGCCGGGGACCCACCAGGCAGCAGCGGCAGCCCCAGGGCCAGGAGTCGGGGGAGCAGGAGCAGCACCAGGGCTCATGCCCAGGGCTAGGTGGCAGCCCACGTGGCTCCTGCAGCACAGCGCCCCCGGCGGCCAGAGGAGAATTACACCATTTCCCAGCCAGAGCTATCAAAGCCTCAGCGCCCCCTGCAGGGAAGCGGGTTAACAACCAGTTCTAAAACTGCTTCAAAATTTAACAACCTGTTCGTGCGAACGGGCTTCAGCTCACCACTGCCTGTCACTCATTCACAGCTTCTGTCAAACAGAGGCTAGGGACACCATTCCTGCCCATCCTGGCTAATAGCCATTGATGGACCTAACCTCCATGAATTTATCTAGTTCTTTTTTGAACTCTGTTATAGTCTTGGCCTGGACAACATCCTCTGGCAAAGAGTTCCACAGGTTGACTGTGCGTTGTGTGAAGAAATACTTCCTTTTGTTTGTTTTAAACCTGCTGGCGCCTATTAATTTCATTTGGTGACCCCTAGTTTTTGTGTAATGAGGAGTAAATAACACTTCCTTATTTACTTTCTTCACACCAGTCATTATTTTATAGACCTCTATTATATCCCCCCTTACCAAAACTGAATTTTGTTCTCTCTCCAGGGAACTGTTCTAAAATGTATATTAGTGGAGTCTAGCACTACAGCATCACCACCTTAGAAAGAAATATGGACAGTAAAATTAATAATAAAAATAATCAACACTAATCTAGCCTGGTGCTGATTTCCTGCATGTTTGTCCAATTGCAGAAAAAAAATGGAAGAGTAAAATGAATGTGTGTGTGTGTGTATAGGTAGAGTATGCAGTACAGTGTGTGTATGTGCATGTGTGTTATATAATGTGTGTGCAATACACCAGCGACATAGCTCCTTATACAAAGAGAGCTGTCTAGCAGACAGAGCAAAGAGGAGAAAGTGACGTTCTCCAATGAGCATGCTTCCAGCACTGCCTTTCCTCTTCCTAAGCAGCAGCACATTCCCAGCTATTCCCCTAGAGAGCACGTGTGACAATCCAGGCTCTGTCTCCTCAGATGGCCAATCCCGAAGTACAATGCCTCTGCAAGTTAGCAAGCGCCTCAGACCTAGAGAGCTGTGCTCTACAGTGTGGTCCTCCTTTCAGTGTACTCTAGGGCTACCACTTTTGAAATGTAACAAAAAACAGCCCCCTTCACCCCACTCTCCTGCACAAGGCAAGCCTGCCCCAACCCCATCTCCCAAACGGAAGGCAACTCCGTGACACCCACATTCAAAAGCCACATATAGTATCTAGAGAGGAAACACGTATAGGTAAGATTGATAACATTGCAGGTCTACTCACTCTGATTTAATCTCTCTCTCACACATGCCCAGTGTGCTTGTGTTTTAGTGGGCAGCCAGCTGCTGTATTTTCAACACTTTCGATCTGTTATTGCTTAAACTGCATAAGTGGGAACACTGCAGCATCTTTAGCTGGGCACACAAACTTTTAACATTAGATAGCCCAGTGTATTGGGATGATAAAGCAAATCTTTAGACCTATGTAAAAAACCCTGGCAGATTACTTGTTTTTTTTTCTGGCAACTGGCAAATCCATATTAAAAATTCAGCCAGGCTGGTCAAATACCAGCCAGGCGGTAACTCTAGTGTACCCCCACCTTCTGTTGACTTAAAAAAAGGCTCTGTACCTGTGACTCCTCCCACTACAGCTAGCAAAAGACTCCTCCAGTCCTGTCCTTTCTGTGTGATCACTAAACACCTCCCTGTCTCACACCAGGGGACCACAGGACTCAGACAAGTGCTTCTGTTTTATTTTTTTTTAAAGAAGAAAATGGAAACAAACAAATTTTCTCCATCACATGGGCTTTTGGTTTAATGCCTCTGCAGCTGCTGTCTAGCTTCTCCAGCTAGACACTGGTGTGAAAAAGGGCCACTGGAGAGACAGGGAAGCTCTAGTGGATGTGAACATTGACACTGATGAATTGAAGAGGTGGAGGCTCCCTGCTTGCCTGGCCGTGAGGAGGTAAGTGAAATGCTCGGCATTTCTCTCTGGCTCTCTTAAATCAGATTAAGGATTAGCATAACTCTCTCCTCTGTTTTCTGCATAGGAAGGAATTTGAAGAAGGGAGGAGGGAAAGCTGTGATTTTGAAACAATAGAGGAAGGTTTTGCTGTCTGAAGGCACAACTGAATGTCACTGTGAGCTAGAAATGTTTTACTGTGTGGGGGAGAAAATTAGTAAGGGGTTAGGGTTAGGGAAAGCTGCTGATATAGTGAAAATGACCTGCCCAAGGGATACTGGGCTTGTGTCCACTGCCCTTAATGGAGTTACTCTGGATTTATTTCAGGATATCTGAGAGCAGAATTTGGCCGATATTTTATAGCCCATATTCAAAATTCACCCTCTTAAATAATCTTTCCAGAGTCAAAGAACAGTGGCTATAGTCCAAATTTCAGTTTATCATTAATATAAGACAAGCACAGTTGGGAAACTCTGGACTCAAGAGCAAAGAGACCGAAATTTCTTCTCATCCCATGTGGTCCCTAGGGAAGAAATACCCTGCATATGATAGGAGAGGACCCAATTCCATTCTCATTTACTCTCATGTCCATCTGGAATAACCCCAGTTAGTTATTTGAGTTACTCCAAATTTACACAATTGTAACTGAGAGCAGAATTTACTCCCTAAAAAAGTACAGTGAAAGAACTTCACTTTTTCAACTGTCATTTTTAGTTTAGAATGAAGAGCATTGAAAAGTGCTGTCCATTAATTTGGGCCATCATTTTCCACTTTCCTTAGATTTCAGACATATCCTACCATAAAATCTTTTTTTAAATCACAGCCAACAAAACTGATGCCATAATTTCAGAAAGAAACAGCTTTCCATGACATCACCTCCAGAGGTGCAGCTCACTTGATTATTTTTGATAGCTCAGCAGAACCTCAAATCTTGCTAGAGTCCCATATCAGAGTGGACATGTATTTTGAGAGTTTAATCATATGAATAATTTATTTAATAATATACAATCCAACCCTACAAACACGACTGCCCCAAACCTCCCCTATTTCCACGGCCTCAAACCCATTTCACTGAGGGGGTTATTTCCCCTCTGAGCTCCTACTTCACATGCAGCATAGCAAAGACTGAGAAAGAAGAGAGAAAAGGAGTACTTGTCACACCTTAGAGACTAACCAATTTATTTGAGCATAAGCTTTCGTGCGCTACAGCTCACTTCATCGGATGCATACTGTGGAAAGTGTAGAAGATCTTTTTATGTACACTCAAAGCATGAAAAAATATCTCCTCCCACCCCACTCTCCTGCTGGTTATAGCTTATCTAAAGTGATCACTCTCCTTACAATGTGTATGATAATCAAGTTGGGCCATTTCCAGCACAAATCCAGGTTTTCTCAGACACCCCCCCCCCCACCCACCACACACACACACACACACACACAAACCCACTCTCCTGCTGGTAATAGCTTATCTAAAGTGACCACCCTCCTTACAATGTGTATGATAATCAAGGTGGGCCATTTCCAGCACAAATCCAGGGTTTAACAAGAATGTCTGGGGGGAGGGGGGTAGGAAAAAACAAGGGGAAATAGGTTACCTTGCATAATGACTTAGCCACTCCCAGTCTCTATTCAAGCCTAAGTTAATTGTATCCAATTTGCAAATGAATTCCAATTCAACAGTTTCTCGCTGGAGTCTGGATTTGAAGTTTTTTTGTTGTAATATCGCAACTTTCATGTCTGTAATCGCGTGACCAGAGAGATTGAACTGTTCTCCAACTGGTTTATGAATGTTATAATTCTTGACATCTGATTTGTGTCCATTTATTCGTTTACGTAGAGACTGTCCAGTTTGACCAATGTACATGGCAGAGGGGCATTGCTGGCACATGATTGCAGATATCACATTGGTGGATGTGCAGGTGAACGAGACTCTGATAGTGTGGCTGATGTTATTAGGCCCTGTGATGGTGTCCCCTGAATAGATATGTGGACACAGTTGGCAACGGGCTTTGTTGCAAGGATAGGTTCCTGGGTTAGTGATTCTGTTGTGTGGTATGTGGTTGCTGGTGGGAATTTGCTTCAGGTTGGGGGGCTGTCTGTAGGCAAGGACTGGCCTGTCTCCCAAGATTTGTGAGAGTGTTGGGTCATCCTTCAGGATAGGTTGTAGATCCTTAATAATGCGTTGGAGGGGTTTTAGTTGGGGGCTGAAGGTGACGGCTAGTGGCATTCTGTTATTTTCTTTGTTAGGCCTGTCCTGTAGTAGGTGACTTCTGGGAACTCTTCTGGCTCTATCAGTCTGTTTCTTCACTTCCGCAGGTGGGTATTGTAGTTGTAAGAATGCTTGATAGAGATCTTGTAGGTGTTTGTCTCTGTCTGAGGGGTTGGAGCAAATGTGGTTGTATCGCAGAGCTTGGCTGTAGACGATGGATCGTGTGGTGTGGTCTGGATGAAAGCTGGAGGCATGTAGGTAGGAATAGCGGTCAGTAGGTTTCTGGTATAGGGTGGTGTTTATGTGACTATCGTTTATTAGCACTGTAGTGTCCAGGAAGTGGATCTCTTGTGTGGACTGGACCAGGCTGAAGTTGATGGTGGGATGGAAATTGTTGAAATCATGGTGGAATTCCTCAAGGGCTTCTTTTCCATGGGTCCAGATGATGAAGATGTCATCAATATAGCGCAAGTAGAGTAGGGGCGTTAGGGGACGAGAGCCGAGGAAGCGTTGTTCTAAGTCAGCCATAAAAATGTTGGCATACTGTGGGCCCATGCGGGTACCCATAGCAGTGCCGCTGATCTGAAGGTATACGTTGTCCCCAAATGTAAAATAGTTATGGGTAAGGACAAAGTCACAAAGTTCAGCCACCAGGTTAGCCGTGACATTATCGGGGATAGTGTTCTTGACGGCTTGTAGTACATCTTTGTGTGGAATGTTGGTGAAGAGGGCTTCTACATCCATAGTGGCCAGGATGGTGTTATCAGGAAGATCACCGATGGATTGTAGTTTCCTCAGGAAGTCAGTGGTGTCTCGAAGGTAGCTGGGAGTGCTGGTAGTGTAGGGCCTGAGGAGGGAGTCTACATAGCCAGACAATCCTGCTGTTAGGGTGCCAATGCCTGAGATGATGGGGCGGCCAGGATTTCCAGGTTTATGGATCTTGGGTAGTAGCTCACGAAAGCTTATGCTCAAATAAATTGGTTAGTCTCTAAGGTGCCACAAGTATTCCTTTTCTTTTTGCGAATACAGACTAACACAGCTGTTACTCTGAAAGAAGAGAGAGAAACCATTTCTAGAGATGGTCTTGCCATGACTAGAGCCAGCCAAATTGCTACGGATCACATTGTCCAACAGACCCACCAAAAGGCAAATTTTCAGAACTGATCTCATATTCTAAGCATCTATTTTTGCACATGTAAATGTCTGTGCTGACAAAAGTACAGGCGTGTTAGTTCCCCACTGTCTAAATCATGCAGAGAAAACAAACTACCATATTTACATGTTTCAAAAATTGGCATACAACTCTGGAGGCCAGTTGTAGGGTTGAAAATGTGCTTCTACATATCAGGGGGACAAACTCAATCTGTCACTGCAGGCATTAACCATGATGGAGGTTGCTGAGAAGCTGAACATGATTAAGTTATGACCGTCAAACAACAATGATTGTAATCAGAAAAGTAATAACTATTTCTTAAATCATTAAACAGATCTGACTATGTCCACATGACAGGTACCCTGAACTAGGTAATTTGATATTTTTGTGGCAGGTCCAAAAATTAGCAAAGCATCTGGCTTGGCACTAGCTGAATTAAATCCCATTTACACTTTAACATTGAATCAACTTTGTGACTTGTTAGTGATATAGATGGTTCTTTACTACCCATGTCAGCTAATCATGTCCTTGTTAGTGGCCTAGGCTGGCAAATTATTTTCTTCCTGTAACCAAAACAATGTTATTTTATTGGTTTCAGAGTAACAGCCGTGTTAGTCTGTATTCGCAAAAAGAAAAGGAGTACTTGTGGCACCTTAGAGACTAACCAATTTATTAGAGCATAAGCTTTCGTGAGCTACAGCTCACTTCATCAGATGCATATCGTGGAAACTGCAGCAGACTTTATATATACAGAGAGAATATGAACCAATACCTCCTCCCACCCCACTGTCCTGCTGGTAATAGCTTATCTAAAGTGATCATCAGGTGGGCCATTTCCAGCACAAATCCAGGTTTTCTCACCCTCCACCCCCGCACACAAATTCACTCTCCTGCTGGTGATAGCCCATCCAAAGTGACAACTCTTTACACAATGTGCATGACAATCAAGTTGGGCTATTTCCTGCACAAATCCAGGTTTTCTCACATCCCCCCCACCCCCATACACACACAAACTCACTCTCCTGCTGGTAATAGCTCATCCAAACTGACCACTCTTCAAGTTTAAATCCAAGTTAAACCAGAACATCGGGGGGGGGGGGGTAGGAAAAAACAAGAGGAAACAGGCTACCTTGCATAATGACTTAGCCACTCCAAGTCTCTATTTAAGCCTAAATTAATAGTATCCAATTTGCAAATGAATTCCAATTCAGCAGTTTCTCGCTGGAGTCTGGATTTGAAGTTTTTTTGTTTTAAGATAGCGACCTTCATGTCTGTGATTGCGTGACCAGAGAGATTGAAGTGTTCTCCGACTGGTTTATGAATGTTATAATTCTTGACATCTGATTTGTGTCCATTTATTCTTTTACGTAGAGATTCAGCATTCAAACCTGTCATAAATGCTACTATGTTTTTGTAACCAGGTTGTGACCCTCAGTAGAGAATTGAAATCCTACAGAACATGCACACAGAGCAGGAGGAGTGAACTCTAGGATGTTGCTCAGAGAACTAGGGAAAAGGACTGGCTAACCTGGGTACTCAAACCTAGTAAGGGAGTCCCACCTACATAATAAAATAACATTGTTTTGGTTACAGGAAGAAAATAATTTGCCAGCCTAGGCCACTAACAAGGACATGATTAGCTGACATGGGTAGTAAAGAACCATCTATTTCACTAACAAGTCATAAAAGTTATTGTGCCTGGGCAATAAGAAAGGGGGAAAAAACATAAGTAGCACTTACCAGGTGTAAGAGAAAAGCTACAGCTACCAGCTGCAAAATGGCTACAATAGTACTGCAGCTGTTTGGCTCTGCCAAATTTAAAAGATCAGCCACAGAAAGGAATGCTGGGGGAAAAAATCCTGTAAGAGAGCAATCCTGAGGAGTGGAGATTTAGTGTAAAACTAGGAAGTCACTAATGGGATGGGGACTGCTTTGATCTAATGCAATAGTGACAGCTACAACACTAATGAATTACAAGCCTTATTCTTCAGATGGTGTCTGCCATTTTATCTTCACCTACTCTTAACCACTAACTTCCATTAAAGTTTTACCATTTACAAACCAAAGGCTGTCTCGGTCAAGGTCCCTGCAATCCTAAACTGGTCGTGTAGATTTTTTTTTTTTTTTTACCAAAATTATACAGAAATATTTTTACTACCCAAATTATACAGCTTCTGCCTCTGAGGTAACTCTCCCCATGAAGAGACTCAGGGAACAGGTGCAGACAATATAAAAAACAACTCAAAAAATCCTATCCTCATTTCTTATTTTATAAAACCCAACTGTAAGTTAAAACAAGCAGGAACTCCTGGTCTAGCAACAAGAAGTATTTATGCTTTAGCTAGAAATCTAGAAGTTATTGCTTTAGCTAGACAGCTAAGACACTAATTTAGTCCTAAACTAGTTTGGGAGCTTTCCCAGTTGAAACCTGTAAACTGAGAGCTCCTTTTAACAAGGACCAGGAATATTGTTGCCAAGTACCCAGAGGCCAGTTTTCAAGGGTGACCTTCCTTGCAGGCATGGGACACCCAAGCTCACCAAAAAGCATATCCTTTCAGTGGCAGGTTCTTCCTCTTTCTTCCCAACACAGCTATTCCCTCCTTAACTGGGGGTGGTGGATAATGGCCTATTCAAGCATCTTCCTCATTGGTTATGCTAGCTCCATTTTTCTGGGCTTAACCAGTTAATAATCCTCAATGTAATCCTTCTCTCTCTCTCTCTGCTGCCTCCTTTGAGAAGGTGTGCTGGTGGCCATCCAGTCACACGCAGCAATAACTCCCTGAGACGGCAGAGGCCTCTACCTCTCAAACTAGAGGGAGAGAGGGGAGACAAGGCTGAGCCGGGCCTTGGCTGTCAACTTCCTGGGAGCAGCATTTCTCTCCCCGGCACTCCCCACCCGAGCTACTGGCATGGAGACACGGCGGATTATAGATTTGCCAACCTTCTATTTCAAATATAAGGGACTGTTTTCTTAGCACCCCCGCTCCACCCCTCCTCCTATTATCATCATGATTAGTATTCATAATAATACTAAGCATACTTGCCTACATTCGCCAGGGGTATTTCTGGCTGCATTTTGCAGCACTCGGCAACTTCCAATCTTGTTGTACAGAGATGAAAAACATAAGGGACGTCCCTTGGAATAAGGGACCGTTGGCAACCCTATCACAGAAGCCAGGGCAAATGCCCTGAGATTACATTAATCTTCGTTTTAATTTTTTTTGAAGGTTGCGATGTCAAGCCCTGGAATTAATGCCAGAATTAAGATTGCCCATGAAAGGCCGCTATAGTTACACCTTCGGTGCTGCAGGAACGTGTGTGTCTCTGCAGCAGCTTTCAACAGATTATCCCCAACGTTGGCAATGCTCATGATTTTATCGTGACTCTAGCGATTTTGGGTGTTTTTTTTTTTTAAATCTGTCTGAGGAAAACACGATGACGAAAGGCGCCAACTCATGGATTTTCCCTCATTCAAAATGGCCACCATCTTCTCTTACTGTCAATGGGGCTGAAGCCAGCAAGATGGTGGCCATTTCCCAACTGTCTAGCTGCATATGGAAGAGAGGCTGCCCTCAGTAATGGGTGCCACCTCCCACTGTTTTCAAGGAGGCTGGAGCCATGCCCACAGGAAAAATGGCTGCCACTCCATCATTCGGGGGCTAGACAGGAGAAGGGGGCTGTGAGAAGCAGCTGGGATACTGTGAAAGATAGCTGGGGAGAGTGAGGGGAACAGGAGGCAGATTTAGTTGTTGCAGAGGAATGGGGGGCTGGAAGCACTGGGGGCTGGAGGAAGGATGAGGGGGAAACAGAGGACTGTGATGGGCATGAGAGATATGGAAGGGATGGACTGGTGGCTCCCCCGATCCTGGGAGCAGTGGTGGGTAAATGGCACCCCTTTGAGCAGCCGGGGAAGGCAATGTTGCAGTGAGGCCAACTCTCATAACTGATTACGAGCCACAGGATTTTGGAGCCCGCAGGAGGAGCTGTGGCAATGCTGCCAGAAGCTCCTCTGATTCTGTGATTTTTCAGGGCTGGGCAGAGCTGTGTGCAAGGGGCTCGGGACACAGACCTGTCCTGTGTTCTTGTGCAGCCCTATAGCAGAGAGAGGGCCTTGGGGCAGTTGCAGGGGCAGAGTCCAGAAGTGCTGGGACCCTGGTGCTGGGACCCTGACTGGGGAGGGGGAAGAATTGGGAAGTGGCACTCTTGGATCCCAAGTACAAAAGTCCTGTGGCAGCAGGAGGCAGAGAAGTGTCGCTGCTCGGTCAAGACAGTAATAGGAAGTGGATGGCAGTTCCCCTGTCTAGGGATGAGGAAAGGGTAAGTGAAATGTCCATCTGGGCAGCCAGGAAGAGGCCTGTGTTTTTGTGTGTGTTAAAGGTTGACTTTTCAACCTGAAAATCTGTCTTTCACAGTGGCAGAAGAATAGAGGGGAGGCCAAAAGACAAACTGAAAACACATTTGATTTTTTTAAACCAATTTATTTGGGCCAATCTTGTGATTTTTGATCTTTTGAGGTTGGCAATACTTTATCCATTTGTTTCTCTATATCTCATAAGAGCATCCCAGATGAATGTCCAGCACCAGTAAAAAGCGACCAGTTGGTTCCCTCAACAAAATTGGCTCAATTTTGGGGAACATTAGGAGTGACAGCACAATCTTATTAGTGTTTTAAAACTGCCCATTTTGTAAGTCTGAATGTAATCTCTTTGATATGGGTAGGTTCAAAAGGCTCATCACTCTAGACCAAAGCCTCTCTTAGCATTGTCTTTTTTTATTTCCCACCATTAAAAATATCCTCCCACATGCAATAATTTGTATCTTTCCAACCTTAATCTCATTTTGTGTGTAGCCCCCTGAACAAGCAGGGATGCCCCAAGAGAAGAGACCCACCTGTTGGTACTAGGGGGTCCACTCCAGAGTCCTGCACTGCTGTTTTCTCCAGAGCAGCAGGGCAGGTGAGGGGGATATGGCTCCCCTCCGTCACCCTTGTGACCCTCCTCCCTCAACCAATGGGAGGAAGGAAGACAGCAGACCCCAGAAGCTTAGAGGGCAGAAGAAAGCCAGAAAGACTGCAAGCAGCGTCTGGCTCCGTGCAGTGCCCCAGATGCCTGGGAAAGCAGGAGGAAGGCTATCAATAGCTATGCTTTTCCTCCACCAGGCAGAGACCAACTGGGGAGCAGACAGGAAAGAAGGTCTCCTACCAGCACAGCACATCCAGGACCAGCAACTGGCCTGTCTGTAACCTCAGCCTACAGAAAAGCCCGAGGAGGGGACAATCCGCTCCTCCTTCCACCAGCCTCTCTCTCCTACCACTGACTGCAGCCTGCTTCCCCCGTAGCAGCCCACCCCAGATCTGGGATTTTAGATCAAGAGACGTGACCTGCTTGCAGCTGAACTTTGTTCCAAATTTTAAAGACTGTCAGCACAGCTCCAGAAGGGACTGGGGGATTAGTCCCTCTCCAACAATCCCCAGGGAGGACCTGCTTGCTTACATCAGTCCTCTGACTGCTCACGCAAAATAGGAGCCTGAGTGAGTACCTGGTTTCAGAGTAACAGCCGTGTTAGTCTGTATTCGCAAAAAGAAAAGGAGTACTTGTGGCACCTTAGAGACTAACCAATTTATTAGAGCATAAGCTTTCGTGAGCTACAGCTCACTTCCTCAGATGCATATCGTGGAAACTGCAGCCCACTGCTGCACGATATGCATCTGAGGAAGTGAGCTGTAGCTCACGAAAGCTTATGCTCTAATAAATTGGTTAGTCTCTAAGGTGCCACAAGTACTCCTTTTCTTTTTGAGTGAGTACCCTGTATTATAGTGAGGTAGTTAGGGTTTAATCTTGCACCATTAAAGTACATTGCATCTGCAAATTCCCAGTATAATCAAGTATGTTTCTAACAGGATCTCCTTGCAGGCCCGCAGTGTGTCTCCATGTGCACCACCTGGGTATGTGGGGGAAATAGACGGAATTGAGAGGGGATAGGCTTTTGTTTAGGAAAGTTGGGGGAGTATGTGGTCACATGACCTAGTGTGCTTGCTGGCATAGCCTTTAGTAATTAAAATGCATTAATATATCTAATCATTTTAGTCATTTAATATTTATACTAATCCTGTATTTCTTTTTAATCAAATCCTTCTGTAAAGTTTATAGTTACTGTTTTTAATTTGTTTGCTTGTGTGAGTGTGAGTTCTAGGGTGGTACCACTGCCTTAGTGAGAGTAAACCCCTTGTCTCACTGGAAGCACTGCCAAGTAGCTTTATTCTTTAGCAGACCAGCAGAAGGAGTCTGGCATCTATCAGCAGCCTTGCAAACGAGCCCAGGCGACAAAAATGGTGGAATTGTCCAGAGACTGTGAGGTATCCCTCTCCTGTTTGCACATCATACATGTACTAAGCCAGCACTAAAAGGGCAGTAACATGATACTATGGGCAGTAACTAGGAACAATCTGTAAACACCAGTGAGATCAGAGAAACAATACAAAAGGATAACAATGAATTAAAACTTAATATAGATCAGAGTCTGTGACAGCGTTCCTATCCAACCCGCTATTAAGTAATTTTGAGAGTAGAGTTTCATGAGACACGAGCAATACTTTAGTAAAATTCAAATATGTTGCATTGGCTGTTAGACCCATTTTTTAAACTCAGTTCTCTGACTCCTGTCACTAATTCTAGCACCTGTTTGGTATGAATGTTGTCCTGTCCTCCCAGTATTAGTAAAGCTATTGACTGAACCTGGTCACTTAAAATATAGCATCCAGTCACTTGCCATTGTTGGTATGCTTTAACTTCAGCACTTATTAACTGATCAGATATTAATTGATTTTATTCTTACAGGAACTACCCCCAAAGCTTTGATTTTGAGCTTGTATTTAAATAGTTATGCAATCTGCCTGCGGGTAGTAAAAACAAATTTGGAAGTGGTTAATAGCAATTTGATCAATTTTCTAGAAAAGCAACATGTCATACTCTTCCCTTCTGATCTGTGAACATTTTCCCCTCCCATGTTCTGTAGATACTCAGGAGAAAGTATGTGATTAGATTGACTTTGTTGTGTGACATGATGATACGTCAATACAGATGGTTTGATACCATCACTGTACTTCAGGGAATCTTAGTCCAGAATATTATGCTAATGCCCCCTTCAGTTTAACACTTGGGCTTTGTCTTCCTATACTGTTACCACAGCAATATGTCTGGTAATGGGGATAGGGTTGCCACTTGTCCTGGCTTTCTCAGGATTGTCCCTTATTTGAAGTAGCAGTCCTGGGAAATCTGGAAGGGTGTCAGTCCACTCCTTTTTTGAAGTAACTCTCCCTTGGCACCAAGCAAGATTGGGGCCGCACTGTACAAATACAGAGTAGTAGACGTCCATGGCCTGAAGAGTTGACAATCTAACTGGACAGACGCAGGGTGGGAGACGAGGTATAACACATAAGCAGAGTGAACAATAGCATGGCAGCAAATGTCCTGTTAGTTCCACAATTTTTTTGGGGGGGAGACTACCTAGGAGGGGAATAAGCTAAACGGAAAGAAAAAGGAAGGGGAAGGAGGTGAGAGGGAGTAGAGGAGGCAAGTTCGGGGGAAGAGACTGGGAGGGAAAGTGTTGGAGCAAGCAGCCAATCTGTACAGGGCAGAGAAATTGCAGTCAAACCTGTAGAATGTTTTCTGAATGTCCTGAGGTACCTGCTTTGGCTGCATCTGCCCCTACTAGTTGGAGTCTCTGGCTGGTTGCTCTCAGCCTTTCTCCCCCCACCCCTTCCAAGGCCACATCCTGGGGGGAAGGGAGGCATCACTTGGCTTCTAGTGAGTGTGTGTGATACCTGCATAAAGTTCGAGGTCCTGAGGGATGCTGTGGGGAGAGGTGGTTCCAGTTGGGTCCCATTTTACCCCTTTCTTCCATACAGCTGTCCCTGCTTTGGCTGCTTCTGCTGGTATGAATTACAGGGTCTCTGGCTGATTGTCCACTATATAATAATATGTCCAGGATTGAGAAGAAACAGACAGTGAATCCAATAAATTGCTATTAGCACTGTTGATAAATAATCCAAGGTAATATTGGGTCAGTAAATCTTTTTTCCTGGTTCTTTAAAATGGTTCTATGCATTTGAGTTCAATGGGAGAGAGGGAGCAACCAAGCTTAATAAAAATCAGCATTACAACAAAAATATCCCCCCAAACTCCTCCTCATTAAATGAAGTTTAACACCCTCAGGAATGCAATCTCCAGTAGCTCCCTCTGCCCTCCAGAGATTACAGGCTTTCCCAGAGTACTCCTCTTCACAAATCCCAACTCACAGTTCTCTCCTCTGACATCCCTTTTAAAAAGGATTTTGTGTCTGTCGTCTATGCTTTATTTCCACGATCTCTCATTGCTGGCAGAGGCTCCCTCCTTCTCTCTAAGGTTGATTTCCCAAATCCAGCAAAATTAAGTCTCCCCCTCTCTATTATCCTTGTGCTGTAGTTTTCTAATATTCTGGGCTGCTATTAATGTGCAAATCAGATAACTTCGTAATCTCAGAGCTACTTCCTCTCTGCTCCCATCTGGGATATCTCCTATTGATGCTGTAGTCCTGTTCACGATAGGTTCCTCATTTTCCATAAACTGAGTCCCTATTATCCCCAGTTACCACTAACAAATTCCAGCTGGCTGGGGCCCTTCTTTCCTCCCAGCGAATCAAATTATACTCCCAGGGCTTGATTTTCAAGGAGTCCAATATGATAATTAACAGGTTAATCTATTGAAAGATGGTTTAGGTTATTGTCATTGCTTGGTCTGTTCTACTCAGGTGTGCCTTGAGTTCTTACACCAATAAAACAAATAGGTCTGGCTCTCTTATTGTGCACTTTCATAGCACAATAGCAACAAGCCATCTTGATTGCATGCATCAGGCCTCTGTTATGTTTTGATTGAAATAAGCAAGCAGTGAGAAAGATTAAATAGGATTCTTTATTTAAACAAATTCACCAATTGTAACAGCTCTACTTTCTTGCTTTCTTCCCCGTCCTCCTTTTCCTCACCTAAACTCCCACCAGTGTTTCCAGTACACATTACATTTATTCATGCCTATTGTAGTCAATTAACCTTGAATTTGAGAGGTCCTCATGATAATAGGTCTGTTGTATCTATTAATAATTCTGTCCCCTTTCTTCTACCTGTCTTTCAGATCTTGTTTCCATTCCTTTACATTACACTGTGTTTCTCCTGTTCATATGCAACAGTTAAATACCATTTTTTCCATGACTAACGTTTCTGATTGTTTCAGGTAAACAAACTGAGCAGACAAGCTTAGACTACAGAATGACAATGGACAAAGGAGAGCTTCCCTCCCTGGAGAATAAATTAATGAAGAAAGAAAGAGAGTTGAAGAACACAGAGGAGAAGAAAGGATCCACATGGAGCTATTTGAAGAAAAAGAAAGGATAATCAGGTAGATGTGTGCAGTATAACATGGACAAGCCCAGTACAATTTTACAGTTCTGTAGCACTAGAAGCAATTCCTGATCCAGGTGAGTTACAGTCCCAAAGTCCAGACCATTTTTTTTAACTTCTTAACTCTTTCAAGGCTTTTGTAAGTGGCTCTCTCCAGAACTGCCTTCTTGTTTGTTTCATTTCCCTGTTCTTTTGATCTTGGAACTGCTGTCACTTTCCAGTGATGAATATCTAGACTTTTGCTTACAGGGAGGCTCTGAGGAATCATCTGTTGACAGAGTTTGAAGCTGAGAGATTAAGGATTGCTGTCAGCAGAATTAAACTAAATAAGGGCAGAAGTCACTTTGAACATGAACTTGATTCTCGTGTACATGTGGTCCTGGACTCTCTAACCAAATGGCATTCCCACAGCAGATGTACTGAAGAGGTGCAGATGCTTGACATCGTTAGTAGGCAATGGTGTCTTTGCTTCCTACTTCATGTGTTTTGGCTGGGGCACTGACAAAATAAATGTTGTTACATTAGCCTAACCTGGGAGGTCAGAAATGGAGTGTCTGGTATTCAGCCTCAGCCCAGTGGCCAACAGGGATGTTAGATTTGAGATCCTATTCCCTGTATTGTCCTCAGTGGGGGTAAGAGTGTCTCTAGAAGACAGTGTAGATCTTAAAGTTTAAAGGTCTTAAAGACAGAGGTCTTTTAAAGGATCTATATTTTGCCAAATGACTACCATGAGAACTGATTATCAAATCTAGCCCAGTTACATCAACTATAACATTGATTATATACAAACATAAGAATGCCCATATTGGATGGGATCAATGGTCCATCTAGCCAGTGCCAGATGTTTCAGAGAAGAGGGCAATTTTGAGTGATCCATCCCATGTCATTCATTCCCAGCATCTAGCAGTCAAAGGTTTAGGGACACCCAGAGCATGGGGTTGCATCCCTGACCATCTTGGCTAATAACCATATATCCTCCATGAATTTATCTAATTCTTGTTTGAACCCAGTTATACTTTGGCCTTCACAGCATCCCCTGGCAATAAATTCCACAGGTTGACTGTGTGTATTGTGTGAAGAAGTACTTCCTTGTGTTTGTTTTAAACCTGCTGCCTGTTAATTTCATTGGGTGACCCCTGGTTCTTGTTATGTGAAGGAGTAAGTAAAACTTCCGTATTCACTTTCTCCACACCATTCATGATTTTATAGACCGCTAACATATCCCTTCCTTAGTCATCTCTTTTCCAGGCTGAACAGTCTAAGTCTTTTTAATCTCGCCTCAGAGGGAAGCTGTTCCATACCCCTAATCATTTTTGTTGCCCTTCTCTGTACTTTTTCCAAATCTAATATATCTTTTTTGAGATGGGGTTACCAGAACTGCACGCAGTATTCAAGGTATGGACGTACCCATGCATTTATGTAGTGGCATTATGTTCCATTATCTATCCCTTTCCAAATGGTTCCTAGCATTCTGTCAACTTTTATGAGTACTGCTGCGCACCGAGCAGATGATTTCAGAGAATTACCTATGATGACTCCAAGGTCGTTTTCTTGAGTGGTAATGGCTAATGTAGACCCCATCATTTTGTATGTATAGTTGGGACAGTGTTTTCTAGTGTGCATTACTTTGCATTTATCAACACTGAATTTCATCTGCCATTTTGTTGTCCAGTCCCCCAGTTTTGTGAGATCCCTTTATAACCCTTCGCAATCAGCTTTGGACTTAACTACCGTAAGTAATTTTGTATCATCTGCGAACTTTGCCACCTCACTGTTTACCTCCTTTTCCAGTTCATTTATGAATATGTTGAACAGCACTGGTCCTGATACAGATCCTTGGGGCACCCTGCTATTGACCTCTTTCCAATGTGAAAACTTACTGTTTGTTCCTACTCTTTGTTTACTGTATTTTAACCAGTGACTGATGCATGAGAGGACCTTCCCTCTTATGCCATGACCCCTTGCTTTGCTTAAAAGCCTTTGATAAGGGACCTTGTCAAAGGTTTTCTGATAGTTCAAGTACAATATATCCACTGGATCACCCTTTTCCACATGTTTATTGACCCCCCCCAAAGAATTCTAATAAATTGGTGGGCATGATTTCTCTTTAAAAAAGCCTTATTGACTCTTTCCCAGCATATGTTCATCTATGTGTCTGATAATTCTGGTTTTTTTTTTTCATTAGTTTCAACCAATTTCTCTGGTATTTAAGTTAGGCTTATCGGTGAGTAATTGCCAGGATCTGGATCTTTCTGTAAAAATTGGTGTTCCATTAGCTATCCACCAGTCATCTGGTACAGAAGCTGATTTAAGAAAGAGGTTGCATACCACAGTTAATAGATCTGTTATTTCATATTTGAGTTCCTTCAGAACTCTTGGGTGAATACCATCTGGTCCTGGTTGTGACGGGTTGGATCACAGAAACCCCCTTGGGGCTGCCAACTGATGTGCCAAAACTACTTCTGCCCCTGCTTTCTCTGCCAGCTTGGGACTCCAGCACCCTGTCTTGCTGAGCCAGACATGCCAGTCTGCTCCAACACAGACCCAGGGTCTGAACCACGTGTCCCAAAGCTGCAGACTTAACTGAAAGCAGCTTAAGAAATGTTCCTGTCTTTAACACTCAGATACCCAACTCCTAATGGGGTCCAAACCCCAAATAAATCCGTTTTACCCTGTATACAGGGTAAACTCATAAATTGTTTCCCCTCTATAACACTGATAGAGAGATATGCACAGCTGTTTGCTCCCCCCCAGGTATTAATACATACTCTGGGTTAATTAATAAGTAAAAAGTGATTTTATTAAATACAGAAAGTAGGATTTAAGTGGTTCCAAGTAGTAACAGACAGAACAAAGTCAATTACCAAGCAAAATAAAATAGAACACACAAATCTATGTCTAAGAAAACTGAATACAGATAAAAACCTCACCCTTCGAGGAATTCCAGTAAGCTTCCTTTTACAGACTAGTCTCCTTCTAGTCTGGGTCCAGCAATCACTCATCCCCCCTGTAGTTACTGTCCTTTGTTCCAGTTTCTTTCAGGTAACCTTGGGAGTGGAGAGGCTATCTCTTTAGCCAGCTGAAGACAAAATGGAGGGGGTCTCCCAGGGTTTAAATAGACTTTCTCTTGTGGGTGGATACCCCTTCCTCCCCCTGTGTAGAAGTTCAGCTATAAGATGGAGTTTTGGAGTCACATGGTCAAGTCACATGTCCCTGCATGACTCAGAACTTACAGGTAGTGGCCATGGTTTAGAAACTTCTTTGAACATCCTCAAGTAGACTTATGTGGATTGACGCATTCCAAGATCCATTGTTCGTTAAGTGCTTCTTGATCGGGCACTTAATTTGCACATTCCTTTCTCAAGAAGCTGACCAAATGCTTCATAAAGGTTACTTAAAAATCAAGCTAGTACACAGCCAATATTCATAACTTCGAATACAAAAATGATACATGCATACAAATAGGATTAATAGATTCAGTAGATCATAACCTTTACAGAGATGTGTTACATGGCATATATAGCATAAAACATATTCTAGTTATGTCATATATACATTCATAAGCATATTTCCATAAAGCCTTATGGGGGGCACCGTCGCACTGGTGACTTATTACTATTTAATTTATCAATTTGTTCCAAAACCTCTATTGATGCCTCAATCTGAGACTGTTCCTCAGCTCTGTCACCTTAAAAGAATGACTGTTTGGCAGGCTTCCTGCTTCTGATTAACAAAAAATTGCTGTTAGTTTTTGTGTCTTTTGCTAGGGTGCTCTTCAAATTCTTTTTTGGCTTGCCTAATTATAGTTTTACATTTGACTTGCCAGAGTTTATACTCCTTTCTATTTTCCTCACTAGTATTTGACTGTTAGTGTTTAAAGGATGTCCTTTTGTTTCTAACTGCCTTGTCTTACTCTGTTTAGTCATGGTGGCCTTTTTTTGTTCCTCTTAGTTTTTTTTTTTAAATTCAGGGTGTATATATAGCGTGAGCCTCTATTATGGTGTTTTTAAAAAATTTCCATGCAGCTTGCAGGAATTTCACTCTTGTGACTGTTCCTTTTCATTTCCATTTAACTAGCCTCCTCATTTTGTGCCGTTCCCCTTTTTGAAGTTCAATGGTACTGTAGTGGATTTCTTCGGTATTTTCCTCCCTACAATAATGTTAAATTTATTACATTATGGTCTCTATTACTGAGCGGTTCAACTATATTCACCTCTTGGACCAGATCCTGTGCTTCACTTAGGACTAAATCAAGAATTGCCTCTCCCTTTATGGGTTCCAGGACTAGCTGCCCCAAAAAGCAGTAATTAATGGTGTCTAGAACTTTTATCTCTGCTTCCTGTCCTGAGGTGACATTTCCCAGTCAATATGGAGATAGTTGAAAACTCTCATCATTATTGGTTGTTTTTTTGTTTTTGTAGTCTCTAATCTCCCTGAGCATTTCACAATCACTGTCACCATCCTGATCAGGTGATCAATAGTATATTCCTGCTGCTATGCTCTTATTGTTTAAGCATGGAATTTCTATCAATAAAGATTCTATAGTACCGTTTGATTCATTTAAGATTTTTCCTGTATTTGACTCTATGCTTTCTTTCACATATAGTGCCACTCTCCTATCAGAATGACCTACTTTGTCATTCCGATATATTTTGTACCCTGGAATTACAATGTCCCATTGATTGATTGTCATCATTCCACCAAGTTCCTGCAGTGCTTATTATATCAATATCCTTGTTTAATACCAGGCACTCAAGTTCCTCCGAGTATTTAGACTTTTTGCAGTTGTATACAAGCACTTATAAAATTAGTCAATATTTAGTTGTCTGCCTTCATGTGATGTAATTGAATGGGACTCTTTTTCATTTGACTGTCCCTGCATGACTCAGAACTTACAGGTAGCGGCCATGGTTTACATACTTCCTTGAACATCCTCAGGTAGACTTATGTGGATAAAGTACAGGTAAGAACTGAAGAGAAATAGAGTATCCTCTTTAATAAATCCTTTGCTAAGGGACGTGTCTATCTGAATGGTGTGATCCTCTGGACCTGTTGGCTTTCCCTCAGCCCTTAGTTTACAAGCACCTCTACAACCTTTTTAATTTTACATGCCGGCAATCTGGTTCCGTTTTGATATAGGTGGAACCCATCCTTAGGTGGAGCCTATATGTTATACCGCCGTTAAAACTGGAGTGGCTGAAAATAAGTTGTATGGAGTTGTGTAAACAAGATATGGGTAGTATTGTACCCATCTGAGAGAGCCCACATAATGCTTTTGCCATATGAACCATTCACATCTTTGGTTTCCCTCCTCTCAGAAAGACAGGCTGCACACACTATTGTAGCAGGGTGTTTTGCCTCTTAAGGGCTGGAAGGCTTGGGGCTAGTCAAGCCTGATTACTAAAGAGGCACATCTGGGTTGGATTAGCCGCTTCATTGCAGCTTTCTGCTGCTCTGAGAAGGGGGGAAGCTCAAGAAACTACACAGAGGAAGAAAGGCTCATGCAGGAAAGACCCTGACACCGTGGAAGGCAGAAGGCTGAGCTGCAGCCAGGTAAAAATGTGGGCTGGGCCCAGTTTAAAACTGGTTTGTGTTGGGCTACCAGGGGAGAGACTCCATTGAGTTCTGTTCATGGCAGACTTGTTGCTAGCCTGAGAGGAGCTGGTGAAGGGTGAATTAAAAGGACCCAGTAGAAGATCAGTCCAAGATCTAGAAGGAGGGCTGTGGGGCTTTCTTAATCAAGAGGGAAGTATTGAAGGCCATACCTTATTTTAGAATTAAGGAGCTTAACAACCTTCCCACTCCCAAATGCAGATGCATCCTCTTTTGGCAGGAGGTATTTTTAAAAGTACTGTTTAGAGCAGTGGTTTTCAACCTGTTGTCCACGGAACCTTGGGGTCCACAGACTATGTCTAAGATTTCCAAAGTGGTCTACACCTCCATTTGAAAATTTTTAGGGGTCCTCAAATGAAAAAAGTCTGAAAACCACTGACGATATATTAGTTCTGAGATATATGCGGGGAGTGAGGTGGGGCTAAAGGGAGAAGATATAACCTGGGTTTGTGTTCAGCATATGTATTTATTTATACAGAAAATGTATTCATTTATACAGCATCAGTGGGAGTCAGCAAGAGCCTGCCATCTCCACAAGTCTTGAATAATCAAGCCTAATCAAGAGCCCATAGTGAATTAACTCAGGGGAGCTTGTCTTCACTAGAAAATCAGGTCATCTTAGAACATGAACTTGAGTAGTTGTTTTAACTGCTGTGATGTAGAACATAACTTTGCAGTCAGTGTAGATGGGGACAAGTCATATGTAGCTTTGTCAGCTAGTCAAAGGTAACTGGTTTCAGTAAGGTTTTATCCACAGCCTGCTGACGTGAACTGAAACCCAACGGCCCTTGTCTACGCTGACTGTTAAGTCATATTTAACTTCAGGTATGTTAATAAGTCCTCAAGTGTGACTTAATTTTCTAGTGAAAACCAAGCCCAGGAAGCAGAAACTAAGCTTTATTTCCAATGAGCTCCTGTTCCCTGATTAGAAGTGCTGCAGGTTAGCTCCTCAAAGCTCCCACTGAGCACAGAATTGGGGCACAACTCCCAGCAGCTTCAGTTAACTTTGGGTACTGTGTAAAATACTGCCTGTAATTGCTATTCAGGTTTCTACAGGGCATGTGTCAGCACTCTTACCTTGTTATATCATATGACACCATTTGAACTACAGTATGAGAGTGTAAATGATCTAATTATCTGGCACCTTGCATGAAAGACTCTGTGTTCCAACACTTCTTGTCCTTTTTGTATGCTGTGGTATGGAGGTTAGAGTCCACTAAACTATCTCTTCAGCATTTATCTGCCCTTAATTCGATTACTTATTCCCAAGGACATGACAAAACTCCATGGCTTTTTCAGTCTTACCTCCTCACCTCCAGCCCCATTTAGTACAAGCTTATTTGCTGCTTTCTCCATCTTGGTAGGTGTAAGTTTAGTCCTTTTTTGCAGTATTGTCTGGTATATTTCTTTCAAAGTGTCCATATAGTTCCAATATCTTCTGGCCAGAATGCTGAGATGCTGATGGGTTCATGTTGATGGATTAGCCATTTGATTTTTCTTGAAATGAACAAAAAAGTAGGGAGGCTCCCTCTTCCCTATTATTCTATTGAAGTGTTGTAGCGGTCTTATGACAGGGCAGGATGATGCATTGGAATCTACATGAAACAAAAGATTCTCTGGAATATATAAGAGAAACAGGGAACTGGGTGACCCAAAAGTACAGGATACAGAATCTTCTTCCTTTTAACTTTATATGGTCAAATCCAGTCTATGTTGGTAGTGACTTGACGTCATTGCCATCTGATGGATGATTAATCGATTATAAACTATAGGTGAGATAATTGGGTGATCTCAGTTCAAAGTTCTGATAGACAGGTGTAGGTGTCTATAGCCCTAAAACAACCACCAGTCTTCATCTATCATTATTAAACCACCATCATGCCAGTTGGTACCCTCATTAACAGTCTCACCAGAGCTGCTATGGAACGTAAGGAGGTGGAAACTAAACTCCCCTCTTGCCATTAAGGTTGGTCCCCTCCAAGGAAGGGTTGAGGCAAATTCATGAAGCAGACTGGGAACAGAGGTCTGTTGGTGCTTCCAATACTTTAGTGGGATAGAGGACTTTACTCTTCAGAATTGTCAGTTCAGCTCCTTTCATCAGCATTAATTTCAGAAACGTACAAAAAGCAATACTTTTAATAATTTATACAATGTTAATGCTCCACAGTGTATATCTATATTTTTAGGAATGTGTATGTTAAAAATAAATACAGGTGCAGACTTAAAATAATGTTAAAAGCAAGTTCCAAAGCTTACTAGTGGCTGGAGTTCTCTGACTGTTGCTCTGCAGATTCATGATCCAGTGTCTCCTGTCAGTTTTCAGAACCTATACCTTTGTTATTAAACGGAAATATGAGGCACCGAAGACGGGCACTGAGGCACTGCAGGTGATGGTGCCATGGCTTATGATCACTAGCCTGATATGGCACCAGTTACATACATGGAGTTTTGTCTTTGACTTAAATGAAACCAGGCCCTATGACCTCTTCAGAATTTAAAGAAACATCTTCTGGTTCAAGGAAGGCCCCAGCAAGTTCTCTAGCAACAAGGAGTTCTTAGGAGGGAAGTGAAGCAAGGTTATCAGGCTTGATTTTTCTATATAGATCAGGGTCAGCTAAAGTCTGGTCTGTGGGTCAAATATGACTCATGAGATTTTCATTTAGCGTGTTGTGCCCTATGGCAAAACCCCAAAGCCAGATGGCTGCCTGGCACAAGGGCTGAGACCTGGCCTCTCTCTGCCTGTGGTACTGAAGATATAGAAATGGGTATAATTTCTTTTTCTCAGTTAGACTGATACTTTATATATCACCCTATTACATGATAAACAACACTTAGTGTCAGGTTTCAGAGTAACAGCCGTGTTAGTCTGTATTCGCAAAAAGAAAAGGGTACTTGTGGCACCTTAGAGACTAACCAATTTATTTGAGCATCAGCTTTCATGAGCTACAGCTCACTTCATCGGATGCATACTGTGGAAAGTATAGAAGATCTTTTTATATCTCATTTTTATATCTCATTTTTATAAATGAGATAAGCTATTACCAGCAGGAGTGGGGGGTAGGGAAAAGAAAACCTTTTGTAGTGGTAAACACCCATTTTTTCATGGTTTGTATATATAAGAACATCTTCTGTATTTTCCACAATATGCATCCGATGAAGTGAGCTGTAGCTCACGAAAGCTTATGCTCAAATAAATTGGTTAGTCTCTAAGGTGCCACAAGTAACACTTAGTGTGAAACAACATCTGTTTTCTTTTTTCTGTTCTGAATGTGTAAGGAAATTTGTGGTGTAGCTGAAAGAAACATTTGGACAGTAGGGTAAGTTTGCTAACATCTATTTCCAGACCCTGCTTATAAGGTTTTCATTTAATATAGCAAAGGTTCCTCCCTATTCATTATTCCCAATTCTCAGTCTCTCAAATGTGATCCTTACTTCTAATCCAAAAGAACGAAAAGAACATTACTTCCCTTTTATGGAGTTCCTATCTGGGTCTTTCTGTTCCTTCCTTCCTTCCTTCAGTTTTCTGTTCCTTTCTTCCTGTTCTTGTTTTCAGTTTCAATCCATCCATCAGTCTCTTCTAAAAAGTCCTACTGCCAAGCTAATAAAACTTGTGGCTTGATCATTTCATGCATGGTCTATTTGTGGACTCTTCTACCTCTCTAGTGATAAGTTGGTTTTGGGCCATTCTGCCAGAGATGTGTCTTGCTCAGGGATCTCCCCTTGTGTTGAGGATATTCCTTGGGGGCTGTTTCTGGGGCCTTTATGCTGCCGGAGCAATTAAATAATGTGAGTTAAGGGTGACTACTACCTGTGCTAACTCCCACTCATCTAATAATATTTCCTCTGGTTTTCTCCCTCAATCCCCCATGAGGCTTGTCGTAGCTTAAAGCTTTCCCATAGGTTTCAAAACTCTGCACATCGAGGAGATGGCAGTGTTTATTTAGATTTCCATCATTTAATTTTCCAAACGGACGAAGCACAAACAAGTAGTCAACTGAAATGCCCCAGGAATCCCATACAGCAAATAATCAAACCGATGTCAGACTTGTATCTTAGCAAGTTATGTTCTTTTCCCTCTTCCTCTGAAATTTTTTTCATCAAATGAATCTGTCAGTTTAATAAATAATAATATAGTTGCTATTGCTTATGGCTTCAGAGCATTCCAAGCCTCCACAGTAGCTTAAGCTGTCCATTGGTTAAGAATGATTGTTTATTTCAAACAAAATCCACTCGTAGATTGGGTTTTCATTGTTATAACCTGAACAAGCAGAGAATCATTTGTGTTGAAGGGATTGCCAGAAAGTCATCTGCTGGAGTCTGTCCCCTGCAATGTATCAGTGGAGACTTATTTCAGAGTAACAGCCGTGTTAGTCTGTATTCACAAAAAGAAAAGGAGTACTTGTGGCACCTTAGAGACTAACCAATTTATTTGAGCATAAGCTTTCGTGAGCTACAGCTCACTTCATCGGATGCATACTATGGAAACTGCAGAAGACATTATATACACAGAGACCATGAAACAATACCTCCTCCCACCCCACTCTCCTGCTGGTAATAGCTTATCTAAAGTGATCACTCTCCTTACAATGTGCATGATAATCAAGTTGGGCCATTTCCAGCACAAATCCAGGTTTTCTCACCTCCCCCCCCAACACACACAAACTCACTCTCCTGCCTCAAATCCCTAATAAACATAGTTGTGAGTGATGTGGTGGTGATTCTGCATCCACTCTTAGTATTTGTTCCATTATTTACTTCTTTTTGTAGCTGTGACAGAAGGGGCAAATTCCCATTTATTGTTATAATACTGCATCAGGAAACATATATCTTAGGTGGGGAAGGGAGCGCATGGAAAGTATTATCAGCCACCGCAGATACACCTAGTTCAGTGTCCCATTGCGTTAATTGTTGAGTGTTCTGAAATGTGACGTACTGGTAACAGTCGACACCCATGCTCTTGTAAGTACAAGAAGGGTGGTCATGTCAGTGCTGTGGACATAACCCTCAGGTTGAGAATCTATGGTCTGGTTCATTTTTAGGCTCTATCAGTGACCTGCTGTGTGACCTTGGGCAAGTCACTTTACTGCTCTGTGCCTGTTTCTTCTCTCACCCTTCATATTTCTTGCCTATTTAGACTGTAAGCTTGTTGGGGCAGGGACTGTCTCATACTGTGTTTGCACGGCACCTAGCACAATGATGCTTCAATCTCAGAAGGGGCTGCTAGGGGCCCTGGACCCACCCTCACCTCTATTTGGGAGGTTTAACACTTCCTGGGGATACCCAGGGTTGTGATGTACCTCACTACCACGTGCCCTTAGCATGAGGAAGCCTTGTCTGTGCTCTCTGTGGGTCAGCTCCCTGACTCCACTGGCTATTGACAACACAAGCACTCCCCTCCAGGCCTCCACAGGCCCTACTCCCTCTTTACAGGATCATGATAAGCACAGTCTTACCCCGAGTCCTCTGAGCATCCCTCCACAACATCTAGCCCTTGATCACTCACAGAATTACCAGACGCACTGGGGACAGTACACCACCGCTTACCAGTTAAATGTAGAACACAGCTCGGTTGTAGAACACAGCACTTAGATTTGTTTACAGAGAAAGCCAAGTATAAGCTTATTTAACAAAATAGCCATTCAAACGCTAGCAAGCATAAATATTGGAAACAAAGGGTTACATGTAAAATGAAATCATATTACACATATTAGAGTCTAAACTAACAAGACATTCTCCTGTCTCATAAATAAGGCCCTACCAAATTCACGGTCCATTTTGGTCAATTTCATGGTCATAGGATTTTTAAATTAGTAAATTTCATGATTTCAGCTATTTAAATCTGAAATTTCACAGTGTTGTAATTGTAGGGGTCCTAATCCGAAAAGGAGTCATGGGGTCGCAAGTTTATTGTAGTGGGGATTGCGATACTGCTACCCAGGGCTGGCCCACAACATTTTGGCACCTGAGGCAGGGAGCTCAGATGACGCATGAAACGTTCTTCAACTGACTGTATTCCACAATCTAGCACCTGGTTAAAGAATTCAACTTTGAATTGTCGTTTGGGGCCTCTTATGGGATTATCCCGTGCCTTGTAATCAAAATGTCTTCTTCGGTGACTCTTGTATTCTTGAATGGGTGGGAAAATAGCTTCAATGTGAAGTTCCTCTGCCAACTTCTGTGCACTCTTCTGAATGTTTTGAAATCCCTCATCTGACCGGTAAGACTGTAGGTATGACTTTGGTTTGTCCAGTTGTTCCATTACTCCAGATATATCAAGGTCAACACATTGGAGTCTCTTGCTTACAACATTTATTGCAAACAATATGTCATGCCACAACACTAAGCCACACAGAAATTTGAAGTTATATATGTTTCTGGTGATTCCATTTCCCTCTGCCACTGTTCTCCCACAAACAGTTCCTGTCATAACATTATCCTCCATAATGGCAACTATGGCATCATCTATCTTCCCAATTTGGTGTTTGACAGGCTTTATCGCCTCCACTCGACTTTCCCATCGTGAGGCATTTGGTGGTTTCAGTGTCAGAGAGGATGTTCCCAGATGTTGCTTCAAAATTTGCCATCAATGAGTTGATGCAGAGAAAAATACATCGATGCTTTGAATTACATTAAAAAATTCAGCAGCCTCACTAGAAGCTGATGCTGCATCACTGACCACCAAGTTCAGTGAATGAGAACTGCACGGGACAAAAAAACCTTGAGGGTTTAACTCTCTGATCCGTGTCTGCACTCCTCTATTCTTTCCTCTCATGTTGGCACCATTATCGTAGCCCTGAGCTCTCATGTCAGCTATCGCAATTCCCGTATCTTCCAGCTTTTTAAGAAGCACATTTGTCATACCAGTTCCTGTAGTATCATCAATGTCAATAAATTCTAGAAAATGCTCTCTGACAGTCACCGCTGCAGGGACATTTTCACTAGGTTCTGTTGTTACAAAACGCACCATTAAAGTAATTTGTTCCATATGGCTGATGTCAGGTGTGCAGTCCAGAAAAACGGAGTAATATCTTGCTGACTTCAGATCTGCCACAATCTTCTGTTTGACTTTTGTTGCCAGTGACTGTCTGATCTCATTTTGAATTGTTTTTCCAAGGTAGTGGTGTGTGTACATTTCTTGGATGGTGACCCTTCTTAGATGCTCCTGGAGTACAGCATCAAACTCAGCCATCAGCTCCACAATTTTAAGGAAGTTTCCATTGTTTGGCACCTACAGCTGATCTGAAGTGCCACGCAGTGCTCAGTTTTTGGGTAGCAAGCATTCTCACCATGGCAATGAGCCTTTTCAGAACATTTTGCCAGTAAAGAGACCATGATGCAATCTTCTCTTGATGCTGATCATCTATGGTGGCCTTTAACCTTAGTCTCATCTCAAGTTCTTTCCGCCTATGGCATGCTGTCTGGTGATTTGCTGCCTTCTCATGGCATGCCAGATTTCTAGACAGATTTTTCCAGTCCTTTGTACCTGTGGAACCCAATGTGGGTGGAACATTAGACTGGAAGAGTTTGCAACAAAAACAGTATGCAGCGTTCTGGGGTTTTGAGTACATAAGCCATGGGCTCTCCACTTTGTCACCATTGGGGATTTCACGCCAGTAATGTGTTGGATGGAAACTTCTATTTTCGTTGTCTTTGGGGAACATGAAGTTTTTCACTTGCTGTGGCCCATGCAGTACAAGGAAGTCCCTCAGGCTACTGCTCAAGTGAGTCCACAGTCCTGGATCATCTAGACTGAAGGAATTAAACTCAGTAGCAGCTGTTTCGTGCGCCTCTACCACACTCTTCTCTGATCTACACTTTTCTTCAGGAATGTGCTTGGTTACATCCATTTGAGATGGAGATATGGATGCTGCAGCAGCTGCCAGGTCACCTGCACTCTGACTAATTGTAAGATCGGGCATCTCCTCACCACTCACATCCTCACTGGGGCCGGAAGGCTCACCGTGAACGTTTGTGTCTATGTATCTCAGGAGAGCTCCTTCCTGCTTCCTTTGTTTTTTTTCTTCTTCTGAATGCTGCCCCAGAGGGGCATTTTCTTCTTTCGCTCACGACTGTTGTTCTGTGCCAGCTATAGTGGCTCTCACCACTCAGTTGAAGGGGACAAATAAGCAGGCTGGTAGCAGGGCCTGAGGGAGGGGAGCTATCAGCGTCTTAAGGGACTAACTGGCTCCTACTACTTCAGTTGACTGCCTGTTCTCCTCAAGTGGGTTCAGGGAAGCAGCAGGAAACAGGAAGCTCCCTGAGAAGTTGGTTTTAGAGAGGTACATAAGAGGCTCCTTCTCCTCTCTCTCCCTTCAGCTCCTGCTGCTTTCCGTTATTCCCTCTCAACTTTTCGCCTGCCTGCCTGTTATGTCTCTTGTGCCTTCCTTCCTCCAGCACAGCAGTCCACCATCTCTGTGCATCTAGAGCAGAGAGAATCCACATGCACCAGCAGCAGACACAATTTTCTACACTCTGGGTCCTAGTGGCGCCCCACCCCACAGTCCGGCACCTGAGGCGGCCTCCTCAGTTCGCCTCATGGTAAGGCCAGCCCTGCTGCCCTTACTGCTGCAGGTGTTGGCGCTGCCTTCAGAGGTGGGCGGTTGGAGAGCAGCGGCTGCTGGCCAGGATCCCAGCACTTAAGGCAGAGCCGCCGCCAGCAGCAGCGCAGAAATAAGGATGGCCTGGTACTGTATTGCCACACTTCTGTGCTGCTGCTTGCAGAGCTGGGCGCCCAGCCAACAGCCACCACTCTCTGGCTGCCCAGCTCTGAAGGCAGCACAGAAGTAAGGATGGCAATACCACAATCCCCCCTAAAATAATCTTGCAACCCCCCTGCAATTCCCTTTTGCATCAGGACCCCCAGTTTGAGAAACTCTGGTCTCCCCTGTGAAATCGGTATAGTAGAGGAGAAAGCGCACAAAAGACAAGATTTCACAGGGAGAATCCAGATTTCACAGTCAATGATGCGTTTTTCATGGCTGTGAATTTGGTAGGGCCCTACTCATAAAGGTTGTCTCATCCAAAAGTCTCTCTTTCAGCATTTAACAACCAGGTTGGCTGTGCTCCATCCCCTTCAGAAGACAAGCATGCTGGCAGCTTGTCTCTGAGATGGAGGATGCAGAATTTCTCTGTCTCTACAGTTATAGGTGAAAAATCCATTATCTTTAATTGTAAACAGAGGCACAGGGCAGAGGGTGGCTTTTTGTACCCTCTTCCCTACCTGTGCAAGGCTCGAGTTAATCTACCCCTGAGTGTGTCATCTCCATGATGGATTAGCATCCACCAAACTGAATCCAGAGAGAAGCAGTCAGCATAGGTTGGACTCAGGACTCTCACCCAGTTCTGCGTTATGCTATATACAGTCTATAGCAGGGGTGGGCAAACTTTTTGTCCCGAGGGCCACATCTGGGTATGGAAATTGTATGGCAGGCCATGAAGCTCATGAAATTGGGGGTTGGGGTGCAGGAGGGCATGAGGGTTCCGGCTGGGGGTGCAGGCTCTGGGGTGGGGATGAGGAGTTGGGGGTGCAGGAGGATGCTCCAGGCTGGGACCGAGGGGTTTGGAGGGTAGGATCAAGGCTGGGGCACGGGAGGGGGGCAGGCTCCGGGCAGCGCTTACCTCAAGCAGCTCCCCAAAACAGCGGCATGTCCCTCCTCTGGCTCCTATGCAGAGACGTGGCCAGGCGGTTCTGCGTGCTGCCCTGTGTGCAGGCGCTGCCCCTGCAGCTCCCATTGGCTGCAGTTCCCAGCCAGTGGGAGCTGCGGGGGCTGCGCTTGGGGTGGGGGCAGCGTGTGGAGCCCCCTGGCTGCCCCTATGTGTAGGAGCTGGATTGGGGACATGCTACTGCTTCCAGGAGCCATGTGAAGCAGGGAAAGCCCCAGACCCTGCTTCCCGGCAGGAGCTTGAGGGCCGGATTAAAACATCTGGAGGGCTGAATGTGGGCCCCCGGGCTGTAGTTTGCCCATCTCTGGTCTATAGAGAATGCTCCCACTCCCATTAATATACATGGAAAGTCTCTGACTTAAAGGGAATTGAAATGGACCCATAAGAAGGAATGTAGGATTTTCCATAGTGAATCAGATTACTGGTCACTCAAGTCTGGTGTCCTGCTTCCAGTAGTGCCCAGTTTTGGAGCTGGTATTTCAGGAAGATGAAAATGTCCAGTAATGGACCTAGCTAATTGTGAATGTCCTGCCGAGGAATGTGGGGTGGAAGTCTATTTCCTGCCCCCTGCTGAGAAGCTCCCACTTTTGCAGCAGGAACTTTATTTGCTCCTATCTTTGCATGAATAAATACAAATGTTGTTGTTGGCCAGGTTTTTTTTTAAGATCAGCTAGAGTACCTGCGTGTCAGTGAATTCCACAGGCTGACTTTGTGCTGTGTGTGTGTGTGTGTGTGTGTGTGAGAGAGAGAGGCTGTGTGCAGTGCTGAGTACAACGCCTCTGTAGGATTCCATATGAACTGCAGGCTCTGGAGGATATGGAGGCACAAGCATTGTGATGATCACAGCCAGTCTTTTCCTGACACTGTAATGAGTGTCTCAGTTACATCTGTACCTGACAAGGAGAAAGCAGAACCAAACCAATACAGCCACCACAGGTAAAGATGTGAATTGTGTGATTATTAATTCTTGGGGTCTGAGTCTCTCCTGTGCCGTGAGTGTAAAGCAGAAGTCTACAGTCATTTACACCAATAGCAGCATCTTACAGTCTATTGACGGTTTGCACAGGGGTGGATGACAACTCAGGGCGCCAGGCCGTGGAGAAACAGGTCCAACAACCTACTATTTGCTTTTGGCAGAATTGGTTGTGGCTACAGGAGCTGAAACGGGAATTCAATTCATGAACTAAGAATGAGTGAAAACGAAACAATTTGTGTTACAAGGACACATGGGAATCTATTTGCATCAGCCTTTGTATGATACTGTCTTAGACAAACCGTTGCCTGGTAAGTAGGGTTGGTAAATAAGACCTTTTTCTCTGGAGCAGACGACAAGAGAGGTTGTGGTTACAAAAGGTTGTAGAATTGTGGGTGCTCACCAGCTTTTAGGATTATTTTTTCCCTATTGGATTTAAAAGTAGCATTTTCACAACCTGTTTATAGAACAAACTGAGGTTTCAGACTGCTGAAGAAGAGGTGCCTAAAATATTGGAGGACAGCGTCTTGTAAATGTGTAGGTGCTTAAATTGCATTGCAGTGTATAGATGAGAAAGATGGAATTCTTCTTTTACTCTGTGATTTCAGATGAATGGTTCTTTCTGATGATCTTTTAGATATAGACGCTCTCACCTGTTTAGCTACTAATTACAGGAAAAAAGACTAGCTGTCATAGAACAATTATAGCTTGGAAAGGATTCCAAGCACTACTGAAAATCTGGAGTAATTCCACTAAAGTCAATGATGTAGAACCTGTATAAGATCACAATCAAGCCCATTGTGCTTTGTGTGTACTGTTTAGGATAAATGCCATGAGGCAATCAGTTTTTGGCAGGCAGCCTACTGAACTGTAAATGAATTGTGATTGCATGGGGCAAAGTAGAGGTAGAGACAACACTTTTTCAAAATATCCCCAGAGCCCTGAAATTCTTGTACCTGTGCCCATGGGTGGTGTGTGAACTTCCGGCTGGTTGAGGCTAGCCCGCAGCCCCGCCCTTTCTGCCCGAGGCCCCGCCCCTTCTCCCGCTGGAGCTCAGAGTCTCTCCCCCCTGTCCACCGCAGTCACTGGGCCCCATCCCAGGCTAGCCCTCCTTGTGCCAGGAGGGTGGGTGGCACACGCCCGCAGCCCTCCCCCAGACCGGGAGCGCCAGGATGGCAGGTGGCATAGCCAGAGCCAGCACTGGGGGACTGGAGCTGTACGCAGAGCGTGAAGCAGGAGGAGGGACTGGGAGTGGAGCGTGGGCAGGGCCACGCCTGGCTGTTTGGGGAGACACAGCCTCCGCCAGCCTATGGCACCCGCCACCCATGCCTGGGCCTATTGCCTACATTTCCTGCACTCCTCTGATCATGACTGTGATACCCACCTCCTGCTCAATCAGAGGTGATCACAGGAATCTCCAAAGGAAACTTCCCTTTTCAGGGTCTGTTTCTGACTGACTTAGAAACTCTGCTGAGTCACAACCTGCCCCACATCTGAGTTCTCTTTTGCATCAGGTCATTTTGTTTCATTTAATTTTGAAGCCCAAGAAAGAATAAATAATGGGAGATGGGACCAGACCTAAGCACTGCTGAACTTTGGGGCCATTGGCATCTGGAATTAGAACTATATAATTGGTGACAGTGGGCAGAGGAAAAACCCTGGTTCTGAACAGCTGAACTGTGTTCACTTCCACGATGTTGATATCTGAATCTCAACTTTATTTGTTTGTTATTTGTAGATTCCAAGGCCACAAGGGACCACTGTGATCATGTGGTCTGACCTGGATAACACAGGCCATAGAACTCCCCACCAAACCCTTTTAAGATCTTTAGGAAAAACATCCGATCTTGATTTAAAAATTGCCAGTTGTGGAGAATCCACCATGACCCTTGGTAAATTGTACCAATGGTTACTTTCCCTCACTGTTAAAGTTTTATGCCTTATTTCCCATCTGAATTTGTCTTGTTTCAACTTCTAGCCATTGGATCACATTATATCTTTCTCTGAGAGACTGAAGAGTCTATTATTAAATATTTGTTCTCCATGTAGGTGCTTATAAATGGTTATCAAGTCACCCCTTAATCTGCTCTTTGTTAAGCTAAATAGATTTAATCACCTTGAGTCTACCACTATAAGGTCTGCTTAGTCCTTTAATTGTTGTCATGGCTCTTCTCTGAACCCTCTTCAATTTATCAACATCCTTCTTGAATTGTGAACCCCAGAACTGGATGCAGTATTCCAGGACTGGTCACATCAGTGCCAAATACAGAGGTAAAGTCACTTTTCTACTCCTGCTTGAGGTTTCCTTGTTTATGCTCACAAGGTTTGCATTAGCCCTTTTGGCCACAGTGGCGCACTGGAAGCTCACACTCAGCTCATTATCCACCACTACTCCCAAATCTCTTTCAGAGTGACTGCTTCCCAGGAGAGAGTTGTCCATCCTTTAAGTACCACCTACATTCTTTGTTCCTACAAAGTGTAGATTTACCTGTAGCCATATTTAAATACATATTGTTTGCTTGTGACCAGCTTACCAAGTGATCCAGATCGCTATCCAGGACCTGTCCTCTTAATTATTTATCATTCCTCCAATTTGAGTCTTTTGCAAACTTTATCAATGATGGTTTTATGTTTCCTTCTAGGTCATTGATTAAAATGTTAAATAGCATAGAGCCAAAAACTGATCCCTGTGGGATCTTGCTGGAAACACAGCTGCTTGATGGTGATTCCTCATTACAGTAACATTTTGTGATCTATCAGTTAGCCAGTTTCTAATACATTTAATGTGTGCCATGTTAATTGTATATTGTTCTAGATTTTAATCAAAATGTGGTTGATACCAAATCAAATGCCTACAGAAGTCTAAGTATATTACATCAGTGGTTTTCAGCCAGGGGTACACAGAGGTCTTCCAGGGGGCATATCAACTCACCTAGATATTTGCCTAGTTTTACAACAAGCTACATAAAAAACACTAGTGAAATCAGTACAAACTAAAATTTCATACAATGACTTTTTTTATACTGCTCTATATACTATACACTGAAATATAAGTACATTATTTATATTCCAGTTGATTTATTTTATAATTATATGGTAAAAACGAGAAAGTAAACACTTCTTCAGTATTACTGTGCTGTGATATTTTTGTATTTTTATGTCCGATTTTGTATACAAGTAGATTTTAAGTGAGATGAAACTTGTGGGTATACCAGAGAAATCAGACTCCTGAAAGGGGTATAGTAGTCTGGAAAGTTTGAGAGCCATTGTATTACATTAACACTGTTACCTTTATCAACCAAACTTGTAATTGCATGTAAAAAAATCAAGTTAATGTGATAGGATCTGTTTTCCATAAACCCATATTGATTAGCATTAATTATATTATCCACCTCTAATTCTTTATTAATTGAGTACCATATCAGTCACTCATTATCTTGCTAAGGATCGATGTCAGACTGACCGGCCTACAATTACTTGGGCCATCCAGTTTGCCCCTTTTAAATATTGGCACAGCTTTAGCTTTCTACCGGTCTTCTGGAACTTCCGCAGGGTTCTAAGGCTTTTCAAAATCAACATTAACGGTCCAGCAAGTTCCTTATCCAGTTCTTTATGGCTCAGACACATCTGTAAATATCTGGATGTAAGAGATCAAAGTGACTTCCTATTGTCTTGTTCCCAGAAATCCTGGGCTGTACCTCCATTATGTACTCTTGTTGGAATGAGGGATAGCATAGCAGGAGTGTCAGCTCAGAGAACCGTGGCATTTCCCTAACTGTCAGGTCACTCTTCCTTTGGTCTTGGTAAGCATCCTGTTCTTAAGGAAACAGTTCATTCCATGACCAGATTTACAGGAGCCACCACTACAGAAAAAGTATCCACAAAGAGTGAGGTACGTACACTGAGTATGTTATGTCCACGCCACTCCTTCTACAGCTCACTGCTTCCCAGACACCTGCTCTCAGGCTACAAGTGCACTGAGTACCTTCTGCAGTGGATGTGAACTGGGGACTTCCTTTGCCTATGAAAACTGCAACAGTTGTAATACAGGAGCAGGTTTTTGGTGGGAATCACAGCTCAAGAAAAAGCACCAGCTTCAACTTGCACCTCATAGGAAATAAGTGAATCTGAAGTTAAACATTAAACAAAACGTCGGGGAATAACGGGTTTATCATTATCTCAAGTCTGCAAACGGTGATCTAAGGATAGGAGAAGGAAGGGAACCGAAGAAGCAAGCAGGATGGACTCCTCCACAAAAATCAATAATGCTGCAGACATCTTGGTCATAGTCCTCTATTTCTTGGTAACCCTGGCAGTGGGAATGTGGGTACGTCTGGATTTTTCTTTCTTAATGAAAATATAGTTTATTGGATTCTAGGAAAATGGCTTCATAAATTAAAATGTATAAATTGCCTGCTGCTTTATTGGGGGTGTGGATTAAAAGGTGGCAGGATGGAGATTATGTTGGGAAGTACTGGGGAAGTAGGACCTGGTATGAGGCCTGGATTGGGGGTGAAGAAGATGAGATTGTGGTGGAGGGGAGCATAGATGTGGCTCGGAGTGAAGGTGGAGGAGGGATATCTGTACTGATAGGACTACAGGAGATGGCTGATGGATGGAGATCTGGATAATGGTGAAGTGCAGTTTTTAGCAGATTAGAGGTGGGGACCTGGTGAAGTACAGAGTGGGGGTGGAGGTGGGAATGGGATGGTAATGGTGGTGGATGGTTGGAGATGGGGTCCTGGAGCAGAGGCAACTGCAGTGGGAATTCATGATGGCGTAGGAATTGGAGTGAAGTGTGAGAGGTGGGATAAATGGGGATTGCAGTGAGGTTGATTGTGCTAGGAAGGTGGGGATGAGTACTGGACGAAGTTGCAAATGGTGGGAATTGGAATAGAGCTAAAGGTGGAAGAGAGGTGGTAATGGAGTGGCAGATGGGCATTACTGCAGGATGGATATGAAATGGATGAGAGCACAGACAAGGTCTGGACACAGGAGAATGACAACTTTCCATCAACAGGATTTCACTGAAGTTAGTCCATGGCAGGCTAATGCAGGATAGAGTCACACCCCAGGTGGCTGCAAACAAATTCTTAGTGTAGACAAGCCCTTAGAGAAAAACCAGTTCTTTCACACCTAATGGGTAAAGTAGGTCTAGATACTGAAACATTCAAAGGAAAAAGGGAGATAGTTTTTGTTGTGATGCTGCCCTAGTGGAAAACACTAGTGTGTCACTTGACTGAAGAGCTGAGATCCCTTTCAGGAACAGAGTCTGTGTATTCTATCTGAGGAGAGATCAGAGACTGTCCTTGGGGAAAATGCTGCTAGTCCCTTGAGGAAAGAGCCAGCAGTTAACCAGAATGAGTCAGGGAAACCTGCCCCTCGGTGACCGACCTGTGCACTCCCCTGAAATAACCCAGGAGTCCATGCCATAGAACAGAGCAGCAGCTGCAGACAAAATCTTCCACACTAGCAGCCTGTCAGACTTTTGAAAAGTGATTAACTTTTGAGGCCAATGAACTAGTTAAAGTTTGTTCAGCACTTAGAAGATGTGAAGTACCTGCACCTGTACCTCTGGCCGAGTGTATTGGAGGCCAAGGGTTGGATTGTACCAGAGAGGCTGTCCATTTATTTTCCGTCCCATAGAAGCAAAACACAATTGAGGGTCCATACCTTTCATGAGAGCACTGCTTCTTCCTAGTGCACCCTGAGGTGCAAGCAACCTCAGCTGAGCAGGGAAGAATGGGGAGGAGGCCCCCTCATCAGCCCATTCTAGCCAGCCAAGCTGTCCATTGACTCAGAAGGGTGCAGCATGCTCTCCTCTAAGGAGTGTTGTGGCAGAAACACTTCCATTGCATCTTGGGGAGGGAACCAGGCTTGTGCCTTAAAGGTACAATCTGACCTGAAGTGTGATTATTGTAATTTATTATTGACTGTAATTCTTTGTAACATAAACTCCTGGGGCAGAAGAGGGCTGGCAGGTGGCATTTCAGGCACTGGAGCATTGAAGTTTCTACTTGTTTTGAATAGTTGCTAAGAAGTTTAATGTTAAATGTGTCTTTCCACCAGTGTTGTCCTTTTCCATTAGACAAATATTGATTCAACTATTGTATGTAGTGAAACATGTCCCTGTTTGTTTATTTTCTTGCTTCTATATTAGGATCTGCGATCTGGCTCACTTTTGCTTACGCCCTCTCTGGGTCTGATCCCATTGTCTGCAAAGGATTTTGGATCAGGCCCTGTGAAATATGTGAAGGAAACTTCCTGTAAAGTCACTCCTGATAGATATATGAGAGTAAGGGAAATAATTCCTAACTGGCTACTCGGTGGAAGTAAAGAAAGGCTAACAAGTATGGGTACCTTGGCAATCCTATCAGAACAGGAAAGGTTAAATTGCCATGCAGTAGATTCCTGCAGGGAAACTCTGGAGCACTCTAGTATTGAGTAAGAAAGCTAGGTATGTCATCTCTAGTGCATGAACATAAAACTCGCTATATCGGCAGTTTTGAGGCCTGCTCACCTTCAGGAGTGCTCCCATGAGTGACAGTTTGCAGGCAAGGCCCTTGGTCAGTGATGCCTTTCTTGTGTTTTATTTTTATTGTATAGTTTGTTGTATTTAACATGTGCAGTGTTTAGATTTGGGTTTTGCAGGCTTTGTGTAATGAAAGTTGAAGCAATAAAGCTTGAAATGGTTAATTTATAGATTGATATAAGAATCATTTCTCAGTCATTGGTAGGTCATATTATTCCCTTCAAAATCTTTCTCCCCTGGCCCTTTCTGGGCATTATATTGGTTCCTCTTTCTCATTGATGCCCTGGTTATTTATGCCATCAGGCTATAGTTTGCCTTTTAGAGCTGAAAATTTTAACCAGTCATTCTTTTTCCAGGCCATGTTCTTGTCTAACCGAGGGACAGTGGGAGGATTCTTCCTGGCTGGACATAAAATGGTGTGGTGGCCGGTGAGTTTGTATTATTTGCTCTGTGTGTGTGTATGTGTGTTCATAAGTGTGCTTTTAGTCCACACGTAATGTTTGGCTGCACATCACTTTCACCATTTATTCAGTGTTTTGTACTTACTACCAGGGGTGGCAGGTTTGTATAAATTTTGGTGGTGCCCAGAATTCTGCCCCCCACCTGCCTAAGTCTCTGGGAGGGAGTTTGGGTGGGGGGAGGAGGTCTGGGGTGCAGGCCTTGGGCTGGGGCAGGGGACTGGGGTGCAGGACGGGTGAAAGGTTGGGCTGTGGGATGGAGTTTGGGTGCTGGGCTCAGGCTCTGGGGGTGCGGGGGAGGGTGAGGGGGGCAGGCCCTGGAAGGGAGTTTGGGTGCAGGCCCTGGAAGGGAATTTGGGTGCAGGCTCTGGGAGGGAATTTGGGGGCAGGAGGGGATGTGTGGGAAGGGGGTGGGGGTGCAGGCTCTGGGACAGAGTTTGGGTGCAGGCCCTGGGAGGGAGTTTGGGGGCAGGAGGGGATGTGTGGGAAGGGGGTGGGGGTGCAGGCTCTGGGACAGAGTTTGGGGGCAGGAGGGGATGTGTGGGAAGGGGGTGGGGGTGCAGGCTCTGGGACAGAGTTTGGGTGCTGTGTGCAGGCTAGGGCAGGGGCTGGGGGTGCAGGAGGGGATGAGGGGTGCAGGTGCTGGGACTGAGTTTGGGTGCAGGGTGGGGGTGCAGGCTCTGGAAGGGAGCTTGGGGACAGGAGGGGGTGCAGAGGGACAGGGTGCAGGTTCTGGGAAGGAGTTTGGGGCCAGAGGGGGACGGAGGGAGGGGGTGCAGGCTCTGGGAAGGGGTAGAGGGGTGCAGCGCTTACCTGGGGCTCCTAGGCAGGGAAGGTCAGGAGTCTCCATGTGCTGCTACCCCCAGGCACCGCCCCCACAGCTTCCCATTGGCTGCAGGGGTACTTGGGGCAGGGCACAGACCCACCCTGCCCAGGGGCTGCAGGGAGGGGCCGGCAGCCACATGGAGCGAGCAGGGAGGAAGTCGCTCAGCTCTGCTGCGCGGCCAGTATGAGTGGGGGCCTCGGGCTGTTTTAAATAGCCCGGGAGATGCATGGGGGGGACCCAGGAGCGGAAGGCAGGGCCGAGGGAGAGACCCGGCCCCAAACATTGCTGGAGCCAGGCCCCGGGCCAAGAATATTCCTGGTGCCCAGGCACCATGGGCCCATAGGACTCGCCGCCCATGCTTACTACCTTCTCTGGACCCTAATGTTTTTGGATGAGGGCCTGGCTCATGCGAGGTGATTGCTGTTAGGTACAAGGTAGAGAGAGGAATTGATTTGTAGGTGTGGTTTCTGTGGTGCTGCTGTATTGCCTTCATGTGGCTGCGTAATCTAGTCTTTTGCTGTAACATTGCAAGGCGAGAACCCTGGAATGTTCATAATAAATTACCGATAACAAATCAGAGTTTATATTTATAATAATAGTATCAAGCACTTACACAACACATTTCAGCTGTAGATCCAAAACCACTTTACCGAGGAGGTAAGTGTCATTCTCCCTGTTTTAAGATGGGGAAAGTGATTCACAGATGGGTGCAGTGACTTGCCTAAGGTCACCCAGCAGGCCGGTAGCAAGGGTTGAGACGAGAACCCAAGTCTCCTGAGTTAGTCGAATGCTCTCTCCATTAGGTCATCATCTCTCTATTGAATGAGACTTCCTGGCAAAGGAGAAATCTTTCTAGATAAATGTGGTTCTGTGACCGAATGCATCCCTGTATTCACACCCTACACACCACTGTAATAATCTTTGTACAAAATGTGCCTTGTGAGCCATCATTTGAAAACTAATAATTTGCTGGCCAATAATATCAAGATGAAATGTATGTAACAATGTTACATGTAAAGTTATGAACATAGGCTAAAATTATGGCTGAAGTGTGTTTACCAGACAAGTTTGGGGAGGGGGTAAACCTATTTCTCAAAGACAAGCCAATGCCTTTAGCCAGGTGTGATCAAAATTGATTTGCAATCAGCAGTCAAGTGGCCATCCTTTAGCAGAATTTTAACAAACAGGGAACCTCTTTCACCATGAGACTCCATGCCTCCATCTCCACAGCTTGAAGGAACTTTACTTCAGCAAAATGCATTTGAGGGTGACTGGACTATGAGGTGCAATGAGGTGCAAAACGCCCCAGGTACTCTCACTTTCTTTTCTCCCTATCTGTCTGTCTCTCTTTCACCCAAGAATACAGAGGAACCAGCCTTTGGACTTTGTGAGAGATCCTGACTTGAAAATTTGGTCAGCTATGTTGCTGGGAATGTGTGGTAAGGATTTTACCTGGAACCAAATCTAATTTAAGTGGGGGCATTAGAAAGCATTTTATGACTTTTTAATATCTTGTACTTGTGGTCACTTAAAACCTATCTCTTTGTAGTTAAATAAATGATATTTATTCTTTAATCAATACCAATCCAGTGTTGTGTTTAAACTGAATTGTTTGATAACTCCAATTAAAGTAGTAAACTGTTGTTCATTGACCCCTTATGGGGCAATGGACCTCTAATATGTGACTGTCCAGGAGAGGGCTAGGCACTGCAGAATGCATGTGTTCTTGGGAAAATTTGGGACTGGGAGTGTGTTGGGATTACCCCACAAGTAGTAACCAAGGCTGCGGGAATCTAGAGTGGGGCTCATGTGTAGCTGGAAGGCTGCAGCTATACAAAGACGCTTGGGGTGTTTGGCTGTTTGTGAGTGGCCAGGTTGGGAGCTACAGCAGCAAAGCATTGTGAGGCACCTAAGGTTGCAGAGCAGGTGGTGACACAAGCTCTCGCTAGTCTGGATTGCATCCCAGATAGTGATAGATGCATTCTCTGAGTGTCACTAATATGGTACTTTAGTGATCATCTTTGCAGTTCGCCCTGGAAGGAAAACTCCAGTGATTGGTTATAAATACCTACCCCTGATCCTGCAGTTGGACCCATGCGGCAGGACCTTTGCACTGGAGTGGGATTTGATACAGAGCTTTGTCCACCCGGATACAATTGCAGGATGGGGTCTTGGAGAACTAAATAAATATTTACTGACTGTAGGAATTTTCAGAACAGCTTTCAGAAATCCCTGCCACTTTTTCAGTGTCTCCATTCAGCGTTGCCTGAATTGGGGCAGGATTGGAATTGCCATTTTAACGTTAGAGCATTGTCTTTCCAAGCAGGAGGAGGATCTCGTGAGTAGATTAGGATTGAGAACATTCAGGTACTAATAGAAACCATTGGGAAATGGAGAATCTCAAAGTTATTTTAAGGCAAATTTGTTTTGTTTAATCAGTGGAGTGACGCTGCCTTGAAACTGGATAACAAACATAGAGGTCAATCAGGACCCCTGCCTGCCTGCCTGACTAAATGCACTAGGCCTGATTCTCTGCTGCTTTACACTTCGTATAGTTCTTTATACCTATGAATAGTGAGTGTAAAACACTATCACATTGTACAGGTGCAAATGATGGCACATGGTGCAAGGCAGTGGGGAATCCAGCCCAGTGTCTACAACACAAAAACACCATGGGTCAGACCCTCAGCCCTGGGTAAGCTGCTTTGCACCACTCTAAAGCCACAAAGGGGATTTAAAGCTTCCCTAAAGGGGCAGGCGGGAATTCCCCTGACACAGGGGAGTCCCCCAGAGACATAAAGCAATGTAGCCAGCTTTATATCGCCTAAGCCTCTTGTCCATGTAGGAGGCATATCAGAGGCCAGAGGGGATGATCTTGTATTGCCAGAATTGTCTCTAGGATCAATATTTGCTTGAAACCATCTTTGCCTCCTCCCTATGAGCTCCTTCACTTTGGAACGCACACATACCTCCTTGTGACCTAACAGGAAATCTCTTCCTCTCCACCCTTGGCAGCACCTGGTAAGATAAAAGCAAAAGACATGGCGAGCACTCAGATCCCTAGTTAAAGTAAACACTTATATTAACAATACTATTCTGGAGGGCTACTCTGAATGAAAGAATGTGAGATTCTGGAAAACCCTTTCCCTGGTTTTAGTCTGGGCCAGTCTCAGGCCTCCTAGTGCAAATAGATATGGCGGAAGAGGGGATAAAATATAAAAAGGCCAAAAAGAGTAGAAATACCAGCTTGGTGCTGTGCCAACTAATGCAATATTTAAAGTGTTAGAGAAATGCCTTTTCTGATTTTACTCTGGGGCAGTGCCATGTGTGATTATAACCTGGGAATGTTCCAGGGAAACCAGGGTGAGTTTCCCAAGTCTGTAGGTGGGGATGGTGCTTTATAAATGGACTTTTCCCATCATAGTATATTTGTTCCTTTTGACTTGGCTTATTGAGACTTGACTGCACAATTCATTGCTTTCTGCAATAGAGAATAAAAGAAAATATAACTCCAATAACCTGTTTTAGAAATTAAATTTCCATTGGATTAGTTTCATTCCTCAATTGTCGTGCTGTTCCCTGCTATACCAAGCAGCGGTGGGCATAAGCTGGGGATTGAGAAAAGAAAAGAGGTGGTGTGTTTTCCCTGTTCTTTGTTGAATGAAACTGAATGTTCCCTTTTTTTGCTAGTTGGAGGGGTGAGTAGTTCAGCCAGATAATTGGCGGCTGTGTATTGTTTTAGGGAAGTGTTTATCTGTTTCTGGACAAACAGAAATCTTGATATCTTCATTATGTGGCCAATCTCTCAGTATTGACCAGGCCCTGAAAATAAACACACACAATAATAAAAATGTCAGAGTCGGAACCTATTTCTGTTCTCTGTTTGTATTCAAGGGTGCTCTGATTCACACAGAAACATCCCAGCCTAATCTGTGCTTTTTAAGAAATAAATTTTAAAGGAACAGAAAAGCTGAAGAACATAAACTATCTGGGCATGAAAAGTTTAACAATAACTTGAAGAGTTTAGTGACTACTTAGTGGGAAATATTTGGAGACGTGTATGTGTGTTTCCCTTAAAACAGAAATTAAATCCAGCTCTCCCATTTCGGGTCAGTGATATATTAATTTATGGGCTGGACAGGCCAAGGCTTAGGGCAACAGTAAATGAGTAACACCCAGCAGTCAAAGAAGGGAAGAGAATTGGGATATGCAGATAATTTCACTTCAGTTTAATGCAGTCATGTTTCGTTGTTGCCCACTGAGTAGGTTTCTCTGATCATTGTGTGTGAAGGGATTATTTTATATACTAAAAGTTTTTCCTGTTTGTTAATTTAGCAGTTCTGTAGGCAGGTTATAGGAGGTGGGTAGTGGGGATAAATATTTTGCTTTCTGTCCCTAGAAGGAGTGGATTGAGGTAGAAACATTTTTAGTGGTAGGCCAGGGTGAAACCACCACTGTTTAAGGTAAAAAGACCAACCAAACATTCAACCAAAGTGAATCTTTGATAGAAAAGGAAAAGTGCAGTAAATCCAAGTTCTAATGACTCTGCCAACTCCTCTAATGGGACTAGTAGTGGGATGCCTTCCCAAGACTGTGGGCACGGGGTCTGGTGCCTGCATATTTGATGATGGGGAAGCTAAAGTATCAGGCTGGCTTGCTAAGCAACTAGCAGAGGCTGGGCTGCTTTCCAAGCCAACGCTTGCATATGAAGTCCCAGCAAGATGCCTAAAACATTGTTGGATATGCAAGGTTTGAGGAGGTAAGTAATTGCATAGCACCGAGCAGGGAAGGGGGTGGGGGATGGGGAAGAAGGGACACAGGTGATTCCACATTACAACATAGCCTGTGCTACTTGAGAAATCTATGTCCATCTCTGTTGGTTAAAGAATTGTGTGCCATTTTAAAACTACCTGATTAGATGATAATGCAAAATGTAGATCTTGCAGAGAACGTAGGGCAGCAGAATAGCAAACCTGTTTTCCTTTCTCAAGGTAGCTGAGTCTTGAGAGGTGCATGCAAAGGTTTTACAGAGGCGCTAAGCAATATGCAAGTTTGAGTGGTTAAGGGTGGGGAGAGCTGTGGATTTGCACAAATACACTTTTGTGTCCCAAAATAGTTAAGTAAAAAAAAAAAAATCCAGTGTCATTCCACAAGGGTAAAGTCCCTACGTAAAGAGGTGGATCAATGGCATAAATAGTGCACTGTAGGGGCTCGGGATTGTTTAAGTTACTTTGCTAGGCAAAGTGTAGGATTTCCAGGTTCCTTAGGAGGCCTGTGGGGCAGCAAGCACCAGGACTTCTGGGGAGCAAAAAGCCAATGAAAATAGTAAGGCGAATAGATTAATGAATAACGTGTCAAATATACAGTAACTTTCTTATAGCTTCAGCCTGACTGTGCTTTCCTGAATAGTGAGCCCCTGTCAACAATTGACCTGTCAGAGGATTTTAAAGTAACCTTCTCCTTCTCTCTCTTTCAACAGTGTCAAGATTCCTTCCCCACTCTGAGCTCTAGGGTACAGATGTGGGGACCTGCATGAAAACCCCCCTAAGCTTATCTTTACCAGCTTAGGTTAAAACTTCCCCAAGGTACAAACTATTTTACCTTTTGCCCTTGGACTTTATTGCTGCCACCACCAAGCATCTAATAAATATATAACGGGGAAAGAGCCTGGTTGGAAACGTCTCTTCCCCTCCCCCCCCCCGCCCACCAAATCCTCCCAAACCCTACACCCCCTTTCCTGGGGAAGGCTTGATAAATATCCTCACCGATTTGCATAGGTGAACACAGACCCAAACCCTTGGATCTTAAGAACAATGAAAAAGCAATCAGGTTCTTAAAAGAAGAATTTTAATTGAAGAAAATGTAAAAGAATCACCTCTGTAAAATCAGGATGGTAAATACCTTACAGGGTAATCAGATTCAAAACATAGAGAATCCCTCTAGGCAAAACCTTAAGTTACAAAAAGACACAAAAACAGGAATATACATTCCATCCAGGACAACTTATTTTATCAGCCATTTAAACAAAACAGAATCTAACGCATATCTAACTAGATTGCTTATTCGCCCTTTACAGGAGTTCTAACCTGCATTCCTGCTCTGGTCCGGGCAAAAACATCACACAGACAGAGAGAACCCTTTGTTTCTACTCGCCCCTCCAGCTTTGAAAGTATCTTGTCTTCTCATTGGTCATTTTGGTCAGGTGCCAGCGAGGTTATCTTTAGCTTCTTAACCCTTTACAGGTGAAAGGGTTTTTTCCTCTGGCCAGGAGGGATTTAAAAGTGATTAGCCTTCCCTTTATATTTATGACAAACAGTCTTTCTTTCCTTTTCGTCATCTTTCATCTCCTCTCTTCCATTATATCTTTCATTCATTCACTGAACAGTTGACCCCTTCCCTTTCAAACCCTCATGCCCACTTCTAGTGCCACTGTATCCTTTCCGAAACGCAGTCAGTGCTAACTGGTGGAGGGAGCTACTTTTTCCTTGAAATTCCCTCATCAGAGAAGCAGGCTCAGCAAGTGTACCCTCACGGCCCCACATCCTATGCACGCTCTGTGTCTGTCAGGTCTGTTCAGAGGAGAAGAAAACCCACCCCCTCCAACTTGTCATAATTCTAACAGCATGATCATAAGGGGAGATCATTAATGGCCAGCTCCCTGAAAATCATAATGCTGACCCTGTCATGAAGGGACAACCTTCCGGCATCATGGAGTTGCTTGGAAAATAGGCCAGAATCCTTTAGTTTCTGCAGCGATATATTACAGCACCCACATACTCTCATTGATGAGATTTAGTGTCCAACTCTGTCTGGGACAATCCAAAGTTTAAGGCCCAGTTTCTCTATCTTACGTCTATGATGTATCTAGAAGAAGGGTAAGGAATGGTGTCCCTAGCCTCTGTTTATCAGTGGGTGGAGATGGATGGCAGGAGAGACATCACTTGATCATTACCTGTTAGATGCCCCAGAAGGAGTGAACCTGGCATTGGCCACTGTCGGTAGACAGGATACTGGGCTGGATGGACTTTTGGTCTGACCCAGTATGGCTGCTCTTATATTCTAAGGCTGGGATTTGTCAAAGCAGCCTAAGGGCATTAAGATCCCATCCTGAAAAGTTAAGCAGAATGCCCTGGACATCTGCATTATGTAGATACTCTGGTTTAATTAAAACATAGTAACTGCCAAACATGTTGCCAGCCATCAGCTAACCTCTTCCACATAACTTTTTCTTGCTGCAAATTAATAAAGTATTGGCGCAAAACATGCAAATTTCTTTTCACAGTTCTGAATTAAAAAATCTGTCCCTATGTATATACGTGCAATTATGGAAAAAGATTTTGTTTTTAGATTGTATTTGTAACTAGTGTATGCTGATCTTATGATCCTCTTGTACAGAATCTTTCCCCTGTCAGAAAGACAAACAGAAGCAGAAAGTAATAGACCCATATGTTGGCATTCTTTTGTCCTGAAATTGGGAATAATGACTGTTGTGTTAATTGAAATGTTTTGCTAACTGCATTGTTTTTTGTTTGGTTTTGTATTTTTCTTTTAAAAATGTACACAGACAATACAATACGGCCATGGGTAAAGCTGGGAATGTTACTCTGTGGTGTTGTATTAATTTAGATCAGGGATCTCAAACTCGAATCACCACGAGGGCAACATTAGGACTACTACATTGGCCAGAGGGCCACATCACTGACACCCCCCTGGCCCCGCCCCCACTCCATCCCTTCCATGAGATTCCGCCCCCTCCCTGCCCCTATTCCAACCCCTTCCCCAAATCCCCACCCCTGACCCGCCTCCTCCCCTGAGCACAAGGCTCCCCGCTCCTTCCCCCTCCATCCTGGAAAGTGTTGCCAAACAGCTGTTTGGCAGCGGGAAGCACCTGGAGGTAGGCAGAGGAGCAGGGATGCGGCGCGCTGAGAGTGGGGGCTTGATGGGCTGCAGGAAATAACCCCGCAGTCCTCATGTGGGCCGCATGTTTGAGACCCCTGATATAGATGGAATATATGGGCCCAAAGAGTCAATGTGACCCTGAAACTGTCCATCTTTATACAGTTTACACAAGGTTTGGTATACAGAGACCTCAGGCTGCCTAGTACCCTAGCAAACACACCTTTAAACCTTTTTTTAACCTATTATTAAAGATATAGGAAAAAGAAGGAAAAACCTTAAAGCATTTGAAATATTAAGTAAGGCTCTCATTTTAAAAATATCCCTTATTCACTTTCCCTTCAGGTGGAGAGAGCTTTTAGAAAGAAACACCCTTTGTCTGACAGTCTCTTAGATGGCATTAAAGATGGTAATAACTGTCTTTTGGGGTGGGGAAAGAGGGGAAGTTAGCTGAGATGGGCTGGAATTGTTATTTAAAGTCCAGTCCCATTTCCTAGAAGACAAAACCAGACAAGCACCACCCAAAAATGGGAGAGGAAAGATTAGCAAAGATAGAAAATACAGTTTCACTGCAACCTTGCTGCTGGAAAAAAAGCCCAGCATGTCAGCCCTTTCGAGACCTGGCAAACTTGTCTTAGCATCAGGCTGTTTAGGGCATTGGTTTTAGCTGCCGCCTCTTGGTCAAAGGCTCATGGTGGTGTGCAGCAACAGTGACAGTGGTGAGCAGAGGCATCTCTCCCCCATCCCACGAGCCTGGGGGCAGGAGGTGAACCCACCTGAATACAGCCCTGGATGCTGGGATTTCACTGCCCTCAGATGACAAATGTGAGTGGGGTGCAGCGGAGGGAAAAGGGGAGTGGTTTGTTTGTTGGACTTTCACACTACAAGGTGGGAAACTGAGGCAAAAGTCTACTGCTCAAGATAATATGGGGCCAGTGCTTACTTTTTGTTAGCATACTTTTGAGTAATTGTTGCTGTGTTTTCCCAGATTAACGATGTATTTCATTTCGTCTTAATAAAGTTTTCTTTTGTTATACTCAGACTCAGTGTTTGCAAGTGGGGAAGTGTTACCTCCTAGAGGCTCCCAGGGGTCGGTAGTAAATTGTTTTCCAAGATTTCTGGATGGGGTCCCAAGCCAGTTTTGTAATGTTAAGAGGGACCTCTAGATATTTAACCTGTCCCTTGTTGCTGCTGCCACCACCCGGCAGAAGGGTTACATAGGTATGATCTCCCTTTTGTGAATCTCTGTCTTACTTTTAATCCAGCACTAACTTCTTTCTTTCCTTCCATCCGTATATAACAGCAGTTCCTGTTTCTCCCCATTACTCAGTCCGTGGGATCAATACAGGATGTTACAGGTTTTAGAGATACCAACATGCCTTGCATGCACATGTGTGTCACTCACATGTACTGCACCCTTGGGTCAGTAGCTGTATCTACCATAGCACCTCCCAGAGTCCCATTCAGTTAACCTATTTTCCCCTTGATGGTCAAGTGCAAAAAGGGTGTGTGTCCCACTGGAGATACAAGTCAGCTGTAAGGCTTGTGGATCTTTCGCCCAATGAGATATCTCATTTTCCTGAGAGGGGCATGAATCAGCCTCTTGTCCCTGAAGCAGATTAGATGTGTGACATCAGCCTTTTGTGCTAGCTGCCTGGACCTCTAGCCGAGATCACTGGCTGCTCATTCCGCAATGCATCACCCACATGTTCGTTGGAAATGCTCTCCAAAGAGCTGAAATTCTATATGGGCGTAGGCCACGCGCTCAGCTCAAGTGGAGGAGGGAGTATTAGCATTCACCAGTGTCCCCTCTGGCTGAGTTAATATGTGATGTCCTGCTCAGTCCTCCTTGCCTGTAGGGATGATGGCTGCAATGTTGGGTTTTAAGAGGAGAAATCAGGCACTCAGGTCCCATAGTGGTGGCAGACAGGAAATCTCAAAACACCAAATATGCACTTTTTAAAAAATCACAAATACAACTCTTGTTTTAGCCAGGGCCTGAGCCCAGGATCTATGACCCACATCTGTTGTCTCTCTCTTTCCAGATTGGTGCTTCTCTGTTTGCCAGTAACATTGGTAGTGGGCACTTTGTGGGCTTGGCAGGCACAGGAGCGGCTGCAGGAATCGCCATTGCAGGATTTGAATGGAACGTAAGTGGTACACATTTAAATAAAAATTGTAACCTCGGGGGTATCCAAAGAGATCAGGCGAGCCCACATTGTCTAAAACTCCAACTCACTTCAGTGTCGTCAGAGCCCTCGCCCAGCAGCACCTGCCTCCCCAAGGGCTGGCGACTGGCAGAACCACCCACCACAAGAACACTGTGTCGATTCCCATTCCTCAGCCTCTCTCACCACTCCCACCTGCAGCGCAGTCAATGGGAGAAGAAAAGGCCATTGCTATATTAGGAAACCAGTTTTCCACAGAGGTGTTTTTCTCTCTCTCTAAATATATTGGTGATTTCCTCCACTCTATCCTTGTCCTTTGGTTGCTTTTCAAATACTTATAAACAACATCTCCAGATATCGGGGGAAAGGACAGCTTTTCTGATCTCATCTGTATCATTTTTGCTGAGAATTTGCTTTGTAGAAGTGGGATTGGGGGAGAGGTGTATTTTGCTTTCCTCCAGGAAGTGAGGAATTTAGGGTTGCCTTCACCCCCTACGTGTCCTCTCATTCCCCTCTCACTAAGGGACAGCAGTGAAGGAGTGCAGAGGCTACCTCCTAATGCACCACCAGTGTGGGTCTGTGCTCAGTCTGCTGGGGCCAGACCCCTGTCCTATAACCAAACACCTCAATGGGTTAAAAGTACTATGACTACTGCTTGGAGCGTGGCAGAAGAACCGTAAAGGTTTGGGAAAGGATCTGGGGGAGAGAGCAGGACAAAAGGTAACGTGCTCCCTCTCCTCAGTCAGTAGTAGTCATGTAGTCCTCCATGGATTCAGCAACAAAGCTCATGTATGTGTGGCCGGGAGTTGGGGAACTCCCCTTTATGATGTATTTCCCCTTTCAGGTTAGCTGGTCTGAAGGTACAGTTTGCATCACATGTTACCACTGCCCTGAACAGCACTAGCTTCTCTACCATCAGTACTCATTGGAAGGAAATTGGGGACACAGTTACTAGGAGGTCAATTCCTGGCAGCAAGGAGTCTGGAGCAGGCTGCTGTTTACCTGGTGCTCCAGGAAGATCTGGACATGAGAGAACATGAATGAGCCAAGAGCCTTGAGATCTAGCTCTTTCCCTTAGATCCTCAGCCTCTGGAATAATAGTGGCCATGCCCCTGGCTGTTGCACTTCACAAAGGAGTTTATGCAACACAACAAAAGACCTTGGAGATTTGGGGTTTCCCTGTAATTGATTTGAATCATCAAAGGAAGCATATGGGCCTTAGGTTTTTTTAAAATAGAAGTGTGCTGGGTATAAAATGAGCCCCATATAGATTGCAACTTCTTTGTGTAAGGGGAAGGGAGTAGACGCTCGCTTAGAGAGATGCACACATTGGAATCAGTTAGTTTAAACTGTCACTTTTTATTATTTTCTGATGACGTAGAGGACAGTGATGTGCATGTGTGTACATGTACACAGAAGCTAGCTAGTTAGCTCATTACAATACAAACAACACAATGGAACTGATAAACATGCTAATATACATGGGAAAATGCTGCTTTGGGATCCATACTGATTGTGTTAGCAAGAGAGAGAACTGGACCTGATTCCGCTCTCACTTATACTGCCTCTGTGTCAGTGTAATTCCATTGATTTCAGTGGAGTTACTCTTGATGTACATGGGTGGAAGTGAGAGCAGCATGGTGCCCAATATGGCTGGCATGTCCTATGCTTGATCTATGAGCAGAACTTCAGAGAGGCAATAAAGAACTAGCGTGTGGATGAGAGATCTAGAGTGCAGTTCTGAGAGCAGAATTTAGCTCTATATTGGTTTTAATGTGCACAAGTCTGCACAAAACAAATCGCTAACATTTAAGTAAGAAATATTGATGTATGATCTACAATAAAATATCTGATGCTCAGAATATACAGTATGTAGTATCGCAGAGCTACCATACTTTACAGTGTATAGTCCCAAATATGAGAGTATTATATGTCTTATAATATATAAGGACACCTCTTAACTACTCCCACTGCAGAAGGCAGGTCAGTGGGCAAGTCTGGTGGGTGACATGGGCATGGAAGTAAGCTCTGCTGTCCAACACCTTGGAGTAGCAGAGCTAGTCACAAGTGAGACTTGTTCATAACACACTTGGATTTGTTAGTGGTTTCTTTCCTGTGTCGGTGGCTGCCTGGAGACTAGTAAAGGGTGCTGGGGTGGCATCCCTAGACTTTCTTCACATTTCCCAGTGGTAACAATGGTGAATCTGCCAACACAGAGAGGTTTCTGGGTGCTTCTGGTGTTTAAAACACCATGTTGCCTTGGCCTGCTCCGGGCAAGACTAATGAAACAGTGGTTTAAGCACCTGTGCCCAGGGTACACGAATGCTCTGGTGGTTGCTACTACTGGTGGAGCTGTAGTGGGATAGTGCAACAGAAGGACATTTTGAGACCAGTGTTAGACACACTACAAGTGAATTTCCCCATGGACAGACATGGGGAAATGCTGAAGCAACGTTCTCTTTGATACTTCAATAAGTCTGCTGCAGTGGGGGACTCTTCCTTGGGTGCTTCTATTGTACACCTGGGGTGAAATCCTAGTTCCATTCAAGTCAAAGACAAAACTCCCCTTGACTTCAATAAGGCTGGGACTTCACCCCTGGAGTTCCAACTGTAAAATGCCAGACAAGGAGAAAGAATGAGGCCAGGGGCGCCTGCACTGGTCACCGTTTTACTCTCTGCAGCTGGATACGTGGCCTTGGAAAGTGCTGGTGAAAGGACAAGAGGCTAATTCAGCTGTTCTTTCCTTGGTTACAGGCCCTGATAATTGTATTTGTTCTTGGCTGGTTGTTTGTACCCATCTACATCAGGGCTGGGGTAAGTACAAACACTAGGTTATGCCTTTTATTGTTCCCAGCTTTCATCTTTCTGTTTCAGCCTGCTGTGTTTGTGGGTCTAGCACTATCCCAAAACAATTGTCAGTGGGAGGAGAGACCTGATTGTGACAGGGACTCGACATAAGTTGTTTCTATGTATTTAAACAAGGTCTCTGTGTCTTTGAGATCCTGACATGAGGAGCATCTGACAGACTGTCTTTCTGTGCTTCTTGGAGGCCATCTGCATTTCTAGTGCACTTACCAGTGTGGTATCTGGACAGAAGAGCCTCTGCCCCCTATGGTAATTGTCTTTTGTTCATAGTGTGAATTCTTCTCCCTCTCCCTCTGCAGGTGGTGACGATGCCAGAGTATCTCAAGAAGCGGTTTGGTGGCCGACGGATTCAGATATATCTGTCAATCCTTTCTCTGCTCCTCTATATTTTCACCAAGATCTCGGTGAGTTAAGCTTTTCCAGTTCCTCTATTCTAAGTGAAGTTCCTATCTGTATTATTATTTTATGCTCACATAAAATCTCTCTACCTGTCTGGCTCACTTCTCTCATTTGTTGCCTGGACTCTATTTAGGTAGGTAAAAATCTGTCTCCATGTTGTCACTCGTCTGTCTAGCAGTGCGGACCATCCAAACCAGCTCTACAGCTCTGTTTGTCTGCGCATGTTGGATTATACCAGGGGACTCTTTCTCTAGATGGTGGTTATGATTTAGCTTTCTTTTTCCAGGATTTTGTTTCCACATGTGCTCCCCTCCGGAACAGGTTAGGCTGGCTGGAGCCTTGTACTACATACTGTATGCGCCATCTCAGGCGTCAGTGAGAGAAACTGAAGAGAAGGTCTCAAACTATCAGAATTTTAATACCCGGTTCTCTGCCTTTGTCCCCCAAAGGCAACTATTGCTGCTTCTTACCCAGGAACATTCACCCCACCCCACTTTCAGCATTTTGTTTTAGAGCCTTCTTTCTAAGGTCTCCCATTCTGGGCCAAATTCTCCTGCTGCAGAGTATGAGTAACTCACTTTGGCTCTAGTGGGAGAAAAGGGGCCTTGGGCTTTCAAGAAATGGTTTTTTTGTCCCCACTTTTCACACATCCTTCCATCTGTATCCTCAGCTGAACATGCAACCTGTTAGTACTAATGAAGCAAAAGCAAGAAAAGAGAGGAAGGCAGGTGGGGAGAAGAGAGATGGGGTTAGAAAATAAAGGAGTGGGAAAGTGCAAGGAGAGGAAGGGAGGGAAGAGGAAAGAGCCTGTCTGTGGATTAGTTTGAGCTATGAAGTGTGGCTAACAAGGGGATTGCAGGAGCAAAGGGAGCTGTGATTTTCCTTCCCTTTTGAACCCATTAAATCTCCATCCAAGTCCACAGGTCAGGCAGACCTGGCTCTGTTGTTTTCCTGCAGTTGCCATGGAAGGTTACTCTTTGCCCTCTGCATAGGAGCTGAGTGTGATAATAGTCCAATGTAACCTAAAAGAGCTGGCCTTTTGCTCCCATTCTCACACTCTCTTACAATGACTGATTCTTACCAAGGTTAAATTAAATAGGCTAGGTCTATGGCGAATCCCCAAGTTGGCTTTTTGGTTTCCGTTTTCATTTCTGTAGCATTTATTTCCATGAGGAGCTGTCAACACAACTGTTGTTTCTTATATGCAGCTGTAATTGGAAATGTTGCATCCATTTAATCGGGCATGGTATTGTTAGCACATAGATCTAGGGTTCCAAGCATCCCTTATGTATGAAACTGTTAGCTTTATTTTGCAAAGCTTTATGGGACTTACATTAAAAGAAGACAATAAAGAATTGCAAGTAGGTAGATTTTTATATTGCTTATAGATAAGGCTAAGGTTTTGTCATGGATATTTTTAGTAAAAGTCAGGGACAGGTCACCAGCAATAAACAAAAATTCACAGCAGCCCGTGACCTGTCCCTGACTTTCACCAAAAACATCCCTGACAAAAAGGGGTCAGCGGGTTCAACACCCACCGCTGCTGGGGCTCCCACGTCCCCCACCGCTGCAGTGGGCAGGAGCTCCAGGGTCCCCCTGCCCGTGGGACTGGGCTGCTGCAGGGTCCCCTTGCCCCTGGTCTTCCAGCTGCCCAGACGGCAGGCAGTGGGGAGTCCCTGCAGCTGTCCAGTTATGGTGGGCGGCAGGGACTCTCTGCAGCTGACCAGCCAGGGCATGTGGGCATCTGCAGGGTCCACCAGCCCCCTGCCATGACTGGACAGCTGCAGGGTCCCTCCACCAGGGTAGGGGTTGGGAGCTGGGGGGGAGGGGGGGAGGGGCTGGCTGGGAACTCCAGCCCTGGGGCAGAAAGTGCACGGAGGTCAATGGAAGTCATGGAAATCAATGGAAGTTCTCTGACCTCTGTGACATAATCGTAGCCTTACTTATAGAGTGAAAATATGGTTGAGTGTGACCTAGTTTCATAATCTATTTTAAGGTTGTTTTTATGCCTGTGATTCTCTAATGAAGTTGTTACTGAAATGAAAAGAAAGGGCTTATACAATGGAAATGTATGAGGAGACGATTCACCTTGCAGGAGCATAATCACAATGTGATATTAACATATGATTGGACAATGTATAAGACATTCCAAACCACAAAGGACAAAATGAAATGATTGGTTAAAAACATGTTGTTAAGCAGGTTAAAACTGAAATGTAGGGTATAATGGAATATGACATTTGTCTTTGATTGGGTAGGCTGGGGTTACTGCGGCAGGCAGAGGACCTTAAAAGTGCCTACAGAGTGGTTGAAGAACAGCTCACCACAGCAAATCAAGGCACTCTGGTTGGTCCTAATAAGTGTAGACTGGAACAAGAGGGTCCACAAGAATAGCTTTGGGTATTTAAGAGGGCAAATCTGGTTTTTGGGGTTACCCCTCTGCATCTCCTTATCTGAGCCTGCCTGAAGAGGGTGACTGGGAAGGTTATTACCTGGAATGTGATGGCTCATGGTTACACAACTTTTGGGAAAGTCCTAAGTGAGCGTTGTTTGTGGCAGCTGGTAGAAGTAAGAAAAAGTAGGGACAGAAAACAGGTTCTCTGGGAGGAAGGTTAATATCAGAGCTGCTACCTGATACCACCAGAAGACCTGGAGGAGCAGGGTCTTGTCAGGGAAAAAGCTGAGATGAGGAGGAAAGTTCAGATGAGGAGGGAAATACACCTAATGTCCCTTGACCAATATAGAAGCATTAATCTTTGTAGATGAGCATATTGGAATATGAACACAGGTGATTTCATCATTCTGCTTGCTAAGAGGGTTAAAATAGCGGGCAGGGTTGTATCATCTTAATCAGGGAGATTTTAATTAATGTGTTACAAATGACTGTTGATAAAAATGCTTAGAATGCTCTCCCCAAAGACTATAGATTAGGGAGAATGTTGTTTAACAACACTGTGAATATTCTCCATCCAGGACTAACTGGAATAACACCCGTAGCTGATATTAATCAGTCTCTGGGAGAGCATCCCATGAACTACCATGAGTGGTTATCCTCTGTATGGGAATGAAATAGGGTGGTTCATAACTGGCAGACCAACACCCCCTATGCAAAGCTTTTAATTAGTAATTCTGTTTTGGGAATTAAGAATATGGGGGAGTTGGTAGCTTCCAAGGGGGGCTGGCTTTTGATGAAGTTCTCAGTTTAATGATCAAAGCACATCAGGGCATTGTGGCTGCCAAGGCTGAAGCTGAAATAAAGTATAAGGTCACAGTGACGCCCAGTGCAGTTCATATTTGTATCTCCACAGTATCTTGTATCGTGGGTGCCTGTTTTACATGCTGGTTCTTCATTTACATCACTTGTACATGTGATTGTTGGGGTTTTGCTCAATGTGCAACATTCTATGTTCCATGGTTTCTCTACTGCAGAAGTTCCCTTCCTTTTGGGGGCAGAGTTCCTCCCCTGTGTGATGCACCAGTGATGGGCTCCCCTTTTTCCATGTTTCCTTGCAGAATTGCTACCGTCTCTCCTTTTTCTTGCCCATTTTCTGCCTCTTTTCTCTTTTGTTTCTGTTCTGTGTATTTTTTGTCCTCCCCTCCCCCATCTTGTTTTGTGGCTCCCTGGGAAACTCCGTGCTGTCAGGGTTGACTCCATGGGGCTCCCATAACCAAGATGAGTTCTGCAGAAGCAGAGTAGAGACGCTTAAGTCAGTTGGCTGCTGCATGAGCCTACAGCTCTGTGCGAGCTGTTGCCATGGTAGCTTTCAGGGAGCTGAAAACCATTAGTGCTTCTTCCATCGCTGTCACCAGTGGAGCTGTACCCATGGTAGAGCGGGGGGGGGGCAGTTTTAAGAAAATCATCTAGTGTAGGCAAGGCACTGGTGACCAGTAACTGATTACATTAAGACTAGGTGTCTGGGGAAACAAGTACCTGGATGCTCCCCCGTAATCTGAAGGAATTTAAAACCCAAGTCTGTGAATGCAGTGCAAGTGTTCCTTGGAATTCTTTAGATGTAATGGAAGTTGTAAAAGGACACTCATGTCATTAATAGTTTTGCCTAGTGGTTCTTGAATGATGTGTGCCTAGCTCTAGAGTGAGTTTTTTGCATGGAGAAGGTTTAGTACATTCAGAGATATAACGTTTTAATGGTATCCATAACAAGGAAACATTAGCAGTAAATAATGTAACTGGGAGGTAGAAGAGGTGAACTTGGAAGGCGATTCAGTAAATCCAAGGAGTTTACATATTGCTCAGGATGTTAAATAATTAACTACGTTTTAAACCTCAAACTTTGGGGCATAAGATGATCAGCTGTGAGGGTCAGGAATGAATCATCTCCCATACAGAGCAGCACGGGCTCATAGTTAGCCTGTGGGATTACGCTTTCTGAATTCCTGCATCTTAACCCAGCCCCAGCCTCCATGGCCACAGATGGTGAAAGCAGGGATGGAATTCGTTGGTGGGACCAGGCATACGTTTCACACCCTGTGTGGTGCACAGTTCAGCTTCACAATGCCTCTGCATGTGGCTGGTGGTGGGAGCAAGTCTGGAGGATCTGCAGCTGCACAGGTCTCCTCCTTGCCCGGAAGGCAGAAGGGGTGAAGGGGCGGGGTGTTGAGGTGGTGACAGTCTCAAGGTGGAGTTTCCTCAGTGGCCTGGGGGAGAGGTTTTCTTCCTCCAGCATCTGCCCAGCTACTCAGGCTGAGTGCTGTGGAATGGATTTGCCTCTTTATATTTTTGCTTTAGTTTTCTTGTCTGTAAAATGCGGAGGATGATACTCAGTTTCCTGGCTGACTGGGGAGTCATGAGGATATGTTACTTACTGATTGTAAAGGGCTTGAAAGGTAAAATGTGCTAAGTAGTGTTATGTACAGCATGGCACAATTAGCCAGAGGCATGACTTTTATATTACCCCTCTCCTTGTGGCAGAATACCTGACTAGATGCGCTCCCTATGTTCCTTGAATAAATGTTTGCCCTAAAGCCTAGTAGAGCTGAGGACTAAATATCCCTCTTACGCCTTGTCTGCCCTGGGATTTTAGGGTGAGGTTTTCAAAAGCTCCTAAGTGATTTAGGAGCACAAATTCAGTGAGATGACTTTTAATGGCATATATGCTCCTAAGGCATGTAGGCACTGTGGAAAATCCCCACCCCCAGACACTCCCCCCTTTGCAGTGGTGCAGCATGCTGCACTGTTGCAAACCCCTAATAGAGATAGAAATTACACTGATGAGGCATGAATTGGTTACCCTGATTTCAAATTATCTCTACTTTAGGGGGTTTCCTTGGTGCAAATGTGTTGGTAACTAAAATCCCAGGCCGTATTCACGAAGTTGAAAATCCATGTCATTACAAGAGCTAATTGTTTCTCTAGCTGGCCTGTTGAATGCTAATTACTTTGACAGATATTCATGGAATTTGTGTAAAATAAGGTGTCATCTTTGATTCCTGTTTGTCCTCAACTAGGCAGACCAGTCATACCAAGCATCTGTGTTGCACTGGAAAGGTGAGCCTGGAAGAATGGCATTGAGCAAAGACCTAAATAAAGACAAAAGAGTTTTTAAATAAAACTCTTCCTGGATATAATGCAAAGGTTATCAAAAGACTTGGATGGTCTGGGATTTAAGAACTTTGTGGAACTGTTTCCCTATACATAAATTCACAGGCCTGGAGAGGTGGGTAGCCAGATTTGGCTAGGAAGGATCACTGACAGATTTCTGGAAACCATTGTAAAAACTGCAGAAACAAAGACGTGAACTTCAAAAATCCACTGGCAGTTAAAATAAAGCAGATCTGGGTGACCAAGGAGACAGGACTAGTCTTTATTTTGCATGTGCTTTTATTCTTTTGTGCAGTGCTTGGGGGAGTGGGGGGGAAAGAGATGCTATCAGTAGAGATGAGTCTTAAGCATTCCCTAAACTGTCATCTTTCCTTTTATTAGGCAGACATGTTCTCTGGAGCTATATTTATCCAAATGGCCATGGGGCTAAACCTTTATTTGGCCATAATCATACTGCTGGGTGTTACTGGTCTTTACACTATCACAGGTGAGTTTGTGGAACAGATTGATAAATTAAAAACAAGTTAAAAGGGGATCCAGAAAGATGAAAATGGAAGTGGGGAGTAAGAGGGTAAAAATGAGAGCACGAAAGGGGAGAGGGGTGTGTGTGTGAGTGAGAGAGAGAAGGAAACAAAGAGAGGTGATTCCCACTAAGGCATTAGCACAGGGGCTCTCATATTTTTCTGGCTTTTCTTTGCCTTTAGGTGGCCTTGCTGCCGTGATTTACACAGACACCTTACAGACCATCATCATGCTGGTGGGATCCTTTATTCTCACAGGATTTGGTAAGTAAATCTGATGAACGAGAGCTGGAATGATCAGCTGCAGCCCCCGGTGTCCTGTGGAAATGAATCCAGCACTGTGGAGTCCTGACAGGTTAACAGCTGAGGCGGTCCAATTGCTTCATGTATTAGCTGGGGGAAAGGGGAAGGCTGCATTGCTAAGCCCTCCTGTCATCCCGACCATTGCACCTTCAACACATCCAGGAATGCATAATATTAAAGTAGGACCAAGATTCTGAGTCTGTGGTCCATGGACCTCTGTTGCTAACTGGGGAGCTGGTTTGTCATATGGTATGGCTGCACCTTGATTCCAGCTGCTAAATTGCATGACGAAAGCTCAAATACATTAAATATTTATGCAGGTTCTGTAGTTACCATAAGGATGGCATAGAGTGGCAGAGGAGGTGGGCCGCGTGATTGTGAATAGGAGGCTGGGTGTCCACAAGATCACAAAGATACTAAAATGCAGTCCACCTGTGACACAGAACCCTAGTATTTAGGGATCAACCTACAAAATTAATCAAGAGGAGGTAGTAAAGGCAGGGAGCCCTGTGAGGCTGTAATTTCCTCTCCCTTACCTTGTAGCTTCTTACTGCTTGGTCTTCCTCTTTGGAAGCTTTTCACTGAAATGAAGTTGTCCCCCTGCTTCACAATAAACATTTCAGATTGACTTCATCTGGTGGACTCTGTCTCTGGTCGTTACCTGGGTCAGGCAGCCTGGAGATATTATACCTACATTATACTTTCTGGCAAGGTGTAAGCAGGCATCTGAGGCATGGGAAGGACAGTGGAGTATAAAGGAATCTTTAGAAGGAAAGCCACTGTGGTTCCTTGCTTTTGAGACTGTTCATAGCACATACTTTGATGTCTTCTGACAGTGTTGATCTCTGTTGGGCAGATTTGTCACACGGATAGCATGGAGTTTTCTCCTGGGGCTCTTCCACTCCATCAGGAATTTCAAGCATCTTTACATTGTTTTTCAGCATTTGCCAAAGTAGGAGGATATGAGGCCTTTAAGGAGAAATATATGAAAGCAATTCCAGGAAACACCTCATATGGAAATATTAACATTGATCCAAAATGCTACACCCCTCGGGAAGATTCTTTCCACATCTTCCGAGACCCAATCACTGGAGACCTGCCATGGCCGGGGCTTACCTTTGGCTTGAGCATCCTCGCTTTGTGGTACTGGTGCACAGATCAGGTAGTGTAAAGGCAACAATTGGAATTTCAGAGCATTCTAAAATCTGCAGTGTAGTTGGACTGATCTCTCTCCCACCCCACCCCCCATGCCTTTATCTCCTTAAGGGAAGGTGATTTTTCTCTATAGCTTTTAAATGCTGAGCCCTTTCTATGTTAAGTCAATGGGGTGTGTGTGTGTTCCTTTACTACCCTTTTGATGTCAGGCTGAGCATATGTTCTGTGTGTTGCTTTTCTCCCTTTCTTGTGATCTAGTTTTCAAATGTGCGCATCTTAGTAGGACATCAATATAAATATAATGACCTTTATCAATCCTGGTATAGACCTGGCTTTCCATCCAGCTGTACTAGGTGTATCTTGTATGTGTGTTGCTGCAATCTCCTTGCATAAACAATGCTGGGCAGATGGTCTGTGTATGTCAGTCCCTCCGTGCTAGGCTGGGGGACTGTCCATCTGTTTCCTTTCCTTTTCTTCTCCTTAGGTCAATGGTCCTTCCAGTCTCCAAAAATGATCAAAGTGGTATGTTTCAGAAGGAGAATGTACTACTGTAATGTTGCAGTATTGCATACCATGTATGAGTTGGGGGGAATTCTTCCAGCCCCCAGCTGGTGATCAGATTGAAAGTCCTTATAATTTGTATCCTAGCTAGTGTAACTGTGTCTGCTGTTCTTATTCATTTAAATGTCTAATCCTTTTGAAACTTCCTAAGCTTCTTGGTTCAATAATATCCTGTGGCAGGGAGTCTCACAGGTTAAACATACCCTGGACAAAAGTGTTTTCTTTTATCCATTTAGGTTTGTTCTAAGACCTTCAAGTGCTCTTTTGTTTTTGTAATTATGGGAAAGGGCAAATTGGAACACAGTTTAAAGAGTCTCATTTGTGCCTTGGTGTGCCCGGCATCGTATGTGGGTGACAAAGCTGGAGTCATTCACATCTACTGTCTCATTGACAGGTTATTGTTCAACGATGCCTCTCAGCCAAGAACATGTCCCATGTGAAGGCCGGCTGTGTCATGTGTGGGTACCTGAAGCTGCTGCCCATGTTTGTGATGGTGATGCCTGGGATGATCAGTCGAATTCTGTACACAGGTAAGACCTAGTACTGTAGCCTCCTTATTCTCTTCTCACTCCTCTTCCAGCCCCACTCAGTTTTCTCTTCACTGTTTCCCCCTCCCCCACTCCTTCAGCCCCTCTCCTCACCCAAAACACATGCACACACCAGCTGCTCCCACAAAATAAGAAGCTATTGCTCTTTCTCCATCCCCTGCTCAGGGCTCCACTGTCCCTGGTGCAGAACAGGTGTCGCTGAGACTCTCTCTCTCCTGCCCTCTTCGTTGGTAGCATTCCTGCTCTACCTGAGTGGGTGGGAAACACTCCTGTCTGTGAGTGACGTTTCGCTGGTGCAGAGGGAGTTGTGCCTGGATCCCACAGAGGAGTGTTCCCAGATCACGGAAATGCCTGTGAGTTGCAGGCTGCCAGAGCTCAGTGTGAGCGCAGGACCAGTTGTTTTTTCCCCTCTCCGATGAGCTGTGTGTACAACAACAAAGGAGAGCAGGTGACTCGGAGCAGGAGAGGGCCTTTCAGAGCACACGCTAACTTTGCCCTGGCCCCTGAGCCCCGATTTTGCAGTCCTCGCATGATTCAGTCCCGACCTCCTGTGCAGTTCTGCAAATGCAGTTTTGGTGGCTTGACCTCAGCACCATCATCACCGTTCTCCGGCTAGGAAAGAGGTGATGCAGGAATGGAATTCCTTCCCACAGCTGCGGAGTCAAGGGTGAGATCAGGCAAATAAATCCAGTGGTTTAGCATGGAGATGGGTTTGGGAACTTCTCTTGATTTATGGGTAACTTGCTGCTATGACTCCAGCTAACCCTGTCTTGTTATCTTTTTCTCAGATATGGTGGCTTGTGTCGTGCCTTCAATATGTGAGAACTACTGTGGCACCAAAGTTGGCTGTTCAAACATTGCTTATCCAAAAATGGTGGTGGACCTTATGCCGAATGGTAAGATAGTGTTTTTGTGGGAAAGACATGGATGACGGATTAATAGAAGCTGGATGTCGTGGGGGAGAGATGTCCCAGAGCTGGAATTCGGCTACCAGAACTAGGGACCTGCATTCTCATTTAGTCTGATTTGACATCATTAATGTACTGCAGCACTTTCTTGAGTTATCAGGGCTCAGCTATCGTAGGCCCTAGATCATTCCAGTATACACAGTATATTCCTATACATGCTGTCATAAATATAAAGGGAAGGGTAACCACCTTTCTGTTTACAGTGCTATAAAATCCCTCCTGGCCAGAGGCAAAACCCTTTCACTTGTAAAGGGTTAAGAAGCTAAGGTAACCTAGCTGGCACCTGACCCAAAATGACCAATGAGGAGACAAGATACTTTCAAATCTGGAGGGGGGGAACAAAGAGTTAGTCTGTCTGTGCGATGCTTTTGCCGGGAACAGATCGGGAATGCAGACTTACAACTCCTGTTAAGTTAATAAGTAATCTAGCTAGAAATGCGTTAGATTTCCTTTTGTTTAATGGCTGGTTAAAATAACCTCTGCTGAATGGAGTGTATATTCCTGTTTTTGTGTCTCTTTGTAACTTAAGGTTTTGCCTAGAGGGATTCTCTGTGTTTTGAATCTGATTACCCTGTAAAGTATTTACCATCCTGATTTTACAGAGGTGATTCTTTTGCCTTTTCTCTAATTAAAATTCTTCTTTTAAGAACCTGATTGATTTTTTATTGTTCTTAAGATCCAAGGGTTTGGGTCTGTGTTCACCTGTACAAATTGGTGAGGATTCTTATCAAGCCTTCCCTAGGAAAGGGGGTGTAGAGCTTGGGAGGATATTTTGGGGGAAGACGTCTCCAAATTGGCTCTTTCCCTGTTCTTTGTTTAACACGCTTGGTGGTGGCAGCAAAGGGTTCAAGGACAAGGCAAAGTTTGTACCTTGGGGAAGTTTTTAACTTAAGCTGGTAAAAATAAGCTTAGGGGGGTCTTTCATGCAAGTTCCCACATCTGTACCCTAGAGTTCAGAGTGGGGAAAGAACCTTGACATGGTGGCAGAGCGGTGGGATCATTTTGAGATAATTTTGAACCAGAAGCACAGCAGGATTTTAAAAGGTTTTGTAAAAGGTGATTGCAGCTGTAGAATCTGTCTCTATGCCTGCTGCTCTGTCCCCAAGGCAGAACAAAAGGATTTTTGTGTAGGCTGAGAACAGCTATCAGGGGGCAAAAAAGGGTATCCGGTTACAGCACAGGAAAATTTTACAAGCCAGTTTTTTGTTTGTTTGTTTGTTTATTTGTTTTTCTTTCTAACTCTTGGGTGTAAAGTTAGTTAAAAACAGAGAGGTTAGGATGACAGACTGCACTGTTCAACAGAAGTTGGAATTAACCAGATTTGAAGCTGAGGAAGAACAAAAGGAACATGAAAGACGGGTAGAACTCAGAAAGATGGAAATGGAGGGAAAAGAAAAAGAAATGGAGGCTGCCCACAGGAGTGGATAAGGCTTATACTTCATTTAAGTATAAGCCTTCATGTTATGCCCATGGTTTCCAAATGGACCACTAAGAAGGGATGGGTTTGTGCAGACTTAGGCCACAGCCAGGAGGGCTGCTTCTCAGCTGTCTGCATTAGGAAAAGCTACTTGAGGGAGGCTGCTTGTGCAGAACTCAGCCTGAGGTCTGTTTCCCTCACTTCTCACTGGCAAGAGTCTCTCACTTGGAAAAGTAGCATCATTCCTGGAAGAGGAGCTGGGAGAGCCAAGCCGCATACACATGGGGCCTCTGCTTTACCTGGCCTATGAGTTTGGCAGATTTTAGAAGGGTACAGCAGGGAAGGTTTGAGAACTCAGTGCATGCTGAGAAGACTGCCCCTCTCTGGGAAGAGACTGCTAGACAGTGATGCTGGCAGGTTTGGCCTCAGACCACTAAGGAGAAGAGTTACAAGAGACATGAGCTGAAGAAGTAGCCAGCTAGACCCAGGGATGTGAGCACAGAAGGCAAAGGGAAAGATGGCCAAGGAAACATGAGAGTAGGAAGGCCTGTACAGAGAAGGGACAGATAGTTGCCCTGACAAAAGATAGCACCTGGAGTTAAACACAGTAAAAGGCAGCAGGGCTTTGTGGAGGGTGGAGGATGTGTAATGCCAAGGTGAAAAGCTTGGCTTCCAATGAGATCCAAAGCCTAGACCTATCAACTGAAGCAGCAGCTGCCACCCATCAGCAACTCAGTGGGGACCTGCCATTTCTCTCAGATAAGAGAAATGATCATCCATTGCATCCGAGCCTCATTTGTGTTAAGGAAAAGTTAGCACATGTGACTCCATTTTGGTTTGGGGCCCACCTTTGTTTAAATGCCAGCACATCATACACCAGGAGGAGTGATCCTTAGATACTGAATCCCTGTGAAAATCCTCCTCCTTGTCTCCAGCCTGCCTTGACTCCCAGTATCTGTTTTTTGTTAGTCTCTAACTCCCTGTCTCTTGGCCTTGATGTGAGGCCTCCCATTCTGATAATAAAAGTTACTGATGCATGGTTTTAGGACCATGCTGTGTAATTTAACATACTGGTATAGCACGAGGAATGCACCAAGCAGGGATAGGTGGTAGATAAGACAAGGGTTTGTTTATTGGCTAAGGTTTCCGATGCCCAAGGGCAACATGCTTTGCTAAAAAGTGTATAACCTTTGTATAATCTGTATTCAGGGTCCCCCCCCCGGCTAGCAGGGGGGCACCACGCTCGAGCGTAATAAACTTAGTGTCTTTTGGGAACTCTGCAGTTGTGGACTTTGTTTCTGTGCCTCAGCCTAGATTCGAACTGTGCGTGTCCTATCAGGTATAATTCGCAGCATTGGTGTGCATGTCCTATCGGGTATAATTCGCAGCATTGGTGTGCGTGTCCTATCAGGTGTAATTCGTAGCATTTGTGTGCGTGTCCTATGAGGTGTAATTCGTAGCATTTGTGTGCGTGTCCTACAAGGTATAATTCGCAGCAGTTGTATGCATGTCCTACCAGGTGTAATTCGTAACATTTGTGAGCTAGGGGCGAAAAGGTAGAGTGGTCACAAGGGGCCACTGACTTTAAGATATAAATTTAGAATAAATGTTTAAAGTTTACTCTGGCGTAACTACAAGCTGAGTTTGGATCAGGGACTGAGAATTGAGATAGCTGACATTTCCGTATTAGGTAGACCTATGATTATCAATGTCTGGGTTTCTTATCACTTCCCTTGTGTATGGATTGGTTTTGCTATGCCCCTTGTGGAGTCATCTCTTGCAAGTTGTATGTAATGCTGGTATCTTCCCTTGAGTATCATAATGCTGTTTGATCATGTACCCCTCTAGGGGTAATTCCTGGGCGGTGTTCTTTCTCTCCCACTGACCCAGAGTCCAATCAGGCAGTATAAATGACGATCATGTATGTTTCTGGGAGTGTCTCTGACCCCTGATGTTGTACACAAAGGACCCCATCTGAGTAAATACACACAGGCATTATCCATCTCCTAACAGCCCAGCCTGGGTATTATGTGGTATTGTAAATGTTGTGCTTCCTGACCTAGAAGGCATCATTCTGCTTATGTCCAGTAGGGTACCATGCAGTTGTTATAACCTGGGCATACTTCATTTATTAAGAGATAGCTGGGTTGGGGAGGTCAGATCATGCACTCAGAGATGTCATTGATGGAGCTTTCCCAGTGACTGACCCTCCCCAGCTCAGGTGGTGTCTCTCTGTGTTTCAGGTTTGCGAGGTCTGATGTTGTCAGTCATGCTGGCCTCTCTCATGAGCTCCCTGACTTCCATTTTTAATAGTGCTAGCACTCTGTTCACCATGGACATCTACACCAAAATACGATCCCGGGCATCTGAGAGAGAGCTCATGCTGGCTGGAAGGTAAGTGTTACTGCGCCCTTTCCCAGCATTAGGAACCTAACAAAACTGTACCCTTCAAAGTTCACTTTTAAGTGCCTTGATGAACAACCTTTCACTGAATGCATGTGGTGCAGCAGTGACCTCTTGTGGCCTGACAGCTTAATCCCATGTGTGCCTTTCTGGGTATTCTGTGAGGTAGTTTCCAGGCCATGTTTCTTATTTAGGGATTAATCTGAGGTGTCTATTCCCTACAGATATTCCAGGGGATCTGTTTAAATTTCATTCCAAGATGCCAGTTACACAAAGCTACAACATCAGTAATATTCACTAGCTATGCTGCTGATTTCTCTTTTATTCATCTCTCTCTGCTGTTTTATTGATTGCTGTGTTTATTTGTGACTTATTGATTTATTGTTTTGAGAGCAGAGTTCTCATTTTGAGTTGACTGAGAGCTGATGGATCGGGTGAGATTTCATTGCTGCTTGCTCTTTTTCCCCAGTGCTGATGGCTGATTACTGTTATTTTTGCTCATGTTTTAATGCTAGTTGAATAACCCAATGAATTGTTAAATTGTTGATTTGGTTCATTGTGATTTCTGTATTTCTGATTGATGTTTATAAATAAGTGGCTAACAGTTTTTTTATTGGTTGTATTTGCAGGTTATTTATCTTAGCTTTAATTGGTATCAGCATTGCTTGGATTCCTGTGGTGCAGTCAGCTCAAAGTGGGCAGCTTTTTGATTATATACAGTCGATCACCAGCTATCTGGGGCCACCCATTGCTGCTGTCTTCCTGCTTGCTATCTTCTGTAAGAGGGTCAATGAGGAGGTGAGTACAGGCTAGGAGAAGAGCTCTGTGTGCAAAAGTTCACAAAAGACATTCATCTGTGCATTGGGACAACTGCCCTTTCTTAGTTTCAATGCATTTGATTCTCAATTTCTTTGGCTATTCCTGCTACAGCCTAGTGCCTGAGGTTCCAAAGCCGAATGCTTGAGGGGCTCTTAGCTCAGTTGAGGAATCCTCATACTCTCCTTCCACCACATATATGTAAATATGCATGGACTTTGTTGGACTTTATTGGCTCCTAGACAGCTGTGAAGCTGGAACCACCTACTGTTTCACTGTGACTTTTGCTGAAGGGATGATTTCTGGGAAACACTGCTTTAATGCAACCTTATAGGTTCTCTGTGGGTTCTGTAGGCTTCAACAAGGAAGGGGGAAAGTCCTATGATTAAGCTGCTGGACTGGAACTTATGAGATCTGGGTTCTGGTCCCAGCTGTGCCACAGACTCCCTGTGAGAACATAGGCAGGTCACTGATGGCTTGAATTTCAGAGGTGTTGATCACTGAAAACAACTCCCTCAGAAGTCTGTGGGAACTGTGTGCTCAGCACCTCTGAAAATCACTCCAATAATAGCCCAGTAGCTCCATTTCCCCACTTGTAATACTGAGGATAATACTTCCCTGTGGACCCTATGGGGATAAATTCATTAATGTTTGTGAGGTTCACAGATGCAATTGTGAGGAAAGCCAACAGATAAATAATTTAACACTGTTTCCAGGTGGGGTTGGAGCTTTCTAGTTACTTTGACTCCTTTCTAACACTTCTCTTTCTCTGGACATTGGTGTATATACTACTAGTGCTTAGATACTTCGTAAGCAGGGATGTTCCATTTCCAGTCACTGCTTGGTTGAACCTCATGGTTTAATGGATCAGATCCTGAGGTCCTTATTCAGGGAAGTCTTCCATTGACTTCTGTTGGAATTTTGCCTGAGTAAGAGTGGATTAAGAACTATTAAGACTCTCTCAGCATTTGGTCAAAGGCGCAGTCCTAATTAGAATAAATACTGGGAACAAATAAAAGTCAAAGAGATTTGAAGCACTGCCTGGATCATAGACCAATTTTTATTTAGTATCCAAGATTAGACTTTTCTGAAAAGTTCTTATTTTTATGATAAACTGAGGTTCTCATCTTGTCTTATTCCAATACCTTTTTGTGATTTTTTTTCTGACCATTTAATAATAAATTTGTTCTAACTAGAAAATTTCCAGCAGGGTTTATAATTCCATACCACTGTCATTAGTCGTGTGGTTTTTAGCATATGGACCAAATTTACTGCTGATGTAAGCGGGTGCAACTGCACTAAAGTCAATAGGGCTGCACCTGTTTACTTCAGAAGTGAATCTGGCTCTGTATATTTTGTTTATATTTATGATATTCAAAATAGAGAGCGACAGACAGAGTAAACAGATAGATAAGGAAGGACAGTGCTCTGACGGTTCAAAGGTTTTGGTTCAGATAATGCTAGCTGCTCATCTGACATTCTCCAGACTTCAAAAACAGCTTGAATGTGAGCTGTGTTGTAGGGGCAGGAGATTTTACTTTCTTCATAGTTATTAAAGTCAGAAAGGACCTTCTATGATCATATAGTCTGCATAACACAGGCCAAAAAACATCACCCAAGAACTGGGGCAGGCATACTCATGAATCTTATTGGCATATGTCAAGATAGGAGAAGATGGTTATTTATTTGTATTGTAATGGTTGTTCTTCAAGATGTGGGTGTACATATATTACACTGAGGTGTGCACATGCCCAGTGCACCAAAGCTGGAGAACTTTCCTAGGAGTACCCACAGGGGCAGCTCTGCCCCAGTCCCCCCTCAATTTCTTCACACTGGATATCAAAGGTAGAAACTTTGATGTAGAGAGGACAGAAGGTAGGTCATGCAATATGCATTTCCCTCCTCCCATCTTGAAGAACAAGTTACAATACAGGTAAGTAACTATATTTTCTTCTTCAAATGGTTGTAGACATGTATTCCACTCATGTGACTCACAAGCTGTACTCATAGAAGGTTGAACTTGGAATATACTTAAAGAATGGTTGCAGGACTGCCCTCATGAAGTTTCATCTGACCTAGATGCAGTGGTAATTGCATAACGCTTGGTAAAAGTATGTATAGAAGACCAGGTAGCAGCCTTGCAAATGTCCAATATTGAAACATCACTGATCAATGCTATTGACATCACTTGGGCCCTCGTCGAATGAACCCACAGTCGTTATGGAGGCATGGTCTCAGCTATTTCACATGCAGAAGGAATGCAAGAAGTTATCCATGGAAACTGTTTGCCCAGAAATCACCTGTCCCTTCATTAAAAGTGCATAGGAGATAAACAGAGTCCAGGTAGAATGCCAACCATTGCCTCGTATCCAACATCTGAAGGCACTGTTCATCTGTGTTGGAGTGTGGTTTAGGAAAACATCAGTAAATAAAGTAAATAAAATTTGGTTAAGATTAAACTATGAAACCACGTTCTAGAAAATGTTTGGATGCGGCCATAAAGCTACTTTGTCACTGAAAAACTGTGTGTATTGGGGCTCTGCCATTAAGGTCTTCAGCTGCATACTCTTGTAGATCTCATAACTTCAGGGAAGGCTGTCTTTTCATGTAGGAGGGACAGAGATTTCAACTGACACCCATAAGGGCAGCCAGGACACTATGAAGGTCCCACAAGGGAACTGGCTTTTTACACAGGCAGGTGGAGATGAATGATTCCCATTTGAAATCTCACCACCATGGGGTTTTGAGAAAACTGACTTTACTTGGATGGGTGGATGAAATGCCAAAATTTCTGCCAAGTGAACCCTTAATGAGCTGAGGAAGAGACCAGGAGACTGAAAGTGTAATAGGTACTCCAAAGTGCCCTGAATACCAACCAGCATTGGCTGATTTCCCCGAGCAAGTGCCCAAACTGAAAAATGTTTACTAAGGCGACTTCTTTGGTTAAGTGGAGAGGGCTTCCTGCTGTTAAGCAACACCTGATGAACAGCTTCAGAACATCAGTCGTCCTCCTCATCTAGCATGTAGCATCCATGCTGTGAGATGTAAAATGCGAAGTGCTGTATGCAAAACTCGACCCTAGTGCTGAGTCTGTAGGTCGGGATGAAGAGATATGGAAGGCCAAATTGATAGACTGAGACGGTCGGAGAACCAACATTGCCTTGGCCAGGTTGGAGCGATGAGTCAGTTTGGCATGGTTCAATTTCAGCTTGAGAATGAACTGTGGGATTTTTGGGATCAGAGAGAAAGCATACATTAGAGCTGATCCATGATTGATATGGAAGGCATCAGTTAAGGAGCCTGGACCAAGATTTGCTCAAGAGCAAAATTAATGTCACTTCTGGTTGTGTCTTGTTGCAAACTGGTCAACAGTTGGGAATGCCCCATTCCACAAAGATGGACCTCAATACAAGACTTCAGAGACCACTCATGATTTTGGGAGAAATTCCTGCTGAGGTGATCTGCCAAGTGATTCTGAGCCCCAGGTAAGTGAGTGGCTGTGGGAATGATGCTCTCCCAGATGCAGAACTGCCAATGACTTTATTGCCTCCTGACACAGCAAATTGGAGTGAGCTCTACCCTGCTTGTTCTCGTAACATATTGCAGTGTTATTGTTAAACACATGAACCGCTGTACTACTGATGTGATCCCAGAAGGCTTGGCGGGCATTGTAAATGGCCTGAAGCTCAAAGACATTGATTTGTTCTGAGCACAAGCCCTGAATTTTCAACGCTCTTAGATGTGCTCTCCAACCTATTGGTGATGGCATTGGTGACTATAGTCCTGGTCAGTGGAGGACATGCAAAGGGAATATCCTGGCATACATGCTCAGAACTGCTGTAGGGAATCCAGGATCTCCAGAGGCACTCAGACAAGACTGTCCAACAGTCGACAACTTCACATTTGAAGAAGGCAAAAGCACAGTCTTGCATGCTGGTCTACAAAAGTGCATGCAGTTATATGATGCAGCCCCTCCAAGCCCTGCAGTAGTCCTGCTCAGTCTTATGAGACCTCTTCTTTGGAGGACCTGAGGAAGGAGAACAGTTTCTTTTTCTGTTAGGAGAAGCACTGGCTCTTAAGCTAGGAGCCACATTTCATGTCTGCTCTGAAAGAGAGCACAGAGCTATGTGGTTTGAAGAAGTCCCTAGTACTGAGGGCCTTATGGCCTACTTTGAGAGGTGTTGTAACAAGGGACCTGAAACCTGAGTCCTCCTCTTAAAGGACTTGCATATAGAATACCTTTCATTATTGTGCCCTTCTCCTAGGCACAACAAACACCATGGCTGAGGTTCACTGTTGGGGATAGCGACCCCATACAATGGACAACGTTTAAACCACAGTAAGAGCATCATCCAGTGCAACAAACTAGCTATCTTAACTATTTTAACTAAACCTAAGGGCATTACTAGACTACACAAGGTAAGTAACCGTTTTTTCTATCTCGTGACTCTTGTTCTTCGATATGTGTTGCTCATGTCCATTCCAATGGGGTGTGTGCGCACTGTGTGCACAATCATCGGAAGGTTTTATCCTGGTGGTACCTGTCGGGTCAGCTGTGGAACCCCTTGGAGTAGCACCTTCCTGGTGGTATATATAGCTCCTGCCGACCCCCTGCCTGCTCTGTTCCTTCTTCCTGAATACTCCAACAGAGGGGAGGCGGGTGGGATTTGGAATGGACACGAGCAACGCATCTCGAAGAACAACAGTTACGAGATGGTAAGTAACAGTTTTCTCTTCTTCAAGTGCTTGCTCATGTCCATTCCATTAGGTGACTCCCAAGCAGTTTCCACGGAGGAGGGGTCAGAGTTCACAGAGTTGCTGATTGCAGTACTGCTTTGATGAAGGCTGCATCATCCCTCGCCTGTTGAGTGATGGCGTAGTGCGATGTGAAGGTGTGGATGGAAGACCATGTTGCTGCCTTGCATATGTCCTGAATAGGGATTTGCACGAGGAATGTGACCGAAGAAGCCTGTGCTCTTGTGGAGTGCACTGTCAATGCCGGGGCTGGAATCTTAGCCAGGTTGAGGCACATTCTGATGCAGGACGTGATCCACGACTAAATGCGTTGAGATGAGATGGGAAGCCCTTTCATCCTTTCGGCGATTGCAATAAAGAGCTGTGGTGACTTACGAAATGGCTTTGTGCATTCAATGTAGAAGGCAGGGCACATCTGATGTCCAGAGAAGGGAGTGCTCGCTTTCTGTTGCTGGCATGAGGTTTAGGAAAGAATACTGGTGGAAATATGTCATAGTTTACATGAAAGTGTGAGACTACTTTTGGTAGGAACACTGGGTGACAGTGTAGCTACACCTTGTCTTTATGAAAAACCGTGTAGGGGGGGCTCAGAAGTCAGCGCTCTGAGCTTGGAGACCCTTCTGGCTGAGGTTATGGCCACCAGAAAAGCCACCTTCCAGGACAGGTAGGATAGAGAGAAGGTCACCATGGGCTCGAGGGGGGCCCTATAAGTCTTGAGAGAACCAGGTTGAGATCCCACTGGTGAATGGGCTGCTGCACCTGCAGATAAAGCCTGTCCAAGCCCTTGAGAAATCAACCAACCATTGGATTTCCGAAGACCAACCTACCCGCCACGCCTGGATGGAAGGCTGAGATGGCAGCCAGGTACACCTTAATAGATGATATCACCAACCCCTATTGCTTCAGGTACAGAAGGTAGACTAGCACAAGGGGAATAGGGGCTTGCTGCGGGGAGGCACCTTTCTGTAGGGACCAAATAGAGAAAGACTTCCATTTCACCAGGTACGTTGTGTGAGTGGAGGGTTTCCTGCTCCCCAACAGAACTTCCCTAAAAGGTCCGAACACTGCAGTTCAAGCGGGTTCAGCCATGGAGTTTCCATGCCATGAGGTGGAGGGACTCCAGGCTGGGGTGCTGTAGTTGACTGTGGTTGTGTGTTATGAAGTCCAGGAGCATAGGAAGGGCTATTGGCCTGTCCACTGATAGCTTCAGCAACGTGGTGAACCAGTGCTGATGGGGCCATGCTGTTGCTATGAGGATCACCTAAGATCTGTCCTGCCGGACCTTGTGTATGAGAGGAAAGGGCGTGAAAGCATATAGCAGATGACCCGTCCATGGGAGACGAAAAGAGTCTGCTATGGAGCCATGGCTGTGGTTCTGAAAGGAGCAGAACAGCTGGCACTTTCTGTTGCTCTGCATCACAAACAGGTCCACATGGGGATAGCCCCACCTCTGGAAGATGGAAAGGGCAATGTCCGCTCTTGAGTGACCACTCATGAGTGTTGAACGAGTGGCTGAGGTGGTCCGCTAGTTCATTCTGTGCTCCCGGCAGATACGAGGCCTGTAGCTGGGTGGAGTGTGCGATGCAGAAGTTCCACAGTCGGAGAGCTTCCTGGCACAGGGGAGAGGAGCGAGCACCACCCTGTTTGTTTATATAGAACATTGCTGTGGTGTTGTCCGTCATCACTGAGACACACTTGTCCTGAAGATGGGCCTGGAACGTCTGGCAAGCCAGACAAGCCGCTCTCAGCTCCCTGACGTTGATATGCAGCGATAGTTCTGGTTGTGACCACAGGCCTTGAGTTCTGATACTGCCCAGGTGTGCTCCCCAGCCCATCTCTAATGTGTCCGTGACCAGCAACAGTGAGGGCTGAGGCTTGGTGAAGGGCACTCCCACACAGACAATCTGAGGTTGTAGCCACCAGCTGAGGGACTCGAGAATTGGGGGTAGGAGGGTCACCAGTCTGTCCAGAGGATCCCGGCTCGGTCTGTATACCTTCACCAACCAAGCCTAGAAGGGGCAAAGGCACAATCTGGCGTGTTGTACTACATACGTGCAGGCCACCATATGCCCCAGAAGCTTCATGCGGTTTCTGGCCGTAGTTGCTGGAAACCGGCGGAGGCTCTTGATGCCCCCGATGCTTTGGAATTGGGACTCGGGCAGGGAAGCCCTGGCTTGAGGTGAGTCCAGGGGAGCCCCAATAAATTCTATTTTTTGGGTTGAGGTTAGGGTAGACTTGGGCATGTTCAGAATGAGCCTCAGCGTGCTGAAAGTGGCCTGTGCTAATGCCATGTGGTCTTGCACTTGAGAATCGCCCTTGATGAGCCTGTCATCCAGGTATGGGAAGACTTGTACCTGGCGTTTGCAGAGAGAGACTGCCACAACTGCCATGCACTTTGTGAACATGCGAGGGGCTGTTGAAAGCCTGAATGGGAGTACAATGGACTGGTAATGTCGGCCGCTCACTACAAATCTCAAGAATCATCTGTGCACCAGAATAATCGATATATGGAAGTATGCATCCTCCAGGTCAAGGGTGGCGTACCAGTCCCCTGAATCCAGGGAAGGAATGATGGTGGCCAGAGAGACCATACGAAACTTCAGCTTTCTTATAAATATGTTGAGGTTTCGCAGATCTAGCGTAAGGCTGAGCCCACCTTTGGCCATGGGGATGAGGAAATATCAGGAGTATATCCCCTGCCCCTGAACTCCTGAGAAACCTCCTCTATCACCCCTAGAGCAAGGAGTGTTTGCACCTCCTGTAGAAGGAGTTGCTCATGAGAAGGGTCCCTAAGAGGGACGGGGAAAGTGGGTAGGAGGGTGGAAGGGCACAGAATTGGATAGAATATCCCATCCCTGCCATGCTCAGGACCCAGCAATCTGAAGTAATCTGGGCCAAGGCACGGTAGAAGCGGGACGGACGATTCACAAAGGGAGGAAAAGGATCCGAGATTTGGGCTGGTGCTCCGTCCTCAGGCGCACTTTCAAAAGTTCGGCTTCGAGGTGGACGGCTGCTTGGAGGAGCCCTGGCCCTGGCCCTGGCCGGAGGAGGACTGTGGAGGATACCTCCTGTTGTTTCTGCCCCTCCCTCAATTATAGTCCTGCTTAGGAGGTCCTGGATAGCAGTGTGAGGGGGGCTGGGGCTTGAAGGGCTTTCTATGAGGTGCTGGCATGTGAATTCCCAGAGACTTGAGGGTTGCTCATGAGTCCTTGAGACTGTGCAGTCTCCAGTCCGTCTCGTCACTGTCAAATGGAAGGTCCTGTATTGTATTCTGGACCTCCACGGGGAGTCCCGAGACCTGCAGCCATGAGCTATGCCTCATTGTAATGGCCGTAGCCATAGTCCGTGCTGCTGAGTCAGTGGAGTCCAAAGCAGCTTGGAGGGAGGTTCTAGCCACCACTCTGCCCTCCTCTAGGACTGGAGCAAATTCCTGTCATGACATTGATGGGAGCAGTTGCTGAAACTTGGAGAGGGCATTCCAAGAATTGTATGCATAGTGGCTAAGTACCACCTGCTGGTCGGAAATTCGAAGTTGGAGCCCCCCAGTCGAGTATACCTTTTGACCGAACAGGTCCAGCTTCTTGGCCTCCTTATTTTCAGGGGTGGGTCCCGGTTACCCCTTCTGCAACCTGTGGTTTGCTGCATCCACCACCAAGGTCCCTGGTTGTGGGTGGGTGAAGAAGTGCTCATATCCCTTTTGTGGGACGAAGTAACGCCTCTCTACACCCCTGGCCATAGGTGGTATAGAGACCGGGGTCTGCCAGAGCACCTTCATGTTTTGTTTAGTTTTTATAGGTGGCAATGCCACCTTGAAGGGCCCCTCCAGGGCGAGTATGTTGACCATTGGGTCTGAGTCTTCCACAACCTCCTCAGTTTGCACATTGAGGTTCTGGGCCACCCTCCTAAGGAGGTCCTGGTGGGCTCCAGGAGGGACGTAGTAGTACCTGCTACTGCCTTGTCTGGTGAGGAAGAAAATGAGGCTCAAGGTGGGACAGGGTCTTCCTGCCCCTCCAGTTCCCTGGTGATGTGCTCAGGGACGTCCACCGCTGCTGAGACTGGTGGTGCTTGTGCTGCAGGCATTGGTGGTACCAGCTGTGTCGGGACACGAACAACTCTGCCCCTGACTCAGAGCCCAACCAGAGAGGGGCGGACCCGGATGGTGCCAGGGAGCGGTACTGAGGTGATGGGGAACAGTGCCGCATCATGGTGGGCTTGCCCTAGTACTGGATAGTTGGTGCTGACATCGGTGCCGCAGACGGAGCTGCAGGCAGTGCCGCCGTCAGTGCCCAAAGTGGTGTAGCAGATGTATTGGGCATCAGCGCTGCAGGATGAGCCGGGGCATGTGGCATCTGTACCTAAACCAGCGCCTGGGAATGCGAGGCGGGGTACTGTGCCCTTTTGGCAATCAATCCCACGTGGCCTCGAAAGTGTCTGGTGTGGAGGGAAGGTCCAGGCCCTCCTCCAACACCTCCCAGACCTCCTCCAACACTGACACTGGACTCAACAGACCTCCCCTCAAGGCTGGAGTCAACGGCGTCAGGACCGACGGACCAGCTTTCTGGTGTCCCGGCGTGGGACATGCCACACTGGTGTCCTGTCCACTCTTGTTGGTGGGGGAACGGCCCCTCTCCACCTTTTTCTTCTTATGTGGCACCAGAGGTTGTGATCGGTGCTGCACCGATGAGCTGGCCTTCCGCGCAGGGGAGTGGTGCCGATGCTCCTTATGAGAGTCCTTCCTCGGCGCCTGCGCACCAAGGCTGGTGTGCTGTGCACCGAGGCTGCTGGTGCCCTCTCTTGTGCCGGCTGAGGCTGGAGAGCAAACTCCATGAAAAGGAGTTTCAGCTGATCGTGTCTCTTCCTTTTGGTTCTGGGTTTGAAGCCTCTGCAAATACTACACTTGTCCTGCAAATGTCCCTCTCCCAGGCACTTCAGACAAGTGGTGTGTGGATCCCTTCTGGGCATACGCTTACCACACCTATCACACGGCTTGAACCCCTGGGGCCTGGTGAGGGGGGAACCCCCAACTTTAACTAACTAAGAAACTAACTACTATAATAATGATTAACAATACGTACAGGAAAAAACACTAGGAAAGCACTTGCTAAAGCAAGAGACAAGCTGCTCCAACAACCGTCACTGGCGGTAAGAAGGAACTGGCGAGTCGGCAGGGGCCTATGTACACTGCCATGAAGGCGCTACTCCAGGGGGCTCTGCAGCTGACCCGACGGGTACTGCTAGGGTAAAACCTTCCAATGATCATGCACACGCACACACACATTGGAATGGACATGTGCAAGCACTCGAAGAAGAAGAAGAGCTATATACAATGAGTTCCCAAAGAAACTGAGATAAACAGTGTGAGGTAAATCACCACATAGAATGCTCCGACTCTAGGTGTGGGCAGTGAGAAGGAACTGAGAAGGGTAGAGGCCGTGCTGCCCTTAAATAGACAGAGAAGGGACTAGAGCTCCGGGGCATGAGCACCACCCCTGTGGGTACTGCTAGGCAAAGTTTTCCAGCTTCGTTGTGATGGGTGCTCACACATCTCAGAGGAATACACATCTGCAGCCCGGGTATGTCTATGCTACTCGTCGGATTGGTGGGCAGCAATTGATCCAGTGGGGGTCGATTTATCGCGTCTAGTCTAGACACAATAGATCGACCCCCAAGTGCTCTCCCGTCGACTCCTGTACTCCACTGCCGTGAGAGGCGCAGGCAGAGTCGATGGGGGAGCATCAGCAGTTGACTCACCGCAGTGAAGACATTGCGGTGAGTAGATCTAACTACGTCGACTTCAGCTACGTTATTCACATTGCTGAAGTTGCGTATCTTAGATCGATTCCCTTCCCCCCCTCCACCAGTGTAGGCCAGGCCTTGAAGAAGAACCTTACTTCTAATGTCTGTGTGCAAATTGCATGTCATTCTTGAGAGAGAATTTATTTTAAAAACAAGCTCTGCAGTGCTGCTGTTCTTTCTTAGAACCCTTGCCAATAAGCCAGCACTCAAGAGCAAACCTTCAACAACAAAGTAGCAAGTACAGGCTAGCACTCCCAAGCCATCCTACAGTTAACAGCGTAGCAGCTGTGTTAGTCTGTATCCGCAAAAAGAAAAGGAGGACTTGTGGCAATTTGTTAGTCTCTAAGGTGCCACAAGTCCTCCTTTTCTTCCTACAGTTAACCTGTGTGTAATTTCAATGAGGGAAGTGGGGCTCAAGGTTCTAAGATGCAGTTTTATACAGAAAAGACAAGAATTACTTTTAAAATCAGGAAAAGCAAAAGACTTTTGGAGATTCTCCTGTTGTCCTAACCCAGTACATTTTAATAACTGGTTTGGTTCTGGCCAATAAGAATGCTCATGTTCTCTCTATTCTTAACCACTTGTTGCTGTAGTTTGCTCACGTGTCCAATGGCAGCATTACATATTGTATTGATATTGAGAGATTAAAAGAGGTGATGTATTTCTATATCCACAACAGCTCTTTCTGATAATTCTGCGGGTCACTTTCTTTTGCAGGGTGCTTTCTGGGGCTTGTTCATTGGGCTGGTCGTTGGGCTGAGTCGAATGATTGCAGAGTTTGCCTATGGTTCTGGAAGCTGTGTAAACCCCAGCAACTGTCCAAAGATCATTTGTGGAGTTCATTACCTTTACTTTGCTATAATCCTTTTTGGGATCTCCACCATCGTCATTCTGGGTATCTCATTGATAACTAAACCCATTCCTGATGTACATGTGAGTATCATTGTCTCTCCTGCTCTTTTATTCCCCCTCCTGCTCCCTGAGCTACTGGAGAGCAATGGAAAAACCCATCACTTTAATTTACACTTTACAAGTATTAATAAGTATATTCAACCCTAGAATTTAGAGTATGCAAATCATATAGGATCCTCCCAGCTAATTGGGTTCACAGTGAAATTTTACATCTTCCCCAAATTATTCCTTGGTCCTGATGTCTCTGGAAATGCAGCACTCTCTGCTAGATAAACAGTATTCTGGAGATTATTCTGTAATCAGAAACACCTTGAAGACATTATATAGTATAAAATGTGGAATAATACTGAAAGTTGACCCCAAAGAGCCACAAACAGTAGGTGGTACATTTTCTGTGGTGTAGCAAAGATTTCAAGAATGAAGCTATTAAGGAAGGGAAACAGGAATAGTCTCCTACAGTATCTCCCTACTCTTATGAGATCCCTAATTATCCCTGAATATTATTTATCAAACATTCATGACCCCCAAATACTATACCAATCTCAATTTGCTGATTTCAGTACTCTAAGGCTGCAGCTTTATAAGCTCATTTTGTTTAATGGCAGCTCTATGGCTTGTGCTGGACTCTGCGGAACAGCAAGGAGAAGCGTATTGACCTGGACGCAGATGAGAGGATTGAGGTACTTGAGAGTAAAGAGGATGAATCAGGTGATTTCTGAATAAAATTCTGTTTAGATTTGTAGAAGCCATCAACATATTTGAGGTCCCTAACTTCGTTCCTGATGAAACAATGAAGTGCCTTGTACGCCCTTGAAAACAGATGCTGAAGGGCTAGTAGGCACAGAGAGTTAGTGCACTCATTTTTCACCACTCTTGGTCTGTTGGGTCTGATGTAGATTGGGAGTGAAATGAACTACATGATGGCAGTCTAGTTCCCTGTTGATTTTTGTGCATAGCACAAAAGACTTCATGTAATTAGATGAGAGACTCAGGGCTAGAACAAAGGGGGTGGTGCTGGTGAGGGGTGATGGCAGAGCTGTGCGAAAGGACCGAACAAAGATGTATTTGGAAGTGGTGTGTTGGGGGTTAGCTTTTGGAACAGTAAAGGTGGTGCACAGCAGGGTGAAGATGTTTTCCCAGAATTGCACTGGGGAAACTTGCACAAAACTCTGCCTGGCTTCAGGCTCTGATACCAAGCATCACTGAATTCAGCCATTTAATAAAAAGAAAAAAATACAAAAACAGTGGAATAAGTAGAGAGAAACGTGCACTGTGACCTGCTTCTCAATCTCAGGCTGAAGAGTCTATAGACTGCTAAGGCCTCTGTGCACCATGTAAGCAGAGCAAAGTTGCCTTAAATCAGCCAGAAGTAGTTGGTAGAGAATTGGAGCCAACTAGGGGGGAGCTTTTCTTGACCTGCTGCTCACAAACTGGGAAGAATTAGTAGGGGAAGCAAAAGTGGATGGGAATCTGGGAGGCAGTGACCATGAGTTGGTTGAGTTCAGGATCCTAACACAGGGAAGAAAGGTAAGCAGCAGGATACGGACCCTGGACTTCAGGAAAGCAGACTTCGACTCCCTCAGGGAACAGATGGGTAGGATCCCCTGGGGGACTAACATGAAGGGGAAAGGAGTCCAGGAGAGCTGGCTGTATTTCAAGGAATCCCTGTTGAGGTTACAGGGACAAACCATCCCGATGTGTCGAAAGAATAGTAAATATGGCAGGCGACCAGCTTGGCTTAACGGTGAAATCCTAGCAGATCTTAAGCATAAAAAAGAAGCTTACAAGAAGTGGAAGGTTGGACATATGACCAGGGAAGAGTATAAAAATATTGCTCTGGCATGTAGGAATGAAATTAGGAGGGCCAAATCGCACCTGGAGCTGCAGCTAAAGCGAGAGATGTTAAGAGTAACAAGAAGGGTTTCTTCAGGTATGTTGGCAACAAGAAGAAAGCCAAGGAAAGTGTGGGCCCCTTAATGAATGAGGGAGGCAACCTAGTGACAGAGGATGTGGAAAAAGCTAATGTACTCAATGCTTTTTTTGCCTCTGTCTTCACGAACAAGGTCAGCTCCCAGACTGCTGTGCTGGGCATCACAACATGGGGAATAGATGGCCAGCCCTCTGTGGAGAAAGAGGTGGTTAGGGACTATTTAGAAAAACTGGACATCCACAAGTCCATGGGGCCGGATGAGTTGCATCCGAGAGTGCTAAAGGAACTGGCAGCTGTGATTGCAGAGCCATTGGCCATTATCTTTGAAAACTCGTGGCGAACGGGGGAAGTCCCGGATGACTGGAAAAAGGCTAATGTAGTGCCAATCTTTAAAAAAGGGAAGGAGGAGGATCCTGGGAACTATAGGCCAGTAAGCCTCACTTCAGTCCCCGGAAAAATCATGGAGCAGGTCCTCAAAGAATCAATCCTGAAGCACTTACATGAGAGGAAAGTGATCAGGAACAGTCAGCATGGATTCACCAAGGGAAGGTCATGCCTGACTAATCTAATCGCCTTCTATGATGAGATTACTGGTTCTATGGATGAAGGGAAAGTAGTGGATGTATTGTATCTTGACTTTAGCAAAGCTTTTGACACGGTCTCCCCCATAGTATTCTTGTCAGCAAGTTAAAGAAGTATGGGCTGGATGAATGCACTATAAGGTGGGTAGAAAGTTGGCTAGATTGTCGGGCTCAACGGGTAGTGATCAACGGCTCCATGTCTAGTTGGCAGCTGGTGTCAAGTGGAGTGCCTCAGGGGTCGGTCCTGGGGCTGGTTTTGTTCAATATCTTCATAAATGATCTGGAGGATGGTATGGATTGCACTCTCAGCAAATTTGTGGATGATACTAAACTGGGAGGAGTGGTAGATACGCTGGAGGGCAGGGATAGGATTCAGAGGGACCTAGACAAATTGGAGGATTGGGCCAAAAGAAATCTGATGAGGTTCAATAAGGATAAGTGCAGAGTCCTGCACTTAGGACGGAAGAACCCAATGCACAGCTACAGACTAGGGACCGAATGGCTAGGCAGCAGTTCTGCGGAAAAGGACCTAGGGGTGACAGTGAACGAGAAGCTGGATATGAGCCAGCAGCGTGCCCTTGTTGCCAAGAAGGCCAATGGCATTTTGCGATGTATAAGTAGGGGCATAGCGAGCAGATCGAGGGACGTGATCGTCCCCCTCTATTCGACATTGGTGAGGCCTCATCTGGAGTACTGTGTCCAGTTTTGGGCCCCACACTACAAGAAGGATGTGGATAAATTGGAGAGAGTCCAGCGAAGGGCAACAAAAATGATTAGGGGTCTGGAACACATGAGTTATGAGGAGAGGCTGAGGGAACTGGGATTGTTTAGTCTGCAGAAGAGAAGAATGAGGGGGGATTTGATAGCTGCTTTCAACTACCTGAGAGGTAGTTCCAGAAAGGATGGTTCTAGACTATTCTCAGTGGTGGAAGAGGACAGGACAAGGAGTAATGGTCTCAAGCTGCAGTGGGGGAGGTTTAGGTTGGATATTAGGAAAAACTTTTTCACTAGGAGGGTGGTGAAACACTGGAATGCATTGCCTAGGGAGGTGGTGGAATCTCCTTCCTTAGAAGTTTTTAAGGTCAGGCTTGACAAAGCCCTGGCTGGGATGATTTAATTGGGTATGGGTCCTGCTTTTGAGCAGGGGGTTGGACTAGATGACCTCCTGAGGTCCCTTCCAACCCTGATATTCTATGATTCTATGCTCCTTGCAAGGCATCTCTTTTCCAGCAGAACGTTGGAGCTGCCGTCTGTGCAGCTACCCTCCCTAACCTTACCTTGTGTAAGAGACAGAGGGAGCATGTTGGAGGGAAGGCGGGTTGAGGAAGGAAAGTGGGTGTGGCTGCCCCTGCTGCAAATGGCCGTGTAGTGGAAGAGGGCCGGGGGTGAAGATCTGGCCCATTATTATGTACCCAACATTTTTCAGTCCTGTCGCAAATCATGTATATTTAAGTATTTATAATGTGCTTGAATCAGCTTAGTGACGTGAGCTACCAGTGAGCATTTGTGAGCTACCAGTGTTTTCAGATATATCACGGCTAACGGGGAACAAACTGTTCTTCTTTGAGTAGATGCAGGCCCATATTCCACTTAGGATGTATGCTCGCCCAGAACACTGGAGCTATGTGTCTGTCCGAAGAAACAGAGGAGCTGTTCCCTGTCAACTGTGCTGAGGAAAAGGTTGCATAAGACCAGTTGAGATCATTCCAAATCTTGGAGTGACTCTTCCACCTCCCCCAGGAAAAACGTGGACCAGCACGGAGTTGATGCTGGCACACAGGATGGTACGGGTATCTCCATCCCTTCTTTGGTACCGAGTAAGGAGGTCAGAAACCCTGTACTGTTGAGTCTGGTTCCAGCCTCCGGGTGTCTGTTTAGTCTGGTACCAATGAGGGAAATTCTGGTACTGACTGTTTCCACACTGAGAGCATACCAGGCAGCTACAGACTTCTGCTTTTCTGTCCCAACTTCTCCTTTGGTCCAGGACTTTGCCAGGGTTGTATCATCTCTTGCCCCATTGATTGAACAAGCCACTGACCCCTCAGGTCTGTTTGCACTGCACCCCAGTGTTCCCCTTCCACATGTTGTGGAAGCAGGGCTGGTACTGGGATTGATACAGGGGACCTCAGTACCGGGAAACTCCTCGGACCACTGCAGTTGGCTCTGCAAATGCTTCTGTGGTGGCTTTCACTGCCCTTGACATCAGTATCATAAGACACCCCAGCATCACTGTTCAATTCAGGACCAAAAGTCCCTTCTGGCACCAGCATGCTCTGTACCAACAGTATCATTTCTATTAGCAGTGCTGCCTCCTGCTTTGTTCCTACTCACTCCCTTTGGTCTCGCTCTGTCCTTATCTCCAGGATCCCGAGGCTCCTCTGTGTCTGAGTTGGTGTCATCGTTCTCCTGTTCTCCATCACCTACCAGCATTGGGAGCTGTTGATTGACTGTTACGGGTACCAGGATTGGCACACGTCTTGTGGTCAGGATGGAGGGCCCTGGCTCGGCACCTACTGGCCACCAATGCCTTACCCATGTCCGTGGCCTCCATGGAATCCGTGGAATGCCCCTCAGTTTTGGAGGTCCTGCTCTTCGTCTTGCTCAAAGGCAAGATCATCAGCCAGGACGTGGTGTGACTGTCCATCCTCCGCAGGCCCAGGCACTGGCGATGCTTCACCCTGCAGAGTCTTCAGAGTCCTCCCATAAAGGCCCATCAGCCCTGGAACAGGATCTGGTTTGGCTCAGCTAAGGGCCTCATCTTTGTCTTCAGACGATTCCGTGCTGCCCAGCTCATCCTCCCCTTTGGTACTGGGGGATTTTAAGATATACCAAGTCCTTTTGCAACAAGTAGCTGCTTCCCTCGGTATCCAAGTGGAGTTCTTGCAAGAGAACACCCACAAATTATTGGATATCTGCAGCTGTCTGCCCTGGTAGAATTGCCCTTCCTATCAATGATGCGCTCCCTGAACCAGTTAAGGCCCTCTGGAGCATGCTGGCTTTGGTACTGCCTGCAGATAAGCACATGGAAAAGCATTGTTTCATTCCCATGCAGGGATTTGAGGGGTTTTACTCCCATCCAGCCCCAAATTCCTTAGCTGTAACTGTGGTGAATAACAGCCAGGCAGGGCTGGTTTAAATCCAACCGCAAGTATAGGAATTCTATATGATTGGACCTCATGGGCAGGAAGATTTACACCTCACAGATGTGAATTGCTAACCAGCAAGCCTTACTGTCCAAGTACGATTTTTTAACTGGACAACTGTGTCAAAGTCTGCAGAGCAGCTCCCTGAGGCCTCACAAGAGGAATTTTGACATTTGTCACTGAGGGCTGCTTGCTGGCTAAGATGTCGTTGCAGTCCACACCAGAGGTCACAGACACCTCAGCCAGAGTGATGGCCTCCACGGTCACCATGAGGAGGGCTTCCTGGCTGCAGAATTTGGGCAGTGCCCCTAATGTCCAGCAAGCCATTGAGGATTTGCCCTTCAATGGCTAAACACTGGTTTTGGACAAAATGGCTGCACTCCTTTGATTCCCGGGCCACCCTGTGGTCTTTGGGGTGTAGACCCCAGCCAGTAGGGCGTGCAACAGCAGTATCATCTGCAGTGCATGCTTGGCCAGCCTTTCGCTCCTCTGAGGCAATGGGACTACCCCAGAAAGAGGGAGAGACCCCACAGGAGAAAGCAGTTGGACTCGGGGTTTGGCCCCTCCCTGGCGCCCTCCACATGCCCATTTTGATTCCTTGGTCCAGAGCATTATTCCCATCCTTGCTCCTCCCTCCTCATCTCCCCCTTTTGGGGACAGGCTGGCCTGTTTTCACAATGCTTGGGGCTTGATTACCACTGACAGCTGGATCTGTCAGATTGGGTTATGCCACCCAGTTTCTCTACACACCATCTCCCCATCCTCCCTCCTAGTCCCTCTTCAGGGACCCCTCTCTCGTGAGATACTGCTCCTCAAGCAGGTACCCAGATCCAAGGGAGGAGTAAGACCTATGCTTGTCTTTCACGGCCTCAAATATATCAGGTACATGAGGTTCCAAATCCTTGTCTATCTAATATTCTCCTTGCATTGTCTCAGAACGACTGGTTTGCTGCTCTGGACCTTCAGGATGACTACTTCCTTGTGGCAATTTTGCTGAGCCACAGAAAATTCCTTCAATTTGTCATGGCAGAGCACCACTTTCAGTACACAGTGCTTCCATTCAGCCTCTCTTCTCTTTCCCCCTCCCCTCCAGGTTTTTACCAAATGCATGGTCGTTGTTACAGCATATTTCAGGAAGAAAGGAATTCACGTCTTCCTGTATCTGAATGACTGGTTACTGAGGGACAGAACTCCAGAGAGGAAGTTCTTGTTCACATCAGCACCACGCTGTGCTCGCATGGCTGTCTGGGTCTCATCCTAAACATTGGGAAGGCAACCTTGTTTCCGCTGAGAAAATTGAGTTCATTGGGGCCCTCTCAAATTCCATGATGTCAAAAGTGTTTCTGCTGATTGACTGTTTTCAGATAATTCACCACCATTGCCTCAGTCTGCAGTCTTAGCCTTCCACAACAGTTTGGACGTGTCTGAGACTCTTGGGCTGCATTCCCGCTTGAATGCAGGTGGTCCAGTTTGCAAGTCTGCACCTTCAAATGTGGCTCAGGAAGGTTTACCATCCTACTCTTCACCCTCTAGACAGACTGGTCCATCTTCTTCCACTGGCCCTGGACTTCTTGCAGTGGTGGATGCATCCAGAGAATGTTTGCCAAGGCGTTCCCTTTATCTAGCTCTTGCCAACCATGTTGGTTGTTACTGATGCCTCTCTGAGGGATTGGAGGGCGCACGTTGGGTCACTGAAAATACAAGGGCTGTGGTTGGAACAGGAGTAATCACTCCATATCAACATGCTGGAGCTGTGGGCCATCTGCAATGCACGTCATGCTTTTCGGGACTGTATCAGAGACTCAGTGGTTCACATACTTACCGACAATACCGTCGTGGTGTATTATGTGAATAAAAAAGGGGGAGCAGACTCCAGGTGGCTCTGCCTTCTGGCGATCAGGTTGTGGTAGTTTTGCATCGAGGAGAGCATTATTTAAACAGCTATTCATTTGCCTGGGGTTCAGAATCATCTTGCAGACCATCTCAGCAAGTATTTTTCCCTGAGTGATGAGTGGTCCCTGAAGACAAGGTCTTCCGGGTCATCTTCACAGCTTGGTGCATCCTTTCCCCCAATCCTGATCATTCCTTGGATCATCCTCAAACTGAAACTGGATTGGGACAAGCTCATTCTTGTCCCAGTGTGGCCGAGACAGTGCTGGTTCTCCGACCTTCAGCCTCTTGTACCACCACTTCCCCATCCCGACTTCCTCCCTCAGAACCAAGGCTGCACCTTGCATCCTGCACTCAGCTCCCTGCATCTCATGGATGAATGAGGAGGAAGAGCAGTGTACAGCAGCTATCCAACAAATTCTCCTTAACAGTAGAAAACCCTCCACCTGGATGGCCTATTCAGCAAAATGGAAGTGATTTTCAGTGTGGTCACTAGCCTGTGGAATCCAGTGAACCCTGGCCTCTATTCTGGACATTTTGGAGTACCCGCTTCGCCTTCAGTTGTTGGGTCTTGTGTTTAGTACATTGAAAGTGCATCTGGCAGTGGTATCGGCATTTCATCCCTGCCATTCAAAGCAGATCAGTCTTTTCCAGTGCCATGTTATCAAGAGTCTAAAAAGGGCTCCTTTGTCTATATCCTCTGGTCTGAGAGCCAGTACCTCTGTGGAACTTTAACTCAGTCCTAGCAGCCTTAATGGGACCTCTGTTCGAGCCTCAGGCATCTTGTCCCTTTCCACTTCTGTGTCAGAAAACAGCATTCCTGGTGTTGATAACATCAGCAAGGCAAGTGTGAGTTGCAGGCTTTAATGGCAGAGCCTCCTTATACACAATTCTCGGAAGACAAAGTGACTTTGTGATTGCATCCAAAATTTTTGTCCCAAGTGGTCTCTCAATTTCATTTGACCCAGGTGGTATATTTACCTGTGTTCTTTCCTAAGCCACATTCCTCTCCAGAGGAACAGTGTTTCCACACCTTATATGTTAGGCGATGTCTAACCTTCTGTCTGGGCAGGACATAATGGTTTCGTGTTTTGCCTCGTTTGTTTGTGTCATGTGCAGATGGCATGAAGAGTCGAGCAGTTTCTTCACCGACTGTATACAAATGGACAACATCCTGCATCAAGGCTGCATATGAAATAGCTTTGGCTACCCCCCTTCAGTAGGGGCAAGCTCTTTCTACAAGGGTGCAAGCAATGTCCATAGCATTCCTCCATGATTTCCATATTGGACATTTGCAGGGCAGCTACGTGGTCATAGATACATATGTTCATGAACCATTATGCCGTAGCTGCATCTTCCAGGGTGGATGGAGGCTGTGGTAGAGTGGTCCTGATGTCCTTGTTTAGGTAAACTCTGAGCCCTGCCTCCTGGAGGGGGTACTGCTTGTTTGTCACCTAAGTGGAAGACCTCTCTGCATCTACTTGAAGAAGAAATGGTTTCTTATTTCTTCAAGATGTGATGCAGATGTGTATTCCATGACCTACCCTCTGTCCCTTCTGCATCAGAATCTCGTTTCCAGGCATTCAATGTGAGGAAACTCAAGGAGGGCCAGGGTGGCACTATCTCATGTAGCTGGGGAGGGGCTATGGCCACAGGGCATGAACACTGCCCCTCTACGGGTACTTTAAGGCAAATTTCTCCAGCTCTGGTGCATTGGGCCATGCATACACCTAGGTGGAATACATGTCTGCCTAAGATCTCAAAGAACACAGGTACAGTAAATACTGATTTCTTAGTGAACTGGAAAGCATAGGGATTTGTAGGGTACAAAAGAATTGACTGCAATGCTATTTGGTGGTCATGAATCACTCACTTCACAGGTCTGCTGTGGAATTACAATATTCATCTTAGAGAGCTTTTGAATCATTAAGACCACGAATTCGGGGCTGTTATTTCAATTACAAGAGTCTCTTCAGAATGCTTTGTATTACTGAGACCTTGTTTTAGTGCCAATCTTATAGGTCCACACACACCATGTTTCTTGACCATTGTGTTGTTCTCTCTATCACAGAAGAAGGCGATGAAGGACAAGGGTTCCTGAAGAAGGCCTACAACTGGTTCTGTGGCTTCGATCAGAAAAAAGAGGCCAAACTGAGCAAAGAGGAGCAGGAAGCGATGGAGAAGAAACTGACTGACACTTCCGAGGTGCCATTCTGGAGAAATATTGTGAACATCAATGGGGTCATTCTATTGGCCGTGGCTATATTCTGTCATGCCTTCTTTGCATAAATCCAACCTTACACTCCAGAGTTTTTATGAAGGTCTAACTCAAGTTAATTTTCCTTTTGAATTTGCACTGTATTCTTCAAAAGATAAACAACACTACACTAGATACACGTATTAGACTAGTAAGCTGAGATTGAATTCATTAAATTGATTTATTCATTGTTATTTTTAGAAGTTGGTGACACTAGTTTGATTTCTATGCCCCTTTTTCCTTGCTTTAGATCCCTAAAGTGATCCCGGTTTTTTTTAGTTCAGCTGTATGGAGGGCTGTGCTATAGATTCAGGATAAATGAATCCTTTCAAAATATAGGCTGCCTTATGTAAGTTCCCTATGCATGACATTTTATTGATGTATTCCTTTGCTACTATAGCTATTTTTTTCAGTAGAATTTTTCCGCCTCTAGTCTCTGTTCCATATGTTATGCTATTTTCCAGTGGACTGTTTCCTCTCGACTCTTTGTTCACTTTTTCTCCTAAGTGAAATATGAACCCCAGTAGCTTCTGAGTTTAACTTTTGTATTTGTTCTGTGTGAGTTGGTTTGAAATTAGTCAAAACAAGTCTGGCCAGCCCTAATAAGAGTTGTGTTTATGCCTGACTCTTCAAGATTAGCTTTAAAAGTTCGTACACAGACTGTACATTTAGTTTTAATATGAATTTATCCTTGAATGTAAAAGCTTTATTTTTAAAAATATATTCTTGTTGATTTTGCTTCCCCGGCATGATATGTCAAAGTTAGCATCCATTTGCATTTACTTTAGACCTCCATTTTATAAGGAAGGCCCTAGTGTACTCTTAATTCCCCTTCTTAGTTAGTGGATTTACCACCTGGCAATTCTTTATCATGGGTGAATGTTCTAAGCATCAGAACACTGGCCTTGTGTCTTGCTTCCAAGTACACAAAGACATTACAGTATTTTTCCTGCCAAATTATGAATCTTCCTTCTCTGACAATTTCGCTACGAAATTTCATTCATGCCATGAGTAAGACTGTTACACTATAGTTTCCCCAAGGAAAACAGTCTCTGCTCTGACACTATCTAAACCATTCCACTTGTCTTCACCTTATTTGGGACTGTGAGACAGTGATGAGGCAATGATCCTGGTTTGGGTCTCAGAGACCAATATGATGAGACAATGTGTGATACTGCAAGTCCAGGTTGAAAAGTGAAAATAGATAGAACTTCTTACCATCTAATTCATCTTCCCCAGGAGGCATGGATACAGAGAAGGCACTTGGGAAATTCCCAGTTGGCACAGTTAATCTGTATTACAATCCTTTGTTGCCTTATCTACTACAGCTTCCTACACAGTGAGGTGTAACATGCATCTCATCTACCAGCAGTATTGTACAGCATTGTGAACTGTGCTACAACATGTAACAGGGAAGCCAATGTGGTCTTCTGTAAATCCCTTTAACTTTCATCACACTGTGCTGTTGTCTCACAGTCTGTTGCTACTTCAGAGGAGTGCATAACAGAATGTACTGTCCTCTTGCAGCTGCAATATGATCTTCAGTATAATTCTGTCTCCCTACAGAATCCTGACATGTACTGCACCGTGCCAAATCAAATCAGTATAATCTAAATCCTAATGCAAACTGTCTTCTTGTAATGAATACAGCAGCAGGGAGCATCTTAAGTCATCACTTCTATTGTGCTGTGGAATTCATTATATTTCACTAACTGTGAAGGCTTGTATGTATTAAAATTTTTCTAAAGTGTCTGGGGTCTGCAAAGTCAAGAGTTCGTTGTATAAGACAATGGAAAATGTAAAAAATAAAAAAAATTCTCTTTGATTAAATGCTGAAATCAGATCTCTTCAGTCCTGATCACTTGCACACCTGGGAGTCCGATGCCAATGTCTAGGGGTCTAGTATCATACGGTGGCTCTGGGCTGCTGTAGCAGATGAGAAACTGGTAAATGAGCCCTTCTTGTGGATGACGCAGCTCCTTCTTAGCTATTGTTTGTAACTACCCTGAAAACACTGAGATCAGACCTTTTGGATAAAGGCAGAAATAACACAGCTGGATCTCCCAGCCAAGCTGAGCAGCCTATACCATGACACCCTTCTTGGGCATTCTTGATAGTCAAGGTCTGTCATGCTTGTATGTTTCATTTCTCCACCCAGGCTGAGTAATGAAGCTTTTTAAAAATATAGACTGAGAATTGCAGGGACAAACATTTGAAACACATGTGAAGTGACCTGACAACTAGAGCTGGCAGAATCCAGGGTTCACAACCATAGACAAAGCTGACTGCATCTTAGGATAATTTGTCTTGCCCTGTGGGAGTTCTACTAAACGCTGCCTGTGAAACTGTATGTCTCAGCGATTGGTGATGGGACATGGAGCCGTTCAACTCCATCGTTGGTTGGTAAGTGTTACTATCTGATGTCACTTTCATGGGTTTTATTAATCGAGTTGGTGGTTTCAGTCCAATTTCTAGCAGACCTACTGTCTGCATCACATAGGTGCTGTTAAACTGGTGCATATCAGTAGACAAAGTCAAGGACTAAAGTGCACAGGAATTGAAAATCCCCCTTCCTGTAGAGATGGGGGAGGCAGATTCTGGTCTCACATCATTGTAAATCTGGAATTTCTGAGGTCAGTGGAGTTACTTTAGAAAAACATCAGGGCACCCTCATGACATGATGTAATCAAATAGCAAGAGATTTTTTGGGACAGGTTAGCATAGCCTGTCATGTTTTCGTATCTAGATGTATACATTTCTTATAAAATAGTTCTGCAAACCTACATTAATTTCTAGTGATATAAAGGAAGAACCATGTAGTGAAAAATCTGTAAGTATCTAGGCTAATAGCACTCTGAGCCATAAACAGTATTGATTTATAAAGAACAAATGCTGTCAGGCAAGTGTGATCTTTCGTTAATAGAATTACTAAATTAGGGTCAAATCCTGTGAGGTGCTGATTACCCTCATTTCAACCCTACTCTCATTTTATTTTCTGTATCCTTGTAACTGAAGTATCTGAGCATTTCCCAGACATGAATGAATATGCTTGAGAATGTGCTGTGAACTAGGGAAGCAAAATCACTTGTGAAGTCTGTGGCTTAGTTAGAAACAGAACCCTGATCTCCCAAATCCCAGTCCAGTGCCTTAGCCTCCAAGGCCATGGGGAGTATAGAGCACTCAGCACCGCACAGGCCTGAGACCTTAAGGCACAAAGTGAATGTAGTAGATGTAATACATTCAGATTTAATAAAGTATCTAACTGTTCGCAGACTGACTCAAAATTCATTCCAAATTGGTTTGGCTAGGAACACTTCCATATATTAAAAACTGACTGGAGGTCCACGCACAAGGGTAATGACAAATTGCAATGTATTGTATTGAGGTGATGATTGACAGATGGGGTAAATGATGTATTGGAACACTGGTAGTTTTCTCTGACGAGACCTTGAATTTGTTTGATTCAGATACTGGAGGGAGGTATGAATCTGCTGCACTGGATATGGAGGCTGAAGAGGGACAGTGAGGATATGAGTAGGTAGTGGGATAATGGAGTAAACTAGAGAGGCTGCTGGCAAGTGAAGGAGGTTTTTTTTTCTAATGCAGTGTAGGCTGCCCAGCTGTTTTTCTTTGTGTTCTGCATGAGACACAAACAACTGTAATAGAAGCTAACTAGAGCAGCAGGGGAAGGGAGCTGCATTTATATAGCTCTCATTCTGCTTACGTTAAAATAACGTACCACTAACAGATGTAACAACAGAGGACAACTGATCACTAGGAATTATGATGAAAACTGCATTCAACAGGGCTTCATGCCATTGTTCAGTGAAATGTGTATAGAGGATCAATTCCAGTGCAGATCTGGGATGGAAACACCTTGGGTGCACATATATTCTCTCCAGTGACTTCAGTGCAAGAGACTTTTACCTTCAGTGCAAGAGACCCCTGCTGGGAGAGACTGGGATAGAGCATCTGAGTTTTTCCTGAAGTCACCAGTCCCGCCCCATTCCCTTTAGTGTGAGAGGCTCAGGCTAGAGTAGCTGTGAGTGCCCCCAGCCAGCAGCACTTACACTGTTCTATGGATTGACTCTAACTGGAAGAATCACAAACTGGAGTAAATGTAAACTCACACAGGTAGAACGTGTACCTGTTCTCTACAGAGAATGATGCTCGGACAGACTGAACTCCCTCACAGCCTGTCCTTATATTAGAAGAGGCTGAAACTCAAGTAACTGAGAGTTGATATTCAAAATTGTCTTTGTAACAGACCACTGTAATAGTTATGGAAATCTTTTATCAATAGCAACACCTTGATGTCTAGGCAAGGCAATAGAGGGAGAAGTCTGCAAAAGCAGTTGCCCTTGCTAGCATGGGTCTGAGGTTCAGAGTTTTAGTGTACTGGTTTTGCATTTGGGTACGACAAACCGTTCTCCTTTTTACAGATATTATAGTAATTAACAGTGAACCAAAATTGAAGGTCCTCACTTAGTTTTTACTTTCTCCTTAGACAAAATGCCAGCTGATGTCTTTTCCTTTTGACATAAGTCTGATCCTACAACTCTTCACACAAAAAGATGGGAGAAAAATTTTCCTTTGGAGCATCAAAAAATAGAATTAAAAGCTGCCGTTTCCCAAAGCTTCTAAAACTTACACTGGTGTTTAATGGCTTTTAATTCCTGCCCCAGATGAGCATATTTTAACAGCATATAAGAACACATGGTAAGCATATCCGTGAGCAGATACAGTCGGCGGGTCCTTATCCTTCCAGAAAATAAGGGTGAGAAAAACAATATAAACCTTTGTGCCTCCAGGATGAGATTCCCCCACATGGAAAGGGTCAACACAAGACCTATACATAGGGGTGAATTCCACTCCCAGTGAGCATAGTTACCCGCCCGCACCACTTCATCTGTCATTCTCGTAATCAGAAAACCTTCTTCATTAACTGACAGTGATGGCTGGCTAAGCTGAAAATGTGATCTCTGCATGTGTAAGTGAACTCATCTCATTGATCCATGACCATATTAATTATAGCTGGGTCTTAATCGCTGTTGGCATCAAGCTAAAAAGACAAATAAATTATTATCGATGTACGAGTTTGTCTACATGCTGATGGCGTCACAATGTAGAACAACACTTTGGGGAGCATAAAAACATAGTGCTAAAAACAAGGACTTGCTGTATCCAACACATTTCCTCAGAAACACCAGGCTAAATTACAGGGTATGAGGATGCCAGCTCCTGACATGTTAATTTAAGTATTTATAATATGCATGAGGCAATTCAAAGGGATTTTTAGCATTTGTGAGTGACTAAGTCTTTTGCAATTATATCACTTGGTATAGTCAATTGAAAAACGGTGGCATCAACTGAAATGAACAAGGAGTCTAAGGCTTACAGTAACTAAATGTGGGGACTATTCAGTGGTCTTTAATTAGTCAGTGAATGTACGTACCATCAATTAGCCACATTTTGCTGATGCAGCTGTTGTGCCGCTAACCCCCAGACTTCTTTTACATAAGTGTCAAGCCCACAAATTAGGGGCTGTTAACTCAAATGTAGATGTGTTGTAAAGATACTTCAGAGTACTCTGTAACTGTAAGATATTGTTTTGGGACTCAATCTACCACCCATTGAACTCAATGGGAGTCTTTCCATTGGCTTCCGTGAAAACTGGGTCAGGTCCTTAATTGATAGTGTTTTGATTCTACACATGCACCACATTTTAGGACTTTGCATGTTCCTCTATTGTGTGCTCTCATGAATTTAACACAGATGTACCTGACAAAGAGCAGGGATGTTTCAAGACATAACCGGTTCTGTGCTTAAACCAGAATATAAGTCCAAAATTGAACAAGGAAGAGAAGGAAGCTATGCAGAGAAACTTGATCAGCACTTTTGGCTGCCCATTTGGAGACAGGTAAGTAAGTGTCACTGTCATCATCTCACTGGAGATGACCACAAAGAACTCAACCAAATTGAATATTAACAAATCCAAATGACCTCTAAGTTATTCCTGCCTCAAGGCTTCGCAGTGCATCCATCCTGTTGTCTCTGTTTCTATTCGAATGTTAGCTTTTCAGGACTGGGACGGTCTTATTTTATGTCTCTGTCTGTGCTGAGTACATTGTTGGCATTTACTAAGAAGTAACAAATACGAGTAACTTAGCATGCTTGTATTTGGCTATGGATATTTTCCACCTATAAATCAGTGTTGCTATGATGACCTAAATAACTCTAGTGCTGTTGTTTTGAGATTGCACTGTGTTCTTCAAAAGAGAAATCTTAAATTTGTTAATTGTACAGAGAGAAACTTATGTGAAATATAGATTTGTATTAATTAAAATGATTAATTGTTAAATTCTTAAATTAAACGTGCCTAACAGATGAAGAGTAGAAGCACTAAGAGCCCTACAGGTAAAATTCTAATCTAGTGTTTCAGAAACAATTAAGCTTCAGGAAAATGCTCTGCTAAATTTCATTCACCTATAGTTTTTGTACATGATTGACTTTCTCTTCGAAGTTTACTTTAGGCCTTCTGACAATATGTAAACATTTCATTTATTTCATAGCATCATAGAACTGGAAGGGATCTTGAGAGGTCATCTAGTCTAGTGCCCTGCACTTGTGGCAGGACTAAGTATTATCTAGACCATCCCTGACAGGTATTTGTCTAACCTGCTCTTAAATATCTCCAGTGATGGAGATTCCACAACCTCCCTAGGCAATTTATTCCAGTACTTAACCATCCTGACAGGAAGTTTTCCTAATGTCCAACCTAACCCTCCCTCGCTGCAATTTAAGCCCATTGCTTCTTGTCCTATCCTCAGAGGTTAAGAAAAACAATTTTTCTTCCTCCTCCTTGTAACAACCTTTTACATACTTGAAAACTGTTATGTCCCCTCTCACTCTTCTCTTTTCCAGACTAAACAAATCCAGTTTTTTCAATCTTCCCTCATAGATCAAGTTTTATAGACCTTTATTCATTTTTGTCGCTCTTCTCTGTAATTTGTCCACATTCTTCCTGAAATGTGGCACCCAGAACTGGACACAATATTCGAGCTGAAACCTAATCAGTGTAGAAGAATTACTTCTGATGTCTTGCTTGCACCACTCCTGCTAATACATCCCAAAACGATATTCACTTTTTTTGCAACAGCCTTACACTGTTGACTCATATTTAGCTTGTGGTCCACTATGACCCGCAGATCCCTTTACTTCTCTGTGTGTGAAATCTTCCTTACATATATATATGTTCCTGTTTGGCTTGATTCCCCAGTGCAATCTTGCTAAATTATAATCTGTCCTTTCATTTCATGATCACCACTTTACAGGAAGGGCTAGGAATACACTGACCTACAGGACATACTAGGTGGTAATCCGTAACATGGATGAATGTTCTTGGCACCGGAATGTTGGTCTTGTGTCCACAACACATTGGAAGTTCTGCTGTATAATTCATGCATAGCTATGGTTCTTCCTTCTCTGTTAGTTCCTCTCATAAGAAATGAGATTATTTTGTGCCATCTATTGTAGAAAGGTTGCATTATAATATTTTTTTGAGGAATGTGGCAAATCCTGGTTAAGACCATCTAACCCATTTAGTTTGTTCTTGCCCTATCTGAGGGTCCCAGAGCCCTTCATGAGATTGAACAGGAGGATCAGATCCTGGAGGGGAACTCTCAGATATCGAGCTGAGGTTGAGGGTCTGATTTTTAGCAGGGAGATGCAGGGATCACCATGAAGTTGTGGGGGAGGCAGTATGAGCCACTACAAATTTAAACTGAAAAATTAAAAAGTCCCTCCTAATTCAGGCTCTTGAGGGGCAGGGATACAGTGATGGCATTAAAGCAATTTTCTGATACTGCAGGTAAACCTGTATTTTGTTCCTTTGTCTCCTGTGGTATTCCAGTTTTCTGCACTGTGTCAATGCAGTGCATCACAACACACTGCTCCTCTGCAGTATTTTACAGCATGAGATACCATGCACTTAGATACCAAGGTGACAAGGGCTCAAGAATTACTATGGCTTAGATAGAGTAGAATGGGTAGATGCATTGTGTTGCAATAATTGGGATTATTTCTGCACTAGCATACATTCTCCTGTAGCATTCTTTGTATCATATGTATTGCTTAATACTTTCACCATTATGCAGCATGCTCCACTTTGCTACTGCAAATGTTTATCTGTGCAATTCACACTTCTTGCAGTATACTGCAGCAAGCAGCGCTCTACCAAAGCAAATGAGTTTAATCTATTGTTATGCACAGTCTGGCAGCAGTCTGGCAAACATAGCCTCATAATGCAAATAGGATCGTACAAAGGATCACTGCTGTACTGTATGTGGAATTTAACATTTTAAAACTAGTTTTTAATTAATATATGTACACAACAATATGAGGCCAGTATAGAAAAAAATTGTTGTGACTGAAATGACGCATGCATTTTAAACAGGCAGATGTAATAGTACCAGTGCGGTACTTGGGAGGGAAGCATGATGCATTCACATACCCAAGGGGTGCAACTGAGCCTAAGACTCAGGTCTATATAGTATGGACTTCTTGTTTCCTGAGTAGGGATCTGACATTTTTATCACCATTCTCATCTAGTAATGTAACACTTCCATCGTCTTGAAACCAAGTCACCAACCATTGTAAGTCATCTGTTCTGTAGTGAGTAAGGTGATTCTTAACTCTCTCTCTCTCCTGTTCTTTAACAACTATCCCTCAGCTTTTAAAACAGGAACCAATGGAGTCCAGAGTTCACAAATTTTGTTTCCATAAGTCAATATTTGTGTTGCTTGGCAGCTGTTTTACTCAAAGCTGCTCATGTAAATATTATGTTGTTTTCAATTCTGTGTATAGGACGATTTTTTTAAAAGTGGCGAATTAGTACAAGGAAAATTCAGGGAGGAATTTCTTCCGAAGTAGAAAATTATCCTCTTCAATTCACCGCACTGTTTATTTCATCCATTCATTTATAAAAGTAATTTCAATGTTTATTTTTTTCTCAAAAAAGATGCCACAACAAAACCCCTCAAAGATTGAAAAAAAATTAAACTAATTGATTTGATTATTTGTTAGTTTTTTACACTCAAGTGATAGATCATCTCCAGAGACCTACAAACATCTAGTCCTTCCACTCGTGCTTGGGAAAATATTGTTCCATAGGGTACTGAAAGAGTAACAAAAACAACGCATAACGAACCTGTGGAACTCACTCCCAGAATATATAAAATATATAGTAAAGAGTTTAGTAGCATTACAAAAATCAATAGTCATCTATTAGGAAAATAATATATATCCACAGGTAAATTAACTAGGTTAAAATATGTAAAGGATATAAAACTTTTGTGCTTCAGGCCATATGCCAACCATTAACTGTCTGGGGTTAGGCAGAAAATTTGCCTGTGGGAAGTTACTGCATAATTGTCCACAATGAAGGTTTACACCTTCTGCTGATGCATCTGGTATGTACCACTGACTTAGATGAAGCATTGTTTTAAAGTGGTATGGCAATACCTGTGTTTTTACGGGATAGATTGATTTAGCTCTATCCTTATCCTGCATTCCTGGTATGTTCTCATCTTAAGTTCTGTCTAAAGTGGGAAAATGCTATATTGTTGACTGCTGTTGTTAGCATCTGGACAAGATGGCTATCAGCATCTTTACAGAATGCATGTCTCATCAAGTCTCTGTCAACTGTCAGTAATGGGGCAATTTCTAAGTATAGACAGGGCTGTTCAGGAAGTTTAAAGGAATTGCTTATAATGGAAATTGGTTACTGCTGGTTCAGCTAAGATCAGGAAGGGAAAGGAACTCATACTAAAAGAGGGAGAGAATGGATCCTGTAGGGATCAATTTCTCCTATTGCAGGAAAATAGGAAGGCTACTCACCTTATAGTAATTGCAGTTTTAAGATGTGTGGTCCCTATGGCTGTTCATTGTAGGTGCACACATGCTCTGGGTGCTAAGGGCTGGAAATTCTTTAATAGTGTCTCTTGATCCATGCCTGTGTCCTGTGCCTCCTTGTACTTCCATGTGAGGGCATAAAGGGCAGCATGGACTGACTGCACCCCAGTTCCGACTACAGCGAGAGGAAGGAGGGTGGGTTGTGAATACCAGTTGGGACCACACAGCTGCAAAGACCTGCAGCTACTCTAAGACGAGTAATCTTCTTTTCTTCTTGAAGTGATGGTCTTTAGAGTTATTTATTGTGGGTGACTCCCAAGCATTGCTCCTTGAGGAGGAGGTGCGAGGAAGTATGCTGTACCACAGAATGGGGGATCACTGAGCAAAGGAGGCATCTGCGGCCAAAGCTTGGACCAGAGCATCATGCCTGGTGAATGTGTAGGGAACTCCAAGTGACTGCTCTGCATGTCTTTGAGAGGGGAATTCCCTGTAAGGAAGCTACAGCTACAACTTGAGCTTTCATAGAATGGGCCCTGACAGTTTGAGGAGGAGGGGCTTTCATGATGTCACAGCAGAGGTATTCAGATTGGTTAAGGTAAAACTCAGATGGCACCTTAGATATGAACTTAGGATGTAGGTGTAAAGAAACCTTGTCCTCGTGAAAAATAGTATAAGGTGGATCTGCCTTAAGGGGTCCAAGTTTCCCTATCCTTCTGGCAGAGGTAATAGCCATCAGAAAGGTAACTTTGAAGGACAGGTGCAGGAGGGAACAAGAAACTAAAGGTTCAAAAGGTGGTCCCATGAGGGCAGAAAGGACAAGGTTAAGGTTCCCGGCAGGGACTGGTTTCAAAACTGGAGAAAATGTCCTTATGATGCCTTTTAGGAACTTTGCACTAATGGGGTGAGTAAAAACAAAATAGCTTTTCACTGGGGAGTGGAAAATGCCATTAGCTGCCAAACCAGACATCTTTAGCGAGAGAAGAAATGGCAGTAGAAGAGTGATATCTGATGCCTCTGCACATAAGCAGTGCTACAGGCACCAACAGGAGAATCGTTTCCATTTCGCAAAGTAGCTCTCCTGCTGTTCTGGAGAATGGCTTGAACTCCCTCAGAGCAGGCTTGCTCTAGGCTCAGTATCCATTGAAAAGTCACACTGTCAAAAGTTATGGGTTGGCTTGCCCTGCTCTCAGTCTGGGACAATAGCCCCTGAAATGGCTGCAGGAGGATGCATGGGCAAAAGACTAGTAGTTGTATGGTTGTGAACCAAAACTGCCTTGACACCAGGGTGCTATGTGTATCACTGTCACTCTGTCAAGTTTGATCTTCCTGTGTACCTGAGGAAACAGAAGGGATGGGAGACACGGCACATATCCGCAGTTTTGACAATTGTACCTGGAATGTGTCCCCTCTGGGGTTGAGGCCTTTGGCAGTCCGGGAACAATAAACTGGACGCTTTTTGTTGTGCTGGCTTGAAACAATCCCAAGATGGGATGCCCTATTGCTGGGTGAAGTTTCCACTTGTGATCCATGCAGAAATGCCTGCTGAGGCTGTCTGTCCATAAATTCATTAGCCCTGGGATGTGTACACCTGAGAGGGTGATCCACTGCACTGGTTCCAAAGGTGGATTATGTCTTCATACAAAGCAGGAAATCTCACTACTCCCTGCTTAATTATATAGTAGATGGTGGTCATGTTGACTGACCTGACATGGAAAAGTATGAACAGAATGATGGTGTGATGGGTTACGCCTCCCCCCGCCCCTTCTGGGGTGCCACCTGACGTACCACTGAGCCCGCCTGTTCCACCAGCCTGGGCTCCCTTACACTGTCCTGCTGATCCAGGTCCTCAAGCCTCCGCCAGCACACACACAGGTAGGGGGACATCCAGCTGCAGAAAGAAATCAGCTGAAACACTGAAATCAGCTCTGCATGGGAAAACTCAGGTAGGGAATTGTCCAGCACTCAAGTGGACCCCCCTCTAGAGTGTAAACCCAAAATTGTATCATCTTGCGCTGCACATAGAACTGTACAGTGTAAGATCATAAAATTCGCTCCCTCCCTCAATGTGGAGGAAGATATGCACAGCCTTTTTCCCCCCAGGTATGAATTCCACAAACTGGTTTCAGAGAAAACAAAAACTAGTTTATTAACTACAAAAAATAGATTTCAAGTGATTATAAGGGTTAGCAAACAGATCAAAGCAGATTACCCAGCAAATGAAACAAACACGCAAGCTAAGCTTAATACTAAAGAAACAGTTACAAGTAGTAATTTCTCACCCTAAATGTTGTTTTTAGACAAATTACAGAGGTTCTTGCAGGCAAGTTGCTCTTGCTTGCAGCTTAAAACTCCAGGTATTTCTTTCACAGGCCAGACACCTTTCCACCCTGGGCTCAGCTCTTCCCCCACCCCGCCTTGTCTTTGTTTCTTAGATGTTCGCAGCAGTCATCCTGGACGGGGATTCAGTGAAGAACAAACACTGATTATGTCACTCCCCTGCCTTAAATAGGTTTTACATATGGCGGGAATCCTTTGTTTTCCAGTGTGGTCCCCCCCATCCCTCCCAGTGGAAAAATACTGGTATTCTATCATGAAGTCCAGTACCAGGTGACATGATCACATGACCCTGTAGTGTCAAAGCAGCCATGAGTCAAAGGCTGTTTGTAGCATCCCAGGAAGGTGGAAGATTAGCATTTTCAAAGATCTGTTATTCTCCCTAATGGTCCATTGACTGGTCCCCAGCTAGTCAGCCAGACTGATTGCATTCTGTCTGGTGGGCATTCCCCAGGTGCAAACACTTTTGTAGTACAGATGTATAGTCAATATTCCTAACATTAGATAAAAAAAATGATACATGCATACAAATAGGATAATCAGATTTAGTAAATCATAACCTTTCCAATGATATCCACAAGACTCATCTTGCATAAAATACATCTTAGATATGCTATAATCATATTATAACAATATTTCTATGAAGAATATGGGGCATAGTGTGACAGATGGGCAGGAATGTCTTGCATGCTTTGAGAACTGCTCAAAGCCTAAGTAGGTTGATATGTAGTCTGGATTCCTGTGAGGACCAGGAGCCTCAAGCTGTCTGACCATTGAGATGCCTCTCTACTAGCATGGGGGTATCTATAATAAGAGTCTTTGTAGGTGGTACGGGAACAAAAGGGACCCCCACACCTACTGCCTTTCTTTTCCCATCATGTGAGCAATGTCAGTATGTCTTGAGGAAGAGAGAGCTTCTTGTCTAGAGAGTTCCTTCTTGGGGCATAGACTGCCCTTAACCAGATACGAAGGCATCACAGAGGCAGAAGTGACACAGGAGAACGCCATCGTGTGGCCTAACAGAACTAAGCAGACCAGGTTGTAGGAGGAGGGCTGAGATGAAGCTGGCTGATGAGATCCTTCATGGCTAGGAATCAGTCCAGAGGTAAGTAGGCCCTTGCTGTGACTAAAGTTCAGGTCTTCTCTAATGAACTGTATGTTTTTCAAGGGTGTTAATATGGACTTATCTAAATTGACTTGAAATCCTAGGGAATGAAAGAATTGAAGTGTGGCTGTGGTAATTGCCTGTATCTTTTGGTAGGACCAACCTGTGAGCAGCCAGTTGTTCAGGTAAGGAAATCTCAAACTCCCTTATCTGTGGCCACCACCACAAAAACTTTTGTACATACCATTGGGGTCACTGAGACCAAAAGGGAGCACCCTGTATTGAAAGTGCTTCTGGCCCATTGCAAAGCACAGAGACCTTTTGTAAGTGTGCTGAAGTCCAAATGAAAATGTGTCCCCTTCAAATCAAGGGTTGTAAACCAGTCAACTGATGTGAGGGAGGGTATGATAGAGGCCAAGGTGGTCATTCTGAAGTTTATGTCATATAAAGACATTCAACTGCTAAGGTCCAGAATGGGTCTCTGACATTTGTTCTTTTCTGGAGTGAAGAAGTACCTTGAGCAAAAGCCTTTTGCCTACGTGAGATTGTTGGGTGTACTCTTGCCTCCAACTGAAGAAGGGAGACCGCCCCTTGTTTGAGAATCCTCTTGTGAGAGGAGTCCCTGAAAAGGGATGGGAAGGTGAGGGGTTTTTTTTGGGGGAAGCAATTCTAGAGTATAGCCTTTTGATATAATATTCAGGATCCATTTGTTGTGATGGTACACCACATCGGAGAAAAAATGGGCTAGGTGGCCCCCAAAGAGGATGGTAGCAGGTGTTAGAGACTGACTGTGGAGTCTTGGGCACCACATCAAAACACCTTCCTAGGAGGTGGATGACACTGAGAAGTGGAGGGCAGCAATGTTCCCTCTAATTTTTTCCATTAATGTGCAGAATGAATTTTGTTGTGTACCAATATCGAGGTAATGTGCGGCTGTGCGCCACCAGTAAAAACAAAAAACCTAGATACAATATATATTTTTTAAAAGTTACCATAGGGATAATTACTCCAACCAGGACAGGTTAGGCATTTTAGAACTCACTACTCAAAGAATTAAATTTAAGTATAAGAGAGAAATACAAATTATTAAATGCATAGACCAGTCAAAAAACTCAAATAACAGCACTTTGAAAGAATAAAATTGCAGAGAATATATGTGCATTGCAGGAAGTATCAAGAAGCAGCAACAACAACAATACAAGTATGTGTTAGGAGGTGAGTGTGAAAGACAGTGTGTGTGTGAGAAAGAGAGACAGACAGACACTGTTGTATGTGTGAGAGAGACATGCGTTGCCCCTTTAAATATGTTGCCCTTTTAAGTAGATCGGCACTCAAAACAGATACAGCAGCAGCCACCAGCAAGCTCCCTCATCCCACTCCTGAGCCCTGTCACGTCCCCCTCATCTGCAGAGATGGGGTACAGGGGCGGGGGAGAGAGGACACCCTGACATCAGCACCCCCCCATAGTTCCGCACAGTAAGCAGGAGGCTCCCAGGAGCGGCTCCAAGGCAGAGGGCAGGAGCAGCGGAGCAGTGGGGAGAGGGGCACCTGAAGTGCGTGGCACTTGATAGCCTGCTGTGCAGCCACGCTGCCACAAAGCTTAGAGAGAATTTAGGAGGGCAGTGGTGCTGGGTGTCTACTCCATTGCATCTGTCCTCTGATGGAAAAAGGATGGAGGCAATGAATGATGATGAGGTGGAGGAATCCTAGAATACTTTCTCCTGGGTGTCAGAGTAAAAATACCTTAAGAGCAGAGGGTAGCACAAGTGTCTCTGAGGGTACGTAGCGACTCGTCAGTCTTGTCACTAAATAAGTTGGTAGTCTTAAATAGGAGGTTCTCAATTGTGGTTTGGATCTCTTTGGGGAAACTAGAGGCCTGTAGCCATGAATCTCTTCTCATGACTATCGAAGTAGCCCTAGAGTGTGCCGCTGTCAGCCACATCGAGGGGCACTTGGAGGGAAGTTTGTGCATCTAGCTTTCTTTCATCCAGGATGTCCTGGAACTGAGGTCCACATTCTTGAGGGAGCTTGTTCACAAATTCTGATAGCTTATTGTAATGTAAAAAGTCATATTTGGACATTAAAGCATGTTAGTTTGCTATCCGGAATGCTAAGCTAGCCAAGAAAAACAGCTTCCTTCCAAAGATGTCTAGTTGCATGGTATCTCTATCCGGGAGAGTGGACTTGGGCTGGTATAGCCGACTTGGTTCTGTAACTGTGTGCATCACCAGGGAATTGGGGTTAAGGAGGGAAAAATTCCACTCCCCTGGGGTGGGGGAGGAGAGAAGTAATGCTTCTCAGCCTGCTTTGGGGCTGGGGGCTCGGATGCAGACATATGCCAGACTACACTGGGAGATTCCATGATAGCCTCATTAATCATGAGTGCCATTTTAAAAAGAGCTGTAGCCTGAAATATGTCTAGGAGCTTAAGGGTTTCATTCTGGACCTCCTCCAGAGGAGTCTGGAGAGTGCTGCAATTCTCCTGAGAAGGCCTGCTACTGGTTACAATCATCTGGACGCGAGGGAGAGACTGGTGATACTGCCTTGTCTGGAGAGCAGGTGGTGCTGGTTGATCCTCCTCCATCAGCTGTTCCCATGGAGATTACTACTTTGCTGGGTGAGGAACTCAGGATCCTCATACTCAGATGCCCGGAAGCATGGATCCCAGGAGCTTGATTAAATCCACTGTGGTGGATCATAGTGGAAGAGAGGTGATCCCCATGCTCGGTACCACTGGTCCCTGGTCTAGAATTACTCTTGACAAGGCAGGGAAATGGAGTTGATCTGGAAGCCATGTCATGACTGATAGACCTCTGTCGGCTAGCTGAAGGGAGTGACAGTACTGACTCATATTTGTCCAATAGATTTGTCCTTGTGTTCCATCACTGGGGCTGATGGGACCTGTTTCTGTCAGAGGTGGATAGGAAAGAGATGGAGGCTGAGCCTCCAGTTCCCAGCAAGGCCCTGGTACTGGCAAATATTGCATCAATGGAGTGGGGACCTTCCACAACAGTGTTGGTGCCACAAAAACTATGGACTCTGGAGCTGCATAGATAGCCACGTCTTCCAGGAGAGTGTATCGAGGGCCCACATGGGGTGAACTGCCCAGTGTCCTGGGCTTTGTCAGGACTGTCGATGCCCTCTTACAGATGGAAAGTCTGCTTATGGACGATACCATTGGACTATGGACTATCTGTGATGTTTGCACTGAAAAGTCGGGCTTTATTAGCTGAATAATGTCCAGTTAGGTGTATCTATGTAACCGGCCTTCCTCGCCCCTTCAGAAAATGGACTGAACTATTAAGAAGGGGTTAGGCTTCATCAAAGAACATCATGGAGATCCTGAAAGACATGGAGCCTTCAGAAGATACATAGTACCATAGTGGATGGTAGTCTCCACTCAAGAGATGTCACAGAAAAATCACCTGCAGAAGCATAAACAATCAAAGAGCTCCAGGATTGGGCAGCCCCTGCAGAAGATGCTAGGGGGCTCTGAAGATGTGACATCTCTTTCAGGGAATGTTAGGATGCTCCAAGATAGGTTGATTCCCTTTGGCTTATGCCAAGGAGCTCAATGAGAGGGCATGAGTGGTTTGACTCCTTTACAAAATGTTACTGAGCTCTAGGAAAAATGAACCCCTGAGTGGGTTTTAAAGTTCTAGAATCTGAGGGACTGCAACATTTACTTGCCATACAGTTTGGTGCCTTGAAGAAGGACAGAGAAGGTACAGTGTGGGATGTAACCCCCAGCTATAGTACCTTCACTTATCATAGGTAAAAGATAGTTACACAGAATGGCCATACTGGAGTAATAAAGTAAATATTTCAGGGACTCCCTGTTCCCTATTCTAACCCCAAGACCACACTGTTCCCTATAGATTTCTATGGGCAGAAATACTGAGGAGCAGTTGTAGGTGAAGTAAAACTCTTGATGTGCTAAAACAGGTAGGGATTTAATACAGAACATTTGAGAAAAAGTCTGTCACACAATGTGCAGGGGTTTTGCTGCTATTTTATTGCTTCATGATGCCCTGGGTTTAAGGTTTCCATTCGATGACTTTGATGGCAATTTTTGCTGCTCTGCTTACAGCCTCGCTGGAGTCATTCAACTGCCCTCGAAAGAGGTCCACATGATTCAGTAGTGTCTTGCGACCCTCAGGTGCCTCAGACAGTATGGTTAGGGCTTTGATTGCATTCAAGCGTACTTTGCTGGTTTCATCATTGACCAGCTTCAGTAAAGGTGGAATGGCATCTGCATTAAGAGCTGCAAATTTCCCTGAGCAAGAAATAATTAGACTTAAAATTTGTTATTGACTATAATCAAATAACCACTTAACAAGCCTGAACCTGTTAATAAACAGCCGTGACCACACACTACAAAGAGATCTAGCTCTATCTCCAGCTCTGGTTCTAGATTTTGAACACTTCAGTGTTTGGTAGTGCTGAGAGTTGTGGGTTTTGGTTCAGCCCATCTCTATTAGAGACCACAATAAACCTCAATTTTTTATTCTTAAGAGAGCAATCCCACTACTTTAGTTAACTCCCCCTACTTTCCACATTTTATTTATTTTACTTTGAAAAGAATCACTTCGATCTCAAGAGACATCAAACGATAAGAAAAAATGTCTCAGGGCAAATGTCTTCAGGAACACCCTGCATTCTTTTCTTTTCTAAGACCGTCTAAGTAAATACTTAGATCCACTCCTGTATTATCTTCCAGAGCAAGGGGACCATTTGCGATGGTAGGCAGAGGAGGATTGAAACACAATTACTGTTATTAAGGATTCTTGTATGTCCAATTACACATTCAGCACACTGAAAAGTTACCCATTCGTGTTTTCAAAGTCATGTATCTGACTTTGATGAGAACTTATGCACTTCTCCAATTCCCACTCCCCCCCCCCCCGGTTGTTGGGGGAAACGGTACCTTTTAAGCACACACAAAACTACAGGAAAGTAATGGAAAACGTAGGCACTCCTGCTCTCAGCTAAGGATTGCAGGTTCAAAGCATTCCCAGGGCAGTTGCTGGTTGTGGGACTCTGACCTGAACTTAAGGCTTCCTCCTAATAGCATCTTTGAGGGAGGGTGGCGTTATAACCATTACTTGCCCTCTGCCAGAGTGAATCTTCCCCAGGCACAAGTAGATCTGACATACATTTCCCTGAGCCAGTGGAGGTAGATCAAACCAACTATATTGCAATACCTAGACACTATGGGTGAACAAAGTAGCTGAGGGACAGACCTAATGAAATGTCCTGTTTTTACTAGTTTCTGCAACAACTTTAGCATTATCTGAACCTAGATTTTTTTAAATTTATCTTGGAAAGTTATGAAATAAAACTGTCAGCTGATCAAATGGCACTAGTCTGATAGCTGAACGAAGAATTCTCTGCTTTACAGGAAGTATCCCAGCAGGAGCTGCTTCTCTCACCTTGGGTCGTAATGGTGGCATTCATCAGTGCTCCTGCTGCATTGGCTTGGACCTCGGGATCTGAATCCTCCAACAGGCTGACCAGCACTGGGATAACCTCTTCATCCCACACAACATTTTTTCCTTCCAGAGGGACACTGAGGAAGAGAGAAGGTTAAAGTGCTTTCTTGAACCTATGTCAACAATCATAGAATCACAGAATATCAGGGTTGGAAGGGACCTCAGGAGGTCATCGAGTCCAACCCCCTGCTCAAAGCAGGACCAATCCCCAACTAAATCATCCCAGCCAGGGCTTTGTCAAGCCTGACCTTAAAAACTTCTAAGGAAGGAGATTCCACCACCTCCCTAGGTAACGCATTCCAGTGCTTCAACACCCTCCTAGTGAAAAGGTTTTTCCTAATATCCAACCTAAACCTCCATGACTGCAACTTGAGACCATTATTCCTCGTTCTGTCATCTGCTCCCACTGAGAACAGTCTAGATCCATCCTCTTTGGAACCCCCTTTCAGGTAGTTGAAAGCAGCTATCGAATCCCCCCTCATTCTTCTCTTCCGCAAACTAAACAATCCCAGTTCCCTCAGCCTCTTCTCATAAGTCATGTGTTCCAGTCCCCTAGTCATTTTTGTTGCCCTCCGCTAGACGTTTTCCGATTTTTCCACATCCTTCTTGTAGTGTGGGCCCCAAAACTGGACACAGTACTCCAGATGAGGCTTCACCAATGTCGAATAGAGGGGAATGATCATGTCCCTCAATCTGCTGGCAATGCCCCTACTTATACAGCCCAAAATACCATTGGCCTTCTTGGCAACAACGGCACACTGGTGACTCATATCCAGCTTCTCGTGCACTGTAACACCTAGGTCCTTTTCTGCAGAACTGCTGCCTAGCCATTCGGTCACTAGTCTGTAGCGGTGCATGAGATTCTTCCCTCCTAAGTGCAGGACTCTGCACTTGTCCTTGTTGAACTTCATCAGATTTCTTTTGGCCCAATCCTCTAATTTGTCTAGGGACATCTGTATCCTATCCCTACCCTCCAGTGTATCTACCTCTCCTCCCAGTTTAGTGTCATCTGAAAACTTGCTGAGGGTGCAATCCACACCATCCTCCAGATCGTGAATGAAGATATTGAACAAAACCGGCCCGAGGACCGACCCTTGGGGCACTCCACTTGATACCGGCTGCCAACTAGACATGGAGCCATTGATCACTACCCGTTGAGCCCGACAATCTATCCACCTTTCTATCCACCTTATAGTCCATTCATCCAGCCCATACTTCTTTAACTTGCTGGCAAGAATACTGTGGGACACTGTGTCAAAAGCTTTGCTAAAGTCAAGGAAAAACACATCCACTGCTTTCCCCTCATCCACAGAGCCAGTTATCTCATCATAGAAGGCAATTAGATTAGTCAGGCATGACTTGCCCTTGGTGAATCCATGCTGACTGTTCCTGATCACTTTCTTCTCCTCTAAGTGCTTCAGAATTGATTCCTTTAGGACCTGCTCCATGATTTTTCCAGGGACTGAGGTGAAGCTGACTGGCCTGTAGTTTCCAGGATCCTCCTTTTTTTTTTAAAGATGGGCACTACATTAGCCTTTTTCCCAGTCGTCCGGGACCTCCCCCGATTGCCATGAGTTTTCGAAGATAATGGCCAATGGCTCTGCAATCACATCCACCAACTCCTTTAGCACTCTCGGACGCAGCACATCCGGCCCCATGGACTTGTGCTTGTCCAGCTTTTCTAAATTGTCCCGAAGCACTTCTTTCTTCACAGAGGGCTGGTCACCTTCTCCCCATGCTGTGCTGCCCAGTGCAGCAGTCTGGGAGCTGACCTTGTTCGTGAAGACAGAGGCAAAATAAGCATTAAGTACATTCGTTTTTTTCCACATCCTCTGTCACTAGGTTGCCTCCCTCATTCAGTAAGGGGCCCCCACTTTCCTTGACTTTCTTCTTGTTGCTAACATACCTGAAGAAACCCTTCCTGTTACTCTTAATATCTCTTGCTAGCTGTAACTCCAGGTATGATTTGGCCTTCCTGATTTCACTCCTGCATGCCAGAGCAATATTTTTATACTCTTCCCTGGTCATTTGTCCAATCTTCCACTTCTTGTAAGCTTCTTTTTTATGTTTAAGATCAGCAAGGATTTCACTGTTAAGCCAAGCTGGTTGCCTGCCATATTTACTATTCTTTCTACACATCGGGATGGTTTGTCCCTGCAACCTCAATAAGGATTCTTTAAAATACAGCCAGCTCTCCTAGACTCCTTTCCCCCTCATGTTATTCTCCCAGGGGGTCCATCAGTTCCCCGAGGTTGTCAAAGTCTGCTTTTCTGAAGTCCAGGGTCCGTATTCTGCTGCTCTCCTTTCTTCCCTGTGTCAGGATCCTGAACTCAACCATCTCATGGTCACTGCCTCCCAGGTTCCCATCCACTTTTGCTTCCCCTACTAATTCTTCCCGGTTTGTGAGCAGCAGGTCAAGAAGAGCTCTGCCCCTAGCTGGTTCCTCCAGCACTTGCACCAGGAAATTGTCCCCTACCCTTTCCAAAAACTTCCTGGATTGACTGTGCATCGCTGTATTGCTCTCCCAGCAGATATCAGGGTGATTGAAGTGTCCCATAAGAACCAGGGCCTGCAATCTAGTAACTTCTGTGAGTTGCCGGAAGAAAGCCTCATCCACCTCATCCCCCTGGTCCGGTGGTCTATAGCAGACTCCCACCACTACATCACCCTTGTTGCTCACGCTTCTAAACTTAATCCAGAGACACTTAGGTTTTTCTGCAGTTTCATACCGGAGCTCTGAGCAGCCATACTGCTCCCTTACATACAGTGCTACTCCCCCACCTTTTCTGCCCTGCCTGTGCTTCCTGAACAGTTTATATCCATCCCATGACAGTACTCCAGTCATGTGAGTTGTACATGTACAACTGACTACAGTCACCTACCATGCCCCCCCTTCATTTCATAACAAGAATGCTGATGCAGAATTCTCTTCTGTTCTGTTTGGAGCCAAATTATTCTGAATGTTAGAGGGTACTTTAAACACCCATGCTAGAGCTACAAACTGGACAGGGGAGAGGTCAGTTCGTGGCAGAGTGGTTAGTGTTGAAACTACATGCTCAATGCATAGGAGAGATAGGAAGTATGGCAAAAGACCACCCTGGCTTAACCAGGAAATCTTCAATGATCTGAAACTCAAAAAAGAGTCCGACATAAAGTGAAAATTAGGTCAAATTACAAAGGATGAATATAAACAAATTACACAAGTATGTAGGGACAAAATTAGGAAGGCCAAGGCACAAAATAAGATTAAACTAGCTAGAGAGGTAAAGGGTAACAAGAAAACATTCTACAAATATATTAGAAGCAAAAGGAAGACCAAGGACAAAATAGTCCCGTTACGCAATTGGGGGGAGGGAACAATAACAGAAAATGTGGAAATGGCAGAAGTGTTAAATGACTTTTTTTGTTTCAGTTATTACCAAAAAGGTTGGTAGTGACTGGACATCTAACATAGTAAATGCCAGTGAAAATGAGTAGGATCAGAGGCTAAAATAAGTCACCAGGGCCTGATGAAATGCATCCTAGAATACTCAAGGAGTTGACTGAGGAGATATCTGAGCCATTAGCAATTATCTTTGAACAGTCATGGAAGATGGGAAAGATTCCAGAAGACTGGAAAAGGGCAAATATAGTGCCAATCTATAAAAAGGGAAATAAGGACAACCTGGGGAATTATAGACTAGTCAGGTTAACTTCTGTGCCCGGAAAGCACCTGAGTTTAAGTACATAAAAGGTTGTTACAAGGAGGAGGGGGAAAAATTCTCCTTAACCTCTGAGGATAGGACAAGAAGGAATGAGCTTAAATTGCAAAAAGGGCTGTTAAGGCTGACATTAGGAAAAGCTTCCTAACTGTCAGGGTGGTTAAGCACTGAAATAAATTGCCTTGGGAGGTTGAAGAATCTCTGTCATTGGAGATTTTTAAGAGCAGATTAGACAAACACCTGTCAGGGATAGTCTAGATAATATTTAGTCCTGCCATGAATGCAGGGCACTGGAGTAGATGACCTCTTGAGGTCCCTTCCGGTCCTATGATTCTATATAATACCTCAATACTCATTGAGGTATTTTGGTGATACGAGCAGTGAGCACTGGGGTTGAGTGCCTAGTATTTCCACAGCCATTTGCCTTTAAAAGCCAGAAACCAAGTGTTCATATTGTCTAATATTCTAAATCTTAAATGCGGTGCCTCACAAATAACTAGGGTGACCAGACGTCCCGATTTTCTAGGGACAGGCCCGATTTTTGGGTCTTTTTCTTATATAGGCTCCAATAACCTCCCACCCCCGTCCCGATTTTTCACACTTGCTGTCTGGTCACCGTACAAATAACATAAAATACAAGGTCCTTGCCTTGATGCAGGCTTGTAGTTGAACTCTTGGGTTTGATTCACTAAAAACTCTTATTGGTGTACTCTGTGGATGATGAATTTAAGTCTTAAATGAAGAGCCACAGTATGATCCTCAGTGCACAGATCTCATTTGTTTAAGAAGATCTGCCATATTGTAGCTCCCTGTTCAGCATCTGTTTGGGCTGAACTTAGCATGGTAGTTTTCAAAAACAATGATGCCATTTCCATGGAGGATTATTATATTGAACTGTATTACATCATAGTGACCAACAGTGTTATCCTTCACCATACTGCAGTGTTCTATTAACAACATTTATATTGCATTTATATTGTATATTTTACTCCAAGGATTGTGAAATGCTTTACCAACTTAACGAACTGATATACAAAGTATACACAGGGATGTTTTATCCATTGAAATACAGCTACTCTAGGATGAAATACAGCAACTATTTAACAGTACATAGTAAGAAATACGACAAAGTTTATAACAGGAAATGAAGAATGCTGTATCCAAATGAAAATTTAGGTAGGCAAAAAATAATTTAGTTTATTTTAACATTCCTCCTCTTGCAAAAAGTTATTATGGGATCGATTTTGTGATCATAAATTATCAGGATTTTGGTTCTACACTGTCTCTTATACAAAATGGTACTTCCAGCAGTGCTGCACTGCTTAGCACCATGCAGGGGCATTAGCTCACTGCTAACATAGGCAGCAGGTGTGGGGGGTGGAGGGGAAAGTGTGCCATCTACTGAATCGCCAACACCAGAGCAGCTAAGTCCATGTATACATCTAGCCTGATGTTACGTTGCAATGTGAGATGAGACAAGTTTAAAGTGTAAGGTGGTACAACTGCAAACTAGTGCATGGGACTCAATCAGTAGATAAATATTGTCTTGGAACAACCCAAGTGCATAGTTCTTTCTTTCCGTTACCTAATTCCCAAAAGGGCACGGGCAGCTTTGCTCCTGATGGCCACTGATGGATGAGTGAGCTTTTCCTTCAGAATGGGAACAGCGCCTGTTGCTAGAGCTTCAAAAGCCTCTACACATAGGCAGCCAGAGAGCGTGTCCAGTATCAACTCTTGGATTTCATCCATTTCAGTTTTCAGTTTAAGAACAAGTGAAGAAATCAAATTGCTTTCCACTATGCCAACAGCACCTGCAGGTGGAGACAGAAAGGAAACTTGGACTGAAAGTGCTAAGCCATTTAATGTTTCAATCAACATTTTGAAATTTGCTACCATGATCAAAATGTACCCAGCTATTTCTGTCCCTACAATAGTGTGGTGTTGAGAGATGGAGACTGTTGTAACTGTGGGCACCGTACCAGCACTCCTCCAACATTTCCCCAGGATTTATTTGGCAAATTTCACCTGTTTGCAAACTGTAAGCAGTTTATAGTTTTCTCAAATGTATTCTCTTGCAGAGTCATTCCCTTCAACCTTATTCTCTCCAGCGTCATTTGCTAAGAGGCAACAAATTATCTACTGCCACAGCTCATGCCTGTTCCTACAATGATTTCAACCCAGGTGAGGCTCAAGTTACAGTTGCTCTGATGTTTCCCATATCCACAAGTGCAATATTTTTCCCTATAATAACTCCTGCTGAGAGATTACAAAAGTGGAATAGCTGTGTGCTCCCTTACACCATTCCTTGCAAAAATTTATACTGGTAGAAACGGGGCTTTGAGCTTCCCAGCCGACAGCACTTCGCTACGTCCTAGAGAGGAGAATCTTACTGGGCTACAGCACAGCTGTGATCTGCCCAGCAAGCCAGTTCTCTGTGAGGGCTGAGTGGCTGACTCTTAAGTGTTCTGTTTCTTAGATAATACTAAGCCAACATTACTAACAGCATTGCCATGGAAAACTAGCAAGCAGAAGAGAACCCATTGTCCACCAGTAACTATGTGGAAACAAAATCCTCAGCGTCTGGTTGCTAAGACAGTTCTTTGGTTGCTAAGAGAAAAGTGGCTCCATTTGAAGTGATTCATATATAGTTGGATAAGGAAGTATGAGAAGCAAAAAGGCTGTCTCCTTATTCAGGGATAAAGGGATCTTTCCCGCAAGTACAGCTAGAAAAGGATTTCAATGACCTTTTGTTAACCCATGGGAAAAACTCCTTGAGTTCACAGTCAAGCCTAAGAATATGGCCCTTTATCAATGTATAGAACAGAATAACCTCTACTCTACTTCTGAGGTTTTGCTGACATTGAGTAATTTCATATGTCATTACTTACTGGACTTTACTCTCCTAATGCAGAAGAAGCCGTGACAGTGATGTTGTTAAAGCTTTTGCTACCTTTGCTACATTTGGAAGCCAGTTGCTGTAGGAATACAAAAATGATTAAGTTGGAAAAAATGAAAATTGGAATCATAAAAATTATGTTGAAGGCTACAAATAAGTGATGTTTTAAGCTTGGAATTGTGTATTGTGACAGGACAGTGATGTGGGGAGAGCATATACATGTCTTCCATAATGCCATAGATCAGTGTGACTGCAGTGGGGTGTCATGTTGCCAAGGCATGATATTGTAATTAAGCATGATTTGCATTTTCCTTTCTTTAACCTATTTTCTCTCTCTTTTTCCGGCACGAGGAGAAAGAAACTCATGACCAGATTCTGGCCCAATGATGGAACAAAAGGGATGACTGGCTTCTCTAATGGGCCAGTTAGAGATTCTCTTCATGAAGGAATAAAGTCTGTATCGCTGACTCTCACTGACTTTTGGCTCCTTTGCCATAGAGCTGTGTTGGGGGTGGGCTGGAGAACAGTGGGGATATAGCACGGAGTGCTTTGTGTGCCAAGAACTCCTGGCTGGCAGCTTGGTCCCAAGAGAACTGATCCTGCAGGAATAACTGAGAGCAGCCTAAAATATAACCTGTGGGGGCTGACCTACATATTTCTCTCACCGGTCTGATCCCAAAAATCTGCCTGCACATGTTTTGAAGGTCTTTTGAAGTAAGTTGTGTAGTAAGAGACAAACTTTCAAAAAACAGCCTTTAAAACTGCCCCCTTAGTTGTTCATGAGAAAAATCTCCCCATAAGCCCACTGGCACATGAGAGTAGGATAGCCAAAAACTTCCTAATATTTGCAAATGTAGGTCTGCCATGCAAATAACTATGTGCAAAATTGGGGGTTTCAATGTCAGAGGAGGTTTTGACCTGCAAGCAGATAGAATCATAAAATATCAGGGTTGGAAGGGACCTCAGGAGGGCATCTAGTTCAACCCCCTGCTCAAAGGAAGACCAATCCCCAACTAAATCATCCCAGCCAGGGCTTTGTCAAGCCTGACCTTAAAAACTTCTAAGGAAGGAGATTCCACCACCTCCCTAGGTAACGCATTTCAGTGTTTCACCACCCTCCTAGTGAAAAAGTTTTTCCTAATATGCAACCTAAACCTCCCCCTCTGCAACTTGAGACCATTACTCCTCATTCTGTCATCTGCTCCCACTGAGAACAGTCTAGATCCATCTTCTTTGGAACCCCCTTTCAGGTAGTTGAAAGCAGCTATCAAATCCCCCCTCATTCTTCTCTTCCGCAGACTTAGTCTTCCCTGATCAGATGGCATGCTGAATGCAAAATGTAAAAATAAATATAGTGAGGAACGGAAGTTAAAAGCTCTACATTCCTCCTGCTTCCAGGCCCTGTGTGTAGTTTTCATCCACAATCATACTGCTGTTCCTCAGGTAAGGGTCACAATCTAGGCATTAACATTTCATAAGACAAACATGCTTCTCATATAGCACACTCAGCTCTGATATAAGCCATGACAAGCAATCAGTCACTTTCATTTTCCTTCTGTCTGTTATTACTTTTCTCTTAATGTTTTTCCTCTCATGCCTGTTTTCTGTTTGTGTTTGTCCATTCATCAACTCTTCTTAATTCCTTTCTGCCAAATATTTGCCATGCATCTCTTTCTGCCTCGTGCTATCCCATCATCTTTTCTCTCCTGTTTCCGTCTCTCTCTCATGCCTTCCTTCTTGAGTACTAGCCTAGCGCTTTTGCTATCTCCAGTAGCATTACTCTACCTGCAACCTTACATATGTCTTTTGCTACATATCAAAATTAATGTCCCATGTCTCTGTGTTTGCATCCTGCACTTCTCGTCTCTTCATATGGCATTGATCTATTTGACTGTTTGCCCCATTTTCATTGACTTTTGAGTTTGTGTCTGCCAGTTAATGTTTATTGATCTTCTTTGACTCAGTCATCTTTAATCAACTGCACTTTTTCCTCTTCATGGCTCGCCATTGGTGGAGGCCCTTGCTATTGAGGCTCTGAGTGCAAAATATGTGTCACACCCACCATCTTGTCTCCTTCTGTTACAGTGAGTTGGCTGGGGTTGCACAGAGCATCTTATATAGTCCAAATAGTGGGCTTGGAGCTTGACAAACAAAGTAGGAACACAAGGTCTCTCCTAAAAGAACCTACAGTCTGTAGAAAGAGGCTGCTGGCTGGACTGTAACAAGAAGTAGTGACTTCTTGAGTTGAGGAATCACAGCTAGTTCCACAATTTCTGTTTAGACGGGTTTTTTAAAAATATTTCATTTTACTTATTTACTTTTGTGCAAGTACTTTGGCTCTTTTCACTACTAACATTCATCTGCTACGTCAAGTGTTCCGTGATGGAGGTTCAGTCTCTGCTCCAAGACAGAGCAGCTTGACAGGACTGCTACCATGATGAGAAGGTACTAAAGAAAACTGCACAGTTAAGAATATGATCTAGGAAGATGGGCTGCTTCTCCATCCCAAAGGCTTCACTGAAGTCAAGCGATGCTAGTGTCAGCAGAAAAGAGACTGGTTTACAGAAGACTGAAAAATCCAGACTGAAATTTGTTTTTTTTCCCCTTAGGAGACCAAGTTATACCAGAAAAGATCAGGGGACTAGAGAAGTGAAAAGAAAAGGAAAGAGAAATAATTAGTGAACATTTGTAAGGGTGATGCTTGCAAATTAGAGCAATCTTAAAGTGAAAGAAGTGAATTCCTTACACCTGACTGTACAAACAATGGATGGGGAGGGTGAGCTGGCAGCTCCTGCAGCTTCTATGCTGCTGACAAATGCAGTGGCATCCCTTGAACTCTTAACTTTCCACTGAAATACTGGCACTTCAAAGGTAACTTACTTTGTGCAGCAGTAGTGCTGTGATTTGTCCAGTCTACCAGATACATTTGGAGCAGTGAATAGTAACACTTAAGGTTTGTAACAGAATGTACTCCTGTGTCCACACCCTACACACTATTGTTATAATCTTCTCTCTCTTTGTAGTTGATAAACTCGTTCTATTGTTATATCTAATCCAGTGTGTTTAAACTGAAATGTTTGGGAAACTCCATTTGGGGTAACAAAGTGTATGTGTATTATTTTTGTTAAAGAAATGCAGACTTTATATGAATTTTTATTGTTCAGCAGAGGTCTGGGCAATACCAGGCATACATTTCTGGGGGAAATCTAAGACCGTGAGTGTGTTGGAGTCACCCTGCAGCATAACCAATGCTGGTAAGAGCCAAGGTGTGGCTGGCTGGCTGCAACACTCGCAGAGCTAGCTGGGCATGACTTGCCTGCCAGAGACTGTTTGTGTGCAGTCCAGACTGGAGGTTACAGCAGCAAAGGACTGTAAAGGGCACCCCAGGTTAGAAGGCAGGGTTGACACAAGCCACTCATTAGTCCGGACTGTAGCCTGGGCACGTCACAGGGACATCTAAGACTATGTGAAAGAAGTGTTACAAAATGTAACTTGCTGTCATTGGAATTGCATAGTTAACTTCAGTATTGATCCATTGTCCTCTGAGAACTTGCATTTTCCCTTGGGCCACTTTTTCTTCTTATTTCCGCACTCATCTTCTCCTTCTCACAGCCCTCTGGCTAGTCCCATTGTCTCCTTTCCTGTCATTTTTTAAAAAAATAGACTCAAAGTGGTGTTGCCATTTTATTGTGTTCTCTCAATCAGGCTGTAGGACAAAGTTTTAAGTGTTTTATGAAATTTTGCAGGGGACATAATAAACATTTACAAATAACAGTATTTTTAATTCCCTAAGCAATTACACTACATTATTGATTACAAATGTCATTTTTAAAATCAAAGCCACTTTAAAAATGTCCTTTTTAATGAGAAGCAAACATTTGAAAAGCTCTAGTAAATATTGTACAGTGTGGAACACTGTAGTTAAGTTAAAGAAACTGGCTTTATCTCAGCACAGATTTCTATATTACATGTCATTTGTTAATATGAAGCATTGAGTTGCGATTTCTAGATATTTACTTGCAGTCCTCAACAGAGCATCTCATTGTAGTGAAGGACAGAAAACTAAAAGAGGAAACAGAACCGGATCGGATATGTCTTGTAAACTGTCCAGCACATAGTAGCTGAGAAAGTCCAACACGGAAGGTCACTAGCTGCTGGAAGCACAAAAATGCATCAGTAATAGGTCTCAGACTTAGCAGCACCTCTTTTTTGTGTCATGTAGAGTCAGTAAGCCTTACCTGTAACTGCAACATCATGCTTCTGCCATCACCAGCATTCTAGATTAGGAGCAACCTATTTTTAGGGCAATTGTGTGACTAGCAGCATAGATTAAATGCATGCAGTAGCTCAGTGCTTCTCCAGTATTTCCTTTCTGCAGGCCAATTTGTAAAGGAGTGATCCTCTCTGTGCTCCTCTCATCACAACACCCTGATCCACCACTGTATCGTTCTCAAAATGTTTCATTCATTGGACCACTGGAAAGAATTGACCACTGGTGGTCTATAAAACACAGTTTGAAAGTCCCATAGTAGCTAATGTAATTTTAAGATTGAGAATGCAGGGCCCTCCACTCTCCCCCAAAAGATATGTCAATGAGTAGATAAAGGATAGCAGTATGCTTGAACTAGACTAATATTTCCTTCCAGGGTGTTTGAAGCAGTGGATAGGCCCACCAAAAGTGAAAAAGAGCCCACCTGTGTGCACTACTTCCAACATCTAGCTAACTATGTTCAGTCTTCTTACTGAAGAGAGACATTCTATAGACATCCCTTGAAATGTCAAACTAATTCTCTTTTAAATGCAGATCCAAATCTGTGCTCTGTTTACAGTAAAGTTGTCTTAGAAAGAAAGTCAGTGTCTACAAGAATACTCAGAGAACAAAAATAATCTTTTGTCTGAATGTTCTCAGACAGGCAGAAAGGAATACACTTCAGGGTTTCCAAATTAAAAAAATAGATCCTGGATTACATTTTTACATAGGAATTACACACTAGATCACACAAATGGTCCATCAAATTCAGCATCCTATCACTGACAGTGGTCAGTACCAGATGCTTCAGGGAAGGGCACTAAAAAACTCTGTTGTGAAAAATTATGGAACATCTGTTTCTTCCCAGCCCTGTCAGTTAGTGGTTGGCTCATGCCCTGAAGCATGAGTATTTTATCTTTTATGATACAAATTTTCATCCTGTCTCATTTAATTCTGAATGTTCACCATCCATATAAAGTCTAATCTCTTCTTCTGAGATCTTGGCTTCAACTGTATATATTGGATGATCATAAATTAGGAAACATCTTGTAGTGTATGCAAAATAATTTAATTTATTTTGTTCAGAAGAAAATGTTGTTTGGCCACAGGTTCTTGTCTGGGATAATTCACTTACTAACTGGAATGTGATCCTCACGTGTTTATGAACTCCCTCCACTGTGAAGATCTTTCTAAAAAACAACATGAAGGCAGGAAACAGATCTGACATTTGTATTGCTTGCTCTGAAGAGCTGAGTTCAAATGATATACAGTGAATTAAAGCATTCAGATGATAACTAATGCTCAGGATCTGTGCTCCAGCCATGTGCTACAATCAAGTTTCAGATGTGACAGATTACAAATCCCTCGTTGCTCCTCTGAGCAGTAAGGGAGACATACAAATATGGAGTAAGAGCAAAGTGACTCATAAAACACCCTGCCATAAAAGGCTCTGATGACATCATTGCTTCCACAAACACCTGGCATGATTTAACTTGTTTACAGAAAGGAAAGATAATTCAATGCATATAACAAAGTGAACATGTTCATAAGAGAATTTGCATTGATTTGGGTCTCTTCAGTTAATAGTGGATTTTATACTTGCCTAAATACTTGTGCGTGTAGATCGAGGGCCCAGACAATCATTAACTGTTACTACAATAAGCCTCTACCAGATCTAATAATTTATCAAATGCTGCTCTGCATTTTCCATTGACTGTCTAAGTCCACGATATAGCTCTCTGAGTTTGGCTGCATTGTTTTTTCATTATTTGTTCTATTTCCTGTGTTCTTCTTCTAAACAGGCTTTGATATTGCATGTAGGATATTCTCATTTAAACCATTTACCTTATTATATTTATGAAAAGTCCTAAAACTGACTCCTGCATATAGAAGTTGACTTTTCACTTCTCTGACAGTAAGGCCAAGAAGTTAGAGACTACCTTGGCACCCTAAACAATTATTTTAAGCTCCGATTTAAGGATGGACAGCCCAATATTTAAAAAGAGAAAAAATCATTCAATTGCAGCCAAGGGATACACTAAAACAAATAAAATAATCATCCATATTTGAGATACACAGGCTCTGTAACTATATACATGTATTTTATTTTCTATCTCAGTCATGCCTAGAGGATTCAAATGAGATCATAGTTCCATTGTACTAGGCATTGTACAAATGCATAAGAGCCAGTCTCGGCTTCAACAAGATTACAGACTAAATGGAGAAGACGGACAAAGGAGGGGAGGGGAAATATAAATATAAGTATAGAGAGATAGAGGTCAGTGAAAGGGTATGGAAATGATCCCAGGGCTCTTGATGCTCAGCCCACTGCACCATCCACTAGACTACTCTGCCTCTCAAGATTCTCTCTCTCTCTCTCTTTATATGGCATAAGAATGCAAAGCTAGTATAACTATTCATTTTCATCTACACTTACAGGTAGAGATGGCATTTTGGCTCTATATCTCCATTTTCAGACAACTTTCTTGAAACACTACCTTTCAGTCTGAAATGTCTTACGTTTGGTCTTAATGCAGAAATTTGGTGGGTTTTTTTTTTTAAATTAAGTTTCATAAAAATGTGTTGAGCAGCTTAAGTTATCTAAGCATCGGGAAAGAGTGGTTTATAAATGTTAATTGTTTTTAAACAATGTTTTTACAATCAGGCTTTTCATTTGTAAATTTCATTTAAACAAGAGATAGCGGAACGTTTTGGATAAAATATGAACTGACTCTCGCCATTCTTCGTCCAAACAAAACATGAATTTCTGAAGTTTGAAAAGATTTTTCTATCTTAAAAACAAAACAAAAAAAAGAAGAAAAATCTCCACATCTCTGTACCTGCTGGATATAGCAGAAATCCCATGAAAAGGGCTATTCTGGCTTTTCTCCCAGTGTTTCCAATCCAAACTGTGCTAGAAATGGTGAGGTTTCCAGTTTCCTTTAAAGGGCAGGCACACAAGAGGGGAGTGTTGTTTTCTCCATGCTGTGAACAGTTGTTGGCATTAGTGTACAACTAAGATTACTTAGGTAGCTTGAAAAGGAGCCAACAAGCTGCTCCACTCTTAGAAATAGCAAAATAAATCAACAAAGCAAAAATGGACCACATTTCTGGGATATACATGAACAACTCACATTGACTTCAACAGGAATTGCATGCATATATCTGAGGTCAGAATTTGGCAGAGAGAAAAAGAGAGCACACACACATTTCTCTCCCAACAAAGAATAAACACACTCCATGTTCAAACACCTTCTTGGACACTGGGAAAACTCACTGCTGAGAGCAGTGGTAGTGCTTCACACTAACAAAAGTGGCTTTCAACTTTTAAATCCAGCTACTTTAAGGGCCAGAGGAATTAAGAGCACTTCACTTGGGCTCCTTCCTAGAAATGTGTACTTACAAGTTTTCATTTTCCAGATTTTTTTGCTGTGAACGCTGTTTTTTCCTTTCTTTTTTGTGCAAACAATTAATTAGATTACTTATTGAAATTTAGGTAAGTGTAATACTTTAGTTAATTCTTTGATTTTTGTAAAGTGTGTGTGAATTTTGCAATATCAGCATGATTTCTAAAATTCTGCCCTAATTCTATTTTTGTCAGAAAAAAGAGCTTCTCATGCTGTTGATAACAGAGATGTGGGATTTACAGAAGGCCATGTGCTGCTGGACTCATACAAGCTGAATACTACTTTACTCCATGAGTACTCCCAGTTACTTCAGTGGGGCTACTTGACAGATAAGGAACTACTCAGCATGAATAAGGAAATTAAAATACAGTCAAGAGAAAGGTAGTTTTACAAGTGAAAAATTGTCTTTGAGACAGGAGAAAATGCAAACTATTTTAGGCAAGTATGCCCCTTTTTCTTTATGCTTCATTGCTAATTCCAAAGATTTAGGATTACCCTTACAGGGTAGCATTTAGCTTTTTGACTGGCTTGTGAAATCTTCTGGTGGACCTGAGGATCTCTTTGCGGAAGCCTGAAATATCTGCTGACATTTCTACAACAAAGCATCAGAGAGGAAGGAGTTAAGGCAGCACTTTTGGCAGTGGAAGCCACGTCCCTTTGTCCCTGCTGGGCATGCTCCAACTGCTGCTACAGTATAAAAAGAAGCTCAGCCCAGCTCAGTCAGGGCTGACTGCAGAGGAGGGAGGATGCACCTTGCCAACTCCATGGGCGCAGGCGATACCGAGACCCAGACAGGTGCTCAGACACCTGCAGACGCCCCAGGGAGATTGTGGTCGCTAGGAGCAGCGCCGCCCGAAGAGCCCAGGGTCTCCGAAGATGCCCAGACTTCAACTACAGGAATCACAGTAGGACGTAACCCAGGGAGGGTCTCAGGGCTGGTCTTAGGGAAAATGGTACCCTGGGTGAACTTGCATTTTGGTGCTCCTGGCCCCTGTGGGTGTGGTGCCCCTGGCCCCCATGGGCTCCCCATGCTCCCTTCACCCCAAAGGCTTGTGCCCCTAGTCCCTGCACCCCCTTCACTCCTAACTCCTGCATCTCCCTCCTGCACCAATGTGAGGAAACTGACCTGGATGCATGAAGCAGCTGGCATTGCTACTTGCTCCCCAGGGACTGCTGCTCCTCTGCCCTGCACACCCCAAGGGGCTGTGAGGGGAGGAGCAACATCAGGGCTCCATGTGTCAAGGTCACTTTCCCAGCCTGGGCTGCATAAGGAGAGGGTGCGAGAGCAGCAGCTGCTGGTGCCTCAGCCCAGCCCAGCCCAGGTGGGGAAAGTGACCTGGATGCAGGAGCCCTGGCGTGCGCGTTGCGGGGACTGTGTGAGGGAAACTGTGTGAGAGAGTGTGTGTGGGTAAAAACTGCGAACAAAAGCCACAGCTGGCCAAAACGCCAGCCATGTGCTGCTCCCACTAAAAGGGAACCATCACACTATCTCACCCTTCACATTTCTGATATGAACTACCAGGCCTTGAATTAAAATTTTGTATGAAATTGGGGTGAATTAAAACACTGTAAATAGTTTTTTAAAAATAAAAAATCTGAAAAGCTTGAACACATTTTATTTACAGTGTCATTATTCATACTACTGTTGCTAGTCCTTCCCCTCCACCCCAAGGCAGAGAGGCACAGAGACTAGGATCAGGACCAGCTGTGCTCCCAAAAGACCAGGCCAAACTTCCTGAACTGAACCAGACCCACATCCCTCCCTAGACCAGAGGCACTGGTGGGGGGGATGGGGCAGGGGAAACTTTTGGGGGGTCTAGTCTCCCCCAGGGCCTCTGGTGGGGGGATGGGCGCACTGGGTCTCTCCCAGGGGTGCTGGTGGGGGGATGGGGCAAAGGGACTCCAGTTACTCTGTGGGGCCTGCACTGAGGGGACTTACCTGGAGCAAGGAGCACCCACAGGCCGGGGTGTCCGTCCACTGTGTGCTGGTGCACCTCCTGTCCAGCATGGTTCAGGACCTGCACGCTCCCCGGCCTCCGCATTCCAATAATGGCGGGGCTAAGGCGGGCACACAGGGCGGGGAGAGAGCTGCATGCGCAGCACCCTCCCACCAGCACTGCCCCAGGCCCAGCAGGGGCCTGAGAGCCCAGGGAAGAGGCAGGGGCCATGCCATGGGGGAGCCCAGCTGTCTGCGGCAGCCAGAAACCCCTGGGCCTGCCGCCAAGCCTCTCCCTCCTCCCCTGCTCACACCATCAAGCGGTAAGAGCCTCTGGGGGAGGAGATGGGGCCAGAGCGGAGCTGCAGTGGCTGAGGGCTCCTCTCCACCCCAGTAACGGCCAGAGCGCTCAGCTGGCGGAGAAGAGCGGGGCGGGGGGGGAGAAGGCAGCCCTGGGCCCGCTGGGGAGCGGGGCGGGGGTGGGGGAGAAGGCAGCCCTGGGCCCGCTGGCCGAGAGGAACAGGGCTGTGGGGAGGGACCGGGGAGGGGAGAGGAACCAGTGCTGCGGATGCTTGGCCACAATGCGCAAGTGGAGCACTGGGCTGAGCCAGCTCACAGCACCCTTTTTGGCGGGCCACCCTGTTGCCCCACTCCCCCATCCCAAAGGCCATCTGTAGAGGGACTAGCCAGTGTCCCCGAAACATCAGCGTGTTTCGGGCGGATTCCCCGCCAACCGGGTGGCAAACCCATTCACCACCACCAGGCCCCTGTGCTGGGACCTGGTGGAGCAGGGGGGGCCTGGGTCCCCCTACCCAGGCCATCCCCACTTTGTGGGGTGGCCCACCAAACCTCCACTATTGACTCTGGCCATTGGGACACACTTCCCTGCAGTGGAGGGGAGTCCAATTGATTCTGTCCATTAGGCCACATCTCTTTGAGGCAAAGGGCAGCCATATCGATTCAACTGTGGAGCTACATGCCCTTACCCCACTCCCCAGGAGTGATGGGGTGTACGTGCTCCATGACATGCCTCAATACATTGTTTTTCCTGAATCTCTCTCCCTCTCTGCTTCTAAGAACAGATGTTTCCTATCCCAGGGGAATTGTTTCCAGTGGTTTCTGCCAATGGTTGTGTGAATTTTTCATAATGAAACAAGTCAGGTTAAATTCTTGGGATTTCCTATAGCCTCAGTGCATACTGGGTGCATCTCAGACTTAGGGTCCATGAGAATCAAAGACAGGAGGAGCACTCTCTAGCTCTGTAACTAAATGAGAAGGTGCCAGATTGCTCAAACGCCCGAGGTCATTTCCCAAAGAGGTAGAGGAAGGAAAGGGAGACAACGCAGATGCCCTGTGAAGCTCTGGAATGACAGAGGATGCCAGCCAGCCCTCCCCTTCACATATTAAGCAAGGATGAAGTAAAAAGCCAAATACCCACTCTACATAAGTAGATAACAAAAGACAACTTGGGAAGCAGGCTGAGTTTGGTGGGAGACAGCGGCCCCTGAAAAAAAGGGTGGTGAAATTCCCTGATTTTGTATGAAACCAAGGAGTTTCACTTGGTTTCAGTCCAGATTTGCTTAGAATCTAGGGAAAACTGGAAACTCCATGTGAAATTTGGGGGAGTCAAATGTTTGAGCGAAACGTTGGTTTTGGATCACTATCACTCTCTAAAACAAGACAGGTGGGTACTGCATATTCTAGAGACGTCTTTCTGCCTTTCAACTGAGGCTGTCTGTTGTGATAAGGGGCCTAGTTCTCTGCTGTCCTGTTCTTTGTGTGATGGGCAGTAGAGAGGCAGAAAGGATGCAAAGTGGGAATAAAACACTGTCTTTCTGATGTGGTAGCATTTGCTATCCGTTTTGATTATACAAGGTGAAGGCAATGAAGAATCAGGCCCACAGACTCTGTTATATTTGCGCAAGCTGTACCAAAAAAATTCAACCTGTGCCTGGCCCCTAGATGATGTGCATGAAATAGATAAAGAGCTCTGAAACACAGATAATCCTCCTCCCCATCTTTTACCTTAAAGCAGCTTATGCAGTAGTGCCTGGAGATCAGCATGCAGAACAGAGCTCTAGTGTGAGCAGCTCTCCCTTAGGGATTCATTTCCAGTCACTCTGCTCCAGTTTTGGGAAGAGGATATTGTATTTTAGTAGACTTGCATAAAGTGGTGTGATTGGACACAGTCACCTTACAAATAATGTGGAGCAGTCCCAGGGGAATGGAAAATCCCAAGGTGCAGGAGGAAAACCCTGTTCTCTTTGTAGAGTTTCCTCCAAAGTCTTCTGTTTGGTCAGGTTTATCCCTCTCGTGGAAGAAGCAGAGAGTGTGGCCCCTAAGCCTCATTAATCTCAGGAAACTGCCAGAGGTACAGTGCCATCCTTCACACTGGCTTCAAGCCACTCTGCCTCCCAGCTGACTCGTACACTGTTCCAGTTTAGCGGCCTGCCAGGGAATCCCCACAGGCAGCTGTTTCTGGAACCAAGGGTTCCCTTCCCTATTGGGCAGGGGCTTTGCACAAAAGGTAAGGCCAAGAATTTGTGGGGTTAGGGGAAGGATCATGTGTATTCAGAGCCCAAGGACCCCAGTTCCTGTTTGCATTTGTTTTGTTTTGTATTAATATAACTCCAGGGACTGGGGCAGGAAATAAAACCCACAAATTAAATCCATTGTAAAGACACAGCTCCTTAACCCTGCAGATGCTGCTCAGTGCACATACAGGAATGCAAAGACTTCCCTAGTGGATGACACCCTTTGAGAAAGGGCAAGGTACTACACCCCATTTTATAATTGGGAAAACTGAGGCACAGCATAGGGGCCAGACTTGCTCAAGATGAGAATGTAAGTCAGTGGCAGAGTTGGGATTAGACCCCCAGGAGTTGTGAATGCCAGCCCCCCTGCTCTAACCATTAGACCTCACTTGGAAACGGAACCCAAGAGTCCTCCCTATTCATGCATATAGAGCATTTGTGGTACAGGCTGACTTCTGACCCCCTTCCATGAAGAAGTGGGGATCCACACACAAAAGGCTCACTATGCTGAGATCTGGGTGAACAATCAAACTCTGTTTATCACTCTAGGCAGTGTGACCCACATCTTCAAAGGTATTTGGGAACCTTTGGGAGTTAGCAACACCTGAATCCCTTTAAGGATTTGGGCCTCCAGCCTGTTGGTTAGACTACTATTTTGCAAGTCAAGAGATGTGGGTTCTATTCACAGTTCTGCCGCTGATTAGCTGGGTGACCATGAGCAAGTCACATCACATCCCTGTGCCTTAGTTTCCTCATTTGTAAAATGGGGATAATGATACTGACCTCCTTTGTAAAGTAATTTGAGATCTACTAATGAAAAGTGCTATGCAAGAGCTACATATTATTATTATTTAGTATATTATAAAATCTCATTTGGATAAATGGGAATATTCTTTTCTAAAAGAATTTTCTAAGCATATTCTAAACTCCCTGTTGTCATTGCATTATTGCCATTTAGGGAAAGAAGTTGTTGTTTCTCTGTGAGAGCTGCAGCCTTAATGATCCTCTGTTGCAAGGGCCCAGGTTGATGATGCAGGAGAGACCTGATTACTCCCATTAAATTCAGTAGGAGCAGGTTTGTGTCCAAAGATTGAAAAAACTGATTTTCCATTTGAAAAAATTATAAATCAGAAAATTTCAAAACTGCTGTAAGGTATAGTCCTTGCCCCTTAAACTTCCACCTCTTTTGAGGGGTGTCTTTGCTACTGGAATTCAGTGTTTTTCAATGGCATTCACCCTGCAAGTAAGGGAGGATTTTAAAGCCACAGGACAGCAAGTTTTATCATTTTACTATAAATATTTTCTGGTTATTTTTACAGTTGGCTTTACAACAATTAAATTATGCCCCCCTCCCCACACACACTTTTTTTTTTTGATCCCTAGGAAAGATATGTAATCAATATGTAGAGAAAAACTCTCCAAGCATCTAGAGGATAACTGAACCAGGAGCACCCAGAAGTGTGGATTTAGAACTTTAACATGGACAAGGCTCCTATGGCCAGATCTGCTGAACTAGCAAATGGTACATCTACCAGTAGCCACTGGATCCTTTTCTACACTACAGCTCCCATTGGTGCTAACACCAGGACAGCTGAACAATGAAAACAGGTGGTTGTTTTCAGTAATTTTAGTAAAAAGAGTACAATGCTACAGCATTCCCATTAGTCTTCTAAACTTTCAAGATTAAAAATAAAAAGGACCTCCTATTTAATCTGCCTTTGTACAGGGAGACTTTGGGTTGAAAGAACCCCGGGTAACACCTTAAAGTATTAGACTCAGAGCCTGCAAAAATACACATTATTAACTTAAAGCGCAAGAAATCCCATTGACTTCACTGGGACTACTCATATGTTTAAAGTTAAGCACCTGCAAAGGTCTTTGCAGAATTGGGGCCTTAACTGGGAAGGGAAAACAAACAATACCTGAATTATAAGAGATTCCAGGAACTGTCCTCTTAAAAGGACACAAGCAACTCTAAAATCACACTTCTTTCTGGAGCTTTTAAAATGTACTGTTGTTGTTATAAGCAACTCCTAAAACTACAATAGCAGAAAGATTAGAAGAAAAAATTTTTTTTTATAAATCAGTTTGTTTGCTGTGTATACTTGGCAGCAGATTGTGTTGTCTGTTTCACTGGTTTCCATGTATAGTCAGTTCCCCCTGTGATTTGCATGGGTCTTTTAAAAGTGTTTTCTCTCCTTTCTTGCTATGTATCATCAAATCACAAAAATTGGACTGGTAACTCCTGAAACTTATTCCTTTTCTACAACTGACAAGTTTGAGCTGACAGTGCTTGTTGCTCTACTATCTTGCACTTTATGTAGTAATAATAATATTAACCTAATAACAATACCTAACACTTACATAGTGACAGGTTTCAGAGTAGCAGCCATGTTAGTCTGTATCCGCAAAAAGAAAACGAGTACTTGTGGCATCTTAGAGACTAACAAATTTATTTGAGCAGAAGCTTTTGTGAGCTACAGCTTATGCTCAAATAAATTTGTTAGTCTCTAAGGTGCCACAAGTACTCCTTTCCTTCTTACATAGTAGTTTTCATCCATAAATCTCAAAACACTTTATGAAGTAGATAAGTATCTTGATGTTTGTGTAAAATTGGTATAAAGTTCTACCAAATCAGATATCTCCACGTGCACGTGTGGTAATGTTGTACAGCCACTTGGCACTTAGTTTGCACATGCGTAAATGACTATAAAATGTGCAGGGTAGTGGAGATTCAGGCCCTGAGACTCTATAGTGAAGTATATAACTGAACGTTCTTGATCAAGTCTGTATTGCATGGGTATCTGCACTGCACTGGCTAAGCTACCAAGGTGTGTGCCAACATGCATTGGATTTAGAGTAAAGCATGGGATGAATTTTCTGGACACATTCTCCCTTCATAGAATATCAGGGTTGGAAGGGACCTCAGGAGGTCATCTAGTCCAACCCCCTGCTCAAAGGAGGACCAATCCCCAACTAAATCATCCCAGCCAGGGCTTTTTCAAGCCTGACCTTAAAAACCTCTAAGGAAGGAGATTCCACCACCTCCCTAGGTAACCCATTCAAGTGCTTCACCACTCACTTAGTGAAAAAGTTTTTCCTAATATGCAACCTAAACCTCCCCCATTGGAACTTGAGGCCATTACTCCTTGTTCTGTCATCTGCTCCCCCTGAGAACAGTCTAGATCCATCCTCTTTGGAACCCCTTTTCAGGTAGTTGAAAGCAGCTATCAAATCCCCCCTCATTCTTCTCTTCTGCAGACTAAATAATCTCAGTTCCCTCAGCTTCTCCTCATAAATTATGTGCTCCAGGCCCCTAATAATTTTTGTTGCCCTCTGCTGGACTCTTTCCAATTTTTCCACATCCGTCTTGTAGCATGGGCTCCAAAACTGAACACAGTACTCCAGATGAGGCCTCACCAATGCCAAATAGAGGGGCATTTTATGTTCATGTTCCAAAGGTCTAGTCAGAAGTCTATAAGAGAGAGCTCTATTTTGCAGCCCACCTGTAAGGTTATTAGAACCAAACAAAGATATCCTTGTTAGGGGCAAAAACCCTCTTCCCAATCTGAACCCTGAAATACAAAGCCGAAGATATTGATGGCATGCTGTTTCCTGCACAACTGAAAATGAACTAAAGACAAAAATCTTACATCTTCTAGAGTCTGAAGTCAGCCTGCTCGTACAGCACAAGAGCTAAGCCATGACTTCTGTCCACAGCACAATGAAGAGAAATCCAATGGCTGAATATTTCAGTTTTCTTTCTTCATTACTGAACTCCTATTCTAATGGCTCAGATACTGGTTGGGAATATCCTAGTGCTGGCTACTCATATGATGGCTGTATTCTATAATTGCTTCCTGCCTATGGCACTAACACCTGAAAATAATACAAATAGAACTGAACTTTGTGAAATCTGATGTATTACTTTTTCTGTGATTGCTTATTTGAAAAAAAAAAGCATTCTTTTAAGAGTTAAGTTTACTACTGTTTCTCCTTTGTCTCTCAGGAACTAATGGGAGATATACTTTATTTTCTTATTGGTCATAAATGACAGTTTGTCAAATACTCACTTTTCTGATCGTATATTTATTTCTCAGAAACACGAGCTAGGTCTAGTTTGGGTGTTGTTCTGTTTGTGTGTGTACTTGCAACAGCTGAAGATTCAGGGTCACTTTGTGTACTTTTTAAATATAAAACCTCTGATTTGTTTGAAAACCAAAAATACATTTTACAGTTTTTCATGATGATCAATTATTGCTATCTTGTGACAGACTGTTTTTTCACCTCATTCTTTACTAATAAGGACAAATGCATGAAGACAAAACTAAGAGAAAACTACAGCCGTTCAGTACAACCCAACAAACAAGATTTATTTATTTTTTTACATTGTTTTCCAAAATATTTCCATAAAGCAGTAGCTCCCTAATGGTGCTGTAATTTTGAAGGCTGGATGCTTTACAAGGAATTATAATTTTGTCTTATTTTATACAATCCCTGTTCGGTTATTTTTTCTGAGACTCTGTAAGAGTTAAGGTTTATGATAAGTGAAAACTGCTATGTAATGTTAACTGCACAGCTAAAACTAGCATATCTTCCAGGTCTCTAGGCCAGCCCTTAGGCAGCTGTCCGCCGGCTGCTGGATTCAGTGCTTGTTACTGTAGACGTGGCTTCTGTGGTAAATGCTGATTCTGCATTTGACCCAATAACTGGGAGTGACAGATATAATAGGACTATAACAAAAATATGAAGGAAAAACTCCTACATAGTAAGAACTGATCTGCAGATGCACTCAGTTCAGAGGAATAACTTTCTTGAAAAACATTTTGTTTATGGGACACCTGATTCTTAGATTTTTCTAGTCTTTCAAGATACAAAAATAGAAAGGACATCCCATTTAGCCTACTGGTAATATTAGCAGTATCAAATGAGACATCGAGGTTTAAATCCTCAAAAGTGTCTTTCACTATCAAACCTGACAGGGAGACTAGGGTTATGTCCACACTAGGAGCTAGGGGTGTGGGTCCCTTGCTCCTGTACACATACTCTTTAGCTCTCCTTGAGCTAGTGTGAGTATAAATAGCAGTGAAGCCACAGTAGCATGGGTATTGGCAGTGTAAGTATGTGTACGTGAGCAGGGGACTCACCCCCCAGCTCATAGTGCAGACATACCCCAAGGGCTTGATCTTCTGCAAAGCTCCCATTTACTTTAATGATGCAGGATTAGGGCCTAAATGTGAAAGCCTGACTGGGGCCAGAATTTCACCCTAACAGTGCTGAGATCCACTGGGCTCTCACTTTTTTGAGCCCAAGCTGATACCACCTTCAGGAACTATTTCACATTTGGGGACAATGTATACCTCCAAATCAGCGACACTGCTATGGGTATCCGCATGGCCGCACAATATGCCAACATTTTTATGGCTGACTTAGGGGACAAGAGCTAAGGAAGAGTTGTTCTAACGCCCCTACTCTACTTGTGCTACATTAAAGACATCTTCATCATCTGGACCCATGGAAAAGAAGCCCTTGAGGAATTCCACCATGATTTCAACAATTTCCATCCCACCATCAACCTCAGCCTGGACCAGTCCACACAAGAGATCCACTTCCTGGACATTACGGTGCTAATAAGCAATGGTCACATAAACACCACCCTATACCGAAAACCTACTGACCTCTATACTTACCTACATGCCTCCAGCTTTCATCCAGACTTCACCACAGGATCCATTGTCTACAGCCAAGCTTTACGATACAACCACATTTGCTCCAACCCCTCAGACAGAGACAAACACCTACAAGATCTCTGTCAAGCGTTCTTACAACTGCTGAAGTGAAGAAACAGATTGACAGAGCCAGAAGAGTACCCAGAAGTTACCTACTACAGGACAGGCCCAACAAAGAAAATAACAGAACGCCACTAGCCGTCACCTTCAGCCCCCAACTAAAACCTCTCCAACGCATCATCAAGGATCTACAACCTAGCCTGAAGGACGACCCATCACTCTCATAGATCTTGAGAAACAGGCCAGTCCTTGCTTACAGACAGCCCCCCAACCTGAAGCAAATACTCACCAGCAACCACACCACACAACAAAAACACTAACCCAGGAACCTATCCTTGCAACTAAGCCCGTTGCCAACTGTGTCCACATATCTATTCAGGGGACACCATCATAGGGCCTAATCACATCAGCCACACTATCAGAGGCTCATTCACCTGCACATCTACCAATGTGATATATGCCATGATGTGCCAGCAATGCCCCCCTGCCATGTACATTGACCAGACTGGACAGTCTCTACGTAAAAGAATAAATGGACACAAATCAGACATCAAGAATTATAACATTCAAAAACCAGTCGGAGAACACTTCAATCTCTTTGGTCACTCAATTACAGATCTAAAAGTGGCAATTCTTCAACAAAAAAACTTCAAAAACAGACTTCAACGAGAGACTGCTGAATTGGAATTAATTTGCAAACTGGATACAACTAACTTAGAATTTCAAATTAGGTTTGAATAAAGACTGGGAGTGGATGTGTCATTACACAAAGTAAAACTATTTCCCCTTGTTTATTTCCCCTCCTACTGTTCTTGTAAAGTGCTGGAAATGGCCCACCTTGATTATCACTACAAAAGATCCCCCCCACCCCGCTCTCCTGCTGGCAATAGCTCACCTTACCTGATCACTCTTGTTACAGTGTGTATGGTAACACCCATTGTTTCATGTTCTCTGTGTATATAAATCTCCCCACTGTATTTTCCACTGAATGCATCTGATGAAGTGAGCTGTAGCTCACGAAAGCTTATGCTCAAAAAAATGTGTTAGCCTCTAAGGTGCCACAAGTTCACCTTCAGGAAAGTGCATTCATTATTTCTTTCCTCTTCTTGAAGCCATTGGTATCAAAGAAGCTGTATCGCTGAAAGTTATAAATATCAGAATCCAGTCATCTGTATCTGATGCTATTTCAAATAACTCCACATGAGAAAAATTAAAAATAAGAATACAGCTACTTGTAATCTTCTCTAAATATTCTGTTAAATTCTTCATGTGCTAAAAAGTGAATCACAGGTCTTTCTATGTATAATTAACCCCAATCTAAAATTACTCCTTAAAAAGAGGGTGCTAGATAGAAAGTTGAATGAAATGAAACCATTATAATTAAATTTTGCAGTACAAAGAAGGGAAATTGAGGGATACCTCTGGTCTTTGAATTGCTTTTTTCTACAAAAACTATGTGTGTATGTTGTGATATTGTTATTCACATATAATAAACCTCAGTGAAATAAATTAGAAAGAAACCCTACTGGATTTTGCAGCTTCTTCTAACATATTCCTATTTTTATGAGAATTTACACTGAAACTAAACATGTATGAATTCTGTATAACTTTAAGAGTTTTGATTGGTCTGAGAAACAAACCTACCCCTCCCCAAAATGCCAGTAAACAAGCAAGGATTCAGCTTTAGTGAGTGATTGGCAATGTAAAGATGAACAAATACTTGGGCAACCATGGATCCAGCTATACTGTATATTGGGTATTTTACAAGAAAAGGATTTCATGACATCTTGCTAGGTAAACATTATCTCCTTCAGATTGACATAAAAATTCTTATTGAAAATATGGGTAAAATCCTGGTCTGCCCTACAGAGAGGCATTAGGGGAAGAAAGGGTCCAGACACATCACCCTAACCAAACTACTCTCTCAAAAAATTATTCATCAAGACTCACCTCACAAAGTGACATTTATGGAATTCCTAAGAAGATGACAGCACCATAGAATTGTCCAACAATCTCAAGACATGAAAGCTATACATATTCTTTTTCAACATGTGCTGTGGATTTTGTGGGGATGGGGTTATTTGGGCATATAATCAGAACAACAGTTACAGCATTGAAATCTATTAACAATAAATGGCTTTTCTGGTTATCAAACACCCCAGATTTACTTTGGCATTTAATCTCCTATAAGAGTCATTTGCCAGCCTCACAGGCTCGTCTGCCATATATTTTCCTTACAATTATTGTGGGAGTTGGAGTGCCAATGTTACAATCAATTCAAAAAAGAAATGCCATACTGAAGACTTGCTGTTTGCAGTAAGATGTGGAGACTTCTTGTCTGCAGGAGGATGTGGAGATGAAATGGAGGGAAAGATATGCTTGTGTTCAGTATAGGGATACTGAAACCCTTTTTGCCTGTATGAGTTTGTATGGAAACATGGGTTTTGTCTGTGCCGTTGATCAAGAAGATTTGAATTGTCTCCATAGTGTTGAACTGCCACAACAAAACTAAAAATTGTGTCACCAAAGAGAGTTGCCACACCACTGATTTGCCTCATTCTCAGAACAGCTTCACTTCTAAAATTCATTATCCATGTATTGGTGCTGTTTTTCAAATGTAAAGTACTATTCTGAAGGTACAGTAGAATGTAATGTCAGCTTCTTTTGTAACTACAGTACTTGTTCTTTATGGAACAGCAGATTAACCTGCAAAACTTGTTATGATTCTTTTATCCACATACTGTCCTTTCACATATATGGAAACTATTCTGTGACTGCATTCCTTTAGCAGTGTAGTTGAGATGGTCTCATGTGCAATGGGAAGGAAAAGGCACACTGAAAATTAAAAGCAAAACATTATTTCTAGTAGGATTTCAAAACTGGTCATTGTCTCTTAATGCATATGCACCTTGGAATGTATTTGCATATTTAGAATTTCTAGCAACAGTCTCCCAGAACATTTAGTGGGTCTACACTTAAAACTTTTGCTGGTATAATAATGTTGGTTGGGGCTTGAATATATTTTACATTTTTGTGCCAGTAAAAGCTGTAATGTAAATGCAATTATACAGGGGAAAAGGTGATTTTGACAATAGAACTTATTCTGTGTGGTGAATTGGTATAAGCTCTATTGGCAAAAGCACGTTTTTGCTAGTATAAGTTGCAGCTACACGAAAAGAGTTTGCTGGTATAGCTGTACTGGCAAACCTTTTCTAATGTAGACAGTGCCTAAGAAGAAAATGCCTAAAGCTTGGGGGGAAATCTTCCTTTTACTCTGAGATTCAATGCTGGGCTTTTATTTATGTGTTGGATGTGAGAGCACGCTTTTAGGCTGTATCTGTACTTGAAAACTCAATCAGTGCTGCAGCTCAACCAGCAATAACAACAGTGGAAGTGGTAGAATCATAGAATATCAGGGTTGGAAGGGACCTCAGGAGGTCATCTAGTCCAACCCCCTGCTCAAAAGCAGGACCCATACCCAATTAAATCATCCCAGCCAGGGCTTTGTCAAGCCTGACCTTAAAAACTTCTAAGGAAGGAGATTCCACCACCTCCCTAGGCAACGCATTCCAGTGATTCACCACCCTCCTAGTGAAAAAGTTTTTCCTAATATCCAACCTAAACTTCCCCCACTGCAACTTGAGACCATTACTCCTTGTCCTGTCCTCTTCCACCACTGAGAATAGTCTAGAACCATCCTCTCTGGAACTACCTCTCAGATAGTTGAAAGCAGCTATCAAATCCCCCCTCATTCTTCTCTTCCGCAGACTAAACAATCCCAGTTCCCTCAGCCTCTCCTCATAACTCATGTGTTCCAGACCCCTAATCATTCTTGTTGCCCTTCGCTGGACTCTCTCCAATTTATCCACATCCTTCTTGTAGTGTGGGGCCCAAAACTGGACACAGTACTCCAGATGAGGCCTCACCAATGTCGAATAGAGGGGGACGATCACGTCCCTCGATCTGCTCGCTATGCCCCTACTTATACATCCCAAAATGCCATTGGCCTTCTTGGCAACAAGGGCACACTGCTGACTCATATCCAGCTTCTCGTCCACTGTCACCCCTAGGTCCTTTTCCGCAGAACTGCTGCCTAGCCATTTGGTCCCTAGTCTGTAGCTGTGCATTGGGTTCTTCCGTCCTAAGTGCAGGACCCTGCACTTATCCTTATTGAACCTCATCAGATTTCTTTTGGCCCAATCCTCCAATTTGTCTAGGTCCCTCTGTAGACAAATTGGAGGATTGGTAATGTAGACAGGACTCAGGGGTGCTTTTACCACCTTGTAGTCTAGCCCTACTTGTTGGTAAAAAAAAACCAAAAACACTCAAGGCCAATCTCCACTGCAGCTTCCACCATTGCTACCTCCAGTGGAGATGCCCACGTGATGAAATATGGCTAAGAAATGGCCTTAGTCAATCAGGACAGGAGGATCACACATTTTTAGAGGCTACTCATATACAGTTTGAGAAGTTTCTGATTAGCTTGAAAGAATTAAAAGGAAAATCTCATCAACAAACAAGGAAAATAATAAGTAAGCTAATGAAGGCATTAACACAGTAATGGAATGCTTTATTTCACAGGTAAATTGAAGCTTGTAAGATGTTGATATTGGACACTGTGCAAAATAGTGCAATGGTCACCCAAATCTATAGCTGTGAAAGGGACAAAGAATGAGAAAATGTCAAAGGAAAAAGGAAAAACAAAGAGAAGAAAATATGTGCTAAGTAGAGAGTGAGCGAGAAGGAAAAACTGCAACAGAAACACAAAAATAAATCTATGCCCTCATACACTTATGTTCTCCCTCAAGAGAACTGTTGTTCTAAAATGTATGTAGATGGTGGCTAGTACAACAGCATCACTGCCTTAGAAAGAAATAAACAGTGCAATTATTTTTAAAAAATAATCAACACTCATCTAGACTGGGACAGACATGAGGGAAATCTGTACAACTGCAGGAAAAATGGAAGAGTAAAATGAATGTGTGTGTGTGTGTATAGGTAGAGTATGCAGTACAGTGTGTATATGTGCATGTGTGTTATATAATGTGTGTGTAATATAGCAGCGAAGGCAAGAAAACTATTTAGCAACATAGCTCCTTATACAACGAGACCCACCTAGCTGACAGGGAAAGAGCAAGAGAAAGCGAAGCACTGCAGTGAGCACGGTTCCAGCACTGCCTTTCCCCTCCCTAAGCAGCAGCACATTCCCTGCTATTTCATTGGAGAACGCGTGTGACAATCCAGGCTCTGTTTCCAAACTAGCCAATCCCGAAGTACAATGCCTCTGCAAGTTAGCCAGCACCTCAGACTCAGACAGCTGTGCTCTACAGTGTGGTCCTCCTTTCAGTGTAACGATAGCTGTACCCCCACCTTCTGTTGACTTGGAAACAAGCTCTCTACCTGACTCCTCCCACTACAGCCAACCAAAAGCTCCCCCTGCGCTGTCTTCTCTGTGTGATCATTAAACACCTCCCTGTCTCACACCAGGGGACCACAGGACACAGACAAGTGCTTCGTTTTTATTTTTTTAAAAGGAAGAAAATGGAAAAAAGCAAATTTTCTGCCTCACATGGGCTTTTGGTCTAATGCCTCTGCAGCTGCTGTCCAGCTTCTCCCTGTGAATCCTAGACACTGATGTGAAAAAGGGCCACAGGAGAGACAGGGAAGCTCTTCTCGTGGATGGGAACGTTGACACTGATGAATTGAAGAGGTGGAGGTAGGTGCTTGCCTGGCCGTGAGGAGGTAAGTGAAATGCTCGGCATTTCTCTCTGGCTCTCTTAAATCAGATTAAGGATTAGCATAACTCTCTCCTCTGTTTTCTGAATAGGAAGGAATTTGTAGAAGGGAGGAGGGAAAGCTGTGATTTTGAAACAATAGAGGAAGGTTTTGCTGTCTGAAGGCACAGCTGAATGTCACTGTGAGGGAGAAATGTTTTACTGTGTAGAGAAAAAATTAGTAAGGGGGGGGGGAAGGCTGCTGACACAGTGAAAATGACCTTCCCAAGGGATACTGGCCTTGTGTCAGCTGCTGGTTCAGCCTGCTCTCTTTTTCACAGAATAAAGTCATCATCTCCTTTACTATTCTGGATTCTAATCCACAAATATCCAATACCTGATCCATACTAAGGTCCATTGTGCTCAGCTAATATTTCAGAAAGGTAATTAGCCAGATTGTCCCTGCTGGAAGCCATCCTTCCTCCCTCCATCCCCTCACATTCCCCTGCACAAGACCACTTCATCCTAGAGGGATGCAGATAGCATAACATTAATTAGAAAAGGCACCTAGCTGTTGGATTCTTAGGATAGCTTCTCCCTATAAATGGCACATCTTGCTAAATCCTAAGCATGCCTGGCTGTGAGGAGCAGCTCTGTGGAGCTGGGGCGCATTATCTCATTGTGTGTTCATGCATGTGAAGGCGTGGAGAGGTTTTATTATATTAATCTGTACTTGTGCACGGTTCCCATCTGCAGTTCTGAACCATGAGTTTTTAGATACGTGTGTATCTACATTTTAATAAGTTATTCAAACATGGAAAGATAGCCCAGGAAACTACAGCTCTGCATACCTGCAGGGAAATACATGCCAGTTTTGTTTCTGGTAATAGAATTCTTCTGTTTGTGGCCATTGCTTTGTACAAACTGTTTAATATGTGCTTTCGCAGTACTAATTCTAAGGGCTACTGACCTATCTTTATTACGTTTTGCCTCTGCAAGATTTGTGAAAAATTCAATGCTTTTCACTCAGTATTCATTAATATGCTGTCACTGACACTCCTGTCACCACAATCTGTTCTTAACATTGACTCCATAATTCGCGCCATTGTGGGTCACACCCTTAGGGTGACAGACAAAAATCAATTTCACTGTAAAGGTTATAGCAGTAGGTCAGTTAGAAACCCCTGCCAATGTGAATACTTATATGTGTTAACAAGAAGTAAAAACTAGTTTGTATTTTGTTGTTTAAGGAAGTTTTTTTAACCTTATGAATTTAAGTATTTTATATCCAAGTGATAGATAAAATCTTCTGTTTGTGTAGGTGTATTGACTTTTCTTTAGTAGTGCATATATCTGGTAATAGAAGGGATACTTTCAGCTTTCTGCAGGAGACAATGCTTCATGCCATTAACATGGCTCACTACTGACTGATTTGGTTGGGAAACTGTCACCCAAAAGGGATTGATCTCTGCCCTTGGATGGAGGACACTATCACAGGATGGGCCCAAATACAAGGAAGGATGGGGTTGCTTTCTACAAGAGAGCAGGGGATGTGTACAATCAAGTAGAGGAGCTTTTGGGTGTGCAGCACATTTAAAATTAAAGCCTTTGACATCCCCCAGTACCAATGCATTGGATCTTGTTTTTTCGCAGAAGAATCCCTATTCTTTGTGTATGTGCATGTATGGAGGGGAAACCAAAGAACTTCTGTGGAAGCTGGGAAGACCTCTCTCATATCTGAGAGGTGGACCTTAAAAAGATGAATCAACTCTTACATATTACCTAAAGAATGCTTCAGAGCACCCCAGTTTGTGGAATACATTCTTGCTTCAGTGATCAGTGATGAACTGAACTGAGACTCTTCTGAAGTAATTAATACAGAATCAGAGAAAATAAGCTTCCAGTACAGTAGGCATTTCATCTATAGGACTTGGGTTTGAATTTAGACATGACAGAAGTGTTTAAAAATTACTTTCAGGTGGCTCTGAAAGTCTGAAATGGAAGTGTGTACCTTGTTTCGGGTCAGTTTACATGTGAATGGTTTTCTGCTGTTAACAGTAAGAAGATAAAATTGATTAACAATTTATAGACAGAAACAGAAGATGGAACCTGGCCCTCCATCTTACGGAGTGTGTGTTGAGGTGAAGGTTAGAGTGATAATCATGTTAGGTGTGTGGGAAAACTCAAGAGACAAATACAAGGGATCAGATCCTCAACTGGTGTAATTCAGCACAGCTCTCTAAACTTCAGTGGAGCTACATGAATTTACACCAGCTGAGGATATGGCCCAGAGAATGAATTCCCCTCTACCTTCAGCAGATAATGATCTCACCACGTACAGACTGAAGTGCAACAATGAAGCAGTATGGAGGAATCTTATCACTTCGTTTTAATCTGATTAGAATCCTTGGTCCAAATTATACTCTGTTACTTTGGTGTACATAGCAGTAACACCACTGACTTCTAAAGGGCTTCTCCAGATTGACAACAGGGTCAGTGAGAGCACAATTTGGCCCATTGTCTCAGCTTAAAGACGTGAACCTGTTCTCAGAAGAATTAAAGTTTTGTCACGGATTTTAATGGGAGCAGGAGCAGACTCAGTAGGAATGTGCACATATCCACTATGTTTGCTAATCAATTTCTCCTAAACCCTCTAGGAACAATAATGCTGAACAATGTAGTGGCAGATTTCAACAAGGTCACTGACACAATGGCAAATTCCATCACTCTATACAACATCATCAACTCTACTATGTAACCTATCAGAAATCAGAAATTGCATTGTAGTTGCTGTGAAATATGCTGTGTTATTGCTAAATAATTGGCCTTCCATAAACACTGTAAAGGTTGACACTACCCACTTGCACCAGTAACAGCATGATAAAATGGTAATTAACACATTTTTGTAAGAATAAAGTCAGAGATAAGTTTATTTTAAACTGTATATTTCCTGATAGTATGGCATATTCAGTAACTCTCTTTAGACCAGATAACTTCAGATTCAAATCAGTACTAACACCACATTCAGGAACAAGGAAGATCCTAACTCATGGGATGAGTTGTCCTATATTGAATAATATAGGACCAAATGTTGCTGTCCGTAACACCAGTGAAAATCCAGAGTAAATCCATTGCCCTTAACAGAGTTACTCTGCATTTACTTCAGGATACCCAAGAGCAAAATTTGGCCTATACTTTATAATCCATACTCAAAATTCACGTTATCAAATAATCTTTCCAGAGTCAAAGAACAGTGAGTAAGAAGTCCAAATTTCAGCTGTCATAAAGTTAAGATGACTCCAGTGGGGAAACCTGGACTCAATGAGCAAAGAGTCTGAAATTCCTTCTCATTCCAACTGGTCTCTGGAAACTCAGTCTAGGGTAGAGTTACATAGCCTATGATATGAGAGGACCAGATTCTGCTCTCGTTTACTCTGGTGTACATCTGGAATATCCCCAATTAGTTATTTGAGTTACTCCAAATTTACACTAATGTAATTGAAAGCAGAATTTAGCCCCTGAAATAAAAAAAAATACAGTGAAAGAACTCAGCTTTCTCAATTGTCATTTTTATTTAAGGCTGAAGAGCGTTGGTGAAGTAGGGTGGGAAAGTGCTGTCTATTAATCTGGGCCATCATTTTCCATTTTCTTTAGACTTTAAACATTTCCCACCAGAGAATAATTTTTTAAATCACAGCCTACAGAATTAATGGCATGATTTCAGAAAGGAATAGTCTTCCAAGACATCACTTCAAGTCGTAAAGATCAATCACATAATTATTTTCAGTGGCTCATCAGATACTCAAATCTCTCTGCAGTCCCATATCCCAAGTGGACATAGATTATTCATATTATTAAAACTCTCAAAATATATTTAACAGTATACAGTCCAGTCCTACAAACATTACTGCTCAATCCTGCCCCTATTTCTCCAGGACCTCAAACCCATTCCATCCCATGGATTATTTTCCCCTTGACTCCTGGCTCACATGCAAATAGCAAAGACTGAGGAAGAAGAGAGAGAAGCCATTTCTAGAGATGGTCTTGCTGTGACTAGAGCCAGCCAAATTGTTAAGGATCATATTAGCCAACAGAGAAACACTGAAGGACAAATGTTCAGAAATGGTCTCAAATTCTAAACATGTATTTTTGAACATGCAACTGACTGTGCCCACAAAAATAGAGGCATGTTTGTTTTCTCTGCATGGCTGAAATGGTGGATGAACTAACATTTACATGTTTTTACATGTTTCAAAAATAGGCATACAACATTGGGGACAGTATCAGGTTGGCTGAAAATTTGCCCCCATATATCGGGACCATCTCAGTTTGTCACTGCAGGCATTAACCATGATGGAGGTTTGCTGACCATGATTATGTTATGATGATCAAATAAAAATACCTGTAATCAGAAAATTCATAGCTATTTCTTACATCACTAAACAGACCTGGCCATGTCCATGAGACAGGTACCCTGAACTAGCTAGTATGGTGGGGGGATTGCAGTAGGTCCATAGAACAGTGCAAGGCATGTGGCTCAGCACTAGCTGAATTCAGTCTCATCTACACTATAATGTTTAATCAACGTTGTAACTAGTTAGTGATATAATTGCTTCTCAACATGATTTATAGTCACACACACAGTTAATGCACAGTAACTACCCATTTCAGCTAATCATGGTCTTGTTAGTTGCTTAGGCTGGCACATAACTTTTTTCCTGTAACCCAATCCTAACAATGTTATTTTATTATGTAGGTGGGACTCATTAACCAGCCCTGAATAGACCAGTTAGCCAGTCCTTTCCCCTAGTTCTCTGAGCAACCTTCAAGAGTTCATTCCTCACGTGTTACTGGTGCTGGTCTGTGTGCATGTCCTCTAGGACTTCAGTTCTCTGTTGAGGCAATGTGAAATAACTGCTTGCATTTTCCAAAAATGCACTGACAGAAACAGGCAGCATTATAGGTGTTGATACACAAATGCACTTGACATAGTTGTGTTGTGAAAAACTAACTCAGCTATGTTTGTTGTAACCAGGTCAGATGAGAGTGTGACAATCTGGTTACAAAAATAAAGCTGTCCTTTATAGCACAGATAGAGCCTTATTCTTCAGAATGGGTGTTTATCTGTGAATACTCAGGGTTTAGCTGAGAGGACCTGTAGCACACAGAAGTATTATTTGTGTTATGTTGTTAAAATAAACAACAAATAAAAAACCCAAACCACCACCTTTCCTTCCCTTTGACACTTGATTAAGGCATAAAATCAAAATGGTCAGACTATATTAATAAAATGATTTTTAACACCCACAATACATTTATACATGGAATAAAGTGATATTTCTGTCTTGGTGTTTTAAAAACAAAAAGAAAATAAAATAAGTTCAGTGGCTAACTTCCACTGTGGTTGTGCTATGATAGAAGAAGGCTTATGAAACCAGAACTCTATAAAAATAGAATTAAGAACTGCTCTATATAAATAAAGACACCAGACTTTATAAGTCTGTAAATCAAATAATGCAGATAACACTACTAGCCGCCCTCTAATTCAACTACGTGCTGAGTGGTTAATAGAGCTGAGTGAATAATTTATAAGTGTTATGCAACAGCTACAAAACTAAAGCAGTCCATATCACTTTGGTGACTTCCTAGTCCTACATGAAATCTTCATTGGCCATGGCTGCTCTCTTATTGGAATTTTTTCCCAGCATTCTTTCTGTGGCTGGCCCTTTAAATTTGGCTGAGCCAAGCAGCTGCAGTGCTATAGTAACCATTTTGTAACTGTAGCTTTCTCTCTTCCTGCTGGTAAGTGCCTATTATGTTTTGTTCCCTTTCTTAATACCCAGGCAATAGTACATTCTCACAGTCATTAATAGTTTCTTGGGTACATTTTGTTGCTTTTTCAAGTGTCCACAACAGATCAGTTTATTTTAATTTGTTATTCAATGACTTTTAATATGATGTTTAAAATTCTAAGACTAGTCTTCTTTAGATTTGAGCTATTGGTTGATTATAGTATTATTTCTCTTCCTGGACTGCTTTCTTGCTGCAAGTGTTCACCAAAAGCAAACTTAAAATTTGCTTTACTAAGTGTTTATATGCTTAAAAACTTGCTAATCATAGATCAAGATTACTTTGAGTCAAACTGGGGGCCGAACCAACCCTCAGATGGCTTCAGAATCCAAGATCCACAAAGGTGATGTAAGCCCACCATTGCCCCTCTTGGATCTTGCACTTAGCACAGCTTAGCTGGTCCCAAGAATTGGGTCCAGCATGCATTTTTGACTTTTTGACTTGCCCTAGGTACTTGCATAGAAATTCTTTTAAAAATACACATTTAGCCAATCCATGCCAAGTAAAGACATTTTAAAATCAATCTATCCAAATAACATGCTCCATCATCTGTTTCCTCAGACAGAAGTCTGAGTAAAGAGTGGACTATCCATGTTGATCTGAAGTTCAACAGACTTGAGCTTTGCCATACCATGAGGGGAAAGTGAATTCCAAAGGCAAAGGTCATCCACTGAAAATAAACTGCCTCCTGTTATCAGACATTCAAATGTAGGCACAATTATCAACAGCTCATCAGTTCAGCTGTGCACAGGAAGCACAGGAGAAAATAGCTTTGTTTCAAGTATTTAGGAATCAAACCATATAGGGCTTTAAAGATCCATGCTGAACTGTAAAATGGGGAATCTAGGCAATCTTTAGCTCATTGGGCTAACACTGAAGAAAGAAAGCAGCCACGCCCCTCCACAAGTTGAACCTTCTGAAGACTCTTCAAAGATACCAAAGGCCCATGTAAAATGCATTACAGTAACCTTGCCTGGGGAACATAAAAGGGGACAGGATCACTTTTACAAGAATTGTATCAGAAAGAAAAAGTAACATCTGTTGCAACAAAAACACATTTAAAAAAGCAAGTTGGCCACCACAGTCAGCTGGAACTCCAGACTCTTTAAATTGTGCACCTTCCTCATTGACAAAGGGTGGGAGAACCCCTCAGCCATTGGGTAATCATGGTCTTCTCTAACAAACTCTATGAATAATTCCCCCACCAGGAATTATTTCCTCTATCCTCTTTGGAAAGAGCCTCAGCCGACAGACTCTCAACCTGATACTGAGAAAATAAAGACATGGAACTCACCTGGTTTCAATTCAAAAGGGAAGCATACTAGTACTACAGCCTAAATCACCTCAGCATCCCCCCAGCAGTCTGCCACACTTGCTGGACAGGAAGGATTGACTGACTAGAACTGTACAAAATTACCCAAGAAAGCACATGCAAGATGGATGAGCAATTACCCTGTGTCACCCTCTAAGATCTCTCTGAAAGCAAGAACAAGAACTGCTCAAGTATAAACCCCTCCATAGTTAAGTCAAACCTTTTGATCATTAGTATCAAAGGCCACTAACATATACAGGAATCACCACGGAAACCTTATTTTCGACCTTGATCTTCAACCAACAAACCCAGTGAAGTCTCCATACCATACTCAGGCTAAAAGTATGATTGAAAGTTCAAAGAGATCTAAGGAGCTCAAATGTTTCCAGAATTGCCTCACCACCACATTCTCAAAAAGCTTGCACCATACAATTTTGGAAACTTGATGTGGCCCTCAGGCCAAAAAGTTTGCCCACCCCTGATCTATGTCCAGTCAAAGCTAATCAATACAGCTCAAATTCTGAATATCAAATATCTTTGAATAAACTATTCATAATCAAGCTACCCAACCAAGAATTATTCACAAAAGTCATCTGGAAAATAAAGAGATTTGTAATAAAAAAAATAGATTCAAGAAAACTGTAAACTGTTTTCAGACATTTTTGTTTAAAAACAAGAGAGAGAGAGAGAGAGTGAGAGAGAGGCCAGCTGGAATGTTGTCAATATGTGGCAGTACTGTTCTTATTTACCAATGAAAAATTATATGCTAGTGCAGTGTGGATTTTATCTTAGTTCTTTTTTAATGATGCTCTTTATCTGAGAAGTTTAGATGACTTATACTTGACAGTTATATTAAGAGCATTTGAATCATATTGTTTCCTTTGTATATGCTTCTGTTCTTTCAATCATCATTGATACTACTGATATAGTATTTTTTAAAATATATTTATTTTAAAAAAGGCTGTGAGTAGTTCAGTGCTGCTTAGTTATGACGTTCATATCAGATACAATTATCTGCTGTGGATTATTTGCTCAACTCTAGTATTGGAACTACCAAGCTTGCAACGCTCCAGGAAAGTAGAGGTCATCAGAAAACAATTGGAAGAGTACAAAGCAGTTTCAGGACAAGATGGATTAAAAGGAGAACTCAGAAAATGAGATGGAGATAAGATTCATTCCTAAGGCTTTGTACCTCTTTATTTAAAAAAAAAAAAATCTTGAGAGACCTTAAACCGGATAATGAGATACCTCCTGCTGCCAATGTAAAATATTTTGGAGTGATCAGAGCCAAATTGCATTTTTACTTAATGCACCAGTTTACAGTATATAAGGCCAGCCCTGAAAGAGACCAAGATTTTACTTCCTGGCTTAAGGCCTGATCCTAAGAGGTTCTGAGCACATGTAACTCCACTTATTTCAGAGGCAGTTACAGGTGCTCAGTATCTTTCAGAATGGAGGCCTTATCCTAATAAATTCTCCTTATGGAAATCCTGTATGCGCCATAGATGGAGTTTCTTTCTAGTAAATGTCAAAGTCAAAAAAGTGAGTATGCACATATCTGGAGTTCTACTGTCTATGATAATGATATCCCACCTTCTCAGCTTGAGTCTGAACACATTTCAGAAAGGTCAAGGGCCACAATGAATATTTCTAGGCAGATTTGCTCTGCTGTTCCACTATCTCTGTGCAAGTCATGTGGCATAAAGGGAGAAGAAACCACTCAAGGCTTCCACCAGTGTGATGGAGTCCTCAACAGGCATAGAGCTGGCACAGATAGCTCCTACTCTTCCCTCCAGTGGGGCTCATTCAAATTTACATTACATTACATCCTTCCTGCGCCAATATTGCCACACAGGGAGGAAACCACTCTCTTCCATTCCTCTCTGTCATTTTCTCCAAGTTCCATATGCTCTATGGTATTGAGATTGATGATTCTGCCCTCCCTGCCAAGGGTTGTTCTTAAGGTTTATCTTGGACACCTTTGGTTCCTCACATTAGTTCATTTCCACTTGACACCTTCATGTGGGAGTCTGTGTTCTGGGATCTGGAGTACATGCCGAAAATATATCCAGCACTTCTGATTCTGGTGGAAATGAGCTGCTGGTTGGTCATTTCCCAGATCTCTCCATTGGTGACTAAGTCTTTCCAACGAATGCCCAGAATCGTTCATAGGCACTTATTTTCATTGTCTAGTTTTCTGGCTAATGTTTTAGTAGCTCTGCAGCTCTCACAGCCACTTGTTAGCACTGGATTACTGTTGAATTTAAAATTCTCTGTTTTGTTTTGGTGCTGTATATTTTTGATTTCCATATGTTGAGTTTAGTACATATTGTGGTAGCCTTTTCTATCCCTCATGTCACTTCCTTCCGGAGGTCTCCACTGATTCAAATATTCCAGTTTAAAAGTTCTAGGGTGCAACACAGGAACACATTATGAATTGACATATATAAATATATATTTTTCTTAACACAGTTGCTCTTGAGAGCCACAAGCTTTGAACACTACTGATCTAAGGAGCCCTCAATATAGATCATTGGTATGTCTCTAAGACAAACATTTTTTGCTCTTATTTGATTGTCTAAGTAAACTCAGCTGTGTTCTGATCCTTTAAGAAGTTGTTTTTAAAGATAAATGATGATCCATTTCGCATCATGGTGCATGACCTCAAGACATTTTACCTTCCCACCAAGTTTATGTAGTTGAACCCTCAGCATGTTCACTTGTATTCTTGACTCAGAATGATACATCTTTCCCCAAAATGATGTGTTCCTTTCCCTACAGTTTCAGAGTAGCAGCCAAGTTAGTCTGTATCCATTAAAAGAAAAGGAGTACTTGCGGCACCTTGGAGACTAACAAATTTATTAGAGCATAAGCTTTCATGAGCTGCAGCTCACTTCATCGGATACATACAGTGGAAAATATAGTGGGGAGATTTTATATACACAGAGAACATGAAACAATGGGTGTTACCATACGGACTGTAACAAGAGTGATCAGGAAAGGTAAGCTATTACCAGCAGGAGAGTGTGTGTGTGGGGGGAACCTTTTGTAGTGATAATCCAGGTGGGCCATTTCCAGCACTTTATAAGAACAGTTGGAGGGGAAATAAACAAGGGGAAATAGTTTTACTTTGTGTAATGACACATCCACTCCCAGTCTTTATTCAAGCCTAAGTTAATTGTATCCACCATCATAGGGCCTAATCACATCAGCCACACTATCAGAGGCTCGTTCACCTGTGCATCTACCAATGTGATATGTGCCAGCAATGCCCCTCTACCATGTACACTGGTCAAACTGGACAGTCTCTACGTAAAAGAATAAATGGACACAAATCAGACATCAAGAATTATAACATTCAAAAACCAGTTGGAGAACACTACAATCTCTTTGGTCACTCGATTACAGATCTAAAAGAGGCAATTCTTCAACAAAAAAACTTCAAAAACAGACTCCAGTGAGATACTGCTGAATTGGAATTAATTTGCAAACTGGATACAATTAACTTAGGCTTGAATAGAGACTGGGAGTGGATGTGTCATTACACAAAGTAAAATTATTTCCCCTTGTTTATTTCCCCTCCTACTGTTCTTGTAAAGTGCTGGAAATAGCCCACCTTGATTATCACTACAAAAGGTTCCCCCCCCACACACACTCTCCTGCTGGTAACAGCTCACCTTTCCTGATCACTCTTGTTACAGTCTGTATGGTAACACCCATTGTTTCATGTTCTCTGTGTATATAAAATCTCCCCACTATATTTTCCACTGTATGTATCCGATGAAGTGAGCTGTAGCTCACGAAAACTTATGCTCCAATAAATTTGTTAGTCTCTAAGGTGCCACAAATTCTCCTGTTCTTTTTCCCTACAGTGACAGCAGCTGCACCTTCTTTTGGCAAGTAGAAGGGATGTGAAATATTAAGTTATCAGCTCCTGCCTTCAGAGCCTATGTGATGTGTAAAAGCACCAACTAATATGGGAACCTATGGTTTACTGTTAAAGGTGACCTTTTCAGCTCTGTGTGTCATTTTAATAGTGCATTTACAATGGCTCCAAAAAGAACCTTACCTGTCTATAGTGTCATAAGCTAATACTGTACTTCTCAAACACAGATGGAGATGTACACTGGTCACAAAAGCCTACTATCTAAATAAAGAGACAAGGTGGGTGAAGTAATATCTTTTATTCGACCAACTTCTGTTGGTGAGAGACATCCCACACCTGAAGAAGAACTCTGTGTAGCTCAAAACTTCTCTCTCTCACCAACAGAAGTTGATCTAATAAAAGATATTACCTTGCCCACCTTGCCTCTCTATCATCCTGGGACCATTCCAACAAGAATAGAATAACACTGCATACTAGCTAAATAAGATCAGTGAATGAGTAGAGACAAAATGGTGAGAACAATTGGATAAATCCGAGAAGAGGTTACACTAGTTGAGATGCGAGATGAAAGGGTCTGGGTAGATTTTGTCAATATTAACTCTGAAAAGATGCAGGGAGATCTTGCACAGAGAGAGGGGCAGGAAGGTTTAAGAACTGAGTTGTGGAGGTGACAAAAACGGAACTGGGGTGCAGGTGATGGATTCAGTGAGGGTGCTGCTTGCAGGGACATGGCAGAACTGAAGGAGGAAAGTAGGAAATTGTAGTGGAGAAAAATCAGCATAATCATGGGACTTTTCACAGCTATGTGCTGTAGAAATGGATGTTGGGGGTGAGCCAGAGCTGGGGGCTGGCTGATAGGATTTAAGTGATGGGAGAAAGGGGTAAAAAGGAATCAAGAATGGTGGAGACTGCGGTGGACGAAGATTAGATTGAACTGGTGTAAAATTGAGAAGTAATGACAGTGGGATGGGGCTGAGCATTCGAATAATCATGGTTGTTAATAAGCTGAAAGTCCTGGAAGGACTGGGCACTAGGATGAGATGGAAGTGTACTGTGAAATAGTCTTCCTCTCCCAGTAGGATGACCTTTCCTACACAGATGGCTGAAAGGTTGTCTGGTGTACCTCTGGAACAGTTGTCGTCTTGTATCCCACTGGAAACCCTTGTCACACCAGTTACTGACATACTGTCGTACTGAATTAATCCAAGGAAAATCCTGCTAGCAGTTTGTGTGATTTTTCTGCCATTCTGAGGGCCATAATCTTCAGTCTGTTACATAAGTTTTAAGACCCTGTTTCTCTATTTATTTCAGTGCATTACACCAGCACTGTGACAAAATGTGACAAAACCAGGAGAATTACAACCACATACAACTCAAAAGTAACTGGGGATGTGATCAAGCACAAAAATTCACATCTGGATTTTCAGTACCTCCAGTTTGAGTATTTTCCAGATCTATGGATTTTGATTCTGGCCCATCTCTACTAGTAACAGAACCAGTCTACTGCATACATGACTGAATACTGAAATAACCTGTATTGTAAATATTATACAGAGTAGGCCACTGCTCATGCTTGTAAGGTAACGTCCACACAGCCTGTTATTAACAAAACTCTCAGTGCTCATACATGATATAAATACCTAGATGAAGATATGGACAGATAGGACTTCACATACATCGAGATTGATAACAGACCTGACCCAACCAACAGAGACAAATCTTCACGCAGCTCAATATTAACAAATCTGTACAGATATATTCTACCTAGGATACGTATGTTTTAACAGTGACAAAACCCCTACAGTAAAATCTACAGAGAGCATGAACCTGAAGTAATCCATTTAGTAACTTCCATGAACCACACTGAAATAATCTGATAGCTCACTGGTTTGAGCATTGGCCTGCTAAACTCAGGGTTGTGAGTTCAATCCTTGAGGGGGCCATTTAGGAATCTGGGGCAAAAATTGGGGATTGGTCCTGGTTTGAGCAGGGGGTTGGACTAGATGACCTCCTGAGGTCCTTTCCAAACCTGATATTCTATGATTCTATGAACACACAAAGCCATACTAACCAATTTCCTGCATTGCCACAATACAGTAAAAACAGAACCTGCATAGTAAAATTTGTCTTCTATACATGCAGTACTGTTTAAGCCTATGAAGAGACATCTATACATAATGCAACACCAACAACATCCATGTAGTAGCATTTAGCTGTAGCTGGAAACTAATAATCTATAAAATAACATCAACAGTGATGATCTAACAATGCTGTAACACAGGGAAGGGCAAACTTTTTGGCCTGAGGGCCACATCAGGTTTCCAAAATTGTATGGAGGGCTGGTTAGGGGAGGCTATGTCTCCCCAAACAGCCGGGCATGGCCCGGCCCCTGCCCCCTCTCTGACCCCCCCCCGGCTTCTCGCCCCCTGATGGCCCCCCGGGACCTCTGCCCCATCCATGCCCCCTGTTCCCTGACTGCCTCTGGACCCCTCGCCCCTGACTGCCCCATCCAACCCCTCCTCTCCTTCCCGACTTTCCCCCCGGGACCCCTGCCCAATCCACCACCCTTTCTCCCCTGACTGCCTCCGGAACCCCTGCCCCTGACTGCCCCATTCAACACCCCCTCCTTCCTGACTGCTCCCATTCAACCCCCATGTTCCGCACCCTCTGACCGCCTCAACCCCTATCCACACACCCGCCCCCAAACTCCCCTGCCCTCTATCCAACTCCCCCACTCCCTGCCCCCATACCGCGCTGCCTGGAGCACTGATGGCTGGCGGCGCTACCGCCGTGCCACCTGGCTGGAGCCAGCCATGCACAGCACAGCTCAGAGCACTGGGTCAGGCCGGGCTCTGCAGCTGCACTGCCCCAGGAGGTCGCCTCCCAGAGCATTGCACTGGTGGCACGGTGAGGTGAGGCTGCGAGGGAGGGGGGACAACAGGAGAAGGGCCGGGGGCTAGCCGGCCGGGCAGGAGGGTCCCGTGGGCTGGATGTGGCCCTCAGCCATAGTTTGTCCACCTCTGCTGTGACATGTACAAATAGTATAATAAGATGACAACTATACAGTAATGTGGAACTAATAAAGTAGATGTGAAACTGAACAGCCACAGAAATCACCAGATAAAAGTGCTGTTTTGCTGTGACTCACTTACTAAATGCTTTGGTTATTGAACCCTCTCTCATTGCACTGCAAATCTGGCTGGAGGAAAGAGATCCAAACTTTCCCTTCACATGATCAGATCTCCACCAATAGAAAGGAATTATCTGCTAGTTTTAATAAGTATTCCACATACAGTATTGTGGATGCAAAACATTCACTTTATCTTTATCTCATTCAAAACAAAACATAGGGGTCAATCCAACTCACATTAAAGTAAATGGAAAAATTCCCACTGACTTCCATTAATGGCAGATGGATCTGGCCCAGAACATCTCTGACAATGATGCCAGTGTTTGCATTGTTCATGAGAAACTATGAATGCTGTGGCCCCAGAATACTACTTCATTATATGTATCATAGGCTTCCACTTCTCCAGTTTCACTCCCTCCCCCCACTACTAATGCTTGGTTCAGAATAAGTTCTCAAAAGTGCAGCTGCATATCTGAAATATCAAATTATCTGAATATTTTAAGTATGCAGAATTTGGCTGGGAATCACATAAAGGTTACCTGTCATATTTTCAGTACTTTATTTCCATTTGACCATTCCCCCACTCCCCAAAGTTGTTATCCTCTGTAGGTTGTTTGGCCTTATATAAAATAAGTTTTGTGGTCTCATTTTGTTCTTAGTGTCCATGTTAAAGGAAAAAAGGACCATCACAGTTAGTACCAACTGGAACCTTTGTTTTTTTATGTCTCTGTAGAGACTAAGACTGAATGAGAATAAAAACTAACCTTGTGTGTAGACATGGTTCTCTTTAGGACTGGTGTTGAATATGCACTGGTGGTAGTATCAGGAAAGCTTGTACTGTGCTTGTTCTGTGGATAAATTAGGCCTTTGGTCCCTAGGACTATCAAGCCAGCACTTTCCAGCCATGCTAAATTTGCTTAAAACAAAAACTTAGTTGGATGTAAGAGACATAAATTGCTTCAGTGTTCCCTAATATATGCAGTATGTGTAGTACAACAGGATAGCAAAGCTCCTCTGTAGACCCACCTAGTTAGCAGTTGTTGGAAGCCTACATAAAGCCTCTGAAATTCTTCTGATTCACTGTGGCAGGTGTGGCTAATTAATTCCAACAGAGGTATAAGGAAGTTGGGCGTGTCCCTCTGAAGGGAAGGAACTAGATCCACAAAGGGACTTCAGCATAGCAATGCTGAGCATTGCAATACCTTTTAGGTGCCCTGCTGCCCAGTGGAATCTACAGCCTTGAGTTAGGTATCCAGGCTCCCCATATAATGACTGGGGAGAGTCAGGTGCCCAAGAAAGGGATTAAAAGAAGCCAACAAGCTGATTGGGTAGCTCCCTAAAGTTGCTAGAAGAAATGCTGAGAAGAGGACTGTGGCCTAAGCCTTGCCTCTCAAAGGTAGCTAGGTGCCTAATTCCATTTGAGATTCTCAAGCGTGAACATTCCCTTGGAATTAGATACCTAACAGGTCAACCCCTTTACAAATAAAGATATAGACCCTCTCCCAATGCCAGAATACCTAATAGCAGTGTAGTTGGGATGTTTGAGGATCTCTGTGGCACCTAAATGTTGGACTTAGGTGCTTAAAGTGGCAGTTAAGCACCAAAATCCTTTTGTGGAACTAGCCCTAGAAGACTGGGCTAGAGGAGGGCCTGATGGGAAATCCTAGGGGCAGCCAAGCTGAGGGAGGAAAATTAAACTGTATGGTGGTGTTTTTGAGTTACCATTATTGCCAAAATCCTGGAAGTGAATGAGTCTGGACACTAACTCAGGGTCTGTGTGCTATGTTGTGGATGGGGTAGGGACTCAGCATGTTTACATGGGTTCTGTCAGGGTTCCTTCCCCACTCTGAACTCTAGGGTACAGATGTGGGGACCCGCATGAAAGACCTCCTAAGCTTATTCTTACCAGCTTAGGTTAAAAACTTCCCCAAGGTACAAACTTTGCCTTGTCCTTGAAAAGTATGCTGCCACCACCAAGCACTTTAAACAAAGAACAGGGAAAGAGACCACTTGGAGACGTCTTCCCCCAAAATATCCCCCCAAGCCCTACACACCCCCTTTCCTGGGGAGGCTTGAGAATAATATCCTAACCAATTTGTTACAAAATCATCAGAGACCCAAACCCCTGGATCTTGGAACAATGGAAAAATCAGTCAGGTTCTTAAAAGAAGGATTTTATTTAAAAAAAAAAAAGAAAGGTAAAAATCATCTCTGTAAAATCAGGATGGAAAATACTTTACAGGGTATTCAGATTCCAAACACAGAGGATCCCCCTCTGGGCAAAACCTTAAAGTTACAGAAAACAGGAATAAACCTCTCTCTTAACACAAAGAAAATTCACATGAAACAAAAGATAAACTAATCCGCCTTGCCTGGCTTACCTATACTGGTTGCAATATTGGAGACTTGGATTAGGATGGGTTGGAGAAGATGGTTTTCTGTCTGGCCTCTCTCAGTCTCAAGAGAGAACAACCATGTAAACAAAGAGCACAAACAAAAACCTTCCCCTCCCCCCAAGATTTGAAAGTATCTTGTCCCCTTATTGGTCCTTTGGGTCAGGTGCCAGCCAGGTTAGCTGAGCTTCTTAATGCTTTACAGGTAACAGGATATTGCCTCTGGCCAGGAGGGATTTTATAGCTCTGTATACAGAAAGGTGGTTACCCTTCCCTTTATATTTATGACAGGTTCACAGGGCAGCAAGATTTCTTTAAGCCCAGATATGGAACTGCAAAGGTAGAGGGATATCTTTAAAGGTTGAGATTCATAGCAACAGTAATTCAACTCCCATGTATGTTTATACAAAAGGAGAAGTACTGGAACCCACATTTGAAGAAATCTGACCACATTCAAGCAACAATTAAAAGTTGCTCACATTTTATTTCTAAGGAAGCATCTTGAATAAACAACTTTTAGTGCAGGTCAGATGATGTAGAGAGGACATAGCAACGGATTACAAATCTGGCAACAGTAAGTGCAAACACATATTTGGCTTCATCTAGTCTATTGAAAGATAATAAAGCTTTGTAGTACAAGGCTGGAATATTAAAAACAATGCATAGTATATAATATTAGATCTTTGAGGGTTGCCACAGAAAAAGGGGATTTTATATTAGTTTCTTAATTATCATTAGCTGGTAAAGGTTTCATTTCTTGACAAGGATAATGGCCAATTGAGTCTATAAGGTCCCTTTAAAAATCAATAAAAGTAATGGTGTTAAAGCTCTTCAAAGTATCTGATCTTAAGGAGAAAGAGAAAATCCTGTAAACTGCAAAACAAAGAGAGGAGATTATTTCTAAAGCCCCCAAAAGTCTCTTGTTCTTGAGTTGAGCCATGTCTTCCAAGTGAAGCACCCAGCTCTTTTTCCAGTTAAGATTCTTTCTTAAAATGAAATGGAGACAGTGATTGTTTTTTCAGTGAAACAGACGCACTGGAACAATCGTTAGACAGGATCAAGAAAGAAGAAAGGTAACCATCTAGGACTGAAATATATACCTGCTGATGCTACAGCATGCTGTAAGGTTTTAAGGTTGTCAGTATTTCAGGATCCCAGTAGAGAAACAGAAAATTAGACAAGGCATAGGCTGTAGCTGTAAGCTGCTGCCGCTGTAAACTACTGCGCGTCATACCATGGATGGCCTCTCCCTTGAGTCACCTTTTAGAGTATACTCCGAATTCTGGTTAGCCCCTTGCGTTTTAGCTCTGGGCTGCAGCCTACTGCTTCTTCCACTTTCTCCATTTCCCTCAGTGAGTATAAAATCATTGCCTAATTTGAATCCTTAAGGCTGAACTTAAGTGATCCACAGCTCCTTTCTAAGACAGCATTCAGATGATTGTTTCTATATGCAGACTAGGGGCCAAATTTAGCCCTTGTTAAATAGCAACTTCAGTTTGGTCCATAGTAATCTTGTCCAGCTGCCACTTGCTCATGGCTCTTACCACACCCCTCTTTTGCATCTTACCAGCCACCCTCCTCCTCCTTGCTCCTCCCTTCCTCCCACTGGCTCCATCTCCCCTTCCTGATTACTCACCCCTCTGTAGTTCCCACCAGCTTTACCTGCTCTCCACCCTGATTGCCTCCTCTTCTGCCAGTGGAAATCTAGGTTTCCACTTCCACATCCTCCTTCTCACCTCTGGTGATATTTACCCCAACCCTGGCCTTCCCTCCAGCCCCACCACCACCCCTCTTGTGCCACTGTTCCTAACCTCATCCCCATTCCTCCCCCCTTTTCTTGGTGTCTCTGGAATGCCTGCTATATTTGTAAAAATATCACAACCGTCCACGGCCTCTCCATATCTTTTCTTTCCAGTTCCTGACTCTAACAGAGACCTGAGTCCTTTCATCTGACACTGCATCTGCAGTTGCCCTCTCTTATGGAGGCCTCTCCTTCTCTCACACATCCTACCCTGGATCAACCCATGGTGGGAATGTTGGGCTTCTCCTCTTCCATTCTTGCAGCTTCCATTGCCTCACTCTTCCCACTTCTTTTCTTCTTTCGAATAGCACTGCATCTCACTCTTCTCTCCCTCTCAATGTTGCTTTCATGAGCCTTTCTTTCTCATTTTGGATCTCTCTTCCTCATCGCACAGTCTCTCACACTCATCCTTGGTGACTTCAACTTCTGCATTGAAGATCCATTCGACCCCTTTGTTGCACATTTCCTTGCTATCACCTGGTAATTTGACTTGCAGGCCTGGTTCAACTCTCCGACTCATCAAAAGGCCATTCATTTAAGTTGGTCTTCACCAGGCACTGCCCTCTCGCTGATCCCTCTCTCTGGGCACCATCTAGTCTCTTTCTGAAAAATCTCTCAATATACATACCAATGCCATGTCACTTGGCCTTTCTGTGACTTCCACTCCATCAGCAGCAGTGAATTGTTGTCTGCTCTCAGCTCTCTCTTCCACTGATTGGGCTGTTGATTCTCTCCGTGCTTCACTCTCGTCCACCCTTAACTCTTTTGTTCCTCTCTCCCACTGCAAGGTCCACCCTGCCAACTCCTAGCCCTGGCTCACCCCCAACATCCACTTCCTCCACTCCTGCTTTCACGCTGTAGAGCATCTCTAGCAGATTCATGACCAGGCTGGTTCCTCCACTACAAATTTGTTCTCTCTTCCTTTAGTTCTGCCATCTTCCTAACTAAATAATTATACTTCTTCAACTCAACTAAATCCTATGCCTGCAATCCTGGTTGCCTCTTCATCACCTTTGACTCATTCCACAAACTCTCCCCACTCCTGTTTCCATTATTTTCTCTGCACAGGGTCTTACAGATTTAATCCAAGAGAAAATATGACAAAATATGATGTGACCTTTGCCATCCCTTGGCTTGCCTTCCCTTCACCTCCTACAATTCTCTACTTCATTATCACAGATGGAGAAGTTTCTCAATTGCTATCCTCCTCTAACTCCTCCACTTTCTCCAGAGACCCCACCCCATTCCCTGATATCCCTCACGTTCACTCTCATCCCCTCCCTTGCTGTTCTTCATCTCTCTTTCTCCTCACAATCCTTAGTCTCTCTTATCTTAAAAAATCCATTCTTGACCCCACTTGTATCTCAAACTACAGCTTCATCAACCCTTCATCTCTAAGCTTATTGAACAGGCTGTCTACAATCATTGTCTGGAATTTCCCCTTCCAATTCCAGGCTAGATGTTTTCCAGTCTGGCTTTCTTCAACCCCTTGAATTCCACTGAAACCATTCTCAAAGTCTCTTATAACCTCTTCCTAACTAGAGCTCAGAACAAGTACTCCACCCTCATTCTCCTTGACCATTCAGCCACCTTTGACACAGCTGATCTTGCTCTTCTTGAAATCTTGTCCTCTTGGTTTCTGTGACTCTCCTCTCCTGGTTCTCCTCTTCCTTCTCTAATTGCTCCTTCAGTGTGTCTCTCAGAGGTCCCCCCCTCCCCCCGCAACTTTCTGTGGGGGTTCAGAAGGGCTCTATCCTTAGTTCCCTTCTCTTCTCCCTTTTATACCTTATTTCTGGGAAATCTCATTCTCCAACATAAATTCAACAACCATCTCTATGCTGATGAATCAGATCTATTGTACTCCAGGTCAGTCACCCTCTGTCTAAACTAAAATTTCTGCGTGTCTCTGACATCATCTCATGGATGTCCAGCTGTCAGATCAAGCTCATAGTTAGGGAGCTCTTAATCTTTCCTCCCAAATCCCCCCACCCCCTTTCTCAGTTACTGAGGTATAACACCAACATCCTGCCTGTCACTCAGGCCAATAACGTGGATGTCATCTTAAACTCAGCTCTCTCTAGATCCTCACATCCAGGCTATGACTAAATCTTACAGATTCTGTTTGCATAACACCTCTAAGATATGGCCTTTCCTATCCATCCATACAATGAAAACGCTCATCCAGACTCTCATCATTTCACATCTTGGTTTCTCTGGCCTTGACAAATGCAATCTTGCCTCAGTCATATCCATCCAGAATGCTTCTGCAAAGATCATTCTCCCACCCAGTCGCTTTGACCATATCATCCCTCTTTGCATCCCACCATTAGCTCCTCCTTCTCTATTGCATCAAACACAAGCTGCTTGTCCTTCCTTTCAAGTCTCTTCACAGCCTATCCTAACCTACCTATCATCTCTCTGTCAGTATCAAAATCACTTCTTTCTCTGGTTGGCCAGTGATACCAGCCTCCATCTCTCACTTGTTACATTTGCAAACAAGTACTTTTGTGCTTTCTTCCGTGCTGCCCCTCATGCTTGGGAGGAGCTCCCAATAAACATCCACAAAGCTACTTCATTATCCTCCAAGTCCCTCCTCAAAATTCTCATTTGCTGTGATGTCTACCAAAAACTTGACAATGTTAGACTGTGGATCTGCTGATACTGCCTAATGTACTGACCAATATTGTATCACTGATTCCTTGTACTCCCCCATCTGTCTCTATCTTTTTTCTGATGTCTTATACTTAGATTTATAAGATCTTTGGGGCAAGGCCCATCTTTTTGTTCTCTCTCTGTACAGTGCCTACCACAGTGGGGTGCTGGTCCATGATCAGGGCTCATAGGAACTATGGTAATATACATAATAAATAATAATAAGGAAAATTTAACCAAAGAAGTCATAGCCTGCAGCAGGGTGAAACTTCTATTCCTCTGAGGCTGACAGAACACTGCTGTTGTCATATTGACAGGGCACTGCCTTTTTTCATTGTTTTGCTCCATCTTTCACTGAGTATGATGTTTGTACATCCCTAAGGCAGTTTCTGTGTGTGTAGTTTGTATCATTCCTTGTCTATCAGCCAGGCCTCTCCACACACCTGTTAGATATCTGTTGTAATATTCTTGTATCTTTTCATCCTCTATGAAAGGATAAAAGTCATATCTAGAGCAACTGTGGATAGATTTTGGTCTTAGTTATAGCATTATGAAGCAAAGTAACTCTAACCGAAGTCAGTGGTGTTTATCTGGATTTACATCTATGCATCTCAGACCAGAATTTGGCCTGTTTTATCTCAGTTCAGGAAGCAACTGGGATTGCATGCTGGCTGTGGTGATTGTGTTGACACTATTTTGATTGTGTGAAAATGTGTAAGTGTGTTTGTCTAGAGCAGGGGCAGGCAAACTTTTTGGCCTGAGGGCCACATCGGGTTTCCGAAATGGTATGGAGGGCTGGTTAGGGGAGCCTGTGCCTCCCCAAACAGCCAGGTGTGGCCCGGCCCCTGCCCCCTATCCAGTCCCCCCTGCTTCTTGCCCCCTGATGGCCCCCCCGGGACTCCTGCCCCATCCAACCCCCCCTGTCCCCTAACAGCCCCCCCAGGACTCTTGCCCCATCCACCCACTCCCTGTCCCCTGACTGCCACTGGAACCCCTGCCCCGACTGCCTCCCGTCGCCCCATCTAACCCTACTCTCCTTCCTGACTGCCCCCTGGGGACCCCTGCCCCCGTTCAACCCCCCCCTGTTCCCTGCCCTCTGACCGCCCCGACCCCTATCCACACCCCTGCTCCCTGATTCCCTACCCCAAACTCCCCTGCCCTCTAGCCAACCCTCCCCGCCCCCTTACCGCGCTGCCTGGAGCACCGGTGGCTGGCAGCGCTATAGCTGCGCCGCCCAGAGCACCAGGACAGGCAGCCAATGGAGCCAACCATGCCGCCTGCGCAGCACAGAGCACCGGGTCGGGCCATGGCTCTGCAGCTGCGCTGCTGGCCAGAATATTTTGCTGGTGGCACAGTGAGCTGAGGCTGCGGGGGACGGGCTGGGGGCTAGCCTCCCGGGCCAGGAGCTCAGGGTTCCGTGGGCTGGACGTGGCCCATGGGCCGTAGTTTGCCCACCTCTGGTCTAGAGTTACTAAACAGGGCAGGAATTACACCATTCCCATACAGGAGCTCCTGCTGAGACATAGTGGGAGTGAAGTGTAAATGCCTCATAGCCAGTAGTCATCACCATTTTCCAGAGCAGCTCCTGCTAGAAGAGTCTGGGATTGGTGTAGCTAAAACCTCAGCTCAGCTAGCAGTTCTACCTCAGGCTCTAAAACGGTCCAGATTTTGATCTCCGTTCCGCTGGCATAAATCCTGAGAAACTCCATTAACTAAAGATTGTAATCTGGTCTCACGAAGATAGGCCTGGAATTAATATGGCATGCTTCCTGTGCACGTTCATAGAATTGAATGAAAAATTATTGAAACCTGGTCTGCTGTGGTGCACATCTTAGCCTGTGGACACCACTGACAACTAATATTTATATTTTGATACTGCCTAAACTATGTTAGGTGTTTCCCAAACACAGACACTATGAATATAAAACAGATTAGTAAAATCTCACTTCAGGAAACCTGTCAGTCATGTCTAGATCATATCATGACCTAAATAAACATGCAACAGCAATTCACTGAACCATTCCACCATTAAAATTCCTATATTTTTAAATTACTGATCAAAAGTTTTTAAAAGGGGAGGTAGAGTTCTGAGTGCCCACATGTCCATCTCTCTTTTCATGCACTATTACTACTGATGTGTGCACAAACATGTCTAAATACCCAATTTGCAGAGGCATTTATTAATGTGTTGGAACAGTTACAGTAAATGTATGAACCAATGTCTGTGCATGTGCACACACTGTACACATGGGCCTGTGCCTTCTAAAACTTTGTTCAACATACTCTTCATACTCACTCCAATATTGCCCTTCCAGTCTCCCTCCTTTCTCCTGCCTGCATGTGCCCATCTGGCAACTTTATAGACTGAGCCAAGGTTTTAGGCCACAGATCTATGAAGTCCTGTAATAATAATCACAATTAGAAAAAAGGAAATTAATGGGCCTCCTCCCAGCCATTTCTGTAAAAATAAAACTAAAAAGCAGCTGCTAGTGAGCTGGCCAAGCAGTCGAGACACCACCATTGGTAACAAGGAGCTCACCTTACTGGTTTGATGATCACTAATGTATCTGGGGCCCCCAAAATACATCATATTTATATTTTAATTCAGTAATATCTTGTCCTACTGTCTGTCTTGGGAACAATTTGATTTCCAAGTGGAAAAACTACAAGAGTAAAGGGCAAGTAGTTTATCACATTGAGAGTGTCTGTTGTCAATGGGATAATATTTGTATTATAATTACACACAAACTAGGGTAAAAGAACATTATTAACATTGCAAAGTCATACACCCAAAAGCTAGGAAATTACAGAATTAAGGTTGCCTGTGCAACCTTAATTTGACCCCTTTGTATGTATTGTGAGAGTCTTTAATTACATGATCATATTATTTTTTCTACAGAATTCCTGCCTCATTCAGTGCACAGGATGGACTGCACTCAATTGATAAACAGCTATTTAATATTTTGTTTTATCCTCCTTGTTCAGTGTGCAGTCCTTGGCCTTACCTACTGCACATTATTCAAACCCTACTAATTACTAATTTCTTCGTGGGCTTTTCCATGGCTTTCATCGCTATAGTATCAGAGTGCTACCCAACTGTTAATTTATCTTGAAAATCCTGTGATGTGAAGGGTGGATATTATTCCAATTTTACTAATATCTAGTTCAGTCACTCAGAGATTAAGATCTAAGTATCCGCTAATTTTGAGTGCCCAATTTGAGATGCCTGGGACTTGATTTTTCAGCATGCTTAGTTTTATATAGCACCCTGTATATTATATTCATGAACAGCTCCCATTAACTTCAGTTGCAGTGGTGAGTTCTCAACACTTCTTCACATCAGGCTGCTAGGTCACAAATAGGGCACCCAGAAAACAAGGAACACATAATTAGTGACCACCTGTGAAAAGTTTTGTTTAAGCAAGTTGCTTAGCATCACAAAAGATCTCTGTGGCAGAGGAAGGGATATAATCCAGTTCTCCAAGGCAGCATTCAATTGTCTCTTAAATATGGGACCACCACCCTTTCTCTTCCAGCAGTCTCCTGCCTCATTCACTACACACTTTCCAACTTCTGCAGTAAAGGAGGCTGGAATCGCATAGACAACAGCCTCTCTTACTAATTCATCCCCACAGCAGCTCCATGATGTGCACTGAATGAGGCAAAGATCCTATGGAAAAAGTAGTCTGTGATCATATAATTAAAGATTGTATCGTAATGCGTACGCACAACTTTTGAGTACTTGACATTCCAGCAGTAATAATGTTCTTTTAATTTAAATGTATGTGTAGTTTGCTAACTTTTTAAAAAAGCAAACTGAAAAGACAAATTCCATCATGTGTCTTCACAGTGACACCCACATGGTTAACCAGCAGAGTTGGAACCACACAGACCTGTCACTTGAGCTAAATGAGTAAGTGATAGCAGGTTGCCATCCTTCATGTAGACCAGCACCAGTGGGAGATGAGACACATAGTCACTGGGTTTCACAGACATTTGCTGACAGCACAGGAATAGTGACATTCAGGAATCATGGGTTCCATTCTAGGCTCTGGAGAGGGAGTGGGGTCTAGTGGGCACACTCTTCTGCCTCTTCTCCCTAGCTTTGATCACTTCTACCCTGTCCCTTCCAACCAGTGTCTTTTTTGCCACCCCATCCTCATTGCCCCAGTCCCAGTCTTCACGCCTCACGATTCTCATCCCAGTCTCATTCATCCAGTGCTAGTCTCTCCCTCTGGGATCGCCATCTGACCACCGGTCTCCTTGCCTCAGCAGTCCCTGTTCCCCCCTCCTTGCTTCTCATCTTTCTACCCTCCACCTCATCGGCTTCCAGTCCCAGTCTCCCTCCCTGGGCTTCTCATCCAATCTTAGTCAGTCACCCAAACCCCTCCATTACTCCATATTTCAGTCTCTTTGCCCAGCCAGTCCCAGTCTCCCTATTGCTTCAGCTCCTCAATTGATCTCAGAATATTCACCACTCCCCTGCCAACTGGCTCCCTGTCATCCTGTTTCTCACACCAGCTATCCCAGTTCCAGTCTTCCCAGCCTCCTTACCTAACCAGTTCAAGTTTCTCTTCTCCCCTGCAACGCCGTCTCACTGATCTCCTTGTCCCAATCTACCCTTTCTCACCTCCCTGTATAGCTTTTGTATCTTCTGCATTTATATCAGATGTCTTCCTCCTCCATGCTGCCCAGGTGCCAGCAAGTGTGTTAGTGAGAGCACAGGAGAGAATGGGTCCTTGCTCTCACTTTTAGTGCCTGGCTCTTCCTCAATCCAGAGTAACAATTATTGGGAAGGTTTTTCTGAGCCCTTGCAGCCTTGGGTAGGAGCATGTTCAGTGGCTTTGTGGGAATGGCACATGAGCAGGTGAGTCACACACAGGTTCTGTGATACTCAGTTGCTCTTTTGAGTTCGCACATATGCAGTCTGGTCAGCACTAGGCACTGAGAGAAGCTTGAGCGTGCTCAAAGAAGACAGACTCTTTGGAGATTTTAGCAGCTAAAAGAAGTAGTCTCTAGTGAGCATGTACAAACCATAATTTTTAAAGGCTTATATCTTAAACTTTCATATTTCGGGGAATGGCAAAAGGCACACCCCCAGCACAAAGGTCACTACCTGCCAAATGTCAAGTCCCTGCTTCAGAACACGTAAGTGGTAGAGGATTTCAAAGAAATACTCCCAAGAATTTTTTTAACATGGGCAAAACAAGTACTTTTCTCTAGCCTCATTCTCAGAAGCAGTTCAACTGTTTTGACTGAAATATTCCAAAAAATTCAGCCTGAGGCAGACGTCTATCATGGAAAATTTCAGTCCAAATGGGTGAAATTTCAAATGGTTATAACTAACTGAAGAAAGGTCTTATAATCGTAACTGTTGGGCAACCTTAATAAGCCAGGTTATCAGCCCTGCCTCCCAGTCTCTCCCCCTTCCACCCTTAGCCCCAGTCTCCTCCTTGCTTTGGCATTCCTTGTCCCCCCCATCCTTATTCCTCATCTGATCTCTCTATACCCCACCTCACCCCCCACTGGCTCCCAGTTCCAGTCTCCCTCCCTTGGCTTCTCATCCAATCTCAGAATGTACAGAATGGAATCTAGGAATCTCAGTCAATCCCCAAGCCTGTTCCTAACTCCATGTTCCAGTCTCCAATTAATTTTCATTAACTGAACAATAAACACCCTTGTTTGGTATTTTTTTCCCCTCTAGTTTTTCTTCATCTTTTTTTCTTCATTTTCTGTTAGAATTTGAGAAGTTGAAAGAATGTTGGCAGAAGGAGTTGAGGACTTTCTAAAACAATGTTGCACAAATTATTTTATTATTTTTATTGTGATTGGAATCTTTTTAGCTCAGAATAAATGAAATACTGTGCAGAATCTAGACTGGATGAATGGCTATTCACTTTCTCTCACTAGCCACCTCATCTGATCCACAGTTCTGGATTTATTTCACTCACCATCAGGGTAATTTCCTGAACAGGGTGTTTACTCCAAGCTATACTCTCACTCTTTGAAGTCTTATCTCTGACATTGCCTAATCTCCTTCAATAGAATTCACTCCTCCACATTCTTCATCCTCGTCCCCCACTTGTGCTTCTTCACTTTCCACCTAGATGGTGCTTCCTACTCCCTGACAGCTGGCTGGGGTTCAGGCTGCAGACAACAAGGGCTTGTCTTAGAATCGTAGGACTGGAAGGGAACTTGAGAGGTCATCTAGTTCAGTCCTCTGCACTCGTGGCAGGACTAAATATTATCTAGACCATTCCTGACAGGTGTTTGTCTAACCGTGTGAAAACAAACAGTGTGAAAGGAGAAGCAGGCAAGGAATCAGGGCCTGTGATCTGTTACTAGGAGAAGAGCAGCTCAGAGGAGGTTTCTTCTGCTGGCACACAGTCCCAGAACATTGGCCAAGATAGCAGTTTCCAGGGATGGGTTTGAAAACCTGGGACTATTCTAGATAGATCAGGGCTGTTGGCCACGATGGTTAATATTGCTGTACAAACGTTGGTCCTTACGCTAGCTTTTATGCTGGTGTAACTGGATTGACTTTTATGGTCCTACAAAAATTCAGTCCATTGATTATGGCATACTTAATTCCTGGTCCTGTGGAGTACTGAACACCCTCAACTCCCATTGAAGTCAATGAAGTAACTTTGATTGTACCCTCCATTTGTCTAAGCTTAATGCAACATTAATGTTAGTCTCTTTTATAAGTGTGAAGTCTATAACCCAGCGTACTGTGCTGGCTACACTGCCTGCTACTAGCACCTCACAGCATGTTCTCTAACTTGACTGTGAGAGCAGCTATCACTGGTATTATCACTCCTGCTTCCTACATCCTTCACTCGCTGCTTCTCCAGGTAAGGTCTTTTGGACAGGTACTATTCTCAACTAGGGCATTAACACGGCAAAGTGATGGCACTTACTGCAACAAGAGACACTACTTGTTCGAGTCCCGTTGAAGAAAAGGATTGTTTTTAAATAGCCAGTTCAGAGGAGGGTGTGTGGAGTAGCCCTCCATTGCTAGGAAGCCTTAGACAAATCTGGGGATGGAACAGTTTCCTGCTCCCACAGCCAAGAGGAGGAGGGAGATCGTAGCTGCAGAACTTCACAGTAGACAAGCAGAGACAGGATGCCAGTGCTAGACAAATAGCAGTAGTAATGACTGCTCTGATAACTGGCTCAAGAAGCATGAATAGAGTACCATGCTAGCATTAGATATTTCCACTCTCTTAAATGGGGTTCGGTAGACTATAACATGAAAGTCAATGCAAAATGCGGCCGAACATCTGTATAATAAAATAATAATTTTATTTACGTATAATGTGCGCTCCCCACCCCAACTAATGAACTTTTATGGTGTTAATTCTATTAAGTGGATCCTTGTCTCAGAACCCAGGGACATGGTAATCTTATTTTATGATAAAAGAGCTAGTTCTTTTAATCATACTAAAATGACTAATGTAACATCAGATTTCTGTACAGTCTGAATAGCCTCAACTGTCAGTGGAAGGCAGAGACATGAGTTTAGACATCAGTTATGTAATATTCTTTTGGCCAACATATATAAAGAATCCTGGCATGGTGTAGGGAGGTGGCAGTCCTTTATATGGGCCCTATCCCACTTCCACGAAAGTAAATGAAAAGACTTCCATTGATAGCATTGGAAGTTGGATCAGGCCCTTAATGAGTATTAAAAAAAAACCCCAAATCTGATTTAAAAACCCATGGTTTATTAATTTTGCATTAAAGGCCAGATTAAGTTTATTCCAAGAGAAAAGTAAAACTGTTGAAAGAGGGTTCACCTCTGCCCCGGCAGGATGGTAGAGTGAGCTTGGTCAACAGATGCACTTCTCAGTCCAGCTAGTTCGATGCCATTGAACTTAAATGCATGAGGGCAACAGCTGTTGGATTCTTAATAAAATGAGAATGCAGAACAGACAAAGGAAGGATCAGATCCAGAACTTGCAAGGCTCCCAAGTTAATCCTCACATATATACAAATATCACAAGAAATGCAGGCATCAGCATTATTCATGTAAACAACCACTATGGAGAGACTGAGCCTATGTGCAGGTTTATATAGCAGCCAAGTTATTCTCACTACAGTGACTGGATATGCACACTATTGTTAAGGTTGCAGTATGTTTGATATGCTACTGGGTGAGGGTGGTATGTACTAGTGTATTTATTTGGCCAGACATCCATTTTTCCCTAAACAAGTTTGACTTTGTGCTTGCATCTATAACTCTACAGGGGAGGCATCTTTTACAATATGGAAAATTTTCAGTTATCAATTGTTTATTACTGGAGAAATGCACATATGTAAATTTGGTTCACTTTAGTTGATTTACAGGTTGCGCATCTGAGGGTGCTGAACCAGTACTATTTACAACATAAATAGTATTGTTGTCTTTGTTTTCTTTGGCCATGATTGGATTGCCTTACTGTAATAAACTATCTACTCAGCATTTATATTAGTGCCTTGTAAAACAGGAAAGCAGTGATATCACTTCATTTTGTTTCTATTATTTAATACACAGGAGGTTAGCCATTATGGTAATGGCCTAATTAAAAATTAATTACATACAAATAAAATTTAAAAACTAACAATTTACATAAAAATCCATCACTGTCAAGTTTGCTTTCATAAACACAAGGTGTAGTATGTATTGAAGATCTTTCCTACAATTATGAGGAAGCACCTCCTCTTCTGTGCTAAACATCCTAATAGATGAGCATGTACTGCATTTGCTCGCATACGCAAGCCCATGGTATGAATGAATAATTGATGGTCATGTGGTAAAAGAGTGTAAGTAGAAATGCCCTACAGAATCTGTAAACTGTTGTAAAACAATTATTTTCCTGAACGTGACTCTTTTTCATGCCTCTGTTCACCAAGCAGAGAGTTGCTGAAAAAGTTCCCAGAAGTTGTCATCTGCCTAGTGCCAGCAGCACTGTCACTTGTGTGCATTGACTGACTGAGGACTAGTGGCATAGTGTGACTGAACAAGTTGCTGCGGTAGTCGGATCTCAAGAATGTTGTCCTTTCTTGTTTAGGTTTCTCTTACCATACATTCACTACTCCTGGGCTAATTTGAAAGGAAACTACTATTTCAAAATAAAGAATAGATTTACCCCAACCATGCAACTTTATATATCATTTGGTATTTTATAGACCCATCCTTCTTGCATTTAAATTTATTATTGGGAAAGTTACATATTTACACATTTTTACAATATTTTTAACAAACTTGAAGTACATTTTTGCCATAAGATGTAGATACTTGTATTTAAAATGGGAGCCCTACTTCGTTGCAAAGGCATGGCTGGTAATGTTTGCAGTACTTTCTCAAGATGAGCATTAACCCGTTTCAAAGAAATGAACTAGAGTACAGAAGCCTCCTATAGAAAGTGCTCTTTGTCCTCTGAGCAGGACTGGCTCTAGGCACCAGGAAAGCAAGCATGAGCTTGGGGTAGCAGAATTCCAGGAGCGGCATTCCGGCCACCTTTTTTTTTTTTTTTTTTTGCTTGGGTAGTTGTGCTCTTGGAGCTTGGGACAGCAAATTTTTTGCTTGGGGTGGCAAAAAACCTAGAGCCGGCCCTGCCTCTGACTCAGATGATCTGCCACACCTAGAGCAGTAAATTGTTACTGGTGTTACTTGTGCAGGCAGTGGCACAAGTGCACTATCCAGGGAGTTCCTCTAAACCAGGAGAATTCTCTGCTGGTGATTTACATGCAAATTAGAGCCCCTTTACATTACCTGAATGTTGCAAAGGGGCCATACATGTCTGAGAATCTGGCTCTGCCAGCATTTGTGGAGTAGAATGGGATGGCACAAGCTATTTAGTATATACCTAGAATATTTCCCAGACAGGTTTACAATACACATTTCCACTTAAATGAATATTTGAGTTCCAAACTAAAATTCCAAATGCTATCTCATTTTTAATTTAGCCTGAACATCCCTATCACAATTGCTGTATCATGCAGTCTAATGAAAAAAGCTATTAGTGGGATGATGTGAAACTCACAAGTTGTATAGTTCCCATTTTTAGGAACATAAATTGGTAGATTCAGTCCATGGGGATTGACAGCCGTTTTAGTTTCACTTGGAGTTTCAGATTTGTATGTGAACTTCAGAGACCCTTGCTTAGAATCATAGACTTTAAGGTCAGAAGGGACCATTATGATCGTCTAGTCTGACCTCCTGCTTTTGTAACAACAGTTTAACACAGCTTTAGTTACCATGCTAGATGACAACAATCTGAATTAGAAGTAGAATTTGAATGAATAATTCACAATTTTTTCCAATGGCTTTACCCTCTTCTTTTCTGCTTAATCATCAGTGGTCAGAAAATTCACATGATTCTGTTCCCTGGTTGGATGGGTACAAAAGTACTTCTGCTGGTACAAACACTAGCTTGTAGGAAGTTGATTCATTTCTGCAACAATCAGGCCAGGCACATGATTTTGAAATTTACTGTCCCTGAACATTCATGCCAGCAAAACTTGACCTCTCAAATGCTGACAGAAAGCAAACAGAGGAATTGAACAGGGTTAAAGGAAATTCATAGTAAACATTCACAGAAAACCTGAATTACTAGGTTAGTTGTGAATGTTCTAGATATGTCAGACTCCCTCTAAAACTTGTAGAACATAAAAAATTACTCAAATAAGAGTGTTAGGGCAGAGGAGGAGGACTTTAACTGTGGTTTGCTATAAGGAGGAAAATAAATATAAATGAAGCAGCTCCTAATATACTTCTCATGTTGGCTGCACAGAGAAATAGATGTGAGTATCTAAGGGTATGTCTACACTACGAAATTAGGTCGAATTTATAGAAGTCATTCTTTTAGAAATCGCTTTTATATAGTTGATTGTGTGTGTCCCCACACAAAATGCGCTAAGTGCATTAACTCAGCGGAGTGCTTCCACAGTACCGAGGCTAGCGTCGACTTCTGGAGCGCTGCACTGTGGGTAGCTATCCCACAGTTCCCGCAGTCTCCGCCGCCCATTGGAATTCTGGGTTGAGATCCCAATGCCTAATGGGGCAAAAACATTGTCATGGGTGGTTCTGGGTACATGTCGTCAGGCCCTCCCTCCCTCCGTGAAAGCAACGGCAGACAATTGTTTCTTGCCTTTTTTCCTGGATTACCTGTGCAGATGCCATACCACGGCAAGCATGGAGCCTGCTCAGCTCACTGTCACCGTACGTCTCCTGGGGGCTGGCAGACGCGGTACTGCATTGCTACACAGCAGCAGCTCATTGCATTGTGGCAGCAGACGGTGCAACAGGCCTGATAACCATCGTCATCATGTTCTAGGTGCTCTTGGCCGCCTCGGTAAGGTTGGTCAGGAGCGCCTGGGCAGACATGTGCGCAGGGACTGAAATAGGAGTGACTCGACCAGGTCATTCTCTTTAGTCCTGCCGGCAGTCCTATCGCACCATCTTCTGCTGAGCAGTCAGGAGATGAGGATGGCTAGCAGTCCTATTGCACCGTCTTCTGCCAAGCAGCCAGGAGATGAGGATGGCTAGCAGTCCTACTGCACCGTCTGCTGCCAGCCAAAGATGTAAAAGATAGATGGAGTAGATCAAAACAAGATATAGACCAGATTTGTTTTGTATTCATTTGCTCCCCCCTCCCTCCCTCAATGAAATCAATAGCCGACAATAGTTTTGGTGAGGTCTGTCAGGGGCATCTTGAGAAGTTTAATGGAGATTCAGTCCTGCCTGGAATACCGGGAGGAGAGATAGCTCAGTGGGTTGAGCATTGGCCTGCTTAAACCCAGGGTTTTGAGTTCAGTCCTTGAGGGGCTATTCTGTGTGACAGTTGTTTTTGTTTCTCCTTGATGTAAAGCCACCCCCTTTGTTGATTTTAATTCCTTGTAAGCCAACCCTATAAGCCATGTCATCAGTCGTCCCTCCCTCCGTCAGAGCAACAGCAGACAATCGTTCCGCACCTTTTTTCAGTGCAGACGCCATATCTCGGCAAGCATGGAGCCCCACTCAGATCACTTTGGGAATTAGGAGCTCATTAAACACCACACGCATTATCCAGCAGTATATGCAGCACCAGAACCTGCCAAAGCGAAACCGGGTGAGTAGGCGATGCCAGCGCGGTGACAAGAGTGAGGACATGGACACAGACTTCTCTCAAAGCACGGGCCCTGGTAATGTGGGCATCATGGTGCTAATGGGGCAGGTTCATGCCGTGGAACACCGATTCTGGGCCCGGGAAACAAGCACAGACTGGTGGGACCGCATAGTGTTGCGGGTCTGGGACAATTCCCAGTTTGAAAACCAGTTTTGCATGCGTAAGGGCACTTTCATGTAACTTTGTGACTTGCTTTCCCCTGCCCTGAAGCGCCAGAATACGAAGATGAGAGCAGCCCTCACAATTGAGAAGCGAGTGGCAATAGCCCTGTGGAAGCTTGCAATGCCAGACAGCTATCAGTCAGTGGGGAATCAATTTGGAGTGGGCAAATCTACAGTGGGAGCTGCTGTGATGCAAGTAGCCAACGCAATCAAAGATCTGCTGATATCAAGGGCAGTGACCCAGGGAAATGCGCAGGTCATAGTGGATGGCTTTGCTGCAATGGGATTCGCTAACTGTGGTGGGGCCATAGACGGAACCCATATCCCTATCTTGGCATCGGAGCACCAAGCTGGCGAGTACATAAACCACAAGGGGTACTTTTCAATAGTGCTGCAAGCACTGGTGGATCACAAGAGACGTTTCAGCAACATCAACGTGGGATGGCCGGGAAAGGTACATGACGCTCGCATCTTCAGGAACTCTGGTCTGTTTCAAAAGCTGCAGGAAGGGACTTTATTCCCAGACCAGAAAATAACCATTGGGGATGTTGAAATGGCTACAGTTAGCCTTGGGGACCCAGCCTACCCCTTAATGCCATGGCTCATGAAGCCATACTCAGGCAGCCTGGACAGTAGTCAGGAGCTGTTCAACTACTGGCTGAGCAAGTGCAGAATGGCGGTAGAATGTGCATTTGGACATTTAAAAGCACACTGGCGCAGTTTACTGACTCGGTTAGACCTCAGCGAAACCAGTATTCCCACTGTTATTACTGGTTGCTGTACGCTCCACAATATCTGTGAGAGTAAGGGGGAAGATGTTTATGGTGGGGTGGGAGGTTGAGGCAAATCGCCTGGCTGCTGGTTATGCGCAGCTAGACACGAGGGCAGTTAGAAGAGCACAGGAGGGCGCAGTGCGCATCAGAGAAGCTTTGAAAACCAGTTTCATGACTGGCCAGGCTATGGTGTGAAAGTTCTGTTTGTTTCTCCTTGATGAAACCCTCCCACCCTTGGTTCACTCTCCTTCCCTGTAAGCTAACCACCCTCCCCTCCCCCCTTCAATCACCGCTTGCAGAGGCAATAAAGTCATTGTTGCTTCACATTCATGCATTCTTTATTCATTCATGACACAAATAGGGGGATAACTGCCAAGGTAGCCCAGGAGGGGTGGTGAAGGAGGGAAGGACATGGCCACACAGCACTTTAAAACTTACTGAATGCCAGCCTTCTGTTGCTTGGGCAATCCTCTGGGGTGGAGTGGCTGGGTGGCCGGAGGCCCCCCCCCACCGTGTTCTTGGGTGTCTGAGTGAGTAGGCTATGGAACTTGGGGAGGAGGGCGGTTGGTTACACAGGGGCTGTAGCAGCGGTCTGTGCTCCAGCTGCCTTTCCTGCAGCTCAACCATACGCTGGAGCATATTAGTTTGATCCTCCAGCAGCCTCAGCATTGAATCCTGCCTCCTCTCATCACACTGCCACCACCTATCAGCTTCATAGAATCATAGAATCATAGAATATCAGGGTTGGAAGGGACCCCAGAAGGTCATCTAGTCCAACCCCCTGCTCAAAGCAGGACCAATTCCCAGTTAAATCATCCCAGCCAGGGCTTTGTCAAGCCTGACCTTAAAAACCTCTAAGGAAGGAGATTCTACCACCTCCCTAGGTAACGCATTCCAGTGTTTCACCACCCTCTTAGTGAAAAAGTTTTTCCTAATATCCAATCTAAACCTCCCCCACTGCAACTTGAGACCATTACTCCTCGTTCTGTCATCTGCTACCATTGAGAACAGTCTAGAGCCATCCTCTTTGGAACCCCCTTTCAGGTAGTTGAAAGCAGCTATCAAATCCCCCCTCATTCTTCTCTTCTGCAGGCTAAACAATCCCAGCTCCCTCAGCCTCTCCTCATAAGTCATGTGTTCCAGTCCCCTAATCATTTTTGTTGCCCTTCGCTGGACTCTCTCCAATTTATCCACATCCTTCTTGAAGTGTGGGGCCCAAAACTGGACACAGTACTCCAGATGAGGCCTCACCAATGTCGAATAGAGGGGAACGATCACGTCCCTCGATCTGCTCGCTATGCCCCTACTTATACATCCCAAAATGCCATTGGCCTTCTTGGCAACAAGGGCACACTGCTGACTCATATCCAGCTTCTCGTCCACTGTCACCCCTAGGTCCTTTTCCGCAGAACTGCTGCCTAGCCATTCGGTCCCTAGTCTGTAGCTGTGCATTGGGTTCTTCCGTCCTAAGTGCAGGACCCTGCACTTATCCTTATTGAACCACATCAGATTCCTTTTGGCCCAATCTTCCAATTGGTCTAGGTCCTTCTGTATCCTATCCCTCCCCTCCAGCGTATCTACCACTCCTCCCAGTTTAGTATCATCCGCATTCAGCCCGCCACTTACTCATATTAATTTTGTGCTTTCCTGCACTCTGACATTGTCTGCCTCCATGCATTCGTCTGTGCTCTGTCAGTGTGGGAGGACAGCATGAGGTCAGAGAACATTTCATTGCGAGGGCATTTTTTTTGCCTTCTAATCTTCACTAGCCTCTGGGAAGGAGAAGATCCTGTGATCCTTGAAACACATGCAGCTGGTGGAGGAAAAAAGGGACAGTGGTATTTAAAATGACACATTTTATAGAACAATGGGTACACTCTTTAACAGTAAACCTTGCTGTTAACATTACATACATGGCACATGTTCTTTCGTTCCAAGGTCGCATTTTGCCTCCCTGCACCACGTGGCTAACAGCGGGGAACATTTCTGTTCAGCCACAGGCAAACAGCCCAGCAGGAACGGGCACTTCTGAATGTCCCTTTCAGAAAAGCACCCTATTTCAACCAGGTGACCATGAATGATCACTCTTCTGAGGATAACACAGAGATAAAGATCGGATGTTGTTTGAACGCCAGCAAACAAACGCTGCAATGATTCCTGACTACGTGTTACTGGCCTGGCGTGGTAAAGTGTCCTACATGGTGGACGGAATAAGGCTGCCCTCCCCAAAAACCTTTTGCAAAGGCTTTGGGAGTACTTCCAGGAGAGCTTTATGGAGACGTCCCTGGAGGATTTCCGCTCCTTCCCCAGACATGTTAACAGACTTTTCCAGTAGCTGTACTGGCCGCGAATGCCAGGGCAAATTAATCATTAAACATGCTTGCTTTTAAACCATGTATACTATTTTAAAAGGTACACTCACCAAGAGGTCCCTTCTCCGCCTGGCGGGTCCGGGAGGCAGCCTTGGGTGGGTTTGGGGGGTACTGGCTCCAGGTCCAGGGTGAGAAACAGTTCCTGGCTGTCGGGAAAACCAGTTTTTTCACTTGTTTACTGTGAGCTATCTACAATCTCCTCCTCCTCCTCATCTTCTTTGTCCCCAAACCTGCTTCCATGTTGCCTCCATCTCCATTGACGGAGTCAAAGCACACGGTTGCGGTAGTGGTGGCTGAACCCCCTAAAATGGGATGAAGCTCATCATAGAAGCGGCATGTTTGGGCCTCTGACCCGGAGCGGCTGTTTGCCTCTCTGGTTTTCTGGTAGGCTTGCCTCAGCTCCTTAAGTTTCACGCGGCACTGCTTCGGGTCCCTGTTATGGCCTCTGTCCTTCATGCCCTGGGAGATTTTGACAAATGCTTTGGCATTTCGAAAACTGGAATGGAGTTCTGATAGCACGGATTCCTCTCCCCATACAGCGATCAGATCCCGTACCTCCCGTTTGGTCCATGCTGGAGCTCTTTTGTGATTCTGGGAGTCCATGATGGTCACCTCTGCTGATGAGCTCTGCACTCACCTGCAGCTTGCCACGCTGGCCAAACAGGAAATGAGATTCAAAAGTTCGCAGGCCTTTTCCTGTCTACCTGGCCAGTGCATCTGAGTTGATAGTGCTGTCCAGAGCAGTCACAATGGAACACTCTGGGATAGCTCCGGGAGGCCAATACCGTCTAATTGCGTCCACACTACCCCAAATTCGACCCGGCAAGGCTGATTTCAGCACTAATCCCCTTGTCGGGGGTGGAGTAAAGAAATAGATTTTAAGAGCCCTTTAAGTCGAAAAAAAGGGCTCTGTCGTGTGGATGGGTGCAGGGTTAAATCGATTTAACGCTGCTAAATTCGACCTCAACACCTAGAGTAGACCAAGGCTAAGACAGAACAAGGAAACAGTCAATGAAGTTAAAAGGTGAGAAATTCAAAACTGATAAAATGAAGTGGTTTTTTACACAACGTATAAACAAACTGTGGAACTCTCTGCCACAGGAAGTTGACGCCAATAACTTAATGTTCCAAAAGGGATTGTATATTTATATAGATACCTATTATATCCAGACTTCATAACTACTGGTACAAATTTTGGAAAGGATATTAAGCCTTCTGGGTTTAAGGCAGCCTGTAAGTATTTGAGATCAGAATAAGAGACCTAATCTGTGCAACAGCTTATCTTACATCTGTCTACTGCAGGATTGTTCACCTTCCTCTGAAAACATCTGGTACTGGCCACTGCCAGAGACAGCATGCTGGATGACAGCAACCCACTGGTCTGATCCAGTATGGCAATTTATATGTTGCTACAACAGGCATAGATTGAGGGGGGAAAAGTCTGTGCAAACAGCATCTGAAATGGCAACACCATTAGCAGGAAGCATAGAAAGAAAAAACCCTTTAAGTTAAGGCAATATGGTTAATAAATAATGGAATCCTCCATTAAAGGGACTCTACAGAAAAAGTGGAACAAATCCTGCCTCCAGGTACGCCAGAGTATTTATGCTCAGAGTCAGGTTACTGGAGCTAACTCCAGATTTAAACCAATATAACAGAGCAGAATTTCGCCATATTTTTAATGTCGTCACATCACTCTTCCACTCTGGCCCGAAGGTCACTGATTCACATGGCCAAACAGAAATCTAGATATCATACCTCAATTTTGTCTCAAATGCAGCACTAGGACAAAGCTATTTCTGTGAAGAAAGTACAGCTCCACATTTTAGTGGAGGGTTTTCTTAAAGTAGTGTGTTTGGCTATGCCACGGTGAGCAAGGTTTTGGTAATTACCACTCTATCATATACTGTGTCATGTTTTCATTTTATGCTGATACATTACTTGTACTTCATGACTTCATTACATGCCAACTGAATACCCAAGAGACAAGGGAAGTAGTAAAGAAAAACAAGGTAAATACCAACAGCTGATATTGGCGCTCTTTTTCAGCAGGCTTGATAGAGTGCCGTTAGTGATGCAGAGGGCAATTTGGTCTTCTGCTAGTGTCTTTGTGTACAATATGTATTTTAACTTTGACACGCACAACTAACAGGCCCTGAAATGAATTCTCTGGGATTATTTCACCTTCACTAGATTCAAAAGTCTTTATTATTTTAAAATGTGTGGTATACACTTGAAATATTTCAACTACTGAAGTCTCTTTACTTTATGAAGCCTGTATAATATACAGATTTTAAGTCCTGAATGCATTTGAGGCTTACATGATATGCCTATATGTTCTGTTCATGCTCCCATTTTTTTTTTTAAACCATGGAGAAGTGCTACTTGGGGGAAAAGGAGAGGGTGCATGACAAGGGGAGCTTCATTCTGAAACTGGTTCATGAAGAGACCAGCAATAGTAAAATTATCTAGCACATCTAAAGGTGGGAATTGGCATGTATGGGTGGGTGCTAGAGCACATAAATGAAAGGAGGAGAGAGGTCAGGGATTTAAATAGCAACAAGGAAGAAAAGGCGATGTGGTGATATGAAAAGGTGTAGCCAATGTTATGAAAACCCTTGTTAGAACAGGTGTACGAGCAGCTCTTTCAAAAATATACATGTTAACAATAGCGGCTGGGAATCTGAAACAGCAACAGTCAGGAATGAATGGGACTTTGAAGCACAGTCTGTTTGGCCCAGATCTACAACAACTTCTTCTGTGAATTTTCTGTAGTGAGAACGCCAACTTTGGCTACAGAAGTGTAGATTGTTTTTACTTGCAGAGCAGATTGTTGTAGGTAATAGTCTGAAACTCTCCTCAGTACAGCTCTCCTGTTAATGCCAACTCTGATCCATAGGGACGCCTCTGACACTTTCTGGGGACCATGATTTTTTCAGTGTCTACAGTGGTTCAGTCTGAAGTCTTCCTTAAATCAGAAGTTGTGAAGTACCATTTAAAGTGGGGGAGATAGATTTGCTTTCCCCCCGCCTCCTCCCTGGCCCTCTTCTTTCTTTTTCTGGTACCCTCATCAGCAACCTGACCCACCCAGCCCATGAGCACCTACCCCCTTGCGGGAGTCCCCTGTCCCATCCACTCCCAGGATCCCTTCCTTCCCCATCCTGCTCCTTACCCCCCCCACTGGCAAACCTTGCCCACAGGTGACAGGTTTGTCCTGCTTCTCACCTGCTCCTCGGTGCAGAGTGGAGCTGCTGTAGTTTTGGCAGCTGACAGGTGAGGGCCTAGCATGTGGCACACTGTGCTCATGGAATGGGACCCAGATGCTGGGTGCGGTGCACCCCACCAGCCATAACATGTGTGGCCACTGGTTGCCAGATCTCATGTGTGGTCACACGTGCAGCAAAAAAAAAAAAAAAAAAAAAAAAAAAAAAGGTAAATTACATCTCTCAACTGGCAACCATCAAGAAAGTAGAAAAACTAGCAAGGCAAGTCAAAAACCAGCCAAGAGACAACCCTAATTTCCATGTACCCTGGGAGGCCCCCACAGCTCTGAAGTCTATGCTTTAAATCCATACCTGACTCAAAAAAAAAACGAGGAGTACTTGTGGCATCTTAGAGACTAATACATTTATTTGGGCATAAGCTTTCATGGGCTAAAACCCACTTCATCGGATGCATGCAGTGGAAAATACAGTAGGAAGATGTATATACACAGAGAACATGAAAAAATGGGTGTAACACTGTATTTTCCACTGCATGCATCCGATGAAGTGGGTTCTAGCCCACGAAAGCTTATGCCCAAATACATGTGTTAGTCTCTAAGGTGCCACAAGTACTCCTCGTTTTTTTTGCTGATACAGACTAACATGCTACCACTCTGATACCTGACTCAGACTCGGAGTAAGGATAAAGACACAGTCCACAAATAATAAACTTGGGAAATAAGTAGCAGAGGCCTCAACTGTAGCAAAGCCTACACACCAAGTTAAGAGCATGGACAGGCTCAGCAAAGAGAGGGCACAGTTGCTGTTTGTGGACTTTGGCCACCCTTAAATAAACCCTTTAACTGCATGTTGGATGAGTTAACAATGATTTTTGCTGCTACTGGGTTTGCATTTCTGTATGCATACACTTCAGCCCTTTTGGAATGATTTCATATAGATGTCATAGAACCTGTGCTGTGAATCAAGCTTTTGCAGTACATGAACCTGCATAACGTCAAGGCACTCTTGCGTAATTGCAGGCCCCAGTGATTTAGAATAATGGAGGCTAAGGCCCCCAATGCGGACACAATCTATACCTAAGGGCTCAGCGCAGAGCAAGATATATTTGCAACATGCTTCAAGTTTGTCAAGTGATGACAACCGCATGACAGAAACTAAAATTGATACACACATGTTGCTCAGAGTCCGTTGTTATAAAGGTTTAAAGTAAATATAGCACTAAAATAGAAGTGTGTGCTGCTAAGCGGAGGAGGTGAGATCACCAAACTTGTTTCATCACCTCACTGAGGGATGAAATCCTAGAAATAGCAGTTCATCCTCCCACCATTTAGGGATGAGTGTTCCAAGGAAAGGAAAAGGGTTGTTTCCCATTTACACATAAAGTACTATGAAATAAAAACTGGACTCAATTGCCTCCATTTAATACTGATGCAACCTCTGTCAACTGGAAGTTGACTTCATTGGCAGGTTGCATGGGTATAAATGAGGGCAGTTTGCTCCCTGATACTGTATCTCAATTTAGATTGTTTTCTTAATAGTTAAAATTATCCTCTGTTATAGTTACCCTCTGCTGCAATGACACCTGATTGGGGAGGGTAGATCTCATTAAGTCCCTTGCTGATGAATTCTGCCAACAAAACTGAAATGTGCAAATAGCAAATTTCACAGGGCCATTCAAAGAAATACTGTAACATAAAAGAACTGCTGCACTGATCAACTTTTTTTTTTAAGAAAGATGAAAGATTGGCTTTAAAAAGTCATAAATGTAGACCAGATTGTGCCCCTGACTAAAGTACTCATATGGCAGTGAGACATCAATCTACTGCACAGCTGTGCAGTTGGTCCTCACATCATGGCTCCAGTGTGGCAGAGGGAGAATAGGGGCTGTGAACCTGGCACTTCCCTCCCAAGCCAGTGGATGAAGAGTAGGCAGAGCCTTGGCTCCACCCTCCGCATCCAAAGTGCTAGCCAGCAGAACTGGCAAGAACAGAGAGAAGGTAAGCTTCATGCTGTAAATTACTTTCCTCAAGCCCATGGGGCCGCAGGGAAGGAACAGTGACGGAGTCACAGTCTGTTTTCAGGGCTCATTAAAAGTTGAATCTAGCTCATAGGAACTAGAAATGGAAAAGCCCTGTTAGAAAAAGTTCACCCCCCCCCCCCGGTAGACTGAATTGTTCCCTTTAATGCATTTTCTAGTGCCTGTTCCTGTCTAGATTGAAATGCCAGGAGATTCATTCAGGATAATATTTTCAAAAGCACCTAAGTTCCATTTTCAAGAGTGCCTCAGGCTCTTAGGAGTCTGTCTCATTGAAAAACAATGACACTTGATCTCCTAAGTCACTTTTAAAAATGGGACTTTGGCATTTTTTAAAATTTTACCCTTGGTCTACTTTCCAGAGTATCACAACTACCAGTATATGAAGGTCAGTAAGAACTGCATGAACTGTCATACTTTTCTCTCTCATAAAAGGCTCTTTAGAAGATATTTTCTACATATTCAGAGTACAAAACATCCACCTTGTATATTAATGGCACCCTAGTTTTACTGTGATAAAACCAGAAACAGGGGAGTTAAAATAGAATGATCTGTTTGACTAATATATCACTGTATCAATTAAGCTGGGGACAGGCATCATACCCTACAAAATATTGTTTCCTAAGGGGAAGAAAGAATTTGTTAATGTTTCTGTACCGGGGACACACCTCTTGAGTCCCTCCCACTGCTGCGTATGGTACTGCAGACCTCTTCCTGCTGCTGGCACCCTGTAGGTTATCAGCCTCACTTGGAGGTCTTCAGTGGCTCACCCATTAGACTGGGTGTTAGTCAACAATGAACCCCTTCCAGGGTAGCAAAGTGGTCAATAAATGGTCTGCCCTCACTAGGGTCGTCAGCCCTGGTTCTGGATCCTTTAAATTCAGTCCTGCACTCAGGCTTCTAAACAAGCCTTCTCAAAGCTTAGGCCACTTCATCAGTGGCTGGTGGGGAAACCCAGGCAAGCCCACTACTCCAGTTTCCAACCCAGGGGCCCTATAAAGAACAGCCATATACAGTTCCTTTCATTTAGTTACAGCTATTTCCCTGGGCCTTTTCCCACCTGGCCCTTTATCTTCACCCCTTACCTTAGGGTTAAAGTTCTCATGTCCTTTCTCTCCCAGCTTGAGCAAATGCAATCAGTCAAGCTCCTATGCCAAAGAGGAGCACCTTCCCTTACCTCTCCAACCCTAGCCAGGAACTGACTTGCTGAGCCCCTTTAGCTCCTTTTATCTGAGTCTGCCAGGCTCTGATTGGCTGCTTCTGTTCTGCCTCTCTAGACAGACCTGGAGGGCCTACCTTTGCAGCTCTTTCCCTGAGGCGGAGTGTAGTAGGACTGCAAGGCTGGTACATCTTGTCACAGTTTCCTGCGAAGATCAATAATTGTGCCTCTTCAGATAAACCCTTTCACAAAACCCTCATGCAAACCTAATCCCCACCTTTCATTTAATCATTTATTTACAAAAATGTTCAATGCAAACAAAATGGACAGAAAAGATGAAAGAAGAGTCAGGAGGACATGTGTACACACATTTTAGTGCCAGACAACAATATAAATATAAATGAGGGGGGGGAAAGTAGCTGTGAATCTCTCATGCACTCTACTTTGGGAAACCGGTCAGAACAGGGCTGTGCAGGAAAAGGGCTGCCATCAGCTCTTGCTGAGAGAGAATTGGGACAGAGCTCAGCACTGTTTGTTTTCACGTGGATTTGGGTAATAAAAACACAGAAGGCGGGAGAGAAAAGGGATTTGATTTACTGTTGCTCAGGGTACAGATTTTCTAAAAGATTTTTATTGCTTTTCTTTACACATTTTCCATCGGGATTTTATTTGGGGTAATACAATGTTCAGAAGTGTCAGAAGCAGAGAAAATGTGAATGTTCTGCAGAAGGAAGCAAAGTCCCCCAGTTGTATTAATTTCTTTTCTCTCACTGTTTGACAGGTGGAGAGCCCAGATTCACAGATCTGAACTGGATCAGCCTAAAGAAGTGGGGGCGGGGGGAGAAACAAAACAAATACAACAAAACCATACCAGACCTTCAGCTGTAACTAGCAGCATCACCACAGCAACCAGAAAATACAATTAAAAGACAACTGGGGCTAAAGCGGAGCATATGAAGGTGCAGCTCCTTACCTTTGGACAGAAGAGAGCAAAATAATTATGCAGAAGAGAAAAGAATATTTGACTGATCCAGGCACACTATGGAATAGGGAAGTGTCCTTTCATTAACAGGAATGTGCCACTGTTTATTCACAGGAAAGGGGAGTGCCATGAGATCTACTGAGGAGACTATCTGTCTGTGGTTGCATTTCTACATTTGTTTGCGCCCCTGCTGGGACTGAACTAGTTGGTACAGGCCTATTGGCCCATCAGGTATTGGATACTGATTTTTTTCCCACAGGGTGCACCTGGCACGAGAATTGAAAGATATTGCAGCTCTTGCTCAGAGAGAGAGAGAGAGAATCTCCAGTTCTCCTCTTCTGTTACTGTCTGCTATACCATGGGATGTAGGCAAAGCTCTGAGGAGAAAGAGGCAGCGCGGCGGTCCCGGAGGATTGACCGCCACCTGCGCTCTGAGAGTCAACGACAACGACGTGAGATCAAGCTCCTACTGCTGGGTACAAGCAACTCTGGCAAGAGTACTATTGTCAAGCAAATGAAAATCATTCACAGTGGTGGCTTTAACTTGGAGGCTTGCAAGGAATACAAACCTCTGATTATCTATAATGCCATTGACTCCCTCACACGCATCATTCGTGCTCTAGCCACCCTTAAGATAGAGTTCCACAATCCTGACAGGGCCTATGATGCCGTGCAGCTTTTTGCCCTGACAGGCCCAGCTGAAAGCAAAGGAGAGATTACTCCTGAGCTTCTGGGAGTCATGAAACGGCTCTGGGCAGACCCTGGTGTGCAGGAGTGCTTCTGCCGATCCAATGAGTACCACCTAGAGGATAATGCTGCATACTATTTGAATGACCTAGAAAGGATTGCGGCACTGGACTATATCCCTACAGTGGAAGATATTCTGCGTTCTCGGGACATGACCACAGGGATTGTGGAAAATAAATTTACCTTCAAAGAGCTGACTTTCAAAATGGTGGATGTGGGTGGACAGAGGTCTGAGCGCAAAAAATGGATCCACTGCTTTGAAGGGGTTACAGCAATAATTTTCTGCGTGGAGCTGAGTGGATATGACTTGAAGCTGTATGAGGATAACCAAACGGTGAGTACTTCTGGGTTTCTTCTATGTTTTGGCTTATTATTATTTGTAGTTCAGTCGTGTCTAGAGGCCCAAGCCCCACTGTCCTACACAGGTAACAAAAAGACACCTGTCCAAAAGAGCATACATGGAATCTAGTAGTATTTTTTCTGCACTCACAACGTGGCAACTATGTTTCCTAGCAGCACGTAGCCTTTCTCCATTGGCTTTGTTTCTTCAGTGCTATCAATAGGACTTCCTCATGTGGCACAGTAGTGCAAAATGAGTTTGTGTCTAAGGCAGAAGCTTCGGACCTATTGGGCTAAGCATTACTCCAAAAGTCAGTAAAAATCTGGGAGAGGTCTTTGGGCAGTTATGGCTTCCTTTTATAAAGGGACACAGTCAACTAGAAAATCACATTTCAGATGGGAAATACTGTACCTACTACAGTGACAAATAACACTTAAAATTACTATAATTGAAAAGTTAGCGAAAATAATTTTCTCCATTTCAATCTATTTTATGCATTTGACAGCATTTTGTGCGTAGTCAGTTTTGATTTCCCCTGTAGCGTCAGTTTTGTTCTTGCTTATAAAGATCAGCGTGAGCAGAAAAAGCCTTTAAAACATTTAAAAGAAATGTTTTATAAAAAGATAAAATTTTAAAGGGTGCGATCAGAAACTGGGATTTTTAAAATTAGTCAGTTTCCAAACAATCAAGTTGACAGTGAGTGCCCTTTAAGTGGCATGGAAACTGTCATTAGAAGTCTGCTTTATGGCTACTTTTGTTATGCAACCAGTCTACTTATTGTCCAATAAATAACTATTGGTCCTGAATTCTCCTTGTAATACTAATACTAGTCTTCAGTTTGCTTAGCACACAGATACTGTAACTATGGAAATAGTTGTATATGTGAGTGTGTGTATGCATGTGTTTGCTATCGCTTTCAGACTGCTTAACTTGACCTTTTTAGGTACTATTTGGACATTTTACATATTTTTTGCTATTGTAACCCCATAAATGGACATGATGCTTAAGAAACAATCAGATGTGTTGGTAGAAATATCTAAAGATTCCTACAGCTCCCTACTTGCCCATATTCCAGTTTAAAAACAACTGACCATCAGGAGGAACTAAAATCCACCCCCAGAAAATCACTGTCTGGAGACAACTAATTTACTGTTTACCCAAAGGTGCACCCACTTCCTATCATCCCCCTCAGACATCTTCAGTTGTTTCACCTTGGTGGAACTTTCCTGAGGCAAGGCAGCCTCTGGAGCACCCCAGAATGCTGTGTGCGTTGTTCTTTCACAGAAGAAACAGTACTTCAGTGAAGGGGGATCCCAAGAATATGTTTTGTATACAGTATTTAGACTCTAATTGCGATGGTTATGTACATTCTCAGTGCTTGTATTACAGTAAGTCACTTAAGAAATCCTTTCTACCACTCTAATGATCTGTTTTTGGCAGACTGTTACGGGATCTGCTCGTTATGGAAATACTCCACTAACCGCATTAATTGTCATAGCTAGTTCAGTCATTTTATTGTTTTCTTCTGTATGTAGTGTGTTTGTTATGTCTGAGCTTTGCCAGAGAATATCCTGGTAAGAATTCATGATAATGTGCTTTCTGTGTATCTGCTCATACATACATAAACGGGATCAAATCCAGGCCCTATGTGAATTCATGATGTGAAGCTACTAATAGCTGTGTGATGTTGCTGGGCTTCCCGGATGCCTAAATGAACTCTGGGTGCCTGGGACTCCACGATGAAGTGGCAAGTAGCACCTACTAAATCCATCCCCTTCCCATGGCTGTGACACAGAGCAGCCAAGTGCTGGGAAATAAAGTTGAAAGGGGGAGTGTCTCCTTAACATCCCAGCAAGGTCAGGGAGCTAAATTCCTCCTTAAATACGTAACATCCTGAGCGAATGAATGAATCCTGTTGTCTAATCTGACAACTAACTCAGAAATAGATCTTTAAACCTGGGGAGACAATGTATTCTTCTGGTTGAAGATGCCTTTCCTTCTAAATTTATGGGGGGAAGAACATAGCTTTCATGGGCTCTGTGAGGTGAAGTGGAAGTGTTAGGCGCCAGATAGGATTTCTTGCAGGGTGAGGAACTACTTTTCATGTGCTTCCCACTCCCCTAAAGAGCTCCATACCACTTACCTGGAGAGTGGAACCTTTCAGACTTTAACTATCTCACTGCTTTGCACTGGGCCCAATCGTCCTTAGCATTGATCAGTTAAGTATTCTGCTAAGATTTGTGGCAGTCAAGGGCTATCATGCTTAATGATGCATAACACATAGTCAAGACCTCTACGGTTGGGAATTCCTGGAATAACTGCAGCAAGGTTTTTAAAAATCTGTAACAGCTTCTTGAAAATTGTAGCACATCATATTCATTACGTCACTGAATGAAGACAAGTTGATGACAGTACTTCAGACTGTTTAAGACTTGTCTCTCTAATCTATTTCAGTTATTTATCTGGTGCCATTCCAGCCAGACCTTTTATTTAACAAAAAACAAACAAGACTCTTGCAGCAGCACTTTCCAAGAACCTTATTTCAATTTTTTGGTGGAAAGCCACTCTATTAAGCAGACAAGATTCTAATGGAAGGTCTGGCAGTAGGATAACATTGTTCTTCTTCTAGGCGTGGTCTAAATGTTAGATTATAGGGCTGTAAATCCACTCCCTCCACTCCTCATGTAACAGGTAAGGAGGTGGGTTAAATATCATGATGTGAAACCTACTATAATTATTGGTACATTAAAGAAGCTGCTAAAATCTCTTCTTATTGTAAATACTATAACACTTCTCTGTGAGGTATGTGGGTTTTGTTTGTTTGTTTTGCTTAATCCAGTTTCTTGCAGATGTTCCTCCCGTTAAATGTAGTTAAAGCAAAAGTTTCAGAAGTACAGCAAAGCTGCCTAGGTGCAGTGACACTTAGGTCTGAGCAAAGACTGCAAAATATTTTCCACAAACTTTCATTTACTGTTTTTAAAAGATTGCTTTGACTATTTAAACCTCTTGTGTGCTCACTTTTCAAGAAAATAAATTTACTGGCAGGAATGTGCACTTAAACTGAAATTTGACCTAGTATTCCAGAATATTCCTAGTATTCCAGAACATTAAATACTAAAAATGAGCTACCAGCTGACATTCTACAGACTAAGACATTATTTAGAGAATTATTTTTGAGCAATAAATTTGAGAAAATTGCTGTTAGTTTATGGATAATTTATAGACAGAAAGTGGCAAAATTAATTGAATAAAAGGAAATTAGGTAATTCTAAGACTTGAGACCAGGTTGTGCAGAAGTATTTTTTCCCACAACAATAATCTGTAACACAAAAACAGGATCTGACTGCAAAACTCTCACAAACATTGCACCCAAATAAAGGCATTTATTTCCCGCATTTTATTCAGATTCTCAAATAAATGGAGGAATAGCCAAATACAAATAGCAAGCCCTTTAGGAGATTTAATTGGTTTACGTAAATTTCCACATCCCCAACTTTTCTGACTGGTTCTGAAGAAAAACTTCCTTTGGTTTCAACATGTGAAACAAAATCTTTGCTAGAAAAAGACTTTGGCTAGGAAGAAAAAACCTGCTGGTGAAAAGCCTCCAGGTTATGTCGTCTCACTGAACTCCCCAGATTATGCTGTTAGAAATGCAATCATAATCCAAAGTGGCTCACCAGTAAATTATGTCTTCCTATGACTCCATCTCAAATAAGCCCAACAAAAACTCTTGCGAAAATGGAACCAGCTGATCTCAGTTCCTTTAACCCCAATGTCTACATTGCCACAGTTCCAAATGATTTGCCAGGTTTATTCATGCTATTAAGAATCAGGAGGGATCTTGTGATCATTTTTGCTGTAATGTGAAATTCCCATATTTACATTTAAGTTTGTATTGCAGATTTTCTCCAGATTGCCATGGCACTTCTGGTGTGTGGAAAAACTCTAATGTAGGCAGCTATTGAATATAAAGTAATCCCAGTGATAAGTGGTACTAACTGTGTAACCAAATCCTTTTATACCATGTCTCTTTAGTGGCAGAATGGCAAGTCATCTTTCTCTGTTCACCATCATTCTATTTTGCTACTGTCATGTGGTTTCTGGGCTAGTAATACTTTACAAGTATTTTTGTGGCTGTCCACCTTCCCGACCTTCATTATATGATTCCCATTGGGAGTTTGGTTTTCTTGGCAACGAGTAAGTGTAGTAGGAAGTAGAGCCCACACTGGTGTCCATAGAAACACCCTGTCTGGAGAGATGCTGTTGGCCTATAGAGGCAGTTGTATTTATAAAATAACACACTTGTTATGTAAAGATGGAGAAGATGCATGATACATTTTAGATAACAATTAAACAATATTTTGTTATAAGCTGTATACCAGCATATATATACATTGCTGTTTAATTTTTATGATAACTCGAACAGCTAGGCAGACAGATTTAGGTATCATAGTTGATCCATCATTGATACACTGGCTGGAACAATCATGTCATTGTGTGTGATGCTATACTAGCTCGGAGAAACAGTAATTCTGACTGGGGAAATGAGCTGATATCAGCATCAGTTCTGACAACTATTTGCAAGGAGGCAAAACCTTCATTGGATAGTATGTCCAAATTGATTACAGGAGGGTTCACAATCAGTGAAGGCTGGACATCTGTTTCTAGAGTTAGCTTCCATTCTTTTTTTCCATGAACATTGTTGGTTTATTCCTGTTTGTGGACAGGTTTTTCTTTTTCATTCACTTCTTAAACATTTAGGACTCAATGTTCAAACTAAGGAACCTTTATATATATATAGTGGCCTCTTTTATGCACATACGTGCAATTTTGAGTGCTCACATAAAATATTTGGATACCCAGTTTAGGTGCCAAAAATATAAAATAAGTTCCCTATCTCCAGTACATTTATTAGTACATCTAAAATGCTTACTTTAAGATGGTTCCTGCAATTGTCAAGCAATGAAACACAGCAAGTCCATAAAGCATTCTAATGTTACCTTTTCTGAGGGGGAAATTTCATGTACTGCTCTCCCTGGCATGGAATTATCTTAAAATAACTCAACTCTCAAGATCTGTTTAAAAATGTCTGTGAAAATTAACATGAAAGATTGATATTTTAAACATCATTAGGTTATGGAGTATCAGTTGTCTGCTGGTTATGATCTACTTCTCCCAATACTGTAATTCTCTTGTGTCCTTTAGGACAGTAATCTTAGAGGAACTTTGATGCTGCAAGAAAGTTACCAAATATTCCAGACTAAAAATATAAAACCACTTATCCATCAGACATCTTCATACTTCTTCCTACGTTACTTGCTAATACCAAAGTTTGTTGTGTTGACATACGGGAATCTTTTCTCCCTGCCAATCTTCTCTTCCTTCTTGATCCTGAAGCCCTCATGCTGAACTTGTTACATCACAATAACTTTTATGTCAGCAACGGTTTTTATTCATTCCAAGCTTCTGTTTAGATCATCTGGTTTTAAAAAAAAGCCTAAATACACAGACCACCCTTTATGGATTACTAATTCCGATTTCCTGAATGGATGAGAATGATTGACTATTTTCCTACTCCAACCCACAATAAAAACCCACAATGAAATATTAACAGTGAGAAATAGATGTCATATTACAAATAACAAGGAACTACTTTAGATAGCTACTGATGGTGTATCCTTTCCCCTCACATGAAGTACTGTATTTTCAAAGTTTGAGAAGATAAGAATGAATTGATTTTTATTGCTTTCCATTATGAAATAACAGCATTATGTACCCTTCTCTGCATGGTGAAAGCATGAACAATCAGAGGGGATTTTTTCATGTGAGTGTTCTTTCTCCTTCAGCTTTATGGGGTTATATATTTGTTTGTTTTACCCCCATTTCATCTCATTGAAATCCGCATTAATTCCATGTAACAAAATCCACCATTGAAAGGCAGAGTTAGACAGTTTTGACCACTTATTTCTGCATATTTAGTGTGGGGGATGGTGTCTTAGTAAGGTCAATGTGCTTGCCATTTTGAAGGCTTAGACTTTATGAACTAACAGATAATCTTCTATGTCATAGATCCCTATGTATATATTCTGCTGTGGACATGTAGAGACACATCAGTAGTACAGAGGGCAGTATATCAGCCATTTAAAAAAAAATCTCTGAACAAGTTTTTATACTGGGAAAGGCTATCTAATATTTTGGACCTACACATACACCCAACAACCATTTTACTGTCCATGGGAATTTAATAGGTTTTTTAAATGTTTGCTATTAATAATGCTGTCTGTGTTTTAAATAAGAGCTTTGTTCATTCACTGCTTCCTAAAACTGTAGAATGACAATCTCATTTATAATAAAGACACTCTGGCATTGTAAGGGGTGCCTTAAAATCATAGAATCATAGAAGATTAGGGTTGGAAAACACCTCAGGAGGTCATCTAGTCCAACCTCCTGCTCAAATCAGGACCAATCCCCAACTAAATCATTCCAGTCAGGGCTTTGTCAAGCCGGGCCTTAAAAACTAAGAATGGAGATTCCACCACCTCCCTAGATAACTCATTCCAGTGCTTCACCACCCTCCTAGTGAAATACTGTTTCCTAATATCCAACCTAGACCTCCCCCACTGCAACTTGAGACCATTGCTCCTTGTTCTGTCATCTGCCACCACTGAGAACAGCCTAGCTCCATCCTCTTTGGAACTGCCCTTCAGGTAGTTGAAGGCTGCTATCAAATGCCCCCTCACACTTCTCTTCTGCAGACTAAACAAGCCCAGTTCCCTCAGCCTCTCCTCGTAAGTTATGTGCCCCAGCCTCCTGATCATTTTTGTTGCCCTCCGCTGGACTCTCTCCAATTTGTCCACATCCTTTCTGTAGTGGGGGGCCCAAAACTGGACGCAGTACTCCAGATGTGGCCTTACCAGTGCTGAATAGAGGGGAATAATCACTTCCCTTGATCTACTAGAGATGTTCCTATTAATGCAGCCCAATATGCCATTAGCCTTTTTGGCAACAAGGGCACACTGCTGACTCATATCCAGCTTCTCATCCACTGTAATTCCCAGGTCCTTTTCTGCAGAACTTCTGCTTAGCCAGCCAGTCCCCAGCCTGTAGCGGTGCATGGGATTCTTCCGTCCTAAATGCAGGACTCTGCACTTGTCCTAGTTGAACCTCATCAGATTTCTTTTGGCCCAATACCCCAATTTGTGTAGGTCACTCTGGACCCCATCCCTACCCTCCAGTGTATCTACTTTCCCCGCAGCTTGGTGTCATCTGCGAACTTGCTGAGGGTGCAATCCATCCCATCATCCAGATCATTAATAAAGATGTTGAACAAAACCGACCCCTGGGGTACTCTGCTTGATACCAGCTGCCAACTAGACATCGAGTCGTTGATCACTATTTGTTGAGCCCAATAATCTAACAAGCTTTCTGTCCACCTTATAGTCCATTCATCCAATCCATACTTTTTTAACTTGCTGGCAAGAATACTGTGGGAGACTGTATCAAAAGCTTTGCTAAAGTCAAGATGTATCATGTCCACTGCTTTCTCCATATCCACAGAGCCACTTATCTCATCATAGAAAGCAATCAAGTTGGTCAGGCATGATTTGCCCTGGGTGAATCCATGTTGACTCTTCCTGATCATCTTCTTCTCCTTCAAGTGCTTCAAAATGGTTTCCTTGAGGACCTGCTCCATGATTTTTCCAGGGACTGAGGTGAGGCTGACAAGCCTGTAGTTCCCCGGGTTCTCCTTCTTCTCTTTTAAAAAGATGGGTACTATATTTGCCTTTTTCCAATTGTCCGAGACCTCTCCTGATCGCCACAAGTTTTCAAAGATAATAGCTAATGGCTCTGCAATCTCATCAGCCAATTCCCTCAACACCCTCAGATGCATTAGATCTGGACGCATGGACTTGTGCATGTCCAGCTTTTCTAAATAGTCCTTAACCTGTTCTTTCACTACTGAAGGCTGCTCACCTCCTCCCCATACTGTGTTGCCCAGGACAGCAGTGTGGGAGCTGACCTTGTCTGTGAAGACTGAGGCAAAAAAAGCACTGAGTACTTCCACATCATCTGTCACTAGGTTGCCTCCCATCCATTATGGGTCCCACACTTTCCCTGACCTTTTTCTTGTTGCTAACGTACCTATAGAAACCCTTCTTGTTACCCTTCACATCCCTTGCTAGCTGCAACTCCAGTTGTGTTTTGGCCTTCCTGATTACACCTCTACATGCTCGAGCAATATTTTTATATTCCCCCCTAGTCATCTGTCCCAATTTCCACTTCCTGTGTGCTTCCTTTTTGTGTTTAAGCTCACCAGAGATTTCACTGTTAAGCCAAGCTGGTTTCCCGCCATATTTGCTATTCTTTCTGCACATCAGGATGGTTTGTTCCTGCTCCCTCAATAAGGCTTCTTTAAAATACAGCCAGCTTTCCTGGATTCCTTTCTCCCTCATATTAGCCTCCTAGGGGATCCTGTCCATCAGTTCCCTAAGGGAGTCAAAGTCTGCTTTTCTGAAATCCAGGCTCCATATTTTGCTACTCTCCTTTCTTCCTTTTCTGGGGATCCTGAACGCAACCATATCATGGTCACTGCTGCCCAGGTTGCCACCCACTTCTACTTCCCCTACCAATTCTTCCCTATTTGTAAGCAGCAGGTCAAGAGGAGAACGGGAGTGAATTATTTTTACATTCGCTATAGGGCTCTTTTACACCTCTAGGATGGTGTAAGGTGGCATTAAGTGTAAATGAGAATCAGGGCATAATGCTGAATTTACAACAAAATAACTTCTAGCAGCAAATTGCAATGTGAAAAACGTAAGACTGATTTCACTGAAGGATCACGCTGAAGAAGAGATTAGGCTTCAAGGAAGACTGCCCTTGTTAAATAACTACTATTAATTGTCACAAAGGAATCCAACTTTGGATTCTAAGCCTTCCAGGCTGGCAGGAGTTAGAAACATGGTAAGTTAGTTCAGCTGCTGAGGGAGGAAAGCAGATCATGTCACTTCCAAAATATTACTTCTGACTGCTGCTTGCAGCAACACTAATGGGCTTCGAAGGCTATTATGCAGGTCAAGGAGGAATGGGCTTGAGAATCAATAGGATGGAGAAGGTAGTTCTAAAAGGAAAATGAGATTGAATCCAAAGATTCTCTTCCTCCCCCCATAAATATATTCTTAAATATCAAGAGAACACATAAAAATACTGGCCAAGTATTTTTCTTGTTAGAGAAAATTTATCTTTTTTGAAGTTTACTCCAGTATGACAAGAACTTAATTTATTTCTTTTTGTTTTCATATATCTAACTATGCATTAGATCCTGCAAGTCAGCATCTGTATTTACAGAACAAAAGTAGTTAAGGAAAAATCAAGAGAAGGCAGTCTGATCTTGCAGACATTGAATGTCCAGAGTTTGGGGAGCATGAGAACAGCAGGAATCAGGTTTTTATACTCTCTTACAGCGATTGCAACATTTGTCAGAAAACAATATAGAATATTACCAGAATGCTTTGTACATGTATCAAACATATAGGCAAGCTGGAAAACTCACTGAAGTAACTACCAAATTCTCAAAAATGTGTATTACGAAATTTATGGTGAAACAGCTATTTTATGCACCAGTAAAACTATCACGTTCCATCCAATAGTATCAAGTATGTTAGCAGGATGAGACCCTGTTCCTATATTATACTTAATTTTGCAAACCAAAGAATTGACTAATAAACTCACTATTCTGAGGGGCTTCCAAAAACATGCCCAGAAAACTTAAGAGCACTCCCATTTACAGTACTATACATGCAGGAACACACACTTATGCCCACAGACATCGATGCCTGTAAAATGAATAACTGCAGCTAATGTACTAATTCACACGCATATATACAAGAGTTTGCACCCACATACAGATTTATTGTCAAATTTTACAGGATATTTGTTGATGTTTCCTTTGGCCATAAAATGTATACAGTTTGGATAAAACACTAAATCAACAGCACATTTGCAAAAAACATTCATCACTTGTTCAGTAGAACAGGCAGCATGTATTGGATGGGGAATCACGCCGTTAAGGAGCCAACCAAGACTCCTGTAGGCGAGAGCAGCACGTGGAGCCTCCTGGCCCCTCCGCCTAGGACCCAGACCTGCTGGCCGCTTCCCAGGCGCAGTGTGGTGTGAGCCAGGACAGGTAGGGACTAGCCTGCCTTAGCGCCACAGCACCACCAACTGGATTTTTAACGGCCCAGTCGGCAGTGCTGATCAGAGCTGCCAGGGTCCCTTTTGAATCGGGTGTTCTGGTCAAAAACCGGACACCTGGTCACCCACGGTAGAACAGCAGGAAAACAACTTTCAGTGGCACAGTCCATCATACAATATGCAGAGTTGAAAGTAAACTTTTAAAAACCACATGGCTCTATTGGACCATTATTGACCAATGTGGTTAGTTTACGGAGTCCATGAGCTCTTCCAGCAGTCAACATCAGTACACATTAATTTAAAAAATATCTGTAGTCCAAACACAAAAATATTTCCCATACTTAGAGAAAACAGAAATTATGAGTTTGGCTCAGAGACCATTTTAGTGCTATAAGGTTAGATTTTAAAATATAGTTTGCCTCACCTTAATTTGGTTAAATAGCTCTTTAAATATACACAGTTAATTTTCATCCAGGGAGTAGCCTGTATTTTGTTAAAAATGCCAGTAATCTGTCAAGTAAAAGTGTACACATTTCTGAGGTGTTATTGCACTGCGGGGGGGAGGGGGAAGAGGAGGAAAGTGCATTTGAAATTTACAATACGTGTGTGCTTAAAAATATTTTTGTCAGGGAACAATTCACTGAGGTTACCCTATCTGAGTTAGTGAAAATCAAATTTCCAAACTTGGAAAAATGTGAGACATTTTTATTAAATTTGTTAGTGGACAAGAAAAAATTTTTCTGACAAAGCTGACAAAAAATCACTTGTGAAATCCAAAAGCATTAGGTGTCCATTTATTCATTTGTATATTTACAAGGTGAGTGGTAAAGATTTCAACGGCACATCTCAAGTCCAATAAAAGGTATGACCTTACTTACCTTGTCTCTCTAATATCCTGGGACTGACGCGACTACAACTGCACTGCATCTCAAGTCCCGTTAACCCTGGAGCTTATAATCACATTTTAAATAGTTTTCAAACAGCTGCTGCTAATGCCATGGGGATCCCTGAGCAGAGGATTCATTTTTTCCCTGTCTGAGGTTGGGATCCCGGGGTGAACTCCTATTTTCTTCTACCTAGTGGATGTGGTGTCACCCTGGAGAAGTGTGTATTTTAACTCATCCCCATTTTCACACCTATTCATGGTATTTCTGAACCTTGTTCAACATGGATGCACTAGCACCATTATCCATAACAGGATTCAGTAGTGTGAATACTTGACACTGCTAAGCAGATATGTGCTTAACCATTTTCAAAAATTATTATAACAAGTTTGGTTTGAAGCTATAGTTCAGACAGGGCCAAAGACAGAAGAGAGACAATTAAGGGGAAAAGAGAGAAGAAATAATTAACACCTAAATATTAGTTTTGAGCAGATAGATGTGTTTTTAGAGGAATGTAATAAAATGTGAAAAAATAGAAATGGCTCACTTAATAAGAACATGAATTTTTACTTTTTAAAAAAAGTAAAATTTGGACAAAAGTTGGCTAAAGAGCTGCTCACAGCCATCTGATAGTCAGATCTAGATCTTTGGAAAACCTATTCCTGTGCTGGATCTAAAAAAAGAAAGCTATATAAATATTTTTGAAGAACAAACCTATTTTAAAGCTTCTCCATTTCTTTCCTAACTGCAGCACTTTCCTAGTACTATATGTATGCACTGCCTCACAAACCCTTAAATTTAGCAACTAATATAATTTTAATAATTATTTATGCACTTGTGACATTTTCTAACGACCACCTCATCGCTAACCTAAACTTTCCTAGCACAGTATTTAAGCAAGTAGCCTTCTCTCATCTCTACCATCACCTTACACATAACAGTTTAACATTTTATCCAGAAACTTTCATCTCTGTTTTGCTCTTCCAATAGGACAGATGTCTCTCTTTTATGTAAAGTCAGCAATCTTACCTCATTTCTGTGGATAACATCTTATCTCTCCTCATTCTCCTTGATCTCAGTACAGACTTTGACAATGTAGACCACTCCATCTATTCATTCTGTGACAGGTTGGGTCACAGAAACCCCCTTGGGAACTGCCACCTGATGTGCTGGGACTACCTCTGAGCCTGTTTGCCCTGGCAGCTTGGGACTTCAGCACCTTTCCTGGTTGTGCCAGACACACTAGCCTGCTACAAACACGGGTCTGAACCACATCCCTGAAAAGCTGCAGGTTTAACTGAAAACAGCTTAAGAAGTGCTCCTGTCTCCAACACCCAGATACCCAGTTCCCAATGGGATCCAAACCCCAAATAAATCTGTTTTACTCTGTATAAAGCTTATACAGGGTAAACTCATAAATTGTTCACCCTCTGTAACACTGATAGAGAGATATGCACAGCTCTGGGTAAATTAATAAGTAAAAAGTGATTTTATTAAATATAAAAAGTAGGATTTAAGTGGTTCCAAGTAATGACAGACAGAACAAAGCAAATTACCAAGCAAAATAAAACAAAAACACGCAAGTCTAAGCCTACTACAATAAGAAATAAATGCAGGTAAATCTCACACTCAGAGATGTTCCAATAAGCTTCTTTTACAGACTAGACTTCCTCCTAGTCTGGGTCCAGCAATCACTCACTCCCCTGTAGTTACTGTCCTTTGTTCCAGTTTCTTTCAGGCATCTTTTTTGGATGGAGAGGCTATTTTTTGAGCCAGCTGAAGACAAAATGGAGGGGTTTCCAGGGGCTTATATAGTCTCTCTCGTGGGTGGAAACCCCTCTCTCCCCCTGTGTAGAATCACAGCTACAAGATGGAGTTTTGGAGTTACATGTACAAGTCACATGTCTATGCATGACTCAGTTCTCTACAGGCCGACGCCATTGCACACAAGTTAGCCCGAACGTTCCCAGGAAAGCTCAGATGTGGATTGGCATCTATCAAGGTCCATTGTTAGCCAAGTACTCCCAATTACTTGAATAACCCCTTCACACTATGTTGACCAAATCTGCCTTAGGTGCTTTCTACAGCAAACGCTTTAAATACAAGCATAGAGCCAACACTCATAACTTCAGATATAAAAATGATACATGCATACAAATAGGATGAATATATGCAGTAGAACATAACCTTTGCAAAGATATGTTACATGGCATATCTATCTTAAAACCTATTCCAGTTATGTCATATTTACACTCATAAGCATATTTCTATAAAGCATTATGGGGTGCAATGTCACATATTCGTCTTAGCTACACGTGTCTGTTTCCTTCCTGTCATGGACTCACTTGAACTTATCTAACCATTCTTTCCCTTTTTCTGGGACTGGCATTTCCTCTGCGTTAACACCCCTCTTCTACAAAGTACTACTGGGTTCAATTCTTGACCCTCTACTCCTGTCTAAATATCTCTAGGAATAAATTGCCTAGGGAGGTTGTGGAATCTCAATCATTGGAGATTTTTAAGGGCAGGTTAGACAAAAACACCTGTCAAGGATGGTATAGATAATACTTAGTCCTGCCATGAGTGCAGGAGTCTGGACTAGATGATCTCGTGAGGTCCCTTCCAGTCCTATGATTCTATGATTCTTCCTCTTGGTTTTATTGTTAACCCTGTCTATGACCTTTTACACTGATGATATTCAATTACCTACCTATTTCATACAAAAAAATACAAGAAGTTTAAGGTTGCAAAGTCAAGGATCAAAAGTTAGGAAATGTCAGAAGTAAGACTGACCATGCAAGGCAAAAATTGATCTTGATAAGTTAAGAGTAGATCCATGAGGACAGCATACAAGATGACACTTGGAGTTAATCTCCTTAGCTTATGTAGGTGACATTGTACAAGTGGTTGATATGTTTGAGTTAATGAAAAATGGTATAGTCAACGTGGATTTACAATAAATGCCAAGAAGACAAAGTGGTTTCATCTTGGAAAAGGGACAACAGATAGTGTTGAAATGTCACAGTGATGAAGTCATAGAACAAGTAAAATCTTAGGTGTACCTGGGAAGCTTGGTCAGTGCCCATGGTTCCATCAAGGATGAGGTTAAAAGATTATGTCCTTTGGCTACAAGTTCTGTACAGAAGTTGATGAAATTATGGATTAGTAAAAACCATTTGGTACTGAACCAAAAATTTATCAAACCAGTGTACTAACAATGTTACTTATGGTCTGGAAGCAGCTGCATTAAATGAAACAGACATCATGAGGCTGGAGGCAGAAGAAATGAGAATTATTCAGAAGATGGCAATTGTAAAGTGGAATGATTTTAAGACAAATTAAGTTAGAAGGGGAGTAGAATGTGAAGTCAGGATACAGGATTGGCTGCAACTGAAAATATTATGATGGAGGGATATCATAGAAGATAAACAGATGATAGGATACCAAAGAAAATAATTAGGGCTGTGGATTAATCGCAGTTAATTCATGAGATTAACTCAAAAAAATTAATCATGATTAAAAAAAATAATCATGATTAATTGCAGTTTTAATTGCACTGTTAAACAATAGACTACCAATTGAAATTTATTAAATATTTTGGATACTTTTCTACATTTTCATATATATTGTATTCTGTGTTGCAATTGAAATCAAAGTATATATTATTTTTATTACAAATATTTGCACTGTAAAAAGGATAAACAAAAGAAATAGTATTTTTCAGTTCACCTCATAGAAGTACTATAGTGCAATCTGTTTGTCGTGAAAGTGCAATTTACAAATGTAGATTTTTTTGTTACATAACTGCTGTAAAAAAAAACAAAAACAATGTAAAACTTCAGAGCCTACAGGTCCACTCAGTCCTCCTATTTGTTCATCAAATGTTTGTTTACATTTACAGGAGATAATGCTGCCCTCTTATTATTTACAATGTCACCAGAAAGTGAGAACAGGCATTTGCATGGCAGTTTTGTAGCTGGCACTGCAAGGTATTTAAATGGCAGATATGCTAAACATTTGTATGACCCTTACTGCTTTGGCCACCATTCCAGAGGACATGCTTCCATGCTGATGACGCAAGTTTAAAAAAAATGTGTTAATTAAATTTGTGACTGAACTCCTTGGAGGAGAATTGTATGTCCCCTGCTCTGTTTTACCCGCATTCTGCCATATATTTCATGTTATAGCAGTCTCTGATGATGAACCAGCATATGTCGTTCATTTTAAGAACTCTATCACTGCAGATTTCACAAAATGCAAAGAAAATACCAATGTGAGATTTCTAAAGATAGCGACAGCACTCAACACAAGGTTTAAGAATCTGAAGTGCCTTCCAAAAGGGACTAGGTGTGGAGCATGCTTTCAGAAGTCTTAAAAGAGCCACACTCCGATGTGGAAATTACAGAACCTGAACCACCAAAAAAGAAAATCAACCTTCTGCTGGTGGCATCTGACTCAGATAATGACAATGAAGATGCGTCAGTCTGCACTGCTTTGGATTGTTATAGAGCAGAACCCGTCATCAGCATGGGTGCATGTCCCCTGGAATGGTGGTTGAAGCATGAAGGGACATATGAATCTTTAGCTCATCTGATACATAAATACCTTGCGACGGCAGCTACAACAGTGCCATGAGAATGCTTGTTCTCACTTTCAGGTGACATCGTAAACAAGAAGCAGGCAGCATTATCTCCTGCAAATGTAAACAAACTTGTTTGTCTGAGAGATTGGCTGAACAAGAAGTGGGACTCAGTGGACTTGCAAGCTTTAAAATTTTACATTGTTTTATTTTTTGAATGCATTTTTTGTACATAATTCTACATTTGTAAGTTCAACTTTCACGATAAAGAGATTACACTACAGTACTTGTATTAGGTTAATTGAAAAATATTATTTCTTATGTTTTCTTACAGTGCAAATACTTGTAATCAAAATAAATATAAAATGAGCACTGTACACTTTGTACTCTGTGCTGTAATTGAAATCAATATATTTGAAAATGTCGAAAACATCCAAAAATATTTAAATAAAAGGTATTCTATTGTTTAACAGTGTGATTCATAGCGATTAATTTTTTTTAATCACTTGACAGCCCTAAAAATAATGCAAATGCAACCAAGGTCAATCGGTCCTAGAGCCCAACAGTTAACTAGATAGTGGGATGTTGTACACAGGGACATGACCAGAACAGGTTTAATGGAAGAACAAACAAAGCAAGGAAGGATAGGAATGAATGGCAATGCTGTACTGTTCCCTGTGTCTGAAAAGATGCATTGGGATGAGAAGAAGAAGAATGCAAGGTTACTATAGTTAATACCTTCACTGCTAAAGGAATGGGTGTGTCTCTGCAGCTGCTTTCAACAGAATATCCACAGTATTGCCAACTCTCATGATTTTATTGCAACTCTAGTGATTCGGGGTTTTTACCTGACTCATGAAAACATTATGAAAGGCTGTCAGCACAAAAAATTTTCCTGTATTCAAAGCGGCCACCTTCTATTACTGTCAATGGGGCTGAAGTCAGCAAGATGGCTGCCATTTCCCTACAGTCTATGTGCATATGGAAGAAAGGCTGCCCTTAATAAAGTTGGTTGCTATGTCTCACTGTTTACAGTTAGATTGAAGCTAAATGTTAAATGGCTGCCACTCTATGGGTTGTGGGCGAGCAGGACACAGGAAGTGTGAGAAGCAGCAGAGACACTGTGAACAATAGATAGGAAAAAGCAGGGGGAGCAGGAGGCAGATTTAGAGGTTGCAGGGGAATGGAGTACAGGAGGGATGTGGGGGCAGGAAGGAGGCTGATGGAGGTGGGAGACAGAGGATAAAATGGTGGCTCCCCCAGCTTGGGTGTAGTGGTGGGTAAAAGGAGTTCCCTTTGAGCAGCCAGAGGAAGGAAGTATTCCAGTATTCCCACTCTTGTCAACTGATCATGAATAACAGAATTTTGGAGCCCGCAGGAGCAGCTGTTGTGATGACTCAAGAAGTTACTCTGATGCCATGATTTTCAGGGTTGGGCACATAGGCAGAGCTGTGTGCGAGAGCCTCCTGACACAGTCCTGCCCTACCACTAAGCCCTGCCTTCATGTATGGCTCAACAGCAGAAAGAAGGTCCCAGGGCAGCTGGCGGCAGGCTGGGAGGGGAGTCGGGGAAATAGTGCTGCTGGGTTCCAGGTGGAGGTGTCCTTGGGCAGCAGGAAGGAGAGAAGTGTTGCTGCTTGTTCATGACTACAATAGAAAATGGAAGGCAGTTCCTCTGTCTCAGAGGTGAGGAGAGGGTAAGTGAAATATCTATCTGAACAGCCAGGGAGAGGTGTCCATTTTTGTGTGCATTTAAGGCTGACTTCTCACCGTGAAATTCTCTCTCACACAGTAGTAGATTAATATAGGGTAGGTCAAAAGACAAACTAAAAAACATAATTTGACTTAAAGAAAATCTCATGAATGTCTGTGTCAATCTCATGATTTTTGAGTGTCTGGGTCATGATTTTTGATCTCCTGAGGTTGGCAATACTTTATCCATTTGTTTGGTTATATCATTAGAGCATCCCATATGAATTGGCCAGCATGAGTGAAAAGCGGCCAATTGATTCCCTCAACAAAACTGGCTCTATCTTGGGAAACATTGGGACTAACAGCACAAGCATATTAGTATTTTAAAACTGCCTGATTGTAAGTATGAGTATAGACAAAAAGACTATGTTCCTGCATAGATAGGTTCAAAGGTTAGACCAGACCCCCTCTGAACATTACTTCTTTCTCTATTTCTCCTTCAAATTGAAAATGTTCCGTCCAGATGCAATAATTTGGAGTTTCATAACCTGATTTCATTTTATTATTTTCAGTCCAAGGCTCAAGGTGAGATCCTGGTTTCAATTACACCAATGTAAATCCAGAGTAACTTCACTGACTTAAATGGAATTATTCTAGATTTACAATGGTGCAAATGAGACTTGAATCTGGCACAAAGTTTTAATTAATTTTAATCCTTTGGTATTTTTTCTGTATTCTCACTGGTGTTTAAAATTTGTTCCTATGTAGTATCTGTGAATTTCATTTAGATGGTATGTACTCTCTTTTCTATAATTAATTAAGATATTAAATAAGCCTGGACATACAACAGATCCCTGTGGTATCTGGCTAGATGCTTCTTCTAAAGTTGATGATTTGTATTTAGCACTCCCCTTTTATTTGGTCTTTCAGCCACTTTGTCTATTTTCAGAGTTCCTATCAAAACCAATATTAAGTAATTTTGAGAGTACAGTTTGAGACACTTTATCAAATATTTTACTAAAATTCAAATATGTTGCACTGGCCACTTTCTCTTCCTCTGCTATTTTTGCAGTTCTGTCAAACCAATGAATCAACAGAAATGTCCAACAAAATCTATTCTTTAAAAAAAAAATCGGATTCCATTATTCTCCAGAAGTTTTGTGATTGTTTTCTCTTATTTCTTCCATTCTTTTATTTAACTTCTGCAGAACTGTCAGTGTTTACATTCTAAACCTTATTCTTTGGGCTGTTAAAATTTACTTGCAGCACAAATTTCACATTGAGAATTTGGTTCATATCAGGTTGTTTTTTCAGTTAAAGAGGCAAGGAGAAACAAAGCATTTTGACTTCATATTTTATATTTGTAACTCTTTCTAGTGATTATCTTTATTTTAAATTCATTACATGAAAATATACAGAATGCTATATTGTAATCAGATTAGGCCCCTGTGATCTTCAAAACCCCCAGAAACAATGCATTTATATAAGAAAGCCAGCTATTCTTCATGCATATCAAAACACTTTTCCCCACATGGAATCTTTTGTGATCCCTACAGAGACCTCAGGGCTCACTATTTTCCCTCTTTAACATTTTCCACCTTCAAGGCTCCACATCAGAGCTACTATCCTCCTAACTGTGGAAGACAAGTCAGGACTCCTTTGACAGCACAATGGCATCATTCCTAAATTGGCTGCAAGAGTCACTACTGAGTGACATGTTTCAGAGTAGCAGCTGTGTTAGTCTGTATCCGCAAAAAGAAAAGGAGGCCTTCTGGCACCTTAGAGACTAACAAATTTATTTGAGCATAAGCATAAGCTTTTGTGAGCTACAGCTCACTTCATCCGAAAGAACAGAAGGGGGGTGGCATAGGAATCACCTGAACATCAGGAAGAGGCAGGTCTACCTAATTGAGACTCCGTACTAAAAAGAACACATAGGCTTGTAACCAGAGCAGATCCAGAGAACAGAAATGTGTGTTGTCTGCTGGGAGTAAAGATGCAGGAGGTGGACCTGAGGCTGAAGAAAATCCTAACCGGCATGAGAAAGAATCCACTAATTGTCTGCATGTCAGAACAAATGTTACTGCTAGATTATCACTGGGATGCAACAAGGAAGACTACTCCAGCTGGGGAAGATGCTTAAAGAAATGAAAGCTCAGTTGATCTTCAGTGGAATTCTACCTGTCCCTAGAGGAGGAGGGTGAAGGTGAGACAAGATTATGGGGATCAACAGATGATGGCTCAGGCAATGGTGTTATGAGGAGAGCTTTGGGATGTTCAACCACTGAGAGGCATTCATAGACAGGATTGTTCTGATGGGATGACTTCATCTGAGTAGGGAGGAAAATAGACTTCTGGGATGAAGACTGGAACAACTGATTAAAAGAGTTTCAAACTAGGAATTTGGGGGACACAGTTGGGAGTTGCTCATGTAATCTTCATGCCGGATTCTGATATTGAGTGGGAGGTAAATCAAATAAAAGAGAAAAGGAACCACAGAGGGTAGGAGAATGGACAACAAGAGGAAAGATTGCACCAGTACTAATGACAGTAACAGTCAGATAGGCAATTCTGTCAGCAAAATGACTGTATTTAATTTTGCAAGGAATCTGGGAGAAGCCAAGTAGACACAACTAAGATGTCTGAACACCAATGCAAGGAGCCTGGGTAACAAAATGCAGGTACTAGAACTACTGGTGCAGGAAGTTAAATCAGCTATCAGAGAGATAATGGAAACATGGTGGAATAGTAGTCATGACTGGAATACAGGTATTGAAGGGTATGTATGTGCTGTTCAGGAAAAACAGAAATAAAGGTAAACATGGTGGAGTATCATTGTATACTAATGATGAGGTAGACTGTAAAGAAATTAGAAGTGATAGAACAGATAAAACTGAATCTGTTTGGGTCAAAATCACTTTGGGGAAGAATGGTAAGAGGCTGTACTGGAATAGTGCTTGGGGTCTGCTACAGACCACCAAGTCTCTGATTTGGATATGGATAGAGACCTTTTTAATATTTTTAATGAAATAAATGCTATTGGGAATTGTGTGATTATGGGAGTTTTTTATTTATCAGATATAGATTGGTGGACAAGTGCTACTAAAAATGGCAGGGCCCAGATATTTCTGGATGTGATAGCTGACAGATTTCTTCACCTAACAGTCAATGAACTAATAAGAGGTGATGCCATTTTAGATTTAGTATTTGGAAGTAGCAGGACCTCACAGAAGACCTGTTTGTAGAGGACAACCTTGGTTTGAGTTATCATGAGTTAATTCAGTTTAAACTAAATGTAAAGATAAACAAAAATAGATCTGCAACTAGGGTCCTTGTTTTCAAAAGGGCAAACTTAAAAAAGTTAAGAGAATTATTTGGGGAAGTTGACTAGGCTGCAGAACTCAAGGATCTGAATGTGGAGAAGGCTTGGAATTAGTTTCTATACCTTTAACTTAAGGTATCTGGAACCTGCATCCCAAGCAAGGAGGAAAAATTAATAGAGAATGGTTGCAGACCCAACTAGATGAACAGGCATCTCAAACAAGTTATTAAGAGAAAGCCAAAAGCCTATAGGGAATGGAAGAAGGGGTGGATCGGCAAGAATAGCTACCTCTTAGAGGTCAGAAAGTTTAGAGCTAAAGTGAGAACTGCCAAAAGCCAAGCAGACCTGGACCTTGCAAAGGAAATTAAAACCAATAGTAAAAAGTTCATTAGCCATATAAATAAAAAGAAAATATGGAATGAAAAAGTCAGCTGGGATTCCAGTTATGGGAACCTTCATGAAGCAGTGCCCTGATAAATATCAGCCCTGGATGTCTGTGGACCTAGCAGTGCTGACTCCTTTTTACACTACTGCCTTTTCAATACCAATTTGAATCCCAGTAGTGTGAATTCTCATAGCAGTAGAGCAGAGAGAGATGTTGGAAATTTTACCATTGACTTTGATGTGAGTAGAACCAGGCCCCATATATTAATTCCCTGTACTTTGCTGCCCTGAAATGTAGTGCTTTTTATTTCTGTGTTCATTGCAGACATTCTGTATGTGGGGAAGTAGTTAATTGTGTTTGGTTTTATCTTCTTTATTAATCTTGCATATTCCTTCATTAATAAGTAAATTATTGGCAACTTTTAGTTTGGAGCTTTTACTTTCTGATTCACAAAGTTAATTTCTGTGTCTGTGTAACTGAGGAGCTGATAATATATGTTTGAATTTATTAGTCAAAAGATATGGAAGTAATTGGTCCTTGCGGTTCCAATTTGGTCATCTATCATTCTTGCTCTCCTTCAGTTTTGGTAATCTGTATAAGATTACCATTACTGTTTCTTCGTTTTCATTCTTTGTAACCTTATGAAAATAATTTTACCATCACACTCTTTGCTGATGGATTATAGCTCTCTGGCATTATAAATACATTTGAAATAATTATCACTCATCTCCAACCTCCTACTTCCTTAATATCTATCCTTCAAAGATTATACCCATTTATAATTGATATTCCACTTTTCCAGTTGTGAAAATCATCACATCAAGTGTCACTAATGTGTTCTATATCATCTACTACATCATCACATAATTGCTTTGGATGCTCCTAGCATTTATGTACAGAATTTAAGAAAAATCTCTCATTCATTCAAATAAGAGCTCTTTTGGTGGTTTACAAATTCATATGAACTGGACAACATGAGAAGTTCAGGCTAAACTCAAACTGAAATCACAAGTGTTTGTCCTGCTGTAATAGCCATTTCTCCCTGGTATTGCTGCTCTTGTCTAATAACAAGTTCTGGATGACAAAGGTGGTCTATCATATTAACTGGTCTCTGAAGAAATATAGAACAGGGATAATACATCTTATACAACATAAGCCAAATCAATTTGCTTGTTCACTGTTTAAGGAGAGCGGATGTTGCCTTCAGTTAGCAGAGCTTTGTGAATTGTTAGCCATCCTGTTCCTCTTCCCCCACACCCTCTTCCCAACTACCCATCTATCCATAAGGAACAACATAAAATGAGGTTGTAAAATGGTGCCTTCAGGGACTTTTCTACTGTGAGCTCTCTGTACCGCCCCATCCCTCTACACTGCTTGATTTGTAGCTAAATAGAGCTTATAGCTAAAAATGGAACTAATTTGCTTCTTTAAAACAGATTAGCGTAAAAAGCCACTCAATAACTTACTGTAGCAGCCCGGTTAGGGACTTCTGCGTGACATTTAAAAAAACAAACCGGTATAACCTTAAGAAAATCTTTTAAGGATTATTTCACTTAATTAGAGCTATAAAATTCAGTTTAATTTACCATCTTTTCTAATTCTCTTTTATCACTAATCATTATGCATTTATTCAACATGAAAGTTCAAGACATATTTTACATCATGCATATTGTTAAATACCGCATTTCACTTTCATTTGAGACATATCACCATATTATGGTACCAAAAACGGAGTCTGTTATCAGAAGCACTCTAATGTCAGAGGGTATGGATGGATGAATCTAAGATAAAGACTCATCAAGAAAAACAAGCAGAACACTCCTAAGAAATCATGTCAGACACAGACTAGTTATGCTCATCAAAAGTCATGAAAGCCAGTCTCACTCAGGAAAATTGTTTTAATAATTGTGGTGCTGAATTATTATCTTATCTATAACATCAGGACTATGAGATTTGGCAGAGATGGATTCTAATCACTACCAAAGGTGAACGAGCCAAACTGTAGTAATGAGACGATGCCCTATGCAGAGGTACTCTACTAAGCATTCCATGACTTGCCAAACAGGAGTGAAGATACAGATCTGGAGTGAAATCCTAGCCCACTGAAATCAGTAGAAATTTGCCATTGACTTCAGTGGGGTCAGGAGTTCATCCCTGAGGTGGATTTCTAACACTGGTTTACCAGACCATGATAATGAGATAATCAAAGTTTTAAAAACTATGCTAACCACTGTGATACCTGAGCACCATACACATTTAAAAACATTTTAAGTATGTTATTTTCCCCATCCTTCTCTACATAATTTTTTAAAAAGTAATATATTTATTGTGGCAAAGTTAAGTCAAATAAATTAGTTTTGGATTTTGTGCTGAAGGTAATAAGATCCATGGACATTCTGATGTGTTCAAGAGTAAGTTTCACTGCTGTAAGACAGCTGCCAAGAGATTTCTGTCCCCTATACTCTTGAGTCTCTCCCTTGTTGCTGACAATCCATAGTTTCAGTGGAATGTAGTTGTCATTGTTGGTCAATGGTGGTTTTGGTGATGATAATCTTTTGAATAACTGTTTTGATGGGAAACTCCTTTCATTCAGGGTTTTACTGAAAAATACTGATTCAAGCTAAAACAGAAACCTTTACGGTAATTATATTCCTCCCTTCCAGCCTTCACCAAGAATCCTTTCTCCTTACAGGAAACTGAAAGTTCCAGTGCATACTCATAATCATTGATTCTGAAATCAGTCTCACAAATGCTTTTTTATTACATCTTCCTCACTATTACACAAACTGCCTCCTAAAGGATTTACTAAATCCTAGAGTCATTCATTTTTCAAAGACTTTCTGTCTCTCCATTATGTTCTTGTTTGGAAATGGACCTAGATCTCTTCATATAACGTTACAATGCTTTTCAAAAGCCACAGAAACTGGGAGCACCCAAAACACCCTCAAAAGACCATAGCATGTCAGGGAACCAAGCCTACAAAGATCAGACTGGTAGAAATAATATTGATAATTCACTGTCCACTTAAAATATTAAACAGATTTTATTATCTTGCACAAAACCAAAATATCTTTAGAACAATGATACTTTTAATCTTTGTAGTTTTTATGACATTTTGCTGTTATGTAATTCTTTCCATGAAACACCTAGCACCTGTTTCAGGTGCTGAGTAGAAATTATGCTAATTCTCAACAATTTAACTGTACATTAACAAGTAGTTTATTCTGAAAATATTTTGGCTGCCAGTTGCTAACATTTTTAAGGGAACTTTGGTGATAGATATTGATCCAAAACCACTCTTAAATTAGAAGAATTTAAAAATTATTCAACTTGTGTAATGACTAAATAATTTTTGGAGGAAGTGAGAGAGAGAAAGGTATGCTGGGAACTGTGATAATACCGTTTTCAGTTACAGGGAGAGCAGTACTTTTGATCTCACTGCAGTCCCCCTCGAGTACATCCCTCTCACAATCTTTGCTTCCTTCTGTCCTCTCAAGAGTAGAACCCTCAGTTCAACCACTCTTACGGCTCTCTTTATGGCAGTCCCCCTGTTTACCAGCCGTGATAATTCAACAGACTCAACTTTACTTGGCACCTACAAGAAATTTCCCTCAGGAAGCCTGTGACCAGCAGCAGATTGAAGTGATGCAGAACAGCTTCTTCAAAATACTCATTGTTCTTTCATCCAAAGGCACATAACAATCGGAGAAAAGTGTTTTAAAAAAACAAAAGGCCTACACACCTGGGTTTTTCCTACATCTTATAATTTCCCTCAAAGCTAAAGCAAGCCTTGCTACCTCAACCCATCCCATGGGGCTCTGTCTATCTGCTCTCTGTGAACATCCCTCTGATGACTGAACATTCCTCCCTCCCTCCATTGAGAGATATTTTTAACTGTTTAATGTCCTTTTGATCTTAGGCTCTCAGTCTTGGCAAACCAACTGCGGTAATTTTTGGCTGGTACCTAGAAATAGTGTCTTCCCAAGAAATGGCCGAGCCATTGTTCTCTTAACTCCCTTCAAGTTGTTTACCCAGAGGTCTCTAACCTCTGACCACTTTTTTAACTCCTTCATGTTCTTCCTAACAGTGCCTTTTGATTTAAATTCATAGCATCATACAAATGCAGGGCTGGAAGGGACCTCGAGATGTCATCTAATCCAACCCACTGTGCTGAGACAGGGCCAAGTATATTTAGACCATCCTTGACAGATATTTATCTAATCTGTTATTAAAAATCTCCAATGATGGGGATTTCACAACTTTCCTTGGAAGCTTATTTCAGTTCTTGATCATCTGTATAGTTAGAAATTTTTTCTAGTATTTAACTTAAATCTCCCTTACTGCAAATTAAACCCATAATTATGCTTATAATATTTATGGATGACACAAAGCTGGGCAGGGTTGCAAGTACTTTGCGGGACAGAATTAGAATTCAAAAGGACGTTGACAAATTGGAGAATTGGTCTGAAATTAACAAGATGAAATTCAATAAAGACAAGTGCAAAGTACCTCACTTCGGAAGGAAAAATCAAATGTACAGGTACAAAATGTGGAATAACTGGCTATGCTACTGAAAAATACACTGGTCATTTCATTCACGAGAGCAGCTTCAGTCTGACAGCAAGGGTACTATAAATCCGTGTTTCTCAGCGACCATTCTGTGCACTGATGGCCGGTCCCTGAGATTTCCCTGACACAGTTTAGGAAGGCAGCAAGACAGTCTCTGGTATCTAAAAGGTTGAGAAACACTGCTATAAATCAAGAGGGCAATTATAAATTACCCCAAAAAAACCCCACATGTATCCTGAAACAAATTATTTGGGTTGAAATATAACTATTACTTTTTAGGTTTGGGGAAATACATGGCATTTTTAATGGATTTAAATTTTAAGGGCAGGATAATGTAATGTACTTGACAATTCTGACTTTTGCATTGTATGTCTGAAAGTGACTAAATTACTCATGTCATATGTGCTATGCTTTCATACTCTTAAAAATTTTAAGACTTTTTAAAAATTACCTCAGTCTCTTGGAAAATTTAAGACAAATGAAAATTCTACACTGTAAATATTTTATCAGTGAGGTTTAATACGTTGCCTGCTTTTACTCTTTAATCTTTCTAATTTTTACTGTCAGATACTTTACAAAATCTGGATATTACACCTACTATGTTCCCTTCTCCCATAAGGGCCCTGATACTACCTATGCAGTGTTCAGTACAGGGATGGGACCTAATTTTGTAATTAACAAACCTAAGTTAAGTTCTAAGTTACATGTTCATTTATTGTATTAGAGAGTGACGCTCAGCATTCAGTTCTCTCGAAACTGGATAAATTAAATTAAATAGTTACATTGTATAGAACAACAAAAAAGTAGATCACAAACTCAATACATTACCTGTTTCAAATTGCATCAGGTTAAAGATGTGTTTAAGGTTTTAAGGCTGATATTATAACATTTATTTTACTAAAAGAGTTTAAAAGAATTAAACTACTTTTGTTTGCTTTAGGGATCCCAAACTTTTAATTTAATTTGGATCTAGTATCAGACTTTTGCAATAAGCGAAACAAACATTAAATTTCTAGATAGGACTCTGGCGGGATTTTTTAATTTTAATTAAACACTTTGGATTCCTGGAGTTTTTTTTCTTGTGGGAGGTAGACGGGGTAGTTGTTTGCCTTTGCAATGGAAGGATTCCTGTTCCTTTTCAAGGGAAGGATTTATTTTATCAGAATATTTTTAAAATAAGAATTTAAAGTTATGATTAAACTGTTATTAAACAATGTTATTAAAAGATTTTGGCCAAGGATAAGTGCTGCTTTGCTTACAAGAATGTCAGCATGAGTTTAGGACGCTATTACAAAGTTAAAACTACTAACTCTCACATTAACTGACAACATATTAAGTATTGTGCAAATGTTTGTTGTTTTCCTGGAAATAGAAAATGAAAATATTGACATTAAAATTGTCCTATCCTTTTAAAAAATAAGGCTTTGATAATTTATTGTAAATTGTTGTTTAACACTGATTTAGTGGAGAAAGGCTTACACTCCAACATGGAAATTAAATGCTCTAAATTACATTTAAATAATACAGATAAAGATGGAGAAAGAAATATAACAAAGAAAATTCTTTTTAGGCTTTGCCTGTCTGTGTATCGCAGCTTAATACTGGAAAGTGCCCCAGGCTTATCAATAGGTGGTATTACATACTGATAAAGTTCAAATCCTGCTTTGACTGGATTGCAAAAGAGAGCTGGGACACTAAGAGAAGATCCAGGAATCTTGGCTGGCCACAGCAAGATGCCATAGTGTGGACCTGAAAGACTGTGCCAGGTGCACTTTACTGCTGTTCTGAAAAGTGTGTACCTCTCAGCATGTGCTGACAATCCCAGTATCAATGATTGTGGGCAGGAAAATTGACATGTCCCTTGTTTAACACACCCTCTTGGAGCAGTGGAGGGCTGACATGGAGGATGACCCAACACTCTCACAAATCTTGGGAGACAGGCCAGTCCTTGCCTACAGACAGCCCCGCAACCTGAAGCAAATACTCACCAACAACCACATACCACACAACAGAACCACTAACCCAGGAACCTAACCTTGCAACAAACCCCGTTGCCAACTGTGCCCACATATCTATTCAGGGGACACCATCACAGGGCCTAATAACATCAGCCACACTATCAGAGGCTCGTTCACCTGCACATCTACCAATGTGATTGCTTCAGCATGGGGCACGGGTCACTTGCTGGAGGATTCTCTGCACCTTGAAGTCTTTAAACCAGGATTTGAGGACTTCAATAGCTCAGACATAGGTGAGAGATTTATTCCAGGAGTGGGTGGGTGAGATTCGGTGGCCTGCATTGTGCAGGAGGTCGGACTAGATGATCATAATGGTCCCTTCTGACCTTAATATCTATGAGTCTATGCCATCATGTGCCAGCAATGCCCCTCTGCCATGTACATTGGTCAAACTGGACAGTCTCTACGTAAAAGAATAAATGGACACAAATCAGATGTCAAGAATTATAACATTCATAAACCAGTCGGAGAACACTTCAATCTCTCTGGTCACGCAATCACAGACATGAAGGTCGCTATCTTAAAACAAAATAACTTCAAATCCAGACTCCAGCGAGAAACTGCTGAATTGGAATTCATTTGCAAATTGGATACTATTAATTTAGGCTTAAATAGAGACTGGGAGTGGCTAAGTCATTATGCAAGGTAGCCTATTTCCCCTTGTTTTTTCCAAATCCCCCCCCCCCCCGATGTTCTGGTTTAACTTGGATTTAAACTTTGAGAGTGGTCAGTTTGGATGAGCTATTACCAGCAGGAGAGTGAGTTTGTGTGTGTATGGGGGTGGGGGGGTGAGAAAACCTGGATTTGTGCTGGAAATGGCCCACCTTGATTATCATGCACATTGTAGGGAGAGTGGTCACTTTGGATGAGCTATTACCAGCAGGATAGTGAGTTTGTGTGTGTGGTTTTTGGGAGGGGGGTGAGGGGGTAAGAGAACCTGGATTTGTGCAGGAAATGGCCCAACTTGATTATCATGCACATTGTGTAGAGAGTTGTCACTTTGGATGGGCTATCACCAGCAGGAGAGTGAATTTGTGTGGGGGGGTGGAGGGTGAGAAAACCTGGATTTGTGCTGGAAATGGCCCAACTTGATGATCACTTTAGATAAGCTATTACCAGCAGGACAGTGGGATCGGAGGAGGTATTGTTTCATATTCTCTGTGTGTATATAAAGTCTGCTGAGTTTCCACGGTATGCATCCGATGAAGTGAGCTGTAGCTCACGAAAGCTCATGCTCAAATAAATTGGTTAGTCTCTAAGGTGCCACAAGTACTCCTTTTCTTTTTGCGAATACAGACTAACACGGCTGTTACTCTGAAACCTGCTCACCTAGTGTTGTTTTGACTGCTATGAAGAAATCCTTTTTTGTGCATGGATGAGAGAGAAGGGGAGAGATCCCTATTGTGCTCTTTGCTATCTGTTTGCTTCTGTACTGAACTCATTCCCCTACTGTATAAGCATACCACTGAGCAGATTCTAATTAGTCATGTAAATACAATTTTAAATGTTAACCATTTAAACAATTAAAAATATTTTGTTTAAACAGCTAACTGATTAAAGGGCTGGCCAGCTGGGGTTGACGGGCTGGCTGGCGCAGGACTGCCGGGGCCGGCCGGTCCAACGGTTAAGGAGGGTTAACTGCGAAGACTGATGCTTACCAGTTAATTGGTTAATATTTTACATCCCTAAGTCCAATTCTATATATGAATCTTATTATATAATATATAGTAATGTGACTATTTTGTGCACTACTCATATTACACTACAGTTTGTAAACAGCCACCAACTGATGCGAAATGAAGTGCATAACCACAATATTACCCTAAATTATGTCAAAGGCAGGAGAGTCATTCTTTATCCTAGCCCTAAAGCCTAGGTGTTAATCCAGCATTGTTTCAAGGGCAGGTGATAAGAAAGGATTTGGCTGTGGGTTGTGGCTGGAGAACTTCTGCATTCTTTGTGGTGGGGCGTATCATATATTTGGCAGTGGAATGCTATATATTATGAGGGTGGATTGCACTTTCAAAGGGTTAAGGTGAAGTAGAAAATCAAAACGGCAGCTCCCCTGACTCAAAAAAAAAAAAAAAAAAAATCTGAGAAACATGTCAAACAGACCTACTGCAGGCTATTTCAATGGCAAATTTTAATATTGATTCTGAATGAAACAACGAAATACAAGAATTATGTTTATTTCTAGGCTTATTTGGAAATAGGATAATTGGTAAGTGTATCTCTGTACAATGTTAAAAGAGAACATGTTGCAAAGTAATGGGGAAAAGGACATAAATTGTAGTATACAGGGTGAAATAATTATCCAGACTGTTTGTCAGATTTAAAAATTCAGTTGTGCTTAAATTATATTTTTACCTTCAGCTTGTTACCTCGTTTAAACAGCTCTTGCTGTTTTAAAATGCAGCTAGGATTGGAGCTATTACTACCCTGAGGGTAATTACACCTTGTGTATACTAGCAGAGGAAGGAGAGAAACTGTAGGCGACTGAATACTCACACTTCGAAACTGTGCGGTCACAACACAAGCTGTATTCTTCAGCAACTACTCTGTATCAGCCTACACCTGTCATAGTTCATTCAGGAGGCAGGCCAGTTATTTTTAAAAAGACAAAACAAAGCCCCCAAAATTAGCAGAGTAGAACACAGACCTCTCCACAATATCCTCCTGAAATTCTCTGCTGTGTTGGTTAATCATCAGTGTTCAATGACAAGAGTGGGTCAGCTATCCATCCAGAGTTTCAGCCTGATTCTTGATTTCAATTGCAGCTTGATTCACAATCATTATACAAGCAGTTCTTTAATAAAGAGATTAAAATGACAAGTAGATGAAATTATTACGTGAGTGATAGGAGGGAAAGGGGAGTGATAGAGGTGATGAAGCTCACAAATAGGTTACTCACCAATAAGTGATCCTTTGAAAACATTGCCTCTGCTGCTGTGCTCTGGGAAATGTTTAGAAAAGCAGTGCCCATAAGGACGAGATGAATGTTCTCTTGCAGCACCAAGCAATTGGGGTTGAGGTTGTAAGGGGTCATACTTGACCTAGCTAACGCAACTCTTTCTTCAAAACCCGACAGTGTTTAAGATAGTACAACTCCAAGAAAGAAGCAAAGGTGGGCAGGTAGTATGAAAAAGCAGAGGAAGCTTTCAAGGAATCAGTTCCTGATAAGCAACCTGTCTTTCCTCTTTGACATGGCTTCTGCATACTCCCACTCTTGGGAGCCTAACAAGGAATGCAGCCCCGAAGAAAAGAGGCTTAGTTCTGATTAAATGAAAACTGCAGAACAGCCTTTGCAAAGTGAGCTTCAGATGTAGATGCCAAGTCAAGAGAGTAGAATTTGTATGTAGTTATGTGACTCAAACTGTGTGGCAACCCTATAGATTTCTACACTGGAAACATTATGGAGACTGGCCATCAATGCAATCTTATCACTAATTTAGTGTGCCTGTCCTTTTGGGCCTGAAGTGTAAAAGCCTGGCATGGTGAACAACAATCTATTAAACAGCCTTCCTCAAGGCACATCAGGGAGCGAGTATTTTCATCCAACTCCAAGAAGACCAAGGGGCAAGAAACACACAGCTTAAACCTGGTCTTTCTTCTAATCTTTTGGATTAGACATCTCAGAACAAAGCTGGAGTTAGTCTGAGAATCGAGATTATGCAATGCTGCAAAAAACTACTTAAAATTGCCTAACTAAATTGCTTAAAATGTCTTTAAAGTAGAAAAACAGATTGACAGGGTATTTTTGCTTAAAAACCAAGAAAAAGCTTCTTGGACTTGGAGTGAAGGTCCCTACAGCAACTGCTAGTTATGGAAGGAAGGAAATCACTCCATGGTTTCTTGTAAACCTCATCTCTGAACCAAAGTGCCATGAGGGGACATTCATAAATGTCAAATTGCTTTTCTAGAAGGTTCCTAAAGTTCATCAACAGCAGAGGGCACATCTCTGGGAGGACATAATCATGATTTGATTGAATTCAAGATCTTATGGAAAGGAGGACATGAGAACAGCAAAACAAGGACTAGACTTCAAAAAGGCAGATTTCAACCAACTCAGAGACATAGTTAGTAGGCAAGGTCCCAATTAGGAAGAAAAGGAGTCAAAGGGGGCTGGCAGTTCCAACAATATGTAATACTAGAGGCTCAACACCAAGCTATTCTGATGCAGAGGAAAGATGAGAAGAATCATAGAGGCTAATGTGGCTGCACAAGGAGCATTTTAGCTATCTAAAAACCAAAAGGGATACATACAGGAAATGGAAGGAGGAGAATGTCACCAAGGAAGTATACATGGGACAAAATCAGAGTGTAGGGACAAAATCAGGAAAGCCAAGGCAAAGAATGAGTTTCAGCTTGCAAGAAATGTTAGAGACAACAAGAAGTGGTTCTCAAATATGTCAGACAAAAAAGAAAGATCAAGGACAGTGTGGGTCCACTGCTCAATGGAGAAGCTGAGCTGATAACAGAAGATGATAGGAAGGCAGAGCTGCTCAATTCCTACTTTGCTTCAATCTTCTTACAAAAAATAACATGTGACCGGAAGACTAGTGAAGATACCATAGACGATAAAGAGGAAGGGAATGCAGATTGGGATAAGTAAAGAATATATCAGAGATCTTCTGACTAATTTGAATGAATTCAAATCAGCGGGGCCAGAAGCTATTCACCCAAGGATACTGAAGGAATTAGCAGAAGAAAACTTGGAGCCACTGGCAATAATATTTACAAACTCATGGATGACAGGAGAGGTCCTGGAAGACTGGAGAAGGGCTAATGTAGTGTCCATCTTTAAAAGGGGGGAAAAGGAGGAGCCGGGAAACTATAGAACAGTCAGCTTGACTTCAATACCTGGGAAGATACTAGAGTAATATATAAAATATTCAATTTGCAAATACCTGGAGGATGAAGGGGTAATCATGAGCAGCCAGCATGGATTTACCAAGAACAAAGCATGCCAAACCAGCTTGATTTCCATTTTTAACAGGGTAACTGATTTGGTGGATAGGGGAAATGCGGTGGACATAATATACCTGGACTTCAGCAAGGCTTTTGACATAGTCCCACATGACATTCTGATAAGTAAGCTGGAGAAATACGGGCCCGACAGAACTACCATTAAGTGGATACATAATTGGTTAAACAGCTACAAACAAAGAGCAACTATTAATGGAATGATATCTGATTGGAGGGAGGTCTCAAGTGGGGTTGCACAGGGATCTCTTCTTGGTTCAGTCTTGTTTAATATCTTTATTAATGACCTGGATATAAGTATAGAGAGCTTACTGATCAAGTTTGAAGATGACACAAAACTGGGAGGTTGCAATATTTTGGAGATAGAGCTAAAATTCAGAGGGATTTTGATAAATTGGAGAACTGGGCTATAGACAGCAAAATGAAATTTAACAAAGACAAATGTAAAGTGTTACACTTAGAGAAGAAAAACCAAATGAACAAATACAGAATGGGGGAAAACTGGCTTGGCAGCAGCACTGCTGGGAAGGATCTGGGAGTTGTAGTGGATCACAACCTCAACATGAGTCAGCAATGTGATGCTGGTTCAAAAAAAGCAAATGCAATTTTAGGTTACATTAACAGAGGCGTAGCATGCAAGTCACTGGAGGTGATAGTACCAGTCTACTTGGCACTGGTTAGGCCTCAGCTGGAGTACTGGGTTTAGTTTTGGTCACCAATATATAGAAAGGATGTAGAGAAACTGGAAAGGATCCAGAGGTGAGCGACAAAGATGATCAAAGGGATGGAATGCAAGTCATATGAGCAAAGGCTGAAGGAACTGGGTATGTTTAGTTTGGAAAAGAGGAGATTAAGGGGGATATGATAGTGGTCTTCAGATACTTGAAAGGCTGCCATAAAAAGATGGAGAAAAGTTGTTCTCTTTTGCCACAGAAGGTATGACAAGAGGCAGTTCAAACTACAGCACAGCAGATTTAGACTAAATCTCAGAAAAAAATTTCCTAACTGTAAGAACAGTAGGACAATGGAACAGATTGCCTCAGGAAGTTGTGGAAGCTTCTTCACTGGAGATTTTCAAAGGGAGGCTGGATAGCCATCTGTCTTGGATGGTTTAGACACAACAAATCCTACACCTTGGTCGGGGGTTAGACTAGACAATCCTTGCGGTCCCTCCTAACCCTATGATTCTCTGATCTCACAAATCTGAATGAAGCAGAGGCCACCTGGAAAAGAGCTAAAATATCAGCTGCGCCCAAGACCTCCACCTTCTGAGTACAAAGAACACATGAGGCTTTGTTCTGCAATAACAAATTACCATGAAAACCTACTGAAGTTCTTGCTTGCCAAAATCTGTGATTAGATAAATCCTGATTATTGTAAAACTGTGATAACATCTGTTCATTTAAGTATTCTTTATGTACTCACTTCTGCAGAAATTTATACATTCTGCCTATCGAACTGTGAGATTTAAATTTTTTATTCCACCATGCATTAAAAATGGCTGAAGTAAACACTACTGAGCGAGGAAGCTACAGATGGGGGGCATCTAGGTTCCAGATGTTTTGTCAGCCCTTGGCGTTGAGTACTGGATCAGCTTTTTATAATACAAAAAAGGCTCTACAATGCTCTGTTGTGTCAAATACCAATAATTTCGATTTTATTTAGGTTCCTATGGAACTTGAATTAATGGCTCCAATTAATACACACAGTCCACAAAATATATCTTTATCTGGTGAGGTATATTCCAGGTTCTTGACCATTGCTAGTTTAAGTTGGAGTTGTAAAGCTATCTATTTGACTGCTTAACCAAACTACAAAAACAAAATACAGTGAAGCTTGAGGAAAATATGAGCTTTCTTTTATTTTACAAATCCAGGTTTTCTCACCCTCCACCCCCACCCCCACACACAAACTCACTCTCCTGCTGGTAATAGCCCATCCAAAGTGACAACTCTCTACACAACGTGCATGATAATCAAGGTGGGCCATTTCCTGCACAAATCCAGGTTCTCTCACCCCCTCACCCCTCTCCAAAAAACACACACACAAACTCACTATCCTGCTGGTAATAGCTCATCCAAAGTGACTGGATTTGTGCTGGAAATGGCCCAACTTGATGATCACTTTAGATAAGCTATTACCAGCAGAACAGTGGGGTGGGAGGAGGTATTGTTTTATGATCTCTGTATGTATATAAAGTCTGCTGCAGTTTCCACGGTATGCATCCGATGAAGTGAGCTGTAGCTCATGAAAGCTCATGCTCAAATAAATTGGTTAGTCTCTAAGGTGCCACAAGTACTCCTTTTCTTTTTGCGAATACAGACTAACACGGCTGTTACTCTGAACACTATAATCTTAACACTGCAGTGCCTAGAAGCCTTAGTACGCATTATTTCCCCACTGTGTGTCATTTATGTTGAACAGTATTACATTAACACCATACATTAGGACAGTGATACTCAGACTGAGGCTTACAAGCTCCAAGTGGCTCTTTAATGTGTTTCCTGTGACTCTTTGCAGAACATGATATTAAAACACTGTGTCATTAATTATTAACCAGTCAGGGTGATTTTACTATTGTGTGTGTATGTGTGTGTATAATTTTAACAGTGGTCATTATCCAGTCTAACCCCTTGTTGGTATGTTTGCCTGTAGTCCCAAACTTGATCCTGCATGCATATATATATAAATAAATTACCACTGTTAATCATTTTCTCCTTGCATGTAACACCAAGAAAGCATGTAAATTAAAATTAGGTTAGCAAAAACTATTTACGGGGACATCAAAAACTTGGTCAGTGGTGTATTTGGGTCAAGTGATTGTCATATTGAATCACAGCAGGATGTCTCTATCAAAGGCAGACTTTTTAAAAAAATAAGCTTCCTGCTATCATGATGAACATTTTAAAATATCTTTTGTTTGAGTGAAAAAAAATTGGATTTTTTGTAAGAGCTATGTTCTGCCCATTTCACTGTCCAGTGGACTCTCTTTAATAGGTTCACAATTTTTGGTCATCCAAATAGTCTGAATGGATAGTGAGTTATCTGATGCATTCTATGCTAATATTTGACTTAGCTTCTGAGAGTTACTGTTTAGACGCTTGCTGGTTGCTATTTTCTGATTAGGATTTTTGTGTGTGTGTGTGATTTTTGAGAGTGGACTCGGCTTTGTGTGTATGAATGAGTGATGTTGTCTCCATTAAGAGGACAAAGGACAAATAATACCAGCAAAAGGTGTTCACTGTTATCTTAGATGATTGTTGGGGATGAAGAACCAGAGTTCTAGTCACAACCCCACAGTGTGCACGAGTGATTTATTCAGTAATTGTGTGTTGTTGCAGAACATGTTTGTTACAATGAGATCTTAAAAGAGCTCAAATGCCTAGAGGTCAGTGAACAATAGCTGAGCAAGATGAATTGTGGCTGAATGCCAAATGGTCTAAACTCATTTGCCAGAAGATGTAGACCTATAAATTCCTTGCTCATTACTATGTTGGAAAATGGTGAATGGAATGCTGTGTTAAGCATTGAAAATAAGGGAGGGATGAAGCAGAAACAAATAGCATGTATTTACTCCTGGGGGAATTCTGTGCCACTGCACAAGTGCAGAATTTATGTCCCCCGCAGATTTCTTTGCTTCCCTGCAGAAAAATGACTTTATGACAGGGAAGCAACGGGAAGTCACAAGGGCAGTCATACGACCCTCCTCGCAGTATGTTTTGGGTGCCCAGGGCAGCGGGCAGAGAGGTAAATCACTGTGGGGCAGGACTGGGGAAGACTCAGCTGGTGGCTCCTACTCTGCACTGGGCTCAGCTGCTAGTCCTGGCTGGATTGGGAAGGATGGGACTTCCTCTTCCCCTGAAAGGCATCCAGGGCTGTGTCAGACCCACCCCCAGATTTCTCCCCCGGCTGTAGGAAGTTCTGCAAACTGTCCCCCCCACCCCGGGGCGCTTCCTGCACCCATTGCTCCTCAGCTACAGGGGGAGGGATCACTGTACAGGGAGCTGCTCCCCCATCTACCCAACACCCATGCATCCAGACCTCCTCATACCCAGACCCTCCCACTGAGCCTCTCCCACCCAGAACTCCCCCGATGAGCCACACTCCCCCTGCACCTGGACCATTCTTATGAGCCACCTATACCCGGATCCCCACCCTACCAAGCCCCAACCAGCTGCACCTGGATCCCCACCACACTGAGCCCCACTCCCCCAATATCTGGACCCCCATACTGAGCTCCCCACACCCAGACCCCCCTGCTGAGCTCTATCCCCCCACACCCAGATACCCCCCGCTGAACCCCAACCACCTTCACCTGGACCCCCCTGCAGAGTCCCATTACTGTTGCACCCAGAACCCCCCCAACAAGCTCCTGTGCATCCAGATCCTGCCCTCACCCGGATCCCCCACTGAGCCTCCTGCACCCAGATTGCCCCACTCAGAACCCTCTCAACCCACACCTCTGTGCAGCCAGTGGCCTGTGCTCCTCACTGCCATGCTGGAACCTCCATGTTTATTTGACAAATAAAATTTGCAGAATTTTTAATTTTTTGGTACTGAATTTTAATTTTTTTGGTGCAGAATGCCCTCAGGAGTAATAATGTATTGCAGAAGGAGGATGTAGCAGAGTGCAGCAGGCCTCTCTTGGCTTCTCTGTCTGCTACGTTCACAAAGTCACTTGGAGACCTAGGTTTAATAACCACTGGTGCACTTTATTCTCCGGCTTGTTCCCACTACCGTTTCACCATGTACAACCCTTCACCATCTGCGGGAGGGAAGGAGTGGAGTGGAGTGGAGTGGAGTGCTACCTCCCTGCTTCCATTCCCTGCCTTTTCCCTTTCCTCCTGCTCTCCCCTGGCTTCCTTCCCCTGAGGCTTTTATGCAGGCGCAGGCTAATTAGGTAGCAGCTGTCTCCACCTCCCCAATTAGGGCCAGGCTACCTCCAGTCTGCTCTAATTTGTTCCCCTAACAAGGAGCAGGCATGACAGAGGGCTGAATCTGCAACCCTTCGCCCAGCACCTTGTCACAGAGGGTCAAAAAGCAGAGAGCTGGTCCAGGAACGAATCAGCATTGAGATCATTTTTGCTCTGAGCCCAGGACACTCAGATGTTGGTATTAGTCATTTGCTGTTTAATATGGAAAGAATTCAGAGGTTCTAGTGCACATTGACAGCAATGATGTAGGAAGAGTGAAACCAGAGGTTCCACACCATCTATTTCAGGACCTGTGTAATAAAGTAATCAGCAAGGTCTCCCAGAAATTCCACCCATGGCACAAGTTAGGAATATGATGAAACTGAGCAGAAGTAGATCAGTGGCTTCAATATATGACTAAGACAATACTGCAAGAGAAGAGTTTTATGTTCTTAGGAAACCATGGCATCCTCTGGGTCAGGAGAAATGTTATCACTGAGGATGGGTTTTAGTAGAATAAAATGGACTTGCAGACATGTTTAGGGAGTGTATTTCAATTAGGGGTACACAACGGAATACATTAATCAGGCAGATGAATGACAGAGTTCATAAGTGACCTGAAAGCTAACAGGTTAGAGAAACCAATGATAGAAACTCAGCTGGCAATTGTTATCCAGAAACAGTGACCATGTCAGTCAGGTTGAGGTATTTAAAAAGGTGTTTTGAAACATTTTACAGCATTCAGATACTCATTATCTGTTCAATTGTGAGTCTCATACCTGTATGTCTGCTTCTGTTGTTTCCATTACCACCGCTGTGGGATTATGTACTCCATAGTATAACAGTCCCATATGCAAGCACCCCTATATTCCACAGCAATGTTAATTTATTCTGTCTTCATGACATACCTTTGTTCCCATCCCTCCCACCCCTACAAAAATGCATTTAAGGCTCATAATTGAAACTATTCATTGAGATAGTCACTGATTATTTTCAGTAACAACTAAATATCTGAGAACCTCCCACGTATTTATGGATTTATCCTCACAATACTCCTCTGAAGTACCAAGTATTATCATGCTCATTTAAGAGGTGGGAGAGTGCAACACACAGAGGTTAAGTAATTGGCCCAAGATCATACCAGAAGTCTGTAGCAGAGCCAGGAACTGAACCAGGATCTTCTGAGTTCTAGCCCAAACCTTAGCAACAAAATGATTTCGCCTTCCTCATTTGACCAGGCTGCTTTTGAACAAATATTTGCTATGTAGTTTTTATTGCAGAAATCCCTTATTCCACAGGCTATAACTATAACAGCAAATCTGTCCAATTATTAACTTAGTATGAAAAATTATGGATGCAAGGTGATGTACACTATACATGCACCATACTAAAAGTTACATTCTCAGTACCACCATAAACTATGGGCCTGGTTTTCAGATGTACTGAGCACCCACAACTCTTAGTCAAGTCAATGGGCACTATGAGTGTGTGGCATCTCTGAAAATCTGGCTGTAAATACACTGATAAAATAAGCTGAATATGTAAAGTTTGAACACAGAATACATGACATAATTATAGCAGAAGCGAACCCTGGTTATCTGAAGCTCTTGAGAACACAGAGGGGTCAGATAATCCAAGAAGCCATGGCTGGATTCAAATAATCAGGAAGTATTATGACCTTGAGTACAGACTTCACAGCCTGGAGGACTGGCACTTATATCTGACTAGTGATGCAGCACGATGAGTTATATCGTAGAAACATGAAGGGTAGAAGAGGAGGATGTGTATTATACATAGAGAATACCATTTAATTATCCGTTAGCAATGAAGCGAAGTTAGGCAATAGCAGAACTACTATTAGTGGGAAGAAAGGGGTCAACTGTCTGAGGGTAATTCTGTTAAAAGATTTCGCTGAGAGTGGAAATCCTCTAGCTGAAACAATGGGCTGAAATTAGAAGTGCTGCTAAGGTGCCAGAAGAACACAGGGATGCTTTTTTTTTGTGTGTGTGTAGGCCAAATACAAAGTGAAAAGATTTTTTTCTCTAGAGGGTAAATAACATTTGGAATCTCTCCCCTGGGGACATGGGGCAAGACACACCTGTGCCATAATTAATTAGATGCTTCTCAACGTGAGAGGGTGGGCCTAAGGAGGGCCAGGTGATAGCTTAATGGACACGTGGTCCTTATAAAAGAGTGCTGAGAGAGATTAGTCTGGCAGTTGGAACTACAGGGAGTGAGTAGGCTCCTGTGGAAAGCCCTGAGCCAGGGTCTACAGGGGAAAGGTTACTCCAGGGCAACCAGCCTGGGCCAGTATTCTAGCCCAGAGCAGAGAAAGAGCCTCTCAAAGATAGCCAAAAAAGGAGGATGGAATACAGTGAAAGGGTGGGATGAAGAAAAGCGCCAAAGGGCAGAAGAACCGGTTTTTTTGGGGGGGAGGGGGGGGACTTTTTAGTTTGGACTTCTTGGTTTGTGACTTGGCTGGAGGGTTAAGAGACATCTCCAGAACTGTGGAGAGCCATGGAAACTCACCTTAGGGAGGGAAATTGAGGCAGGGAGTAGCTGCAGTGCAACACTTGACCATCAAGAGGCCCTATTGGCAACCATGCCCTGTGTCAGCCAGATAGAAGCCATCTTAGTAGGATTCAAGAAAAACTGGACAACTGTGGTATATCAAAGGGTATTAGGTGCTTAAATATGGTGATTTCTGTTTATATGCATAATATTAAATTGGTTACCAGATTTAAAATTGAGAAAATATTTCCTTGGGACATATTGGAAGATACTTGGGGGATATTTGCTTTCCTGTAGAGTATCAAGAGGGGGTCTTCTATTGGGATCAGGTGGGTATATCACACTGGATAAACTTCCTGCTGCTGAAGACATAGGTTTTGGTAGTCCCATTCTTCCTGGTTTCCTCTTCTACAATAGTGCTTTACCCATAGGGCAGCCATAGCAGAATTCTACCTGGAAACCCAACACCAAGTTCTCCCATTCCAGGACTAAGGCAAGTTAAGTCCTTTGCTCTAGTTCAAGTAGAAAAGAGATGAAGCTGAAATTTTCCATGGTTGCCAGGTAAATCCACAGTGAAGAGTGAAACATGGAATATGTCTTCCCACATGTAGGCACACGGTGCTCCCTTACACTATTTTTTTAGAATACTATTGTGTCTTAGACAGGCATAGGTGAGAAGTAGGTTTAGTGCCCAACTGAGGACCTAACAGATAAGTAGTCTATGACGATGCATTTGTATTAGGAAAAAAACAAAACAAGGAGCCTTATGTGTGTTTTTTTTCAAAAGTTCTCAATAACTAGATAAAGAAATAGATCTGCTGATTGCTATAAGCTGTGGGAGGACACATTTCATGCTATTATATAACATGAAGCCAGATTTTTTGCCCTCTAATTTCATTTGCACTTTCTTGGTAAAATCTGGGAGGTCCGGAATCTTCTTGAAGGAAGACTGATGGGATTTGAATTTTGAGTTTGCTGAAACATGGAGACATTTCTGCAGTTCTTGCCCAGCTCTACTCAGTCTTTACCCAGTGGCAGATGATATTTGTAATTATTCCCAGTCAAATTAAATTCAAGAAATGAGGTGAATTTATTCACAGGTATAAGATCTTCTGATAAAAATTGTATTTCACCATTCACTTCCTTTTGACAAAAGCAGCTGGCCTTAATCACATTTCAAACTCTTGAGAATGCATCTTTCTGACCTCGTGTACATTACCTATTCTTCTCTTACAGTGCTCTCATCACAAAAACCCCTTTCCACCCTTTTATTAGCAATGCTAGTTCAAGTTTATTTTAAGGCTTTGCAGCAATCAGTGTCATATGAAGTAACAGAAGCAAAGTTTTGAGCATTTAGGAGGAAAATCAGGATGTTAAACATGGGATTAAAAAGATAATGGTTTCTGACATTGGATTGGTATTTACAGCAATTACTCAGATACTCATTAAACTTCTAAATTACAGCATAAAGAGATTCAAAACCATTCAGTAACCATCAGAGGAGAATAAGTGTAAACTGGAAATGGACATGTCTGCTAACCCATCACTTTTAGGCCAGATGGAAGCCAAAGATCTATTTTTCATACTAGGATACCTAATTTTGGCATCAAAATCCCAAAGTTAGGCAACAAAATATCTATTTTATATACTGACTCTCTACTGAATATTGGGTTGGGAGCAGTAGAATGGCAATCAGTGATCAGAAAAAATATCTGACTTGCAGTAAAGCTTTTTTATGGCTACAGTTTCAGAACAGTTGTTTATACAAAATTTATTGAGACTATTGATACTGCAACTTCGTGCTGGAAAGACCACTGACTGTGAGGATGCTGCGAGAAATTCTGAAACCCAACTGGTTCCAGTTGAGGAGGGATTTACAAAGTAGGAAATATTAAGAGGTGGGTAAATGTCCCTTAAGGATTACAAACTGCCCCCCAATCTTGAATTGATTTCATGACCTAGCCTTGTACAATTTTTCCATTATACTCTAAGGCAGTCTTAGCTATTGTTGTGTTTAAGACTTGATTGCATTTTATGTAACACACACACATACCTGCACCAAGGTACATAATAAATGAAAGACTCATCACCAATGTAAAATATCCCAAAAAAACAAGAAATATGAAGAAGGATCACTATTGTGAAAAAATGTAAGTGAAAGGCCACATAGTTTTCTCTGAATTAGTGAAAAGGTTATCTTTAGTTGGTCATGTGACTGTTTATACACAACCCTTACTTTAGGTTTTGGAGTATATGAATCCTAAATTAGTCCTAGTTTCATGACAAAGAATAGTTCTCTTTGTGTTTCGTTAGTGATGTGTAATCTCCTTTCACACTGGGTACAGTCATCTGATCTAGTAGATGGATGTTGGAAATAATGAGGAGACCAATGTGAACAGGTGTCCTATATTAGCTTTGGGCATTTTTCCGTTGGGATAACAGTTCAAATTCTGAACTTGCTAAAGAGTCTATATAGGAAATGACTTGAGTAAAATGTGTTTATTTCTCTTTAAGGAATAAGAATGATTGTTATTTGTACCTAGTGCAGAGTAGAAAACATTGAATATTGATAATGTGTTTTTCAATGAAACTAGTCTCCACAATTACACACAAGATACAAGCCTTAGTAAGTCTCTAGTCTTAGTAAGATGACCCTGTATAGATTTCAGTATGCAAAGAGAAACAAGTGAGTGCAGTCAAGGATACTATAAAGGGAGAGGTTTTTCCTATAAATAGGGCAGCTTTTATTTTGTTTTATACCTGTGATATATTGGCTGCTAAGAGAACCTATAAATTTCTGACTCTAGAAACATAATAGTACGATAGTTATGTAAGATCTTGTAGTAAATGTTGTGACCATTAGTGTAGTATTTATTCATCTTTGCTGCATGTCTAAAATCATCCCCACTCCCTTGAGAGACATTAGTAATTTTAATGGGAGAAACTTGGTGGTGATTTCTTTATTGTTCTAGGATATCTCCTATTTCAGGCACTACAGATCTCATTTTCAGAGTAACCAGGCATTTTCCCTCTGTGAAACTCCTTCTCCTTTTCTCAACAGGGTATGTGCACATGGGCATGTGAACATTTACATATAGCAAGCAGTTTTATTCCTGACTCTATGTGTCTGCCTCAGCAGTACAGCATCTGCCATATAAATCATCTCTTTATCTCTTTCTCCCTCTCTGTGAATATTTTAACACCAAGCATATACGCACACTTCTCTGCTATTTCCATGGAAACCTGCAGAGGAAGTCAGTCAGAATGACAGCATTCGAATGCACAGGATAGAGGAGAAAGCATCTTGCTCTCTCTCCCTACAAGGATAAATTCAGGAGTCACTGGGACAAATTAATCCCTGGTGTAACTCTATGAACTTCAATTTAGTTACACCAGGAATGAATTTGGCACACTGCAGGAAATAAGTGCTTTGAACATTTGTCAACATCTGTAAACCCAAAGATGGAAAAAGAAAAGCAGAAAAACAAACAGCCCTGTTCTAATGATTCAGTAGATCTCTAATTTATTTTTATAAGACAGTGAGATGGACAAGTGACAAATAGCCAGGTAAATTACTAAATTCACTTCAAGATTGCAGTAGCTAGTGATCTGGTTAGTAGTACCCTTTTTTCCTCTGGTCCGACTCTTTCTCTGAATGGCTCTTTCTTGATTCAGTCAATGAGCCATTAATTAAGAACTCCTTCACCAGAAGGCTCTCATTTTGCAGAGACAGCACTAAAAAAGATATTGTTGAAAAAGACCTCAGATGGGCTACAAAGACTATTGCATCATTACTTGTAGTGGGTGTGGGGTGACCAGAGGGCAAGTGTGAAAAATCGGGATGGGGTGGGGGGTAATAGGAGTCCATATAAGAAAAAGCCCCCAAAATCAGGACTGTCCCTATAAAATCGGGACATCTGGTCACCCTAAGTGGGTGAACCTCTGAAGGTTTGGAATTGGTTCAGTTTAGATATTCATCCCCAAGATTATCTGCTTTTTTGGAGGGTTCTCTTCCATATCTCCCCCAATATCACCCTACTCCTCTCCCCACTTCAACAGTCTCTCCTTCTCTATGACCAATATTTATCTCATGATTTTACCTTTGATTTTGTTATAGTACAACTTTCCACCATCACAAGCAATAGGGTGATTTTCCAAAGGAATCCCGTGGTCATCTTTTTACTACCTCAAGGCATCTAGAGTGGCCCACTGCCTTCTCGCCACCCCAAGGTGCAGCAGCAGTATGGGTCATTTAGCCTGGCAGAGTCCAGCAGCCTTGTTGGACTCTGTTGCTGCCGACTTACAGCTGTATCAAAATTTTGTGTGATCTGGGACTACTAGTGAGGCATATTCTAAGACAAACTATAATAATGCAGTGATGTGGTTCAGATATAGTATATCCAGAAATCCACAGAATCCCATATATTCCAGTAGTTTTAGGGGAGGGAAATTTCAGAATATCATACTCAAGCGTTGTCTATATAATGAATATCCTTTCCAGATCAAACAAAGAAAAGAACAAAAATTGAGGCCAAAGGGTGTAGACACACACCTTCTTTACAGTTTGAGACGGGAAAAAGTCATGTTGTTGTTAGACATATGGAAATATTTTTCCCAGTGAGGGGCAGAAGGAATTATTTGAGGAAGGATTTTGAAATAGTTCCCCAATGTTCCAGAGAAGAGCAGAGTAAATTTTAGGGATTAGAGGTAGTATAAAAATTACTACTTTCCAATGTGTGAGAGAGGGAACTCCTGAAGTTTAGAAGAATAGTGTAGAGAGTGTCCCTTCCCAATGTGAGAAAGAAAGTACTCTGAAGGTTAGAGGTATGAAGCGAAAATACCATGGCACAGAAAAAAACCACAGGGATTAGAAGTATGAAAACAGCCTCTTGCCAGTTTGGAATAAAAGGGAATTTAGGAGCAAAGATACTGATTCCTCTCCTTGTGGCACTGATGTGATCTATGTATTCAATACTGTTTCTACTTTTGTAAGGGTGTTAACGCTCCCAGGAACTTGGGGAGCTAGAGTTTATCCCTTTGGAAGAGGTGCTTCATGCAATGAGGCCTGTCTGTAAATTTAGCCATGTATGAAAGCTGCCCTACCAGAAGCATCATTTCCAACATCTGTTCGAGGCAGTGATGCTGCAAAAACACACTAAGGGAACTTCCTGAAGAATAGTAATTCTAGGGCCTTGTCTATACTAGGAAGCTTTATCTGGAAAGTTATGTCAGTTATTAGTGTAAAAAAACCCACACCCATAACCAACATACATATGCTGGCAAAAGACCTAATGTAGATTCAGTTATACTAGCAAAAATAATCGCATTATCTTAATCTGGTCAGAGGACTGGTTTAAGCTATACTGGCAAAATAACTTTGTCAGCATAAACTGCATCCCCACTAGGAGGGGTTTGCCAGTATAGCTCTACTAGTATATCTATACCCACAAACCCTTTTAAGTGTAGATGTGGCCTAAAAGTATTAATAACATGTTATCTTGGTAGACTTAACAGGTGCTCCCAGGAAGACACACTAGGAGTAGTGAGAGAGGATGAAAAGAAAAATGAAATACAATGAAATGTGGCATACAGCAGTAACAACAGAGTTAGGATTAACAATGCAGCTCACTGCAGAATGAAACAAATCAGTCTTTTGAGTCTTTTGTACAGCAGTTCACGAATATCTAATACTCAGGCTGGCTTCAAATACATTGGAGGTGGGATGTATTATAATCTCTTGACAAAACTCATAAAACTGAGGAGAAGATAGGATTACTTAATACATTTCAAACCTTATGCCTACAGAAAGGCCCTGATCCTGCAAACACACGTCTGTAACTGCACACGTGGAAATAGTTTTATTGAGCTCAACTGGACTTATGTGCATAATATTATGCATGTGCATCAGTGTTTGCAGTATCAGGGCTTTATCCTGTATTTACACAGCCTAGAGCTAATTAGCTAAATTACTCTTCCACAGATCGGTAAATCTCGAAAGGTTATAGGGGAAAAGCATGTAGCCAGCTTTTTGTCATTAATTAAAAAAATATGAATGTATAACAAGCTTTAGTAATGTGGCAGATCCTAAATTCTATAGCAGCTTTCAGAAAATCAGCCACTTCAACCTGTGGTGTTTGATACTGCCATGGTTTGGGGAAAAGCTAACCTCTTAAAGAAGAAAAACAAAACAGTGCCTAAAAAAGTCAGTCAGCTTTTTTGAATGGTCCCACAAATTGCAACAGTTTTTTTTAAGAGTTCTACTCAGAAAACTAATTACTATGTAAATACCATATACACAAATTAAAAATCCTATAAATTCCATTCAACATCAGCCATCTTCCTTCTACAACTGCTGTTACTGAACTTGTGTAAAAGATGCACGTTACATTAAGGTGACAAGACACCACCTGACTCAATGCTAAAAAACAAAGCTGCAGTATACCAGTATTTCATCCTTACTAAAAATATGCTGGCTTGACTCATCAGGGCCAGTAATTTTAGACATCTCAGTTAGGGACCTACGTTGAAGTTGATTGTTGAGAAACCCTGAGGAAAAAAAAATCATCCATGACTCAAAAATCTTTTTTCACTCTCTCCTTTTCACGAGCCAGGGGCAGTAAGAGCTCTAGTGAGACAGCCCCAAAAAAGTTGAGTACTGGACCAGTGGGAATAGTCATAGAAAAATCAAGCAGGAGTAACACAGATGTTGTACATCTAGGAGATTGCATGAATGTCACAAAAGGCAAACAAATAAAAATATATACACTCAGAAGAAACACCCAGAAGCTTTAAGTTATTCTTCCTCTTTAATAAAACTTGCAGATTTGTTGAATTTCTTAAAAATTTATGAGGATTTACCATATTTGGTAAAATAAATACATAAATAACTGCACCTGCAATGCAGGCAGTAACTGCTGTTGGTGTTTAATTCTTCCTGACATTGTATGCTGGCTGGGATGTGGCCCTTGAGATTTGGTCTGTGACTGGTATGAGCAATCAATGATCACGGGCAAATAAGCCAGAAGCCAAGCAAGCCAGCAGTAAGGCTTCTTCCTTTTTTCAGTTTCTGAAGATGGGGCACTGGCTGGTTCCTTCCCAGTGGAACTCCCCTCAGGAGCTTTTTGGCAAATCTGAATGGGGCACTCAATTTCTGGGGTCACTGGCATCACCAGACAGGCTCCGATTAGTAACTTTTATGCAAACAAAGAACCTCCCCATTCCAGTAACTTCAGGCTAAGAAAATGCACAGATCCATAGATATACCTAATCAGTCATTCAGCAGATCTGCAGGTATTTTGAGACATTTGAGGTTATGGTCAGGCCAGAGGCATTATCTCCACTACCCTAAAAAGTCATGAGTGAAAAATAATTTCAAAAATGCAAAGCTAGCAAAGAGTTGAAACTGAAATAATAGGTAACACCAATGATTCATTCTTTCTGCCATGCTCAGCGAGGGACAAGGTCTGGTATGGGACAGGTTGGAGGGGAAGGGGAGAAGGGATCGTCTTGTGATAAATGAGCAGAAGAGTCTGTGCCCACTAGAACACATTCTCCTCCAGAGAAAAGGAGGCATGTAGGAATGAAATCAGGAGGGCCAAATCGCACCTGGAGCTGCAGCTAGCGAGTGATGTCAAGAGTAACAAGAAGGGTTTCTTCAGGTATGTTGGCAACAAGAAGAAAGCCAAGGAAAGTGTGGGCCCCTTAATGAATGAGGGAGGCAACCTAGTGACAGAGGATGTGGAAAAAGCTAATGTACTCAATGCTTTTTTTGCCTCTGTCTTCACGAACAAGGTCAGCTCCCAGACTGCTGCGCTGGCAATCACAACATGGGGAATAGATGGCCAGCCCTCTGTGGAGAAAGAGGTGGTTAGGGACTATTTAGAAAAGCTGGACGTGCACAAGTCCATGGGGCCAGACGAGTTGCATCCGACAGTGCTAAAGGAATTGGCGGCTGTGATTCCAGAGCCATTGGCCATTATCTTTGAAAACTCGTGGCGAACGGGGGAAGTCCCAGATGACTGGAAAAAGGCTAATGTAATGCCAATCTTTAAAAAAGGGAAGAAGGAGGATTCTAGGAACTACAGGCCAGTCAGCCTCACCTCAGTCCCCGGAAAAATCATGGAGCAGGTCCTCAAAGAATCAATCCTGAAGCACTTACATGAGAGGAAAGTGATCAGGAACAGTCAGCATGGATTCACCAAGGGAAGGTCATGCCTGACTAATCTAATCCCCTTCTATGATGAGATTACTGGTTCTGTGGATGAAGGGAAAGCAGTGGATTTATTGTTTCTTGACTTTAGCAAAGCTTTTGACACAGTCTCCCACAGTATTCTTGTCAGCAAGTTAAAGAAGTGTGGGCTGAATGAATGCACTATAAGGTGGGTAGAAAGTTGGCTAGATTGTCGGGCTCAATGGATAGTGATCAATGGCTCCATGTCTAGTTGGCAGCCGGTGTCAAGTGGAGTGCCCCAGGGGTCGGTCCTGGGGCCAGTTTTGTTCAATATCTTCATAAATGATCTGGAGGATGCTGTGGATTGCACTCTCAGCAAATTTGCGGATGATACTAAACTGGGAGGAGTGGTAGATACGCTGGAGGGCAGGGATAGGATACAGAGGGACCTAGACAAATTGGAGGATTGGGCCAAAAGAAATCTGATGAGGTTCAATAAGGATAAGTGCAGGGTCCTGCACTTAGGACGGAAGAACCCAATGCACAGCTACAGACTAGGGACCGAATGGCTAGGCAGCAGTTCTGCGGAAAAGGACCTAGGGGTGACAGTGGACGAGAAGCTGGATATGAGTCAGCAGTGTGCCCTTGTTGCCAAGAAGGCCAATGGCATTTTGGGATGTATAAGTAGGGGCATAGCGAGCAGATCGAGGGACGTGATTGTCCCCCTCTATTTGACATTGGTGAGGCCTCATCTGGAGTACTGTGTCCAGTTTTGGGCCCCACACTACAAGAAGGATGTGGATAAATTGGAGAGAGTCCAGCGAAGGGCAACAAAAATGATTAGGGGTCTGGAACACATGAGTTATGAGGAGAGGCTGAGGGAACTGGGATTGTTTAGTCTGCGGAAGAGAAGAATGAGGGGGGATTTGATAGCTGCTTTCAACTACCTGAGAGGTGGTTCCAAAGAGGATGGTTCTAGACTATTCTCAGTGGTAGAAGAGGACAGGACAAGGAGTAATGGTCTCAAGTTGCAGTGGGGGAGGTTTAGGTTGGATATTAGGAAAAACTTTTTCACTAGGAGGGTGGTGAAACACTGGAATGCGTTACCTAGGGAGGTGGTAGAATCTCCTTCCTTAGAAGTTTTTAAGGTCAGGCTTGACAAAGCCCTGGCTGGGATGATTTAATTGGGGATTGGTCCTGCTTTGAGCAGGGGGTTGGACTAGATGACCTCCTGAGGTCCCTTCCAACCCTGATATTCTATGATTCTATGAATACAAATAATAATAAAAATAATGTGAAGTGAGGACTGGAGATAGAAAAACTATTGAAGATTAAACAGCACATAAAAAGATTGCAGCACCATATATGTTCATGTATACAGAGAAAAACCTGCTGAAGACGCACTGTGGACCCTCATGGCATATCTTCTCCAACTCTGTTACCAGGACTACCTCTGTTTTGGAGATGTGATCAGCTCACAAACGTTTTTGCTATTAGCAGTTTCTGGTGTGTTCTCTTTACTTTCTTAGAGCAAGTTAATGTGATGCTACTTTTTTTTTGTTTCTTCAGTGTTTCTGTAATGTATCAATGACACAGCTAACGGCGTCAGGGTAGCTGTCCCCTTCTGCCTGGCTCCTGGCCATGCCTGCGTTTCAGCAGTGTGCTGGCCTTGTACTGGTGTCATTGGCTTGGCTGTCTTACCACATTGCTTCCCTTGTTGGGGGAATCCTGCTTTAGGTATTTGTAACCTGTGCAGCAAAAGGTTTTGTGAGCTTTCTTTTTATTGTAATGTTTCTTCTCCCTGGGAGGGAAATTCACTTCTGTGCAAAGTGTCAGCACAACATGCTCAACACACATGACATTTTACATGGCTTCACAGGCAATGTGGCTAATAGATGTAGCTGGCCTCTCTTGAGAAACTGAAACTTGATTTCCATTGACCCCAGTGGCTACATAGTAAGCTGATGGCTGAATCTGCAACTGAGTCTTCAGTAGTATGCATACAGTTTCAAAAGGATTCCTTATATTTTCTCTAGCCAATCCAGGAAGAATCAGCCTAGTGTAAGGAGAAAAGGAGTACTTGTGGCACCTTAGAGACTAACCAATTTATTTGAGCATAAGCTTTCGTGAGCTGCAGCTCACTTCTGTAGCTCACGAAAGCTTATGCTCAAATAAATTGGTTAGTCTCTAAGGTGCCACAAGTATTCCTTTTCTTTTTGCGAATACAGACTAACACGGCTGTTACTCTGAAACCTAGTGTAAGGGTAATCCCTCTGATGACATAGAGCCATTTTAGGTGCTCTTCATTGGTAAAGCAGTGAAAAGACGATGTGGTCAAAGGAAAGGCCACTCTCGATGGGGAGATCGAGCCCACTGCCAGAGACAGTGCAGAAATGAAGATGGTATATCCTCGCTTCTGCGCTGCAGCAGCCCCGGAACTGGGTTCGGAGCTTCCACTGCCCGTAGCTTCTGCTGGGGCTTGTGTTGCCTGGGCTCAGGGTGCCCATTTTTCCAAGGGGCCCCCAAATTGGATGCGGCCCCTGGACACTGGCTCTGTGGGCCTATGTTAATCCACCACTGGCTGGAACTAGCAGTTGGGAGTCACTGGCTGGGGCTCTCCCAGCAACATGGGGGAGATTGAACCCACCTCCACCTTTGGGAACCTCCTCCCACTGCAGGAAGCTCCATGGCTGCTGCTTCAGAGCCCAGCTCTGAAGGCAGCACAGAAATGAGGGTGGCAATCCTGTGATCCCCCTACAACAGCTTTGCAACCCCCCAAGATCTCCTTTTGGGTTGGGACCCTCATAGCTACAACACTGTGAAATTTCAGATGTAAACATCTGAAATCTTGAATTTGACCAATTTTAAAACCCTCTGGTTGTGAAATTGACCAAAATGGACTGTGAATTTGGTAGGGCCCTAAACATGACACAGAGGGATAGGCCGTGCAAAGAGCTTCACCAGGATATGAAAGTGCAAAGAAAGGCTTTTAGTCACCCTTGCATAACACCTCCTAAAATATATTCTGTGCCTTTTTGACATACTATTTGGGCAGTAGTTTACATCATAAGAAACAATTTTATTATTGCAGTTTTGTTAAAATACGCATATTTTGAATGTATGTTTTTTCTTTACAGGATGCATATTGGTGTCTATCACTAAGGTAGCTGGGTGCCTTCCTTGAATAAAAGCAACCAATAAAATATAACCATCTATAACAGAACATCCTGTTTCTTAACAAGAATCACGTTTCAGAGTAACAGCCGTGTTAGTCTGTATTCGCAAAAATAAAAGGAGTACTTGTGGCACCTTAAAGACTAACCAATTTATTTGAGCATAAGCTTTCGTGAGCTACAGCTCACTTCATCGGATGCATACTGTGGAAAGTACAGAAGATCTTTTTATACACACAAACCATGAAAAAATGGGTGTTTACCACTACAAAAGGTTTTCTCTCCCCCCACCCCACTCTCCTGCTGGTAATAGCTTATCTAAAGTGATCACTCTCCTTACAATGTGTATGATAATCAAGGTGGGTCATTTCCAGCACAAATCCAGGGTTTAACAAGAACGTCTGTGGGAGGGGGGTAGGAAAAAACAAGGGGAAATAGGCTTGAATAGAGACTGGGAGTGGCTAAGTCATTATGCAAGGTAACCTAAGTTAATTGTATCCAATTTGCAAATGAATTCCAATTCAACAGTCTCTCGCTGGAGTCTGGTTTTGAAGTTTTTCTCTTGTAATATCGCAACTTTCATGTCTGTAATCGCGTGATCAGTTACTCACGGCTCAGAACAGAGTGTAGACTCCCTCCTCAGGCCCTACGCTACCAGCAGTCCCAGCTACCTTAGAGACACCACTGACTTCCTGAGGAAACTACAATCCATCGGTGATCTTCCTGATAACACCATCCTGGCCACTATGGATGTAGAAGCCCTCTACATCAACATTCCACACAAAGATGGACTACAAACCGTCAAGAACACTATCCCCGATAATGTCACGGCTAACCTGGTGGCTGAACTTTGTGACTTTGTCCTTATCCATGACTATTTTACATTTGGGGACAATGTATACCTTCAGATCAGCAGCACTGCTATGGGTACTAGGGGAAGGGGAGAAGGGATCGTCTTGTGATAAATGAGCAGAAGAGTCTGTGCCCACTAGAACACATTCTCCTCCAGAGCCTAGAATGGAACCCTTGACTTTTGAGTGTCACCATTCCTCTCCTCTCGGCCATCTGTGAAATCCTATGGAAAGTGTCTCATCCCTTCTAGTGCTGGTCCACACAGAGGATGACAACTAACTTAGTCTCTAAGGTGCCACAAGGACTCCTAGTTATTTTTCCTGATACAGACTAACACAGCTACCACTCTGAAAACTAACTAATGCTATCAGTTACTCTGTTAGCTCAAGTAGCAGAGGTCTGGGCAGTGGATCTAAAGGTTCCAACCCAGCTGATAAAACATGATGGAATTTGTTGTTTTCAACAGGCATTTTAAAAAAAACCTAATACATTACACACCAAAACTATATAAAAGGAAATTAAGTTGCAAAATCAAGCCCTCAAAAGTTAGGAAATGCCAAAATTAAGGTTTAATGTGTAGTCAACTGAGTTATAATTCAGTATAACTATAAGAACTGAATGCCTTTTAGTAGTGTATTAACATGACTAACATCTGTCAGGTGTGGGTCATTCTTTCTTAACCTCTTCTCTGGGGGGAAATTGTGTGTGCAGTGTAGTGTCTTAGTTTGGGTTTGTGTTGGAGTTTGTTTTAAATGTGCATGATGTCATGTGTTTATATTAGAAAAGGCAAGTTTGAAGAAGTATTTCAATTTGGAGTGGAAGTTTTGTGATGGTTCTAAGTTCCTGTAGGGGTTTGTTCCAAAGTCTTGGTCCAGCACCCAAGAAAACTGTGTCTCCTGCACAGCTCAGCTTTACTGTTATGGTAGAAAGTTCCATTTTGCCTGAGAAGCAGAGCTGTCAATCACTGTCTTCAACCCAGAGCTTTAGACCTTTTAAATATGCTGATCACTGACCACTGAACATCTTGAAAATAAGGACCAGGACTTCGAATTTGACTTGATATTTTACAGCAGGGGTAGTCAATAGGCGGAGTGAGGGCCAAATATGGCCTGCCAGACACTTCTGAATGGACCCCAAAATCTTTTTATTTACTTATTGTTATCATTATTGTTGGATTTTTTTTATTATTTTCTCTGGGATATGGACCTTGACTATACCTGGACAAAGAAATCTGGATCTTGACAAAAAATAACTATCCTGTTCTGTAGGAAGCCAGTGTAAAGAGCAAAGCACAGATCCGATTTGCTCACAGTAGCCCATGTTTCTGTGATGTGCTGCAGAGTACTGTACTAGTTGGACTTTCCTAAGGGCTGATGGTTTTATGCCCAGATATATTACATTGCTGTAGTCCTGACAGGAGGTGACAAAGGCATGTATAATTGAGGCCAAGTCCACCAGCCAACTGGAGATGTCTGAAAGGGTTACTCATAGATGCTTCTACATAAGAATTTAGTGTCAGTAAGAAATCTAGGAGCACTCCTAAACTACGGATCAACGGAGACTGCATCATGGCTGCAAACCCTTCGAAGTGCTTTCCTCTGTCTGCCAGCATAACCTCTGTCTTGCTTGGGTTCATCTTCAACCAGCTGTTATTCATCCATGAGCTGGTTTTGTCCAAGCACTGGGCTATCTTTGTGGTAGTGGTCTGGTGGTAGTGAAAGATAGGTAGATTAGCATATTGTTGACATTTGATTCCATGTCATCTTACCAGTTCATCTAGTGGTTGCATGTAGATGTTGAATAGGACTGGAGAAAGAACTGGTCTTTGTGGGACTTCACAAAGTGAGGGGTCTAGCAGCAGAGATGGAGTTTCCCATCACTACTCTTGTGATTCATCCCTCCAGGAAGGACTTAAACCATTTTATTGCATTCCCCTGGACCATTACTACCTTTCTCAGATAGGACAGCAGTATCTCATGATCAACAGTGTCAAATACTGCAGTGAGCAGGGCCAGCCCACAACATTTTGGCACCTGAGGCGGGGAGCTCAAATGAAGCCCCCATGCCCCCTTGCTTGGGTCAAAACTTTGAAAGGTCTCAATTCTGCCTTCTTCCTGTTCTACTCGTCTCATGGTACTGCTCTGCTACCTACCCCAATAAAGGAGAATTAACAACTTAAAATGCCTTGTTCAAAAATTTCAAGTAACACCTAACTTTCAAATGCCTGAACAGCAAATGTAACTTTTCTTGTCTGCATAGTAAACACTGGCATTTTTATCTGTTTGGATAATCAAAGTGGTGCTTTCCATGCCTTCTTGGTTGCAAAGATGTGAACTGCTTCCTGAAGGTCCACAGTCTGGGCCAGCTCATGCTCTATTGAGATGGTTGCAAGGCCGACCAGACTCTCCTGTGTCATTGTGGAGCGTAGATGTGTTTTTATTAACTTCAGCTTGGAGAAGCTGCATTCTCCACTGGCAACTGTTACAGGAAGTGTTAGAAGTATGCGCAGAGCAACAAAAGCATTTGGAAAAAGGGTGGTCATCTTATTTGTGCACATATATTCCAGAACAGCCTTTGGAGTTGATCCTGCTGAAATGTATCTTGAAAGGGCTTTCAGTTCATCACCTAAATCACTCGCATCAATATTGCACATGTCATGATGTGTCAACACTGTCTCTAGTGCCCTGCATTGCTGGTGTAGGTCTTCTTCAGGTATGGTGAGGAGTTTTGGAATATCATACAACATGCCAAATATACTGCTGTGTTCCTTGAGCCGCATGAAACGTTCTTCAACTGACTTTTGTATTCCACAATCTAGCACCTGGTTAAAGAATTCAACTTTGAATTGTTGTTTGGGGTCTCTTATGGGATTATCCCGTGCCTTGTAATCAAAATGTCGTCTTCTTTGGTGACTCTTGTATTCTTGAATGGGTGAGAAAATAGCTTCAGTGTGAAGTTCCTCTGCCAACTTCTGTGCACTCTTCCGAATGTTTTGAAATCCCTCATCTGACCAGTAAGACTTTGCTTTGTCCAGTTGTTCCATTGCTCCAGATACATCAAGGTCAACACCTTGGAGTCTCTTGCTTACAACATTTATTTCAAATAGTAAGCCACACAGAAATTTGAAGTTATGTATGTTTCTGGTGATTCCATTTCCCTCTGCCACTGTTCTCCCACAAACAGTTCCTGTCATAGCATTATCCTCCATAATGGCAACTATGGCATCATCTATTTTCCCAATTTGGTGTTTGATAGCTTTATCGCCTCCACTCGCCTTTCCCATCATGTGGCACTCAGTGGTTTCAGTGTCAGAGAGGATGTTCCCAGATGTTGCTTCAAAATTTGCAGTTGATGCAGAGAAAAATACATCGATGCTTTGAATTACATTAAAAAATTCAGCAGCCTCACTAGAAGCTGATGCTGCATCACTGACCACCAAGTTCAATGAAAGAGAACTGCATGGGACAAAAAAAGCTCGAGGGTTTAACTCTCGGATCCGTGTCTGCACTCCTCTGTTCTTTCCTCTGATGTTGGCACCATTATCATAGCCCTGACCTCTCATGTCAGCTATCGCAATTCCCGTATCTTCCAGCTTTTTAAGAAGCACATTTGTCATACCAGCTCCTGTAGTATCATCAATGTCAATAAATTCTAGAAAATGCTCTCTGACAGTCACCACTGCAGGGACATTTTCACTAGGTTCTGTTGTTGTTACAAAACGCACCATTAAAGTAATTTGTTCCATATGGCTGATGTCAGGTGTGCAGTCCAGAATAATGGAGTAATATCTTGCTGACTTCAGATCTGCCACAATCTTCTGTTTGACTTTTGTTACCAGTAACTGTATGATCTCATTTTGAATTGTTTTTCCAAGGTAGTGGTGTGTGTACATTTCTTGGGTGGTGACCCTTCTTAGATGCTCCTGGAGTACAGCATCAAACTCAGCCATCAGCTCCACAATTTTAAGGAAGTTTCCATTGTTTGGCACCTACAGCTGATCTGAAGTGCCACGCAGTGCTTGGTTTTGGGTAGCAAGCATTCTCACAATGGCAATGAGCCTTTTCAGAACATTTTGCCAGTAAGGGGACTCAGAGGCAATCTTCTCTTGATGCTGATCATCTATGGTGGCCTTTAACCTTAGTCTCATCTCAAGTTCTTTCCGCCTATGGCATGCTGTCTGGTGATTTGCTGCCTTCTCATGGCATGCCAGATTTCTAGCCAGATTTTTCCAGTCCTTTGTACCTGTAAAACCCAATGTGGGTGGAACATTAGACTGGAAGAGTTTGCAACAAAAACAGTATGCAGCATTCTGGGTTTTTGAGTACATAAGCCATGGGCTCTCTACTTTGTCGCCATTGGGGATTTCACGCCAGTAATGTGTTGGATGGAAACTTCTATTTTCATTGTCTTTGGGGAACATTTGGGAAACTTTGGGGAAGCTTTTCACTTGCTGTGGCCCATGCAGTACAAGGAAGTCCCTCAGGCTACTGCTCAAGTGGGTCCACAGTCCTGGATCATCTAGACTGAAGGAACTAAACTCAGCAGCAGCTGTTTCTTGTGCCTCTACCACACTTCTTCTCTGAGCTACACTTTTCTTCAGGAATGTGCTTGGTTACAGCCATTTGAGATGGAGATATGGATGCTGCAGTAGCTTCCAGGTCACCTGCACTCTAACTGGAAGATCGGGCATCTCCTCACCACTCACATCCTCACTGGGGCCGGAAGGCTCACCGTGAACATTTGTGTCTATGTATCTCAGGAGTGCTCCTTCCTGCTTTGATAGAAAAGCTTCCTTTGCTTGCTTGCTTTTTCTGAATGCTGCCCCAGAGGAGTGTTTTCTTCTTTCATTCATGACTGTTGTTCTGTGCCAGCTATAGTGGCTCTCAACACTCAATTGAAGGGGACAAATAAGCAGGCTGGTAGCAGGGCCTGAGTGAGGGAAGATATCAGTGTCTTAAGGGCTTAACTGGTTCCTACTACTTCAGTTGACTACCTGTTCTCCTCAAGTGGGTTCAGGGAAGCAGCAGGAAACAGGAAACTCCCTGAGAAGTTGGTTTTAGAAAGGTACATAAGAGGCTCCTCCTCCTCTCTCTCCCTGAAGCTCCTGCTGCTTTCTGTTATTCCCTCTCAACTTTTCTCCTACCTGCCTGTTATGTCTCTTGTGCCTTCCTTCCTCCAGCACAGCAGTCCACCATCTCTGTGCACCTAGAGCAGAGAGAATACATATGCACCAGCAGCAGACACAATTTTCTACACTCTGGGTCCTAGTGGCCACCCTCCACCCCAGTCTGACACCTGAGGTGGCCTCCTCAGTTCGCCTCATGGTAAGGCCAGCCCTGGCAGTGAGGTCCAGAAAGATGAGAATGGATGTCAGTCTACCATACACTGTTAGGAGGAGATCATCCATCAGTACTACTAGAACTGTCTCCATACCAAGAGCTGGCCTAAATTCAGATTGTGCCAGGTCTAGGATATTAACTTAAATTAGATGAACTTGTGTGGCAACTTTCTTTATAAGCTAGCTCAGGAATGGAAGTTTTGATACTGTTAGTATATCTGTGATGACTGGCTGTGATCTTGGGTCTTTGTAATAAAAGATATGTTCTTGCAAGATGCTGAGAGCACCCAATTCCCACTGAATTTTTTACCTAGTTGAAAAGGGTTAGATTGTTGGCCTTGATTTGGCACAAAAGGTTTGAAAAACTGGGGTCCATTCTTAAGGGACCATTCTTGCCAGCTGTTTGGCTGTTCTAAGGTGTGCCTGGGCCAAACTAGGCTCTGGCCAGCTCCAGCATTTGGGAGTGGTAGGGTTGGTAGGGTTGGCAGATAGATGCCTTAGAATACAGTGGCTTCAAAAATATTATTTTTCCTACAAAAAACTTCAATGAAAATGAAGGAAAAAATGTTGATTTTTTGGTCTAAATTTTCAGTGGAATTTTTTGACTTTTCATAAAAAATCTTCAGTTTGGGGGGCTTGTTGGTTTTCTTACAAAAATCAAAAATTATGCAGACATTTCCACAAAATATTTTCATTTAATCAAAAACTAATTTTCCATTGAAAAAAGTTTCTAAAAAATATTTTTATTTTCTTTTTTTGTAATCTGCTTACAGCATGTATTATAATAAGTACAAATGAAAACTGAGACCTGGAGAAACCAGGATGAGTCCTAAGGTTCAGAATGTTGTTCACTAGCGTGATTCTGAGCCAAATTCTGCGTACAATTACATCTATGTAAATCTTGAGTAACACCAGTGACATCTTGAGTAACACCAGTGATATCAGTGGAGTGACTCCTAATTTACATTGGTGTTACTGTAAGCAAAATTGTAATCTTTGGCCTTTTACTGCCCTCCCAGCTATCCCACTGATTCTAAAGTGGGACAGACAGCAAGAGCATAGCTGATGATTGCACTTCTGCAACAAGCCAGGGAGAAGAGAGGCAGTTTTCCAGGATCCACCATTTTCCCCCTTTTTACTCTTCTGCCCACACCCTCAAAGAACAGATACCATGGCAACCCTCCCTTAAGCTGAAAAGGACTGGATGTGATTCCATTTAAAAACCAACAATGCTACCTGAAAGTCAACCAGAATAGACGACTGGTGCCTCCAAGCTAAAGGGGAGGACACATAACCACCCCAGGTATCTCCCCTGCCCAGTGACCCCTCCCGTCCTGGGCCCAGCCTGGGGCCACAGTGCTCATTTGCCCCATAACCTCATCCGTACAGAACACAATGCCATCACAATGCCACAGCCTCAGAAACAACTCTGACATCATAATCAAAAAGACTGACAAAGGAGGTGCTGTCGTCATCATGAATAGGTTGGAATATGAACAAGACGCTGCTAGGCAGCTCTCCAACACCACTTTCTACAAGCCATTACCCTCTGACCCCACTGAGGGTTACCAAAAAAAAAACCCTACACCATCTACTCAAGAAACTCCCTGAAAAAGCACAAGAACAAATCTGCACAGACACATCCCTAGAACCCAGACCAGGGTATTCTATCTGCTACCCAAGATCCATAAACCTAGAAATCCTGGATGCCCCATCATCTCAGGCATTGGCATCCTGACAGCAGGACTGTCTGACTATGTAGACTCCCTCCTACACTACCAACACTCCCAGCTATCTTCGAGACACCACTGACTTCCTGAGGAAACTACAATCCATCGGTGATCTTCCTGAAAACACCATCCTAGCCACTATGGATGTAGAAGCCCTCTACACCAACGTTCCACACAAAGATGGACTACTATCAGGAACAGTATCCCCGATATTGTCACGGCAAACATGGTGGCTGAACTTTGTGACTTTGTCCTCACCCATAACTATTTCACATTTGGGGACAATGTATACCTTCAAATCAGCGGCACTGCTATGGGTACCCGCATGGCCCCACAGTATGCCAACATTTTTATGGCTGACTTAGAACAACGCTTCCTCAGCTCTCGTCCCCTAATGCCCCTACTCTACTTGCACTACATTGATGACATCTTCATCATCTGGACCCATGGAAAAGAAGCCCTTGAGGAATTCCACTATGACTTCAACAATTTCCATCCCACCATCAACCTCAGCTTGGACCAGTCCACACAAGAGATCCACTTCCTGGACGCTACGGTGCTAATAAGCGATGGTCACATAACCACCACCCTATACCGGAAACCTACTGACCGCTATACTTACCTACATGCCTCCAGCTTTCATCCAGACCACACCACACGATCCATTATCTACAGCCAAGCTCTACGATACAACCGCATTTGCTCCAACCCCTCAGACAGAGACAAACACCTACAAGATCTCTATCAAGCATTCTTACAACTACAATACCCAACTGCGGAAGTGAAGAAACAGATTGATAGAGCCAGAAGAGTTCCCAGAAGTCACTTACTACAGGACAGGCTCAACAAAGAAAATAACAGAACGCCACTAGACGTCTGCTTAAGCCCCCAACTAAAACCTCTTCAACGCATCATCAAGGATCTACTACCTATCCTGAAGGATGACCCATCACTCTCATAGATCTTGGGAGACAGGCCAGTCCTTGCTTACAGACAGCCCCCCAACCTGAAGCAAATACTCACCAGCAACCACATACCACACAGCAGAACCACTAACCCAGGAACCTATCCTTGCAACAAAGCCTGTTGCCAACTGTGTCCACATATCTATTCAGGGGACACCATCATAGGGCCTAATCACATCAGCCACACTATCAGAGGCTCGTTCACCTGCACATCTACCAATGTGATATATGCCATCATGTGCCAGCAGTGCCCCTCTGCCATGTACATTGGTCAAACTGGACAGTCTCTACGTAAAAGAATAAATGGACACAAATCAGACGTCAAGAATTATCACATTCATAAACCAGTCGGAGGACACTTCAATCTCTCTGGTCACGTGATTACAGACATGAAAGTTGCGATATTACAAGAGAAAAACTTCAAAACCAGACTCCAGCGAGAGACTGTTGAATTGGAATTCATTTGCAAATTGGATACAATTAACTTAGGCTTGAATAAAGATTGGGAGTGGATGTGTCATCACACAAAGTAAAACTATTTCCCCATGGTTATTTCCCTCCTCCCCCCCACTCCACACTGTTCCTCACATGTTCTTGTCAACTGCTGGAAATGGCCCATCTTGATTATCACTACAAAAGGTGTCTTCCCCCTCCCCCCCGCACTCTCCTGCTGGTAATAGCTCACCTTGATCACTCTTGTTATAGTATTATGATAATAAATTTGTTAGTCTCTAAGGTGCCACAAGTACACCTTTTCTTTTTACTTTTACCATGTATCATAGATGGGATAAAGGGAGAAGATAGCCATTGTTCCTGTAAGAACTTGAACTGAACCAAGCTCTGCAAGCATTCTGCTTAAAATATCTTCAAAGATGTGATAAAAGGAGAAGGCAGCCAGTCCTCCCACAAGAACTGCAGTTGCATAAAGCTCTGAGAACACTCTTATCATGATGTCACACAACAGCAAAAATAGCCTCAGGATTTTTTTCCCACAGTGAACATATGCAGTGAAAGAGCAAAGTGACAGCTTAATCATTTACCTTTCTTTTGTTCTAGAATAGGCTTTTTCACTGTAGTTTACTGTGATACTACTGAAGAGAAGGAACAGTGGTAACCTTTGTTCCAGTTACAACTGGTTCGGCCTCAATGATCCAATTAAAACCTTCCTTCAGGGTCTCCAAATCCCAGCAAAAGGCAACTCTTCTCTCAACATCCCTCTTTGACTGGTGTTCAGAGATTTGGATGGGTGCCAATAACTGGAAGGTCAGCACAGGAATTCCAAGGTCCGATACTCAGCTTCTTGGGGAGCACAGTTTACTATTTTAAATGATTGTGAAGATTTAAAAACAAACGAACTATGGACTCTCGCTGGAGTCTGGTTTTGAAGTTTTTCTCTTGTAATATCGCAACTTTCATGTCTGTAATCACGTGACCAGAGAGATTGAAGTGTCCTCCGACTGGTTTATGAATGTGATAATTCTTGACGTCTGATTTGTGTCCATTTATTCTTTTACGTAGAGACTGTCCAGTTTGACCAATGTACATGGCAGAGGGGCACTGCTGGCACATGATGGCATATATCACATTGGTAGATGTGCAGGTGAACGAGCCTCTGATAGTGTGGCTGATGTGATTAGGCCCTATGATGGTGTCCCCTGAATAGATATGTGGACACAGTTGGCAACAGGCTTTGTTGCAAGGATAGGTTCCTGGGTTAGTGGTTCTGCTGTGTGGTATGTGGTTGCTGGTGAGTATTTGCTTCAGGTTGGGGGGCTGTCTGTAAGCAAGGACTGGCCTGTCTCCCAAGATCTATGAGAGTGATGGGTCATCCTTCAGGATAGGTAGTAGATCCTTGATGATGCGTTGAAGAGGTTTTAGTTGGGGGCTTAAGCAGACGTCTAGTGGCGTTCTGTTATTTTCTTTGTTGAGCCTGTCCTGTAGTAAGTGACTTCTGGGAACTCTTCTGGCTCTATCAATCTGTTTCTTCACTTCCGCAGTTGGGTATTGTAGTTGTAAGAATGCTTGATAGAGATCTTGTAGGTGTTTGTCTCTGTCTGAGGGGTTGGAGCAAATGCGGTTGTATCGTAGAGCTTGGCTGTAGATAATGGATCGTGTGGTGTGGTCTGGATGAAAGCTGGAGGCATGTAGGTAAGTATAGCGGTCAGTAGGTTTCCGGTATAGGGTGGTGGTTATGTGACCATCGCTTATTAGCACCGTAGCGTCCAGGAAGTGGATCTCTTGTGTGGACTGGTCCAAGCTGAGGTTGATGGTGGGATGGAAATTGTTGAAGTCATAGTGGAATTCCTCAAGGGCTTCTTTTCCATGGGTCCAGATGATGAAGATGTCATCAATGTAGTGCAAGTAGAGTAGGGGCATTAGGGGACGAGAGCTGAGGAAGCGTTGTTCTAAGTCAGCCATAAAAATGTTGGCATACTGTGGGGCCATGCGGGTACCCATAGCAGTGCCGCTGATTTGAAGGTATACATTGTCCCCAAATGTGAAATAGTTATGGGTGAGGACAAAGTCACAAAGTTCAGCCACCATGTTTGCCGTGACAATATCGGGGATACTGTTCCTGATAGTAGTCCATCTTTGTGTGGAACGTTGGTGTAGAGGGCTTCTACATCCATAGTGGCTAGGATGGTGTTTTCAGGAAGATCACCGATGGATTGTAGTTTCCTCAGGAAGTCAGTGGTGTCTCGAAGATAGCTGGGAGTGTTGGTAGTGTAGGAGGGAGTCTACATAGTCAGACAGTCCTGCTGTCAGGATGCCAATGCCTGAGATGATGGGGCATCCAGGATTTCTAGGTTTATGGATCTTGGGTAGCAGATAGAATACCCTGGTCTGGGTTCTAGGGATGTGTCTGTGCAGATTTGTTCTTGTGCTTTTTCAGGGAGTTTCTTGAGTAGATGGTGTAGGGTTTTTTTTTTGGTAACCCTCAGTGGGGTCAGAGGGTAATGGCTTGTAGAAAGTGGTGTTGGAGAGCTGCCTAGCAGCGTCTTGTTCATATTCCAACCTATTCATGATGACGACAGCACCTCCTTTGTCAGTCTTTTTGATTATGATGTCAGAGTTGTTTCTGAGGCTGTGGCATTGTGATGGCATTGTGTTCTGTACGGATGAGGTTATGGGGCAAATGAGCACTGTGGCCCCAGGCTGGGCCCAGGACGGGAGGGGTCACTGGGCAGGGGAGATACCTGGGGTGGTTATGTGTCCTCCCCTTTAGCTTGGAGGCACCAGTCGTCTATTCTGGTTGACTTTCAGGTAGCATTGTTGGTTTTTAAATGGAATCACATCCAGTCCTTTTCAGCTTAAGGGAGGGTTGCCATGGTATCTGTTCTTTGAGGGTGTGGGCAGAAGAGTAAAAAGGGGGAAAATGGTGGATCCTGGAAAACTGCCTCTCTTCTCCCTGGCTTGTTGCAGAAGTGCAATCATCAGCTATGCTCTTGCTGTCTGTCCCACTTTAGAATCAGTGGGATAGCTGGGAGGGCAGTAAAAGGCCAAAGATTACAATTTTGCTTACAGTAACACCAATGTAAATTAGGAGTCACTCCACTGATATCACTGGTGTTACTCAAGATGTCACTGGTGTTACTCAAGATTTACATAGATGTAATTGTACGCAGAATTTGGCTCAGAATCACGCTAGTGAACAACATTCTGAACCTTAGGACTCATCCTGGTTTCTCCAGGTCTCAGTTTTCATTTGTACTTATTATAATACATGCTGTAAGCAGATTACAAAAAAAGAAAATAAAAATATTTTTTAGAAACTTTTTTCAATGGAAAATTAGTTTTTGATTAAATGAAAATATTTTGTGGAAATGTCTGCATAATTTTTGATTTTTGTAAGAAAACCAACAAGCCCCCCAAACTGAAGATTTTTTATGAAAAGTCAAAAAATTCCACTGAAAATTTAGACCAAAAAATCAACATTTTTTCCTTCATTTTCATTGAAGTTTTTTGTAGGAAAAATAATATTTTTGAAGCCACTGTATTCTAAGGCATCTATCTGCCAACCCTACCAACCCTACCACTCCCAAATGCTGGAGCTGGCCAGAGCCTAGTTTGGCCCAGGCACACCTTAGAACAGCCAAACAGCTGGCAAGAATGGTCCCTTAAGAATGGACCCCAGTTTTTCAAACCTTTTGTGCCAAATCAAGGCCAACAATCTAACCCTTTTCAACTAGGTAAAAAATTCAGTGGGAATTGGGTGCTCTCAGCATCTTGCAAGAACATATCTTTTATTACAAAGACCCAAGATCACAGCCAGTCATCACAGATATACTAACAGTATCAAAACTTCCATTCCTGAGCTAGCTTATAAAGAAAGTTGCCACACAAGTTCATCTAATTTAAGTTAATATCCTAGACCTGGCACAATCTGAATTTAGGCCAGCTCTTGGTATGGAGACAGTTCTAGTAGTACTGATGGATGATCTCCTCCTAACAGTGTATGGTAGACTGACATCCATTCTCATCTTTCTGGACCTCACTGCCAGGGCTGGCCTTACCATGAGGCGAACTGAGGAGGCCACCTCAGGTGTCAGACTGGGGTGGAGGGTGGCCACTAGGACCCAGAGTGTAGAAAATTGTGTCTGCTGCTGGTGCATATGTATTCTCTCTGCTCTAGGTGCACAGAGATGGTGGACTGCTGTGCTGGAGGAAGGAAGGCACAAGAGACATAACAGGCAGGTAGGAGAAAAGTTGAGAGGGAATAACAGAAAGCAGCAGGAGCTTCAGGGAGAGAGAGGAGGAGGAGCCTCTTATGTACCTTTCTAAAACCAACTTCTCAGGGAGTTTCCTGTTTCCTGCTGCTTCCCTGAACCCACTTGAGGAGAACAGGTAGTCAACTGAAGTAGTAGGAACCAGTTAAGCCCTTAAGACACTGATATCTTCCCTCACTCAGGCCCTGCTACCAGCCTGCTTATTTGTCCCCTTCAATTGAGTGTTGAGAGCCACTATAGCTGGCACAGAACAACAGTCATGAATGAAAGAAGAAAACACTCCTCTGGGGCAGCATTCAGAAAAAGCAAGCAAGCAAAGGAAGCTTTTCTATCAAAGCAGGAAGGAGCACTCCTGAGATACATAGACACAAATGTTCACGGTGAGCCTTCCGGCCCCAGTGAGGATGTGAGTGGTGAGGAGATGCCCGATCTTCCAGTTAGAGTGCAGGTGACCTGGAAGCTACTGCAGCATCCATATCTCCATCTCAAATGGCTGTAACCAAGCACATTCCTGAAGAAAAGTGTAGCTCAGAGAAGAAGTGTGGTAGAGGCACAAGAAACAGCTGCTGCTGAGTTTAGTTCCTTCAGTCTAGATGATCCAGGACTGTGGACCCACTTGAGCAGTAGCCTGAGGGACTTCCTTGTACTGCATGGGCCACAGCAAGTGAAAAGCTTCCCCAAAGTTTCCCAAATGTTCCCCAAAGACAATGAAAATAGAAGTTTCCATCCAACACATTACTGGCGTGAAATCCCCAATGGCGACAAAGTAGAGAGCCCATGGCTTATGTACTCAAAAACCCAGAATGCTGCATACTGTTTTTGTTGCAAACTCTTCCAGTCTAATGTTCCACCCACATTGGGTTTTACAGGTACAAAGGACTGGAAAAATCTGGCTAGAAATCTGGCATGCCATGAGAAGGCAGCAAATCACCAGACAGCATGCCATAGGCGGAAAGAACTTGAGATGAGACTAAGGTTAAAGGCCACCATAGATGATCAGCATCAAGAGAAGATTGCCTCTGAGTCCCCTTACTGGCAAAATGTTCTGAAAAGGCTCATTGCCATTGTGAGAATGCTTGCTACCCAAAACCAAGCACTGCGTGGCACTTCAGATCAGCTGTAGGTGCCAAACAATGGAAACTTCCTTAAAATTGTGGAGCTGATGGCTGAGTTTGATGCTGTACTCCAGGAGCATCTAAGAAGGGTCACCACCCAAGAAATGTACACACACCACTACCTTGGAAAAACAATTCAAAATGAGATCATACAGTTACTGGTAACAAAAGTCAAACAGAAGATTGTGGCAGATCTGAAGTCAGCAAGATATTACTCCATTATTCTGGACTGCACACCTGACATCAGCCATATGGAACAAATTACTTTAATGGTGCGTTTTGTAACAACAACAGAACCTAGTGAAAATGTCCCTGCAGTGGTGACTGTCAGAGAGCATTTTCTAGAATTTATTGACATTGATGATACTACAGGAGCTGGTATGACAAATGTGCTTCTTAAAAAGCTGGAAGATACGGGAATTGCGATAGCTGACATGAGAGGTCAGGGCTATGATAATGGTGCCAACATCAGAGGAAAGAACAGAGGAGTGCAGACACGGATCCGAGAGTTAAACCCTCGAGCTTTTTTTGTCCCATGCAGTTCTCTTTCATTGAACTTGGTGGTCAGTGATGCAGCATCAGCTTCTAGTGAGGCTGCTGAATTTTTTAATGTAATTCAAAGCATCGATGTATTTTTCTCTGCATCAACTGCAAATTTTGAAGCAACATCTGGGAACATCCTCTCTGACACTGAAACCACTGAGTGCCACATGATGGGAAAGGCGAGTGGAGGCGATAAAGCTATCAAACACCAAATTGGGAAAATAGATGATGCCATAGTTGCCATTATGGAGGATAATGCTATGACAGGAACTGTTTGTGGGAGAACAGTGGCAGAGGGAAATGGAATCACCAGAAACATACATAACTTCAAATTTCTGTGTGGCTTACTATTTGAAATAAATGTTGTAAGCAAGAGACTCCAAGGTGTTGACCTTGATGTATCTGGAGCAATGGAACAACTGGACAAAGCAAAGTCTTACTGGTCAGATGAGGGATTTCAAAACATTCGGAAGAGTGCACAGAAGTTGGCAGAGGAACTTCACACTGAAGCTATTTTCTCACCCATTCAAGAATACAAGAGTCACCAAAGAAGACGACATTTTGATTACAAGGCACGGGATAATCCCATAAGAGACCCCAAACAACAATTCAAAGTTGAATTCTTTAACCAGGTGCTAGATTGTGGAATACAAAAGTCAGTTGAAGAACGTTTCATGCGGCTCAAGGAACACAGCAGTATATTTGGCATGTTGTATGATATTCCAAAACTCCTCACCATACCTGAAGAAGACCTACACCAGCAATGCAGGGCACTAGAGACAGTGTTGACACATCATGACATGTGCAATATTGATGCGAGTGATTTAGGTGATGAACTGAAAGCCCTTTCAAGATACATTTCAGCAGGATCAACTCCAAAGGCTGTTCTGGAATATATGTGCACAAATAAGATGACCACCCTTTTTCCAAATGCTTTTGTTGCTCTGCGCATACTTCTAACACTTCCTGTAACAGTTGCCAGTGGAGAATGCAGCTTCTCCAAGCTGAAGTTAATAAAAACACATCTACGCTCCACAATGACACAGGAGAGTCTGGTCGGCCTTGCAACCATCTCAATAGAGCATGAGCTGGCCCAGACTGTGGACCTTCAGGAAGCAGTTCACATCTTTGCAACCAAGAAGGCATGGAAAGCACCACTTTGATTATCCAAACAGATAAAAATGCCAGTGTTTACTATGCAGACAAGAAAAGTTACATTTGCTGTTCAGGCATTTGAAAGTTAGGTGTTACTTGAAATTTTTGAACAAGGCATTTTAAGTTGTTAATTCTCCTTTATTGGGGTAGGTAGCAGAGCAGTACCATGAGACGAGTAGAACAGGAAGAAGGCAGAATTGAGACCTTTCAAAGTTTTGACCCAAGCAAGGGGGCATGGGGGCTTCATTTGAGCTCCCCGCCTCAGGTGCCAAAATGTTGTGGGCTGGCCCTGCTCACTGCAGTATTTGACACTGTTGATCATGAGATACTGCTGTCCTATCTGAGAAAGGTAGTAATGGTCCAGGGGAATGCAATAAAATGGTTTAAGTCCTTCCTGGAGGGATGAATCACAAGAGTAGTGATGGGAAACTCCATCTCTGCTGCTAGACCCCTCACTTTGTGAAGTCCCACAAAGACCAGTTCTTTCTCCAGTCCTATTCAACATCTACATGCAACCACTAGATGAACTGGTAAGATGACATGGAATCAAATGTCAACAATATGCTAATCTACCTATCTTTCACTACCACCAGACCACTACCACAAAGATAGCCCAGTGCTTGGACAAAACCAGCTCATGGATGAATAACAGCTGGTTGAAGATGAACCCAAGCAAGACAGAGGTTATGCTGGCAGACAGAGGAAAGCACTTCGAAGGGTTTGCAGCCATGATGCAGTCTCCGTTGATCCGTAGTTTAGGAGTGCTCCTAGATTTCTTACTGACACTAAATTCTTATGTAGAAGCATCTATGAGTAACCCTTTCAGACATCTCCAGTTGGCTGGTGGACTTGGCCTCAATTATACATGCCTTTGTCACCTCCTGTCAGGACTACAGCAATGTAATATATCTGGGCATAAAACCATCAGCCCTTAGGAAAGTCCAACTAGTACAGTACTCTGCAGCACATCACAGAAACATGGGCTACTGTGAGCAAATCGGATCTGTGCTTTGCTCTTTACACTGGCTTCCTACAGAACAGGATAGTTATTTTTTGTCAAGATCCAGATTTCTTTGTCCAGGTATAGTCAAGGTCCATATCCCAGAGAAAATAATAAAAAAAATCCAACAATAATGATAACAATAAGTAAATAAAAAGATTTTGGGGTCCATTCAGAAGTGTCTGGCAGGCCATATTTGGCCCTCACTCCGCCTATTGACTACCCCTGCTGTAAAATATCAAGTCAAATTCGAAGTCCTGGTCCTTATTTTCAAGATGTTCAGTGGTCAGTGATCAGCATATTTAAAAGGTCTAAAGCTCTGGGTTGAAGACAGTGATTGACAGCTCTGCTTCTCAGGCAAAATGGAACTTTCTACCATAACAGTAAAGCTGAGCTGTGCAGGAGACACAGTTTTCTTGGGTGCTGGACCAAGACTTTGGAACAAACCCCTACAGGAACTTAGAACCATCACAAAACTTCCACTCCAAATTGAAATACTTCTTCAAACTTGCCTTTTCTAATATAAACACATGACATCATGCACATTTAAAACAAACTCCAACACAAACCCAAACTAAGACACTACACTGCACACACAATTTCCCCCCAGAGAAGAGGTTAAGAAAGAATGACCCACACCTGACAGATGTTAGTCATGTTAATACACTACTAAAAGGCATTCAGTTCTTATAGTTATACTGAATTATAACTCAGTTGACTACACATTAAACCTTAATTTTGGCATTTCCTAACTTTTGAGGGCTTGATTTTGCAACTTAATTTCCTTTTATATAGTTTTGGTGTGTAATGTATTAGGTTTTTTTTAAAATGCCTGTTGAAAACAACAAATTCCATCATGTTTTATCAGCTGGGTTGGAACCTTTAGATCCACTGCCCAGACCTCTGCTACTTGAGCTAACAGAGTAACTGATAGCATTAGTTAGTTTTCAGAGTGGTAGCTGTGTTAGTCTGTATCAGGAAAAATAACTAGGAGTCCTTGTGGCACCTTAGAGACTAAGTTAGTTGTCATCCTCTGTGTGGACCAGCACTAGAAGGGATGAGACACTTTCCATAGGATTTCACAGATGGCCGAGAGGAGAGGAATGGTGACACTCAAAAGTCAAGGGTTCCATTCTAGGCTCTGGAGGAGAATGTGTTCTAGTGGGCACAGACTCTTCTGCTCATTTATCACAAGACGATCCCTTCTCCCCTTCCCCTAGTACCCATAGCAGTGCTGCTGATCTGAAGGTATACATTGTCCCCAAATGTAAAATAGTCATGGATAAGGACAAAGTCACAAAGTTCAGCCACCAGGTTAGCCGTGACATTATCGGGGATAGTGTTCTTGACGGTTTGTAGTCCATCTTTGTGTGGAATGTTGATGTAGAGGGCTTCTACATCCATAGTGGCCAGGATGGTGTTATCAGGAAGATCACCGATGGATTGTAGTTTCCTCAGGAAGTCAGTGGTGTCTCTAAGGTAGCTGGGACTGCTGGTAGCGTAGGGCCTGAGGAGGGAGTCTACACTCTGTTCTGAGCCGTGAGTAACTGATCACGCGATTACAGACATGAAAGTTGCGATATTACAAGAGAAAAACTTCAAAACCAGACTCCAGCGAGAGACTGTTGAATTGGAATTCATTTGCAAATTGGATACAATTAACTTAGGTTACCTTGCATAATGACTTAGCCACTCCCAGTCTCTATTCAAGCCTATTTCCCCTTGTTTTTTCCTACCCCCCTCCCACAGACGTTCTTGTTAAACCCTGGATTTGTGCTGGAAATGACCCACCTTGATTATCATACACATTGTAAGGAGAGTGATCACTTTAGATAAGCTATTACCAGCAGGAGAGTGGGGTGGGGGGAGAGAAAACCTTTTGTAGTGGTAAACACCCATTTTTTCATGGTTTGTGTGTATAAAAAGATCTTCTGTACTTTCCACAGTATGCATCCGATGAAGTGAGCTGTAGCTCACGAAAGCTTATGCTCAAATAAATTGGTTAGTCTTTAAGGTGCCACAAGTACTCCTTTTATTTTTGCGAATACAGACTAACACGGCTGTTACTCTGAAACGTGATTCTTGTTAAGAAACAGGATGTTCTGTTATAGATGGTTATATTTTATTGGTTGCTTTTATTCAAGGAAGGCACCCAGCTACCTTAGTGATAGACACCAATATGCATCCTGTAAAGAAAAAACATACATTCAAAATATGCGTATTTTAACAAAACTGCAATAATAAAATTGTTTCTTATGATGTAAACTACTGCCCAAATAGTATGTCAAAAAGGCACAGAATATATTTTAGGAGGTGTTATGCAAGGGTGACTAAAAGCCTTTCTTTGCACTTTCATATCCTGGTGAAGCTCTTTGCACGGCCTATCCCTCTGTGTCATGTTTAGGGCCCTACCAAATTCACAGTCCATTTTGGTCAATTTCACAACCAGAGGGTTTTAAAATTGGTCAAATTCAAGATTTCAGATGTTTACATCTGAAATTTCACAGTGTTGTAGCTATGAGGGTCCCAACCCAAAAGGAGATCTTGGGGGGTTGCAAAGCTGTTGTAGGGGGATCACAGGATTGCCACCCTCATTTCTGTGCTGCCTTCAGAGCTGGGCTCTGAAGCAGCAGCCATGGAGCTTCCTGCAGTGGGAGGAGGTTCCCAAAGGTGGAGGTGGGTTCAATCTCCCCCATGTTGCTGGGAGAGCCCCAGCCAGTGACTCCCAACTGCTAGTTCCAGCCAGTGGTGGATTAACATAGGCCCACAGAGCCAGTGTCCAGGGGCCGCATCCAATTTGGGGGCCCCTTGGAAAAATGGGCACCCTGAGCCCAGGCAACACAAGCCCCAGCAGAAGCTACGGGCAGTGGAAGCTCCGAACCCAGTTCCGGGGCTGCTGCAGCGCAGAAGCGAGGATATACCATCTTCATTTCTGCACTGTCTCTGGCAGTGGGCTCGATCTCCCCATCGAGAGTGGCCTTTCCTTTGACCACATCGTCTTTTCACTGCTTTACCAATGAAGAGCACCTAAAATGGCTCTATGTCATCAGAGGGATTACCCTTACACTAGGTTTCAGAGTAACAGCCGTGTTAGTCTGTATTCGCAAAAAGAAAAGGAATACTTGTGGCACCTTAGAGACTAACCAATTTATTTGAGCATAAGCTTTCGTGAGCTACAGAAGTGAGCTGCAGCTCACGAAAGCTTATGCTCAAATAAATTGGTTAGTCTCTAAGGTGCCACAAGTACTCCTTTTCTCCTTACACTAGGCTGATTCTTCCTGGATTGGCTAGAGAAAATATAAGGAATCCTTTTGAAACTGTATGCATACTACTGAAGACTCAGTTGCAGATTCAGCCATCAGCTTACTATGTAGCCACTGGGGTCAATGGAAATCAAGTTTCAGTTTCTCAAGAGAGGCCAGCTACATCTATTAGCCACATTGCCTGTGAAGCCATGTAAAATGTCATGTGTGTTGAGCATGTTGTGCTGACACTTTGCACAGAAGTGAATTTCCCTCCCAGGGAGAAGAAACATTACAATAAAAAGAAAGCTCACAAAACCTTTTGCTGCACAGGTTACAAATACCTAAAGCAGGATTCCCCCAACAAGGGAAGCAATGTGGTAAGACAGCCAAGCCAATGACACCAGTACAAGGCCAGCACACTGCTGAAACGCAGGCATGGCCAGGAGCCAGGCAGAAGGGGACAGCTACCCTGACGCCGTTAGCTGTGTCATTGATACATTACAGAAACACTGAAGAAACAAAAAAAAAGTAGCATCACATTAACTTGCTCTAAGAAAGTAAAGAGAACACACCAGAAACTGCTAATAGCAAAAACGTTTGTGAGCTGATCACATCTCCAAAACAGAGGTAGTCCTGGTAACAGAGTTGGAGAAGATATGCCATGAGGGTCCACAGTGCGTCTTCAGCAGGTTTTTCTCTGTATACATGAACATATATGGTGCTGCAATCTTTTTATGTGCTGTTTAATCTTCAATAGTTTTTCTATCTCCAGTCCTCACTTCACATTATTTTTATTATTATTTGTATTCATAGAATCATAGAATATCAGGGTTGGAAGGGACCTCAGGAGGTCATCTAGTCCAACCCCCTGCTCAAAGCAGGACCAATCCCCAATTAAATCATCCCAGCCAGGGCTTTGTCAAGCCTGACCTTAAAAACTTCTAAGGAAGGAGATTCTACCACCTCCCTAGGTAACGCATTCCAGTGTTTCACCACCCTCCTAGTGAAAAAGTTTTTCCTAATATCCAACCTAAACCTCCCCCACTGCAACTTGAGACCATTACTCCTTGTCCTGTCCTCTTCTACCACTGAGAATAGTCTAGAACCATCCTCTTTGGAACCACCTCTCAGGTAGTTGAAAGCAGCTATCAAATCCCCCCTCATTCTTCTCTTCCGCAGACTAAACAATCCCAGTTCCCTCAGCCTCTCCTCATAACTCATGTGTTCCAGACCCCTAATCATTTTTGTTGCCCTTCGCTGGACTCTCTCCAATTTATCCACATCCTTCTTGTAGTGTGGGGCCCAAAACTGGACACAGTACTCCAGATGAGGCCTCACCAATGTCAAATAGAGGGGGACAATCACGTCCCTCGATCTGCTCGCTATGCCCCTACTTATACATCCCAAAATGCCATTGGCCTTCTTGGCAACAAGGGCACACTGCTGACTCATATCCAGCTTCTCGTCCACTGTCACCCCTAGGTCCTTTTCCGCAGAACTGCTGCCTAGCCATTCGGTCCCTAGTCTGTAGCTGTGCATTGGGTTCTTCCGTCCTAAGTGCAGGACCCTGCACTTATCCTTATTGAACCTCATCAGATTTCTTTTGGCCCAATCCTCCAATTTGTCTAGGTCCCTCTGTATCCTATCCCTGCCCTCCAGCGTATCTACCACTCCTCCCAGTTTAGTATCATCCGCAAATTTGCTGAGAGTGCAATCCACAGCATCCTCCAGATCATTTATGAAGATATTGAACAAAACTGGCCCCAGGACCGACCCCTGGGGCACTCCACTTGACACCGGCTGCCAACTAGACATGGAGCCATTGATCACTATCCATTGAGCCCGACAATCTAGCCAACTTTCTACCCACCTTATAGTGCATTCATTCAGCCCACACTTCTTTAACTTGCTGACAAGAATACTGTGGGAGACTGTGTCAAAAGCTTTGCTAAAGTCAAGAAACAATACATCCACTGCTTTCCCTTCATCCACAGAACCAGTAATCTCATCATAGAAGGGGATTAGATTAGTCAGGCATGACCTTCCCTTGGTGAATCCATGCTGACTGTTCCTGATCACTTTCCTCTCATGTAAGTGCTTCAGGATTGATTCTTTGAGGACCTGCTCCATGATTTTTCCGGGGACTGAGGTGAGGCTGACTGGCCTGTAGTTCCTAGAATCCTCCTTCTTCCCTTTTTTAAAGATTGGCATTACATTAGCCTTTTTCCAGTCATCTGGGACTTCCCCCGTTCGCCACGAGTTTTCAAAGATAATGGCCAATGGCTCTGGAATCACAGCCGCCAATTCCTTTAGCACTGTCGGATGCAACTCGTCTGGCCCCATGGACTTGTGCACGTCCAGCTTTTCTAAATAGTCCCTAACCACCTCTTTCTCCACAGAGGGCTGGCCATCTATTCCCCATGTTGTGATTGCCAGCGCAGCAGTCTGGGAGCTGACCTTGTTCGTGAAGACAGAGGCAAAAAAAGCATTGAGTACATTAGCTTTTTCCACATCCTCTGTCACTAGGTTGCCTCCCTCATTCATTAAGGGGCCCACACTTTCCTTGGCTTTCTTCTTGTTGCCAACATACCTGAAGAAACCCTTCTTGTTACTCTTGACATCACTCGCTAGCTGCAGCTCCAGGTGCGATTTGGCCCTCCTGATTTCATTCCTACATGCCTCCTTTTCTCTGGAGGAGAATGTGTTCTAGTGGGCACAGACTCTTCTGCTCATTTATCACAAGACGATCCCTTCTCCCCTTCCCCTCCAACCTGTCCCATACCAGACCTTGTCCCTCGCTGAGCATGGCAGAAAGAATGAATCATTGGTGTTACCTATTATTTCAGTTTCAACTCTTTGCTAGCTTTGCATTTTTGAAATTATTTTTCACTCATGACTTTTTAGGGTAGTGGAGATAATGCCTCTGGCCTGACCATAACCTCAAATGTCTCAAAATACCTGCAGATCTGCTGAATGACTGATTAGGTATATCTATGGATCTGTGCATTTTCTTAGCCTGAAGTTACTGGAATGGGGAGGTTCTTTGTTTGCATAAAAGTTACTAATCGGAGCCTGTCTGGTGATGCCAGTGACCCCAGAAATTGAGTGCCCCATTCAGATTTGCCAAAAAGCTCCTGAGGGGAGTTCCACTGGGAAGGAACCAGCCAGTGCCCCATCTTCAGAAACTGAAAAAAGGAAGAAGCCTTACTGCTGGCTTGCTTGGCTTCTGGCTTATTTGCCCGTGATCATTGATTGCTCATACCAGTCACAGACCAAATCTCAAGGGCCACATCCCAGCCAGCATACAATGTCAGGAAGAATTAAACACCAACAGCAGTTACTGCCTGCATTGCAGGTGCAGTTATTTATGTATTTATTTTACCAAATATGGTAAATCCTCATAAATTTTTAAGAAATTCAACAAATCTGCAAGTTTTATTAAAGAGGAAGAATAACTTAAAGCTTCTGGGTGTTTCTTCTGAGTGTATATATTTTTATTTGTTTGCCTTTTGTGACATTCATGCAATCTCCTAGATGTACAACATCTGTGTTACTCCTGCTTGATTTTTCTATGACTATTCCCACTGGTCCAGTACTCAACTTTTTTGGGGCTGTCTCACTAGAGCTCTTACTGCCCCTGGCTCGTGAAAAGGAGAGAGTGAAAAAAGATTTTTGAGATTTTTGAGTCCCCCAGGGGATCCTACCCATCTGTTCCCTGAGGGAGTCGAAGTCTGCTTTCCTGAAGTCCAGGGTCCGTATCCTGCTGCTTACCTTTCTTCCCTGTGTCAGGATCCTGAACTCAACCAACTCATGGTCACTGCCTCCCAGATTCCCATCCACTTTTGCTTCCCCCACTAATTCTTCCCGGTTTGTGAGCAGCAAGTCAAGAAAAGCTCCCCCCCTAGTTGGCTCCTCTAGCACTCTGGTATGGCCTTGGGGCCCACCAAAAATGGACTTCCATTTTGCTAGGCAGTGTATAAACATAGCATAATAGTCCTTCCTTGAAGAGTTTACAGTCAAAATAGATGAGACGGACACAAGGCAGGGGGAAAGAGATATATAACATACAAGGAGAATGATGGTTTGCTAATGTCATGTTCCACAATTTTCTCTTCACGCATCTGTGGGTGGCATCTTGTTTGGGGAATGGCTCAAAGGAAAGACAAAGAAAGGGAGAGGGGACATATTTAGAAGGGAAAGAGATAAGGGGGATAAGGGCAGGATAGGAAGGAAGGAGGGAGGGAAAGGTGGAGGACAGCTGGAGAGAGGCTAAAATGCAGAGACTTAGGGAGAGGGAAGCAGTGGAGGTTGAGCAAACAGTCAGAGAGAACATCCAGAGTGAAAACTATAGAAAGGAGTGTGATGACAGCAGTGTTTGACATGTGCTGCAATACCTGCTAAGGCTGCTCCTTACATTTTCTCCTTCTGGATAGTTTCTTAGGCCTCAGAGCTGCTCCTCCCTGGAATTTCTTACTTTTCCAAGCCCATATAGCGAGGCTGGAGAGGACACCATATGGGTCCTAGTGCCATCAGAGAAAAAGATAGTTGTCATGTATGGCACTTTCATCTATAACTGCTGTTACAGCAGAACAATTATTCATTTTTTGTTTCAGCATAATTCTGGTGCATCAGGGTTGACAAGACCAGGGAAAGAGGAAATAATGTACTGGAGCCCCCAAAATGTCTGTAACATCTGTGTAGATAAAGTACCAGTATCTCCAGAAATAAATAAATTCAACTGATGAATACAAGCAAAGAGATGATGAATACAAGATTGAAGTACAAACTAACTATAAGCAGAGAGAGAACTAATAGTCTGTGATAATAAAGAATGCAGTAAAAAAGCTAAAGGATAAAAGATGTTTCCATAAAATTTATTTAAAGATTTTTAACTTATAATGGTGCTTTTCTTGCCTTTTTCCACAGCAAATGAATAAATAATGTAATTGAAACTGACCAATCTTGCCAGATCACTTTCAATTGCTGCCGTGCTTGGAGCCGAGAGCCTGTGGGGGCAGCCGGGCTCCTGATGGGGAGATCTGCACCTGGTGTCTAGTATAGCTGCCCCGTTCCTGGCAGGGAGCCCAGAAGCCTGGTGCAGCTGCCCCATTCTTGGTGGGGAGTGGAGAAGCCCGGTGAGGCTGCCCTGTTTGGAGCGAGCAGTGGAGAAGCCCAGTGAGGCTGCTCCTTTTCCAGCTGGGAGTGGGGAACTGAGAAGCCCGGTGCAGTTGCCCAGTTCCCGGCTGGGAGCAGGGACATGAGAAGCCTGGTGCAGCAGCCCCGTTCCTGGCTCTCAGCCCCCCACACTACCCCTCTTAAGTCTGTGGAAGCACTTCTGGTGAGAATGCGTACCAGTGACAGAAGAAAGGGTGTGTTGTGGACATGAATCATCACGGTAATTACTGTGGTGGCTGTAAGTTGACCTAACATAGGTTGACTTAAGTTTATAGTGTAGACAGGCCCAGAGAAAGTACAGAGTAAAGCTCCCTTTGCATAATGAAAGAATTATTTTTCTCAGGTTTAAGGACTATTGAATAAATTCGTCTTGTTCTTCATATAGCTTCTATATAGGAAAACATTCAGCAGTTTGATTTTTCTCTGTGATGACAAAGTAATAGTTAGATACCAGTGTTGTTTTTTGTCCTTTACACAACAGTAATAATATAAAGAAGCCACATGAGAGCTGTGGGGTTCCCAACAACTGCGTTTATTATATATACACAGCATCCAAGGTCTAGTTACATATATATATACTATTGCTCTCACTAGTTTCTAAAACACAGACACTAGAGGACTCTCAAACTATTTAAAGAAATACATCTCAATTCTATATACTACAAACATATTAGAAAAACCCTTTACGTATACATATATTCAATGCCTGCTTGCTACTTGCTCAAGGAATTAATCATCAGCAATGGTGGACGCCCACTTTAGGTAAAACAAAATTATGCCATTACTATTGTTTCACAAAACCTGGTGACTACTGGAGTTGGAGATGATGAATATCCTGGGTAGGAGGTAGGTTCAGGAATGTATCTGAGTTTGGCTCTGTTGAACTGTTTCATATGTATTCAGGTAAAATAGTTGGCTTGAGTCTAAGACTCCAAAATTGCTTGAGTATTATGAAAAGCATGAAGTGAGTTTGTTTACCATAGAAAAGAGACAAATAAGAGGGGACATGATAAAAGTATATAAAATAAAGAAGGTAGATCAGGAACTTCTATTTTCCCTGTTTCATAACATAAGAACATGGGAACATTCAAAGAAATTAAAAGGTGACAAATTCAAAACTGATAAAAAGAAATACTCTTCACAAAATACATAATTAGACTGTGGAATTTGTCACAGGATGTTGTTGAAGCCAAGAACTCAGCATGACTCAAAAGATTAACATGATTATCTAGTTGTAACAGTTAATGATAACAGAGTATTGGAAGGGGGATAAAAACTCATGCTTCAGGATTTAAGCCAGTCTCTAACTATTAGGGTTTAATGTGAGACCTTTATGGGGGACAATTTATCCCACATCTGCCTATTGTGGAGTTTCTTGCACTTTTCTCTGAAAAATCTGGTGCTGGACACTGTTGGAGATGGGATACTAGACAAGATGGATTATGGGTCTCATCCAGTATGGCAACTCCTAAACTCCTATACAATTTCACCTGTTCCTCTGATGTGATTTGTTCCATAGGGGAGAATCGAGTAAACAAAAGAGATTAGACTCGGATAGTGCTATTTCTCTTTTAGAATGTCCCATGTGGGTGGCTAGACTAGCAGAATTGAGAAGGGAAAAGATTAGATGTCACAGAATGACAAGGCAGGGTCTCTCTCTCAGTTGTAAAGCATCATTGACTATATGTGCAGTGGATGTTGGGGAATCATCTGGCCATATCCTTCATAAGGGAAGGTATGTATTAATGTGAACGTTATCAGTGGCTAAGTGCCATTTTGTATTTCTCCCTATCTGTCTAGAAAAAAATGGAAGAAAACTTTGTCTCATTAGAGGAATTAATCACAATGTAATGTTTACCTTTTCATTACCCAGTCTATGCCTAACTCAGACTAAAATTCCAAACAGATTCTGTTGCACACTAGTGAGATCTCTTCCAACCCTAATCTTCTGTGATTCTATGATTACAGGTAACAAGCTTCATATATTTTGAAGCCCTATGGAGGTGCAAGTAGTCCCCGCCTTAATTATCACACATTATGTTGTCTTGCCAGAAAATAGCCTCCACTTTGACAACCATCTGCTTCCAAGCTGCAAAGTATTAAGGCCTATCATTCCCTCTGTAGAACTCTGACTCCTTGGTATAGATGAGCACAACGCTGTACTAGGAGTTCTCAAATTTTTCATGGTGTGGGCCCCACATATGTGTCTCATGAACCACCGCTCATTCAAAATTTCATTGACCACTTCTCCAACTTAGCCTTTCCCCAATAGCACCACCAAAATAAAATATTTTAAAACAAAAACACAAAAACCTAATATAGAATTGAGAAAGGGTAATGAGACAGATCTTCCTGTGTTCACTTTAATACATTTGTAAACTATTTTTATAAAACCATGGTGATGGGCACAGTATCCACAGAACCTATATAGATAAGATAGGGGGCATGATGTACGCATATATAGTGAGTGTGTGTCTTCATGCATATGGGCAGGTGTTTGTGTGTAGATGGATAAATAAATAGGGTATATGTATGTGCATGCCCATATATAGCAGCACCTTCTTCCAGCAGCCCTCACTCATTTACATTCTTGAGCTTCACAATTGGGCAGAAGTTCATGCAGCAATGGCAACAGTGGTGAGATCCAAGCAGCAAGCACATCACTTCAGTCACTGTAGAATGTGTTTGGAGTGTGACTTTTAATGGTATTTGCACTCCTAAGTCACTTAGTCATTTTTGAAAATTTCCCATTATGCACCTTCTCCCTCTCTCACACAGTGGGAACCTCACTATCCCAGAGAGGGAAGGGAGACCTGACAAGACCAAGCACATTTGCATAAAGAGAGACAAAGTAGGTGATCTGCTCCATGTGGGAGGCACAAAGGCTAAAGGCAGAACACATGCAAGGGGTGGAAAAATAAATCGCATTTTGCACACCACCTCTGCATTTGAAGTGTCTACACAGAGGGCTGCAGGGGTCTATTTTTCCCTTCGCTTCAATTAATAGTTAGTTTCTTGTTCATTGTTAAAGGAAAGCAATTTTTTTTGTGACTCATTATTTCTGACACTTGCCAGTCATAGCCTGAGCAGAAAGAGAATATTTCTCAGTGGAAGAAATGTGCCAACCTGATATCAAGAAGTCAGTCCGCATATATACTCAACATTACAGAGCTGATGTCTGTGCAACCATAGATGAGGCCTTTGGATGTAGAGTCCTTGGGCCAGTGCCAGGACTGTGGCAATAGGTGCTCCCTAGGTCTACCTCATTAAGTCCAACTGGACTTAATTTTGTGGTACTGCTAGGCATAGCACAGACTGCAAACAGGTATTCTTCAAAGAAACACAATTTACAAGTATCGGGGGTAGCCGTGTTAGTCTGTATCCACAAAAACAACAAGGAGTCTGGTGGCACCTTAAAGACTAACGGATTTATTGGAGCATAAGCTTTCGTGGGTAAAAACCCCACTTCTTCAGATACAATTTACAAGGTAGGACCAAAATCTCCCTTTTTCCATTTTCTGGCTGTTAGTATGTGAGAAAAGAGAGTAACAGAGGATTTGTTTTGTATGGGCATTGTCCATCACTTGCTACTGTATGTCTTTTGAAGATTATTTGAAAATTTTTGGCTGAGCAAGCCTTACACTCAGCTAGATGTGTGCATTGTTGTAGCCCTGTCGGTCCCAGGATGTTAGAGAGACAAAGTGGGTGAGGTAATATCTTTTATTGAACCGCTTTTGTTGGTGAGAGAGAGAGAAGCCGAGAGAAGCTCGGCTTGTCTCTCTCACCAACAGAAACTGGTCCAATAAAAGATATTACCTCACCCACTCACCTAGATGACATTTCTCTGGCTGTAAAGTGAGAAATTTTGAACATTGCATCTGATTAATTGCAAAATTTCAGGAAATGCTCTAGGCATTGATGAGCATTTCTCCCCTGATTTGGGAGAAACTGAAAATGCAGAAGGGGAGAAAATGGGGAACACCCAGAGCCTTTGCCATCTGTTTAACACAGTCACACTTCAAGCACCTCTGCAATTGTCTATAGATCAAAGAACTGATTGATAACACCAATTAACACCTTCCAGCATAACAATACACCTGCTCATTCTTCCAATAGAGTTTAACATGCTGACACCCTGAATGACTGATCTCCCAGACAGAAAGAGAAATAATAGAAGTGGGGAAAGGGTACGCACACAGAGCCTCTGGCTGGGAGGGGTGGGGATTGGGATACCCTGAAAAAGGGACTTTCGGGAGGGGGGGACACATAAAACCCCTGATGGGAGAAGATTGGGGGACCCTGGTACAGGAGGAAGGAGGGAATGGGGGGCATACATACAGCCCCTGACACGAGGGAGAGAACATGGAACCCTGGATGTGGGAAAGGGAGGCACACAGAGCCCTTGGCATGGGAGGACTTGGGGATCACACAGAGCCCTGGACATGGGGAAGAAAACTGGAAATCATGATATGGGGTAGAAGGAGAGTATAAGGGAAAATGAGGAAAGGGGAAAAGTGGAGAATGTGAGCACACACATTGTAGTTTCCTCAGGAAGTCAGTGGTGTCTCGAAGGTACCTGGGAGTGCTGGTAGCGTAGGGCCTGAGGAGTACAAAGCCAGACAATCTTGCTGTCAGGGTGCCAATGCCTGAGATGATGGGGCATCCAGGATTTCCAGGTTTATGGATCTTGGGTAGTAGACAGAATATCCCAGGTTGGGGTAATAGCTCACCTTAAGTGATCACTCTCGTTACAGTGTGTATGGTAACACCCATTGTTTCATGTTCTCTATGTATATAACTCTCCCCACTGTATTTTCCACTGAATGCATCCGATGAAGTGAGCTGTAGCTCACGAAAGCTTATGCTCAAATAAATTTGTTAGTCTCTAAGGTGCCACAAGTACGACTTTTCTTTTTGTGAATACAGACTAACACGGCTGCTACTCTGAAATCTGGATAAAATGAGTTCAATGTAAACAAATGAATTGAGCTTCTTTAACCACATCACTTTTATATCTGTATACCTTTGATATGAACATCTGCTCAGCAGAAACCACACCCAACAAGGTGGTGCCTAACTGGGTAACTGTGATGGTTGAAGTTGACATCCCTTGTTTTGGGTTTCACATTGTTCAGGACAATGTGGAAATGTCCTGTTGTACAGATGGACAAAAGCAGTGCCCCAGAAATGTCTCAGGCAATTCTCCATTTGACACTGTAAGGGGCCAAGGGCATAGGCAGTCTTGTCTAATGGTCGCGGTTGGGCTGAGGTCTGCCCACCAGGGATGGAAGTTGCCGAGCCAGAGTTAAAGGAATTGCAAGTCCAGATTCTGTAAACAAGAGTCAGAGTCATGGTCAGGCTGGAGTCAGAGACCAGAAGTCACAGGTAGTATCAGTTTAGAATCAAGAGGGAGGAATCAGGGTGCAAGTCAGGCTGGAGTCAGAGACCAGAGATGAGGAGACAAGGCAAAGTCCAACACAGTAACAGGTCATGATCTGTGCAGTTGCCAAGACAACTACTTGGGGTTAAGTAGGGGCACTTGGCCAATCAGAGGACCGCAGGGTACTGTCATTCTGGGTCTCATGGGTGGTACTTCCTGGGGTGCCTGTTCTCCACAGTGCTTTCTGGGTGTGTGTCTGCAGGGCCTTCCAGTGACACTGTGGGAATACCAGCCACCCCAAGCTCTGCAGACCTGGGTTCTAGTCCCCAGTAGGGTGCCAGGTGTCCAGTTTTTGACCGGAACACCTGGTTGAAAAGGGACCCTGCCGGCTCCAGTCAGCACCACTGACCAGGCTGTTAAAAGTCTGGTCAGCAGCACAGCGGGGCTAAGGCAGGCTCCCTCCCTCCTGGAAGCAGCGGCATGTCCCCGCCTCCAGCTCTTAGATGTAGGGGGAGCCAAGGGGCTCCGTGCGCTCCCCTGCCCCAAGCACCAGCTCTGCAGCTCCCATTGGGCGGGAACTACTATATGAAGAAAGGCCACAAAGATTTAAGATTAAGTTTAGAAAGAGATGACAAATAAGAGAACAAGATGAAGGTGTACACACTAACGAATGGCATAGGGAAGGCAAATCTATCTATCTAAGGTACTGGTATGGCCCCCATTACTGAAGTATTTCAGCACCCCACATTCTTTATATCCTCACAACAGAACTTTGAGGTAGGGAAGTTCTCTTATTTCCATTTTACAGATAGGGAAATGAGCCAGAGAAAGACTAAATGACTTACCCAAGGTCATACAGAGTGTATGGGGAGAGAAGGGAACTGAACCCACATTTCATGAGTCATAAGCTAGCATTCTAACCATTGGACCATCCTTCCTCCATCAGCCCCTCCTATTTACCCTTTCTCACAATTCAAGAACAAGATGACATTCAGTGAAATTGATACAAAGGAACATTTAACACAATTAAGCTATTGAACTCATTGCCATCAGATACCATTGAGGCCATTAGTTCAGTAGGATTAAAAAAGGATTAGATATTTATATGACTAATGAGAACATTCACACTTACATTAGATGGGAAAAAAGTAGAAGAAATATTAATCCTCATTCTTCAGCGCATAAGTCAACACCCAAGAGCTGATGGAGTTAGGAAGAAATTTACCTAATGGGGAAGTTATTACATTATTGTCCACTACAATGTTGTTTGCTTTTTTTTTTTTTCGGAAGCATCTTATACTGGCCACTGACAGATACAGAACACTGGAGTTGGTTTGATCCAATATGGCAATTCTTATATTTCCAGATACAAATGACCTGAGTACCACTGATGGACAGGGCGATGAGATTTCCTTACTTCCAACTCCTTTGTGTTTCTTACATGGAAACCATTTCATAGACTTATAGACTTTAAGGCCAGAAGGGACTATCATAATCATCTAGTCTGACCTCCTGTACATTGCAGGCCATAGAACTTCATGTACCTATGCCTCTAGTAGACCCATAAGCTCTGGCTAAATTACGGAAGTCCTCAAATCTTGAATTAGAAACTTCAAATTACACAGACAGTACCATTTACTGTAGTTCAGACCCGCAAGTGACTCATGCCCCAGTGTCATGAAGCCGAAAAACCCTCAGGGTCTCTGCCAATCTGACCTGGGGGCAAATTCCTTCCCAACCCCCAATATGGTGATCGGTTAGACCCTGAGCATGTGGACATAACCCACCAGTCAAACACCTGGAAAAGAATTCACTGTAGTAACTCAAAGCCCTTCCCCTCTAGTGTCCCATTTCCAGCCATTAAAGATATTTGCTAAATAGCAATCATGGATGGCCCATATGCCATTGTATGCAATCTCATAGCATCCCCTCCATAAATTTATCAAGCTCAGTCTTTGCCCCTTGGAAGGCTGTTCAATCTAGAAAATTGTTTGGTTTTTTTACTTTTTGATTTGCCAAAATTTTCAGTTTTGGTTTGATGCGAAACATTTTTTTCTTCGCAGAATTACCAGCTAACTGAAAAGTCCACTATTCACCACAGCTCTATTTGCAAATATTCTTACAAATAAAATCTGTTGATACCCTTCATTGGTATTCTTAATCTTTTATGCACTTATTCAGGAACATTCAGGTGAGTGACTTGGTATATACAGTGTCCGTAGGAAGGAAAAGCATTGCATAGGATAGTAAGAATTAATATCTGCAAGAGTATTTGCAATGGAAATGTTCCTGTTCCTGTTCTGAAATGGTGAACTTTTTGTGGGTTGGAAATAGAAAAGAGAAGGAAAGAGTGGAACTACTTCAAAGAAACAGATGGAAAAATTAAAAATAAATAAAATGAGGAGTAGGTACAGAAGTGATGTGCAACCAGGCAACCCACCAAGAATGGCAGCAGAGCGGTCACTAGCATACTGACATATCAGGTTCAGGGCAATAATTTATGATGATCAACTGTTATGACTACAAAGGACTTCAAACACAGAGAACATTCAAAGGGCATGTGGCTGCTGGCATTGTGAGAGCACATGTAGGAGCAGTACCACGTCTGCTGAATATGCTTCAGCTATTTTTGCTACAAGGAATGTTGTGCCTGCTCATGCACTTGATGTATGTCTGACTTCAGAGCAGAAGGTTTTGTGTTCGAATCACATTGAGGGCATGTTGTTGGCCTTTGTCCCTCTGTATCTTGTTGGTGGCAGCTTCACCTCCGAAGGGTGTGTGGCTCTTTTCTTTCCACTTGATGTTATACTGGATTCTGCTAGTCCTGTAAAGAGTACTGTGCAGGGACACTGAATCCAGTTCCCTATATGACTGTGGTGAATGGTTTGTCCTGTTATGTGATGATATAGAGACCAGTGGATTCAATACATATACTTGACAGATGTATAAAAAAGTATGTTCTAGATGCGACGATATATTTAGCTGCTTTCCAAACTGCCCCAGCCAGAGACCTGGCATTCTGGCAGTTAATCAAGACAGACAGAAAGAGAGGTGACTGCATTCTTTTCAAATAGCATTGTGCACATGTCCAAAATATGCCACTTTGTATCACAAAAGAAAACTGAATGTAAAATCAATTAAACAGCAAATATTTTTTTCTCTCTCCCTCAGATAGGAAAGAACATAAGTACTTTTACATCTGGGATCTGTGCAGGCAATTAAATAAAATGTTTTCTTGTGTGATAAAAGCCAGGGAAAGACTTTTAAATGTTCTAATATTCCAAGACTCAGCTTATCTACTGCTGTCTCTCTTGCCCTAAAATGTTCTGATCTCTTCATGCAGATAATCAAAGTCACAATGATTTCTAAAGGCACAGCTTTTGTTTATAAAAGGTTAGATGATCCAATCATAGAACAGAAACAAAATCACATGCCTTAGATGATCAATTGCACAATGCAAATAGCAATTAAAGAATACTTGCACCAAACAATTTGTGTGCAATCCATAAACTGAAAATGATTTGCACAAAACCATGTCATGGTTATAAATAGCAATAAAATAAAATTTGTAAAAACAAGAGACTGTTCAGAGATAATCCAGAAATGCGGAAAAGTACTGTCACAGAGCCACAGGACTGGTGCTATGCCCTCATCTTTGGAACAGTCTCTAGGAGTGTCAGATCCCATACGGGTCTCACTCTTCCTCCAGCGTAAGCCACATGGCTTCACTGCCTCCTTAGACTGGACCTCTGGGTTTTCAGGATTCCTGCTTCATACTATGATCTCCACGTTCCATACCACGTTCAGAGAGCCCAACTGAGACAGACTGCTGAAGGAGACATGTATGCTCTTCAGGGATTAATGCAGCTCACCAAGCATTTGTAGTGACCCCAAACAGCATTGTCAAAAGAGTTGGGTTCATTAGTCAGCTGGAATACAGCACAGGAAGCCCTTAGGGTAGCATACAGAACTAAAGGTTAAAGCATAGTCCAATCTGGTTAGCCCAGAGCCCAGCCAAGCTCTAGTGAACCCCTTTGTTCAAGCTCAGCCTATCTCTCCATCTGACCTCTTTGGTCTGACTCCAGGTAAGAGCCCCAACTCCCTCCAGCAGCCAACTCATATCTCACACCTCTCCAGTCCTCTGTTCTCCAGCTGAGGATTGTTGCTCTAGGCTTGTCTAAACTTAAAACAGTGCAGCTGCAATGTTCTAGTGCTTCAGTGAAAACATTACCTATGCAACAGCAGGGCTTCTCTTTTCAATGTAGGTAATCCACCTCCCCAGGAGGCAGTAGCTAGGTTGACAGGAGAATTCTCCCGTCAATTTAGTGCTGTCTACACCAGGGGTTAGGTCAGTTTAACTCATTGTTTAGGGATGTGGCTCTTTCACACCTCTGAACAACATAGTTATATCGACCTAATTTTCTAATGTAGGCCTGCTGAGAGGTGGTGAAATCTTCCCTGTGGGTGGTTGGTAGGTGTCAATGTCCTGGTGACTGGATTTGCCATTGTCTTCTCAGATGCTCCATTGCTACAGGGACTAATGCCTAGACAGCTAGGTTACACTCATATCTGTGTCTCTTAGCCTGCCCTGAGAGCACACAGTCCTTTTCCACCTCATTGTAACAATGCAGCATATGGGGGAAACTGAGGCACACACAGGCTTCATAAAAATACCACAGAAAATTCCTACTTCGTCACAAGGGCGTGAATAAATTATTAATTTAGAAGTTTTCACGGAGGTCTCATCAGCATAATGAATTCAGTTGCCCTCTTGTTGAGAACAGATTCTCAGAAAGACAGGATTCTGTTACACTCACTCGAGGAGCCAAATGAAGTTCCTAATGCAATAGAGCATACTTGCTAACAAATTGCACACAAGATGGAGTGCAGTGTGAGTACAAGAGATTGAATTACATTGATGCTTGGGCATTCGACCTGGTTCTTCCAAGGTGATTGCACTATTCTTTGGGACATTACATCTCCCTGCACAGGAAACACAAGAGAAGCTCCTGCCCTGAGCAACACAGCATGTTGTAAAGGAAGAGGTAAAGCTTCTTTAGGCTCTGGGGAGTGCAATTAAAACACCTCCCAGGAAGAAAATAACCTTCCGAAGTGTCCATTAGTTAATTTGCTTTTTATTCATTTATTCTTATCTTCTGCTAAAAGATCAGAAAATCAATGAGGGCAACAAACATGGTCATCAGCAGGGAAATCAGTAGGTTCGGAAGAAACCATAATGCTTCTGACTGTGGAAGAACTTTTAGTTCTTGGGGGTGAGTCTAGGCTCTTTGAAAGAAACTGTTCTATGAATTGTTTGAGAAAATCCAGTTGTAAACACAGATTGATTTACTGTGCCCTTTGGGACAATCGGGAAATGCTAGTAGCAAAAGCCTAGCTCCAAACTCTACACCAGATCCTTCCAATAACTGTTTTTTTCCAGTCTGAAGAAAATAAATCCAAGTTAAGACAATATACTAAACCAACTGCCTGTACTCTTAATTAGTAAGCCAATCACAATGTGCAAAACTGCTTACCATCTCGCAGACATACTCTTCCTCTCTTCAGAAATCAACAACTTCATGGTGAAAGAATGTTAGCACAAATTATTAAATTACCCAGGGTCTGCATGTGATACAAAATGAGGGCAAGGGCAACAAAGAAGGGGAATTTGGAACCGCACCCTAACACTGCCACATTAATCATGCCTAGTTACTTACTCTGCACCCTTCTGCTGTCTCATGCCCTATTCAGATCATTCTGCCTAATTTTAATTAAATTTGGTATGTGAACTAATTAAAGACATTATATCAAAGCATGTGCAATCTCTTGAGCAGAGAATATTGATTTGAAAAAAAATGTATTCGTAATGGGACATGATTGCTTTTCTTAATTTAACATGCCAATATTGCAAACTCATTTTATGTGAAGGAAAAGTGAAAATGACACAAACTATATTGAATTGTACAAATAGATTACAAAAATTAGTGAAATGAAGAAGTCAATTAGAAATATTCAAGGTCAGACAGATACATCTGACTGCAAGACACTGGCAAATGAATCCTAAAGTACAGCCCTTTGAATATCTGCATCTCTATAGAGAAGCTTAACATTGCAGCTCTTGTACAGGTTATAAGTTTAACCAATTTTAAACTTCATACTTGTTTCATTTACTTTTACTCTTTTTTAAGGTTAAATTCAACCACTGTAATAGGGATTTACAAAAGGCCTTCCATTATACTTAAGCCCCTGGTGTGTTGGCATGCCAGGGATACAGGAACACAAGAGATCCTCTGCACCCCATGAGTACTGCATAGGGAGTCTCTGTGCCAGTTCTGACCCGGCAAATGTGGAAGGGGATGCTGAAGGTGAAAACGTGGAAGAAACTCCAGTATCCTCATATTCATGATTACAGTGGTGTAAAACACACAAAGGGTATGGTCAGTATTTTAACAATAGGTTAGAAGATTAGTTGCAGCTCTGCAACTTTTCATGGTTTGAAAGGTGAATGCTATTCTCCCAACCCTTGCAGAACTGTCTGTGGTATTGCACTAGGAGGAATGAATTTCATATTATGTGATTATCTAACATAATATTAGTGTACACATTTGAAATTTATTCAGAGACCTATTCACTAGATCAATTCCACAGGAGACATGCCTCAAGGTTTCCTTTTAAGATGTACCACAGATGTTCAAACAATCACTATGTGATTGTTTCAGGAAATCTGGTGGTTGTTTTGTGGGTAAGTGTGATGAAAAATACAACTCATGATTTGGCACAGGGCAGAGAAGTGCAACACAAAGACAAAAGTAAATAGCAGCAAATCACACATGTTGAGAAGTGGGTAGTTGCCAATACCTTCTGAAGTAGAACTGGCACATAAAGAAATGACCTTTTCAATGAAAAACAATGACATCATGGGAGCAATGCAAGTTATCAATCTTCATTTTATGGTTTTCCTGGAGATGAAATTTCCACATCCTATAAAATCTCTGCAACAATTATTTAAAGTTTAACTTACTATACTAAGCAGAGATTTATCCATGAATGGACTCAGTTTTTTAGTTCCAAAGAAAAATGAAGACCAGAAATCTAAAAATCATCATTAAAGAATTTTAAATATAGATTTGCTACTGTGTTGGTCTAGTTTTACACCAGTAGAGCTCCATGAAATTAGCTGAGATGCACCTACATAATCAGTGCAGTGATGAATCGGATCCATAATATTCAACTTCACAGAGAACGTTCAAAGCCAAATTCAAAGTTAAACTCCAAAGTAATAAGATTTTATTTCTCACAATCTGATCAAGATGTCATGACAATGCTGAACTTATGCTTCAATTCTATTCCTGGCTCTACCACAGAATTGTTTGACTGTGGGCAAGTCATTTCAACCCTGAACTTCATTTCACACATCTGTAATGAATAATCTGTAATACTTAACAATTTCACTGAGTTGTTTTGAGGCTTACCAAATCAATGTTTATAAAACATTTTCATAATCATAGATAGAAAGTGCTATTTAAGTAAGTGTAAAAAATTATTATAAAATCTAGATTTTTCATTCAGGGTGTATGTGTTTTTTGTACCCAGATGTGGAAGTGTGATTCTGCAGCAAGGCTTCAGAGCTCCACTAAGATTCTTGACACACGTTAGAAATCTGCTTATGCAAATAATTTTCTTGCAGGAGACTCATTTGTTTCAGGTTGAAGCAAAACTATAAAGGAGATCAGTTTACCAAGTTGTTCTGGCCAAATTTACCTCCAAGAAATATGCTATGGTGATTTATTTAGTAAGGCTTTACCATTTGTTTTTGTGGAACAGTTCATGGATCCAGAGGGATAATATTTGCTGGCCCAAGAGATGATTTTTAGGCAGAAAAATTACTCTGATTAATGTCTAGACATTTGTGAGAGATTCTACTAAGGACTGTTTTGCATATGTGTAGTATTTCCACTATTTTGTGTCCGTGGTTGGTATAGGAAAACTACAATTGTATTTTGAATCCGAACTACTCTCATTAGTGAGTCCTCTTTCCAAATGTGCTAACACAGAACATGTTGTGTAAAGACCTTGATTTTATTGATCCTTGGTTATGTTAGAACCCAAGAGAGCTTTTACATTTAGTTCTGCATTTCACTGGTGTGTTTATAGATTTGTTTTTAATCTAATTCCTCTAGTCACTGAGTGGATGCGTGAGATAAAGCAGATGGGATTAAAAGATTATGTATTTTAATGCTTTTCTATGAATTTTGCATTGTTTCCCTCATGAGAACCCAGGTGGTGGTTAACCTTCCACTTCCCAATGTTTTTTTACTTAGTTTTGTTTATTTCACTAAGTACATTCTACAACTGAGAGATTAACTAATTCTCAGAAATGTCCGTTAGCTTGCTAAAATATGTTGAAAGTGAACCTACAGTCTGATAACTACTTTTGAAGCTGCTCAGAAACTTATGAGAGACTCTATTTATTGGCATATGAGCTCTATAGGCTAAAGGATGTCCACTGATGTAATACAGCACAGCCACCAATTAGACCAGGAATATTTTTTTTCTAAAACAGTAGTCCCATAACTTCAAGCTATTACTGAAAATATTAGATTAAAAATACCAAAATTTAGGCTACAGCTCTTATGATCCTAAATTGCTCCAGGGGCTCCAACTGGTTCCCAAATCAGGGGAGCATAAAGATGGCAAAAATCCATTTGATTTGAGGATTAAGATCATCATGTTTAGCTATTGTATCTTTTGTATTCAATGTGGATTAGCATGATACCACTTAGCCTCACTCATATTCTGCAACCATTTTCCATAGTAAATTGTCACTTTTCTGTTTCCTACTAAGACACATGTCACAGGAACATATATATGGCTGGAGGATCTCAAATCCAAATATGATTAACTTAATTTGTGTCAGTGTTCCAGTGGATTTAAGAATGAGTTTTAAGCAGGCTCACATTCTATCCCTCCTCTACAGTGCAAAGTAATGAAATTGTCACATAAACAGCTCTGAGCTTGCAGAATGTGGAAAAGACTTTATTGGCTTGGAATATTAGCTGATGTTGAACAGGTATGGCCATCACAGTATACATTTCTCAAAATTCATACGGTTAGGCCTCGCTAAACATTTTTGTAAAAAGTGTCTGCTTTCCTTAGGAAAATTTTGATTTTATCTTAAAATCAAAATTGAAATATTTTAACCAAAAACCAAAATATTTTAACTTAGAGATGCTGCTGCAGTGTCTCATGAGAGTTGCAGTATGGTTGCCTCATGTCCCTGTTCTTCTCCATGGGCAGGCTCCTCAGTTGGATTCCCTCTCCCATGCTGAATTGTGACCAAGGAACTCCCAGGATGTATTGCCTTTCCTCACTGGGAAAGACGATTGTGGTGCGTCATGTGAGGTATCATATCCATGAGCCCAATCTATAGAGGAGAACGGGAGTATGAGGTATCTGAACTACAGTTTTATGACTAGCTCCACATATCATATATTTGTATTATGAATATTTGGAGTTTCATTAAGAGTTCAGAGCCTGTTTTAATCCTGACTATCTAACCATATTGTAAATGTTCAAGAAACAAATTAGCCACCCTGTAGCCAAGATTACATCAAACTAGCATCTTGTGTTTACACATCCACTCTAGACCTGGACATCAGGCACTTGCATATAAGTATGCATTTAGGTGTTCTTTGATCCTGTTCAATAAGACAAGTATGGCTATTTGTGTGTATATACCCAAACTACTCCAGCTCCCCATGCTGGAGAGAGATTACATAAAAATTGATGATATTTTAGTGTGGCTAGTGGCTTTTTTTCTTTATCTCAGAAAACACAAGGAGATAAAAAATAAATTCTGCTTTCAAATGGAATGTGGAATATTTTCTTGTTCAAATACCGTGGAAATACAGTATGCTTCCAAACCTGATGGGTTTCTATTTGACTTTATTATAAAATGTTTAACTCCTGTAGTTGTAAGGGATTTTTACCCACTTTCTCTCATTTTCCTCTAACTGCTTTTTCTCATTTGCTGCTTCATTTTCTGGGTTTTTTTTTTTTTTTTTTTAACATTTGTCACTCCTTTTTTCCCCATCTTCTCAGTTTCTTCATCCTTCATCTGTTCTTTTTATTTCAGTTCTTTTTCTGGCTGCCTTTTTGTGTCTGTTTTGCTGCCACTCATTTTTCATTTCTTTTACTTGCCATAGCCATTTTTCTCAGATAAAGAGGAAAAAAGGGGAGTCCTAAACTAAACTCCTAGATTATTTTCCAGTCTCTCCTCCTGTGCAATTTTTTTTGTCTATCATTTTATTTCCAGCTGTAGCATCCTAAATAAAACACTCCTCATCAGCTGTACCCAACAACCCAGATCTCAGTCAGAGCACTACAACTGAGGCAAGCCTGAAACTGAAAAAACTCAAAGCATATTCTGTGAGCTCAAAAACAGTTCTTAGGAGATAGTGGAAACACAGAACCCTTGTCATTTTCAAGACACTGCAATTGTAGTATGGCACTAATTAGGATCCAGATGCCTCATGCTCTGGATGAAGAGCATGTACTTTATGATGAGGAATCTGCACTTGCCTCTCTAGCAACCAAAGATGTGTGCATTACCCCTGATTGGTGGACAAAGTATTTTTTTCTGGGCTGCTTATCAGCCCATGCCTCACCAGGAAGATGAAAGATGTCCAAATGCCAGTGCTTCTGATAGAAACATTTGAAGGGAACAACGGGGACACTTTTAACACCCAGTGAACTGAACTGCAGTAAATAAATTTTAGATGGTACAGAATTTAAATAATGACAGTTTGCTAAGAAATAGAGACCATTTTTAGAGGCACTTGGCAATGCTGCAATAATTTTTGCTTCAGTGGGGTTGTACCAGGGCAAATAAAGCAGAAGCCCTAATTTAAGACAAGATACATTTGGCAAGCATTATCCCAGTCTTGGAATAATTTTCCTATCATGCTAGCCAATGAAGCATAGTAGAACACTTTGATTCACATCTTTGAGGAACAAGTTCTCAGATCTGTTCAGCTGCCTCCTGTTGTGAATACCTGTAATCACCAGCAGAGGAGCGCGGCAGAAGACATCTCCCCTCTCCTGTGGAAGAAACTCTCAGACTTTCTCTGCTCCATCACTACCAGAGACCTCCTATTACTACTCCCTGCCCCTCAACTTGTGTGTGACATCACTAGAGAATAAAATTCTGGTAGCCAAGGGAGACAATGAGAAGACACTTGAGGCATCCTCCCCTCTCACACATACATACACAGTGATTGCCACTAAGAATACACACAACATGTCCTGTCTTCTCCAATCCATTCTAGCATATTTTTACACCAGATCCACCCTTACAAGGGCTACCAACTAAACACTCTGGACAAAAGTATGATACGACACTCAGCCTTGGAATTTGACTATCTGGAGGCAGAGTTCTTTAAGGGACTTTGGACAAAAATATCCCCTACCTGCCAAACCCAAACTATTCCTGGGGTTGGAAAATGTCACCAAGATGTTTCCTTCTTTGTAGCCAATTTATTAACCACATCTTGACACAAAGATCTGGTCGTAAATTGGGCATAAGATTTGGATAGGAACATATCACTGCTTAAATAAATAGAACTGCTACTGAGAGTTATTGACTTCAGTTCACTTTACACAGGTCGTGGGTACATATACAGTGAACTGCTCCGAAAGGTAATACTTAACACCTTTCCAGTTGTTCAGAATGAAATCACATATTGCTGTGGCTCTGTCTACACTTTCTTGAACATTTCACAGCAGTTATAAGTCTAATAAGATACAAAATACTGAGGATTCTTGGGATGTTTTCAAGTCTTAACACAAAGCACTTTCTTATCTAAATTACAATAATTTGAGATCTTGTAAAATGGGGTTTTGAATTGTACTTCTTCATCTTCCCTTTTAATGATATGAGGATTTTCTATTTTAAACTTGAGGGAGGAAGAAGGATTTTTGGGATATCTAAGGATTGGGTTTTTTTCGGGAGGATTATACATGACTAATCTAGTATTGACTGAAATTAAGTTACTGGGTTAGTTGAGAAATATTGTCATATGTGGGGATTCTAGTGCGGATTCCTGTATCCAATTCTTATCTATCTCTTCTATTATTATCATGATATTATATGGCTGGAAAAACACCTCTGCCTTTGTGTATCCATTTTCTTTCTTTGCTCTGTCATTATTTCTATTAAGAAATATCAGTAAAGAGTATTCAAAAATAAGAAAAAGATTGGAATGACTCCTTGGTGATATGTTAAGATTAATTGATGGTGCTTCTTTACCAGCTCTAAGTGGGAAGGATGGCCTATACAATACCACAATGACTTTGTTAAAAGATGCTCTTGTCTTCTAAAAAGAGAACACTGAAAATATCAGAGGTGGGCAAATGCTTGAAGATTTGTGATGCCCACTTCAACTCTAAAATTATTTAAAATTCCTCAACACATATAAAGAGACCTTGACTGTAAACTTGAAATCTTTTATAAATTCTTGTCTGATCTTATGATTTTGAAATCTCAGCAAACAGTTTTAGACAATATTTTTTCACTGAGAGTCTCACTATGTGAAATTTAATGGTGTGTCACTATCAAGTGTGGTGGTGGTACACACATAATGGTTGGAGTCTGAAGGCTTTTGATGTTGAATAAAAAACATTGAACTTTTAAGACCAAAAGAGCCGACTAAAGTTTTGAGATTGAAATCCCAATAAAACTTTTTACAGGAATTAGTACCTAATCTGCAACGTGTTGGAAAGAAATGTCCTTTAGTGTAAATATCTGTAAGCGTGAGACTTCTTTCTGTCTTCTTTTTGGACAATATTTAGTTGAAATATTGACAGCTGCTAGAACAATTTTCTTCTCTGCACAAAAAAACGTATGTTACAAAGGAGAAGGTCCTTTCTGGCACGCAACTTTCCAATAGCAATTGGCACCATGGACAGCTCCATCTGCCATTTATCTACAGGGGGACATCCCCATGTGGATTAGTTAAACCCCTGTATTCCAAAGTTAATTAAACTAAATCAAATTAAGGCAACTTTAATTCGGAATGAGGGTTTTCACACCACAGTTTAATGCGGTTTAACTAATCCACTTAAAATACAGATCTTTAGTTAATTCATATTAATTTTCTATGATGTCCCCATATAAACAGCCTTTATTTTTCAAAGCAACAATATGTGGGAGAACAGTGTGCAGAAGAAGGGTAAAATATGGCCCACAATTTCTAACAGATGTTTCAATCCAACGTTAGTTTTCTTAGGTCCTCTTCGGGGACTGTTACCTTCTTGTGCTGAAGGGGCTTGCCTGTTCCAATGATCGGAGAACTATGCTGTTGGGAGCTTCATGCTCCTGGTAGGGTCTCCCAAGGCAAACAGGTCTGAGGGGAGGTCCAGACAAAGCATGGTCCAATCCCTCAAGTCCTCAACAGCGGATCAGGTGGAAAAGGATCTTCAGATCTTAACAGCTGTGAAAGCGGATGAAGGCTGCAGCAAATTGGAGATCTCCAATTGTTGCAGACTTTCCCTGCCCCAGACCTCCAACTTGTCGTGATTGTGTGGTTGCTGTAAGCGCACCAGCTTCCCCATGTTAAAAGAAATCATGTGCAGGCTTCACCAGTGGGAAATAATATCTTTCCAGCCTTCCAAGTTGTGTGGCAACAGACTAGTGGTGATAGGGACAGGATTAGTGAATCTGGCACTCCCTAGCCACGAATCTGCATGTAGGTGGTGGTAGTTATATGGTCGTCTGGCACCTGGACTGAGACGGGGTGCAATTTGGCAGCTACTATCACAACTGAGCAGTCCTCTTTAGGATTCCCTCTGCTCACCCCACATGGGGAGAGGGCTAGAAAAGGTGCCCAAAACCTAGGCTGTCTCACCCAATCCTGGCTGGATTACCGCGTCCAGTGGGATCACTCTGCCTGCTGTCAAAGCTATAAAAAGACAGTGACTTTTGCTAGATGCAATGTTCGCACCCTGATGTATAACAAATATAATGCATGACTGGAAAAAAGAACTGCTAACGTTGCCAGGGAGCTTGCAAGATATAACATCAACGTCGCTCCCCTTAGTGAGACAAGGTGCCCAGATGAAGATCAACTGAGAGAAGAAGGTGGAAGCTACACCTTTTTCTGGAAAGGGAAATCTGCAAAGGGGCAGGCGCATTCATGGTGTCAGTTTTGCAATTAGGAATAAGTTTGTCAGTCAGTTTACAGAATTTCCTGTAGGAATCAATGAATGTCATATGATTCTTCATCTTAAGTTCAGCAATAACCAGTCTACTGCTGTCATCAGTGCATATGCCCCAACACTCGATGCTGTCAGGGATATCAAGGAACAATTCTATACAGATCTTGACAGAGTCTTGACCAACATTCCCAAGGAGGACAAGATCATGCTCCTCGGAGATTTTGACGCTAGAGTCAGGCATGAATCGGATCTCTGGAATGGTTCTATCGGAAAAGAAGGAGTAGGAAAGGCCAACTCCAATGGCATCCTCCTCCTGAGCAAATATGTAGAACATGGCCTGGTCATCACAAACATCCTCTTCAGACAAAGTGAGACGTATAAGACAACCTGGAGACACCCTTGCCCCAGGCATTGGCACCTTCTGGAGATCGGAAGGATGTCCTCATCATGAGGGCCATGCATGGAACCGATGACTGATGGACAGACCATTGCCTTGTTAGATCTACCATGAATTTCCAGATCGCCTCATGGCATTGCAAGCAGGCAAAAACAGTACAAAACAAATTCAACATCAAGTCCCTTGAAGATATAGTGACTTGGGAGAAAATTCAACAGTGTCTCCAAGAGAGGTTCAGTGCTATGCCTACAGTTGATGATGATAATGAAAATTTCTAGAAAGGATTAAAGACTGCCATTCTCTTGGCATATGCTGAGTTCATTGGCTATGTCACCCACCATCACCAAGATTGATTTGATGAGAATGATGCTGAGATTCAGGGTCTGCTCGACCAGAAAAGAAAAGCTCATTGCTATGGCAAAATGACATATTACACCAGCAGAAGAAAGAGTCATACAAGCAACTCAAGGCTGAAGCCCAAAGGAAAATCTATGACATCAAAAATAAATGGTAGTGAGAAAAAGCCAAGGAGATTGAGCTTTTTGCTGATAAACATGACATAAGGAGCTTTTTTCCGGCAGTAAGGACCATTTATGGTCCCCGCTCCCGTAGTCCCACACCACTCTGAGCCCAAGATGGGTTGACATATTTTAAGGACGTCCAAAGCCAGATGGAAGGAGCATTTTGAGTTACTCTTGAACCATGAGTCAACTGTCTCTGATGCCACTATTGAATCTATACCTCAACGACATGAAAGACAATCTCTTGCTGACCTCCTTGTCCTGGAAGAAGCAACACAAGCCATTATGCAAACCAAGAACAATAAAGCAGCAGCTGGCATGCCAGCTGAAGTCTATAAGTTTGAAGGTAAAGAACTGGTAAGTAAGCTCCACAAACTTTTTCTTCATATCTGGTATAATGAGAAGATTCCAGAAGACTTGAGAAATGCCAACATTGTTACAATCTTTAAGAAAGGAGATAAGTCGGAGTGTGGAAATTATTGAGGCATTGCCTGGCTATCTACAGCAGGGAAAATGTTTGCCTGTATCCTCTTAAACCAATTACTTCCCTTGCTGAGAAAATATTGTCAGAATCTCAGTGCAATTTTAGACCAACTGACGGGACAACTGTCATGATCTTCATTGCCAGCCAAATCCAGGAAAAGTCTCGGGAGCAAAATCAGGGCCTGTACATGGCCTTCATTGATTTGACAAAGGCCTTCGACTCAGTCAATCGCGAAGCCCTATGGAAGGTGCTGGCCAGATTTGGCTGCCCTCCAAAATTTATTAAGGTCCTAAGGCTTCTCCATGATCAGATGAATGCCACTGTTCTCTGTCATGGCCTTGAGACTGACCCTTTCATCATCAAAACTGGGGTTAAGCAAGGATGCATTATTACCCCAACCCTGTTCTCCCATCTATTTAGCAGTCATTTTAGTGCTAGTTAAAGACTGCGTCCCCAGTGGAGTTGACATTCAATACAGAATGGATGGACGGCTTTTTAATCTTTGACATCTCCGCTCGAAGCCTAAAGTCCTCAAGGTGTCCATTACTGATCTTCAGTATGCTGATGACTCTGCTATCCTCGCACACACTGAGAATGATCTTCAGTCCACACTGTATTTTTTTGCACAAGCTTACCAAAGCCTAGGACTCTCACTCAATACTGAGAACACTAAAGTGCTCTGTCAGCCTTCTTCATGCCTTGCACATGACCCACCACAAATCACTATCGAGGGACAGACTTTGGAGACAGTCGAGCACTTTTGCTACCTCGGTAGCCAACTTTCTCAAAATGCAAAAATTGACAGTGAGATCCAGCACAGGATCTAGTGCGCAAGTGCTTCCTTTGCAAAATTGCTCTGATGCGTTTTCACAGACCATGACCTGTGGCAGGACACCAAGATCCAGGTCTGTAAGACAATTATTATTCAAACATTCCTTTATGGATGCAAAACCTGGGTGACCTATCGACAGCACTTCAAGAGTCTGGAGAGGTACCACCAACGATGCCTCCCATAGGTGCAGGAACTACGGGTATGGAGAGTGCTGCAGCACCCCCATATTTTACATGGGGCTCTGCTCCCAGGCCCACATGTGGGGTCCCAGCCCCATGCCTGGGGCTCTGCTTCTGGCTCCCAACATGGGGTTCTGGCTGCTACCCTCATGCCGGGGGCTACACCCCGGCTCTGCACACAAGTTCCCAGCTTCCACCCTGCACCTCGGACTCTGCTCCCGGCCCCACATGTGGGGTCCCAGCTGCTGGCCCTGCACCCACCCCCAACCTTGGCCCCCTTACCTCTGTCTGGGTTCCCCCCTCCTGTAGACATGGCCCTGCTCCTGGACCCAGCTTGCGGGGGTGGATGGACAGGGGTAATGGGGCTGGCTTTTAGCACCCCCACTAGTAAAAGTGTTCCAGCGCCACTGATGCCTCCGGAAGATCCTTCGCATCAAATGGAAAGATCGCTGCACTAACGCCAGCCTCCTCACTGAAGTCAATGTCACCAGCATTGAAGCAATGATCTTCATTCAGCAACTCCACTGGACTGAACATTGTGTGTGGATGCTAGACTTTCGCCTCCCAAAACAAGTCCTCTAGTCTCAGCTCACCCATGCTCAGAGATCCCGTGGTAGTCAGAGGAAACGCTACAAAGGCACACTGAAAGCGTATTTCAAGAAAACTGATGTGGATGGACATCACAAGGTGGGAGGAACAAGCCATCAACTGACCCCAGTGTGCCACATCCTCCATCAGGCAGTAGCTCGCTTTGAGGAAAAGCACCTTGCCCTCAAAGCTGAAAAGGAAGGAAAAAGAAAGAACTTTTTCCCAGCAGGCATCTGGCCTGCCAGGAAATGTCTATACTTACTGCGGGTGGATCTGTGGTTCCAGGATCGGACTCCTGAGACATCTCAGGACCCATAGTAAATCTGTGGTAGAGATCATCCTTGAATCGAGGGATCGCTGATGATGATGACTCAATTGGTATTTCCAAAATAAACGGTTCCTGTCAGTCACTTCAACGTGTTGTCAATGGTAGTTATTAGTTTAGAGTGGCAAGTGGAAGATCAGAGGTGTCTACTAAACCCTTTTAGCCAAATTCTGTCTTCATTTTGAGTTGCCCCTTCTGTCTGAGAATGGATTTGGCCATCTGGAGGAAAATATACTTTTTCATATATATCTTTCCAAAGTTACTATTATTAAATGGGAAAGGAAATACAGGAGAAAAAGGGATCAATTCAAAAATGAAGTAAAATTGCATAATTTATATATACAACTTGTCAAAGCTTCAAGACGAGACAATACTACATAGATATAACATGTTAGGTTGGGGATACCTGTAACAAAACCGGTGAAGACATACATAAATAGGAAGAGGAAGGGAGGAATGGACCAGGTGGAAAGGGGGAAAGAGAAGAGGTTTGGCGGAATGGAGGTCTGGCATTCTTTGAGCCATTTCAACATTTTTTATTCAAATATATCTAGAAACAGTGTCCAAATTTCTTTGGATTCATATAATTTATCCTTACAACAATAAGCTATTCTTTCTTTGGCTGCTAACTCAGACAGGTGTGAATTCCACTGCTTTATTCTGGCCATAAACCTACTCTTCTATTTTTGTAAAATTATGTGCTTGTTGGTCATTGCAGCCCAAAAAATGTGTTTGCAATGCTAGCCTGATTGTGGAAAACAGTGAAGTACTACAGCAGCTGTTCTTAAAAACTTCAGTCTGACTTTGCCTCACAGTTACCGATTATTAAAAAAAATTAAATCAAACTAAATGAAGCTGTAATCTATAGTGAACTGTAATATGTCAACTTAAGTGAATTAAGGTTCCTGAAAATTCATCCTAAGGTAAGATGTACAGTCAGACAGGAAGCAGGAATGAGAAACAGATAAGAACATTCTAAACAAAAGGGAGTTGTTCACTAACAGCTGTGATTATGTATTTCTATGTATTTTATATAGTTTTGTTCACAAACTGTTGCTGACATTGTTGGTTCCTTCCTTGCAGAGTCGGATGGCAGAGAGTCTGCGTCTCTTTGACTCCATTTGCAACAACAACTGGTTTATCAACACTTCCCTCATCCTCTTTCTGAATAAGAAAGATCTTCTGGCAGAAAAAATCCGACGCATCCCGCTAACAGTCTGCTTTCCTGAGTACAAGGGCCAAAACACTTATGAGGAGGCAGCAGTCTACATCCAACGCCAATTTGAGGACTTGAATCGCAACAAGGAGACCAAGGAGATTTATTCGCACTTCACCTGTGCCACTGATACCAGTAATATCCAATTTGTCTTTGATGCGGTGACAGATGTCATCATTCAGAACAATCTCAAATATATTGGCCTCTGCTAAAAATCTATGGGCCTCAGTCTGTTTTCCTGAGGTGACACAAAAGGGTCTTACCACCTCCATTTGTGGCGGAAACAATGGGGTAGTACTTGAAGCCCAAGGAGAGGAAGGGGGAAAGCTGAATTATGTTCACAGCCCCCACACATCCCTCTTATCCCCGCCACAAACATTTTTTTTCAAAAATACATGTTTTGCAGGGTGCAAAGGCTCCAAAAAAAAGTTGAGGTGTAACTATGTGGAAATGTTATCACCACAGTCACCGCTGGCTCATTCTGTTTGTTTCATTTCATTTTCCTCAGATGGCAGAGCTACCATATTCTGTGTAAGAAATAATACTTCATCCAACTGTCCTAAAATCCATTTTACTGCGAGGAAGATGCAGAGCTGTTGAATGGGAAATGGGCCTGCCTTGCAGTTTTTTTTTCTAGGAGAAGAGCTAGTTCCAATCTAAAGGCAACAGAACAGGAGAATTTCAGTAGATTCTTCCTTACAGCTGTACAGAAGGAAAACGTATCCACCATACTGTCACACACACACACACACAGTATATACACACACATCATGTAAAGAGATGCACACAACTCGCAGCATATACTATTTACACACTTCTGCTCTGCTTCATTATGTCATGGACACCTTTCCTGTTAAAGGAATTGTTGGTACAGAACTGTTCTATGATTTCTAGCCTGACCTTTAGCCCTTTCTTCAAAGCTTCAAAATATGCAGCAAGAGTAGATGAATGAAATAACTAATTAAAACTAGGCCAAATCAAGGTCAGTGTTTCTTCTACCAGTGAGGAATTTTATACATCAAGAGTCTTCTTTACATCTTTTTTTGCCAAGTCTTGTGGTGTTTCACAAAAAAACAAACAAAAAAAAAACCCTGAAAGTCAAAAAAAGCTGTGTTCTTTTTTTTAAACACAGACACAATCAAAAAAATTTAAAAAATCACAAGGTAATTTTTTAAACTATCGTTTTAGTGTCTGGATTGCTGAGTGTGAAAGTTGCCAATGGACATTCTGCTCCATTGCTCCAAAGAAATTCTGGGAAATACAGTGATATCGTAAAAACCTTCCCAGGGAGCTGGAGCCAATGAAACTGTGTATTATATAGCCTTTAAAGTCTTTTTTGTTGTTTTTTATTTAAAAAATGTGATGTATTATTAGAAGGTTAACAGATGAGCGATATGAACAATAACTAAATGTCTTGATATTTGAATTTAATAATTTAAATTATTTGCAGTTTAGTGAAATTAAAGAAACAGAAGAGATGCATTCCTTAGTTCCAGGTTTCATCTCGTACAGAAATACTACTGGATATAGTACTGTTTCAGCGAAATTATGGCATATTTGAATGTCAGACGAGCTCTGTGGGACTATACTGGAAAATCTCACATGGATCAAATGGGCCTAAATCTCTGGTCATTTGATTCTTTACCCCCCACCCCCTTCCATAGAAAAGACTTCTTACAGACTTCAGTGTAAAGTCAATGTGTAAATATACATTCAAGAATTGTAAAGCACATTCACACACACTATGGAAAATCTCCTCTCTTCCTTTGTTCCCCACATGTACCAAGATTAGTGTGAGAATTCTCAGCCAAGGGCTCTAAGAAATTTAAAAGAAAAAAAGTTAATTATACCATCAAAGTTAAAGGTTGTCCACATTAAGAAAATAAATAATCAGAATGATACTGAACTGGTCCACAGTGTGTTCATTTATTGATATTACAATTTAATAGTTTGCACAATTGAATGATGTTTCTAAATCTTTTTGCCAGACTGCAGAATTTTGTTCATTTGCTACAAACCTCTTTTCACAGTTCATCCACCAAGATTAAGGATAATCTTAGTGTACAGCAAAAATTGTATCTAAAGCCTCAAATTACTTCAGAGAGGATGTTTTTTCCTCTGACAAAACCACCACAAAATTCAATAGGATTCCTCAGAAAAGGGCCAGTAGTAACTCTAAGAGGGGTACTGCAGTTCAAGATTGAGATGGAGCTCTGTGGAGGAAACTTCCATGACACCCACCTGCATTGCCTGGCTCTAGGTGGTGCTTTCACAAGCCTCATGTTCAGCAATATATGTCTATATATAGGTATGTATATAGCCAAGATTTTTAAAAATTCATGCCTAAAATTAGGCTTCTAAATTCATACTTAGGGGCCTGAAGAAGTGGCCTGATTTTTCAAAAGTGCCGAGCTCTCAGCAATTCTCACTAATATCAACAGGTACTGCTGGTTGCCTAATACGTTTGAAAATCAGGCCATTTATTTAGGGATCTCAATATGGATTTAAGAGCATCCATTTTTCAAAATGCTGGCCATATATGAAGGATTTTTCAATGAAGCCCAGGTGATTTAGTCACAAAAGTCCCATTGAAAATTTCAAAAATTTGCCCTTAGGCTCTTTGGAAATCTCATCCATCTACAATAACACAAACAAAGATAACAAGGCACACGCCACTCACCGAAAACCATAAAAATATGGAAGGAAGAAGTTAAGGGAAGTCTTCAGAATTCATTGTCACATTCAAATAATCTACAATGGTGTCAATAACATACTCTTACATTTTACAAAACATTCACTTCTACTTCCAACAGTTACCAAAAAGCAATATATACCACACCTTCACCTAGGCTGCACTCTAATGCAAAACATTATCTCCAACTTCATGCCCTCTTGTATCAAGAAAGTGGCACACCTGGCTGCCACACATTCCCCATGAGTAACATTATTCTACCTTAGTACTGCAGAGATTGTCATTAAGGTTTTGCTGTCACTCTTTTGGTATGAATTGATGAGCATATAAATGAACGGACAAAGGTTCTGATGCTAACTCCCACCTGCTAAACTGTTTTCAGGCAAAACAGCCACAAGAGTGAAATAGTAGTAATTGATTTCCATAACTCACAAAGGTAAACAGTCCAGTGTTAGAGAGGAAAAACTTCCTAGATACATTGGCCCAATCTACCATGTGCTCACTCAAAGATAAAAGAGTTTTTAGCTGTGAAGGATTCAATGCTTGGAGCCCAGGGCAAAAAGAGCAACATAATCTAGCTGTACTGCTGTCCAGACAAGCAATACAAACCAATAATGTGACCTGAAGGCACGACAGCTGCTGCAGCTCTAGTATGGAGCTTTTCCTTCTTCCTTTCTCTAATCATTAAAGTTCTTGGAAAGATTAGTTGCTGGAAAGATCTTAGATAAAGAACATCCTTAGAGGTAAAGTCTGGTTTGACTTGCAATGTTTCAGCCTTGTTTATCACATTTAAGATCAGCTGTGGAAATAATAATTTCACTGTGCACTCCTTTCTTATTCTAAGTGCTTGGGGGAATTTGAAGCCCTTTGATTTGCCTCTATACATGTCACCATGTGTGCATCCAAAGTCACACCTTTCCCATCTCTTATTTAAGAACCTACTCTCTTTTAAGGGAGTCAGAAACATCTAAATTCAGGCTTCATCTTAGCGTATGAGCAACGTGCCTCAGATTGCACAGAACCAGGATTCATCACAAAATTTGGTCTGCTGGTTGGCTAGGATTTCTTTAAGCAACATGGCGGCACAGTCTAATAGGAATTTGAGATTGCTATATGGACTACAGTACATTCAAAGGCAATGGTCTGAGTTCAGAGCAAATATTTTTCAACAGCACTGGGAAGGTACAAAAGTAGTCAAATGGCATATGGCAGGGGTGGCCAAACTGTGGCTCACGAGCCACATGTGGCTCTTTTACAATTAAAGTGCAGCTCGCGGAGCCCACCATGCCCCCCATTCTCTGCCTACCAGACTGGCAGGGGGGAGCTCATGGCTTCTGCTCTGCAGTGGGGTGGTGGGGCTTGGGGCAGTCCTGAGCATCGGCAGGCATGCCCAGCCCTGGAGGTTATGAAGATTATTGTATGTGGCTCAGAGGCTCAGCAAGTTTGGCTACCCCTGGTATATGGGCATCACTGTCTCAAGTTATAAACTAACAGTGGGATTTTCAAAAGCACTCAGCACTGCCCTAAATCAATTATGAGAAAATCCCTCTCAAGTATTCAAGGTGCTGACTTGTTATGGTTCCTATCAACTATAAATGCCAATGTTTGATAATATTATAATGCATAAGTGCAAGATCCTCTAAATTAGTGATACCCAGACCTCAGTGGTTCAGGAACAAAATTAGTGATCAATGTTACCTAAAAGAGCCACAGTAGTATGAATTCATTGTTTCATTTACTATAGTACTATATATTCATATTTAAACAGTATGACAGGGAAAATATTTAGTTTATAGTTATATTTATTATATACTTACAGCAAAATGATTAATCAGGTATTATTTTATCAACTTCAGTTGGTTAATAACATAGAAAAAGCATCTTGACTAGTTAATAACTTAGATTGGTTAATAATTAAATCACACAGTATTTTAATATCATGTACTGCAAAGAGCCGCAGGAAACACATTAATGACTGTCAGTATCACTGTTCTAGACTTAGTCCACTGGTGAAAGTACTTGCCCAGGGGTGGGCAAACTTTTTGGCCTGAGGGCCACATCGGGGTTCCAAAACTGTATGGAGGGCCAGGTAGGGAAGGCTGTGCCTCCCCAAACAGGCTGGCCCCCGCTCCCTATCCGCCTGCTCCCACTTCCCGCCCCTGACTGCCCCCCTCAGAACCTCCGACCCATCGAACCCCCTCTGCTCCTTGTCCCCTGACCACCCCCACCCAGGACCCCGCCCCCTATCCAACCCCCCCTGCTCCCTGTCTGTCCCGACCCTATCCACAGCCCCGCCCCGACAGGCCCCCTGGGACTCCCACACCTATCCAACCCCCCCCCGTTCCCCGTCTCCTGACCGCCCTCCCCCAGAACCTCTGCCCCATCCAACTGCCCCCTGGGACCTCTTGCCCCTTATCCAACCCCCCCGTCCTCTTACCATGCGGCTTAGAGCAGCATGTCTGCCAGCTGTGCTGCCCGGCAGGAGCTCACAGCCCCGCCACCCAGAGCGCCAGCGGCATGGTGAGCTGAGGCTGCGGAGGAGACGGTACAGCCTCTCTGGCCGGGAGCTCAAGGGCCCGGCAGGACAGTCTTGCGGGCTGGACGTGGCCCGCGGGCCGTAGTTTGCCCACCTCTGTACTAGCCCCTATGAAGGCATTTATTTGTCCCATACTGGGACTGCATTGCAGTCTAGATTTCCCTCCATATCATAATCTGCTATCATCAGTAATTTGAACTGGGAAAATAAAGTTGTAAAATGGGTTTATGCTTCCTTTTGAGTTATATGTTGTACTGACTGACAGTGTGACCACTTCATTTCAGCACTAGCCTCCATATTACTTCTTATGGCCATTCCAGGTTGACAAGAAATGGCCAGAGGAATCAGAAGTAAGCAATGCTCTTAACTGCAGCAGAACAGATATCTGGAAATGGTAATGACTGCCAGGCAATGTAAGCAAGGACAAAAGAAACTTGCGAGAAAAGTTTCCTTAATTTAAAAAAAAAAATCTTTTAATTGGGCAGGTCCTTGAACAGCAGCACCACAGGCAGTGGAAATGCTCAGCCGTAGGGCACTGGTTACATCTATCTCACTCACTGTGTAAGCGGGGGAATAGTCCTGCTATGGTGGGGAACTTTCCTGGCTTCTGCACTACACCGGTGAAGTGGGCTAGCGAAAGGATCTGAGTCCTCGCTCCCACTTCCTTTACCCAGTGGCCTCCCTGCCCTTGAGGACTCCCATTCCACTCTCCTGTCTGGCAGAGTCCTCGTAACCCCAACAAGGCTGGGCCCAGGATTCCTGGGGGGCTCAACCCCCAACCCTGCTGTGGTCACAGGGGCTAGGGTGTCCGCAATCCGGGGTACTCTCTCTGCACTGGGCACTTCTCTGACCCACTGACCATTACATACAATTCAAAGCAAATGCAAGTTATTTAATCAACAATTTTAAAAAGAATAAGGAAAAATGGGAAAGGTTAAAGGACACATCAACCTGCGCTGTGGCAGGGAACTTCACAAACAGTGTCTCTGGAATGTCAGGGCAGTTCACAGTCTGTTCCTTGTAAGTCCCAGGCTGCCTCCTCAGGCCCTGACTGTGCTGCAGGGATGCTGTGGGTTGGACACTTGCTCTGGTGGTGGTCAAACGCTCTCAGGCTCTAAGTGGTAGGACCCTTCTTCCCAATGTCACCCCTGCCCTGTCAGGGTTACAATCCAAGCCTGGCCTGCAGAGCCTCTTGGCTGAGGCGTCTCTCTGTGCTGGGCCTGCTGCCCAGGGTCCACCTCGCTTTCCCCAGCTCCTCACCGCACCCAGCTCCGGACTGCTCCAGCCCCAGTTCCACCACTCTGTCTCAGCACTGCTGCTGCTCTGCCTCCAGCTCCCTTGGGCTGCTTCTTTGACCCCTCTGCCTCTGGTTGCTACAACTCTGCTCCCAGGACAGGTCTGCTCTGCAGGCTGCTTCTGTGACTCTGCTCCCAACACTGACCTGCTTCGTGGGCTGCTTTTCTGGCCCCTCTGGCTCTGGTTTCTGCAGCTCTGCTCCCAGGGCAAGTCTGCTCTCTCTGAGCTGTGCCTCTAGCTTTTGGGTTGCAGCTCTACTCCCAGGACAGGGTCTGCTCTCTCTGGGCTGCTTTTCTGGTCCCTCTGGATCTGGCACAGCTCTGCTCCCCAGCTTAGCTTTGGCCCCTGCTTTCTCCTTAGTTCGGCCCCACTCTGTCTGAGCCAGACAATTCCAGCTCACACAGAAGAGGATGGGACTTCCCTGGCTTCCTGACTCCCTGATTAGCCTGCCCGCCCTGTCATTCAGACTGACCTGGAGCATTGGCCTCTCCCCATTGTTCCTGGGGGCTGTCAGTCTCAGGGTCCTGATTCCCCATCGACCCTTCCCCCTTTTTAGTACTGGGAGCTAGCAACTAAAACACCCTCACTGAATGTTAGTAAGGGGGCAACAGTCCCCTTACAACTGCAACAGTACAACTAGTCTCAGGGGAGAAGAGAAAAGGTGAAGCACTGCAGTTCACTTAAATAGCTTACTCAGCCCCAGAAGAGGGTAAAGAGAAGGAAAGGAGGAATGCAGTTTTACACTTAAGTTTAAATCATCTTTCTTTCCATATATTCAGTACTTGTTTCTTAAATAGCTGCTTTTTGCTGTTAAATCCTGTGATTCAGAGACGATCTCTGTTCATGAAAGCACAATAATATTTGTTCTTTGTGTTCTGAATAACTTCTGTGGTGTCTTCTATTTGAAGAGTTCAAGGCTCTTTACAAACTTTAATTAATTCAGCTTAGCACGCAGATGGAGTAGAGTAATTTTATTATCCCCAACATATAAATAACAAACCTGAGGCACAAAGATGTGGCTGAGTGACTTGTCAAAGACAACACAGGAAGCCTATCCCAGGGACTGGAGTTGAACCAAAGTCCCCAAGTCCTAGTCCTTTGCTTTACCCTCCAGACTGTATTCCATTCACATCTTCAGCCAACTCAAACATTTGACATAAAGATTGCGAAAACAGCTCCTTGACCCCAAATTCCACCTAATTTATTTAATGGATTCATCCCTTTGTGTGAATTAGCTTTGCTGAAAATAACTCTTCATTCTTACTTTTAGATTATACTCCTGATTTTTGAATATAGCCAATGTGAGCAATTCATCTGCAATGCACTTTTATCATATCTAAGGAAAAAATAATGTTCTGGGTTAGGTTATATTTTTCCCATAATCCACCTGTCCTCCTCTTTCCTGTTTCACAATTTTTTACCTTTCTTGGTTTTTCAGACATGGTGGAGTCAGTCTTTTCCTGGATGTTGATAAATCATTCAATTAAATATGCATCTGTTTCCTCAGTCTTCTTGTTCATCAGTGATGCAGTACACTACTATGTGGAAGGACAAGTCCAGTAATACACCTGGGATTCCACTTCACCCTAGCAAAGATGACATTCACAGAATAGATGTTTCATCTGTTGAAATGAGGGTGCCATCTGTCCTCCTTCAGCTTTGGCACTCCATGCAGCAACACTGGCTTCAAAAAGAATTTTTTTCCCCTTCAACACCGATTATCCATGGATTATGTAGATTATTATTTCTTTAGCTGTTGAAGGATGGGATGGAAGAGACACTTTTGAGAGTTGGGAAAGTATTATAACTGGAATTGTTTCTAAAAAGAGATGGTTGCAGACTGATAAGCCAGTCCAGCTCAAGTGGTGCCTAAAAGAATTTAATGTTTTTATAAGAAAGGGCCACCACCACAAGGCACTTAGTGAAGACATACAAGAAGTGGACAAGCCAAAAGGAAGGACTTTGAAGTGGTAGTGTCCTGTCACAACACAGAATATCCAGACTCTGTTTGTTTGCCACGTGAAAGTTGAGAGCTGCATACCAATTTCCCCAAGATAAGGAATGGATAATGTCCCTTAGATTAAGTGTCCTGAACTTGAATGTTCTTATGTACCTGTTGATGTTTGAGGTTTCGGATGTATCTCAAACTATTGCTCTTCTTACAGACCAGGAAATAGCAAAAATAAATTCCTTCACTGTGTTCCTACAGATCCTCTTCTATTTTTCCTTTCCTGAGGAGGGAATCCACTTTTCCCAGCAGGACTTTCTCTTGAAATGGGTCCTTAAGGAGGATGAGAGAGAGATGGCGAGGTGGCCTGATGCAGAACAGGATGGAATATCTGTCGCTGATGATGTCTAGTAACCACTGTTGGAAGTAATCTTGTATCAGATTCTATGAGAGGAGAGATAAAGTCCAAAGGGAGCAGATGAGGGAGGATGGACATGAGATGTGGTGCTGTAAAAGGATCGGTTCATTACTGGCATCTCCTTGGGGCAGGGTGTGTTGTGGCAGATCTCTCTCCACTGGGGTCTGTTGTTGCAGGCTGCTCTCCGGCCAGGTCACTTCAAAGTCCCTCTCCTTTTGGTATAATCCATAAACAAAAAGCAAAGGGAATTAACACAAATAAACTGAGTTAGTAACAGAGAGAGGGGAATGACTCTCTCTCGGGGTGTATCAGGGTCAGGCCTTCCCTTCCCTCAGGGAGGGACTTTCAGGCAGTGGTTGTCAGGGAAGTTCCTGTCTTCAGTCAGCCCTTTCTCAGGAGCTGAGGGTTGAAGTTTGCTCTCTTCCCTGGTCTGCTCACAAGTGAGCTGTTCAGCTTCTCTTTTAAACTCCTTCTCCAGACTGTGCATGTCTTGCAGGTGTGGCCAGATGGAGCTGGTTGAGCTAAGAGCAGCTCCTTAACCCCTTGTGGTCCCCTGTGGGGTTTGTGTACCCCATCAGAGATGCAAATCAGTGTATAGCACTCAGTTATATCAAAATAGATGTTTGGGGGCTGCTGCTAAGGGCTATGAGAACATGCAATGAGGAATCATGCTCTTATAATGCTGAGGTTGTTTGCAGGAGTAGGTTTAGGAAGAGGATTCTACCACCTCTGGGACTACATCCCTTGGTGTTAAGGAAGTCTGTTTCTGCAAGTGGAGTGACAGGTAGGAGAACCTCCTCTCAGCTGAGTAAGAGGACTGTGTTAGTTCCAGGAAGTGGGCAGCGGCCTTAGTGACCTTTGATCTTCTTCAGGGTCACCTCCTTTTTTATGCTTAAAAGGCCATTGCCCCCAGATGAAATGTTTTAAATTTTCCATGATAGTCAAATGTGAGACTGGAGGATCTAAGCCAGGAGTACCTCCTAAGAGCCACTCCAGTAGCCATTGGCCTTGCACTGGTGTCTGAGGCATTATATGCTGCTCTTAGAGAGTGTCAGCAAGCATACAACTGTGACACCCTGACACCCCAATATTCACCACTGTCATGTAATTAGGATACTCTTATACAAAGTATGCCTTGTGAGGTGTCATTCTAAAAGTCTTCATCTGCTAGACAGTAATATCTCATTGGATTGTATATGCTATTGATGTATGTGAAGTTCTGAAGTGTGGCTATGTATGTGGTGCTGAAACATGACCTGAAGTTGAGAACACCCACAACCAGCCTTTCAGGTAGGACAGTAAAAGGACCAAACAATGTTAATGGCTTATTGAGGAAATGCACACAAGCACAAGGATTACTCCAGGAACTGTGTACAATAGAAACCTCTCAGAGATAGCACTACACAATGGGAACTGTTTGACCCAGGACACAGCAAAAGAGCTTTCCCGCAAGTGGGGAGAGGATATAAAAGGGGGAAAATGACATCATGGGGGCACCTCACTCTCCCTATAACAACACACCTGGAAACACCTGAGGAACAAAGACTGAACTGTGGGAAGTGATTGATGGTTCCAGGCTGGAAGGATTTTTAGCCTGTGTATGAAAACCTGGGAAAGCCAAGGCAACTTGTGCTTCAGAATCTGCTAGCCTGTTTATCACTCAGGGTGAGAATTTGCTAATTCATATCCTACCTATCTGTTGTGTTAAGCTCAGTTTGCGGTTTTTGTTTAATTACTAAGGTAATCTGTTTTGATCTGTTTGCTATCACTTATAATCACTGAACATCTATCTTTTGTAGTTAATAAACTTGTCTTGGTTTGTCTCTAAAACCAGTGTGGAACTCCTACTTGGAGCAGAAAGCTGTTGCATATCTCTCTCCACACTGAGGGAGAATTTTATGATCTTATGCTATATAGTTCACTGTGCAGTGCAAGACGATACAATTTTGGGTTTACACTCCAGAGGAGGTGTGCACTTGTGTGCTGGGCAATTCCTTAGCTGAGCTCTTCCATGCAGAGCTGATCTCAGCATCTGTGTGAATATAACTGCAACTGGGTGTGTCTCTACCTGTGTGTGTGCTGGAAGGGGGCTTGAGAGCCTGTCACAGCAGCACAGAGTAAGGGGAACCCAGGCTGGTGGAACAGGCAGGCTCAATGGTATCCAAGTTCTAAGTGGGACATCGGAGGGAACCCATCACAATGACCTTTGGCGACCAGAGTCTTGCCTGCTTTCTTCTGTTCCTCTGGCAAGGAATCTGAGAGTCATACATTCTAATGCCAGAAGGGACCACTGTGATCCTCTTGTTTGTATAGTACAGGCCATAGAACTTCGCAAAATAATTCCTAGAGTGAATCTTTTTAAAAAACTTCCAATCTGGATTTTAAAATTGCCAGTGATAAAGAATCCATCACAACTCTTGGAAACTTGGTGATTACACTCACTGTCAAAAATGTATGCCTCATTTCCAGTTTGAATTTGTCTACTTTCAACTTCCAGCCATTGGATCGTGTTATACGATTCAAAGAGACCATTATTAAATATTTGTTCCCCATGTAGATTCTTATAGACTGTAATTAAGTCATCCCTTATCCTTCTCTTTGTTAAGTTAAATAGACTAAGTCCGTGAGTCTGTCACTATAAGGCATATTTTCTAATCCTTTAATCATTCTCATGGCTCTTCCCTGAACCCTCTCCAATTTATCAACATCCTTCTTGAATTATGGACACCAGAACTGGGCACGGTATTCCAGCAGCAGTCGCACCAGTGTCAAATACAGAGGTAAAATAATCTCTCGTCTCTGACTCAAGAATCCTCTGTTTATGCAGCCAAGGATTGCCTTAGTCCTTTTGGCCAGAGCATCACACTTTGAGCCCATGTTCAGCTCATATCTACCCTGACCCCCAAATCTTTTTCAGAGTCACTGCTTCCCAGAATGGAGCCCCCTGCATCCTGTAAGTATGGCCTACATTATTTGTTCCTAGACATATACATTTACATTTAGCTGTATTAAAACACATATTGTTTGCTTGCACCCAGCATACCAAGTGACCCAGATCGCTCTGTATCAGTGACCTGTCCTCTTCATTATTTACCATTTCCCCAATTTTTGTGTTATCTACAAACTTTATCAATGATGACTTTATGTTTTTTTCCAGGTCATTGATAAATATGTTAATAGTGTAGGGCCAAGAACTGATCTGTGCAGGACTCCACTATAAACACCCTCCACTCGGTGATGATTCTCCATTTACATTTTGATACTTGTCAGTTAATCATCTTTTAATCCATTTAATCTGTGCCACACTATTTTTACTTGTTCAAGTTGTTTAATCAAAATGCGATGTAGTACCATGTCAAATGGCTTACAGAAGTCTAAGTACATTACGTAACACTATTATCTTTAATAAACTTGCAAACAAACTTGTATGCCCATCAAAAAGATATCACGTTTGACTATATCTATTTTTCATAACCCCATGTTGATTGGCTTTAATTATATTATCCTCTTTTATTCTTTATTAACAGAGGCCTGCATCATCATGCCCAGGATTGATGTCAGACTGACAAACTTAAAATTACCTGGGTCATCCAGTTTGCCCTTTGTAAAAGCTGGCACATTAGCTTTCTTCCAGTCTTCTAGAATTTCCCCAGTGTTCCAAGGTTTATTGAAAGCCAGTATTAACAGTCCAGCAACCAACTCAGCCTGCTCTTTTAAAACTCTTGGATGCAAGTTATCTGGACCTGCTGATTTTAAAATGTCTGTCTTCAGTAGCTGCTGATTAACATACGCCTGAGATACTAATGGAATGGAAAGAGAGTTATCATCATCATATGATATGACTACATCCTCTGTTTTTTACAGAAGAGAATACAAATACAGGGATCCTGGCATCCCAGAAAACAAACTGTAGTGAGACAATTGCCTGATAGTTGACCATCTGAAGGCTTATTGACTAAGAGCTGCCAAATGCACTTAGTTTATGTTCCTCTCTGTCAGAAGAAGTCGAATGAAACATTTTGTTGCCCCGACTCTCTCTTGTGCTGCAGGCATCACCATGATGTTAGTTGGAGAATTTTGTATGTCCTTCAACTGACACAGGAGACCACAACTGGGTAAGAGAAGAGAAGAAAGGGGAAATAGACAGATATCCTTACCTGGATTGGGATAGCCAGAGCTAAGAGGCAGAGCCAAATTCTCCATGGTCTGCATTTGAGATATGTCAAATAGGGAATTAGATTTTTCCAGTGCTTTGACCCTTGTTTGCAGTTGGAGAGTATTTGCAGTTGTTCCATTTGCTCCTGAAAATATCTTTGATCATCAGGATGATAAACAGATGAATCACTACTCTGTTTTTCTGCTGTGGAGCTCTGTACTTTCCTCCAAAGGTAACTTGTATGGTTTCTCTGAAGCCTCATTCCATTCCTCAAATATAGGCAGATCCCCCTGCATATGTAAGGAATCTGGTGCCAGTAAGGAAGGTTGTACTGGCACCAGATGAAGAATAGGCTCTGGTTGAGGGCATTGGTACCAAAAGGAGTATGAGCACTGCCACCAAAGTGGCCTTCCAAAATGGCCTTCATGGAGTCCTCTATGTAGAGCCACAAGCGTAACACAAGAGGGCCCTGCATGATATCATTCCATGCCGCCTGGATTTGAGGCAACGAAAGAAGTCCAATATCCCAAGGTCAGTGGTGCCAGGTGAAGGTAAACACTTAGGTGGGTGCTTCCTGCATCAGCATCAAGGCTATTGAGGCCTTTACAGGCAGTGGTGGTTTGGTCTTCAGTGCTGCTTTTGATTTAACTGGTGCTGGATGAGAGCTTCACTCCCAGCATAAGGCATAGGATATTCCAGTCTTGAACCCATAATAGAAGATGGCCAGAGAAGCAAAGTGAGCCTGGGGTCATGTGTCAGAGGACCTCAACACAGAGTCTGGTTTTAATTCCCTGAATGGGCCCACTGGAGTATCAGGATGCAGGCATCAAGAAGCTAGATGAGCCTGGAGCCCCATGTGTTTCTCCCTTGCACCATGAGAAGTGAGGGCACAGCAAAACATTGCTTTATTGAGAGGGTCTTGCCCAGACATACAAGACACTAGAGTTGCGCGTTGGTCTCCAGTACAATTGATGGGCACAGGATGCACCTTCTGAAAACACTTATGGGGCTCTGGGTCTGACATGGTCCCGGTAAGGGGCCAAAGTCTCCCAGGACAAGGAAAGGGATATCCTCACTAAACTATCCTAAATTATTATTTATTAAACTAGGCTAAGGGAAGGTCTCATCTGTGGACATGAAGATGAATTCCATTTGCTCTCTGTTTTGGCAGGGGATGTACTCCCTTATACAGAATAGGGTGAAGAAGTCACCTTGTCATGAGATCTCTGTCATTCCCAATAGTCATGGCTTTTCACAGTAGTTCTGCAGTTCAACTCCAGGAGTATCATATCCCAGAAATAGTAATGCATGGAGGCCCTTGAAGAAGAATGTATTTAATCCTAAATTATTGATATGTACTCTCAACATTAAAATAATCTTAACTAAGTTTTTGTCCGGGGTATATGTTAAAGGGAAGATGTTCAAAGGCAGAAAGAGCAATTAGATGCCCCACTCCCAATGAAAGTCAATGAGAGTAGGTTGCCTAATATGTTTGAAAATCTACCCCTAAATATATACTGGTAAGTATAAAAAAACCTCATACATCTCCACATATATTTCAGTATACTTGTATCCAAATTCCAAACAATATGTGGCATCTATATCCCATTAATATACCGTGAAAGCAAAAATATGCAAAATTCTGTATACTTTTTCTACTTATACTACTACATTTTTAAGAATCCAGACTCACTATCCTGAGGAAAGTAAAAGGCTTCTTCTGGAGTATCAGATGTAAGTACCTTAATAATATGCACAGAAAAAAAGAATTCTACAGGAACTATTTAACATTCACCAGCACCTGCAAGATTAATCACATACTGCCACTTACTGGTAAGAAATTGAGAAGACTTCATAATAATGCACCAGAAAGTGCTAAAAGCAGAGTGTCTCTGTAACTTGGAGAGAAAAAGAAAGTTTCAGATTGATAGGTCAAGCAAACGTCAAATGTGATGAGTCAAGATGAAGGAACAGAGATGAGGATAACACTGGAAAGGCAGATGAGTAAGCAGGGGAATGGGGGGCTATCAGGTCAGAGAAACAGCGTGGAATGAGTTCACATGGAGTTTTGAAAACCAGCAAGTCACTTTTTAATTGGATTCAGATATGGATAGGAAGCCAGTGAAGGTGAGAAATGATGGGGTTGATATAGTCTCATTTCCTGAAGGAAGAAAGCAGTCATGGCATGGCATTCTGGACTCCTTGAAGTTTATAAGGTAGTGATTCAGGAAAACTATAAAAGACAGAAATGCAATAGTCAAGATGTGAAGTGATAGAAGCATGAATAAGGATTTCAGCAGAGAACAGGGTCAAGATAAGGACAAATTCTTGCAATGTTCCAGAAGAGGTAATGGACAGGCTTATTTATAGATAAGGGAGTTATGGGAGACAAAAGTAAGTTCAGGGTCAAAGCTGACATCAGGCAAGATTAAGATGTAGAACTAACACCTGAGTTAACCCTACTGAGACAGGTTTCAGAGTAGCAGCTGTGTTAGTCTGTATTCGCAAAAAGAAAAGGAGTACTTGTGGCACCTTACAGACTAACCAATTTATTTCAGCATAAGCTTTCGTGAGCTACAGCTCACTTCATCGGATGCATTCAGTGGAAAATACAGTGGGGAGATTTTTATATACACAGAGAACATGAAACAATGGGTGTTACCATACACACTGTAAGGAGAGTGATCACTTAAGATGAGCTATTACCACCAGGAGAGCGGGGTGGGGGGGAGGGAGAAAACCTTTTGTAGTGATAATCAAGGTGGGCCATTTCCAGCAGTTGACAAGAACGTCTGAGGAACAGTGGGGGGCGGGGGGGGAATAGTTTTACTTTGTGTAATGACACATCCACTCCCAGTCTCTATTCAAGCCCAAATTAATTGTATCCAGTTTGCAAATTAATTCCAATTCATCAGTCTCTCGTTGGAGTCTGTTTTTGAAGTTTTTTTGTTGAAGAATTGCCACTTTTAGGTCTGTAATCGAGTGACCAGAGAGATTGAAGTGTTCTCTGACTGGTTTTTGAACTACGGAGACAGTGGGTCTATATACGTATCTGTCTAAAGATTTATTTGGCTCACCAAATGGAAAATTCCAATGTTTTAAGGGTTAGGGAGAATGATAGCAGAGTTGGAGACATGGGACATCAAAGGGCTAGATTCATTCAAGTTGTTTGCAGGAAGGTATTCCTCATACCTCCATGGGCCGTGGGAGATTTAAGGGAGGTGATGTTACAGTTCCCTCAAGGTTTCTGCTAGGCAAAGACAGCTTCAAATTGCTATCAGGGCTCTGCCACCTGAGGCTTCTCAAGTAACGTGCCAACTCACTGCATCCCCCAGCCACCCTGACCAGTCACCATTCCTGGAGACTGCCACCCATTTTTGCATTGCAGTAGCCCCCCAAGTCCTCCTGATAGACAAAGGTTGCAGCCACTTTCTATCACCACAACCTCCTCACAACAAACTTTCTGCCTTAGGAGTCATATACCAATATTTAGACCAGCAGAAGATAGCAAAGACCCTGTCTTAATCTCAGCCAAGAGCTCTTTACCCAGAATAACATTAGTCTTTGAAACATTTAATAGCAAGAAGTTAAGAGTTAGCTAGGAGATGAAAGTAAAAATTTTGAGGCACTCCACAGCAAAAGAAATGGAGTTTCTAACAGAAAGATTAGAGTTCAGTTAGAGGGGTATGGTTCAAACAAACCATAAGAAGACAGTGCTGGAGACAGCAACTTTTTGCTTGAAAAATGTATGTCAAATTCAGCTTTTCTCACACATGCAAATAGTCCCATTGCAGTCAGTTTGACTTTACTCGCACATGTAAAATGAGCAGAATTTGGCCCAAAGTGATACATAGCATGATTGGACCAAGTGTAACAGAAATGAGTGGAAGTGTTCAAAATACTAACAACATACAACAGTAACACAAACTTTTTTTTTTAAAAAAAAAAAGACCTCTGCGATTTGGTCCCTGATAAGGCAATTCTGCCTCCTCCTTTCAACTGAATTTGCAATGAGGGCACATGACAATTTTGTGCAAGTATGTTTACTGCCTAACTAACAGGTTTCAGAGTAACAGCCGTGTTAGTCTGTATTCGCAAAAAGAAAAGGAGTACTTGTGGCCTTTTCTTACTGCCTAACTAAGTAATTTTCACAACTATGTAAATCTGTTGTTTCCTCAATATTAACTGTTGTGAGTCTTTCTGTAGAAAAAAAGGTAACAAATGTTCAAAGAATCTATTTGAGAAAATCTAATGAGAAAAGATTTCACAGTTTAGATAGTGTGACGGGGTGGACTAGGCCCTCAGGCCCCCTGGTGGATGTCTTGCCACACCCTACCCCAGAAAAGGGTAGTGGAGAGGGTCCTCTAAGCTCCCTAGAGTGACTGCATGGGATGCAGCCAATCAGAAAAGAGGCTGCAGGGAGCAGCCAGTCAGGGCCCAGCAGTCCTGTGTAAAAGCTGCTGCTGGGCCAGACTGAGTTCAGTCTGCTGGCACAGAATGGGAGAGTGAAAGGTGCTCCTGGCTGGCTGCAGTGGCTGAAAGGGCTGGACAGATCAGTTGTTGGTAGGGACTGGGGGGGTATAAGAATAGCTTCTGGGGGGCTGCTGGAACTAAGCAGTTAGTTATTGGCAGGGACTGGAGGAAAGAGGAAGGAGATGCTGGCTGCTGGGACTCAACTAAGATGGGCTATGGGGAAGTGGCCCAGGGAAATGTAGAGCAGCAATTAGTAAAGGGATGCAGCATGTGGCTGCTACCTATAGGGTCCCTGGGCTGGGGCCTGGAGCAATGGGTGGGACCAGATCCTCCCCCCATCAGCACTGGGGGGAAGTGGATACATCCTAAGGAAGGGAATTAGAACTGTGGCAGCCCAGAGAAGGCGGCTGCACTGGGACTGACTCAGCGGGGAGCTGTGGTCAGTGAACTGAGCCCAAGAGGGGTGGCTCAGCAGGAAGGCTGGGGTCACTGAGGACTCAAGTAGAGGCAAGGTGTCCCCAGGGAAGAAGCCCTCTGGGTGCTGCTCCGTACCTGCGTAGGAACCTTGCAAACTAGCTGGACCAATCGAGGGTACCGTAATGGGCCCTGTTGGACTGCTTAAAGACTGAGACTAGGAAGGGCTACAGGAAGATGCACCACCTGAGGGGGTACTGCAATAGGCCCCTGTTGGACTAATTAAGGGCCTCAGCCCAGGGAGGTCCCTTAGGTTGATGCTACAGGCCCTGTTGGACTGTTAGAAGACTGAGCCCAGGGAGAGCTGCAGGACATTTTGGACTGTACAGTGGAAGGGATTAGTTTGTTTTGCACATGGACTGTGTGTGACTTGGCTGGAGGGCTGAGTCACTGAAGACCTGTCTGACAAGCGCAGCAGCTGACAGGGGGTACTGTGAGCGGAGAAAAAACTGCAGGCACGCGCACACTTGACCAAAGGGTGCTTGCGTGAGGTGAGTGTATCCCATTACAGATAGCTATTATTCTCCCCATATAAAATATGGCTGTAGCTTCTCTATCTTATTTTCACACCTGCTCTTTTGAGAACTCCAGTATTTTTCAATGTAACTAATGTGACAAAGCTCTGTCCTTGCCTCCGTGGGTCCTGCGTTTCCTGGCAGATTTCGCTAGCCTCAGAGGCTCACTGTGACCCTCCACGTAACCCTTCTTTCTCTAGAGACAAGGGTCATAGTCTACTGAGCCATTTTCATCATAAGCCAGCAAGGGAGGTGAGGAGAAGTTATCCTTCCTTGCACAGTCTCTGTTGTCTCCCAGTCTCAGTGATTAATCAGGGGGCAAAGGTGCGGGGGGGAGCCTGGGCCCACCCTCTACTCCAGGCTCCAGCCCAGGCACCCTAATAGTATCAGCTATGGTAGCTGACCTTTTAGAAACATGACATGTACAATTCCCTGGGCTACTTCCCCCACAGCAGCCCTCACTTCCTCAAGCTCCACTTCACTCTTACCTCAGGGCCTCCTTCCTTGTGCCTGATATGGTGTGTACTACTCAGCCTCTCCAACAGCGCAACTTCCTCCCACAGCTCCTGACATGCTCACCCACCTGACTGACTGAGAGGCTTTTAACTAGTTTCAGCCAGCCCCTGATTGGCTTCAGGTGTCCCAATCAACCTAGCCTTCTCCCTGCCTTCTGGAAAGTTCTTAATTGGCCCCAGGTGTCTTAATTGACCTGGAGCAGCTTCCATTTGATTTAACCTGGTACCAGAGATTTGTTTAGCCTTGAGCTAATATATCTATCTCCCACTACTTTTCTATAGCCATGTGGCCTTGCCCCATCACATATCCACCCCCCCCAACACCATAGAGTTGGGCAACTTGGGACGCCAGGCAGTATGCTCATGACAGACCATCAGCGTTGCCATGGTGGCATCCAGCCCTGTGCCGTATGCGGAACTGGAAGGATTGGAGGGATAAGAACCACCTGGTGACCCTTGCATTCTTTTCCTTATTCCACTGGAGGGGTGCATGGTCCATCACAAGAGTAAATCGCCGGCCTAAGAGGTAATAATGCAGTGTCTCCATAGCCCATTTGACAGCAAAGCATTCTCTCTTGACTACTGTGTATTTCTGTTCTCTTGGGAGAAGCTTTCTGCTTAGGTAGAGGATCGGGTGTTCCTCTTCTCCCACCATTTGCGACAGAACTGCTCCCAACCCCACCTCGGAAGCGTCTGTTTGTAAAATAAATTCCCTGTTAAAGTCCAGGGCTATGAGTACGGGGTCATTACAGAGGGCCGTCCGGAGGTCTGTAAATGCCCCCTCTGCTGCATTGGTCCACTTTACCATGTCTGGACCTCAGGCCTTCACCAGGTCTGTTAGGGGACTTGCCCTAGTGGCGAAGTGGGGAATAAACAGTCAGTAGTAGCCTACCACACCTAGGAATGCACGGACCTGCTTCTTTCTGGTCGGCTGGGGCCGGTTTTGAATTGCCTCTAGCTTATTCGTTTGGGGCTTCAATATGCCCCTTCCCACAATATATCCCAGGTACCTAGCCTCTGCTAGCCCTATGGCGCATTTAGCGGGATTAGCAGTGAGGTCAGCCCGCCTTAAGTTGCGCAGTACTGCCTCAACTTTGTCCAAGTGGGTTCCCCAGTCTGCCGTATAAATGATGAGATCATCTAGGTATGCAGCTGCAGCAGCTTATCCATGAGGCACTGGAATGTGGCTGGGGACCCATGTAGCCCAAAAGGGAGCACAGTGTACTGGAATAGCCCATCCGGGGTGGAGAATGCTGTCTTTTCTTTAGCTTCTTTGGTCAGAGGAATCTGCCAGTACACTTTTGTCAGATCCAGTGTAGTTAAGAATCGGGCACTACCCAGTCGGTCAACCAGTTCGTCGATGCGTGGTATGGGGTATGCATCAAACTGGGATATTTCATTCAGTCAGCGAAAGTTATTACAGAATCTCATGGTACCGTCAGGTTTAGGCACTAGAACAATTGGACTGGACCACTGACTGTAAGATTCTTCAATAACCCCTAATTCTAACATTTTTTTTACTTCGGCCTTGATTTCTTCTCTTTTGGCTGCTGGGATTCGGTAGGGTCTCAATGTTATCTTGGCTCCAGGGATCGTGCGGATATGGTGATAGGTCTCAGTCATCCGCCCTGGTTTTGTAGAGAACACATCTTGGTTGCGATTAATCATGTCGGCTGCCTCGATCTTTTGGCTGGGCGTCAAATCAGATGATATCCTCACTTGCTCATGTAAGTTATCCTCCTGGGGAACGGTCTCCTGCATGACTAAGCATGCCTCTCGATCGTGCCAAGGTTTTAGAAGATTGATGTGGTAAATTTGCTCTGATTTCCAGCGGCCTGGCTGCCGCACCTTATAGTTCAGCTGTCCCATGGCTTCAATTATTTTGTAGGGTCCCTGCCGCTGGGCCAACAGCTTACTTTCTGCTGTGGGCACCAGTACCATCACCCGATCCCCTGGTTGGAACCGTTGAAGCTTTGCTTGATGGTTATAATGGGTTCGTTGGGTCTCCTGTGCTCTCTCCAAGTGCTCCTGTACAATGGGTGTAACTTGGGCTATCCGATCTCTCATCTGCAGTACATGCTCAACTATGTTCCTTCTGGGATTTGGCTCCTCTTCCCAGGCTTCTCTGGCTATACCCAATATGCCCCGAGGGTGGCGCCCATATAGTAGTTTGAATGGAGAGAAACCCGTGGAGGCTTGCGGAACCTCCCGGATGGCGAACATGAGGTAAGGCAATAGGGTATCCCAATCTTTCCCATCCCAGCTCACCACTTTCCTGATCATGGCCTTGAGGGTCCTATTGAACCTTTCCACGAGGCCATCTGTTTGCGGGTGGTATACAGAGGTCCGTAGGGCTTGTACATGGAGCAATGAACAGAGATCTTTCATCAACTTGGACATGAAAGGTGTCCCTTGATCAGTCAATATCTCCTTGGGTAGCCCAACCCGGGCAAAGATCTGTACTAGCTCCTTAGCTATTGTCTTGCAAGCTGTGTTGCGCAGGTGAACAGCTTCCGGGTACCGGGTTGCATAGTCCAGTACCACAAGCACATGTTGGTGGCCCCAAGCTGTCTTCTCTTGGGGCCCTACCAGATCCATGGCTATCCGTTTGAAAGGAACCTCTATTATTGGAAGAGGTATCAAAGGAGCCCGCAAGTACGGGCAAGGGGTATGTAACTGACACTCCGGACAAGAGGTGCAGTATCGCCGGACATCTTCATGTACTCCTGGCCAGAAGAACCTCCGCAGGATCCGTGCTTGGGTTTTCTCTACCCCAGGTGTCCTCCAAACAGGTGACTGTGGGCGAGACTCAATATGGCTTTTTGATGTTTTCGTGGCACCAGAAGTTGTTGTATCTCTTGCTCCTGCATTTGCACCACGCGGTACAGGAGATCTTTCTTCACTATAAAGTAAGGTCTGGAACCCCGGACCTTCCCATCCACGGGTATCCCATCGATCTCGGCCACCTCTTTCCTGGTGTTATCATATCTGGGGTCTTCCGCCTGGTCCCGCCCAAAAGTCTCTCTCCTGGGACTAACCTGCCCAAGCTCCCAGGGGCCGGCTTCTGCTTCTTCCAATGGCTCGCCACCGTTATGGCTGGGGGCAGCTTCTGGCTCACCTTCTGTGGTGGAAGTTTCTCTGTTGGCTGCTCGCGTCCACCTGCCTATTAGGGAGGTCTTCTGGCCCTGGGTCAGGATCCAGGTTCCCAGGGCCTTTGCAGCCTTCCTCTCTTTTTCTGTCTTCCGGGTCTTTCGGGTGGCTGAGAACAGATCCTGAGAAATCTCAGCGAACATCGGGGGTTGACATTCACCCGGTGACGAGTCGCTGTCCTCAGAGTTCCCACCTCCCTCCAGCCTCTCCAGGGGCAGTAAATTATCAAACCCTGGATAGTCCCTGCCAATGACTACAGGATATGGAAGTTTAGGAACTACGCCCACGGCCACCTCAGTGGGGTTTCCCTGAACCTCTATCTCCACTGGGATGGTGGGGTAATGGCTCATGGCCCCATGCACGCACATCACTGCTACGCGTTTGGCTTGTAGTAGCTGACTATTTTTTACCAGCTTACCCGATATGAGGGTGATAGCACTCCCAGAGTCCACAAGCACTGTAGTCTCTGTTCCATTTATCCTCACTGGCCTGGTGTAATTATGCGGGGCTAATGCGACCCCCAGGAGGTGGATAAGGGAGCATGGGACCTCCCAATCCCCCAAGTTACATTGCATAGGCTCCTCGGTGCTGGGACAGTGCTGCTATGTGTCCCCACTCCCCACATGCATAACATCTATAATTGCTTTTAATCACTCCCCTATCCTGGGTGTTAGGGGGTTTAGTCCCGGGGTTCCCCCCACTCAGGCCAATCCCTTCCTTCTGGGGTCCCTGCTGGTTTTCACCCCCCTTCTTCCACCTAGGACTCCCCAGGGGTTTGGCTGCCCAAGCTTCCAGGGTTGGGGTCGGGTGCTTGCTTCAAAAGTGGCTTTCCTTGGGTAGTCGGGTCAGTTCCCTGGCTGTCATCCATCTTTCTACCAGTGTGATCATCTCATTGTACGTGGACAGATCGTTCTGACCTACCCATTTGCGGAGATCTGGCGGCAGTCCCCGCATGCAATGGTCGATGACCAGGATCTCAAAAATCTCCTCCGGCCTGTACACCTCGGGCTGTAACCACTTCTGTGCGAGGTGTATGAGGTTGAATAGCTGGGACCTCGGGGGTTTGTTCTCCTAGTATTTCCACTCATGGAACCTCTGGGCCCTTACCGCTGCCTTTACCCCTGATCGTGCTAGGATCTCTGCCTTCAGATGGGTATAGTCAGTGGCATCCGTGGCAGGCAAGTCAAAGTAGGCCTTCTGGGCCTCTCCACACAAAAAAGGGGCGAGAATGCTGGCCCAGTGCTCCTGGGGCGACGCCTCACGCTGAGCAGTCCTTTCGAATGAGAGGAGATATGCCTCTACGTCATCTCCTGACGTCATCTTTGGCAGACAACCAGTGGCCCTCAGGGTTCGCATACTGTCAGACCCCCGGGCCTGGGTGGTGAGGATCTTCAGCTGGTCCACCACCTCCCTCAACAGGGCACGATCTTGCGTCGTCTGGCTCATCAATAATTGATTGGTTTCCTGCTGTAGCCGCATAGACTCCTGTTGTGCCATTGCCTGAACCCGGGTGGCCTCCTGCTGGGCTGCAGTGGCTTGTACCAGAGCTCTTACCACCTCCTCCATTGTGGTACAAAGCAAACAAACAAGAACCTAAATAAATAAATAAATAAAATCCAAAACCCCAGTGCGCTTTTTTTTTTAAACCTCTTTCTTCTGCCACGCTGTGAACGAAATCCCACTTTTAACACCAGTCGTGACAAAGCTCTGTCCTTGCCTCCGTGGGTCCCGCGTTTCCTGGCGGATTTCGCTAGCCTCAGAGGCTCACTGTGACCCTCCACGTAACCCTTCTTTCTCTAGAGACAAGGGTCATAGTCTACTGAGCCATTTTCATCATAAGCCAGCAAGGGAGGTGAGGAGAAGTTATCCTTCCTTGCACAGTCTCTGTTGTCTCCCAGTCTCAGTGATTAATCAGGGGGCAAAGGTGCGGGGGGGGAGGGGAGCCCGGGCCCACCCTCTACTCCAGGCTCTAGCCCAGGCACCCTAATAGTATCAGCTATGGTAGCTGACCTTTTAGAAACATGACATGTACAATTCCCTGGGCTACTTCCCCCACAGCAGCCCTCACTTCCTCAAGCTCCACTTCACCCTTACCTCAGGGCCTCCTTCCTTGTGCCTGATATGGTGTGTACTACTCAGTCTCTCCAACAGCACAACTTCCTCCCACAGCTCCTGACATGCTCACCCACCTGACTGACTGGGAGGCTTTTAACTAGTTTCAGCCAGCCCCTGATTGGCTTCAGGTGTCCCAATCAACCCAGCCTTCTCCCTGCCTTCTGGAAAGTTAATTGGCCCCAGGTGTCTTAATTGACCTGGAGCAGCTTCCATTTCACTTAACCTGGTACCAGGGATTTGTTTAGCCTTGAGCTAATATATCTATCTCCCTCTACTTTTCTATAGCCATCTGGCCTTGCCCCGTCACACTAGTCAAAAATGTATGGAATATTTGATTTTTGTTATCTGCTTATTAGCCACTAGCAATAATGGTCTAGATATCACTATGACACACACTAACAGCACATTTTGTTTTATGTGGAATTTTTGAGTAGTAATGTTTTAGGCTTTGGCACCACCAAGAGCCAGTTTTGCTTACTACTGCATTTCATTGCTAGATAGATTCAGATGTTCTAATGAAATCCAAAGCTGTCTGCTTTTTCTGTAACCCTCAAAAAAGTCTGTCTCTAGAAATTCATGTGAAAGAAAAAATAGTTTTGTTTTGCAGTGATAGTGCTCCTGGAAAAATAATTATTTTGGAAGTAGATGCTACTGCTGTATCATTTGTCTTTGTAAAACTTGAAGAATAAAATGAAAACTACAGCTTGAGATATTTCATCAACTGTTTTTGTCACACACATCTGATTAAACACTGAACAAAAAAAGTTGTGTGACAGATACAGCTAAATCATACAGGTAATTCATTAATAACTTTGAATTATAAACTAAATATAAAACCTGAAGAAGCACCAGTCAACAGATCCATGCAATCACACAGCTTCAGAAATGTGAGAGTAATGGTTTGATCTTTAAAGACAGGAAGCATCCTCACTGCTCACTGAAGTTAATCAAAGTTAAGGGTACTCTGCACATCCTGAGACTGGGCCTTAAAATATTAGGAAATAGAGCATTTTCTCACTAGAATACTCATAAGTAAACAGTGATCTTCCCTGTTAAAAGCCTACAGTGGCTACAAGAGAAGTACTTTACATGCTAGGTCTGGTCCTTTGGGGTACTGAGTGCCCTCAAACTCCATAAACTTTGAATGGGAGTTGTGATCTGGCCCACATATATCAATGGAGTGTTAATTCAAAAGCTTAATGATTACAATTTAAATGTCAACTATTAGCTGTATCACTGATTTCAGCACAAATATACACCTAAAGTGTTTATCCTACAATCCCAAACTGCCTCCCACACCTTGCTGCTGCCAAAAGAATTATTCCTTCATTAACTGCCAAAATTCCTGCTTCCCCCAACAACTTCTACAATGCAGTTATACATTTTCAATGCAAAGTTCTGCATTACACTGAAAATTTAGACAGCATAAACTGAATTTATTATCAAGGGATACTATCCTGATTGTATTATTTATTTCCAGCCTTCGTTCACCTTCATATTTAATTCACTAAAATCTTCCATTAAAAAAAAATCATCTGAAGATGCCACAGAATCTCTAGTCTGTCATACTGAAGTGCTACAGAATTCAGGAGCTTTTCCTGGAGAATTTAAGTCAGGGTGGTCTCCAAGTATACAAGGCTTAGATCATGTATGCCACAATGAGTGTTTACTAGGATTGCCAACAGTGCACTATTACAAGGGACATCCCTTTTTTTTTTTTCATCTCTGTATTACAAGATTGGGAGTTGCTAAGTGCTGCAAAAAGCAGCAAGAAATAGCCCTGGCAAATGTAGGTGAGTACTGCTTATTATTGATGATGATAATATTTGGAGGGGTGGGGAGGAGAGGTGAGGCAGGGGTGCTAATTTTTGAAATACAGATTTCAAAATTTGTCCCTTATTTTTTAAATACAATGTTGGTAACCCTCAGGTTTACTAATGAAATAACTTTACCTGGCATGTGCTTTATGTGTCACAGTTTGATAGCAAAATGATAACAAGAGGTTGTGCAAATGTTTGACGGTAAAATATACACAGAGAATATGCCGTAGATGGATTTTCAAAAGTGACTAATGATTTTTGGGTGCATCCGTTTTTCGGGGTGCTGCTTGAGACACTTTGAAAGGCCCTGATTTTCAGAAAATGCTGAGCACCAAGTACATGATTTTACAGAAATGTAGGCTTATGCCCAGAATAGAGCAGTGATAGATAGACCGATCTGAGTTAACAGCCAAAGAAAGAATAGCCTATCGCTGTAAAGATCAGTTATATGGATTCAAAGAAATTTTGACTGCATTTCTAGATATATTTAGATTAAAAATATTTAGACTGCTCAAAGAAGAACACACTTCCATTCCTTCAAACACCACCTCCTTTTCTATCCCTCTTTGGTCCCCTGTTTTTCCTATTTGTATACATTTTTGCCTATTTGATTACTATAACCCCCCACTGTAACTATGTATTTGTAGTATTGTCTAGTTTTGTACTGTCTGGTCTTGCAGCTTTGAGTTGTAAAACTGCATAAGTCTTTTGGGGATCCCATGAAGCGTATGGTTCTTGGAAACATATACAAACTACAAGTCATCCACCTTTTTGTATTTTTCACGTTGTCTTTTATAAAAAAAATTAAGTCACAAAAGAGGTGCTCAGCACTCACTCTAGAGAAAATCAGGATCCTTTAAGATTTCTCCAGTTTGGCTCCCAAAATTTGAGGTATGCAAAATCACAAAACTTTGGACTTGTATTTCTATTCAGGATCGGTATCTAAGGCTGGTAAAATAAGACTGTTCTTCAACAGTGTCACCCATTTCCATTAACTACTGATCAGAACAAACTAAGGTCTCAACCCTGCAGTGAGCTCCATGTAGGTGAACCTTTGAATCCAAAAAGATCTCATTCCAGGATCAGGATCTAAGTGTTTTACCTGAAGTCAGACAGCAGCATTCACCTGTCCTGCAAAATTAATTACTTTATAGAACATTTTCTCTACAAACCAAAATCCAGATAGAAACACTTCCTGATACTAAACAAATACACAGAGTAAGAAGTCCCATGTCTTGACTTTATTTTGCAAAAAGGTACTTGAACTATGTATTACCCCCTTTGACCCATGCTGTTAGCCAATATTTGTGGTCTTGAGAGTTGTTTCCATTAGCAAGAGAAATTAGTTAAACAGGATTGTATCAAAGAAATACCTCTATTTACAAAGAACGTACACAAGGTCCTGTTTCCCTGAACACAGCAGAAAGCAAACAAGAGACTGTTTCCAAGCTCAATACTCCAAGACTCTTTCAACCCATCACTCTGCCAAAAGGCTCTCTCTTTCTTTACTTTATCTCAGGACCATGTTTACTGTGCCTATCTTGTTGCTTTCTGCCTCCCTACAGCTTCTTCTGATCCACAGCCCCATGCATTTGCAATCAGATCCCAATAAAACTATTCCACCCACACAGCTCAGTTTCTGACTAGTGTTGTATGTGGTTTGTGTTTTCCGTGGAAGCTATTGTTTCAGCTATCTTACTCCAAAAAGAAGCTTATGTGCTGCTTATGTTTATCCTGAATGAAAGTTGGCACTCACGCCCACGAGCTCCAATAAGGTTTTTGACAGCAGTTAGGGGTCAGACATGTCTTCTGGTAGCCACTGAAATCTTCGCCAAAAATATTCATGAATAGTTCCCTAAAATTAAGGCTGCAGTACTTTTTACATTCAAACATCTCTAATGGATGATCCTGCAATAAATTCAGTATTAGTAGCTCCGGGCGTGCCAGAGAATACATTGGATTTATAATATATGGCATACTGCCATTATGTTCTGCAAGAAATTCCTGGCAGCATGGTTAAAAAAATGACACATGAAAGGTGTGATTTTTTTTCTTATACACTAAAGCCCCTTTATATCACTCTGGCAATGTTAAGGGGGTTATGTGAGTGTAATGTAATTTATTTCATGTTAAGGTCTGTTTACGTTGCTATCTGCGACTATTTGTATGTTAAACTGTTCTGCTCTGAAAAGGATATACCAAGAATCCTGCTTGCCTTTAACATTTCAACACACTGTCAACACTGAAGAACAGTCAGTCAAGGAAAAGCAAAGGGACAGTGTGATATTCAAACAGATGCTTGAAAATACATACACAGTGATATGTCTAATTTTAAGCCTGCTAGCCTTGACAGCAACTCTTTAAACATATAATTCTGCTGTGAACCAACTGGCATATTTTCTTCCTGCGACATTTTCTTCTCTCACAAGTGCCACAAAATGCTATTTATCATCTTGACTACAGAGCTGAATGAATAAGTACCCTGATAGATCAGGACATACTAAAGAGTCACGTTGCAAGCCACCTTCTCATTAGATTTGAAAGTCTACAGGATGACTAATAGAACAAAATAATGCAAAAAAAATTTTAAATTCTACTAGAAAATCCTTTTATCTGATAGATAGGTGATCTACTACACCTTAATGGTGATCACATAAAAGTTGTTGGTTGTTTTGTTTTCCACTGGATTGCTCTGCTATTAACTGATTTATTCACTTCAAACTTCACAACGGGCTGCATTCACATAAAAGTTCTCTTCTATAATTCAAGCATGCTCACTCAGCAATTTTTTTTAAACATTCTCTCAATGCCTTTTAAGCACCACTACTATGATGGAAGTCTTCCACTTGAAATTTGGTATGTTTTCCTTTGTCTTAATATAATGGATTTTAAATGGATATTTCCTGTAGATACTATTGTACTTCTGAACTCTGACACAAATCAGTATTTTTAAAAAATGTGGACAAAAGGATCAAAAATCAGGGCCAAACCCTTAAGGCAAAAAGAAGACAGAAAACTAAAAATGTATGTAGTTAGACTAAAGAAAACATTTAAAAAGTATAATGAATTATCCCACTATTATTTCAAGTCAGAGACAAATTCTTATGATTGAACTCCTAGGGCTAAATGCTGTACTCCACTTCCTGAGAGATGCAGCCCAACAAGATCGGTGGGGGGCAAGGATGCAGTTTTGTTATTTTTGCACCCTATGAATTCTAGGCTGCTAGAGGGCTGAAACAGCAGCCCATAGCCTAGGCACAGTAGCCCAGAACCCCTGGAGCACTTGATGTTATTGGCGTGCTCCTTCTGCCACTGATATGCCCCCTACACCAGAGCTTGCGAGTAGGGTGAGGTGAGGGATATTTACACAGGATCTGCATTACCCTTGCACTGGAGAAATTTGCCCCAAGCCTCTTGCAGCTCCTGTGTAGCCCCTATGAGCTGCCAGAGTAGAGTATGGGGGCTGGAATAGTAGCCAAAGTCAGCCCCCTAAAATTAAGAGAGAGAATAAGCAGCCTCTTTAATGCAATATCATTCATGGGAATTCCTGAAATCCAAATCTGAGGGCTGAAATCCTGCAAATTCTTATTCAAGAGAGTAGCCTTACACATGCAAGCAGTCTCACTCAAGTCAATGGAATATGCCTTGTGAGTAAGAGTTTGCAAGATCAAACCCAAAAGAAAAAAACATACATTGCTTTTCTGACACATTACAATAGAACCTTGTTTCAACATGACCTGTGAACTGAGTGAGCCTTTTATCTTTTAAAAGTAAGAATTGACACTGCTATTACAAAACCTGCAAACAATTTAAAAAGTGAGAACAGATCATCGTGCAGTATAATTGTCCCTCACTCAAAAGCAGCAAGACATTCTTTTAAAGTCTTCAGATGTAACTCAATGATAAATTACAAAAATAAGACACTACTTATTTTTGCTGATCTTATTTTCTTTACTTAAAGTTATTTCTCATTAATGGAATTTTAAGGAAACTGAAAAAATTTAAGCTGTAAATTATTTTGGAATAAGGTACATTCAACTATCTGCTTTCGCCTCCTTAAGTATTTAATCATTTGAAATGCATACTTAAATAGACCTGGAAAGATTAAGATGCCAGAGCACTTTATGTATCCTTCTGAAAGAAATACTTTGAATAAAAAAAAAAAAATCCTACCCGCCGGTAACTCTGCCATTATTTCAAACGCCCGGTGCATGTTTCTCCGACAGATATCCACTGGATCATTCAAGAGCTGGGACAGGGCAGGAATGACTCCATTTTCTATAAAGCCATCCCTAAAACCAGAAAGCTGGGTTTATGGGAGATTTAATTAGGCAAAACAAAACTCATAAATCCTACCAATGTGTAATAATCTCACTGACATTCTGTTCTAAATCTAAATCATTCCAGCAATCTTGATGAAACTTGGAAACTGCTGCTGAGTATTCTTCACTTAAACTTTAGCTACCATCTCCACTCTCCAATACCATCCAGTAAACTCTGGGGAATATACTTACCTGCCAACATTATGAGTAGCCATTATATAAAGGACTTCGGTTGTTTTTTCTCGAACAGTGCTATCTTCGTCAAGAAGCAAATATTTCAGATTATCCAGGAATCCTAAAAAACAGAATAGATTTTTTTTTTAACATTTCTTTACTTCAGGGTTAGTTTATTAAAATTGCAATGATTGGGTCAAACTCTGGCACTAACACATCAAGAAAGAAAGTGACTTCCAGAGTTGAAGATTTACCACCAAAAATGCCATGCCACGAATCTCCCAGTGTTGAAATTTCACAACTGTAGTGTATGAGTTATAGCTGTAATATGCTTAACACAGCTAGCATCACTAAGGGCATGATTCAAAACACAGTGAAGACAATGGAAAGATTTTTGTTAACTTCAGTGGGCACTGGTGGGGCCATAAGTAATTAGGCTGCTGTGTTCTGCACTAGCTAAGGCCCTAATCCTGCAAATACTTATGCATTTGCTTAACTCTAAGCTTTTAAGCTAAGAGTAAACCCACTAAGGCAGGCATTCTCAAACTTTTTTGCTGGACCCCCTTTGAAAATATTTCAGGCTGTGATGACTGAGCCCTCCCCGCACCCCTCTCCAATACCATTCCACCAATGGGCGGCAGGTATCATATAGGCTGGGGAGGCCGTGCGTCTCCAAACAGCCAGGCCCATGCTCCGCGGCTCCCCCTGTGCAGTGGTCCCAGGGCTGGGGCTGCATTGCCCATCCTCCCGGCACTCTGGGGCTGGGGCCACATCGCCCCGCACTCCAGAGCCGGCAGCCACGGGGGGGTGGGAGGGTGTAGAAGGGGCAGGGCCGGTGGTTCACGCACTGCCCATGATGCCACCATTACTTCTGCACTGTTGCTAGCGGTGGCGCAGCCTTCCGAGCTGGGTGCCCAACCAGCACTGCACTAAAGTCAATGGAGCTACTCATGTGACTAAGAACATACATGTTTGTAGGACTGGAGCCTAAAATTTTTGGACTTTTTTCAAGGGTAGCCCCAAGCAGAAGTTATGTGAAGAAGAAATGAACTTGATTTCCTTACTTGGCCATACATTTACTAAGCCATTATTGGCTGGGGGTGGAAGACAAGTGGTACACCTGGTAGCAAGGACAGAATATGAGTCTCACATTATTACCTTTTTCAGAGTAGCAGTCGTGTTAGTCTGTATTCGCAAAAAGAAAAGGAGTACTCCTTTTATTATTACCTTTGCTACTGTAGTTCGGATTAAAAAATAACCTGACAGATTCCTAATGGGATGACCAGTATTCCTGGCTAGAGGAAATATCAGCAGAGGAAGGACTTCAAGGATTGCAATGGGGCATGGAGATTAGAATGGTGGCAGAGCTGAGGCAAATTCCTTCTTTAGTTTAAGTTAAACTAGCTATAGGTATGCAGCACCCGAAGTGCCAAAAAAATGCATAGGAGACTGAATTCAATGGAGCTGTGCCAGAGCTGAGTTGGGGTTTGTTTGTGGAGGTTTTTTTATATGACCATTTGCAGCAGAAGCTCATTTAACCTGAATCACAGAATATCAGGGTTGGAAGGGACCTCAGGAGGTCATCTAGTCCAACCCCCTGCTGTCATTTAGCCAATCCCCAATTTTTGCCCCACATCCCTAAATGGCCCCCTCAAGGATTGAACTCACAACCCTGGGTTTAGCAGGCCAATGCTCAAACCACTGAGCTATCCCTCCCCCCACCTGCCCACACTAAAGGAAAATATTGATCCAAATCTGGGGAAAACAGAGGTGCTAAGATACAATGCAGATGACTGTTATAATATTCATAGTTTTGTAAGCCTGACAAATATTTTATTCCATATTATTTAAAGGTTCATCAGAGTAGACCCTGATCCTGCAATGTGAACTGATGGTTTGGACTGTTACAACTGTGCAGAATGCCAATGAGGTCAACAGGACTCCACATGGATGTAAATGTCAGCACTATCTGATCTACATGGGTGGTTTTCCATGAGTGGACTCTATCCCTGTGCAAAGCCCCAATGAAGTCAGTAGATCTGCACGTGGGCGTAAGTGTCCAACTGCGCAGAACAGCCTGAATGCTCGGGGACTCCGAGAACAACAGTTCCACCCTCAGACACAATGTAGGAAGAAAGTTAAAGATAACCTACAACTAAAAAAAAGTGGGTTTGTGCCCTGTTTTCTTCCTGTATGCTAGTCTGAAAGGTTTTTCTTCCCCCAGCCATTGGGGGGGGGGGTGGCTTACATTTTTTACATATTAAAAGTCAGGTCTCCCTTACTTTTTGTCTCCTGGAAGGCTTATTTACTACAGGAGAACTGGTAGCATTAAGTAGCAGAAATCCCATGCACATAAAATCTAATTAACGGATAGGGAAAGTCTTTTTCTCTTGGACTATTTACAACTTTTTAAAAACATTTGCTAAACCAGGGCATGTGAGGCATGATGTTCCTTGTATTTCTGAGGTAAAAAACAAGCAGGAATAAAATGAAAACCTTTACAGGGCTTTTGTACATCCCAAAGAAAGAAACAAAACCACTTGTCCCCTTTCCCAGGGCCAGGTATTCTGGAAATCTGTGGCATCAGAGATCACTTACCTAGTTTTATTGCTTGGTAAACATTCTCTGGGTCATGCACCAGGTCACATAGGGCCATCAGTGCCCTCTGCCGGGTCAGCAGCTCAGGGGACTTTAACTCCTCATTCAGTTTAGGTAGGGCCCTCTCCCCAAAAGCAATAGGGGCTTTAGTGGGGTCAATGTCGGGGGGCAGTTTGGCTGAGATACGAGCATGTGCCATCCTTAGGTACGAAGGAATGGATTCCCTCTGTTCGCTAAAGACACCCCAAAAATCACTCTCCCAGAGGGGGTGGCTAAAGTACCCGAGGAAGCAGGAGCTCCTGCTTTCAAGTCGCACTAAGCTCCCAGCCCCAAGCAGAGCTACTCTGGGAAGGAGTCAAACGGTGACGAGTCTAGGACAGAGGATGATGGGGGGCCGGGGGGAGGACGCGCCCCCCCCCCCCGTTTATTTCTGTCTCTGTCGAATTCTGCTGCGCTGTCTCGGCTGGATAGTTTGGGTCTGACTGGTGAAAAGCCAAAAAACGAAAGGAAACCCCTCCCCCCGGGGCAGGTTTACAGTGGGGTAGCTGGGGGAAGGGGGCTTTTTCCCGCCCTCCAGAAACGTTAAAAACCGCCCCTCTGACCGAATTACGGGAACAGGGTCGTTTTCAGGGCACTCCCCGAAGCCGTTGGTTTGGTCTGAAGTTTAAAAACAACACCTCGTAAGGGTCTGTCCTGTTTAAAAAAATCCCAATCCGAACGGAGCCAAGTGGGTACCCCGCCGGGCCCCGCTCCTCGACCCCCTGCGCCGCGCCTCGCCCAGCTCACTGGGGCCCGGGCCGGCGCCGGTTGCTAAGCAGCGGAGACGCTCTCTGTGTGCGCCCGGTTCTGTGAATAGGTAACTGCGGGGCCTGCCACTGCAGGCTACCGGCCTGCGCAAACAGCGCAGCTAAGGCATTCTCCGCTTGCTGCTAAGCTGGGCCAGCGCCAGTGACGTAGTTGGTGAATAGGAAACTGGGGCCGTTATTAGCGTTGGGGAGGGCACTGAGGAGAGAAGTGACCGAACTATCGAGCTGGGGAGGCGATGTCCCTCCTGGGCGGGACGGGGAGAGAGACTCTTCTTAGGAGGGGTGAGCCCCCCTCTTTTTAGGGCCGGATAATGGGGGGCCCGCTGATAATCTCGCCTTCCTATGCGGGGGGAGTATGTGATCCCTAGTGAGGAGAGTGTTTATAAATCCCTGGGGAAAGTGGAGACGCCCCCAACCTGCCCCATGGGGGGAGGGCGCACCTGTATGCGTTTGCGTGGGTCATTTGAACCCTCCCTTATCAGTGTTTGAAATCTGCCTTCTTCAAATGAGAGCCATGGAGAGGCCCTCCACTAGGATTGTTGGCCTGCTGGTCACTCCTTTTATACACCCTGCCCAGGGTCCCTGGGCCAAATCCTGCCCACAGCTAGACTCCCTGCAACCCGCTGACATCACCGAGGCTGCATGGGGTGTCACTGAGGCCAGAATTTGGCCTATCTGTGATTATACATATATAATCAGGGGCAGATGTACACAGTATCCCAATGTATATGAGGATATAATTAAATCATTTGTGGAGAAAGGCCAGCACCAAGGTTCACTCTGAGGAAAATGGGAGTGTAGCCTGTATAAAGATTCAAGAATCAGGCCCAAAGATGGGAGAAGAGACAGAGGAGAAAAAAGAAGGAGGTTTGGGGAAGTCAATACAAAATAATTTTATTTAGCCTGGTAATAAAGAGAAGGAGGTGCATTATTTACCTGTACCTATTATTTGTAGGTAATAATATTGAACTTGAATGATTTCAGACAGTCAGAATGCAGGGATATTGCACAGTGACTGACCTATAACTGTATGCTTATGGCTCTTTGATGCCTCTTTCTGCACTCTAGCTGAGGAGTTTGGGTTTCCATAATTACTGTAAGATTATTTCTCAATAGCTGTATGGTATGCAGATCCCTGTTTTCTGACCATATATGCAGCATGACTATTATCCAAGTGTCTCCTGCAGGCTTAAAGAACTATATAAGCTGTTGGTTATATTTCTGGGTGCCACTCACTCTCTTGCTGCATGACTTTGGGCAAATCAATTAACTTCTTGATTCAATTTCCTGGTCTGCAAAATTAGGATAATAATATTCAACTTTATAAAGTGCTATGAGGTCCTCAAATGAAAGGTGATATATAAATGCAGAATATTGTTGTTATTTTGGGGAAAATATGCCGGAATGTTAAAGACCAAAATATATAAAAAAATCTTGATTTATAATAAGGCAACACTTTTTAATGGACCTATTTGCAGACTATTATTTCTGTAGAAAACAAAATATTTCAAATTATACTAATATTGACCAAGAGAGAGGCATTGTTTAGTAATTTAATAGTGGGACTGGGTGACAGGCACTCCTGAATCCTAATCTTAGCTCTGCCTCTAATTCTTTCTATAGCCTTGGAAAGTCATTTAGCTGCTGTCTCAGTTTCTCCATTTTTAAAGTGGATTAATATTTGCATACCCCACAGAACTGCTGTAAATATTACAGTAGATGGGTATATTTTTGTGAAGTGCTTTGAACATGAAAACAACAATCTAATAGCTTCGTGTTCTCGGTTCAAGAAAGCCAAGATAAGAGTATCTAGCCTGGTTCATGTTATTTGATTTAGAGTTCTACTCTTACAGGGTGAAAGGACTGATCTGCATTAAAATTGGTATCACAAGGGCACAAACAAGCTCAAGATTCTGTGATTTCCTAATAAAAAGAACAATAAAAAAGAAGGCTCAGCAGATGGTTGAAGACATTTTAATCCCTCTGTATGTGAAGATGTAAAAGTGGATATTGTCTCAGATCAAATATGCATAACAAAAGAACTTGTGTAAGATTATTTGATTTAACAATGCTTACATCATACTAAATCCCCATGCTTCATAGAGACTGGCACAGTCCTGTGTTTGCCTTCCTCATACTGGTAGTTCTACTGAAATCAACGGGACACGTCTTGTGAATAGTAAGTAAGATTTATGACCTGCTCCTTCTTCTCCCATTTAAATTAATTATAGCTTTGTTATTGACTTCAATTGGAGCAGAATAGGGTCTCTTGCCTTTTAATTGAAAAGTATATATTTAATTTATTTATGTTAAAGCTTTTGCACCTAAAACAATTAGTGAAATGGTTTCTCACCATGCAGCCTTTTAAGAGAGAAGGAAATTTCAGGCATATTTAAAAAAGGGGGGGGGGCGGGAGCCATATTTCACATCAAACCTATGCTTCTAGGGGACTTTGAATCCCTGAAGGTGTGAAATAGCTGTATCAGTGGCCTCGGGACCTTATGAAAACCACGCCATGTGATGCTGGGCAAACACCTAAGATACGTAGTAATCATTATTTTGATGCACTGGTTTGTCAGCATCCCTCCTGATACTTTTGTCACAGAAATAAAACACGTAGCTCAGAAAAAAACTTTGGTGCAGCCAAATGCTTGAAAAAGATCCAACTACTGTTTTAAAATAGCTGAGAGTTGGAGCCTATAAGTTAGAGACTGAAAAGGGCACAATTATGTGGGAATGCTAGTTAATCACTCTAGAATAAGATTGATTTAAAAACAAAAACATTTTAAAACAATTGAAAGTAAATATAAAATTATGCTTTCCATTAGACATACACTGCTTTGGCTGCTGTTCTCCACCTATGCAGGGTTTTGGCCATATGGCTTTACCTTATGCATAGATCTACTAGTCATACTCTCATTTCTGGACCATGCCCACATTTCTTCCTCCACATTACTTTCCGGAGACCCACCACAGATGTGACATCTAGATTATATGAGGATTATTTCTTCTGTACATTGTTTCCGCTTGGTAGACCCTTACGCATCCACGTAAGTGGTCTTGAGACTTGCCTCTGTTTTTAAGTATCAGCCCATTAATGTTTATGACATAGCTTTATGTGTAAGTTTAAAATTTGATAGCTTGGTAGGCAGGAAGCATATGTCACTGCAATGCTGATTACCTCACTCTCAGGGAGCTCTGGGTTCTCACGCAGGCGACTGTGACATGTTCTGGCATCAGGGAAAATCAACTGTTTGTGCAGCTTGTGCTACAAAAAAGGTTACTTCCCCACTCTTCACAAAGCAGTTAAATATTCATGCCCATGAATTAATTTTCATTATGGTTGTGCAACAGCTATAATAATCAGAGTTCTTAGACAGGATTTTACAAAGACAATGGTATGGGTCAGTCAGATCAGTAGAATTAACATCAGACAAAGGAATAGATGCTGGCTTGTCATTGAAATCCACAGTGGCAAACTTTGTTACTGTTAAAATGGTTTTCAAGAAAACATACTTCTTTTCTTAATCTCAGAATTTGGGAGCAAATTATCCAGTAAACCAGCTAGTCCCATATTGTGGGTTAGAAACTCATTGAGTGTACACTTCCATTGGGATGTGGGCTCTTCCCTTTGCAGAATGGGAAGAGGGTGTCCTGAATAACCTGCAGACCTCCCAATATCCACAGGAAACCAGGCCATCCCTACAAAGGACCCGTGCCTCCACTCTGCCTTCTCTCCTACTTCCTTGGTCCTTTGGCAGGAGCCTTGCTGTCCTGGGCTTCTCCAGAGGCCATTAGCTTTGTACACTCCTTCAGGAGTAAGAGGGGCAGCATTAATTTATTCTAGTTTTCTGAAGGATGTTGGAGAGAAAGATGGAGAGTAGCTGGCCTGCCAGACCCAAATTCCCTCTCTATCCATAGAGTCTATTTTACATAGAATACTGATAAAGGTGTTTCTAGCACTGATGGAAATGCGGGATGATGCCATGAAGGCAGTGTGTCCCTTTTTTTTCTCTATGACCAGGTCCCCTGCAACCCCGTAGGCAGAGGAAATGATCTGGGCCTTAATACAGACCTCTGGTCATAGTCAGCTTTAAAGTTTTCTTATTTTCCTCAGTGTTCTTTGACAGAGTTGTATTTCTTATATCATTATCCATGCATTATACATTGTACAGTACAGTTTATTGATTTACTTGCTGGGGGAGTGGGACTGAAGCATGAGCAAAGTAAATATACTGGGTACCAACAAAGACAACCTGTTTATTTAAATTGGTTACCTTGGTCTCTGTTGCACTTTGGATTCATTGAGAGTGGAATTGATTTTTATAGTTCCTTTTGTGAAAGGGCTCTAGGAGACAAGCAGTGACTCAGCCTGTGTACACAGGGCAATTATTTACATGCCTAGGATGTTCTAGAACAGAATAGGGGGAGGTTAAGGAAGCAGCTTACATGGTGAGGCTGTCACCCAGGCAATAAGGTTTTTGTTGTGATTTTAAATTATTAATTTAAAATGTGAAAACTAGCTAAAATCTATCCCCATTAGCCACAAAGGGGTTTTATACGTAAAGGGCTAAATCCTTTATAGATTCCAAGGCTAGAAGGGACCATTGTGATCATGTAGTCTGACCCTCTTGTATAACACAGGCCATAGAACTTCCCCCAAATAATTCCTAGAATAGATCTTTTGGAAAAACAACCATTCTTGATTTAAAAATTGCCAGTGATGGAGAATCCCCCATGATCCTTGGTAAATTGATCTCACCTTGTACACACACAGGTAAGCTAATTTACTTTCCTAGGACTATTCACATAAGTAAAACAAGCTGGATTTAGTCCAGGGGTTGTAGAATTGATAACATTCCAGCTTCTCTGGATGATCTATTGACAGCAAACCCTGGGGTCTTGTTTGTTTTTGCAATATGCTTATGTTCACATGAATGACTAAAAATATTTAAAAGTAACTGCACACAATAGAGAACAAAAGCACTGGTTCTAGGTAGCAGATTAGGAATTCAGCTGTGTAATATTCATTGTGTATAGTCTGAAAAAATCATTGTAGTTTCTCAATCTTTCATTGTACATTCATGTGTCATTTTGTAAGGTACTGATCCAAGTGGGATTGCCCCTCAAGACTTTGCTCCAGGACTTCCAGGCTGGACTCCAGGACTGAGAAATAGAATGTGAGAGATTTCTTTTATTCACGATTTTTAAATCTCATTGAAAGAGATGGCAAAATCCTTCATTATACAAGATTAGAATTAATCCATAAGCCTGGAATAGAGGGAAGGACGGTATGCATTGTGTACTAATAAATAGGTTGGAGAGTGCTCCTACCGTGCAGATCTGCATTTGATTCCTCAGGGCCTGTCTCTTGCTCCCAGGATGTTAGGAGGTGAGATCAATTAACGGCTTGATAGAACAAACAATTCTTTGTATAAAGGACTCTTTAAAACAGTTTGCTGGTGAACTGTGCAGCCTGATTCTGAAGTTGAGCTGAAATCCATTTAGCTGAAATTCTGAAAATTCCTCATGGGTTTCATCACATTCTCTCAGGGGTTCCATCGTTAGTATCCTTAATATTGCTTTATTGCTAGTTTCCCAGCCCTCCAGGCCCTTATCTAAGGGGCTGATCCTGCAAGTCTTTACTCAGGCCCACCACCCACTGAATTCAGTGGCACTATCTCCTTAATGCAGAATCAGAGGCCCATTGTGCTTACTAACCAATAGCATCTGACTACCCACATCCATAAGTAACCAGTTCAGCCCTTTAAAACTGCTCCTTGTTAGAGAGATCTGCAGTATCCCTATGTAGTTACTCTTTATTCCAGCTCCACCGTCAGATGGGGGGGGGGCGGCGGGGTGGAATGTTTCAAACCAGTTGCTATGGTCACGCAGTAGCAGGCGGAGCTGCTCGTGTAGCTGAGAACCTGCTGCATCAGCTGCTGCATGGTGAGTCCTACTTTGCTACATGATCAGTTTTCTTATTGGAAATGTCTTTATTGTAAGTTCTGGTAGCAGATAATTACTCTAATAAAGGACTTTTCCCTGCATTCCCCAAAGCTACATTGTGTAGCTAAACGGATGTGTTTGGAATACGTCTCTAGGTGGCTGGGGTGACTGGGATTTCTTAATATATGCATGATTCATATGAACATTACCCTTCTTCCAAGTCACGTTGTGTATTGACTTAATTCTGTCTGAGCTGCTTTTGGATGACAGTTTTGTTCAGTATCAGGAAAAGTGGCAACTTCATGATCCTTCCGCCTCCAACCAATTGGATGAAATGATGTCATGTAGGATTTATAATGTAACATGCATTGGGAAGGGGCATGAGGGAGATTTCAAATAATTATGAGAAAGATTTTTAAATGTGGTGTTTCAACACCTTACAAAATTATTTATCCGATGGAGAAACTATAAACACTTGTCTGTAAAATTAATCCCTGAGTGAGGGAGTCTCTTCCATCTTACTGAAATGAGACTTGGCTGCATTGTAACCTCAGAAAGCCACTCATTGCTGTTACAGCAACATAGTGAAAGAGTTCCTTTTAGCTAAGAAATGGGGCATTTATTACAAAGTGAAATCAAAGATCTACAAGCAGTGGGCTGCCAACTGCCTGGTTTTGTACCAGGAAAACAAAGATGCAGTATCCATAAGGAATGGTCATTTCCTTTTTTCATTCATGTTTGGGGTCTGCTGAGATGATTGTTTATCTCCTTTACAGGTTTCATGTCTAACAGAGACAGACTGGATTTGGAGGATGAAGTCCAGCCTAATGCATTTGATTCCTCCAGTGAGTAGGGACAGAATAATCTCCCACTTCCCCAAGGTAAGCAGCTCCTCCTTCCTGTGCCCATACAGCTTGGCACCTGGCAGGCTAAGTAGTGCCTTCCCCACCCACCGAGGAGTTTTTTCCCCCCATTTACATACAATTATTTTTCCTTTTTTTAAATGCAGAAATTTTAATAATTTCTCAGCATTTCAGAGGGACCATCATTTCTCCGTTCCCCTCCAAGGCTGGTATCGCAATTGTAACCCTTCTGCCCGTCAGAGTTGGCAGCAACAAGGGCCGGGTTCAATATCTAGGGGTTCCATTCCAATAACACAATGCAAACCGGCTCGAGCCCCCACCCAGCGACCTGGGACAAATATATACCACCCCCGCTGGGCGCCTCCAAGAGGCAATACTTCCCCTCTCGCAAGCACATAGTCTGAGTGTAGCAAAAGTCTTTTAATAACAGAGAGAAACAATGTGGCATTATGTTGGGGAAACACCACCAACTGGATTCATAACACAACCCATGAGCAAAAACAACCCCACCCCAGGCAAATTGGGGCATGCCCTTTTCCCTTTGGTTCTTGAGTCCAGCAACCCCAAAAGTCCAATGCCCCAAAAGTCTCTGTCCCTGGTCAGGGCAGCCCCAGAGTTCGAAAGTTTATCGGCGGAGCTTTACCTCCCAACCTGGGTGGAAATGGGACGGGGGTAAGAGGCACCTTACGTGATCTGAAGCTGACCGCCCCATAGCTCCATAGCGGCGCTCCGCTCCGCCAGCCGCCCCACAAAACTCCTTCGCGCAGCTGCACTCCGCTCCACCAGCCGCCCCACGAACTCCTTCGCTCAGCTGCGCTCCGCTCCACCAGCCGCCCCACGAACTCCTTCGCTCAGCTGCGCTCCGCTCTGCCAGCCGCCCCACGAACTCCTTCACTCAGCTCCACGGCCCACAAGCAGCTCCTGCCATCCACACACTGCTCCGCGTCGAACTGCTTCACCAGCCGTCCCGCAAACTGCTCCACAATATATCTTCAGGCTCCCCCACTACTTAACACAACACTCAGTGATTTCAGCTCTTAGGTGAATTCAGCTTATAGTAGGGGAGCCCCAGTGCTGGTGCACTGTCAGCCCAAAGTGAGCTCAGCAGCCTATAACTAGACTTCTAATGAAATCAAAATTAGCTCTGATATTCCACAGTGGAGAGAGGAGGAAGTACAATCAGCATGTAAGGCCCTCACCAAGGGGCCCATGCCACCAAGTATTAATACTTGTCCCCAGCCTCTCTCCATTCACACAGTTTTGGAACCCATGACCCTTGCCTAGCGAGTGCTACTTAGATGATGGTGAATCCCTCCATCGTAACAAAAGGCCACGTACAGTTCCAAGCACAGTTCCCATAATCAGGGTAATAACAATTTATTCTTCCTGCCCCAATAACAGAGACACTGGGGATCCCACAGCGGCCAAAGTGACCATTTGGGCAGCTATGGTCTCATTCTAGGCGTGGTGGGTGTGCCTATGCAAATGAGATCTGCCCCTGAAGTTCTTTTCCACAACTTGCCACACCTCACCACCAGATGTCAGGGTGGAGCTCATCCTGACACTGCTTACATCCTCCCCCCAGCCAAGACTTTGTCGTCCCGACAAATCACACTCCCTTTATACCAACTCATTGGTTTCCTCCAAAGGGCCTCAGGAAGCCCACTTTAGCTTCCACAAGCCTGTGTGCTAAATGTATTGGCTCCTCACTAGTCACCCCAGGTGCATCATAAGTTAACCGTTTCACTGGTCTTATCACCCTGTCTCGTCTATTGAGAATCTCTGTTGCCGAAGTAAGGGGAACATCCTCTTGAGTGACGGATGGAGAGGCTTCCCTGGAGGGTCCCTCGGCTACTGGCGTAGGCCCCTGCACTCCTAGTTCTAACGCTGGAGGGTCCAAGGTGCCCAGGACATCCTCTACCTGTCTGTCCCCATTGTCCAATAACCTGTGTGTGTCATCACAGGGGGGTCTCATCAGCAGCACCGGGGTATCAGAAAGGGGCCTAAATAGTTCCGCCATTGGGTTTAGGGCGGAAGAGGGAAAACTCTCGTTTGGTTCAGCTGATCGAGACTGAAATCTTGTCTCCATCCCAGGATACACCAGGGTTGTGTCTTCCTCCTCAGACTCACTCTCAGATGTGCAGAATAGGGGTAAGTTAGCTGCAGGGGGCCCACTGTCTGTGTTGGATGGCGGCTTTGGTCTAGCACCTCTGTTCTGCCCGGCGGCCCTGCCGTGGCCCATCTCACAAGGGGTGCTTACCAATTCCCCCACAGGGAGCAAAAGGTTTCTATGCACCGTCTTTATTTGCCCTGGACCGTCTTCAGGTTTGATCTTGTAGACCGGCAGATCTCCCAGCTTTTCCATCACCAGGTAAGGTATTGCCTTCCATCTGTCAGCTATCTTGTGTTTGCCAGCAATACCCAAATTTCGCAGCAAGACTCTGTCCCCCGGCTGGAGCTCCTGCGAACGCACTCTAGCATCATATCGATGTTTGTTGCGGTCTGCGTTCTTCCGAGCCGCAGCGGTAGCTAAGCGATAAGCATCCCGCAGCTTTTCTCTTAGTCGGGATACATATTGCTGATGAGTTTCATAGCTATCTCCATCCTCTGATACACCAAAGCACAAGTCTATGGGTAATCTTGGTTCTCGCCCAAACATCAAGAGATATGGGGTGACTCCCGTAGCATCGTTCTTTGTGGCATTGTAGGCATGCACCAGAAATGCGACATGCTGGCTCCAGGTTGCCTTCTGCTCTGGTCGCAAAGTTCCCAACATATCTAATAGGGTTCGATTGAACCTCTCTGGCTGAGGATCACCTTGGGGGTGATAAGGCGTTGTCCTAGACTTTTTAATTCCTGCTATCTTCAGCACCTCCTTCAGAAGGTGACTCTCAAAATCCCGCCCCTGATCAGAGTGTATCCGAGCCGGGAATCCATAGACTGAGAAATATTTGTCCCACAATACTCGAGCAACGGTGGTGGCCCTCTGATCACGTGTGGGATATGCTTGTGCATACCGTGTAAAATGGTCAGTCACTACTAGAATGTTTCCAACATTCCTCTTGTCTACCTCTACAGACAAGAAATCAATGCATACCAACTCCAAAGGTTTGTTGCTGGTGATGTTCTTGAGATATGCAGCCCTCGTGGGCAGAGTTTTCCTTTGAACACATCGAGCGCAAGTCTCACATTTCCTGCGAACATCTTCAGCCATTCGGGGCCAATAGAACCTACTACGAATAAGTTCCAGGGTCCTCTCCATCCCTAAATGCCCAAAGTCATCATGCAGGGCCCTCATGGCCAGGGCTCTGTACTTTTTTGGCAGTACTAGTTGTGCTCGTTGTTTTTGTAAAGGGTCAGTGGTCATTCGGTGTAGCACTCCCTGAATCAGTTTTAGTTTGGTCCATTCTCTCAATAGTAGTTTACCCTCCGGGTTAGGTGGGACAACCGCAGTTGGGCTTCGCCCCTCCCTTTTGGCAAGTAGTGTATCACGAATGTCAATATCTTGCCGCTGGGCTTCTTGCCAGTCAGCCGCATTGAGCATGGGCAAAGGAGATTGGTCTAATGCAATATAGTTCACCGAAGCAGAAGGCATGCATTCAGGGGGCAGGCCCAAAGCTTCTGCAACACATCCCTGAAAGTCTTCACGGGCCTCTGGCTCTCGGCGACTCACACTGCAAATAGCTCTCACTCCATCTGTGGGTATCACAGCAACTTCTGGAGCCTGCGGACGCCTGGACAATGCATCTGCATCTACATTGCTTCTCCCTGATCGGTACTGAATGCTGAACTCATAGCTAGCCAAGGCGGCCACCCATCTCTGCCCTGTAGCATCCAGCTTAGCACTTGTTAACACATAAGTCAGTGGATTGTTGTCTGTCCACACCTGGAACTGAGCACCATACAAGTAGTCTCGAAATTTCTCAGTGATGGCCCATTTCAAGGCCAAAAACTCCAGCTTGTGGGTGGGATAGCGAGTTTCACTATCAGACAATCCTCGGCTGGCAAAGGCTACCGGTTTACATTTGCCTTCCACTTCCTGGTACAGGACTGCTCCCAGACCCTCCAAACTGGCATCAGTATGCAGGATAAATGGTTTGCTTGGGTCAGCAAAAACTAGGACTGGAGCATGAGTTAGGCAAGTAATGATTTCTCGAAAAGCCCTTTCACATCTCTCATCCCACCGTGGCCCAAATGGTGCAAAGGGGCCATTGTGTCTCTGCACAGGAGGCTTTGGGGACCTCCCCTTATTCTTGGACTTAGATTTGTTCTTGCTGGACTGATGTCCCCTGGTAAGATCATTCAGAGGCTTTACAATCGTAGCATAGTTTTTCACAAATCTGCGGTAGTAGCCACTAAATCCAAGGAAGGTCTTGAGTTCTCTGTAGTTACTTGGACGTGGCCATGTAGTGAGTGCTTCTATTTTATCAGGATCAGTACTCACACCTTCTTGGGACACAATGTGACCCACATACTTCACTGAGGTTCTGCAGAACTGGCATTTGTCAATTGAAAGCTTCAGACCATAATCCTCCAACCTATCAAGCACTTTAAGAAGTCTTTCTTCATGCTCCTCTAAGGTTCTTCCAAACACAATCAGGTCATCCAAATAAACTAACACTTGCAGTAAATTCATGTCTCCCACAACTTTCTCCATGAGACGTTGAAAAGTGGCAGGTGCTCCAGAAATCCCTTGGGGCATGCGTTCGAACTGATAAAACCCTAATGGGCAGATGAAGGCTGTCTTCTCCTTATCTTCTTCTCCCAGAGGGATCTGGTAGTATCCACTTCGAAGATCCAACACAGAGAACCACTGGCTTCCCAGCAAACAGTCTAAGGCGTCTTGCACTCGAGGCATAGTGTACTGGTCGACCACAGTACGGCTGTTTAGGGTGCGGTAGTCAATACACATCCGGATTTTCCCATTCTTTTTGCGGACTACCACAATGGGTGAGGCGTATGGGCTGCGGGACTCTGTAATGATGCCATTCGCAGCCAGCTCCTGAAGATGATGTCGCACATCTTCCATCTCAGAGAGAGCAATCTTCCTAGATCTCTCCCTGAAAGGTCGAGAGTCATGTAGTCTGATATTGTGCTCTACTCCTTTTGCACATCCCACATCCCACTCATGCAGTGAGAACACCTTGGATCTTTCACAAAGTTTCTTCCTCAGGCGATCTTTCCAGTCCTCGGACACTGGTGAATCTCCAAAGTCAAACTTTGCTGGGTCTATTGCCGGAACTGGAGTTTCATACTGGGGTTTTACAATCGACTCAGGCTCAAAGAGGTCTGCTATCTTTTGTCCTTGCTTCACAAAAATATCACGACTCGTTTCATTAGCAATCAGTATAGTCACCCTTTCCTGGGCTTCAGCAGGTAGGGTTATGACTCCACTGGGGACCAGCACTCCTTCAGGGAGCTCTCCTCCCATCGGCTGCTCTATCATTGCTAACGTCCCTTTACTGCCTTTCAGACAGGTACTCATGACAAGCACTTCTTGCTCCGTCCTTGCAGGCACTACTAAGGGGGTTGTGCCCGCGTACTTCAGTGCCCCAAGCAGTAGCTCAGATGTGTCCCTTTTAGCGCTCTCAATTTTCCTATAGGCTTCAGCACAAAGCGTATGGATCATCAGGGTATTCAGGTACTGGTCTCCAGCCCGCCTTCTGCAGTAATCCGCGAGTACCTTGAAGAGACTGGAGTTGGTCCCTATCAGCACAGACACATCAGAAGTCCCTTTAGGGTCAGGGCATATTAAGGCAGCTGTGTCTACCTCTTCTCTTACCCCAGCAACCTCCTCTGGGAATTCCAGGTGCACTATGACATACCCTTGATAGGGGTATTCATCCATGCTGAGGCCACATAGGCCAAGGCCAGTCAGTGGCTGTATAGGCAGGTGCCTAAGCATCTGTTGGTAGAATGACTGAAATATAATAGTCACTTGAGATCCAGTGTCAAGCACTGCTTTACACTCCACCCCTTCGATCCTCACCATGACCTCTGCTCGAGGCCCTATCAGTCCTGCAGGGATCCCAGCTGGAAAGTCTTTTCTGGGGGAATCTTCAAATCCTGCAGACCTGGGGGGTCCCCGTCCCCAGACCCTCTGGCAGCTACCGGATCTCTCCCAACTGATCCTCAGCTTTCCATACACTAAGGAGGGGTTTTCTTCATTACGGCACTTGGCAGCACTGTGTCCATCCTGACCACATCGGTAGCAGAAGAATTGACCTTTCCCCCTTCGCCTGGGGGGGATGGTGGCTCTAAGTGCGGGCTTCTCAATCGCCACAGTTTGAGGCTTCTTATTCCTAGAAGTCTTAACTCGGTCAACGGTACTTTGCAGCTCAGCTATCCGTTCCGTCAGGACCTGCATTTGTTGGGCAAGTTCCTCTCTGGTGCTCACCATCAGTACACTGGCCATTTGCAGTGGTGTTGTGCTGGCTGGCTCCGATGTTTGGGCTTCCCAAAACTCACTGGCAGCCTGCCTTTCTTCCTCCTCTCGGACCTCTTTTATCAGCTGGGAGTAACTTGGGGGATGTTCCCGTCGTTCTCTTAGCCGGAGATGAAGTAGAATCGGGTTCTGATACTGAGTTCCTCTTACAATTTGAGCCAGTCTGGTCTGATCCATCTGCTCAGCAGTCACTGCTCCCCTCATGACAGCTCTCTGAAGCAGTCTCTCCAGTCTCTGTATGTAGGCTGAAGCCTTCTCGCCCTTTTGTTGTCGGGAATTAAGGAACTTACAGTAGCTGTCTTCAGGGCCCTCTACGCTCCCAAAGTTGTGTTCAAGGGCCTCTAGGCAGTCCTTCACACTGACCCCAGGGTCAATGAGCTTCAGGGTGCGAATCACATCTAATGCTGGGCCGCCAAGGCTCTCTATAAGGCATCTTCGCTTTTCTGCATCTGGTACGGCCCACTCTTGCAGCATTTCAGTGGTATGCTCTAACCAGGGTTCAAACTCCTCCTCCCCAGCAAATAATCTTAACTTACGACAAGAGTCTGACTCAGCATGGGGCAGCACAACCTTTTCCAATATTTGCCCCAGAGCTTTTGTCCAATCATCAGCCGAGGCTGCAGCCTCCGAGCTAGAAGCTGCTGAGCCAGGGCCCAACAAACCTGACATATTAGCCATTATACAAACAGTAATTTCCTCAAAATATAAGCACAAACAAAAAAAATATATAAATTGTTTCCCAATGTAGTGGATCACTCAACAGGTGCTTGCGAGGGGTACTGACCCAGGCGATCCCGGACGAGCCCCCAAAAATGTAACCCTTCTGCCCGTCAGAGTTGGCAGCAACAAGGGCCGGGTTCAATATCTAGGGGTTCCATTCCAATAACACAATGCAAACCGGCTCGAGCCCCCACCCAGCGACCTGGGACAAATATATACCACCCCCGCTGGGCGCCTCCAAGAGGCAATACTTCCCCTCTCGCAAGCACATAGTCTGAGTGTAGCAAAAGTCTTTTAATAACAGAGAGAAACAATGTGGCATTATGTTGGGGAAACACCACCAACTGGATTCATAACACAACCCATGAGCAAAAACAACCCCACCCCAGGCAAATTGGGGCATGCCCTTTTCCCTTTGGTTCTTGAGTCCAGCAACCCCAAAAGTCCAATGCCCCAAAAGTCTCTGTCCCTGGTCAGGGCAGCCCCAGAGTTCGAAAGTTTATCGGCGGAGCTTTACCTCCCAACCTGGGTGGAAATGGGACGGGGGTAAGAGGCACCTTACGTGATCTGAAGCTGACCGCCCCATAGCTCCATAGCGGCGCTCCGCTCCGCCAGCCGCCCCACAAAACTCCTTCGCGCAGCTGCACTCCGCTCCACCAGCCGCCCCACGAACTCCTTCGCTCAGCTGCGCTCCGCTCCACCAGCCGCCCCACGAACTCCTTCGCTCAGCTGCGCTCCGCTCTGCCAGCCGCCCCACGAACTCCTTCACTCAGCTCCACGGCCCACAAGCAGCTCCTGCCATCCACACACTGCTCCGCGTCGAACTGCTTCACCAGCCGTCCCGCAAACTGCTCCACAATATATCTTCAGGCTCCCCCACTACTTAACACAACACTCAGTGATTTCAGCTCTTAGGTGAATTCAGCTTATAGTAGGGGAGCCCCAGTGCTGGTGCACTGTCAGCCCAAAGTGAGCTCAGCAGCCTATAACTAGACTTCTAATGAAATCAAAATTAGCTCTGATATTCCACAGTGGAGAGAGGAGGAAGTACAATCAGCATGTAAGGCCCTCACCAAGGGGCCCATGCCACCAAGTATTAATACTTGTCCCCAGCCTCTCTCCATTCACACAGTTTTGGAACCCATGACCCTTGCCTAGCGAGTGCTACTTAGATGATGGTGAATCCCTCCATCGTAACAAAAGGCCACGTACAGTTCCAAGCACAGTTCCCATAATCAGGGTAATAACAATTTATTCTTCCTGCCCCAATAACAGAGACACTGGGGATCCCACAGCGGCCAAAGTGACCATTTGGGCAGCTATGGTCTCATTCTAGGCGTGGTGGGTGTGCCTATGCAAATGAGATCTGCCCCTGAAGTTCTTTTCCACAACTTGCCACACCTCACCACCAGATGTCAGGGTGGAGCTCATCCTGACACTGCTTACACAATTACCAACCTTGATCCCTTCCTTCAACCAAAAATGGACATACATCTTGACACAAAAGCCTTGTCTGTAATTCCCACCTGTTCTTTCAACTGACACAGATAATTGCCACAGTTAAGGAGTTGTTACAGTATTTTGGGAAAGATGAAAAATGTGGCTGGGATTTAATAGGCAAAAAAGGAAAATAGATCGAGTGGGGGTTATAGGATTTGATGGAGTTTTCTTTCTCATGTTCTTTTTTTCAGTTGCTCAAAAGTTCTTTAAACACAGTCCTTTTGGGCTGTGCCTGAAATAGTTCATGCTTGATCTCAGCCCAAAGATTTTGTTTTTAATTTGGTCAGAGTCAGCTCAATTGTTTTAATAAATTATGCAAGCATGGAGGGAAATACACTTTTTAAAATATTCCATTTGAAATGTTTGCACTTGCATAATTCCCTCTAGCAAAAGAGGTGTTATTAGCCTTAGCCTGCACACCTGTAAAATCTTGCAGGATACAAGGGTAACAACCACTGCCTAAATCATGCAACAGTCAGAGCAGGGTACAATAACCATAAGAATAAAAGACCAGCCATACTGGGTCAGACCAGTGGTCCATCTAGCCCTGTATCCTGTGTTCCGACAGTGGCCAATGCCAGATACTTCAGGGGGAATGAACAGAACAGGTAATAAGTGATCCATCCCCTGTTGCCCATTCCCAGCTACTGGGAAACAGAGGCTAGGGACATTTAAATTCGTGATACTATGACTGAATTTAAGAAATAGCAGGGACTTATTGGGAGGGTTGTGGGAGTGGGAAGGGAAGGGAAATCAAGCCTGCTTTATTAGAAATCAGTCATAACAGAAAGAGCTCCCTGCACAAGATGAGGTATAAAAGACAGTGTAGTAAGAATGACCTGATGGATAGCATGACCACAACTGTGAATTTTTTTCATTTTATGGAGGAAATTAAAGTTCCTGAATCTTTAACGCCAGACAAAAAACACAGAGATATCTTGTGTACTGTGGAGTTTATCTAGGGATTTACATGATGAAGGAGGCTTACACTCAAAAAAGTGATAAAATAAGTGATGGAGACGATACTTTTGTTGTCTGAAGGGGAAGCTGCTGGTCTACTTGGGAAGTTATTCCTGATTAACTCCATGTGTGGGTGCTTTTAATCTGGAATAGTAAATCCACTTTAAATTCATACCCTGTTTTATTCCAGATTAATTTTCATGTGTAGACAGACCCACATACTGTGTAGCCTCACTGCCTGTTAATCCAGGGAATCTTTCTCCCATACCTGTCCTTGATGAGGGCTTCAAATTCATCATCTTGTAAGGAGTCCAGCCAAATGGGAACAAATTAATATGTTAGACATCATCCCACAATACATCCAAGTGACTGCTCTGTATTATCTGCAGTGGTACACACCAGAGGCCTGTCTCCAGTTCAAAGATCACTTCCATGCACTGGTCAGGAGTGCCTGTCAGCAACACAATACTGGGACAGTTGGGTGAGTCTCTGTAATAAACTGGTCTTTACATTTTAAAAATTATTTTAAGTTCTTATGTATACTTTCCTTAGTGTGTTAGCCTCACTTCTCCCCTGCCCCCATGTATTTTAAGCTGTGTCTGTACTAGAATTCTCAGTCATATTTGACAATAGTTGTCCAATGGAGTTCCTTCTGCTTCCCACAAACTGGTGCTGAAGTTGTTTTTCCTACTGATGTAGACAGGGTCAGCCAAGTTCAACAACTTGGGTCAACCACGGTCAGGGTCATCCAAGTCCAAAGGGTCAACCGTGATTTTTAAATGGGTGTGGAAGTCTGTCCTGTCTACACCAGCAGTGTCCTGTCTACACCAGCAGGACAACCAAGTTCAAAACTAGCAGTAGGGAATAGGGTAGATGTAGCCTTGCTGTCCTCCTCTCAGTTGACACCAATACTGATTGAGTATAGAAAACCAGTAATTAATACAAATCTTTGGGCCAAATTCTGTTTTCATTTACGCTGGTGTAAATGTGGGGTGGCTCCATTTTCAGTCAATGGAGTTACCTAGGAATCTGGCCGTAACCCTTCAAAACTATTTCTTTCAGGAAAACAGACATTTTATACTTTCTCCTTAAAGCTGGAGCATTATTCTGGAGAAGAATAATATATTGTGCTGAGAAATGCAAATCAATTTTCTTCTTTTGCCTTTCATAATGCTTCTTGAATTGTTTTTTTGAAATGTCATCTCTCCCAGAGCAGGCTTTCCTTTTACTCGTTCCTTCAGTTAAATTGTAAAGTTAAATTTCACAAACTCAGCCTTATGATTTCATTGCTGAGTCAAGGCAGAGAGTTGAGCTGTGAGGGAGATCATCCCTATTCAACTACAATAAATAGTTTAAAAATAAAATTGAGAAGGTTACTGGCAAAGTATGTCAATGATATAAATATTCCCTTTTGGGGGGGGGGTTGCTCCAGTGTGAAAATCTCTCTCTCTAAGGGAAGCTAACTGTATTCTGAGTACTCAGAATGTAGTTTACTACTCTTAAAGACAAAACTTGTTAATTTTATTGAGCTATATCCATCTTTAAGCAGAACTCCTCATTCATCTTATTGGGAAGTCTTGCTTAAAAACGGAGGATATAAGGGCATACTATGGCCCTGTATTGCTAGTTTTTCTTTGCTGTACATCTGTTGCAGGTACCCCAGGGCCATTTTCTGAATCTTCAGCATGCTGGCAAAATACTATTTACTGAACAGAAATATTCTTCTCATCTGTAACCCAGACATTATTGCTTTTACAAGAATTATAGTAACTCCCCTTTCATTTAATCTGGCCCCAGTGAATGGCTAAAAGGATTTTTATTTTGGCTCCTTAATAAAATTAAAGCCCTCTCTTTTCAATGGTCACTAGATCGGACCATTCTTATGCTGCTTCTTGGCAGACAGCTGATGGTTTGACCCAATATATACAAAACAAGAGCATTACTTGTCATGAACAGCTGTTATTTTCCTTTCTTATTATTTTTAGTTATGTGGAATATTTCTCCTCGCATGCAGCAAAATAGTGTGAGCAATTCAGTGACCGGTGGACCATATATTAAGTCTCTGTTCATGTTCCATCAGTGTGTGAGCCCCAGAGTATTTTGTTCTACTAGGAGTTAATGGAAGTCACATATTCAAACAGTTATATTCTTCTTTTGATTCCTTTTGCCTTTAATGGAGCTGATTTCATCAAGTATCATATCATCAGCAGTTAATAATCAGGGATCAGAATTTCATGGAGCCGTGATATAACCTGATAGATTGTTAAATAAAAGATTTGTTTCTCTTTTAAAAATTCAGTATAAAACTATTAAATCTACTAAGCTATTACTGTAGCATACACACAGGAGACACTAAATTATCATTCAGAGGTTAGTTCATTGAAATCAGTCACAGTTACCCACCCACCTGCAGCTCCTTAAAGACATACAAAATTACAGTATTAAGAGTACAACTTGAGTAACTTAAAGCCCATCCGCTGCTTCCTGTGGGAGGATCCAGAGCAAAGAGGATTATTTGAAGCCAGCCTCAGATTAATACTATTCCAAATAGTCAGGAAATCTTTTGGCACTAAATGATGTGTTTTCTCCAGAGATAAATCTCACAGTAGATTAGTCATTATAAGCTATTTTCTTGTTCAGGTCCATAGGACCCGATACTGTGCCATTTGAGTCAATGAGTCTTGCTGTTGATTTTAGTGGCAGCAGGATTGAGGCCGCACATTTCCAAATGCTCACAAATACACAGATTCTTATATGCCGTTATGTGCAAATTAGGGTGACCAGATGAAACGGACAAAATATTGGGAGACATGGGAGAAACAAACAAACAAAAAAAAAGCGGCCGGAGCTGAGTTGCCAAAGCAAAACAAAAAACCCGCCGGAGCAGCCAAAGCCGTAATATCGGGACAAATGGGGTCCCGACCGTGCATCGGTCGGGACGCGGGACAAATAACTAAAAATTGGGACAGTCCTGCTTTTATTGGGATGTCTGGTCACCCTAGTGCAGATGCTCACACCTGGACACACACATAAACATACAGTACAAGCATTCTTAGTAGGAGAGAGTCTCTGCCCCAAAGAATTTACAATTTAAGAAAAACTGTACAGTGTAAGAAACACAGTATTTATCTCCGCTCACAGTATCCAGTTCTTTTTGCAATTGCAAATTCAGGGTCCTCCCTTCTCCTCCTTTAGTAATTGCAAATTCAGGCTCCGATACTGCAGTTGATTAAGCTAGGGCGGACTCTTGCAGCTGCACACATTCTGCGAAAGCATACTACTCTGCCTGTGCATTACAACTTACTGGATAGGAGCCTAAGTCACCATTACATGGTAAGAATATTGAAACTAAGGGCAAGTCTACACTACAGAGCTACATTAGCACAACTGCAGCGTGTCTGGTGAAGACGTGCTATGCCGATGAGGGAGTGCTTTCCTGTTGGCATAATTACTCCACCTCGGCAAGAAGCAGAAGCTATGTTGGCAGGAGAGCATCTCCCACTGACATAGTGCCGGTGTGAACAGCACCAAACTTGCGTCACTCAGGGGAGGGGTGCTTTTTCACTCCCCTGAGTGACGTAAGTTATATTGACTTAGGCTGTAGTGTAGACCTGCCCTAGTATTACTGAACAATAACAAAATATTTGTTACAGGCTGAAAATATCCAAAGTGGTTGTGGTTGGAGACCTCTATGTTGGGAAAACCAGCCTCATCAACAGGTACAGTATATCTCAGCAGATTGGGTTTTCTGTTTAAATGTATACCAATTTCTCTGCATGCTGGACTCTCTTCCTTTACCATCTATGTTTTCAGGATGATTGCCTCATTGTAGTAAGGACTTTCAGTTTTCTATTAAATCAGTAATAAAAATATTAAGTATTTCTATTCACCCCTCTGCTGATCACAGTGCCCCACATTGTCTGTCTAAAGATGGTTTTTGGGCATTAAACTGAAGGAAAACCAGAAAACCTACAATTATAGGCACTAAAATTCACTACAGCATCATAGAAAATCCCTGTTAGCACCTTGATCAGTCCTTTTTGGCCGTGCAGGATTATTCCCTCTATGGTATATTCTCAGATATTTTGACCAGTCTCGTTTTAAATGATCCCAAGATATGGGGCTTTCAACATTTCCTTTGGAAGGCTGGAGTGGCCCTCAGATTCTCAGTCTTGTTTGGAGAATTGTTCCTTAAAACATTTTTAAAAGATCTTGCCTATTCACTGACCCCAATAGAAGCAGCTCAGGCCACTTCTACTTCTGCAGGAGATTGTTGGGAGCCCAGAGATTCCTCTCACACCTTTGTGTATAAACTGAGTCAGTTAAGCATGAGGACCCTGAAGCATTAATTTCACTGATACTTCCCAGAATCCTCAGGCCAGTTCTATACTTCATGGTGTGATGACAGTATCAGGATATGGAATTTAAATAGCTTGTTATCACGATAGCTTCCTTACTATCCTCACAATTTCAGTCAGTTCCTAAATATTGGTAAGAAGTAGATTCTGGATGGTTTCTCATCCTTTTGGATAATTCATTTTTCTCTACTTAATGTGATCCATTTTCATCTATATTTGCCACCTATCAGATATCCCTTATAAATGAAGTATTCTGTGGTTTTAATTTCTTTGATAGTCAAGAAATAGTTTATTCTGATTTTCTCCAGTCCTGGGGGTCTGTTAGGGTATGTCTGCATTACAATTGGGAGCACGCATCCCAGCACAGATAGACAGACTCCCTAAGAGTGGGGCTTGAGCTAGCATGCTAAAAATAGCAGTGTGGACATTGCGGCTTGGGAGGCAACACAGGTTCTCAAGTCCACCTAACCGTCTGGATCTGAGCTTGGGTAGCTAGCCCAAGTCTCTGCTGGGACCACGACATCCACACTACTATTCTTAGCATGCTAGCTCAAGGCCTGTTAGTACAAGTGTGTCTACCCGGGCTGGGAGGCTCGCTCTCCGCTTCAGTGTAGACAGTCCCTTAGAGAAGCCCACTATAGTTTTCCCTTTATGTTTCATTTACTTCATCCTTACTCAGAGTAACTACTCTCTTCATTATCAATTTGTTTCTCATTGATTTGGTAAATATTTTTGAAATACAATGTGACTGAACTTCTGCTCCACAGTTATTCAACTCCTCCCTATATAACACACCTTGCACAATACTGAGGCATGATATAAAATTTAAAAAACACCATGCTATTAGCTTTCTCCTAATACCTTTTTCATTGCAGGTTTTGTAAAGATATTTTTGATCGAGACTACAAGGCAACCATTGGAGTAGATTTTGAAATTGAGCGGTTTGAAATAGCTGGAGTGCCATATAATCTCCAGATGTAAGTTGGAACCTTATAGTACCAGCTGTTTTCTTTCTTACATGCCTACAGTTTGAACAGAACTTGAATTGCTACAGGCTTTAATGGTATCAAAACCTCTGGTTTATATTCCATACAACATTGTGCAGTGTGAGAAACACCTGCTGTCCTTGGGCACTGAAGAATTTCAGGATTTTAGTATAAACCTCAAACTGTTGGGTTCCTTGTCTTTGAAAGCTTTATAATTGTACCACCCACACTCTCCTTAGATACCACGTCTGATTTTTTAGTTGGGTTCTTTCTTTTTACTCAGTCTTCCTGTAAGATTGAATTAAGCCCTGAGCAGCAAATTATATCCTTGGCTACATCTATTCCACTCTGTTGCCTTCAGTGGGAGTACATGGATGTAAATGAATACAGAATTTGGTTTTATGAGATTCAGGCTTTGCTCCTGTACCCATTGAAGTCAGTGGCAAAGCTCTCAGTGGCGTAGGATCAAGCACTAAGGCCCAGATCCACAAACCGCAGACTTAGGTGCTTAAATTTCATCTTCAGATGCCAGTTTTGGTTCCACTGTGATCCACAAAACTCTTTCCAAATCCTGTAGATGCCTAAATTCACTTGGCTCTAAAGTTTTCTGGGTGAAAGCTCCCTCAGCACCTAAGTTTCTGCCTCTGGGCATGCACACTTCTACCTCATTCTAAGTATCTGGATGCCTATCTCCTGTCTAAACCCCAGATTAATCTACAAACCGGGGGAAGATAGGTGTTTGTCTGCCTAAATCATGTGCAGGGCCCAATCCGCTAGGCTTGGTCAGAGACCATCTACTGTATTGGGTCCCATTCAGAATTTTGCTGGAGGAGGAAGTAGTGCTTTCCACCTTATAATTGTTAGCCCAATGGTTAGTACACGTGCCTGGGACTCTGCTGGAGTGCGAGAAAGGATTTGAATGGCGCGTGGGGGGGGGTCTCCCACCTCTCAGGAGAGTGCTCTAGCCACTGAGCTTTGAGGCTACTTCAGTCTCTCCTGCTGAAGCTGTTCTAGTTTGGATAAATAATTAAAGAGTAATTGGAGGAGGGGGATTGAAGCCTGAGTCTCCCACCTCCTTCAGTTGTTGCCTTAATCACTGGGCTACAGAACCAATCTCTCTGTCTCTTCTGCCAGTGACTTTTTCACTATGGATAGATAGACTTAAATAGTCACTGAGTCAGAGAGAGTACAGGGAGTCTAGGCGTCTAACTCAGGCTTTGTGGCTCATAATGGTGTTACTGTGATTTTCTGCACACCTAAAAGTTAGATGCTGTGATGCTCAGCATTGCAACACCTAAGACCCTTTGTGGATCTGGGCCTAAATGGCTTCCCCAAGGCTAAATCATGTCTGTTCTGAGAATAGCAAATACAGGGTTAAAATGCCTTCATTAAAATAATGGTGCTTTACATTTTACAGGATGTCTAACAGTACTTAATGGGTAACATATTCCAGATGGTAAGCTTCTCTGGTATCACATTCTTCTCCAACTTGTACCAGTCTGTTGCTTCATTAGTGTGTTTGCTCAGGTTGCACTGGGTTTGATTGACCTGAAATTTCTCTTTTCCTTCTGCACAGATGGGACACAGCAGGTCAGGAAAAGTTCAAGTGCATTGCATCTGCTTACTACAGAGGAGCAGAGGGTGAGTAAGTCAGAAAGCACTTCACAGTCAGGATCAAATGAACTGTGCTCTCACTGTATGCTTCAGGAACTGAATTGAATCCGTAAGATTTCTAATCCACTGTCTCATTTAATCATTTTTTCTGTGCTGTTTTTATTGCAGTTATTATAACAGTGTTTGATCTGGCTGATATCCAGACTTTGGATCACACGAAGTAAGTTCCTGGCCAAGTCTTTGAGATTTTAGTAAAAGGTCTCCAGCATAAAACTGAACTGGGAATTAAAATTCACTGGGCCTGATTTTATGTGTAGGTATCTTACTAAGCCAGAAAAATGAAGGGTGGATTTAGCCAATGTGTCTGAATAATTTAGTGTCTCAAATGTTACTCATTTCCTAGGCTTTCTACTTACCAACTAGCTTTTTCTTACTCCAGTACTGTCTGTAGTGATGATTCTGATAGAAAAGATTCTGGTACTTAGATTTAAAGCAGAATGTGGGCTGTAAAGGAGGGAATGGGATACTGGAGAGACTACCTTGCACAGATCAGTCATAAGTACTGCAGTGTCTGCAGCGTGTACAAATATCATTTTATTAAATAGTGTCTCTGCTTGGTAGAAGAAGGTTGAAGTCTGTGGGCCTAATTTTTCTTTCTCTTACATTGATAACTCAAAGATCACTCCACCTAAGTCAATGGCATTTCACAGGTGTAAAACTGGTGCGAGATAAGAATCAGGCACAGCTTCAGAGTGATCTCTTCCATTAGATTCTTGCCCCAGTGGGAGTTTCTCTCGCTTTCCTTCACTCTCTTTCTTCTTCTCTACTTCATCATTCATCTTTTTCATTCTATCTCTGCTTCTCACTCTCTCTTCCTGTTCTTGCATCTTATTCCTTATCTCTGTGCAGTGTCACCATTACTTTGGCTACATCCCTTGCTGTGGGTGAATACTGTGGCACTTTTGCATTCCTTCTCTAGGGGCTCTGATCACTGTTGGACTTACATTCTAAAGTGGGCAAGGTTGGCTGAAACAAGAACTACTTTCACAAGATGGTAAGCGTGTATCCAGAGGAGCTTTCAAGCCATTTATTCTCTAGTGGGAAAGGCACATGACACATCGGCATCTTCCTCTTCTCTCATTCTCTTTGTTGTTGGTTTCTTTGTCTCTTTCCCTTTCCCCCATATACCTCTATTTCTTTCACTCCTCTTTGCCCTCTTTCTTCCTCTCTCATTACATCTTACTCCTTCCGTTCTGTGTTTCAGGCAGTGGCTAGAGGATGCATTGAGGGAGAATGAGCCAGGGTCCAGCTTCATCTTTCTGGTTGGAACAAAGAAAGATTTAGTGGTAAGTAGTACAAAAGCGGTTCATAAAATATGTCTCTCCTAACCCACTCCAGCGAATTTCCATTTGAAGTTAAGTCCAGGTACTGAGTCCCCACAATCTGTGGTAGCTGCTGCAAAGATCTTGAGAAACAAACTGTATTAACTCCAAAGCAAAGAGGGGTCATGTAGACCTGGAGCAGTAAGCCTCACAGAATGGAAGAGAGTAAACATTGTCTAGAGTGCTGGAGGTCCCCAAATCACTCCCTGTTCTGATGGAGGCACAGCTTTACCAAACACACCTGAAATCACACACAGCAAAGTTTTAAGACCTGAGAAGATTCAGTGCCATGGTAACACCCCTAAAGACTGCTTTGTAGACAACGGATTTAAAAGCTCAGTTATGTCCCCACCCCCTGCTTCTTTGAGGGGGTCATTTGCAAAAGGAGGAGGGAGCAGTTGGCCTCTTCAGACTTGAGTTTATCTCCTTCATTAGCCACCACCCTGTCAAAATTCAAAGATTCAAAAGTAAACACCCTTTTCCTGCTGTTTAGCTATATTTTCTTTCAGTTGCTGCCTGCAATGCTATTCATATCCCTAAAGCTCCTTAGCCCACTTATTTTCCATCAGTTCCTTGGCTGTCTGAAGGAGCGCTAATGCACCGCAGAAGGCTTTGCTCCTGTCAGTTACAACATGAGAAGCTCTTAGAATCTTCTGGCGTGTATCAGGGCAGATAGGGTAGGTAGCAGAAAAAGTTAAACAGGTTTGAGAGGTCAGGGGACACGAGCTGGGCTCAGGTGGAACTGGAAGTAAGAAGAAATTCTGTTTGGAGGCATGTAGGACTTTGTCTTGTGTGGCAGGAGAATATTGGATTAAAACTGGAAAGTTGTCAGCAGGTACAATAGGCTGATTATTAGACTCCCCACCTATTAATACTCTTGAGGTGCTTGCTGATCATCTGTCACTCTCCCAGATGCACTTTGGGTAATTGTCAGCCAGTGAATAGTGGCTGAAGCAGTGAGAAGCTCTTAATACATGTAGCCAGTGGCAATGGGAAACTGACTTGGGTCTTGATCCCGCTCCTGCTTATGCAAATACTTAACTTTAGACATTTGAGTAGTTCCATTGACTTTATTGGGGTTACTCACATGTTTAAATTAAGCACTTTGCAGGACTGGGCTTTGGGATTATACAATACTAGTCAATTTCTATCTGTAGCCCGTTGACCATAGAGAGCAAATTAAGAGAGGAAAAAGTCTTTTAAAATGAAAATAAAGGTACAAGAAATTAAAAATAAATAAAATAAAAATAGAAGGGAAAGAAAAAGAAGGCAATAACAGAAAAGCAGATTAAGAGGGAAAAAAGACTAGCAAGAGAACAAAAAAAGTCAGGGCGGGGGAGAAAACAGTAAAAACAAAAGGGTTAGAAAGAGGAGTGAAATTAGGAGAGCAACATGAGACAGATGGAGGAGGAAGAGAAAGGAGAAAGGACCTTCACAATTATTAATGCCCTATTGTTGGTGGCTCCTGTAATTTTCTGCTTAGAATTATTTAGAGACTATCTTTTCTATTCTGTGTTTGTATAGCATCTAACACAATGGGGTCCTGGTCCTTGAGTAGGGCTCCTCATTGCTATGATAATAATAATAACCACCTGAAGGTAGCATCTGATAGCTCTCTAGACTACCATATTGTTAATGGTTCACTTCTGCTATCTGATGCTTCACTGCTGTGGAATACAGGGGGAGAATTATATTTAAAAAGAAGTCCTATGTGATTTCCCCTGTCAAATATCTATCTAGCTGTTTTCTTTCACTAGTTCTGTCTTGATATATGGGACGTCCTGGTGTACAAGCTCTAAGGCAAGGCCAGGAAAAGAAAGGACTGACCCCTGTGAAAGCCTCACAATGTAGGGACTGGTAGCATCTTTGTGTTACTGTTACCCCAGATATATTCTGGGAGTATTGTGCCTGCTTTATGTTACAGACAAAGTGATTCCCTGCTGTTTTTCTTAGTCAGGTGCCGCATGTGAGCGGACAGAACTGGATGCCATTCGCTTTGCCAATGAGATGAAGGCTGAATACTGGTCTGTCTCAGCAAAAACAGGTTAGTCACTGCATTGGAGACTGGTTGAGTGTGGCCAGTGCCATTTGCTGGGAAAGAGGGTATCAAGTTCCCCTGATTATGTGCACACCAGTTGGTCATGTGCACATGAGGCTATATATGTGTTTGAGGATGTGTGTTTCGAAATGGTTCTGTATGGCTGTATGTATGTGCATTTGTACAGTCATGGTTGCAGAAATGTGCATTGTATTTTTATGCATTGTCTAGGTTTATTCATAAACGATGGTGCACAAGTGCTTGAGTGTGTGTGTATCAGTGCTCAAATTGGGGCCATAGGAAGCTATATTGCACCACAACTTTCCTCTACTGCTGCTCATCAAAAATGTATTTGTATGTGTGGTTGAAGGAGGGAAATGAGAAAGCGTCACCATGGGGTGGTGGGGATCCAGAGTATACTTTCACTTTGTGGGGAGCACTTTTAGGGTGGCACACTATCACTTTTCTCTCCAGTTTGACCCGTGGTTTGTGTTCATATTTGTATATTTGATCTTGCTTAGCTGTGGGTTTGTAAAACATGGTGTTTCTCTCCTGTTTCCCAGGGGAAAATGTAAAGGAGTTTTTTTCTCGAGTTGCTGCTTTGGCCTTTGAACAGTCTATGCTGAAGGAGCTGGAGAAGAGCAATGGTCGCATGGTCCAGATCGGGGCAGGAAACCTCATCAGTACGTTCAACTTCACTTTCCCTGTACACTTCAATCACTTAAAAGTTTGGGGAAGTGCGGATGTTTCTTGAGGGCCAAATTCTGCCTCATTTATACCAGCGCAACCTCTGACCTAATTTTTTGTCTTTCTTGGTTCTTATGTGTGGTTGCACAAGTGTTACTGAAGGCTGAATCTGGTCTCTGTCATCTTTATTACAGGAAGGTGATTCTACATGGATTAATTATGGTTTCCTTTGGTTTCCTCATTACAGAAATAGAAGGAAATTCACTTGAGACTCCAGAAAGCAACAGCCAAGCCAGCCTGAACTGCTGCTAGCTGCCAGTCATTTCTGCAAGCATCACACCTCCATCTGCATGTGCGTACACCTGCAGCAGGGAAAGCTCTCAAGTAGCTTCCAGTTGAGAGATTGAAAGTCAGTTTATCTCAGGAAAGAATGGAGGAGCTGAAAATGATTCAAGCAACTTGCCTTCAGACAGATGATCTCTCTTCTACCCCTTGCTTTGTGCTCACCTTGTGCAGGCAGCACAATGGTACATAAACCTTCCCTGTGCAAGGGGGAGACTGCTTGTGTGATGGCAAGCTGCCTTTACTTAAGGGGATGGACTCAACCCAACTTTTCCTCCTGCTACCAGGAGGACCTGTAAACAATGTTCTGTACTTGTTTTGTGTTCTTGGTAGCTACCAGAACTCTAGAATCTTGGACAGTGAAGTCCTGGCCCCATTCTTGTGGGAGCAGAAAACCCATGGCAGTGCTGATTATTGTGGTGCATTTGATCTATTTTATCTTTTAAACACAAAATCCTTGTACAAAATTATGCTGACTTGCACTTAAGCATACCTAGTTTACCATGATAGTAGTGAGAGAAATATTCCTCTTGTATCTGGGGTCAGGATATCTGGTTTCAGGATATCTGTCGATCCTTTGTAATTTTTAAGTCTATACATATTCTTCTTCGAATGGATGCAGACCAGAATTCCACTCAGGTGTGTGTGTGTGATCAGTGTGCTGGAGTAGTACTCATCAGAGCGACAGACATGCCCTGAGCCTCCTCATGGCTCCTCCCAAGGCTATATGAGGCTGATGCCACCCTGACCCCCCTCAGTCCCTTCTTATCACTCATGGCCTGAGTCGCAACTTCCCATGTGGTTCTCCCCTCATGCTTTTTTTTCTGCTACATAGTTAGCTCTTAGCTATTTACAGATTTAATGAAGTTATCAGTTAGCACCCTTTAGATAGGTTTTTCTGTACATTTTTTATTTCTAGAATGGCATGGAGCACTCTCTGGGCTTCAAGCACTGCCCTTCACGTGGGGCATCTCTTCCCAATAATGACCCCCCCACACACACACATAGGCCTTGTCTACATTAGGGGGGGTTAAGTTGACGTAAGTTATGCATCTTAAGTTATGTAACTTACATATATTAAGTCGATGTAGTTTTCAGCAGAGCTTCTGCCTCTCGTTGAAGTGGAGCACTGAAGTCGACAGGAGAGCACTCTCCCGTCCACTTATTGTGTCTTCACCAGACCCACTAAATCGATGCCACTGCATCAATCGCAGCAGCACCAATTTAGCCCCTAGTGAAGACAAGCCCTATGTGTGTTGTGTCTTGGTGAAGGACATATCAAGGAGAAGTGTAGCATTTGCTACTCCTTCAAGAAACACACTCAGATTTCCAGGATCTGCACCTTATGCAGCATCTCCTAGCATAGGCCATGAGGTCTGCCTCTGCATTTGTGCCCTGCCAGATTGCGCTGTATGCAGTCAGTCACTACTATGGTAAAGACTTCAGACAGGCTCTTGGGCTTGGACTCCTTTCCAAGGAGAAGGAGAGGTCAGTTTTTCTCTCTCTGGGTTCCTTGCACACAGACCCATAAGACTAATAAGAGCCACTCGAGCTCCAAGAGAGGCTCCTCTTCCACCGCAAATAGGGGATTGGTGTAACACAGAGTTTCACAGGGCACCTAGAGTAGGGCAGGGCTGTAAGCCCATGTTTCCCCAGTAGCTAGGCGAGCAACTCCTGGTACCATACCATCGACTCTGGATCTGTCCTCTCAGCAGCCATCAAGTCTGGTACTGGTGGATGCTGTCTCAGCGCCACCTATTTCAATCCTTACAACTTCACAGACACTTGGGGTGGTGAATGACCTGCTCTGCCTATCTATCCCTGGTTTGCCATTGATCCAGGAGTCCGTGGGGCTGGTATTACCTCTGGCTATTCTGGACCATCAACCTCTTTGGCACTGGAGCAGAGAATGCTGTCAGCATCAGCACTGGTACTGGTTAAGGGGACAGTCTAAGACAGTCTCATCTGCACCATCTGGTGCCTGGGTGTCCTCTACATCAGCTCTTGGATGTTCTTTAGTGTTGGCACTGACTGCAACCTCAGTTTTGGGTTTGGGTGTAGACATCAGGCTACGCATCACCTCCTCTGGAGCCTGTTTTGGTACTGGACTTAGAAACAAGACCTTCTATGTCCCGAGATAAATTTATGGTACTGACTGCAGTATCACCACTGGTACCAAACTTACCTCCCCCTGCTGGGAGTTGGACAGATTGGGCCATCCAATAGCCCCACTTGGTTGGGCACTGGTATGCTGACTGATTATTCAGAAGGCCTATCTAGGTCAGACTTGTCTAGCTCCTCTCCATCCCCACCAAGGCATGCAAAGTCTAGTAAACCATCTAGGTCACCTTAAGAGGGGGACCCTTGGAACTGGAATCAGTACCATTCCAATAACAAGGAGAGGCCAGTGTGGCCTGAGACATTTTGACCTCCAATGACCTGTTGGCTTATATGTGTCAGGGGTCGCACATCTCAAACCCTGGTCTACAGGACTCTTAGGAACCAGGAAGTTCTGACCTGCCACCCAGTGACCTGCTAACAGTTGCCAGAACCAGAAGCTGAATTCCAACAGAGAACTCCAGTCCTGGGATCTGATAGGTGGAACAATGGGAGTCCTGATTTTTTTCTCTGCTTGTGTTTAAACAAAACACAGGAAGAGGAAGTTGTCCATGCAGTTGGGTTTTCCCTGCTTAGGACTGCTTCCCTTGTGCTACCTGCTCCTACTGCCTGACTCTGATCTCCTGGTAACCTGACCCTGCCTGCCTCCTTAACTCGCTCTCCAACCACTAGGTCAGACTGCACACATCCCACTTGTGACAATATAGAATGCTTGGATGGCTCCTAGATCCTCCAGATCTTGATCTTCAGCCTGTTTTAGGAGAAAGTCCCTGGAACCATCCACATCAGGGCCTTGTGCACTGGAAGAGCAACTAGAAGCTCTCCCCTCTGAACAACCAGCTCAATAAGATGAGCCATGTTGGAGGAACGAGCTCTGTCTCAGGAGGCTACTTCAGCTCTGGTCAATTTATCCTCTCCCTCCCCAGGCTCACTCTTGCCAGTCCCAGAGCATTTTTAATCCTGTCAGGATGTGCTTAGAAGAATGGCCTCTGCACTTGGTATATATTCCAAGTTATTTACAGGAGAATACCTACAAGCTATTGGACATTCTTCAAGCTGCAATCTCAAGAAGGGTAGCCCTCCCAGTAAATGAGGCACTTTTAGAGCCAGCGAAAGTGTTATGGAATACACCTGCTTTGCTGGCTTCCACAGCCAAATGCACTCACAGATGCGATGGTGTGCTTGCCCAGGGGTTCAAGTGTCTTTTACTCTCATCTGTCTCCAAATTCCCTGGTAGTTTTGGCTGCCAATGAGAAGTCAAGGCAAGAAAGGTTCAAGTCAGCACCCAAAGAAAGAGAACTGAAAAGAATGATGGCCTGGGGCAGAAAGATTTATTCTAAGTTATCTCTCCAAATGCAAATAGCTAATCGGCAGGTGCTGTTACTTAAGTATGATTTTCGTACCTGGGAGCCTTATCAAAATTTACAGATAAACTCTCCGAGGACTCCAAGGAAGAGTTCAAAGCCTTTTTGGCAGAGGGCCATCTGGTCACAAAGACATCTCTTCAGTCTGCCTTGGATGTTGCAGATGGTTCCTCAAAGACTGTGGCCTCGGCAATGATGATAATGTGAAGAGTTTCGTGACTATATAACTCTGGGATAGCCTGCAACATACAACAGTATAGAAGACCTTCCCTTTGGGCATTTTCTATTTTCAGATAAAATTGGTGAAATATTGCACTCATTTTAAAAGACTTCTAAGCAACCCTCTGCTTCTTAAGAGTTTATGTCCCAGTGTCCAAGAAAAGACGTACACAACTCCCAGCATACCCAGTACTCCTAGCAGTACTATAGAAATCCTTTCTACTAGGCAAGATGACATGCTGAAAAGTACGCATAGACCTCAGAGAAGAAGGTCCACTAGCTCAGACTCCAACCAGCAAGCCCATTCTCAGACATCTGCAAGCAAAATCTGCCTTTTCACTTTTCCAATGAGGACAGCAACCTAATTATTCACAATCCACACACTATTGTCTCTCCATTTGGGAGCAAACTATCTTGCTTTCTGGATAATGACAGACAAGTGGGTACTAAGTACCTTGAGACTGGGATAGTCAATCCAATTCCTTTCCATTCCCCCTTCCCCATCCGTTTTCAGGGACCCAACTCACAAGCCTCTGCTCCTTCAAAAGGTCCAGATACTGCTTGCTGTAAGGGCTGTGGAAGAAATTCCTATACAGTTTCAAGGAAAGGAGTTTTATTTGGCCATTTTCTAATTCCCAAGTCCAAGTGTTGTTTAAGGCCCATTTTGAACTTTTACAGTCTCAACAAGTTCACTAAATACATGAGATTCTACATGGTTTCCCTGACATCTATCCTCCCCCTCAGGATTGGAACAATTTGTTTGCTGCCCTCAATCTTTGCAGTGCTTGCTTCCACATCACAGTGATACCAAGTCATAGGAAGTTTCTCAGATTTATGGTAGTGAGGAGACACTATCAATACACAGTTCTTCCCTTTGGCCTATTGTCAGCTCCTCATGTGTTTATGAAATGCATAGCAGAAGTGTCAGCATTCTTGAGAAGGATTGGGATACATATCTTCCCTTACTAGATGATTGCCTCATCCAGGGCATATCACTTTGTGAAGTCCTCAGTCAGCTCCAATTCATTCTCCATCTCTTTAACTGGCTAGGGCTCATGCAGAACAAAGAGAAGTCCACATTAGTGCCCAGGAAGAGGCTGACATTCATTGGGGCTTTGCTTGACTCTATGGTAGCGAGGGCCTTTTTTTCTTGAGAGGTTTCTGACCATTTACAATCTTTGTGTGTCCCTCAGGTCTCACCTGTCCAGTATGGCCAGAGCATGTCACACATTGGTATGTCACATGGCTCCATGTATGTACGTGACCATGCATTCCAGACTGCATTTTCATCCTTTACATACAAACACGGCTAAAGTTGATTTACCAACCAAGCAGGCATCTGGAAAAGTTAGTCCAAGTTTCTCTTGTAGTCTTACACTCTGTGGAGTAGTGAATGGACCAGGACATTGTATGTGTGGGGAATCCCTTTTCTTGTCCCCTTCCAACTAGGACAATTATAATTGACACTTCTACATTAGGCTGGGATGCTCACCTGGGTGGTTCATGGGGGCCCAAGGGATATGCACATACCCCCAGGAAGAGAGGCTTCATCACGTTCCAGGAGAGTTTACGTAACAGAAGGAAACAATCACCTAGATCCACCTATTTAGCTAAGTGGAAGTGTTCTTCACTTTTGACCTCTGCTCAAGGGATTCAGTCAATAAGGATGAGTGTCCAGGACAAATGTTCTGGCCCTTTCTTAAGTTCAGTGAAGGTTCACCTGGCAGCTATTTCTGCCACTCAGGGGAGAATAGTGTTTTCCAATCCTATGGCTACAAAGTTTCTCAAGTAAATGACTTGTCTGTTTCCACCTGTAAAAGCATCAGTTCACCTGAACACAATGTTAGCCACTCTCATGGGAAGAATTTGGCTATTTGCTCCTGGGCACATTTGTCCTGCAAGATGGCCTTCCTTATCGCCATCACATCTGTGAGGAGAGCTGGCAAGCTGCAAGTATTAGTGGTAGGCCCTCCGTACACTCACTTTTTAAGGACAAAATGGCTCACCCAAAGTTTTTAACTAAAGTAGTGTCAACATTCCACCTTAATAAGACGCTATATCTAAGTCCTGTGTTCTTTCCAAACCTGCATGTCAGTTGGGAAGAAAGGTGTTTTACATACCTTGGATGTAAGATGGCCATTGGCCTTTTTCATAGACAGAGGTAATTGTTTAGATGTTCTCCTTGACATTTTGTTTCTTACGAGGATAGGATGAAGGGCCAAGTGGTCTTGACCCAGACAGTCTGTAGATGGATCACTGCTATTACCACTGTTTATGATATGGCTAGTATTCCACCTCCTTAACGTCTCTTTGTCCAACTCAAAGCTTAAGTGATGTCTGTAGCTTCTCTCAATGATATACCTTTTCTGGACACTCAGAAGGCTGCTGCCTGGTCCTACATATATATGTGCATGCATACATTCATACATACATACATACATTCACTTGTCACTATGCGATCGCAAGAGCTTCAAGGGAAGATGCAAACTTTGGCAAGGTCACTGTTCAAATAGAGTTCAAGCCCTGCCATCTATGATACTGCTTGTGAGTCACCTGAAGGGAATACACATCTGCATCCACTCGAATAAGAAAGAACAGTTATTTACCTGTATTATAACTGTTTGTTCTTAGAGATGTGGGTACAGATGTGTATTCCATGACCAACCTGTCATCTCCTCTGCATCAGAATTTTAGGCCACTGGCTGGTACAAAGGAGCTGAGGTAGATGGGGACAGCATCACCCTTATATAGCCTCAGGTGGGGTCATAAGGAGGCGCAGGGAATGTGCATCACTTCAACAGGTATTGCTGCGGAAAACATATCTGGCTCCAGCATGCTGAGCGCGCACACGTACCCACCCTCACCCCCGAATTGACTACATTTCTGCATCCACATCTCTAAGAACAACAGTTACAAGTAAGTAATTGTTCTTTTCCTGTTTAATGAGTTAGGGTCTGAGACAGTTTTTACATTTTGCTTTTATAATTTTTTTAAAAGCATATCAAGTCTGCTGAAAGAAGACCTTAATCCTGCTCCCCTTTACTTCTCTGTAGAATGGGTGGCAGATCTTTCCTCCTGCCATCAGAATCTGGTCCTATGGATACAACTTCAGGGTAAAAATCAAAAAGGGAGATTCCATTGAATGGAGAAAGCTGTGAAATTATGTAATAGGTATAGTAAAGGAGAACATATAAACACTGATAGGAAAGGAAGTTTATGAGGTTGTAGCAAAATTCTGATAATGATTTTTTTATTGATCTAGTGTCACTGTGTTTCTGCCTTTGACATTTCAGGTGGGCAAAACCAGAACCCAGGATCCAAATATTCCAAAACTTTGTGGAAGTCCAGATCTGAAATTTCTAGTTTAATTCCATCTCTGCTTAACATTCCAAAGGCTTGATTCTTCTCGGCCTTATGCTTTATATAAGCATGTGCATCTGTGTAAAATAGTACCAGCTCTTTATATATAACCAGAATATTATAATTTTTCACTCTTTGTGCATGTGTGAATGGCAACAGAAAGTGCAAGGCACAGGAGAATCCGATTCCATGTATTCTGTAATTGCAAGAGGAAGTGGGTATACCCTTTCCCCTCCACTTGTTTTTCATAGATCCCGTCTACGCTACAAGTCTAACCAGTCACAGCTATTATAAGTGACATATTCTAATGTCTCTTTTTGTTCATAATATAGATAGGACATGGTTTTTTGAAGCATGTTACAGCCGAAGTAATGAACTTCGTCACCCCTCTCCATGCTAGACAACTGTTAGCTAGTAAGGTTAGATGCTATATTGTGGCTGGGCATATAATTGGTTTGACTACCCTGGCTGGAAAAAGTGTTCCAGTCCCTTGATGCTAGGAGCAGCTTGCTCCATAGCTGAATTGAAGCAACACTGAAAAGGAAGGATTTTTGTCCTTATTTTCATATTACTTTTACCAAAATGGTGTGTGTTTATGTGTACTTGCACTCTTTCTACATAGAAAGAGAGAGTGAGAATTTTCCAATACAGAAACCCTAACGTGCTTGCCGTGTGCAGGTCTCTTAACTGAGTGGCTGTTGCAGAACGAGCACTCTCTACATGATTGCCACATCCTGGTGAGCTTGTCAGGTCATGCACTTTCCCTGGTTTCCTCTGTTTTTCCAAGAGTTAAATACCTTTCTGCCCTACCCCTATAAGTTTGATTCTTTAGGAGCTAGGATGATCATGTGTTAAAACAAGACCCATGTAACATGGAACAGATTGTATGAAAATCAGAGGCATTGGGAAATAGAGTAAAGCAACTCTGTGCTGGAGAGTTTTCTGCAGTGTGGGCAGCCCCGACTTGGTGCCGTAGGGACTCCTGTTTAAACCTTGTTAGTTGTCCCTGCTGATTTAAATGGCACAGTATTGTCAGAAATAACTGTATTACATACCTGCTGGATCAGTATTTGTGAGACCGCTTTTACCATGCATGATTATTGTTTATAAATCTCTGATCAGATTGGTTTTGCTTATTGAACTTCAGCATATACAGCAAAAGTACAAGGCAAACATCAAGAAATAACACCCAAGAGTATGTTGAAAGGAACTAGCTGATATCTATGGTCATACATTGACATAAAGAAATGGACTTAAACTTCATATAGAACACACTACATTATTCTTACACTCTTCTTTACTGGAACAAATTTTAGAGAGGAAGAAGGAATTTAAACAAGGCAATCTCTCACTGATTTGTAACATTCAGCCTAAGGTACCTAATAGGCAGTATTCCTCCAAACATAAAAGATGTATTGTAAAACTTTCACCTACACGAAACCAGGAAAACTCAGAGCCATAAAAAACTACTATAAACATTCTGAGTCAATTAACGAATCCCCCTCAAGAATCAAACCAAGGCATCAGTCCACCATTCCAGAAATCTTGTTCACCAATAATTTGATGTCCACAAAGCCCTAGGGCCAATGGAATCACTCTGAATTTACACCAGCATAAGTGAGAGCAGAATGTTTCCCATAATGTACAGTATACTCATAGTACAATGGTTTGGACGGAAAGAAAGCAGAAGACCCTAGGACAGTTATTAATTATTAACCCCATCATGTAGTCCCTACACATGCATCAGTAAACAGGGTGCTGAATGTAACAATCTAATTGGAGCCCAATGCCTCAAAACATACCAAGGAAAATAACAGAAAGACCTTAATAATATAAAAAATAATCAGACACAATGGGCCTGATTCTCAGTTATTCCATTCCTGCATTTAGATAGGGATGGGCGGAAAGTGAGGAGAAATATGGCTTAAAGCTGCCTTTGTATTTCCCATCTTCTGTTTTGCTCACAGCGTAAATTAGAACAGCCTCATGGAATTGTATGTATGCAACTTCTCTTAGCAACTTCTCTCTTCCTTTCCTCTTCAGACAAGGCTGTCATTAGCAACCATGCGAGTCCTGTTGGCACAGAAAATGAGTGTACCATTTGGTGGAGGAGGTGAATATGTGTGCCTGTGTAGAGTTATCGATCCAAATATGTAATGTTTTGACCTTATGATATTCTGTGTAGTTGTTTATCTCTCAAAACTGTTTCATGAGGATGACGAATAGATGCTCCCTTAAACCATGCTCATTCCATTCAGTGGACAGCATATCTAACTTCTTTGTGATTACTGGGTTTGAATCACTACTGGATGGGTGAGTAGAAGGGGTGGCTTACTGTACTGGAGGATACCATATATGTATATAATATGATGTCTTTCAGCAGAAGCAACCAACATGCTTTGCAAGCATAAATGAATTGTCACGTAAGCCCCCTTTTGAGGTACTATATTGTAGGTGAGTAGTATTAGCGTCATTTTACAGAGGTGTAAACTGAAGCTCACAAGGATAACAGGCCTGATTTTCAAACTAGGCCCCTATTTTTGTGGGCATAGTGCCTGAAATAATTTGGGCCCCAAAATTTTATATCCCGGGTTCAGTCATGCTTTGTCCTGGCAATTCACTGTTGGTGCTGAGGTGTGGGCATAACTTGTTATAGACAGAAAACTGCGCCTCTAAAAATGGTTCTAAAATCAGGCCTTAAGTGACTTGCCCACAGTCACACAGTGAGTCAGTGACAAAGCTGGGAAGAAGAATATTTTTTAAATTGCCCTGCAAGTGTTGCTTTTATTATTGTTAGACTTTTGTGCAAAAAACTCGTGGATACAGTCTCTTCAGCAATGCTATGATATTGCTCTGAAAATCAAATGGGCAGCTTTCCCACCTTATGTCTGTGAAGAGTACGGGTCCTTTAAAACCACACAGTACCTTGGCCTCAAGGGAAAGTGAGATTTGGTTCCAGAGGGCTCCTCCCTTCCCTTTTCTATGTATTGGAAATACTGAACTTGGAAGAAAACTGCCTTTTGTTTTCTAGTAACAGAAATGACACAGTAACTTGTTGTCACTACCATTTTATGTCTCTTCTACCTCCAAGAATCACACTTATAACAGCAGGACAATAAATAGCCTTCGGAAAGAGCCTAATCCATCCTAGTCATTGATGGATGCTGCAAGGCCTGCCTTGAAAACCCCATTGAGATTTCCAGAGCACAGAGCCCACTATTAATAATTGATTCTGTAAAAATGAAACTCTGATCATGTTACTATTGATGAATTGCTTAGACAGGGGAACACAAGGAAAGGGTTCCAACTCTCTGAAAAGTAAACACCACTGTTCATTTGTAATTTCTTGGGCAGATGTTCATGTCTCTGGCCTAGATTTTAGTTGTGTGTGTTTAATTCTAACAAAAAGCCTAGTTGCTTTGAAGAAGGCTTTTATATAGTGAGTAATATGTCAGGAAAGAGGACAACTGTATCAGTTCTGAATGTGGCTGTCTGTAGCATTCCTAGATATATTAACTCTGGAACTAGCTGGTGAATCCCCCACAGTACATTTGGCAACAATGCCTGTCTCCTTTGGGGATTTTTGTTGCAGAGAGTGTGGAGAAGGGTGGTGATTGGGGGCCATCTGAAGACAAAGCTAAGGTGCTGGTGTAGTAATTTTTCTCAGAACAAATACAAATGTGATGCTTCTTTTTTTCTCAATAAATTGAACTTAACGCACTGATTGCCTGTTTTAAACAATGAGTATGTATGTCTTTTAGTCAAAGCAGTAGATGATTGATCACAGGCCATTTAGCAAACAGCCCTGTGGCAAGTGATATTGTTGTGGGCTTTCAGGTTAAGGCCAGGAGCTGTTAGAAGAGCAATTGATTTTATTTTTTAGTATCAGTTTTGCCATGTGAGTGAATATATGAAGGTCAGTTTTCTTATTGCCAGTAGGTCATGTGATTCACATCTCTCCTGTTATTTCTCAGCACCTACAAGATTCAAGCCTGCTGTCCCTACAGGTGCATTGTTCCCAGTATAATCATCAGTTGTCTCTTGCATGAGAACTGCAGGGTCAGAATCTCACTGGCTTTTCTGCAGGCAGTGCTTCCTACTTTTTCTAGCTCTTTGTTTACCTTCTTCATCACCTGTTTCTCCCCTCATCTTCTTCATCCCAGGTCTTATCAGTTTTCTCCTTCATTTCTCTTTAGCCCTACAAACAGGAGGGTTCTTCATGTCCCTCTCAGAACCCTGGATCCCTTCAGTTCTTACTCCCCTGCATCCCAGGGTCCTTGCTACACTAACCTCTCCTCCTGGTAGTTCATCAGGAGCAGTTGTTGGAGGCATTCCCTCAAGCAGGGGCTGAGTGTGCTGCCCTCATGACACTCCCAGTCTCTGCAGGTCTGGGAGCTAGGGAACAAATATGGGACTTACTTCAAGTTTCCCAGAGGGGCTACAACCACATTATAGTCCTTTGCCTTCATGTCTTTCTCTTTTCTGGGGTAGGAAGTTAGGAAAGAGGCTTTAATCTTTGAGTGAGTGTGACATGGATCACTTGGTGAGTCACATGAGAGAGGTGCTACTGCTGTGTGTCAGATTTCTGCTAATTTGTGCTCTTAGATTATAAATTGTTTGAGGACTGACTTGAGTGCAGTTTTCCTCTTGTAATGTGCTGTATATCCATTCAGTGCTTTATTACTAATAACTGACATGCATCTGTTAGAATACATTGTTCTGGTCACCATTCTGTCTGCCCAACTACTCCCATGCCAGATATGGGAAAGATAAGGGAAAGCTGAGTGTAATAACATCCTGGGCAGAACAGAAACCATGAGGATAGATGGATGAGAGAAAAGGGAAAAATAATATCTCAGTCACCCTGCTCATTCCTTTAGTGGGTTGAGATCAGAGTCCATTTCAGATGTGCACCACAACCCAGTGCAGGCTATTCTCCTTTCTGTGCTACACGTTCATTCGAGATAGGTGAATAAGTCTATTCCCATTCTGTCTCCTCTCAGGCTTTGACTCATTCCAGGAAATACAGAAATATTCATTGGCAGGATCCTGAGTGGGAGTCCTCTCTCTTTCCAGCTCTTGTGCAGAAGTCACACACTGTTAGAAAACATTTTTCATCGATCACAGGCAAATGATAGACTGCGTTTAAAAACTCCTTGAAAAGGACTCTGCTGTTAGGGTCCCAGTCTCACTTATATTAAACGCACATTGATTTTTGTTTCAGGATCAGGCCCTTGGTGAGAAGAGAGTGCTGCGGCTGTGGGAGGGCTACAGTTTGTTAGGAAAAGTGACTGGCTTTTGCCCACAAGAGGGTGCCTCAGGGTCAGTTATGGTTGTTCTTGCTTGAAGTAGAGAAGCCATGTTGTAGTTTATTTTCTGTGCCACTAGAGGGGGCATGCTGGCTGCTCTAACTGCTAGTCATAGCCACAAAATCATAACAGTTTTGTACTTGAAAAGTAATGTGCACTCAGACCACTGCTATATGCCTGCCATCATAACTTTGCCTTTACAAAGTTTTGTGTGTCTTTAGAATGGTACTATTCTGAGTAAATAAAGTGTTTGGGGGTTGCTCAGAAGTCCAGCAGCTACTTCTCATGCTCCTCCAAATTCCTGATGCAGACACAGAGACCGCAATAGGTATGAAGACTGAGTTGTTTAATTCCAATACTAATTAAAATTGAATGAGTCATACAGAAATTCAGCCTCTGGCTTCAATACTCATCAGAATTCTTGTGTTTTCTCACTCTGTTGGATACACAGGAGAGGGGAGAAAGGGCATGGAAACCTTACCTGCCTGATTCCCATGCACTTTAGGCTATCACACAACATCTTTGTGAGGAAATAAAGAGCAAGGGAAACTGAGACTTGAGTAATCTTAAATCAGCATGTGAATTCAAATGACAAGTTAGATCCAAACTGTATATTTAAACATATAAATTATTGATTAGTAATTTATAATGTTATGCATATGGCCTTATAAAAACTGCTGTTTACATAAATGTCATTATATGGATTTTTTTTTCAAATGTAATGTCAATGAATCCGTAACCCTTGATCAATCTCTGTCCCATATGTGTTAGAAGCCTGGGTACTAGTTGAGGTAGGCATTTTTATGAAGGAAGGGGGAAAGTAAAAGCTCTGCAATAAACAGCAAAAGAAAGAACAATGCAAAGCTGAAGGCACTATTAGCCAGTTGCAGAATGCATTTTTGATGCGTGAAAAGGTTTTGTGGGCTATTGAACAACATCAGAAGTATAAAAGGCTAATCTTAGCTAACTTTGTGGACAGCAGTGTTTTTTTCTCCTAGGACCTCAAAGCACTTTACAAATATTAATGAATTGAATTAATTTAGTGAACAAATTTAATATAATGAATTGTCTGATACTTTATGGAACCTTATTAAAAGCTGATGTAAAGAGCTACCAGCAGAAGTCATAAGAAGTTTCGTTGGTCCTACAAACTGGAGGAACTGTTCTACATAGTCGTGATCCCTTCTACTGCTACTTTATCTTTTAAGTATTTACACACATACACACATATATAAAGCTATATAGCAGTCCTGCAACAAGCCTTGTATCAAACATTAAACAAAATCTAACATTATATATTTTTTTTAAAAAACCCTCTTATTCATGAAAAAGGGGAGAGAAGAGTGAATTCTAGGACTGTCCAGTTGGATTTATGTATATTTTGTAAGATGCTTAGATAGTGATGAATTCATAAGTACCTGGTTAAAATAGAATACTCAGTGGTGTGATGCAAGTAAATATTGTCATCATATTACAGATGGTTAAACTGAGACAGCAAGAAGATAAGGGACTTGTCCAAGGATGTATGAATCAGTTGCAGAGCTAGGAATAGAATCCAGCTCCCAAACTCCTACTCTAGCTACTGGCCATCCTTGTTTCAGAGTTGAGGATTGAGCATCCCACCCGGGAGCTTTGGCTTTTGTAATTTTGCAGAACTAAAACATGAGTCTAGCAACAGGATTCCACTAATCCATGAAGACCATGCTAGTTTCTGGCCACTAGTTTGCAGATCCATCACAAGTGTCCTGCTTATCATTTAGTGGAGTATTGGGAACTCCTTGCCCTTATTCCTATACAGATCATGTTTTGAATTTGTGAAGGATATTGGCCTGTCAGCATGTTCCTATGAAGGTCTATTACAGGTCTGAGTGTGTTATATGTGGGTATTTGGAGTGCTGGTCTGAGCACAAGAGTGTATATGTGTGCACAAGAGCGGATGTGGAGCTGTGTGGGCATGTGTACTTCCTAGGTTTGAGCACGCAGGTGAATGTGTAGGTCATGATACACAGCTATGAATGTATACATATTTGTGTGTGCTCAAATGTAGATGTGAGTAGTACCAGCTTCTCTGTGTGTGTCCATATCTGAGCAAGTTTGCGGGTGTGTGCATCTGTGGGGATGAGGTTGTGTGTGTGTTTGTTTGCATGTGCCACATGGGGCAGCCCCAGCTGAGCTCCCGAGGCGGAATGCTGCTGGTGTATTACTACAATGAAAGGTTCTCCCGGCCTAGGAGCCTTCCCCTGTCCCGCAGGGACTGACCCTGGTAGGTTTGAGCCTCCCCCCGCAGTCAAACAGCGCTTCCCCTTTAAGAGGCCCTCCTGGATTGTCAATCGCAGCGTCCCCTCCCCTTCCTGCAACGGCTGCGAGTGCGGTTCACAGAGCAGCCGCCAGAGCCTGGGCTGGCGAGATGGGCAGCCGGGAGCGGCGGCGGCGGCGCCGGGAGGCTACTCGCAGGGGCGCCGGGCTCTCCGGAGCCATGGGCTAGCGACGGAGCTGGCGAGGGACAAGCCGCAGCCCTGCCGCCCGTGCCCGGCGGGGCCTGGGAGTGTGCGCGGCCAGAGGGCAGCACAATAGCCCGGGAGGAGGGAGCGCGCAACGCGGAGCCAGGACCGAGCGGCGGGGCTCTCCATTGCCCCGCACATCCCTGCCGCCGAGCGCAGCTGCGCCAGGTCCTCGGCCCCCCGCCCGGGGCAGCGGGGGTGGGTGAGATTCACCTTCCCTCCCTCCCACCTCCGCTCCTTTGTCCACGCTGCCTCGGAAGGGCTCCGGCTTGCTGGGTCGGGGGCATTGTTATCTTTGGGCATGCGGGGGGCGAAGTAGGGGGTGTTTGCGGGGTCGGAAGCAGGAGGGGAGGGGAGGAGAGGGGACGTTCTCGGACACAGGACCACCGGGCTTTACCTCCCTGGTTTACCTTCATGCGTGGACTGGGGAAAAGATCCATTCCGTGAGTGTGAACCTGTCTCTGGCCGTTCTGTGAAAACGCTTCATGTGAAATTCAGCGGGCGGATTCTCTCCACCTCCTGTTCCCCCATCGTGATCTTTTCCCTGGATGCAAAATGGTGGACCCAGTGGGGTTTGTGGAGGCTTGGAAAGCCCAGTTTGCAGACTCTGAGCCTCCTAAGATGGAGCTGAAATCTGTGGGAGATATTGAGCAGGAGCTGGAGATGTGCAAAGCCTCTATCCGGAGGCTGGAGATGGAGGTCAACAAGGAGAGGTTCCGTATGATTTACCTGCAGACTCTCTTGGCAAAGGAGAAGAAGAGCTATGACCGACAGAGGTGGGGTTTCAAGAGGATTTCCCAGCTGCCTGAAGGGGATGCAGAGCTGCACAACCAGGACCCACATGATCACCAAAGCACCGAGCAAGGGGATCCAGAAAAAAACAGACCCCACCACGGAGAGGAGAAGTTCAAGCCAAGGATACCTTCTCTGAGGAAGCTGTCTGCCCAGAGCGATGGGTCGGACCTGTTGCCCTTGGAGAGCCCCCAGCATGGGGAAGGGGAGCAAGACAGGTGTAAATACTACAGTGAAGAGAAACTGAAGAGAGTGGCGGAAGATATGGAGAATCGCTGTGATATGGATGGATCCCCTTCAAAGCACAGGCCCTCTTCCACCCGCAGGCTGGTGGGCTCCACTGAGAAAGAGGGGTCCTTTGAGCCCCTTGCTAAGGACAAAGGGAACGCAACCAGTGTGGCAGCACTCAGGTCCAACTTTGAGAGGATTAAAAAGGTTAATTCGCATTGTTCTGGTGATAGCAAGGATGCTGCTGAGAAGCCCTTCTATGTGAATATGGAGTACCACCATGAGAAGGGTTTAGTGAAGGTCAATGATAAAGAAGTTTCTGATAAAATAAGCTCCCTTGGTAGCCAAGCCATGCAGATGGAACGCAAAAAATCCTTGCACTCCCTCCCGTCTAATGTGGTACCCAGCTTTAATGAGTTCCAGAGGCCGGCCTACCGGGGAAGGTCTTCTGAGAGCAGCTTTGGCTATGATGGAGAATATGAGGATGCTGAACTGAACCCCAGGTTTCTGAAAGACAACCTAATAAATGTCAATGGAGGCAATCGACCCCCTTGGCAACCAATGGACTTTCAGCCCTACCAAAGCATCTATGTGGGTGGGATGATGGGGGAAGGAGAAAGCAAAGGACCCGTACTGCGGAATCAGAGTGCCTCTGATCAGGAAAAGCATCTTACATGGCCCAGGAGGTCTTATTCCCCAAGGAGTTTTGAGGACATTGGGGGAGGGTATACTCCAGATTGTAGCTCAAATGAGAACCTCACATCCAGTGAGGAAGATTTCTCTTCAGGGCAGTCTAGCCATGTTTCCCCCAGCCCCACCACTTACCGCATGTATCGGGAGAAAAGCCGTTCTCCGTCCCAAAATTCTCAACAATCCTTCGACAGCAGCAGCCCACCAACCCCCCAGTCTCAAAAGCGGCCCAGGCAACAGCCAGTCATTGTGTCTGAAGCCACTATTGTGGGAGTACGGAAAACGGGACAGATCTGGCCAAATGATGGAGATATGCCATCTGGGAGAGGTCCTCAGGACAGCTGTTTCCATGGAGATGCAGGTGTGTACATCTTGTTTAAACAGGGGTTTGGTTAATTCACATGTTCGTGTCCACATGTGGGGAAGGAAGGGTGCTTTGGGTTGACCACACAAAGGGAGGCAACGGTCTAAAAAGAGAACCCGGGCTATAACTCAAAGCTGCCCTGATCTGGGGTTGACCTCATAGGCTAAAACTCAAGCTTGGGGTAGTTAGACTTCTTGGAATGAAAGATTTGGTTCCCAGGAAGGCTGACAACTCTGCATCATTCTGGAGGTAATAAATTGGGGTCCATGCAATTTATTTCATGTGTTTAAGACTTTATATAAACCAGTGCCTTGAGTGAAGCTCCTCTGACCCCTTTTTATAAAGATAGAAGTTTGTCCTAGTGTCCTTTGCCAATATTTCCCTTCCTTCTGCTGTTGTGCTGTATAGTGGTTGAACTGCATCCCATAGCTGCATGGGGTGCATGTCAGTGATGCTGTAACCTGGCATTGTTACCCCAGGGCTTTACCAATAGAAATGCTGCTCCCTCATTTCTGTTTTCCTGCCCATTGGTATTTGGGGACCTCAGACATCATTCTGTCTGCTGTATCATCCTTTAATTATTACACAAGGTAAAGGAATGATAATCCAGCCCTTCCCCTGTGTTTTATTGTGTTTTTAAATGAGTGAGGTTCATGGGATGTTAGGAAGCCCTAGATGATGCCTTATGGGAGATTGGTTAGTTTAGCTTTATCAGACCCAAAACAGAAATGGATTGTTTTGAGAAGGGAGGGGCATGTTTGAACCCATTCCTACATTTATGTATTCAGGGCTGCATCTGACTGAATTTGATGAAATAAGGAAACACTGGGACCATGTTCAGAGTTGGGTCTGGATGAGTAGAAATTAACAGTTAATTACATTGTTTGATTTAAAGGGATATGCTGGATTTTATGTAGACATTTGAACTCCTTGTCATTATGCATTGCAATAGCAGCTAACCTCTTCCTTTGACTCATTTAGCCTTCCAACGTTTAAAGGGAAAGAAATGAAGTGGTTTTCAGGAGTGAAGAAATCCCTGAGATAGGTTTAACAGAGTCCAATCATTCTCTGAGTTTGTATGTAATCTTAATCTCCGTCTCTCTCTTTTTAAGTCAATATTTTAATAAGGGATTAACTCAGATGTCTGCAAACAGGATTGAATTCCTGTAGTAGTGGTGGATTCAAAGCTTTGAAGAGGTTCAAAGAGGGAGGTCTATCAAGGATGTTTTCATTGTCTCAAGTTGCTCTAGTTCTCAGAGTGAGTGATTTAAATGGAAGGAGATCTCCCTGCTGCTTGTTGGAGGCATGTATTTGGGTGAGCATTTGGCTGGAAGGTTTCACAGATACAGTTTCAACCCCCATGAAATTGGAGTTCCATTGTTGTGTTAGTGAAAGGCTGTTCTGTATAAATGTCTGTTTACTAAAAATGAAAGCTGCTTGAGCATTCCAAACCTTGGCACCTTGTCCTTGCAGCAACCCCTTCCTTATCAGATTATATATACATATGCGCTGTCTGTTCCATGACTTCTGTGCTCTCCCTTGGTCTTGTGTGTTCTTATGGGATGTAGATGAGAAGCAGAGGGAGGTTGGATCCAATGCTGGTTTAAACTGAGCTGCAGCCATCTGTCTCTGCTCTTTTTGTTTACTGATGTGCTTTAGATGACTGGGGAGCCTTCTAGCTGTTGCAATTTTCCAGAAAGGAACAATGGGGAGAAAACAACAACGGTGGATAAAGCTTGTTCTCCAAGGCAGATTTTGCCTGCTAGATTGGGCTTCCTGAAAGGCAGTGATCTGATTTTATTTTAAATACTGCTGGATAAGTGAAATACATTATGTGCGAACGTATGTTAACAAAAGAGCCTGCTGGCATCTGAGATCCCCAAACCAACTCCTGGTTTGCAGCCCAATGATTTGTTCCTGGTTATGACCAGAGAACTGCAGACACATGACCAGGTATATTTTACCTCCCTGCTTTCTCCAGCCTAGGGGATAACATAAGCTGGTTTTGTAGGGGTGGCTGTTTACAATTGTCTAAACCTGGTAAGTAGTGGCTACTTTCTACTCTACTGCAAAAAAAAAGGATTCTATGTCCACAAGACAACTACGTTTCTTGTTCACTGCTGTTCATTTCCATTATAAGTCATTCTGCAGGCATGCTGAATGGGATTTTTTCTTATGCTTAGGAAGGTGTATATTTGAGCCTAAGCAAACTGACAGAGTCCTGACTTCATAAAACAAACACAAACCAAAGGTGTAAGAGGCATCATGTGGTGTTCCATATATGGCCTGATAGGGACTATCCTCCACTCTACATGTTATAAGAAAAGGAGTACTTGTGGCACCTTAGAGACTACATGTTGTGAAACTATCTCTTTGCTTCAGCCAGCCTGCACTGTATCTGTGCTTGAGCCATGCCACTGCTAGTCCTGCCAATCTTCCCTGAAGCTGTTTGAACAGGATGTGCAGGTCTAGGTCACCGCAGGTTCTGTTCAGCCTTAATGGTAATTAGTGTCAAGTTGGACTTGTCCTACGGTATTTGGCTCCTTCATGCATCCAGATTTCATATATTTCCTGGCTTTACATTCTGTGGGTGAATCTTTTTTCAGGACTTTGGTTCATGCTAACACTGAACTGAACCAGGCATATAGACGTGTGCTATGCACACTTCCTCTGTGGGTCTGCCAGTGTATCTTCATGCTAGCCAGCAAACACCTGCTGCATCAGTCCTAGGCCTCTCGCGCAGAGGCTGCCAGTCATGCCAAACCATGTGTTAGTTCTATGATGTGGATGGGGACTAGGGTGAGATCACTAAACGCTCTCACTTGGGAGTTAAGCCAAGTTTTAAACCTAGATTTCCAGAAATGAGAGGTGTCTAGAATTCTAACAGCAGACCCAGGTAGCGGGGACTCAGCTCCTTTCTGAATGGCTGTAGGGGGGATGCTGCTCCGTGAGTGTGGGCATTTTAATAACTATTTGTAAAATTTCATAAACAACTTTCATCCAACATCTTGCATCCTCAGGTGAATTATGCAACACTTATAATTATTTCATGTAATGTGAGTGGAGGGGGAAAAGTCTTAACATAGTTTAAAAGCTCTCAGATTTATCACAATTATTTGTATGGAGAATGATAACACATTTTCTAATGGATTTTATTTCTTTTTTTCTATCTGCTGTTGCAAATAACCCCATGGTGCTCCCTGCACGTAATTAAGGGGGAAAAGTAATGTAGGGACCTCTATGAAATGGAGAGGTCTCGTTGTGACCTTGGTCAGTTCAGTTTTTAAAATAGTCTCCCTCTCTTTTAGCTACTGATCACACCAACATTGTAGCTTGTGTTTATATTTCCAGCTCAGCAGGATGTGGAAGTCTGACGGATGCTTGCTCTGTGAATGAGATGATCTGTGCCCTCATGCTGAAGAGCAAGAAACCCCACATCTAGAGTCTGGTTAGTAGGTAGCCTGCCTGGGTCCTAAGTGCAGTTTACATTCTCCACAAAGGCAGTATTTGTCTACAAAGCTCTTTCCTGTGAATACCCTTGTGGCGGTGGAGACTTCTGTCCACCTGGGAGAGTTGAACAAAGCTCTCCTCAGAGTTCTGCCAATGGCACCCCAGAAGGTTAGCAGGAACCAGTGTTGCTCAATTTGGGAATAGGATTTGTATGTCATTTTACTCCATTGGTAATAAGTTTGTAGACCCCTGGTCAGCTCATGGGCAGGGTTTAATAATGCTTATTTTTGTATCTCCGCTAGCACAGAAAGTCAGAGTGCCTCTTCCTGGAGCAGTGCATATAATCAGGCTATGGATGGAGAAAAGTACTCTGAAATGGATCCATGCAAACAGAATGCTTGGCTCAAAACTCAATTTAGGTCTCTTTGGAACAGAATAGCTTTGTAAAGCGTATGCCCAGTCAGGGACCTAGATTCTTCAGTTACAAATGCCTAGCTAGATAGTCAAGCATGTAAGTCCCTGGCTATTAGCAGTATTGGTTTAAAGGTCATTACTGATACCGTTTCAGTGTGCAGCCCAGACAAAGTACAATATAGAGGACAGGGGAGGGAGAGTGTTGTCTGGTGGTTACAACAGGGGATCAGGAGCTATGTTTCCTAAATTCTTTTCCTGACCATACCTCACTTCTCTGCTGTGTGATCTTAGGCCAGTCTCTTGCCCTTGTTATCCCTCAGTTTCCCTGCTAAATTGGGTGCAATGATGCTTAGCCACCTCCCATGGATTTTAGGATGCTTTGTTTCTAAAGTGCTTTGCTATTCCACAGCAATGTAAACAGTGACTGTCAGTGAGGCAGATGCTGTGCCTTTGTCACTGTTTAGAAACAGCACTCTACTATCAGCAGCTAAAATGGGATTTTATCTGCTGCACTTTCCTTCTACTCTTGGGAACCTCAAACCTAGGAAATTCCATAAAGTGCATTTCGCCCTCCTTCTCTCAAGGAGAGAAGGTTAGTACTCCCCTTGATAAGGATGGAAGAGATCCTAGTGGCCTTTACAACACGCATATGGTTAAGGCATTGCCACTTACTTTGTGGCATCTAAGTCTAGGGCTGTTGGCTGTAGCTCCTGGCTGTTGGTCTGTCAGTGGCTCGCTCCGTCAAGAATGAGGCTTGGATCTAGTCTCTGACATTTGTCTGTAGTTCATTTTGCTATTTTCTTTTTTTTAAGCCTTTCTCTGTTATAACCCAGCCCCCACTTTAATCCTTTTCAGTACCAGGCAGCGGATTTTCTAGGCACACTAATGACAATACACTGTCCTAAATGGCCCCCTCAGTGCTTTCCAGAGATTGTTTGTTCTTGACATTATTTAGCTGCTTATTATATTGCCCCCCTTCCCAGAGTGCGTGAGCGGAACGCCCTCTTCTTCCCCCACCAGCTCTGATGAAAGAGCTGAAGCTCGTTGCTGATGGCCCTGCTAATGTGATTGAGCATGACCTCTCCTCCTTCCTGTGCACCCTCTTTCTCCTGCAAGTGGATGCAGACTCTCAGTTGTGGCCCTGCACAGTATTCAGAACAGGGAGATGCAGATAAACCGTTTTTTCTCCAGCTCGCTGTGTACTCTGGTTTGTTTTGTTTCCAGTTGGGCCTGGCTATACCCAAAGGACAAGCAGGCTGCAAACCAACCAGTATGGTAGTTGTGTCTGTTGTGAGGATGCTGTTGTCACCATCCTGCTCCATGACAGCAGAGGGCCTTCCTATAGTGTATAATGTAGAAGCAACAGAAATAGGACTAGCTTCCCCATTGGTGGAGAAGAGAGGAGAGAGATGACTAATAATAAACCTGGGGGAGGTGGGGGTCACTTGCCTACCCTGCCTCTGCACGGAATAGCAGTGGCCATTCACTGTGCACTTGTCCATGGCTCAAGCTAGTGCTGCCAGCATTTCCCTCCTGCCATTTGACTGAAGTAGAACATTTATTTCATGTGCAGTTATGTGAATATGTAAAGTGATTGCTTTTCAGACTTTTACCAGCTCCCTACAGAGAGCACCTTACCATTCACAGAAATGCAGCCACTTGAGTATAGGTCACGGCAGCTATAGAACAATGCCAGCTAAACTACGCCCACGGGTGTAAGGCAGGAAGCAAAGATAATAAGAATTTGCCAACGTTGAGGGGTGGGGTGAGGTAATGTCTTTACTTTTGGAATGTGCTGTGCTTGTGGATGACATGCATGGGGGAGATGGATAGATTTGGGGGCAAAAGATGTCTTACTCAAGTGAAGTGACAGGAATTTTTAAGGAGGCCCAAGTTGAAAGATGGCCAGCATGCTGACCAAATGCTCCCAGTTCTTGCAAGAAGTAATGTAGGCTCTTTAATTATCATTAATTAATTATCCAAGCTACAGTTTTGAACCTCAGCTGAAAGACAGGCCAGCAAAGAAGCCTTTGTGAGTTTGAGACCCGGTAACATGCTTCTGACTTCAGAGTCGAGCACTGTGGTGCACTGTAAGCCTAACAGAGTCCTGTCCCTTTTCCCAGCCCACTGGAGATAATCAGTCACAATGCCCGAGGCAAAAGGGGCCAGTGCTTTGCCTTCAAGGAATTTTGGAGGTCAGTCCATAAAGGTTAATGAGGTAAGACTTGGCAAACTGGCCGTCGGAGGACTAATGCTTTGTTTCAGTTACCACAGGAAAACCTATCCGATTGTGGAGCAGAGGCACAGCTTTCGTGAAGCCACCTTTCCCCCAGAGAAACTAAGACCAGGGCAGCAGGTTGTTTGACTTTCTCCTTTTAGTGTGCTTCACCCACCCAGATAAGCATGAAAGAACTATAAGGGCCTGATTCTGCTCTTACTGTGCTGAAAATTCATTGACTTCAGTGGAGTTACGTCTGTTTCTTGCTGGTACACGTGAGAAAAGAAACAGGTTTTTAGTGCTATATCGTGATTCAGCCAGTGGACCACAAACATTGTCAGAGAGAGAGGGAGTTTGACTGCACATTTTGATATCTAGACTCCTGAGTGTCTTGGCTGGGTGTGTGCAGTGTATGAAGGAAGTCCTCTCAAAGCAGAAATCAAATTCTTGAGATACAAAGCAGTTTTTAGCCAGCGCACCAATTGTAAGGTGTATTATTTTTCTGCCCTGATTTTTAAATTTTAAATTTTAAATTGTGTAATTTACAGAGGGCTGGGATTGTTGTACATTGTAAATAAATCCTTGAACATCAAAGCTTCTGTAAATGCTGAGGCGGGGCTTTGTAATCCGTAACATCCTAAAATTTGTTTTGAATTACAGTGTGCGTATTTAAAGCACTAAAACTGTCATCTGTACAGAGCTGATGCGGGGTGCTCCAGTCACAGTATTTGTATGTGGTTTGCATATCTGTTCTAAGAAAAGGAGTACTTGTGGCACCTTAGAGACTAACCAATTTATTTGAGCATGAGCTTTCGTGAGCTACAGCTCACTTCATCGGATGCATGCCGTGGAAACGTTTCCACGGCATGCATCCGATGAAGTGAGCTGTAGCTCACGAAAGCTCATGCTCAAATAAATTGGTTAGTCTCTAAGGTGCCACAAGTACTCCTTTTCTTTTTGCGAATACAGACTAACACGGCTGTTACTCTGAAACATATCTGTTCTAGTTACTAAAATAATAGTTTCTCTCCCCTTACTCCCCTCCTCCTTTCAAACTTATACAACTCAAACCCTCTATTTAACTAGGCAACGGAACAAGATCAGAATCTCCTTTATCTGAGAGGAAACCCAATGTAAATGTGGCAGCTGGGGCTGGATTGCCTCATGGTCATATGGTTACCTGTCAAATGTGAGTCCATGGTGGCCATACTGTCTGAATGAGCTTTATCAGTGCTGCACATTCACTTTTATATCTGCTAATATTTTTGAACGGTACATGTTGGTATAACAGTCTCTGATGGGGATCTCTGTATTTGCTACCAGCAAATCTAGCATAGCCTACAAAATAAACTGCTATTCTAGTGGCCACTTTTTTTTTGCATCCTAATCCCTACTGCATCTTTCAAAGAAAGAAACCTCTTATGGTGTTATACCAAAATCAACAGTGTTTCTCTGCATGTCACTCCAGATTGTAGTGTGGCAAGGACCCAAGGTGCTTATAGATTGGACTGTGCTTGTAGGAAAGTAGTAGCTGTAGCATATAGCACTGTGTGGATCAAATATTTTTTATCCTGTAATTCCAAACCTATGGGATAGTGGGTTGCAGACGTATCTTAATAATGGACAGCCCGTGTGTTTGGACTCTATAAACTTAGTGCATTTCTATCTCTGTGTGTGGTGTCTGGGAACACAAGAACTGCACAGGCTTGGGACCTTATGCCTGCTGTTGACCCCCAAAAGACTTAATATCGTAGAACAGGATTCTGATCCGCCTCACCTAGCTCTGAAATGCAGCTACATCTGAGATGGGTTGTGACAGCCATTGTAATGGCACCAGTAATTTGCTGCACAGCATTTTTAGGACAAGGAAGACACTCTGAGTTTCACTGCCTGAGAGTCAGCTGGGTGAGAATGCCCTGTGGGAGCCTGCAGCGAAAGAGGGCTCTTGTTGTTAGAACACGGCCTTAACAGTTCAAAATCCAGTCCCCAAATCATTTTCAAGTATGGACAGTGACAGCCGCACGCTCTGTGAAAATGGGCCAGGAGCATCCCCGTGTAATCTGTTTTGAAGAAAATACACTTAAGTTCCCTGAGCATTGGGCTTCAAACATGCGCCCAAGACAGTGAAAACTGAGTATTACTGGTCTGTTTGCACAATATGCATTTCCAATAACATGGAGTGAACTGTATCTGCTACAGTTTGGACTAAAGTCGGCAGGAACTATATATTTTTTCGGTGCGTTCACCCAGGAAGGTAATAATGACTCATCAGCATGGCTGGTGTCAGCTTCCTATGCTCTGAGACTAGATTATGATGCTCTGAATAAGGCAAGAGAAGGAAGAGTTTGTGAGTATGTTACCTTCCAACTGCCTCTTAGTTTAGAGCCACATGACATCCATATCCCACCAATCTGATATTTCTGTTTTGGTCCTACAAATTATTCACAGTAGACAATGCTGAAATATGAACATATAAAGTTACAAAAAATAAGATGCTAAGGAAATTTATTGCACATTGTCTGAGGCTTCCTATGCTATTTTTTGGTGCCCTTCATTTTGTGACACACACACACACACACACACACATATTGTGTATCTCTTTTAGATCCTGATAGGTTGTGAGCTTTGGCTTGGGAGTTCCCTGCCCACATTCTCATGTCTTTTGTGACCACTTGCTTCATGTTCCCCTAAGATCATCCCTGGACTGAAGTTTAACAGGGAGGAAGTCAACATTTTCACATGCCTTGGAGTCTTGCAGTGTCATGTTATTGTCCTTGTTTCAGGGAATCTTGGTATTTGGATGAATTTTCTGCTGGTTGCACTAGTTACTTGTATGGATTTGTGGGTTAGTCAGTAAAAGAACATCTTGTTAATCATCGTAGCAGATCTCCAGTCTGAGCCTAACTGGCTGCTAGCAAGCTTGATGCTTAAACTTAGTAGTGATTAAAAGCTGTTTTATGAAGGGGTTGTGCAGTCTGCGTGACTTCAGGATGATTGCTGTCATGGGAAGGGTGGAGACCACGGGCATGGAGCAACACAATTGAAGTGTGTTGCTTTTAAGGCTATTAAGAGCTGATAAGTAAAATCTCTGAGTTATTCTTTCAGTAAAAAGAAGAGTGAACTCTTATGCCACCAGAGCAGAGGCAGTGGATGACTTGTACTTCCAGTTGGGTGGGAGTACTCTCTTGGTCTTGTAGTAAAGAGCCAGCCTGTGAATTCTGCTCTCAATCAGAATCGGACGAAATTTGGCATCTTTATCCTTTCTGTTTCTCTCAAGATGTTTACGAACAGCAACGGCTTTCTTTTGTTTACGACTGAAGCTGTAGTAGGATGGAAATATATTCTTCAGCCCTGGGACATACGTGTTGCTCAGGAACAGAGAGCTCTCACTAGAGAGATCAAAGCAAAGTTATCCCAAAAGGATTTCTAACAGTGGAGTGAATTACTTTGCTTTTTTGTGTGCAAGGGAATGGTGTGGCACGGAGCAGAAAGGAGATGATTTCTGCTAGTCGGGGGGGGGGGGGTTTGCAGAAAAGAATTCTATTAACATTGTGGCTCAAAAAAATATGGATCACGTAATCTAGTAATCAAACTCGGTATCGAAGCATAGTGGGAGGGGGAGGAGAGAAGGGTATACTTAGCGGAGTCTGGGTACTGCCTCAGTGGGAAGCTCAGAGCTCCCTCCTAATTGGATACAGGAGGAGGGGGGCATGCAACTTTGCCATCCTAGGTGCTGGGCTGGAGACTCTCTCTCTGTCATCTCCCATTTCGCTCCCTCCTACCCCCTCCACCACACTCATGCATGAGGGATCTCAATGGAATGTCCCTTAACCATGTTAGAAGGAAAGTGTTTATACTTCATTGCCTATAGTGCATACTCTGCTGTGCACAGGGTAAAGCACTGATAATGCTGCAATGCTCTGCTCTTCCTCATACAAGTGTATCTAGGACCTCAGAGCTCTGCTTCCTGCTTTGCCTTTGAATTTCAGGGAGATCGCTGAGCTGCAAGGCTGGCCGCACTCCCTGATTTGACTTGCCAGGGTGAGCAGGAAAGTGGAATTTTAAGCTCATCTTTTCCTAACATGGGGCTCTTCTTAATTTAACACTCGGATGGCAGCTGGGTTCTGTTCCTTGCACATCTAGGAGCTCTGCTGCTTCATGACTTTGGATTATGGCATGTTCCAGAGCAGTGTCTTGCACTCTTCCCTCCTTCCCAAAGGGAGGTTTCTCCAAGTGTGGAATCCCTTGCTGCTAGCTAATCATTATGTGGTGTCCGGAGAGGGGAAAGGATAAGAATTCCCTAATGCTGGGAAGCTGCTTTTAGCGCAGTTCTAGGTTTTTGGTCTGTCTGTTGCCTGGAGGAAGCTAAACTGCGGCCCACGAGAACAAGGTGACATAGGCGCATCATCTCCCTGAATATGCTGGGAAACTGCAGTGATTTTTTTGTAGGGAGATCCCATGCACGAACCTGCCACTCTGACCCCCTCAAATCTGAATTTATGCTCAGCCTCCACATTTAGTCGAATATGTTTACCTTAGTGACTTGATGGCCCATACATGCAATAAAACTCAGAACACTTAGCCACATGCTCAGTATTGCTTACCATTGAACCTTTTCAAAAACCTGAAGCTGTCTGGGTGAAAACCCACCCAGATGTGTTTTGTATTAAGCAGATTTAACAAAGCTGCTGGATTGCAGTAAGGTGATCCAAGTGTGAATGGCTACTGTTACCTGTAGGTAGTGTCAAGTCCAGGCATTGATGATTCAGGCTTCTAAAATAATCCTCCAGCAGGTATATATTTTCCAACAATATTACATAAGGCTTTATCTACTCTGTAACTATAAAAGTGTCCGGAGAACAGGTTACAACCTAGTTGTCTCCTGACCTGGTCACGATGTGGTTAAAAGAAAAGGAGGACTTGTGGCACCTTTAGAGACTAACAACCACAAGTCCTCCTTTTCTTTTTGCAGATACAGACTAACATGGCTGCTACTCTGAAATGTGGTTAAAAGTTGTAGTGTAGATGGGCACTAACCTTGTCTCCACACCCAGGCTAATGCACTGGACAGTCCAAGTCTTAATGCAGTTACTGAACCTGTCTATGCTACAACTTCAAACCATAGTGTTAACTGGGTTATGGGCTAGCTGTTTTGTAAATAGGTCTTCTGACTTGGTTAGAGTGTAAATGCAGACAGCACCTTAGATCCACAGGGTTAGTATTCTTGTATCTATGCTCAGATATTCCCTTTGAATGTGTTCCAATCCTCATGAATTCTGAGCTGCAGTGGGGAATTTCACAGGGATGCCTGAGGTTGCACTAGAAGGACAGTTTGGAAAGCTGATTCCTGTGCTAAAGTCCAAGAGAGCCTCCCAGTGCCCCCCAAAATAAGGCACATTTAGAAGAAACAGCTGCGTGGATCCGTCCTTATGAGGCCAGGCAGGATTGATTCTATGGGTCAAGTATAAGGAAGCCTCTTAAAATGCATCTGGACCAGGTGTGGGCTATTGAAGGGTGGCCTTGGAAAGGAGGTTTATATTTGATGTGTGTTCTCAACCTGTGGGTCATGAACAGGAGTCGGGGATTCGCAACCACCACAGCCTTCCCATCTTGCTAAATGGGATGAGATTCTTGACTAAATCATGACTAGATGGGGTGGAGTTTCCAGAAGGGTCCCAGTATGGATGAGGGTGACCCAGTGCAGCCTCTGCTATACGGGAACAATTGGAGAAAACAGTAGGGATTGTTCTTATGTTTGCAGGTATTATTATTTTTGTTAGTTAACACATTTACACATGCTGATGGTCACCCCAACTGAGTCCCTTTTGAAGGGCAGGGGCATGTACTAAACATCTGCTCACTACGGGCTGGGAAGGATCCCGCAGTGACTTCAGTCAGCTTTGGCTCAGCCTCAGAGCGATAACTAGGAGTTTCTGTATACCTGCCTGAGGTTGCAAAGTGAGATGCTGGGCTTGATGTTTAACTCCTAAGCCTGTGTGTTTCTAACAAACAGCACCCCACCCCCCAAAAACCAACAACGGTGTTCATTCTACTTGTTTGTAAATGGTTTAAAAGTGGAGAGCCTGGTTTGCATCCGTATCACCCAATTTCAAAAGCCATGTTACAGCCACTATGTTGGAAGTAGTAGCATAGACAGGTATCTGAGCCCTGCTAGGCAGGCAGTTTCAAACACGTTCTTGATGTAATGTTTCTCTGCCTGTCTGAGAACTGTGCTGAGTGCTCACGTGCATTTGCTCTGGGTACTATGGAAACGCCAACCCAGTTTGGAAAGCATTTTTTGCTAACACTTGTCAGCATACATCTCTACCAACAAATATCTTGAGGCTGACAAAAAAAAGTCGATGTGCTCACAAACATACAGAGTTGTTCATACAACTCTTTCAACATGCTTCTCTAATTGGCTTAATCTTGAGATGTCATTTGAACTTTTAATAGATTAAAAAAATTTTAAAGTACACTTTACTTATATAAGGAGAGCTATGTTTCTGTATTTTGAATTAAACTATATTGTCTAAGAATAAAACAAGACACCATCTAACCTGTAAGCTGGATGGTGTTTAGGCAACATGCTCTAGACATGTTCTAACATTGTTTGGTCTTAATTTGTTTTGATGTGACTGACTGTGTTATAAGCATGTTAAGCTAATGCCCTCACTCTGCCCTTGACCAGCCAACCCCTACATGTTTGAGCCCTGACCTTTAAATAACATGGGATCATCTCATCTCACCCACTCAGGCAAAACTAATCCATGTTATAACATGGCTAGTGTGCTGCTGTTGTTAAGTGTGATGTTTAAACACAGTAAAATTTATACTGCAGATAGGACCGAAGTAACTCAAGTTTTAGTCCCCATCTCCAGCTTTATTACCTATTATGGTCTGGGTTTTCCCACTTCATGTCACTTTGCTTTATTATCTGCTGTGTAAACAAGCTCCATATATGCTTTGAGAGTGAGCAAAAAACAACTACTACAAAACAAAGCAGTCAAGACCAGGGTGGGAACTTCAGAAGTTTGTTCGATTTCCATGTGTTCGTGTTTCATACTATTCACTGTGCAGATGTACAGTGTTACACCTTTTAAAGTTGCTCATTTTTAAACTATTTCAAAGTATTTTAGTTTGCTATTATTATAATAACCCAGAGCTAGGTTGGCATTAAAATCTGTTTCCTTACTGAATTTGTTTTCTCCTCTTATATAGGGTTAATCATAGATTACTTTTTTTAAAAAGAGCATATGAGCTATCTCCTTTTGTTCTTTGTTTTTTTACATTGGATGGGGTAGGGAAATAGACATAGTTGCACAGACTATGGAAACATACAAGGAAAAAATTAGGTCAAATTTTGTTACCTCCAACCTTGAAGGAATCTCTTCTAAAATAATTTCTAGCTTGTGTGTAGTGCTTTTCATCCCAAAGTGCTTTAGAGATCGGTAGGTCAGTATCGTTATCTCCATTTTACAGATGGGTAAGCTGAGGCCCAGAAACCTGCTCAGGGTCAACCCACAGCCGAGTAGGAGAACTGGGAATGAAACCTTGGTCTCCTGAACTGTAGTATAGTGCACTTTCTGTGGGTCACACTGCCTTCCAGTGGAAAAGCTTGTCTACAGCTATGTGATTACAAATAAATTACAAAGCCCTCTCATCGTTTTGACATAAAAAAATTGTCAAAAATGATGATCCCTGGCTTTTGGTGATTCTAATAGCTGTTGCAGACAGGGGATGGGTAGCTCTAGTCTGTGATAGAAAGCCATATTGGCACTCATCTCTGGTAGTTAGTTTCTGTAGAATGGAAGCTTTAGTTTTTTGTGTTTTAAACAAAGTAAACTTAAGGCCTGTTCCACTGGGGTTCCTGCCAGGGTTACAACTGTGTAGGTTGGGCCTTTGTTTCTAGCTCTTCTATAGCAAAGAAAACTGTCACAAATAATTGCAGAACTGCTTCTGCGGAGAAATAATAGCTCTGAAAGGTATGAACTGTGCCTCATCTCTGTTAGCACCAGCTCCCTTCGCAGTCTCTCTGCTGCAGCCTCATTCCTTCTGCTTTCCATTTTCTTCTTGTCTCTCCTTCCCTCTGCTATCTATTCCTAAATCCACGTGCTTATTAATTGATCCCTGTACCTTCTTCCCCTCAATGTGTCCCCCCCACTAAATAATTAAAAACAAAAATGCAAAACTCACATGGCATTTGCTACCCATCCGTCTAGTTGTTCTGCTCGGATGTTGCATCTCTTTCCCTCCCACCCTTTGTCTCTCTTATTTCGTTTAGACTGTACAGTCTTTGAGGCAGGGACTTTCTTTGATTACATGTTTGTACAGGTCCCAGCATCAGTGAGCCCAATATGGGACCATTAGGTGCTACTGGGTGTGCTAATAACGGGGGTGTTGACTTTCCATAATGATGACTCTCTCTCATATTCACATATATTTGTAAAACTTTGTTAACAATTTCATGGCTGATCATCCAATTTCTGTGGAGGAGATTTGGGGTGAAATTTGGAGCAGAGTATCCTTTCTGCAGTCAGACCCCTGCTTATAATGGCTTGATTGCAGGTGTAAGGGGTGGAAATGTATGTCAGTAGTTGTTCAGGTTTTATAGATGATTAAATAGAATCCACCTATGTATCATTTTGTCTAGTATCAGTTACAACCTTCAAGGGAAAAACAAGTTTCTGGGTCAGCTCAGAGCATCATTAAAAGACAGACCAGGTGGTATTCCCAAACCCATGTGACGGACTCTTCTTTCTCAGCTACCCATTGAAGTATTTTTATAATTTTTTTTTATTACATCAGCAATATTGTGTTGGGTGTCTGTGTCCAACAGAGGCTGGGACAGAGGATGCAATTATCCCTCTCTTCCAAGAATAGAAAGACCTCTGGCTCCTGCTTGAAAACTGCTTGGGTCAATAAACCATCTGGAAGGAGAGCTTGGGGTGGATGCTAGATCAGCACCACCTTACGAGGAGACTGGATCACCTTGGAAAATCTGATTAGGTAGGTCTTCTTGGCTAACTTATACTCTGTGTCTGTGTGTCTAGAAGAGGGGAGGGTGGTGAGGAGTAGGACTTGCTTTATTTTTATCATTTGATGTAATTGCTGTAATAAGCACTCGGCTGCAGCATTCTGTCCCCCATAGCTGCACAGTACATGGACAGTTTCCTTAGTTGAGCATTTTCATGCCGAGACCATTGCCAGACCCTCCTTCGTGGTTTTTTGGGGAAAGACAGAATTTTACCCTCCTGACCCAAAAATGCAAATAATCCTTAACAGCAGCATCGCTCGTCTGATATACTGGTTTTAAAGTGAGGAGGGGAACCACAGATGTTCAGCAAAAGTAATTGTGAAGAAATTTTAAAAGCCTTCTGTTGCTCTGCCTGTCCCTTTAAAACATCCCTGCTTTCAGTCTACCTCTGTCTGCCTCACTCAGGTCGTTTCCATGACTCTGTCAAGATAAACAGTTCCATTCTGTGGACCCTGAGGACACAGATATTTGTGATCTGTTCTGCTTTGTCTTGCTATATGCCTAATGTAATAGTAGCCAGGTGCTGGGTTCTTGGCTTTTAATATGTCCTCTGCAGGGGCGGCGAGTTACATGGGCTCATGGTGCCTGGGCTCCACCAATATTCAGGGCCCGGGGGCCTGGCTCCACCAATGTTTGGGACCGGGTCTCTCCCCTGCCCTCGCTTGCTGCCCCCACTTGCTGCCCCGGAGCCTGCAGCTCAGGCTGACTCTGCTCTGCTGGCTTCCAGCATCAACTGCTGCCGCAGGGTCCTAGTGCCCCCCGTCACTGGGCCAGGGCAGGCTGCCCTTCCGCCTGAACCCTGAGCCTCTCCAATGCCCCAAACCCCTCATCCCCAGCCCCAGACAGAGCCATCATCCCCCTCGCACCATAACCCTCTGCCCCAGTCCCACAGCCCTCATCCCTGTACCCCCTCCTATCCCCAAACTCCATCCCAGAGCCTGCACCCCTCACCCCCTCCTGCCCACCTCTCCCAGCCCGGAGCCTGTCCCCAAACTCCCTCCCAGAGCCTGCACCCCAGCCCTCTGCATTCTCTCCCAGAGCCTGCACCCCCACTCCTTGCCCCAGCCTGGAGCCTGCACCCAAACTTCATCCCAGAGCCTGCACCCCTCCCCCACACAAACACCCTCCCAGAGCCTGCACCCTGAACCCCTCCTGCACCCTAATCCCCAGTCCCAGTCCAGGACCTGCACCCGAGACCTCCTCCCCCACACCCAAACTCCCTCCCAGAGCCTTAGGCAGGTGGGGGGGCGGGTTCTGGGCACCACCAACATTTCTATAAACCTGCCACCCCTGGTCTTCTGCTCTTTCTGTTCCCTGCCTGGTCTACCAACATGGAAAACAATGCCCCATCCTGTTGACTCATTGTGCCCAGAACCCTCCTCCATTCCTGAAATAGGATTAATATTGGAGGCAGTTCTAACATAAAGATGGGGCACTTTTTTTCCCTTCCCTTTTTACATAGCTTGTTTCTACTTATGCTGGGCTTGAGAATCCTGTTTCCCATATGCTGTTGCCTGGGGCTGTCTGCCACAGGCTCATTCCCTTATCTGGTATTCTCTTAAAGGGCTTTTGCAACCAATACAGCTGTTGTAGGAAAAAAAACATGTATGCAGAATGATCCTTTTAACAGGTTTATTTTTATTCTGTATCAGGTGCTTAAGTGGATTTTGCTTCATTTAGAATTTCCTAGAAGATGAATCCAAGTGGAATCTGCTGCTGTCAGGTCCTCTCAGGTCATGTCTCAGCACACACATAATGTGTGAACCCAGGAACTGCTGTGCTGTGCTCAGGGCAGGGGCAGAAGGGGAGGGCTCATCATTATTTAGAGGTAGATGCAGGAAGTAGTGAGCTGTTTACCATGAATACCATGCTGTTGGCTGCGTGTGCGGCTTTCAGGTCAGACTTTGAGGTCCTGGTTGCTCTGCTAGGACTTTAAAAATGCTATGTCTTTTTTCATAAGAATGTGGGTTTGTCCTTGTGCTGTGTGTTGTGAAGGCACAACATGAGGGAGCGGCAAGCTCTGGTTGCTCACTCCGGAGGTGGCTGCATGTCAGTGGTGCTTTACTTATGTATATACCCTATTTTGTTTTGGAATCAAAGGACTGAATCAAGAGACATGTCAGATATTAACAAATTAATTGGTTTTAAAAATACACCTCCTTTCCTGCTGACAGAGGTAAACAGGACCCTGGCCCTTACCATCAACGTGTGATGCAGACCTGTTGTAATGTCACACTTTTTGAGCTCTTGCAAACAAGTGTATCCTGCAAAATGCTAGAGCTGGCAAGGAACTAGTCAGCAAGTTGACTGGGAAGGAACAGTACAACCTTGAGCAAAGCACTTTGGAATGTAGCAGGTTCCTGATAAGAGGAACTGGGTGGGCGAGTCTTTTGCAAGTTGTAGTTCCACGGAAGGGCTGTGTTTCTAGGGAAGCATAGCACTCTCCTTTTTAAAACTTTGGTTGAAGAACTGTGAACACGCTGAGCTGTGTGGGATTTGTGGGAAGATTTTGCTGACCCCTTATGAGCTAGATGAAGGATTTTTATCTACAGTTGATGTTACAGAACTTTACATTTTTTTATTGGCTTTAAAAGGGCAAATAAAATCATCCTATGTTGATGTAATGCATGTGTGAGGGAGGAAAAAACAAGTCAGTCTGAGAAGGAGCTTTTCCATACAGGAAAGGAAGAAGACAGTATATAAAATTGATTTTGGGGGGGAGGGAGGGAGTCTTCCCTGTCACAAAATAAGAACAGGTAGCACTAACAACACTTGCCAGGACCTATACATGCCTTAGAAAGGCTAATTAATTAAGCTTCACAGCCTTCCTATGAGGCAGGCATTATTTACATTTTAGAGAGTGGGGAACAGAATGAAGGAGACCGGAATTAAACACATTCCAGTTTTCCTGTGCTACAGGATTGACTTCCAGATTAACCGGCTCTTCTTATTTACATTTCTCCAAACGCAGACTTGCCTGTTGTTCTTGGTGCTTAAGAAGTTACATTTACAGCAAAGGTCAGTTGCATTTAAGCCTGAGTTAACTTGTCAGGATTCTCCCTGCCAAAACTCCCCTGAAATTTAGAAAGTCCCCAATTAGGCCTTGTTAATGTTCATTCTTACGTGATCAATGAGGTCATGGCATGGCATGTTCAGTCAGCCAGGGAGTGCAACTGTACTGTGAGAACAAATGGGGTGGTTCTCAAACCGACCCATCTCTTCCACCTTGGCTGAGTATCATAATTTATTGCAGCAGCACCAGTCCTGGACCAGGGCCCCATTGTGCTAAGTGCTGTACAAACACAGAACAGAACAAGAAGACTGTTCCCCCTCTGCAGAATTTAAAATCTAATAAGGGTACATCCAGTTCTCTTCTCGCTTTGACCTGAGTGACCCTACAGTCTGTCACTTGCTCTCTCCCACATGGGCATCCTGACCACTAGGAAACCTTGAGAACCACAGACTGACACTAATCATTATGGTGCCTCTCCTGGGCTGAAAACACCAATTGTGTAGGACTCCCCTTCGTGTGCTAGGTGATGCAGCCATTCTTGGCAAAGGCACTGGTGACACCCAGTTACTTTCTAATGCTACCTACACAAGGAACAGGCTGATATTGGCCATGGAGAAATTGCTTCCACTTTCAGCATCAGCACCTCTCCTCCCCCACCTCTGCCGAGCACTCTGACACTTCATTGTGCACCTTACCTCTAACCCAGGGGTTCTCAAACTGGGGGTCAGGAGGTTATTACATGGGGGATCGCGAGCTGTCCGCCTCCACCCCAAATCCCACTTTGCCTCCAGCATTTATAATGGTGTTTGAATATATTAAAAAAGTGTTTTTAATTTATAAGGGGGGGGTCGCACTCAGAGGCTTGCTATGTGAAAGGGGTCACCAGTACAAAAGTTTGAGAACCTCTGCTCTAACCTCTGCCATGGCAAACAGTACCTGTCTCTTAGCCATACCTCCATCTCCTCTCCTCTGGACTGCTGCAATTCACTTGTTTTGAGGTTCCCTAAGACTAAACCTACTGCTGCACTATCCCTGGAAATGGAAACGCATCCACTTCTACGCTGGCCCCAGTCATTAGACTCCATACCAAATCCCCCTCCTGCTATTCAAGATCTTGATACGCTTACTTGCTCTCCTTGCCATTCAATCTCCTCACTTCCAATTCTCCTGCTTCCGCCCTACACCCTCTCCAAATCCCGAACATCTTTCTTCCTGGCCCTGTCTCTTCTCCTATGCTGACCCCCACTCTGTGCCTAACTTACCACCTCCTTCCTTTCAGATCCCTTTTTCAAGGCCCATCTGTGTGACTCTTATCCCTCTGTCTAATAAAAACAATTAAATTCTGCTCATTTTCTGGGTCTCTCTGTCCCTGAGCTCACTCACTGTCCCTAAAACTGATTTTTTTTTAGCTGACCTTCACCCCCTGTTCCACAGCATGCTGGAGATGCTGCTGGTATGGTGTTAGAATCTGCATAGTTCATGCTTTGAGACGGCACAAGATAGTGATACTCTTAGGAACTTTGCTGTACAAAAGATTGAATTCTGCGAGGAAGAGCCACTGCACCATGATGGCTGTAATAAGGTTGCCCTTCACTTGTTCCCAGACAGCCGTCCCTGTGGGCCGCCACACCCGAGTCCACATTGTGGAAGAGTCGATCAAACGAGGGAATACAACACTTGGCAAGAAGCAAAACCACCCGCTTGCCTGTGCAGGTTTGTGAGATTGCTGTGGAGAAAGACATAAACTTATTAAAGAGGTGGCTTGTGGCTGGGCTCCTTGAGTCTGCTGCCAGCTTAGTGCCTGGAAATACATTATAAACATAGCGCCTGATTCTCCTCCTGCTCACATCAGCAACTCCATTAATTTCAGTGGCGTTACTCCTGACTCTTAGCAGCGTGTGAGAGAGGGGGCAGAACTGGGCCCACACTCTTCACAAAGCTGCTGACTAGAAGGTGTTCTGAAGAGGGTGTCTTGCCCTTGCCCCCTCCATCTGACCTAACGGGCCCAGTGGCATCCCAGCTGCAAGAGGTGCTCAGAGGGCTATCCGAACAGTTGTTCATTTTGTCCCAGGATGAACTAGCTGTGGAGCGTATGCGGCTGTCAGCAGCCAAGATGAATGGACTGCTTGTTTGCTCCATTCAGAAATCCCTGGTCTTCAGGGGAGGTCAGAGCCAGGATATGTGCTGGAGGAGAAGCTTTGCTTACAGAGAGCCTGCTTTGGGAGTGTGTGTGTAATAGGGTGCAGGAAGCTGGAGGCAGAGATGAGAAAACATTTAATCCCTCATTTGCTGAGCCATAAAGGTTTGTGTGGTATCAGGCTGTCCCTGTGCTTCCCTCCTGCTTTAATGACTGTGATGATGACTGACAAATGGAGGAGGCAGAGCAGTGAAAACAGGAAACATAATCCCTCAAAAATAATCTATTGCGAAAGGGAAGGGAGAGATCATAAAAGCAGGCTGGTCCTTTAATTATGGGCCTGCTTGTATGGAGGTGGTGACTTAGCATAAGGCACCACCTGTGTTCTCCATGGGGCTAGTGCAGCATCCTTTGTTCTCTGTGGGGTCTCTCCATGGTGGAAGTGTCTTATGGTGGAAATCACGTTCCTTGGTGTGGGGCCACTGCTAACCACAGACTTTAAGAGTGATTTGAACTTTAGAGGTGTGGGATAGGACATAAATGATCTGGAAAAGGGGGTAAACAGTGAGGTGACGACATTTGCAAGTGATAGCTATCTTGAGTAATTTTGTAAGTCCAAAGCTGACTGCAAAAAGTTACAAAGAAATCTCCGTGAATAGTGTGACTGGGCAACACAAAGGCAGATGAAATTCAGTGTTGATAAATGCAAAGTAATGCACAGTGGAAAACATAATCCAAACTATACTTACAAAATGACGGGGTCTAAATTAGCCATTACCATTCAAGAAAGAGAACTTGGAGTCATTGTTGATAGCTCTCTGAAAACATCCGCCCAATGTGCAGCAGCAGTCAAAAAAGCTAATAATGTTAGGAACTATTAGGAAAGGGATAGGTAATAAGACAGACAACATCGTAATGACACTATATAAATCCATGGTACGCTCAGATGCATGCAATTCTGGTTGCCCAATCCCAAAAAAGATATATGAGACTTGGAAAAGGTACAGAGAAAGGCAGCAAAAATGATTAAGGGTATGGAACAGCTTCCATATGAGGAAAGATTAAAAAGACTAGGACTATTCATCTTGGAAAAGAGATGGCTAAGGGGGGATCTGACAGAGGCCTATAAAAGCATGAATGGTGTGGAGAAAGTGAATAGGGAAGTGTTTTTTACCTCTTCACATAACACAAGAACCAGGGGCCATCCAAGGAAATTAATGCAGGTTTAAAACAGACAAAAGGAAGTACTTCTTCACAAAACGCACAGGCAACCTGTGGAACGAATTCCCCAGGGATGATGTGAAGGCCAAAACTATAACTGGATTTAAAAACAATAGATAAGTTCATGGAGGATAGGTCCATCGGTGGATTTTTGCCAAAATGGTAAGGGATGCAATCCCATGCTCTAGTTGTCCCTAAGCCTCTGTCTGCCAGATGTCATGGATCAAAACAGGTTCTGGTCAGGCCTGCCCTGTGTTTTCCCCCTGCCTTTTATTGGGGCTGGTTATATTTGCCTCTAACTTCTCTTGCCTCCCTTCCAGAACTGGTTGGTTCTACCTCATCCTCCATAAGGGGAAGATTGCAGTGTGAGAAGGGAGACGAATTAGGTTGAAAAATGGAAATAACTAACTAAAATAATGTGAGGTTTCAGAGTAACAGCCGTGTTAGTCTGTATTCGCAAAAAGGAAAGGAGTACTTGTGGCACCATAGAGACTAACCAATTTATCTGAGCATAAGCTTTAGTGAGCTACAGCTCACTTCATTGGAAGCATACTGTGGAAACTGCAGAAGACATTATATACACAGAGACCATGAAACAATACCTCCTCCCACCCTACTCTCCTGCTGGTAATAGCTTATATCTTATTAGCTTATAGTTAATAGAGCCCGAAGAGTTCCCAGAAGTCACCTACTACAGGACAGGCCTAACAAAGAAAATAACAGAACGCCACTAGCCGTCACCTTCAGCCCCCAACTAAAACCCCTCCAACGCATTATTAAGGATCTACAACCTATCCTGAAGGATGACCCAACACTCTCACAAATCTTGGGAAACAGGCCAGTCCTTGCCTACAAACAGCCCCCCAACCTGAAGCAAATACTCACCAACAACCACATACCACACAACAGAACCACTAACCCAGGAACCTATCCTTGCAACAAAGCCCGTTGCCAATTGTGCCCACATATCTATTCAGGGGACACCATCACAGGGCCTAATAACATCAGCCACACTATCAGAGGCTCGTTCACCTGCACATCCACCAATGTCATATATGCCATCATGTGCCAGCAATGCCCCTCTGCCATGTACATTGGTCAAACTGGACAGTCTCTACGTAAAAGAATAAATGGACACAAATCAGACGTCAAGAATTATAACATTCATAAACCAGTTGGAGAACACTTCAATCTCTCTGGTCACGCAATTACAGACATGAAGGTCGCTATCTTACAACAAAAAAACTTCAAATCCAGACTCCAGCGAGAAACTGTTGAATTGGAATTCATTTGCAAATTGGATACTATTAATTTAGGCTTGAATAGAGACTGGGAGTGGCTAAGTCATTATGCAAGGTAGCCTATTTCCCCTTGTTTTTTCCTACCCCCCCCCCCAGACGTTCTGGTTAAACTTGGATTTATGCTGGAAATGGCCCACCTTGATTATCATGCACATTGTAGGGAGAGTGGTCACTTTGGATAAGCTATTACCAGCAGGAGAGTGAGTTTGTGTGTGTGTGGGGGGGGGGGGGTGGAGGGTGAGAAAACCTGGATTTGTGCTGGAAATGGCTCACCTTGATTATCATGCACATTGTAGGGAGAGTGGTCACTTTGGATAAGCTATTACCAGCAGGAGAGTGAGTTTGTGTGTGTGTGGGGGGGGGGGGGGGGTGGAGGGTGAGAAAACCTGGATTTGTGCTGGAAATGGCCCAACTTGATTATCATACACATTGTAAGGAGAGCAATCACTCTCCTTACAATAAGAAAAGGAGTACTTGTGGCACCTGAGAGACTAACCAATTTATTTGAGCATGAGCTTTCGTGAGCTACAGCTCACTTCATCGGATGCATACCGTGGAAACTGCAGCAGACCACGGTATGCATCCGATGAAGTGAGCTGTAGCTCACGAAAGCTCATGCTCAAATAAATTGGTTAGTCTCTAAGGTGCCACAAGTACTCCTTTTCTTTTTGCGAATACAGACTAACACGGCTGTTACTCTGAAACCTCTCCTTACAATGTGTATGATAATCAAGTTGGGCCATTTCCAGCACAAATCCAGGTTTTCTCACCCTCCGCCCACCCCCACCCCCACACAAACTCACTCTCTTGCTGGTAATAGCTTATCCAAAGTGAGAGTATGGAGAGTAGGATGGGAGGAGGTATTGTTTCATGGTCTCTGTGTATATAATGTCTTCTGCAGTTTCCACAGTATGCATCCGATGAAGTGAGCTGTAGCTCACTAAAGCTTATGTTCAAATAAATTGTTTAGTCTCTAAGGTGCCACGAGTATTCCTTTTCTTTTTGTAAAATAATGTGAGTTCACTGAAGCCCTACTGTGTTGCTGATGGAACTCTGCAATATCTCAAGCACATTATCAACGATCTACAACCTATCCTGGGAAACAATCCCTCACTCTCACAGACCTTGGGACACAGGCCAGTCCTCACTTACAGACAGCCCCCCAACCTGAAGCAAATACTCACCAGCAACTACACACCACACCACGGAAACACTAACCCAGGAACCAATCCCTGTAGCAAACCTCGTTGCCTACTCTGTCCCCATATCTACTCTAGTGACACCATCAGAGGACCCAACCACATCAGCCACACCATCAGAGGCTCATTCACCTACATGTCTACTAATGTTATATATGCCATCATGTGCCAGCAATGCCTCTCTGCCATGTATGTTGGCCAAACCGGACAGTCCCTGTGTAAAAATAAATGGACACAAATCGGACATCAGGAATGGTAACACACAAAAGCCAATGGGAGAACACTTCAATCTTCCTGGACATTCTATAACAGATTTGAAAGTAGCTATACTTGAACAAAAAAACTTCAGAAACAGATTTCAAAGAGAAACAGCAGAACTAAAATTCATTTGCAAATTTAACACCATTAAGTTGGGCTTGAATAGGGACTAGGAGTGGCTGGCTCATTACATAAGCTGCTTTGCCTCTCCTAGAATTGACACCTCCTCATCTTTGTTGGGAGTGGACTATATCCACCCTGATCGAATTGGCCCTGTCAACACTGTTTCTCCCCTTGTGAGGTAACTCCCTTCTCTTCATGTGTCAGTATATTTATGTCTGCATCTGTAACTTTCACTCCATGCATCTGAAGAAGTGAGGTTTCTACCCACAAAAGTTTATGCTCAAATAAATCTGTTAGTCTTTAAGGTGCCACCGGACTCCTTGTTGTTTTTGTGGATACAGACTAACACGGCTCCCCCCTGATATTCTGCAATATCTGTGCTTCTCCATCCTCCCAACTTCCTTACAATGCCAGCCTGGAGGATGCTGCTCCTGTATCACACAGACACAGAGTGACCTGAAGAATTGGGTGTTAGAGCAGTGAAGACTCCTGCTGGGGACACATGTTTTAAAAGCACCTTATTCACTGCTCCACAATGCTGTCTCCTCCCTATAGCATTCCTTCTCATCACATTACTAGGCGCAGGTGGAAGGATGGGTTTCCAGTTGAACTGAGACCTGCTCTACTCAAGTACATGAGGAGGGAAACTTTAGAACCTGCCTTGACTTCTCAAGAAAGGGATGGTGCGGCACAAGAAGGGAAACTAGGCAGTGTGGTATGATGGATAGAGCACTGAACTAGGACTCCAGAGATGTGGGTTCTATTTCCAGCTCTGACACTGGCCAGCTTGGTGATGTTGGCAAGTCACTTAATCTCACTGTGCCTCCATTCACCATCTGTGAAATGGGATAATGGTACTGACCTCCTTGGTAAAGCTCTCTGAGATCTACTGATAAAAAGCTCTATAAAAGAGCTAGGTATTATTATTATTATGGGAAAGATAAAACCTATTCAAATATTATCATCCTCTGCGGACAATGTTGAGTGTATTTGACCATGCATCTCCACCTTTGTCTGGAATGCCAGTGAGTACCCCTGAACTCCAGCCACATTCACTGGCTGTATGTTCCGGTGTTCTGATGATTAATCTAGGATTGATCTGGCTGTCATAAATTGCATTGTATCTAGCTGTGTATGTGGCTCTTGTAACGGTATGGGGAAGCAAGCTATAATGGCTGAGAGATGTTTTTCTTGAACAGTTAGGGAATGTTTTAGGAATGAGTGATCTATGTTCTAGATCATTCTGAGGTTGGTATTGATTTTTATGTAGCAATTGCAGGATTGAAATGTGGATATGTTGGTGTATTATATTAGTAGTCTGAGTTCAGACTATTCAATGGATACATGGGCCGCGGGTGATGGAAGGGAAGCAGTTGAGATTTGGGATGGGAAACTGATGAGAAGAGTGTAGATGGGGTGTTGAATTACTTTATTTATTTATTTCCTTACTTCTTATGCCAGGGGTTGGACAGCTATGAGTCTATAGCAATCATAAATCAAATTTAGTGTAGTTACTCATGAAGGAATTTCCTTTTTTTTAATAAGTGCTGATAGCTATCAGAGTTATGTATTATATGCCTCAGCATATAGGGTGCCGCATAGCCGATGTCTCCCATGGTCCCGCCTCCCCATAACCCTGCTTCCACTCCTGTGCTCTTCAGAGCTGCACTTCTCATCTGTGTTTGCACCATCCCACTCCACCCCACTTCTAGAGCCCATCCCCATAAGCTCTCCTGCCCAGACTGCCTCCATGGTTTGCCAGGGGTATGTGCAGAGAACAGCTGGTAAGTCTGTCTGCCAGTGCTATAAAACAGAAGTAGTAGACTGATCTGAGCAGTTCTGGCTGCTAATCTTAACCCTGCTGATTTATGCTATCCAGAACGAGGAACTCTGTGCTTAATTTTTAACATTTCAAAAGAAGCTTAGATTTCAGAAAGGGGGTTGGTGGGGGTCTGTGCAAGTGTGAGAGAGAGAAACTGGGAATTTGGGGGATAGTGGTGGTTTTGTTAGAGGAATCCAAAGAAGTTTGGGGGAAATCGGGGCAACATTTCCAGAAGGAGCATGTTTCCTCTGCAGAAGTTAGTAAATGTTATCTAGACACATTATCTGGGTTATTCCATTGTCCTCCAAAGAATTATTGTGCCAGGTTTGAAGGCTACGTATAATCCTTAAAATGTGAAACAAAGGGAGTTTGGTCCTGTGTTATGTGCACGTTGCACTGTCACCCTAACTAGGGAGTTGCTACTGCTGCCCTGTAATATATTCTGTTAATTACAGCTGCGAGCGATTGAGATGGTTGTGTGCATGTTCCTTTTCCCATCAGCCATTGCTCCCTTTTCCTGCCTTTTAATTTGCCACGTGTCCTGTCCCACCTTTTCTGTGGTATGTAAACACGTTGCTCATACCATTACGATATTGGCTGGCTGCCTTGCAAGACTGAGCTCTTGGCATCCAGCATAAATGTGCCTGCATGGGCAGCCCATGGAGCTCCCAGCTTGTTCCAGCCTTGCAGTTGTCTGCCTCTTGCCAATCACTGGCTAATGGACACTGCGAGTTACTGCAGTTGACTAGGATGCTTTCATTTCCCTTGTCCCTTAAGGGTTATGGACAGACAAGACTTTGAATGTGCTTTATTTCCAACCTTAACTGGACTTGGAATTTCCCCAGGTTTAAAAAATAGCCCTTGGAATAAATAACTGCAAGCTAAAAGGAAGGATAGGATGTCAGTACATGGGAAATTGTGTGCTTATTCCATAGCCTCTCCCTTTTTATTCCATGGTTGCTGATGCTCTTCTCTGTTGGGTGTGTCGGGGAGATCACCCATGGGTCCTTCTGCTGAAACATCTCCTTTTCCCTCCCCCTTCCGCTCCCGTCTCCTGCAGCTGCCTAAGTACTGAGCAACACAAAAGATATCTTGTTTGCTTGTTCCTCGACCACAGCTGACAGCTCTGTTAATGGTGTTTAGAATCTTTAGCTGCTGTTGCTGCTGCAGGAGCTGTGCTGGAAACCATTCAAGGAATCAACCCCCCTCTCCACATTGATGCTATATTTCTGGGCAGGGAGCCCAAGGACTCTCCCCCCAGTGACGTATAGTCCTCAAGCTGCTGTGATCCAGCAATATTTCTTTGGCCCCAGAAGACTCCCCTGGCAGGCCACCGTGTCATTTGTTGATCTGCCAGGGGAGGTCACTACAGGATGGCGTGCGGGTGGGAATACCTTTGTCAACACGTTGTAGCAAGACTTAATTTATTATTTAAGGATGGGTTTTTATCAAAAACGCTCTGCATAGGCCTAACTCTGCTCTCGTTGAAATCAGTGGTAAAAAGGCCATTGACTTTGGTGGGAGCAGTTAGGCGAACACAGAGCCCCCTTGAAAACCCTACTCTTAAAGGTAAAATAAAATACTCATGGAGATCTGCACTGCCGTATAGCAGAGCTATGTGCTAAGCTTCTTGCTTCCTGGGCTGGAAGTGCTGTGGAGGCAGTGAGCTGAATCCTGTGGGCAAGTGAGCCCCTTTCATCCCTTCAAAGAGTCTACTCTGGAGGATGGCAGGTTTCATCCTTCCATCGTTGGCTAATAAAGTGGTAGTAGCCAAGTGTGAGACAAGGTTGGAGGTGGTGGTGGGTTTGTGTAAAGCAGAGGAGGTTTGCAGAGGATTCTGATAGGGATGGGAAGGAGCTCTGCGGGAACAGGGCCAAGGTAAAGATCAGCTTATCTTGTGTAATGAGAGAGAAGAGGTTTGTAAAACCTTTTTGGTGCTGCAGATCTGCTCAGCATGCGCTCTGCGGTACCTGTTGATAGAAGGGTGAATTAAGGATGGAATGGGGCTTTGACATAGAATTCTCTGTCTCAGCCGGCACCTTATCGTTATTTGAACGTGGTCTGTATTTATGAAGCTTGAGCGAGAGTTACTACTTTGATGAGTGTTCATTGAAAGTTCTGAAGATGAGAGACGGAAACAAATCTTCTCTTGCTGCTTTTGTGTTGATAAGCTACATGCATCATCTGCCAAGAAATTACCAGCAGCAGCAGCGAGCAAAGACTGGCTTTCCGCTGGCATTGGTGATCATCTCTGGCTCTTGCACATATACTATTGATGGTTTATTCTGGATCCGCTCAAAATCACGTGATGGGGTCCTTCTCTGATTTGGATCCAGTTTTTCTCTGTGCTTGCAGATGTATGGAAATGGCTGCCTGTAAAATGTCAGATTCCGCGTGTCTTGGTTTGTCACCCCTCTTCGCTGTGTGGCAGACACACCTAGGATTGAGGCCTCTTTGCATTTTAACATCCTGAATGTGTAAACTGCTGATGTACTGTACATAAGGTGTCTCTAGGACTCTCCTCCCTCCTCCCCCCCCAATCTTGTAGTACCTGGAAACTTTTGCAATAGGCAAAGGAATCTAAATCTGTTTGTTGTGTAAACTTAGTAAATCCTGAAAATGGCAAATCTTTATAGCTGTTTGGCTGGCATTTTTGGGACGCTGCCTGCGTGAAGCCAGTGAGAGTAATGCCTTGTAAAGTGCCAGTTCTGTTTTTGGCTAGGTGGGTGTGTGACTCGGGCACAGGGGCATGTTTCATTTATATGTATGTGTTCGAGACTGCTTCTGGGATGGGGGCAGCTGGCATTTCTCTGTGTATGGGATATGCCAGGTGGTCTCTGGAAGAAGTGTGATCAGTAGAACTCTTTAGCCTGCACCTCATTTATAAAAGGTCTGCAACACCATGATCTTTTTATATAATCCTCCATCAAGATGAACTCTGGGGTCTGTCCAAAACGCAGCCTGGCACAGCTGAGCCCTTGTGCCAAAAGTGCACACTTGTGTAAACTGCAAGAACCATTTGTTCCTTCCTGCTGACAGAAAGGTCCAAGGATGACGTACTACGCAGAAGACCTAGCAGAAGCCCTAAGGAAAATGCACCCTGTCACACACTGCATCTGCAAAGTTTCAAACGCCTTTTCACTTAGCTTCGGTTCAATTGATGGGAGACACCAAGGGAGAAGTTTGTGGTGTTTTGTTGTGTTGTTTCCCCCCCACACAGACAGGAAGCAGAGCGGAGGAGAAATCCAGAGGTGTGGAGCTTGGAACTGTCATTTTTGGAGGAGTGGGAGCTAATAGACCCGGCTTCATACGTGTCTATGACTGGTGGTGTGTGGAGGTGGGAGGGGGTGAGGTGGGGAAAATTTCACCTGAGGCTCAAGTCTAAACAAATAGTCACCCTCATGGAGCAGGGCTCTGTTTTAGGCATTCAGGCTTAATCCAAATTGACACCAACTATGCAGAAGTCTCTAGCTGTATTTCTTCCTTCCACACAGCAAACACAAATACAGAATGCGCAGTAAAAGCTGAACAAGCTGAAATAAACCACTCTCAAACTAAAGTCAGTGTTTCATCTGCTTTTACTGAACTGGATTTTAAATTGATTTAAATTAAGTTGGTGCAACATTCTTATGCAGACAAATCCTGAGACAGGATAGTGGTTGGTCTTGGACAGGACGTGCTCTGGAGGGAGGTCTCCATGGATGTAGCGATCAGTTTTTAGCTGTTATGAAGCTGGATTTATAATCTGAAATTAGCAGAATAGCTTGGTATATTCTGTGCCTTTTATTTTACTTTAAAGTAACATTTCCCTGCTGAGCTGATCTCATTGGCTTATGGCTTTGTCTACTTTGCCACTAGTACAAGGGCCATCTTCAGGTTGGAGGGGGAACTGGGTTGAGGGGGGATTTGATAAATGACTCTGGGGACGTCTCAGCAGCATAATTTGACTATGGACAAGTGGGTTGACTTCTCGTGCTGGTGCAACGAGGCACCATTTGCCCAGTGCAGTCCAGTAGGAATGACCAGCTGTTCTGCCTTCCCCTTTGGCCTGTATTCTTCGCTCTGGGAGTATAGTTGGGCCTCTGTGAGAGCTAAAATTGTAGAAGCCTTTGTATTAGTTTAATATTTAATCCCTGGTGGCTAAGAAGATGGGATCCAAATTGTAAAATGTGGAGTTGCTCTCTCTTTTTAATGGCATTTAGTCTGTAAATCTGTATGGGACTGTGTAAGCATGTGGGACTCACCCCTCCGGCGCCTCCTGCTGGTATCGTGGGAATTAGCTCTACTTCCAGCCTTGGAGAACCCTCTGCAGGCCAGTGTCCTGCTTACTCCAGGCTCTCATGTCCCTCCCGGACCCGGTGCCCCTTGTGCACCGGGGTGCTGCCCCCTGGCAGTAACCCCTCACTTGCAGGGTCTCCCCACCCAGGGGAACCCCCACCCCCTATCCCCACTTCGCCTCAGTCTTTGACTACTGCCTAGTCATTATCTAGCCTCCGTTCACTGGAGCTGACTGCAGTATATAATAAGCCACTCATCACAGGCAAGGGGAGTTTGGACCTGCTGCCTCTGCCTGCCCATGGCCTGCCCCCTGCAACCCCAGTACCTGACTGGCCTTCAACTAGGCCACAGCTTGAGGGGTTTCAAGGCCAGAGCTCCGCAGGCCTTCCCCCAGCCCTACTCCACTCTAGGCACTTGGTTAGACTCCCCAGCAGCCAGGTGCTTCTCTCTCTACAGGCAGAGAGAGTGTGTTTGGATGCCTGGCTCACAGCCTCTCATAGGGGCCAGCTGGGCCTGGTTGGGGCCTGGTCCCAGCTGTTGCTGCCTTCCTCAGTCAGCCCAGGCTTCTTTTCCCCAGCCACAGCCCTCTATGGGGCTGTTCTAAGCCCCTCAGGGTAGTGCCTACCCCGCTACAGACTGTCATCAGCCAGGGTGCTCCTCCTTTGAGGTGGCATCTTTTTTTGGTTTAAGTTGGCTCTAGATGAGTGATCTTCAGAACCTGATCCATGGCTCCCTCAACTCTCCCTTTCATAAATCAGTTTACTTAAGCACTTGTGGCTCTCCCATTGCCTTATAGCCTGATGCTCTCCTCATAAGAGGGCAGAGGGCAAAAGAGGTTTTATCACAGCCATAATCCCCAGCCAGATGGTCTTTCTGGTGTTGAAAAAACATTTTGTACTCCCCAGCAGGCTAATGTCTTCAGAATTTGGTGAATAACTCTGTTCTGGCTACAGCTGTAATAGGCTGTAATTGCAAACAAATACGAGTTGATATGAGACACCGCTTTTGTGTGTGTGATGTAATATGTGACCATGTTTTATAGGTAGAGGTGGCCGTCTGGCCTTATGCTCTGTGTTGCAATGATGCTGAAATGCAGCTTTCCAAGGAAACCTGACTGTCTCACGGACTTAATGCAAGAGAGATAGGGCACCCTTCCCTACTCTCCCCCTCGTAGAGGTGTAGTTCTGCCCTTGCTGTGAAGAGGGAAGATGAAGTAAGGTGAGGTGCTCTGGGGCTTTGCAATTTGATGTGCTGCACTGCATGTGTGTTTATTTTTGAGAGATTCATGAGAGGGACTTCTGCCATCCAATCAGGGCACATCCTTCCGGTACAGTTCATCAGGAACAAAGTTTTCTTCCTAACCCATCTCACTCTTCCTCTCATATACCACATCAAAAAACATTGTCAGAAGAATGTGAAAGTTGGATGGTTAGCTACACTAATATCAAAATGATTAAGTTAAGGTTGAACAAGTACCCTTACTGCTGATTCCCTGTCTGTTTGCATTTCCTAGGGGGAGAGGGGTTGGTTTAAAAAAAAAAAAGTGTACTATACATGAAATGATTCAGTAAGGCACTGGAATGCTCTACCCAATGCACCATCTGAGCTCTGCAGGAGAGAGCTCCGATCCTGTGGCCTTAGGAGCCATGCGCCTTTCACCTTCCAAAGTATGCAGGGGTGTGTTTAGAAAACTTTGTGCACCCTGAACATGAAGTCCTCATCTCCGCCAGGCTTCCACCACTACTCATGCAGTGAAATGAGGCAAGGGCTCCTACAGAACTTCCTTCTTTGCTTGCTTTCACTGAGGGCTTGTCTACACTGCGACATTGTCGACAAAACTTTTGTCTTTCACAGGTACTTAAAAAAGCCTCCCCGCGAAAGACAAAAGTTTTGTCAACACAAGTGACAGTATGAATGTGGCTTTGTCCACAGGAGCGCTCTCCTGCCGACAAAGCTAATGCTGCTTGCAGGGCTGGAAGTATTTTGTCTTCAAAAATGCCAATAAAATACCGACGGAGAGCATTCACACACCCTGAAGCAGCCTTATTGCTAAAAGCTGCGAAGTGTAGACAAGCCCTAAATGTTTGCTTGCACAGCTAGGTTATTTATTGATGTGTGTGCAATATGACCTTTCTTATCTGTGTACTTATGAATTAAATGAGAAAGTGTACGAATTGTTCTGATCATATGCAGCACATTCAGGGGCTCATAATGCTGTCAAATCTCAATAATTTTTCAGCTAGTTGCCCAAGGGCACTTCTCTTCATTGAAGGCTATTTCCCTGCTCAGTTGTAATTTCTAACCCCAGCACTTTCTGTGCCACAGCTGTTCACAAAATTGTTGCAAGATTTTTTTATAACTGGCCAGGTGTATTTTAAATTTGTTTTTCCACTTTCCCTGTACTCAAAAATGGCAGAACTGTTTTGGCTCACATTTTTCAGAAAAAGTAAATCACTTTTGAGGAGACCAAGACTGGAAATTTTAAGCCTGAGAGGCGAATATTTCAGAAAGTTACGTGCGCCTCAAACCAGGGACTTAGCCTAGAAATCTCTTTGCAACCTTGACCATAGCTTTTGTGTTATGCTGCCATGTGCCTGAGCTTAGAGATCTTTTTCCATCTGAAGCTGGGAAATCTTGCTTTGAACACCATTGTTATTGCAGTTGCCATGTTGGCATCTGTCCTCTGGAGTGTGGCGATAAACTTAAGCGTCCTTCACGTGTACCACTCTTAGAAGGTGAGATGGGTGGTTGCTGAGATCTAGGTGGGTGGCCAGCTAGCCTTCTCTCTGTATCTCTCAAAATGGGCATTTTTATTATTCCAGGAAAAAACCTCTGTGGCAGGCTCCAGTCAGAGCCCTGGCTGCTAGGTACAGTATGAAAGCATGCTAAAAAATTGTACCTCTTGCAATATAAATAGAGGGGAGCCAACAAGTCCAGAGTTTGGACTAAAATTCCATTTGGAATGTACTTGTGCTATCTCTGTGCAGCATCACATGGTGTAAGTGCACCAAATTACTTGCTTTTCGCACACCCTTCCCATACACAGGGCCATGTTTTAAGAACAAAATAAGAGCCAGGACTTGGAATTTCCTGCCTTTTGTTGCCATACTGTAGTGACAGTTTATTTTTAAATCTAATTTTTGGCCCTTAATTTCCTTCAGTTTGTCTCTGTTTAAATTAGTCTTTAAACACTGCTGCCACTACCTTCTAGCAGTGGGTCAGACAAAACTCTTTTCCCCATCCATTCCGCTACCCCTACAAGCATCTTTGCTTCAGAAGTTTATTTGATCTTGGAGCCTGGCTTATGACCTCGAGGCTTGGCAACCTGCAGAGAAAGGAGTCTGAGCTAGGCCTACTGCAGAGCCGCGCAGCGAATGGAAAGTTTTTTCTTTTTTTTTTGGAAAGTAACACGCACTGACACAGCTTCTAGGCTGGCCTAAGAAGCTGTTTCAGGGCATGTTACTTTCCAAAAAATGGCTGTATGCTTTAGCTATTTAAACTCATTTTTACGGAAGAGCAGAGAGGTTTCTTCTGTTCTCCAGGAACCGAAGTCTGGCTCATTTCTAATCCCAGAATCTCTTTCACATTGATTAACCCTTACTAGTGAGCTGAGACGGATCTAGGAAGCTTTTATTTCCTCCCGATTCCCAGCTTGAGAAGTTCAAGATTCTCCTTACTTGTATTCTGCTGTGGTTGGTAGGCAACAGGTGCAAAATAATAAAGCTCCTGCCCTTATCTCTAGCTGTCACGACTGAAAGGGAGGGCTTATCTCTCCGCTCCATGTGTCCTAGAGGAAGCAGGGCTGAGGCAGTGAATCCCAGCCTGTGACAACAGGAAAACCCAGGATTCGGCTCTAAAGAGAGAGTAAGAGAATAATAACCCCCAAGCAATTGGAATCTGTATAAAGTGGCCACAGTGCTATTTGCCATGTGCGGCGGCCTGTTCCCATTGCAAGCACAGGTTCCCAGGGTTTGAGCCCTCTCATGCTGAATCAGCACTTTGGCAGCAGAACCTTGAGGTCAAAAGATCATCTTTCTACAAATCTTTCTATTTAAATGTCACCTGAGAAGCACACATGGCAGGCTGTAGTTTGGAATAACACTGTGGATATGGCTGGGCTCTGGAAGACTGCCTGGGTGCATGGACATGGAGCACCCAGGTATGAGCTGGCTATGTTTTCTTGTACAGAGGTCATTGGCTCATGTTGCTGTGCCCTTGACAGCTGAATATGATGTTGTATGACAGAGCATGATTCTAATGGTCATAGAAAGCCCTACTTTCAAACACCAAACGGAGAGTGTGAGGGGGACAAGTAGTTAGTGTCTCATCCCTTCTTATCTGAAGGTGCCATGTCATCCCTACATGAATTTCAGCTCTTTCCCAGGAATTGCTGCTCAAGTGCTTGCAGTCACATTGCAAGAGTGGCTTGAACAGAGAGCTCAGGAAAACTCATATTTCTCGTTCATAAGCTTTAGGGTTTTTCTCTGACACATTCTACCCTCCATATTCCACTAAACAAGCTGCAGTTTACTTGGCATTGCTGCAGGGTCAGGCTGTGGTTTTGGGGCCATTCTAGGAAGGGGAATATTGTGATTTCACAGGTGCTTAGTAAGTAGCAGATTGTAGCATGGAATTTCACTTGGTGGTGATGAGGGGCTGGGGATGGAAGGGCAAAGTTTATAGTCTGGACAGGTCATGCTCTTAGCCTGAGGATACTAGCTGTGGTTTTACTTGTTTGCAGCTTCTTGAGTCTTCAGGTGATGCAACAAAGAGCTCATGCTTAATAATGCTTGCGGACTCTTTAATTACCCCCAAAAAAGTCAACTTTCCCTTCACTTCCTTTTTCTTTAAATCATGGGTATCCTCCTCCTCCTCCTTCTCCTGTGCTGTAGCCCTACTTTCAAACACCAGTCCAGGGCCCTAGCATCCTCTCAGCTGAACACCATCTGGGATTCTCTTCAGAGCCTGCGAGTGCAACACCTCATTGGCTGCAGGGGGTCTTCGTCCAACAGTGTGAGGTGTACATGAATCCAGATCCCAAGTCTCCCACAGTGCAGAGATATCGCCTCTAGGACAACCCATCTGGGTGAATGTGTATGATAAATCTACTTGCTGAACCTATCTGTGTCTTCCCAAACCACGACTATCGAGCCCAATCCCCTGGGTTTCCTCAGAGGTGGATCATATATAACAGCTTGAGCTGGGAGAGGTGGAGCCAAAATTTTGATGCAGTGTTAGGGTTAGCAGCTGAGGAAAGGGTTCCTTTATGAGCAGCAGAAGAAGGAGAGGGCTGAAGGTATTCTGAATTTAGATTAAGTGATAGAAAGATCATTGTCTTCAACATCCTCTGTTTTCATTGTGAAGAGCTGGCAGGACCTGAACAGTAGAGGACATATGGGATTTTCAAAGGAGTCTAAGAAAATTGGGAACCTAAATCCTTTTGAATTTCAGTGGGAGCTGGCCCTATGGGAGTTGGGAACCTCTTTGAAAATGCCAGCTATAGATCTTAATGAAAATGACTCTTAGTGATTAGAACATTGTGCTGCTTCCTGAGAAATGGAGGTATGGGGGTAGGTATTAAGTGCTCTTTCACTCACAGTAGGAAAGCCATGGTTTCATCTGCACTGTGATGTCAACCAGGGGTTGGGGGCTCAGTTAAAACTCGGTTGTCCCCCAGTACAGTTGGAGCGTGGCTTGGCTTTCCCATCTGCTATGTCTCGGACTAGTGCCACAAGGTTGGATGTTGTAGGGCTGTAGCCTGGCTCACAAACGTGGTTAAAATGTTGTTCAGTCCCATCTACACTGCAGGACTAGAACCATATGTTATTCACATTGGGGGTAGCTACTACGAGATGTAAGTATTCTGAGCAATATCGCAGAGGTGGGCTCTCTTACTGTTGCAGAATGTGATTGGAGGGAAGTAGCTGTTGTGGGGGTGGGTACACTCTGTGTGGGACTATGAGATTGGAGATGCTTCGCTCATTGGCTCTGGGGTAACGCGGCATGGGTGGGTGCTTTCAGTGTGGCGAAGTGTGGCTGGACAAAAGTCAGTTGCACAGGACAGGCAGGCACTCCCCTTCATCTCTCCTTAAGCATTGTAGGTCTAGTCTCTGTTGTTCTTCTGCAGCTGATGTGGAACAAATGACACGTTGCTCTTTATGATGTCTCAAAGTGCAAAGAGATTGTATGTCTGCCGTTCAGCCCTGCCCTTCTCTGCCCGCCCTGTTGGGTGGCAGATCGGCCAGATGGTCACTAACAGCCCATTGTGGCTCCTTCCTGGTACCAGGTTTTCTAGGATGGCTGGTAAGAGATTTGTTACCACTGGGTGTGGCTGTATGGGTAGTCTTATGGTTCGAGGCTTTGGCTTATGTGATCCTCATGTTCTGCTGCTCTGTATATTTTTAACTGATTTCTGAATTAGGAATTAACATTCATTAATTAACAGAGTGAATTAACATCTATTCCTGAATGGTCCTTCACATTTCTGTCTGTGCTATCAAATCAGTCAGCCCCTCTCATACTAGTGACACAGGGGGGCGTATATCCCTTACCAAAGCCTCTTATAAGCCTTGTAAGTTTTCAGCTGATGGTTAACTGAAGGTTTGTTCGGGTAATAGTTCTATTTATTTTGCTGTCCTGTACTCTCCTGTAAGGACCTACAGGCTCTTTCATCCAGGGATATCAGAGAACTTTGCAAATGTTAACTACCTGAGCCTCTGAACACTTCTAGGAAGTAGGCATTATCTGTATTTTAAAGATGAGGAAACTGAAGCATAGAAAGAGACTCTGACTTGCCCAGAATCATACATGGAGTTAGTGGCAAAGGCAGGATAGAACCCAGGGATCCTGACTCCCGATCCGCTGCTGTAAAATCTATATAATGGTCTCTCTAGTCATGGCCTGCATGAGTCTTCTGTTACATGCATCTTGATAATAGAAAGGAAAATTAAACATAATACAAATCAGATTTATTGAGAGATCAAAGGAAATGAGAAGTTGGTGCTGTTAGATACTTTGTGCCTGTTCACATGAGGGTACCTGGGCTGCTTCCCCAGCAGACCAAGAGAAAGTTCTGTGACATAGAAGCCTAAACAATGCGGGACAAGAAGAGAGAGAAGGTTTTTACATCCTGAACTCTCCTAATAGTCTGTCTTGGCAAGCTCTGACAATGTGGACCCCCTTTATTTGTAAGGACACTTGCACAAAGCATTATTTTTTGTTGAGTTTCCTGTTGAGAGGGATTGAGAGACATTTTAATACAACTTTGCAAGGCTTGGGCTACATTTCCTGGTGCCTGTGTGCTGAGCTAATCCCATACTCCTTCCATCAACCGATCCCTTTGTGAGCCTATCTCACTAGCCCACCCATAATTTCATGGATTTTTGTCACTTTGCTTTTTTCTGGTGTACCTTTCAGTGCACCCCAGATTGTTCCAGCACGTGTGCTTGGTTTGGGAGGGGTATGTATGACATGTGCTGAGATATCTCAGCCATACCAGAATTCCAACCTTGGCACTGTCTGTACAACCTACATGGAGTGATTCCAGGCTTTCACAATGATTAAATTGGGATGATGATGGACGTGGTAGAGAAGGAGTCAAGTGGCCTTAAAATGGAATCTGAGGTTACTCTCAGTAGGAAGGTTGCTGCTCACTGGGTACCACTGACTGAACAGTAGAGTCTGCTGTGCATATCTGCAGGGTGCTGAGAAGTTCTTCGTTCTGATGGGCTTAGAGTATGGAATAGAGAACTAGTGACGAACTTCACTCTCACAAATGATATTGACTATGAGGGGTGGTGGGAGGTTCTATTTATCTCCCGGCTAGAGTGGTTGCACGTATAGTGCTTTAATGTTACTTATCCCTGGTTCAAGCTCCTGGGCTACTCTTAGTCTCCAGCAGTCTAGGGAGTCTGGAAGCTGCTTCCTGTCTTGGTTTCCCATGTGCCAGGAGGTTCTCCCTTCTCCAGCTGTCATTTTTAGGGAAGCCATATCCTCTCTTGTTCTCTCTCTCGAGTGAATTTTCTGTGCCAATAACCCAGCTGCTCTGATTTTATCATTGTTTTGAATTTCCTCTCCACCCTCCTTAGGAAAGACGGGCATCCCAGAGGCATGTGCCAGTCATGCTCAATTCTGACCACAGGCTGCTCTGCCCTGGGCCGATGCCATGTGCTGGAAAACTGATGTTGCTTCCGCACTACACATATGTAAGTGAATTGTTGCCTGTCTTGGCAGTAGCTAGTAAACAAGCTTGGTAACATGTTAGCAGTCTGGCCTTAAAGGTGTGCCCCCATGCAGTCACTCACATCTCTTGTGTCTCTTCTTTTCTCAAGTGCAGCAGGTGCTTACAAAGGTGCTTCGATGCAGACTTCCTGCAGAGTCCAGGCTAGCACGCGGTTCACTGGGAAATTGTCTAGGTATGAAATACTCGCATTTTGGGGTAGAAGTGTTGAAAGAATGTTCAGTGTCTGCGTAGGTGCTTCGCCTGAGGGAAGAAGGGTGTTCCATGGGTGGAATCGTTTCGCATTGTAACAACTGAATTCTTATAACAGCCTTGCCGTTAGCACTGCACCTGCCCGTCAGGAGCCAGGTTCACCTCTTCTTCCCTTTTCATCTCCTCTGTGTGTGGTCCAGACTTCTAATATGATGGTAGCCAAGAAATCTCAACTTCCTCCCTCCAAGTGGTTATATAGAACTTATAGCAGCAGATGATTGATTCAACCAAGGTCTTATTCAGTGTCTTGACAGGACAATTCTCATGGGTTTTTGTAACAGGGGGGAGGGGGAGATATTATATATATATATATATATATGTATATGTATATGTATGTATGTATGTTTTTCTCTTGGGGAGGAGCACTTGTCTTTGCTCTAGCATGAGAACAGGGAGAGATCAGTGCTGGAAACCAGGAAAAGACCTTGAAAACCAGCCCTGCTAGTGAATTATAAGTAACTAACTATATGAAGTAAGTGATTGTGGTGATGGGAAATGCTAATATTCCGTTCCACTTGGTGAAGCAAAATTGGAAGCTGTTGCCATTTAAAGCAGAAGCTCAGTAGTGAGTTACCCGAGGCCGTTCCCTCCTCTTCTCCTCTTGAACTCGGTTAACCACAGGCAGTGGAGAAAAAGGTTTAAAATATCCAGCAGCCAGATGGTCTGAGACCTGACATAAAAGCCTCTATTCGTGGCTGCATGTTTTTGGTTTTTTGTTTTAAATATATATTTTACCTACAGTGTTTGGGCTAATCACTTTGGCCATTTGATATGATGGAAAAGGGAATATGGTGTTTTGAGACCAGGCGCATAACCACATAACTGGCTGAGTGCACGGTGCCTGCAGCAATCTGACGAGCAATGCAACCATGGCCTTCCATTGTTCACAGGCCTTCAGATGTGGAGGGCTGTGTGCTGTACCCACGCTGGAGCATTCTCGGATTCCCTGTATCATGTGACCAGCGCTCAGTAGGAGGAGAGAATTTTTAGTGGGCTTCCAGGGAGGCCAAGAGCCTTTTGTAATGCTCTCTGTGCAGAACGTACTTCTGATAAAAGTGCAGCATGCAGCGTCCTGCCAGGCTGCTTGCACTGTGCCGTTTGGCCTCAGCCTGGTTTTGGGTACAGTGATGGAGTATAGTTCACATCTGGGTCTTGTGGACTCTGGACACTGGGGTGAGAATATTCAGACTCAGAAACCCTTCCCTGTCCTGTGCTTGTTGGAAGAATTCAGGGGCCAAGTAGGAAAGGGCTAAGTATGTGGGAGGTCAAGGCAGCTGGAGGTCATGGGCGGCCAGGCCCAGCTGCTTTACATACCAGGCCCAAAGAAACAGTAGGGAGAGGTGAGGCTGCCCTAGTCTCGGGAGAATCCCGGAGTGGGACCGTTTCTGTTTGTGCCTTGGAGAGAAGGCCATTAATTCAGGACTGTTTATGTTCTTGAAAGGGGCGTCAGGGCCTAGATCATGTCTGGATGAGAGATTTTATACAGTGCTGGAAACTGCATATTTTGAGGTTCACAGTTACAAATTTTGGAGCGGGCTGTGGAGTTGTGGTCCCTGTCCCAAGGCTCGCTCTCGAAATACGTGCAGCGCACCACAGTTGGTGAATGTGGACAAGGTGTGTGGTGCCTGCATTCCCACTCTCCTGGCTGAGATTTCCACCCACCTGCTGAAAAATGGCACCTGTAAGTAATGATCTCATTAAACTGGGTGGAAGAACACACAGATCCTGACAGTGGCCATCTACAGCGAGTGCCCTGAGAGCATAAAGTTCCCCTGTCCCACATGCCTACCCAAAGGGCAGGAGGAAGGGATAATCTCCCTCAGACATAGGCACTATTGGGTTAAGAGCTGTTCAGCGGACAGCTGGCATTTGCAGTGTTATTACTCTCATTTAGCAAGACCCCCTGCTGTACTGACTGCTTTTCCCGGCTCCTCGAAAGGGGATAATTCTTGACTAGAGTGTGCTGGGTGGTTATGCCTCTGTTCCTCAGTTTTTCCTGGGAGAGGTGCCAGCCTGGCATAAAGAGCCCCCTCTGAGAGCGGCTGATAGTCAGTAATCCCTTTAGAGAAGTCTGTGTACCATGAGGCAGCTGTGCTGCAGTTCCTGCTGTTTCTAAATATTGCTTTTCACCCCTTGGCCTCTTGCCGAGTCCCACAGCGAACTCGGCTTCTCAGAAGCTGCTGGGAGAGGGGGTGACGGCTGTTGTTCTCTAGAGACCCATCAGTGCTCGTCTTCCCCTGCAGGAGGGAACTGCCATAGTTGCAGGCTCATAGGTTATGCTCAAACCCAGGTAACCAAGAAACGGCAGCAGCACTTTGTGGTTACCTACCGAATGTCCCTTCTGGTAGCACTTCAGCTCCTGAGAAGCCCTGTTCCATTCCCACCGCCTCTGCTCCTGGGACTTGCCTCTCCTGAGGCAGAGCAGCAGTGTGTGACCTCTGTGTAATTGCACTCTGCAGGATGAACCCCCGCAGGGAAGCTTTGGAGGAAGGGCCTTGCTTTAAGGTCCACTGGCTTGCCTGTATCTAATCTGGGGAGCAATAGATAGAGCAAGCCAATTGGGAATGGGACCTTGAGACATTAGCTAGTGTGTGACGTTGTAGACTTAGAGACCGTCTAGCTAACTAGCAACTGATGCTTCCTTTAGAAATGGATCACTAGGGTGAGATATGTTTGCGCCTCCTCCCCAGCCCAAGCTTCACAATGGATCAGGTGCTGGGCACATGTGGATGGGACACCTCAGTGGAGTATAGTTTTTCCCATTCATGCTGGAGGGTGCTTCCCAACAAAGGTGCACCAGAAAGGTTCATGGGTCTGTCTGCCTTGAGTGAGTTGGTAGGTAGAAAGGCACCATAGCTCCACTCAGGCAGATATCATCTTGCACAATGAATTCTGCTTTCACCCTTGTGAACAAAATAAGCTATTAAGATCCATTAATGTGCATGGATCGTCTGTTCAGGCTCGTGTGGGTCTCTTGAGTGTTTGTTTCCTGGCTGCTATGTTTGAAGATATAAAGAAGGAGCAACACTTTGTTTTTTCTCCCTTGTGTCTCGTAAAAAAACCCCAGGATATTCCTGCAAATCCAACTGAGGGCAAAATTATCATTCAGCACAGCCGGATTTATTGGCCAATGCTGTATACCTTCCACTAACAGAAAATGTATCCTCCATAAACTAGTGTGATTGCAGAGACCCTCAGCCAACACTAGCTTTGGCATGGAGGGGCTGTTCTATTACCTCTTGCCTCACCAGTGTCCAACCATGGATGGGGATGGACGGGATTAGAAACTCACTACCATGGAAATGACAACGCAAACGGTTGTAACTGAGTGTACCAAAAAAAAGTCTGAGAACCTTCTCTCCCCCTGTTTACCATCTATTTCCCCTCCAACCCTAACCAAGTGATGTTTTTACTCATTGCATTTTTAAGACATTCTATACCCACTGTCTGCAGTTAGATTGCAAGTCTCTTAAAACAGGATCCTTCAGTGCTTTTGCAAATTTTACCCAAGTGACTTTGGAAAATGAGACTTAAGCTCCTGAGTCAGGTAGACATTTTTGGAAACGTTCCCCCCTTGCTAATTTCTATTTCAAAAGCCTAAATTTGTTCACCTTCCCAGGGCATGGTGCAATGTCTGTTTGCTTTTCCATGGTTTGTTTTTTGTTTTATTTTTGGTTGAATAGTTGGGGGTGAGGTGAGAGAGGCTTTTCTTCTGGGGGAAAATCTGGGAGGGGATATCTGCATGGCTAAATTTAACTTTTCTTTTTGTCCATGAGTTCCAATTGCTGTGTATGGTTTTTATAACGAATGTGTGCCCGGAGTGCTGGATGGGTACATTTATATGAATTGTAATAAATAGGCATAGTGCTTTACATAGATTATCTCTGGGGCTATGGAAATAATTAATGGCTCTGACTTTCTACTTTCCAGTGGGTATTTAAAGTTGAAGCTCTTGGCTTTCTTTGGTCCAGACTAAACCTAACATTTGGGGTGAAGCCCATCTTTTGTTATGTGTACATACAGTACCTAGCACAGTGAGGCCTTGACTGGGGCTACTAGGTTCTATCCTAGTTCTCAAACAACACACGAGCCCTGCCATCTTCGCCAGTCTTCCAGCTCTCCAATGACATGTCAGAATCATAGAAATATAGGGCTGGAAGGGACCTCCAGAAGTCCTCTGCTCCATCCTCCATCACTGAGGTATGACTGAGTATGCCTAGACCATCCCTGACAGGTGTTTGTTAAGAACAGGTTGGACGATCTCCAGTGGCAGGGATTTCAGTGCTTAACTTTCCTTATAGTTAGGAGGTTTTTCCTACATCTTCCTTGCTGAAGATGAAGTCTTTACTTCTTGTCCTACCTTCAGTGGACATAGAGAACAGTGGATCACCGTCCTCTTTATAATGGCCCTTAACGTACTTGATGACTGTTTACCAGGTCCCCCACTCAGTCTGCTTTTCTCAAGGCTAAACATGCCCCCTTTTTGTAACCTTTCCTCACAGGTCAAATTTTCTAAACTTTTATCACTTTTTCATAGCTCTCATCTGGACTCTCCAATTTGTCCACATCTTTCCTAAAGGGTGGTGCCCCTAGACACAGTACTTCCGCAGAGGCCTCACCAGTGCCGAGTAGCACAGAACAATTGTCTCTTCCATACGACGCTCCTGTTAATACACCTCAGCGTGACATTAGCCGTTTTTGCAAGACATCATAGCCATTGCTGTTACACTTTCACTTGCAGCAGCGTTTTTATTATTAATCCCAGGAATGTAGCTGTACACAGAGGCTGTGCAGGGAACAGACCCTGTGCTGCTGAACAGTATTGGCTCCATGCAGCTGAGTGTCAGAACTGCTGTTTCAGGGCTGCATCAAATAGCTTGAAGCTTTAAGGCTTGACCAAGCATCAAGCCAGCACATCTTCCAAGTTTCTGTAATAGTCCCAGTAAAGCAGGGCCTAAATATAGCATCTTTGCAGAAGTGTCCCTTTATTTTTTCCCCTGGCTGTGTTTATTTGCTTCTGATTTTACATTTGCTCTGTTTAAAAGAGGGCAGAGGTTTTCTATATCCTAATGAAATACTTCAAAGTGCATCCAACTGCTGTATGAAAGAGGGGTGATTAATATAAGTAAATAAATATTCTATAATGGGAACAAAGATACAAGGCTCTTGGCCTTTAGAGTTACCAGCAAGCCACAGCTGTGCTAAGTGCAGGAGTGTGATGATGGTTCTTGGTGCGTAGCATGCTATTCAGCAAGAGGATTAGGTGTATGCATACAGATGGCACTGCATGGGATATAAAAGTGACTGTGTGTCTGGCTGATCATTTCAGGAACACCTTTTTTCCACCACACTCCCTTTAAAATGGTCCACCAGGTCAGAAAGCAAGTGTAGTAGAAAGTGATGTCGGATTGTTCCTGCATCTTGCAGACTTTGCTGACCCACAGGACTGGGGTTATTTCAGCCCTTTCCCCTTTCCAGAGCTGTGTAGTCAGGGTGCTTGGGGCACATGCTTATTTGCAATACGGTTGTGTATGAGGTGAACTCCGTTTGGTAATGTTTTGCCTTGTGTTAGAAATCCAGGCCCTTGTGTGTCACCCATGGTCTCTGGCAGTGCTGTGGAAGCCATCACGTTCCTGGGCTGCCATTTTTGGGTTTTGCCATTAGCAAAGCCCCCAATTTGCCATTAGCAAGACCCCCAATTTGAGCAACACTGGTCTCCCTCGTGAAATCTGTATGGCATAGGGTAAAAGCACAGAAAAGACCAGATTTCATTGTCCGTAATGTGTTTTTCATGGCCATGAATTTGGTAGGGCCCTATTCATTGTGCCACGAGTATCCACATGTCCCTCCCTGAACTCTCAAAATTTTGTCCAAACAATGCTCTGGGCTCAGCGTGAAACCTGAGGAGGATTTTCTGGGTGCCAATCTGTTCATTGGAACAGCCAGTTCCTGCCAGCTGCAGGTGCCCTATTAAGGGTTCTCTTCTTAGCCACCCATGGATTTGGGGTTGCTTCTGCCTGCCAAAACTTGGGATTGAATGTTGTCCAGTGCTGAGCCCCTGGGAGATAGCAATGACAAGGATGACGATTAAGCACCTGTCACAATCATTTGATCTGTTCATTGCTCTGGCAGTCTGCAGGCTCTTTCGAGCGAGTGCCCTCATGGGGTGCCAGAGTTAGTGGAAAGAAGGAGGAGCTGCTGATTGGTGACTGAAACAATGGGAGGTGGTGTCCAGTTCCTGCCAGCTGGGTAAGCTGCCTCGGACTGTTCATTAGCCGCTCCTCTAACAGCTCAGGTTGGTGGCTGATACAATGGCAGCCTTGCAAGAGCTGCTCTAACTGTACCTGTTTATTTTCCTTATTAAATCCACTTGTTCTGGAGCAAAATGTTGCTCATGGCGGATCCCAGCCCTGGTTTCTTAAGTAGGTCATTGCTGTGGTGAATAATTGATTTGTTTAGGCTTGAAATGAGAAACAGGCCTTAAGTGCTGGTGTCAGATCCTGGTGATTATGGCAGCTCAGTCCTTCTGGATTCTCAGTGGCTACGCCCAGGGAAGGACTCACCGCCTCCAATGGGAAGAGAGAGTGGGAGGCCAGTGGAAGGTCAGGAAGAAGCTGTTTGTAAAACAAATCAGAGAAGTTTCTCTTGACAGTGTTGTGTTTAAAGTATCTGCTCTGGAGGTGAGTGGTGTTTAGTGGTTAGATCGTGGGGAATAAGAGCCAGGACTCCTGGGTCCCATTTCCAGCTGTGCCACCTGCTTGCTATGTGACTTTGGATAAGTCACTTAATTGCTCTCTGCCTCAGTTTACCCACCCATAAAATGAGCCTAATAATAAAAGTACCTATCAAACAAGGGTTTGAGACTTAATTAACATTTGTAAAGTGCTTTGAGCTCTGCTGGAAAGTATTGTTGTGACCTGGGTTATGGGGAGCAGCTTAAAGCACGGGGACTTGAACTGAGGTATTAACAGCAAGGAGCTTCATCATTCATTGTTAGGGCCCTACCAAATTCATGGTCCAGTTTGGTCACTTTCGTGGTCATAGGATTTTTAAAATCGTGCATTTCATTATCTCAGATATTTAAATCTGAAATTTCACAGTGCTGTAATTGTAGGGGTCCTGACCCAAAAAGGAGTTGTGTGGGGGTCGCGGTACTGCTACCCTTATGTCCACACTGTTCCTGGCAGCGGTGCTGCATTCAGAGCTGGGCAGCTGGAGAGCAGCGACTGCTGGCCAGGGGCCCAGCTCTGAGGGCGGAGCCGCTGCCAGCAGGAGCACAGAAGTCAGGATGGCCTGGTGTGGTCTTGCCACCCTTACTTCTGCGCTGTTGCTTTCAGAGCTGGGCCCTTGGTCAGCAGCCGCTACTCTCTGGCCGCCCAGCTCCGGAGGCAGCAGTGCAGAAGGAAGGGTGGCATGGCATGGTATTGCCACCATTACTTCAGCGCTGCTGCCAGCAGGGCACTGCCTTCAGAGCTGGGAGCCCGGCCAACAGCCACCGCTCTCCGGGCATCCAGCTCTGAAAGCAATGCCAGAAGCAAGGGTGGCAACACTGCGATCCGCCCTGAAATCACTTTGTAACCCTCCTGCAACTCCCTTTTGGGCCAGGACCCCCAATTTGAGCAACACTGGTCTCCCTCGTGAAATCTGTATGGCATAGGGTAAAAGCACAGAAAAGACCAGATTTCATTGTCCGTAATGTGTTTTTCATGGCCATGAATTTGGTAGGGCCCTATTCATTGTGCCACGAGTATCCACATGTCCCTCCCTGAACTCTCAAAATTTTGTCCAAACAATGCTCTGGGCTCAGCGTGAAACCTGGGGAGGATTTTCTGGGTGCCAATCTGTTCATTGGAACAGCCAGTTCCTGCTCCAGAATGTGGAGGGGCTGTTCTCAGGACATTACAGGTGCTGGAAAAGAGTAAGTGCCAGGTCACAGAGAAGCTCTTGTTGTGTTCTTCTGCTGCCTGGATTGCTGGCTCAGGCCTGGGTCAGGAGATGAGAAGAGAAATGGAAGGTTGGGGTGACAATAATTACAAACTCCACAACCACCACCCTGGACCCTCCCTCTGAGCAAAAGCGAATGTGAAATTACCTCAGATAATTCATCTCTCTCGCATTCACACAGCATGCATAGTCGATCTTGACATTTTTCATGCACCTGGTACCAGGGAATCCTCTAGTAAATCACCATCAGCTTAGGGGAAAGGAAAGGGGGATCTTCCAGAAAAGTCAGAAATCCCTTGAAAAGTTGTTTCCCTTGTGACTAGCCCTGTAGTTTGTTCCTTTGTTACCAACAGTCCTCAGTGGACTGTAACACAAAGACTTGTGTGGGGCCTGCAGCACGGAGAGCAGCTTGGTTGTGTTTTCACAGGTAATTCCTTCTCACGCTTTTCTCCCTTCCCCTACCCACCCATTGTGCAGTCCAGCTTCTGAACTGCTGCTCTTGTAGAGCCAGCCATGTGGAAATCACAGTTATGTGCTGTGTGCTCAGACAGCCAGTCTCTAATCTGAGTACCAACTCTCCTGCCTAGCTGGTCCTAGATCAGCATGCAGTCTATTTGCTTGTGGTGCTGAGCACTCTCAGCGCTTGTTGAAGTTGGTGTGGGATGTGGGAGCTCAGTATATTTGAAAATGAGACCATGGGCTTTTTTCTACCCGGCCTTTGTGCAGGGCTATTACTTCGAACTAGTGTGTGACTGGCTGACAGGGGCACCTTCAGCAACTGCGCTTTTAGTGCTAGCATCCACGCAGACCGCTTCACTTTGTGGGCACCCTGTTGGAAATAGGACAAAGCTTTGTTGTTGTATTATTTATGTGGGCTGTTAAAACTTGACTCTGCCTGTTGGAGCCTTGTACTTGCAGTCCCTGGAAAAGGGGACTCCTCATAAGCTACGTTGCAGAACGGTGTAGTGTGTTCCCTCCTCCAGATGAAGGCTGTGGGCTGAAGATGCATCCCCCGCCCCTGAAACAGCTTCTATACCTAGCTTGGGCTGCTCTGTCAAATGCAGTCTGTCCTCACCAGTGTCATAGTCTTAGGTTATTACATAGCTGCTTCTTGCAAGTGTATCCAGGCTAAAGTGGAACCACTGCCTTCCTTCCCAGAGGCCCCTGGGAAACCTTGCTACCCAGCCTGTGTCCTCCAGAGTTCTGTTGTCACAAGACATGGGCTCCTCTTGGATTGTCCTTCGCTCACAGCTATTTGATCTTAATGGTCTTTTGAAGCCTTCAGAGTAAAACAGCAGCCCTTGGGCAAGCTATAGCTCTGTCTACAGTACAGAAATAACCCACTGGACCAGGCTCAAATTGGGGTGTGGAAAAGGTATTCTTCCAAGCTCTGCCCACAGAGTAAGACCCACACATTCAAAATGCCAGAATGAAATGCTATTTTCTGTAGCTTGGGCAGATATTCAAAATAAGATCATGCAGCTCTCTGGCCTCCTTGGGCTTGGCTGTCTCTTAGTGAGGTTCAGATAAATCCATGGGCTGTGAGCTCCTCAAGATTGTTTTCCACCATGGTGTGGCTCCAATGCCCCGCTGGAGTCCTGGGGCTTGGCTCCTTCCTAGACTGAGTAGATCTTCATAATATGATCCTCCCTCTCTTTTTTTTTTTTTTTTTTTTTTTTACATGCTTTGAGCAGCAGAGGAATAGTTAACCATGTTGACATTTAAAGTACCCTCACTGGCACATGAGTGAACACCCATTGGAATGAATGGGACAGTCCACACTTCAGAGCTGTTTTTTCATGATCTTTGGACTTGTCTACACATAGAGCACTGCAGGGGCGAAGCTGCACTGAGGCTTGGTCTTTATTACAGAGTTAGGTCAACATAAGCTGCCTTGGGTCACCCTAACTGAGGAAGTGTCTGTGAGAGTCAATGTTGATGTAGTTAGGTTGATGTAGGGTCATTGTGGACACTGTGTTGCGTACATCGACTGTTACTGGCTTTCAGAAGCTGTTCCACAATGCTCCACACTGACACTACAATCAGTACAAGTGCTGCTGATGAGATGCACACCGCGGACACAAGGAGCAAAGTGTAGACATGCACAAGCAATGTAATTACTGCAGTGGCTATAGGCTAATGTAATTTAGATCGACTTAATTTTGTAGTGTAGGCATGCCCTGATGCAGCTGTGCCATTGTAGCGCTTAGTGAAGACACTACCTTCACTAATGGGAGAGCTTCTCCCATCGGGGTAGGTACTCCACCTCCTCAAGAGGCAGTAGCTATGTCAATGGGAGAAGCCCTCTTGTTGACATCACACTGTCTACACCGGGTGTTAGGTCAGTATAACGGTGTCACTTGGAGGTGCGGATTTTTCACACCCGAGGGACATAGTTATACCAACATAAGTATGTAGTGTAGACCAAACCTCAAGCAGACATGGCTGTATTGGTTATACTCAGGTCATGTTTTCAAGGTTTTCTTTATAGATGTAACAACTTGAGACTTATCCCTGGTCCACACTACAGAATTACTTTGGTGTAACTACATCACGTGAGTGTGAATAATCCACACCTCTGAGTGACCTAGTTGTATTGTCCTAAGCACCAGTGTAGACAGCTACTGCTTCTTGCAGAGGAGGATTAACTAAGCCAGTGAGAGAAGTGTTTTACGTGTAGACCTGACCTTTCTTTGTTAATGAAAACAGATTCTGGAGAACAAGAAGGAAGCCACTACATACTGGCTAAGAACAAACCGTGGAGTGGCCCCAACCATGTTATAACAGTTTCCTCTTACCTTGGTGCAAAGCAAAAAATAAACAAACATTGTTAAGCCTGGTAGGAAGCCATGTCCTACCGTAAACATCTTCCAGCTTTAAAAAATGTTTCATAGAATCATAGGGCTGGAAGGGACTTGAAAAGTCATCTAGTCCAGTCTGCCTGTTTCTGCCTTTGTTATAACACATTCAGTTTCCCCTTCCCTCTCCACCATGTTTGGGTCACAGCTGTGCTCAAAAAGATTTGTTAGTGTGGTGTAGACGGACAGGGCCTATCTGTTCAGTGACACATGAGTTAGTTGTTCTAGGCAGAGGTGATAACTCAGTGATTTTGTTTATTTATTTGTTAGTCTACATACAAATAAGATCTCAGTGTCTAGATGTAGAGCCTAAACAGGAATAGTGTCCAACTTTATTGGCCTCTTGGCCTTTTAATTTTGCCACATTGACTAGAAAAATACCAGCAGAGCAAAGGTGATCCTGATGGGGAATGGAGATTGAAGGTCTGGAAACAAGCTAGTTTTCTTATCAGTCCTGTTGATGTTATTGAATAAAATGTAAATCCCCCCCACTGTTACGGGAGGGACCTTCCTTCCCAACTCTCAGACCCATGCATTCCTTTAGCACAAACCCATGTTCGTACAAACACTTTCCCCCTTGCATGGCAGGAATTTCTCGCCGTTTCCAGTTAACTGCAGGAAATAGGCCTGCTCCTGCATGGTGGTGGCTTTTATTTATTTAATTTTTTTAAATAACCTCTGCTGTGGCATTTGTTCTATTTTCTGTTCGTTTTTTAATCCCTTCGGTCTCTCCAGCAGCTGACACTGCAGTATTTTGTTTGAAGTTAGGAGGAGACGTGAAGCTCTCTGTGGAAACGGCTGCTGGGAACACGGTAGGAAGCAGCATGCTGGTTATTGTTTCGTCTGTTCATCTGCTCGTCCTGCCAAAGAATATATCCTCACCAGCTATGAGACTCTCAGCAGCTCCAAAGTGGGGGGCCAGTACATGCTGTTTCCTCTAGGCTTTGAGTTACTGGATTTTCTGAAACCAGGTACTTTCTTGCAGAAAGGAAACTAAAACTATCTCCGTTCCTAATGCAGCTGCTGCTGTTCTGAAATGGGTTGGCTTGTTTTTGTCTCTCTTGTAATAATAACCGCATGTGTTAGTTTTTGTCCTGTCTCTAGTGAAACTGATGCTGCTCACCCACTGTGGTTTTGCTCCTACTCCCATTGAAGTCAGTGATAAAACTCCCATTGGCTTCCAGGGTGCACAGCTGTGTGTGTTTGTGCATGTGTGTCTGTCTGCCTGTGCGTGTATCATCGCAGTCAAATTGGCTTTCCATTCTTGAGGACTGGGTTGCAGACGTCCAGTGCCTTAAAACTTACATTACGCTTCTAGACTTACAACAAATGAAAGCAACTTGCCCTGATGCACAATCCCGAGCAAGAGATGGGAAAGGAAACGAGTCCAGCTCCTGACACTTACTCTGCTGAGAACATCTAAAATGCATACTGCCAGTACAAGCTGAACATGAAAATGTCTCCAGTCTAACCTTGAAGGCTGCCAGGAATGTAGAAGAGCAGGGGAGGATTCCAAAGGCATGGGCCTCGATGGAAAAGGCCCTGCCTCCTGCACTTTCCAGATTATGGTCAATTGGGAAAGGCTCACATTGACTTTGAAGGGCTTTGGAGCAGGCCCTGTATAACTGGATGGTGAGCGGTTTCAGTGCAAGAAAGAGATTTCGTTAAATGATCAGGACTCTCATTGTGAAATGATGTGGGGGGAAACTGAGGAAGGAGGAAGATGGCAGGAACTGCATGAAGCTGGGACATAACCTGCACTTGAGTCAGGAGTGGACACAGGCTTAGCCCCTAACACACTGTGCAGCTCTGTGCTGGGTGCACAGTGCCCACCTCTGACAGGTAGCTGACGGAGTCTCTCTCTCCCCATTGGCAGCGTTTGTATAACTTGCCGTTCTAACACTGAAATTAATAGAGCAGCACGTAGGCCCTCAGGTAGACTTAATCAGGGCTTTAGATGCTGATATGAAAATGTTGGAGCTCACTAGCTAGTAAACGGACAGCCCATGGAATGTGGGCATCACCAGCCGTCTCCAAGAAAGACAGTGGCTGCGTCCTGCAACATCTAGGGGTGGCTTTTCAAGGTTAGCTCCAAACAAGGAGCATTGCATCAGTACAGCTGAGAGGCTACAGCTGTGCGGATCGCGGTGGTGACTTTGCATATCCAGAAGAAAAGACCACAGCTTCCAAATATTCAGGAGATGGTACAGAGCCAGTTATGTGTGAGTGGAGCTTGCTAAACAGCTTCTTTACATGCTAATACACTTGCCCTATTTATGGAAGAGATACAGTGCCCTAGGAGCAGAATCTCCTCTGATTCTGTTTAGCATCTCCGCTTTCTCTTCATCCAGCTGAGCAGAATAAAGCCACTGGGATTTGACATGGCAAATATGCATCCCCTTTCCTTGTGATATTTGATCTTGGCTATAGGGAGAGATTGGCGCGCAGTGTGTTTATGGTGTGTGAGTCTGAGCTGGGGTAGGGGGCACGAAGGCTGAATCTACGTTTAAAATGCGACAGTGGCACGGCTGCAGCGCTTCAGTGTGGACACTCGCTACTGCAGTGGGAGAGGTTCTTCCGTCAACCTATTGCTGTCTACACTGGGGGTTAGGTCAGCACAGGATGGGGATTTTTCATACCTCTGAGTGGCATAGCTGGGTTGACCTACCTTTCCAGTGTAGACCAGCCTTCAATACCATCAGCCCCTTCCTCCTGCACTTAGGGGAGTGATGCCAGAGAAACAAACAAAATGCTTAATGTTACGCCTGAAAGTGCTTCGTGACTGTCCCTAGCACCTTGCACAGTTGCATTCACAGAACATGGGGTTGGCCTCCACATCTGGTTATTCTTGCAGAAGCTGAGTGCTGAGTTTGAATCCCACACCAGACCGCAAGCAGCTTCCATTGTAGGGAAAATGGTGCCATGATATATTATAATTTTGGTTTTGGTGTCTTTTTGGTCTGGCAATAAACAATCTAAAGACAGCGTTAAGGTTGAGAGTACAGACTTGTAACTTCAGGGTAAAAAAAATTTACAGGGACGTTATCCCCGAACCAAGTGTTATAACCCAGGAAATTCAGAGTTATGGTTAAACTTGAAATAAATCCAATTATATTAAGGTATGGAAGTGCACAGTCAAGTTCCCAAGGAACCTTAACTGTCTTGTAGTGACACTATGCATTAACTGTATAAGTATGATGACATATTTTAATCATTTGTGGTTCCAAATGAGATTAGGCTGATTTTTAAAGACCTATTTTATATTTTCATATTTTCCCCTTGAGTAAGACAAGTGAGGAGGACAAGGGAAACAATAAGAGCATGCAATTACCTGGCTTTATTATAATAATCCCTTAAAGATCACATTCAGTACCTAAATGTAGGTGTGCTGGGGTGGGGTCGGTGGTGTGTGTGTATGTGTGTAACTGAGAAGAGGTGAGTGAAGGAAGTTAGAGGGCATGAAGAGAGCAAGAGAGACTGGAAGAGAAGGATCAGGAGATAGGTAGGCTAATGGCTGGCACAGAGAAGGGAGAGGGCACAGGGTAGAGACACAGGTCAGAGGGATGAAGGTAGATGCTGGGGGGAGGCAACGCAGGCTCATCAGATCAGTTGGAAAGCAGGCAAAGTGAGATGAGTGTCAATGAACCCACCTCGTGGTGACAGAGGCCAGAGTCCTGCGGTTTGTGGAGTGAATTGAGTAGCAGCAAGGGCTTTTGTAGTCCACCCAGTAGCCCTCCAGGCATCTCACCGGTACATGGAAGGGAGGTAGGTAGGTAGGCAGGCAGGCCTTCTTCTCACCCCTAGAGTCCTGGAGGTAATTGGTGGGGATGTGAATGAGGTGGCATTGGCTGCTACAGGATGCTGTGAAGGCTCGTCTCCATGCCTACTGCTGCTCTTCTGAGTGGGCAGGAGTCTGCGATAGGCTGCCCCTTGTATCAGGGAGGAGAGACCCCCAATGATGATTTGTTTGGGATGATTGGGGACCTCCTGGGACCTGTTGTTTCTTGACAGACTGGCGAGTATCTGTGGGAAGGGGAGGCGGGCAGACCCCACTGCTCACTTCCCCTCTCCCTGGCTGCCGTACCGTACGGAGAGCTGAGTGAGACAAACACTTCCAGCCTGTGACTGGAAAATAAACAAACTGGGTTGAGTCTTCGTGGGATTTAGCAGCGGAACATGCACTGCCATGTCAGATCCCACTGCCTGACTGTGTGAAGGGGCGCCCTCAGCTACCTGAGACACTGGGCAAGAAACCTGCCTCCTTTCGTCACTTACAGTAACAGCATCCAGAGCAGCTGAAAGTATCTGTGCTGCTGGTTTTAGCCTATTCGCTCAACACTCTTTCCGCTCTTCTGGAGAGGACTTCAAAGCTTCACAGTCTGGGCCACACTGTGCCAGCCTGGGTTCCGAGGGATCTGAATAACCTAGTTTCCCTAGCACAACCGTCTTTTTAATCACAGGGTGGGAAAAGACAAATCTACTTCGGTTATCAGCATCAGGCCTTCTCTAGTGGTCCCTGAGTACAGGAACATGCTGCTTCCGTTGGTGGGGGTAATCTCCCATGGGGAGTAAAAGCAGAAAGCTCCTCCTGCCCTGGGACAGTGGGAAAACTCCGCAAATGAGTTTGCACCCTGTGCCCAGAACAAACAGTAGAGAGAAGAGGTGGGATGGTAATAATAACTATATTTTGTGCTTGTACAGTGCATTCCAGTTTCAGATCTCAGATACTCTGTGAATGCTAATGGATTCAAACTCTTACGAGGAAGGGAGAGAGGGCAATATTAGACCCATTTTACAGCGGGGAAGCTGAAATACAAGAGGTTAAGTGAATTGTTTAAGGTGACCCAGGAAGCCTGGGGTAGAGCCGAAACTAGAACTTGGCTCTCCTGAGTCCTAGTTCTGTGCCTTGCCTTTTCGTAAAGAGAGAGAGCAGTGTGGGACAGAGTGAGTTCTGGAGGTCAGAGGTGTGGAGACCATTCCCTAGAGTGCAGGGTAGAGAAGGTACATTGATTCAATCTAAACTAAATTAGCAGAGAGGCTTGTACCAAAAGATTTCAGAGTCAGCTCCTCCATAAGCAGTAAGTAAGTAGACAGTAAATTATCCAGTGTGGCCATCGGGAATGGAAGAAATATTCCTGCCTCCAGCTCTGCATAAAGAAAAGGAGGACTTGTGGCACCTTAGAGACTAACCAATTTATTTGAGCATAAGCTTTCATGAGCTACAGCTCACTTCATCGGATGCATACTGTGGAAAGTGTAGGAGATCTTTTATACACACAAAGCATGAAAAAATACCTCCCCCCCACTCTACTGCTGGTAATAGCTTATCTAAAGTAACCACTCTCCTTACAATGTGTATGATAATCAAGGTGGGCCATTTCCAGCACAAATCCAGGGTTTAACAAGAACGTGTGTGTGTGTGGTGGGGGGGGTTAGGAAAAAACAAGGGGAAATAGGTTACCTTGCATAATGACTTAGCCACTCCCAGTCTCTATTCAAGCCTAAGTTAATTGTATCCAATTTGCAAATGAATTCCAATTCAACAGTTTCTCGCTGGAGTCTGGATTTGAAGTTTTTTTCTTGAAGAATTGCAACTTTCATGTCTGTAATCGCGTGACCAGAGAGATTGAAGTGTTCTCCGACTGGTTTATGAATGTTATAATTCTTGACATCTGATTTGTGTCCATTTATTCTTTTACGTAGAGACTGTCCAGTTTGACCAATGTACATGGCAGAGGGGCATTGTTGGCACATGATGGCATATATCACATTGGTGGATGTGCAGGTGAACGAGCCTCTGATAGTGTGGCTGATGTTATTAGGCCCTGTGATGGTGTCCCCTGAATAGATATGTGGGCACAGTTGGCAACGGGCTTTGTTGCAAGGATAGGTTCCTGGGTTAGTGGTTCTGTTGGCTCTGCATTGCAGCACTATCTCACCTCTGCATGTGTGTGAGAGAGAGAAAGCAGTCTGATTATGAGTGGGTTGAAGAAACTTTTGAGGGAGAAAGTGCTTTTGCCTAATCAAGGCAGGAAAATGGGATTAGAGCCCTGTACGGAGGCTGATATTCTATTTGGATAATGCCAGTCTGAAACTCGAAATAACAATATTTTGCAAACTTGTCAGGCTAGAAAACTGTACAAGGGCCACATGAAAAAACAGATAGCTTAATTAGAGGCCTTTAGGTACCATGGTGATAGATGCTACAGTAAAAGCTTTTTTAACAGGCATGCTGGGGGAACGGGGGGGGGTGCCAGTAAATTAAAAATGCCAGTTAACTCAGAGGGAAGGGTTTGGAGTGCGGGGTGGGGGGTGTGTGCGCAGGGCAGAGGGGTGTGGGAGGGGCTGCGGGGCACGAGCTCTGGGAGGGAGTTTGGGTCCGGGAGGGGGCTTAGGGCATTGGGTTGGGGCGTGGGAGGGGGCTTAGGATGCTGGATGGGGGGACGCTCATCTCCAGCAGTTCCCTGTCCCCACCGCTCCTGGCGGAAGCAAGCAGGCACGCTGCCTCTGTCTGCAGATGCGGCCTCTGCAGCTCCCATTGGCCATGGTTCCTGGCCAATGGGCTGGGAGATGCAGAGTCAGTGCTCGGGGATGGGGGACGGAGGCAGCGTGCCTGCAGAGCCACCTGGCTGCACCTCTGCCAGCAACAGCAGGGATGGGGAGCTGCTTGCAGGAAACAGCTGGAATTGAGTGCCCACTGAACCCTTCCTGCACCCCAAGCCCCCTCCCAGACCCAAATCACTCCCAGAGCGCTCCCAGCAGCCCCTCCGGTTTATAGAGTTTGCTGATAGGTGAAGTGCCAGATAAAAGAGACTTTAACTCCCACTAACTTTCCGGATTGGGGTGACCAGATGTCCCAATTTTATAGAGACAGTCCCAATATTGGGGGCTTTGTCTTATATAGGCTCCTATTACCCCCTACACCCATCCCGATTTTTCACACTTGCTATTTGGTCACCCTATTCCTAATCCAACATACAATTCCCTCCCCAGCAGCCATTTGTCCAGACCAACTCCACTGAGTCACCAGGGGACTCTGGAAGGCCTCTATGCAAAGGCCTCCCTAAAGAACACGTGTTTGCTTTTAATTTTCAGTCCTGTGGTTCTTGCACTGTCTAGCAAACTCCAGGGACTTGGGGAACTTAGGGTAGCACCACAAGGGTGTTGGTGGTTCAAGGCCCCTGAGGCCTATTAAAATAACTTTGTCATGGGCCCGTGAGGACCTACGAGGCCCAGGTCTCAGGCACTGCAGTTATTTAACTGGCTGGTGTTTGGTACAGTACAGAGGTTCACTTCTGCAGTTGGTTTGTTGGGTTTTAAGTGTATCATTTGTATAAATTCCCCAGACACACCCCACCCCTCCCACCGCGAACAAGCCCCTCATCTCTAAAGGTTTATTTTGTGTTTCACACAGTGTGTGCATTCTTTGCTGGAGTGAGTCACAGTTTCTTGGAGATGCAGGGTTGCCACCTGTCCAGGTTTTCCCAGGGGATTGCTGGGTATATTTGGTAGCTGCTTGTCCTCATTACATTGGCAGAACCTAAATAGTGTTGTGGAAAAGAGTCCAACTCAGTCCTATTTGTATTTCAGCCTGTATTTAATGCACGGTCTTAATGCTGGGCTCCTCATACCTCCAAAACAGAAGGGTCTGTCTTCTGTGTGGTATCTAAAGCTGGAGTTATTCACTTCACATGGCACTGTTTGTATTGGGCTCCCCTTGTTACAGTACATGCTGATTTATAGAAATCTTTTTTATTCTTTTGCAGTGTATCATTTCCCCCCCTCAATAGCTTGTAAAAGAAGGGCAGTAATACTTGGGAGTGGGGAGAGAAATAAGCTGTAGCCCTGCAGCTTCAGGTCCCATGTTCAGTAGCCCTAAGGGGACATTTCTGGGCAATTTCAGATAAATGAAATTGATCGCTGTGCAGAGGATAAATAAGAGAGCTATGTACCACTTAAGCTCTATGGCTTGGGTCTCTCTTCAGTCAAATAGGTCTTGTGCTGGCTCCCTGCACAGTGGTGTATTTCACTCATTGGGTACATCTGTATGTGCAGAGTGATCAGAGAGGATTATTAGGCTACAGCAGAGATGTTGGGCAAGGTGTTCAGTGTGTGGCCTTCACACTCCACTTACAGCAGCCTCCTGTCCTCCTCCAGCACAGGATGCAAACAGCAGTTCTCCCATCTGCCTTTTCTGCAGAAGTTCACTCAGTTTTCACCAAATGATGGTTAATTTGACACTCTCTCCCCAGACTTGAGGAATTAATCAGGAATCTAAGAAGGAGGGGTGTCTTTTGGGGTTGTTTTTTGTTTTTGGCAGAAGGCTGTTCGCTTTGCTCTTAAGATCTTTCTTTCCTAGTCTTCCTGTTGCTGAGAGGTCTGGAGAAACCCTGGATTTCCATCCTAGTGTATGTCAGTTTATGAAGTCTGTATCATTGCTAACGTTCATGGAGGCCTCATCTGTATTGATTGTGCTAAGTGGACAAGGTTCATTGCCCTGACCCATCATACTCATCTTAGGAAAATGAGGCACTGAGAGACATAATCAAGGATTGGCAACCCATGGAGGGCACCCCACAAGAATCTTGCTAGGAATTCTTTAACACTTTAAAGAACGTGATGCATCAAGCACAAATGCATCAATATTTAACATTATGCAATAAGGGCAAAACCCAGGGATATGAACTGTGATTAAGTAAAGAAGAATTTGTTATGTATCAGAAAAGGCTTTATTTCCCAGAGTTGATAATGAGTGGAATAGGGTGTCCGCTTAACAAGCGGGAGTTTGTTACACTTAAGCCTGGGATGAAGCTGAATCTCGCTATCAATAATTGTGGATTTGCTGAATACTGACAAGGTATGTGTCCTTGTTGGGAGCAGGGAGTGGACTCGGCCTATGCTTATCTCCTTCCCAGTTCTGTTTTTAAGCTAAGCTTTTTCTCTACAGATGCTTCATTCAGTGGAATACCACCTAGTTATGCCTATGATGCAGACCGTGCCGAAGAACAGCGGCGACACCATGACATGATGCCCTACATTGATGACTCTCCATCCTCCTCACCCCATCTCAGTTCCAAGAGTCGGGGCAGCCGAGATACTCTTTCCTCAGGGTCTTTGGAGTCCACAAAATCAGTGAGTCCTTTTTACTCTCTTTAAGCATGGAATCAGCATGGTGTGTGTGTGTGCGAGTGAGACGAGCATTGGGCCATGAGCATGGGAAGGAGGACTGAGTGACGTGATAGTGGTACCTGCTAGGAATGAAGCATTTATGGTTAAAGTGGCTTTCATGTGTTAATCCCATGTTTCATGGGTGTGTAACGTGTGTACAAATTTAAGGCGAATTGTTCAGCCTCACTCCTGTGAATATGTAACCCTGTTGAATCAGTGAGATTACTCAGTGAATAAGGGCTGCAGAATCAAGCTCTAAATACCAGCTGGTGCTTTTAGAGAAGGTCTGGGACCAAACACAGTAAAAAGACATGCTGAGGGGGTACATGGTAATTATGATTTGCGACCAAAAAAAATTGGGGGAGGGAGGAACAGGAGGGGGTTGGAAGGGAGTGAACTATGCTTAGGTAACTCTCAGACTTTGACAAGTAAAGTCAAGTTTTGAAGCTTGGAGGACAACAGGAATTAAAATTGCCAAGCGGTGGTGACGGTGCGTATGAAATAGATGCTTCTCATTTAAAAATGTACTGTGTGCACTCAGTAGCAGCTCATGTGACCCCCTGCAATAGACCTTAGAGCTGACTGGATCCATTGTGCCCATGTGTAAATACTTCCAGGAGGGAGTTTTTTTAACCTTAAAAGAATTAATAATCCCCCTCCCCCTCCCAATAACTATATGGGTAATTAATTCTTGCTCAGTCAAATTTAACTGTTAGCTCAGTGTGATCCACTAGAAACTAAACGCAGCTGCAGACAGCAAGGGTTTTCTTCCAAAGTAATGTTTATGACCAGAAACCAAAATGGGTTACTGACTTAGGCAAAGAGGTGTAATGGAAAATTCCCCGGCCTGGAGTTCCACCCTGTCCCGTGACTCTGGGTGCAGGGCCTGACTTTCCAAAAGGCGTTCCCACCCCCTACTTCAAAGCTGCCAATTTGCAGTCCTTCCCCGAGCACCTGTTCCGGAGGGTAGGTAAAGCTGAGCTGAGTGTAACCTCTCAGGCCCCTGTCCCACTCGCTGTCACTACAGCTCTACCCATCAGGAATGGGGCTTCTGTTCATACTTGAGTTCTTGGTTTTCTTTATTACAGAAATTTAAATATGGGGGGGGGGGGAAGAGAGCAAAAATGTAACTAGAAGGATGAGAGGGCTGTGACAGAAAATCCCAGCACGGGCATTCCTGGGGCAGCCCTGCCATATCCTGCTGGAGCACCTGGGTCATTTCATTCTGATAGGAAGAGTGCTAACATGCATCAGGGTGGAGCTCCTTTACTTCCTGGAGTGACCACTTGCTGCAGGTGCTGATGTCAAAGTGGCTTGTTACAAATAGAGTATGGGGAAATCTGCTTGTACCTATTGCTTCATAGATGAGTGGATAGCTGTGTTAATTATGGTTAGTTCTTGTCCAGCACAGTACAGTTGCCGAGAGAGGGAGGGACCCCAGCACTACCTCAAACTCCTGACCTTGAGCTGCAATTAAAACTCCTGATTACACTGTAAGTAATCTGCAGATATTGGTGCCAGCACGTGTGAGGAAGTGTCAGCCACAGGGATTACAAGGTTAATTTCAACCCTGTTACAATATTTTACAGCCACATTAATTCCCTCGTTACTGCAAGTTGCAAAACCACTTGTCATCATGGTTGCGCTTGCAGCTGCTTTGGAGAAGGTGTCACTGTAACAAAGTATAAAGTGCCCAACGTGGTGCACTGGGGCAAGCGCACAAAACGTATTTGACCAGAAGCCTGTAAAGCTGTAACATGAACCTCCTGAATTTCCTTTCCCACAGTCGCTGAAACCCAGAAGATGGTGTGTAAATAGAAACTTTCTCCTCTATAAGTAGCTTTGTTCTTCTGCCTGATTCAGTCACTGGTGTCTAGGGTGACTTTTCCAAATTCTCCAGTCCCCCCAGTTTCTCTCGCTGGTTCTCAGTCCCATTCTCCTTGTCCAGCCACTAACAGCCTCCCCTACCTATCCCCCACTCCCAGTCTCCTTACCCAGCCCATCACAATCTCCCCTCCTTCTCCCCCAGCTTTCAGTCCTAATCTTCTTGCCTATCAAGTTCCAGACTCCAACACCCCCCTCCCCCACAATTCTCAGTTTATTTACCCATCCAGTTCAGTCTCCACTCTTCCCCAGTTTCCAGTCACAGGTGGGGGGTTTTCTCCCGCCACCCTCCAGTGGCAGTGTCTCCAGGCTCCTTGGCCAAAACTACTCCTTTCCATACCCCCAGCCCCATGATCTGTCTCATTATATTGGAGTCAGGTGGCTTCCTCCTCCACGCCCCTGAGAACCTGCAGCGGGAGAGAGCACAGAAGAGACAGACGCCCTGTTTTCAGTACCAGTGCCCAGCCCCACCCTAGCCCAGAGCAACTGTGAAGAGATGGACTGTTCCTGCATAGTTCTGTCACACGTAGGAGCTGTGGGGACTGGAAATGGAGCGTGCTTAGTTTCTGTGAGGAGATGGTGCACACGCTGTTTGGCCTGCAGTAGAGGCGTGAGGAATTAGAGCGTGTTCTTTGTGTATAAAATCTTTGGAGATTTTTGCTGCTAAACTCTAAGAAATCTCTACTGGCAGGTGCGAACTGAGATTTTTTTCAAAGGTCAAATTTGGGAGGATTTTGACAGGAACAGCACAAGGCATGTCCCTGACGCAAAGACCACCTCCTTGCCCAAATTTCAAGTCCCTGCTCCTGAACATCGAGTACTCGAGCTTCTCAAAAGAAAAGCTTACCAGACTCTTTTTTTAACATTGCCAAGCAATGTGGTTTTTTTCCTAGCCTCATTCTTGGAAACTGCTGAATCATTTTGTCTGAAACTTTTTGGAAATGTTCAGCCTGAGACGTACAAGTGTTAGGAAAATTTCAGCCCAAATAGTTGAAGTTTGGCAAAGTTGAAAACGGGATGTAATAATATGAAGTGTGGGGCAACCTTAATAATAGGCAGTTCTACCAGCCTTGCCTATAATATAGAGGTTACATTTGTATTTGGGAGTGGGAACTGGAGTTAGTAGCTGGGAGTAGGTCAGCATAAAAGGAGCTTACCTCTGGGTATATAAGCGTGTTGGGGCAGCCAGTGGCACATGTCACTAAAGGAGAGTTCTGATAGAGAGCTTGGGATTCAAACTGGGGGCTTGTTGCTGGAAAGAAGGGTACAGGAAGGGATAGAGCTCAGAGCAGGTCAGAATAGGGTGGGGAGTTCCCCAGTCTTGGTGGTGGCTATTGGGGGGCTTGTTATGATGGAGTGAGTGTTGCATCCTCTTGAGGTGAGGGAAGGAAGCAAGGGGAAGAGAAGAGGGACAAGAGGAGAAATCTATCCGTAAGAACTTCCTGTCCCCAAGCCGCGCGCCAGCCAGACACATGCAGTATGTGGAGCTGGGTTGGGTCACGTCCCTGGTGTTCCCCATCTGAACTGCTCCAGCAATGCAGGGATGTAATGACAATGTGGGGTTGAGGGCAAGCATGCTGCCCCCAGAAAAATTACAAATATCCATTTCTTGCATGTTTAGATCAGTTTTATTCCAAATCCAATCTTTTGGATTATTTCTCTCTCCCTCTCCCCTTACAAGGGGTGGGAGTGTCAGAACTGGCCTCCTTTCCCTGTAGAAGGAGGAAGCTGGGTTGTGAATGGGGACTTCGGCTGGGATGCCCCCTCTTCCCAGGTCTGGTTCAGCTGTGCTAACACCCACTTGCAGGGAAAGAGCCAGGGGCTCCCTAGCCAGCAGAGCCGGCACTAGGCATAAACAGACTAAGCAATTGCTTAGGACCCCGAACAGTTCAAGGGGGATCCCCTATTCACTTTTTATTATGTGTTGGGGAGGGGGAAATATTTCTGCTTAGGGCCCCCAATGGGCTAGTAATGCCTCTGCTACACAGGCTCCAGCTCCCCCTGCTGGTCCCGCTGACAACCAGAGAGGAGCAGCAGCTCTGGGGGAGCAGATTTCCTCCGGAGCAGGGGGAGTTCTCCCTTTGCTTTAGCCATGTAGGGGGAGCTAGACGTTAATCCCTGGATAGAGTGCTGTCAGCTTCAGCCCACCTATGGTAATTTCCCCTGGCACCAGCTTTTAGATCCCTTTTTCTCCACTGGTGCCTACATCTCTGCGGTTCCTCTGCTGGGCACCCATGTCAGCCTGCTCTTGTAACCGTCTGTGCTCTTTGAGGAGTCCAGAACGTCCCTCAGACCTGCAGACAGTGCTGCCCCGTCAGTCCTCTTTGCTTGCTCTGGATCCATCACACTACCTCCCATTCAGTCTGCTACCCCGTCTTTCATTTGTGCACTGAGCCTTTAGGTTCTCAGGTCCTCTCACCTGTCCCAAAGTGCCTAGCACTGTTGTTGCTCTGCAAATAATAAATGGTAAGCAGAGGGCCTGGATTCAGGCCTTAGCAGGGTAAAAAATCCCCATCCCAAAGTGTTTAAAGTCTTGCCCCTCTGTGAATGCTTAAGGACCTTAAATAGTCTTTAAACTATAGAGATTACTTTTTTTTTAATTAGTCTTTGTTCTCCTCCTGCTTTGTGATTCATCAATCCTGAGCTCAAGCAGGAAGCAGAGGGTTTTAAATTCCCCAGAGCCTGGTGAAGGTGAGTGCTAGGAAGAACACTGAAGTTACTGTGTAAGGCTACACTTCTGTGTTTAAATCACCCAGAACTTTGACTGTTCCTGCCAATATAACCAGGGCTGGAGTTCTGGAAACTAGTAGCGTCAAGAGTTGGAACTCCCTTTTATAAAGCTGGCCTCTGACTGGTGTGACAGGCTCTGCCTCCCATGCTTACAAAAGTCCTTTATTGCAAATTACCAAAGCAGACACTCTCTGGGTGACCGTCACTGGAAGGATGACCTGCACCAGCCTAGGTGGTGCTTCCTGGGAGTCAGAGAATATCCTCCAGCAATGTGAGGGAGTGGGGTGCAAGCTACCCCACCTGATCTGCTCCCAGCTGTTGACTCCACTTCCCACTGTGGCACCCCTGGGGCAAAACACACCAGGTTTTTTTTCCCTACAGACCTTGTTCCATGTTGGAGGGGACAGGCAGGGCACCTCCTACTCAGGTTTGCACATGGAGCTGACAGGATCTGTCAGGGAAGAAAAAGCAAGGTGACTTCTGAAACTGCATCAGCACCTCAGAGGATCTTGTCCCCAGCGCAGCCCTATGACTTTGCTCTGCCTCTGTCTGCACATCTTTCTCCAGCACCTCCAAATCTGCCCCCTCCTGCTTTCTCCCTGTTTCATTCTGTCATTTCCCCTCAGACGTTCTCGTTCCATCTCCTTCCCAGTTTTGTTTGTGATCTCTCTCCTGTCTTCGCTTTCTGTTATCGCATCCATCCCCCACACTCTCTTTCTCTCCTATTCTTTCTTTCTCTTTGCTGTTTAATGGCTTTGCCTGGATGTACAAGCCCTTCCTGAGGATAGCTGGCACACACAGCATTGATGTTATAAATAATGTTGGCTCCTCTCCCTGCTCCCACCCAGCCCTCCTTGCATGAAACAGGGCTGGCCTGGTTACAGAATGCTTCCCTGTTTAACATCTCCCAGACAATGAGACACCCCCAGCCTATTAAACAGAAGCCTCCAAAGATATTTACATTTTAAAAACCATACTTAATAATTTTTCCCTTTGAAGGCTGCCAGCCTCTCTCTGAGACTCAGAACCATCCTTACTGGAAACTTCTCCTTTGAACATGCTAATTGCGTGGTTTCTGAAAACACTCTACCAAAGGGTGGGGAGAAATTTAAAGCTCCCTTTAATACACCCACTCAGAGGCAACATTCCCCTTCACAGGGAGATGCCAGCTGGGACTACTTTGTAAAATCTTATTCATCGTGTTTCCAGATTCTTAATTCGTATGCTCCCAACCTTCACAATAAAACGATTATTGCTGTTAATTTAAACAACAGCCAGAAAGCCCCGAGTCCTTTAAATAGATTTGGGAAGAGCTGTATCTGTCTCATCCTTGGGGCTGGTGAATCCCAGGCTTGCAGTAATTGAATATAACACACAGTGCCAACCTGGTTAGTAAACTAAAGTACTTAGACTGACAAGTTGTAAACACATTCAAAACCGCCCTGGCCCTGGGCCAGCATATGCAGGGTGTATAACATCCAGCACTTTTAACCACTCAGACTGGCCTGGGTTCAGGTTGCAGGATTGCGCCAATGGGAGCGACTCAACATATCAGCTTTGAAATCCCCAGGAGAGCGTGATGCACAGTCCAGCTGTGGAGGAAACACCAGCCTGTGAATAGCGCTGCTGGCGAACGATGCTCCTGAAGCTCTTGTTCTAATCAGTGCTCCCTCTCCCTCCTCCATGTTATGCCTGCAGCTCAGGGAGGGCAGGAGCAGAGAGCACTGATTACAAGCTTGTTCAGAGCTTCACAGAGAGTGCTCCCACGACTGACAGATGGGCTCTGGCTGCTGCCAGGAGATGCTCTTACAAGATACACTTATTTTTAAATTTGTGGAGGAGTGTAGCTGAGGGGTGGGGGGAGGAGGGTTAGAAGGGAGGAAAGGGCTCAGGGAGGGTGCTGAGGAAAAGGGGGAGGGATAGAATCAGGATGCTTGTTGGACACCTACAGGTGAAAAATGGGCCAAGCCAGCATTAGAGGAAGCCCAGCATCCACCTCTCCCCAGGCCAGGCAGGGAGTACATTGCTTTCCGCCATGTGCTGCTCCTGCACCCGACTGAGGACTCCCCATCTTTGGCTGCACTTTCGTCTTGTAGGAGCGCTGCTGCTTGGCCGGTGTGAATTTGGTAAATGCAGGGCCTACTCCCCACCCTCCTCTGCAACAGCTGGGTGTGCTCAGACTCAGAGTTCCTGCTCCCTGTGAGTGAAGGTGAGGGAAGGACTTCCTAGTCCTAGCAGATTCTCCTCTCCCCCATGTGTGGCAAGGGGGCTGTTCTTCCATGCCTCTGTGCTGGGCATTCCACTTCTTTCTCTACCTGGACTGCAGAAGTAAGGCAAGGAGTGAAGCTCTGGTCCCAGGGGCACTGCCCTCATTTGTTAGTTGCACCAGGCGGAGCAGAGAGTGCTCTTGGAATTGGTGTGCTCCTCCCTGCTCTGCCTCTTTGCTTCAGTGGGGGAGAGGGGTGTGGCCTCCTTGCCCAGGGCTGCTCACCACTTTGACTCACCACTGATGAGAGGGTGAGACCATTTCCAGTTCTGCAGATGGGAAAGGAAACAGCAGTTGGATGATCGAAACTAACTCCCTGTTCCTGCACCAGCTGAAGTCTGGTGCCAAATTCCCTGTGACTTTCCTGGGCCCAGAGTACATTTCCCTGAGTGGGATATAAAGAGTGGAGGATGCAGTCCCCCTTGGAGGGTGAAGAGGCACTGGTGCTGGATCCTGATTCGCTTCTGGTGGCGAGAGCTGCCCACTCAGTAAGGTACTAGAGAAAAGTGTCAAAACAGGGTGTCCTCAGCAGGAAATGTGCACTGGATAATCAGTTCTCGGGAGGGGAACGCTGAGCAGCAGCACAACCCAGACAGAAGAAACATGGTGTCTTATTGATCCCTGACAGCAGCAGGTGCAGCAGCAGCAGATCCTCTGAATGAGCTCTAGGAATCTGTGTGTAAATGTCAGATACTGCCTTGGAAACCTTTAATGTGCTCTGCGGCTGTAGGTTCAACTCCCCTGGGGTTTCCTGATGCAGCTGCTGCACTGCAGCCGAGGTAGCCGGGCCACTTGGGCTGGATAGAACTGAAAGGGGACAAGAATCTTCCAGCATCACACTTGAAGCTGGTTACATAAAAGGGATTAAAAACCATTCCAAAGACTTTCAGAGGTGACCTCTCCATCTGATGTCTTTGGGGAGGCCAGCCACGGCAGAGCCCTGGGAGAGATGTGTGAACTTCTGGGGAGTAAATCTTTTTTAAAATATATATTTATAATATATATAAGAAATTATATATATATATTGCTAATTTTAATATGTATATAAGAAATTTTAACAATCAAACCAGAAACTTCCATCTTTACCATCCGAGAATACCCAGTAGGGATTGTTAGAAATCAGACCTATTCCTATGAATGGGAAAACAGGGGCTTCTAGAGCTGGAAGGGAAACTCTGCGTGACAGTAAATCTATAGCAATATTTTTGGGGTTAACTTAAAAGAGATTTAAAGGACTCATCAGAATCCGACTGTCTCTGTCTATACAAAATTCATTATATCGCTCCTGTTCCACGACTTTGCAATTCCGTGCTTACAGATCACGCCTGGTTTCTCACAGTCCTACACTCTGTCATCAGGCTGGGCCTGCTAATGAGAATTACAGTGCCATATCAATAAGGTGCCAATCACACCATTTGCAGCAGGAGGGAGGTTGAAGCGGTGATGGGATTTGAACGTTTTTTGTGAAGTTACTTGTAAACATTGCAACAAATCCTTGGCCATCCAGGAGCTTCGTGCTTGGCCTTGTTTTGCAGATCTGGGCCACTGGGCATTTCGCAGATACAGCCAGGAGAGGCCTCTGATCATTCAAATGACCTGGCCCTTTCCCCTTGAGTTGAAGGAAATCTGCTAAAAGTTTTAGACATATGTTTTTGTTGTGTGTTTGTACTGTGCCTAGCCCAGTGGAGCTGTGGTCCAGGGTAGGGCTCCTAGGCATTCCTGTTACCTGAGAGATAAATAATAATCATAAATAGTTGAGCAGTTCTGATTCTGTGTCCAGCTCAGTATAGTATTTAAGATGCTGTGCCTAATCACTGGTGTGTTTTCCTTGAAGCTTAAACTGTCTGCTGGATTACAAATTCCTGAGCTCCTCAGAAACTCCCTTTCAAGATGACAAAATACATTGTTTCTCTAAGAATTTCACTGAAAGGAGGTTGCAAACTCAAGTGCTTTCCTCTTCCATATCTTAGTTGGCTTGTGTATAGTTTTTACCAGTTTCTTTAGAGCAGCTTCCATCTGCCGTTTCCTTTCACGAGGTGCTGCGGTATTTGACACGTTGCAGAACTACCAGAGAGGAGCCATTTTAAGGTCTTTCACTCTCAAAAAGTGCTTACACAATTTAATAAACGTGCTAAAAAATATTGTAATTGTCGCTGAGCATCCCTCTTTCTTGGAGTTGCATATGGGCTCAAAACAACCTCATAATGGGACTGTTGCTGCAAACTTTACGATGAAGAGGCTATCCCCTCTCCATAATAAATCACACGTATCTCCAGAGCCCAAAACGAGGGTCTCCCAGCTAAAGGAGAGCTTTGTTAGATTTCAGATATGGAAAGACTGACATTAGGCCAATAGCATGCAGCCTACTGTCATATTCACATCGATCGCAGTCCTGTTCCCACTGACATGAACAGCCCAAACCCTTCTGATACTAACTGGGGCGGGACTGATCCCCAAACTATCCATGCACAAGCACCATAATGACTCTTCTAAACTACTCTCCTGTTTTCAAGGAGATTTGACTGTATGAGTGCTTGAGAGGGTTGTAAGAAGCTGTGTTTTGCGTTCGAGGGAGACCAAGAAATGTATAATAGAATTTCAAATAGATGGACACTTCTAATGACCTGTATTGTAACCATTGGACACTTTTTCTTCAAACTTTGCAGAATGGCTCCCCTTTACCTTTGAGATAAAATCTGGCTGTTTTCAGGCCAAACAAAGTTTCCAAGCCACAGGTTTATTGAGTTGCTAAAATGGGGTTTTATAGCAGACACGTCAACTGTGAAGAGGTTACCTCTAGAACAGAGTAAACCATTGATTTTTTTTTTAATTCGGTGTCAACAATTGAAAAAAAACAATAGAATTTTCTGGGGTTTTCTCACGCTGATGAAAAACTTAAAAAATATGAATGAAATGACATTTTGAAGTGAAGTGTTTTGATTTTTTTCCCCTCATTTTTTATGTGGCTGAAAATATTTGCCGAATTTGCAGTTAGTTTTGGTTGCCCCCAAACTGCATGTTTTGATTAATTTATTATACATCACAAAAATGTTGCCCAGCTCTAGTTGCCAGCTCTCCATAATATCTATCTCTAGCCTTTATTTTTACTCACATGACTCTGAATTCTTTTTTCCTGTCTTTCTCTTGTCTTTGCATTTTCTCTTTTGGGTTATCTCTGTGAAAATACTAATATTGCATGTAATCCAGATAAGAAAAACCCATTTAGAGAATCAGCACTGAGATCCCAAGTAGTGCAGATTATCCTACCCTCAAAATAGACCTGTTAAAAGAATAACTGGGGCAATTTGGTACCTGAGAACTATCTTAACAAATGGCAGAAAAGAAACAAGCAGTCATCTTGTGGAAACCCCAGGCTACTGGGGTGGGGAGGGGTGCCAAGTGACACACACAATTAAGTCAAGCTCATGGAGAATTATCATTACGTTTCTAAGATACTGGGTAAATAAACTGTGTATATTATTTTTATCTCTGTTCGTGTGTCCAGAAGCTGAGTGATGGTCACATTCTTTATTACTCTGTACCTAAATACAATAAATTTAGTTTGTCCTGAGGTCATATTTTCTATGCTGAATAGTGCTCCCTAATCCTATCCTTTCATCTTCTTTCTCTGTAGAGTGAGCCAGACTTGGAGAAGGGCTTGGAGATGAGAAAATGGGTCCTGTCTGGAATCCTAGCCAGTGAGGAAACCTACCTGAGCCACCTAGAGGCTCTGCTGCTGGTAAGCACCTGTCACAGACACCAGATTTAATGATAATATTCACATTTCCAGAGCAACTTTAATCCAAAGATTTCCAAGAGCTTCACAAACACTGACTGTCTCTCAGTAACCTGGTGAAGTGTAGGTAACTGTTATCCCCAGGTTGCAGGTGGAGAAACGGAGGCATAGAAAAGCAAAGTCACTTGTCCTAGGTTACACAAGGAGTCATTGGCAGAGCTCGGAATAGAATCCAGGACCCCTGACTTCTAGTCCTCCTCTTTTAACTACTACACCTGCTGCCCCGCAGCTAGTGGAAGAGATTAAGGGAGCAAAACAAGGGGCACAGGGACTGTAATTTCAGCATTTGTGTCCTGGGAAAATCTGTGAACTGGGAGTTGCTGAATTGCCCCAAGGAGAGAAATGGTACAGTCTAGTATTCAGAGAGTCACTGAAGTGTCAGTGGGAACATCACTTAACAGGCTAGGAAGGAGGCATTAGAACATGACAAAGACAGGTTTACTTGGTGCGTGTAGTAACAATCTCCTTGATTCTACTTTTAGCCCATGAAGCCTTTGAAAGCTGCTGCCACCACTTCTCAGCCTGTACTGACCAGTCAGCAGATTGAGACTATTTTCTTCAAAGTGCCTGAGCTGTATGAGATCCACAAAGAGTTCTATGATGGGCTCTTTCCCCGAGTCCAGCAGTGGAGTCACCAGCAGCGTGTCGGAGACCTCTTCCAGAAACTGGTGAGTAAGCTGCCACCACCAACGTTCCTTTAACCTCAATGCAGGTTAAATAGGCATGTCTTCCAGGTGTGTCTGAGACTCACATTCATTCCTTTGCATGGCTCTGGTGTGTGGAGGTCCATGGCTGGATGAGGTGGTAGAATTCTAAATTCATCTTTCCACTGTGGTGTGGTCATAACTAGGCTGGCAGTTTTGTGTTCTGCACTTAGAGGCTACATCATGACCCCACCAATATTACAAAACCAGTCAGTCTTCCAGAAGACTTTAGAGCTCTCCACAAAGCCTGCAGTGTGTCACTTGCTGATCATTCAGTTACCAAGGAGGCTGGCATGGCAACCTGACATCTGAGAGAGAGACAGTGTCGGAGCCCTTTGGGGACACACAGCATAGAGTTCAGTTTCATATTTCACTTCTTGTATAAAATATCCCGTGACACTCTATAGGAGTGAATTAGATGCTGGTGGTGCGTTGGCTGTGCAGTTACTCAGTATAATTCGTACTCTGCCTTGGAGGTTGGAACCACTGTGGCGGAGGACTTCCAAGCAGCTCTCAGAACCCTAAAGTTCTTCCCTATATTTCTGTCCTCAAACGTCCTGTGTCAGACCTGACCATCCAGCCTCTGTTTGAACACAATTTCCTTTGGAGCCTGCCAGTCCTGTTCCAGAACAAGCTACAGGGATTACTACAGAGGGACAGGAAGTGTGTTCTCTCATCCTAGAGATTTACTACTATTATTTATTACTTGTGTTGTGATAGCAACTAGGAGCCCCAGTCACAGACCCTGACCACATTGCTCTGTACAAATGGAGAACCAAATCATGATCTGCTGCATCCACATCCCCTGCTGACCCCCTAAGCACATATGGCAGTGCATTTCACGAGCATTTGCAAAATTCTAATGAAAACTTACTAGCCCAGGCACAAAATCCATGTGCCCAGCCTGACCGTGCCAGTGATGATATTGATAAAATGAATGAGATTTTACTCCACCACCAGTAGACCCTTGCTTACCCTGTATTAACAGACACATAACACTCTGCAAGCTCTGCACTAGACTGCCAGACCAGCTGCTAGGACCTTGGTGGTGTTTCTTCTTCCTTGAACCGTTCCTGCTGTCTGTGCTCACCTGTCACAATTCTGGGCGTAGTAGAGAGAGGCAGCCTCATGGGGAATAACCATGTTCTTTCACTATAACCATGGCCAAGGTCAAAGCTACAGGTAGCTGCTTAGGTTATACACACAGAAGGCCCCTTATTAGGAATTAGCATCTCAAATCCTTTCTTTGGCCTGGTCTACACTACTGGGTTATGTTGAATTTAGCCACGTTAGGTTGATATAAAAATGACTGCGTCCACACAACCAACCCTGTTCTGTTGACCTAAAGGGCTCTTAAAATTGACTTCTGTACTCCTCCCCAACAAGGGGAATAGCGCTAAAATCAACTTGCTGGGTCAAATTTGGGGTAGTGCGGGTGCAAATCGATGGTATTGGCCTCCAGGAGCTATTCCAGAGTGCTCCATTGTGACCGCTCTGGACAGCACTTTGAACTCCGATGCACTAGCCAGGTACGCAGGAAAAGCCCCGGGAACTTTTGAATTTCATTTCCTGTTTGGTCAGCGTGGCGAACTCAGCAGTACAGGTGACCATGCAGTCCCCCCAGAGTCGTAGAGCATAGAATGTTTCTACGCTCCCCCTATCATCTCCGTCTTTGAGGTTATCGCAGATTAGAAGGCAAAAAAAATGCACTTGCGATGACATGTTTTCTGAGATCATGCAGTCCTACCTCACTGATAGGGCACAGCTTAATGCACGGAGGCATTCAGTGGCAGAGGCCAGGAAAGAATTAAGTGAGTGCAAAGAGCAGAGGCAGGACGCGATGCTGAGGCTAATGGGGGAACAAATGGACACGATGAAGTGTCTGTTGGAGCTGCAGGAAAGCCAACAAGAGCACAGACCCCTGCTGCATCCACTGTATAACCCACCCTCCTCCCCATGTTCCATAGCCTCCTCACCCAGACGCCCAAGAACGCGCCGGGGGGGAGTGGGGGAGGCTCTGAGCACCCAGCCACTCCACTCCAGAGGATGGCCCAAGCAACAGAACGCTGTAATTCAAACAGTTTGATTTTTAGTGTGGCTACAATAAGCAATGTGGCCTTGTCCTTCGCTCCTCCCCCACCCCACCCGGGCTACCTTGTCCATTCTCTCTCTTTTTTTTTTTTAATAAAGAAAGAATTCATGGTTTCAAAACAACAGTTACTTTATTTCAAAGAGGGGAGGGTGTTTGGATTACAGGGAATTAAAATCAACAAAGGGGGTGGGTTTGCATCCAGGAGAAACACACACAACTGTCACACTGAAGCCTGGCTAGTCATGAAACTGGTTTTCAAAGCCTCTCTGATGTGCAGCGCGCCTTGCTGTGCTCTTCTAATCACCCTGGTGTCTGGCTGCTCAAAATTGGATGCCAGGCAATTTGCCTCAACCGCCCACCCCGCCATAAACATCTCCCCCTTACTCTGACAGATATTTTGGAGCACACAGCAAGCAGCAATAACAATGGGAATGTTGGTTCCGCTGAGGTCTGACCTCAAACAGCGCCAGCGAGCTTTTAAACGTCCAAAGGCACATTCTACCACCATTCTGCACTTGCTCAGCCTATAGTTGAACTGCTCCTTACTACTGTCCAGACTTCATGAGCCATGGGAGCAAGTGGTAGGCTGGGGTAGGTGCAACGGCATGGTGCTGCTGGCTGGGCGAGCACCCTGAGGCAGAAGCCTCCAGGTTGCATGATATTCCAGGCAGGATTGAATCTCCATGAGACGAAACTTAAAGAAGAGAATGACCTGGAGTCTCTGGCTCCCATTTGGTGCTCAAAGAGGAGAATAGCCTTGTCTGTCCAGGCGTCCCAATAAGCATCACCGAGGTCTGCCAGGAGCACCCAGGAGACGTACAACGGCTGTCTGTCCTACTGCACAGTCTACCGCGAAGGCAAGGAGCTGCTGCTGTGTAGCAATGCAGTACCGCGTCTGTCAGCAGCACCCGGGAGACATACGGTAACGGTGAGCTGAGCGGGCTCCATGCTTGCCATGGTATGGCGTCTGCACGGGTAACCCAGGAAAAAAGGCATGAAGCGATTGTCTGCCATTGCTTTCATGGAGGGAGGGGAGCCTGACGACATGTACCCAAAACGACCCGCGACAATGTTTTTGCCCCATCAGGCACTGGGAGCTTAACCCAGAATTCCAATGGGCAGCGGAGACTGCAGGAGCTGTGGGATAGCTATCCACAGTTCACCGCTCTGTAAGTCGATGCTAGCCATGGTATTGAGGACGCACTCCTCCAATTTAATGCGCTTAGTATGGACATACACAATCGACTGTATAAAATCGGTTTCTAAAAATTGACTTCTATAAAATCAACCTAATTTCGTAGTGTAGACATACCCATTGTCTCTGCTCTGGCAGCCGGTCCTCTCTTGTAGCTAGTTTAAACCAAGCCATTATCAGATGGTTGTTTCTTTTAGGCACTGACTGCCTCGGGACACTGCCGCTCTCACTTGGCCAGAGAAATGAATTAGTTTCAGATGTTTGAAAAAGGAAACTGGTGTGTGTGTTTATGTGCATTTCCACTTGTTGCTGCTCTGTTCCACCCCCCGCCTCCCCATTTTGCTTTGCTCCATCTGCACTGTTGTTACCTCGTACTTTGATATTCCACCCTCCTCCCCCTGTGCTATTCCCTTTGCTGTGATTGTGGCTGTGTTGTTTCAGTCTGCTGCGGAGAGTTCCCCTAGCAAAGTTCAACAAAAGACCTCAGTGTGCAGAACAGAACAGACAAGAATAAAGCAATGTACAGAGCCTGAAGATGACCTAGGGGTTCCCAAGCCAGATATACCTGATTGTCTGCATTCAAAAGGCATCCCTCTAGCCCCTCCCCGATAGTGTGCAGAAAGCAAAGGATTATGGGAGCTTCGTTTTCTTTTCTAAAAAGAAAAGAAGCTCCGCATTCCTTAGGTGCCTCTGGTTCCCTGAGTTAGTGAGACATTCCATGGAGTAGCTTATTGGATGGAGAGTGCAGTTCACCAGGTCACTTAATTGTTAACATCTGTGCAGCAGTGCACCAGCTCCCTTCCCTGTTGACTTGAGACAGGGGGACAATATTTTATGTGCCCTCCAGCAGCTCAAGATGAAACCGCAAGAAGCTGCTTTTCACTGCTGGTGTATTTTAGTCAGGAGGAGATTAGTTGGTGCCTTAGCAGATAGCTCATGGACATGGTATGCGGTGCTCAGAGATTAGCTCACAAGGTCTCAGCTGCCTGCTGCTGCTCCCCAGCTTGCTAAAGCTGAGATGCAGGAAGAGCACTGCAATCAAATGATGCTTGATAAACTGCCTTGAGAGGGTGGCGAAATAATGCTACTAGCTGAGGGAGAGCTCTTCAGATGAATTACCATAGCTGGCTTGTCCCAGCAAACTTTGACTTGCTGTATTGCTACTCTGGCCTGAGCTTAAGGCCGTGCCATGCAGATGAGGCTGGCAGGTCCATGTACCGGGCATCCATGATACTCTCTTTTTCTGTTCCCCTGAACCTTTTTTTTTTTACAGAATTGGCAAGCGATGTTGGATCTGTGTTGGGAGCAGCTTGCCCTAGTGTAGCAATAACTCAGCTACGCAGAGTGAATATCCCGGGGAGCTCTGGGCTTGCTTAGCTATTTCAGCTCTGGTAATTCAATGCAGTGTTCTGACAGATACTGCAGCAGTCACTTTATTCCGCTATTTTTTCTGACAAACTGAGTGTTTTGCTGTACTGGACAGAGCCAAACCATTCTTAGCAGCCAGTTAAAACCATCTCGACAAGAGAGAGATTGCTGAAATACTAGACATTAATGCATGGTCAGTCAGGATGCACATCAGGTCCTTTTCACATGTGAGGCCATGCCATGAGGTATGATTATGGTGATAATTTGGAGTCTTGATAATTATCTTCAGGGCACTGGTGGCATTCATTTTATTTAACCTGTAAAATAAAGAACCATAGATCGAAACTGAAGGCAGCATACAAAGGAGATTCTAAAATCTTACATACGGTGGCACTCTCTGCAGTGAGTTGCTGCTATCAGAAGCTGACAAGGTAGCTGTGTTATCCCATCTTTTCAGCTGGGGGATAAAAAGCACCAGCTGTCAAGAGTAGAACTGGGTAAAATATTTTGAAATTGTATTGGAGGGGTTTGAAATTTTTTGATTTTTAATGAAAAACGGAAATTGTGTCTCAAAAAAATTTTTTTTGTTTTTTTAAAAGGTTTAACTTTTTCATTTTTCAAAAACTGAAAAATGATTTTTAACAAAACTGAATTGTTTTACCAAAAAAAATTTTGTTTCCAGTTTTTCATAGAAAAATGGGAAAATTTTAACCAAAATAAGAATTTTCTGTGAAAATAGTTATTTGGGTCAAAAAGGCATTTTTCATCCAAAAATGTCTTAATGATTTTTACCAACTCTATTCAGGCATGGTAGGGAAAGCAAGAGCCCTTGCACTAATGGAGAAATCAAAGCACTTACATCCTAGCTGCCATCTCTAGGACATGATTCCAAAACTGAAATGTTATAAGTCTCTCCCAGCAGAGGCTACGGTCAGGATTACTGCTCATTTGGGGATGGTGCAACAGTGCCAGCTATGGATCATGTGCTCTCTGCAGGCCTGGGGCCAGACCCTCCCTGGCATCCATGCACAATTGCCACTGATTTCAGAAGGAGCTGTGCCATTGTACAGCGGGGCTGCAATTAGTTCCCTCATCTCTTTGTGAAGATCACTGTAGGAGGTAGCTCACCATTTCTCAAGCCACCATTACTTCAATAAACTGTGTAGGGAAAGATGCACAGAGGTACTGGGAAGCTACTCAAGTGCCAGGCTCTCCTGCAGGAGGCAATGTAGGGAATGATGCAGAAGTACTGTTTGTGGGGGAAGCTCACAGCTATGTTAGTGGGAGAGTCTCCGAACTGGAGTCTCTCTAGAATGGTGGAGGATCACTGACTGTGGGGAAATTCTCAGCTCCTCCGTTCCCAGTCTCCCAGAGCAGTCACAGTAGGGAATACTGTCCATGCTGGCAGTGGACCCACGGTAGTCATAGGGTAAGTGAAGGATTGAAAATACTCTCCTTTTCAGTAGAGTCCTTCAATGCTCCTTCTGTTGGTGTTTTTCTGATTGTACGCTGGGAAGCCCATTTGAACTGCTGAGGTGTTTATAGCACAGCTGCATGGGTCTGCAACACAAAGGTTACTCTAGAGTTCAGACATGCTTGGAATTTGCCCATGGATTTCCCAGCTGGATCTTATGCTGTCTGGCATGAACATGACTGCTATTTAGAAATCAGCGAACAGGATCAGTGCTAAGACCTAGTGATTAATAATGGCTCATTACAGGATCCAAGGCTTGCCGTATCTTTATCTGGGTCCACCACACATTCTACGGTTGCAAAATCCTGCATTGCCGTCCATGCCTTCCAGCAGTGGTTCTATGCTGTGTGTATTGTTTTTGACTCTTCAGCACTTCTGTCCTTAATGCTTCAACCATGTGGCTTTAGATAATGTCTGCATATGTAGATCTTGGTTAATATCTGGGTTTGCTTTAACAGCTTCAGCAGATGCACAGAAGCAAACGAGTAGCTCATTGGGGTCACATTCGTGCTATACGGCTGAATCACTCCTGTCTGATTCATATTTCATGCAAACAGCCAAAGGCTCCTGCAAAGTTTCATCCATGAGCTAAAATATTAATAGTCGCTAATCTGGCAGTTTAGAAGGGAAAAACTAGGCGATGGTAATAAAGATTTGTCATCCTCCCAGGCTTGCAAATTAACTTCTGTTGGGTAAAGGGAGCCACCACACAAGGAGCACCTGTTCCAGTGGGGGAGAACCCACAGGAGGGAGGGCACTTCCTGTTCAGAGTATCCTGAGTTTCTTTGGATTGGTGTAAATCAGCCTCTTCCCTGGTTATTCTGACTCCCACCAGCAGCTGTCCCAAGCCATCCCCCTCCCTGGTGTTTACTTTGTTTTGTTTTGATCCCTGCAGGCCAGCCAGCTGGGAGTGTACAGGGCCTTCGTGGATAACTATGAGGTTGCCATGGAGACAGCAGAGAAATGCTGCCAGGCCAATGCTCAGTTTGCTGAAATCTCCGAGGTAATGTCAGGATGTTCAGACACATGCGCCGCCCCGGAGCTGATTAATACGCTGCAGTGTCACTCCTGTGCAGCCTCCGAGTGCCTTTGCAGCGATCGCTCCTTGGAGAGGCTGGGACTGGAGGAGCTGTGAGCTTCCCCACAGCCACTGCTCCAGCCCCAGCCTCTCCAGTGGCCTTTAGCTAAGGCTGGCCCGGGAGGAACTATGAATTCTCCCATAGGCAGTTTTTGCTCACTGTTCCCCACAGTGACTCTTATAGTGACTGGCATGGCTTTGAACTTTCCTAACTCTGCTCCAGCATCATGCAGTCCTAAAGAGGAAGGTTGTGTTTGAGCTCATGATGTCTCTTTCACAAATAATGACACTGCCTGTGGTGTAAAAGGCCGTCTCTAACAGCTTGCATGATGTCTGTCGGTAGAACCACAGGCTCAATTAGCCTCAAGTGCTGAAAGAGGTAGCGTTAGAATGCGCTGTTTAAAATGACAAGTGTGTCAAGTGGAATCTTATTATTTATTAGGCTGCTTTGATTTCCTCCCTTTGAGTGGGATTCTGTGTGTTGAAGTACTTTGCAGGCTTCTCATGCCATGGGCCCTGGGTGGAGCTCCTTGTCCAGCGGACAGTGTCGCTGTGGTGATTACAGCCCCAAGAAACACCACAGCTGGAAAAAAGCAGCTGCCAAGAAAAATTGGATTTAAATGGAACCACCTTTTCTGTATCGGATCTGCACGGTGCCAGAGGCGTTTATTTCTTTTCAAAACACTAGTTCGTCGAGGAGCCCAAATCTTTTTTTATCTTTAAAATTAAAAAGTAAAACGTTTCAAGACATTAAGATTGAGGGAACGCAAACTGGCAACGCCCTTTGGAAACATGCTGTGGTTCTCATCACAGTGTGAGGGGGTTCCCCACCTCCCATCTGCAGCCATGGCTCTTTGCGGGGTTTTGAGCCTCAGACACAGCCCCTAGCATCAGCAGTGTCACCTTGCTATCAGGGCAGCTTCCCCCACCCTTCATTTTTTAAATTTAGATAAATACAGTCTGTAAAGTCTCCTCTGACTAATCGTTAGATTTATGAGTTGTGTTGTGGTAATGCCACAAAAGGGATCCGGGCCGCCTCATGCTAGGCACTGTTCAAATGCAAATTCTGGGCACCACATATTATGTGATTTCCTGGTGGGTAAGCGCTAAAGCCCTGGCAATGACCATAATGTAATAAATAGTAACGATGATGAATATGGTGGTACTTTTGCACTTCTGTGCCCATGTCCTGCTAAGGATTTCACAGCACTTTACCCACATTAATACATTCAGCCTCAACATTCAGGGCAGCAGCAGAATCAGGAATAGCACCCAGGTCTGCTGACTGCCCACCTTGTGCTTTAGCTACCAGACTATACGTACACTGGGCCAATGGCACATGCATCCCTGTGGACATCCGCCCGTCTGACTGGTGGTAACTCAGCCATCCTCAGGTTTTCTCCCATATGCTGTACGTGGCTCCCTGGTTTCTCAGGTCTCTAAGGACTCACTCTTAGGAATTCTGCTTGGAGCTGCAGGCTCCTGGCAGACTGTGACATGGTGGTGGTAGAGTTACCATCAGGACAATACATTTTCCTTCACTGACATGGAATATGGCAGGGCTTTTCTGGATGCTGCTTTAGGCTGACTGTATGAACACAGGCACCTCTTCCTCCCTTGGAGGTGTTGAGGAGGTTCTGGGTTCCAGGGTGGCGTTTCTGGGTGATGAACGGTCTCCTACATGGATTTTCTTTTTCTTTTAGAATCTCAAGGCCAGAAATACAAAGGACTCAAAAGATCAGACAACCAAAAACTCCTTGGAAAGTGAGTGTTCTGTATGGAGGAGACACTGGTTTGTCGGCACTTGGAGGGGTGGGAGTGGAGCTGGCTATTGTTGCCCTGGGTGGAGGGTAGATATATTGTGGAATAACCATTCCCCAGTCCCACCTTCCATGGTCCTTTTACTTTCTGAATGCTGGTGGGTTATGGTGACTCCTTGCTGTCCCCGGGAAGCTGCTCCCTTTTGCTCATTAGCAGAGCACTTGCCTAGAAAGCTGCATGTCTGCACAGGAAGCCTCCATTCATCTTACTGGCTAGTCATTCCCCTTGGGCAACAATGGACCATGCACAGAACAACCATGATCTTTGAAGAGCATCTATTGCCTAATAGTAGCACAAACATCATCATACAAGGAATTATTATTTGTATTACGGTGGTGCTAGAGGTCCCAGCTGAGGTCAGGGCTCTTTGTGCTAGGCCCTGTACGTACACATAGCAAGAGATCGTCCCTGCTCCAAGGAGGTTCCAGACTTGTTTAAGGCAAAGCCTCATGGATGGCAGGATTTGGGAGCACCCTAGAGATGCCATGCTGAGCTTGGGAGGGGAGGTGGTGCCTTGATCACCTTTCAGAGACCTTCCTGGCAAGATTAGGAGAGGCGTTGAAGGGGAATGGCTCTAGAGGGTGTGGCTAGGCACAGTACTCAGCTGCAGGGTCAGCCATGAAGATCTAGAGCTGGAGGATGTAAGAGGTTAATCAGAAGAGTGCCCTGCTGGGAGTGTTGTGTGCCATTCAGCGAGCTCACCATTCACTCTCCCTCAGCTGTGTGTTGCTTGGGGTGTGCAGTAGGTTGTGTTTGTGTGTGTCTCTCTCTGTGTTTGTGCAGTGTGTTTTGAATGTTTGAATTAGCAGTAATGAACTCTGTGTGTGGAGGGGGGAATGTTTGTGGGGGGCGGAGGGGTGTGCCCAGTGTGGCTGCTGACTGCTTCTTTCCACACACTTGTGTGTTTTATTTACTCTGTAGTTCATTAACGGTGGAGAAGAGAATTCCAGGATGTTTCTTCTGTACTAGTTTTGTGCCTGTATGTTTGGTTGCATGGCTCAGTGTGCTCTGTAGGGCACTCTGTTTTTAGATGGCTGCCTTTCTTATGCCTCTGCTGCTTTCTGTCCACAGCTCTGCTATACAAGCCGGTGGATCGAGTGACACGCAGCACACTTGTTCTTCATGTAAGTAGCTTGTGTGTTTAAATGGCAAGTATAAGAGCACAGGCACTGTCCCCACTTTCTCTTCCCTCCAGCCTTTCCTGCACAGACAGGACTGGGGAAATTAAGAGGCTGCCGCTCTGCCTGGGTGTGTCTTGTCTTTATATGTGGAGGAGCAACTTGAAGTTCCTGGTGGAGAATAATTCCATGTGCGGAACCAGTGACGTGTCCCCAGCGGGGTTAGCAGGCTAGGTTAGACTCCACAGCTGCAGTGGGATGGGACAGTCATCTGCAGCCTTGCCCTAAACTATGAGAGGAGGCCAGAGCCACCTGTGCCAAGGGTTCCAATAACAGGGCTCCTGGAGCCTGTGGCTCACTGTTCTGGTGGGCGCCGTTCCTTATTCTTGTCCCTTCTTTGTGTTCTTGGTGGTAGGATTTACTGAAACACACTCCAGCAAGCCACCCCGACCACCCACTCCTGCAGGATGCTCTGCGCATCTCTCAGAACTTCTTGTCCAGTATCAACGAAGAGATCACACCCCGCAGACAATCTATGACAGTCAAGAAGGGAGAGGTGAGTCCCCATCCTCTAGTGACAAGATCTATTTCTAAACAGTAGTTCTGCCTTTCTCTGGGAGGGCTGGAAATTAGGAGACTACCCTAGCCTTCTGAAGGTTACAGTGAATGCAGGGATACCGGAGGACTTAGGCCTCCTTTTGGTGTAGAACTCTGGCATGCTAGCTAATCTTAATACTCTGTGGGGAGTCATGCTGGCACACACAGATAAAGTTACATGCAGACCCAGAATTAGTACTCAAGAATTCCTGGCTCCCAGACCAGTGTTCACTCCTCTAGGCCATCCCTTCATTCTGTGAGAGGTTGATACCTTCTTGTAGATTTTCTTAAACCCCATGCTACTAGTTCCTGGGTTGCTGAGACACAGTTTATGCACAGTCCTTGTGTTCCCCAGGACATGGTGTGGCTCACTGCACGTTCTGTTCAGAAGGCTATTTGGAGCTACCAAAGGGGAATTGTGACTAGAATCGCAGACCTTATTGCTGCAACGTGCATAGCGTGTGCTAACCCAATTCAGGGAGAGTTCTTGGTAGTATTCTGTGTGCAAACTGAAACCAAATAAGGGCCTATGGATCAGAAGGAAGGAAGGCAGCTGCTGGAGTAATGGAAGATTAGAAGGGCATTTTCCAGCCACTCGTGACCCTTACATCCCCTTTCAGGAACCAACTTGGCAGGATGTTCACCTAAATCTGCACATTCAGAATGAAATGCATTTTCTGCATCTTCTAGAAGCTTACAATCTTGGGCAAGAGGGAAATCTCACCTGGGGGCGTGCTATAGCAATCTGCTGTGGCGAGCGAGAGGGGGGCAAGCTGAATGATGCTAGGAGTTGGCACTGTGATCTCTGTCTCTTAAGTATCCCCAGAATGATGTCAGGACCCAAGGTACAGCAGAGAAATACATGTTACAGCCCCAGTGTCCAATACACAGAGACTCACTGTGTGAGGGCAAAGAGGTGGAAAATCAGAGCCATTTCTCAGCTAGAATGTAAAGAGAAGTAGGAAGGAATCGAAATGGGATGAGAGAGTCCCCTTGAAATAGGAAGCTTAGGGTTGTTCATCTATCTAGGGGCCAATCCAGTGTCCATTAGAGTCCGAAAAAAGCCCCCCATTAACTCTGTGGGAATTGGATTGGGACCCAGAAGTGCTGGGCTCTGTCCCCCCTCACCCACAGACTAGACTGTTTATAATGGAGACAGACTTCTGCAGTGGTATGGCTCTGTGTGGCTCCCTGAGTTCCTGGGGCAGATCCATCTCTAAGGTAACTCCAGTGTGGTTTTGGTAGGGATGAATTTGGTCCCTCCTGTTCAGTAACAGCCAGGACTGATGAGGAGTGTTGGAGGAGATAGTTGGGGGGCAGGGAAGCTTGGATGAAATGGGGTGGGGAAGCTTGGATGAAAGAGCGGAATCAAGAGCAGCAGATTTGTGGTAGAGGAACTGCAGCTGGAGTTTGTCACGTCAGCACTGTGCCCTGTAGTCCCCTGCCAAGCCCAAGATGACTACAACTGGACCCAGGGATCCCCTTGAAGACATTCCAGTGAAAAGTCCCCCAGCCCTATAAACATACACATTCCTGGGTTATTACTGTATGTTTCATTGACCCTTTCAGCTCTGAGGGTTCTCTGGCAGACGCAGAATGGGGCTGGGGTACTCAGACAGGGCCCCAGAGTGCATTGTTCCTCAGCTTTGAGCAGGAGTTCCCCCATTTACCTCCTGCTTTGGGGCTTGTTTTGGAACCCCAAGGCTGCAGCTGAGATGTGCTGAGACTAGAGCTGTGGGGACCAGGCAGTAGCAGGGTGGGATGCAATTACACACATCAGTGGCCAGGGCCTTGGAGACAGCAGAAGGCCTCATTAAAGTGGATGCTGATCGAGTCATGGCAGGTATCACAGGCTGGAATGCCCCTGTCCCAGGAGAGGGAGTGCTCGGTAGTCTCAGATTGTCTGTTAGCATCTCAATGAGGGATGCAGGCTTTGCAGCGTGTCCTGTGGAATCCTAATGAAGTGACAGGAGCCAGGGCAGTGGGAATGAAGTTGTGCTCTCTGGTGAGCTGTGGATTTGTCATCCACTTACAAAGTGAGAATGGGGTGTGTAAAGAGTGGGCTCAGCAGGGCTGCTCCTATTCCCACTCACGCGGTGGTGAAAATATTGACTTTGGGTGGTTGCTCCGTGTTTACTCTTGTGGCAGGGACAGCAGAATCAGAGCTGAAAACAGGTTTTCCTATGCGATGGAGGGAATCTATAACTCTCTCTCACTCGCATGCACCTACTCTGCTCACAATCTGTTCCAAGCCAAGGTGAAGAATATGCTTATTCCAGATCTTTCTGTGTTGCCCTTTAACTTCCTTTCCCTCTGGGAGTCGAATGCTAGCTGCTTCCTTTGGCTTTTCTGCACCAAAGGCCCTGCCTCTAAGAGGGGCAGGGCACCACCTTCTTCCCCAAAGCTTGTCCAGACTGGGGAGTGTTCACCATTTCCATGGTTTGAAATTGTGATCCAACTGCCTGCAACAGGAGTAGACTCCCAGCCATTCATTAATGAAGGATTTGTGCACTATCTTCCTAAAGAGTTAACAAGCCCCGCTCCCCACCACCAACAGCCCTTCCAGGTTGGGATCAGAGCTGGGTTTTGTCTGTGTGTGTGTAAATCTCTGGCTTAGCCTTTCCTTCTGCTCCCCTTGTCTATGCCCTCCCCGGGGTGATGGGATAGCATGCAGTCTATATGTCCTAACTGACAGCTCTCAATGCATAATGCATTTTTTATTTTAATGAATAGCCAGCTTGCTTTGATGGCTTTTATTCATTATTTACCTCCCTCCCATTGGAGATTCCTTTGGCGGGGGAGCGGGCTAGCTGCTGTAGCTCCAGCCTCCTCCTCTCATACAGTGCTCAGGTACCGATCTCCGTTGTTAGCGTGCATATAAAGGGGCCCTGTTTCTCTTCCTTTTTTTTTTCCAGCCAGCAAACGGCTCCCAATCCCCATCTTTAATGTGGAGTGTTTGGTGAGCACAGCACAGGGAGGATGTAAATCCCCTTTGCCTGCCTCTTGCTGCTGCTTTCTTTTGCTGGATTGCTTTGAATTGGTGAAAGCAGCCAATGGTTAATCTCCCTAGTGACAGGCTCCTAAAAGTAAGTGTGTGTGTGTGAATACACAACCTTCCACACACACACTCCCTCCCCCAAGGTGTGACCCAAAGTTATTGATCCCCTGCTTTAGGTGCTTTCATTTGCTACAAGGCACTTGGCCGCATCCTGCACACAGTGAGGAAAACAAGGGTTGCTCACCACAGAGGAGCTCGTTCTCTCCCATCCTATCCACTGGAATATTCCATAAAGTAACTCCAGCATCTTGCACAAGACACTTCTCAGTCCATGCCCAAACCAGGACGTGCTGTGACCTGTATGGCATGGCAAGGACATCCCAGCACATTGCTCTCAAGGCCATCGATATTACCTGTCCCCCTTCTCTGCAGTGTCTCTGCTTACTGTGCAATACAGCAATGCTGACAGGGCAAGGGAGAGCTTCAGCCCCAGCCCCGTTTCCTTTGTGATCTGTGCATTCGATCCTTCGATGGGAATTGAAGTGGGAGGCATGGTCCTGAGGCAGCCTGTGGCTCCCCGAGTGTGTGGGCCTGGCGGGTCCCAGACGTAAGGAGGGGGGCAGAGTTTCTGCATGCTTCAGGGATGTGGGTAGGATGCTAATTACAACAAAAGCCAGAAGAAATGAGGCTCTGTCAAGGCCAAGGTGTGGCTCTGGGGTTCTTCTCTAGCCTGTTGTGGGGAATTGAGTCGCTTGTCTCCCCAGCATACAACCCATGGACTTGTGGGGAAAGATGCAGTGTCTAGGATTTGGTTTGTGGGTGGCAGAAGGAGATAACCATTGGACCCATCATGGGGGGACATCCCCCTGCGAAGGAACAGAAACCTGGATGGAATGTTATGCCTCTGGGGACATATCTTAGCTCCAGAATCTCCCCTGCCAAGGAGCATGGAAATGCCTCCCTCCCTCTCATCCTCTTTTCTCCTTCCTGCTTGTTAGTGTTTCTGATTGATCCTTCCCTAAGTGCCCACTTCAGTAACTTGCCAAGTAGCAATAAAAAGCTCGCTGGGGTGTCCCTGAGTGACATGAAGCCTCCTGATTTAGGGCATGTGAGAAGTTCAGATTCCTTCTTGTCTTGTGCATGTGGCCCTGCCGCAGCTCCAAGCCAGGACCTCGTTTTGTGGATGGGGCCTTGTTTGCTCACAGCCGACTCTTCACCCGCCACCATTCATTTCCTTTGTTTCAGTTATAGGGGGTCTTTTGAGGGGAAAAATCCCCAAGCGCTCCAGAAGGATCAGTCCCTAAGGTTGTACCAGCGATCCTGCACAACCTCCAGTGGGGAGGCTGGTTTGGCACCACTCCGGTGCAGCTTTCCCAGAGGTTCCTAGCTGCAGCCGGTGTGAGAATGGCTGGCTGGAGGAGTCAATGTCTCCTTTCTGAGCAAGAGCTTAATGCTGAAATTTCCCCTCCACTGTTCCCTATCCAGTTCTGCCTTTTCTTGTAACGCAGGAGTTAATGGAACTGCTAAAAGCACTGAGCCCCTTAGGGGAGAGAGGCAGATTCCCACTGTGGGAGGGCCCCAGTCCGTCTGTCTGAGCCTGTCTCATGTTTTTCACCATCGTATCTGAGATGCTCAAGCCTGGCTGTGGACTGCCATATTTCTGAAGTTAACTGGTAAACGCATCTGATGGTGAATTGCCTCTGAGGGATCAGCCAGGTGACCTCTGAATGGCAGAGCATCATTGGGTTTAGGCTGCAGTCGCATTAGGGAGAGTTTGAGGTAGGGAAAGAGAGAACAATAGGGGACTGTTTACAAAAGGAAACCGGCAAGGGTGTGAACTGGAGCGTCACTGGGTTTGTGGGCTGGTCTTGGACCCCTTGGGGCCTGGGGATCGCTGCTTCTAGTGGCCCTGGGCAGATGCTGTCTGCAGCAGTGTACTCAGAAATACAGGTTTGGATCCCACGCCCTGTCTCCTGGCTGAAGCCCTATAGCTCTCACTGACAGTCACTTTGGAAAACAAAAGGCTGTTAGACTATTAAGAGAAGCCCATTAATTCCTCAGCAGATGATCCCGATGTCCTGTCACGCTGCTCTTGCATCACACACAGGAATCATTCTCCTCCTACGCTCTGCAGAAATCCAAACCTTAATGACATGTGCCAATATCCATAATGACGTGTGCCAGTATCCATCCTTTTGCGCTTTACCATCCTCCTCCTGCATCACACGTTCCATTCTTTCCTGTAACTCTCACCCACACGCACTGCAGTCTTCTGCCGTCACCACCCAGGATACACCTCCTCAGCTCTGACAGGCAGACAGCCCTTTGCAGATCTTAAATCCAGATGAACAGCTATTACAAGTTTTACTTTGCATTGTGCATCTCAGACAAACAGGTAACCTGCCTCGCTATCTGGAGTTAAATAATACACAACAGCAGACAGCACACGACATTAGAGACAGCAATCAGTGAAAAAATGATGCAATGAATAAATGAAGGTGCAGGCGGTTGAGAGGCTGGTTGAGGAACTCAAAGGCAAGGGAGAGAAGAGATGAAGAGGCAGGAAACGCAGGGAGGCTGTCCAGGTGGCAGGAGCAGCAGGGGGGAAGGCTCTTATGCCCAAAGCAGTGAGGCACTGACAGAAAAGGGAGGAGGCAGGTGCTAGATATGTAAAGGGAATAGGAAGTAAGGCAGAGAGAGAAGGTCTGGGAGGTAAGGCTGGAGCAGGATGCTGGGACCCAGCCCAGGCTCTTGCCTGGCAGTACTGCACTGTCCTGGCAGGAATGGTGCTCATCTTAGGGTGTTACTGATGGAAGTATGTGTGCTGGATGCCCAGTCACCACTCTGGTATGAAGCCCACCTGAATGTGTCCGTAGCCCATATGCCCCCCCAGGGTCTTTGGATGGTGGGGGAGGCTCTTCTCTTACGTTGTTTATACACTGGTGATTGTGTTGCTATTCCTCAGTCAGGCCAGGAGGAATAAGCTGGATAAGTGGGGTGGGTACGGTAACTCTGACAGGAAAGCCTTGCAGCAAACAGCCATCTGCCCAAAACACCCTATGGCCCAGAAGTCTGTTATAAACATAGGGCCCCCGAAAGGATGCCAGTGAGGAGACAGCTAGATAGGGAGGTTGATTGGGCGGGGGGGGGGGGAAGAGATGGGGAGGGAAAGGAATGGGGGACCCATGTCGCTGACTTGGAGACATCCTGACCTAGGTTACTAGTACCCTCCAGCCAGGGTTTGAGCTGCTGGGGTCCCCTTTGTATGGTGTGAGTTGCCAAGGTCTATGGGTGCTGGCTCAGTGGCCGGGTTGGTGAGGACTCTGAAGAGGAAGTGAACAGTCTCTGTGTTCTAGGGGGCTGACGGGGTCACATCTGTGAGGCTGGCTCTGTCTTCCTCAGGGAGACTGTCTGACTGCAGTCCTGTAGGGCATGCTCCCTGGGCCTCTCGCTCCCCTGCACTGAGGCAGCCTGTAGCCGGACACAGCTGCTGGTACAGCAGATTCTGTCTAGCAGGCTCCTTGTTGGACTCTGTCTCCTCTGCCCAGGAAATGTGGCTGAGGCAGTGTGTGAACCCTGGGCGTGTGCAAACGGGTGCTGGGAGCATGCAGACGGGTGCTGGGGGCATGCTGGGGGTCTGAGGGGCATGCTGACTTCTCCTGGGACTGGGTGGAGGGATTGGGCATGTGCTGACCAACTCATGGGGAGAGGCACCCTTTGCTCCCTCACAAAGAAGCCTGTAGTCAGCTGGTTGGGAAATCCTTTTATTGTCTCCCTCTGACCTGCTGAACCCTTCCTGCCAGATGAGTCATCACAGCAAAGGATGTAACCCCAGCAGCTCCCTACTGGAAACACTCCCCCACCCCACCTCCCCAATCAGTGATCAGCAGCCTGATGTGCACCTATTATACCAAGTCTTGTCAAGTTCCAGGAGAAGCAGGCAGCTAAATCCATCTCCCAGCTCAGGCTCAGCAAGCACCCTGCTGTGGAGAGAGCGATCCCAGCCTGCTCTACAAAGCCACTCTTCAGGCTTCCTTTCCCCCTGCCCCTCGCCCACAGTAGCTGGGAGCTCCCTGGGTCATCTCCTATGAAGGTATCTCCCTGGGTCCCCCTTGCAGGGACATGTCTCTGGTAGGCTCATGAGTCAGGACTGTTAATAGAGCAGAAGAGGGAAGAAAATCCTCCTCTCTGTGCGGCTTGGTAAATTTTTCCCTCCTAGCCGCTGACTGGAATACATCCCCTCCGCCCCCTTCCCTGACTTCCTACGCCTGACTAGAATACATCCTCCACCAGGCTCCCCAGCCAGCCTCCTTTCCTGAGAAATCCCACCTCCGTAGGAGTCATTCCGGTGCCTCATGCTAGCGTCTTGTCTCGAGGATCTGGACAATTTATCCCCCAAGTGCTAGATCAGATAAACTCAGCATAGATCAGCATCGCCTCAGGAACAGCATCACAGGCTGACAGGATGGTGGCTCTCCGCATCACAGCAGGGCTCTCTGCCTGTGGCGGTACTGAACTTCCTGTTTGGGTTGATGGGGAATTTTGGACATGGAACTTTTCTGAGCAAGAGGGAACCTGCTACTTGGAAGAGCCTGCCTGGATGTTTACAGGCAGGGGCTATGCAGATGGCCCCTGTGACTGAGGTTCTTGGTAACAGAAGGGAGTGGATGCCCTGAGTGGGGTCGGTGGCAGTGGGTGGATCTGGAATCCCAATGCCATGTGAGAATATTCTCACACTCAGTCCCCTGCGGTCACTGCCTTTGCCGGCACCTACCCCCTCCCTCACACTCTTGTGATGTTATGGGGGGCAGGTGGGAACCCTCAGCACTCCACTGGCTGCAGTCCCTGGTTGTATTTGGAGCCATGGCCAAGGTAGTCCAGGCCTGTGGAGACTCTTCCGTTCTGACCCTCAGCCTAGGTATCAGAGCTCTGACACATCCAGAGGGGAGATGAAACTGAATCAGAGCCAAGCAGAACAGATTCATTCTTGAACAGCTCACATGAGTCTGTGCAAGGACCAAGCATTAGGCTATTTGCTGGCTTCGCTGAATTTCTCAGAAGGGGGCGCACTGTCTGTGACCTGGCATCAGCTACCAGGAATGGCTTCATCTAAGGCCCCTGTAAGAAGGAAATTTTCTCCCTAGGCCAGCAACGTCTCGGCAGGATGGGAGTCCTGCCTTGAATGGGCAGCTCTTTGGGCAAGAGCTGCCTTTGACCCAGCAGCCACTGTGGCCTGTCCCCTCTGTTTTCAGATCAGAATTTAGAGACATGGTTTCCTTCAGCAGGGGATAGAGGCTGCAGACAGTGGCCCTGTTCCTGCTCCCCATCGGCTTCCAAGAGTGTTATGAAAGGAACCTCCTGCCTGGCTACTGAGCAAATAGTCGGGACCTTGTTAACCACACCTGCCTAACCCTCTCATCCCCGGCCTGCCACAGGGGCACAGTAGCAGCCTCCCCTAAGGCAGGATTGTGCCACAAGACCCTTGTGGGGTGGGGGGAGGAATGGAGGATCAGCACTGCACCCCAGAATTGCAACTAGGTAACAAATGAGATTGATGTGTGAGAACATATTTACACCTAAGGATGGTGAGCAGAGATTTGGCTGGCAACAAGCAGCTGTTCACATGCCTCAGAGGAGCAGAGTTGATTTGCATCGTAATAAATATTCATCAGCTCTAAAAACGTTAAATTAGAGTTCTGGATTGCTGAAAAATACCATTTTTTCTGCCTCATTTCTCTTCTCTCTCAAATTGAATCCTCCCCAGCTGTGGAAGGTGGGGGTTTGCTCTTGACAAGGCCTATCCTTTGTTTCTGCCCAGATACTCCTGGTTCCATATCTGGGCTGCAGGTCGCTGTCTAGTCCTTGGGGGGCGGGAAATGAGCACACATCAGTAGCAGAGACATTAATGCAGGCAGGCATGCTCTCCAAACCCAGGTAGGATTGAGGAGGCTCACACTCACCTAAAAATAAACATCGGCACATCCACAGACCTTTCTGAGCCTGACTCACCGTTGGATTTCCCTGCTCCCCAGGATCCTGCCCAGAAACGGTACCGTAACCTGTCAGGGAACAGGTTTACACCACTGACTGAGTGGAACATTTGCTGCTAGTGGTCACAGAATTGCGGTGACATTTGGGATTGGCAAGCATCCCTGGGACTGATTCCTGCTCTTTAGCACCCTGAAAAGGCTTTAGTGCAGCCTTGTGCAATGTGTTGGTTTATACTGAAAAATGCATAATGCTCTGACTGTGAATGTGGAAACAAGAACTGCTTCTTGTGCTTCATCACTCTGCCTTGTATTCCCTACCATGTCTGTTGGGACTCACATCACGGTATCGATAAAGGTAGTTTAGAGAGCGGGTTGGTGGGTATGAACACGCCTACAGATGTGTCCTCCACATTGAGAGTGTTCTGCAGGTGTTGAGGACATGAGAACCGTGAGTTAATGCACAGGGCGTTACGTTCGCAGGCGTAGGTTTAAGCTCTGATTTGGTTACAAGTAACTATCTGGATGTTTCAACCTCATCCATTTCCCAATCAAAACGTAGCACAGCTTGGGAATTGGCAATTTTTGCATGCGAGAGCCTGGTACTGCAATAGTAGAGATACTGAAGGTGAGGAGCACGGTGCACTGGCAAAGCTGTCTGTGTGGGGGCTGATGGAGGGGGCAGATAGTAAAACAGCCCGGGGAGGGAGGGCTCGATCAGTATTGAATAACATTGGCAGAGCTGTCACCAGAATACGTAGGCATAAAAGTTATTGCTCAAGCACCGATCACCATAGTATCTACGTGTGTGGACCCAACACCAGAGTAACAGGGGTGACGTGGGTCAGGATTAGGGTGCATTGGCAGAACTGGGCAGAGAAGCCTGCTCGGTACTTGGATCAAGGCAGTGCTAGAAGATTTCCACTTTTGTGAGGATCAGACTTGCCCCCAAATTGAGAATCCCCAAAGCCCAATTTGGAACCTCCTGCAATATTTCACCTCCCCTAGCTCACGTTCAGGCTGCCATTGATTCGGGGGGGGGGGGGGTCAGAGTCGGAGTATAGAACACCTCAACTCGCTGATGACTATGTACTACTGCCTGGTTTTGTTTGAATGATACTCCAGAGCCCCACCCCGAAGGAGAGGCCCAAGGGGAGGAAAAGGGGGACAGTCCGCATGTCTGAAACAAACCACTTGGCCCAAGGAACTCATTCAGGCCCTTGAAACTAGGAGCCTGTCTTCTGAGGGGGATAAAGGCAGCAGAGCTATGCTTCATGCTAATTCTGAGGTCTGATCAGTGTTTTGGGGAAATTTTATAAGGAACAGAAAAAGGCTTTAAATAAATACAGAGGAAAAACACATCCAGATGGGACTGTTCAAGTACTGGCTGATTAGGGGCTGCTGGTGGATTTAGCTTTTCTAAGCAAATATAGGTCCCTTAGCAGCACTTGTTGGAATAGGGAAGCAGCAGGAATATTTAGCAGCTGCTGTGTACAAACAGGTTCAGAGTGGGGAGGAGGGTGTTCCATGGTCTGGATTTGGTAGTTCTGCAGAGTGGCTGCAGCTAGATGTGAAAGCTTACCTGGTGAAGTGGTGTATGCTGCCCTCTGCTAGTGAACGGTGGAATGCCTTGCTGTTGAAGGCTGCTGGCAAGCCCTGTGTGTATGGTAATGGTCTGTCAATGACTTGCCATAAATTAAAGCAGCTGAAAGGATTTTGCTTGATGTTTCCAGCCAGGTTCCTTTGAGTGAGAGCAGGCAGGTGACGTTTCAGCCCCCAGAGAAAATACTTGGAAAGTCAAGAGTGACTGGAAAGAGGGGCTGAGAACTGGAGAGTCTGGGTGAGCCGTCCAGCATTTGCACCAGGCAGAGGGTGACCACGCTCTGTGCAGCTCTCAGAAGTATTTGCCCCAAGCCAGCTGGCAGTTCACCAGCTGGAGGTGGAGATTTGACTCCAGTTAAAAACTGAAACCCAACATTCAGCCACTTTCTCTGATTATGCACTTCCTGCAAGTGATGGAGAGAGCAACAGGAAGGGACCAGACTGCAAAGAGTTAATTCAGTGGCCAGGATTAGCAACAGAGAGGATGGCCCCAGCCAAGTCACTGGGATGGCCCTCTGTGCAAAGTGTGCATCCTTATTGGGTCTGAGAAAGCCAGGCGATAAAGTCCCAAGGAAGGGCATGAAAAGGAGAGAGCACGAGTGGGGGAAAAAAGTAAACATGCAGGCCAATTAATGAGACCCATCCATTGATCATCCATTTCTCAGGCCCCCCTTCAGTCAGGCACACAGAGAGGGTCTCCCTTGGAACAGAAAGTCATGGAGAGAGCAGTGGGTGGGGCAGGTTTGCCATGTTCCACCAGTGATCGATCAAATGAGGATCTAGCCTTGGGGTGGTGCTAGGGAGGTTTATATTACCGGAGGTATTGATGAGGAGCCATAGTGCCTTGGCTCAGAGACTGACCCCTCCTGTCCTAACTAGAACTGTGTCTCCTGTTTCTGACAGCACCGGCAGCTCTTGAAGGACAGTTTCATGGTGGAGCTGGTAGAGGGGGCTCGGAAACTGCGCCACGTCTTTCTTTTCACTGACCTGTTCCTGTGCGCCAAGCTCAAGAAGCAGCTTGGAGGGTGAGGATTTCCCTGCTTCACACCCCATTTTCCTGTTCTTCACACCCTATATGCAGAGCAGTGGACTTGGCAGAATGCTAGTTCAGTGCATACTGGCTGCACCTGTGCACCCAACTCAGCAAAGCTGCGGCCCATACAGGGAACATTGTACAGTGCAGCGTTGTCCTTCAGATGAGACGCTTCGGGGAGTTAAATACTGCGTGGCTATCTTCCAGAGAGCCGGGGTGCTAACTGCGGCATCCTGGACAAATTCCAGCAGGGGTCATTTAACTCTGCCTCCCTTTATTCCCCCTGCAGTTTCAGGTGGTGGTCTTCGCTTCCTGTTGCAGCCTGCACGTAGTGTTACTTGCTATCTCCCTCTAGTGGCTGGATCTCACTGGGGTTTATGAGGCAGCTACAGCTTGTGAAAAACTTCTACAGCAGGCAGCAGAGGCTCCTGCTTTTAGATCCAGAGGTCCCAGGTTCAGTCCTTAAGCTCTTGTGCAGCAAGCTGCTGCGTTCTGCCTCAGAGATGGTTGTATTGAAAGATATCCCTGTATTTGGGAAGTGCTTTGGGATGCTTCAGAGTGAGCACTTTAAAAGAAATAAAATCTACGTGCAGCACCAGCGGGCAGCACACTGTACATAGCATGGTAGGGGGGTTTGGCTCCTTCAAGGTTCATTGCTGGAAAACAGACCTACCCCAACTGTGCCTCCATCTCAGGGATTACAGTGAGGTTGAGCCTATTTCACTATCTTGTAACTTGCCGTGCTGAAACCGTCACGGGGGAAAAGCATGGAAAGAGCAGTGTGAGCTTATGGAGTGCAAGGGTGTTTAAAGCCCTGTCCCCTCTTCTTTTCAGGAAAAGCCAGCAGTATGATTGTAAATGGTACATTCCGCTCACAGACCTCAGCTTCCAAACTGTGGACGAGTCCGAGGCAGTGCCCAACATCCCACTCGTGCCTGACGAGGAGCTGGATGCCATGAAGATCAAGATCTCCCAGATAAAGAATGACATCCAGCGAGAAAAGGTAATGGCAGGTGGAGCTGTCTTCCCCAAGCCCAGGGTGCACGTTGCGTCCGAAACTGGAGATGGGGTGCTGCTGGGGAGTAACTCACCTCCAGAGTTTGTTTGTTTGGACAGGTAATGCCGCAAGCATGCACTTGCTTGTGATATGCAGTAGAACTAAACTTTGGTTATGCATGTAGTTGATGGGCAGGCAGCTATACCTAGGCATGATGCATTATCCCTTGTGTGATAGTGTCCTCTGGGCATCCAGGAATAACACAGCATCCAGTAGCTAGGTGTTTATTGTTCTCATGGTGTTGGCAGGCCCTGCTCATGGTGCTATGTCTTTGGATACACGTCCTGTTGAAGGAGGAATGGGGTGGCTTTTGTGCCGAGGGCACACAAGAGCAGATAGAAGTGTGGTGAGCCTGTTTTTCAGAGATTTCGGCTCTTGGATATCTAAGCACGAGCCTGGGTGTGGCTTTGGTCACATACAAAGATACCTCTGAATTTTCACCATATCAGCAGTGCCTTCTAAGTGTGTTTGAAGCCTAGCGGATTTGGATGGATAAGCAAGTCTATAGATAAACATGTCAACCTCTTTCACTGTCACCAGGCAAACAGTGGGCTCTGTGCCTCTAATGTTGGCCTCTCTTCGTTTGCTAGACGTGCGCTTTCTCAGGTGTCGCAGAATCCAAGCCATTCTATCCCCAAGAAGGAAAGCCAAGAGTGCAGAGGTTGAGAACCCTGCTATGTAACCAGCAGTGTACAAACATCTTCAGCATTTTTTCCCCCCATAGTTACAAAGGACACATTTCCAGTCCACAGCCTTGGATAGCTCTTCAGAGAGGTTTCTTGGGAAGAGAAGGGTAGTATGAATAGCATCCATGGGAAAATCTCTTAACTGACTCAGCTGGTGATTCACACGTGAGTTTAGACACTTCAGGGCCAAAGCATGTGCCTGACTGGGCTCTGGGATTTAAGCATCCAAGGAGAATCTTGCTCTTAGTTTTCCTCTGTTGAAAACTGGTTTAGATGCATACAGCTAGGAGAAGGATTGGGGGCTGCTATTGCTGCATAACCCAAGTGGCTCCAGCACACCATTTGCACAGGAGATGCTTAATTAAGGATGCTTTTGAAAGTGCCCCTCAGTGCTGTTCTGTGGGGGAGCACTGGTCGTACGGGTTTGGAGGCTCCTAGTCAAATGTGCACTGTACAGTCTGGGGCAGTGAATAGCTTCCCCATGTAGAGCCTTCAGCAGGAAGGGCTGTTCAAATGAACAGCTGTGAGTAGTGCCCAGAGCTGGGCCTGATGGGAAATGTATTGACTGTTGTACCTAGAGTTCCCTCTTTCCTAAGTGGGGTGGAGCTCCACCCACCCCGTCAGCAGAACCACTGCTGCGTGGAAGTGTTGTTTGGCCACCTGTACAGGGAAGAGGGGGACAGATCAGAAAATCGAGCCAAATCTCCTCCTCCACATTGATTCTGGCATGAGACCACCATAATGTGGTCTAATGGGGGACTTCAGTCACCCTGACATCTGCTGGGAGAGCAATACAGTAGTGCACAGAGAATCCAGGAAGTTTTTGGAGAGTGTTGAGGACAACTTCCTGGTGCAACTACTGGAGGAACTAACCAGGGACCATTCTCCTCTTGACCTGCTGCTTACAAACAGGGAAGAATTGGTAGGGGAAGTAGAAGTGGGTGGCAACCTGGGCAGCAGTGACCATGAGATGGTTGAGTTCAGGATCCTCACAAAAGAAAGAAAGGAGGGCAGCAGAAAACAGACCCTGGACTTCAGAAAAGCAGACTTTGACTCCCTTAGGGAACTGATTGGCCGGATCCCCTGGGAGGTTAATATGAGGGGGGAAAGGAGTCCAGGAGAGCTGGCTGTATTTTAAAGAAGCCTTATTGAGGGCACAGGAACAAATCATCCCGATGTGCAGAAAGAATAGCAAACATGGCAAGCGACCAGCTTGGCTTAACAGTGAAATCTTTGGTGAATTCAAGCAAAAAAAGGAAGCTTATAAGAAGTGGAAACTTGGACAGATGACGAGGGAGGAGAATAAAAATATTGCTGAGCATGTAGGGGTGTAATCAGGAAGGCCAAAACACAACTAGAGTTGCAGCTAGCAAGGGATGTGAAGGGTAACAAAAAGGGTTTCTATAGGTATGTTAGCAACAAAAAAAAGGTCAGGGAAAGTGTGTGCCCCTTAATGAATGAGGGAGGCAACCTAGTGACAGATGATGTGGAAAAAGCTGATGTGGAAAAATGCTTTTTTTGCCTCGGTCTTCACAGATAAGGTCAGCTCCCACACTGCTGTCCTGGGCGACACAGTATGGGGAGGAGGTGAGCAGCCCGCAGTGGTGAAAGAACAGGTTGAGGACTATGTAGAAAAGCTGGACATGCACAAGTCAATGGGTCCAGATCTAATGCATCCGAGGGTGTTGAGGGAATTGGCTGATGTGATTGCAGAGCCATTGGGCGATATCTTTGAAAACTCGTGGTAATCAGGGGAGATCTCAGACAACTGGAAAAAGGCAAATATAGTGCCCATCTTTAAAAAAGAGAAGGAGAACCTGGGGAACTACAGAGCTGTCAGCCTCACCTCAGTTCCTGGAAAAATCATGGAGTAGGTCCTCCAGCTAAATATCGTGAAGCACTTGGAGGAGAGGAAGGTGATCAGGAACAGTCAACATGGATTCATCCAGGGCAAGTCATGCCTGACAAACCTGATTGTCTTCTATGATGAGATAAGTGGCTCTGTGGCTATGGGGAAAGCAGTGGACGTGATATAACTTGACTTTAGCAAAGCTTTTGCTACGGTCTTCCACAGTATTCTTGCCAGCAAGTTAAAAAAGTATGGATTGGATGAATGGACTATAAGGCGGACAGAAAGCTGGATAGATTGTCGGGCTCAATGGGTAGTGATCAATGGCTCGATGTCTAGTTGACAGCCGGTATCAAGCGAAGTACCCCAGGGGTCAGTCCTGGAGCCGGTTTTGTTCAACATCTTTATTAATTATGTGAATGATGGGATGGATTGCACCCTCAGCAAGTTTGCAGATGACACTAAACTGGGGGAAGAGGTAGATACGCTGGAGGGTAGGGATAGGGTCCAGAGTGACCTAGACAAATTGGAGGATTGGACCAAAAGAAATCTGATGAGGTTCAACAAGGACAAGTGCAGAGTCCTGCACTTAGAACGGAAGAATCCCATGTACCGCTACAGAGTGGTGACTGACTAGCTAAGCAGCAGTTCTGCAGAAAAAGACCTGGGGATTACAGTGGATGAGAAGCTGGATATGAGTCAGCAGTGTGTCCTTGTTGCCAAGAAGGTTAACGGCATATTGGGCTGCATTAGTAGGGACATTGCCAGTAGATTGAGGGAAGTGATTATTCCTCTCTATTCAGCACTGGTGAGGCCACATCTGGAGTACTGTGTCCAGTTTTGGGCCCCCCACTACAGAAAGGATGTGGACAAATTGGAGGGAGTCCAGCAGAGGGCAACGAAAATGATCACGGGGCTGGGGCATGTGATTTATGAGGAGAGGCTGAGGGAACTGGTCTTGTTTAGTCTGCAGAAGAGAAGAGTGAGGGGGGATTTGATAGCAGCCTTTGGGTTCCAAAGAGGATGGAGCTCGGTTGTTTTCAGTGGTGGCAGATGACAGAACAAGGAGCAATGGTCTCAAGTTGCAGTGGGGGAGGTCTAGGTTGGATATTAGGAAACACTATTTCACTAGAAGGGTGGTGAAGGTCTGGAATCGGTTACGTAGGGAGGTGGTGGAATCTCCATCCTTAGGTTTTGGAGGCCCCGCTTGACAAAACCCTTGCTGGGATGATTTAGTTGGTGTTGGTCCTGCTTTGAGCAGGGGTTTGGACTAGATGACCTCCTGAGGTCTCTTCCAACCCTAATCTTCTATGATTCTGTGAATGTGTCTCTGTTCTCTAGAGGGCTAACAAGGGCAGCAAGGTCATTGAGAGGTTGAAAAAGAAGCTGTCTGAGCAGGAATCCCTGCTGTTGCTGATGTCTCCCAACATGGCTTTCCGGGTTCACAACCGGAACGGCAAGGTAAGCTGCTCCACGGGTGTCTCTGGGGCCTTGCATACAGGACCGAGAATGAGGCACCAGGGGGACGTTTGTGTGCATGTGCGTGTCACTGTGCCCCACCCAAGGGAATCGGAGCTGCTCAAGCATTTGTCAGTTTGTAATTGTCTCGTTGTCCAGTGGCTGATCTGAAAATAGTCTCCAAGCTGCAGGTGTCCAGCCCATGCCGCACTGAAGGCCACTTCGGCAACTTACTAGGAGCCCAAGGGTTAATTTGCATGTATATTTGCGTTTTTTAAAATAAAATCAGAAATTTACCCCTCACCCTAGTATCTGCCTGTGCTTGGATCTAACTGGATAGGGGTGGGAACTGCATCACTTCCCCGGGACAAAGCCCTGCAACTGCTGTGCCGTAGCCTCATCCGTTAGTAAAGTTGCATGGGGAGGGTACTCATAGGTCTAATTTCATTGGCCCCTGACTGCTAACAGACTATGGGAGATTCTCTCTCAGCTAGTAGGAGAGGCTCATGGTGTTAGGTTTATCTCCAGCGCTGTATGTGTGGGGTTATTGGTGACTGTGGTATCTGTGTGTACTCGGCAGTGGATCATTTCAAGATCTAGTCACCAGCATTTTCTTCAGCTCATTTCGAAGGCATTTTGGCATCTGCTTCCTTAGCCACACATCTGCCTAGTCTCCCATGGCACGCACTATTGGATGGCCTGGCCAGAGTAGACTGCAGTCATGGAACCTCGTGCTGCCACAGTCCCAGCTGCCATTGACAGGGTGGTCGTTTGAAGAAGCCCAGGCTGCAGGTGTCCTTGCTGGTGCTGAAGGCATGCTGTTGGGAGGGCGTTCACAGTGCCACGGTCCCATCTGGCACTGCCAAAGCAGTGCTGGGAGGAAGCAGGCAGGTGTACTAGTGGGGTCTGGATCCAGTAACTCTCACTGGGAGGTGGCGGGTCAGAATGTCACGTTCCTTGTTCCCATGTCTCTTCCTGCATAGAGTTACACATTCCTCATCTCATCGGACTACGAACGGGCAGAGTGGAGAGAGAACATCCGGGAGCAGCAGAAGAAATGTGAGTGTCACTTGACCAATCAGAGCCCTTGTCTTAGGGCGTTCTAGGGACCATCCAACTGGGTGACCTCAGCGCATATGCCCCTTCCCCCTCCCCCCCCCCGGAGGAGGAGTCAGGAAAGGGATTGTCCAACCCTTCCCCTATCCCGGGGAGTTAGATAGAAGTGGGGAATGGCCCCCTGCCACAAGGAAGAGGAGATGCATGAATATCCAGGAGACAACGTGGATGCCTTTTCTTCTCATGCCCTGTCGCTGCAGTTGAAGCCAGTGGAGATGCTTTTGCTCCCAGCCCCTAGAAGTGAACGTCCAGGAGCAAGGGCACAGGGAGAGCTCTCCCCAATGGAGTCATTTCTCCCATTGGCCTGCCAAAACCAGAGTCATCTGCCTTTCTGGGGCAGTGAAAGGCCCACCCCGTTCCCCTGGCCTTTGTCTGAAGGGGTTGCTTTATTTTTGGAAAGGGGTTGGCTATGGCTCTGCAAGGGGAGAAGAGTCTCTTTCATTCTGTGTGCAAGATCCAGAGACTATCCATAGAACAAGTGAGCCCCTACATGTGACTGGGCTGAAGTATGGCTGGGGGTCTGTGCTTGAACCATGGTTCCTTCCAAACACAGAAACGCTCCCTTATGCCATCTGCTAACATTGCCCTGGAAGCATCTGAAAGTACCCCCTGCCTGGGCTGGGGGGAGTGTCCAGGGAGCTCTGTGCCCTGTGCAGATACCTTTCCCTCTGAATTTCCTTGACAGGCTTGAAAAGCTTTTCACTCACATCCGTGGAGCTCCAGATGCTGACAAACTCTTGCGTCAAGCTTCAGACCGTCCACAACATCCCCCTCACCATCAATAAAGAAGGTGAGAGCGGTCGTCAGTGCCCTTGTGTGGACCAGCTGCAGTCATGACCCACCCCCTGCCTTTCCTTTACACCCCCTTGTCCTGCTCTTACCATTCCTTCTGGCCAGAGGCCTCAAGGCAGCTGTGAGTGGATGGTCTTGTAAAACAATCCCAATTCTGACCACACTTAAACCCTGAACAACCCAGTTCTGCTGCAGCTAGTTACTGTAGGAAGATTTGATTGCACAATCCCTGCCCCCAGAAGTTTGCTCTGGGTAGACAAGATGCAGCAAGCAGAGGGAGCGGGCAGGGGAGGGTCTGCTCAAAGGTTCCAGAGTTATTCAGTCCCACAGTATAATAAACAACCTGTGGAATGTTTGCAGTTCACTTTCTCTCCTCCTAGTTTCTCTCCCACTGCTCCTTTGACAATGAATTCCTGCCCATCCTCTGTAGCTTTACTCCATCTCTCCCATTGTTATTGGGTGGATTCTCATATTATTTCAGTCATTACCATTCCTTTTGCTTTCCCCCATCGTTCAATGGACTGAAGTCCCTTCTCCTGTCCTCCTACCACTAACCCCCTAGCCATTGTACCCACAACCCCACTCCTTCCTCCTGGAGTACAGCCCCTCCACTTCCCTGGCACACGTATGTCTGTGGGATTGTCTCTTTGGTATATTCTTTAGAATGTGATTTTAAAACGAACGGGCTGGACATGAGAAAAAGGTGTAAAGTAGCCACAGCCCTGCCTATGACTGAGACAGGCGCAGGATTTTCAGATTGCATGTTTGTGGTGGGGGAGCCGCTCTGTTCCGTTGTGCTGTCTCCATCCTCATCAGCTGAAGGCATTAGTGTGAAATCATTTTAGCTGACTTGGTGAAATTCGTGGACTACGTGTTTGACGGGGAGGGCATTTGTAATGAAATGATGGGTGCTGCTGCTGCAAAAACGTGAAATGAAGCAAACGTAGGGAGGCAAGATGTCTGAGATGCTGGGAGCACGTTTCTGCTGGTTCTCAGTGAGTAGATTTGCAGAGGAGTGGTGCATGTCAGTTAGTGTGATGGTGACTTTGCAGATATGAGTCCAGCATTCAGAAATGCAGCCTGTACATAATCACTGTGTATCATATGGTCTTCTCTGTAAGAGATCGGGGCGTAGGCAGTCTGGCCTACTGGTTGTTACTGGGCTGGTGTCATGGAGCCAAGGACTGGCCACAAGATGGTAGTTGGCAAGCAGGGATCAGAGTCGGTGCAAGAACTGAAATAAGTAGGCAAGAGTCCTGGTCAGAGTCAGGCCAGGGTCAGAGACTCAGGATCAGGAGTAGTTACCAGGCTGGAGTCAGGAGGCAAGAGTCAGTGGCAGGCCGGAGTCGAAGACCAAAGATCAGACAGCGGGGCAAGGTCTGGAGCTGCGGCAGCCAGAATTCTGTGTGCTTGCCCAAGCAACTTCTTGGATCACCTCCAGGGTTAAGTAGTAACCGTGGGCCAATCAGAAGGCCGCAGGGTACTGTTGCTCTGAACGCTTTGGGCGGCACTTCCTGCAGCAACTAATCTCCACAGTGCTCCTAGGTTGCAGCTCTGCATGGTGTCCTGGTGGTGATGGGGGAATGTCAGCTGCCCCAGACTCCAGTCCCGCAGATCCTTACAATCTCTGACTCTTAATGCCAGGCCACTGCTTAAAGGGATGCCAGCAATTTAAGACTCACGCTTCTGTCTGAAAAGTTTTACCTACTGTGGTTACAAGTAACGGCTAAGATCAGTGTCGCTGACAAATTAGAGTGAAAATCCTCGATCGAGAGAGAAGAAAAGCTGAGTCGGACCTACGTTTTTCCTAACTCTGCCACTGACTGGCTGGGTTACTTTGGGTAAATTCCTTCACTGCTCTGTGCCTGTTTCCTCTGCAATGCTTACCAGTCTCGCCTGTTTAGATGAGAAGTTCTTTGAGGCAGGGACTCTCGCTTACTCTGTAAAGTGCCCAGCTCACTGGGGCCCTGATCTCGCTTAGGATCAGCAGGTGCTGCTGTAATATAAATAATAATATTTTTCAGTTTTCCTTTGTGCAGTTGACAGCCCTCTGTGAATAGTCATTTTCACTGCTTTACCTGTATAGTCAGTTGGTTTCTTCTGTTGTTTGGGTCTTTCGCAGCAACACTGGGGGAGATGAAAAATTTAAAAATAATGAAGTGTGATTGTAAAAGCTCCAGAATTGTCAAGAGGACTCTGGGACAGGAGCGATACCTGGAGCAACTTACAACTCCTTTCTAAAAAAAGCTGACTAGATGTCATGTTCCTGCTACCAGGGTTAGACACTTCATCTTCCACCCTGCAATCTCTGTGATGTAAATCTGCTCTCAGTGTCTTCCCTTTTGCCACCTCTCTGAAGCTGAACTAAAATCTCTTGGGTCTTTTGTACAGATGATGAATCGCCCGGGCTTTATGGATTCCTGAACGTCATTGTTCATTCTGCCACGGGGTTCAAGCAGAGCACAAGTGAGTGGCAGATCTGTGATGTGCAAGTGGGGGTCTGTTAGGGCCAAAGGACAGGAATGGGGTACTCTGGGCGCAGAGATGTCAGTTTGGGGATACAGGGTTTGGTGAGGAGAATCAGTTTGGGTGATTGGGAGTGGGAGATTAGTGTACATTTGGGGGATGCTGACTAGCTTTTTGTAGCAATAAAAACTCTCAAATAGATCAGGCTCCAACACTAATCATTTCACTCTTACCCTGTTTTCTGTCATTTTTCTTACCATATGTGCTGCTTACCCAACAGTTTATGGGTAAATCGGCTCTTGCTCCCTCATTGCCCATTTTCCAACCCTGTTTGATCCTGCAGTGAAATGTCAAGGCTCAGTCTCTGACCCCACAGTAACAATGTCCATGGTAATAAACACTGGATTAGGAATTCACTGGAGGATCAAGCAGGAGGCAAAGCTGAGCAGTGTGGGGTGTGGAGAGAGTCCTTGTTAAAATACACACACGGTTTCTGCAGCAGCTAAGGTAACCAATCCAATTTCCATTGAAGTCAGTGGGGTCTTCCTGTGGGCTTTGCTGAGCGTTGGAATGGACCCTAACTTCCAGGGTGCACACGCTTCTCTCTGTGTAACTGCACACAAAACAAGCCTAAGAAAAGAGGAGACAAAGTGCCCTTTCTACTAAGTGACAGAAATGCACCTCCTGGGCTGAATTGAGGACTTTATAATCACAGTGTAATACAGGCCATGCACTAGCCCAGGATAAGCCTCACTATGCCACCCATCTACACGGAGGGTTTGCACTGGTGTAGCTACACTGGTTCCAGTGTCCTCAGTATAGAGAGGCCTTTAGGTGAGAGAGAATCTAGGAAGCAGTGGTTATAGAAAAAGGTTATGTTAATCTTAACAAAGCCTCTGATTCTATGTCTCCCCTACAGACCTGTACTGCACGTTGGAGGTGGATTCCTTTGGATATTTTGTGAACAAAGCTAAGACCAGAGTGTACAGGGACACTACAGAGCCCAATTGGAATGAGGTGGGTATGGATAGTTCTTCGTGTGATTTATCAGCCATGCTGGGCCTTGTTTATCCCCTTGAGGCAGAACATTTGCAAATGAAGAGGCTGTTTGGTTTGCAATCTGTACTGCATGAACTGGACCCTTCTCACATGTGCAGCACACCTGAAAGCACAGTCTGCAGGGTTCTTGTCATTTCCTCTGGGCTCTTACCATTTGTAGGAGATTTTAATCTTGGAGACTCACTGATGAAATGAATGTCTCAGCAGCAGATGCACTTTGCATGATCAGCCAGCTGATTGCACAGCCTTTATTTGTGTGTGTGTCTGTGTCTGTGTATTTTTTTTTAAAGTATCTGTGGAAACACATTGAATAGGGAAGTATTTTTCGAAGGAGAGGGTACAGTTATAAATTTAGCTTTCAGCCTCCACCTTCTTTATAGCAGGCTTATTTTAAACCTAGTGAAGTGTAATTAAACACAAGAAATATGGGACCATCTATTTCTTCAGCGGTACACCACTACAACATATTGAAACTTGACCAAGGGACCAAGCATCTTTCATGCTCGCCTCCAAAGTGCCCCCCAAATGGACTCAATACTGTTCTGCTCGACCTCTCTTTAAGACCCACTCCATTAGATGAAAGATCTTTGTCAGTCACTTGAGTGGTTCCTTCAGATTGATTTCAGTGAGGCTATACAGAGTCAAATATCCAGAAGACACTATCTCCTTGTTAACTAATTGCTGCTCTTCTCCTTCTCCTCTCCCTTCCCCTTGCTGCAGGAGTTTGAGATTGAGCTGGAGGGCTCACAGACCCTACGGATTTTGTGCTATGAAAAATGCTATAACAAAACCAAGCTCACCAAAGAAGATGGAGAGATCACAGATCGAATCATGGGAAAAGGCCAGATCCAGGTGGGGCTGCCCTTATCCATTCCTAAGCCCTGCGCTAGGATAAACAGTGGAGCTTTTGATTCCTGGAGCTCCCTTGTCTCTTGGAGAACGCACCGAATGCTGGAAGACTGGCAGCCAGGTTGAGGATTCTTTGAGACACCGCTGGGAGGTTAAATGTGTTACTGGCCTTTTTTATACTCCTCTGGCCGCAACAGTGGTGGCGTTCTGCAGGGGGTTTATTGTTGGAGATAATTGGGGGATTCATCTTCTGTCCTGTCTCAAATCCTCCCTGGGGAGAATTCATGGTCACAACTCGAAGTCACTGGGGCCTATGTGCTCCATTTGCACAGGGAAAGAGAAAGTGAGGGGAGTGGCTTTGTGTGAGAGACACGGGGTGGCCTCTATCAGTCCCCTAATAAGTCAGTCTAGAGAAAATGCTATCTGCCCTAAAGTACATGCCGTGAGTGTATTGACGTGATGGTAAAACCAAGCAGGACTCTGACAACAGCCATGTTCAGAACTTTGTGTCCATGACAACAGGGTACATCTAAGATTTAAATGGGCTGTTTGACCTCTTCTTCATTCAGCGTGTAACATTTCTGTGTTTTGCAAGCACCAGAGTTTGGAGAGATGATGGGCTGGCAGCAAAAGGGGCTGATGCTCCCAGAGAATTGAGTGGCGGTGGCCTAAAGTTCTGGGCATTAAGTTTCTGGCAAAGATCCCAGCTGTTATAGGATGGGGGCTGGTTGAACATGTTGAATTATTCCCTCTCCGGCTCCAAATCTCTTCCCTTCTGTTCTGAAGCCCCAGTGACATGCCTGGACAGTTGTCCTGAGTATGATATTTGTTTGAGTTAGACCATAAGCTGTTCAAGGCATGTACCCTGTCTGTGCATGTGTTCTGTAAAGCGTCCTGTATGCTTATGGCACTCTATGAAATAACTACCAGCACTCTTCACCCATTTCTGTCCGTTTCCTCACCACTTCCTCGGCATCGCTTTCTTGGACAGCTGAGTGGTAACTGCACAGGCCTTGTCCTCCTGTTTCCAAGGGAAATAGTCCTACAGATCCATATCTGTTATATCAGTATAACTGCGTCAATCTGGGGTGTAAAAAATCCCACCCAGGTGTAGACAGCATTATGTTGGCGGGAGAGCTTCTCCTGTTGACATAGCTACCACCTCTTGCGGAGCTGATGGGAGACGCTCTCCCATTGGGGTAGGAGCGTCTTCAGTGAAGCGCTGCAGCAGCGTTTTAAGTATAGACCTGCCCTTAGTCCCTTTCCCAGACCTGAAGACGAGCTCTGAGTAGCTCAAAAGCATGTTTGTCTCACCAACAGAAGTTGATCCAATAAAAGATATTACCTCCCACACCTTGTCTCCCGCATAGCACAGTCAGGCTAACGGGGACTGGTTACTTCCCTTGGGGCTGTGCTGACTGATGCTCAAAGTTTCAGCCCTGAAGCTCTTAGTTGTGCTTTCGTCAGTGCACCCCCAAGTCACCAAACCCTGGATTTTCCAAAGGTTTCAGGTAGAGCTGGTTTAAAAAAAAATTCTTTAAAACTTTTTTGGACAAAAAATGGCTTTTCGGTGAAACAGACATTTTCACAAAAACCTTATTTTTTTGTTAAATTTTTCCATTTTTTCATAATTGAAAAAACAAAATTGTTTTGGGTTAAACTTCTCAGTTTTCAATCAGGAAAACAAAACAAACAAAAATAAAAATAATTAAAATTGGTTTGGGGGATTTTCGTTTTTGGACAAAAAACCTGAACGTTTTTAAGGAAATATTTCAATAAAATAATTTTTGACCGGCTCTAAAGTCAGGTTTCCACTGTAGCACTAAATATAAACAATCTCCCACCTTTTCATGTTTTACTGGATTTTTTTCCCCCCTAATTTTACAAAGAAACCCTTCTGTCACATTTCTGAACAGGCTGAAATTAGGCCAAGTCAGGCTGTCCTTAATTCTCAGGAACGTCTGTCTCATCACAGTGTTTATTTTCAGGACTATTGTGTAGTTCAAAAAAAAGAAAAGAGGAAAAAAAGCAGTCCTAAAATAACCACACTGCTGGGATCTGTGTTGATAAGAATTGCTACGGGCCGATTTATTTTTTTAAGAGGCCACTGAACGCTCCTTTTTAAAATCAGGAAATACTTCTAATATAACAAAAATCCTGGGGATAAACTGGTGGGAATTCTAACTAGTGATGTCCGCATTTGCTCCTTTTGCTATTTTGAATATTTGTTTTCTTTCAAGACTTTTCCAGAGACTTTTGGTTTGTGCCGTTTTTTCATTTAATAGCCTCTGGGGCTTTGTGGTGTTGTCATTATCCAGGCCAAAGTCTGCCCTGGGTTAAGATGTACACCATTCTAACTATGGGTTTCAGAGTAGCAGCCGTGTTAGTCTGTATTCGCAAAAAGAAAAGGAGTACTTGTGGCACCTTAGAGACTAACCAATTTATTTGAGCATAAGCTTTTGTGAGCTACAGCTCACTTCATCGGATGCATTCAGTGGAAAATACCCATTCTATGGAAGCCAATGGGAGTGGGGTGAGCTTTTCCACGGGCTCATTGAGCCTAACCTAGCCTCCCAGAACAGTCAGAGTCACATCCACATCCTCCCTCTGCAAAAACTAGGAAAACATTTATTTTGGCTAAAACCACCGTGTATTAGAAACCATTTATTAGAAACCATTTATTATTATTGTAAATCGGTGACTTCCCACTGCTGGGATTTGTGAATCACCAAACTCCGTGCTGCAGAGACAAAGACAATGAGTCTAGAAGACCAGGACTGTGTTTGCTGTGAAAAGTTTATTAGCTCTGTCTGTTGCATAATGGAAGAGGAGGAAGGAAGGCTCTAAATTGGTCCATGGTGTGCAGAAAATTGTGGAGGCTTCCAGGAACGGGCAGCAGTTTAATGGCTCCCATTGCTCATATGTTCCTTTCCTATGGAATGTTTTACCTACCTCTTTTACATCCACATGTAAGAGCTTTATTATTGTTTGTAGACTCCAAATTTCCCCACGTTTTTATGAGCCTCAGAACTTTATTGTGAGTGTGCTGCTTGTGAACCTAGCAGTAAAATCCCCCTCCTAGGGCCCCTTCTCCCTGTCATAGGAAGGGCAGCAAGCTGAAGGGCTCTTTAACACCCTGTGTATGCACAGACATGCCTACTTACCATGTCCGATGCACTGATAAATGAAGTGAAGACAGAAGATGGGCTTCTGCAGCATTTCTCAAAAGCAGCCACTGTGGCCGCTTGCAGCCACAACGGGCTTTTCATGCAGCCACAGCCTCCTGGGCAGTAATGGGAGACGGGGGGGGGGGGGGCAAAGCAGTGGTCCCTCCCACAGGGCCACCAGCAGGGGTTGGACCCTGCCCCCCTCTGGAGAGACAAATGCTGGCGGAGCAGGCAGCTAGTGAGTTCCCCAGCTTCCTGGGGAGAGGAGGGCCAGGCTCCAGCAGCAGGCTCGGGGGGTGGCAGGCAGCAGGCTCTGGCCACGGGGCTCCAACCCCCAATTGCGGGGCTCTCCCATCGCCCCTGGCCCCTGCTGCCTCTGCCAGCCCATTGTTTTTTCCCCTGCTTGCCCCCTACTGACCTCCCCATCCAAGGCTTAATTTGTCCCTTGGCTTGCCAGGACTAAGTAAGTCTTCTGCTGTGAAAAGTGATATTTGTATGCCTGTTAATATCACTTTTCACAGCAGCAGACTTACTTGCTAGCAAGTCTTTTTAAAAAAGCAAAAGAAACAACAACAAAAAATACAAGAACCTGCAGAGCATCTTATTTATGTTTCTATTCTGTTTAGGGCCAGTAAAGAGTAGAGACAACTGCATTATTTTTATTATTGAGTCTTCAAAACGTTTCAGTAAATTACAATGATTTGGCTGTGTATATGTGCATATGTATTTATTTTTCCTAAAGTTAATTATTTTAGGAAAAATTTGTCAGCACAGCCACCAGCACTTTGAGGCCACCAAAAAATTTGTTGTGAGAACCCCTGTTCTAGGGCACGGTGCAGGGATGCGGGGGCTGGTGTTAGGATATTGTTTTGTATTACCATAGCAGGGAACTCCTGGTTTAGTTGCATGGAGACTATCAGCTCCACTCATCTCTAGCTAAGATTTTTTTCCTCTCCATTGGGCCCTTTTGCCCTCTGGATTTTGCCCTTCTCCGTCTGGCAGGCTCATTTCCCTGTGTCTCTAGCTCTGCAGGAATTAACATGGAAGCCTTTTGTTTACTCTTCTGACTGCATCCGGGTGAGTGAGGATGTCAGCGTAAATATGCCCAGCCCTGGGATAGGCTGCAAGAGTGAACTGACACTGTGCACTATGATCCTGCTCCTAAAGCCAGTACAGTTCTGAACAACAGTCCCTTTCTCTGCATGAGCAGCTCAGGCAAGCCCAACCCTCTTTCCCCCAAAACAGTGCTGGAAAATCAGGGGGTGGGGGTGGGGGTGGGGGTGGGAAGGAGGATGTGACCTTAGAGCACAAATATTCTGATGCTCTAATAGCAGTTCGCCAATATTCCTCTGTTGCCATGCAAGACCATCACCCCTATCTGTTCCATTATCTGGGCTGGCTTGTAGAATTGCACGGGCTATCTCCCTTCCTCTTTCTGTTATTTAGACCTACAGATACATGTTTTTCATGCAAAACTGACAGTCACAGGCTGCAGCCCCCAAGATCCACCTCCAAAACCATTTCCACACTCGAGTTAATTTAAGAAGCTTGGCCATGCGGAACAGCATCCTAGCAATGAAAAGAGGGTGGAAATGAAGAAAGCTCTGGGTCATGCCTAAAGGGCACTGGGGGAAGGATTAACATGACAGTGGAGAGCTCTAGGAAGACTGGGTCCAGGCAGGACTGGGTGCTTCCAGAAGTAACAAGCCACAGACAATAGTTTCCCACTGGTTACAGTTAGAAACCACTGGAGTGTGAAACTGCCATGGAAATTTAATAAAGGGAGGAAGTAATATGAATAAATAACATAAAATGCACTACCTGAAAGGAGGTGTTTCTTGTTTCCTCCGCTTCCCTCTTCCGTCGATTCCTCTTTCTCTCAGTCCTTCCTTTTTCCCTTTATGTATCTTTCCTTTGCTCTTTCTGTGAAAAGCCAGTGCACACTGTGATGGGTTACTGAGCCAGACCAGAGCCTTTTCTCCTTAGTCCCTGGCTTACCTTCCCCACCACCCCGTTTCCTGCTGTCCCTCTGCCACATGCCTTTTCCACCTACATTCCTAATTTGGGTCTCTTCTCCTTGTGCCTGACCCATGAGGTGCTAAGTGCCCTCAGCTCCCGTTTCCACCACCTTCTCCTCCTCCTCTTCCTCCTTGTCATCATCATTTTTACTTAAATGGGTGCCAAGGCTCCTTAACTGCTTCTGGGCCAAGGTCCTTCCTGCAGAAATCCCTGTTGTGCTGAGCTGGTTTATGCTGTTGTGATCTGTGCAGGCTTTAGAGAGGAATTTGCTTGGCTCATTTGCGTTTCACTTTATAGGTCACCACAAGGGAACACCAAGGAACAGGCAGCTGTGAAACTCAGCAGGGCCAATAGAGCAGTTCTGTTCACACTGCAGCTGAATATTTGCTAGCAACAGCAGAGTTTAAAGGTGGTCCTGGCCTGGTTTCCCTGAGCAATGAGGAGAACTATGCTAGCCAGACTCTGTTATAGACTGTCTTCCCTACCTCATAGGAAGGAGTCTGTGGCAGGTCTGTCCTTGTCCTCTTTGGTTGTGGAAACACACCAGACACAAGCTTTAACTGATTCAGGAGATGCATGGAGAGAGCCCTGGGTATTAAACCAAGTTGAATGAAACTGATACACAGTCTGAAATCATGACAGAGGCAGCCTTCTCTCAGAGCCCTCCCCAGCCTTCTGTAACACGTTCAGACTGACAGCATCGTTGTGGCCTAGTTCGCTTACAGCAGTTGTCCTCTGTGGGGGCACATCATCTGCAGATTTTGTTCTCTTCCTGGATGTTCCATTTTCCAGGTCATTGATCAATAAATCAGACCTAAAGCCAGTCAATGTGACCCCCCCTGCTTGTCAGCACCCCCTCTGTGCTGAAGTGTCTCACTCACTAGCACCTTTTGTCTTCATCCTCCAGCCAGCGCCCTGTCTGCTCCAGCTGCCCTTTCCCCACGCTGGAGGTCAACTGTCTGCACAGGCCAGTATTGCAGGCTTGCTCAAAGCTCTGCTTGCCCTTGGCTCTGTTATTTCCTCCTGTGTTGTTAGGCCTGATCTTCCTGTCTTGCTCAGCAGCGCCGAGTGGTTTTTTCAGGTCTCATTCTTTTATTTGTTTATCCCAATAGCACTTTAAATAACAACGTGAAAAGCACTTTAACCTTGATTATATAATATACAGGGATGGCACTTACCACCTGACCTTGAATTTCTCATGCACCTTCCTCCCAGCTTCCTCTCCATTGAGTACACACTGTTCTGTTTGGAGAGGTTCCAGCCTGGGGGGAGTAGGAGTTCTTCCAATCCAGAATTCAGGATTGGGGGAGCATGTGTTCAAGTGGGGGGTGGAGGAAGGGACAGGCAGCAGAAGCTATTATGTCAGCCTTCAGCAGGCACCAAGGCTCACTCACAGTCATCCATCTGGCTGTTGCTTCCAAAGAGTACTCGCCTGAGGACGCTGACGGTCCTAACCAGCCATATGGCATGTGCTCTGGAGACAACAAACAAGAATGCAGTTGGCTTGTGCTTTGAAACATCTGTTGACTTGCATTCATCTTGCCAGTCTGGTGTGAGTTAGTAATTGTGAGCCTGAACTCCACTGATAATGGAGGAAACTCTAACTGGGGCCTGCTGGTACCACCCTTCGTGTAGCTTCTCTTGTAAAAGTTCGGAACACCCAGGCCCACTCTGAGTGCTAGCACCCAACTCTCTCTTGCCCCCTCCCACCTCCAAACTTAGCTACTGCTTCTAGGTTATGAATACCCACCATTGTAAGATGCAGGGCAAAAAACATCCTGGTCAGAGAGCCTCGGCCTTATTCATCATGGGAGAGATCACCAGAAGGGCCATTTCAGCAGAGTCCTTAGTGAAAGGCCATTGCAGTTGGCTGGGCTCAGCTGCGTTGCATAGGAAACCAAACATTTCAGAACTGGTTTCCTCCTGAGCCTGGGAAGAGAATGTGCTTGTTGAAAAAAAACCTCTTACACTGCAGAATTCTTCCAGCTTGGAAACTCTTGTGGTGTGGGTGGGAACAACGTAGATTGTGGCTGCCTGGCAGTGACTTGGCCAGCCTGACAGGAGGAGGCGGGCCTTCAGGAAGAAGTCTCCTCAAAAACCTCCTGGCTAAGTGTAGAGTCTGGGGTTGCTGAAGTAACAGTGACTTGGCACAACTGGCCTTGTTAACTTCAGACCCAGTGCAGCCACGATGTGGGAACTGCTGGTTACCAACTACACTATGCAAGGGATCTTCAGATATTTCTACCAGAGCTGCACCTATCGGAGCCAGGCAGATTCGACCGGGAAACACACACATGCCGGCAACACCACGTTGTGGACTCACGTCCGAAACAAAGTACGCAGAGAAAAGGTGGGCTTGACTCTCTCTCCTCCTCCTTTTATCTGGGGTCTCTGAAACATAGGAGAAGGAGAAGCTTTTCTTTCTGGGGTTTCATGTGTGTAACTGACAGCAACGTTTTGCCCTGTGTGTTGAGAGCTGGAAGTGGGAATTAGGCTTCGGAAAGGGAGAGGCTGAACATACTCGGTAGAGTCAAGGATACTGTGGGTTGCATTACCCCTGCTCGTCTAGCATTCATCCTCCGCTGTGCAGTGAGATGCCAGTGCTGTTATATTGGAGGGGGGGGAAGGACAGGGTTGATGAGGTATGAGATTAGTGTTAGTTACTAAATTCCTTTTCATTTGTGCATGAAGGTGTATTTGAACCTGTGCGTCTCAAGGTGAAAGATTAGTGCGCTCACCCACCCCTTGCCTTGCATTTTTCAGGGAATAGACTTTGGTATTGCAAAGCCATGTAAGGAATCACAGATTCATTTTGTCTGGTTCTAATTGCTGGTATAGCTCCATGTTCAAACTGTTGTTCCTTTTCTGTACGTTCAGTCTGAGCCAGTTGTGGCTCTTTGGAGGTGAGTGTTTCACAGATATCACCGACCTTGCTGGGGGATGTTCCTATAGAACTTGACAAGCTATTTCCCAGCCTTGTAACTTTCCTGTTGAAAGAAATCAAGCTAGGTTAGCAATGGAGACCCAGGATTTCATTTCAGAGCATGGTTTTGATCAGTGGATTCTTGCAACAGCAGGGGTCTCTCTTTCAGTTTCAGGTGCATTTTCTCCCTTTGTGTTGGAGCTGAAGTGAAAAAGAATAGGGCAGGCCAGAGTAAGACACTATATCTACCTTCTCCTGTGATCTCTGGGCTGCTTTCCCATTCAGCTCTTCTCTTGCTTCATTCCCAAATCAGAGCAGGATTTAAAAAAACTAGTAATTTCTTTCTGAGCGTTCTGTGTGCTTAATTTTTTCTTTGGATGGCATGTATAAGTCCTCCTGGATCACCCCATATTCCTCCTCCATTCTCTGACTGTCAGACCCAGCATCGGGTCATCATGTCTTTGGAGCTTAGGAGAACTGGATGTAGCTCCTTTTTGGAAACCGACCCAAAGCTCCAGTGCTAGGGAAGCTTGACAGAGATGCTGGTGAAGCACTCCCTCAAGCCCCGCTCCTCACTTCATCCTGGGGCTGAGTACTCCAGCCCTGCCTGTCTCTGGGAAATTGTGATCCAAATTCCCCTCTCGGCCAGATTGTAGCGTTTGGCCTCTGGCTTGTATTTGAGGAAGTGTGGGAGCCATAGCACCTGGGGGTAGCTCTTGGAGGGAAGGTGTTTCAGGCAGTACAATCTCTGCCACATGTCCTCTGCATGTAGACTGCATCGTCTGTTTGGACGGGGGAGCAGACTTCTCTCTCCACTCCCAGAAAGTTCCGTGGGCTGGTACAGAGGGGGAAACAGCAGAGTGCAGAGCTGAAGACGTCCTGACTGACTGTAAGGAGGATGAGCTTAGTAACCCCCAAAACCAGAGACTTCTAAATAAAAAAATTAATTAAATAAGAATACCCTACAGCATGGGGGAAGGAGAGCACCCGATACAGAGTACTTGTGTTCACTTTAATACACGTATAAGGTACTCAGCAACTGTGGTGATGGGTGTGTTGTGAGAACCTTGATGGATCAGATAGAAAGAGTCTAAGTGACAGAGGCAAGACGATTATTATTGAAGATGTAATAAGTTACTAATCAGCAGTTTCTGATTGTTGGAGCAGATGTTTATAAATGTCTATTCAGTGTCCTTGGTAGCTGTTTCACTAGCAGGAGTTGAACAAAAGAGCTAGAAAAATTCTGATACTCAGTTGGATGGAGAGGATGTAAAAGGCTGTAAATAACTCAGTATTTAAACTTTATGTACCCTGGACCTGTGAAACTGCACCCACAGAAAAGGCTTCCAAAGCTAAAATAAAAAGAGACACACACTCACTCTATTAGGAACAGGAAGGAATTGGGAATCGTATATATGTAATATTCCCTAATTCCTGTTCTTAATCTTGTTATTCATGACCTTTGGAAATAAATGTTAAAATACTCTTTGAAGTGTATTATCATGGACCAAACTGGTGCCAGCATTTGGGCTTAGGACCTGTGTTTGGGTTTGGGACCTGCAGCTTGCTTACCTGTGTTTTCAGAGAGAAACAAGCCCTAGCTGTGTTTCAGATCTTAGCCCTTTCCTTTTAGAAAATTTACTCTCTCCCTTCCTGACTCCCGATTCGCTGGGGTGGGATGATCCTCTGCTGTCTATTAAATATGGCTCCTATGTTATGGCAGCGAAGGAAGCCTCCTTTTCTATCAAAGGTGAGATTACTGGCTTTAGAAGAGCGTTTTAGCTCTCTTGAGGTTTCTCTTGTTAAGTGGATATTGCACATTTGACACTGGGGTTTCCATATACACATGTGTGATCCATACCCATACCTTGGTTAGAGTGCAGAACTCTGTATGAGTTACCCGACATCTGAAACTCAGGGCTTTTCTGATTCCCCTGTGGAAATGGGAGTAAGTGGTGAAGGCATTGCCATGCAGACTTGCATAGATTTTTTCAAACTGGGTGATTTAGTCTCTGAAACCAATTCTCAACTCACAGGCAACTTCCATGTTTTTCAGCTGGATCCGCAGGTGTTACAGGATAAAGATTGGCAACGCACAGTCATCTCAATGAATGGAGTAAGTAGAGTACAAACTGCTGGCACTGCTTCTTTGCCTGACCTTGTGTGTCAGATTTATTCTCTCTCTTCTTTGTCATAACATTTTGGAAAACTAAATAAAACATTTATTGCTTGAAAAGTAACAACTAAAGTCATCCTTGCAGGTTGAAGTGAAGCTGTCAGTGAAATTTACCAGCCGGGAGTTCAGTCTGAAAAGAATGCCATCTCGTAAACAGACTGGGGTCTTTGGAGTCAAGATTGCCGTTGTCACCAAGTGAGTTGTCAGGTCATGCTTTTCTCTGTTGTTTTATTTTAAACACAGTAGGCCAATGGGGCTGCACCTACTTAAGCCCTCAGTGAATGGAGGTATGCAGATACTTTCTTGCCCTTGTGTGGCTAACACATGGCAATTTCTGCAGGCAGGAGCTGTTTCACATTCTCCCAGCTTCATCCCGTGTATGGAAAAAAACCTCCAGAAGACCTCAACACACACACACCCTTGCTTGGAAATCCAGTATGTTTACTTTCAACATCTCTCACTCTGCCGTGTTCCGGAAACACCCTGGCCCTTTTCCTCTGTAGTTGGCTGACTTGGTAACAAATTTCCAAAGCTACTGAACTGCAGTATTTCCTTTCCATACTTGGAAATGTTCATGCTCTTTGGAGCCATTTATTTTATTTTAACCCCTGATCTTTTGTCATGTATCGTTTGCCAGAAGAAACCTGTTTGTTCGTGTTAGATAATTTAGGAGACCTGGTACTTCCTCCCCACGGAATTACTATTAACTTGAGAGCAGTATGACTGCTATTTGTCCAAGGGCTGCATAGGAATCCTCTAATCACCTGCTAGCGTTGCAAGCTCACCAAACTTACTTCTCTATAAGACTGCAGCTCCTCCATGGGAGAGGTTTCATGGGACTGAATGTGCAGAGATGAGACAGTTCATAACCTCTCTACAAAAACAGACATTAAATCAGCTACTCAGGAAAAACAAACAAACGAGCTTTCTATGGACAGTTTTCATATGACTATGAGAATCCAGCTATTGTGTGATGTATACGAGTCTTGCTATTGCTGAAAACAGATAAGCTCTCCGGGGGAATTAGCTGCTAAATTTTCCTAAACTAGGAATACACCCCCTGTGAAAAGGACCAGCTTAGGGGCTACACAATATGGCTAAAGTTAGACTTGTAAAGTGCATGGGCCTTTTGCTTGCCCAGAGCACAGATGTGAGTGTCACCATTTGAGTGTCGTCTCGCTATAGAGGACACCAGCTCTGACTGCTCTTGATTCTAAACCCTTGAGACTGGAATAATTTGCTCATAATAACCAGTATCTTCTGCCATTTTTATAACAGCCCAGACTTCTCAAAATGGAGGGTTTTTCAGAGAACTTCCTAAATGGATATTCTTCCTCTCTAACAGTGTTGGGCTATAGAAAAATGCTGGTACAATGTCAGTATTTTTGTGAAGATATTTGCTGATTTGGTCAAGTAAACCCTCTAACATGGAGCAAGGTTCTTCTTCAAATGCTTGCTCATGTTCATTGCATATTAGGTGTGTGTGCTCGCCACATGGACCAGTGCTGGAAGTTTTTCCCTAAGAAGTATCCGTAGGGAACACCAGAGACCGCCGATTGCTGGGCCATCATCGCCCACTTCCAAGCAGTAGGTCGCCCTACTCAGGACAATCTTCCTGGCAATTGGCCCATAGTAGCTCCCGGTCCTGTTCGATGTCCCGGTACTGGTCAAGTAGTGGAGGTGTAGATCACTGGGTATCCAACACAGATCCACCGAACACAGTTGGTTTCAGAGAGCCCGACCAAGACAATCTCGCTTGGACAGGTTGGCTTCGGGACGCAGCAACTAGCATGGGTCGGACAAGAGCCACCACTCAGCCCAATCCTGGTCACCTGGTACCAACTGCGCCGCTGGTAGCTCTGGCTTGGAGCAAGATTCCCTGACTGCGGGACAAGCCCTGGTACCGGCAGTGCTGACTATATTATCAGCACCGAAACCAGCCCCAAGCGCAGTGGCCAGAACCCCTGGGGGCTCACCCAGCCTTCCCAGGCTATCCGATTGGTGTCGGGAGCCTCGGAGAGGCCAGAGGCCTCGGTATCCCGTCCCCCTACGGTGCTCAAGACTTCAGAGGGGTAAGACCCTGCAGGTCCAGGACTACCCAGGGGAGCAAGCTGATGTACCACCAATGGATGTGGACGTTCCCGCGGCACTGGCATTATCCTTGTCGTCGCTGGACGAGGCTATCATGGGGCCCCTTCACCCAGTTACTCAGGATGACACCAAGGCGCACCAGGAACTTTGAAGAGGTTCACTTCTAACCTGGGTCTTCAGGCAGAGGAATTGAAAGAGCCCTCAGACTCTCTGTTTGATGTTCTCGGCTCCCGCCAGTGTGGACCTACCCCTTCATGAGGGGGGTCTCCAAAATCACTAATGCCCTGTGGCAGACCCCCTCTTCCCTGGCCCCTATCTCTAAAAGGGTCGAACGTAAGTACTTTGTGCCCACCAAAGGGCATGAGTACCTATACACCCACCCAGCCCCCAATTCCCTTGCGGTTGAAGTAGTTTACCACAAGGAGAGGCAGGGACAACCCAGGGCCACCTCCAAAAATAAAGACTACAGGAGGCTGGATCTTTTTGGACGTAAAGTTTATTAGTCTTCCAGCCTTCAGCTGAGAGTAGCCAACCACCAACCCCTCCTTGGCCGATATGATTTCAATATGTGGCAAGCTATGGCCAAGTTCGAAGGGTTGCTCCCTGAGGTTTCCAAGAAGGAGTTCCAAGCGATCCTTGATGAGGGTACTACTGTGGCCAGGGCAGCCCTCCAGGCAACATCAGATGCTGCTTCCTGCACCAGGGCTTCCTCTGTCTCCATGTGGCAAGTTTCTCGAAGAAGGAAAAGAGAGTTACCTTTTTCGTAACTGGTATTCTTCGAGATGTGTTGCTCATGTCCATTCCATGACCTGCCCTCCTTCCCCATGGTTGGAGTTTCCAGCAAAAAGGAACTGAGGTTGGGGGGAGCCACCGGTGCCCCTTATACTATGCCATGCAGTATATGCCATGCCAGGGGTCGCCAGAGCCGGTCCCCTACGGATATTGCTGAGGCAAAAACTTCCAGCACCGGTGCATGTGGCAAGCAAATAAACCTAATACGGAATGGACATGAGCAATGCATCTTGAAGAACACCAGTTATGGAAAAGGTAACTGTCTTTTTCATCCTTACCGCTGTGTTAGTCTGCACCTCCTAAACACTTAAGTGATTAGTGATTTTGGATGTCTCCATTTTTGGGTGTCCAATTTGAGACATTTTTAAAGGAGCAGATTTTCATAGGGTGAGTGCTCACTCAGTCCTTTTTGAAAATCTTGGCCTAGAGCTCCTTTCACTCAAGCAGTCTCATCTTATCCAGTGCCTAATGTAACTCTGGTAACCATGTTTTCTCTGCCTATGTCATACTGAACTCTTCTTCCTGTTTTTTCTCAAGGAGAGAGAGATCAAAGGTGCCTTACATTGTGCGCCAGTGCGTGGAGGAGATAGAGCGACGTGGGATGGAGGAGGTGGGCATCTACCGTGTCTCTGGGGTTGCAACTGATATCCAAGCTTTGAAAGCTGCCTTTGATGTCAGTAAGTATTTGCTCCTGAGGTTTTCCTTTGCGTTATGATCTCCTGAGTGATGATCTCTGTCAAGGTTCCTCCCCCACTCTGAACTCTAGGGTACAGATGTGGGGACCTGCATGAAAAACCTCCTAAGCTTATCTTTACCAGCTTAGGTCAAAACTTCCCCAAGGTACAAAATATTCCACCCGTTGTCCTTGGACTGGCCGCTACCACCACCAAACTAATACTGGTTACTGGGGAAGAGCTGTTTGGACGCGTTCTTCCCCCCAAAATACTTCCCAAAACCTTGCACCCCACTTCCTGGACAAGGTTTGGTAAAAAGCCTCACCAATTTGCATAGGTGACTACAGACCCAGACCCTTGGATCTGAGAACAATGAAAAAGCATTCAGTTTTTTACAAGAAGACTTTTAATAAAAAATAGAAGTAAAGAAATCCCCCCTGTAAAATCAGGATGGTAGATATCTTACAGGGTAATTAGATTCAAAAACATAGAGAACCCCTCTAGGCAAAACCTTAAGTTACAAAAAAGATACACAGACAGAAATAGTTATTCTATTCAGCACAATTCTTTTCTCAGCCATTTAAAGAAATCATAATCTAACACATACCTAGCTAGATTACTTACTAAAAGTTCTAAGACTCCATTCCTGGTCTATCCCCGGCAAAGACCAGCATATAGACAGACACAGACCCTTTGTTTCTCTCCCTCCTCCCAGCTTTTGAAAGTATCTTGTCTCCTCATTGGTCATTTTGGTCAGGTGCCAGCGAGGTTACCTTTAGCTTCTTAACCCTTTACAGGTGAGAGGAGCTTTCCCCTGGCCAGGAGGGATTTCTAAGGGGTTTACCCTTCCCTTTATATTTATGACAATCTCCTTTCAGGTTACTGTGCTATTTTAATCTCATGTAGCCCAGGAAGCATGAAGAGGCGGAGACCCTGGTGCAAAGGAGTATCCTCTTACCCCGGCTGTGTGTTTTATTATTGTCCTCCAGTCGTAGATTTCAGAGTAGCAGCCGTGTTAGTCTGTATTCGCAAAAAGAAAAGGAGTACTTGTGGCACCTTAGAGACTAACCAATTTATTTGAGCATAAGCTTTCGTGAGCTACAGCTCACTTCATCGGATGTTGTAGATGTTAACCTGAGGTATTCAGTGGAATGAACCCGTTTATTGAGAAATACTTATTATTCCTCCCAGCAGCCCTGAAATGGCGATTTTGTGTGCCTTGCCATGGTAAATGGCAGACACTTTCCTCAGGAGAAATGGGAGCAACCAGCAGTCTTATTTTCCACAATGTCAATGAGAATTCTGGATTAACAGGAAGTCCCTATGGTTGTTTGAGACTCTTGTTTAAAGGAGCACTGGCAACATCAAAATAATTTGAGAAATTTTTTTTGAAGGATTTGATAGAGAAGCAGAAAATTCTGGTTATTGGAATGTGACTGAGAGTCTGGTCTCCTGGGTTCTCTTCCCAATGCTTCCCATTAGTGCTTTGTGTGACCTCAGGCAAGCAAAGCTTTCTCTGTTCTTCAGCGTGCCCATCTGTAAAATGGGATGATAATAAGCTCTGTAAAGCACTTTGAGTCCCTTGGATGCAAAAGGGGTCCCATGTTATTGCTACACTTTAAAGAATGTCCTCACCTACATTCTGGGTTTCCAGCACCATGGGGGCGGGGGGATGATTTACATTTTAAAAAATGCAATTTTTTTGTGTAAATGCTAACACATTTCATATGAGGCTGTCTTTGGTGAGAGGAGGTGTTTTTAACAAAATTCACATTTCTGACCTAAATTGCTTGATTTTTGTCTCTTGAACTCTGCTTAATTGGGAGATACTGAGGGTGCTTCTGATTGTACCAGAGTGTTCCCGATGGGGACGTGGCTGTTATTAGTTATTATACAACATATTATTAGGAAGCTGAAAAGCATTTAATTGACACTGGCTCAGCCTCATACGGGGCTTGATCTGGATCTCATTGAAGACATTGACTTCACTGGGTGTTGGATCCAGCCCACGACACTGGTACAGCAGAAGTAATTCTAAGTAAAGCTAAGTTTCTTTTCTTGCGCCCTCCTCCCGTCCCCAGCAGATGTAAAGCTAGATGTCATCCTGGCTGTCCTGGGGGGTCTAGCTGCAAAGTGGTCACATTATAGCTACTCTGATCTATTAAGCAGCACTGGGATAATATAAATGGAGAACTCAGAAACCAACCTGAGCAAAGTGACTACAGGTGATGAGCGTCAGCTATTTGGGTAGCGGGAGAAGATAAATAAAGGATAAACAGAGGGAACCGAAAAAGAGAACAAGAATAAGGAATGACTTTGAAGGACTACCAGCTTCAGTACCTGTATGTCTCCCTGTTTTCTCTTACAGACAACAAAGATGTGTCCGTGATGATGAGTGAGATGGATGTTAATGCCATTGCAGGGACATTAAAATTATACTTCAGAGAACTGCCTGAACCCCTCTTCACAGATGAACTGTACCCCAACTTTGCTGAGGGCATTGGTGTGTAACAGAAGAAATCATTGATATCTACCATGTGCTAAGTGTTGTGATGGTTTTCTCTAGGAGGTTGCTCCTGAGGCCTTAGAAAAGGCTTTACTCAATATGAAGAATAATATTTAGAATATTAGAAGGAAGTCCTGTGACAGACTGTGGAGAAGGGAGGCAGAGGCTATTTCTTTGGCTCATGAGTTGCTCAGAAGAGAATTCAAATCCTGCCTTACTGTGCAGGTTTTAGTGTGGGCAGTGGTTTCACTTACCTGCAAGAATGGAAAAATTCAAGTACTAGGATGGACATTGCCTACCTATTAAGAGAAGAGAAATCCTATTTGTCTAGGCCCTGAAATGGTATCTCTCCTATTCATTCTCCAAAAGGAGATAAATCTGGTTTGAGATGGGCTGTAATCTCCTGTGTTGACCCAGAAGGGAGGTATCTTAGGCCAGGTTTACACTTACCAGTGATCAATGCAGCTGTGATCAATGCAGCTGGGGTCAATTTAGCAGGTCTAGTGAAGACCCGCTAAATCGACCGCAGAGTGCTCTCTGGTCGACTCCTGTACTCCACCGGAACGAGAAGAGTAAGGTAAGTTGATGGGAGAGCATCTCCCATCAACACAGCGTGGTGTAGACAACACAGTAACTTGCACTAAGCTACGTCGACTCCAGCTACATTATTCACATAGCTGGAGTAGCGTAACTTAGGTCAACTTACCCCGGTAGTGTAGACAAGGCCTAAGTGTTCTGAGTCTGCAATGCACTTGTGGTCTCCTGCACAGAAGAAAGGATTCTCCATCACCTGTCTAACAGGGGAGAACTGAATTCAGACGGGGAGTGAGGCTGTGCCTGGATTGAATTCTAAGCCTCTTGTCTCTATAATGAAATTGCAGCACATTGAGCATCACCCATATTTTCACATTTCTTACACCGTCAGTAAAGCTCTCATTCCCTTCCTGTATTTTTTTTTCTCTCCTCCCATAGCACTCTCAGACCCTGTTGCAAAGGAAAGCTGCATGCTGAACTTACTGCTCTCGCTTCCAGAACCCAACCTCGTGACATTCCTTTTCCTTCTGGACCATTTAAAAAGGTAATATACAGACCCTTCAGACAGGTGCATTTCATGTGTAAATCCATTCCAAGTGCCGTGGAGAGAGGTGCCCCTTTCTTGGAGATGTGCTGTGTTACTCAAAGAGCCCCTTCACTGATTTCATTTTCCTTTGCTCTGTATTGAGTAATGCAGGTAAAATAGGCCTGGTAAAGTGCTAAGTCCTGTGTTCCATGCTCACTGTTACTGAAGCCATTATGAATTGTTCCCAAGGAAGGGATGAGAAAGATCTTTACAGTGAAAATGTGATCTGCAACACACACACACACCCTGAAGGACACACATCATATCTCCATAAAATCACACTTGTGCGTGAACGAAGTAACCAAACACAGTAAATGGGATAAATCTTAAAAGTCTTGACTACGTTCAAGGGCTCTTCCTGGAGCCTTGTCTTACCAGGTATTTGCACTTTAACAAGACCCGTCTTTTAGGAATTGCAACAATACTTCTTGTGTTGGCAAGAGATTGTTCCTTGCTGAGTGGGGCCTGCTATATGGAATTCGCTCTCCCTTCCTAGCTGTATCAGTCCTCCCAACTGTTTAACACCTATAAACCTTCCATTTTCAAAGGTGCTTATTACTGTCACCCCATAGTTAGATGTTTCTTCCCCTTTATCCTCCTCCTCGCTTAAAGGTCTTTTTTGGTCTTATTTGTTTGCCATTTTTTCAGGGGGACTTTAGTATATGGTGCTTTTGTGTGTTTGTAATTACTACAAGATTATGGTACAGTGCTCGGAGCACCTTAGTATTCATGAAATGAGCTTGTTTATTACATGCACGGTGTTTTCATGTAAGAAATGTAGTTTTTTAATATTCATGTATTTGCTTTGTGTTCATGCTAGGGAACGTAGAGATGAAGGATGGCCTTGTGGTTAAGGCTCTGGTCTAGGATCCAGGAGATCTGGGTTTAGAACCCTGCTGGGGTGTAAATCTACCCCACACTAATGTGCTGTGCACTAAGCGTCTGTGTGGACCCTGCTGCTGCACACTTTGAAATGGGGTTAGATTAAAGCACACTATAGAACTTCTGGAGCATGGCAGCTGGATCCAGGCAGATAGTTAGTGCACTTAGACAAGCCCCCGTGACGGTACAGCATCTAATCCAATAAGGCCCCAATCTCAGTTGGGAATTCAAAGAGCTACTGTAATACAAATAATAAAAATTTGAGGAAGTCTAATGGCCTGTGGTACGCAGGAGGTCAGACTAGATGATCACAATTGTCCCTTCTGGTCTTAGAATCTATGAATGAGAGACATAGCTAGTATAGTTGCTTATTGAATGTCTGTATCTAAAACCTCTTAAAAGTAGGTAAAAATAAAGCTGCTTAATAGGAATGTTTCTTTGAGCCACAGAATGTAGAAACATCCTCTTTCTCCGTTGTTTTCTCCTGTTAGGGTTGCCGAGAGAGAAAGCATCAACAAGATGTCCCTGCACAACCTGGCAACTGTCTTTGGACCAACGCTGCTCAGACCCTCAGAGAAGGACAGTAAGATTCCTGCTAACCCAACCCAGCCTATAACAATGACAGATAGCTGGTCACTAGAAGTCATGTCCCAGGTAAAAAGCTAAATATTTTAATTAATCTGATAGAGACAATATCTTAGCCTCTTTGTCCATAACCGGGCTACCTGCAATCATTCCAAGAGGCTTTGGCAGAGCCATCCTTAACAGCTGTTCTCTAAGGTGGGTGAGGTAATATCTTCTATTGGACCAACTTCTGTTAGTGAGAGACAAGCTTTTGAGCTATACAAAGCTCTTCTTCCGGTTTTCCAGCACAGTTTAACTAGAACAGCATGTTCAGTGTGAATGAGGGTTATTTTTAAAAAAGCATGCTAGTAAAATCAGTGCTACAAACTACACTGCTAACAAGCCAGAGGGTTAATCTACAGAGCAACTTTCCACCATGTGAGGCTCAACACCATCTTTAAACCAAGTTTGGCAGTGTTTGCTCAGACAGTTCAGCATATATCTGTACCAACTCGGTCGCTAGCACTAACATTTTGGTGCACCCACATCACAGCTCTGTATGTACTTCAGTAACAAGAATTCCCGTAACACACATCTCTCAGTGCCTTAGTAACTGGTTCTGGGGCTAACAGATTATTGGTACAACTGGATGACATTTTTCAGGTAAATAGTTTATCTGATGAAAAATGCTGTTTGAACTGACCTGAAACTGTTCGCAAATTTCAGACAGATATTTTCACCCATTCATAAAATGGCCAGAGAAAGAAAACAAGAAGGGGGAGGAGGTGCTGTGGCAACTCTTCATAACCTTTAGCCTGGTGGTTAGGACACTCCCCTGGGATGTGGGAGACCCAGGTTTGAATATCCCTGCCCTGGAACAGGCCAAAAATGGACTTTTTTGATTCACCAGAAATTCCGAAATATTTGATTTGGTTCGACCCAACTCAGATTTTATTTTCAATTTTTCAAAACTGCCACCAAACCAAAAAATCAGTTATTCACACAGCTGTAATTGTTGGTGTTTTTCACAATGCTTCTTTCTCTTACACTGTACCATGTGTACCAACATTCAAAGAGACTTTTTGCTGGTTCCAGAAGTCATTGTCCACTGATGCTACAATGCCTTTTGGCAGGTATTTCCAATATGCATGCTAGTTAAGCAGGTTAGACTGTTGGATTCTCTGGCTTTGGTAAAGGTGAGTTAGTAATCAGAAAGATTTCAAAACTGGGCTGATCTGGAATACTGACAACTTCACTGTACCTCAGTTTAACATGTAGGATGAACAGAGAGCCATTGAAACATTTAAGTTGACTAAATTGGATCTAGACTGTTGTCAGTGGTAGCTGATGACAGAACAAGAAGTAATGGTCTCAAGTTGCAGTGGGGGAGGTTTAGGTTGGATATTAGGAAAAACTTTTTCACTAGGAGGGTGGTGAAACACTGGAATGCGTTACCTAGGGAAGTAGTGGAATCTCCTTCCTTAGATATTTTTAAGGTCAGGCTTGACAAAGCCCTGGCTGGGATGATTTAGTTGGGGATTGGTCCTGCTTTGAGCAGGGGGTTGGACTGGATGACCTCCTGAGGTCCCTTCCAACCCTGATATTCTATGATTCTATGAAATATTCATGATCACACTGTGCACTGCAATATAGGGCTGATTTACGATTTCATCTCCCTTCCTCCTTCCAGGTTCAAGTTCTTCTTTACTTCCTGCAGTTGGAGACTATCCCCACCCCAGACAGCAAAAGGCAAAGCATCCTCTTTTCCACAGAGGTGTAGGAGTCTGGTCACAACAAGGGGGCTTGTAGAACTGTTCTTGGTGTGAATCTGCCACTCTGAGAACAGGAGGACTGTTTCTTCTTCGGACATTATTGGCCTGTTCCTGTCATAAGGAAGCATAGCCTTCAGTGCTTCTGCTGTTTGTCAAACAGAGCTAAGCTGAAGAGAAAGGAGAAACTCCCTCTAGTTTTGATCCGTAGAATAGGGAAGAATTGGACTGGACACGGAGCTGTGCTGAAAGGCTCCAGTAGAAGGAGCAACAGACACTTTAACAAATGCAACACAGAGTGCGGTTGTTGCTCTTGGGAAGGTGAGATGGTATTCCTCATTTTTATGGATGAAATTTATCATCAAGAAGCTTCAAGCTTTCTACACGAACACTTGTCAGGATGCCCTTCTGGGGTTAGAGGGGAATTAAAGGCTATATCACAAGTGTGTCTTTAATAACTGCTGTTTTAAAATACTGTCCTGGGCCACACAGAATAGTATCATTCAGCAAGGGGATCTTTGATTCCTCCACTGAGAAATTCAAGTCTTGATTTGAACAGGGTTTTTAAAAAATAAACTAGAAGTTTTGTGTACAACTGGACCTGTTGTTTTTTTGTCTCTCTCCTACCCCTTCCCTTGTAAATGTTTGTACAAACTCTAGGAAAGGGGGTATCCTTTTCTTGCCTCTTTGATGCACTTCTGACATTTTCTTTTGGTGTTAAAGGAGCCAGACCCACTTGCATTATACAACAAACAAGTACAGTACATGAAATAAAAGCAGGGAGAACTAGGCTGAGCACTTTAATTCCATTATCTGGAACAAACAAGCTCACTTAGTTGTTTTTAAAGCAGAGGCAGTGTTGTCCAAAAATGGTGGCTAAATTCTTTGAGACCTTTGGAATTGAATGGAAACTGAATGGTCGAAACTCCTAGCTCTCCACACAAACAGATGTTATTACCTGTGCTAAAATAAAGCACTACAAACATGTACTGAAATATCTTCAAGTGTCTGGGGACAAAAAATCAACAGCTGTCTTTCTCACTGGCTGCTTAATCCAAACTTTTATCAAAATGACATTTTTGATACTTGAATTTTTTGAGGCTTTGTATGTTGCTTCTACAAGAGTCTTTTTCTGATAGCTACAAATACTTTGATAAGATATGTCAGAATGTACTGTGTGGACAATCTGCTAACAGGTGGCATTTTGTATTCTTCAGAAATTCTGTTTGAATTGAGAGCGGTGCAGAAAATTCTATAAAGCGACCTGATACCCACTCCACTGACAGCTGTGCAACCACACTGACGTCAGTAGAGCTACATGGGTGTAAGTGGGAGCAGTATTTGCCTGGGGAATTGTAAGCATAAGCTAACTGCATGGTCTCCAGGCCAGAGGAGGCTATTCAGGTCATGAAATAGATGTGCCAAGCATCTGGGGAGAGATTTCAGCTGCATCAGAGTCTCCCTTAGCCTGTACTAGCCACCCCACTATGCAGTATCCACTTTAGTTGCAACCACCCATCAACACCCTGGCTCGAAGGAAAGGGCAGCCTGAAGACAAGAGAAAGAATTAGAATAAGGGGGAAGGGGAGAAAAGCAAATTTAAAAATAATCTGCGTAGTTGAATCGTAAGCACCATTTGGGGCAGGGGGAAATACTAAAGAGAAAAAACAAATCTTGTTATGCCAAATTTTCTGAAGGTCTCCCTACTCTCCACTCAGAAAAATAAGAGGAATCTTCCAAACAAGAGGGAGAAAAAAATAAAATAAAAATTAAAAAACAAGAGAAACTATTTAGCAGTCAACATAATTGACTGCTGCAAAATAGATGTCGTTGTACTGTGAAGTTGGAAATTCAAAAGAAAAATATAAATGATTTCGATTTTGTGAGTATATCAGCATTTTGCATGCTATTGTAAGGATTCTTAGAGGAAGTTACTATTGTTTAGCACCCCTCTTTTCTTAGGTCTGGGAGCAGATCTCTGCGTGTTGTAACATACAACCAGAAAATCTCTCGACTGTATTTCCACTACATTCCAGCTTCCAACCCCCCTCGCTGTTAGAACCCCTGAGACAGAAAGGTGTGTGTAGAAAGAGGTGCTTGCAGGGGGAGGGTGAAGAGAAACAAAACCTTGGTTTAAAAATGGGGGGGGGGGTTTGGCCTTTTGTAAAACTAAAGGTAAAAACTGGGCAATCCTGAAAGATACTGTCTCTAGAAAGGGTTACAGACCAGTAACATACTCCAGAGTTTTCTGCTTTTATATACTTGTTTTTGTTTTTAAATAGCAGCTCTGCTTCTTAGCTGCACAACCACCCACTCCTTGACAAAATTCAAATCTTTCTTTGCTATTTTTAAGGCGGCAGCACTGTAGGGTTTTCTAGTTCAGAACTTCCACTCCAATCAGTGGTGACCGTTTCCCCCTTTTGGTGTTTGTAATCTGTGGTTGCCGGTTGCAGTGTTTAAACTGGAAAGCAATACCATAATGACTGTGCCAATTTACTTTTGCCTGACTTTTTTATTTTTATTTATATAGGAAGTATAATTTTAATATTAAGTTACCAATTTATATTGTGTAACAATAAGAAAATTGCTTCTGCTTTGGTTACTGTTACAGGTTGTTGCTTTTAGTTTTTCAGTACAATACAATGCCTGATTCTGCTGTAACCCTATCTAACATGCAGGCATGTGGATGAGAAGAGTTTTTGTAGTTAATTTAACAGAACACATGAATTATTTCAGTTGAGTATAAGTGTACGTTTTCCCCAAAGCTGGTAATTTTGGGCTGGAGAAATAGCACATCCTATAATGAGGGTGAGACCGTTGATTTATTTGAAATGTGAGAATGGAGTAGTTGAGCTTCCCCTAGAGTTGTAAGCTTTACAAATGGACCGTGTTTTCAGAAATTCAGAATTCACAAAAGGATTTTTGTTGCTCTGCCTAGTAATCCATTAAGTGTTTTCTTAAGCCCCACCATACTAAACAAAAAGCAATGGGCAAAACCTAGCTTGGGCCAAAGTCCCTTCTGATTACCACAGTTTCATATTTCCTGCTGAACTTTTTGAGAAAACCAGGCTCTCCCATTTTACATTTAAGAAGATGCAACACAGATGGTATGACAGAGAAAACTGGTAAGAATTTCCCCCTAAAGTTGATTGTGACGTGTTGGGGGCTAATACTTTTTTGGGTATCAACATATTTACCAGACCCTTCCAAGCCTGTAGCTTTCAGCTACTTTAATTTGAAACATTAGAACATTCATATAGGATTTTCCAGATGATTTGAACATTGTCTGTGTATCACCATTTGTTTAAAAAAAAGCAAGGGTCTCCTTTCATTCAGAAATAGCTTTGTTTTTGTTCCTTTTTATTTTATTTTAAATGTTGAGTAGGTTTTTAAACCAGCAAAGTAACGTAATATTGAGTAAAATGGGCAAATAAACCATGAAAAGTAGCTTTTGAGGACTGATAAAAATTAATTACTTAGATCTGTTTCATCTTTGTGTTTGTGTGTCATTTTGTATTGGGGGGAGTGTCTTAGTTGAAACCAAATTGAAACATATTCATTGAAATGCTGCTGGTGAATTTTACTCTTGCACAATTTAAAGAGGTGAGGTAGTGGTTAGGCTAAATTAGGCTGTACTTTTATATGCTGCTAACTTTCATCTATCAGCTAAGGGCAAAATACAGCAATGCCTGATTACCTTCACTGATGCTCGCTGCCTGCCTTCATTCTGACCTTCAGTTGCTAAGTGAAGTATAGGGCAATCAATATGTAGCATGTGATGTGAAACTGCAACATTTCTGTAGGCCACTAGGTGGTGCAACCATGCAATCTGTTAATGGGAGATGCAGTATTTTTACACTACTTACTCATTTTAAAGGTTCCCTAATCTGATCCACTGATATATTGTTATGTTCACTTTCTGTATAGGTTCATTTAAACAAATGTGATGTTCTGTAAAGTGTATAAAGGATCTCCTAGCTTTCTCATTACCCATTGCAACACTTACAGGCATTATGGTATGTGTTCACTTCTCTCAACTGTGCCATTCCTCGAAAATGCATAAGAAATTGATCACCATGGCCTTTGAAGGTGCTTAAAACCTGAATCTTAATAATGGAAAAATAATACCTTCCTGTCCATCATTTATTTCAGTGCCTACTTATGTACTAAGGTGACATTATTTTGGGTGCAGCAGTCCTACTTTGGAAACTTTTTTAAAAAGAATTTGAAATGTTCAAATGAACTCTGCCCTTTCCTTTTTCCACTTGGAATTTCAAAGGAGGAGGAATTTTATTACAGGAAGACAGAAGCGTTCACACTGTACTTATGTGCCTTGAAGAAATAGCGTATGTCTTCTAAATCAGTTACTTAGCATTAAGACACTGAGGTCTCCGGTTTAGTGTTAATAACTTCCCCATACTAAGCTACAATGAAGAGTGAGCGTTAAGGCTCAGTATATAAAAGTTCTCATTGAGTGTACCTAGGTTGACCTCAAAATCAAAGGGAATCTCCTTTAAAGGAAACTCTTACAGCGGAATAATAATTAATATCCACCCTCACACCCCACAGATTTTTAAGTAAGAAAAATAAAAGACTATAAGGAGAGAAGCCTGATTGGGAATCACACAAATCACATAGTCTGGCAAAAGAGAAAACAACCCCCTCTCCTTAAAAGTCACAGGAAAAGCCCAGGCCCCCAGACGTACGCTGAGCTAAGATTGTATTTTCAGTAAACTAAAACACTGTATTCAGTACTTGCAGTGTGCCACTTATGATGTGCTGTAATCCTTTACTCTTGCTACTGGAAGCAGTTACATTCCAATGATCGGTATTCTGTCTGGTCACTTGTTGTCCTCAAATATGGTTTTCTTTTGTTGAGGGGGGAAAAAAGCTCTATACATTAGTGGTTGTAACAACAAAAAAGGAAGGGGAAAAAAAGCTCATAAAACCCGGTCCAGAACTAGATAATCACTTGGAAGTTGACTTAAAAAAAAAAAGAGCCAACCTCTACACGGTGAGCATAAAATGTCACAATATACAGTAACTGTGAAGTGGTCACAGCAGTAGGACCAAAACAACCTTGACATGGAGGCGAACTGAAACTTCCTGAGTCGTCCTCTCTCCTGGGCACATCTCTAGGAAGTCCAGTCTGCCTTTCTAGGGCACACAAACCGTAGCAATGGAACTGCCAACAAGCAGAAAATATAGAAGTGACTCATGCTATTTCCCCCCCCCCCCCATTCCTGCTGCTGAGTCTCTGTGCACTACTCTGCTGTACTGAAACCTTAGGTGAGGCCATTGTAAAATAATGCATATGCAGGTGATCTATGCATGTACTTTCCATGTCCCTGGCTGTCCTTCAACCCTGGAAGGAGAAAGAAGCACCTCTTTTCTAGCAAAAATCTGAGCCACTTAATGTTCATGTACAGTGTATAAACTGTCCTTTGGCAGAGCCAGTTATAGTGTGGCTGTTCTCTGATATATCTGAGACAGTTTAGACTTTGAATACACAGTGGACCAACTGTGCTATCGCTTTGGACTTGCAGGGCTGCACCATTGTTTAGAGACATGATTAAAACAGTTTGGTTGCATTTACACTCTTAGGATCCATGTTTTAAACATGTCTGAAAACTACAGTACTTCAACAAAGGGCCCCAGCATAGCAGTAGTGTCTTAGGCCCTGTCTGCTCTACAGCTTGATATGTATTAACTACAGTTATGTTCCAATACTGTTATCAGAAACATTCCACATGAATTTGCCAGTATGACGGCTGTTAGAACAGCTATAGCAGTTTCTCAGTCCAGTGGAGACAAGCTATTTTTTAAGTCATATTAGCTCAAGATGTGCACCAGATTAACCATCTAGCTACTCCATAGTCTGGACTCTGAAAGCAGTTGTATTACAGGGCCTAGTCTTATCTCCTAATTTATGTGTGGAGGGGACCTTCTGTGTGTGGAACATACCTTTTTGCATGGAATGAGAGCTGAGTTGCCGAAGTGGCAGCACCCCTCTGCTTACCCCAGATGCCATGGAAGATGCTCTGTGAGTCTGGGGTTCCTGCATGGATAATGGACAGGGCCTCCACGCATATGACCTTGATCTCCTACTGATTCCCCAGATTCCCACTGCTCCCAAGGGATGCATGGAGTTTAAGTGTGGGCCTGCCTGCCTGTTCAGCAGAGGGGCAAATCCACCTCTTCCTCCACCCCTGGTGGAATCATCAAGCATCAATCTTTGCAAAGAGAGCCTCACATTTCCTCCCTTTTAGGCCAACTGGGGAAGCAACTGGGCCTGCAGAAATGAATTTGGGTGCAGACATTAACTGTGGAAGTAATGGTAAGCTAAAACCATATTTGAAAACTGTTTCAAATACTTAATGCAGAAAGAACCATAACAAATCCTTCACAGCAGTACTTCCTAACCTATCCCCTCCCTGATTCCTTCTTAAGATACTCACAGCCTGATGTCTTGGATTGGGCTTCTCATCAACTTTTAAATGCTTGTGAATCTTGCACAACAACTGCAACATAGGAGCATTGGTAAAACTGTTACCTACACCAGAGTAAATGTTTCCAATGATGAGTATCCAAGCCAAGATCTTACAAGTGACTACGAGATACTAAAACTGGAAGAAAAGGATGTTGGATAACTGAGGAAGTCAGAATGAAACAGTGAATTTAAAAAGAAAGGGACATTGTGAAATTTATGACCTTTCTGTGTCTGTTTAGCGAAAAAATAAAATAAAAACCAAGCCTTCTCTTGCCTATGTAACTTGTGTAGTTTGTTCTTATCTCTACTGTTGCAAGTGTTTATAATCCATGCAGAGTTCAAAGGAAAGCAGATGATAGAACTATTTATTTAAATATAAATACAATTAAATTATATAATTAGTGCTAAAGTATGCGGTGTAGAAGAAACTTGTTCATTGTTGGTGGGTAATTTTGAGTTTCACCGTAGAGTTAATATTGTCTGCATTGTTTAAGACCACCATGTTTCATGTTAAGGACTCTGCTCCGACATTTTATACCACTATTATTAGTGCTTCAATACCCAATTAGAGCTCTGTTTCAAAAACTGAAATAAATGCCTTAATCCTAAAAGGTGCTGAGTACGTGTAACTCCCATTGAAATTAATGAGACTTGCAGGGCTCAATATCTCTCAGGATTAGGCCCCAAGAATGCAGCAGAGAAAAAATAAAAAATGGTCAAGCTGGATTTATTTAAATTTTCTGAAGATAAATGGCATAAAAAAGGATTCAAAAACTGTATTTGAAAATAAAAATCTAAGGCTTTTTTAGCCGTTGTTTGTACACAAGGTTAAATAAAATCTCCTGTATCTGTGTTTGCCAGGTTCCATTGGTCTTATTTAAATAAACATTTGGTCCATGAAAGCTGGACTGAATGCGTGAATGGCATCTGATAATGTGTGAATGGCATTTGATAAGAGTTTATGATGTACAATTTAAACTTTAGATTTTTATCAAGTGCTATCTTGTGGCTACTTCCTATCTGCAAGATAATAGGATTCTGGGTTAAATGAACTCCATGACCCAGGTTACAACTATTGCTGAGTTAAATGGAAGCTACCGTGAGATGTACATGCAGACAGTGGCAGATGCAGAATAGTGTATTTTAGGACTATGCCAAACTTGTTATAAGCTTCTTGCCCCAAAACGAAACCAGCCATAAACTTCGTAATTTAACACTACGACATAGAGCAGTTAGGTGCACATGGTACATTGCAGAGAGAATAAAGACATGGCCCCTGGCCTGAGGATCTTTCAAGTTACTCTGAGACAGCCATGGTTTGTGGGCATAACGGATGGCAATATTTAATCAAAGTGGAGGGAGTTGCAACTTGGCTGTACAGTGACTGAAGTACACTGAATCAGGAAGGGGAGCTCCCAACACACCAGTCAAGAAGGTGGGGAACTCTGGGTGAGTACTGCTTACTTACCTAAGTCAGGAAGAGGAGGGGAAGCTCCCCTCTGCTTTTAATAAAGGAAGGGGATGTGCTCCCCCTTCCAGGTCTAGCCCTGTGTATAGGAATTGAAAGTACAGTTTTGACTGGAAATTCCTGTGCATTGACTGGCCCTGAGCCAATCAGAGAGCATCCCTTTGCAGTTCAGTAACCATAGAACGCCTCCCAAACTGTGAGGGATGGCTCCCTTGGGGAGCTATGAGTGGTTGGGGGGACGGGGGGGATTGATTTAATCAATATGCCATTTTTTCCCCATTTCTAGGCTTAAAAATCACCTGTATCTTACCCACAAGTCTGCATCTTATGCTGGTACTGGGGATGGGAGCATCTCGGTACCCTCTGCTCCTGTAGGGGGCCTTCAACAAAGGGACTTTCTCTTGGAGGAAGCATTCAGCAGGAAGTCTCTCACCTGCAAGTCCTTGCTGGAGCAGAGAACAAAGAGAGCCTCCCAATACTGGCAGCAGCACCAGCACTAGCAGATAAGGGAGGGGGGGCTGAGGGAGAGACAGGTGATTCTTATCTTTATAATGGAAGAATTTTGACAGGTACTAAGCCTTCACATAGCATAGATTCAGCGGAACATGATACTGACTGGATTTTATACCCATTCTTGGTAACTGCTGACTCCATTCCAAACTTAAGTATCTCAAAACAAGAAAATCGCTTAGAATTGTCGAGTGATCACAAAGACTAAATTTTCAAACCAGCAATTCTGGCTTCCTGTTAAAGAGAAGTATAAAGAACTCAGAGAGGAAGCTATGAAAATATTGCTTTCGCGTGCTTCCAGTTATTTCTGTGAGTCTGGGTTTTCAGCAATAATTTCTGTGAAAACTAAACACAGAAATAGTTCAACTTGGAAAACTATTTATATCTGGTGCTATTAGAAATTCAACCAAATACTGTACAATTACGGAGTCTGAAACAGGCCCATTCTTCTCACTAAAATCTTAGGCTGTGAACACGCAAAAACATCCATATTTTCAAATCATAGTTTTAAAAACCCAGCTTAAATCATATTATATAATTAAACAAACTGTATGCAGTTGAAAAGAAGTTGCAAAACCATTCAAACTCCCATGTACTGAATTAGTAAAAAAACACAGAATTTGGTTGTGCGGAACCCCACAAGTTTTAAAATATTCATAAAGGAGCAACAGTACTCAAAAGTTTGGGAATCACAGTCAAAGAGCATCCTTGTATTCTATGCCAGACCATTACATTTCAGTAGAATTTAAAATACACTAGGCAGCATTCTGGGACTGGTAAACCTTCAAATATTCTTAGATTATGTACAAACAATGTGGCATATGATGGGGTGTTTGGCATAATTGTGAGAAAAGCTATGAAGGAAAGATCTGAAATATTTAATCTTAGATTTATAGTATGATATTTATATAAAACAAAATTCTCAAGTACTTCCTTACTTGTTTATCTCACAACTGTGCCTCTAAATTCATTTATGAAGTGCTCTTTTGAAAGACCGGAGTTAACTTTGAACATCCTTTGCTGGTTTCTAACAGATTTCTAATGACTCTGGATATATTTTGCCTGCAAGACAACTGCAGGATTGAGCCCTTTTGTAACAATTGGACCTACAACTTTACCCGAATTGTGAGTTCAACTGTAAAAAGTATATAAAAGTTCATAAGATGTTACAATAACCTATAATAAGCAATGTTAACGGGGAAGGTACAAAAGGGAGACAATAACTGACGAAGTCTAAACAGAAAAAGGCCACATTAACATAATTAAGACTGTTAAAATTATGCTTGTTAAAAAAAAATGTAAAGCCAAAAGATATGTCAAATAATAAGCCTAATTAGTAAATAAATGATGAGGGGATGGACTATTCCACCTATCATTCCATTTACGGATTCTTAAAAGAAAAAGATTTTGTTGGGAAAGTATGAAAAAAACAAAACCAAGAGACAAAGGCTACTAGAGCAAGCTTCACGATCATGGCTGTTACGCCCCCTGGTTTTCTGGGACTCCAGGCCTTCATCGCCCTAATCTTGAGAAATGTCCTGAACAGACCGGGCCCGAGACTGGGTGACCTCTACTGGCTGCAGCTGAATCCCAAACACCACTCGGGATGACAGGTATTACCATCTTTGATACCATCTAAGAAACTGTCAAACAAGGGCACGTTTCCATCTAAGATTGGACTTTAACAGCAGCAGCAGCATCTCCTCCACCCCATCTCCGCTAATTTCTTCTCCGTTCCCCAAAAGGACAGTTATTGCCATAGTTGATACCATTTTAAACTTTCCAGATAAAGGGAAAGGGTACAAGAAATGTTGTTAAAATGAAAGCCTGCCTTAAGAGTTCACATTTAAAATGCTTTAACTGTTTTTTCCTTTTCGGTATCGTTAATAAAAAGTTTAAAAGATTTGGAAATAGTATGTTTGCCAAAATACTACCCAGGCTGAAGTCTCCGTATACCAAACCCCAGACCTCGTTTAATTAACACTGTTTAATGTAGGACACTGACTGGGCTACATTAACACTTTTAGTTCATATATTCCACCTAAATAATTACAACAACCCTTTGTTAAGATTCCCTCCAAGACCCTTTCCACTCAGCTAATCCCTTAAGGCTATATCCTTTTCCAGTTGAAGTAAATAATAAAATTCCTATTGTTGTCAACAGAACAAGTATTTGGCTCTTAATAAATGCTAGCCTAGTTTTCTTAACTATTGATGCCTTTGATATTATTTACCTGTACCTTTTCCAAGCTTCCTCTATTATTGCACCAGAAATGGGCACACCTTTCCCAGTATGTTTAATCAATGCTCTGTACAAAGTAATTACAGGACATGATTCTCCACTGTCTTGCCCCGGTATAGTAATTTATTCTTGTGCAAAGTGGGCGTAAAATATTGCTATTCTGGTTTGGTAGCATTCTACACCCACTTTTGCAGAGATGTAGAGTTCTACACATGGGGCAAGGCCACCACGTCACAATTTAATTAACTTAGTTGCCAGTTTGTTTTATAGGCATAAAAAAATTAAATGGCAAAAGGATATCAAACTCTAAGGAAATCCTAAGAACCAAGCTGAACAAAGATTGGTTGAAAATCTAAATGACAGAAAATAAAATTTAAGTGTAACCATTCATTGTTACAAATGGATCAAAACTCAATGCCTAGATTATCATATTGGTAAACAGAATTTAATAGGACAAATTATATCTAAGTATTTCAGATATAGTGCTCTGAGATGTGTAGGTTAGTGACATATTTCCTTGCTTTGGGCATGATCTCCCTCTCTCTCTCTCTCATTGAAGGCAATGGAAAGAATCCCTTGATTTCAGCGAGAGTTCTGGAACGGGCCCTGGAGGAAGTGTTGGATCTTATTTTTTTATTTTAACCAATACCCTTATTCTTACAGCATGCTCCAGTGTGGATCCCACTCTAGGTGCACATATTGAAATGTTTTCAAAAGCAGTGGCTGCTGAGGTCAGGCATGCACCCTGTGCTTCCTTGTGCCACCCAAAAGACAGTATAAAGGCTAGGGTGGCTGCAACCATCCCTTTGTTTCCTCTTTGTGACCATGGCCACGAAATAGAACCTGGTGTATATCTGACCCACTAGTCTTAGCTCTAGCAAAACTTTTATAAATCTTTAAGAAAATCTTCAGAACTATTTCCGATCTTCTATATAGACCTCTGTGAACAGTTTCCAACCTTATGAACTCTACAAGTCAGACACTTCTGTACAGAACACACTATAGACACCCACCCCTGTCCACCTATACAGGGCCCCTTAACCGGGGGGAGACAAAATCTGTGGGCTTTAATCCTGTCCATTCTACAATGGTCTAACCCCCCACTACCCCAAAAGAAGGACACAGTAGGACTCATAGATGGAGCATCATGTCGGTATACTTGTCACTCTCCATGAGAATGCGCAAGTTATGAGATGTAAGGCTAAAGCTCCATTTTCTGGCACAGTCCATGAAGGTTTCAGACCCTTGGGAGACAAATTCCCGAATTCTATCTTCATCCAGCATCCAACCTTGCAGACAAGCAACACTAAAGACCAGCACAAAATCCAGCAGCTGCATCAAAGCCATCTTCAACATCATTGGCATCAAACCTGGCACCAACACTTCTGGTATCAAAGAAGTCTCTTCAAATACAGAGATTTCAGAGGGATCTCAGTTTCATCCCATAAGGACAGATGCCATAAAGCCTCCGGACATAAATCCCACAATGCCCCACATGGTGTCAAGGGTTGAGGAAAAGCAGCATACAATGTAGCAGACAACTCTAGCACCAACCCCAGCTACAATGACCCACTCACTGGAGTCAGTGCTCACTTTGGAGGATGACCCCAGAGAACCAAGGCCGTCATCTGAGCTAAGACATTTATCGACTCTAATAGCAAGAATCCCATATACTTTGGCACAACCCATGACAGTGGTCTACTCCTCACCATCACCAGGGCATACATTCTCCCCATCTCCCAGTTAAGAACTTTCTCCTCTGAGGTCAGTGATTGACACTATGGATGTGCCTCCCAGCTTACCCTATAGGGCTCAGCTGCCACCAATCTGTAAGGAATGGCTGTGGACTGACCAATACCCAACAAGACAGCTGTATTCTTATGGCATGCCACAGTGTAATTATTGGAGGTACAGGGATCCACTATCTCAGGCATTAAGATGCCAGTCTCAAGAGGAAGACGTTACTCCCCATTAGCATTCCTACACCAGACTACCAGGAAGAGCCAGATCCAGGGACAGATCCAGCCAGATCCAAAGCACTTTTTGTCTTCGTCACCTGATGAAGCAGTATCCTCAGCATTCGATATCAGACCAGACATAGTAATGTTCCAGAAGTTTCCTGTGAGGATTGACTGGCGATAGAGATGTTAGTCATAACTGAGAAATCACACAAGCTATTTGATGTCTTGTCAGCTTCAGATCCAGCCAGGATCATCTTCCCCACAAATGAGGGATTACTTGACCTCATTAAGGCCCTATGGCATACACTGACCATGCTAACTTCCACTGCAAAGCGAGTCAAGAAGAGGTACCAAGTACCTCCCTGGGAGTTTGAATATTTTACATCCACCACAACCCAAGCTCCTTCTTCAAATCCGCAATATACTAAAAGTTGAATATGAGTAAGGCAAGGATCTGAAAAGGCTGGACCTTTTTGGATCGTACTTCTCAGCTTCCCTACAACTGCGTGCAGCTAACTGCCTTCCTAACATAAGAGAGAGTAACACTTACCTTGTGAAGGTACTACAGCCAAGAAGAGCCTCAAGACTAAAGAAGGTCAAGTGGTGGCCATGGATGCCTCCAAAACTAAGGCTACCTTTATGACCACTGTGATGACAATGTGCTAGCCTTCACAGCTCCAGGCAGTGGGCATTCAGAGAAACATATAGGCCATGACTGAGGGTTTGCTGCTTCAGGACTGAGAGCTGCTCAGAAAGAGGACAGATGATACTCTGTACTCACCAAAGGACTCAAATACCACACTCTCTGGGTATTTCCTCATTTGAAAGAAGAAAGGAGGTCTACTCCTACACCTGAGGAAACTCAACAAATACATATACCCTCTCAGATTCAGGATGGTAATACTTGCCTCCATCAGTCCATTTCTTCAAACTCAAGGGTAGTTTATAGCTCTCGACTTGAAGAATGCATACTTCCATATAGCTATCCATCTGGCCCACAGGAAATACCTAAGATTCAGTGGGACCCAACCATTACCAATACAGAGTTCTGCCTGTCATGCCAGTGAGAGTATTAACCAAATGCCTGGCAGTGCATGTAAGGAAGCAGGGAATCTGTGTACCCACCTCACCTGGGATGACTAGCTGATCAGAGGCAGGTCTCAATAAGAGACTACAACAGTCTTATAATAAGTCCTTTCCCTGTTCTCATTATTAATTTACTGAGCTGTACAATGTTTCCATTGCTACAAAACAGAAGGCAGAACATTCCTTGACTAAAGTGAGAAATGTGTTCTCTACTAGCAATGCAAACCATGTTCGATAACTTTAAAACAGTAAGACAAATGCTGCTATTATTTCATGTTGACGGAACAGCAAATGGCTTGTTTTACTGAGATAATCATTGCCAGTTTAAAATCCCTGTCCAAAATTAAAGCTGATTCATTTTCATTTTAATATAAAATTACCTTTTTGCACAACATGGTAGTGACTCAAAGTAGAGCTGGCAGAATACTACTAATAGTACTTTTACTAAGCCAAAGGTGAGGAATCTTAATGGGAAGTATTGGATCTTACCAATAACAAACGGAGAAGGTTTTTATGCCTGTGTACAGACCTCTTGAGATTGCAACTAGGGTGCCATTTATGATGGTGGATTTTTGTGATGTGGATACTCCCTCGTTAAGACTGGATTAAGATCAAAACTCATTTCACATAGGCCACTCAGTACACACCATCTGCTAGCACCATTTTTGTCATCACCCATCTCAGATGGATTTGAACCCATGACTGGCTTCAGATCACCCACCGCTAATTTCTTCACCAATCCACTGCTACCTCATCATTTTTATTATAGCTCTCAGGCCAAAGTAGTGCTACTATTACATCCTACTGGAAGTGTTTTTTCTTTAAAGGAAACAAGTGAAGATGTTGCGTAATCTGATTTATCTTTTACAAACGGTTGAATAAATACACTCACACACACCCCAAATATTGAAAACTAGACACCTTCCCCTAGCAGCAGGTAAATGGATCAAGGATGTTTGAGGGATTTCCCATTTTAAGTACAGGGAATACTGCAGTATAAACCCTTTTAACAGTTACTTTGCAAAATATACATACTTTGATATATACTTGCAAAAACTGTTTCACGTCAACAAAACTCACTCTCTTTTTTCAGTTTATCCCTCTACTAAAAGGCTGAATATTGTCCTGACCTGAACCACATCTCTGCTAATAGAATTATTCCTCTGCTCTCTCAAGGATGTGTGGGAGGGGAACAAATTAATCTCTGTACGTGCCTGAAAATGCCAATTGACATGCAGTGTTAATGCTGAGTCAAGACTGAAGACACACAGGAGAAATGAGCTGGGAAAGACATCTAAATGGAAGGCCAGGTTTTTTTTTGTAAAATACACAAGCAGGAGATGGTTTCCATCATGAAAACTCAGTTCTGTTTCAACACTTGAAAAGAAAACATCCTCGTCACGTTGTCATTTTAAAGTGAACTCTGAAAATCTACAGGTCATGTTGACTTTGAAAATACTAAAAATTAAAGTTTATCCAACATGATGCAGTGAGGTAAATGACACATCCCAAGAGAGAGCAGGGAATGATGGTGTCATAGTCCGTCCTTTGAATTTCTGCTGAGGGAGGGCAGCTTTAAATTGTGGTCAGGGCTTGCACAGAGATGTGCTAAATCGGCACATTTCCCTAACTACTGTGGCCATGCCCCTTTCCACGCCATGCCTGCACACACATGATGTAAACCCCACAATGCAGGACCAACCTCTGGTGAACTTGATCTTATTCCCTACAGCCACCTGACTGCTTTCCTTAAAAATCCAGAGATATTAAATGCAAATGCCAGAGTTTATGCAACAGTAAAGTGGAGTGACAAAGTATTCTTAATTTGTTGAATTCCACAAGTTAAGGTTTCTCCTGACATGTTAAATTGGTTATGTTGAACAAAAAGGAAATTCTTTTTCCACGTTCTCCTTCTAGTGTAAGCTCTTCACCAAAATATCTAGCTTAACAGGACCCTGATTTGCTTTTCTGGATGAAACTGCAATATAAATGTTAAATAACTAATTTAAACTATCGTCCTACTGTTTCTTTTTAACCTATCCCATAAAATTTGCAGATATGTGCAAAGCTGCCACATTTGTGTTATGGGAGAAACATTAAGTTTTGGGAATTTGGTTGCTCTTAGTAGCTCATACTGAATGTCATATTAATGCTAAAAGTGGGGTAAAAGTGGTGGATGGTGGGGTAATACCTTTTATTGGACCAGCTTCTAGTGGTGAAGACCTGAAGAGCTCTGTGTAAGCTCAAAAGCTTGTCTTTCTCACCAACAGAAGTTGGCCCGATAAAAGATATTACCTCACCCACCTTGTGTCTCTAGGTGCCCGGGCCTGACTTGGCCACAACCACTTGCATCCATACTAGCACTAATTTTTTTTCAATACAAATTAAACATCTGTATGGATTACACCCTGTAAACCGGCTCCTGCTGAGCCCTTCACCAGTAGGGAAAGGACGGTAGTCCAGCAAGGCTGTCAAGAACACGTCAGCTTTTCTGTTCTCCTTCCCCCTACGTGATGCTGATGACTGTCTGGCTGCTTCCGGAGGCGGCACTACGACACGTTTCATGGCATCTCTGCGTGGACTGGAGTGACCAGATAGGTACCAATTACCGCCCAGCGCTGGGCCTGATTTTCACACTTGGTATCTGGTCACCCTGGAGTGAGCTAGAGCGTTGGCAGAGCAGGATGGGTCTTAGGCCAATCCCTGTCTACCACTGGCTGACAAGCCCCCTTCAGTGCCCGCTGAGGAGACGGGGGTGGAGGGTCCTTTTCCGGTGCGACTGGATCCAGGACCCCGCCTGACCAGAGCAGCCGCCAAAACCGTTCTACCGTTTGGGGCAGTGGGTCCCGAGCACGGTGGGGACCAGGCCAAACCGGGGCGAGGTCCTCGCTCGCTGGGCACCAGTAGGTGGGAGGAGCCTTCAGGTGGGCCTGGCTCCGCCCTCTCCAGGCGCTGGGCCTGGCTCCGCCCCTCACCGCGGCCCAGAGAAACGGTCGGCGCGCACAAACGTTCCAAGCGGCCCTCACCTGACGGAGGGAGATGCCGCGCATGCGCTGTCCCAACGCGTGTGCTGCGTAATCTTGGCCTGCGCCCAGTTCCCGCCCTCTCACCCTAGCTTGGCGCTTGCGCAGTGTAGTAGCTCTTGTGAGGGGAGGGGGAGTGGGAGTGGGAGTGACGATCGCCGTAACGACCCCTCCCTCCCCGTTCGCTGCTGTCGGGTCCCGGAGCGGCTTCCCGGGAGCCGGGCGTGTGACCGACCGAGCGAGCGTGGAGGCGGCGCTGCCCGGTAAGGACCGAGCCCGGGAGCCACCCCCGGGGGGGCTCCGAGCCGTGCCGGCCACACAGGCCCTGGGCAACTGACCCCTTCTCCGTCCTGCCCCCAGCGTCCCCCCCGGGCCCGCAACTCGCCCCTGCCTCAAGCCCCCTCCGTGGCCTCCCTCTTCCCTGCTCGCCGCCCTCCCGCCTCGCAGCCTGCTCTCCGCTCCGGGGGCCCCCCCGGCAGCTCCCCCCCATCTTTGTTCCCTCGCTCCAGCCTGTCCCCTCCCCCTCGGTCTGTGCCCAGCCCTCCCCCATGGCGCTGACAGGCGCCAGCCTGGGCTAACCCTGCCGCGGCCGCTGCTAGAGCTCCCTTCCGGCCGGCACCAGCGCCCGCGTCTCCCGCTCTCGCCCCACTGCCCAGCCAGCGTGCCGCCCCTGCGCGGCTGTCATCCTCGCCTGCCCCGGCGGGCTCCCGCTGGGGCCGAGCGTGTCCTAGCTGCTCGGGGCAAGCATTTCTGCCTCGGGTACGGCGCTGGGGGCAGCGTCGGGGCGTAAATAAACCGTTCACCGAATATTTCACCCAGATAAGACACAATAAAGCCGTGTTATCTCACTCATCGGGCTTGTGTACGGTGTCCTGCCAAGAAAGGTAGCGACCCCCTCCCCTTCCACTCTGCTCCCTCCTTCCACCTTAACTCTCTCTGGCTGCCCTGCTGTTTTCTTACTCCTTCCCCCACTCTCTTGTTTACTTTCTTTCCTCGAGATCTATTCCCTTACCTGTTTTCTCCCTCCTTGCCTTACTGCTTCTCCCTGTACCCCCGTGCCCATGTAGGACTCCTTTCCTTTCCGTTTTCCCCAAGGCCTCTTCTGTATAGCTATTCGCAGGGGACCTGCAGACTAACCCCCGTGGGCTTTAGAACACTTTACTCACATATCACATTGTTCAAAAAAAAAAAAAAGACATTACAAGAAAAAAGTTTCCTTCATTATTAACTAAACAAAATCAACATATCCCACTGGCTACTTGTGACTTGATTGAAATAGTTGTTATGATTCTATTTAAATATTTTAATTAAGCAGCATTGTTTCCCTCATGTGTTGTTTTTTTTTCCCCCAAAGAGGCAAATTTAGCTGAATATGTTTCCAAGAAGAGCAGCATGTCCTAATTCTATCCTATTTGTAGTGGGATTACTGTGTAATGAAGAGAAATCATCACTACCAGGACTCTAATTTTGTGTGTGTGTGTGGCTACCTTTGCATATTTTTGCAGCTAGGAATTCCTAAACTTTTCATGCTGGCTAGGCAACGAATATAGAGAGTGGCCTTACACACGTAAATGGCAAAGAATGTACCCTCTAAAGCTCAGGCTCACTGTATTCCCTAGTCCCCCCACGTTATCAGAGAAGAAATCAAGGTGGTGGGGGTTCAGCACCTGCTGAGCACACGGCACTGAACTCCCTTCTCCTTACCAAAAAGCCTGGAACACGTTGTGGATGAAGTATTCTATCTATGCTGGTGGTTGAAATGGTTGGCACCTTCCTAGAGGACCTTTCTGCTAGAGTGAAACCAGTTATATTGGGAAGTGGTTTTACAGTGTGAATATTGTTCTACAGATATGAAGGTCCTATCTACATTAGGGCTCTTGAACATTTTCCCCCCACTGTTGGTAACACCAGTTCTTCTTCACCAAAGTAAACAACTTTGAGAGTCATAGAAAAGACTGGCTATTGCTGGCATGAGCACCATGTTGATTATAAAATAGTCTTGAAAGTGGCTCCCCCCCCCACTTGCTTGGTTTTTTTTTTTTTTTTTTTTTTACCTTAGCAACATAAAAGTATCAAGTCTGGTCATCCTTGATTTTGTTGGAAGACCTTTGAGGTGTCTTGGGGATATTTGTGAATACCATAGGTGTTGTATCTCTAACAAAGTATTCCTTTTTTTCCAAAAATTTAGTTATTGTGGGTAAGTAGATGTTAATTGAAAACCCAAACCAGTTTTAAGTAGTTTGACTAAAAATCCCTTTTCCTCTCAGATGCTCAGTTTTTACTCTGTTGTCTCTTGTAATGTCACCATTTTGTTATTTCTCCAGTCGCTACAGTCAGCTGCCTGGGATTTGAATTTCTGTGTAAAACAGAGTTGCATTGGAGTGCATTATTTTAAGTGAATGGCTTTGGAATTATGAGACATGGTTGCATGCAGCGTCTTGGGGGAGGAGGTACAAAAGATGTGAGATCTGGGGGTTTAGAGGATTATATTTAACAATTTGCCAGACAAGAATGGACTTTTAGAACAAAAAGTGTGGTGGTTGTAACAATGGGGAAAACCCATTTGTGTGTTTTGAAGGACTGAAACCTACCAGAGCCGAAGGTTGCTGTTTGGGTGATCTCTGGTGTGCATGTCTAAGGTTCTTTTATTGTTTTTAATGGTCTGCTGTAATGCATTAAGAATAAATGTGCTTGCTTATAAAAAGCTGTGTGAGAACTTATATGTGAGGGTCATGATGCTGTTAGCCTTTGGAGAGAAAGTAAAGTGCAGATGCTGGCCTATTTAGGCATTCTGGCTTGCTGGGAACATCACAGTGTAGGCAGGGAACTGTGCAGACTGGAAATACCCAGGTCAAGAGGGAGAGAGACATGGGTCTCTAGCCAAGAGAGGTGATAGTTGGAGAGCCAGGAATCCAGAATGGGTGCCCTTGAGAGTCCGTGGAGGAGGAATACAGGTTCTGTTACCGTGGTCTGTGATGCCAGGATCTTTAATTTTTCATGGATTGCTTTTTATGTTCTGGAATTTATCCCTACCACTCCGGAGTGTAATAGCCCAAATTTTGTAATCTTCCAGACACTTTGTAAAAGACATCTTTTTGCTAGGGTTTGAGAAGAGGGCTGAAGGGTGTGCTTCCCATAATGATGAAGGGTTGGAAATTAGTTTATGTATGTGCCTGGCAGGCCAAGTTCCTGTTGAAATGATTATTGCAGTGCTTCTGGAATTTCACTGTACTGGATAATAGAGCATTCAATAGGTCTCTGTTACTGTTTTAAGTGTAAATAAATAATAGTACTTGTAGGTGACCTGCCTTTTTGGCTGCATTGTTTTCAAAAGGAGTTTTCTGGTTGCTTTTTACTTTTTAAAGCAAGGAATCCTTTACTTCTGTTTAGAAATCCTGTTCTTCAGCCTCTTATTTGTACCTTTGGAGTCTAACTAGCAAATATTGGCTGTAATCCTACAAATGCTTAAGCAAGTGTGTAACATTACTAATGTGAGTAAACCCATATGCTTCAATGGGAAAAATCATGTGAATAATGTTAAGCATGTGCTTCAGTGTTTGTTTGTTTTGATTACCCTAAAGATTTAATCTTTTTTCGTAATACACTTATAATGAAGAAGAAAAAGATAATTGGCTGTAGAGATTGAATGAGTTTGAGGATATGATTATGTGTATAGTCACAAGAAAAGTGTACTTATTCTGCTTTGATGGACTAATTTAAATTAAAATTACTTGAGAATTCACCATTGGGAGTACTTATTATTTAATACAACTTGCTGGTGATGGTTGGCTGCCATGTCTGAGCAGACACGACAAATAATGTGCCGTTTAAACTTTTTACACACACACAATTACATTCCTCTTCATAAGTAAGAGGACAATTGCGTTAATCCTATTTATTTTCCTATGTGGTAACAATAGTTACTTTGATTTTTATCTTTGTACCTAATGTCTGAATGCCTCAGGATCTCTTAATGTTAGTTATTTACAAGAAATATGTTCCAAATAAACCACAGAGCAAGCTACTCAGAAATTAAACTGGGAAAGAAATGTAGTATGGGTGTAAATTACAGGATCAGATCCTAGGATTGCTCACTGCATAGGAAACGGAAGATTCTAGGATGAGGCACTTCTAACATCTTGTTAGGTGCTGTAAAGTAATCAGATCTTCTGGGAAGAATATTTAGGTGAAGCACACCAGTGTTCCTTACATACTTCATCTTTTAAACTTGGCTTCATTGCTAAGACTTAGACAAAATTTACATCTGTTTTCATACTGAATGTTTGGCAATTTTGCAATCCTCTTGCATCTTTTTGCAAAATTGCAGTCAAACTAGTGGACATCCTGGCACAAATTGGTGAGTATGATGAGTGCATATAAATCAGCATGCACTCTTTTACTGACCATTCCCTAGAGTTGAAACTCTAGATTGTCATATTTTGCTACATTCACATTTTTGATCATGTTAAAAAAACCTAGACATCTGAATAACTATTAGGGGGGTAGCCGTGTTAGTCTGTATCCACAAAAACAACGAGGAGTCCGGTGTTAGTCTTTAAGGTGCCACCAGACTCCCTTGTTGTTTTTCTGAATAACTGTGTATCTTGAAGACAATTGAAGTGGTTGTTGGTAATTTTGTAATTAGACATCAGTTACGGTAGTTTAATTTTCTTTGTGTTCCCTTTTTTAATCTAAAAGTTTACTTGACTTTGATCATCGTTTGAACCAGAGTTCATTACAAATAAATTAAGACATTATGTAATCAATATAACACAGGGACTGATGGTCTCTTCATTAAACGTTGAAAAGGAATTAATTTTTTTCTTTCCTTTCTGCACTCTTGTACAGAGGAACTACTTTTCTGTTAATGGAAAATAAACCTGTGGCTGCTTGAAAACAGTCTTGAAAAGACTTTTGGCCAAGAGTTTGAAATTCTTAGAACTCTTTGTTTAAATGTGTAGCAAGTTTCATTCTTAATTAAAAGCAGACATTGGTGTTGACACATGGGGCACTCTTTAAAAACTGTGATATGAAATTTCCTCAGTATTTTTGGGGGGGAAGGGGAGAGAGTCTTCATCATATTTTCTTGTACAAATGACGATGCTAAAACTTTGGCAATCTTAAAATAGAAAAGTCTGTAAAAATGATCAGTGAAGTTTGACCTTTTTAGAGTTAGAGGTTAGCTGGTTTTACTTGCATTACTAAGTTCCACTGATCTTTATTCAGCAAGCAGTCCCTGAAATTTGACAGCAATTACTTTAACTGTGTATCCATTGGGCAGGAGAATTCTCTTATCTTTTGTTCTTACCCTGTCAGCAGCACTCCCTTGCTCATTACATATGGCTTTGCTTTTCCTAAACAAATATCCCTTTGTTTCTGTAATTCCCTACCTGATGGACATCACAAAGTCATATAGTAAGTATTGTCATCATATGGAGGGATTTGTTAGTGGAGTCCTTCAAGTTTTCTTTGGGAAAGTTCATGTGGTTTGTTCTACTTTATGGGCATCATGGTCATGCTGTATTGCCAAAATTGATCAGAACAAGTTTGCTTGCTTGCTCTTCACTGTGATTTGAAGATGAAAAAATTGATGAGTTCACCTGTATTTCTCCTCCTACCCCAGAGATGGCCAACCTGTGGCTCCAGAGTCGCATGCGGCTCTTCAGAAATTAGTATGTGGCTCCTTGCATCAGTGCTGACTCTGGGGCTGGAGTGACAGGTGCTCGACCTCAGGCCCCGGCCCTTCCCGCCCCCTCCCTCACTGCACCCTTGCTTCTTCCCCCCTCCATCCCAGAGCTTTCCTGTACACTGCGAAACAGCTGATCGCGGCGGGCAGGAGGCACAGGGAGGGAGGGGGAGGTGCTGGTTGGCAGGGCTGCCAGCAGGCAGGAGGTGCTGGGAGAGGGGGCTGATGGAGGCTGCTGATGTATTACTGTGGCTCTTTGGCAATGTACATTGGTAAATTCTGGCTCCTTCTCAGGCTCAGGTTGGCCACCCCTGCCTTACCCCAAAGAAAAAGCAAATAGAATTTTACAAAGCAGTTTTATATCTTGGCTTGATATGAGTGAGTAAAGACTTAAATATGGGTCGTGAAGATGGTGCATACACTTTATTATGGAGTCAGCTGTTGGAAGCCATACCATCAAATTCCCTTTGGACTATCTCATCTTAATGATGTGGCATTTAGACAAGATAAATATTAGATGGGGTGCACCTCTAGATTCTGTTATTCCTTTGCTCTTTTTGACAAAAATTAATATATTACAATTGGCTTAATTCTCTTATGTATAATTCCACCACTGCCCTATTCTCTCCTACTTATCTAGTACAGAATTAGCAGGGATGGTTTTCTCAACTGTAAAGTCATCCTTCATTCTTTCCTGTGAGGATGTAGCCTCCTCTACACTAGGGCAGGGGATCGATCTAAGTTACGCAATTTCAGCTACGTTATTCATGTAGCTGAAGTCAACGTACTTAGACCTACTCGCCGCGGTGTTTTCACTATGGTGAGTCGACTGCTGCCGCTCCCCCGTCGACTCCACCTGCGCCTCTCGCGGCGGTGGAGTACAGGAGTCGATGGGAGAGCGCTCGGAGGTCGATTTATCGCATCAAGACTAAACGTGATAAATTGACCCCTCTGGATCGATTGCTGGCGGCCGATCCAGCGGGTAGTGTAGACATACCCTTGGTTTGAATAAAGTTTTAAAGGTGACTTTGCACTACTGCTGAAGAATGGATGCATATATCATTATTCCACTTTACAAATGAAAACCAAAGCACAAAGATACAGTGATTTGCCCAGGTTCTTAGAGAAAGTCATAGAAGAGCTGGGAACAGAACCTTGTATTCTGCTGTAATAGTTTATATGTAATGATGGAATGCCTCATAATAGTGTCTGAGTAAAATTACTTCAAATATATGCTTAATTGCACTAAATTTGGTCACTCAGGCCTACCCTCCTTTGTCCAGTGCTTTGAATCTTACAGATGTGATAGTATAAAATATTAGGTCCATATTATAGAAAAGAGAATAGTCACTGAAAGGCTGAATGACTTGTCCTGTGGGATAGTGCATTAGGCCTCAGCCTCTAAGCCAAAAGACATGGGTTTTACTCCTCAGTCTGATGCTTTCTTGCTGTGCACTCTTGGGAACCTCTTATCCCATTTATAAAATGGGGATATTTTTATGAGTTGGATGAACCTTGTTTGTTCTTAAAACCTTATTGAAGTTGGTAAGTGTGAACTCACCCTTCAGTTAGCTGTAAACATAAGCCCCGCCTAGGACAAAAGGTGTGTGTGAACCTGCCCAGGAGCTTTTAGGCTGAGTATCGTTTTGGGTAGGTGTGTTTGGGAGTGTGAGAGAACACACAGATACTGAGGTCACAGACCAGAACAGAGAAAGAGAGGCATAGGAAAAGAAACAAGGAAAAGACAAGCAGAAGTATGGAAGATGCTAGGGAGAATGATTTTTGCTTCTGATGTTGGCTAAAGGGGCCTTGGGGGGGGGGGGCTGGTAATCTAAGAAACTGTTCTTGGTTCCTTCTGCATTCAGAGACAGAGGAATTTGTACAGTTCTTGTATATAAGACTATTTCAAAGAAATACCTGGCTACCACCAATTTCTATACCTAACTGGAACATCCACAGGGGCCCTGACTTTGACTAGCTGCTCAGGTCAAAAAGGGGATAAAAATATTAATGCTTTACCAGGCTCTGAATATTAAATAGAAATATTTTATAGTTCTTAATAAATTCAGCAGTTACCTGCTGTCTAAAGCTCGGAGGAGTACAGAGCACTGCATGATATAGTACAAACATTTGTCAGTATGTCCTATATCTGTTCCCTTCCACACAGTCTGGAGGAGGTGGGAGATTTTTATGATCTATTAATGAGAATAGATTAGGTTGCAGGAAGAGTGACATTTTTTAAAAGAAAATGAGAAGCTATCCATAGAAAAGGAGTGTTCAGGCCTTGTTGGAGGAGTTTGTGTAGTCGTCTGAACATAAAGCTTGCAAATATTTACTCTCAATGAACCAGTCAATAAAGATGTGATTTATGGGAATGCAAACTAAGCCCAAGCAAGGTTTACTTGCATTCTCAAGTTAGACACAGCAAGTTCCAGGCTGTTTACCATGTAGATTTTTTTCAGATGAGGCTTTAAAATATGAAAGTCTGCTTGCTGTTTGTGAAGCATTCTTCAAGAATGGGGGTTTGCTTTTGTCATTTCATGAAACTTTTTTCCTCTCCAGCTGTTATGCAGTATTGTCTGTGTCAGTTGCTGCTACTCCTAGAGTTTCATTGTACTGTACGTATATAACGTGTAAAGTGTTTTAGGAAGAAAGGTTCTATGTATGGTTAAAATACACTTGCAGTATACTCCATAGGAACAAAATACGTTAAGAAGCTGTTACAGCTTCTTCCCTCTCTCTCCAAGGAAACTCTTAGGCTAAGGATAGTGATTAGTAATTACTAATTCTTAATTGGGGCAATGCTGGCATGAATGTAGCTAAAACAAAGTAAGTTACTGGTGAGTAACCAGACAAGGCCTCTGTCTTGGGCAACTAGATTCCAGTGCCTCAGTTAAGGATCATGTTCTTATGGAATCAGTAAAATAGTTCTAGAATATGGAATTTGCACACACTGTCAGTTCTTTGCCAGCCAGAAATGGAATTTCCTTTTACTTCCTTCTGCAGGGCAAGTTGGAGAGATGCTGGGAGAGGAGCTCAGTGGGTTTCTGTCATCTCTGTAGGCAACAACAGGAGGGAGCAGGGTGCTCAGAGGTGGGTCCAGTAACCAATCTTGAGCCCCCTACAGTGTTCACCTTCCCTTCTTTGCCATCTTTTCGGGGGGGAGGTGGGGGGCATATGTGTGCTTCTCCCCTATTCCCCAGTCTACACAAAAAATATACCTGCATGCAGGGTGGATAAAAATCAATTATTTAAAAAAAAAATCCAAAAAATCAACATTTTTTATTTAAATTGGATCTTTTTTATTTAAATCAGATTTTTTTTGCTAAAATGCTTTTTGAGGAAAAAGGCTATTTAAAGATAGTTTTAATTAAGATACATTATAGCTCAAAGATATTTCATCATGGAATAGAGATTATAAATTTTAATTCTATACTATGAGACAATATATTCATGTAATGTTAAAGACAAGTTTTTTAAACGAGTTCCAATAGTTCATGGATTAGGGACCCAATCTTATGGGATTCCACAGGCTTCTGTATAGATTATTTAGGTTAATCTTTCTATCTACCCAATGGGGCTCAGTCTAGAAGATGCCATTAGAGATGCTTAGTTTTGCAGTTCTCAAACTGTGGATTTGTTTTCTAGAGGCAGCGTGCTTGTTAACAGGAAAAAATGTTTTTAAATAAATATATAGAGGTGAGAAATAACAGACCTTAACTCTATTGTTTCTCTGCAAATTTGTGTACAGAGTCAATCCCTTACCTCTCTCTAAAAGGACAAAATTTCAAAAAGTTCAGTGAATAGAAGATTGTTGGGGGTGGAATAGATCTGGACAAGGAGAAGAAGTCTGGAGATAAATGTGAGAAGTGAGGGACATGTGCTTCTTTTGTTAAAATATTGTATGTTTGCTGTTGAAGAAAAAAATCCAGAATACTTAATGTTGTTGTTTTTAGTTACATAAAACCATTTTAATGTCTGTCTGGTGGTGTTCTCCTCCTATACAGCATGGCAAGAAAATCCTCCAAATATTAAGGATTAACTTGTTGAATTGGACATAGTTCACCTCCCAATGATTTCATAAATATCTGCTTCAATTACTTTTGGTAAATGAAATAACCAAACATTAATTTTCTGATGTAGCTGTAAAACTAATCTGAAACGTTTTCAAAATAAATCCCTGTTTAAAAATATATGGTGTGTACCTTCTAAAAACGAAGCCTACATCTATATCTGAGTTGTGAAGAATATGTATTAAGGTTATAACAACCAACAAGAATGCACTTATGTAGAAAACCATGATTAAATTGAGTTTTCCTGACTAGTGATTTAAATCAAATCCACCCTGCCTGCATGTCTGCATAGTGGTGGTGGGGATTTACAAATGCACCTTGCTAGATCTATTTCTTTCGCTTCCCCAGTTCTGGGATGGGAGGAGATCTTCCCATTCCCTCCAGAGAGCTCCAGGTTTTGGGATAGGGGATGTCACAGGTGATCTACCTGATAACTCTGTCACCTCTCCCTTGTCGCCCCTCTACAACCTGCATCAGATTAGTTTTTTGGCACAGGTGCTCCTTTTATGTTGGTCTTAGGGCTGCTAAAGCCTGTTTAGGCAACCATTGCTGCTCATGCTGGCTTTGCCGCTTCTGCTGATATAGGAGTATACCTGGGTGGGGCTTCAGACTGGAGAAAGGATAGGATCAGGTATGGGGCCCTTAAATACAGAAATAAAATTTCTTAAAAGGTAAACACTGGCCACTTACTCTGACCATTATTTTTGTGAGGAGTTATGTCAGTGGGTGAAAATCACACTGTAAAGGACACAGCTTGAAATCTAGTCATTTTAAAAAATGAATTAAAGTTTTAGTTTTAACTCAAGGGCAGGTGCTGGACTTATCCTGCCAGTTTTTGTGGTCTTACAATTGCTTTTTTTTGAATGCTTCTCTTTCAGTTTTGCTGTGTAAAAAACACTCATACCTGCAGGGAGAACTGACAGCTGGTAAGTGGGGACACTGACTATATGTATAGTGCAGTAAGCAATCAAATGAGCAAAAGATGTGGAAGGGGGCTACTTTTCTCTCTCCTGTTTACCTGATGCTCAGCATCACTCATCTTAGGTGTTACTTGTAACAATAGAAAGAAAAAACATTTTCAGAGTGTAATTTTTAGGTTGATCATGTCCTTTTATTAAACTAACAGCGTTTGTAGCTAAAGCAAGCCAGTCAGTCATTGGTCAGATGTGAGTTAACAAAGCCCGTTGCCAACTGTGCCCACATATCTATTCAGGGGACACCATCACAGGGCCTAATAACATCAGCCACACTATCAGAGGCTCGTTCACCTGCACATCCACCAATGTGATATATGCCATCATGTGCCAGCAATGCCCCTCTGCCATTTACATTGGTCAAACTGGACAGTCTCTACGTAAAAGAATAAATGGACACAAATCAGATGTCAAGAATTATAACATTCATAAACCAGTCGGAGAACACTTCAATCTCTCTGGTCACGCAATCACAGACATGAAGGTCGCTATCTTAAAACAAAAAAACTTCAAATCCAGACTCCAGCGAGAAACTGCTGAATTAGAATTCATTTGCAAATTGGATGCTATTAATTTAGGCTTAAATAGAGACTGGGAGTGGCTAAGTCATTATGCAAGGTAGCCTATTTCCCCTTGTTTTTTCCTACCCCGCCCCCCCCCCCCCCGACGTTCTGGTTAAACTTGGATTTAAACTTGGAGAGTGGTCAGTTTGGATGAGCTATTGCCAGCAGGAGAGTGAGTTTGTGTGTGTGTGTGTGTGTGTGTGTGTGTCCCGGGGGGGGTGGGAAAGGGGGGGCTGAGAGAGCCTGGATTTGTGCTGGAAATGGCCCACCTTGATTATCATGCACATTGTAGGGAGAGTGGTCACTTTGGATGAGCTATTACCAGCAGGATAGTGAGTTTGTGTGTGTGGTTTTTGGAGGGGGGTGAGAGAACCTGGATTTGTGCAGGAAATGGCCCACCTTGATGATCACTTTAGATAAGCTATTACCAGCAGGACAGTGGGGTGGGAGGAGGTATTGTTTCATGATCTCTGTGTGTGTATATAATGTCTGCTGCAGTTTCCACGGTATGCATCCGATGAAGTGAGCTGTAGCTCACGAAAGCTCATGCTCAAATAAATTGGTTAGTCTCTAAGGTGCCACAAGTACTCCTTTTCTTTTTGCGTGCTAGAACTGGAACTCTTTTCTGTCCACCAATGCTATTAACCCAGAAATCCAGTCTTCAGAGTAATAGTTGATTAATTTTCCATGAAAATGCAGCCTAAGGCTCTTGCTGAGGACTACATTTTTTGTTGTCTGTGTAATACTTTTATGACCTGAAATGGAGCTGTAACTGATATACTGAAACTCTGTGTATTATTCCAACTGCTGGCCCATTTTTGCTAGTTTGAGTATAACTTTTAAAATCTACCAATGGGATATGGAAAACAATAACATTAAACAGAGCCTTGTTTTGCTGCTGGCATGACAGAAACCTTAAAGGAGAACCATGCCACACTTTATATTTTTCTTCTTCGATTTTCTTCAGTGTTTCTTCTTAATGTGCGTTTTTGACAGTTAAACTTTGTTTCAATTTGCATTATAGTGGGCTTATATATACATTCAAATACACATACAAATGTGGATACTAATATTGCTAACATAGCAAATCCTAAATAATTGTACTGTGGACTGTATTCTAAGTCACTGGTATAGCACTTTTGAGGAATAATTATTCCTTCGTTCCATTAACTCACTTGGAATTTTTTCCTCATCTCTAGTTTTAATTCCTGCAAGAAATGAATTTCTTGGAAAATCCAGTTAAGAAACAAAAGGAATCCTTCTGTAATAGAAAGTTTATACGGGTGCACTATCTACAAAGGTTGTTATAGGGATACAATTATCTTAAATTTGTTTTAAAATAATATACATTTGGAATCCTTGTGTGAGCATTCTGTATTTTGCAATTCAGTTTCCAGAAAACTTAGCTGAACTTTTTAACGGCAGAGTTTGAGTTAACTAGAAGCAGTCACTGTTTTTTCTCCACAGTGTCTTGATATACCTGCTGGTTAAATTATAATACCAGCTTAAAAACAAGAATGAATTTTTTTGTTTTATTAAAAGATGGAACACAGTTCATCATAAATTAGGCAGTTCTTCTGTGAATGTTTCTATCACTTGTCTGGAATGCTAAGTATTAGTAGCCGTTAAACATTGCTCAAAGAGACATGGGGCTTAATTTTTCTCCAAACAAGGAGTAAGGAAATCAGGATGCTTAGCATCTAGTTTTTGCCCAGTGATTATTCCACAATTTATAGAGAAATGTACTTTTTAGTTTGTGCTCCCAAAATAAGTAGGAATTCAGATACTTCACCCTTAATTTGTATTTTCTGAAGTTCTGGTTCCCTGTACAAACCCATTAAAAAGAAACTACATGAACTTCTAGGGAGCTCAGAAATGATAATAGAGTTTCTTCCTTCCCTGTCCCTCTACCCAGAAGCAAGGCTCAAAGCACTTGTGGAGCTCATGGGCTGAAAGTATAAGCTACATCTGCTATAGCACTAAGAGCTGGAATTCACTGCATCTGTGTATAGTACAGGCAGTCCTCGACTTTACTACATTCGACTTACAACGAACAGCACTTATGATGTTTCTGAATTGACCCCCTGATTCGACTTACAACAATTGGTTTAGACTTTATGATGCTCGGTCCTGCAGTGGAGTGAATTGTGATTCCGAGTTACAATGTTTCAACTTACAACTCAATTTTCAGGAACCAATTGTGTCATAAGTCCGAGGACTGCCTGTATATCAATTCACTGGCCAGCCCGTAGTTTGCCCAAAAATTTCTGTCTATGCTCCGGCATGGGGAATTTCAGCAGAATGTGGTTCTCTATCGTGAAGGGGGCTGTAAAACCTCCTGTGCATAGACTTTCCTTCCCCCACCCCAGTGGCCTTCTGTGACTGCTCAGTTGGCCATAGTTTGTCCTTAATTATTTATTTTGAAATTTTACACTGTTAGAGGTGAATGGCTTTTGGGGCAGGGAATGTGTGGATGTGGATATGAAATGACAGTTACTCCTGGGAGAGTTCTATGCCAGTGTTCATGTGCAGAATTCCTGTCTGCTGCAGATTTCTTTCCTTCCCCGCAGAAAAATTACTTTCTGACGAGGAAACAAAGGGAAGCTGCACGAATGGTCACATGTCCCTCCCCAGCAGCGTGGGCAAGTTGTTTCGGGCAGCTGGCGGAGAGGTAAATCGCTGTGCGGCAGGTGGGGTTTGGGATGGCCCAGCCAGGGCTGAGTCAGAGCCACTGGGCACCAGGGCTAGGTCAGATTAATTCCCTGTCCCTCCCCACCAACTTCCACCCCTGCACGGAGATGAATCCCTGCCGACCTCCAGCCCCCTGCATCCGGACCCCCACCGCTGATTCCCAGTATATGAACCCCCACTGCTGCACCCAGGCCACTCCAGCTTAGCCTCCCACACTCAAACTCCCACCCTGACAAGCCCTACCCCCCATGCAGCTGGACCACCCCACTGAGCACCCTGCCTCCCCAACCAGCTGCACCTGGACCCCCATCCTTCCAAGCCCCACTCCCACAGCAGTCGGACCCATCCCTGCTGAGTGAGTTTTCCCCCCCCCCGTTCCCCCACACACACTCAACCCTAACCACCTTCAACTGGACCCTCTGCAGATTCCCATTGCCCCTTTGCATCCAAATCATCCCGGACTCCCCACTGAGCCACCTGTACCCAGATTGCCCCAGAGAGAACCCTCTCACCCCACACCTGGATCCTTCCCACACTTAGCCCTGCCACACTTGGATCCTGCCGGGCTGAGCCTGCCTGCCCATATCTGATGTGCCTGATGGAGAGGGGCAGGGCCCTGGGATGTTTCTGGGGCAGGCCTGGCCCTTGCACTGTCAGGTGCAGCCTCGCTGCTGAGTCTGTGTTGGGAGAGGGCAGGGAGCTGCAGGGTGATGTCCCACCTCCGTGCAGCCAGTGGCCTGTGCTCCCCGCTGCCATGCTGGAGCCTCCACATTTATTTATTGACAAAATTTGCAGAATTTTAATTTTTTGACACAGAATTCCCTCAAGAGTCAACAGTCTAGTGGGGCCAGCACCCTTAATGGCTTGGGAAGCTCTGTGACCCTTTGTTTTTGGTAGGTGTTTTATAATCTGTTTCTTGGACTTTTCATAAGATACTGTTAATATACTCACTGGAATTTGGGAGGTCTCTATTTTTTTTTCTGCTGTGATTCATGGAATTCTCATGAAAAGGCCATTCTACCCTTCTCTTAATGGTTCTTATGTAGCTAGAACTATTGTTCAATAACTTCTTTAGGTTATATATTTTTCATTTCATACATAGAAGATGTGATATCTTGTTCACTAAGGAATATCTCGGGCACTTTTTTCCAAGGTTCTCCTATAATGGCATGATTGGCATGAGTAATCTTGTTTAATAGAATGGATGAGATGTAAATTACGACGACAAAACCAAGAACTGTTAAAATAAACCACTAGTTAATCTATAAGTAACATACATTTAGTATTCATAGGGAAAGATGCCCCTCCCCTACTCCTCATTTACAGAGTTATGGAGTGGAACATTTTAATTGATGTCCAAACAGTAACTCTGAAAGAATCTCATGCTGTTGGGCAGCCATACCATATCAGTTTGTAGTACAGTGTTGTGCCTTCTTATTGGGCAAAGCATTTTAAAAATGTTTCTGGAGTTTTATTTGCAGCTGATATAAAAGTGTAGGACTATCTGCATCTGTCTCCACTAGAACGTTGAGGACAGACTATTGCACAGTATTGGTTTTAGTTTTCTGCTGTATGTGTTCTGTTGAAAGAGAAGTCAGGCAAAGGAAACAGGTTAGAATGAATGTTCACATTCTGCTTATTGTGGCTTGTTCTTTCCCTCTCTTGCTAACACTGACTTATTTGATGTGATTATTTTTGACTTGTTTTAGTCCTCCTTTTTGTTATTTATGCCCTAGTTCATAATTCATGTATGGTGTTGACATTCTCTCTCAGTGCAACATTAACACAAAAAAACTCCTCCTATAATATCACTTTGGATTTAGCTATATAGGTCTTGTCCCTCTCTCTCTCTCTCTCTCAGTATTTTTTCATTTATTGCTAAATCCACACTGGATTCTGACTTGCATCTAAAAGAATAAAAAATGGGTAAGTAGACATTTTTGTTTTCAGTTCCCTTCATGAGAAGGGGTTGTTGCAAGTTTTGATCCTTAAAAGATAATAGCAAAGTTTTTGCAGATGCTTTTCATAGTACGCTCTGAAACTTATTAGTATTGAATTCCTACTTGAGTGCAGTCTTTGGGTATTTATAGCATCATAACTGTCTTACTATTATAAAATGTTTTGGAAGGATTTTTAACTGCCATTTTTAAACAGTAGTGTTGCACTGAAACTTAGTATTTGAGTTTTTGGCTTAAAAATGAATTTGTGTATATTGTCTATATCTGTTAATTAATTCAAATCTAAAGTGACCAAAAATAATTTCAGGTGCTTGTTTTAGGTATTTTTCTTTTTTTCATGTTGAAAAAAGATTCTGTACATATCCAAATACATTATTATCTACATACAATTTTTGTCTACATTAAATGTTTTGAAACAGTTTTCATTAATACTCAGTGTTTCAGTAATAACCAGTGGCCCCAGCTAGGACTGGGGCACCATTGTGCCATACACTGTGATTATAGAGGCAGGCATGATCCCTGATCTGAAGGGTGTAATTTTTTGAGTCCTATCTGAAGGTATTTGTTTTTTTGGGTGTAAAGTTCTCTTTTTCCAAATACCGTAGAAATATTTAGTCACATTACCATGTAGTTGCTATTCTTGGAGTATATACTAGTAATTTTTGAATGAAAATTACAGCAGTATGTTTTCTCTGAGCTTCACTATGAATAAAAACCATCTGATCTTGAACAGATACTTTATTTTGTTATATTTGCTCTCATAGGGCTAGATCCTACGTTTATTAAAGTCCGTGACAAAGGTCACATTTACTTTAGTGCAAGATTAAGGCCATAATTCAAGTGCAGAAAGTCTAAACTGCATCTTTCTGTGAAAATGTTTTGACTGCCTATATTTGTATCTTTTTTTAGACTAATCTGGTGACTTTATTTGCTGCAGTAAACCAGTTCCTCTAGTCTATGTAATTACATACAAATAGTAAAATATAGAAAGGTGTAAATCTGAAAGGGGCATTGGCTACAGAAAGACACACAGTTTGGGATGGGAATACTAACACATTTTGGACAGGTATGCAAACTTTAAATTTATTTTAATTTCAAAGGAGATTTCAGATTAACCAGGGTTTTTTAAATAGATAACTAGATTAGCCAAGCAGTCCCTTAAGGCTCATCCTCTCAGTTTCCTTGTTTTTAAATTGTTCATTTCTTCCTAACCATTCTTAGGAAAGGCTAATAACATGAAATATCCAAACACTTTTCCTTATGCTACATCAACCACATATTACATTTATATCTTTCACATGCTCTTTTCTTACCACCACAGAGGGTATTCTTGATTTCATTAGAGCAGTGAGATATTGGCTGTACAAGGTGCTTGTCTTAAGTCAAGATATAACTTGAATTTTGCCTGCAACCTGTTTTACAGGTACACAGGCAAAGCTTGTATGCTTTAGAACAGTAAACAAAATTATAAGAAGAGATCCCATACTTCATCATAGTGCAAAAGCTTGCTCAAGAAATAATAATCCTCACATCTTGAATTTTGCCTGTGCCATATATTTTTCACAATTTAATAAAGCACAATCTTTTGTCATAGATGAAAGGATAAGAATATTTCTCATCTTGGGTGTGAATATATAGTTAATATTTGTCATATTTTAAATAGTTGCAAATTATCACTTGATAAATGATACGAGTGTAGGTGTGACAACTTGGTCTTAGCTCTGAGCATTTAAAGGGTAGGGTTTAATACAGTGTGAGGAATTGGGAAGATCCATATGTCTTGGTTGACCTTTACTGTTAAGTCAGATTAGTTTCAGTCTCCAACTACAAATCAAACAGGGCGCTTGTAGCAATTATAAGTCGCCTGTAAATAATGTAAAGTTGAGAAGGCCGTAGTAACTGTAGGTTTTTCCCTGAAATCATAATTTAAAAAAAAAATTTGTCCCTTGAATTCTTCTGTCTTGTGCATAGACATTCTGAAAGGTCTTTCATTGATTATATAATGCTGTCTGTAAAACAGAGCAGAATTTGTTACACAAATGTGGTGGTAGTTAAAAGCTTTTTTGGCTTTCTGATCGTTCAAAAATGGCCAAACTAAAATGTTCGAATTCAGGGATGGGAGAAGAATCTTGCTGTAATCAGCCATATCAAATGGTTGACAATGAGGAAGCTTTAGGTTATAAACAACCATTTAATTGCAAATTCCTCTTACTTTCTATTTGCCAATTACATGTAATTGCCAGGGGAATAGAAGAACACTTGTGATCAGTTGTAATAAATTTCAGGAGTTTAAAAATGAAAAGTGCTGCTGCTAACAGTATCTGCAGATTTGAATGCATCCAAATAATACATAAAGGTTTTTAAGTTGAAAGAAATTTAAATTTAAAAAGTAGTTTGTGTGCATATTGGGCAAGGGGAGTCGTGTAAGGTTCTTTTAGGCATTTATTTTGTTAAACGTTATTGGTAGTCCTGATCACTGCATTTATATGCAGCATTTCTCCACACTCTGAATCATCTCTAACCATTCATGTAGTTCAAATGCCCTTTTTTGTAGAAGGGGAGAAAGATGTTCTTGTTCCATGTTTCCAGTAAGCACTAGATAATGAGACTCTGATAAATCTGAACACCTACTTCCCTTGACTTTATGGCTGCCTCGTAGGAGTAGAAGCTTTCTTTTCCTTCTCTTCTTCCATTCCAGAGTCTCTTGACTGGGAGAGAGGAGTGATAATAGCTATTTTCTTCACTAATTGGCTCCTGAAAGAGTGAGAATGTTCCCTCCTTTTCTAATCCTCATCCAGCTCCCTGGCTGCTGTGGGTGGTGGATCTCCATTATTCTGCCTTTCCCTCTAGTCCAGGGATCTCAAACTCAAATTACCAGGAGGGCTGCATGAAGACTAATACATTGGCCCGAGTGCTGCATCACTGACACTGCCTCCGCCCCCCACCCCCTGCTGCAGCTGGCCCCGACCTCACTCCACCCCTACCCCACCCCCATTCCAACCCCTTCCCCAAAGTCCCCACCCCAACTCCGCCCCCTCCCTGCCCCTATTCCAACCCCTTCCCCAAATCCCTGCTCCTGCCCCACCTCTTCTCCGCCTCCTCCCCTGAGCACGCGGCTGCCTGCTCCTCCCCCCTGGAAACCTCTACGTGCTGCCAAACAGCTGTTTGGTGCCGGGGAAGTGCCTGGAGGTAGGCAGAGGAGCGGGGACGAGGTGCCCTGGGGGGGGCAGTGAGGGAGGGGAGGTTGGCGGCTGCAGGAAATAACTGGGAGGGGACCGGGGGGGAGGACATGGGGAGCTTGACGGGCCGCAGCAAATAACTCCGCGGGCCACGTGTTTGAGACCCCTGCTCTAGTCTCTATTTTGAGTTGTCTGCCCTTGTGAACAGCAGTAGTGCTCACCACTGCTGCTACTCATAGGTTTTTCGTGCACCAGAGGGTGAAATTGGAATTCTGATATGCTCTCAACATATTGGGAATTGTAGTAGTGAAACTGATAGTTTTCACAAGCAACAAAAGACTATGAGCAATGACAGAAGCATTGAAGTGGCCTGTCTGCAGACTCAGGAAGACAGTAGTGTACTGTTTTATGTTTGGCTCCCATTCAGAAGGAAATCTTCCCAATCATAAGAGCTAAGGACGTAATTTCTTCTAAACTACATGGCTGGACCCCCATGAATGCCAGAGACAACGTTCTCTTCACAACTGTTTAGAGGGAGAGTGGATTTTCAAACATTGAATTTTATATATTAATACGTCTTTCCCCTCTAACTGCCAGAACTTTTACAGCACTTTCCTTTCAGCTTGGCAGATTCTCTTTCCCTAAGGCCAGTGTTGGTAATCATTTATCAGTCAGTTGATAGAGAGTACTCCCACTGTATTTTTCTTTGCTTCAGTCAGAGATCAAAAACATCACTGTCCTGATGAGCCTTGTTTTTGCTGGTAAGGAGGCAGGATTATAAAATGCCATCAGTTCAGTGCTATTTGTGGTAAGAGACTTTGAAGACTTTTTTTTATATATAACCTGGGAGTTCTGTTGCTTTGAACACTTAATTTTTGGCAAAAATCTCTCTACTGTGAAAACTCTTCTTCCTCAATCATGTGCATTTGCCTCTGGCTTATGCTTGTTGTTGTTACCATTGGGGTACTGATTTTAAACAAATCATTCAAAGAGCTATATTACATCTCACTTGTCTTGTATTTAACACTTCTCTAACACTTTTTGGGGTTCACAGATTTGTTTGTAAATGAATCACAAAGAGGCAGCCCAGAATGAAGAAAGCAAGCAGGTCTGTTGGCTCAGTGCCCAAAGTGCCCGGGATAAATAAAACTCAAACAATAGAAAAAATCAAACCAGAAAACGGCTCCTCAGTGTCTGCAGTAACAAAACTCTCAAAAACTGGAACATCAACATCCCTGCTGAAGGTAAGCTCTAATAGACTGCCTTGATTTTTTTGGACAGTAAGGGATTTGGAAGGATAGAATTTTAGAATAAGTATACTGATGCAGTGGAAAACTGGGATTCATAATCTCTCAATGACTGAAGAGAATTTCAGTAGTTACACAATGCAGGACATAATGAGAGATTACGAATGCTATGGTCATTAAGTATTGCTGCTTTTGATGTGTTTATATGTACTATGGTGGAAGGCAATGCACCTTATGGAACTTAACTTTCCTGACTTCTCTGTAAAAAGGGGAACTGAGCTGCCTTCCACTGGGTGTCATGAATCGCTGTCTCAAACGGAGTGCCATGTGTTGCTCTTGAATAAGTTTCTTTGACTGACTCGTGGAGTGGTAGTAGGATGTGATAAGCTCTGTGTAAAGATTAAAAATTCCAATTGAAATTTCTCAAGATGGATACTTCAGTGGGGAATTGAGAGGACTATATTTTAAGAGACTGCGTGTTTGGTATACTTAACGTTGGTGACTGGTGTCAGATCCCTGCAGCCGCACTGTTCCTGTAGTTTTCTATGCTCTCTCCATTTTGTATCAGGAGTGGAGCTTCAGCCTAACTGGTGTGTGCTGCTCCTACTTTCCATCTTCTTATTTATCTTGTAGGTTTTTCCTTACTCTTAGCTTAACAAGGCACCAGGCTTTGGAGTATATGTGCACATCACATTGCACCTTTTACGTCCCCTGGGCCCTTTAAAATTGAGTGGTGTAGTCTCAGGGAACATCACTGGGAGCAAGCATGTGACTTACAGGAAGCCAAGTATAATCTTTCTTGCCTCTCAGATGGGTGGCAGACAGGAGAGACCCACGATCTGGGAGATCCATGTCCGGGGTTTCCAAAATAACCAGACAGGATTACCAAAATCAAAGGGTGTTCCTCTCCCCTACCAGCTAATGGAAATTAGGAAAGTCTTAGATAGTTACTACCCTGAATTTTGTGATGTTTGTTTTGGGATGTTGTTTTAACAATAAAATGAGCCTTGAATACAGGGACATGTGAAATGCCTTGTACTTGGGACTTTATTTTCTCTCCCCAGCTGGTGAATCTGCACATTCTTATGTTTAGAAATAGATTCCTGACAAAACATTGTTTGTACCTTGCATCCTGTTTAATACAAAACCATCTTGTGATACGTAGCCATTCTGAGTAGTGTCCAGTGTCATCGACAACTGTCCTCTTAAGAGCTGACTGGCATGTACTTCTGATTGTGGTATGTAGCTTACTCATCAAGAGCTTCCAGCTGTCATACCTCCAATCAAAACAAAGAAGAGAATGATCTATCTAGCTGTCTCTGAAAGGATTTGGCCTACGGTGTGTTTACAATTTTCTCTCTTTATCGGTAGCACTTCAGGCAACTCAGGTGTACAGTTTTAAAGAGTATTATGCCAATTACACGTATCTTAGGCAGAGCAAGAAATTCCCTTCTTAACTAGTGACTGAGCGTTGTTGCACCTTAAGGGTTTTAGCTCGGTTTTAGTGACATAGCTGAGTGACTCATTCTCATGCGGTTGTCATCATGCCAGCTGTGTGAAATAAAACTATGTACATCTTTCAACTGTTCCCATATGTAGGAGAAGTTTGAAGGTTGTAGTTTGTAGACTTAAGCGCGCTGGCAATTTATATGTCTGAGGGAGTTAAAATATCAATAAGCTACTGCCATTTTAAAAGGAACTTATCTATGTAATTTTATCATTTATGGTGTTGTCTATGAAGCCTCTGGCATGCTGTCATCTTCATGCAGAAAATGTCATCTAACCTTAAAATTTATTGGTGTCGTATTTTTTTTGTGAATTTTAATACATATTCCTAGACAAAAGTTGTTTAGCTGGAGTTACGATTGAGAACATATCCGTAATTCAGGTTAAAATTAGGGCTGTCAAGCAATTAAGAAAAGTAATCGTGTGATTAAAAAAATTAATTGCACTGTTAATGATAGAATACCATTTATTTAAATATTTTTGGATGTTGTCTACATTTTCAGATATATTGATTTCAATCACAACACAGAATACAAAGTGTACAGTGCTCACTATTTATTTATTTTTTTTACAAATATTTGCACTGTAAAAAACCAAAAAATAGAATTTTTCAGTTCACCTAATACAAGTACTGTAGTGCAATCTCTTTATCATGAAAGTTGAACTTACAAATGTAGAATTAAGTAAAAATAAAAACTGAATTCAAAAATAAAACCTGCATTCAAAAACTGCATTCAAAAATTGCTCGGACAAAGAAGTTTGCTTACATTAGCAGGAGGTAATGCTGCCCGCTTCTTGTTTACAATGTCACCAGAAAGCGAGAACAGGCGTTCTCATGGCACTGTTGTAGCCAGCGTTGCAAGATGTTTACGTACCAGATGCGCTAAAGATTCATATGTCCCTTCATGCTTCAACAACCATTCCAGGGGACATGCATCCATGCTGATGATGGGTTCTGCTTGATGATAATCCAAAGCAGTGCAGACCAACGCATGTTCATTTTCATTATCTGAGTCAGGTGCCACCAGCAGAAGGTTGATTTTCTTTTTTGGTGGTTCGGGTTCTGTAGTTTTCCCATCGGAGTGTTTCTCTTTTAAGACTTCTGAAAGCATGTTCCACACCTTTCCCCTCTTAGATTTTTGGAAGGCACTTCAGATTCTTCTGTCTTGGGTCGCGTGCTGTAGCTATCTTTAGAAATCTCATATTGGTACCTTCTTTGCGTTTTGTCAAATCTGCAGTGAAAGCGTTCTTAAAATGAACATGTGCTGAGTCATCAATTGAGATTGCTATAACATGAAATATATGGCAGAATGCAATTCTCCCCCAAGGAGTTCAGTCATAAATTTAATTAACGCATTATTTTTTAAATGAGTGTCATCAGCATGGAAGCATGTCCTCTGGAATGGTGGCTGAAGCATGAAAGGGATACGAATGTTTAGCATATCTGGCATGTAAATTCCTTGCAATGCCGGCTACAAAAGTGCCATGTTCTCACTTTCTGGTGACGTTGTAAATAAGAAGACGGCCGCATTATTTCCTGTAAATGTAAACAAATTTGTTTGTCTTAGCGATTGGCTGAACAAGAAGTAGGACTGAGTGGACTTGTAGGCTCTGAAGTTTTACATTATTTTGTTTTTGAGTGCAGTTATATAACAACAACAAAAAATCCACATTTGTGTTTCACTTTCACAACAAAGATTACAGTACTTGTATGAGGTGAATTGAAAAATACTATTTTTGTTTATAATTTTTACAATGCAAATATTTATAATAAGTAATATACACTTTGCTTTCAATTACAACACAGAATACAATATATATGAAAATGTAGAAAAACATCAAAAATATTTAATAAATTTCAATTGATATTCGGTTGTTTAATTATGTGATTAAAACTGTGATTAAAAACTGTGATGAGTTAACTGTGATTAATCGACAGCCCTAATTAAAATACCTAAATAGTGATGTAATTTTATATAGATCATTATATAAACACAGAACACTCAATTAAAGTTAAACTTAAAGAAATCCAAACAAGGTTTGGAAATGCACAGTTAAGGCACTCAAACACCAACCTGTAGTGACCCCATGTAATTAATCATAAAATTATTATGGTTCATAATAATTTTTTTGGTTCCAGATCAGACTGAACTCATTAAACTGATATTTAAAGACACACTTTTTCTTTTTTTTTTTTCTTTTTTTTTCTCCTCATGGTGTCACTGCAGGGCAGTGTTAAGTTTGTCTGGGAGACTTAACTGCATTTTGTCCTCAGGAGCCCTGCCTCATTCAGTGCAAAGAATGGATGGAACTCTGGGAATGAATCTCAGTTGTGTAGTTAATACAGTGGTTGTTGGCAGGACCCCCACCTGTTTTGTTGAAGAAGCAGGAAGATGTGCGATGGAGAGAGGACTGCAGGAAGAGAAAGTATGATCGCGTGGTTTAGTCAGATGAATGTCATCCCAGAAAACTGGATTATATCTCTGCCTCTGCCACAGTGTTTCTATATGATGCTGGGGAAGTCACTTAATTGAATTTTTTCACAGGTGGCTGCTAACTGTTTTTCTCATTTTCTGAGTTCCCAAATTAAGACACCTGAAGTCCTATTTACAGAAATGCTGAGCACTCGCAACTGAAGTCAATAAGAGCTCTGCTCTGAACATGTAAAGTGCTATAAACTGATAAATTTTCTGGAAAATCAAGACATAGGGTTTGTTTACATGGAGGCATCCAAGAAAGTTAATCTGAATTAACTAATGGTGTGAATTTGAAGTGGTCAGTTAAACCACATTAAATCCCCATGTGAGTACTTTTATTCAAAATTAAAAAAGTCTTTAATTCAGTTTAGCTTAATTCATGATGAATCTTAAGAGCTAGGTTTTGGCAATTGCCGGTTGAAACTTCAACATATTGTAGTCATCCAGTCTTAAGAATTTCTGCCATGTAATCAAAGGTGGTAAGTGTTGCAAACAGAAGAAAGCCAAATCTCAGAATAGCAAATTTATTTACACATTTTCTTTTCATTTTAAGTGTTATGATTATATAAAATCAATAACCTTCTGCCTCTTTATTTACAAAAAAAATTGTTTTAAGGGTTTTAAATTCAGTCAATCTAATTAATGACTTGGCATTTCTAGAGTTTGATTTATATTGAACAGTGAAAACCAACTCTTTGGGCTTGGGAAGGCACACATCCCAACAAACAGACCATCTTTTCAACCAGTAATGAAAAAGAGAGAATTTTTAAAGCTTCATTACTTACTTTCACTAATATTTCATTCTGTGAACAAAAAATGATACAGCAATTCAGTTCTCTGATCTGGGAGGGAGAGAGGATTCAAACTGTCTGTAACCTGGTCTATGCTAAACTTCAGTATAACTGCGTCGCTCAGGGGTGTGAAAAATCCATCCCCCTGAGTGATGTTGTTATACCAACCTTAACCCGCAGTGTAGACAGTGCTATGTCAGCGGGAGAGCTGCCTACCGCCTCTCACAGGGTTGGAGTTATTAAGCTGATGGGAGAGCTTTCTCCTGTCAGCTTAGAGTGTCTTCACCAGAAGCACTACAGTGGTGCAGCTGCACTGATTTTATTGTATTGTATTTATTGTATTTTATTGTATTGCACTGTATTTACTGTATTGTAGACTTGCCCTGTATTTCAGTAGCGCAGAAAAATTTAAAGGATGGGGTTAGTTTTACAGCTGCTCAGAACTATACATGCACCTGCAGTGAAACTGATGATTTGTATTTATACTTTGGAATAGGATGCTTATATAGATGCACTGGTATCCAGGGTTCTTGCATTGAAATAGTCTTAAAAACTTTTTAAAAACTTGTTTCAAAGTGCTAGAATAGTAGATTATGCAGTGGTATTGAAGCTGTGTCAATCCTACAATACTAGAGAGACAAGGTGGGTTAGTTAATATCTTTTAGTGGACCAACTGCTGTTGGTGAGAGACACAAGAAATGATAAAAGACAAACACCGTATCACCTGTGGGTGAACACTTTTCAGTAAAAAGAAAAGGAAGAGTTGTGGCACCTTAGAGACTAACAAATTTATTCGAGCATAAGCTTTCGTGAGCTACAGCTCACTTCATCGGATGCATCACGAAAGCTTATGCTCAAATAAATTTGTTAGTCTCTAAGGTGCCAGAAGTCCTCCTTTTCTTTTTGCAGATATAGGCTAACACGGTGGCTACTCTGAAACTTTTCAGCAAGTGATCGCTCTATATCTAATCTGTTAGTCCTTATCCTCAAAGGAAACCTGCACAACAAAAGACGAGCGTGGGAGCTTAAATTCATAACTTTGCTAGCTACTAAAAATCATGGTCTTAATAAAGACGCTGAATTTATGGCTTATTACAGCAATCTGTAACTCACTAATTCCTGCCCCCCCTTTTTCCCCTATGACAACAGTGTGTTAACAGGCACTTCATGATCCCTTAGAATATGTGCTAACTACTTAAGATAAACTATCTGTTTAATCTTGTATTTAGTTGTGGCACTCTCAGGCTTGGTCTGCACTAGTTAGGTGCAAGTAAGGCAGCTTACCTCAACGTAATTATGTCAGTGTCTTCTCTGGAATGCTGCTTCCACCGAAGTAAGTGGCCGCCACACTGACGACATAACTCCACCTCCACAAGAGGTGTAGTGCTTATACTGGAGTAGATAAGGCGACACAGTGTCCATGTAGACACTGCATTACTTCAGCTGTTGGTTGTCATTCTTGTCAGTTTCATGGCTGCTATTGTGTCTCCTTCACATCCTTGTCAATTTCACAGAGCTGTGAATTTTGCTGCTGGTAGGATCCTTGCTGTGAAATTGAGCCCCCCAAAGCTGATGGCCGGGCACTGGGCTCACAGCTGGAGCCCTCACTCCGGCATGACCACCTGAGCTGTGAGCCTGGCGTGGGGCTCAATTTCACAGCCAGGAACCTACCAGCACAATTTCAGGGCTCCAGCTGTGAGCCGCCCACCCCCTCCCCCATGTTAGTTTAACCGCTGGTAGGCTCCATAAGCCTCCGCCAGGCTCACAGCTTGGGCTGGCACACCAGGGAGGGTGGGGGCTACAGCTGTGAGCTCTGCATGGCTGTTAGTGCCCCACACTTGGCTGTCAACTGGTGTAGGCACTCCTGGTGGGGACATGTGACACTGGCAGAAGGAGGGTAGTGTGGACACCAACAGCTGATTGAATTACTGTGGTAGCTGTAGGTTGACCTAAATTAAGTCCACCTAATTTTGTTGTGTAGACAAGCCCTTAGTACCTTTCCCAGACATGAATAAGAGCTCTGTATAACTCAAAAGCTTGTCTCTCTCTCTCTCTCTCTCACCAAGAGAAGCTGGTCCAATAAAAGATATTACCTGACCCACCTTGTGTGTCAGAGTAGTGGATTGACTAATAGTGGGTGTTATCGAAGCAATAATGTACTGAATGTGTTTTTTAGATCTTAAAATATATTGTGTTTAAAAATATTCACTTGTAATAACAGCAGCTTTGATTAGTCAACATTTCCGGTCCTGCACTTCATATCCAGTCATGTTAATATCGTTTTCCCTTTTCAGACAAAAAGTAGTGATGACCTTTTAGCGGGGATGGCTGGTGGTGGGGTGACTATGACCAATGGTGTGAAGGCAAAGAAGAGCACCTGCACATCTACAGCATCTTCAGCTTCAGGGACCACCATGAACAACGTGGAGAATAAACCCAAGACTATTACAGGTACAAGGAGATATTAGTCTCAAAGGGTTGTTTCCTTGGCTTTTTGTTGTTCCGTTATGAAACCATTGCAACTCTTCCATAGGCAGGGTACAAAGCATCTAACAAAGAGCTCAGCAAAGGCCAGGCCAAATAGAACATTCTGCCAATGACCCTACTCACCCAGTTTGTATTGATAAAATATTCACCTGCAAATCCTTACATATACTATTTTTTTATATTGGTCATTTAGCTTTTTCTATAGTGGTATTCACTGGGACCAACAACTAGTGTAGACACATGCTGCTAGAAAAATCCCTACTTTGGTCATTAAAGGTTTTAGGTAAGGGATGAATATCTTCAATACAAGGTGTTAAGCTAATAATCTCTACTCATGTACTTAAATAAGGAGAAATAATTTTGTAAAGCCTTCAGGCAGGTGTGACATTCCATAGTGTTTATCACAACACAATTAGTAGAAATATGTTTGTTGTCCGATTGGTAGTTTTGGGGCTCAGTAAAGTTAATAAAATTGTAAGTCACCTTGCAGTTAAGAAGTGATGCTGCTGCTCTCTGCTTCAGCATTTTTGAGTGAGAATGGTGAGAAATTGAATTTGATGGTGAGAATATTTAAATACACTGATTTCATTCTTGGATCAGAATATACATGTTTATAAAAAGTACTCAAATGGGAACTGTGTTCCCACACCTAAACGTGAAGATGTACCTATGATCTGTGAACTTAAAGAAAGAATATCAAGTATCTTACATATAGTTACTCTTCATTTTTTTTAAACAATTTATTAGAAACTTCGGGGGAGAATCTCTTTTCCTCTTGCAAACAATAGGTTTTTTAATCCTTGTTTTGAGGGGGGCTTAACATGTCTTCAGACACTGTAAAGAATATTTAAACCTTATTTGAAACTCTCATAAATAGATTGTACATATTTCATTTCAAAAGTGTGGTTTGGAATGTCAGCCCTATTATAATCATAGCAACATATATAGTCATATGTAATTTCATACCTGTACTCACGTTGCTGATTTTTTAAATGAATTAAAATTACATTTTTAAAAACACAGGTTCGACCTCCACAGCCAAGCGTAGCACTTCATCTGGAAATAAAGAATCTAGCTCTTCTAGGGAAAGAATACGTGATCGTTCCCGTCTGAACCAAAGCAAAAAACTGCCTTTGACAGGACAGGGGACTAATGATACCATTCTGGCAAAACGCTCCCGTAGTCGTACTAATCCAGAGTCTGATGTTCGGATGAGCAAATCCAAATCGGACAATCAAATTAGTGACAAAGCTGCTTTGGAAGCTAAAGTGAAAGATCTTCTGACTTTAGCAAAAACTAAAGATGTGGAGATTTTACACTTGAGGAATGAACTCAGAGACATGCGTGCTCAGCTTGGCCTTAATGAAGATCAGCCTGAGGGTGATGAGAAGTCTGAGGAAAAAGAGGCCATTGTTGTTCACCAGCCAACTGATGTAGAGTCTACATTATTGCAGTTACAAGAGCAAAACACTGCCATCCGAGAAGAACTCAACCAATTGAAGAATGAGAATCGAATGTTGAAGGACAGATTAAATGCATTGGGCTTTTCTTTGGAACAAAGGCTAGACAACTCTGAGAAACTCTTTGGCTACCAATCTTTGAGCCCAGAGATCACAACTGGTAATCACAGTGATGGTGGTGGCACTCTTACATCTTCAGTGGAAGGTTCTGCTCCTGGTTCAATGGAAGATTTGTTGAGTCAGGACGAAAACACCTTAATGGACAATCAACATAGTAACTCCATGGATAATTTAGACAGTGAGTGCAGTGAAGTTTATCAGCCACTTACATCAAGTGATGATGCCTTAGATGCTCCATCGTCTTCAGAGTCTGAAGGAGTACCAAGCATAGAAAGATCTAGGAAAGGAAGCAGTGGCAATGCAAGTGAAGTTTCTGTAGCTTGTCTGACAGAACGAATACACCAGATGGAAGAGAACCAGCATAGTACATCTGAGGAGCTTCAAGCAACGCTTCAGGAACTTGCAGATTTACAACAAATAACTCAAGAGCTGAACAGTGAGAATGAAAGACTTGGAGAAGAAAAAGTAATTCTTATGGAATCCTTGTGTCAGCAGAGTGACAAGTTAGAACACTTCAGCCGACAGATTGAATATTTCCGCTCCCTTTTAGATGAACATCACATCTCATATGTTATTGATGAAGATATGAAAAGTGGGAGGTATATGGAGTTAGAGCAACGTTATATGGACCTTGCTGAGAATGCTCGTTTTGAACGAGAGCAACTGCTGGGTGTCCAGCAGCATCTGAGCAACACTTTGAAGATGGCAGAGCAAGATAACAAGGAGGCCCAAGAAATGATAGGGGCACTGAAAGAACGGAACCACCACATGGAACGAATTATTGAGTCAGAGCAGAAAAGTAAGGCAGCATTAGCAGCCACCTTAGAGGAGTACAAAGCCACAGTAGCCAGTGATCAGATTGAGGTGAACCGGCTAAAAGCTCAGCTGGAGCATGAAAAGCAAAAAGTGGCTGAACTGTACTCTATACACAACTCTGGAGATAAATCAGATATACAAGATTTGCTGGAGAGTGTCAGGCTGGACAAGGAAAAAGCAGAGACTTTGGCTAGCAGTCTGCAGGAAGAGCTGGCTCTCACTCGCAATGATGCCAATCGATTGCAGGATGCCATTGCTAAGGTAGTGTTCAAACAATTATATTCTATATCTTATACGTATAAGCCTCCAACCCTCCCTCTACTGTTCATTACAGTTTTTCAATTTGTTCCTTGGAGTTATGTGACCAGTTACGAGCTTTACCAGAATGTGCCTATATTCAAGATTTTTCTACTGGATCTTATGTACAAAAAAAGTGTATCCTTTTATGAAGCTTTTTACATCTAAGCGCAGTTGTACTGGATTACGCATATAAATGACTCGTTTTTAAGGGAAAATATAGATGTGTAAAACCTTAGTTGGAATTAAGCAAATCATTGTTTTTAAATATTGCCTTGAGCAGGTGTAAATAATTTATAGTTGATTTACTTTGGGGGTACCTCATGCGTTGTACTCTAATATTCTTTCTCAATAATTAGCATAAAATGATGAAAATATTAGCTCAGGGCTTAAACCTTGTTCTTGCAGTCAGGTTTGTGTGTGTGTGGGAGGGGGGACTATTACTCATTTTTCTGGCTGCTTCTCATTTCAGCTTGTGATTCAGTACTATCCTGAAAGAAAAGGAGTACTTGTGGCACCTTAGAGACAAACCAATTTATTTGAGCATAAGCTTTTGCGAGCTACAGCTCACTTCATCGGATGCATACTGTGGAAAATACAGAAGATGTTTTTATACACACAAAGCATGAAAAAATGGGTGTTTATCACTACAAAAGGTTTTCTCTCCCCCCACCCTATTCTCCTGCTGGTAATAGCTTATCTAAAGTGATCACTCTCCTTACAATGTGTATGATAATCAAGGTGGGCCATTGGAGAGAACCTGGATTTGTGCTGGAAATGGCCCACCTTGATTATCATACACATTGTAAGGAGAGTGATCACTTTAGATAAGCTGTTACCAGCAGGAGAGTAGGGTGGGGGGAGAGACAACCGTTTGTAGTGATAAACACCCTTTTTTCATGGTTTGTGTGTATAAAAACATCTTCTGTATTTTCCACAGTATGCATCCGATGAAGTGAGCTGTAGCTCACGAAAGCTTATGCTCAAATAAATTGGTTTGTCTCTAAGGTGCCACAAGTACTCTTTTTCTTTTTGCGAATACAGACGAACACGGCTGTTACTCTGAGTACTATTCTGTTACTGCTTCACTTGTCATGTGGTGGGATGCTTGGTAGATTCTGAAATAAATTCAGCTCGGAAATAAAAGCTTAACTGTGAAAGTGGTCCAAATTGATAGTTGCAGTGCAACCAAAAGTTACGTATCACACATCACACCTTGGTCCAGATATAGCAATTCCTAATGAATTTACATAAAGCTTCTCAATTCACATAACACTTCTTGATATTAAATTTAGTTCTTATGAGATTTTAAAAAATATTTTAAGGATGATTGCTATGGCAATGAAATGCAACCAATTTTTATCTTAAGAGTTCATCTTTGTCCTGAATTCATTATGGTCACTTAATGGTTGTTCTTCAGGTTGAAGATGAATACAGAGTCTTCCAAGAAGAAGCCAAGAAGCAAATTGATGATCTCAATATGACTCTAGAAAAGCTTCGGGCAGAGCTGGAGGAAAAAGAGACTGAAAGAAGTGACATGAAAGAAACCATCTTCGAGTTGGAAGATGAAGTAGAGCAACATCGAGCTGTGAAACTTCATGACAACCTCATCATATCTGACTTAGAGAGTAAGTGATACGAATTCCTCTTGTAGCGTATTTTAACTTGAAAACAGCTGAAACAGGATAGTAAAAGTATTTTAATTGTGGTTTGCACATGTTATTTGAAATCAGAATAAACCTTGCAGAAAGAAAGAACTCAGCTTGACTTTGGGCTTGTAGGACTAGTAGTTGGGGATGGGGCCGGACACATGTACATTGAGAAAATATGAACTGGCAATCGTGAGAATAAATATGACGCCTCAGTGCCATTTTGAGTCACTTTTCAAGCAGAACTGTATGTAGTTATAGATTCAGATTGTGGCTTATTACCTGTGATTTGATTTAATTCTGTCTGGGAGAACCCAAGTTCTCTTATCTCTCCAGTACAGCAAAGATACATAAACTTCCAAAAGTTAAATAGATCTACATCTGAATAATTTGATTGTTTCTAGACCAAGAAAAGTCTCCCTGTTGAAGAAAATGTATTTTCAATGGAGAAATTGGACAGGGACCCTAAAGAATTTTGCATATACTGTTGTCTTCATGGTCACATCCATGTGTACTTGCTCAAACTGTGAAACTGAAAATGAATTTGGCAGCTCTGGTTGGGAAAACTCAAGCAGGTTGGGAAAACTTTCTATCCTGTTGTCTCTTAGCGTCCATTTCCTGAATAGCGTGGCTCAAGACTCTCACTCAAAGCATCCAGCAAAAATCATGCCTGCCAGTCTTGCCTAGTAGTTCAGTGGGGAGTGTCTATGTCTGAAAATCTGAATATAGATTGTCATGGTTACAGAGCTAGCAGCACCTTTGTCCCCCTTCCGGTCTTTCAGAGTGCATTGTCGCAAGTGTCAGGCTTCATGCCTTTTACATATCTTGGTATGGAAGTCTGCATTTGTCCCACTCTGAACCCAAGCCCTGAGCTACAGTACCTTGTGGATTAACCATGCTTACCCAGCACATCTGACTGAGTTCAGAGACCTGCAATTCTTCCCTTTGGGAGTCTGTGACCAGTAGTATACAGTGACAAAACATCCTTCTTAACATCAAAGTAATGTTTGCTTCAACAATAGGGACAAAGCCTTTAAAGAATAAGGATCTTAAAACAACATTCTACATACATGTCTGTCTTACCTAAAGACTTAGTTTCCTGAGTTTCAGAGTAGCAGCCGTGTTAGTCTGTATCCACAAAAAGAAAAGGAGTACTTGTGGCACCTTAGAGACTAACCTGAGTGTAACTTCAGTAGGCATAACATCTTTAGATGCCCTGGCAGGTGTCTTCATATCAGTTTACTTTCCCTGAACTGCCATAGTTTTTTATTCTTCTATGTTTTTGGGCTTTGGTCTTTCTGGATTAAATCAGTCCAGTAGGCTTAGCAGAAGATCACGCAGGAGTTCTCACAGCCAATGGCTCTGCTATTGTCACATAACGTCCCTCAAATGTTTGCTTAGTGGTAGCTTATCTTGAGCCATTCTTTCTTTTCCTTCTTGATTTGTCTTCACAGTCCCCGATTAAGCAAAATCATATGGTAAACACTCCAATAATCCGGTTAATATACGGTATCCACATAGGTTTCAGAGTAGCAGCCGTGTTAATCTGTATTCGCAAAAAGAAAAGGAGTACTTGTGGCACCTTAGAGACCAACCAATTTATTTGAGCATAAGCTATCGTGAGCTACAGCTCACTTCATCGGATGCATAAAGTGGAAAGTACAGTGAGGAGATTTTATATACACACGCACACCATGAAAAAATATACATTGTAAGGAGAGTGATCACTTAAGATGAGCTATTACCAGCAGGAGAGTGGGGTGGGGGGGAGAGAAAACCTTTTGAAGTGATAATCAAGGTGGGCCATTTCCAGCACATTTCCAGGAGTTAAAAAGAACGTCTTATAATATTACTAAGCAGTTCCAATTTCATCACACAGATCTGTCTCAAAAGGGCTGTGTGCAGTCATGAGGCTGCATACCTCAGTTCAGTCAGTTAGCAGACCTATATCTTGCTAGGCTCAAAGCTTCATGAGAAATTCCATATCTTCTTTGATCTGTTATCTAGATACTAATCTGTTGTAGTTGAATTTTATGGATAGTAATCTGATGTAATAGCTTCAGGAAGCAACCTGTATTGTAAGTATAGGCAGGAAGGAGAATGACACCTTCAGGTAGCTGTAAAGTGTGGTAACCAAATAATAGTATAATTAAAACTAACTTTTTGTTAATATTCTTCTAATAAATCAGTACCTTTAAAAACTCAACTCTTCATGGCTTCAAAACTAAAATTCTTGCAGTAGTTCTTTGGTGTCACTGCTTCCCATAGGAAGAAAAAAAAAAAGGCAACATCTTGAAGAGGAGGAACAAATCTCTTTAGGGCTTGTGCTCAGAGCCCAGATCTAGAACCTAGAGATAAATGATGAGCAAAAATTTAACAGATGGTGGTATAAAAGTGACAGAAAAATGCATCACAACAGCAAATTCTCTAATATTGATTGATTAACCAATTCCTTTGGCCTTGAATTAGTCTGAGATGCATGGCCAGATACATGGTGTCCATGTTAATGGCTTTTTAAATGTAGAGAATTCTTCATTACATGTTTCTGTATATAGCACCATTCAGGAAAAGCATGGTTCTCCATATTAAAACAACTAAACCATAGTAAAGAGTAATAGGAAAGAAAAGTCTTTGGTTTAGATTTAAAAAATAGGATAGAGTGACTGCTGTAGCTCTTTGAGGAGAGAATGTGCTGAGTGTCAAGCTAACTAAATGAAGGGAATGATGTGAGAAGCAATAAATAGTGACAGAATATTAATGAACAATTGGAGAATTCATAGAAACAAGTCCATAAAAGTAGGAGGGTGTACTTCATAAATGAAATTAGTAATAAGACCTTGAAATGAATTCAGTTTAATGAGCAGCCTGAATAAATAATAGAGTGACATATGAGAAGCTCAAGTGCAGGAAGTTGTGTGTCATTGCTTTGAATAGCTTCTAGAGACTAGAAAGACGAAACTGGGAATATAGCAAGAAGTGTATTACAACAGTCTGGGCATGAAATTCAAACTTAATTGCATGAGGAATTTAATTGTAGATAATGTTCAACAGCTTGCAAAACTAAATGAGCTAATCAATATGAGCAGTAAAAGTCAAATCACTATTGAAAAGGATTCTTATTATAGGTTGTTGTGCACTAGTACGTGTTTGAGAGGACCAAAGTTAGCACTAGGAGAAAGTGAAGACCAGGAAAATGCTCCATGCAATCATGTCTTTAAAAAACAAACTGTGTTTAATGATTGTGACATGACTTTTCCCTTCAACTTAAAAAAAAAAAAATCCTATGTATAAGCATGTAAAAATTACTTTAAAGAATGTTAAGGTTCCCAGGTCATGCACTAAAAAGTTAACAAATTCCAGAATAAAGATTGCATGTGTATTTTTTACACCAGTGCAGCACATTTATACTAGGTACAGAAATTCCCAGTATAACTAAGCCTGTATTTTATAGAAACATTACACTAGATGGCGTTTTTGCTCTGGTTTTGGATACAGGCTTTGAAAAACCAAATGAACTGAACTGAAAGTCTTTTGGTAAAATAAGCAGGCTAAATTGTCTAGTAGCCATTTGTTTTCAATGTTTAAAAAAAGGGGAAAAAAACCAACAACCCCTATGTCTATAAAACCCAGACAATAAATGTTGAATGAACACTTGAAACACACGCTCTTGGTGAATTTTGTCTTTATAACAGAGATTAGCTATTTCAATCAGCACATCAGTTGTCAGATTTTCTTCTTAAGATCAAGATGTTTGTATATATATTTAATGCAAGGTTTCAGAGTAACAGCCGTGTTATTCTGTATTCGCAAAAAGAAAAGGAGTACTTGTGGCACCTTAGAGACTAACCAATTTATTTGAGCATGAGCTTTCGTGAGCTACAGCTCACTTCATCAGATGCATCCGATGAAGTGAGCTGTAGCTCACGAAAGCTCATGCTCAGATAAATTGGTTAGTCTCTAAGGTGCCACAAGTACTCCTTTTCTTTTTATTTAATGCGAGATATTTTGAAACACAGATCTCTAAAATCTCAGTGGAATTCAGTCATCTTAACCCTTGCCGATGGGTTATTTATACCACTTTTATTGTATGACACAAAAAATGATTCAATTCATTCAACGCAAGTGAGTTTTACTAATAGTAAAACTTAAGATTTTAACACAGGTGACTTTCTACTAAAATTTGTCACTGAAAGTGTTAATCTCTTCCAGTAAGACTGATCATATGGACTTAACACCTTTGTGTGACAATAACAGAAACTCAAACACAAAAAAGATAAGCAAAAAGCCCATGCTTCCGTGTATTGTTGACCCAAACCGTTTTCCTACTCTAGAAAGCTGTATCATTTAAACCATTATTTTATTGTTATTATTTGTATTAATTTAGCATGTAGGAGTCCTGGTCTTGGCTCTAGAAACCCATTTACTCTTTTTGGATAGGCACCATCTTAGAATAAGACAAAAGAGAGCAGTTGGATACAGGCAGAGTACAAGGAAACAATGAGACAATTTTGGTGAGCATAATAGACAAATGGTCTTTGAACAGCATTGTTACAACTATTGTCAGGTTCACCAATATACCAACATAATTATACTGGTGTAACTCTGCTAGTGTGGATGCAGTTATTACTGGTATAAAGATACTCTACTTTAAGGGAAATAGCTATTCCAGTAAAAGGCTCCTTTATACCAATATAATGGATGCACAGTAGGCTTGTAGCTGTGTAAGTATATTGGTAAAAAAAATTATATCAGTAACAGGCAGTTTTACCAGTACAACTTTCAAATATAGACCAGGCCTACATAGAACATCCACAATTCAAGAAAGCTGAAAAAGAGATGCAGTTATACTGGCAAAACTACACTTTTATAATTTGTTTCCTTTGTGGGGGGTGTATTTGCTATATTGGTACTTGGCTGGTATAATCTGTGTCCACACTAGAGCACTGTTCTAGTGTAATAATCTGGTGCTTCTGTTGTAGGCATAGCATGCGTATCTTCAGAAACTGAGTGCCTGTGCAACTATGGATGAGTGATTTAAGTTTAACAACAAGCCTACGCTAGAATCTCACAGTTACGAACACCTCAGGAATTGAGGTTGTTTGTAACTCGGAAACGTTCATAAATTTGAACAAAACATTATGGTTGTTTTTTCAAAAGTTTACAACTGAACATTAACTTAATACAGCTTTGAAACTTTACCATGAAGAAGTAAAATGCTGCTTTCCCTTTATTTTTTAGTAGTTTCCGTGTAACACAGTACAGTATTTGCTTTTTGTTTTTGTTTTGGTCTGTGTTGCTGCATGATTGTGTATTTCTGTTTCCAAGTGAGGTGTGTGGTTGACTGGTCAGTTCGTAATTCTGGTGTTCATAACTCTGAAGTTCTACTGTATTGTGTTACAGTAGCTACTGAGGGAAGTAATGTTTACTTGTGGGACAAGCATTTATCTTCAGTTGTTCATATTCATCTATTGTTCTACAGTTTCTAATGTTTCTCAAAGAGTGAGAGGAAGTAAATGCCACATGATTTATTTTGTGACAAACAACCCAGGCAATATGGCTAAGATTAGGGAAGTTTTGCAAGAAAATACATGACACATGACTGCACATATTTTAAAATTGTCAAAAGACTTGAAAAGAGTGAATATCATGACCTAAGGAGAAAAATGGAATGCTTTTGTAGATTGCCTATAAGATTTTGTTTTAGATTGGCCCAAGGGAATAAGAATCATTGACACATACACAAGATATAGATGTGACGGATTCCTCCCCCGTGCCCCCTCAGGGTGCCACCTGATGTACTGGGGTAACACTGAGCCCGCCTGTTCCACCAGCCTGGGCTCCCTTACACTGTTCTGCCGAGCCAGGCCCTCAGGTCTCCTCCAGCATACACACAGGTAGGGACACACCCAGGTGCAGAAAGACACAAACACTGAAATCAGCACTGCATGCGTAGGCTTCAGCTAGTGGAGTGTAAACCCAAAATTGTATCATCTTGGCCTGCACAGAGAACTGTACAGCGTACACTCATGAAATTCGCCCCCTCCCTCAATGTGGAGGAAGATATGTACAGCTCCTCCCCCCACCCTCTCCCGTTACGAACAAAAACAAGTTTATTAACTACAAAAGAGAGATTTTAAGCGATTATAAGGGTTAGCAAACAGATCAAAGCAGATTACCTATCAAATGAAACAAACATGCAAACTAAGCTTAAGATACTAAAGAAACTGGTTACAAGTAGTAATTTCTCACTGTAAACGTTATTTTAGACAGATTGCAGTGGTTCTTGAGGCAAGCAGCTCTTGCTTGCAGATTAAAACTCCAGGTATTTTTCACAGGCTAGACACCTTTCCAGCCTGGGCTCAGCTCAGCTCTTCTCCTCACCCGCCCACTCCTGCCCCTCCCCACTTTGTCTTTGTTTCTTAGACGTTTCCAGCAGTCATCCTGGGCAGGGATTCAGTGAAGAACGAACACTGTTTGTCACTCCCCTGCCTTAAATAGGTTTGACATATGACGGGAATCCTTTGTTTTCAAGTATCAGAGGGGTAGCTGTGTTAGTCTGTATCCACAAAAACAAAGATTTATTTGGGCATAAGCTTTCATGCATCTGAAGAAGTGAGGTTTTTTAACTCACGAAAGCTTATGCCCAAATAAATCTGTTAGTCTTTAAGGTGCTGCCGGACTCCTCTTTGCTTTTGTTTTCCAGTGTGGTTCTCCCCCCTCCCACCAGTGGAAAAATACTGGTATTTTGTTATGGAGTCCAGTACCAGGTGGCTTGATCACATGATCATGCAGTGTTAAAGCATCCCTGGAAAGCTTGTCAGGAAGGTGGGAGATTAGCATCTTCAAAGACCTATTGTTCTCCCTAATGGTCCATTCATTGACTTGTTCCCAGCTAGCTAGCCAGACAGACTGATTGCATTCTGTCTGGTGGGCATTCCCCAGGTGTAAACACTTCTGTAGTACAGATGTATAGTCAATATTGCTAACTTTAGGTACAAAATTATTAGGGCTGTCAATTAATCAAAGTTAACTCACATGATTAACTCAAAAAATTAATTGTGATTAAAAAATTAATCACAACTAATCGCACTGTTAAACGAGAATACCAATTGAAATGTATTTTTGGATGTTTTTCTACATTTTCAAATATCTATTTCAGTTACAACACAGAATACAAAGTATACAGTGCTCACTTTATATTTTTTGTTACAAATATTTACACTGTAAAAAACAAAAATAGTATTTTTCATTTCACCTCATACAAGTACTGTAGTGCAATCTCTTTATCATGAAAGTGCAACTTACAAATATAGGGTTTTTTGTTACATAACTGCACTCCAAAACAAAACAGTGTAAACCTTTAGAGCCTACAAGTCCACTCAGTCCTACTTCTTGTTCAGCCAGTCACTAAGAGAAACAAGTTTGTTTACATTTACGGGAGATAATGCTGCCCACTTCTTAATTACAGTGTCACCTGAAAGTGAGAACAGATGTTCACATGGCACTGTTATACCTGGCTTTGCCAGATGCATGCCAGATGCACTAAAGATTCAAATGCCTCTTCATGCTTCAGCCGTCATTCCAGAGGACACGCTTCCATGCTGATACCGCTTGTCCAAAAAAAATGTGTTAATTAAACTTGTGACTGAACTCCTTGGGGAAGAATTGTATGTCTCCTGCTCTGTTTTACCTGCATTCTGCCATATATTTCATGTTATAGCAGTCTCGGATGATGACCCAGCATGTGTTGTTTGTTTTAAGAACACTTTCGACAAAATGCAAAGAAGATACCTGTGTGAAATTTCTAAAGATAACTACTGCACTCGACCCAAGATAGAAGAATCTGAAGTGCCTTCCAAAATCTGAGAGGGATGAGGTGTGGAGCATGCTTTCAGAAGTCTTAAAAGAGCAACACTCCGATGCGAAAACTACAGAACCCGAACAACAAAAAAGAAAATCAACCTTCTGCTGGTGGCATCTGACTCAGAAGATGAAAATGAACATGCATCGGTCTGCACTACCTTGGATCGTTATCGAGCAGAACCCATCATCAGCATGGACATGTCCTCTGGCGTGGTGGTTGAAGCATCAAGGGACATACGAATCTTTAGTGCATCTGGCATTTAAATATTGTGCAACACCGGCTACAATAATGCCATGCAAACACCTGTTCTCACTTTCAGGTGACATTGTGAACAAGAAGCGGGCAGCATTATCTCCTGCAAATGTAAACAAACTTGTTTGTCTGAGCAATTGGCTGAACAAAAAATAGGACTGAGTGAACTTGTAGGCTGTAAACTTTTACATTGTTTTATTTTTGAATGCATTTTTTTTGGACATAATTCTACGTTTGTAAGTTCAACTTCCATGATAGAGATTGTGCTACAGAACTTGTATTACATGAATTGAAAATTGCTATTTTGTTTTTTACAGTGCAAATATTTGTAATCAAATAAATATAAAGTGAGCACTGTACACTTTGTATTCTGTTATAACAGTGCGATTAATTTTTTTATTTGCTTGACAGCCGTAATTATGACACAATCATATCCGAATATTACGATAAAATATATGGGAAGCAGTGTCACAATACACTCCATTGTTTGTTAGAAGATGAAAAATATTGGTTTGAAGAAGCTTGTTGAGTAATTGGTCCATATGTTAAAGCCAGTAAAATAGCCTTTGATTCTGAATTCATGTTGAAGCTGATGAAGACTAAAAAAACCAAATAAAAAAACCAGCCCTGATTTGAAATTGCAGTTAAAAGATGGCAAAATTGGTGTTGAGAAAGCATTAGCTGGCCATTATACCATGTCATTTTCCAGCATGTGTCAGTCATCACATACTAGTTTTCCCCCTCGCAACAGAGGAATCAGTACTTATTCTTCAATTTGCAGAAGTTTATGTTGAATGTGGGGTTCTGTGATCAGTAATTCAGCTGCAAGCCTTGTTTCCATTATTTCAAAGTCTTGTTCTCCAATGAAACACTGAAAAATCTCAAGTAAATGTCCTGGGAGAAAACAAGGCTATGATTGTGACAGTAGCTGGTGTAGAATTTCTGTTTTCATCATGACAGGTTTCAGAGTAACAGCTGTGTTAGTCTGTATTCGCAAAAAGAAAAGGAGTACTTGTGGCACCTTAGAGACTAACCAATTTATTTGAGCATAAGCTTTCGTGAGCTACAGCTCACTTCATCGGATGCATGTGGCCTGGTGCATTCAAAACCTAGAAAACTGCATGGAAACAGATAAGACTTCAGAATTAGTTTCTTCAGCATCTTAATTCAGAAAGTCTTGAAAGTATCCTTGGTGGATCTGAATAGTTGGATTCAGTGGTAACTGAATTGTGATTGTTCACAGATTGTAATTTGTTTAAAATGATGTATTATGAAAGAATATGGATGTCTTAACACTGTAACGTTTTTAACAAATTTGAAATGTATTAATGTATTGAAATTAATCAGATTGGGTGTTAACATTAAAAAACTTTTGTTTTATAGTGACAGTTTTGGTGCCAATTTGGATTTATAAAAGGTTATAGATAAAAATACAATTAAGTATTTTTTTTAATATTCTTTATCTTCCACAGTTTTATAAAATTCAAGTGAAATACTCTAACACTGAAATAAGTCAATTTAAAACCCAGCATCTATAACCTAGTTCATTACAAATTGTAATCTAAAATTGCAATAGCACTTAATTTCCAGTTACATCATATCCTTGTACAACTGACTTAAATATTTATTTATTAAAGCAAGTAATTAAAAATAAAAATAACCATCTCACGTAGCAAAAAACACAGACAACTCAGGAAGTTTGAGTGATAGAACTCTGGTTTCCCTGTTCTACCTCTGGAAGCTATAGCCGCTGCCTGCATTATCATGAGGTCGCTATACTGCAGTAGTCTCTTTTTTTGAGCTTGACGGCAGCAGCAGCCTCACTCTCACAAACCCTGGAGCTTGTTGGGGGTCATGGAGGGCTCTGGATAGTAGATGGGGACAGAAAGGGGTTAACCCAGAGTAGGTACACAGGGAAGTTGGTGCCTGTATATTTTATGTATTTAAGTGATGCACACGCATTTGGGATGGCTAAGGGGAGTACAGAAAACCATGATTTTCTTTTTTTTTAAATTGCATGACTTTTTAGGGTGTTCATTCATGATTTTTGAATTCTTGGGTGTTGGCAATTCTATGTTCTTCTCCCATAGAATCATAGAATATCAGGGTTGGAAGGGACCTCAGGAGGTCATCTCGTTCAACCCCCTGCTCAAAGCAGGACCAATCCCCAACTAAATCATCCCAGCCAGGGCTTTGTTAAGCCTGACATTAAAAACTTCTAAGGAAGGAGATTCCACCACCTCCCTAGGTAACGTATTCCAGTGTTTCACCACCCTCCTAGTGAAAAAGTTTTTCCTAATATGCAACCTAAACCTCCCCCTCTGCAACTTGAGACCATTACTCCTTGTTCTGTCATCAGCTACTACTGAGAACAGTCTAGATCCATCCTCTTTGGAACCCACTTTCAGGTAGTTTTTTTAAACCCTTGATAGAGTTTAAAAAAAACTGAACACTTAATGTTCTGCACTGTTTATAGTAGCTGGAGAATATTCAGGCCATTGTTTTGAACTTCAAAGCACAAATGTACTAAAATTTAATGGTGTGTCGCATATCTCACAAACAGCTCAAAACAATGGCATTACCCAGTCTTTAACTCTAGGGCACATTTAGGTTTTCTGGTTTGTGGTGATTATTTTTCTATTTTTTGTTTATTTTTAGACAAATTATGACTCATTATTAGGAGTAAAAAAATCAATTGTTTTTAAAAAATAAACCCATTTCCCTTGAATTGTCTTAAAAAAAAAAAAAAAAAAAAATTGGCCCCCCCACTGGAGTTCCACACTCCTGGAATCTGCTCCAAACAAGTGTGGGGAGCTTGGTAGGGCTTGCTGGCTCCCTCAGTAGGCAACTTTCAGTACTGAAGAAATTGTACATTTTAAGTAATCTTGAAAATCCTGTTCTCGAATTCTTCAGTTGTACTTTGTCACTAAAACAGGCAACCTTGCATGTTAGCTTCAGCCTTATAAAAAAAATATCCATGCTAATTCCTCCTTTTGTACTCAGACTAGCAAAAGTTTCCGTTTTTTGTAGCTTAAGCAACATGTCACCATGTGATTGAGTCACCCTCACTGCTAATTAGCTTACCACATCCAATGCTAAAAGGTCAGCTAAATGTGCATCTTAGAATATGTAGTCCTGTAAGATAGCTATATATGTAGGAAAATGTCTGGTTTGAAGTATTTGAACTTTTCCAAGCCTGAAATACTGTTTTTCAAGCCACTTAAGGGCTTATGTCATTCTTACAAAGAAATTAGCTGTGGCATTAAAAGGGGCTGTAGTTAGGACTATTGGCATAACAAAGCTGATGAATCCAAAATTGTCAGCCTTCAGAAGAACTATAGATCAATCTGTCTTTGCTCAAATAGTGTCTCCAAATTAGTATCCAGTTTAAATCATGTGAAATGGAATATCTTTTTGTGAATAAGTGTGTGGTTTTGCTTAGCATTTTGATTTAGTCTACCATACGCTGTTTTTAAAATGTCTTGTAATGCTAGAAGACAGCTCTCCACCTACAGACCAAGGGGATTGTTTTGGGTGCCAAAATATAGGGCTCAATTTTGAAAAAGTGGGGAAACAAGCAAGAGCATTGTTAAATTTCAGGTTCTAAAAATAATCCGATGTTGCATAATTATCCCTGAAACTAATTGTAACTGATAAGCACTTAGGGAAGTTCAGTTTCGCAACAGAACAAGAACCACACAATTTTACCTTCTGTCAATTTAGTTGTTTAAATTAATGTACAGTAGATGTTTGAATAATCAGAAAGCATGTGCCTACTGCTCTGTAGTGTATGCCAAGGTCTTGGATTTTAAGCAGCTTAATACGTTGGCTACCTGCAGCCTTCAGGTGAGAAAAGCGCTGCCAGTAGACACAGAAGATATTTGCTCACAGCTGCTCCTGGTATATTGAACCTGAACTAAAAAATATAATTTATCACAGTTGGCCCTACAAATGGAGAGGCCCTGCATCTTTACATTTTACATATGCATACAGAACCATAGAAATAGAATGCCCCTAAGACTCAAGGATTAGTGAAGTGGTACTGAATGAGAAATGTATTCCACATGCATCTTCATCAGTTATTCAATTATAGGAATGGAATAATCAATCATGCTGTTCTCTTGTGCATTGAATAAAGCAACAAATGAATAACAATCACAGTAGTCAGTCTGTCAGACGCCAGATTAGGAGTTGGTAGTGGTCAAACTGCATACCCTTTGTGTAGCTGCTGACCTATTTAAGTGAACATCTTACTTCCATATTATGATCTCATTGAATATACTGTAATGTTTACCCCTCATGCTTTAAATACAGCTTATCTCAAACCGTGCTGTGATACACAAGAATTGGAGCTTTTTGAGGGCTAGAATAGGAATCTTATTCCTGTTGAAATAACAAGGAAGGGAATCATTCCTGATGGCAGCTGTCTTCGAGCAGGGAAGTGAAGTGTGAATCCGTAGGTGTGGTAACCCAGCTTTTATTTTTATTTTTAAATGGGAAAATCCCAGCCCATTTTAAACATTGCTGACATCAAAACCTTTATTCAGCATCCTCCCATGTCACTGTGCTTACCTTGCAGGTAACATTTTAGTGATTATTTTTTTGTTTGTTTGTTTTTAATGTTCATGGTAAGGCAGAGACTGGAACCCTAATACTCATCAAGTTAGTTTACACTAATTTCCCACTTTCAGGAGTGTGCGCTTTGTTAAATAACTTCATGCTTAGACATTCATTAATAATTATATAATAAACTATTTTTTAAATTATACTTATGAAAAATGTTTTCATGAGGAAGTCTTAAAAATGCACAAGTGGCTTCAGTTGCTCTTTCATAGACAAATCACTGAGTAAGGTGTTATCTTAAAGTGGATTTGACTTATCTTTCCAGATACAGTTAAAAAACTTCAGGACCAAAAGCATGACATGGAAAGAGAAATAAAGACTCTTCACAGGAGGTTGCGGGTAGGTTAACACCTACAACCCAGTGTGCAACGGAACACTAAAAGAGGTGGGGGGACACCGTAAGAGTGGTACATGAGACATCATCCAGCAATAAACATATATAGTACAGTCTGCCTGTCCTTCCCTGCATACTGCTCTAAAAATATACCAGGAATGTTCCAAAGCTGTGTAATAGTGTACATAGGATTTCAATATGTACAGGTAGAAACTGGTCTTACTGGGTATTAATGGTGTTGACCAAAGACAAAGCACATGACAGACGTACTAATGGGGGGGAAGTGAATATTACTGTGTTTAAAAGCAGTTTGAATAATTTTGGGGAGAGGGGCATCAGCTCAAGGATGAAGTTAAATACTTCATCTTGGGATAAATTTACTAAACGGTTAAAGAATTCACTATCTTTCCTTTTTGTAGATAAAAGGAAATTTTAGGACCTCCCCAATTCTCCTGCTCCAAAACCCCAAAGCTGATTACTGATTAAATTATCTTCATATTTAAGATTTGTAACTTTAGTGTTTTGCTTTTGGACTGTCAAATATGAGTACTTTTACCACCCACTTAAATCTTCCACTCTGAGAGTTCAGTGGAACTTTGCATCAGCATAATTCTTTGATTTCAAACTCCTAGTTGCTGCTGTTTACAGTTTTGGTTATTTATAGGAGGAGTCCGCAGAATGGCGTCAGTTCCAAGCTGATCTACAGACAGCAGTGGTCATAGCAAACGATATCAAATCTGAGGCCCAAGAGGAGATAGGAGACCTAAAGCGTAGACTGCATGAGTCTCAGGAGAAAAATGAGAAGCTCACTAAAGAGCTGGAAGAAATAAAGTCACGCAAGTATGTTGATGAAAACTGAGTTATGTATTTTTTTTGCTTTTACACAATTAGAGATGTTAACTGATTTCTTAACTGTCACTGTTGAGACTCATGGAAACTCACAGAGCTAGACTGACATTTTGAGGCAAGATCATTTCAGCCTAAGATCTCTCTGCATGCTTCTAGGAACAATTTTGAAAGAATGGGCAAACCTGTAAGAGAGAGGGTTTTTTTTCATAGGTGGCCTCTTAATTTTCTGCAGTGGAGGAAATGTACCTGTTTTGGCATTTTCACGCGCACACAAAAAGGAAAGTCATTAGTCTGTTTTTAGTCACAAATAAGAGTTGATGACTTGGGTTTAACTTCCCGAGTAGGGCATGGAAAGCAAGCAACGAATGTCTCTTCCGTGCTGTTGCAAGTATAGGTGAGTTGCATCATACGTGCATTTAACTTACGTGGATTCAACTATATGCGTTCGGGGGAAAAAAAAAAAAGGAAAAATAAGATACCTGTAAATAGCGCAGGCGATTCCGCCCACCATTCCACTCAATGAGCATATGCCCCAGAGAGAGCGTGAGATGGGAGATGTGAATCTGCTGTTCCCTCGTCAGCCTCAGTTCCCGCGTGCCTCTCATACTGTGAGCATCTCGTCGCGCTGAGTGTGATTCTAGTGTTTAAAGATACTGAACGTATTTTTCATAAAACATGGCCCCTAAACGCAAGCCAACTACTTCATCTGGTGCCCAACCGAAGAAACAGCGATCTGTTCCAATGCTGGAGAAAAACTGGCTGTGTTGGACTTACTGAGAGACAGTATGTCTGTGTCCAGTGCGGCACATAAATATGGCCGCAACGAATCTAGCATCCATGCCATCAAGATTCAAGAGAGAGAAATTCGTCAAGCTGTGGCATCAAATGCTCCAATAACTGCTAAGGTGATGAGCCAGGTGTGTGTTTGTGAACACTGAAAAGGCATTAAACTTATGGCTGGAAGACATGAACTGTAAACGTGTGCCTATCGATGGCAACACTTTGCGAGAAAAGGCTCTCAGCCTCTATGCCCTGTTCAAACCTCCTGCCGAAGAGGGACAGCCTTCTGATTAGAAGGAATTCAAAGCCAGCCAAGGTTGGCTTAACAGTTTTAGGAACTGCTTCAACCTCAAAAACATGCAAACTACCGGTGAAGCTGCATCTGCCAATGAAGAGGCAGGAAAAGCCTACCCCCGAACAATTAAAGAAAATCACAGAAGAAAAGGGCTATCTTCTGGAACAAGTTTTTAATGCTGACGAGACTGGGCTTTTCTGGAAAAAAATGCTCAACCGCACTAACGCTTTGAAATCAAAAAGACAAGCCCCTGGCTTCAAAGCAGCTAAAGACCGTGTGACTGTGTTTTGTGGCAATGCGGCTGGGCATTTAATAAAGCCGGGCTTGCTGTACAGGGCTGCAAATCCCCGTGCCCTAAAAGGCAAAAACAAAAATTTCCTGCCTGTGTTCTGGCAATTAAATAAAAAGTCTTGGGTGATGGCAGAATTATTTCTGGAGTGGTTCCACAAGTGTTTCATTCCAGAGGTTGAGCGGTACCTCGAAGAGAAAGGACTTGACTTTAAAGTGTTGCTGATCGTAGACAATGCTCCTGGCCACCCTGCGGCACTCCGGTTTGTGCATAACTACGTTGAAGTTGTCTTTCTCCCTGCCCCAATACCACCTCCAACCTCTTGACCAAGGCGTGATACGCTGTTTCAAGGCCACGTACACAAGGCTTATGGATACATAGCGCTATGGATGCTGATACCAATCTTAATGTGATGGAGTGTATACTGTACTTTATGGGAGATTTAAGGGATTTTCAAGGGTAATTTTTACTATAGGCGATTTTTGCCCTACGCAGTGACTTTAGAATCTAATCCCCGCGTAAGATGCGACTCCACTGTATATTTTGTGTAGCTGTCAGGCCCTCTAGAGGGGAGCAAAACACAAGATTATCTTACTATGGAGAAGGGAGGGTTTGATTCTTGACAGCTAAGCTACTCAGATAAAAGATGTTAGATTCTCACTTGTGATCTGTTGTAGCTTGAATTGAGACAGAAATCCCTAGGAGTTCTACAAGAGATGGTTACTTCTAGATAATCTACATAGACTGGTAATGTGAACCAATTTCTCTTGGAATATTAGAAGGCATACAACCTACTTAAACCTGGGCATTCTCGTATCTGGTATTTGATTTCTAATTATGGCCTTGATTTCTTTGGGGCTAGAGTTTTACAAATGACTATGATCAGTCAGTTTCAAAGGAAAGGAGTTTGTCCAGTCAGATACGTAATGCTTAGTTTCTTTGAAGCAGGGGATAGTCTTTTTGCTGACTTTATACAGTGACTAGCACAGTGGTGCCTGTAGTTGCTACTGCAACACTTAATTACTGCAGTAATTTAATTTTTTCCCCAAAATACCATCAGAAAATAATCTGTTAATATTACTGTGTAGCTCATTCCATGAACTTCTAGCAGTGTGCTCTTTAAAAAATAGAATGAGAAACCAATCACTAAAAGCCTCACCTTTAAAAGGGACTTTCCTATATATTGAACAGAAGCCGATACAGTATGCTTCTTACCTAAAATTAAATTATGCTTATAGCACTTTGGAAAACCGGCAACTTGGATTTTCTGCAGTTGATGTCAACTTTCTTCAATAATAAGCCTTTGCCTCATAATCAACTGGTTGTGGAGGGTTTTTTGTAGTAGTGATGTTTCAGTGATCCTAATTACATCAGTAGGGCATCTTTCAAAAAAGCACAAAATTCAGTCTTCAATGAATCCATAGCTCATACAGCTCAGACACAATTCATGTTTTCCCCTGTCCTGCCAATCTACCTGAGCCCTGACCACTAGTCCTCTCTAGGAATTAAAGAATAGTTTGGTCTCCATGGCTATTTGGTCCTTTTGATTCAGACTGGAGACTCGGCAGTTACAGTTATGATGTTTGTGACATGTATACATGTTCCCATTATTAAAACCTTCTATAAAGAGCCATGTAAGTTAACACTGATAAACACTTTGTAAATACAGATATAAATCTTTGAACACCAGAGTGGGGTGAGATTATTTTTGCAGTGGAATTTTGCACAGGCTGCATATGTGAAATGCAGAGAGCAGACTGGAGGAGGATATAATTGAAAATAAGAGTTGACCTGGATGGTGAGGGTAAAGCAGATTAATCTGAAGTGAAGCTACCCATTTGAATAGGCTGTCAGGTAGTAAAACTCCTGATTACTATTGGCCTAGAAGATACTCATACCAGGAGTTTAGAGAGATTAATGCCTTAAGTCATAATGTTATAGCACCCACTTTTGATAGGAATTTCTAACCTAATCTTTGCATTTTCAAAATAGGAAGTTTGCAATTTATGCTTTGCATTATAGGGATCTGGCATCTAGATCTAGAAAATCTGTTATGTTGAAATTAATCAGACTAATTGTGAGTTGTTTGAATCCCCTTGTTGAAGCTAAGGCTTGACTTGCAGTATCAATTCACTACCCTGGTGGGTAAAATATATTGGAACAATAAATGTACTGCCTGCAAATCAGCTAGAAGTCATTTTTCCTTGGAATCTGTGTTAACAATGTAACAGAATCATTTACCAAATGTCAACTTGAAAATAAGCCTTTTATGCGGTAGTCGCACTTTGGGATGTCAGAAGCCTGTTGCTTGGTTTGTTCTGATACTGATTCCAGAAGTGCTTTCTAAATCCATATTACTTGCAGATGGAGGTAAAATAATATACTGGTCATTGGTTTCCTAAGAACAAAGAATTCAAAAGTAGCTGAAAATGATTCTTTAAAAACTTGTTGTAAGATTCCAGAAGAAGAGAAATGGTATAGCTGTTGAAAAATTTAGTTAGCATGGTATTTGATCTGAAACTGAGGCAATGAATAACATCTCAGATCCCGGGGCGCGAGGGGACTTTCTCCAGACAGAATGACGGTTTTTCCATCAGAGTGCCAGTGAATGTCATAACCAACATAAACTTAGGTTGAAAGGGCCCTTCCATTCTAAATTTTAGTGTCCTTTGGGTTGCAACTAGAGTTCAGTCTCAATTCAAAGCTGAACTTCAAAAATACATTTTTCTCTCTCCCACCCTACCGGTGCCACCACATTCCCCTCCCCCCAAAAAAGAGTTGAGCCTTCTTTACTTATGCAGGCATAAAAAAAGTTTGCCCCCTTCAGAAATAATTGTAAAGGCTTATTTTGATGATTTCAGCAGATTAGTTTTTAATCTATGGCAAATTTGAAGTTTAACTCACTAGAAAACATAAGACCCAAAATTTGAGAGCCTTTCAGTTCACTTAGGGTCTCTTGTTGACAGATATTAAAGAAATTGACTGGTATCTAAGGCTGTTAATTTAAACCTAAATTACAATAAATAGCAAAGTAGGTTAATATAATGAGTAGAGTTATGAGCTCAATTCCTGTGTTTACATTTAAGCCTTTTGACATAAAGAAAAAATTTTTCTGATGTGTCTAAGATGGCCTAGCTTTTGTTTACAGGCAGGAAGAGGAACGTGGCCGAGTATACAATTACATGAATGCTGTAGAGAGGGATTTGGCAGCTCTGAGACAAGGAATGGGGCTGAGTCGGAGGTCCTCCACTTCCTCGGAGCCAACTCCCACTGTAAAAACACTAATCAAATCCTTCGACAGTGCCTCACAAGGTAATTATTTCTAGTCAGTGTAGTAGCTGTACAAAGTTAGAGGTTTATGTATGTTGACATGTATACTTCTGATCTGGCTGATTCAAAATGCAGCTGCATGAAACTACAATAGCAACCTACAGGTGCTGTCTGAAACAAACCCACGTACAATAAATTGCATTACTGGGGTACGTTACTGTTAAAGAATTATCCTTTCTCTTCCTCTTCTCTCCCCAACCCCAGGGGTTAAATGTTCTCTATTCCTCACTGTCACTTACCTAGTGATTTGGACACTAGAGGCTTTGTGATTCAGCACTCACTCAACAGGAATATAATACCAATTGTACACTCAGCTGTGTCCCCAGCTGAAGGATATATTCAGTATTCCCATTAAGACACTGACATTAATACATGTCCCCAAATGAGCATCCTAGAAGCTATATTATGACTAGCACCAAGTTTTTCAAAAAATGCCTGAGCTCCTAAAATCCATATTTTAGTGCCTGTCAGAAAAGTGCTGACCCTCCTTCTCCCATTTACCTCAGCGGGAACTATTGGGCACTCGGCACTTTAGGAAATGGGACCTGTAGATTTAGAGCCTGACTTTAAGGTCCTGTTTCTGAAGAGTTGTTATACAAATTTAGGGCTTATCTACATGGTGAAATAATGCATTTTCTGGGATTGTGATGTCCAAAGCACACTAATGCATTGTACCTTATTTAGTCTGTGTAGATCCTGCTGGTGTGTACTAAAAGTTTCCTAGTGCACTATACCAGTGCTTGAAACAGCATTACATTAAATCGTACTAGGGAACCTTCAGTAAGCACCAGTAGGATCTACACAGACCAATTAACGTACAACACATTAGTGTGCTTTAGAAATTGTATCCCCCGTAGAGCACATTACCCCAATTTGTAGACAAGCCCTTAGTCTCATTTACATTAAAACAGCTTTAAATTGCTCTCGTAGTACAAAGGGGCCTTAATGTGGGTGTAAATTACATTTGAATTACATTTACATACACTTTAAGGTCCCTTAGTGCTACCAGAGTGATATAAGCAGCCGTAATATAAATGGCATCCCATTTTTATGCTCACCACCTGAAGACCTGTCATATGATTCAGTATAATCTATAAATCATATGGAGATTCTGTAGATTGTCATATTTTTACATCTGTGTTCTCCCTGTTAGTATTTGTCTTTGTCGCTTTCAACCTCCTCCGTTCTAATTTGAGGGCTGTTAGTGTTTTTGCTGATGATAATTATGCAAAAAATTCTAGTAAAAGGAGGAAGTAACATGAGTGAATCAGCAGAAAACTTGCTCATCTGTGGCTTTGGATAAGGATTCGATTGCTCAGACAAATTATATCAAAATAAGAACTATCCTCCTGGTAAGAAATTTTACATCATTTGCTAGTCATGCAATTAGGGAATCAGCTGACTGGCTGAGCAAAATGAGGTTTACACACACTTTGATGGCACTTCTATCTGAAATTTGGAAAACTTGGAGCGGGGAGATGAAGGGGACTCTCAGTTCCTTGCATCTGATTAGCAGACCCAGCAACTACAACTACCTCTGTGATTGTCTATAGATCAAATAACTTGTTGGTGGCAGCCATTAACATCTTCCAGCATAACAGTACCCCTTATCTTAGCTCTACCATTCTTCCCAATATAGTGTGAAAATGCTGACACCCTGAATGCTTCTCCAGAACAGAAAGAAAGGAAATTAGAATGGTGGCATGGTGGGTGGAATGGGGGTGTTCACAGAGCTCCTACCATGTGGAAGAGGAAATAGGGTTCCCTGTGGTGAAAAAGGGGAGGCCCTGATATGGGGGTTAGGAGGGAATGAGGGGGCACACAGCCCCTGGCTTGAGTGGGGAAATGGGGGTGATGGTATGTGGGGAGGATGTCCTGGGGGATACTCCAACCCCCTGAAATGTGGTGGAGAGATTAATGAGTGGGAAATGGAGGACCCTAGCATGGGTGAATGTGAGTTAGAGCCTCTGTCATGAAGGTGGGGATGGCTGGTTGCAGGGAGTCCCTGACATAAAGATGGATGGGTGCATGTCACACAGGCAGTTTGTGTGGGAAAGGGAGGAAAGTAAGGAGCCCCTGGTATGTGCAATGTACACTGCCAAGAGATGCAACAAAGAATGTAACCCTCTAAATCAGAAAACCAAAGCCACTTTTGGTATATAAAACTTCCAGTTAAGTAGGGGGGAGAATATTTTTTTTGTGAACAGCTGGATACTGTAAATAGTTTTATATGGTTTCTGTTTTTTGATGTAGTGCAGGCTCATGTTAGGAGGTGACCAACGTGGTACTCTGAGCATTTTTGAAACTTTCGAAGTTGCTTTCCAAAAAATGAGCACTGCACAATATGAGCAAACAAAACACTTGTCAGGTTCTGCCCTTAAACAGTTGTCTTGACATGTGGCTATATGGCCACTTCTCCATTTGACTGAAAACCATGTTGCATTTGGGATAGCTTCCTTTTTATTTTTCCAGTAGTTCCAAGTCCTGCTACAGCCACAATTCCTCGCACTCCTCTCAGTCCAAGCCCCATGAAAACACCCCCAGCCGCTGCAGTGTCTCCTATGCAGGTAAGTGCATGTGATGGTATTTCATCCTTTGTTTGTCAAAGAAATCATGCAAAAGGAGGTGATGGTATTATACAGACGCTGATTGACTTTGTGGGCAACAGTATTAAAATATTGCCTGAGGTAAAATAGTTTCTAAATGTAGAGTTGGACAAAGGAACTGATACAGCCTAAGGGCACTTGAAAAAAATTATTGCCCTTAAAGCCCAGTTATGTTCGGGTGAAACAACCTCTCCCCCATATTTTACTGTTGATACAGAGGCAGTCTGTCCCTCTTCCCTCCCCATTTCCAAGGATGTTGTCAGGGCCAACTTTGCTTCCCATGGAGACACACTTCTGACTACCCTTTAAGCAATATTTTCTGTTGGGGTATATTCTAATGAAGGAACATCTTATTGCATGTACTGTTTGGTTATGTGACATCTTTAACCAACTGGAGTACTAGAAAAATTACCAAAGATTTGTTTAATGCATGTGTAACTTGTAGAGTGTGGTGGTGGTGGTTTTCGGGCGGGGGGGGGGGGGTTTCAGTAAGAAACACTGAAAAAGACAGTTCTGTAGTCAGATACTAACTATTCCTGTGCTACTGAGAATTGATATTCTTGTAATATGGAAGACTAACTTCAGTCTTCCTGAACTCGTCTGTCAGTTTTCAGTCCTCTGTCTCCTTTGGGCGATAGAGGTCATGCATCTGTGTGGGATTGGTCATCAGCCTTTGATACAAATTTATCAGTGTTGTGGGCCTCACTATAGGACCTGTATTAGAGAGATGAAGTCATAAATTGGCATTTTAATTCATTATATAGGGATCCAGAGAGTTACGTTCAACGTGTTGATGTACGCTAAGTTCTCTGTCCCCTTTCCAGCCTCCCACCCCTTTGGTCAACTGCTAGGGGAGAACATTAAGTATCACAGGATTGCATAGTTATCAGTATACTGAGAATATTGCTCAGTCTTGCTTTCTATGAACCTAGACACCGCTGTTTTGTTTTCTCAGTATCAGGATGATGTGTGGACGTGGACGAAAGCCAGCAGGGTTGGGCTCAGAACAGATAAGAGTAAAGGTAGTGGTTGTTGGCAGGATGAAGCATTTTAAGGAACTGGCAGTGCTCATTTCCTTCAGTGACAGTGTATGCTCACTTATCAGTAGTTCTTCTATTAGATTCAGAGTATTGGAGGCCAGAAATGCTGCCAATTTATTGTAATACGTGGTGGCACAATTTTACAATCGTTGTTGTGAGAGGAAGCACCTTTTTGAACCCTGGCTTGTGGCAGTGAAGGAATAATGTTTGAAACCTGTTGTCCAAGTATGGCAGCATTTTATAGTGCAGATATTGATAAGTCATATCCCTTCACACTGAGACTCAATTCATAAGATGAACAGTTATAGCTTCAAAACAAAAGTGGAGAAATTAGATGTTTTAATCAGAAAATTTGTTGCTTTCTGTGGTTCAGTCAGCAGTGACAGTGTTTTTCAGAAGACAGCTGGGTCTGACTAGCTTTGTATCAGCTGGGGGTTCAGTCGGCATTGATCTGCCTTTATATTTTTTCCTTTGCTCATGAAAAGAGCATGCTTAATCTCACACTCTGAAAGGCTAGACTAGAGGTTTGGCAACACCAAAGGCTTTTCGCAGTAGCCTGAGGCTTATTTGCTTTATTTATTCATAAATTAACCATGAACTTCAGTTCTTTGTAACCAAAATAACATCTTAAACTAGTGGGGAGCTAGCACATGATGCCTGCTACTTTTCATTTGAGGTTCTCTGTCTGCCATAATTTGAATCTTGAATTGCACTTCTGGTGCACAAGCAGAATGTCAGAAGTGGGATGTTCTCTGGAATGGAAGTAACTCCCTGAAAAAGGAATATAATAGTGTAACACAGCAACTTTCCCTCTAATTTCTTTTGAAAATAAGTGGTTTTACTGAATGTGTGTGACTATGCAGAGAGACTTTTCTGTGTTGACCTTATTTATGTTGTATTATATCTAAGCAGCCATTTATAGTGAAGGAATGATATAATGAGGCCCAGAGAATTTCCATCATGTTACCACATTGATTTCTACTGTCTTCCCCTTGAAGGCACTAAATAATTCAGTTCAGCCTACTTCTTAGAATTTGTCTTCTATCAAGTCTCCCCTGCCAATGATGTCAGCGTTAATATTCTGTTCATTATTCCTTCTCTAGTTACATTGGGAATCAAGATTTAAGAGTGTGACAGCCTGGGACAGTTCCAAGTTTGTCATTGTGGCCATGAGATCTGAGTTAAGCTGGAAGGGTTGTCCACTGCACGAGTACTGAAATCCTTTAGAACAAGTCTAATCTTTAGCTAGCATACTAAAGACATTGATGTGGCTGCAGTGGCACAAGCAGTAGCTTGGGCTAGCTGCCTGAGCACAATCGTGCCAGACCCCCTGGTTCATCCTCGGGTGCCTAGCCTGAGTCACTGCCCATGCTGCTGTTTTTATTGCACTAGCCTGAGCAGAGCTAGCCCATATCTATGTGCTATGGGAAGCATGCTGTATGTGGCAGGGTAGACATACATACCCTTGCTGACTCAGTTTCTTTGTGGTAGCACTTGTCTGATCAAGTAGTGACTCTGGGTCAGTATGACAATCTGTATGCCAACACAAATCCCATTTATTCCCATCCTGGTATTCTTGTAAGATAGACAGACTGTCAAAACCAGGTTTTGGAGTGAGACCCATCTCCATTTAAGACCAGATGCAAACATAGGCATAACACCTCCTTTAACCTCCCTTGATGATCCAAGTCAGTATCATGGTGTGATAGAACATCACAGCCCAATTATAGCATGTTGCTGTTTAATATTTTCAATGCAAATCTTGCTACTCTCTTCCAGTTCAGAAAAGGAAAGCATTAAGGTGTCTCTTTTGTTCTTACTTGAATTCTCTCTTCACTCCAGTCCTGGCTGTTGAGACGGGTATTTCTCCTCTTTTCCTTCTTCTGCTGATCTCAGTTCCCTAGACTACTGGTAGGCTGGTTTCTGTGATTTGATCCATTTTATCAGCACTCAAACTATCTTGTGTGTCAGGCATCTCTAGCAAATCTAATGTGTGAATATTAAACATTTTGTTTAATATTTTTAATCTTACTTTATGCACCTATAAGGATTACAAAGTATAGTCGTAACTGCAGCATATCTAGGATTTGTTATGCCCTCCACTATAATGCAGTCAACATGGTGGTGGAGTAGAGCAGCTGTTTAACAGTGCATATCTGTTGCAAAACACTTTAGCAAAAGAGGTGTCTGTCTGTACTTCAGTGTCACTTCAGTAGGAGGATGTCACCAACATTGCGCTTAAATGCCAGTGTCATATTTAACTTTGCTGAGCAAACTGGGTTATGTTTAATCTACTATTTTAAATTACTTTTGACTCGACTGCAACATTCAAGTCTTACATGCATTTTCCTGCTCTGTGCTGATGAGTGACATCGGCAAGTGTAGCTCAGCATGGTGTTTCACCCCTCCATTTTCACCTCAGCCGAAAAGCACATAGGCAGAGCGATAAGATTTAGTCAAAGTGGAGTATTTCTGTGATTGTCACTGTTACTCCTTAAACTGTGATAGCAAAAATTCCTCAGTTTCTAACTTTTTTTTCCCTCTCTGCTGGTGTTTGCAACAATGGAGCCCTAGAGTTGACTTGCTACCTATATTGTAATCACGGTCATCTAGCTCAAAGCAGGTCTAACTGACAGCTGGCAGCCCCGTTACACTAAGGCTCCTACCACGGATTTATCTGAACTGGTGCTGGCAATAATGGGGAATTTTTGCAAAATTTCCCATGTGTAGATCAGGTTTCATCTCAGTGTCCGAGTGAGGCACTCAATGTAAAAGTACAAAAGAAGATATCTCCTTCGATGGGGAATTAAGAGTAGTATATTTCTCTCTCAGTAGCTAGAAAACTGATAAAACAGGGTTAAGAGAAAAACTGAATACATAGTTTTCTCCTTTTTTTTTTTTTTTCCTGGAAATCACTATTTTTTAAAATGTTGTATATGTAATTCTCATGAACCTGGACTAATAGCATTAAGGTCTTAGAGTGTAAGCTCTTCATTGCAGGGACCATGTCTGCCTCTGCTTGTACAGCACCTAGCAAAAGGGGACCCAGTCCTGATTAGGCCCTCTGTAATTAGGCTCTACTGTAATATAAATATACCAATCTCTGTCTGCTTATCTGTAAGTTATTGTAATGTGTGCTGGCTTCCCCACACACTTTTTACAACTAACCTGAGGTACTCAGGATTATGGTTTAAGCGATGTTTACCAATTTCCACCAGGGATTTAAACTACAATCTTTGGAGGTTAATGGGCTAACTCAGTCCATCACCATTCTGCCTCTCAAATTGAAAAACCTATGTACATACAGATTACTTTCCTTTTTTAAAGGATTATGTATGTTTCTATTTCTCTTTATGAATCGATTAGTAACTCCCATTGTTCTAGCCTGGGTGATTTCCAGGAAACCTAACTTAATCAAATTATTTTCTGCATGATGGATTTCTGTATTAACCTAAGAAAGTACCAACACCATAACATTTAAAATTAGATTTTTGATGTCTGAAACTGTTAACTTAATTATTTATGCTAACAGATAATAAGCAGGAGATCATTACTATCTAGCAGAACTTTTGCCTTCAGCCTGAAAATGTCAGAAAAAAGTAACTGACATTAAATTTTCTTATTATTAGTGAGATTGTGTACTTGCTGTTCCTCTCTTAGCATAGTAAATCTTATTTCTAATTCTGAGACCACTTTTTTGTTAAACATATTAGGCCAGATTCATCCTTACTCCAGGGGTAAATTAATCTGTATTTCTATTTGAAAGTAAATATCAATAATACTTTTCCCCTCCGCTGTTAATGTTTTCTAGGCATTTTTAGTTTTGGTTTTAGCTCTCCAATGTGGTTTAGAATAAGCCTGCGCGTTTGCTGGCAAACAGGAATGTACATTTTGCTGACTCCCATATAGTATCTGGTATATTTATATCAAACTTATTTTTTATATAAAGAGCAAGTATAATTTTACTTTTTTATAAAATACCTTTATGTTTTGGGAACAGCCCTGAATGGAAGGTCCAGTTTATTTAAGACTGTGGACATCTTTCATTATACAGTTCATTCAGATGAGCCTGATTTTAACATCCTCACCCCTTTCCTCCTGCGAGTTCTTAATGTAGTTTGAAAAGTGACCAATAGGAGCTACAGAATACAGATTGCAGAAAGTCTTTTATATCAATATTTAATATTATGGCTCACATCTGTGCACCCTTCATTGTTTGTATTGAAGACGTGTATCCCTTTTGTCCTTTTGATAACATTTTGTTTTTAGTATTGTGGGCTTTGACTGTTGACATGTCCAGTTCCTCAGAACTGGCTTGTAGGAGTCAGTTAATGTTACACTTAAAGCGCAGTTCTAGTGACAAATCTAGTCCAACAGTGACTTTGTGGGGTTTCTTAGGGGTGGTTTGTTTTTTTTTTGGCGGGCGGGGGGGTCAGGTTCCATACTAGTGTCTGATTCTATATCAAATGAGTTTAGTTTACAAGTAAAGTGTGTAACGCCATCCCTTATGCTCATCGTAGGCTCAGTCAAGTAAAATTGTTTCTTGCACCTCATCATGTGTAATTAAGGTTCTGCAGGGCAGATTATTCCCTTAGTGACATCTGTGCTGCATGTCACTGTCTTAGTAGGCTAGTGCAGATGTTGCTGGTTGGAACCTGGTAAATAATTCAGTTGATCCATTTCCCCCTAAAATTTCGCAGAATGTCTGTGGCCTGGCTACGCTAGTGCAAACACAGGTAGTATGAATGACTGAAAATTCTAGGGGAAATTAGCTAGAGCAGACATGGCTGGATATAATGGTATTGGCTCTGAAGTGCCAACAGAAGTAAAAAGCAGAAAACCAAACCAACTTGTTTTATGACAAATAGAAATGACTAACATACCGAAAATTACCAGCTGAGTAAGACTGTCACTTATTTGACCCTATCTCAAAGAATGTTTGTTTTTAAAGTACTGTACATAGTAGAACTTGGGGGTTGGGGAAGTAGTATTGAAACATGGGTAGGTGGCGGTCTGGAGCTATGTTCCCTTGCTTCCAGGATAGGAATACTATCGAGGCTCCATGTTTACATAGGCTTTAGCAGGAGCTTTCTCCTGGAGGTGGGGGAGGTTTCCACTAATTTGGAGTCTTTGAGGATGGTAGAATTGGAAAGGGAGGTCTTCCTCATCCTCTATGCCAATGGTTTTCAGACTTTTTCGGCTGTGTACCCCTTTCCAAATAATACAGTCTAATACATACCCTCATCTGAAATAGGGACATAATATGCCTATGATTAGATTGCCAAGTCTTACTAAATAAAATGCGTTGTCCACCATTACAGGATTTTTCTCACATACCCCCTGACGAGAGCTCGCATAACCCAGTTTGAAAACCACTGCTGTATGCTAAGAGTGCTGGAGTGCTTACAGGGCTAGCCCAAAGATAGGCAATGCAGCAGGTGATTGCCTGATGATCCTTGGTAGAGGAAAGTGTTTAAAAACAAACCCTTTGAGGGGTGGGTTTGTTTTTGTTTTTAAAGAAGGTGAGGGGTGGAGGATCTTAGAAAAATATGGGACAGGTTTAGGTTTAAATCTTACAATCCTTACTGCTGTACTGTCGAGAGTTTTGGCTTCTCAATTTTGGCAGGCCAGGTACAATTATGTTTAATATTTGGGAGAGGCATAGCCCCCAGGACATCAGTGGGAAGCCTTGATTGAGTTGAGACTGTGTGATCTGAGTAAACAGTGCCTAGCCAAAATAAAATGTATTTATTCCTCTTTTTTAATTTTATCCTTTCTTTCAGTTATAGCTGTTATTTCCTTTTCCTTTGTAAAATAGGGAAATTCACTCTGACATGATGGTTAAAGTTTCTGAATAAGTGGAGAACATTAGCTTTTAAAATTAGCTATCAGAAGCAATTTCATGCATGGATTAGAAATAGCTCTCCCAGGGTGTACTTGATTTGCAGTTGACAGCATGTTTAAACAAAGAAATATCCATCTTTATAGCATAATCTGATAATGAAGTGATGAAATACAATTCCTCTTGCTATATTATGGGGGTTAGACTCCTGGACATCGGCAGTTTTCTCATTTTCTTGCCAGTGCAAAAAGGTTGTTATATATGAGAGCCACGCTAGAGTAAGTAGCCTGGTAATCCTGTGTATGCAAGCACATGTTGCAAACTCTATACTTTAAGGTTGTTCTTTTGTGTTTTTTATCTTATCTTTGGGTTTAGCTTCTCTACATGACTTGGCATGAGAAGCACCTGAGCCTTTAAATCTCCTGAAGATAAGGGGGCCCACTCGTTTAGCCATCTTATCTTAGCATGGGCCAGATGGGAAGTTGACAGGGTGTTCATTTTGAACTCTTTAGTGGGCTGATCAGATAGTTAAGAGGGACAAGGGAAGTAAATAATGAAGGTATACTATAACTTGCGTTAGATATTTTGAAACCAAATTAAATTTTCCAGGAAATAATGCAAATAGTCTTTCCTGATTCCCTCTGTAAATTAACTGCTGTCTCGGTGACTGTAGAGAATGATTATCAAACTGTACAGTTCATTCAACTACTGAAAGAATAGTGTGTGCATCCAGTAGGTGTGTTTACTTCACTGGAAAATACTGCAAATTGACACTTTTGGAAACAAGGCAGATTCAGACATGTAGTGGTAGAATGGCAACATGCTGTACGCAAAATCCAGATTTCAGAACAAATATGTAATTCCACAATTATAGCCTATTGATTCCAAAACAGTAGTCCACACATAGTTTGCATGTGATCTGTGGAACACTATCGGATCACACAATGCTGGCTCTCCTTCTTTTCAGAGAGTAAAGCTTCATTACAGCTAAAAATATGTAAATGCTTACAAAGAAAAATATTAGGAAAGTAGTTGCTGTAGTTCCTCAATGATGGTATCCAGAAGGCTGTGCTTGAATGGAACGTGAGGTCTCCTGACGACAGTATACTATGAAAAAGATTGTTATGTACTTAACAGTGGAGTCAGCATGTCACAAAAATCAACATTAAAGTGCAGCTCTACTCTGAAAGTGAGTGTAGACAGGGCATTTTGGAGTTCCACTGTTTTGTCAGTGAGTTTCCACAAGTGTAACTGGTTGGAATTTAGTAAATTCAGTTGAAGAAGGAAAAAATAAAAAATCCAGCTCAATTTTTGTCAAGTAGGCTCTGTAAAGAGCAGTGAGAACTTACTTGTATCACTAAAAAGATGTGACACTGGATTCACAAAGGCCAAAAATATGTTAAAATTGTGCTAATTTTACATAGTTACCTTTCAGAGTAGAACTGCTATTCAGAGGACCTTCATACGAAAAGTAATTAGATTGATATCATGAAGTATGATAAATGTTTAACAAAGATATTTACTTTCAGCTGTTTGTAGAGTGCTTCAAATTAAATAGGTGTTAACCAAACCAAACTGTCATTCTGAATAAAAATCACTCTTTGATTTGATTTTTCAGTTCCTTGGTACCTGTTATGTCAAACCTACTATCGTTTGGTAAATGGGACCTTAGTGTGAATAATGTAAATGCACAGGCAGTAAGACTTAGGGCTTGTCTACACGTAGAAGTTGCACCAGTTTAACTAAAGGTGCAATATTAAACCAGTGCAGTTGTGTGTGTGGACTCTTTCCACATTTTATACACACAGCTGCATTGGTTTAATATTTCAGTTTTAGTTAAACTGGTGCAATGTCTGTGTGTAGACCAGGTCTCAGATGAAAAAGTAACATTTGCCTTCTTTATTTATCTCACAGAAGCAAAAATGAGCATGAATTCTCTTTTCATGTTGCCTTATGCCAACCTGAATATATTTATGCCACATTCTGACACCACGATAAGTGTACTGGTTCTTTTTGTTAAGCTGACTTTATACAGTTATTAACTCCTCAAACTAGAGGTTACTTGCTTTACAGTCCATTTTGATGGTTCCTCTTTATCTTCAAATTAAATATGTTACTATATGATATCTTGCTGTTTCAGAGGCATTCTATAAGTGGACCAATATCAACCTCCAAACCCCTTACACCTTTGTCAGACAAAAGACCAAGCTATGCAGAAATCCCTGTTCAAGGTATGTGTTCTACTTCATTAGCTTTACTTCTTGTAAAACTTATGCTACCATTGGCTTGTAATTGGTATCTTTAATATAAAGAGTAAAGTGGGTAGTGGTGCTTTCACCTTTTTTTTTTTTTTCTTACTGAGAAAAAATATAAACACTGAGTGAGTGTGACTTGGACCCACAAAAACTAGGAATTTCAGAGAGAGGCTGAAACACAAAACCTTGGTGCATTTCAATATATATGTCTGTTATCAAGAAGATGCATGGAGAGAGACTAATTCTCAAGAAATGTACATTTTTTTCACTGCAGTTCAAGAATTGATATCCCAAAACAAATAATTCCTGGTACTTTTTTGAATGTTGTAGCTGTTTGCACAATTAATCTGTCTTTAAAAATTGTTGCCAAAGTTTATTAAACACATTCCATAGATAATCCCAGTTCAAAAGGTTGAGGGGATCCTGAGCATCCGAATATTTTTCTTTACTTATAAAGACCCTTGAAAGGATTCAGTTTTTGTTTGTATGGATTGCAATAGCCAGAGTGGTTTTAATTAAATATTGTTTACTTGAAATTACATTAATTATTCAGAACAGATTCATAAATGAAATCCTAGTAGTCATATTTCATTATGACTTTTTATTGTTAATTTGACATGAAAAGAATATATAGCTTTTTCTACAAGTGCAACGTGTAACTAACGGCAAATTGATTTGTGTGGAATGAACATTTACTGACACTGGCCAGTTTTACATGTAACTCTTCCAGATCTAACTTGTGACAGTAGATGGCCTTTTTTATGAGCCACATAGTTTCTGTCTCCTGAATGTGCAGCAAACAGCTTTTAGAAACTCTTCACTTATGCAGCTTGCACCTGCTATTAAGTTGTGATCATTCCTTTCATTTTCAGTCTGATAACTTTAGCTTGTAATATATCAGAATTCTAATGTTTCACTGTCAACAGCCTTGTCAATTACCGTAAGTACAATTCATTTTTATAGACTAGTACCACACACAGGCTAGTACATTGGAATTGGTTACCTCAGCCATTCCCATCAGGGCATTCCTCACCATAAACACTGGTTTCCTCCCATCAAGTATTTGACACACTATATAATTTATATTTAAATGAAATTTCCAGGTGTGTATCTTCCCTCATTCATTGTTTCATGGGTTATAGTTAAAGCTAAGATTTTCGTCATGGTTTTTATTAGTAAAAGTCACGGACATGTCATGGGCAATAAACAAAAATTCACGGAAGCTGTGACCTGTCCGTGACTTTTGCTGCTGTGGCTCCTTGGTTTTCGGTGGCTGGGAGCTGTGGGGTTCCCCCTCTGCTCGCGGCATCTGAAAGCTGCATGGGGGCCTTCCTCCGCTCACGGCAGCTGGGAGCTGCAAGGTGACCATATTTCCCAGAGAGAAAACTGGACACTCCCAGCCACTCACCTGAGACATCTCTTCCCACTCCCTCCTCGCAAGGCTGTCGCCCATTACTGGAATCCTGAGGAGGGCCCCCTCAAGAGTCTGTCACCAGAACCTTGCAGGGGGCCCATTGTCGCTTGTCACTGGAACCCTGCCAGTGCCCCTCTAGCTGCCACCTCCAGAGTCCCACAGCTCCTCGGACTGCAGCAGAGAATGTCAGGGAGGTCTCTGGAAGTCTCAGATTCTATTACTTCCATGATCTCCATGACATAAACATAGCCTTAGTTATAGTCTCCCAAACTTTTGGTCTCTGTTAGTGGAACACAGAGCTCCAATGTTCCCTTGTGTGTCTTTGGTAAATTAGTAAAAAAATTTAAAAGGTTGTCTCGCCCATGTATGAATTCTGTAGAGTTCATGCTCGTGTGAATTTTTGACAGAGCCATCCCATGTCCTCCTATCAGGATATGCATGCCTTTAAAAGTGCCAAAATATATTAAAGTCCAGTGTAAAGCCAGGCCAACATGGCACCCATGACATGAAGTCATGCTACTTTGTCCCAGAGGACTGTCCAAAGTCGTTAAAAGAGGACATTTGTCTGTAATTATTGTATTACTGTCCATGGTTTCAAGATTAAAAATACAGGGTACGCTATCACATGCAAATGAATTACATTTTCTTTGCTATGTTATCAATATTCAAGAAATGGTGCTTTGACAGCAGGACAGAAAACTGAATTAAGTTAACAAGTTAATATCTCTATTTCCTAATAGTTCCCTGTTCTGGTAACTTTGTTTTGTGTCTCAAACTCTATTCATAATGTGCCCTTCCTGTAAGAATGAATTGTTTTCATACGCTGGGTGTAGCTGTCTGATTTATGCCTGTTCGGGAGCTTTTTTGTAGATGTTTTCTCAAGATAATCCCCATATGACTCCAAGCGGTATATTTCCTCTTTAATTATGTCTATATATGCCAGACTTCTTTCTGTACTTTTGTTGACTGCAAATTGGGGTTATTTGCTCAGTAAAGTGGGGGTTTTACTTTTAGAATACTTTGATTTTTTTTTTTTTAAGTAAAATTGAAATGCCTTACCAAGTAAATGATTTTGCATCTTAAATTGTTGTAACAAAATACATGGGTAGACATAAACATTAGAAATATATACATTCTCAAAGTAATCTGAAAGGCTTGTTGCCTGCCAGGACCTGTGTTCAGAGTTCTTTGTTTCTCCTGCAAGAGTTAATAACCTTAATATATTAAGTGCTCAAAAAGGCAGCTGCATTCTTTACATTGTTTTATGCATTTAATATAATCAACTTGTACCAGAGAGAGAGACAGATCTGAACGCTAGGCATGGTAGGTAAGAAATCTGTTACTTTTTAAATGTATATATTCGTATTTTTTACACCTATCTATGTTGCTCATATATACCAATATATTCTGTTAATGAATTAGGTTCATTTATATATTTAAAGCATTTCTGTTCATTTTTTCTTCAAAAGTTACTGACTCTTTGGATTTTATGTACTTATTAACAATGTATTGCTGTATAACTCTTTAACCAGGTTTCTTTTGTGTGCTCATTATTTTAAAGAATTTGATTTAAAATTTATTTTTTAATCTAAAAGTTAGATCAAAATGGGGCTTATGTTTATACAAAATCCATTTTATTGCTATTTATCTTTTTAAGAAATTAATTTTTCATTGACTGCCAGTGTGCAGAACTAATCTTTCATCATTTTAGTGTTTAAAGCAGTTTCTTACTATTATGCATGGGATGATAAAAGGTGTTGTTATGACGACGATGGATTTGAATCCATAGATAGGGGCCTACCAAATTCATAGTTCATTGTAGTCAATTTCATGGTCACAAGATGTTAAAAATCGCAAATTTCATGATTTCAGATATTTAAATCTGAAATTTCACAGCATTGTAATTGTAGGGGTCCTGATCCAAAAAGGAATTGGGGTGGGGTGTGTTTTTTTTCACAAGGTTATTGTAGGTGGTTTGTGATACTGCTACCCTTACTTCTGCACTGCTGCTGGTGGGTGCTGCTTTCAGAGCTGGGTGCCTGGCCAACAGCGACCGCCCTCTGGCCGCCCAGCTCTGAAAGCAGCCCAGAAGTAAGGGTGGCCATACTGTGACCTTCCTAAAATAACCTTGCAAACCCTCCCTTCCCCCTGCACAACCCCTTTTCAGGTCAGGACCCCCAGTTTGAGAAATGCTGGTCTCCCCCGTGAAATCTGTGTAGTATAGGGTAAAAGCACACAAAAGACCAGATTTCACAGTTCATGACGCGTTTTTCATGGCCATGAATTTGGTAGGGCCCTATCCATAGAGGATGGCCGCAATCTACTTTAGTAGCACCTCCTACTGCCTGACTTAGCACACGCCAAAACTACTCCATAAGACAGAGGTTCTTGCCCAGCCTTGTGTTTACAAGCTTCATTATAGCAAATCATGGCAGCAGTCTATTAAGTGGTGTTGTGGAGGGATGGTTAGGATGGCTCCATGGTGAACTTTATGGTAACGGACAAACCTTCGGCCTCCTTGTAGGCAGACATATAATCAGTTATCTAACACAATAAGCTAGATGAACTGATTCTATAATTCATAAATGACCATCATGGTCTCCACACTGATTGCATCCCTACAACTGAAATCTGCTTTAGTGACGCATCTGGTTATTTTTTTTTCCTCTGAGAAGAACATTTGTTGAGAACTTCCTCTACCAGCAGACCAGCCTCATTGCCAAGAGTACCTGCCATGGAAAGTGCCAAATCTATTTCAGGTAATAACTTGTATCTAGTTGCCTGATAAAAGCAGGAACCCCCTTTTTTCAGTGCTGTAGTTACATGCCCAATCTACTGGTTTTAGAGAGAATTTCTGTCTTGTGACTGATAGATTCTATAACCACTTAGCAGTTGATGTATGCAAGCACCACTTGCTTATTTGGAATTGTTTATTTTTAAATGTCAAAGTCTAATCTTACATTTATACATGAAAAAAACATAAAAGCCCTTGATAAAACATTCAGACCTATTAGATCAAACAGAACTGAGCAGCTTAACTCTGTGGAACAATTTCCTCCTATGGCATATTTTAATAGTTGTGCGTATACACTAGAACCAAGATTCATGCATGACTCATCTTCAGCCATCCAGGAAATAAGTATTGCTCTATAACCGTTCTTCTCAATGTTGCACAGAATTTTGACTCGCAAGGTACGCAGAAATGTTTGTTACTAGTTTTTAGTTTTTACCTTTTGGATACAAGTTTTTTAAGTGATAAAATAATGGCAGTACACTCAGACTTCTGCCTTATCTAGCTAATTTAATAGACAGCAGTTTAATATGCCTTTCATTATTCTTTTTTAGGTGTGTATATATAGGTCTTCTCCCATTGCAAAGAATTCCATCCAGCTTATTTGTTTTAAATATGAGACTGCTAGGTTTTGTGGTAGCATATTATCATACATTAATACATGAAATGGTTGCTAGAAAGCATTTAAACGTACTCCTTTATATGTCACTATGCAAACTTTGTGCTAACCATATAGGGGAAGTGAATGTGTTTGTAATCATTTTTAAAATTATGCTTCCAAAACAGAAAATATTTACATGGGCCACCAGTATCAGTGTCATTTAGTTTATATAGAAAGTAGAGTCCATGCTAATTTGAAGTAAAAAAACAAAAGTAACAACAAAAACCAAACCCTAGATTAATAAAAACAAACCTAAGTACAATATAAAACCATGTACCTATTTTTAAATTCCAATGGATATTTTTAAACAAATCTTCCCATGCAATATGTGCAGCACATATGTTGCATCACTGAGAACCTGGAAGTGGTTCAGGATACAAACAAAAAGTGGGTCTGAATATGTTCTTTTTACCATCCAAGTTGAGAGAGAGATGTAGAAAAGCAAGTAAATAGTATAAATGGTAAAAAGTAAATTGTATTTTTAAAGCTTTCAATCTTGTGACATAGGTAAGAAAATGTATTTAAAACAGGATTTTCAGATGTCTTTTAACCATCCAAAAGACTGATATTTTGTAATTTTTATTTCAATGTCTTCCTAATTTACTGTGTAAAGTATTTATAAATTAACATAGTCCCTGATACCAATAGAAATTAAATCTCTCTGGAAGTATTTGGAGCACTTCATATTTTTCTGTCTTGCACAGATGCAGTCAGTAGCTTGTTTGCAAGTTTAGGAAGCAAAACTCAGCTTCCCTACTTTTATTTAATTAGAAAGTACTCTATATAGAAGAAGAACATGCTACTACACAGCCATTCTGAGTTTTGACATATGTTCAGGATGTGGTGTTGGTACCAGCAGGTGAAATGCAAACTGTTTGCCCTGTGGTAAATCACTCTAGCTTCTTTCTGTGTAAAGTAACGGATCGTCTTGGTCACTTTGTAATTAAAATTTTCATCAGGCAAACTTATAGCAGTCCATACTGTTCCAGGGTGTTACATGGGTACTTTTCATTGTTAATAAGAATCTCCCTCTGACTACTGATAAGGCCAGCTGTCACAGCTAATAGGATTTCTTCTTCACATCATCTGACAACTTTCACTCAGGTGCCTGTTTTATTTTACTGAACTTTTAATAAATTATAAATTATAAACAAATTATAAAAAAAACCAAAATTCTAACCTCATAACTACTTTTGCATGGACCGTAAGAAAATATAATCGTTTGGTTTTATGTAATGTCTCCCCTACTCAAGACATTCCAAGACTGTTAGAGAGATGGCATAAAGTCATCCACTCAGCAAATTGCCCTTGCTTCAGGTAAAATTTAATCATACAAAACTTTGGTAATTTTAGCAATTTACTCCTTTCCTAAAATTCTTCACTAAGGGTGAAATATCAAGAATTAAATGATATAGGCTTGTGTTTTTCTTGCTTAATGTGGGGTTATATATTTGTTTCTAGAGCTTTTGAATTTTCCCCCATTCAGTGTCTAGACGAAGTAGTGAAGAAATCAAACGGGACATTAGTGCACCTGACGGAGCATCTCCAGCCTCTCTCATGGCAATCGGAACCACCTCACCACAACTCTCTCTCTCCTCCTCTCCTACAGCATCTGTCACCCCTACAACACGAAATCGAATAAGGTACAATCCATTATTACACAGTATGTTTTTAAACCAGTATTAATTTCAGAGCTGTGAAACACCATACTATGCAAGCATAGAATTTAGTCCGAGCATTAAACACCAACGTTTGACTGTTGTCTTTGCAATAGTGCTCTTTGGTAACCTCTGGAACTTCGCGTAGACTCTTTGTAGCACCATAAGGCATGATGTCTTGGGAAGACAGGTCCCAGGACACTTAACGGCTTAATGGGTCGATATGAACACCTTAAAAACTCCACCAGGAAACCAACAGACAGCCAGGACAGATCTCTGAGCTTTGAAGTTGTGTTTGTAGTGAGAAACTACATTTAACAAGTGACCTGTAACATTCTGAACCAGCCTCAGTTTTGCGTTAATTTAAGATTTGGCTCCATGTAGAGCATGTGGCAAAGGTATAAATCATCCTACTGATGCTGATATTTTTATATTCATTTTTATCGTGCCTTCTGTACAAGGACTCAAAACGTTTTTTAAATATCAAGTCTTACAACACACGTGAGCTAAGTACATTTCACAGGTTGGGAAACTGGTCCACAGGTTAAATGACTTTTCCCAAGATCACCTGACAGTAAAACGTCTCATCGACAAATAAATAAATACATACATTATAACACTGAGAAATTGTTTGCTGCTCTGGACATTATCCAGAGCAATGATTTCACTGAGATTAGTTGAGGCGTACTTCAGCATAATGCCAGTTTTAGTCATTGATTATGTGAAGTTCTATGCCTATGTACAGTTTGTCCATTTAATTTACAGGTAATTTACAAATAACACTAAAGAAACAGACCTCTTATTGGCAGTCCCACATTTCGATTTTGAGTAAGGGTAAAAATTTCACTAACGTTTCTACATGAATCTTAACCTCTGAAGATTTACACGTGCACTGTTTGCAGACCAAAAGTTGCAATGAAAGCATGCGATTATAAATAAGGCGTAGATGGAGAATGGCCATCACAATAGCACAACTGCTCTGCGTAAGTATGAAGTAGCGTGCTCGGCCCTGTAGGAAGAAAACCTGCTGCTATTAGAGCAGTGGAGGGCAAGTATAATGAAAAATAATTGCCCCATGGGAATCCTCTTCAGAAGAGAGCTGCTGTTGGGTTTTTAATATGTTGTGCGTCGCTTGCAAAATTTTGTTATAGGATTTAAAATAAGGATTTTAAGAAAATCAGCCTTTGCAAATTTACACAATAAATATAAACCCCTGGGTTCCAACCTGAAACCATAAATCAGTTCTTTGATTTGGAATACAGTTGGCCTAAGATATTCATTTTAAGATTTATATCAATCACAATCCATTTCTCATTGTCTCCCTACAATTCATTTTCATTTGTTTCCTTCCACACTGTTTTCATAACAGTAAGAACTTGATATAAACCATGTGCCTTACTGGAATTTGGGAACAGGCTGTACAGTTCCCTCATGGCTACCCAGCATGCTTAACAGGAAAAGAGAATTTTGACTCAGGTTCCTTATATGTTGTCACAAATCTTATAGGGCGTTATCTCCATTCTTTTCTTAAATTATAGTGGCATTGCATAATCTTCATTCTAGTGTGAAAACACAAACTCCAAATTAATTAACTTAAGCAAGAATGTGGGTTGCTAAAGCATGTGCTGATCTGGAGATATCAGAGAAAAGTTAATTCCTTAAGACACCAGTCTAACAGCATAGAGTCATAGAAATGTAGGGCTGGAAGAGACTTTTTGAGAAGTAAAGCCTAGCCCCCTGCTTGCACTGAGGCAGGACCAACTAAACCTAGACCGTCCCTGACAGGTGTTTGTTTAACCTGTTCTTAAAAATCTCCAATGATGGGTATTCCATAGTCTCCCTTGGAAACCTATTCTAGAGTTTAACTACCCTGCTAGTTAGGTTTTTCCTAATATCTAACCTAAATCTCCTTTGCTACAGATTTAAGCCCCATTACTACTTATCCCTCCTCCAGTGGATATGGAGAACAATTAGTCACAGTCCTCTTTATAACACCCCTCAACATATTTGAAGACTGTTAGCAGGTCTCCCCTCAGGCTGCTTTTCTCAAGACTAAACATGCTTAATGGTTTAACCATACCTTATAGGTCAGGTTTTCTAAATCTTTTACGTTTTTGTTGCTTTCCTCTGGACTCCATCAATACGTCCACATCTTTCCTAAAGTCTGGTGCCCAGAATTGGACACAGTACTCTGGCTGAGGCCTCATCAGTGCAGAATAGAATGAGACAGTTACCTCCTGTCTCTTATATACAACACTTCTGTTAATATACCCCAGAATGATATTGGCCTTTTTGACAACAGCATCACATTGTTGCCTCATATTCAATTTGTGATCCACTGTATCCCCCGGTACTACCACCTAACCAGTTAGTCCCCATTTTGTAATTGTGCATTTTATTTTTCCTTCCTTAGTGAAGTACTTTGCACTTATCTTTATTGAATTTCATCTTGTTGATTTCAGACCAGTTCTCCAATTGGTCAAGGTTGTTTTGATTCTAATCCTGTCCTGTAAAGTGCTTGCAACCCCTCCCAGCTTGGTGTCACATGCAAGTTTTATAAGCATACTCTCCACTTTTATTCAAGTCACTAATGAAAATATTGAATAGTACCAGACCCAGGACTGACCTCTGCAAGCAGAATACAGACCCTGGACTTCAGAAAAGCAGACTTTGACTCCCTCCGGGAACTGATGGGCAGGATCCCCTGCGGGAATAACATGAGGGGGAAAGGAGTCCAGGAGAGCTGGTTGTATTTTAAAGAATCCTTATTGTGGTTACAGGGACAAACCATCTCCATGTGTAGAAAGAACAGTAAATATTGCAGGCGATCAGCTTGGCTTAACAGTGAAATCCTTGCTGATCTTAAACACAAAAAAGAGGCTTACAAGAAGTGGAAGATTGGACATATGACCAGGGATGAGTATAAAGATATTGCTCGGGCATGTAGGAGTGAAATCAGGAAGGCTAAATCACACCTGGAGTTGCAGCTAGCGAGAAATGTTAAGAGTAACAAGAAGAGTTTCTTCAGGAATAGTGGCAACAAGAAGAAAGCCAAGGAAAGTGTGGGCCCCTTACTGAATGAGGGAGGCAACCTAGCGACAGAGGATGTGGATAAAGCTAATGTACTCAATGCTTTTTTTGCCTCTGTCTTCATGAACAAGGTCAGCTCCCAGACTACTGCACTGGACAGCACAGCATGGGGAGGAGGTGGCCAGCCCTCTGTGAAGAAAGAAGTGGTTCGGGACTATTTAGAAAATCTGAAAATCTGGACGTGCACAAGTCCATGGGGCCGGATGCGTTGCATCTGAGAGTGCTAAAGGAATTGGCGGATGTGATTGCAGAGCCATTGGCCATTATCTTTGAAAATTCATGGCGATCGGGGGAAGTCATGGAAGACTGGAAAAAGGCTAACGTAGTGCCCATCTTTAAAAAAGGGAAGAAAGAGGATCCTGGAAACTACAGGCCAGTCAGCCTCACCTCAGTCCCCAGAAAAATCATGGAGCAGGTCCTCAAGGAATCAATTCTGAAGCACTTAGAGGAGAGGAAAGTGATCAGGAACAGTCAGCATGGATTCACCAAGGGAAAGTCATGCCTGACTAATCTAATTGCCTTCTATGATGAGATAACTGGTTCTGTGGATGAAGGGAAAGTGGTGGACGTGTTATTCCTTGACTTTAGCAAAGCTTTTGACACGGTCTCCCACAGTATTCTTGTCAGCAAGTTAAAGTAGTATGGGCTGGATGGATGCACTACAAGGTGGGTAGAAAGTTGGCTAGATTGTCGGGCTCAACGGGTAGTGATCAATGGCTCCATGTCTAGTTGACAGCCGGTATCAAGTGGAGTGCCCCAAGGGTCGGTCCTGGGGCCGGTTTTGTTCAATATCTTCATTAATGATCTGGAGGATGGTGTGGATTGCACCCTCAGCAAGTTTGTGGATGACACTAAACTGGGAGGAGTGGTAGATATGCTGGAGGGTAGGGATAGGATACAGAGGGACCTAGCCAGATTGGAGGATTGGGCCAAAAGAAATCTGATGAGATTCAACAAGGACAAGTGCAGAGTCCTTCACTTAGGATGGAAGAATCCAATGCACTGCTACAGACTAGGGACCGAATGGCTAGGCAGCAGTTCTGCAGAGACGGACCTAGGGGTGACAGTGGACGAGAAGCTGGATATGAGTCAACAGTGTGCCCTTGTTGCCAAGAAGGCCAATGGCATTTTGGGCTGTATAAGTAGGGGCATTGCCAGCAGATCGAGGGACGTGATCGTTCCCCTCTGTTCGACATTGGTGAGGCCTCATCTGGAGTACTGTGTCCAGTTTTGAGCCCCACACTACAAGGAGGATGTGGAAAAATTGGAGAGTGTCCAGCAAAGGGCAACAAAAATTATTAGGGGTCTGGAATACATGACTTATGAGGAGAGGCTGAGGGAACTGGGATTGTTTAGTCTACGGAAGAGAAGAATGAGGGGGGATTTGATAGCTGCTTTTAACTACCTGAAAGGTGGATCCAAAGAGGATGGATCTAGACTATTCTCAGTGATAGCAGATGACAGGACAAGGAGTAATGGTCTTAAGTTGCAGTGGGGGAGATTTAGGTTGGATATTAGGAAAAACTTTTTCGCTAGGAAGGTGGTGAAACACTGGAATGCGTTACCTAGGGAGGTGGTGGAATGCCCTTCCTTAGAAGTTTTTAAGGTCAGGCTTGATAAAGCCCTGGCTGGGATGATTTAGTTGGGAATTGGTCCTGCTCTGGGCAGGGGGTTGGACTAGATGACCTCCAGAGGTCCCTTCCAACTCTGATATTCTATGATTCTATGACTCCACTAGATACGTCCTCCCAGTTTGACACTGAACCACTGATAACTGCACTTTTGAGTGTGGTCTTTCAGCCAGTTGTACAACTGTTTTACAGTAATTCAGCTAGACTACTTTTCCTTAGCTTGCCTATCAAGTTAAATATGACCCAGTATTGGAGTCTGATTATGTTTGTCTCTTAGTTCTAAAGTAAATACAGTGTATATAAGAAAGTTGTTTTCTTTAATATAACTCTTCATGAGATTGGCATTTATGTCTAAATATACTTATTTCTTTTCTTGTTTAGCATAAGTAGCTAACACATTTCAAGGCACTATTCACTTTTCAAGGGGCCACTTCACCTTGAATGGTCCCTTGAAGTGTGTTGACTACTTGTGCTAAACAATCTGTTCCACCTTGTATTTAGCTGTGACACTGAGTATCTTTCCCAAACCTGAAGAAGAGCTCTGTGTAAGCTTGAAAGATTGTCTCTGTCACCAACAGAAGCTGGTCCAATTAAAGATATATCTCACCCATCTTGTCTCTCTAATACCAATGTCTGGCATTTGAGTTGCCTGATTCTGAACAACTTTACAATTTTGCATTAGGACTCGATATTACAATGACTATTCTAAGAAACTCTCATTTTCTTAAATAATTATTTTGACATTGGAGCATAATCTTGTTTCTTCTGAAGCTAGAGTTCATTGAACTATTACATGGCATGTGGAATTAAATTAGATCGTCAAGTCATGTAGAATAGTCATTTGTACTGAGGTATTAGTGCACGAAATTCTGTGAAATTCAGATTTCAGGATTTTTTTTTCCAGCAAGGCTTGTGAAATTGATACATTTCAGCTGCTTGTCTACTCTTGTCTACTGTAGCACTTCAGTGTAGATACTACCTACACCAATGGGAGGAATTCTCCCATCACAGTTGTTAATCCACCTTCCTGAGAGACAGAAGCTAGGTCGATGAAAGAATTTCTCCGTCTACCTCATGCTGTCTACACCAGGGATTAAGTCAGTGTAGCTCCTTTTTTCAGGGGTGTGGATTCTTCACACCGCTGAGAGATATAGCTGTACTGATGTAAAATTCTAGTGTAAACCAGGTCTATGTCTGCAGGAGTTCCACTGGAACATTATTTTCTGCTGGGGTTGAAATGGCTGGTCCTAAAGAACACAGAGCCAAGGATTAAATAATTAGTATACGCTAGCTGTGTTTGAAAGGCAGGTGTCTGGAAGGGGTAATTTTTTGTAGTACTGACATGGGGATCTGAGAATCTTATTTAAATATGCATAGAATTATTTAAAAATAATCCTCCTTTACCATGCACAGAGTACTAGCTAGCCATAGCATTATTTTTCTTCTAAATAGAGAACGTTAGGATTAACTGCAAAATCTTTTTTGAAATATCCCTACTTCTGCTCATTAAGCTACTTAGAATGCATAACACCTCATAGAATCATAGAAGATTAGGGTTGGAAGAGAACTCAGGTGGTCATCTAGTTCAACACCCTGCTCAAAGCAGGACCAACCCCAACTAAAGCATCCCAGCCAGGGCTTTGTCAAGCCAGGTCTTAAAAACTTCCAGGGATGGAGATTCCACCACCTCCCTGGGTAACCCATTACAGCGCTTCACCACCCTCCTAGTGAAATAGTTTTCCTAATATCTAACCTAGACCTCCCCCACTACAACTTGAGACCATTACTCCTTGTTCTGTCATCTGCCACCACTGAGAACAGCCTAGCTCTTTGGAACCCCGCTGCAGGTAGTTGAAGGCTGCTATCAAATCCCCCCTCACTCTTCTCTTCTGCAGACTAAACAAGTCCAGTTCCCTCAGCCTCTCCTCATAAATCATGTGCTTCTGCTCCCAGTGGTTTTTGTTGCCCTCCGCTGGACTCTCCAATTTGTCCACATCCTTTCTGTAGTGGGGGCCCCAAAACTGGACACAATACTGCAGGTGTGGCCTCACCGTGCCGAATAAAGGGGAATAATCACTTCCCTTGATCTGCTGGCAATGCTCCTACTAGTGCAGCCTGATATGCCGTTAGCCTTCTTGGTAACAAGGGCACACTGTTGACTCATATCCAGCTTCTCGTACACTGTAATCCCCAGGTCCTTTTCTGCAGAACTGCCACTTAGTCGGTCGGTCCCGAGCCTGTATCAGTGCATGGGATTCTTCCATCCTAAGTGCAGGACTCTGCACTTGTCCTTGTTGAACCTCATAAGATTTCTTTTGGTCCAATCCTCCAGTTTGTCTAGGTCACTCTGGACCCTATCTCTACCCTCCAGCATATCTACCTCTTCCCCCATGCTGAACAAAACTGGCCCCAGGACAGACCCCTGGGGCACTCCACTTGATACCGCCTGCCAACAAGACATCGAGCTGTTGACCACTACCCATTGAGCCTGACAATCTAGCCAGCTTTCTATCTACTTTATAGTCCATTCATACAATCCATACCTTTTAACTTGCTGGCAAGAATACTGTGGGAGACCATATCAAAAGCTTTGCTAAAGTCAAGATATATCACGTCCACCGCTTTCCCCATATCCACAGAGTCACTTATCTCATCATAGAAGGCAATCAGGTTGGTCAGGCATGACTTGCCCTGGGTGAATCCATGCTGACTGTTCCTGATCACCTTCCTCTCCTCACAGTGCTTCAAAATGGATTCCTTGAGGACCTGCTCCATGATTTTTCTACCTAACCCTTTTAGTTGCATAAGAAACCCTTTATTACAGAAAGACTTACTGCAACTACAGAAATGTGAATTTCAGTAATAACACTATTAATGTAGCAGTTTCTATTTTGAGCAGTGTGATTTTTAGTCTAATAAAACTATAATATTAATAAAAGTATAATATTTATAATTCAAAATTGTCATGAAAACATACCAGCCCAGGAACAGTTTTTCCTCCTGACCTTTATCATAGGGAAAAAATGAATATTTCTTCCCCTCCCGCCTCCCAGCCAAAAAACCCTTCCTCTCCCTGGGTGAGTGGGCAAACTCAATTTTTCAAGGCTTTCAGTATCCATGTTTGTCTTATTCCTAAATATACCAAAAATTATGCATTACTTATGGATACTGAGGGGCCTATATCTATAATAGCACTTATTGGGAATTGGACACCATTCCATTACAAGTAAAGTAAATAATAAACATTGCCTGCATATAAAGTAGACCAGTGAGACTATCTCTTTGAGCATGTCCCTCCTACTGAAAGCTCCAGATCTTGAGACAGTTTGTTAGCAGTAATTGAGTGCTATTAATATTCAAATTTCTTGCTCTTTCAAGGTTATATGCCTAATCAGCCATGAGATGCAAAAGAGATACCATCAGTTCATTGTTGTAAAACACAAATTAAAGTTGTTTAAATTAGCTTATAGTTCAGGTGCGTGGTGGTGTAGTCTAGCACATTAGCTTAATATTATGAACTCTTAGAAAAAATCTTGTTTGTATATAAAGGAGGCTTTAATTTAAAATAAATTAATCCTAAAGTGAGTGGTAACTGACTGACACCAGTGGTGAAAACACCAAAAGGTCTTAATACAGTCACAATCAGTGTCTTTGTCTGATCAGTATGCACAGTGATTGCTGGTGGAACAATTGATTTGATCCCACTTCACAGGGAAAATTTTGCAGGCTTAACTGGGTATATTCCTCCTTCAGACAGCATTTTGAGCCTTATTCTTCTCACTGGGATGGGTACTCACTTTGCTAACAGTTATTGCAAAAAGTGGTGTGATATCAAAACTTTACTGTTTTTCCTCTACTCTCAGGGAAGAAAGGAAAGACCCTTTATCTGCTCTTGCAAGAGAATATGGAGGTTCCAAAAGAAATGCCTTGCTGAAGTGGTGTCAGAAGAAAACCGAAGGATATCAGGTAACTCCAAAGCTGTTTAATACTGCACACTCTTATTACAACACATGAAAATCTGCCAAAGGCACAAACCAGATTGCTCCACAGTTCACTGCATAGATCGCAATGAAACTGGCATGTGCTGTACTTTCTTACAGGAACACATGCTACAAGTCCTAACCTAACTAGCATGAATAGTTAGTCACTTTTCAGCACAGTGCAAATGTGGGGGGTTTGGGGTGGTTGTGGTTTTTTTTAAGAGAACCATCTGACCTTCCATTGAGGCACTTTTAAAACAACTATCATACATATTACACATTTGAAACTCAGATAAAGGAGTAATAATTTAAGGCTGATAAAGACTTTAATATCCAGATATTCAGAGTTCACTCTAGATTTCCATCTGACAAATACAGCTAATGTAACACTTTTGAGTTTAAAAGTTAATTATTAGTAAGTAAACAGTGAGGTTCTAAGGACGTGTCTACACTTAAAATGCACTCTGCTGTAGCGCTTCATTGCTGATGGGAGAGGTTCTCCATTGCTGTAGGTGATCCACCTCCCTGAGAGGCAGTAGTTATGTCAACAGAAGAATTCTTATGTCGACCTAGCGCTGTTTACATGGGGACTTGGATCAGCTTAATAATGCCGCTCAGGGTTGTGGACTTTTCACACCCCTGACTGTCGTAGCTAAACCAACCTAATTTTCTAGTGTAGGATGAGCCTAGGTGAATCTTTCAGGATCTTTCATTTAATATCACTGTTCACAGTGACATGTTCCTTCTTTTTTGGAGATTGCATTGTTTCACATACACACTGTATTTGGCTTTCTGCTGCATTTTCAGCTTTCTTTTCAATTAGTCCTAATGTTGTCAGAACCTGAAAGAACTAACAAGATAGTTCCCCACATTTCTCCTGTGTTTACATAATTTTTCAAAACAATAGAGACTTCGGCAAACTGAACCAGGATGTTAGAGTCTAGCCACGATGTATTTGTTTGGTTAATTGTATTGAAAGTGTTTTGAATTCCTAGCACAGACCTCAGTTTAAAAACTTCACTCTTTCAGTGACTTGAAATTCACAACACAGGAGGAAGCTGAAAGCCACGTAACAGGATGGTTGACCATCCATAGGAAAAGTCGTCTCTCAGTACAATAGAGAGTCTTGTGCTATAAACCCAAGCTGCCCCTCTTCCACTTCCTGTGGCATGTCTCTGATACCAAATTGTGCTATTTCTGAGTGTAAGTGTCTTTATGGAAATGGTCCTTCCTCCTCATTTTTTTTTAAAAGGCAGGATGTTAGATCTTTTTCTTTAAAGCCTGTAAGTCTAAATGGAAAAATATCTGAAGCTTGTTATCTCTAAATGAAAGATGCATCTGACAGCATCCTTAATTTATCAGGACAAAGTTTTATAAAGTACTCAAGACCTTTCCTTCTCTGGCTGTGCACACAGACAAGGCCATCCTCTTGTGCACGTTGACTAGCTGCTTAGCCAATCTACATGGACCCTTGTAAGTGGTAACAGGAGGAGGGAGGGATGACACCTCATGTACTTGCTCTGACAGCTATTACGTGACTCTCTGCATGTGCTGCTGCTGCAGGGCTATATCATCTCATGTCTCTGAGCTACGTAAACCTCTTTCTGAAGGAGCCAGACTAGTACTGTTGGAACATATTAAGTTAGCTATCGCAGAAGAATGTATTTTGTTTAGACATCCACATTTATCATTTCTCTTTAAATTGTTGTACTGTATTAAATTTGTTTTTCAAGATCCCCCTGAAATTCAATTCTGGTGTACATGTGGGGTGTTGCTGCTATGCTTTTTGTAATGCTATAAATGTATTCTGAAATGTGCTCACTATGAGTAGAGATTATCCAGACATCTCAGCCCCATTATCAATACCTTATAAGTATTAGGATGTCTCTGGGAAACAAAACCTTAAAGTTACACCACCACCCCTTATAGAGTGAAGTCCGTTACGTAGTAACTTAAAGATAAATAATGGATGGAGAGAATAAAAATCGTCTTTAAAAAACCTCCCAACACTTAATATTCAAAGAATGTAATACTAGCTCCACTTCTGAGCAAAAATTCCTTTCCCCCTGTTGGACCTGTTTGGTTTTTGTCTTTAAAGAAAACCCCAGCCTGATTTCACATCTTCTAAAAAGGGGGTATTTTCAGTATTTGCAAGACTTTTTTGTAAAGTTGTCAGTTAGTGGGAGACTTGTAATAACAAGCCTGACCAAAAAAATAAGTTGAGGGGGGATTTGAAAGTTGGGGGGTAATAAAGCACAGAAATCAGTACAGCCATATGTCTGCCAAAAAAGAGTGAAAAATTGTATTTAGGAAGGAGAAGCTCTGGATGTCCTGAAGAAATTTAAAACGAATAGCACATATAAAGAGGGGATAGAATCATAGAATATGAGGGTTGGAAGGGACCTCAGGAGGTCATCTAGTCCCACCCCCTGCTCAAAGCAGGACCAATCCCCAACTAAATCATCCCAGCCAAGGCTTTGTCAAGTAAAGCCAAGACAGCAAATGAGGCATTGACTTCGGGTGCGTGCTTCCACAGGATCATGAGTTGGAAGCACATATTTGTAATTGCTGCTTATTGGGCAGATGATTTCATATCTCTGTTGTCCCATCTTCTGTCTACTTAATTTGAGAACATTTTCTTTCTTTGGATAGTCTTGTTGTGACTGCCGTTGGTCCTTAAAACTCTGCACATCACAAACGAGATTTTTTCACGCTGCAGTGTAATCTAATTGATCTGATTCAAAATCCCACAAATTTTAGAGATGTTAACCCACCCAATGTCATTCTTTCTATTTATTTTCCTGATTCTCCCCACTATAATATAAAAAAAATGTATATTCCACATCAGGAATTTCCAGATTTGTCTAGAGACTGTGGTAATTTTGTCAAGGATATAGATCCCAAAGATTTATAACCCCCAGGTTGAAGAGGGGGAACTCTTAATTAGGTGTTCAGAAATCTTTACAAAACAAACAAAACCAAAAACACCTGGTTACTCAATAACAGACTTAAAAGTGGCAATTCAACAAAAAAACTTCAAAAACATGAAACTGCAGAACTGGAATTAATTTGGGACACCATCAAATGAGGCCTGAATAAAGACTGGGAGTGGATGGGTCATTACAAAACCTAATTTCCCCATACTGATTTCCCCCTACTGTTACTCACACCTTTTTGTAATGGGCCATCCTCATTACCTCCACAAAAGTGATTTTTCCTCCCTTGTTATTCTACTGTTAATTGAATTGTCTCATTAGACTGACCCCCCAGTTGGTAAGGCAAGTCCCATCTTTTATGTACTATGTATATTTACCTGCTACTGTATTTTCCACTCCATGCATCCGATGAAGTGGGTTTTAGCCCACGAAACCTTATGCCCAGATAAACTTGTTAGTCTCTAAGGTGCCACAAGGACTCGTTGTTTTTGCTGATACAGACTAAGATGGCTACACTCTTAAAAATCACTGTTTAGCATAATTAAAGTTGAAACAATTTTCAGTAACACACATACTCTAGGTTAAAAGAATAAAACTTTCAAATATGATCCAATATAGCTTCTAAATTGTGCTGAAGGTTTTAAATCATGATTTATAATTAAACAAAAACCCTTCTAGATCTCTTATCATGCTGTATAATTATTATTGTTTTCATTCTAACTGCATTATCTCAATTTTATAAGATTTCTTATTGCAGTGTCAAAGATCACGGTAGCATAGTATAATTAGACCAGATCATACTTTATCTGAAAACTGCTGCTGTGTTTCTGATTATGATGGAAATATTAGAATGTTAGGCATAGTCTCTTCTGATTTAATTTCCATTTGTGTGTGTTGAATTAGTTATTGTGATAATGTAAAAGAGGAACTTTTAGTTCTTTTGTGTTCAATTAAAAGCATTAGCATAAGAGTAAAAATGATTATTCAGACCCTATAAATCTGCATTTTCTTATTGTGTCTTTTGCCACTGCTAACTTTAGGAAAGGTTTGTTTAGTCCAGCATCATAACGGTCAACAAAAATCTGCTTCTCCAATCTCATTCTCAAATCTTTTATACTTTTTCCCCTTTGAAACAGCTATAGTTTCTTCTATTAAATAAATATGGGCCAGAGCCTTCCAGGTTGTGAAGTTGATTGCCTGTAACTAGAGCAGGCATTGAAAAGGGGGGGTGTGAAAATTTAAAATAACTTCAGCTGCTTGTGTTTGGTAGAGAGCATAGATCCAGGCATAATATTTTTTTTGGGGGGGGGGGGTTGTTTTGGAAGTTTTTTCTGTGGAGCCCCGGGGGTGATTTGTCCCAGTCGAAGTGGAGAATGGTTGAGTTTGTGTATCTATAAACTGATGAACTAGACAAACTTAACCAGACAAAAATAGCCAGATCCAGTCTGTATTTTATTTTTTTATTTAAAGTGCCCATACAAAGGGCTCTAAGTAGCTTGCCAATTACAAAAACAAAATCCAATGCAATCAGCTGGTCCTTTGTACCAAGCAGCAGCACATGATCAAATACTAAAACCCTCAGAGATCAATCTTCACATCAACTCACCTCCCTCTCTTCAAAGGCCAGATGAAAGAAATAAGCCCTGCAGTGTGCCCTGGAAGTGTTAATAGAGAACAGGCTGGGCTGTTTCACACCGGGGCAGGAGGGTGTTCCAGAGCCCTGTGACTCTTACGGCGAATGTCTTACATTGCTAATATAGTGCCATTCTTTGCGTACAAAGAGTGGAGGAAAATACTTTTTTGCCATTATGAAATTATCTTTGAAACTTTTAAAAAAACATTTTTACTATCCTAGTAGAAGGTGGTAGAAACTTGCAGTTTGTTGGGATATAGTCCCTTATTTGCTGAGGTGCCTTTCTGATTGCATCCAAATCATAATGAATTTTCACCATAGAACAGAATGGTTTTAAAAACTTATACATGCAGATACACTGTGTTGTGCTAGGAAGAGCATCATGCTCCTGTCTAGCAAGTAATTCCACATAATGGATTTTTAGTTTGTCTTAAATAAAGAACACTAGAAAGTGATGCATAGAAACTGTTAAAAGAACCTTTAGGGTTCGAAAGGAAACACTCAAGCCAGGAAATGCCAATGTAAGATTGCCCTTCCTGTCTTAACTCTGCCTCTTTATCAGTACATTGTTAGTTTTTGGTAGGATCACATACTATTTTATCCACAATTCCCCTATTTCATTCATTGTGCAGCTTGAGCAGTATACAGTAATGATGGAAGGAGTGACACACTGAATAGAATAAAAACAATAATTGAACAGCTCTTATTCACTCAGTATATTTTTTGGAGGGGAGGGGGCAATAGAATTTGAATCCATTTCTTACTATCCGTTTGTTTTTGAAGATGAAAGAATTTCTCTCCAGAAACATAATACAAAAAGTGGCAACCACTAGATCCCTGCAAGTGTGCTGCTGGAGGGAGTCCTCTTTAAGATGAGATGTAAGAACAGATGAGTTGGCCATTTGCTGTCATTCTGGAGTCTGTATCACTTTAGCAAGTACCATTTACATGGAAATTCCAGCTCTGATAAATGCAATGGTAAACCATAGTTCCCCCATTGGTTTCAATTAGAAGAGATTTTTTTCCATTTGCATTAGTGGTTCCCAGTTTACCCCAGTGATCAATAGAAGTAATTCCAGTGTATGGTTCAGGATGTTTCTTCTCATATGATCAGTAAAATATTTAATGGTTACGCTTAAATCTTCGTAAGTAGGTCTCAGAGTTAAGTCCTGTAGAGGAATGGGGGCATTTTACAGCTCTCAGACCTGTTGTCCCAGGCTGCCTAAAGATTTTGGAAGAGCACGTTCCTTCTTACAATTTATTCACATTTAAAGTTTTCTTCAATTTTAAGGGCTAGAAATTTAATCTTTTTAATGAAAGCCTAGATTCTGGAGCACAGTTCTGGAGTGGATCTCTGACCTCAGAATACATGGAGCCTTGATAGCACACTGGTTAGCCAGTTACATGTCTAAATACTGTAAATGTGATCTTACTATCTAATTCGGGCAAATAAGATAATAAAGGATAGCAGCTAAGGTATGCAAGTCCAGAGGTATCTGTAAGGAGGTCAACAGTTACAGTATGTGCAGTGAGCATAAGTTAATGTTACAATGAAGGCTTTAACTTCTACCTTCCTTGACTGTTGTGTTTTTAAAAGCATAAATATTTATTAACATAATTTCATGTGGAAACTAAATACAAACTCTGTAATCCAGAAAGAGATTATAAACAACTTTTAAACAAAAAAAACTACATGGTCAGCACTCCACAGTATCTTGGACCTTGTGTGCATACATCCCTGTCACTACTAGCTTCTAAGGTGTAGAAAATAATTAAGAATGTATGGATTCTTCAGTATTACTCTGTCACCAAAGCAGCTCAGATGCAGACAGAAGATAGCAGTCATTAACGTTCCTTTATTTCCATTTTAGAAAAATAGCAATAGAAAAAGGCATACAAGTTTTTCCTCTAACTTCTGTGACCTACATGTAAGAAGAAAGAAGAAAACATTGTGCTTTCTCATCAAGATACTGTCTGTCTAGGTCAGATGCTAGGACTCACAAGTAGAATTAACAACAAAGCTACTTGGATGTTACAATGGAGTGAGCAAACTGTTTCCTGTTTGAAAGGAATTCCTTTTCATGCTTAACATAGCAACTTGTTAAAAAGCTTTCCCAGAATCTTCTTTCACAAGAATGCTCAAATAAATTTGTTAGTCTCTAAGGTGCCACAAGCACTCCTTTTCTTTTTGTGAATACGGACTAACACTGCTGCTACTCTGAATTCTTTCACAAGCTGTCCTGTGAATTTAGTGATCTCAAAAATTTTGACAGCAAATTTCATATCTATTCTCAGGAAGCTAATGTCTTTAAAACTCGCTTTTCAGCTGGTCATTTGACATTTTAAAGAACATGCTGATTAGCATTTATTGCTGATTCTTTTCTGCTATAGTTGAGAGCAGAGCTGTGCTCTTGTATCTGATTTCATGCATACCATACCAACTATTCCATCTCATAACTCCTGTTAACTTTGACACAATATAGTGCTTTCAGTAATGTGACCTGCAGCTCAGCAATAAAATAAATAAATGGATATTCTTTCTGATTGTATATCTAGTTCTTACTACTACACATAGCAAGTACCCCATCTGGACAAGTAAACAAATTTTAATTTTTAGGCTCATGAGTATCAGTATTTATTAATATTGCCATATATTACTGTAAGTGTGCACACAAGTGATTTAAATGCATATTCTCTTCCAAGAACTGTAGTTAAATAACAAACATAAACCCAGGAAAGCACAGTTAGTTCTATATTCAAACAGAGCACCCAGTACGGTACACCTACTGTCTTCCCTTCTTTGCCTGTGGAGTTTCAAAAGATGTATTCCGTAATTATAAAATTTATTATCTTTCTTTGTGTTTGGCCCCAAGTGTGCTGCTTTGCCACACTAATCTTTGATCTTTTTTGTGTTAATGCTCTAAATCCATGACACATGAAATTTGTTTATAGTAATGACAATGAGGAGTCCTTGTAGCACCTTAGAGACTAACACATTTATTTGGGCATAAACTTTCGTGGACTAAAACCCACTTCATCAGATGCATGGAGTGAAATGGGGTCAGTGCTAACGGGGTCAGTTCAATCAAGGTGGAAGTGGCCTATTCCCAACAGTTGACAAGGAGTGAATATCAACAGAGGAAAAATTACTTTTTGTAGTGACCCAGCCATTATAGTTATGCTAATTCTGTGTACTGACAATTGGATAATTGCTTGAAAAATTATGTTGGGTGCCATGAGTACCTTTCAGGTTTGGGCCTTTAATAGGGTTTTGGGAATGATTGCCTCAGTGTGCTATTTTTCTAATCAGGACACTGTAAAATTCTTCTCTGTGTATTGTGTGGACTGTAAGAAAAGGCTGCAGAGCAACTCTATCACTGTGCTGTTCAGATTAAGGCATTCTAGGTTTTGTAGTCAGTGGTAAAATGAAGATGTGGCTAGAGAAGATAGTATAAGATTCTGACTAAGGGCACTACTTCAGGGGCAGAGTTGAAATAGTTTTGGTGTCTGATATGAGAAATGCAATATTAACTGCATAGTTCTTGGATTTCTAAGAGTTTTCACTTGGTAGTATTCACTGAAGTTGCTAATATGTGCCTGCAGCTGTAGCTACACCTTAATGTAGCTTAATGACGATTTTGGAGGGATAATTTTTTTAGTTTTTTAAATGGTCCTAAGATCAGGCCATGTTCCTGCAAATTTGGAGATATCTGCCCCAGTACATTTTGTGGTATAGAGTTAGGGGATGCCCAAGGGGAAATCTACTGTTAACTGTAGTTCCAACCTACTATCTTACTGAGGAAAGAATGATAGATAATGCTTTAAATAACTTTAATAAAAGCAGAATCTTTAAATTGTGTCAAATATTCTGTCATTCAAAATACAATCACTTTCTCTTCTATCACACATTCTTCCTTGTAGCAGGGGTGAATCTTTTATTTCCTTATTGGTTTCATCCCCCACTTCATGCCAAAAAAAAAAAGTGGTTTGGATGCCATCCAGAGGATATGGGATTTGGTAGGTCAATTTTGTTTAAATATTGCTTAGTACTTCCATAGATTAGTTTATCCTGAGGTTGCCTGGGCCTAGTGTAGATAGGTAGGGTAGTCTAAGCACTGAGATAGATAACTTCTGAAGATGCTGCTTGGCTTTATTTAATTATGTTAATGGTCACTAGACACCCTGTAGAGGTTCTTATGGCAGCTCACTTGCTTTGTGGAACCAAATAAGAAGACGTTTTGAAAATCTTTGAGGAAAGTGAAATTAGAGTTCTTGAGCCAGAGGTAATGTTGTACCACAGACTCTTGTTGTAGTTTCTTGACTTCAAAAATGGATCCCAAAAAAAGGTACAGTTTTCTTATTAACCAAACATACGATTTTAAATTGAAGCATCCCTAGTCTTAATTCCATAACCAAAGGTCAGCCTCTTTTGTATGGTTTGCATCGTGATTGAGTGTTAAGAGATGAATGAATGTAACGCCAAACTAAAAAAAATGTTTTCATGTGTGCTTAATTGGCTTGTGCAGAATGAACCTAGAACACTGTGCTTTAGAAACATAATGAAGTGGGGAGTGTAAACTAGTTGGGTTTATTTTTAAAACCTGTTCTTATACAAGGAAAGTCTTTGGAACACTAAACTAGATTGGAGATGAGTTGAATAGGTTAGAATATAAAGTAGGGAAGAATGAAATGGGCAAAATTCTCTGTCAACATAAGGCTTTATTCAAATAAAAATATTCTAGGTTACACATAACTTTCCTTGGTCCTGGATGGTTGAGTCATCAAAGTATTCAGACTGCCAAAACTCCACTCTCTGCATTTCCACTTATGAAGTTCTAGCCAAAAACTGCTGAAAAAAGAGATTACTCCTTATGGGTCGTGTCTCACCCAAATGGAGTGTAATGAGTCTTCAGCATGGAAAGAAACACCAGTGGGGTCGTTAATATTGTAATGGGGAAAAGTAAGACAAACAATGGCTCTGACTTGGAATTTGCCTTTTCCAACTGTCTGTCTGGTGCTCACTTCCATGGCAGTTGGGAATGAGGGGATAATTGGGACTGCTGTGGATCCCAACAGTAATTTCCAGAAATGTTTGTTTCTGCTCCCCCTAATGTCTGCTTACTGTAGGGATTGAGAGCCAGCCACTCCCAACCGAGTAGAGATTGAATAACAGTTTGCATTAACTGCAGACTGTCACCCTTGCAGTATCCCAGTGCAAGAATGGAAATGCAAAACACACACATTCAGGGATGGTTGCGAGGACTGACAGGCAAAAGGATCACATCAAGGTTTAGCAATAGGCACTCCTCGCTGGAGTCTGAAATAAGAGTCTGGTGATGGTAGCTGAATCTGATCCCAGCAGTGGAGGGAGGCAGTCCCAAGCATGAATAGCACCAGGTGGGAGAAGGGAGGCAGTTTTTGGTGTTGCAGCACCCAGGAGCCTAATGGATAATGTGCTGTTGGACCTGCAATGTGAACAGGTGGAAGCAAAACTCAGAGAGGAATACAGGATTGATCAAGCTGTTGGTCAATGAAGTATGGTGTCTTGCCTTCAGCATTTGTCATTCTGGATGTGTCAGAGGAAGTTGGAAACTAAACCAAAAACCATAATGTACCTACCGGGTTGTTTGGTATTAAACATTGCTGAAAGGAACAAAATTACTTCGTAACCTCTCTGGAAATTAGCTTATGCTGTGAAACATGAGATTGGATTTTCCCTTATTTTAACACATCTTGCAAAACTGTACATGTTAGTCATAAAATTATTGAGCTCAGGTGGCACTGCTGGCTGCTATAGTAACAAGGGGTTTCTTAGCCTGTGCAGAGTTAGGTGTTTGCCACTGGCAAAGCTGTAATTTTTAAAATTAATTTTTGATTTCCAGTGTCCTATCACCAGCTGCCACAATGTGGGCCAAGGGGAATGGAGCCTTTGTCTTTTACTCATTTCCTTCCATCTCCTAAGTTAGGAGCCAAGTTCAGTTGAGTGTGGGAGTCTGGGCAGTGTCTTGTCTCCCATCTCCTATTGACACAGAGCTAGGTTCAGAGGACTAGCTGATGTGTAAGCATATCTTCCTCTCCCCGCCCCCATGATCAAAGTATAGTATCTATAGTCAAGTGAGACCACGTTTCCTACTTGGTTTGTAACTTGCAGCTGTGAACTGTGTTGGATCCCCATGGTTTTTAGTTGTGGAGCTAGCCAAAAAGAGGCTATCACGGATAACCTACTTAACATCAGTCTTTCATAAATAATGGTATTCTGCTCCTTCTTAGAAGTTACACAAGATACTATATTACTTTTAAGCATACGTAGAGCCAGAGGAGAAATGTGAGTGAGACCAGTAGCTGATCGCCTTTGCTGAAAATTTTAGAATTAGCACTATGTTAGTGTGGTATTTTGTACATGTGAGATAATGAAGTTTAAAAATAGTTCAGTTGCTCATTTAACCAGTAAAATGCATTTATCCTCAGGTGACCACACCTTTTCATTCTTGCTTTTCATTCTTGTTGGAGCAGCTTCCGGTCTCCTTCTGTGTAAGTGTGCTGCAGGGCAATGTTTCGCTTCAGTCAGACCGGTGCTGCTGCTTTGCCTTGTACAGTTAAACAAGAATTTTGGCTCACAGTGGAAATGCTGGAAATTTAATTACTTATGAGAACCACAAACCCACTGGTTAGAAGCTTTTTAAGTGCGATGTGCTATAAAATCTGTGATCTGTTTGAAATGAGGACTCATATTTTCTCTCACGTCCCTGCCCACAGTAAAGATTTTACAAAACCAGAACTCAATTATGTTCTTTCATCCCCATTTTATATCTGCCTTCCAAAGAAAGCCTATTATGACATCAGGGTTTTTTAAGACTAATCCCTTTTTATAGAGTTGATTTTTTTCATGAACTATCTATCTCAAATACTAGAGATGATTTCACATAACTAATAAATATTACTTAAACTACAATACAGTAGCTAATTCCTAAAATGCCGCCAATACTCCGACAGATGCTCTCCCATCTTTTTTATGTAAATGTACTCCAACCTCCCTGACCCACTTGTCCTCTATTTCTCGATTGACAGCTTTCTTGAAACCCATCCCTTTGTGGTTATTGCTTTAACTCTGTATGGTCTGAAACAGCATCCAGAAATGTTCTGGATTGGATTTCAGTAGGAAAGACTCCTCTGAGTTTAGCCAGTGATACAAATCTATGACAAAGAAGTTTTGTTGGAGGTCTTAAATTGACATCTTTCTGTTATTGATTCCCTGAGGAATAGAGTTTAGTGTAAATTAAATAGAAGAAAGTGGAGCTTTAAAGTAGATTGAGTTCATCATAATGAAGGTTCTCCAACAATGCTACTATTCTGCTGTCTTTAAATATGCCAGTTTTGTATTCGTGCTTCCTGAAAATATAATTGGATATGTTTTGGGGCATAGATTTTCATTCAAATTATAAGTTGTCCCTTTCCTGGCTGTTCAGTCAGCCCATCAGGCCATGCTGTACCTCCTGTTAATTAGATGTAATAAAAATCATCCATAACATACAAAGCAGCTGGTAAACAGAAGCAGGTCCCCTTAATTGTTTCCTTCCATTGTGGCTTTTTTCCCCCTTCCATTTGGCTTTTCTGGCTCTGTTAACGTTCTCGGAAGATGGATTTGTTTTTTATGTGCTATTTAAGAGAAGCTGGAACTGACAGGAATGGTTTAGAGAGGTGGGGATTGCTCTATTTTTTCTGAACATTGTTCTTAACTCCTACATAAAGCTTTTGGAAACAGTCACTTTCAGATTGACTTTACACTTTGAACTTTCACTGTAAAATAATGAAACATTCCTAAAAGATTCAAAGTTGTGTGTATTAAAGGGAAGCCCTCATCTTAAAGTTCACACTCTGTGTGAAAACTTTTACCTACTGTTGATGCAATTGACATTTAAGTTTATTGTAATTACAATATTAAAAGGAAAAGTAGCTTTCTCCATTTTTTTCAGGGTTTTTTTGTGCTTCTGCTAGTGTTTTGCATGTACTCAGTTTCCCCCTGTCTTCTGCATAGCAAGAAGGGACAGAAAAAGGCACTTGAAAGGGGAGGAAAAATATAATTATAAAACCATAAAAATTTCCAGCGGGACTCAGACAGGTGTAGGATTTGAAACTAATTCTACCTTACATTTTGAAATTCACTGGATTTCAAATTGAGTGTTCATCCCATGGAGAGCCAGAGCTAGTATAATATATTTCTCCTTCCCTTGATGAAAAAGCATTTCATAATTAATCCCTGGTTTGGATTCTGGCACATTCAGTGATCTGGTTTGTGTTAGCATAAGCAAAGTTGGCTCTTTGTTTATCGGAATGAATAAGAGAAAGGTACTACATATAACACCATGTTCATAATTTTTGGTTAACAATAGGGTCCCTCCTTTTGCCTCCAGCGTAGCCCTATAATTCTGTGATGTTTAACACTAGAGGCCATACAGTTATTGAACTAAAATAGTGTGTGTGCAATACACTGGCATTTGAGCAGCTTGTTACTAGTACACTAGTAGCCAGTGGTTCCAATTAGAATGGAAAAAAACTGTCCTGAAATTAAACTACTTTTAGTATTGCATTTATAGAAAAGAATAAGCGAAGGGTAATAATGTGCACTGTTTAAGACTAATATGAAGGTAAATACTGTGTCTTATTCCATTAGGAATTCATTTTGTTATCAAAATAATTTGATATACTATAAACATTCTAGAAGGGATTCATCTTTCAGAAAAAAATGAGAGCAGCATAGCTTAAACAGAGCTGAGAGACTAGAAAACTTGTGGTATGTTCCCAACTCTTAACAGTTGTGGTCTGTGTTTTGGATGAATTATTTAACTTCTGCCTCAGTTTTTTATCTGTAGAATGGGGATGCTGCTTGCCCTCACAAAAGTGCAGAAGATTAATTAATCTTGGCACTCAAGAAGATGAAAATACTGCATGTGCTAAATATTTATCTTTATTAATATTTATATTTAAATCACATTTACATTTATTTATTGGGAAACTATGGTGTCAGAAAGCTTCTTTTGTTTTAAACTTTATTGTAGTGATAGTTTAATCAGCCTGAATTTGAGACTGCATGCATTGCTCTGGGTATATTTATAGTTACCAGAGAGCGTATAGAGGCAAATAAAAATTAAGGCAAAAAAATCTGTCCATAAATCTTAATTGTGGTGTCATAAATGATATTGGCTTCTTGCCCAATGTGCATAAAAATAATGCATTGTGTCTCTTCAAATTAACCTGGTGCTTTTGTAAATATATAAAGACCAGGTGTTGTGTGCATTTAGTTGCCCTTGAAACCGGTGAAAAATATTGATTTTTCTATTTAAGGTTTCATTTTTATTCAGTTGATTTATATTCAAAGGAAAATATACATACAACTTGTAGAAAACACTTATAACAGCAGTTTCAACTCAAGTAATAGAAATAGGATCTGGATCCTGTTTCTTTTGATAGTTATATGACACTTCTCAAGAATATTTATTTTCTGATTTATTAGAATGTGCTGATCTGATAATCTTAAATCATGTTAACAAAAACGAAGACAAATTTCATCCTCATCAAAATAACTCCCTACAATCCCTCTGCATTTCAGTCTCTCAAAACCCCGAGTAAATAGGGGAACTTTGCTGGGTAATCTGAAGGTAATCAAACTTGGTTTCTAATGGGCCATTTGGGTTAGTATATTCTGAGGGGTTTGCCGCCTTCTTTGCTCTTTTAGAACTTAGCTGTTTCTAGTTACTTTTTGTGTCAGAATTGCTTCATTGGGATTCAGAATGGCAAGCGATCCATTTATAGTTTAAGACCCCTCAGAGAGTTGCATTTTGGAGTGTTCTGGAAAGAGAGAAGCTGCATTGCACCCATAATTGATTTACAGAACTGAGTTTTATCACTGTTCACGACAGTGAGACAACCAGGAGGGAAACAGGCATCTGCATTCTGCACTGGTTGAAGTTTCTCAGTGTTTTTTCAAAAGCAGCCTCATGTAAAGTTGCACTGATTTGAGGTCACAAAGGCACTAAACACAGATTGGAAGAAGGTGCTCGTGGCTACGTATGCAATCTTGCACTCCAGAAATTATCAGTGATTTAGAAGCAGTCCCATATTGTGGAATAAACACACCTAGTCATAGGGTCAGACATCACCCCTGTTGCCCTCTCCAAATTGTGCCCCTATCAGTATCATTTCAGTTTTGTAGTACTGATCATCAACCAACTGGAACTCATTTGAGCCGCAGTCTTTGACAAGCACTGGGAGAGTCAAGAGACCTTTCATGTGGATGTAAGAAAAGGCTGTGGTATTTGCATACTTGGCATGGCAGCCAGAACTGTAGCATCGGTCTCATCTAGTGGCCTCCCATATTGAGCAGGAAGGATGAGAGCACAGATCCCTGCAAAACAGGAGAACCTTTGAGATAGATGAGTCCAGTACCACCATTTGGGATCTCTGAGAGGAAAAAATGAACCACTCCAGCAATACCATCTGCCACAATCGGAGTTCAGTGGTATGATTAAGAGGTCTTTTTAAAAAAAAAAAAAAAAAAGTGTGAACACCTGACCATCCATTTCTAGAAGACAATTTTCAGGAGATCAGATAGACATGGTTTTCTTTCCATATTCATGCCTAAACTCAGATTGAGAAGGAGGTCAAAGAAGTCAGGAGAATTTCAGAAAAGAGTTGCCTCTTCACAAACAATACATATCTTTCTCCCAAAAAGTGATCCGAGACAGGGATATGTGTGCTTGGGAAGACTGGGGTGCTGATTTGGTGGGGAGGCTAGTTACATAGTCAGTATTCATAACTTCAGATACAAAAATGATACATGCATACAACATGCAAAACAAATAAGATAATCGTATTCAGCAAATCAATTCAGTAAAAAAAACTTTTCCAGTGACACCGCACATGACTTGGATAAAATACATCATAATTATGTCATAATCATATCACTATGAGGAATATGAGGTGCAGTGTCACAATGGCATTAAGATTTTTTCAAAATCTGATATAGTGAGTATGTTCATCATGTAAAATGAATCTTTTCATTGGTCTGTTTTCATGAGTCACTGTATCTGGTTATTGGGGAGCCAGTTCAATTTTTTCTACTTGAAAAGAAGCAGTTTTAACAAAGAAAACAGTTGTTTTTTCTTTTTGGCTGACACCTTGCTCTGAGTAACATTAGGAAACTTTTCTCAGCTGTGCAACCAAAGGCCTGGTCTGCACTAAGGGGGGGGATCAATCTAAGTTACGTAACTTCAGCTGTGTGAATAACATAGCTGAAGTCGACGTACTTAGATCTACTTACCGCAGTGTCTTCACTGTGGTAAGTCGATGGCTGACGCTCCCCCGTCAACTCCGTCTGCACCTCTTGCCCTGGTGGAGTTAAGTGCTCAGCAGTCGATTTATCTTGTCTAGACTAGACGCAATAAATCAACCCCCGCTGGATTGATTGCTGCAGGTAATGTAGACAAGCCCAAAAGTATAGATCTGTGTTTTGTTATACGCCTTTTGGTGCCAATGGGAACATGGGTATTGCGATACTAAATCAGACCTGAGGTTCATCTGGTCCAATATCCTATCTCTGGTGATAGCCAGTATATCAGAGGAAGGTATAGGAACTGCACAGCAGGCAAATGTGAGATAATCTAACCCTCCAGCCCACCTCCTCCAGCGCCTACATATTAAGTCACATCCTAATCTTTAATAGTTAGAATGGTTTATGATCTGAAGCCATGAGGTTTAATATTCCTTCCAAAACTTTTGTTTCCATTAATTATAATTCTGGATGATATTGTTATCCAGGTAGTCCCTGTCAATTTGATGAAGGCACTGCTGGCCAGGTCCTGGATTAGAAGTTAAGGATACCCCCAAAGAAGAGGATCTATAGTTACATTTCCTTTGAGCATATTACAGATCAGTTGTGTCTCCAGAAATCATTTTGAGGGTGCAGTTTCCCAAGGTCACTATTCCTACTTTCCATTTGTTTAAGTATACCTGGTGTGCAGTAGAAATATAGAGGAGATAAGAAAAGCTTTATTTTTTTAGAGAGACTTTGTCAATAAGTATGTCTCACTGTGTTCTAAGGTAATATGTCTCACTGGTATTTTTTTAAACTTTCCCTGTTAAGAAAGAGTAACTTTCTCTTCAATTGGAGAAATAAGGTTCAATTTCTGTTGGTAACCAATGAGACTTCATTTAGAATACAATCTCTGTATTAGTGAGTTAGCCAGCAGAACTCTTCCTTCTGTAATAATTTAGCTTTATTTAGGGGAAAAAACAAACATAAAACCCCACCATTTAAGTCATAACATTCAGGGGAGAGTCTTCATGTCCTAGGGAAAAAACAAGAGCAAAGTTAATATATTGACTACTTATCCGAGTAATATTTTTGAAATAAGCCTGTTGCAAAGGCATATGACTATATAACCATATGTAACCATTATAAGCAAAGCATGAGTTCTCGTATATTTGACTTTTTAAATCTCTTTACAGAGAATGAAAATGGTCTGTTGGATTTAATGATATATCTGAACACTTTTCTGAAAGCAGTCCAAAAAGGAATCACTATTCTTGTATATAAATGTTTACACTTTTTTTGCTGCTTTTAATGCTTTACCATCCTTTTGATTCTGAACCAATAGGATAACTTATTAGCTATAATGAGTGACTAGAATTTTCATGGTCTGATGTACACCCATATTATATTAATATTTAATTAAGTCATAGAAGATAGAGTTCATTGTCTTTTTGGATTGTCCATTCCCCTACCAGCACATGAAATACTACCTCAGATAGACTCATCTGTTAAACTGATATTACTCTTGGTCTTTTTATTTAAAAAAAAAAAAAAAAAGCCATTCACTTTTTCATTTGTCTGTCAGAAACACTGCTCAAGAGACGGTTTTCCCCAATAAAGGAATAAAAATCTTTCCTTAGTAGCAATAAAGAGGAAATCCCAACCTCCATGTCAGCCAGATCCTCTAGGTCCTTCTTGGGCTCCATGATGTAATGCCAGCCTTTGGGGTCCCTGTTCACTCAAGTGAAGTGGTGAGCATGTGAGCCATCAGTTTCTACAAAATGTAAGTTTTGGTTTAAAAATTGTGACCTTTACGGCTGCAAAGAAAAATTTTTTCAAATAAAAACCAAATCCAAAGTGATGCCTAAATGGTTAGATATATCAACCAAACACATTTGGCTGGGTGTACGTACAAATAGCTGGAGTTACTGTAATAACCACTGGAAGTGAACTTCAAAAGCAACTGGGAAAAGACTGCTTATCACCAGGAAACCTAATAGCAAAATGCTAGATATCTCACGTTCTCTATATTTGAGCACTTTACAAAATAAGATAAGACCAGAGTGCTTATTCAAAGTTGGTTTAGTGAATCACAGTAAATGTTGAAGACTGTTAGAATAGCAGGCTAATTTGTCTTATTTTTTACTCTGCCATAAGCTACACAATTATTTGGAAAAGTCAGAGCTCCAAGTTCAATACTAGGCTCTTGCAGCCAACTATCACTTATATCAACTGACTATGGGCTTGTGCTGAGTAGGGATATTGGCTGAACGTTGCCAAACTGTTTCTTGACTTTAGCAAAGCTTTTGACACGGTCTCCCACAGTATTCTTGTCAGCAAGTTAAGGAGGTATGGGCTGGATGAATGCACTATAAGGTGGGTAGAAAGCTGGCTAGATTGTCGGGCTCAACGGGTAGTGATCAATGGCTCCATGTCTAGTTGGCAGCTGGTATCAAGTGGAGTGCCCCAAGGGTCGGTCCTGGGGCTGGTTTTGTTCAATATCTTCATAAATGATCTGGAGGATGGTGTGGATTGCACTCTCAGCAAATTTGCGGATGATACTAAACTGGGAGGAGTGGTAAATACGCTGGAGGGGAGGGATAGGATACAGAGGGACCTAGACAAATTGGAGGATTGGGCCAAAAGAAATCTGATGAGGTTCAATAAGGATAAGTGCAGGGTCCTGCACTTTGGACGGAAGAACCCAATGCACAGCTACAGACTAGGGACCGAATGGCTAGGCAGCAGTTCTGCGGAAAAGGACCTAGGGGTGACAGTGGACGAGAAGCTGGATATGAGTCGGCAGTGTGCCCTTGTTGCCAAGAAGGCCAATGGCATTTTGGGATGTATAAGTAGGGGCATAGCGAGCAGATCGAGGGACGTGATCGTTCCCCTCTATTCGACATTGGTGAGGCCTCATCTGGAGTACTGTGTCCAGTTTTGGGCCCCACACTTCAAGAAGGATGTGGATAAATTGGAGAGAGTCCAGCGAAGGGCAACAAAAATGATTAGGGGTCTGGAACACATGAGTTATGAGGAGAGGCTGAGGGAGCTGGGATTGTTTAGCCTGCAGAAGAGAAGAATGAGGGGGGATTTGATAGCTGCTTTCAACTACCTGAAAGGGGGTTCCAAAGAGGATGGCTCTAAACTGTTCTCAATGGTAGCAGATGACCGAACGAGGAGTAATGGTCTCAAGTTGCAGTGGGGGAGGTTTAGATTGGATATTAGGAAAAACTTTTTCACTAAGAGGGTGGTGAAACACTGGAATGTGTTACCTAGGGAGGTGGTAGAATCTCCTTCCTTAGAGGTTTTTAAGGTCAGGCTTGACAAAGCCCTGGCTGGGATGATTTAACTGGGAATTGGTCCTGCTTCAAGCAGGGGGTTGGACTAGATGACCTTCTGGGGTCCCTTCCAACCCTGATATTCTATGATTCTATGAAACAGTATTAAGTGGCTACTTTCTCTGTAATTGGTTGCTAAGAGACTCACTGGTTAACTAGAAATTCAAGAATACGTCATTCAGTGGTCTGGTTAAGTGAGGTATCCACAATGGTATTAATGGGGAAAAATGACACCCTGCAGGAAAAGGTGGGGGAGGGGCGAGGAATAGAGGCATAGGTTCTTACACGAAGCATCTGCATTTTTTAATTCTTTGATTGTAAGTAACTTTTGTCTCCTCTTTGTATTGTACTTGTTTTTCTCAACAGTTGCCTCCTAGACTTCACAGAAGGTGTGATATGACCATTCTTTGGCTAAGTCCAGGGTTAAAGAATTTTTAAAGCCATGTAACAGTTTGTCCGGCATGTGTGCCAACGGCCCTTTTTTTGTTATAACTTGGTTTGGTGACCACCCTCACCCCGAAAAAACCATGGCCCTTCGGGAGAGGTTTGAAGGATATTTATGTATGTCTGGTCAGTCTTCTCTATTGCATTGTCTCTGTAGTTATGGGATGGGCACCTTTAGGGACTTTTATCAATTTTAAATGAATTATGGTAGCCAAACGTGGTTGTTTTGGGAGGGTGGACAGGACTTAACTTTGCTCTCTGCTGACTGTTTTGGGGAAAAAATTAACATAAAGTAAACAGAACCACCAAGGGATATACAAGGGACTTTCACACAGAAGTTAGAAGACCTTGACTTTGCAGATGACATCAGCTAGCTATCATATACTCACAGATACATGCAAGCCAAAATAAATTATCTCCAGGTCTGTGCACAATTAGTACAGTTGAAAATCAACAGTGAGAAAACTGAAATCGTGAGAATCAACACACAAGAAGCACCAATAACACTTTCTGGAACTGAAATAGAAGAGGTCTGATATTTCACGTAACTTGGCAGCATTGTAAATGCAACAGATGGAACAGATGAAAACATTAAAGCCAGACTAGTGAAAGCCAGACACCCATTTGTAACAATAAAGCTAATCTGGAGAAACAGAAATCTTGCCCTCCAAATTAAACTTTGAATATTTAATACCATTGTAAACTTGGTCTTACTGGATGATGCTGAAACTTGGGAGACTTATTAAGACTTTGCTGTCTAAACTCCAATTTTTCATAAACCGCTGACTTAGACAAATCTTCAATATCAGATGGCCAGAAAAAAATCACAAACGAAGAATTCTGGAGGAGGACAAAACAGAAACTGATAGGACAGGAATGAAAATGGAGGTGACTAGAACATACATGGAGGAAAGACCCAAAGAACATAACAAGACAGGTATTATACTGGAACCCCCAGAGCAAGAGACAACAAGGGTAACATGGAAATGAACAATAGAAGCAGAATAGAAAGCTATCAAAAGGACATTGGAAGAAGCCAAGACTGCAGCAGGATACTGGCAAAGATGAAAGGCAGCAGTGGGAGTCCTTATGTTCTGGCCTAAGAGAGAGAGAATTCATTTTAAAGCTAGGCTATTTACAAGCATTTTGATGAGGAGAGCCCCTCCCTGTAGCTTCATCTGTGTTCTCTGCATAAATGTGATGGGGAAGGTGAGTCCCAGGGAGTGCCTGTAACACTGGGAGTTGGGGGTTTGCGGGGCAGCAGGTCTTATCATAGAGCAGCTTAGAATAAATAGATGGCAAGGAATTTGTATTAGCTTTGACTGTGAGCTGTTTTGAATTTTGGTGCTGTCTGTTGTATAAAATTTGCTCAATTCTTTTTTGCTGAAATTGAAAGGACCCCTTCTTCCCTAATTCAAGTAGCGTTTAGCTAATTTTGACATCTCCTGAAAATAACCTGAATCAAATTAATTCAGTTGGTTTCCAGCTTCCTGGTGGTTTGAGGGGCAAGGAGGGAGAGCTTTTTTTCCATTCTGTGTCTTGAGGAAGCTGAGACTATGTAAAGAACATATTCCCACAGCACTGAGGGGTTCAAACAAAGCTATTTCCGTTTGGAAGCAGGCTGCTGGATTGCAAAGCAAGGCACAGGCTACTTACTGCCTGCAGGCATTGTGAGTCCAAGCACGTACACTTACATCACCATAGTTTGAACTTGCATTTTGTGAAGTTTGTATAAAAAGAGCTGACACTGGGTAGGAAATGAAGATTCAGGGGGTCAGTGGGGCACAGAGTAGCAGCATTTGTTACTTTCCATTTGTAATCCAAAATCTTCATTGGCTTGATAAGACACTGAGTCGCATGATTTAAGTTGCATTGTCTTTAGTTTTTATCCTGTTTGGTATTGTACATTCTTTTCTGATTGAGATTAAACAAGACGGAGTGATTAGAATTAGGCTTTTGTGAAGAGGTGTGATTGGTATTACTGTTGTGAGGGAAAAGGTTGATTTATCTGCTGTTTCTTGGATTCTGTGACTGCAGATTGTTTCTGTTTTAGTGCAACATCAAATATAAAGCAATAGCAGAGCTGTCTAGTCCAGTTAAGGGAGGGGTTCACTTGGCATATAGAAGTTTACATTTCCCCATACAGATCTCAAATGATAGGTCAGTAGATGCAGTTTTTAACTGGTTCTTAAATAAAAGAATCTAAACTCACTGCCATCCATTTGGGTGGCAGTAACCTCTTTACCATTATTTTCCTGACAGCAGCCAAGTGCACAGTGATTTAAAAAGCTCACTCAGGCATCTTGTTCCTAACTTCCTTTGGCAGAGGCCATAGACTCTTTTCAACAACTTTGTGTACAAACTCTTGTGGAATAAAGGGAATTGTTTAACTGTTCCACTTAGCTCCTGATTGGGACAGAAAGATTTGTGGTGTGTGGGATGGCAGAGTGAAGAAATAAGGATTTTACTTCTATGTCTTACTCAAGGAACTGGTTCCCTGCCATATTTCATGTCTGGGTATTCCAGTGGCTCATCTTTCAACAGGAATTAGTTGAAATAGAAGAGGTCTGATATTTCACGTAACTTGGCAGCATTGTAAATTATACAAGGGTTTGTATAATGTTTTGCATCAGCTACCTAATGAAAATTATCACCTTATTTGGAAAGAAAATATCTGTGTTCATTGATTAATCCTTTTGCGTAATTAGTAATACAGTAGAATATGAGAAAATCTGATCTTCCCATGCTTTGAAAACACATCATAGCAGCTTGGCATATTTTTGGAGTTTCAAAACCAGGCCAGAGGTATGTATCTATAATTTGTTTCTGCTTGTGTCTTAACATGTTCTTCACTGAAACATTACTGTCTAAAAGGAACACAAAAGCATTTGCTAACGTGTGTCATGTATCTTTTGTGGATAGTAAGGCAAATTAAGTTCCAGAACTAATCTGCCTTTCCTGTGCTGGTCTATTTGTCACCCTCAGTAGTGTTGGATTCTGGTCTCTGACCATTTCAGCACTGAAGTTGAAAGAGTTTTCGTTGCATCTCCATTTCTAAAGTGCTTTGGCATTCTTTTGGTAAAAGGTACAACATAAATAATAATTTTCTAATCACTTAGGTCAAATTCTAAAGCAGTATTAAATGGTAATCTACTATCATTTATAGACTCTTTTTTTCCCTTAAAGAATATTGACATCACAAACTTCAGCAGCAGTTGGAATGATGGGTTGGCCTTCTGTGCAGTCCTCCATACTTACCTCCCAGCTCACATTCCGTATCAAGAACTGAACAGCCAGGACAAGGTACAGTATTATAATATCCAGTTTAGCCTATGTTAACTGAAAATATAGTTAAGCTTAAAAAAAAAAAACTTAAGACAGATTAAAAAAAATACATATAATGGATGGGCATGCAACGGTAGAGAAACAAAATTGGGATTACTTGTTGCATTAAAATTGTAAATGGGAGCATGACTATATTACTTAAATTAGTTAAGCGTGGTTATAAAATTAAGACCTATCAATTATTTGAGGCCATTGGACAAATGAGAACTTTGGGACAAAGTTAAGAAGACTTCAATGAGCGAACATAAATGTTAAGAAGAACAGGAGTACTTGTGGCACCTTAGACTAACAAATTTATTAGAGCATAAGCTTTTGTGGGTTACAGCCCACTTCGTCGGATGCATAGAATGGAACATATAGTAAGATAGATATGTATATAATCTTACTGTATGTTCCATTCTTTGCATATGTTCTATGTATACAAACATACAGATAAGTTAGAAGTTACCATACAAACTGTGAGAGGCTAATGAGTTAAGATGAGCTATTATCAGCAGGATTTAAGGGTGGCAATTTTGCAACAGAAAAGCTTCAAAAACAGACTCCAACTAGAAACTGCTGAGCTTGAATTAATATGCAAACTAGATACCATTAACTTGGGTTTGAATAGAGACTGGGAGTGGCTGAGTCATTACACATATTGAATCTATTTCCTTAAGTTAAGTTCCTCATACCTTCTTGTCAACTGTCTAAATGGGCCATCTTGATTCTCACTACAAAAGTTTTTTTCTCCTGCTGAGAATAGCTCATCTTAACTCATTAGCCTCTCACAGTTTGTATGGCAACTTCCAACTTAACTGTATGTATATATAATATCTTACTATATGTTCCATTCTATGCATTCGATGAAGTGGGCTGTAGCTCACAAAAGCTTATGCTCTAATAAATTTGTTAGTTTGTAAGGTGCCACAAGTATGCCTGTTCTTTTTGCGGATACAGACTAACATGGCTGCTACTCTGAAACCCATAAATTTTAACGTGAGGAGATAACAAACAGTGGGTGGAAAGGGCTTTCAGTTGAGGTGATACAATTCAGTAGTCTTTAACCAAAATGTTCCCTGTTGTTTAATGTTAAAGGTCTGAAATTCAGCAACTTGTGTGCTTTGGAGTAGTTTATTCCCTTTTTTTGGGTGATAGGATGTGTTTTTGTTGAACATGCTTCCATCCCATATTGTTCAGGGTGTCTATTGCTTTCCTCCAGAGCAAAATTTAAAATCAGTGTTTTAGAGGAAAAAAAGTTAAAGATAAATTGGGAAAAAGAATAATCTCAATTTTTTTCCAATGTGTTGTAATTCGTACCCACGGAGACATCTTCCAGAGATGCATTGTTAATAATCTCCGTGACAAATGCAAAAAAAAATTCTTAACAGAGGCAAAGGGATAATTTATTACTTTTGCCATTTTTATAGACAATTAAATAATTTTTCACCTTAATGAATCACCTGATTCTTATTGTTCAGTCCATTGGTATATATTAAATAATTGTTTCTTAATATCTTATGTTTTCCTTTTTTCTCTTTAAATATCGTCTTTACAGCCCTCTGTTTCTTCTAAGACTTAATGCTGCAGCTTTTTACTTGTGTAGAGCTATATTTTATTTGAAATTCAATTTAATCTTTATCATGTATCCATATTGATATTAAAGTTATATCTGGTTTTACATAAACACTAAGACTGGTAAGAGCTAAGAGAAGAATCCTCCATGAGCTGCATTGGACATTGGTATAAAGATTTATTTCATATGGTATCTGTTACTACTCTAAGGAGTGCTATAGGATTACCTAGAATAGATTAATAAAGGTATATATTTCTCCTGAGTGCATCTCCACCACCTCTATAAAAGTGGCTACAAGTACCTCTTATTGATTACCATTGCCAGGCTATTGTACTTTTTATCAAATGAAGTTTTAAAAGTTATATTTACCTCTTATTTGAACAATTCCTCTAATGGTTGAAGTTTAGAATCTTATTAAACTTATTATTTCCCAAACTTTGCTCAGTATTCACTTATTCTCCTTATTTGATAACGTTTAATTTAAAATGCAATCCCTTATAGCTGCATCTTTCTTATACAAACAGATGTAAAAACATATCCCTCTCCAGAATTAACAAAATTCTTTCCCTACTTATTTGATACTTTGGCTTTTGTGGGGGGTTTGTTTTTTTTTTAATTTTATCTGTGGCAAATTAAAGTCCCCAGTTATCACTGTCCTAGCATTGTTGAAAAATCTTTACCCCAATCCAGCAGGTAGTAAATACTTCCTACAGACATTCATGTATCCCTAGTACAGAATGATGCCTGTGACACATCTTTATAAATAGAAAAGGAGTACTTGTGGCACCTTAGAGACTAACCAATTTATTTGAGCATAAGCTTTCGTGAGCCACAGCTCACTTCATCGAAGCTGTAGCTCACGAAAGTTTATTCTCAAATAAATTGGTTAGTCTCTAAGGTGCCACAAGCACTCCTTTTCTTTTTGTGAATACAGACTAACATGGCTGCTACTCTGAAATCTATCTTTATAAATGTGATTTCGTTATAAACTCTAGCTGAAGTCAATACAGGGTTTTATTAGAAATGTTTTCAAGCAGCAAGTCCGTTAAATTTTAAGTAGTTTCCCTTCTGTTTTCATATAAATGTTGCATTACATTTACAGAGAAGAAACTTCACTCTGGCCTTTCAGGCAGCTGAAAGTGTTGGCATCAAATCCACTCTGGTAAGTGTTAAGTTAAATGGATAATGTCCTGTTTATTAAATGTCTTTTATACCTTGCACAATGAAGCTCTGTGACAGAAAGATTACTGTGTTTTGGGCCTGAAGCAATATAATGAGGACAGTTAATTTGCCCCAGAGTGATTTGTAAAATGGTTGTATATTTTGTATGAAGCCTGCTTTTCCATGTAGACATTGCTGTTCACCTGAATTTTTCTGTTTTTCTTGGCTTCTTCCTTGACAGGGCAGGTATTTTGTCTTGTGACAAACTGTAGGATATAAAGAAACCATTAATATTCAAAACAATACAGCCAAGCTAAAATAGAGTACAGGTGAACTGCTCACAGATACTCTGGCCTGGGAAGTCTGCAGGGCAGACATACTAGGCTTCTTACACAGCCTGGTATTTGTCTGTGCTGGTGGCTTAAGGAACTGTGGGTACAACCTACATTCTAGATTTGGGTTTACATTTCAAATTGTTTGAATTTAGTAGAATTCTGAAGGTGCAAATCAAACCCTTGAAAGTTGTTTTTTTCAATAAAGTAGGAAGGTCATGATTTCTGTGGTCCATCTGTTAGACCAGCAAATGGTCCAAACTATTGTTGGATAGAGGGGCTTTCTTTGTCTTCATAATCAAGCACTGGCAACATTAATAGAAAATTTGATACTAGGTCTGTAATGAATTAAGTTTTTAACTGTGAAACTGTTTCTCTAACAATAGTTAAGAGGCTTTGTAATTCCTACAAGAAGAAATTCCTGAGCAGAGTTGAAAAGAATTACTAATTGTCATTATGAAAATAATTATCAGAAGAGGAAGACTTTTCTGAAGCCATTGAATTGGAAGAAACCCAAGCCCTGGTAGATGTCTCCAGCAATTCAGCTAGAATTGCCAGGACCAGAAAAAGAATTTAAATAACTCATTAGGACTTGTGTAACTGGGATTCTAGCAAAGCTGCCATTGAGTTAGCGATTCACAATGCTATATAGTCAGACATTTAAAAATAGCACTTTCCTTGATCCTTATCAAAACCTCTGACCAGCCATTGTATTTGTTCACAATGGAGATGCAACTACTGAGAATTTTTAAATACCTCAGAAGTTAGTGATTTTGAAATGTGAAGATTTTTACCAAATGCAGATATAAAAATAGACTATTGAGAGCAGCTGTAGAAATGCCAGCATGCAGTTAGCTACAGTAAAATGGCATTGTGATGTTCCCCTCTGGTGTTGTCTGGACCAGTGATCTGCTAGGCCACTCCAGTCCTTGACTCTGGGAGCCAGCCTTACCCTGATCTGCTGTGAGATCCCCTGTTCGAGAACCCCCTTGCACAGCCTCTGGCATGTAAGCTGCTCCCTGCTACTTGCAAGCTAATGACACTAGCCAATATGTCCAGTCCCAGAAACAACCATAGGAACCTCCGTCTTACAGTGTCCAGTTATGCCCACTGGATGCTGCAAGCTTATATAAATTCATCAATTTAACAAAGAAATTGATATGTACCAGGCTTGTAATCCCAAGGGGAGCCTCTGACACACTTCAAACCAAACACACTGCTTCAGATAGAATAAACAAACAAATTTATTAACTATAAAGATAGATCTTAAGTGATTATAAGTCAAAGCATAACAAGTCAGATTTGGTCAAATGAAATAAAAGCAAAATGCATTCTAAGCTGATCTTAATACTTTCAATGTCCTTAACAACTTATATGCTTCTCACTGCTGGCTGGTTGCCCTTCAGCCAAGCTCTCCCCTTTGTTCAGCGTTTCAGTCGCTTGGTGGTGTCTGTAGATGTAGGTGTGAGAGAGAGAGAGCATGGCAAAATGTCTCTCCCTTTTATAATGTCCTTTCTTCCCTCTGGGCTTTGCCCCCCCCCCCCATTTCAGGGTTAGGTGAGCATTACCTCATTGCAGTCCCAAACTGCCCAAAGGAAGGGGGTGACTCCCTCCAGGGTCTAACAGATTCTTTTGTTGCTGCCTAAGCCAGTGTCCATTGTTCCTGTGAGGCTGGGCTGGGTTTGTCTCATCCATGCCCTGCTGAGGTGTGAACTACCTCTCTGTTCTTGGAGCGTTTTTGCACGGGCTTGCTTTAAGCCATGAGGATACATTTTCAGCCTCATAACTATATACATCAAAATATAATGTATAACTTTACTATAACATTACTGTAACAACTATTATAACGTCACTATAACAGCCATGCTCAGTGCATCATGAGCCTTCTGAAGACACCCAACATAACCAACTTTGCATTGGATACCACACAATCATTTTATAAGGATGAACATGGGAGTGTAGGGTGTCCCCCCCGAGGTACAGAGTGTCACAGGCAGTTTCCTCTCCCTTGACATTACAGTACATAACGGTACTAGAAAGTGTACTTTACAAGATACCTGGAACTGGCTGACCAAAAACTATCTTAAAATGTAATCCCTACACATGCAGACACTTTCATAGGCTCAGGTACATCCAAACTGAATTAAATTTTATAAGAGGAAATTGTATCTTTCAAAGGGAAAGTTCGTTAGCAGTATATGCAGCATACACTGTGTGTTTTGTGTGGCAAATGGTCATTGTGTCTACAAATGTTAATGAGGGTAACATTAGGGAAAATTATTTCAGTTGTTCCTTGAACAGGGTGTTTTGACTACTCACAGCTCCTTTCATAAAGTGAACTCTAACACAATAATTGCTATTTCTGTTTGAACTCTATTAAAAATCCCTTCCTTTGCGTACAGGTTCCATGCGTAGATTGTGGAGGAAGATGTATCCATCTTACTTGTTTGTAAATCTGTTTACGCACTTATGGTGCAATATAAATAATTAGAATAGTTTGAGATCAGTTCATAGTTTTGTGAGGTAGGAATTAACTCCTCACGTTTTGCCTCTCCTTCAGATTACATATTTTACTAGATTTGGTAATGCTCATTTTTCCTAGTTAAACATCTACCTTGGAAATCACTATACCAGTGGTGGGCAACCTGACAGGCTGCATGCAGGCCGCAGATTGCCCACCACTGCACTATACTGTTGTAAAGTGACGCTTGACAGTGCCAAGTAAAAAGGTTGACCGTGAGAGAGCAAGTTTGTGCCAGGACATTTGTTACAAAGCTAGACCTTGATCCTGCTATTGAAAGTGCATGTGCGGTTGCAGATATCTGCATGCGTGCCATTAACTGCAGCATTGGGGTTCTTGTGTTTCAAAACTGAACTGTTTTTATTGTTAGCAGTATTAAATGAGAAGAAACCTGAGGTATACTCTGATATTGGACTCATGAACTGCAGGTCACAAAGTTAATGTTGCTTTTCAATGAAATGGTAGCCCTTTGCAGATGGCGCAGAAATAACTGTTTTAAACTTTTAAGTCGTGAAGTACCTTTCACCATCTGAACTTTGCAAATGACATGCTGAGCAAAATGGAGATCTTTCCCTAAGCTTTTCTCAGAGTGGGAGCTTTACAGCTTTGATGAGCACTGCTTTGACATGAACTTGCAAGGTGGTAATTAATAATTTTGATCTTCTTTTTGTGACAGGACATCAATGAAATGGTGCGAACTGAGCGTCCAGACTGGCAGAATGTCATGCTGTATGTTACAGCAATTTACAAATACTTTGAAACCTGAAACCTTGTTAATCCAAAAGATTTGCAGGGTGGAATCATCACTAGCTGCCAGACAGAAACATGACTGAAATGCTAATCCCAGATTCATTAAAATCTGGCAACATTCATGTCCCCCAACCTTCAGTGACGCTATCATGGATTGTCTCAAACTGCTTCAGCCAACAAACCTTGTAACACAGGTTAGAAGCAAGAACTTGTTACCGGTGTACTAGGCATATCACATGGTATTGAGTTATCCAAATTAATTACGTAGCCTAATAAAACTGACCTTCTAGGAACTGCCTTTACATCCAGACTTCTTGAAGTTTTCGTATTTCCGTAAGAGAGACTGAGGTGTATAATGCTGTAGCATATACAGGATTGAATGTACAGCTAGAACTATGAGAAGGAAAAGGATGAAACAGCATCATAATCAATTTTCTCTACTATCAGAAACCACAGTGTCTGGGTGAATATTCTACCCTTATATACACTGCACCCCAATACAGTAAAAATCTTAATAGTAACTGAAGTTACTGTCTTCATTATTTTTCCTCCTCTAATGTGCACAATATTCAAGGGAAAGGAGCTTTTATTCTGTCAGGCTTACTTGACGAAAAGTGCTCTCAACACCTGGACAAATCTGGCGCAGAAGAACTCTTCAGTGTAAAGCTCTGTTTAAGCCTACCTCTGTCACACAGTAACGTGGCTTCCAACTTTATCTAATGGATTATAAGGACTAGCACATACAATTCCTGGCTTGAAGAGTATACTGTATTTACAAGGAGTTGTATTTCATATAATTTTCTGTGCTTCCATTATAACTAATGAGATTAATCAAGAATTTATCCTCGTAGAACTTGTCTCTATCCCCTTCTTCCTTTGCCTGCATAGCACACATAGAAATGCCGATCTTTCCTTTCCAGCAATACAAGCATACAGTGTCTCTGATTTCAATGGTGGAATTATGCCAGTGGGATTTCTCCCTCTACAGAGAAGATAATTGTCAGTAATGGGATGTCCAGCTTTGCAGTGTTCCATGTACACTTTTCTTTGGATCTTGCAGATACTGGTCTAACTAAAAGAAAGCAAAACATGCTATGAAGAGAACTGTAGTGGAATTAATTTTTATGTAATCCTGTTCCAATCTGGAATATTGTATCACAAAGACTAATGCTCCTGAGGAAAGAATGAAAAGCTTTGGTCTGCTCAGATTGTATTCTCCTAAAATGCCCCTCCGTTCATGTGGCAAAACTCTCTAGGCAAAAGAGTTCAAGCAAGTGCCTTAAATATCCTTGAGTTGGTAGACCCTGGAGCTCCAGGGCACTGTGCAAAACATTAGGAACTCAGAAGGATTTCTAGTGGCAAACTGACGTGTGTTGTTAAAATGATTTTTGTAATCCTGTACTTGTCATACCAAGAGGAGGCCTTCACCCTACCATTGTGTTCCTGCCTCTTACTTCCCTACATAGATAGCAACAGTTAAGCCACAGGAAAGAGCCTCTCTCTAATGTTGAGCTGAAGCTTTCATTTGATGACCACCTTTATAAATACACTTAACCTACCAACAGCCCTGTTAGAAACAATGATTCTGTTATTCCTATTGTGTGCCTATAACTCTTATGGACAGTTTGAATGAATAGATGTTAACAACTCAGTGAATGCAACTGTGCTTGGCAACTATTAGTGCTATCAGGAATGGAAAAAACACTGATTCAAATTAAAACTATATAGCCAGTCAGAATAGCTAGAGCCCTGAAGAATGTAACCAATCTGAAGAGGGGGCATTTCAGCATGCCTCTGGCATTTAAACAGACCTCGCACCTCTTAACTCCTATATTATAAAGCTCAACTAACTCTTAAATTCTGATCAGTGTCTGTAGTGGAAGGAATAAAACAAATGTCTTTAGTGATGGGGGAAGGGTTTATTAAATGTCTGGTAAATAACCATTTAGTCCAAAGAGAGGACACTTGGAGAAGTTTCCAGAGAAGCTGTTTCTGGTGACTACTTCCTCTCAGATTGGGAGGCTAATGTTAGGCAAGAAGCTAAAAATTCTCAGGCTGTGAGTAAACAGGCTTGAAGATCCTCAGCAACCAAGAGAAAACGGTTGCAGAAGAGACTTCAAATAAAAATATCTTCATAAGAGTTGAATAGAAAGAAGTGGGAAATGTACACTATCACTTTCACAAACTGCTGAAATCCCATTTCTGCACTTTTATGCTATGGGAGGCTGTTTTCTTTTCCTTATGAATTTAAGTTGTCTATTTACAGTTGCATCATTTTATTTATTACATTAAGATTGAAAAAAAATTCTAATTAAAAAGATAGCACTCCTTACTCTAAATTCACTAGTAACCTATTTCTTTAACATAGTTTGAGCCAAGGGCTAATTTTAGCTATTTTTCTGCAAAGTGGTGTCTGAACTTTACTTGCCTGGAAATCTCTGTTGTTAATTGTAATAATATTGATCATGTAAACATCCATAAAAAGGGAGCTCCAGTTTTTCAACTATATCCAGTTAGGCAACATGATAGAAGCATTAAGAAAATGCAGAGATGGAAGTTTTAAAATAATAAACATAGACCTTCATTAGAAATGAAGAAATCTACAGATTGCTTCTTGGCGCGATCTGTCTGTTTTGGTGGGTTTTGTTTTTGTTTGTTTGGGGGTTGGTTTTGGGGTTTTTTTTGTTTGTTTGTTTGGTCTGAAGTTATACTTGGTGTTGATGGTACACAGGTATTGGAGTTACATCTGGAAAGAGGCATGTGGCTCCATAAAGAAATTTCCGAGACACACATCTGAGCCTTTACAAATAGAATACTGTGCTTCTGACACAATGAAAGGATATTCAAGAAAGGGATGGAAGAAATAAAACAAACTGAACCCTGGTACCCAGTAACAGAATGTTCAGAAAGGCGGAAACAACAAATCTCTCCTTTTGCTAATTGGAAGAATGACTTATGTAACCTTTCTGGATAGAAATAATACTCTTCAGTATGGTTCCAACTCATACTTCACCCTGAAAGGGCCAGTTCGCTTACACATTGTAGAGTGCAAGCTTTGTGCTGTTTGACTTGATATTTTTGTTCTGTTTAATGTACTTAAAATGCCAAACAATATATGGTAGATTTATTTTTATTGCATTTTAGTATGTGCCTTGCAAATGCCTGTGTTTTAGTAGTCTGTGTTATTCATGTCCATCTCTGTAAGAGGTGCACATAACCAAAACAGCTTGGACGTCTTTATGCAGTTTTGGCTCTGTTGCTGTCTGGATAATGTTAAGTGAAACACATTCCATTGAATGTAAAGATGTCAGTATCCAGTCAGGTGTGTCAGATTTGTTTAATATTCATGGTACATCAGCGGCGAACTGAATGAACAGTTGAAGCTTTTTCTTTACCTTCAGTTAGCATCAAAGGAGGAATAACTTATTTTTTAATATTCAGACAGACGGTCTCCAGAGTTCTTTGATGTCCAGAGTAACAATAAAAAGGTGATGTGAACCTTTGGAATCGATGAGACGCAACTGATTGGGTTTTCAGGTATTTCGTATGTTTAACTGAAAACACTTATCCATTAGTTTTAGCCATGTAACTCAATGGACCTCATAATGACCTTTCACTACAGCAATACCTGCTAGAAATTCTAAGCAAAAGCCTCTAATTGAAACTGCAGCCATGGAGAGGCAACCCAGAATGTTGTATTAATAATTACATGATATCCTGGTTAAAGAATAAAATGTCACTCTTTGCCTTATTTATATTAAACATTGTTTCTGCCAATTATAAATTGCATTTATCAGAGAGTGATATATGTCTCCAGTTTAATAATATGTTGTCCCTATCTTTCTGTGCTCTTGAAAAGTCAACCAGTCTGCCTTGAGAGGTCTCTAACTTTGCCAGGGCAATGAAACCAAATTCAGCTGTTACACTGGTGTAAATCCATATGAACTCCACTGACTTCAGTAGTTACTCCTGTTTTACACGTATGAACAGAGCAGAATTTTGCCCACTAAATCTAATATGATGCGCGCAAAACTGTGGTTTAAATAGTTATAAAGATGTGCCTCAGGAGTTGTCAGTGACAGCAAAATCTCTATGGTGTTTCATATTTGTTCCCTGTCAATGACCTCAACATCAAATCTCATCTGCCCCCGCCCCACCACCCATTCTACCTCTGATGTTATCAACCATTCCAGGTAATAAAGAACCTGGTAGTGACAGCAGTTTTGTTGTTCATATGAAAGGTAGAACAGAATATTTTATTCTTGCATCTCTAGTTTCTGTGCAATTCTGACAAAGGTATGAAATTTTTGGCCCATAACTCTGCTTTAAATTAACAAATAGGAGTGTATGCTTTTTCAAGATTTTGTTTTACCAGCTGTGTTCTACTCATGGTTGTCTTAAGAGCCCTACTTGCCTGTCCATTGACAAGCTGACATCCCTTTCACAGCTTGCTCCAAGAATGTCAAAACCGTAGTCCTTTTCTGCCCTGATTCAAGACACAGCCCCAAGAAGGCTACCTGTGGAAAAGGGCATTATCGTCGTCATATCTGCACAAATTGCTTGTCCCCAAGTTTTTATGATCTTCCGGACTTGACGTGATCAATGATTTTTACCTTTGACTCTTATTTTTATTTCATGTCCCTCCAAACCACATTGTTGGCTACTGCTACAGTGCCTTGCCTGAGCTGAATGGCCAAGGCATGAATCCCTGTGAAAGTGGACACCACCCTGCATTTTAAAGTCATTGTCATCTCTGTGCCCCAGAGTTGACACCGTTCATTGTGCTTCCACTTGCCTGTATACGTTGATTGGCCAAATATAAGTCAGATCATTTCAGCTCTTCAGTTGACACCTATTTCCCCCTCACATCAAGAAATGTCGTACATAGAGCTTACATCTCACTGTAATGCTTGTCTGGTGCTTTTGCATTAAAATCCTTAACTCTCCAATAAATGAAAATAGTGTTAGACATTTCTAATTTAATGGCCCCAACTAAAAATGTGGATTTAATACTGACTGTGCCCCTAGAGTAGTTTTTCTGCTCGTTTCTCAGGGAGAGTTCCTATGCTCAAAGAATGAGTTGCTTGCTGCAGTAGAACGGATTGTGAACTGCAGTGTTTAATTTAAAATAAAATCTGTTGTTGGAGTTCAGTTGGGTTTACTGGACAGTTCTAAGAATTTGTTCAGCTCTGTCTGCTCTTAATTTCTGTAATAACTAGGTCAGCGTTGAGTACATTTGGTAACTGTCAAAAGGTCAGCGTGCTAGGGTCTGGGAACATTTGACTAGTTCATTATGGTGTCTAAGTTGTTTAAAAGATCTTTTTTATATGTAATTTTGTATAAAGGGCTTGGCCATTAAGCAGAATATTGAAGTGGGTCTCTTATTTCTTGTGTATTCCATGCTTGCCAGCTTTTACAGTGGCAAGATCTTCAACTGTCTCAGCTTGACAGGATTACTCTCCTGGTCTCTGAATTAATTATATGTAATTCTTTTCCTTCCATAAGAAATTGTTTGCCTACACCTAAACTTGAATAATACTTAGCTACAGAAGCCGGATGCTTCTGCATTTTTCTCCCGTTTAAAGTGGTTTATTTTTCACTTGAGAGGTTCCTGACCCTAATTGATACAGGGCTGTATCTGCTGTTGAGTTGCACGCAGATTTCCTAGCGACTTCAGTGAGAGTTCTGCATGCAGAACGATAGACAAGTCGCTTACAGAATATTTTGTGGCACCACAATCATCCCCATTTTCAGAGGTTTGCAGTGTTGCCAAAATCACTCAATCTAGGCTGAAACTTGGTATATAAGCTCTCACCGGGGGAGTATCCTTCTGTTTAATAGTATTTTTGAAGAAATAGTTTGTATTTGGTATAGGAACTAAAGGAAATGTCATGGGTTTAGAATCGCTGTGCTTTTCTAATGCTTTTGAATTTTAAACTGAGAATTTTGCATATAGTGCTAGAATGTGAACTGGATTTCTTGGAGGGAAAAGATTTAAAAATGACTCGCTGTGACTCCACTGTGAATAAGCAACATGTTATGTTACGTGCATTTCCTCTTTCCAGTGAATAATATGTATAGTTTTACTCGTATGCACTTCGTGTGTGTGTTTGGTAGCTAGAATGGCACAACAAACAGTTATTGGTGCAAAAGAGCCCTAACAGTCTGTGTTATACACAGGTCATGAACCAAGATTTTAAAGGGTAGACTGTATTGGCAACAAAGGAACAGTTAACGTTTGCTCAAAACTCCACTTCACAAAATGTCTCTCTCGCTCTCTCTCTCACACTCTCTCTGCTTCACTTCTTTCAGCTAAATATGTATTTACAATTATGGTGAATTTCAGGAAATGGGGGACATATGCATGACGACATACCCAAGTAATTTATACATGTAAAAATTACATAGTGTTTCATGAGTGTTTCGAAAATATTTTTAAATATGTGTATCATTAAATATTCAGTTTGTTACAATCTATTCTTACTAGTTTAATGTAGATTTGCTTTTAAAACTTGCACCTCTTCCATGTTTCATCTGCTAAAGTTTGCTTGAACAAAAAAAGCCTTAGTTTTCCTATTGGTTAATACAAATGAAAAGTATGAGACTGCTAACTGGGATATGGAGCATTTCCCCTCTAGATTGCCAGTTCAAATCCAGCTTGGGCCAGTAATGACTGTCTGAAGGTTGTTTGGTCAACATGAAATGAATCTGTGATCCAGTTAATAGCGGGCAGGGGTCAACATCAGGAAATCAGAGTGACACTAATTGGCACCACCCAAAGGGATGGATACTGAACTATCTTCTGGCCCTTAGAAGTGGTACCTTCAATTCCAGTTTGAGATAACTGGCAGAATAGTGTGGGAAGCTTGTCCTATCCCCACCCACTCCAGCCCATGTTGAGAAAGAATAAAAGAATTTTATTGCCATCTCCTTCAGTCTGGCATCACAAGCATTGTATTTGCTTACAAAGTGGCCCACAACTTATCAGTTGGCATAACTGCTCTAGAGAGAATTGGAATGTTCCATAGCTTTTAAGAATCATGAAAACAAAACTGATTTTAAAAAGACCTTTCCATACATTCTTCCTAAGTTTTATTTATTTCTGTGTGCATTTGAAACATGACAGATCACCCTAGCAGTGATTGGGTTGAGTGAGGGTAGCAGTTCTAGTTCTATGCAAAAAGCACTTTCCCTTCTTTCTTAAACCACACATTCTATTGTTACAACTGAAAAGGCTTCAAGAAATGTCTGAGCTTTAAGTGTATAGTTGTCACAGATTTGACCTTACAGTCTGAGTGGGGAAAAAATAGTATCTTTTCTCAGCTTCCCTTCCAGTTGGATCTGAGACTTGGAAGCAGAGGAGGAATCCAAAATGTGTTTCAATTAGACTGCAGCCTGGTTCCAGTTTGAAAGGCAAAAATCAGTAATCATTGGGACTTCCAAGGCTGGCAATCCTATTTTAAATTAAAGCCCTTGGAGGAACAGTGTGTTTTTTAGTTTTGCAAGTTCCACTAAGGATCTGGGCATTTGCTTTATACAAAACAATGTATTCTGCGTTTGTATTTAGTATATATGCCTTCCATTTGCCAGTGTTACCATGTTTTCTTCTTAAGTTTGTGAAATAAAGTTTTACAGATATTAAAATGTGTACTGTATTGACTGAGATGGGCCTACAAACTCAGATCCAGTTAGCTTTTCGTACCATTCTGTCACCATTACTGACTTTCAGGAGCAATATTTAGAAGGGGTAGTTTACAGTCGTGCGTGTGGCATATATGTAATGCATGGGAGGTGTAACTAATTCCTGATTTTTGTATGTGGATTTCTCAGAATTTTAGCACTAGCAGCACAACTTAAAGCATCTGTCCTAACGGGTTTATGTACTATAGTAATGGGTATCCTTAGATATTATGATAAAAGTGGGTACTTGATGTATTGTCTTCACATTGGATTGTTCTGGTCTTGAATATTCAATTGATAGAGAAGGGAATTGCTGTTTTTTCTTGTTATAAGCTATTGCTATTATCCATTCCTACTTTTGCTGTGATCCTCTCCTCCCTAAAGGGGATTAGTGTGAAGATGGGATTATCTCAGGATAGCTGCACAGGAGAAGAAGCAGCGCTTTACACAAACAAGATGAGTGAGGTAATATCTTCTATTGGACCCATTTCTGTTGGCGAGAGAGACAAGCTTTCGAACTTACACAGAGCTCTTCTTCAGCCTGTCTCACCAACAGAAATGGGTTCAATAGAAGATACTGCCTGCTCCACCTTGTCTCTCTAATATCCTGGGACCAACCAGGCTACAAAAACACTGTATTGTTTTACAGATTTTGCTTTCGAGGAGTGTCATTGCACAGCTGTATGCAAAAAGATTACAATAACTAAAGATTGAAATTTATAAAATTGGTTGGGCAAAAAAAAATTTTTAAGGGATGCTGTTGAGTCTGGGGCTAATTAAATGTGGTCAGTGCTTGGATAACCTGGTGATAAGGTATATTAGAAACGGATGTTAGCTACTCTGCCACGAAAACCGAACACGTAGCTAAATGTGATATGTAGAAGTGCAGCCTGGAGTGTATAATATGTTTAAGATGGATTAAAACAGAAATCGGTTCACTTCTCCAAGTCCCCAAATTTGCTTTTTTTAGAGAGAGGTAAAATTGGTTCCCTGCGCGGGTTGAGTGACCACGGTCCTGCATTTTTTTGTTGCACTATAAGCATTCTTTTCTCTAGGCTTAAATTTTCAAAGCGGATCTGAGCTCTGCTTTTTTAGGATTGGCTTTTTCTGTTACTAAAAGCTTATACTGTAGAGCACCAAAAGGACACAACCAGTTCTGCTGGGTCCTGTACAAACATAGATGACAATTCCGGTCCCTAAGATCTTCCAGGGTACAGGACAAAATAGGTGAATGAGATAAATAAACAGACTAGGATGGGGGCCGTTCAGTAGCAGTGATCACAAGATCAGTTGTCTAAATGACGCTCGTGTTCACTACCACATAAATGCAGGAACCAATTTTTTAATTTACTACTGTAAACGGATGGTCATTGTGAAGGAGGCAAACAAGGAGAACTATATTTGGCCTCTTTCATACTAGCTCATAACTGAGTTGTGAATGCTGTTTTATCTGAAACATATAAACAGCTGAAATCTGGCTCAATTGTTCCAAGGTTTGTGGGTGCTGGGATTTAGGACTTTGGTTGGGCCCATCTTTACTGCAAATGTGGTTCCCAAATTCTGTATAGACCAATATAGGTGGATATTTGGAGTCCCATCTGATTCCCATTGAAGTTAGAGGAAAGGCTGGCTCAGGGCTTGTCTACGCTACCGCTTAAGTCGATGTAACGTGCGTCATGCAGGGTTGTGAAAAAACACACCCCTGAGTGACATAAGTTGCATCGACTTAGTGCAATGTAGACTCCGCTTTATGTCGGTGGGAGATGCTCTCCTGCCAACAAAGCTCCCTCCTCTCATTGAGGTGGGGTAATTATGTTGATAGGAGGCTCTCTCCTGGTGACATAACATGTCTTCACCAGCTGCGTTGCAGTGGCGCTGATGGAGCACAATAGTGAAGACAAGCCCTCAGTGAGTCAGAGCGGGCCCCTAGTGGGTGCTTTCTAACTGTCCCACAATTCATAAATATGCTTTTGTTATGTCTCAGTAATATTACTCATAGCAAGCGCATCTTGCCTCAGTTTTACTGTAATAATGGCTGTCGCTGAACTTGTAAGTAGAGCGAGTTGGAAAAAAAACTCCAATGTGGACAATGTCAATATCATTTTTCAGTTTTCAAAATAGAATGGCTCTTCACAATTTTTCACACCTTTTTTGTTTTCAGAATAAGACTGCATAGACTGTCGGTCCTTCATCAGTTGAGACTGAGCCAATCACAACACGTCTTCCAATCTTCTCTCCCTCTGGCCATCCTTTGCCATGCTTGTCCATATCCCACAGAATAAGAAATTTAGAAAAAACGTAAATGGGCTTTTTAAAAAAAAAAAAATTCAAAACCATCACACAACAAAACTGATCAGTCAAAAGTTCATAATGCAAAGTCCCAAAGGGATGTGGCTTGGCTGCCACCTGGATCGATTTGTGGCCTAGGTCCTTATGCGGCGGGGAGTGGGTCTACTTGTATATTCAATTAATGTCCATTCATGGCCATCTTCAGTCACAAGTTACATAAATAACAAAAAAGGGAAGAAAGATGGAGCAGGGCTAAAAATGTAAACTTTGTTTTGACAGGGCAGTTTAGTTTCATGTTGGGATTAAATCGTAAATTTTATTTTAAAAAAATCTATTGAAAAATCAAAGCAAGAAGTGAAATGTTGGAAAGATTTTTTGACAGCTTGTTGCAAACTTTAGGTCAAATCTTTTTCAAAATAAACTTTTCATTCAAAAAATTTTAACCAGGCCTACTTGTCTTTTCACTAGTACATTGTTATAAAAATTAATAATGCTAACAATAATAAATACCCCTGTGCACAAGATTATCTTGGGCTGACTAAATTGTGAGGGCACACTTCCTGTCATTGTCTTGGGTATCGGTTTGTGTTTCTCGAACAATAGAAAATCATAACTAAGTACCAATCTGTATGTAACTTCTCAAACAGCCACATCTGCAGGCTTACATATTTTGGGGAAGAGGGGGAAGCTGAGGAAAGGAACTTTAAAAATGTCATAGGAGCCAAATCTGATGAAGGGCTATGTAATTGATGAAATGGACGTCCTTAAAGCTCTTCAATTTTTTTTAAACCAGGGATCAGTAGCACAATATATTAATATCAACTTGGACATGAATTCCTGTTTTACGTCAGAAGTAAGATGTTTGACTGTCTCAGCCTGTTCCCTTGTAGACGTTTATCAACATAACAAAACCAGCATACACTGTGGCATAGTTGGAGGGCCAGGACAGAAATAGCAGGTTGACTGCACATCAGGATTGAGGTATGTTGATACAGTGGTGTAGGGAAAACTTGCACATTACATGCCGATCCTTTGCCTAGCTCCAGCCAGTGTTTCAATTCTTTCCTTTGAGCATATTAGATAAAATAAGTGTTTTAAATATAGTTTTGTTCCTGAACAAAGATCTTGAGGGTTCCTGTCCAAGATGAAGACAGGGCAAGCTTTCATTATTTAAAAGTCTCTAAACATTTCAGTATTTTTATTTATTTTAAAACCGTTTTAATTTCAATTCACTTAAGCAATTGTGATGCTAGGGTGAAGTACTATTGAAAAATCTTACCACGAATGCTGGGTGAAAGATCTGCAGTAAGAAAAGAAAAAAAAAATCTTAAGAAATTTCAACAATACTTTTCTCTGTTATATTTTTGGGTGGGAAATTATTTTAGTGGTGGAGGGAATTAAGTTTTGTGATTAGATTAGGATTTTTATGTAGGAACCAATTTAACAGAGCTTTCTACTAAATCCTTATTAAAGGAGGAGCTCTCAACTAAATCTTGATCAAAGGCACAGATGGTTTAATGTATTACATTGTATATGTCCTGGGCGCTGATCTGGCCAGTCACTCTACGAATAGGGAATCCTTGCAGGATCGTTTATTATGAAAACTGACTTTCTTCCCTGGGTAGAACGGTTTATTCCCAACACTTCCTTGCAATTGCATTGTAACTTAGTCGAGCCTTTTGTAGCTCTCTCCCCAGTGCTCTGCTTAATTTCTGTTTCCAACAGTATCTTCATGTAGGCCCAGCATATGATTTCTGCCTGGTTTCACAATTCTGTTCCCCACATCTTAAACTGATTTTTATTCTGGCTTTTTTCTCCAGTCCAAAAGTGGAATATGATACAAAATTTTTCCTTGAATTAGACTGTGAAAGGAAGTGGCCATGTCTGGAGGGCTCTTAAACTGTCCATGTAAACTAGTGTTTGCTGTGTGAACCATATACTAAAAAGGGGAACTCCACTGATTTATAATATCAGTGCCCGTGCTTCTTAAAGATCAGAAGAGTGTTTAGTACCAGTTGAATGGCTTTGTTTTCCTCATTTCTTTTATCACAAATGAATTCCTTCTAAAACTTACCCAAAGATGTCCTTGCTTATAAAAGTCCCTGGTTTCCATCCAGACTTCCAAAAACAAAGATAAAGAGCAACTTGATGCCACAAGTCTAGTCCAAGTTAATAAAGTTTTTATTTGCTCTTATACCTTCAGTTGCCATCCTTATCACTATGATTTAATTCAGTTCTGTTTATAGAATTTAATTTCTGCGTATGAAATAGATTTTTTTAAACGGTCTCCATCTTATTTTTCTGAAATCTTATTTCCTTCTATCTGCAGGGTGTCCGATCGTCGGAGGCCTCCTTAAGCTCCTTACAAAACTAAAATTAATCAAACAAACCAGTAGAGTGTATATCTAGAATGCTAGATTTTTGTACTGAATAGATATTGCGGGGAAATATCTGTGTGCCTGTAAAGTGCTGTGGATAGCTCATTTCCCCCGTCTTTTAAGCCTCCTTTTTGCAAGTAATTTTAGGGTCTCTTGACACCAGAATACTGAAAGTTAAGCCTTCTAAAATGAAAAACCCTTGAGTCCTGGGAGTCTGGAGACAGCTTCACAAGGCTGTTGACAAGATCATATTTTTCAAAAATAAATAACCTGCAGTGCACTAAAACTTTTTCAAGTACAGTATTAAGTTGCTCTGTATGCGCTTATGGCACCTAATCCAATCCCACTGAAGTCTTCCCATTGACTTCAGTGGGCACTGGATCAGGCCTTTCAGAGGTGAAGAATACAGCATATTCCCTTAGATGAAATTTGTTTTTACCATGTGACAGGGCACTCACTTCTTGAATGGCTAGCAGCTCTAGCAGCTGGGTGTGCTATTGCAATCTTTTTCCTACTCCTGGCTCCCCCCTATAGGTTTTTGACCTTGCTAGGTGGTTTTTCAGTGGCTCAGCCCTCCAGCCAGGTGTCTCAGTAAAAAAAAAAATGAATGAACCTCTTCTGGGGTTAAAGAGCTCAACAAATTGTCTGCCCTCACCAGGGTATTCATCCCTCTCTGAGCCCTATAAATTCAGCCTTTAGCTTGCGCTTCCCAAAGAGCCTTGTCCCCTTTTCAGGGCTTAGACTCCTTTGCCAGTGGAGGAACCCAGGCCCACCCAATGGTTCTGGTTCCAGCCCAGGGATCCTATCCACAGCAGCCACACACTCCCTCCTTGAATTAATTGCTGCTGTTTTCCCTGGGTGTCTTACTGCCTGCTCCCTTACCTCTTACCTTAGGGTTACACTTCTCAGGTGCTCTCTCCCCCAGTAAATGCAGCTAGTCAAGCTCCTTTGGCCAGGGAGGAGAACCCTTTTCCACCTCTCTGGTCCCAGCCAGGAGCTGACCTGCTCAGGCCCTGCAGCTCATTTTAGCTGAGCCAGCTGGGGTCTCATTTCCTAGAGAGGTTTCATGGAAATAGCCAGACTTGGAGGACCAACCTTCGTTGCTCCTTTCTGGGATGGGTGTAGTAGGACTTCAGGGCCTCCTACAGGGGGCCACAAAGAGCCAGACACATCCCACTACATTCTACTGTAGGATCTCATTCTGAGAAGTACTGAGTACCCACAGCTCCAGTTAAGCCAAAGTTGTTGAGTCCAGAGAGTTTCTGAAAATCAAGCTTTGTTTTTTTATTGGAAATGGTGAAAGCGGAGTCACAGACTCAGCCCAGAAAACAAAACACATTGGGGGTGGTCTGAGACAGTGTTGTTGCTGGCAAGGGGTGATGATATGTTGGAACGAGTAAAACTTTATGAGCTAATAAAATTCCATCATCTCACATCAATGTTCCCAGTATTTGGAAACCACAATTATCCCTAGTGGGGTAAGGGGGTCAATAGTTAAGATGGGTGGTTTTGTTTTCTCTTCTGTATCTACAGATTTGTGTTGCGAAGCTCCAGTCAGAATGTTGAACTTATCCTGGTTAATAAGTGATGCCCTCTCATTGCTCTTGAAAACAAAATGGAAATTGAGTGAAAAAAATCATCTGATCCTTGCTAACATCATCCTGCTGGGGCACTGCAACTTCAACAGCTGTATTATTGTGCAAAGGTGAATTCTGTGTACTGTGAGAGCACGAGTAATTATTGCTCCATGACATGCATATGGTAATTCATGCTTCAAACTAGTTTTCTATTAATAGTACACAAACAACACCTAAACTTACTGTGGAACAACATCTTTCCATTTTACTGCATGCCAGAGAGCAGTAGGAAATATTAAGTAAAAAAAAAAGTGAAGAAACCTTAACAACAGACATGGGATTTTCAGGAATGCCTAAGTGATTTAGGAGCTTTAGAAAATCATCTCCCCAATGACTCTATACATCATGGCTAGACGAATAGATACAGTGAGGTGGCTGAGTGTTTGGGAATTCTTGTTTGAGAACATCTGCAACAATTGTCTGATGTCTTCCTTGATCCTGGTTTACACTCTGTTTGTGATAGATTATGTAAATACTATGTAATCTTTTATTCTAGACTTAAATGGGTTCTGTGAATGCCTAAGTCTTTAGACTTAGGCAATTTCCTTTGGGTGGTTTGTCGCTAAAGCCATGTTGTGCAACACAAGAGTCTATGTTAAGCACTCCTCCAAGCATTTTGTATATGTAACTTTATTTAAGGACCTGCTTCTTATTTGATGGTCTAACTTAAGTTTTAAACAGTTGACCCAACATTACTTACAAGTATTTAATGTTCAAATCCTGAATATCAGAAAGAGAAAAGAACAAAATCATGCATCTTCTAACTTTTATTCCAGTATATTTTAAAATGAGGCTTTCTCCTGGTTGATGGGAAATGAGAGGAAAGGTCCTTGCCACAGAGGATTTAAGGGACTCCCCAGGCATACTTACAGGGGTGAGTGATGGGGGACACATTGGGAAGTACAATGAAGAAGCAGTAACAAACTGGGGTATATCTTGAAGGATAGCGTAACACAAGCCTAAAAAAAGAAATGCAGGAGGGGGCGGGACAAAAAGCAGAATATGTTTGTGCAGGGGAGCCTGTAGAAGTTGGGGAGAAATGCAGGGGAGGTCCAAGGGAATCTCTGTAAGTGAGGGCAGTGGGAGCTTACTGGTGGGGGTCATTGCAGGTGGAGTGGCAATGGACAGAAGAGTGCAGTAAGTTTCAAAAGATTGATTAAAAACTTTTAAGAGATTTTACCTTCCCTTTGGAAGAATGAGTAAATTTCTTGTTATAAGACTACCTTCCCCCAGACTTCCCCAAAACCAAACCAATCCACCTGAAATTTCACATCTCATCCTAGGGTAGAATTTTTGTGGAGAATTTTTGCCAAATATCCTCCTAAACTCATTATGCGATGAGGTTTTTTAATGATCTGTGTCATTCATGTTCCAAATATTTTCCTGTCACTTTCTTACCTCATCGTATCTCTGAAACAAAATTCACTGCTCCTGTCATGCTTAACAAAAGTGCCTTTCACTGCTTTTTGAGGCAGTTCAGGAAGCAATTATTTATACAAAACCGCATTTTGATAGCTACATATCAAACACCAATAAGTGCATTTAAAATATGCGTATTATACACACTTCCAGTGTGTGCATTATACATGCATCCACTTGATGCATTTCCATAGATGGGCATGGCTTGGATGTGGTCCGTCACGATGCAGGAAGATCCAGTTTGGGTAGAGAATGAAAAGAAGAGCCACATGTTGGAGAAGATATCTGATGAAAAGAGCAAGAAAACTGGAAAGAAAGTTAGTCCATTCCTGCATGGCTTGTAAGGTTTACAGCATCTTCTGTCACAAAGGAACTCTAAAACACTCTGGTCCTATCTCTGATACAGCATGATTACAGTGAGAAGCTTGTTTTGGTCACTGAGGTATATTAGATTCCAGACTGTAATGGAATTCTAAACTCTATTATATTGTTCAGCCATGAAGAAGGGGACACAGCAGACTGAACCATCCTGAACTTCAAAGACAGCATGATAGTAGAAATGAAGAACTTGAAGGGGGAGATGGAATGGAATGCTAAACTGTATTCTACTGTTGGACACTAGGTGGTGCTGTGTCACATACCTTATTCAACCCTAACTTAGCCATACCTGGTGGAGCATTAAAGGATCTTATACTGAACACCTCTAGTGTGCATCTCTTTGAGATGGTAGCTCTACGGCCAGTCCATATTTGCTACAGAAGCCTGATCTTCTAGTAGAACCCTTGCAACCTACCATGTACAAGTTGTATATGACACAGACCACGACCATTCAGTCTTTTGCCATTGCTGAGCCTTGCAATTGTCATATGAATACCTCTCCACTAGAAGCTGGATGTCAGAGCAAACTTTACCCAGAGCTGAGTTAGCTTAGTGGTTTAACTTGCAGGTTCACTTCTTGTGTTGACTAATATCTCTAACTGCTAGATAACTTTGATACCTCCTGCCTGACTAAAGGTTAAGTTAAGGCACAAACACAAGTCTTTATCAATGCCACAAATATCTCTGGATCCATAGATGCAAGTCTGTTTATCAAAAGCATTATTCTGTTCAAGATGAGCTGAGTGATCACACTTTCAGCAGGAGTCTACGCTCACTCCAATCTCAAAGCAGCTTCAACATTTTGCCAACAGAGCTCGGAAGTATGTTTTGTTTTTTTCACCACCTTGCAGCTGAAGTATCTGGAGTGGTGAAACTTTGGCCGGAAGTAGCTGTTTTCTTTCTGATTATATTATTTTGCACTACTTTTTCCAATAACTTACCCAAGCAAAACATTGATGCATCATCAACTAAGAGAGTAGATCATAGAGTATAGTTTGCATGGCACATTTCAAAGGTGAATGTTTCTTTATACAGAGTTCACTTCTGTCTTAGAAGGAAACTTGTTCAAGATTCATGTTACACTAGTTTCCTACAGACTTCAGTATTTTGGATCAGTTTTTATGGCTGAAAGGTCTCTGTTGTGATTTAAGAGTAGTGCGTAGGTTAACAGTAACATTTATTCTAGAGTTATTTACTCTTTTAGTTTTAGAGGGTAGAGTATCTTGAACTAAAAAATGAAGGTGTAACTGCTTGTGATCTAAATCCATTTGCTATGTTCAATCAGAATATAGTGCCTACCCCAGGAACATACACAGGCGCATACATACCAATTTCCCAAAGCTTAAAACAATGATGGGCAAAATTGAGGGAGAATAAATATTTAAACAAAAAAAAGTGAATGATAACTCAGTTATTTAAGAATGCTTTATTAGATGCTCCGGAAAACATAATTCTGTAGTCATAGAAGAAGGCTTCTTTGCTGTAAAAGCTATCATGATATAAGAAGGCAAGTGAAGACAACAATATAAAAGTTACAAATAGAAAATGAGGAAGCTGATAGCAGTGAATACAGATCTGCAGTTAGGAAATGCAGACTCCTGATAAAGGAAGCTTATGGTCGATAGGGTTTAAGGGCTTCTTTAAATATATTGAGAAAAAGCAAAGTCCTAACAATGGGATAGGTCTAGACAATCATAGAAAAAGCAGATGTATTCAACAAATATTTCTGGAAGAAGCAAGATAATCATATCTTAGTGATAATGAAATACTTTCTATTCCAGCAATAACTAAGAGGATGTTAAGCAGCAACTATTAAACACCTTTGAATCTGTGGAACTAGATAATTTGTGCCCAAGAGTATTAAAAGAATTGGCTGATGAGCTATCTGGTACATTAATGTTGATTTTTAACAAACATTGCAACACTGGGGAAGTTCCAGAGGCCTGGAAAAAAGCCAATGCCCCTCTATTTAAAAAGGGATAAAGGGGATGACGTGACAAGCTATAGCCCAGTTAGTCTGAGATCGATCCCAGGTAAGATCATGAGAAGGCCAATATGGGATGCAAATCATAAATAATTAAAAGATGTAGCATAATTTATGCCAGTCAACATGGTTTTATGGAAAATAGGTCTTGTCAAACAAATGTATTGTTGATTCTTGAGGAGATCACAGACTTGGCTGCTAAAGGTAACTACATAATACACTTAGACTTTTGTAAGGCATTTGATTTAGTTCTGCATGAGATTCTGATAAACAAATTCAAAATCAGTGTAGCCACTAGTATATGGATATTGCTAGATCACAAAAAGCAATTGTAAATGGGGAATAGTCATCCAATGGAGGTGTTTTTAGCGTGGTTCCCCCAAGGACCCGTTCTGAGCTCAATGCTGTTCAAGATCTTTATCAAAACTTGCGAATCTCACACAAGTTGGTGGAGTGGTAATGTTTGAGACAGGTCAGTTATATAGATCAACCTGGATTGCTTGGTAAAATGGGCTTATTTGAACATCATGGGTTTTAATACAGGCAGGTCCTATATTTAGGAACAAAGAATGCAAGTCACACAAGATGAGGAACTGCATCCTGGAAAGCAACAACTGAAAAGGATTTGGAGTCATTGTGAACAAAGAGTTGAATATGAGCTCCCAGTGGGATGCTAAAAGAAAAGGAGTACTTATGGCACCTTAAAGACTAACAAATTTATTTGAGCATAAGCTTTCGTGAGCTACAGCTCACTTCATCGGATGTAGCTCAGAGGGTGAACACAATTCCTGAATGTATAAACTGGGAAGAATATCAAATAGGATAAGGGAGATGTATGTGGGATTAGTGAGACCATTACTGGAACACTGTGTCCAGTTCCAGTGTCCACACTCCAAAAGGATGTTAACAAATTGCAAAGGGATCAACAAAGAACTACAATGATGATCTGAGGTCTGGAAAACATGCTCTATAGTGAGAGATTTATGCTCAATCTGTATAGTTTATCCAAAAAAAGACTGAGGTGACTCAATCATGGTCTACAAGTCCGTACATGGAGAAGAGATTTTGAACAGTAGATAGCTCTTTAATCTAGTTGAAAAAGGCATCCAGTGGTTGGAAGCTGGAGTTAGAGAAATTCAGACTAGAAATAAGACACGTTGTCACTGAGGGTCATCAACCATTGGAACAACTTGCATAGAAATGCGGTGGATTCTCCATCACTCAGTCTTAGAATTAACTTTTTAAAAGATATGGTATAGCTCAAACAGAAACTCTGGGCTTAATGCAGAAATTGAGAGGTTTCTTGGTGTGTGTTATGCAGAAGGACAGGCTCTAGATGATCATAATGGTCCCTTCCAGGCTTAAACTCTATAGGGGTAAGAGTCTTGACTTTCTTGCTTCTGTGAATGTTCCCATGTGATTTAATTTATTTGTGTTACCGTAAAATCCAGAGGCCTCAATCAGGATCAGGGTCTCCTTGTGCTGGGTGCTGTACAAACATAAAATGAAACGCTACCAAAGGGAGGCTGGATAAGCCAGCATCGGCCAGTGCTCTCTTGAGCACTGGGTATCTGGAAGTGGAAGGAAGGCAGAGGACACTAGCAGAGCCAGCACCAATGAGTTTGACACCAACCTCTCAATGAGGGTGAAGTTCCCCGTGCCGAAAACCTACCCTTCCCCCAGCCATACTGCCACTCTAGGCAGCAAAGCTGGCACCTGTGGCACATAAAGGTGACATTGAATCACTGAGCCAGACAGAGCTCCAGCATAGCTCCCAACATGAAGGAAAGTCCCAAAAAGAAAACAAAAAACATAGAATCATAGAATATCAGGGTTGGAAGGGACCTCAGGAGGTCGTCTAGTCCAACCCCCTGCTCAAAAGCAGGACCCATCCCCAATTAAATCATCCCAGCCAGGGCTTTGTCAAGCCTGACCTTAAAAACTTCTAAGGAAGGAGATTCCACCACCTCCCTAGGCAACGCATTCCAGTGCTTCACCACCCTCCTAGTGAAAAAGTTTTTCCTAATATCCAACCTAAACCTCCCCCACTGCAACTTGAGACCATTACTCCTTGTCCTGTCCTCTTCCACCACTGAGAATAGTCTAGAACCATCCTCTCTAGAACCACCTCTCAGGTAGTTGAAAGCAGCTATCAAATCCCCCCTCATTCTTCTCTTCCGCAGACTAAACAATCCCAGTTCCCTCAGCCTCTCCTCATAACTCATGTGTTCCAGACCCCTAATCATTTTTGTTGCCCTTCGCTGGACTCTTTCCAATTTATCCACATCCTTCTTGTAGTGTGGGGCCCAAAACTGGACACAGTACTCCAGATGAGGCCTCACCAATGTCAAATAGAGGGGGACGATCACGTCCCTCGATCTGCTCGCTATGCCCCTACTTATACATCCCAAAATGCCATTGGCCTTCTTGGCAACAAGGGCACACTGCTGACTCATATCCAGCTTCTCGTCCACTGTCACCCCTAGGTCCTTTTCCGCAGAACTGCCGCCTAGCCATTCGGTCCCTAGTCTGTAGCTGTGCATTGGGTTCCTCCGTTCTAAGTGCAGGACCCTGCACTTATCCTTACTGAACCTCATCAGATTTCTTTTGGCCCAATCCTCCAATTTGTCTAGGTCCCTCTGTATCCTATCCCTGCCCTCCAGCGTATCTACCACTCCTCCCAGTTTAGTATCATCCGCAAATTTGCTGAGGGTGTAATCCACACCATCCTCCAGATCATTTATGAAGATATTGAACAAAACTGGCCCCAGGACCGACCCCTGGGGCACTCCACTTGACACCGGCTGCCAACTAGACATGGAGCCATTGATCACTACCCGTTGAGCCCGACAATCTAGCCAACTTTCTACCCACCTTATAGTGCATTCATCCAGCCCATACTTCTTTAACTTGCTGACAAGAATACTGTGGGAGACCGTGTCAAAAGCTTTGCTAAAGTCAAGATACAATACATCCACTGCTTTCCCTTCATCCACAGAACCAGTAATCTCATCATAGAAGGCGATTAGTCAGGCATGACCTTCCCTTGGTGAATCCATGCTGACTGTTCCTGATCACCTTCCTCTCATGTAAGTGCTTCAGGATTGATTCTTTGAGGACCTGCTCCATGATTTTTCCGGGGACTGAAGTGAGGCTGACTGGCCTGTAGTTCCCAGGATCCTCCTCCTTCCCTTTTTTAAAGATTGGCACTACATTAGCCTTTTTCCAGTCATCCGGGACTTCCCCCGTTCGCCACGAGTTTTCAAAGATAATGGCCAATGGCTCTGTAATCACAGCCGCCAGTTCCTTTAGCACTCTCGGATGCAACTCGTCCAGCCCCATGGACTTGTGCACGTCCAGCTTTTCTAAATAGTCCCTAACCACCTCTTTCTCCACAGAGGGCTGGCCATCTATTCCCCATGTTGTGATGCCCAGCGCAGCAGTCTGGGAGCTGACCTTGTTCGTGAAGACAGAGGCAAAAAAAGCATTGAGTACATTAGCTTTATCCACATCCTCTGTCACTAGGTTGCCTCCCTCATTCATTAAGGGGCCCACACTTTCCTTGGCTTTCTTCTTGTTGCCAACATACCTGAAGAAACCCTTCTTGTTACTCTTAACATCTCTCGCTAGCTGCAGCTCCAGGTGCGATTTGGCCCTCCTGATTTCATTCCTACATGCCCGAGCAATATTTTTATACTCTTCCCTGGTCATATGTCCAACCTTCCACTTCTTGTAAGCTTCTTTTTTATGCTTAAGATCCGCTAGGATTTCACCATTAGGCCAAGCTGGTCGCCTGCCATATTTACTATTCTTTTGACATCTCTTCTCCAAGTCCTTGATCAGAACTGGAGAGCCACAGGGAGTAAGAAACCTGACACTTTCTAAAGGTCAGGCCATCTCTTCACAGAGAATGTTGAAATGGGTAACACAATGTGTCTTGCTATGTTATCAGCTAGCTGGCCCAACTCTCTCATCCAACATTAGAGCCTTGAGCCTTAGAGCTCAAGTGGCCTCCTCTGCCTGCTTCAGGAATGTGCCCAGATCAGAAATCTGCAAAGCTGTGACCCTCTGACAAGCATTACGCTTGGGACTGACCACGTTTGGGAGAGCAGTACTACAACTGTTCAGCTGATGCAGATGGAACTCCTCGTCCTATCCTCCCACAACCCATCCTCCATCCCCTCTTTCAGAATCCTCTGCAACATTGACTTGAAATTCTGAGGGAATCGAGGCCTGGTCTACACCTAAAACAAAGCCACCTACTAACCTGATAGTTACTGTAGGGTAAGCAACATCTTTTCCTGACAATTCTACTGTAAAGGACAAGCAGGAACAGAAAGAGAGAACCTTTCAGGCCGCCTTTATCATAAAGCAGCAAAAACACTTGATCCTAATTTAAAAACAAACCTTTGCAGGTTGCCTTTACGCCTTCTAAGAGACAGTGAGGCTCTTTTCTATCATCCATTTGGTTACTATTGACACTCTATTAATGATATGTGGACAAAATCGATTTTCCCTGCTTTTAGTACCTATATAATCAAATTGCCTCATTAGCAAAATGTAGGCATGTGCTGGCTCGATTGCTGCCTAGAAGAGAGGAGGATATTAAAGCAGGCCAGTGACAACTGCATCCTATTTCCGATCTCCTGTAATCAGGGTTTAAAGTGCCATGTCTGCCTCTACCTTACTTAATAGAACCATGTTAAGGTTCAGATAGCTTGTTAAATGTACATGTTGTTGCTTCATTTGGAGCTGAGGAAGGGAAGGGCAGTAGGAAGAGTTCAAAACAAAACAAAAACAAAAAAAACCCACCACCGAAACTTGACAGGGGTGTGACCTGGGTAACAAGGGCCTTGCTTTCCTAGGGTGAAAGTGAGAAGAAGTTTTACAGCACCACTTTACAAGGCCAGCTGTGAAACATTTCTGTTGGACTGCATAGAGAAAGTGGGAGGCAGGGTGTTTACTTTTATGGAGAGAGTCCTCTAGAACTGGAGAGAGTGTTAACCTTTCCAGAGGCTGCTTGGCACACCCATTTGATTTTAACAGAAAATGATAGCCTAGCTCCAGAATTGGCTAGGATGGCTCAGCTCTTCTCCCCCCCCCCCCCCCGAAAAGTGAGCTCTAGGTTTTTGATGGAAGTCAATCTCAGACTCCAACCCTTACTCCGATCTAGACAGCTTTCCCGAGGTAGGCGGAACTCCCTTGGAGACTGGAGTATCTGCAAACTGCGTTGAAATAGGATTCCTCTGTCTGGGTCCGTGTTTTTCCATCCTTCTCCTTTCCCCCCTCTTCTTTCAGTGACATTAGTCCCACCGGCGAGGGTGTGACTGAGCCGACAAAGCGGGCCCTCCCCAGGAAGTCTGGCTCAGAGCGCGCGGTGTTCCTGAGCCAGCCGGGCTCGTCCTCCCTTTACCTTGGGCGAGCCAGCGCCTGGGACGTGGCTGCTGCGGGGAGAACGCCCGCCGGCGTGCCTGGCTCGCGTGCCTGGGGCCGTGATACCCTCCAGGGGGCGCCCTAGAGACCCCAGCCCGCGTCTCCCGGCCCCGCGGCGCCAGGGCTAGGTCCGTGGGTTTGAATTTCCTCAAGTCACCAGCCTGCAGCGGGCGAGCGAGCGGGGGGCCGGCCAGAGCGGGAGAGGCCGGTTCGGGCGCAGCTGCCGGCGCGGGAGCAGCCGCGGCCTTGGAGAAACTTTCTTGGCCGGTCGGTGGCGAGCACCAAAGCGGGCTGGGCAGGAGCTCGGAGCCGGGCAGGCGAGCCCGGCGGCAGCGCGTGGGGCGGGCGGAGGAAACACCCTGCCCAGGACAGGTGGGTGCCGCGCGCGGGGCGGGGACCCCCGGGCAGGGGAGAAGTTCCCCCTTTCGCAGCTCCCCTCCCCCAGCCAGTCACTCACTCCCCGGGACTTTTCCGGGTGTTCAGCCCCCCCCGGCCCCGCGGGGCATCGCGCTCCGAGCCGCCCGGGCGCTGGGAATTGCAGAGACAGAGCAGCGGAGAGGAGCCTGCAGCTGCCCTGCGCGTGGGGCCGGGGGAGTGTGTGGGGGGGACAGAGAGAGAGAGCCTCCCCTTCGGCCCCACCACAACCTGGATCCAGCCCCCGCTCCCCCCATGCCTCTGGGCTCTGGCACATCCCAGCACAAGTGCCCCCCAAACCAAATCTGGCCCCTGGATCCTGCCAGATCCAGCCAAGTTTTAGCCCTCTCCTTCCCAAGTCCAGAGCCGCAGACAGAGTCCAGACTGTGATGCGTCCCAGTGTGGAAGTGCCTCAGAAACTCTGATCTGGCCCTTGGATCCAGCTGGGTTGGTACTGTTCTGGCCCCAGACTCAGCCCCTGCTGTATGTCAGAGGCTGGGATTTTCTGGTCAAGTAGCATCTGTCCCTTGTTTCTTTTAACAATACAACTTGGGAGCCTGGGGCCAAAAATGCAAACTCCAGCAGAGTCCAGGTGCTGACTCTGCCTGTGATGCTGCTGAGCAGGGACTACTGGGGTTTGGGATTTTGTGGTGGAAATGGAGTAGCCGCACTTCTTGTCTGTTTAGCTGGTTTAAGTTTTGGGTTTGGGGTAAAAAGCTCCCTGTCTCCAGAAAGACCCTGCTGCCAAACACAATGGCTTTTCAGTGGGGCTGTCTCAGTTTGTAGCAAGGTCTGGTGAACTAGGAGCTGCTGGGTTTTTTTTCTTCTGTATTAAGATCAGTAGAATTTGGGGAATTGGGGTTGAAAATTGGTCAGACCCAATAGGATCTTGGAGCTAGTTATGTATTTTCCCAGTTCTGTTGGGCTGAGATACAGCCAGATCCTGATTTTCCCTAAGAAATAGGAGGGCTAGATTTGTCGTCTGCTTAGACCATACAAGTTGGGCTTGTGGGCCAAAGCCTGCCAAGATCCTATCGCTAGATCCAGGATTTTGTGCAATTTAAGGCACTAGAATGGGTTCAAGTTGGGAACTGTCTGGCAGGGTAGGAGCAGCTCCCCTTGTTCATGCCATGGAATTTGGGGGGAGAGGGTGGAAGTTGGATAGACTCAGGAGGCTCCATGTGTTGGAGCTGAGGTTTTACAGCACTCGTGCCAAGGTGCACCAGAATCCAGACTCTTGTGGTGAAGTAGGAATACCTCGACTTCTCTATTTGGGTGTTGGAATTGGGGCCAAAATTTGGCTTGTTCCAGCAGGATTCTGGTAGATCCAGCTTTGCCAGCATCCCTCAGAGGGATGAAAGTAAGAGTTCGTGTGCAGGCTTTAGAGATGGCATGAGTGTTAGATCTGAATCTCTTCCCTTTCGGGTGTTAGTAGTACAGTTAGGCATGCCCTTCCATCAACAGCCTTTGAACATTGGGGGAAAGGCAAATAACCATCCACTCCCCCTTTTCTCTCACCTAAACCTCCAACTGCAAGACTGGGACAATTCTTTGTCATCAGAATTCCTAGATGTCCACAACTTTTGATTTCCCCCCTGATTTCTCTTGAGTTTGGAGTCTAAGCTCTTCATCCTCCTTGCTCCCCCAGCCCTCTGACTTCTCACGGCCATCCAGTGCTCAAACTCTCGGCTTTTGTCCCCCCATCATCCTCAGACTTCTAGGACTTAACTTTGTTCCCCTCAAACCCAGCACTGCTGCTGACTCCTTGAATGTATGTGCTCTTAGTCAACTGGAAACTGTGGTTTCCCCAGTATCAGATACCAGTATATACACAATAGCATTTAATGGTCGTGAGTTTGTCATTTAACTTTGAAATCAAGTGATGTGACTAAATAAACAACTTAACCAGAAATAAATGAGATGGTTCATTTTTCCTCTGTGATATTTACAGTAGGCTCAATGCTGTCCAGCATTTCAACAACATCTTTATCTGCTGAAAGTGGAGACCTTTGAGCTTTAGTACGTGGAAATGTTGTTAGTGAAGCTGTCACTAGAGGTGGCCGGTATCTCAGCAAGTGGGAGAAGATCATGACAAGGGTGAGATCCAAGTTATGGTGGTTCTGAATGGACCCTACATAGTGCTTTCTGAATTGTCTGAAGTTATCAGCAAACGGGCCACAGCTTCCTCTGTTCCTCCCTCCAGATCTGGTGTAAGGAAAAGAGGGTGTTTCTAATGGGAATCCAAGGTGCTGGATGGCAGTGGGTGTGATTCCAAGGCACTGAGAAGCCAGGAGATGGGTGGGATTCCTTCAGCCCTTCCTTTCAGTAAGGAGAAAGACACCATCAGCGGCAGCGACACACACAGGGTGTGGAACATGCAGGGGCGGAACCCATGCAAAGTGCCGTTCAGATCTCACACTATAAAGCACCATAGTGTCTCTAATGCTGTTTTTGAGCACTGTGCCGTACAAACACTGGTATAAGCCACGAGTGCAACGTGCCTCTGCCTTATTACAAACCTAAAGGCACCATCGTTTTGAAGAACGTGCTTGACAGAGTCTTTCTGGTGTGTCTGTGTGTGACGCAAGGAGAAAACAGAAGGGGTTAACTTAAAAAGGTTAATGTGAGTCATTTGGGTAAATAGTAATTAAGGCAACTTTTATTAACTATTTAAACCAAAATTATTGTACCAAGCAGATGGGCATCTATTAGGTAACTCTGTCTTTGAACGTATTTGTTTTCAGGCTTTTAAGTCCCCCTCTTGCCGTAATTGAAGAACTGTGGTAATTGACAAATTCGACTTCCTGCATGCAATAGAGACATGCAGTTATACAGGGGGCACAGTCCTTTCTGTTTTGACTTTAAAATAGAAAACTACAAGATCAGATCGTTACAGCCGCCTACAAAAGGATTAGGTAGAATAACAAGCAGGGATATGGGAAATCCCCAAATTGGATTAGATTTGTGGAAGAATTCACTTATATTGAATCTCAGTTTAAAAAGAAAGAAAGAAAGAAACCCAGTACAAATGTGATTAAATATTCAAAGTATATGAATAATATGAAAATAAAAGAGAACCTTTTCTGATGTGGCAAGTAGCTCAAACTGTAAATTAACAATCAAAATTTGTAACCCCCTAAATTTATATATAAAACAATGGCTACTTGTGTGTACACGGGTGTACTGAAAATAAAAACTACATATGCCAGGCAGCATGAGTTCATGGAAAGCGGGCGGGCAGTCTCTTTCATCCATTTCAGTGGAATGGACTTTTAATGTACATATAAACATCAAGCCCCCCATTCCAAGGAAAGATGAAGGGAACATGCTTTTGATGAAAGGCATTAGAACCCTGCAGCATAGGTGCTGGGGGTGCTGCAGCACCCCAGGGCTTGAAGTCGTAATAACCTAAATACATGGCTTCCATCTTCAGCACCCCACTATGCAAATTGTTCCAGCACCTCTGCCCTGCAGGAGATACCTGGACTGTATCAAACTGTCAGAATGGGTGGGAAGGGAAGTATCGATCCAAAATGAGTATTTTTGCCCAAACTTCTGTATTTGCATCTTTTATTGCTGATATTTTAATAGTTTTCCATAACAGCCACTGCTTGCTCCCACATTTTAATATAATCAGCTTTTAACAACTATTCTTCTTATCGTTTAGTCTAATCCCTTATAATGAGGTTTGGGTTGGGCCCTGTGAGTAAATCCTGATAAAAACGAGCAGAGAAAAAAATGCAGCCAAATATAAGAGCTTTGGGAAGAGTTTTGTTTTGGATTTTCACCCTCTCCAACACCCACTGACAGCCTCCAGAAGAACCCACTAGTTTAGTGCAGTCCAAGAATCTTTGCTGCTGGGCCTAGCGTCTTTTTCATCCATTTTTATGGGGTGGGGAACTCTCATTCCTCTTCCTTTTTTGCTGAGGCATTGGGCTACAAGTGAGATATCACGCCCAGATGCCATCCATATGTTCTCAATCCTTAAAGGACTAGAAGAGAAAACTGTGGAACTGCTCTATCACTTATAACAAGTTCAGCCTATGGACTTGGAAAATATGAGTGAACAATAAGGGTTGTTGTTGGTGACTCCATAGAAGATAACCTGATGAGCAATAGACAGTGTGAATTCTATAAAAACCAAATGATAAAGACACTCCGGTAGCGTACTCTAATATGATTACAAAATTTAGTGGACAAGGGAATTTGGTGGATGTGATATTTAATAAAGGCCTTTATAGGCACGTGGGAATTGAAAAGTTGTTTAGATGAACATGCTATGATGGTATTATAAAATGAGCTGCTGAGCCACAAACAGAGCGATCTCGTGAATTTGGAGAAACGGGCAAACAGAACGAGACTGAATTAAGTTGTTATAAAGATCAACTCGGGAGCTGCTCTCACGAGGCAACAGGTTATAAGGCTCTGTTTTAGGAAAGGACTTCAACTTTAAGCATGTGCTTAAGTGCTGTGCTGAATATAGATGCTTTCCTTAATTTAAATGAATAAGTTCATCAGCAGGATATTTGCAGCCTCCAGGATCAGAGCTAATGCAGTTTCCTAGAACATCTTCCCCATGCAACTCACAGCAGCGTCCAGGACAACAGTGTACAGCAAGACAACCTAGGATCACAGTTTAGCCATATGAGTCTTGCCCGCCAGTCATCTGCTGATGGTGCTGATCCTCACCCCACCATGTGCCAGTCCACTGCAGTCCTTCAACCCACACAACAGTCTGGCTATATCATAGCAACAGCCCCACCTCTGCCACCTCCACAAGGCCAACCAGTCTCTACTCCCACCTACTCTGCATCCAGGCCTCCTGTCAACCAGCAAGTGCTGCAGCAACAGGGGTATATGCAGCAACCTCTACCACAGATGCCATCAATTGATCTTATTCATCTTAGTCAAGCGTAGGGTGGGACATAGTAACAGCTGTACAATATTGGAAAGGTAGTAAGATAAAGGCCAGGATGAAGTACTTAATTTGTGCCAAGTTGTGGCCATTCCTAGCCCTGGCACTCTGGGCTTGGCATATCCGTTATGAAAGTAAAAGAAATTGCTTGAGCCTCGGCACCTCTTTCATTACAAACAGGCCTACTGACCGGGGGGAGGTGGCAAAAAGGGCAATTGCCCGCGGCCCAGGCTGCAGGGCACTAGGCGTGTGAGACCCCTTCAGGCCCTGCACTTTGGGGGGCCCTTGTGCTGGCGTGGGTGGTTCTGGAAGTGACACATTCGTCACTTCCATCCCAGGCCCTGCCCCCCAAGGGATGGCCCTGACCCCGGAGCCTGGAATTTCGTCAGGCCTGATTACACATGAAGCGCTGCCAAAGAGGAATGATTCCAGGTGTTACAGCGTGATGTAACAAACCCTGAAACATGAAGAGAACATTTTGTTTAGAGTTGTTTAGGGAACATTTTACTAACAATGACATTGAGACAATGGAACAATTTGCTGTGAGCGAGACCCAATCATTAGTGAGGTTCAAGCATGGACTGGAGAGTGCAGGTGGAGACCCAAGCTTCTACTAGTGCAAAGGCTTGAACTAGCCTGTCAGGACAGTTAGAGGAAAGGTGGGTCTCAGAGAAATTTGGTGATGTGGGAAATGACCTGCTGGGCTGTTTCCTGCCAGGTGCTGAGTGCACTCTACCACCCTGGAGTCAGTGGAGGGAAAGGTGCTCAGTATCTGCTAGGAAGCACTCTCTGTACCTTGCAGGATCAGGCTTGTTGTATCTGCCAACTTGTTGCTAGACTCTGAAGCTGACTTAGCAGAGTCTTGCATTCAGTGCCTGCGTTTGCTGTGGCCGGACCCTGCGTGTTATCCCAGCCAAGCCTAACTGGGAGGGACCCTCAGGATCCTTAGGCAGCAAGCTGTTCCAATTGGGAGCGCAATGAGGCAGCAGGAATTGTTCTGAGCTGGCCTTGGCCGGGGGTCACCCTTTGTGTATATTAATGGGCCAGTTCCTCACCCATTCAAGTGAATGAGGCAGAAAAGCTGAGCAGGGTGCAGTGTGATTCAGGCTTGTTCTGTTTTCTGAATGTTTCCCTTCGGGAGTGGCAAGGTTTGCCGTGTTCTCACACTTGGGACAGTAACACGCGCTTGGTCTCTTGCCTCAGCCAGTGTTGGAGCCTCCCAACCTGTCCCCCTTCCCCTGGGCGGTGACATTACCATGCCCTCCTTCCTTTTCTCTCGCCCCTTTTTTTCAGTCACTGCCGGCATAACGAAGGGGACAAGTGTTTCCAAAGTGAAGTGTCTAGTATCTGGGTAGAACAGGTATTGCAGTGGTAGCGTGGGAGCGTAGGTGGGATTAAATCTGTGCCCATTCCGTTTTGTAATTCATCTCTCACTTGCATGTATCCCCAGATGTTGGGTTGAGAGGTGAGAATTTGTAGTGGTTTATTCTTTTCTTGTCATTCCCAGAACCACTGATCTTCTGGGAGGGGAATGCTCAGGCCTCTGGGACTTATTTGGGAACCTCTCTTAACTGGCTGTTAACACTCAGTTTTCTAGAAATGTCAAGTAAGTCCGGGTACAAATCAGTACCTGAGGCTGATGTGTCATGGGAAGTGGATTAACAAAACTTACATTGCATGGTAATAAAAGCTTCATTTTCACTCTGAGATCAGTGCACTTGGGCACTCGTGGGAGGAATCCTGAAACTTTCAGCAGGAAACGTTCCCCTTAATAAAAGGTCACCAAGAGGTGTGTGATTTTTTTAATGCAATCCACAGGAGTCTTAAATTGCTACGAGAGTTGTAATGTTCATATGTATCTAGTCCATACAGCAATCTCCATATTCTACAGTGCTCTAGAACAGGGATCTCAAACTCAAATCACCACGAGGGCCACATGAGGACTAGTACATTGGCCCGAGGGCCACATCACTGACACCTTTTCATACAAAGATACAAAAACTCCCCCGTCCCTGCCCCCACTCCATCCCTTCTATGAGGCCCCACCCCTGCCCCACCTTTTCCACCCCTTCCCTGCCCCCATTCCAACCCTTTCCCCAAAGTCCCCCCCCAACTCCGCCCCCTTCCCCAAATCCCCACCTCTCCTCCGCCTCCTCCCCGAGCACGCTGTGTACCCGCTCCTCCCCCTCCCTCCTGGAAAGTCCTAAGCACTGCCAAACAGCTGTTTGGTGGCAGAAAGCGCTGGGAGGTAGGCAGGGGTGAGGGGAGCTATGGCAGGCCGCAGGAAATAACTCTGTGGGCCGCCTGCGGGCCGCGTGTTTGAGACCCCTGCTCAAGAAAATAATATTGCCAGATAGCATCTAGAGGGCATTTTATCAGTCTGACTTTGGTAGTGGCCAATATGGTTATAGTTGTGTGCAGTGTGGGGGGCTTTAGAAAGTAGACACATTCATTTCTAATGTGTTAAAAACCTATAGTCTACATTTTTTAAAATGACCAGTGATACTGGGTTTCTAGTTTGACACACCTTAAAGGGACCTGATTTATAGAACTGCTGAGCATCCCCCTACTGAAAATCAGGCCACTTTAAGCTGTCAAGTTGGGCACCCAAAGGCAAAGGTGCCCCAAATCACTAGTCACTTAAAAAGCCCAGATTAGTCCTGTCTTTACAGAACCAGATGGGGCTCATTTGGATACTTAACAGAAGTGTCAGCTGCCTGTCTAACTGGGGTCCAAGTTAACTAATGCAGGTGGACAGGGAAGATTGAGGGGGAACTTGGGAAAGGTTATGTAACTGTACAAAGATGGAACCACTCTGGGGGTGGCTGGGTAGTATGAACTTTTAGTGGATGGCTACAGTTGTTAGAAGATGAGGTAAAATTGTATCTTTTGGGTCTATGGGCTGAGGTGGTCTTAATGCAATTGGCCCTTTGCTACAGTTCATTTTGCTGTCTGTTTCTCCCTACCTACCTGGAGAAGGGGCAGATACTCAATCCTCCTGAGGGGACCAGTGACTTCTCCCGTGCATTCATACTACAGCCTTACTGCATAGTTTGTGTTTGGCTTCTCCTTCCATTTACAGGGGTTGGTACAACCAAGATGGGCTCAACACTTCTAAATTCAATCTTCTCCCTGGGGGGTTGGTTTGGACCCATCTCCATTACAAACCTCCTTGTACTTGAGAGCAAATCCCACAGCCCACTTAAAAATCTGTCTTGGGAATATCTTCTCACTTCCTATTTGCTGACCATAAGGATTGGGTTTGGGTCACGTATGTGAGAAATGGATGGGAATGTCTTTAAATCAAGGGTTGGAGCTTTTTTAAAAAATTAGTCTTTATTGTAAGCAAGAAAAATATTAAGAGGAGCAAAGGACCATTCTCTGGAAGTCACTACTGGAAGGAATCTGTGCTTGCTTTCTGACCTCTTTGCCTTTCCACTTCCTTTAGACAAACCTTTTAGCTCATAAACAATTAACAAGAAACACGTGCTAATAAAATGTTTTATAAGGTGGTTTGTGAAAAGGCAAGCTACATCTCCAAACATGGTGCTTCCAAACTTTTTAAGTCATATGTAATTAGCAATACAGGCTCTCCCCAAAATGGAGCATCAGAGTCTAGTGGCTGAGCAGATCCAAAGGAGGGATTTAGCAAACATAGCAGAATGTAATACATAAGCAGGCATGATTTTACCAAAGAACATGGAGACCCAGAAAAAGAAGGGAAGTTTTTGTTAGATCCCTGAATGCACAGGGTGAGCACTGTCACTTTTGAGTTAGTAAAGAAGAACACTTAAGATTTGCTAGTAGTCAGGATTTTGAACAAAACTTTTAGAAAAAAAATCGATCTCAGCGCCCTCTAGAAAAGGTGTTCGAACTGGCTCCGCAGACTGTGCTAGTGAAAATGTGCAGTCCAGCAAGAAACTAATAAAATTGCAGTGCAAGTAGCAGAAGAATAAATTCCCAGGGAGAGAACAGAAGCATCATTAAAAAGACCAAAACAAACCCCTCTTAATTGCACTGAGTTCATGGGGCAGAAATGTTACGGGTGTAACAAGGGATAACACAGGACAGATGATGTATATTAATGTAAGGGGAAAAGATACTGGAAACCAAAAACCTAGGGTGATAGTACAAACAGTGGTGAATGATGCCTACTTCCTGGGAGCCATGTCCAAAGCTAACATTCATGGGCAGGCTTGGGCTTCTAGTCTTCAATGGTGTTACATTTACACATTGATCCCAGGGCAGAGTGACACCAATTTATAAAGAGACTTTTATGGAGATGCCCCCTAAGCTGGAGCAGCCCAGAGTAGTGCTCAGTAGCCAAATTGGGTCAACTGAAAGCCCATCCTCACTATGAGGCCCAAGGAGAGTGGGTTTGACACGTATTAATTGCGCCAGCACAAGTCACCTTCTAGACCAAACTACAGTCATTGAGATGGACCTGGTGGAACACACAGAGGAAGCAGGTACGGTGTTCAGCCAGAATGTCCACCTTAAAGATGACAGGGTGGATGCTGATGTGAGGGGCCAAGCTTCATGTACTAAGTCTAGCCTGAAGGGTGCCAGTCCCTGTTTCCCAAATTGAAGGAAGAGCAGGACAAGTCAAGGAGAACAGTGCAATAGGGCATGTTACTGACCCAGCAAAGTAGTGTGCCCATCATGGGTAGCAGGAGGGCACATCCAGGTCTGCATAGACCTAAAAAGGCTCAGTGAAGAAGTAAGGGAGGAAAGGTGTATTCTCCCCACAATGGAAGAAACACGCTCAGTTTAGCTGGTGCAACAGTATCCTCGGCACTGGATTCCGACATGTTCCTGTCCACGCTGACTGTGCCAAGCAGAGAACTTTCTTAGCCATCTGACGAGTATTGCTCTATTGCCATGCCAGAAGCATTCCAGAGGAAAATGAGTGAGAATCTGCGAGGCTGGAGGGCATTCTTCATGGATGACACTTCAGGTACAAAAGGGGACATAATGGTGAGATGAGCTCGGAGAGCAACTGGACTAAAATTAAACTGAGAAAAAAAATATATGGGTGTGTAGATGAACGGTATGGCAGACCCCACTCTGAATTATAGATACCATGAGCATTCTAAAAAGAGGTGAGGGAACATCCACAGAGAGGTCAATTCCATCACCTGAAAATACACTGGAACAGATGCGTTTCAACAATATGGCGAAAAAATATTGAGAAAATTCCTACTGTGCTCCAGGAAGGCCTAGTTCTTCATGAATTACTTAAAACCCTGTCTTTTCCTTTGCTCTTTAAGTGCTCCTGAGTGGAGCCATAACTGTCTGCAAATGGTGTACTGGATGTAATAGGAGAAGAGGAATCTGAAAAACAGAACTAGCATTGAGTCCAATCAACAGCCAGGCACCTTCCCACAAGAGACCACGTGTTCTTCTGACTAACATTGGCGGTAACTTGTTAGTGAAAAGGGCACTTTCACAGTATTCTCTTTCTGTGTTTTCATTAGGATTCTCTTCAACATCTTTCTTACTCTTGTGTGAAACTGTCTAGCCACTCACTTTTTTTAACTGACACTGTAAGAATATTAATATTTTGTCTACTCTTGATCCAACGGCTCAGGCCAGGGTCCTTCATGTTACTGAGCAGGAGAGTGCAGAGTTCCTGTTGTCTACTGCAGTTACTGAGACTCAGCTAAAGTGGGTGCCAAGGAGCCTGTTTCTTTGGGTTTGTTTTTTAATCTAGCTCATGTGCTATCAGTTGCCTGCTGTGTCCCTCCTGGACTTTTACTGGCACTGGTTGGTTTGGTGCACATTACAGTTGGAGGAGTTGTTGTGGGGGAAGTTTCTTCTTGTTTGGTTTTGTTTAACATTTACAATATCCCCTCAGAAAATAATGGTCAAGTGTTTCCCGTTCCAACCCCTCTTCCAGTGCAGCAGTAAAAATTGATCCACTTCTAGCTCTTGGAGTGTGGAGCACCAAGCCCAAGACAAAGTTTCAGATTAACCATTTTTGTTGGCTGGTCCATCCAGAGCCGGTGTTAGGCATAAGCAGACTAAGAAATTGCTTAAAGCCCTAAGCAGCTCAAGGGGGCCCCCTATTATTACTATGTGTTGGGGGTGGCAAAAATATTTCTGCTGAGGGCCCCCTGCTAGCAGCAACACTGGGTCCATCCTGCATCATGGGCTTTGCTTTCAGGCTGGTACCTGGGATGGTATATCCCTCCTGCCTTTCTTAAATTATGATTTTCACTTTAGAGGTAAGTAGAGCAGAGAGACCCTGGAGGGTTTTCCCCTTCCTCTCTAGCATAGGGCACAGGTCACTTGCAGGTTTGAACTAATGTCAGTGGTGGATTCTCTGTAACTTGAAGTCTTTAAATCATTATTTGAGAACTTCAGCCACTCAGCCAGAGGTTCTGGGTCGATTACAGGAGTGGGTGGGTGAGGTACTGTGGCCTGCAATGTGCAGGAGGTCAGACTAGATGATCATGATGGTCCCTTCTGGCTTTAGAGTCTATGAATCTATAAATAGAGGAGGGAGGAACAGTAATGGGCTGGTCAGGTAGGGCTTAATTATTATTTTATTAGTTATGGATAGTTATGCTAAAGCATAGGCCATATCCAATATGCTAAAGTTATTGATAGTAAATGAAGTCAGGATGGGCTGGGGTAGGGTGTAGCGCAACCTTCTGAAGAGGGACGGTCTCTTTGCCCCCCTCAACCAGGTAGAACAGAGGAGTCGGGTTGGAGTGCAGGGACAGGCTGCCACTGCCCTGGGGCAGTGTTCCCTCTAATTTTTGACAGGCCGTGTGCGCAAAAAATTTCTTCTGTGCAAATTGTTGTGCTTCTGTGCAAATTTTTGTGCACACAGAGTTTTACCATGTCCGCGGGGTTTAGGATCTGTGTACGCACGCACACGTGCACAGCTCAGAGGGACCAGTGCCCTGGTGGACAGCAGAATGGACTGGTTCAGTCTTAGAAATGGCTGAAACCATCTTTGTTCCAAATAAAAAGTGAAACAATGGAGGGTGTGGAGGAGCCCTTAAAGGACTTGGTTGCTCAGCTGTGGGTTTCTACATTTGCTTCTCTGAAGGAGGACTTCATTCATAGATGAGGAAGTAGCCTGGGCATAAGTGTTCCATACTGCCAAGCCTCAGGAAACCGAAGTGGGAGTCTAAATCCCAGTCTCCTGTTCCCCAGGTTGGAAGAGGTTGGGAATGCGGCAGACACAGGCCCTGGCAGTGGGAGTTCCACACACCACTCCTCATCTGGCTGAGTAAGGGACAGCATTGATGGGTTCACACGGGTGTCTTATCTACACTTTCCTCAGTCAGTAGGATGACGAGTTAAAAGATCTTTGGGATAAAAAGAATGAAGAAAAGTTCTCTCCAGGTCTGTGACAGGGATGTTGACTATCCCCTGTGGGGGTCAGGGTGTACATAAGCGCACATACTGTGTGTAGGTAGATAGTTCAATCTTTATTATACTTGTCTAGGACTACATTTTCCAGGGGGCCAATCACCCATGGCTCCAGCTGAAGGTTATGGGAGCTGTGGGTGCTCAGAGCACCTGAAAATCGGGCTCATAACGTGCTGTGGTTTTCTTGCCTACTTGGTTTTATTTTCATCCATCGTTAATGACGAACAGTCACAAGGGAAACAGTCTATTGTTAATATTTAATTTCCTCTTATTACTGGAAGCAGATGACTAAAAGATCAATTAAAAATGTAACCAATAAAAAGCCAATAAGGAAACCAGAAGAGCCACATCCTGCTGAGATAGAGCAACTCTTCCTCCTGCCTGCGCACCCCAGCCACCCTCTTCACCCGTTAGCCAGGATGAGAGAAGCCCATTCAGGATGTAGAGAAGCAGGATGTGGAGAAGCCAGCCAGTGTAGCATGACATGAGGTAGATGGGGAACTTGGGAAACAATTGTAAATAAGGCATCTAAAACCTTGGTATCTAAGTGCAGGAAACAAACTAGCGAGCAGCATTTAAAAGCAATTCACAAGGAACAAAACACAGATTTTTTCAGTACATTTGTTGCTTAAAATGTTTCTCAGCTACAGGTAAAGTATGGATGCTGGTTAATTTGTGTGATAGATGATCCTCTAAATATATGGCATGAGGCAATGTGACTTTGACATTTCAATAGGTTTAAAAGATATGGAATCTTCCCCTAAGTTAAAGCATCTTCAAAGGGAGGAGAATGTTCCCAAGTGGCTAAAAGTTTCCTTTCTGAGTTCCGAAAGCAGGAAACATATGGCTTATTAACAGCACCAACCTCCTGGCTCAATTTCAGGGTTAGGGTATTTGGGAATAATGCCCTGTAAAAGTCCTAGGTTTTGCCCTTAGGAAACTAGGCACCTGGGACTGTGTAATTTCCCAGGGATACACTAGGAGGCACTGTGCTGGGGAGGAGGGAGCATGGGGCCAGCTCAAAACTGTTGTCTGTGGAGTGAGTCCCAATTATGGTCTCTCTCTTGGTAGGGACACCACCTCTTCCCTCCCTGTGTTATCTTGGCATGGCCCACTTTCCCTAGTGGTGGTTTTCACTGACCTGGAACCGGCCGGGAGAACCCATTCCGGTCCAGAGACCTGCTTGGAATGGGGAAGGACCAGTCAGAGTCCAGAATGGCTCCAGGCAAAGAGGTGGGATTGGTAGTGCTGTGAGGAGGCTGGGGTGTGGTAGGCCCTCAGCCTATCAGTGTGGGCTTGGGGACGAAAGGAGCAATAAGGGGCTGAGAGAGGTGCTTGGTTTTGGTGTTTCTTTCACCTCAGTCCTCACAGTGCTAGATCACAATAGCTCCGGCTTCTGCATGTTAGAAATTCACATGGTTCCCTCATGCATCACACTGCCAGGGAAGTTCCCCTGTGCTGAGATTCATTGCAACATGTACATTTACCTGGCCATTTCATGCACTGTCTCGAGCTGCTTGGTCCTGCACTCTGGCTACAAAGGGAATGGACTCTAAGATTTTTGGCTCCCAGAGAGGGGTCACATTCTGATGGCTGGAGGATCAGAGACTGAGAAATCCTGCACCCTGTGGGATTTTGCTAATGCCCCTGAGATTGGCTACAACATTGAAAATTGTGGATATTGTCAAACCCGTTACTCCACAGTTGGAATAAAATGCTCATCGAATGAGGAGGCTGGATGGTGAGAAGAACAAGTCCACTTATCACCAGCATGATGATACATAATGCAGGCATGTGTATCCAACAGCACGAGGTCAAAACTGAGCCTCAAGGGGACAATAGCAGGAGAGGAGTTGATATGAGGAATGTTTGAATCAACACTATCTGAGCCTTCATTCCGGATAAAAACCCCAAGCAGCTCAGTCCAAAGTCAATTGGAAGAGCTCAGAACAAAAGCTTGTTCTGCCTCCAGATGTGAACAGCTTCATTGGAACATGCTGTTCAGATTCTTTATTCAATTTTCAAGGGACAGATTCTCATTGGGGCTGAAACCTGAGCTAGAACAGAGTGTTCCAAGTCATTAAAAATGAACAGGGGAGCAGCTGAGGGGGGTTGTAAGTGGCAAGAAAGGTTTATTTAATAATGGGAGAAAGACAGGAACATAGCCCAGGGTAACAAGGAGGGATTAATCCAATTAACAGAACAAGACATGAGTTTGAGAAGCAATATTAATTGTAGCTGTCCTGCAGGCTGCATGGTATAGGTTATTTTTCCCAATTCACAAGAAGTTAACAATACTGATCCCTTGAGGACCTAACTGAAATGTTAAATATACCACCCCTAGTACCTTTGTAAGTAAAGCAGGCTTGTGATTAAATTAATTTCATCAGTGCTGGCTGCTGAACTGTTGTCATACATGGAATAGATGCTCCTCAGAGAAATCAGTACCCACAGAATATACGTCTTTCCCTTAATGTCCATATTTATTTTCATTCCAGCTCACTCAGTTCTAGCAATATGAACTGAACAAACTGGGGCCTGGTTTGCAAACTAATTTTGGAACTAAAGCAAGCTTTAAATACTTCTGCAGTCAAAGAGTCATGCTGCAGGTGGGATGAAGGTAAGTCCTGCCCCACAACATGGAAAATGAAGGCGATGGGGAATGAATGGGTGTATGGCACTTGCACCTCAGAGGCCATTGTACCCAGCGTGCTTGCGGCAGTCACGATGCTGGAGTGTCATAAATTCAAACACTGTACCTAATGCCAGTTGCTACCACAGAAACATTGGTGCTGAAGGAGATGCAATGCTGGCATGCCATGGCTGGAATGTTTGCTCACCTCCAGTCATTTGTCTTCTGAGATATATCAACTCTACCCAGCTCGAATGCTTTCTTTCCATCCCATGACGAAGCAGCGTATAGGAACCAGTTGTCCTCCTTCTGAACATAACACTGAGGTGAACAGTGAAGACTATGGTGGAAAAATAAGACTGCAGCGTGCAAACGGAACCAGAGAACTAGGCATGAGCCAAATTCAGAGCCTCCAGAGACTAAATTATAAAAAGGAAATCAGTCAGTGATACAACTGGGTGAAGTAGAATGTACAAGAACTCTCGTGACATAAGACAATTAAAGACAGTCGTTAAATTTAAAATTACAGCATCTTTTTCCAGGAGGATGTGCTCAATTGTAGAAAATTCCGTCTCTCCCTGCGTGGATTTGAACTAGGTGGGACTTATCTGGAATGATGAGCATCAGGAAAATCCAATAAAAACTTGCTGTCTCATTCCTAATCAGATTAAAGATAGCCATGTTGGACAAAGATTAGCTGCTGAAGTGGTCAAGTGAAATAAAGCACAAATAGGATTAAGATGAGTTCATCAGCCTGCACAAAGAAGTGCTGATTTGGGAAAAGAGATCCTATTAATCCTGCTTCCCCTTCTGGAAAATGGGAATGTTAGTGACCTCCTTTGTAAAGTGCTTTGAGTTCTACTGATGTAAGAGGTAGATGTCAGTTTTATTGTTCTCTGCATCCTGTTTAACTTGATTACTTCAATGGTTAGTTCTTTTCGAGCATGGCTGTTTTTATAGCTGTCGTAGCTTGATGTGACAGATCTGTTCTTTTTAAAGTTGTTTTTTTTTATGGGTCAAAGGTTTTGGCTGAGATACTCCATATGCAGTTGTTAAATTTCACTAAGTCTTTATCTAACAGTGAGTTGGTACTTAAGCTTGAGTTTCATTAAATTTTTGTGTGTGGAGATATGAATGTGAGTTAGGAAGCCCCACATTGTTTGAAAAAAAGTCCTGTTAAACTCAACGTATTAGTCATTCTCAGTGTGTGTGTTTTGCACTCTTGGAGAGATGTGAACTAATCTGATGTCCCCTTCCCCACTTCAAAGGCCTCATTTGTGGGCTCTAGCTGTGACCCTTCAATTCAAATGGCTAACCTTTTCCTAGCAGGGCACTTCCAATAGACACTCCTCATAACATTTTGAGCAGTGTTTTTCCTATCCCTAAAGTTGCCACTTGTTTCCCCATTTTTCTTCTTTTCTTTTTCACTCTGTCATCTCTGCTTCTTTTTCTCTGTCTCCTGTCATCTCACTTTTCTGCCCTCTTTCCTGCTTTTCTGTCTCTTTCTTTCTGTTCATCTGCTGTTAACTCTATTACTCTGGGCTGGATTTCAGGCTAGAATGCATTTTGGCAAGTGGGCCCTTCAGTGTGTTTCAGGCAGGATTTGAAATGGATAATGACATTTTGAGAGGTAAAACAGGACTATACTTTTAACTTTATTGACATACGGTGGAGAGAAGAGCTTTTGGAGGGACTGGACAGAGAAAGATAATAAAGACTGTCCCTCCTCAAGGGACTGTTGGTAAAACGGAAGATCCTTATCTGCCTCTTACCCGCTACATTGCAAGTTCATTTCCCCTATTGACTTCCCCAAAATATACATATAAAACAAAAGGGGATTTCGGGAGTTGATGAAAAGGTATGTTTTTAGCACTTCTAAACCATAAAGAACCTCTCCCTCTCCTTTCAAACACAGTACTAGCAATAGAGATCAAAACCAGTGAAAGGTGCACAATTAGATTATCTCCCTGAGATTAGATGTGAATCACAAGTTCGTTGTATTTTCACTATCTTTACTCCTTTATTTTATTTTGAGAAATTCTGTTTCCGACTTCAGATCACTGTCTCTTTTGTGAAGGTGTGAAAACCAGCTGGTGGTGCTGTTCAGGGTCGTCTGTTGTTACAGCACCAAAACATTCATTTTGGGAGGCTTATATGTATTTCAGAAACTGAACCCAGTGGTGATTTAGCAACTGACACCAAGGCCCCTTTCTTTCCCATCCCTACTCGTGTTCTTTTGCCATAACTGTACTTTTCCCTTAAACAAAGGACAAAACCCCAGCGATCTTTTGCAGCAAATGAGGCTTAAAACTCACCACAGAGGAACTAAAGCACGGCATCCTGTAGTCACCTGACGGACTGAGAAGGACCAGAGCCTTAAATTAAGCTCACCATGCCTCATTCTTGAGCGTGACTCTTTGATTGGAGTCTCTATCTGCGTGCAAATGTGTGTGCGTCTCTGCACAAGAGAGGGTGTGATGGGAGTGGCGGTAAGTGCTGTGCATGTATCTAACTCGTGTGGGTGTGTCCAGAAATTACTGTGTTAGTGTGTATGGCATTAAGAGCTTCTCTGTGCATGGGAATGTGTCCCCTTGGGGCCCAGCTTGCTGCTTTTTGCAGGGGTGGGTGGGTGTGATACTATGTGAGCATCTGTGTGTGTACCTTTGTGCAGGGGGAGTGTATGTATACCCATGATCATGTGTCTGCATAAGTATGTGTGTATCACTGGTTGTGTCCATCATTCTGATGCTGACCTCCTTTTTAAAGTGCTTTGAGACCTAGGAATGAAAAATGCTATCGCAGAGCTAGCTATTATATGTTTGCTTATGGTGTGAGGGATTGTGTGCATAGGCAAGGGTGTGTGTCTGTGAGAGTGTGGGAGTCTGCACTGTGCGTGGGTCCTTGGAGTAGTGTGTGTGTCTGTCTCTTCTGGGGAGGAAAGTACTGAAGGATGTTACACTCTGAGTTCTTTGGGGGGGATTTCTTGTGTGGTCAGTCGTGTTTTGGAATTTCCCCAGCCCTCCAAGGAAATGTCAGAACTCTTACATATGCACACAGTGTAAGCCTCCTTATGTTAGACTGAGTGGTTTGTCTGTGATCATGTGGTGTTATTCCTGTGCAACAGCATGCAGCATTCGTGTAATGATAAAGTACACTGGTGTGTTCGCGCAGGTAACCAGTCATTTATTTGTGATCGCATGGAGGCAGGTTTATGTGTGTAAAAGTCTCCACCTTTTTCCAATCCGGGCACAAAGCTAAGGCATAATTAGCTGGGCACTCATGTTTCATGGCAGACTATCAAGCAGCTGCTGAATTGTCAGCTCAATTGGTAGCCTCAGAAACAGTTGTGCAATATTGACTTCAACCAGGCAGCTTTTGAGGGGAACAAAGTATAAGATTTTTTTTGCCCGTGATGTTCATGTAGGTCTGTTTTATTTCTAACATCATTTGGATATGCCACTTGAATGAGATTGTGCTTTTCCTAGCTGGTCACTGGCGCTGATTACTTAGTTTGGTTATTTTTGTTGTATTTAAGGAAACAAGTGGAGAAGTTGGACGTTTGCAACAGCTGACAGGAAGATTCCCTGAGTCCTAGAGCATTCAGCAAAAGGAAAAAAGGGAGAACAAGATGATGATCCCAAGAGGTGGCAGGAAACCGTGACAAGACCTGTGATTGTCAACAGGACACCCAAGATCCTCACCACACATGACTATGCCAGGCAGTACATTTCAAACACCCAACATCTGCAGGGCAAAGGGTTCATCTACATGAGGTTTTTCCTGGGGCCGTATCTGTTGGAGTTCAGTGGACCACTAATGTGCTTCTGCATTATTGTGAACATGCCAAGAATCTGCAAGGTTTATCCTATCTGATGAAGCTGGCAAACTCTGCACTCCATCTTTCTATGCCCTCTGCGGTAGACCGCTAAATCAACTGAAGGGAGAAGGGGGCCAGGTGAGCCTCCGGCCAACAGCTGGCAGCTGAGTGCCCATCAGACCCCAAACCGTTTTGAGGTGCCTTGGTGGCTGTTCGTAGCACTGCAGATATGGACACTGAGCTTCTCTGGCACCTTCTTGCATTGGCCTGGTCAGCCTCACCATGCTAGTATATGGGAATGAAAACTTCCTCTCGGATGTCGTTTACATCATCCTGGAACTGGTCATTGCAGTGCTGGCCATCTTGGGGAATGCCCTGGTCTGCTGGGCAGTCTATCTGAACAGCAACCTGCAAAACGTCACCAACTACTTTGTGGTGTCCCTGGCTGCAGCTGACATTGCAGTGGGCGTGCTCGCGATCCCCTTTGCCATCACCATCAGCACTGGCTTCTGTGCCTTCTTCTATGGCTGCCTCTTCATCGCCTGCTTCGTCCTGGTTTTGACTCAGAGTTCCATCTTCAGTCTCCTGGCTATTGCCATTGACAGAATCATTGCTATCCGGATACCCCTCAGGTAAGCCCAGAGTGGGTGGGACCTGGGACGGGGGGAGGAAGAGTGCAGATGGAATGGGCATCTCTAGAGTATCCTAGGTGCTGTAATCAAGGAGGAAGAGAAAGTTAAAGGAAATGACGCCACTTCCACTGTAATCTGAAAATGCTTTTTAGACCTCAAAACTTGCCCCTTCCTGCTGGATTTCCTGGATGTTGCATTTCTATTTCTAGCTCTTCCTTGTCCCATGTAGTATGTGCCCATGGCATTACCTGGACCCTGCCTAGGAGCTTACGTTCTGCACTGAGACAGACTCATGACTTAGCTGTAATGATCTGTGTTCTGAGTTGGAGGAGACAGTGCCAGACAGATCGCCGTGGGAAAGCTGAGCACAAAAGAGAGGTCACTCAGTATCACCCCACTGTGGACAGCAGGGGCTCTGTCTGGTCGGTGGAGGAGTGCTGTTACAGTGAGATTCTCTAGGGCACTGTTTCTCAAATGCGGTGACATGCAGGCACCAGGGGCTTTTCTTGTGGCCACAGCCTCCTGGGCTGTGATTGCGGGAGGCGGGAGGACCAGCGGCCCCGCCCCCTCCATGGTGCTCCTGGATGGACAGCCTTGGTGTTGGTTGCTGGGGTTTCCAGCAAGGGTTGGCAGCCGGTGAGTTCCCCACCTTCTTGAGGCAGTGGGGCTCAGGATTTGGGCTTCAGGCAAGGCAGGTTCTGGCTGCAAGGGTTTGGGCTCCAGCCTGGGCTCCGGCCACGGGGCTTCAGGCTCCAGACCCTGCTGCCTCCCCCAGCCAACCCCATCTCCCCTGGCCCCTGATGCCTCCCCCGATCTCCCATCCAAGGCTTAATTTGTCCCCAGACTTGCTGGGGCTGATAAGTCAGCTGTGATAAGTGATACTTGTATGTTGATTAATATCACTTATCACAGCAGACTTACTAGCCAGTAATACATAAATTACAACGATTTGGACATGTGTATCTGCATATTTATTTGTTTTACCTAAAGCTAATTAAGTATTTTAGGAAAAAGTGTGAGTGGCCACCAGCAAGAGTTGGTGGCCACACTCTGAGGCCACCAAATAATTTGTCCTGAGAACCCCTGCTCTAGGATAAGCATGCAGATGGGAATGGGAGGCATTCTTGGGGGTCGGGGTGGGGGGCGCTTTTAATCCTACACAGGCTAAGAGGGAGAGTGCGCTTTTTGTTCAACATGAGCAAGAGGATCCAGAGTGGATCAGGTGCAGCGTCTCTAACAGAGAAAGCTATTTGGTGACGGCCTGGTCCTGTCCCAAATCCATCCCACAAGCGGGCACCCCACACACTGAATCTTTTTGGGGAAGAAAAGGATCTTCAAAATTAGAGCTTGCAAACTGAAACAGATCATTTGCTGCTCTATGGACAAGTGGCCAGATTCACGTGGGCCAGGGGGGTATTTTACCTTGTGTGTGGAAGCTGCCACTCTATCTGATCATCACAGTCCTGCAGATACATGCTGCCAGGATGGGACTTGACTGTCACCCGGCGCAGGTCAAACCCTGTACATCCTGGGCTTATTACAAAGTGGGGAGCTCTGTGGAGCAGTTAACTGACAATGCCTCTGCGTCATTTCTCAGGCATTTAAGACACAGAGGAAGCCTGTAAATGAGTGATACCCTCCATTCTCCAGCAAGGGCAACCTGGACCAGAGCAGAGCAGGCTGTGACTAGTGACACCTCTGAACTGTCTCTCCATTCCTATGTATCATTCTCTCTCCTTTTCCCCTCTCGCTTGTTCCTCGCCACACCTCACCCCTGTACCCCCCAGCAGATTATTTTGATGCCCTCGTCTGCAGAGGGAAATTGTAACAGCTCTTGCTTCTTATTTGCCACCCAGACACTCCTGAGGTGGTGACTGCAGCCTGATCCTGCTCAGTGGATGTGGGCTGTTCTCCTGCCCTCTCCTCTCCTCCCCCCTCAGACATAAATGGAGGGATGGAGGAGGAACCTGGCAGTGGGGAGAGACCGAGAGCGCCCTGGGGGCAGGCACATTCAGTATTGCAGCTAATTGACTATTTGATGAATTAAAGCAATTTGCTGCCCGTTTGGTAATTCTTTGACTTATACCCCAAAGCAAATAATGAGATAAAGCCTAATTTCCAGGTATTGTGCCTTTCTAGCAATAAGGAAACCCTCAGGGCCCAGTTCTCCGCTGATCCTTGCAGAGATGCACAAAGGATGGGGAAAGGCAGGAGCAAGAGACAGTTTTCATCCCTTTGACCATTCTCTCCCAGTGCCCCTGTGGGTGTTTTTGCCAGATCAAAGGGAGCATGGAGGAGGCAGTCATCTTCCCCCATCCTCCATGGCAGCCCCAGTCAGCAAAGCAGGCTAGACACACCGGGAACATGCTGTAACCTCTAAGGCTCTGTTATCACTGGAAATGGTGCAGCTGTAACGGTTCAGTGTAGGCAAGGGGAGGAGTTCTTCCATTGCTGTAGGGGTGGTACCAGGGTCAGCAGAATTCTTCCATCGGCCTAGCACTGTCTACACTTGGAGTTAGACTGGCTTAACTGTGTCTCTCAGGGGTGTGGCTTTTTCACATCCCTGAGCAACATAGCTGGGTTGACCTGGCTTTTTAGTGTAGACCTGGCCCAGCGGTGGGGAAGGATAGGCCTGCTGCCTGTTCTGCATAGGAATTAAATATGGCTGCACAATTTAGCAATAGGCTTCTAATTTCTTAGAACGATCAGCCAAGTAGGCTGCAGAATGGCTAATTTCATTTGAACGGTACTCTTCCAAGTGCTGTGTCCCAGGCGAATGCCACAGAGAGAGACAAACCTCATTGAATGAGTCTGAATTATTCACTCATCTCTATTAATAGTGCATCAGATGAATTTGAGCATATTTACTGAGGAGCAGAAGGCTTGAAAAGATTAAATTTTTATTGGTAAATGTTGATTTCACCGTACACAGAAACTGATGAGCAAATATATCTATAATAATCAACATTTACTGATAGGCAGAATGTTGCTTGAGAACTTACTAAATTTGATTTAAGGATATTTACTGGGTATATTTTGACATGTAATGATGACAATTTGTGTTAGTTGGTTATGGAGCTTTAATTTTTTTAATCTCAGTGTCTGCTGTTATTTAATAATTACTGTCTGACATACACCCCTGTCATTTTGCACAACTGTGGAACTTTAAAGCAATAAGAATTTTAAATGCTTAAAAATAAACATTGATATTTTCCATCAAAATCTAATTGTGCCAAGCCTATATGTAATAGAAAGATTGCATAATTTCATGTAACTGGTAGAAGACTAACATATGGAGTAGCTAATTCCCCCTACAGCAGAACTTAAAGTTAGTGGAAAGTCTGCAAAAGACTTGTGATGCTTGTGAAAATCAGAAGAATGCAAAATATGTAGCAGTGTGCAACCAAGGATAATGTACAATAGCACACCACGTCAGGCCACACTGTATTTATTTATTAAACCAGGCAGTATCCAGGATACAAATGTTACCATCTTCCCCAGAAAGGTGGCATCTCTTCCCCCAAATTACACTGGCCCAAGGCACAGAAGTGTAAATATTCACTCTTGTATAAGTGACTGGTAAGTTTAGCATCTTGTGATCCATGAGGGCTAGAAACTGAAGGGGCATTTTGTCACTGGAAAAGGGAGAGTCCCAGGGTTTGAAAAGGATGCTCAACCCTTGCTTCTATGCCCTGAAGCTCCTAAAAGTTAGGCCTTAAAATCCCATCATTATTTATAGGTTGCCAAAATTAGATTTTTATGTTTTATAATTTTGACAGATAAGGATGTTTAATTTTTAAGCCTTTTTAAAAATTTTATTGATTTAAATTTTCACAGTTGCAGGAAATTCAGGGAGAGTTAGAAAATAATTATTTAATGACAGTAAATGTTGAGGTTCAAATAGTTAAGCTTTATAATTGTTAAAACACAAATTATCAACATCACATGTCAAAATTATACAAAGTTAATATCTGTAAAACTAAGTTCTCAAACAGGATTTTTCTAATTTTGCCTATTGGTAAACTTCAGTGATTAGAGACGGAAATATGTTTTCGTTGGGGTGTGTGGGGTAAAATAAACATTTACCAACATTTATCTATAAAAATCAAATCCTTCCAAGCCTAATTATTATGTCTAGGGAAGCTGTTTTATGCCTCTTTTAGAGGTTTCTAGGATGTGTTAATTATATTTTTCTCTTCCTGTGAGGTCTTCACAGTGGGACTCGTGGTGCTAAGGAAACCTGGCCTGTTACAGGTGGAAGGATATAAAAATAGTACCAGACTTAGTTAAGTATGTGAGTAGTCCCCTTAGGACTATTCACATGCTTAAAGTTAAGCATATGTAAATGTTTGCAGGACTGGGGTCATAAGGCTTAATGTCTCCCAAATGTATCTGCAAAACCCCTTTTAGTGTGGTATGTAACAATTCCATGGTGATGCGATAAATTTGGCTTTTGAAGGGTTGAGTCACTTACATACTTTTGCAATCACCACCTCTGAGGGTGAATCATTTGAGATGATCTGCATGGCTTAGCTGTGGCTTTGCCACTTGTGAGCAGCGTGGCCATCCAGAACTCCTATTGATTAATAAAATCATCCTTTTAAGAATAAAAGGCTTCTGTCCCTTATCATTGTGAAGACATTCTCTGCACTGTGAACTAATGCAGTGCTCTTCACCTGAAGGCTGGTCTGTATGGCCTTTTGTACCACTATAACTATATCCTTTAGCAGATAGATTTGGAAACCAGTAAAGTTGTGTTACAGCCCCCTAGTTTGGACACATGTCTAGGATGTAAGCTATACCATTACATTATGGAAATAAGCTACGTCAATATCAGCACCTTTATACAAGTATAGCTGTGCCCACACAAGGGGACTGTTCCAACTTAACTATTTCGGTAACAAATTGCACCCATGAGCAACATCGCTGAATCAGTACAAAAACCTGTGTGTAGCTTGGTGTACAAAAGGGCCTGTGTGTTCCCCTTTGTTTGTCTTTTCCAGTAGCAGTGGTCAATCTTGTCAACTCTGTTTCCCCTAGAACAATCTATGGATCAATAGATCGCTTAATAGATTTCTGACCTCAGACATGAGGAGAAAGCGAAACCTGGTTAATGGAAAGGGGAAGTGATATTCACAGTGTTCAAAATGTCATTTTTCAACACCTAAGTAACACAAACATTTGACAGACAGTTGGAGGAAAAGATCTTTTGTTAAAGATGCAACATTCCTGACCTGTCCGAGAGCTGGTGGGGAAAATACACACGCTTGGGTATAATTATTTTTTTTAAAAAGTGGGTGTCAAACAATCAGTGATGAATTAAAAATATCCCATAAATTCTAAACATTATTTTCCAAAAATGTTGATGTTGAATGGTTCAGGGGTAAGTCGTTCATGTCCCTAATATGCCAGGTGCACTGAGAGCCTCTGCTCACTGGTACAACAAAACCTGGGTGTTATAAATAAAACTGGTTGGTCCTGGTTAGCCCTAGGGTAAAGTTGTTGGCCAAGAACAATAGGCATTTCCCAAGTCCTTTGCTGCTAGAAAAGGCTAAGAGGGCACAATGTCCAAGCATATGACTGTGCGTGTGTGGGGGGAGGGTGGTATAAAAGGTATTCCCATGATGAAATAGCAGGTAGGTGAGGTGCACTGGATAGAAGAAGACAGGTTTTCTTCCTGCAGTCAAACAGAAAAGTTCTCAAATTACCATTTGTCCAGCACATTGTCCCCATTCTCAAAGGTAACAAGCTTTTATTTGTGAGACAAGGTGGGTGAGGTAATGTCTTGAACCAACTTTTGTTGGTGAAAGAGCCATGCTTTCGAGCTGATATAGAGCTCTTCTCTCTTTCACCAACAGAGGTTGGTCCAAGAAAATATTTTATCTCATCCACCTTGTCTCTAATATCTTGGGACCAGTACGGCTACAACAACACTGCAAACAACGATGGAAGAAATCCTTTTATTTGTGATGATCCAACGTCAATACATATAACAACATGCTGAACTGGAAATCTTTCTTCCCACTCTGATTTGCTCCTGGATAACCTAGATGTGCAAGTAATTGTGGGCACCCCTTTTCTTAGGATTGCGGAGACCCATGTTCCCAGTCACTTGGAAGTTCTCTGTAAGGTGTTCCTGCTGGCTAGTGTGACCTTTCATATTGGAATGAAAGGTCACATTTTCATCACCACAGATTGAAATTAATTGGATGTAGTGAGCCCTGCTTGAAACCTGAAATGCTGAAAAGTCTTCTTAAATGTCCACTCTAGTTGCCCTATTGCTAATCTTGGAGTTCAGATGTGGTATGGTAGCTCACGCTTGATAATTGAACCGTATGCAAGTAAAGTGGCTGCTGAAATGGCTGATTTTCTGTTTTAAATCCCATGTTTTGGATCTGAGCAGTCAGATGCGCCCTTAAACATCCCTGGGTTCACACCCTTTTTTCTGTCCATAGTTTGTAATGCTCTTCCCTCCCGATGTAACCTGTTTTGGGGCAAACATTGTTTTTCACACCCTTGCTTTTGCTGGCGTAGAATTAAACAGCCCTGCTTGGAGTGAATGTAGTTTATTTCCTCATTTGTATGCTAACACCAATAGCCATGTGTTAGTTCCTGGCTGCTCGAGAAGCACCAGAACAGCTCACTGTAACGAGGCTTTTGACATCTGGAAGATGTTCTGCCTTGGAGTATCACTTGCTACCAGACTCACTACTTATTATCCATGAATGGTCCCAGTGAAATCAATGGGGGTCAAGCTTTGCAGTAACTGTTGATAGGATCAGTCCCTTTGATTATAACCTCTTCAGGGCAGGAATCTGACTTTTTAAATGCTCAGAGCCTGCGCCCTCTTGGATCCTATATTAATGATTTTATTTCTATCTATTTAAACATTTGTATTTGGTTCCCATCTCTAAAGCACTTGGCTGCTCTACAGCAATAAATCCAGTCTGTGTGTAGTCCTTGAATCTCTACAGACCTGAGATCACTTTCTTACTAGGTTATAGAGGTGGTGAGGTTTGTCACCTTGTCCTGACACTTTCAGAATTGCTGCAAACTTGTTTGTAGATAATGTGTTTTCATCTCTCTCTGTCTCTATGGACCTGTCAAACGGGATTGTTTGAGGCACAACTCAAACCTCTTGGAGATCCCTGAATGAGAGGTGCTATAGAAGGACCCAGTTCTATGCTGATTAATTCTACTGCCAGCCCAGTACTGTAGGGCAGTACAGCAAGGAGGATGCTTGGGTTAAAAGCTGTTTCACAAGCCTTTGAAGCCTGTTGCATGGAAATCCCCAGAGGGTAAGAGCACAGGGAGGCAAGAGGTCACTGGGAGCTGCAATAAATGTATTTTTAGTGTCAGGGAAGGGACCTCTCCAGCCGTGGGATAACAGCTGTACAATTTCAAAATTCCTCCTGACAAGGATGCAGCCAATTCTAGGGTTTTTTTTAAAGCTTCAAGTGCCATCTGCCAATCTCTTGTTCCCTCTTTGTAATTTTAAATATATGTTTTGAAGTACAGGTATAATTCCATTCATGTCGGTTAAAACTGAACTTAAGAGTAACTCCACTTCTCTCCTCCTGGATTGGCAGTATTCTTGACACTTTCTGAGGATTCACACAACTGTCACCAGTTTCTAGAGAAACCTTATCTAGCTTCCAGATCTGGATTGAGTCCTCTCGCCAGCTTGTAGAGAAAAGAGTTGCAGCATGCTTTTTTGTTTTTCCCCCAGTCTCCCACTTTTTATGCTTTTGAAATGAGATTAAAGAATAAATGAATGATCATCCTGCACTCCCATCTCAGGCCTGGCTGTATTTTCCAGGAGCTAAGAACACATGCCAGCTCCCAGTTCTGTTCTCTGGCTGAGACAAGCAGCATCCCTCCTCCCCTTCCCTGCAGAGCTTTAGTCCGCCTTACGAGAGGAGTGTGTGTGGGAAGAACAAACCCATTGAGAAAGAGAGCGAGGGTTGTTTTTCTTTCTTTCTTTTTTTTTTTAAAGTTTGATTGTTAAAAGAATCCGACATGGGGAAAGAAGCAGTGCAACTAGTGGAGAACATGGGAGCAGCCCCTAGTCAGATCACGCCCGCACAGGGTCAAGTACAGTGTGGGACCCAGCAACAGACAATGTGGGAACCCTGCCATTCCCTTTCTGTGTGAAGTACTATGAGGGGAAAAGAGATTGTACTCAGATGTGACACACTACTACGACTTATATTTTCAAAGCGTACAACTGGTACCTTCAGCTGAGGGCTTACAGCAGCCTGCTAGCCCCAGGGATCAGCTAATATTTGAAACAAACAAAGGTCTTTTGGTGGTGTGCTTACCGTGCTTCTGTTTTTTCTCTCAAAATAGTGGGGTGGATTTATTGCCGAAAGCACGGGCGTGAGGGGTATAGTGATGTGTTCACCACAGAGCTCTGCCAGACCACAGTAGGTCCTGTTATTCAGAGTCCTTTATCTTCAGCTGAGGCAGCCAGCCATGCTGCATTGGGTATTTTGTGAAAGGCCCAACTGTCAGCGTTGCTCAGCTTCTGAGACTTGGTTCTGGATCCCGTCTCAGTTGATCAGCGTTGGGTTGGCCATACTGAATTCCCAGTGACTGCCATCAAAGGAGTGCTGTGTTGTCTGAGCTCTGATACTGAACCAATGGTGACCTTTCTCTGAGACCCGGCTATAAACTCTATGAATTGGGCAACTAGCACAGTATCCTAGAGCTCTGTGACACTGGGCAGTTGTACTGTACTCCTGGGACCCTACCTGCACTCAGACAGGGAGCAAGCAACACTATACAACAGGGATGCTGAGTAGCTATTTCTGCCTTTGGCAGTACATAGAGATAAAGTTAGAGCAGCAGCTCTGGGTGTTTCAGTTCCCTGCGGGCGGAGGGGCAGAGCAGGGCGGTTGCTTCCTCTATGCTTTGACAAGCAGGCTCATAACCATGAGTGAGTATTTGTAAGGCAGAGAAGGGAAATGTTGATCGGCTTTATTTGTTTGGAGCTGACCTGTGCTGCTGGCTTCGCCACCCAAGAGTGGAAAGGATAGATTAGAAGGGCTCCTCGTTCAGGTGCAACATCACTCTGGCCCTCACTGGATTGAGGGAAATGGGCTCAGCACTGCAGTTCAGTGATGCTTTGGATAAGCACATTGCAGCGAGCTGGAGTATTCCATGAAAGTACCTCCCCCATACATGCCATGGAGATGAGCATTGGGAAGTTACTTGGGCATCAGGTGCTTGTACCAGTTACGCTGTTTAATCCTCCTCTCCTCTGCTTTCCAGGTACAATGGTTTGGTGACCAGCTCGCGAGCCAAAGGTATCATTGCCATCTGCTGGGTCTTATCCTTCATCATTGGCCTGACACCCATGCTGGGCTGGAACAAATGCTCCAAGAGGGAAGCTCAGGACACCAATAACTCCTTGTCCAGCAACTGCAGTAAAAGCATGGTAGCTTGTTTCTTCGAGACAGTGGTCACCATGGAGTACATGGTCTACTACAACTTCTTTGCCTGTGTGTTGGTGCCCCTCCTCCTCATGTTTGGCATCTACTTGAAAATCTTTCTGGCAGCCAGGCGGCAGCTCAAACAGATGGAGAACAAGATGGTACATGGGGAACGCTCACGCTCTACTTTGCAGAAGGAAGTCCATGCGGCCAAGTCTTTGGCCATCATCGTTGGGTTGTTTGCTGTCTGTTGGCTTCCACTCCACATAATAAACTGCTTCACGCTCTTTTGCCCAGATTGTGCCCGTCCTCCCCTCTGGCTGATGTACCTGGCCATTATCCTGTCTCATGCCAACTCTGTAGTGAACCCATTGATTTATGCCTACCGGATCAGGGAATTCCGACTCACCTTCCGTAAAATTCTCAGGCAGCATATTGTAGGCAAGAAGCAGTTCAAGACTGGTACTGCCAGTACTAGGACTTCCACTTATGGTGGGGATGGAGAGAATGCCAGCATTAGGATCAGTGAGTACGCCCTGGACATATACGCCAATGGGGAGTTGGGTGCTATCCACAAAGATACTGACATGCAGGACTTGAGTAAATGCAAGACAGATTTGGCATGGCACCACAATGGGAATTCACTAGACATGGAGATAAATGGGCATCTCCCACATTCCTGCAAAAATGGGAACCTTTCAGATGCGTGCAAGAACATGGAGCTTCTTAGTGAAGAGCTAATTGGCATTCGTGTCTCTTACTCTGAACTGGAGAATTCAACCTTGGTGGCAGCTGACATTTCCTGATGATTCTCACAACGTCTTCCCACTGGAACGAAATCTGTTGGTTTTTTTTGTTTTTTTCTGTTGGCTGCCTCTGCTATGGCAGAAAAGGAGGATGAGGGGAAAAGAGGAGCGAGGCCAGGTCGCGATCACATAGGGGGTCCCTACCCAGGACTGATGGGAAGATCCGAAGAACTAGACTGGAAAAAGATCGAGAGGCACCGTTTTAAACAAAGGAAGAGGAGGGACACTATAGCTGTCAAAGGCCCAGCTCAGATTGAAGAGAGCAAAGGTCAAATCTGACATCTGAATTTTAGCATTGGGAGACTCTGCTCCAGCAGGGTGTGTTATAACATTATGCTGTACTGTGTGTCTGTGATTGTTCATCAGTTTAGTGTCTTTACCAACAGAAATAAAGGTGTGGCTGAAACATTTACTACTTCCTGAGGAGGAAGAGGGGGGGGGGGGGCTTTTAACACTGTGGCCTCAACAAAAGTAGCGGGTATAGCAATGCCTACTGGTCAGGAAAGATGCCTATGCTGCCTGGAGAGTGAAGGGATTCACTTGGTGGGAACTTTCAGCATCTTCAGCTGAGAGATTCTGTTTTAAAATCAGTTTTTAAAACTTAATAGTGCAACAGGTTTCCTGATTTTTCGCTCACTGCTAGATCAGTTATGAGTTATATTCCAGTGAGCTGGAATATGGACAGAAGGTTTTACCTCCCCTGTGTTCCATGGAGATGGGCCACTGGGAAGTTACTTGTGCTATTATGTTGTCAGTTATTAATGTTTACAAGAGTGGGTGGCTCCATCCAAGCCTACGGTGTCCCAGCTATATCCTGACACGTTGAAGCATACTGGTAACTATATTTCAGACCCTTCCATTTCACTGAAAGAACAATATATATGATGATTTGATAGTTCTGTTAGCCAAAGGGACACTGGAAGGTGTCTGTGTGCTGTGGGTAACAGCAGGGCAGGGGCAGGTCTGTGTGGGAAGGGCTGATCGGGTGGTGATGGCAGGTTTTGTGAATTGCTGGCAGGTGTGTTGGTAGCAGTGAGAGGTGACCACAGGCTGGTACTAGGTCCATGGTTGCAGTGTCTTTGTGGGTGATTCTTTCGTCTGTCTATCTTTGTATCTCTGCACCTGTGTATGCAGAATGCCCATTCATTCCACAGCCTTAGTTACGTTTTCTCTAGAATTCCTCTTTTTGGTGAACTTTAATTTCTCATCTTTCCTGAAAGTAAAAATAACTTTTAAAACTGAACTTTGTTTTAAAGTTGGAATTCAAATGAGCCCATGTTCATTAAAACCTTTTTTTTCTATATTGTTTCAAACAACTCCTGGAATCTGGTTAACCGTGAAGCCCTGTAGCATGTGGGTGTGCATTACAAATGAGTGCGCGTGCATATGTGTGCACCAGTACAAGTGGAGGGCATGTGAGTGCGGTTTGAGAGAGAGAGAAGCTTGTGTTTCAGAGAACTGGAAAATAACCACCCGGATCTGTGCAGACATAGCATTAGCTTTGCCTGCCTGTCTGATAGACCATGATCTAATCTGTCTCTAATACAGGGTACGTGACAGTGTGGTGCGTTACAAAGGGTTTTTACATGTGTTTGGAATGGCCTCTTGTAACTGGTGAAGCCACTCATCCTAAAGGGGGCCAATAAAATCTTTATCCAAGCCCAACCAGCTTGTATGCTGCATCTGCCATGTATGGTTACGGAAAAAAAAACCCCAACTATTCCAAAGATCACCTAAAATAGCTATTATTGTAGCACTGGTGTGGAAAAAAATCTATCCCAGGGCCTTCTGGGGCTAGAGGCAGGTGCCATCTGTCCCACTGGTAACCTAGGAATCTCCCCTTTCCAGTGATCCATTCTTTGACCCTGAAGCATTTATATATCTCCACTCAATCCTGTCACTGGTCCAGGTCTGAGCATTGGCCATCCCAGACCTCAGATCAGGATAACTTTTTTTGAGGGGAAAGATTCTGAAATTTGGGGACAAGAGAAGGAAACCCAATGCTTATTCTTCTTCATTCCTTATTGACAAGCTATTTAAAGGGCATTTCCTTTCCATTGTGTTCCCTGGGTGAATGGGGGTGGGAGGGTTGGTGTACGACTTTGGAGAGAGTTTAGCAGTGAAGCTCCCAGGCCAGTACAGGGCTTTCAGCAAGTACGTCTGTCAGACAGATAAAAAGTTACTTTTGCCACCAAAGAGCTCAGCAAAAAGACAAAGCAAGTATTAAAACAGGGATTCTCAAACTGGGGGTCAGGACCCCTCGGGGGTTGCGAGGATATTACATGGGGGGTCACGAGTTGTCAGCCTCCACATCAAACCCCACTTTGCATCCAGCATTTATAATGGTGTTAAATATATATATATATAAAAGTGTTTTTAATTTATAAGGGGGGGGGTCACACTCAGAGGCTTGCTATTTGAAAGGGATCACCAGTGCAAAAGTTTGAGAACCACTGTATTAAAACAATAGACATCACAGTCCAGTTGAATCAGTTCCTTTTTGGCATGAGTCTTCCATGTAGTCTCTCAGAGGAATGTATTATCAGGCTCCATAGCTTGCGTTTGGGATTTTATTACTTGTGATCTTTCCTGGTGGAATATATTCCTCTATGCTATGTGGGGGATTGTGCATCTCCAACCTTCTGTAACCTTCCAGCAGTGGAGGAATACATGAAGGGCTCTGATGTTTTCAGAACTCAGTTAGGCGCTGAAATGCTACTAAGAATAACACAAGATGACATCCTGCCTTCATATCATAACAATTAGGTCTACACAGAAGCAAAGCAGGGAAGGAAGTGTGGGAAAATATCAGCATTGCTCATGTGCTGGAACACACACAAGTTCAGAAAGTGTGTGCTGTCACGTTCTGGTGGCTGTCACTCTGGGATCTGCCTGATGCTGTATTACATTAAACTTTACAAGAACCAACACAGGCTGGCTGCCTTCCACTTCTCCCCAAGCTTCCTCACACCCAAACATGCAGCTTGGTTACTACAAGGACAGAGTTGATCTATGTGGGTTTAACAAACTTGGGGGGTCCCACTGGAAAACCCTCCATCCTAACTGGGTTGTCATATAAGCTCACTTGATCTTCAGCGGTCTTGGAATTGGCTCCAGTATTGCTGTTCAGGGCATTCAACCAGCTGTGTCAAATGCTCTTTCATTGTTAACATGCAGAGCTGAAAGGAAATGGGGTCTCCCTAGCCCCCAAAGCTGAAGGGAAGCTGAGGCTGAGATTGATGCACGGGTTGTGGGCAGGACTGGGGGAGCTTGCACTAGATTGTTATCCCTTCCCCAGGCAGAGGGCAGCTCAGCTTGTAAGGATTTATGGATGATGCAAGCTCCTTGAGGCAGGGACCATCTTTTGTTCCAGGTTCATACAGCGCCTACCACAATGGGTTCCTGGTCCATGATTGGGATTTGTAGGTGCTATGATCATCATCATCCAGAAAAGATGACTAGGAGATTACATGGAGCCCATCAGATTACACCCGTCTGTCTTTCGGCTGATATGTGTTAGGGGTGGACCTTCGGGATATCTTGCTGGGGAAATGTCAGAGAAGCAGATGAGGGCTGCCATGCTCAGGAGCACTGGTTGGACACAAGTGTCCCTATGCTCACTGGACAATGTTAAACGGGCAATCAATAGCTTTAGGAGCCAGCGTTGCTAGCGCATAGTGACGTTGACAGCAAACTCCACAGACACAGTATTGGACTCCCTGTCAAGGTGCTGCCAACCCTAAGCACTGAAAAATCATCAGTCAGGCCCCCAAATACTACAAGATTTTTAAAAAGCAGGGCATTTTGAGTTCTGTTTATTTGCCTTCCTCTTTTTGATCCTTTTTCAGATTCATGTTTTCAGGTTTGTCTCCATATTTGTGAACTGGATGTACAGATTTGAATGTGAGAACGTGACTCCAGGAGCTGGGGCTGTAGCAAAACCATCACACATTGTGAGGCTCTTTATTTGATTGTGATTGGCAACACTGGGCATCACCACCGTAATCTGATGGCTGTTTAGGCCAAGAGTCTGAGGAGAGCCAGAGAAGAGGAGCTCTGTGCAAAGTATATCCTTTTCTCCTGACTCTTCTATCTGTCCTTTTCAACTATCTATCTGTTATACCGCTCTTCTCTCAACTTCAAAAATCAGTGGTCAATACAAAGGTCAAAGATGATGTGCTTCTCCCCCTCCCACATCCTCCTCACTTCCTTTGTAGTGGAGAATGGTTAGCTGATGAAACACAGCTGTTCTGAAGAAGAGAAGGAGCCTGGGGCAGAGGGCGGGGGAGCATGGAGGTGGCAATCAGGGAAGGAGCAGGAGAAGACTCTTAGGGAAGCCAAGATGCAGGGGATTGGGCCAATGGGAAGGAAGTAGGGGCTAGAGGGAGTCTGTTCCAGTTCAGTGAAGCTATTCTTCTAAAAATGTCACTCTCCCCACAGAGAGAGCTATTTAGTGTCTGATTCTGTATGAGGAAGATTCCATGAATTTCATCATTCCCAAGAGACTAGCAAATTCCAGGGTTTATTTTCCTTGCACAGTTTTAGACGAGGTTCTGGCTGGTTGCGAGGATTGACTTTATCAAGAGCCATTCTTAGGGCATTTTGCTTGATAGCGTGCTGTCTGGTTGTGTGCACACAATGCGTCACAACTTTATTCTGTATAGCATGGTTCAGACGGACTGTGTGAATAGTACAATTGCAGAGTTAAATAGCGGAAAGCTATGTATCGACAAGACCAAGATGTTTGAATGACAGATGACACTTGAAAATTGGTGGAAAGAAACAGGAAGAGCTATTTCAGACAATGAGTGTTTACCAATGAATTTGTAATTTGTGCTGGTCAGTGAGTGAATGCTTGTGTTTAGGGACAGGTTTGGAAAAAATAGGGAGATTTTGGAGAGCTCGGGGTGGGGGGCAGAAGTGTGCTGGAGGATTCTGGGGCATTCAGGGGACAGGCACATGCTGGAAGATTTGGGGAGATGCACTGTGGGTTCCGGGGGCACACACAGGTGGCATGGCTATCCTGGATAACCCATGCTTTCCATATTTATGCTTGATTTCCCCAAGCAGGTGTAGCTGATTGTTCCCACCTGGTCACCTGGTCAGATTTTGGGGGGGCTCCCCCTTCACAGATGCTGCTCATCTTCTTAGAACGTCCAGATGTAGCAAAGGCCTTTCTTCTTGATCTGCATCTGATGAGCCCTTATTTCAGAATGAATAAATAACCTAACAATATTCTACAGGAATGGCTAACCAAATAACAGCAGTGCTACTGAGCGGGCTGGGCCATCACAGCTGTAGAATACTCCATCATTCTTTGATAAGGAAGCTGCCTAAAGATCAATCCTCTCCATAGTTACCATTGGCAGGGGAATCGGCCCTGGCACCTCGCTCCAGTGCTGAGTGGAAGAGGTCAAAGGTCTGATTTTGATCTTCCTTTCACCAGCATGAATCAGGAGTAATTAAAATGAAGTTTCACCAGTGGGAAATTGGTGTGAGAAGACAATCTGGGCCCCAAATGCCTAGAATGCAAGAATCAGGCCTGAATCTGTTTCTTGTACCTCCCAGCCTTACTTTGGAAGTTAGATTAGTTCAAGCCACAATGTACCAAAATCAGGACTGGATCCTTTTTATCCCAGACCAACTGTTGCATTCACTCCTTGCCTCCTTCCCACTCACAGGAGAATTTTTCCTCTTTCCTCTGCTTCTCAGAGCCATCATCTCCATCTTGTATTACACCTTCCCACTGACCCGTGGGGCAAGGGGACCCAAACACCCCAGTGCATATGTGGTATCTCTTACCCTTTTAATTTAAACGTTTTATAAATGATATATTGGCTGCTCCCCCTTTCCCTCTATCAATGTCTATCACTTAGGAATGGGAGAAGAGGGGGTGGATTCTGTGCATGTAATTATATTTTAAGTGCATCGACCAATGGTTTAGAATGTGATGAGTCATCAGACAGCCGGGAACTGAGGAGCCCGCTGCTGGTGATGCTGAATGTAATGTCTTGGTTACATTTTTTTTAAATGAGCATTAAAATAATAAAATATATTTCTAAAGGCGTGTGAGTGCCTTTGTGTCCTGGGCTGCAGAAGTTGGCCCGCCCTCTGGTTTTGTTTAACAATGTATTATTGTGAGCATTTCTGCTGGGCTCATCCTGGAAGAGCGTTTCCTCTGCCCTCTTCCCATCTCCGGCTCCTTCTGTTAGACTTTCCCTGAAAGTATTAACATGCTCCAAGATGACAGACCCAGACAGAGGCTAGAAGCCGTTTGCATCCCTGGTTCACTGGGATCTGTTATCCTGGCACCGGGAGGAATAACATTAATGTGCTATGTAATATCTGTACATTGTCTGCCTGAGTGGCATACTGGGTGGTTTGGCCAAGGTACAGGGTCTTGTCATGGCATATGGCAAGTTGTTAAATAGCCAGACACCTGAGTGGGGAAACCACCTGGACCATTAGACAACCCTGCCAGCTGTGACTTTAGCACACACTTCCTGTCTGGCTGGGTGCCCCTACTTTATCAGTGCACCTCAATGCACCTTGGACCTCCGGCCTGCAGTGCCCTTGTTATTCCATTGCTGGAACCCTATATGGCTGTGTCAATACACGTCAATCCTGATCTGCACCATCCTTGCCTCTCCAGTCCTGGCCCTTTGCGAGTGCTGGGAATTCTAGGGAGGGAGTGACCCCTCTTCTGCCTCTCAGGCTGGTGTGGGACAGCATTGACAGGCTGAAGAAAGAACTGTGTCCACATCCCCTCCGCTGGCAGCCAGGAAGGGGGGCTTAGTGAAAGTGAATATGATCCATAACATCAGGTAGCAGGAGGTGATGAAGTGAGCTGGTGTCCCTGTAGACTCAGGGCAAGCAAGGCCTGACCTGCTCAGTCAAGGGTGAAATTGAAAATGTTTTTCACAAACACTGTGTTTTGTTCTGAAGCATCAAAGAGAGAGAGCTTGGCGGAACAATGGGAGTCTGCCGGAGTACAGCGGGAGTACCTGGAGGAACAATGGGAACCTGCCCAAGTACAGTGGGAGTACCTGGAGGAACAATGGCAGTATGTGTCCTGCAGGAAGAAAGCTGAGTCCTTGGGAGAACAAAGAGAGCACCCAGTTTAAAACACAATTGGCTTGCTCAGGAAATCTAACCTTCAAGACCCACAGCTTGGCTCGTTCATCCAAAGCAGCATAGGCAAAGGCAGAAAACAAAGGGACTTCACAGTGCTTTCACTGCAGTCCCGGGCTGAGATCTACCCCAGTAACAGTTTAATATGTTACATGCTTTGTGAGAGACGATGACCTGCCCTTCGAATGGGGAGGCAAGATGATCTTGAGTGTTTTTTCCATCTCCAACGTCTGTGTGCCCAAGGTGGTGGTGCTGGTATTAGCCAACAGCCAGCATCCTAAAGCTATCACTAATGCAATTTCCCTACCTGGTTCTTCCCTGGTCTAGGAGCCCATTGGTAGTTCTCTTAGGGACTGAACCCATAAAAGTCCAGAGCCCCCTCAGCTCCCCCTGATTTCAGACTGAAGTCTGTGGCAGGTGAAGGGGTTCAGCACGAGAAGTGGATGAAATTTTTCAGTCACGTAGCTTAATCGCTGAAGAATGCTGTTTCAATCGACCTGAAACGATTCATGAATTTGACCTGATTAGTTTTGGTTGGGAAAAACCTATCCCAGGCCAGCAAACTGTGTGCGTGTGCCTCCCTCCCTCCCTCCCTTTGGAGGCTTTAGCAGAATGGTTAGGGCACCTGCCTGGGATGTGGGAGACAAAGGTTTGAATCCCCACTCTGGAGCAGGGGCTGAACCCAATCATCCCTCCTCCCAGGTGAGCATCCTAACCCCAGGTGACCGGCTGTTCTGGGGTGGGCTGCTCTCTCTGCCTGGTTCAGAGGAGAGATTTGAATCCACATCTCCTAGCTCTCAGGTAAGTGCTTTAATCACCAGGCTATAGTCATGCTCACTTGCTCTAGCCCAATGAACAGTTACGTATTTATATGAAGTGGAACAGCTTCAACAGGAAAGACTGAGAGCAATACACTCCAGACTAGCCTGTAGCCTTCTCGCTGGGGTGGGGGGAAGCTCTGAGTTCAAGTCCCTGCTCTGGAGTGAGGATTAAACCTGGGTCCATACGTGGGTTGTTGACCTGTCACAAACTGTGCCACTGTGTCTTCACTGCTATTGTTACACTAGCAAGATGAAAGCAACCTCAATTACACCTTAATTTGGGGTGTAGACATACCTATAATGAGTAGTTAGAGGACTGTATTTCCCCCCATCTCTTCTTTGACTCCCCTGAGGACAATGTGTGTGCAATGATGGGCACTTAAAATATCTGAGATTAATGTTCTCTCCTCATAAAATGGGGGGGTGGGATTTTCAAAGGAGAGCTTATGGGAGTTAGGCACGTACTGCTCCTATTGACCTTCATGCCTAACTCCCTTATGCTTCTTTGAAAATCGCAGTTTAAATATGCAGCTGAGGGGAAAGCCTCACATGCCTGTAAGGGAAGCAAGCTCAGCACTTTGGTGCTACAGGGAAGCAACTCTTCCTTTTAAAGTCACTGACAGACAGACTGCGTTTGAGATCCACAACAGGAGCAGGATGGGATCAGAGGGCTGCAGTGTGCAGTGCCAGCCAAGTTGGCACCTTGATCCTACATGGCAGGAACTGTCCCATGTAAGATCCTGCAGGGAGACAGGAAGCTTCTGCTCAGAATCCAGGAGAGCATTACAGAGATGATTTCAGGTACCTTACAAGAGGTGTTCTCAGCCAAGTGGAGCGGTTGGTATCAGCTAGGATGGTTCTGAGGGACAGGAGGGTAAGGGATAGAGACACTAAAATGGTCTTGCAACTTCAGAAAAGTATGGACATGGGAACTGCAGTGTAAAATGTCTGTGTGAGAGCTGAGGATAGTCCAGACGGGTGAGTTTACATCTGGACTAAGGATCTGGACTAAGGATGCCCCAGACAGGTGAGTTTACATCTGGACTAAGGACTTGCAGCTGCATCCTTTGGAAGGGAGCTGGCACTCACTGGGCTGCAAATGTCTAATGTGTCTGTGTTTGGGTTTTAGGGTGGCGTCAGGCTCTTATACTTTATGGTAATATTATCCAAGAGAAATCTAATGAAGAGAGAATTGAGCAGTAAGGATCAGCTATACAAGGAATGAAAAATAAACCCAGACCATTTAAGTGTGTGCTGCACTGATGGTGCCTCTTGAACCTGTATCCTGTTATTGTTAGTGTGGAACGCAGAGGCCTGGGCCAATGAAAATAAGGAAGGCAGCCTGACAGACACAGATTTTTATCTTTTGAGATTCTTTGTGACCTTTCCTAGACTATAATAAATAAAATTGACTAAGGAGTTGGCAAGTGCCCTATAACATGCAGTCCTGGTGGCAGGACTTGGCAGAATGTTCTGCTTAGCAATGTATTCTGTTTAACTTTAAATGCCTATTTCAGAGGCATGTTAAAGGACTAAGCTGTGGTAGGTGCTGAAGCTGCCTTGCGTAGGAGAGAGACACTGCATTTGGTGTGTGCATGTGTCTGTTGCTGCTGATCCTGGATGGAGAAGATTGCTTCGACTCTGTGCTGATTCTGCCTTTAAAACTGAGCCATAAACAGAAACTAATGAACAAACCAATAGTTTTCTCAGTGGTCTGAAAGCTGGTGGGGTGGAGACCCTCCAGCCCCTGTGGCTGAGTCCAGTCCTCGGAATTATTGAAAGTCGCAGGTGCTCAGCAGCTCTGAGGATTAAACAAAACTCCTCCATTATTGCTTCCTGCCTTCATTCCTTCCAAATAGCCCTTCCCTTGCTGCACAATGGACACCACTGATATTAAATCGTTCAGTCATTTGGAAAACTTGGCTCATAGCAAGCAGCATGAATTGTAGCTTTAAGACTTGCTAGCTTTTGGATGAATTCCTGCCACATCTCCTCTTCTGTTAAATATTAGCATAAGTAAGAGTGTGCCTAATCTGTCTGGTCCTAGACATGGTGGCTGGGGTTCTGATACATATGGATCTTTATAAAGAGGGCTGGGAATCATATAATTAAATACTGGAGCAGTTTCTTGATGCTAATTGTGTATTATCCCTTTTGAGCCATAAGTGAACTTGTGGACTGTTGTGTGTACTTATAGTACCACTAAAGCCAAAGAAGAAGAGTTATATGGTGATTGCAGCTAACTCATGAAGACATTTGTCTCCAATACCGCTGTCCCAATGAAAATACTTCTGGTTCCATCCACAGAATAAGCAATCTGTAAAGTCCGTAGATGTTTCTGGCAGAACTGAAAAGTTTGAACCAGCACTGTGAATCAGGAGCAAACTTGGATGATGCTCTCGGTCACTTGGGTGTGCCCACAAACATGAACCCAGACAGAAATGCTTGCCACTGGAGATTGATCTTGTGTTTTCCTGACGTGTGGATTTACTGTATCAATGGAAACTGCAACAGAAGACATGGAAGAGAAACTGGTCAACTTCTTAGCTACGTACAGAAATGCTCCACACAGCAGCACTGTCTAAGGACTGTCTTATTTTTTGGATGAATACTTCATTCTCGAATGGACTGCCTCAAACCAAAGATCCATTTGTAAGAAACAAGTAAAAGAAGCTGCCAGCTGGCCACATAGCATCCTATGGAAATTGTGGACAGGAGACTTTCATGGAGACCAAAAATGGTCACAGTTAAGTTCCACGCTACACACAGTAAGTCAATGTTGACCAAGCCCCATGCAGACACACACATCAGTTTGAATGGCAGAGCCACCACCTACTCCAGGGGTGCCCAACCTACAGCCTGCAGGCCGTATATGGTCCACCAGAGAATTTCATAAGGCTTCACCATAATATACTAACGACCGATTCATTAGCGTTTTGTCGTCATGTTTACATCATTTTAGTTTACACAAGTGTGTACATAGATTGTCTATGTCCAGTATTGTCTATCTAAATACATATGAAACAAGCTGCAAGTGGGTGGGGGGGTTAGGTTGGATATTAGGAAAAACTTTTTCACTAGGAGGGTGGTGAAACACTGGAATGCGTTGCCTAGGGAGGTGGTGGAATCTCCTTCCTTAGAAGTTTTTAAGGTCAGGCTTGACAAAGCCCTGGCTGGGATGATTTAAATGGGGATGGGTCCTGCTTTTGAGCAGGGGGTTGGACTAGACGACCTCCTGAGGTCCCTTCCAACCCTGATATTCTATGATTCTATGACTCTATGAAGCTGAACGTAAAATAGAAATCAGTCCAGGTGACTTTAAATCTTATTAAAATATGTAGACTCTGTTTGGCCCACAAGGTTGTGCTTCGGTTTATGTGGTGCTCTAGTGTTGTAATAAGGCTGGTTATCACTGACCTACTCTAACCAACCTGTTGTTACAGAGACTCCTTTTTTAACCATCTGCAGCACTGGGTGTGGAGTTATAAGTGAGAGATCTGGTGCCTTTTACTGACTCTCCCTTGTGTCGGGAAGTGGAGCTACAACTAATGACACATTCCTGAGCTGACACCAAGTGCTATTCTCTGGACACTGCAGCAAGAGCAGATGATCCTTGGGGAGAGACATGCTGCTGTTACACCAGCAGGGATCCTTAGTCACCCAGCTCAGGGAGGGTGCATCTAGGTAGACCCTACAGTGAGGCTCTGGGGGGCAATATGTTCAGAGAACAAGCATTACTGTGGGCAAGTAACCCCCACACATCTCTTTGAGTACAATAGTCCAGAACATGTTGGAAAACTTCTCTGTATTTTGGGATGCTGAAGACCTCATTGTGATGGGTAATCAAATGATGCTGCTTTGGCTGTGAACCTACAGACACAGGTATGTTAACAAGCAAGTTCAGATGTTCGGCTGCATCCACATATGTCTATACAGCCCACTCCTCACCCAAATTCAGCTCTAGCACAAATGGCCTCCCCTTTCCAGTGATGCCAATGAGAGTGTAACCCCAGAGCTGAACTGGGATCTTCATGCCCAGCTTTATACCCAGGGGCCTAGCGCCAAAGGTGCTGCGCATCTCCTGTAAGGTGCCTTCAGCATCAGAGACTGATTTTGATAGGAGATGAGGGTGCTTCATACCTGCCAAAGGGGTGCTCACACCTTGCAGCAACACACTCTTGGCTCCTTCATTACTAAGGTGCTTACCGTTTGGGATTGGCACAATAATGTAGGTATTCCCTGCCTTTCTCTAAATCCCTTCTGAAGACATGAACAGAAGTGGGGGGGAGGGAGAAGATCAACCCCTTCCAGAGACCCTCCTTTACTTCCAACAGGAGACGATGCTAAAGGTTGCATAAAAAAATTCTCTTCTCCCATTACTAATATCTCAACACCATAAACAAAGCCTAAGGCCAGCTGCTTGTCCTACAGCTGTGTCTTTCTGAATTCATCAGACCCAACATCTTGATTTCCTTCCAGAGGAAATACACAGTAATATCTCTCATTCGCACTAAAGCCTTTCAAGCTGCGGAACTAACCAATGCAACATACATGTGTGTGATCAAAAACCAGGGTCTTGTGTTCTTTAGATCTGCCCCCAACTCTGTGGGTAGCAGTTGTCTAAAAGGCAGTTTTCAGCTGGCTGCTGTCTCTTAACACCTGCTCCCCAAGGAGTTTCCTTTCCATACTGATTCCTGCATTTTAAAATGATGTCAAAACTTAACGCTTTCCACAAAACGAGAGCCAGACAGCATACCCTATGTTATCAGAGATCCCCAGGATGATTGCACCTCCCATGATGTTAATGCAGCATGGCCTTCTTGATGACCATCAGAAACAATCTCACAGTAAGATTTCACTGTACCACTCAAGTGTGAGATGCGGTGTCAGCAGGTTGATGTCACCTTCTGTTTCATTTCTCCCCATAGGGATCTTCGATTCACCTCTCACTCTGGAAAATGGTGTATTCAGCATGGAACCCTTGTAACGATAGATTAACCTTCTCTTCCCTTCAAACCCCGGGTCAAGCTGCTCTGGCCTTTGGGCCTGCAGGTCTGTAAAATGCAGATAGCTCAGAAGCAGCAAGACTAAATGTTGAGGGCCTGGATCTCATTTACATTAAGGCCTTTTTATGAATCAGGCCCTGATAGAAGTGCTACTCTGCCCCCAGTACAGCCATGTTCTGCCTGCCTAAGAAGGGAGATCCCTAGGTGTTCAGCAATGCATTTGCTGTTTTTCAATTTGGTCCAATGCTCCGTGTGTCAGATATCTCAGTGTTAAAATGTGTGTCCCTGTTTTTCTCCCTGAATAGACACAGCTGCTGACATCGCCTTCAAGATGAGATGCACAGGAACCTGTTTCCTTTCAAGATCCACAGCCTTTGACTTCCCCTTGCTTCTGCGCACCCTAAGGTAGGTAGAAGCTGCCTCATGTAGTTCTTCACTGATTTTTGGTCAGTGCTGCAGTTAGGGATGCAATGGCTTTCCAGCAGGTCAAACCTGGTCCCCCCACCCCCGCCTGGATATTTGCACAAGAAAAATAAACACAGGACATAGCATCAGCAGAATCAAATAACAGACAGGATGGAGCTGGGACATACAGCTCTGTGCTATGAAGGTACCATGGCAGGGAGCGCTCTGCTATGTCTTTATGCCTTTCAAAAGCCTTTATACTAGTGAAAACTGTCCAGTAACTCAGACTCACCCATGAATCCCATTCCCCTTGATGGGACCTGTGTGTCAGCCCAAGCCATGAACTCCCCCCCATCCCCCCGGCTCTGTGGGTTTGTCAGACCCTTGATGTAGTGAAAATGTTGTATTTGGCTGAGCATTTATCACTGGCTAGCATTTGCTTGTTCTTCTCTGCTGCTCAGTGAGAAGATGGGCATGCCATCTGTGTCTCCCAAAATAGATTGCCCCAGCCAACGAAACCCGGTGGGGAGAGAGGAGTGCCCCATGTTTCATAAGGAAGCTTTTGTTATGAAGATCTAACACTGCAGTCCCAGGCTCTGCCAGCTGTGGAGAGGAACAGATGGAGAAAGTATATAAAAATAGATCTAAGCAGGCTCGCTCAGCTACTTTCCCTCGCTTGCTCAAAGTGGAATCTCAGAGGTTCTCTGCTTAAATGAGCAAGAGTGGAGAGCTGGGTGATGTGCAGCTCATTATCTGGAGCACATTCAGCCCTTGTTGGACTTATGGACTCCATCTCTATTAGGGCCTGTCCACACCACAGCTGACGCATTGAACACATGCCAGCTCAGCTTCCCCGGTGCATCATGGACAGCTGTGGTGTTTTTCCCCCGGAGACTCCATTACTAAACTGTGCTAAACATATCCTACCTGTGCACCAGTGGGGTTAGACTGTAGCATGGATCTCAGGATGATAACTTCATGCACATCAGCTAGGGAAACAGTGTTAGTGCCCTGCTAAAGACTGTTGATGCTAGTGTGCTTTCAGCCACAACATGAGCATAGTTTTAGACAGTTAAATTAGAATCAGTGTTTATTATTTGCATGTATCTGGATGCATCCGATGAAGTGAGCTGTAGCTCACGAAAGCTTATGCTCAAATAAATTGGTTAGTCTCTAACGGTGCCACAAGTACTCCTTTTCTTTCATCTAATCAAGGAACAGAAATAATAGTACGTGAATAAAGATTAGCAAATGGAGTTAGTGAGCTGAAAATTGTTTCTCCAAAAGATCTGGGGAATATTTATAAATAACTACTGTGTTCTTGGAGCTTAGGATCTGTTCATGAACAGAAACAAGGGCTAAGACCTACATTTTCAAAAGTGACTACTCGTTTCCAGTGCCTGGATTTTTGAGGGCCCAAATGGACACCTGAAAGAGGTCTGATTTTCAGGATGTGAGCGCCACTCACCCTCTGGAAATCAGGCCCTTTTGAGGTGTCTCAGGTTGGGCACCCAAAATCATTAGTCAGTTTTGAAAATCTAGCCCTTAATTCACAGTAGTTAATCCACCCTTCTAATAATAGTGACTTTTGGCCTTTCTCCTTGGGATCCCAGTAAGATCTCAGATAGTAGAAAAGTGTCAGTAAAGGAAGGGGTTGCTATGAAAACAGCTGGGAAAGGAAAGTGATGTAATAGGAGCCACAGGCCATTTGTAGCTATCCTAGAGAAAAAAATTTCATTGGTCTATGCTGGCCTTGTCATGCCAAGAACGAGCATGTTCTTTAAGAGTAATAGGGAGGAGTACTTTCATTGTCTCTTATCTCTCTCCTATCCCCTCTCTGAGGGTATAAACAAGGGTGAAAGCAGAAAGAGGTGATGGAGATTGGCAGCAGCAGCGTTTGGAAGATGATATGACACCGTGTCCCAGAAAACATATGTCTAGGTAGAACACTGTCCCCTGCTTCTAGCTTGACATCCACACTCTATCATCTCCTGTTAACTGAATAAGGATCAGATGGACATTTCCTGACTGTATTTTCATAATGCGTTAATTTGATACATTCTGAGCATCTTCCTGTAGCAAATGTTCCTGAAGCTAATTGAATGTGAAGTCAGGGGGCTGGGGAGGGGATGGCAGGGAAAGTAGAGAGCTGGGGGGATCTGCATGAAGGGGAGAGGGGGAGAGAACTAAATTTTGGCGTAAATTAGTGGACAGGTGTGTGTTGTCCCCTCATACCAGATCCTGACAGTGGCTGCTGTCACTCTTTTCCTCTCTTGTTTTTTCCATTTTTCTTTCTTTTTTTTTTTCTTTTTCTTTTCTTCTTCTCCCCCTTTCCCATTCACATTGTGTTTTGCCGCCATTTGTCCTCTTCCCATTCTCCCACTTCCCAGAAAGCTTCATGCTACGGGAGGTGAGGGTGTCCGTGAAGGTTGCCCGAGGCTGGGCTGAGCAGAGGACAGAGGCTTGAACTAGCTGGGCACTGCTGGAGCCTGCACGCCTGGACGTGTGAGCTGACTCCACAGCTGCTTCCCTTAAGGACCACAGTGGGAGCAGGGTGGGAAGATGCATGGTTTTACCTGCAGACTCAGCAGCGAGTGAGCATGCTTACATAGGGCTGGATCAGGGGGCCTGCAACTTCATTCCCGTGCTGTTCCCCTCTACTCCCAGTGGAGAGAGAAGAGACCTGAATGGAGAGAAATAGGGTCACAGAGGGACCTGAATGGAAAGCAGGGAGAATGAGAACAGGGAGCACAGACTGGGAGGATGCCATCTTGGCAGTAAACATCCAAGTTCCAGGGCCTGCTGTTAATCCTGGGGGAAAGCATCCCTCGGGCAGCCTTAGATAAGTTAAGGGAAACCCCACTGGCTCCAGGAGGCTGTTCACTGTGGAAGTCAGTGCAGAAGCTGGCCACCAGAGTGCATGTTGGTCAAGTGCACGCACATTTGTCTTGAGCCTTTGAGTCAGACTGGTCTGGGTATGTTTCTACTTGTTTAGTGCTCCTCTTAGTGCTTTAAGAAAAGGAGTACTTGTGGCACCTTAGAGACTAACCAATTTATTTGAGCATAAGCTTTCGTGAGCTACAGCTCACTTCATCAGTATGCATCCGATGAAGTGAGCTGTAGCTCACGAAAGCTTATGCTCAAATAAATTGGTTAGTCTCTAAGGTGCCACAAGTACTCCTTTTCTTTTTGCAAATAGACTAACACAGCTGTTACTCTGAAACCTGTCTTAGTGCTTTGTGCTTCCTCATTCATCCCAGCTGAGGTCAAATGTCAAAGTTTGACTTGGTCACCACCAGTTGCTTTGTACTAGAATGGCGCCTTCTGTCCAAAGAGCTCACTGTGTTTTACAGACAGCAACAGACAGCCTTGCTGATGCCCCCAGAAGAGAGAACTACCCCCCGTTGTGGCAGAAATTGACATAGAACCCGGAGCGCCTGATTCTCACTCTTGTGCTTTAAGCACAGCAATGATAGTTGTGTTCCTGTTAACTCTTTAATGTACAAGGTCTCATAGTCCCCAACATCCCACCCACATTCTCTGCATTCAACAGTCTGCTCTCCTGTTCATTCCACTTCCTTGTCACCTACTCCCCTGCCCCCCATCTTTCTTGCATTCCTCCCAGGACTTATACTCTGAAGATCTTCTCCTCTCACACTTTTTATAGCTTTTGTCTGTCGCTGCTTACAAGTTCCTTTTTTACATGCCCGCCGCCATATCCTCTCCTCTCCACAGCACCATTCTCACTTGCTCCTTCAGGATTGTTTGCCAGTTGCCATCTCTGCCTTCCCTTCCACCTGCTCTCACCACAGCTGTGCCTGTCCTGTCAGCACATGACAGCATCATAGAATCATAGAATATCAGAGTTGGAAGGGACCTCAGGAGGTCATCTAGTCCAACTCCCTGCTCAAGCAGGACCAATCCCCAATTTTTGCCCCAGATTCCTAAATTGGCCCCCTCAAGGATTGAACTCACAACCCTGGGTGTAGCAGGCCAATGCTCAAACCACTGCGCTATCCCTCCGTCCCTCCCCCCCCACATTGGAACCTTCTTTGAAAATTTGACCAGGAACATGAGACAGGAATGGGACTTACTCCCATGAAGCCTCTAGGTGCTACCACAACATAAATGTTTAACAAATTCATTTTCCTTCTTACACACCCAGTTGGGTTTGACCTGTGAAGAATCTATAGGCCACACACACGCCCCAGATCATACTTGTATAGACTAAGACACAGACACTAGTGCACAGAAGATAAAACATGCACAAAACCCAGCCCAAGTAGAGTTTGTGTATTTAAAACCCCTGAGGTTTCTTTTTTTCAGAGGAACATGAATCATGGTCAAAAAGTTGGTCGTGGCAGGGATCTGAGACAGGACTCACTCCCTTTCCCCAGTAGTTAGGGGGCGATCAGCTCATCACTCCTGTGCAGGTTACTCTGTTCCTCTGTTTAGTGCCTTATTTCCGAACAGTTTAAAACCACCATTAGCTCCTTTCTCTGAAGCCTCCAGTATAGCATGCGGTGCCGAGACAGAATGCCAGACTAGAGAACCGTGCATCTGTTCAGCGAAGGCAAATCCCATGTCCTTTTGGCAGGGCTCCTTCAGCTAGAAATCTCTTGTAGGATTTCACAAAAGGTCAGGAGTGGTGTTAGTGGAACATGCCCTCTGACCAATGTCTGCCACCAGAAACCCTCCACCCCAGACCCTCCTGGGCACAGCCTGCTTCTCTCTGAGTCCTGAAGGAGAACTACTGGCCTAAAGCTGCACTCCCCTGGTCCTGACTCTTATTTTAATAGTTATCTTCAGGAATCTTTTCCTTATGTAAACAGAGCCATGAAACAGACTCTTAATTTGCTGGAGGGCGCACTCATTTGGACACTTACCAATCATCCCTCCATCAGCAGCAGTGAGTCTGCCATTGCTTTGATGTGCCCGTTTGATGTGCATTGTCAGGAACAGCGGAAAAGAGCTGTTTGAACCTGCTCTGGCTCTTCCTGCAGGGGTTTTCAAAAGTTCCTAAGTGATTTAGGAGAACAAATCCCATTGACATAGGCACTTTTGAAAACCTAATGCCCCAACTTTACTCTGAACACTGGGCCCTTTTAGATTCCTAGCTAGTCATTGTGGCCTCACTTGTCTGAGTTTAACTGAAAATTTAGAAAAAGTTCCCTCTAATTCAACTGGTCAGTCTCTCCCGGTGGCACTTACGTTATCTGAAGGGGTGAGCTGTTCTCCTTCTTTGCCTTGGGAAGGCCAGTGTGTCCTTTTCTCTTTGAGGTAGCTGCATGTTTGGGAGGGAGAGGTTCCTCCTTCATTCTGGTCTCAGTCGTGGGCAGTTTTTCCAGATCTTTCTCTGGCAAGGCAGGACTCTGGGGCAGGATCAGCGAGAAGTTTCCAATCTCTCCTATAATACATTCAAATGTCTCTCATGTAGGCTGGGCCTCTGCAGTCTAAGTAGCTCTGAGAGCAAAAGGGCATTCTCTACAGCTTCCGGACACCTGCTGTGACTCTGCTCACTTACCTTGCAGCTCATAAAGGTGCCATTTTCTTCCCATCAGTACAGTTGCTAACATGTCATAACGTGCACACGTTGTGATATTTTTACCTGGAGGCTTAACAGACCCAAAGGGCTGCTAATTAAATAGGGTAAATCACCCTAATAGGCCTGGCACTGGATGGTTTTCAGTGCCTTTCCCCATCTTTTGTCATAGACTGGACAATAAGGTGTCATTGCAGGCCAGCCCAATACATAAATAGAAAACGCCAGATTCCAGTCCTGTAAATGCGTCTGAGAAAAATGCCCTGGGGTCTTGCATATATCTGGTTGTTGCTGAACTAATAAAGGGAGAGAGTCTTTACTGGTTAATCCAAGCTGTGTGTGTAAGAAGGGAAGTGAATGTATTAAACACTTGTATTGTGGTAGCACCTGAAGGCCTCAACAGTCTCGGGCCCCATAGTGCCAGATGTGGCATAAACACACAGTAAAAGAGCTTAGAGGATAGAGATAGACAAGCAGGAGGAGGGATGTGGGAATACGGGTAACAAGTGCTGGGATATTTTAGCCCAGACTAGCTGTGTACAGTTCGTAGCCAGTCAGGAGCAGTAATTCCCTGTATGCATTTCGGAAGGTGTGAGCTCTGAGGAGGGACTTGGGGGAAGATAAGGTGGTGGCTTTGTGGATTTTGACGGGAATGTGGGAGCAAGTACAAAGGGGCTTGTGGGTGAAGCAGCCAAAGAAGTGATTTGAAGCTGGCAGAGCAAAGGCAGGAGTTACCCTTGCAGTGGGATGGGAAGATAGGGCAGGGCTAAACTGTGGAGGGTAAGGGAGCCAATGAAGGGATTTAGGGTGGGGTTATCAAAAGGGCTCATCCTTGGCCTAACTCTGGTCCCACTGACGTCCATAGTAAAACATGCATTGATTTCAATGGAAGCAGAGTTAGGTCAAAAATGAGCACTTTTGAAAATTCCACCTTTAAAGAACTTGTATGTCCATCACTGTCCTCTCCCCTGCATTTCTCTGCCAGGAGGATTTCATGGGCTTCTAATGCATCAGAAGCCCAACACTGAGAGGCTCTGCCATCCTGAGGAGGCATGAGCTGCAGCTTTGACAAATGGAGAGATCCTGTAGAAAGGCCATGTGGGTATATTTATCATTGGATTAAAAAAAAAAAAGTGTCCCCCACCCCCAAGGCTGAATACTATATAAATAGTCAATGTGTTTGATGCAATCAGTAAACTGTACACACACACTATATTCACGTACATGGTGCTGACAGTTGTGATGAATTACACTGCCACGTGGTACACAGCATTTACAGGAACCTTTGACTTCCTCCCCTAGGCACTGACCTCTATTCCATCTCCCCTGGAATTTATTCTAACATTCCAAAACTTTCTGACCAGATTCAAACAGCTGCTATTTTAAAATGAATTAAAGGGTTCCTTCTTTCTTTCCCAGCAGTGAATTTCTACCCCCATCTCTACTCCTCTCCCTTATCTAAAACATTGCACAGGGCTGAGGTGCAGGATGGGCAATTTTCAATCTTGGTCCACTAATTCAAAGTCTGATATCTTGTGATTCATCAGGGCTAGAAATGTGCTTTTTATACCCTCAGCCAGGAATTCACCCCTTTCAATGATATAAGACTTCTTTGCTTCAAGCCTCGGTAAGGCACAACATTTCTAACTCAAAACTGAAGTATCATGCAAAGAAAACTATTCTGTATAGTTTTTTGAGATTACTACCATAGAGGGCTTGTTTACACTGGAAAATTCAATTGTGTTAGAAAGCAATGTTGAGGAATTCTGATAACATGTTAAACACTCAGTGTAGACTAAGAAAATAGGGTTAACCATGACCAGCTGACATGATGTTAAATATGACAGTTCCTGTCTAAACTGAGAGCTAAATCATATTTCACCTTATTTTAGTTGCCAAAGTTTCTTATGATCAACATGATGTAATTTTCCGGTATTGACCAGCCCTTTGTTATGAAAAATATTCTACAGAAGACTAGAAAATGTGGGCCCACGCCAAAACATGAAAGGGGTGAATGAACACTGTAAATAGATAGCTGGATTATCATTGTTATAATTTCCTTCCCAAGGCCTGTATCTGGATGTACAGTAGTGAAGGGAGCCAAACAGTGATGGAGAGGAAAAATAGTACCCTGTGTATAAGAACTGAGGTTGGGCATGAGCCGAGTTGCAGAGCACTGCGAGAAGCATTCTGGCATCCCCTAACGACAACGACACCAATGTTGCTGATTGGCTGTGTTAGGAATTGTTTCTTGTGGGCAGTGGCTGCTCAGTGTAAAACATCTTGGCTGTTCCAAAGCTAGATTCCCAGACACAGCCAGCTATGGGATCATCAGTAAACGATAATCCATTCACCTCTCCTGCACTGGGAGCTGCCAATAGTAAACTCTTTCCCTTGCCATTGGTTTCTAATTCATTAACTTCCCACGCTCACCCGTTAGATGCACGTTTGTTAACTTTTACCCATCATATCCCTCTCTGGGGGAACCATGCAATCCCCTGCCTGTCAGGGCCATGAAAAATTCCATCTGGAGTGAGTCCAGCAGCAGAGACCAGCAGCTGTCCTCTTGGGACATTCCAACCTCTTGGTCCTCCTGGTAGAAGCCGTGTGTGCGTGTGTGTCTTGCTTCTCCACCCCCACCCCCTGTCTCTGAGCATCAGATGGTGCTCTGCCAGTGAAGTGATGTGCTGGAGTGAGGTGGGAGAACTGGGCTTGTGTGGAGATGGGTTGTTTTTGTCCTTCAATGACCGTCTAATTATGTCAGAAGGCTCCTCTCCACCCCTGCCTCCAAGCCCAGGCTGGCTTCATGGAAGCATCAGGAAGATGATTTATGCTGCTCAGTGTCTAGAGCTGAGCTGATGCTGCTAGTTCTCATTATGCTGGGGCCAGGGGAAGTTTAATTTAATGTCATTGTGTTTGTGGGTGGAGACATGGTCAACTGCGAGTTCCCTAATGTGGAAGGCAGGACAGGAAAGTGTGGCCAGGTGGACAGACCCACTTCGAGTTTAAGTGGCTTTGTCTGAATGATCTCCTCTGCTGACACCAGCTGCATCATTGTCATTTGCTGCAGGGGCAAAGAGAATTCCACGAACAAGGAATGATCTGTTAAGCCCAGTTTCAGGGTCAGGGAAGCCAGCCAGGAATGTTCTCTCTCACACTACCCAGGAGGACAGTGTGGGTTCAGAGGGGAAATAAAGGTGACCGTTACCCCAATTTAAAAGTCATTGCCCTGAGTCAGGGCCGTTTCCCAAGATTCTGTGCAACGGAGGCAGCAGTTCTAGAATATAGTTTCCAGTCCTGACGGGAGGGATAGGGAGAGACCTTGAAATAATGCAGCATTAGCAAATGGCCATCTGAAAAGATAAAGCAGCAGGCTTCAAACCAACTAGTAGTATTCATAAGATTTTATACATAAATGAGAAATAACATAAATGTGACCTACTTAGTCAGGGAGCCTGGCACCAAATGACGAGAGTATCGCCTCTTAAGGCACGAGCACAAGACACTGGCATGGAGTGAGAAGTCACCTGTGCCCCTTGAGATACAGGATCACCCAGCTGGTTGTCTACAGGCAGTGGGTCTTCCCCAAGGAGAAGGGGAAGGGGTGGCAGTGCCTGTTGGACGCAGGGCTTTCTTTGCCTGTGACTAGGACTGTCTCTCCCCAGTACGACTGATGTCTTAACAGCTCTTGAGGGAGGAAGGACATGTTCAACCTAATGGGATAATGGAATAATATGCAGAGCATTTCAGCATTGAGACAGGCCAGCTGGTGGCTACAACCACAAATAACCAAAGGAAAACAAATTTTAAATGTTTCAGGAAGCAGCGCAGTGCATAGGAGGGAGGGGGTGATTTATATATAAAGAACAAAACCCATTCTATTCAGCCATATCAGGGATGTCAAACTCATTCTGTGGAGAAGACCAAATCCCATTTTTAATGGCAGGCTATAAATTTAGGGCTATATTCTCCTCTGGACCCATAGCAGAATTCCCACTGATGGCAATGGGAGGTCTGCACAAAGATCAAGGGTAGAATCTAGTTAGCAGCTAAACCTTTAGTTGTTATTATCCTTAATCATTTGTTCAGAACCTTACTGGCACCTTAAGTATCATTTGAAAATATCCTCCTCTTTAAGCCCAGGGCTATCTCTGGCCTTTGTTTCTCTCTGTCCCCACTCTCTTTTCTGTGCTTCTATTTCCCTTCATCTTTTTGTGTCTCCTCTTTTCTTCCCTCTGCAGCTAGTTCCAGTTCCTGCCCCCATAGGCTTCCTTCCAACAATGAAGAAATTAATGCTGGTATTTGAAAGTGTCATTATCAGCTTTTAGAGTTAGGACCCTGGTGAGATTTCTGGGTTGGGGAATTCACTCCTCCCAGAGGATTTGTTTCAAGTTGGCTACTGACTCAGGCAGACAGCACTGCATTAGTTATGCTTGGGTCACGTTTGGCAGGTTGTCTTTGGAACCATGATGGCTAGAAACTTTTCTCTTTAAATGAAAGCTGAGGTCCTGGAGGCAACATAGATACAACTGGTGTCTGAATGCTTGACCCTCTGGGCAATGTGAGTCTCTCGTGGTTTTATCAGCCCAGGGCCCCATGTATGGTTCCTTCAGATAACAGGCCGGCTCCTGGGTGGTGACTGTAACTGCTTTTAGCTTTCTGCTCTAACTGGCCAGATTCCAATCTCAGCTGCATGGCATACATATTAAATAACTCTAAATTTACACCTCTGTAGTTGAGACAACAATCTGGAACAATGACAAGAAATTAACGACAATGCCAATGATGTAAGATGCCAATGTGTCCCAGCCCAGGACCACAGAGAGGCCGATCTCACCCTTTTCCCCTTTCCGTGCTGCTTGTTGGCTATAGGTTCATCCCCCTGGGTCTCATTTCCCCGTGATTAGCTCATGTTCTTACAAGGTGGCAGCCATTCTCATGTGCTGGGGCATAAGTGTGGGGAGAGTGTCACACTTTCACATATGGAGTTTCCTTTCCTGTTCCTCATTTACCTTTCAGTTTAGCAGCATGTGCTGCTTTCTTTTGAGGAACTGGTTTTGTGTAAAAGGTACATTGATGGAATTCACTCTGTTCATAGACTTTAAGGTCAGAAGGGACCATTATGATCATTTAGTCTGACCTCCTGCACAATGCAGGCCACACAATCTTCCCCACCCACTCCTGCAATAAACCGCTCACCTATGTCTGAGCTATTGAAGTCCTCAAATCATGGTTTAAAGACTTCAAGGTGCAGAGAATCCTCTAACAAGTGACTCATGCCCCACGCTGCAGGGGAAGGTGAAAATCCCCCAGGGCCCCTGGAGGAAAATTCCTTCCTGACCCAAATATGGTGATCAGCTAAACCCTGAGCATGTGGGCAAGACTCACCAGCCAGATACCCAGGAAAGAATTCTCTGTAGTAACTCAGATCCCACTCCATCAACATCCCATCACAGGCCATTGGGCCTATTTACCACTAATAGTCAAAGATCAATAAATTACCAAAATCATGTTATCCCATCATACCATCTCCTCCATAAACTTATCGAGCTTAATCTTGAAGCCAGATAGGTCTTTTGCCCCCACTGCTTCCCTTGAAAGGCTGTTCCAGAACTTCACTCCTCTGATGGTAAGAAACCTTTGTCTAATTTCAAGTCTAAACTTCCGGATGGCCAGTTTATATCCATTTGTTCTTGTGCCTAAAAAATCTGTTACTTTCTCAAAGAACAGGTTTCAGAGTAGCAGCCGTGTTAGTCTGTACCCGCAAAAAAGAACAGGAGTACTTGTGGCACCTTAGAGACGAACAAATTTATTAGAGCATAAGCTTTCGTGGGCTACAGCCCACTTCATCGGATGCACAGAATGGAACATATAGTAAGAGGATATATATATCTATATATATATATACATACAGAGAAGGTGGAAGTTGCCATACAAACTGTAAGAGGCGTACAGTTACATCTTAATTAATTAGCCTCTTACAGTTTGTATGGCAACTTCCACCTTCTCTCTGTATGTATATATATATATAGATATATATATCCTCTTACTATATGTTCCATTCTGTGCATCCGATGAAGTGGGCTGTAGCCCACGAAAGCTTATGCTCTAATAAATTTGTTCATCTCTAAGGTGCCACAAGCACTCCTATTCTTTTTTCTCAAAGAAGGAGATCAGGTTGGTTTGGCACAATCTACCTTTTGTAAAACCATGTTGTATTTTGTCCCAATTACCATTGACCTCAATGTCCTTAACTACTTTCTCCTTCAAATTTTTTTCCTGAACCTTGCATACTACAGATGTCAGACTAACAGGCCTGTAGTTACCTGGATAACATGTTTTTTCCTTTCTTAAAAATAGGAACTATGTTAGCAATTTCCAGTCATACAGTACAACCCCTGAGTTTACAGATTCATTAAAAATTCTTGCTAATGAGATTGCAATTTCATGTGCCAGTTTCTTTAATATTCTCAGATGAAGATTATCTGGGCCCCCCCATTTAGTCCCATTAAGCTGTTTGAGTTTGGCTTCTACCTCGGATATGGTAATATCTACCTCCATAGCATCATTCCCATTTGTCATGCTACCATTATCCCTAAGCTCCTCATTAAAGACTGAGGCAAAGTATTTGTTTAGATATTCGGTCATGCCTAGATTATCCTTAACCTCCACTCCATCCTCAGTGTTTAGCAGTCCCACCTCTTCTTTCCTTTTTTTCCTTCTTATTTATATGGCTATGGAACCTTTTACTATTGGTTTTAATTCCCTTTGCAAGGTTCAACTCTACATGACTTTTAGCCTTTCTCACTTTATCTCTACATGTTCTGACCTCAATAAGGTAGCTTTCCTTGCTGATCCCTCCCATCTTCCACTCCTTGTATGCTTTCTGCTTTTTCTTAATCACCTCTCTGAGATGCTTGCTCATCCAGCTTGGTCTACAACTCCCGCCTATGAAGTTTTTCCCCTTTCTTGGGATGCAGGCTTCTGATAGCTTCTGCAACTTTAACTTGAAGTAATCCCAGGCCTCCTCTGCCTTTAGATCCATAAGTGCTTCAGTCCAATCCACTTCCCTAACCAATTTCCTTAACTGTTGAAGTTATTTCTGGCACTGAGAGAGCTGGAAAGAAGTCAGCATTACACACGTTACTGTTTGTTCTTGGAAAGTCTGAGAACCCTCTAAACTCTTGGCTGAGAATTGGCCCTCTCCCTTTTATATAAAAGCTTTTTGCTTTCCTGTTAAATTAATTAAGCTTCTATTTTGTCTTCCATATACCATGTTGCCAGCCCCTAGCCTTTTCATCAGGACATGGGTTCAATAAGCATCATTTACAATGTCAGACTTAAGTTACTACTGTTTATTTTCAGAATTCAGTCTGTCTGTTCAATTCCATGTGTCACTGTGGAGCCAGTAGTATTAGCCTTAAGAAGCCAAAGGAAAACATCAGTGGGGTTAGCCAACAACCCTCACATGAGAATTGCTTTTAAAAAAGGTATCCTGCTCAGTGTTTCTTCCACGTCTCCTAATGTAAGAGAGAAGGTATGGTCTAGTGGTAATAGCCGCAGTTTTGGACGTCAACTCCATAGAGTTTGAGAGACTCATGAGAGTTGAACAGTTGAGAGTAGATGACTCTGGGGAGGTTTTTTAATCTAGGTAATTGAGGGGAGTCTGCAAAATCAAACGTTGCATCTTCCTGCAGATCCATGCAATCTGCCATGGACGTCTACACCTGAGAACCCATTTGTTGTACTGTGACCTTTTACTGGACACCTTACTATCTGAGAGGGTTGAGTGACACTGTTGTGGCTTGGGGATATAAAGGTTCAAGGGGGACTAATTACTACAATTTGACTCTGTCAGTTCCAGTTGTAGGTACGAGTAGGAACACATTGTTCTTTGGAAGTTGGACAAGCCCAAGATATTTTGTTACTGATTCCTTTGGTCACAGCTGAAGTGTCTTCTCAACAGTTCTGGGTGTCAGCTGATAAAGACCCTGCTCTCCATTTCACGCTGTTCAGTGGATGATCAGAGGCTAATGAGGTTAACATAGTCCATTATTTGATTATGGATAAGGCGTCTGATGTTGCAACTGGAACTTGGTTGGATGCTGCTGCAGTGCCAGGGTAGCCCAGATGTCATCCAGTGGGTACTCAGTTCATCATGATGATTGAGGAGGCAGTGTTGTCATGTTGGAGACAGTTGATATTAAATGTAGTCCTCCCACCCAAATCCAAATCTAATACAGCATGTGGGATGGAGTTAAAATAGAACTGGTGCTGGCGTAGTGCCTTAGAAATGCCTATAGATTAGATGTAAAGATCCCTCACAGCTCCAGAGTCTCTGCTTGAGCTGACCGTTCCTCTTCGCAGAAGTAACACAGAAGCTCTCCAGAATGATTCTCAGCCTAGCTCAAAATTCCCTGGTTGCCATATACCATGGTCCAAATAGTTGCCATGGGATGTGGGGGATCTTCAGAATTCAGTGGGTCCTGCAGGTTATCTCTTTAGACCACCACACTGTATACTGACATCCAAATCTGTTCTCCTATGATCTAATCGCAGTAATAACCAGTAACAGTGAAAGTCGGCATTCTCCTTTGAGCAGTTCCATGCCACATGCCCATTTACAATCTTGCCAGCAGAGGTGTAGACTAGAGATCAAACAAGAGCTTCCCCCTTGAACTGAGCAATGAGAAAATGACAGAAAAACAGCTGGGATTGAGGGCTACCTCTAATCTCCTTTGCAGCATCACAGGATTCTGAGCCACATTTAAGAGTTCAGGATGCCTGCAGCAGATGACTGACACCCTTTTGGAGGAAGACATAACACAGGCAGGGATTCAGGTGAACTGTTGAGCTGGATGGAGAATGGGAGTGGGGAGCACAGGAGGAAATCCCCAAATCCCTTTGTCTAATATAATGTAGCTAGGTGTGTCCCTTCATTTCAAGCTACTAGTCAACAAATATATGCAGACACATGCTCAGCATTACACCATAGAACTGAAGAGCAAGTGAGGGCTGGGGAATCAAACTCACAATTTATATTGGCTACTGACCATCTTCAGAAAGGTTAGTAGTCTACAGGATAACCTCAACATTTGAACGTCTTGGTCTTTCTTACTCACAGAGGATGTTAAAAAGAAGCCAGCACCCATGTTACTGAAAGCAGCTTTCTAAACTCTGCTCAAGTGAATGTGAAATTGCCCTTAATTAAAATGGGTATTTGAGAGCCCTCTGCTGGTGGCCACATTGCTGAAAACATCAGCTTGTAAAATATTTTCCATACGGCTTTAGCCAGCTGAAAACTGTTACTCTTTAAATATTTCGGTTAAGTACAGAAGAAAAGAACTTTTATCCTGAGTGTTAAACATGCACAATGCTGCAGCAGATAAATAATTACTAGCATTCCTCATCTTCACAGTGCTTTATAAACATGAGCTAATTAATTTTCATAGAACCCCTGTGAACTGTAATATTAGCCCCATTTTACTGATGGGGAAACTGAAATAGAAATTAACTTGTGACCAAACCAAGGTGTCACAGCGAGTCAATGTGAGAAATGCAATTACAACTAGTTTCTGGCCCCAATCGAGTGCTTAGACCGCTATCCCATGGAACCTTTCACTCCAGTTAAACAGAAATGTTTTTCTAGATAGAGACAAGGACCCCTCAGAAGCTAGATTGGCACAAGTTGGGGCTCACTACCCACCATGAAGGCTGTGGGTAGGATTCTCACATCTGGCTAATCTGCAGGGCCTGTGGAGGAGAGGAAGGTGGCTTGAAGTCACTTTTCACTTCCCAATCCAGGGGCTGACTGGGAGTTGGTTTGGTCCTTGGCATGATTTAGACCTGCCTAAATTTTATGCCAACAGTAACAGTTTCCAAGGGGCTTCAGCAACTCCTCTTTTGATCTCCAACATGCCGCCTACTCTGGCAAGAGGCCAAGTAGATGGCATAAAGCCAGCTATGTCAGGTTTCTGATATACAGGGCTTCCCCCAACCCAGGAGTGATCAAATCTCGGGCTTTAGTTTGATCCATTATAAAGATAAGGGCTATCTGGAAAATTCTGATCTGGGTTCAGATTTTGAAACCACCCACCAACATAAACCCAATTTTGGCCCTGCCCCAAGTTGGGCCCATCTCTAAATCTGACACAAATACTTCTCTCATTTGAATAAAGCAGAATTAGAAAGAGACCCAGTCAACTATACTGTATAAAAAAAAATACATGATATTGACAAGATGCCATGTTGTAAAGGGGACGGTTTAAAACAGAGCTAAAGGGAATCTCCCCACACCACAAATGCCCCACAGAAGTCCCCTAGATTGGTTTGCGAACCAAAGAGGGGCCAGAAAAAAGCTAGATAGTGTTCGTTACACGTTGACTAATGTAATACAGCTAGTCCTTTCTCCTCCCCATGTTATTTTATAGCTGTCATACCTCTGTTCTTTTGCTCATTTGCTGCCTGACCACCATCTTTTTTTAAACATATGGAATTACTTTGATCAGAAATACTGGGTGAGGGATTTTTTTCATATCTGCATTAGAAGGAGTGGATCCTGCCAGCATGTCTGCTATCAGAATCCATTTCAGTGGCACATTGCAGCACAGTTTGTTTTGGTTTTTTTCCAGGTGATAAGGGCAATGGCACCATAACATAGAAAGCAGGGGTGAAGTTACGCATGAGCTTAGGTGACCACTAGTTTCCGCTGCCCCCACATGCAGTGAAATCCCTTTGCTGATATTAATAAAAAGCAGCATAACCCTTTGGAAGGTAAGAGGGTGTTGCTGGGTCAAGGGTGCCAGGTGTTAGCATTCTAGTCTCTTTGGAGAGATCTTTGGGTCTTCTTTCAGAGAATGATGGTGAGAGAAATGGTTAGGATATGTGATCTAGGAGAAAGCAACAGAGTCTTGGGAGAAACACAGGCATTCTGGGGGGTGGAGGCAGGAATGTACAGACTAATTATGCAGGAAGGAAGACAGAGATTCTACTTTATAAATACAATCCTGTCTGCTGGCTCTGACCTGCGGCCATGTTCACTCTTTGCTTCTGACTTAAGTTACAGTGGAAAGATTGTTTGTTTGAATCAGTTCTTGGTTTTTTCCCCAGCCTTGGCCTGACTTCTGGGTTTGCTTGGCTCTTAATTCCACTTAGTGCCTCAGGGCTCTGAGTGTCCCTTAGTTATGCTAGGGACACTAACCTGGAGTTTGTGGGGAATAATAAGAATAGTTGGTGACTCCAGGCTATAGGAACCTTCTGGGAGGAGAATCTTGCAGCAAAGAATCTGGACCATTTTAATTAGACTTCAATTTTAACACTGGAATGCTGTCTGCCCAAACCGGGACTTCAAACTGGGGCATGCTGGTGAAGAACTGCTTGCTATTCAGATGGCATCCAGGTGATACCCAGTTTTTTAGTCTGGAACCTGGCATCACTAGGCATTTACTTCTGGACGAGTCCTGTCCCAGGCATCTCTGACATCCAATCATTTAGTAAAAATATCATGTTGATAGAAAGGAAGTGTGTGCACCCTTTAGAATTTGTTTTGAGGGAGTTCTCAACCATTTTAAATTATCCCCTTGGTCAACTATCTCCATCTGAGCTGATTACCAGAGCAACCTCCATTCCTATCAGAGGGTTCAGTTATTTCACAGAATATACTAATATTAGATGGTCCAGGTAATCCAGAACATTGTATGCAAACCTCTTTCAGAATTTTGGGGAAGTTCTGAGTGAGCATTCAGAGCTGGATTCAAGCTTCATAACTTTGATCTATCTTTGTAAGGGATTGAGCTGGGATGTTCAGATTTGGATCCAGGCTCTCTCTCTATTTGATATGCCATCATCTGGGGTGGGGAACAGAAATCATCTTCCTTTATTAGGTTATCTACCTGCTGAATTTTAAGATTTGGTGCTTTGGAAATTTATGTTGGCCGTTCTGTTCCTTTATCCATACACAGTTTCAGAGAAATAGTCTGGTCTCCCTCCATCCCTATTACTACTTCTAGTTTTGTCATTACCCTTAGTAGCAATGAAAAGGAATGTCTACACTGTCCATGTTACAGTGCCGTAGCACTGTGACATAGGCAGTGTAGACACACTTTATCACCGGGGGAGAGCTCTCCCAGCAATAATAATAATAATTAAAAAAAAACAAAAAAAAAGAACCCCACCCCGAATGAGGGGTGGTAGCTTTATTGCCAGGAGCACAGTTCCCGGCAATAAAGCACTGTCTATACTGATGCTTTTCAGCACTACAACTTTTGTTGCTCAGGGGTGTGTTTTTCACACCCCTGAATGACTAAAGTTTTAGAGCTGAAAGTGGCAGTGCAGACACAGCCTACGGCCTTTGTTGTATTGATGCAGGGTGGTTAGTCTGGTGCACAGGAAATGTATTGTTTTTTCAGGTCTCTTCCCTACACAAGTATTCTTCAACTTTATTGCTCTGAAGTCAATTTCCTACACGTAGTACACTTTAAACAAAGCTAAATTACAAACAAACAAGCCACCAAAAGAGAAGTCACTGTGAGTTCATGCTAAGATTAGAAAAGAAACTTGGAGAACAGTTCAGCTATGTGACCTTATTCAGGAGTTGGACACGGAACAGACTTGCTGCTATGTTTTTCTCTACAGTTTGCAACGCACACAGAGAAGAACTTGGTCAATCCCAAAACAAGGCCAGACCCTTCAGTTTGTTCCCAGAGTAGGTTCCAGCAATAGCACAGCTAGGAAAATGCTTTCCCAGCTCACAGCCATGCTGGGTATTGACATGAAATTGAGCTATGTGTCCATTTCCTTAAAAATGCACCTGTAGTTTCAGCTGGATACAACACTGATTTTCTGTTGTGCAGTGTTGTGGTGCACTGTTAAATACCTGCCACCTTCCACCCAAGCGGTGGATGAAGTGATTCTTTATAAATAGCTTTTAAATCCGCTAGTAGAGCACTTTAAGATCTTCAGATGAAAGCTGCTATATAAATATCAGTCATTATTATCATTGCATTGCAGGAAAGCACTGGGGAAACAAATATTTCCTCAAAAACCAATTCTCCAGGCTCATGGCCCTGGACATTCAGGTAGAACTATGGTGATGTGTGTAGTAGGAAGGCTTAGATAAAATAGATAATAGACTGGCTACCCTCTGTCTAAAGGAGTTTCTCCCTTTGCAAACAGTTCCCCTTTTCCATTTGCAATGTGTATTTGCCACCTTTTGTGTCACAGCGTAGCACCATCCCAATTATTGACTAATCTTGAAAATTCCCCAAAAGACTAGAAAATTGTTTAACTAATTTCCTGTATCCTACTTCCACGCCCCCTCCTCTACTCACACAAACATCAAACCCTTCCTCTGCTACAACTTGCACATAAGTCTGTCACGGAGGTCACAGATTGCGTAACTTTCTGTGACCTCCGTGACTTATGCAGCAGCTGGTGTGGCTGGCTCCGGGGCTGCCCAAGCAGATCAGGCAGCCCCTGGGCCAGCTGCTGCTGGGGCAGTTTGGGTATGGATGGGGCTCAGGGCTGGGGCAAGTGGTTGGGGTGCAGGGTGCTGCTTACCTTGGGGGCAGGGGCTCCCCACAAGTGGCCAGTGTGTCCCTGCAGCTCCTGGGCAGAGGGGCCAGGGAGCTCTGCACGCTGCCCCTGCCTCCACAGCTCCCATTGGCTGCGGTTTCTGGCCAATGAGAGCTGCATAGCAGGACCTTGTGGCGGGGGCAGTGCATGGAGCTGCCTGGCCTTCCCTCCCCCTAGGAGCTGGAGGGACATGCAGAACCGGTAGGGAGTCTGCCAGTCCTGCCCCCACTCCACCCCTTCTCCAAGCCCCTGCACACTCCTGTTCCTGCCCCACCTCTTCCCACCCCTGCTCCCCCCAATCTCCATTCCACCCCTTCCACCAAGCCCCGGCTTCCACCTCCTCCCCCGAGTGATGCCAGGAGCTGTGGGGGCGGAGCAGGGCAGGCTGGGGCTGCGTTGCTTACTGCTGCCAGCACCAGGCTGCTAAATCCCCAGGCCGCCCTGGACCCCGCGTCCTGAAATGCAGGGCCCACCAAAGCACAGGGCCTGGGGCAGTTGCCCCAGTCGGTCCTATGGACGAGACGGCTCTGGTCATCAACAAAAATGAAAAACCCGGTTTCCTGTCAGAGAAGAGCTGTATATCTATCTACCTGTTTACATGTGAAATTAGTATTGTCTTGTTCACAATGGGTCTCCCATCACTAGTCTGAACTGAATGCAAACAAAGGGTTGTGAGGACATCAGAAAGAAACCAACAGAGAAAAACAGCTTGGGGGAGAGAATCTTATTTGGTGGTACAGATCAAAGATCTGCCTGAGTATATCTGAGCGATAGCGAAGACACTCAGGCAGCCTTCACTAAGTAAGAGAAGGACATCAGTTTTCTTCATGAAAAAGGGGTCTCAACCAGCCTTGGATGAAAATGCTGAAGAGGACTTGGGGTGAGATAAACTTCTTTAGAGGTTAAACTGTTAGTTAAGTTTAGTCTCTAGGAAGCAAGTTATGATTTTGCTTTATATGTAGCCATTTGTTTCCAATATTCTTACTCACTATTATTTGAATCTCTCTTTTGATAACATAGTTATAGTGAAAACAAGAGTAAATTTAACTAAGCAAACTGATAGTCCTAAACTGAATCTTACAAGCTTCAGTGTACTGTTCCTTTGGGAACAGCAGGCCTGGTGATTTTGGGAGTGTTCAGTGGATAAAGGGCTGGATGCTCCAGAGAATGCAGTGAGAATTCAGGGGTTGGTGTGTGTCTATCACTACCTGTACAGAGAGAGCAAGGCCTGGAAAGTGGTGTTTTGCTGCTAGAGGCTGGTGGTTTCAGGGTACTGACCCACAACTGGCACAGACAAGACTATTTCGTGCTAAGAGCAGGCAATGGTGAGGTGCCTCACAACCCTGGGTACCCCTGGGGAGCATCACAGGAGAGCATATGGGGGTATCTGCAAAGGCTGGCATTTCCAATTGCTGCTGGGAAACCAGATGACCCCTGGATTCTTTTTGTTTAGATTAAAAGTTAATTAATGTAAGTTACTCTTCCCTTGCAAATATTTAAGAGGTTTAATATTTAACTTCGTTAACATTTGCTATTATCAGGGTTTTCAAGTGCTGTGTGTTGCCATGGGTCACGGACTCATAGGTCATGCCCACTCTTGGCCCCTTACAGTCCCTGGGGGGAACCCTCTTCAGTGTAAAAAAAAAAAAAAAAAAAAAAGGAGTACTTGTGGCACCTTAGAGACTAACAAATTTATTTGAGCATAAGCTTTTGTGAGCTACAGCTCACTTCATCCTTCTCGGGGTCCACTCTTGGGGGTTAAACCCCTCCACCTCTTGGAACCACACCTCTCTGAACCTTTAGCACACCTGTCTCTCGCCATGGGCCCGCTCAGGGAGTCCACTCGCTCTGGAACCCCAGGGCCTCCACTCCCAGAGGGAATAATGCAACCCTGTTCTTTAGACTGGAGCGACTCTCATTCAATGTAAAACAGGAGGGTTTATTGAGTGTCTGAACACAGCATAGGAAACTCTCAGGGCCCTCAGGCCTGGCCTCCCTCAGCACAGTACATCTAAGTCTCCCCTACATCCACGTGGGCTCTCTTTCTCTCCCTCTCCAGCTCAGAGACCTCCTGCTTTCCAGCTGGGCATCCAATATCACCTGCTCCCAAGCCCCGCCTTTCTCCTTTGTCTTTTGCCCAAGTAAACAGGGTCGCCTGGGCCTCCTTTCCTCTCAGCCATCCTTTGTTCCCCACTAGCTGGACCCAGCTGGCCAGGTCACTGGGGTCCTCTCTCTGCAGCCCATTGTCTTCCCACTGGCCAGAACCATCTGTGTTGGCCGAGCTGGGCCTCCTGGTGACTCGGTCACCAATCGCTGGGGTATCTATTCTCCCGGTAGTTGGCTGGGGTCCCAAGTTCCGTCGCTGGGCCTCTGTAACAACAAACTCCCTCTCCCATCACCTCGTTAAACCAGTAACACCCAGGGAAACTGAGTTCCACCCCCTCTGTATGCAAACTGTTGAAAAAACCAAGAAAATACCCCCATTTCATCACACCATGTCTTGTAGGAGACGTAAAGAAAAGACTCTAAAAGTCATAGTTTTGATCTATTAAGACATTTGTAACAGTCACAGGACTCTGTAACCAATCTTCTCATGGGAACAAAATGCTTACACATTATTCATTTCACAATAACACCTAGAAGCAGAAAGCATGGCCAATAGTTATTGACTCTGGTGGGAATAATGAGGTTTAAACAGGATGGCCTCTTGGTACTTACTAATGGAACTATCCTTTATTCATACCCACTGTTCCTTGTCCCAGATTGGTGTTTAAATGGAGGCTGGTACATTGCCTCCTTATTTTGTCTGAGCTGTCCTTTGTGTGGTAGATTGATTCTCTCTGGCTCTGGGATGATTTTCCAGTGATAACCTGGGGCTCAAAGCCAAGTTGAGGACTAGGTTAATCATTACTGTTTCTGGCTGCTGTGTGGTGTCTTTTTGCTATTAAAAATGATACACATCACAAGACGCATGACATTTTCTGTAAACTGTGATACTCCCTCTTTTCCTCCCCTCCCCATACTGTGGCTTTGCTTATGGGACATCTTAAAAGTTCTTAAGAGTGTGTTGTGCCCGTGTGCTGGTTCTAGGTTAGCCAGGGATTAGAGGCTGAGGGGGCCAGACGGGATCTTTGTGACCACCTTGTCTGACCTCCTGTATAACACGGGCTATAGAACTTCCCCCAACATAGGACCTATAGCAGATCTTTTAGATCAACAGCCAGGGCATGGCAGGGGCCGTCGCCCCGTAGTGATTCTAATGGGAACAGGGGGTAAGCGGAGGGCCTGCACAGCTCCAAGGGGTTGGTAGGAGATGCACCCGTTCAGCGCTGGGTGCCATCTACTCAGTGAGCGACAGGCTAGGCCAGAGGGGCACATCCCAACCAACCCTGGGTGGGCGGCCACAAAAGAGTGCACGGACCATGGAGACGGTCAGTGCCCCCACCCCATCCCCATCCCCATGGCGGTGCTACCCCCAGGGCGCTGTGAGAGGCAGGCTGGCGGGGCCCTGGGGGACAAGCTGGCACTGCTTCTGCCCAGGTTGCAGCCAGCGAGCGACCATCCCCGTGACCCCACCAGGTCTCGCACGTCCAGCCCCTCAGCGGGCCCCTCCCGAGCAGGGGAACGCGCCAAAACCCCCCTGAGGGGTGGTGGCGGGGGCGTGTCCCGCGGGCCAACGGTCTCATTCGCGGGAGTGCCGGGCTGGCCGCCGGAGCGTAACGGTCACTTAGCCTGCCCGGTCCCGTGCAGTCCGCTGGTGGCCACCGCTGCCTCCCTTGTCCTCGGAGCCGCCATGGCGGGGGGTCTGGATTCGCTGGAGAAATGCCTGGAGCGGCACCTCCCCCCCGAGGAGCTCGGCGAAGTGAAGCGGATCCTCTACGGGAGCCTGAGCAGGTGCGGGAGGGACTACAGCTCCCAGCAGCCCCTGCGCCGGCGGCCCGCGTTGCAGTGGGACTGAGGCCGGGGTGGGGGGTGCCTTAGCTCGGGCGGCGTAACCGAGCCGGGGGGAGGGGGCGTGGCCGTGGCCGTGGCCGTGGCTGGTGCTGGAGGCCTTTGGGCCTCAGGTTTGGCTTGAGGGGTGGTGGCCGCGCAGCCTCCAGCAGCCGCCTTGTCCCGCCTGGCGGTTGGCGGGCGCGCGGCGCTCGCGCTCGCGCTGCCCACCCGCGCGCGCGCGCCCTTGATTCCGCTCCTTTGCCGTTTCAGAAAACTCGCCTTGCCGGCGGCGGCTCTGTCGGCCGCGGGCCAGAGGGCGTTTGAGCTGCAGGGCTGTGGATTCGGAGCGGCGCCCGAGCAGCTGAGGCAGCCCCGCGTTGTCCGAGTGGGGCTGGTTCAGAATAAAATCCCCCTGCCCACAGATACACCCGTGGCGGAACAGGTACGGTCACGGGCTCTGGGTCAGCCCGCTCCAGCTCCTCCGCTGGATCAACACCTGTCATGAGCCTGGCTGCTTAAATTCCCAGCTCTGTGACACTGAAATCATGGACTCCTTAGGGCCTGTCTTCACTACCTCCCCCATCCCCCCAGTGGCACAGCTGCAGGGATGGATGTAGCAGGTCTGGGAAAGACACACTGTGTTGACAGGGGAGCGCTCTCCCATGGAGGTAATTACTCCACCCCACTGAGAGGAGGAAGCTGTGTCGGCAGGAGATAGGCTTGCCAGCTTTGGTTGGCCATATTCCTGGAGGTTTCCTCACATGACATCATCTTTTAATTAAAGATTAATTCCTGGAGACTGCAGGACAATCCTTGAGGATTGGCAACCCTAGAGGAGAGCATCCCACCCCTGAGCGATGTAAATTATGATTTTAGTGGTACTATAAACAAGCTCTTAGCGAGACTGGTCTTGTGTCTCATTACAACAGTAAGTAACCCCTTAACGCTTCTTTGTCCAGTGATTGCAGAGGTGATTTTGTGCACATTGCAGAGAAATTGTGCACATCATCCTGAAGGATCTCTTGCAATGTGTTAACTCCTCATATTTCACAATCTGTTCTACCTTGTACTGAGCTGTGACACTCTGAGTCCAGGTCTACATTAGAGACCTATATCGGTATAATTATGTTGCTTAGGGGTGTGAAAAATCCACACCCTTGAGTGCTACTGACCTACAATTCTCTTCCACGCCCCCGCCCTCTCCCGGGTAGACCGTACTACATCGACGGGAGAGCTTCTCAAGGAGGTGGATTAACTACGCTGCTCTCTCTTTGGCATAGGAACATCTTCACTAAAACGCTACCACAGCATAGCTGCATTACTGTACGTGAGAACAAGCCCTGAGTACCTTTCCCAGACCTCTGCGTATCTCAAAGCTTGTCTCATTCACCAACAGAAGCTGTTCCAATAAAAGATATTACCTCACCCCCCTTGACTTTCACATGTCACACTATCAGTTCTGCATTTCTTGTGTTGTCCGCTCTCAGTTTTGTGGCCTATGTTACCTAATGTCCTTGGATTTGACTTGTTGAATGGTAAATGGCCAAGAAGTCTTGTTACTCAAAGAAGAACATGCAGCTCCATCAGAAAATCTCATGTGTATTGTTTACTTATTGACTCGCCCGAGCTATTTGTAGTTTTCTTGAAGCTAAATATTTTAGTTGCTGGCTTTCTAAGCTAAAAGCCTTTACCTGTCAAATGAACCAGAAAGGTTTCATGTTCAGAGAATTGAAAGTTGATGATTGCAGAATGCAGAGTTGGTGATTTGTATAAATTCTACGCTCTAAGACTCTTTATACAGCAGTAAGTCAAAGGTCTGAGGGGAGTCTTTCACCAGAAGAACACTGGCATGTCTGTGATACAAGATGCACAGGTGCAAGTTTTATGTAAATCTATGAAGTCTTTTAAAAGCAAAATAAAGGTGAATTCCACATTTGTGAAATATGCTAGACCAATAGTCCAATTTATTCACAGGGCAGAAATTTCACTCAACACTGTATTTTGGAGAGAGAGAGTAGCTCATTCTCTGTGTTAGTCAAGTTCTTGCTTTCTCTGTGGTGTCTGCCAAAAAGAGTGCCAGTTGCTGCCATTTGTTATGTGGATGCCTGTTTACTAGAAACTGGCCTGAGACCACCAAGTCATTTTGCATAACGCTACACAGCTGTTATATCTCTTTGGTCAGTATCAGTCTGGGTTGGATTTGAGATGAATATATATATATGAATGGCTCCAAATCTCGTTGCCACTGCCCCTATGCCTCTTTGTAACTAGAGTTCTCCAGTGAGAGGAGTTCCTATGTAAAGATTTTTAAGTACTTAAAGAAAAATATGAACAGGCCATCACTGGTGCACTGCTTGGTTCTTGTAAGGGATGCATTAAAACATGCTTGGAGGGTAATAACTTGTATATTACTGACTGAAGCGTCTTTACTAACTCTGTGTGTGTGTGTGTGCGCGTGCGTGTGTGCATTTCAAGCCTCAGAGCAGGAGCTTCTCTCATTAGACCCAGAGCATATGCCAAAAGGAGGAGCTTGTCTGCGTTTCAGGAGTAGCCAGTCCATGGCCATCCCTGCCCCTGATCATCCCATCTCTCCTTTATCCAAACATAGGCAACTGTCCCACAGATAACCATAGGGAGATGGCCTCCTAACTTCTAGTCAAAGAACTTCTGGTCGAAGTTGTCAGATGTATGGGGCTCAAGAGTGAAGCAACATACTGCTCCAACAAGCATTTTGTCAGTTCACAACTCTGCTAGCTCCTGGGCTGGTATTTTAGGGGAAGATCTGGAATCTACATGTGCTTGCAGGATGCACAGATATCAATTCAATAGGCTGGTCTAACCTCTGGTGGTATTATGCTTACTCATTCACATTGCTAAGTGTCACATCTCAAAACAGCATCAAAATGTTTTTTTCTGTGTCACTCTTTTAGGGTTTATAGATCTCTAGGCACCTAGATTCATTTGAAAAACTGGCCTTTAATCCCTATATGTGCATTAAAGATGCAGATATGTGCTTTTGAAAATCCCATTAGGCACCTATCTGAATGTTTAGGCCCCTAAATACCTTTAAAAATGCCCTAACTCTTTAGGGCCTAATTCTGCAACCATTGCTTGTACTGAGCAGTAACTTACCCTACAAGTACTCTCACTGAAATGAATGGGGTGAAGTGCCAAGCATGGTACTGCTTAGTGTGAACAAAGGTGGCAGAACCAAAACCGTAATGTTATAAGTGAATTATGATGTATGAATTTTTATAGACTCAAATTTCTTATAACCAGGTGGCTGCACTGCACAGGCGAATAGAGGAGATCGTGGAGGTGGCTGCAATGTGTGGGGTCAATGTGATCTGCTTTCAAGAGGCTTGGAGTGAGTATTTTCTGTAGTCTCCCGAAGTCCAGATTTTTTGCCTTTAAAATGCTAAAATTTCTGAAAATAGCCAATTCCTCTCCATTTAACAGGTACCCTATATTTTAAAAATGTTCCGCCGCAGCTATGAAACAGAGATTCCAGGATACAATCCTCTGATCCTAATCTTTATTTTCTGAAAGAAACTTAAAAGAATCCTTGTTAACAGAGCTGTGTGCAGGTTCCATGTTGGTCTGCAAAGGCAGGGTCTGCATCTGGGCGATGCTTTTAGTTATGCTTACTGTGTGTTCTTTCACCTGCTCTTCCCCTTTTCTTTCTTGGAAGTTTTGTTTCATTTAGGAAGATTCCCAACAGCAGAAAAATAATATTTAAATGAAAATGGAGGATGTGTGGGTTTAGGACTAGCCAAAACCAAAATTGAAGGACCTCCTGTGTGGCTGTTGAGGAAAATATGTCTTAGTCATTAATTTGCAGGTTTCTTCCTCAGACGCGCCTTCAGGGGATCCTCTGCCCCGTGTGAGATAGTGGGTAATCTTCCCCTCTCATTGCACCTATACTAACTTCCTACCCTCTTCGTCTCTAATCATAACCACCTCTCTTCTGGCCAGACAGGCCTCCCATTTCAAATCAGTAGGGACTCAGTCTGGCTTCTTAATTGAACAAATGTTGGCTGATTATAAGGTGCTGTCTTTGCTCCATAGAGCTGAGCGACTGTGCAACACTTCTTGTCCTTGCTGGGCTGTGGAGTAAGAGGAAATTAGATCTTGGTCTGCTGCATATAGAGCACTGGAACTATACGTGGCTGGTCTTGTCACAGTGTCTCTGTGAGAATGCAGCCTAGAAAATCTAAAGTTTAGAGACCCCTAAATGGCACATTCTCAAGAATCAAACTCCTTTTTGCAGGGAGAAGAAGATAGTAATACCATACTCAGATGTGGTAATTATTTCTCTGTTTACACAAAAGCAGCTTCTAAACACATTTCATTGACCCGTTTTATATAAGTAAAGCAGAACCCACCCCATACCAGCTCAGTGATCTAAAGTCTTTGTATTGACTTCTCATGTTGGTGTTTTTCTAGCTATGCCTTTTGCATTCTGTACAAGAGAGAAGCTTCCATGGACTGAATTTGCTGAGTCAGCAGAAGATGGTCTGACAACAAGGTTCTGCCAAAAGGTAAAAAGCTGAATTCATACCATTCTGTAGTGGTCACTTTTTGTATATCAGTCTTATACATTGTAAGACTCAAAGAACCAAAAATAATTTTCCAGCATGTTCAAAGCATGTATTGTGAGAGCTAGTGAAAGTGCAAATGGACAATATACGTGCAATATGAAACAGTTTTTAAAAAATCATACTTTACATTTTTATAATGCCTTTTACCCTGTAGGATATGTGAGACTTCCTATCCTGATTTTTCCCATATTTTTACAAGAAAATAAGTTTCACAGCCAGTCATCTTTAACTTCTAGTCAAGAAATTCCTTTTGAATGGAACAGACCATGCATTAGCAAAGCATTACACAAAGAATATTAACTGATGAATTAACTAATGTTCTGAAAGGGAAACACTTTCATATGATTCTTCTACATCCTTCCTCTGACATGTAACACAGAATGTAGCTTTCTGTGCACCGGAGGTGACCTTTTAATAGCTGGCAGTCATTCGGCCAGGGATCGCTAAGTGAAAGCATGATTGTGGGATAATTTTCACCTTTTGCCATCTTAAATAGGCTGCAGTTTTCTTGTTTTATAAGGGATGTTGTATTTTTCTTTCTTAAATAATTCACTGACATGATCAGGTTTGTTGTGGGCCTGAATCTACCCAGATGTGATCTGACCTACTAAGCATGTGTATCTAACCACTTTACAGCTTCAATCTGACCTAGGTCAAGTGTGGGGCACTTCTCAATGTGGGGTTAATGACCTAAGGGCAGATCCTGCAAGAAATATTCAGACATATAGAAAAGTAAAATTACATGAGGGGAAAGAAGAGAAAATGTCATTTGACCAAAGATTAAATAACCTATCAGTACTAACATTTGGTGCAAAATATTCTTGCTAGAACATTAAAAGGTACTGTGATGCTATGATTCCTGTGGATAAGGCAGCACCTATACTTTTAAACATAAATGTATTTACAAAGTGTGGATCCACTATGTACTGTGTAACTACAATAACTCGTTGATCAAAGACTTTCTTATATTTGATCTGTTGCAATAAAGAGGAATTTAAATTCCTACTCGAAAAAGGATTTGCTCTTGGTGCACAGTGCCACAGTTCTATACCTAGCATAACTGGGGATCCAAATTGTGTAACATCTTTCTGTTATGTTACTAACCCTAAATTTAATGAAAGGAAGAATACAAGGACAAACAATGCTTAAACGATGAGCGGCCAGTAGAATCTGGGATTTAGTTCTAGAGAGTGGATTCCTGGGACATCCTTGGAAGACTCTGCCTTGCCTGAATCCTTTTGTTCCCAACTGTTGGATTCAGTTTCATGTGCCTCTGAATTGCTGCTGAAGATAACCTGAATGCTTTATCTTGTAGGTAAAAGCCAAACATGAGATGCTTTGCAAAGAGAATAAAAATGATCACTAGGTCCAGACTGATTTAATAAATGTCTGCATAGAGTTGTCCACTTTCCATACTGTGATTTCACATGTCAGTTATTCACAGGAAAGCCTTAGCAAATACATTCATTAATCCTTTGCTCCAGTTCTTTGTAGAAGGCATCAGGAATCAGCACAAGGGTTTATGGGAAGCTTTAGAATCTGAGGCTCAGGCACAAGTTGTTAAGTAGAGTTGGTCAAAAATTCTGAGTAGAAACATTTTTTCAATGGAAAATGGCTATTGGAATGAAATGAGAATTGTCTTGGAAAATTTGTCACTGGTAAAACAAAAATTGAAAAAAAAATTCAGTTTTCTGTTTTGGTTTTTCATTGAAAAACTGATTTATTATTTTTCAGAAAATAAAAAATGTTCTTTTAAGCATGTCCTATGATTTTTTTTTTACCTTTTTCAGCCAGCTCTTGTTAAGCAAATCCACTAAGCAGTGTACCAGAATGAGAGAATGAGAGCAGGATTAAACACCCTCTCCCCCCGCTTATTTCTCAGCAGTTCCTTATGCCCCTTTTGGGTGGGTGGGTCTGGCCTACAGGTTAAAAACTGCTGCTACAGCAGAACTCATCTAACTGGAACTTGGTGCTTCTGCCAGAAGGATTCAGACTGGAAAGTTTTCACTGAGGTATCCCTCTCTGAACAAGAAAAATGTTGTAACACTAGAGTTCCAGTACATCATATATTCATCACTAGTGCTTAGCTGAGGTCAGAATAATGCACAGAATGAAAACCTCTTCTGTATTCTACTTTGAGGGGAAAAAGATGAAAACAGAGTTAATCATAACAGGCTTTTCCGTAATAGAGATTTTCTATTCATTTCTATAGTTGGCAAAGAAACACAATATGGTTGTGGTGTCTCCAATTCTGGAGAGAGATGATGTACATGGAGGAACTTTGTGGAACACTGCAGTGGTGATTTCAAACTCTGGATCTGTCCTTGGGAAGAGCAGGAAAAATCACATTCCAAGGATTGGAGATTTTAATGAGGTGAGATGCAGCATTGCTTATAATACACTGTCCTCACTTTGTAGCTCTTGCTTGTCTCTATATGGTAGAGTGTTGGAAAGTGTAGCTGCATAACTGTCCTGTCCATTTTGTCAAGGTAGAATTGTGTGGCTATGATGATACCACTGAGGGATTTCTGGTGCGCTCAAAAATCACAAGCATGGAATATGATGCCACCAGAATTCCCAAGATGCTATTGTAGCTTTGATTTATTTTAAGTTATTTTCTTTGTTTTATAATATTTCCCCAAAATAATCTGCTCCACAATACAGGTTATCATCCCAATGGGCTTTTCTATACAAAGCAACTTCACAAAAATATTGATGAGCTTTATAAAAATTGTGTAATTCATAGCTACGGTGTGTCAGTTGTGGGGTTCTGATGAAGTCACACTCCTGGTGAATTTCCTGTAAGCTGATGAGCCTTGTGTTATATGGTTCAGGGATGAACTGTACCTGTGATCTCTTTGTATCTCTCCATGGGCGCTTCTTTCAGGTGACAGGCCTATACCTGCACTTCCCTAAGTAGAATCCTGCAATTCATCCCACTTTTGACTAGACCACAAGTTTACAGCACCTTTATTTATAAACCATAGTACCTCCAGCATGGCCAGCTGGGTTTGACCTCAATCCAAAATTCTCTCAGGGAGCTGTGACCAGCTGGTGAATGCAATGACATAGAGCAGCTTGTTCAAAACAGAGTATGGTTTATTTATCTGTAGGAACATCACAAGCAGAGAGAAAAGGGTTAAAAATAACAAATGCCTAAATGCATATTGTCTTACCTAAACCTAATCTTTCCTTGCTAGTTTAAATAGATTCTGCTTAACCCAGGAACCCCCAAAGCATTGGGCTGCACGAAGCATGCTGCACCCCTGCAACTGCTGCCTCTCTCATAGTCATCCCCCGCCATCCAGTCAGCGTGCTGTGTCCCTCAAGATCCAAGCTGCCTTTTATCCATTTCAGAGTTCCTTTGTTTGAAATTTCCTACCCAGAGATCTCCTGATGTTTCAAGCTAAGCCCCTGGAGCTGACGAAACTGGAATGCATTTCTCCAGGCAAGGTTGGAGGTAGTCTTCATACAATGGATTCATAGTATTATCTGAGCACCAGGCAACTGACTTCTGTCTTTAGCGATTGTTTCAGGTTCCTGAAAGGTTTAACCCTTAGCTGCCTTTTAGCCAGCACTACAGTAGCCACCAAATCCTCCCCCTTCCCTACACACACACATAAACATTCATACAAATTAATACACATACCTTCCATGTTCTTCACACCTTATTTAATAGTTAAATCCATACATAATAAATACCGTGTTCGTACTGTATGGGCCTAGAACATTCTGTCTCAGAGGTTCCCAAACTGTGGTCCGTGTAGCACTTGCTGGTTGCATGTTTCTCTTTGTTTCCAGCTGTGAAACTGGAAAAGGCATGAAAGGCAGCTAAACTGTATATGAGTACTTTCACTTTTCTATGCATGAAATTGCTGCAGTTGCCACAGGGTTGTTACGTGATCACCAATGGGAGGTGGTCTATGTGACCATGAGTCCCAGGAGAAGCATCAAAACAATCTATTAACATAATTAAACAATTTTGACAATTCCAACCCTATCAGCTTCATTGTAACGGGTAAGTAGTGTTTGCCTAAAACACCCCATCTTGTTAAAAAGTGTTGATTGTGCTTGGAAGGGGTTAAGGATAGTCTGCTGGTAACTTGTTACCCTGCCTGGATATAACCTAGATAGTCATGGCTCTCTGAAAAGAGAGAGATAGACAGACCTTGGGTGAGGTCTGAGCAGCTCAGACTGGGGGAAGGATTATTCCGATCTTTATTAACAGAGAAAACAACAATAAAGTAACAAAATCCAAACCTGAGGAGGGCAGTGAGTTGGACTTCTCAGACTGGGTGTTTGTCGTAGAGCAGGTTGAGAAACATGCCAGCTTGCAATCATCCATGGCAAATCAATGAGAACTAAATGTAAAGGGGAAAAAATTTGTTCTCTAACCTTTTCAGCCCTGTGTGGGAGGTTGTATAAATAAACAAAAATCAATCCTCCTTGAGACATCAGTTAGTTGCTGTGGAGATTATTATGACCTCTGGTGAGGAATAAAGAGCAAGAGCTGATGAATTCCCCCAAGAAATAACAATCTTGTTTTTCTTCTCCTATCATAGTAGAAAAAACAGAGGACTGAGAAATAAAAATAAATTTAAAATATACAAGATAGGCAGATCTGTTTTGAAATAGAAATATTTATTAGAACATAACTGCCATGCTGGATCAGACCAATGGTCCATCTAGCCCAGTGTCCTGTCTCTGACAGTGGCTAGTACTAGAGCTTCAAGGGGAATTTGGGAATGATTCACCTTGTCTTCCACTCCTGGTTTCTGGCAGTCAAAGGTTTAGGGTTGCCTGGAGCGTGAGGTTGCATCCCTGCCCATCTTGGCTAATAGCCATTGATGGACCTGTCCTCCAGGAATTTATCTAATTCTTTTTTGAACCCAGTTATCTTTTTTGTCTTCACAACATCCCCTGGCAATGAGTTCCACAGGTTGACTGTGTATTGTGTGCAGAAGTACTTATGTTTGTTTTAAACCTGCTGCCTATTAATATTATTGGGTGACTCCTGGTTTGTGTGTTATGTGAAGAGGTAAATAACACTTTTTCTCCACACCATTCATGATTTTATAGATCTCTATCATATTTCTCCTTAGTTGTCCCTTTTCTAAGCAGACCAGCCCTAATCCTTTTAGTCTCTCCTCATATGGAAGTCGTTCCCTTTGTTGCCCTTCTTTTACCTTTGCCAGTTCCACTATACCTTTTTTGAGATTGGGTGACCAGAACTGGACACAGTATTCAAAGTGTGGGAAACCTTGGATTTATATAGTGGCATTATGATATTTTCTGTCTTATTTTCTATTCCTTTCCTAATAGTTCCTAATATTCTTTTAGCCTTTTTGATCACTGCTGTGCACTGTGCTGAAGTTTTCAGAGAACTATCCACGGTGACTCCAAGATCTCTTTCTTGAGTGGTAACAGCTAATTTAGAACCCATCATTATGCATGTGTAGTTAGGATTATTTTTTCCAGTGTGCATTACTTTGCACTTATCAGTGTTGAATTTCATCTGCCTTGTTGTTGCTCAGTCACTCAGTTTTGTGAGATTCCCCTTGTAAGGGCTGGTCTACATTGAAAAGTTACATCAGCATAGCTACGTCTGTCAGGGGTTTGTTTGTCTGAGCGATTGGCTGAAATAGGACTGAGTGGACTTGTAGGCTCTAAAGTTTTACATTGTTTTATTTTCAATGCAGTTATTTTTTGTACATAATTCTACATTTGTAAATTCAACTTTCATGATAAAGAGATTGCACTACAGTACTTGTCTGAGGTGAATTAAATTTTTTTTGTTTTTTTATAGTGCAAATACTTGTAATCAAAAATAAATATAAAGTGAGCACTATACACTTTGTATTCTGTGTTGTAATTGAAATCAATATATTTGAAAATGTAGAAAATATCCAAAAAATATTTAAATAAATGGTATTCCATTATTGTTTAATAACGTGATTAATCGTGATTAATTTTTTTAATCGCTTGAGAGCCCTAAAAAAAAGATAAATTGCAAATGGATACCTAACTTAACGAGCTAAGTGAATTTAAAAGCAAAAAGGTTTTTTTTACCACACGCTTACAGCAGTCTAACTGGATTGCTTCAGCCAGGACCTCCCTCCAATTCAATGATGCTTCCTTTGTGTTTCAAACATTGTAGCTGTCCTGAGTAGAGTGAGGGGAGAGAGGTGATTTGCGGGCCTCTGTTTCTTATTTTTATACCCTTCTCCCCTCTTTAAGGATTACCTCCAGCTGGGGGTCAGGTGACAGGCAGTCTGTTTACAAAGAAGCTCCTAGCTGTTTCATTGTCAGTATGGGGAAGTTCTCGCTCACCCCTTCCTCCTGCCGCAGAATGGCTGCTTAACTAGGTGGTAGTCTATAATAGTTCATCTGATTCTGCTGATACCTGGCTGGGGTGCCAGTGTGTCTCTGTCTCTGAAAAACTGATTTGGGCCTGCCTCTCTAACTTTGGAACATATTACAGCAATGTTATACAGTAGAATCTTATAACTTTACATGCAATGTTTCCATACATATTTTACCAGGACACTAATGTTCTGCAGAATGAGTTTTCAAATGATACCTCACAGGGCATGCCTTGTACCAAATTTAACATAGACTTGCAAAAATGGTGACCATGGGGTACAGTCTGTCACATCATCACAGGTTTTATCTTTAATGGCAAGACACTAAGGGTATGTTTTCACTGCAGAGTTGACTGTGGGTCTTACTTGATGTTGTCCCTAACCCTTCACCTGTCCACACATAAAAATGTCTCATCTGAGTTAGATGGTGCTTTGAACCCAGGCTGGTTGGCCTGGCTGGGGTTATAGACAAGAGCTCAAGAGTTGATCTCCTTTGGGCTGGCAACCTGTCCATGTTGCAGGGAGGATAAAAGTTAAATCACTTCAGTGCTGATTGTCCTCCAGTGCCTTCCTACAATTCCCCCTGTGTGCCGAGAAGGACAGATAAGATCTCCCACAATTCACTTTAAAAGAATCATAGAGCATCTCAGCTTACTGCAGCAAAAAGAAGCATGGGATATTCCTCCAGAAGTCCTTACAACAAACACAAGTGAATGCAGCACCAGTGAAGATGCAGTAACTTGAGTGAGGCTTGTGCCTGGGCTAGGCTGCACTGGGTGCTCAGATCCAGGTACTGATTACACAAGTTAACTCTATTCTGAAGACATAACCTAACAGGTAGTTCAGAGTTCCATTAAGAAAACAGCAGGTGTTATATGTGACAGTTGGTGATGCATGTTTACTAGCTAGTACATAGCATTCATCTCCATTTTCTAAGGTACTCATGGAATTACTGGAATGTATTTTGAGAAGGAAGAAGTGTTATTGGCTGAACCTAGTGAAGGCCTTACACTCAACTTGATAGTATATCTTTGTACGTTTGCAGTATTGTTTTAGCCATGTTGGTCCCAGGATATGAGAGTGACAAAGTGGTGAGGTAATCTCCTTTTATTGGACCAACTTCTCTTGGTGGAATAGACAAGCTTTCATGCTTCACAGAGTTCTTCTTCAGGTCTAGACCAGGGCGTCCCTGAAATAGTGAGGGTGGGAGCATGGCACCCAGGGAGCTGTGGGATAGAATGGGGGAATGCAAGGAGCTCCTGATGTGTGCAATAAACTGGGCCTACAGAAGCTATCAAATGTGTAACCCCCTACTTATCTATTGAATGCAGCAAAGTTTGTGTGTTTTACCTCCTGTTGGCACCGACAGCAATGTAAATTGAGCCAGCGGAAATGGAAGCTCATGTGGCTTTTATCCACCTCTCCATTCTGAGTTCTCTTTTCCCTCTGTACCGTCTTATTTCATCTCCCTTGTGTGACTGAGGTCCCAGCGGGGGCCAGCTGAGGTCACTCAATTAGAGTGAACTGCAAAGAATGGGGCAGACAATCCCCATAAAGCTGGTGGATATTCCAGTACTTAGATTTACCAAGCCGGCATAAAACAGCTTCTTTATTACCTTAATGGTTACTTAGAAGTCCAAACAACACAGTTCCCTTCCTGAGGAAACTACAATCCATCAGTGATCTTCCAGAAAACACCATCTTGGCTACTATGGATGTAGAAGCCCTCTACACCAACATTCCACACAAAGATGGACTACAAGCTATCAGGAACAGTATCCCCGATAATGTCACGGCTAACCTGGTGGCTGAACTTTGTGACTTTGTCCTCACCCCAACTATTTTACATTTGGGGACAATATATACCTTTAAGTCAGCGGCACTGCTATGGGTACCCGCATGGCTCCACAGTATGCCAACATTTTTATGGCTGACTTAGAACAACGCTTCCTCAGCTCTCGTCCCCTAATGCCCCTACTCTACTTGCACTACATTGATGACATCTTCATCGTCTAGACTCATGGAAAAGAAACCCTAGAGGAATTCCACCATGATTTCAACAATTTCCATCCCACCATCAACCTCAGCCTGGACCAATCCACACAAGCGGTCCATTTCCTGGACACTACTGTGCTAATAAGCGATGGTCACATAAATACCACCCTATACCGGAAACCTACTGACTGCTATACTTACCTACATGCCTCCATCTTCCATCCAGGACACACCACACAATCCATTGTCTACAGCCAAGCTCTGTGATACAACCACATTTGCTCCAATCCCTCAGACAGAGACAAACACCTACAAGATCTCTATCAAGCATTCTTTAAACTACAATACCCACCTGCTGAAGTGAAAAAATAGATTGACAGAGCCAGAAGAGTACCCAGAAGTCACCTACTACAGGACAGGCCCAACAAAGAAAATAACAGAACTCCACTATCACCTTCAGCCCCCAACCAAAACCTCTCCAGTGCATCATTAAAGATCTACAACCTATCCTGAAAAATGATCCCTCACTCTCACAGATCTTTGGAGACAGACCAGTCCTCGCTTATAGACAGCCCCCCAACCTGAAGCAAATACTCTCCAGCAACCATACAACAAAAACGCTAACCCAGGAACCTATCCTTGCAACAAAGCCCAATGCAACTCTGTCCACATATTTATTCAAGTGACACCATCATAGGACCTAATCACATTAGCCATGGCATCAGGGGCTCGTTCACCTGTACATCTACCAATGTGATACATGCCATCATGTGCCAGCAATGCCCCTCTGCCATGTACATTGGCCAAACCAGACAGTCTCTACACAAATGAATAAATGGACACAAATCTGACATCAGTAATCATAACATTCAAAAACCGATAGGAGAACACTTCAACCTCTCTGGCCACTCAGTAAAAGACTTAAGGGTGATAATTTTGCAACAGAAAAGCTTCAGAAACAGACTCCAACAAGAAACTGCTGAGCTTGAATTAATATGCAAACTAGATACCTTTAACTTGGGTTTGAATAGAGACTGGGAGTGGCTGAGTTATTGCACATATTGAATCTATTTCCCCACTTTAAGTATCCTCAGACCTTCTTGTCAACTGTCTAAATGGGCCATCTTGATTATCACTACAAAAGTTTTTTTCTCCTGCTGATAATAGCTCATCTTAATTAATTAGCCTCTTACAGTTTGTATGGCAACTTCCACCTTCTCTGTATGTATATATATCTCTTCTTACTATATGTTCCATTCTATGCATCCGATGAAGTAGGCTGTAGCCCACGAAAGTTTATGCTCTCATAAATTTGTTAGTCTCTAAGGTGCCACAAGTACTCCTGTGCTGTTCTTTTGATCTCTGAATTACCAGAATACAGCACAGACAGGGACTGTGGATTACATTGTTGACCCTACTCATACATATATAAATACACAAAAATGATCTCCCCACATGTCTTTTGAGGGTTATTTATTTTGCAGGATGTTTAACCCTTTCTGGCCATACATCACACTTTGCTTTCAGTTGCAGCAGCTGTAATTTTTGCTCTTACCATTTTGGCATGGAGGGTCTGGTGATCAGGTAATAAAGTCTGTAGAGAATGCAGTATTGCTTCAGGAACATGTGAAAAAGACAGGTGGCACAGCACTTATGTCCAGCAGTGAGTAAAGAGAAGTAGAAATGGAACTGGAATTTGATCTCTACAGCTCAAGAGAGACATTTCTGTTGGATCTGTACATACAATGCAGGTATTTAGTGGCTGAGGGATGTTGTCTTTTCACATACTGTTGTGCCCCAGAGATCTAGTGAATTTTAAAGGCTGCTACCGGGGGGGTGGGTGAACTCGGAGACAGTACCTGAAGACACCTGCTTGTGTTTTTTCCTAGTCTACTTACTATATGGAGGGCAACACAGGGCACCCTGTGTTCCAGACTCAGTTTGGAAGGATTGCTGTGAATATCTGTTTTGGGCGCCATCACCCCCTGAACTGGCTCATGTACAGTCTAAATGGAGCAGAGATTATCTTTAACCCTTCAGCTACTACTGGAGAGCTCAGGTAAAGTACAAACAACTTGTGGGCTGTCCATTGCTTGGGATGGGCTGTATTGTGGAGTGAAATACCTGCGCGTCCCACATTTCCTGAAAGAGGAAAACCATACTTGTTTTTCCTAAATGTTTCTTTTGGACAGGAACATTTAAAAAATGTTTTGAATTACACTTATTTTTATTTATTTATTTATTTATTTATTTTGGTGATATCAGTTTGGAGTGGCTCACAACTGTTAGTGCCTACAACAAGGCAGATTGTCAAAAGCAGGGCAGACACCCCAAACGGGTGATGTGTTCTATGATTAGATTTCACCAACCCAATAAAGATGTGAACTCCTGGATCACTATATCAATCTTACCATGGAGTCACAGACAGTCCCCTTAGATTCTCTAGTCTATCTCGCCCCCCAGACAAACTGGACTTTCTGATAAAAGATCACTTACACCAAAATCACACCACATGCAGGTTGCTCCCAGTCCCAAGAGAACCATCACTTACCCCAGATCAGTTGGTATCCTAGATCTTACACGAAAGGCAACGCTGGTAGCCAATTCTAGAGTAAACTAACTAAAGGCTTATTAGCTAAGAAAATAAGAGTTATTGAGAGGTTAAAGCAGGTAAAATATATGTACAGATGAGACACAGTTTGTAATTCCAAATGGTGGTAGTGATGTAATAAACTGCCAGTTTCCCAAAAGTCTTCTCAAGGTACCCAGATTGTCTCTAGGGATCTCCCCTTTGAATCTGGTATCCTTCCCTGTAAGAGTCCAAACAGTCCAGAAATGAGGGATCTTTCCCTGAATCCATACTTCTAGCTTCTTCTCATAGGAAACAAGCTGACAGGGTCACTACCCACGTGGGCTCTTCCTTTGGGGACGGAGAGTAAGGAATGCATTTAGAGTCTTTGATCTCCAATCATCACACAAAATGATCACTTGATTTGAAATTAGCACTTTGCTGTTAAAGTTCTTCATTTGCATTCCTTAAGGCTTCTTTCTCAGATTGATGGGTTATTTAGTTACAGGCATATAGACAATGTAAATATTTGCTGTTACAGCGGGATACAGATAAGTTACAAGAGTGCATGTAACATCCCATTACTTTTAATGACATTTAAACACCAAATACACTCTCATACATTTAGTAGTCACTTTGATCTATATTGCTACACAAGTGAATTGGCCTGGCTTCTAGATATGCATTTGTAAGCATTCACTGAGGCCTGGGGCTTTGGCATGAGCTGGCACATGGTCTGCCAGCATCACAAGCGCATCTATTAGCTAAGGTCCAGTATTCCAGAATATGTCAATGGATCATCTTGACACACAGTATAGTACATTTACTTTTTCATTTATCCAAATGACAGTGGAATCTGAAAAGAAATCCAGTTCTGTAGGATGTACACTCCTATACTAGTAAGCAGTGTTGCCTGACCTGTTAATTATGAATTAATTATATTGATTACACTCAGAGGATTGGTAGGTTCTCATCCCAAGATCAGGCCCAGTATTATTAAAATTACTATCCAGTTGGGAGCCCCGACATGCATGGTTGCAACACTCACACTTAGGACGTATTGTTTCATATTCTCTGTGTATATATAAAGTCTGCTGCAGTTTCCACGATATGCATCTGATGAAGTGAGCTGTAGCTCACGAAAGCTTATGCTCTAATAAATTGGTTAGTCTCTAAGGTGCCACAAGTACTCCTTTTCTACTCACACTTAGGAAAACCTTTTGTATTTGTAACAGTTTTATTAACACAATTAGTAAAATCACAAACACTCCAACCCAGCAAGGTAGATAGAGAGAATACAGAATGTGCATCTGAACATCCATATACTCACACCATTCTTTGCAAAAGGACCCAAAATGTTACTCATTATGTTCACCGTCAGATTCACTATCACCAGTGGTCAACATTCTGGCATCTCCCAAGAGTCACATCTCCCCAAGGTATGTGGGCTGGGATACAACTTTGATAATATGTTACGCTGAAACCACTATGCCAAATGCATATTCAGTAGGGGTGTCATTCTCTTTTCCTAGAGTGTCGAGCATAGTGGGGCCCCAATTTCAGTTGGTATCTAGGTGCTAATGTAGTACAAATAAGAAATAACAATAATGTTACCCTTTTTGGCCTAACCACTTTTTTCCATTAGGAGAAATTGATGATGGAGTCGGGTATTTCTTTGATGCAGTCCTGTTTATTTACAAAGAACATACATAAAATCCTGTTTTCTTGAATGCAGTAGGAATCAAACAGCAGGAGACAGTTATTTACTCACAGTTCCAAGCCTCTTTCCAGCCAGCACTCTACCCAAATGTGCTCTTTCTCAGCTTTTTCTCAGGGTCACACTACAAGTGCTTCTCTGGCTGGCTGGTAGACTTCCTTGCTACCTTTCCTGTGTGCTTCTGTTGTGTTTGTGCTACCTCTCTGCCCCTTCCCCACACCCTGCAATCAAATCAGTATCCCATCCCTGTGTTTGTGTTCAGACCCCCATGAAACCCCTTGGCCCAGTGGTCTAGTCCTTGGGCAGTAGTTTCCATTGCTTCAGCCATCACTAAACAAAGGGGCATTTAGTTTTCCCCTCATTTAGCCTGAATGGAAGGTAACTAGTATAACATGCCCAACAACTTCATCAAGGTGGGGTGATTGCCCAACCCCCAGCATAACAATAATATTAATATATTCAGTAATGCTAAGTCTGTTTCAGAAGATCACTCCTTCTCTAGGTGAGGAGCTGGTTGATAGAACATTTGTAGGCAGCCTTAGGGGATTCTAATAACTTAGGCCCCAGTAATGCAAGGAACTCCATAGGGGTGCAGAGTTCTGCCCATGCAGAGCTCCTGGCAGAACTGAGACCGTAGTGTTTCTTATCTGAGGTGGTAACCACTTCCTGGGCTGAATAAACTCTGCCTTTGAGTCTGTCAGCCCCAGGATATGGCTGTTATCAAGGTAACAGGAAGCCCCGTTGAGTTGTTTTAAGACACTGACATTTTAAATGTAATATTCAAATTGAAAGTGAAGGAAGAAAATCTAACAAAAGGAATCCACCCCTTCAAACTAACTGAACCCCCTTTAGGCCCCTGCTTTCCCTTCCTCTGACTCAGCAGTGCTTGTCTGTCCAGAATAATTGCAATATATCTTTCCTTTCATTGTCTTTAAAAACAAAGAGAAGGGAGGGGCCTCTCCCAGTGTAAACTGTGTAAACATAAATGTATGAATTATTCTGGGAACAAGAGCACTGCTGAATGGCACAGGAAAGAACAGAAAGTTTTAAATCATGGAGAAGGGATTCATTTAAAAAAAATTTTTTGACAGTCCCATTTTCTGTGCGCCCTCCCCCCCACACACATATTTCTCCGCTTCTCTTTCATGTAAATTTGGAATTTTTCTGTATCAGCCGAAGAGATTGAAGCAGTGAGGCCAATCTTCTTGCTGGCAAATAGCTTGAAAATTCTGAATACATGAGCCACTCAGAGTAGGGAGATTGCAGTAGCCAGAGGAGTGTGATTATTGATAAATAAGCACATAGTGAATACATAAGTCACACACCCACAGCCAAGCCCAGTACAGGGAATTGTATATTTGGAGTGGTGTGGAAGGGAACTATAATTTTGAATCAGTAAGTGTACAGCATCCTGTCACTCAGACTACCTAAGGCAATTCTGTTTCCCAATAAGAGCTGATAGCTGCTGATTTAGGTTGTTTAATATTGGAAAATGTCCTTAGAAAAGAGTTTAGTAAATACAGCGTCACTTGTAGTGGGCTTTACAAATGTCACCATTAAAATAATGTTTGTGATGTTGGTCCATTTATAGCCCATTAGAAGGAGAGCAAACAGAAATTATACTGCCTTCCTGAGGCACTTCATTGCTTTTCTGGGTGCTCCAGGCTTTCCTGATTATTGGCTTTCTTCTCTTGGTTGCTTTTTGAAGGTATAATTTTTATTGCAGGAAGAGGACTCTTGAGTCCCATGCAGAAAAGAGTTTCTAGGGAAATGGAAGAAAGCTGTTCTGTAGTAACCTCTTGGCTATCATCTCTTTTCCCACAGTATTTCTCCTTCCTTCTGTGAAATTGTAATTTCCAGGAGCCTTTCAACAAAGTCCCTTTTTCTTAGACGTGCTGTCAGGTTGGCTCAGCAGTTGGGGGGAGGGGGGCGAGGGGAGGGTGGAACAGGGGGAGTGATAAACCTAGTCCTTTCAATCAAGCCAATGAGCATCTTGTAGGTGTCTGAGTCTTCTTGAGATTTACTTATGAGTCATCCACCCACACTCTCCCCTTGGAGCTCAATATTGGGCAGCTACATGCTGTTATGAGGGTGATTTTGCAGAAGAGTGTACAGCCAGTCACTCTTGTTTTTCAGTGCTGTAGGTACTGTCAAACCATATCTTCTTGAATTATCTGATCCCTGTGTCTCAATATGCTTAATGAAAGGAAGGCTGCCTGCGTTTTCAGTGAGACAAGGGGAGTGAAGTAATATCTTTTATGGGCCCAACTGTTGTTGGCGAGAGAGACAAGCTTTCGAGCCACACAGAGCTCTTCTTCAAAAGGTAGTCTAATAAAAGATGTTACCTCACCCACCTTGTCTCTAATATCCTGGGACTGACATGGCTAAAACTACACTGAGTTTTCAGTGTCTCCAAAATTGAGTCCCAGTTTGGAAAAGAACTGAGGGTGAAGGTGGAGGAGGAATTCTTTCCCATTTCACAGTTCTTGGTTTTCTGTACAGTGTGGAGACTGGTTTAATGGATAATGATTGAAATGTTACAGGGCTGCTTTTGTCAAGCATGCCTTTTTGTTCTGCAACCCTGCATAGGGGAATGACTTTTGAAAATGTCTGTGAAACCTGCAAGTAGAACAAGGGGAGCAGGAGGGGTGGACTTTTTTTTCTAGCTTTCAGACAATCTAGTTTCCCACTGCCTGCCTCAGAAACTGCTCCTGGAGAAAGGGGGAGGGGGGCAATTAGAGCAAGAACCTTTCTATGCTGCTGCAAAATATTATTTGGATTCCTGAAAATTAATGTATAAATCTTCCAGACTGTTTTGAAAAAAATTTCTCCCAATGACTTTAATGGAAGGTGCATATCTAAATTCCCTGGGCTGCTTGAAAATCTCAAGCCAGGCATTTAAAATTCTCATCATGGTGGTCACCATTAGAAGTCAGCATTTGCCAAGTTACCAGATAAAATAGTCTCTCCCTATATGTGGAATGGGAATAATGTTGGTAACTGTGCTGAATCTGGTGGAAAATGCTCACTATTGAGGGTGACCACTCTTTGTGATCCAAGATCATTGACAGCAGTTGGCTGTGGTTAGCTTTTGTTTCCCTGATCGCGAGGCTCAAGATTACAGGTATCCACAGCCCATGAAATCTCAAAATTTAGCTATGAGCCATGCAAATAAACAATAATCACCACCTTTTTTGTTACCAATTTGCAGCGAGTCACTGTGGCCAATTGAAGCAAGAAATGCAGCTATTGCTAACCACTGCTTTACATGTGCCATAAACCGAGTTGGAACGGTAAGTATTTCAACACTTTGCTTTGTAGCCTTAATTTCAGAATCTATGCATTTGAGCACATTTTAATCCTAGCTAATGAACTGTATAGTGCTAACGGGATTACATGGTAGCTGTAGGACACCTGGAAAACTCCTGTATTCCTCTGTATAGCATGAGACCTCCTCTCTCATGAATGTTTGCAATGGTGCTTTGAAGATTGAAAGTGTTGCTATGATACCTAGTAAACAGAGAGTGTGAGCCACCTGCCCTGCTGCTGGTAGCCTGCATTCTGCTGTGGCTCCTTCCTATTCTTGACTTGTTCTTTCTTTATGGTGATGGATTTAACTAAGGGCTTGTTTACACTTACTGGGGGATCAATGAATGGCGACTGATGCATCGGCGGTTGATTTAGTGGGTATAGTGAAGACCCGCTAAATCAACCATAGATTGCTCTCCCGTCGACTCCTGTACTCCACCAGATTGCGAAGAGTAAGGGGAATCAACAAGAGAGCATCTCCCGTCGACATCATGTAGTGTGGACCCTGCGGTAAGTAGATCAAAGCTACGTCTATTTGAATTACGCCATTCACGTAACTCAAATTGCATAGCTTAAATTGACTTTTCCCTTTAGTGTAGACAAGGCCTAAGATGAATGCTCCTTCCCTTCTCGCTAATTCTCCTAGCTCCTATGCAGAATCCAGTGTCTCCTTCACTAAGATTATTGAAAATAAAATGTGTCCTTGCACTTCTGTAACAGAGCTGGTTCTTACTAGTCAGACACCTTCTCTCCTTAACAACTGAGACCATGGAACCAATTCTACCTTCATGTGCAGTAGGTGAGGCCTGTCTTCAGAGCTAGTGACACAAGGTGGATGAGGTGTAATACACTGTATTGGACCAGTTTCTGTTGGTGATGGTGACAAGCTTTCGAGCTATGCAGAGCTCTTCTTCAGATCTGGGAAAGGTACTCAGAGTGGTGTAGATAAATACAAGGTGGAACAGATTGTTTAGCATAAGTAGTTAACACATATTTTAAGGGACCATTTAAGGGAAGTTGTGGTGGAAACCTGTAGGGAAGTTTAGATCATTTGTCCAGAGGATGAAAATAATATCGATATCAACCTCTTTATGGGCCACCTTGAGGAAGAATTTCTGGACAAATGCACCATGAAACCAATGTACCTCAGATACATCAAAATTATTTTCATCCTCTGGACAGATGACCTAACTTCCTTCTGGATTTCCACCACTACTTCAACAACCACCACCCATCCATCAGACTCTCTCTAGAACACTCTCACAGCAGCAACAACTTCCTGGCCATGATTAGCTTCAACAGTGGAACCTTAGACAACAGTATACAAGAAACCCCATGGATCACCGCACTTACCTTCACAGATCTAGTAAGCACCCCAAGAAATCTGTTATCTACAGCCAGGCTCTCAGCTATCACAGAATATGCTCCAAGGAGAAAGTCTGGGATACACACCTTAACACATATAAAACCACCTTTACCGAACAAGGATACTCCACCAGAGAATTAGATCACATCATGGAAAGAGCCACCCAAAAACCCCAAGAGACCCTGCTTTGCTACAGGGGGGAAAACCCTCTGACCGCACACCTCTAGTTGTCACCTACTACTCCATACTGGAACCTGTACGGGGTATCTTTAAACCATTACAACCCATACTCGATGGGGAGCATATCCTGAAAGAAGTCTTTCCCAACCCTCCTCTTCTGGGCTTCAAACAACCCACTGTGTCTCCAGGCTCATTGTCAGAATGAGCTCCCCACAGACCAGTACCCACCAATTCAGAGCACCACGAGACCCTGCCATAACAACAGATGAAAAACCTGCAGACATATTGCTACAAGGGTCAATATCTCCCACAACACACGTTTCAAGATGCATGGGTCCTACATATGCCTATCGTAACCTGTGATGTACCTCCTCCAGTGCACTAAATGCCCCAGTAACAACTATGTGGGTGAAGCCAGACAGTCATTATGCTCTTGAATGAACTCACAGAAAGTGATGAAAGACAAATATACCATATCATCCATGGGCAAATACTTTTCACAAAGCGATCACTTCACTCCATATCTGACCTATCAGTCCTCATCCTCAAAGGAAATTAGCACAATTCCTTCAAAATATGAGCCTAGGAGCTTAAATTGATAATTTTGCTGGACATTAAAAATAATGGTCTTAATATATTAAGACACTGGATTTACGGCTTATACAACAATCTGCAACCCATTAACCCCCTTTTTTTGTCCTATGACTGGAGGAGTGTTAATGGGCCACTTCACCGTGAATCGTTCCTGAAAATATGTGTTAGTTACTTATACCTTTCCCAGACCTGAAGAAACGCTCTGTGTAGCTCAAAAGCTTGTCTCTTCCACCAACAGAAGTTGGTCCAAGGAAAGATTATACCTCATCAATGTTGCCTCTCTAATATCCTGAGACCAACCTGACTATATCAACACTGCAACATTCAGAGCTAGTGCACATACAAATTCTTTGCTGAGCAGTTTAGCATGTATATTTTTTTAAGGTGCTCTCCATGAATCTGGCTTAGTGTCCACCTGGTTAGACCATGTTCTTCCTTTCTGTTATCTGCAAAGACTACCTCATTTAAATCTCTCTTCTCCCACCCCCATACCAGAGCTGTCCTCTCCTTGGACTGTTAACTTGTTGTGGTGGAGAGGTTTGTGTCTCCCAATGACCCTCAGAACTATGTTGTTCGGACTATTGTACTCGTGGTAGGGTCACCCTTGGCGAACAGTTCTGAGGTGAGGTTCCAGATGAAGCAAAGTCCAGACTTCTCAAAACCCCAATGGTGGAACAGGTGTATTTAAGGACTTGTCAATTCTCTGTGGCTGTGAAGGTGCATAAGGGGTGCAGCAGGATGGAGACCTCCAGTTATCTCGGTCTCCTCTGCCACCGGGTCCAGGGCTCCTTCCTGTCAAGTTCCGTGAGGTTCCTGCCTGCGCACCAGCTCCCCCACATTAAAAGATTTCATGCATAGGCCTCTGCCGTGACCAGAGCTGTGACACGCTAGTATTACTACTCATATTCCCCAGAGCACTGTGAATACAAGGCTGTCAACCAAGAAAATGCCTGTCTTCCAGGCTAGTCCATCCTAAAATTCTAGCAAGACAGTCACTACCTTGAATCTAGAAACTAGGTGACACTGAAGATTCCCTTCTGCAGGCAGTGTTGACGGTAAGCCAGACAAGTCTTAATAGATGTATGCCAAGCATTAATATGTTAGTATATTAAACATTGAATTGCAGCAAGATTCTCTTGCATGAAATGAGATTATAGTGCCATCTACAGCTTCATTTCAACCTGGCTTTTGTTTCACAGGAATACTATGTGAATGCATTTACATCTGGAGATGGTGGAAAAGGTACGTTCAGCAAATACCTTCATGAGTTGCTAATAGTTGATTTTGAAGCATGAAGAGTTATCTTTCCGGCTATCTGCCTGTAGTTTCCATGACAATGGTCGTATCTAAGAGCAGCCTTACTTCCCAGAAATGCCACTGTCATAGAAATGACAGGCAACTAGCAGAAAAGATATCCAAAGTACAGTGGCATTAGAGTCATTAGAGGTGCTTATATAGGGCTGCTATATCCTTCCTAGGGACTCCAGTCTGTATGATCCCTGGAAACTTGCAAGGCAAAACCCCACTAATTTGCCCTATGTTGTCAGTGTGGTTTATGATGATGCATTAATCTTCATGTTCTGACTTTAAATCCATAAAAGCCAGGAGTTCTCTTACCAAGTACTATTGCTACATACACAAGTTAATGTGAAAGAGGATTAGCTTCAGATAGTCCAGATCCAGACACACAGGTGAACTACTGAGTCTCATGCGTTTTTGTAAATGGTTTACATAAAGTTATAGGTACTTGCATGCCTCTGGCATGCCAAGCCAAATGATGCTGAAGATGGGGTGCAGAGCTAAGACATACAGGGGACTCTCTCACTGGAATTCTGCATTTCACTGCTTTATAAAACGTTGCCTCTTTATAACAATTGGCTATGTGTCTGATGTGGTTGTAGCAGACTCCCGAAACCTTCCTTTAGGCTGTCAGATTACTCCTCTTGTAATGCCTATTTTATAAATAGACAAATGTGCAATTCCCAACAGATATGTCTTCACTGCGGAGTTAAGATGAGTGATCAGCACCTGGATTAATCTAACCCCAGCAGGGGGAGTGCAATACCCGTGTGACTGTGTCCTCACTAATACTGCATTCACTATGTTGCTATGACTTTTGAGGGTATATCCCATGGTTCTTTGTGCTACAGTAATCTGAGAAACGTGGGGGGGTGGAGGGTGAGAAAACCTGGATTTGTGCTGGAAATCACTTTAGATAAGCTATTACCAGCAGGACAGTGGGGTGGGAATAGGTATTGTTTCATATTCTCTGTGTATATATAAAGCCTGCTGCAGTTTCCACGATATGCATCTGAGGAAGTGAGCTGTAGCTCACGAAAGCTTATGCTCTAATAAATTGGTTAGTCTCTAAGGTGCCACAAGTCCTCCTTTTCTTTTTGAGAAACCCTATGATTCTTTCCTAGTGAATCGTGGTAGAATTTCTGTCTTGGGCACATGGGAGAAATTGTGGGAAGCCACTGGAGGTGTGTCAGTGCAGGAGTGATTTAGCCTGCATCTTTACAGCAAAGTGGACAAGTTACCAGCCCAAGTGGAAGCAGCACAGGAGCTCTCGCCTATACAGCCAGTCAGCCTGAGCCCTGGTCTACACTAGGACTTTAGGTAGAATTTAGCAGCGTTAAATCGATGTAAACCTGCACCTGTCCACACGATGAAGCCCTTTATTTCGACTTAAAGGGCTCTTAAAATCGATTTCCTTACTCCACCCCTGACAAGTGGATTAGCGCTTAAATCAGCCTTGCCGGGTCGAATTTGGGGTACTGTGGACACAATTCGATGGTATTGGCCTCCGGGAGCTATCCCAGAGTGCTCCATTGTGACTGCTCTGGACAGTACTCTCAACTCAGATGCACGATTGTTTGCCGTTGCTCTGACGCAGGGAGGGGCGACTGACGACACGGCTTACAGGGTTGGCTTACAGGGAGCTAAAATCAACAAAGGGGGTGGCTTTACATCAAGGAGTATTTCAGGCAGGACTTCATGGAGGGTTCCAATAAGAAATGGTGCACCTAAGTTATTGTTCTTATTGTAACAAGGAGGTTAGTCTGGCCTCTGATTGATACATGGCTAGATTTACCTCGCTGCACCTTCTCTGTGAGTGACTGCAGTGTGACCTAGAGGAATGAGTCCCCTAGACGGGGGAGGGAGGTTGTTTGCAAATGAGTACAAAACAAATCTGGTCTATTTCTTGTTTTGATACACTCCATCTATCTTTTACATCTTTGGCTGGCAGCAGACGGTGCAGAAGGACTGCTAGCCATCCTCATCTCTTGCCTGCCCGGCAGAAGATGATGCAATAGGACTGCTAGCAATCCGTATCACCTGCCTGCTCACCATAAGATGGTTCAGTAGGACTGACTGCAGGACTAAAGCAAATGACTTGATCAGGTCACTCCAAATTTAGTCCCTGCGCCCATGTCTGCCTAGGCGCTCCTGATCGACCTCACACAGGCGACCAGGAGCACCTCGGACATGACAATGATGGCTACCAGTTCTATTGCACCGTCTGCTGCCACAAGGCAATGGGTTGCTGCTGCTGTGTAGCAATGCAGTACCGCGTCTGCCAGCACCCAGGAGACATACGGTGACAGTGAGCTGAGCGGGCTCCATGCTTGCCGTGGTATGGCGTCTGCACAGGTAACTCAGGAAAAAAGGCGCGAAACGATTGTCTGCCCTTGCTTTCATGGAGGGAGGGAGGAAACGGGGGCCTGATGATATGTACCCAGAACCACCCGCGACAATATTTTAGCCCCATCAGGCATTGGGATCTCAACCCAGAATTCCAATCGGCAGCGGAGACTGCGGGAACTGTGGGATAGCTACCCACAGTGCAACACTCCGGAAGTCGACTCTAGCCTCAGTACTATAGAAGCACTCCACCGAGTTAATGCACTTAATGCACTTAGAGTATTTTCTGTGGGGACACACACACTCGAATATATAAAACCGATTTCTATAAATTCGACCTAATTTCATAGTGTAGACATACCCTGAGTGTAAAGCGCTACCAGACCCAGGGGAGAGGCTTTTGTGTGAATGGAAGGGGGGTGAGGGGCAACACCTGAATAAGAGCCCAAATTAACTGCAGTGAGGACATACCTTAGAGGGGTTTCACAGGAGCAAACCAAAATATACTTGGCCAGTTTTATTCTGTTCTTTAATTTTACATCATTATAAATGGTGAGAACATGACAGGCAAAAGTAAACACAAATTATAATTCAGAAATAAGAGAAGAAAGAAAAGAATAACCTAATGCATTGTCGTGTTCAATATAGGCTTGAACAAAAGGATAAGTTATAAAAGTCAAAGAAACTTGTACTCTGATTATCTATTCAGAAATCCAAAAGAAGTCTGAGATTCTGAACTGCTTTCTCTTGGGGTAGATGTAACCCACCAATATTCAGTTGTAACCTCAGCATTTGTCCTATGGGAACCACCATCTTCTCTGTTTTTTCTGGCCTCAGTCTGAGTCTCAGCCAACCCATTTGCTACAGATCCTTGTATTGGCCTGACATTGGAGCTGAGTGTTAGCGGCTGCTGCATGAAGGTGGCTAGTGGTTGCTATCGCTCACTTTGATTGCCCTCACTGAGCAGTGCAGAACTTTAGAGGTGTCTGATGCACTTGATCTTGTGGCCAATCCTTTGATCCTGTTGAAGATATTCGCATTTTTAATAAGATTTTTCTTCCTGCTATCTCAACGTTTTATACTTCGGTCCTGCACTGAAGAGCTAATGCTGTGAACTCTCTCAGTTGCTTTGAAACACACTGCGATGTTACTGTTAGCATTTACTTGATTGTAGGCTAGATGGGAGAGGGAAACAAAGCCCTTCTTTAAATGCAAATAGTTTTAATAATTAGCCAGCACAGTAGTACATTATGAAAAGCCTATGAAAGTTACCTGGGTTCCTGTTTCTATGTGAAAGTTTTCCTGTGAGGAAAAGGGTAACTAAAGGATAGAGCTACAGTTTTCCTGTGGCTTCACTGTGGCTTTTTGAGTGAAATGAGGGCACAGTTGGGTGAAAAAATAGAGGAAGTAATCCTGAGTTTCTCACAGGAAAGAACATGTGAAGTTCTATACTTATTTGCTCATGGCATTCTATGTTGTTTATTATCATTTATTTATTTATTTAAGCCCACCATGACTTGGGATATTTTTATGGCTCAAGTTATGTGGCTGCACCAGATGGCAGTCGGACACCTGGACTGTCTCGCACTCAGGATGGGCTTTTGGTGGCTGAGGTGGATCTAAACCTTTGCAGGCAAGTTGGTGACAAATGGAGTTTTAAGGTAAGTCCTTATTCTCTAAAGAAACCTGGCCAGTTTGCTAACTTTTATATGACACTGAATGGGCCTTACATGTTAGTTTTTGTGGAATTTAAGCTGTTGCTAAAAATGAAACCTAGTCCTTATGATTCTGAAGATCACACTCAGAAGGTAAGTGGTGGATTTCTCACTTCCTGAGCCTGCAGACAGCCTGAAACCAGACATGAGAACTCTCCTCATTCACCTCTGAAGCCTCTTGCTCTGTTTCACTTTGGAAGTGAATTAAGCTAAATGGAATTTAGGCCACTTTAATTCTGAATGAGAGCATCTACACGGGCGTGTGCTGTGATTTACGTAATCTAACACACCTTTAGTTAATTTAGATTAACTTTCCTGAGGGTATGTCTATATGGCAATCATAGGTGCCGACGAGTGCTCGACCCTGCCCCGCCTCCACCCCTGCACCGCCCCCATTCCAACCCCTTCCCCAACTCCGCCCCCTCCCTGTCCCTATTCCGACTCCTTCCCCAAATCCCCACCTCTTCCCCACCTCCTCCCCTGAGCGCGCCACGTTCCCGCTTCTCCCTCCCGGAGCTTGTTACGCCGTGAAACAGCTGTTTTGCGGCGGTAAAAGCTGGGAGGTAGGTGGAGAAGCTGGGACGCAGCGTGCTCAGAGGAGAAGGCACAGGTAGAGGTAATGTGAGGCAGCGGGCAGGGAGGGAAGCTTGGCTGCCGGTGGGTGCAAAGCACCCACTAATTTTTCCCTGTGGGTGCTCCAGCCCCGGAGCACCCTTGGAGTTGGCGCCTATGACTGCAATTAAAAACTCACAGCTAGCCCATGCCAGCTGACTTGGGCTCGTGGGGCTCAGGCTAAGGGTTTAATTGTGGTGTAGATGTTTGGTTTCAGGTTGCAGCCCAAACTCTGGGACCCTCCCACCTCGCAGAGTCCTAGAGCCCGGGCTCCAGCCTGAGCCTGAATGTCTACAGAGCAATTTTTCAGCCCTGGAGCTTGAGCCCCGAGAGGCCGAGTCTTCTGACCAGGGCCAGCCACAGGTTTATTTGCTGTGTAGACATACCCAGAGAGTTCACATGTAGTCAAGCACTTAGTTTTAGTCCTCAGAACTGCTATAGGTCTGGAATTTCTATTAACCTTTCCTCCTGAACCCAATATGCACTTTGACTCCTGGCAACAAGTAGGATAAACCCTCTAGCTCAGAGGTGGGCAAACTACAGCCCACAGGCCACATCCGGCCCGCGGGACTGTCTTGCCCGGCCCCTGAGCTCCTGGCTGGGGAGGCTAGCCCCCAGACCCTCCCCTGCTGTCCCCCCTCCCCCGCAGCCTCAGTGCGCTGCGCCACCAGCACTCTGGCCCACCACTCCTGCTGGGCGGCGTGGCTGGCTCTGGCGGGGCTGCGAGCTCCTGTTGCTCTGAGCAGCGTGGTAATGGGGGAGGGTTGGATAAGGGGCAGGAGGTCCTGGGGGAGCAGTCAGGGAGCAGGGGGCGGTTGGATGGGGCGGAGGTTCTGGGAGGTAGTCAGGGAGCTGGGGGCTTTGGATAGGGGGTGTGGTCCCGGGGGGCAGTTAGGGGCGGGGGTGTGGATAGTGGGGGGGGGGGTTGGATAGGCGTGGGAGTCCCAGGGGGCCTGTCTGGGGGCGGGGGTGTGAATAGGGGGCTGGGCAGTCAGGGTGTGGGGGGGTTGGATGGGGGTGGGATCCCGGGGGGCGGTTACGAGCAGGGTTCCCAGGAGGGGGTGGTCAGGGGACAAGGAGCAGGGGGGTTGGATGGATTCTGAGGGGAGCAGTCAGGGGAGGGGGTGGGGGTGGGGGCCAGGGCCAGGGCCAGGCTGTTTGGGGAGGCACAACTTTCCCTACCTGACCCTCCATACAGTTTCACAATGCCGATGTGGCCCTCAGGCCAAAAAGTTTGCCCACCCCTGCGCTAGCTAGTGACCTTTGCAATCTATCATCCTCTTCCTGCTTGAGTTCTTCAGTTATACCATATTCCAGTGTTTAAAATCAGACATGGTAACAAAGAATTTTATGTCTTTATCTGTACAGAAACACATCCAACTTCCTTGCGTTTTGCTCTTGCATACACTTGTGACGTATGGTCTTATGTGTTCTGTGTCACACTGGACCTAAAGTCTGTGGAAAGGACTCCTGGTGGCTGTGGTATACTGGTACTGAGTTTTACATCCTCAGTAAAATGAGGGGTCATTTCAGCAGAATGTAGATCTGGGTCATCAGAGAATACAAAAGGCCACCTCAGCTGCAACAGCACATTTTAGATGTATTCAAATGTGGACATTTTTTTTGCTGTGTGAAAATGAGTAGTACAATCAGTACAATATCCCTTGTGCTGTTTTTATATTTGGTTGTTTATTTTATGCTGCCCCCATGTCTTCTGTTTCCAGTGTGCTGCAGTTTTGTATTGATAGTGCAAACCGGCATTGCTGGAAGTTTTGGAAACTGAGTAGAGGACAACTGGGACTTTTGACAACCAGAAAGGAGTAGGATGCAGTTTAAATTTTTGTCATTTGATGGAGATGCATATCCCCTTTCTACTTGTGAGCAGCCAGAGGTGGCTTGACATTTGGGGGTGATGGGCATGACCTTCTTGTTCCCCACCCAGACAACCCTTGACAGCAACCACATATCCCCATAACCTGCTGCAGGATCTGCCCCTGCATCCAGCAACAATGGATAAGGACATTAACTGTATGTTTCTTCTAAAATTATCAGCAGTGAAATAATTAACCATTATCCTCATTACATTTCAGAATTCACTCTATTGCTGTGAGAGGAGCAAGTTCACTCCCCTCAAAGCTAATGTTTCAGGCTGCTTGCACACTCAGGAAGACAACAGTATCAGGTCACATTTAGAAAGCTTTTTTCACAAGTATAATGGCTATAAACTTACTAGGGTTTTGCTCTGAAAAGTGACTGTAAAAAGAGCAGCATGGAATTCATGTTTTATATGGATATCTTTCACACACACACACACACACACACACACACACACACACACACACACACACACACACACACACACACACACACACACACACACAGAAAGTCAAGATAGGTTGTTCCCTTACTCTGCATCACCAGGTGATCATGCAACCACAATGGGAGCTGTATAAGTTCCTACATAAATACAGGTTCTGCAGCCCAAATGCTACAGTGACACTTGTGCAAACCCACTGAAAGCAGTGGGGTTTTTAGGTGTTACTGGGAGCATCGTGTGAAGACTTCTCACTTGTGTAGTTCCACTGCCTTCATTGAGTGTACATTGGTGTAACTGGAGTTCAGTATATAATTCAGTATATAATTCTGTTAGTGCACAGCAAAGAGACTCCAGCTCTCCCACTCACCTGTGTTATCTCTGCAAAAGTAACACAGGTAAAAAAAAGCTGTAAGAATTTATTTTTTGTCCCTAGTTAGCAAATGTGAATCTGAACACACACACAGGGAGTACACATGCTGAGTAAGATGGTGCCAATTTTACATAGTCACTTTCCAGCATAGAACTCCATTTGTAATGTTATTTTAAATGAGAGTTTAGCTTTTGCAAGAGACTGCTTGTGCAGGGCATTGGTAATTTTTGAAGACTGATGGAATTAAGACCTTACTGTTCTTGGTAGTTAATGTTCCTTTTTAAAAAAGTAATGTAAATCAATATTTTTCTATTGAAATTCCTTCCACTGATCATCTGTAATCCTCCTGGATAGCAGGGAGGAGAAGGAGCAGCTAATGGGAAGTTACTGAAATAGGCTACAAACTCTGCTTTTCTTTTCCAGATGACTGGTAGATACGAGATGTATGCAGAGGAACTCATGAAGGCTGTCCAGCTTAACTTTGCACCCAATATTATTAAAGAGTAACTGTGGCGGTGTCCTCTGGTAGGAGAGCTCTCACACCAAGATGATAGCACCTTCTTTATAAAACAAAAGTGATCTATGTATGTTAGTCTGCAAAAGTCTCCACCTTCTATTATCTTACAGTTGGTATTGCAACTGAAACTTGGCTGCTAGTCAAAGTGAAAAGTGACTGCTAGTCAAAAGTTACTATACATTTTTATAAAGCACTTACTGCAAAGTGATGAACAAATGATAGAAGGCAGGGTGAGGAACTCACCTGGTCAGATTTAGCTTAAATTCTGAAATGTGCATTATACTGTATGAGGTGTTGGTGAAAAGGTGATATAGCATAAGCAAAACCAGTCTGGCCCTGTGGAAATGCTAGTGCGCTTTCCCTACATGCTTTGTTGCAGTGGGATAAAAATGTCAATGCTTAAAGGCTTTGTCTGAGACCTTCTGACACATGTAGTCTCCTTTTCTTTGGACGCTGAATCAGTCATATGGTTCAGAAGAGTATCAGGAATACAGGCACTGGCTCTTGGTACTTCCCAAAAGGAAGCGCTAGATAAGGAACTGACTGTATTTCCCCTCACTTCACATGATAACTTTACATTGTCACAAGTAGCTGAACGCTCCTGCTGTCACACAGGTCTAATTTGTTAAGTCATGTTTATGAAAAAGCCAAAAATGGCTCTAAACAAAAACTGCCATTCAGCTATTCTTGTAGCTCTTTCCATTCCTTCACATTGACGCAGACATTGTAAGCTTCAGAGTGATGTTTGGGGTTAGTGTGCCTGCTGGTTGTGTCTATTTGTGTGTGGATTGTGTCGTGCTGGGAGAGTTGTGTAGATTTCTCCAGGCTGGGAATGAGGAGGGTGGCTGCAGTGAGAGGCTATGTGTGTTTGGGATTTTTGTGTGTGGGTTACATTGTGTTGAGAGATTTTTATTGATTTTTGTGTCTGTGGCAGTTGGGCCAGGTAATCCAGCATTTGTGCAGTTTCCTTAGTACAGCCAATGAAATTATTGCATGCAAATTAGCTGTAGAATAAGGTTGGTTGGTTGCGTTACCTCTGATATCACAATGGTCTCGAACTCTTGGCATAGAGATGCATGCCTTACTATAGCTGTGCACCACACAGGTGTAATACGTAAGGTCAAAATGGCTGAGAACTTAAAAATTGGATGGTAGTAGGCCATGAAACCCAGTGATGATGGAACCTGGTGATATTCTAAACAAACAGAGCTTTCAAGCCATGCTTGGACCTGCTGCCATTGCTTCACACTGACTCAACAGACATTTTAGGCTTCAGAGTGCCATTCCTAGAATCTTCTTATATGGATGCTGCCACACTACATATTTCAGCTTGGGGACATTGTACCTCTTAGGTTATTTATCTTGCTGGGGAGGTAATGCCCTTAGCCTTGCTGTTCCACCATCTGACTCCTTAGAGCCGGGGTGCCAAACATATGGCCCATAATCCTACACATCCCACCAGAGCATTCATAAGGCCCACAGCGGGACTCAGGCTGTCAGCCCTGGTTGGCAGGACTCCCACTGTTACCTGAAATCTTATTAAAATATGTAGAATCTGTTTGGCCCACACAAGGTTGTCTTAGGGTATGTCTACACTACGGAATAAGGTCGAATTTATAGAAGTCGGTTTTTTAGAAATCGGTTTTATATATTCGAGTGTGTGTGTCCCCACAGAAAATGCTCTAAGTGCATTAAGTGCATTAACTCGGCGGAGCGCTTCCACACTACCGAGGCTAGAGTCGACTTCCGGAGCGTTGCACTGTGGGTAGCTATCCCACAGTTCCCGCAGTCTCCGCTGCCTATTGGAATTCTGGGTTGAGATCCCAATGCCTGATGGGGCTAAAACATTGTCGCGGGTGGTTCTGGGTACATATTGTCAGGCCCCCGTTCCCTCCCTCCCTCCGTGAAAGAAAGGGCAGACAATCGTTTCGCGCCTTTTTTCCTGAGTTACCTGTGCAGACGCCATACCATGGCAAGCATGGAGCCCGCTCAGGTAACTGTCACCCTATGTCTCCTGGGTGCTGGCAGACGCGGTACGGCATTGCTACACAGTAGCAGCAACCCCTTGCTTTGTGGCAGCAGACGGTACAGTACGACTGGTAGCCGTCATCGTCATGTCCGAGGTGCTCCTGGCCACGTCGGCTGGGAGCGCCTGGGCAGACATGGGCGCAGGGACTAAATTTGGAGTGACTTGACCAGGTCATTCTCTTTAGTCCTGCAGTCAGTCCTATTGAACCGTCTTATGGTGAGCGGGCAGGCGATACGGACTGCTAGCAGTCGTACTGTACCATCTTCTGCCGAGCAGCCATGAGATGTGGATGGCATGCAGTCCTTCTGCACCGTCTGCTGCCAGCCAAAGATGTAAAAGATAGATGGAGTGGATCAAAACAAGAAATAGACCAGATTTGTTTTGTACTCATTTGCTTCCCCCCTCCCCTGTCTAGGGGACTCATTCCTCTAGGTCACACTGCAGTCACTCACAGAGAAGGTGCAGCGAGGTAAATCTAGCCATGTATCAATCAGAGGCCAGGCTAACCTTCTTGTTTCAATAAGAACGATAACTTAGGTGCACCATTTCTTATTGGAACCCTCCATGAAGTCCTGCCTGAAATACTGCTTGATGTAAAGACACCCCCTTTGTTGATTTTAGCTCCCTGAAGCCAACCCTGTAAGCTGTGTCCTCAGTCGCCCCTCCCGGCGTCTGAGCAACGGCAAACAATCGGGCATCTGAGAGTGCTGTCCAGAGCAGTCACAATGGAGCACTCTGATGGGGCTAAAACATTGTCGCGGGTGGTTCTGGGTACGTATCGTCAGGCCCCCGTTCCCTCCCTCCCTCCGTGAAAGCAAGGGCAGACAATCATTTCGCGCCTTTTTTCCTGAGTTACCTGTGCAGATGCCATACCACGGCAAGCATGGAGCCCGCTCAGGTAACCATCACCCTATGTCTCCTGGGTGCTGGCAGACACGGTACGGCTTTGCTGCACAGTAGCAGCAACCCATTGCCTTCTGGCAGCAGACGGTGCAATATGACTGGAAGTCATCCTCGTCGTGTCCGATGTGCTCCTGGCCACGTCGGCTGGGAGCGCCTGGGCAGACATGGGCGCAGGGACTAAATTTGGAGTGACTTGACCAGGTCATTCTCTTTAGTCCTGCAGTCAGTCCTATTGAACCGTCTTATGGTGAGCAGGTAGGCGATACGGACTGCTAGCAGTCGTACTGTACCATCTTCTGCCAGGCAGGCAAGAGATGAGGATTGCTAGTAGTCATATTGTACCATCTTCTGCCAGGCAGGCAAGAGATGAGGATGGCTAGCAGTCGTACTGTACCATCTTCTGCCGAGCAGCCATGAGATGTGGATGGCATGCAGTCCTTCTGCACCGTCTGCTGCCAGCCAAAGATGGAAAAGATAGATGGAGTGGGTCAAAACAAGAAATAGACCAGATTTGTTTTGTACTCATTTGCCTCCTCCCCTGTCTAGGGGACTCATTCCTCTAGGTCACACTGCAGTCACTCACAGAGAAGGTGCAGCGAGGTAAATCTAGCCATGTATCAATCAGAGGCCAGGCTAACCTCCTTGTTCCAATAAGAACGATAACTTAGGTGCACCATTTCTTATTGGAACCCTCCGTGAAGTCCTGCCTGAAATACTCCTTGATGTAAAGACACCCCCTTTGTTGATTTTAGCTCCCTGAAGCCAACCCTGTAAGCCGTGTCGTCAGTCGCCCCTCCCTCCGTCAGAGCAACGGCAGACAATCGTTCCGCGCCTTTTTTCTGTGCGGACGCCATACCAAGGCAAGCATGGAGGCCGCTCAGCTCACTTTGGCAATTAGGAGCACATTAAACACCACAAGCATTATCCAGCAGTATATGCAGCACCAGAACCTGGCAAAGCGATACCGGGCGAGGAGGCGACGTCAGCGCGGTCACGTGAGTGATCAGGACATGGACACAGATTTCTCTGAAAGCATGGGCCCTGCCAATGCATGCATCATGGTGCTAATGGGGCAGGTTCATGCTGTGGAACGCCGATTCTGGGCTCGGGAAACAAGCACAGACTGGTGGGACCGCATAGTGTTGCAGGTCTGGGACGATTCCCAGTGGCTGCGAAACTTTCGCATGCATAAGGGCACTTTCATGGAATTTTGTGACTTGCTTTCCCCTGCCCTGAGGCGCATGAATACCAAGATGAGAGCAGCCCTCACAGTTGAGAAGCGAGTGGCGATAGCCCTGTGGAAGCTTGCAACGCCAGACAGCTACCGGTCAGTTGGGAATCAATTTGGAGTGGGCAAATCTACTGTGGGGGCTGCTGTGATGCAAGTAGCCCACGCAATCAAAGATCTGCTGATGTCAAGGGTAGTGACCCTGGGAACTGTGCAGGTCATAGTGGATGGCTTTGCTGCAATGGGATTCCCTAACTGTGGTGGGGCTATAGACGGAACCCATATCCCTATCTTGGCACCGGAGCACCAAGCCGCCGAGTACATAAACCGCAAGGGGTACTTTTCGATAGTGCTGCAAGCTCTGGTGGATCACAAGGGACGTTTCACCAACATCAACGTGGGATGGCCTGGAAAGGTGCATGATGCTCGCATCTTCAGGAACTCTGGTCTGTTTCAAAAGCTGCAGGAAGGGACTTTATTCCCAGACCAGAAAATAACTGTTGGGGATGTTGAAATGCCTATATGTATCCTTGGGGACCCAGCCTACCCCTTAATGCCATGGCTCATGAAGCCGTACACAGGCAGCCTGGACAGTAGTCAGGAGCTGTTCAACTACAGGCTGAGCAAGTGCAGAATGGTGGTAGAATGTGCATTTGGACGTTTAAAGGCGCGCTGGCGCAGTTTACTGACTCGCTTAGACCTCAGCAAAACCAATATTCCCACTGTTATTACTGTTTGCTGTGTGCTCCACAATATCTGTGAGAGTAAGGGGGAGACGTTTATGGCGGGGTGGGAGGTTGAGGCAAATCGCCTGGCTGCTGGTTACGCGCAGCTAGACACCAGGGCGGTTAGAAGAGCACAGGAGGGCGCGGTACGCATCAGAGAAGCTTTGAAAACCAGTTTCATGACTGGCCAGGCTACGGTGTGAAAGTTCTGTTTGTTTCTCCTTGATGAAACCCCCCGCCCCTTGGTTCACTCTACTTCTCTGTAAGCTAACCACCCGCCCCTCCTCCCTTCAATCACCGCTTGCAGAGGCAATAAAGTCATTGTTGCTTCACATTCATGCATGCTTTATTCATTCATCACACAAATAGGGGGATGATTACCAAGGTAGCCCAGGAGGGGTGGTGGAGGAGGGAAGGAAAATGCCACACAGCACTTTAAGCACAGCACTTTAAAAGTTTACAACTTTAAAATTTATTGAATGACAGCCTTCTTTTTTTGGGGCAATCCTCTGTGGTGGAGTGGCTGGTTGGCCGGAGGCCCCCCCACCGCGTTCTTGGGCATCTGGGTGTGGAGGCTATGGAACTTGGGGAGGAGGGCGGTTGGTTACAGAGGGGCTGCAGTGGCAGTCTGTGCTCCAGCTGCCTTTGCTGCAGCTCAACCATACACTGGAGCATACTGGTTTGGTCCTGCAGCAGCCTCAGCATTGAATCCTGCCTCCTCTCATCATGCTGCCGCCACATTTGAGCTTCAGCCCTGTCTTCAGCCCGCCACTTACTCTCTTCAGCCCGCCACCTCTCCTCCTGGTCATTTTGTGCTTTCCTGCACTCTGACATTATTTGCCTCCACGCATTCGTCTGTGCTCTGTCAGTGTGGGAGGACAGCATAAGCTCAGAGAACATTTCATCGCAAGTGCGTTTTTTTTTCTTTCTAAGCTTCACTAGCCTCTGGGAAGGAGAAGATCCTGTGATCATTGAAACACATGCAGCTGGTGGAGAAAAAAAAAGGGACAGCGGTATTTAAAAAGACACATTTTATAAAACAGTGGCTACACTCTTTCAGGGTAAATCTTGCTGTTAACATTACATACATAGCACATGTGCTTTCGTTACAAGGTCGCATTTTGCCTCCTCCCACCGCGTGACTACCCCCTCAACCTTCCCCCCTCCCTGTGGCTAACAGCGGGGAACATTTCTGTTTAGCCACAGGCAAACAGCCCAGCAGGAATGGGCTCCTCTGAGTGTCCTCTGAAGAAAAGCACTCTATTTCAACCAGGTGACCATGAATTATATCTCACTCTCCTGAGGATAACACAGAGAGATAAAGAACGGATGTTGTTTGAATGCCAGCAAACATACACTGCAATGCTTTGTTCTACAATGATTCCCGAGTACGTGTTACTGGCCTGGAGTGGTAAAGTGTCCTACCATGAAGGACGCAATAAGGCTGCCCTCCCCAGAAACCTTTTGCAAAGGCTTTAGGACTACATCTAGGAGAACCGCAAATGCCAGGGCAAAGTAATCCTTTCACATGCTTGCTTTTAAACCATGTATAGTATTTTAAAAGGTACACTCACCAGAGGTCCCTTCTCCGCCTGCTGGGTCCAGGAGGCAGCCTTGGGTGGGTTCGGGGGGTACTGGCTCCAGGTCTAGGGTGAGAAACAGTTCCTGGCTGTTGGGAAAACCGGTTTCTCCGCTTGCTTGCTGTGAGCTATCTACAACCTCCTCGTCATCATCATCTTCTTCGTTCCCAAAACCTGCTTCCGTATTGCCTCCATCTCCATTGAAGGAGTCAAACAACACGGCTGGGGTAGTGGTGGCTGAACCCCCTAAAATGGCATGCAGCTCATCATAGAAGCGGCATGTTTGGGGCTCTGACCCAGAGCGGCTGTTCGCCTCTCTGGTTTTCTGGTAGGCTTGCCTCAGCTCCTTCAGTTTCACGCGGCACTGCTTCGGGTCCCTGTTATGGCCTCTGTCCTTCATGCCCTGGGAGATTTTCACAAAGGTTTTGGCATTTCGAAAACTGGAACGGAGTTCTGATAGCACGGATTCCTCTCCCCAAACAGCGATCAGATCCCGTACCTCCTGTTCGGTCCATGCTGGAGCTGTTTTGCGATTCTGGGACTCCATCATGGTCACCTGTGCTGATGAGCTCTGCATGGTCACCTGCAGCTTGCCACGCTGGCCAAACAGGAAATGAGATTCAAAAGTTTGCAGTTCTTTTCCTGTCTACCTGGCCAGTGCATCTGAGTTGAGAGTGCTGTCCAGAGCGGTCATAATGGAGCACTCTGGGATAGCTCCCGGAGGCCAATACCATCGAATTGTGTCCACAGTACCCCAAATTTGAGCCGGCAACGTCGATTTAAGCGCTAATCCACTTGTCAGGGGTGGAGTAAGGAAATCGATTTTAAGAGCCCTTTAAGTTGAAATAAAGGGCTTCATTGTGTGGACGGGTGCAGGTTTACATCGATTTAACGCTGCTAAATTCGACCTAAAGTCCTAGTGTAGACCAGGGCTTAGATTTCTGTGGCCTTCTAGTATAATAAGGTTGGGCAGCACTGCCTTAGAGAATTGGTGTATCTAAATCGGTGGTTTAAAAAAATGAACTGCATGTTCCAAGTACTAGTTTTACAGGGGAAAATACAGAAGGAAAATGTCTGGCCAAAAACAGAGTGGCTGAAGTTAGGTTCTTATGTCAGTGCTCAAATAAGGATTTAGGAGCCTAATTTTTGGCAACCATTTTTAACTCTCTCGTGAAGAAAGATTTAAAACGAAATGTGTATGGTTTGGCTTGGCTTAGTGAAGATGAAAGGGACCTGGGGGCTATAGAAAAACCTTTGAGTGAGCCAAGGGTCTAAAAGTATATAAGGCCTGGTCTACAGTACGTGGTTCTTTTGGAATTAGCCGAATTACCTCGAAATAAAACTGATTCCATCCACATGACCAAACCAGTTTTTTCGATTTAAAGGGCTCTTTACTCCAATTTCTGTACTGTACCTCGGCAAGTGGAGTAGCACTAAGATGGAATAAAAATGAGAAAAAGATTTGTTTGTAGAACTCCCAATAAGAAAATGTAAGGGTATCATTTTCTTAAGAGAATTGGTGGAAGTTCCCTTGTTTGGGACACTTATGACAAGTGATCAGTAAACAGTGTGAGAAAGTAATCCCACAACGGCAGGGGGTAACACTGGGTACTTTGTAGACCTTTTCCAGTGCTAAAACCAAATTGGTCTGTAACACCAGAGTAACTCCCATTGAAATCAAAGGCATTATTCTGTTTTATACTGATAAAATTTAGTTCAGAATCTAGCCTCTAATATCCAATTTGTATCTTAACCATCTTAATGCTCTGCAATTTTAAAAAGGTCAGTCAAGCAGGATTAAATGCTACACATTCTATTAGGGCTTTACTCTAAACTCCATGAAGGTATTATGAACGTTGCTTTCTAAAGAATTGATTAGTTTGGCCGTGAAGGACAGAGACAGCTTTGTAGCGAGACATCTTTTTATATTACAGCCAAGCCAAACAGAACTCTAACAGTGTTCAGTACTTTGTAATGGAATGTATTACTATTGCAGACTTCCATAGCACTTCAGGATTTTGTTGTCTTATTTTCCTGTAGCCAGTTTTTAAATACAGGCAACTAAAGCTTCTAAGCAGAGCCCCAAATGACATTAAGGAAAAAAAAAATGAAGGCCGCTGCCTAGGAAGTTTTTTTCTGTAGTATAGGCAAGTAGCTTCCAACCTTCAGTCCGGTGACTGTCCCACCAGAAATACAGCCATTGCATGATGCATGGGTATAACAAATGCTAGAGGAATTCATTCAGTATCACGTGCAGGAACAGACCATGTGATGCAAGTGGGGAAAAGGGGGTGAGGGTGGGGGGGGTCAGTAGAGAGAAAGAAATGTAATATTTTAAAGTTTTGTTCATAACATGCATTGTCTGCTCACTTTTAATTTCCTGTCTCTCCCTGTGTCACCCCCAAATTAAGCACTTAATCCAAGCAGCACAAGAAAGCAGGGAACCCCAGCTCTGTGGCAAAACTAACTGCCTGAAATGCTTGTAAGCAGCAGGACTTGTTCTCTCTCTCCAGTGGGGTATTTTTGCCTATCTTCTGTTATCTCTCTGTATAGCACCACCGCCAGGTTGAGATTTGGCCATATTTATTTTTTATACAATTTAACTGTAGAGTCTGGGATTTAATTGCTTTCCTTCTATTGTTTTGTATTATAAAGCATTTAATACAGCCCACCTAGAACCAGAGAGTGGCTCCAAACAGGACGTGACTACTAGTTGGGAATCACTGGTGCAGATAAGGCTTCTGTGTATTGATCCCATTAAAAGTATGTAAACACTAGCAAATGAAACTATTGCAAGGATGATGACAGGACATTACGGTTTATCACCTAGTTTGACCTTGCAGCAATTTAGCACATATACCCACCCCACACCATACCACCATAAGTTGAACCAATGCTTTTGGGTACTCCTGTAGTACCCAGTAATGGTGCTAGAGGCTATTAAGGAACCTCCAAAAGCCCAGCATTGCATTGTGAGATGGAATTAGAAGGAGCAGCTGAACTGGTGCAGCAGTTGCAATTCTTGTGGCTTCTTTCAAACAATGCAGAGAAATTGGTGTAGACTGCACCCAGTGCAGAGCAGAAGACCTCAACCAAAGAGTTGCACTCAGCTAGGATACCCACTGGTTGTGTGATGCCTGAGACAAATGTAGGGTGTGGATAGCAACGGTACATGGAATGCTTTGAGCTGGGAATGTAACCAGTTTTGCTTCCCTTTTTGTTTGCCCATTATAGTCTGATGTAGTGATGTGTCTGGGAAAAGTGAAAGGAATAAGACCCTAAATCCTAACGACAGCGTACCCACAACTGAAGTAAATATTTGTCTCTTAAGAGTTTCAAAATGGCAGTTTCAGCTAATTGTATCATTTTTAGTTTAATACATATTTCTTTTAAAGATCTTCACACATTTTTGGATAATAAACTAGTTGACAAATACAGCTGCTACTGCTACACTATGCTATAGGGTTCACTTAAAACCTTTATTGAGAATGGCTCAATTACAGAAAAAATATATTTATGTATAAAATTTCTCTGCATGTAAAATATCCCTTTCTTTGCTGTGGACAATATGAATAAAACAAGGTATTACACAGAAACATTCTCAGGGTGAACTTTTTGATAAGCAAACTTCTAATTGAAAAAAGATAAGACATTCTGTATTTTTGCCCAATTAACTTCTTTCTTAACCTAACATTTGACTCATACCTTCTCAATATCAGCTCTACTCAAATATGGCCTTCACCTCTTCTCTCTAGGCTCATTTTCCAGGGCAGTCTTCAACTTGTTTTCCTTGGCTGTAGGAGTTCATGTGGCAGTGAAGGGCTCCTGTTTTCTTTGTCACTTCATCAGCTGTAATTTAATCTTTAAATTCCATTTAACTATTTAAAACCCAGCCACCCAAATACTACTTAACCCAAACAGCAGTAAAAATGATTACACCCATATATATGCTTCCATCATTTACGTTAGGTATTCTCACAATGAGACAAGATTCCATTTTGTCTTTGAGTTGAATACATGCAGTGTAATGTCTGCTCTCAAATTGGTTCAAAACCAAAATCTGAACACCAGAACCAAATACAGTCCAGCTCAAACCAGCTGTATGGCAACATATCATTACTCTTAACCCCTCTGTAAGAACGATTTTCATTGGGCTAAACACACCCTTTTCAGTAAATAAATTCCATGGTGATTAAATTATATTGGAGGAGTTATGTGATGGGGAAAAAAAGCACAGATTAAAAAAAGATATTGACTAGTTAGTTTACAGACGTGTTATTAGTAACATAGCTAGAAATCCTTCACAGTGAAGCATTACACACAAATGGACTTGGACATACAATTCTCTAAGTCAGTGGCCAGCTGGTAGCTTAGCCAGTTTTGTAGGCATTATAAGGCAAAGCCTGTTAGTGGTTTTGGCCACAGGGCCTCTGCAGTGATTGTAATGGAACTGCTGATGCTTCCGTTCTGTCAGCCAATGACTTGTATCCTAATTCCCAGTCATCTTCACATGCAGCGGGTGCTTCAGTGCATTCCAGCCACACCTGCTGTAAATTAGTTCTGATTGAAGACAAGTTTCCATCAAACTCGTTTTTCAGATTTTGCAAAGGAACTGCATTTCTACTCACCTACCACTGTATTTCAGGCACTGAAGAAAGGAGCACTCTAACTTATATTGAACATACCCTGTCAAGTACTTTTTGGGTACTCTCCAGTGTTTGCAAGCCACCTAGATTAGAAAATGTTTTTCCTTACAACTTTTATCCTTTAGTGTATTGCTAAACACTGACTCCCTGTACACTGTTTTCACCAGAAAGGGTGCCTTGTATTTACTATCTGCACCATCAAGGATTACAGCTTTAGGAAATGGGTTTAAGATGTGTCTCCTCGGCTGGAGGTCTAGGTACAAAACATAATGTTATAGTGCTTACATCGATAGCAACTTTTTTTCTTTTGTTTTTAAAATCATTTAGAATTTGGAGGCGAGTTCCAACCAGTTATAATTTTAGAGTAGACCAGATTTTGGGCCCAAAGTGTTTGCCAGCGTGTCTTGAAGTCAATTGTACATATCTGAATTCTCAGCTGAAAAGGCTAAGTATAAAATCAAGCACATTTATATTGTAGTTAAAGTCATAAAGCTAAATTTCAAGAGGCGATGAGACTGGGAGTCAAAATTTGTAGGAAGTGTAAGGACAAAGCTGAATTCTGTCCTACACTTCAGTGCTTCTCTGCCAGGCAGGTGATCCCAGATAATATGTTCAAGGGGCTGCATGCAGCCTGCTGCAATCTTACAGTTTAGCTTAAAGCATCAGAGTGCAGTGAGGACCCTGCTGCTTATTCCAAAACACAGCTGCTGAGTGAGAAGAGGTAGAAAGTCTGGACTCCTGCTATAACATCTTTGGACTTCAGCCAAGAGAAGTTTGTTCTCCCTGCCTTCTCAATTAGAAGCAGAGTTCTGAGCCGGGCTACTGGCAGTATCTATTCCTGGGAAATCCCTCAATAAATCTCAACAACAAACGTTTAACCTCAAATTACAATACAGGCTTTGGGCAAAATCTGTTCTTTCTCCTGCCAGACATTTAAAGCAACCCCCTGCATGCCAGGCATAAACCCTCAGTGCTTCGGTGGCTACTTACCTAGTGCATTTGCTTAATCAACAGTTTAAAAACTGTACCTAGACTTGATCCCCGGATACTGCAGAGAGAGAGGGAGAGTGTTGTGGGCAGAAAGATGTTTCCAAGCCTTTGCATACAGACTTAAAATTTCTTAGACCCAAATAAAATGTCACCAGTCACCCTTTTGGGGCAACACAGAACTTTGGTCAAGCCATTCCTAGAGACGTCTTAACTCATGCAAGATAACTCAGTAGGCAAAATGACACTAGGTGCGGTGCTTACTACTTGGAAGGAGTAGCCTATAGCCCTTAGCAGGAAGACTGATCCTCCACTGACAATAAGTCCAAACTGCAAACTCAACTCCAAGGTACAGGTGTTGAGAGCAGTCAAGCTGGGTTTACACAAGAAGCTTGCTTCGTAAATGGTATTTCATTCCCATTATGCAGGCAATGCTGATAGGATCTGCCACAGTATGTCAACAGCTGACCAATCATTTTCTTCCTTGAAAAAAAATAATCATGGGGCAGGTTAATCATTTATCCTATCTACACCCTTCTGATCATTAAATCATGAATGAAGATCAGCTCTGGCAGTTTTGAAGGCAAACCAATATGTATTTCCTCTTTTTCCTTTCTTGCTTCGTGTAGCTGAAACTGCACAAATTTCCAAGTGAAGATTAAATTTGTGTACTTGGTGTATTTTATTTCAAGTCTTTAATTCAGAAACAAGCTCATAGCCAACTGTAAGAGTTGGACTCTGAGGGGATTGCATTTTGAAACTGCTCTCAAATGTGCAACGTTAAAATTAAAATGTGTTTGTGTTATATATTGCAACATCAGATAGTTCATCATCAGGAATAAAAAGATGAAGACAACACTGCAATATATTTGTATGAATGTCTATAAAGCATCCCTTGTTTAAGATCCCACTGCAATTTAGGAGCTAAGTCTCTGCAGTAAGAGTCCTGAGACAAGCAGCCAGCTGCCATGCGAGTGCTGGGCAGACTGCACCAGAAATGACAAAGCAGCAAGCTTGGATGTCAGCTGTCCGTGTAGATAAACAGGATATCCTCATCTGTGCCGTAACTTGTCCTGGCTTCCTCAAAGTTACTTATGCTGGTGCTGCATGTTCCTGTGGGACAGGAGCAGAGTGTTAGTCAAGCTGAGCCAGGGGAAGAATTTGCTCATGAACAGCGCTTAGCCTGGCTTTGGATAAACCAAGAACTAGACCTCATGGGCTTGATCTTGCAGCCCTTACTCGCTTGAGTAGTCCCATTGATGTCAAGGGGAATGCTTATTTGCATAACAACTGCAGAAGTTGGCTCTGTATAATCACACACCATGTTGTTCTTTCTTCAAGATACCGAACGTGTACAGGTTAGCTCTCCTAAACTGTGTCCCTCTGAATACTCAATCAGAGGTATGAAGGCCATAGAAGAACCTATTAGAATGTATTTCCAATGCTTCATCTGAATCACAGCACAAAAAAGAATGAAATCACTGAATTCTGTAAGAACAATCATGGGCCAATCAGCTGGTGCCGCCTGACTCAGATGCCTGGTATCGGGAAACTCCAGCTGGTTTTGCATTATGCACATGTTAGTAATGAGAAGATGGAGAATCCACACAGAATGAAGTAAAGTTCAGCTACTCACGGTCAGCATAGGCAGGGTTGTTGTAGTAGACACTCCCTGAGGCTTTGTTGTAGCCACACAATACAATGAAATGGCCCTGGTAGTCAGGATTCCTGCAGAAGCACTTCTGGCCAATAGGGAGGAAACAGCAATATTTGACAGGACTTGAGCAAAGTTCACACAGTAACAAGACTGCATTCACCAGGACAATGGCTACATGACCTTGGGACAGGTGCTCCTGAATGTCCTGGACAGTCACTGTGCTGCAGAAGAAAATTCAGACATTCACAAAGAAGTGTAGGAGAGAGATCTGTATTCACTGGATTGGGCTCTCCCAACCATGTGAGTGTGGATGATGTCCATCTCATTATGTGACTGCTATGATTATTTTACATATCTTTGTTGTTGAGGGCTCTACTGCAGCTGCGGACAGTAGGTATTCCATCCAAGTCTATTATACCCTCACTGCCAGTGAAAAGCAGAGCCATTCTGGCTGAAATTCTATAGAGCATGCTTTAAAATGAATAGAATCTCAGGATGTCTCAGATGCCCTGGAGGAGCAGCATTTTTGTCAGAAGTATGAGATAACCATTCAACACTAGGGAGATTAGTTAATTTATGGGGCAGTTAGGGATGCTGTAGAATCCCATTCCACCACCTGGAAGCCCAAATGCAGCTGGTCTCTAAAGCACCAAGTCTTTCTCAGATGAGGGATTGGATGGCATAAGATCCCCAATCATCTTGGTCTCTGCATCCTAAGATACCTTTGTCAGGTAAGAATACAGCTTCCCAATTATAAAGTTGCATTGTCTGGCTCTCTATTCTTGCCAGGATTGTTGTTCTAATATTTTATTGTGCCCAATTTAAGAGCATGAAAATCACCCATGCCCACCTGGTAATCTCATTTGTTTGAGCTGAAGTTCTTCATTCAGAGACACAGACAGATGGTGTGTTCCATACCAGTCTGCACTCATCCCCTGGATCAGATCCAAATGTTCAGGCTGATGTCCTTTTTAATCTCTTCCGGCACTGCTGTTCCCCTTGCCTTCTCAATCCTAGTGTTGCACAGGCGCAAATACAACCTCCCCCCCCAATCTCTGATGTGAGCCAAATGCTAAAGCTTTGTTACTGTGCAAGATATGGCCTAGATTTTTGCCATCGCCTCCTCCTCCTCCCCCTCCCCCTCCCCCCAGGTCACAGCACTAGGATAGATGTTGCCATGCAAACTCTGAGTACATTAACAGGGCACTAAAGACTCTGGCAAATGCAGGTTTAAAAAAGCATGTAAAAACACAATAAGGCCATTGTTTCTAGGCACAAATAGTACCTTCCCTTTTTTCTCTTGCTACTACTCATCCACCCCAGTAAACAATATGCAGAGTCAAATGCAACCCTGGTGGAAGTGGATGCAACTCTTTGACTTCAGTTTATACCCATTTACAATCAGAGTCTTTTCTCCTCTTCCAAATTTTGCTGTCAGCAAAAGGGTTTTAAGCCACGAGTGTGATTTTTCTCTCTCCCATGTTTGAGTCTCTCTCTGGGGAGGTTCCTTCTCCTATGATGTCATCCTTCCTTTGGAAAATATTGTAAATTACAGGGTTTCCAAGGGAGCAAAAGCATGCATGCCTGATTTTGGTTTATTTCTATAAGTACAGAGCTCAGCAGTGTTAGCACCGCTCTGGGAACAATGGGTTTTGTGCCACTACAACATTCGCTTCAGCACTGATGGCAACTTTTTTTAATAAAAGCTATTTAGAAGACATTACCTACTAGTTTATCTTAATGGAAGACCAAATTTTCGGCCTAAATAAACAGCCAGTTTCCCATCAGCAAATCCAAAATACTGCTTTTCCCCTTTCAGGGCTCCACTTTTCTGCTCTTCTTCCCATTTTGCTTCCTCCCTCTGTCTCAATGGAAGTGAAAAGACAGCGTGGGAAATAAAGAGGGGGTGGAGCCTGAATTCAGTCTGACTTACACCAGCGCAGTCAGAGGTAACTCAAAGGAGTTAGACAAGTGTGAAAGGAGACTCAGGCCCCTACAGTCTCCAAAGGGAAAAGGAGATGAAATGACAAGCTCACCACTTCTCCACCAGCACCTTGCTGGCTTTGGCTTGGGCGAACAGCTGGTTCACTCTGTTCTCTTCCGTATCAAAGTGTTTCCTGTAGAATGACTAAGGGATAAAGAATAATTTACGAACAATTCATCAGAATGAAATTCACCCTAGTAAAGTGAATCTTCAATTAAAAACCGGTTAGAGAGGGACTGGGTGGTTTAGGGGGTTGATAATGGGTTACGGTGTCATTCTCCCTCAGGTCACCGGAAACAGGATAAGAACCTCTCCTCTAGTTCATCAGTTCAAATTCAGTCCAGGTCAGTGGTTATTGCAGTCTCCAGCTGATGGCTATTGAGCTGCCTATGTGAAATGAATCTGGTCTTATCAACTTAGTTCTTAGATTTCAGGACTCCACATAAGAAAAACCATAACCACTACTGGATCGAATTGGCCCTTTTGTTGGCAATATCAACAGAGGCCAAGGATTGAATGGACATGGAGACTGAATTCCCCTCTCACCTCTAGAGGTGGTTCCTCCAGGTCAAGGTTGAGGCACGTTGGCGGGGGAAGTGTAGTGGAAGCTAGCACTGCTGCTGCCCAGGCTGTACCTGTTCTGTAGATAAATAGAGGGCTTCAGTCTCCAAGGCTGTTAAATAGGCTGGAACCTTTCATGAACACTGAATTGGTACTATTTTTTAAAACGTACATCATGGAATCAGTGCCGGAAAATATCCGGGACCATGTCTAACCTGGGTTTGGAATTGTTTCATGGACAGTTTGGCAATAGACAAACCTTGCTTACAGGAACGGAGGTTAACCACATCAATAACACAGCTCCACCAGCATGGCCCTGATGGAGCGTGATGGAAAGTGCCTGATATTTCCCAGTGAACGAAGATGCTCACCTGATTTTTATAGCCCTTGTCCACTCCAAGTGTCTGTGTGCAGAACCTATGCTTAACATCAAAGTGCCGCATTAGGTAGGCCAAGTCAATGGTCCAGATACTCTTTGTTAACCGGAGTTCCCGGATGGCTTTCTGAAATTCCTCATCATTCAAACGATTCAGGTACCTGGGGTATTAGAGGAAGTGGGGAAGCAAAGACATTAGCAGAAAGTGTGTCTAACAGTCCAAAGCCTCTTAATATCACAAAAGGGAAAACCTGAAACAATAGGGAGAAACAACCAAAATACAACCCACAAATGAACCACAAATTTCCAAAGAAATGGGGTAGGGAGCATTTCACTGGATTTATCACAGGTGACTGTCTCCCTTTTGGAAATTTAGTGCTGTCTTAATTATTTTACAATTCTAAAGGTGTACAGGATGCTGTACAAGAGGTTAGCTGTGCTAAACAAATAATGGGGCTCTATCCTGAAGAGTTTACAATCTAAAAGCACGAATTCAACAGAGCAAATGCAGGAAGGGGTATGGCAACTATAGCTGGATTGATTCATGGAATAGGTGCGTTTCAGAAGGAGTTTTTTGAAGGAGGAAAGGAACTCGGTAAATATTCAAAGGAAGGTTGCTTTAGGCACTAAGGGTAGTGTGAATGAAAAACAGTTGAGAGGCTTGGAATGCAGAAAAAAGGAAGGAAGCCATTGGAATTCAAGAGGGAAAGACACAAGGTCAGATCGGCAGGGTAAGATCGATCTTGGCAACGGAGGTTTTGAATAAAGTGGAAAGGAAAAGAGGAGAGGGGGATGGAGAGGCTAGAGGCAGAGGTTACAGTAGTCAAGATGGGAAATTACCAGCGCACGGACTAACGTCTTGGCAGAAGGGATGGAGAGAAATGAAAATCTTCTGCTTCATATCTACTAAGTGGACATCTAAATAGGTATTTCACTCTCCTGCACCTAAGCTCGTGTTCCTCTGTGGAAGGAAAGACTAGTTCAGCAGGACAGCTAGTAGGTTAAAGAAAATGGGCAACACAGAGAATAGTTTTGAAATTCATATTCCTGGAACAGAAAACATTTACCCCACAGAACGGATGCCCAATAGGACAGTGGCAAGATACTAACTCTTATAAATACAGAAGAAACCTGCTTGTCATTTGAAGACACACACAAAGGAATTCAAGGGAATTATAATGCTGTGATTTGTAACAGTTCCAATAAGCAGAGAGAACATTCTGTCAGACAAAACGTGCTAATCTGCAAGGATAACATTCTATTGGGTTAAACATGCTAATCTACAGAGTTCTTAAAGTTAATCAGATATTTTGTATATATCAAGAAACTTGGTTAATTATCCTTCGTCTGTGTTTTCTTTTCCTCCTGCTGGAATACTGGTGCTATGCCCAACGAGGCAGCAGTAATCCTTTGCAGGGCATTGGAGAAAATATGGTCTGATGAAGATGTGAGGTTAGTCACAGCTGCCCCACCCAACTTTTCTCCTTTGATCTTCGATCCTGGTCTTAGGAAGGGTCCTACAGTGGGGATAACATTTCCCAACTCCCCATGCTCAAACCCACTCCTTTGAACCACAATCAGTTACTTACTGCAATGCCATCCTGGAGCAGGCTAGCCCACAGTCCCAATGGTACAACTGCTGAATAACTGGCACTTGCAACTGGACATAGTCAGCTGGAGTAAAAACAACGCATCGTTAGAAGAGCATGATAGGTGAGTTAGCCTGGATGTGTGTATCCTTCCACACATTAGTATTAGCAGTCCTCTTGTGCTGTACTGGGGCACTTGAGAAACACTTTTTATTTTGTCCCATTAGCAGGTTATGCTTCTCAGCATAAATTTAATATTTTTTTTAAACGGTCCTTTTCCAAATTGTAAAAGTAAGTGAACCATCAAGCATCTGTTTTAACCTGACACTCCCTCTTTGCTACAGGTCTGGCCAATTCTGTAGCAAATTCATCCACCTCTTCCGCCCTAAATTTTTTTCTGGTCATGGCCCTTGTATGATCACAAAGCGGTAATCACACCCTAAGAGAGAGATCAGGAGATCAACAGACTTTTTTATCTTCTTTTGTGGTGTGTCCAAAACTGAGTCTCTGGGTTTAAACAGACTTTGTGACTGTGGCAACCTTCTGTGCACTCTAACCACCAAAGATGTGCCAATACTCAAGCGTGTTCATCCAGCAAAAAAACATACCATGCCACAAGGAAGTGCTAATTGAGCCTGTGATCAACAGAAACAATAGGAGGACTTGTCTCCTCAAGAACACTACACTGAGCTACAGCAAGACTGTGAGAAGTTGTGTTAATGCAATGGCAACTGTGTCTTTGCAGTCAGTGTAAAGACCAGGACAAGGTGTGTTCAACATCATGTGGGCTAGTCATGGTCAACATCAACTCCTCAAGGTTGTGCTCTAACTTGATGTAATTTTCTAGGGAAGATATGCCCAAAATGCTTTTAGCAGAAACAGGCCATCGTGGATTTTGTGGCCTCCTTCCAAAATTTCTCACATTCCTATGTATTCCATTCTTTCTAGCCTTTCCCTTGTAGCTTTGAAAACCAGTGTACCTGCTGAGGACATCAAGTCTCTTTAGTTAATCTACGTCTGGCCAGCACAGATCAATGTACTAACTCATTATACTAAAGGAAATGCTAATCCCCAAGGCCTACTCACATTAGGAATTATAAATCATTTGTCATAAATCCCTGCTGGTGGATTATACTAACCTCATTTTCCACTAAGGACTCTACCCCATTAGGTCCAAGAACACATTTTCTACATTATAATCTCAAACAGTAATAACTGAAGCCTAATGTGTCAACTAATTTCCTTTGATTTATCGAGTTGCCAGCCATCCTACCTTGCCTTACACACCCTTTGCTGCACCAACTTCATATTACTTTTCAAGATCCCTAGATGAGGATGATTGCCAGCTGTTCTGGAATAAATGAAGTGATAAAATATGTTCCAGCAATAAACTGAACTGGATGATCATCTCCAGTTTGGTAAATACTCAGTGTGACAGGTTTACAAAAAGCAGCCACTAATTCCAGATCCCTAGTGGACAGTACCACCCTCCTCCTCAACATGGATCTTAGGCAGGTTGGTGCAACCATTATCCCTGATCTGATAGACCTGGAAGTGTAGGGAAGACAGATCCTCGAAGGATTTGCCGGTAGCTTGCGAAGACACCACATCTTCCTGGAACAGTGGTATCTTCCCAAACTGAGTGCCCTAGTTCTATCGTCTGTCCAGAGTGATACAAATCCAATCCCAGGACTCCTTTTTTTTTTTCACTATACACTCAAAAGCCCAGAATGTTCTGTTGGAAAATAACTATCTGGTATTTAAATTATACCCAGATTCTCACACTGAACCCAGTTCAACAGGAAGAGCTTCCGCACAAGGTATTAGTTATAGAAGACGCTGCAGAACGGTGCTCAGGGAAGTGGGCATAGACCCCGTCTTAGCTGTTTAATTCTAGCCCCCTCCCCCCATTCATGCAGTTACATTCACCGGCAGCATCTGATTTAAAAATCCCATCCAGGCATCTCTGCAGAATCAGAACCTTAATATGCTTGGGGGTAATATCTCTTATAGGGACAGGTAATTTTTTCTGGTATCTCCTCCAGCCTTTAAAATACTGCTTTAGCTCTAAATCTTCACCTGCTGTATTAGTGATCACAGTGTGAACAACAGCGGGTGTGCAGAGGACTATTGCTGGCAAGGGCTGCAGACCAGTCAGGGCCTGCGAATGCCTCAAACTTCTCATAAGAGAGTCAATGTAGGCATCTTTTATTGGACCAACTTCTGTTGGTGGAAGGTACAAGCTTTCAAGCTACGCAGAGATCTTTCCTCAGCTCTGGGAAAGGAAGCAGAGACACTGAGCCAAATACAGTTTGGGACGGATGTCAAGCAGAAGGGGTAACGCGTGTAGGAGGCCGTCGCTTGAAATGAAGTGGCCAAGTGGGGGTTAGATTGTTATGCAGAAAGGGGCTGGGGGTCTGGATCCCCCCCGGGCAGGGCGCAGCGAAGGGGCTGGGGGTCCGAGGCGGCTCCGGCCCCCTGGCAGGGGTCCGAGGCATCGGGGTGGGCTGGCTGCCCGGGCAGGGGCTGGCGAGGGTGCCCTGGGGGCGGGCGTCGCTCGGAGGAGGCTCGTTTGCTGGGCCCCAAAACCCGTCCCGGCCGCGCCCGGGGACACACTGACCTGAGGGCGGCTCCGAGTCCGCGGCCTCCTTGGGGCTTTTCATGCCGGCGGAGAGGGGGCCAGGTTGCTTAGTGAGCGGCCGCCAGGCCCGGGCCGGGCTGCAAGGCTTGGCGGGGCCGGGACCCCCACATGTCTCGGAGCGGCGCTGCTCCTGCCGGCCCCGGTGCTGCTGCCTGGCAGGGGCGGGGCGGCAGGAGCTGCGGATGCGGCGGGCGGGAGAGCTGCGGCTCCGGGCCCAGCCCCGCACAGCGGGGACTTGGGGGGGGGGGAAGTGGCGAGAAGGGAGCGGGCCGCGCTCAAGACGGCGTCGCCATACCCGCCCCCGGGGCTATTCCCGCCGCCCCCGGCAGCTGTCAGCAGCGCGCGTCCCCCTCCCCGGGCGGGTCCGCGGGGCAGTCCCCACAGGGCAGGCGTTATGGGGGTATATGTGCACCCCCAGCCAGATGCCCGAGTGATACAGCGGGCGGGCGGGGGGGGGCTTTTCACCTCTGCCCCCGGGGCCGGGTGTGTTAAAACTCGCAGCGGCGGAGCCATGGTTTCCCGACCCGCCACGCAGGCCGGGGAAGCAGGCGGAACCTTTGTTCGGGGCTGGTGTATCCCCGCGGGACGCCCTCTCCGGGGGCCCGCTCACGAACCATAGAGTTGAAAGGAGAGAGGCGCTCGGGAAGCGCTCTCTCCGGGTAGTGAGGCCTTTCCGGTTCCGGTGCGCGGGGCATGGTGGGATATCGGGGGAGGCCATTAGAGCGGTAAAGCTGAGCCCACGCTGAATAGAGAGGTGCCTCGCGGAGCGTAAGTGGCAGGCGGGAGCGCGGCCTCTCACCGGCCGGTGGGTGAACTCAGGCCGCCCTGCGTGTGGGGAGCTGGGCTGGGGCCCCGTGGGGGGAGGGTCTCTTCTCAGCGCTCCCCTCCCCCAGTGGCCCGAGGGCCCGGGCTCCCGTCGGCGCCCCATCCCCCGGGACACTGTCAGGACCCGAGCTCTGCAGTGGTGAGGCAACGTGGGTGCCGTGAGCCTTGTAGCTCGTCTGGGGTTAGCGGCTGTGGAGGCGGATTTGTTTTAATACCGCGCCAGGAGTGTGTCGGGATCTCCCCGTGGAGCATTGGTGTAGCTGGGTCCTTTGCTTTTCCCGGCCCAGGAGGTTGGCGGGGTATAACCGGGCGCCACGGTGGAAGGTTTTGTATGTCTGACTAACCTGCCCCTTTTAAGAAGTCCTTTCTGACTTTTAATAAAACAAAAAGGGTTAAAGTTTAGAACTGCCTTCAACTGAGTATAGAAACATCCCATTTCACCTCACCCCCACCTCCCCACACACGATTTTCCCACCACCTTTCGTCCTCTTTAATTACAACAGTCCTAGTTACAGCGGGGAAGGGATGGGGTGAGACGAGAGACCAGAACCATGCAGTGTAGCTGCCAGGTGAGTCCTTCATCTATTAAATTAGATAGGAGTCGGTTTTTTATGTAGTTCAAAACATACCCTCTAGATGGTTAGTAAGAATTACTTAATGAGATTTATATATATATATATATAAATAATTTACTTACATAAATAGTTCCCTTTAGGTCCATGACTGCATAAGTAAGGATTTGCAGCATCAGGATGTAATGCACATCGCTGGCCTTGCCATATCATTTTAATAGGCTCCTTAGCCATTTCTTTCCAATTCTAAAGAGGTAATATCTCTTGTTGTACCAGTTTCTGTTAGTGAAGGAGACAAGGGTTCAAGCTACACAGAGCTCTTATATCTTTATTAAAGGAAGTACTTCACCCACTTTTTCTCTCTAATATCCTGGGACCAACATGGATATAACAACTCTTTCCTGTATGGTAAGGTAATTCTTCTAGTGGAGACCATATATATTCTCAACCTCAGGCATTTCTGAAAGGAAATAGCTCTTGTATCAGAAATGTCACTTTAAGTCACATTGCTTCTGTGTCACTTTAATAGAAAATTTGTGCACTAAAACAGTGCTCCCAAAGCTTGAGAAAATCCCCTATGTGGTACAGATACCTCCATCACAAGCTTGTGAGACATTACACTAACATTTATATCTTGGGGAATGTCCAGCATGTTGTATGTTTTTATTATGATACTTAGAAATACAGTAATGTAATATGGAATGCTCTTTATGTAGTTCCTACCTCTTTGTAAGTATCACTTCCATCAAGAAATGAGATTCTGTGAATACACTGTGTGTGAGTCAGCATCTCTAACTGAAAGGAAAGTAGTATTTTCTTTCGCTAGTAGCAAGCTAGTGTTTTGAAACTGCTGATTCCACTGCTTTGGTATTCTTACTCTGGTTTCATTTGGCTGGTATGGGCCATCACAAAGTTAGTTATGTCTACTTAACTCTTCTAAAATTATTATAAAAGAGCCTCTCACTCCTGTTTCTTGACTAACCCATCAAATTCCTCAGTACTTCTGAAAATGTAGAAAATTTGTAAAGTTTTCCTTCCCCATCCTCCATGACTCTCTCTGAGTTCCCCATTTCTTTCCCTGCTACCAAGATTTTGAGACCAACATAGTCTTTAAAATAAAACTATTGGGCAATTACATAGCAGTTCAATGTGCACAGAAGCCTTAACACTGATGACCTGTTCTGGGAATAGCCATGGTGACAGAAGTCCTGTTTATCAAGTTGACACTTTTTAAGGACACTGAATCTGTGGGAAAAGTGAAGAAAAAAAACAAAAAACGAGTGAGTAGTCCTGTATTTTCTAGACTAGAAAAGTTTGTTAAAGGTGTCTAAGTGGAAATCTGTATTATGTAGGCAAAGAAACTTACACGCTATTCCTTTTTTTTGGCCTAGGTTTAGAGCTGTACTGCTGCAAAGATGTCCATCGGAGTGCCAATTAAAGTGCTGCATGAGGCAGAGGGCCACATCGTGACATGTGAGACCAATACAGGGGAAGTCTACCGTGGCAAACTCATTGAGGCTGAGGACAACATGAACTGCCAGGTATGTGTGGGAAAAGGGGATGTGAATGGTGTATTTTTGGAAAGGTCCATCTTTGGCTGATTGTCAATATTTAAGTAAAGCTGACAATTTCTACTCAGAGATAAAGAAAGATGAGTTATCCTGCTTCATAGCTTTGCCAAAATGAGTCTCTCTTGTGACATTCTAGAGAGGGGACAGCTTAAACTTTTTGGTTTATAGGCAGGAGCACCTGTTCCTATCAGAAATTCTTATGCATTTTTCAGAACTCTGTTCTGTGACTAGTTTGAGATAATGGTATTTCTGCTAATATCGTTCGTTATTTCAACAGCTAGCTTCGACTCGACTCATTAGCTCAGGATATGTTTTCTCTAAATCAGTGTTTTGAAAAACTATATCATAAATTTTTTTTAAAGCACACACAAAGCCAGATACTTGAATATGGTGTAATTCTAATTGATTTTTAGAACTAGAGTTTCACATTCAAATCGCAAATCATTCTCATCTCATAAGAAATTACTTTTGTTAGAATAAACTAATATATGTGATACTACAGAAGGAAAGAGATTTCCCCTTGTCAGTGAGTTCCTGTTTTATCCCTAATGTAAACAAAGCTTATATGTGTTAATGTGAACAACTTTAGGAATTTGTTACTAGAAATACAACTCTGGGAGGGATCAAAATAGCCTACTAAATCCCCAGGATTAGTAAAATTGCAATAGTTTAAAATGTGTTGTCTCCCATAAATAACTGCAATTGACAAAGAGTGCCAGAGTTAACAGACCTTCTGAGTAATGATTTAAATAGTCCTTGGTCTTATTGTTCTTTGTGTACCAGGCTCAATGGGTTATTCTCTTCTTCTCCACCCCCTCTCCTCCCCCGCTCAACCATGTTTTTTACACACACACCCAGTCTAATGTAAATCTGCTGTGTACTTGTATGCTGATCTGATCTTGAATGCTGAATCTGATTTTTGCTGGCTAGATTACTCTAACAAACACTGTGCACACAAGTAAAAGACCAAACTTATGTAAGATTATGATGTCTTTGAAAGATTCTTAGTGATCTTGCGGTGCTGTTTCAGGGGATTCTCTTAATTGGGATTCCATTTACATTAGTCAACTTGCTGCAACTTCTGAAAAATACCAATCCATGTTAGCACAAAACAGATGAAAGCTTCTCTTAGAAATCAGTTTCAAAACAGTCCTGGAAAGCTATTCTGTTGAACACACATGCTCATGCTATTACGTAGCCAGAGAGCTTTCTGTGTTTGAAAGAAGACTTCTTTAAATCAGAATTCAGTAGCCAAAACAAATTGGAACATTTCACTATTTAATAGGCTGTTATAGGCACTGATCAGTTTTATGTCTTCCAGATGTCCAACATAACAGTGACATACAGAGATGGGAGAGTGGCACAGCTGGAGCAGGTGTACATTAGGGGTAGCAAGATACGGTTCCTCATTTTGCCAGATATGTTGAAAAATGCTCCTATGTTAAAGAGTATGAAGAATAAAAACCAGGGTTCTGGGGCTGGACGAGGCAAAGCAGCTATTCTCAAAGCCCAAGGTGGGTACCTCTGTGTTTGGTCATTAAGTTTCCTGTCAATTAGGAAACTGAAGTGGCTGTCATTATCAAGAGTTCTGTAGTACAAAGAGTTCGGTTTATTACATCACTTAAGTATGAATGTCACAAGGAGTAAGAGGAGTTTATTTGGCAGGTATCCAGAGGGGAAAGTTTAATAACTGGGAAGTTTGCACTTTATTCCCCCCCCTTCCCCTCCCCCTTGATTTTATTGTCAAACTCAAATTTCTAGTGCTTTAGAAAATTTAAAAATAGTAATATTAGTTCAAAAAATACTAGGGTCTTAAGGGTCTAGTTAGTTAAAATCTCAACTCAACTCAACTCTCCCACATAAAACTGAAGATTTTGTGCTCCCTGAGTATATGTGTGCAGATTCTGAAGCAGCTATTTGAATCATTGGGTTAATCATATCTACTTCAGTTATCATTGAAGAATTAATTTAAATGTAAAAATGGCACTTAAATACACAAGGATTTGAACTTAAGTCAGACTTCCTTTATCTTTGACTAGGCCTAAATTATGTGGATTGGTGCATAATGATTAAGAGCAAATATTTTGGGGCTGTTTATGCTTATTTAGATTACTTTGAAAAGGTTTTTGCTTATAGGGATTAAGATGTTTGTAGATCACTTCGAAATCTGTTCAAGCGTGGTATGTAATAATGGTGGTGATAAAATGTTATTTAAAAATGTCTCTGGCATGGCACTGACTTCTTAATCTAGGTCTCCTGGGCTGCAGGTTTGTGCCACTAAATGGAATGAATACAAACGTTTCATTTTGTTTTACTGCCAATCTGTTGTTAGTTGCATCTGTTTCATGACTAGAAGCATGTAAACATTAGCTTCTGCTCCCCATCATAGAGCACTCTGGGAATTAGAGCAGTACATCTCCTTCTGAACTGTATAGCGTAACCTAGTTTCCACACTGCTAACCCAGCACAAGAGGCTAGATACTATAGTGATTGGCACTGCAAAAATATCTTTGATACAAGACGTGTAGATTCTTATAAACATGCAGTTATGTCAGATCCACATGATCCCTTATTTTTTTTCTTCAGTGGCTGCAAGAGGAAGAGGTCGTGGAATGGGCCGTGGCAACATTTTCCAGAAGCGAAGATAATTTTGGACTTGACTTACCTTTTTTGTTTTTAAGGGTTTAATTTACTACGGGTGCAGCAGTTAGGTTTCTGTTTAAATAAAAATCTGTTTCTGACAAAATAGAAAGTTTTGTGTGCTGTTGTGTGTTGACAGGTCTTGCCTGGGACACAGCTGATGAGGTGATAGCTTTTTGTAGCAGGAAGAGTATTGTATATTGATAATAGAGCAGATTATTTCTAAATCCATCTTGAAATAGAGACTGGTACCTGGATGTGTGCGTTCTCAGTATTTTTTGGTTAAATCTTGCATTTCAAGTACGTCTTTGTGTCCCTGGCTTTTCTCACTAAATCCTGTTGCCATCCACTCTGCAAAAAAGAGTTAAGTCACCATCTAGATGTATATTTTTAGGTAAGAGAGGATGCATTCTCAACTGGCAGAGTGTTTGTCTCTCATGTTGAGTGTTTCAGGGGTTTGCTGTGGCCCTGTGACCCAATACAGGATCTTGGTGGGGATGACTGATTCATTGCTGACAGTTCTGTAAGCAGCATCTCTTGACTTTTTTCCTCTAAATCACCAAGTGAGCTGTTGAAGAAGCTGCTGTCTCATTTTGCAGTGCTGTTAGCAGTAGGGAGGTATTGGGGAAAAAAAAGGCATGCAACAGGTCATGGGGAGGACAAGAGAATTTGGCGACTGGCTACCTTATTGGGTCAAAATAATATGACTGAATAAATAGCTGGATGGCTGAGGATTTGCTGCCAAAAATATTACACTACATTCAGAGAAAGGGCCAAACTAAAAATAGAGCCTTGCATCTTCCATATTACGAGAATGCATCCAGAATCTGAGTTGTGATCTTCTTTTCAAAGACAGAAATAGCATAGCATAGTTTCTGACTTTGCAAATATGAAAGGTTTGTCAGTCAGCATAATTTTATAGTTCCCTCCAATTCACTTTACTGAAATATTGATTGATGTATCTGGAGAGTTTAAAAGGAAAGACTGTCCTTGCTTAGGTTTCAGAGTGGTAGCTGTGTTAGTCTGTATCAGCCCAAAAAAAAAAAGTCCTTGTGGCACCTTGGAGACTAAAATTTATTTGGGCATAAGCTTTCGTGGGCTAAAACCCACTTATGCAGTGGAAAATACAGTAGGAAGATATATATATATATATATATATATATATATATATATACACACACACATACACAGAGAACATAAAAAAATGGGTGTTGCCATATCAACGGTAACAAGACTAATCAATTAAGGTGGGTTATTATCAGCAGGAGGAAAAAAACTTTTGTAATGATAATCAGGATGGCCCATTTCAAACAGTTGACAAGAAGGTGTGAGTAACAGTAGGGGAAAAATTAGCATGGGGAAATGAAAAACCCGTCGGAGAACACTTCAGTCTCCCTGGTCACTCAATTTCAGACCTAAAAGTCGCAATTCTTCAAAAACAGATTCCAACGAGAAACTGCAGAATTGGAATTAATTTGCAAACTGGACACCATTAAATTTGACTTGAAAAAGACTGGGAGTGGATGGGTCATTACGCAAAGTAAAAACTATTTCCCCCATGCTAATTTTTCCCCTACTGCTACTCACACCTTCTTGTCAACTGTTTGAAATGGGCCATCCTGATTATCACTACAAAAGTTTTTTTCCTCCTGCTAATAGCCCTCCTTAATTGATTAGTCTTGTTACCGTTGATATGGCAACACCCATTTTTTCATGTTCTGTGTGTGTGTGTGTGTATGTATCTATCTATCTTCCTACTGTATTTTCCACTGCATGCATCTGATGAAGTGGGTTTTAGCCCATGAAAGCTTATGCCCAAATAAATTTTAGTCTCCAAGGTGCCACAAGGACTCCTTTTTTGGGGGGGGGGGCGGACGACAGGACATTGCTTTGTTTCACAGCTGCTACCACCTGATCTGTAGTTGTAAGAGGTTAAAATAATCCTTTTGATTTGCTGTCAACATAATTTTTAGCAGTTTACCACGTTGAACTCTCATTCAGTTCTAAACCCATAAGTATAGGCTGAAGAATCTCCTTAATTTACAGTCATATTTTGCATCTTGCTGACTTATTTCCAGTGATCTTGTATAAACTTGGCAATCCATTAGGGAACTACTATGCAATATTTTTTGTACCCTTCCCATTAGCAGGGGACTATGACTTTAGTTTACAGTTGCTTTTTTGTAACTGGAAGCATGTCATTCAGGCCGTCTGTGGGAAGCCTGCTGGAAAAACAAGCATCTTTTAGGGACAGGCTTGCCCGCATGGGGGACTGGGGCACAGAGAAGTAGGAACAGGAGGTTATTATCTGCAATTCTGGAAAGGGCAGCACACAAGCACAGGCTCCGGCCCCAGGGACTCATAGCACTCTCCAGAAAGACCACCTAGTCCCACTGAATCTCACTGAGAATCTCTATCCCCAGAGACCCTATCCCTCAATCCCACTGAACCTTATTGGACCCCCTACCCGCAGAGGGTATGTCTACACTGTAGCTGGCAGTGTGCCTCCCAGCTGGGCTAGACAGACTTCCACTAGCCCATCTTGAGCTAGCACCCTAAAAATAGTGGATGTCATGGCTCTGGCCAAGACTCAGACTAGCCACCCTAGTTAAGACGCTGGGGTCAGGTGCACTTGAGAACCTGAGCTGATGCCCAAGCTGCAATATCCACACCACTGTTTTTAGAATTCTAGCTTGAACCGGTCTACCCAGGGTCAGAGGTTCACTTCCACGTGCAGTGTAGACATACCCAGAGAGAGCCCCAACCCCATTGGATCTTCTGCACCCCAGATGTCGCCAATCCAATTCATTTGCCTTTTTAAAAAAACAACCAACCACCCAGTAAATAGGTCCATGAGTTAAAAATTGGATGCTTTTATGATGTAATAGGTCTACAAAAATTCCTAATTGTCTAGATCAGGGGTGGGCAAACTATGGCCTGCCAGCAGTTTTAATCCAGCCCTCGAGCTCCCACTGGGGAGCGAGGTCTGGGGCTTGCCCCACTCTGGTGCTCCAGCCAGGCAGCAGGGTCAGGGGCTCCACATGGCTCCCGGAAGCAGCAGCATGGCCCCCCTCCAGCTCCTATGTGTAGTGGCAGCCAGGGGGCTCCACTCTGCATGCTGCCCCCACCCCAAGTGCCACCTCTACAGCTCCTGTTGGCCGGGAGCTGCAGGGGCTGTGCCTGCAGATGAGGCAGGGTGCAGAGCCACCTGGCCTCACCTCCACATAGGAGCTGGAGAGGGGACATGCCGCTGCTTCTGGAAGCCGCTTGAGGTAAGTGCCGCCTGGAGCCTGCACCCCTAAGTCTCTCCCAGCACCACTGCCCCAGCCCTGATTCCCCCTCCCAACCCCTTGATCCCAGCCTGGAACACCTTCCTGCACCTCAAACCCCTCAGCCCCACCCTAGAGCCCGCACCCCCCGGATCCCCCTCCCACACCATGAATTCCTTATTTCTGTTCCCACCCCGAAGCCCGCACCCCAACCCCAATTTTGTGAGCATTCATGGCCTGCCATACAATGTCTGTTCCCAGATGTGGCCCTCGGGCCAAAAAGTTTGCCAACCCTGGTCTAGATAAAGTGCTTGAAAAAGTTTCCTTGGGGACTGACAGACTCCCCCCGCCCTCTTTTTCAGACACTTTAACCATTGTGGAAACTAGATATGTTCTGTTTCAGAGTAGCAACCGTGTTAGTCTGTATTCGCAAAAAGAAAAGGAGGACTTGTGGCACCTTAGAGACTAACCAATTTATTTGAGCATAAGCCTTCGTGAGCTACAGCTCACTTCATCGGATGCATTCAGTTACTTTACAAGTGGAGAACTAGTGATGACAAGGCCAATGAACAATTCATTTGCAAACTTAACACCATTAATTTGGGATTGAATATGGACTGGGAGTGGCTGGCTCACTACAAAAGCAATTTTCCCTCTCTTGGTGTTGACATCAATTACTGGGAGTGGACCACATCCACCCTGACTGAACTGGCCTTGTCATCGCTGGTTCTCCACTTGTAATGTAACACTCTTCTCTTCATGTGCCAGTATATTTATGCTTGTATCTGTAATTTTCACTCATTGCATTTGAAGAAGTGTTTTTTTTAACCACGAAAGCTTATGCCCAAATAAATCTTAGTCTTTAAGATGCCACCGGACTCCTCGTTGTTTTTGTGGATACAGACTAACATGGCTACCCCATCTGATATTAAAATATAATTTACTCTTTGAAAGCAGTATTTTTTAAAAGGGCATTTAAAGAAATTTGCCAACTGCCTCAAACACTTCCACGTCACAGACTGGGGTGGTGTAAATATAGACTCCACAGTCAAAGCAAAGCTTAATTTGCATACAATACTAATGCCCTCAAAATTTCGCCACCAGTTGGTTGGAACACACTCCCTTTTGATTTTTGAAAGTTCTGCTTACAACTCTGTAGAGTAAAACTGCACCAGTGTGTTCGCTGGCGGTGGCCTTCCTGATCAGAGGTGGATGATGCAGCTATTTCCCTTTTTTTTAAAAGCGGTTTAGTAATCCACCTCAGCGATAATAGTTTTATTGTGCAGGAGAGGCCATCTGCTGCCTTCATAGCTTCCCTTAGCAACAAAGTCCTGAGTTTCACAGAGACAATCCTCACAGGAAGATTGTAAATTTTAAAAAGTACAATTTAATTTAGGTTTATGCTTTTTATAGCAGGGCAGCCTTGCTAAATATTTAACAGTGTGCTAACTCTGGGGTTTTAATAAAGAGAAGGATCCTATGCCTTGGATAGTGAAGTTTATTCATAGGTGAAAGCGAGGTGGTGTTAAACCAGCCTAGAGATATTTTACCAGTACACACCTTGGATGGATTCAGCCACGCTGGCATTGCATGTGGCTGTTGGATGGCTACATCTGAGAATGCAGCTGATTTGTAAGTATTTATTTGTATTACTATAGCGCCTAGAGGCTCTAGTCATAGACCAGGATCCCATTGTGCCAGGTACTCTACAAACAGAATGAAAAAATGGCATCTGTCCCAACAGTCTTATGATCTACATGTGACAGATGTATGCATCCGATGAAGTGAGCTGTAGCTCACGAAAGCTTATGCTCAAATAAATTGGTTAGGTGCCACAAGTACTCCTTTTCTTTATGTGACAGATGTTATCACAGAGCAGGCTCATTTTGTCCTTTCGTTTTAGTCTCTTAGCTGACTCGGGCTCTTGGTTTGTGAACCCTTCAGACCGGTGTCTGGGAGGCTCGACCAGTCAGAGCCCTTGCACCATGGAGCTGGAATATCGTGGTGTGACGTATGCTATTGTCAATGGATGAAATAAGGCAGCAGGAGGTTCGGTAGTCTGTCACACCTAACCTGCATGGCAGGTACTCCTCGACTTCTGGAACTGCCTTTCTCTTTCTAAGGTAAACAGCTGCTGAAAGCCTTAGCTTAGTGCTGAGTCAGCAGGTTGCCTTATAACGAAGTAATTTCATACAGGCTGCAGTGCCGAGCTAATGCCTGAATTGAGAGTGAGTAGGAATTCCTATTTTAACTGAAAGAACGACAGCTTCCCTGATGCGGCTAAGGAAGGGTGTGCCCTCGAGGAGGTGACAACTGGCTGTATCCCAGCGGGGTGTCCGTTGCTTCATTTGATCCCAGATGAGACAAGTTGGCTAGTATCAAGTAGTTTCAAGGTAAATGTTTCTCTTCACATATAAAGCCTTTTAAGTAATCTTGGTCCGGCCTCTTTTTAGTTTCCCTCTGATCTCCAGGAGAAGCTAACACTACTATCAACTTACTAGCAGTCAGGCTAACCAAGATATAATTTTACAATGAATCTCAAAGACCCGTACTTTTTCTCTGCCAATCAAAATTTTGCTCCCCTTCCTTTTTGGTGAACTTAGTACTTTTGAATGGTGCCACAGTGACAGTCTTAGAAAAGGGAAGTCAATTGGAGGGTGGGCACTTACTGACTGGCTTTTTTTTTTAAAGCAGGCTCAGTATGGTGGGTGCTGAGCACTTCTGCAAATCTGGCCCTTGGAATGAAAGATGGAACTAAAGGTGAAAGGGCCTCTCACCTTGCATTTTGTTCTTCAATAGTTTGTCTGAGGTTGAAGCCTCTTCTGGAAAGGAGAGGGAAAATCAAGGACAGCTTTGTGACAACAGATAAGTTTACATTGGGACTCCCAGCCTTTATGACTTGCAGCAGCTCCTTTAGGCAGAAATATTTGGGACTCTGGTAGATCTCCCCAACTGTCTGGCCTGACATGCTCAAAATGCTACTTATCAGGATTGCCTTTTAACAAGTTTCTGGGTTTTAAGTTGTCTGAAGAAGGTTTTGTGCTGTGATTCTAGGAAGAGTTCAAGTTGGGGGCAGGTCATGGGGTGGTGAAGTTGATGATTTGCAAGAGGTTGTTGGGGAATGGCAAAAACATAAAAGGCCAAAAGGAAAATCCTATAAAGGTAATTAGAGTGGGGACAGATTGGGACCTTCCTGGGCCCTCAGCCAAGCCTAGAGTATGTTTCATTGATCAGCAGAGATGTTAGTCACTGATAGGAAGTCAGAGGGTTAATTAGGCACTAAAGTCTTTCCTAGGTAAAGGTGTGATGATGTATGTGCTACTGTGTATCTGTTAATGGCAATGCAATTCATCTTGTCTTCATTCTGACAAATGATTGGCCAGCCACTAGGTGGCTCTGTGGCCAAAAAAGCTAAACAAGCGAGGAATCCAGCGCTGGGTGTGTACCTATCTATCCTAATCTGATCAACATTGAAAAGAAAAGAAAAGCAAGGAATGGATTTTTCTGAGCTCAAATCCATACACACAATAGAGTGTCCATCCAGAAAACAAGCTTGAATTTCAGAAATTCCCTCTCACCATCAGGTGAACCTAGGAACCCCTGTGTGTGATTCAAGAGCCTCACACCTCTGCAGGGCTAGTGAGCGGGTGCAGATCTTTTCTCTTGAGGCTTCACCCAGTAATTCAGTTTCATCTGTTATTTCCCTCTGGTCTCGCATCCAGGCCTCATCTTCACTAGCCACAGAGCTGTTTAAATGCACAGAATTACAGCAAAACCGGGTTATAAAAACAGCCTGGCTGGCCTGTGTGGAAAGGGTTTAAACTAGAGCTGGTTGGAAAATGGTGAAACTTTTTTTTATGGGACAGGTGTTGACCAGCTCTGTTACTTTCATTGAAAACTTGAAACCATCTACCAGATCTAGTTTGCATGCTAACCTAGTGTTGAAAAGCATGCCTGGAATGGGGGTTAACATACGTGTCTAACAAATGTCTTCTTAGAAGGGTGTGACATTGTAGGTAAAGTAGTGGAGTGGGGCAGCTTTAACCACTCCCAATAACTATGGTTGGGTGTATTTTTTATCACTTTAGAAAAGTTTTTGGTTTCTGCTTGAACAAATTGCAAAGTGTTCTAGGACACTAACCCAGGAGAAGATCTCTGGATTGCCAGAATAAATGTGTTTCCAGGTCAAATCAATTTTAAGTAATTTAAAAAATACAGCTTGGTACTTTTTCCCAAACTGTGGTTGTGGCAGCTTGTACTGTTTACTAAAAGCCATCCTAAAAAGTGAGGTCATCAGTAATGAATTATAGCAGGATTGAGATCTGTTAAACTTTGTAGCCCACTCTCCCCTTAAGGAAATACAAGCATGCTTGGGATCCCACTCTTACCTTCTGTATTCTCCTACCACCTCATCCGTACGCACAGAAAGAGAAAATATTTTCCCATTAAAAACTTAACAAAGCAGTAATGCAAACTTTATGTGTAGTTCTTCTCCCCATTTTAATAAAGATTAAGCTTGCTCCTATAAAGCCCTTGAAGTCCATTAGAAACTCTAGCATGCTAACCACTTGGCTTTCCAGAAGAGCGCTAGAGAGAGTGAGCACTGGTTTTCCCTAAGCACAGCTTGTCTCTGCAGCTGCTGTTTGTTTGACCTCCAGATGCTGTTACTTGACTCATGGCCAGGCTCTGTTCCCCAGGCATGTGTGCTCTGGCATTTAGTGCATGTTTTTTCTGGTTCAGTAACTTTAAAAAATTAAATGATTAGATTCACATGAGGTTTTTATGCTATAGATAGGATTGCTGAGCAGTATTTTAGTCTCCCCTGCTTTCATCTCAGGCTTTTGTATTTCTTTTCATTCTTACCGTTGTCAGTGGCTTTTCATCAGTGCTGGCTGATAAGTTTTCCTGTTCCATAGACTCTGAGTAAATTCCCCACATAATTCCTGATGACAGGAATAGGCCATATTATTGGTATGAAGTTTCAACAGGTACCAAAGGGATGAGTGCACGTGGATTATACTGATATAGCAATCTGTGGGCCATAGAGGCTGAAACGCGGGCAGCTGCAACTGGTTATAAGGTGGTGTGGAGAGGAGGCTTGAGCAGAAACTCATCCAGGCTTCTAGAATCGAATAGGGGGCTCAGCTCTGGGGCACAAATGATGGAGGTTTTGAACAACAAAGAGCAAAAGGTTGTATGGTGGGGAATTTTCAATTTTCAGTGCAACTTTTGCAAAGCACTTGATGTTTCTTCCTCATTGACCCAGATGTGGACCAGCTGCAAGTCAACCTGAAAGCTAAGGCTGATTGCTCTGAAGGGAATTTTCACTCTTCTGGATATTTACAGCCTAGTGCTCTCAAAACTGTGCATGTCTCATTCCTTTCCCACTCCCATCCATACACATGCCTGTGTAATACACAGCCCTCCTCTCAAAGTGCACCCCTCCCGCCTGAAAGTCTATGACCCTGCATCTTACAACACCTGCCACACTTGTACTCAGTCCTGCTCCACAAATGTACTTCTCTTCACTGTGTGTTCTTCACTGGTTACAATGAGAAGCATTTTGCTTTGTCTGGGCGGAGGCGGCAGGGAATGGGTGGCAAGCTACCGCATCTGTTTTGTTAGTCTAATGATACACCGCAGCGTAAAAGCTGCTTCCTGGTCGGTGATAGGCTTTGGCTTACTTACAAAGACTTGGATGGCTGTGGGACAATAGGCAGCAGTCTTTAAACCCCTTCCCACTCCTGTAATATCCTTGATAGCACAGGGATGTGACTCCTGAACCTCCTGTGCTTTCTTTAGGAGTCCATCCTGGTCCCTACCCCTGCTATTGCAAAGCTACCATATCACGGGATCAGTCACAACATGCTAGTAGATGGCACAGCCAAAATATCAGTGGGTCTTGCCTACTCTGCCAGACCAAGCTGTGTTTTAACTGTCTCAGGTATCTTGTCATCTGGTCCTGCAACACAATAGCATTTGGTAGTGTAGATGGGCCTCAGGGTTAACGAATCAGCTGGATTTCACTGGACTTGGTTTTCTTTATTAAAAAGATGGCTTTTAATGATGGCTAGAATTAGCAGAGAACAACAATAGAGTGTCTCTGACATGGAAGCTGCGGAGGGTATATTGTGCATGACGTTCAGGGTTTTTTGTCTACCTGCGTTTTACATTCTAATGAGAGAAGTCTTTATTTTTGTGTATTCATTGGCTGTTCCTGCTGCAGAGAGATTATTAGCCCTGGCTCATGGCCAAATCCTTGCACAAGCTGGCATTGTGCAGCCTTCTCCTGCTCAGCAGAAATGTTCTCAAATAGGATTCCATGAAGAGTGGAGGTTTCCAGCATCAGTAATTAGATGGAGAATTTTGCAGCCCTGGCTGATAAAGGGGGTTTTGTAAGTTGCATGTGTGTGTTGAGGGAAGCTAAGAGAACCACAGGAGAGCACTTTGCTGCTGCTATTGGATTGTATGCACTGAGCATTTAATTAGTTTTTTCACTTTACCTTGCCTTGGGGCTTAAAACACGCTGTCTGCGGTGATGATTTCCCCTGGCTTCGGCTCAGTAGCCAGACTCTAATGTAGCTGCACCAATGCAAACCTCCAGTGTTAACAGGATAAACCACTATACGCTGTGATTTGCCTGTCTCTACCAATGCCTGCTGTCACAATGAGTTAAGTTGGGGTAGATCAAGCCTTTATTTATTTTTTGTATTTTAATAGCACCCACAAACTGAAAAAGTCCCTGCTCAGAAATTTTGCAATCTTCAATAAAGATTTATTTGATTCCACCTAACCCCAGTGAAAGTGAGGGTCAAAGAGGCTGTATGGTGGAGTGGCAAAGGGCACATTAGGGGGAAAGTCAATGTTTTCTGAGGAGATACAAGCACTCATTTTTAATATTGATCTGCTTCCAGATTGGGTGGGTAGGCCAATTAGATGGGGTTATAATGTCTAACAGATTATTTTGTGTCATACTCTTATGGCCCCTATTATGCTATCTGAGCATCTCACCACCTTTAACAGATTTTTTTTCTCAAAGCCCATGTGAGGCAGAGAAATATTATGATCCTCTTCTTAGAAATGGAGAACTGAGGCACAGAGATGAGATGACTTGCCCAAGGTGTCACAGGAAGACAGTGGCAGAGCAGGGAATTGAACTCCGGTCTCAGGGGTCCCAGGCTAGTGCCCTTAACCACTGGACCATCACCATAACACTGCTCATTGCCAAAACACTGACTTTCAAGATGTGGTAATTTACAACATTGAATGTTAATTGCTAGCATAGTGGTTGGAATGAAGGTCCCCTTCTAGAGTAGGCTACTGGTCAGAGGGCTGTTAGGGCTGACACCTTTCAGGATATCCAGGCCACCTTGCTGGATGTCTAAAGCTCAGTTTTAAAAAAGGGTCTGTTGCTTCTCTTGTCGCTTTACTTACCTCTTCTTGCTACTTGGTCTGATTAGTCAAGTTCCCCTGAAACAGCCATTAATCTTCCTTGTTGGGCAGTTTTGTTAATGTACATCAGATCTACTCTTCCTTTGATTTATTGTCTTCTCTTTTTGCCTTTCTCTCCCTTAGTTTTGAAAATTGTTGGCAAGTGAAAAAAGGAAAGAGTAAACTTTGTGAAAGAGATTCCCTCAGTAGCTGGATATTAACTAGGTGCTGGCTACTGATTGATCCAATCCTGTTGCAGAGTCCTGTTCTGCTAGTGAAGGATTTTGATCTCTTATCTGGGAGAGGCTGGAAAGGGTGTAACTAGAAGAAGGATGGTCTCATGGGAAAGATGCAAGACTAGAAATCAGGAGATCAGGGTTCTGTCCCTACCTGTGTCATAGACTTCCTGTGTGACCTTTGGTAAGTCACATGTCACTGTGCTTTATTCCCCATCCGTGAGGATAGCACTGCACTCCCTCCAGAGGCTGCTGTGAGGATAAATACATCAAAGTTTGCAAGCTGCTCCAACACCATGGTGATGAGCACTATAAACATTACTCTAACCAGATGAAATTGAAGACTGATCAGAGGGTTAGTTGGTTTATAACCTTTCATTCAAGAGGTCTGATGATTCCTAGGCATAAACTACTCACACGGCCTGCCAGGCATTGTAGCAGAAGCAGGCAACCTTCCAGAAAGGGAACTTAGCCACTTCTTGCGCCAATATTTTTCTGATTTTAAGTGCGTTGAATGCTTTAAAGCATTCAAAAGAGAAGAGATTCCCACTGGGCACTGACCGCTTCCTAGAGATTTAGGTGCCTGCTGAGTTTCCTGGGACTTTGTCCTTTGCTTCTGGGGATGTAGATAAGGGTTGAGTGCCCTTCCAGCGGTCATGGTGGCTAGAAGATGTTAGAATATCTGAGTTCAATCCAACTTAGATCAAGGCCACCTTACTAGCAATTTAGACCTAGTGGCCCCAAAAACATTTGAGCTGCTTAGATGATAATGCAGAGATAACTTGGAGGCTTTGCTTTGAGGTTTGCTCATTGTGAAATTAACCTAGCATTTCAGAATCCAACATAGCCTGCAGGCCAATCAGCTGCTCTTTCTTTTCCTTACACATCATTACAAGGGAGGAGTGTGGGAACAGTGTTTGTTCATTTTGTTTGCCATAACTTGCTTTTCAGCTGCATCACAAGTAAACAGGCCCCTTCTTCAGGGAGTCTTGTGTTCTTAGAAGAGCTGTGCAGTTAACTAAATCCTGTCTGCCAGGCCCAGCCATCAGCCCACGGTCAGCTACTGTCTAAAGGATACTGTATAAAAGACTGAACAACAGTTAACCATCTAACTAATCCTCCTACAAGGCCCCTGTGACATAACCAGGTGCAATTATTCCCATTTTACAGAGAAGTCAAATGAGGCAGAAGGGGCCTCAGAGGGAGTCAGGAATGGGACTGATTTGTCCTTCTGGCTTGGCTGGAACAGAGCTCCCTTCTAGTTCACCTACTGCAGCTGAAGCTCACTTAGTGTTGTTACAGCCTAAGGGCCCTGAGCTCTGGTTCAAGCCTCCGTTGCAGAGATGTGTAGGGGGATATGGCAAACACAACAGCCTCCTCACCGCTGGTATCTTCCCCACACACCTGGCTCTCCACCCTGACACATCATGCTTATGCCTCCTTCGAGGCGCTGTACTGACTAGCCGTGAAAATGTGAAGTTGCTTTAGAGGCTAGGTGCTGCTAGTACCAGTATCCTAACTAGCCAGGAGCCCTGGTGCTGCAAAGTAACTATGTGCACGTAGCACCCTGTCCGTGCGTGCTTTGGCATCTGCTATATACCTGTATGTCTGAGTAAAGCACAGTAGCAATGGGCAGGTGCAACATGGCCTGAAATGATTTGCAGCAGCTGCATATTCCAAGTCTAAAGTCCCTTTAGTCTTTAGAAAGCTGGGCTTCAATCACTGGCATTTGGGTTCTGAACTTCCACAGCACCCTCCTTTTTGAGGTACAACACTTGGAGCCAGGCCTTCCCCTGGCGTTCTGGCTTCCACTGAGCAGAGCCACTGGGGGCTTCCCCAAAAGAAGCAGCTGCTCTGCAGTTGATAGCCTCCCTAGCAGTTCTCTGAAAGTACAGGTGTGTTTCCATTGGAAGGCCGGGGGGCTGGGAGGGAACGTGATGGTCCCAGAGGGGTGGGTGTGTGTGTGTTTTTAATGTAACACAGTGAGGGCTACAACTGAATCTCTGAGCAGATGGAATTAAATGACTCCTTCAGTGTTGTTTGGCTCATGCAAAAGGGGGCTTGTTTACGCTGTTTCCCATCATGCTTTTTAATAGCTAATTCACAAAGCATGAGAGTGAGAGATGAAAATGCCAGCAGTTCCAGCAGGTAAAGAAGAATGGTTGGAGAGAGATGAGTAGGTTCTTCGTAGAGATGGGTACACACCCATTACCTTCCTTCCCCTTCCTGTCTAGCTGAGCAATCCTGAAACTTTGGCTAACTTAGTTAGGTCTTTGGTATGGGGGCAGAGGAAATATCACCTCTAAGACTAGTGATGGTCCTGATTACAACTGAATCCAGCAGCTCACTCTAGCGAGGAAGGATTAGCCAGTGGTTAGGGCACTAACTTAGGACTTGGGAGACCTGCACTCAAGTTCCTGCTTGGCCCCAGGCTTCCTGTGGGACCTTAGGCAAGTCACTTAACCCCTGTGCGGCACACTGAAAAATGGGACTAATAGCACTGCCCTATCCCACAGGAGTGTTGTGAGGCTAAATACATTAACAACCACAATGTATTCCAGTGCTACCATAACAAGGGTCAGAGAAGTATCTCAGACTAGGTATATGCTACAGTTTATGCCAGCATAATTTGTCACTCAGGGGTGGTGTATAAACCACCCTCTGAATGAATTAAGTTACGCTGGCATAAGTGCCCATGTGCACAGCACTGTCAGTGGGAGAGCTGCTGCCGCTCGCAGAGGTGGCTTTGCTGAGCAGCTTCACCGCACGCACTGCAGTGGCAAGCTGCAGCACTGTGTATGTAGACATGACCAAAGGTAAATAGGACTCAGTCCGGTCCAGTTTAGGATGTAGCGGTGTCACTCGGAGCAGAGTTTTGTTTATTTGCATCTTGCTAGTGGCTGGGTTTGGGTGTGGTGGAAGGACGTAGGAGTTTGGGAAGAGAGGCAATAGATATGTGGGGAGGTAGGGCCTTTTCTAGGTATCTCTTAGGATGTGTTGCTTTATTTTGCTTAAGCGTGTAATTAGTTAATGGAACAAATTTGCCATGGTTCTACTCCAGTGCAGGCATTGGAGAGTCACGAACTCTGAATTTGACCCTCAACACACAAGGCACCCAGAAACCTCCAAGTGTGGAGGTTGGTGGAAATTATAATCATCGTAAGATTGTGATCTGTACCTCTCAACTGCGTTTCCATTCAGGAACTGAATAATCTGCATGTCAGCCAACCACTGGTGCTGTTATCCCCGGTCACCAGCAGGCAGAGCGAGGAGATCACAGGGTGCTTATTGAGGGAGGGGATTCTAGAAGTTTTATTTTCCCTTCTTATTTAAAACAGACAAGTTTTAATTACAGAAAATAAATGGAACGTCGCTTTATAAAACTGCTGATTACAGGTGTTTGCTGCCTGCCTTTCTGCCCTGAAAGCCAAAGATTTCTAGGAGTCGTGTGGAGTTCAGACTTGCTGTTCACCACTGCTGTAAGGGATCTTTCCCACTAAGGATGAGCAAGAGATGCTTTCTATCCAGCACTTGAACAGGGGGACTAACCTGCAAGTCATGGTAAGGACATACAAACCTTGCTTTCCTGTGGAGTCTGCCATCCTGCATTTCTACCACTTCCTCCACTCTGGTGCTGTGTTTCACATTGATCTGGAGGAGTGGCTACTAAACACCCCTCTAAGAGAGATGCTCCCCTCTCAGAGAGCATCATATATAATCACCAGGAAGGGTGCAGTGAGATCCCCATGCTGGTGCCCTAGTGAGGACACCACCAGTTCAGACACAAGAAGCTTTGCTAGCTTAGGTTAACACAAATCAGTTATTTGGATAAACTAGCCTGAATGCCTGTCTTTTCTCTCTTTGGGAAACTGCTTGTTACTATCTTGTATCAGAAAAATGGTTCACTGAGTTATCAGAATGTCTGCTGCATTCAGTGAGATACCACAGGGCCAGGCTCTGCATCCTGCCTGCTCTCTGTACCATGGCAGTGCATGTTTATGGTGTCTCATCATGACACAGAGTTCTAGGTTTGGTTCATCCTGACTTATTTCCTGTTTTGTGTGGGACAGGGTGTTCAGTTTTGCAGGGTAGGACTCCTGGAGAGAAAAAGAGCTGACAAAAGTCATTTGTCACTCTCCTGAGACCCCCCTTTAAAAGGATCTTTCCATGGGTTTGGATGGTAAAGTCCTGTTTTTTTTAGGTTGTTTTTTTTATTTTAAATTGGTAAATCCAGAAACCCAGCAAATGCACCTGGCCTGATGGCATTGGGATCAACTGGCAAATGATACCAAGGGACTAGAAGATCATAGTAATTAGTGATGCAAAAGACATCACAGGTCATTGAGAGCATCTTCTTACCCCTTCAGCTATTGGCCCTTTGCTGAGAATGCCAAGAAGGCTGGTAACAGTTGCTGGGATGCTATTTATAATGTGCATACAGTGATGGCTTCAGACCCAAACTTAAACTCATTTTTCATAGGCCTGGGGCATTGCGTCTGCCCTGGGCTAGATTCTGTATACAAGAGCCAATGTCAGAATCAGAACAAAGAATTAGTATGATGCAGGGCCTGAAACACACACAGGGGATCAGAGGTTAGGCTTATAATTCGTGCTCTGGAGGCTTTCAAATAAGCAGCCTGGCTGTGAGGGTTTGTCTCTCTGGCAGTGTATCAGCAGTCTGGCCCAAAGTCTTTGTTCCCCTGTTCCCTTTGCTATTCTGCATCTCCCTTTCTTCATGAATTGCATTCATTTGGCAAGATAATTCAACCCCACCCCCCAATCTCCTGGGTAAAATGAGAAGCATAGATCTGACATAGAAACATAAAAGGTGGGATGTGTAAGCTGGGAGGGAGCCATGGCACCATTTTGACAGTGTAGAGATTTAATGGGGAGGGGAGTTCTGGATTTTGCAACCTTTACAGTTGCTTCTGTGTGTGTGTTGGACCCCTGAGAAATCTTCCCTACCCGCTTCTCTTTAGGCCTCACCTTTCCAGCAAGGTGGATCAGGCAGATCGCCCTTCACAGTCTATCAAAACTGCTCCTTAATAGGCTGCAGGGGTTGCAGTTCAGTGACTCAAAATATGTCTTTCAGGGACCGAGCAAATAGCCTCGATAGCTCTCCCTCCAGGGACTGTGTGAGCTGCATATGCAGCCATCCTTTCTCCAACCAGGGATGAGTGCACTGCACAAAGCATAAATATTTACATCCAAGCCTGAAATCCCAAGGAAAGAGGGTTTCTAACAGACCTGCTGTGGGCATCTTAGTGGCGTCTGCTTGCACAGCCATGCTTTTCTGGACAGAGTCCTGCTCTGGCAGGAGTTGGGGCCAGCTGCAAGTGCTATGGAATCACGTAAAGGCCTCGCAGAACCAGATGCAGCGGTATCACTTCTGCCAGGGTGACAACCACGGGTTACAAAGGAGGCACGTGCATCAAGCGCTTGTCTCAGTGAAACAGACCCCGGTGATGGAGCGAGAGCAGAGCTCTGCTTCTGGGTGGAGATGCCAAGGAGTTCTGTGACTTCACTGGGGCAGGGCACAGCCCTGGACAGCGACTACATCGCTGCAGGGCCTCCTGTTTCTTTCTCTGACAGTAGTAACATGCCGATGATAGAAGGGGCTGTGGCAAACATGTGACAGGTTCCAAGGGTAGAAAGGGAGACATGTAGGTAAAGTCTAATGTCCATCCGTTCAATATGGGTCAAATCCTCCTTCAGGCAAACCTGAAGCTGATGGGAATTGTAACCATTGGAGGTTCATTTGAATAAGGGCCCCTGGGATTTTGCCCTCTGTGCCTGGTGAAATGTGTAAGGTGGATGGTTGAAATAAGGCATTAATCTACATAGAACACATCTTGGCTAGTCATTTAGGATGAGGCGTTTTGTTGAATTTTCATTCTCTTGTATTTGGCCTGTGGAGGAATGTGTCTGCCACAGGTCAAACACAATAGAATGGAAAAGCGGAAGCATGGCAGAGGTGAAGAGCAGGGAATAGAAGCATATAGAAATACTGGAATGGTGTAAACGTGAACCACGGAGAGAGTTGATGCCTGCATGTTCCACCCTAAATCTAAGGCTGAAAGGGAAATGTAGGGTAAATAGCAGGAAAAAAGCCAAGACAGTGCATTAGGCTGTGGCTTAGGCTTCCAAGGGAATTGGTGAAAGCCTATCTGCATGGCTTGCAAGTGCTGGAGGGCCTCATTGCTCTCTGGACTAGACAAAGTGCTGGCAGATGTACTGGCAGGGGAAGAGTTCTGCCCTGGCAGAAGGATGGACTGGATGTTTTCTGTCTGTCTCTTCCATCCCTAACTTATTCTGTGTGACTCTCTGCCTCCCTCCTCAGTTACTATATATAATGGCAGGCTGCCCTGTCACATTTCTCCTCCCTTCTGCATGTTTCCCAACAGACAGAGGGGTCATTTGTTAGCATGGATCTGACCCCTACATGTTAAGTGTCTTTGTTCTATTGGAGACAGGATAATAGATCCCATCAGACCATGTTACTATTGCATTGGTACCCAGGCAAATGGGGAAAATACCAAAAAAGCCTGGACATTTGATTACTTAAGAGACTGAAATGTTGCTAGCTAGATTTTTTTTTTTTTGTTCCATTTACCAAGAGTTAATTTAACATGAGAAGCTCAGTTTTCAAATTCTCTGTCTAGTTTAGGACACAAGCTCCCAAATTCCTATTTTCGACATCCACTGCAAATGCTAGTTTGAGGCCTCCAATGTCACGCTGGAATGCTGTGAAAGAGAAGCCTCTGTCTGAGCATTGGCCTCACAAAGATTCCCCCTTCCAGACCCTGAACAGTTCCTTGGCAATTATCCTTTAAACCGTGGTGTACCTTTGGAATATATTCTGCCTCAGGAAACAGGTCATTCACAGCATCAATTATAGAGGACTGAAATACCAGGGGAAAATCAGATCTTATATTCTTCTTGGAGTATGTGCCATTATGGATTCCACACTGAATGTGCAAGACCAGAGACTTTTGAATAGCAATGCCCAGTTGGGGCCATACTTTTGCTCTTTGCCTCTTCAGGCTCCTAGACAAGGGCATAAAAGATAGAGCAGTTACACCCATCCCTGAGGCCTAATCTACACCTAAAAATTAGATCAACCTATCTACATTACTCATGGTTGTGAGAAATTTTGCACCCTGTGTGGGGTAGTTAGGTCAGCCTAACCCCAACTGTAGATACAGCTAAGTTGATGGAAGAATACTTCTGTCAACCTAGCTACTGCCTTTTGGAGAGGTGGATTAACTACAGTGTCTTAAAACCCCCTTCCAGGGACGTAGGACTCAGCTTTGCTGCTGTAGCAGCTGTAGGGCAGACATACCCTCAATTCCTTTGGAATTTGATGTCGATGGTAGCTAAGGGCTCTGAGAAGTGGGAATGGAAGGCAGGTCCTGGGATCTGTCTGGACTGCTCCATCTTGAAGAACCACAGGCTCGGTAACCATGCTTTACTTCAGCCCAATTGCTGGCTCTCTGGGACTCTATAAAACCTGTGGAAAATCACCCTAATTCTAGACTATGCTCAGCCCTCGTGTGCAGTCAGTGGAATCCATTTAAAACAGGTCATTCTATTTCACAATTAGCTACATTTTGTCCCTTGGTCATATTTTTTGCATTGTGGCTATAAATATCTGTTGCACAGAAAAGTGCGCCATAGTCTGTGAGCTGTGCGTTACTCGTGACAAGGGCCATGGAGCGATTATTTTTATTTGTATTACAGTAGAGCCCAGAGGCCCTTCCTGAGATCAGAATCCCGATGTGCTAGGCATTGCTGAGACATATAGCATGAGACAGGCCCTGCTCCAAACAGAGTATAGTCCACATAGGCAGGACAATCGTGGAAGAGGAACGGAGGCACAGAGAGGGAAAGTGACTTGCCCCAGATGACACAGCAGGTCTAAGGCAGAGCTTGGAATGGAAGCCACCCAGACAAGGTCCACGTTTTGGTGGGTGTGATGGGGTCATCGGTCTTCAAGGAGCAGATCCCAGCCGAACTCCACTAAGTACCGAGATGTGCTCTCCTCCACTCCTGTTATCCCCTCCCCTCGTTAGGCCTGGTATGTGCTGTGATGTCCTCTGTGAATTCTTAACAGTCCCTGGGCTGGATCTCCAGCCAGTGCAATGCACAAAAAAGGGGGCAACTGATCAGGGCTGGCGCCAGCTTTTTTTCCACCCCAAGCGGCAAAGGGAACAAAAAGGAAAAAAAAAAAACCCGATCTGAGCCGCCGCTGAATTGCTGCCAAAGAGGAACAGAGGGAATGAAGGACTTGCCGCCGAATTCCCGGACGTGTTGCCCCAATAACTCACGGAGTGCCGCCCCTTTCTGTTGGCCACCCCAGGCACCTGCTTCCTTCGCTGGTGCCTGGAGCCAGCCCTGCAACTGGTGTAGAACAAAGGGAATCACTGCCCTTCCCAAAGTGGAAGGAATGGTGAAGTGTAGAACTCGAATTGCTTCAGAAACAGCAGCAAACTGGCGCTGGCCTGTGTGAAAACAGGTGGGGTTTCAGAGAGAACAATCGTGCAGGGCAAGGAAGTGGGGGCCACGCTAACCCTATATTTCTGCCAGGGAGCAGATCTGTTGGACCAGAAAGGGAGATGAAGCTGTTGTCTCTTTCCTGCCTCCCACATCTTTGTGTGACTCCATGGACTTTAGTAGAGTCACACCAGGCATGAATTTGGCCCATGCTGTTTCAATCTATCTAGGGTCTCATACGCCTCCCATCACTGCAGTATCCACACCCCTGTTTAGTTCACAGCAGGACACTGAAACAAGGCATGGGCAGAGCATTAGGAAGGGATTGGAAGGAACAATGCTGTCTAAACAGAGAAGTGACTGAGTGGATTACTGGCTGCAATAGGCCTCTCCCCTCTCTGTGGGCCACAAGGCACTTTTTCTCCACCAGTCCCAACACACATACAAAAGCTGAGTGTCATGTGAACATACAATGCCATAGTGAGGATTTGCACAAGCATAAATGAGATCAGAATCTGATCCAGTTTAATAGATTCATGGAAATGTAGGGCTAGAAGGGTCTCGGAGATCATCTAGTCCAGACTGTGTGCTGAGGACCAAGCATACCTGGACCATCCCTGACAGGTGTTTCTCTAACCTCTTCTTTAAAACCTCCAAATGCTGGGGATTCCATGAGCTCCCTAGGTAACCTGGTCAAGCGCTTTGCTATCCTTATGATTAGAAAGTTTCTCCTAATAGCTAACCTACGTCTCTCGTTGCAAGTTTCCCTTTCTGAGTTTCCTGAAGGAGAACAAAGTAGTTCACTAAAATATCCCTCAGCGAATCACGCTTCAGTCAAGATGTTTGATGCATTCCTGATTTTCCAAAGAGCTGGCCTGGCTAACAAAGCACAGAGTGTATTTTTAATAGCTACCTAGCTCCATGCAGCATCAGCCTGGCCTATCAGTTCTCTGCCAAGGAGTAAATATTTGGTTTCATCACAGTGATAAAACAAATTCCATTTGTTTGTTAAGAATCATCCCTTACTGCCTAGGAGCTCAGATTACCTGGCTCCCAAGCAAGTGCAATCAATGGCTGTGCTGGCCCCAGCATGTTGTAATGACAAGAGGATACAGTCAAGACTGTGAGAGTCAGACTAGACTTTCCTTCTTATTTCTGATAAATGTGTGTGATTGACTGGAACAGGAAGGGAGATGGCATCCAAAACCAATGAGTGTATTTCTCCCTTGTTTATTATACAAAGAAACAAATGGAAGTAGAATTGGTGCCTTTAGAAGCAACCCTAAAATAAGAAACCAGCATTCCTTCCCCTGGGGAGAAAAACAGATACCTGCCAACTACTTGCTATGAAGAATGAATATAAATAAATAACCGTTTCAGTGTAGGAAAAATACCTTGACAGGTTCCACTCTGAAGTACATTGTATAAAAATAAATTGTACAAGCTGGTGCTTCCAGCTGCTCGCTGCGTTACCTCTTGGAAATAGTTACTCGTCATTTCTACAGAGCCACAGGTGTGTATGGCGCTTCATAGCATACGCCTATGCCAAAGATCTGACAACCTAGACAATGTGAGAACCCATACAGCTTTATAAACTGAAACCCCCTGGGGCTAAGGGGAAAGTGCAAAAGAAGGAAGGCAACCTCGGGACGGGCTTCACCAGTTCCACTCAGCAGAGGTGGACCAATTGCTCTGGATCCAAGAAGAGCTGGCTTTCACCTGGGTCTGAACCCAAACACAATTTGGTAGGTTGCTAAAATCTTATTTGCAATATTGTTACTTCTTCGGTATCCCGCTCTGTAAGCTCCTCTCTCCCCTCTGGCGTGGAGCACCTCTTTCCTGGCTTTGCGCTGCTCCCCATTCCCAGGGTTCATGGAGGTGTTTCTGAGGGGCATGCTCTCCCCTTTCCTCAGGACCTGGTTGGTACTTACACTGAAGTGAGCAGGCTCAGCCCTGCTCTCTGCCGCAGTGTTTGTAAAGCCAGAGGGACTCTGCTGGTGTCAGTGGGTGAGGCTACACGGCCGTAACAGAGCTCAGGAATTTGCCCAGTGTACTCCCTCTCACGGGGGATGCCTCTGAGTTGCACAGCCCAGGCATAACCAGGGTGGGCTCTGCCTGCTTACCTTCCAGAAGACACCAGCCTCTGCTGTGAGTGAGTCCCCCTCCCCCGGTCACACCTACTGCGATCTGACAGCTGGGCCAGCACTCCCATCAGGGTCACCTCAATTAGTTCCCCCTAGTAATGGCTGATTGAATAATTAGCTAATCAGGAGAGGCGGGGGGAGGGGGGAGAGGTAAGGAACTAATTAGCCCTCAGCTGACCAGCCTGCCTGGAAGGAGGTGTTACAGAGGAAGAGGACAGGGCTAGGTGAGCTGGAATGAAGAGTGAGCAAGAGCTGTGCCTTCCTAAACGCCTTTCCTCAGAGGGCCCTAGCAAAGAGGCTGAAGGAAGCAGAGATTAGAAGTTAAATAAATTGGTTAGTCTCTAAGGTGCCACTAGTACTCCTTTTCTTGTTAGAGCTGTGATGTTGCACTGGATGGGTTTGGAATAAAATGTAGCCTGCCTACAAGAAGGAAGTGGGTCTGAGCAGTTTGTGGGGCCCTGTTGCAGTGGGCCCCAGAGCCCCTCTTACGCTCTACCCTGGGAAAGGCTAGTGTAGGCCACATTCTCCACAGGTGTCTGGGGGGCAGCTTCCACTGAAGCCTACTCATTGCAAAAAGGATTTCACCCTTTATCTTTATTGGGCCATTAGCTTCCCTCCCTATTTTTCTATCACCTGTATGCTGGCTGGCCGACCAGATCTTCAGAGGCAGACACTAGATTTCTGTGACTGAGCAACCAAGTGCACACCTGTGAGTGAACATCACTCTGATGCAGCTCAGACAAAGACCATCCTGAGGGGGAGTATCTACAACTGTTGGACCTACCAGCTGCTGCCATGGATTTCCTGGTTCATAGTATAAAACCCAGCTAGAATCAGGAGGAAATTTCCCCTCTGGCTCAGCATTGCACAGTGAGGTGCATTAGAGGATTTTACGCTCCTTCTGGGCGAGAGGAATTGGAATAAATGGATAATTGATGTATTCCAGAATGCTGATTCTACGCAGGCAGCCAAACGAGCTGGTATCAACAGCCCTGATAGACTCCCATTAGCCTGCTTTAAGGACATACATACAAAATCTAAGGGATCATTAGATTCTGGGTGATGAGCCTTAAGTTCCTACACTTGGATGCCTGTGACTATTTTTGAGGTTTATGGGAAAATTGGTTGACACACAAATGATGCTGAGTTAAAGTAACTGGCATACACAAGCTGAAAGGCCATTCAAGGTCTATGAAAGATGAGCTTGTAGATTAGTTTCATGATGTTAACAGCGCTGGTATTGTCTAGCAGTTCAGACAAGAGACTAGCATCTTGCACAACGGGGCCCTAGTCCTGATCAGGGCATCTGGGTTCTCCTGTAGTATGAACCAAAGTGCTGCAGTGTGCTAAGAGAATTGCAATGGTGCTGTTCATGTAAGCAGTGCCCACCAGGGCCTCTCCTGGCCTGCCTGGGCATTGCGCCAGGACCACTGGCCTATATTTTGCAGCCAGTGCACTACTAACTAGAGACACAAATAATCCAGACGCTCACACGCAGTGTTAGTGCTTCACTCTCGTGCCCAGGAGAACCGTTTATTGTGTTCACATACAGCATGGCAATGTGGAAAACAATCTTGCATCGCTGGTTTGGTTTCCTGGATGGTGCTGGTAATGGTGACTCAACCGTTCCCCTCATATCCAGAATATTAGGAAACCCTGGCTAGAGATGGTCAGACGTACGGCACGTCTGACAAGGAGCAACCCAAAGTTCTGCTACAGTTTGAGTCGTGCCCAGCTGCTTGGCCACATCTCGCCACCCTAGCCCCCACCATAATGGACTTTTTGGTGAGCTTGTTTCCTTCCTGCTGTCTTTTGGGTTTGATTTGTTTGTTTTGTACAAAAGCACAGTTTGTAAAATCGATCATGTTAATCCACAAGGAATGGCTATTCCCTCCCCTCCCCCCCAATCAACACCCCCGCCACACTCCCACCAATGCACACACATACCCTGTCCCTAAATATCCTGACACTGCAATTCCATGTCACGTGTCCTCCCCCGGCCTGCACACTCTGTTGGGCCTCTGATTGCAATTCCCTTTGTTTGGACATTAATACAAATCACACAATGAAAATAAAAATTGAGCCAGGCTCAAGGGGAAGACACGCTCTGCTGGGCTCTGACTCCAGTCTCTGATGCATTCAACAAAGTCTGACAGAACCTCGACCCTTGGGGGAGCTCCCATCTCACAACTCCAGATCTCAGGACCCAACAATGACAGGACAAGGAGGAAAAGGAAGAAAGGAAATAACCTACGTGGAGACATTGCTCTTTGTTTAGGTTTTTTCTCCCCCACCGCTCCCCTCAATAGCCTCTGGGGAATATGCCGAATCCTACAGCTCATTTCCCATCTTCCAATGAGATCCTGCTCTGAGGCCAGGTTCGCTGTGAGTATCAGCTTCCTGTTTGGAATGGGGGTGATAGATTTGGCAGTGGGGGAGGGGGAGGCAAGTTTTCACTGAGAACACAGCAAGTCTGGGATGTCAGTGAAGGCAAGAGAAGCGCCAAAGGAAGCCGGTGAAGCTGGCCTTCTGCATTGTGTTTGTACTCTGAGCTCTCCTTGCCGCGGCATCAGTCCAACAGCTAAGGCCTGCCGCTGAATCACCTTTCGCAGCACTGCTGGGGGAAGTCACACGGGGTGTCCTTGTCTTCAGCCACGCCCCCCTCCTCCTCCTGGCAGCTGGCCTCATGTCCGCTGGACAGCTCGGCCTCGCAGTCGAGGGACTCATAGATGGTAGGCAGCGTGGTCTGCTGGCTGACGCGCTTGCGCAGGCCCACCAGCAAAGGCTGGGGCATGGAGGAGACGTCCACATTGTTGCCAAGGTCTATCCAGGCCAAGCACGGGAACTTGTTCAGGTCCTTCATGGTGTCCGTCAGCTCCTTCATGGTGGCTCGGGTCAGCCGGTTGCCGTTGAGGGAGAGGTGAGTGAGTTTGGGCAGTGCCCAGAAGAAGGGCAGGAGCAGGCGTACCATGTCGTCGGTCATCTCGGTAAAGCTCAGGTCCACTGCAGTGAGGTTGTCCCCGTTATTCTGTAGGTAATAGGCCATGCGATGGACATCCCGCATGGTCAGGGGAATCCCCGATAAATCCATGGAGTCCTGGCTCAGCTTCTTCTGCAGGCTGGTCTTCAGGCTAAGGAGAGGGAGCATGTTAGAAATATGGACACAGGGAGGGGAGGGAGCTTGGAAACTGAGCCCAAGTAACATTTCCTTGGACAGGACTTCCCTTACTAGATGTCTTGCTCTCATGCATTTCCTCTTGGCTAGCCTTAGCCACAGGCTTGCTGGTCCACTGCACAGAGCTCCGTGGGAATGATGAGGTGCGTTTTAGTGGAGGAGGAGGGGCAGGAATATGTCCAATAATCAAGTTCTAAAATGACTTTAATTAACTTCAAATCCTTGCATCTCGGATTCTGCTTTACAAAAGCACATTCGCCCTAACTGCGGTGAAAACCCTTAACAAATGGACAGGTCTGCACTGCTCTGCGTCTGTGGGTTTGCTGGGTCCCTAATCAAGTGCAGCGGGCTCCCAAGCCTCAGGGCTGTCCTTGGAGTCACCTGCTGTGGAGCAATTTCCCCACCCTAGGGCCCTGATGGCTCTAACTTGGCGCACAGGAGTCGCCCCACTGAAGTCAATGGGACTATTCGCATGCTTCATAGGCACCTTGCTGAATTGGGGCCAACGAATAAACAAGCCCTTTCTAGCCCCACTGCTCTGCAAGCCTGTGCTCAAGGAAGTGGCCAGGGCCTGTGCACGCCTCGTTGCAAAGCTTTCAGAGGAAGCAATGGGGATGCAGAGAAATGCAACTTGCAGGAGACAGGACAGTCACAGTGTTCTTGGAGCTAGCAGGAATCCTTAGGCTGTCGCACCACCTACAGAGCCCTGCTCCATATTCCAGAGCCGATGCTGTTATCCCATATGCTTCCGTCTATAACAATCCCCCATGAGCAGCTGTATAGAAATGTGTACGAATGGCTACGCAACATCTAAAGGGCACACGGGACTCTAGGATACTCGCTGAGGCGTCACAGAAATATGAGCTGGAAAAGGCCTGCCAGGACGCCCCATCCGTCTCCCTGCCCATGAAGAATTAGTCCCTGCTCAACACCTACTCGTCTTTGTCTGGTCTAGGTTTAAGTGACTGTGCACTTCCCTGGGAAACTCTCCCCCACTGAGAAGGCCGAGCGTGGAAAGCTCTGATCTGAAATGTCCAACAGCGGCTGTGCTGACTCAGTAAGAAGTAATAACAATAATTATCATCTTACATTCATGTGGCACTGCTCAGCCTGAAAGATCCCCAAGTGCCTGACACACACACGTGCGTGGCCTTGGTTACCTGCTGTGCGACTCCACTGGTTGTGTAGTAGGTTCGCGAAGGGTATGTAGGAGGGTTGACTGTGTGTATACTCCCATCCATCACACAGCCACCCCAGAGGCCTAATACTCCGTGGCCTGATGGTGACTTGAGGAGTCATTTGCACATGTGCAAAGGGAATGTCAAACCTACCACATCACAACTCTCTGCTTGCTTACCCCAGTGGGGGTATGGACGACCCGCTTCGTACAGGATCAGCGACTGAGGTACAAGGCTGTGAAAAATCAGGAGCACAAATTGAACGGCCCCTTTATGGAAATGCAGCTGCCATTGAACTTGTGGTGGGAATTTAGATGGGCAGTGCATAATCCTCCATATCGGGGTTTGGCCAGGTCCCTGGGTTAATCCCCCTACTCTTTTGAAAACTGCCAGGTGAGATTTAATACCCCCTCCCCAAGTGGGTGCAACTACTGAAAGAATCACATTTGTTTAGTCCGTCTCTGAAAATGCCATACAATATTGACAGAGGAAGGCAGAGGATCTGATCTGGCCTGGGGCTGCTGTGTAAAACCTCAAACACAGACAAGGATGAGGCATTTATTGACGCTCTTTAAATCCTTCAGCCGTGCTGGGTATTTGGTTGGGCAGCAGATTTAAATGTACGCTGATTTGCCTGAACGAGGCTAGGGCCAGGCACACTGTTCCTAGAGCATGGGTCCTAGGTTCAATGGGTTGGATGGGGCGAGGCACCAAGTACACTGGGCTGGACAGAAGTGATAACATGATTGATGGGGTTTGAGTCTCTGGTGTAAATTAGGAGTGGCTCCAGTGGTGTAAAATGGGGGTCAGTGAGGGCAGAAGAAGAGGGTATAATTTAAGACTAGATATTATGTGAGGAGCTCGCACGGGCCAGGCTTCCCCTTCCCCTCTTGTACAGAGTCGTGCAGCAGCCATTCATTACTACCCCGGTGCCTCCCTCGGTGCAAACTGCAGCAATCAGTCACGGATCCCACTCCGCCTGGAGCAGGTGCCTTCTGTCTCGCCTCAGCAACAAGCCAAGACCCAGAGGAGGCCTTAGCAAGCAGACAAATTGTCTTCCCAGAATTGATTCTCCAGCCAGGGCTGCTGCTGGCTGAATTCACTTAGCCATCCTCCCTCGGTCCCAGCCCAGTCTCTCGCCCCCAGTGCCTGCCTGTGTCTTTCACAGTGGTGCTGAGCTTCCTTGCTTCAGCCCTCTGGGCTCCCTCTGGATTTCAGAGGCTTCAAAGGTGCGTCCACTCCCTCCTCCCACCCCTTTTTCTGTGTTGGAGTCTCCTTGTTTGCTTTCAATGAGCCTGTTTAGGGTAATGCTGTGGAAGCTGCAGCAAGAAGCTGACACAGCTCTCCCCATACCCAGCTGTTTTAACAGGTGCTTGGCTACACGCTAGGCATGGAGCGCTCTCTCTCTCCCAGGGCCAGACCTGGGACTCCTCAACCTTGAGGAGCACAGAGTGATCTGCTCACAGGTGTCTCTTCCCTACCTGCTTGAAGGAGTCCTGCCCTGTTCTGAGAGACAATGGAAAAAAGCTGATTTACACCAGTCGGTTCTGGGCTTGGTGCCCGTTTTGCTCATGCACCCTCCCTGGCTGTCATTTTTGGGGAGTAAAATCCTGGCAGAGGGCACTATGCCTGCCTACTATGGCAGAGGGCGCTTCAGAGCCCAGCCATAGCACTGCATTCACCGTGGGCTTCGCATTGTAATGCCCAGACCGAGCCCGGAATGCTTTTATCCTTGTGCAGCAGAAGAGAAAAATACCAGCTTATTCCCAGAGAAATGGGTCCTCTATTATCTCCTAACTTCTTAGTAAAAATGGCCTGAAAAAGGCAACCCCTGAAAGCTTTTTGTGAGACAGAATAGGTGCATAATCACCACGCTTTCCATTCCCCCAGCACAGTGCTTTGGCAGTGGTAGGCCAGGTCCTCTGCTGGCGTCGATTGACCGAGCTCTAGTGAAGTCAATATGCCATTTGCACCAGTGGAGGATCTGCCCCATTAATAGAGAGATGGAGCACACACTTGTGATCTCTACAGCAGGCTGGGTGTGAAGGAATTCGCCCTCCCCCCCTTCCCCAGCTGTGGAGCGGCTCCCTGGGGGGCAACGACTGCTGGAACTGTGCACCAGTGCACCTACTGGCCACCCCGCTCCCCCAGCAATCCATCCCCTGTGCCTAGGCCTGGCATGGCCTCCCAAAATCTTGCAGAGAAAAGTCACACTCTCCTGAGCAAGGAACACAGGCAAGAATGATCAGCCCCCTGGGCAGGAGAAATCAAAATGCCTTCTGCCTTCAGTGGCAGAGTGGGCCTAGGCACGTGATGGTGACATGCCTGCCAGTCTGACAAGCACCATCCAAGCCACTGGGCCATTAAATGTCTCTTCTCCATTGTGAGTGGCCTGGCTCTCCCCATGACCCCATTCAGACCACTGGCAAAGCCCATCCCACAATCCTGGACCCTTCTCCCTGGGGTCTCTCTCCTTGACTCCTTCTTCCCGCTCCCTGGGAAGGCCCAAACCTGTTCCCACTGAAATCAGGGGCGGTTCTGCCATGGCTTCAAGTGGAGCAGGCCCTTCATACTGTTCCATTAATGGGGGCTGCTGGTCAAAAGCCACCTCCCACCCTACAACCTCTGTATTGGGCACTGGTGCGACCGCTGTTGGAATACTGTGTCCAGGTGTGGTGCCCACGCTTCAAGGATGCTGATAAACTGGAGAGGGTTCAGAGAAGGGGGGGATATGATAGAGGTATATAAAATCATGAGTGGTGCGGAGAAAGTGAATAATTACTTTCCCATAATATACTTGTTCCCATAGTATAAGAACTAGGGGCCACCAAATGAAATTAATGGGTAGCAGGTTTAAAACAACTAAAAAGTTCTTCACTCAGCGCACAGTCAACCTGTGGAACTCCTTGCCTGAGGAGGTTGTGAAGGCTAGGACTATAACAGGGTTTAAAAGAGAACTAGATAAATTCATGGAGGTTAAGTCCATTAATGGCTATTAGCCAGGATGGGTAAGGACTGGTGTCCCTAGCCTTTGTTTGTCAGAGGGTGGAGATGGATGGCAGGAGAGAGATCACTAGATCATTACTTGTTAGGTTCACTCCCTCTGTGGCACCTGGCATTGGCCGACAGGCTACTGGGCTGGATGGACCTTTGGTCTGACCCAATATGGCCGTTCTTATGTTCTTAAGAGCCAGGAGAATGATTATCGCTACAAGGCAGGTTTTCTAATCTTTTAGAGGCAAGGAGTTCAATCAATTTAGCTTAACAAACAGAAGGTTGAGGGGTTACTTGACTACAGTCTATAAGTACCTACAAGGGGAACAAATATTTAATAATGGGCTCTTCAGTCTAGCAGAGAAAAGTCTAACACCCTCCAGTGGTTGGAAGTTGAAGCTAGACAAATTCAGCTTGGAAATAGGGTATAAATTTTTAATGGTGAGCATAATTCACCAGTGGAGCAATTTTCCAATGGTCATGGTGGACTCTCCATCACTGACCATTTTAAAATCAAGATTGGATGTTTTTCTAAGAGATCTGCTCTAGGAATGATTGTGGGACAGTTCTCTGGCCTGTGTTCTACAGGGTGTCAGACTAGATGATCATGATGGTCCCTTCTGGCTTTAGACTCTATGAATCTAAAACTATCCCACCCACAAGATGACTGGTGCTGAGCTCGCTCTTCAGCTTGCGTTTCCCAGATGTCTCCCTGGGCCCTGCGTCCCCCGCAGCACTGCAAACCGGGCTGTTTGAAACTCATGTCGCCCCCAGGCACCTGCCTTGATTCCTTACGAACCCAGGAAACCACAGGACCAAGTGTAAACATCCTCCCTACAATGTATGTCACCTTCCCCTCGGACAGGAAAACAGGGCACGCTGGCCAATAGGGGACGAAGCAGCACGCTGGGCATGCTGGTTCCTGGGCATCGACACACTCTGGGGGAGGCAGCCACTTGTGGTGGAAAGAGTGCTACAAGAGACAGGCTTCAGCCCATCTGCATTCCCCCTGCCTCCCCCTGCTTTTCTCCTGGATAACAAACAGCCTCTCTGCATGCTGCCTCAGTCAGCGCTCTGGCTTCCTGGAAACTGGTGCTGAACGAATGCAGGAAGCTTCGCAGCTGTAGATGAAAGAATCAGCCAACAAGTAATTAAGTCTTGTCTACCAGGAATTTGCAGATCCCTGCCTCTGGGACCCGGCCCACTTCCCCTCAGCCTCTCGACGCTTTGGGTCATTGAGGATGGCTTGGCTCGTGTCCATCAGCGCCGATTCCCACCGCTGGCCCTGCTCAACTCTCCGCTCTCTCGTCAGCTGCACGCATCGTGCAATGCCGCAGCGGCTCAGCTTCACTTTGTCACAATGCGGGGATTACAGAGACTCCCTTTCCCACAGCTGCAAGGGACGCTTGGCTTTTCTCAGGCAGCACTAACGCCCAGGCTCAGAAGGGCTTGTTTCCTTGGCTGGCGGGTGGAGGGCTGCCCTGGTAGCTTGCCAGAAGCCTGAGGCTCACCCTGGTTCCGTATAAACGGGAGCACGCTGCAACCTGAGAGGTGGCCAGCAGAAAAGGCAGACCCCAGCATGCAATGTTTCAACCCACCTGACCTGTGTTGGGGACACCAGTGTTTCTGCTAAGGGAGGGGTCTGCATAGGATTTCATGGGGCTCCCTAACTGACGCCCGCACGGGCTGCATTGCTGAGTGACATGGGCCACGCCCATCCCTCCTCAGCTTTCCCAGCTGGACGGAGACTGTTGTCTGAAGCCAGGTCTAACCACACACCCTGCCTCCAAATCCATAAGCTGCCTGGGCTTCTCAATCCCTTTGTCCTGCTGAGCCAGTCCCGACTCCCAGCGCAGCCCCTGCCAGCTGTGATTTCAGCTGCCAGCGGCACCCGCTGCATGCCAGCCCTGCCTGTCTCCCTGGCTAATTACCAGCCTGCTCCCTTTTTGCCTTTTATGTGTTTGTCCCCTGCATCCACAGCGTCAACATTTCACAATATTTCCCTGTGCTGCTGCTTCCCGTCAGCACACAGCCAGCCCTTGGTAACGGGAGCCACCGCCCTAGCTAATTAGCTGAGAATCGCTTGGTTTTGGCTGCTCCTCTCCACGCCGAGCCCAACCAAAGACTCATTTGAACTAGTCCTCTGATTCCAGGCATGGTTCAGGGAAGGGACTGGGCCCTCTTCAGTCTCCTCGTTAGCATAATCTGCCTCCCTGGGTTCCCAGGCGCTGCCCCAGGGGCAGTTCGGTAGCTGCACAGGCCAGGCACCAAAAGGATATGAAAATGAGCAGCGCATACCCAAATGCAGCCCCGCGGGCTGGCGTAAGCTCCTCTCCTGTGCTTGGGCACTGGTTTCCCCAGCTCACTATCGGCGTGCGAGAAGAGGCAGCATTTAGCCCTCACCATCCACCTGGGCCCCATTTCCAGCCCAACGCCCAACCTGATTCAACAAGCCATTACCTTCCAGCTGCTCTACCTGGCCCTGGGGAGAGCCGTGCCATCCTGGCCGCAGGATGGGGGTGAGGAGCACAAAGGTGGACTTCTGCCCTACCTTTCCTCCCCGCATCACTCCTGTGGTACTGCCTGGGGCTTGGCAGTAGCCAATGATCCAGCCCTGAATCTTTCCCCCTTGGCCCTCCCTGGCTTTTCTCTGCTCTCGCTGACTGAGAGAGGTGTGATCTGTGAACCAGGACCATTCCTCCTCCTGGCTCTGCCACCGACTCTCTCTGTGACCTAGGGCAATTCACTTCCCCACATTGTCCAAGTCTCCCCAGGGAGATAATGACACCTACCGCACAAGGACGCTGCATGGATTCTTGGTCACATAAGAGCTTTGAAGATGCAATTCCCTGACTGATTCCCATTCCCTCTTCTGCTCCCCCCCCACCCTTAGCAACTGATCCTCCGGCTACTCCCCCTCTCTCTTTGCATTCTTGGCAATTTTTGAGACTTGTCTTTGTCTATTGATCCCTGCCAGGGTATTTTGTCAGGAGCACGATGAACATGGCCTGCCACTAGCCACAGCCCCTCTCAAGCCGCCCAGGAAATGCTTTCCTCCCTGGTGCATTTTGTGTAAGACTCTAGCGATCCTGGGTGTCAGTGTTCACAGGTGGGATTCCCCAAGCCTTGTGTCTTAGTCACAGGGGGCAGCTGGAATTTGGGACTCTTCTGTGCTTTAAGGAGGAGGGACAACACCTGCCCTCCAGCAGCAAATGCTACCTCTTCCCATCAGCCCCTCTCCACCTTGCTTTGGGCTGGCTGACATCCGGGCCCATGGGACACAAAGTATGTGGAGGAATAAGCCCAGGGCTGGGCGTCAGGAAGGCCTGTATTCCCGTCCTGACTCTGCCACCGAATGGCTGGGTGGCTTTGGAAAACTGACTTCAATTCTCTGCCTTGGTTTCCCCATCTATAAAAGAGGGATACTGATCATTCTTTTCCCTGCTGCAGAGGGATGTAGTGAGGATGCTTTAGTTAATATTCACATAGCACTGTGTAAGTGTTACAAATTATTCTGATCTGCCAGAACTGTCATCCAGGGCACAGAGTGATGCTCTTGGAAAAAAACAAAGATCTGAAGCCCCTATGAGCTGTTTTCTTGCCTCCCCTCTCCAGAATCTCTCTCTCTCTCTCTCTTTCTAAAGGTTTCAGAGTAGCAGCCGTGTTCGTCTGTATTCTCAAAAAGAAAAGGAGTACTTGTGGCACCTTAGAGACTAACAAATTTATTTGCGCATAAGCTTTCGTGAGCTACAGCTCATCCGATGAAGTGAGCTGTAGCTCACGAAAGCTCATGCTCAAATAAATGGGTCAGTCTCTAAGGTGCCACAAGTCCTCCTTTTCTCTTTCTAAAGCGCCTCTAATACTGCAGCATCTGGGCACTGCGGAATGATTACAGAGAATCAGTGAGTTGTATCCAGAAGGGGCAGTCAACGCTGGTTAGCAGAAGTGGTTCAGCATGAAGATTCCTCTAGCGGGTGCTCAAGGTACAGTAACCAAGAGGAAGGAGCCAGGCTGCATTTTCAAATACTGATGCACTGCGCAGTCGTGCACACGCAAAGGCAAATAACCACATCTGCAAAAATGCACCTGTGCTCGCAGAACCAGAAGGTGTGTGTGCAAATACCCGTGTGTCCACAATTACCCATTCTGCAACTGCACATTCTTACTGGCATGCATCACTTCCTGCCTTGTCACTTGCTTATTTTATGGATTAACTTAGTCCTCCGCATTCATGAAAGCAAGATACAGCCAGAACCATCCAGAGCTGGGAATTAAGCAGGTGGATGCCACACAAGCTTCCCTTGCAGAGCTCTGCCAAGGCAGCTCGATCTTAACTTTCAGCTTCTCTCTTACACTCCTGGGCTCCCATTCCGCTCCGCCCATGCCCAGCAGACTGCGGTTCCTGCAAAGGGCGGCCAGTGCAGTTGGCTCCTGAGCAGTAGCGCCTTGGCTATTGGAACTGCACGGGGGGAAGCACTGGGATATCCATGCAGGGGGCTGTTGCAGTCCCACACCCCTCCTGACCCAGACTGCACGGTGCTTCTAAATGAACGAAGCCTTGAAAGCTCTGAAAACAGTAATTGATAATGCGAGAAAATTCCACATCTGTCAAACTGCTCTCTCAGTGGCGCTCTTATCACCCAACATCCCCCAGTACAGATTTCACGGTCCGTGACGCGTTTTTCATGGCTGTGAATTGGGTAGGATCCTACTCATGGCGACAGCTCATTTTTGAACAGCTGAGTGTGCTTTATGTCACAACCTGGGGCTCCTAGGGGAGTCAAGGGGAGCTTTGCCTTTGACTTCACTGGGAGCAGGATTTGGTCCTTAAGGAAGATCAAGTCCAGACTGAGAAACTTAAAGCTCTGACTCTCCTTGAATGACGGAGGCACTTTACTAACATAGTGTGTTAGCATAAGTATTTCACTGGGTTTTACAATGGCATGCTTTATAGCCTGGGTAACGTCTCACTGTTCCCACGAGGTCGAAGTCTGATCCATACAAAGGAGGATTAAACTCTCCCAGCCTTGCTGTACTGAAATGTGTCTAAACAGGAATGGATTAGGAAAAATATTTCCCCGTTACCTTTGGATTTCCTGGGTAGTTCAGTGTGTGATTTACTGGGCAGTGTGGAGATCCATTGATACAGTGTTTGAGGACAGGACTGTACCTGGTTCCATTCTGACCCACTGGTTTTCTCCTGGAGATGAAAGGCTGGTGCGTGGACCCCCTGGAATGTGGCAACGTCCATTTCATTTCCCCTCCCCCCCACATAACTACATTTCCATAACAGCCCAAACATAATGAATACCTGGCAGATGCTCCCAGTTCTCTCCCTGGCAGGGCTTGTTAATTATCTTCCAGACCCACCTGACATGCTGCCAGAAAACGGAAATCACATTTCAAAAGAGAACAGGGGCGTTCTACATCTGCTCCATGATAACCAGCAGCCAAGGAGGGCAGGGGATGGGGAAGGCAAGAGGAGGGCTCATCCCTGAACGTGGCTGTCCTGCCCTGATCTTTCCCAGCTGCCCTGGGACCTGCCTTTGAACTTGATTCAATAGAAGCTGACACTTCCCCCATTTTGTTCAATGCAGCCAGATGGTAGGAAGGGCCGATGGCTGCAGAGAGGCAGATTCTGCACTGCTTTGCATGCTGGGCAGAGCGGGTGAAAACACTGCCAGCCACGGGAGGGAGGGAGCGGAGCATTAGGTAGGGTTTTACACGCACTCTGCACAGCTGGAGATGATCAGGCAGTGGGGAACCAGACCCAAGGTCTGAAAGGGAAGTGGGTATTTCTAAGTCTCCTGCTCCTGGCAGTGTCTGTTTTGCTGCAGTAACCTCGAACCCCAGCTCCAGGGGAGCCTGCTGGCACAGTCTGCAAACCGGTTTTTATCCAGCTTCAATGCCAGTTTAAACACCTGAAGTAAAAGATCTCTGTTTGAGAGTCGGTCAGTTGTTTCATGCCTCTTGGAACAGGGTGGGTTGGCCCAGGGCCTGGAGAGCCTGGAGCTAAGTCAGCCCTGGTTACAGGATGAGCCCCACCTGAGAGGAATCAGGTGCGTGTGGTATACAAGGAGCAGGAAGTTGCAGTGAAGGGGGAAAGCTCAGAAAGCTGTGGCAGAGTCTGTAGGGCGTGAGGAAAGCTCTTTAGGCAGGTAGGCATGGAGGCCTGTGAGAAGGAAGAAAAACCTTGGGTGGTGTGGACTTGTGAATGGACTTTGGCTTGGGGTTTGATTTACATTTTATTTGAGATTAATAAGCCTGGTCCCCAAAGAGGGGTATCTCTCAACCAAGAAAAAACTGGAAGTTTATTTGAGGGGGGAAAAAAAGCAGGTGTTTATTTGAACAAACCAAGAGGGGAAACTGAGGCAGGCTGCCTCTCATGTGGCCCTAAGACATGAGGGGATGCATAGGAGGCAACCAGCCTAGTTAAAACTTGTGTAACCAGCAGGATCCTCCAGGGCCCCTCCCATCAAGGAGAGAAACCGAAGGTGTGGGACAAGTCGGATGGAAGAAGTCCTTTGTTGGCAGACCCCAGCAGGAGCAGAAGGCACAGTGAGCCATGCAGCAGAAGGTACAGGGGGTGGGGTTTGGGGGCCCAGATGCCTGGGAGGGCAGGGACCTGGACTAAGGGTCCACCCAAATGTTGTAGAGGTGGAAAGACAGAGCACATTAAGAAGGCCTGCCCCTTGAATATTGAGGTCTGTGGGGAGGGAGAAGCCCTGCAGACCGAGAGAGATTCAAAAAGAGGAACAGTCTGTGTGTTTGCAGAAGTGTGTTGGCCCTGGCTGCTGGAGGTGCTGGCCACAGCAATCCCCACTGTGAATGAGCAGAGGAAGGAAACAAAGCCCCAGCTGGCCGTTGGGGAAAGTGACCAAATGTGGGGGTGGGCACAGAATGGCAGAGTTGTATTGGTGTTCGGGAGAGGGGGCCAAAGTGGACATTCCAGCCAGGGCAGCACCACTTCCAATGAAACTGTGGGTCCAATAAAAAGGATTTTTAAGGGGTCTGTAAACTCTGGGGTCATAGCCTATGGCTGGAGACTTGCCAATACAGTACCTATATTTAAGAAGAAGAGGGGAGGGAAGTGATCTAGAAAACTACAGGCCTGTTTGTTCCAAGACCTTGCATACAACTGAGGTCAAACTAACTCTGAAAGAGCAAGTACTTAAGGACATAGAGGTAAAGAGTAATTGGGATAAAATACACCATGGTTTTGCCAAAGGTAGATCATGCCAAACCAAGCTGGTCTTTCTCTTGAGAAGATTTACTGCATTTCTAGACAAAGGAAATGCAGTAATCTAATTTACCTGGATTTCTGTAAGGCATTTAATACAGTTCCACATGGGATATTATTAGTTAAATGAGAGAAGATGGGTAAGGAACAGGTTAAAGGGAGACTACAGTGGGTCATATTGAAAGGTGACTGTCAGGTTGGAGGGAGGTCACTAGTGGAGTTCTTCAAGGATCGGTCTTAGGACCAATCTTATTTAACACTTTCATTAGTGACCTTGACACACAAAATGTATGCGCTAATAAAATGTACGGATGACACACAGTTAGGAGGTATTGCCGATATGGAGGAGGACCAGAACATCATGCATGAAGATTTAGATGACCTTGAAAACTGGAGTAATAGAAATGGGATGAAATTTAATAGTGCTAAGCGTAAGGTCATGCATTTAGAGACTAACAACAAGAATTTTTGCTATAAGCTGTGGACGTATCAGTTGGAAACAACAGAAGCGAGGAGAAAGGCCGGGGTATTGGTCAGTCACAGGATGACTATGAGCCGCCAAAGTGATGCATTAATCTGTTTCATGGCTGCAATCCTAGGATGCATCAGGCAAGATGTTTCCAGTAAAAATAGGGAAGTGTTATCAATTATACAAGACACTGGTGAGACCTCATCTGGAATACTGTGTGTAATTCTGATCTTCCAGTTTGAATTCATCCTTCTTAGACATGGAACAGGTGCAGAGAAGGGCTACTAGAATGATCAGAAGAATGGAGAACCTATCTTACTAGAGGGGACTCAAAGAGCTTGGCTTGTTTATCCTAACCAAATAAAGGCTAAGGGGAGATATGATTGCACTCTATAAACACATCAGAGGGATAAACACCAGAGAGGGAGAGGAGTTATTTAAGTTAAGGGCCAATGTTGGCACATGAACAAATGGATATAAACTGGCCATCAATATGTGTTTAAGCTTGAAATTAGATGAAGGTATTCTAATCATCAGAGGAGTGAAGTTCTGATATAGCCTTCCAAAGGGAGATGTGGGGACAAAAAAATTTAACTTATTTCAAGACTGAGCTTCATAAGTTCATGGAGTGGGTAGTATGATGAGATTGGCTATAATGGCATCTGGCCCATCTGTGACTACTATTAGCAAATTATCTCCATTGGCTAGAGATGGCACACTAGATGCAGAGGGCTCTGAGTTGCTTTCCCAGGTGTTTGGCTGGTGGGGGGCCTCCCACAAAGTCAGGCTCTAACTGATCACCATATTTTGGGTTATGAAGGAATTTTCCCTTAGGTCAGAGTGGCAGAGACCTGGCGGGTGGGCGTTGCCCTCCTCTACATCATGGAGCATGGGTCACTTGCTACTGTGAACTTGAGTAAATGGTGGATTCTCTGTAACTTGAAGTCTTTTAAATCAAGATATGAGAACTTCAGTAACTCAGCTGGAGATTATGGGTCTATGACAGGAGTGGGTGGGTGAGGTTCTGTGGCTGTGCTGTGCAGGAGGTCAGACTAGATAATTGTGATGGTCCCTTCTGGCTTTAAAGTCTGAGTCTGTGCAATGCAGCGCTGGCAGGATGGGCTAGAGAAAGTCTGACCTCTCCAGCAGAGAAGCCAGCAGAAATTGGCTACATTGGAAGAAGCCAGGGAGATGGCCCTGAGGGAAAAAGAGCGAACTTGAAGGAGAGCTAGAGGGTTTGCAGATGGAAAACAGCCTGTCAAGCTATGAAGGCCTCTGTAATTTAGGGAAGAAAAGAAGAAAAATTCCCTCAAGTAGAAGTTGCCCTAGGGTGGGCAAGGTTTTCAGTGTGGGGTGGGGTATGGAGCAGGGTGGCTTACTCCATGGGCTAGAGAGCATGGAGCTAAGCCAGCCCCGATTACAGGATGAGCCCCACCTGAGGGGAATCGGGTGATTCCAGTATCAAAGGAGCAGGAAGTTGCAGTGATGGGGCTGCACTGAGGATCAGGAAGCTGTGATGAGTCTCCAGGCAGGGAGGGAGGTCTGGGAGGCCGAAGAGAAATCTTGCGTTGTGTGCACTTCTGAATGGACTTTGTTTGGGGGTTCAGAGTTATTTTCAGTGTATTTTGTATTAATAAGCCCAGGAGGGGTGTATTTCGCCTAAGGGGGGAAAAAAATGAAGTGAAATTTGAGTAATCTGGAGGGGAAACTGAAGAAGGCTGTGTGTAGTGTGACCCTAAGCCACCAGGGGGCACACAAGCGGCAGCTGGCCAAGTTACACTTGCATAACACCTCCTAGCTATACCTGATTGCAAGGTAGCGTTGCCCATTTCGGACTTACATACATTTCCCTCCATCATACACAATCTAGCTGTTGTCTCATTGCTTATTCCTGTGTGTTACTGACCACAGAAGTGCTGCAGCTGGAAATGGAGGCTGTGGAAAACTTCAAGGCCTGCAGCTGTGTTTGGGCTTGGATCCTCCAGGTGACCATGCCTCTTGGGAGATTTTAAAACCCTGTTTACAGCTGTTGTTCTTCTGATCTCAAGCCAGGGATCAGTACCTGCAGGCTTGTACATGATCCATTGCCCCAGCTCTCTTCTTCCTGTGCTGTGATGCTGTATCAGATGGGATGGTGCATTTCCCAGTTATAATCCTTGTAGAATTCCAACAGAGCCGAATTAAGCGCTGATGTTGGAGTCTAACAAGGAAATGGCTTCACTGTGTCTCAAAACTGGGGCTCAGGGGAAGTTTCACACTGATGCGCGGAACCAGGCCAGACACGCCAGGTTTCAGAGTCCTCTCCAAAGTTGTTTGTGGGTTTTTGTTTTTTTTTTGCACTGGAATCAGGCCAGTCTGCCCCCCATAGTCCCCTCCAACTCCACCTGACCCATAACAGCCCCCCTTGGCACCTTCACTGACCTTTAGGTCTCTTCAGGGTAATGGCAATGGCCTGCTACTCAGAGGTGGTTTGGGGAGACAGCAAGCCTCCTCCCTCCCCCCCTTCAGGTGGTTCCCCAATTCCAAGGTCATGCATATACCTTCTGTGGCCCTTCAGTGTAGACACTCACTACAGCGCCAAGAGGAGTTCTTCCATTTGCATAGGTAATCTACCTCCCCGAGAGGCTGTAGCTAGGCTGACAGAAGAATTCTTCCATCAGCCTAGCCCTGTCTACACTGGGGGTTAGGTTAGCAGAAGTATGGGTGTGGATCTTTCCCAAATTGAGGTCAACTTAGCCCTGTCCTTTGACTAATGCTGAGGTCACTTCGTGCATGTGAATGTGGCTGAAGCCAGCCCAGTCTCTCTTTATTTCTGTCTTTTCCTCAGCCTCCCGAATGATTGATGTCAGGGCATCAAGCATGGCTCTGGCAACAGGGTGAGCAGTGAAGTGGTGGGTTATTTAAAGTCTGGAGACAAACCTTATCGGTAAAAAGAAAAGGACTTGTGGCACCTTAGACTAACAAATTTATTAGAGCATAAGCTTTTGTGAGCTACAGCTCACTTCATCGGATGCATACAGTGGAAAATATAGTAGGGAGATTTTATATACTGTGACAGGGCAAGGCCAGATGGCTATAGAAAAGTAGTGGGAGATAGATATATTAGCTCCAGGCTAAACAAATCCCTGGTACCAGGTTAAGTGAAATGGAAGCTGCTCCAGGTCATTAAGACACCTGGGGTCAATTAAGAACTTTCCAGAAGGCAGGGAGAAGGCTAGGTTGATTGGGACACCTGAAGCCAATCAGGGGCTGGTTGAAACTAGTTAAAAGCCTCCCAGTCAGTCAGGTGGGTGAGCATATCAGGAGCTGTGGGAGGAAGTTGTGCTGTTGGAGAGGCTGAGTAGTACACACCATATCAGGCACAAGGAAGGAAGCCCTGAGGTATGGGTGAAGTGGAGCTTGAGGAAGTGAGGGCTGCTGTGGGGGAAGTAGCCCAGGGAATTGTACATGTCATGTTTCTAAAAGGTCAGCTACCATAGCTGATACTATTAGGGTCCCTGGGCTGGAGCCCGGAGTAGAGGGTGGGCCCAGGCTCCCCTCCCCCCACTTTTGCCCCCTGGTTAATCATTGAGACTGGGAGACAACAGAGATTGTGCAAGGAAGAATAACTTCTCTTCACCTCCTTTGCTGGCTTATGATGAAAATGGCTCAGTAGACTGTGACCCTTGTCCCTAGAGAAAGAAGGGTTACGTGGAGGGTCACAGTGAACCTCTGAGGCTAGCGAAATCCGCCAGGAAACACGGGACCCACGGAGACAAGGACAGAGCATTGTCACAATACACAGAGAACATGAAACAATGGGTGTTACCATACAGACTGTAACAAGAGTGATTACAGTCTGTATGGTAACACCCATTGTTTCATGTTCTCTGTGTATATAAAATCTCCCCACTATATTTTCCACTGTATGCATCCGATGAAGTGAGCTGCAGCTCACGAAAGCTTATGCTCTAATAAATTTGTTAGTCTCTAAGGTGCCACAAGTACTCCTTTTATTTTTATGGATACAGACTAACACGGCTGCTACTCTGAAACCTTATCGGGTTAGGAAAGCTCCCACGAGCCTTGAAATGTTACTAGGCTAAGGAGCCTTTTACTGTGAAGCTGCTGGTTTAAAACCTGCCTGGGACAGCTGTAGCTAGAAGTTATTGCTGGCTGATGGCTTTTTGGTGGCCCATATGAAACGAGTTTGGTGGTGTTAGTCCCCTTTCCCAAGTGTAAGTGTCCACAGCATGTCAGACACCTATTCCCTGGCATCAGTGCATAGATACCAATGGAAGCAGACACCTTTTAGAAATACTGGAGAGAGATCACAAAAGTCCACTACCAAAAATGGCATTACCTGGCTACCCTGTCTCAGCAGAGCACTAGAAGGTGGTTTTGGAAAGTCATGTGCCCTCCCTCCCTTGAGGCTGTCCCAACAGGGTGCCATGGTTACTCCCTGGCCAACTGTGTAAATCGGGAGTAACTTAACCGAAATGAATCGAGTTGCAGAGGGGTAAAGCTGCTGTAACCAAGATCAGAATTTGGTGCAGCAGGTGGAAGCTTGCAGCCGGCTATTCCTGAGCTGCAGTGCAGTGGAGGATATCAGTCCCCAGGGCTGCCCGTCTCACACCTTCCACCAACACCGAATTCATGCAAAGTTACATGAACTTTCCTTCACATCCCCCGTGTCCTTCACGCCCCGCCCCTCGCCAGCCCCGTCCTCCAGGAAGCACTGTCTGCATTGCAGGAACTCAAGAGTTGTTGGCTGGAATTCACCCTGGGCAGCTCTGAGAACTTTAAGGCCTAGAGGGCCATAAAGAAATAACAAACGAAGCCTGCAAGGTCGTCCTAAATTGGCCATGAACAATTTGGCTGAGGTACCTTTAAGAGATCGAAATCAAATGAAGCATTTGGTTGCAACTCAAGTGTTTTGAACGTGGGTGGCTTTTCTCTTGGCTCGTGAGGGTGCAGACAGGGCTGGGCTAGTGCACACCATGGCAGTGAACACAGGCCTCTCCCAGCTGGCTGTGTCTGAGGTGACTGAGTAGATCCCCTCCTAGCCACCCCTTCCCTTTCCCAGCCGAGTTGCTCACCATGCTTGGGACTTCCTGCGGGGCATGCCATGCCTACGCCACGTGGAGTGAGGGCTCAAGTGGTAAATCAGCTGCCTGCAGATCCTGTCCGCGGACTTCCAGGGGTCATATTCCTGGAAACAAAGGCACAGCTCAGCCTCCTGCCACGTGACTCTGGCCCATCCTGGGAATGCTCCTGGGCCACTGGGAGAAGGTGGAACCTCTAGAGAGCCTCGGAGAGGACAGATGGGATGGGGAGGAATGAGACCCACGGGGAGGTGGGATGGAGACAGGAACAAGAGGCGGGGGTAAAGGCAAAGATGGGGCAGTAGACTGGGGCGATAGGAGGTGCGGTGATGGGCAGGGGAAAGGGAGTTGGAAACAGAAGAGTGAAAGGAGGAATGTAAAAGGGGGAAGTAAAGGGAAGGGGAAAGAGCACAAGTGACAGGAACTCCAGAGCTGGGAGTGGGGCTTAGGAAAGGGAATACCTCCACCCCACCCTCAAATCTGGAGGGAAGGCTTGTGGCTCCTCCCGTCAGGTCAGGCTTGAGACCACCTGGGGAAAAAAAACAGTGTAACCTCTCTCTACAGTGCCTCAGGGGTGCCTATGGTTCCCTACAGCACATGGCCTGGGGGAGCAGGGCTGGGAGTCACCCTCTTATCAAGGGGCTTCCTGCCCAGAAGGGGTGATTTGTTTTTAATACTCTGCTAGGTAGTTCCTGCTTTGGCTTTGGCTGTGGAGTGGGGGTGGGTATTTATATTTTAATCCTGGGGTGTGCTCTGGGATGGGAGGGTTTGTTGGATTTTGCCCTCTTCAGACTGGGAGGGAAACATAGTAACCTAACCACAGCTCTATACATGAAGCCTTCTTGTTCCTTGCCATCCATGGAAAATATCTGCATCTTCAAACACCCCACAGGTTAGAAGATCTGGAATTGAACAGCTCTGGAATCCAGCTAGTTGCCCACTCCCAGGTCTTCCTGCATCACTGGCTTGTTCCACCCTCCCACCCCCTTTACCATTGCACCTGAAAACGTGCAAAAATGTACACCAAGTTCAGGCTAAAGACTTACTAGGAGACAGAAAAATCCCATTCCCTAGTCATGTAGCCCTCCAAGGGTCTCCATTTCGAACGTACCACAGCATGCAACATTACTCACACCAGAAAAACAGCATAGGCTATTGGCTACACAATATAGTTAAAACTATAAATGTGCAAGCTCAGTCTCCATTTACAGAATCCCCCAACTGCTTATGATCAACCTGTTTCAGGGCAACAAACTGAGCTATATATAAACATATTCTTCCACTCCACCACCCGCTGAGAGACCCTACAGAGCTGTGATGTCACTGAATGGGCAGTGGGAATGAAACTCTTTGCAATCAGCAAATTGCAGCCAACAGCGTGTTTCTGTGGCGGAGAAGAGCAAAGGGGAGATGTTCAGGCCGGGGGGATGGAAAATGGTTTTCCGACTAAATGGAAACATTCACCAGAGAAATTCCCTTTTCACTGAAAATTTGGAGGCTTTAGAGAAGAGCCTAAAAACATTTTCCATTTTTTGGTTGTCAAAAATGGAAATAACATGTCCTGTTATTGTCCTGTTGCCAAAATTAGGGAAACTTTTTTTTCAGGTTTTGGTTGCCCAAAAAACCCCACAATTTTTGTGTTTTGGATCTTCTGTGAAAACATGAGAAATTTCAAAGAAAACTCTTTTCCTGACCTGTTCTGGGGAATATAACTTGGGGCTGGGGTGGGGAAAGCCATTAGCCAAGCTCCCCTGTGGACACACTTTCAAAATGTAACTCTTCTTGAAGTGTTTTATTCTTTTTGTATAAGAAGCCGCCCTAGAGCACAGAGTCTCACGTTAAGCCTGTTGTGATGGGATGAGCCATTCTGAGACTTGAGCAGTGTGTGGAGAGGGATTCTTAGCAAGGGCTTTTTAGAATGAAATCTGTGAAGAACCCCTGCCCAAGACAGTCCATCCCTACAGGCTGAGTGATCCAGGGGCAGGGATTGCTTATGATCTCTGTGAGTTCTGGATACCAGCAGTGGAACTCCATGGTGATTAGACTGTAAGGCCCAAATTTGTAAAGGCATGTGGATTTTTCTCTGCTCAGTGTTTGCAGGGCCCAAATGACGTAGATGGCTAACTCCCCTTTTGAGAAGTGAGTCAGATGCTTAAAAGTCAACGGGATGTAGGCTTCTGTGAGATGGAGGCTTGGTCTACACTACCAACTTCTGGTGATATAACTATGTTCCTCAGGTGTATGGAAAATCGACACCCCTGAGCAACACAGTTATACTGACCTAACCCTAACCCCCTTGTAGAGCTGGTGTGGTGTGGAGTGGAAAGCATACTGCACCCCTCTCCAAGGGAAGCAGGGCTACCGCCCTGGTTTATGAACCATGGGAACCCCCAGGAGGAATTCTGGGTCCAGCAAGGTCCCTTTGCAGCCCTCTCTAGTGCCCTGAGTGTGACTGTCTGCATGGGGAATGCAAGGCAGAGGTTTGAAGGATATTTGCAGTAGCTGCCCACACCAGAGCTGGGTGAGAGAGAAGAGTGGGAAAGCGGTAGAAGATTCCCCTTCCACCTACCTTTCTGTCTCTGCACGGAGGCATATGTCTGACAGGGCAATTTCCTGCAATGTCTTAGGAAGACCTTACTGTATTACTTTTATGTATCATTGTGGACCGGGATTGTATGTAACTTCTTGGGGGCAGATGTGACAGATGAGAGACATGGGAGTTCAAAAAACTGTACTATAAATGTGCCAGACAAATCTGGACTTTTTGGACAATAAGTGGAAAGAGGATTTCCTCTGGAATTCCTAGGGTGAGGTGAATGCAAATTTCCCAACTCCAATTATGCAAAAACTCGGCCTTTCAAAGCTGTGCCCTGAGGAGAGGGTCCCTGTCTGATGATTATCTGTTACACAAGGCCAAGATCAGTGCGGGCCTTTGTATAAAGAAATGGCTGATCTGTGCAGTGTCTGGTCTGGTGCTGGATCTTTGACAGATGAACTTCTAACCAGTTGTGGGGTTAGAAGGCCTAAAACCTACCAGAGCCACAGGTTGATTTGAGATGATTTCTGGTAAGCTGTTTAGCAGGTGTGTATGTTCTTTTATTGTTGCAATGCTTTCACCTTAAGAATAAAGGTGCTTGCTTGGAAGGAGCTGAATCGTAACTTATAACTGCAGGCAATACATGGGTCATAGCCCTCAGAGAAAAGCAAACTGCAGGCACTGGCCTATTTCGACAGTCTGGCTTGCTGGGGATGTTGCAGTGTAACCCATGGAGCTTTGCAGCCTTAAAACCCCGACAGAGGATGGAGTGAGACATGGGTCTTCACCCAAGATAGGTGACAGCTACGAGCTGGAAGTCTAAAGCGCATACCCTGGAAGGACCACAGAGGGGGATATAAGTGCAGTCGCCTGAACTGTGACAGTGTCATGGGAACATTGTGGGATTATCAGGGCCCAGCGCTCAACAGCAGGTACGGCGTGTGTGTGTGTGAGAATTACTGTCTGGTGGAGGTTGTACATTGCATAACAAATGGAACTGATTAAATGAATTGATTTCTACCCAGGGAACGGCACAGGGGTGTGGGTGTGTGTGTATGTACATGGGGCGTTGGGAGCTGCCTTCATCCCGTTGCTGCCCTCTTCATTAGTAATTATTGTAACGATCTAGGTTCAGGCCAACGTAGGACATTCTGCTTGAGTATGGGCAGGTACCACCATCCTACCTTTATACAGAGAAATTCCAGGATGACTGCCATTGTTTTATGCAGCCAAGCTAAAATTGCTTGGATTGAATATTTCCCAAGCCCTAAATCATGTGATTTATCGTCAGTCCTTCAAATACTGCACGCTCAACAACCAGCACTCCTGTCCCTTTCCCTACCGTGCCTCCTGCTGGGAGAGGCTGGGACTGGAGTATCTATGAGTGCCTCGCATTCCTGCAGAGACTCCTGCTCTGGGCCATTGGAAAGAGTCATGGTGAGTTGCCCACAGTCAGTGGTCTGCTGTCATTCCCGGTGATAAAAGATGGCACTGAAATAACTGAATTTGCTTGCACAAGTTCTTCTGGGGAGAGGGATAGCTCAGGGGTTTGAGCATTGGCCTGCTAAACCCAGGGTTGTGAGTTCAATCCTTGAGGGGGCCATTTAGGGATCTGGGGCAAAAATTGGGGATGGGTCCTGCTTTGAGCAGGGGATTGGACTAGATGACCTCCTGAAGTCCCTTCCAACCCTGATATTCTTTGCACATGCTGCAGGATGAATGACAACGGGCAGAGCTGAAAGTGATATGAGTGCTTAGAGAGGGCCAGTGTCATCAGGTGAGGATTCCCAAATGTGTCTGACTTTTTTAAAAAAAACCTTCATAGCTGCCTGGCTTCCCAGCCCTTAGCTGTGTGACTGCAACACAGGGTGTGTAAGTCAGAACTGGATGGGTAAAGCTGTCAATTACTCATTTCATTCTTTATGGCAAGTGCTTAGAGTACCACGCTTCAGGCCCTGTAACTTTGCGAGGAAGTAGCTGAAGCATCCCAACTCCCTTGGGACGTGCGGCACATGTAATACCAGCGGGTGGCTTCACAGCTATTGTGTATGGTGCCACTTACAGCAAACAGCCGGGAGGGGTGCACTGTGCATACCTGCTCTGCTGCAGCCTTCCGCATAGACTCCCGCTCTGACTGGCAGGAGCCCTGTGGTTTAGGGTCATAGAATATCAGGGTTGGAAGGGACCTCAGGAGGTCATCTCGTCCAACCCCCTGCTCAAAGCAGGACCAGCACCAACTAAAGCACCCCAGCCAGGGCTTTGTCAAGCCTGACCTTAAAAACCTCCAAAGAAGGAGATTCCACCACCTCCCTAGGTAACGCATTCCAGTGCTTCACCACCCTCCTAGTGAAAAAGTTTTTCCTAATATCCAACCTAAACCTCCCCCACTGCAACTTGAGACCATTACTCCTTGTCCTGTCCTCTTCCACCACTGAGGACAGTCTAGAGCCATCCTCTTTGGAACCCCCTTTCAGGTAGTTGAAAGCAGCTATCAAATCCCCCCTCATTCTTCTCTTCCGCAGACTAAACAATCCCAGTTCCCTCAGCCTCTCCTCAGAAGTCATGTGTTCCAGTCCCCTAATCGTTTTTGTTGCCCTCCGCTGGACACTTTCCAATTTTTCCACATCCTCCTTGTAGTGTGGGGCCCAAAACTGCACAAAGGACTTCAGAGAAGGCCTCACCAATGTTGAATAGAGGGGAACGATCATGTTCCTCGATCTGCTGGCACAGATTGTGCACAGCCTTCCTATTACTTGCCTAAGGTCTATAATCCAGACTTTTGTGCTGCCGAGTACCCATATGGAAAATGGAAAGAAACAAGGCGGGTGGCTGAGCACTGCTATTTATCCCTTTATGTGCTTGGAGGTCTGATCCTGCAGGGTGCTGAGCCCCATCTACTCCTCAACTTAACTCCCATTGACTTCAGGGGCAACTGAGGTGTTCAGCATCTTCAGGGTGTGTATGTCTCCAGAGTGCAATCTATCTGATAAACAGTAGGCCAGCAGAAGAAGGTAGCCCCATCTATCCCCACCTCCCCTGGAAGGCACTGTGTCTTGTGAGGTTGAAGAGGCAGTCAGCATGAAGTAACTTAGAACTATAAACCCAGAGGTCATTGGAATGACAGTTGTGAAGCATTTTCATTGCAAACCCCCATTTTTAGGTGCTTATAACCTTCAGAAAGAAATGACCTCCTGGGTGGACATTTTTCATGCTGCTTCTCAGCCCATGGGGCGTGATTAAAGTTTTCACAATGTTTGGCTGCTAGTGAGCTGGCTGATTGGAGGGGCAGGGTGGGAGTGGAAGGTTGTTTCTGCGAGCTAATGGCCTACCACAACTAACCCTTCCTGACCTGAGGAGCCCTCCGTGTCCCACTGACACCAACAGGACGTCTGGCGAGGGAGGGTTTGCAGGCTCAGGCATTCAGGAAATGGCGCGGGTACCTTTTGGGGCTTGGATAACTGAACTGTCCCAGGTGGGCTGGTAGGAAGAACACTACCTTTACCCATCCTGCATGCAGCAAGGTCTGACCTACAGCATCGATAACTGAGCTGAAGCAGCACCTTGGGCGCACACTAGACAGGGTTTTCCTTAACAATGTAAGGCCCAACCTTGCAAAGTGCTGCGTGCCTCCGCTCCCACTCAGGTCACTGGGGCAGCTCAGGGCACTGCAGGAACAAGCCCTACTGGCCAGATTTTTAAAGGAGCTCAGCCCCCTTACTTGGGGTCAGATTTCCAAAAGAGCTCTACGCGGCAGACCCTGGGCTCTTCTGAAGATGTGTCTCAGAATATCCGAATGGGAGAAGCTGGGGGCGAAGTGCTCCTTGAAATATCTGGCTCTCAGTTAAGTGGGACCTGACCTCATTTGAAAATCTAGTCCAATATGCCGGTGCTGAGCGCTTGGAAATCTGGCCCTGAGCTCTTTCAATAACCTGGGGTCCCAAGAGCCCACTCCTGCCAAAGACAGCTGGTTGACTTGAACAGGAGTCGTGCACGCAGAGGGCTTGCAGGATATCTATCTGGAGGTACGGGCATTTATCTGAATGTCTGACTGATTACATGTACGCATAGGAACACTTAATCACCGCAGGCGCAGCGCTCCTGAGATATTCAGGAGCTTGCAGGACTAGAGCTGGAGGTCCACCCCCCCGTGCAATACATTGTGCAGTCATGTGACTTTTCCTCCCCCCTCCTTTCTTAAATAAGGAACTCTAGTGTATTCTGCTGACACTTGTGCGCCTATCCTGCCACTGCACTAATCAGGGGGGCTTGATCCTCCACTCCATTATGCCCATTTTAGACTGGTGTAGCTTATTTGTGTGGCCAGACCATGTTAATGAATGCATGCCAAGGGGTTGCATGATGAAGACTGGCCTGCAAGCATGGGTGTATTTCCTAGATGCCCCTGCATTTTTGGGCCCATTTGCACACAAACATCCATGCACATTGTGGCTGAGTTCACAACTGCTGTGGGAGGGAATTTCCTGACTTCTCTGCACTTAACACACAAACTTTAATGCGTTTTTTTTTTTAAATGACTTCTATATACATCTATGGCAGCATTTACGATGTCACACCAAGGGAGTAGGAGTTGGCTGGTTCTAGAGAACTACAGCTCCTAAGCCAAACCCAACGGAGAATGGAGTGGCATTGGGCAGTTCAATAAGCACATTCCTGGATCAACTCTTTCTCCCCCAGGGACCACTGTATTAGTGGGCTTCACCTTTTTGGGGCACTGCAGATCTCTAGCGAGGTTCATCAGCAGGTCGTGGGAAATGGGGTCCACCAAGTTGAGGAAAGTAGCATTCTTGTAGAGCACTTCACTGAGGCACGTACCTTCCAATCCCAAGTCCTAGAAGAGAATACAGGCAGTTAGACTCTGTTCTTCAGGGCCCCCTTACAGTTGCTACATGTTAAAAAAACATAGCGTGGAAGCCATAAAACCACCATGCTAGGGTCCAAGAAGAAGAGATTGAGTAATGCAGGAGGCTGCCTAACAATGGTGGAGCAGAACTATATTACTATTGTGATGGGGGCCCTTTCAGTATCTGGATGAATGGCTGGATAAGACCGATTGAATGGCCAGAGCTGGGTTGGTCTAGACTGGAGATTGTCTACTGTATGAGGGGCAGAAAAGGTTTCACGCTATTAGCCAAGGAAAGGTGAGTCACTCCATTCCCTGCGGGAGCCCACAGAAGGAGAGGCTAGAGGCAAGCTCACAGCTAATCCAGCTCTGCTCTGTCCCAGCAAGAGTCCCCGTAGGAAAGGTGCAGGAGCACCGGCGCTGAAGGAGCTGATAGCTAGTTTAGCTGCAGCCTTTTCGTGGGGAGTGAGTGCCTATGAGTCAGAGGCCGGACAGGGCCACCTCAGCAGCAGCAGTGAGATCCTCATAACTGTTGCGAAGAATCCATTTGTAGTTTGTCCCCTAGCGCAGTGCTACTCAAAGTGGTGGTCCACAGACTGGTGCCTGTCCGTGAGCCATTGGCTGCCGGTCTGCGCGCACACTGGGGGGGGGGGGAAATTTGCTGGTCCCCCACCTCAGCTAGCTTGAGAAGCACTGCCCTAGAGCTCTTGCAGCATCAATGGGGAAGCAGCAGCCTGCTTCTCTCATCTCCACATCCCTGGCCCAAGCCCTGGCTGGGAACATGGTCCCCAAAGCTCACCTGCAGGCTCAGGGTATACTGTGACTTACGCTAACTGGGAACATCAGGAGAGCCTGGGAGACTGTTTGCAAATGAAAAGTCTCCTGGGCAGTGGGGGGTGACGGGATGAATCATGTGATGATCCCCAGGACCAAGCGTTGGGAGGCTTTTCTATGCTAGAAGGGAAGGCGCAAGTCCCGATAGAAACTGAGGGAAACTCTGATCTGGCAAAGGTAAGCAGAGATGCATGAGGCAGTGAGAAGGATGAGAAACGGAGGAGGAGGAGAAGAAAGGAAACCTGGCAAGAAAATAGATGCGCTCAGCAGAACAGGCTCTGAGGAGGGCGAAGGCAGGAGTGGCAAGTAGCTGACGGGGAAGGGGGAAGAATGAGAGAAGTCCCATGGGGGAGGGACTATGCTGGGACTTGGCTCAATCGACGTGGAGGATTCGGATGAGGGAATAAACAAGACATCTGCTCAAGACGTTGCTGCAAGGAGACATGAGCAAGCAACTGGGTGTCCCAGGTGCTCTCATTACTCTGCTGAGTCTGTGCTTAATACAGCGCAGGGCAAAAGGTGCATCTGCAGCACTGAAGGAAGGAACTGTGTGCGTGCACGACCCCCGGGGGACAGAGCCATGGGAGAACTGGGGTATCTTGACCCTAGACATCAGCAAGAGAAAAAGCAACACCCCTCCCCCCACCCGTCTCTCACCAAGCAGAGAGCAGGATACAGAAGAGTCACTGGCTCCAAATCCAATGCAGAGAGGAAGAGGCGATCACATGTGCCAGAGACGCAGTTGAGTGCATGTTAGCTCATTGTCTGTGCATCGATGATTCCTACAGGAGTAGGATATCCCCAAGCAAACTGAGCAACATCGTTTATGGGTCAACAACATAAGAATAAGCTGCCACACATGGCTATTGATATGGACACCTAGGCACGGGCTAGGAATGCATCAGGGCATCATGCCAGCACCTGGCTTCACCATAACACATAGGGGAAGTTGGCACAGGTTCTCTAGTCCTTTTCTCACCCTCCTAAATACAGTGTGACGTACAAAGATGTGGGAAGCGGGGCAGGGCTGGAAACTCGGCAGCCGTAATTAAACACTCGGGTTCAGCAGCACCCTTTGGAGCTTTCCAGTTAAAGAGGAATCTGCCTTCCTGTTTCTCATCCCTTAGGTGAGAGGCTTGTAAATAACGTGGCTGAAAATAGCCACTTCAGAGTGAGAACGGCTGGTATAGACTATCAAACTGTGAGTCGGGACCCCAGAGTGGGTCGGGACCCCATTTTAATGGGGTTGCCAGGGCTGCCTTAGACCTGCTGGGGCTTGGGGATGAAGCCCAAACCCCACTGCACAGGGCATAAGCCAAAACCCAAGGGATTCAGCCCTGGGCAGCGGGGCTCAGGTTACAGGCCCCCTCCTGGCTGGGGCTGAAGCCCTTGGGCTTCGGCTTTGACCCCTACCCCGTGCAGGGCAGCGGAGCTCGGGCTCTGGCTTTGACTACCCCACACGGGGCAGTGGGAATCAGGCAGACTCAGGCTTCGGTTCCCCCTCCTGGGGTCGTGTAGTAATTTTTGTCCTCAGAAGAGGGTCACGGTGCAATGAAGTTTGAGAACACCCAGTCTACACGTTTTCAGCCCAGAAGCACTAGTTAGTTGATCCCGCCCCCCGAATATATCGTTTTAAGGAGTTTGGTTTGTGACTAACCGACAGTACAGACTTATGGTTTTGACCCATTTACATTTTTGTGTTCTAATAATTTAATTATCGTGGGCCTGATCCTTGGCTGGTGTCAATCAGTGTAGCTCACCTGGGCCCGATCCTCTGCTGGTGTAGACTGTAATGGAGCCCTGCGCACTGACACCCGCAGAGGATCTGGCTCCTGGTTTTTAAAATGGCAACTTGCCGTGGCTAATGGAGCTGGCCCAGTGCTGACACCCAGAGCCCCGCTTGGACTGGGTCCTGGGAATGGAACAGAGCCAGGCAGAGCACTGCCCACCCGCCTTGGCATGTACTGGCCCTGAAAGTATAAAATTACAAAACTGCCAGGTAAAAATCCAGGGCTAGAGCATGGCTGTCAGAAGCCTGCTCTGGAGGCTGGAAGGGGTGGGCACATTGCAGCGGCAGCAGCAGGAGGAGGAGAAATTATTCCCATGAGGCTCGAGGGGTGGATGGGCGGGGGGAGGCACCTGCTCCCTCTGCCCTGGCTCAGCTCTGCTGCTGTCCTTTATCACCCCCTTGCCCTGTCCCCTTTGAGATGGCTAGCTCCAGCACCCATGCTAGGCTCCTTGAGCCTCCCCATCTCCTTGCAGCTCAGCACAGGGACCGTTTTTGCCCTTCCAATGTAGGTTCTGAAATGAAGTTGAACCCCTTAATATTTCACAAGTGAATCTCACTCCCTCCAAACAGCCGTCAAACCCCCCCCCTCACCTGTGCCCATCGCTCTGTGGCTCTTGCATGCCTGTTATTCTTCAGGTACGCCGGTCTGTATAACGCGGGATGTCCCGTGACAGACTGGAGCCGAGGGTTGTAATATACAAGGTAAGGAAGGTGAGGGCCGATGCTTCCACGTTCCACAGCCAGTCAGGGCAGGAACAGAGGAACGGTTGGAAGGGCAAAGCACAAGCTAAACGGTTAACGACCGGCTCATGAGAGACTCTTCAGTTCATTGCTGGCCAGGCAACTCTTTAGCTACCAGTGCTACTGCCCAAGCTAGGACGGCCGTAATGCTGTTTCTGTCCCATGGCCCTGTCGACGGTTAGCCACGGAACGGCACAATAACAATTCTACTAAATGACATTACAAAGCACACAGGGCAGTAGGTAGTCGTTAGTATAAGTGTTGGCTGGATTCTCTCCACCTGACTCAGCCATGATAATTACTGTGTCTGATTTCTATGTGTCTGCACAGCACGGGTGCATGTGAATGACCCTATATCCTTCACGGTAGGTTATTGCCCTAACACACAAACAACTGGGAATCCTGAGCTGGGGACAAGGGGGGGTGGAAAAAGTGAGTTAAAGGGAAATGTTAGTTAGTACCCGGCTCTTCTCAGATGAAGTGCAGAAGTGGGAAGGATGGGGGCACATGGCTTAGCCTAGGGTTGCCAACACTGTATTTCAAAACTAAGGGACTGTATTCTTAGCACTCCCACCCCACCCCTCCTCCCAATATTATTTATTTATTTATTAATACTAAGCCATGCTCACCTACGTTTGCTGGGGTATTTCCTGCTGCTGCTTACAGCCCTCAGCAACTCCTGATCTTGTTGTATAGAGATGAAGACATCAGGGATGTCCCTTCTAATAAGGGACTGTTGGCTGCCCTAGAGCCGGACCCGAAAGAAATTGTCAGGCCATGTGCAAAGGAAGGTTTCAAAATGACCTTCCATTCCAGATGGCCCAATGACTCAACATTAAAATCCCAGCTGCCAGCTAATGACCCTTCTGGAGACTTCAAGATCTGAGAGGGGTTTAAGTGTTTGTCTAGAGGTAAAAGATTCTGAGCACCACAGGAAATGACACACTGTAATTCCAGCCTCTGGCAAAGCCTACAAAAGTCCCTTCTTGTCACATCACTGCATTTTAGAGGCTGAAACTTGCTTATTTCCTCCCCTCCCCCCCTGCAAGCTTCTTGTAATCATGTCTCTCCTGTCCTCTGTCTGCGTGAACCGCCCCCTCCCCCACAGCGGCTTTCCGGAGAACATGTACTCAAAATGATTTCAAGTAAAGGAATGGAAATATTGTATTTATGCCAACACAAAGACTAATGTATTGAGTCTGTATGTTAATGGGGTAGGAGGTAGTGTAAATTCTACTGCAAGGGGACACACTGAAATTAAGAAGCTACGCTGTTAGGTCCCAATTCTGCAAATTCTTGCTCATGAAAGTGCTGTTTACTCATAGGAGTAATCCCTCGAGTAAGTTTACTCATGTGAACAAATTTTGTAGAATCAGGACCTTACACTAATTAAACAAAATACTCTTTACACAATGACTCTGTGGAACTCACTGCTGCAGGAGAATTATGATTATGTGGTAGTGCATAGAGGCCCTAGAAGCATTAGTCTAGGGGCTGCACAAACATGACAGGTGACCCCCGCCCTAAGAGCTTACACTTTAAGTAAGTTTATTAATCAGTCTTATGTTGCACGTTTCAAACGAGGATTAGACAATTATCTAAACAAGGATGACACCTGCTAGGATAACAAATTGTAAGGGCTTTCAGTCCTCAGAAGCTGACCCATTGGGGTCAGGAAAAAGTGTCCCTCTATGATACAGAATACAAACTTAAGCGCGGAGTGCGGCTTGTGCCTGCATTGATCCTGTCTGTCTGTGACAGGACACCAGAATGGATGAACCTGTTCCAGGACAGTAATAGTTGTGTCCTTATGATCAATTTAGCACAGGACTGTCTGTATATTCCCTTTTTTCTCCTGGATGGAGACAGACAAGAACAAGTTTGCCTGTGATCCACTGACCCGCTTACCTCTCCTTCCCTGACTAAGTTATCCCCAAACTGACATTCAGTATCCAGGGCAGGGGCAGTCAATAGGCGGACCACGGGCCAAATCTAGACCACCAGATGTTTTTGAATGGATCCCAAAATCTTTATTTACTTACTATTATCATTATTTTTGTGTTTTAATTTTCTCTGCAGTCTGGACCTTGACCATACCTTGATCAAGACATTTGGACCTTGACAAAAGAAATAGACCACCCCTCATCCAGGTCCTGCACCCAGACTCCTCAGTAGCCCATTCTGATTGAATCAACGGGCAGGATTAATTTATGGAAAGGGGCTACCTCTTGTTAGTCTCTGGCATAAAATGGCCTTGATTAGTAGGTAGCTTTCCAAGGTCCTTGCCTGAAGGAGTTTTGATCATGGGGTTTTGGCTCTAAAATCCTTAATTGCACAGATTCAGTTGTGTCCCTAGTGGTTATGGACAGACAACTCCCACTCACCCCCTCTTTCTGAGGGATTTGGTTAAACTCGCCTCCTCCCGCACAATGAGACTTAGTAAGATGCTAATGACAAAGATGCGTGTCCCGATGTCTAGCTTTCAGGGCTCCCGTGCCTCTAGCCATCCTTCCTGCCACTGGTGGTTGTGTGGAACAAAGAGGCTGCCTCCCTCTCCCCACGTCCACACCCAAAGTGGGATTGCTGACCCAGCATCTGCATGCCTGGTAAAGCAGCACAAAGAGCCTAGCCCCTCTCGCACACACCCCCCCCCTTCCATGGACCAATCACTGGAGGACTGTGCACAAATCACCCCACCAACACCCCAGAAAGGGGCAAATCCAACCCCGCCTTGTAGCTCCGTGGGGAGAGTGTTCGGGGTCGAACACAGCAAAGGGGAAAGCGGAAAGGATTCTGCTCCAAATCAGGAGCTTCGCTCCGTGAATAAGGGCCGCGTCGGGCTCCATTCCCGGAGGCAGCCCTTGAACTCGTTGCAAAAGGTACCATGTGAAAATTCATTTCAAAATGAGGGAAAATCAGAATCCCTCTCCCTGCTCATCCCAGATTGCCCTCTCACTAACAGGACCAGCGGTTCCCGTCTTGCCATAGACTCCGTTAGCTCCTACCAGCCCTTCCCACGATTAACCCCTTCCCTGCTCTGTCATGTTGGGGTGGAACGGCTTTGTTGTTTTTTAGCATCCCTCTCTCGGTGGTTTTGCATGCACCTGCTTGCATTGACACATTCCCTTTTTTAGCACAATGTTTTTTCCTCCAAGCACTTCTTAAAGGGCCTTGCTTACTTTCCAAATTTGGTCTAGCACTTGCATGCATTTTCCACTGCTTTTTTTTTTCTTACTGCTTAATTTTGCTTGCACTTCCCGCATGACTTCCTTGCTAGTTTGCACTGCTTTATTTTTGTGTGCTTTTTTTGCACTGGTGTATAGCTTTTCAGCATTTTTTTTCCGCATTGCTTTCTTGCTAGTTAGCGTTGTTTTATTTCTGCACACCTTGTCTGCACTGCTTTGTTCAGCATTTTGCATGCACTTTTTTACACTTTAGTCTTTGCGTGCACTTCTCTTGGCATTGCTTGCTGATCTTTTAAAATAACTGTTTCTATTTATTTTCCATGCACTTTTATTTTTCATTGCACTATTAAGTCATTTACCTTTCTGAGCAATCTGAGAATGTGGACCGCGTGTTCTCTCTTGTGCTCCCGGATGGTCGCCTGGATCTCTCGGATCCATCCCACCCTCCTCACGTAGGGCGCCGGGTTGTTTTTCCTCAGCACCCCGGACAGCTTCTCGGAGTTCAGGATCAGGGAAGCGAATTGAAAGTCCCCGCGGTTAGTCTCCACCCTCCTGTGCAGCTCCTTCCTAGCTAACCTGGGGCACGAGTCTTCTCCAGAGGCGCTCTCCTCCTCCAGGCTGCTTTGTCTGCTCAGCCTGGACCCCATGATGGATCCCCTTGCTTGTTCCGCTTGCAGCGGGGAGGAGATGGCTCTGCGCGGGGTTTACCAAGGGGAACCAAACGCTTGGGGCAATAAGCGCGTGAAACTGACCAGCTTGTCAGTCTCCTTTGAACCAGGGGGGATCTCAAGCCGCCCAAATCATAGCCGCAGAAACAACCTCTGAAGTGCATTCATCCCAGCTTGCAAAAAAAGGGTTGGGGGCGGGGGGGGAAGGGGAGAGCAGGCACATGATTCCCCCCCCCAACCCCCCGAAATAAATAAATAACTGGTCCCCGAGTAATGCTGCTCTCCCTCCGAAAGGGGTGGGGCGGGGTGGGGCGAGGGGGCCGGTGCTGCTGGCTGTCGAAGGAGGCGCTTAGCCCTCGGCTTGTGGTTTGCGGGTCTCCGGCTGTCTGCAGCCAATAGAGGCTGGGCGTGAGCGTTTGGGTATGTGCCCGAGATCCCTTTGGAAAAGCGGGTGCCCCCCCCCGACCGCCCCCTTCCCTTGCCAAGCGTCGCTGGGTCTCGTTAGATTTCTGCAAGGCGCGTGCGAATGCCCCCTGCGGGGCCCCGCGCCCCCCCTTTCTCTCCGCCCCGCGCCCCCCCTTTCTCTCCGCCCCGCGCCCCGACCCCGCGCCCCCCTTTCTCTCCGCCCCGCGCCCCCCCTTTCTCTCCGCCCCGCGCCCCGACCCTGCGCCCCCCCTTTCTCTCCGCCCCGCGCCCCCCCTTTCTCTCCGCCCCGCGCCCCGACCCCGCGCCCCCCCTTTCTCTCCGCCCCGCGCCCCCCCTTTCTCTCCGCCCTGCGCCCCGCTGCCATTTTGAAGCCCAGCGGGGAGACCCTGAGCCCGCGCCTCTTGCATGGGTGTGTGGGTGGGTGGCCGTGGCCGTGTGCACGCCCTGCGGGTGGGTAGCGCCCGCACAGACCGGGTGCCGTGGGTCCAGGGTGCAGCGGCAGCCATTTGGTCTGGCTTGTGATGCAGTCGAGCGTGGTCCCGCCAGCCCTGCGATGCTCGGCCCTTCCAAGCCTGCTCGCCCGGAAGGGACATCCCACGAATGGCTGATGCGCCCTGGCTGCCTTTCACGCTGGACTGTAATTTTCCCCTTTCTGAACCCGCAGCATAAGGCGCCCCCCTGAAACTCCAGCCCTGCCCTTAAAAGCAAACACATGAGCTGATCCCAATTAAATAGCCCTTTTCTGGTTCTTTTAGCTATCTGTCTGAACCTGCATAAGAGTACCAATATCTGTCACAAGTGGGAACGTTGTAAAATACATGTCATGGGTGAGATCAGGTAGGCCAGTCCCTACAGCTGTGGGCAGTATTTTCCGTCAGTTCAGCTGTTAGGACCAGTGACAGGATTTTTATAAATCCAGACTAGGGGTGAGAATTGTCCTAGTAACCAGTGGTTTGTAATGGATGCTCGGATTCTGCCATGTTTCCTTGACTGGTGTGGGCAGGGATTTTTTTTTCTTCCTTAGCCATATCATGCCATAGACGTACTGTCACGCATGTTCACCCCTCGTCCCAGGCACTGTACATCAAGTGTACTAAGTTTCCTCTCAGACAAAACCCTCTTTATCCATAGTGGGTGAGGAAAGGATGCTAGAATCCCCCCCAGCAATAGCTGTGTGGCTAGCAAAATTCTGCTCCCAACATTAAAAGCGCCTCCCTCCGACCTTCCAGCGTAAGAGCTATTGAAACTCCTCCTTGAGCCGTCGTCTCCGTAGCATGACTTCAGCATGGAGTACATGAGCGTGGATAAGATGGGCTCAGATCTGCTGTATCTGGACTTGCTGCACTGATGCAATGAATGTGCATAAATATAGTTATACAAGGCTGGGGATTCACTTATTGCCTGAGAAGTGTGTGCACGCGTTGTGTGAGGCTAGTCTCATCATCTTCTTGCTCCTGTTCAAGTACATAAAAAGTTGTTACACAGAGAAGGGAGAAAAATTGGTCTCCTTAACCTCTGAGGATAGGACAAGACGCAATGGGCTTAACTGTCGGGGTGGGTAAGCACTGAAATCAATTGTCTGGGGAGGTGGTGGAATCTCCATCACTGAGGATTTTTAAGAATAGGGATGGTCTAGATAATATTTAGTTCTGCCATGAGTGCAGGGGACTGGACTAGATGACCTCTCGTGGTCCCTTCCAGGCCTACGATTCTATGATTCTTACAAAGGGGGCCTCCAGAATGGAAAGCTTAGATAACCCTGGCCTTAGACACCTCCTTCCCTATTGCTAAGAGAGTCTCCCTGGGGGAAGTGACAGACTGGCAGAACTGGAAGCTGAAGGCCTATCCACAGAGGAATGACAGTAGCACCAGCTTCCCCATCCTGGCCTAACATACTCACCTCTATGGGCAAGAGGGGAGCTCAGTATCCAGGCCCAGTCAGTCCTTGGCTTCTCTGCTGAGACACCAACCAGCTGTCTTAGAATGTAATTGTTAGTCTGCAACAAACCATGGCATTTGTAGGGTAGGTTCATCCCTGGGGGAACAGAAGGGGCAATGTGTATTGGAGCAGCCGCACACAAGAGCGATCGCCCCAGGGAGAGAGGGCAGTCTCACCACACATCAGTACAGGGCAGCTGCAACTCCACCTTGGGCTCCATAGAACTCCTGATCCAGACTGCCTCAGAGGCGCTAACCAGCACATCACTCAGCTGCCCTCCCCTCCCATACCTTCCAGCCCCATCTACTTCCTGGGCTGTTCTGGCCAGCTCCAGGCCCCTGCATGAGGGGGCTGCTGGTATCTTGCATCACTGTGACCCCTTCCAGGTTCACTTTTTGTCACCAGAGGCCTCGGCCAGCCTGGGGGCAGAAGCGAGTCAGAGCTGAAACGTGCACCAGGAAATAGATCCACTCTGTCACAATATATCTAGGGCTCTGGTTATGATGGGCCAAATCTGAAGGCCCTTCCTCAGCTTCTACTCAACCCTTAACCCACTAGGACTTTTGCCCGACTGAGCTCCTGCCGCAGCAATCTCTGAAATCAATGAAGTCCCAAGGTGCTGCTCAGTGAGTCCTAACTCAGGCACCCTCCATTTGGAGCGTGTAAAGTCTGAGTAAGGATTTCAGGGTTTAGTCTGATGACTTTGAAAAAACACTGGGTCCAAAACAAAATCGATGGTGGGTCGCCTGGGCTCTGGTTGTGTCTCCAAGGTGTACTCATCACCAGCAATCAGTGGGGAGAGCAGAAAATACTGATAGTAAATGGGGAAAGGTCCTAAACTATCCAAGACGAGCAGGTCAGCCTCTTCCTGCCTCTCAGAGGCTGGATGGGGCATTTTTGTTCCATGCCCTGTCCACTGTGCTTCATTAAAAGGCACCACCATGGCAGCATTTGTAACTGAGGGATCCATTGAATAAATGAGTGTTTTTTGTGACTGCCTTCTTTCATGCCTTCTCTCAGGGACCCAGGGAATAGGGACATAGTCTCCAGTTTACACATGCTCCAGGATGCAGTCAGTGTGCATTGTTCCAGGGGGGTGGGAGAACTGAAGAGAATTAGTTAATAAAAATACAGTGCCATTACCAGGATACATCCGTGTATTCAACTTGAAAATATCCCACCAGTGAGCAAATCCTCCTAACAAACAGGGGCGCTGTCTGCAGCATGTATTGTCTGTGTGCTTTAAAATAGGAAACATAATAGCAGAAACAATAGGCACTAATTAGAAGCACACAGCAATTCTGGACCACATTTGAGAGCGGGAGTATGGGTGACTATTGGCTCATTTTAGACTAGGAAGGGCAAACCCTGCTCCTTCTCTCTGTGCGTGTGCAAAAGGCCTGCTGGCTGTGGAGCGGGTGTATTTCCACACCCACAGCGGACAACAAGGAGCAGAGCCCCATTAGGGTTCCCTGCACACTGCTGTACTGGGAGGAGACGGGGGCTGACAGGAGCAGACAAGGGCAAGGATTAAATGGATCCTTCCTGTCCCAGAGGCTGAGGAGGCTATTGTTGTCACGAGTCTAGGACATGGGTTCTCAACCTCATCGTTCCAATCCCCAGGGGCGTCATGACCAGATCCAGGGGGTTTCCATGGATAGATGGGAGGGAATCTCAAACCAATGCAGGGAAGACGGTTCCCTAAGCTTTGTGCTGTGCTGGGGAGAGGAGTTTGGCCCTTATTGTTATGAATATGACTGACTTGGTTAAGGGATCGTGCTGGCTTATCGCTAGCGTGGATGGAAAAGTGGGCAACTCTCAGGAATTTATTGCGAGTCTCGCAACATTTGGTGTTTATCTTAAAGTCCTTGATCCTGGAGCTAACTGATTAGGGGAGACTCTCAGGTTTCTCCCCCCCCTTTTAAGAAAGGTATGTTTCTAGCCCTCAGGATTTCAGAGAAAAGCTTGTAAATGCCACCCCTCCATGAAGCCTACAGGCTTAGAAACTGGAAGGCAAAAAAAGAGAACCCAACATTTATTATTTAGGAAAACAACCCTTGTTTTTAGGCCAATTTCATTAATTTCAGTGCCCGTCACGTGATTTTTTGAACCCTTGGGGTTGGAAAACCAGCCTGTATGTCCTGTATATGCTAGCATAGGTCAATAGGCATGAACGCCTGAGACCCCAGAAACCAACAATCTGTACGGTATTGTGGGAGGTGCTATACACAAGCATCTCAAGCAGGGAGATAGGTGTCACTCTCTGTCTTGGCTCTCTCTAACCAGGAGATGTCGATGGACATTCCAGGGTGGGAGTGAAGGATCTGAGGCTGTCATCCATGCACTTCTCCTCTGATCTGGCAGTGGCCGCTAGGCACATGTCCCCATACAGATTATTCGTGCTTCTAGCAGGGATGACCTGTGTGGGATGAGGCAAGAATGATGCAGGAACTTGGATATGAGTACATCTTAGCAGTGCTTTTGCAGCACTGTGGCCACTTCGGGGCAGCTGGGTGGAATTAGAATTTGCCCCTAAAAGTCCCCCTTAAGGTGAGAAAGCGGCTCGAGAACAAAGAGGAACGCTGTTGTTAGGGGCCGCTGTTCTGTTCTGTTTGCACAATGCCTCCGCACAGAGTCCTGGGCCATGACAGAGGCTCCTAGGTGCTACAGATACACATAAGAAATGCTACTGGTAAAAGACCAAACTTCACCAGTGCACACACATCTCCTTATTCCCGGCCAGGGGAAGGGTTATGATTCCTGGCTCCTAGTGCCATCCTCACTCCGGCTGGCAGTGTGGTCAAGTACATAGGGTTCAGGGCTAGGACCCAGGACTCTGGCATTCCAGGCATGCCTTTGTCACTGCGTAGTCTGCGGCCCGGGACATACCACTTACCAACTCTGGGCCTTGGTTTCCCCATGAATAAAATGTGGCTAATAATACTTGCTTACCCCTTAGGGTTGTTAATGTCTGCAGGGTGCTTTGAAAATGCCAAATGCTGGAATTTTTATACCATTTTATCCCAATATGTCCTGTGATACCCCAGTTCCAGGATGAATATGAGCCCAGGCACTGTGGCTAGGGGGCTTTCCTCCTTCTGCTGGATGGTTGCATAAAGTATGTGTTGCATTATCTGTCTTCCCCTCCCTCCCCTGTTCAGCTGATGCTGTGAGCCTTAGCACTCCCTGCAGAGACTACAGTGCTATCTTATTGCAAACAGAAATTACTCCACTGCCCTTTCCCTGGAGAGACCCTCAATGGTTCATAGTGTGACTGCAATTCCAATTGCCACTTGCTTGTGTAAATCAGTCTCTCACGCACATTGTGGGCGTCCTGATTTGTATGCTGGGCAAGCCAGACTTGGATGACAATGCTCTTATATGATGAAGGTTACAGTTTTGACTGTTGTTGCTGGGCTGGAAACATAATTGATCAATTCCCTGTTTAAGAAGGGAAAGGGGATTACGGGATCTGGAGAGGCTGCTATGACAGACTGCCTGGTGCTTTCAGAGCATCATCTTTTGTTTGCTGATAAACTGGCTTTCAAGGCCTTGGGTGTGGCCAGCTTCCCTGGGGGCACTTCTGGGGACCGAAATGCTCTTTGGCAGGCTTCTCCAAGCCTACCCTGAGCTCACGGGTCCCTCCTTGTCTGAACATAACTATAATCCCAGTAGATCAGTGCTTGCAGCTCTCTGCTGCTTGCATGGAACTCCACATCACTAGCAGGCCTGTCCCCCTCCCGAGGGGTATATTGGGAAGCAGGGGAGAAGCCTACCCAGTGCTAGCTTAGATGGGGGCACTGCAGATTCAAAGTCTGCTAAAGTTGGCAGTGGGGGTGATTGCTGCCTGGCCACAGAATTGCAGGGAGGGACCAGTTTGGGAGGAAAGGAAGTGGAATTTCCTGCCTCACCTCCCCTGACACTGCAAAGCCACACAGAGTTTGGGGGCAGCATGGGGTGGGGGATTCTCCCCATGGCAGCACAGCATTTGGGGGAGCTACTGGTTCAGAGGTGTCGAAAGAATCTTCCTGCCTCTTGTGGCAGCTCACAAGTTTGGAGGGGGGGATCCCCCCTGTGCAGTTTTTTTGGGGGGGTAGAATTGGCGGGGGTACCTCTTGAGGTGGGGGTAACATGCAGGCCGTCCCTGCTAGCAGCAGCTGGGCTACCATCCTGAGGAGCTCCTGGCTTGAAAGCAAGGTCTCTGCTGTCAGCTGTGGCTTTCACTTGGTGGAGTATTTGTAGCAACACCCCGTGCAATATTCATTAGCTCTTAAGATTTCTTCCTTCCCTCACAGCTGAGGCTCCCTTGTCAGCCCACAATGTCCCTTAAATATTGGGGAGCTCCTGGGCTGAGGCCCACATCTCTTCAGTGCCCTGTAGTGAGAGTGCAGAAAGGACAGTGCTCTGCAGACCAATCACGAATGAAATTCATGCAAATGAATCCAAGTCTAGCCAAGCTCTCCAGAAGAAAAGACTGGCTGGCCTGTGCATTCCCTAGATGGAGAGTCTTGGCCATTTGTGATCTCCAGGTCACAGATAAAGGGTGAGACATTACTGCAAGCTCAGGGGAAATGACAGACCCTGGCCAGTGCTGCATGGCATGACCTCGCCTTCCCCTTCCTACATTCAGAATGACCTAATTATAGAGATGCTGGTTTTTAACCAGCAGTGAATGGTGAGTCTCTGCAATCCATCCCCTGGAGTAACATTGATCCAGCAATGATCCCCCCACCCCCACCGCCTGCCTGGAAGGACACTGTCCGCTCTCCTGTTGCTTGGACAGCTAACTCTGAACACAGCTTCATGGAGAGCATTTACGCCATGCTAGAGAAAAGAGAATTCCCAAAACAGCCTTTCAGCTACCCCGTTGGCAGCAATACCAAGCAGAACAGTGATGGCAGGAACTATTTGTATCAGGGTAACCACAGGGGCCATCAGCATTGGGACCCTATTGTGCACGGGCCTGGACAAGACATGGGAGGTAATAGTACTGCTCTGCTTGCACTAGGGAGGCCTGAAAAGGAGCGACATGACCAGTTCTGGGCGCCACACATCTGGAAAGAGGCGGACAAATTGGAGAGAGTCCAGAGGAGAGCACCACAAACGATACAAGCATTGGAAAACCTCCGCTCTGAGGAAACGTTAAAAACAACAACGGGGTGGTTAATCTTGAGAAAAACAGACTGAGGGGGGGACCTGGTAAATATGCGAAGGGCTGTTATAAAGAGGACGGTGATCAATTGTTCTCCACTGAAGCAAGGATAAGGCATAATGGGCTTAATCTGCAGCAAGGGAGATTTCGTTAGATATTGGGAAAAACTGTGTAACTCTCAGGAGAATTAGGAACTGGAGCAGGCGTCCAAAGGAGGCTGTGGAATTCCCGTCACTGGAGGTTTTTAAGAAGAGGTTAGACAAACACCTGGCGGGGATGGGCTAAGTATACGGGGTCCTGCCTCTGCACAGGGTGGGGGTCGGGGGCATGAACCAGATCAGGGGTTCTCAACCTTTTTCTTTCTGAGCTCCCCCCGCCCCCCCCAACATGCTATAAAAACTCCACTGCCCACCTGCGCCACAGTAACTGGTTTTCTGCATAGAAAAGCCTGGCCTGGCGTTAGGGGGTAGCAAGCAGAGCAATTGCCCGGGGCCCTACCCCACAGGGGGCCCCTGCAAAGCTACATTGTTCAGGCTTTGGCTTCAGCCCCAGATGGCGGGGCTCAGCGACCCGGGCTTCAGCTCCATGCGGTGGAGCTTTGGCTTTCTGCCCTAGGCCCCAGCGAGTCTAATGCTGGCCCTGCTTGGAGGGCCCCCTGAAACCTGCTCAAGGCCCCCTAGGGAGCCCCGGACCCCTGGTTGAGAAGCACTTGAACTAATGACCTTTCAAGGTCCCTTCCAGCCCTACATTTCTATGATTACAGTCAAGCCTGTTGCCGTGGCGTCACCTCCCGCTACCTGAATCGCTCTCTTCACCGATTTGATCAGCTAAGAAGAAGGTGGAGACTACATCACACAGACCCACACGCAGACACCCACCATGGCTGTCCGACTGCCCAGTCAGTCACTCTCTTTATGCTTAGCATTGTGTGACGGGGCAAGGCCAGATGGCTATAGAAAAGTAGTGGGAGATAGATATATTAGCTCCAGGCTAAACAAATCCCTGGTACCAGGATAAGTGAAATGGAAGCTGCTCCAGATCAATTAAGACACCTGGGGCCAATTAAGAACTTTCCAGAAGGCAGGGAGAAGGCTAGGTTGATTGGGACACCTGAAGCCAATCAGGGGCTGGCTGAAACTAGTTAAAAGCCTCTCAGTCAGTCAGGTGGGTGAGCATGTCAGGAGCTGTGGGAGGAAGTTGCGCTGTTGGAGAGACTGAGTAGTACACACCATATCAGGCACAAGGAAGGAGGCCCTGAGGTAAGGGTGAAGTGGAGCTTGAGGAAGTGAGGGCTGCTGTGGGGGAAGTAGCCCAGGGAATTGTACATGTCATGTTTCTAAAAGGTCAGCTACCATAGCTGATACTATTAGGGTCTCTGAGCTGGAGCCCGGAGTAGAGGGTGCGCCTGGGCTTCCCCCCCCCCCACCTTTGCCCCCTGATTAATCACTGAGACTGGGAGACAACAGAGACTGTGCAAGGAAGGATAACTTCTCCTCACCTCCCTCGCTGGCTTATGATGAAAATGGTTCAGTAGACTGTGACCCTTGTCTCTAGAGAGAGAAGGGTTATGTAGAGGGTCACAGTGAGCCTCTGAGGCTAGCAAAATCCGCCAGGAAACACAGGACCCATGGAGGCAAGGACAGAGCTTTGTCACAATTGTTGTTCCTTATTTGTAGCTTAAACTACCGCACCCTGCCCCAGCACAGGTCCTATTCCCAGACCAATGCCTTGTTTGAAAGCCCGGCCTTAACCCTTCACTTCCTGGCTTTCTAGCATTTGTATGGTTTTGACTCAAATGTTCCTGACAGGTAATATATCCTTAACTGGCAAGGGCCTTGTCTCCATGAGAAAGCAGCACAGGTTTGATGTAAATCAGTTTCTAAACCAATTTAGTTAAAGTGGTGCAAACCACTGTGTAAATGTTCTTATTTTAGTTTAAGAGCAGCTGGTTTTGGTTTCATAGCCTTTCATAGATTCCAAGGCCAGCAGGGGTAGTTGTGATCATCTAGGCTAACCTCCTGTGTAGCACAGGCCAGAGAGTTTCCCCAAAATCATTCCTTAAGCAGAACTTTTAGAGAAACCTCCAATCTTTATTTAAATATGGCCAATGATGCAGATTCCAGCATGACCCTTGGTAAATTGGACTTGTTCTCAGTCGAGTTAAACTAAACCAATGTACGTTGCTCTTAAACTAAACCATAGAGCCTACACAAAGGGGTGTGCTCTGGTTTAACTGAATCGGTTTCAATTCACACCCTAAATTTAGGCACAAAGAAGTTACTGGACTCAATACAGGGATAACAGGGTAAAATTCAATGACCTGTGATTAAACCTGGGATCAGATTAAATCAATGGTTCTCAACCAGAGGTACATGTACTCCTGGGGGTACGCCGAGTATGTCAACTCAGCTAGATATTTGCCTAGTTTCACAAAAGGCTACATAAAAAGCACTAGCAAAGTCAGTACAACCTAAAATTTCATACAGTGACTTGTTTATACTGCTCTATATACTATACACATACATACTTTACACATATACAAAATGGGAAATGACTGCCTAGGAAGGAGTACTGCGGAAAGGGATCTGGGGGTCATAGTGGATCACAAGCTAAATATGAGTCAACAGTGTAACACTGTTACAATAAAACATCATTCTGGGATGTATTAGCAGGAGTATTGTAAGCAAGACACGAAAAGTAATTCTTCCGCTCTACTCCACACTGATTAGGCCTCAAGTGGAGTATTGTGTCCAGCTCTGGGTGCCACATTTCAGGAAAGATGTGGACAAATTGGAGAAAGTCCAGAGAAGAGCGACAAAAATGATTAAAGGTCTAGAAAACACTACCTATGAGAGAAGACTGAAAAAACTGGGTTTGTTTAGTCTGGAGAAGGGAAGACTGAGGGGGGACATGATAACAGTTTTTAAGTACATAAAAAGTTGTTATAAGGAAGAGGGAGAAAAATTGTTCTTTTACCCTCTGAGGATAGGACAAGAAGCAATGGGCTTATATTGCAGCAAGGGCAGTTTAGGTTGGACATTAGGAAAAACTTCCTAACTGTCAGGGTAGTTAAGCACTGAAATAAATTGCCTAGTGAGGTTGTGGAATCTCCATCATTGGGGATTTTTAAGAGCAGGATGGACAAACACCTGTCAGGGATGATCTAGGTAATACTTAGTCCTGCCCTGAGTGCAGGGGACTGGACTAGATGACCTCTCAAGGTCCCTTCCAGTCCTATGATTCTATGCTATACACTAAAATGTAAGTACCATATTTATATTCAAATTGATTAATTTTACAATTATATGCTAAAAATGAGAAAGTAAACAATTTTTTGGTAAATGCTTTGACACTTTTGTATTTTTATGTCTGATTTTGTAAGCAAGTAGGTTTTAAGTGAAGTGAAACTTGGGGGCACGCAAGACAAATCAGACTCCTGAAAGGGGTCCAGTAGTCTGGAAAGGTTGAGAGCCACTGAACTAAAAGATCTTCTGGACTTGAACTCTCTGAATCTATGTTCAGTCTTGTGTAGGGCTGCCCTTAGCAGTGTGAAGAGAAAAGGAGGACTTGTGGCACCTTAGAGACTAACCAATTTAAATAAGTCTCCAAGGTGCCACAAGTCCTCCTTTTCTTTTTGCAAATACAGACGAACCCGGCTGCTGCTCCTCCGAAACCTTAGCAGTGTGCCTGCATCCTCTGCTGTGCTTTAACGAAACTTTTTGTCAGGGAATTCCTTAGTTCATGTATAAATCATCCGGAGATGGGACTGAGCTGAGAAGCAAGAGAGGATGGAGCACGTTCTCCCCTCACTGCGGACTGCCTGAAGGCTGCAGAATCAGAGCCCTGTTCTTGTGTCACTCCCAAGCCCTGCAGCCTGTGAGTCCCTCTTATATGGGCCAGAGGAAGTGAGCAGAGGAGGGGCTTCCTACCTGGAGACCTCACAAGGTCTCTGGGTGTAGTGGGAACAGAGAGAGCAAGGCAGTTGTGTGGGCCGCACATCAGGAGGGCATTACCTGTCTCCCGAGGTGCCCCTGAGAGAAGACCCATTCCCGAGGAGCAGGCCTTCCCTTGCTAAATGCATCAGCCCCTGGCAAGTGTTTGGAGGTTCACGAGCTGGTCCCTCCACAGGCAGAGGGGGCTCATCCGGGCCCGCTCAGCCTCCACCATCCTAACCCTTAGGATACTGTTGGGGGGGATCCTTACCCTCTCCTTGCCGCTCTCCTACAGGGGACAAGCAGTTTGCAGGGCCTGCAGTGAGCCTTGAGGGACTACCCGCCTGGTGCCTTAGGATGCCTTTCAGGTTAGGTCTACACTGTAGTTAGACACCCATGGCTGGCCCATGGCAGCTGACTTGGACTGGGGCTATAGGGCTGTGTAATTGTGGTGTAGGCGTTTGGGGACCCTCCCATGTTGCAGGGACCTACATCCTGGGCACCAGCCCGAGCCCAAGTTGGCTGGCCCCTGCAGGTTTATAATTGCAGTTTAGACATATCCTCAGAGGCCAACCAGTGTCTGCCCCCTCTGCCCCCACAACAAGCCTTAAGAAGCATGTTAGTCTCCAATCAGCAGTAGCTGAATTGCCAGCTGCCCTCCCAGCCTAACCAGCACTGGCAGCTCTGATGACCCCCCACAGGCTCCTCACATGAGACCGGACACGCTCTCCGGTTGGGAGGAGGGGTGGAATGCTTCCCATTGCACCCCCTCAGTGCACCTCTGCCCCACTGCTCTGCTATGCTCCCCTGTTCCCACCCCTCCTCAACTCCAGCCTCCACCCTCCTGTGCTGCTCCCCCCGCTCTGCTGGTACCCTGCCCGCATCCCTCCTCTGCTGCCTACGCCCTTGCTAGCTCCCAGCCGCCCCTGCAGCCCTCCACAGGACAGGACAGTATGTGACCCACTCCCTAATTCCTCTTTATGTGTTTGGTCAGATGGGAGGAGACCAGCAAGGCAATAAAATGCAATTCAAACAGATAGTGAAACAAATGCCAGGAAATGTGAGTGGAGGAGGAAGAGATTCTCCCCCTCCCATGGCTCGGGGGTCAGTCTGAGGTCACTTGCATCTTGCTGACTTGCTCTGAACCCCAGGATTTAGCTGTGTGTCTTTCAGGCAGCCTGGGCCAGATCTTGGCAGAGCTGGTGAGCATGGGCGAGAAGGTGCACTCTACACTCTCCGACTCTGGACCTGCTGCTGCCCTGGCCTGGCCCAGCCCCCAGTGCAGGTTGGAGCAGCCTGGAAGTTTGCATCCTCCCGGGGGAACAGGAAATGAAAACCTGAGGTGTGTGCATTGTGGCCCAGCTCCTCTTGCTTGGAGGGACCCTCAGTTTCACATTTCCTGGCTGTTGTGCACTCAGTTCCTCAACCCCTACTGTGCAGGAACCTTTGACTTTGTGTTAGATTTCCCTGGGCACTTTAAAAATGGTCTTTAAAAATATTTTAAAAGAATTTTAAAAAACAACCCTACCCTGACTTAGGATTTCTGCAGCGTTTCAGCAGTTTGATGGAGGAGTTACGGTGCCGTAAGAGACTCAAGCCACCTCTGGCACATAAGTTGACTTAACTCGGAGGGTTAAGGGGGCTCATGCTGTCATTAAGCTGCTTTTAGAGTTTAAAGCTGCTCCAGTGCTTAAGATGCATTAAGCCCCTCAAGCAGCTTAGTAGCACCACTGAGCCACCTTAAGCAATTGGTCACTAAGGGCTAGTCTAGACAGGGCATTGCCACCAGCATTTTGACTATGTTGTGGAGACCTGATCTGAGCATTAACTCCAATGGGAGCAAAGCTAGGCCAGTGCTGAGCACACACACCCCTGAAGGGTTTGAGTTGGCTCAGTGCTAGAGGCTGTCTGAAGGGCTGAGCTGGCTTTGTCAGTCGTTCACTCAGGGCGATGCAGAGCTCCTCCACCATTCCAAGTAGCTTTAGCTCCTTAACCCACTGACCAAAGGACTAGAAAACTTCTAAGGCCTGATCCTGCTTCCCACTGGGCAAAACTGCTGCTAATTCCACTGGGAGCTGGCGGAGGACTACAGGGTGAAGTTCACTCTGGGTAGATTACCAGCACAAGGCCCATGTACTACTAAGCCATGGACCTAGGGCCCTCTGCAGCAAGGGCAGGGCAGGAGATGACTGTCCCCACAGGACAGAAGCTGAGTGTGAATTGTAATTATATGCAGCACCAAAATATCCTGCTATTTGGTGCTTCAAAAATGCAGGCGAGGATAGGGTTGCCAATTTTGGTTGGACGTATTCCTGGAGGTTTCACACCTGACATAATCTTTAATTAAAGATTAATCTTTAATTCTTGGAGACTCCAGGACAATCCTGGAGGGTTGGCAACCCTAGATAGAGAGAGAGATCCCAGTGCCATCCATTCACCACATACACCTCTAAAAGTCTGCAATCCAAGGAGGGACCTTCAGAGAAGGATCAATAACGTTTCTGTGTTGTGTGGGCCCTTTCGTTGCCATATCAACCTGCTTGCAGTTCACTGCAGGCTTGGGAACACGCCCAACTGGCTCGGTTCCTTTCCAAATCAATCTGCTTTTCTCTCCATCTCAAGAGACCCTCGCTTTGAAGAAACTTCTGTCTGTTACAAAAAATAGCAAAGCGCTACCAGGCATGAGGCTCAGCTTTGCAGACTGGAACATCGATGCCGACCTTTATGCAGCAGGTGCCTTTGGAGTCACAGCAGGCAGTTTCATCGGCCCAGGCTGTCCCGGGTTTCGATGAAACTCATGGAACTGCAGCTATTAAAGGTGATCTGCTAAGTAGTGAAAAAAGTGGGGTGGGCGGGTGGGAGCCCTTTTGTTGCATCTCTAAGGTGCATAAAAATGGCCTCAACTTTTCTTGTCCTGCTTGTTTTTCACATTAGAAAGCTAAGTTGTGCTGAGGCTCTAGGATGTTAGTGTTATACCAATAAAATAAAAACCAGCAGGATCTTATTAAAGGGGAAAAGACAAAAAATGCCACATTTATTGTGAATACAGAAAGAATCACAGTAAGCAGTTAGTTATAGCTATAACATTCCATTCAATCTCATATTTATTCACACATTCATTCATACACACACACACACAGGTTCTGCAAGGTTGTTATAGTTACCAGCCTTAGAGTTGCTCATGCCAAGCCACTGGCCAGGTGGCCTGGACATGAGGAGGGAGCAGGGCCTTGTCAGATGCTCATCTGATGCTTCTGGAAGTTGGTTTGCAGAATCAGACCCCCAAAGTTCTCACTTTCCAGAGTCCATTTTTATAGGAATTTCTTCCTATGTCAGTCTATGGGAATTGCTTCATCATGCTGTTGCTGAATCAATCAGCAGATGGCACATTCCTGACGGCTCCGTGCTTCCAGATGTTATCTTGTTCTTTGGTTCTCCCATTCTTGATGCTGTTGGGTGGGTTGCAGTCTGCCCTCCGGGGGCCCTCTGGTTATTTCCACTTGACACCTTCTTCAGCCGATGGACACTGGATTCTTAGGCTGGCACCTCCCCGATCATTCAGTTATTATCCACACCAAGCATCCATCCACATACATCCTCTATCTCTATTTTAATCACAGTTATTAACAAAGCAAGATGAATACAACAAAAGGGCGGGGAGTCTCTGGGTGCTGTTTCTGTTGTTACAGAGTGTTGCTTTGAGTCTCTCTCTGTGTGAGTAATTGTTGTTACAAAGAATTGCTTTGAGAACAGACTCTGTCTTAGAATGTACTAACACAATTAGCAGCTTGCAAGTTTCACACATAGAGGGAGAGAAACAGTACCAAAACCCAAGAGACCTCTTAATTAGTAATACCCTGGAATTTAAACTATGGGGAATCAAACTCATTTTGATTTTAATACAGAACTTCTTTAAAATGATCCAACATTAGTGGAACGGAGACAACACCAGAACCGAGAGAGAGAATTAAGTAGGAAAGGGATTTCTGAATCAGGATCGTTTAATACCCTCTATCTTCTGGTAACACCTGTTAACTTCAATGACAAGTTAACATTTCGGGCAAGGGTGGTCTTCGCCAACCCTTCCGTTAAGCTGTCAGCATTCACAATACAGGTCCTCGGAGAAGTGCAGTAGGTCCTCCAGCCACACCACAGAAGAGCTAAGAATCATAGAATTGGATGGGTTGGAAGGGACCTCAGGAGGTCATCTAGTCCAACCCCCTGCTCAAAGCAGGACCAGTTCCCCAATTTTTGCCCCAGATCCCTAAATGGCCCCCTCAAGGATTGAACTCACAACCCTGGGTTTAGCAGGCCAACGCTCAAACCACTGAGCTATCCCTCCCCTCCTCATTCATATTGCCAAGGGAAAAAATAAGCAGGACAAAAGATACTTCATGTGTCTTATTTAGCCACCAGAAAGGATCAGTAAAGGGTTCCCCTGGAAGGCAATTTTATGATGGTTCCTAGTTCCCATTAGGCAGAGGGAGGAAGCAGTGGGGTGGTTGTTTCTGGTTTGGAACAAGTGGGGCCTGACAGAGGACAATAAAGGAGAGAGAGAAATGGATTGACTCCTTTGCAGAGCTCAGACACCTGAGGGGCTGAGACATATGTGGCAATGTCCTGCTATCCTGGACAAACCTAACTGAATTCAGTTTAAGTATTGTAAGGCTTTGTTTATTAAAAATGCAAATGTTTGTGTATGCCTGTGGGATTGTATGAAATGTCTCTGGGGGGGGGGGGAGACCTGACTAATGTGAACCATGGGAAGTGGTATGAGCTTCGAAGGACAATGGGCCAAGACAAGTATGAACTTTTAAAGTTAAGTAGCTTTCCCAGGAAATCGCTAGGGGGAGAGGTATGCAAACGGACCCACTCTGGTTATGCAAGACCTCAGTCTATTGCAGTGTCACCCGGAGGCAGGGACCTTTGTCTGCTGATCACCTGTTAAGTGAGGACAGATCAAAAGGCTCACACTGGACAAAAGAGTGACTCCTCGATTCCCGAGGGTACTTGTTGTGAGCCATGACAGTTATCAATTTCTAACCAAATTTCTAACCAATGCATCCGATGAAGTGAGCTGTAGCTCACGAAAGCTCATGCTCAAATAAATTGGTTAGTCTCTAAGGTGCCACAAGTCCTCCTTTTCTTTTTGCGAATACAGACTAACACGGCTGTTACTCTGTAACCAAGGAAAAACTCCTTGGTGGGGTTTGACGGACTCTTCCCCTGCCAACGCCCTTGGTGGAGCTGGGGTGATCGCTGGCAATCTAATTAGCATGCACATAGGCTCTTCTGTTGTTGTGATCTGTTTTCTCTGTAATGCTTTTACTTGAAGAATAAATGTGTTGCCTTAGGACGAGGTGGGTGGTAACTGAACTGTTGGCCAATTACACTGTTTTAGTGTCTGGCGAGAAAGCAAAGAGCAGATGCTGGCCATGTAGGCAGTCTGCCTTGCTGGGGCATTCACATTGTAGGCAGGGGCTCTGCAGCCTGGAAATACGCCCCCTGGTAAGAAAGGGAGACGTGTCTCCACCCAAGACAGCTGATGGCTCAGGAGCCAGAAGCCCAAGATTGGTGGACCTTAGAGAGGAATGCAGGTGCAGTTGCCCTGAACTGTGACAGGCTAATACACACACACACAGACCCACCTTTCAGCACATATATAACCAGATTATGGCTGCTCCAGCGTGGGTACAGGGCAGGGGGAGAACGCGCAGGGATCCCATGCAGCAGACAGCCATCGCTGGTCTGCAGGCACTGGGGAATCTAAGGGGAGCTTGGTTTGTTCTGCCAGCAGGGCATCTTTGGGTAGGAGATGCCAGAGTCACGCCCCCCCCCCACTCCTTGGCAGAGCTGTGCTGGGGCAGTGCTGATCACACCTGCTGGACAGGTGCCTGCTGCCCCTCGCACCTCCGGAGGCGTTCTGCCTTTCAAAGACAGCACCCTGGGCACGTGCGGCTCCTCCCCGGCCCAGCGTGACTGCCTCTGCAGAACCACGGTTGTTGGTAGAGCCCAGGAGCCCCCTTTGCGCTGGGACTGTACAAACCCAGAACGAAAGGACTGTCCCTGCCTCAAGGAGCTTGCAATTGCAGTATAAGACCAGAGGCAGGCCTTGGAGCACAAGGAACCAATGAGACCGAGTCGGACAGCGGGCTGTTCGTGGATCTCCTGGCAAAGGAGAGCTAACGGGAGGGATTTAAAGGGGGATAAAGAGGTAGCTTTGCTGATGTTGACTGGGAGCTGCCCCCAAGCGTATGGTGCAGCATGGGAGAAAGCACAGGTGCTTGTTTGACCAACTGAGCCCTAACCTTTACTGGTGGCTGGCAGCCTGGACACCAGCAGCGTTTGAAAGGCTCACTGCTGTACAGCTTTCTCCGCTACCGGGTCCCTTTAACTTCCCTGACACCCCCCCCCCCCCGCAGTCAGCCCGCTCCTCCTCTATGTTACATGCACCTGCCAACTCCTAGGTTCTGGACCTTGGGCTCTTCCTGGGGAGACTAGCGACACTAGGCCAAATTCAGTCTGGGAGTAAATGCCATTGACAACAATAGGGTTATGCCTATTTACCCTAGCACTGAATTTGGCCCCTGCTGTCTGCTGTTTTCCCACCATTCACACACTTTCACTCCTGTGCAGGACACCCTGAAGCATTTGCTAAGTGGGTTTTCACAGACCCGAGCAACATGAAGGTACAGAACCCTGGCTTCTTTCGGTTTGCAAGAGCAGCGCCGTTAGCCGGAGTGTGAACTTGCCTTCCGTGGCCTGGCTGGGGTGAATCCCTTCGACAGGCCGAGCCATTCCCAGCAAACACTCTTGAATTATGAATACCTAGCTCAATTGGGCCTGTCAGTGCAAGCGTTGTCCTTGCTTTTCCAGTTCAGGGCTCTGGTGGAATAACAGTCTTTCGCACACGTGTGCGGTGTCTGCCGTTCACACTAGTCATTTCCTCCATCCGAGCACTATCCTTGCACAGATTGGAGAGCCACCATGTACTGAGCCTGCTTCCCAATGCACGGTCAGAAACTATGACATTCGGCATCGACATTCACCATGTTAACCTTTGGAGTAAAGGGAATTTCTAATGTAGTAACAGCAGAGGCCAATGTACCCCTCCCCACCACCCGCCCTGCATGTTACAAAAAGACATTGTCCTCCGGTGCTCAACGCAGCTGGCTTATGTGTGTTAGGCAACGGTTGCCTTGTAGCATCAGTCACAAAAGGCTCATTCACAAGGATCTTCATCTACATCTTTAAAGGAATTTCTGGAAGAAAGAAAATTGGGGAGGAAAGAGAGCGGCTACCACAGACACTGCTGTAGATGCACCGACCTCCTTCTCACCTCCTGTTTCTGGTATCTCAGCAAGTACGTTAACAGAACAGAGCTTAGATAGAAACAGGTGAACTCTAACCTTCTTTAGTGCAATATAGCCATCAATCCCCTACTACCCTGATGCTAGCATGTCCTGAGAGGTATCCGTAATGCTTAGTAATGAGAGCTTTCCCTTTTCAAAGCGCTTTACAAACATTACCACAGCCCAGTGATGCAGGGCAGTAAGTAGTACTCTTCCCATTTTATGGATGGGTAAACTGAGGCACCGATGTGCCATTGCTGTTAGAGGCAGAGTTAGGTTCCTGGCTCCTGGGTGTGAGCACTAGACCAGGCCTCAAATGTAATAGCTTATTTTTAAAAAGCTAAATCTCAAGTTCCTTTATACAATGGAAAGTTCTGAAGTATACACTTGCGGTCCAAAGCCTGCGCAGCTGGCTTCAGGCCATGTTTGGGGTACCTGTTGCAATTCGATCTAGCTGGGAGGCAATGCTTTTCCATCAGCAAAGCCTGGCTCATCCAAACAGAATATTCGGCAGGAATGGGACAATTCTCAAGAAACTGGCCAGGCTGGCTTGGAAACCGGCCTGTTTGCTGCTAGCTCCCCTGCCTGGCTCCTTCGCCTCCAGCCTGGCGGGCTGACTGGGAGTTCCAGCTCCCAAGCTGCCAGGCTCACAGCTCCTCAGCAGGTTGACTCTCGCTGTCTCTACACTACCCCAAATTCGACCCAGGAAGGTTGATTTTAGCGCTACTCCCCTTGTCGGGGAGGAGAACAGCAGTCGATTTTAAGAGCCCTTTAGGTCGGTGGGACAGGGTTGGTTGTGTAGAAGCATTCATTATAAAATTGACCTACTGCGGCTAAATTCGACCTAACCTTGTAGTGTAGACCAGGCCTTAGATTCAGGGCAGTCCACCGAGTGTGTTGCCTTGGACTCAAGGCTCCCAGGCTACAGGACAGCCTGCTAAGCAAGACCTGGCTCCTCAGCGCCTTGCCAGTTCGCTTGGTGGGCTGCTGCAGACCCAAGGGTCCCAGGAATCTCTGGATTCCTGGGGGGTCCGTTGGCCAGTTCCCCACCTGGCCAGCTCCCCAGGCTGCCCTCCTGGGGGGGGGGGAGGCAGGTTGACTGGGTTCCTGGCTGTGAGCTGGGCCAGCTGTTCCAATAAAATTCAGAAAAGTTTTTTTTTGGTTGTTCTGCAACAAAAGGCTTGGAGTTTTCCAGTGTTGCCAACCCCAAGCCTTCAAAAGTCATGAGTCAGGCCCTCAGAAATCATGACACTGGCTTAAAATACCGAGGTTTTTAAGAATAACAACTTTTGGGCTCCATTTATGGTCTGCTGGTGTCATAGCCTGGTGGTGTCGTAGCCTGCTGGTGTCATAGCCTTCCGGGGTCACATTTTCAAGCTTTTCTCTGCAGCCGCAAGGAAATTTCCTTGACTTGAAATGAAAGTTGAGATGCTCCCAAAACCTCATGTCTCCTGGAGCTGAGACTTGAAGAAAAGCACCAAATATTGCAAGAGTGACTTTCAAGTGGCAAGAAGCAGCAGCACAGCTGCAGAGCACTGTCGTAGTTTTGTAAGCATTTTTTTCACTCAACGCCCCAAGAGCAAAGGTCAGAGGGACACAAGAGTGATGACGAGAATGGTCATTATTATGTTTAAATGGCACTCACTTTACTCCACCCCCCTCTGGCCTGGCCCCAGGTTGAGCGGTACTGCGGGACGGCTGTGACATCACAGCGTGAGGCATGCTGGGGTGTGACAGTGGGGGCTACCAGCCAGTCTAATGTCAGGAGACAGGAACTGAAATCCTAGGTTATGGGCCTGCTTCTCTGTTGCCCTGCACTTTGTTGAGTCATTTATCTCAGAGCAAAGGGTTTGCAAAATGCTACCCGATCTGAGCAGTTTTGTAATACCACAGGCACCATGCCAGGAGCAGGGCAGTGGAGAATCGAGCCTAGCGGTGCAGAACACCTGATGTAACCTGTCTCCTTTGGGACCTTTACATGCTAATTTGCTCATTCAAAAAAAAAAAATTAATAATAAAAATCACAGGTCACCTTTAAATTCCTACGACTCGTGGCACATGCCATCTAGTGTCCAGGCAAGGTATTGCAACTTATTTAAGCCTGTCTATTTCACCCTCAGGAGAACAGACAGAAGGAAGTTGCTCTCAAGAAGTCTCCTTTCTCTTCAGGGAAGCACATCGGACAAACTGCCAGTGAGATGATGTGTTGAAAACATCTGTGAAATGCCACACAGACTCTGTGGGAAAATCAGACATAATTCCAGGTAGGCTTGTGTGTGTCCAGGTGTGTTTGGAGGGGTGGGTGGGAAGGGGAAGGAGGTGGGTATGTTGTGAGGTGTCAGGTAGCATGCCCACAGCACATGTAGCTGGAGTGGCCAGGATACTAGGCTGCTGCCAGATTTGGTAAGTAGGAAGGGGAAGAGCTGTTGCTGTCACTGATCTTGCCCTTGCTTTTCAGATGTGAAATTACCTTAGCATGGTCTGAGCATGCCAGCAGCAGATGCCCATCATAATAAATGAAGTGACCTACCTCAGTTTGATCTTGAATTGTTCTGTCTGTTAGCTGTCATTTCTAGTGCAATCTCAGCTATAAGCAGCTGCCTTAGACTGGAAAACACTTTGATTTTTTTAAACACGAGTACAGGTTGCCCAGCACAGGCTCTGTGTTACGCCATTTCCTATACAGGCAGCACAGACAGAGTTATGGGATTATTTTTCAGCACTGAACTCCGGCGGTTGTTGATTGATTTGCCAGTTCTGATTCTTAACTCTCTCCTCGGTCCCCTTTATCCTTTCCAAAGAAATCCCTTTTCCCCTTCCTCGACACAATTTCATCTATAAGCTGTGGATAAGAGGGACTGAATGAGAAGCTATCAGGATCCGGATGACACATGCAGTGAGCGCGTCAGCTTCTTACTGCATGTCTTCACACATTGATAGAGAGAGATTTTCGTGCTGGGTGAAAAGAGCTCCTAAACCAAACCCATCAGTAAGCTGTTTTCCACCAGGTATCACCCTGCATGTATCATCTGCCATCATATTGCCCTGTTTTCCAGTTTTTTCAAGCTCTTCATGAGCTCTTTGCAAACTTCCCCGGGGTCTGATAACCTAAATTTGTATGCTCAGCCGTTTCATTAACACTCCCTCTCCCAGGTCACTAATAGATACATTGAAGAGTACAGCTCCCACTGAGCCATAGGGCAACCCGCTTCAAAGCACTCCCCATGCTGAGCTCGTGTCATTTATTTCTATTTAACTTCCTGTCTTTTAACCAGTTTTTAGTCCAGGACAGGTCTGTATATCACAGTCTGTGGTTACCAAGGGTCCTTGACAGCCCCTTCTGGGGCACTTTATTAAAATCCTTATCAAAGAGTTCTATATATGATACCCAGCCGTTCTACACATTTTATCCAGTTTTGCTAATAAATGATAGCCACCAATTTACCCTGCTGGCTTAGCTCTATCACACTGCACTGATCAGACGAGGGTTATAACTCTGTCTAATGATTTTCTCATTTAGTTTTCTCAGTACTTAGGTAGGGTTCACTGGTCTAGAATTCCTGGAGCTCCCTTCAGCATTTTAAAAAGTTACAACACTGATCAACTTCTAGTCCTCTAGTGTAATGGCTGGTTTTACTCATCACTCGGCAACTTCATTTGCTGGTACCTTCAGTGTTTTCACAGGCGTGCTGTTCGATCTTGGAGATGGATGGTAGCTTAAGGGGCTGATCCTGCAAACAGAGGCCCTGATTGAGGAAGGCATTCAGGACTTATGTAAGGGTATGTCTACACTACGGAATAAGGTCAAATTTATAGAAGTCGTTTTTTTAGAAATCGGTTTTATATATTCGAGTGTGTGTGTCCCCACAGAAAATGCATTAAGTGCATTAACTCGGTGGAGTGCTTCCACAGTACCGAGGCTAGAGTCGACTTCCGGAGCATTGCACTGTGGGTAGCTATCCCACAGTTCCCGCAGTCTCCGCTGCCCATTGGAATTCTGGGTTGAGATCCCAATGCCTGATGGGGCTAAAACGTTGTCGCGGGTGGTTCTGGGTACATATCGTCAGGCCCCCGTTCCCTCCCTCCCTCCGTGAAAGCAAGGGCAGACAATCGTTTCGCGCCTTTTTTCCTGAGTTACCTGTGCAGACGCCATACCACGGCAAACATGGAGCCCACTCAGGTAACCGTCACCCTATGTCTCCTGGGTGCTGGCAGACGCGGTACGGCATTGCTACACAGTAGCAGCAACCCCTTGCCTTGTGGCAGCAGACGGTACAGTACGACTGGTAGCCATCATCGTCATGTCCGAGGTGCTCCTGGCCACGTCGGCTGGGAGCGCCTGGGCAGACATGGACGCAGGGACTAAATTTGGAGTGACTTGACCAGGTCATTCTCTTTAGTCCTGCAGTCAGTCCTATTGAACCGTCTTATGGTGAACGGGCAGGCGATACGGACTGCTAGCAGTCGTACTGTACCATCTTCTGCCGAGCAGCCATGAGATGTGGATGGATGCAGTCCTTCTGCACCGTCTGCTGCCAGCCAAAGATGTAAAAGATAGATGGAATGGATCAAAACAAGAAATAGACCAGATTTGTTTTGTACTCATTTGCTTCCCCCCCTCCCCTGTCTAGGGGACTCATTCCTCTAGGTCACACTGCAGTCACTCACAGAGAAGGTGCAGCGAGGTAAATCTAGCCATGTATCAATCAGAGGCCAGGCTAACCTCCTTGTTCCAATAAGAACGATAACTTAGGTGCACCATTTCTTATTGGAACCCTCCGTGAAGTCCTGCCTGAAATACTCCTTGATGTAAAGACACCCCCTTTGTTGATTTTAGCTCCCTGAAGCCAACCCTGTAAGCCGTGTCGTCAGTCGCCCCTCCCTCCGTCAGAGCAACGGCAGACAATCGTTCTGCGCCTTTTTTCTGTGCGGACACCATACCAAGGCAAGCATGGAGGCCGCTCAGCTCACTTTGGCAATTAGGAGCACATTAAACACCACACGCATTATCCAGCAGTATATGCAGCACCAGAACCTGGCAAAGCGCTACCGGGCGAGGAGGCGACGTCAGCGCGGTCACGTGAGTGATCAGGACATGGACACAGATTTCTCTGAAAGCATGGGCCCTGCCAATGCATGCATCATGGTGCTAATGGGGCAGGTTCATGCTGTGGAACACCGATTCTGGGCTCGGGAAACAAGCACAGACTGGTGGGACCGCATAGTGTTGCAGGTCTGGGATGATTCCCAGTGGCTGCGAAACTTTCGCATGCGTAAGGGCACTTTCATGGAACTTTGTGACTTGCTTTCCCCTGCCCTGAGGCGCATGAATACCAAGATGAGAGCAGCCCTCACAGTTGAGAAGTGAGTGGTGATAGCCCTGTGGAAGCTTGCAACGCCAGACAGCTACCGGTCAGTTGGGAATCAATTTGCAGTGGGCAAATCTACTGTTGGGGCTGCTGTGATGCAGGTAGCCCACGCAATCAAAGATCTGCTGATATCAAGGGTAGTGACCCTGGGAAATGTGCAGGTCATAGTGGATGGCTTTGCTGCAATGGGATTCCCTAACTGTGGTGGGGCTATAGACGGAACCCATATCCCTATCTTGGCACCGGAGCACCAAGCCGCCGAGTACATAAACCGCAAGGGGTACTTTTCGATAGTGCTGCAAGCTCTGGTGGATCACAAGGGATGTTTCACCAACATCAACGTGGGATGGCCGGGAAAGGTGCATGATGCTCGCATCTTCAGGAACTCTGGTCTGTTTCAAAAGCTGCAGGAAGGGACTTTATTCCCAGACCAGAAAATAACTGTTGGGGATGTTGAAATGCCTATATGTATCCTTGGGGACCCAGCCTACGCCTTAATGCCATGGCTCATGAAGCCGTACACAGGCAGCCTGGACAGTAGTCAGGAGCTGTTCAACTACAGGCTGAGCAAGTGCAGAATGGTGGTAGAATGTGCATTTGGACGTTTAAAGGCGCGCTGGCGCAGTTTACTGACTCGCTTAGACCTCAGCGAAACCAATATTCCCACTGTTATTACTGCTTGCTGTGTGCTCCACAATATCTGTGAGAGTAAGGGGGAGACGTTTATGGCGGAGTGGGAGGTTGAGGCAAATCGCCTGGCTGCTGGTTACGCGCAGCCAGACACCAGGGCGGTTAGAAGAGCACAGGAGGGCGCAGTACGCATCAGAGAAGCTTTGAAAACCAGTTTCATGACTGGCCAGGCTACGGTGTGAAAGTTTCTGTTTGTTTCTCCTTGATGAAACCCCCCGCCCCTTGGTTCACTCTACTTCCCTGTAAGCTAACCACCCGCCCCTCCTCTCTTCAATCACCGCTTGCAGAGGCAATAAAGTCATTGTTGCTTCACATTCATGCATTCTTTATTCATTCATCACACAAATAGGGGGATGACTACCAAGGTAGCTCAGGAGGGGTGGTGGAGGAGGGAAGGAAAATGCCACACAGCACTTTAAGCACAGCACTTTAAAAGTTTACAACTTTAAAATTTATTGAATGACAGCCTTCTTTTTTTGGGGCAATCCTCTGTGATGGAGTGGCTGGTTGGCCGGAGGCCCCCCCACCGCGTTCTTGGGCGTCTGGGTGTGGAGGCTATGGAACTTGGGGAGGAGGGCGGTTGGTTACAGAGGGGCTGCAGTGGCAGTCTGTGCTCCAGCTGCCTTTGCTGCAGCTCAACCATACACTGGAGCATACTGGTTTGGTCCTGCAGCAGCCTCAGCATTGAATCCTGCCTCCTCTCATCACACTGCCGCCACATTTGAGCTTCAGCCCTCTCTTCAGTCCGCCACTTACTCTCTTCAGCCCGCCACTTACTCTCTTCAGCCCGCCACCTCTCCTCCCGGTCATTTTGTGCTTTCCTGCACTCTGACATTATTTGCCTCCACGCATTCGTCTGTGCTCTGTCAGTGTGGGAGGACAGCATGAGCTCGGAGAACATTTCATCGCGAGTGTGTTTTTTTTTCTTTCTAAGCTTCACTAGCCTCTGGGAAGGAGAAGATCCTGTGATCATTGAAACACATGCAGCTGGTGGAGAAAAAGAAAGGGACAGCGGTATTTAAAAAGACACATTTTAGAAAACAGTGGCTACACTCTTTCAGGGTAAATCTTGCTGTTAACATTACATACATAGCACATGTGCTTTCGTTACAAGGTCGCATTTTGCCTCCTCCCACCACGTGACTACCCCCTCAACCTTCCCCCCTCCCTGTGGCTAACAGCGGGGAACATTTCTGTTTAGCCACAGGCAAACAGCCCAGCAGGAATGGGCTCCTCTGAGTGTCCCCTGAAGAAAAGCACTCTATTTCAACCAGGTGACCATGAATTATATCTCACTCTCCTGAGGATAACACAGAGAGATAAAGAACGGATGTTGTTTGAATGCCAGCAAACATACACTGCAATGCTTTGTTCTACAATGATTCCCGAGTATGTGTTACTGGCCTGGAGTGGTAAAGTGTCCTACCATGAAGGACGCAATAAGGTTGCCCTCCCCAGAAACCTTTTGCAAAGGCTTTAGGACTACATCTAGGAGAACCGCAAATGCCAGGGCAAAGTAATCCTTTCACATGCTTGCTTTTAAACCATGTATAGTATTTTAAAAGGTACACTCACCAGAGGTCCCTTCTCCGTCTGCTGGGTCCAGGAGGCAGCCTTGGGTGGGTTTGGGGGGTACTGGCTCCAGGTCTAGGGTGAGAAACAGTTCCTGGCTGTCGGGAAAACCGGTTTCTCCGCTTGCTTGCTGTGAGCTATCTACAACCTCCTCCTCATCATCATCTTCTTCGTCCCCAAAACCTGCTTCCGTATTGCCTCCATCTCCATTGAAGGAGTCAAACAACACGGCTGGGGTAGTGGTTGCTGAACCCCCTAAAATGGCATGCAGCTCATCATAGAAGCGGCATGTTTGGGGCTCTGACCCAGAGCGGCTGTTCGCCTCTCTGGTTTTCTGGTAGGCTTGCCTCAGCTCCTTCAGTTTCACGCGGCACTGCTTCGGGTCCCTGTTATGGCCTCTGTCCTTCATGCCCTTGGAGATTTTCACAAAGGTTTTGGCATTTCGAAAACTGGAACGGAGTTCTGATAGCACGGATTCCTCTCCCCAAACAGCGATCAGATCCCGTAACTCCCGTTCGGTCCATGCTGGAGCTCTTTTGCGATTCTGGGACTCCATCATGGTCACCTGTGCTGATGAGCTCTGCATGGTCACCTGCAGCTTGCCACGCTGGCCAAACAGGAAATGAGATTCAAAAGTTTGCGGTTCTTTTCCTGTCTACCTGGCCAGTGCATCTGAGTTGAGAGTGCTGTCCAGAGCGGTCATAATGGAGCACTCTGGGATAGCTCCCGGAGGCCAATACCATCGAATTGTGTCCACAGTACCCCAAATTTGAGCCGGCAACGTCGATTTAAGCGCTAATCCACTTGTCAGGGGTGGAGTAAGGAAATCGATTTTAAGAGCCCTTTAAGTCAGCCTGGAGTGTGGACGGGTGCAGGTTTACATCGATTTAACGCTGCTAAATTCGACCTAAAGTCCTAGTGTAGACCAGGGCTAAGTCCTATTGAGTTGTGAAGGTGCCATTGACTTCAGTGGGACTTCAACACATGGTTAAAGTTAAGTGTGTGCTTAAGTGCTTTCCTGAGTAAGGATGGATTCAAGCATATGTTTAGGTCCTTTTCTGAATCAGGGCCCCATGCAGCTGGGCGTGGAAGGTGGTGGGCTACTCTTAGTAGCAAGTGCTGTGCCCATTCGGGATTCATCGTAGGGTTGGGCCCTCGTTTCTCAGGTAGTTCCATCAGCTCTTTATTGATCTCTCTGCCCCTGGCCAGGCCCCACCCCTCCTGCCTGGCAAGAGTAATCTGGGGGAGGTGTTTCTTTGTGGTGAAGACTGATGCAAAGAACTAAATTAGTTCACCTGCAATCTCTGAGGCCACTTTGGCTGTTCCCTTAGTATCCACAAGGTGCAGTCACAGTGTTGGTTCTCCAGCAAGTTTCTACCTCCGACATGCCTGCAGAATTCCTCTGTTGTTGTCGTCTTGATATCTTTGGCTATTTGTTCACCATGTCCCCTCTCAGGCCTCACAACATCTGCTGCAGGCAGTTCTGTGCTATACAAGGTACAAGGCAGTGAGGGATCTCAGCAATAGCAGAGGTTTCCCCCACAGTATCCACCAGCACCTTGCTGTCTCTCAGATGGCACTTTTCATCGATAGATCTCAAAGGTCTTTAACAGAGGAATTCATTATCACTATCCCTATTTTACACATAGGGAAACTGAGGCACAGGGCAGTGAAGTGACTTGCCCAAGATCACCTAGCAGGCCAACGGGAGAGCCAATAATATCACCCACAACTCCTGAGTCCCAGTCCAGTTTTCTGTCCACTAGGTTACATTTTTTTCCCCTAATGTGCCCTAACCCTGATATGGAAGATCAGTGACTTCACTAAGTTTGCCTGGCTGTAAATGAGGGCTGAACTGGCTGTGGAGGGACCACTTCCAGTGCTGAGAAGGTGCTTTCTGTGCATACCGTATTCTCCCTCTCATCACTGCTGTGGCTGTCCCCACTAGGAAAGGGGTTGCGTTGCGGTTGGGTTTCGGTAACGTGGTTGCTACGCCCAAATCAACTTGACAGTTTTCCCAGTGTAGATGCCGGTGTGACACCCTGGCACCCCAGTATGCACCATTGTCATATAATTAGGATATGATTTGCACAAAGTATGCCTTGTGAGGTGTCATTCTAAAAGTCTTGATCTGCTAGACAGTAATATCTCGTTGGATTGTACGTGCTACCGTCCTATGTGAAGTTATGTTTATTTACTACGTATTCTGGTTTGATCTGTTTGCTGTCCCTTATAATCACTTAAAATCTATTCTTTTGCAGTTAATAAACCTGCTTTTGCTTTGTCTAAAACCAGTGTGCGTGGAAATCATAACTCGGGGCAGGAAGCTGTTGTATGTTTCCTCTCCACATTGAGCGAGGGGGCTGTACAATTCTCTGTGCAGCGCAAAATGGTATAATTTTGGGTTTACACTTCGGAGAAGAGGTGCGTGTCTTAGGAACCGGAAAGTGCCCTACCTGTGCCTTCCTGTGCAGGGGCTGGTTAAAGAACCTTTCAGCATGTAACTGCAGCTGGGTGTGACCCTACCTGCATGTGTGCTGGAGCCTGGCAGAGGGCTTGGCAGGCGGGTCATAGCAGTACAGTGTAACGGGAGCCGAGGCTGGTTGGGTCAGGGGGACTCAGTGGTACCTCAGTTCCAAGTCACATCCCGGGGGGAACCTGTCAGAGCTGGGAAGCACCTTGTAGCTTGACTCAGCTGGTCGAATTCTAGCCAGGGCTCCTGCCTAGAATGAAGGCAGAATCACTGCTGTCGCATGTAATTACCAGTTGAGAAATTACAACATGATTTTAATAAGCTGAGAGTAACTTAATTTGCCCTGACATAACAGCCTTTCTATCAAAACAAACTAAACTAAAGAGCCGGATGTGCTTCAGGATATGCTAAGCAGCCACATGCTACATGAACCTTCCAACACCAGGCACTTTGGGGTGTGACGCTGGCAGCCTGGATGTTCATGTCTCAACTGAACATTGACAAATACATAGTGGGAACCAGCCTGGCCCACCTGGGTGGTAGTGTTGTTAAAACAAGCATTTGACTTTAGACTTTATGGAATGCTTGGAAGTTACTGCCGGCATTAATCTCCCTTATAACATCTGTACCCTATTATCAGGTAATATCTGAGCATTTGCATTGTAAGCCTCTGTAACAGTGTAAATCACCAGACAGGAGAAAGATGTTAACTAGGTGAAAAGCTGGTCTCCAACCGAAGGTATTCTTTTCTGCCCATCCAGGAAGGCCAATGGACACCAGACAGACTAGTGTGGAATGTTAAAGAGGACAAAAGACTTTGTTGTTTACTCTCCCCTCCCCCCATGAAGGTAAGTCATGCAAGTGAATTCTTTCCATAGCTGAGGTTTGCAGCCCAAAACAGAAGGGAGGAGGGGGGGGAAAAGCCTGATAAAGAAGGAACTTTTTTTGTATGCTGCTTAGACGCTGGGGGGCAAGGTTTGCCAGGCATAAGCAAAAGATCCGCAATGTTTAGCCTGGGTGAGCCATATAGAGCTTACTTATTATAGAAGTCTTTATTACTTTTTGAAACTTAAGATGGGAACTCATTTGTGCATATATATGTTTACCTGCTTTAACCTTGTACATAACTCTCTTGTTTCCTTTTCCTATATAATAAATCGTTAGATAGTTTATTACAGGATTGGCTACAAGCATTGTCTTTGGTGTGAGATCTAAGGTGCAATTGACCTGCGATAACTGACTGGTTCTCTGGGATTGGGAATAACCTAAATATAGCTCCTTAGAGACTAACCAATTTATTTGAGCATAAGCTTTCGGTTAGTCTCTAAGGTGCCTCAAGTACTTCTTTTCTTTTTGCGAATACAGACTAACACGGCTGTTACTCTGAAACCTAAATATAGCTGTGACCATTGTGTAAGGGACCATCTATCACAAAGGCACACTTACCTGGGTGACAAGATAGATCGGAGCACCCAAGGAGACTGTCTGTGACTCCATGTTAAGGCTGTTATAGTCCCTGAGGAGTTTACAACTTGATAACTGGTTGGTGAAATCTAAGTATAGAATTCACAGCCAGTTTGGAGTTTGTTCCCTGTTTCCCAGCAGTCTGCCTGAGGTTGGTAGCCACAATCTTGAGCCACTGCAGGGCAGCTTGACACAAGCATCTCCACACCGGCCTTCCCTGGGCTGTACTCATGTGGAGCTCTTTGGGAATCTCAGCGGGGAACTGCCTGAGTGAACACAGAGTGAGCGCCCTTTAGATGCACTTGTATCAGAACTCCATCAAAGGGCCAGATCCTGGGATGAAAACCCAACAGATTCCTGCAGGGTGGCTGTGGGTTGGGGAGTGCTGCCCTCTCTGACCTCACAGGAAGCCATGTGGAGGGGAAGGATGGCGGGATCCATGAGGATCCAGATCTGGGAGTCCAGGGGGACAGGCAGGCAGTGGGAAGGGGAGATGAGCACTGTCTGACACATCAACTCCCACTGTAAATCCACACACATGCCTGAGTGCTTCTCCACTCCACACAGTGGATCTGGACCCTTTGTGGAGGGATCTGGTGGCACTGGCTGGTTTGTGCTGGTCCAGGGCTGTAAGAGGGCTGCTGTGGGTAGAGAGCAGGTACAGAGGCACTTGGCCTCTGTGCATCTCAGTCCTGCCTACTGGGGGATCGCCTGAGACCTATGCAGATCTTGGGGATGCACGAATTTGGAAGACTAAGCCCTCCAGAGAGCTTTTTTGTTGTTTTGTTTTTGGAGAGGGACAAGCCAGACCAGGGGATCCCTCCACAGCTGCCCAAAGGGATTTAGTACATTTCAGTGCACACATTTGCATACTGTTTCTATCAGCCTGTGAGTAGCTGTGAGGGCCCCAGTCCGACAGTGCAGGGGTAGGGGCTGGTTGTGTTGTGGCAGCTGGCTCGGAAGTGCAGGTGTCCCAGGCACACTGGCTGCCAGCTACTCGCAGCCCCAGCAGTCTGTAAAAACAAGCAGCAGTAAAATCCTCCCCAGAGATCCTGTTACAGCCTGGTAAAGAGGTCGCCCCCCACCCCCCGGCAACGGGAACAACAGCAGCAGGCATGGATCAAGACAGGTGAAAAGCAGCAAGAGTTCTCTTTGGCACTCACCCCAGAGGTGGGGCAGGCAGGCTGTTGAATTCAATGTCTCTGCAGCAAGCCTCCCCCATGGAAGGAGCTCACTGGCATAGCTGTGACTGGTTCAGGGTACCGGGCCCGCTGACAGCAGCTTGCTTAAAGGCGATGGGGCTGTAGCAACTTCTTTTGTGCTCAAAACAAACCGCAAAGCCCAGAAAGGAATGTTTTCATGCATGGGATTGACAGTGATGGGCCTTTATTCAATCCAGCGCTGGCCAAGAACAGGCACTCTCCTGGCTCCTCCATTGGTGAGCAACACACTCACCTCAAACTCACTGCACCCCAATCTTCGTGGGACCCTGAACCATTACAGCACCGCTGTCAGTCCGTCTGCTCACCCGTGGTGCTGTATGCATGTGCTAAATAACAAAGGCAGACCGATCAACTCGGGTTGCAAGCCCTTTGGGACAGAGACTGCCTCTACTCGCTGGCTCCTGGGCTGCTCTGTACAACTGTTAAATAAATCATAATACAGGAGATGGGAGATTAGACAGGCAGATTCTCTCTTCTCCTGGTCCGCATGTTATTAGTGTGTGAGGCTGGCAGGAGCACTCAGTGCTGCTTTAGTTCGAAAGGCCCTGGGCTGCCCCTTGGCCAGGGGAGCCCTACCCATATTCCCATGTATGCATTAGCACTTGTCCATGCTGCATGCTCTGGTAATGTTCTACCCAAAGGAACTGGCCTGTTGCAAACACCCAGCCTGACTGGTCTGTCCAATCAGAACGATGTTTTAAACGTTTAAACGCTTTGGCCCATTATCCCCACAATCTAATTATCCCCTCTCCTGCCACTTTAGAATGGGAAGGTGGCAATGGGAAGAGGAGCAGTTTTAACCCTTTCCTATCTGTATCTATAAACTTCATAGTCACTATCCCATTTTCACACCAAATCATCCAATTGTGTCAGCAGGGGTTTAGGGCCCACTGAAGTCAAGGGGAATTAAGCATGTGCTGCAAGTTAAACACGTGCTTAAGTGCTTTGGCCTTGGTGGTGAGTCTGCCCCTGTCCCCTGGTGCAGCCCGTCTCTCATACTGTTTGAGGACGTTGGCAGCAAACTCAGTCTTTGTTCACTACGTGCTCATCCTGCTGCTTATTCCCTTTCTAAGGTCATCATCTTTTGATTCTGACACCACAATACTTTCCATAGACACTAATTGTGATAGATTGACCTAGAATAAACTAAGTGAGGTGTAACGACCATCCTATGGGCAGTGTTAGTAGCAGGAATGAACTTTTCAGAAATAAAGATCCTCTTTAATGCCAATAGCTCCCGTCAGAAAGAATAAGGGGGCGGGAAGTAGGAATAAATCTTCATAAAGCGGGAATAAAGAGGCTAGAAGCGTCCAGCTCATAGTATCTGTGTCCATTCAGGTCTTGACTCTGCTTCTAGGACTGAGCATAATGGGGTTTATTGGTTCTTGGACAGAAAAGAAAGTAGATTTGTGTAGCTACCAAGAGTGGACTTTGGTTACTTATGGAAATAGCCCCCATTACTCTGGGTTCAGCGCCCTCTCACCTTAGTAGACTTTAACAGGAATCAGTCACCAAACAGCTCCTTACCGCAATCAGATAGTTTGACATTAAGTAGCAAGTACTTTGAACTTCTTTTCAACTCCTTTGCTGCAATACAATGTGGTGTCGTTCTGCATGAGGAGTCTGAATTGTCTTCATGCTTTATTCATTTCTTGTTTACACTGGAGGAGAAACCAAGCCATAAGAACCAGCAAAAACAGCCCACACAGCTCCATGCATTGTGCAGTCAAATCACAGCCAGCGATTTCAGTTGCCATTTCCAACTTCGTCTGGGTTTAATGTATGTATTAGCTAAATGCCAGAGAGAGGTGTTGTCTATTGACTGGAGACAGAAGCTTTTGAGTTCTGATTTCAGCTCTGACACTGATTTGCTCTGTGGCCTTAAGCAAGTCATTTTAATCTTTTTGGTCTCTGTTTTCTTGTTTTTACCATGGGGATAATTATACTTATCTCCTGCAGTGTTATGAGGATGAATCGACCCTGTCCGTAAAGAGCTTTCAAGATTAAAAGTGTACCAAAATGTACAGCTTTGCTATGATTATCAAAGGAATGGGGAGATGGACATGTGGCATTTGGGGACCCACTTCAAATTGTTTAAACCGCTTTAAAAAATAATCAACCCTCCCGTGCACACCTTGCAGGCAGTTGCACTATTCTGCACTTCCTGCCCAAGCTGGCCCGTGTGGCCATGCACTGTCACAGCGGCGTTCCCCCGTAGAGACAGCTAGAGTTCCGTGGTAGGGGAAATGATTCCTTTCCATATAGGGCTAAGACATCTCATCTGCTGTGAGGCACGGAGGAGATTATACAAATGTACTTACTGGCCAGACTGCCCGGTAAGCACATAAAGCAGGAACAGAGTCATAAGAAACATCATCTCCCTCTGCCTCAAAGTCTACCTCTGCCCTTGTGTGTGATTTGGACTCTCGCTGTTGTGTGAGGGAGGGACCAGCCACAATGAGCAGAGCTGGGAACACCCACTCTATGTAGCACCCTCCCCAGGCAGTTCTAGTTTCGGCATTCAGCAGAAACCCCTGGCCGGTGCCTGCCCCCCTTAGGATACTGCTGAGCTGGGAACGAAGAAGCCTGTTAAGGGCTGTGTAAGTGCAGCCCACCCACTGGTTAGTCCAGGTGTGTTACAGAGCTCTGCCCTCCCCACAAAGCATCTGTCTGTCACTGTACAGCGCAGTTCATGGCGACTGCACCTGTATCCCGCTCTGTGGCTCAGGAAGGGTTCCTGGCTCCTGGCCAGCACCTCTCTTGGGCAGACACCTGTGTCTCTCTCCCTCCTGAGCAGGGTTTTAAGGCTGCACAGCTGCCTGGATGACACAGTGAGGTACCCAGGAAGCCAGACTGACTAAACAGGCCAGTGACTGTGGTTTGCTCGCTCTCTCTCAGGTCAATGACCAGTGTATTGCCTGCAGTTACAAGTTACCACAGAGTTCCTTCTAAGCAAGCACCTTTATTCCTAAGGTGGAAGCATTACAGAGAAAATATGTAAAAAAAAAAAAAAGACCCTATATGCATGCTAAAAGCTCACAAGCGGCTACCCAGCCGTCTACGGTTCCCAAGAGTCACATAATACAAGGGACGTCCCTTATTTAAATAGAAAATTGCCTGTCCCATACTTCATCCCTGTACAGCAAGAGGGGGAGTTGCAGAGTGCTGCAAAAAAGCAGCAAGGAATACCCCGGTGAATGTGAGTGCTGATAATTATTATTATTAATAATAATTAATAGCTGGAGGTGGGGTGGGGCAGGGGTACTAAGAAAACAGTCCCTTATTTTTGAAATCCAATGCTGGCAACTCTACAGCATTCTTATGGGACCTGGTAGGTCAAGCCTGTCCAACCCATCCTCAAGGCTAGGGCTCCTCCTTGGGCAGAAGGGTCTGTGTGTTTGCTGGATCACAAAGGAGGCCCTGAGTCAGTTTAAACTCAGGCTATTCATTCTAAATTCCTTTGTGTGTAGGTTTCTAGATAATCTAGTTTGAATTAGTATATGGGAGCCTCCCCAGGTGGTGGTACCTCTCTGTGAGGTAATCACCAACCACTGTTTTTAGTTTCTGGAGGAGCTGTAATAACCCTCCCCCCTGCCCCACTGAGTAGAAATGGCTCCCCAAAGATACTACATGGAGTTGCAATATCTGTCACGTCTCCCCCCAGAGAGATTACATACTGTCCCACCCCTCAATAATATATAAACTTAATACAGTACAGGCTTTCAAGGATCTTTCAGGAAATTGCTATATCTGTCACATCTCCCCCCTTAAAAAGTGATTGTAACTACGGTGCTTACTGGCATCCTGGAGCAACCCATTAAATGATGGCAACAAAAATGATTAGGAGACTGGAACACATGAGTTATGAGGAGAGGCTGAGGGAGCTGGGATTGTTTAGCCTGCAGAAGAGAAGAATGAGGGGGGATTTGATAGCTGCTTTCAACTACCTGAAAGGGGGTTCCAAAGAGGATGGCTCTAGACTGTTCTCAATGGTAGCAGATGACAGAACGAGGAGTAATGGGCTCAAGTTGCAGTGGGGGAGGTTTAGATTGGATATTAGGAAAAACTTTTTCACTAAGAGGGTGGTGAAACACTGGAATGCGTTACCTAGGGAGGTGGTGGAATCTCCTTCCTTAGAGGTTTTTAAGGTCAGGCTTGACAAAGCCCTGGCTGGGATGATTTAACTGGGAATCGGTCCTGCTTCGAGCAGGGGGTTGGACTAGATGACCTTCTGGGGTCCCTTCCAACCCTGATATTCTATGATTCTATGATTAACTTACTTCCTGGACAGCATTTAAGCCATTACCTTTCATCCCTTCATATTTCAACGATGAATATAATAAACATTCTGCTAGAAAGGCAGTATGCATTTGTGACCACTATGGCAATATCCTGGACAAACCTTATTGAATTAAGGTTAGGTAGCTTAGGAGGCCATTGTATTAAAACTGCAAATATATATGTATTATTGTGGCATTGCATGGAACATCTCTAGGGAGGAGACCTGCCTAATTTAAACTGTGAGATGTGTTATGCACTTCAGAAGACTATTTTAAATACTGTGACCTTTTAAAGGTAAGTGGATTTTCCAGGATATCTCTAGGCTAAGGTGTGTGCAAAGGTAACTCCCCCGGTTATGCAAAAGCCCAGCCTTTTGAAGCTATGCCCTCAGGAGAAACCCAGTGTCTATGAATTATCTATGAATTATCTATTCACAGATCAAAGTTGTTTAAAGGAGGGACTAAACTTTTCATGGGGGTGCTCGTTCGTAACCGCCTTGACACAGAATATGTAACCACAGGAAAGCACCTTGGTGGGGTTTGAAGGACTGTTCACCTGCCAGAGCCCTTTGTGAAGTTGGAGTGATCCCTGGTAACCTTAGTTGCGTGCATGTAGGTGCTTAACATTTTTTTTTACATGTTTTCTCTGCAATGCTTTCACCTTAAGAATAAAAGTTCTTCTTAGAAGGAGCCTTGTGGGCTTTCACCATGAGCATTGATGCTCTGTATAGCCTCTGAGGAAGGCAGGCAGAGCAGGCCTGTTTAGGCAGTCTGACTTGCTGGGGCATTCACAATGTAGGAAGGGAACTGTACAGCCTGGAAATACCCAGGTCAGGAGGGGGAGAAAGAGAGAGAAATGTGAGTCCCCACCCAGTAGTGGTCACTTCACTCTCCTGGGCAGAGACCCGCATCTCACTCCCTCCTAACCCTGCACAGCTCCCTGATTTACACTGTGAAATCCCCAGCAAGCCAAACTGCCTAAAAGGCCAGTGGTTGTACATTGACAGCTGTTAGAAAGAGCTGTGCGATCGTTTGTAAGCAAACCCCTTTATTCTTAAGGTAAAAGCATTACAGAGAAAACGTAAAAAAAACCAACCCAGTAGAAGACCCTACAGGCATGCTAAAAAGCTTATGAGAGCTCACTTCCAACCTCAGGTAGCTGTCAGTCCTTCAGACACACACAACTAAGTTGTCCTTGTTGTTACTAGTTCTTATCAGGCTTTAGAGCAGGAACCAGAAGGAAAGCTGGGTGGGTCAGTCATTTCGTTATACAGCTTAGGTCTTAGATCTTGGTCTTCTGTAACACGTAATCAGGAAAAAAAGACCTTCTCTTCAGGGCCTAGCTTCAAAAGGCTAGTTTTTTTCATAACTGGACTTGCGGAGTCAGGGGATAGCTCAGTGGTTTGAACATTGGCCTGCTAAACCCAGGTTTGTGAGTTCGATCCTTGGCCATTAGGGATCTGGGGCCAAAATTGGGGATTGGTCCTGCTTTGAGCACCGGGTTCGACTAGATGACGTCCTGAGGTCCCTTCCAACTCTGATATTCTATGACTCTATCAAGGCATTTTACATTAGGATAACTGAGGCAGCAAGAGAAAGTGTCTCACCCAATGTCAGAGTCAATCAGGGTTAGCACCGGGAATTCAGGTCTCCTGAGTCATAGAATTGTACAATGGCCAGCAGGCCATCCTCCCACTTAAGGACATTTAGGTCAGATGTATGGAGGATGTTGTTTATGCCATGTGTATAAGCAGTGCTGTACAGTATGTAGGATGTGTCACACAAAGGCCATAAACCCTACCCCAAAGAGTTTATAATGAATGGGTACAGGGCAGCCTGGTGCTATGTTGGTAAAAACAGAGGGGTACTGGCCAGTGTAGCTGGATGCCTTTTTCTATACGAAGTCTATGGTTAATGGTAGTAATGAGAGAAGTCCACAGCAATCTTCATGCCAAAGCTGATTGCGCACTGGGTGTGATCAGCATTCATTACCCCACTGGTTAATAAGGGCCTTGTCATCTGTAGAGGTTCTTGGTTCATCAACATCCCGTGGCCAGCTGGGTGAAGCTGTTCTCGGGAACCCTGGGGAGATGCAGCTAGACTCAACTCCAGGTCAGTTGAACTGTGTTTCATTTGAAGGGATGAAATAAAACATTTAGACTACTCTTGTGTTAGTCACATGATGCAGCGTGGGGACAAGGTTAACTTTTGGAAGCCCAGGTAGATTAATGGATACCAGTCCGGGCAGAACAGCCGTATGGTTTCAGAGTGCCATGGGGTCTCTCAGACTGCTGGGGGAAGGGAGATGGCAGCATTGTCTCTGACTGTGGAGTAAGACTCCATTCTAGAGATGGAATATTATGCAGGGGCTACTCCACAGTCAAGGTTGCAAAGGAGTTTCCGTTATAATCCTGACGTTTTTTGCCCCCGACCTACTCCTCTGCCACTAAACTCCACAAACAAAAGGAATATCAGCCTCAACTTTGGCAGGTTAGGTCTGGGACTGAGGTTGATGTTGACTACCCAATGTGAAGGGAATTGGACAAGGCTGTCCAGAATTATTACAATCCTCTGAAATTAGTGGTGTTCACCTGCATCCAGGTCTTCTAACCTCCTTGGAGCAGAAAGAAGAGAAATAAAACTTTATAGGACTCACTTAATTGTGTCCAAGACTAGTGATTAGTTACTTAGTTTTTAGTTTTAAAAGTTGTTAAGATTTGGAATACTAATATCAGATAGGCAGAGTGGCTCCAAGGCACTGAAAATAGGATGCCAAATGACCTCTGGAGAGCTACGCTTTCATTTTAAAAAGTAAGGTTCTAGCCCTATCAGTATGAAGTGACTGCATTTTAGGGTTGTGCTCGTCTCGAGGCCCCAGCAGAGATCAGGGCCCCATTGTGCTAGGAGCTGCACAAATACGTAGTAGGAGAGGGCGGGCCAGATCCTCCGATGGTGTAGAGCAGCACAGTGCTGTGGAAGTCAACGCAGCGACTCTGACGTGCATCAGCTGAGGATCTGTCCTCATGTTGGGGGGGGGAGGGAGAAGGGGCTGCGGTGAGAACCAACTTACTCTCAGCCTTATCTGCACCTGCCCCAGATTTTTTTCCCTGGGAGTATCGCGCATTCGGTTAGTCATTTCTCAGCAAGAAAAAGCATCAGGAGCAACAGGGCTCTGAACCCAGAGGGGCTGGAACAATTTGTGTAGTGGGGGTGCTGAGAGCCATTGAATCAAACTGTCAACCCTGCATAGGATGGAAACCACTTCAAGCCGGGGGGTGTGGTAGCATCCCCAGGACCCCTAGTTCCCGCACCTATGTCTGAACCTGCTAAAGTCCATGCAGTTTGTGTGGCACTAGCCTTCAAAATCTAAGACAAAGCCTCCAGTAAGGGACACTACAAAGCCATAGAGAAGGAAACTGAATTATTTATAATCAGGGGGTGGAGCGGTTCCTTGGGGGAACCACCCCACTGTCCATGGGCAACAACACACCTCTGGCTGAGACGGGCCGGACATGTCTCTCTCTGGAGCGGCTCCGAGCACTGTCCAAGGCAACACATGGACGCTCAGGCAATGCCAGGAGCCGGCCTCCCCTCAGGAGTCACGTACACTGCCCCTCGCAGCCCAGGGAACTCGGAGCACGCCTGGGCCTGCGCTCGGCTGTGGCTGCCCTAGGCCCATCAGTCTGGCCCCAAGGCTGAACTTTCCCGCTGGCTGTGATGAGCAGTGAGCAATGGTGCTCTATGCCCCACTGTGGGGCAGAGCTCACTGCTGTCAGCATGTTGGCCAAAGCGTTGCAAAAATTGTGCTTCCAGCAGGGCGTCAGCCCTGGGACAACATGATGCCAAGGAACCACCCCAATTCAAGTGAGACCTTTTACCTTTCTCTGTGCTATATTCCACTTTCCCTGCCGTGAGAAAATACAGCCTGCAAAAAGTCTAACTGCTCTGTTCTCAGCTTTCTCCTGTGAGCAGTAAATCATCCAGGGTGGGAAAAGAAACCCAAAAAGAGCAAGGGAAAGAAAAACGGGCAGGGAAGCCATTTTCCAACACCACTGCAGGTGTTCAAAGAGCTGCAAGTTCCTTACATCAGACTCTGGAGTCACTGCTCTGTTTCTGACCACTCCCATTTATAAAGTTTAACAGCCACTAACCCCTGCCTGGAAGTTCTTACTTCTGAAATCCATTTGCAAGCGTGGACGAGGCGAGTGGGACGAAAGAGCCGTCCTTTGTGTCACTGGCAGAAGGTGAACAGCTCCCAGCTACCATCCCAGCTTTCCCGAGGGTAAGCAACCACATGGCTTTATTTTCCCCCCACTGAACTCTTATTTTTGGTTGGGTTGTGTCCTGGTTTTGCTCCTTGCCTTTAAACAAACCCCTTCTCTAGCTGGTTTCATAATGTTTTGTTACAGTGGCTTTGCTTTCTAAACAACTGGGTCCTAGCTACCTGTGTGTGGATCAGGATGTGAAGAGAGGGAGTGTGTCTGGTTTAGCTGGATTGTGTCTCTTTACAGAGAGTGTGGTTAGATTAGGGAATGGGTGTCACATGTCCTGTGGTCATTTCTCAGCTTTGCTACTGACCGGTTGGGTGAGCTAGGGTAAGCCATTCAACCGCTGCATGACGCAATTTACCCATCCATCCGTTGTTAATAATAGTAATTCCTGCCTAGCTCATAGAGGAGTCATGAGGCTTCATTAATTAATATGTGTAGATGAAAGGCCCTGTAGCAGTGCCAGGTTTTTGTGTATGACAAACGCAAAGGGCACCGCCAAAGGCAGTAGCACTAATCTGACCGGGGTAGTGAGAGGAGACAGCCCAGTGAGGCTGAAGAGAGTTGCCCCGTGGAGCAGAGCTGGCCAAACCTAATTCTTGGGTCAAAAATCAAAACTCTTAAGGGCAGAGGCAGGCATGCATGGCTGAGAAAGCATTGCCTGGGACCGGCCTACAGAGGGGCACTTGGCTGACAAAGCATCCAGGAAGCAATTTACCGACTGCAAGAACAAGGTGGATCCAGAAAAACCTCTCGCTGATCCCCCCCACAACACGCACCCTCACGCATGGCCTCGGAAAGGCTGAGGGGCCGGCCCCATCTCACCCCTAGGGTATCTCAGCCACATCCCACTCTGCCTGCTGCGCCTAACAAGCCATTTGACCATTCTGCTGGAAAAGCTATTCACAAAATCCCCTTTTCACAACCCGCCCCCACCCCTTTGTCATCCTACCTGATGTGTCACGTGTGAGCCTCTCGGACAGGGACTGTCTTTGTGCAGTGGCTGTACAGGGCCTAGCACATGCCAAACAACCGTCACAGGGACATGTTCAAATCTCCCAGGAGTGGACGGACAAAACAAACCAGAGCTACTCGTAAAAATCGTCCTAGTAACCAATTCCTTTAACCACACTCTCTGTTACAAGTGCTATTAACTGAATACAAGTCCCCAGAGTGCCAGCACCGGAATAGACACCGATGCTAGGAAAGGAGGGTATCTTTGACGAGGCCTTTCAATCGGGCGATTGACGGGCAGCCTGCTAGTGGGGGCTAGAGGGGCTGCAGCAGGGCCTCTTTCCCCCTATGGTTACTGACTCCAGCCACACCCGCATTTCCATTTTCCCCTTTTTAAGTCCCGTGTTTGGGAAAGTACCTTAAGCACCTGCGTAGATCCCATTAACTTCAATGAATGGGGGATAGATTTAAGCAGGTAGCTAAGGCCCAGATCCACAAAGGTATTTAGGCTCCCAATGTCCATTGGAATCAGTGGCAGTCAGGAGGAGCCTAAAAACCTTTGAGGACCTGGGCCTAAGCACTTTCCAGACTCAGGGCCTGAGCACTTTTCCACTGGGGTCAGTGGGAGCCTTTCCGTTGCTTTCAGTGGGTGTTGGATCTGTCCCTCAACCCCGCTAATTATTCTTAAATCTGCCTCTCGTCCCTGAATCAGGGCTTGACAGGCCAGCAAACAAATTACTTGCTGCTGTGGCAATGTTTTAAAAGACAAACCGTCAAGCCCAAGAGAACAAAAGAAAGACTCAAATCCCAAAAGCAACAGCATTCTGCCTTCTACTTTCCCTGCAGCTTGCAGGGCTGGTGGGAGATGTCTGCTGGGGAGAGGCCACCAAATCTTCCCTCGCAGCAGGACTAAATGAACCAGGAGCAACTAGCCTAAAGGCTGGGCATCATTTCTTGCTTTGTCTTCCCTCTTCCTGTGCTTTTCTTCTTCCTCTCCTCCCCCCCCCACTCATTTGCTGTCTCACTTTGTTTCTATTTTTCTTTTAAAGCTAGTGTGTGCTCGCTTTCTCTCCCTCCTGTACTTATTCTCTCTCACGCCTGCTTGTCTTTTTGCTTTCTTAGAAAAACCCGCTCCCGCGCCTGGGTTTCTTAAAGAACTGTAAGCGTGAGGAGAGTTCTGTGGGGCTGCACATGTGGCCCAGGCTAAGGCTGGCTGTGGTTAGCACAGGCAGGCTCACAGGTGCTGAGAAAGCAGTGTCCAGAGGGTTCAAAATGGTGAAGAAGGGGTTAATAAAGCAGCTTGGGGAAATTGTCCAGCAGGCAGCATTTCAGAAAGTACAGCACATGGCCTAAAAAGCAGGAGTAAATAATGAACCCAAACACATGAAGAGTAATAATTATAAACTGCCAGGGAAAGTGATGGAAACACAGAGGACGTGAGCTCAAGGGACACCGGCACTTGCTTCTGGAAAGGAAGTGTTGGAGCAGTCTCAGGGATGGGGTTAAATCTAATCAACAATGAGCTGTGGAACAGTGTGTCAGTCACCCCTTGTGGCTGGCAGGAAAAGGGTTAAAATCTCATCCAATGAAGTGAGCTGTAGCTCACAAAAGTTTATGCTCAAATAAATTGGTTAGTCTCTAAGGTGCCACAAGTCCTCCTCTCCTTTAGCAGATACGCCTTCATCACCTGCCTGTCTTTACTACCGGGAGCCCAGTCCTAGGGGCTGGGCTCACCTTGGGTTAATTACCCCATTAGAGGGGAAATCCAGGGCTTATAAATGGAAGCACATGGAGTGAGCTACTCTCTCAGGGGCTGGATTACTCCTGGAATGAGGGAGTGACTCTGGTGCTGAGATACTCTGTTTATTGAGCTGTGGTTCTAGGGCCAGTGGGTTGTTCCTCTGAAGCCCTTGGCCTCAGTTGGCTTTGCCCTCTCCCAGGCCAGAGAACCGTTTCATCTTGCTAAAATGTCTTCTCTCCGCAAGTTCCAATCTGCTGACCGCTTGCTTTCCAAAGCGCTGTCAGCAAAGCTGCCTGCTTCTGTGCTCTGAGGCTCAAAGGCTGTCCCAGGTTAGCAAACACTGTCCTTTTATCGCCCTGATACAGGAAAGAGAACCGCAGTCTGTCTGAATAGTGGCCCCTCAGCTGCGTTCATCTCTTTCTTGTCCAATACAACACGGGTTGGGTTTGGATTTTAAAAACTCTTTCCAGCTCTCTAGGGAGAGCCATGGGGGCTCCAGCAGCAGGTTAGCTCTCAGAGACTGGGATCAAATAATTGCCAGGAGGCAAGCGGCAGACAGCTGTTTAATGCAACAAATCATTAGGAGGCTGAACATTGGCTTTCTGCTTCCTTCCCAGTCACACACAGCCTATGGGCCTGATTCTGATGTTGGTTGCATGGGTGAAACTCAAACTCAGTGGTTTGAGTGCAGTTGCTCTTGGATTATACTGGTATAAGGGAGAGGAGAAGTAGACCCTAGAAATCTCCAGCAGCTCAGCCTATGTTCTGCCTCTAAGAGGACTTCACAACACATGGCCACACTGCGGGGGAAGGAAGCCTGGCAGCAGCATGCCCCAGGCTGGAATGAGCTGATCTTTACCCCTTGTAACCTTCATGTTATGCTTCTCATGTAGCAAACTATTAGGGTGGCTGCTAGGAGGCTATTCAATCAGACCTGGGGGCTTCGGGAGGGAGGTGTGTAAGTCTTCTAAGCGACCTAATATGAAAAGGCTTTAGAGCCACTCAGACAATCTAGACAGACTGAGACAGCCATTTGCCTGACCTCAGCCTAAACCCGCTGCTCAGCCAGAGTGTGTTCTGATAAGATTAAGACAAAGCTTTGCCCCTGTACAAAGGGGAGCTTCCCCAAATAACCTCATTCTTGACTCTGGAGAAAGAAAGCCTCTATAAGCTCCCATAGAACACTTTTCAGATGTCTGGCTTGTGTTCACCAATCTTAGCCACAGCAGTGGTCTCTAATTTAGCATGCTCATGGGCTCACACCATACAGAACAGAGAAGGATGATGCCTTGCTTGTGTCCGAGTCTTGTTTCTCTGAAGGTGCTTCTTTCAGATAAAGTCTCTTAGACGTTTTGCCAAGGCCTCACCCAGTATTTTAACGTAGGCATGTTTTTGCTGTTTATTTTAAGATCTCTTATCCTTATGTTCAGGTCAAAGGTCCCTTATCTTGAAATTGAATAAGAGCCGATTACGATGTTGGGCAGGTTATCATGTCAGAGGGGAAAGGTGCCTCATGAAAGAATGAAGTCCTGTTTCTTAAGCACAAATACCTGACAGCTGACTGTTGGGGCAGAAGGTGGCAATGACTCGGCAATTGGAGGGCAGAGACTTTGTTGTGAAGGCTCTGTTCCTGTCTCCCCTTCTTTGCCGAGACCAGAAGTTCTGTTTACATGCTAATTCTTGTCAGGTAGGGTGACCAGATGTCCTGTTTTTATAGGGACAGTTCCGTTTTTTGGGACTTTTTCTTATACAGGTGCCTATTATCCACCACCCCCATCCCGTTTTTTCACAGTTGCTATCTGGTCACCCTGTCGTCAGGGATCCCAGATCGTGCCTCTTGGAGTTTCTGTGGTGAGATCGGTCATGTCAGATTGATTAGAGGTTGCCGAAAAGCAGCTATGAAAAACTGCAGGGATGAGAACCTTGCAAATGGATAGGGAAACAATTTAAAAACATCACTCCAGAAATGATCTCCAAGGTGCTTGTATTTCAATGTCAGCAAAAAGAAAAGGAGGACTTTTGGCACCTAGAGACTAACTAATTTATTTGAGCATAAGCTTTCGTGAGCTATAGCTCACGTCATCGGATGCATTCAGTGGAAAAAACAGTGAGGAGATTTATATACACACAGAACATGAAAAAATGGGTGTTTATCATGCACACTGTAAGGAGAGTGATCACTTAAGATGAGCTATTACCAGCAGGAGAGTGTGTGGGGGGGAATCCTTTGTAGTGATAATCAAGGTGGGCCATTTCCAGCAGTTAACAAGAACGCCTGAGGAAGGGGGGGGGGGAATAAACATGGGGAAATAGTTTTACTTTGTGTAAGTTAATTGTATCCAATTTGCAAATTAATTCCAATTCAGCAGTCTCTCGTTGGAGTCTGTTTCTGAAGTCTTTTTGTTGAAGAATTGCCACTTTTAGGTCAGAAATCGAGTGACCAGAGAGATTGAAGTGTTCTCCGACTGGTTTATGAATGTTATAATTCTTGACATGGTGTGTGGTTGCCCAAAAAGAAAATAACAGAACGCCACTAGCCGTCACCTTCAGCTCCCAACTAAAACCTCTCCAACGCATCATCAAGGATCTACAACCTATCCTGAAGGATGACCCATCGCTCTCACAAATCTTGGGAGACAGGCCAGTCCTTGCCTACAGACAGCCCCCCAACCTGAAGCAAATACTCACCAGCAACCAAACACCACACAACAGAACCACTAACCCAGGAACTTATCCTTGCAACAAAGCCCGTTGCCAACTGTGTCCACATATCTATTCAGGGGACACCATCATAGGGCCTAATCACATCAGCCACACTATCAGAGGCTCGTTCACCTGCACATCTACCAATGTGATATCTGCCATCATGTGCCAGCAATGCCCCTCTGCCATGTACATTGGTCAAACTGGACAGTCTCTACGTAAAAGAATAAATAGACACAAATCAGATGTCAAGAATTATAACATTCATAAACCAGTCGGAGAACACTTCAATCTCTCTGGTCACTCGATTACAGACCTAAAGGTCGCAATATTACAACAAAAAGACTTCAAAAACAGACTCCAACGAGAGACTGCTGAATTGGAATTAATTTGCAAACTGGATACAATTAACTTAGGCTTGAATAGAGACTGGGAGTGGTTGAGTCATTACACAAAGTAAAACTATTTCCCCATGTTTATTCCCCCCCCCCCACTGTTCCTCAGGCATTCTTGTTAACTGCTGGAAATGGCCCACCTTGATTATCACTACAAAGGGTTTTCTCCCCCCCCCCCGTTCCCCCCCCCCCCGCCCCACTCTCCTGCTGGTAATAGCTCATCTTAAGTGATCACTCTCCTTACAGTGTGCATGATAAACACCCATTTTTTCATGTTCTGTGTGTATATAAATCTCCTCACTGTATTTTCCACTGAATGCATCCGATGAAGTGAGCTGTAGCTCACGAAAGCTTATGCTCAGATAAATTGGTTAGTCTCTAAGGTGCCACAAGTACTCCTTTTCTTTTTGCGAATATAGACTAACTCAGCTGCTACTCTGAAATTGTCTCCTAAGGACAATGGAAAGAAAACATCCCTAATGTGCTGACAAATATTTTCCTCTGGGAGAAAGGGAAAGTAGAGGGGACCAACTTGCACATCCTGTTTCAATGTAACCTGGAGATCTTGGATTTAGAGAGATGACAAAACCAGACAGTTTAACTTCATATTAATGTTTATGGTGGAGGAAGGAAGGTATTTTCTGCTGGGTATTTTCTTTTTCTCGTTGATGATGACCAGGAAAACAACAATGTTTCTGTGTTGATTTTTGTGGATTTTAAGGTTAGCTAACATCTTATTCAGTGTCAATCAACCCTATTTCTTTACCCACATGAAAATATTTAGTTACCTAAGGGCTGCTATTTGTGAGGTTCAAAACAATCACTACATGTATCACTTAAAAATCTCAGAACTAGAAATTCCAAAGTAAGGTTGGGTTTAGATTGAGTTATGTAACTTTAACTCCTTATGGGCATACGCACAGGCCAGTAAACAGAGCAATTATCACTGACCAGAATCCAAACAACTTAATTCGGCCTCTGTAACAACACACTAGCAATAGCCACAGACTAAATCAGCCTGTTGTAGAAACAACACAACTGTTCCATATCAACATGAAAACTTCCAAACCTTAATGTCAGTGCAGAAGTGTTACAAAATCTGGCCTTTTAAACAACCGTACATAACTCTCACTGTGTTCCTGTAACAACTGGGGACTGTAGAAATAAGCTACAGACAGCAAATCTTCCCCCTGAGCAAAATAATTCCATGAACCCGCAATTAGACACATCACTGGGGTTGAAGCTAGTATATGGACACAGTTGAAACCTAAATCAAAGGCAAGATCAAAACTATGTCTTTGGATTAAAACACCTGGTGTTAGTGTTGTTCCAAAGCTGAGATTCATTATATCACAGGTATGTGCATATAAGCTAACATATAGAAAAAGAATTCTGTACAACAAATCACAGTGTAAATTCTCCACCTAGAAAGTATACTCCATGTTGAATATAAAGGACTAAGAGACGTACAGGGGTAGAGCTTAAGTTGTCTTAGTGCTGTTTCTCCTGCAAATTTAAGGCTGGAACAACCTGGCCTGTGTAGTCATGATCAGCTTGTCCATCATGTAGACTTTAAACAGTAAGTACACATGGACTGAGTTTGGTTGATAAAAGTAATAGTGTATCTTTAAATCAAGACTGGATGTTTTTCTAAAAGATCTGCCCAAGGAATTCTTTTGGGGAAGTTCTCTGGCTTGTGTAATACAGGAGCTAAGACTAGATGGTCACAGTGGTCCCTTCTGGCCTTGGAATCTAATGACCACAGGCACCAGTCTGGATACTGATGGTTATCAGTGCTCTCACCCACTACCTCTCATCCTTCTCAACCTGCAACATGTTAGTTTCTTACGGGTCAAAATGTGGGTCTCCATTTACCTACCTTCCAAAAGTTTCCTTTGTCTTAGCCTGCTCTTTGGATCTCTTGCAAACACCTCCCCACACACTGAAATTATTCTTGTATTAGAATCAATAAGTGTAACAAATGGGAAGCTTTCGCACTTGTGATGTACTATAGAGCAGGAGGCGTATATTGGAAGTTAAAAGCCTATCCTATGTATCTTAAGGTATTCCAAAGGGTTTACATACCTTGCAGGGGACTTCTGTGCATCTCCGAGGCTAAAAAATAGATCATATTTCAATATTAATAAGCTAATATAGATGTTTAGTGGAACTTAAGGGTGGGTTTTTTTTCTACCTTTGGTGGTGGTTTCTCTCAGGAAAGGAATAACACCTTTATTTTAGGAAGCATAGAACCTTATCGGGAATTACTTTTTTATTGTCAAACTACTTTAATGTTTCAAGTTAATACAGCCAGCACGTTTTTTATAATGGCTCATGCCCTGAGGCAGGAAAACTTGGGTCACAAGTAGGAAGAGGGCTGGCTGGCTGAGGGATTGATAATGAGATTTTTGGGGTCTTTAATGATTAGGTAGGTGGTTGGTTAAAATCGTGTCTGTTGCTAAAGACCAAAAATTAACATCTGATGGCATGAACTGGCACCCCTGGAAAGCTGAGCAAGGAGGCAAAGAAGTGAAGTGCTCATGTTGCCAGAGGAAGGAAGGTCCAGGGGTTAGGGCACTATGACTTGGCACAACTGGTTCAAATCCCTGTTCTGTCACTGTGTGACTATGGGCAAGTCACTTAGTCTTTCCCTGCCTCAATTCCCAGTCTGTTTTTTTTTTTTTAATAACAATATTTCCCTACCTTGCAGGGCTTTGAGGCTAAAGGCACTAAAGACTTGAGTGGTTCAGATGCCATGGTAACGAGGGCCATATATATATACCTAAGAAGATTCTGAACACTCTCCATAGGAGAGGTCCCTCTTAATCAGAAGTCAGACATACTGATTAACTCTTGGTTTCATTTATAAATAAGGACTTCAGCCTGCAGGGCTCTCAGTATGGTGCTTTTCATGAGCACTAAATAAAGATTGAAAGGGGTGAGTTCTTGATTCTTCAGTCAATGTTTAACTAATGTCCTCCTCTGAGGCTGTTAATTGAAAAGTAACTAGATGGAGGGAACTCAACTTCATGAACAAGGGAGTACAAACATCAGATACTGGGAATTCCTCAGAGTGCTTTTCAAGAGAAATATAATTAATTATTGCTAGTGCTAAGTAGATACTTTGGCACTTGGAAGAGCAATTACTGCTACTTGGGAAATTGCATGACAGGACAGGAGCTGATAAAGATTTTCAACACTTGTGAGAGCTAAGGGGGAATTAGAGAGGTTCTGTAGCAGATGATCACCTGGGACCTACAGGTCCCAAAGCTCTGTCTGTGGGATTGCTTATCGACAAGGGAACTGCAGATTTGCCCTCCATGCCTCCCTTGAATGCTGGTAAGTACATGTTTCAGAGTAACAGCCGTGTTAGTCTGTATTTGCAAAAAGAAAAGGAGTACTTGTGGCACCTTAGAGACTAACCAATTTATTTGAGCATGAGCTTTCGTGAGCTACAGCTCACTTCATCGGATGCATACCGTGGAAACTGCAGCAGACTTTATATACACACAGAGAATATGAAACAATACCTCCTCCCACCCCACTGTCCTGCTGGTAATAGCTTATCTAAAGTGATCATCAAGTTGGGCCATTTCCAGCACAAATCCAGGTTTTCTCACCCTCCACCCCCCCACACAAATTCACTCTCCTGCTGGTGATAGCCCATCCAAAGTGACAACTCTCTACACAATGTGCATGATAATCAAGTTGGGCCACTTCCTGCACAAATCCAGGTTCTCTCACCCCCTCACCCCCCTCCCAAAAACCACACACACAAACTCACTTTCAGGTTTTCTCACCCCCCACCCCCATACACACACAAACTCACTCTCCTGCTGGTAATAGCTCATCCAAAGTGACCACTCTCCCTACAATGTGCATGGTAATCAAGGTGGGCCATGTCCAGCACAAATCCAGGTTTTCTCACCCCCCCACCCCCACCCCACCCCATACACACACAAACTCACTCTCCTGCTGGTAATAGCTCATCCAAACTGACCACTCTCCAAGTTTAAATCCAAGTTAAACCAGAACATCTGGGGGGGGGGGGGTAGGAAAAAACAAGGGGAAATAGGCTACCTTGCATAATGACTTAGCCACTCCCAGTCTCTATTTAAGCCTAAATTAACAGTATCCAATTTGCAAATGAATTCCAATTCAGCAGTTTCTCGCTGGAGTCTGGATTTGAAGTTTTTTTGTTTTAAGATAGCGACCTTCATGTCTGTGATTGCGTGACCAGAGAGATTGAAGTGTTCTCCGACTGGTTTATGAATGTTATAATTCTTGACATCTGATTTGTGTCCATTTATTCTTTTACGTAGAGACTGTCCAGTTTGACCAATGTAAATGGCAGAGGGGCATTGCTGGCACATGATGGCATATATCACATTGGTGGATGTGCAGGTGAACGAGCCTCTGATAGTGTGGCTGATGTTATTAGGCCCTGTGATGGTGTCCCCTGAATAGATATGTGGGCACAGTTGGCAACAGGCTTTGTTGCAAGGATAGGTTCCTGGGTTAGTGGTTCTGTTGTGTGGTATGTGGTTGTTGGTGAGTATTTGCTTCAGGTTGCGGGGCTGTCTGTAGGCAAGGACTGGCCTGTCTCCCAAGATTTGTGAGAGTGTTGGGTCATACTTTAGGATAGGTTGTAGATCCTTAATAATGCGTTGGAGGGGTTTTAGTTGGTGGCTGAAGGTGATGGCTAGTGGCGTTCTGTTATTTTCTTTGTTAGGCCTGTCCTGTAGTAGGTGACTTCTGGAAACTCTTCTGGCTCTATCAATCTGTTTCTTCACTTCCGCAGGTGGGTATTGTAGTTGTAAGAAAGCTTGACAGAGATCTTGTAGGTGTTTGTCTCTGTCTGAGGGGTTGGAGCAAATGCGGTTGTATCGCAGAGCTTGGCTGTAGACGATGGATCGTGTGGTGTGGTCTGGATGAAAGCTGGAGGCATGTAGGTAGGAATAGCGGTCAGTAGGTTTCCGGTATAGGGTGGTATTTATGTGACCATTGTTTATTAGCACTGTAGTGTCCAGGAAGTGGATCTCTTGTGTGGACTGGACCAGGCTGAGGTTGATGGTGGGATGGAAATTGTTGAAATCATGGTGGAATTCCTCAAGGGCTTCTTTTCCATGGGTCCAGATGATGAAGATGTCATCAATATAGCGCAAGTAGAGTAGGGGCTTTAGGGGACGAGAGCTGAGGAAGCGTTGTTCTAAATCAGCCATAAAAATGTTGGCATACTGTGGAGCTATGCGGGTACCCATAGCAGTGCCGCTGATCTGAAGGTATACATTGTCCCCAAATGTAAAATAGTTATGGGTAAGGACAAAGTCACAAAGTTCAGCCACCAGGTTAGCCATGACATTATTGGGGATAGTGTTCTTGACGGCTTGTAGTCCATCTTTGTGTGGAATGTTGGTGTAGAGGGCTTCTACATCCATAGTGGCCAGGATGGTGTTATCAGGAAGATCACCGATGGATTGAAGTTTCCTCAGGAAGTCAGTGGTGTCTCGAAGGTAGCTGGGAGTGCTGGTAGCGTAGGGCCTGAGGAGGGAGTCTACATAGCCAGACAATCCTGCTGTCTAGGATTGTCTGCCAAGTAAGAATTAAAAAATTCCAGGAAAGAATTGCAACTACATGGGAAAACTAACTTTTCTGAATCGTGGATGCCACCTATTGGATGGGTAAAAGAGTGCAATGACACCAGACCTGCCACAACGATGGATTCACCTGTAACCTGAAGATGGGACAACATCACATTTTGGGGATGACCAATAAGAAGGCACAAAATCATGACAATGATCTTTCTGAGGGATGGTTCAACTCATCAGTCCATCTGAATGGAAGAAGAATGCATAAAAGATGCACCACCACCAGTTGAGTAGAAGCAGCCTCATTTGAAGATCAACAGATCCTGAGTGCAGAGTTGTCTTGATCTCACCCAGAGAGAGTGGCTACCCACTTCAAGCAAGGAATGATCAGTCATTTGAGTTTCTTTAAATGAGTCCTTCACAGACAAAAACCTTTGGGTTTGGCTTCTGGGCCCAAAATTCCAACTATAAGCCCAGCTTGGGAAAGAGGAGGCTTTCCTGAAGATCAGAGACACTGAGAAGATCCCACCACTACTAGAGAAAACTCCAAAGACAGCTGAGTTAAGGCTGAGACTATCCTAATCTGCTCAAAGAGTGGAGGGACTGGGAAATCAATATTTATTGCTAAAATATTCCATAGGGAAATTCTGCACTTCAAAGGTAACACAGAACTTGGCTTTGGAGAGCAAACATTTTGCTAACTTTTGTTATGCGCTTTGTCTTTGAGAGACATCCTCTCTTCTCTGTGCAAATTGACTTGGATGGCATAATCATCCCCACTGCATCCAACTCCAGCTTTTCCAGACACTGCTCACTTTGCCTGACTTCAACTTTCCCCTTACACACTGCTTGACTGAACTGCTTCATTATCTCTCACCATTTTAAACACACATTAACACACAGCGCTAGAGCTACACCATCCACTCTGTATTGTTATAACAATCTTCAGCTAGGTGTGTGTATGAACACTCCATGACTTTAAGTAGTAATGTCCAACGATCTTGATATTTATCTCTTTGAATCCTGTGCTTAGTCCTAGAAATACCACTTTCTTAAACCAGGATTAAAACAGAATTGCTAGTTTACTTTACTAGCCTTTCACTGACACTGCTCAGCAGAATCCTGTCTATCTTGTTAGCTTGCATCTTGATTTTTTCCCCTGTAGTTTATATTTTTGGGCTTAGACAGATTAGATTTTTGTCTGTAAATGTGGATTTCATCATACACACAAACTGATGGAAAAAACATTTCCCTCTACGATAATGTAAACTTTACAGTGAGGCCAAGTAAGAAAAATGCTGCTTGAGGACTTATTAGAATTTGATTTAAGGATATTTACTTTGTATATTTTGACATGTGATGTTGATAATTTGTGTCTAATGATTATAAAGCTTTAAGTTTTTTAATCTCAACATCTGTCATTAAATAATTCACCCACCCATTGTCTGCCCTTCCATAATTTCCTGCATCTGTGAACATTTAAAGAGATAAAAATAAGAGAACTTAAAATAAATATATTAGCCACTGAAATTATAAAAAAAAATCGGATTCAGCCAAGCCTAGATATTTTTTATAATAAGTTGAAGTCTAGTATTGTTTTGTGACATAGTTTAATTTATATCTGGTTATATGGCATTAGTCCTTTAATTATGGACATTGAATTATGTTACCGGTGCCTGACGACTATCTCAATTGAATAGAAATACTCTTTTGAAGCAACAGCATTCCAAGTAGACAACTGAATGCCATTGTGTTTATACTCCCATCGTATTAGTCCTTCGGACATAGCTAATCAAATTATCTTTTTTTAATTTCCTTACATTCTAGAATTTCCCACTTGACTAAGATGTTGCTCTTTAAGCATTAATACCTGTTTATACTGTAATGATTTACATACTCTCTTCTGGTGGCTGGTTTTGTTTTATTTTTGTCAATAATTTTTCAAAATCAAGTTTCCTCTGTTAATTTTGGTTGGCATCTGCTAAATTCTAGGAAAGTAACTCTTGTTGACAGAACATAGGATCAGCTCTCTGGAATAATCTCATAAGTAATGATTATCAATACTTCCATCTGTTTGTGTTTTATTTTCGCTGAGCTAGTCCTACGAGAATCAATTAGTTAATAAGTCCATCTAATTGACTTTTTTTGCAGCTTTCAATTTTGATTTGGGTTTTTGGTGACTTTAACTTTACAATTACCTGGCACTTCACCCTGTGTCAGCCTCTCCGAGGGAAGAAAGGAATTTAGTTTCTGCTGCTAAGAGCTTCGTAAGATGTGGGAGAGACCCGGTGTGCAGCATGCTGGATGAATTGAAATGGGTGAATGCCATAAGAACTACCCTGAAGACCAAGAAGTCCTATAGACAGAGACTTGTAATAAACGGTGAGGTCACATTTATCTGTGCTGTGTGTTTAGGAAAGGCTGGTAGGTAAAGCAGAAGCTTCCCAATTTAGATCCACTGGACTGCTTGACTGTAGCTGGAAAAGAGTATCTGTGTCTTTTGATTTATGGGATGATTCTGATTCTCTGTACAATAAATATTTCAAGTCTGGGATACCTGGTAACAAATCCATGGCCACCTTGGACTGGATGGCTACAGCAGCAACAGAAAGCACATTTCCTGTTTCAAAGGCAAGGTACCAATTGTACTGAAGGGAATTTCCATTATCTGCTAGCAATATTGGGCCTATGACCTACAGCTGAGCTATTCTGGTTTCATTGAAGGGCAATGATGTGTATGTACACACTCACCAGTTCTTTTCAGTGGTACATGAAACAAGACCCTTATTGTTCTGGGTAATGTGTTCACAACCTAGGAGTTCTTAAGCAACTCTATCAAACTACAGTGTTAAAGGATCCCCACAGTTACATCTACTAAGGATTGTGTAGCTTGTGTAATAACACCCCTGGAGAAGTTGTTTGTAGGGACTAATCTTGGGAACTGCAGAGCTAAAAGCATAAGCCTCTACTGCTTGAGCTAAAAGACCAACCAAATCTGTCAGCTCAGAAGCAGTAGCAGGCTCATAAACCACTAAGCCCGATCTAGCACTAGAGAGGGACAAAGACCATAGCAAGTTAGTAGAGGTTCTTCTAGGATAAATCTTAGCAAAACCACTAGAAGCAGGTGTGTGTGAATAGAGACTAAACAGACTGATTATTGTTTAGGGTTCAAAAGAAACAAAAATCTTGAATGTTTTCTGCACAAAGGAAGTGGAACTAACACCTGAAATCACTGTCATCTGAACCTGCCGTGGACACAGTCAATATATTCTCTGCCTTTACTGCAGTGGTTTTAGGTTTCTTTTTCCCATTGCTAGAAGGCGTCCTGTGGAGCAAATAACCATAGTTTAATGGGCTGTACAGAAGTGATGAGTTGGGATGTTGTTGCACACAGAGTGTGTCTGCTGGCCCTGACCCTACTAACAGTTGGAAGAGAGTTTGGGTGAACGCATAATTAGACCCGCAGCTTCCAAGGATATAAACAATGGCTAACTAGGCTTGAATAAATCACCCTAGCGATGATCAAGGTTTCCAAGGCTGACGAAATCAATTAGCTTTCTCTGTTACATAGAGGTAAAGTGAGTTCATTGGCTGACATGTGAGCGAGGAAATGATGGTTTATTTAGCTTAATGGCTAAACCTGCCTTTAGGCGGAGAATGAAAAGAAGTCATACATCAATCGTGAATATCATCTGGTACCCTAGCAGCTTATTGGCAAATGCTGTAACCTAAGTACAGAGATGTATGGGGAAAAGCACTGACAACCACGACTGAAGGAATGGTCCCTGGGAAACAAGGGATCCTACTCTAACTGGTAGGCTGAAGGCAACATGCTGCTTCGGAAAGTGATGGGATCTGGCTGCACCCTCTTCCTATGAGCTGCACTGGTGTCTTGGGAGGAGAGAATCCAGATATCTTTCTGCCTGCGAGTTTTTGGCTAATGGACAAATGTTGGCTGCTGCTACTCTGCACTGTGCTAGAGAGCACTGCTCGCTGCTGTGATTGAAACGCCCATCTAAGCTATGATAGCCCCACTTTTCTGACCGCTTAGACTTGCAGGGGTAGTCCATAGGCGGACTGTGGGCCAAATCCGGACCGCCAGACACTTTTGGATGGACTGCAACATCTTTTTATTTACTTATTATCACCAGTATTGTTATTGGTTTTGTGTTCTTTTTCTCCTGAGTCTGGACCTTGCTGATACCTTGACCAAGGAATTTGGCCCGTGACAAAAAATAATTGAGAGCCTCGGTTCCTGATCTGGAATGCCTTGTCTCTTGGGCCACCGTGACCCGAGACCTTAAACCAGTGGTTCTCAAACTTTTGTACTGGTGACCCTTTTCAAATAGCAAGCCTCTGAGTGTGACCCCCCCCCCCAGCTCCTTATAAATTAAAAACACTTTTATATATATATATTTAACACCATTATAAATGCTGGATGCAAAGTGGGGTTTGGGGTGGAGGCTGACAGCTCGCGACCCCTAATGTAATAACCTTGTGACCCCCAGAGGGGTCCTGACCCCCAGTTTGAGAACCCCTGCCTTAAACTACGTGCATTAGGAAATTCTGGCCTCTAGGGGAAAATACCAAATTCTGACATGCTTAGCTTTCTGGAGCAGGGTGTGTGTGCGTGTGTGTGACTGTTTCAGCTCTTCCAGGTGGTCCTCCAGAACCCTCTTAATGTCCCCCCTTCTGTTCTCCTCATCCTGCTTCAGTTCTCAGGGCAATGCAACCTGCCTTCTGGCACAGGGTGGGCTTTGCCTCCCTTCAGAGCCACTCATTGCTGGTCCTTCATGTGGCCAGAAGTGAGCACCATGAGACCTACTCCCAGCCCCTGGTAAGTCCGGCACAGCAGTCTGAACTTGAATCCCCCTGCCTGGCAGTAACTAGGCTGTTGTGCTGGGTTTTTTAATAAAGCTTCTGTATGTTTAAGACTGTTAAAGTTGTGACACAAATTAACACAGCTCACTGGTAAAATTGCTCATCCACCCATAACTCTGTTGTTTGCTGTTCTTCCCCTTCATGAATTCAGATAGGTCAGACTTGGCTTTGAATTTCCTGCCTAGCATTGGACAATGTCACAACCCTGATGTCTGAGAAGTAATTGTAGTGCCTTTAATTACTTTATAGCCCCTCTGTCTTGGTCTCCTGCTGCCGACTTGGTCTCCTGCTGCCGAGAAGCGCTGTCTGACTGAAACACTAACAAAGCTTCCCCAGAGCTGCATTTGGCGAGAGGGTTCAAAGGTTAAAACCGCTTGCAGAACACAGCTTGCTAGAGAGTTCCAGCACTCGCGGCTTCAGGTGGCAGCGCACAGTAATTGTTCTGACTAGTCCCACCAATAAATCCTTGGAGACAAGAGCCAACTTCAACAGGGGAAAAACTAGGCTGTCCACTTAACACACCCGGTCTCTGCCACCTAGCCAGAGGCATTAGGTAAGTACTGAGATGTTGGTCATAACATCGGCCAGTACTTCTTAAACTTCATGCATCAACATTCACAGGCTTCCTTCCTATCTTCAAAGCTGCAATGTAGTGGCTCTTGTGTGTAGGGGGGATGTTGCCCTGTAGTGGTGGGGCCTACAATAGGCTCAAGAACCTAGTCGCTTTCCTTTAACTCCAGCAGTAAAGACTTAGTGTGTTCTTGGCTCTGGTTCTAGTCCTGGCTCTCCTTAGGATTGCCTGCTTTTCCTGTAGCTCAGTCCTCTAGCTTCCTACAGGGACCAAACTTTTTCTCTTGCTCTCTTCCCTGACATGATCCGTCTCACGCAGCTGCGTTTTGTCGAGGTGGCTTCTCTTTCTTCCGGCTGTAGGTCCACGTCTATTCAGTGTCCTGGTTGGCCCTTCCAAGTGCATGATTTTTCTTCCTGTTTCCACAGGACTTGGGCACAGATTATACTAGTTAGAAACAGAAACGTACCTCTTAGATCACAGGAGTTGCTGTGAGGCTGGGGACCTAGTCTCCTGACAGAAGATGCGTTGGATGCTCCACTTATTCTAAGCCCAAAGGACACTTGGGAGCTGAATTCTGAGCTGAGAGTTAAGCTGAAACACTGACTGTGACACTTGAACACAGAGTCCAGCTCTCTGAGAGGCACAGCCCAGCCGATGGGGCCTTGCAGAGCTGCACAGCCCCCGCAGGAGCATGGGGGTGCTCCCTCCCAGGTATACAGGCTGGGCACTGACACAACCCTTCCCTGTGTTCTTCCAGCTGGGCTGTGCTAGGGCGTGGGAGGTCATGTCCTGGTCTTAGCCTTACCCTCTTTGGGGTGGCTGTCATCTGCAGGGGGACTGGCTGGGCTTGACTCCCATGCATGGGGCTCAGGGGCTCTGTAGGCTGTGTGCGGTCGCCTAGCAGCTGGGCCCTTACTGGTCTGGGATGATGCCCATCACTGTGGTACTGGGGTAACTTGCACTGATTATAAACAGTGAGAAACAAGAAGTCCCTTTTAAAATAAAGGGCCTCTGATAACCCCGCCTCCCCCATTGTAAGAATGGGCCACCTATCTGTCAAAAGCCTGGCTGGATAGGTCAGATAAGTCTGACACTGTGTCCCACAGCTTCTTGCCAGACCCAGGACGGTCAGGCCACAGAGCACCGCTTCCAATGATGCAGAAGCTCCAGCCTCGGGACTAGTGATCATGCCCTGTGCTGCAGGGTAAAGGGGTCGTCCTTCAGATGAGCCACAGAAAAGGAGACCTCCTGCCTGGTGACAGATCCTGTGGCACTTTCTGTAACACGCCGAGGACAGCCAGGCCAAACTCGTGGCCAATAAACAAAACTGTCTTTAAGGGTCAAGGCTGAGTGAGCTATTGTTGGAGACATAATGGCTGCTCTGTTTCCAGGCACAGTAACTGAATGACAAGTATGCCACTGATTTTTAGGACGGTCTAGTGTAAAGCAAGCTGGGAACCTGTACGGAGAGGCTTCACCCTTTCCCCGCCAGCTGCCGGTCATTAAGATTCACATGCGTAAGGGCACTGGCAGTAGATTAGTTTTGTAATGAGCGAAGAGGCTTAGAAAGCTTTCAGTGCATGGGTGCCAGGAGCAATGCAATGGCCACTAATAGACAGAGGGCCAGGATGGCGCACTGACCTCTGTTCGGCTGGAGTGATACGTGTGTGCGGGGGGGTGTTCAGCTAATCTCCTCCCTGATGGGCTAATCTACCCTCCCTGCTTCCATCCTGGCTGGCCTGCTCCCTCCAGTGACCTCTGCACTGGCTCCCCCCACAGCTCGCTGGTACTGCATGGGCCTCTGCCACAGGGCAGCGCGAGCTGGCTGGAAATCCCATCCTGCCTTGGGACCGTTACATCACTGGAGAGGGTCAGTCCTGTCCTGTCCGCTCGTCACACGATGCCTCTGCCTGGTTTCTCTCTGCGCACGGCAGATGCTTTGGGGAGGTACCTGGGTAGCGTGGCCATTGCACTGTGTGTGCTGGCTGTATTAAATCTGCAAGAACCTGCACTGTTAAGGATGCGGGGAGGGGAAATCAAAAGCAATTAGAAGAAGATACATTACCCAGTACCTCCAGTGCAGCTGTTTCTGGGGAAATAAGGCGCTGACTACTGGGAAAGCAAATGGTTTCTGTTGCACCTAGGAATAGGATAAAAGACCCCTTCTGAGTACTCTCCATGTCGTACCACTTAGAGTGGGTTGTGCCTACATTGGTATGTTGCCTCTAGCGGGACAATGTGCTCAGAATGTCAGGATTGAAGGTGTATATCATGCAGGTCGATGGCTACCCCATGACCTTGCACAGAGGGAGGGCAGCTGCTTATTCTTCGGGTACCTTCGCTCTTCCACAAGTGACAATAGCTGGGGATAGTTAAAGTGTAATTGTGTCTTTGAATTGCTTTGATTCCAGAATTTGAAAACAGAGCGTTTCTCCTGTGAAGTCATTGCCAGACATTTATCATTTATTTAATCTTAAATCAAGTTCTGTACCTGGGGCTTTTCCTGACCCTGCCTCCTCTACTCTCTGTGGAACTACTTACTTGCTACAATGTGAAGTAATCTACCCTAGATGCTCGCTGTGTTAATTACTGCATCTTGGCCTGCTCCTTTTGAAGAAGGATGGGGCAGCTCTTGCAAAACTGTTCGCTGGCTTAAAATCTTAGTAAAAGGAGCAGGGTTTGAAGGGCTCTGTGCTTATAAACTGGAACAATGGTGATGCTATATTAATAGTAAATAGAATTATCTGGGCCGAGGGGGTGGAGCTCTGTTAACAGAGGAGGAGGGAGAATTCTGTAATTGTTCTAAAATGCTAGAATCCCTGATCTGCTCCTTGTAATCGATGCTCAGCATGAAGACCCAAAGACTCTTGGAGGGACACAATGAAGTAGTGATGGAATCAATAGACTATACCTGTGAATGAAAAATAAATCTAGGGTAGGGAATACTTGCACTTGCTGCAGATCAGTAGGGCCAGGGTTGTTAGCTAATTGGTTGACTGAGCTACTGGCAATTAGGTTTGAATAGCCAGGGAGACCTGATTTAAAAACCAGAAGGGGGGAAGGGGGCGACTTTCTGTGAGGGGAAAGGAGGAAAAAAGAGCAATTCTGGTAACTGCCATCCAGTAAATCGAACTTTGGTCTCTAGTGAAAAACAACAAACAGTGGCTCAGCTCCTGCGAGCAGGAATGTTTGTTTCCATTATTCCCCAGGCGCTCTCATGAGCAGGAAGTTGCAAGAGACCAGCTACGCCAGACAGCAATGAGCTTTTTAATGTTGATCGAATTACAAACTGTTGACTGATGGGTCTCAGGGATGTAACAGAGTTGGAGTCTGTCACAGCATTTGATAGGGCTCCCCAAAGTTAACTGAGACGGATGGCATCTGAGCACTGTCCCACTGACCCTGAGGACTCTTACTCTCACGCGACTGCAAGAACAGGCATGCCCAATGATTTCATTATGCTTTTTGGCGTGGGGGTGAGTTTTGAAAGACAAAAGGGGCAATTAGGCTCCCAGGTCCTAACTAAGGCAATGAGAGTTGGGTGCCCATCTGCCCAGGGTGCCTTTGAAAAGCTCCTCGCTATCTACCTCCCTTCCAGACGGAGTAGGCCGAGTCTCTAATTTCTCTGAATGGAATGCACCTTTGGTGTCCTTCAGTTGCTCTTCCCTGGACCTCCTCTGCTTCAATTGGGAGTCGAGAGAGGAGACTAGCGGTGAGAACCCAGAGTGTGAAACTAGTTAGGTGGACATTCATTTCCAGTGTATTTGAAACAGGCTGCTGGAAGCAGCCCACTGGTACCAGGTTCAGCGATTGCCTGTAGGCCCCGTGGGGATTGCCTGCTCATAGTGTCTCTCTCCTCAGAAAGATGAAGAAGCGCTATTTGATAGTTGGGATTCTGACTGGCTTCCTGGTGGGCCTGGTCCTTTTCTTGGGGTTTTTCTTCGGACTGCGCTCAGCTCTGCAGCCCCCAGCGCAGGATGGACATCTCTACAAGAAAGCAGCTGTAGCCACGGATGCTGGGCCGTGCTCAATAATTGGAAGGTATCTCTCTTTACTCGTGTCCGTACATTCTCTTAGCTATTGTTACAAAGTCAAGGACCCAAACTCTTCTATTTGCGTTCGCTCAGGAACTGCTCTGCTAGCTCTCTGCCTGTGGCATGTGCTAGTGCTCTGTAATCTGTCATTAAGGTCAGGATACCAAAACGGAGGAGTCTTGCAATGCTTGGTTTGCTCTCCATGCCTGGGAAACATGGTTGCTGGCAATCTAAGCTATGTACAATGGGTCCACAAGGATGGGAATCACCTAAATGACTGAAATAAACTTTTCAAGCTGCTTTTAAAATCCATTTTTCCAGTCTCCATGGGGATTTTCAGTGGCCAATTCCCACTTTACATTTAAATGGGAACTGGACATCTAAATGCCATAGGCAGCTCTGGAAAACCTCAGCAGGGTTTTCAAGCTGATCTTAATGCAGATCTGTCCAGCCCACACCAGCAGGAGATGGCTGCTTTTTAAAAATTACTCCGTAAGATGGGGGACGCTCAAGAGTAGAGGATGCTACCAAGGGAGAGCTCAGTCGTCTGCAGGCTTCTTCCCTGTGAAACTGAACCAGGGTGCATCTTTTTCATCTTGAATAAAATGCTGAGAAGGCGACCGGATGCTGCTTCCCTCCTGCCTCTGTGCCGAATCAGGCAACCCCTTGAGAGCCTGGGCACAGAAGGAGGGAGTGGCGGTTGTGATGGGATGCTGAAACAGTCTTATAACGTTCAGCCACTAGGTGATGCCATGGGTAACGATACCTTATCTGAGCCGCTGGCCTCAGAGAGGGCAGCTCATTAAAGTACCTCTTAGACAGAGAACACCTCTCGTGTCTCACTCTATGGCGGAAGCTCTGTGGCCAGTCCACATCTGGTACAAAGGCCTGACTGTCTGTAGCTGCCCTGCGATCGACCCTGTACAAGGAGGTCCTGAAAGTGCTGGAGAAGAGGCCTCTGTGCTGCCGCTGGACTATAATTTTGTTCTCTTTTGCCGGTTCAGGGATATCCTTCAGCAAGGAGGGTCTGCAGTGGATGCTGCAATTGCAGCTCTGCTCTGCGTGGGCCTCATGAATCCTCACAGTATGGGAATTGGAGGGGGTCTCTTCCTCACCATCTACACCAGCACAGGTAAGAGGGTCTGTCATAAATGATGGCAGCACTTCACTTGAGACATGGCTCTGTCTAAAGCAAAGTTGTTAATTCTATCCTAGCACAGGGCGGGTCTGATAGACATCATGCCCTACCAATGCGGGAGTTAGCTCTCAGGGCTTTAGGGCTCTAGTTCAGAGGTTCAGTAACACAAAGCCAGTGTGCTGTGTCTAGAGTGAAGAGCTGATGCCAGCCTTATTCCTTATGTCTTTAAAGGGAAAGTAGAAGTCATTAATGCAAGAGAGGTGGCTCCAAAAAATGCATCCCTGGACATGTTTGGGAACAACACAGAGCTCTCCCTTAAAGGTAAGGAGATGTCAGGTGGTGCTGACATGTTGATTCCAGCCAGTGGATCCTTGGGCTGTTCAAACTTTAGCTACTGTTGCAATATCTCCTGGGTTCAAAGTACTTCTGACTGTTCTGCATCTTGTGGCTGGAGTTGGCCCTACCCAGCCACCTGGGATTCTCACCTTCTCAATTGCCCCAGAAATCTCTTCCTCCTCCTGCTGATTGGTGCTGTGTATCGTCACTTGTCCAGGAAATCAGAAGGTACTGTCTCGTCCAAGACAGTCAGTCACAACAGTGCCCATTGTCTCATTCATACAAAGAGCAATGTAAAAAGTCAATCTTAATACACAACTGTTAAGGGGCCATATTTTGTATTGCCATGAACAGCATAACATCTGCCACTGTCGTCCCCATGCTCTGATAGACAAGAGCCCCTGCTGTTAGATCTCACCAATGTTTGTGTTGCCCTGAGAGCCATCACTCGACTGTCTTATTAATGGTGGCTCCAGTTGCAGACCTAGAGGGTCCAGAGGAGAGGCAGAAATTCTCCTGACTGGAAACAGAACCATCTCTAAAAGACATGAAGTAGTTAAACCAACTGACTTCCCAGAGTGCTTTGAGGGACCTAGGAAAGCAAGTTCTTTTGCTGGGGTACATCTGTATTTGAGGGGGGGGGAGAGAAAAGTCTCTGTGGGGAAAACTGGTATCCGAGGACTATGTTACAATTTGGGGAGGTGCCAATAAAAATGGGACTGTCTAGACGAGGTGCACGTCATTGCACCAACCCATGGACTGAAATCCCATTCGCCTGGGTTACTTGTACAATGCCACATGTCCACACCCAATAGCCATCCCAGTGCAGGTGGATGCAATGAGGGTCCTATGGTTCAGCTCTGGTTGTATTTGTGCCCTTTCCTACAGTCTTTCTCCCTGTTTTTGGATTGGAAGCCATAAGCTGCTTCACCAGTTCAGCTCGCTCCAGCGACGCCATCCCAAGCTGCAGGGCCTCGTGTTGGGTAAAAACCCCAAACCCCTTGCTACCAGCAATTGCTTCAAGAGTTCCCAAACAAGTACAGGGAGTGGCTGGACCAAAGCCAGCTCTGTCACACAGCATGATTGTATGGGTGGGCTGAAGTGTTGCAAAGGCAGGAGATGCGACCACCCATTTCATGCAGGCGATTCCCATCAAACAGCTTCCTTGCTAAGTGAACATGAGAGCCAGGCAGCGTTTTTCAGACTAAACTCTTCTCTGCCAAAAAAAGCAGTTTTGCATCAACTGAAACTGTTCGAATTCAGGCTGAATTCAGCAAGTAGCTTCAGCTTAAAAAAAAAAAAAAAAATTCTGCATGCTTTGATTTGACACTTCTGAAATGAAACATTTTGACTTTTCTTCTTGAAACAATGTTTTCATTTAGAAATGTAGCTGGATTTACTTAAATAGTAAATAAACACACAATAAAAAAACCCATATGTTTTGGATTGAATGAAATGTTTTGTTCAAAAACAAAACTTTGTTTTATTTTTGTTTTTTCGGTTTGGTGAGAAACTCAGCTTCCAGTCCAATTTTTTTCTTGGTTTCTCTCCCCCCTCCTCTCCCAGTTTGGCCACTGAAGCAAGAAACCAATTGATTGCTCAGCTCTAGTGAAGACCTGGCCATGGAAGGGGTCCCCTTCACTTCTTATGGAAATGAGTAAATGTAAAGACAACTCTGTCTTTGCTCTTGCTTAGTGTTTGTTGCCCAATGGCCTAATGTATTCCCTGTCTGCTCCAGGGGGCCTGTCCATTGCGGTTCCAGGAGAAATTCGTGGGTATGAAATGGCTCATAAGCGGCATGGCAGATTGCCATGGAATAGCCTGTTTCTGCCCAACATCAAGCTGGCGAGAGAAGGGTTCCCAATTGGGAAAGCTCTAGCAAAAGTCATCAAGTCAAAAGAGAAAGCGATTGAAAGCAACCCCTCACTGTGGTAGGTAGCGCTTTGGAGCCTGCATCGGTGCTATTCTAATTGCCCCTGCTTGGACTGACAGTAAGCTTTGAATGCAGAAACTTCAGAACCAGCAGTATGAGCCTCTGTCATTTGAGCTCAAGGACAAACCCCCATTCCTGGCTTCTGTGGTAGCTTTGATCTCTTATGTGGACCAGCTACTAGTCTATTAGACAAAAAGAGCCACTCTCCACTAGTGTAGGTTACACTCAAAGTGCTAAGCCTTGAGTTTGTTTTAACTCTGAGGCAGGAGTTCCTTGTGTGTGTTGTTCAGTGAGCATGCATGGCGTTACTGTCTTCATACTTGTGTCTGGGGGACCATGTGAATAGCATGTCTTCTAACTCAGCAGTCCTGGTTTTCTCTTGGAAGCTGTTAGCCTGAATACTGTGCAATTCAAAGCCAAAGATGTCTATGGTGAAGCTCAATGTCTCCGCTGATTCACTCACTCTCTTTTCCTTTCCCCCTCAGTGAAGTGTTCTGCAGAGGAGGAACGATCCTACACGAGGGGGATGTCATCAAGATGCCCAAACTAGCAAACACCTATGAGACTTTAGCCAATGAGGGAGCAGATGCCTTTTACACGGGGAGTCTGGCGCAGCAAATTGTCAAAGACATCAGGGAGGCAGGTGAGAAGCCAAGGGCTTGAGTATCTTTTTTTATACACCCCAAACGTATTCATCAAGAAGAGCTGCAGAAGCTCCGCTTCCATGGATGAAAATCTTTCCTGTGATACCAAGTCTCTGATTTAGCAAAACTTCTTATAATGGCCAAAGAAAGTGAAACCCATTAGCAGCTGGCTGAAGTTGAGTCATTGGTTATAAGTCAGTAGTCATGGGGCTGATGATTTAGAGCAGTGGTTCTCAACCTTTCCAGACTACTGTACCCCAATCAGGAGTCTGATTTGTCTTGCATACCCCAAGTTTCACCTCACTTAAAAATTACTCGCTTACAAAATCAGACATAAAAATGCAAGTGTCACAACACACTGGAACTGAAAAATTGCTCACTTTCTCATTTTTACCATATTACTATAAAATAAATCCACTGGAATATAAATATGGTACTTAAATTTCAGTGTATAGTATATAGAGCAGTAAAAACTAGTCACCGTCTGTATGAAATGTTAGTTTGTACTGCGTTTGCTAGTGCTTTTTATGTAGCCTGTTGTAAAACTAGGCAAATATCTAGATGAGTTGATGTACCCCCTGGAAGACCTCTGCGTACCCTCAGGGGTATGCATAACCCTGGTTGAGAACCACTGATTTAGCGTCTTATTGGAGATAAGCATTTTTTTGGGGAGAATTTTTTGTGCCCGATTTAAATTTAATCTTGGGGGAACAATAAAACAGTGTAGACTCTTTTCCAGCCAGTAAATAACCTTAAGTGAAATCTCTGATCCAAAGATCTTTTGCTTTTAGACTCATGGGAAGTACTGACTTCCCATAGCAGATCAGGTTCTGCTGTCTAATCTGAGATGCAACCACTGATAATAGTTTATACCTAAAAACATAGGCCCAAACCATGTGGCCTTAATCTGTTCTGTCTGTGGGAATAGGGCTCTTACCCTCTGTAGGCCACTAAATGGTGACAGAAGCATAGGCTTAGCTAGTACCTTGTACATAGCTCTGGAATTCACAGAACCGTAGTAACCCACCTATTGTGTTTGTCCTCCTGGAGCAGTGAATTCCTCCAGCTGACTATATACTGTTTTTTGTTTGTTTGTTTTTAAGCAATTCCTTCAATTGGTTGTAAATGCTCTAACACTTAACATCACTGAGTTGTGTTCCCCCCCCCCCCCGCCCCATTCTTGTATTATGGGATAATGATCCACAGCTTATAGCGCTTTTCATCAGATCTCAAAGCACTTCACAAAGTACAATGGGGAACTTGAGGGACAGAAGGGGTAAGAGGAATGGCTTGGTTTTGACAACATCAGTACATAGAAGCCACCAGTCTCTTCTGTCTTATCCTTTCTGTGCTCGGTCTAATCACCTTCATTGCCCTTCTCAGGAGCTCTGTCAGTTTTTACTGTATTTTTCTTAAGATGAGGTGATCAGAATTGGATGCAGCCTCTAGATAGGCCTGGGCCACCTTTGCATGTCCTGTCCCTCTTCTGTCACTTATCAGCCACATCTCTGAACACCTAGGGCCAGGGACACCTAGTTTACCCATTTTCCTTCAGTTCTGTCTGGGGGCCTGTCAGCTCGTGGGGGTAAAACTCACAAGAGTTTGTCTAGCTCACACCATGCTCAGCACTCTGGTGCCTGAACTGCCAAAGTCCAGTTTATCAAAAGTGCTTGGCACCCACAACTGGGGCCTGCTCTTCAGAACTGCTCTGCACCCCACCTCCCTTGTTCTCAGTGGGAGCTGCTGGGTGCTGAGCTTTCTTGAAAATGTGGCCGTAGGTTCTAAAGTGCCCTTGAGCTAAAATAAATTAAAATCACTCACTGTTTCTCACCTGGGTGTACGGTCCACCTGGCTGGGCTCCCTCAGGAATGCTCTCTGACCCTCTGAATGCATCCCTTTCAGGGGACGTAATACAGCATGGATGAGGCTCCCCAAAAGCAGGGACGGTAGAGACAAATAATCCCTGTTCACGGAGTGTTGGCCACCTCTTTCCTTCACTGCACTCTGAAAACCCTGCATCAGTTCCCTTCCTGTGAGGCTGGAAACAGACAGTGCCAAGTACTCTGCTTGTGGGGGGCATAAAGCAACTGCATGCATCCACCCCAGCATTTTTCCTCCTTGTAAAACAAGAGGATTCTGTGGCTCGCTCCTGGATGTTACCAGTCTCCCACAACGAGAGAAGCAGATGGCCAGAATCCTGGCTGGTATAAGTCAGTCCAAGAGTGATGCAGATTTTTACAAGCTGGGGATATGGCCCTGAGTCAGAAAGGGATAAACCCATCTCCATTCACACATCCCCTTAACTCAGTAAATCTGTGGAATCTCACTGGTTAGATCACAGTCATGGTGAGTCCACTGTATTCCCACCACTGGCAGTCACAGCAAGGATGGGGAAGGGGGAAGATAGGTTCTTCCTCCTACTGGAGATCATGTAAACCCAGGGCCACAAATGGCTTTTCTCTCTGTTCTAGGGGGCATCATTTCAATGGAGGACCTAAGAGACTATACTCCAATCCTGAGTGAAAATCCTTTAAACATCACAATCGGGGAGTTCACCATGTACACACCCAGTGCCCCCGTGAGTGGCCCGGTGCTAGCACTCATCCTCAACATACTGAAAGGTAAGAGCAAGCCTCAGTGATCCACACTGTGACAGGCGATAGCAGCCTTGGGATTCCCAAAGACTGCGGCTGTTCAGCTGACTTGCTCTGCCATAGCAATCCTCGGTAGATAAACAGCAGCATTCTTAATCGACCTCAGTTCTGAAGTGGCGAGTGACAGAAGGCTGTTAGCAGAACACTTTGTACATCTGGGAATCAGCCCTCTAATTCCATAAATGTAGGGTATGGCCTTAGCATATGAAAGAAAAGGCTCAAGAACGAAAAAGATTCTCTTGATGGGTGTCCTCTGATACCTGCATGTGTGGAAGTGAAAGGGACACTGCTCTTTGAAATGTGCTTACCTGCCATTCTTGCAAGTAACACCTAAGGTCACTCTAACAGAAACTAGAGGACATGTTCTCTTTGAGGTGCTTACAGCAATCTGTATTGTCAGTGCCTGTTTTTTCCGAATGGGTCTTCCATGCAGCAACAGCAGAAAAGGAAAAACTAATGGTGACTGTCAGCCCCCAAGCAGTGGCTGTTGGGGCTCAGAGGCTGGGGCAATGCCTGCTTCTGAGTCTTTTCTTAAAATTACTAGATTTCAAGTTGACCATCTTTCAGAGCCAGTTCCTGGTTGCCACCCACTGGCCATGTGCTTTCAGATGTGCTCACAATGTACTATCTACTATTGCCAGGATTTAATTTCTCCAGTGACAGCATCACGACCATGGAGAAAAAGGGTCTGACTTACCACCGCATTGTGGAGGCCTTCCGCTTTGCGTATGCCAAGAGGACTTTACTGGGAGACCCAGCATTTGTCAACGTTACGGAGGTAAATAGCAGAGAAGTCACTGTATTCCCTGTCCTAAAAGCAAGATCTTTCTGCATGTCCAAAGCATTATGAAAGCCAAGTGGCGACTGGCTTTCAGCTTCCAGCAGGGGACCCCTGATAGTTCCAAGGACACTTTAGAATTCTGTTTGCCATCCGCAAGTTGATGAAACACAGATCTGAATCCAAATACAAAGCCATATGTTACCACTGATCCATGGCTGACCTGCCAGGGATATAAAAAGGAATTTCCCCTAGTGTTTGTGGGCAGTGTGCAGCCATTGGTTTGCCAGTAGAATTTACAAAATATAGATAATGCTTTGCACTTCCATAGCATGTTATGTGTTCAACACGCTATACAGACAATAACAGACTATGAACAAGGATAACTCCACTTGTCTGCCTACCTCACGGGGATGGTGACAAGGGACTTCCATAAAGTGTTTTGACAATGAAAGACGTGAACTGGCCTCAGTGATATTAATGTCAGTGTGTATAGCCTTCTCTTTATGACAGCTTGAAATGCTAGCAGCATGGGGGTTCAGCTTTCTGTAAGGAACAAAGAATTTCAGACAGTTTTCAAGGTCTGATGTGAGCCATCTCACATGGGTTCCAGCATTCTCTAATTAAATCTTTAATTGAAACTTATTGGTAGCACTGAGCTGAATTTGTCTCTCCCAACAGGTGATCAGGAACATGACCTCTGAGTTCTTTGCAGATAACCTACGGGGGAAAATCAATGACAACGCAACCCATACAGTCGACTACTATGAGCCAGAGTACTACATTCCAGATAATGCCGGTACATCCCATCTCTCCGTCGTGGCTGATGATGGCAGTGCTGTGTCCGCCACCAGCACCATCAACCAATAGTATGAGTTCAGACGTTACTCCCATGTAGGCCTCTGCCGCCTTCATAGTGGTTCTGTGGTTGGTATCAACATCACTGGACTGGTATCTCCATAGTGGGTTAGTTGTTGGTAGAGGAATTGCTGACTGGAACTCCCTTTACTGGAGTCGTGTAGGTACCACTGTTCTGGTAAGACTGGAACTGGACTTCTAGATTCTATACTTTTCGCTGGTCTAGTCCTGCCAGGTGCTGAGCACCCTCCACAGTCATTGAAATCCGTGGGAGCTGAGGGCACGTTACAGGTCAGGCCCCTAATGCTGAGTCCCACGCTATTGAGTAGGACACATAAGATCTAAGGCCTCCATTATGCTGCATTCAAGCCCACTCTTGTTTAATTTTGCCGTGACCTATTCCAACCCCTCTGTCCCTGAGCTTTGCCGTCTGGGAATCCCCTACCGCACTCAAGTACCTCTTTTCAATTAATGTTTCCTTAAATTGTCAGACTCTTCCTGTTCCTTTCTTTCCTTCTGTCATCACAAAGGAAGTATAGTTACTTCAGCTGCTCTCCCCATTATCGGCACACTAAGTGTTGCACTGTTGTTGGCTATTAAGAGAGTTCTTTAGTTAGTGAACAGAGGCTTTATCCTTATTTACCAGACTGCAGCCAGGTTGGCCTTTCGTCCCCCCTGCTCAGAGTGAATCTTTCCTGCCTGATTCTCCTGGTGAGCTCAAATCCAACCTATCAAAATGCCTGTGACGTGTCAAGTGTTGGGCTGTGGCATCACTGAATGAATCGGGTGCGAGACACTAGCGGGTTATAAAGACGATTGCAATTTATTCAGTTGCCGAGTGATTTAATCAGTAATGAGAAAATGTAAACAAAGTACATGATGCTGCTGTGGCGTTCTGGTGAAATACTGCCTCTGTTCTGGTAGAGATGGGTCTGGATCTGAGCTTGCAACTCAATCCTATCTCCATGATGCATCTCTACCCCAGGGCGGTTTGGATCCGGAGTTCAATCTGCACATTTAGGCATGTTTGGGTATTTGGAGGTTTGGTTTGGCTCTGGTATGGGAAATCTGGGTCCTGATTCTCTGCTGTCCTCACACCTGGGATAGTTACACGTGCAAAGTGTCTGTAAATAGAGTTTCCCACTCATGTTGGTGGCAGCATCTCCTGTACAGAGAAGGTTACTACACAACGTGAAAGGCAGAGGAGAAATGGTTCCCCCAGGTTAGATCCAGAGGTTGGTTAATGCCCCTCTGTTTGTCTGCCAGGTGCTCTCTGAGTGCAGGCCTGTCCCTTGTAGGGTGGTGAGGTCTCACTCTGAGATACAATAGTTTCATGTAGGGCTGTCAAGCGATTTAAAAACTTGTGATTAATCGCACTAACAATAATAGAATACCATTTATTAAAATATTTTGGATGTTTCTACATTTTCAAATATATTGATTTCAATTACAACACAGAATACAAAGTATACAGTGCTCATTTTGTATTTATTTTTTATTACAAATATTTGCACTGTAATAAACAAAAGAAATAGTATTTTTCAATTCAAGTACTGTACATACAAGTACTCATACGAGTACTGTAATGCAATCTCTTTATCATGAAAGTTGAACTTACAAATGTAGAATTATGTACAAAAAATAACTGCATTAAAAAATAAAACAATGTAAAACTTTAGAGCCTACAAGTCCACTCAGTCCTACTACTTGTTCAGCCAATTGCTCAGACAAACAATTTTGTTTATATGTGTGGGAGATAATGCTGCCCTCCTCTTGTTGAAAGTGAGAACAGACGTTTGCATGGCACTGTTGTAGCAGGCGCTGCAAGATCTTTATGTGCCAGATGTGCTAAAGATTAATATGTCCCTTCATGCTTCAACCATCATTGCAGAGAGCATGCATCCATGCTGATGATGGGTTCTGCTTGATAACGATCCAAAGCAGTGCGGATAGATGCATGTTCATTTTCATCTTTTGAGTCAGATGCCACCAGCAGAAGTTTGATTTTCTTTTTTGGTGGTTTGGGTTCTGTAGTTTCTGCATCTGAGTGTTTCTCTTTTAAGACTTTTGAAAGCATGCTCCACACCTCATTCCTCTCAGATTTTGGAAGGCACTTCAGATTCTTAAACCTTTGGGTCGAGTGCTGTAGCTATCTTTAGAAATCTCACATTGGTACCTTCTTTGTGTTTTGTCACATCTGCAGTGAGAGTGTTCTTAAAATGAACAACATGTGCTGGGTCATCATCCGAGTCTGCTATAACGCGAAATATATGGCAGAATGCTGGTAAAATAGAGCTGGAGACATACAGTTCTCCCCCTAAGAGTTCAGTCACAAATTTAATTAATGCGTTTTTTTTTAACGAGCATCATCAGCATGGAAGTATGTCCTCTAGAATGGTGGCCAACACATGAAAGGGCATATGACTGTTTAGCAGATCTGGCACGTAAATACCTTGCAATGCTAGTTACAAAAGTGCCATGCGAACGCCTGTTCTCACTTTCAGGTGACATTATAAATAAGAAGAGGGCAGCATTCTCCCGTAAATGTAAACAAACTTGTTTGTCTGAGCAATTAGCTGAACAAGAAGTAGGACTGAGTGGACTTGTAGGCTCTAAAGTTTTACATTGTTTTGTTTTTGAGTTCAGTTATGTAACAAAAATAGACATTTGTAAGTTGCACTTTCATGATACAGAGATTGTACTACAGTATGTGTATAAGGTGAATTTAAAAATACTGTTTCTTTTATCATTTTTACAGTGCAAATATTTGTAATAAAAAATAATATAAAGTGAGCACTGTATACTTTGTATTCTGTGTTGTAATTGAAATCAATATATTTAAAAATGTAGAAAAACATCCAAAAATATTTAATAAATTTATTTGGGATTCTATTGTTTAACAGTGCGATTAAAACCACGATTCATTGTGATTAATTTTTTTAATCGCGATTCATTTTTTTGAGTTAATCACGTGAGTTAAATGCGATTAATCAACAGCCCTAGTTTCATGTAATCTACAATTTACCTGAAGCTTGTCCTTGACCTAGAGTCTGGGTTTGACGTGCCTTCCCTTCTGCTTGTTCTATTTAGCTTTGGCTCAGAAGTTCGCTCCAACGTGAGTGGAATCATATTTAACGATGAGATGGATGACTTCAGTTCACCTTACATCATCAATGGCTTTGGAGTCCCTCCCTCTACTGCAAACTTCATCGAACCAGGTAGCACTTCACGCCCTCTCCTTAGCCAGTATCATGGCTGCCTTTTGCATACCAATGTGATGCTGACTGCCAGCTAAAGAGCAGCATCCCCTGACCTCTCACTGACTCTGTACTGACATGACTGACATCATCCTCTGACCTCTCACTGAGTCGAGGTCCCTGTCACATGTCGGAAACACCTATGTTCTGTATACTGCATCACTGATAAAAGCTCATTAACTACAGATCACGTTTCCTTACTGTGATCTGTATGCATTGGCTGGCTGAGAGGAACACAAGCATTTGTAGTGTTGAGGAAAACACCTGGGACTTGCTTATCCCCAGCTGTCTGAAGCCCTCACAAAGGTGAGCTCAAAAATCACTCCAAGTGCAATGCTCCACAACTGCAGGAGAGCCTTGGACATCGCTGATCAGGGAGGCAGTAAGAGTGAATGTGGGAGGCCCTGGGAGCGGTGCACACCATGCAGCATTCCAACAATCTGCGGGCTGCAAGTAATTTGCATAAATATTTAAAATGCATTTGTGTCTGTGTGTATGCTCTTCCTCCCCCACGATACCTTTGGAATACAGCTCTGAAAAAAATACACTGTCTTTTTCTAACCTTTAAACCCAGGTCTCTTCCCTTTGCTTCCCTGGTTTCCATTTTTTTACAGGTGAAGTGGAGTCAGAGGTACACTCCCCTTTATGTAAAAGCTGCCTTTTGCCAATGACAAGGGTGGATCATGGGGCAATGAAGATGAGATGGAGGCAGCCTGGCTTCCTCAGGGGGCAATTTAAAGGAACTGGGGCTCCCAGCAGTGGCTGGAGCCCCAGGCCTTTTAAATTGCCTCCAGAACCCCGCTGCTGGAGCCCTGGGGTAGCAGCTGCGGGGCTCCGGCGGCTCTTTAAAGCCCTGGGGTAGCGTCTCCGGCAGCTATTTAAAGCCCTGGGGTAGCAGCTCCAGGGCTCCCCTGCTTCTACCGCCCAGGAAAAAGCTGTCACCCTAGTGCTCTGTTTCCTCTGATAAAGGCTGTTGCTGTCCCTCTTTGGGCACTGCAGTGATAGGGGGTATGTGTGGTCTAGATACAGAGAAGTGCAAAATTCAGACACTAACTTTGAATGCCCTATGGTTTTGCCCTTTTTATTTACAGACAGAAGGGCTCAACTGAGCAATTGGGATCTGGGATTCTGAATTCAACCTCTAAAGCACAGCCATGTTGGGCAGGATCTATAAAGATGCTCAGACCCACTGCAGTGCTGCTTTTGTGGTCCATTCTGCTTCCTGCTTATGTTTTCTCTCTGTAAATATTTATGCTACAGTGGCTCTGAATCACCTGAGCAGCCCGGTATACTGGGGTGATCTCCTGTGTCCCGTTCAACCAGGTTTAAAGGCAGTATTGTATGGGTAAAGCCTAACATGCTGAGGAATCTGGCTGTCTTTCACTGCAGTATTTTGAGACACCAATGTCCAATTTCTCCAGGAGCCCCCACTACCCCAGGGCTCTGGGGGCTATTTAAAGGACCAGGGCGGTAGAAGCAGGGGAGCTGCAGGCCCTTTAAATAGCCCCCCCAGAGCCCTGGGGTAGCGGTGGGCTCCGGGGGCTATTTAAAGGGCTGGGGGTCCAGCTGCCTCTGCCGCCCTGGTCCTTTAAATAGACGCTGGAGCCCCGCCGCTTCCCCAGGGCTCCGGCGGCTAATTAAAGGACCAGGGCAGTAGAAGCAGGGGAGCCCCGGGCCCTTTATAGTCCCTGGAGCCCCAGGCTGCTGCTGCTACCCCGGTTGGGGGGGGTAGGAGAAAGGGGGGCAATTACCTTACAGGGTGGGCTGGGGCTGGCTCTGACCCCCCATCAGCCCCGCCCCTTCCGCCCTAGGTCCCGCCCCTTCCGGGGGCCAGAGCTGGTCCCAGCATACCTGTAAGTCACTCGACTTACTTTCACCCCTGGATGGGGGGCCAGGGGTTTAGTGCAAGGGATCCTCCCCAATCAGATCTAGAGCTACAGAGGTTCTCACCCAGACAGGAAAGTGACCAGGAAGGGCCCATTCCTCAAGGATGAATTCTGAAGCGGACCCCTGGCCTCCAGTGTATGGGTGCACACATCTGGATAGCTGGCACACTGAGGTGTGCCCATATGTCAGGGACCAGCTTAAAGCCCTTGTAGTTCTCACTCCCACCCCCTCTACAAAGCCAACGACAGGGGAGAATCCCCTTGGCAGCTGAAGAGAGAGACTTGTGCGCTGAATCAGCAGATCTGGGATCTGCAAAAGACCATCGGTAGCAGTGTTCTGTATTTCTAGCCTAAGCAAGCTATGGCGGTGTGGGCTCAGATGCTGAGCATGTAATTAAGTACAAGTTAATGTCTGTGTGCACTCTTACAGGTAAACGGCCCCTGTCCTCCATGTGTCCATCAATCCTAGTGGATAAAACAAATAAGATCAAGATGGTGGTTGGTGCCTCTGGAGGAACAAAAATCACCACAGCAACAGCACTGGTATGTGTCACTGTGGGATGGATAAGGAGACAGATAGTAGAGGCCAGACAAGGTTGGAGAGGTGGCTGAGTCACTCCATCCTGCTTCTCATTGGGAAGGCTCCCATGAGATTGCCTTGAGATTCATAAATTTTAAGGGTAGAAAGAAACATTTTGACGATCTAGTCTCACCCCCTACAAAATGCAGACCCTCACCCAGTAATTTCTGCATCAAGCCCATAACGTCTGTGTGAACTATAGCATATATTTTAAGACATCATCTGGATATAAAGACTGCAAATTATGGAGAATCCACAGCCGCCCTGTGTAAGTTCTTCCAGTGGTTACTTGCCGTCACTGTTAAAAACCTGCACCATAATACTAGTCTGAATTTGTCATTTCCAACCATAGGATCCCATTTTGCCTTTTCCTGTTTGGTTAAAAAGCCACTTACTGACTAATCTCTTCCCCATGTAGGTAGTAATAGACTGTGATCAAGTCACCTCTTAACCTTCTCTTGGAGTAAACTCAATGGAGAGATTTAGGAAGCTCAGTCTATGAGGAGTTTCAGAGTAGCAGCCGTATTAGTCTGTATTCGCAAAAAGAAAAGGAGTACTTGTGGCACCTTAGAGACTAACAAATTTATTTGAGCATAAGCTTTTGTGAGCTACAGCTCACTTCATTGGATGCATTCAGTGGAAAATACAGTAAGGAGATTTATATACACACAGAACATGAAAAAATGGGTGTTACCATACACACTGTAAGGAGAGTGATCACTTAAGATGAGCTATTACCAGCAGGAGACTGGGGCGGGGCGGGGGGGAGAGACACCTTTTGTAGTGATAATCAAGGTGGGGCTATTTCCAGCACTTAACAGGAACATCTGAGGAATGGTGGCGGGGGGGGGGGGGGAGGGGGGGAGAGGAAGAAACATGAGGAAATAGTTTTACTTTGTGTAATGACACATCCACTCCCGGTCTCTATTCAAGCCTAAGTTAATTGTATCTAGTTTGCAAATTAATTCCAATTCAGCAGTCTCTCGTTGGAGTCTGTTTTTGAAGCCTTTTTGTTGTAATATTGCAACCTTTAGGTCTGTAATCAAGTGACCAGAGAGATTGAAGTGTTCTCCGACTGGTTTATGAATGTTGTAATTCTTGGCATCTGATTTGTGTCCATTTATTCTTTTACAATGCCGTAAGCTTTTGGAGGCATTTAAAAAGGCTACTTTAAAAAGCATCTGTGTGTCCGTACAACCCACTGTTGTTTACACTAAGCACCGTACTTGTGTACATTTCTGAGCACATGAAAATTTGTATCTGTCTCTTTGCATTTTCCTGAGTGCAAAAGGGTGAATTTTTTTTAGGCTGCTGAAAGAGTTAGTGGGTCAATAACACTTGGTTAGCAAATACAATAGTCTACTATCCTTGGAGGTAAGGAATCCAAATCAGATTTGGTACAATGTTACAAGCTTCTGAGGTAGCTTTCATGGTGTGCCCTGCTTTGGGGTGATAACGGTCCAAGTACATTTTAACAGAAGACCAGCAGAGGCTGCTGTTGAGCCTCATTCAGTATAACTTATTGACAATTAAGGGGACAATCTAGGTCACTTACCTCACAGGCATGCAAAGTTATTAACTTATCCAATATTTATGTTTCTGAGAGCTACATGGTTTGCGTGGGAACTGCTCCTTCATGCATTTCTCCACATGCAGGACTCTCAAATGGCAGCTGTGCTGCACAGCTACAGTTCACATTTACTGGAACTCTGAATGCATCTGATGAAGTGAGCTGTAGCTCACGAAAGCTTATGCTCAAATAAATTGGTTAGTCTCTAAGGTGCCACAAGTCCTCCTTTTCTATTTACTGGAACTCTAACTTGGCTTAATTTGAGTCCACTTTAGAAATGTGGATCCTCATGATTCACTGTACAAACTTCTTACAGAAGCAGCCTTACGAAGTGTTTATGGTTATCACAGGAAGAAGCTGTCACCCTAGTGCTCTGCTTCCTCTGATAAAGGCTGTTGCTGTCCCTCTTTGGGCACTGCAGTGATAGGGGGTATGTGTGGTCTAGATACAGAGAAGCGCAAAATTCAGACACTAACTTTGAATGCCCTACAGTTTTTCCCTTTTTATTTAGAGACAGAAGGGTTCAGCTGAGCAATTGGGAACTGGGATTCTGAATTCCACCTCTAAAGTACAGCCGTGTTTTGGCAGGATCTATAAAGACACTTAGACCCATTACAGTTCTGCTTTTGTGGTCCATTCTGCTTCCTGCTTAAGTTTTTTCTCTGTAAATATTTATGCAGTAGTGGGTCTGAATCTCCTGAGCAGCCCTGTATACTGGGGTGATCTCCTGTGTCCCGTCCAACCAGGTTTAGGGGCAGTATTGTATGGGTAAAGCCTAACATGCTGAGGAATCTGGCTCTCTTTCACTGCAGTATTCTGAGACACCAGTAACCGATTTCTCCAGGTGCAGGTCATGTACTAATGCTGCGGCTTTCTGCTTCATCCAGACAATCATCAAATCCCTCTGGTTCGGGTACGATATGACGGAGGCTGTGGAAGACCCTCGACTTCATGATCAGCTGTTTCCCGGTGTCACAGAACTGGAGCAGAATGTAGAGCAGGTCTGTCTTCTCTGGGAAGGGTTGGGGCTGGGGGTATGATGTCACACGTGATCCTGGTCTCCGCGGGCACCGCGGGAATGCCTTCCCTTTGTTCCACTGCACAATGTTTGTCTGTTTATGAACATAAGAATTAAAGCTGGGCAAAGCTTTGGCCTTAGTCCACAACAAGGAGTTCAAGGGCCCACCCATGGGGGTTTGCGCTTGGAATTTTGGCTGCAAACAAAGCTGGAAATGCCAGTACTACAGAGCTGCCCTTGGATTTGCCTGGAGGGAATTTAATGCTGTCCTTGGCCCTGCATAGCTTAAAAACTTTTTAAAATACTCAGCCTGGGCTCGGCATGAAGTTTGTAATGACTACAAACCCAGTGAATTTCAACAGGCTTTGTCTCTTAATGTATTACTCTCTTCGTGATCCTGAAGAGTTGGGTATGAAGCTGAGTCGTTCTATGGCACCTGAAGGATGGCCAAGGAGCTATTCATTCAGTGCTGAGATCACCCTTGGAAATCCATAGAAAACTTCCACTTACATGGGACCTTTGCTGTCCTGTCAATGCATTGTTACACTGGGGTAAAACCTGCCTTCAGTCTGGATTCAGAATGGCAGATACCACTCCACTCAAGCCAGCAGACCTGCTTCTCTGACTCACTTCTCTGATACACTAATCTGTCACCCTAGTGCTCTGCTTCCTCTGATAAAGGCTGTTGCTGTCCCTCTTTGGGCACTGCAGTGATAGGGGGGTAGGTGTGGTCTAGATACAGAGAAGTGCAAAATTCAGACTTTGAATGTCCTAGGGTTTTTGTCCTTTTTATTTCGAGACAGAAGGGCTCAACTGAGCAATTGGGATCTGGGATTCTGAATTCCACCTTTGTCATAACCATACAGCTAAGGGTAGCATAAAATCCCTCCTTTACCTGTAAGGGATTAAGAAGCTCGAATAACCTGGTTGGCACCTGACCAAAAGGACCAATAGGGAAAGAAGATCCTTTCAAATCTGTGGGGGGAGGGTTTGTTTGTGTGGCCTTTTGTTGTTCTCTCTGGGACAGAGACGGACTAGGGCAGGAAAAACCATCTCCTAAAACCCTACCTGAAATAAGCATCCAAGAATAAAACAATTAAGGAAACGCATTAGTTTATCTTTTGTTTTAGCTTGTGAATTCTTCCCTAAGAGGGAGGTTTATTCCTGTTTTTTGTAACTTTAAAGTTTTGCGTAGAGGGGAATCCTCTGTGTTTTAAATCCTATTACCCTGTAAAATTATCTTCCATCCTGATTTTACAGAGGGGCTTCTTTTACTTTTTATTTATAACAAAGTTTTGTTTTTAAAACCTGATTGTTTTTTAGTGTCCTAAAAACCCAAGGGCTCACCTTGTTTACCTATTTGGTTGGTATATTATTCTCAAGCTTCCCCAGGAAAGGGGGTGAAAGGGCTTGGGGGGGATATTTTGGGGAAACAGGAACTCCAAGTGGTCGTTTTCCTGAATCTTTGTCTAACTCACTTGGTGGTGGCAGCGATACTGTCCAAGGACAAGGAAGAATTTGTACCTTGGGGAAGTTTTTAACCTAAGCTGCTAGAATTAATCTTAGGGGGGTCTTTCATGCAGGTCCCCACATCTGTTCCCCAGTGGGAAGGGAATCCTGACATCCTCTAAAGCACAGCTGTGTTTGGGCAGGATCTATAAAGACCCCCCTAACCCACTGCAGTTCTGCTTTTGTGGTCCACTGTGCTTCCTGCTTATGTTTCCTGTCTATACAAAGCACACCACTGAATTGCACACACCATTTTCCCAAGCTCATACAATGTGCATTCCTTTGCCTTTATCCACATTGAATGTCATCTGCCATTTTGTTGCCCAGTCACAGAGTTTTGTGGGATTCCTTTGTGACCTGCTTTGGCCTTAACTGTCTTGAATAATTGTGTATCATCTGCAAATTTTGCCAACTCATTGTTTATCCCTTTTTCTAGATCATTTATGAAAATGTTGAACAGTATTGGTCCCAGTATAGACCCTTGGGGGACACCACTATTTACCTCTCTCCATTCTGAAAACTGATCATTGTTTACTATCTTTTAACCAGTTACTGATCTATGAGAGGACCTTCCCTCTTATCCCATGACAGCTTGCTTTGCTTAAGAACCTTTGGTGAGGGAACCTGTCAAAAGCTTTCTGAAAATCTAAGTATACACGATCTCCACTGGATCACTCTTGTTCTCATGCTTGTTGACACCCTCAAGCACTCTATTTAGATTGGTGAGGCATGAGTTCCCTTTACGAACAATCATGTTGACTCTTCCCCAGCAAATCATGTTCATCTATGTGTCTGACAATTCTGTTCTTTACTATAGTTTCAACCAGTTTGCCCAGTACTGAAGTTAGGCTTGTAATTGCCGAGAGCGCCTCTGGAGCCTTCTTTATAAATTGGTGTCACGTTAGCTATCCTCATCTGGTATAAAAGCTGCTTTAAATGATAGGTTACAAACCACAGTTAGTAGTTCTGCACTTTCACATTTGAGTTCCTTCAGAATTCTTGGGTGAACACCACCTGGTCCTGGTGACTTATTACTATTTAGTTTGTCAAGCTGTTCCAAAACCACCTCTAATGACACCTCAGTCTGAGACGACACCTCAGTCTGAGACAGTTCCTCAGCTTTGTCACCTAAAAAGAATAGCTTAGGTTTTTGGGAATCTTCCTCACATACTCCACAGTCAAGACTGATGCAATAAATTAATTTAGTTTCTCCGCAATGGCTTTACCTTCTTCGAGTGCTCCTTTAGCACCGTGATCGTCCAGTGTACCCACTGACTTTTTGGCAGGCTTCCCGCTTGTGCTGTTACTTTTTGAGTCTTTGGCTAATTGCTCTACAAATTCTTTTTTGACCTGCCTAATTATACTTTTACACTTGACTTGCCAGAGTTTATGCTCCTTTTCTATTTTCTTCAATAGGATTTAACTTCCAATTATTAAAGGATGCCTTTTTGTCTCTAACTACTTCTTTTACTTGGTTTAGCCATGGTGGCATTTTTTGGTGCCTCTTACTGTGTTTTTTAATGTGAGGTATAAATATAATTTAAACCTCTATTATGGTGTTTTTTAAGTTTCCATGCAGCTTGCGGGCATTTCACTTTTGGGACTGTACCTTTTAATTTCTGTTTAACTATCTGCCTCTTTTTTGTGTAGTTTCCCATTTTGAAATTAAATGCTACTGTGGTGGGCTTATTTGGTGTCCCACCACCTCCACATGGATATTAAATTTAATTATGTTATGGTTGCTTATTACCAAGTGGTTCAGCTATATTCACCTCTTGAACCACATCCTGTGCTCCTTTTAGAATTAAATAAAGAATTGCCTTCTGTCACTTAGTAGCAAAACTCCTTGGAAAGCCGGAGAGAGGAGGTAGCTGGTTGGAGGAGTGGGAGGGTGGAGATGGTGGAACAGGTTTCTGTGTGGAGCTACCAGCAGCAGAGGGGACCTGGCAGTGGGGGCAGCTCAGGGATACAGTATACTTGTGCGTTGCATGTGAGGTACATAGCATATACTGTGTAATCTCTGTCTGCATCCTTCGGTGCCTCTCCTGTTGTGTGTTTACCCCTTCTCTCTACATTCCAGGGCATAGAAGTGGAACTAGAGAAGAGGAAACACGATATCAAGAGGACTAACAGTAGTGCCGTCGTCCAGGCCATTCTGCAGACTGCTGATGGCTGGGCTGCTGTGTCTGATTCCCGGAAAGGTGGCTTCCCAGCAGGCTACTGAACTCACTCAAGTTGCTCTGACAGCCTGCTGTTTTGCGGAACTAGCAACCAGCTTACATGTGGGGAGAGGGAGGCAGGGAATACTTGAGCACTGCAACTCAGGGACTGTCACAGGAAAGAATGAATTTGCCTGTGGTTCTGCTAATAGATCTGGACAGATGTTTTTGAGGGCCATTATTGAAAAGTGCCTTTCAACAGATCAATGTGCTAAGAAAAAGCACAAATCTCCCAGAATACACAGCACCTACCTAAAGGGTCTAGTCCCTACCCCTGCTCACCAGGGATTGAGTGCACAGCATTTGGAAGGTCCAAAGCCCCAGCTGCAGAAACTGTTCCTTTATTTTTCAGCTTTATCCAGCCAGTGGCTGTCCTTGCCTGTCTTCTAGCAGTGACCGCATTCCCAGGAGAAATGTGTGAGGGCGTGTGAATGGGATGTAAGGTGCTGGCCACGCTACACTGTAAACTAGTACATCTGAGCTACAGTCTGAAGAGTGATTGGGATAACTCTTCTCCACAGCCTCACCAATTTTTTAAGACTATCGTCTTGCTTCTCATTTCAGGAGTTTGAGGGATGATGGGGTAGCTGAAGAAGTGATGGTGCCAATGTCTTGTTTGTTTTTTATCTGTTCAAAAGTTGTAAAGGGAAGACCGAGGCTACCTGTTTAATTTATGCTGAAAAAGAATTACAGGCCTATGGAGGTAAACATCCCTGCTTTCACCTGTACAGTACACGTGTCCGCAAGGAACCAGGAGGCTCTATATGACTGAGGCTCTGCAGCAATTTGGCTCCTTGGTGCAACTCCTTCACGTCCCAGAGAATAGGCACATCTATCTACCCCCTTATCTATGATGAGTCTTCCCTTCTCCCTGCACCCCAATTTGTCTCTCACGATTATCCTTTCTGACAGCATGCAAGAGTCCAAGGGAAAAAGGAAGGAAGCATTTAAAGCTGAATATCATAGTATAAACCACTGCCACCCAGGGCAGCATGGCATCTTGTCTTTCAGTTACAAAGCATAACTTCTGAGGGGTCAGTTTGGTTATATCACTTTGATGTGGTGTCTAGAAGGTGAAAAAAGAATAAGGGGTGGGGAGGTGCAGGGTGCCCATCCTTAAACTCCAAATTTGATGCAGTTGAATACATAGATTTTTCTTTCTTACCTGCCGCTTACCCCAAAGACTTGAATATTGCAGAAGTTGTGTCTTAGGTGAGTGTGAAGCTGTGGTTTCAGCCAACTGTCGCCCTTGAACTTTTGAGTTGCTTGTGACTTTCAGCCATCTTTATAACGGAAATAAGAACATTCCCCACCTTCAGAGCTCGGGTTCATTCATTTGGATTTGAGATGCAAGGTGGGTAAATAAGGCCCAAGCACCCTCGCTGCCTACTGAAGTCTCCCCACCAGGAAACCCTGTGAAACTGGCAGCCTGCTCCTCTCTCCATTGTCTGTTGGAGTTGGATGAAATCCAAGAACTCAAATATAACTGGTCTAAACAGGATTTTAAAAATCTATTCGGTTGCAATAACTGGTGGCATTAGTAACATAAACAAGACTGCACTGAAAATGAATGTTAACCTGAAGTAGCTCTCTAAAGAACAAGCTCAAGTATTTGTTCACCTGTATTTTAAAACAAGCAACCAAAAACAAAATCCACAATAAAACAACTAAATGAAAGTCAGGTCATTCAGAAAGTATACCCCAAAGGATTTTGGAGCACAATGGCAATTGTGTTCCTAAATCCTTTAGGTGTGGAGCAGGTCAGGAACTGACTTTTTCCTTCGAGAATTTCTGATGAAAACAAATGTTTTTATCAATTGTTGCTGAAAATGCTCAGATTTTGCAGTTACTGAAATTTAATTTCTTAAATGTTTTGGGATGAAAACTTGCTTTTCCAAACTCCTTTTTTTAATGAAAAATGTCAGTTGAATTCATTTCCTGTCCCATTCTATATAGGTCCTTTGGCGACAGGGCAAGATTCTCAAACTTCTTCTACAGTATGTCAAGGTTTAGCTGTCACGGTGTTGCTTTGATAATACAGAAACCGCAATATGAGTTATTTTCTAGCTGACAAACAAGTGCCAAAGTATGGCCTTCAAAGATTTGACCTGAGTTGCACTGATTATGTTTAAAATAAATAAATAAATCCATAACTGTGCACTGACGTGGCATGATTTAAAGTCCCAGTAGAGGAAATTAAGTAGACCTTGGGTACTATTTTGGAACGCACCAGAGCAAATCATTCTAAAATGACTGCTTTAGCGTCTCCAAATCTTTATAATGACACCAGTTTTCTCACAGCACTCTAATTAAAGGAGCCTGATAAGCTCCTTAGCAAGAGTTAGGCTGTTACTATTTCACAGTCATTGTGGTGATTTTCAGACCCACCCCACAATTCAGTGCATAATGCAGGACCCAGGGATCAAGCCATGCGAGCACAGTCCAGGCAAAGATACCCTTGTTTCAGAGGTGAAGTGGAACATGTGGCTGTTCAAAACCGCCTTGCTGCTATTGTAAGAAATGCCCGAATGACTCGGGATGGTAGAGAAATGGAAACCACACTGCTGGTTCCATTCTCTAAGAACTGATCAGTTGGTGGGTGAGGTGGGTGAGGCAGGCTAAAAATTCCCAGCATCTACAAGCCATTTGTAAAAGTAGTTTATTAAAAATATAGCTTTGTAAAACAAACTTCACCTGGAAAATAGAAACATATCCTCTGCTCACAGTGTCATGTAAAGTCTATGGAAGGTGGCAATGTGCAGATAAATTGGCCCCTGCCCTTGGCAGCAATCAGCCTGGGGGAGCCAAACATTGGAGAAGCCCAGGGCTAGACCTGAGTGATGCTGGGGTCAGGCTTGAGGTGTAATATGGTAGCAAAAATAGCTCCTTCCTCCTTCCAGTCAGTTCCTCATTTTTAAACACACTAAGCAACATTCACCCAGCCAAAAGTAATGACCACTCTAGCGCTACTTCTGTTCAGTTTATCTGCCTAGTGTTTTATGGTTCTACGTGACAGTTCTGCTGGCATACAGTCAGTGGGCCTGCTCTTGAAGAGTTGGGTCCATTTTTGAAATGACTGTTTTGGGCCTATGTAATTACCCCAGAGTGGCAACTAATTGTAGTCATCAGTGCTACCACTGAGATGTCAGTCTACCTGCAACTCAGGTCATTTGACTTCTAAATCACAACTGCAAGCACCAGACTGTCACGAGTATGTAGGTGACCTTAAAGAAAAAGCAGGGCCCCCTATCATTCTACACACTATAGAACGAGTGTTCGCCAAGCAGCAACATTCTTTTATCCTGTACCATTCTGCCACACTTACATTTACTACTTGTTCAGGCAAGCACTTTAAAACGTAAGCCCCGCTTCAGGAAAACACATGCTTTACATACTTGTCAGAGTAAGAAAAAAGAAATTTGTTTTCCAGACAAAACATCAAGATCCTGTTGTGGTTCTAGTGTAACCATATTGCTGTATGAGCCAACAGTAGGATGCAGCAGGAGCTGCTCATGGAGGTTGATGCCATAAAGACAGTTTCTTGGTGTACAATTCCTGAAGGGAAACAGCTCTCTCTGTAGCAAGTTTCATTTTCAACAGCACTGAAATACATCTATAGGCTGACTTTGTTTCTCCAAGTTAATAGGTTTCTAAGTGGCTCGCATTTTATTTACATGATAGGGGCTTATGGGTAGAAAACGCAGGCATCCAGCAATCTGGTTTCGTAAGATATAGAATTTTTTTTAAAGGCATGTACTCAGCCATTTGTGACAAAACGATTACAGTGAGAAGGGTTTGCGGAGACATGAGCATGAGTTTAAAAAAAATGGCGGAGGGATAATGCGACTGGAGTAAAAAGACTAAGGTCTGACATGAATGCAACTGTTTTCTTTTCTGCATAAGATGGGTTAACAGAATAGGGATCTATTAATGCAAAAAAAGCCAATATAAATCTGTTACAGGCAAAGCTTTAAAAGCATATAATATTCTCAAATTCCTGTATGCAAACAAAGGTTTCTGTACATGTAAGTGACTGCAGGTGAATTTATAGAGGCATGCTGAATCTTTGGTCCTATGAATTTTTCTAAAGCCCATCAGTGTACAAATATAAACAATGTGACTGCATGCCCAATCATACTTGTGGCAGGGATGAGGCACAGATAACCCCCAAGGCTGCTCATGTCTGCCATTTAACAAGCACTAGGCTGCTCCCCTGCTACAGGGGTATTAGCTATGACTGTTCTTGGACATGTTCCTACACTCCTCTCCTCAAATTCTCTGAAAAACTTAGGTCACTTACAGTAGTTAATCAGGGGCAAGTAGTTTTTTGTGGAGCACAATCCTTCCCAAGGATACAGGCATCCAATAGTCACAGAACGCACAGCACCGCTCTAGAACAGGCCGCATCATGTCTCACTGCGTTGGTGGGCGCTGTAACAGTTCCAGTTAGGAAAGGCTCATTGCATATTTGTGAAGATGTAATAGAAATCCTGCTGAATTACCCTACTCTTACCTGCACCCTTATTTTAAAGGGTCCTCCCAGAACCCATGTCACTCCTGTTTTGAAGCAATATTAATTGCCTTCTCTTGTGCATCCTCACTTCAACTCATCCAGGGGCCTGGCTTCTGCTTCACTATGGAACACGTCTCGATAAGGATGAGCAAGGAAATCTGGTGAAGGCTTAGGAGGGCTTCCCGCCCCCAAGGGAGAGGTGTAAGACTGGAAGATTAGCTGTAATAATATGTCATCAGTTCCTTCCAAAGGAGAAAAGAATTCACATTATCCACCCTAATGCACAGTCACACTTTGCATGGCTCATTTGTAGGGACTCCCTCTTATGCAGGGCCTAAGAAACCTTCAGTGCTGCTACAGAGGTGGCCCTCATTCCTACAGTAGCTGACTGCCGCAACAGACGCTGTAGTACATAGACCAGGTCTGTGCTAGATACCCATGGGCCAGGCAAGGGTCCTGGGATTGCAAGAGCTAGACAAAATGTTGTTAGACTCACTCCCTTAGTGTGTGTCCAAGCGAAGCTGTATCTTGCAGCTCTGCTGTGCAACTTGGTGGTGCTGAAATACACCTGAGCAAAGAAAGTCATCTGTGATAACTTCCTATTTCACGTGAATGGTGTGGCCAGAAAGCACATTCACACATGGGGGGTTTCCAAAGCCAGAAAGAAACCAATCCCACTCCTATCTGAGGCTCTTCAGACTCTAGGGAAGATAGAGTCAGGTCCCTGAGGGCAGCTCCCACTGGCACTGGGCCTGGTTCCCCTTTCCAAATTCCCACTGCTTGGTAAATTCCTGATTTCTGGATTCATATTCTAAATAGCTGCTCTGTTCACAAAATATATTTCTATATATCACACAAGTGCTGGTCCATTGTTCTCTGGACCCAGCTAGCCAATATAATAAATGGAGGGTATGATTCTAGCCAAGACTGGCTGACTAGTGCCTGTAACAGCTTGAAGGTAGCTTGCCATATATTGGAGGGTCAGTTGTTACTATGAGTCTCACCCACTGCTAGGTGGCTTCAAGAAGTCCAACTGGTACAGGAGATGTCAGGGGTGCTTCCAGGATAGCTGGTGCTCTGGACCCAGTTATTTCATACTCTTTTTAGCTAGAATAAAATGTTTGCTACAGCACTTCTTCTTAATACCCAGATGACTTTCCCATCTTCCTTTGATCAGAATAAGCAAAGATGCATCTTCCTTCCTTTGAAATCCCCTGCACAACATTCAGGAATAAGAGGGGTTTCGATTCACGGTGTCCTCTGCTCAGCAGTCCCAGCTTAACATCCTGAAAGGGAAGGAGCAGAAAAAATAAAGTAAGTCTCGCCGGGGCCTCTGTTGCATCTGGGCTTATTCTCTTATGGGACGGAAAGATGTTGTGCAACTGGTCCAGAGACTGGATTCAAATAAAAGGAACATCAGCTGGAAGTGGGACCCTCCTAGCATTTGGTGTGGTGACAGACACGGCAGCACTCAGTTGCCTGCCAGTTATATTTGTAACCCACACCAAGGACAAGAAACAAGTGCAGGGAGAACCAACGGAAGTTGCTCACCTCATCAAATTTTGGCTCGAACTGGATGGAGTTGTTTGTGGAAGCATGGAGAACTGGCAGAGAGATGGCATGCTCCAGGTCATAGCCAAACCAGAGTTTGTTCATGATTGCCTGCAGTGGAACAAACTCAGCAATTAATGAAGGTGAAGGGTGAGCATCTGGGTCAAATTCTCACTTACACTCGTGCAAACCCAGAGCCACTCCTTTGAAGTCTTTGGGCTATAGCCTGCTTGTATGGCAGCATAAGTCTGAAGTAACTCTAGAAGTTACAGATTTACACCAGTAATATTTAGGATCAAGTGAGAGTGACTGCTCTCCCTAAGTCTGGTTGAGCACCTCTGACAGCTTTAATTCTTTGTCAGGCCTCTTGAACCTGGTCAAACTAGTATATGCAGTTTCCCCCACAGGGCGAGTCTTCTCAAGACTTGCTACCTACCTAGGGATTTCCATTAATTACCCTCCAGTGATGTTGGTTCCTCCAGGAAACCCTGTAACTTCCTCACAGAGCCATGAAAACACCTATAGGGTTGCTACACTAGTCTTTTGCTATGTGCCCATATCTCACATAAACAACTGGCCATGAAGGTGCTGTGCACTATACCAAGGGAGAACAGATTATTCCCCAAACCTGTTGCTCCATGGGCCCAGGATGGCTAGACAGTTTCCTTCAACAGACGAATACTACCCTTGAAACAGGTGGAGGGACAGGAACAAACACACACAGATGTTCCCTCCACACCCCAAGACTCCACAGCACTGACTGGTTCAAATGAAAGGGACAGAGTTTGAATCTGTCTTGATTCTCCCTTGCCTTGTCCACAGCAGCACTTTGTGATGCTGTCTGAACATCAGCCCAGCTGTTATTAAACTATTAAGAACAATATCCAGCGCTTTAACAAGCTTCAGGGATGAGTCTTTTTGTTACTGGCAATCAGGCGTTCATTTTTCATTTAGCCTCCTCTAAAAACAGACTACACACTAGAACAACAGGCCCTAAGGGACAGGAGATGGGCTAGAAGGCTGATGTTGCCCATCCCTAACTGCGGCCATTCAAGGCTGGGTCAACACCTTAGCCTACAGTGACTTCCTCCGTTTCCTATCAGAGAGGCCTGAACTAGCAAAAGAGGGAGGCAAAAATGAATGTGACTCAACATCCAAAGATGATGGTTCCAACAGTGAAGGGGAGATGTGCCTCTCGAGCTGGCCAGAGCGTGACTATGAAATCCTTTACCCCACCTGGAAAGCAACCTGGGGACACTTTGGCCCCAACCTCTATGAAGAGGAAGTGATTTTCCCGACCCCCCAACCTCTAATGAGAGGAGTTTTTAAGGACAGGACTAGCAATTGCATCAGGTTTGTGGAAGAGGACATGGAGTGTGCAGGATGGCAGGAACATTCCCTATCTGGTCTGGGAGATGGTACCAGCGATACCAGTTTTAATAAGCTCCCATTTCATCCTCTCTACCTCCAGTAGACACACCATCTCATGCTTTTAGCAAGAAAGTCTAAGCCATCCCTGTGGGGCAATGACAGCTGCCATGAAATAAAGGAAACTCCAGTTCATGGTGATGTTAAAACCCACCTGGGCTAGTGTCCAGTGTAGTCACAAAGGCTGGGGTGCCTGCAGCACCCTCAAACAGTATTAATAACACCGACAAAAGGAGCTGCGGCCCCTTCTGCCCTGCAAGTAGGTTTATGAACATTTCACACGTTTAGTAGGAGGAAACTCAAATGAAGAGCAGTAATTTTAGTGCTCCCTCCCCTGCTATGCGGTCACTCGCTCACCAAGGCAGTGGCACTGATAATCAGGTCCCCTCCTGAGCCTCCAATCACCAGCTTGGAGTTATCATCTTTGGAGATAAGAATGGAAGGAACCATGGCAGAGGGGGGTATCTCTCCTAGAGAAGATGGAGAATGAGTTATTGGCCCATCTGGCCATAAGGGGAAAAAAACAAACTTTGTTCATTGCAAATCTCTGTCTGTCTCCTCCCTGTCCCACACTGAACCTCACCCGTTCCCCTCAGCAATTCAGCTTTCCATCAGTTGTTCCAGAAATACAAATCTTGGGCATTTGCTTTTGTCTCCCTTAGCCAGAGGCAACTCCTTGGAAGCCCAACCTGCACTACAGGAGGCCTGTGACTATGAAGATGCTCTCACAGTCTTGCTTAGCTCTGTAGTGTGCTGCAGCCTCAAACTTCTTTGGGAACTGCTGGAACTAGACATCAGTGATAGGCACAACCTGGGCACACCTATATTTGCAGTAGGACTATAGTCACTGTTCTGTCAACCTCTGGCATAGCTGAGCCATGGAAGAGTTCCTTGGGGTGAAACTTATCTGCCAACGTGGAAAACAATGTGCCAATAGCCCCAGGCTCACGCACTTTATATAGACCTATAGGGTTGTACAGCTATAAATACACCTCTGGCACTGTAATAAAACTATTTAAATTCTTGGTGGATGCGTGTGTCTTGTGGGGATTATTATTTTCCCCGCAATACGAGTATTGTGAAGTCACTGGGAGCCGAGAGTAAGCACGGCAGCATTTATCCCTATATGAATAGTAGTTACTTTTCTGAGTTCAGCTTCTCAGCATTTTGCCTCTGCTTTGTATGCCCTGGCCAGAAAATGACTGAAAGAGTTTTACAGACCCAGGTACTGCACTAGTTCAGAACAAACTCACATCCAGTTCTGGTCAGAAAGGGATCAGGGAGGAAGAGTAACGTCTGACCCTTGGAATGTCCTGCTGGAGATCATTTCCCAGGGTGCACTTCAGGCTCAGAACTATGAGCTGACTGTTCAAGATCTGGGAGCACACCCAAAGGTTTGTGGATGCTCACAGCACGTTCTGGCCTTTTGTAAGATAAGAGTCGACAGCTCTCACCGCTAGCGATCTTGTTTCTTGGCTTCTTCTTGCAGAAGTCAACGAGCTCGTTATTTAAAATGATCCCAGTTTTTGGAGAATATACCATTGAGCCAAACCTGAGTGGAGTGAAAGCACATGTGAGATGTGGGAGTCCAGGACTGTTATGCCAAAGATCACCGACAGACAGAACAGCAGAGAACCCTTCGGGAATTACCACTGGCCATGCTGCGCCATGCCAGCCTAGCGCTGCCATATACAGAAGCCCACAGAAGACTCTGTTAAGCCCATATTCAGCGCAGAGGTGATTATACCACTGTGCCAGTGCCTTAAGGCTGGGGTACCTTTATATTTACTGTTGTGTGGCCACAGGCTGTGTGGGTTGCTGAGTCCACTATCTGTAAGGAGAGACAAGAGAGTTTTACCTTTTGTATGGCTAAGTTTGAAATCAGAGTAAATATTACGCCCCTGTGCTGGGCCAGAGACATCACTGAATGGGCGACAAAACTGAGACACTTCTACTTCCTAAGCCAGCTGAGTCCAGGTGCTTGTAAAAGAGTTGCTGGCTGTCACTTTCTAGGGCACCTCTCAGTAAGTGGCTCAGTAGCAAAAACTACTGAGCAAGTTGTTTGTCCCGTCTGACTCCTGAGTGGACGTGGCAGTAGGTGGATTGGGGCTACATCCCTTGATCGCACGGGCAGTTTCACTGCTCCAGCTGGGAACAACCAAACTCAGAGGGCTGGCTGAGAAAGTGTAGGGAAGCTCAGAGGAAGGCGTTCCTGTGGGTAGCTACATCCCTGCCCCTGCCTTGCCTATTTCTGGGAAACTGAAACACAGGCCATTGTATTGTTCATAACCAGCTTGGGAGCCAGGTTTGTGCCAGCTTGTTACTGGAGAGTAGGATTGTGTGTCAGTTTCAATACAGACCCAGGCCATCTGGTCCCCTCCCTATAAGGACAGCACAGCAACGCCCCCCCCCCCACACCCTCCTCCAGAGTGGCAACCTGCGAAAGAGTGAAGGCTGGGGAGAGACAGGGGAGACCTGAGACTGAAGCCATTTCCCAAGAGTCACAAGTTGGGCAGCAGCTGGCTTTCAGGTGGCACTACCCACGCTCGTACACTCAAGGAGCCCCATGAACCTGCTCAGCAGAGGCCCAGTCACACTCCCTCTGGCCGACCAAATCACCAGGCTCTGGTCACTTACGGCTGGTTGATAGTGCTGGTGACAGACACGGCACTGCCATCTTCAGCAAGGACGGAGATGTGGGAGGTGCCGGAGCCTATGATGCTTGGCTGTGAGAGATTGTAAAAATTGTCTGGATGGTCACCTCTGTCATCTATACGGTTCTTGACAAGTTCCGCAAAGGAGTTGGACAACAGTTCCTGAAAAATCACCTAGGAATAAGGCCAAGGGCAGTGAGATGACCCTTCCAGAGCAAAGGGATGCTGCTGCAGGCTGAGGAGGAGGTCATAGGGTGATGAAATTCAGAGAATCTACATCACCACTCAAGCACTGTCAGCATCTGTCGCCCACCTGCTCCCCACAACCTGCCTCCTCAAACAACACTAAGTAGAGCTATCAGTGCTTAATAACCAACTCCTGAACAAATGAGAACACTCTGGCAAACGACAACGGATGACGCCTGTAATCCAGATCCTCTTTCCTGCTTCAGTTGATCTTGTGAGCTGTAGCTCACGAAAGCTTATGCTCATATAAATTGGTTAGTCACTAAGGTGCCACAAGTACTCCTTTTCTTTTAATCAAAACACTGACATTGAGACTGTCTGAGAACACAGGGCCCAATTCTGCCACCCTCAGCCAAGCTGAGCAGTACTGTCCTCCACAAGTTGTCCCACTGATTTTACTTCCTCCCCATTGCAACAGGACTACACTGTGTAAATTCCTACTCAGCACGAGTAAGCATGAGAGAAGTAACATTTAATGTTGCAGTGTGGTGTTCTAATGAACCTTAAGGGGAACTGGCAGGTTGTTTGGAAGGTTTATTATAGGGAGTTTATGACAAAGAGGTTTCAAAACAGAAACAGCAGCCCTGCATCAAAGCTATAGAGAAGGCAGGAAAGGAGGAAGGGGCCCCAAGATAACAGCTGTTCTCCACGACAGTGTTCCCTATCAACTATCCAATGGACAGTCAGTACAGGAAGCCCAGGTTTGCACATATTCATCTTACAAGTAAGAGTCCTATTGAGATGAAGATGCACTTGGACCAGTGAGCTGTGAAACTTTATGGGGTTTGGGTACTTGAATCTTATTAGCAAGGAAACATTGACTGGACTTTAAAATACATGGACAATTAACAACAAATTGATTTCCATTTCTTCCCTTCCCCCCCTGATTGTGCTGCAGGTGCGGTCTGAGATCTGCAATGGCATTTCTGGCTGCCTCATGGCACTGTGCCGGCTCACCTGCTCTATGCCAGAGAACTGCGGGTCATCCGATTTTGGCTTTTGCCCGTTGCCAAACTTCAGGGCCTCTGCAATACGATGGTAGGTCTCAATCTTCCCATTGGTCGACGTCAGGGACTGTGGCGTGAATTTAAACTCTTTGGTGCAGGGTAAACCAAAGGGATTAATGGAGTAAGGAAGACAGCCAGCTGCATTATATCATGAGTCCTAATCCTATCTACTCTTTCTGTCCCATCCCTATTCTTAATCCATTTCTTCCCATCTGAGAGACTTGATCCCGCAGACTGAGCATAGGCTGGGAGCCAGGAACACCAAAGTTCTAATTCCAGCTCTGAAACCAATTCTCTTTGTGACTTTGGGAAAGTCAGTTAACCACTTTGCCTCTGTTTCCCTAGCTGTATAATGGGGATAATGATGCTTCCCTACCTCACAAGGATGTTTGGAGGATTAGTTGGTTCATATTTGTAGCATGCTTTGAAGATAAGGGCCAAGTAGTGTTATTACATGGCTGTTTCTGATCTCATCCTGCCCCTCCACCCACTGTCACTGCCAGTGCCCTTCCTGTCCATGTAGATGGTACATGATACAGAAATCTGCCTTTCATTTCACAGATTACCTTTCAGTACGTTGAGGATGAAGAGAAGAACAGCACCCCCAGCAGGTGCTGGAGGGGAATACATTGTGTATCCACCCAGAGAAATATTCAGGGGTGTCATCACTTTTGCCTTGAAATTCTTGAGGTCACTCAGCATCAGACTGCCATCTTCAAGAGAAGACAAAAGAAGCACATGCCATTGGCGTGATAGCTTACTCTACAGGTACCTGCCATAGGCAGAGAGAACCAGATGAGTACCTGCAAGCCTGATGAATACTTAGTACACCAGCCCCAGCATCCCCCCACCTATCTTTTCCCTTCCTCTTTTATGTGTCAAACCCAAGGACAGGAAAAGACTGATAAAGCTGGTGAAACAACTGCACAGTGACCCTGGCTAAATGACAGAGCAGAGGCTGGGTTTCAGGCTCCACTCCTGAGGCTGAGCCAGATCATGTCTGCCCCCAGTGGAAAGGGAAATGGCATGAGTTGCCCTGCTGTAGAACGCTCAGCTGTATCAAGGTCAAGGCTACAGCTTTCCTGAACATAGACCTATTTTCTTAGCTGAAAACCCTATTGCGTATAATCCTAGGCATCAGGGCTCAAATCCAGGCCTGGTGTAATTCCGTAGAGTCAGCTGAGTTGCACCAGGAAGAATCAGGCCTAGCATTTTCACCAATACTTGTCATGATGCCAATTTTTAAAAAAGGTGACTAGTGACTTTGAGTGCCTCAATTTTGGGGGCCACAAACAGAGTTCTTTGCATTTATCTTTACTGAATTTCATCCTGTTGATTTCAGAATAATTTTCCAATTTGACAAGGTCCTTTTGAATTCTAATCCTGTCCTCCCAAGTACTGTACTTGCAACCCCTCAGTCTGATGTCATTGCCAAAATTTATAAGCATACTCTCCACTCCATTATCCAAGTCTTTAATGAAAATACTGAATAGTACTGGACCCAAGACTGACCCCCTGCGAGACCCCACTAGCTATTCCCTCCCACTTTGACAGTGAACCACTGATAACTTCTCTTTGAGTATGATCTTTCAACCGGTTGTGCACCCACCTTACAGAAATGCCATCTATGAAGTATAACTGTTACCTACTTTCATGCTTTATGTCGTTCACCAAATCCTGTGCTATCTTGCCCTCATAAAATTCTCTGGCTCCCTTCTCTGCTACAACCTTCAGTGTATTCAGCAGGGCTGGCCAGAAGATGATTTCATCAGGTTTTAGGACCTCACCATTCTTAAAGAACAGTTTGCTGTTAAGAGAGAATGTCCATCAGTTCAGCTTTATAGCATGCGTGTGATTATTTCTCTCCCCTAACAGAGTCCCCATTTGCCAGCCAAAGCTTGTTTCTTCTGCGTACAGTTTGTCCTGGTTCTCCAAAGCTCCACTCCATACCACCAGGGAAAGGCCTGTCTTCATACAGTAACTGTCCCTTGGTGAGCACGTCTCCATATCAAGTCCCACACAAAGATTCCTCACTCTGGGCCTGAAGCTGCAGCCTTTATTCAAGTAATCCCAGTGGGAATGCTCACACGAGTAAGACTGCAGGTTTCTGCCCTGTCAGCGGACAGTTGCAACACTGTCAATGTCTTCACACATCCAGTCCCCCATCTCCTATTCTCAACGTTCAGTTGCACTTACTAAATCATCCCTCTGTGCAGAGCCACTCAAGAGGTGCTGACAAAGCAAAGATATTTCTATTATATTCCCCCATCCTCCCAAAACAGATTTTTCTTTCAGCTGCAAAAATTGACCAGTTGCCAGCAGAGTATTCCGAATTCAAGCCCATTCAGTGGCACATTCTTGTCTCGTACACCATAGGCGCTGACTCTGTGGTTGCTCCGTGGCTGAAGCACCCACAGGGAAAAATTAGTGGTGCTCTGAGCCCACTGGCAGCCAAGCTCCCCTCACCCTCTACCCCACCTCGTCCTCCTCCCCTGAGCGCGCCGCTTCCCTACTCCTCCACCTACCTCCCAGTGCTTCCTGCCCGGCTGCCACCAAACAGCTGTTTGGCAGTGTTGACACGGTCCGGGAGGGAGGGGGAAGAGCGGGAACGTGGTGCACTCAGGGGAGGAGGCAGGGAAGAGGCGGTCCCAGGGCGGGGATGTGGGGAAGGAGAAGGAGTTGGAATAGGGGCAGGGAGGGGGCGGAGTTGGGGTGGGGACTTTGGGGAAGGAGTTGGAATGGGGGCAGGGCAGAGGTGGGAATAGGTGGGGCAGGGCCTCATGGAAGGGGTAGAGTGGGGGCAGGAGTAGAGGGGCGGGGGTCGAGCACCCTGTGCTGCACACCCATGTGAAATACAACTTCTCTTACCACAAGGATGACTTTTTCAAAAAGGTCTGTAACATCGGGTAACTGAGAAATTTGCTTAGCACTTTTGGCATTCTGATTCCATGTGTAAGGAGCTTGATGGTTGGTTCAAATAGCGATTTCCATGGCAACCGTCCATAGCGCCTGTGAGCTTCTTCATATCCACGAAGCTCCCCCGGGACTGCAATCCACTGGCTCCCTGCACAAGCAGTTATGATATTACTCACTGCAGTAACCCCTCCCCTCATACATTAATCACATAATTCCTGGTCACATCCATCTGGAGGCCACCACTAACAGCTACGACACGCTAAGAATAAGGGAAGCAGAATCTAGCACCAGGAATTTCCAATGGTTTCAAGGCGTGGTCCACCCCCTTCAAACCCACTGGTGATAGCACAGGCCACCCCCACCCTCCTTATTCCATTAGAGATAGCACAGACCACTTCCTCCTCCCTGCCCATTACTGATAACCCTCCCCCAGCTACCTGTCTCATAAGCGATAGCTCAGCAATTGCTTACATGGAAAAACAATGTCTATCTAGAAAAGGAGGACTTGTGGCACCTTAGAGACTAACCAATTTATTAGAGCATAAGCTTTCATGAGCTACAGCTCACTTCCTCAGATGCATATCGTGGAAACTGCAGCAGGCGATATGCATCTGAGGAAGTGAGCTGTAGCTCACGAAAGCTCATGCTCTAATAAATTGGTTAGTCTCTAAGGTGCCACAAGTCCTCCTTTTCTTTTTGCGAATACAGACTAACACGGCTGCTACTCTGAAAAATGTCTATCTAGTAACTGAGCAGCGGACACAAGTCAGGGAGCCAGCATCATGTGGCCAGCCAATTCACCACAAAATGGCAACAACTGCCCTCAGATGATCGGGGCACAACCAGAGTTTTCCCAGAGTTCTCCCCTGCTCTGCACCCACTTCCAACCTCTCTTTCCCACATGCTCTCCCTGCTCTCAGCCCCCCAGCCGCTGCCTCTGCACCCAGCCCTACATACACTCCCTTCCTGCTGCCCCACACCCAGCTCTGACCTCTCCCCCCTCCGCACTCAGCCCCAGAGACCTCCCTGCCCCACAACCAGCCCCGAGGCTGTCAGGCTGAAGAACACCACCTCCACCAGGGGCCAGGCATTTCTGGGAGCCCCAGACCACATCCTCCTCCTGCATCTCCACTTCCTAGTAAGCTCCAAAAGCCTGGATCCAATTCTCCCACCGTCCTTGGCACTGGGAGTTCCTGGTGCCCCTGCTCCATTTCTCCCTGGGGGTTGACAGAGGAGCGGTCAAGCTAAAGTTCCAGCTCCGGTCAGGGGCCAAGAGGGGGCCTGGGACCTCTGGACCCTCCCCCTCTTTGCGCCCCAGCAGACCATCACTATAGGCTACAACTTGCCGAAAGTCAAACAGTGAGTCAGTGGCAGAGCTGAGAATAGACACCCCAACACACTCCAGTTTCCTGTCTTATGCCCTATCCAGCAGGCCAGTGTTTCTCAAGCTGGGGAGCATGTATGGGGTCTTCTCCACATGCACCTCTGTACAGATTCCAGTGACATTCACAGCCTGGATGCTGACCTGATCCTTGAAGGGATGGAGCAGGAGCTGTGATGATTAGTGGAAAGGGTGATGTAAATACCTAGATAGGGAAATAGAGACTGTACTCTCTTCAAGGAGCCTATTCACCCGCACAATGCCTCTTGGATCTCCTGTTGGGACAGCTGAGCTCTGTTCCTTTAAGAAACAATAATGGCTTTAACTTTTCTGTTCCTCCGCTTATCAGTCTGCAAAAGAGGGACTCGAATACCTCCTTCCCTGGAGTGTCCTGAGGCTTAATTCACTAGTGCCTGTAATGTGCTCTGAGACCCTTGAATGAAAGGTTCTAGGGAAGGAGAAGCATTTGCGCAAAAGCAGGGTAGATCTCTTGGTCTCTTCCTAAACAAAAGTATCTGCAACCCAAGTTGAAGAAGCTGCTTTTCTATTAGCTGGTAGTAATAACAGCACGTGTATTCTCTTTACAGAGCAGCGTGGGGGTGAGACAGAAAAGGTAGTTTCCTGGTTATGGGTTTATATTGAAACTCAGGAAACCTGGATTCAATTCCTTTCTCTGCCACAGATGCCCTGAAGGATCTTGGGCAAGACACTCAGGGCTTGGTTTTTCAGAGGGTCTGAGCACCCACTGACTTTAATTGTTCTCAATGGGAGCTGCTGGGTGCCGAGCACTAGGAAAATGCAGTCCTACTTTGAAGATTACATATAAAAGGCACCTCCTTACTTAGCCGGCCTGCCCTGTGTGTGGTCAGTCGCCTCTGCCAGCTTTAGTGACAAAACTAATTTTTTAAAATGATTTTTACTACTGCAGAGTCAACACAGCTACGAGACAGAGTACTGGACTCTAGTCCCTGTGCATCAACACCACTGCTTGCTAAGTTCAGTCATAGTAAGATCTGTGCAAACCCACTGACAGCAAGGGAATTGCCTGGATGTCACTGAAAGCAGAATCTGAGGACAAGGACGTTTGCACCACCACAGGGGGCCTGATTTGGCCTGTAAAACTTTTACTCCTGGTAACAATGCAGGACAAGAAAAATCCTGTTCTCAGATCTCTGGCTGAGTTTGGTGGGAAATCAGTCAGAAAGACAACCTCTCTTTCCTTGCAAGCTTTGCAGTCTGATACGGCGTCGCTGAGACACAAACATGCCCCCACCATGCCATTTTTGCTGTCATTTTTCAGAGTGGAACTGCACATTGAGCCACAGACAAGGACAAGAACAATGAAGTACAGAGCTGTCAGCTTTGACTGACACATAATGAGTCTTGCTTTGGAGCCTGATCCTACAGGACATTACAACAGCCTGCAGCCCTATATTGACGTAAAAGTTTAACCAGTAAACTGATGAGCTTGATGCTTATCGGTTTCTATTAACAATTAAACTCCACTGGGGTCCCAGCTGTTGGCTGGCGCCTGGGGCTCTGTTACTGCCTGTTCATCTAAGCATGCTCAGTACATCGGCTGAAGCCACTGCCCTTCACCCTGCCCTTATTACCCGTAAGATTCTGTGGACTGCTTTTGACAGGGGTTAAAAAGTGGCAAAGGGGGGTGAATCAGAGCAGGGGGGTGGCCAGGGTCTGAGCAGGGGGTGGAAATTTACTGGTCAGGGGAGTCAAGCAGCTGGAGGCAGCATTAGGAGAGGGGCTAAATGGCAAAATCGAGGATGAGGGGGGGAGGAGGCAGAGTTAAACCCAGGGTGAGGCGCTGGCAGAGGGTGTCGGAGGGCAAAACCCAACACAGGCAGGGGCAGAGGGGGTAGCAGTTAGCCCAGTGGGACTGAGACACTAGTGCTTGGCAAAATAGTTGGTTGTGAGGCAAGAGGCTTTTTTATTTGAGCAAAGTGGCTTTTTTGTATTGTCACATGAACTGAGCATGCTCAGTAACATCTGCTGAAGCCACTGCCCTTCACCCTGCTCTTATTAGCCATAAAAATCTGCTAACTACTATTTACAGGGGTTAAAAAGGGGCAAAGGGGGCAAATCGGAGCAGGGGGATGGCCAGGGTCTGAGCAGGGGGTGGAAACTGACTGGTCAGGAGGGTCAAGCAGCTGGAGGCAGCATTAGGAGAGGGGCTAAATGGCAAAATCGAGGATGGGGGGGGGGGAGGCAGAGTTAAACCCAGGAGTGAAGCGCTGGCAGAGGGTGTCAGAGGGCAAAACCCAGCACAGGCAAGGGCAGAGGGGGCAGCAGTTACCCCAGTGGGATTAAGACACCAGTGTTTGCAAGGGGCTTTTTTATTTCCCCCTCTCCCACAGACAACACCTCTCAGCATGGGCTTAGCAGGGCTGGGTTCTTAAAGGCACAGGCATCCCAACGCCTAGTCAATGCAGCTCCTCTTTGTCTGATCTAACCTACTGAGGCTATGTCTACACTACAAAGTTCAGAGCGCTGCTGTGAGTGCCAGTGCTCCTGGTAATCCCCCGCAACGAGGGGATTAGTGCTGACCACTGGGAGCCAAGCCTGTCCACTAATTTTATATGTATCCCATACATCAGTGGTTCCCAAACTTTAACAGCCTGTGAACGCCTTTCACTAAATTGTGAAATCCTACAAACCCCCCTCCTAAAAATGAATATTTCCAGGGATTTAAGTTTAAATTTCCTCCGCACTCTGCAATCCGTGGGGCTCCTGCTGCTGGACCCCGTTGACTGCCCTGGTCAACTGAGCTACTCTGAGCTCAGGCTGCAGGTCCTGCTGACCGCCGGGGCTCAGCTGCCAGCCCGAACTGCCCGGCCCCACTCTTCCTGGGGCTCGGGTTGCCAGCTCCGCGTGGAGCGCTGGGTTTCAGGCTGCTGGCTCCCCCGCTGACGGGGGCAGGGCTTGGGCTGCCAGCCCCAACTGCCCTGCCCTGCTCTCCCTGGGGCTTGGGCTGTCTGCCCTGCAACTGGGTCCCATCTGCTGCCTCCAAAGCCCGGGGTCCTCTGCCTGCCATGAGTGAAATTTTTCTGGCAAACCCCGGTTTGGGAACCACTGCCATACATAAACGTATACATAATGTTTACACCTTTTTTTCTAAACCCATTAACCTGCCTGGCCCTCCTCACTGTCTGCCACCTCAACAGAATCATAGAGCTTGCATGGCTCTGCACTATTGTCATGAGCGTTTGCACCCAAAGGTGCCTGCTCCTTTACCATTTGCAGATCAGCAAACATACATGTGGGGTGTGACATTATACTCTACATTCTTTATGAAAATATGCTTATGATATGGATATGACATAGCTAAAATATACTTTATGCCAGATGGCTGATGTGGGGTAGCTTCATCACATTGCAGTGTTACAGGTAGCACACCCCTACAGTTCGCAGTTTCGTACACATGTATGTGTGTGTGAAAATGTTATCTGTAGGACCAGGCTACCTGCAGCAACGACAGGTCCTACTTTGCTAAAAAAGGTATTTCAAGCAGTCTCACATGTAAAACCAACCTTGAACAGTGTAACAAGCCTACAAGTGGTAGATATGGTATATCTTGCCTTTAGTAAGGCTTTTGATACTGTCTCCCATGACCTTCTTATAAACAAACTATGGAAATGAAACCTAGATGGAGCTAAAATAAGATGGACATAACGAGTAGGGTCACCAGGGATCAGTTCAGGATATGTTTCTATTCAAAAGCTTAATGACTGAGATAATGGCATACAGAGTACACTTATAAAGCTTGTGAAAATTTAAGGTCTAGAAAACATGACCTACGAGGGAAGACTGAAACATGATAACAGTTTTCAAGTATGTACAAATAAAGTAGCATCTTTTTACTGCACCAAGCTGTCTGAAAGGAAAACAGTCCAATTCCAATCCTTACCTACTTGGAGAGAGCTTGTACATTGATCTAACAAGTCTTGTTTGATATTTTCTGGAGCTGTTTCACGAGCGTTAATCACCACAACCTCTCCTGGAAATAAGAAGGGAAAACACATAATAATCTCTTCCCAGTGTCTGGTACGTTTCATTCATCACAGTTAGAGGAGCAGAAAGCAAAGTGCTGGAGTTTATGCTTTTTTGTGGAAACTAGTGAGGGTTGGAGTCCCACTGGATCATGCACTGTGGAGTCCATGAAGTCCATCACCAAACCGGCCAAGCTCTCATGTTATGTTTATGAACTCTGCAGCAGGGCGCTTTCCTTCTGCAGAGTTTACGTCTTCCTAACATTTTAAGAACAGTACATCTCATACTGCTGGTCCCTTTGACTCTTTGTTTGATCTGAAAGTGAGATCATGATCCAGGATATACAGATGGGTTAATTCTGGCTCTATTGATCTTAAAAACTGCTGTGGCCCTTTTATGGTACTTCAGTGGTGCAAAGAGGCACACAGTTGGCTTAACCAGTTAACCAGGAATTCTCATCTCTACATCGCTCCTGCACCTGCTGCAGGGGGTCTGGTTGCAAACTGCAGTCAAGTGGCCATTCATTGGCGTATTGCAGAGGTGGGCAAACGTGTCCTGGAGTGTCCTGCCTGGCCCTTGAGCTCCCGGCTGGGGAGGCTAGCCCCTGGCCCCTCCCCTGCTGTCCCCCCTCCCCTGCAGCCTCAGCTTGCCGTCCCACCAGTGCTCTGGGTGGCGGGGCTGCACGCTCCTGCCGGGCAGCGTGGCGGAGTGGCTGGCTCCGGCTGGGCAGTGCGGTTGCCAGTCCTGGTGCTCTGAGCCGCATGGTAAGGGGGTGGGGAGCGGGGGAGTTTGATAAGGGGCAAGGGGTCCCAGGGGGCAGTCAGGGGACAGGGAGCAGGAGGCAGCTGGATAGGCGTGGGAGTCCCGGGGGACCTGTCAGGGGTCCGGGATGTGGATAGGGGTCGGGGCAGTCAGGGGACAGGGAGCAGGGGGAGTTGGATGGGGGTGGGGTTCCAGGGGGGCGGTTAGGGGCAGAGAGTCCTGGGAGGGGGTGGTCAGGGGATCAAGGAGCAGAGGGGGTTGGATGGGTCGGGGATTCTGAGGGGGGCAGTCAGGGGTGGGAAGTGGGAGGGGGCAGATAGGGGGTGGGGGCCAGGCTGTTTGGGAAGGCACAGCCTTCCCTACCCAGCCCTCCATACAGTTTCGGAACCCTGATGTGACCCTCAGGCCAAAAAGTTTGCCCATTCCTGGTGTATTGGAACCAGCATGGAACCTTCTCCATCAGACTCCACGGCACCTTTCCTCACAGGAGGGCACTAGACTTTGAGAAGGATGCATTTCAAAGGTTCACTGGACTATAAAAGAGGGGGGCAAAGAACCCCAACTTATCTTTCACTTTGAAAGACAAAGGACCTGAGCACCTTGGACTTTGTGGGAGATCCTGACCAAGGGGTCAGTCAGCTGTCTTGCTGGGAGGAAGCATAAGAAGCTCACCTTGAAACAAGACTGTAGCTTGGTTAAATCTTAGTCCTTAGAAAGCATTTTTCACTTTTATTTGCTCATAACCATTTCTGATTTTATCCCTTACACCTGAGCTCACTTAAAATCCTCTCTTTTCATCAATAAACTTATTTTCCATCTAAACCAATCCGGTGCTGTGTTTGAATTGAAGTAATCATGAACTCTAGTTAAAGTAACAGACTGCTGAGGTTTTGTCTCTTTAAGGGAGCAATTGACTGTATTACTTCCCTAAATGTACCAACAGAGGGCTGGACATTTCAGGGCAGACAGTTTGGGGGAAATTCGGGAGTAGGGGTGGCTTGGCTAATAGTAACCAAGGCTGCTGGAGACCAGGGAGTGGCTGTGGTATAAAAAGCAGGCTGCTGGAGTTGCTGAACCAGGGTGGCTTTTATCACACGGATACTCAGTGCAGGCTTGTATCCTGGCTGGGAGCACCCAGACAGGAAGCTACAGCAGCAGAGCATTTTAAGGCACTCAGAGTTATACAACAAATGGTAACACAACCTCATACTGGTGTGGGTTGCACCCCAAAATGTGACAACCATGCCCTCTCTTATTCTCCTCTGTCCATACAAGTCCCTGAAACCATCTAATACTCCATATTCATCTGCCACTATCAGAAAGACACTCCATTTTCCCAGTGCAAGTCAGAGAGCAACACAACCTTAGACATGGAGCACCATATACATGCTTACAGACTGGCTATTGATAATCCTTGTACCTGAGGCAGGCTAAGAGGCAGGGCAGTGTGCAGATTATATTATTATGCAACAATAGACCACACTACTGTAATTCATATCTGCAACAGAGAGTGCTTAAGTCCCTTTCATGTGGCAACGACTGGGATTCTCCCACCAGTAAAGGGGGAAAAAAGTGAGGTGAAACAGTAGACTTTAGGAGGGTGTTGGAACCACAAATGAATGTTGCATTTTGGGATGGCAGCTGGAGTACTGTCTATACCATATCAGTATGTGTATGCCCACACAGCCACTGCCAGTACACTGGCAGAGGGTTACGATGTTCTGAACAGGAGAATAACTATGTCAGCAACAGTGGAGTTTGGTTGGTAGGAGACAACACACCAGGCTGTGCTGAGAAAAAGGAAAGTTTTGACAGCACAGCTTTCTAATGTAGGTCAGTACTGCATATTTCCAGACTTTGTTACTTAGCTGGCTTGTTTGCTTTAAACTACAGTATTATTCTTACTGCTAATGACTATAGGCTACGTTGGCTGGGATAAGCTCAGGCACTGTAAATACACTGAAGCAGGAACATAACAAAACTTTGAGTTCTAAAAGCCAAACAAACAGACAAGTCTTATGTCAGGGCCTGAAAGTGGCTAGACTTGAGCATAGCTAGATTGCCAAAGGGAGTAAATTGCAAAATTAGAAGGCCTGAGTCTCCGCAAAAAGAAAAGGAGTACTTGTGGCACCTTAAAAAGAAAAGGAGTACTTGTGGCACCTTAGAGACTAACCAATTTATTTGAGCATGAGCTTTCGTGAGCTACAGCTCACTTCATCGGATGCATACCGTGGAAACTGCAGCAGACTTTATATATACACAGAGAATATGAAACAAGAGTGCTGGGTCATCCTTTAGGATAGGTTGTAGATCCTTAATAATGCATTGGAGGGGTTTTAGTTGGGGGCTGAAGGTGACGGCTAGTGGCGTTCTGTTATTTTCTTTGTTAGGCCTGTCCTGTAGTAGGTAACTTCTGGGAACTCTTCTGGCTCTATCAATCTGTTTCTTTACTTCTGCAGGTGGGTATTGTAGTTGTAAGAAAGCTTGACAGAGATCTTGTAGGTGTTTGTCTCTGTCTGAGGGGTTGGAGCAAATGCGGTTGTATCGCAGAGCTTGGCTGTAGACGATGGATCGTGTGGTGTGGTCAGGGTGAAAGCTGGAGGCATGCAGGTAGGAATAGCGGTCAGTAGGTTTCCGGTATAGGGTGGTGTTTATGTGACCATTGTTTATTAGCACTGTAGTGTCCAGGAAGTGGATCTCTTGTGTGGACTGGACCAGGCTGAGGTTGGTGGTGGGATGGAAATTGTTGAAATCATGGTGGAATTCCTCAAGGGCTTCTTTTCCATGGGTCCAGATGATGAAGATGTCATCAATATAGCGCAAGTAGAGTAGGGGCTTTAGGGGACGAGAGCTGAGGAAGTGTTGCTCTAAATCAGCCATAAAAATGTTGGCATACTGTGGGGCCATGCGGGTACCCATAGCAGTGCCGCTGATCTGAAGGTATACATTGTCCCCAAATGTAAAATAGTTATGGGTAAGGACAAAGTCACAAAGTTCAGCCACCAGGTTAGCCGTGACATTATCGGGGATAGTGTTCTTGACGGCTTGTAGTCCATCTTTGTGTGCAATGTTGGTGTAGAGGGCTTCTACATCCATAGTGGCCAGGATGGTGTTATCAGGAAGATCACCGATGGATTGAAGTTTCCTCAGGAAGTCAGTGGTGTCTCGAAGGTAGCTGGGAGTGCTGGTAGCGTAGGGCCTGAGGAGGGAGTCTACATAGCCAGACAATCCTGCTGTCAGGGTGCCAATGCCTGAGATGATGGGGCGCCCAGGATTTCCAGGTTTATGGATTTTGGGTAGTAGATAGAATATCCCAGGTCGGGGTTCCAGGGGTGTGTCTGTGCGGATTTGATCTTGTGCTTTTTCAGGAAGTTTCTTGAGCAAATGCTGTAGTTGCTTTTGGTAACTCTCAGTGGGATCATAGGGTAATGGCTTGTAGAAACTCGTGTTGGAGAGCTGCCGAGCAGCCTCTTGTTCATATTCCGACCTATTCATGATGACGACAGCACCTCCTTTGTCAGCCTTTTTGATTATGATGTCAGAGTTGTTTCTGAGGCTGTGGATGGCATTGCGTTCCGCAAGGCTGAGGTTATGGGGCAAGTGATGCTGCTTTTCCACAATTTCAGCCCGTGCACGTCGGCGGAAGCACTCTATGTAGAAGTCCAGTCTGCTGTTTCGACCTTCAGGAGGTGTCCACCTAGAATCCCTCTTTCTGTAGTGTTGGTAGGGAGACCTCTGTGGATTAGTATGCTGTTCAGAGGTATTTTGGAAATATTCCTTGAGTCGGAGACGTCGAAAATAGGATTCTAGGTCACCACAGAACTGTATCATGTTCGTGGGGGTGGAGGGGCAGAAGGAGAGGCCCCCAGATAGAACAGCTGCTTCTGCTGGGCTGAGAGTATAGTTGGATTGGTTAACAATATTGCTAGGTGGGTTGAGGGAACCATTGCTGTGGCCCCTAGTAGCATGTAGTAGTTTAGAAAGTTTAGTGTCCTTTTTCTTTTGTAGAGAAGCAAAGTGTGCGTTGTAAATGGCTTGTCTAGTTTTAGTAAAATCCAGCCACGAGGAAGCTTGTGTGGAAGGTTGGTTTTTTATGAGAGTATCCATTTTTGAGAGCTCATTCTTAATCTTTCCCTGTTTGCTGTAGAGGATGTTGATCAGGTGATTCCGCAGTTTCTTTGAGAGCGTGTGGCACAAGCTGTCAGCATAGTCTGTATGGTATGTAGATTGTAATGGATTTTTTACCTTCAGTCCTTTTGGTACGATGTCCATCTGTTTGCATTTGGAAAGGAAGATGATGTCTGTCTGTATCTGTACAAGTTTTTTCATGCAGTTGATAGATTTCCACTCCATACGGCTAAATGCAGTGCCTTGCATAATGACAGGTTTCAGAGTAACAGCCGTGTTAGTCTGTATTCGCAAAAAGAAAAGGAGGACTTGTGGCACCTTAGAGACTAACCAATTTATTTGAGCATGAGCTTTCGTGAGCTACAGCTCACTTCATCGGATGCATACCGTGGAAACTGCAGCAGACTTTATATATACACAGAGAATATGAAACAATACCTCCTCCCACCCCACTGTCCTGCTGGTAATAGCTTATCTAAAGTGATCATCAGGTGGGCCATTTCCAGCACAAATCCAGGTTTTCTCACCCTCCACCCCCCACACAAATTCACTCTCCTGCTGGTGATAGCCCATCCAAAGTGACAACTCTTTACACAATGTGCATGATAATCAAGTTGGGCTATTTCCTGCACAAATCCAGGTTTTCTCACATCCCCCCCACCCCCATACACACACAAACTCACTCTCCTGCTGGTAATAGCTCATCCAAACTGACCACTCTCCAAGTTTAAATCCAAGTTAAACCAGAACATCTGGGGGGGGGGGGGGGGGGGAGGAAAAAACAAGAGGAAACAGGCTACCTTGCATAATGACTTAGCCACTCCCAGTCTCTATTTAAGCCTAAATTAATAGTATCCAATTTGCAAATGAATTCCAATTCAGCAGTTTCTCGCTGGAGTCTGGATTTGAAGTTTTTTTGTTTTAAGATAGCGACCTTCATGTCTGTGATTGCGTGACCAGAGAGATTGAAGTGTTCTCCGACTGGTTTATGAATGTTATAATTCTTGACATCTGATTTGTGTCCATTTATTCTTTTACGTAGAGACTGTCCAGTTTGACCAATTGGAATTCATTTGCAAATTGGATACTATTAATTTAGGCTTAAATAGAGACTGGGAGTGGCTAAGTCATTATGCAAGGTAGCCTGTTTCCTCTTGTTTCCCCCCCCCCCCAGATGTTCTGGTTTAACTTGGATTTAAACTTGGAGAGTGGTCAGTTTGGATGAGCTATTACCAGCAGGAGAGTGAGTTTGTGTGTGTATGGGGGTAGGGGGGATGTGAGAAAACCTGGATTTGTGCAGGAAATAGCCCAACTTGATTGTCATGCACATTGTGTAAAGAGTTGTCACTTTGGATGGGCTATCACCAGCAGGAGAGTGAATTTGTGTGGGGGGGTGGAGGGTGAGAAAACCTGGATTTGTGCTGGAAATGGCCCACCTGATGATCACTTTAGATAAGCTATTACCAGCAGGACAGTGGGGTGGGAGGAGGTATTGTTTCATATTCTCTGTGTATATATAAAGTCTGCTGCAGTTTCCACGGTATGCATCTGATGAAGTGAGCTGTAGCTCACGAAAGCTCATGCTCAAATAAATTGGTTAGTCTCTAAGGTGCCACAAGTACTCCTTTTCTTTTTGCGAATATAGACTAACGCGGCTGCTACTCTGAAATCTGAGTCTCCACAGTCTGTTTCTTTGTGGAGTCCCTAACACCCACACAAAGTACTGTTCTGATCTGGCAGCCTTTTGCACAGGCATATGGTAAAGGACACAAGGTGTAAACTTGCCATGAAGCAATTGGTCCAAGGTCTCACCAGACATGGAGAGTCATATCCATCCCTCAGCACAGTCACAACAGGGATGAATATGGCCCAGAGTATTTACACTTAGATTCTCATAACAAATGCGTCCCTTCTGATCTCATCTGCATTGGCTGAGCATAAGGTGAGCACCAGCCCTTCAGTTAACTGGGATTCAGGCCATTCTGGGTTTGCTCTAATGCCTGCCTAAAGTTCAGACATGGTTGAGTTTTTCACCTTAACTCCAACATTCCCTCACCTCCACGAGATTGCTTTTTGAATTACTGCGATACCCTACTCACACTGTTGTGAGTTAATGGATGTCTGTTTACAGCCATCGCTCTACGGGAACAGATAAGTAGGTCTGGGAATACAATACCATTCTAACCAGGGAGTGCAGCTTTCATTGAAAAATGCTTCGCCTGAACTTCCAGGACATTGGCTTGTGCAAGGCCACTGAATGAGCATGCTGGTGAATAGACTCTAAACGCTATGGGAGAATTACCTGAGAACGGACAGGCCCTCACCATACCTGTGGTTGCATTATAGATGGTAAAGATGACACCTCCTCCCAGACCCATACTCTGGGGGTTCAAAACTGACGTGCAGACCAGAGCAGCAATAGTAGCATCCACAGCTGAACCTTTACGTTGTAGGATGTCCCTGTATGAGAAAGGAAGAGAAAATATTGTGAAAGGCCAGGCAGCACAGAACTGAGCGGGCTCATGGAAGATCCTGCCTGCTTGTAATGCAAATGATATTCAGGTGGTAAGTTGGGAGAAGTCAATAGTTACGTGGACTGAAGCAGCTGGGGTGATTTCACAAAACTGGGGGAAATGAGTTACAGTGGTGGGAAAGGAAACTGGACAGAGAAGAGAGAACCTCTGAAAAAAGAGGTAGCAATTCTGTGTGAGGATCTAAAAGCTGCACAAGGAAATGACACAGCTAGACCATGCCTACCAGCCAGAAGACTTATTTAGGCTGAGCTGAAGGATGAAAATAGAGAACAATTATCGGAAATTTCTATGGCTTTTTAAGCCATAGCAACAAGGCAGGTCAGGAAATGATCATACAAAGAGGAAGAAAGCTACTGAAAACCAGTAGCCCCCCCCAGGAGAGCACAGCACACTCTATAATGCAGAGACGAAGTCTTAACAAATGTCTTAAGTAATGTAAGTGATTTGTGGCTAGTTCAACTGCACTACTTTCCAGCTTCTACGACAATTAGACAAGGCACCATTTGGTCATGTGGGGGGAAAGGGAGAAATATGAGTTACAGGTGGGTGGGAAACAAGCCCCTGGATCTGAACACCAACTCTGTGGAAATTCAGGGCCGGATTCTTTGCTCATTAACAGCGGTGTAACCCCACTGGTTTAAGTGAAGCTACTCCAGACTTACACCAGAGTGAATGAGCTCAGTCAGGGCACTGGATGCCAATCTAGGCTTCATTTCAAGCTCCTTCCAGTATGCAGTCCTCACTATGGAGTGATGACCAGTGCCTCCAAAGCAATGGCTGGATCCACAACTCTGTTCCATATCGCACTGAGCTTGGAGGAAGTTCAAATCCCCACTCACTGCAGGCCAGGCATGTCCATATCTCTATTTGTAACATATTCTGGGGCCCTCTGACCATCTTCCCAACACTAATGAATTTAGCCTCACAACACTCCTGGCACACACGGACGTATTCTTCCCACTATACAGATAGGGGAACTGACGCACAGAGAGGGATTCTGGGACCTGCCCAAGATCACACATAGAGTTTCTAGCAGAGCCAAGAACAAAATCTAGATCTCCAGTCCGGTGCCCTACCTACAAAGCCACCCCTCTTGTAGCATGAGTTTAACCCCTTATATAATGAATGATGTCGCTGCTGAATGATTATGAAAGTACCTTGCTCTCCTCAGATGAAAGGAGCTTTAGAAGTGTAGCTCAGTGGGCCAGCTTACCTCTATTATATTCATTGCTTTGCATTATATTCTGCTTTATTATATTCAGCAGTAATGCAAGGAACCTACAGGCTTGTATCCTGTAAGACACTGGCTTCAGCAGTTAGCGTGAGGCCTACGAACTTATGTAACACATATGTTTTGGGAAACCGGACGTAGAGTGTAGGGGGGAATTTTGTCCATAATATCAGCTCACCACAGAACATGAATTGAAACTGGCTTCTGGATGGAATATCTGACTGCAAGAGTGCCCTGGCAACAAATTGACGTATATGATAATGGGGTGAAATCATAAATACACTAACTTATAGAAGGATACCTTAACACAGGTAAGGAGATGAAATGCAAATAAGGAAGAGGGGAGAAACCCCTACTGAATATGCATTAGAGATGCGTAATGTCAGCATAACATGTTATAAAAGTGGCATCCCAGCCTGGGGGCAGTAGGGAGAGGTAGCCCTTGGGAGGGGCCAGAATGATGGCCACTGGTGAAGATGAAGAAGGTGACGGTGATGAGGACGATAATGGCTAACATTTCAGGTTGTTCTGCAAGGGATGGTATAAGTATGGATGTTCAGATGTACTTTCTGTATTATCTCTATCTACCTTACTGAGTTAGTGTGTGTGACTTTGCTAAATGTATTAATAAATTATTTATTTGTAAATATAAAAGAGTTCCTGTAGTGTGAGTGTTGCACCTGTGCACATCGGGGATCCCAACTATATAATTTTAATAATACTTGGCCTGATCTTGGGACAAGAACCTGTCAACCCTCAAAGTGATACAGTAACTGGGAATTTTTATTCATAATCTATAGATCAGGCTACAGGAGAGAAACATTATTAAGATGACGTATTTGCATGGAGGCTAAGCAACAGGAACTACCCTTCTTACAACCGCACCCTCGTACAACTCCAGATTAACCTCAATTGACTCTCTTAGTGGCAGATTCAACCACCCCAGTTTTCAGGACTGTTAATCCTAAATGTTCAAAAGGCATGAATCAGGCCCCCCAAAATCATGAGATACTATTGAAAACCCTCATGATTTTTAAGCCTAACACATGTGGATGCCATTTATTTCCCTTCCGGTTTTAGTGTCTTTAGGGTGCACTTAGGTTCTGTTTTCAAGCTTTTCTCTGCAACTGGGAGGGCTAGAAACTTCTTTTTTAAAACGAAAGCTGCTATTCTCATCTAACCACACACCTCCAGAAGTTGGGGCTTTAAGAAACACACCTCATACCACGACAGTCGGCAACAGTAAGGTTTGTTTTCAACCACTCCTCTGCTGGCCAGACAGGGACGCCAAGCAAAGAAGTTGTTAACTCCACTCCTTGCCCAAAACCAAAGCATGTCACCTCCACAACACACTTCAGACAGTATCTGTTGGCTCAGTAATCTGAAGTTGTTTAAGTAGTTGCAGACCTGTATTCTGCACAGGTGTGTGCACACCCAGCGTGCCGGTGCCAGAGACTTTGGCCTACCAGTGCCCATAGAGGGGCCGTGCTTGCGCCTCAGGGCTGCAGCCCCTCTCCTGGCTATATGAGGCGGTGTTGACCCTCCTCAGTCCCTTCTCACTGACCGTGGCTGGAGTTGAAGATCTGTCTGTGACTGTAGTCTTATAACCTTGCATTTACTCTAAGCCTAGTTTACTGTACATAAGTAATTAGTCAGTAGTTAGATAGCATTAGTAGATAGTGTTCCCCCCTTGATGCCCTCACCAGGCTTTAAACACGGTCCTTCGTGTGGAGAGGCGATCCCCAACAGCGACCCCCTCCGCCCCACGGTGCGTGTTTTGTCTCAGCGAGCCCCATCTTAAGAGTACTGTTTGATCTGTAAATTATTTAAAAAGCAGACTCAGGTGGCACGGGACCTTTGCCTGAAGCAACACCTGCTTCAACAGGCCATGCGGCCCAATCGGTACTAAGGTCCTCCTCGGTCAAAGATTGCCCTCAGGCTTGAAAAGTGCTGCCGTCTCTCATTCTGGGGCAGGCACCTCGCCGAAGAGACGGAGGAGCCGCTCTCCATTATCGACATCAAGGAAGATGTCTCATAAGACCAATCAGGACCATTCCAGGTTGTGGGGCAACTCCTCTGCTTCCCCCAGGAAAAGTACAGACTGGCACATGGCTGGTTCTGGAACATGGGATGGCACGGGTTCCTCTGACCCTTCCCTGGTACTGAGTGGAAAGAGCAGAAATCCTGTGCCATTGACTCCGGTTCCAGCCTCTGAGCATCCATTGAGTCTGGTACTGACGAGGGAGATGCCGGTACCGGTATCATTGACAACCCAGGCAGCTGCAGACCTTCTCTGCCTTTCGGTCCCTAACTCACCATTGGTCCAGGACTCTTCCAGGGCTGTGCCACTTACGGTCCCTCTGATGGAGCGAGCCACTGAACCTGTGTGTTTGTCAGCACCGCATCCAGACCCTTCCCTTGCCATGGTGGGGATGGAGCTGGCACCGGAATCAGTGAGGGGGACCATGGCACCAGGACCCTCTTTGGCCCCGCTGCATTTGACTCCGCAAGTGCTCCCATATCAGCTCTCACCACCCTCAACATTGACACATTCAGGCACTCTGGTACTGATGTTTGTGTGGAGACCAACACTGCCTATGGCATCAGCACAGAATCACAGAATCGTAGGACTGGAAGGATCATCTAGTCCAGGCAGGGAGAATGCTAGGTTGATTGGGACACCTGAAGCCAATTGGGGCTGGCTGAAACAAGTTAAAAGCCTCCCAGTTAGTCAGGTGGGTGTGCATATCAGGAGCTGTGGGAGGAAGCTGCGCTGTTGGAGAGGCTGAGTAGTACACACAATATCAGGCACAAGGAAGGAGGCCCTGAGGTAAGGGTGAAGTGGAGCTTGAGGAAGTGAGGGCTGCTGTGGGGGAAGTAGCCCAGGGAATTGTACATGTCATATTTCTAAAAGGTCAGCTACCATAGCTGATACTATTAGGGTTCCTGGGCTGGAGCCCGGAGTAGAGGGTGGGCCCGGGCTCCCCCCGCACCTTTGTCCCCTGATTAATCACTGAGACTGGGAGACAACAGAGACTGTGCAAGGAAGGATAATTTCTCCTCACCTCCCTTGCTGGCTTATGATGAAAATGGCTCAGTAGACTGTGACCCTTATCTCTAGATAAAGAACGGTTACGTGGAGGGTCACAGTGAGCCTCTGAGGCTAGCGAAATGTGCCAGGAAACGCGGGACCCACAGAGGCAAGGACAGAGCTTTGTCACAGTACTTGAAATTTATGACACACTCATTACTATGCTTGACACCACATTGCGTTTGTTCGACCATCTGGGACTCATTTTAAACACTGCAAAGTCAACCTTGGCTCCCACACAACAAATCAAGTTCACTGGGTTCCTGTTAGATTCCATGAGGTCGAGGGCATTCCTACTGACGACCACTTCCAAGCAACTCAGCAGCTCTGCCTCAGTCTGCAGTCTCAGCCATCCATGACAGTCCACGTGTGTCTAAGCCTGTTGGAGCTACATGTCTGCTTGCATGCAGGTGGCCCAGTTTACCAGGCTGCACTTTTGCCCTCTTCAGATGTGGCTCAGGATGGCTTATCTCCCTGCCTTCTCTGGGCAGGCTGGTTCCCCCTTCCTCCATCAGTCCTGGATTCCTTGCGCTGGTGGGAGTCCCTCCACAATGTAGTGCCAAATAGTCCCCTTCGCTCAGCCCTCTCTGACAAAGTCAGTGGTTATCAAAGCTTCCCTTCTGGATTTGGGGGGCTCAGCTGAACTCATTAAGTGTGTAGCGCTTGTGGTCGGTACAGAAAACCTCCTTCCATATCAATGTGTCGGAACTTCAGGCCATCCACAATGTATGCCATGCCTTCTGGGACTGCATCAGACACTCAGTGGTTCACATACTGAGGGAAAATACCACCGTAATGTACTATGTGAACAAGCAAGTTCCAGGTTACTCTGTCTGGAGGCGATCAACCTGTGGCAGTTTTGCATCGAGGAAGACATCACTCCAGTAACAATCCATTTGCTGGGGGTGCAAAATTGTTTTGCAGACCATCTCAGCAGGGTTGTCTTCACAACATGGGGCATCTCCATGATCAACCTGTTTGTGACAAGGGAAAACAGAAAGTGTCATATATTCTGCTCCTGGGAGGGCTGCAGGCCAGGCTCCGTCTCTGATGCCTTCCACTGCAGTTGGCAGTTAGCTCTTCTGTATGCCTTTCCACCTATTCCATAGTTCATCAATGCGGATGGGGCCAGCTCATCTCATTGCTCTAGTGTTGCCGAGATAGTGCTGGTTCCCAGAGCTCCTTGCTCTGTCAGTTCAGCCTCCCATACCGTTTCCTCTCCATCCTGATCTGCTCACTCAGGTTTACGGCCACACAATCCATCCTGCGCTCAGCTCCTTGAACCTTACAATGCAGTGGCTACATGTCTGAATGAAGAGGAGGAGCAGTGCTTGGCGGCTGTCCAACATGTCCTATTCAACAGTAGGAAGTCCTCCACTAGAACAGCCTACTTAGTGAGCTGGAATAAATTCTTGGTGTGGTCCTTGACCCGTGTGACCCAAATGATAGGGGCTTCCATTAGGACATCTTAGAGTACCTGCTACATCTTCAGAAATTTGGCTTTGTGCTCAGTTCCCCGAGGGTGCTTTTGGCAGCAATATCTGCATTCCATCCCCCAATTTAAGGGAAGTCAATTTTTTCCACTGCCATAGTGATGAGATTTCTGAAGGGGCTTCTCCGCTTACATCATCTAGTCCAAGAACCAGTGTGGGAGCTAAACATGGTCCTGGCAGCTCTGATGGGCCCTCCGTTTGAGCCCCTTGAAGCCTGCCCACTGCCCCTCCTGTCTGAGAAAACCACATTCCTGATAGCAATCACTTCAGCAAGGGTGTGTGTGAGTTGCAGGCCTTAATGGCTGAGCTGCTCACTTTGTCCTTGGGGAGCTGAACGTAACACTGCAATCACAGTGGGCTGCTGGAACAATTTTTATAGTGGGGGTGCTGAGAGCCATTGAACTAAACTTTGTAAACCCCATATATGATGGAAACCACTTCAAGCCAGGGAGTGCTGCAGCACCCCCAGCACGCCTAGTTCCAGCACCTATTGATCACACCCAAAGTTTTTATCCAAGGTGGTCTCTCGGATTCATCTGAATCAGGCGGTGTATTTACCTGTTTTTCCCAAAGCTGCACCTCTTCCCCAGGAGGACAGCGCTTCCATAATCTGGATGTCAAGCGATGTCTAGTCTTTTATCTAGACAGGACTTAACTGATTCGTGCTTCACCTCACCTGTTCGTGTCATATGCAGACAGCATGAAGGGGCAAGCAGTTTTGGCACAGACCATTTCTAGATGGATAACATCCTGTATCAAGGCTGTGTATGAAATAGCTTCACCTATGCCTCCTCAGCGGATACGGCTCACTCCAAAAGAGTACAAGTGATATCGATGGCATTCCTCAGTGATGTTTCCATACTGGACATTTGCACGGCTGCCACGAGGTCATCTATACATATGTTTACAGACCATTATGCTATTACTGCATCTTCACGAGTGGATGCAGGCCTCGGAAGGGCAGTTCTGTGATCTCTATTGCATAGGCTCCAAGCCCTGCCTCTAGACTGGGGTACTGCTTGTGAGTCACCTAAGTGGAATACACGTCTGCATCTATTCAAAGAAGAAACGGTTACTTACAGGAAGTGTGGTTCTTTGAGATGTGACCCACCCTTCATCCCCTCTGCACTGGAGTCTCCTCTCATGGGCTTTTAGTGCAAAGGAACTTTAGGGGGGGTCAGGGTGGTGCCACTTCATATAGCCAGGGGAGGGCCACAGTCAGGAGGTGCGATTCACTGTCTTCTATGCATACTGTTAGGCTAGGCAAAAGTCTCCGGCTCCAGCACATTGGATGCACACACACGTAAGCGGAATACTGTCTGCATCACATCTCGAAGAACCACAGTTACATTAAGCCACCGTTTCTTTTGTCATTAAAGTGGGTCTGCCCCCACCTCCCCACACTGGCCCTAGTTGCCTTAGCACCAAGTAGCACATACCTAAGGATTAGCAACAGGATGTGCTCAATATTCCCTGGTAGTAGAGATGCTACTCTCTAGGAAGAGTAAAGCCTAGTCTCCACTAGAAATGGTTTCCCAGTATAGTTATATTGGTAAATCCTCTCGCCTAGATGCAGTTTATACTGGCAAAAAGTGCTTTTGATGACAGAGCTTAGTTCCCTGAGTGAAATAAGCTATCCCAGCAAAACCATGTTTATGCTGTATAACTGCCCCTACACTAGGGCTTTTACCAGTATAGGAATGTCACCTGCAAAAAATTCACCCCCCTAATCAGTCTTACTCTACCAGAAAAAGTTTCTAGTGTAGACCTGGCCTAAGAGAAAAGGGAATTGCACTTAATCTTACCCACTGATCACGAGCCACCTCAGCTTGTGGGGGCTTGTTTCGCAAGTACCTCTCAGAAACACATTTGTTTAGATCTGCAAGAACATTTTTTTGTGTAAACAGGTGGCCCTTACAGTTGGGAATTTTCCATTAACATTATCTTGACTGATGTACTTAAGTCATGCTAAATTACTCTGATAGCTGATCCCAACACAGCCAAAGCCAGGAGTAAAATATCAGATTAGGACACTAGCTGGGGCATGCCTGCACAAACAGCTCTGTGAAGGCATCAGGCTGTAAAATTGGGTCCCTATGTGTAGCACTATTTATATTTGGTTATTTGCTCTGAAACATCCAGGATTAGCCACTACTAGAAACAGAATACTGAACTAGATGGGCCTCTGGTCTGCTCCACTGGGGTTATTCCAATGCTCCCACAGAAATCCCTGGAATATCTGCTTCAGAGACCAGGTTTCCAGCCTGGCTTTATCTCCCAAGTGGAACAAATCTGCCACTCTCCACTTGTTCCCCGAGAGGATCTTCCATGTGAAAAAGCAGCAGCGAATGCAGAGCCCTGGGTGGTTAAAGACGTGCTGAAAGATGTGTCTCTCTTCCCTACTTCCGCCCATTATAAGAAGTTCCCTTCACTGCTGGACAGGTGTGGAGTTTTTTTTCCTAGCACAAGAAGTTTTAAGGGAGGATTTTAAATATAAAAAGCCCATGACCATCATATGAGCTGCTGACCCTTCCGAGACCACAGATTCCAGCACTTGAGTTTACACCTATATTTATAATTTATGACAATGTTTGCAATTCCTATAACCCACATTCACCATTGTCCTATGGCCCCTTGGCCAATATCTTTTTAAAGCAACACAGATAAATCACTCACACCCTCCTGAACATTTAAAATTGTGTGAGAAATACCACAACCTAAAGAACCCCTAGGCCCTCTTCATTCACACACTACAGTGGTTGCTTATTTTTGCCAGAAGATGAACAGTTCTTGCATTATCCCAGGAGATACACTGAGTGTTTACCCTTCATGGACAATTCTTTCCACCCGATCCAAACACACATGGGAATTCAGAGCCAGTGCCCTCTGCATTTTAAATGCATTAGTTCAGTGTACTCCTGTGACACATGGCCAGAAAGGGTTAAGCAGCTCGCAGGCTGAATAACCCAGATTCAACCTTTAGAAACATGTTACAAAACTATGTAAATGGTAATTAGGGCCATTTCATGTTAAATGGGCTAGAATTTTGAAATGCAATCATGTATCGTTAGAGAATTAGAGGTGACCCTAATCGCATGTGTTTACTTATATCTTGTTAGATGTTAGCCATGTAAACAGACAGTTCCTGTCTATTACTATAGCTATTGATTCAGAGATCAAAAGGAAATATTAATATTTAGATGAAATGTGAGTGAAATAATGTCATTGTCTATATGTCTCTTTAAAGTTTGTGGTAAGCTGTATATGAACTACTTAATGGATAAATTACCTTATGTTAATACATGTAGTTAATTACTGGTGATATTTGGGAACCAGAAGGTTACATCAAAGGCCTATTTTTCACCCAGGACTGTATGGTCAAGAGGCTGTCAGAAAACTGTATAAAAACTCTTGGGACCTGATCCTTTCATCTCAGATCTGCTTGATGCTTTATGCAGGGGAACCTTGACTGAGATCTCCAGTCCCATCGGTATCACCCTAAATATTAACATTGGACTATATAACCTATGGACTAATTCTGAAAGAACACTTTGCAACTACAAAGCTCACCATCATATGAATGATCTCAGAACTGCACTCATGTCTGTACGCATACTGATCTTTTAAGCAATACTCTCTCTTTTCTTTTTAAATAAATTTTAGTTTAGTTAATAAGAATTGGCTGTAAGTGTGTATTTGGGTAAGATCTGAAATATTCATTAACCTGGGAGGTAATGTGTCTGATCCTTTGGGATTGGTAGAACTTTCTTGTATGGTGAATAAGATTTTCAGTAATTCTCATCATAGTTGACTTGGGTGTCTGGATGGAGACCTACTGCTGGGTTGCTTTAAGGGAGCTGTGTTTTGGTTTCTGGGTAACCAGTATGATATTGCAGAAGCTGTTTTGAGGCTAGCTTGGTGGATCTAAGTACTGGAATGACCACCAACTTTGAGGATTGTCTGCCCCATTTTTTGCAGTTTGCCCTAATTAAGTAATCTCAGTATGGCTCCCCTGGGACCACGGTCACAACTCTGTCAGCAAGTTGGAGTCTATAAGTCACACACATGTTCCCAAGGGCCTCAGTCTGCTGCTTAAAGCTTTTAAATTCCCAACAAAAGCAACATTTACTTAACAACAGCAACACTGTGTGATAAAACACTATTTAATTACTACAAACACTTCTAGGGCTTTATAGAAATGCCACATATACAAAATGGTTAGACTTCAGTGTGTAGTAATGCACTCTCTCTAACACAACTTGACACAAGTTAATAAAACTCAGGCAAATTCAATGCTTTAAAATGTGATTCCAACTGAGGTCAATGGGAGGTGCCCGCAGACAGGCCTAAGAATGAAAATAAATAATAATTGTACATTAAATAGTCAGGCTGTTCCTGATATCAAAGACTCATCTTGTGGATCCCACTGAAGTCTAGTTAGAACTCATGAGAAGTCCACTCTTGACTCATGAAAAGTCACTACTCATGCTTATTAACTGGAATAAGTAATTCACAATCCAGGCCAATGCTGATGAATGTACCTCACTAACTTGGGGTGAGGCAGCAGAGGGAGAGGGGGAACAGGTGGAATCTTGTCTGCCATTGGTTAGGCAAATGATGAGCTGTAGTTTCTGCTAAAAGCTATTCATTTTATATGTTGCTTCATCCTTCCAACCCACCCCAAACATCTGTCTGTTGCATCGTATCTCACATGTTGTGAGCTCTCTGGGGTAGGAACTGTCTTCTTTTTTCATGTCTCTACACCATGTAGCACTAGGACTGGAGGTTCTAGGTGCTACAATAATACAAATAATAATAACGTTGTCAGAGCTAAGTAGGAAGTGATTCCTTTTAACAATCTGCAAGAGGATCATGAATCTTCCTGTCAAAGTAGAGCACGTTTTAATTTTTAATCCATTGTTTTGTTAACACACATTAACCATGTTATGAAACCTACACTAGATGACCATGAAAATATGCAGTGTTTAATGACTCCTAATGCTTTACGTACTCTTTTTACTGACTGATGAAAACATATGTAATAGTGACTTTACCCATTCTGAAAATGCAACCATCTCTGTGATCAAATACAGCATCTGTCCAAAAGCACATAGCACTTCTTACTATTTCTCAACAGAAAGGTGACATTTCAAGAAGCTCAATGCCCCTCTCTCTCAACACTGTATAAGGGCACTGGGCTGATATAGAGGGAAGGTTCATAGAATCATAGAATATCAGGATTGGAAGGGACCTCAGGAGGTCATCTAGTCCAACCCCCTGCTCAAAGCAGGACCAATCCCCAACTAAATCATCCCAGCCAAGGCTTTGTCAAGCCTGACCTTAAAAATATCTAAGGAAGGAGATTCCACCACCTCCCTAGGTAACGCATTCTAGTGTTTCACCACCCTCCTAGTGAAAAAGTTTTTCCTAATATCCAACCTAAACCTCCCGCACTGCAACTTGAGACCATTACTCCTTGTTCTGTCATCAGCTACCACTGAGAACAGTATAGATACATCCCCTTTGGAACCCCCTTTCAGATAGCTGAAAGCAGCTATCAAATCCCCCCTCATTCTTCTCTTCCGCAGACTAAACAATTCCAGTTCCCTCAGCCTCTCCTCATAACTCATGTGTTCCAGTCCCCTAATCATTTTTGTTGCCCTCAGCTGGACTCTTTCCAATTTTTCCACATCCTTCTTGTAGTGTGGGCCCCAAAACTGGACACAGTACTCCAGATGAGGCCTCACCAATGTCGAATAGAGGAGAACGATCACGTTCCTTGATCTGCTGGCAATGCCCCTACCTATACATCCCAAAATGCCATTGGCCTTCTTGGCAACAAGGGCATACTGTTGACTCATATCCAGCTTCTCATCCACTGTAACCCCTAGGTCCTTTTCTGCAGAACTGCTGCCGAGCCATTCAGTCCCTAGTCTGTAGCGGTGCATGTGATTCTTCCGTCCTAAGTACAGGACTCTGCACTTGTCCTTGTTGAACTTCATCAGATTTCTTTTGGCCCAATCCTCTAATTTGTCTAGGGCCCTCTGTATCCTATCCCTACCCTCCAGCATATATACCTCTCCTCCCAGTTTAGTGTCATCTGCAAACTTGCTGAGGGTGCAATCCACACCATCCTCCAAATCATTTATGAAGATATTGAACAAAACCGGCCCCAGGCCTTGGGGCACTCCACTTGATACCGGCTGCCAACTAGACATGGAGCCAGTGATCACTACCCGTTGAGCCCGACAATCTAGCCAACTTTCTATCTACCTTATAGTCCATTCATCCAACCCATACTTCTTTAACTTGCTGACAAGAATACTGTGGGAGACCGTGTCAAAAGCTTTGCTAAAGTCAAGGAACAACATGTCCACCACTTTTCTCCTCATTCACAGAGCCAGTTATCTCGTCACAGAAGACAATTAGATTAGTCAGGCATGACTTGCCCTTGGTGAATCCATGCTGACTGTTCCTGATCACTTTCCTCTCCTCTAAGTGCTTCAGAATTGATTCCTTGAGGACCTGCTCCATGATTTTTCCAGGGACTGAGGTTAGGCTGACTGGCCTGTACTTCCCAGGATCCTCCTTCTTCCCTTTTTTAAAGATGAGCACTACATTAACCTTTTTCCAGTCGTCCGGGACTTCCCCGGATCACCATGAGTTTTCAAAGATAATGGCCAATGGCTCTGCAATCATATCCGCCAACTCCTTTAGCACTCTCGGATGCAGCGCATCCGGCCCCATGGACTTGTGCTCGTCCAGCTTTTCTAAATAGTCCCGAACCACTTCTTTCTCCACAGAGGGCTGGTCACCTCCTCCCCATGCTGTGCTGCCCAGTGCAGTAGTCTGGGAGCTGACCTTGTTTGTGACGACAGAGGCAAAAAAAGCATTGAGTACAATTAGCTTTTGACACATCCTCTGTCACTAGGTTGCCTCCCTCATTCAGATTGTCCCATACTGTATCACCAACACCATTTCTTGCAGCATCTGGGGTTTTCCTTAGGTCTCCCATCCAAGTACAAACCCAGACTAGCTTGTGAGTATTGCATCTGATGAAATCATAGTATTAGATGGCTTGGTTTGAATTTTAGGAACCTTTTCATACCTTGGCAACTGCCAATATCCTGTTCTGTTACTGATTTATGACTGTGAGGGTTGAGACACTTGGCAAACACAGCTCTTTTAAAGGAACCTTTCCTGTAACTAGGGTAAGTTTTGTGGTTCCACTGATCCTGGATTTCCATCATAGGCTGCAATTCCCACCATCTCTCGTAGATGCCCTACACATGCCCCAAGACACTAGACTCCTGCCCAGTTACACATTTCTCTCTGCAATTGGACTTGTAGCATCAGTTTGCAAGGAAGGCAGCAGAATTCAAAGGACAGGCACCATCCAGAGCTTCGAAGCAGCATCACTAATATCAGGTCTCCAGCCTATTCTCAGCAGCACCAGACAGTGAGCATTGACCCTTGGAGGGTTCTCAGCAGCAAGAGCAGCAACTGAGGAGCAAAGGTCTATTACCAGGGAGAGACTGTTTAGAGTTTAACAATCCCTTCAGGGGGGAGCAGCAAAGGAGAGTAAATAAGAGCCTGGCTCCACTCCACACCCACATTTCATTCCAGTCTGTTAAAGCAGCCCCAGCCAGAGAAGCTCTTGCAGAGGAATCCAGAGGGATTTCTTATGGCGGATTCAGGAGACCACAGTGGAGAACAATCACAAACAAAAAATCAAGCCAGCCTCTTCCTCACAATGCCAAATGGTTGCTCCCAGCAGGGGTCTTACAACCTGGCTTAAGGCTCTATGTAATTGCATAAAAAAAAAAAATTCTCAGCAGTGTCCCAGTTATCTGTTTTACTTTCATGGGATCCCAACGGCCACCAAGGCCCTTCCCCCCCGAACTGCTGCAATTTTCCCAACAGTGGGGAGGTGAAGCCAGGCATCCCTGCTGAAGCTATGGCTGCATTTGTAACCTCTCCCATCAGCTGGTTTTACACCTGCAAGGACTTGTATGGTGCACAGCAGAGGAAGCAATATCATTCTGCATCAGAGGCTAATTGTGTGCACGGAGGTCAGGTGAAACATTGGACATAGGCCTCCACATAGACAGGCTGAGGTTCAAGCAAAGGCTAAAAAAGGTCTGGGCAGATAATGACCAAATTTAAGGAGCCAAGGATTAAACGTGAACACCTGTAATTAAAAACGAAGTGTTTAGATATGTAGGCTTTGCTGCTGCTAGGCAGGGCGAGCCTGCTGGCCTCACAGCAGCTCTCCAGTCTCTGCAGTATCACACTGCTCTGCACATCTGTCCTGCTTATCCATTTCTACCTCACACTGAGATGACAGGAGCCATGCTGCTGCTGCTTTCGCTACTGTCCCTGCCCCCTCCCTGTGACTTTTTTTCCCCCTTTTCTATTTTTACTAAAATTGTAAGTTTTCCCATTTTTTGCCACGTCAAACAATCAGGCCTAGTTATGATGCAGGAGGCTATAAAGCTTCTAGAGCCTCCTGCCTAAAGCCAGTTAACAAACAACTCCTGCAGTAGTAGCAGCTAAACATAGAGACAGCACAACTCTCAGATACCAGGGGTTAAACTCTGGCTCCACTGAAGTCAAAGTCCGTTCAGTTCTTGACTTCATGGGGGCTGTGATTTCTTTCTGGGATGATAAAAGAAGGATCTCTGCTGCTATTGGGTAAATTCTGGAAATGTGAAGGCATTAAACACTCTTGGGAAATATTTCTTCTTCTTCATGCAAGCTTGGGCCTGAGATGATACCAGCCCTTGACTTGGCTGACTCAGATGGCTTATCAGGAGTAAAGGAAACAGCCGTTTCTATGGAATGTTTAGTGGCCAAGCTGATAATTCTTAAACTAGGAGGAGATCCCTCGGGATGCAGAGAAAGATTAACAAGAAACACCAGAGGTCTTCAAAACTGCAAATGACTTCTGTAGGGTATCCTTGGCTTATGAACTGGGTTTCATATTAATGTGAATATCACTTGGTTGTAAAACGTTTGGCCTTCCCAGCTCCCCCATCCTTTAGGGGCTTAGCCACAAGGAAACTAGCAAATCTCTTGGGGGATGCTGTTTCAAAAGAGACTAGTTTCCAGTATTCTCCTTAGTATGTACTGGGGAGGTTGCAAGATTGACGGCTGCTGGGAGGGAAGGTCAAGTCAAGAGAGGATTCCCGGCTGCAGTGATTCCCAACTGGCCCTGCCTTTCCTCTGCTAGGAACAAACTCTTCTTCTGTGGTCTATCTTTCCAAAATCCTCTGTCACCCCCTGTTGCTGGCTCACGCCCCCACTTTCAGTTTCAGAAACAATAGCAGGCAAAACAGCACACTGCAGTGGTGATGGTTGGGGCGGGTGGGTTTCTGCCCAGAGCTCTGAGCAGGCAGCCCCACCAGAAGGTGGATGGAGGCAGGTAGGGATGGGAATACATAGTCCTTTGTCTGCTTGGGAGGAAAAGCCTCTTCTAATGCTCACACAGGGGGTTATAATGACCTAAAAATACAGTGAAGGGAAAGGATGCACTGTGACTGGGAGATTCAGGGCATGTGTGGGGGATAGTACCTGGTCTGAATACACCTCCGTGCAGAATGCTAAGGATAAACAGATTCCTCAGGGTTCATGTTTAGATACTTCTCCATCTGTACTGTTTGTGGGCCAAGCGGGAAAGAGACCCCATTGTTGGAGCTGGACTGAGGTCACAAAATTCACATCTGTGGATTTCAAACATCTATGGCTCCCACAAAGGAAAAGTTTAGGTACACTCAGGTTTCTTGCTCAATCTACTACAGATGCTCTCTGTCCAGGGTCTGTAGACTGGATTAGCAGGAAGAGACTCAATAATATAATAGTCCTTTCCCTCTCTCCATCCTCCATAAGCATACCATTATACCACAAAGGACCTAGTTGTCTTTCAGCACTGGAAATCCTTCTATCACCCAGAAGCCAGAGATGCTTTCTCTTAGCCACTGAGTTAGTAACAATAAACCTAGCACAGAATCTGTGAGTGATGCCAGTAAGGATAGTGAGACTTCCCCTATGTACAGCTTCTTTCTCTAAAGGATATAAAGGGCTTTAGAAACATTATAGTGACCCAAGCCTCAAAAACATCCACAAGATGGAATTATTATCACCATAAATCGGGAAACTGAGGCACAGAGAGGTTGCAAGTTGCCAACCACAGGTTAGTTGAAGCACCTGGAGTAGAACCCTGGAGGTCTGAGTCAGCTTCCTCAAATCACTGAGTTATACTGCTGCCGAGGTTCAAGTACGGGGGGCAGGTCAGTGAAGAAGACAGACTTTCCTAAGAGCATCCTCCTAGCTTCAGTCACTGGTGAAGTTTCAGACAAACACTTCATTAGAGGGGGAAAGAACAGTGCCCAAAGGGCTATGTCCTCAGGACAGCAAGGAACAGCTTTTCCTATTATAAGGGGCCCACTTCAACTCCTCTTGAAGTCAATGGAATCTTTCCTTTGAGTTTAATTGGAATTGGATGGGGCCTGGCTATCAAACACTATTAATCAAACATTCAGGAAGCTTGACAGATGCTGCAGTATGTAATGCCACAGGAATCTCATCTCCATTCATTAATGGATGCTCATTGTAAAGCATGTGGCAGATATTTTATTAAAAATATATTTTGACTGAAGAATAAAAACCAGCAAAGTTTCAAAATCTGGAAATAACTAGGTCAGGGTTCAGGAGAGCTGCTTCTACTTTAGGGATTTAGCCTTTGTAATCACTTGAGTCACTTTCATTCAGTACTGAAAGAGAAATCCAGGGATAAAAAACTGGATAGTGTCAAAGCGACATGGGCTGAAGGGAGCTCTGTGTGGGACGGCGGGGAAGAGGCGATGGCAGCTCGGACACAAAAGTGTGAGCCAGGAGGAGAGGGCAGGTTTCAGAGATGCTATAGAGGAAGTGGCAAGGGGATTTGGTGAGAAGCTAGATGCTAGGAGCAGGATGAGGCTCAAGGACAGGGGTGACAGTGAGCCAGTACGGGCCGGCACGGCGTACCGGTAAGAAGCCGGTACTAGCCCGTATGCAGCCCATGTTAATGCGCTGCCGCGGCAAAGGCATTAACTGCCGTGGCCGTGCTTTAACGTTGCTGCCCCTTCCCCCCCCCCGTTGGCAGCTCTGCCGGTAGGGACCCTACTAGCAGGGCTGCCAACGGGTGAGCCAAAAGGGGCAATGATGTTAAAGCGCTGCCGCAGCACTTTAACATCGTTGCCCCTTTCCGCGCCGCAGGCCACTGACTGGCGGGGGGAAGGGGGCAGGGGAAAAGGGCAGCTGCCCCAGGGCCGGCGATTTAAAAGGGCCCGGGGCTCCCAGCAGCTCCTGCTGCTGCGGCAGCAGCCAGAGCCCGGTCCCTTTTAAATCGCCGTCGGAGCCCCGGGTGGCAGGGGCCAGGCAGCGCGGATGGGCCGGCTGGGGGAGGCTGACCCCCCCCAGCCCCGCCCCTTCCGCCCAACGCACCGGCCCCCGTACCGGTAAGAATTTATTATTACTTTCACCCCTGCTCAAGGATCATACTATGTGACAGGGAGGGTGGTCCAGTTGCTGATGAAAAGAGGAACCAGAGAGAGGGGAAGGTTTTGGAGGAAAGGAAAGATCCTCAGTTGTGTCAGAGGTCAGAGAGGGAGCTGAATGTGTGGGAAATGGGCAGAAGCAGGGAGTATGGTGTAGTGAGGTAGATTTCCCAGTCACCAACATAAAGGCAGTGGCTGAAGCCCTGGGAGCAGCTGAGGTGACTGTGAGGTGACTGTGGGAGAAAGCCTGGAGGGAGGAGAAGAGCAGACTGATACCTGTATACAACAGTCCCCACCACAGCATTGGCATCTGAATAGGAAAATCCCCATGTTAGCTTAGTTGGATACCTCATTCGTTTTCCCGTGGCTTTCAAGCATGTGCCCCAGCAATGCAATAGCCCTGCCCTGGAGACTTTCCTGAAGCATGGACTCAGAAACACCACCACCAAGAGGGTTTTCTTTATTGTCCAGTCTGAAATGCTGGACAGAAAACAAAGAGGTGGGGAAAATACTCCACTTAGGAAGGGACAATCAGGTGCACATATACAAAATTGGAAATGACTGCCTAGGAAGGAGTACTATGCAAAGGGATCCGGGGGTCATAGTGGAGCACAAGCTAAATATGAGTCGACAGTGTAACACGGTTACAATAAAACAAACATCATTCTGGGATGTATTATAAGCAAGGCACAAGAAGTAATTCTTCCGCTCTACTCCATGCTGATTAGGTCTCAACTGGAATATTGTGTCCAGTTCTGGGAGCCACATTTCAGGAAAGATGTGGACAAACTGGAAAAAGTCCAGAGAAGAACAACAAAAATGATTAAAGGTCTAGAAAACATGACCTATAAGACTGAAAATATTGGGTGTGTTTAGTCTGGAGAAGAGAATACTGAGAGGGGTTTACAAGTACATAAAAGGTTGTTACAAGTAGGAGGGAGAAAAGTTGTTCTTCTTAACCTCTGAGGATAGGACAAGAAGCAATGGGCTTAAATTGCAGCAAGGGAGGTTTAGACTGGACATTACGAAAAACTTCCTAATTGTCAGAGTGGTTAAGCACCGGAATAAATTGCCTAGGGAGGTTGTGGAATCTCCATCATTGGAGATTTTTAAGAGCAGTTTAGACAAACACCTGTCAGGGATGGTGTAGATAATACTTAGTCCTGCCATGAGTGTAGGGGACTGGACTAGATGACCCCTCGAGGTCCCTTCCAGTCCTATGATCCTATTCTATTCTAAGTGAGGTTTGGATGAGGCTAGCTAGAGACCTGTCCTTGAATCCGTCTGTCGCAGGAACCTCTCTGGCCCCCATCACCATAGTACCTGAGCACCTCACGATCGTTAATGGATTTACCCTCACCGCACCCCTGTGAGGCATGGAGGGAGAACTGAGGTACAGTGAGAGACTTGCCCAAGATCACCCAGAAAGTCTGTGCTGAAGCAGGGTGTTGACTCCCACTCTCCCGAGCCACCCATGTAGCTCCCTAACATTGGGCCATCCTTATTCCAATAGCAAAGCAATGCTCCCTGACTGGCCATAGTGGCAATAAACGTGAGTCAGAGCTGGCTGCTAGCATAACACTTAGTGCAGGTAAGAGAAAATGAAGCCTTTGAATGTTGCTGCTGTCATAAGTGGCTTGAGTCATGGGTCAGGGTCCAATCACATGAGGCACTGAGCCCTCACCTCCTACTGATACGGCTACTTGCTGAGCCAGGTGTCTCAAATTCCAAAGCTAGCTGCACCTCTATCCCCTTCATGGCCTCCTTGAGGGCATCCTACTCAAGTCTCAGACCTCTAGCCATCACCTTACTCAAGGAAGGAACCCACCTTTCCCTCCACACCAGAGATTTAGTCAGCAATTCTTCCTACAATTCACTGAGAGAACATATCTTGACAGCCACAGTTTACATGCATACCTGTCACCCCTAGCAGGTGTCACCCCCCCTTCAATGTGGAGACCTTGGTGGGGTCCAAAGTCCTTCATACCCTATGTCAGGGTCTGTCCCACACAGTGTCATGAGTTCTTGGATCCAAGGAGAGTGACACCCCCTTATGACAGGCTGGTCACATTAGAGAGTTCTCCGTTCTTTGGTAGCCTTCTTCAATACGCACAAACCAGGAGATGCCATTTTCCCCAGAAGGGTGTTGCCTCTCCAGACCTGTTTACTTGCCTATGGATTTGCTTTAATTCCCCACCCTTAGTTCTTGCAGGAAAATCCTGCATCTCCTGCCCCTCCTCCTCAAGTCCACACAGATACACACAACACAAAGTTGATACAATAGTCTGAGGAATCTATGATTCATTAGCTTCTACAGGTTGACAGTTCTTGATAGTTCATTCATGCTTATGTGATGTTGCCCCTCTCCTGCCCCAATCACTGCATTGCCTGTCTTGTTTCCAGAAATAAATTAATCCCTTCACACCCAGGCATAACAATACAAAGTGAGAGGGGAAACTCAGTCATACCTGTTTCTATAAAGATCTATCCGAAGTTCCCCAGCTCTCCACACAAGGGATCTGGAGAGCTGCCTTTATTTCTTCAGCATTAAGATAATTAAGTGAAATAATTTCCCCATGCTTCCTTTTTTATGGGTATAAAGGACATTTTGACCAGCCTGGGCAGTGCTGCCCACAAGCGTAGGTGCTCATCTTTCCTTGCAGCCTAACACCACTTCTCCCCTTTATGTTCTCCTCTTCACCGTCTCTCAGTTTGTTTCTAAAGTCTTGCTGAACAGAGATTACTGCCCAGTGAAGAGAGATTAATCTACTGCCTCCTTCTCCTTAAGAGCTGCCTTGTGGGTTCCAGTTGTAGTCACACTCGAATACGAGTGACAGTCATTATCTGCACCCTCAGGAAACAGACAGGTCTGCAGAGCAGCCAAACTTAGATGTGAGAGAAGGAAAAGGAATATCCTACTGGTATGTACGGCTAAGCATGTCTGACTTCAGAGCTCCTACACCAGGAATGAACTTGACTTGACCTATGATCAGGAGCTTGTGCTCAGGTATCTGACATAACTCTTCAGACTGAGGATTAGGGGAGAGGGTAAGACCCAGTTCCTCCTGCTCAGTCACTGGGAAGTGCTGGTTTTAACTATAATCTCTAGTATCATCTACCTGTCTTTCACTCTGGCTCTATAGCTTGCACTACATACACAAGTTACAAACAGAAAAGTCCACGCACATACCTGCCAATGTCTGAACAGATTTCAGTGTCAGCTGCTACAGCAGCATGCAGATAACTTCCAGGAGCACACTTGGGCAGCGCCAGGATTACAATGACAGAAACTGCAATAGCCAGGAGCCCTAGGACCAGCAGCACAAGACAGCAGATCTTCCTTTTAGACATGGCTATCCTGACCTTCCCCAGTGCAGCAGAGAGAGAGGATTTCAGTCCTGTTGTTCGCAAAGACTCGCGTCTGGCTGAGACTCTTGTCTTGTCTTGCTCTGGGGCAGTGAGAGCTATAGGAGGGAGCTTGCATTAACCGGCTCATTGACTGCCCCACAGTGGTTTTGACGGAAACAGTCTGTTAAGTGCCTTGATATGTCTGTTAAGAAATGTGTGTGCAGAACACTCTTACGCACACAGATCTCAGGAAAAGACTTTTTCCTCTCTTTTATGAGCATAAATTGCTTTTTTTGGCAGAACACTCCAAAGATTGCTTTGAAAGTTGAGATGAAAACTATTAACCCATTTACTCCTGGAGCATTTCTAGTGGAAAATCTCCAACCTTTCACAACACTTCCCTGCTTTCAGAGGCTTTGTCTACACTACCCATCTTTTAGCAACACAGCTTTGCCGCTACAGCCGTGCCACTAAAAAGCATGAAGTGTAGCTGCTGTTTGTCAGCAGGAGAGAGCTTTCCTGCCGACAAAAAACTTCCACCCCCAAAGAGCAGCAGCAGCAGCAGCTGCTGACAAAGGGCTGTTCACACCAGCGTTTTTCGTTGGTAAAACTTTTGTCGTTTGGGGTGTGTGTTTTTTTAACACCCTGGGAGGACAAAAGTTTTTCCAACAAAGTTCCAGTATAGACAAAGCCTAATTCTCTGCACATGCCAGCTGCAAACCTCCAAGCAGAGGTAGATGAAACAATATGGACCCTGTATCATGCAATCTCCCCGGGACTACATCTTTGGGCTAAGCCCCGGGATCTTTACTTATACACTGATCCTGCAAACATGTATGTGCTTAACTTCTTCCATGAGTAGTTCCCATTGACCACAACAGGTTTCAGAATAACAGCCGTGTTAGTCTGTATTTGCAAAAAGAAAAGGAGTACTTGTGGCACCTTAGAGACTAACCAATTTATTTGAGCATAAGCTTTTGTGAGCTACAGCTCACTCCATCAGATGCATACTGTGGAAAATATAGAAGATGTTTTTATACACACAAACCATGAAAAAATGGGTGATTATCACTACAAAAGGTTTTCTCTCCCCCCACCCCACTCTCCTGCTGGTAATAGCTTATGTAAAGTGATCACTCTCCTTACAATGTGTATGATAATCAAGGTGACCCATTTCCAGCACAAATCTAGGTTTTCTTCCCCCCCCCCACACACAAAAAACCCACTCTCCTGTTGGTAATAGCTTATCTAAAGTGATCACTCTCCTTACAATGTGTATGATAATCAAGGTGGGCCATTTCCACCACAAATATTTACCTCTTAATTTTCACTGCAGTCATTAACAGAATTGCTGTCTAATTAATCAAATGGGTACAATAACTTTAAAAATCTTTTACTCATGTATCATTCCTCTTTTTGGAATTCTGTACCATCCTTCTCTCAAACTTTTTAAGATGTGTCAATTTGGAAATTGCTTACCAAACAGAAAATAGACATCTCTATGGATAATGAGAACATCCACAGTTACATTAGCTAGGGTACAATAACTGTCGAGAAATATAAGCCATTCTGTTTTAAGTGGGCTAAACAACCACTAACTGATGGAACTGGGAAGAAATTTCCCCTATGGGCAAGTTATTCCAAACTTACCTGTTATGGGATGTCTTCCACTTTCTTCTAAAATATCTAGTACTGAGCACTGGTAGAGACAGGATACTGGAAGATTTGGACCAGTGGTCTTACCTGGAATGACAATTCCCATGTTCCTATGGAAGAGTCTCTTGAGACCCCAGCTCTGCAGTACCCTGAAGAAGATACGTGCTGGCTCAAAAGAGTGCAGGATCCAAGACCATCCAATACTTGACTTCTCACAGTAAATTTTCCTTCACATGGGCACTGTAAAGATTAATTAGCTGATGTTTGTGAAGGTCTTTGAGAATGCAAAGTGATATATAATTGCCGAGTGTTATTAAAACTGATAAGAATAGAACACCTCGTCTATGAATACATCCTGGTGGTAAATATTTATCATATTTTCCATTGTAGGACAGCATGTAGTTCATTCCTACACCTTGGAGTCTATAACCTCTTTGCTGAGGAGTTCTACTCCACATAATTACCTGAACAAGATGTCACGTCCCTGATAAAGGACTCATCTTGTTAGTGGGTTTGTTTTGTTTTTGAGAAGACATTGAAGGAGGTTATCCATGCATGTGTACTTCAGTGTTGGGGTTTTCCAACAACTGTCTCAACATTGAATGGGTTGTGGGGAAGCTCACAGCTACTCCTGTCCAAACCTCTCCCAAAAGAAGACTCTACAGGGAATGGTGCAGGAGCAACTGGCTAAGAAGGAGCTTAAAGACTATAGGGAATTGTGTAAGAATGCTGAATATGGGGAGCTCACACACGACACGCAGTGGTAGCTGTTCCAATCCCAACCTCTAGGAGGCACTATAGAGAAGGTGCGGGTTCTGGGGGAGCCAACATCAGCTCATGCTAGTCACAAAGGCAGCTGGTCTGAGTGTTGGAAATACTTTCCTTGCTCCTTCCAGCAGCAGTATTCTGGACTAAGAACTCTGGCAAGCTCAGTGTAATTTTAACTGAGATACAAATATATCCCTGACATGCTAATCTAGTTTCCATGAAAATTCTTTCTCCCTTAATGAGTCTCTTTTCAAATGGCAGCTTTTCAGTTTGCCTCTCTCGGAAACCATCTGTTTTATGAGAAAGGCAACCCTGCTCTGGTGATCCAGGGGGTGGGTAAGAAGTGGGAAGGACTCCAGAGGGCAATAGGTAATGTTCTTTAGGGTATGTCTACACTACGGAATTAGGTCGAATTTATAGAAGTCGGTTTTTTAGAAATTGGTTTTATATATTCGACTGTGTGTGTCCCCACAGAAAATGCTCTAAGTGCATGAAGTGCATTAACTCGGCAGAGCGCTTCCACAGTACCGAGGCTAGAGTCGACTTCTGGAGCGTTGCACTGTGGGTAGCTAACCCAGAGTTCCCGCAGTCTCCGCAGCCCATTGAAATTCTGGGTTGAGATCCCAATGCCTGATGGGGCTAAAACATTGTCGCGGGTGGTTCTGGGTACATATCGTCAGGCCCCCGTTCCCTCCCTCCCTCCATGAAAGTAAGGGCAGACAATCGTTTCGCTCCTTTTCTCCTGAGTTACCTGTGCAGACGCCATACCACGGCAAGCATGGAGCCCGCTCAGGTAACCATCACCGTATGTCTCCTGGGTGCTGGCAGACGCGGTACGGCATTGCTACACAGTAGCAGCAACCCATTGCCTTCTGGCAGCAGACGGTGCAATACGACTGGTAGCCGTCATCGTCGTGTCCGAGGTGCTCCTGGCCATCCAACCGTCTTATGGTGAGCAGGCAGGCGATACAGATTGCTAGCAGTCATACTGTATCATCTTCTGCTGGGCAGGCAAGAAATGAGGATGGATAGCAGTCATATTGCACCATCTTCTGCCGGGCAGGCAAGAGATGAGGATGGCTAGCAGTTGTATTGCACCGTCTTCTGCCGAGCAGCCATGAGATGTGGATGGCTTGCAGTCCTTCTGCACCATCTGCTGCCAGCCAAAGATGTAAAAGATAGATGGAGTGGATCAAAACAAGAAATAGACCAGATTTGTTTTGGACTCATTTGCTTCCTCCCTTCCCCTGTCCAGGGGACTCATTCCTCTAGGTCACACTGCAGTCACTCACAGAAAAGGTGCAGCAAGGTAAATCTAGCCATGTATGAATCAGAGGCCAGACTAACCTCCTTGTTCCAATAAGAACAAATAACTTAGGTGCATTTCTTATTGGAACCCTCCGTGAAGTCCTGCCTGAAATACTCCTTGATGTAAAGCCACCCGCTTTGTTGATTTTAGCTCCCTGAAGCCAACCCTGTAAGCCGTGTCCTCAGTCGCCCCTCCCTGCATCAGAGCAACGGCAAACAATCGTGCATCTGAGTTGAGAGTGCTGTCCAGAGCAGTCACAATGGAGCACTCTGATGGGGCTAAAACATTGTCGCGGGTGGTTCTGGGTACATATAGTCAGGCCCCCCGTTCCCTCCCTCCCTCCGTGAAAGCAAGGGCAGACAATCATTTTGCACCTTTTCTCCTGAGTTAGCAGACGCCATACCACGGCAAGCATGGAGCCCGCTCAGGTAACCGTCACCCTATGTCTCCTGGGTGCTGGCAGACGTGGTACTTCATTGCTACACAGTAGCAGCAACCCCTTGCCTTGTGGCAGCAGACGGTACAGTACGACTGGTAGCCATCATCGTCATTTCCGAGGTGCTCCTGGCCACGTCGGCCAGGAGCGCCTGGGCAGACATGGGCGCAGGGACTAAATTTGGAGTGACTTGACCGGGTCATTCTCTTTAGTCCTGCAGTCAGTCCTATTGAACCGTCTTATGGTGAGCAGGCAGGTGATATGGATTGCTGGCAGTCCTATTGCATCATCTTCTGCCGGGCAGCCATGAGATGTGGATGGCATGCAGTCCTGCTGCCAGCCAAAGATGTAAAAGATAGATGGAGTGGATCAAAACAAGAAATAGACCAGATTTGTTTTGGACTCATTTGCTCCCCCCCCTCCTCTGTCTAGGGGACTCATTCCTCCAGGTCACACTGCAGTCACTCGCAGAGAAGGTGCAGCGAGGTAAATCTAGCCATGTATGAATCAGAGGCCAGACTAACCTCCTTGTTCCAATAAGAACAATAACTTAGGTGCACCATTTCTTATTGGAACCCTCCGTGAAGTCCTGCCTGAAATACTCCTTGATGTAAAGCCACCCCCTTTGTTGATTTTAGCTCCCTGAAGCCAACCCTGTAAGCCATGTCATCAGTCGCCCCTCCCTCCGTCAGAGCAATGGCAGATAATCGTTCTGTGCCTTTTTTCTGTGCGGACGCCATACCAAGGCAAGCATGGAGGCCGCTCAGCTCACTTTGGCAATTAGGAGCACATTAAACACCACACGCAGTATATGCAGGACCAGAACCGGATTTGTGCCGGATTTGATACCGGGCGAGGAGGCGACGTCAGCACGGTCACGTGAGTGATCAGGACATGGACACAGATTTCTCTGAAAGCATGGGCCCTGCCAATGCATGCATCATGGTGCTAATGGGGCAGGTTCATGCTGTGGAACGCTGATTCTGGGCTCGGGAAACAAGCACAGACTGGTGGGACCGCACAGTGTTGCAGGTCTGGGACGATTCCCAGTGGCTGCGAAACTTTTGCATGTGTAAGGGCACTTTCATGGAACTTTGTGACTTGCTTTCCCCTGCCCTGAAGTGCATGAATACCAAGATGAGAGCAGTCCTCACAGTTGAGAAGTGAGTGGCGATACCCTGTGGAAGCTTGCAACGCCAGACAACTACCAGTCAGTTGGGAATCATTTTGGAGTGGGCAAATCTACTGTTGGGGCTGCTGTGATGCAAGTAGCCGTGGCTAACAGCGGGGAACATTTCTGTTCAGCAGCAGGCAAACAGCCCAGCAGGAACGGGCTCCTCTGAATGTCCCCTGAAGAAAAGCACCCTATTTCAACCAGGTGACCATGAATGATATCTCACTCTCCTGAGGATAACACAGAGAGATAAAGAATGGATGTTGTTTGAACGCCAGCAAACATACACTGCAATGCTTTGTTGTACAATGATTCCCGAGTATGTGTTACTGGTCTGGAGTGGTAAAGTGTCCTACCATGAAGGATGCAATAAGGCTGCCCTCCCCAGAAACCTTTTGCAAAGGCTTTGGGAGTACATCTAGGAGAGCCGCGAATGCCAGGGCAAATTAATCCTTTCACATGCTTGCTTTTAAACCATGTACAGCATTTTAAAAGGTACACTCACCGGAGGTCCCTTCTCCGCCTGCCGGGTCCAGGAAGCAGCCTTGGGTGGGTTTGGGTGGTACTGGTTCCAGGTCCAGGGTGAGAAACAGTTCCTGGCTGTTGGGAAAACCGGTTTCTCCGCTTGCTCGCTGTGAGCTATCTACAACCTCATCATCATCATCATCTTCTTCGTCCCCAAAACCTGCTTCCGTGTTGCCTCCATCTCCATTGAAGGAGTCAAACAACACGGCTGGGGTAGTGGTGGCTGAACCCCCTAAAATGGCATGCAGCTCATCATAGAAGCGGCATGTTTGGGGCTCTGACCCGGAGCGGCCGTTCGCCTCTCTGGTTTTCTGGTAGGCTTGCCTCAGCTCCTTAAGTTTCACGCGGCACTGCTTCGGGTCCCTGTTATGGCCTCTGTCCTTCATGCCTTGGGAGATTTTGACAAAGGTTTTGGCATTTCGAAAACTGGAACGGAGTTCTGATAGCACGGATTCCTCTCCCCATATAGCGATCAGATCCCGTACCTCCCGTTCAGTCCATGCTGGAGCTCTTTGGCGATTCTGGGACTCCATCATGGTCACCTCTGCTGATGAGCTCTGCATGGTCACCTGCAGCTTGCCACGCTGGCCAAACAGGAAATGAGATTCAAAAGTTCGCGGTTCTTTTCCTGTCTACCTGGCCAGTGCATCTGAGTTGAGAGTGCTGTCCAGAGCGGTCACAATGGAGCACTCTGGGATAGCTCCCGGAGGCCAATACCGTCGAATTGTGTCCACAGTACCCCAAATTTGACCCGGCAAGGCTGATTTAAGCGCTAATCCACTTGTCAGAGGTGGAGTAAGGAAATCGATTTTAAGAGCCCTTTAAGTCGAAATAAAGGGCTTCATCGTGTGGACGGGTGCAGGTTTACATTGATTTAACGCTGCTAAATTCGACCTAAACTCCTAATGTAGACCAGGGCTTAGTTATACAAATCCTGTAGCATACACATCTTTCATTCAGTAAAGGAATGAACAGAACCTTAAGGGCCTGACGTTGCGGGGTGCTGAGTACCTGGCGGGGTGCTGAGTAGCCTGCACTCTCATTAACTACAGTGGAGTTCTGAACAGGAGTAAAGGTTTCCATGTGAAGATTCTTTTGCCACATCAGTACCTGTGTTAATGGTGGTCTATGAATGGAATAAAGAACAGTGAGGACCTGCACTTTCCTCCATAACCCTACCTAACTTTCCATGGACATACAGAGGCACCGCTGTGGTAGCGGTTGCAAATAACAAGCCTCTAAAACGTCTTAAAAAATTGCAAGATAGTGATACAGTTTGCAAGGAAAAGTACAAGGCCTCAGTCCATCCCTATCAAGAACAAATCCACAGGATGGGGGAGACAGGAGGGAAATATCCAAAAGCAGATCCCCTCACATTTGTCTTGTCAAGTAGTTGTTGCTACGCAGAAAAGGTCTGCCCCAAATCTTGCCATTCACAGGGTATATTAAGGAGGCCCATACCCTTGTACAATGGCTCTGGTCCCCAGTGGCCCCCATTCCACTCAGAAGGGGGGAGGATCCAACTGAGGAGGGTCCTCTCCATATGCTGATCTAGGGGGAACAACATATGGCTAAGATTTTAAACATCAACGTTTTAATTGAACAACCTACCAAAATGTATCAGGCACTTGAACATTTTGCAAATGAGCCTGTGCAGGCCTGGAGTTAATATGCTGCAGGGCCTCACTTGTAGCAGAGGTGTGAAAAGGGGAATACAGGTTAGCAAAAGGAGATAAACGTGAAGTGGAAAAAATGGTGGATTTTCACTGTATATTTGCACTATTTGCATGGGCTCAGAAGGATAATACAATACCTGTGAAGGGAAGAGCTACGGAATATGGTTTCTCTGTAAGTATGAGCAAAGATCTTCATAGGCTGGAAATAAAATGTAACAAAACAATCTCCTGTTATAATACTTCACATTCATGTGGCTCCTTTCAGGTAAGAATTGCAACGTGCGTTACCTTCATTACTTAAGCCTCACGGTGCCCCTATCCAAGACTGCAGCAGAACCAATATTAAAATCCACAAGTCATGACTCCCAACCTCCTGACATAATCCCTATGCAAATTCCCCTATTAACTAATATCTTCTCCTGTTAGAGACTTGAACCCAGCAACCTAGGGACTCATTTGTCTGATCAGATGCTAAATCTTGACTTATGGAAACTTGTTTCAAAGTATAACAGCCTCAAGGCCCTCAGTTCAATCCCCATCACTGCACTGCATGTCTGACCTCCAGTGCACTGTCTACATTGGTGCTTTACAGTGCTGAAACTTGCTGCATTCAGGTGTGTTTTTTCACACCCCTGAGCGAGAAAGTTGCAACGTTGTAAAGTGCCAGTGTAGATAAGCGCTAAGTGGCTTGGCAGTGTGTACACCTCGGGAGTTACAGCGCAGAAAGCTGCTTTACTGCGCAGAAACTTGCCACTGCAGACAGGGCCTAACTGTAGCCTTTCAGGGCACATCTTCACTGGCTTGTTGCTATGCCCCTCGTGGAGGTGGTTTTTTTAGAGCACAGTATCTCCATGAGACTTTCTACACTACACAAGCCACATTGAAGCGCTGGAGCTGAATCACACACTCGCAAAATAAACTTTCAGGATTACCAAAACTCTACCCAGGTAAGATTGGTGTCACTGAAGATACAATTTGGATTCAATTCAGTGAGGTCAGGACTCATGTGACAGAACTGCCATGAATACATCATCATTCTCCATGGGAAACACGAGTTAGGTAAGACCATCCTGCAAGTCTAAGCCTAATTCATTAAGAAACTGATTACAGGTAATATCTCACCCTCAGAGATGTTCCAATAAACTTCTTTCACAGACTAGACTCCTTCCAAGTCTGGGCCCAATCCTTTCCCCTGGTACAGTCCTTGTTAGTTCCAGCAGACATCTTAGGTGGAAACTAGGGGTTTTCTCATGGCTGGCTCCTCTTTGTTCTGTTCCACCCCCTTTTATAGCTTTGGCACAAAGCAGGAATCTTTTGTCTCACTGTGTCCCCACCTCCCCTTCTAAATAGAAATGTACCAGATTTAAGATGGATTCCAGTATCATGTGACATGGTCACATGTCCTGTGAGACCTCATTCTTCATTACCCAGGGGCTGGCCCACACATACACAGGAAGGCTTGCAGGTAAATAAACCCATTCACAACCAATTGTCCTATTCAATGGGAGCCATCAAGATTCTAAGCCACCATTAATGGCCCACACTTTGCATAGTTACAATAGGACCTCAGAGTTATACTTCATATTTCTAGTGTCAGATACAAGGATCGCGCACCCCCACGGTGCTGCCGAAAAAAGGAGAGGGGGAGATTTACCACAGGCGTGCTGCCGAAAAAAGAAGGAGGGAAGACCTGCCACAGGCATGCAGAGCTGCTGCTGAAGAAAGAAAATAGTGGAGTGCCATCCGTCGGCGCTCCTCCCGCCGCGCACCCCCTGGGATCCTCTGGCGCACCCCACTTTGGAGACCACTGCAGTAGATTATTAGCTTTGTAATTATACCTTACAAGAGACCTTTTTAGGGAGACCAGACAGCAAGCGTGAAAAATCAGGACAGGGGGTGGGGGGTAATAGGACCCTATATAAGAAAAAACCCCAAATATCGGGACTGTCCCTATAAAATCAGGACATCTGGTCATCCTAGACCTTTTGCATAAAGCATATTCCAGTTACATGCAGCGTGGGGCCATATGGATCAAGGATGCTCGGGAATGCAGTGCTTGTAATGCTAGGAGGTGATTGTGATTGGTGCAGACGATGCAATATGAAGGTTTAACAGAACTGTCTGTTGCTTTCAATTAATATAATAAAGATTGCTTTCAAACCAACACCATTCTTTTATTAAAAAACAACAACTGGAGGAGAGAGTCAAACAAAAAAACCCATCAGCAGTGAGGGGGATGGGAAGGTCCCAGGAGGAGGTGGGGTCCCGGCGTGGGTGCACTGTCTACACTGGTGCTTTACAGCGCTGAAACTTGCTGCGCTCAGCGGGTGTGTGTTTTTTCACAATCCTGAGCGAGAAAGTTGCAGCGCTGTAAAGTGCCAGTGTAGACAAGCCCTCAGTCCATTTGAAATCTCAGGAATTCACCTTGTATCATTAACTTCCTTTGCTCCACTTGCAAACACCTCTGAAACTGTGGATAGTTTTTTAAAGGGATAACAAAGAGGAGGGTGGGATGCTCTGTGCTTTTATCAGATAGTTTGTATCTGATAAAAGCACAGAGCACCCCACCCTCCTCTTTGTGATGCCAGCTCCTCTGCTCTGCATGGCAACATTCCAGGGAGTATTTGAAAACAGTGATGAGAATCAGAGACAAAAAGCAGCTGAGCTTTCCAGAGGTATGCAAGGGATTTTAGATTTTCAAGTGTTGCATTTCCCCCAGACCTACTCTTTTGCAGTCCCAAATCTTAAATAGGAGTGGACATTGGGGTGGGGTGGAGTGCGGGAGAGGCTGACAGAGTATCACTGAACAGACAGCCAAGTACAGCTATTCAGAACATAAAGTTAGTTTCAATGGGCCTTTGTCCAATAACCAATCCCCCCACCCCCCGACTCTACTGTCTTTAAATAAAGCAACTTAAATAGATAACAGTCCTGAAATGACAAGACCACACATGTCAAACTTCAGCAATGCAAATTCTCATTACTTTATATGACAATCTCTCTCTTTCCCTCTTCTTTGGCTTTACACTGTCTAAACTGCATTGTAACAGCCGTAAGGTCAGGCTTGTCTCTTGTTTGTATTTGTCGGCAGAGAACCACGCATATCTACAATTCTGTTACTATAATAAACAATTACAGTGATAGTCTTGGACAAATGAGACAGCTCTAAATCAAGTTTACTCTGGTTTAAAGATTCTGGGAAAGGTCCCAATCATCATGAAATGAGAAACTAAATTGTATATATTCTTACACTGTTCTTTTCCCCTTCCAGGGAAAACATATTTCTAATTATGGGACTCCAGTTGTTTCTAATATAATTAAGTTACATGAGCTCAAGAGGCATGTAAGGACACTTGCAACAGTGACTAACTGCGGTCTCTACAATTGTGCTCATAGTTTCAGGGGGGCAAATTTTTGGGGATACTTTCTTTTCACCTAGGTCTTTGAGTGTGCATTTTCTTGCATTTAATTTTTGGATATGCAAAAACATAGCTGTGTGCATATAAACTTCCTTTGCACACATGTGGGCTGTACTGAATTTTGTGTGCAAAGGTATGAGGTTTTGTATACATTAAAAATGAGGTGTGAAAAATGAGTTCCCAGAAATTTTTTAAATAGTGATGAAGAATTTTCTGCTCATGTCTCACTTTCTTGTATTGATTCTTAGCCTGTGTGATAAAACACATGTTCACCAAATATAGACCCTGATACAGGAAAAGAGTTAAGCATGTTCTTAATTTTAAGCACATGCTTAGGTGCTACTGAAGTCAGTGGGTCTGTTGACCACATGTAAAGTTTTTTCCCAAATCGGGGTCTTAATGCTGACGTCCCTCCCACCTTTAAAAGGAAAGGGATTAGGTTCAGGGAAGCAAGTGATACTGTTCTAGCTGAAGGTAAGAAACCTGGCTCGGCTCCATCTGAGAAAATGCTGTTCCTGTACGGTCTTTCAGCATGTAAAAAGAAAGGGAGATGAAACCCATCATAATTTTCTGTTGCTCAGCTTGGTTTACCTCTTTGAGGGATATGAGTAGGAGATAAGTGGAGGTATATGTATGCCTGGTCTCTGAACATACAAGGCCCAACAGTACTTCTTGTCATTGTCATCAGAAAAAGGAAACTACAGAAACTGTACGTTAAGAGACCTAGGCTCCTGTGTGTAAAATACACTCCTGTGCAGGCAGACAGTGTGCAGCTGATGCACTACTCACTTACATCCTCAAACCAAAGGTTTTGAGTGGTGTACCAGCCTTGTGAAACAACATGGCTGTGTGGTTAGATATTCGCCTGCGTGTATGTATTCTCCCTGTGTGCTGCCCAAACTCTGTGCAGACAGCCGGCACAGCAGACCTCAAGCGAACAGCCCTATGACCACAAGATCCATTAAGGTACAAAGGCACCAGGCCAGGTTTATTGTCGACAAAGCATAGTAACAGCACCTGGCAGACTCTACGAGGCTACTAAGACATGTATGCCCATGACAATGGACACAGCTCAGTGAACGGCAGTACTTTCCATTTCCCCCTCGGCTGGACAAAGATACTCCCTCTGAGATACATCTTTATACCCTGATACAAACAAGTTACGTACTGCCTCTGACATAGTTAGTCATTGCCCCCCGACGTAGCCCCGACGTGGCTAGTTATTACCCATCGCCTTGTACATGTTGGTTTGATCAAAACATTTTTATTACATACTGTTATCCTGACCTTATCTTTCAGGAGGAGTCATTGTGTTCCTGTTATCCTTGGGGAACCTTGGGGTACTACTTGATATCGGGATGCATACTCTTGTGGGAGTGCTCTGTGCTTAGCACTCCTTAGGAATATGCGTTTCTGCAACATCAGCCCTGTTCTTGCCGGACTCTGTGAGCTTGCAAGCAGGCAGAGCCTGAGGTTTGCTTGCTGCCTGAGTTTTGCTAACTGTGCTTTATATCGGCAAAGCTTTGCCCACTCCTTTAGCTGAGGCCTCATCCCAGGCCTCTGATAGAAGGGCTTATCTCTCAGTCTCTCCTCCTACTGCAGGCTGCTTTCCAGTTCGGGATTATGTAGCCAACTGATCTACATTTTATTATTTTTACTCCCTAGAGGCCCAAATATATTCCAGCCGAGTTGTGCTAGGCACCATACAACCATACAGACCATTACATATTTCATGGTTAAAAATAAAAAGGAGACCAAGAGTAAAAGAATAAGGAAATGAAGTAGGGCATTAACTTGGAAGCATCAAAACACAGTTGTTCTGGAACTTCTCCTGGGGTTGACTCCACGCTAATTTATGGCCAGCGTCTGTAGGAGGAGTCCCAACAAAAAGTTGTGGTGAGACAGCCAAACTGTTGATCCTTTGTTCTCATTTGGATGAAATTCTCTCTTTTTCAGAGGATCAGTGTAAACCCTCAAAATAAGGCTTAAATGAGATTTAGCAGTGCATAGGCCTTGAGCTGCCCCACTGCACAGGGATGAGGTTCATTAATTTATTTTAAAGTATTATATTTCTTGAAGATAACCAGGCGGTTTCCAGAACAGCACCAACACTTTACCTCTAATCTCAACAGTGCAGCCATACTCCAGATTAGATTAGTGGAACCTTGTAATTTCACCGTTAACTCTTTAATTGGATTTTGGAACGAATCCAGCAGGACATGTTTTCTTAAAGACAAAAACTCATTAGAACAATTATGGCAATGACCGCAAATTATGAAGCCATAGAACAAAGAAGGGGCTTGTCTCCCACCCAGAAGTACCTACAGTGAACTTTATCTGAACTTTGCATTGGCTAAATTAGGTTCAAGAGGTACAGTAGTGAACAAAACTATTGTACTTGGACTTTCAGTAAACGTTTGACAAGGTCTCTCACCAAAGGCTGTTAAGCAAAGTAGGCAGATAAGAGGGAAGGTCCTCTCATGATCAATAACTGGTTGAAAGAGAGGAAACAAAGGGTAGGTATAAATGGTCAGTTTTCAGAATGGAGAGGTAAATAGGTGTGTCCCCCAGGGGTCTGTACTGGGACCAGTGCTGTTCAACGTATTCATAAACGATCTGGAAAAAGGCGTAAACAGTGAGGTGGTAAAATTTGCAGATGATACAAAACTACTCAAGATAGTTAAGTCCAAAGCTGACTGCAAAGAGTTACAAAAGGGATCTCACAAAACTGGGTGACTGGGCAACAAAACGGCTGTTGAAATTCAATGTTGATAAATGCAAAGTAATGCACGTTGGAAAACATCCCAACTATACATATAAAATGATGGGGTTCTAAATTAGTTCATCAAGGAGACTCACTTTAGGCTTCCGGATCCCAGCCATCATCTCTCCTGTACAGAGAGACATGTTTCACTCCCTCCTGGCCAGGGATTTTAAGGCTGCATAGCTCTCTGATTTACACTGATAATCCCAAAAAGAAAAGGAGTACTTGTGGCACCTTAGAGACTAACCAATTTATTTGAGCATAAGCTTTCGTGAGCTACAGCTCACTTCATCAGATGCATAGAATCCCAGCAACCGAGATTGCCTAGAAAGGCCAGCACCTGCATTTTGCCTTTTTGCAAGGGCTATGACCAGTGTATTGCCTGCAGTTATAAGTTATTACACAGCTCTTTCTAAGCAAGCACATTTGTTCTGAAAGTAAAAACATTACAGAGAGAAAATTAAAACAATAAAAGAACCTGTACGCATGCTAAAAAGCTTAGCAGAGATCATTGCCAACTCCAATTTAGGGCTCTGGTAGGTGTCAGTCCTTCAAAACCTACAGCTGGGTTTTCCTCATAGTTACAAGTTCCTGCTAGTCTTTAGATCAGGAACCAGAAAGAAGACGGGGTAGATCAGCTGTTTCTTTATGCAACTCAGGCCTTAGAACCTGGTTCTGTAACAGTAAATCAGCAGGCAATCACCCCCTCCTCAGGGCGTAGCTTCAAAAAGGCCAGTTTTTTTCATAAGCAGAGTTGGGGAATTTGCATTAACTCCACCCTTGTCCCCTGGAAAGCCATTCTACAATAAGAGAACTTACTGTATGCGCTACAGGAGTTCATCAGCCCCTCTCCCTGCACAGAGGCCTTTGACCCCTCTCTTTCCCAGCAGTATTTCCTTATTTGTCAAACAGGCACTGAGAAATGACTGACTCAAATTCTGTTCTATTATCAACATCAAAGCATGTATCACAACATGTCCAAAGAACAATACAGTGGAAAACTGCATAGGAAATTACTTGTAACCACACTCAGTGCAATGATGATCACAAAAAATTAAGCTCTGGAATCTTTCTGGCCATGATTTCGGATGTTGTATTAATGTTCAGTTATTTACTCCTGAGGGCATTCTGCGCCAAAAAAAATATAAAAATTCTGTGCATAATACTTTAAAGTTATGCAAAATTCTGCAAATTTTATTTGTCCAATAAACGTGGAGGCTCCAGCATGGCATTGGGCAGCACAGGCCACTGGCTGAAAAGAGGTGGGAGATCACCCTGCAGCTTCCCCCAGGACACGGACTCAACGGTGAGGCTGCACCCAACCCTGACACAGTGCAAGGACCAGGCCTGCCCCAGAAACACCCCAGGGCCCTGCCCCTCCATGCCAGGTGCACCAGGTGTGGGCAGGCAGGCTCAGCAAGGCAGGATCCAAGTGTGGAGGGGCTTAGTATGGGAGGAATCCAGGTGTGGGTTGAGAAGGTTCTGTGTGGGGCAATCTGGGTGCGGGTGGCTCAGTGGGGGATCCAGGTGGGGGGGGGGGATCTGGATGCACAGGGGCTTGTCGGGAGGTTCTGGGTTCAACAGTAATGGGACTCTGCAGAGGGGTCCAAGTGAAGGTGGTTGGGGCTCAGTTGTGGGGTCCAGATGCTAGGGGAGTGGGGCTGAGTGAGGTGGGGATCCAGGTGCAACTGGTTGGGGCTCAGTACCATGGAGATCCAGGTGTGTGCAGCTCATTGGGGTGGTCCAGATGCAGGGGGAATGGGGCTCATTGGGGGGGTTCTGGGTGCAGGGGGTGGGTGACACTTGGTGGGAGGGTCTGGGTTTGAGGGGTCTGTCTGCACGGGGGTTGGGCGGATGTGGGGACCAGCTCCCTGTACAGTGATCCCTCCCCCTGCAGCTGAGGAGCAATGGGTGCAGGAAGCGCAGGAGGGGTGGGGTGGAGTTTGCAGAGCTTCCTACAGCTGGGGAGGAATCTGGGGGTGGGTCTAACACGGTCCTGGATGCTGTGCAGGGGAAGAAGAAGTCCTGTCCTCCCCAGCCCAGCCAGGACTAGCAGCTGAGCCTGGCGCAGGGTAGGAGCCACCAGGCGGGTCTCCCTCACAGTGATTTACCTCTCTGCCGGCTGCCCTGCGCACCTGAAACATACTGCTGGGGAGGGTCGCATGACCGCTCTTGTGGCTTCCCTTTGCTTCCCTGTCAGAAAATCATTTTTCTGCAGGGAAACAAAGAAATCTGCAGGGGACATAAATTCTCCACATGTACAGTGGGGCAGAATTCCCCCAAAAGTATCATTTATATGTTTTTCCCAATTGGACTGCTTTATTCATTATTAGTATCTGTAAAGTGCTGACACTGTGTTCAGACCAGTACAAGGCATAGAAATAAAGACTGACCCTGCCCCAAACTGCTTAACAATGGGAAGACAGCTTTATAATTTAGCAATCTTCCAGGGATTTCCATGTGGCTTCAGTAATGGATAGACCTTATGTTGGCTTCCAGCAGAGGAATGGTGTCATGGGATATATGTACCTCACGCTGCTGATTGACAGTCTCTTGAAAGCTGGGAGGATAAGAAGGCTGGGAAGCAGAAGGGCAAGATGGCTAATAGAGGAGTGAACAGGCTGGAGAAAGGAGCTCCTGCCAGCACACGACTAAACAGCCACAGCAGAGTCAATAGCCCAGGAGGGGACTGACTGATTGACAGGCTGGAAAGCCTGCCGAGATCCAGAGGAAGGTAGGAGGGAGCTCAAGGCACTGTCAGAGTCGAAGAACCCTGATCCTGCTTATCTAGTTCGAGGGGCCCTGAGCTGGAACCCAGTGGAGTGGGCAGCCCTGGGTTACCTCCCAACCCCCTGATGGACTTGGGAGTGAAGAAAGGGTTTTCAGACTCCTCGGCACCAGGAATAGACTTGGTTTGTGTCTTTTCCAGGCCCAGGAATTAGCCAGATGTTCACTCAGAAAGCAACAGGGCCAGTGTTCCCTCTAATTTTTCTCACATACGTGAGGAATGAATTTTGTTATGTGCACCAATATGGAGATGATGTGTGACACATCACCTTCATATTGGTGCACATAACAAAATTCATGTGGTGGGGGTGGGGCCGAGGGGTTCGAAGTGTGGGAGGGGGCTCAGGGCTAGGGCAGAGGGTTCGGGTGCGGGGGGGGGGCGCGGAGAATGAAGGCTCTGGGATGGGGCCAGGGATGAGGGGCTCAGGGGTGGGCAGCGGGTTGGTGTGTGTGGCGGGGTGAGGGCTCCAGCTGAGGGTGTGGGCTCTAGGGTGGGGCTGGGGATGAGGGGTTTGGGTGCAGGAGGGTGCTCCGGTGGGGAGAGAGGACTCTACCCAGCTCTCTCTCCCCGCAGCAGCACCTGGGCTGGGGGGAGAGGTGCCTCTCCTTGCAGCAGCAGCTTCGGGGCTGGGGCCGCAGGATAGGCGCTCCTCCCCCAGCTGCGACAGGTCCGGGCTGGGGCTGGGTTTGGGCTGCCCCTCTCCCAACCCCAACTCAGCCCCAGACCTGCTGCGGCAGGTTGTGGGTTGGGCTAGGTTGGGGCGGCGAGAGGGGCTCCTCTCCACCGGCCATGGCAGGTCCGGGGCTAGGGAGGGGCCAGAAGAAGGACGCCCCTCCCACGAAAGGTCCTGGCTGGGCAGGTTCCCTGAATGCCTGTGTGGCGCTAAATAGGGTGCTGCACGGCCATGTGGCCACGCAGCTTATAGGGAACTTAGAACAGGGCCTGCCCATATGGATTAAAGGGGCACTCACAGGAGCAAGAGGCGGTTTCAGGACGTAGAGCCTTCAGGAAACCCCTCTTTTTCTGTCACGCTTGGAAAGCCAGGCTGAAAAACTTGTGCTATGGGCTTTGTGAAGTTTAGCTCACTGTGCTGTTCAGGGCTGATAATGATTTGCACGCAGGGACCAGCTGTATCTGCAAAGATTACACACATTCGGTGTAGTTCTAAAAACTCCCTAATGAGAGTTACTAGAATATAGAAGCAAAAGAGACATTTCTCCTTATAGTCCATCTGATGGCAAGCTCAGCCTCACTCTGGATAATGGAGCAAGGAGGGAATTTTTGAGATATTCCCCCAAAAGAGGATTTTCAAATGAGTAAATTCTTCCAGGAATTCACAGGTAAACATGCTGCTGACTCACAGTGAGCTCAGTCCCAAAGTGCTTAGTCAGCCTACCCTTCTAGTGAAGACAATGAGTCAGGATTAAGGCATGGGTCCAGCATTTGTTTCAAAATCTATTGTAGGGAAGATTTCATTGGGCATGAGCAACAGGTTCCAGGGAGAGGAGAAGGAGCCTTCAGAGATGCAAAGCCTACCCTTCCCTGCAGCTCATGCTGGGGCTTTACAGCCTGGGCCTACACGTGTAGGTCTGTACTGCAGCTGGGCGTGTGCCTCCCAGCTGATGTGGACATACGTGCTAGCTTCACTGGAACCAGTGTGCTCAAAATAGCACTGTGGATGTTCTAGAAGCATGGACTAGCGACCCTCGCTCAGACCCAGGGGGTCAAGTGGTCTTGTGCTTGGATGGCTAGTCTGTGCCATTGCCCGTGTACGACATCCATGCTGCTATTTTTAGTATGCTAGCTTAGGTGGAGCTAGCATGTGTCCAAATACCCAGGCTGGAGGCAAGCTCCCAGGTGCAGGGTGGACACACCCTAAGACTTTTCCTACTGGCGTGGTTCATTCTGAGAAGGGGAAATTGGCAAAATCTACAATAGCAAAATGGAATCAGAAGACCATTCCATTCAGGATTCCCAGCCCATTTCCCGATTGATACACTGGAGAGTCAAGTGACATCCATCCACCCCTCTGGTTGAGGTGCACACAACTAGAGGGTTTGTTCTCTTTTAAGAAAACAGTGTTACGGGTGTGAGGCAAGGTGGTTGGATCAATGGTTCTGGTTTTAGCCCACCTCTGCTTACAACTTCTTTGTTCACGGTACACCCGGATTCTCCACCCATGAGCTGCAGCTCAAACACAAACCAAGCAATCAGCACTACTGAGTTTAGAATAAAGCCATGCTGTGCAAACTGCCTTCCTTCCAAATATGAACTTCCACCTCTTCTCTCCCATCACTTCCTCCTTCCTCAATTCTCCCCCCTTACTTGTTAGGATGATCTTCTCTTTAAATGCTGGGCCAGATCCTTGAATGATGTAAATCAACAAGCTCCATTGAAAAAATCCACACAACCACCCAAATAGAGTGCAAACAGAATCTCCTCTGCTAGGGAAGAAAGATTAATTAAGTCTGCTAGGGACTTCACCATACAGGCCTAATTTGCCTGGAAATTATGACAGCTAGCTATTACCATTTAACTAGCTAGCTAGATCCTGTGTTTCTCAGAATTCCAGTAAACAGCTATCTGCACATCCCAGTACAAATAAGAGCAGAATAAGCTAATAATGGAAAGCTTTCTTCTTTCTTTCCAGCTATCAGGGAGTAATCACATTGCTGTGTATTGGCCTACCATGCGGGCCCTGGCAGAAAGCAAGAAATAGCCTCAGTCTTATGCAAGAATACAAGAAAACATTGCTTCCTTGACCAGATGGTCAAGGAAAATTAGTTCAGTTTTGGGTTTTGTTTTCTTGGCTTTTTTTCTTTCACTTGTGTTTTACTTTGAAAATCCCCACTGGTGCAGGATCTTCAAGAGAGTGGTTTATGCTTTCAATTTCTTGCACAATCTGCCTTTGGAATTTTGCCTTAACTACATGGTTACCCACTTTCCCACAACAGCTCACTACTTAAAAGAGTACGTCCTCTCTCAGCTATTTCATAGACTTTGTTTTAAAGAGAAACTGATCTTGTGCCAGCATGCTCTCCTAGTCTGAATATGGGACAGGGGATAGGAACTCCTGAGTTAAATCTCAGCCCTGCTACTCACTCACTATATGGCCTTGACCAAGTCACTGACTTTTGCTCTGCCTCAGTTTCCCCATCTGTAAAATGGGAGTAGTAATAGTGGCCTGCCTTGAAGGAGTGTTGTGGGGAATCAGTCAGTTAATGTCTAAGGGTAGGTCTACATTGGCAGAGTTACAGCTCAGAGAGCGCTGAAGTGAAACTGCTGTTGTGTGTTCACACTGTCAGCTGCCTGAGCAATAGTGTGTTCACACTTGTGGCACTTGCAGCGGTATTCGGAGCGGTGCACTCTGGGCAGCTATCCCACAGAGCATCTCTTCCTCTTCTGCTGCTAAGAGTTGTGGGAAGGTGGAGGGGGTTTCGAGGCATCCTGGGTCCTGTCCCAACACCTTGTGATGCATTGCTTCACATCCCAGCAATCCCTGTGCTTCCATCAGCATTTGGCGCTATCTTTCAACAGTTTGTGTATTGTGCGCTCTGCCTCTTTGGTCTGCAGGAATGGATCCTGAACTGTTGACCAGTATGCTGCTCGCTCTAACACGTCACGAGTGGCAGTGGAGGTATTCCTAAAACTACAAAGGCAAGAGGAGTGCGACATTGATCTCACCACGCGTACTAGCTATGACACGAGATTGCTTTTGGCATTCACGGAGGTGCTGACCACAGTGGAGCACTGCTTTTGGGCTCAAGAAACAAACACTGAGTGGTGGCATCACATCTTTATGCACATCTGGGATGATGAGCAGTGGCTGCAGAACTTTTGGATGAGGAAAGCCACGTTCATGGGCCTGGGTGATGAGCTTGCCCCAGCCCTGCAGTGCAAGGACACGAGAAGGAGAGCTGCCCTGCCATTGGAGAAGCGTGTGGTGATTGCACTTTGGAAGCTGGCTACTTCTGACTGCTACCGATCAGTCGCTAACCAGTTCGGAGTGGGAAAGTCGACATTTTCCACAGGCTATCTTCGTTATGGAAGATATCTCACTGCTGAGGGTGAACAGGGAATCAAGGGAGGGTCTTCTCCAAGACTGCGGCTTCCACCCTGGGCCCTACGTGGCTTGCCTGTGTGCAGCAATGGTCTCCCCTCCCCCAGTGACAGCAGAGTGGTGCGGGGAAGTTACAGTTAATGGGGCAAGAAACAAAGCAGCTCTGCCAAAGAACCTGCGGCATCAGATTGCCCAGTATCTCGATGCGAGTTTCCTGGAGATCTCTGACGGAGATTCCCATGAAGTGAGGGAGTCAATCAACACCTGTTCCGCCGCTCAGAACGAGGCATGTGGTGGTACATGCATCATCCAGACACAAGCCTGCATTCTGCAACCCTCCTACTCCCAACAACTCGCTTCAGCGATTCCCAAAATCAAATCCGCTTACCAGAGGCCTCCTCTCCTGTTTGCGCTTCACCAACATCTGACAGCTGTGACTGGCTAGCCTCCTCCAGGGTAGAGAAGAGCTTCTGGCTGCATGCATCTCTGACCTACAAGTCGTCCTCTGCCTCTGGGTCACCTTCCCGATCCTCGTCTAAGATTTCCTCCTCCTGGCTCGGTCCACTCTTGACTGGCACGCGAGACACCAAAGTATCCACAGGGGCCTTCGCAGTGGAGGTGAGGTCACGGTCGAGTATCGCATCCAGCTCTTTGTAGAACCAGCAGCTTATGGGTGCAGCACTGGAGTGGCAGTTTGCCTCCTGCGCCTTGTGGTAGGCATTCTGCAGCTCCTTCACTTTGACCCTGCACTGCAGTGTATCCCAGTCGTGGCCCCTTTCTGTCATGCATCGTGAAATCTGTCCATAAGTATCATAATTCCTACATCTGGAGCGCAGCTGGGACTGGCAGCCTCCTCTCCCCAGATGCTGATGAGGTCCAGCAGCTCAGCATTGCTCCATGCAGGGGATCGCCTGGTGCGTGGAGTCAGGCACCTGGCCAGCTGGAAAGATGCGCTGAGATCACTGCATGCATCACTGAGCAAACAGGAAGAGGACTTTCAAAATTCCCAAGGAATTCGTGGGGAGGGGCTCACGCTTGGTCACCTGCGGGCAGGGCAGTGAAGTCCAAACCGATGACCAAAAAGGCAAAAACAGGCATTATGGGACACCTCCCGGAGGCCAACTGCAGTGCTGTAATCGACCAGGGCGTCTACATTGGACCGCAGCGCTGTACCCCCGGGGCAGAAAGCTGCATGTCTCTCGTTGGGGTGGTTTTTTTACAGTGCTGCAACTAAGCACTCAGTGGCTTGGCAATGTGTACACCTCGGGAGTTAAAATGCAGAAAGCTGCTTAAATGCGCAGAAACTTGCCAGTGTAGACAAGGCCTAAGAAGTGCTAGAGGCATGGTGAGCATTTTTCTGAGAGTGGCCCAGGGTGAGATTTTGTGTGTTAATGAAGAATTATTCTTACCCTGTTTTCTATACTGTAAGTTCTGTTTAAAGATGGAGGAACGTGCCTGCTTTCCCCACTGTTCCCTGGGATGGCAGCTGCTGAATTTCTCTGCAATGCTGTGGTGAAGCTCATAATAAACTAGTCACTTTCAATTTAAAGGAGAAGAAAATGCAGATGTGTCAGTGTTAGCAGCAAACTCACTGGCTGCCACAAGTTTCAAATGTGAATAAACTGAATGCCCAGATCTCGCATTTGGATACTCAGATAAGTACTTAGGCAGGTGAACTGTGCTAATGGAATACGGAACTGCATGATTGCAAGATGATTATTAAAATACACACACCCAACGACACTCAAGCAAGAACAATGTGCTCAGCATTATGTTAGAGACATAAAGGAGAAAGATTCTAATTACAGAGAGGATAAGGAAAAAGGAAATGTTTTTGATAATCTTAAACAACACAGTTCACTTACTGCCATTTCCCATAGATCTGAATTGTGTCATGCCAACTTGATAGGAAAACACAATACTGAGCAGGAGTACTAGTGGCACCTTAGAGACTAACCAATTTATTTGAGCATAAGCTTTCGTGAGCTACAGCTCACTTCATTGGATGCATCACGAAAGCTCATGCTCAAATAAATTGGTTAGTCTCTAAGGTGCCACTAGTGCTCCTTTTCTTTTTGCGAATACAGACTAACACGGCTGCTACTCAAACAATACTGAGCATTGCTTCTGGTGGGCCATACCCACAGAACCCAATATTGGCCTTTCTTCAAGCTATTTAACAGCAGTTCTACCAGAAATAGGAGTTATACTTTATCCTTCAGTTTACTAACCAATCATTCACCACAACATGCCTTGGCTGGATTAGAACCAAGTAGGCAGCAAAATGCTCTAGAGCCAACTCCCTGAGCCATTCAGCCAGCCAAGGGGAAAGTTTGAAACCTGAATCCCTCCCTACTACTGGGAAAATAGCAGAACAGTTCCATTAGCTCAGCCAGTACAGAAGAGATCAATCACACATGGCGGGACCGCCATATCCCAAAAGCAACGTAGTGTACATATAGGTCAATTCATCTCAGTGGGAGACCGGCCACTTGGGTTATTTGTACGAAGCTGGCATGATCAACTCACAGGTCTACATAGATTTTTGAAGGAGAGGAAACAGCAAGTTCTAGACTTCTGTTCTCCTCCACTCTTCAAAGTCAGATCCCTTGGGAGGATGGGCGGAGGGGAACTATGTCAGTGCCTTTTCCACCTCGGCACCCCATAAGGCTAAATATTACACTGGCTTGCTCCTTAAGTCATCACATTCGTGGTCAAGGAATAGGACACCCAGGCCTACTTTTCTTCCAGCACCAGCATAAATCAGGAGTAACTCACCTGAAGTCACTGGAAGCACACTGTCGTACCACTGGTCCAAAAGTGAGATGAGAATCAGGCTTTGGGTCTGACGCTCAGGAAAAATGAAATCAAAGGAAAGTCAATGTAGCCCTCCTCCTAATTGTATATGCCACTCAAAGCTGCTAAACTAACACAATAGCATGGTCATCTTCAAGATTCAAGCAGAAGCAGCTATTTAACTGCCCCAGGGTATCAGCTTGGGACAGTTGTACAGTGGTCACACCTGTGTCTATCCCAGTTGGGGCTCCCAAGTAGAGCCCTTTGTGGGACTATTTTTTTAATCCCGCTCCCAGAATATCCACTCCCACCTGGTCCATGCGCTTTCCCCCCTGCCCCCCACGCCCACGCCTCCCCCTCCCCCCCACGGAGGCCTGGGAACGCTCCCCTCCCCCTTCAGAGGCTTGGGGCCAGCCCTCCTCCTGCCCGAGGGGGGGCTGCGTAGGACACTAAAATGTCTAGGGACAGCCCTGTAAACAACGCATGGAAATAATTAAAAATTTTACCTCACAGCCGATCTACACTGCTTCAACTGGAGGATATTTGTCTTTTTTTCTCTTGATCCTCTTTCAGTCTCCTCTACATAATAGATCCAACTATGGCAATATTTATTGTTCTTCTGAAGATGTTTCCAATTTTCATTCCAGAATGCTGAGAAAAGCTTTCTGTTTTTTTAAAAGGACATGACACTGGATTGTTTTAAATCTTTTTTTTTTAGGTATTGTTTAAAATCATAAAACAGCAAAATGACAATAAGAGCTTGTCTACATGAACATTAGTTTGCAGAAGCCTGCCCCTTGTCTGGGTGAACTCTGCTGATGTACACTAACTGTTTGTTAGGGTGCTTTGATCAAGTCCTCTTTTGATTAGATCGGGGTGGCCAACCTGTGGCTCTGGGGCCCCGTGCGGCTCCTCAGAAGTTAAGATGCGGCTCTTTAGGCACCGACTCCGGGGCTGGACCTACAGGCGCCAGCTTTCCAATGTGCCGGGGGGTGCTCACGGCTCAACCCCTGGCTCTGCCACAGGCCCTGCCCCCGCTCCACCCCTTCCTGCCCCCTCCCGAGCCTGCCGTGCCCTCGCTCCTCCCCCCGTGCCCCAAAGCCTCCTGCATGAAACAGCTGATCGAGAGGTGCGGGGAGGGAGGGGGAGATGCTGATTGGTGGGGCTGCTGGTAGGCAGGAGGCGCTTGGAGCAGGGTGTGTGGGGGAGAGTTGATCAGGGGCTGCTGACATATTACTGTGGCTCTTTGGCAATGTACATTGGTAAATTCTGGCTCCTTCTCAGCTCAGGTTGGCCACCCCTGTATTAAACCAAAGTGCTCTAATGAACTGTTGACATGTCTCAGCAGGATCCACACTGACAGAAGTGGAAAGAAAAGGAGTACTGTTGTCATCATGAATAGGTCGGAATATGAACAAGAGGCTGCTTGGCAGCTCTCCAACACCACTTTCTACAAGCCATTACCCTCTGATCCCACTGAGAGTTACCAAAAGAAACTACAACATTTGCTCAAGAAACTCCCTGAAAAAGCACAAGATCAAATCCGCACAGACACACCCCTGGAACCCCGACCTGGGATATTCTATCTACTACCCAAGATCCATAAACCTGGAAATCCTGGGCGCCCCATCAGCTCAGGCAGTGGCACCCTGACAGCAGGATTGTCTGGCTATGTAGACTCCCGCCTCAGGCCCTACACTACCAGCACTCCCGGCTACCTTCAAGACACCACTGACTTCCTGAGGAAACTGCAATCCATCGGTGATCTTCCTGATAACACCATCCTGGCCACTATGGATGTAGGAGCCCTCTTCACCAACATTCCACACAAAGATGGACTACAAGTCGTCAAGAACGCTATCCCCGATAATGTCACGGCTAACCTGGTGGCTGAACTTTGTGACTTTGTCCTTACCCATAACTATTTCACATTTGGGGACAATGTATACCTTCAGATCAGCGGCACTGCTATGGGTACCCGCATGGCCCCACAGTATGCCAACATTTTCATGGCTGACTTAGAACAACGCTTCCTCAGCTCTTGTCCCCTAACGCCCCTACTCTACTTGCGCTATATTGATGACATCTTCATCATCTGGACCCATGGAAAAGAAGCCCTTGAGGAATTCCACCATGATTTCAACAATTTCCATCCCACCATCAACCTCAGCCTGGACCAGTCCACACAAGAGATCCACTTCCTGGACACTACAGTGCTAATAAACGATGGTCACATAAACACCACCCTATACTGGAAACCTACTGACCATTATTCCTACCTACATGCCTCCAGCTTTCACCCTGACCACACCACACAATCCATCATCTACAGCCAAGCTCTGCGATACAACCGCGTTTGCTTCAACCCCTCAGACAGAGACAAACACCTATAAGATCTCTATCAAGCATTCTTACAACTACAGTACCCACCTGCGGAAGTGAAGAAACAGACTGATAGAGCCAGAAGAGTTCCCAGAAGTCACCTACTACAGGACAGGCCTAACAAAGAAAATAACAGAATGCCACTAGCCGTCACCTTCAGCCCCCAACTAAAACCCCTCCAACGCATTATTAAGGATCTACAACCTATCCTGAAGGATGACCCAACACTCTCCCAGATCTTGGGAGACAGGCCAGTCCTTGCCTACAGACAGCCCCCCAACCTGAAGCAAATACTCACCAACAACCACATACCACACAACAGAACCACTAACCCAGGAACCTATCCTTGCAACAAAGCCCGTTGCCAACTGTGCCCACATATCTATTCAGGGGACACCATCACAGGGCCTAATAACATCAGCCACACTATCAGAGGCTCGTTCACCTGCACATCCACCAATGTGATATATGCCATCATGTGCCAGCAATGCCCCTCTGCTATGTACATTGGTCAAACTGGACAGTCTCTACATAAAAGAATAAATGGACACAAATCAGATGTCAAGAATTATAACATTCATAAACCAGTTGGAGAACACTTCAATCTCTCTGGTCACGCGATTACAGACATGAAAGTTGCAATATTACAACAAAAAAACTTCAAATCCAGACTCCAGCGAGAAACTGTTGAATTGGAATTCATTTGCAAATTGGATACAATTAACTTAGGCTTGAATAGAGACTGGGAGTGGCTAAGTCATTATCCAAGGTAACCTATTTCCCCTTGTTTTTTCCTACCCCCACCCCAGACGTTCTTGTTAAACCCTGGATTTGTGCTGGAAATGGCCCACCTTGATTATCATACACATTGTAAGGAGAGTGGTCACTTTAGATAAGCTATTACCAGCAGGAGAGTGGGGTGGGGGGAGGTGTTTTTTCATGCTTTGTGTGTATAAAAGATCTTCTACACTTTCCACAGTATGAATCCGATGAAGTGAGCTGTAGCTCACGAAAGCTTATGCTCAAATAAATTGGTTAGTCTCTAAGGTGCCACAAGTACTCCTTTTCTTTTTGCAAATAAAGACTAAAACGGCTGTTACTCTGAAAACTGACAGAGGTGGCAGGCTAGTGCAGGATAGATTGACAACCCATTTTAAAACCAACTAAATGTTCACGTAGGCAAGCCCTAACACAGTTAAATAATTCACTTCAATCAATAGTTTATTAATGTTAATATTTCACCCTGTTACCTGAAAAGCGCTTTACCAGAGGCTACTCTGACTTCAGAGGATCAGCCACTGGATCTGGTGTGGGGGAAGGGAGTAAAACTGGTTTAAATTTACCCACCAGTGGGACCTCGTCACCTCCAAGCACTCCTTTCCTGGAGCGGAGCTGAAGATCTGGCCCTTGGTTGGTCATTTGCTCTGAGTGTCTTCTGCACTAGGTCACCTCAGACCTCCTTTAATCCAGTCCCGGGACATTTGAAGAGGCTCAGCTGTGACTGGATGGAGGGGGCAGCAGATTAACAGTGAGAAAAAAGGGGTGAGCCTCCACTTGAGAACACCAGGACTAGCCACATTTACTGCCTCAGAGGACCTGAACCAAACACAGCACCCTCGCAATTTGAGTGGCCTCAATGTACTGTCAACCTGTCATCCAGCCTGCTGCGCCCCCTGCACTGTGCATAGTGAGTCCAGGGCAATAAGCTCATCCCTGACAGCAGTCCTGTCAGCTCGCTACACAACACAGGCCTCCACTAAAATCCTCTAACCTTCTCCCTTCCAACAAACATCTCTGCAACATGCCAATCCTTTGCTTCTCTGGGGGATGAACTGTGAGAAATCTGAATAAAAGTCCTAAAGGGACATATGGAACTAAGGGGACTGCTGTGAGAGCAGGGGCACTGTCTGTGCTATGAAGGGCCCTTTGACCAGATAAACTGCAGAGGGGAACTTGCATTTTTTCTCAACTCTTTGTGGCTGCTCTCCAGAGCGACTCTTAGCAAAGACTAAGCCCCAGAGGAATTTAGGAATGGGGGAGGGGAGATTGGGAAAGAAAGCCTAAAAGAAAGACCAGATTTTGATGAACTGCTGACTGCTAAAAAAATCCCCAAACTAGGTTTTGTTTGAGTTTAATTATGATGACCAAACACTTCAGCTGGTGTTTATTATGCAGAATTACTAACAAAACTGAAAGGATGCGCATCAGGAGAAAACAAATCTAATTGCTAAGCACTCTATGTACTTGGTCCTAAATCACTCCTAGAGAAGGATGCTAAAGAAGAGAATTTTATGAATTGATTTAATAACTGCAGATGCCTTAGGTTGTGGGTTGTCTTGGCCAGTAAATCCGTGTCAGACAGGTGATGTGAGCACACTGTGTTAGAAGAGCTGAGAACATTTATATACAGAATCATATCAAATCACAGTTTACAAATGGATTGATGAGCTCCATTTCCTATGACCTACCAGCATGCTGAAGGCAGATTCTGATCTCTTTAATAATGATGTAAATCCCAGTTACCTCTGCTGAAGTCAAGAGAATTAATTCTCTGATGCAATGGGAATCAGAATCATGCCACTGTGTATGCATTTGTCTCATTAAAAGCACTCATTAAAAAGTGCTGGGGAATGTGATAGAGCGTACTCTCATTTGGCCTAGGCTGTACTCAGCAGCTACTGCACACGCAATGCAGCTTCCATTGATGCATCTTAAATGGAAGCAGACACTAAGGCCTTGTCTACACTGTCAAGTATTTTCACTAAAAGGCAGCTTTTAGCGATGAAACCGCAGAGGTGTACACACTGCAAAGTCACTTTTTGAGACAAAACTCCTCAGTTGCAGCACTGTAATAAAACCACCTTGAGGTAGAGTGACCAAATGTCCCGATTTTATAGTGACAGTCCCAATATTTGGGGCACTGTCTTATATAGGTGCCGCTTATCCCCCAGCCTCCGGCCCGATTTTTCACCCTGGCTATCTGGTCACCCTACCTTGATGAGAGTGAAAAGGCTTTTCGCGCAAAATTTTTCTCGCCATAGTGCCAGTGTATTGCTTGCTTTTCTCGCTGTAAGTGGCCTCCGGAGGTGTCCCACAAGGCCTGCGGTGACCACTCTGCTCATTGTTGTGAACTCTGCAGCCCTGCAGGATGCACCTCTCCCCTTTCAAAACTCCATTCTGACAGCCGGTGTGCCGCGCAGTGCTGCTCTGCTCCGGGAAACAGAGAGCCAGTCATTACCTTGGAACACTCCTGCTGTCTCCCACACTATGAACACAGAGGCAGGCAGGCAGGGGTGGATATAAATATATGTGTGTGTGTGTGTGTGTACTGTCTGTCCCCCTGCCATACACACATGCTCCCTGTCACACACTCTCCCTCCCCCCGACTTCAGTCGAAAAGCAGCTGGCAATCTAGTAGGATGCCCATGGAACAATGGGATTGAGAAACCTTCATCATGTGATGCTGTACCTGCCCCATGAGGCATTGCAAACCCTTCCCAAAGCACCCTGCCACCAGTTGCACAGTGGGATAGCTACCCACAGTGTGCTGTTCTCCTTGTCGTTGCAAGAGCTCCAGCAACACAAGGAGCACAGTGTGGACATGCAACAGGGGTTTAATTAAAGCACTTTAATAAATGTGGTATAACTTTCGGCAAAAAAACTTGGCCTAAACTTGTTTTGCATGTTGTTTAGCTCCCTGCAGCTTTCTTAGATTTATGGGTGTTCAACAGTATGATGTATAAAATGACTGAAGAGCTCAGTACATCTCCTACCAGGCAGGGGTCCAGACAATTAACACTAGTCACAGTTGTCACAGTTGGCTTGGCAGCAATAGTGCTGGAACATATTAAAGAAGTTCTGTATTAAAATCACAAATGAATTTGATTCTCCATAGTTTAAATTCCAGGGTATTACTAATTAAGAGGTCTCTTGGTTTTTGGTACTTTCTCTCCCTCTATGTGTGAAACTTGCAAGCTGCTAATTGTGTTAGTACATTCTAAGACAGAGTCTGTTCTCAAAGCAATTCACAGAGAGAGAGACTCAAAGCAATACTCTAACAACAGAAACAGCACCCAGAGACTCCCCGCCCTTTTGTTGTATTAACAATTGTGATTAAAATAGAGATAGAGGATGTATGTGGATGGATGCTTGGTGTGGATAATAACTGAATGATCAGGGAGGTGCCAGCCCAAGAATCCAGTGTCCATCGGCTGAAGAAGGTGTCAAGTGGAAATAACCAGAGGACCCCCCCCACCCCCGGAGGGCAGACTGGAATCCACCCAACAGCCTCAAGAATGGGAGAACCAAAGAACAAGATAACATCTTGGAGCCGTCAGGAATGTGCTATCTGGGATTGATTCAGCAACAGCATGATGAAGCAATTCCCACAGACTGGCATAGGAAGAAATTCTGATAAAAATAGACTCTAAAAAGTGAGAACTTTGGGGTCTGATTCTGCAAACCAACTTCCAGGAGCATCAGATGAGCATCTGACAAGGCCCTGCTCCCTCCTCATGTCCAGGCCACCTGGCCAGTGGCTTGGCATGAGCAACTCTAAGGCTGGTAACTATGATAACAACCTTGCAGAACCTGTGTGTGTGTGTGTGTATGTTTGTATGAATGAATGTGTGAATAAATATGAGATTGAATGGAATGTTATAACTATAACTAACTGCTTACTATGATTCTTTCTGTATTCACAGTAAATGTGGTATTTTGCCTTTTTCCCTTTAATAAGATCCTGCTGGTTTTTATTTTATTGGTACAACAATAGGCCCCTTTGTTGGCATTCTCACCTTAGAGACCCAGGGCTGACTGGGCCATTGAGATGACACTCTATCTCTTCCTCTCTAGAAAGTTGTGCACATCAGGTCAAGGTTGGAGTATTTACATTAGCAGGACATTATGGGGAAGCTTGAGTTGTCACTTCCTGAGACGCACCCATTACATGAATGAACAGGTTTTCACTTTGTAGGGTTATTACTCTGACATCTATGACCAGCACTAATATAACTTTAATATTTAAATTACAAAAATTAAAAGAAATGGCAATGGACAAGTGGTGACCTGTGGGATGAACACTATGCTGGCTAGAATATCAGAAAGGGACACTCAGTGCAATCTTGTATCAGAAAGGGCACTGGGGTTAGATGGACACTTTGCAATTCTCCACTGCCTGCCAAACTAAAGATCTCAAAGCACTTTACAAGGTACTTCCGAGGTGGTCTCCAGTTTTGTGCTTTAGTTTGATTATGGAAGCAACTGTGCAGGCCTCTAGGATTGGGATTTTCAAAAGTGCTCAGCAGTGGTCTAACTCGGCTCCCATAGGAAACAACGGCAAAACTGCTTTTGACTCCACTGGGAGCAGAGTTAGACCAATCCTGATTGCTTCTGAAAACCCCACCACTAAGGGCACATCTTCACTGGCTTGTGCAGTTGTGGCATAGCGCTGGGAGAGAGCTCTCCCAGCGCTCTAAAAAACCCACCTCCACGAGGGGCGCAGCTTCCAGCGCTGGTGCACTGTCTATACTGACATGTTACAGCGCTGAAACTTGCAGCGCTCAGGGGGGTGTTTTTTCAAACCCCCGAGTGAGAAAGTTGCAGCGCTGTAAAGTGCCAGTGTAGACAAGCCCTAAGTATCTGCATCTGACAACACCCAAAAAACAATCAATCCGTCTATTAGGACCCGTCATTTGTCTCTGGAATCTAACAGCAGGTGTAAAATTGGAAGATGGTATGAGAGACCTTTGTAACCCTAGCGAACCAAGTATCACACCCTCTCTGTGGGTTAGGGATTATACAGTTCCCTTCACCTACTACTGAAATGCATCCACCACTGGAGAATATCTGTTTAAAAGAACACAGCAACACTACACAATACAGGACAGGAAATGAAGAAAAATACTGTGAGTAAATTTAGGTAGGAGACTTGAATTCACAATGGTAACTATCTGGGGAATTTTAGCTAGTCAGAAGGCACCCAACAGAACTGGAATGTGACCAGGACACTCGTTTTATTAGCCCTACTCTTACAAAAAGTTGCCAGGAGCTCTTAAATGACCATATGTGGACGGGACCTGGAACGTATGCCAAATTCAAAAGGCAGCACCTCCAGCAATTCAAAACCTTCCATAATCATGCTGCAGTGTTGGCTTCATACTGACAGTGAAAGAAGAGCGAACTGTGATGAGTTGAGTCAGCAATCACTTTCTTACTAGAAATAAAGGAAATGTAATATAATATCCTGGGAATGGGCTAGAGCAAAACTACAAATGGCTGAGTGGGGTGAAGCAATGCAAATGACTATGGTTAAGCAGCTGAGTAAAGGTCCAAGGAACTGAAGAAACAGGGGTATAAGTAAAATAAGCAAGTTAGCTATATGAAACATATTACAAAGGCTACAAAGTGCAACAGACTTCTGGGAATTAGGGAGCAGTTGTCAAAAACAGGAAAGATTAGGGGTTTCAAAAACAAGGAAGTTCAGTGGGGAAATTCTAATCCCCACAGGAGCTCTGTGCAATACTGATTACAATTTAATGGCAGGGTCCAATATGAGGATGGAATTAACTTAATCTCTGTCTAGATATGATGGTAACATTGTGGGAGTTGTGTTCAATCACCCTGCAGATCGTCAACCTGTGCAGTACTAAGGGAAAAATTATCTATTCCTCCCCAAATTCGGCCATGCTTTATCCTCTCTGCTAATGGGATTTGAGGGATACTCTATGACCTGGTCTGGACTGTGTTAGGAGCAACAGTAATGTGTCATCTGTAGCTTGGGTTGCCAACATTATATTTCAAAAATAAGGCGCTGTTTTCTTAGCACCCCTTTCCCCCAGTATTATCATCATTATTAGGATTGATAATAATTTATAAGCAGTAATCACCTACATTCGCCAGGGCTATTTCTCGCTGCTTTTTTCAGCACTCAACAACTCCCGAACTTGTTGTACAGAGATGAAAAAATATGAGACGTCCCTTGTAAAAAGGGACTGTTGGCAGCTCTATCTGTAGCAGAGCACTTTAATTCATAAGCCCCCGGGTTAGTTGAGAAATCTTCCCTATGGCTATGGAGCTGAGAGCTCAAATAACCTCAGCAGAGTTGGTATCATCCTCCCGACCCATATCTTCCCAAAAAATGTTTGGGGAAATAGCTGGTGGATCTGTGCAGAGGAAGATTCACAGGCCTCACCACCAACATAGCACTGCAGGCACTTGCCAGTGTTCAGGGGCCAGGGACATACCTTCTCTGGAGCACAGCAGACAGGGATCACTGTCCTCCCCACATTGTGCTGCCCAGTGCTTTGTAGCTAGAGTATGGTTGTCCCCTGTGCAGGGGAGACTTCAGCAAGGGAGAAGGGGCTCCCGTAGCCTGGCCCTACATTTCTTGGCCTAGTCAAACTCGTATTAATACTCTGCATTTCTCAGGCACCTTTTGTCCAAAAACCTCACATCACTCTACAACCATTAACTGGTCCCTCCAGACATGTCTCTGAGTTACTGTTGGCAGAACCCCATGTATTCCACAATTCTGTGGTCATGGAATTCACCTCTTCACACAGAAACATGCTCCAGAACACAGCTTTCACTGTAACAAAATTATGCTCCCAGCCTTCATGGCTGTGAAGAAAATCTTGAAAACCTGAGTATGCAGTGTTATCTTCCTGAGTCCGCAGACAGCCTGAATCATAACTCTGAGAACTGCTCCATTTATCTTAATCGGTAGTTCAGTCTAAAACCTAAAGATAACCATCTGTGGCATACTGAAAACCAAATATATGGAGGCAGTGTAAAGAAACCAAACATCAAAATAATTGATACAGGGTATGCAGTGCTGATGATAGTGTGATCAGGTACCTGGAAGGGCTACACTGAAAATGCCACACTCAGGGCAGACTGCAAGAAATTGCACAGACAATTCCTAAAGTTGGTGGTTTACTCTATAATTAGATTCACCAATCCAATAACAAAAGAACTTCTGCAGTACTACACTGGTTAACTAGAAGCCAAACACATAATTTAGTCCCCTTTAGGAATTCCAGTCCTTGGCTCCCACCCAATCTAATACAGTGAGAGGTTATTGAAAACCCATTTCACCATATGTGAGGTTCTTTCTAATCGCAAAGCATCAGACACACATCCCAAGGGCAATATGAATCTCAGATTTTACCCAAATATCACACGGTCAGCCAATCTTTAGTAAACTAACTAAAGAGTTAATAATAAAAGAAGACCGTTATAAATGGTCAATAGATCATATGTATACAAATGATTGCAAAGTCCTTATATCAGGTTTGTAGCAGTGATGGAATAGATGGCTAGCTTGTAAAGTCTCTCTGGTAACTTCTAAAAGATTGGCAGGTCTTCAGTCCATAGTTCAAGATGCTCCTTTTAGTTGTAAATCCACAGTCCAGAGAATTATAGCAGGAAAGAGGCAAAATGGAGGTGTTTCAGGTGTCTTTGTAGATCCTCTGCCACGTGCATGGAAATGTACTGTCCCAAACAAAGATCACAGCCCCTGTCTGTGGAAAGTTACCAGCCAAGATGGAGTCCAGGGTCACATGAGTATATTACATGCCCCTACATGTTTTGCTGAATCACAGTGGGTAGTCAATGGCTCCAGGCTGTCTGAGCCATCCTCAGGAAGAGCTATCTGGATAGGACGAGTTTCTTCAATGGCCCATTTTAGAGCTGGGCGTCCTTGATGGGCCATCAATACATAGCTGCCTAGCCCTAATGTAAATTCTATCCAGTGGACGTCACTCAGGAACAAAACACAGGTTGGAGATACAAATGTACTGTATAGCCAACACTCATAACTTTAGATCCAAAGATAATACATGGATAAATTGTAGCTTTTTCACTGACACCTTACATGATACGTTTTGTGAAAGATTTGTTGCAATGTATAACAGTGATAATATCAATGAAATGAAATGGTCATCTTTAATCATAAAATGGTCAGCTTTACAGATAGTGTCCATTTTCAAATTCCATTCCATTCTCCATTTTCAAAATTGATCTGAAGCTGCTGAAGAATTTCCACCAAAAGCCGCAGATTCCAGTGGCCTTGCCACAGATTTTAGGTGCAGCTTACCACAGAGTACATAGGGCTTTGGACTGCAGAGAAACCTAATTATCCATATTAACAAAGCAGAGGCATAGCAAGATCTGAGTGACTTGCCCATGGCTTCATGGCAAGTCAATGGCAGACTCAAGAATGGAACCAAGGAGTCCAGACAGAACTGTTTGGGACAATACATGTGATGTGAGTTTCCTAGGAGGTACTTGGGAGGAAATCCATTATCTAATGATTATCTGCTCCTGGAAACTCCAGATCAAAGACCCCTGAAAGGTAAAGAAGGGACTAAACTTTCATGAGTGGGCTAGTTCTGAGCTGAGGGTGCTATGAATTTGTGACCACAGTCAAGGCCCTTTTCCGGGGTTTTGAAGGACTGCTCCAGTCAGAGCCCATGTTAAAGTTGGGGTGATCTCTGCTTAGCTTCATTTGCATGTGTGTAGGTTCTTTTATTGTTTTTAATATGTTTTCTCTGTAATGCTTTTACCTTAAGAATAAAATATGCTTGCTTTTAAAGAACTATGTGGTAACTGTAGGCAGTTACACTGTTATTAGTCTCCAAAGAGACAAAAAAATAGGGTTACTTAGACAGACTGTCTTTTGCTGGGAATAACACAATGAAGCAGGGAACTGTTCAGTTTGGCAATACCCTGCTCAGGAAGGAGAGAGAAGCGTGTCTCCAACCAAGAAAGGCAATGTCTAGGGAGCAAGAAGCTTGAGAGTGGATGACCTTGTTGTACCACTAAGGCCTTGTCTACGCTACAAAATTTTGTCACCAAAAGTTATGCGCTTTACCTACAGTGCTTTAATTAAACTGCTGTTGCATGTCCACACTATGCATCCACACTAGCAGCTCTTGCATCGACAGAGAGCAGTGCACAGTGGGTAGCTATTTCATTGTGTAACTGGCTGCAGGGTTTGCAGTGCCTCATGGGGCAAGTACAGCATCACATGATGCAGGTTTCTCAATCCCATCGTTCCAGTATTCTAGTAAATTGTCAACCGCTTTTCAACTGAAGGGGGAGGGGGAGGGAGAGGAAAGTGGTGTGGGAACAGCAGGCTGACCGACCTATCCTGAGGCAGGGGGAGGGGCACACCCCCTCCATCTCAGACCCTGGTTCTGCTCAGCACAGCAGTCTCTCCCAAAGCAACCCGCTCTACCTACCTATGGTTCTGTGATTCCCTCCGAGTTCTCCCACAGCCTCCTCAGCTGCTGGGAGCAGCATCCTGAGGAGCTCTGTGAGCTCTCCAAGCGGAGGAATGTCAAAGTAGCACAGCGGTCGGTCCCTACCTGCTCCCTGCAGCAGCAGTCCACCTGTTGCTGTGTTCCTAGTGCTGGGGAGAACAGCAGCATTCCACTCTAATGATTTGTTCTTTGTTCCCAGAGCAGAGCAGCTTGCTCAGCTGTCAAGATACTTCCAGGAGCTTTGAAAGGGGAGGGGCACATGCCTGCAGGGTAGCAGAGATCAAAACGGTGAGCAGAACGGTCATGGCAGGCATTGTAGGATACTGGGGGAAGCCAGTTATGTCGAATAACAAACAGCAGCTTTAAAAATTTTATTCAGATGATGTTAAAATAAAAAGAAAATGGTACAGAGTTTAAGCATAGAAGTTTCTGCTTATCAGGGAATAACGTACAGATTATCAAGGGGTGCGAAGTTCGGTTTAGGATTAGCTGGCGTAAGGAATACATAATCTGCAATATCCTCAATTCGGGGTAAAAGGTTAATGGATCAAAGTACAGACATTGAGATATGAGGGTATGTTGTTCATATAACGGTTATGTTCAGGTGTGGAGTATAATGAGTGGATAACGATGATGAGAATGGATTTACCCTCATTTGGTGAGATTTAATGTTCAGTGAGTTTATGGTTCCAGTTCATATGTTCCAATGGAAAAAGTCTCTCGGTCCCTTTCTCGAAGTTGATGCACAATGTCTACACTGAGGCTTTGTCATAAAAAGCTTTATGCCTCTTGTCGAGGTGATTTTGTTTTGCCACCAAAAGAAGCTTTGTCGTGTGTACACCTCCCCTGTTTTGTTGGCAAAAGGCAGCTTCTACCAACAAAACTTTGTAATGTAGACAAGGCCTAAGACAGACTACTGGGCCAGATCCTCAGCTGACAGGCATGAGCAGAGTCAAGAAGAATGATACCCCCCAGGATATAAAACTGTACTTATCACATTTTATATTATGTTAGGAAGAGATACCTCTTAGTTATGTCAATTTTTGCCTTGCATAAAGTGTTTGGTTGGAGTCTTCAATTGTTAAAAGGCAAATGAGGAACAGAAGTTCAATACCCCTCCTCATTGTAAAAGGATGTGAAGATATTCTAAGATATTGCAAAGAGAAGTGATGTGCAGGTACATCAGACAAACTAAGAGCCTCTTATTGTCCCTTGTGTCAGAATATACTCCTGTATTCATACCCTACACACTACTGTAATAGTCTTTGTACAAAGTATGCCTTGTATCTTTTAAAAACTAATAACTTGCTGCCCAACAACATCATGGTGAAATATATTATATTGTATTATATGTAAAGTTATGAACATAACCTGAAATCATGACTGAAGTGTGTTTACCAGACAAGTCTGAAAGATAGGCAAACCTGTTTCTCAAAGACAAAAGACAAGTTGACACCTCTAGACAGGTGTCATCAAATGTAATGGGCCATCACCTATCAAGTGGCCATTCTTTGACAAGGAAAGGGGTCAGGAATAAATAGATCTGCATCTTAGCAAACAACAGCTAACACCTCTTCCCCACAAGACTTCCTGTCTCCTTGCTTTCAGCTGTAAAGAACTTTATCTAGGGAAGGTCACACTCAGGAAAATGCATTTCAAAGGGTGACTGAACTAAACAAAAAGAAAAGGAGTACTTGTGGCACCTTAGAGACTAACAAATTAATTTGAGCATAAGCTTTCGTGAGCTACAGCTCACTTCATCGGATGCATTCAGTGGAAAATACAGTGGGGAGATTTATATACATAGACAACACGAAACAATGGGCGTTACCATACACTCTGTAAAGAAAGTGATCCCTTAAGGTGAGCTATTACCAGCAGCCGGGGTGGGGGGTGGGGGGGGGAACACATTTTGTAGTGATAATCAAGGTGGGCCATTTCCAGCAGTTGACAAGAACATCTGAGGAACGGTGGGGGGTGGGGGTGGGGGAAATAAACATGGGGAAATAGTTTTACTTTGTGTAATGACCCATCCATTCCCAGTCTCTATTCAAGCCTAAGTTAATTGTATCCAGTTAAAAGAAAAGGAGGACTTGTGGCACCTTAGAGACTAACCAATTTATTAGAGCATAAGCTTTCGTGAGCTACAGCTCACTTCCTCAGATGCATATCGTGGAAACTGCAGCAGGCTTTATATATACACAGAGAATATGAAACAATACCTATTCCCACCCCACTGTCCTGCTGGTAATAGCTTATCTAAAGTGATTTCCAGCACAAATCCAGGTTTTCTCACCCTCCACCCCCCCACACAAATTCACTCTCCTGCTGGTGATAGCCCATCCAAAGTGACAACTCTTTACACAATGTGCATGACAATCAAGCTGGGCTATTTCCTGCATAAATCCAGGTTCTCACATCCCCCCACCCCCATACACACACAAACTCACTCTCCTGCTGGTAATAGCTCATCCAAACTGACCACTCTTCAAGTTAAAATCCAAGTTAAACCAGAACATCTGGGGGGGGGGGGGTAGGAAAAAACAAGAGGAAACAGGCTACTTTGCATAATGACTTAGCCACTCCAAGTCTCTATTCATAAACCAGTCGGAGAACACTTCAATCTCTCTGGTCACGCGATCACAGACATGAAGGTCGCTATCTTAAAACAAAAAAACTTCAAATCCAGACTCCAGCGAGAAACTGCTGAATTGGAATTCATTTGCAAATTGGATACTATTAATTTAGGCTTAAATAGAGACTTGGAGTGGCTAAGTCATTATGCAAGGTAGCCTGTTTCCTCTTGTTTTTTCCTACCCCCCCCCCCCAGATGTTCTGGTTTAACTTGGATTTTAACTTGAAGAGTGGTCAGTTTGGATGAGCTATTACCAGCAGGAGAGTGAGTTTGTGTGTGTATGGGGGTGGGGGGATGTGAGAACCTGGATTTATGCAGGAAATAGCCCAGCTTGATTGTCATGCACATTGTGTAAAGAGTTGTCACTTTGGATGGGCTATCACCAGCAGGAGAGTGAATTTGTGTGGGGGGGTGGAGGGTGAGAAAACCTGGATTTGTGCTGGAAATCACTTTAGATAAGCTATTACCAGCAGGACAGTGGGGTGGGAATAGGTATTGTTTCATATTCTCTGTGTATATATAAAGCCTGCTGCAGTTTCCACGATATGCATCTGAGGAAGTGAGCTGTAGCTCACGAAAGCTTATGCTCTAATAAATTGGTTAGTCTCTAAGGTGCCACAAGTCCTCCTTTTCTTTTTGCGAATACAGACTAACACGGCTGCTACTCTGAAACTTGTATCCAGTTAGCAAATTAATTCCAATTCAGCAGTGGTGGTGGAGAGCTGCCAGCAGCCTCTTGTTCATATTCCGAACTATTCATGATGACGACAGCCCCTCCTTTGTCAGCCTTTTTGATTATGATGTCAGAGTTGTTTCTGAGGCTGTGGATGGCATTGTGTTCTGCATGGCTTAGGTTATGGGGCAAGTGATGCTGCTTTTCCACAATTTCAGCCCGTGCACGTCGGCAGAAGCACTCTATGTAGAAGTCCAGTCTGTTGTTTCGACCTTCAGGAGGAGTCCATCCAGAATCCTTCTTTTTCTAGTCTTGGTAGGAAGGTCTCTGTGCATTAGTACGTAGTTCAGAGGTGTGTTGGAAATATTCCTTGAGTCGGAGACGTCGAAAATAGGATTCTAGGTCACCACAGAACTGTATCATGTTTGTGGCGGTGGAGGAACAGAAGGAGAGGCCCCGAGATAGGCCAGATTCTTCTGCTGGGCTAAGAGTAGAGTTGGATAGATTAACAATATTGCTGGGTGGGTTAAGGGAACCACTGTTGTGGCCCCTTGTAGCATGCAGTAGTTTAGTGTCCTGTTCCTCAGACGTTCTTGTCAACTGCTAGAAATGGCCCACCTTGATTATCATTATAAAAGGTGCCCCCCCTTCCACACACACCCCCCCCCCCGCTCTCCTGCTGGTAATAGCTCACCTTAAGTGATCACTCTCATTACAGTGTGTATGGTAACACCCATTGTTTCGTGTTCTCTATGTATATAAATCTCCCCACTGTATTTTCCACTGAATGCATCCGATGAAGTGAGCTGTAGCTCACGAAAGCTTATGCTCAAATAAATTGGTTAGTCTCTGAGGTGCCACAAGTACTCCTTTTCTTTCTGCGAATACAGACTAACACGGCTGCTACTCTGAAACCTGAACTAGACAAGGGCAAAAACACCTTAAGTTATCACTCTCCGTCTATCTCTCTCTTTTCAGCTAAGCAGACAAAATAAACAGCTGTTGGACTTGAAACTTGGTCAGCAATGTACAGAAAACCTGTGGTAAGAATTTCATCTTGAACTAAGTCTAGTTTCGCAAAAAGAAAAGGAGTACTTGTGGCACCTTAGAGACTAACAAATTTATTCTCTAAGGTGCCACAAGTACTCCTTTTCTTTTTGCAAATACAGACTAACACGGCTGCTACTCTGAAACAAGTCTAGTTTGTTATGTTTAATACTGAGAAGAATTTTATTGTTCTTCTTCTTGTAATCATTTCTGATTTTAATGCCATAATACTTGTACTCACTTAAAACCTCTCTCTTTGTAGCTAAATAAACTTGTTTTATTCTTTAATCAAAACTAATCCAGTGTTGTGAACTGTGTGGGTAACTCCATTTAAAGTGGCAAGCTATTGTATTTTGATCCCCTTAGAGGAGCAACAGACCTAACCTATCTGGACTGTCCAGGAGACGGCTAGACAGTGCAGAGACATGTTTTTTGAGGGAAATCCATGACTGGGAGTGTATTGGAGTCACCGTGCATGTTGTAACCAAAGCTGCTGTAAGCCAGAGTGTGGCTAGGGTTTGCTGACAGGCTGCTGGACCAGGCTTGTGGCTATATACAGACATTCAGGGAATGACCTGTATGCTGTTTGGCTGCTTGTGAGGAGCCCAGATTGGGAGCCACAGCAGTAAAACATTGTGAGGCATCCCAGGTTGAAGGACAGGTGATGACACTGGTCCAGATTGCACCCCAGAATGTCATACCCCTTCACTCCCCCTTGTCTCTTCAAAGAAAAAAACAGTTTTAAATCAACACAAAGAAATCTAGAAGTATTACAAATGAAATCAATTTCAATAAGAAGTGCTCTAAAGTCTTCATTCATTCCACTTTTAGGAAAACATGTATACTTGGGAAATTGTTGGTTACTTCTAACCTCAGGTTTCCACTTCAAGGTAAAAGCCTTTGCTTATTCTGTAAATGCTTAAGATGCTACAAGCTCTTTTTGTGATGTTCCTTTGTAAACATTTTGTATATAAATTCAAGCATCCAATTCAATAACTTCCTGATATCACTGTTATGTGACTAGTGAGATGTTTTATGTACCAATATGGAATCAAATGACCTTGCTACAAGTGGTTACTTATAAAGAAGCCATTTGAGTACTAAAATATTTATATCAATTTGGAAATTAATTAGTTACCTGACAACGCTTAAGTAACTCCCTTACCATACTCAGGAACACAACAAAAATTATTAAGGAAAGATGATACCTTCTTTAATGACCATTTAAGTTTAAAGAATATCTTTAAGAATCATGTACATTTTAAAAAACTATTTTAAAAGCTGAAAGACTTTTACAGAGAAAATAGAATGTTTGGACTGCCCTGACACAGAATTTCAACTCCTTTTAAACCCTGATGGCAGTGAAAGGATATCTCAGAAAATAAACATAAATAAAGAGTTAAAATTCTACCTTTAAAGACATTCCAAGAATTTTCCATCACAAAGACAAAAGCTATAGAACCATAAACCTGTAGAAGAATTACAACCTTGCTGAATATGCTTTAGTAAGATTGCATATGCATGAGCTGAAAATACTACAAAGACATCCCAGAAGGGTGCTGAGCCCATGAAAATATTAGCCACTGTCACCTTTAGATCTAGCCAAACCACTGGAAAAGGTTCATCTTCTACCTTCAGTGCAACCACAGAAACTCAGTATCTCTGAACTGAGATACCAGCTCTCAGAACTCATCTCAGTGTCATCTGTTCATCTCATCTCTTCCAAGCAAGCAAACAGGAGCAAGAAAACAGCTAAGACAACAACGAACAAAGAAGCCACCACACAATATCAAGGAAATACAACCTCCCAGTCCATTGCTGCTTCTACAACATGACATCATTGAGCCATTAACGTCCTTGGCAAGATGAGGTTTTCAAAAGCAGCATCAAGGGACTGGATTTAAATTGTTCTTGTAATAGTCTTATTGGGATATTGAAATACTATTGTGATTTAAGGCACTAATATTTTCTCCTGTTAAACACCAGTTTGTTCAGACTGGTTTCAGAGTAGCAGCCATGTTAGTCTGTCTTCGCAAAAAAGAAAAGGAGGATTTGTGGCACCTTAGAGACTAACCAATTTATTTGAGCATAAGCTTTCGTGAGCTACAGCTCACTTCATCGGATGCTGTGAAGTGAGCTGTAGCTCACGAAAGCTTATGCTCAAATAAACTGGTTAGTCTCTAAGGTGCCATAAGTACTCCTTTTCTTATTGTTCAGACTGTGTTTCTCAGTTTCAGGGAAACTGCATCTGCATACCCCCACTCTGTGGTCAACTCCAGGAGTCCCCAGCCATCACCTGTCTTTGGGCAGGGACCACTGTCCCATTTCCTTCTGACTGGGTTTTTTTTAAGGCTGCACAGATTCCTGCTTTACACTATGTTATCCCCAGCAAGCCAGTATGCCTTGGTAATTAAAAAAAAAACATTACAGAGAAAGCATATAAAAACTATAAACAGATTTAAACACACACCATTAGTCACCCATCAGTCTTACAGGGCCCTGTGACAGGGTATACAAATCCCACACTGAGCAACAAGGAAATACTCTGGGCTCTGCCAGCCCTGCCACGCTGCACCTATAACAAATGTGCCAACTGGAGGAGGAGTTAAAAGACAGGGGAGAAGCTCGTTTTGGGGCAGATCAGGCCCAGGGAGGAGAGCAGAGCTGAGGGAAGGCAGAATCTCTCCCTAAACAACTGCCCAAAGGTCCCTCCCTGAGAGAAGGAAGGGCCTGCTGCAGGATACCCTGGGAAAGAAACACTCCCTTGCACATGAATGCTGGACTTGATTGATCCCCTTGCCGTTTGGACCAGCCCAGGAGGGGAAAGCCCGTGGACTGAGCTGGCCCTGGGATGCTGGGCCATACCACAAGAGGAGGCAGTTGCCATCTGAGAGAAAAGGAGAATGACCTCACTACATGCAGCTGCCAGAAGCTTTGTAGTGAGCAGACAACCCTCACACTGCCTTACCCCAGATGCAGGGAGGTGGTAGGAAGTGACCCGTGGAGGCCACCTTAAGCATCTCTGGTTGTCAGAGCACTGATGGCCCTCAAAGGGCCCTGGATCAGAGTCTGGTGGAGTGGGAGGGCCCTGGCTCTATTACCAACAATTCCCCTGCATATCACAGGCCTAAGCCCTGACCACTAGGAGACGCTCCCCTACCAACCAACCCCAAGTGAGGGCTAGCACAAGCCCTAGTAAGCCAAAGACTTTCCAATCCTTCCACAACAGTTGGTCCCCCCCTTGGACAGAAGGTCATGTCCTTCTGCTGGATCAGAAAGAAGGCCCAGAATAAGTTTAACCACAGTCTTTTTATATCAAAAGCGCTTTTTTGTCTGTTGGTCTCTGGAAAACCCAATACGAACCAGTATATGCAAGCCTCCCGAGGGGGTAATGCCACTCTGGAAGTGTTTATAATCCGATTCCACCTTATCACCCCCCACTGCTTTCTGTTCCTGGAGGAGCTGTGATAACCCTCCCATCTGGAGTGGCACACAATCCCTGAGCCACAGTGATACTCAAATGTAATACAATATGGTCCTCAAAGATATTGCATAGAACTGCAAGATCTGTCACAGCGTGTACTTGTGGAAACTAATTAAGTTTGGTTTCAGAGTAGCAGCCGTGTTAGTCTGTATCCGCAAAAAGAAAAGGAGTACTTGTGGCATCTTAGAGACTAATAAATTTATTTGAGCATAAGCTTTTGTGAGCTACAGCTCACTTAATTGGATGCATTCAGTGGAAAATGCAGTGAGGAGATTTATATACACAGAGAACATTAAACAAGGGGTGTTACCATACACACTGTAACAAGAGTGATCAGGTAAGGTGAGCTATTACCAGGAGAGTGGGGGCCGGGGCACCTTTAGTAGTGATAATCAAGGTGGGCCATTTCCAGCAGTTGACAAGAAGGTCTGAGAAACAGTGGGGGGTGGGAATAAACATGGGGAAATAGTTTTACTTTGTGTAATGACCCATCCACTCCCAGTCTTTATTCAAGCTTAAGTTAATTGTATCAAGTTAGCAAATTAATTCCAATTCAGCAGTCTCTTGTTGGAATCTGTTTTTGAAGTTTTTTGTTGAAGAATTGCCACTTTTAGGTCTGTAATCGAGTGACCAAAGAGATTGAAGTGTTCTCTGACTGGTTTTTGAATGTTATAATTCTTGACGTCTGATTTGTGTCCATTTATTCTGTTACGTAGAGACTATCCGGTTTGGCCAATGTACATGGCAGAGGGGCATTGCTGGCACATGATGGCATATATCACATTGGTAGATGTGCAGGTGAACGAGCCTCTGACAGTGTGGCTGATGTGATTAGGCATTATGATGGTGACCCCTAAATAGATATGTGGACACAGTTGGCAACGGGCTTTGTTGCAAGGATAGGTTCCTGGGTTAATTTCTGCTGTGTGGTGTGTGGTTGCTGATAAGCATTTGCTTCAGGTTGGGGGGCTGTCTGTAAGCAAGGACTGGCCTGTCTCCCAAGATCTGGGAGAACGATGAGTCGTCCTTCAGGATAGGTTGTAGATCCTTGATGATGCGTTGGAGAGGTTTTAGTTGGGGGCTGAAGGTGATGGCTAGTGGTGTTCTGTTATTTTCTTTATTGGGCTTGTCCTGTAGTAGGTAACTTCTGGGTACTCTTCTGGCTCTGTCCATCTGTTTCTTCACTTCAGCAGGTGCGTACTGTAGTTGTAAGAATGCTTGATAGAGATCTTGCAGGTGTTTGTCTGAGGGGTTGGAGCAAATGCGGTTGTATCGTAGAGCTTGGCTGTAGACAATGGATCATGTGGTGTGGTCTGGATGAAAGCTGGAGGCATGTAGGTAGGTATAGCAGTCAGTAGGTTTCCGGTATAGGGTGGTGTTTATGTGACCATCACTTATTAGCACCGTAGTGTCCAGGAAGTGGATCTCTTGTGTGGACTGGACCAGGCTGAGGTTGATGGTGGGATGGAAATTGTTGAAATCATGGTGGAATTCCTCAAGGGCTTCTTTTCCATGGGTCCAGATGATGAAGATGTCATCAATGTAGCGCAAGTAGAGTAGGGGCATTAGGGGACAAGAGCTGAAGAAGCGTTGTTCTAAGTCAGCCATAAAAATGTTGGCATACTGTGGAGCCATGCAGGTACCCACAGCAGTGCTGCTGATTTGAAGGTATACATTGTCCCCAAATGTAAAATAGTTATGGGTGAGGACAAAGTCACAAAGTTCAGCCACCAGGTTTGCTATGACATTATCCAACACCACACAACAGAACCACTAACCCAGGAACCTATCCTTGTAACAAAGCCCTTTGCCAACTGTGTCCACTTATCTCTTCAGGGGACACCATCATAGGGCCTAATCACATCAGCCACACTGTTCCTCGGACTTTCTTGTCAACTGCTGGAAATGGCCCACCTTGATTATCACTACAAAAGGTCCCCCCTTCTCCCCGCTGGTAACACCCATTGTTTCATGTTCTCTGTGTATATAAATCTCCCCACTGTATTTTCCACTAATACATCTGATGAAGTGAGCTGTAGCTCACGAAAGCTTATGCTCAAATAAATTTGTTAGTCTCTAAGGTGCCACAAGTACTCCTTTTCTTTTTAATTACGTTTGGTAAACAATGAGAAACAGTGGGATTTAATTTGAATTTAAGATGCTTAATATTCATTAATTAACCTGATTGAAGACCATTTTTTAAATGGAGTTGATGGGTTCATAAGAAACATTGGTATTTCAAATGAGTAACTAACTCTTACATAGCGTCTTTTCAGTAACTGAGTTACGTACTTAATTTTCACAGGACTTAGTTAAGACCACTTACTTCTGCCTATTTGTACATTGTTTAGGTCTCCATTATAAGCCAAACAGAATTCACCACAACTGAACAAAATTCTCTTGCCAATCTATAAACGGCTTCAGCTCTCGATGATATATTGAGACAGGACTCACTATTGAGTTGGGGAGATAATATATTTTGGTCTTAATTCACCAAGAGAAGAGTGAGCTCACCAGGGACTGACCCACTCTTAAGAAATAATCTCTGTTGAAAGCTCTCCACAGAAAGAGATTGTGACTGAAGCAACCACTGTTTCTTCTTGCTTGTATTTTGATTTTGTTTTATTCTTTTCCCTCTTACCTTTTTTAAAGTTATGAAATATTCATTATTAATAATTGTATTTTGCTTGTTTTTAAATGTGGTGTCCCCTACAGCACAGTAAGAGCCCCATGTGATTAAAATAGTTATGAAGGGGGCCGAATCCCTGAATTGGCATGAAAAGAGAAAATTATTAAGATTTGGCGGACAATTTCTTGTTCTTAGCTGACAGCTTCCTAGCAATTTGGAGATAAAATAACTTGGTGTTCACCGCTCACCTCTCTTACCCCCCACGACATCATCATAATCCTGATGTTAGATTCCACTGACTTCAAATAGGATTACAAGGTGTGTGATGGCTGAATCTTATCAACTGTATTTATTGTAACCCCAGAAACAGAAACTCATGGGAGAATTAAAACAAGGGAAATAAAAACAAGGAAATAGCTATGGATACAATGAAGGTAGGTGCTAACAACACAAATGGGCTTTACTTACTCACTGATCACACAGTCTATTGTACGTTACCATAGCGGTCAATAATCTTATGCTACAGTGACCACAGTATGATGCTATAACATTAGCATACCACAGATATCTCATCCATCCCCCACGGAAGCACTGTTATCTTACAACGTTAAGAAGTCTCACTGAAGCTGAATTAAACGGCAATTAAATTCATACCAAATGTTCACATAAATAGTAATCAAGCACTGACTTTTCTGTGATACAGCCAAGAGCAATATTACTTCCAGACATATTAGTTCTCATCCTTTGCCTTCAGCTTTGGAACTGTGTCTGCATTTCTGAACTGACAGAATTCACACAGGAAAGACCCCCCCAAGGAGTCTCCAAAAAGCAACAGAAGAGATGTGGCATGCAAGTGATCAGAAATGCAGTAGAGTCCAACACATGGAATGCTATGTAAATGTATATAATACTAAACCCTGTGGGCCAATTCTCTGTTGTAAATGGCTGCACTAGTTTATTGCAGTGCAGAATTTTGTTCATTATGAGTGCCTGACTGGGAGTCACTGCAAGGAGTGAACTTACTGGCCTGGGGGATAGTGCGACAAGCAGTGATGATATGCAGGTGCATTCAGAATCTGTAGGTGACACCCTATCGAAAGACTAGAGAACACAATAATGACTAGTGCATATGGGAAAGAGTACTGGTGTTTCTTTGAGAACTGACCTTCTTGAGTCTGCATTCACTCTGGAAACAAACCCACATACTCTCCAGGGAAGATAATCTCATAACAAAATTCAGTCTTTAGTAGCAATTGTTGCCAGAAGCTGGGAGCGGACAATGGGATGGCTCACTCGATGACTGCCTGTTCTGTTAATTCCCTCTGAAGCACTTGGCATTGGCCACTGTCGGAAGACAGGATACTGGGCTAGATGGACCATTCGTCTGGCCCAGTATGGCTGCTCTTATGTTCTTAAGGTACCCACCGTCAGTGGCATGCATCCACTGACTCTGGTGTGCATTTCTCTTGCCAACAGCTCTGCTCTTTCGTCTATGCTGCCACACAGTCTTATTAATTTAAACAAACAAACTATAATTTGGAGCCATCATGCTGTGCACATAGCTAACCTATGGAACATCAAGATCTCATCACGGTCACCCTCATGCCGCCTCCCCTCATTCCCGCTATTGTTTTACAATCCCTGGTTTGTACAATCCCTTCTTTCAATTCAGATTGTAGACTCTTCGAGGCAGGGACCATGTCTTCTTTGAGATTCATACATTTCAAGGCCACAAGGGACCATTATGATCATCTAGTGTGACTCTGCATAACACCGGCCAATAAGGCTCATCAAGTAACCTTTGCACCAAGCCCACAGCTTCTGTTTGAGATACAGCATAATCTCTCAGAAAGATACCCAGTCTTGACTTAAAAAATGGAAAGTGATGGTGAATCCACCAAGACCTCAGGTCCCTAGAAAAGTGATGACAAAGATACTTAAAAATCACTTAATACAAGAAGTTTCATGGATTTTGCCACAAATTCTCCAGAAAAATTCTACCCTGTTTGTCCAATGTCTCATACAATATGGCCATGATTCTCATTGTGGCCTTCGAGTTGTACTGCAATATAAAGTAATAATAATTGATAATAATAAAAATAAAAATAACTTGCCCCAATGAGTTAAAGATTGAGGGCAGGTCCTTAACCCGGAGATACCTGCTTTGCACTGGTCTCCTGGTACAAAGCAGACTAAAATGTGGCAAATCTGGCAGTAGAGAACTTCCCCTGTGTGTAGATTATCCTTGGGTGGTAATGAATTAGTGTAATTGGCTCTATGCCATCCTTCCCAGGCCACCAGCGAGTTCTTGGGAGAACGGGGATGTGGCAGAGCATCCATGCACTATGGCGATCCTTTCTGCTGCAATGGCCCCATGGAACCATTGGCAGCTGGTTTAGTTTAAACCAGCAGAAAATTTGGCCCTGAGTAAGATCATCACTGTTCTAAAAAGGTTTCTTTGCTGAAGGAGTCTGAATACATTTCGAAACATGCCAGATTTGTAATCTCTCCGATTAATAGATAGTTGGCTCCATGTCAAAAATGGACCCCCTAATTTCATTTTAACACAGTATGGGTATCTAATACACAGTCTCATGCAGTCATAAAATGGACATAGATACAAGGTAAGTCTTGATTTTAGTTTTAAACTTTATATATAGGTTTGAGCATTTTAAAAACACAAGAAACGAGGAAATAACAGATAATAGTAAATATGATATATTCAAAACAGTGTAATGAAAACAGCATTAAGGACACAGCTGCAAATTTCCTGCTGCTGTCATGCTGTAAAATACCACTTGTCTTGATCCATTCCCCATTATTTCTTAAGGGGGTGGGGGAAAAGGACACACTTTCAAAAATAATTAAAATTAGAGATCAGATCAATCAGATAACTTTTAGGCCTCAGTTGACGCAACACAACTCTCCAGCCTATAACAGCAGATACTCTCATGCGTGTTTTCTATCTCAAAGCTGAAGCAGTACAAGACTAAGACTCAAACTGCAGTGATGCATCTTCAGGAGCAGCAGTTGACTCCAAAAGGCTATCAGAAAAGGGAGGCAGGATTAAATCAGCAGACTGTAGCCCACAAACATAAAACTCAAGGTGAGTGAGGCCTGACTACAATTTTCCAATTTGCATCAAGCATCCCTGTTGCTGATGCTTGTTCCTAAAACACACATGCTTACATCTGATATTTTACTCATAGCCTCATTGGAGGCTGCGTAGCTGTTTCCACATTATCCCTGGTAGAGGAAGGATTCTGGAGCCCTACGAACCTGCTGTTTTTCCAAACACTCTCCTTTCTCCCCCCACCCTTATGGATTCTTTCAGCTCATCATTACTGTGGTGCCAATTCTCATGAGCTCTGTGACATATAGTCTTTTTCTTAAAGTACCTGAAATCAGATGATTGTCAGAATCCCAGCTTTCATTTTAAAACAGGACATTTCTTGGCCTCATGGCGGCAGAGAAAAGCTTGAAAATATGACCCGAGAGTACCCCCAAAGGCCCAGAAACCAAAAGACAAATAAAAAGCACCCAACATTTATTATTTTTGATAAATTTCATAATTTTGAAGCCAGTTTCATAGTTTTTAAGTGTCTCATGATTTTTTAATCCATAGGGTTGCAATACTGAATCAGGACTAGAGGGAGTGTCTCCTTTTCAGAGATCAGCAGCAACTCTCCTACATCATCTAGTAGGGTGCCTACAGAGCAATGTAAGCCACTCCACGAAGCCAAGCGTGCTGTCCTTGTTTCCACTTTTAATAGACACAGTAGCAGCTATTGTGCTAGGCCTCACTTCCCCGAGCATCTAGCTTCTTTGGGCTTTATCATAAATGTCCCTTAGGCAAATCGCTTTAAAATAAGAACCTTGAGAATGTTGCCCTCTGTAGGCACCTCTGCTATGGTGGTTTGATCACCCTGCTCTCTTCAGTGGTACAGCATTGAGACGTAGGGTGACATATTTCCCAAAGGGAAAATGGGACACCCCCAGCTGCTTGCCTGAGGGCCCCCCCAAGAGGCTGTTTCTGGTAACTGGAAGCCTGCTAGCCCCCTGCGTGAGGCTGTTTCCAGTTGCTGGAAGCCTGCCATCCCCCTGCATGTGTGAACGCTGCCTCCCCCCTGCACAGGGCTGGCGTCTCTGCTCGCCCCCCCGCCCCCCATGTTCCTCTGCACTGCAACCAGCTTTTTTGACAAAAGTGGACATTTGTCAACAGATTAAGTCGGCAAGAGCAAACAGGACAAATGCCCACTTTTGGAGGGGAAAAAATCGTGACAGCCGGGACAGGGCTTAAAAAAGGGACTGTCCCAGCCAAAATGGTCACCCTACACCACAGTCAATGGGAATTTTGCCAATGACTTCAGTGAGCAAAGATCCCCATCCTTTTCTACCCTGATGCTCATTCATTTATCTTTCATGGGCTCTACAAATATGCTGGGATTAGAAGTTTCCCTTTCACACAGATTCTATGTGGTTTATAGGATGGATTCACAAGTGTTCAGGACTTTCCATCCTCCCCTCACAGGAAATGACCCAAGTATTTATTTTATTTTGAGTTGGCCCATCTTGGCAATCAAAATCTGAACACAGAATGATCTAAAAGCGAGTTTCTCTCATGAGTAATTGACCGAGAAGTCAGCAGCTGAGCTGCTAGAAGATGCAAGTGAGTTTGGTAGAGTGCCATTAGTGGGAGAGGAGGAACCCATTCTGCTTTACAGATAAGTGGCGTACACAGAAGGGATCTTTCCGAACAGACTTATTCATGTTATTGGGCATCAGAAAATATAATCACAGCTCTTAAAAAACCCATAACAACTGTCAGAGACAATTAAAAAGGTAAAAATAACATGAAATACCCTATTGGAGTCTACTCCCAGCTAAATGAATCCCACTCAGTCCATGTTAACGCTCTGATTTTATACCCTTCCTTTAGACATTTTTAAAACAGTCTTTTGTTTTATTAAACAGCTGAGAGCTCTATTTACTCGGTACTTGTCAAGGTTCCTTCCCCACTCTGAACTCTAGGGTACAGATGTCGGGACCTGCATGAAAACCTCCTTAGCTTACTTTTAGCAGCTTAGGTTAAAACTTCCCCAAGGTACAAACTACTTTACCCTTTGCCCTTGGACTTTCGCTGCCACCACCAAACGTTTAACTGGTTACTGGGAAAGAGTTGTTTGGAAACGTTTTTCCCCCCAAAATCCTCCCAACCCTTGCACCCCACTTCCTGGGGAAGGTTTGGTAAAAATCCTCACCAATTTGCATAGGTGACCACAGACCCAAACCCTTAGATCTTAAGAACAATGAAAAAGCATTCAGTTTCTGAAAAGAAGAATTTTAACAGAAGTAAAAAGAATCACCTCTGTAAAATCAGGATGGGTAAATACCTTACAGGGTAATTAGATTCACAACATAGAGAATCCCTCTAGGCAAAACCTTAAGTTACAAAAAGACACAAAGACAGGAATATCCATTCCTTTCAGCACAGCTTATTTCCTCAGCCATTTAAAGAAATCATAATCTAACGCATATCTAGCTAGCTTACTTACTAAGTTCTAAGACTCCATTCCTGTTCTGTCCCTGGCAAAAACATCATACAGATAGACAGACCCTTTGTTTTTCCGCCCCTCCAGCTTTGAAAGTAACTTGTCTCCTCATTGGTCATTTTGGTCAGGTGCCAGCGAGGTTATCCTAGCTTCTTAACCCTTTACAGGTGAAAGGGTTTTTCCACTGGCCAGGAGGGATTTTAAAGGTGTTTACCCTTCCCTTTATATTTATGACAGTACTATTGGCAAAAGTAAAGTTATCAAAGCACCGGGAGGTTAAAACATCCTTAGGATGTACATGCCATAATGATGGACGTCTAGAATCACTGAAGAAAACCACACAACAACAACGCTGTATGTTCAAAAGTTGCTTTTCAGACTCAGAGCGAGAACAATCTCAATCATAATTGCTGAATACGCTTCTGGCAAGGAATGATGTTTATGGAACTGCCCTTCCATCATAGCGTGCTGTATTTTGCTGTCCGTGAAACAAATTAAGTGAACCGAAAGCTCCACTGAACATGGGAACTGACTCTCCCTAACTAGTGATGTTGATTACAGACTCATTGGGCCTGATTCAGATTCCACACGTTAAAGCCCTGAAACTGCCATGGGATCCATGCAGGCACAAGGATCTGCCCTGGCGCTTGCATGGAACCCACTGAAGTCTGTTGGAAGAGGTGGATTATGGTTTCCTGGGGCCCTGGGCCACAACAAGTGGGGGGCTCCCTCCCCACCGTTTCTGCCTGCGGCCTCACCCCCATTCCACACCTTCCGCCTGCAGCCTGGCCCACTGCTCCACCCCTTTCTGCCCCTTCCCTGCGGCCACTCCTGTTCCACCCAGGGTCCCACCATTCCACTGCAGCCGTGCAACCCCTTTTGCTCCTTTCTCCCTTGCCCCCAACTTCGGTCCCCATCCCTCGGCTTCTGCCAGGGATGGGGGTCACTGAGGGGACCTTTCCCCATTCCTTGGCTTCTGCAAGGGACAGAGTCGGGGGCTACTTCGGCGGGAGGGAGTTCCCCAGTCCCTTGGCTTCTGCCAGGGATGTGGTCGGGGGCCACTTTGGAGGTGTTCCCTTTTCCCATGGCTTCTGCCAGGGATGGGGTCTAGAGCAGTGCTTCTCAAGCTAGCTAGTGGGGGACCAGCAATTTTTTTTTCCAATGTGCATGCAGACCGGCAGCTGATGGCTCACGGACCGGCACCAGTCTGCAGACCACCACTTTGAGTAGCACTGGTCTAGAGAACCGTTGGGATGGGGGCTTCCCCCATCCCTCAGCTTCTGGTGAGGATGGGGGCAGTGGCCGCTGGTGCTGGGGCGGGAGGAAGGGAGGGATTCCCCTGTTTCACAGCTTCTGCCGGGGACAGAGGGCACACTGGGGCTTCCCCCGCCTGGCACTGCTGCTGCAGAGTGGGGTCGGGGCAGAAGGGCTTCCCCTGCCCACGGCCCCAGGTTTCCATCTCCTGCAGCGGATTTTTTCTGGGGCCCCCAATTGGCTGGGGGGCCCTGGGCACGGGCTCTGTTGGCACAGTGGCTAATCCGCCACTGTCCGTGGGGCTCCATGTAGCCACAGGGTACCCCTCAACAGATCCAATTACAGGACTGCAGCCCAAATAAGGAAAAATGCCAGTTAAGTTAACAGAGCTACCCTGAAAACTAGTGAAACTGACATCAAATTCAGGCCTAGGAATCTCTGTCTGACAAAGCGTTGCACTGAGTCAATGCTTATCTTACTTAGGGCAACAATCTCTTATTTTGGAAATCTACACAATTCTGTGAGAAACCAGCAACTATCAGCTGGTGGTGTTATTTTCCCTTTTAGTCATCAGTCATAATCAGGAAATGGAACAAGATGGTTCTCTAGACTTGTTAAACTGGACAGCTAAAGTACAGCTCTCCTGTCAATTGTACCTGATAATGATATATGAAATGCTCCTTTATATCTGTGGGGTTAAAAAAAAAACCCCTGTATTTTAGTACAGCAAAAATCAGAGCAGGGCTTCAGGAACAAAATTTCATGTCAAAACCAGAGCCAAACTTGGATCCAGGCTTTGGGTTATCTCCTTGTCAGACATATTAAGGTCACTACATACAGTCCTGCCAATTCACACAATTTTATCATGACATTTGGAATTTTTCTTAAAGCTTCAGGAGCCATGTGATTTATGTAAAAATCCCAGCTTTCCTTAAAATAGTCTAGTCCTCATGTTTCTGTACAAAAGCTTGAAAACAGCAATCGTAATGGCTCAAAATCCAGAAAGCAAATAAAGGCCCAAAATATATTATTTTCTAAAATCTCATTATTTTTAAGTCTGTTGTGATTTTGGGGAACACATGGGTTTGGCAATTCTGCAACCATACTTTAAAACTAGTGTGTAGTCTAACATCCTAAGGCCATCTCTGTTGAAAGTTGACAAAAATATAATTTTTGTAAATTTGTTAGTAGAAATTAAGTATTTTAAAAAATGTTTTTAAAAAATCCCAGCAGAAAAAAATAGTCTATTTCTTGCCCTTTTGTCTCTTCTTTAGGTTGCTTGGAACAGGGTTGCCGTACTTAGAACAGTAACCCATGCAGGGCTGTTCTGTTCAGGTGTATGCTCTGCTCTCCCACTACCGTCTGTGGCATGGGCATCTCAGCAGCCCCTCCAAAAGACGCTGTCTCAGATGTAGCACCACCTGATTGCTTTTAGATCATTTCACATTGCCTGTCACAAACCTGATGAGTTGAAGCAACTATTTTAGATCAGAGAGAATTTTTTTGTTTGTTTTATTAAAGGAGTTTCTAGCATTAGAAATGAGCTGGAATAATATTCCTTTAAAATGTTCCATTCTGCTAGAGAAGCTGACTCTGCGAATGGGGTCCAAGGATGCAATTCCGCAGCTACTCCAGCAGATGCAGAACTGGGGTGCACAGACCCTGGTTGTGAGGAACAAAATAGCCTCATATACTATAGAGTAGTGTTTCCCAAACTTGGGATGCAGCTTGTTCAGGGAAAGCTCCTGGTGGGCTGGGCCTGTTTGTTTACCTGCTGCATCCGCAGGTTCGGCTGATCACGGCTCCCACTGGCAGCAGTTTGCTGCTCCAGGCCAATGGGGGCTGCGGGAAGGGCAGCCAGCACATCCCTTGGCCCGCACCGCTTCCTGCAGCCCCCATTGGCCGAGAACAGCGAACCACGGCCAGTGAGAGACGCAATCAGCCGAACCTGCGGACGCGACAGGTAAACAAATTGGCCCGGCCTGCCAGGGGCTTTCCCTGAACAAGCGGTGTCCCAAGTTTGGGAAACACTGCTATAGAGGAAGGCCTCTTGGAATATGAAGAATACCCTCACAAAATGGGCCCACCCCATGCAGAGGACTGGGCCCATTATCAAGAACAATATTCTACAATGGAACATGAATTATATATCACCGACCATTCCCAAACTCAGGATACATATAATAGGCCAGATTCCGCCCTGTTATAATGTCACTGAAGTCAGTGGAATTACAACAGGGATGAATTTGACTGTCTTTAATTTTCAACATCAGATAATAAAAATCTTTCCAGTCCTTGATTTGTCCTCACCTGTGTCACCAGGACATACCTGATGGGACTGAAGACGACACAAAGGTTTCTTCTAGTGTAGAACAACTGCATTTGTTCAGCCTGGATGGCAGCATCTGGGCCATTAATTCTGGGCCAAAACAGGAATCTCAGCATTAGTTGCTTTTGGGACACTTAAGTCAATGGCTGTTCGGCTACTGATTTTGATAGTTACATTACCTACATTCTTAAACCACTGCATTCCAGATATAATCCTAGAAACAGGCATTAATGAGTCTTGTGCATGTTTCAAGGTGAAGTGTAAGGAACTAACTGTTGTAAGTGTGACAGTGTAACTAGCTCAGCACCTTAGAGAAATGGATGGAGTGCTGGTGGGAAATAGTTGGCTACAGATCTAGGAAATCTGCAAATGAAACCTGGAAATATGGGTTTCAGAGTAACAGCCGTGTTAGTCTGTATTCGCAAAAAGAAAAGGAGTACTTGTGGCACCTTAGAGACTAACCAATTTGGGTTTATCATGGAAATGCCTTCTCAACCTTAATTTTAATCATTTCTAGTGCTATACTTTCATATGGAGGTTGCCAGATTGTGGTCTGTGTACCACTGATGGATGGCCCGTGGAGCGCATGCTGGTGGTCCAAGGAAAGATGATTATCACTATCATGCTAGCTGCTACTCCTCATTTCCAGCTGCTAAACCCCATTCAAATACAGCAAGAAATACTTTCAATACTTTCCTAAATATTATTTTTCCATATAAGCAATTGCTGTAAGTGCCACAGGAGTGTCATACGATTAGTCCTGGGAAGGGAAATGGTCCATGAGATTCACAGAATCATAGAATATCAGGGTTGGAAGGGACCTCAGGAGGTCATCTAGTCCAACCCCCTGCTCAAAGCAGGACCAATCCCCTATTTCTTCCCCAGACTCCTAAATGCCCCCCTCAAGGATCAAACTCACAACCCTAGGTTTAGCAGACCAATGCTCAAACCACTGAGCTATCTCTCCCCCCCACCCGAGGAACAGGGTGGATGCCCATCAGTCTACCTTTGTATTGAAAAATTGGTCCAGACTAGGAAAAAGTTGGAGAAACCCATATCTAACAAACAATGGGCAGCTTAAAAGTGAATAGCAAGGTGTGAACCAGAGGGATAATATACTAACATTAGGGTCCAGGACTAGGTAAATACATCCGTCTGCAACGGATTAACCCATATATTGGCTGTGGTTGGTGTGTTGTTCAGAAGAGAAACAGTTAAATACACTACATGCAAAGGTTTCCTCTCAGATCCACATAGAAGATCCCCATTCTGATGCTTTGCTTTCCTTTTCTATGTTACAGAGTAACAGCCGTGTTAGTCTGTCTTTGCAAAAAGAAAAGGAGTACTTGTGGCACCTTAGAGACTAACCAATTTATTTGAGCATGAGCTTTCGTGAGCTACAGCATCCGATGCATCCGATGAAGTGAGCTGTAGCTCACGAAAGCTCATGCTCAAATAAATTGGTTAGTCTCTAAGGTGCCACAAGTACTCCTTTTCTTTTTTCTATGTTAAACTTTGACTAACACACTTGGCAGATTGGTGAGTGTTAGGGAGAGTACAATACTGGATTCAGTATGAGCTGTCAAGCTCTAAGGAGGAGACTTTTCGCTTTAAGTGAGAAATAGTTTCAATGAGCTAGGAATTCCCCTTTCTCCAGAGCTGCTTTACTTTTGTTCCAGCAGTAATGCTCATTACATACCCATCGGGACTCATTCCCATCAATGCCGAGCAGACTGGATATTCTCTAAACTCGTTCACCCGTCTTTGCTGTACTAACATCCAAACAATTCTCCAGCCAAAGAAATCTACTTGCCAGAGTTCGCCATTGTTTATGATATCCTCACCTTTACTTACCGGAACAGATGAAAATATGGTATCAGTTAAAATACCTTAAACCTTCAGCTCCTTAAGCCATGCACAGCTTCTTTAAATGGGGAGTGTCAGGACTATAGCACCAATCCTTGCATACCCAAAACTTCCAGTAAGAAGTGGAAATGCAGAAGTAGACCGTAAGTGGATCAAAGATTTTTTTATAAAATATATTAACTAAAAAAAAATCACTAAATATAATACTGTAATGTGGCAGTGTGAGCTCCAGATTAAAGGAGGACAGTGATTCTCAAACTTATTTGATTGGGCTCCCCTTCTTTTTGTTCATAGGGGTTTACACTCTTTCCCCCTAAGTACATATACCACCGTCCAGCAGCAGCACGGAAATGAGGATGGCACTGTGAAAAGTGATATTCACCAATATCACTTCCCAGCAGACATAGCACCCCACTGCCACTCTTACCTCTGCACTGCTGCTGCCTCCATGGGGCTGACAGCCAGAGCTCTGCTGTCTCCAGGTGAGGGACTGGGGGCAGAGAGGAACGAGAGCCCAAGTGGCGGGACTCCGGCTGTCCCTTTTATCCCTGCCTCCCAAGTGTGCACGGCATGGGTTGTGGGTATCGGAGGCTGTGCCTCCCCAAAAAGCCAGGTGTGGCCCTTGTCCACACTCTGCCCCCAGACCCTTTCCTGCTAGTTCCCCTGTCCCTGTGTTGTGGCCCCGGTTAGGGCTCAAGCTGGGGCCCTCCTGAAGCTCCAGGGCTGGGGCTAAGCCGCCTGCCCTCCCAGCGCTTCGGGGCTCAGAAGGAGTGGGACTGGGGGCAAGCCTCCCCCAGATCGTAGTTCACGCGCCACCCATGGCGCACAGCCCTTCTGCTTGAGCTCCAGCCACCCACGGCTGACAGCCAGAGCTCTTAAAAAATAAAAACAAAAACATAAAAAGGCACATACAACTCATGCCTCCCTTGACACGTTACCCTAGTTCCCTTGGGAGACCTGCCCCATAGTTTGAGATCCGCTGAACTAGGACAATATGAATGTGCCTACATGATAAAATGTTGACTTGCCTGTGAAACTACGTCAACATAGGGTTCATATCACTGTCAGTTCATGTTGTGGATTTCTTTGCCCAATACGAGAGAGGGGTGAGGATTAACACAGCAGACCAAGACAATTAAACAAGAATTCAGCTTATCAAGATGGAATTCTAGCTGATAATGAACAGCTGAACCTCTACCTCCAACAGCCTGCCAGCTCAGGAGAATCCCTACAAGAAAAAAAATGCAGAGCTGTTTGTTGTTACCCTTGTTCAGAGAGAGCTGTAGTAGTGAATACGACAAAGGAATGGGAGTCAGGAGACCTGGCTCTGAGTGACATGGGGAAATGACTTTAACCACTCAGTGCCTCAGTTTCCCCTTCTGTAAAAACAAAATCATCCTTATCTAACTTTGAGATTTCAAGAAAAAAACTATATAGGCCTGATGCCAGTCCTACTGAAATCAATGGGAGTTTGGCCATTTACTTTAATGGGAGCAGCATCAGACCCTATAAATGCAAAGCCTCATTATAGATGCCTCTTTACTATTCCCTCCCCCACATATTTTATTAAAAACCAGTGATCTAACAAATTTCACACCATGAAGTTCTATTACTAACTCAATTACAAATGTGTTGACTGAGCCATTCCCAGAAGTCCCGTCAATTGTTCTTCTTCCACTTAGTCATCCAGACACGAATCATTTAGAACATAGCTTTCCTGCTTTTTCCTGTCTCCAACTAATTTTATAACCCACTGACAACAAAGCTAGACTAAGGTCATTTCCTTAATCTCCAGCATAGTACATCCATCACTGCCTAAACGCATTACAAAACTTGCAGCATAAACTAGCAAACATGGCAGAAATCAGTGTTTTCCCCAAGAATTGAAATTAGGGTGGGTGTTGGAATATTCGGGGGTGGGGGGAGAGGTCTGAAGGCCAACAAGGGTTGAGACTGTGAGGGCATCGGTGGGCTGTATGGCACCATAGTAAAAACTGAAAAATGTTTCATGACCATTTTATTAAGATTTAAATCATGTTTTAAAATCATCACAGAAATTAAAGTTGGCTACTCAAGCCTACTATGAAGCACTACATCGACATCCTTCTTGGTTTCTTGTAATTTTGCACTCTTTGGCGTCTTCTTGTGTGTCCGGTACTGCCAGTCCTTCATGATATGCTCATGATCAGGCAGAAAGCGACTTCTTTCAGAACACAAAATTCTATTCAATGAGGAAAAAGAATGCTCAACTGTAGCTGTTGTGACTGGGAGCAGCAAGAGATAGATTCCTACTTCTTTCATTCCAGGAAACATAGTACAAAGACTGGATCGAACCACTAGTGATGATAAAGAAGTTGAAGTTAAATCTTCGTTTGTCATATGATATTCCACTTTGTGCTCAAAATTTTTTATTCTGTCCCAATCACATAGCAACCCCACTGCCCGTAGTGCCTCACTCCACTCAACTGTAGTGGTTTTATAAGACAGGCATCTGTAAAAGCTACGTGGATGTTGAGTAGAATCCAGAAATCGCTACTGTAGATTTGTAAGAATCAAGTCTGTGTACTTTTTTTAGCTGGCTTAACAAACCCTTCTTGTCCTCTTCACTTAAGGAGTCAAAGTAAGTACCTTCATTAGTCAACTTCTGGACTGAACTCTTTTCTTCTTCCAGTACATTTTCAATAGATATCTCTGATTGATCCAAGCGTAGCTTCTATTACTGGACAAAGATGTACTACTGTTGTAGCAGATGCCTGGATGACATTGTTTAATGACCCAAGTGGTTTCAACAGTAGACTTACAAGAGAGAAAATGGCGACAGTCTTCTCTAAACTTAGTAACAAAAGTTGTCCACCAGTCTTGCTACTTAGATCTGTCCTATCTTGGTGGATACTTTCCAAAGCCAGTAATAAGGGTTGCAGTAATTTTCAGACAACAGCCAAAAATCGCTCATGAGAAAGCCAGCGGGTTTTCCCAGGTTGGACTAATTTGAACTTCAATCCCAGTGTTTCTTCTATTTGTTTCCAAGACATTCAGTCCTTTTGGGCTCTTGCTGAAGAGTATAAGAAGCCATTACATTTATGGCTTTTTAATGTCTTTTGAAGATTCTGTAGCCTCTACTAGCACTAGCTGGAATACATGGCCTCTGCAGTGTGTATAGGAGAGATTAGGGTTACAGTTTTCTCTGAGGAAAGCTTTTACTCCACTATGTCTTTCAGAGAAGTTTGTAGCTCCACCAAATGCACAGGCAGCCATCTGTCTGGGGTTCAGTTTACAAGCATTTAACTCTTCTAAGATGTCATAGATGCAGCTGATGTGTCTTCTATAACCTGAACATCTAGAATGCATCTACTGGCCTACCACGAACATCAAGATAACGTATGCAATGACTTAATACTTGATGCCTATTTGTATTGGTGCATTCACCAGCCATGTATGCATATATTTTGAATATGGTGAGAGAGTTCTTCACTTTTTCAACGGCTAAGTCTTTCACTGTTGCACCACATGCTTCTAGAGAGGCAGCTGAGTTTTTTCAGGAAGATAGCGAACATCTGCTGGTCTTGTTTGAAACCAGTGTCCAACTTCAGGATTAACAATGACAATGCACTTAACATTCGCCTCCACTTTATAGTGTGGGGTACCTCTTGCTTAAATAGAAAGTATGATGCAACAGCCATGTTGGTTCACATAAACTGAGTTGTGTTTCCAGCATTTTTAACAGCCTCATTAAGTTCTTCTAAAATTGGCTTTGACAGTGACTGGATAATAAGGTTTTCTGTATGTTGATGCAGTCCGGAGGCATGGTATTTTGCAGCCTTTTCATATAGGTTGTCAGTATTGGCTTAGTTGATCTGTCTGGCAAACCAAGCTCCCCCACTTTTACTATATAAATCCATGGTAAGCCCACACCTTGAATACTGCGTGCAGTTCTGGTCACCACATCTCAAAAAAGATATATTGGAATTGGAAAAGGGACAGAAAAGGGAAACAAAAACTATTAGGGGTAGGGAACAGATTCCATATGAGGAGAGATTAAAAAGACTGGGACTTTTCAGCTTGGAAAAGAGACAACTAAGAGGGGATATGATAGAGGCTTATAAAATCTTGACTGATGTGGAGAAAATGAATAAGGAAGTGTCATTTACCCCTTCACTTAACACAAGAACTAGGGGTGACCCAATGAAATTAATAGGCAGCAAGTTTAAAACAAACAAAAGGAAGTATTTCTTCACACAACGCACAGTCACCCGTGGAACTTTTTGCCAGGGATGTTGTGAAGGCCAAAATTATAACAGGGTTCAAAAAAGAACTAGATAAGTTCATGGAGGTTAGGTTCATCAATAGCTATTAGCCAGGATGGGCAGAGATGCAGCACCTTGTTCCAAGTATCCCTGGCCTCTGTCTGCCAGAAGCTGGGAGTGGACAACGGGGGTGGATCACTTAATGATTACCTGTTCTGTTCATTCCCTCTGAAGCACCTGGAACATTCACTGTCGGAAGACAGGAGGCTGGGCTAGATGGACCATTGATCTGACCCAATATGGCATTCTTACATAAAAAATAATTATAATAAAAAAGTTTAGTACAGAAACTCCCCAAGACAACGACCTCTTGAGATAGCGATGATGTGAGATAACGACCTGGGCAAATCATGCATTTTAAAAATCTTGGCCTACTAGGAAATATATATTTATACAAGTTTCCCAGTCACAAATCTAGTATTCTGGAGCAAAGTCATTAAAACATATGCTCTGGCTGCTGTTGTTTTTCATGCCACTGTTCACTCTACCACTCCATCCCAATGGCCCTGCACTGTCACCTTCTGCTGCCACCTGCCACTGTGACCTCTGTGAGTCAGTCTCTCGAGGTTCCACCGGCTCTCAGTGATTTTAGCTCTCAGTGGGGGAACCTCGCTGCTAGTACAGGCTGGGCAGCCTCTTCCACAGAAACACTGTCCCACAGCAGGTCTAAGCAGTTAGAACTGATTATCAGTGATTTCAGCTCCAGTGGCCACTTAACCAACCAAAAGACTCTCTATGGAGCCTAATCAGCTATCTCTAAACAGGAGAGAGGAGCAGGTCAAATAGTGCCTGTGACTCTTAGGCAGAGCCCACCCCACAGCAAAACACCTGTATCCCACCCTCTCTCTTTTCACTAGGATCTGGCATCCAAACCTCCTGCTCAGCAAGTGAAGTTGAGGATGACCAGTGCTTAATTTGTAATGAAACTGCTGCCGGGGCTCAAACAAGTTTGTTACTTTCATAACTGATGTGACAAGCCCAGGGGTCCCAGGGCTATGAACTGACAAGCCTAGAGGTGCTGGGGCTTGGCCCTGGCAAGCGCTAGCACAAACTAAGTACTGAGGAAGACCCCCTCATTCAGGCAGGCTGAGTACAGGTCTGCTGCCCTTTACTCATACAATAAGGATAACAACATTTCATGACCCCCACATTTAATAATTTTATTAAGATAATGTTGAAATAAAAAACGGTACAGAGTTCAAGCATAGAGGTTTCTGGTTGTCAGGGAATAAGGTACAGATTATCAAGGCGTGCGAAATTCGGTTTAGGAGCTGATGGAGTAAGGATTACATAATAATCTGCAATCTCCCCGACCGGGGGTAAAAGTTTAACCGGTCAGAGTACAGACATTGAGATATGGGGGTAAGTTATCCATATAACGGCTACGTTCAGGTGCAGAGTATAGTGAGCGGATACGATGGTGTGGATGGGTCTACCCTCATTTGGTGGGATTTAATGTTCAGTGGGTTTATGGTTCTAGTTCATACGGTCCAATGGGGAAAGCCTCTCAGTCCCTTTCCCACAGTGGATGCACAATGTCGTACCAGCTCACTCCTCCTGGTACTGTCGGTGGCCGGTGATGTGCTCTATGTAGATGTCCCTGGACCATCGGATGGTGTCCGAGACCATGAGGCGCCGCATGAGCCATGCGTAGTGTCTACCGATCCCGCAGGTTTGCAGCACATGCTCGTTGCAGAGGTCCCAAGTGCCCAGGGCTCCGACAATCAGGGCATCTAGCTGCACCTCGTAGCCCTTCGCTCTCAGGGTGTCGGCCAGAGAGGCATATTTTTCCAGTTTCCGAGCTCAGGCTTCTCGGAAGGCCAGGGTCCTGTTCTCGAAGGGGACTGTGATGTCAATGAGGATGATCTTTTTCTGGGCCTCGTCGGTGATGACCACGTCGGGTCGCAGCGGGCTGTCGGTACCGGGGATGGCGCAGTTCACGGTGACCGCCCCCAGGCACGGTGCGATGGCTTTCACCAGGCGGTTCTGGATGGCATTGTGGCGCAGCTGCCAGGCTCTGGAGTGGGGCTTGCAGCTGCACAGGACGTGGGGAAGGGTCTCGTTGGAGTAGCTGCACTTCCTGCAACGCTTGTCTCGGTTCCCGTGGCGGACGGCTCTGTTGAACGGGATGCAGTTGAGCCGGGCACGGTGGATGTACCACCAGTCGGCGAAGCCGCCCCTGGCGAGGAAGTGGTTGCTGGCGTCCCACTTGCTGGTCAGTTCGAAGGCTTTTCCCTGGTCCGACTTACGCTTCAAGGCTTCTATGTACAGCGAGTGGATGGCTGCCTTCAGGGTCCTCTCCAGCATGCCCCTTGCGCTCGGGGTGATGATGGTGTTGTCCTCAGACAGTGATCTGTAACCCAGCATCAGCCAAAATTGAACACTTGGGCAGCACAGCTCTGTCTGCTGGATACCTAGGCAGAGTAGGTGAGTTCATGTAAATACAGTCTGGTCCTGAAGCCTTTCCACCCACCACTGAGTCATCAGTAGCTGCCAGGGGAGAGCTCAGTCAGACCTTGCTTACAAATCATAATTTGAAATTATTAGGTAGGCCAATATAGCCAAACCAAATATACTGACATTGTCATAAATAACAGCTGCATGAGGAAGCTAGTCTTTCTTCATACTTTTCAAACCCATTATGCTTTCTCAGGTACAAGTATTTTCTCATATACTGTATATGCTTTTAAAGTGTGTATTAATGTTTCAATTTAAATTGGCAACACTGTGTGTAACCGGCGGGGTGTTAGGGAAATTTTTTTGGGGGGGCCTTAGGGAAATCCCCACTCCTCCAGATGAAACTATGAAGATACAGTAGAACCTCAGAGTTACAAACACCTTGGGAATGGAGGTTGTCCATAACACTGAAATGTTCACAACTCTGAACAAAACATTATGGTTGTTCTTTCAAAAGTTTACAGCTGAACATTGACTTAACACAGCTTTGAAACTTTACTATGCAGAAGAGAAATGCTGCTTTTAACCACCTTAATTTAAATGAAACAAGCACAGACAGTTTCCTCACCTTGTCAAAAAATGTTTAAACTTTTCCTTTTTTAAAGCAGCATACATTTAACACAATACTGTACTTGCTTTTATTTCCTCCCTCCCCATCTCTGCTGCTGCCTGACTGTGTACATCTGGTTCCAAATGAGGTGTGCGATTGACTAGTCAGTTCATATTTCTGGTGTTCGTAACTCTGATGAAGTGGGCTGTAGCTCACGAAAGCTTATGCTCTAATAAATTTGTTAGTCTCTACGGTGCCACAAGAACTCCTTTTCTTTTTGCGAATAGAGACTAACAGGGCTGCTACTCTGAAACTTTTCTTTTTTTGAGATTCTACTGTAGCTCTTTATCACCACCAAGAGGAAATAACCTTAAAGAAAGCTTTCACACTCAACCACTAGTAATCTCCACTTTCAAATGCATTACTATAAAATGAAAAATATCCTTCCATCAATCTAGGAATTTTTATTTTTATATAATTGATGAGAAAATTTCCATTTATTTGAAATGTAGCATGAACAATTATATTCAATCACACGCTTGTCTATACCAAAGCAGCCTCTTATCATCCCATGACCAGTTTGAGTGCTGTAGCTCACGAAAGCTTATGCTCTAATAAATTTGTTAGTCTCTAAGGTGCCACAAGTCCTCCTTTTCTTTTTATGAAAATAACTGATGTTTCTGAATGAAATGTACAATGTGAAACATAAGACGTAAAAAAGAAAAGGGGAATAAGAACAACAGATTGACAGGTCTGCCTCAGACATGTGAAACTGTCCACAGAACATGGAAGATAAAAAAAGAGTTCTACCTGGGGCTGTCAGAGGTTGGGAAACAGCCAGTACTGTACAGTTGTTACTTTCTTTAGTTATTCTATTTTGCTGCCTTTTCATTAGCTGTTTTTTTAGATGCTGATTGGCCTTTTGCCTCCACATATTTGAGAAAAATCTCCTCCTTAGACTAAAATTTTTACTAATCTATGATTTCAGTTACTACTGTATTTTTCTCACATTCACTTCCAGTTTTTGTACCCACCTTTCGTTTTTTCTCTGGTGGATACCAATGTGGCTCTTGACTTCCACTAATGAGAGCAACTGTTTCCGCACCACCAGATTAGAAACAATTTCTCCCTTTATAAACATACCTGTGGAAGCAGCATCTCCCTCATTCTGATTTTGTTTTCAGAGTCTCAGCCCTGGTCTACACTAGGACTTTAGGTCGAATTTAGCAACGTTAAATCGATTTAAACCTGCACCCGTCCACACAGTGAAGCCCTTTATTTCGACTTAAAGGGCTCTTAAAATCGATTTCCTTACTCCACCCCTGACAAGTGGATTAGCGCTTAAATCGACGTTCCCGGCTCGAATTTGGGGTACTGTGGACACAATTCGATGGTATTGGCCTCCGGGAGCTATCCCAGAGTGCTCCATTATGACCGCTCTGGACAGCACTCTCAACTCAGATGCACTGGCCAGGTAGACAGGAAAAGAACCGCAAACTTTTGAATCTCATTTCCTGTTTGGCCAGCGTGGCAAGCTGCAGGTGACCATGCAGAGCTCATCAGCACAGGTGACCATGATGGAGTCCCAGAATCGCAAAAGAGCTCCAGCATGGACCGAACGGGAGGTACGGGATCTGATCGCTGTTTGGGGAGAGGAATCCGTGCTATCAGAACTCCGTTCCAGTTTTCGAAATGCCAAAACCTTTGTGAAAATCTCCCAGGGCATGAAGGACAGAGGCCATAACAGGGACCCGAAGCAGTGCCGCGTGAAACTGAAGGAGCTGAGGCAAGCCTACCAGAAAACCAGAGAGGCGAACAGCCGCTCTGGGTCAGAGCCCCAAACATGCCGCTTCTATGATGAGCTGCATGCCATTTTAGGGGGTTCAGCCACCACTACCCCAGCCGTGTTGTTTGACTCCTTCAATGGAGATGGAGGCAATACGGAAGCAGGTTTTGGGGACGAAGAAGATGATGATGAGGAGGAGGTTGTAGATAGCTCACAGCAAGCAAGCGGAGAAACCGGTTTTCCCGACAGCCAGGAACTGTTTCTCACCCTAGACCTGGAGCCAGTACCCCCCAAACCCACCCAAGGCTGCCTCCTGGACCCAGCAGGCGGAGAAGGGACCTCTGGTGAGTGTACCTTTTAAAATGCTATACATGGTTTAAAAGCAAGCATGTGAAAGGATTACTTTGCCCTGGCATTTGCGGTTCTCCTAGATGTAGTCCTAAAGCCTTTGCAAAAGGTTTCTGGGGAGGGCAGCCTTATTTCGTCCTTCATGGTAGGACACTTTACCACTCCAGGCCAGTAACACGTACTCGGGAATCACTGTAGAACAAAGCATTGCAGTGTATGTTTGCTGGCATTCAACCAAAATCCGTTCTTTATCTCTCTGTGTTATCCTCAGGAGAGTGAGATATAATTCATGGTCACCTGGTTGAAATAGAGTGCTTTTCTTCAGGGGACACTCAGAGGTGCCCGTTCCTGCTGGGCTGTTTGCCTGTGGCTGAACAGAAATGTTCCCCGCTGTTAGCCACAGGGAGGGGGGAAGGTTGAGGGGGTAGTCACGCGGTGGGAGGAGGCAAAATGTGACCTTGTAACGAAAGCACATGTGCTATGTATGTAATGTTAACAGCAAGGTTTACCCTGAAAGAGTGTAGCGACTGTTTTATAAAATGTGTCTTTTTAAATACCGCTGTCCCTTTTTTTTTCTCCACCAGCTGCATGTGTTTCAATGATCACAGGATCTTCTCTTTCCCAGAGGCTAGTGAAGCTTAGAAAGAAAAAAAAACGCACTCGCGATGAAATGTTCTCCGAGCTCATGCTGTCCTCCCACACTGACAGAGCACAGACGAATGCGTGGAGGCAAATAATGTCAGAGTGCAGGAAAGCAGAAAATGACCGGGAGGAAAGGTGGAGGGCTGAAGAGAGTAAGTGGCGGGCTGAAGAGAGTAAGTGGCGGGCTGAAGAGAGGGCTGAAGCTCAAATGTGGCGGCAGCGTGATGAGAGGAGGCAGGATTCAATGCTGAGGCTGCTGCAGGACCAAACCAGAATGCTCCAGTGTATGGTTGAGCTGCAGCAAAGGCAGCTGGAGCACAGACTGCCACTGCAGCCCCTCTGTAACCAACCGCCCTCCTCCCCAAGTTCCATAGCCTCCACACCCAGACGCCCAAGAACGCGGTGGGGGGGCCTCCGGCCAACCAGCCACTCCACCACAGAGGATTGCCCAAAAAAAAGAAGGCTGTCATTCAATAAATTTTAAAGTTGTAAACTTTTAAAGTGCTGTGCTTAAAGTGCTGTGTGGCATTTTCCTTCCCTCCTCCACCACCCCTCCTGGGATACCTTGGTAGTCATCTCCCTATTTGTGTGATGAATGAATAACGAATGCATGACTGTGAAGCAGCAATGACTTTATTGCCTCTGCAAGCGATGATTAAAGGGAGGAGGGGAGGGTGGTTAGCTTACAGGGAAGTAGAGTGAACCAAGGGACGGGGGGTTTCATCAAGGAGAAACAAACAGAACTTTCACACCATAGCTTGGCCAGTCATGAAACTGGTTTTCAAAGCTTCTCTGATGCGTACCGCGCCCTCCTGTGCTCTTCTAACCGCCCTGGTGTCTGGCTGCGCGTAACCAGCAGCTAGGCAATTTGCCTCAGCCTCCCACCCCGCCATAAACGTCTCCCCCTTACTCTCACAGATATTACGGAGCACACAGCAAGCAGTAATAACAGTGGGAATATTGGTTTCGCTGAGGTCTAAGCGAGTCAGTAAACTGCGCCAGCGCGCCTTTAAACGTCCAAATGCACATTCTACCACCATTCTGCACTTGCTCAGCCTGTAGTTGAACAGCTCCTGACTACTGTCCAGGCTGCCTGTGTACGGCTTCATGAGCCATGGCATTAAGGGGTAGGCTGGGTCCCCAAGGATACATATAGGCATTTCAACATCCCCAACAGTTATTTTCTGGTCTGGGAATAAAGTCCCTTCCTGCAGCTTTTGAAACAGACCAGAGTTCCTGAAGATGCGAGCATCATGCACCTTTCCCGGCCATCCCACGTTGATGTTGGTGAAACGTCCCTTGTGATCCACCAGAGCTTGCAGCACTATCGAAAAGTACCCCTTGCGGTTTATGTACTCGGCGGCTTGGTGCTCCGGTGCCAAGATAGGGATATGGGTTCCGTCTATAGCCCCACCACAGTTAGGGAATCCCATTGCAGCAAAGCCATCCACTATGACCTGCACATTTCCCAGGGTCACTACCCTTGATATCAGCAGATCTTTGATTGCGTGAGCTACTTGCATAACAGCAGCCCCCACAGTAGATTTGCCCACTCCAAATTGATTCCCAACTGACCGGTAGCTGTCTGGCGTTGCAAGCTTCCACAGGGCTATCGCCACTCGCTTCTCAACTGTGAGGGCTGCTCTCATCCTGGTATTCATGCGCTTCAGGGCAGGGGAAAGCAAGTCACAAAGTTCCATGAAAGTGCCCTTACGCATGCGAAAGTTTCGCAGCCACTGGGAATCGTCCCAGACCTGCAACACTATGCGGTCCCACCAGTCTGTGCTTGTTTCCCGAGCCCAGAATCGGCGTTCCACAGCATGAACCTGCCCCATTAGCACCATGATGCATGCATTGTCAGGGCCCATGCTTTCAGAGAAATCTGTGTCCATGTCCTGATCACTCACGGGACCGCGCTGACGTCGCCTCCTCGCCCGGTATCGCGTTGCCATGTTCTGGTGCTGCATATACTGCTGGATAATGCGTGTGGTGGTTGATGTGCTCCTAATTGCCAAAATGAGCTCAGCGGCCTCCATGCTTGCCTTGGTATGGCGTCCGCACAGAAAAAAGGCGCGGAACGATTGTCTGCCGTTGCTCTGACGGAGGGAGGGGCGACTGACGACACGGCTTACAGGGTTGGCTTCAGGGAGCTAAAATCAACAAAGGGTGTGCCTGTACATCAAGGAGTATTTCAGGCAGGACTGCACGGAGGGTTCCAATAAGAAATGGTGCACCTAAGTTATCGTTGTTATTGGAACAAGGAGGTTAGCCTGGCCTCTGATTGATACATGGCTAGATTTACCTCGCTGCACCTTCTCTGTGAGTGACTGCAGTGTGATCTAGACAGGGGAGGAGGAAAATGAGTACAAAACAAATCTGGTCTATTTCTTGTTCTGACCCACTCCATCTATCTTTTACATCTTTGGCTGGCAGCAGACGGTGCAGAAGGACTGCATGCCATCCACATCTCATGGCTGCTTGGCAGAAGATGGTACAGTACAACTGCTAGCCATCTTCATCTCTTGCCTGCCTGGCATAAGATGGTACACTACAACTGCTAGCAATCCTCATCTCTTGCCTGCCTGGCAGAAGATGGTACAGTACGACTGCTAGCAGTCCGTATCGCCTGCCCGCTCACCATAAGACGGTTCAATAGGACTGCAGGACTAAAGAGAATGACCTGGTCAAGTCACTCCAAATTTAGTCCCTGCGCCCATGTCTGCCCAGGCGCTCCCAGCCGACGTGGCCAGGAGCACCTCGGACACGACGAGGACGACTACCAGTCGTATTGCACCGTCTGCTGCCAGAAGGCAATGGGTTGCTGCTACTGTGCAGCAAAGCCGTACCGCGTCTGCCAGCACCCAGGAGACATAGGGTGACGGTTACCTGAGCTGGCTCCATGCTTGCCGTGGTATGGTGTCTGCACAGGTAACTCATGAAAAAAGGCGCGAAATGATTGTCTGCCCTTGCTTTCACGGAGGGAGGGAGGGAACGGGGGCCTGACGACACGTACCCAGAACCACCCGCGACAATGTTTTAGCCCCATCAGAGTGCTCCATTGTGAGTGCTCTGGACAGCACTCTCAGATGCCCGATTGTTTGCCATTGCTCTGACGCTGGGAGGGGCGCTTACAGGGTTGGCTTCAGGGAGCTAAAATCAACAAAGGGGGTGGCTTTACATCAAGGAGTATTTCAGGCAGGACTTCACGGAGGGTTCCAATAAGAAATGGTGCACCTAAGTTATTGTCGTTATTGGAACAAGAAGGTTAGCCTGGCCTCTGATTGATACATGGCTAGATTTACCTCGCTGCACCTTCTCTGTAAGTGACTGCAGTGTGATCTAGAAGAATGAGTCCCCTAGACAGGGGAGGGGGGGAAGCAAATCTGGTCTATTTCTTGTTTTGATCCACTCCATCTATCTTTTTCATCTTTGGCTGGCAGCAGACGGTGCAGAAGGACTGCATGCCATCCACATCTCATGGCTGCTCGGCAGAAGATGGTACAGTACGTCTGCTAGCAGTCCGTATCGCCTGCCCGCTCACCATAAGACGGTTCAATAGGACTGACTGCAGGACTAAAGAGAATGACCTGCTCAAGTCACTCCAAATTTAGTCCCTGCGCCCATGTCTGCCCAGGCGCTCCTGATCGACCTCACAGAGGCGACCAGGAGCACCTCAGACATGACAATGACGGCTACCAGTCGTACTGTACCGTCTGCTGCCACAAGGCAAGGGGTTGCTGCTACTGTGTAGCAATGCCGTACCGCGTCTGCCAGCACCCAGGAGACATAGGGTGACGGTTACCTGAGCGGGCTCCATGCTTGCCGTGGTATGGCGTCTGCACAGGTAACTCAGGAAAAAAGGCGCGAAATGATTGTCTGCCCTTGCTTTCACGGAGGGAGGGAGGGAACGGGGGCCTGACGATATGTACCCAGAACCACCCGCGACAATGTTTTAGCCCCATCAGGCATTGGGATATCAACCCAGAATTCCAATGGGCAGCGGAGACTGCGGGAACTGTGGGATAGCTACCCACAGTGCAACGCTCCGGAAGTCGACGCTAGCGTCAGTACTGTGGAAGCGCTCCACCGAGTTAATGCACTTAGAGCATTTTCTGTGGGGACACACACACTCGAATATATAAAACCGATTTCTAAAAAAACCGACTTCTATAAATTTGACCTAATTTCGTAGTGTAGACATACCCTCAGTGCACTGAAGCAAGCTCAGCTCTCAGGTTCATTTACAATCAGTACTTGAACTGCAGGGCTGGGGGAGAAGGGATGGATGGTTTTCACCTCCTGTTTTTAAAATGGTAGCAGTAGCAAATGGAAATCTGGCATAGTCACCTATACTACCATCTTTCCCCATGCCCAATTTGGTCACTGACAGCATTAGGCCATATTCAGGAGGATATGTCTCCTCCCCATTCAAAGAAGGGGTTTGCCCTGGTGTTGCTGACCAAATATAACCTCTTCCCACACTGCTGTGGAGTGTGTTGTTTACCAGCTGGTGCCCTGCCTTCAGAGGTGACTACATTTCAGTGACCTTTGTGGCTAAAAAAAGTCACAGAATGGAAAGAGCTAGAGAGACATCAAATGGTGTGATAATTACGTCCCTACTCCTGCAAACATTTATGCACATATTAAGTAATTTTACACATGTGAGTAGTCCCATTAAACTCACTGGGACTACTCACTTGTGTAAAATTGCTTATGAGCATGAGTATTGGCAGGATCATGGCCTATGTTACAATTACGTTCCATTTATATCTCTTTCTAAATTAGACTAATGAGATTTTAAATATTGCATCAATGTTAATTTTAATCATAGATTCATAGAGTTTAAGGTCAGAAGGGATCATTAGATCATCTAGCCTGATCTCCTCTATAACACAGGCCAGAGAATCTCTCCCAGTTATCCTTGCACTGAGCCCAGTGTTTTGCGTTTGATTAAAGCATATCTTCCAGAAAAGCACCTGCTACTTAGCCAGTTTTTAATCCATTTAACATGTTCTTTATTGCTACTATATTTTGCTAATTTTTAAATCAGACTATCATGTGGTACTTAGACACCTTACGTAAGTCTTAAAAGCTAGCTACAGACAGCCCCGCAACCTGAAGCAAATACTCACCAACAACCACATACCACACAACAGAACCACTAACCCAGGAACTTATCCTTGCAACAAAGCCCGTTGCCAATTGTGCCCACATATCTATTCAGGGGACACCATCACAGGGCCTAATAACATCAGCCACACTATCAGAGGCTCGTTCACCTGCACATCCACCAATGTGATATATGCCATCATGTGCCAGCAATGCCCCTCTGCCATGTACATTGGTCAAACTGGACAATCTCTACGTAAAAGAATAAATGGACACAAATCAGATGTCAAGAATTATAACATTCATAAACCAGTCAGAGAACACTTCAATCTCTCTGGTCACGCAATCACAGACATGAAGGTCGCTATCTTAAAACAAAAAAACTTCAAATCCAGACTCCAGCGAGAAACTGCTGAATTGGAATTCATTTGCAAATTGGATACTATTAATTTAGGCTTAAATAGAGACTGGGAGTGGCTAAGTCATTATGCAAGGTAGCCTGTTTCCTCTTGTTTTTTTCCTACCCCCCCCCCCCGATGTTCTGGTTTAACTTGGATTTTAACTTGAAGAGTGGTCAGTTTGGATGAGCTATTACCAGCAGGAGAGTGAGTTTGTGTGTGTATGGGGGTGGGGGGGATGTGAGAAAACCTGGATTTGTGCAGGAAATAGCCCAACTTGATTGTCATGCACATTGTGTAAAGAGTTGTCACTTTGGATGGGCTATCACCAGCAGGAGAGTGAATTTGTGTGGGGGGGTGGAGGGTGAGAAAACCTGGATTTGTGCTGGAAATGGCCCACCTGATGATCACTTTAGATAAGCTATTACCAGCAGGACAGTGGGGTGGGAGGAGGTATTGGTTCATATTCTCTGTGTATATATAAAGTCTGCTGCAGTTTCCACGATATGCATCTGATGAAGTGAGCTGTAGCTCACGAAAGCTTATGCTCTAATAAATTGGTTAGTCTCTAAGGTGCCACAAGTACTCCTTTTCTTTTTGCGAATACAGACTAACACGGCTGTTACTCTGAAACCTATATAAATGTAATGTACTTATCAAACTTGAGATCTCATCAAAGAATGAAATCAGGTTTGACTGACAAGACATATCCTTCATAAAACTATGTTGATTGGCATTAATTACATTCTTATCCTTAATTCTGTATCAGTTGAATCCCATATGTTACGAATTACACCTGGTAGGACACGCACACAAGTGCTACGAATTACACCCGGTAGGACACGCACACAAGTGCTACGAATTATACCCGGTAGGACACGCACACAAGTGCTACGAATTACACCTGATAGGACACGCACACCAGTGCTGCGAATTATACCTGATAGGACACGCACACCAGTGCTGCGAATTATACCTGATAGGTCACGCACAGTTCGAATCTAGGCTGAGGCACAGAAACAAAGTCCACAACTGCAGAGTTCCCAAAAGACACTAAGTTTATTACGCTCGAGCGTGGTGCCCCCCTGCTAGCCAGGAGGGGACCCTGAATGCAAATTATACAAAGGTTATATACCTTTTAGCAAAGCATTTTGCCCTCGTGCATCAGAAACCTTAGCCAATAAACAAACCCTTGTCTTATCTACCACTTATCCCTGCTTGGTGCATTCCTCGTGCTATACCAGTATGTTAATTACACAGCATGGTCCTAAAGCTATGCATCAGTAACTTTTATTATCAGGATGGGAGGCCTCACATCAAGGCCAAGAGACAGGGAGTTAGAGACTGACAAAAACCAGATACTGGGAGTCAAGGCAGGCTGGAGACAAGGAGGAGGATTTTCACAGGGATTCGATATCTAAGGATTACTCCTCCTGGTGTATGATGTGCTGGCATTTAAACAATGGTGGGCCCCAAACCAAAATGGAGTCACATGTGCTAACTTTTCCTTAACAGTCCTCCCTTTTTTTTTTTTGTACGTCAATAAGCTATATCGGGGCTGAGTAACCGCGCTGCAGGGTTAGCAACTGCCAACAGCATATACTGCAGCATTGTAGGCATACAAAAAATAACGCAAAAACAATAACAATCAAAAAAAGTAAATACAAAATACGCCGTCCCCAAGTCCCCACATCTGGTAGTCATGAGGTGAGCCAGTCCCAGACCTCCTGGAATCCGGCGCTGGTAGTGTTGAGGCTGATGTGGTGGAATAGGGCTGCCTGTTGCTTGAGGATGTGGATGTCAGTTTCCACCCTATGATGCTGATTTACAAATACGCAACAGCTTGAATTGACCAGAGCACAAACCCCACCCTGATTTGCAAGGAGATAATCCAGGGCTAGGCGGTTTTGCAATGTAGTTTGGGATAGCTGGGTGACTTCAATTTGAAGGGCAGAGAGAGCATCTGCAGTAGCATTTGCCATTAGTTCCAAAGCAGCTGAAATGTTAACTATAGCTTTTTCCAGCTCGCTTACTCCCAACCATGGCAAAAACCAACGCACAAAGGAGTGAAAGCCTTTGGGCCGATAAAAAAGGGGGTTTAAAGGAATACTTCGTCGGTCCCTCCATACTAGATTGCGGATCTCTCCCCGGGTCAGGGTCTGGTGTACTGTCACGGCGGGTACTATAGCCCCTAAGGTACATGTACCACACCATCCTGCTGGGAGAACCTTATAGGCTGTGTGATTGCATAACCAATACCAGCCAGACCCCTCGGGGACTGGCCACGGGGTTCTGGAGTAGGTAGAGGGGCCTCCCGCACCAGAGCTGATTTGGGTGGTGTCCTTGCACCCTACAAAATTCCCTACAAAAACTGTATTTTCTATGCCCTTACGTCGTGACACACATAAAGCATAATTACCCTGGGCCACCATATCAATAGACCATATTTGGATTGTAACATTTCAATTAAATGTAGTGTTTGCCCATAGCTTGGTTTGGAGCGTTCGATTAAGGGGGATAGGTACCCCTACCAACGGGACTCCCTGACCTAAATATGTGGGGGTATGAATACAAATCCAACACTGCGTTCGATTTACACCCTGTTTGATAGCACGGGTTAAATTTAAAAAGCTATTACCCTCCCATCCTTGTACTGGACTTGGGAATAGGGAGAGGATCCCCCAGGCAAACCATACCAATATCGACATCCTCCCCTGTACCATACAAAAAACACTACCCCCAATGTAAGTCCAATAAACAGGAACACAAAAAGTCCTGGTGGGCTATGAAGGTCCCAGTAGCTGGAAAGCTCAGTCCATGGGTTGGTTGTAGTGTTCATTCGTGAAGTGGCTCGTCTGCTGGCTCGCCAGGGTCAGGTGGGGGTTCTGTTGCCAACTTGACGTAGCTATGGTGAATCCAGGAACCTTTACCTGCAACTTTTAAAGCAGAATAAGTACATAACAGAACCTGGTACGGCCCCTCCCATCGGGGTTCCAGGGGGTCGGTGCGGGGGATCTTTTTTACCATTACCCAATCCCCTGGCTTAAAGGAATGAACTTGTAACCCTAAGGGGGCAGTTTGAAACAACTGAGCTTCAGACTGGTTGTCAGTCAGCTCCTTTTGCAGTCTAGCAACATATCTGGCCAAAGTTTCATTTCCATCCAAGAGGCTAGCATGTACAGGAACATAAGTTCCCGGGATCAAAGCTGGTCTCCCAAACAGTACCTCAAATGGGGACAGGCCTAGGGGCATGCGTGGCGTTCGTCTTATATGCCATAAAACTATAGGCAAGGCCTCTGGCCACTTAAGTCCAGTTTCCTTACAAAACTTTGCTACCATTGTCTTTATTGTTCGGTTCATGCGCTCCACCTGACCTGCAGACTGGGGGTGGTACGGGGTGTGTAATTGTCGAATAATCCCCAAGCACCGGTACAGTTCCTCCAAAATCTTTGCAGTAGTGTGAGCCCTGATCTGAATCAATGACTTCAGGGACACCAAACCTGGGTACAATGTCTTTCATTAAGAACTTGACCACAGATCTTGCATCTGCCTTTCTGGTTGGTATTGCTTCAGGCCATCCGGAAAGTTGGTCCACTATAACAAGGAGGTGGTGAAACCCTGAGCATTTGGGCATTTCTGCGTAGTCCATCTGCAAGCGCTGAAACGGGAAGTTTGCCCAGGGTCTCCCCCCTTTTGAGTTGGCATCGAGCCGAGTCTTAGCAGAGAAGGCCAGGCAAGTAGGGCAGGAGCCAAGAACTGTAGAGCTTCAGCCTTTGCGGCTGAATCAGCTAATGCATTGCCCTGAGATACAACACTGTTAGACTGCCTGTGCGCATAACAATGAACCACCGCCACCTGACGAGGGGCCTGAATAGCTTCCAAAAGGGCAGAGATTAGAGGGCCATTAGCGATTTTTGTGCCTGAGGAGGTTAAAAATCCTCGTTGCTTCCAGAGCTGGCCTGTAGCATGACAAACCCCAAAAGCATACTTAGAGTCTGTATAAATGGTAACAGTTTTTCCTGAAGACAATAAGCAAGCCCTGGTAAGCGCGTGTAACTCTGCACCCTGGGCGCTGAAGGAAGGTGGTAGGGGGGCAGCCTCGATAACGTCTGCCTGAGAGGTAACCGAATAGCCCGAGACCCGGTGGCCATTTAAATAGTACGAGGACCCATCTGTGAAAAGAAGTAAATCGGGCTCTACTAAAGGGGAGTCCGCTAAATCCGGGCGGGGCTTACCATTCTGCGCGACGACATCCATGCATACATGGTGAGGGGTACCGTCCTCTGGGAGGGGTAGCATTGTGGCTGGATTGAGGATGTTACAGCGGCGTAAAGTAACGTTGTCAGCGGCCAACAGGATTAGCTCATATTTATGAGCCCGCTGTGGAGACAATGCCTGTGTAGAATGCTGTTTTAAAAGAATTTCAACCTCATGAGGGACCCAGACAGTCAGAGGGTGCCCCAAAACAATAGGTCGTGACCGTTCAACCATGACAGCAGCAGCAGCAACAGACCGTACACAGGAGACAGAGCCCTGAATCACAGGGTCCAGTTGTACTGAATAATAGGCTACGGGGCGTGGGCGACCCCCCAGGTATTGCAAAAGGACGCCGCTAGCCACTCCCTGCCGTTCATGAGTGAAAAGAGAAAATGGTTTACCGTAATCCAGGAATTCCAAGGCGGGCGCAGAGATCAGAGCCTTTTTGACGGATTTAAAAGCATTTTTCATTTCCGGGGTCCAGGAGACAGGATCGAGGGTCAGTGTTGTAGTGGCTTGAACTAACGGTTTTACCAATTCTCCGAAAGCCACAACCCAGGGTCGACAGAACCCCGCAGCCCCCAGGAAAGCCCGTAACTGCTTTTTTGTAGTCGGACGTGGGTAATCCTGGATTGCCCGCACCCTATCAGGGGATAGTAAGCGCTCCCCAGGTCTAATTACAAAACCCAAATAAATTACCTGATTTAGGCACAGCTGCAACTTGGATGGGGAAGCACGATGACCCTTATTAGCTAATGCAGTACGCAAAACAACAGAGTCAATTAAACATGCGTTATAATCTGAGGCAGCGATTAGCAAATCATCCACATACTGAACCAGGACAGACGAACTAGGCAAAACAATGTCTTTTAAATCCTCGGTGAGAATTCGGGAAAAAATAGTAGGGGATCCTGAGAACCCCTGGGGAAGACGCGTCCATGTTAGCTGCTGACCCTTCCAGGTAAATGCGAATAAATATTGAGAATCAGGGTGCAAAGGAATACTGAAAAATGCTGCACACAAATCTATGACAGTAAAGCAAGTGGCTGACTGAGGAATTAGCGTTAGAATAGTGCTTGGATCAGGGACAACTGGATGGGGGGTTATAACATAACCATTTATAGCCCGAAGATCCTGAACAAATCGATAGACTGGACGCCCGTTTGGTCCCGGTTTAGGCTTCCTTACTGGAAGAATGGGAGTATTACAGGGCGAACTGCAAGGGACTAAAACCCCCTGAGTTAAATAACTGTCAATAAGGAGTGAGATGCCTTCTTCCGCCTCCCTCGGCAAGGGGTATTGTTTTACGGACGGAGGCGGTCCGCCCCGTTTTCAGACTCACTGGAACTGCTGATTTAAGAAGACCCACATCAGTAGGATTTGTGCTCCACAAAGCGTGGGGAACACTGGACAATTCAGAAGGGACACCAGGAATAGGTGTAACCGATGTCATAAGAGAAGCAACCGCCGAGTCCGGGACGGACATGCGGAGCCCCTCGGGGGCGCAATATATATGTGTCCCCAATTTGCCCAGCACATCCCGCCCGAGGAGGTTTGCGGGGCCCTCCGGCATTACAACAAATCTACGTGATAGCTTTAAAGAACCAAGCTCGATAGGGACAGGGTAGGATAAAGGGGCCGGGCAGGGATTACCTTCTATACCCTGCACCCAAACCTTGGTATCGGACAGAGAGCCCGGAACAAAAGTTAAAGTGGAGAGAGTGGCCCCAGTATCTACTAGAAAAGGCACAAGGTGTTCCCCAACCTTTAAATAAATTTGTGACTGTAATCCCAAGTCCCATTCCAACTCTCCCAAAGTCCCCAAAACCTCCGCCTCTAGTCACTGGGGGTTAACAAGGTTCTGGGGGGCGTTAGGGGGAAAAGAAGGATTAGCCTCTACCTGGCTCTTTCAAGGAGCCCCTTGGGGAAGCAGGGGACACTCCCTCCTCCAGTGCCCTGGTTGTTTACAATAATTACAATTCCCCTCCCTTATTCTATCCCAACCTTCCCCTCCTCCTGTCCCCCATCCATGCCCCCTTCCCCTCATCTCTCCGCGCCTTCGCCAATGCTGGTTTCCCGAAGGAGCCTGCAAGGCAGCAGCTAACATACTTACTTTCTCCTTCTTTTGTTTACGTTTTTCCTGTGCTTTTTCCTCGTCCCTGCCGTTAAACACAAAGGTGGCCAGGCGGACAACCTCCTGGAGGGGTTTTCCTGGCCAATCGGGCACATGCTTAGAAAAATATTTTTTTATATTTGATGCTGCCTGATTAACATAAAAGGAGACCATCATAGGACGGTTTTCCTCTGCCTCAGGGTTTATACCGCCCCCATATACACGAACTTGCTTGGACAACCGGGCCAAAAAGGCGGAGGGGTGCTCAGTAAGCTCTTGCTGACATTCATGAATTTTAGACCAGTTAGCCGTTTTACTACCAGCTTTACGTACAGCTTCTAAAAGGCCGTTTCTACCTGCCTTTAAAAGGCCCATTTGAGTAGGCACATTAGGATTCCAATTGGGATCAGTCAGGGGCCAAGAAGCCCGGGTACTATCCTCCCCTGCCCAATGCCTATTAGCATCCAGAATGGAATATTTTTCGTCAGGGGTAAAAAGTGTGTCCAGGATTACCTGGACATCTCCCCATGTAGGATTAAATGCGGTAAATACAGACCGAATGGTTTGCAGAACCTTCTCTGGATCGTCACGCAGGCGAGGCACCTGCTGTTGCCATGTTACTAAATCGCCTGGGCCAAAAGGGCGGTGAACATAGGGAAAAGCAAACTGTTCACTTCCGTCCGTATTATGAGTAACAAGGGGTTGCTGAATGAGGGGAGCTTGCAGAGTAACCGGTGGGTCAATGGTGGGCCCGCACGGGCAGGGGGGTGGCGAGCAAGGAGATGATAGGCATAAGTCAGAAAGCCGAGGGTAAGCCGGGGGAGGGGCAGAAACAGGCCGGGGAGGAGAAGAAACAGGCATAGCACAGAGCGGGGCTGAAGACCCCTGAGATAGATAGGAAAAGGAGGAGGAAAGAGGACATCCTTTCGCACGCGCATAAGCCCAGTTGTCCCATACATACCAATAATCCATTTGGGCTGGAGCTTTGTCCTCCAGCCTTCTTCTAAGCGTTGTTAATGTATCCCCAGCAAAGGACCCATCCGGTGGCCATTCAACAGATGTTTGAGTTGTTAGTGCTGGCCACTCAACCTTACATAAAATAACAGCTTTCTTTCTGCCTAACCCATGGGTGCCAGAGATATTCCCCCAATTCTCAAGAATTTCAGCTAAAGGGGTCCCCTTACTTACACTCTGCCCAGAACCCATAATGGGCTACCAAAAGAACACAAAATGTGCCACCTTATCGCCTAAGCGACGGCTCACACCCCCCCCTCCTCGGAGTTCTCAAAGGTGAACTCACCCTGTGCCGGCTGGAGCTGTCCGAGAGGAGGAGTGTAGTCTCGCTTGTTGGGGCGAGCCTAGCGTCCCTTCGTGGTCGCCAAAACTGTTACGAATTACACCCGGTAGGACACGCACACAAGTGCTACGAATTACACCCGGTAGGACACGCACACAAATGCTGCGAATTATACCTGATAGGACACGCACACCAGTGCTGCGAATTATACCTGATAGGTCACGCACAGTTCGAATCTAGGCTGAGGCACAGAAACAAAGTCCACAACTGCAGAGTTCCCAAAAGACACTAAGTTTATTACGCTCGAGCGTGGTGCCCCCCTGCTAGCCAGGAGGGGACCCTGAATGCAAATTATACAAAGGTTATATACCTTTTAGCAAAGCATGTTGCCCTCGTGCATCGGAAACCTTAGCCAATAAACAAACCCTTGTCTTATCTACCACTTATCCCTGCTTGGTGCATTCCTCGTGCTATACCAGTATGTTAATTACACAGCATGGTCCTAAAGCTATGCATCAGTAACTTTTATTATCAGGATGGGAGGCCTCACATCAAGGCCAAAAGACAGGGAGTTAGAGACTAACAAAAACCAGATACTGGGAGTCAAGGCAGGCTGGAAACAAGGAGGAGGATTTTCACAGGAATTCAATATCTAAGAATTACTCCTCCTGGTGTATGATGTGCTGGCATTTAAACAATGGTGGGCCCCAAACCAAAATGGAGTCACATGTGCTAACTTTTCCTTAACACATATTAACTTTTACATTATTTTGCCCAGAGTTTGTTAGGTTAACCTTACCCATCATCCCAGTGCAGACCCAAGTCATCCCACTTGTCCTTTTTGAATACTGGCACAACATGAGCACTCTTCTAGTCTTCCAGAATTTCCCCAGTACTCCATTAAAAATTAACATAAGCAGGCCAGAGACCTCCTAAGCCAATTCTTTTAGGACTCCTGGATACAAATTAGGCAGGTTTGCTGACTCAAAAATGTTAATCCCTTTAAGATGTTGCTTAACATTCTCCTTAGTTACTAATGCACTGGGATGTACTCTATCATCCTCATGTGATATGAATGCACCATCTTGTTTCTTTCCAAATACAGAACAGAAATATTTATTGTACACTTCTGCCTTTTCTTAACATTGTTAACAATCTTACCATCTCCATCTAATTATGGGCCTATAGCATTGCTAGGATTAATTCTGTTCCTAATATACATTAAAAGCTCCTTATTGTCTTTAGCCAGTCATATTTTTTCCTGATGCATTTAGCTTCCCTTATCAATTTTCTACAATTCATAACTTCTAATTTATATTGATTGGTACCTGTTTCTCCTTTTTTCCATATATTAGATATTGCTGCCTTCACTTCACCACTGAACCAGGATGGGCTTTTAGCCAAATGGAACTTTGTCTTTTTAAGTCATCTAATAAACCCTTCCTAAAGAACTCCCACTTTTCATTCACATTTTTCAGTTTTAATTTTATACCAATTTCACTCATAATTTTCATCAAATTTGGAAAATTATCCCTTTTGAAGCACTGAGTGTGTGTGTGTGTGTGTGTATGTGTATATATATATATATATAAACAAACTGGCTGGGACTGTTCTCTGTTTGCCCATATTGAATATAATCAGGTCACGATCATTGATCCCTCTGCAATCATCAACTTTCGGTTCAGTGATTAATTTACCTTTATCCAACACAAGGAGTTCCACAATATAGTTACATTAGGTTTGGGGCAATAACTTTTGTGTTAGGAACTTACCAATAATTTTTAGAACCTCTAATGATGTTTTAGTACTGTCTCCATGAGTCCTCCTGCACATATCTTCCTGAAGTTACCCATAACAACACAGTTTTTCTTTGCACACATTACAGATAGATGCTTAAGATGTAACTCATAGTTTCCTCCGGTGTGGTTTGTAACAGACACCCCACCAATACCCCCTCTTGGGCTTTGTTAGTTAGCACATAAATGCACACACATCCAAGATCCAGTAGTTCTGAGTTATCAATAACTCTAAAACAGGTAATGGTGTCTTTCATGTAGCATACCTCCCACCTCTTTGCCCTCTCTATCTTTCCTGAACAGTTTATTACCAGTGATTTTAACAGTCCAATCACACAAATCATCCCACCAAGTTTCACAAATGCTAATTATATCAAAGTTTCTTCCCATCAATGGGAATTCCCAATTTCTTTTGTTTAATTCACAGAGTCCCAGCTTTGGTATATCAGCAATTTAAAAATGTCTTCTTTTCTCATTCATTGTCACATTGATTCAATTTGTTAATTATATGCTGAGTTTGAACCACATCTGCCTCCTTAGCCCCCTCCAGGCCCTGCTCCCTCCCTCCTCCATCCCTGATGAGATCCAGGGAGGCAGAGGAAAGGAAATGTCCTTCGAGTAGAAGCTATATAGACCAGATCTGATGGGAAAAACTCTACAAGTTTCTGACCCCCCTGGAGCCATCATACAGGTTTGCCACAAGGCAGAATCTGCCCATCCTGAATCCAGTACGGTCCCTGTGAAGTTCTCACTCCCCCGTCTGTTTGACCTTCCCCTCTCCTCATCCCAGAAGCAGGGAGTGTGTGGGGTACTCACTGGTAGCCAATGGGAAAGAGGTGCCTCTCAATAGGTCCATCAGCATCCCACAGCTGTTGATCTTGGTGAAGTCAATCATCATGTTGATGGCATTAGATTCAAGGACAACCATAAAAAGAAAAGGAGTACTTGTGGCACCTTAGAGACTAACCAATCTATTTGAGCATAAGCTTTCGTGAGCTACAGCTCACTTCATCGGATGCATACTGTGGAAAGTGTAGAAGATCTTTTTATACACACAAAGCATGAAAAAATACCTCCTCCCACCCCACTCTCCTGGGGGGAGGTATTTTTTCATGCTTTGTGTGTATAAAAAGATCTTCTACACTTTCCACAGTCTGCATCCGATGAAGTGAGCTGTAACTCACAAAAGCTTATGCTCAAATAAATTGGTTAGTCTCTAAGGTGACACAAGTACTCCTTTTCTTTTTGCGAATACAGACTAACACAGCTGTTACTCTGAAAGGACAACCATGAATTTCTCCTCAAAGAGGATGCCCTCAAAGTTGATGTCGACCGTGCAGGAGATCAAACCTGTCCTCCTTGAAGCTCTCTGCCTCAGCTAGCAATTAAATGCAAACTCTTCATTAGTGATAAAAAATGGTGTTAATGCTAATTATGTCTCTGTAGAAGTGGTTTTATCAAAGTGCATTTGATTTCACACATTTAGAATCCCCCAGGTATTTAGGTTTGCTTGTTTTCATGAAAAATGAGCAGTTTTACAGACTGAAGGAGAGATATGGTGGCTGCAATTACAGTGTTGCCAACTCTTGTGATTTCATTGAGTCCTGAAGATAGATCGGGATGGGCAAACTTTTTGGCCAGAGGACCACATCTGGGAATAGAAATTGTATGACAGGCCATGACTGCTCACAAAATTGGGGTTGGGGTGCGGGAGGGAATGTGGGCTCTGGGGTGGGGCCAGAAATCAGGAGTTCAGGGTGCAGGAGGGGGCTCTGGCTGGGGGTGCGGGCTCTGGGGATGAGGGGTCTTGGGTGCATGAGGGTGCTCCAGGCTAGGTCCAAGAGGTTCAGAGGGGGATCAGGGCTGGGGGCAGGGGGGTGGGGCAAGGGCTCTGACTGGGGGTGTAGGCTCTGGGGTGGGGCTGGGGATTTGGGGTGCAGAAGGGTGCTCTAGGCTGGGATTGAGGGGTTCGGAGGGTGGAAGGATCAGGGCTGGGGCACAGGGAGAGGCTCGGGGTGCAGGCTCTGGGCGGTGCTTACCTCAACCGGCTCCAGGAAGTAGCTGCATGTACCCTCTCCAGCTTCTACGCAGAGGCATAACCAGGTGGTTCCGCACCCTGCCCCAACTGCAGGCACAGCCCCTGCAGCTCCCATTGGCTGTGGTTCCCCTACACCTAGGAGCTGGAGAGGGCCGTGTCACTGTTTCCGGGAGCTGCGTGGAGCGGACCCTGACTCTGCTCCACAGCTGGAGCAGGGCAAGTCCCAGACTTTGCTCCCCAGCAGGAGCTCGAGGGCCAGATAAAAGCGGCCCAATGGGTGGTAGTTTGCCCACCCCTAAGATAGATAGTATTTTTCTTAAAGCCTCAGTTTCTGGAGTGAAGTGATTATGGAAGAATCTCAGCTTCCATTAAACAAACAAACAAACATTGCTCCTAGCTCTCACCGTTGAAGAGAAGTTAAAAATATGATCCGACTGTAACCTAAAGGCTCAAACGCCAGACGGTAAATAAAAACCTCCCAACTCAGTTTTAAACCCACTTCAGGGTTTGGCAGCCTGGCTCGGGATTGTGGAGCTCTGGTCTGTCTCTGCCGCAAAGAGCGGCCCCCAGGGTGCGGGCGGCAGGCAGCACCGCCGGGGGGACCACCAGGGCCCTGCAGCTCTGAGGGGGCTGCACAGGGCCCGCTCTGGGATGTGCCGTTCAGGGCCTGGCACGATGGGGCCCTGGCCTGCAGGCCCTACCCTGAGACAAAGAGCAGCCCCGGCTCCCGCCCGCGGGGAAGGCCTGGCTCGCAGGCTGCCTCCGCCGTCTCCGCTGGGGGCGCTCGGAGGCGCGGCCGGGGGCCCCGGCTCACCCCCAGGGCGGCGCGGCAGGCCCTGGGGGCAGGGGAGCCCCGTGACGCAGGCAGCAGCCACGCGCACGGCGAGGCCAGGCCCTGGCATTCGCGCCGCCGGCGGCTTTCCCGCCCGCCAACCAGCTTGGGGGGGGGGGGGGAGAGTGCGTCACTGCAACGCGCCGAGAGGGGGATGACGTCTAACGACAGCGCCGGTCCCGAGGGGAGGAGGGAGCGGCGGCGGATTGAAAATGGTCTGGGGCGGTAGAGCGCGGGACGGGGCAGCGGGGCGAGGTGAGGGGCCCCCTGGGCCGCGGGGCAGGAAGCTGTAGGTGGGGGCGGGGGACATGTGCTCCCGCTCCTTGCTGCTAGAGGCCCCCGCTCGAGGTGGGGAGACGCCCCCTCCCTCCCGCCGGGGTCCGGCTCCCGGGAGAACGGGCTGGAGATTGGGGGCGGGGCTGGAGGGGGTCTGAGCCCTAGCGGGAGGCTGTGAGCAGCGCCCCCAGTATCCATCCCCCTGGAGGGGTCTGAGCCCTAGGGGGAGGCTGTAAGCAGCGCCCCCAGTATCCATCCCCCTGGAGGGGTCTGAGCCCCAAGGGGGAGGCTGTGAGCAGCGCCCCCAGTATCCATCCCCCTGGAGGGGTCTGAGCCCTAGGGGGAGGCTGTAAGCAGCGCCCCCAGTATCCAGCCCCCTGGAGGGGTCTGAGCCCCAAGGGGGAGGCTGTGAGCAGTGCCCCCAGTATCCATCCCCCTGGAGGGGTCTGAGCCCTAAGGGGGAGGCTGTAAGCAGTGCCCGCAATATCCAGCCCCCTGGAGGGGGTCTCAGCCTTAGGGGGAGGCTGTGAGCAGCGCCCCCAGTATCCACCCCCCTGAAGGGGTCTGAGCCCCAAGCGGGGAGGCTGTGAGCAGTGCCCCCAGTATCCATCCCCCTGGAGGGGTCTGAGCCCCAAGGGGGAGGCTGTATGCAGTGCCCCCAATATCTAGCCCCATGGAGGGGGTCTCAGCCTTAGGGGGAGGCTGTGAGCAGCACCCCCAGTATCCAGCCCTCTGGAGAGGTCTGAGTCCTAGGGGGAGGCTGTAATCTGGGCCCCCAATATCCAGCCCCCTGGATAGGGTCTCAGTCCCGGGGGGAGAGGCTGTAAGCAGGGCTCCCAATATCCGGCCCCCAATATCCAGCCCCCTGGAGGGGGTCTCAGCCCCACCACTCCCCGACAAACATAAAACCTTCCAGGATCCTGTCTCTCTTGGTCCCTTCAGCCGCTGGTGGTAATGTGAAAAGGAGTACTAGTGGCACCTTAGAGACTAACCAATTTATTTGAGTATAAGCTTTTGTGAGCTACAGCTCACTTCATCGGATGCATCCGATGAAGTGAGCTGGTTAGTCTCTAAGGTGCCCCAAGTGCTCCTTTTCTTTTTGCGAATACAGACGAACCCGGCTGCTACTCTGAAACTGGTGGTAATGTGCTTGTGTTCCCTGTGTCAGCAGCCACCATCTCAGCGGGAGCTATAGCATGAGCTATTTGGAGACAATCTCACATCTGGATAGTGTCTTCTTTCTCTTGCTGGACTGGTGCTTCCATAAACACGCCATACAGTCCATGCCATACAGGTTGTGTCCCCTAGAGATGGTTTTGTGCCCCTGCATTGGCTGCAGTCTAATTAAACAAAGGCTCTTTTTGCATCCTTCCCCCAACCCCCAAGTTATGTTTATTTGGAAAAGACTGTATTATTTCTATGCGAATGTGCAGTGTTATCAACTTTGGGGAAATTACAGCGTAGTCACCTTTGTCAGGGATCTGCCTTGGTTTACTCCAGCTCACATAGACATAATAAACATGCATTTTGCCTGTTTTCATGCATAAACATGAATATATCAGAAAGTGAGTTGTAGCAGTGTTATAACATGAGATTTTAATATTCACTTAGATGTTTCTATCTCTTTTCTTTCCAGTGGTTTCCTGAGATCACACTTCCTTTGGGGTATTGTAGAAAGACAGTTATGGCTGTCCCTCACTTACAACAGCCTAGCTTCCTATTGGTAAGTGCCAGTACAGATGGTTATAGGTTAGGAAAGTCTTGTGGTGATATTGCTTTTGACTAATGAATTGCCAAATAATCACTTGAAAATTTAATCCTCCACATATTAATTCCTGACAATTTATCTATAAGCAGAATGTATAGCATAAAATCTGAAAGCATTCTGTGGAAATGCACTGAGAAATTTCCAGCTCCTTTTCTCAAATACTCTAGTGTGTGTTGACCATTCTAAATGTCATGTAGTCTTATTTTCATAGAACTTAAATGGTCACAAATTGAGTACTTGCTCTTTAATTTAAAACTTGTAATGTAGATCCAAGTAGGTAAAAAAACCTGTATCTGAGATTTGTCTTGAGTTAAAAAATACTTATGTTTAGAGTAAATCTCATGATGGAAACAATGACAGCCCATTGCTTTTTCACAAGAGCAATATTTAACACTGTAACTAGAGAATTCTCTGCCAAGATCTTTGTAAGTGTTGCCCTTTTTACTTTCTCTTGAAGAAGTGATCTGATTTCAGTTTCTGTCCATAACAGGCCAGTTTGAAGGCAGATTGCATGAACAAGCCCTTTGCTCAGAGGTGTCATGATCTGGAGATAGTCATTGAAGATTTTCCTGCCAAGGTACAGCTACCTTTCATTGAATGTAGTCCAAGCTATGCCTCGGTGGAGTTATAAAAATATTATTTTAAAAATATTTCTCTTTATTCTGGCCTTTGTAAAGAGTTTTAAGATTCTTATGTGAAGTTTTATGAGTTCAGTAGTTTCCCAAAAGTTACCTAACTTTTCCAGTAGTTACAAAACTCCAAATTTTTAATTGATCACATTCTTAATCATACTTTTCATTCTCTACTGAAATGCCAAATATGAGGACACTAATATTTTAAGATGTGACACATGACTGATACTAACCAGTTGAGTTGGAACATAGTAGTCTAGGGATAAAGAATGAGGTTTTCTGCTACCTTAATCACTCTAAATTGAAAACTTTTATGGTAACAATATGATGTGCAGATCTGCTTACCCCATCTCAAAAAAGATACACTGGAATTGGAAAAGGTACAGAAAAGGGCAACAAAAATGATTAAGAGTATGGAACAGCTTCCATATGAGGAGAGATTAATAAGACTGGGACTTTTCAGCTTGGAAAAGAGACGACTGGGGGGGGATATGATAAAGATCTATAAAATCATGATTGATGTGGAGAAAGTAAATAAGGAACTGTTATCTAGGGGTCACCAAATGAAATTAATAGGTAGCAGGTTTAAAACAAAAGGAAGTATTTCTTCACACAATGCACAGTCAGTGTGTGGAATTCTTTGCCACAGGATATTGTGAAGGCCAAGACTGTAACAGGATTCATTAAAGAATTAGAGAAGTTCATGGAGGATAGGTCCATCAGTGGCTATTAGCCAGGATGGGCAAGGATGCAAAACCATGCTCTGAAGTATCCCTACCCTCTGTTTGCCAGAAGCTGGGTATAGGCAACACGGGATGGATCACTTGATGATTACCTGTTCTGTTCATTCCCTCTGAAGCACCTGGCATTGACCACTATTGGAAGACAGGGTATTGGGCTAGATGAACCTTTGGTCTGACCCATTATGGCCGTTCTTATGTTCAGTCTGTAAAATGATGGGAATCAAGGAATTAGAAAACAGGCAGAGTCTAACTTCACATCAAGGGGGGTGGAATATATGTTTGCATTTAAATTTCTTTAAATTATTTCCACTGAATGTTCTGCACATAGAAGTGTGCCCTGGAAATAAAAAAAATTATGCATATTTTGAGTGTAGTTGGTGGAAAATATTTCTTGCATTCAGATGTCTGAAATTAAGACTCTTCAGACAAAGAATCTACACCTGAACAGCAATCTTTCTTTTTTTAAAATTTTATTTATCTATTATGACTCCAACCCTTTTTCTGGTTGTTTTCCTGTAGGAACTGCATGCCATCTTCCCATGGCTAGTGGAGAATATTTTTGGTAGTTTGGATGGCATTATCATAGGTTGGAATCTTCGCTGTTTGCATGGAAGAGTGAATCCTACAGAGTATGCTATTGCGCTGGATTTCCTGGATCCCAGGTAAATGTGCCAACTTTAGAGCAGTGGAAAATTCATGGTGAATTAATAAACTAGTATTTGACACGTTTCCTCGTGTGTAAACATTCATCTACAAAAGGGGCCAAAAAAAAAAAGATGCTCACTGTTTTTCCTCATCCTTGCTTACAGTGGCCCGATGATGAAGCTGGTTTACAAACTCCAAGCTGAGGAGTACAGATATGAATTTCCAGTCTCCTATCTTCCAGTAAGTAACTGTTAAAGGTTATGTAAGAGAAAATTATTTTGGTGTTGCACCCATTGGAATGTTACTTACTCAGATACTCTGGGTTCAGCATAGGACCTGCCACTGTAGTATTTGAATTACTGTTTCATAGCATAGCAGGCTCTGGAGATGGGATTTCTAGATTGTTGATTGTTTCAGAGGGCTGTTAGAGGCAGAGCATTCATTGTCATGATGGATTTTTTAAGAAGTTGTGCTGTTAGTTTATGTTACTATCAGCAACTTTTGTGCTGTTCAACTAAGAAATTTCACTTCTCTTTTTTATTATTTGGCTGCCAAAATAGGCACTAGACTATTTTTGTCTTGATTACCAATGGATGGAGTTTAAAACTTCTCTTCCAAACTTGTTGGAAAGCATCCCCACCTCTAACAACATCTCATATCTCTCAGATGCTTCATTTCTGTAAGTTTAATGAAGATTAACTATCATCCTGGTTATGGAACATAACACTTTATGGTTGTAGGAAAACAGGTTTTCCATGGAAGCTTCATGAAATAACTTTTCCATTGCAACCAAATAGCCACAGTCTAGAACAAAGAACCAGTCATCTTTTTACAGTCCAATACAAGAATACATCCTCAAAAACTCATTCACATATTCTTAGTAGTCTGGTAGGTATCTCATTACTCCCTCTCTTTTCAGGGCCCTGTGAAGGCTTCAATGCAAGAACGAGTCCTACCAGAATGCTCACTATACCACAACAAAGTCCAGTTCCCTCCATCTGGAGGCCTGGGCTCGAACTTGGCCCTCAGTATCCTTTTGACAATTGAAGGGTTTACATTTTTTAATTCCTTTTAATATTTTAAGTGACTAAAACTGAGAAATCAAGATCCATTTCTGCTGTTTGCTTACTGTACTTAGCTGTACAGTGATGTGCCTTAGTCCAATGCTGCTATGTTCAGATTGCCATCACAGTAGAGGAATGTTTAGACTTAAACTTGTCATCCATTGAAATCTTGAATGTGTGAAAACTTCTAGGATGATATTCTGGCCTCATCGAAGTTGATGGCAAAACTCCCATTGACTTCAGTGGGCCCGGGATTTCAGCCCTTATGTTTCATAAATATTTCTAGGTTGTTTGTCTGGTATGGAGAAAAAACCTAAACTACTTGACAGTGTGTAATAAACACCTGGGAAGAGAGCAAGAGATCAAACCTGAACTTGCTGTTGAGCTCTAGAAAGTCTTCTAAAACTAGCACTGAGATACTGAAGATTTAAAAGGCCAATAAGTTCATATCATGTTTCCAATAAGCTGTACTTATTGTATCCTTGACTCTGTCTCTCCAGATCCTTTTGAATATTACATGTTTTACTTTGCAATAAGCCTTATCACACAAAGGGTAAGTAAATTTTATCCTTTTTTCCCTTTAAAGTGGCATCATTCTAGCAAACCATTTCTTCACTGCACTTTGAAAGCTTCCATCTTGTCTAAATGCAAGCACCTAGATAAACTAAATCTTGCACCTGTTGCTTGTAAATACCATTTGATATGATGAAAACATAGGCAGTGATTATACACATCTATATAATGGTACACATCTTCCTCTTCTCAGTGCTGCATTCCATCGTTGGTGGCTGAGGATGAATGAGGTATAGAAACTTCAGCTTTCTGTGCACTCTTACTTTATACCTGCTGAGCATGTTGATCATCTTTCGTACTTTGTTGTACAAACAATACACATGGCAGTCTTATACTGCGCACCAAACTTCCCTTGTTTTTAGCAGTCTCTAATGTTGCTGTCAGATGTGAAGTGTGATTCAATACACTGAATCATTGCAGAAGAGCTCATGAAAACGCAGATCTTTAAAGCTAGAATAGAACACTATGAACATCCAGTTTGATTTCTTGCATAACACAGGCCATAGAATTTCATCCAGTAATTCCTGCATCAGACCCAGAATGAGATTTATCAGGTCCTGAAATCCCTGTTCCCAGTGACTTATTGTAACAGTGTGTGTATTTACTTATTGTAGCTATATGGTGTGTGTATATATTCCAGAACTCTCCTACCACCCATCATGTCAGCCCTTCAAACAGCGCTTACTTCAGTCTGGTGGACACATACCTGAAATGGTTCCTTCCTACAGAAGGAAGTGTTCTTCCTCCACCTTCTTCCAATCCTGGCGGGGGCATCCCTTCACCTGCTCCTAGGTAATAACTTGGTAAATTTGCGTTATCCGTGCTAGACTGCATGGGCAGTGCTCACAAAAACTGGCTTGCTTCAATTATGAGTTCTCACCCCAGATATTGTAAGAAAATGCCACCATTTTTATATTGTGTGTATATGCATACATAAAATAAACATGATTGTACCTGTATAGTAGTCTTACAATGGAGGATATAATACAGGGGTCACTGAAAGCTGAGAAACTTTTCTCCTGAAAGTTTGCTGGCCTTTAGTAGTGGAGCCAGAGATGAGTTATAAATGTGGTTTGTAGCTGTTGGATTTTTTTCATTCAATACCACTAATTATGGCTCCTGCTGTGACTAGTGTGGGACACACTCACCATCCACCCAGGAGTGGCTTGTACCATTTAATGCATATGCCGTGCAGTCAGGGAGAAACTGAATTGGTCTTGGCTATAGCTGAAGGAACTTCTCACATTCTACCAATTTTGCTGACTCCAGACAATTTTGGCAAACAGTATCTTCTGTTTTAACTTTTTGACATTGCCAGCTTCAGTCTCTGCTGCTATAAACTTCCATGTCCTAGTTAAGAATGCGTCAGTGTTTCCTTGCAAGCTACCATTTGTTGTGGGTTTCTTACTTGATCTGGTATACAAAGCCTGGGTAGAATTTTTTATTTTACTATCCAGCGTACAAAAGGGTTATCAAAGTTTAGGTGGCAGACTATGCATAACTATATATGTTGATTTTATTGAGCCACAAACTGGGAAGGACCTGAGGAAAGAATTTCAACCTCTTACTAAAGTTTTTTGAGCCTCTGTGTAGTTTTAACTTATGCTCTTCAATTAGCCTTGCAAAATGGACATGAAAATTTACCAGCACATGCACAAAATCTACAATGATTAATAGGGATAAAGCTGGTATCTTACTCATCTGGGATGAGTGGGAATGTATAATTTTTGTAAAGATAATTCTGAATTTGGTATTTTTATGTATTATTTTTATCATCAAAAATGTTTATTTACTCAAATATATATTGTTGTGGCTTTTTTTAACAATGGCATTTTGAGTGCCTTCCAAAAGCTCTCTCTCAGGCTTTCTTCAACCTTAAACTGGATTAATAAAGTCTGTTAATGATTTAGCTGCCTAATGAAGGCCTAACCTCACAGTAAAGTTGAATAGGAGACAGGCTAAATTAAATAGTGTACTGCAGAATGTAGTGTGTGGTTTGCATAGTGACATTTAAAATAATAAATGAAAATAGGCACGGGACACTTACTAATGCTGTGGCTAGTAATTGCAACCTCTTGCTTAATTTTTAAAATTCTAATTACGTAGCTTTATTTAGCACAAACTCTTATTCAGTTTCTTTATGTCCTTGTGGTTACAATCTATGACCTCTGTCCCTGTACAGAGGCCCATTGACTTCGGTATTTATATAAACTTCTCTTTAAAGATCCCCAGCAGTGCCTTTCACTTCTTATGGCATACACCACACTAGTCTACTGAAACGGCACATTGCCCATCAGCCTTCAGTGAATGCTGATCCTGCTTCCCAAGAGATCTGGAGATCAGAAACAGTGCTTAAAGTGAGTCTGATTTATTTTCTTATATTTTTAAAGTTAGAATGGCTGAAAAAGCTTATTTGCAGGTAAATCTCTTTTTTCCTAACTAAAGATCCGCTTTCTTTTCCATTCCTTTCTACCTTGCAGTCTGTTAATGGAACTGAGCAGTGCAGCTGTTGTTTTCTATTAACATAATATAAAGAAACATAAGATAAAAAGGCACTGCTAAGTTGTTAAGCAATAGTTGTCACTCTTTGGATTTCAGGGGCCTGAGTCTCATCCAACTTACACCAGAATAAGTCGCTCCTTATTTAGGGAGAGAAATATGAGGAACTAAGAATTTATTCAAAACCTGATATCTTGCCCCAGTGCTAAACTGAAATATTGATTGTACAGTGTAATAGTGTGTACGCAGGATGTTTATGGGGAAGGATGATCTTGTGACTAATGAATAAAACACAGGACTGGGAGTTGGGAGTTTGTAGGTTTATTCCTGGCTCTGCCACAAACTTGCTGTGTGTCTCTGGGCAAGACACTTAATCTCTGCACCTCAGTTTGGGGGATAATACCTATCTTACAGGTGGTTATGAGAATTAATTCACAAATGTTCTGAGTTATTTGCATTTCTGTGATGACTTCTATCCAAAGTATTAACAATATTATGGGGAATCGCATGCTAAATTAGACCTAAGTTTAGACAACAAGCAAGAATCAATTTTTAAAAATAATTCCTAGAATTCAGGAGATAAGGATCTCATCTCTTCTCAAAAAATAAAATAAAATAAGCTGTCAGTGTAGCTTTATTTTGTGGTATAGTGATCATGATAATGTCTCTTTCAAATAAAGCTGCTCTTTGGTTGAGTGTAAGTGACACGGTTCTTGTTCATTTCCTCCCCCTCACTCCAGTCATCAGACAGGTAGTAGGAAAAAAAATTAAAATGCTTCCTTCCATTGCCACACCAAGGTCTTTGTGTAGACTGTAAGTTCTTCCAATCAGGGATGATGTCTAACACATTTTGGGTGCTTTCGCAATCTAAATAATAAAGCAGCAGTGTTGGGGAGTCATCCACTGAAGTCTGTGCCTGCATCTCCCGCACATGCTTTGCTCACCACTCTCTCTCTTGATTAACATATAATTGAATATTTTACTGGAATTGACGTATCTTGGCCTAAAGAAACTTAGCCTTATATTAGGTTTTGCTTCAAGGCTCTTATACTCTAAAGGATTAAACTGATCATTAGGGCTTTTATTCTTAAAGCAAGTTGGAAGGGAAATGAAAACAGATGGAAGAGTAAAAAAGAATAGGTTATTCTGCTAAGGTATTTGAATTCAGGGATGGATAAGTAATGCTTATAGGAAATGTGTGATGTGCCTGTTATGTTGTTCACCTGCAGCCTTTTCCCATCTCCCTTGAGAGAGAGACACACACACACACACACACATTCTTATTAAACAGACATGCCAGTTAATAAATTAAAGCCACTAAACTTGGATCACTGGTATTCCCAGAAAAAAGAACAGGAGTACTTGTGGCACCTTAGAGACTAACAAATTTATTTGAGCATAAGACTAAAAAAATTTATTTGAGCACATCTACCAATGTGATATATGCCATCATGTGCCAGCAGTGCCCCTCGGCCATGTACATTGGCCAAACCGGACAGTCTCTACGTAAAAGAATAAATGTACACAAATCAGACGTCAAGAATTATATGATTCAAAATCCAGTCAGAGAACACTTCAATCTCTCTTGTCACTTGATTATAGACCTAAAAGTCTCAATATTACAACAAAAAAACTTCAAAAACAGACTCCAACGAGAGACTGCTGAATTGGAATTAATTTGCTAACTTGATACAATTAACTTAAGCTTGAATAAAGACTGGGAGTGGATGTGTCATTACACAAAGTAAAACTATTTCCCCATGTTTATTTTTCCCCCCTACTGTTCCTCACCCCTTCTTGTCAACTGCTGGAAATGGCCCATCTTGATTATCACTACAAAAGGTTTTTTTTCTCTCCTACTGGTAATAGCTCACCTTACCTGATCACTCTCATTACAGTGTGTATGGTAACACCCATTGTTTCATGTTCTCTGTGTATATAAAATCGTCCTACTGTATTTTCCACTGCATGCATCTGATGAAATGGGCTGTAGCCCACGAAAGCTTATGCTCAAATAAATTTGTTAGTCTCTAAGGTGCCACAAGTCGTCCTGTTCTTTTTGCGGATACAGGCTAACACTCAGGTGAGTGTTCTGCTGGGTGAGCTAAAGGAGGAACTCTTCTTTCAATGTTTCAGAACTGTGTTTACAATTCCTCTGACTTTATGATCTATATGGTAGCTGTTGCTTGTCTTGTTACTTTTCTTGTATTTATACAAGGTGTTTTGACTTCTATTGTATAATAGTCTCCTAAGAACAAATAGAGAGAGAGAGTGTGTTCAGTGATAATGCAAGTAATGGCAGAAACATAATGGGCCTTAAAAATATTGAGAAAAGAAAACATATACCTTGGTGGGGTGGAAAGTGCTCTTGCACCTGTGGAACCACATTGAAACACAGTAGATGAGTTTGTAGGTGTGTAACTGTGAGAAGTTTTGGCCTCATAACCGCAACATGCAGTGTAATTATATGGATGTGTGATTGCAGATATTGTGAAATAATACTTTGGGATAGTATTATACTATGCGGATCACACTCATCTCACTAAATGTAAAAATTTAGTAAAGGTGAACTTGGAAAGAACGAAGTCTGTAAAAAGTGAACCGTCTCTAAGTACATGCTTTACACTATTTTACAAGTATAACTTAGTCTTTTGTTGAGTGATGTACAACAGGCTTCAATTTGGCCAGTCAGAGGCAGATTGTGGCTGGCTATTCCTGGATCTTCCCTCTTTTCCTCTAGCTGAGAAAACATTTGTTGTTTTACAGGTTTTTGTTGAAATGTGGCTTCACCATTACTCACTGGAAATGTATCAGAAAATGCAGTCCCCTCATGTCAAGGTAATAGCTTGTGCTTCATTTGTGGGTGTGTCTTGCTTGTTGGCTTCTTATCTTGGGATGAACCTTTATCACTTCCCATCTTATGGAGAACTTTTAAGTGGATGGTTACAAAGGAGTGTTCTTAAAAGCATACCTCAGAGCTTCTAAGCTGCAGTGATGAAAAGATGTGAAGATGCCTGTGTCATCTGCATTTGCCTTTGTTGCAATAGCTAAATATATATAAAGTTGACGTTGTGGAATGGTCATAACAATCAATGCTACTCATAGTAATTAGATCAGTAACTATTGGTAAGACTTCAGTACAAAATGCCCTGTTAAAATCCCACACAAAAATGTCAACATGGCCACACGAGACCTAAATTTGGTTTCTGCAGCTGATAGCGTTACTGAGGAGTTAGTCATTTGAAGATCCAGTGGCATGTTTTTCAAGAGCAAAGATTTTAGCCTAAATCCAATTTCAATGGGTTTTCATAAACTGTCTTTATAGTTTTAATTGGTTAAGGAGTCTATATTTCCTGTCCCAGAAACTGGCATTGTTAAATGTGCGCTGCATTTCAGTGGTGGCTGAAGTGCTTTCTGTGTATATGTAACTTTGGGATCTCTTATAGGATCTTACTTAAATAAGATATTACATTGATTACAAGCCATTTGTTCTAGCTGTTCAAGAATAAAACTGATGTGCTTAAAGGGGAACCTGGTATCAGAAGAGTTGGGAGCGCTGAGATTTGAGGGAATTTGGAAAAATGCCCTGGGACTGATGATTCTTAGGATTCCCAGTGGGGGAAGAAATGCAAAAGTTACTAAAGGCTTGTTAATGTGTGAAGGAGTAAGATGAGAGTTGCTTGACTGGGAAATTCTGATCCTTCACTTCATCAGGTTATAAAACAAATATTTTTTTAGGGAAGAATGTTGAAGATCTAATTGTGGTGAGTTTGTCTGTTTTTATTCCAAAAAATGATTTGAGCTCAAACTGCAATAAAGATGGTAGGTCTCCACTCAGGAACCCCAGCAGCGTGGCTATGCACTGATGATGGAAAGGCTTTGCTTTTAAGTACCTTTGTTCTCTGTCTGCATAGTCTTTGTGCATGCAGCTTTATGTTTAGGTAAAAAAAATAATGCATCGCTTTAAACTTCTCTCCTCTGTTCACCCTCTGTAGCTGAGACACTGTCTTCTAATGTTATAGCAGCATCCAGGCCGATGACGACGACGATGACGATGATGATTTCTTAGTGCTCATCAAACAGTGTGACTTACACTGTGGAAATGCATGGGTAGCGCCTAAAGGAGTTTTGCCACCATAGGCTCCTACCCAGGTGCACTGATTGGGGAGGATTGAGGCTGTGGCTGCCTGATGGTTTTCTACTTCTGTCCCTGATTATTTCCCAAGAATTACTAGTCATGGGCATGTAGACAAATGAAATCCTCCTGCTTTTGGGTGGGAGAGGGATAGCTCAGTGGTTTGAGCATTGGCCTTCTAAACCCAGGGTTGTGAGTTCAATCCTTGAGGGGGCCATTTAGGGAGCTGGGGCAAAAATTGGGGATTGGTCCTGCTTTGAGCAGGGTGTTGGACTAGATGACCTCCTGAGGTCCCTTCCAACCTTGATATTCTGTGATAGAAAACAAGGGCAGGGAAGTGGCATCCCCATCCAAAAAGGTACTCTCCTCCAGAACTCTGAGATGTAAGACTTTGGAAGGTGTGGAGACAGCACTCTCTCTCAAGCAGTGAGTACTTAACTGACCAGAGTATTATCTGGATGAGTTTGAAAAAAAACTAGTGAAGCTTATCAGTCATTCAGATGTGAGCAAGAAACTAGAACTTGCAAAAGTAAAGTGAATAATGACCACGTATCTTCCCCTGTTTCCGTTTACCTTTCTGCATGTGTGGAGCAGAGGGATGGTCAGTGCCATAGAAGGTCTCAGAACTTGGGCCCAGTCATGATTTTAAATGTGCTATTTTAAGTCTCTAGCTACAAACTCTCCTGTAAAGTGCGGGGATGGGATGGCATTCCACAGAACTTGGTGCGTCTTCCCGCAGCAGAAAAACATGGGTTATCTGGGAATGCTATGCTGAGTCCCAGCTGTGTCATTTTCCATTGCCCCTCTGAATTGTCGGAAGAAACGGGCAGATCTTAAGAATGATTCATGTCACTAAGAAAACCTTTTACTTCAGTAATAAAGGGGTGGGGCTGAGGTATGGGGAGGAGCCAGTAGAGAGTTTGCTTCAAGAAGAATTACTTTCCCTTGTGATTACTCTGCTTGAAATTGCTCCCAAATGTGGAGTGAGCCTGTTATCATGGTGGGTTTAATGACTCCCCACCATTAATTCAACTTGATTCAATTTCATATTTCTTCTTTTCTGTTGTACTCTCCTTTCCTCTGTCTGTTTTGCAGCTGCTCAATGGGGGCCAGGTTTGCAGTATCTGTTTCCTTTTAGCTTCTGCTTTTGTCATGATTTGATTTATTTTAAGGGGCCAGTATCTAACAGGGTTCTGTGTAAAGCCTGTTGTTCTTACATTGCCAGGGATCGCAGATCCCAGTAATAATTGCATGTGTGGCACTCTTCAGGTGTCTAGATCTTGCTGCAGCAAATGGGAGGGGAGTTAATTACCATCGCAGAAGATGGGCTCTGCTGTTGGGGACCTTGCAGTGGCATTGCTAGCACTCTCTTAGCAGTGTCGAAGCAAAGCAGAATAAAACTGAATTGAAAATAGAGGAGAAAGGAACAGATAAACTTAGAGGAGGTGTGAGACGGAGAGTTAGTTTAGATGTCTGATATTGTTGATTTGGGTCTCTGTTTAGGTGTACATTTTGTTTTGATTTTTTTAATTTATTCCATACATGTCAATGTGGCTACAGTATCCTCTTCACCACTATATTGATTAGTTTTAGAAAATGTTTCCTGTCCAAGGAGGAGTGTGGTTGAGACTTGGGAAGATCTCGGCACTCGCCTAGAACTTTAATGGCCGTGTTTTTATTTCAGCATGCCATCTCTACAACAAGCTTGTCTTTTTGTTTGGTTGGGTGTTTCCCCAGCCCGCCCCCCCTTCCCCCCCAATAGTAGAGGCCATTCGGTCTTTGAGACCTATTAACTTTCCACAAATTTGAATTCCCATCAATAGTATTTGGCCTTTAACTAGAAAAACAAATCATGGAGCATGCAGACTCCTATCTGGTGATTGTCAATACTACAGTTAATTGGAGAGGCTCACAGTGATGAAATCAACCCTTTCCCTTTTCCCCCTCCATGTCCCTGGGGCAAGATATGTCCCCGTACTGGCTCCTCTGATTCTCACTGGCACACCAGCAAGAATCCCAAACCTTGGTCTGCCAGTGCACTGCAGGCTACGGGATAGCTTTACAGTAGCTTTCATAATACTAGTTTGCAAGTAAGTGTTTCCAGAAAAATTATTGGTTTTGCCCCACATCAAAGCATCCCACGTGTTAATCGTTATATTCAGCTATTCTGTCCTGCAGTTTAGCTGGTTTCAAGTGGAGAGGTTGGACTTAGTTTCATGAGCCTAAGATTTCCTCAATGTGTTTGGCGGAAGCTGTGTGTCTCTATGCTTGTCAGGTCATGGTTACAAGCCTGCTGCTTCTGTGGTAGAGGCAGACACAGAGACGACTCACTCAGAGCTTCCCCCCAACCCACTAATGTTAATTGTGAACCCAACAACAATGTCCTGTCAATTACTTTCCCAACTTAATGAGGGTCAAGGTACCTGTGCAATCAAGCAACTGATTACCAAAAGGAGAAGAGGATACTGTGCCTGCAGCTGCTGTGATGTGTTGTCACTGACTGTATTTGTGACTTCCATTTTTTCCCCCCACAACCCGTTCTCTGGATCATTCTCACTGTTTCTTTTTTTTTTTTTTCTCTTGCTCTTTTCTCTCCCTTTTTCCTTCCTTTTTGTTTCTGTTGTCTCTCAGCTGGAGGTTCTCCACTACCGACTCAGTATCTCCAGTACACACCACAGTAGTCCTGCCCAATCCGGCTACCAGGCCCTCCACGCATACCAAGTATTGCCATCTTTTCATTTTGTTTCTTTTTCAAAAATCTTGTTTCATCATATAATCTGCAAAGTGTATTAATTGGCACTAGCAGAAAAGGCAGCTGTACAGCAGGTTTGCAAGATGATTCAGAGATTAGTTCCACTGAAACAACATTTGGTAAAGCTAGGTGCAGCAGATACTGAGAGATACTGATGAACACCTTGAAAAAGGATGTTAGATGACTAGCACATATTAGAAGGACCAATTGGGATCCCCATTTTAAGAGATGCATCTCTTTTAATGGATTTAAAGGGAAAAATTTGACACTGTGCTAATATCTCCTTGGCCCAACAACTTGCTTTGCTAATGACAGAATTCTGTCTGTCATGTTCTGCTCCTTTAAATGAATTTTGCAGGGAAGAGGAGATCAGAGATTGCATGGCTGTACCCCAATGAGAGAGGTAGGTAACATGTAAACAATCGTTCTGCACTTCCAGTGAGAAACAGCTGACAGGGTTAAATTAATATTGGCAGCCTGAGCTTGATTGCCTAACTTCACAAAGGGATATGTGGGTTGCACATTTGCAGATTATTCAGGACATGTCTGCAAAGGCATTCCTGTTGGAACAGATTCCTGGGTTCATCTCCATATTTCAGCCCTTTACTCACTTGGTGAGGCAGAGTCCATAAAGCCAAATTAATGTTGGTATGAGTTCTCCCTGCCTTAACCACTTAGTCCTCTGCTTTTGCATAGGCGGCATGAACACTTTTACTATTACTCAACATACTGCTTAAGAAGGAAAATAAGAATCTGCTACCCGGCTCATTGTTTTATAGCCTTAAATCATCATGCCAGTCCATAGTATTGTTCTTAAACTTATGTGAAATATGTATTTTTCTCCACCTTTCTGGGTAAAGGGAGGAATGATCGTGTGAACATTCCTGTAGATTAGGGCTGGAGGTCAAAAGCTTTTGGAAAGCGTGGGGAGAACAGAAGCTGCCTTTTAGCTTTAAAGAACAATGCTTGTGATGCTGGTGATCCAGGTTATGAGGAAATTAGCTAGTCAAATAGCTTTTAAGTGACAGGATTTGTTAGTGTAAAAATGAACAATGGAGTTAAATGCAATCATACAAACAGTTGAAGACGTATATAAAACAACATAGAATGCTTTCTTGGAGGTAGTCAATGGCCAAGATTTTCAAAAGTGACTAGTGATTTTGGGTGCCCAGTTTGAGGTTCCTTAAAGGGGCTTGGATGTTCAGAAAGTGGGTGCTCAGCAATATGTGAAAATCAGACTATAAGGGTCTCAAGGTGGGCACTCAAAATCACTAGCCACTTTTGAAAATCTTGGTCTAAGTTCATAGCACCAGAAAGAGCCTACCTACGAGGTCTTTGTTAAGTATTTTCTCCTTCAGACTTTATATAGACTAACTGGCTTGCAGCCACCTCTCAACTGGTGTGACCCCTTTTGTAGCCTCACGTCCATGGTGATGGACACTGGCAGGAATACAAATGGAGTCTTCATTAATCCTAGTAATAGGGCCTTCCCTCCCTTAGGCATGGTCTACACTGGGGGGGATATCGATCTAAGATACGCAGCTTCAGCTATGAGAATAGCATAGCTGAAGTCGACGTATCTTAGATCGACTTAGAATCGCTTACTTCGCGTCCTCGTAGCACAGGATCGACGGCCGCCACTCCCCTGTCAACTCCGCTTCCGCCTCTCGCCCTGGTGGAGTTCTGGAGTCGACACCAGAGCGATCGGGGATCGATTTATCGTTTCTACACTAGACACGATAAGTCGATCCCCAATAGGTTGATCACTACCCGCTGATCCAGCAGGTAGTGCAGACATGGCCTTAGAGAAGGCATAGATGCATCCAACTGCACTGCTGCAGACAGAGGCCCTTCATCGCCTGCCAGCAGTCAGGAGTTGAGCCTTTTCCAAGAGGGAACCTAGCTACGTAAAGAAAATTTTCAGAACTGTTTAAGCACATGAAAATTGTTAGCTGCTTCCCCACAGCCCTTGCAAGTAGGAAGGGCTTTAAAGTGTCATCGCAGCACCAAGAATTGTTCTGAATTGCTCACACACAGTTAAACACAATTAAAAGATAAGAAGTAGTTTCCTAATAAACCAAAACAACCTGTCCCAAGTAGTCAAACTGTGCAGCCCTGAAGTTTCACCTGAACACAGCTTCATTATAGCATCCAAGAATCTCCTTTCACAGCTGCTGATAACACATGCAGCTCAGTGCAACCCTCCATCACACTTGTTTTTGTTGCTGTGGTACTTGTGTTTGGCTATCCTTGATCTCCCACAAACAGCCCTTAGTGGTGGATTGAGATTAGTTTACTGTTTCTAAGGCAGGTTAGAACACCAGTAGAGCTGGTGTGTGCTCCTGGGCTCTGCAGTAGTGGGGAAGGGGTACACTGATATCTGACTCCCTTTTTCTCTCCCTATAGCATCTCCCCATTCCTCCATATGCTCACTCTTCTGGTAGCAATACCAAACTGGCCCACACTCACCCCTCCATGTTCCTTGCATGAAAAAGATCTTCCAATCTCCCACACTTCCAGTAAAAAAATTGAATGACCACCCCTTCCAAAAAAACCCCAAAAAATACTTATACTGATGTTAAGTGCAACAGGATCATTCAGGACATGAGCAACAGAAGCAAATATTACTCTTTCCATAACTTCTGTAGAATTTTTCTTTTTTAGGAGGCAAAAGAACACGCACATAAGAAGGAAGGCTTAGTAGAGAGTGAGCTGAGAGCATAATAATGATTCTGTTTTGTTACCAACAACAGACAATAATAATAATAATAAATAAAATAATGGATATTCTTATTTTTTCCTTAGAGGGGGTAAGTTAAAGTAAAACTAATTTCTGTTATTACTCTCTAGGGGGTTACTATAACTTGAAACAAAAAGATAGACTGTAAACCCCTTTCTCCTGTAATCACAGTGACTAAAAGAAGCCTCACAGGTATTTGTTAAAACAACGAGGAGTCCTTGTGGCACCTTAGAGACTAACACATTTATTTGGGCACAAGCTTTCATGGGCTAGAACCCACTCCATCAGATGCATGGAGTGGAAAATTTGTTAGTGAGCTGTTGAAGGCAGAGCTGTGATACAACTTGTTCTCTTGGGGAGATAATTTGTTCAAATTGGGTGGCACAGAACTAAACAGGTAGGGACACTCCTGTTTAAATGTCTGATGTGAAAATATCTTTGTGCTGAGCTCCCTCATAGCGCGTTAACAAGCAAAACTTATCTTTCTGCCTATTGCTTTAAATCTAGGAGTCATTTAAACCTACAGAAGAGCATGTGTTAGTGATAAGACTGCTCGTGAAGCATCTACATGCTTTTGCCAACAGCCTGAAACCAGAGCCACTCTCGCCCTCAGCCCATTCCCATACAGCCAGCCCACTGGAGGAATTCAAGAGGTAGGTATACTGTCAAACTGCCTTTCAGGCATACAAAGCACTAATTAATACATACCTTGGCAGTTTTGCTTTTGTTGAGAGCTTGAAATTGCATTATTAGGAGGATGAGAGAGCCCACTTTTATACTCCTCATGCACTTTGGGCTGGAGTCCAGATCAGAATAGGGAAGAAGGAAGTAGTTGCTCCCAATCCACAATGTATCCACAATGGAAAATGCTTCAGCTTTTTTAGAAAAGGAGGAGGGGATCAGACTGCTTTAGAGGTCCTAGTATTTGTTCTGAGAACAGAGGGAAGTTGAAGCAAGTTTAGAAGAGCAGTCAGACTGGTGCAGAAATAATTTCTCTGCATATCTCTGCAAAGGACATGTGCAGATCAGTAGAGAAAAGTTGTGTTACTGAAACTGCACCAGAAAGAAATTTCAGCTGAGAACACTGGGCAGCTTTCTTAGAGGCACTTGGGTTGCATTTGGCCCTGGAATAGCAGGTTGTGTGCATCACTATTAGAACTTTTCAGACATGTTCAAATCATCGGCTCCTCCTTCAGCTGAGAAAGAAGCTATCAAAACTTGTTACGTCTGTATTAAATGTTTGAGATATTACTTTATCATCTATTATTTGTTTATACAAGTGTCTTTGTGTCTGAATCTCATTGCAGAGTTGTGATTCCTCGGTTTGTCCAGCAGAAGCTCTATATCTTCCTGCAGCATTGTTTTGGCCACTGGCCTTTGGATGCCTCTTTCAGAGCTGTATGTACCAGCCTTTATTTCTGCTGAGTCCAGACAAAATCAGAGTTTGTTAATAAAACACTGAGCCAGCTGCAGTGATAAAACTACTGTTTTTGTAGAACTGTTCCCTGTTCATGATTTTTTTCCTCAGGGGGAGGGAAATAAACATTTATTAAGACTAGAGTTAGAAATGAAGTGTAGTCAAGGTATTAGATACTGGTGAAACTATGTGGTGGTGGTTCGTTTCTCTTTCCCTTTATGGAAATGAGTACTGGTTGAGAACAAGCTATTCTTACCACAGAGAATCTGTATGTTTATGGATAAATTTGTCCTATCTAATAATATACTCTAATCTTGTTGTAACTAACCAGACTGGGAGAAGAAATACGGCTTTAATTTCTTATATCAAAATGTTTTAAATATACATTCCTCCTCCTTGGGGGAAGTGACATGGCTGGGTCAGTTATGTTGCCATGTTTGGCAGATAGGACAGAATACACCACTGGGAAGCCTCTAGGAGTGAAATCTTAACTCAACTGAAGTCAAGGTTGTCATGGACTTCAGTGGGGTCAAGATTTCACCCCCTGTTGCCTAGTAGTTTCTTGTGTGAGTGCCCACTGCTGTATTGGAGAAGAAGGACTGAAAAAGCATTAACACAAAACACTATTCAGCCCATCCTCCATGTGTCTCACTAGACTATATGGTGCTTCAGTGAATGATATTAAATGTCAGAATAATAGCATAGTCCTCAACCATGATGACTACATTAACGTGGCCAACCAACAACTCTCCGACACCACCTGTTATAAGAACTCAAAGAAGACTCCGCACCACAATTTACCCAGGAATTTAAGAATATCATCAAATCCTTCCCCAAACAACTCCCAAGAGAAACTCTACAAACTCATCACCCAAGAACCCACCCCAGGGACCTTCTACGTGTTTCCCAAGATACACAAGGGAGCCCAGGCAGACCCATCATATCTGGCCACAGCACTCGCACGGAAGGAATATTGGGACTTATAGAAACCATCCTCAAACCACTCACCAAGCAAAGGGCCAGGTTCCTCCAAGACGCAACCGACCTCTTCCACAAACTCTGCAATATTAACAACCTCCCTCAGAACACCATCCTTGCCAGCAGGGATGTCACTTCACTATACACCAACATTCCTCACAATGATGGCATTGCTGCCTGCTTCAAATATTTACAAAACAATGGAGAAACCGCAGATATCCAAACTAAACACATTGCTGAACTCATCCATTTCATCCTCGCCCATAACAATTTTACAGTTTGTTCAAACCCAGAACAGCCAGGGGTACTAGGATGGCTCCCCAATATGCCAGCCTCTTCATGGACCACCTTGAAGACTTTCTGGACAAATGCGCCATGAAACCAATGTATCTGAGATACATCAATGATATTTTCATCCTCCAGACAGACACTCCCTTATAGATTTTTCACCACAACTTCCCACAGATCACCTTGCCTACTTTTATAGATGCAGCAACCATCTCAAACACACCAAGAAATCTGTTGTCTGCAGTCAGGCACTCACAGAATATGCTCTGAGGAGAAAGTCCAGGATATACACCTTAACACGCTCAAAACTGCCATACTAAATAACCACACTTCACCAGAGAAGTAGATCCCATCATAGAACAGACCACCCAAATACCTCGAGAGAACCTATTTCAATACAGAAATAAACTCCCCTCCAACCGCATACCCATAGTTGTTTCCTACCACCCCACACTGGAACCCATACGGGGTATCATCAAACAGCTACAACCCACGCTTGATGAGGACCTCATCCTGAAAGAAATCTTTCCTGAACCCCCTCTCCTAGCCTTCAAACAACCCTCCCAACCTCTCAAAGCTCATCGTTAGAAGCAAGCTCCCCACAGACCAGGACACACCAAGTCAAAGCAGCACCAGACTCTGCCACTGATCGGTATAGTGGAGGACTTACATCGGCGGGAGCAATGCTGTAAATCTGCAGATACTTACAGTTACGTTGACCTAACTCTGTAGTGTAGACCTGGCCTAAGTACATTTCCTGGACCTGAAGAAGAGCACTGTGTAAGCTTTAAAGCTTATCTCTCTCACCAACAGAGGTTGGTCAATAAAAGATGATATCTCACCCACCTTGTCTCTAATATCCTGGGCCCAACACTGCATACACCAGTACTGGTACATCAGCTTGATTGGTGGATGCATCTTCAATTCCATGGCAGCCACCTGAGCACGCTTTCATCTAACTGTTATTGTAGAGGGTGAGCTGCTTGTTCAGTAAAACCAGGCATTTCCTAAAATGTTTTGTTAATGGATTTTTACTAAGCATTTAGTTCTCTTCAGCTCTGATGCAAGGGCACATGGTCTTGTTCTTCAGGGCTGAGACTTTTGCAAGATATTTTCATTCCTTAAGCCTTTTGTTGGCATTAAGAAAGTGGGTGTCATTGTCCAAGGGACTTAGCAAAACAAACAAGCAAAATCTTCCTTCTTCAATTGAATTGATTTTTATGTTGTTGTGGTTTTGCTTCAGGTCCTGGAGATGTGGTTAAGCTACGTGCAGCCCTGGAGATATGCTCCTGAGAAACCACTTCAGAGTTCAGAGCCTCAGCCTCGCAGTGTATCAGAGAAATGGTAAACGTAGGGTTATTCCTGAGCAGAATCTGCAGGTCACTCCAATCCTGACTTCAGCAGATGGCATCTATTAACCGTTAGAATTTTGCATATGAAATCTTGAAGGCAGAGTTTTAAATGTTGTTCCTTGTAAGCATCTAGTTCATGGATACTGAACTGTGGAATTGTGACCCAAGCACCCTCTTTCTTTATCATGAGGTGGGGTCACAGAATGGAAAAGGTTGAGATCTACTTTCCTAGTTTACCCCATTCAGTTCCTCCTGACATGTTACTCTAAGTAGTTTGCTTCATACAGCAGGTGCCAGACTGGCCTTCCTGCTGAGGAAGAACAAAGATGGCATATCTGTCACCCTGACATGGGTAAAAATATTTCTTTGGCTTAAAGCTATATTGACAAGTCCCCCCCAGGTGACTCCAACATTACAAACTACACTGCTCATTGCATTGTGCTGCGTCCAAAATCCTGGGTCATAAGAACAGCCATGCTGGGTCAGACCGTGGTCCATCTAGCCCAGTATCCTGTCTTCTGACAGTGGCCAATGCCAGGTGCTTCAGAGGGAATGAACAGAACAGGCAGTCATTGAGTGATCCTGTCGTCCACTCCCAGCTTCTGGCAATCAGTGGCTAGGGACATCCAGAGCATGGTTTTGCATCCCTGACCATCTTGGCTTATAGATTATCCTCCATGAATTTATCTCGTTCTTCTTTTTTTACCCCTGTTATAGTTTTGACCTTTACAACATCCCCTGTCAATGAGTTCCACAAGTAGACTGTGTGTTGACTTTACCAGCTGTTCTGAGGCACCTCCTCCTTCCCTAAGATCTGTAGTGGCACAATCCATTCAGCAGTGAGGGTGGGTTTCATAAAGAGGCAGCATCAGTTTCTCTGGTCCCTGGATACTTGTGCAGGAGGCAGTGAAGTCAGTGCTTTTGATAGAAACCACACTTCAGGCTTCAGCTTGCCTCTGAAGTCCTCCCATTGCACATCTATGCAACTAGATATCTGCCAGCGCAAAGTCATAGATTGTTACTGGTACCTAAAAACGCTAGAGTAAGGAGGAACATTTTTTTATGTGTGTGTGAAATGGAAAGGATGAGATCATTCCAGTTGATGGTCTAAAATATATTCTATGGGATTATTTACTTGGTAGAAGACTGAATATACTTACTCCTTATTTTAATAGCTGTATTCACAAATCCACTGTTACTTTGACAGGGCTCCCTTCATTCAAGAGAACTTACTGATGTATACCAAGCTATTTGTAGGCTTTCTGAACCGAGCTCTCCGCACCGATTTGGTCAGCGCTAAAAATGCCCTGATGGTGTTCCGAGTAGCCAAGGTCTTTGCTCAGCCCAACCTAGCTGAAATGATCCAGAAAGGTAACTGAATGCCATGTTGCCTCCTTGCAGTCTTCTGCCCTGGTCTGTCCCATAGCAACGCTTTTGCCTCAGAAGCATGCAGAAATATGAATTGGAGGATTCGGTGTCTGCCTTATGTGACATTGAAGTTCAGAGACCTGATGTCTTTGCTTCTATTTACAGTATTGGTTTCATATATATATATGTTTTTCTTATTTTTTTTTTCTAATTTCCATTCATCAGTCTCACTGATTCCGATTTGTTCTAACTAACATAAAAAGAACACGATGCTGGGTATTTTTAGTAAACAGAAACTCCTTGTGTTTTACAATCTCCTTATTGTTTGTGGTGTTTGGTTATTAATTAACTCAGAATTAAAACTTTGTAATGCCCTACAAAAATTTATATTTACTCAGACTTCAGCAAGATGGCTAGTCAGGAAGAACTTGCACTCCAAATTCTAGATATCAGTTCAAAGTGTCGTGAAAGCTGCATGTTGAGTGTACTGGGCTACAGTGGGCGGGGGCCGGCAGCGCACAGGAGGGTTTAGGCAAGCAACAAAAATTTCAGGTGCTGGAACATGCTCAGCTGGGCAGGTATGAGGACCATAATATCCTTTCCAACAAGCAATCATGGCCTAGAAGTACTATGTCTATATAGATTTAGATGCACCATTGTAATTGTGAAAGCTCTTTCTGCTGTATGAGTGAAGATTCAGTGGAAAACTTGAAGTAATAACTAGGGCCCTGCCCTCCCTCTCCTCCCCCCAAATAACCTCACAACCTTGTTACAATGAGTGATTAAAAAATTTTATTGCTAGATCCCCAAATCAGAAGGAAGGTGTAATCTAGTCTTCTCCACCCCGCATCATCTTATCCCAAATTCTAGGGGAGCAGTTATTCCTGGAGCCAGAACTTGTTATCCCTCACCGTCAACACCGAATTTTCATGACCCCCACTCTTGGTGGGAGCTTCTTGTCATCATGGCCTCCAGCAATCACAGATGCCTCATTTAAGGTGAAGAGTCATGTTTACTGCTTGGAAGGACAGGACTCCCAGTACAAGCAGATGTTTGGTCCAGAAGTCAGGAATTTGGTAAGCAATGACCTTGCTTACTTGCTCTGTGTAAGCCCCTTTATTGCTGTTGTGAGGGGTATGTCTCCATACTGAACATCTGCTCCATCATGTACGGGGGGAGAAATTTTAGCTCTTTAAAAGTAGGGGGTGAATCAGGAGTTGGTGATGGTTATAGAATCTGTTTGAAGGGTCCATAACAAGTACGAAAATAGAAATGTACAGACTGCTTTCCAGTCTTGAAGGGTGGGGTGGACTGGGTTTGCAGCTTTGGAGCAGTCTGCTATGGGCATGTACTTGTTTCATCTCTCAACAATGACTGTGTGTGTATTTCTGATTCATAATGTTAATAATCAATACCCAGCAGCAAGCCAGTTAAAAACGGTGTAGCAAAGGGAGAGGGTCTCTCCCTAAGCAGCAGACTAGTGAACTGAAGGAAGATGCATCTCAAAGGAAACTGAGGGGTTACTCGCATTCCTCTGATTGCCCCAGCTGCAGTGACTTCCTTTACTCTATTGGAGCTGGAGCACATAACTACTACCAGCACAAGTCCATGTCAGCTAAGGGAACGAATGTGCTGATTCTGTTCTGACTGATACGTCACCAGGCAGACTTGTATTCACATGCTGGTGCTTACTACTGACTTGTGTCCTTTATTCTATTGCTTTATTTAGTCATCCTCCTGTCTTTTATTTTTCAGGTATTAAGATTGGCCCAGTTAATAGGCCAGGCCAAGCAAACGGCAAAATCCATATCAGACCACTCTGCAGAGACCATGGCTAGTCAGTCCTTCCTATCCTGGTTTAGGTTCAGCCCGTCTGACATGAATGGTTCCTATACAGGCAATGACCTAGATGAAATTGGGCAAGACAGCATCAAGAAAACAGATGAATATTTGGAGAAGGCACAGGAGTACCTATGCCAGATCTTTCGGGTAGGTAACTTCTTTCCAAGTGCTGTCACTGGGAAGTAGCATGAATGGTAGTCAGGATTTCTGCAGTCTACTTCCAGCTTTCTCACTTACTTGCAGTGTGATCATTGGCAAGTCATGTAGGCCAAAATTTTCAAAAGTGGACACTCAGTTTGAGTACCTCAATTTTTGGTGCCCATCTTGAGACACTTTAGGATTCTTTTTTTTTTTTTTTTCCCCAGGGGTGCTGAATGCCTGTAAACCTCTTGACTATTGCTAAAGTTGCGGGTGCTGTGTACTTGAAAATATCAATCCCAGGTTAAGGTCCCTCTAACCCGCATGGCTACGCAGCTGTGTATTAAGCCCTGCGCAGGGGCTCAGGGCTGCGGTGGGGAGAGGTCTCACTCTCTCAGTGCAGACCTGCCTGGCCAAGGCCCACCAGAGCTGCCGGGGAAAGGAGCCCTTCCATCGGCCCAGCCCAGCCCCACCGGAGCTGCCGTGGCTGGGGAGAGGCACCTCTCCCCTGGCCCCGAGCTGTTGCAGTGAGAGAGGGCTGAGGGGAGTCCTCTCTCCACACTGCAGCCCTGGGGCAGCCTGCACCCCAAACCCCTCATCCCCAGCTCCACCCCAGAGCCTTCAACCCTAGCCAGAGCCCTCATCCCCTGCACCCAACCCTCAGTCCCAGCCCTGACCCCTCCCCACACTCTGAACCCCTCATCCCCAGCCCCACCCCAGAGCCTTCAATCCTAGCCAGAGCCCTCACCCCCTGCATCCAACCCTGACCCCTCCCCACACCCTGAACCCCTCATCCCCAGCCCCACCCCAGAGCCTGCACCCCTCCCCCTACACCCCAACCCTCTGCCCTAGCCCTGAGACCCCTTCCACACCCCAAACCCCTCATCCCCACCCCAAAGCCCTCCCACACACACACACACCCGCACCTCAGCCCCAAGCCCCCTCCCACAGTCTGAACCCTTCATCCCCACCTCCATCACATGAATTTTGTTATGTGCACCAATATGAGACACATCACCTTCATAGTGATGCACATAACAAAATTCATTCTGCACATGGACATAAAAAATTAGAGGGAACACTGGTCCCAAGCCATGTTAAACTAGGTACCAACAATAAGTAGCCACTTAGAATAATCCCATATTTTTCCTACTTACCAAGGGGCATTTTATGGCTTAATGTTTTTAAAGCACTTTGAGATTTTCTAATATAAAATGCTGTAGAAATGCAAAAGTGATAAAGCTAATAGAAGCAGCCATCTTCTAGTATCTTCTTTCATTAAGCTGAAAGGAAGCAAAGAGATTTTACACAAGTTTGCTTGCATATGGCTGGGAGAAGACAGAGCTAAGCAACAGCTATGGGAAGACTAGGATGTACTGAGTGAATAATACTTCTGTCTGCCAGGGCTTGCCACCTTCTGAAAACAATTAGGAATTTAGTTGCCTTTTTTTTGTTTTTTTTAAAGTTCTGTTGTAGACTGGTAAATGGGTTGTTTTCAGTACCTGTTCTGTTGTCAGTCATTGGCTATGTGGTTCTCAGGGGCTGCACAGGAGCTGGTGAATGGGGAAATAGGTGGAACAGAAAAAGGTGGTAAAACTAAATAATTATGAAGAAATTGTGCTTTTTGACTAGTTGAATGAAGCGCAGCTGACCCAAATGATGATGAATTGTGGAGCAGCTCAGGATGAGAATGGAAAGAAGCAACTTCCAGACTGCATTGAGAGTGAGGATGGACTAATTCTTACGCCTCTTGGCAGGTATCAGGTAAGAGAGAAAAGCTTCCAGTCCAATACTTCTAGAAAGCAGAGTGTATGCCTCTACAGCAAAAGAAATAGTTAGCTTGTCAGGGATGGGAGGAGAGATACCAGTTCAAATGCAATTCAAATTTGAGCTATAAAGTATGTTATTTCCTTTCCTGTTCCTAGATCATAAATGGCTTACGGCGGTTTGAGATCGAGTACCGGGGAGATACTGACCTTCAGCCCATTAGAAGTTATGAAAATGCCACTCTAGTGCGACTGTTGTTCCAGTTATCCTCAGCAATTAATCAAAGGGTAAGTGCAATGAGAAGTCTTCTTTCTTTTTTCCAATTGCATATTCCTATTCTCCCTCTGACCTGTGTCAATGTGCAACTTACACACTTGCTTTGTACTCTCACCATTAACGGGATTTCGGCATGAGTTTGCAAATATTCCATAGGGTTCTTCTTCCAGCCTGGAATCATGTTTTTTCCCTATTGCTCAAGAGTTGTAAATGTCACAACAGTCTCTCCAAATCAGAAACAGTACACTGAAATGTATTGTTCATGGTAGATGAGGTAGAACGAATATCTTTCGCAGGATCATATTAGCATAATGAAAGAACACTCTGTTCCCCTAGTTGTCAAAATAAGCCGGAAAAGGGTTAATCCAACCAAGCCCTTTTATTCCTTCCTCCTCCTGCCTCTCACTCCTTTAAGCTCTGTCTTGCAACCTGATGGTTAGTCCTTTCTCCACTTATATCCTGACATAATATGTATACACTTCTGAGTACATATGAATGGCATGACCACTGTTGTTCCAGATTTCCTTCTGTTGGTTTAGCGCTTTGTACCACTAATAGTAAATGAGCAGAATTACTACAGTACAGATGTAAATTTGTGTTGGAACAATTCTAACTTTTGAAAGACATATGAGTTTTGAGTTATAATTGCTATATCCTTTCTGGTCCCCTTAATACAAACCAAAACATAAAAGCAACAATTTTTCAGTGTGAACTTAAAATCCACATTTTAATTTTTGTTTACATTTTTCTTGTTCTGTTACTGACTTTGTTTTTCATACCTTAGTTTGCTGATCAAATGGAGATTCTCTGCTCCAGGGAAGACTTTATTGGCAGCTTCTGTCGCTATCATCTTACCAACCCATTCCTTGCAGAGAAGGGCAGGCACAGCCCAGCACTGAAACAAAGATCAGGACGTTCTCGGCGACCAAGGATCAGTCTGAGATTTCTGGCTAGCTACAGGACTCTTCTTTCTTTGTTCATGATGTACTTCATTGCATCTTGGTTCTGCATTGGACCACTGGCCTGCACATTCATTATTCTCCTTGGGTATCTTCTTTATGCAGTAGTAATGACTTTCTTCACTGAAAGGTGGAAACCTCATCAACACTAATTTTTCCCTTCAGTGTACATTGTAAAACAAACTTTTTAAGGATAAAAGTACAGTGCTTCGTGATTAAAAGGCTTCGGCAAAGGATCACTTCAAAACTTTTAAGTGTGTTTTTTGTATTAAAGTTGAGCCAGAGGGATGGGTTTGTGGTTGGAGAAACCGCTGTAATCTGTGTAAATTCTCTTTTGATAAACTGTCTTTTCTATACAGTTTACTGAATGTGCGGAATGAGAGACACTGCTTGTGGTTTGGGGAACAACCTCCAATAGTTGTGGAGCTGAAATGAACAGCCCAAAGTAGCTATGGGAAACTACACATAAAAACAGCTCTAGATTTGGCAATCTATCCATATTGCAGCTTTTTACTTTTTCCACTTAATTTGGGAATTGGCCATTTTGAGCTGCTTTCTGCAGGTTTTATATCATGTTGCTGGGGAGGGGGGTTTCAGGGTCACAAAGGCAATAGTAGCCACAAATCATGAGTTCTGGCCACAAAGCTGAATCCCAAAAAATCAGTAGGACAAAAATGACATGATTAGCATAAACAAGTTTTTGGCTTAAATTACCAGAAAACTGGGGGAAATTGGTAATAATGGTTTGGCTCAGAAACAGGAGAGGGGAGCTGCATCTTGTTGCCAGATACGTATGATTGCTTTGATTTGCAAAAAAATTGCATTATAAATATTTCAAAGTACCAGGAAAGGTAGAGGAGCTGGCAGCTGAAATCCCATAGCCTAGCACAGGGACTAACTCTGCATTCCCTTTTCTGAACCAATACTTACTTGTTGTCTTCACTGGTCCCTGTCTTTTCAAAATGAGGAACTTTCCATGTTTCCTGATAACTGCATTTCCAACTTATGTTTACCAAATCCAGTGAACCTTTCACTCATCTTGTTCAATCAAATTTCTCTTTGTGGTACAAGTTTCTTCTTTTGAAACCGTGTATGTAAATTAAAGTGCTCGCTTGATTTATTTTTAAAGCAAAGTCTCCTAGTGTGTTTTGTGTTAAACCTTTTTGAGCAGGACTGTGTTGCAGTGTGTGTAAGTGAAATAGTGAGTACTGTATTATGCATTTATTTTTAGTAAGATTTTGTCAGTTTCTTTCTAGTACCGCAATTTGTTCTGGTAGATGGCATAAAGGAAGTATGTTCAGGCCTCTGATCTGTAGCCCTGGGTTCAAAATCGCTCACGTTTCATTTTTTACAAATGTGCTACCTTCCTAGCAACAAACTACTTTAGAAAAGAGTCACCAACTAAACCAAAGTAAACTGAGCTTCTTTGTTTAAACAGAAAATATGTTTAAGGAATCCGTTAGTTTAACGCGCTCTCCCCTGAAATACACTGCTGTCAGGTGCCGTTGTGGCACTTGTGGGATAAAGGATTAAATACACCTTGCAGTAGTGAGATGTAAGGTACCACATAATATCCTCTGGGCAGAGATTTGTCACTTCTCATTTTATCTGTAAAGGATTTTACCCACCTACGAGCCTGTATAAATAACGCTTGTCCATTGTCACATTCAAATCATATTGTCACATGATTGCTGGCTTCTGCACCAGGTGACTTGGACTAACACAGTACTGGTGCATATAGCTTTGTGTAGCAAGCGCTGCGCTTTTACTGCTGAGCATGAAATTCACTAACACATCTTTAAAAGTGGTACGGAAGAGGAGAAGCTTTAGGGCAAAAGCAGAATAAGAAATGTAAACTTTCTTGCACCATAAGCTAATGCAGAAAAGCCTTTGGGAGGTCTGGTCCTTTTCCCTGTCAAGGCAGCATTGATCCCTATGCTCTCAAATACTGCCATTCTTAGCCAGGGAGGGCAGGGCAGCTACCAGTGATGTAATGGGCAGACAATAGTGAAGATTGGTTTCTAACCATCAGAGGAGTGAAGTCCCAGTCAGTCCGTCCTCTCCCTCCCCTACAGTTGGAAGGCAGTCCTAGAACTAACTTGTTTTAAGACTGAGCTTGATAAATTTATAAAGGAGATTGCCTCTAATGGCATAAGGCCATCTGCAACCGCTATTAGCCGATATCTCCTATGGCCAGAGATGGGGGAGGGCTCTGAGTTACTACAGAGAATTATTTCCCAGGTGTCTGGCTGGTGGCTCTCGCCCATATCATCAGATTCTAACTGATCATCATGCTTGAGGTTCGGAAGGAATTTCCCCCCAAGTCAGATTGGCAGAGAGCCTGGGCTTTTTTTTTTTTTTTTTTAACCTTCCTTTGCAGGGTGGAGCGTGGGTCACGTGCTGGTTTGAATGAGAGTCTCTGTAACTTGAAGTCATTAAATCAAGATTTGAGGACTTCAGTAACTCAGCCGAGGTTATGGGCCTGCTACAGGAATGGATGATGGGTGAGGTTCTGTGGCTTGCAGCCTGCAGGAGGCAGACTGCGGCGGGGGGGGGGGGGGGGTTGGCAGTGCCAGGGGCTGAGGATGGGTCTAGCAGCCCCTGGCCTCCCTTCTCTGCAAGCCCCAGGCCCCGATTGTCAGGTAAGAGGCTCTGTCTGTCTAAGCGTCTCGGAACGGGACCCGAGCCCCTGCGCATCCCCTCCCCCAACGGGCCGCGCCTGGGCTAGGCAGCAGGAGCCCAGCGCCGGCCTTGTCCCAGGTGGGTGGTACCACCCTGCCGCGGGGGCAGGGGGAGATCCCCTCCACCGCACCCCTCGGACGAGACCATTCTGAGAGGGGCGGCGCCCGCTCCGGCGTTGTGGTGTGCTCCTGTCTCCATGGGAACGTTGACAGCAGGCGCCGGGCCTGAGGAGAGCGGGGCGGAAAGAGGAGCCCAGGCCGCGTGGAGGGGGAGGGGGGGCAAGGCTACGTCTACCAGCGGGCTTTTGGGGGGAGGAGCTGGTGGGTTCGAAACTGGGGCTACGGGTGCGAGGCTGGCTGAGGTCGGGGGGGGTGTCTGAGCCTTAGCGTGGGGCGAGAGGTCGGGGGTTGGCTGGGCCCAAGGGTGTATATGTGTGGGGGTGGCTGAGCCCAGGATGTGTATGTGGTGGGCTGAGAGGGGAGGGGGAAGGAGGGGGAGCTGAGCTGGGTGTGTGGGGTGTGAAGGGGGGTGGCAAGTTCCAGCCTGCTGGCTCCGTGCTTACTAAGCTCACATTCTTGTTCTCTTCCCCCCACCCCCACATTCTAGGTTGGCAGCTGTAAATTTGAGGGTCATGTGCAGAAATGGCTGGTGACCGTGGGGAGGCTTTGGGTAGTGATACCTGCCCCATCCCCATTCCCCTGTGAGGGCAAGTTACGTAGAGCAGAGGCACACAGAGCCATAGTCCACTCCCTCCATCAGAGACAGTGAACACAAGCCCAGTGTCAGAGCCAAGTCCTGAGGAGACACCCCCCAAACCCATGATGCCAGGGTCATAGTAAAGGCGCATTTGCATGCCAGGGGCACAAGGTACATACAAGGCCTGACCTCATAGAGACTGAAGCACATTAAACGTGGTCACTGACCCTTGTTCAACTTCAGTGGCATTTCCTCAGCTACTTTACTGAGAAGCTGTAGGCTGCCCACATAACCCTAGTCTGAAAACAACTTTTGTATCAGGACCTTTGGGGATGTACAATACCAGTTTGCCTCCGCTGGGGAACCTACCACAGTGGTCAAGAGTAGGACTGGATAAATCAAGCCATCTTCAACTTGGCATCCAGAATAACGAGGGGCCTCAGCCTCTCTCTCAGTCCCAGTCTGTTGAAGTCTGGAACAAAGACTCACATAAACTAGTCATGGACTTGGAGAGAAGCCTGAAGTTCCTACAACAGCAGCATGCTGAGACCCTAAGGAAGCTTCATGAGGAAATTGAATATCTCAAAAGGGAAAACAAAGGTGAGGTGACTTTCCATATACAACTTTGTGTAGATTCTAGAGGCACTAGATGAGAGATTGGAGAGTTGTCACTGCAAGTCGAGAAATCTTTGATATCTTTTTCCTCAACATGCTAAGTTATGAATTAATTACAATGCATGTAGGTTTTGCTTTTGCATCCCCACATTTCTTCTTCCGTGTCATCTCTTTAAAGAGATCCCTGATGCCACTTGCTTAGGCCTACCATTCCTTATCCTTTTCACAAGAGTTTTGTTTTGAAACTGTTAGAAAATATTTCCCAACACTTAGACTATAACAGGGGATATAAGAAGGGAATTCTAATGATTTTGACTGTGAGGCTAACAAAAGCTCAAAGACAAATCTGGTCAGTTACGGACTCCAAAGCCTGAAAAGGCATAGGGGACTGGATAACTTGGGGAAAGGTAATGAAATTAGTCTTTCACACCTAGTAGGCCACCATTTCAGTTTACCGGGGGATAGATATATAGTAGTACATCTGAAATCAGCTGGTGTGATCTCAAGTTTAGTTTCTGCTGGACAAGTGTTCACATTACAAAAATACCATTTAAATTAGCATTCTTGTCATCCTTGAGAGAAGCTATTGACTGAATCTTTGTAGAGAGAATGTGGCCCCTGTCTTGTTGATTGTTTCTCCAGATCAGGGTTGGGGTATTTTGTCAATAAGAGATGTAGGCAAAAAGTGTCAGTATGACAGACTGGTTAATTTTGAGCACAGCTGGTTTACAAGAAATCCAACCATGAGAAAATTGACAAAACAGTTCAAAGCTTGTACCTGGACAACAAAAAAATACTTTACATTCATGGTAACATCAGTACATTCTTTAGAGCTTAAAGTAGCTAGATCAGGGGTAGGCAAACTACGGCCCACAGGCCACATCCAGCCCCCCAGCTGTTTTAATCTGGCCCTCGAGCTCCCGCTGGGGAATGGCATCTGGGGTTTGCCCTGCTCTGGTGGCTCCTGGAGGCAGCAGCATGTGCCCCCTTTGGCTCCTACGCATAGGGCCAGCCAGGGGGCTCCACTTTGCACACTGCCCCATGTGCCACCCATGCAGCTCCCATTGGCTGTGGTTCCCAGCCAATGGGAGCTGTGGGGGCGGTGTGTACGGCTGTGACAGTGTGCTGCAGAGCTGTCTGGCTGCACCTCCGCGTAGGAGCAGGAGGAGGACATGCTGCTGCTTCGGGAGCTGCTTGAGGTAAGTGCCACCTAGAGCCTGCACCCCTGTGCCATCCCCCTCCCCTGCAACCCAACCACCTGCCCTGCATCCCCAGCCAGAGCCCACGTTCCCCCCAGCCCGGAGCACCCTCCTACACCCCAAGCCCTTCATCCCCAGCCAGAGCCCGCATACCCCCCAGCAAGGAGCCCCCTCCTGAAATAATTTCTGGCCCCACCCCAGAGCCCATACCCCAACCCCAATTTCATGAGCATTCATGGCCTTCCGTACAATTTCTATACTCAGATGTGGCCCTCAGGCCAAAAAGTTTGCCCCACTCCTGAGCTAGATGTTTGGGCTAGTTATAAACCCTTGTTCATAGTGCAGAATACACAAACTGGTTTCATTCAGTGTGACCTGAGTTATGCTATACTTCTGTGTGCATACTTGTCTTAAAACTACTGAAAAAATTTGTCTTCTGTAACTCTACTTCCACTCTCTACCTCCTTCCCAATATTATTTAAATAATATCCACTCTTAGGTTTCACATTACGGTTACTCCCTCACCCTTTGAGCCCATATGTTTATTGTACATTTTTAATGAAAAAAATTTCAGTCTATCAGAAATATTGAAAGCTGATGTGAGTGACATTCTCTAGGAGCAAGCCTAGCTTTATTCTACAATGGGAAAAGGGAAGTTAAGGGGGTATGGAGAGAGCTCAAACTAAAAATTGTGTTCTCATTTGATTACAGAGCTTCATTATAAACTCATAATGAATCAGTCGCTGCAGCTAAAAGGTAGGCTATGCTTTTACTGTTCTAGAAGTAGGATGATCTAGTAAGTGTCTTATCCCCTAGAAGTCCCTTTGTCTCCCCTTATTAATTTTATTATTAATAAACATTTTGCCTTGGTGCTTTGTCCATTTCCCAGTCCTGAGAGAGAATCTTGGAAGTGTCGCCTCCCCTCTGCAATGCGGAAATGTTCTAGCTCTCTGGCGACTGAAGACTGTGTACATATTTTCATTCAAAACACTTTCAAGTATGTCAAAGGAGTGTGACTGAGTGCCGAGACATATATTGTCTGCATAAACAAACTTACAAGAGCCGGTATATGGTAGGTCATTCGAATATAAGTTGAATAATGTAGGAGATAATACTGATCCTTGCGGGAGCCAATTCTTCTGGTGCATCCAAGTACTTGTTCTATCACCAATATGCACATGGAAATGGTGATTTCTCAAAAACAGAGCCATTGCACATACAAACCAACTTGGCATAGTTCTGGACAATTTCACCAAAAGGCCAATGTGCAAACCGTATCGTATGCCGTGGTCAGTTCAAGAAAAACTGAACAGTCTTCAGCTGATGTTGGAAGCCATTTTCGATTACTTGATCACATGTACTAGTACCACAGCAAAAAACAGCCTGCTCTGGTCCCAGCATGCCTTCCACTTATGCCTTCTTTGTGAAATCAGATACTCAAGCACCTTAAAACAGATGCTCAGAAGTGAAATTGGTCTGTGGCTTGAAGGCAAATGTGGATCTTTCCCAGATTTCAGCAAGACAATGACCTTCACTTGGCACCAGATTCTAGGCAGTCTGGATTCCTGCAGAAGTCTGTTGAAAAACTGAACAAGCCATTCCTGAGCGTGAGGACCCAGATGTTTTCATGAATTCAGGTGCAATCTATCATATGCAGGAGATGAACCGGTTTTTAAATCGTTCAGCATTTTATCCAATTCCAGACTAGTGAATGGCTCCATCCTACTATCGGCAGGATTACTTCTTAGGAAATGTTGCCATTTGTCACGTACCTGGCATTTGACAACTCTGTCACCAGGAGCTTTGGCAACCTCAACAGATGACTGGCACTCTGATTTGGAGTAACTGCTGACCTGCTTTGTGTACATGGGCATTTGAGCCGCACCTAGTTAACGAATTAAACTCCAGCTCTTCCGGCTTGACCACGTAAAGTCAAGCACCACTGTCGCTTCCTCTCTTTGAGTCCAGTAAGCGGCATCCAATGATTCCGTAAGATGGTCTGCAATCTCCGGATCACCTGACTGCTCAAACTGCATCAGCAAGTCTGCACACCCTCATTCAAACATGGAATGTACACTGGTTGGAAGCCACGTGGAATTGTTGCACTTGCAGCTTTAAAAAGGACAACAGAAACAACGGTTTGCATCTTCCTTGGAGATGGTTAATGGGATGGTTACGACGATCCATTTTAAATACTCTGTAAAGGAGCCCCAATGTGCCTTCCAGAAGTTCCATCTAGGCTTTGGTACACTCCTTATAGTTGGCAGATGGAGGACGCATTCCCATCTGAATCAAAGGAGGACAGCATTGGCTATGTGGAAAATCATTAAGTACAGTACACGCCGCTGGCTAATGCGTGATTGGCAAACGATATGACCCAGCACAGATCTGGGCAGTAGTTCCTATTCCAGCATGTGGAATGGAAGGTACCATACTGCTTAGGGTCATGGACCAATGCAAGATCATTATTTGTTGCCCACTCCAACAGTTGTTCACCATTTGGGTCTGCAGTCGCATAACCCCACTTGCTGTGATGATTAGTAAAGTCGCCAACATACGCGGCTGCATGCTTAAGCCTTGGGAGAACATGTGGAGTCCATGTTTCACCCAGTGGCTTATACATTCGTGATTTGAAACCCACCAACTTTAATTGTGTCACGAAAAGGTGAATATTCAACATGGACAACATCTGATATATCACTGTGGGTGTACGTGGCTCAACCATGTTTTGCATGAAGATGGTGACAACATTGTAACCAATTATCTTAAACCAATGTGCTTCATTCAGCATGATGAGATTTTCTTGTAAACAAATAATGTCAGCTAGAACTTCTTTTGCCAGAACATCAATAAGTTCCTGCTTGGCAGAAGACAACCCTTCAACATTCATCTGGAGGACTTTAAATGCTGGACCTATGACTAGAAAATCATTGTCCGGAACCTCTATAGATTAAAAAGCATGTTGAACTTCATTCAGAAGCAGATGGGGACTGGTGTATTTCACTGCACGTTAATATGCTTCTGCTGATTCATACGTAAGCAAATAGGATATCTCACATTCTGCCTTAGCCGAAGCTTCCAAGGTATGCCAAAGTAGTAGATGGAAGTTGTCCAGATGAGAGGGGACAAAAAACATGCTGATCATAGTGAGATCAGTTTTAGTAAAGAAAGGCTGCAGCCTCTAAGTTAACTGCAGAGAACTGAATGAGCCACCACTACTACCTGAGTATACAAGTGCAGTCAGGATTCCAGGCGTACCTTGCAATAGTCAACTACTGTGACCACGGGTGGACAAACTCCACCAATAAGCAGCAGTCAGTCTTCAGTGTTCCTAGTTGCTTAACCTTGCCCCTGAGCATCCCTCCCTTTTATAGATCAACCTTCAGTGATTTTATCCAGGTCTTTGTGATCACATTGTGTTCCATGTTGAGTGCAGAAAACACTCCCACTTGGTTAAACCAAGGAGCTGTTCTGGTGCTATGGGAAACAGTTACATTGCAGGCTGCTCTCAGCAATCCTGCATGTAGAGAGCCTTGGCTCTGCAGACTTTAAATAGTTTACCTGTGTTTCCTATTCTAAACTGAGGATAATATAGCCTCTTCGCTGGTCAGTTCTATGATCATAATGCCCAATTCATCACTTATTCTTCTTTGCAGGTGATAATTTAACTCCCACCTTGTTTGACAAGTTGCTTTCAAGGCAAGGTTCAGCAGGTAAGATAGCTTAAAACTGCAAGATTTAACTTTCGGGGTAGCAGGACTAGTAACTGCATATATTAGAGGAGGGGAAGATAAATTATTATTAAATGAAAATATCTAGGCCTAGATATAGAAACAGGCAACAATGTAAAAGTCTGAATACCTATCAGATTTGTTTCAAATCTCTCTTCTTACGGCTCTTGATGATGATCAGGAGTCCTAGTATAACTGTTTTCCACTTATTTGGATCATGTGTGCTTGCACACACATTTATAATCCCTTTTACATTATGACTGAGTTGCTAAGAAATTGGGAGAGCAAAGCCTACGTTTGGGCTGCTTCTAATTTATGGTTGTTAGTGCTAACATAGTAAAGTAGGATTTCTTGACACTGTGTTAAAGGATTAAAATAAGCTAAACTACAATGAAGCTGTTCAATAGCTCACAAAATAAAGCCTAAGAGCATGGAATACCTTGAACTACTGTGGAGATAAGGGTACTTAAAACTTGTATCTGCAAGCTGTTAGGTCTCTGGCCTGGCCTGTAATGCGTGCACACCCATCCCCCTTCCCTCTCCCCTTCATATTTTGTCTAACAGCTGCTGCTGTTGCAGTTTCTAGGTATTCACTGACAAACAGGCAGCTGATGGACCAGCCCAAAAAGCAAAAACTGAATACAGAAGAACAGGTGATCAACGTGGTACAAGGGGAACCAGAGCCTCCCTGTCCAAAGGTGGAGAAGCCACAAGAGGAGGTTTTTTCTAGGTATGAGCAAGCTATCCGAATACAGCAATTGTAGGCAGCTCATTTGAGGTTTCTGGGCTGTGTGTGTTCTTTTTTGAGTCTTTGACCATGTGGATCCCACTGATGGTGCACATGCACCTTGCATATCTTAGAAATATAAGTAATGTAAAATACAAATTTATGAGGGTTAAGAATAAATTACAGTGAGCAACTGATTCTAGCAGGGGTACTTAAGAAGCTCTTTGGGGGTAAAGTTTTCAATTGAGTTGTCATTATGTATTTAATTGGGGATTGGTCCTGCTTTGAGCAGGGGGTTGGACTAGATGACCCCCTGAGGTCCCTTCCAACCCTGATATTCTATGATTCTGTGATTGTAGTGGGCATAGAAGTGCTAATTAATTCAAAGGAAAAACTCAGGCATAAAGTGTACTGCCATGCACCATTCTAGACAGAGGACACAGAAAGTAGTTTAGCTACAGAGAAGGATGTGATCTTGTAGAGTTAAGATTCCTGGACCTGCCATGTTTCCTTCATTTCCCACTTGTGAAATAAGTAGAATACCTACCTGTACCACCACGCTCTTGAGAGTCTTAATCAATGTTTGACAAATGTTTTGGCAAGGTAAATGCAATAAATATTTAGACATTTAATCCATTTCCCTTGTGATTCTTTTATTCCTTAATTGTGATCTAGAGAGGACAGAGAAGTCTCTGATAGAATTACATCTCCAGTACTTTCACTGCCAAGCCAGATTAGATCTGGGCACACTCAGGTACCACCAGCCTCCTCCAACCCTTTCCTGGTAAATGTTCTCCCCTCCCACATCCGAAAACCACCTACACTGGAAGAGTGTGAGATTGTCATTCACCAGCTATGGAACATCAACCACATTCAGGCACAAGAGGTGAGGCTGTTGACCCCAGCTCAGTCTACCTTATTCGCAGCTTTTAAGATATAGTAAATTTGTGGTGACGAAATAGGAAATAGATTTTCAGAGGCAAGCAGAAAGGTTATTTTCTCCTCTCTGTCCTTCAGCTGATGTATTTGAAATCGTATCTGGAGGATATCCACAAGAACAAAAGGATTCCTGAAGACTATCTGCTAGCCAGCCAGATTGGGTAAGCTAAGCTGTTCTGAGTTATGGTTCAAGGCTCAGGTATTAGACAGATTGTAGCTGAGTTCGCTAGTTCCCTTTCTACTTTCTATTGGAGTGAATTTGCAGAATAGAGGCCATATGCAAGGTGCCTATATAGAGGTCATTAGCGAGCTTTGACTTTGTAGGGCTTCCTTCCTTAACTTTCCCTTGTGATTTATCTTTGAGCCACCTCTACCCCTCTCAAACTTTCCAGAATGCGATCTGTTAATGTGAATTGAGAGGATTTAAACGATATCTGCCTTAATATACCTCTACACACAAGCAGCAAAATCCTGTATTATAACAAGACTACTGCACACAGTTGTTAACAGCACTAACCTAACAGGAGATAAGTGTCCATAAACTTAGGGTGCAGGTAGACAAGGTTGTCAGTTTGTTCTTTCAGAGCACTTACAATCATTTAAGATATCATCCTACGAGGAGTTGAGACACCTGGTTAACAGACTACTCAATCCAACTGAAAGTCAGACATATGGGCATTTCTGAAAGATTCAGAGGGATTCATGGTTTGAAGGCTTATGTTTATTTTAAGTAATATGATTTTATTTATATTGTGGTACTGTTTACAGACCCCCTTTGGGTTTAGGGCTGTATTGTAGTAGGTGGTATATAAATATATTGTAAGCTCTTCAGGGCAAGAACTGTTGCTGTCTAGACAAGAGATTACAAGGGCAACAAAAAAATCATGAGTTACACAGATTTCCCTTACCTTTTACCCATCCCCCGTACTATTGCCACAACAGTTCTCCAGTTAAAACTCTAGAAGGGTAGTAGGTCTGTAGGAGTAGCATTTGGAGCAGCCAACTAACAAGGGGTGCAGAAGGTACCAAAAGATCATCTAGCCTGAATACCAGAAGCCATTAAACTTCACCATATTACCCCTATATTGAATCCAGTAACTTGTTTGACTAAAACATGTCTTCCAGAAAGGCATCAACATATGGAGAATCTACCACTTCCCTGGGTAGTTGGTGCCAATGGTTAATCATCCTCACTGTAACAAAATTTGTCTGACTTCAGATTCCAGCCTTTGGTTCTTGTTATGCCTTTCTCTGCTAAATTAAAGAGCCCTTTAGTATCCGGTATTTTTTCTGTGTGAAGGTATTTATACACTGGCTCCTTCCTGCACTCCCAATTATTTCACAGACACCAGAACTATACATACTATGCCAGTATATCTCATCAATGCCATCTAATCCCATTTATACATCCAAAGATTGCACTGTAGCCATCTTCCACAGCATTGCACTGGGACCCCATGTTGAATTGTATGACCTCTAACTCCTTTTCAGAGTAATTGCTTTCTAGGATACAATCCCCATAGGTATGGCTTACATTCTTTGTTCCTAGATGTATAACTATGCACTTGGCTGTGTTAAGATGCATTTTGATTGAATGGGCCCAGCTTATCACATAAGCTAGATCATTCTGTACGACTGCCCTGTCCAGATTCTGTGGTGGTGCAGCTTCTCCTGTTCTCTAGGTTCAACATTCATATGCCGCAAGATTTATTATGTTGTTTTCAAATCCAGGTTACACAGGGCCAGCACAATCAATCAATGCTCTGCTACTATGCTATAGAGTGAAGTAGCCAAGGTATCATATCTGCAAATATTTTTTTGATTTAGGAATCAAGAAGTTTCACGATTACCCAAAATGCTAAAAGATACATCTAAGAAATGGTAAGTACTTCTACTTTCTTTAGAGATTAAGACACTTCATGAAAAAGCCCATGCTAGTACATCTGTAATGTAATCAGCTGTTGAGTCAAGCATGTGATACCTTTAGCAATTAAGTATTAATCATGAAGTTAAAAACAAGCCTATTACTGGTTTCCCCCCTCTCCCCATCTCACCTTCAACTTTATCATCAGCCACAAGCCTCTCCCCACTTAAGGTCATGATTGCCTAAAGATCAATCCATATGCCCTGCTCAGGAGATAGTCAGATTTCAGATGAGATCACTGCAGCTATCTAGCTTATTTTCAGTGCCTTACTATAGCCACAGAGGAAGCTGCACAAAGTGTTTTAATCACTAATTCTTTGAGGGTTGCTTTTGCATGTTCACACTACCAGCCTCTTTTTCACAGAGTTCTACACACAGGACTCAGGTAATAGGGACTGTATTGCCTCCTGTGGCTTCTCTGTCAAACATCTGATGCTGATGTAGTCCCTTGGGACACTCACTTTTCTCCAAGGATCACAGAGCTCAGCAACATCCTATATGTATGCTAAGTCAGAGGCAACAAAAACCTCTCTCAAGGAGGCAGGACATTAAAGTGTGGTTCCACTGTGAAAAATAGCCAGTCATCATCTTTACTCAGACCTTCCTTTTATATTTTCAGAGTCAAGTCTGCTAATAACATTTTAGTGCCATTAGCTAGGGTGGCTCTGCAGTGCTGAAGGAAGAATGGATTAAGATTTTCTGGCATCCACCTCAGAATTATTTGTTAAGATCTGAATGCAAGGCCAAGTTCTATCCATAATGAGATTACACACATGTAACTTTTCCATTGCCACAGAGGAATCAGTCACACAGCAATTTGAATTTTAGATTGCAATAGGATTTAAAAGCAGTACTCTATTTTGTGAGGACTGCATAAAAGGGAAATAGGAAAGCAATACTCTGATCTTACCCAGTCATTTGAACAAGAAAAGACAAATCATTGGGTTAGACTATGATTATTGCCATCTTCAAAGTACACAAACAAGTATACAATAAGTCATACAAGCCCTTTTAAGAAGGCAAAAGCTCAGCCCAGGATTCATCCTGTGGATGGGCTTTCTCCATTCCTCCATGCCAAAATGCTGTCAAGATAACAGAGCCAATTAACAAAGTTCCCCACCTGTGAGCTAATAGGAGGAATAAAGATTCTAAACTCTCGCCCTTAATACATCTTTTCATGCAGATGCTGCAAACACAACACAAACACTATTTACAAAACACAGGTGACAGATACAGCTATGTTTCTTTAAAAGTTGAAGTGAAGTGTTTATTAAGGTTTTTCTGCAAGTTAAACTGTAGGATCTCACTTCTTTCATGAAATAGGGAAGTTTAGTTTTTTGTACTGAAAAAAAAATCAGGTCCCTCCTTTAGCTGCTTATTAGCCCCCGAAAACAGGACTAGTCTCTCCTATAACATGTGATGTCAGCTAGTAAAAGCAAAGCAAGAAACCCAGCTTCATGCACTCAGTGTAACAGGAAAACAGAATCCTGGACTTGGACTTGGCAGATAACGAGCCATTCACACTTAAAATAATAGCGCTTTTCATCTGTTGATCTCAAAGCATTTTACAAAGGTCAGTATCAATACCTTCATTTTACAGATGGGGAAATATCTGAGGGACTTATCAAAAAAGCTGCTATGCCTCCTAATGGTGACGGGGTACTCACTACCAGAAGGGCTCCACACACACTTCCATCCCATGAAACTGCACTGAAAGTCATCTCTTTTCCTCACTTTACTAGAAAAATAATTTGTTAAGCACTCTGAAGGCTAGGGAGAGTTCTTACTACAGAAATTTAAATCAGTGGGACAGAGCACTGCAGAGGTTAGTCCATCCATCATGTAGAATCACTGGGGTGACTAATGTGGAAGGTGACCCTAATCTGGTAGACCTTGGTAAAGAGAAAGTGATTTAAAATCATCACATTGCCAATCATTCCTCTGTCTCCAACTCTTATCTCCAGTTTGATTATAACTCCACTGCCAGCTGCTGAAAGGGCAGTTCTGCCAGCACTGAAGCAAACACTGGGAAACAGTTTTGCCGAGAGACAGAAGAGAACTCAAGCTATTCAAAGAAGCCGTCTTCGTCGGACTGTGCTTTAGTCTGGTTGTTCAGCAACTGCATTCCAGATCTCTTCTCCTTAAAAGCGTTCCAGTAGCTACAGCACTCCCAGTATATGTTTGAGTTTACATTGTAGGTTCAGCTTAGATTGGTTTGCTGCTATTATCTCCCCACTTCAAGTAAAAACTAATTACGAAATCACCGTGTCTTCTATTCAGGAACAAAGAGCTTATGCATCTATTGTTGCAGCTTTGCCTCATTCCTTCTGTGGTTTCCCTTATTTCTTCAGGATGTATATTTGATGAGTTAACTTAATGATGAAAGCCTGTAAGAGATTACTGTTTAGGAAATTGGATGCTTATCACTTTTAATCAGGTCAATGCAGTGTCCCACAAACTTCTCTAGTCCGGCAGAGATTATTTAAAAGCAGCATACATTTATTTTTATGCAGGTATGGGCTGCACAGTTTTACAGATAACACTAGATCACTGCTAATCCATCAGTGGAAAGGCTGGAAGCCACATACTACGTCATGTTACCTGGCAGGACAAGATTTCACAGCTCTGCACAGCTGCTACATGGGAACGGAGCTGAATTTACAGTAGTCGTATCAGAATTTTTTTTTGAATGCAGGTATAGGACCCACTGATCAGCAGCAGAAGGGCAGTTGAAACTATGGGGGGCTCAGATATTACTCTGTTCTAGGCTGCACACTCTTTACTCAGAATCTGTAACATTCCATTGTTTCATCTTTGCTATGGGCTAGTTTCCATTCAACTCACAACAACATAGTGGGTTGACTGCTCTGAAAACGAATGTTGTATGTGCAGCAAGTATGCAAGATTCCCTATACCAGGCTCCTGATCTGCATCACAACCTTATCTCCAAGGGAGCAGACCTACAATTGTCAACACCACAGTGATAGGCTCCTTAAAAATATCTAAAAAGGGGTGGTGGGGTGTGTGTGTGTTCAATTCTTGTCTTCTCACCTGACTGCACAACAGGGAAACAAACTGAGATGTTAGCTTTTATGATATGAACATCTGTCCACTAGCTCATTTTACAAAAGCACCTGGACACCCATCTAATGGTATTAAGTTAGTAATGATCTGGGCTAGATCTAAATTAAAAAACTTTCACCTCTATATAACATTTCCCTTAGCAATCTTTTGAACCTCTCCTCCAGCTGATGATGAACTTGGCTGCTATTCTGCAGCATAGGATAACTAATGTAGTGCCATATGTGATTTTTCCTCCCTCACTTCTGGGTGCAGAGATTTCGGCTCCTGATAGGATATCTGAAGTAAGCACCCGCCTTTGGTCACTGCAGAGCTGTTGCCCAAGGACTAACATTGGAATGATAGTAGGTTAGTTTCAAACACAGGAATAATAATAAATTTATTACGATAAAACAAACAGATAATGCATTAGTTCATGTACAAAATATTGATACCACTCGGCTGCCTCAATCAGTGCTTACTAAGTACCCACATTTTAAAACATCCTAAAACCGATGACACCACACAGATTTACAGAGGTCACAGCAATTTCTTGACACCACTGTAAGAGTCCAGCTACTTGTCAGGGACTGTTGCACAATACTGGGGGATGGAGCAGGGTGTGATGGAAATACTTGAGACACTGAAATTCCCTTACACCCAGGAATTAAGAGTGAATGAACTACAAAGATAGGGCAGATTGAAATGTAATCACATTGTGTATGGAACCAGTTACTTATGGCAAGTGGCTTCATTTGCATTGCCTCACAACACAGCAGCTGATATCAGTCTTCTGATCCTAATTTAGATGACCAGTAATACTTTTACAGGTGGGTGTCCCTCGGTGCCCGAGGCACGCAAGGTCAATTGTCAGTCTTAGACCTGAGCTGTGTTCAGTTTTCTTAAACAAATAGATGCGAGTGGGATATGCAAACACTTCCCATGAGTTGCATCACTCCCCAAAGAAGCCAGCACCCAAGAGAAATGCCAGGTAAGATACAATTCCCCTGGTAAATATAAATGCAGATAAGTAGCTGCAGCCTGCTGGATTCATTTACAGTGCTGCTATGATTCAATCAATTGATTTTCCCTGCACACACACTTGGAGCTCACAGGGAAATCAGTTAGCATGCACACTGAATACCCCGCCTTCAGATCATCCGACTTTCTAAGAGTGAGAAATGCATGGTCCGTGCTAACCAAAAACCGTTTATACAAAGTAGTGTTTAAAATAAGCTATAAAAATTTTCCTATGGTTGGTTTTCCTCCTAAACATAATTATTCAGATTAATCTGACGCATTAGGGATGCCCTAAAAAGGCCCCGATTTCTCCCCTTTCTCCAAATTAAATTACCAGACTCCTGCAACCATAGGGAAGTTTGTGAGCACATTCTAGCTGCAGCTAATTTATTCTTGGGGCAATATCAAGTCACACAACATACAGAGTGTGAGGAATACTGGCATCAGGCAAAGTCTGAAGCAAATTAGGACATTCTCCCCTCTCCCTTCTATACCATTCAGACTCCCTGATGGAAGTCTACAAATAATTTCTTCTCTAAGAAGACAATAAAAGCCCCTCCTAATACATCAGTCTCAAGAACCATATATACATGTTCTGTATATGTGAAAATGCTGGCAAAGTCCACAAAGGCAGAAGATAAAAGCATGAAATCTAAATCTAACACCAGGTTCCCTATTGAACCTGGCACCTAGAAACAAAACAGTATAAGGCTTTTTCTTCTGAAGTTCCCTCCCAAAATGCCTGTTATTCTTCCAGTGGCCGTGGGAGAGGCCAGCTGCCGAGACCCAACTTCTTTGCTTCATGATTTCACAAGGGGAGGAAGTTATGCAGCAGAGAGGCAGGCTTGACGGATACTTTGTGCCCAGGTGTTTAAGAGTGCTGTGACTGAATGCTTGTCTGGAAGCTGCAGCAATTTTGATGTCATGTACTGATACACTGACTGCAAGAAGGGATTGGCTGCTGGAAAAGAAAAAGGAGACAGCCCAGATAAACACAGTTGCACAACTGAATATCACAAATTGATCCCTCACTTTTTAAAGTGATGCTATCCTATTGTCCCCATACCATATTGTCGAGAGTTGTCTATCCACAGAGGGCTCTGATCTGGATAGTCAGCTGGAACACTGAGCTGTAATGGCGGGACATTTGGAAGGTTCTTGTCATCTAGAATTCAAACACATTTACTTTAACAAAAGATATTTTCCATCAGGACATCAAAGTAAGTTGTGTGTGGTGTTTTCCCTACGTCTGTACATTACATACTGAAATGGACAGGGAGGGACTAGATCTAATCTTTAAGAGGAACCATGGCTATGAGTCTTCATTTCTGAAAAGCTCACTTTAAAAATGGCCTCTGCTTGCTGGAAGCTCAATCTGGAACTCCCAGCTCCACAACACACCCCACGCATCTCACCAGTCTCCGTCTTTCATGAGGTGTACTTCATTTGAGTTTGGTTTCCTAAATATGAAATGTCTAGGTACTGTTCATACTACACATGTAAGCCAGGACCAGAGCTTTCCCATGTTTTGTCTGGTACACACTAAAATGAACCCACTTTACCTTTTTCTGTCCAAGGGCAAAACAAGTTCCTATGAAGGTATACTCTATTCTTGCTTGGTTGAGAGAGAAGGGCAAAGACTTACACACACTTCCCCATTCACACCACCAGCTGTGACAACTGCTGGTGCAGCTGGGAAAACATTTTCAATACAATTAGACAGGCCCCATTCCTCAATGTCCCAATATCATGTTTTAGGGTGCTGAAAACTTTTGTCCTGACTACACTAGGCATTAAACCATTTTCTAACACCAGCAGAGCTTGAGCTAAGGGTGAAGAATTATCATCAGCAAGCTGCACCCATCAGTGCAAGAGGCAGAATTTTTCATCTGCGGAGCAGAAATCTAACAAGATCCAGTTGTACAATTAAATACTGTACTGTTTCACTCTTGGGATTCTTCCACAGTGGCAACAATTACCGACAAGTCCAATTTATTTCTCACATCCCAGACAGCAAGTTTCTTGAAATACAAGGAGAGAGAAATGTAGTTATGTTTATAAATAGGCCACTTCATACTATCAGGAATTCAGATTACCTGGAGAGTTTGCTTGGATCCCAATTTAGGGAACCAATTAAATGCACACATGGAGCAACAAAAACTGCTCATATTTCAGCTTAAAAAAGCAGCATTTTACTCAGAGACCAGCCTATAATACTGCCTTCTTTTAGTAGCAACACCATGATACTGGGGATTGGGGGGGTGGGGTGGGGTGTGGAGAATAATTTAGCTTTAAGATAATTTCCCCACTTTCTAAAAAAAGCTGTAAGTGGTTTAAACATCTAGCTACTTGATCTGGGGTACATTATGCATTGCCACAACTGTGGCGAGCTAAAGAAAAACCATGATGAAATTATAGGCTGGCAAGATTTACAGCTGTACATATTCACAAGAAAATAAATCAACACCTCTTGAAAACAGTCTTAATTTCTTTTTAGCTTACCTAGCTTGCATATGAGGTGGACTGTGCCATTATTACTGCAATGGGAGGGATCCAGATTCACCAGGAATTTAGGATTTAATCTTGCGACTTCCCCTTGTAATACATTTGGTATGGTCTGCCTTTCATCCTCTTCGTATTTACGCTTTCGAGGGGAAGCCATCTGGGCCCTGCGTAAAATACACCCACAAAGGGACTCAGAGTGGGCACCATGTTATGCCAAGTCCACGTTTTTCAAACAAAATTGATTTCTCAAGTACTTTACAGATGACAAGGAAACATGCACATATCCATCACGCCAGCCCATCCTTCCAACGTTTCAACCAAACAATTAATTTTTCTTAAGACAACAGACAGAAGGCCAATGATACATACGTGATTGGAGGGCCATGTATCGCAGTCATAGCTGGCACAAAGGTACGGTAGAGGGAATGGTTGAAGACTGGTGAACGAATGTTTGCCAAGACAGCATCCAAAAGTGGCTGGCACAAGTACTGCTGTTTGGTAGGGGGCACTGGTGGAGGTGGTGGCGTGGGCTAAAGCACAAAGAAGCACATCTTATTTTATGTGCTGTCAGTCACAAATAGTCTGTACGAGACACCTTGATTCATTATGCAAACTTGCACTACAGTATTTCCAATACATTTAAGAATCCCTCTAACCTCTGTTTTGTGTTACTCTAGAAACACTTCCTCAGTATCCCCGCGTATACCCGCAGTAAAGTAAATTCAAATTAACTGTGAATTTGAAATGGATTGGTTAAATTGTATCAAACAGCTATATACGGATACACTCATTCATAATTAAATTTTGAAAGTGAATTACGCTAAATGAAATTAAGAGCACTTTAATTCTGAATGAGAAGGTCCATACAGGGGTTTAATGCAGTTTAACTAATCTATTTTGCATTCACACCTTTAAATAATTGGGATTAATTTTCCTGACTGTCCCCATGTAGACAAGCCCATAGTAAATAAAACTGACACTGTCAGTATCTTTCATGTAGAAATCCTGTCTTGGTGACATCTGCTAAAGACAAGAACAAGGATCCATTCCTAGGTGCTTGTACAAAGCATGAATACTTGAAAGTTCAGTAAGCAGAATAATTTTTAAGAGGTATACACGAGGACATTCCTGCTGAATGGCCCAGTGTTTAACCAGTTTTCTGTTTACTTGCTCAGTCCAGCACTGTGAACACAAAGAGATGGGAAAATTCTGCCAAACTGGTGCCCTCTGTGGAATTCACTGCCAGCCTTACTCTCCAGTAAGATGAAAAGTAAACCCCATTGCTTACCACAGCCATGTCATTCTTGAGCTTCTCCAGAGCAATTTCACATTTCTGTAGAGTCTTCAGAGGGCATCTGAAAAGGAAGAGGAAAGAATTAGCCCAATTTGCTCTGCTGTCCAAGATGAGGACTTTGTGATATCTGAGCCTCCCGTCCACATTATTTCAGTGCTGATATGCTTGGATGCTGTTCAAAACAGGAACTGTAGCTCTGCCTCAGGGAACTTAAATTCTAAGTTAGATCACATGGTTCAAACCTAACATTCTGGCAAATAAAGGTCCAATGCTTAGATTTTTAAATAACTTACGTGGATCCTTGAATGGCTTTGCTGAAGGGCACATTAAGGAGGGACTTTAATAGAGAAAGAAAGAATGAATACCACAATGTCTAAGTGAAACAGAGCTGACTGTTTTCAGCAAAATGAAGTTAACCCAGGTGGATTTCTCCAATCATTTCAACTAGCTCAAATAGACTGTATTACAGCGAAGAAAACACACCTGACTTATCAGTTTACTGAATAGCTTTCTATGAAACTGTGTGCACAAAAGATCCCATACTGCGTCTTAGGGGACACCACATTGTAAAATCTTTTGGCAGGATTTTGCACAACTTCTTAGAAAGAAGTTGCAACACAGAATGAATCAGCAAAAAAAGGGTTCTGAAATTTAAACCTCTTGCCCACCATGATTTCTCAACATAAAAGAAAGTTAGTGAAACAACAACATTGAGGGTCTTCAAAAACAAGGAAATTCAGATTAGAGTTAAGAACTGTCTAGATACTACATGTTGCCGCAAGATGATAGACTAATGTCTGGGACACCACTCCTCATCTGGGACTCCATGGTAGCCTATGTATTCTCTCATATTCCTGACAGTGGGTTTGGGAGGAAGAGAGTTCACTGGGGAGGTGCTCGCACAAGCTAAACAGAAAAGGACGTTACCGTTTTGAAGGATCAGTCAGGATATCCAAGAGGCTCTTCATCTTACTCAGGTCCTTCTTCCTATCTGAAATAAAATAAAAAGGACTAGTGAGAAATGCACTCATTGCAGGCAGAGCTTCCAGCTCTGCAGTCATTAACACAAAAACTGGAGGCTGGGAAAACTGAAAACATGACCCATCTAAGGAGAAAGTAGCAAAGACCTGTGATTCTCCATCTTTTCATGAGGTAGAGTCTGTATCCAAAAAAGTTTAGATATAGTAAAGAAAAAGAGAGGTCCTGAAAGAAAGGGATTTGGAGATGAAAATATTGTCATGCTTCAGAGTTACGTTTTTGCAACCATGAGCAAGGAAAACAATAGACAGGCTTAGTCCGCCAGAACCCCTAAAAGAGCAGTACACAGGCAGACAGGGAGAACCGTACAGTAAAATACGAGGGGCCACACCTTCATTTTTATCAATCTTATTGATCATCCTCCGAAGTGGCTCGATGTACTTTGACAGCTGTTTGAGTTTCTCCAGGTACTGCTGCTCTTCAGACTGGCTGGAGCTCGCTGGACTCATGACAGAGTTTGGATTTCCTGCACCAGGCAAAAAGGTGAAGATTATATACCACATGTCAGGAGGGGTCAGGCAAAGCAGGACATTGGCTTATGAACTGTTGCTAGCGATTTCCAGCTGCATGAAACCCCAGAGTCAACAGACCTTTACATCCCCTTCTGGTTACCATTTTGGTTTTGTCAGAAAATTATGAAAACCCTCATGTAATTCAATGACAAAAAAAGATGAGATCAGACAATTCCAAAACTCGAATATTCTCCTTGCTGCACATGTAGCGCAGATGGCAAGTCCACCACTGAAATACTACTCACTGGTAGAGCACCGTAGAGCCAACGGCATAACTATGCAGCCTCAGATTTCTCTCTGTATGTTTTAGTTACTAAGATGCATCACTGGATCATGCTCCGCAGTACAGTTCTTACTGATGACCATAGGAGTTACCTGGAGTGTTTAAAGGACCTGGAGATGGGACACTAAAGTTCTGTGGTGTTCGTGCAGCTGCTGGGCTCTGGGATGGTTGAGGAGATGGACTGGGGAGGAAGCTGCTGGGAGATGGGGCTGGGCCGGAGCTGAAGAATGGAAATGAAAGTCAACTCAACACTTAATATGAAGACAAAGTGGCCTGTAAGAAGCTAGCAGAAGAAATGGTTAGTCTGAGCAGGTATGTTCTACTGAGTGCTGCTGCAGCATTCTGCAAACCCCACTGATGGCTACTGTCTTTGAGCGTGTATTCCACCCAGCTGCACGGGAGTGGGATTTACAAAAGTGCTCGGCATTGACCTAGCTCTGCTCCCAGGGAAGTTCCTGGTAAAAATCTCATGGATTTTGACGGAAGCAAGGTTAGGCCAATGCTGAACGGTTTGGAAAATCCCACCCTTATGTCACTGTACTGCTCAGGCCCATTGTGCCGCTAGCTGCAGCACGAACAGGTCTTTCCCCCAGACAGCTTACAATCTAAGCCTGACCCAGCTTTTTGTCAGTTTCAACAACACTCGTGCAAGGTAAAGATTCAGAATCCCTACCAGAAAGGTCTGATTACAGCATTCAGTAAAGATTCCAAAGCTAACACCACTGAATTTTGACTTAGTGGGAGACTCACTCTAGCAAGACGGAATTTTGTTAGTAGGTCTTTAACTCCAGAGGTCTCTGAATAACTCCTCCATCAACCCAGGAGCATGATGGGGCCTTTCTCTGGAAACCAAGCAGAAGCCTTGGATTTAGGGGCCATGGCCTTCTGCTTCTGACATCCCATTCAATCCTTTAACTCACCTTCCATTAAGCCACAATAGTTAGGGGAGTATCTGTATGTGGCTAAACACAGAGTAGCCTCAGAGAAGGTGAATGGGGAGGGGATAGCAACATGAGCATGACTCCTCCAGGTTCCTATGACATGACAGCCCAAGAGCTGTGCTACTGAAGGTCCCAATCCATGCAATGTCAACCTCACGGCATCACGAGGGTTGGACTCCCCACTAGAAAGCGCACCAGGATAGGCATCTGTGACAACTTTGGTTTAACCTCCATTCATGTTCATCACCATCTGGTGAGAGCATCTGCGGCTGCCACTCACCTCAGGTGGTCACATTCTGGCTCACCTGACATTCGAGTTTGGCTGAGAAGTTGGCTGCCCTGGTTGAGGTGATGGCTGTGGCTGAGGAGGTGGTGGCATTGACTGGGGTGTCTGCGCTTGCTGGACAGGTGAGGGAGATGACATCATGGTAATGCTGCTCTGGCTGACCTGAAACAGGAAAGAATACATTCAACAAAGAAGAGAGCTGATAATGGGAACCAATCTAAAAAGGCTTTGGCTATGGAGAAGAGCAGCCTCTGGACTCTATAAGAAACAGAAAGTGTTAGTTTCCTAAACTCCTCCATAAAGAGATCACTGCCAGTACCTCGCATTTCTTTCTTGAGGTACTCAGGGGAAATGTTTCACACCAAGATTTAACTAACAGGTAAAACTCCAAAAAATGAGCATTATTTTGGAGTCAGTTATTGAGTTCCTCCTTAGATTACAATAGCAAGTGTTTCATCTGAACTATCATTTCCTTTATTATAACTACAGTAAACAAGGTCATGGAGGACTGGCTTGAGAATTTATGACCACGGTGAAAGAACCCTTCCTTATTTTTGCTTTCAATTTATATTCTTCAAACGCTTTTCTTATTTTTTGGCTACTGCATCCAAATCACTTTTCTTTAGGAGGAGGGGGAAGGAAAGGACAATGTATGGAGAGTGAAATATAAGACTCTTGATATTCAAATTGGAAAGCCTGGAGGAGCCAGAAAAGTTTTCAAGTGGTTGGGATGGGGTGAGGAAAGGGGAAGTTATTTTGGTTTTAGAGATTGGATGGGGTTGCATAAACCCAAAGGACAGAAAGCTCAAGCTGGGGAGAGTCTTCTAAGAAGCCACAATGACTTCAAATCTACAACCCTTCAGAGGAGAAATTCTGTGTACAATAAAGTTTATTCTTCAACTTGCGATCAAAGAGATAAAATTAAGGGACGCGGATTGAAATAAAACAACTTATTCCTATAATTTTGTGGTGTTAACTCAGATAAACAAAGGTGATTTGAGCTAGTCTACAAGACAGCACCTCATGACATCACAGTATCCCATGAATTTACCATGAGTCTTCTAATGGGATCTTGATAATCAGCCAACTTAATTTCTACCATGTGGAAAGCAAAGAGCACAAAAATTCCTTTCACAGAATCATAGAATATCAGGGTTGGAAGGGACCTCAGGAGGTCATCTAGTCCAACCCCCGGCTCAAAGCAGGACCAATCCCCAACTAAATCATCCCAGCCAGGGCTTTGTCAAGCCTGACCTTAAAAACCTCAAAGCAAGGAGATTCCACCACCTCCCTAGGTCACGCATTCCAATGTTTCACCACCCTCCTAGTGAAAAAGTTTTTCCTACTATCCAACCTAAACCTCCCACACTGCAACTTGAGACCATTACTCCTTGTTCTGTCATCAGCTACCACTGAGAACAGTCTAGGTCCATCCTCTTTGGAACCCCCTTTCAGGTAGTTGAAAGCAGCTATCAAATCCCCCCTCATTCTTCTCTTCTGCAGACTAAACAATCCCAGTTCCCTCAGCCTCTCCTCAGAAGTCATGTGATCCAGTCCCCTAATCATTTTTGTTGCCCTCCGCTGGACGTTTTCTAATTTTTCCACATCCTTCTTGTAGTGTGGGGCTGCTGGCAATGCCCCTACTTATACATCCCAAAATGCCATTGGCCTTCTTGGCAACAAGGGCACACTGTTGACTCATATCCAGCTTCTCGTCCACTGTAACCCCTAGGTCCTTTTTTGCAGAACTGCTGCCGAGCCATTCGGTCCCTAGTCTGTCGCGGCGCATGGGATTCTTCCGTCCTAAGGGCAGGACTCTGCACTTGTCCTTGTTGAACCTCATCAGATTTCTTTTGGCCCAATCCTCTAATTTGTCTAGGTCCCTCTGTATCCTATCCCTACCCTCCAGTGTATCTACCTCTCCTCCCAGTTTAGTGTCACCTGCAAACTTGCTGAGGGTGCAATCCACACCATCCTCCAGATCATTCTATTTTCCAAACACTTCAGGTGCTCTGTAGATTTGCTCCTTTCCCTCACTAATTCAGAGCCAGCCCACTACTGTCACAGGCCATAATGAACGTAGCAAACATAGGAAGCATGGCATGATCTACCCTATGCACCCAGAGAATCACAAGGTACCCTTGGCCTGGAACAACACATCTTAAGGGTACAGGAAGAGTTAAACTTTTACTAACTGGCTGTCCTCTACATTCTCTTCTACCTCTTATGCTGCTGACAATGAGCCATAACGTGCAGGTTACTATAATCCTACATGTGGTGTTCCAGTGAGTCAGATTTTAGTAGAGTGCCCCCCTCAGCCAGCAGACAGGGCACAGCAAAATAGCAGAGAAAAGACAAGAGCAAAACTGAAGGGACTGAGATTCTAGGCAAGAAAAAGAAATGAACCCAAATGATCTAGCTAGATTGAAATCCAGGGCCTCTCTGAACCAACAGACACGCTAGTTCAGGGGTTCTCAAACGGGATCGGGACCCCTCAGGGGGTCGCGAGCTGTCAGCCTCCACCCCAAACCCCACTTTGCTTCCAGAATTTATAATGGTGTTCAATATATTAAAAAGTTTTTTCAATTGATGGAGGGGGAGAATACTCAGAGGCTTGCTATGTGAAAGGGATCACCAGTACAAAAGTTTGAGAATCCCTGCTCTAGTTGATCATCCACTAAGGTATAGCTTAAGGTTCATGGCAATGTAACATGTTATGGTCTCATTTCTACTTTCAGTAACACCATTCCTTTCCCACCCACTCCCCCATGACTTTAATACATGGTTTCAAGACTTCTCTTTCCAGATGCTTTTCTCCATAATAAGCTGTGCTCACTGGTTTTCATGGGAGGGGAATATTTGCCAGTCGCTCTCTTCCCAGCAGCTGAAGAACGATGCTTGGAATTAAATGGCGTAATTCTGCCTCCCATGGAACTTTTGTGCCCCAAGAGCTCAAGTGGAGGAAGAAGAAAAACGTTTCAGAGAGTCCCCCCTGCTTTAACTCCTAGTCTGCCCCAGTGCACAGGTCCTCTCTTCTTGGCATGTATCCCTTCAGAGCACATCAAATAGCGTGAGCTGTTGAAGAGCAAAGGACTGCATCTGCAGTGCTCCTAGCTCAGGACCAGACCCTCATCTCCAATGTATGGGATCCTTCTCTTTAAAAGATTGAATACACACTGTACAGTGCCCCTACTACACAATGGCAAACTAAATTAATGCTTATATCCTGTTTCCTTTCATAGCACTACCCATTCCCACAAGGTATGAGCAGTGATGAGTTGCCAGAAGCTGAAGAACCGGTTCCTTCAGTCGCTACGAGTCTTCGGCGGCACATCCTTCAGTCGCTCCGGGTCTTCGGCGGCACTGAAGGACCTGCCACCGAAGTGCCGCCGAAGGCCCAAAGCGAGTGAAGGACCCGCCACCGAAGGCTCAGAGTGCCACCGGGTGAGTAAAAATTCAGAGGAGCCTCCGCAGCCGAGAGCTCAGGCAGGACGCGAGCTGCAGTTTGCCCACCCCTTTAACAACCGCTTCTAAACCGGCTTCAAAATTTAACAACCGGTTTGCGTGAACCGGTGCAAACCGGCTCCAGCTCACCACTGGGTATGAGCATCCACAGAGCACGTTCCCTCTTTTAAAACCAGCCTGCACCCCCTGCAGGAGTCAAGTGGGGAGGCTGCAGTCAGGTGCTTGACACTCAGTGTGGTTATGACAGTTTCATATATTCCAAGGCCGTCTTCTAGTCTGACCTCCTGTATAACAAGCTCCTGCCTCCTTTTTGGCAGCAATCCCTCTGCTGAGAGTAGAGTACTAGGAGATGCAGGTCAGGCTTGTGCTGAGCACCAACCTCTTCAGTCCATCCCCACCAAAGTTTTAGTTATCTCATTACTTCCTTTCCCAAGGCTGCTTTGGTGCTTCACGAATCTTCCCCTAGCAGAGGCCATCTTATACATTTGTACTCTTCCGACTCCTACACTGCACTATTCCCAGGGAGTAGGATTAGATTACACAATAAACAAAACCTCAGTTTCCAGGATATGATCTTTACAACTGGCTCAGACTAGCTCTGTGAAGTCCAGCTCAATTGGACTTTAGGTTTTGACAGTTTGCACCCAGCAAGACTCCAGCAAATCCAAGCTACCCGCTGTTGCACATAATCCTGCCATGTTCTTTAAGGGAATCTCACGAAGTAGTAAAAATACTTTTGACCTAAAGGAAAACTCTAGCAATCAGTTACCTAACAATACTTATATTTTTTAATGCTTAAGCCAGTGAACAAAACCCTGTGTACCCTGTAGCAAGCTGGATTTAAGTTTGTCACCAAGGGCCCCTGCTTTGGTGGCAAGACTGAAAATTCTGCAGAAACAATAAGCTTAACAAACAGGTTTTCATATTTGCAGTTGGATCTGTATCCAGTCTATTAATTTGATATTACATTCAGTTTTACTTTATTCCTATATTTCCAGTGTGCTCAAAATTTTTGTACCAACATTTCATAAGGGCATTGTAGCAGTCAAGGCTACTGGAGATTGTAGCAGATCAGAAGGGGAAGCTGGAGATTTTGACACCAAAGAATATGTAGCAGACAATTTGGGATTAGTACACTGGCTCTTATTTTAGCAGAAACACTCGGCTAAACATTATTAAAATAGAAAAGAACTATTTAATCTGACATTTAAATTACCATCAGTAGGCTTCAGAGTCAACCCAAATGAGGTAAATAGGGAAGCTCACTCCTCTTGGTTATTGTTTTAGACTTAGCGAGACCCCACTGACATTCAGTTCATGCTTCATAGCACTTCAGTCACAAGGGCTAGAAGACCAACTTTTTTTAGATTAAAGTTTAAAAAAAATGGAGCTCAGTTCTGAATTTGGTGGCAAGTTCAACAGCCATGAAATTGTTGAGTCCTAAGCCCTACCAGCAATTAACAGTGCAGCTGCATTCTTAGCAAGATCCAGAAGCTACTCTGCAAAGAGACAATCAAGTCTTGTGGTGACAGGGGCACATGCTGCTCTTCTGTCATGTAGGATAAATCGAAAGCACAGCCTGGACACCCAATATTTTTATACCAAGTCCATATTTGGTCCTTTCTTGGAAAAGGTGTTATCAAATATGACACCAAGTTTCTTAAATTTAGCACCATCACCAAATTGATCTTTCAATTATTGAGATCAAGTAGATAGACTTATGCAGACTACCAATAACCAGCTACAGCCATAACTAGGGCTGTCAAGCGATTAAAAAAATTAATCATGATTAATCGTGCTATTAAACAATAACAGAATACCATATTTAAATATTTTGGGATGTTTTCTACATTTTCAAATATATTGATTTCAATTACAACACAGAATACAAAGTATACAATGCTCACTTTATATTTATTTTTTATTACAAATATTTGCACTATAAAAAACAAAAATAGCATTTTTAAATTCACCTAATACAAGTACTTAGTGCAATCTCTCTATCATGAAAGTTCAACTTACATATGTAGAACTATGTACAAACAACTAACTGCATTCAAAAATAAAACAATGTAAAACTTTAGCGCCTACAAGTCCACTCAGTCTTATTTCAGCCAATTGCTCAGACAAACAAGTTTGGTTACAATTTGCAGGAGATAATGCTGCCCGCTTCTTGTTTACGATATCACCTGAAAGTGAGAACAGGCATTCTCATGGCACTATTGTAGCTGACGTCGCAAGATATTTACATGCTAGATGCGCTAAAGATTCGTATGTCCCTTAATGCTTCAACCACCATTCCAGAGGACATGCATCGATGATGGTTTCTGCTCGGTAACGATCCAAAGCAGAATGGACTGACGCACGTTCATTTTCATCTTTTGAGTCAGATGCCACCAGCAGAAGGTTGATTTTCTTTTTTTGTGGTTCAGGTTCTGTAGTTTCTGCATCTGAGTGTTGCTCTTTTAAGACTTCTGAAAGCATGTGCCATACCTTGTCCCCCTCAGATTTTGGACAGCACTTCAGATTCTTAAACCTTGGGTCGAGTGCTGTAGCTATCTTTAGAAATCTCACACTGGTACCTTCTTTGCATTTTGTCAAATCTGCTGTGAGAATGTTCTTAAAACAAACAAGTGCTGGGTCATCATCCAAGACTGCTATAACACGAACTATATGGCAGAATGCGGGTAAAACAGAACAGGAGACATACAATTCTCCCCCAAGGAGTTCAGTCACAAATTTAATTAATACTTTTTTTTAAATTTTAAACAAGCATCAGCATTAGTGGACTTGTAGGCTCTGAAGTTTTAGATTGTTTTGTTTTTGAGTGAAGTTATGTAACAAAAAAAAAATCTACATTTGTGAGTTACACTTTCACAATAAAGAAATTGTACTACAGTACTTGTATGAGGTGAATTGAAAAATACTATTTTTTGTTTATCATTTATCACAGTGCAAATATTTGTAATCAAAATTATATAAAGTAAGCAGTGTACACTTTGTATTCTGTGTTGTAATTGAAATCAATATATTTGAAAATGTAGAAAAAATCCAAAAATATTTAATACATTTCAATTGGTATTCTATTGTTTAACAGTGTGATTAATTGCAATTAATTTTTTAAATCGTGATTAATTTTTTTGAGTTAATTGCATGAGTTAACTGTGATGAATCAACAGCCCTAGCCATAAGCTATTTTCTACTGCTGCTCTACCCAGCAGAAACATGTCTGAAGACAAGATAATGGCGACACATCCAACAAACAACATTATTGAAGCATTTCTCTAGGGTACAGACCAAAACCACAGCATCCATGGGACAAGCAGAACTATATATTTCTCTGCAATCTGAATTGAATTTTGGGGGACTGGTTTTACTCAAACACCTACCCAAGTCAATTTAGTTTTTAAAACATTCTTCCCATCCCCTGCTAACTGATGGTCCATTCATCCCACTACATTTTCCAGGAGCTATTTTCATTCCAACTGGTGCCACATGTGCACATTTCCCTCTTTCACTGGCCTATGATTCCCCAGTTTTCCAATATTACAGGACATAATTTTCATGAAATTGACTCTTACAATCTGCACTTAATTCATTTGATGTCAAGAGTTAAGGCTTCCCAACAACCACTGGTACAACAGCACTAAGAGGTCAATATACAGAACAGGCAGCTGGACTGACAGACTGGATGGATGAGAGACTCAGGGCTAGCGGTGTAGCATCGCCTACGGAAATTCTTCTTTGACTCAAGTAATTCCAACTACAGAATAATTAGCAGGATTAAAAGAATTTTCCAGTTCCAACCAGAAAAAAATGGCATTGAATAAATATGCCAGAGCCTGTGGTGTATTTCTGGCCACTGCCTCTTTCTGCCGCACAGGCCACTTTGGCCAACACCTTACTTTAACACGAAGTGTAGCTACTAAGTGCGACACTTCAGCAGCAATAAATACACCGTGCAAAGGACTCAGGATTTATGATCTCAGATACTCCCAGAGCTCCAAGGCCTGCTAGCAAAAGAAACTCAAAACACAATACTGGGAGGATGGCAGAAGTCTTTTGTCATCCATTAACAGGAGAAAGCAATATGGAAACTGGAGCTGCTGGGCAGGTATGAGCTGTGAAGGTGACAGTGTGAACATATAAGACATGCAGCTCATGAGGCCCAGGGAGTCCCTCATTATACATGCAAAGCCAATCAAGCACTGGGATGAGCAGCAGGAAGAGTTGATCTCCACGTCACTGTCACTGCATGAGATAGCTTTAAATCAAAAGATTCACCCAGGGCTGAGCACTACAGAACAGTAGTGCATGAGGATTTCATAACCAATTCATAGAGCTGAGGAAGGACTTTGTTATTGTGGCAATGCTAATAAGTAGAGGGGCACTAAACTCCTTTTCTGCTTCCTTCTAGTTTTCCCTGTTCATTCCTGAGATGGCACATACCGCGCAAGTGAAATACAAATGCGAGAAAAGCTAGTGCTGGGCCTGTTCTGTTATGGCAGGTATAATAGACTCACACTTAGAGATCAGAAGGGACCACAGAACCTCACCCACCCACTCCTGTAATAGACCCAGAACCTGTGGCATATTCTGATCCAACACATTTCCAAATGTAGAATAGGGCCCTGTCAGCCTTTTCACTGAGGTAGGTCCACAGACAAAGTGCAGCTATGCTGACTCCTGCTTCATATTTTTGAAAGGACTGGCAGAACATGGACAATTTCCTGAGTGAAAGAGGGGTAGGAAATGCAGCAGAAATCCAGAACTGTAATTTGGGTGCATAATCATGTGTTTTATTTTATTCAAAGATTGTTCATAATTTGCAGCTTTACTAGGAGCTTAAAGTAGTAACATTTTTTTCTTCAGTTCAGGGACATTTCATTTAGCTCCATATCTCCTGCACCATGTCCTAATCATCAACTGAAACTGAAATTGGCCAAGTTTATTGTTCATGAAAGAGGGACTAACACTAGCTAGAGCAATGCATAGCATGGGGAGGTGTCAGGCAAGATTCCCAACACAACTCAGCCAATGCCCTGCACTCCTGGCCCATGACACTTCATATATGAGTCCTGGGGCCTCTCCTGAGCAAAGACTAGCCATGCAGTGGTTTTGTGATATGTGCAAAGATTAAGCAGAGACCAGAAAATTTGATTCATTTGAGACCTGAACCAGATATGAACATGGAATTTTTAAACATTCAAATAATGTGAACTGTGTTACTTTTTCAAAGCTTTATTCAATACCTCAAGCTCTCAAAAAGCTTCCATTTAAGGGAGAAGGGTACACTTTGGACAGTCCTGCTAAAAAAATACAGCCCAACACTACGAGTGGCTAAGAGCAATTATCTGAACGTAGTATTTTGATGAAGATAAAAGTGAACTTCTTTTAATTTGATGAGCACTAAATATAACCCAAGTACTGAATGCCTAGTACAATTCCTGACACAATGCACTTTGACTCAGTAAATACCTGTGGCATTTGCTGTCCGCCCAAAGGAATGGAGCTTGGAGGCGTGGCAGATACAGCGGTGGTAGGCGGGAACCGTGGTCTTATTTGCATCCCACCTCTGGCCATAGTTGCGGTGATCATCTTTGAGGACAGAGGGACAACAGACAAAAGTAATCGCAAAACAAGAAATGCAGTGCACTGGCAGGATGAGAAGCACATGCAACCTCCGGTATGAGACTCAAGTGAACTTTTCTCCAGATAAGCCTTATAAGCTAGTTTATGGATCCAACCCCCTGCTTCATATACCCTATATCTCCATTTGTAGAGGGCATCTAGTGAACTCTAAATATTGTGTGGGGTGATATGTAGATTCAAGTATATGGAAAAGGCCAATTATACAGAAGTATAATTTGGTTGAAAGGGTTTCCCAAATTTTGCCTGACATCTTGAATTTCTAATTTAATATTGGAATTAACGGCTCTAAGACTTATCAAGAATGCTTTATACAAGCTTCTTCAATCATATATTGTCACAAGTTTTGGTTTCTGATGTCCTCTACCATGCTATGGATTCATCTGAGGATTTGAAACCCACAGCAATATTTGTACCATTGTATCTTTCCACATTAATGGAATTGACGGACATTTCAACAGTAACTGCTGATAAGAATCCTCCAACGAAGCCTGTGATTTAGTGAACAAGACTTCAGAACCAACCAACCTATGGCAGTATGACTCCAAAAAAGAGACTTCCAACAGAAAGGACTTCTATGGTTTAGATAAAATACTCCGTCCTTCCTCCTGCAATCCCCAGAATAGGTGAAACGTACGGTCAAAACTAAAGTTTGAGTTCCCTTTCGGTGAACACCCATCCCTTCTGCTAAATAAATAGCCCTCAGGGCCACTAACTTCAATTAAGTACTAAAGTACTAACTTCAATAAAGTAGCCTTCCCTCAGGAATGTTCATCTCTTTACTTGGTTTCAGTTATAAGGACTCGGAAGAATCAGCTGGAATATAAACACTGCTTAGAACAGATTTCAGGGGTCAGTGGTAGAATGGATTTATTTTTAGAAGTAGTCCTAGGGGTGAGCTACTCCTGGTCCCAGAACATTCAAATCTCCTGTTGGGTCTAGAAACCATAGTTTTTTTTATAGTTTTTTTTAAATTGTTTTAAATGCTGTAATTACACAGAATGTGCTATCGATCAGAAGTCTGATACAACAAGTGAAAAATTAGCATATTGTGGCACATTCTGCTACTGGGATTCAGGGAATTTGGCACATTTGTGCATATCAATTAGGAAGAGCTCCTTTTCATTGCTTTTCACTTCTATGACAGCTAGAGAGCTCCAAGTCCCCTTTCTCTAATCTGCACACTACTAATTGTTGCTAGAAGGACCTAACTAATCCAGGTGTGAAAGAAGTCTCCTTTTATTTGAATGACTGTGGGCATTCTTGCTTAGTGTTCTGTGTCAATGGGTTGAAGCAGCCAGCAACATGTCTCTAGAGAGTCAGAGAATGCATGTGCTTACAATTGTTAAAATAAATCAAATTAAATTACAACACAGCAAGACTGAGAAAGGAAAGCAATAACTGATGAAAAACCAGCATCAAATTCAGCACAGCTGTTAGTTCACAACATCAGAGCAATGGGGTCTCTTTCCATCCAGGAAGTGAGGGATGTCAGAGACAGGATTTCAGAAGGTAAACAAACGAGAGAACTTCAGACACCCCACGCACATGCGCGTGTACAAACACAGCATGCAGCAGCCGTCACAAGCAAACCGCCGAGCACTGGCACAAAGCGCAGGTGGATGCTACAGAGTGCAGTGAATAGCTACAGCGTCAACAGAGGAGCTGGAGGAACACGACCCTAACAAAAAGGGAAGTGCTGGCAGAGTACATGTCCCTCAAAGCCTAGTCCGCCCATCCCACGACTCACATGTGCACACATGAGGGTCCGGTAACATATGTGAAAACCCATGGATGCCATGCTGAACCGCATGTACCATCTTGGTCCTGTTTCTCATGCCATACCACCAGAGTGAGTGTATTAGAGATCTCTTCCAGAGTCAATGAAATTAGATGCAGATTCACTGTTAAGGAGTCTGGCTAACCATGAAGCAACAGAACAAACTCTGATTCAAAGGCTTACAGCTGCTGGGCCGTTTGTTTTGGTTTAGTTTGTTTTTTTAAGCATGTGCTGCTGGAGAGGAAGGAAATATGCTGTTAGAATTATACCAATTCCATGACCTTCGAATAAGGAATTTGCCCTTTGCTACCTTTCCAGGTGTTCAAAAAGTTCATTACAATATTTCCAGCGAGTAGGGTCCCCTGCCCCTTTGGTATGTGAGGGAGGGGAAGGAGTTCAAGAGACTACTGTTGCTTTGTGCAAGCAATTACAGGACATCAGCACCACATTTACAAGACTTATTGTATAAAAATGGGAAGACATTGCTGCTCCAGTGACCCTGCTCTGGGGCTTCTGGAGAAAAACAGATACTGGAGGCAAAACAAACTATGTTTGAAATACCCTCACTGTGAAAATCAGGACAAATTAGTTTGGGAGAAGGGAGAGAATCCATCCTAAAAGAAGAGGGGAATAAAGAAAGGATTCTTCCCCTAAGATATAAATCCCATGATTTGTTAGTATCAGTCAGTCAGGACATAAGAACTTGAGTCTTAAAAAAAACCCAGATTTGCTCCAGATGAAGTCTGATTCCTTCGTTTGAGGATTCAGAATTCCAAAATACCCAAGTTAGCATCACATTGGGATTACCAGGCTAGCTCCTTGGCTTTCAAAGAGCAACAAGCAAATCTGCATTCTGAGCATCTGGAATAAGTTAAAGCAGAACAGAATGGCTTAAACTTTAAACTTAAGTTCAGGTCATCATTCATCTTTGTGTGGTTTCCAGAGTGATCTTATGTAGCCTCTGGTCATTAGGACACTGCTTACTTCATTCATCTGCTCAATCTGAGCACAGTTACAGTCTCATAAAAGGTTGGTACATAAGCAGCAGAATGCTCGTGTGTGAACAAAATCACTATGACAACTTCAGAGAAAAGTCAAATTCTTGCTTCCACACTTCATCCACGTTAGGATTTAGGAATGATTTTAGTTGTACCCAAAGACGCTGAACAGAGACTTAAATGAAAAGGACACAAACATACTGGTGCTCCTAGGTGCTATGATAATACAAATAATAATAATAGCAGCATTGATCCAGACTCCCAGACCATTTGACAACCACAGGACATAAAACTCATATATAATGAGGCAAGTGTTATGATAGGGTAGGCTTATAATAAAACTTCCTCAGAATAGAATCTAGAATTCAAGGAAGCTTTACAGAAAATTTTAAGGAAGTGGTGTTAATGGAATAAAAGTAATAGGAGGTAACATTTACTCTCCAAAAGAAGCTGTTCTTTATAAACCCAAGAAAATCCAATCAATGCTCTGATGTCCAGAACTGTATTGACATTGTACACTTCCATATTCTCAAAACTAAACATTTTACTATATAAAACACTATTACACAAAGTACAAAAAACATGTTTAGTTATTGGACAGAAGAGAATTAATTGAATTTTAATTGATTTACCTTGTATCAGTATGGACCTACATGGAATTTAGTGAATAAACCTGCCAGTGGAGTTTAGAAAGCTTTCAGCAGCCCTAATTTGTGACAGACACTGAGTTATACCTTAGTTTATATCCCACATGGTAATGTAGCTGTGATGCAAAACCAGCTGTCAACCACCATCACCAGAAGCTTTCCAGATGCACTGTGGTATTAAGCAACCTGTATGGGGAAATTCACTTAACAGGGCAAGAAGTAGAATGCCCCCATATAAACACAACCCACTTGCTGGACAGCAACACTAAATTAATGACATGACAGCTGTCCTGCTAGCCACCCTAACTCCCTGTAGCTCCCACCTGGAGATTATTCACAAAACAAAACAAAAAGAATAGTTGTAAAAGCACATGTTTAAACTGTAATGAATGGGTTCTTGTCACTGCCACTGTACTTACCATTGCTCATCTTTCATCTGGTGTGAACATAATGTAAGAAATATAAAATGCCCAGTATAGAAACAGAATGTAATGGCCTTGCAGAACTTCAGCATCAATAAGAGAAGTAGCTTTGGGTTATCTTAGGCCACTATTCCTAGTACAGATCCTCAGGGATACAGGTGAGAAGAACCACCAATTGTTATAATTCACACTGCACACAAACTTTAAACACCGAAGGGGTGCAGGATGTCTAGGCCATTACTTTTTCACTGGACGCAGCATGACATAGTGCACAGGGAGTCAGGAGAACTGGATTCTATTCCCAAATGTGCCACTGACTGATCCTGGACAAGTCACTTCACCTATGTACCTCAGTTTCCCCCCTGAAAAACGTCCATAATTATACTTACCCCTGTTAGTAAAAGACTACGAATGAAAGGCACTAAGCATTATATGAGACCCTTAGGGAGGATCGGAAGTATGGTTCAACTCAAGCCCAAGTCTTCCCCATCTAGCCTTGGTGCTGGGCACATACGGGAGCATAGTCTGACGCTAGAGCGTACTGCTAGTTAAAAAAAATTGAATTGTGCACCGGACAACAAGCCTTCATCCAGCACTTCATATGTGACTCATTTACATGTGCCATTTATCTTGAGAGTTAACATTCAAAACGAGAGCTATTTATATCTACTGTCCATTTTACTCAATGAGAGGGGAGAGGAAATGATGGAACAGAGAAAAGTGGGGGGGGGAACGTCAATACCTCCACTAATACTTTTGTGTTTGGGAGATGGAAGGGAGATCGCATCTGAGTATAGACCAGCAGTCACCAGTTCATAGCAGAGAGAAGTTCATATGACAAGGCAGTCTCCTAAGAAAGTGTTATGGAAATAGAAGTGAAACACTCCAGGAACAGCTAGACCTATCGCATGACTACAGTAGACAGTCTTAACGTGCACTGCTAGGTCACTCCAGGCAGCAGTATCTGACCTACTAGGGACAAGCATGCACAAAGAAGGTGTCAATGAAATCCTGCCTCTGACCCACAGCAAAAGGGAAACAGTGCATAATCACCCATACCACCTTCGTAAGGACAACTGATGTCAAATCCCTCCTCAGAAAGCTACCAAAAATCCATCTCCATGCTCAGTTTTAGCATGCACTTGCTACAGGCCTGCCCTAGTGACACTGGCTCCATGGGCCCTTACCTGCCCTGAAGCTCCCATCTGAGCAGCCTGGGCCTGAGCTGCTTGGACTGCTGCCGCTGCCTGCTGCTGCTGCACCAGTTGAGCTCTTACCTTGAATATTTGAAGAAAGAAGGGGGTAAGCAGGAGTAACTGGTTAGGGTGGATGTCACCTTTCCACAGCATTTAGATCAACCATCTTACTAACTCCTTCAGTTATGAGCAAACAAGACTGTCGGCTATGCATTTACACTGGACTAGTGTATGACTCACTTCATGAACACGAGCAGCTGGCTTTGAATCAGCCTCCCCAGTGCTACACCTCTAACACTGACTTTTCCTTGTGGCATCTTCTCTGCACTGGCATTCCTACAGGCAGACTCAAGGGCCACTTGGACTGTGCCATGACAAACCATTAGCTTTGTTAATTTCACTCAAGTACACAATATTAGATGCTTGCATGCGACAGCTGGTTAGAATTGTGCATCACTCTGTAACTGTTGCAGAAGTGTGACACATGTAAGCTACTCCTAGATTAGCTACCAAGTCCCAACCTTCAATAAGGCCAAGGGTGAAGTAGAGTAGAGCTCACAATTAAAACTTAGATCTCCTGCTTAGTAATGCACAGCACTCTCACTAAGCCCTCACTAGGTCAGTTTCCATAGCACTGAACAGTAAGCCAACAGTAAGAAAATCTGCACCATTAACAGCATTAGCTGACTCAGACTGAAGCGATACTAGGAGATCCACCATGAAAATCACAAAAATCAAAATTACCCTGTCCTCAACCTACGAACTGCTATTTTAAGAGAAGTTGCATCAAGTGACAATCATCCCCGACTAGTTCAACCCTAACAATACAGTCAGCAGGGGCAGATTTGGCTGTCATTGTTGCACCTTCCCCAACCCACTGAGGTTCCAACCCCTTTCAGTGTAGTAGCAGAAGCAATGCCAAAGGGGTCTCACACTGCAGTAGCGTGAGAGGGCTGACGTGTACACACATGTATTAGGGCATTTAATTAAGTTTGCTCATGTTCTAGCAAAATCAGCATTCACCAGAATGTAATGTTATACCTATATAAAACAAGATCTCACTCATCTCCTTGTCCCACCAATAGCAACAAAGGAACTGAATCTCAAACACTAGCTTCTCTATCCAGCATACCAAAAGATTTCATAGACTAGCTACAAAACCTTGGGATTTTAGCAAAGCACTATGCTGTGCTGGCAAGCAATAAAGCAACACAAGTTAGTGGTTAGCATTGTTATGCAAGCACTAGGTTAACAGCTAACCTCTTAACAGGTTACAATATTTCACATCTCTGCTATTAGCACTAACAAGGCTTATTTATCAATGAGGACTTTCTATTTCCCTAGAGGCTCATGGAATACACAACCATTTGTTTTGGGTCTTTAACACACTTACCTGCATGGCTTTTAACTGCTGCTGGGTAAAAGGTACAGACATGACCTGACTAGGGATCTGTCCTGAGATTGCCTGTCCCTGAGAGACCATGGGCTGGGGCTGTGACTGTGGTGGAAGCTGAGACTGTTGGGCCTGAGCAACCTGCTGCTGCTGCTGCTGCATCTGTTGCATCTGCTGTTGCATGACTTGCTGAGACGGCGGCTGCTGTATCTGTTGCTGTGGTATTTGCTGCTGCTGCTGCTGCACCTGCATAGCCTGAGCTGCCTGCTGCTGTAACTGCATTTGAGCAATTCGCTGTAGTTGTTGCTGCTGCTGCTGCATCTAAAACAGGAAAAGCCGGGATGCTCAAGTTTCCAGCAATGCAACAGTGTCTTTAGTATTAGAAAGAAAGCCAATGGCCTGCAGGCAGCACACCGACTCATCATACTGAGTTAAAGCATTTAGCCCAAATGAACAGGCCTACCCGTCAAGCCAGCCTCAGGCTTCAAACAACTCACCTGCATGCAGTTTATATTCTAATTTCCCTCTCCAGACGGGCACAAAGTCATCTGCTACCACTAACAGAGAGTTTCAAGGTGAAGGTACCCAGCCCTCTAGCTTCTCTGGCATAAAAGATCACAACACACTTCTCCAAACTGTCATCAAGCTAATGTCAGCATCACCATTTACCTACACAAGAACAGGACAGCATCAACCTCTTCTACTTGCATACATCATCTTTAGGCATGCCTCATATTTCTGTACCGCAATATTTTTTTAAGTGACAAATGGGTAATTCACACAACTGAGACAAAACAGTTACTATTTCTAGAGGAAACTCGGGGGAGGGAGGAGAGTCGGGTGTCCACTCCCATCCCCTCCTGCATCCCTGACCTTCTCCGAAGCAGACAAACATCACCCTGACTCTTAGACTCAAACAAGAAGGGCACAAAATTCGTAGCTTCTTTCTTGCTAGGAAAGATCAGTCTTCTCTCGGATAGAGCACATTGCTGCCAACGAACTCGACCAGCCCAAGATGATGCCTTACCCACAAGCAGAAGCATGTTAATCCCTTAGTGCGGAGGGCCGACACGTAATAGTGCTCGGTAAGCCGGAGCTCTGGAATGGCTCCACTTGACAAGCGGCTGAGAGCAGGCTGCCCACCCTGCGACCGCTTCGCTGTTCGTTACCTGTTGCTGATTTTGTTGCTGCATCTGCAGTTTGAGCATGTGCTGCTGCTGCTGCTGCTGGGCTGCCTGCAGCTGCTGCTGCTGCTGCTGCGCAGCTGCTGCTGCCGCTGCTGCCTGCTGCTGCTGCTGGACCTGGAACTGCTGCTGCATGGCTGACTGCTGTGCCTGGAACTGCTGCTGCTGCTGCTGCTGCAAAGCAGCCTGCTGCTGCTGAAATTGCTGCTGCTGCTGCTGCGCCGCCATCTGTTGCAGCTGGAGCTGGGCTGAAAGTCAGAACGTGTTTGTACAGCGTGACCGGCCTCTAGCCAGCCATCCGACAGGCAAGACTGGGGAGCTCAAACCAACTCTTCTGACCAGAAACGTAAGATACCCCAGGGTCTCACCTTATAGCCCACATTTGTGCTAGGAGCAATTGCATAAAAGCCATTATAACCTCCCATTTCCAGGTATACATTATATACATTTAAACAACGCTCGTTATTCGTCTCATCCTGGCATTTCTCATCACTCTTACGTCTAAGCCTCAGCTCTTTGGCCGACTCTGCAATCTAACTGAACAGCTTAAGAACCGCAGGGAGGAGGAGGAGGGTGGGCTCATTCATGCCCTGAGGGGAACAGAAAGGAAAGGTCTCACACATTGTTCCACAAAGAACTCTTCGGTCAAAGGAGGAGCTGTTCGAATGGGCTCTGAAAGGAGCCTCATCCAGCAGCTATCTGTCAGAACAAGGCCACAATATGAGGGGATATAAAATGCAAGGCAGGTAGAACCAAAACACTAAGGATGTTCAAGAACTAAAATATTTTGAGAGGAAGGAGTCTACTAGTCAGAGCCAGATTCTTGCTCAGAATACGCCACCTCAGTCTCAAACGCAGTTGCAAATGAGTCCAAAACCAAGTAGCAAGTGGAAAGCCACAAATTTTAAGTATAGACATGAGAGACGAGGTGGGCGAGGTAATAACTTTTATTGGACCAACTTCTGTTGGTGAGAGACAAGCTTTCAAATAGCTGAAGAAGAGTCGGTCCAATAAAAGATATCACCTCACCCACCTTGTCTCTCTAATATTCTGCAACCAACACAGCTATAACACTGCATACAAGCACAGCGAGGACATTTATAGTGGGGATAGAGGTATTTGAAGGCAAACCCTCCCTTTGCTCCCCGATTCAAATCTGTGTTTCCCACATCAATGACAAAGGGTGAGATGCACCATAATCCCCAATCCTCCTGGCAGGAGAAATAAAAACAGACCTAGGGAATATTCTGTAACTTTCTCTTCCTTTCAGCCTAGAAAATGGCTCTGCACTGGAACCCTAAACTGACTTAATTTCAGTGGACGAGAGCATAGTGAATACTTACTCTGTTGAGTAGCTGCAGAGACGCCAGACATACCATGGGGGGCCATCCCAGAGGTTCCAGGAGGCTGCTGCCCTGGAAGGCTCATCTGCTGGCCCATTGGCCCAAGTCCACTTATCCCACCCATTGGTGCTCCTTGAGCTCGTGAAGCCATGCCCATTCCAGCTGCTCCTGCTGGGGGGCCGCCTGTTAGATTCTGCAGTGCATTCATAGGATCTGTGAATACAACATCATTACTAAGAGAACAAGATGAAGACCTGTCCACTGAAATTGTTCTCTGTGCTGTGGAGCCACAAGAAAGTTTTGGCCTAGTGGACTCAGCATGGGATTAAGAGTCCACCCTGAGTTCTACAATCACAATTCTGCCACTGACTCAGCGGCTTTACATAAGTCTGTCTCCATTTTTCCACCCATAAACTGGGGACAGCAGCGTTTGAGGATTAGTTAGAGATTTGTGAAATGCTTTAAATTAGGGTGACCAGACAGCAAGTGTGAAAAATCGGGACAGGGAGTGGTGGGTAATAGGAGCCTATATAAGAAAAAGACCCAAAATTTGGGACTGTCCCTATAAAATCGAGACATCTGGTCACGCTACTTTAAATATGCAAAACACTAAATATATATTAGCAAAAGGGAAATAATCAGTCACCTCTACTCTAAACAGATATCCAGGTACAAAGGCAAGACTTGGCAGGCTCAGCATGCTATCAGCAGAGCTTTGTGCTACTGCATGGGAATCCAGGAAATAAGAGCACACTGATGTGATGGATCCAAGTTAGGCCCCTTCCGTCCCAGGTTAAGGAGTGGGAGTGCTCAGGAGACCAGGTGTTCAGCCTGACGAAGTACCTTGCAATATACTTCCTCTAGACTGCACACTGAAGCTTCACCACACACTTCTCAAATACCCATGATCAGCACTCCTCAGTCAGAAAGAGGCTGATAATCTGGGGTCTGGGGCAAGGGGAAAGGAACTGCAAACAGACTTCTGAAGGAGAGAGAATTACAAGCATTTCAGGAACATTATTATACTGGTGTTCATCAAGTATGTAATATGTGCCTTCCTCCTTAAGTGTAAAGATCAAAGAGGACATAACTTTAGAGCACTCCAGAGTACTGGCATTAACATATATTGTGCAGCACATCTTTAATCCGTGCTGGGACGAGGTGGCAACAGATAATTGCTGCCTCACCTTATACTCTCTTACAGGGGGATTAACACAGTTATAGAGGAGATTCCTTCAGTCACATGCAGAGTCCACCAGGACATAGTTTCTGCTGACAGGACTACTCCATAGTCTTGTAATGCAGAACAGGTATCAAGCTCATACACCAATGAGAACTGCAAGAAGGTAAGCAAGGAGGAACTCAGCTACTTCCTGCTGGACAGTCCAATTCACAACACTGGCATTTGTTGAATAGGTTTAATAATATTTAGCACCAACACACAGTACAGAGGTGGAATCAAATGAGTGTTCCACACAACATCCATATGTGAAGAGTCTAGAAGGCTCACTAGAACTTTCCTCCTCACCACAGTATGATTTATTAAGAATTTAAGTTGCCCTCCTTTGCTGCAAGTCGGCAGTAAGCCCTCCCTCCCCACTTCATATGCCACCAAAAATACTGACAATTTTTCATTTAGTCTGAAAAAATGTTCTTACCACTGACCGAAGCCTGAGATTTCTTATTGTCTAGAAAATAAGAGTGAATACATACACAAGTTATAAATTTTGCTGCATTTTGTTGAACAGCAATTTAAACTGTTATTCCCAACAACCAATGCATTAATAGCGCAAAGAATTGCTTCCCATTAGTTAGCCCCATGCCAAAGTGCCTCCAAACATTTTACCCACATTCCCTACCCTAGGCAGCAAGCTAGAGAGCTCCTAGGTTATTTCCTGATCAGGAACTTAGCATCCCAGCTGGCCATGGAATGCTGCTGCAGACATGCTCTGTAATGTCAATCATTGCCAGCAACATCCCACACGGTTCTGCCAGTGTAAGAGCTCTGCAAGTCAGATTTCACTCCCAGGCGTCAAGATTAATGCTTGCTTTGTGAAATTTTCTACAGAATGGGACAAGCATCTGAGGCAGCTCCTCTATACACTTCCTGGTGCAGTGTATGACAGGTGGCTTCCTCCAGTATTTCCACACCTAGGAAGACTCACTAAGCACTTTGAGACTGTTTGTTCCATTCCAGAGACTTATTTCTGGAGGAATAACACTAAACAGAAGGGCAGATACCCTAATTCAGGATTCCATGCTGAGGATAAAATGTACTTTAATATTGCATAACTGAATGCTTTTTAATTCATTTGCAAATCAAAGCAGAACAAAGAAATGAAGCTCAGCCAATTTGTCTTCACAGCATTCTGGTTGTGATGGAAATGGAGAGGGAGGATGACCTCAGAGAAAACATTTGGTGCAATGAAAAGTGGAGATATCAAGAACTTTCTAGTGGGTTCTTCAGTTCTAGACAGATATTGTAAAGAATATTACACATTCAAGAGCTGGGCACATATCCAGCAGCAGAAACTACTGAAGCAACTCTTGGAGAATGCCAGTCAGAACTAGCAGACTCAAGCCACCCAGAAAGCTAGCACTTCTAGAACTTCTATAACAAATAAATACATGGATTACTTACGAATGTCTCGAAAATGGATAATAAGTCTGGCCACAAGAGAAAGATATTCCTCCTAAAGTTGAAAACAAGAAACTGCTTAGCACAGAATGGGGAAGCAACACACTCCATGACTCACTGTTTCCGTTCCTCACACTGCCACTCCCACCGTGTAACAGAAGGGGCCCTCCTCCTTCAGGACCGGTATGCTTTTCATAACAGTTCATGATGTGCTCAGGAACTGAAATGGGCGGGGTATGTTTCTAAAGAAAAGGTCATTGTGCTTAACTGTGCAGGACAGAAGCAGAAACAGCAAATGCTGGGTAGAAGAGGTAGACAACTGCCAGTACAGCTACATACTAGTAGTACCCTATATGTGTTTATAGACCAAGAAAGGCTATGTCTGCACCTGAAGTGCTATAGTTGCACAACTGCAGCTGTGCCACTGTGGCATTTTAAGTGTAGACACTGACTACAGCAACAGGAGGGGTTCTCCCATTGCCATGGGTGGTGGGTGAACCACAGGCTCAGGGAGGCCAGCCCCTGGCCTGGCTCACCCCTTCCAGCTGAGGCCCCTCTCCCCAACCCAGATCCCCCCTCTCCTGCAGCTACCAACCCCCCTATGCTCCCCAACCCCAGAGCACCAGGCGGGTGAGCTGCGCACGACCCCTTTCCCCCAGCCAACTGAGCACCGGGCGGGTGGCCCCCCGGAGCACCAGGCAGGCGGCACACAGCCCCTCCCAGCCCCCCCAGAGCATTGGGTGGGTGGGCAGAAAGCAGCCCCCCCCCCCCCCCCCAGATTGGTAGGCGGCGCGCGGACCCCTGTCCCCTCCAGCCCTGGAGTGCTGGATGGCATGGCCCCAGTGCTGGGGCCCCCCCAGCAGCGGGTAGCCACAGCTACCTCAAATTCCAGCCACCATAGTCCCAGCAGGCTTCCCTTCCCGGGAAAGGAGCAGCCTGCCTGGGCTGGGGCCAACCAGCAGCAGGAGGGGGCCTCTGTACAGAGTGTGGGCAGGGCCATGTGGGGCTGTTTGGGTAGGCACAGCCTTCCCCTGCCTATTAGACGCACTGCCCATGCCCATCGCTGTAATTAATTTACCTCCTCGAGAAGCGGTAGTGCTGTCTACACCAGGGGTTAGGTTGGCATAGCTATGTCTCTCAGTGGGATGAATTTTTCACATTCGAAAGCTGTAGCTATGCAAATAAAAGTTTTCAGCATAGATCAACCCAGCGCCTTTACTTAAGTCAGATCTACACTCAAAAGTGAAGTCAATCCAGCTACATTGCTTGGGGTGTGAAAAATCCACACTCCTGAACCATGGGGGGAGGGATAGCTCAGTGGTTTGACCATTGGCCTGCTAAACCCAGGGTTGTGAGTTCAATCCTTGAGGGGGCCATTTAGGGATCTGGGGCAAAAATTGGGGATTGGTCCTGCTTTGAGCAGGGGGTTGGACTAGATGACCTCCTGAGGTCCCTTCCAACCCTGATATTCTATGATTCTATGTAATTAAGCACAAGTCAAGCTAAGCTGTAGATAAAGCGAGTTCCATGCAGTTAATTGCATGTGGGTCGATGAGACCTTATAAACCTCACTCCTGTGTTCTTCACGGTCACTGGAGGGCCTGTTGTATCTTTTGTGATAATAGGAATTTACCATATTGTCTTTGCCAAACATTTCACTTCACATTGTTTTTTGTGGAGTGTGCAAAGCACTTTGGCTCCCCCCTCATCATTAAATGCTCCTGTATAAATTTAACATAGTTTATGCAGGTGTCCTGGCCAGATGTTGCTAGACAACTAGATACACCAGGTTTCCAAATGCATCTACTCACAACAGACCAAGACACACACAATTGGAAATACATGGAAGTGCCTTACCCGAGTTTTGGCCTTCATAAAAACATGATTCTCCATATCTTTGCTGGATTTATTGTGGGCTACACCGGCCTTCCTCATGGCCTCATCACTGCAAAACAAGACACAGAACTCACGAAGGACATTAACAGAGGGCAGCTGAAACCCCGTTCCCTACCTAGGGAACAGATGGATGGCAACTTTTCACCAATGAATAACTGACAAATACATGCATACATAAAACATAAAGGAAACCAATTCCACTGATTTACATGCACAATCTGATTAACGTCAATAGCAGATAGCCAGGTAGCCAGCACATCAATAGGAGTCTCCTCCTCTAATTAGACATTTACCTCCTTGCTAGAAAGGAAGAAACTAAGAAATACCTCCCAACAGACAGAGATGGTATGAGATTCAGCAACTGATTCCATTTCAAGGTGCATAGGAGACCATCTTCTCCTGTCAGAGGCCCAAAATAAACATCTTCCATGCTATGGAGGTTGCCATGAGGCTTCCATGCTACTTTTAGCCCAGTGCCATTTAAAGACACTAACTTGGGACATTGATTGTTCCCCTCTTTCCACCTTTCCGACATCACCTGCCTCCTTTGATTACTAACCCTTTGAAGCAGGGCCCATGTATTCACATGAGGTTTATACAACACCCAGTCAATAGCAGCCAATCCTGAGCACGCACTTTGAACGTTACTGGAATATAAATATTGTATATACTTGAAGCTTTATAAATTCAGTACATTATTGATGGGCTGGGTGGTTAAGCTTTTTTGTAAAAAACAGAAGTGGTGCAAGCCTCACCTGCTCTGGATTCATAACCACAGAAATAGGGGTAGCATGCTCTGGCAGTGAGCCCCCGAGCGGCAGGGGCAACCCTCCTCTGACTGTAAGCCCCATGGGGGGAGGGGGGCTGATAGCCAACAGGCGATGTGAGTAATGCAATGTCTACACGAACACTGCGTCTTAAGCACTACGCCTCTCATGGAGGTGGAGTTATTAAGTCAATGTAGTGGGCAACAGACTTAGATAGTGGGCAACATTTTAATGTAGACGCTTACAGAGTTAGGTCAAGGTAAGCTGCCTTATGCCAACTTAACTCTGTAATGTAGACCAGGCCTGACTTTGTTCCTCTCCAACTTCTCTCAGGCTGGCCAGCATCTGTTTCTTGCCAGGTTCCTCTATATTTTAAACAGCTCCAATTTCTCAGAGGATCCTATCCATAGATTGGTATGGAATTCTCATTTATTCCATTACTAAATGTAAGGGTTGTTTAGGATGGGGTCTTTTCAGCAAGTGAAAGTGGCTAGACCTGAGCACAATACCAAACATGCTAAGGCCTGAACCTCTCCATGCCTCTTCAGTAAGATAAGGCCCCAATTTATTATAGCACAGCACCAGCAATGATTAATCTATTAGCTTTGATTCACTCTAAGGAAGATCAAAGAGTTAGGATAATACAGTCATGTTTCCTGAACAATGGACCTCAGTTTGTTTAAAGTCAGGGTGTTCCTCATACACAACACCCTAACATGAGCTCCTGATAACATTTTTAGATTCTAATTTTTTTTCATACACTTATGAGGAATATGGATGGTTGAAGCAGTGAGGGGAAATGTGAATGTGTGGGAGTAAGGAAGGTGTGGAGGGAGGGATTAGGGGGCTTTAGAAAGGGAAGGGAGTTCAAGGGCAGGAGAGGATGGGGGGGGTGAGAAGGGTTGGACTCTGGGAGGGAGGACCTGGGGATGAGTGGTAGAGGGAGTGGGGGCTCCCCCATCAACCCTGCATTCTCCTCTCCTTTGTGTGTGCTGGAATCTGGGGAGCCCCACACCACTGTCCCTGCCCCCCACTATCATGTGAAACAGGATCTGATGTAGGGGAGTGTCTGAGCCCCTCTCCTTATTCCCCATGTTAGCTGGGTTGGGGGGGCTGCTCCTCTGGGAGGCCTGAGCCCCTGTCTCCCATGAGCAGGATATGGGGGCCATGCCCCTTCCCCTTATCCCACTCCTTTGTGAGCCAGTATCTGAGGGCCCTTTGGGTTGGGAGCTCAGAACAGGCATGCCACCTGCATATCATAGGTTCACAAGCACTGGCACTGAGGAGAAGGAGGAAAACACACACTGACAAGAATGGAGAAGTCCACACATCTCAGAGCCATTTTTTCATATTGTATTCATCTCCTTGGGGTGTTCTCAGCTGAACAAGAACATAGCATTGAGATGAATGAGCTAGTTTACACCATTTTGAACCTCCTAGTTGCACACAGAGCCCCTTCCCCATAATCTAAGCCTAGATCTTGGCCTTTTCTACACTCCGGAGACTGTAGCTATGCAAAGATGGCCCTGTAGGATAGATACAGCCTATAGTGACCAAAGAGGTTTTTCTATTGCCGTATGACAGCAGACGTCGAACTTCATTGCACTACAACCTCCTTCGGCCATCTAAAATTACTACATGACCCTGGGTGGGGGTGGCCAGAGCCCAAGCCCCAAGCAGCAGAGCTCAGGCTACATCTTCAGCTCCAGACCCCAGCGACTCACTTTGGGGTCTTGACCCAGAGTTTGAGAACCACTGCTGTAAGAACTGCATGTTCCCAAGGGACAGTAGCTAGGTTGATGGAAGCATTCTTTTGTCGACCTAACTACATCTACACTGGGAGTTAGTTACGCACAGCTAAATACAGCACTCAGTGTAGATTTTTCACACCCCTGAGCTCTGTAGCTGTTGACATATATTTTAAGTGTAGACCACGCCCAGCATCTCCACTCTCCTGTCCCTTCTTCCCTCCAACTGGTACAGGACACAATCTGGCTCACAGCCCCACCACATTTGCACCTCCCCATGGTCCTTCCAAGCTTACCAGGGGGCATGGAATCACTAAGAGGAGAATGGAGCTGGCGTGGGAGGACTCAAAGGAAAGCATGCGGCATTGATGCAATGGCATGACAGAGAACATGTTGGTGGCATTGGAGCAATGATACAGATGTCTGAACAGTGGAAGGGAGAATATGCAGGTTGCAGCAGTGACAGGTGTTGGGATTGTGCAGGGAAGAGTGGAGCTATTCAGTGGGTGCTGTTGGGGAACTTAAGTCTCTCCCCCCAAAACTTCCACATCCATCAATGATACATCTATAGCCCCTACCACTCTAGTATCAGTGCACCTCATGATATTTAATGTATTTATCCTCATAACACCCCTGTGAGATAGGGCATGCTATATTAGCCCCATTTTTGCAGATGGGGAATTAAGACAGAACTACAAAGTAACTTGCCCTAGGTCACACAGGAAGTCTGTCATGGAGCAGGGAAGTGAACCCAGGTCTCCCAGGATCCAAATGCTAGCTAGTGAACAATCCTTCCTCTTTTGCACTGCCTCAACTCTATCCCTCCCTTTCAAAAACATCGTCACTATTATGATCACTGCACTGTTCCTGCATCCTCTCACTCAGCTGCTTAACCTGTGTCCCCAAAGCTGGTACTTTCCTCTTTGTGGGAAGGGAGAACCATGCTGTGATCAAGGTGGATAAACCTGTTTTGTTTTTTTGTTAATAGATTTTTAAATTTCATTTTAAAATTAAATTTGAAATGACGACAACCTATATTGAGGCTTAAATTTACTACACTATATTGAAATAATTTAAACACAACACACCTAAAAGCTTGACCAGCTCCCTCTAATTAGTCTTTGATTCTCACATGCATGTAACTGTAATTCAACCCTCGTGTGTATACATTATGACACAGTCTAATTACATAATCACTGCCACAGTTCAGGGCATCTGCACCTGTGTTCCTTCTGTAATCCACCAATGGCACCCACTGGCTTCTGGCTCCCCAGCCATCACCTTGCTTGGACAGAGACCTGTGCCTCATTCCTTCTGATCCAGATATTTCCAAGCTACACAGTTCCCCACAGTAAGTCAGACTGCCCAAGCAGGCCTGCTTTGTTTTTTTCCTCAGAGGCATAATTGTGTAACTGCTCACAATTTAAGGTCCAACACAGGTTTTCCAAAGCAAGCACATTTATTCTTAAGGTGAAAGCATTACAGAGAAAATATTAAAACAATAAAAGAGCCTACATGTGCGCTAATAAGCTTATCGTAGATTACCCCAACTCCAGCAAGGGCTCTGGCAGGAGTAAAACCCCACCAAGTGTGTTTTCCTGTGGTTACAAGTTCACAACAGCTGTTAGCTCAGAACAAATACCCCCATGAATCTGTGAGTCACTCCTTTATACAGTTTGGGCCTCTGATCTTGTCCTCACATATCAGATGATCAGCAAACAAAAGTCTCCTCCTCAGGGCAAAGCTTCTAACGGCTACATTCTTACATAACTGGATGGGGTACATTTGCATATCCTCTCCCTAGAGATTTAGTGGAAAACCCACTTAACTTTAAAAGTTCAGTCTTGTCTGGCACATTGTGTTAAATAGTCCTGTGAAGCTGCTAATACTTTCCCTGGTTTACCTTACTCAGGTCTTCCTCCAGAGACATTTCATACAAGCCCACACTAATACATTAATATTTGCATTTTTAATACAAGGAACTCCTAAGATACTTAAACTTGATTCAGTAAGATTTAGCTTAATTTAATACTATTTGTCAGGGAAATTGCCATCTCTCACAATCACTATTTTTTCCATAGGACCCCTGCTTCATTCAGTGCACAGGTGGGACAGTACTCAGGGATTAAATCAAGGTTGTGTAGAAAATGAGTTGTTTATTTGTAGGACCCTTGACTCATTTGCTGAGAAAGTGGAAGATATGTAGTGAATGAGACACTGCATTAGAGAAAAGATGATCTCATGGGTCAGGCAGCTGAATACTACCCCGAAGAATTAGATTCTATCCCTGCCTCTGCCAGAGAGTTCATACATGATACTCTGCAAGTCACAAACCAAGGTGTTCACAGGTGGCCACAGTCTGTTCATTTTTTAGGTAGTCATCTTGAGACACCAGGGATCTGATTTGCAGAAGTACGGAGGACTCACAACTGCAACTGAGGTCAATGAGAGCTCCGCTCTGAATATATAAAGTACTACTTTGAAAAATCAGACTCTTGGCTCTCAAAGTTGACACCAAAATTTAGCTGACACTTTAAAATGGAGATAAGATGAAGTCACCTCACATAGATGTTGTAAAGATAATTCTTTACAAACACTAATGAATTTAAGATACTACAATGACAGCACTAATTCTGTATTCAGAGCTGGGTTTGGATAGTGTGTGAAAATCATGCACGGGATGAATGATGATAAAAAGAAATATTGAATAGCCTACCTGTTCAATGACCACCATCTAACCAGTTCGCTGAATGACAGAGGATAAAGTCTGTATCATAATGCACAAAGGGGCCAGATTAAGGTTGTACCTTACTTAGACCTGAGTCCATCCCATACTTTGCTGCACATTGGGCTACCCACAACTGCCATCCTTGCCTGTCAACGGCCCTTCTCTCCAAATCTTCCCATTTCATGTTGAGGTGCTTGATGTCGTTCAGAACTGTTCGTTTCCATGTTATTCACTGTCTTTCTTCTTGCATTTTCTGGCTTTCATTCAAGGGCAGCATTTGGTAAGCGTTCTTTTTCCATTCTCAGCACATGTCCCAGCCACTGATGTCTTCTTTTATAGATTTGGGAGAGGGTGCCTCGTCTAGTAATTTTTCTGACTTCTTCATTCGTCTTCCTATCTCTATACGTTATTCCCAATATTCTTCTCAAACATCTGTGATGAAATGCATCCAGCTTTTGCTTATCTATCTTGGTAAGTTGCCATGTCTCACCACTATACGTTGTGATGGCAACAACAATTGCTTTGTACACATTCAGTTTTGTCTTGAGGGAGATGTTTTTGAGTTGCCAGATGTTTGCCTTCCCAATTGTTATTGTCTCGGAACAAGCACCATCTTGGCTGATGGCACTTCCAAGATACATAAAATTGTCCACCTTCTCCAGTTTCTCTTCTTCAGTTTTGATTTCTGCCTCTGTAGTCCCCATTAACATGACTCTACATTTCTTTGCATTGTATCTTAAATCTTTCTTTTCCATTATTTTTCACTTGGTTTTTGTATTTTTGTAGTCTGTTGACATCTTCATTAATAAGAGCTATGTCATCTGCAAAGTCTAGACCAAATAGCCTTGAATTGTTCCATTTTTGGCCATATGTATCACTGTCGCATTGTTTTAATCCATAGTTGATGACTAGCATAAACAAAAAAAGGAGACAGAACGCACCCCTGCCTTACACCTGTCTTGATGCTGAATGGCTTACTCAACCCCTTTTCCATTTTAATGCAGCATTTTGAGTTGACACAGAATGCCTTCATAATATTGATTAATTTTATTGGAATTCCATATTGTTCCACAATTTTCCACATTGTTTCTCTGTTTACACTATCAAATGCCTTTTGAAAATCCACAAAAGTGATGGTAAGACTGCCTTGAAATTCAATTGTGTTCTCAATAATCCATTTCAGGGTGAAAATAGCATCTGTACACAATCTCCCTTGTCTAAATCCAAATTGTTGCTCACGTCGGATAGTATTCATCTTTCCTTTCATTCTGTTCAGGAGGACTGCTGCTAATACTTTTCCTGTGACAGATACTCCCCTCCAATTTGAACAATTGTTTAGATCACCTTTCTTTGGTAACTTGATGATGATACCAAGGGTCCATTCTTCCGGCACATTCTCCTGCATCCATATTTTGTTGCACAGAGAACAGATGACTGATTCCACATCTTTGCCTCCATATTTAAGCATCTCAGGATGAATGTCGTGCAATCCAGGTGCCTTGTTGTTTTTCAGCTTCTTTTTACTTCTTCGATTTTTACATCAGATACGTCTATATCTAGGTCTAATGGTTTATTTATCATTGTTAAATTCTTGCAATTGGTTCTGGTTGGTTTAGCACTTTTTTGAAGTGTTTCACCCATTTATTTTCTTGTTCCTCCTGTTTTTTTCAAAATTTCTCCTGATTTCCCTTTCATTGGGACACTTGTGAATTTTGATCCATATCCTGTTAACTGTTTCAGGATCGTGTAGACTGTTCTTGTATCGTTTCTTTCCCCTGCTTCTTCAGCTTCACTAGTCTTATTTTCTATCCAATTCCGCTTATTTTTTTGCATTGTTTCTTTACTGCTTTGTCAAGGTTCTGTAGATTTGTTTTGTTTCTTCAGTCGCATGTTGTAGCACTAGAACCTTTTGTTTTTTTCTTTTGTCTATAATTTTCCATGTTTCTTCTTCCACTGATCTTTATTGCTTCCTCTCTTTCTACCAATTATCTTTTCAGCTGCTTCTAGCATAGCTATTTTGGAAAGATTCCAGTATTTTTCCACTTCGTTTTCTTCAAGATCTTTAAGGGCCTCAAACCGGTATTTGACCTCTATCTGGTACTCTTTTCGTATCCTGCAATATTGTATTGTGCATTCAATACACAATTCTGTGTATTGAATAATCAGAGTCTTCTTTCTTTTTGAGCACTTTAAACTTCAATTTGATGTTTGCTTTCAGCAAGTAGTGATCGCTCCCTATATGGGCTCCTCTGAATACTTGTGTCTGACACAGATGTTTTCCACCTCTGACTAACACAGATATAGTCGATCTCATTTTATGTAAGGTCATCTAGTGAAATCCATGTCTTTTTGTGTACATTTTTATGTTGGAAGAAAGAATTGCAGATGCTAAGATTGAATTTTGTGCCAAAAACAAGAAGTCTTGTGCCATTGTCTGTCACTGTTCCAGTTGTATGTGGGCCGATGAAAGAAGAGGTTAGGAAACAGTCATTTCTGATCTGGGCATTAAAATCTCCCATAACCAAGACAAGATTGTGGTTTGGTATTTCTTTCATTACGTTGTTCAATTCTGCATAGACTCTCTCTTTGTCCTCTTCATCTACATCATTTGTTGGAGCATCTGCCTGGACTATGGTGCACTTAATGTGCTGAGAGTGGAATCTAGCTGCCAGTTGTACAGTCACCCTTAATTCTGACATTTCTTAACTTTGGAGTGTTTGATTTTGCAACCTTAATGTTTTCTTAACAGATATTTTAGATGTACTATAACATATAATATACCCAAAGATACCTTTGGGTATGAGCACCCTGTAAGTGTAACTGGTAAAGCCCTAGTGAATTAACAGGCAAATATTACTGCTTTTTGTTCCCTACTGACAATTTTACCTTTTTCAATTACCTGGCTCCCATTGATAAGTTTGTTTTTGCAGCTGACAGTTTAAGGATCAGTACTTTTCCTTCCCTCTGTAAACAATTTAAGATTATTTTTGTATATCTGCACTTTTAAAAATATTATGTGATAATACTAAAATAAGCACCTTAAATCAATAAAACATATACTTTCAACAACTCTTTACTAGCAACCACCATAGCATCACCTGCTGCTATTATTAATAATGACCAATACAAAGTGCAAGCAAATAAGTTTTGTTAAGTACCCCGAGACTGGAGCAAACTGTTGAAGGGTAAAGGGCCTAGTGATGTGAGTTCTCTACTGGGAACACCCTGTCGCTGGCCATAGAAGTCTGATAGGAATCTACAGTGAGAATGGATCCCACGAATTAGAACTCCTATGAGAAGACACAGAGCAAGAGGCAATCCATGAGTACCAGGCATCTTTCTGACTAGGTATTTACAGTGTAGAAATAGTGAATATAATTAAACCAAACAGGGCACCTGTGCAGAGCCCTTATCTATTCTGTTCACATTCATCCCATTCAATTCTGCCCTATGTGAAGCTTTGAAGGTTTCAAGGGTTGTCCCAAATTGAGCACACTGCAATAATCTTGTTACAAGGGCATGGATCCAAGTACCAAGAAACACACCAGAGAAACTGTCTCAGCCTCCTGAGCAGCCATAGATGGAAAATGACACATCATGGTATTCTCGGCTGACGACCAGGAACAGCAATGGATCAACAGTAATCTAAAGACTGAATCACACTGACAAGTGTGGGATACACACCTCAAACAGAAGACATTCTCAGCCCCCACTCACTCCTCTAACATTTTCATGTACCTAAGAGCACAGCTTCCATCAGAATGAGCCTAAGCCATTCTCTACCATATACTTCCCCAGTTGTCTCAAACAGTTGGAGATCACAAGAACCTAGAATCCAGGTTTAATAAAAAAGAATCATAAGGTCTAAGCGTCATCCATCATTGACAACCCTACTGCCCCTACCAGTTGAAACATGCACATAAATAAGATGGAACCCTGCACAAGACAACCCCCTGCAGGGAAGAATAAGCATCTCTTACTACCCTTTGGAGCTCTCCAAAGAACAAACATACTGAAACATCTTCACATCCATTCCCAAAAGCTTTGCAGAAAAGTCAGCAAAGCCTAGTGGCCACTAGTATCCAAGGCTATTTATAATTGAAACAAGACTAGCATGGATGCTTTGCTTGTGCCCATACCACCATTTCATGGCTATCTCCAGCAAATGCCTAAAATCAGACTGATAGAGTGAATCCATGTTTGAGTCGCAGTAACAGAAGCTGCCTCATTTACCACCTACGCAGCTATACCATATCCAAGAGTTAGGTTAGAGACTCTGTCTAAAGATGGGTCACTTGAATATTTTCATACAAGTTTAATTTATTTTAAATGATTCTTAATAGTGTGAATATTTGTTAATGGCAAGTAACATTAATTTTCATCATCTTGTAAAGGTGAACGAGAAGATTTGTGCATGGACTAGTGAGTTTTCAGGACTATTTTTCAAGATCTTGTTAAACACTTTCTATGGTTACAGAACATTTTCCAAAGGAAATCTACATAGTAATTATTTTAATTATTTCCTTTACATTTCAGTTACTTATGAGTCACTGAAGGTGAAAACGGAAGCACAGGAAGAGGAACCAATGCGTGATCAGACCTCAAAACATTCCTAGGCAACAACTCCCAACCCTGCTGCTATATATTACACCGAGCATACCTCTGGCTATTATAACCCCTGGTTGTGGCAAGTCTTATTTTATTCTAACTACAACAAGATCAAACTGCCAAACTGTAATTTCAGATGTGACACATGAACCCAATCTCAATAAAAGCACTATAATAATGATTTACCAATAGCAGCAAAAGCATTTTTTTTAAATTAAAATGATATATATGGCTACTTTTATGTCTGAGATGTGTTATGTAGTTCAGGGGAAACACTATCACTTGCAGAACACAAAAGGTTTTGGACCTGAGGAAAACTGTCAGTGCTTAGAATGATAACACAAAACTAGCCTATGAACTTAGAGGGTATTTTTATTACTATCCATTTTCCAATTTCCAGAATTTTAAATGTTTAAGTGGCATTCCTTGTTATACAACTATTTTATTTTTAATTAAGATTTTGTTTGCCAAGACTAATACATTTACTTAATCTGTTATTTTAAGTTTCTCTTGAACATATTCATCAGCATCCATTTTTTAAATACCACTGACAGAAGACTGCTATAGATTGACATGCACGGACAGAAAAAAAGAGTTTGAGCATTAGCTCCAAGTTTCCTTGCCCCTGCGGATTGTCTTTGTGTAAGACAGGTGACTTCACAGAACAAACTAAAAGTGTAACATATTAGCTCTGAGCACCCAAAAAGCATGCGAGGCACTTCACAGGCACAAAGAAAGCCACTCTGTGCCCTGAATAGTTTATAACCTAAATTCAGACATGAACCTCCATGAAGACCAAAACAAATAAAATAGGATCGGGAACAAGGGTTACAGGAATGAGGCCAGGTGGTTAAATTGTGAAACATCTAACCATCTTGAAAGAAACGTTAAGCCTGTTTGGCATTATTTGCATCCCATAAACAGCAGAGCAGAGCGTAGGGCCCACACAGCCTGCGGTTTATTTAACATTGTTCTGAAACCCCAGAGGCTACCCAGTTGGTCAGGAAGCCGCACGGGATGATCAGCAGAGCCCACAGAAGAGGCTGGAAAGGAGCTCAGGGGAAAAAGCAGCGTGACCAGCCTCCTCCGATGTGGGGAAAGGAAGTGGGGGGAACTACGCCCTCCCCGGACAGACCGCTGGCAGGGGAGAAGAGCAGCGGCGTGGTCGGCTGGCTCCGGATAACTGAGGCGGGGGCAGGGAAGCCAGCTCCAGAGACACACCGGGCTGGCGGGGAGAGAGAGTGGTGGGGTAGCGGGGGCGCGCCACCCCTAGAGGCTGCCAGCGGGCAGCAAGGAGGCAGGCCGCCCCTGCGGCCACCCCCACAGGAAGCGGCTGCCGACCAGGACGGGGGCGGTGCAACACGGCAGGAGAGAGAGAGAGAGAGAGACATCGCGGCGGCCTGCCAGCGCCAGAGACAGGCGACTGCGGGGAGCGGGCCCCGCACGCTCCGGCTGCAGGGCGGGGAGTGTCACGGGTGGCCGGCCAGCCAGTCTCCCTGCCCGGGCAGCGGGCAGCCGAAGCAGGGCGCGTTTGCGGCCTAGGCTGCTCCGCCCCCGCGTCCCCACGGGGCCCCGTACTCACATCTGGCTGACCAGCTTCTGCCGGAAGTTCGTGCTGCGCCAATCGGTCTCCTGCCCAGACACGTCCATCCCCGCCCTTGCCGCTGCCGCCGCCGCCGCCACCAACCCCAGCCGCCGCGGTTCCCTCCGCCGCTGACGACGATCCGCCACAGGCTAACCCGGAAGTGACATCAACTTCCGGCGCAGTGGGCGCGCGCGACTGCGCTGGAAAATGAAGTCTCCTTTGGCCTCGGTCTCGCCAGCAGTTCTTCCCCCGATGCATGTTGGGAAACGTAGTCCCGCTGCTTCCACAGTCACATGCGGCCCCCCGATGCGTGGTGGGAGATGTAGTTCTGTGTGTGGAGCCGGCTCAGAGGTAACCGCGCACCGGGCAGGACGGTCCCGGCTGCTCAGCAGCACTCCGCCGGAAGGGACGCTGCTTAGAGCCCGTGGCCCCAGGGCGGCCTTGGTCCCGCAGTGAGGCAGCCCCCGGGGGGCTTGCAGCCCCACCCGGGGCCCTGGGCAGCTGAGGGGTGCGCACAGTTTCCTAGGATAAGAGAAAAGGAGGGCTTGTGGCACCTGAGAGACTAACCAATTTATTTGAGCATCAGCTTTCGTGAGCTACAGCCCACTTCATCGGATGCATTCAGTTTCCTAGGAGAATTTTATTTTGTCTTCAGTCCCTCAAGGGCGAACGAGAGGCTTGGGCCTTAGCCCTACAAGCGGCTCCAGGAAGCTCACGTCCTGCAGGTATGCACAGCTCCATTGACTTCAGCGGGGCGTCACACAGGTGGTGTAAGGGCTTGCCCAGGCGGAGCAGCCTGCACGGATGAGGCCTTGGTTACAGCCAGCATTGCCTCCAGTCCGTCTATTAAATGCTTTCTCTCCCAAAAGCCAGAGTGAAGTCCCGCAGGGCATTATCATGCCCTGCCCCTTCGCTGCTGCCCTCCTAAATGGCTTCAGAATTTAATGCTTTAATTTACAAAAATAACAATGGGAGACTATTCTGTTTGACAATTTTGTACCTACTATAGGCCCCTGTGCTTAAGCACGAGTAGTATCACCAAATTCACGAGAACTACACACGTGCTTAAAGTTAAGCACAGGATCAGGTCTTTAGTTCCAAATAACATCACCTCTTACTCATCTCCATGCATTTAGCATTTGTATAAGTGCTTGCAGAACCAGAGTTTATGATTCTTATAACTGCTAGATCTGAGGGGAACATACTTCTTTTTTTGTTTGTTTACTTTGTGCATTAGACAGCACTACATATTTGCCCCCTTGCTAAATAGATCAGTGGGGCCACCCTGAAGAGGCACATAATTAAGAATGGGAAGAGACAGAGGACTAAAGTAATAAATCTAGTAAAGGCATCAGAAGCAGGCAAAGTGGAGCAGAGGTCTACTACATGGGGCAAGATTATGGAGGACTTTATGTAGATGAGGAAAAAAAATTAATAGGGTGCTGTAAGAGACAGGTAGCTAATGAAAAGATTCAAGAAACAGGGATGGAGTGATGGGATAGGAAGTTTACTTTGGGCAGCCTCATTTTTTAACAGACTACAGGAGGAAGAGGTGAAAGACATGGAAGCCAGACAAGCTAGTTACAGAAATTAAGACTAGATGGAGACAGACCAGGTGCCCCTCAGAAAGATTTAAAGAGAAAGAAATTCTTCAGGTTAATTGAAATTATTTTCTTCATATGACTTTTACATCTATAATTCATTTAAATTGAAAACTGAAAATGAAAGTATAAGGAAAGAACCAAAGGATGACCTAACAATTAAGAAACATTCCTACGGAGCAGCAATCAGTGGTATTTCTATAGTTCAGGTTCCACATACTTTTCATAGTAAAAATCTAGTTATGCAAGTTCCAGTTGACTCAAACAGAATCAGGATGACATTTACAGCCAATTTAAAGTGTGGGGAGTAATCATCACAGTGTCAGTAGACTCACTGTACTGACACCAAGTTACAATGACAAATGTTCTGAGACAAGCAGCCATGCATGTTGCACTTGTGATAATGTGGCAAGTATGGGCACCTGCATATTACAAAGGAAGCCACACAAAGCTTTCAGAGCTATAGCTGCAGGAAGAAGCTTGTTAATAGGTTTGTAATTATAATACACAGAAAGATGTGGAAAAGGAAATGAAAATACATTCCCTGGCAGGCAAGTTAGAGGTACAGCGGTAGTGGGATTTCTCTGACTCAAATAAGACACTGTATTATTAATCTTTGAGGCAGTAGAGTGGGACATGGCACACCTAGGAGCATATTTGGTAAGGGAAATGTCAACCAAATTGTACTCACTTTGCTGGTCGTTCACTTAGCAACAGCAGCACATTTTGGAGTAAGACACATGTGGATAGGACCAGTCACTGTAGTGTCTAGGGCTTCAGAAATTTCAGACAGTGAGACAAACATTAATACAAGTGATGAGGCAGTCAAAAAAACCACACAGGTGAAACTGGATAGCACACCTTTGTGAGACTGTGAGTATTACTTCGCTCTCTGCTGAGTGCAGCACTGGAATGGCCCAATTCAGGCATGTAGGTGGGATGCTCTAGTCCAGCAGCAGCTGTGGTTTCTCAAGGGGAGAGAACGGGCAGAGCAAGGCTGTGTGCTTATATGTTCCCAAGTGCCAGTTTCTTAGCACTATAAACCCCTATACACAAGTTGCCATTTCCCTCATTTGGTAAGGGGTTTCTCTCATATTGTACTGATGTTACTTTCTTAATAAGCTATCTTATCTCTCAATTATGTGGCAATTACTTACATTCACACTAAGGGACTGATCCTGAAAAGTGTGATGAGTATAGATTTTTTATGAGGAACTTAGAACCATAGAATTATAGGTAAGGGGTGAGGTTTTCACGGGAGACTAAGGGAGTTGTGCCTAACTTGATATGATGCTGTAAAAGGAAGGAAGATAATGAAGATGTTCAAAAGGCATAAGTAGCAGCGTTTTGATCAGACTAGAAATGGGAGGCCAAACAGGAGATTATTACAATAATTAAGACTAGACAGAGTCGATAGATCCTGGTGTCATGGAAAGCAGTGTGGGCAGTGGGCACTGTTCCCTCTAAGCTCTGCGTGTGTGCGCGCTCTCACACAGATCCTAAACCCCAAGCACACGGTGAAACACCACGCACACATTTATCCCGCGTCCCGACCGCACATTGGTTGGGATGCCCTTTGTCCCGATATCGGGGACCACTCACAATCACTGCTACAGTCCTGGGGCTGACATGGCGGCGCTTCCTGGGGCAGCTCCTGGCTGTGCGCCTGCCCGCTGGCAGGAGCCTGCAGTGCGGGCGGTGGCTAGGCACAGAGGTGGAGGGGGTCTCAGTGTGCTGCATTGGCTCCCTCCTGCCCAATCAGAGCTGCGGGGGCAGGGCTTGCAGGTGCAGACAGTGGGCAGAGAGCCCTCTGCCCCCCCCCCACACCCGACCCTAGGAGTCAGAGGGACCTGCTGGCTCTTAGGGTCTCTGCGCGCTGCCGATGCCTGCAAGCCCTGCTCCGCGGCTCCGGCAGCTCCCATTGGCGCTTTTCCCGGGCAATGGGAGCCACAGAGCTCACGCTTGTGGCAGGCACAGCTCGTGGAGAGTCTGGAGACCACCCACCCCACCTCTCCACTCTGACCCTAGGAGCCACAGACCTCCCAGCAGGGCTGGTGAGTGCGGCCAAGGAAGGGGGCAGAGCGTGATGGAGTGAGTGTCTGGATTGGAGTGCTGGGCTGTGAGGGTGTGGAGGGCGCTGGGCAGTGCGGGAGGTTTCTGTGTTTTGGGATGCTAGGCAGTAGGGGCCTGTTGGGGGGTGCTGGGCTGTGGGGGAGATCTGTGTGTGTCAGAGCATTGGGCAGTGGAGGTCTGCGTGGGGCATTGTTTAGTTGTGGTGGGGGGAGTGTGGGGAAGGGCACTGGGAGGGAAGGAGGGAGGAGAAATCTGTGTGTATTGGGAAACTAGCAAGTGGGGGGTTCTGCGTGGGGTGCTGGGCAGCTGTAGGCGGGCTGTGGGCGGGGGGTCGCTGGCCAGGGGTGGTGGTGTGCACAGCACTGTGCATTTGTGGTGGAAATGTGGGGGGAGAGTTGTGGGGAGGCTCTGGGCATAGTGGGTTCAGGGGGTGCAGGGCAGGGGAGCTGTGTGGCTCTCTTGCTACCCCCTCATCCCCCCACTCGCCCAGTTTGACCTGATATTTCACTCTTGCGATCTGGTCAGCCTATTTACAGGCCACTTTTGACATTGTTCATCCGCCATCTATCAACACAACAAGATTCTAAAAGCTGGCAAGGGGGGGAAAGGAGGGCAATGAATCATACCCCTCCCTGCCAGCATTTTGAATGTGGAACGTTGATCACGTCGGGACGGTCGGGACCCACACATCTCCTTGTAGTCTATTCATTTGGCTGTGTACAAACTCAAGTACGTGCAAATAAGTCAAAATGCCTGGCTGTAGTTGCTAAGGAACTGCAAAGATTTCCCAGAAATGAACAAAGGTAAGTGTTGTTTCTGTGATTGAAATCTTTCAAAGGCATTGGACTTCATACATTTATTTGTGATGTTTTACCATTTTCCCACGTTTTTTTTGCCACAGATGCATGGACGTGATCAGAGCTATGCACAAACTTCTGGTATCCTGATCGGTATGATCTCCCATTTGCCCTTTTGTCGAGTCATGCTGTTAAGCGCATTGAAATAGTAGCCATATAATAAAAGTATTAATTTTAAATAAACCAATCTGGTAAAAAATCAATTCCAAAATGTCACTGTCTAGAGGTCTAAAGCGTAAAAGAACAGCGACTTCATTTAAATCTGGATGGCTGGATGAGACTATAGAGACGGTTACACCGAAGTCACATAGTGTAATGCTTGTTAAACTTTGTGAAATATTTATATATCATGAGGACAACGGAGTGGTTTGTGTATATTGTCGAGATTCTAGAGCTTCAGGAGAATTTTCAACAGGAAGAATGTGGAACAATGTTTGGAAGTTGGATTTCTTAAAGCGTCATCTGTCAAATCCCTATGTTCAAAATACAAAGACTTCCTTGCTGAAGAGATTGTTATAGTCAGTCAGTACAATGACTTCAAGTTTGCAGTAGCTGACAGAATCAAAAGCCAATTGGTTTTAAGTTTCCCAGATATGGTGACATTTGCTCACCAGAATGAACAGTTTCAGGATCTTGCAAAGTTGACGGATATAGGAGGAACATTCCTAGCATCAAGTGCAGAGTGTGAGCGTGGCTTTAACTTAATGAACACTCTAAAAAACAAACTACAGAATCATTTACGAGTAGATCATTTGGACATGCTGATGTGTACTAAGAGTTACCATCTGGATGGAGGATTGATAGATCTGGACAGAGTTTATATTGAACGGGCAAAAGAAAAAGATTGCAGGGAAAAACAGTCAGGTTAGTTTAGCAGTCTTTGACATTTCGACCAATAAGGAAATTAAAATGCATTTGTAATTACATATCTTATTCTTGGCTGATAATCATTTATTGATATATTTTTTAGGAAAATTTTAAATTTAAAACACAAACTGTTGTTTTTCATTTTTTACTTATGATGTCTCTATCTGAAAACCCATATAAGTCGACACAAATTGCAAATTAAAACTTTTTAAATATATACACATTTTAGTCACTTGGGCACATTTGCCTCATGGTGCACAAATTTGAACTCAGCTTCAAATATTTGCACAGAAGAAATTTTTTGCGCACACAGCCTGTCAAAAATTAGAGGGAATATTGGCAGTGGGATACAAGTTGGATGACTGCCAAGCCAATGGTCCTCAACCAGGGGTATGTGTATCCTTGAGGATACACAGAATTCTTCTGGGGGTACATCAACTCATCTAGATATTTGCCAAGTTTTACAACAGCCTACATAAAAAGCACTAGCAAAGTCAGTACAAACTAAAATTTCATACAGACAAAATGAGAAAGTAAGTGATTTTTCAGTACTCGTGTGCTGTGACACTTTTGTATATTTATGTCTGATTTTGTAAGCAAGTAGTTTTTAAGTGAGGTGAAACATGGGGGTATGCAAGACAGATCAGACTCCTGAAAGGGTTACAGTAGTCTGGAAAGGTTGAGTACTGTGCCAAGCTAGCATGATGAAGCAATGTGTTCACACAAACAGTGCACACTAAATCAACATGCAATTAATTAACTTTCAAAGTAAATTATATGATATATATTAACTGACATGTTAGTATGCTTTAAGAATTGTATTGTGTGTACCAAGGTCATTTTAATCAATGTGCACAAACTAAAATTAGTGTATAGTAAACCTCCCATATGGAGAAGCCCTTCGAGATGTAGATCACCTCAGTCTCAATAAACCCACTCTAATAATTGCACATCAGTGCACAGTGGTGGATTTTCTGAAATAAGCAGCCACGCATATCGTTCATCTGTGAAAATGTGGTGGACCTGGTCACCTGTAGGACACAGGGAGAAGCTATGAAAACTGTGGATGGAGGACAACAGCATGCTAATATGTTTACAATGGAAATACACTGAAAAATATAGAGCAGGAAGATAAAATACATTACACAGCTGGCAAGTTATTGTTTGTCAGAGCCAAGGGACTGATAGTTTTGTAGTAGAAAGATTTCTGTGACTCACTGCACCCTTTGCCTCCGTTTACAAATAAGTTACCGGTAATAAAAGCTCTTCGGGGGGGAAAGAAGTGGGTTATGGTGCATGTAGGTGCACTTAACACTGCATCATACTTCATTTCGGAGATATCATCCAAATTTCTCTCTCTTGCTGGCCATTGACCTGTTAGCATTGGCAGCACTTTTAGGATGAAGTGTATGTTTGGATGGAACCGGGTCACTGCATTAAGCAGGGCAAATGTGCCAGACGCCTATCCGAAAGACATGAGAGATGTCCCGATAGCTCTACAAGCAGGCAGATCTATGCGCAGCCAGCCTGAGAGAGGAAATTGGTGAGGGCCCCTTTAAGGGGGGCTTGTGGGCGGAGCCCTCTGTTCAATCACGTGGGAAGGGCGCTCTGGCCAGACTCTATGGTTGTGCGACGATGAACCCGGAAGAAGGCAGGCGGGCGGGGGGCGCAGGCGTGAGGCTGGGGTCGCCGCTGCCGGTAGGTTACTGCAGGGCTGTGTCCAAGTGGGGCGCCCTCTGCCCTCCCCGGATTTTCCAGGCGGGGTGCGGGGGGGGGCTGGCTCCAAGGCCCCCGCCGGGGGTGGGGGGGGAGAACCAGTGACAACTAGCTCCCCCCGACTGAGCTGCCGCCCTGCCCCCACCGATAGGGAGACACCCCTCCCCGGGGGCGGGCGCCCGCGCTCCTGGCCCCCGCCACGGGGTGCGGCCCCCCCGGCGCCGAGTAAGGCTTGGTGCCCGTGAGCGGCCCGCGGCGCTGTCCAGCAACGGAGTCCCCGACTGACCAGCCTGCTGGCCCGTGCCGGTGGCTACACGGAGGCGCTGCCCAGGGCGCAAGGAATCCGCCCACCCCGGATATTTTAGGCCCGCTTCTTCTGGCGCGTCCCCTCCCTCGCCGTCCTCCTCATCCTTTGCTGGGTAAGGGGCTGCCGCGGTCGGAGAGCCATCTTGGTGTGTTTGTGGCGAGGGAGAGACACACGAATAGGTGGGGTGCAGCTGTCCTTGCGATCCTTCCCTGTCCGCCCGCTCGGCCGGCGTGTAACCCAGCGGCTTATTTCGCTGGAGCCGGGACTCTAGGGAACGAGTAGCGCTCAAAAGCGTTGGTGGGAGCCAGTAGCAGGACTGGTTCGGTCTAGTCTTGCCTGTGGGAACCAGGATCAAATAAACGATCACTTACAGCCCCATTTCTGTTATTTACATTCGTGATTCTGAGATCCCTTTTAATTGACCGCTGGAAACTAAAATGTCTTCTGCAGGGCTGTTCCCACAGCTTTAGAAGTACTGTTACAACCACAAATAGGATCAAGGCAGAGAGGTTAAAGGTGAATGAGCGGTCAGCCTTGTCCTTCAGGTGTCAGGAAAAGCAAAGCCGCAGTATATAGCAGGGAATCTCATTGAGAAGTCAAATCTTCGTCCCACCTGTAGTGCTCTATTGGTAGAGCAGAGACTGGATTCCATTGTTCTAAATGGAAAGAAGATTCTTTAGTCAGACTGCTGACCCCGTGCTGTTCTTATTTTGAGTGTCTAGCTCCAAAACTAACCTAGCCCGTGGTCCCAAGGGCCACTATAGTTTCATCACTGAGTCCTGACAAAGCAGTCATGGAATAGGGTTGCTAACTATGCTGTCCTGCCTTATTTGGACCGTGTATCTTGAGATTGGGATGACTGTTGGGATGGTGTTTTCAGTTCCACGTGAGCAATAATTGTAGCAACTAGAAGGGATAGTTTGGGAGTAAAACTGGAAGTTGACTTTACCTGTCTTTCTTGCCTGACCTGAGAAAGGACATGAACTGATTAGTTTGGAACCCAAATTGATTTCTGGGAAACTATCTTTCAGTCTTGTGTAACCTGGAATACCCTTTTCATAATTAGGAATCTGTGGGTTGACATTAGGAACTGGACATTGGGAGTGATATTAGGAAACTGGAACTGCCCTGTTATTGGAAAGAATAGGTACTTTGTTGCAAGAAAGCTCCTTTCTTCTAACCCATAAAAGATAGTACAGAGCCTGTAATAGATCTTTGGGGCCTGGAATTACTTTGGGAAGGAAAGTAATGTTTTATAACAGATGCAATTGGTATCAGTAGTGCCAGTGAATCCACATATGGCAGTTAAACCATTAGATCATGGGTTCTCAAATTTTTTAAGGGTGGACCACAACTTAAATGTCTCCTGGACACCTTTCTCTCATTCACAATTATATGATATCTTTGTGGCAAATACGGCAATGACTTAAATGGAAAAGGAATATTGAGAAAGCATTTATGTATTTTTACCTGTCTTAATCTGATTTAACAGTTGGAAACACAGGGGAGAGCAAGCAACGTTTGACCAGATAGCTACCTGCACACCAACAAAATATCATTCAGTGGACCAGAATTTGAAAGCCATTGCATTAAATTACCTACTGCTTAAAAACCTGCACAGTCTCACAGAATCTTTAGGGTCCTTTTTAAGTTCAACTTTTCTCTGTCATTCTTTCATCTTTTTTATGAAAGAGATGGTTAAAAAAAAGTGCTTGTTTTTATACCAGAGTTCAGCTGCGGCCGCTGTCTGTCAGAATCCATGTGACATCCTAAGTAGAAGCTGTGACAATTATAATGTTAAAAACAACAGGCGAGCGTGACCTGTAAGGAGGAATAAATAGCAGAAGCAGTTGAACTCTTAAAGATACATTGAGGCCTTATGAAAAAGCTTTGGAAAGACTTTTTTGCTTATTTAGCATTTTTTCTGTATTTATAATTCCATTATTATGCATTAATGCCCAGTGCGTGGCCTACAAGGTAGCGCTCAAGAACACAGTGCAAACTATCATATGGTAATTTTATAGTTTGGGGAAAGGTCGCATGAGAGAGAAATATTGGGCAAGCATCTCCGTACAACAGCCACTGTTAAGAAATTCGTACTTTTAAGGTAACTCCATTATGGTGTGTTTCTGAGAAACATTTTGTGAACTACTATATTACAATAATATATTGCTGTTCAGAGAGAGAGAGACACACACACACAAAAAGGGAAAAGTCGCATAGTAATGTAAACACTAGTAAATTCAGTGGAAGTTTTGCCATTAACTTCGTTGGAGCCAAGATTTTCCTCATGATCTCTAGCAGTGGTTCTCTAACTTTTTTTTTTTTTTCCACGGACCACTTGAAAATTGCTGAGGGTCTCGGCAGACCACTTAATGGTCTTTCCAAATTTAGTTTGTACCGTTAGCTAACTATTGTAAAGCGCTTTGGATAAAAGCGCTATATAAAAAAAACACTTCATAATAATTAACGTTTTTTTGTTCTACAAATAAAAGCACACAGCTGATATTTTAATATCCGTAGTCTTACCTTTCTAATGCGACGGATGTGCCCTCTCTCTCCCCCGCCACAGAGCTGAGGCTGGGAAGGAGGGCTGTCTCTCCCCAGCAGCTGCCCTGGAGCAGGGAAAGTCGTCTCTTTCTCTGGCTGCCGCAGCCCTGCGTATCCCAAATTCACCCCCCTCCTTCTCATCCAACTGTCCCCTCCCACCTGCCGCCTATTACCCCCAAGGCTACCACCTCACTTTATATGGCGTCTTCTCCAGGGTCCAGACACCTAATTAGTGGAGCCATGCCTGTGCAGCTTCACTAATTAGGTGGGTGGCCCTTCATTCTCTCGTGTGCAGCCGCCCAAGCGCGCACCTTAGAGGGAACTATCCGCAGACCACCTGAATTGAGCTTGTGGACCACTGGTGAACCACTATCCATGGACCACAGTTTGAGAACCTCTGATATAGAAAACAGAACTTGTACTAAGAATAATCTCTACAGCATACTACAAATGATGATGAGCATAATGTGGGTATGTGAGCATATGTGTTGCAGTTTATGAGTAGGAAGAACCTGTATTTGCATCTGAGAGTAGTCTGTGATTGGATAATTAATGTCTGTTGTATTGCACAAGACAGTTGAAGTTGTATGGTCAGTTTTAACTTTGGCATTTCCTGACTCTTGATTGCCTAGCTATGCAATTTGCAACTTTAACATTTTCTCAGCATAACTTTGCAGTGAATACTATATAGTAAAATATAGAGCTGTGAGCGTAAATGTAGTTTAGACAATATTGTATCATGGAGATTTCTCCCTTTCAAATGTTCCACTGATTCTAGAGACTGGAAATTGTTTAGAAGTTCAGTTCTTCCTGAAAGTTGTCTTTATATTCCTACTTTAGTGCTGTTTTTCTAGAAGGTTACTAATTTTGACAGCAAAAGCATGCTCTCACAGCACTGAACATTCATAGCCAAGGTTGTAAAAGGCCAGTATGGTCTCCAAATGCCTTAGTGCCTTCCTTTCCTTGATTAGCCGTGAGTGTAGGGACCCTAGCCCTGGGCCAAGAAGGGGCATTTGTGGAAATGTGCTTAGCTAATGTAAAAAGGCAAAGACAAGAAAAAATACAACAAAACAAGCCCTTTGATGTACTCTGGTAAACTAAAGATGGAGACTCAATTTACAGCTTCTGTTACAGCAAAGGTATCTAAGAACACTGTGCAGCTGGGAATTTGGTAAATGAAAGTGACATTTTGCACCAAACTCTGCTCTTGGTGTAAATCCAAAATAATCTCATTGGGGTAGAACCCTGTTTTAAGGTCTCTCCATTGTACTTAAGGGTTTGTGTGTTTTGCTGATTGTGATAACAGATAAAACGTTGTTAATCAGCAAACACAAACATTTGCTATTTTTGTTGTCTCACAGAATTCCTCTTGCTATAACTGGTGAGGTACTGAGAATTTCTGCTTGTGATGGCAGAGGATCAGGAGCTGACTCAGCCATGCAAGACTCCCCTGGAGCCCTCCCTCCAGCAGTGCACCAGCAACACTTACCGCAGTGTAGAGCACTCCCAGTCCTTACTCACTGGCCTGGTAGCTCTCCGAGATAGTGGCATCCTTTTTGATGTAGTCCTGGTAGTGGAAGGGAAACCTATTGAAGCTCATCGGATACTTCTAGCTGCGTCATGTGACTATTTCAGGTGAGTCCAGTGTCACTGTGAATCTGTAACCAGCATCTTTCTCAATATGATTCGAACAAGGAAAAAAAAAAATTGTGTCTGTACTTCCATCTTTCTTCCCCTGGGACTCCTCGTCCTTTCCCAAGTTGTACTATGTTGCATATGGCATACCAGGCTTTATTCAGAACACTTTAATGCCTGCCCATTGCAATCTGGAGGCCTACCCACAGAGGAATGAAAGAAATAGAAATTGAGCCGTATCTTGGAGTATCCTTATCCTTGTGCATTTAAAATCAGACCCTTAAGATGCGTTGAATGCATTTAAAATATTTAATTTGTCTCTTTTTATTTTTCTTTTGTATGACTTTCAAAATAAAGCTAATCTCTCATTACTCCACATTGAGTTTTGCTTCTAGGTGCCTCCATTTCACTCAGAACCCATAGTAGCTGGAGGAACATAGTGTTCCCTGTTTTATACGTGCCCCATTTGTTAGAAGTATGACACAGTCATTTTACAGAGCTGTTAAAGTTCTATTGGCACCAACGAGATTTGGCCTGTTACAGTAATTTCATAATACATAGCAAGTTATAAAACATGTTGTGGGAAGTAGTGGTCCTACATGCTGTTGTTGTTTATGTAACTTGGGAGGGGCAATCCAACTCCTGATGTAGTCAATGGGAGTCTTTCTATTGATTTTCAGGGGAGTTGCAGCAGCCCTTAGTTGCTAAAAATTAAAAATACTGAAAAGTCATGTCTCGCATCATAGATTTAATGTCCCGGAAGTTTTCAGTTCCAAAACCACATTAGTTCTAGTGAGTGGCACGCAAAAGTGGGACAAGCCTTTTTGTTTTAACCAGTCTTATTTGGAGTAATACCACACTGATCCAAAACACACACTCCCAGATTTCAGCTCTGAGCACATTTAGAGCAAATTGGTTTCTTTGCATTCCTGATGGTGCACTTGAAGATTCTGTCTCCTTCAAACACCTCCTACTTCTTCAACCCACAAATCCTGATGTAACAGCCATCATCTTTCTAGACAAGGATTGCATGGGACTTCCTTAGACCCCATCGACACTGCTTTGGGGTAGGTTGCAGCTGAATGATGTGAAGCACTCCTTTCCCTTCCTAGCAGCTAAGGGTATGTCTACACTGCATAGTGTACCTGTGTCTAGCCATCCATGCCTGCAAAGCTGTGCTTGTCAAACTTGCTTATGAGCGTGCATACTGCAGTGGTATGAATGCCCCATGCCCTGTCCACACAGTCACTGCATTGACAAATTTCTGATGTTCTGATTTCTGGAAGCTGGGGTTGCTTATGGTGCATGGGAGGTGAGTAGGAGCTTGGGAATTAGAAAGGCCAGAACACACAGGCCCCAGGAATTGTGGGATAGCATTGATGGACTGTCTCAATCTGAATCTAGCCACATGAACCCTTAGCTGTGTCTTTGCCACAAAGTGGGAGGGCAGAGATGTGTGGTACAGTGAGACAAGGGCTTATACCAGTATCCCTGGATGAGCCATCAAACGCATGTGCTGAGAACATATAGGCACATGACTGAGGGCTTTGTGTGGATGGTAGGAGGAATTGGGCTTAAACATGTTTCAGAGTCTGTTAGACCTGCAATGTAGACATTTAATGGGCTTGTTCACCGTTGAACTGAGTGCACTCACTTCTCTATCACCCCACCCCTTTTTGGAAGAGAACACAATGGCATCTGAATCCATGGGTCCTTTGTAGCAATAAAGCACTGTTATTAGGCTAGCACACTTCAACGGCTATTTTAAACTTCTTTAAAAACAAAGGCTTATAACATGAACTCTAAAACCTTTGACAGGTTAGTCTGTATTCACAAAAAGAAAAGTCGTACTTGTGGCACCTTAGAGACTAACAAATTTATTTGAGCATAAGCTTTCGTGAGCTACAGCTCACTTCTTCGGATGCATTCAGTGGAAAATACAGTGGGGAGATTTATATACATGGAGAACATGAAACAATGGGTGTTTCCATACACACTGTAACAAGAGTGATCACTTAAGGTGAGCTATTACCAGCAGGAGAGCAGGGTGGGGTGGGGGGAAAACCTTTTGTAGCGATAATCAAGGTGGGCCATTTCCAGCAGTTGACAAGAATGTCTGAGGAACAGTGGAGGGTGAGGGAGGGAATAAACATGGGAAAATAGTTTTACTTTGTGTAATGACCCATCCACTCCCACTCTCTATTCAAGCCTAAGTTAACTGTATCCAGTTTGCAAATTAATTCCAATTCAGCAGTCTCTCGTCAGAGTCTGTTTTTGAAGTTTTTTTGTTGAAGAATTGCCACTTTTAGGTCTATAATTGAGTGACCAAAGAGACTGAAGTGTTCTCCGACTGGTTTTTGAATGTTATAATTCTTGACGTCTGATTTGTGTCCATTTATTCTTTTACGTAGAGACTGTCCAGTTTGACCAATGTACATGGCAGAGGGGCATTGCTGGCACATGATGGCATATATCACATTGGTAGATGTGCAGGTGAACGAGCCTCTGATAGTGTGGCTGATGTGATTAAGCCCTATGATGGCGTCCCCTGAATAGTTATGTGGACACAGTTGGCAATGGGCTTTGTTGCAAGGATAGGTTTCTGGGTTAGTGTTTTTGTTGTGTGGTTGCTGGTGAGTATTTGCTTCAGGTTGGGGGGCTGTCTGTAAGCAAGGACTGGCCTGTCTCCCAAGATCTGTGAGAGTGATGGGTCGTCCTTCAGGATAGGTTGTAGATCCTTGATGATGCGTTGGAGAGGTTTTAGTTGGGGGCTGACGGTGATGACTAGTGGCGTTCTGTTATTTTCTTTGTTGGGCCTGTCCTGTAGTAGGTGACTTCTGGGTACTCTTCTGGCTCTGTCCATCTGTTTCTTCACTTGAGCAGGTGGGTATTGTAGTTGTAAGAATGCTTGACAGAGATCTTGTAGGTGTTTGTCTCTGTCTGCGGGGTTGGAGCAAATGTGGTTGTATCATAGAGCTTGGCTGTAGACAATGGATTGTGTGGTGTGGTCTGGATGAAAGCTGGAGGCATTTAGGTAGGCATAGCGGTCAGTAGGTTTCCGGTATAGGGTGGTGGTTATGTGACCATCGCTTATTAGCACCGTAGTGTCCAGGAAGTGGATCTCTTGTGTGGACTGGTCCAGGCTGAGGTTGATGGTGGGACGGAAATTGTTGACATACTGGTGGAATTCCTCAAGGTCTTCTTTTCCATGGGTCCAAATGATGAAGATGTCATCAATGTAGCGCAAGTAGAGTAGGGGCATTAGGGGACGAGAGCCGAGGAAGCGTTGTTCTAAATCAGCCATAAAAATGTTGGCATACTGTGGGACCATGTGGGTACCCATAGCAGTGCCGCTGATCTGAAGGTATACATTGTCCCCAAATGTGAAATAGTTATGGGTGAGGACAAAGTCACAAAGTTCAGCCACCAGGTTTGCCGTGACGTTATCGGGGATACAGTTCCTGACGGCTTGTAGTCCATCTTTGTGTGGAACGTTGGTGTAGAGGGCTTCTACATCCATAGTGGCCCGGATGGTGGTGTCAGGAAGATCATTGATGGATTGTAGTTTCCTCAGGAAGTCAGTGGTGTCTCAAAAATAGCTGGGAGTGCTGGTAGCGTAGGGCCTGAGGAGGGGGTCTACATGTTAGGGGGGCTTATTCCTTCACCCACTTCCTTCCCTGGTCCTTCTCGCATGAACAAAGAGCAACAATACCCGAAGTCCAAAGGTGCAAAGAATTCGATGTTTATTGGGGTGAACTTCCAGCAAGCATGATTCCAGTTTCCTTCCTTAGTATCCTCCTTCCGAGCTCTGACACCACAGAGCCTTACACCTGTGTCCCTGTTCCCATTCCTGCCCTTAGCAAAACAGTATTCCAATTTCCTTACCCCCATTCCCATTTCCCCTCTTTAGCAAAAATTATTCCAATTTCCACACCCCCATTCCCTGTTCCCATCTCTCCACCCACACACCCATCCCCTCCCTTCCTGATTGACTGCAGACTATATAGTAAAACTTGAGTTCAGTTTAGCTATATCTTAACCAATCATTTTCCTGAAATTTAACTAACCAATCCTAACATATTGTAACATGATTATGTAACCAATTATATCCCACCACCTTAATAGTTTACACCCAGCAAAATTAATTATACAGCACACAGGAACAATCACAGAACCAGACAGAGATTATACAGACAAACAATAGCAAAGTGGGAACTATAATGACAAAACAATACAGAAGTGAGGATTTCACATCCCAGCTATTGATAAGTGAGTTCTTGCCAGACAGGATGCTATCAAACTAAGTTTCCTTTTACATTTTCTAGGCACTTCCCTTTCTCTGGAGGTGATGGGAATACAATTCTGTCCTGATAGTGCCTAACAGCCCAATAGCACCTTATTTCAATGTGACTAGTTTGGAATGTGAGGATGTGACTGTTCGCTTCCTAGCTTATGGCTGCCTCTGCTGCTTAGCCAAAGGCCTTAGCCTAAGAACAGGGCCTCAGACTGTCACAGTAAGAGAAGGCCCTTACACCAGCAGACAGTGATTCTGATTCTTTCTTTTGTACCTCTATAACTAGCCAAGTGATAGGAATACACCTAAATTCTTAGAGTATAGGCCTTTACAGACAGGCCTGAATATCTATATCCTAACACTACATAGCCAGACCCTGCTGTCAGGGTGCCAATGCCTGATGATGGGGCATCCAGGATTTCCAGGTTTATGGATCTTGGGTAGCAGATAGAATACCCCAGGTTCCAGGGGTGTGTCTGTGCGGATTTGTTCTTGTGCTTTTTCAGGGAGTTTCTTGAGCAAATGGTGTAGTTTCTTTTGGTAACCCTCAGTGGGATCAGAGGGTAATGGCTTGTAGAAAGAGCAACGCTTTCTCAGCGTACTTCCTGGAGTACGGGATTTGGGAACAGGCATGGAGGCTTTGCAAAGCTATCTGTCCAGTTACCCATCTGACCGAGTGTTTTGGATGTCCCCAGAACAATATGGCTAAGCTGGGTTGAACTGTACATAGCTTTGGTACGTCTCCAGTGTAGCGTGTACCTTTTTTCTTTCTGCAGAGGAATGTTTGCTGGTGGTCTAAGAGAGATGGAACAGGAAGAGATTCGTATTCATGGAGTCTCCTACAATGCTATGTGTAAAATCCTGAACTTCATATACACCTCTGAACTGGAACTCAGCCTGAACAATGTGCAAGAAACGCTAACTGCCGCCTGCCAACTTCAGGTGAGGGATTGGGAGATGGAGCAAGAAGACACAGGGAGGAATGGGACAAATAAGGAATGGGGACACTCTGGGGAATAAATGGGAGAGGTTGAAGAGGTGAACAAACACAATAGAGGAGGAGTAAAGGGGCAGGGGCTTTTCTGTCTACATATATGGATTTGACTAGAACTTTTTTCTGAATGCTCTAAACTGTGGAGTAAGGGCTTGTCTACACTTGCAGTGGTGCAGCTGCAGCACTTACTGAAAGGGCTACTCCCCCTGCCCTCCTGTTGACATAGCACCGTCTACACTGGGGGTTAGGCATGTTGCTAAGGCATGTGGATTTTCCATACTCCTGAGTGACGTAGTTATACCAACATAAGTTTGTAGTGTAGACCAGGGCTTTGTAAGTAGCTAGAGATGTGTATAAACTGGGTTTGGATGGATGGATATGTTGTTTATATAAGTAGTTTTATGTTTTTATTTATAATTTTTCATCATTTTATCCAGAGTGTGATTCTTTTATAGTGGTTGACTTCCCCGATGTGCTTAGTGACTCCTGAGGGGAGATTCTGTTAAGAGTTCCTACATTATGATCTACATTAAAGGACCTAACTTCCTTCTTCTGAAACTGTTTTGGTGCTGCAGCCTCTCAGGCTCTCATCTACAGTATAAAGGCTGATTCACAGACCCACTATGGGTGGAACTACGATCCCAGTTGATACAACTACAGTGGCTCTTGTTTTGCCATGAAGACAGTTTTTGCTTCTTTTATTTCCTACACTGTACATGCTGTGATATTAGATCACATACTCACTAGATATTTACTCTATTAACCTTTGTGGAGTCAACAGAAGTTTGTCATGTATAGCAAAGAACTTTCCTGCTATCTCCTGGTGTCCAGAAGCAATGTGATATTGTACTCAGTAAACTACATAAAATACATTAGCTTTCCTTGCAAAAGGTTTCCTCTACATTTGAATGATACAGCCCAATTTACTATCCTGTTGTGCCTTTCTGTGCGTCTGCCTTTCGCACACTGGTTAATCTGTCTGGAAACAGAAGAACTATATTCTGTTCATCTACAAACTCACATTGGATCATATTCACGTCATCTTTGGTGAAAGCTATGGTCAACAGTACTCCATTAATCTATCAGTTTTTATTTCCACGCAGTACTGATAACAGCCAGAGACCACTGTCAGCCTTCTTGGTGACAGGTGTTCCCTGCAATTTATTACAACTTCCTCAGCTTGGGTCTTCCGTACTCCTATAACTCTGGTCTCTCCAGTGTAAGAGAAGAATTTTTTTTACTGAAATAAACAAACAATCTGCTTTGTCTCTTGTAGATTCCAGAAGTCATTAAGTTCTGTTGTGATTTTCTCATGTCCTGGGTGGATGAGGAGAACATCTTGGATGTATACAAATTAGCTGACCTCTTTGACTTGAATCAGTTGAGCGAGCAGCTGGACTCCTACATTCTCAAGAACTTTGTAGCTTTCTCAAAGACAGAGATATACCGCCAGCTACCCCTGGAGAAGGTCTACTCCCTACTGAGCAGCAACCTCTTGGAGGTCAACTGTGAGAATGAGGTTTATGAAGGGGTGCTTCTGTATCATTACACCCTAGAACAGGTAGAGACAGATCAGGTCTCACTGATGGAGCCTCCTAAGCTACTGGAAACAGTCCGCTTCCCCCTGATGGAGCTCCAGATCCTGCAAAGGCTCCATGACAAATTAAGCCCATGTCCATTAAGAGAGACTGTAGCCGATGCACTAATGTACCACAAGAATGAATGTCTTCAGCCCATGCTTCAAACCTCACAGACACAGGTGAGGTCAGAGTTCCACTGTGTAGTGGGCTTTGGAGGGATGCACTCCACTCCATCCACAGCCCTCAGTGACCAAGCCAAGTTCTTGAACCCCATATTGGGAGAATGGAGGCACTTTACTGCTGCATTAGCCCCCAGAATGTCCAACCAAGGAATTGCTGTTTTCAACAACTTTGTATACTTGATTGGGGGAGATAACAACGTACGAGGTTTTCGAGCAGAGTCCAGGTGTTGGAGGTAAGAGGAGACTACTTCTGCCATCATTATTTTTTACCAGCCAATTACCATTCCCTGAGTCGGGCAGTCACTTTCACAGTGCACATGATAGCTGGCCAGAAAAGTTGGGAATTGTACTGAGATCTCATTGAAAGAAACTGCAAGGACTAAGGAAGACCAACCTGATTGTAAAGGAGGAAGCTTTCTGTATGTGCATGTTTCATTTGCTAATCAACCACAAGGGGGAAAGCAAATGTAGCAACATTACACAACAGCTCTGTTGAGTTGTGGTAAAATTATCCTTGAGTTCTGAGCATGGGACTGGGAGCCAGGAACTCCTGTGTCCTGATCTTGGCTCTGACACAAACTTCCTCTGTTACCTCGATTGATTTTCTTAATTTCTCTCATCTGTAAAATGGGGATAATATTTACCACCCTGTAGCGTTGTTGTGAGTCTTTATTAGGTTAATGTTTGTAGAGCGCTTCAAAGTCAGCCGTGCTACTGTATGTAAGCGTGAAGTCTTGTGTGTTTGCCTGAATAGGGCAGGAATGGAAGCTTGTTAACTGTTTCTGAAGAGAGAACTCTTCATCCCTTCTTAGACAGAGGGGAAATGTCAGAATGATTGTCTGCAGCAATGAATTAGGATGATCAAAAATTCAAAGTTGTAGTATATGTGAATCTGATATAAAAGGCAAGTGATTTAAGGAGCACAGCTGTGAAACACTTTAAACACAATTGTAACATCAGTTGATTATTTTGAATTGGTGTGTATAATGCCATTAAAGAGCATCCTGCTACTTCCCAAGATTGAAGCACAACTAAATAACGTAAAAAAAAGTCTTAAAATTTAAGTTAGAAAATCACAGTTGAGCCTGGTAACAGTTTTGGGTTTTTTTTTAAGTTCCATTGAGATCAGGCGTTCTTTCTAGATTTTAATGCCCATTATGTGGCTAAACAGGTGTATTACAAGTCCTGTGTCTGACAACATCCTTTTGTCTGCAAACTAGTGATTTTTATAGGTTTTAGTCCAGTTCTTGTGTTTGTCACGTGCAAGATGAATTTAAGTTCCTGCCATTGCATTCAGGCTGCTCCTGTAATTAAGATTTCAGTATTTTATCTGGAATTGATATTTAGGGGGTGAAAGCTAAAGTTTGAAAAGGTTGAAGTACCTGTGATAGGTTCATAGAATCATAGAATATCAGGGTTGGAAGGGACCTCGGGAGGTCATCTAGTCCAACCCCCTGCTCAAAAGCAGGACCCATACCCAATTAAATCATCCCAGCCAGGGCTTTGTCAAGCCTGACCTTAAAAACTTCTAAGGAAGGAGATTCCACCACCTCCCTAGGCAACGCATTCCAGTGTTTCACCACCCTCCTAGTGAAAAAGTTTTTCCTAATATCCAACCTAAACCTCCCCCACTGCAACTTGAGACCATTACTCCTTGTCCTGTCATCTTCCACCACTAAATAGTCTAGAACCATCCTCTCTGGAACTACCTCTCAGGTAGTTGAAAGCAGCTATCAAATCCCCCCTCATTCTTCTCTTCTGCAGACTAAACAATCCCAGTTCCCTCAGCCTCTCCTCATAACTCATGTGTTCCAGACCCCTAATCATTTTTGTTGCCCTTCGCTGGACTCTCTCCAATTTATCCACATCCTTCTTGTAGTGTGGGGCCCAAAACTGGACACAGTACTCCAGATGAGGCCTCACCAATGTCAAATAGAGGGGGACGATTACGTCCCTCGATCTGCTCGCTATGCCCCTACTTATACATCCCAAAATGCCATTGGCCTTCTTGGCAACAAGGGCACACTGCTGGCTCATATCCAGCTTCTCGTCCACTGTCACCCCTAGGTCCTTTTCCGCAGAACTGCTGCCTAGCCATTCGGTCCCTAGTCTGTAGCTGTGCATTGGGTTCTTCCGTCCTAAGTGCAGGACTCTGCAGTTATCCTTATTGAACCTCATCAGATTTCTTTTGGCCCAATCCTCCAATTTGTCTAGGTCCCTCTGTATCCTATCCCTGCCCTCCAGCGTATCTACCACTCCTCCCAGTTTAGTATCATCCGCAAATTTGCTGAGAGTGCAATCCACACCATCCTCCAGATCATTTATGAAGATATTGAACAAAACCGGCCCCAGGACCGACCCCTGGGGCACTCCACTTGACACCGGCTGCCAACTAGACATGGAACCATTGATCACTACCCGTTGAGCCCGACAATCTAACCAACTTTCTACCCACCTTATAGTGCATTCATCCAGCCCATACTTCCTTAACTTGCTGACAAGAATACTGTGGGAGACCGTGTCGAAAGCTTTGCTAAAGTCAAGAAACAATACATCCACTGCTTTCCCTTCATCCACAGAACCAGTAATCTCATCATAGAAGGCGATTAGATTAGTCAGGCATGACCTTCCCTTGGTGAAGGGGTTGTCACCCCTTGGGGTGCAGTCTGGAACCACTGTGCCCCCTAACAATTCAGCTAGGTTGGCCTTTCTCACATTGCTCTGGTGATACGCAGCCAGCCTCTCCGGGGACTGTTATCACCCAACACAACAGCAGGTGGTGCCAGACACCCAACTGAGTTACCTGAGTGCTTTACCTAAGCTACTCAAGAATTTAATATATATAAGCACCAGCCAATTTCCCAGCTCCCCAGCCTTGGACCCCTACTGGAGTATAAACCCAGAATTATACTGTCTTGCACTGCACAGGGATCTGTATAGTGCAAGCTCATTAATAGCGTTCACTCCACTCTTGCTGTGAGGAAGATATGCAACAAGCCTGTGTTATAACCAAGCTGAGATTTTTCCCAAACACTTCACTCAGAAACCCAGTGGTTATGATAAAACTTAAAACACGTTTATTAACTACAGAAAGAGAGATTTTAAGTGATAACAAACTGATTAAAGCTGGTTACCTAGGAAAATTAGACAAAAACACAAACTAAGCCTAATATACTAGATAGGATTTGAATCAGCAATATCTCACCCTCACTGATGATACAAGTAGTCCACCAAGTTGCCAAACACAGGCTAGAATCCCTTTAACCTGGGACCAGTACCTCTCACAGTTCAGTCTTTGTTCGTCAGGTGTGCTCTTGTGTGGAGAGTGAGGCCCAGAAGTGATGTCCCTCCCCATCTTTTTATAGCCTTTCCATATGGTAGGAATTCTTTGTTCCAAGCTAAGTTCGCAGCCCAGTTTGTGGAAAAATACAGGTACCAAAACGGAGTTCATTATCTCATGGTCTGGTCATATGCCCTTGCATGCCTTGCTGAGTCATAGCAGCCCTTATCTGTAGGCTGTCTGCAGCATTCTCAGGAAGGTTCACCAGGTGGGGGATAAGCTTCTCCCAAAGCCTATTGTTTTCCTTAATGGCCCATTACCTTGAATAGGCCCTTCACAATCAGCTGTCTAGACTGCCAAAGAGTCCTGTGGCACCTTATAGACTAACAGACATATTGGAGCATAAGCTTTCGTGGGTGAATACCCAGTTCTTCGTCTGACGAAGTGGATATTCACCCACAAAAGTTTATGCTCCAAAACATCTGTTAGTCTATAAGGTGCCACAGGACTCTTTGCCGCTTTTACAGATCCAGATTAACACGGCCCCTCTGATACCGTCTAGACTGGAAGCATCTTGCCTAGTGGGTGTCAACCAGGTGTAACCACACTTTGAAGTACAGATACATAGTCAATATTCATAACTCCAGATACAAAAATGATACATGCATACAAATAGGATAATCCTATTCAGCAAATCATAACTTTTCCAATGAGACCTCACATGACACATTCTGTACAAAGTGCATCATAATGTTGTCATAATTACATTATATTCATACCACTATGAAGAATATAGGTTGCAGAGTGTCACAGTACCCTCTTACCAGCAGATATCTGAACAAATCAAAGAAGCTCCAAATTTTCATGTCCTTCTTGGCCTCTCGAATTCCCAGGTACAAACTTTGTGCTATTTTTAGCCAATTTTTACATTGTGGAATGATTGCAAATTAACAAGGTTGATGGTATGTAGACTGGCAGTGGTGCAAAGGATACTGGAAACAGTAGACGTGTACAACATGATAATATTTGCTTATGCATTCTCCTTCAAAATACAATAAAAACTTAGCTGATAAATATATTTTGATATGAATGGCCAAATTTCACTCTAGTGAATTGCACCTCCTTACAGCGAAGCTGAATTTGGGCCAAAGAGAATGCATTGGTCTCAATCTATGTATGTGGTGCTGACCCATGTTCCAGCAATGATAGTGTCCACGTCTCAGTACCCTGTGGTAGATTTGTGTTGGTAACCCAGTTTGATCATATTCCCTTACAAGGTATGACCCACGACACAACAAATGGTTCCAGATCCAGTCCCTGCAGCAAGAGCATGCTGACCTCTGTGTCTGTGTTGTGGACAAATATATATATGCTGTCGCAGGGCGAGATTATCATGAAGACCTAAGGGAAGTAGAGAGGTATGATCCAAAAACCAACACGTGGGAATACATGGCACCGCTGAGGAAGGAGGTAAGGAATGCACATGCCAGCAAACGCTAATAAGCTCCCTTAATATTTGCCGTCATCTTTCCTAAATGCTTTTTGCTACTTTTCTCAAGCATACCTCTCAATCTGCAAAAATTCTTGTGGCTGTCAGTGGCCTCTGTGTATGGGACAAAATATAGTAAGACGGATGCTTAAAATATCACTGGATCTGCTTCTTTGTGTATGTTCTCTCTAACTGAATCAAAATGTTAGGCCTTAAAAATTAAGTCATATTGAGAAATTAATTTTGCATTTGCACACCATCAAGGTAAACATCCTATGTGCATGACAGAGGTTAGTTTGGATGTAATATTAAGCCAGTATACCTCTTTGTGAGAACGGTTGAGAGGTATGTTCTCAAATGGCAGCTCCATAGAAGTTGGAAGTTTGTATTCTACTTTCCAAAGAAAAATAGTTCCTAAATAATGTAGGGTCTGATCCGGAGAGGTACTGAGCACCTACAAGTCCCATCAGTTTTAGTCAGAGTTGCAGGTGCTCAATATGTCTCAGGATCAAGCCCAAAACTGGTATGGGCAGAGAGGGAAAAAATCCCTAAGTGTATGAGTACCAGGGACAATGTTCGTATGACCTCCCATTGAAATTAGATACTTGTCTTCCTCTTTTCTTACTAGTTTTCCCCCCGTAAATGTTAACTTTATTATTGTTTTTTAAAAAAATTAAAATTTAATTTCATGCTGGTGAAAGGTGCCTGCTTCATAGCCTTGGAGAATGAAGGCCTCTGTTTATTCCCAGAATGGATACAGCATGGGCAGCAGTAGTGCAAGCTTCCCCCGTCTCAGCCCTGATCTGAAGGGACCACCTCTAGGGTGATAGGGTAAGTCAGTCTCTATGGCCCATTCAGTCCTTGGCCACTGTTGTGAGACTGCACGCAAAAGTGCCAGTGGTGGAGGTTTGTGATATGACCATCAAACAAGGGTGCTGGTGGTGGAGGTTTATGTGATGTGACCATCAGCTCTTGGTGAACTAAATTGAGAGCACTGCGCTCTTTTGAGATAAGTCACTGAACAGCCACTTACATAGTATTTATCCTTCTAAGTTTTCTACTTAACCAGCCAAGAAGTGTTGTTTTTAGGTCTCTAAGAGACAGTCACAAAACAAGGAGGACGTAATTAAAAACTGCATGCAAAAGTTCTTGATGACAATTTTGGCTAGGAAAGAGAAGTAAAATTCTAATTCACCTTTTCAAGAAAGTATGCTGAATCCTACTATAACAAGTTTTGTAGCAGGTTAACAATACAAAATAAAACCACTTCACAATGCTTCTTATCTGAAAACCTCAAGTCGCTTTACAAACACGAAAGTATTATTCCCATTTTACAGGTGGGGAATGGAGGCACGGACAGGTGAAATGACTTGCCTGAGGTCAGTAATAACAAATCAGTGCTGAGGATAGAACCCAGGTCTTACGACTTGCTCAAGTTCTATCCACTAGGCTATTCTGCCTTTCTGATAACCTTGCTAAAACTTCTGTAAGACTTAATTTCTACACAGGGCTTCAAAAAAGGCAAGGGAGGAAAGCACTGGTATTGAAGAGGTGCTAATTCAGGAGCACTAAGAAACATGAAGGCACTGCAGTTGTGGAGGAGTCAGAGAAATTCTACTTAATTTCAGTTCAAGGACTGATCCTCACACCTACGGAATAACAGCATACACAGAATTCTTCCAAATGTTGCCATCTAAGTAATCAGAGGAAGATACCATCTCTGATGTCATGTATTGCCAGGAGATATATATTCCATACTTACTTACTGTGCTTGACACTGGAGGAAACACAAAAAATGAAAACTGTCATTCCCCTCTGTGCCTTTTCTTTTGTGATGGTGTAGGTGTATGCACATGCTGGAGCAGCACTGGATGGAAAGATGTATATTACATGTGGGAGGAGAGGAGATGATTATTTGAAGGAACTACACTGTTATGATCCAGGGGCTGACCGCTGGGACAGCTTAGCTGATGGTCCAGTCAGACGTGCCTGGCATGGGATGGCTGCACTTCTGGGAAAGCTGTACGTGATGGGAGGTAGCAACAATGACTCTGGCTATAGGAGAGATGTTCACCAGGTGAGAAGATGTCATGGCTATTTCTTTCCTGCCCGGACATATGACACTCACATTGTGTCGTCATACCTTCCTCCCATTGAGATAAAAACACAACTACCAGCCACACACTAACTATTGGACTGCCTCTCCTCCATCTAACTGACAAACATTGCAGTGCTTTACTTACTCCTCCCACCCCTGCATGCATTCTCTCTGACTTCACCAACATTAAAACTCTTAATCCTTTTGGCTTCTTGTAATTTAGAAAAAATCAGTGGTGGGTGGTGAACATCCAACTGGGCGGTGCCTTGGTGATAGCAACTAAGTGCTCTGGGTATTTTCCAGCAAGGCAAATCTAAATTCTGTAGCACTCTGGTGTGGCAGACTAGAAACTCTGCAGCAGCTTCATTAAAACTAAAAAAGTTGTTGTATTTTTAAATGAATAATATGAAATTAAGTCAATTATTATCCAATAGTTTTGATTTTAATTCAATTTATTTTACACTATCCCCACACTTTCATTTTTTTGATATGTCAAGTGCTTTGGTATTTGCAATGCATAACTAGACAGTGTCTTGAGGAAGGTGTTGGCACTCGATTGGGAGCAATTGAGTTTTAGCATTTGTAGTGGCATAGAATTTGTGAGAAACACATTTGTTAGATATTTCTACTAAAATGAATCAGCAGTGAAAAAGTTAGCAATGTTGGGATTTATCTTTGAGATTTACACATAATACCCATTATGTAATATTAATATTGTACACTATGGCAGACACCCATTACATGTAGACATTTTAAATGTTTTTTAAAGGAATAAGTTACCTTGCATCTTTATATTCTTTTAGGTTGCCTGCTATAGCACAAGTACTGATCAGTGGACAAATGTATGCCCTCTACCTGCAGGGCATGGAGAGCCAGGTATTGCTGTCTTAGCCAATAGAATCTATGTCTTGGGGGGCAGATCCCACAATCGAGGGATCCGGATGGACTATGTCCATATTTATGAAGCTGAAAGAGACTGCTGGGAGGAAGGTCCCCAGCTGGAGGATGATATTTCTGGGCTGGCTGCCTGTGTCCTCACTCTGCCTAGGGCTATTCTAATGGACACAGAGAGGTGGACTCCAGAATGGAACCCAGAGCGACTACAGCATCACCCAGACTTTGCCTCTGAGGTTATGAGTGTGTCAGACTGGGAGGAATTTGACAATTCAAGTGAAGATTAAGGACCCGAGGATTTTTTTTTTTCAGGGAGGGAAGAAAATTAAGGCTTGGGAAATTATTTAGAAACTTTTTAATGTCTTTGGTATAACATACGTTGAATCAATATTTAAACATTTGGAAACTTAAACGTTCTGTACAAAAGGTCTTCTGCATTCTCTCTATTTGTCACAAAGCAGCAGTGTGAAAGCAACCAAAGAACTTTCTTTTTTTTTTTCTCAATAAAAAGACAGAGGTTTTTGCCCTTTGAAGGGGCCTCTTTTCAACCCACAGCATGGACAGAAGAAGCACAAAAGACCTAGCTTGGCTAGCTCCTTTGCTTCAAACTTCCAGCATGAAATCACTTCCTTGTTCCTCTGTAATGACCCTGTCAGCATCAAATCTAATGGCCAGGAAGATACAACCAAGTGTCTGCCTGTGGCAGTTGTCAGTCCGCTGTATAGGTCACACAGTGAGAGTGAGTGCTGTAGCAGTGACCGCAGCAAGAACGTTGGTTCAAACCCTCCTCCCATCTGGGCATGCAGCCATCCTCATAAAAGGCTTAGAAACTGTGATCCGACTCCCACTTCTGAATTACTATACTGCAGGCTTTGTCAACAAGGTGGAAGACTTCTAGAAAAATGATCTTTGTACTGGTTATGGTAATCTCTTTAATCAGATGAACTTTTACAGATACCATTTGTTCACAAATGAAATAATAAATCCTTGTGGGAACTTTTTATTATTTTTTTTTGGTTATTGTTTTTTTTCCCCCACCAGAATGTGGTAATCTAAAACTTGGAGGGCCAAATTCATTGCTTCATTATGGTCAGTGAAGTTACACCAGTAACTAATTTGGCCCAGTTATGTTGTTGTTTTATCTTCACTTATATGCTTAGAAAGTGAAAAAGAGATGAGATTGTTTTGCAATGGCATAAGGGGAAGAAGGAAAAAAACCTCAATCAAGGGTAACTTCGGTTGTGTCTACACTGCCACTTTCGGTGCTAAAGCTTTAGTCGTTCAGGGGTGTGAAAAAACACCCCCCCCCCCCCCCGAGCAACAAAAGTTTTAACACTGAAAAGCGCCACTATAGACAGCGCTTGACGCAGCTCCCAGCGATAAAGCTACCACCCCTCATTCAGGGCGGTTATTTTTTATCCGGGAGAGCTCTCCACTGGCGATAAAGCATGATTACACTGCCCACGTCACAGCACTGCCGTGGCTGCACTGTAACGTGGGCAGTATAGAAATACCCTAAAGGGATTAAAAATGACCTTGGTCCAAGGATCCGGACTTGCTAGATTAGTGCCAGGAAAGCAATGGTAGACCACCAGAGCAAGAAACACGTATTGTATAACAGAGCATTCCTTTTATTAATTGGCAGTTTGTAAAATCATTTACTTCTGATTTTAACAGCTTTCTTGATGCTAAATTAATAATTTTAGCAGCTGCCATAGAAACCAGTGCTTTATGACATCCAAAAACTTTGTAATCCCTGCTTTCAAATAGGCACAGGGTAACCAATTCTATCAGTTCATTAGGAAACAGGTGTTAAAATAATACCCTAGTTAAAGTGGAAGGAGGGGAAGGGACAGAATCAAAGAGACAATTGGAATGATGTGATGTTAGTCAAGTATGCCATCACATAGAGGCTTTGGAGATTGAACCTAGAACTGGCACTATAAAGAACTGGAGGAAGCCAGTGGACATTAACTTAAAGTAGGGAATCTTTGTAAAGGAAACGGATGACTTGTAAAATAGTTCTAGAAGATTCCACGTCGGTAAACAGGATTTCTAGAAAAGATTAAGGAGGCCCCCATGCAGTTCTTTCAATACACTAATCAACTTTCTGGGTCAGAGCAGAATTTTCAGCTCTACTCATTTTAAACTGAGAGTCCTTGATCTCCTAGACCTAAGCCTGGTCAGTGGCCCTGCCTGCAACCTGAAATGGGTGCTCTATACAGCTAAATACATGAAGCAAGAGGGCTATGCAGGAAGACCCAGGAAAACCATACAGAGGAGCCTGTTCAGAAAAGGCCCTTTCAGGAGATAATGAACCTAACACCTACACATACTCTTAAAATATAGGCAAACTTCAATATTGAAGATTAATGGCTCTTTATTCTGTGTCTAGAAAGCTGCTTTGAATAAATGAGGGGACTAAGTTAAACGTGGATCTTTTGTTTGTTATTTTGCCTGCTGTGCACCAATAAGTGCTGTATTTTAATTGGTTTGCTACAGTATCTTCTTATAGAATTCTACTCTTAAAGTTCAGACGTAATGTAAAGTAAGGTGATAAGTTTCGAAAAACTCTCTGTTCAATGGAGAAGCATTATTACCAGTGGCATCCTAATTATATATGTATTTTTAAGTGATATTATTGTGTTCTTTTATGATAGAAAGGGGTTAATGATTCTTTGTGAGGCTTGTGGAGGCATGTTTTATTTACCTGTATATACCAGTAGAGGGCAATGCATACAATTTGCAAATAAGCAGGTCTTCAGACTAATTCTTAAAAAGAAAAGGAGTACTTGTGGCACTTTAGAGACTAACCAATTTATTTGAGCATGAGCTTTCGTGAGCTACAGCATCCGATGAAGTGAGTTGTAGCTCACGAAAGCTCATGCTCAAATAAATTGGTTAGTCTCTAAGGTGCCACAAGTACTCCTTTTCTTTTTGCGAATACAGACTAACACGGCTGTTACTCTGAAACCAGACTAATTCTTGGATTTCACAGAAGAGGTCAAGGTGAGATAATAATATACTAGGTTCCAAATGAATGTTCCTCAGCTGAGCTAAAGAAGCAGCTGGTAAAAAGTTCTGATTTTAGATGTTGCCAGGTGACTTAAGCTTTCATGTGCATAAGTAAACATATTAGATATTGTGATGGTATTATTTCTTTAATGTTGAGGATTGACAACATGCTTGTCAGTGTCCATGATGATTCCTTTTTTAGCTGTGCATACTGTGTCTGATCCAAAGTAATACTGTGTGACCCATCTTATCTGTGTGTGTTTTGTGTTAGTAGGTAACAGAAGTTTAGTGTACTTTCACCCAAGCTAGTCATTCAGCAGTGGTTTACTTTAGTTATAAGTGCATCTTTCCAAATGAATGAGTTCATAATGAAATCTCAGTTTCAAAGTCAGAGGGCTATCTAATAGAGAACATGGAAAGTCCTTTGTAGCTTTGGTTTACTGGAAATAATGCATCTTTCACAAAAAAACTGCAGGAGAGGACAGATTGATATTCTCATCATTATTGCTGTTTCTTATCAAGAACAGTGTCCCAGGAACTGCATAGGAACCCTGCCTTTAAAAGCCCTTGCCTCTTCCTATGGGAAGGCATGCACTAGTAAGGATTCTGTTGTTTAGTTTGACCCTATTGTCAGTGATTAAATTTGATTCCTCTGATTTCCTGAATATGCCAGCCTTGTATCTTGGAGCAATAAGGAGGTGCATTCATAATTACACACAGTGGTGTAGCACAAGAAATATCCAGAAATGGGGAAATTTATAAAAATGGTTCTGACTAATAAAAGTATAATGCAATACTTCTATCAGCATCAAGTGATTAAAATCACAAAAGCTCGTCTCATTGATACATTACAAGGCTTAGTAGAATAATAACTGGGTTACTTCATTGGTTGTCTATTTGTATCTGGCGCAGTAATGAAGTTCCGTAGATAGAATTTCCATTTGGAATCCCAGTGTCATTTTCTGCGTATTTTTAAGGATGTCTCAAAATATCAGGAAATCCATCATTGCCACAGTAATCGTAATAGCAGCTAGAGCAGAGTGTCATGTCACAAGCTATATGAGCTAAGAACAGAGCTTTGCTTATGCCTATCTCTGCAGCATGTTGAAAATACAGAATTGGAAGTGGTTGTTCAAGTACTTATGATCCATCACAGAAGACTCTTCTCTGTACCTTTCAAATCCTAGGAAATGTATGGGCCCAATCCCACAATGTGGAAAAGCATGGGCTCCTCCAATTGGCTGCAAAGGATCTTGCACAGGGAGAAGCGAAGGGTAATTCTAGAGTAGGCAGATGTGCGAGGGAGGATTCCTACAAGAGGAATTTGAAGGAAGCAGAAGAGGATACTTGGTGGAGGGGGGGAAAGGGAAGGCTGGTTCAGTTGTGGGAAGTAGCATGACAGAAGGCACCAATCGCAGAATGGACTAAAGATGCACAGGCAGCAGTAAGGTGAGTGTAGGAAGGAAGGAAGAGCACAGATGTGGGCAGAGTCAAGATTATATTTGGGCTTGAAGGTGATGGCAAGCTCATTTGGTGCAATAAGAGGGAGCTAATGGTAGGATCCAGGAAAGCGAAGAGGTGACTTGGTGAGAGTAGAGTTTTTCTTTGAAAGATTGAGGAAAGGATGGTGAATAGTTTGGATCTTTGTTACAGAAGCTGAACTGCCTTTATAACTTCTTTGCTGCTGATTTAATCATCCTGTTGTTCGCGTTCCTATAAGACAGAGACTGGATGGTTTTTAAAAGATGATTTTGAAATCAAGGAGATGCTGAGCCTGGAGCCTATGGATGCATTTACTGTAAGTATTGTCATGCCGATCAGGCTGCTAAAGCCCAACAATAATATTTCCTGTTATGTTAAAGTAGGTAACATAAATGTTATATGGTACTTTCATTGAAGTCCTAGTTACTTAACACAACCTATGGCCCCACAGTTTGCATTTTGGCTGGATTTGCAGTTAGTGGATTTGTTTACAGAACTATTTTAGAAGTTCATACTTGGAAGAGAAGTGGTTGTTGCTGCTTCTGTGTTTGTTTCAGAAGAACTGTTTCCCCCTTCTTACCCCCCCCCCAAATCCAACTTTTAAAATTGAAATATCCCTTTTCAGTCTCTGAAAACCAAAACTTTAAAAGTTTAAAAAAAACAAAAACTAAAACCAACCACTCTCCTTTAAACCAAAGTGTTTTGAGTGTTTGCTGCCAAAATGGTGAATTTCATCTCACTCCCTGCTGACAGGCCTAGACAACAAACAGTGGTAGGGCTATAATAGTGCATAGATTTAACTCCCAGCTCTATTAGCTGATCTTGGACAAGTCATCCCCTCTCTATCTCTGTTTAAATCCAGATTGGATCTTTTATAAAAAGATATGCTCTAGTTTAGCCACAGCTATTGGACTTGAAGCAGGAGTTATTTTAAAGGGAAGTCCAATGGCCTGTGTTTATGCAGGAGGTCAGACCAGATGAACATAATTGCTTTAAGAAAAGGAGTACTTGTGGCACCTCAGAGACTAACGAATTTATTTGAGCATAAGCTTTCATGAGCTACAGCTCACTTCATCGGATGAAGTGAGCTGTAGCTCACGAAAGCTTATGCTCAAATAAATTGGTTAGTCTCTGAGGTGCCACAAGTACTCCTTTTTGTGAATACAGACTAACACGGCTGTTACTCTGAAACCTATAATTGCTTTAAAATCTGTTAGATTTTTAAATCCTCCTTTGTATGGGAAGTTGTGTTCTCTGGAACTCCTCCAAAGAAGCAAGTTAGAAGTTAGTTCAGTTATTTGCAGTATTAAAATTGTAGCATAGTTCCTGTCCCAGCCATTCAGCATTTGTACGAAGTAAAGATGTTACTACCTAGACCAAAAATTGTTCTAATAAAATTTACTGTTTACTGTTGACAGCTTTGTTTCAGTTCCTTTTTTAACCTGGTGGTATCCAAAGAAAACGGGAGCAGTCTCTGTATAATTGGCTTGCTAAATTTACTTTCTAGTAAATCAAACTGTAACAAAGGGAAGAACATCCAGTAAAATTTTAATAGGAACTCTTCACTGCTGTCTTTTCTGTTCCAGGCTATACCGCTAAATTGTTGTGGCCTTGGACAAGTCACTTAAATTCTCTATGTTGTTTTCTCCATTTGTTTAAATGGGGCTACTAATACTTGCCTACCTTACAGTGATGAAGCTTAATTTATTAATGTTTGTAAAACAGCTTTCATTGATTCTTTTTCATCCCAAAGTCTCAAAAGTATTGATATAATAGTAGTATTTATAGCTACACAAATTATTATATTTAGCATGTGATAGTGTTTAATTATAGAATATCAGGGTTGGAAGGGACCTCAGGAGGTCATCTAGTCCAACCCGCTGCTCAAAGCGGGACCAATCCCCAATTTTTGCCCCAGATCCCTAAATGGCCCCCTCAAGGATTGAGCTCACAACCCTGGGTTTAGCAGGCCAATGCTCAAACCACTGAACTATCCCTTCCCCCTGATCTCCATTTCAGCTGTATCACACTGAGAGGACTAAACCCATCTTCAAATGGTGTAAGGCAATTTTATGAGCTTCTCAGTCCAACCTAAACTATCCGTACATAAATAAAACAAATATTCTGAATAGACAAATGTGAACTCTTAAACCATTAGGAGTTGAAGCATGACACATAGGTAACTTTTTTTAGAAATGTAGGAAATGTTTTTGCATGTATAGGCAGCTTCAAAATGGCATTTTTCACTTCCAGGCCTAATCATTTCTGTTAATACTGCTGTACGCCGTTAAACAGCTGTTGTTTTCTATCCTAGATATGGTTGTATTTCTGTGGTTGGTGAAGTGTTACCAATACACAAAGTTAGTGGTGTACTTTGGGAAGATTTCATATTAAAGGTGTTATGTGATTCTATATTTGAAATAAGGTTCTGGATTTCACATATGATCCCCATGTTACATAAAACTGGCAATTCTATATGTATGAATAGTAAGCTTTGAATTCCTCCTGGACGATTACAAGTTGACAGTTGTACCTTAGGTACCTAGAAACATTCTGTCTAATTTGCAATAAAATCTCCAATTTTACCTGTGACCTTGATATCACAATCTGGCCATTCCTTGTAAGTGCGTTTCTTGGACAATATTTTTTAAAATAAGGCCTGATTTAAATCTTCCATATTAAACCATGTGAACAATGTTAAGGGTCTAAAACTTAAACCCCATTTCCCATCACAGACTTTTAAATTTTGCACCATTTGTCAATGTAGGATATAAACACTTGGTGAAATTGCCAGATGTTGTAACCCAGTTCTTAGGAGCAGGGTTCAGAGAGAAAGAAGATACTAACGTTGGAGTGAGTCCTGCAGAAAGGGTCCAATGTAGGAACGACAAAATTATTGTCCCAAGTCTGTCTTTGTTCATTTTAAATGTTTCAGATTTAAAAGAATTACATTGTGTTTTTGGTCTCTTTTGGGTTTTTTTAATTCCCTCTCGTGTGTGTGTGTTGATTAGTGTTTCCAACTCTCCTAAATTTGAGTAGGGTAATTTTGGCTCCTGCTGCAGGAGCTCTATCTATCTGATGGTATAGAGTTTCCAGCGTCTCCCCAAAATTCTAATTGTGGTCCCCATGTCTGCCTGTTCGTCCAGTCCCACCTTTGTTTCAGCTCCAGGTGTTCTTCACTCCCCTCTCCTCTTCGCAGTTCTGAGGATGTTGATTATAGGGAGGAACACAAGGGCCAACCCATTTTTCACAGGAGAGGAGTAAGCAAGGTCCTCAGTTGCCAGACTTTCTTTTCTCCTTGCTTCTAGATGTTTGAGAACTGCTGCTCGAACTATGGGTCGTGACCCTGTTTTAATGGGGTCACCAAGGCTGGCATTATACTTGCTGGGGCTGAAGCTTGACCCCACCACTTTGGGCCGGGGTCGAAGCCCAAGAGCTTCAGCCCTGGGTGGCGGGACTACAGGCTCCCTGCCTGGGGCTGAAGCCCCTGGGTTTTGGCCCTCCTACACTGGGGCAGTGTGGCTCAGACTTTGGCCTTGGGTCCCCTGCTTGGGGCAACGGGCTCAGGCAGGCTCAGGTCTTAGTCCTCCTCCTGAGGTTGTGTAGTAATTTTTGTTGTTGGAAGTGGGTCTTAGTGCAGTGAAGTTTGAGAGCCTCTGTGCTAGAGTAATGCAAATAATAATAATGGTGTCAGCTGGTCCATCCCCTACCCAAAAAATTCTCTTGACTTCTGAAGGGGAGGGGGAAGAGCTCTGTCTGCCTTCTGCAACAGCTGCTCTTCCCTAGGAGTTGGGTCAGGGGGGAAGGCAGCTAATTAGAGTGGGGGTGTTTGGCCCTCTGGCAAAGCTGAAATTTACTAGAGGGCTGAACCTTCTGGCATGGCTCCAGCCCCAGGCAAAATAGCATAGACTTGTGAGTGTTGGCAGCACTTGTTTAAATTTTTGTTTATCTGTAACTGTAATGGCTCATTTTTGGATCCTGTCAAGGATTCTCCAGGGCTGGCTTCTGTTTTGGTATCAGCGCCTTCCTGTCACTGTGCAGAATAGGAGGTTGTGCTAGGCCAGCATGCCCATCACAACTGTCTAGTTAATGTGAAGCGGCCAATCCCATGGAGCTGGTGCACCTAGCAATATGCTGGGACTATGGAAGTGGAGAGAAAAGGCTGCACTTGAAGCGGGAACATACTGGTTGGTTAATCTCTTCTTGCTCCTATTCAAACCTCAGGCAGAATGTCATGAGTCAGGCTGGTTTGCCCTATCTTTTGTTAGAACCACCTTGATGTTGAAAGTTTCTGTGGCTCATAGTAATGGCACTTTGAGTTGGGAGCTGCTAAGAGGAGCTGTTTTCAAGGGGTGCCTGCCTCTTGGAGGAACACAGCAGATCTTGTTTTGCCTGCTTATATGACTTTTTTGTGATCCTTGCACTATTCAGTGTTTTTCTAAAATCCCCAGTTCATGGAGTCATGTTACTATGTTAGCCTCTCAGCCTTCATTTAAAAAATTTCTTCATTTCTTTTTCTAAAGAAAATATTGCAAATGCGAATGCTTTAAAGAGCTGAAGGCCAATAAACAAATCCAAAATTTGTTTTAAAATACTTAAATCAGTCTTGACATTTGGGGAGGCCTGAGTCTTGGCTTTTGAAGGTTGGTAATATTGCGGTGGGGGGAAGGGTTTTTATTTTCTGAAAAGCTTCAGCTGAGAAGAGGAATAGGAAAGGGCAGGAAAATGGGCTATTTTAAGATCTGCTTGAAGTTCTTTGCCATGTGTTAGACAGATCAGATGAGATTATCACAGTAGCCCCTTCTGGCTCTAAAATCTAGGGAAACTATTTTAACCACCGACAAGATGGCAGTGAGGCTGCCCTCAACAAAGATAGCCCTGGCTTCCTATTGTTCTTAACAGGCCTGAAGCCAGTGTCTCCTGAGGAAACCTCTAGTCACTAGAGAAGGGGGGAGGAAACTGTGAGGGGGTAGGCAGGGAAGCAGGATGGTGCTTGGGGTTGAGGTGGGGACAGAAGCCTGTGAGGGATGTGCCCAGGGAGGGGAACACGGGAAATGGGATGGGGACTGAGGAGGAAGGGAGGCAATATAGCGAGTGGGGGGGACGGGGGACTAGCCTAGCTTAGGGCCAGGTGAGGGGGGGCGCACACTGGCAGCCCCGCTATGTTTCTACATGTGCCGTTAATTTGAACCCAGCGAGCCCGTCCCCCTGGAAGCTCCTGGAAGACCAGGCGGGCACGAAGCGCAGACTGGCCGGGGCGGCGGGAGGGGCGCGGTGTGATTGGATGAAAGTCCCTCGAGGACGCGGCGCGGTGGCTGGCGCGCGCTCGGCTGCGGGCCGCTGAGGGGCGGGGGAGAGCTCGGCGTGACTCTGGGAGCTCGGGCGGCAGAGACGTGAACGCTTCTCCTTCTGCCACGGCAGGCGCAGAGCCCGGGGGAGCCGGCCCCTCCCCGCCGCCAGACAGGCTGGGCGGCTGCTCCGCGTCAGACACCGCATCTCCGAACCGGCTCACGCTGCCCGGAGATGCCTCCTGTGGGGGGGAGCAGCAGGCTGCACCCTGCCCCTGGGGGCGCGAGCCCAGGCGCGGAGAGCGCCTGCGCGGGGCGGGTTCTCCGGAATCCTCCCTCAGCCGGCGCGGGCCGCCATTTTGGCTCTGGCTCTGGGGACAGGAGCCCATAGGATAAAGCGCGAGCCGAGCGTTTTTCGCTTCCTCACTGCGGCGTTGGCACAGCAGCCGCCCCTCGCCAGCGCCCTGGGCCTGGCTGCGCCCGCCGCCGCTCCGCGCGCCCCCGGGCCCCGCTGCCGGCCGGAGAGCGAGGCGGGAAGGATGCCCCGCACGCCCCGCCGCTGAGAGAGAAGCAGCGGCCCGACCGCCGCTCCCGCCCCACCCGGCTGCACGCTGGGCCTCCGCCTGCCCGGCCACAGGGATTCCTTTCCCGGCCGTGCCCTTAGGTCCCCCGCCCGGGCTTCCCGTCGCTTGGCTTTCCCCGGCCAGGCGTTTCTCTCTTCGGGTCTCTCCGGCCGGGCCTTCGGGCTCCCCCGCCCGTTGCCATGTCCTCGGCTGCTCGCTTCGACTCGTCGGACCGCTCCAGCTGGTACGTGGGCCCGCTGTCGCGGGCGGAGGCGCAGACGCGGCTGCAGGGGCAGCGGCACGGCATGTTCCTGGTGCGGGACTCGTCCACCTGCCCGGGGGACTACGTGCTGTCGGTGTCCGAGAACTCGCGGGTCTCCCACTACATCATCAACTCGCTGCCCAGCCGCCGCTTCAAGATCGGCGACCAGGAGTTCGAGCACTTGCCGGCGCTGCTGGAGTTCTACAAGATCCACTACCTGGACACCACCACGCTCATCGAGCCCGCGCCCAGGTAGGTGCCCCCTTCGGCCAGCCCGCGCCCGGGGACTGTGTCTGTGTAGTACTCGTGCGCCGCCCGAATGCTCGTATAGCCGCATCGTCCTGGGAGCTCTCCTGCAACCCCTTCACCTTCGTGCTTGCAATTGCCTTAAGTGAGGAAGTGGTCGTAGGTTGTATCCAGCCTGTTCTGTGAGTGACTGTACTTGCCTGCCTCAGATCCAGCAGAGGTGGTACTCTCTGTGCTTGGGTCCATATTCCTCCCTACGCCTGTGCCTCCTGCTGATGTGAATTACAACGGACTTGTATAACTGCTTAGAACCCATGCACAGACTCAGTTGGACTATGGTGAACTCATTGATTTTAGTGTTCATTAGCATGTAGGACAGCATTTCCTAAACTCTTAGAAGCTGAGGAACCCCCCCGCCCCCCTTCCATTCAATAAAATAAAATATATGCATTTCCCACTTAGTTCTACAATCTGATGTTAAAGGCCTACCCATCTTAATGTATGTGCCTTTCATGCCCCACACTTTGGGAAATGCTGTTATAGAATATGAGCTAAAGAAATTAATCACTTACTCTGCAGCCAGCTAATGTTTTGTCCTGTATCCATCACAGGACTGTACTTGCCTGTGTCACTAAACTACATTAGAAAATGATTGAGGAACTTGTTCTTTATCCTTAATTTATACAGTCTCTCAGCACCCTGCTTTGAGGTCTTTGGAATCCTGCACAAACAGCTACTATTGAGATGTTATATGAAAATAAAATAAAATACTAAAAAGCTAAACAAAATGGTATTTTAAGAACCAGATTTAGCTCACTTGATTTATTTAGACAGTTTAAAGTCTCCCTATTAGTGACCCCAGTTTTTTAAAGAACCTTTTCAGCTAGACTGATACTTAATTTAAATTTAGCTCCAAACTTAGTTGTCAAATAGGCTTGTCAAAAAATTCTACTGAGTAGAAAAACTTGCTGTCATGAAAAGCTTCCAGATAGAATTATTAAGCAGTGGAATAGTTTTGCCTGGGACCTGGTGGAAACAGCATCACTTGGTATTTTTAAAACTAAATGCTAAAAAATGTTCAGTAGTAATGATCATGCTTTGGCAGAAAAGACAGCTGCTTAGTAATTAACAGGTGGTCTTACCCATTTGCAGGAGCAGTTGAGCAGGACTGCCTGGTATCTCACATTGTCAATCAATGGAGGGTTGTGGCTTATTGCAGATATTCCTTCACAGTCCTTTTGTTTATCTTAATTCTTCTCCACTTGGATACTGCATTGCTTTACTAGAAGTTAAGCCTCTATTCTCAGTCATGTGCTTTAGTGATTTAATTTGGTTTCTTTACCCGTTTGAGGCCTTGGTGCCATCTAACTTGATCACAGGCAAACCCACTCACTCATTTGCCATCTTTTTATTGGCCTTGAGCATATAGGGATGATTTAGTTCAGTGAACAAACTCAGGATGCAGGCAAAACTATAGAAATCAATTGGAATTCTGCCTGCATAAAGAATGCAGAATTGGGCCCTAAGTTAACGCAAACTGACAAGCTTCCTAGCAGTAGTTGTAATACTACAAATGGGATTGATTAGGAAGAGGAAATACGCTATAAGCAAAACTATCTAAATTGTTACCCTAATTCAGCCTTTGTGTTAAAAATTTACAGCTGTAGAAATTCAGTGACATGATGGTAGGATCTTAAAGTTCTTTTCTCTTTAAAGAGACGATGGGATGGGGTGGGAACCAATTTTTTTTCAGCGGCAGCATTTCTCAACTTGTGTTCTTGTAGTATAGGACTCGGATAGCATCGTGACTAGCCAGTTGCATGGTCTTGGAAATAGGTGATAGTATTATTTTTCCCTCCTTGTAAACTCATTGGTACAAATTTTTTTTAGTGGAATATCTTATTCCAGGGTTCTCGTGTTTTGAAGATGCTATTCATCCTTTATTAATTTTAAAAAACAATGTAAAAAACTGCTTGTTGCATACTTAGTGATCAGCTCAACCCTTAGCTTAAAAATACTTATGTAGAGGAGCATTTTTGCATTTAAGAACTAACAATTCTACTCAATTAAGTGAACAGATTATTCTGAGCTGTTTGTTGGTTACTTACGCTTTGAATCAGATGCAAGTTTTGACTGTAATTGCAAGTGTACCTGGTCTCTTGCTCTTGACTATATCAGAGTATTGTATTTTTTCTTTTTGTCCTTTCTGACTTCAGTAGTTCATTTTAAACAAGTATTGTTCCATATGATTTTTTCCTGAATAGCTTGTTAAATTGATGGGTAGTCTTTTTTTTTTTTTTTTTTTTTCCCTCCAGAATGTTATGGGTTAAGCTTTGACAAGTTTAACAGTAAACTTGTCTTTATTCTGTGTGTGGTATTTTACAGCACTTTTCCCACTGTTGGTATAGCAGCAATGTAGCTGCATAAGTGGAAGCATTAATATGGACTAGTCATAGAAGTTCTTATCATTGTGGTTAGCCAACATGGTAAATCTATTTCTGGCCTACATTAGTGCTTCCCCTGTTAATACCAGTTAACCTGTACTAGATCAATGATGGGCAAAAGAAACACTAGCATTGTTGGCTGTAGTGAGGTGTGATTGTGAAGTGTTCTCAAACTGTGAAGGCATAGTAATAAAATGAAGAATAGTAAATAAAATGAAAATTACCTAAATGGGGTACCTTTATGTTCTCAATTTTAGTATACTTTTCTTTTCCATCGTTTTTAAGGAATGGGGCAACTGCTGAGCACCAAAAGAAAGTGTGTGTTTTGTACGGATTATTTTTGCTGTAAAGTAATCACTGTTCTAGGCTACTGGGAGCTTATTTTTAAATACAGTTTTATTGCTGTTTCTGAAGTACTAAGGGTGAAGCTAGGTCAGTTGAAGCAGCAGTTATGCCTTGGGTTGTCTTCTGTTGCAACCCCCATATCCCACAAGGGTTTTCAGGCTGCTGCAAGGGGGCTGGAGACACTCCGCTACTTTTCTTTGTATTTTGGGTCTTCCTGAATAACTCCACTGCCTGCCTCTGCTCATCTCTTTCCCACGCAGTAACAGTACAAAACTGCCATGATTCTTGACTGTTTCAGTGCTGCATACAGAGTTCTGCATAATGGCAATAATCTGAACAGGCTTTTTAATTTCACTCTGTTAAGAAAAGTTCTAAAGCAGCAGTCAGAGAGGCAAGATTGGAGTCTGCAACCATATGAGCTAGAAACTTTTTCATTTTAAATAACTTACATTCTGTAGAAACTGACACTAGATCACCATACTTGCCCAGGGAAGCTGCCACCTTGTGATGGAGGAGTGGATTTTTCAAACCTTGCACTATAGGATTATTGTACGTGTAAAAAGAGGAATGCATACTTAAGTCTTAAATTTCCTTTTTTGTAAGGACAGTTTATCTAGCGTTACCCAGCAAATTGAGACTATTTTACAGTGGAATTTAATTCTACACCATTTTATCTCTGGGTAATCTCATCCACAAACACAAGTTAAACTACTGTCTTTATACTGATGACTGACAGATCTACCTCCCTACTCCAGACTTGTCACCTTTTGTCCAAACTAAAATCTTGTCCTGTCTTTCTGATGTCCAGCTGCCAACACAAGCTAAACATGGTTAAAACAGAGTTCTTAATCTTTTCTCCCAAACTCTTCCTGTTACCTCTTTTCTTGATCACTGTGGATAATAGTCTGTCTGCCTGTTGCTTAGGCCTGTAACCTGGGTGTCAGCTTCAACTCTGACTTCTTTGGGTCTTCACATCCTGACTATATTCTTTCTACATTACATCTCTAAAATACAACCTTTCTATCAATCCACACAACTAAAACTCTCTTCCAAGTTCTCATCATCTTGCATGTTGATTACTGCAATATCCTTTTCTCTGGCCCTGATAAATGCAATCTTGCTCTGCTTGTTGCCATTCAGGATGCTGCCATAAATTAATTTTTCAAGTCTATCTCTGACCATGTCACCCTCTTTTTGTATTCCTCCACTGGCTTCCCATTCTCTCTTATGACAAATGTAAGCTGCTTGTATTCACTTTCAAGGCCCTTCACAGTCAATCTCTACCCTACCTGTCCTCTCTCATTCAATATCAAGTTGTGGATGCCTGCCTCTGTCCTGTGTCGCAAGCCTCCGCTACCTACTTGTTAAATTTTCAAACAAATGCCTTTGTTGTTTCTCCTATGTTGCCACGCACACTTCTGTGAAACTACCTCATTATTCACCTTCAAATCTCCTTTGCTGTGATGCCTATGAAAAACTTGACAATATCCATCTGTTGTCTCTTCTCTTATACTTAGATTGTAAGCCTTTGGAGCAGGAATGTCTTTTTGTGCTGTGTTTGTATAGTGTGTAGCACAATGTCTAGGACTTCCAGGTGCTAAGTTAATTAAAATAATAAAGTACCTTGCTGTATTGAATCAGTAAGATAAAACATACATCCTTCATCCATTTTTCTCCAGCCTCCATGAAAAATTTGACTTTTTAAAATGAGTTCTTGAGAGACTACACAGTATATAGCTTTTAGCTCATTGTTTAGTTAGAGACTTCAAGTAAGCACTAGTCGTACTAAATGCTTCAAAGTGCTATCAAACTGGTAATCTAGTAACAGCTGAATTTCTTAGTATCTCTTTATCACTTTTTAACAATAGACTATTCATTAACATTAGAGTAAATTTTGTTACCCAGTATACAGAATAAGGTAAATATCTACTATTAAAAGTTTTATTATTTAAATATTCAGGTATCCAAGTCCACCAATGGGATCTGGATCAGCCCCTACCATTCCCACTGCAGAAGAAAATCTGGAATATGTTCGGACTCTCTATGACTTTCTTGGGAATGATGCTGAAGATCTGCCATTTAAAAAGGGTGAGATACTGGTAATTGTAGAGAAGCCTGAAGACCAGTGGTGGAGTGCCAGAAACAAAGATGGTCGTGTTGGGATGATCCCTGTTCCTTATGTAGAGAAGCTGGTGAGATCATCCCCTCATGGGAAACATGGGAACAGGAATTCCAACAGCTATGGTATTCCAGAACCTGCCCACGCTTATGCTCAACCTCAGACCACGAGTCCCCTTCCCTCTGTATCCAGTACACCTGGAGCAGTGATCAACCCTCTGCCATCAACACAGAATGGACCAGTCTATGCCAAAGCTATTCAAAAAAGAGTACCATGTGCTTATGACAAGACGGCCTTGGCACTAGAGGTAAGATTTTTATCAAGTTCTATGTTTCTAACATTTTCAGTAGTTAATTTAATAAAATAAGAGCACAACTTAGTTGAAATGTTGGCAACCTGATTATGTAATTCATTTGAGTCATTCATTTGTGTGGTTGTCTTGAGTAGATTGGGCTTCGCCTGACTCTCTAACTCAAGTAACTGAGAGAACAAGGTCTTTCTTCATACCATAACAGCTCTACAAAAAGAATTGCTTCATCCATACCACTTCCCTTTAGAAAGGGACTAGAGTACATATAAAAGATGTACCTAATTCAGATTCTTTTCTTTTTCCATAATATGAATTGTTTACTAGGTTGTGTTTGTAAGAATAATGGGATGGGCACACCCTGCCCTGGAAACATGTGGGTCCATCACCTCTGTCAGTGGCAAAGGAAATAATAATCTGGTTGGCTTGGCTATTCTCCTGCACTTGAACTATGTGTGGTGCTCATTGAGCTTTGTTTTGCAGTGGGAATCCTGGAGGGCCACACTAGTGATCCTGGTTGGGAGAACTAGTTCTAGCATCCTCCAGAGATAATTAGAACTAATATGTTGGGTATGGTGTGTTGAACAAATGATTTATGGCTATGCTTTGTAGCCCCTGAATAGTTTGGTGAGCCATGTTTAAGCATGGTTATAGCTAAACTAGTTTAAAACACTGAAAAGGGACAAACCATGTTAATGTGTTTTTTAGATGTGGTAAATTTGGTGCCATCAATGCTGGCTGGCCACACCGCATTATCTAAAGTTAAACATAGGTCCCGTTCTTGACATCTCATGTGAATGAAGCTGAAAAACCTATCCACTAAATGTCGCTGGAAGCAATGGATTGTCACAGAATGCAATGCTGAATGCAGTGTTGTATAATTGTGGCTCACTTGCTTTCAGCAGGGAGTGGGGAGATAAGGGAGAAAATGCAAGAAGAGAGCAAGCAAAGATATTATATATATGGCTTCTTAGGTATGTAAACTTTTTATTAAGTAATGGTCTCCATAAGGAGACTCTTCTGAACCTTCATTGGTGCTCTGCTTCAAAAACATGGCAGAAACTAAGGCTGTTAAAGCAGATGCCTCCTGTCTACAGACCCAGCAATTTTATATACCTTTTAAAATAATGTTGTCTAACAATTTTCCTACCTTTTATTCATTTAAATGTCCCTTCTGCATAAAGTGACACTGTCAGGGTCAAAAATTGGACCTTAACTGGCAGGGAGAGGATTCTTGATGTGTTCTTGTGAGGAGACTAAAGATTAAAATGCACCAAAGGATTCTACTCTGGGAGTGGGGGGAAAGCCATTGGCCCACTATTTGCAAGAAGCCCTACGCTAACATATTTGTGCAAATAATATAGGCAACAATTTTTCAATGCCATGTTCAATATACAATTGCATCCTGCTGAGCTACTCCTGCTTCGGAAATCAAGGCAGGAGGCTTAGTTTGGGGTGGGAAGAGCATGCCATGGAAGCTCGAAAAGGAGGGGTGGGGAGAACCTGTGATAACTTGCCCAAATATACTTTAAATTTTCTTTTCCGTAACTCTAGCTATGTGGTCACTTCAGACTCTCACCACTGTTCCTGTGGAATTAACTGCCTCAGACCAATGGGGCTCGATTGTTGAACCTCCAAATATCTGGAGTCTGATTAAAAGGTGGTCTTTTCTTCTTGTGCACGCTTTCATTGCTTCTGCCTTGTCAGTTCTTTGGGGAGGGAGATCTTTCTGCCCAATCATCAGTTTTAGCTAAGAATTAATATTGGGGGTCACATGGTGTCTTGTCAGAGACCTCTGAAGTGAAGTTAGGAGGGGCTGCTCAACTTCTGTTCATAGTCACAGTGGCTGCAGCTCTTCCATACATCTACATACAGAATCTCAGCAGCTACTATACTATCTTTTCCAGTGTTTCCAGTGGATATACTTACCAAGGAATTCTTTTGTGGTCTTCATTCTGCTTCCCTAGGACCTAGGTGGACCTCTGAAGCACTGACCAAACATGTAGGGCCTTGAAGAGGCAGAGGTTTAATATCAATAAACTAAGTAATAGTTCCTGTAAGGTCATAGTTTAATGCCAGAGTAGTCAATAGGCAACCTGCAGGCCAGGTCCAGACTGCGAGATGCTTTTAAACAGACCCAAGGATATATAGGAATTCTGTGGAAGAACTGGGCATAGAGCCCAAATTTTATTATCCTCAATCTTATGTTTTAGCCAAAAGACTATTCCCCCACCCCGGTCTACTCCCCTCCACACACACTTTCAGAAGCTCTGGTGGAAGGAGTTTGGGGGTAAGGGACATCCTACCTTAGGTTTCCCAATATTGGGGATTTCATGGCTTTCTACTGGTTGTCTTAAATTTACATGAGCTTATAATCAGGACTTGAAAAACTTACTTGACACCTGCTAGTCTGAGGATGAAGCCCTGACTGTGCCAAAATACACCAGTACCCAAAGCAGTGCTCTCTCCTGTTGGTTGGGTGCCTCCTTTGCTTCATCTCTCCTGGCTGAATTCTCTGCCACCAAGTTAATGGTGCCAAATACCCTTGTTGGATCAGTTAATGCTGGGTACCCCCTTAAATAAAATGTATGCTGTTAGCCACACTCGGCGCTGATGTTCCCATGTCCTGAACTAGACTGACCTCAGCCCATCACAGAAATGGAGCTGCTGCCTAAGGAATCAAGAGGCCCTTACCTACCATGTCAGAAGAGGGCTCTCGAGTTTGTGCTGGTCTTCCTGCAACCCAGGCAGAAGGCTCTTTTTGTTTATTGGGGTGAGGACCTACTAACTTGGCAGAGTCCCTTGGTAGTGGGGGGGTAGCCTAATACAGTGCCCTCTGTGAGTGGCAGCTATCCTTGGGGTACTATGTTCCTAACAAAAGCCTCCCCACCCAACAGGGTCGTCCAAAGCAATAGTAGCCCCAATCTACCAGTAGCATCAGCCAGAACTCTTTGCTGTGGCAATGTCATCTTAATTCTAAAGAGACATCACTGCATTGTTTAACACCGTTTACATTACGAAGGTTATCTTTGCAATCAGAAGAGTTAGTTCCCCGTAAGTGTGTTTTTTGCTTTGTTTTGTTTTTAATGAAAGCTTAAATTTTGCAAACTTGATGACATTTTCTTAGGAAAGATTCCTGTTCACTGTGGAGGGCAGTTTTTCAAGTCCTACTTTATAACCAGCTTAGAAGTGGCTTATTTCATTTTTCAGGTGGCATTTGACTGCAAATGTATAGCTGTGGAAAAGTTTTGAGTATGTCACTGAAGTATTTATTTCACCAAAATAGATATCTGTTGACCTTAATTATATAACTGACTTCTAGACTCTCTCTCTTGGGCTTGTTACAATTAGGTTACAAAGAAAACAATTAATAGTATAGGAAAATTGAGGCACAAGTAGGACAAAATGTGCCAGTAGTTAGATTCCCCTGATGATGATGTACAAAACTGTGAGTGGCAAAAATTAGGCTACTTTTTTCATTAATGTTCATACAGCAATGGTAAATTTCCTTTGTGGAAGAAAACAGTGTAAGTAAAGATATTTAAAATGCTTAATATTTTAAACATCACATCTACAACATCTGTTTACATAATACTTGAAGCTACACACGTACACACAAGTTACAAGTGTTTATTTTGAGACTACCACCAGGACAAGTCCCATAGACATCCTATATTAATCATAGGAATCCTGGCGCCAATTTTTTTGTTCCAGTCTCCTTATTAGATGAGGTGTACCAAATCCTCACTTCAGTGCCTTTGTTGGCTTACTGCTAGAGCTTTTTCTGGATGAGATTTTTAATCTAGCTATATTGGGAGTCTCTTCATTTCTCTTCTCCCCCCAGATGTAGGTGTGCTGGAGATGCTGGTTGAAATTCTGTGCTGTACCTTGGAAGAGATGGGGAATCTAAGGGGTCTTTAAGCCACCTTTGCACCTACCACTTCAGGGCAGCCTTTCCCTAGCTGTTCGTACACCACTGTAATTCCCTATACTGGGATTGCAAAGAGATCCTTGGAAGATAACCTTATGGTGTCTTCCTCAGTCCCTGCACTGGGGGAATTCTGTTCCTGTAGGATGTCATTTTTAGGCCCCCTATATGCCAATTTGGTGGTTTTACTTGGTGTGAAGAGACTTTAATGGATGACAGTCTTGCCCCCTAGTCCAAGTGGCTAGATTCTTTGGCCTGGGCATCTCATTTCTCTACCATCCTCTGCTGTCCCTTAGCTTTGGCACCCAATGTAACATGGAAATATTTGCATAATTTCCCTGCTGTTGACTCCTTTAATCTCCCAATGACACCCTTCCCTTCATCCCTCCTGCTGCCCCTAGTGACCTAGCATGACTGCCACCTCTACATAGTACCAGCTTCTTCCTTCCACTTAGCTGGACTTTGCTGCAGATTGTACCTCTCTTCACTGCAGCAGTTTAGCCCCAGCCACTATTTTCCTGGTTCAGTTGGACCTCAGATACTCTTCTCAACCCCATATTGTGCCTGGTTTTGAATGGGTAGCCAAATCTTCATGATCCATTCAGTATTGTACACCAACAGTGATTCTCTCAGCAGAATTACCGGTTGTGAGGCAGACAACCTGCCTGTTAAGAATTGGAATGAGATTACCAACTCCAGATAGATTCCAAACAGTCATTTGATTATTTCTGACAGCTATTGACCTAGTCAGCTACCAGTGAACCACTGATTTACAGTTATGATTTGCATCTCCTGTGTTCCATGGTCAATCCTGTCCCCAAACACACATCACTTGTGTCTTCATGAAATTGTTAATGAGTAGCTGTAAAATTCACTTGGATGTAATCTTATCATTTTCTATAAATAAAATGATATTCACCAAACTTCTTCCCTTTTTATGATGCATGAATCAGTTCCAAATGGAAAACACAGGTATGGAAGAGTCTAGAGTACATGAGTAACACTTTGACTAGCATACTGCAAGAGCTATATTTCCTGGGGCTTTGAATTCATGCTGAAACTGGAACATAATTTAAAATACATTCCAATTTTATCATTGGGTGGGACTAAATGTCTGTACCTCTAAAGAATTTCTCATTTCAAGAGTCCAATATTTTACTCTTCCCTCCCAGACATATTAACATGCTTTGCAAATGAAGTTAGCCTCAAAACATCTGAGATAACTAAGCATTGACCTTTTTTTATGAATTGGGGATAATGAGGTCTTGAAGCTGACTTGTCCAGGTCATAAAAGAAGTTTGTGGCAGAGCTGGGAAATGTACCCCCCAGGTTTTGACTGTCCTGTGGTTAAGCTGTATTCTGAACCTTGCTCATTCTCCTGACTTCCTCCACTCACCCTCTGTCCCAGGCCCTAATTATGACCATCCTTAGTAGTGGCTTAAATTACTTTCTGATCAAATATTTTGTTCTCTAGTGTTTTTTATTCAGAAGAGCATGGGAACATCTGAAACACCTCTATAATTTGCCATTGTTGACCTTATTTTTCCACAAACATTTTGTTTTAAATCATTTTCAGTATGCTGACTAATCAGATATAGGAAGTTTATATATTAAATTCTCAAACAAAATATAAAACTCCTAAAATACATCCCACAGTGACTTGACATTGCATTTTTCAGAGTAACTGCCATGTTAGTCTGTATTCGCAAAAAGAAAAGGAGTACTTGTGGCACCTTGGAGACTAACCAATTTATTTGAGCATAAGCTTTCGTGAGCTACAGCTCACTTCATCGGATGCATACTGATGAAGTGAGCTGTAGCTCACGAAAGCTTATGCTCAGATAAATTGGTTAGTCTCCAAGGTGCCACAAGTACTCCTTTTCTTTTTGACATTGCATTGACATTCGTTAACATGTCTGCTCAAAATCTTGTTTCAGAATCCTTTTCACAAAATCTTCTGAAGGAAACAGCTTTACTTTTGTAGATATAGTATGAGAGGATGTTCAGAAGCTTCTACTAATAATAATTGTTAAACATCTTCTTTAGAAATACGTGGTGAGTTCTGGTGCATCGCTTCTACATCCACTCTCCTAAAGCCTTTTTTCTTTCAGTGCTGCTCAGCAGAAATGTATTCAAGAAAAGGAAATGTTCATGTTTTGTTAGGAAACTTGTGGCCACTAGAACTTTTCTTAAAAGCTATTTCTTGGAGTAAATCCATGTTAAATTAACTTTGGTGTAGAGCATGTGTTTGGAAAACGTAAGGTGAACTAGCAGGATCATATTTTACACACTAAGTACTCCTCTACTAAGCAGCCCTTTATTGCAAGATAGAAGAAATAACATTCTGAATGTGATTTAATACAATTTTTTTTGAAGTCAGACAAAGCGATAAAGGTGATTGGTGTTGTGGCGTTCTTCCATACTGTATACAGATAAATATTCTGGGAGATTGGTAAAATGGATTCACCTTGCTGTCAGTGCTCAAATTTGGTTGACTGTTTTCTTGTTGTGAGGAGTTTTACCACTTCATGGATAAAATTCACCTGCTTCAGATTAAATTGGTTGGTTTTAGGGTGTAAGAGCTTTGGAGATCTATGATGCAAGTTGAGTGCACAATCTGCATTTTAGAACTATGCCCTGACAGGTTATTTAAATCTAGCACCATGCCATTAGGTCCTTTTATTTATGTAAATTGTCAGCAGCTTCCTAAACATACATTTTAGGCCAGTACTTTAGTAGTCTCCTGGTGCTGAGCATGACAGTTTTGTCTCTAATCTTCCTTTCTGGGAAAAGTCACCTGGGCTGGAGCAAGAGGAAATCGTTCTGAAATAGGTTGTTAGCTAGAGTGTTGTCACTGTTCAATGAGTATTTGTCACATCCAAAATTTGATTATGGTAGTGCCCTCTGTGGGGCTAAAACCATCCAAACTCCAGCTGATGCAGATGCATACAAATATGCTTCTGCTAGGGAGGTAAAAGGTTAAACTGTTACGGTAAGCATTAGGCTTACCAGTTAACAAATGTTAACTGTTAACCCCAATGTCCCTGCATCAGGAGGAAGCGGGAACCCTGCCATGCTAGTGTTGTCATCTCCTTCCCCCCCCCCCACCGCTACCTTGGTTAATAGGTTAAACTATATAATTGTGATCGTTTAACTGGTTAACTTTTTTGCCAATATTTACATCCCCAGCTTCTGCTGCATATACCTTTTTGCTCCATAATTTGTACTGGCTTCCAGTTCAATTCTAAAAAGAAAAGGAGTACTTGTGGCACCTTAGAGACTAACAAATTTATTTGAGCATAAGCTTTCGTGAGCTACAGTGGTATGCAGCCGATGAAGTGAGCTGTAGCTCACGAAAGCTTATGCTCAAATAAATTTGTTAGTCTCTAAGATGCCACAAGTACTCCTTTTCTTTTCGCAAATACAGACTAACACAGCTGCTACTCTAAAACAGTTCAATTCTAGGAGCAATTAAAATGGGGCTGGTGGTGGTCAGTAAAGCCATATATAGTTTAAATCTTAGTGTCCCACTAGTTGATCAGCCAAAGTGCTGTCAAACTATCAGTCCTAAGTTAAAACATCTTGGAGATGGAGACAGGAGATTCTTAGTAAAAATCTGGAATTCTTCAATTTTCTTCCCAGCTGGTGGGGATTCGACCTTTGGGGCAGGCAGTAAGGCATATCTGTCTGAGAAAGCTTATGTGAGAGTGAGGTAGGTCTCTCTTCTGTGGAGAGTAGGAGAACCTTGAGTCCCTAAATTGTTAGTCTAGTCTGATATGGTTTTGTTGTCTAATGTTCTAAATGCTGTACACATGCTTGGAGTACAATAAATTCAGTCTGATAAATCTGAGAAATACACAAGGTGGAAATGAAGTACTACAACAGCAAATTGCTTTCAACTGACTTGCAGAAAATTTGAACAGAGCAGAAATAGGAAATGTTTCACTAGTCTCCAACCACTGTACTCATGAGTCCCAATGATAGTTGCTGAATATTTCCAGCAAACTGTTACCTGAAACCTCTGTCTGTTTTAAACAAAGTCAGTATTAAATGTACAATTGCATTTCTGTCAATGGTAGTCGTTTTAAACTGGGAGAAATAAATGGGTATAAGTGAGTAAAATTTTGAAGGAGATTTTGATTTCTTTTGAAAGGTTACCTATTTTAAACTAGTCTCTTATGATATATTATGGTATTTCCCCTTAGAAGCGGCAGGGAGGGGTTGAAAAACTTAACATTTTTATGTACAGCATAAAGCTTACTTAAGTATCTATGTAAAGAGCAGTTTACTAGTTTTTTTTTTAAGAAGTTGCTTCTGAAGAACGTTCAGCATTTACATGTTCATAATGGCTGCAAGGAGATTGCTGCTGTAGGTAGCTTAAATTGTACTTTAAGCAAGGCTCCTTTAATAAAAGTTTAAAGAGAGAGCATCAGCTACATATAGCCTTTCAAGTCATTTATACAAATAATATGCCTAGTAGTCTTATTCAAATGGTCGTAAATAGTCCATTTAAACAACTGGCTTGAGGGTATCTGGTACTAATTCAACTTTGTGAAAAATACTTAGGAATTTTCTTTATATGTGACACTTTTGTTGAAAAGATATAAAAATCTTATTTGACTAGAAACTGCAACAGCAATAAGCACGGACATAAACATGGAGTGTCATACAAACCTGTAAAAACAATGTCCTCGCTGCAATTTAAAGATGCTGGCACAGATCGTTTTTAGATTAGATGAACCAGTTTTAAACATTACAATCATTTTAGGTAACTTGGTCTAAATAGTCTGACTGGGGCTAAACTGTGGTATTAGAAGAGACTAGGCTAGAACAGGATTTTTTTTTACAAACTGAGGGCCAAATACAATTTACTTAGTGATTTTGCTGATACACTGGAATGCACAGGGTAAAGAATTATAAATACCACATTTAGTAAGTACTTGTTAAAAAATACTAAATACCAAGGGAAAGCTGTGCACCTGGTGACCACTCTTTGTATAATATTTAGCTGCTGTTTCTTCATTGGATGGGCAGGTGATACTTAACATCTGGAAAACTTTCTCCCCATAGCATGGCAGAGGATGGTGTTCTCTGCCATTCCACACTAAACTAGTCAATTGTCTACATTTTGATTTACATTTTTGTTCAAAACAAAACAGGTTTTCAACCAGCTATAGAGCTGGTCAGGTTTGGAGGGTTTTTTTAACTATATTAAAAACTTAAACCCTGTAAGTTACAAAATTTGAAATGTTTCACTGTTCTTTCAAGCAGCTCAATTTTGCACCTTGCTCATTCTACTGATTGCCTCTATTCCCTGCAAAATTCTTTTTGGTTTCCAATTGCTAGTTAATATCCACCTGGTGTTTGCCTCTGCTAGTTGTTGCTTTCCCATGTAGCAGCAGAGTTAAATTAACTGGATTCTTGTCCATTTCATGGCTGCTAACTTTGGAAAAGCAAAATGGAAAACTGACAACTTTTTTTTGTAGTTTGGGAGAGCTATAAGCATCAGCAGAAGCAAACACTGAAGATGGCTGCAGAATTAGGAAGACAGCACCAGTGAAAATTTTGAAAAAATGTTCTTCATTCATTACAGCTGGAAGCTTTTCTTTAAAATGAAAGCTTTGATTCTGACAAATTAATTGTAATTGGCCCCCATGTTCACTCAGGAAGGTGGTGAATTTTCCATGACTGGATTCAGTATAGCCGGCACCGGCTATTCATGTGTCACTACTGAATTGTATGAGCTGCTAAAATGTTACATTAAGAGAGAGGTTAAAGTAAGCATCTGCTGCAGTTCCCATATTGATACAATGTAATTATGAACAGAACAGGAAGGCAGGGGGTAAAGTTTGAATGGGAGAATGTTCTGAAGTATTTAAAACATTTGAAATATTTCAAAGATATTAGCCAACTTACTTTGACACTAGTTGGTAGTAGAGATGCTGGGTATTCTGCTTCATGCACTGCTCTTTCTAAGCTATAGGTAGTATCCATTTTTCAAAAAAGTCTAACTTCCAGCTTATTTAGCATTAAGTTCCTTAGTTCTTGTTATTTTCATAAAGGAAGGGAAGGCATTGTCTTGACATTGCTCCTGCTCTTTAACAAATAGCAGTGATAGAAATGGTGAAAAAAGCTAGAATCTTTATTTTAGCTCTTATAAATGATAAAAGAATTAGTTTCAAATGTATTTTTTCTCTTTAATAGGAAAGGTAGCATTGATTTAGAAAACTGACTACTGCATCCCCTCAAGCAATTAAAATAAATGTGACCATACAATGAATCAAGATTTTTCCTGTAACTCTGAAATTCAACCTTGTTTAACAGCACTGACCTACTTAGAGTTGGAATCTTTAACAGTGTGAATACTGCATTCCTTTGAAATATAGACATCACATTTCATTAAAACTAACATAGTATTAATGAAATGTAATGTCTATATTTCAAAGAGGTATCACTGTATGTGTAAGCTAAATATACTGTTGTACACCTAAAGTAAATAATAAACCACACACTCTCTCCCAGAGGAAAGACTGAGAGGAACACATTGTTGTTCCTGTATAATTCAGTTAATTTGCCCCATGAGAAAAATGAAGGGGAGGGGGAAATGTGTACATAAATGTAAAACCTTACAAAAACTTGTAGTTAGAGTAACTTACTTTGAAATTAATCAAGCTATTTTTCTCTAAATCTTTCTCCCCAGTTTGATTGTATATCTTTATGCTAGCAACTGTAATCCTGTAATGTAGTAACACTTTTTTTTTATTATGCAGGTTGGAGACATTGTGAAGGTTACAAGGATGAATATAAATGGTCAGTGGGAAGGTGAAGTCAATGGCAGAAAAGGGCTCTTCCCTTTCACGCACGTCAAAATAATTGACCCTCAAAACCCAGATGAAAATGAGTGATTCCTGTTGCCCAGCTTACACTGCTGCTTCATTTTTCTGGCTATGATAAGCATCATTTGAGGTGGGGATGATGACTGTTAATGGCACATTGCTAGCATTGTCCATTTTTCTAGCTTGCTGCAGTTTGATGGTTCTTTTTATACACATTTGGAATGCACACCACTGAAGTCATACGCTGACCATACCATAGTTGCATCATCCAGACTGTAGTATCACGTCTAGAACTATTTTGGCCCTTAAGCTGGAGAGGACAAACCATATAGGCAGATAAGTAGGAGCAAGAAAATAATCTTTTCTGTTTGAGGCTTTCAGGAACAGCATGTTTTACTTACTCAGTAGGAGGGGAGTTCTAATCCTCAGATCAAATATGAAACTTTTGAATCACTGTCCACCCAGAGCAACAACAAAACAACTGCAATTTTTTGGCTGAGGAAGGGAAGACCTGAATTTGAGATCAAATTTGTCCTAAGATAATATAGTTAAAACAAGTCTCTTTATAGATCAATAATTGGAACTCTTGTGCAGCTATTTGATACAACTCTAAGCTTGCTGTTGACTTAGAAATAAAGTTTGTGTGATTAAAGTAAAGACATTTATAAAAACTTTAGTTGACATTGTAAATGGTAGCCCATTTTGTCATATACATAAAACCAATTCTGCAGAATATTGAATGCAAATATAAAAGTTCCTGGATGATTTGCAAGCACTAGAACTGTAGAAACGAGCTTTAAAAGAGAAACACTTAAGCCTGGTCTACAGACTTTTGTACTGGTATAGCTCTTGAGGAGGAGTATAAGGTTTTTTGTTTTTTTTTAACAGTTTTACTAGTACAACCTGGTTTGGGGGAGGGGATGAAGAAATAAAGGTGCCTTATACTGACATAACTTATCAGTATAATTGCATCCATACCAGGGGGTTGTACCACTTTAAACTTTTATAGGTAAACAGAGCAACTTGTGCAGATGAGCCTAACTCCATGACCTTCTGCCTGCCTCTTTTTAAATGAATTTAAAAATTTAAATAAACAAAAATACATGTGTAAAATTATGCTTTTTTTAACCCCTGGGAGGCTCTGTTTATATCTTCCCTACAGAAGAATGTATTCTTATCCACTTTAGGTATTAAGGATGCCTTCAAGCTTAGCAAAAGATGCAGAAATCAAAACTTTGCTTTCAGCATTTAGAGGAACTTATGTGAAACATTAACACTTAAAAGAATACATGTTCTGACATAAAATGAAAAAAATACTTTTAGGGCTGTTGAGCCCTAAGCATATGTTGCTCTGAACTCTGTATTGAAGTGCCTTGAAAAAGGCACTGAAGAATGTTTGTTTAAAAAAAAAAAATATGCAGCCACTGTTCATTTTTAGAAAAGCATCTCAGCTTACCTGTTAATATTCTGTAGTGCTCATCAAATGGCTGACAGTCTGGAGAAACTCTTCTTAAAGCATTTTACTGCCAACCAAACTTACTGTGAAATAGAGTAGCATTGACTAAAAGTGTGTGGTGCTGTAGGCAATAACCGTTCTTTGCAATGGAAACAGTTATGCAGCTCTAGAAAGCGAGTGTCCCTGTTTGTGTCTGGACCCTACTGTAAGTTATGAAGCTCATACTACTGAAAGTTATCTTGTACTTAAATGGCACTAAACTCAGTCTGCAATAAGGATATCTTATTTTGGCCCTGGCCTAGCTGTTGACAGCTGTCATCACTGTAGAGTTTTTCATTTTTAAAAAAATCCCTAAACATGATTGATTTGGAAAATTTATCAAAAATAAGCATTTCCTTACACCCTCCCTCATTGCATATACTGTGTACCTGGACCACTGTAAGCACTGTCCTGGTAAACTAATCTGGTGCTTCCCCCAAAGAAGCAAACATCTCAGCCAGTGTCAATACAAGAAAGCACAGAAGAATACCTAAAAAAGTGTGAATCTAGTTTTGGACCACTTAAATGGCTCCCTGTGTCTAACACCACCTCTTTTACTAAAATTACATCAAAATGTCTTCATTATTTTCTGGAGACTGCATTTGATCAGTTTGTGTTTCTCCTTCAAAGATTGGTTTCTTGAGATCGTCTGTTGCTTTTCAGCACATCTTCAAAAGTTCCTTGATAGATAACTGTCAGTGTAGCTGTTTGGAGTATAAAATATACTTAATTTTATCAAGTGATGGCTTCAATCTATGCACCATTAAGTGGATTATGTGCCACATTTATGTAGGTGTCTGGGTTTCAAACTAGCAGTGTTGTCAAAACCATTAATCATAAAAGGTTTACTGTTTGTCTTTTCCTCTGGTGTACACATGTATATACATTGAAGCCTCTGATTAGAAGAGTTTTTATTTTAACTTTTCATACTGGTCAGTGTCTATCACTGGATAAGCACTAACTCAATTTATAATTGTTTACAGATCAGGCAGGAATAAATAGAGGGATATAAAGGGACTATATCCTGTTTGGGTTGGGGCTCTGATTATATTTGTAAAGGGAAAAAAATGCATTCTTTGTGCCATTTCATGTGCCTGTAATTAACTTTTTATATTGTATTAACATCCTGGGAATGAGTGGGCTTTTTGTTTATAGTCAAGTTTTCAAGCATTTCCAACTATCTGCATTTGAAAAAGTGAGAGCTGCCTAAAATGACAGCCTCTTGGGACCAGTAGAAGTGTTCCTGTGTAGTTGTCATTTTCTGTTTACTTTTTCATTTAAAATGTGTTCTGGGAAAAGGAAATTTTCGCAGTGGGAAAGGTGGCCTTCTATTTGAGACAGTTCTTCACTGTGTAAACATTAAAACAGTATGTAATTTAAAGACCATGAACTTCAGGCAATAATAAGCAAGCTTTTAAAGTTTATTTTGGGGATCATAGCTTGTTTTATTTTTTGTGCTGTAAAATTAACAGTATTAAATGAATTATATTCTTAGAATACATGGAGTGTCTCTTTTTAAGACTAGTGCCTTTTTATTTTCTTACTCCACTTATTTCATAGTGCTGGTCCCAATATCAAACCAGTGTTATTAGTGCCCTGTTTGTACAGTCTAAATAAAAACAAACTTTTAACATTATCTGTGGTCTGTACAGCTTTCTCCAGTATTATTAGGGCATGTAAATTACACCAGTGATCTTGGAAAACTTCAGCAAGGGAAGGGCCAAGTCTATGTTTTAAACTATTTCCCCTGCCAGATGTGAGAGACAGCATTCGCTGTTCTATAATCTACCCCCCACCCCGTAGGCTGTTGTGAGGGAGAGAGTTAAGGAATAACTATTCTGGGCCCATTCAACAAGAAGCTAGAGATGGTTCTACCTCAATAGAGAGCATAAAAGAAAATAAGCACATTTAACATCACTAACCATAGCCTTTTCTCCTTTACCATTTTCATTGGCTCTCTGGACTACTGACATCTTGATACCTTAAGGGCCAGTCCAAATCTTTTCCTCCATCAGTGAGTATTCCCTGTATAAGCAGCCTTCCTTAAACCTAGTAAAGGATGAACTGTTTTATGCTGTGTACAGCAATAGTTACACTTTTTTTAAACTTACGGTGGCAACAGTTGCCCTTGACTGCTGAAGATGCTCCCATAAGCAAGTGTAATATTTGAACAGACCATCCATATGATAGAGGCTTTCCTCAGTTTTTGATTAACAACCAGTCCAGGTTTTAATTACCTTAGTTAGCTGATGCTGGGAGTAAGTTCCCCTTTGTCCTCCTCCGGCTGCAGTAGAAGTGCAGTGAGTACCTTAACTTTGGATCCTTATGCTTCAACATATGTTTATGTAGTCATCCATGGAATTTTGGTAGTAAAAATAAGTCTAAAATAGAATATTAGCAGTTTAGTCAAACCTGAACTGTACCATGACATGGGGGAAGATAGAGTAGCAGCTCTGAGAACACTTGTTTCACAGGTGCATTTAACTATCTGCTGGGTGGCACAAGGGAGGTGGGGGAAAATGATGTCGTCCCATCATACGATAATGCGAATGGTTAATGAATTCACACAAGGCATTTGGACTTGGTAACATGCAACATTTAAGAAACTAGACTGATACACCACATTTACTCAATGGATTAAATTGGCTGACTGATTTCATAATGTAATTGTAACCAGGAACCATCATCAAGGAGGTTTGGTTCTTGGCTCTATGCTATTAAATATTTTTATCCATGACATGGAGAAAAATAAAATCCACCCCCCTCAACCTTTTCAGATAACAAAAAGTTTGGGAGATGTAAATAAGAGAACAGGTCACAGATACCAAGTGATCCAGATCATGCTCTAAACTGGGCACAAGCAAATAATGTGTTTTAATATGGCCAAATATAAATGTAAGAAAATTCAGCCATGTTTACAAAATGGGGGACTCCATCCAAGGAAGCTGTGACTCTGGAAAAAACATGAGCTCCCAGTGCAATGTTATGGTTTTAAAGGGCTAATACAATCCTTGAATGCATAAATGTCACTCTCAAGGTGTATTTCCTCTATTTGGCATTAGTGCCACTGTTACTGGAATCTGTCCAGTTCTGGTGTCCACAATTCAAAGAGGATATTGAAAAACTGGAGGGGATTATAGTGATACTCCACTAGCTTCACAAAGAGAAGAAGTTTAAGGGTTGACTTACAGCCTAGAAGTACCTACATGGGGAACAAATATTTGATAATGAGTTCTTCAAACTAGCAGACAAAGGCATAAGATCCAAAAGCTGCAGGTTGAAGCTAGACAAATTCAGATGGGAAATAAGTTGTAAATATGTAACAATTAGAGTAATTACATATTACATCAATTTACCAAGGGTTGTGATGGATTCTTCAACATTGGCAATTTTTAAAATCAAGAGAGGGGGTTTTTTATAAAAAACCTCCTACATTCAAACAGGAATTATTTCAGCGAAATTACATGGCTTGTGTTATACAGGAGGTCAGACTAGATGATCTCAGTCCTTTCTGACCTTAGAATTATTAAATATGATCAAAGAGAGCTCATGAGAAACTGTAGCAATGAATATTATTAAATAGTTCTCACTTTCATGATCAATAAATGTACAAAACAAACATTGCATCACTGGCTAGAGCCAAGCAGCATGTAGGCAAACAATCTGAAGTTTCCTGTGCCAGTCACGAACCTCATACAGGTCAACAAACGTGAACTTGGTATCTTACTATTTCAGCACCAAACAACCTAATGGACCTGTGATCATGCTACGTACCTCTTTTGCCAACGTTCAGATGAAAATAATGTGTTCCTCTTTCCCTGTGAGGTGTTTCCTGCCCCGGACTTCTGTTTCTCAATGCTCCCGACCCTGTGAAAATTCCACAAATCTCTGTGCCAGGCAAGGTGCACTGAGACACCCCCTGGGAGCTAAAAGCTGTTCAACAGGGGAACTATATCGCAGCAACACAAATTCTCATCATAAGAAAATGCCTCTTCCAGTAAGGCCCCCATGCTCATGATAGTCAGGTGAAGTGTGATTTTCATCATTCACATAAAATCAGTCAAAGAAAGATGCTAGTCAAGAGTAAAGACCATGTGTCAATACACCCAGAGTGTCAATCATCAAGAAATAGCTGATGGAGATACAAAGTTTGCTCTTCCTGCTGCCTGACCTTCCATGTCCAATAGTGCTCACGATGGGTTGCTCCCAAGTGACCGGAACGGATATGTGCTGTGGGATTCTAATTTACATAAAAGGGTATGAAAACAAATTACTGACGAAAAGACATGTGGTATATGTGGGAAAGGGGGCCCTAGAGCTATATAGTGTTAAAGCCAAGGTGGGTTAATGCACATGCATTTCAAGTTTCCTCAGAGTCTGAAGTCTCTGTCTAGGCAATTAATCTGTTGCTGAAAACATGTCAGCAACAAGTCTACTCAGACTGATGAGGTAAGTGGTGTAACTGATGGTGTAGACAGGACAAAACTTTTCAGCACCAATATATACCATTACAGAAAGTATACTTGTGTGTAACTTGTCCATAATGGTGCTGAGAACAGTTTTTCCCTCTGTACATCAATAGTTAAAATATCTGCAGAACTGATTCAAAGAAATCCATTGCTGACAGCCATTAGCAATGGGTCTATTTCCTGGCATGACCAGGGCCTAAGTATACAGCTATTGCCAGCAATCGTCTTCCTCTGTTATTTATCTAAGTGGAGGAATATGGCTTAGGATGCAATAAATGGGATTTATCAAATCAAACAAGTGTAAGATGCATCTCTTTGCATATCTTCAGCCAACACAACTGAACCTAACCGACTGCATCCTTTCCAGCAGAAGGCAGAGTTGTTTATTTTGTTAGTGATTACATAGATGTAAGACAATCCGGTGACTAGCTTCTACTAGAACTCCTTTCTTGAGAGCAAGCTAATGGATTAGGCATGTAGGAAACTGTCTTCCTGGACTCATCTCTCTATAGTGCCATGAGATTCTATGTCCTATTGGCCTAACCCCCGACAGACATCCTCCCTGCTCTCCCATGGCCAGGGACACTTGCTTTCTGTTCAGCTGAGTCCCCAGACAAACTCATACTGTGAGGATTTCAGAGGTGGACGTGTGTTTATAAGTACATGCTTATTGGTATCAAACAGAACAACATCTCTCTTGTGCATATTTAAGGCAAAACAGGTTCAAACCCCAAGCTAAAATTATTGCTGGTAAGGTTTGCAGGCGACAACAGTTGAGGGAGTGGTAAATCAGACAGATCAGTTCTGCCGAGTGATTGGGAAGGTGGGCTTACTAGAACAAATTATCTACTAAATACAGCCAAATGCATGTCTAGAAACAAAGAATGGGTCACACTTACATGACTGGAGAGAGTATGCTGGACAGCAGCAACTCTAAAAGGGACTTAGCTGGATAACCAATGCAACCTAAGCTTCTAGTGGTTAGCAACAACAAAGAATTACCACCACCCTTAAATGTGTAAGCAGGAGCAGGGAGGTGGTATTACCAACACTGTGTTCTCTGTTAGCAAGACTACTAGCACAGTGTCTAGTTCTCACACTTCAACAAAGATGTTGACAAAAAGGGTTCAGAAAAGAAGCTATGTAATTAGAGGTTTGGAAATCATGTCTTATAGTGAGAGGCTAAAAAAGAAAAAAGCTCAGTCTATTTAGTTTGAAGGTTAAGAGGTGACTTGATAATGGTCTATAAATAACTATGTAGGGAGAAGATTTTTGATAGCAGAGGGCTCTTTAATCTAACAAACAAAGGCACAACAAAATCCAGTATCTGAAAACTGAATTTAGACAAGTTCAGACTAGAAACGAGGGGCACATTAACAACTTTGAGGGTAATTACCCACGGAATTAATTTACCAAGGGATGTTGTGAGTTCTCCATCCCTTGAATCTAGCCAGGATGTCTTTCTAAAAAGACATGTTATAGCACCAACAAAAGTTATGGGCTTGATGTAGGAATTGCTGGGCAGAATTCTATGGCCTGTTCTATGCAGAACTACAGACTAGAAGTTCATAATGGTCCTTTCTGGCCTTAAAGTCTATCAATCTATTCCTTCAGAAATAATGTAGCAAGACTTCTCTCTCCTGTTCTGCAGAGGTAACACCCACAAAAGCCTGGCTTATCATTTCCCCCTGTAGATTAAGTTAAAACATGCAACAGGACTGACCACCACCATCAATACCTAGAACAGCTCCATGGACAGTGGAAGCGTGAGCGTCCTCATCTTGTTTTGTCAATATACTTCATTCTTGTCTGGAATCAAAGATTCCGCTCATCTACCCACCTTGATTTTTGTACTATCCTCCATCCTATTTAAATCTTGATCTGTAAAGATAATGCCAATTGGGTTAGTGACATGGATGTTGGTCTCTTGGATGGAGCAACAAACTAATTTTCCACAAATCTGAGCAAGTGAACTAGTAACTAGAAAGAGTAGCATTCCTGTTAGTCTGTATTTGCGAAAAGAAAAGGAGTACTTGTGGCACCTTAGAGACTAACCAATTTATTTGAGCATAAGCGTTCGTGAGCTACAGCTCACTTCATTGGATTCAAGCTCATGCTCAAATAAACTGGTTAGTCTCTAAGGTGCCACAAGTACTCCTTTTCTTTTTAGTAACTAGAAAGACTCCACATCTCATAATGACCACTCCCCTAAGATATCCAGGCCTTCACAGCTATGCTTTATTATACGGTTATCTTTATCTGCTCCTAGATAAAGAAATGCCCTTTCCTCCAGAGTTACTGCTTGAATTATGCTATCACAGCCACACATACAGCTGTTTCCTGCACTGCTGCTGCTCTGAAAACTGGTAATTGCATATCAGCCATTCCTCCCAGATAAATCCACATGGGCTGCCTATTTCTCCAGCATTTCTAGGAGAGCTATCTTGTATTTTCCTGCTCCTGTTTTGATGATAAATGTCTCTGCTGAATCCCTTCCTTGTAATGACACTGAAAAGTGCCCTGATTCTCTACCCAGCCTGCCTTGCAAATTATAAATATTTCACTAAAACACAGCAGCTGGGAACATCTGTCAGTTTAAGAACACAATCTCCTGGAAACATCGTTATGGCAGAAATCACTGGCATTGCTTACGTAAAAACGAAGTTAATTCTACAAGGCTGGGAACAGCCTGTGTCCAGGTGGACAAGCAAAGACATTCACCAGCCTCTTGTGAGGCCACAAATCCCAGGTTATCCCCATTTAGTGTCCCTCGTATCCTAGAAACGCACCATCTACCAGCTGCACCAGGAGTTGGTTATTTTGACTGGTAGTATTAAGGTGAAATTATTTATCTACGCTCAAAGCTCTTCCAGAAGAATTGGGAACGGTATCCGAGTTGGGAGCTTGGTTGACAGCGAGCAGAACTGTGCCAAGACTGGGTGCAAGGGACCACAACTTGTGACCGTCTGCTGGAGTGGCAAGCTGCCCGCCTGCTGTAGAAAGGATCCTAAGAAATGTATGCTTTCTACTAGCCTCGGTTAGTGGTTACCCTGGAGTTTGCCGGTCTCTCTCTATGCACATGCTGACCCAAGACAACTTCCTGTTAGGGCAGAGGAGGGCAAACTACGGCCTGCGGGACCATCCTGCCTGGCCCCTGAGCTCCCGGCCAGGGAGGCTGTCCCCCCTCCCCCCGCAGCCATGCCGCCACACAGGCAGTGCTGTTTGCACCAGCCCACCTCCCAGGCTTTCCAATAAGCCTGTCTTGCCGCTCTGAGTGGCATGGTAAGGGGGCGACGGGAGTGGGCGTTAGATAAGGGACAGGAGGTCCCGGGGGACAATTGCGGGGCAGTCAGGGGACAGGGGGTGGTTGGATGGGGCAGAGGTTCAGAGTGGGGTTGTCAGGAGACATGGAGCAGGGGGGGTTGGATAGTGGGTGGGGTCCTGGGGGGGGAAGTTAGCGACGGGGGTCCCAGGAGGGGTAGGTCAGGGGACAAGGAGTGGCGGGGATGGATTGGTCGGGGGTCCCGGGTGGCCTGTCAGGGGGCGGGGGTGTGGATGGGGTCAGGGCAGTCAGGGGACAGGGGGTTGAATGGGGGTGGGGTCCTGAGGGGTCCCAGGAGGGGGCCGTCAGGGGACAAGGAGCAGGAGGGGTTGGATGGGTTGGGGGTTCTGAGGGGGGCAGTCAGGGGGCAGGAAGTGGGAGGGGGCAAATAGGGGGCGGGGACCAGGCTGTTTGGGGAGGCACAGCCTTCCCTACCCAGCCCTCCATATTGTGTCGCAACCCCGATGTGGCCCTCGGCCCAAAAAGTTTGCCCACCCCTGTGTTAGGGGAAGGAGCAGTAAGAGCAGCACTGCCCTATTGCTCTGTTCCTGCACTGATTCAGCCTGTGGGTTCAGAGTTTTTGCCAGCAGCAGCGACCCCTTCTTGACGATCACCACATCCAATAAAAGCAGAAGTTTATTTGGCAGAAGGCGAGAGAGAGAGAGAGAGCGTGAGAGCAAATAAACCAATGATATGCAGATATAAACCCTGCTGGACTTAACGGCCAAATTCAGAGCAAGAGTCTCTAAATTCAGGACCTGTCTATATACAAAGTTGTACCAGTTAAATTAAACCAGTTTAAAAACCATTGTAGTTACACTGATCCAAATCCCTATTGTGGAGAGTTTAAACCTGGCTCACAGCAGTTTCGCTTGCACCCTGCACATTAGGGTTTATCTGCAGGATTAAGTTGCCCCAGTTTAATAATGGTGTGATTTTAAATTGATTTAGTGCAAACCTCTCCTGTGGACACACATCAGTTTACACCTGACAAATCAATTTAGCTTAATTTGGTAAGCTGGCCACCACCACAGGCCCAAACCAAAACCCTGGATATGAACAGCTCCAAACTTTAAGTTAAGTTCAGATTCAACCATTACAACTCAGGTCCAACTTTACTTTTCACCAGGGTTCATATCCAGACCAGCTGCACAGGTCAGGAGCTGATGATTAATTCAAAGCTGATCTTCCCCCTTTCAGCAGGGCAGAGGGAATCCCCTCCGGAAGCCAAATGTGGGTGTGCGAAGGAGAACAATTGCAGCCATCTGCTCAGCTAACCTCCTTAGCATCTGCTTACTCTGTTGCACACAGAATGGGAACATTCTGTAACCAGAACCCCCACAGCACAAGTTATTAACCTAACCAAGAACTAAAGCACCTTGCAATGAGGTATACCTGGGGTATCCTTAGAGAACAAATTCCTGCTCTGAACCTCATCAGCCATTGCACATCCTGTCTGCTCTGCACAAGGACGATTGAAAGACAGCTCCTCTGCTCTGAAAAATCTTCCACTTTTAGTCTTGCATTTGGTCTAGTAATTAAGCCCTACGGCACGGCACAGGGCATCGGCTCAGTGATTTTTGGCATGCTTCATACTTCATACCTGCAGCATCACAGCACATTATCAGTATCGACTCTAATCCACTCTCCCAAAGTCAGTAACTGTCATCCGTGCATTTCACAGACAGGAAGGTTGAGACAGAAAGATTACATAGGGCTGGATTTTCACAAGCATGAACACTGAATTACGTATGCAGTTCTGCACACCCCTGACTCATGCAGACCCAGACTGCTCCAGCATCCATGCAGCAGCCCTGACTGGTACAAAGACCTACCTACCTGCATGTACGAGAGAACCAGGATCTGTGCACACACAAGTCAGAGGGGTGGGGGGAGCAAAAAGGGAGCGCACACGGTTTTAAAAGTTTGGCCCTAAGGAATAGTTAATAATAGTGAGTCAGTGGCAGAAGCAGATTTAGAACTCCTGGCACGCCCTGTTCAACCCAGCACACCATGCTCTCCCTTCCTTGTAAGGCAGTCACACCAAAGGCCGGGGGACAGTGACCACTAGAGATGTGAGAATCCCGCAGAATTCGCCTAGAGCGCGGTGTTACTGTTAAATAGATCTTGTAATAAAAGAAGGAAATGTCTGACTTGTGCATTTATTTGCTATTACTCAAGTAGACACAGATCAGCTACAGCCAGTAAAGGGGGGGGGTGTGGGGGTGTGTGTGTGTGTGTGTGTGTGTGTCCAGAGTTCTACAGTTGTTGAGTCCCAGCTGTTTTTCATAACGGATGTTCATTCACAGGGAAAAGCTGTTTGGTTACAATGGACTCCAGGTGGCTCTTGTTTTGTGTCTTAGGTGCTTTATCCATTCACAAAACCATTACTTCATCTCGCTCACCTCCTGAGCAATGACATCTCTGATCTGCTGACACTGAAGAGAATTTCTCCTTTTAACTAGGGTAAATCGTCTGATGAAAGACTCACGGTCATATCTAGCCCCAAGTCTACAATAAACGTTAGTGTGCATATACAAAACTATAATACCTACTGGGCACCCATCCGAATACAAATAAATTCGCCTGAATAATTCTTATTAATGTATTAAAGGGCTGGATCCTGCAAGGACCTGAGCACCATCAGCTGCCACTGACTTCAAAGGGAATTGTGGGTGCTCAGTACTTCACAGGACCCAGTCTAAAATTAACAAAACACGACACCACCAGAAATGTGGACATGGAACCCACTAGTGGAACCCTTGAAGTTGTCTTGCATCTGGGATTGTGTTAAAATGTGAAGCCCAGAGGACACTGATCAGACCTATGGGACTGGGCACATCTGCACTACAAAATTAAGTCCACTTAAGTTGACACCCAGGCCCTGCAATAATTAAAGCCACGTTTCACGTCCATGCAATCCCCCACCTGTCAGCACCACGCACCCTCACCAGGAGGATGCGGGGCACTGACAGCTGGAGCCCCGCGTGCAGGGCTCACTGCCTCGAGGCAATGTACATAACGCAGCGTCTAACCAGCCGCTGCATCGCCCTAACCACTGTGCCTCTCACACAGGTGGCATTCTCAAGTCCATGTAGTGGGCGGTACGCATCGGTGGGAGCTATGTTGTAGTGCAGAGGCTTACAGAGTTAGATCTGCGTAAGCTGCCTTGCATTAACCTACATGCTCTACACACAGAATGACTGTGGTGGGATTATTTAGATCTTTTACAGCAGGGGGTCTCAACCTTATTCTTTCTGGGGGCCCCCACAACAGGCTGTAAAAACGCCAGGACCCAGCGGGAGAGGGGTGGCTCTGGGTCGGGGGGGGGGGCCCTCGGGCACAGGTGTAGTTTGACTTCTATTTGGGGTGGGCAGAGACCAGGGGGCTTGAGCCAGCTCAGCACAGTGGGGTCTGGGGAGGGAGCGCCACCCCCGACTCACCTCAGCAGGCCACCCACCTGTCTGGGTTGGGGGGGGAGGGAGGAGCATGTGTGCAACCAAAAATTATAACTAAAAGGTGGGAGGCTCAGCTCAAAGTCTGAGAACAGCTCAGGGTGCAGGGAGGGAGTAGCTAGGGGCTGTGTGCAGACAGGGGGATAGCTCAGGGTGCAGGAAGGGAGTAGCTCAGGGCTGTGTGCGGGCAGGAGGGCAGCTCGGGGTACAGGGAGGGGGTAGCTAGGGGCTGTGTGCCAGGAGGGTTCTCCTGCGGTCCCTGTTCCCCAAGAGCTCTGCCACGGAGCCGGGTCCCCATGTCCAGGTGGCTGGTTGTGTGAGCAAAGGCAGCTGGGAGCTGAGGAGCAGCTTCAACTCCCTGCACCAGCAGCAGATGAGGAAACACCACAGCATATAGCACAGCAGCCATAGCACCAGCCAAAGAGCAGCAGCTGTCTGGCATTGCCCAGCTCTGGCTTCCCGGCTCCAACCTGGCCAGGGGATGAGGAGAGAAGGTGGTGGACGGGGGTGTGTGTGGAGCTGCCCTGTTTTTTCACTGTAGCTTTGGGGGGGGGGCGCAACACCCCAGTGTCCTCCCAACGCTGCCCGTGGGCTCAGGGCTTCTGCCCCATGGGGAGCACTGGGGCTCGGGGCTCTGGAATTCAGCCAAGCTGCTTCTGGCTTCAGCCCCGTAGGGGGTATCGGGGCTTCAACCTTGTGGCTCCTGGCTTCAACCCCACAGGAAGTGCTGGGGCTCGGGCTCTGGGTTTTAGCCTGTAAGGGTTTGCGGACGCCCCTGTTGAGAACTGCTGTTTTACAGGACATGAGAAAACACAGAGGGTTCCTCCCCTGAAGAGCTCAATTATTCAAGCTGGAGACCTAAGCTGGGGTTCTCATTTTGCCACTTACATGCCTAGAGCAGGGTATTTCAGCACCCAACGGTGAAACTGGACACCATAATATGGACACTACATGAGAACACTGGAGCCAGAGCCTTACTCGAGACAAAACTGATACTTGGGACTAGATTTTAGGAATGACAAGGTACAGATCTCAATGACAGGATTCTAATGATCCACAGCTTCCATCTGCGAGCACACAGGGATCACTTATCCTCCCACTATAAAGCAGCAGCTGTTCAGCAGCACACAGCCATCCTGTACACCAGGCAGGCTGGGCCAGGAATTGAAGAAGCCAAAGAATGTTGTCTGCTTGAAACTGCAAAGGGAATTTAAGGTGGCAGAATTAACCACCTCTCTCACCTTCTTCCTGCCAACAGCTCCATTCATCACAATCAGGACCTTGGCTTTGCATTTCATCTGAAGAGAGTTCCTTCTGGAAACATATCAGGGCATTCACTATTTGAACTGTTGTGGTAGCCATGTTGGTCCCAGGATATGAGAGACACAAGGTGGGTGGGGTAATATCTTTTATTGGACCAGCTTCTATTGGTGAAAGAGACAAGCTTATGAGCTACCCAGACCCTGAAGCATGAAAGCTTGTCTCTTTCACCAACAGAAGTTGGTCCAATAGAAGATACTACCTCACCCTCCTCTCGGGGCATTCATTTAACATTTAAAAGGCAGCTGAATAACAGAAACCAGGATATGTTCAGCTATATGATATAGGGAAATCAATGTGACACATGTCCCCTACCCTGAAGTCAACAGGCAGTTTTCAGAGGATCTACAGTTTCTCAAAAGTGGTTCAGCTAACAAAATTCTTAGCAGTTATATATAGTGATTTACATCTTCAAAACCCTGTACAAACCTTAACTCTCAAACACCTCCGGAGGAAGATATTATCCTCATAAACAGAGAAGGCACCAACCGGAAAATTACATTTCCAAGGTCACAAAGCAAGTCAGTGACAGAGTCAGGATCAGACATCAGAAGCTCCTAATGCCTAATCATGTGCTCAGTCCATTAAACAATGCTGCCACCCATTTTGGTATCTGGAAACCTTCTCCTGTACTAAATGGCAGTGTTTCTTCCACGGAAAACTCTAACGAGCTTACATACATTCTCAGATTGCACAGCAATAGGTGAGGGATAAGAACCTGAACAGAACAGCTAATAAATCTTTACTAATTCATGGCAGAAAGATAGCAACTAGACTGATAACAGGAATTTACTAAACAGATTTCAGAAATCTATGTCTCTGTATCAGTATCTCCATTCCATGAATGGAATCAAAGTGTCTTGCTAAGGACAGCACTGACGACTTCTGCAGCCCAGACGGATAGTGTCTGACTGAAAAAAAATCAGTTTTCTCATTAGAGATCAGAGTGTTTTAATGCTCTTGACAGACAAGTACTATTTGGTTTAATAACTATTACACTAACTCAACAAATTTATATCAATATTGCAATCCTGAAGTGCTTTCCAGTATTATTTTTTAAATCGGAAAGCCAAGTCTTTCACTCAGTTTGTATTAGTAAGCAGAAGAATAAATCTCTTTAGAGTGATTAATTTCTCAGTTCAGTTTGATGCAGTCAGAATCTCTTTTCAAACCTGAGACTGCTTTGTTCAAACTTGTAAAAGGCACAAATGCTTGGTAATGTCTGAACGAGACTAACCTTGTAAAACAGAAACCATTTTGAAGCTAACGAGTGACCAGAAACACCCTGTGACAATGCAGGAAACCTCTTTGTTTTTATAGTTTTATATCTCAAAAAATGATTAGGCTAGATTATTTCAAAACAAAGGAAAAAAACAACAACTAATACTGCCCTGAGGCTCTGCATTAGAATTTTCAGGCCTAAGGAAGTTTGCTTGGAGAAAATTTAAAGGAAAGAAAGGTCACAAGTATGCCCAAGAATGGAACGATGGTTGTGTCCTGAATTATGGAGACATCACCGTGACTCCCTGGTTACAATGGAGTTTCCCTTTAAATCCCAGAGGTTCCCACAGGTGCCATATGACCACCAGGTGGCAGTACATCATTGCAATCAGTCACTTGATTGGTTTCAGAGTAACAGCCGTGTTAGTCTGTATTTGCAAAAAGAAAAGGAGTACTTGTGGCACCTTAGAGACTAACCAATTTATTTGAGCATGAGCTTTCGTGAGCTACAGCTCACTTCATCGGATGCATACCGTGGAAACTGCAGAAGACATTATATACACAGAGACCATGAAACAATACCTCCTCCCACCCCACCCTCCTGCTGGTAATAGCTTATCTAAAGTGATCACTCTCCTTACAGATAAGCTATTACCAGCAGGACAGTGGGGTGGGAGGAGGTATTGTTTCATGGTCTCTGTGTGTATATAATGTCTTCTGCAGTTTCCACGGTATGCATCCGATGAAGTGAGCTGTAGCTCACGAAAGCTTCTGCTCAAATAAATTGGTTAGTCTCTAAAGTGCCACAAGTACTCCTTTTCTAGTCACTTGAGTGACTTTTCCCCATGCCTTATGAGGAGCAAGTGAGAAGGTTTCATTCCCCTCCTGCAGTGGTCTCCAACCCTTTTACGCCTAAGATCATTTTTTTAATTTAAGGGCAACCCAGGATCCAGCCCCCGCCTTCCAAAAGCACCATCCACTCCAGCCCCCGCCCCCAACTCACTTTCACCAGGCTGGGGCAGGGGGTTGGGGTTCAGGAGGGGGTGCGGGCTCTGGGCTGGGGCCAAGGGGTTCGCAGTGTGGGAGGCGGTTCTGGGATGAGCCTGGGGCAGAGGATTGGGGTGCAGGAGGGGATGAGAGGTGCAAGTTCTGGGAGGGTGTTTGTGTGCAGGAGGGGGCTCCAGGCTGGGGCTGAGTGTTGGAGTATAGGAAGGGGTGTGGGCTCTAAGGTCAGGGCTGAGGGTTAGGGTGCAGGAAGGATGCAGGGTGCTGGTTCTGGGGAGGGGTCAGGGCTGGGGCAGGGAGTTGGGGTGAAGGCTCTGGGAGCAGGGGTCAGGGCCAGGGTGCAGCCTCCCACCAGGTGGCACTTATTGTGGGGAGCTCCCGGTTGGCAGCACAGCAAGGTTAAGGCAGGCTCCCTGCCTACCCCTGCCCCACACCGCTCCCGGAAGGGGCCAATGCACCTCTGCGGCCCCAGGGGGGACAGCTGTGTGCTGCCCCTCTCTGCAGGCACAGCCCCCAAAGCTCCCATTGGCAATAGTTCCCCGTTTCCAGACAATGGGAGGTGCGGGGGCGGTGCTCGTGGGCAGGAGCAGCGCACAGAGACCCCTCCTCCCCCCTGGCAGCCGCTTCCTTAGTGGCAGCCCCGCTACACTCCCAGAGATCGTGATCGACTGGGAGAGTCCCTAGGATCGACCAGCCGATCGCGAGTGACAGGTTGGTGACCACTGCGGGCCTCCTGGCTCTCCATCCGCAGCTCAATGTTTCCTAAAGGGAACCGGCCATTATTGACACTGGCCCTGGAAAACGATCCACATCTGGGATGGCAGTATTCCCAGACGGCAAACAGCCAGAAATAACTGGCTCAGAATCCTCTCCGTGGGCAAAGCTCCCATTTACAAATAACGTGCACATCCAACACCCAGGTGAGCCATGCATTCATCATCCCCATATGAGAGACACCGAGTCAGGGGCAGCGATGGAACAGGAATCCCTGACTCCCAGCACTGTGCTCTCTAACCACGAGATACCACTTCCTCCAAGCAAGACTCTCCTCTCCACTCTATGGTAAACTTTCACTGGGATGGTGAAAGGCAATCAACTGTATCATGACTATATCCCTCCCTCCACAGGATTAATAGGCCAGGCCACTGATGGGACACTGTCAAGTACTTTATAGTCCAGTTATTAGATCTGACTCAGCGACCCACAGGAGGGCCCAAATTCCCCCTCTGGCAATGGGACCAAAGGAAGGAAATAACTCTGCTGCATCCCCTCCTTTCTGGCTGGAAATGGGCCTGCCTGAGCCTTCCATTTCTGAGCTTCCCAAAGTTCTGGGGCATTGGCATCCACGCTTTGTCTTGGCCTTGTCTCTACTTCCGTAGCTGGCAGCGCCCCCAGCTCGCAAGGCCAGCTCTGGTGCTATGCCACATGATTTGAAAACCATCTTAGAATCCTGACAATCGCATCTCTTTGGTCTTACTCTATTTGCCAAACACTCTTTTGATCTGAAGCCCAGTGTCTCCGTGGACAGTGGGGCCCTACATGTCTCACTATATTGGGCAGAGAGCAGTGTAAACTGCAATCTTTACACAAGGTGGGTTCACCCGCGCCTGGAAAATAGCCCATTGCTGATCACCATTGTCAGCAGCGGCGCCCCCGGCTCTCCCTCAGCTGGGGTTGAGAACGGCTTAACTGCTAGAGTAAGCAGAGCAAAACCATTAACAGCCCTATTACAGAGCATGCACCACCTGGCCCAACTGCACTTGCTCCAGCCCAGCTTCAGGAGCAGTGGAAGCCATTTTCAGCACTTTCTAGATGGGAGTCAAGACGGGTGAGTTGCCAACACCGGCTGTGAGTAGAATCATAGGACTGGAAGGGACCTTGAGACCTCATCTAGTCCAGTCCCCTGCACTCAAGGCAGGACTAAGTATTATCTAGATCATCCCTGACAGGTGTTTGTCCAACCTGCTCTTAAAAATCCCCAGTGACGGAGATTCCACAACCGCCTTAGGCAATTTATTCCAGTGCTTCACCACCCTGACAGTTAGGACGTTTTTCGTAACGTCCAACCTAAACCGACCCACTGAGTCCAGCTCAAGGAACTGCGGCAGCAGTACGGCAGGGGGTGAAGCCAGACAGGGACAAAGCTTTCTTTGTAAACACTTCCCCATTTGCTTCATTTGCAGCTGAAAGCTGGGTGGCCTGTCCTGTCCACTGGGATTACAAAGAGGGCCATTCCTGACATTATTATGGTAAAACCTGCTCAGCTTTGTAAAAGAGACTTCCCTCCAAACTGACAGCCCTGTATGTTTGTTTGTGAAGCTGGAGGTAACTCCTAGCTGCTGGAAAACACCGTACAGAGCGCAAGGGATTGATTCTCTTCTTACATCACTGTAACCCTACTGGATTCAACTGAATTGCTCCCAAGTTACGCCAGTGAGAGGTCAGGCTCAGGCCCACCCAGAGGGCCCACTGCTGGCTCTGTCACTAATGTGCTGTGTAACCTTGGGCAGTCAAGGTGACAAGAAAAGGGAAAAATTGGGTTTGTGCCCTTTCCTGCTCCTTTCCGATGAATAAAAGCAGCCTGTGAATGAAAGGTTTCCTTTTCACTGCTTGGTTTTTTACACATTAGATATTCCAGTCTGGTCTACCCTATTTTTCCTGGAAGACTATGAATGACTGGAGAACTAGCAAAATTACAACATCACAAGTACCAAGGAACTGAAACCTGAACAACTGAGAGGGGAAGGGATTTTTAGTTAAAACTGTTCTCTTTTGTTAACACCTATAACTCCAATGCCTGACAAACAGTTGGGAGAAAAGATATCATTGTTAAAGACCAATACTCCTTACAATTCAGAGCTAGACATTCCTACAGGGGCTAGAAGGAGTCCTCTAGCAAAAACAAGGGAGAAAAGATGGTGTATTCCTAATACTTCAAAGGTAAAATGAAAGAAGAAACAAATCCCTTTTAAAACAAAAAAATAAAATAAAAGCTTTTCAGGCCTCTATACAGAAAAAAGCAGAAAAAGACATGCACACATCTAATTTTGTCCCTGTGGCCCATCACCTTTAATCTCTCCAAGCATCAGTTTCCCCACTTATAACACAGGGTATTGTAATATTTACCTGCCACGTTGAGATGTTGAGGCTTCGGTAGCGTTTCCAAAGCTATTCGCGTCCCCAGATGAGCCATGCTATAGAAGTGCAAAGTGTTGTTGGTCTCTTCCTGAAGTGCAGAATGTGTTTCCAAATGTTGTACAAAAACAAAAGCAAGGCTACTTTCAGGGTACGCTGTGTAAATCACCTGTCTTTTCTAAGCCCATACATGTATGAAAAAGTACTGAAATTCTCTCAGATTCTTTCCTAACAGTTTACTGCCAGGATTCACCTCGCTTAAGTCTGTGTCTACATTAGGGAATTTTACAACACAATTCTGCAGCTGAACTGATAGTAGCAATGGTAGGAGACAGTGTAGACAAGGCTCTGGTGGCCTCTCCTCTGGGCATTTTTAACACCCTGTAAATTAAACTAATTTCAAAATAGCCTAAGGGGGTTCAGTGCCAAACTCCCATTGAAATTCAATGGGATTTGGGTGCCGAACTCATTTAGGCCCCTTTCAAAACCCGACCCTAAATCTGCCAGTTCAGCACAGTCAGTGATTGCTCAGGTGAACACTTTTGGGGTAAAATTCCCTAGTGTAGACAAGGCTTTGAAGTTCTGTGCTAACTTCAGCCAGGCTCTGCCACAGAGCATTGCACTGCCCCCAGGACAGGAGACACATGATATTCCTGCTTGGTAACCTGCTCAAGCCACAACTGGAACCTCACCAAGGTTCAAGAGTCTTCTTTGATGGAAGGAGGTGACTCCTTTGCTCTGCTGTGGCTTGGCTAATGTAAATTCCAATTTGTAGCTGAGATTCAGTCTCAATTCTGAGCGCCTCTTGCTCCTGGGCATCTGGCTGAAAAGTGACATCCTGAATGCCACCGGGGTCTCGTTGTTGGACTCCATGAACCAGTGTCCACCCAGCACTGAAGCGGGTTTAAGAAGCAGAAGAACGACTTTTAGTGCTGAAGCATAAAACATTTAATTTAACCACCACTGAAGTGCTACAGATTGGTAAGGCTGGATACAAGCTGGTTTACAGTCTGACACTGAACAATCCCTACCTCCCACTTAAGACCCCATTTGAATCTGGAAACCCAATGTTCTATGGCAGGTGCCCCAAATGGTCAGCAGGTTCCAGACACTGAAAGGCCAGGGGTATGTATACATAGGCTCTGATGTTCGTGTTAGCTATATTTCCCCAGCTCTTTTAAAGCCAGTCCCTCAAGGAGCCATTTGTTAGGCAAAATACTGCAGGACCTGGTCTCCTTGTGGTATTTCAGTTCCTGGATGGCAGGACTGCATGAAGATCAGGCCTCACATTATCTTTAGGGCACTGGCCAGTCACAGCTGGACTTTTGGCTGAGCTTCCAGGAAGCACCATGGTAGCAGGGGCCTGATTAAATTCTCTTTAATAAATGTGGACATTATAAACAGGCCCAAATTTCATCTCACTAGGCTGCCCCAAACTTCTGCTCTGAATACCGTTGAGCCGCAAAGTGGGCTCTAAGCCTGGGTCTGGCTCGAAGCTACATGCCATTTTGGCTCAAGGGCAGGCCCTGTCCACTAGTGGCAGGAAACGCTTCTCGCCATGAGACCATTCAGAGCACTGCGCTGGGCATGCTGGGATTGGGGAGGGGGCTTTTCTTGAGATGTTTCCCTGCTGGATGGAAGATGCAAATGGAGCAGATTTTCCCCAGGAGAAGCAGACTGTTAGAAAAGCAGAGAGAGAGAGAGACAGACGCTTTTGCACATCAAAGGAAACAGGGTCCTGAGAGGCTTTCAGGGATACGCACAAATCGATAGTCTCCTTTTAAATACCAAGTGCATTTGTTTGAGTGCAGGGAGATTAGTCCCTCAGGATGGAAGTAGGATGGGGGACTATTAACAGACACACTGACAGGAGGAAGGGGGAGTTCAGAAGCGTGCAGTTAAACTGCATGTACGTCCCTGGCTATCTGCTGGCCACAGTGTAAGAGAGACTGTCAGGCCTCCCCACGATCTCTCAGCTTTAAGAAATCTCAGCAGCAGCAGCTAAATTAGCTGCATTCACATGAGACTCACTGCCATTTCCACTGGATTTTGAACAGCCGTATTTGCCCCTCAAAGTCACCAATCAAAGGGGGTCTTGTTTAGGGGTTGAAGCAGTGGACTAGGAGTCAGGACATCCCAGTCCATCCCTGGCTCTGTTGCAGACTTTGGCCAAGTCATTTAACCTTGTGTGCCTCGGTTTCCACAACCGCAGAGTGGGGACTATTATCTGCCTATGAATTTCTATTGTGCCTGGCAACGTAGATACTATCTCATCACACTGGGGTGGGAGGTTGTGCAGCTTAATTCATTGTTTGTAAAGCAAAATCCTCCTAGGGAAGGGGAGATAGAAGGGAAGAAGATTGTAGCACTATGCATATGGCTTGAGATGCAGGTCTTGTCTAAGACTCTTGAAATATCCCAGTATCCCTGATGGTTATATTGAAATGCCTGTTTTTATTTGGTTTAATTGGTCCAGTTTCAATAAAATCCTCAGGACCTTGCTACAAAAACAGGGCAATTTTTACCTATGTCCCTGTCTACCAAGCACTCTTCAGAGGTCCTTGGAACAGCCATCACAAATCTTGATAATTAGAAGCAGGAGTGGCTTTGCATGACTGGACCTGTTTACACTCACCAAATAGGCATTCAAGGCTCACAGTCTGTTTAGGGAAGATTCTTTCACCCTCAGTGAGTTTGTTCTGCCACTCTCTGGTGAGTGATCCTGGAACTGCTCTAGCTAGAACTTTGCTGCGCTACAAGACCTCAACTCCAACATTCTGGAGCCTACAGTAACACATAAAGCCAACAGCCAGAGATGGGGAGGAGGCATGGAGTGTGTGGGTACTGTGAACAGATGCAAGTGGAAGGCTGCCTGGGGGTAGGCAGGAGAACGGAAAGCATCACATCCAGGACTAGATCAATGCCCAGTAGCATAATGCAAACCAGGCCTGACTCTTGGGCTGTGCCTACACTCTCCCACCACAGATGGGTCGTTTTCCCAGAGGCTTATTACAAACTATTAAAACCCAGCATCAGCATGGGATAGTGCACAAAGCCCCAAGCCACCCAGATTGGTCACCTTCCCTAGTATGCAACAAGGCCCCGCTGCTGAGGCCCTTGAGAAGGGCTGGTGCCCATGGGCTGAACACCTTGTTCAGACTTCGACTTCATCTTTGGTCAGATGTTTTTTTCTGTTTTTAAGGTGAGGAGATACTGCTGCCACTCAGGTTTTGGGGCGTGTGGTTCTATGGTTAACTTAGGGCAAAGGCGCCTAGGTGAGGTGCCTGCACCAGTCCTTCAACTCCAGCCGCATCTTCCAATTCCCCTTACGGGCACACAGACTCTCCCTGCCTCCCTCAGGTTTTGGTAAAGAGTGGAGGGAAGTCATCAAAGTCTCAATGTCCCCCCCACACAACTGGAGAAGATGGAAATTAAATACATCTGTTACACTCACCAAGGAGGGCACGGTCTGGTCAGGCACACTTTATTACTACTCCTGCAAATTAAAAGAAAAAGACAGTTCACTATGGAAAAGCAAGAGGCAGCTTTACCGCCTACACCACAGCACCTCTTTGTGCCGTAACACACAGCTACCACAACCATTCCTTGCATAATGACATGTTTCAGAGGAGCAGCCGTGTTAGTCTGTATCTGTAAAAAGAAAAGGAGGACTTGTGGCACCTTAGAGACTAACCAATCTATTAGAGCATAAGCACCTGATGAAGTGAGCTGTGGCTCACAAAAGCGTATGCTCTAAGGAGCCACAAGTCCTCCTTTTCTTTTCACACAACCATACCGTGACTTGAACGAGAAACGCACAATAAAGTTACAAGGACAAATACATTTTACAAATGACGAACGTCTTCAGCTCCATCCAGAGTGATTGCTCCCCCCGAACAGCAGAGACCGTTAACACCAGTGTGAGTTATCGCATGTCCTTAAAGCTTAGGTAGCCAAGGGACAGGTCTCAGCGGTGACAGCAGCAGCCTGCACCTTGGATCGAACTTTAAGGCCTCAGCGGCTGTTTGCCCTCAGTGAGCAATGGTTTGGGGGCGCAGTGGCTCGGATGGGCATGGGAGCTTAGGGGAGTTTAAAAACGAGCTCAGGTCTTGCAGGGCTGGGCCGGAGCAGGAGGAAGGCTGGGGTGATTTGGAAGAGGGCTTTGTATCTTTACAACTGTCCAGGGGGCATTAACCCGCAAAGGCTGCCATTTGTTACCATCAGCCTGAATGCTGCTTATCAGCTGTTAAGCGGGTCCTCCTGGGATCCCAGCCCCGATACTTGTTAGTTAAGTGGCTCTTAAGCTGCGCAGTAAAAAAAAAAACAAACCATTCAGCGTGAAGAGCCGCCATGTGTCACTGAAAGTTATTCTTGGAGGAGGGTTTTTTCCTGCTTGCAGATGGGCAGCTAGAGGAGGCAGCTTGCAGCGCTCGGGGGGTGCTCCCAGCTATGGGCGGTTCCGCCCCCGCCACCCTTGGCGGGCACTTGGCCAGGGCCCGCGGGAGCCCCAGGCGGGGAGCTCGCCCCTCGCAGCTCCCCCGGCTTGCCGAAGGAAAGGCAGCCCCAGGAACTCACCCGCGGGCTTCCTCCCCTCCCCTGGTCCCTTCCTGCCGCCGCTCCTGCCTTCCTCAGAGCGGGGGGCGGCTGAGCTCGCACCGCTTCGCCGGGCGCCCAGCTCGAGACTCGAGCTCGCCACCTGAAGCCAAAACTTGCAGAAGCTGCTAGAAAGTCTCACGCCCCCGGGCGTCCCTCAGCCGCTGGGGGTTTGTTCTGATGATGCGAGGCCTCGAGCTCGGTTGTTCGTGGCTGGTTGGAGTCTCTTCCCTCCCGCGCAGGGAGCTCAGGGAAGGTGTTTCATTAAACGCAGCCGGCGCCCCGGTTTTTAATTAGGGCTGCTCCAAACACAGCGAAACTTAGTCGCCCCGCGTTTGGGGGTGGCCACTCGGGCTTGTCTTTCTGCGGGCTGAGGGGTGGCTGGAGGGTTATTTCCCTTCCCAGTGCAGGGGCCCTCTGAAAACGGCCTCAGAAGCGGCGTCCCCACATGGGTCTTTTAGGCTCTGTCTGCACGTGGGGCTGGGGTGGGGGATTCCCAGCCAGCTCTCCATGAGCTAGCCCAGGGTAGCCGGTTGTAGCCTGGGCAGCAGTGGGAGGGGCTGGCCACCCTGAGTACATCCCCTTGCCCCCACACCCCGGGGGCACGTACTTAGGCAACAAGCCAGAGCTGTTGCCCACACTAATGCAGCTACATTACTATTTTTAGCACGCTAGCACTTGTAGAGTCTACCCCCAGCTAGGAATCACAGCCTAGCTCCACCTGTAGGCAGAGCCTCAGGCTGCATAGGCACAGAGAAGGGCAGGCTCTCTAAGTGCCCACTGGTGAAGGGCCCTGGAACATTATAAGCTGCACTGCAGCCAGGGAGAAGGTGTTTTTACTAACAGCTATCTGCACTGAGCAGCGTTAGCCAGGGCCCAAGAGTTCAAAAACCAGACCGGTAAACCAAAATAAACATGGGTTTGTTTTCACCTTGAAATGAACACAAACCCTGTTCCCAATGAACCCTCATCCCACACCAGCGTCTTATAGCAAACAAACAGAAAACTTAAAGGAAAGAAAGAGCATCCTGTAAGGATAAGTGCAAGAGATTCTAAGTGATAACCAAGTAGGCAAGTGGATGACCAGGTGATTGTGGACATGAGAGGGAAAAGGCAGAAAAGCTTTATGCAAAAACATGTGTCACAATGTTCATCACCAGGTAACACCACTAAACTGGAACCAATTATGTGTTTGAAATAGGACACACAGCAACCACACTCAAGATTTTACTTTGCTGCTGATAATGAGGTGCTCTCCATGTGTCTCATTTCCTTTTTATTAAGGCTTTCAGGGGGCCTTTACAACAACTTGTTTACATGCACAAACAGAGGGAGCACGAGCAGTTCAGATTAGGTCAAACAGATCTGCAAAATGCCAAAGCCAAACAGAAGCAAGCCAGTGAAAACTGGAGAGGTCAGAGAATGGAGTCAAGTATGCATCTGGGGGTAAAAGACTAATGCTTAATAAAATTACAGCAAAGCTGTCCAGTCTCTAACTACAGAGAGCAGCAAGAAAGGAAAATGGATGTAATGCTCTGAGTTAGGCCAAAATGATTCACTGAGAAGAATTGTGTAGACCTGTTACATAGCAGACAACTGAGGAACAAAGGGCTCTCCCTCTGCATGAAGCTGGATTTCCTTGTTCTATATTCCCAAGGCTGGAGGTTCTGTTAGCCAAGTCTGACTAACCATCTGTACCAGTAGGCCATTCACAGGCACCAGCCCTCACAGAACTATTTTTGACAACTTGATGAACCACTGCCATGTCCCTATTTCTAAAGATCCCCAGGAATCCTTTTCTTTGCAACAGGGCTACCCAGTTCTCTTTGTGAAGTGTCTGACTCTGACTCACCTTCATAGCTTTCTCTTCAAAGCACTTTTCAGGCATTAAAGTAGTTCTACCACCACCCCTGTGATGCAGGAAAACATCATCCCCATTTCACAGAAGGGGGGACTGAGACAAAGAGGTGAAGTTAGCAGTCTGTGACAGCAAAGGCATGTAGAAGGTCATCTTGTCATCCGGTTTTAATGGTCAGCATGGTAGCGATATGACCAATGTCTCCTGGGAGAGAGAACAATAGCGGAATCTTCTACCATTTAAATTCTGTTGCATTCCTTGTGGTATTCAAAGGAACTAACAGAAACCTGCAGCAATTTTGATCACCCAAGAAGTCTGAAGTCTCGAAAGATGGTGGCAAATTAATTGCTAGAGGTTACTTCACATCAGTTATTCCAACCTAAGCAGGATGGTCTTTTGTACTTCACCTGGCCTTCATCTAAGCTGGTGCTAGGACGGTGTGAAATAGGGAAGTTTGGAGGATAAAAATAAAACCAAGGCACTTATTTGGTCCAGACCATGCCCCATTTTTAGTGATCCACTTGCCCTAGCACGTGTGCTATACCAGTTCCTATTTGGGGCTGAGAAGGATCTAAAGGAGCAGTATGTATGTGGCTGCAGCAAAGTTAAGCCTTTGTTTCTGTTGCTGCTTATCTCATATCCACTCCGTGGAGCTTAGAGGAGGCACTCAATCTCTCTGTGAAACTCACACTCACAATGCAAAAGTAATCAGCAATGCACTAATTATATGAGAAAGTCATTAGTCCTTGGGCACTGAGGGTTTAATGGATTAAGTTATCAGTAATTTGCAATAGTTACAAAGTAATTTTAATAATATGGCAATAAACACAACCTGACACCCCCACACTACAGACACGCAATGCTGACTCCCCCACACACTGACAATGACACACAGCACACACACCAACACATCCACACCTTAAAGGAAACATACAAACCCCTGACACAGACTGAGACACACCCGCTCACAAGTAACACTCCGCTCCATCTCTCTCTCTCTCTCTCACACACACCCCACGCTTACCCATTCAACTTTGTGAAATCCAGTACCCACTCCAAATGACACACCCCAACTCCCCACTGACCGATACATACTAAACTGTAGTTTATTTAAAGTGTTACAAGAAAACATTGTCTTAAATAATGTCAGTCAGTCTAGAATCATGTTTATCACCACAGGAAAAAGAGAGAGCCCCTCCCAAATGGGACTCCTATCCAGTTGTGGTTCTGCACTGGGGCCCACCGGGATGCTGCTCCACTCAACGAAATAAGAAAATAAAAACCAGAGTAAAATGCAAGGACCTTAATTCCAAAGCGACGAGCCATTTACAGCGGCTAATGTAATGGAATAGCTCTTCCAGAGGAAGGGACCACATAGGTAAGGGAGGGCAGCTGCTCTCCTGCCCGACTGCACTGAGTACATTCCTAGAGGGGGTTCCAAAACAGCAGCAGCACAATGGCATAGTTGGAGAGTGTGGAAACTGTAGCCGGGCACTGACTGTTCAGAACAATAAACGCATGAGGCAACTTATATTTGGAACATTTTTTCTAAAAGCAAATGTCCAATCAGAAGAGCCAGCGTGATTAAAGCTTGTGCCTCATCAGGACCATTTCACAGATTACTGGGAGTAGGACAGTAACTACAAGTGAACAGGCCACTTCTCTGGAGCTGTGGGAGAAGCAAAGGTGGGGGACATTTGAGATTTACAGTGAAAAACACCTTCCCTCAAGGGAGAGGTCAGCGTAACAGAGCGAGCTCTGGCATACATGGCCCTGTTTCGGTCAATATCAGACCCTTCCAAAAATTCCCACGGCACCTCCCAAACGCCAACAGCTCAACTGAAAATAGCCACAAAAAGGACAATGAGAAAACATTAGGTTAACAGGTGCAAACTGAGTAAGGCTAAGGGAGCCGGTGTAACGACACATGGAGACAAACACAGACACTTGCAGTTGTTCTCTTGTGTGCAATGAACTCGGATCTGCCTGTGTGACCCTTCCAGCTCTGCTTCAGGAGCACACGCATTGCTGCATCTTCTCCATTACGTAGCATTAGGGAAAGGGCCATGACTGTGGCTGTCCTTTCTACGGTTAGTTAATGGGGTTGTCCACACTAAGTGAAGAAACCACTGCAGGGACATTGACAGGTTGGTTGTCTGGCATGTCCTTGCAATGATGTCTGCATCCACACAGCCACTATGCTTATGGCTGAACTGTTTTGGTGAGTCCACCTGTGGTACATTCTGTGACACCTTAGGCATATGTCCCCTGTCCCCTGGCTAGCATTCTTCTGGGAGCAGGGGCTTTTGGGTAATTTCCAAACGCAAGATACAAATGCATTGTAGGAGAGAGTTAGGAAGCTGGCTGAACCAGTGCAGCTGCAATGCTTGTGACTTCCCATCCACACTTTGGAGACAGCATTGTAGAATACATTGATTCAGACAGACCCGAACTAATGCAGGAGTTGCAACCAACCAGTACAACCAGCACTTGAAAAACATCTGGGATGGCTGTTGAGTGGGGGCACAAGTTGTTGAACGGATGCTGCGAGATTAAACATGTCCCAGCCTGCAACACCTCTTTGCCTACTGTAGGCAGGGCCACAAGGTGACAATCCCAGAGCAAATTTTAAACTGGTTTTCCTTACAATGTTCTTTGAGTTCTTTCATTGGGAAGACTCCTCCCCTTCACCAGCAGGCATAGGGGAACAACGGGTACTGGCTCCAGTCTGCCATGCTCCCATGGGCATGCCCCGAAGCCCCTTGAGTATTATAATCTGTGGAGAAGGGAGAATAGCTCATTGCCCTGTACTGGCTGTGGGAAGGTACCATCCATTGGCCTAGGCCTTGCTCGGTGCCATATGGATTGTACATTGGACCTCGGGCCCCTGGTTTCCCAGCAGAGTCTACAGCCATGTTGACCATCCCAGTATAGTCCTGTGGAGTGGGTAGTGGAGGGGGGAGTGTAGGCAGGTTGGTGAAACCTTCTGACAGCTGTTTGGCATCTTGCTCGGGCACCGTAGCTATATCCACTCGGTGGGATCTGGCCCGGAATTCATTTAAAGCGAGGATGTCACGAGCGGGCGCCTGCTGTGTATCCCCATTGTCGTGGAACCTGAGCCCAGAAGGTAGAGAGAAGAGGAATGAGTCAAACCTACCCCGGCTTAACATTCTTGAATTAACCAACAGTTTGTGGTTCAAAGCTTGATCCAGGGAAGTGGGGGAAGCCAACAACATGGGGCAGCTGCCTCCCCATTAAGTTTTAAACATCAGCTATCCTTCTGAAACAAGTGCATTTATTAAACTTACCTGTTTCTGTATTTGCCCTCCTGCTTATCTACCTACCTCCATCCCTGTGCCCTCTTCCTGTCACTCTGCCCCTACCTCTCTCTATCAGGAAGCACTGGGTCTCTCTCATGGATAAATATCCCATAAGGAGTCAGGCTGCAAAAGGGACAAGCCAGTCCTTTCCAGTAAGTATGGGGAGGACCCGGACCCAGACCCAGACCCAGACCCAGACCCTGCCCACTACAGATAAACAGCTGGGGGGTGAGATTCACCTGTATGTCTGGTAGGAGGAAGGTGTTGGCACTTGCTGCTCTCTGGCAGCTGCCTCTCTTCGGTCTGCTGGAGCTGGTGATGCTGCAGGGATTGAGTGGCTGCCATTCTGCTCTGAGACCCAGAAGGGATACCCGCTGCTGATAGGAATGGAATTACTCTCTTCCTTCACCTCCACGTTCTCATCCTTCACAAAATCTGACTCACAACAGGGGAAAGAAAAAGAGAAAAAAGGAGAGAGGGGGAAGAGAGAAACCAGAGCTCAGTAATGGTGGGTTTGCAGTTAGATGCAGGTGGAGGTCCCCCAGACAGAACGGGAGGTCGGAGGGTTAAGGCGTTTGTAAATAGTCTAAAATGTCTAATAATTAGGAGGAATCTTCCTATGTTCCATTAATCAGAAACAAAGGGCGAGTGTTTTTCTAATCTCTCATTCTCAGTGTGAGATTCTGGAGACCGTTACAGGCAGAGTAGGGATTCAGCTGGAAATCAGAGATTGAAAAGACCCATAAGGGGTTAGAGCCTCCCAAGCTGTTGCTGGTCACATGGTGCTGGCTGGCTGGCTCCTCCGCCTCTCTAAACTGCACTAAAAGGCGGCTACAAAGACCCTCTATATATCCCTAATATCCCTCTTCCCACAGCTGTAGCTGCCATAGCAGTGTTATTAGATCATCAGTGGGAAGGGAAGCGGCTTGTGCAATCATAAGTGGGAGGGGAGGGGTTTACCAGACAATCTCTGCAATATGGTCCACACTATGAACATTTCAAGCATCCCTGTTTTAAGCCAATGTGTCTATCATAGGAAGACCCTTGCTCTGGAAGCCCTCCTGAGGCTGGCTGCAGCACAACACGCACAACTGCCTCAGTTTCTCCTTCTGTTTGCCCATGAAAAGAACACAGACCCTCAGAGCCCAGTTCAAAGCCTGCTTCCGTGCATAATTTATTCCTGTACACCAGTGCACTAGTTCCCCCCAAACCTTGCAGTAAGACCATTCTCAGCAAACCCACAGTAAAGATATAAAGGTGGAACCATTTTCCCATTCCTCTCTTCAGGAAACACATCTCCAGGTCCCTCACCCAGAGTCAACAGCAGCATTGTGTGCCCAGTTCCTTTTGCCCCTGCCACAGGGCACCGCTCTCCAGGTCATCTGCCTGAGAGCAACCAGATACCTGCATCTATCACAGCCCCCAAGTCAGGTCTCCTGCGAGCAAGCTCCTCACAGTGTTCCACTCTCCTTCTCCTGTTTAGAAAAGGTCTCTCCAGGACCAACCCCTTGTTATGGATGTCCTCATATCAAGGGCTCCCTGCAGCATTCCCATTCCCCAAGCTTCCTTGCCTATGAGTCCTATGCTTGCTCAGGGCACGTCCCGGGTTTGGCCTTCCCTGACCAAGCTGGAGCTTCCCCTTTTGTGTAGGGGTCACTGTCCAAGCCTTCCGCTGGTCAGGGGTTCCCAGCAGTTCTGCTCCAGTTCTCCTCACAACTCAGCTCTCTCTCACAGGGCTCCTCTAGCTCTGGCCCAAGCAACTCTTGCCAGTGCTCCCTGTCTCTGTCTAAGCCTCAGGCAGCTCTCACCCGTCCCTCCTGTTTCTGACTGTGCTCTCCAGGTCTCGGACAGCTCTCAACCACCAATCTCCTCACTTCAGGACCCAGCTGCCCTCTTTTAAGCCCAACTGGGAGTCAGTTGACCAGTCACAGGTGCACTGGCCTCTTGCAAGGCCAGTGTCACCCTGTGACACTGTCCATCTCCTGTCAATGCCAGGTTGTTCCCTACAGGAGATTTTCTAGTCCATTGTCCAGTCTAACTGTAAAGGTTTCCAGCAATGGGGCTTTCTCCACATCCCCTGGGAGACTCTTCTGCAACTGACTGGAGTGGAAGAAGGTAGTTATTGTGTATTACAAATGTTTTCTTACATATTTCTCTCTGAAAAGCAACCTATAAACAGCAGCATACGAATCCTAACAGGAACTCCCCGTGCTGTATGCTAGACGCTTTCCAGTTCTTTTCCACATGAGTACAAAGATTCCTCCTTCGAATGGGGGTCCGTCTTCCTGCTTCACACCCCTGCCCCATTTTGTGGCAGTTAATGAAGAGCCAGATCAGCCCAACAGACTACAATTTTATGTCCCTATCCTGAGTCTGAACCCTGTAGTGGCATGTCAGAAATTGCTTAGATCAAAAAGCCAATGTAGTTGGCTCTCCATCCCTGTCACCAGTCAGCGTCCTGCCCTTCCACTGTGCCTGGCCAGCACATAGCTGCAGCTCCTCCTTACACCCACTGGCAATGCTGCAACCTCTACTGTCCAGAGATTGGACAGTAGCTTTTCTGAGGTCCCCTTTGCTGCTCCTGCCTCCACCACCCATCCACCTGCCTCATTCCTCACCTACCTCTCCCATGCTGCTCTGCCTGTTCTCCCTTGATGCCCAGGACCCCACATCCCAGCTGCCACCATGTACTTGACCCTTACTCCTTCAGGCTATACCCCCAACTACCACATATTCCTGCCCCTTTGCTCATGAATTAAGGTGTGAGAGTTAACATTCCGTTTCTTTTCTACTCAAAAAGACCTGCAGTGTCCTCTAAAATCCCTGCCCTTGAGGCCCAGGATTCACAGGCCTGCTGGCGAACATGGCCCTGTGCAGAAAGAAGCTTTAGCAGAGCTGTGTTAATGCCTCTTTTCCTCCCCTTGGCATGGTCCCTGATGGTGAGCGCCTCCCCAGGCTTGTTGTTGCCAATATTACCAGATTCCTCAGCACCAGATTCTGTTTCTTCTGGCTGCTTCCTCTTCTGGGCTTTGGCTGGACTAAGTTTCTGGCCTTTGGCTCGCCCGTCCCTGCAAAAAGAACAATGTCTGGAGGCAGTTCATACGCAACCTTCCTACCCAGGTCCCTGTGCTGGGGACTCTGGAGCAGACACAAAACCCTATTATGCTGGGGGAAGCAGAAAGGCCAAGTACCCGTCAACATCTGCAAAAAGAGAGGGTAGTGGTTGACGTCTCCCATGTTTTTGAAGCTGCACATTGGCTGGCAGTGCACCAACACAACAGTGGTGTTGACTTCTTGGGAATGTATGTGTCCAATGAGGTGCAATTAGTCATGCTGGCTGCCACTAGAGAATAGGGATCAGGGAGAAAGACTGAATTACCCCACCAGGATTCAGGCACTAGGACTAATCAGTGAATGGATTATGAGTTTTACAAAATGCTCTGTGACACTGGAAAACCTCAGCATTGGAGGTTTGAACAGTGATTTTGTGAAAACGGTCCAACATCATACATACATATCATAAAATGTTGTGGGGCTTTTGTTTGAAAGTGGGATCATTTCTGAGGGAACGTGGACCCAATTTAACTCAAAAATGGTCCTATTCGGTGAAAAACAATCTTGAAATTTTCAAAATATTCTTTGGATGAAAATCAGTTTTGACCATTTGACCAGTTTTGACCAGACTAGGGACCGAATGGCTAGGCAGCAGTTCTGCGGAAAAGGACCTAGGGGTGACAGTGGACGAGAAGCTGGATATGAGTCAGCAGTGTGCCCTTGTTGCCAAGAAGGCCAATGACATTTTGGGATGTATAAGTAGGGGCATAGCGAGCAGATCGAGGGACGTGATCGTTCCCCTCTATTTGACATTGGTGAGGCCTCATCTGGAGTACTGTGTCCAGTTTTGGGCCCCATACTTCAAGAAGGATGTGGATAAATTGGAGAGAGTCCAGCGAAGGGCAACAAAAATGATTAGGGGACTGGAACACATGAGTTATGAGGAGAGGCTGAGGGAGCTGGGATTGTTTAGCCTGCAGAAGAGAAGAATGAGGGGGGATTTGATAGCTGCTTTCAACTACCTGAAAGGGGGTTCCAAAGAGGATGGCTCTAGACTGTTCTCAATGGTAGCAGATGACAGAACGAGGAGTAATGGTCTCAAGTTGCAGTGGGGGAGGTTTAGATTGGATATTAGGAAAAACTTTTTCACTAAGAGGGTGGTGAAACACTGGAATGCGTTACCTAGGGAGGTGGTAGAATCTCCTTCCTTAGAGGTTTTTAAGGTCAGGCTTGACAAAGCCCTGGCTGGGATGATTTAACTGGGAATTGGTCCTGCTTCGAGCAGGGGGTTGGACTAGATGACCTTCTGGGGTCCCTTCCAACCCTGATATTCTATGATTCTATGATTTCTCCAAAACTCAAGGCATTTTCCAGGCATGAAAAAAAAATTGTAAATATTTTCATGAAAAGTTTTGATTCTAAACATCCATAGTTTCACTCCTTTCTTCTATCCGCTTTCATTTGCTCTTAAGTTTTCCTGTTATCTCAAGCACTGCCCTCAGGCCTGACAGAAGTCCTCCTTGGAGGTGGCATCCAACTTTCTCTTCACAGTAACTGGGGGGAAGGAGGAGGATGGGAGGAACCTATATCTTAGAGTTAAGCTGACACCAAACAGGGGCAGTGATCTACAGCTGATCCTCTATTTCAAGTGTTCTCAAACTGGGGGTTACGGGGTTATTACATGGGGGGGTCACAAGCTGTCAGCCTCCACCCCAAACCCTGCTTCACCTCCACCATTTATAACAGTGTTAAATATTTTAAAAAAATGTTTTTAATTTATAAGGGGGTGGGTCTCACTTAGAGGCTTGCTTCTGTGAAAGGGGTCACCAATACAAAAGTTTGAGACACACTGCTCTATTCGGTCAGGAGAGTGTCTACCTTTGAGTGTTCTTCCCATGTTCCCGGAATCCCTTAGCAAATGGGTTGTTGTCAATCTTGAGTTTTGTGATCTACAAGTAGACATGAGATCCAGTATTAGAATGCGCAGCTGCCCATGGTGCCATGTTTGTTTTGTACCACTCTGAAGCAAAATCCCTGGCACTAACAGCTGCTCTATGGATAAATATCTATCCTGTGGTCTCCATCTGAGTGCCTCGCAGCTTTCCTGTATTTATCCTCACAACAACCCGCTTTACAGAAGGGGAACTCAAGTGTGGAGAGAATAAGTGACTTGGGCAAGTTCACACAGGAAGTCTGTGGCAGAGCAGGCAACTGAATCTGGATCTCCCAGGTGCCAGATGAGTGCCTACCCACTGGTTTATCTTTTCTCTCCACATTAATTTAAAATTTAATTTCAATTTCAAATTCAATTTAAGCAGCAATAAAGGCCCCACTTTAAGTCGTCAGATACAATAAATTCAGAGTCTGCAAAGTACTAAAACACCAGCGCTAGAGATCCATGCAATACTGTACTCAAATTGCTGGAGAAATGTCCCTCCATCTCCAGCTGATAGAGATTTCTCTACAGGAGGTGCACAGGTGACAAGGGGTGACAGGGGTACTTATGGGCCACAAAGGGCAATGGAGGATCTTTTCGCTTGGGAGCAGGTTCTGGTGTTAGGGACAGGGTATTTCCGAGGGAGCGGAAGGCTGGTCTGCTACACTCTACCTGTTCATTTTGGTAGGCAGTGACAGAGGTGAAGACAGTCTCAGGGAAGCTGAACATCTGGAAGATGCTCCAGCGGGCACTGAACAGGTCGTCTGCCTGAACGATGTGGAAGCGAGGCTTGTAGCGGTGCATGGAGTGAAGGATGATCTGGTGGAGAGGGAGAGAGGAAGAATTCCATTTGCAGCTTGGCTCAGTAGGCTCGCTATTACCATATTCTGTAGTTGCCAAGCACCCCTCAACAGTGACCAAGTCTTCTCTGTGATCATTCAAGCTCCATCGGTCTTTAGTCATGGATGTTTTCTGAGGGAACCCAGGAACTGGGGTCTCCTCGGATATTCCAGCATGTGGCAGCATAAACCGAGCCCATCTCTGGAAGCTGGTGAAAGGGGGAATATTGCACATTCTGAGTAGGGTGCCTCCATCTTCTAGTTGCACGACTAGGGCAATAAACCTCGTGGACTTGCAGTGGGGGTAACAGAGTGTGGAAGGAAAGAAGTTTTAGCTTTCCTCCACTTGACCTGCTACCATATCCTGAGTCAATGCTTTGAGTCATCAAGAGCCACCAAACCTATGGGGCTACAGTCAGTAGGCTGAAGAGTCTGTACTGCCTACAGATACCCTGGCCCTGCAGCACAAACCCTCCCACAGAGATGTCATACTGCCCATTTCCCACGTGTGCAAAGGGAGTTTTCACGTAAGTTTCCAAATCACGTAATCTCTCATGACACCGACATTCTATTTGGAACCGAATCCCCCTTCCCGCAAATGCCGAGATAACAAGTTCCAGGGAGCAGAGACAAACCCAGCTCCCATCTTACGTGTCCATGTTGATCCAGGGTATTGTTGGTGAGCTTCAGCTTTTGGAAGGAGACAGGTTCTTTCATCCAGTGGCTGCCGGGAGCTGGAGAGTCTGGATGGATGTATGTACGGCAGGGGAGCTGTGGCTCTGCTTTTCCAGCGACTTCCCACTGATCCTTATTCCACTGGGGAAGGCAAAGCAGGAAATTCCGTATCAAAGCAACCATGACTCCAGCGCCTTTGCTTCAATGCTTAAGGCTGCGGAGCAGCGGTGTCCAAACTTTTCCTGTCATGCCCCTCCCACCAGTAATGGAGTCTGTCCGCATCTCGCCTCCATTATTGCACAGCCAAGGCTTCCTCAGCAGAGGAACTTGGGCTGAAGGCAGAGCTGGCGGGGGTGGGTGGGTGGCATAGCTCAGTGGTTTGAGCGTTGGCCTGCTAAACCCAGGGTTGTGAGTTCAATCCTTGAGGGGGCCATTTAGGGATCTGGGGCAAACATTGGGGATTGGTCCTGCTTTGAGCAGGGGGTTGGACTAGATGACCCCCTGAGGTCCCTTCCAACCCGGATATTCTATGATTCTATGAAATGGGGACGAGGAAGAGCTGGCCTGGGGGCAGAGAGGGAATGAGGGCTAGGCTGGGGGCAGAGCGGAGCTACGCTGCAGGTGGGGCCTGAACAGAGCCGTGGCTGGGGCGGAGTGGGGCTTGGTGGCACTCCCCTCCCTGCCCCCCATGGGGGTTGGGCATGGGCCTCGCCGTGTACCCCGCTGAATGTTGCTGGAATATGCCTCCTATGGCGGTGCACCCCACAGTTTGGGGACCACTGCTGTGGAGATCTCTGACACTGGAGCGTGACTGACTGCTGTCACAGAGGCACTATATAATGCTCCCATGTCAGTGTCCAAGTTTAGGCCCCAGTTGCTCGCTCGCTCTCTCTCTCCTACCTTCAAAGCACTTTGCAAACATTAAGTAACTAACAGCTGCATGGTTATTGTGTCTGTGATTCAAAATGAAATTTGCAGAGTTTACAAATTTAAAAAAAAGGTTATTTTTCTAGCAGCTAGCTGAATCTAGCTGCAGTGCTGACAAATGGTGGCTGATTCAAAGAGGAGCATAAATCCTCCAGAGACCATCTAATGTGCAGTGCTCTGTGGGTCATTTATTCCTAACCCGGGCTGGTGAGCAACTAGTGCTTGGAGCATACAGATGGATTTGTTCTGTGCAGGGGGCCAGGACACAAGCCCCATTTAAGATGTATGATGGCTTCAGTGGTGCCTAGGCTTTACACTGCAGAGGGGTTGATTTCACTAAGCAGAAAGAGCAGACAGAATAACTTTTTAAAAGTATTTACCTTGTACCTGAAGTTGTCCATCGGCACAAAATCCACCAGCATGAGGTACTTAGCATAAGGGATCAAGCCAGTGACTTTGACTTTGCACTGCGGAAACATTCGTCTGAAGAAGAAATAAATTCGACATTATAAAAACTATTTGGGTTTCCTTTAATGGTCCAGTCAGGTATTAGGTCTTGGTTGCTCTCTGTCAGGTAAACTGCTGGTGAGAACAGCACTAGTGGAGCTGTGAGCATTTTTACCAGCCTATTGTCTAATCCAGCTCCGAGCAGGTCTAGATGACACAGTGGTTAAAAGGCCAGCAGTTGCAGGCGGCCTGTCTATTCTAGTGCTCCTACTGTTACAACCCCCATAATGTAGCAGTGGGAAATTTAAGAACAAGTTAGTGTAGCCCAGGTTTCAGGCTTACACTGTTTCTAGTCCTGGTGCAACTGTAGCAGAGATGGAAAACAGCTTAGAAACAGTTCTGTGTAGGTGGCACCCATTTGAAAATCTATCTAGCTCTCTCCTAGCAAGTCCCCACCACCTCCATTCCTCTTTGTGACCCTGAAAGAGTCTTTAGCCCCTAGGCTGTAAGGACTTGTCTCCCAGCTCTCCCTACCCACTGAAGATCCTGTGTCAGGTCTCAGAGGCTCTGGCACCCTCTCTGCTGGCTTCTCCTTGCACAATGAATTAAAATTCCACATACTCTAGCTGTAAGCTCCAGAATGTATCATGCACTCCAGGGCGTGCAGGATTTCAATTTAAGAGCAGCCCGGGCCCCAGATCCTGTCTTTTCCTTGCCTTGTTCTTGTTCACAGTCACAGAACGAATGCCATACATTCAGCTCTCATCTTCCTTTGCAGTGTCCATCTTGAGTGCCAAGTCCCCAAGCTGGCCATCAAGAACATCCCAAATCTTTAGTCTATCAACGAGCCCCAGATTAGCTTTTTGTCTATTATATTCAAATGATTTGCCTGCAATGCAGCATCAATATGTGCTCATGAGGCAAGTGGGATCTAATACGCAATCCTTGTGTGCCAGTTTCACAGCAACGGGGAGGGAACGCTGAAACTGCTACCTACAGGAGCTACCGAAAAGGGTTTTTCAGGGCACCAGGCCATTTTTCAGGGCTGAGCCCTGGCACCTCTAGGCTTGGCAGTTCATACCCCTGGCATCTCTGGGCTTGTCGCATCAGTTATAAAAATAAAAAATTGCTTGAGCCCCAGCACCTCTTTCATTAAAAAATTAACCACTGGCACCAGATGCTCAGTGACCTGGATGATATTCCTAATTCAGAGTTTATGAGCCTTCAGTAAACCCTGATGCTGCACTTGTTCTGCAAGGAACTGGGAAAGGGAAGGAGAAGGGTAACAATATAATCGGCTTAAAAAGCAACCGAAGAGTGGCCTTTCCAAAAGTGACATCGTAGGAAAGCTCTGGAATGCAGTTTGCAGGGAGAGGGCATATGCTGCTTTCTGGCCTTCCTTACCTGCCAGACTTGGTGATGATCATCTCAGTTCCTACTTGATGAAACTGCACCCAGAGGTCCATGTCTTCTAGGGTAACCACAATGGAGCTCTGAGGGTAAGACTCCAGGCTGGAGGAAGGAAGTGCCTCACACTGAGCTTTCACATCTACCAGGAGAGAGTAAAGAGGATACCTCAGACAGTGAGGAGGAAAGTCAACATGAAATAGCACCATAATGCTTCAGGAGACACAGCTTTGGGAATCAGCATCAATACCAGTTCCTCTCAGTGTCAGTGCCTGAAAATGTCCAGTTGCAGAGTTTCTCATGCTGATGTAGTAGACTCATCCAGTGTACGTCGTCACCACTCCACCTAGTGACTGGCCTCCCAGAACTATTCAACCACTTCTATATCACAGCTTATGGAGCTTTCCTTTAGTTCCGATAGTAGAAACCTATGTTTTTAGTGCTGTAGATGCCTGGTTTATTCCCACTAACAACGGTGGAGTCTCTGTGTGGTGTGTGGTCACAATGGGCTACACTGAGATAACTTGCCTGCAAAGACCTTTGGCTATCCTGGCTCAGTAAACAGACAGGTTGCCTGTTGAAGTTGTTTTTCAGGGGGCAATATCCTCGTTGGTCAAGATTTAGGCTCCGTACATTGGGGTAGTCAATTGGCAAACTGCAGGCCAAATCCAGACCACCAGATGCTATAATGCATTCATTTGAGTATATTATGCAAAATATTTTTATTTATTTGTTTATTTATTTATTTACTTATTCTTACCTTTATTGTTATTGCCATGTGAAAAATGTTTCTCTAGAGTCTGGACCTTGACAATACTTGGACCAAGAAATCTGGACCTTGACAAGAAATAATTGACTACCCCTGCCGTACATCATGCTAAGTTTACTTGTTCTATTCAGTACTCAGACGGGGATCCACAATGCTGTACATTTCACTCTACCAGTGTTCTTATGTTCTTGCGAATACAGACTAACACGGCTGTTACTCTGAAATATGTAATCACGGTCACACAAAATATTTTATAGAGAGATAGTAAATTGAAAACTACGAAAAATGGGAAGATTTTAAGTGGCATGGAGGGGAAGGGGAGAGAATGCTGGATCAACGGGGCAGCACAAGTGACATAAGCAATCCCAGAGGACAGTGAAAAAAGGACAGATAGAAGAGCCAAACCTGAGGAATGAAGTTGGTAGATAGACAAGAGATCAGAAAGGGAGGGCGGAGCTAGACCATGGAAGGCCATTTTGAAATGTATTTGCTAGGGCTAGGAAGTCAATTAAAAGGGTGGAGAATGGTCCCATGTGCAATACAACTTCAACCATGCCAGGGGAGTCATTCGCAATATGACTCCATTTTATAGTGCAGTCAGGGATTAACTATGTTCCTGAGCCATATGGACCTCTGAGCAGGCATCTATCCCACAGATGGGATCCTATTCTTACAGAAAATTTTAAATTCAGGTGAGTGACAAGAAAGCCAGAGATATGGGACTTCACAGAGACTGAGAGGCAGTCAAATAGGCAAGAAGCAAAGGGATCACTAAGTAATTCCCTTTGAATTTTTTTAATAGAGATCTCAAATCATGCAAACACTTTTGGGAAGGTATGGCACAACTCATATTTTCAGAGAGACAAAAAGTTGGTTGCTTTTTCCCTTCCTATATTTCAGCCCAAACACCTGGGAGAGCATGTCTGGACCTGATGGTTTCCCCCGTAAAGTAACTTTGGGATGTGAAAGGTCTTTTTGCTCTTTGCAGAAGTGCTAGTTTACCTTCTAAATTATATGCACCTCATGGCTAGTTTTTGGATGAAGGCATGTTTTGCTCAGTATTTGTAGACTGTGGGAAAATAAAGCTCACTTGCTTGCCATGAAATGAAATTTTAATTTTTCACCATAACCTTGTTTCATTTGGGGATGTTCTCCCCACACTGGTCTGACATACACTCTAATTCCTGTTGTTCTGAGGGACCTGGTAATGACACAATAGAGCCCAATATTGTTAGGGAATGTTTTGGTCTTGCAGAGTATAGCGAATTCAACTGTGCTTTAAACTTTGTTCCTGAACTGTGTAACAACCCTAAGTACAAGGCTGTCGCAGAGTTTGGAAACAGTTAAAACATGATTCAGCCCCTTTACACTATAAGACCAAAATACGTTTTAGTCATGTCAAAGGCTACTGTGGTGAAATGTGATCCCCCATCACAGTAATTATAAATGTTATTAAAGCTAATGTTAAAGTTATATAATACACAGGTTAATACACTGTAGACAGGATCACTAATGCTATCTGATGAAGTCTGGACCCAAAGCCCAATTCCATTCCTTGGTCTAAAACCTGACCACACTGAAGTTAGTGGCAAAACCCCACTGGTTTCTGGCGGGTCAGGGTTTGGCCCATGGTCTTATGATAATGTTGGTATTAATCAAATATCTGTGACTCTTCATTTGAAGGTATTCAGAACAGCAATGCTGTTATCAGGTTAACAAAAGCAGGTCCACTTTTCCTTAACAGAGAGTGATACATTATCAGCCATCCACAGCCATTTATTTTAACAGAGGATTGTCTCAGCCTGCATCAGGTCCTATATAGAAACAAGGGAACTTATCACCTCATTACAACTTTCCCGAGCAACATCTTTAAACAAATACACATGGAAAGTAGCCAATTATTTCCAGGGAAAGCAGACCCTTTTCAGGATACATCTTTCCATGCAAGAAGTCCAGTACAAACTAAACAGGTTGTTTCCACAAGATTAGGATACAAACACCATTTAAAAACAATTCTGACAGTTTGCAAAGGCCTTTAGGTGTTTAAAAAAAAAAAGAAAAAGGGCCCTCCACCCTTAGACTTTTTCTGCTTTGATCCAACATTAATGAACTGGCTAAGAAGTGACACCTAATTGGCTCACTAACATTAGCCTGTTAACATCTTCTTACTAAGGCTTTTCTCATATCCTCTAGCAGAGACATGAAAGCTGCAATGAGATTGTGCATTTTGTTGTTCAGTGCAGAGCACATATCAAAAGGAATTACAATAAAATTGGGCTGATTTTCAACAAGCCACTGTCCAGAAACAGATACGTGCAAACAGATTTGATTGAATTTATAGATTACAAATGATAGGTAATAATAATTCCTTTCCCCAACTGTATTCTACAGTTAGCATTTTTGTAAACAAATTCAAGACCAGCAAATGAGATACTGGGAAAAATTCTGGAAGTCCTTACTCATGGAAGACATATGGTGAAGTCAATGGGAATTAAACTCAGTGAGAGTTTTGCCTCAATAACTATTGAATTAAAAAACAAATACAGATCTCAGAATCAGGCTCCATAGGAATGAACCCACAATGAGTGAAATACTGTAGAAAACAGCAGCAAGGCCATATTTATAATCAGCAGTGGGGCAAAGATTTTAAAAGGTAAAACATTATTTTGGTGTCTCAATTTTTGGGTGCCCAAACTTGAGATACCTGAAAGGGGCAGGAGTTTCAGAGACAGGGTGGGTCTGTGCTTGGTTCTGGATCTGAATCATGATAAATTCTACTGATGGATCCACATAGTGACCCAGTGGGGCTCCACACAAGCACAGGGGTCTGCTGATGCAGAGCTATTTGCAGGATCTAGCCTCCAGTCTGATTTTGCAAAACCAAAGCCACCATGTTTTTGCCCATCTCTAATCAGCAAACAGCCAAACGTTTATTTCCCTTCTGACCATGCCTTGATACTGGAATGGAACCATCTTGTGGAAAGGTTTGACACACTGCTCTAATAAATTGGTTAGTCTCTAAGGTGCCACAAGTCCTCCTTTTCTTTTTGCGAATACAGACTAACACGGCTGCTACTCTGAAACTGTTCAAATAGTAACTTGCAAGTGCAAGGGCCATATGGGACCAGCTCAGCTCATAACCTTAAAAAGAAACTTTCTCGCTCATGGGGGGATGCTTAGTTCATATTTGTAAAGTGCTTTGAGATTTGTGGATGGAAGATTCTAGAGAAGTGTGCCAGAAAGTAATCCAGCCTTCTTCAGTGAATCCCCTAAACATGCCACAGTGCTGAGCTACTGGAAGGTTTGTGGTGGATTTCCTGTGACATGTATAGGACAGGGTCTGCGTGCCCTGAAAATCTCCAGTAAGACACAGGATAAGGATTTCTTCTCCAATGACCATATCTGTGAAAGAAATCTTGTCAATAATTCTGACCCCCCAAAAGGCTCCCAGGCTTGTAAATGACAATAGAAACACCCCATTCATTAAGTGGGAGAGCTCTCAATCTCCTGGAATTGCAATGCTTTTGGCAAAAACTCGGGAGAGTGGAAGGTTCATCACAGTTTATCCAGTCCCACATTGAGTGTTTCATAAGTGCTATGGCTTTATTTCTCACTGGTCATCAGGACTGTTTCTGATTTCTAGTGCAGTGTGATACAAAGAATTATATGAGAAAATAATTTATTTTTTTAAAATTGGAACCCTTAGCTAGATACAATGGTATAAGATAGACTATTCCCTTCATTCTACATCCAATATCTGTAAAGTCAAAGTCCTGCTAGATGTAGCAGAAATCACTATTATACTCCAATATTAATTACAATGCGGATTTTTAAAAAACAGCTACGGTTGAGATGAAAATTATTTGAGTCACATATCTACCTAAGCTCTTCCAAATGAATCAGCACAGTGTGGGGGTGGGGAAGGGAAGCAGAGGATAGCTAGCCTTTTGAAACGTGTACATGAAATGCGTACACCAAAGGGGTAAATGATCTGCAGCCCTCATCCAAAGTGCAGAACCTTAGGTCTACATTCATTTGGGTCCCAGTTACATCACTGAATGGAGTTCTCTCTGGATTGACACTAGTGTAACTGAGATCAGAATCTGACCCTTGTTCTCCCAGTGCTAACCCGCCATTACACACAATCTGTTTACATCACAATTAGAGAGATTTTACGTGGTGTTGTTAAAAAGGACTGATGAACAGAAATAAAAAAAGTACGTAAATAAAAATCCTTGGCAATCAATACAAGAAACAACATGTTGCCCCCCAGGGAATGAAAGCTTATGGAGATCATGACATATGCCTGCCTGGTGCTTTCATTCTTGGAAGGCAGAGAAAATCCAAAACCAAGCTGACTGTGTAATACAAATCAGAAATGTCTTTATCCCCTTAACAACATAATATACAAATATTTTAGATTTCTATCGGGCCTTTCATCCCAAAGGAACCCAAGGTGTTTCACAAACCGGACACACAGCATCAGCAGCCCTCTGCATATGCTCACACTGTACAAGTCAATGGTGACTGGGGAATTTTGGGCAAAGACATTGAGGCAAATCCCTACTAGTCTTACAAAAAGTGACAGGAGATCTCAAATGTCCACAGGGAGCAGACATAACCTCAGTTTGTCCTCTGCTCCTGTGGGATGGTTTAGAAAACTCAATGTTACCCACAAATGCTGATGACCCAGTGAGTAATGCTTCTTCCCCTCCATCTAAAAAAAATTGTAGCCCACCTCTACCACAATTGTAGATCCACCCCGCACACTAAGACATGGAAGAGTCACCTACCAGGTAAAGCTTGCATTTTTCCATGTACTGTGAAGCCAGAGAAGTTGTGAAAGTCACTGTAGGAGAGAGATCCACCAGAACTCTTATATCATGAAAACCAAAACAGTCCAGTTCAAAATCAGAAGGCTTGATTTCCCAAAGAAAGCGAGCACCCTTCTGTGATCCAGTGTCAAGAGTGACTGGGGCTAGGATGGGACTCCAAGCTAAGCTAGCCAAGGTGAGTTCCTGTTTTATGAAGGCTAATGAGCAGGGAGGAGCTTCTCCCCAGGGCTGTCCCCTTGCAGTCCTTTGATGTCCAAAGGGACAAAGAGAGGAAGGATTTGCAGCAATGGCTGGGGCTGAGGGAAGAAAATCAAAGAGAATTAACATGGCTTTGACATACAGGAAACCCTACAGGGGAAATGCACCTTGATTTACTGCTAACACACTTTTAAACAAATAGAGACAAGACCAAAAATGCCAGCTGAAGATGTACCTACAAAAAATAACTTAATTGCAGACAACAGAGGAGATTTCCCTCTGGCAGTTTTGGGGTTTTGATCAAACTTTCATTTCCCAAACAGATTTCTGCATTCGGTTTCGTTTAACTGTTGAAACTGTGGACTGTATCAATTCAGGAAGACAATGATTTTTAAAATGCTGATTCCCCTAAGATGAATGAAATAACTGTCTGATGTAACCTTTCACTCTCATAACACATTACTGAAATATCCCTTTTCTTTTGTCAGTCGAGGTCTTCAACCCCATTGGTATTTGACCTCAGCAGAAATTCAAGGGAACACCAAAGCGTTACCTACTGACTATATCTGTCCCTTCAACAGGGCTCGGCAATATAATTTATTTTCTTTTTTATCACATCAATTTTCTATTGCATTGTACCCATTGATACAACAGAAATGTATTCTCTTTGGACAAATCCTGACGCTCTCACTACACTCAAAGGTTTTGCTGGCACACCTCTGTTGGTCAGGAGTATGGTTTTTTTTGCTGACATAGGTATGCTGGCAAAAATGTGGAGTCGGCTATACTAGCAAAAAAGTCCTTTTGTCTGTATAGTGCGTATTGCTTGGTGAACTAGTATAAGTTTACTGGCAAAAGGAATATTTTGCTGGTATTAACTGCATCTCTATGTGAGCAAGGCAATATCTTTTCCTGAACCAACTTCTGTTGGTGAGAGAGACAAGCTGTGTGTAAGCTCGAAAGCTGGTCTCTCACTAACAGAAGTCGGTCCAATAAAAGATATTACCTCGCCCACCTTGTCTCTCTAATGTCGTGGGATCAACACGACTACAACAATTCTACACCAGGGTAACCTTTTAAATGTAGACAATACAAGATCCAGTGTTTGTATTCATTCAGTCACTGAATTCAAGGCTGAGTAGAAACTAATGACTTCAAGTTTGGCCCTTAATGAGTTTATCCTGAGAGTGTGACCAATAACATTTGTTCTTACAAGTGCTAAGAGATGGCTAATCAATTCTCATTCTTCAAGACATAAACTGACCACCACACAGCCAAGAAAGGGATTTCTTTGCATCCATGTACAGCATTGCATTATTGGCTATGTATATTAGGGGCTAAGGGTGGAGGCTCAAATACTGATCACTGTCAAGGCCGGATATTCGTCTTGATGGACCAGAGTCTGATTCCATTGGCAAACTCTTGTGTTCCAATCTTCTATTAATTTCAAATGGCATGATTAGATTGCTGTAGCTGATTTAGGGTCTGATCCTTCTCCCTCTGAAATAGACACAAGTTTTGTCACTGACTTTAATGGCAGCAGGACCAGACCTTTAGTTTGGCGCATGAAATACATATTTTTAACATGCCTATTCCTTTATTGGGCTTTTGTTTAAAGTGGATGTTAGCATAGTTAATATTAATTCAGAAATAAATTAAATCGTGATAAAAGATACCTTCAGCAATAGTAGTTAGGAGCCTGAGATTACTTATCTTTGAACCCCAGTATGCCACTCCCCTCCTCTCAGTTTATTTACACTTATCTCAGTCACACACACCAAGACTAGATCTCAGGATGTAACCAGCGCCTGCTCTGGTTTTAATAAAAGGGATTTTTCTCTTCTCCTTTATTGCAACTCATTGTCATCTGCAGTAACTTGGCTGTGGTAGGTAGGTCCTTCTACCCCAACACAGCACTAATGATATGAATGGATCCAAATCTTGAACATTCTGTAGGGATGAAAATCCAAACTCTTATTACCACAGGGCCAAATCCTGAGACCCTTACACTCAGACAAAATTCCCCAGTGATTCCTGAGTAAACACTGAATCAAGGCCTCAGGATTTGGCCCAGAAAGCGTTCAAATAGCATCATTTGCAGTCCACTTCTGTAATCACTACCCCATTGCCCAAGACCAGCGTATTGTGCTTTGCATTGCTGAAAACTGGACAGCACTGGTAATGGTGTCTTTCTGTTTCTGTGGGTTGAGACTGAAAATGTTGCTCCTTGCCTCACTTTATCTAAGGGCTGGAAATAAAAATATATAACCCCACCCTAGACCCCAGTTCCTGCACTGGTAAGCCCAGGAACCTTCCTCTTGTTTCTGCTACATACGGGGAATTTTAACACACTGGAGCTGAGGTGCCCAAGAATGTGCTAGGCTGATGGGGGATTTCTATTCTCATGGGAGTGTGGGCCATCGCTAGGAGCTCACTGCACTCTGGGGCATCCTAGTCCTGAAGGGGTAATGTGCCAGCCCTTAGCACAGTGAGATCAAGAAGAATGTTTTTTGAGTAGTTGTAGAGTGACAGGTTACTGACGCCTGGGAAAACTTCACCTGAGGAGGATTTTTGTGGGAAGGGTTAGTTTACTGGTCAGGTCCCTTGAAGAACCAGGAGCAATCTACCTGACTGCCCCTTAAGATGGGGGCGGGAGGATGTCAAACAGAAGACCACAGGTTTTTCCCCTGCACAGGACAGCTAGGGACATCTCTAGAATTGGGGAGCTCAGCCCTTTAAAGGGAGGTTACTGTTTGGCAGTGGAAAGAAGGTCCTATGGGGAAGGAGAGTCAACTTGGTTTTGGGAAAAGGAAGGATGACCTTGGGGTAAAGGCAATGGATGGGGGGGGCACAAGATTTGGGGCCTATTCCTAGGGTGAGGCTTGGTCTACACTACTAACTTCTATTGGTATAACTGAGTGATGTAATTATACTGACCTAATCCCCCCGTCCCATGTAGACATAGCTACTGCCTCTCGGCACAAGTGAAGATCTCCCGCCTCAGCTCCAGCTGTGCCGTTGCAGTGCTGCAGGTGTAGACAAGCCCTAAGAGGCACAGATGTTGCAAAGCTGTTCAGGATAAGGGACTTGCATTGGCTCTGATTTCTTTGGTAAGCGGTGGTCCCCTTGTTCTCATCCTGTCATAGGGAAGAGGGCATATTATCTCCTGAAATCTAGGCAAAGGTGATGAGAGCATGGAAAATAAACCAAATAGACAGGTAATGACAAGAGTGGGTCCCTCACCCTGTATAGGCTGACTGTGGCTCCTGAGGCTCTGGATAGAAGCAGCTTTGGGACAAGGAACAACAGAGACTCCTCAATTGTATGTTAAAAAGAACATGAAGAAGATCTGAAGACTTCAGTTCTTCCAGCCCCAGTGCCACAGCAGCAAGCAGAACAGTACTGAAAATGACTCTTGTTGCTCTCCCCACTGATAAGGGGGAAGCAGCCACTGAATCCTCCTTTGTCAGCCCTGTTTTTCTAGTGACACTTTTTCTGCCATAGAAAGGCATATGAGGGCCGTAACCAGAGGATATGTCTACACTGCAATAAAAGACCCACAGACATGGCTGCAGCTGGCCCAGATCAGCTGACTTGGGCTCATGGGGCTCGGGCTGTGGGGCTGTACAATTGCAGTGTAGACTGCCCGAGCCTGGGCACTGATAATCTGGGAAGGGGGAGCGTCGCAGAGCCCAAACTCCAGCATGAACCCAAACATCTACACTGCAATTTTTCGCTCCACAGCCCAAGCCCCATGAGCCCAAGTCACTGACTGGGCTCTGAGAGCCTGAGATATGCCATCACTGCAGAAGATGGGAGAAGAAAGAGAAAAGAGGGTCCAGTGGTGAGCTGGACCTCAGTCAACAACTGCACAGCAATAGCTCCACTGGGGATTTCAGACAAGTGCACCACCAGACTGTCCAATGTATCAGGACTTACTGCATACACCAATAAAAGGCATTGCACTATCTCCCTCGTCTGCTTCATCTGGACGCACCGTATTGGTATTTCTGGCAACACATATTTTCTGCAAACGCCCATTCCTTTCATCTCCTCCCAGCTGATTGATGGGGAGGTGGAGTCATTAATTACCAATTACTAGTTAACAGCTAGTGCGCTCTCAGCCATTCTAGGAGATAGAGAGGATTTAAAAAGGGAAGAAAAGTGAACTTGTTATAATTGCTAGAAAGTGTGGCTAATAGCAGCAAAACCCATGAAATTCACCACCGCCAAGGTGGAATTTAACACATTACCCTCTGTCTGTCTGTCCCCAGTGTGCCTCAGGCTGTTCACTGAGAAATCAGATGTGAAGGGCTGGCCTCTAACAATTCATGGGCAAATTGGATGGGTGGGAGGGATGAGGGGGAAGGAGAGGGATGGCTGGGGGTGGGGAAGTGAAAGGTGAAAGTCAGTGACGTGTACAGCTCTGTGCCCAGCACATTTACAGCAGTAGGTAAAGATCATATTGTACCTGACTCTAAACAGGAGCTGCCCCCAGCATCCTGAAGGGAATGAGGAGGGGAAGGCATATGGCATATGCCACTGGATATGGGATGAAGGGGAGGAGCAAACCCAGCATTTATTTTTGTCTCTCCAATGAGCTCTCAGTGCTTTTAACAAAACCACCTTTTTCTGGCCAATTTCATAGCATGTGAAGAGTTTTCAATGACAATTTCAACCCTCTCTCTGCCTTTTAGTAGCTAACACATAGCAGGACTTTGTGCTGAATTGGCCCACATGCATACATGTCACATTCACGACTTCTTTTGAACCACTCACATTCGGTATTGTCACAGTAAAGATCAGTATGTCAGCAACACTGTAGCCTCAGTTGTTGGGGTTGGATCCTATAAGATGCTGAATGGGCTGCACCCCCACTTCTCAGCTGCAGCTCCTAGATCGCAAACACCTACCCAACATCTTCTGTGCCAGTAGGCTTGCCAGGTTCCAAGTTACTGTCAGGAATGTTGAGATGCAATAGACGTTCAGATGAGGAGTAATGATCCTTTTGGGTAGAGGTGGCCTTGAAAGTCACATGTGTTAAACCTTGTCACTGCCATCTCCAGTTCTGCTTGGTAGCCAGAGGTTCCTTAGATATAGGCCCCGGTGTATGCCACAGTTTCATGGCTGTGGAACTGGCTGCAGAGTTATGTGCCGGAACATGAGCCTTCATTTTTGTATTAAAAAAAAGACTGTTTCTAGCCCTCATGGTTCTTAAGAGAATGTTAAAAACATGAACTGGGTGTAACTGAAGCAGCATGGTCTTCCTGAGTCTGCAAGCAGCCTGAAACAATGGCTCAGAGAAGTATGAACTGCAATACATTAATCTCAGTGGGTGTTACTTCTGAAACCTAAAAATAGCAAAGTTGGCATTTTAACTATTAATCATTTTAGCAGGGACTAATGTGCTTATCCCAAACTGCCTCCTATGCTTCCCCAAATGCCAAAAGACCCAGCTGCCTACACCTCTCTTGGCCACCTTTGATATTAGTATTCGCACTGCATGCATGTATCTCTGGAAGAATGAAAATGTGTGGAGGGCCTAGAATTAATGGAATTTAATACAAAATAAACAGCCCGTGCTACTATCCTGACTATTCATTAAAATCGTCCATTACATTTTTTCTAATGAATCAGACACACAATTTCCAGATTGCTATGGAATCCAGAGACATTGACATAAAATTTAGATCCAGCTTGCTGGTGGATACCCAGGGCCCTGATTATGCACACACAGACCCACCAGCAAGGAGAAGCATGCCCGCAAAGACAGAGCACACTGAATCCATTTGCCCCTAGAGGAGGTGGCAGGATTACTCCCTTTTAGGTCTGGAGCAGCAAACAATGGCACTAATGAACACTTCAGTATCTAAGCTAACTAACTAACAGTGTCCTGGCTAGACACTGACTTCAAACATCTCAGAAGGGACCGAGAAAAAAGAAAATGCAAAAATCGCTCTCTAAGCAGAGCAGACGCTTCAGCAAGAAATACATTTAGTGGACTGAGCAGAGAACTGGGAGTGAGGACTGAGAGATTCTATTCCTGATGTTCCCACTGACTCAATCTCATCTTGGGCAAGTTACTTAGGCTCTCTCTAGGGCTTGGTTTCCTCAAACATGGGGACGTGAAGCTAAAATCAACGGATGTCAGTAAAGTGTTTTGAGATCCCCACATGAAGTGCTAGAAAAGTGTAAAGTATTGTTATTATTCAGAAAGACTCCCTGGTGAGCAGAACTTTCCACATGTTGGTTCAAAAAAATCCAATTTCCTCTCATGCTGTAGCATAAGGAAGGGCTTCTTGACAGCTGCTTACTACAGCTCAGGTGATGCAAACTTTTCGTTTGATGATGAGTATTTGCATTTTTTTAAGTGGACAATTTTGGTTGCTATTTCCCGGGAAATCAGCTGTCATACTTAGGTTTGTCGCTTGTTAAACATTCTGTTCAGATGTTCATAGCCCAGACCCATGAGAGAGGCTCAGCAGCAGGCCGGGGTTTGTGGGTCTGCTAAGCCACAAATTGCATTGGTCCCCAAACCATCGAGTGTTCGCAAAAAGCAAAATCACTTTTGGGAAAACAAAACTAGCTGAAAGGGTTAAACACGCTGGTTGGAGATAGCCTGTTGGTAACAGCTCCATGAACTGTGAGGCAGTGTGCTGTGTCCTGGTCACCCCCCTGTTCCCACCCCAGAGGAGGCTGTATTTAAAAGGTGCTGTGTGTAGTTTGGGGTGGACTTTGGGACCGTGGGGTGAAAAGGGCTCATGCAAATGTAGTATAGTATATTACAGTATTAACTTAGGCTTTGCCTCTTCACAGGTTTGTGGATTGAGCTATCTGGCCAAAGAGTTATGCTTGTGAATTGGAGAAATGAAGCTGCTCTTCCCTTCTTTCCCCTACTCATATCCCCCCTCCCATCCCCTCTATAATATGCACTCACTTCTTCCAACTAGCTAGTTAGCATTGAGACAAGAAGGGAAACACTTAACGGCCACTTAACAGGGCAGGCTGAGTTTGTGCTCAAAGGCTACAGTCCAGAGTCAAATGCAAAATTTTGGGGCCTTAGGCTCTTTCAAGTTTTCACAGACTCCTGATGTTAGCTGCACTGTTTTCCTGTCAGCCTATTGTGTTTCCCAGACACTGCTCAGCACTCCGTCCCATTCAAATCCACAAAAACACCTTTTTGAAAGGACTTTACAGCTTGGATGGGACATGACAGCAAAAACAGCTTCACAACACAGCACCAGAGTAACCACAAAGCACAACACAGCAGAGTGCTGCTTTTCTTGCACACTGCATGGGAAAGCACCAGCATATTAGCGCACCTGGGCATTGTACAAGGAAAAGCCAATAACAAAGGAAGAATCCAATCACCTCCAAACCCAGTACACATTCATTTCATAGGGAGAAGGCTGTAGGTTAAAATACACACAAGGAAAAGAGAAGAAACATGGAGAGTATATACAACATGTAACTCAAACACTGAATACTGGGGGTTGAACTAAACCAGGACCCAGATCAAAACAAGCCCTGGGTATGGTTTTGCTGAATAAAAACCCAAACTGACATGGTTTTGCAAAACAAAAGCAGTTTTTAGGTTTTCACCATCTATTCTAAAAAAAAAAAAAAGAAGGGCCAAACTCAGAACGACATACCCTAATCTTTTGGATTTTGGGGGGTTCAGATAAAGTAGGATCCTGATTTTATTTTTGTAAACAAATACGCTGTATTAGATCTATCTTACAAACAAGTACAGAATGAGCCAGAACTTGAACATTTAATCAGCTTACAAATTCATTAGTTTAGCTTCTGACATCAGAGGTGTACATTCACATTATACAATTGTTTCTGTATAAGACTCTACTATATCCCATCAAGGTTACACTCTCATAACATTACATTAATAAACAAAATAAAGGAGTCGATGGGACAACTCACATGCACAATGCTAATGCATATGCTTAAGATTTTGCAGGCATGGAGCGAAAGTTTGCTGGAAGGACTAGGAAGTGCTGTCTACAACATAATTTTATGGACTTACCCCACAATAGCATCATTTTTGGATAAAGACAATCAAGATACCTGGGAAGATTATTAATAAAGCAGACATAAAATTTCAACCAGAAAATAGAATACTTGCGACAGATAACTGAAATACACAATTAAAAAGTAAAAAAAATACAACTGATTAGAAAGTTATGTCTAGCTGGGAAATACTTCATGGAAATTGGTCTTCCCACCCTCTAACACAAACTGGTTATAGTGTGTGTGGCATATGCAAGAAATGGAGGAACTCACACATAATTTCCCCAAATACGAAAAAGAAATTTATGTCCATCTTCCCTCCTTGATTAATTTAATGATCCTACTCATCACCCAAAAAGCAATGGATAACTGACATTTGTAGGGCATTGGTGTAATTTCTTAATCTCCAATAATGTGCTGTCTCGCAGCAAAAGGGAATAATACGAGAATGAAGTCATACACAATGGATTTCGATAGAGGGTACCTGTGATATTATCTCTGTCACTCAGGCTATTTCTACACTTAAAACGCTACAGCGCTGCACTTGCATGGTTATAGCCTTTAGTGCAAACACTCACTACAGTGACAGGAGGAATTCTCCCATCGCTGTAGCTAATCCACCTCCCCAAGAGGCTCTAGCTAGTTTGACAGAAGAATTTTTCCATCAACCTAGCACTGTCTACACTGGGAGTGGGTAGATTTTTCACACTGCTGAGAGACGTAACTATGCCAATGTAAATTTTCAGTGTAGACAAGCCCTCAGGAATTAAATAAAAGTGGCTGCTGTTCTAAGTTTATTGTTATGATGGAATTCTTTTCCCAATATATTTTTTTATTATAAAAAAGAGGGTTCCATTTTTCCTCTTTGTGTATTTATATATGTAATTTATATTTTCTCAGTTAAAAAAAAAGAACAAGGCCTGACTGCATCTACCAAGCTATACAGCCATAGGATACATACACTGTATAAGAAAGGAAGCCATAATTAGATACCCAGAGAGAATACAGGCATTCTACAGGAGGAAAGAGTGAACCCAGGGAGACGGAGGATGTATACAGAATCCACAGAAGAATCCGACCTGAGGGACTGAGTTACAGGACATATATCTGTATCTTTCAGAAGAAGAAACTGAATGCAGAAGTAGACTACAAGGTGCATCCTAGATGACTGGTTCTGAAACTAGGAACAAAAGTTATGATGGGATACATATATTCTATAGGGAAGCTGAAGCCAGTAAAAAAGAGACATAAGATAAGTTCATTGTAGAAAGGAAGAACACTTCAATCAGAGTGGTCTCGCATATATAGTGAAAGAAAAAACCCATTCAGTTAGCTGGAGAGATTCTGAGCTGTATTTTCTCTCACACCAGTTGATCAGCCCCTGGTCGCAAAAATGATGTCTCCATCGGCAACAGAAATTCAGACAGGAATCCCTATGTGTTACCAGGAATGGAAAGTAGAGCCTGTCAGATTTCATGGATTCCTGAGGTCTGGCTGTGGGATCATACAGCCCATGAATTCCTATGCATTTGCATAGCCTTAAATGACTGCTGCTCTGTCTCTTTCATGAAGCAATTTGTTTGTATAGGTTCCCCCCCACCCCATCTTTAGTTAGTAAAGATCCTCATCCTTGTGATCACAGGCCTGGGTGCAAACTCCAGGCAGGAATTGCAGACCTAAGGCTCCCTCCCCCCACTCCAGTATATTGTGAAATGTTTATGACCAGGATCTTATGGCTCTGGAGGTGCTGAATAGCCTGTTTTCTCCAAGTCTCAACTCCTGATGGGCAGCTAGAGACCAACTTTTAGCCGGTTTGGTCCCTAGTTGTGCATTTTATTACCCAGTTTGTCTCTTCAGCTCACATTTGTAAACTCCCGAGTAAATTTCTCCCTGGTTAACACTCTGGAGCTCAAAGAACTTTTCATGTTTTTATTACATCCTTAGTGATTAAAGGGAAATTTAAACCTCAAAATGTCCCCTGCTGTGATTATAAAAGCACAGCATCATTTTGGGTAGACGTGTTTTGAAACAATAAATTAAAAATTAGCCCTCCTAAAGTGGACAAATGTTTTTAAGTTAAGTGCAGGACGTTATTAACAATAAATAAGTTGCAATTCCTTCATAGATCACTGGGTGGCATGTGAGCGAGTTGTATGGGCCGTTAAAAGAGGTAAATTCTAATTGGACTGAGGGCAGTAGGGGTGTGAAATGGATGTATTACACTAAAAATATTAGACTTTATCCAACTTTGTGTGCTTCTGGTAATAATATACCGTATTCCAATCTCACATCTACGTAAGGAATCACTAGCACAAAAGTGCAGACTACCCGTGTGTCTGTGATGAGAAAATGTATTTAACTGACCAGCACTTTAAAAGCTGCAATATTTTCTGCAATACGAACATAGATTTAAAATACAAAACAAATGTCTATAAAGTGCAATCAATGAAAACACTCAAATTCTGTGCTAAAATTCCAAATGGGAAGGTAGGAGAGGACTGAAATTGGAACTGGGTGTGGGGAGTTCCTGCTAGGAATGGCTTGTGTGCAGCTGTATAATTATCATTATTGGAGGGAAGTGGTTTGTTGTGGTAAATTATATGAAAAATCATAGCCTGGGCATAGTAAGAGCCAGCGTAAGTGAGCGCGGGGCAAGCTTTGGGTGTGCAAAGAAAAACTGCTTGCTTTATCCACCCATACCACTAAGCTTTGTGTAGAGAGCTGCTCCGTGGCTCAGTCTCAGTGGAGAGACCAGTATCCTTGCAGTGTGGCTACAGACTCATCGGTGAGGGGGTCACAGCCTGTCTCCTCAGCACTTCCTTGCTTTACCATTTCAGTACCTCTAACATTTTTCCCTCTAGAATGAAGGAGAAAAACAAATTCACCATCACACAGCATACAAAAATCGATTCAGATGCACATATCCAGGTATTCAGACAAATACACTGTACCTGCACCACTGTGAACACACATACTCATACCCTACACTGCAGCTCCCCCATATGTAAGGATGCCATTTGTACTTCTGCACACACATTTAGACATACTAGCAACAAGCATGGACACATACATAGACACAGCAACATGATTATTACTAAACACACAGACGTATTTCTTTTTATTATGCAGACATACACATGTACACACCCTCAAATACCACAATGCTCATATTCAGACAGATGTGTGAACAGAAGAATGCTGCTTGTTGATGTCTATGATTCTAGAGCTTACTCCAGTGTATTTCTCCAGTGCACGTGCACAGCTGAAGACAGTGAATGAGCTAGCAGGTTAAAGCTTCCCTTTCAAATTACTTCTCATTTATTCTCCATCCACACTTAAGGCCCTGACTATAATGAAGCTGAAACTGAGTTTAAAAAATCATGTTCAAATTTGGTTGTTTGTCATTATTTATTTAGTGTGTCTGGTTGGTAAGCATGATGCTTTACATTTGTGCCCATGCACAATCTCTAGACAGATGAATAACAGAGATGGCAACACCAGAGGCATAGGGAGGAAGAGAAGAATAACAAAAAACGGGAAAGAGAAGAGCTTGTGGGATAGTATTGTTGGATCATTATTACATCAGAACTGGTCTTTAACATGCTTTGTCTGGCTAGTGTGGATGGTTACAACCATATTTATAATTATGCTCAAGCTTGGACCTTTACAGGTTTCAATCATGGTTCTAACAATTTAAGCCCTATCCACACTGGCTGGTAAAACCATGCCAGGACTGGGTTTAAGGGGAACTCTTTAAACATGTTTCCCATATTCTCTTTAAAGACCAGTTTAGATAAGGCCTTTGTGGGCTAGTCTCTGTGACTCTGAATAAGATGTATCCCACCTGGATTTAGAATAACCAAGAGATGAACCAAAGCAGTCTCGGTTATAGCAAAGTTGAGAGCGCACTAGCCTTTTGGGAGGAATCGCCACTATTTTGCTACTACTGGTGGACTACTACTGCCCTAGTGGTAGCAATGGCAGGAGCACGAGCAGAGAAAAGGCACCCGTTTTTTTTATCGTGGTGTCCTCTAGACCTGCTTTAAGCAGGTCTGGCTGACTGACATGGTACTTAAAATGCTGGTGGCTTGTGTGTTTTGTCTATACCACTTCTACCACCATCTCTACCACTAATGGAGCTGCAGCTGGGGGAGTGAAATGGTGGGATATTTCCCCCATAAGTGTAATACAGACAAGGCCTAAGTGGTTTGGCATAAACAGGAACTGTTGAAGGAGGTTTCTTACCGGTTCTTCTTACAGCTGAGTCCATTCTCTCGGAACCCCTTCGCAAATGGATTGTTATCAATCTTCAGCTGGGTAACCTGTGATGGGGAGATACCAGAGGGAGAGAAGGAAATACAAAGGAGAGAGAGATGGGAAGGTGGAGACACAAAGAGAAAGGAAGGGAGGAAGAAAAATGCAGAAAAAAGGAAATAGAGGGAGAGGAAGAGAGAAAAGACAGAGGAAAGCATGAGAAAGAGGAAGGAGGGGTAATGAGAGAAAAAAGAGAAGTGGAGAGGAATAGAAAAAGGGGGAAGAATGAGGGAGGGGAGAGAGTGAAAAAGGCCATGTTAGTTACGTGGATATTCCCCAGTCTATTGGTGAAATGGCTTCAGAGTGAGACCATTCAAAAATGGCGGTTATTTAAGGAGCAAATAGGACAGGAAGGAAACCAGAAAGAGGAAAACAACAGAAACCTGGAAGATGAAGCTGGTGAAATCAGGGAACAATGAATGCTCCCCTCAAAGGCAATAGCCCAATATACAGTACATGCTAGAGTCAGCTATGGTGCTGTACAAGCTTGCCAATATAGCTCTGCCAATACACTCCAGTCCTGATGTTATTGCACCCTTGGCTATTCCTATACTGGGTCTTTCTTCAGCAAAAACCATGGAAAATCATGGAGTATTTTTTGTGATGTGGGCAAATGTCATTAGCTACATTACCAAACTCACACTTTTAAATTTGTGCTCAGAGCTAGGATTTGAACCGAGGTCTCCAGGGTGTTAACTAATAAGCTACCTTTGTGTATTTTTAATAGCTTTAGCACCAGAGTACCTGAACCTTTCATAGATTCATAGATATTTAGGTCAGAAGGGACCATTATGATCATCTAGTCTGACCTCCTGCACAACGCAGGCCACAGAATTTCACCCACCACTCCTGCGAAAAACCTCTCACCTATGTCTGAGCTACTGAAGTCCTCAAATTGTGGTTTAAAGACTTCAAGGAGCAGAGAATCCTCCAGTATGTGACCCATGCCCCATGCAACAGAGGAAGGCGAAAAACCTCCAGGGCCTCTTCCAATCTGCCCTGGAGGAAAATTCCTTTCCGACCCCAAATATGGCGATCAGCTAAACCCTGAGCATATGGGTAAGATTCACCAGCCAGATACTACAGAAAATTCTTTCCTGGGTAACTCAGATCCCACCCCATCTAATATCCCATCACAGGCCATCGGGCCTATTTACCATGAATATTTAATTACCAAAACCATGTTATCCCATCATACCATCTCCTCCATAAACTTATCGAGTTTAATCTTAAAGCCACCATACCCTTAATTTCCACCTCTTAGTGCTAATACTCATTTTGCTTGAAGGAAGCTTTATTTACCCCTGAATTGCCCCAGGTTCACAGAAAGTCTCAGAGAAGATGGAAGGAGTCAGAGAAAAGCTACCTTGGAATTCTGATAGGCTGTCACAGCCATAAAAGTTGTTTCTGGGAACACAAAGGTGGCCACAGCATTCCAGGGCAGGGTGAGTGTATGTGCGCTGGTCAGCACCACATGGAATCGTGGTTGGTATTTGTGCATTGAATGCAATATAATCTAAAACCAAAGAGAGAACAAGCAGTCAGGAGGATTTGATAACAATGTTGAACTCTGTATGGCATCACTGTGATGAACTCAATGTTCCTGGAGGAGTCACCTGGAAAGGCTTCAGATGCAGTAGCATGTTGCACACCACCACTTTTAAATAACTGCTCATGTGTAAGTGGAATACAGATGACATTTGCTCTAAAGGGAGTGGAAGTGAATGCCACGCCACACCACACTTAACCTAGAAGGTTTGACTTAAATAAACAAAAGTCTAGAATACATTTGAAACTTAGCTCTATCTATGGGCCTGATCTTACATTTGTTGGTTCTTTCCAACCTCTCTCTTCCCCCTCCGCTCCCAATCTCTTTGAATTGGGACCTCCTACTCCTGACCCACTTGCCCTTCCCACTCACCATAGGTGATTAGGGGTGGAACTTGTCTACTTGTGCTGTTCCATCTCTCTGGAACTTCCCGCAGAGCTGTACACTGAAGTGAAAACTTTCCTTTTCACTTTAGTGTAGAACTGTCTCCACAGCTGTGGAGATGGTAATAAGACAAATGCTACTGTATAGAAAGATAGTTCATATGGTATGGGATTGCAATGGGGGAAGAGGATCTACAACAAATGAGATGTTTTTAGTTCAACAACGGAAACAGTAAAGGCCAATGTACCGCAGGGTGCATATTGGAAAGTAACACATGGCAGAACAGGGAGGTAGCAAAGCCCTCCTCTATGGCTCGGGTGTGAACACACCTCTAGGAACAGGTCCAGGTCCAGTTCTGAGCACTTCACTACCGGAAATTTATTGCCAAACTGGAGAGAGGCTGGAAGGGCCATTTTATTAGAAGAGATTAAAATAGTTAATAGCTTGGTTTAGTGATGGTTATGGGGTGAGATAAGAAAGAGACGTGACAGTGTACATATAAACACCAAGGAGGGAGAGGAATAATTTAGGATGCTACAAAGGGGGGGCGGGTAACTAACAGCATAAGTAGGGATGAAAATGAGACAGGGAAAATTTAAGATGATCATCAGGAAAAAACGTCCAGGTGTTAGGTGTGCAACACACTTCCAAAAGAAGGGGTGGAAGCCTCATTGCGTGGAACTTTTAAAAGTAGCCTGAAGAAAGCAGCAATAGTAGGACTGTAGGGAACAAACCTGCCCTGGCAGGGAGATGGGTGAGGTATTCTAATAGGCCCTTTCATCAGGTATAATTCTGATTAATATTAATATCAGTTTTGGGCACATGAAAGAATTATTGTTCTCCTTGTTGTGTATGAACAGCATGTCATAGCATTAGATGACTTCATAGTGCAGTGCTCCCTATAAACCAATGGTTTGTAGCATCACACATTTATTCTATGTACAAATGAAATGGTCAGGCCTCTCCTTACATGTTCACACTGCTCCAGAGTATTGTTGGTGATCTTGAGTCTCTGGAAGGAGACTGGTTCTTTCATCCAGTGACTGCCAGGAGCTGGAGAATCTGGATGGAGGTAGAAGTGACTGGGGAAATGGGGATCAGCTTTTCCAACTGGCTCCCAGTGGCCACAGTGCCATTTATACCGAGCGTTGTCCAAAGGTACAATATCCACCAGCATTAGGTAGAGAGAGTGAGGGTTCAGGCCGGTAACAATCACTTTGCAAGATGGGAACATACGTCTGCACAGAGGGAGAAGGAAGAGAGCAGAAAAAGATTTCATTGTACGCTTGATGTTTGCCCTCATCTGACGCACCAGCTCTTGTTTAGGGCCCTCACTTGAAGGAACTACAGTTCCTTGGGCGCTCAAGGTCCTGACTTTCTTGCACTGATAAATACAGGAGGCCAAATTCTCCCTTCAGTTACACCTATGCAACCCCCGTGAAGCTGTTTACCACCTCTGTTGAGGGCCAGTGATAATAGAGGGCAGAATTTGTCCCGCTGTGTGTAATGAAAATCGAAAACCCAGATCAGACAATACGCAACAGTCCATATCAGGATCTGGAGAGCTCACATAGGGCATATAGCTGTAAAACTATTTAAAAGGGGGAGTACTTGCCACTCCTTTGAAAAAACACAGTGAGGTTGCTACCAAAGGCCCAGCATAATATCCATGCTTCTGCAGTGCATCCCAACTACTGTCTTGGTCACTGTCCCTGATGACGGGGGTATTACTGCTCTTATTGGATCACACAACATGGGGCTTTTCCTTTAGTTCACCTTGTAGAGCTGTTGCCCAGGAATCATCTGACCCTCAAGTGAATGTTTTGGTCATGGTGGTGTGCACCTTGCACACTCAGAGCACACTTTATAGTGTTATGCTGGATGTGCGAACTCATCACATTCATCTGGTGACCCTGGTCACTAGTGGGCAGACACAGCACTTGGCTGGCTTGACCCAGAGAACAGGTGAGAGACAGAAAGGTAAAGTAGTAGCTTCAGCGTTGGACAGCAGATGGCACTGAAGGTGGGATGTACCTAGGGTGGGTGAGTGAGGGTGGAAAGTAACATGCCACAGACATTTTTGGTGATACAGGTTTGCTCTCACCTGCCAGATTTGGTGATGATCATTTCAGTGCCAAGTGTGTAGAACTCCTCCCACAGTGCTTTGTTCTCCAGAGAGAGATGGACCCTGCCATAGGAACCATTTATGGAGGATGGAGGGAAGCAGCCCTCATTATGGAAGGAAGGGAGTTGTGAGCTATGAAGGGGCATCATCTGGAATTGAGGGAAGAAGCCTCGGCATCTGCTGCATGGGGGGACAGCGTCACAGTCTCACAGGAGAAGGGGAGAAAAGCAAACGCATTAATGTACATTCTAGAGAGCAGCCCACACAGCTGGAACAAAAGCAGTCCTGCTGCAAATGGAACATGTAAGAGGAAGGGGAGAATCCCTGCCAGGATAGCTGTGGCCCTTTACAGCTACGCCAGGGAGAACATCCTGCAGGCATGGTCACCTCCACCTCTATGCTTCTTGGCTGCAAGCACAGTGGGTCTCCTTGTAGGCACCGAGAGGCTTAGAACACCAACCCCAAATACTCTATTCCCAAGTGATCTGGTGAGCGGTACTGGCCACCAGTGTGACCGACACAGCAAGTTCAGGCTACCACCTTACTGGACTGCTACAAGCCATGATTCCTTCACATTGAGGGCAAATGAGCTTGCCCACTGAGTCTGTGACACAACTTCTGAGAAGCAACTAGTGGCAATGCTAGGAAAGACATGGCAGCACCATGTTAAGCTGGCCATACACATCAACTGGCCCTGCGCTGAGCAAGGCCACATTCCCCACCAACCATCATCTGCCCCACTTCCATTGACAGCGGTTTTGTCTCTCTCCTGGGTTCATTCACTCAAAACTATCTTTGTTGTGCTTCAAAGCAGCCCAGGATTTTCAATACAGCCCCAACGATACCCTGAGAATTCTGGGGACAGAGGGAAGGTAACATGGGAAAACTGAATGAAACAGAGAAATACATGCTCATTATTCAACCACTCAAACAGCCCCATTAAACCCGCTCTAGGGCCAGCATTTTTGTCTTAGAAGCCACACTACAAAGGGCATCCTAGTGCCAGTCTGAGTGGATAGAACCAGGAAGGTCACCCCAAAGTCTGCAGCGAGGCCTTTTGCTTGGTCTCTAGGAGAGGAACATGACAGAAATCTACTCAGACACAGCCTGGGTTGACAAAATCATGAGCATATTCAAGCACAGACTTGCAAGATTATTTTAGAGGAGGCAGAATGCTCACAGGTTAGGATCCAGGATTTCCCGAGACATCTCTTACCTGGCATCAGCATTGGTGCCCTCTGTTGGTGGCCCAAGCTGCAGCTTTCACCATGCTGGTGCCTGTCTTGGCACTGGTGCCTTGAGCCACCGATATACAGGTCCCTCGAGGCATGAAGCATCGTGTAAGAACCTGGAGAGAGGCAGAAGGGCTTGGACTCCAGTGTTTGCCAAGAGAGGCAGGGAACAGCTTATAGCTTGTGCAGGCAAACTTTCAAATTCGCCACAGGAACAGAAGGGGTAAAAGAGGGAGAAGTGAATGAAAGAGAGATGGGAAAGAGAAATAAGGGAAAGAGTCAATGAAAGGAGGCAATGGAGACAAAATGATAAAGATCCCAAGGATGTATACTGGCAATGCAGGCTTCTCTCTGCCTTTAGTATCCTCTCCCTGAATTCAGGGGTCTTGCCATTGGCTTTTGTATCTAGCACAGGAATGGCAGTAAGAAAATCCTATACTTCCACACCTCATAATTCACAAAACCCCAACTGTTTGCCCCCAAGGGAGGCATGATGCTGTCTGAATGTCGCTAGCTTCATACTGCACTCCCTCCACCAGCCCTGCGATTGGGTGAAAGCTGACCGGTGGGTGCCACATTATTGAGCCGGCTGGCACCCAGAGAGGTTTCAGTTCTCCCAAGGTGGCTCTGGAGGGCTGTGGAGGTATTAAAGCTGGCAGCCATCCTATTAAGGCTGACAAAAGATTGATCCAGGGATGAATGAAGCTATTTTATTGTCATTCCAAAGTGTGATGTTTACAGGCTGCTCTTCTCACAGCTTTCAGAGAGCTTCTGATGGCTCTCCAGGGAGGAGGGGGCTTCAGTTTATGCCAACAACATCCTCTCAGTGCCTTTAACTCCAGCACAGCATCCAAGACTCACTTCCTCACCTTCCAAGTCTCAACAAATTCCTGCTAAGATCAGGCCCCTGGTTCCAGAAATCAAAATCCTCTTTCCTGTCCCTAGGAGCAACTGCAGCTGAGAAACAGGGGACACCCTGTAACGGTATGTCTACACTACGAAATCAGGTTGAATTTATAGAAGTCGTTTTTTTAGAAATCGGTTTTATATATTCGAGTGTGTGTGTCCCCACAGAAAATGCTCTGAGTGCATTAACTCGGCGGAGTGCTTCCACAGTACTGACGCTAGCGTCGACTTCCGGAGCGTTGCACTGTGGGTAGCTATCCCACAGTTCCTGCAGTCTCCGCTGCCCACTGAAATTCTGGGTTGAGATCCCAATGCCTTGATGGGGCAAAAAACATTGTCGCGAGTGGTTCTGGATACATGTCGTCAGGCCCTCCCTCCTTCCCTCCCTCTGTGAAAGCAACAGCAGACACTCGTTTCACGCCTTCTTTCCTGAGTTACCTGTGCAGACGCCATACCACGGCAAGCATGGAGCCCGCTCAGCTCACTGTCACCGTACGTCTCCTGGGTGCTGGCAGACGCGGTACTGCATTGCTACACAACAGCAGCAACCCATTGCCTTGTGGCAGCAGACGGTGCAATAGGACTGGTAGTCGTCATCGTCATATCCGAGGTGCTCCTGGCCGCTTCGGAAAAGTCAGTCAGGAGTGCCTGGGCAGACATGAGCGCAGGGACTAAATTAGGAGTGACTCGACCAGGTCATTCTCTTTAGTCCTGCAGGCAGTCCTATTATACCATCTTCTGGTGAGCAGGCAGGAGATGAGGATGGCTAGCAGTCCTATTGCACCGTCTTCTGCCAAGCAGCCAGGAGATGTGGATGGCTTGCAGTCCTACTGCACTGTCTGCTGCCAGCTAAAGATGTAAAAGATAGATGGAGTGGATCAAAACAAGATATAGACCAGATTTGTTTTGTATTCATTTGCTCCCCCCTCCCTCCGTGAAATCAGTGGCCGACAATCGTTTTGGTGAGGTCTGTTGGGGCACCTTGAAAACTTTAATGGAGATTCAGTCCTGCCTGAAATACCAGAGGGAGGGATACCTTAGTGGGTTGAGCACTGCCCTGCTAAACCCAGGGTTTTGAGTTCAATCCTTGAGGGGGCCATTCTGTGTGACAGTTGTTTTTGTTTCTCCTTGATGTAAAGCCACCCCCTTGGTTGATTTTAATTCCCTGTAAACCAACCCTATAAGCCATGTCGTCAGTTGCCCCCCCCCCTCCGTCAGAGCAACAGCAGACAATCGTTCCATGCCTTTTTTCCGTGCAGACGCCATACCACGGCAAGCATGGAGCCCGCTCAGATCACTTTGTCAATTAGGAGCATATTAAACACCACACCCATTATCCAGTAGTATATGCAGTCACCTGGCAAAGCGAAACCGGGTGACTAGGCGATGTCAGCGCGGTGACGAGAGTGATGAGGACATGGACACAGACTTCTCTCAAAGCACGGGCCCTGGCAATGTGGGCATCATTGTGCTAATGGGGCAGGTTCATGCCGTGGAACGCTGATTCTGGGCCCGGGAAACAAGCACAGTCTGGTGGGACCGCATAGTGTTGCAGGTCTGGGATGATTCCCAATGGCTGCGAAACTTTTGCATGCGTAAGGGCACTTTCATGGAACTTTGTGACTTGCTTTCCCCTATCCTGAAGTGCCAGAATACCAAGACGAGAGCAGCCCTCACAGTTGAGAAGCGAGTGGCAATAGCCCTGTGGAAGCTTGCAATGCCAGACAGCTACCTGTCAGTCGGGAATCCATTTGGAGTGGGCAAATCTACTGTGGGGGCTGCTGTGATGCAAGTAGCCAATGCAATCAAAGATCTGCTGATATCAAGGGCAGTGACCCTGGGAAATGTGCAGGTCATAGTGGATGGCTTTGCTGCAATAGGATTCGCTAACTGTGGTGGGGCCATAGACGGAACCCATATCCCTATCTTGGCATCGGAGCACCAAGCTGGCGAGTACATAAACCGCAAGGGGTACTTTTCAATAGTGCTGCAAGCACTGGTGGATCACAAGGGACGTTTCACCAACATCAACGTGGGATGGCCGGGAAAGGTACATGACGCTTGCATCTTCAGGAACTCTGGTCTGTTTCAACAGCTGCAGGAAGGGACTTTATTCCCAGACCAGAAAATAACCATTGGGGATGTTGAAATGCCAATAGTTATCCTTGGGGACCCAGCCTACCCCTTCATGAAGCTGTACACAGGCAGTCTGGACAGTAGTCAGGAGCTGTTCAACTACAGGCTGAGCAAGTGCAGAATGGTGGTAGAATGTGCATTTGGACGTTTAAAGGCGCGCTGGCGCAGTTTACTGACTCGCTTAGACCTCAGCAAAACCAATATTCCCACTGTTATTACTGCTTGCTGTGTGCTCCACAATATCTGTGAGAGTAAGGGGGAGACGTTTATGGCAGGGTGGGAGGTTGAGGCAAATCGCCTGGCTGCTGGTTACGCGCAGACAGACACCAGGGCGGTTAGAAGAGCACAGGAGGGCGTGCTTAATGAACCCCCCCCCGCCCCTTGGTTCACCCTACTTCCCTGTGAGCTAACCACACTCCCCTCCTCCCTTCGATCATCGCTTGCAGAGGCAATAAAGTCATTGTTGCTTCACATTCATGCCTTCTTTATTAATTCATCACACAAATAGGGGGATAACTGCCAAGGCAGCCCGGGAGGGGTGGTGGAGGAGAGAAGCACTGGGAGGGGTGGTGGAGGAGGGAAGGACAAGGCCACACAGCACTTTAAAAGTTTAAAACTTTAAAACTTATTGAATGCCAGCCTTCTGTTGCTTGGGAAATCTTCTGGGGTGGAGTGGCTGTGTGGCCAGAGGCCCCCCAACCGCGTTCTTGGGCATCTGGGTGAGGAGGCTATGGAACTTGGGGAGGAGGGCGGTTGATTACACAGGGGCTGTAGCGGCGGTCTGTGCTCCAGCTGCCTTTCCTGCAGCTCAATCATATGCTGGAGCATATTAGTTTGATCCTCCAGCAGCCTCAGCATTGAATCCTGCCTCCTCTCATCATGCTGCTGCCACCTTTCAGCTTCAGCCCTCTCTTCAGCCCTCCACCTCTCCTCCCGGTCATTTTGTGCTTTCCTGCACTCTGACATTGTCTGCCTCCACGCATTCATCTGTGCTCTGTCAGTGTGGGAGGTCAGCATGAGCTCAGAGAACATTTCATCGCGAGTGCGTTTTTTTCGCCCTCTAATTTTCACTAGCCTCTGGGAAGGAGAAGATCATGTGATCCTTGAAACACATGCAGCTGGTGGAGAAAAAAAAAGGGGACAGTGGTATTTAAAAAGACACATTTTATAGAACAATGGGTACACTCTTTCATGGTAAACCTTGCTGTTAACATTACATACATAGCACATGTGCTTTCGTTCCAAGGTCGCATTTTGCCTCCCCCCAGTGTGTGGCTAGCCCCTTCCCCTGTGGCTAACAGCGGGAAACATTTCTGTTCAGCCACCGACAAACAGCCCAGCAGGAACGGGCATCTCCGAATGTCCCCGTAAGAAAAGCACCCTATTTCAACCAGGTGACCATGAATGATATCACTCTCCTGAGAATAACACAGAGAGATAAAGAATGGATGTTGTTTGAACGCCAGCAAACATACACTGCAAAGCTTTGTTGTACAATGATTCCCGAGTACGTGCTTCTGGCCTGGAGTGGTAAAGTGTCCTACCATGGTGGACGTAATAAGGCTGTCCTGCCCAGAAACCTTTTGCAAAGGCTTTGGGAGTACATCCAGGAGAGCCGTGAATGCCAGGGCAAATTAATCATTAAACATGCTTGCTTTTAAACCATGTATAGTATTTTAAAAGGTACACTCACCAGAGGTCCCTTCTCTGCCTGGCGGATCTGGGAGGCAGCCTTGGGTGGGTTCGGGGGGTACTGGCTCCAGGTTCAGGGTGAGAAACAGTTCTTGGCTGTCGGGAAAACCGGTTTCTCCGCTTGCCTCATCATCATCTTCCTCATCCCCAAAACCTGCTTCCGTGTTGCTTCCATCTCCATTGAAGGAGTCAAACAACATGGCTGGGGTAGTGGTGGCTGAACCCCCTAAAATGCCATGCAGCTCATCATAGAAGCGGCATGTTTGGGGCTCTGACCGGAGCGGCCGTTCGCCTCTCTGGTTTTCTGGTAGGCTTGCCTCAGCTCCTTCAGTTTCACGCAGCACTGCTTCAGGTCCCTGTTATGGCCTCTGTCCTTCATGCCCTGGGAGATTTTGACAAATGTTTTGGCATTTCAAAAACTGGAACTGAGTTCTGATAGCACGGATTACTCTCCCCATACAGTGATCAGATCCTGTACCTCCCGTTCGGTCTATGCTGGAGCTCTTGCAATTCTGGGACTCCATCATGATCACCTCTGCTGATGAGCTCTGCACTCACCTGCAGCTTGCCACGCTGGCCAAACAGGAAATTGAAATTCAAAAGTTCGCGGTTCTTTTCCTGTCTACCTGGCCAGTGCATCTGAGTTGAGAGCGCTGTCCAGAGCGGTCACAATGGAGTACTCTGGGATAGCTCCCGGAGGCCAATATTGTCTAATTGCGTCCACAATACCCCAAATTCAACCTGGCAAGGCCGATTTCAGCGCTAATCCCCTTGTCGGGGTTGGAGTAAGGAAATCAATTTTAAGAGCCCTTTAAGTCGAAAAAAAGGGCTTCGTTGTGTGGACGGGTGCAGGGTTAAATCGATTTAATGCTGCTAAATTAGACCTCAACTCCTAGTGTAGACCAGGGCTAAGATTTCTTCTACCCTGGCCTACCTCCTGGGAATTCAAATACCAAGGCTGCCCAGGTCCAGATTAAGGCTTCCCACACAGGTAGAGGCACCTGTGACATAGGCACTGATCCACTGAGAGCAGGAATGGGATTCAATAGCTTTTCATCCAAAGGGCTCTTCATAGGCGACACAGCCACTTTATGAAGCAAAGCGCTTGGTAACATGTAGCTGGAGAAGAAAAAGCAGCAGACCATGGAGGCCACTGGGAGATGGTTTTAAAAGTGATTTTTGCACTGAAAGCTTTCCGAGACGTTTATCATCTGTGGCCCCACAACCATACAGGTCTGATTCCTGCTCCTACTGAAGTGGCATCAGGACTGGGCTGACGGAGCTGGGCAGCAGATGTTACATCAAGACTGGGGCCACCACAAGACTCCGAAGGAGAGAAGTGGGGGAGGAGAGGCTAGGAGGGCTCTATAGTTCCCCCCTCAAGTAACCCACAAACTGGTGCCTTTGGACTCTCTAGACACTTGTGCCCACAGAGGTTATCACCTACCTCCTGGTTCTACTTCCTGGCTCCAGTCATCTGAGTTGGGTCAAGTTACATGAAGTTAACACACTTATCACACAACAGGATCAGTATCCATTGTTATGGAGTGTGCCAGCCACTCAAACACTGGGAAAGTGGAGTGTAGGTTATGTACAGCTACACACTCCAATGAAAGGGAGGCTGTGTCCACACTGCAGTGTGTAGCTATGAGGCGGTGTAAGGCTCTGTCATGGGGAGGCAGGGAGAAGGGCTCGGCTGTGGGGAGCTGTGCCAGAGCCTTTTCCGCTGCAGCACTGGGCAGCTCTGGCAGGGGGGAGCTGCCGGAGTCCTTCCCCACTACCTCCCCCTTGCCAGAGTCTATCACTAAGGTAAGGAAAGGCTACGACAGCAGGACACTACACTGCTAAAAATAGCGAAGACATGGGAGGCACTGCTCGGCCATCTTGAGAGCTGTGTAGGATATATACCTTAGGGCAGAGGTGGGCAAACTACGGCCTACAGGACCGTCCGGGGAGGTTCGCCCCCGGCCCCTCCCCTGCTGTTCCCTCTCCCCTGCAGCAACGCCGCCGTGCAGGCAGCGGGGCAGCAAGCTCCTGCTGCTCTGAGCGGCATGGTAAGGGGGTGGTGGCGGTGCGCAAATGTGGTGGTGGTGGGGTTAGGTAGCAGGTCCTGGGGGCCAGCCAGGGGACAGGGGTCGGTTAGGGGCGGGAAGTTCCGGGGGACAGATAGGGGACAGGGAGAGGTTGGATGGGGTGGAGGTTTTGGGGCGGTCAGGGGTCAGGGAACAGGGGGGCTGGAGAGGGCGTGGGAGTCCTCGGGGCGGGCAGCGGTTTGGGGTGGGGGTCCCAGGAGGAGGCGGTCAGGGGACAGGAATTGGGAGGGGGTGAATAGGGTACAGCCTTCCCTACCCGGCCCTCCATACAGTTTCGCACCCCGATGTGGCCCTCGGGCCAAAAAGTTTGCCCACCCCTGCCCTAGGGCTCATGTCTCTACTCTAGTCGCCTAAGCAGTGCATCACCCTCTACACTGCTATTTGTACCCATGCTAGCTGGGCATGAAGTGTCTGTACTCTACATGCCGCCACAAATGTAGCTCTACCTTGAGAAAGCCATTTGGGTTCATGTTTTACAAAAGCAGTACTGCCAACCCAAGTTTCAGCATTGTGAATCAGCACCCCGCCCCCCAATCACAAGAGCAACTTAAAAATCAAATAATCCATTTTCAAGTTCTTTTTCTTTGCTTTCAGGTTTTAACCTTTAGGTTTCCATTTTTTTAAGCCTTTCTCCACATTCATGAGGGCTAGAAACTTTCATTAAAAGAACAGTAAACTCAGAGTCCTATGTACTCACATGGCTCCAAGAGTTAGAGCTTTATATTGCAATGACTTGTGATAAAGGAAGCAGGAGTTGGCAGCACTGTTATCAGTTTTTTAAACACCGATTTGCTGATTTTTAGCAATTTTTTCCTTGTACATTTATAAGTAAACTCTATTATTTTAATATACTGTATTTATTTTAATGGAAGAAAATCATCAGGCAATAACAGTCAAACCAGAACCGTTTGTCTAACATGTTCCTCTCCCTGTGAGCTTTGTGGAGTTAGACCACATTTGTATATGTTTTTCACAAAACAGAACCCCAGTCGATGAGGCTTGCAATACAAATCCTCCCCACCATTTGCTCTCTCTGTCTATAATAGAGGTGCCCTAACACTCGAAATATTTTTCTGAGACCCTCACGCAAACTTTGGAGTGTAGATAAAATGGGATCCAGGTCTGAGAAAAACTTTTATTATGGTTTTGCTCTTACTGACTATCTGGAGCTTCCCAAGGGAGGGAATATCCAACCACATCATGGTCATCATCACACCTTCCTTCCATGACACCAGGGGTTACAAGCAGCTACTTTAAATGATTCATTATTTCTCTCTTATGAGAGAGACGATGAGACCAAAGTGGGAGTTCATGCTCAGTAACGGTCCATAACTGCTTAAAAATTACCTGACCATCTTGGTCTCATTATTTGTCTACCAGCTATAGGGAACTGAAGTTGACGCTGAAACTCGTATTTTAGTAACGTTATCACATAACTCTGTGCCAAATAGAATTAGCACCAGACAATCAACTGACATTTGATCAAGAAAAGTTTTGAAATGCAAGTGGAGTGAAAACACTGAAGGAGGTGACCATTTTAAAGCAAACTCCAACCAGTCCAAAGAACACTCCATTGTGTGCCGGACGATTCCACCCCACCTTTATTAGAAGACCCACATCTGCCACACAACTGATTTTTGTCAGTCTAACAGGTTTCATTGTAGAACTTCTGCCAGTCAGAAACCAGCTTTAACCCCCTCACCTCCCAACAAGCTTGTGCTCTTATGGATAAGCTCGCTCATATCTGGCTGAAGGACACAATAGGTCTCTTCTGAATCAATCAAATTCGGCAGAACTTCAATAATGGCAGAGAGGGTAAATCTGTCTCATTGTACAATGCTGCATCAGACAGAGTTATTAAATCAAGGTCAGTATTTTGGGTGCAAGGGAAAAAATCCTTATAACAGAGTAATATTACAGCATCAATGTCTCCTGCTTTGGAAATGTGTTGCTTTGCTGTTCATGTAGCAGCAGGAGACCAATGTGCTAATGCCATTGACATTTCTTAAACTCCGCCATCTGGTTTTGGACAACTGTCTTCAGGCAAGGCTGTTTCAAGTAAAAAAGAAAAACAGGACATAATGGATGTTAGCAGGACCTCAGGAGAGATTACGAGATACAGAGAACTTTAGCTGGGGAAACAGAAAAAATCCCAGTGAATTTATAATGAGAGAAAAGTGAAGAGCGTTGGTGTTTCTGTACTGAATCATTCCAGGATCTCAGCAATTAAACCTAGAAGTTCTCCAAAAAATTAGCTGTGGAGTATCCCCTTAAGAACAGATGCTAAATTAGCCAATAACCCCCTTGTGAATCTTCACCAGAACCTTGCTCAAGATCATCGATCCTGATGAAACCCAAATGGATTTCTGTACTCTGGCTGTTCAGTTGAGTCAGTGGTATAAATTAATCTCAATAATTACATCATCCATCCATGAAAAACAGAGAAGAAAATAACAAATTGGATCAAATATTAAAAAGCAAAATTACAATCTGTTCCAAATGCATAAAAAAAGAGTCCTAGCTTCAGTTGATGGATGACAAATTATTCTTGTCAAAACATTTTTCTATACACATCTATGACATCCTGGATCCAAGATCTCAAAGCACTTTACAAATATTAATTATTCCTCACCACAGCTTGGTGAGATAAGCGTGTATCATTATCCCCATTTTACAGATGAGGAAATAGAGGCATAAGCTTAAAGGCCGCACAGTGAGCCAGTGGCAGAGCTGCGACCAAAACTCAGGTCTCCTGACTTCCAGTTCTATGCTTCAGCCATTAAGTCAATGCTCTTTAAATGAGAAGGAAAAGACATTAATGATTACAAAGATCCAACTTTACAGAGTAACCCAGCATCAACTTGTGTCCAGTCTAAGGGAGTAAGATACCTCCACTTCCACTGCTGCTGCTTTGAAAGCCACCAGGAATTTATCACCATAAAAGTTTCAGCCTTTGCAGATGGGGAGGAAGGCTGTTAAACAACTAGATGTGACCGACAAAGTCCAGATGCCATTTACCTAGGTATCACTCAGAGACAATACTGCTAAATGGAATTTCATTTCATGCTTTCCACCTTGGGGTTTACCCCAGTGTTCCTGCTGTTGCCCCAGGGATCTCTTCATCGCCACCATATTTCTGGCCAAGGAGAACAGAACGTAAATGGCTTTGTAGTCCCAGAAAACTGTTCCTAAGTTTGCTAGAGTTGCCATAACTGAGTGGTTTCTCTGCCAGGTGTGGTGATCACTGCCTTGGTAGATCTTCCAGCTCCTGCTGACATTAGAAGCTGGACAAGGGGTCAGGTAAATAAAAAAAAAACTTATTCTCCACTGGGGGTTAAATTATGGGGAAAAAACTGCAGGGATGCTCTTCCAATCTCCGCCCACCCAAAAATGAGCTGCCTCTCCCAGTACATTGACATGTTGTTCCAAATAGGATGATGCATGTTCTGTTGGGCTTGACATCTTTTCACTGGGGTCTGCATACACTCATGGGTTCTGCTGAATCCCTGGGGCTTAGCTCAGCCTCAGAGACAGTGCTGGGCTCCTTGAGCCTTGCTTTCCCATGGTGAAATGCAGATTTCTTTGTTTGGCTCTAGTAGGCTCTTTTTTGACTGAGGGGAAAAATAAATGGTGTTGTCTCCTAAATGCTATCAATTGTGGCACCAGAAAGAGATGTCCATGACAGTAGCTTGTGCAGATCTTTATAATATGATCACCCCGCTCCTTTCTTACATGCTTTGGTTGACAGTGAAATAGTTAATATTATTGATATTCGAATTATCACTTGGCTTCTGAGTTATGACCTCACAGAGATGATTGGGAACAGTTCACATCTCTCCCAGAGCTACTGTTTCAGGATCTATGAAAATTCAGGCATACACTAATGCATCAGTTACTCTTGTCATGTTTTGAAGGTTTTCTTCAAAACACCAAGAGACAGAAACTAACTACAAGAAAAACTTAGAGAGAGTCAGGATCACAAGATGGTAACTCAAGAAAAATATCACCTACACTTGTACCTCAACCTCAGGTTCTCCTGTATGGTAGCTCAGAATATTAACTGGCCATAGGGCTGACCCAGAATGTCCATTTTATGCCATCTCAAAGCCTTTATTGCATTTAAGCTGCCCTTGATTACAGACAGACATTATTCTTATTTCTCTCACGAGCAGCTAGTAAATTGTCCCACAGCTCAATATGCACTTTTCATTGTCTCCCACCTTACAACAGAAATCAGAGATGGAAAAGCCTTATTAGCTCATCCAATCCATCATTTATGAACCAATGCAGGATTACATCCTCTATTACATTATATTCTCCAGTACCTTTTCCAGTCAAGCAGCAAGGCTTTCATTAGTATCCTTGAGAGATTATTCCACCATGATCTCAATGTTGGGCAATTTTTCCTCATATTCACATTCAGCCTTAAGTTCTCTTTCTTGTCAGGTATTTTCTGGATAAGGTTACCCAATATTTATTTGCAGAATTCTATATTAAAGTGGGTGGGAGCTAACGTACACCCTGAATTAGAAGGTGCCCTTTGTTTGCATACCATCCCACATGTCTAACGCAAAAAGCCAGAAACTTTCCCCATGTACACCTTTGTGTGGCTTTACAGATAAATAAAGGAGGTGGTGAGTAAAAATGTATCAAAAGAAATTTGACCCAACAAAGCGGATGACAGTAACTTAAGGAAAGGGGGTCAGATAATGCAGAGTTACTGTTCTAGCTTTTAGCGTCCAATCACAAATAAAGATGTAAATTGATAGCACCAAATGAGTCCTAGACATTTACCCATATCTGAAAAATCAGTCAACGCATTTGGTATGATTGTCACTTTCTGCTTGAAGAGGCTCAGTATAGGAAAAGTTTCAGAGTAACAGCCGTGTTAGTCTGTATTCGCAAAAAGAAAAGGAGTACTTGTGGCACCTTAGAGACTAACCAATTTATTTGAGCATGAGCTTTCGTGAGCTACAGCTCACTTCATCGGATGCATACCGTGGAAACTGCAGCAGACATTATATACACACAGAGATCATGAAACAATACCTCCTCCCACCCCACTGTCCTGCTGGTAATAGCTTATCTAAAGTGATCATCAAGTTGGGCCATTTCCAGCACAAATCCAGGTTTTCTCACCCTCCATCTCCCCACACACAAACTCACTCTCCTGCTGGTAATAGCTCATCCAAAGTGACAACTCTCTTCACAATGTGTATGATAATCAAGGTGGGCCATTTCCTGCACAAATCCAGGTTCTCTCACCCCCTCACCCCCCTCCAAAAACCACACACACAAACTCACTCTCCTGCTGGTAATAGCTCATCCAAAGTGACCACTCTCCCTACAATGTGCATGGTAATCAAGGTGGGCCATGTCCAGCACAAATCCAGGCTTTCTCACCCCCCCCTTTTTTTCCCGGGGACACAGACACACACACAAACTCACTCTCCTGCTGGCAATAGCTCATCCAAACTGACCACTCTCCAAGTTTAAATCCAAGTTTAACCAGAACGTCTGGGGTGGGAGGGGGTAGGAAAAAACAAGGGGAAATAGGCTACCTTGCATAATGACTTAGCCACTCCCAGTCTCTATTTAAGCCTAAATTAATAGTATCCAATTTGCAAATGAATTCCAATTCAGCAGTTTCTCGCTGGAGTCTGGATTTGAAGTTTTTTTGTTTTAAGATAGCGACCTTCATGTCTGTGATTGCGTGACCAGAGAGATTGAAGTGTTCTCCGACTGGTTTATGAATGTTATAATTCTTGACATCTGATTTGTGTCCATTTATTCTTTTACGTAGCGACTGTCCAGTTTGACCAATGTACATGGCAGAGGGGCATTGCTGGCACATGATGGCATATATCACATTGGTAGATGTGCAGGTGAACGAGCCTCTGATAGTGTGGCTGATGTTATTAGGCCCTGTGATGGTGTCCCCTGAATAGATATGTGGGCACAGTTGGCAACGGGCTTTGTTGCAAGGATAAGTTCCCGGGTTAGTGGTTCTGTTGTGTGGTATGTGGTTGTTGGTGAGTATTTGCTTCAGGTTGCGGGGCTGTCTGTAGGCAAGGACTGGCCTGTCTCCCAAGATTTGTGAGAGTGTTGGGTCATCCTTTAGGATAGGTTGTAGATCCTTAATAATGCGTTGGAGGGGTTTTAGTTGGGGGCTGAAGGTGACGGCTAGTGGCGTTCTGTTATTTTCTTTGTTAGGCCTGTCCTGTAGTAGGTGACTTCTGGGAACTCTTCTGGCTCTATCAATCTGTTTCTTCACTTCCGCAGGTGGGTATTGTAGTTGTAAGAAAGCTTGACAGAGATCTTGTAGGTGTTTGTCTCTGTCTGAGGGGTTGGAGCAAATGCGGTTGTATCGCAGAGCTTGGCTGTAGATGATGGATCGTGTGGTGTGGTCAGGGTGAAAGCTGGAGGCATGTAGGTAGGAATAGCAGTCAGTAGGTTTCCGGTATAGGGTGGTGTTTATGTGACCATTGTTTATTAGCACTGTAGTGTCCAGGAAGTGGATCTCTTGTGTGGACTGGACCAGGCTGAGGTTGATGGTGGGATGGAAGTTGTTGAAATCATGGTGGAATTCCTCAAGGGCTTCTTTTCCATGGGTCCAGATGATGAAGATGTCATCAATATAGCGCAAGTAGAGTAGGGGCTTTAGGGGACGAGAGCTGAGGAAGCGTTGTTCTAAATCAGCCATAAAAATGTTGGCATACTGTGGGGCCATGCGGGTACCCATAGCAGTTTTTTAGAATTTTTTTAGAATTCATTTGCAAATTGGATACTATTAATTTAGGCTTAAATAGAGACTGGGAGTGGCTAAGTCATTATGCAAGGAAGCCTATTTCCCCTTGTTTTTTCCTACCCCCCCCCAGACGTTCTGGTTAAACTTGGATTTAAACTTGGAGAGTGGTCAGTTTGGATGAGCTATTGCCAGCAGGAGAGTGAGTTTGTGTGTGTGGTTTTTGGAGGGGGGTTAGGGGGTGAGAGAACCTGGATTTGTGCAGGAAATGGCCCACCTTGATTACCATGCACATTGTAGGGAGAGTGGTCACTTTGGATGAGCTATTACCAGCAGGAGAGTGAGTTTGTGTGTGTGGTTTTTGGAGGGGGGTTAGGGGGTGAGAGAACCTGGATTTGTGCAGGAAATGGCCCACCTTGATTACCATGCACATTGTAGGGAGAGTGGTCACTTTGGATGAGCTATTACCAGCAGGAGAGTGAGTTTGTGTGTGTGGTTTTTGGAGGGGGGTGAGAAAACCTGGATTTGTGCTGGAAATGGCCCACCTTGATTATCATGCACATTGTAGGGAGATTGGTCACTTTGGATGAGCTATTACCAGCAGGAGAGTGAGTTTGTGTGTGTGGTTTTTGGAGGAGGGTGAGGGGGTGAGAGAACCTGGATTTGTGCAGGAAATGGCCCACCTTGATTATCATACACATTGTGAAGAGAGTTGTCACTTTGGATGGGCTATTACCAGCAGGAGAATGAGTTTGTGTGTGGGGAGGTGGAGGGTGAGAAAACCTGGATTTGTGCTGGAAATGGCCCAACTTGATGATCACTTTAGATAAGCTTTTACCAGCAGGACAGTGGGGTGGGAGGAGGTATTGTTTCATGATCTCTGTGTGTATATAATGTCTACTGCAGTTTCCACGGTATGCATCCGATGAAGTGAGCTGTAGCTCACGAAAGCTCATGCTCAAATAAATTGGTTAGTCTCTGAGGTGCCACAAGTACTCCTTTTCTTTTTGGAGTATAGGAAAAGGAGCAGCATGCAGGTCAGAATTAAAGTTCATCAAGCCTCTAGCAACCTAAGACCTGGTCTACACTAGGACTTTAGGTCGAATTTAGCAGCGTTAAATAGATGTAAACCTGCACCCGTCCACATGATGAAGACCTTTATTTCGACTTAAAGGGCTCTTAAAATCTATTTCCTTACTCCACCCCTGACAAGTGGATTAGCGTTTAGATCGGCCTTGCCGGCTCGAATTTGGGGTACTGTGGACACAATTCGATGGTATTGGCCTCTGGGAGCTATCCCAGAGTGCTCCATTGTGACCGCTCTGGACAGCGCTCTCAACTCAGATGTACTGGCCAGGTAGACAGGAAAAGAACCGCGAACTTTTGAATCTCATTTCCTGTTTGGCCAGCATGGCAAGCTGCAGGTGACCATGCAGAGCTCATCAGCAGAGGTGACCATGATGGAGTCCCAGAATTGCAAAAGAGCTCCAGCATGGACCGAACGGGAGGTACAGGATCTGATCTCTGTATGGGGAGAGGAATCCGTGCTATCAGAACTCCGTTCCAGTTTTCGAAATGCCAAAACCTTTGTCAAAATCTCCCAGGGCATGAAGGACAGAGGCCATAACAGGGACCCGAAGCAGTGCCGCGTGAAACTTAAGGAGCCGAGGCAAGCCTACCAGAAAACCAGAGAGGCGAATGGCCGCTCCGGATCAGAGCCCCAAACATGCCACTTCTATGATGAGCTGCATGGCATTTTAGGGGGTTCAGCCACCACTACCCCAGCCGTGTTGTTTGACTCCTTCAATGGAGATGGAGGCAACACGGAAGCAGGTTTTGGGGACGAAGAAGATGATGATGAGGTTGTAGATAGCTCACAGCAAGCAAGCGGAGAAACCGGTTTTCCCGACAGCCAGGAACTGTTTCTCACCCTAGACCTGGAGCCAGTACCTCCTGAACCCACCCAAGGCTGCTTCCTGGACCCGGCAGGCGGAGAAGGGACCTCCGGTGAGTGTACCTTTTAAAATACTATACATGGTTTAAAAGCAAGCATGTGAAAAGATTACTTTGCCCTGGCATTCACGGCTCTCCTGGATGTACTCCCAAAGCCTTTGCAAAAGGTTTCTGGGGAGGGCAGCCTTATTGTGTCCTTCATGGTAGGACACTTTACCACTCCAGACCAGTAACATGTACTCAGGAATCATTGTACAACAAAGCATTGCAGTATATGTTTGCTGGCGTTCAAACAACATCCCTTCTTTATCTCTCTGTCTTATCCTCAGGAGAGTGAGATATAATTCACGGTCACCTGGTTGAAATAGAGTGCTTTTCTTCAGGGGACACTCAGAGAAGCCCGTTCCTGCTGGGCTGTTTGCCTGTGGCTAAACAGAAATGTTCCCCGCTGTTAGCCACGGGGAGCGAGGAGAGTTGAGGGGGTAGCCACGCGGTAGGGGGAGGCAAAATGTGACCTTGTAACGAAAGCACACGTGCTATTTATGTAATGTTAACAGCAAGGTTTACCCTGAAAGAGTGTAGCCACTGTTTTATAAAATGTGTCTTTTTAAATACCGCTGTCCCTTTTTTTTCTCCACCAGCTGCATGTGTTTCAATGATCACGGGATCTTCTCCTTCCCAGAGGCTACTGAAGATTAGAAAGAAAAAAAAAACACACTCGAGATGAAATGTTCTCCGAGCTCATGCTGTCCTCCCACACTGACAGAGCACAGACGAATGCGTGGAGGCAAATAATGTCAGAGTGCAGGAAAGCACAAAATGACCGGGAGGAGAGGTGGCGGGCTGAAGAGAGTAAGTGGCGGGCTGAAGAAAGGGCTGAAGTTCAAATGTGGCGGCAGCGTGATGAGAGGAGGCAGGATTCAATGCTGAGGCTGCTGGAGGACCAAACCAGTATGATCCAGTGTATGGTTGAGCTGCAGCAAAGGCAGCTGGAGCACAGACTGCCACTACAGCCCCTGTGTAACCAACCGCCCTCCTCCCCAAGTTCCATAGCCTCCACACCTAGACGCCCAAGAACGTGGTGGGGGGGCCACCGGCCAACCAGCCACTCTGCCACAGAGGATTGCCCAAAAAAAGAAGGCTGTCATTCAATAAATTTTAAAGTTGTAAACTTTTAAAGTGCTGTGTGGCATTTTCCTTCCCTCCTTCACCACCCCTCCTGAGCTACCTTGGTAGTCATCCCCCTATTTGTGTGATGAATGAATAAAGAATGCATGAATGTGAAGCAACAATGACTTTATTGACAGGTTTCAGAGTAACAGCCGTGTTAGTCTGTATTCGCAAAAAGAAAAGGAGTACTTGTGGCACCTTAGAGACTAACCAATTTATTTGAGCATGAGCTTTCGTGAGCTACAGCTCACTTCATCGGATGCATACCGTGTAAATTGGTTAGTCTCTAAGGTGCCACAAGTACTCCTTTTCTTTTTTTAAGACTTTATTGCCTCTGCAAGTGGTGATCGAAGGGAGGAGGGGAGGGTGGTTAGCTTACAGGGAAGTAGAGTGAACCAAGGGGCAGGGGGTTTCATCAAGGAGAAACAAACAGAACTTTCACACCATAGCCTGGCCAGTCATGAAACTGGTTTTCAAAGCTTCTCTGATGCGTACCGCGCCCTCCTGTGCTCTTCTAACTGCCCTGGTGTCTGGCTGCGCGTAACCAGGCGATTTGCCTCAACCTCCCACCCCGCCATAATCGTCTCCCCCTTACTCTCACAGATATTGTGGAGCACACAGCAAGCAGCAATAACCGTGGGAATATTGGTTTCGCTGAGGTCTAAGCGAGTCAGTAAACTGCACCAGCGCGCCTTTAAACATCCAAATGCACATTCTACCACCATTCTGCACTTGCTCAGCCTGTAGTTGAACAGCTCCTGACTACTGTCCAGGCTGCCTGTGTACGGCTTCATGAGCCATGGCATAAAGGGGTAGGCTGGGTCCCCAAGGATACATATAGGCATTTCAACATCCCCAATGGTTATTTTCTGGTCTGGGAATAAAGTCCCTTCCTGCAGCTTTGGAAACAGACCAGAGTTCCTGAAGATGTGAGCGTCATGTACCTTTCCCGGCCATCCCACGTTGATGTTGGTGAAACATCCCTTGTGATCCACCAGAGCTTGCAGCACTATTGAAAAGTACCCCTTGCGGTTTATGTACTCGGCGGCTTGGTGCTCTGCTGCCAAGATAGGGATATGGGTTCCGTCTATGGCCCACCACAGTTAGGGAATCCCATTGCAGCAAAGCCATCCACTATGACCTGCACATTTCCCAGGGTCACTGCCCTTGATATCAGCAGATCTTTGATTGTGTGGGCTACTTGCATCACAGCAGCCCCAACAGTAGATTTGCCCACTCCAAATTGATTCCCAACTGACCGGTAGCTGTCTGGTGTTGCAAGCTTCCACAGGGCTATCGCCACTTGCTTCTCAACTGTGAGGGCTGCTCTCATCTTGGTATTCATGCGCTTCAGGGCAGGGGAAAGCAAGTCACAAAGTTCCATGAAAGTGCCCTTACGCATGCGAAAGTTTCGCAGCCACTGGGAATCATCCCAGACCTGCAACACTATGTGGTCCCACCAGTCTGTGCTTGTTTCCCGAGCCCAGAATCAGCGTTCCACGGCATGAACCTGCCCCATTAGCACCATAATGCATGCATTGGCAGGGCCCATGCTTTCAGAGAAATCTGTGTCCATGTCCTGATCACTCACGTGACCGCGCTGATGTTGCCTCCTCGCCCGGTATTGCTTTGCAGGGTTTTGGTGCTGCATATACTACTGGATAATGCGTGTGGTGTTTAATGTGCTCCTAATTGCCAAAGTGAGCTGAGCGGCCTCCATGCTTGCCTTGGTATGGCGTCCGCACAGAAAAAAGGTGCGGAACGATTGTCTGCCATTGCTCTGACGGAGGGAGGGGTGACTGATGACATGGCTTACAGGGTTGGCTTCAGGGAGCTAAAATCAACAAAGGGGGTGGCTTTACATCAAGGAGTATTTTAGGCAGGACTTCACGGAGGGTTCCAATAAGAAATGGTGCACCTAAGTTATCGTTCTTATTGGAACAAGGAGGTTAATCTGGCCTCTGATTGATACATGGCTAGATTTACCTCACTGCACCTTCTCTGTGAGTGACTACAGTGTGACCTAGAGGAATGAGTCCCCTAGACAGGGGAGGGGGGGAAGCAAATGAGTACAAAACAAATCTGGTCTATTTCTTGTTTTGATCCACTCCATCTATCTTTTACATCTTTGGCTGGCAGCAGACGGTGCAGAAGGACTGCATGCCATTCACATCTCATGGCTGCTTGGCAGAAGATGGTACAGTACGACTGCTAGCCATCCTCATCTCTTGCCTGCCCAGCAGAAGATGGTACAATACGACTGCTAGCAATCCGTATCGCCTGCCTGCTCACCATAAGACGGTTCAATAGGACTGACTGCAGGACTAAAGAGAATGACCTGATCAAGTCACTCCAAATTTAGTCCCTGCACCCATCTCTGCCCAGGCGCTCCCAGCCGACGTGGCCAGGAGCACCTCGGACACAACGATGACGGCTACCAGTCGTATTACACCGTCTGCTGCCAGAAGGCAATGGGTTGCTGCTACTGTGCAGCAATGCCATACCGCATCTGCCAGCACCCAGGAGACATACGGTGACGGTTACCTGAGCAGGCTCCATGCTTGCCGTGGTATGGCGTCTGCACAGGTAACTCAGGAAAAAAGGCGCGAAACGATTGTCTGCCCTTGCTTTCACGGAGGGAGGGAGGGAAGGGGGGCCTGACGATATGTACCCAGAACCACCCGCGACAATGTTTTAGACCCATCAGGCATTGGGATCTCAACCCAGAATTCCAATGGGCAGCGGAGACTGCGGGAACTGTGGGATAGCTACCCACAGTGCAATGCTCCGGAAGTTGACTCTAGCCTCGGCACTGTGGAAGCACTCCGCCGAGTTAATGCACTTAATGCACTTAGAGCATTTTCTGTGGGGACACACACACTCGAATATATAAAACCGATTTCTAAAATATCCGACTTCTATAAATTTGACCTTATTCCGTAGTGTAGACATACCCTAAGAGTGTAGTAGTAGAAACGTAGGTCATTATTAAAAGTGTATCAACAAAATTGAATAGTGGACCAAGACCGGAGAAGTGGAAACCAGCAGCTGGCCGTTAGGGAAAGAAGTGAAGGTTTCCCACCATGAAGATGTTGGGTGGGGCTGAGAAAGGAGTCTTGAGTGTCGGAAGCATAAGCAGAACAATTTATCCATGTTGGAAAATCCCTCACGTACCTAGGTCAGCACCAGTACCCCCTCCTCCCCATCATCCTTAAAATTTAGCTAGCTCTTACTAACTCACATAACCTCAGTAGCTTCCACTGTCAGCCTCTGACCACACTATAACTTCCTACTAACGAGTACTTCAAAGACTGAAGTGCTCCTGTTAATGAAAAATTCATCAGATTATCACTAACCTTAACTTTGCTCTCATTGTCAGAAGTCTCGAAGCCATCCTTGACCTCAAACTATGTCACCAAAAAATCAATCCCCTAAGTGACATTGTTATATCAGCAAAAGTTTCTAGTGTAGACCTGGCCTTAGGCTCCTAGGTGTCTATTTCCTTTTTGAAAATGGGGTTAGGTGCTTTTTCAAATTTTATCCAAGGCGTCTGCATCCAATTTAGAACTACCTTCCTCTTAATGCTCCATGGACATGCCCCTTTTGATCCTCTAGGACAGGGGTGGCCAACCTGTGGCTCTTCAGAAGTTAATATGTGGCTCCTTGTATAGGCATCGACTGTGGGGCTGGAGCTCCAGGCGCCAACTTTCCAATGTGCCAGGCGGTGCTCACTGCTCAACCCCTGGCTCTGCCACATGCCCTGCCCCCAACTCAACCCCTTCGCACCCCCTCCCTTGAGCCTGCCATGCCCTCGCTCCTCCCCTTCTGCCCCAGAGCCTCCTGCATGCCATGGAACAGCTGATCAGGAGGTGTGGGGAGGAAGGGGGAGGTGCTGATTGGCGGGGCTGCTGGTGGGTGGGAGGCGCTGGGAGGAGCTGATGGGGGGCTGCTGGCGTATTACTGTGGCTCTTTGGCAATGTACATTGGTAAATTCTGGCTCCTTCTCAGGCTCAGGTTGGCCACCCCTGCTCTAGGAGTTCATGTCCCCCTGCAACTCTCCACAGAATCACTCACTCATCTTCTCTAATTTTACTTTCCTCTTTGATCTCTCTGTTGACTCTCTCATGTTGTGTTGGGGGAGTGGGTGATGCTCATTACCTTGTGCTGTTACCCTACCTGGATTTCTCTTCTTCCTATGAGTCACAACCATTCTCTTTCTCGAGGGCTGTGTCTATACTGGACTTTCGTAGGTAAAACTTTTGTCGTTCAGGGGTGTGAAAAAAACACCCGCCCGAATGACAAGTTTTAACGACGAAAAGTGCTGGTGTGAACAGTGCTTTGACAATGTGAGAGCTCTCCTGCTGACAAAGCTACCACCGCTCATAGGGGGGTGTAACTTTTTTTGTCGGTGGGAGAGCCCTCTCCTCCTAACAAAGAGCAGCTACACTGTGCGCCTTTTAACGGCACGGATGTAGTGGCACAGCTGTGTCGCGAAAAGGTGCCTAGTGTAGACATAAATCTCACCTTGAAGACTTCCTTTTCTCCTCAGCTGAGGATGACTCTCTGCAAAGCTGTTTCTGATAGTCTGCACTATGAATGGTATAAAAATGGTTGTGAGAGACACAAAGTGGATGAGGTAATATCTTTTATTGGACCAACTTCTGTTGGTGAGTGAGACAAGCTTTTGAGCTATACAGAGCTTGTCTCTCTCACCAACAGAAGTTAGTCCAATCAAAGATATTACTGCACTCACCTTGTCTGACATCCTGTTACCAACATGGCTACAACAACACTGCATCATATAAAAATGGTGAGATTTTCTAAAGGAATCTAAAACCTCCTACAGAAGATGTCTTTTCCCCCCCAGTTTACTCTGGTTGACTCTGAAGCAAAGACTCCCAGTATGCTGCCTATTTTGCTTATATACTATATCAGTTGTATCATTCATGTGGACTTTCCTTTTAGTCACTTGTAACTTTGTCTCAAATCTTTCACTTGGACTGAATCTATCAGTGAAATTATTTTAATTTTTGTTCATGGTCATTTTCACTTTCAGGTTCTTAGAGATTGTCTACACTTAAAAATGTTGGTTGACATAGCTATGGTGCTCTGGGATGTGAAATATCCAACCCCTCAGCTCTGTAGCTATACCAACCTAGTTGTGTAGAATGCTTCCATGGACCTACCTGTTGCTTGGAGAGGTGAAGTTTCTACAGGGACGGAAATAGCCCTTCTATCACTAAAAAGAAAAGGAATACTTGTGGCACCTTAGAGACTAGCCAATTTATTTGAGCATGAGCTTTCGTGAGCTACAGCTCACTTCATCGGATGCATACCGTGGAAGTATCCGATGAAGTGAGCTGTAGCTCATGAAAGCTCATGCTCAAATAAATTGGTTAGTCTCTAAGGTGCCACAAGTACTCCTTTTCTTTTTGCCAATACAGACTAACACGGCTGTTACTCTGAAACCCTTCTATCACTGTAGTCTGCGTCTATCCTAGGGGGTTATGGCAGCATAGCTATGGTGCCGCAGCTATGCTGCTATAGTCCACATAATGTAGACATGGTTTTAGTGGCCAGGGTTGCAAACATAGAAAGGTAACGTATATTTGTTCTAAAATATCGGTTTTTGCTAGATTTCTTTTTAATTGGGGAAACGTTTCTTAAAGGTTTGTAAATAGCTTGATTTTATAAAATTTAAATTTGTGGCCAAATGTAAGTTGGCAACATCCCTTAATATGAACATTAAGCATAATGAGGCAGAAATAGAGTTCTTTAATTAGCGTATCCTTAACTTCTGCATTTGAACACTGTATTAAGCTACTCTAGATTTCTATTAAGAGGGTTCCTGGTACCATATACAAGCACAGGTCCTGCTTCTGTATGGTAATTAATGACATGAGTTGCTTCATTGAAGTCAATGGGACTAGTCACATGGTTATGTACCTTGCTGGATGTGTGTCATATTTCAAAAAATGCTATTTTTTCTTTCTGCAATTTTTCTGGCACCTTTTGCACCCACTTTTTTGTTTCAAATTTCAGCTATAATTACCAGATAGTATGAGGGCTGGTGCACTGTGCTGTCTTGTATGTGAACTGCAATCGTTACTATGCTGACATATTCACAACTCTCCATTTTCATCCAAATAGATTTCTCTACGAGTTTCACCGAGATTGCAACAGGCATCTCAATTCTGGATTTCTCATCCCATTGAATAGTCCAAGTACAGTGGAGAAAAAGTATAAACACATACTATTGACCCTTCTCTCTTACTTCAGCTATCAACTGCCTAAAAATAAGTCCAGTAATCTAGACATTAATGTCTCTGAATTGCCATTGACCGAACAACCATTTTAATTATGTGCAGTTGTTAAAGGACCTTATGTCTGCTTCTTAACAGCTGCCAATACACATGTCCAAGGAGCTCAGCCTTAGAAGTCATTCACTGTCCTGCAGAGGGAGAGCTGCAGTGCTCAGACAGGGCTAAGCACTTGTTATCCAAGTTGAATAGGGACATATTTGCAGCCAACAGGGAGGCAAGGAAAGAGATCAAAGGATTAAATTGACTCTGAGGCTGCAGTCTTCCTCTTTGGTAAAACTTCATTGCTTTCTTACTTTTTACAGGCCTTCAAAAACAGTGTATTACTAACACTCAGAGAAAACTGATGGCAAAGGTCAGGCAGGAGCATCCCATGGTTGGGAGAACTGTAGCTCAGCTCATATGGAGCTTAAAGACCCTCAGACTGCGCAGAAGCATGGAGCATCAATATGGAAAAAGAAAAGGAGTACTTGTGGCACCTTAGAGACTAACCAATTTATTTGAGCATGAGCTTTCGTGAGCTACAGCTCACTTCATCGGATGCATACCGTGGAAAAAGAAAAGGAGTACTTGTGGCACCTTAGAGACTAACCAATTTATTTGAGCATGAGCTTTCGTGAGCTGTAGCTCACGAAAGCTCATGCTCAAATAAATTGGTTAGTCTCTAAGGTGCCACAAGTACTCCTTTTCTTTTTGCGAATACAGACTAACACGGCTGTTACTCTGAAACCTGTCAATATGGAAAAAGACACCTGCTGAGCAAATGCTCTCTGCCAGTTTGGCTTCTATCAGAAATTCCAAATAATTTCTCATCTTACATTTAAAATAGCCAGTGCTTCTAACCAAAGAGGTAGAATTTCAGGTGTTCAGCTTCCTACATTTGCAAAACAAGGACATTAATGGTACTTTGGGCTCAGCAGTGCAACACGGAGCACGTGCAGTTCTTCTGGCATTCAGGACCGGCTCTAGGCACCAGCAAAGCGAGCACGTGTTTGGGGCGGCACATTTCCAGGGGCGGCGTTCCGGCCATCCTTCCCCCTTCCCAGCCCTGCGCAGTCAACCAATGAGCCGCTGTGTGGGGTGGGGCGGCAGGCTCAGTGCGGAGGTCCCGGCCCGGGGGCGGTCCCTGCCTGGCCCCCCACCGCCAGGGAAGCAGGGCAATGTGGCGCCTCTCTCCCTGCCCACCCCATCACAAACGGCGGAGGAGCCAGAGCGGAGCAGAGCCCGGGATCAGGGCAGGACCCGCGCCCAGTAAGGGACCCACTGCCCTGGGCGGCTCGGCGCTGGGCGGGCGCCCCTGGTCCGCCCCCCTCCCCGCGGCTGACCTACCCCCAAGCCGCTCTGTCGGTTACTGTCCCCTCTGTGGGGGTGGGGCCGGGTCTGAGATTGGGCTGGAGACCCATGGGCGGGATGTATAGCTCCTCACTCCTCACTCCAAACACTGCTATAGCATTACGTATTCTTTTATCATTACCAGTATCAGTGGCTTCTGGTGAGCGCAGTTTCTCAAAACTGACATTACTAAAAAATTATTTGAGGTCCACCATGTCTCAAAATCGTTTGTCAGGACTTGCATTAATTTCAGTTGAAAGTACCATTGCAAAAAATTTAGATTTCACTGAATTATTGAAAGACTACACAAGTATAAAAACCAGAAAAATTCAGTTCATATACATTCTTTTAATTTATAAGAAACTGGGCGCACCGGAAGACAGTAACGTTTTTCATTACTGTGTATAGTTGAACCCAAGTTGTTTTTTATTGTAATTTTGTTAAAATTAAATGAGTACACTAATAGGAAATTGTTTTATTTCACTAACTACAAATTCCCTGTTTTCATTTTTTAAATATTTTGAACAGTCAAAAAAAAGCCCAAACCAAAACAAAACCATTGCAAAGTGCAAATGTGTAAAAGCCAAAAAAAAGGGGGGGGCGGCCGAAATTTTTTTTTGCTTGGGGAGGCAAAAAACCTAGAGTCGGCCCTGCTGGCATTGATCTTTTGAAATAACAAATCCTGAAGTTTGCAGTGTGTTGTAGCCATATCGGTCCTAGGATATTAGTGAGACAAGAAGAGAGACACAAGACCTGAAGAAGAACTCTGTGTAAGCTTGAAACCTTGTCTCTCTCAGGTGCAATAAAATAGATGACCTCAATTCTGAAGCTGTCATTTTGTTCATGAAAGCCTGATTGAAGACTCTCCTTTCACCAGTTCTGCTTTGCTGCAAGACAACACATCAGAGCCTTTATTATGCTCTCAGCAGAGCTAATTTACTTATTGGGACATGGAAGGAGTTTCCAGCACTGCCATTTATTGGGGAACTCAAAGCAGTATTGTTTCACTGAACTTGAACTGAAGAGTTGAAAGCATTTAAAGCTTAACACTGCATGTTTACATGGTAAACTGTAAAAAGAAAAGGAGTACTTGTGGCACCTTAGAGACTAACCAATTTATTTGAGCATGAGCTTTCGTGAGCTACAGCTCACTTCATCGGATGCATATATGGCACCTTAGAGACTAACCAATTTATTTGAGCATGAGCTTTCGTGAGCTACAGCTCACTTCATCGGATGCATCCGATGAAGTGAGCTGTAGCTCACGAAAGCTCATGCTCAAATAAATTGGTTAGTCTCTAAGGTGCCACAAGTACTCCTTTTCTTTTTGCGAATACAGACTAACATGGCTGTTACTCTGAAACATGGTAAACTGTAACTTTCACTATGAATTTCTAGATCTTCACATATTTTAAACTCTAGCAAGTCTAAGTTAATGGAAATCTCCAGTCTACTATCTAGAAGACAACCCAGACTGATAATTGCTAGACTTCTGGAAAAAAAAAAAAGTTAAAAAACCCGCAGTACAAGAATGTTTGTTTATATTCTTAACTGAGCCAACTACTAAGTTTGAGAAAGTACCCTGAGCTCTCTCCTTCATGAGGAAAAACGTTAATGTAATCTTATTTCAGAAGTTATTCTTTATATCTACACATGCATTTAGCAAGAAAAATAACAAGTGCCTACATAACTAATAAGGAGTATAAAATGTGGGGTATGCATCTGTGAGACATTACAGGGAACCAGAGGGTGGTTTTAAATATAAGCAGCACTTTTTTGTTCATAAAACATTAGGTACTTATGGTTTATATGTAATATAATACTAAAGCAAGTATGATGTGGCAGCATTTACACAGAGTATTTGAAAATAAGCCTTGCTCCAGTTTTGTAACCGTTCCATATGAGCAGATCCCTATGCCAGGTCCAGTCTCACTCGACTCAAAGGTGTTGAAAGTGGGTTCAGGGATCTGCTTATGCAGATCAGATTGCAGGATTGGTGCATAGTTAAGAGATTAAGGGTATGAGCTTTTATATCTGAGGCAGGCAAAATTCCTGTTGGTTTAGAGGGGACTTCTGTCTGTCAAAGATAATGGAATCAGACCCTTATTGTCCTGATTCTCAAAGGGTCTTGAGCACCAGTAAATCTCAGTGAAGTCCATTATTATTTCTATTATAAAAAGAAAAGGAGGACTTGTGGCACCTTAGAGACTAACAAATTTATTTGAGCATAAGCTTTTGTGAGCTACAGCTCACTTCATCGGATGCATTCAGTGGAAAATACAGTGGGGAGATTTATATACACAGAGAACATGAAACAATGGGTGTTACCATACACACTGTAAGCGGTAATAGCTCACCTTACTTGATCACTCTTGTATAGTATGCATGGTAACACCCATTGTTTCATGTTCTCTGTGTATATAAATCTCCCCACTGTATTTTCCACTGAATGCATCTGAGGAAGTGAGCTGTAGCTCACGAAAGCTTATGCTCAAATAAATTTGTTAGTCTCTAAGGTGCCACAAGTCCTCCTTTTCTTTTTGTGGATACAGACTAACATGGCTGCTACTCTGAAACATTTCTATTATAGTAACTCTTAGAGTCCCAAATGGGATATTAGGTTATTTTGTGCAAAGCATGTACGTACACAACAGCAGCAGCTAGAGGTGATCAGTATCGGAAAATCTGATCTTGATTTTCAAAAACTGTTTCACCTGAGTTTGGCAGGTTCTTACTATATATGCATATTTGGTACCTGGTTTTATTGCAACAAACACGTACTTATACATTTACATAGTACTTAGTATGTTTAAAACATACAATTTACTTAAAAACTGAACAGTCTGAGTTTTTTACCTACTGTTGTGGCAAGCCTAAAGTTACTGTATCTGAGGACTTGTCTAGATGGCTAGTTAGTGCATGGCAAGCAGAGGTGTGAATGTAGAGCACATTAGCCTACTGTGCACTAACTGGCCGTAGGGACCCTGCTACAGCACACTAAAAGTTCCTTAATTCACTAAGTACATCAAAGCATACTAAGGGACCAGGTTAGAGTATGGTAACAGGGTCCACACTAGTAGTTAATGCGTCGCATGCTAGCACTCTGTACATTCACACCCAGGCTTGCCATGCACTAACTAGCCATATAGACAAGCAGAGAGATTAGAAAAAAATATTTCTGTGTTATTTCAGTTTGGTTACTTTGTGCATTTGACAGCACTTCGTGCATCGTCGGTTTCACTGGTTCCCTTGTTGACTGTGTGGGACGTCAAACAACAGGTGGGAGAAAAATGTTTTTAAAAAAATGGATCGTGAAATAAAAATTGGCAGTGGCTAATTTTGTACCAGAAACTACTTTCTACTTTGTTTTTCAAATATATTGACAAGATTTCAAATAGGCAGTGTCCCTTACAGTTTACTTAGAGACATGTTGTGAAGTGTTCCCCCCAATGGGACTGTATAATTTAGGGCTTTCATACTAAGCCATGTATCCAATCATCTAATTGCACAAATAAATCCTAAAGGTAGGCAAAAATGAATTTTATTCTTCCCATTTAAGGAAGAGGCAGGAACTTATGAGACTTTTATTTTTCTGATTACTGCAGACCATGCCATGCCAGAGCTATTTCTCACTATCCTAATTCATGTGCATTACTGTAAGATGAGTATAGTACCTGATTTTAGCTCCTAGCTGCCTGTTCAGTTATTCCTTCTTATACATTGGATACAGCTGTACAACCTTTTCCAGCTCCAAACCTCTCTGCAAATTTCATTCTTATGTTACTCTCAGACTCATGTTTTTGTCCCTAATTAGAAGTTGGTTTTATGCAGTGTCTTTAACAAAGTATCTCAAAGCACTTTACAAAGCAATGAGGATAAATACCAGGGGCCAAATTCTGCTCTCAGTTACACTACTGGAAGTCCTGAGTAACTGCAATTAACTAAATGAAGTCACTCAGGATTTAAACGGATGTAACTGAAAGCACAATTTGACCCATTTAATGCAGGGATATTAGTTAACACACCAGGAGTTTCACCCCTTTACAAAATAAGCTGTATAAGCACTTATCAGGAGTTCTTTTAAAGAAAAAAAGTGCTTAATTGTAATCAAACAAAATACACCCAAGGGGCCAAAGATCAAAACAACTTTAATCTGGCAAACATGCACAGAATAATTCTGTTTTCAGGCAAAACGGAAACTGCAAACAACATTAGTAGCAATAATACATAATTTTTGTTTGTTTCCAAGAACTTTAAGCAATAGGAATACAATTTAAATTGACTCCACCTTAATCCTGGGGGATTTGCTGAGAATGAATTTGTCCTTTCAACTGTTAGATTTAACTATAATTCTGTGCAAAGGATACTTCTAACAAGATTTTTTAAGGTTCTGCAGAAACAGATTCGGCAGGGGGGAACATGGATACCTTAGCTTAAGATTGTTTGATCTTTGAAGGGCTCATATGAAGACTTTGGTTATCCAGGGACAAAGATTTTTTTAAATTTAAATTTTTTAAATTAAAAAATTTTTTTTTTTAAAGAAACAAACCCATTAAAATTAAATTTGAAGTTGACAACTTCTATTCAGGCCTAAACTTATTATAATATATTAAAATCATTTAAATGAAGCAGTACATGTTTGCTGTCATATTTTAAAGAAAGTCAAATCAGTGACTGGTGGATGTAACTGGCTAAGCTCCTGGAACCAGAGCTTGTTGAAGTGCTAACCCAGTTTTTGACATCAGTAGCCTCTTCTGCAGGTGCAGAGAATAATTTCTTCACTTCAGTTTACTCAACTAGTTCAGCTGAAAGACTAGCTCATTCAAAAGTTAAGAAACCAACTGAGAATTGAAAAAACAGGAAAGCGTTTTCCTTTTCCAATCTGTGAATCAAAACTGTGTCTGAGAATGAGGTCTGTTAGTTCTAAACTCTTAAAGGACTTTGTGACCAAAACCAATCAGCTCAATCACTAACTACAAATAATACTTCCTTTGTTCAGTAAATCAAAAGTTAGTTTTAAATGCAAAACATGTGTTGATAAACTTTTTTTCTTATGTAACCATCCTACTTAAGGTAGTTTTTTTCAATGAAAAATGCTGGTTTTGTGCATTTTTAATTGAATTTGAATTTCCATCTAAACAGAGCTAGACAAAAACCACAAGACAAAATTAATCTAATAAATAAGAAATGCATCATTCACTGTTAACATAATAAAAATGTAAAAAAATAAGAATCTAAATAAATGTAAATTAAGTTTTATAACTGCTTGAATAAATGTCAACATAGTACAGTAGAACCTCAGAGTTTAGAGCTCCAGAGTTACGAACTGACCAGTCAACCACACACTTCATTTGGAATCAGAAGAACACAATCAGTCAGCAGCAGAGACAAAAAAATAAAAAATAAAACCAAAAAAACCCACGCAAAGACAGTACAGGACTGTGTTAAATGTAAACTATTAAAAAAAATAAAGGGAAAGCATCATCTTTCTTCTGCATAGTAAAGTTTTGAAGGAGTATTAAGTCAATGTTCAGTTGTAAACTTTTGAAAGAACAACCATAACATTTTGCTGAGGGTTACGAACATTTCAGAGTTATGAACAACCTCCATTCTCGAGGTGTTCGTAACTCTGAGGTTCTACTATATCCCCTCTGGGTTAGCAAAAAGAATCATCAAATTTAGTGTAAAGACTATGTTTAGTTGCAAATCCACGTTTTAATGAAAATTAACCTCTCATTAGGAAAATAGCTAAAGTACAAATGCCAAACACAATTAAAATAAATTATGTACATCAAGGTTTCCTACTTTTTGATTTATATCATGATTAAAATTGGGGATTTAAATCGCTTTGATTTAAAACCTGTAGTCATCTATTTTGATTTTAGCTTTTATTCTGCAATATGGCACCCTCTAGTGTTAAAGAAAAAAAAGAGAGTTCCTTTAAGATAACATCCGATGAAGTGAGCTTTAGCTCACGAAAGCTTATGCTCAAATAAATTTGTTAGTCTCTAAGGTGCCACAAGTAATCCTTTTCTTTTTGCAGATACAGACAAACACGGCTGCTACTCTGAAACCTTACTTTAAGATGACTATCAAGGTCAGCAGGCCGACAATTTTACTTTAAAAAAAAAATCCTAATAGGACTAAATGTCCTTCCTACATTTCATATAACTTAGTATAGAGAGAAATTTAGTCAATTAGGATACCTTTGGAGTCTGCTAGTTAAACTTTCTAAACTCATTCCCTTCATCAAAATGCCACTTGGGCTGTGACATCATCACTCAGTATTCTGGATATATATGTGGCAGACAGCTGGACATAGAAAGGCAATCTCTGCTATTGAGAAGAAGTCTGCCAGGGTAGTTACGGATATGAGCAGACAGCAGCAGGGTGGGTAGTAAATGGACAACAATGGTGAAAAGGAAAAAAAAGGGAGGTAGAGAGTGAAAGAAAAAACTCCTCAATATTTCCTGTGGAAACTGCTCCAGACTTCCCCCTAAATGCTTGTGCACTAAACAGGACCAACATTTCACTCTCCATAGTTTGGAACTAATCATTAATCAAAAGAAAGAGGAAGTCTGGCAGTAACTACAGACCAGTGTTTTCCCCAGGAATTGAAATTAGGGGGGAAGGTGTTCAAATATACAGGGAGGGTGATGGCTGACAAGGGGTGAGACTGTTAGGGCGAAGGTGGGCTCTATGGCACGATAGTAAAAACTAAAAATTGTTTCATAATCATTAGATTTAACTCATGTTTTAAAATCATCACACAAATGAAAGTTGGCTAATCAAGCCTACTATGAAGCACAACATCTACAGCCTTCTTGGTTTCTTGTTGTAATTTTGCACAACTCTATTCATGAACTTTCTGAATGCAGTGTATTAATCTTTGGTGGCTTCTTGTGTGTCCGGTACTGCCAGTCCTTCATGATATGCTCATGATCTGGGTAGAGGGTGACTCCTTTCAGAACACAAAATTCTGTTCAATCAGGAAAAAGAATGCTCAACTGTAGCTGTTATGACTGGGAGAAGCAAGAGATGGATTCCTACTTCTTTCATCCCAGGAAATATAGCACAAAGATTGAGTTGAACCACTAGTGATGATAAAGAAGAAGTTGAAGTCAAATCTTCATTTGTTCATCTTATGATATTCCACTCTGTTCAAATTCTCTGTTCTGAGCACATGGCAGCCCCATTGCTGGTAGCGCCTCACTCCACTCAACTGTTGGTGTTTTATAAGACAGGCATCTGTAAAAGCTATGTGGAGATTGAGTAGAATCCAGAAATTGCTATTGTATATTTGTAAGAATCAAGTCTGTGTACTTTTTCAGCTGGCTTAATGAACACGTCTTGTTCTCTTCACTTAAGGAGTCAATATATGTGCCTTAATTAGTCAACTTCTGAACTGAAGTCTTTGCTTCTTCCAGTATGTTTGCAATGTATATCTCGCTGATCTAAGTGTAGCTTCTATTGCTGGACAAAGGTCTACTACTGTTGTAGCAGATGCCTAGATACCATTGTTTAATGACCAAAGTGGTTTCAACAGTAGACTTATAAGAGAGAGAATGGCAATAGGCTTCTCTGAATTTAGTACCAAAAGTAGTCCACCAGCCTCCCTACTTAGATCTGGCCCATCTCAGTGGATACTTTCCAAAGCCAATAATAATGGTTGCAGTAATTTGAAGACAATAGCCAAGGGCTGCTTATGAGAAAGCCAGTGGGTCTTCCCAGGTTGGACTCATTTGAACTTCAGCGCCAGGGTATCTTCTATTTTTTCCAAGACGTTCAGTCCTTTTGGACTCTTGCTGAAAAATAGATATAATGGAGACATTAAATTTATGGCTTTTTAAATGTCTTTTGAAGATTCTGCACCACATACTAGGGCTAGCTGAAGTAATTGGCCTCTGTAGTAGGCACAGGAGAGATTAGGGTTACATTTTTCTCTGAGCAAAGTTTATACTCCACTATGTCTTCCAAAGAAGTTTGCAACTCCATCAAATGCACAGGCAGCCATCTCTTTTGGGTTAAATTTACAAGCATTTAATTCTTCTAAGATGTGGGTTGTCACAGATGCAGCCAATGTGTCTTCTGTAATCTGAATATGTAGAAATGCATCTACTGGCCTACCACTGACATCAAGATAACATACTCAATGACTTAATACTCGACACCCATTTGCATCAATGCATTCATCAGCCATGTATGCACATTTGCTGAATGCAGTGAGAGAGTTCTTCACTTTTTCAGCTGCTGAGTCTTTCACTATTGCACTGCATGCTTCTAACCAGTCAACTGAGCTTCTTGCAGAAAGATAGTGAGCATTTGTCGGTCTTGGTCAACTTCAGGATTAACAAGTGACCATGCACTTAACATTGGCCTCCAGTTTGTAGCGTGTGGTACCTCTTGCTTAAATAGAAAGTATGATGCGACAGCCATATTTGTTCTCATAATCTGTGTTGTGTCTCCAGCATTCTTAACAGCCTCATTAAGTACTTCTAAAATTGGCTTTAACAGTGACTGGCTTATAAGGATTTCTGCATGCCAATGCAGTCCAAAGGCTTGGTGTTTTGCAGCCTTTTCACATAGGTTGTCAGCATTGGTTTGCTGATCAGTCTGGCAAACCGAGCTTCTCCACTTTTACTATATAAATCCATGGTACATCCATATCTTGAATACTGCATGCAGTTCTAGTCATCCCAACTAAAAAAAGATGTATTGGAGTTGGATAAAGTATAGAAAACGTCAACTAAAATGATTAGGGGTATGGAACGGCTTTCATATGAGGAGAGATTAATAAAACTGGGACTTTTCAACGACTAAGAGGGGATATGATAGAGGTCTATAAAATCTTGACTGATGTGGAGAAAGTGAATAAGGAAGTGTTATTTACTCCTTCTCATAACACAAGAACTAGGGGTCACACAGTGAAATTAATAGACATCAGGTTTAAAACAAACAAAAACAAGCACTTCGTCATACAACACACAGTCAACCTGTGGAACTTTTTGCCAGGGGATGTTGTGAAGGCCAAAACTGTAACAGGGTTAAAAAAAAGAACTAGATAAGTTCATGGACAATAGTCCATCAATGGCTATTAGCAGGATGGGCGGAGATGCAACACCACACTCTGAGTGTTCCTTGCCTCTGTTCCCTAGAAGCTGGGAGTGGACAACAGGGGATGGATCACTCGATAATTGCTCTTTTCTGTTCATTGCCTTTGAAGCATCTGGCACTGGCCACTGTCAGAAGACAGGATTCTGGGCTAGATGGACCATTGGTTTGACCCAGTATGGTCATTCTTATGTTCTTATGTAAAAAGTAATTATAATATAATAAAAATGTTTAGTACAGAAACTCCCTAAGATAACAACCTCTCGAGATAGCGATTATGTGAGATAATGACCTTGGCAAATAATGCATTTTAAAAATCTTGGCCTACTAGGAAATGTATATTTAGATACATTTCCCAGTCACAAATCTAGCATTCTGGAGCAAAGTCACTAAAACATAGTCCAACAAACAAATGTTCCTTTAACGTACCCTTCCCTTCTCCCTCCACCGCTGTCAACTCATAGTTGTTGTCCTTGGTCAATGGAGACCCAGAGTTCAGAGATGCTTTCGCTTGAGTTCACCTCCCACTCTGGGGGACAGAGGAGGAGAAGGCACTTTACTTGTTCCTCCAGCCACTTGCCACGGCCACTTGCTCTGACCACTGTTCGTCATGCCATTGTTCACTTCATCTCTCTGTCACCAATGGCCTTGCGCCATCACCTTCTGCTGCCACCTGCCACTGTGACCTCTTGAGTCTTTTGAGGTTCCACCGGCTCTCCGTTATTTCAGCTCTCCGTGGGGGAGCCTGGCTGCTAGTGGAAGATGGATGGTCTCTTTCACAGAAACACCGTCCTGCAGCAGGTCTAAACACTTAGGCCTGATTATCAGTGATTTCAGCTCCAGTGGTCACGTAACCAAAAATAACCCTCTCAGTTGAGCCTTATCAGCTCGGTCTTTAAACAGGAGAGGACAGGTCAAATAGTGTCTGTGACTTAGGCAGAGCCCACACCACCAAGCAAAACACCTATCCCCACCCTCTCTCTCCCCCCACTGGGATCTGCCATCAAAAACCCTTGCTTAGCGAGTGCAGTTCAGTTGAGGGTGACCAGCGCTTAATTTGGAATGCAATTAATTAAGCTGGGGCTCAAGCACGTTTTTTACTTTCATATCTGATGTGGCAAGCAGGTGACCTCCTCAATCAGGACAGGCTATGTACCATTCTGCTGCCCTTTACTTACACAATAAGGATAACATTTCATTACCTCCGCATTCAATACTAAAGTGATTTGTCACCCAACACCAGCTAAAATTGATCACTTCGGTAACACAGCTCTGTCTGCTGGATACCTAGGCAAAGTAGGTGTTTTCATGTAAATACAGTCTGGTCCTGAACACCTGGCTCATCACTAGTTGTCAGGGGAGAGCTCATTCAGACCTTATTTACCAATCAAAATGAATGCATCCACACTGTCAGAAAAAACAACAGCTGTGTGAGGAAGCTAGTCTTTGTTCATACTTTTCAAACCTATTATGCTTTTCCACCAGGTACAAATATTTTATCACATACCATATATGCTTTTAAAGTGTGTATTTATGTTTCAATTTCAATTCAAATTTCCAGCTGACTAAATTGGCAACACTCCTTGATGTAACTAGTTGACTACTAGGGGGATGGTTGGGGAAATTTGGGGGGAGGGAGGGTTGTAGGGAAATCCCTGCTGCAGACCCTCTCTCTTCTTGCCTAAAGCCCTTATCTTCTCTAAGGCTAGGCCTACATTAAAATGTTAGGTTGACCCTGCTAGGTCACTCAGGAGTTGTGAAAAATCCATACCTGAGCGACATAGTGAAGTCGACCTAACCTCCAGAATTTTTCTATCTACCTAGCTACTGCCCTTTGGGGAGGTGGATTAACTACATTAATGAGAGAATCCCTCCTGTCACTGTCGCGAGTGTCTACACTGAAGTGCTACAGAGGCTGTAGGTAGGCCTACAGAATTCTTCCATCAACCTAGCGTTGTCTACGTCAGGGGTTAGGTTGCCTGAACTACGATGCTCAGAGGTGTGGATTTTTCACACCCCTGAGGAACGTAGCCAGGTTGACTTAACTTTTTATTTTAGCCCTGGCCTTAGGGGATGTTTGCACTACAAGCACTACAGCTGTAGTGATGCAGCTATGATGCAGTAGTGTAGACACTTGTTACAGCAACCGAAGGGTTTTTCTCCCTGCTATAATAAATCCACCTCCTCAAGAGGCGGTAGCTAGGTTGATGGAAGAATTCTTCCATTGACCTAGCGGTGTCTACACTGGGGCTTAGGTCAGCTAAACTATGCTTCTTAAGAGTGTGAATTTTTCACACACCCCTGAGCAACATAGCTCGATCAATTTAAGAATTAGGTGTGGACTGGGCCTTAAGACGTATGATGATCACCTATAGGACTAAGTAGGTGCATAGCTCTGCCCTGTGTATAGCCTAGCACAAATTGCCCAGGTGCATTATAGACTTTTAACCTTCCCTAGAATTGTCATCACCACTGCCAAAGGCAGCACACTGGACTTGACAGCTGACTGATCTGATCAAACAAAATGAATCCTATGTTCTATCCTCACCTGGCACCTCTTTGCTTCCACTGAGTCCAACCTGACCAAATTCAGATTCCTTACTTTAGCCTCCACTTCTGCTGACAGACCTTCCTCATCCTTTCCTGGTTCCTTCTCTTGACCAGTCCCTTATCAAGTCTTGTTTCCTTTGGCTGCAAGAGACACATTTATGTCATTATCCATAGGACAGACTCTCACTCTGAATTGAAAACATCTGAATATACTAATACTTGATGTGACTAATGAAGACTTTTGCAGTATTACCTGATCCCACATTTTAATTGTGGAATAAAGTTTATTCACTTTTTAAAAAATTATATTTTTGACACAGAGGAAGAACACTAGTAAGGAAATCAGTGATTAGCATGTAAGTCTCAGTATGGCACAGATCCAACCTGGGAGATCAGAATTTTTGCTGGTCTTGGATTATAAACTCTTTGGGCCAGGCACCGAGCCTGCACTCCGCCCAACAGGATGCCAAATGTGGATTGGTATCTCTAAGCACTACCATATTAATATTAAATTTTAATAATAATAGGTCAGTTATCTTTGCAGGTACAAAGAAACATACACTATGAGGGTGCAGAAACACTAGAAATCCTCAGAAATTCTTCTAAACCTCAGACTCAAAATAGTAATATTTTCCCCTTGCTCCAAGATGCTAAACTTTTGTGATTATACAAGAAGTCTGGGTTTGTTCTTTTTTGTTCTGTTTTTAGTGTTAAATTTAAGGGTATTTTGATATATCAAAATCTGAGTGGAAGTGGAACAATTGTGGATTTGCTCTTTTAAGAAATTACTGAGAGAATAACCAGGACAAAAAACTCTTTCATTAGGGATCCTGCTGGTTTTGGAAGATGCTTGTGTGCTGAAATTGAAAACACTGGTCTGACCTCCTTTGGCTGGTCACTTAGTGTACATGAATGCTATGAATGTAACAAAGGCTAGCACAGAAGATCCAAGGAGACATGGGGAGCAGCTGCAAAGAAAGCTGTTACCACTTTGTTTGTTCAGTGTTATATACAGAGAATCATCTCCTGCTACACAGAAATAATGCCTTTTGTCTGAAGATTTGGAATCTTGTGCTAGCACCAGCCATTCTGCTGAAAAACGACATTGACCACCAACAATATGTTTTACCAGGTAAACAAAGTTTCATGTTTAAATGTTAAAGTTCTTCCCATTGTTAAAGCAGGGAGAACGATGTAACAGTCCATTTTCTAATACAGTAGTGTTTTCAAATGGCAAGAAGAGCTTCTTACTCCATGTGCTGAGTATAAAGAAAATTTTTCCTTTAAACTCATATTTGGCATCAGAGCTTCCTCCCTATGTTCCTTTACAATAAAGGGGGCTCTCACCAGCTTTTTTTTTCTTTTTTTGTTAGTTGTTCTTTATCTGGCACAATCTTATGAAGAAACCCGGGAACCTTTCCACAGATGTCAGAGGTGATGGTGGTCCAGCAGTTCCCCTAAAAAATGTATCATCACAGGAGGTAGATAAGTGAAGTTGGGCTACTTGCCTATATTTGATATGCAAGTCTGAAGCGGGAAGTGATGTTAGCTTGATAATTATGTCTTATCTACACTGGGGATTTCAAGTTACCATAAAATATGATTTGCATCACCACAGCTTACCTCTGCTTGAAACTGAGGTAAACTACACCAGTGCAAGGTATGACTAATATCAGTTTTACCTGTCTAGTTTAGGGTTTTACATTGGTGCAGCTACTCCAGTGGCTATAACTGGAACAAATCTCACTTTACTGGACTTTATTGACTGGCCTCCCAAAAAGCGATAATGAGGGGAAGTTACTCTCTCTTGGTTTTTAAAAGAGTCGGGGTTCACTACGTGGTCCCTTTTGCACGTGGTTTTAAGACAAGCATGTCACACAAAATGCATCCTTACTGGCATCTTTTGCCTCAGAACAAGTTTCACTGAGTTGAAGAGTGACTGAATAATCATCACTTACAGAGGCACGGTTTGGGGTATAAGGAAGGTATGTGGTTCCTTTGGCTGAAGTCAGCAGAAATACAATTATAAAAGATGGCATGGAATCTTGCCAGAACAGTATGTAGTCAGTAGCTGAAGACTCGTGCTTGGAGGAGGCAGTACATGTACCAAATCAGTATGAACCACCTTCATGTGTATAAAGAAGAAAGTCCTCAAGTCACTTGAGGGTAATGGGAATTAAGCATAACAGATAAAAGGAAAGGAGAGAAGCAACTGAGAGCTTTCAATCCAGGCCAAAGCACAGATTACACAGTACTGTAGACTGTGTTTAAAACAGACCTGCAACGTTCAACTTGCTTTGCTAACAGAAAATGGCAATCTCTAGCCTTGTTACACCCTTTCATGAGCACAAAAAAGAACACATCTCATAAAAAAGGAGGTGGGGTTGGAGTGAAAGAAAGACCCAGACAGTTTAGAAAATGTTGGAAAAATATGGAAAATCTATCTGAAGAATTTCTAGCACCTTGGAATCCTCAGGAGACATAAAGGTAAATATAATACTTTGCACTTACAAACTTAATTCTTTGAATAAAAGGTACTTTTTTGATTTATGCAGACAAAAATCGTCATAGACTAGGAATTAAATGTTTTTAAAACAAAATACCCAGTCTAATTTTACTGAAAAATTGTAATATATATATTATATAAGGAATACAATGAAAATAGGCTATCAAAGATCCAATCAAATCCTCAGTCTTGGTATAGTATCACCAAACCATGGAGCCAAGAATTCAGATTATCCTAAACTTAACCATACATCTGAGAGTATATATTGACCAAAGACCTACATGGTCAAGTCCATTTGCGTGAATGAACGTTACATAGAATTACATGATCCTTCAAAGTTTGGCCCTGAGGTCCATACTGTTCACTGTCTTCCATTTCTTGCGATAGACTGTACCACTCCTGTTGGGTGACCTCATGTTACATAGAAACAGACAGAGACCACAAGATGTTAAAAAAAACAAAAACACAGACAACAACCCAGTCAGTTAATGTCTACAAAATATAGTTTGCTATGCATTTGGTTTATAAAAAAGCAGGCCAAATTAATGAACAAGACAGCACTGGATACTTTCCTCATTGAAAATGAATATATCTGCATTGCTAGTTCACTGATCCTGACAAATATTCTCTCTCTCTCTTAGATTCATGTAGATAATTTTGTAATTTCTGTTAACTAGACCTAGTTTCATTAGAATTTGTTGATGTCCTGATCAGTGGACTTGTCCGTCACGGTTTCCCAGTCATACTCTATTCAAACTAAACTATGTGGTGGTAGTTAAAGTTTTGAATGATGGATCTGAGATGCAAATTGGATCTGAACACTTCCAAAGTTTGTAAATATTTGAATTTCTATTTTGACCTGGGCTCATATCTGTTCAGGATTCATGTTAAAAACAAGTTCTTCCTCCTAACGAGAAAAAGTGATTGCTATGATAGTGTATGAATTTCAGGTTTGTACAGTCAAATACTCTTTCAATATGGCCATTGTCATCACTGGGCTATCTTCTCTTCCCTTATGTTATCCATCAGTGTTCAAAGAGTGGACTGTATGCTCTCTGAGGAAGGGACTGTCTTTTTGTTCTGTGTTTGTACAACGTCCAGCACAATGGGGTCCTGGCCCATTAAGAGGGCTCTTCGGTGTTACAATAATACAAATAATATCCCAGATATGTCATGAAAAAATTTTAGAATGGATTTTGTAGCAGGGCTTCCTGTGGCTGCATGTTTGGCAACATTGTCTGAACTGGCCTTGGTCAGTTCTTGAGGAGATGGAGATGTGAGACCAGGTGTATTTAAGATGGATTTGTGGCCAGTCTTTACAAAATAATGGATCCCCCCCCGCATCCCTCCTCTAACCACAAAGGGCACCTGTTTCCAGAATCATGGGAGGATGAACAGATGTCCTGCTCTTTCCAACTAGCAGTTAAGAGAGGCAACCATGAGTACATTTTAACTTTATTAGAAAAAATGTTTATACAAAGCTCCGCACTGCACAAAAACACACCTCCCCCCAAACACAAAGAGCAATCTAACATGGCAAGCTGTATGCATATTATATATGTGGCATGTATATATTTTTTGCATGGTTTGCATTCATTATTTTACAAAGTTAACATTCAGTAGAAAAAGATGCTGTTTGTTACCATTATTTTCCCATATAAATAACTGTGAGCAATCCCTCTTCAGATAGATAAAAAACACCTTTTCGTGTCATTCTGTAAAAAACAGACTGAAATGGTATTGAAATCTATAACATTCCCCAATATCACCATAAAAATATCATCTAGCCCCTGGCCCAAAATGCTTGTCCAAGGCAATTAGAAGAGAAGGGACCATAAGACAATGCTGGAAGATGTGTCTTCAGTCCAGTTCTTTGAGCCAACATTCAGGTAAATAATATTTTATTAGACTTAACACTTAAGGGTGAAATGAGCACAATTTGGGAGGGACAAAACTTCTGCCCACATTGGAAACCCAACTTCCTGGTTATCTGTCATCCAGCCAACTTCTGACATGTCCTGTGGCTGTGCCAAGAAGCCAAACACTCACCAATTCTCTCCAGAAGGCATAGGAAATCAGTGATGGCAGGAGAAACCTTTGCTGGTTTGCCAACTTCTTCCCTCCACTCATCTTTGCTGGAGATGCTGGAAACACAGAGCAGGAGCCTGGGCTGCTAAATTATCTGGAGGAAAAGTCAACTAGGGAGAAATGCTAAAAGACAGCTAAAGGGAAGGTTTAAAGAAAAAGCCACTGGAATGGCTCCCAAGGATCTGGTTTGGAGAAGCAAGAGCAAGTAGAAAGAAATGCTTGCAGCTCACAAGACTGGCTTTACTGGAGTTTAAAGGTGGTGTTTTGGTCCAGATGAATTAACTGGCTGGTGACCAATCATTCTTTCCATCAAGCACCATGATAGGTAGAATGGAGAAGTTTTTGAAGGCAATACAGAGGCAGTGATGGTGGTGAAGATAATGGAGGTGAATGACAAAATGCTGATGAAGATTAATTGGAGGACAATGCCAACGAAGAGCAAGATGTACTGTCTGGCAGAGATGCTGGCAACAGAAGAATGGTTATATGGTTGGTGTTGTTGGTGATGACCACTGCAATCTATTTATATGTCCATGTAGTCGTCATCTTCATCAGTATCACTCTCCAGTGAGGACTCTTGGCTTGAGGTTTCTAAGATCTCCAATGCTGGCTGACAAAGACTCTCCTTCTTTACATTTGCTGCAGACTGAGCAGACAAAATAGCAGACTGACCCAAAGAAAAAAGAAAAAAGAGAAATATATTGCTGAATAGTTAGAATAAACCCACGATCACAGGGCTCAAAGACAAATGTCTGCTATTCCTCAACATGTATGAGTCTCCTTATTTGTAAAACTTTGTGTGTCCCAGCTTGCGGCTCCATAATACTGAATCATCAGTAAGCTTCCTCACAGCCAGTACTCCTGAAGTTCTCTCTATAATAAGACACAGACTGGAACAGCTGGGATATCCCAATCAGACTGCATTTCTACTTCGTCCTTTTTCATGACTACTGCTAGGACTGCAGTAGCTATGAACTCCTGCAAGCACTGGGACCATATCTATGAGCTCACCTACAGCCTACACTTCACTAATCCTTAAAGTAACTCCACTTGGGAGCAGCTAGGGCCTCATACCATCATACCTCATCTCCTGTGATGAGCTGGGGACAGGAGAAGTTGTTCCAATGACATGAAAAATCTCATTTTAAAGGGAGAATTAAGGTAAAACCCAAACATGACCTTTTTCTTGAATTACCTTTAATTTTTGCTTTGTCTCTTCTGAAATGCTGCCCTTTGGAGAAAGTAAGGTTGGTGTTGGTGGGGTGACAGTGATCTCAGGTGGAAATTTGGTGATAGATGAAGGGATAAAAAGCTTTGGCATAGTGGGCAGAATGCGGGTTTTTACTCTGGTGCTGTCTGCTTTGTTCTGCTGGCTTCCCAAGGAATGTGAATTGGAACTGACTTCTGGCTTGGAACTGGAGGCTGAGGAGAAAAGAATCAGGAAGAGAATTTCAGGGGTTTTCCATGCTTACATATGTCACAGGATAGAAAACAATATCTTAGTTAAAAAGAAATCATCTGAGCCAGTCATATATTTCACTGCAAAGATTTTTGTATGAAGACTCAGAAATGGAAAAGGAAATGGAAGAGCAGGAGGAGATGCAAAGTGCTAGAAACCGATTCAGGATTCTGCAGTTCATGCTCTAGGTAACAGCAAAAAGGCAGTGACATTTCTTGAGACACACAATATCTCAAGCTTTCCTTGACAAGTACAATACTTGGCAAATGTAATCTTGCCCTACTCACACCCATTCAAAATGCCACTGCAAAATTACTTTTCCTAGACGAGAGGTGGGCAAACTATGGCCTGCGGGCCATCCTGCCCAGCCCCTGAACTCCCAGCCAGGGAGGCTCACCCCTGCTGTTCCCCCTCCCCTGCAGCCTCAGCGTGATGCACCACCAGTGCTCTGGCCGCATGACTGGCTCTGGCCAGGCAGCAGGGCTTTGCTGCTCTGAGCAGCATGTTAAGGAGGGGGTTGGATAAGGGGCAAGGGGTTCCAGGGGGCAGTCAGGGGACAGGAAGCAGGAGGAGTTGGATAGGTGTAGGAGTCCCGGGGGGGCCTATCTAGGGGCAGGGGTGTGAATAGAGGTCGGGGTAGTCAGTGGACAGGGAGGTTGGATGGGGGTGGGGTACCGGGGGGCAGTTAGGGGTGGGGGTGTGGATAGGGTTTGGGGCAGTCAGGGGACAGGGAGAAGGGGGGGTTGGATAGGGGCTGGGATACTGGAGGGTGGTTAGGGGCCAGGGTCCTGGGAGTGGGTAGTCAGGGGACAAGGAGTGTTGGATAGGTCAGGGGTTCTGAGGGGGGCGGGAAGTGGGAGGGGGCAGAGAGGGGGCAGGGGCCAGGTTCTTTGGGGAGGCACAGCCTTCCCTACCCGGCCCTCCATACAGTTTCGCAAAGCCAATGTGGCCCTCGGGCCAAAAAGTTTGTCCACCCCGTCCTAGACCATCACTTTGATCATGTTATTCCTCTCTTTGAAGCCCTCCACAGGCTCCTTCTTCTCTATTGCATCAAACTTAAGCTGCCTGTCAAGACCACTCCCATGGTCTACCCTGTGCAACCTATCATCTCTCATTCACTGTTGAGGTGTTGACTCCCACCTCAAATCAGCCAGTGGTGCCCGCATCCATTGTCTGCTTGTTCAAACAAGCACCTTATTCCATTTTGCCTCTTCCGCTTAGGAGGAGCTCCCTGTAAACATCTGCACAGCTACATTATCTTCCTGTCTCACTGTTTCTTTGTACTCTCCCCATCTGTCTTGTCTGTATCCAACTGTTGTCTTCTCTTACGCTTAGACTGTAAGCTCTTTGGAGTACAAACTATCTTTTTGTTGTGTGCTTGCATAGCACTTAGGCACTGTGGGGCCCTGATCTATGATTAGAACTCCTAGGAGCTACAGTAATACAAATTAAAATAATATTTCTGTAATAATGATCAGTACAAGACATTGTCTCTTAGCTGACCTATTTAGTCCATAGAGAGGAGAGAGACCAATAGAGATTTCTCAGCCATACTGCTACTCGTTCTATATGGAACGATGACAAAAAACACTCCATCAAAAACAACAAACCAATAAAATCAAATTATGCAAGTCTGATCCCACAATGTGAGCCTCTGTAAGGGGTACAATAACAAGAGGTACTCCAACCTCCTGCTCTTCAAACTAAACACTTCCAGCTCTAGAAACCTGTAAAGCCAGGGCAGTTTTATTGGGATTAGGCAGGGCTATTTAATCAGAGCCAAATGGAACTCCACTTACGAATGCCTGACAGGAAAGCAGACACATCATCACCTATAAAATGATGTAAAACTGAATTTGGTGTCTCCTTAATACTGCAGAGGATCATCAGATCTGCCACTCTCAATCAGACCTGAGGTCCTTCTATAGCATAGTATTTTGTCTCCAAGTGAGGACAGTGCCAGATGCTTCAGAGGAAGGTGCAAGAAACACTACAATAGGCAAACGCAGGATAATCTGATTCCCATGTAGGTATCATCTTATTATTTATATTTGTATTACTATAGCACCTAGGAGCCCTAATCACGGACCAGCACCCCAAAGTGCTCAGTGCTGTACAAACACAGAACAAGAAGTCAGTCCCTACCCCAATCCCTAACAGTTAGAGAGACAGGCTTAACCCCTGAAGCATGAGGCTTTATATTCCTTCCAAAACCTTTTTTTAAAAAAAGCATTAACTGTTATAACTATGAATATTCTTGTTATCCACATAAATGTCCAATCTCTCTTTGAATTTTGCTGAAAATCTTTTTCCACGAGGCAGGTACTCCAGCTGTTTAATTAGAAGAGAAGAGTCATGGAAAAAATAAAGGTAATAAATGTGAATTTCCGATTTTGCTTTCAAATTGTATCCGATTTATCTGGGACAGTGGAGGAATCCTGTTAGGAAAGTGCCTAACTGATGCAGTGACAAAAGGATTAGACATGTAAGCTCCTCTGGATTTGGTATACTGCAGATCTTAGGTGATCTCAGTAAGCTTTTTACTTTTTAAACTGACTATTATTTTAAAAGCAGTACAGACTACAGAGTAAGGGCCAGGTACAATGGTGCTTTGTGTTTGGCTATGCTGCCACGGGTATTCAGCATGCAAGTCATATGCCAAACAGAATTACCACTGAAGAATTATAAGGTACTTCTCCAGGAAGCTGGGCCATTGCCATGAATGTCCATAAAATCTGGAAGACTGAAGGCATGGAGAGAAGGCTGGGGAAAGCATAGCCCCTGGTGGGTACAAGATTGCTACAGATGGATTTATTGCTCATTAAAACAAACTTTCACAAATTAAACCAAAAGAAAGACCATTTGGCTTCTATGGAGAATGGAACATTCTTACCTTGGGTACAGATATGTCCTGAGCTTGTGCTGGTCACTGATTCCACTTGCCAGCATGCAGCCTCAGCTGACGGAGCAACAGTAGCCATTTTCATCTGTTGGCAAAGTCGGGACTCTTGCTGCTGAAATCCAAGCCCTTCCAAAGGTCCTTCCAGCTCCTCCTCCTCTTCATTAACAAAAGATAATTCACAGATTAAGAGATTTTTCTGATCCCTTTCTTAATTCTAATTATTTTGTGTGTATCTTATAACTGGTGGGCATTTCATTACTCTGCCACTATTCAACAACACCATGATTGAAAATTAAATACTGGGAATTTAAAGTGGCAATATTACAATTCTGACACTTGGTACCATCAATTAAAGCACAGATTTTCATGAAGCCTTTAAAAACATAGCATTTTTAAAAGTTGGATGGAACACTGTGCGATAAATAATTCTCGCATATGCAAAGGCACATCCATGTACCAAGTGAATTCCCTAAACGTGTATATGTGATCACCAACCTCTGAGACCTGGGGATTGGAACTCCTGTCATAAGCACCGTTACACAGACAATTCAGAGATATAATAGTTGGCTGGAGTGCCATGCCAGCACTGATCCAAGAGATTTATATCTGATTATTGGTGACAAAAGATAGATACTATATTAAAAACCTCCTTAAAGCAAGCTATAAGGTTTATTTATTATGAGTATCTAGACACAGTGGAAGCAGCAGCTTGGCTTATCCTATTTGGAGACGAAGAATTATAGTTAAATGCTCAAACTTTAGCAACATGGTCAATCTTGCCCATATGCTCCGGGTTTAGCGGATCGCCATATTTGGGGTCGGGAAGGAATTTTCCTCCAGGACAGATTGGAAGAGGCCCTGAAGATTTTTCGCCTTCCTCTGTAGCATGGGGCACGGGGCACTTGCTGGAGGATTCTCTGCTCCCTGAAGTCTTTAAACCATGATTTGAGGACTTCAATAGCCCAGACATAGGTGACAGGTTTTTTGCAGGAGTGGGTGGGTGAGAGAGATTCTGTGGCCTGCGTTGTGTAGGAGGTCAGACTAGATGATCATAATGGTCCCTTCTGACCTTAATATCTATGAATCTACGAATCTATGACATATCTACTGTAGTTTTACTAATGCGTTTTTTTAGATCAACGCATTGTGAAATTCCCAGAGTCTGGCATTCAAAAGTATATACACGTACAGCTCAAATCCTTATAGTGTGTGTATTGGTTTGCACACTCTCTTTCTCTCTACCCAACCCCCACACATACCCACGCTAATTTATATTAGAAAAATATTTTACTGAATGTAAATATAGATTCCAAGGCCAGGACTGCATGTTTGACATGAGTAGTATAATTTTCACTGACTACCATGAGACCCTGATCATAGTCCTTTCTGGAAAGGACAGGCTGAAATAGCTAGCTGTGAGCTTTCTTAGATTCACTAACTGATAATGGTTACTATCCAAGGAACATCTATTTCAACTTGCCACATTTATGGAGAAAACAGTATTTTTGCAATGAGAAAATCACTTTTCCATCTCCATCCAATGTAGCTAAGATCTCACAATCTGTTACACTGAGGTTCTGCTGCTTGATTCTTGCCTTTGCAGCAGGAGTTTGAAAGGAAGGTTTTATGGCTGAAGAACAACCTGCCAACTCTATTAAAAGGAATACCTAGCTACCTGGGATTCCGTATCTAGGTAGAATTCTTCAAGGAGTTACATTTCCTAAATTTCTTGAACACAGTTTGTGAGAATAAGTTTATCAAGCCGGGTGGTGATGAAATTATTGCACTTGCAAATGCTAATTGGTGAAAAAAAGAAATGTCACCTAAACTTATGCCTGCTAGTCTGTATAAGCCTGAGAATCAACGAGTTTGCAGGCAGAAAATTCTATAACAATTCCATCATATGAATGTTCAGATATCAGGTGAAACACAGTCAGAATGTATTCTGTGATGCTCCACTCATCGTCAACCATAAAGCAGAAAGGTCTGAAAAAGAGGAATATGTTCACTCATTTCAGCACTCTACTCCATATTCCTTCCTGCATCGTACTCTGTGCAGTGTTGTTGGTCCCAGGATATTAGAGAGATAAGGTGGGTGAGGTAATATCTTTTATTGGACCAACTGCTGTTGGTGTGAGACTGACAAGCATTTGAGTTACACAGAGCTCTTCTTCTGTACCTTATCCTGTATGGCAGCACATATAACATTATAACAAAGGTAACATATATCCTATGACAAAGATAAAAAAAATATATTTGATAACAGTCAAATATAAATATGCTTTGTGTGAACAGATAAGAAGAACCTGAAACAATACCAAAATGGAGTGTTTAAGCTACAGGGATCCTGAAGAAACACAATTCAGCTTTTTTAGTTTAAGAAACAGAGTTAGAGAGACATCTGTGTTACTATTTCCCAAACTTCCTAACTTGGATTCTTTCTACACCAGGTGTAAGTGTGGTTTAACAATAAGCAAGAGTACCAGAGGCTGTGTACCAAAAGAACAACAGCCCTGAAGTGGACTGAAGACAGGACGAATGCCCTCTATGCTGCTGGCCTCTGAGGATAAGCTGTGGGCTAGACACTGTAGACTTCCAGAATCAAATGATTGCAAAAAAAATTCTTCTGACTCTGAGGTAGAGAGGAAGGAACAGCCCAGCCTCCCCAAAAGAGAAGCAGGAGAACAATGACAATTTTGAGGGATTATACTGTACAACAGACAGGCTATCAAATCCCACCTTGCTGCTGCAACATCTCAGATGACAGATTTTAAAAATTTGGGATAAGCATAAAGTGGTCTTTATTCACCTAGGTTTGCCATCTACTGTTCCTTTCATTAGATAAAATACTACATATGAGTGTGCTGTAAATCCTGTAACTAAACTGTATCCTAAGAAGAAATCGCATGTAACTGACTGCTAAGCCATATCAGGGGCTTAATAAGTCAGCAACTAATTTAAGTTTACCACTCATTCACATTAAGAGCTGTGATTTGTGTTATTGCTTAATGACTGAATACTTATCCTTTAATGCTGATTATTTGCTTTGTTTGATTATAAGGTATTTCATTGTTTGGACTGATTTGCTATGTTTTGAGTCTAACTAGATTGTGTCACGTGACTTGATTGATTGGGTCTTCTGAGCAATCAAATTTTAGCCTAATGGTGCTTGCTTGAAATATACATAGTCTATCAGTGTACCCATCCCATATTCAATAATCTGCTTTATTAATTTCTTTTGAAAATGTCTTGTATATCTAGTTTTACAGAATAAGATCTGTATAAATTATAAATTTATAATTATATTATAAATTATCTGTATAAACTTGAATAAAATTAGATTTAATTTGTCAGCTCCCTTTCACTCTTAAGAGAATACAAATGAAAGGACATAAATCTGATAACTCTAAATATGAATTTTTATTGAGACCTTTCTGGAAACAGCGATTTCTAATATAATATTGTAATGAATGCTCCAGACAACCAGAACAAGGAGCCAATGTCAAGTTAATCAATCAATAACTCGACTCTCAGAGGTGTTAAATGCCCAGTGACTGAATTATGCCCCTATATTGGCTGAGATTCTTTATTCTCTTGTGACTATGATGTTTTGTGCCATGGTTACTTGAGAGAGACATCTTTTTTTCTAAGTTTAAAAACTGAATTTACAAACAAAATACTAAGAACAATTCACTTAACCTGTGGTCTCACTGCACGCAGGTGTGTACACATACATATACAAATGTCCCTGTCATAATTTGTACCAATGATACTTCAATATAATGTGGAGTTATTCACTACATTTCTTCTCCTTGAACAGACAGAAAAAGCAAGAGACTGTAGGATAAACAAAAAAAGACACACACGCAATTCAATTTTCTCCTATCCACTTAAAACAGATTCTGAAGAAAATATCACGGTACTTGCCTTTGTGGAAGACACTGTTACAGCCCCGATGAACATAATGTCCTAGTTCTTCTTATAAAAACTTTCCCCAGGGAGGCAAGGACTCCACTAAGTCATGAGCTACAATATTCTGCATCAGCACAACAGCACAAGGAAATCGATACAGCACAGTCTAGAGGTGTTCAGAAGCTCATTTTTAGTCCTGTTCAACTAGATCTTTCTATATTACACAGTACTGGTACAAGCCTGGTACATTTTCAAACGTTAGTTCTATAAACCCAGCTTCAAAATAAAATCAGTTTTCGAAGACATTAAGAGGAGATGCAATAGCCACCCATCCCTGGGCAGAAGATGGGACAGATACAGTACAGAGATTTATTTGGCACTCAAACACTGTAGTGCAACTTGTGAACTGTAAGCACAATGGGAAAACACAGATTTGCAACACAGAACATTTATGTTAATATTTAAACAGAAAAGTTCATGTCTGTCTGAGCAAAATGGAGCTGAATATGATAAAATTTTTGCGTACCCCTTCCCAACAGCGCTCTATTATACATAATATAACATACACAATAGAAAGAGGCACATCATACCTTTCAGCATCTCCCTGCTTTAGTGAGGAGGAAACAAGCTGAAAACAATTCAGTGCAACAACCTACTCCAGCTTTCCTCTCCAACCTCTTTCCACTTGTTGCCAGGGTAACCAGTGTTTGCAGATGCCTATAGCGGGCGCCTGGGTTCATGACTTCATTATAGTTAACATTCTCTCTCACTGCCTCTCTTTATACAGAGAACTCATTACATACATATATACACAACTGTAGATATATATATTATACACTTCCAGTGAGCATCATATATACAAATACGACACATTATTTTGCTAATCTAACATGTATACAATGAAAAAATGGCAAATATTCTCCCTGCATTTTACAGATGCACAGAAAGTTTACAAGCAGAGGGGCTGTAAGTGATAAATTGCTGCCCTGCTCTCCTTGTGCTCTGTACAGTGTCATTTGATTTCCTTGTACCGTCAGGTATTACAAGAGACCAACACTATAATGTTAATCAGAATCAAACACCTGCCTTTATTTATTCACAAAAACTGACAAAACAAACTGGATAATGAGACTAACACCTTAAGCAAATGCTTTCCAGCTGTTCAAGGAGGCAACTATTAATATATACACACATAAAGGCATATTAAGGACTAAAAGAGAGGGAGAGAAAGAGCAAAATATCATCTCATCATAGGAAAGATGAAAGAGCTGAGCTCTGAACTCGAACTCCAAAACAGATTCATACCTGGGTTTCCAAAAGGCATGACTGGGAGAAACCCCACGGCCAAGAGTATCAAATGCTTAAGTAGACAATACAAAAAACCCTTCAAGTATTGTGTTATGAAAGGAAACACTAGAAACTATAATACTATTAAGTAGTCCTATAGCACTTTTATATCATAAAAACACTTTAGACACAGTGAAGACCCAATTCTGCAATCTTTGCTTGTACTGAATAGCACTCACATAATTAGTCTCAGTGACCTCAATGGGTTTAATTGCATGCAAGTACCACTCTCAGCTCGAGCAAAGGGTTACAGAATCGAAGCTTAATTCACCATGCAAAGTAGGTAAGTATTGCTATCCCTATTTTTCAGATGGTGCATAGACATGGGGACAAAGCCTCTGCTCTGAACTCCATGCCCCCATTTCCACCTCTTCCAAAAAAAAAAAAAAAAAAAAAAAAAAGGTGGTGGTGGGGGAAGTGCTCAGTGAGTCTTCAAAGAGCTGTGCTAGTGTTTAAGGATGTGGACACTATAGAAAATCTTTCTGCATCCTGCCTACCCTCAGCCTGAAGAGAGGAGAGGAGAGCTCCATGCCTATAAAAGGGAAAAGAGTTAAGTGCTCCACAGAGAGTAAAGGAACATGTCCAAGACCAGACAGCAAATAAGTCACAGAGGTAGGATTAGCATTTTGGTATTTCTGGCTGACGGTATTGTGCTTAGTTTAGTCTATGCTGCTTCTCTAAAGGGAACAATATTGTACCTGCAGGGAAATGGATTAGATGACTTAATAGGGCTTTTGTATCTCTAGGAGTCTAGGTCTTTAGCACGAAGACCCACTTAAATACACAGAGTGGAGAAAGTTATATTGGAACAGATGAAGAGAAAAAAAATGTTGCATGTGGAAGCAAAAAGAGGGCTTAAAACCACTGTGATGGAGATCAGTGCACAGACGGTGACCAAAATGACAAGTAATGAGTATCTGAACAGAAGTGCAGCGTGCAAGAAACTAGATCCAACAATGAAGCACAAAGCCACAGTGATAAAAATTCCTTTTGGAGAAACCTGGAACAAGGTAAAAAGTTTTGGAACAAAGTTCTGTGACCTGACTGAATGAAAGATGCTCAGATACCATCATGAAGAGAATACTGCACGCTAATGGAAAGGTGAGAGTATCTATATCTAGGTCTCTGAATACTTAGAAACTCAGATGCACATGGGGGAAGGGGAAATCCTAAAAAAGAACATTTTGTTCCCCAAATACCTTTTCTTTTATTAAACTTTTAAATCTGTTTTTAAATATTTTTTGAAGACTAAAGTTTGGTGTCCAGTTCCATGATTTCTTTACAATGCCATTTAAAAAACAGTAAGCTAACTGATTTTTGCGTCTTAACTAAAACTTGACTTGACTCGGCAGTAGTTAATAACTTGGAGAGAACAACATTGTACTCAGCTCTACTAGAGTACAGCAGCAGTTTTTCATTTGTAGTCCATTGCTGATGAATTTGATGTACGTTAATCTGTTGGATAGGTCCCTCAATGGCGATTAGCCAGGATGGGCAGGGATGGTGTCCCTAGTCTCTATTTGCCAGAAGCTGGAATTGGGCAATAGGAGATGGATCACTTGATGAATATCTGTTCTGTTCATTCCCTCTGGGGCACCTGGCATTGGCCACTTGGTCTGCCCCAGAATGGCCGTTATGTTCTCTGAATGTAATAGCTGCCTGGAAAAAGCCACAAGTCTCTCCCTTCTCTGACAATATTTAATCCTTTCTTGTCCCCCGAGCCAGTTAAACACAGTAGAGGTTAGTGAAAGCTACCATTAGATCGATGAGTGGTTAAAAAAAGCATTGTATAAATAAGTTATGCAATAGCTGTGGAGTAGATTTTCAGCTAGGCCTCTATTCAGCCTTCACTATGGTTAAGAGGCGCACTTGCAGGCGATCACGCCTACTAAAATTTCTATCACTTGCATGTGCACAGTTGTTATTTCGTTTGCAACAGTATAACAGCAATGTGAATGTAAGAGTTAGCATTTGCACTCAAAAACACCATTGACCTCAATGGATTTTGTGGGTGCAATTACTAACATTTCAATTAACAAGGGTGTTACACCATTTAAAGGGTGCATGCAAAGACTAGCGTACTTGCATGTTTGCAATTTTGCACACAAAAAAGAGGTGGCCAACAACTGAAAATTTAGCCCATAGTATAAATCTGAAATGTATGTACAGTCAAAAGTCCATATGAAATGTCTCACTACCCACTCCTCTTAGATCATCACCCTGTCTCAGCAAGATACATCCCAATATCTATCATCACAATTTAGTATACTGTACGTCTATCTTTGTTGCTTTAATTGTATGTATACATACACATAACAGATCTCATACACAGGTTTAATTTTATCAAAGGATTCTGGAGACACAGTTTGTAATATATATCATACAAGTGGAATTCAAATGGTAGCTATCAGAAAAAGAAAGGCAGTAAAGCCACTACATGGACTGAAATGTTTTTGGCATTAACGTATCATGCTAGCTGGCTAACTCAAATTTGCTGTACTCCAAATAGGTATATCGTGAGGAGTAGGAGGAGGGAGAGAACATATCCAATCAAGTGATCAGGTTTCAGAGTAGCAGCCGTGTTAGTCTGTATTCGCAAAAAGAAAAGGAGTACTTGTGGCACCTTAGAGACTAACCAATTTATTTGAGCATAAGCTTTCGTGAGCTATAGCTCACTTCATCGGATGTATTCAGTGGAAAATACAGTGAGGAGATTTATATACACACAGAACATGAAAAAATGGGTGTTTATCATGCACACTGTAAGGAGAGTGATCATTTAAGATGAGCTATTACCAGCAGGACAGTGGGGGGGGAGGGGAGAGAAAACCTTTTGTAGTGATAATCAGGGTCATTTCCAGCAGTTAACAAGAACGTCTGAGAGGGGGGGAATAAATATGGGGAAATAGTTTTACCTTGTGTAAAGACTCAACCACTCCCAGTCTCTATTCAAGTTAATTGTATCCAATTTGCAAATTAATTCCAATTCAGCAGTCTCTCCTTGGAGTCTGTTTTTGAAGTTTTTTTGGTTGAAGAATAGCCACTTTTAGGTCAGGAATCGAGTGACCAGAGAGATTGAAGTGTTCTCCGACTGGTTTATGAATGTTAAAATTCTTGACATCCGATTTGTGTCCATTTATTCTTTTACGTAGCGACTGTCCAGTTTGACCAATGTACATGGCAGAGGGGCATTGCTGGCACATGATGGCATATATCACATTGGTAGATGTGCAGGTGAACGAGCCTCTGATAGTGTGGCTGATGTGATTAGGCCCTATGATGGTGTCCCCTGAATAGATATGTGGGCACAGTTGGCAACAGGCTTTGTTTCAACGATAGGTTCCTGGGTTAGTGGTTCTGTTGTGTGGTGTGTGGTTGCTGGTAGTATTTGCTTCAGGTTGGGGGGCTGTCTGTAGGCAAGGATTGGCCTGTCTCCCAAGATTTGTGAGAGTGATGGGTCGTCCTTCAGGATAGGTTGTAGATCCTTGATGATGCGTTGGAGAGGTTTTAGTAGGGGGCTGAAGGTGACGGCTAGTGGCGTTCTGTTATTTTCTTTGTTGGGCCTGTCCTGTAGTAGGTGACTTCTGGGTACTCTTCTGGCTCTGTCAATCTGTTTCTTCACTTCAGCAGGTGGGTATTGTAGTTGTAAGAATGCTTGATAGAGATCCTGTAGGTGTTTGTCTCTGTCTGAGGGGTTGGAGCAAATGCGGTTGTATCATAGAGCTTGGCTGTAGACAATGGATCGTGTGGTCTGGTCTGGGTGAAAGCTGGAGGCATGTAGGTAGGAATAGGCGTCAGTAGGTTTCCGGTATAGGGTGGTGTTTATGTGACCATCGCTTATTAGCACCGTATTGTCCAGGAAGTGGATCTCTTGTGTGGATTGGTCCAGGCTGAGATTGATGGTGGGATGGAAATTGTTGAAATACTGGTGGAATTCCTCAAGGGCTTCTTTTCCATGGGTCCAGATGATGAAGATGTCATCAATATAGCGCAAGTAGAGTAGGGGCATTAGGGGACGAGAGCTGAGGAAGCGTTGTTCTAAGTCAGCCACAAAAAGGTTTTCTTCCCCCCCCGACTCTCCTGCTGGTAATAGCTCATCTTAAGCTCACTCTCCTTACAGTGTACATGATAAACACCCATTTTTTGATGTTCTGTGTGTATATAAATCTCCTCACTGTATTTTCCACTGAATGCATCCGATGAAGTGAGCTGTAGCTCACAAAAGCTTATGCTCAAATAAATTGGTTAGTCTCTAAGGTGCCACAAGTACTCCTTTTCTTTTTGCGAATCAGGTGATCAGTTTGTGCTGTCTGAATGTGAGGCAAGAGGGAATTAAGAGATCCTTCACAAACAGGAAAAACCCCACTGACATTCAAAAGTGAGGCTGTTCTCAGAGTGCACCTGTGGTGAAGAGAGGAAAAAAACCTACATGAAAGGCATGGATCTTAATGGATGAGACAAGGGGAAGTGAGTATACCAAGGCCAAGCTTAGGAGGTGGGTACAGCAAGAGATTAGAAAGAGTAAACACAGACTACTTGTGACTGGCTCAGAAGCTGTCTGATTTATTCCTGCTAGCAAATCCATCTACTGTAAAATCTCACCCTGGAGTACACTACAACTAACAGATACCACAGTGCTTGCCCTATTTCAGAAAACCTTGTGAAAAATGGAGACGAATGCTCAGAAAAAACAGTAAAGGGTCAAGAGAAAAAACGGAAATAAGGGAGGGAGAGATGGAAAATGGAAGTGAGTGAGGGGGACAAGACAACAAAGAAAAGACATAAGGAGTTATAAAAATAGAAAGATTTAAGATGGGATTGCCTACAAAGCTGAAACTCACTCCTGGAAGAGATCTTGTTAACCATGAACCTCAGCAGCTTCAGAATGAAATGCCAAACCCATCTCTTTTGTAGAGCTTACCCAAAATAATATCACATTTTAAAAAAAGAAATAAAGGAAAAAAAGTCCCTAAAAACCAGAAGGCATGCAAGAAAAATGTTTTTTTTAAAAACATGATGCTGTGGGAAGGCTTAGGTTTTGCATTTCACTCAGAAGGAAGACAAGGAGCAAGTTTCAGTTTTTTTGGCCAGTCACTAAGAAAGCTCCATCTTCTTTGCAACCAGGTACCATTCTTAGGTCTGACAGTTCCATTTTCCAGTGGAATATAGCTGTCGATGCAGATAATTGATCACACAGGGTTAGGAAGTCCCCAAGTTAACTTGGTCCTGTCCCAAGGATGGCTTTGAAACAAGGACTGAAACCTTGACTTTAATTCAGCATTCAGAGAAGAGAATGAGAAATGGGGTCATGTGATCTTGGCATTCTGTGTTGGAGAGCAGATGGACTGCTATGCTCTGAACTAAAAGTAGCTTTTACAAAGGTTGGCATTTTGTCCCTGGTTACAGAAAATTACAATAAGCAAACCCAGAAGTCGCTGTGGATCACTGTGGCTAAGTCCAAACAAAACAGAAGAGGGTGCCATCTAATCAGCCATAGATGGAAAAAGGGGATTTTGGGTGGCTGTAGCTATTCAGGTATTCAGAAACAGTGAGGAGTCAAAGTGAACATTTACACTGTGTACTGTATTAATATGAAGGCAGATGCCCTCAATGGAAGGTAAGGTTAAGAGAGTTGGTGAGTTCTCTGAAGTACTTCCCACTCTATTTGCATCACCTCAGTCTTTTCAGGCTTCAGATTCAATCAGCTGCTGTGCATCCAACTGCTGAACTCAAGCAAGTTGAGGACAGCTGGGAAACTGTGCTATTTGTATCTGATGTGAAGGAGACATACAGCTGGGTGTCTTCTGTAAACATCTGGCATTTTAGTCCATGCTGTTTCACAATCTCTCCTTGTTGCTTTATATAGATTTGGATTGAAAAAAAAGACATGAAAAATGGAGGTGGGATCCCTCTGAGAACTCTGGAGATGGAAGAGCAAGTGCCCATTGTGACTCTCTGGGTATTGTCTCAGAGATATAAGTGAAACCATCTTAGCATGATCCTGCTATGTCTCTGAAGTGGGGCAGCAAAATTCCACACCCTGCCATATTAAATGCTGTATTAACATGTGTCAAAGACCTCCCATCCTACAACCACCTTTATTTTGAGCTTCTGCTCTTGAGATTACTATTCCTGCCTGTGACGGGGCGCCCAACCCGCACTGGCTCTGCGAGGATTAAAATCAGTCTAGCGAGGCTGAGTGGCAGGCAACCAAAGGTGTGGTTGCAGGGGAAACAGCCAATTAGGGCAGAAGCTGCAGACAATTAGGGTGAAGGCTGGATCAGCTGATCAGGGCCCAGCCAGCCCATAAGGCTGGATCAGCAGACCAGAGTGAGAGAATCTGCTGCAAGGAGAAGACTGGCTTCCTGGCAGGCTGCCAGGATTTACAGACTCGAGGCCCTGGGAAGAGAGCAAAGGAGCTGGAGCCAGAGGCAGGAGCAGAAGGAACTGAGGCTACGGGAAAGTGGCGCAAGGAATAGAGACAGTGAGCTGGAAGGAAGAGGCAGCAGGAAGTTTCTGTTTGCAGGATCCCTGGGCCGGGGCCCAGAGTAGTGGGCAGGCCTGGGCCCCTTCCCCCCACCCCGGAAGGGGAACCGGATGGTGACACCGCCTGGCTGTGCCATGAAGCAGATGCCAAGAGAAAGGAACCGTAATGGGTCTGCAGGTGGAAGCAGGGAGGGAAGAGCAACCACCACAAGAGGGTGCACCTGCTGGGACTGAGCTAATTCCTGAAACACCCAGCAGATGGTGCCAGAGTGGTGGATGACCCCATGACACTGTCAATTATTTCTCATGCTGAATCAAATCTAGTGCCAGTTCCTTCTCTATAGTTATCATCATATTGTCACTCAACCTCCCGGGCCCTATGTAGCCTTCTTCAACCATCGCTGCATCTCATTTACTATATTTCAACAGATATAAAGCTTAAGTACTTCCAGAATCACCACTACATATCTGGGATCAAACTGGGCCCAAATATCTGGGATCAAAGAAGGATATTTATACAGTATGTATGTTGCAATACTTAGACACTACAGAAAGAACTAAGGGTGGAGTATTTGTCTTAACTCTGAATTTCCTAGTTTTGGAAGGGTTATAGCACAGCTTCAATATTTCATAAAAATCTGTTTTGCATGTGAGTAAAGGGGTCATTTACAAGTTTCAGGAAGAATGCATCATGGCAAACTAAAACAATTTCATGTATTTGGAAGTCAAAAGCGATAATGATCTGTACCACTGAGTACTATCACCATAACAGGCAGTAACTAAGGTAGAGGTAAAAATAAGGCAACTGAAGGCACGCAATTAAATCTTAAAGTCCTTAGTGCATTCTGCTCTAGTCTCACCAGGGGGACCCAGCTCTCCTCCATATACTGCACTGTGACTCCTTTGTGAAGGAATTGAGACCAGAATACAATTGTCAGTGATCTCCTGCTCCTGGGAAGGGGTGTGGATGTGTGTTGGGGGCAGGTTGGGATGAGGGGACAGGGAGGGAGGGCAGAAGGCATGTCAAAAGACTCATAATAAAACAGCAGATTTTCACCAGTTAAAATCTTAACCTTACATTTTAATGCCCTTTAAAAATCTTAGCATTTATTTAGCGGGACAGGATCCCATTTCCCCCTCCGTTCATTTTACATGCAGATCAAGCGCAATAAACTGGCTTCAAGCAAAGTCATCCTCACTTCTGAATAAATCCAGATATGGAAATCCTCACTTTCACCTCCTTGCCTGGATCCATGTTAGTGTTTTCCTGACCACTCCTTCTAATAATCATCACTGGATTAAGAAATGGGGAAAAAAAAGGATACCATCTGGGGAAAAAAACAACCATACTAGTAAGATTTTCAGAGCGATAGAATAGTACAGCTATTGGAATTGTGTGACAGAGCTGGAGAGGGTTTAACCTACTTGACCTATTTTACAGCTCTCCCCGGAGTCAATTCTATGCCGAGCTAAAAAGGCTGGCAGCCCCATGTGAATTTATACCTAAATGTTGGAAGTTTCTATGCTGTCATTAGCACCTGATCACTGGATTTCATCGTCCTGTAGTTTCTGTACTAGGTGCTGTATACCAGTCGCAAGATCTCATTAAAATGTTGACATGGGGAATGACTGGCAGAACACCAACACTGCTTGGAAAATGGTTGTGTAATTCCTTTATGAAGTCATGAAGAATTACAGTAGTTAATACTTGGGGACAGGGAATCCTCCGTGATGGACAAACAGACATGGTGGGGGTATTAAAGTGGCAATTAAAAGGAAAGGCAGGAAGGAAAAAGGGTGAAGAATAAAAAGATTACTTGGAAAATGAGGCAGAGGAGAGACTTTACATAGAAAAGGAGAAATAACGGAGGAAAAGAGGAAAAAAAGGGTAAAACTTATGAATTTAGCAATCATTCTTTAAAAAGTGTGGGTGTGGCTAGAGGGAGGAGTAGAAAGAAAAAAGAAGCAAAGGACAGTAATTGGTGTCACTCTCAGCTAGAGAAACATCTTGTCAGGTGTGTCTGAGATCCAGACAGCCAGAAATGATACATGCACTCAGCACTGAAATGAGAGATGTACAGAGAAAGCCTCTTGATCTTCAGACAGGAGACTTCAGGGCAATAATTTTGGTAGCTAACCCACCCCTCTCCCACCACCAGAAGATGTACAGAAACCATGAAAGAAGCCATCAGAAGCCTCACAAATCCCTAAAAGGCCTAGAGAGTCAAAAGATTAAAATAAATGTTTCTGCCACTGCAGGATGGCTTGGAAAATTAGAGAGAGGAAAGTAGATCAGAAATGCTTATGAGTTTTATGTGTAAAGCAATGGCACACGGGAGCGCTAACCTGCATTGTCATTCCTACCTCTCTGCTCAGTGAGATCACAACAACTTTAAAAGGCAGAGGCTTCATTCTTTTCCTCCTCCAGGGATGGACCTGAATTATTCCCTGCTGAACAAGCCTAGAAAGACATCCCATGATAATACCATATAATTCCATTTCTGGACAAATCTGACTGCAACATTTTCTCCCTCCCCACTACAAAATTTGTGGAGAAGGAATGTGAGGTGATTATAAAATGACTATTAGTGGCGGATGTTAAATTTCAATTTAATCCTGTACTCTCAGAGATTAGCTCGTTGGGAAAATTGATTTCTCCCTGGTTTGCTCTTTGTTGCTGATGTATTCAGAAGATTATCTGCATTTAGCTGCCAAGACTGATTACATAAGGAAAAAAAACCATGTACAGTAGGTATGTGTGCATAAACTATACAAAGATACTCAGTCACAAAGCAAAATTTGTTTCAAACAAACCAGTTTGAGACTAGCTCATAAAGTATTGATGACGATGCCTCCAATAGCTTGGCACTACCTTAACACTATTCTGATTTGCTCCATTCTACAATGCCTGGATGGATATATGAGGTTTCATTCTTAACAGTAAACATACCAGGCTTGTGTAGATTTCTCTCTGGCTTTTAATATTATCTGAAAATAGTTTGATTATTTTCTTTAGATATACAGGGGCCAAGTCACTTCTAAAAAAAGAATTTAGGCACTTTTGACCATTATGCCCATAATGTAAATATTCATTTGTGAAACATTCATACTCTACAATAGGGTGGGCAAACTTGGCCGGCGAACCTTTTAAGCCAGCTCATCAGTTCCCGCTGGGGAGTGGGTTCCGGCGCTCCAGCCGCGGCACCGGGTCAGGGGCCACACCATGCGGCATGGCCCCACTCTGGCACTTCAGCTAGGGCACTGGGGCTTGGCCCCACTCTGGGGCGCAGGGTTGGGAGCCCCATCATGAGCTCCTGGAAGCAGCTGCATGGCCCCACTCCGGCGCTCTAGCAGGGTCGGGGGCCGCTCCACACGTAGGAGCTGGAGAAGGGACATGCCACTGCTTCCGGGAGCCGCTTGAGGTAAGTGTCACTTGGAGCCTGAACCCCTGAGCCTCTGCCCACGCTCCAACCCCCTGCCCCAGTCCTGATACCCCTCCTGCTCTCCAAACCCCTACATCCCAGCCCAGAGCATCGTCCTACACCCCAAACCTCTCATCCCCCAGCCCCACCCCAGAGCACACACCCCCAATCAGAGACCTCCCACACCCTAACCCCAATTTTGTGAGCATTCATGGCCCACCGTACAATTTCTATTCCCCGATGTGGCCCTCCGGCCAAAAAGTTTGTTCAACCCTGCTCTACAGTTTTTTGATTAACTACAATTTTGATTATCTGAGTGCAAGAGAGGACTAAAGAATTTTGAATAATTGTGGGAATTTTCAATATAATTAACAGACATCAAATGACATGATCTTGTTTCAGATGATAATTTTGGATCATTGAGGTTGCACTGTATATATTTCATATAAAAGTCACAAACCTTCAGGGCCAGATTATGCCTTTAAGGCACAGTCCCACATTGGGTGTCTGTATAGCTGGAAGGGGCTAGGCTGTTAACAGAAGCCACAGGAAGAATTGTGGTTGGTTCAGACAGAATTCCTCCTGGAGCTCCGTAGCGTACACTTCAGCAAGAATTCTGCCATCTTTTAAGTGGGTGCATCATTACGCTTCCACACATGAGCACAACTAGGCTCTGCTGGCCAGTACAGAGCAGGCTTGGGCTGGTTCAGCCTTACTTCATGCCCTCTGTGGAGGTTAGTAATACTGAGGGTGCGAGCCCATCACACTCCCTTTGCCTACTGGCCACGCTGTGGCTGGCCTGTGACCAAAAATGCAAGGGTGATAAGACTCATTAAATTCTCTGATCTTGGTTGTCTGTCTAGGACCAACTATATAAAATGGCCCCAAATAAGTCATGTTCTCATGCCAACCAGGGACTCTAAACTGTATGTATTTTGCATCTTTGACCTTCTTATCTGCACCCTGTGTCCTCATCTAACTACATTAGGGCTACAAATATTGTAATTCTAACATTCCAGTCCTCTCAGCCACTGTTTATTCTGCCTCATACAACTATCATTCTGTAGTTACCATGGCTCATTGTAACTAAGTCAACCCTCCATTTTCCAGAGCAGAAATATTTATATCAATAGCATATCTGATGAATATATCTTATAAAATAGTTTCTCTGTGGCATAAAGATGATGCTACCCTACAAAAAAGTTATTAGTACACTACTGTACAAGTTTGGGATTTCTACACACACATACACACAAACACGTGGCAGTGATACCCATATAATAAGTTACATTAATCATGCCCCTTTGACTACTTCACATACACATTGCCGACTAATCCATCTCCACTGGTATTATGTCTAACTTTTCAAACTTCTAAGCAATTTTAAACCACCACTATTTCTTTAAGTCAACTATTGAAAAAATAAATATCTATTTTATACCACAGCAGAGTTAGAAACCCTCCTTTTCAATAAGCTATAGCACTTTTATATTTTACATGTACACTGAGGACAACTCTTCGATCGGTTCCAGTAATATATATGTCCCTTTCAGAACCAGAGACAAATCTCAGTTTGTGTGGCCTCTTGTGTTCTTTTGCATATGGTCTAGCGATTAAAAAATGTAACTTGTGGCAGAATTCTGACTTACTTACTATGTGCCCTTGGGCAAGTCAACTAGAGACTGTCAAGACATTTTGTTAGGTGCAGACTTACCATGCGCAATGTAAGACATGCTGGGAGCAGTCTCTGCACTCTGGCGTTGGTGTGGCTCGATGTCCTTGTGTGGTGTGTGCGGTGGGGGCACTGAAGAAGATGCGGAGGAAGAGGAAGAGGAGGAAGAGGATGCTGGCTTGGGTTTGGAATGAAGGTCGTTCAGTTTTAGGAGGTTTTCAGAAGTCACAGTGTCTGGATTTACTGGTGTAGGAGGCAGTGTTGCTGGAAAGAAGCTCTCTTTATTGTCCTTTATATGCTTTGGGGTTGTTGGCGTTTCCCCTATGGACTACATTAAAAAAAGGAAAGATGGTGAGAAAATATGGCCTACTGAGCTCATATGTGTAACCTTATTGAATGGAAACTGCAAGTATTGTGGTCACTTGCATAATGCAAAAAAATAGCATCTCTCTTGTGCACATATATACTAACCATAATAATAAAATCTTTCCCCCAGGTGAGTATTTATCTTCCATACTTTACAGTTCATTTATCAAAGCACCACCTGGAGTACTTATTCATATTCACAGTTATAGTGCTCTAATTGAGCTGCTTTGTATAGAAAGCTCCTTAAGCATAATATACTCAGCGGAACTTTATTATTAAACAGGATGAAATTCAGGAATGTTCCAAACTCCTATGAATAGAAAGAAGCTCTTTCAATTAGAAAGAATTGCTGGCAAACTCTGGGTTTAATCTAGCAGATAGTTAGTGCTTTGGGAAGAATTGAGCTTCAAAACCCCAAATTATTAAAAGAAAATACTGTATGTAAGGCTATGAAAGAGAACAAAAGAAACGAGGAGATAAGAGAGTATTTATATTTGTAAAATAATAAAAATGTGCTTATTCTAAGTGATTATCAATTGTGGCAGCGAGTGAATAATGCTTGAAATGACTGATCTGGAAGCACTCTTGCCTTTGGACCTTAATACGGAGGATAAAATATCAATACTAACAGCTGGGCTCTCGTCCCAAGGGCACAACTAAGAATCTGAAGCATTGCTACTAGTTACGTAACCAAGAGGTGGAAGTGTGATTTAAATTCACCAAGGAAGGGAAAGACAGCTCAAATAAAATAAAACCCCTCCCACATTCCATACCAATAGATATTCTGGTCTTTAATGCTACAGACTACCTTTGTGTTCTTAATAATCTTCATTAATTCAGATTAAGTGGTAATGAACTGGCTAGACAGACTCCAAGCTGCTCACCTGTCAGTCTCATAGGCCCTAAACCACTAAAGTAAAAGGAGATTTATGCCCAGTTCACGCAGTAGGGCCTGTGCCTTTGGAGCAAGAAGTTCTATCTTTGCTACCAATGTTCTAAGGGACCATGGTGTCCTAGGTGTCTACAGATTTGCTACAATGGTGTGAGAAGCAGGGGTTGAACTCCACTGACAGAATCTGGAGTGAATTTGTACCAGAATATCTGTAATATTTAATACATTTAAAATTCAATACTGGAGAGCGCTCTTGGACCTATTTATACTTCGTGTAGTATAACTTCTAAAGTCACTTCTGTGTTATTAGTGCGTATATTTAATCAGTCGCAGTATTTAATGGATATGGTTAAAATCTCACTGCCAATTAATTTTAAAAAAGCTGTTTTTACGTCATAATTGCCATACTGGATCAGATAAGATCTATTGTGCCTCTAGCAATGTCCAGTTTCTGATGGTTTAGAGGATGTAAAAACTCATAACGCACCTAATTTATGAGATTCTGTACACAGAAGACAAATTTCCTGCATACATAATGTCCTAAATTCTGAAACTAGTATAGACAACTGAAGATGCTATTGACAGTCAAAGTTATCCAAATATTAAAAAATCCAGGCACACTATTAGTAATAAAAAAACCCTTACATTTATATAGGTAGTGAGCACAGAGAGAGGAATGAGAATGGAGGAGTGACAAAAAAAGAGGACAGTTAAGGACTAAATTAGTAAATGGATTGTAGGAGACACGCAGCTTATATGACTGGTGGGAAAAGGAGTGCATGAATAGAAAGGTCAGAGAGAAGGAAAAGGTAAGATTTGGGGACATACAAGAGGTAAAGGAGAAAACAGATGGTGAGGCAAGAAGAAACAGAAAGAGAAAGGTACATGAAAGAGGAGTCACTGTCAGATTCCCATATAACACTTAATTGGAGCTTGAAGGAAACCACTGTGAAAGCTGAATATAGTAAGGTTTTTAATTGCAGATGAATGGGTGTGTAGGGCGGGGACAGAGCTTTGACTGACATAATCCATGCATGTATAAAAGGCCAAATTCATACCTACTAAATCTGAAGTCAACAGGAATATATTTGGCCCAGTGTTTTTCAAGTTGTTCGTTCATGTAAAATTTCAAGGTCTGTCTAATACTTTTCCTTGGCAGCCTAAGACTGCCAGGGTTGCATTCTAAGGAGGATGTTGGCATCCAATGGTGGCATAAACAAAAACATATTTCATGTGTACGTGGCCAGCACTGTGCAACATATGTTTCACTTAAATATTGCAGCCACTGTCCTGACTGAAGCTGACAGAGTGCTTGGGCATGAACAAAACCAAGATTCCAATTGTTAGTGTATAATGGAAACTATGGGTGTGCGAGTTGGAAAGGATTTAGGTATTCCATCCAACGATTGGTTACTTTACAGGGCAATAGTTTTTTGTAATAAATCTGAACTTTAGTAGATATGTGCACATGGGCAGTGAGTATTAAAGGCTGGGGAGGGCAGAGCCCCCCCAAACAGCCCTGCATGGCTCTGCCCCCAGGCCCACTCCTGCTTCCCGGCACTGTGCTGCAGGGGGCTCTTCCCCCGTGTCCAGGGCCCCAGGCTGGGGCTAATGGGGGCCATCCTGGGGCTAAGGACTCCACCTGGCGCTCTGGGGCACTGGAAGCTGTCCTGAGCTCCAGGGTTGGGGCAGGAAGGGCGCTGCCTGGAGCTCCGCGGCTGGGTGGGGGCCGTGCTGCCTGCCTGGTGCTCTGGGAGGGGGCACGCCGCCTTCCTGGCACTCGGGAGGTCTGGGGCTGGGGGCCCACTCTGGCCTTCAGCGGGCGAGGAGGGGCCTCAGGCAGAAAGGGCAGGCCAGGCTAGGTGCTACCCTCCCTGAGGTTCACCCATTGCTCATTAACGTGCATGTGTGCAAAGTAGGGGTAATAATGCATCAGCACATGGCATTATCCTGTACTGGTACTAATCTGATAGCTCCATTAGTTTCAATGTGATTTAAGGTTTTACTTGAAAGAATTTTCTCATCTTAATGGCTGTTAAGAAAACTTTCCAAATGTAAACTGGTGAAGGGCTGTCTTAGTGATTCTCGAGATAGAGAAAATCAGATCCCCTTCTCCAATGAAACAAACAGAGATGTTAGCAGGTGAACATAACCTTGATAACTTTCTTTGATGGTGAAAGTGGGGGTAAGGAGACTGTCTTAAAACAAAAAATCTCCCACAGTACACAGAAAAGAATCCTGGCCTTATCACTATATCCTTCCCCCACTGCAATTCCACTGTTGCCCTCTTGAGAGAGGCTGAAATTTATATGACATTTTATTGAAGTCAAGGAAGCTGGAATAGTATCAAAAATAACTGAGGAAGAATTATAATAGGTGTGAAGGATTACCTCTTTTGAAAATATTTAGTTTTTAGTGTGAAGACAAGAGTTGTGACACTTCTATATCAGCCACTGATGCCAACTTACATGCAAAGCAGGTGTGCATGATCCCACTAGCAGTAATACCTGTCAAGGTCTATGGGGCCACATGTATTTTAATGTCATGCAGGTGATTGCCTAGCAGCAAAAACACAGGACTATTACACTTTGCGTGAGAAACAGACCCGGAAGATACATAGTAGAGAAACTGACTTAAGTGCATCAGAACTAATGCATACCTATCTATTCTATCTATGATCATACTGCTGATCATAACCAGGCACGGTAAAGACAAGACACTGAGAAGGGCACCAGAAGGAGGACCAGTTTTCTACAGCACATTTTTTTTTAAATCAGGAGGGGGTATGATGTTCTGCGTGGATGAATGCATTCCATGTCTTTCTGGGGCTTGATTATTTCCTCCCCTCCCCATTCATCTTCAGTAGAAAACTGAGAATTAGTGTCAAGCTTCTACCCATGTTGTAGAACTGATCAATGACATTGTTTTTAATTGTTCACTTTATTAATATAACTTCATAAGCAAAGTTTTATGAATGAAATAACATTCATTCATAAAACTGGTTACCCCAATAACTGGCTAACTGAGTTTCACTTTCAATCCAATTGCTGCTTAAATTGCTGAAACTTACATTGTTTCAACATTGTAACTTCTGCTCACTTTTTGTCATTCATATACTTGTCTATATTGTAACTCAAACTCCATTTTAACTTGTCCCAAACTCCATTTTAAAATGCTCACTACATTTTGTAAAAGCTTGCTGCAACCTTCATTTTTGCAAACCCTGCTGTGACCTTATTAGTTTAGTTTAGATGTGTGAATGAGGTATGTATGGATGATGGAATCAACCTCCAGCCCCAGCCTGTCCTGATGAAATAAAGCGTAAACACCAACGGCTGAAGATGCAGACAACAGCCCTGACAAAGCAAGAAGAGTCCACCCTAAAAAGAAAAGAACAAAAATACAATTGAAGAAACATCAAAGCCAGGTCCTAGGCTGAAAGTCATGTCTGCAACTGACGGGTGATCAATCACACCGAACCCAGACACAGCGTGACACAGCAAGACCTATAAACTCTGGATTCAAACTAAAGCCTATAAAAAAGTATGGATGAGATGGAAGACTTTGGAGGGTAACATTCTGCTGCCAACATGCAAGGGCATTCGTGCATGCCCAAGAGAGACCCAGCCCTTCCTTGTGCCCAGCTTTCCTGGCCAGTTAGCCGCCACAAGCTACGAACCCAAGCCATGAACTCAAGCTACATTCAGGACTGGTAACTATACAGCAGCTGCAGAACATATATATATATATATATTATATATATATATATAATGTGTGTGCACACGTACATAGGTATTAGATATTAGTTATTGGTCATAAATCAAATCGTGTTATTATAATAAATGTGACATCTTGTCTTGTCCCCTGAAACGACCCTGTGTAGTTTTGTCTGCATAACAATGTTTGATGTGGCTTCTATGAGGAGAATGTTCTACTGTACTTTGTTGTGGTACATAGAGTCAAAGCTCTGACTATTCTCTCCCAATCCATGGCAGGATGTAAACTTTCCCATTCTCACTGCCTTTAAAATTAATGTAAATGTGTTTTACAACGTGAAGAGGCTTCATGCTTTTTTCCATGATAAAGGTAGCAAGTTTCAGAGGGAACTGGTGTCTATGAGGAACTGGTACAGAAGGAGGAAAACTATCTTTCCTCTCATTCCCCCTCCGATCATTTTGGTGGAAAACCTCTAGTTTCCCCACTAGGGGCTAGGATTTCCTGTAGGTCCTCACCTGTTAAAGAGAAGAGTATGCAGGAACTCTGCTTTCGCCTCATCTCTACCACAGCATATAGACAGAACCAGCAAAGCCTGAGGCTTTTATGCTGTACTGGTCACATGACTGGTGATCAAATGATGTATAATAGAAAGAAGTATATCTGCTTTGGTCATATCCTATGTTCTTTGTGTTTTTATACATATATCAAAAGAGCTTTAAAGCAAAGGTGCCCTTTGGTATGGGATCAGGCTGAAACCTAACTGAATAAATAAAGGTATATGGCTGTGCAGATGGTGAGATCTCTTTTTGGGCTATATGTAGCTAGGTGTCTAAGACTCTTTCTATGCTTCTATAGCCATCAACAGATTACTCTTTTCTTTCTTTTCTATACTTTCTTTGGACTCTAGAGGCGTTAACCCCCTCCTCTTCAGAAAAAATCCTTAGGCCTCATGGGAACTGGAGGATCTATGGAGAAACCCTTCTTATACAGGAAGAAAATATAAAGGCACAGAAGAGGCAGAAAAGCAGTTACTGACCTAGCCTTAAAGGGAAGAAAGCAGTAGAGATAGAGGAATAACCTTCTCCTGGAGTATAAGCTCAGTAAAAAATTCCTTGCAGTTTTTCTGTAGGGCACTTCAGTGTTGAGACAACAAGTGATAAAAAGTGATATTTGACACAAGACTTCTGTCTAAGCTTTTTCCAATGTACCTTTAGAACTAGCAGTGATGCCCATAATATGGTACTGTACTCCATATCTTGAAGAACCATATATCAACTTCAACATGGCCCCCCAACTTGGGTTTAGTGTGTGGGTGCTGGTGGCCTGGGATATACAGAAGGTCAGACTAGATGATCTAGTTGTCCTTTGTGGCCTGAAACTCTATAACTAACATTTTGTAAAGGGCAAATTATAACATACACACAGTCATCTGAATTGTATTCCAGCCGAACCAACTCCTTCATGTAATGCATGCATTCAAAGATGTGGTCTCCCATTCTGAGTAGGCGGCCTACTACATATTCCAACGACGCTCTGATATGCAAACAGAATTATCAGATCAAGAGAGGTAAAATGGTAAGGTGAAAAATATTAATAAATTAAAAAGGAAAAAAGTGTTTTTTTTCTTTCCTTCTTGTTCATTTAAACAATTGTTTTCAGCTGCAGGCTGAGAGAGGAGAGCTGTTAATTACGCTGAGAGAACACCTCCAGTATAAAGTGAGAGGGGGATGCCATGGTAACTGGTGAATGCAACAGTGAACAAAATGGTCACTCTTTGGTAGGAGTGAGATCTAAAAAACTTGTCTTTTTGTCCCCCTTTTCCCACCTTCTTCTTTCCCTTTTTCTTGTTGTCTCTCTGCTGCATTAAATAAAATCTATAGACAACTCAGGAAAAACACTTTCAGCTCCATAAGCAGTCTCTGACGTCTTGATGTGCAGAAAGAAAAGAAAATGAGGAGATGAAAATTAGCAGCAAGTGGGCAGAACAAAGGAGGGGGGGGAACCATATGAGGCAGAACAAGAGATGCTTATTTTCTAATTATTTAATGTTTCACTTATTTCTCCCCATCCCCGGGAAAGGGCTTTTAACAGTTTCTTTTACAGATCAACAACGTAAAAATGTGGGAATATGAAAAGAAAATCTGGACATCCAAACCAGATCAAACAATATCCTCTCATCAGTTTTCTCCCTGAAGAAAAAAATGTTTACAAACCTACCATTTCAGTTCACATTCTGCTTTGCCCCTGCACGACAATTTCTTCTGTTCCAAGCAAAACTTAAAAAGCCACTTTGAATATAAACTCTAACATGACGATTTACCAATTGTAAATCCATTGATAGTACAATTTGAGTGACTGATTTGATTTTGAGACTGGCTCAAGGAGAAAGCTTGCAAAGCTCTTGTTAACAGATAATAGGTTATATATTGCAGAGGCATGATTTTTGCCACCACCACATGGAATCCATCCAAAAACATTATTTTAACTGGTCATCATAGACCATAAAATCTGTGCTACCTGTGGTCATAAAAGGAAAAAACCAAGATATTGGCTTGTTAAAAACTGATAAAAACAGAAAAATCACAAACCTTGTAAGTCTATTTTCCCATCCAAACCCTCCAGTAACATAGCCCTCTCTCCTTGGGCTCCTGCTGTTTTACACAATAGCACCATTTGTTTACAGGAGGTGAATATTTGCTGGTTTGAGATAAAGCAGGATTCACTCTATTGGAACCAGACAGATGTCCCTTAGAGTAAATATTCTAGTGCCTGCATATTAATTCATGGCTTTGTACTAGCAATAATATGTTATCTCCATGCTACTCAAGATCATATCCCCAGCAGAAGAGAGTCAAACAGACTACAGGGTTGAGTAATCTCTAAAATTCAGATTTCCACCTTCCCAAAAGGGAGTTCCTAGAAGGCTTTGAAGAAAGGCATATGTTAAATTAGAAAGTAAAGTTTTATTAGAAATGACTTATTAGGAGAACCAGTTTTGTTCCAGTGTACTCGGATATCAAATCTGCTCTAATAGTTGTTTTCAAGACTAAATTTGTTGTTCTCTGTCATAAATATAAAGGGAAGGGTAAACCCCTTTGAAATCCCTCCTGGCCAGGGGAAAGCTCCTCTCACCTGTAAAGGGTTAAGAAGCTAAAGGTAACCTCGCTGGCACCTGACCAAAATGACCAATGAGGAGACAAGATACTTTCAAAAGCTGGGAGGAGGGAGAGAAACAAAGGGTCTGTGTGTCTGTCTATATGCGGGTTTCTGCCGGGGATAGACCAGGAATGGAGTCTTAGAACTTTTAGTAAGTAATCTAGCTAGGTATGTGTTAGATTATGATTTCTTTAAAATGGCTGAGAAAAGAATTGTGCTGAATAGAATAACTATTTCTGTCTGTGTATCTTTTTTGTAACTTAAGGTTTTGCCTAGAGGGGTTCTCTATGTTTTTGAATCTAATTACCCTGTAAGATATCTACCATCCTGATTTTACACGGGGGATTTCTTTATTTCTATTTACTTCTATTTTTATTAAAAGTCTTCTTGTAAGAAACTGAATGCTTTTTCATTGTTCTCAGATCCAAAGGTTTGGGTCTGTGGTCACCTATGCAAATTGGTGAGGCTTTTTATCCAACATTTCCCAGGAAAGGGGGGGTGCAAGTGTTGGGAGGATTGTTCATTGTTCTTAAGATCCAAGGGTCTGGGTCTGTAGTCACCTAGGCAAATTGGTGAGGCTTTTTACCAAACCTTGTCCAGGAAGTGGGGTGCAAGGTTTTGGGAAGTATTTTGGGGGGAAAGACGCGTCCAAACAGCTCTTCCCCAGTAACCAGTATTAGTTTGGTGGTGGTAGCGGCCAATCCAAGGACGACGGGTGGAATATTTTGTACCTTGGGGAAGTTTTGACCTAAGCTGGTAAAGATAAGCTTAGGAGGTTTTTCATGCAGGTCCCCACATCTGTACCCTAGAGTTCAGAGTGGGGGAGGAACCTTGACATTCTCCCATCTCAAACTTTAGCTACATGACTGAATAATGAATGACCTCGCTAGAGGATCTGGTGGCAAAGTAATCACATTCCCAGAATCTTAGCATCCTAAAACTAATATAACTCAGGTTTCAGAGTAACAGCCGTGTTAGTCTGTATTTGCAAAAAGAAAAGGAGTACTTGTAGCACCTTAGAGACTAACCAATTTATTTGAGCATTAGCTTTCGTGAGCTACAGCTCACTTCATCGGATGCATACTGTGGAAACTGCAGAAGACATTATATACACAGAGACCATGAAACAATACCTCCTCCCACCCCACTCTCCTGCTGGTAATAGCTTATCTAAAGTGATCACTCTCCTTATATAACTCAGTTAGTCATGCTAATCTTCTCAAAACTCTACTTAGCGGCAAGTTATTTCCAGTATGGAACAATAGCAGGATGGATAAAAATCAACTGTTTTTGAAAGAAAAATAAAAAAATGTTTTATTTACATCAGATTTTTTAAATTTTGTCATTTAAATTATAAGTTTCTCTTTTTAAAATTAAACCTGTTTTACAAAACATATTATAATCTTTTAAAACATTTAAATAAAAATAAATATGCTGAATCCGTGAGCCTCTATAAAACTTTGAGTTAAAGGCTGCTTTTCTATATAAAGAAAGAATTAAGGAAAAAACATCTAACTTTTGAGGTCAAGCTTAATAAATATAGCATAACAGGACAGTCTAATTTAAGAGATTGTCTCATTTCAAGAGCTAGGCAAAACTAGCAACAAACTCCAGTCACTTTCACTTAGGTATATTTGAATATTTTCCCAGGCTGATCTGAAATAATCAGTTAAATTCACTGACTACAATTAGTCCCTCAGTTTAATAAATCATTTAGCTGTAAATGTGAAACATGTTTTGATAAGAGAAGTTTATGTATTCAAAACATTTAAGGTTGTTTTGTTTAATAAAGATAAATTTGATATGCCATTTTATGTGATTAATTAAATTCCAGTTACCATCCCAATGAGGCTTCACACAAATCACAAACAAGAAGCTTGTAAATAAGCAATATATCATTCACCATTTTCTAACACACTAAAAATGTACAGTTAATAAGAATCTGAAAATACTGACCTATATAATTTCTTATATTCTGGTATTATATATATAGTATATATTCTTATATTCTGACCTATATAATTTCTTATATTTGGTTTGTAGACACCAAAAAGATGTATCACATCTAGTGTAAATGCCCTGTTTAGTTGTAAATCAACATATTTTAATGGTTATAACAACCGAGTGTGCACCTTTCTTTAGAAAATAACTGAAGTACAAATGGAAAAGTTGATTAAAATTTACGATTTAAATCAAGGCTTTCCACTTGGTGATTTAAATCATGATTTAAATCAATGTACTCTGAACAAAAGCATGGTTTGTTTTAAGAAATTCACTACTCAGCATATTAGTTTTACAATCCAGGTCACAAATCAGTGTGATGACTATAAAATTATTTGTTTTAAAGGAAAAATAAAGACATGATTTGCCTTCTGATCCCAGATTTCTTTATAAAGAAACAAGTTAAAGAGTAGATTATATGGGAAGAGAAAAAGTCCCCACTGTATTGCCACTTGCACTATTTGTAGTCATTTGTGTAGTTTTAACAGGAAAATGTTACTGGCTACCTGATGGGGTCAATATGGAGAACAAGATCTTCCACTAAAAATCAAATCAAGAGAGACTCTTGCACCTCTTTCTACCTCCTTCCTTCAAGAAATCAAATTAGTTCTCAAGAGCTTGTCAAATTGGTTCTTATATGAAGCTGCATTGCAAAATACACCATTAACAACTTGGATATAGAACATAAAATGTAGCATCCTTGTAACTATATGAGAAGTGTAACATTTAGCCCACTGGACTATTTGCTCCTACTTCTCTTGTCTGCTTATATTTCTAGGAGAAGGAAAGAGTTCATTTGTGAATATAACAAAATTGTTTTAATAAATGCTAATAATGCCAATAATGAAAATCCACTACTATCACTTCTAAGATTATATACTTTTAGGGAGTATTGTGTATCAGCAGAATGGGAAGAATTCTTACAGCATAAAAGATTAAACCAGTATCTTCACCAAAACTCCCATACTGAAAAAAAAAATTAAGCTGGTCTAGGTGAAGACAAATGGTCTAAGCCCTTAAACCAATTGTACTCGGAGGCACTGTTTGACATGCTAACTTTACAAGTGCACCTGCACAATAAAAGGTGTATTTCTAATACAACTATCAAGCAGAAGAGGGCAAACTTCTATCAAGACAAGAAAAGGGATTTTAATTAATGAGTGCTGCTGTAATCCTAATGCTTCAGGTCTTCATTTTTCTAATTTAGGTTATGGCACTTTACATCTAAGGAATGATTAATTAAAAAAAATTGAATAGAAGCCAAGGTTTAAAGATCCTCAAGTGGTGTGACTGTAGAAGTGCAGTATGCTCAGTTGTCTTCTAGTGTCTGACCTCTCTTTTTTACAGATTAACACTAATTCTAGAAGCGAATTTCTGGTTATCTTGCCTAGGGCTAAGAAGAAATTACTTAAGTTATAAGAAAAGTCCCATCTCAAGGACAGCAAAACATTTATTTTGAGGAATCAGAATTAGTGAGAGCCCTAAATGAATGACACAGAAGCCCTCCTGCCTTCATGTTAGCCATTCATTCATCAAAAAGACCTTTATCCCCATTCCTATTGTGACAGCTTTGTGGCCTTCTTGAGAGAGAGTGCAGTTTGATGTTATTCTGGCTGTAATGCAAAGATCAAACAGTAACCCCACGTATCATCACAGAACTGTTGATCGAATTGTAGTCGTTGCTCTACATGAATTTCATAGATTTCTAAAAAGCCTTTGACACAGTGGATAGAACTGTTTACTGGAAATTGCTGCGTCACTATGGAATCTCCCAGAAATCTGTGATTATTCTTCAAAAGCTTTTATGAAAATAGAACATGCAAAGAATTACATAGCAGCAAACTGACTAAGCCATTCAAGGTAACTACCAGCATCAGACAAGTACATCTTATGTCACAGATGACTTTCCTACTAGTAACAGACTCGGTCATGAGAAAAACCACAAACAGCCCAGGGGTTTGCAACGGACTTTCACACAGAAACTAGAAGACCTTGACTTTGCAGATAACATCAGCTTGCTGTTCCATACCCACAAAGATATGCAAGCTAAAACAAACCATCTCCAGACATATGTTACTCGGGCTGAAAATCAACACTAAGAAAACTAAAACCTTGAGAATCAACCCCAATAACACTTTCTGGGATTAGGGGAGGTAATACCTTTTACTGGACCAACTTCTGTTGGTGAGAGAGCAAGCTTTTGAGATACACAGAGCTCTTTCTCAGGTCTGGGAAAGGTACTTAGAGTGCCACAGCTAAATACAAGATCAAACAGATAGTTTAGCAAAAATAGTTAGCATATATGCTAAGGGACCATTCTGGGATTGACATACAAGAGGTCTGACACTTCACATACCTTGGCAGCATCATAAGCAAAACTGGTGGAATAGATGAAAGAAATTAACAACTAGGGGTCTCAAAGTTATTTAGAACAGGGGAATTTGTCTTTATAGCTTGTGACATACAAGCACGCACATAAAATTGGCCATAAAGGTAAGGAGACTAAGTAGATGAACCCACAATGGAAGTCTCTGGGTCAAAATCAGCAACTTTAACAGGTGGTCTAAGTAGACTGCAAAACAGGTGATGCAACTTGTACTGATTAGGTATTCAGTAGATGTGAAAATGAGTGCAGCTTACCGATCTAGGAGATGTGTGTGGATTGTAGCAAGAAAAGCAACTAAATGGGAAGGTGTAGGAGAAAGCAGCCCTCCAGCTTACCTTTCATCCTCTTCTTAGTTCTTTTCCTGCTCCAGACTCCTTGGTGCGTAAAGTTATACTCATTTTGCCCCCCCCCATTAAGTACCAAACTAATACAAAATACTCAACTTTACCACTTTCATCCATTTTTTAGAGTTCTTATGAATGATGAATATATTATATTTAAGTCATGGCTGAATTTTGCTCAGTATGTATGCACAGTTCTACATTTTTGGTGCAGAAAATCTCAGCCAGCAGCACTTTTTGTATCTAGTTTTACAATTTTAAAATACCTCCACCACTTGATATCATACTAAAGCAATAAAAAGTTTCTAACTTGGACTCTAAATATTTCAAACAAATTTGGTTTTATTGTAAATACATTTTTGAGGGCTGTCAATCTACAATATAGCTAGATTTTTATATTTTGAAAGAACATATAAGGCAGCTGAGTAATGGCTATTGAGTAAACGCACTGGGATTTTTCCAAGATGTATTTTACTTTCTCTAGTTGGACTTTGAGTCACTGTTTCTGCTCTTAATCCATGTGTGCTGATGCGAGGAACCATAAAATCCTGTGGTTTTGTCAACTCTATGGTTTGCCAGCAATATGAATCACCATAGGACACACCTACTGACCCGTTTGCTATTTCTTCCTGGCTTTAGGTCTCTCTCCAAGGGCAGGTAAATAACCATCTCCCTTCAGGTTCCACAGCTGTTGCTTGGAGTAGAAACCCAGAAACCACAGAGATGCTGGGTGACCATGAAAAACGAGACCTTTACATGTAGCAATACGTTCGGATCTGTTGCTGCTGGTCCAAAGGTTGCGAAGATTTAGACAGAGGAGTCATTGTAAAGGTATGGAAATCACTCTGATTTCCACTGTTAGCTACCTACATCTCTCATCTTAGATCAGCTTAACTCAATTGTGCAACAGATTACAGGTAATCATAATCCTGCAACAGCCTTTGTAATGACTGATATCATAAAAACTGATGAGGGGAAAGAGTATAAAGGGTTAGATAAATACATTTCAGCCAATGGACAACGAAAAAGAAAATGTGACAAGGGTTAAGAAACAAATAAGAATTGAATTATCCTTAGCAACAAACACTTGATTAAACATTCAAAATGTGAAGCCTCCTCCCCCGATCTCCAATTATACCTGTTCCTCAAAAACAATGCTAAGAGGAAGTAGATGTTTCTTATGCGGCTTACAGACACTTGTCTGCTAAACTATCAGACCATAAAATAACAGTGTTGATGATGGTAAAGGGAAGAAAGAACGGTATAGTGCTTACCTGTTTCTGTGTTGAGGCTCCCATATGTACCTGACAGAACTTGACTGCCTGTTCCAGGGCCACTTCCTCATCCACCTGAATAAAGAAGGACACTTGATGAAGCCAGTATGATTTAGTAACTGGCAGGAAATCTATCACTGATTTCAGTGGAGCAGAAGCAGTCCTTTGAGTTCCAACACAGTGTGGGTATGACTTTGCTTCTTGCAAACAATGCCCTTGTTCTGGCAAGAGGCTCTGTAGCAAAGTGCCCCCTTGCCCAGAGGCAGTTTGGTGGGATGGTACGAGGCCATCTGAAATATGTGGCGCCTTTTATATTTTGTTGGATATGGTGTTCACTGTTGCTCTCTGGTTTAAGCTGACTGATTAAACTGTCACCAGTGCAATAGGCAGATTCAGACTCTATGCTAACAAAACCATTGCAAAATTTTAAGCAGGGAAGTGCTGAAGGCCCACTCTCCCTATTACCCAACTGCATCTACTATCAGTGAACCTTACTGACCAAGGAAGCAAAAAAAAAATAAAAAAAAGTTCCCCTTGCACCCTCTCTGGCAAGATCATAAATCAGAAATGTTTGTTAAAAAGCAGTTGTTTTAATATACTTTACCTTATAGATAGGACATGATGCAACTCCAAAAAATTAAGAGCTCCGAAGTAAGGATGCATTAGGGATTTATGTTCCTAACATAGACGACATATTTTGATTAATATTCACTCCCTGCCACCTGATTCATAAAATGGCAATGGTAAAAGAGAGACAAGGTGGGTGAGGTAATATCTTTTATTGGACCAATTTCTACTGATGAGAGAGACAAGCTTTTGAGAGAGACACAGAGCTCTTCTTCAGGTAACACAGGAAGCTGTTTGCCCAAAATCTACAGAGAAAGTAGAACTGATAGTAAAATCACTTGCCTGTTTAATCAGCATGTATGTTTCTGACATGATCTTCTCAATCCTGCCCAGGTCATAGGCCATGACCTTCTGACCTTGTTGCCACACCCGGTAGGCATCCAGTAACAGAGTTTTCCCAGACTCTGCATCATCTATTAACTTCCTCTTTCTGTTTGCTCTCTGGACAGCTTCCTCCACAGGTGCTGCCTGAACTGTTCCTTTAGCTGCCTGCTGTTGTTGCTGTTTTGAGCTGATACTTAACTCCTCCAGGGAGAGTTCTGCAGTCCTGCTTTCAGGGGTTTTGTCCTTTGAGTTCCTGCCAGACTGAACACGATCTGGCTCAGTATGTTTAAAGGAAGAATCAATTTTTTCAGGGTCTTTGGAATATCCATCAAAATCCATGGGCTCAACTGAGCCAGGCCTGCGGCCCTCTTTCATCTCCTTGTCATTCTTATCCTCTTGTTCCAATGTGTCCATAGCATTGAGGGTTTGTCTCTGGGTCACTTCTTTTACTCCATTCTCAGTACCACATACTGCTCCATCAGAGAAGCCTGGCTTTTTGGGAAGAACCTCCTTCCCTTCTTCAGCACTAGCTTTGTTGGAGACGTCTGTTGTCATCTTTCCTACTGCAAGGCTACAAGATTTGGGACCTTGATCTTCTGATACCTTAAAAAAAGAGCATCCTTTTTAATTAACACTGAATCAGAAGCAGCTTAGTGTTTGAAAAGCTAACTACAGGTAACACGAAGGCTGACAATAAGGACCATTGTTGTGTTACGGTCTTTGGTGCTAAAGAGAATGAGTTTATTTAGTATTCATTCTTGCTTAGTCCTTTAAAAAAAAATCGGTTAAAATTAACTCAAGTCACTAGCTTTAAGACTGGTTATAATATTCTGAGGAAAAGATCACAGTTGAACCAATAGCACAAACTGGATCAAAATTGCTATGGCAGGTTTATTTTAACCTTACATTTCCTTTTGTGGCTTCAGTCTATGCCATATATTTGATTAGGTAAAATCAGGGTCTAGAATAGCTAGAAATTTCCCCCATCGTACTGCAACCACAACATTTCTTTTGGCACCTAAACACGAACATCAATTTCATAATCTTCATTTTGGTTTCTAAGACATAACCTTCTCTTATGGTTAGAAGCTTGAAAAGTATCATGGACTCTGATCTAACATTTGAATGTCGTAGCTTTGCTGTAGTGAAATCTGCCTTTGGAATGTCACCAGAGGACACCTTCCCCTCTTTCAGGCCACAGCTGGTCTAACCTGCTATTGCTGGCATTCTTACTACACCCAGATGGAAGAACTGCAGTACATGCAAAGGGCCAACTCCTTCAAACTTGTTTTCAGTAAGTTTATGAGCTTGTACTCTTCTTAACCAAAGAAATCCTTAGGCCAGAGCTCTTCCCTTGATTTGTTTGCCTAATATGCTTCCAAGTTCCAGGACTTATCTACACAGCAAATTACTGCATGACAAGCCAGGATGTGAATCTACAGCACACTAGCTTGCTGCACAGTAACATCACTGTGGACACTGCTACATTGCAACCGGAATGCAGCTTGGAGCGCTCTACTCTAGGATTTTCATTGCACTGTGTCAGTGTCCACATGGGATATTACCACCGAAAAGCTGATGTGCTGTAGATTGGCACCCTGGCTTGCCACATAGAACTTGCCATGCAGACAAGCCCTGATATTGATTTAACTTGCAAACAATATGGAATGTTGGATGCTCACTGATTCAGCCGCTTAGCTCTTTTTCAGAGAGACATGAGACATATGGCTATTCTTTTATTCGTTTCACAACATGACTGGAATCTGAATGATACCAACATAACATGCATGTGGCTCTGAAGAAAAAGTATTAAAGAAACAAATCCAGACCTACAGAGTCTAGGTTTATTCTGCTAGCAGAGCCTCAGGTCATGTTAACGAAAGATCCTGGGCCAGATTCTGCTCACTAGCATTGTTTTCACACTAATGGAATTACGTGGGGGTAAGAGCAGTTATTTCCGACTTCCACAAGTTTAAGGAAAAGCAGAATTAAACCCACTCTTCATGAATGTCTCTGGTTTTCAGCACTGAGCAATAGGCCACAACTGTACTGCACCACTGAAATTTTCTGGGCAGTTGCACAGATGCTTTCTTACCTCTGTCAGCTCGTTGAGTGTGTCCTCCAATACTTTCACTGTGAGAACAAAGGCTCTTTGTGCAAGAACTTGGCGATCTGCATCCCGTAAGTACTTTCTATGCCACAATGAGAAGATGAGAAAGCAAATTAAGCATCAAAAAGTTCTAGGGTTTTAAAAACAAGAATAAATGTAAACTTTCTAAAAAAGATAAAACCCGTTTAGAACAGATGTTGCAGGAAAAAAAGCCAGCAAAAATTTACACTTCTACACTAAATTGCTTCAAACTTCCCCCATACCCCTCCCAAGTTTGAGAGGCACTTTGTGGAGAGGGGTATTTGTACTGGCAAGACGCTGATACTATTATCTATAGGTGTGAAAAATGTGGGAAAATGGTGTACAAATTTTCCCATACAACTCTTTCAATATCCCTCAAATTCTGGCCTACAACAACTCTGTTAGTCAAAATCTGGACTTCCCCTGAGCAGAGGATGTCAATTATGCTGAATTGTGAGGTGGTTTTTGGAACATGGATAAGTGTCCATTTGAGGCTAAAGGGAGGATCAGTAGATTATTTTGACTTGTGTTCCAAGTTGCCTTTGAATCCAGATTTCTAGAGTTAAAAAGCTAGTGAATTAACGCATATAATTCCTATTGATTATTTACATTAAATCCTAATTATTTACATTAAGTGCCACAAAAGCCTCACTGAGTTGCAATTCATAATTGTGTATTTCACTTTAAAAGAAACAGTTTTTAGAGAAAGTGTTCTCAGCAACCAGCTTCACCCATCCACGGTAATGAAAAACAGCATTTCAGCCTCAAAGTTGACTATTTCTAACCAGAACTGGCTACAAATGCAGAAACTACATTTAGTCAGAAATGCACCAACTGTAATGTGTATTTTTATAGTATTTACCTAATCAAACCTTTTTCTGTTTTGTTTTTTCAAATGAATGATTACTGAATAGATGACAATTTTCTGATTTATTACAACTGACAGTTTATTTGAATTAAGTTAAAGTCATAAAGAAAAACCCTCTTTAGTAAAACAAAAAATATCAAATGTAATTGGTACATGCTATATATACCCCAATATTTTCAGTTACAGACGCCTCACATGGCTATAGCTTGCTCTGGTTGGCACAAGCGGACCATATTTTAGATAAGTTGAGAATACTCTAAACTTCAGTTTAGAACTGTAAATGATTATGCTGTATTTTGAAAACAGCATGGACTGGCCTGGTATAAATTTAAAGCTTTCTGTCCTCCAGTACTTTTGATATGCTAAAAATTAACATATTTTTGGCTGCAACTTTGCTGAACATGTGATCACATATACATGAATGTACTGCACCATATGCAAACTCACAGAGTCTCACACAGTGAGCTGTGTAATGCTTCCAGCCACTACAGCCTGTTGCCATCCACCTTAATTTCATTTTCTTAAAAACTTCATCCTGTACATATTTCCTTCTCAGTAACCAACTGGAATTTTACTGTGTTTTTAATTTACCCTGCAATATTTAGATTCTGGCCTTTCTACCTATATATGCAGCTGACATTAAAATGACACTCGTTCAAATAAAATTAATGTAATTAAAATTAGATCACTCCTGTAATTAGATCAACTCCTATATGGTGGCAGTTGCCATCAGCCAGTTAGAGGCTAGTCAGTCACTCAGGAATTGCAGGGACACAGGAGTGCCTGAGCCTCAACTCCTGAACATGCCTCCTGTGTCAGAGGTGAGGAAAGGGGCGGTATATGCTACTATGGTGCCTCTATGACACCTATGATTCTCCTCATATAAGAGGAATCCTCAGGTCAGGTAAGCCAGCTCACTGGCTGCTTTGTGCTGGAGGAGTGTAAAGCAGCTCTAGTAGGGATAAGAATCTGACCCCTAGAGTCATAGGCCTCAGTACCATTTTTAAGCATAGTCAAAATTCCTCAGAACCATATTAATTCACTCTCTTGAAATATGTTCTTCCTTCAACAGAAATATAATTTATGGTGTTATAGATCAGGGTTTTGTTTTTATTTTTTAAAGCAGTTAAGTATTTTCCCAAAGAGACAGAAAAATGGGGGGATGGGGGGAGGGGGGAATATTCAAAATGGAAAGAAAAGGTTTGTTAAATGAAGACTAAACTTATGGCCTCACTTTCCCTGATCAGGTGTCCTCTGCAGCATGGAGGAGACTTTCAGCAGGGTGTTGTAATCCTTGAGCTGAGACAGCACATTCAGCAGCAAGACAATGGAGCGGTTCATATGAGATGCAAAGCTGCCCGGGCGGTCGATTTCATCCACGGGGATTCGCCAGATTCCCTGCAAAGAAATGAAGAGAAGCAGCCTCTAAAGATGGATCCATGGTAAAAGACAGAATAGAAAACTAAAAATATGGACCAGGTTCCTCTGTGTTCTCTGGATACTGTTTCAGTATGAGACGGGGTACAATGAATGAACTAATGCAATGGTTCTTTAAATAAGGAAATTTGGATAAGGAACAGAGTCTTACAGAAGCCACAGTACGCACCTTAGATATATTTGCCAACGAATTCCTGAAAAAGGCAAGAGAAGGTTAATTATTATGAGGGGTTTTTCTGAACCTCACTAAGTTCAAAGGTTTTAGTGTTTTGGTGTTACAGAAACCAAATCCCATTATCAAACAAGACAAGTTAGCCTATCCTTGAATGCATGAATAAAATTTTCCTGATCTAATTCAGATACTCGCAACTGTCAGCCAGCTATTGTAGGAGTGTATCTTCAAATAGATTGTTAGCATAAAGGCGTCACCTGTTTGGAGGTTGCCAAGCATTAGCCATGGAGCAACCAACCTTTGGTCTGGTACAAATAATGGGATTCCTTACAGTTCAATTTCCCCACTGGCAAATTTTAAACACACTTGTGCTCACATCCTGAACACTAACTAAATCTTGGGAGCCAAAGGAATCTTTGGGAAGACACTGGCGACAATTGGACAGTTATAATTAAATTATGACTAGTCAGCATGGATTTTGCAATGCTTAACAAATCTGAGGGGACTTTTCCCCCAATATTAATAAAATATGTTTAAGATGGATGTTAACCAGATTTTAAAAATTATGTTCAAATAATATCCATACATCAGTAGTGGTGGCAGAGATCACTGACTGTCTGGACTGGGGCCATCTGAATAACAAATACTACTGTTGCTATACCAATACCAACTCTCCCACTATTTCCCTTGTTCAATGACAGAAATTCTCCAGGGGTACATCTGCAGAATGGAATCCTCATGCCATTTAATAAGGTTGTAGGAAGAATCTCATTGATTTGAGAATACCTGCTAAAGAGTGAACCCTGCTTTCCAAACTTGTCCAGAGAGCAAGATGTACAAATATTGAATCTTTCATTCTTGTTTAAAGGTCTTGTTTTGCTAATTTTAGCTGTACTCTAAATGTGAGCAAAGTTCTTTAGAATTTATTACAAGGCAGAAGTGAAGAACACATGAAGAGCTGAACATCAAAACCAGCTATGTAAAAAGCCTGTCCACGGTAGGTCTGCCTCCTACTCCTTTTTGGTGAATTTGCAGTGCCACCCCATATAATTTATTTAGACATTTGTAAACCTCTTATATTTTTCCCCCTATTTGGGGGCCAACTTTCCATGTTTTCAAAAGAGAAGCACTGACCCAAGCTATGCATAACGCACAGAGGTTGTTCTGCAGACTTTTCCTTCTGTTTCTTGACTTTAGCAAAGCTTTTGACACGGTCTCCCACAGTATTCTTGTCAGCAAGTTAAGGAAGTATGGGCTGGATGAATGCACTATAAGGTGGGTAGAAAGCTGGCTAGATTGTCGGGCTCAACGGGTAGTGATCACTGGCTCCATGTCTAGTTGGCAGCCGGTATCAAGTGGAGTGCCCCAAGGGTCGGTCCTGGGCCCGGTTTTGTTCAATATCTTCATAAATGATCTGGAGGATGGTGTGGATTGCACTCTCAGCAAATTTGTGGATGATACTAAACTGGGAGGAGTGGTAGATACGCTGGAGGGGAGGGATAGGATACAGAAGGACCTAGACAAATTGGAGGATTGGGCCAAAAGAAATCTGATGAGGTTCAATAAGGATAAGTGCAGGGTCCTGCACTTAGGATGGAAGAATACAATGCACCGCTACAGACTAGGGACCGAATGGCTAGGCAGCAGTTCTGCGGAAAAGGACCTAGGGGTGACAGTGGACGAGAAGCTGGATATGAGTCAGCAGTGTGCCCTTGTTGCCAAGAAGGCCAATGGCATTTTGGGATGTATAAGTAGGGGCATAGCGAGCAGATCGAGGGACGTGATCGTTCCCCTCTATTCGACATTGGTGAGGCCTCATCTGGAGTACTGTGTCCAGTTTTGGGCCCCACACTTCAAGAAGGATGTGGATAAATTGGAGAGAGTCCAGCGAAGGGCAACAAAAATGATTAGGGGACTGGAACACATGAGTTATGAGGAGAGGCTGAGGGAGCTGGGATTGTTTAGCCTGCAGAAGAGAAGAATGAGGGGGGATTTGATAGCTGCTTTCAACTACCTGAAAGGGGGTTCCAAAGAGGATGGCTCTAGACTGTTCTCAATGGTAGCAGATGACAGAACGAGGAGTAATGGGCTCAAGTTGCAGTGGGGGAGGTTTAGATTGGATATTAGGAAAAACTTTTTCACTAAGAGGGTGGTGAAACACTGGAATGCATTACCTAGGGAGGTGGTAGAATCTCCTTCCTTAGAGGTTTTTAAGGTCAGGCTTGACAAAGCCCTGGCTGGGATGATTTAACTGGGAATTGGTCCTGCTTCGAGCAGGGGGTTGGACTAGATGACCTTCAGGGGTCCCTTCCAACCCTGATATTCTATGATTCTATGATTCTCTTGCTTTCCACAGTACTCTTTTTTCCAGCCATCCTTTTTTATATCAACACTTCCCCATTCTTCCTTCTGCTTCTTCCAACTTTATCAGCAAACTTAATCTCTTTATTACAGTTTATTTATTCTATATACACAGAATAGTAACTATAATTGTTCTGAAACTGACCTTTGTGGCACTACTGTCACTTCCCTCCACCCACAACTGTTACTTTTCACAAGCATCCTCTAGGTTTGATAGCACAGCTTTATCAAACAGTTCACTATCTAACACTTATTGACCTTGTAGATTAAAAGTGCAAAATTGCATTGAAAGCTTTCTGAATGCACAAAATAAGACGGTAGAGGGAAAGGTCTCTTGGTTGTAAATATTTTAAAAATATTAAAGTCCTGTGACTATGCTTCTTGGCTGCACCTGGATGCACCAATTCTAAAGAGGATACACAAAGAAGCAAAGTCATCAAACTGGTTCCCACCAAATCCTCAAAAGATTAGTTGACCTCAACGATGGCAACACACAAGTAGATAAAAACAGTCTTCCCAGCTGATGCAGCCCTACAAGTCAATTTATTGTTCATTTATAAATGAATCGTTCGAATGGAAAGCAGCTAACTATGTAATCTCCTGGTTTGTTCTGACAGAGTCCACAACTCTCTACCTCATCTTTCACTTGCATTATGTAGCTCGCTCAGAGCAAACTTTAGGACATGACACCAGAAATCAGCTGACAATGCTTTCCTCCAGCTTCTTCCCATCTGCCCAGTAAACATTTTAACTACTTTCCCACACACACTGAGTATCATCCGGAAAGTTAGAGGATGATCATTTTACAGGTCTCCAAGCATGCTTTGTTTGAAAACTAAAGTGTGCGGCAGGATTACCACTCAGTAAACTATCTTGCAACAGGTTATGATATCAAATCATCTAACCAAAATTACTATTGGGGAAATAACTTTCAGGCAGCATTTAGCCGCTTGTGGAGAAAGGCTCACCTCCACACACTTCAAGCCTCCAGAATGCTCAAGGTCAACTGAGCACAGTTTACAGTGTTACATTTCTACAGTTATGGTATTACCATATTTTGGTACTAAACAAGAAAAAAAAATTAATTATTCATGTACTTTGCGTAATCTTACCTACATACATACAGATGCTACTGTGCTGAAGAAAATAATCCAGGTGCCACTTACCTGTAAACTCATCTCCTTTCAATGTTCTACAATTACAGGATGAAGAAAGAGATTTAAAGGGAAGCTTCCTCATCAATTCTTGCACTGACTTTTCATAGTCTTGCAATGAACTATACAGCTTTATACAAGTGCACTTAATTAACCATGACTACTCCCCTATGCTATCTACTCATCTGGTCTTCAGACCCAATCGTAAAGCATAAAGGAATTTGCCGTTAAGAACCAACTACCTTGCTTGCTTTCCCTCAACTGTCCTTTTGCATTGTGACATGAAAAAACACCAGATGTTTAAATAGTCAACCTGAATCCTACCAGGGCCTCCAGCTGAACCTGAATCCTCCTCAATCTCCCAATCTGAGTTGAGTTAAAGATACATCCTCATCCAGAGTACTCCCAGAAGAATCCCACACATATACATAAAGAAGGATCTAGCCAAGCCTTCACTGGCTGTCATCTATCTCCAGGGAAAATATATTTCTCAATTCAGAACACAAGAACTGCAATAAAAAAAATCTGCTAATTTTAAAAGCCAATTTCTCAGCAGTCAAAGAATCTGGAACTCTTAACTAGAACAAAACACACCATATAGATACACTTGCTGGAGCTGCCATGGAACTAACTGGGGAACAGACAGGAAAAGTTTACTCAGTCTGACTGATGTATCATTATGTTTTCACATCATTTGAAAAGTAAATTTTTTAACCAAATATCCCCTTTAATGTACTCATACTTAACAGTGCAGACATTTTAGACCCAGCACAGACTGACAACATTTGGAGTCCTCTTCAGGGTTTCTATTACTTATAATCACTATCCAGGCCACTTGGCAGAGGTTCTCCCACCCAGTCAGTCACTGAATGGAATTTATGTTCAAAACACCACTCTGTTGCACAGCTTGTGTGTGCTGGCCACCATTCTTTCAGCCTTAAGGCTCTCCTCCCCTTCTGCTACAGCCAACCGAGCTGCTTATATGAAACCAAGAGAAGGAGCGAGAAGCTTTAAAAAGCTTCAAATGCCTCCAGGGCCCCAGAACTCCAAACCTCCATAAACTAATACTCTGCATCCTCCTAACGAATTTTACAATTCTGTTTTGCATTGTTAATAAAAATCTGCAGCTCAGTGAAAATCTGAGGACAACATAAAATAAACTGAAATTTACATCAAAATAAATACAACAAAGAATACTGTATTGATTGCATTATTCATTTGCACATTTATTTCAAGCTGCTGCAGAATTTCTATTTGCTGCAGAATTCAGCACGGAAGCAAGAGGGAGGACCTTGCTGCAGTCTTCAGTTCCAGCTTAATGCAGGGTACACGAAGGCTTCTAGACAGGATTTGGAAAGTATCCATTGTGCCCATCTCAGCCATTCTGAAAACAGATAGGCTGGGAGTGCTAACTGCTCCATGCTGCTTATCTGAGCATTTTTTGAAGGGAAGGGATTCCCTAGGGTTTAGGAATATCTCTTTGGGGAGAAAAAGCTGACAGTCCTCAACAAAATGAGGCTTCTGTGGCTTTCTACTGACACTATACAAAAGCACTCCAACAGATTAAGTATTTGAGTATTCTGGGCACAAGGCAACCTTCTCAGTATGCAAGTTACTGGATTAGCTATAGGATTTCTGTTCTTGGCAATAGCTCTTAAATGAAAGGAGTGGCCCTGGTCACACTCAAGATGTTCCTATCCAGTTGTGAAAAGCAATCCCCGGAACAATTACACTATAACTATAACAAAGTCAGGGCGCTTCAAATTTCATTAGGGTCGTCTCTCCTGCTTCCTCCCTGAACCTCTCAAGAGTGCAAATCACTCCAAAAGGGGGCAGAGATAGGGTCATGGCCCTTTCCCAGCACTGGCCCACAGAGGAGATCATACATATCAGGTAGGAGGGAAACATACTGGACTCCTGAGTCAAACAGGCTCTCTGACCACAGTTCTGGGAGATATTTTTCTTAAGTTATTTATGATACAAACTAAGACACAATAAAACTATTAACTAAACAAAGCAAACTGAGAGCCCAAACTCACCTAAAATGGAAGCAGCTAAAACAGATAATGACAAGCTGTTTGATGCTGGCATCAGAAATTGAAAATCTGTTCTGTTTCAGCATACGATTCCAGAGTATAGGAAAAGTAGAAAGGATGCTCTTTCTTCCCACATCTGTCCTTTTCTAGCAAGGGACAATATTCCTTCTGAATATCAACCCCTGGCCCTGCAGATTTTGTATGGGTGAGCAAGGAAACTTGTTCTTCACATTTCCATCTCTCATACCGTCTTAACTAACATCCTCTATCCAGAAGTTACTTCTAGTATTTTCAGAAAGTGCTCAGTTGAGAAGGAGCAGGAAAGAAGAAAAAGAAATCATATTCAAAGCTTTTAAGAGAGTGATGTGGATGAAATAGAAAGATTAAACTCAAAGCCATGTCAGCTAATAAAACCTACAGCAGCATCCAGAGGGAAAAGCATACATATTTCCTTAGACAAGGTGGATGAGGTAATACCTTGTATCGAACCAAATTCTGTTGGCGAGAGAGACAAGTTGTCAAACTTGCACAAAGTTCTTTTTCAGGTCTACATATTTTCTGGTATTCATTTCCCTTTCTCATTTCTGTTTTACACTATTTGTTTACAGCCACCTGTTTCACTAAGCACTTCTCTTATCCTCAACTAGAAGGCTCTGTTCCCCATCTGGGACTCTTGATGATGCCTGGGATTAATCTCCAGGCAAGTGGAAATCTTGTGAAGACCCAGAGAGTGCACTAAAGAGTGGCAATCCCCCCACCCCACCCACAATTATAAGAACATACAGACACAACATTGGGGGCAAAAGAACAGACGAATATTAGTCAACCTGCATAATATCCTTGCCAATGAAAGCACGCTGTCCTTGGACTAATCAAAAGTCCATAACAATATAGCAAACTCTAGGTGGAGGGAAGCCATTGACTAATATTGCAACAATCCAGATCTACACTGTTCTTTATTACATAGCAGCTTAAAGTCAGGAACTGAACTCTCTTAACCAAAAGGAGTGGCCTCTGGTTGCATTAAAGATGCCCCTGTCCAATTATGAAAAGTGTGGGTCATCTCTGTGGATATTCATATCCTAAAGCTACTTTTAAAAATCTACTTCTGGCATGAAGTTTCCACAACCCCCCCTCTTGCCCCCCATGGCATCTTTTTACAGTAAGACTTTCAACATGATCCAGACTAGGGGTGGGCAAACATTTTGGCCCGAGGGCCATTTCTGGGTATGGAAATTGTATGGTGGGCCATGAATGCTCATGAAATTGGGGCTGGGGTTCAGGAGGGGGTGAGGGTTCCGGCTGGGGGTGCGGGCTCTGGGGTGGGGCCAGAAAAGAGGAGTTCAGGGTGTGGAGGGGGCTCTGAGCTGGGGCAGGGGGTTGGGGTGCGGGAGGGGTGTAGGCTCTGGGTGGCACCTAGTTCAAGCAGCTCCCAGAAGCACCGGCATGTCCCTCCTCCAGCTCCTATGCAGAAGTGTGGCCAGGCGGCTCTGCGCGCTGTTCTGCCTGCAGTTGCCGCCCCTGCAGCTCCCACTGGCCGCAATTCCCAGCCAATGGGAGCTGTGGGGGCGGTGCCCCCTGGCTGCCTCTAAACGTAGGAGCTGGAGGGGGGACATGACACTGCTTCTGGTAGCTGCAACACATGCGTGGAGTGGCCCTTGACGCTGTTCCCCAGTGGGAGCTCAAGGGCCAGATTAAATGTGCTGGTGGGCCGGATGTGGCCCACGGACCGTAGTTTGCCCACCCCTGATCTAGATTAAGATAAGACCTTGGATTCAGGGTCTGGAAAGTAAAGGAGTCAGGTTTGAGCTCTGTGGATTAAATGACTGGCTGTATTTTTCCTTCTCTAGCTCAACCCACTTCCTGCAGCCAACAAAGTGCAATATAGGGTAATAAATAGAAGTATCCTTAATCCTTGTTAATGGCATTACTCCATATAGTGTTGGTCTTGAAGACATCAGTGAGCTTGCTCCAAGAGTGATAAATTCCTGCTGGCTTGGAGAGCAGAGTCCTCAAGTTCAGAATCTCTGGTAACACCTAATCTTTCTTGATAAAGTAACATTTCTCTCTAATCCTTTCTTCCAGTTGCATTGTCTCCTGCAGCAAGCTTTTCTTATAGTCATCTTTCCTTTTAGCTCTGTCAAGGTTCTTTCCCCACTCTGAACCCTAGAGTACAGATGTGGGGACCTGCATGAAAACCCCCTAAGCTTATTTTTACCAGCTTAGGTTAAAGCTTCCCCAAGGTACAAACTATTTTACCTTTTGCCCTTGGACTTCATTGCTGCCACCACCACGCATCTAACAAATATATAACAGGGAAAGAGCCCGCTTGGAAACGTCTTTCCCCTCAAAATCCTCCCCAACCTCTACAGCCCCTTTCCTGAGGAAGGCTTGATAAAAATCCTCACCAATTTGCATAGGTGAACACAGACTCAAACCCTTGGATCTTAAGAACAATGAAAAAGCGATCAGGTTCTTAAAAAGAATTTTAACTGAAGAAAAAGTAAAAGAATCACCTCTGTAAAATCAGGATGGTAAATACTTTACAGGGTAATCAGATTCAAAACATAGAGAATCCCTCTAGGCAAACCCTTAAGTTACAAAAAGACACTAACAGGAATATACATTCCATTCAGCACAACTTATTTTATCAGCCATTTAAACAAAACAGAAACTAACGCATATCTAACTAGATTATTTACTAAGTTCCAAGACTCCATTCCTTTTCTGTTCCCGGCAAAAGCATCACACAGACAGAGAGAACCTTTGTTTCTCCCCCCCCAGCTTTGAAAGTATCTTGTCTCCTCATTGGTCATTTTGGTCAGGTGCCAGCGAGGTTATCCTAGCTTCTTAACCCTTTACAGGTGAAAGGGTTTTTCCTCTGGCCAGGAGGGATTTAAAGGTGTTTACCCTTCCCTTTATATTTATGACAAGCTCTTTCATAATTCATCTACTGCTTCTCTCTCTTTTGATTCTCCTCTTCCATTTGCTCCTATTCCTCTTCATCTATTTTGCAAACCAGAACCACTTTTTGTAATATGGAAATACAGGTGGGTGCAGCAAAGGCAGAGAAAAAGCTGAAACAATTCTAGTGTGTATATTAAAAACATATTATATGAAGTTTTACACCCCACCCCCCTGGTGTTTGTGTTTTGTTTTTGTAAGGACTCTCTTGTTTTCTCTGGTTAATGACTCAGAGAAGGCTTGCCAACCCCTCTAGAATGTTTAGAAAAATTCTTCCAATTTTCCATTTATCTTCCTGATATGGAAGAGTGAGAGAACATCAAAAGTGTCATGAAACAAAACATGGCATTTGATCAGCCTGTGGCAGGGGAAGAGAGGACACAGCTAATTGCCCCTCTTCCTTGCATTTCCTTTTTAAGAACTCACAGGAGAACTGGACTACCATTCCATATCCTACCTCAGATCACAAGCAGTACATCCATATCTACATGTGTAAACACTGCTACTCTTGTACTTTTACTCTCAGCATTTAGAAGGTCAGGATTATGCATAGCCCAGTAGCATTAATTCTGCAGAAGAGCTGCCGGACCAAAACGGAGGTGTGAAAAAAATGCTCAGCCTGCTCCCACATTAAAGTGTCTGTGGGAAGGAAATAGTAAGGAAAGAGGGCAGAGAACCTACATTTTGAGCTTCTCTGTTCCAAACAACAGCAATTTTTTAACATGAGTTTTAAATTTAATATTTTCACTTCCTAGAATTAACATAATTTTACAAAGCTGAACACACTGTTTACATGGAGTTAGATTGGTTTTTACCACATGAAAAGCACACCCAAACTATCTATTCAAAGAATGTGAGAGAGAAAGAGTGATGATCAGACAGTGGGGGGAAAAGGGTAAGAAAAGATGAACAGTCATTTCCTCCTGAATAAGCAATTATCTAAAACTAGAAATGCCTTGTTAAGATGATGAGCTAAGGGTTCAGGCAAAATTAGTGAAACACAAACTGAAGTCTGCTGGTAGCCTTTGTGAATGTTGGCTTTGGTCATTTGCCACAGTTGAGATCTAGGTGTATTTTGCTCACAGAAGCAGGAGGCTGGAGTTTTTACCCAAAATGTTCCAACATCCTTGTGAAATTTCACAAGGATCTCAGCGGAAATACTAAAATATACTCTTTTCATGGAAATGCACTCGATCAGTAAGGGACGGGGACAATGCAGCCATTCTGCTCAGTGGCTGCTGTAGAACAAAGACCAGGGGGAGGAGGAAAGGAAAAATAATTCAACTTGTGCTGTAACTTCAAGTGCTGTCCCTATGGCCGCTCCTCTTTAGGTCCATATACACCCATGTGCTTTTGGTCAGAAATTTTTGGTAGCAATGTATGTTTTGCCTATGCACAAATCCTACAGATTCTCATGCCCCATACCGAGGCTACGTAGGGCTGCATAGGCGGACCACCCTCCGTTCCTTCTCCACCACAAAGCCCACAGAGGCGGCTCCAAAGCAGAGTGGAGGAGGGCGGGGAGCAGAACACCCACTGAGGGACACATCTTGAAGAACTCCAGTTACTGCACAAAGGGAGTAATCTCTCCTTCAAGCAATGTCCCTGTGGGTGCGCCACTTTAGGTGACTCCCTAGCAGTACCCCTTTAAAGAGGTGGCAGCTTCAGAACAGAGTCCATCGCTGAAGAAAGAACTGCGTTGCCTATTGCAGCTTCTAATCTTGCTGCATGAATTAAGCCACAGCACATGGAAATTGTGGGCACTGAGGACCATATTGCAGTCCTGTAGTTTTCAGCAACTGGAACATCTTTGAGTAGGGCTACAGATTAGAATGTGATCTAGTAGAGTGTGCAGTCACTCTTGGGTAGGTCGAACCTCAGGGAACCCATAAAAGGCAATAATGCATCCAGAGATCCCTTTAGAAAGCCTTTGAGAGGAGACAGGCATTCCTGTAGACCTATCTTCAGTGGAAACAAAGCATTTGGGGGGGGGGGGTGTCTTCCTGAGAGGCCTCATTCTGCCCAAGTAAAAGGCTAACAGGCTCTCAACATCTAGAGCAGAGATTCTCAATCAGGGGTCCAGGGCCCGCTGTGGGGCTGCGAGCAGGTTTCAGGGAGTCCTCCAAAATAAACCAGAGAGCAAGGCTGGTGTTAGACTCACTGGGGCCCAAGGCAGAAAGCCAAAGCCCAAGCTCCGCCATGTGGGGCTGAAGCCAAAACCTGAGCAATTTAGCTTCACGGGGCCCCCCGTGGCTTGGGACCCTGGGTAATTGCCCTGCTTGCTACCCCCTAACACCAGCCCTGGCTTTTAATCTACTGGTTATGCAGAAAAACAGTTGCTGTAGCACAGGTGGGCCACAGAAAAAGGTTGAGAACCCCCATCTAGAGTATGTAGAGCCAACTCCTGTATAGACTGATGCCACTAAGAAGAAGAAGAAAAAAAGGAAGATGAACAGTTTGGTTGATAGGAAATTCAGAGGACAGCTTAGATAAGAATTTTGGATGAGGTCGCAAAGATATTTTCTCCTTGGGGATGGAAGGAAAGGGAGCATCTGCCATTAAAGCCTCCATCTCCCTAACCATTTCTGCAGAAGTGAAGGCCACCAAAAAGGCAATCTTCATAGACGGATGTAGCAGCAAGCATGTAATCAGTGGCTCAAAGGGCTGTTTCATGAGAGGTTAAGAACCAGGTTGAAATCCAAAAGTGGAGCAGGGGCTCCAATCTGACGAAAAAGATTGATAAATCCTCTGAAGAATTCTCAGTGTGGTTGGATGAGTGAATACTGAGCAGCCTTCTAACAACGCTTGGAAAGCTGTTATTTCCGCTAAATGAACCTTGATGGAACTCATAGAAAGGCCGGATTTTTTTATTTCCAACAGGTAAACCAAGATTAAGGAAAGAGACAACTGGACAGGAGAAAAATGGTGCTGGTTATATGAAATGTGTTATATTTCGCCATTTTTGAAGGCAAGTATGCCTAGTAAATTCCTTTCTGCTATTTATCAGTATCTTTTGTACTTCTGATGAACATGTGGTTTCTAGTCCCAAGAACCATTGCAGAATCAGGCTTCTAGTTACAGGACATTCAAATGGAGCTTCCAATCTGCATCCTGAGACAACAATCAAGGTTTGATCAGGAGCTGCTATGGATGGCAAGAGGTGAGATAGATGGGGTAAGGAAACCAAACTTGTCATTTTGATTGCACCAACTTGGCCAAGACTTTGGCCTGGTTCTGTCTAATCTTGATAAGGAACTTTAAGAGCAATGGAGTTGGAGAATATGCATTAAAAATACCCTTAATCCATGTAATTAGGAAAACATCTTCAGATCGGGGATCGAGCCCCCATCTGGAACAGAATTTCTTGCACTTTGTGTTGGCTGCTATGGCAAGAAGGTCGATGTCTGGAAATCCCCAAGATAGGAATACTTTGTTGAAGACTTGAGTCCAACTCCCATTTGTAATTTAGGGAGAAATATCTGTTCAGGTCACCTGGCATGGTGTTTTGTACACTCAAGAGGTAAGAAGCCAAAACCACCATCCGATTGGCTATGTAGCAGTTCCAAAGCTTTATCACTTTGGTGCAGATTGAAGGGGAATGCGCTCCACTTTGATGATTAATACATGCATGCTATGTTGTCGGTCATGATCCTGATGGACTTGTTTTTGACTAGGGGAAGAAAGCGGAGGCAAGCATTTCTGACTGCCCTTAATTCCAACAGATTGATGTGCACGTGCTGTTCCTGTTGTGACCATTTGCCTTAGACAGTGTGAGGGATCAAACTTGCTCTCCATCCCAAGAGGGAAGCGTCTGACGTTAATATGATTGTATGGGGATTCTGGCTGAACAGGATTCCTGAACAAACTTTGGATGGATTAATCCACTAGGTAAGTGACTGTAGGACCTGTCTGGGTACACGTACGTGCTTGTTGGGTACATAAACAATCCGACCTATTCCTGGAGACATCAAAGATGAAATCTGGCATTTTGTGTCATAAAAACACAAGCTGCCATGTGTCCCAGAAGTTGCAGACACGTCCTTGCTGGAACTTGAGGGCTGAACTGCACTCTGTATAAGATTCTTTAGAGCAAGAAACCTGTCCGAGGGAGATAAGCTCCACCCATTATCGAATCCAGATGAACTCTTATAAAGAATAATTGTTGTATTGGGGTTGTCAAGTGGCTCAAGAGCATGAGTATCAACCATAGGGTAGACTGTTAAGAAGCAGGCACACCCCCCACATTGGTTGTCAATTCTATACTTAGATTTCTCCAACGAAGTATTAAGTGAAAACTCCTCCGGCACTTTAACAGCCTAACTACAGAGTACAGGCAGACTGGAGTATCCAAAGGGACTATCTCGCCACCTAGGCACGCTTACCTTTGTGATAGATGGTCCCTTATAACAAAAATCACAGCAATATTCAGGTTACTCCCAGTTTCACAGGACCAGTCATTTACCCCAGGTCAACTGCACCCTATATCTTACACTAAAGACAAAACTTGTAGCCAATCCCATAATAAAGTAACTAAAGATTTATTAACTAAGAAAAATGAGAGTTATTTACAAGGTTAAAGCAGGTAAACACACACACACAAATGAGTTACAGTCTTAGTTTTCAAAAGGTAATAGAAGTTTCTATAATAAGCAAGCTCTATATGTCCTTCGAGGTAGCTCATGCCAAGCACTGGGGATCTTTTGCTTACACTTAGTAACCCTTGCCCCTCAGATTCCAAGCAGAATAAAGACAGTTCCTTCTTGTTAGAGATTTTTATCTCCCTTCCCACAAAGTTCAAGCTGATGTGATGAGTTTACATGCATGTCTCCTCTTCATTCCAGGGGACCGATGTGGGGAGAGGGAGAAAGGAATCCAGTTAACAAAGTCTTTGTTATGTGATGTTCCACAATGGCTCATTTGGTTTCAATGGGTCTTCTTGATGGGCAGGACCTAACACCTTCTGTAGGAAGCCTGCATTTTACATTAATTAGTGCTTCTTTCCTGTTTGATTACTTACACAATCACAAAGGATTACAATGCAAACACTTAATGTCACCTTATAACATGTGGTACAGATATTATAAGTGAGATTGATACATTCAGCATCCTACAAGCGTTTCATAAAAACTGAACACATGCTAATAAACTTAATATCTATTTTAACAATACTAACACACAGGTGAGCCACATTGGTTTCCAGCTATGTATTAGGTTTCAGAGTAACAGCCGTCTTAGTCTGTATCCGCAAAAAGAACAGGAGTACTTGTGGCACCTTACAGACTAAAAAATTAATTTGAGCATAAGCTTTCGTGGGCTACAGCCCACTTCATCAGATTGCATAGAATGGAGCATACAGTAAGAAGATAGATGTGTATATATATACACACACACACACACACACACACACACACACAGAGAACATGAAAAGGTGACGTAAGAGGCTAATTAATTAAGATGAGCCAGTATCGGCAGGAGAAAAAAAACTTTTGTAGTGATAATCAAGATGGCCCATTTAGACAGTTGACAAGAGGGTGTGAGGATACTTAACATGGGCAAATAGATTCAATATGTGTAATGACCCAGCCACTCCCAGTCTCTATTCAAACCCAAGTTAACGGTATCTAGTTTGCATATTAATTCAAGCTCAGCAGTTTCTCACTGGAGTCTGTTTTTGAAGCTTTTCCATTGCAAAAATGCCACCTTTAAATCTGTTACTGAGTGGCCAGAGAGGTTGAAGTGTTCTCCTACCGGTTTTTGAATGTTATGATTCCTGATGTCAGATTTGTGTCCATTTATTCTTTTACGTAGAGACTGTCCGGTTTGGCCAATGTACATGGCAGAGGGGCATTGCTGGCAAATCATGGCATATATCAAATTGGTAGATGTGCAGGTGAACGAGCCCCTGATTGCATGGCTAATGTGATTAGGTCCTATGATGGTGCCACTCGAATAAATATGTGGACAGAGTTGGCATCGGGCTTTGTTGCAAGGACAGGTTCCTGGGTTAGTGTTTTTGTTGTGAGGTTGCTTCAGGTGGGGGGCTGTCTGTAAGCGAGAACTGGTCTGTCTCCCAAGATCTGCGAGAGTGAGGGATAATTTTTCAGGATAGGTTGTAGATCTTTGATGATGCGCTGCAGAGTTTTTAGTTGGGGGCTGAAGGTGACCGCTATTGGCATTCTGTTATTTTCTTTGTTGGGCCTGTCCTGTAGTAGTTGACTTCTGGGTACTCTTTTGGCTCTGTATTAGTCAGTGTTCAGCTGAGGTCTCGGGGCCTTGGTAAGAGCTGGCACCTGATCTGTCAGCGTCACAGTGGTCAAGATTAATTTCTCAAGATTTATCTGCATGCCTAGACTTCAGAATAGTAAAGCTGTTTGAACTGCCAACCATACCTCCTGATACAACTGACCCTTGAGGAGCCAATTGTCAAGGTAGAGAAAAGACTTATTCCTAGACAACAGAGGTAGGCAGCTATGACCACCATGATTTTTGAGAACAACCTTGGGGTGGATGACAGGCCAAAGGGTAGGATATGGTCCTGGTAATGACTGTGATTGAAAGTGAAATGAAGAAATCTTTTGCGAGAAGGATGAATCGCTATGTGGCAGTAGTCATCTTTGAGGTCAAGGGTCGCAAACCAGTCCATTAATTCCAGGGAGGGAACTGTAGCCGCTAGGGACTCCATTCTGAATTTTAGATATCTGACATGCCTAATATTGGCCTCCAACCCTCATTTTCCCTTGGGTATGAGAACATATCTTGAATAGAACCCTTTCCCCCTGTGTTGAAGCGGGACTGGCTCTAGGGGGTCCTAGACTTAGGAGTGATGAGATCTCCTATGTTAGCAACTGTCCGTAAAAAAGGTCCCTGAAGAGTGACAGGGAAGGAAGTTGAAAGGGCAGGGTGGAAGGAAATTGGATTGTATAACCTGAAGTAACAGCCTCCACTACCCATTTGTTTGATCTTATGGGCTCCCAGCTTGATGAAAGAGAAAGAGGCAGTGTCCAAATTGAGGAATGGGGGCTGTCTTGTGCAGCTGATAAAACCAGGTCATTGGGTAGTCTGGATTCTCAATCAAACCATCAAAACTGGCATTTAGACAATGTTGCAGGCTGGGATAAAGCACCTGAGGTAGTTGCAGGCTTTTTCTTTGCAAACCTTGACCTCTTAGCCAGTGGTTCCAGTAGCCTACGGAAGGTAGAAAATTGAGCCAGGTGGGATCTTTGTGCCAATTGAGACCTGCTATATTTCTATTTGTTTGGAGACCTCTCTATCCCTAATGACCTAATTGTTGCCCTTCAGTTCTTTATGGTATGAAGAGAGTTGTCCATGGAATCTGCAAACAGCTTCTGGCCACTGAAAGGTAAATCTTCCACAGTTGATTGCACCACCTGTGGAAATCTGAACTAAAACCAGGAAGCTCACCTCATCGCTACTGTTGAGGAAGTAGACATAGCTGCAGTGTCTACTGCACTAAGTGAAGTCTGCCGTGAAGTTTTAGCCAAAAGCTGACCCTTCTTTATTATGGCACTGAACTATTCTCAATGTTCCTGTGGCAAATGGTCAATAAAAGCATTAAACTTCTCGTAGTTCAGGTAGTCATATTTTGACATCAGCACCTGGTGGGCAGCTATTCTGAACTGAAGTGCTGCTGATGAATAGCTCGTGTGATCAAACAGGTCCAGATGCATCTGGTCCTTATTGTAAGGGGTGGCTTTTTGAGTATGCAACCTGCCCCTTTCATTAACTGCATTTACGACCAGAGAGTTTGGTGCTGGATGAGAAAACAAAGACTCAGAATCCCTGACCAAGAAATAGTTTCTGTTTTATTTTTTTTCTTTTAAACATCAGCCCTTCAGAATGTAGGGAGGCACATGATGGAGTATGCCAGACTTCATTAATGAAGGAGGGCTTCATTAATGGCAGTGCCACCTGTGCTGAGGAAGAAGTGTGCTGCAGCTTGTGATGGGAATCCTGGACTTCTTCTAGGGGAATTTGCAGAGTGTTAGCAACCTGCTTCATCAGGTCCTGGAATCTCCAATCAAAGGTGCAGGGGTGCATGTGCAACTAAATGTAGCACTCACAGAACAAACATATCTAGTCCTGTCAAACTGTTCACCTGGAGTGAGAACGTGCCTGGAAGACACTGGCCAGCGCAGGAGGTGGTAGAGATGCACTGCCTCAGGAGGATCGTGCCTCAGGCGGATCGTGCCTCAGGCAGGCATAATCCCTCCTAGAACTTTAGGGAACACAGGAGCAGTATGCACACTACACCATTCTCTGGATGGTGCAGACTGCTCCCCACTAGTTCATCAGGTCAGTGCCACAGGCCAACGCGTGTGTGAGGTGGCTAACCCCTTGAGAGCCTTAAGAAGTAGTCCTTGTGCTTAGAGGAATACAGGGACCACTACTGTGTCTAATCCTTGGTTCCTTGCACCATTCCCCCTCACTTCCATTTGGGATGGGGGAGTGGGAAATGAGAAGATGTATACATATAAAATAGTGTGACAAGACTGTACAACTTTCTCTCTTGTATATGCAATGTTTTCTTTTTGGCAACTGGTAAACACCTCCTCAAACAGAGGATGAATTATGGATTAAGACTGCTAAACAACATATTCTTGTGCAATTTGATTCTTTTCTACAGGCTGTGACTCCTTGATACAAAGTTATCTCTGAGCTGTTTCCTTCTACCTTTTAGGGCAGGACAATATCAAAGATTTTTGCCAGCATATGATGTTTTAAATTAAATTTTTATACCAGTAAAAGCCCTAGCATAGGGGCAGTTATACAAGTAACATATCCTCTAAGAGTGTTTTAGTGGTACAAGTTTCAGAGTAACAGCCGTGTTAGTCTGTATTCACTGTATACAGCTCAGTTCACTGGATGCTCATGAAAGCTTATGCTCAAATAAATTGGTTAGTCTCTAAGGTGCCACAAGTACTCCTTTTCTTTTAGTGGTACAACTATACCAGCAAATCTATTCTACTATAGGTTAGGCCTTAAGACAAATTGGAAGTCATATAATGGGGGAAAAGCATGTACTCTTCATTCTGCATGAATCTAGTAATATCGCAGTCCTGTGCATGTCATACAAGCAACACAACATGCACACTGAGACCTCATGAGAAGGAAGGATGAAATCAGTTGATATGACACAAATTCAGTTATGCAAAACTGATTTCAATCACAACATAGCAACATATTTGCTATGCAGCTAGTCTTTACTCCCTACAAAATAATTCTAACATATGCAATTTTCAAGCTTATACAGAGTTCTTCTTCAAGTCTGGGAAAGGTAAACAGACTCTCTCAGGTACACAGAGTACCTTTCCCAAACCTAAAGAGCAGCTCTGTGTAAGCCTGAAAGCTTGGTCTCTTTCACCAACAGAATTTGATCCAATAAAAGATATTACCTCACACACTTTGTCTCTCTAACATCACTCTATATTTAATATGGACATTTTCCACACCTGTCATCATCAAATTGGATTGCTGTAGTATGCTCTATACTAGTCTGCCATTGAAAACTGCTTACCGTGGAGGTGACAGAGAATGTAAAAGCCTGCTTGCTTTGCAGTGTTAGCCACAGGGAGCATATTATACTGGTGCTCCAAAGACTTCTTATTCACTTCTGAGTGCAATTAAAGGTGTTCACAGCAATTATTATATTGTCTGGGTTCTAGCTACAACAGACCAACTCTTTCGCAAAGGGAGGCTGAGACAGCCAAGATCAGCTGACATGCACTCACTCATTGTCCCTAGATTTGAACATCTCAAAAAGAATAGTTACTTACCTTATTGTTGTGCACTGGTAGGCCACATGCCAGCTCTTGCCAAGGCTTTAGGCTTCTTATAGATTTGTTGACCAGCAGGGTCCATTAGGGCTGCACATGTACCCCAAGCTTTCTCATGCACCCCCACCCAAGGGCATAAACTATCCCTTGGCCAATACAGAATTCCAGAAGAGGAAGATGGGTTGTCCACATGGATTCCACAACCCATTTCAAAGAACTAGTACTTTATGGTAAATAACATTTTCTTCAAGTGATTATCCACCTAGATTCCACTCTTAGTGACTAATAAGCAGTTGGCTGTTTGCATAGAGATGGGTACTAGAAGTTCTTCTTAACCAATGACTGCAGGACAGTCGCTACCAAAACAGAATCTGATCTGGTAGCCTCTGCCAAATAGTTTCTTGTAAATGTGATTGAGCTTCATGTAGCTGTCCCACAAATTTCAAAAATAGGGACTTGTCACAGTAACAGGGCTAGCTGCACTTCTGTCCACTTTCTGGTCATTCTGAATGCAACCTCTCAGGTGTCAGGCCTTGTGCCTTTACCTATCCCAGGATGGATTTCCACAATTCTCACATTCTTAGACAGGGCCCTGGGCTACGTTACCCAGTACTCTCACCCTAAAAGTTCAAATGAGTTCAGACACTTGCTGTTCCTCTCTTTAGCAGTCTGACTGGTATACCATGACAAAACATCTTTCTTAACATAAAAATATTGTTTATTTTAAACCATGGGGAAAAGCCCTGTAGAAAAAAAGGATTTTAAAACACAAGACTTAAAAACACTACAGACTTACTATCCCTTGATAACCATGATAGCCTAACTTCTTCAGACACCCCAGATGGTTCCGTCTCTCAGCCTGGTTCCCCCCAAAACTACCCCCCCCCGAATGAGAGAGTTTAATTCCTGCTATCGTTCTTTTGAAATCCTGGTCCTTTTCTTATCCTGGCTTATCTTGAGCCATTTTTGCTTTCCTGCTTCCTCCACCCCCTTATTAAGATAACCTATTATATTCAAAATATAAACATCTCAATAACCAGGTCAATGTAGACTGTTATTAATTTCTTAGAGTAGCTCCGAATTCATCACAAGGACATTTTTCAAACAGGCAGCAAAGATTGCCAGAATGAGCTCTAATGCAGCTAGCTGGATCTAACATGTTCGTATATAGTTGGAAACTCATTCTGATAATATTTAAGTGTAAGGCAATATTCTCATGACCCTTTTATAAAACAAAAAGCCACAAGGAGTCTAGTTTGAGCCCCATCTGCCCTTTATGTCCTTGGGTGCATGGGGACCCAGGGGACACTTTTACACCAAAAATGGAATTCATGTAGACAATCACTCAAGGAGCAGGGTGTTTTTAATTCATGGCCATATGCACTGAAATTCAGTTATCCCGTTGGTCTCACAGTCCAAATCTGTTGAAGTTTAGCCCACCATGTGAATCTTTTGCCTGAGGAATAATGGTGGGTCACTTAGGTACAAGTGATCATGACTTGATCACATTTCTTATGTGTAAACAGAATAAAGTCCAAACCAGTAACATATACACTTGTTGCTTTACAAGACCAATTCCACCAAGCTGAAAACAATGAGGAGTCAAATTCATTGAGAGAATAATTTAAACAGAAAATGTGAATGATAATTGGGAATTGTTTAAGAACATTTTACTACATGCCCAAAAAGCACACAATCCCACAGTTGTGAAAGGGAGCCACACTGGTTAAAAACACAGCTGGGCTTGGAGGGGAAGTAAAGGTGACTATAAAAAAATAACACTCCCCTCCACCATCCCACATACATAAAAAATGGAAGAAAGAGGAAACTGGTAGTAATAACTATAATCCAGTACCTAGAGAATGGGAGAAAATGGACAAGGAAAGCAAAAGGACATAAGGAGAAATCTATAGCCAGCAGACTTAAGGACAGTAAGAAAGAGGGTTTTTTTTAATGGTATATCAGGGGAAAAAACTAAAACTAAAACCACCCCAACAAAATATAGCAACCACAAAGAATGTGCCAACAAAGAGTTTCCAGTTGTACTCCTGTATCTGCCTCTGATCTTTCACCTGAGAAGTAGTGAAGGCAGTTGAAAGAAGACAGGGCAGTATGATTATGCTGCACTTACAGCAATGAACCCATAAGCTGAGAAAATCAGGAGAAAAAGATGTTTTGCAGAGTGATTCTGGAGTTAGTGTAGCAAATGGTAAATCCATGCAATTTAGCAGGTATCATTAACTCTAGACCAAGACATCAAGTTGTAGGTGCTGGATTAATCTGCTGTCACAACACTGGAGGAAGTTAGGAAGGAATGAACAAAAAGCAAGCAGGAATTTTAAAAAACAACAACAAAAAAACCCGGATTTGATGGCTCTCCCACCCCATTCCTCCATGTCTACAGAAGACTACAGTGCTCTTGACAGTGGAAGTGGGGACTCCCCTGGTGACATGGGGAGGGTCACATTCTTGTGGCTGCACTGGCCACAAAGGGAGCCATGAAGGGAAGCTTGGGCTGCCAGACTACAGTGAAACCATATATGCAATCTAGTCCCATATCTATCTACATTAAAAGCCACCACAGGGGCATGGAAGGAAACTGGTGGTTCCACAGAAACATGCAGTGGAGGGAGACACAGTGCCATTCAGGGTCATGCATCTTTGCTCCTTCTCTTCTCATCACCTAGTCGCATATCCCCTCCTCCCTACAGGTTGCAATCTAACCAACAATTAGTGGATTAATGAACTGGACTTTCGCCTGGGACACAGGCTGAAATGTAAATTAAGTCCCAAGTGAAATATATTTTTTGCCTCAGCCTAGTTCCTAAAGAACTTTAATCTAGATCTCAAAACCACCACACAATACTGCATTATTTGCTCTGCTTATTGAGGACAGATGCCTTAAGATAATAGCATGAACATTCCAAATTTGGAATGTTGGGGTCAATTTGCTTCCAGCATCATTTGGAAGACACAATTACCTGTAAAGAAAGAAAGGGAAGAATTGTTTTTTTTGCAAAAAAATCAGCTCATGTTCAGGTGGATTTGATCAGATCAATTAATAGAAAATGCTTGATTAATTTATGCATTAATATATTAATTATAATTAATAGCAGCAATGATAATTTATAATATATTAACAATATAGTAATAAATATATTGACTTATTATAAATTTAGCTTTATATAAAGGTGCATGTCACCATCATATCTAGACATATTTCACTGAAACCATCCAGTCTCAGTGCTATTATACTAGAGGTAAAAGAAGTACTTATCAGCATGAAGAACAGTATTATTCATTGAGAGCTAAAGTGAATTTTTAATTTGAACCTTTGAATGATGCAAAACCCCTCATCCTCAAACACTGCAATGTAAGTATTGCACTATTAGGGGGTACCTCTTCCTGTTATAATAGTCAATCTAGTGGATCAGAAAGTGTTCCAACACATGTGATTTGAAGAAACTGTCAAATGCATATTTTATTACCTTGAATATCTGAGTTTTTGACACGCTATTTGAGCTACTTAATATAGTACACAGGCTGTAACAGACAAAGAAAATTTTACCAGTGAAATGACCAAGAAATTCCTGTGTACTGTTGCCAGAATGCCTAGAAGAGTCATCTTTTACAGAAGCTTTCCAGGTAGGGTTTTTGGTGTGCCATTTTCACACCCCTCCCCTCTGATCAAACAAAATGTTCTTTCTAAGGTAAATGCTCTTCCCCCCATCTGCCAATATCCTGAATCCCTATATTGGAGCCTGTATGGCCAGGCCAGCTTTGAACCCCTAAATTTACAGAACATCCTCTGCATAACAGTGAACACTCTAAGACACAAAGTTAAAGAGAACAGGAGTACTTGTGGCACCTTAGAGACTAACAAATTTATTTGAGCATAAGCTTTTGTGGGCTACAGCTCACTTCATCAGATGCATAGAATACATCTTTTTGCAGATACAGACTAACACGGCTGCTACTCTGAAAGTTAAAGAAGCGCAAGATTATGAAGGTCTGAGAAAACAAAGAAAGCATTTCAGGTGATGTTACAGTTTTCATCTCTTCTGTATGCTTATATAAACGTATCACCAAGTTGGGCTCCGATCCCATCAGATATCGGAAGCCAAATAGGGTTGGGTCAAGTCAGTACTTGTATGGGAGACCTCAAAGGAAAATTCATGTGCTGTAGAAAGCGATAATCATTCAGTCACTGATTCTTGAATCAGTACTAAAGGAATGTCACAGCAACACATTATGGATTGCACTGGAGGAGGTCTTACCCCTTGGATAAAACACAAAACAGAGGTCCTGAGTAGCTTCTATGGCAGTTTTCATGAAAGAAAAACATTTATACTGCATCCTCCACAACATCTGATAACTAAACTCAATCAAATTATCAGCACTGAGGCCTGGTCTACAGTACGAGGTTATTTCAGAATTAGCTGAGTTAATTTGAAATAAAACTGTCTCATGACCAAACTGTTTTTTTCGATTCAAAGGGCTCTTTAATTCGGTTTCTGTACTCCAGCTCAGCAAGTGGAGTACCACTAAAATAGAGATTGCAGTTCCGGGTTACAGGTACTGTGGACGCAATTCGACGTTATTGGCCTCCGGGAGCTATCCCAGAATGCTCCCTTGTCCGCTCTGGACAACACTGTCAACACCGATGCACTAGCCAGGTAGGCAGTAAAAGCCCCGGGAACTTTTGAATTTCATTTCCTGTTTGGTCACCGTGGTGAGCTCATCAGCACAGGTGACCATCAGCACAGTCCACCATCACAGGTGACCATGCAGAGTCCACCATCACAAGAAACCACGCAGTCCTGGATTTGCAGACGAGCTCCAGCATAGTCCAAACGGGAGGTATTGGATCTCATTGCATGTTGGGGAGATGAATCTTTTATGGCAGAACTAAAGTTCCAAAGAAACAAATGCAAATACGTACGCTAAAGACTCCAGGGCCATGACGGAAAGAGGCTACTCCAGGGACACGGAGCAGTGTTGTACAAAAATCAAGGAGCTCAGGCAAGCGTACCAAAAAGCCAGGGAGGTCAATGGGCACTCTGGGTCATAGCCCCATACATATCGCTTCTACCGTGAGCTGCATGCAATTATGAGGGGCGACGACACCACTACCCCACCACTGTCCGTGGACACCTGCAAGGCGAGAGTTGTACGGAGCAAGGAGGAAGATTTATTGGAGGAGGATGACAACGACGACAGTGCACAGGCGGCAAGTGCCAGGAACTATTCTTAACACTGGATCTAATAGCCTCCCCCCACTCCCAAGGCGGGCTCCTGGACCATGACCCTGGAGAAGACACTTCTGGTGAGGGAGAGCCTGATCGGAGCCATGTGGTGAGGGTGGGGGGAAACCCAGCCGCACTGGGCTGTTCGCATTTAGTTTAAAGGGCTCATCCCTGCTCAGAGCCTCATCGGAGCCATGTGGTGGGTGCGGGGGTTGTGTGAAACGATCATCGCAGAGAGCCCGCAGGCCCTCCTTTTATATGGCAAATCCACCAGGCATTGCTTGCTATGGGAAAGGGGGCCCGGCAGTTTGAAAGCATTTAAATGAATGTGGAAGAAGCAGAACCCTGCGTGCCCCTAGGGCTTACCATGGCTGCCTGCAAGCTGAATTCTGTTGCCTGGCCGTGTGTGATGGCTTACTCACACCAAAGTGGCAGGCACTTCAGTATAAGAGACAAAATGCGACCTTGTACAGAAAGAACATGTGCTGTGTACTATGAATTGCTTGTTTCACTGAGAAAGTGTGTCCCCTTTGTTCTCTAAAATGTATCTTTTAAAATACTACCCTCCCTTTTCCTCCTCCCACAGGAGCAAATGTTTCAACACCCCTATCTACTCCGTCCCAGAGGCTGGTCCAGATTAGAAGACGGAAAAAAACGAACTCAGGACGACATGTTTGCTGAGCTCATGCAGTCCTCCAGCAATGATAGGGCCCAGCTGAATGTGTGCAGGCAAACAATTGCAGAGTCCCGTAAAGGGTTCAATGAACATAGAGAGGAAGGACGCACACGATGAGAGCAGGCAGGATGCTATGCTTAAGCTCATGGGGGAGCAAACAGACAGGCTCTGTTGTATGGTGGATCTAATGCGGGAAAGGCAGCAAGACCACAGACTGCTGCTGCAACACCTGTATAACCGCCCTCCCTCCTCCCCAAGTTCCACAGCGTCCTCAGCCAGACGCCCAAGAACACGAGGGGAGGCTATGGGGACACACACACTCAACCCCAGAGGATTGCACAAGCACCAGAAGGCTGGCATATGATAAAATTTTGATTTGGTTTCTGGACTTGTCCTTCCCTCCTCCTCCATAACCGAATCCTCCCCCCGCTGGTCTACCTTCTCATTTTTCTCAATGTGTTGTGCAATAAATAATAAAGAATGTTTTTAAACAACTGTGACATATATTATATATATATATATATATATATATATATATAGGGGGCAGCTAACTTCAAGAGAAACAAACACAACTGTCACACCATACCCTGGCCAGTCATGAAACAGGCTTTTAAAGCTTCTCTGATGCGCAGCGCGCCCTGCTGCACTCTTCTAATCGCCCTGTTGTCGGGCTGTGCAATACTGTCTGCAAGGCAAGTTGCCTCAACCTCCCACCCTGCCATAAATGTCTCCCCCTTACTCTCACAGATATTGTGGAGCACACAACAACAAGTAGCAATTACAATTGGAATATTGGTTGTACTGAGATCTAACCGAGTCAATAAACTGCACCAGCGCACTTTCAAACATCCAAAAGCGCATTCTACGACGATTCTGCACTTGCTCAGCCTATAGTTGAACTGCTCCTTACTACTGTCCAGGGTGCCTGTGTACAGCTTCATGAGCCACGGCATTAAGGGGTAGGCTGGATCCCCAAGGAGAACTATAGGCATTTCAACATCCCCAACTGTAATTTTCTGGTCTGGGAAGTAAGCCCCTTCCTGCAGCTGTTCAAACAGACCAGAGTTCCTGAAGATGCGAGTGTCATGCACCTTTCCTGGCCATCCCACATTGATGTCGGTGAAACGTCTCTTGTGCTCCACCAATGCTTGCAGCACCATGGAAAAATACCCTTGTGGTTTATGTACTGGCCGCCCCGGTGTGCCGGGGCCAAGATAGGGATATGCATTCTGTTTAATCGCCCCGCCACAGTTAGGGAACCCCAGCACATTAAAGCCATCCACAGTGGTCTGCACGTTTCCCATAGTCACTGGTCAATGACTGCGTTAGCTACTTGCAGCACAACAGCCCCCACAGTAGATTTGCCCACTCCAAACTGATTCCTGACTGACCAGTAGTTGTCGGGAGTTGCAAGCTTCCACAGGGCTATGGCCACTCGCTTCTCAACCATGAGGGCTGCTCTCATTTTGGTGTCTTTGCGTTGCAGGGCAGGGGACAGCAAGTCACAAAGTTCCATGAAAGTGGCCCTACGCATATGAAAGTTTCGCAGCCACTGGGAATCATCCCATACCTGCAACACTATGCAGTCCCACCAGTCTGTGCTTTTTTCCTGGGCTCAGAATTGGCGTTCCACAGAATGAACCTGGTCCAACGCCACCATGATCTCCCAATCACCACATGCCCTGCTTCTAGGAATGCCTGCATCCATGTCCCCATCAGTATCGTAATTGTGCTGTTGTCGCTTCCTCGCCCGGTTTTGCAGGTACTGCTGGATAACGAGCAAGGTATTTACAATGGTGAAAACTGCAGCAGAGATCCGAGTGGGTTCCATGTTTGCTGTGCTATGGCGCCGGCACGGGTAATCCTGGAAAAATGGCGTGAAACGTAGGAGAGCAGAGTGGCAGCGGAAGAGTGCTGTTTGGTTCATGATAGCCGAAAAAAGGTGGGAAATGGTTGTCTTCTGTAGCTTTCAAGGAAGCGGGAGCCCAGGACAGACAACATGGAGAGGCTTGGTAGCACGGCAAGAGCATGAGAGCAGGGTTTGCAGTAGAAGCTGTGCTGCTCGGTTCACGATGGCCAAGCAGAGTTGGCAGCGGAAGCGGTCAGTGAGGAAGAGAAAGAGTAGATATTATAGAGATTACATAGGAAGACAAGAGGAAATGCGAGTTGGATTCACAGTAGCAGGAGAGCAGCGGCGCACCGTACTGCACCATCTGCTGAAAGAGGTATGGCGTCTGCACGGCATGCCAAATGATTGTCTGCCGTAGCTTTCACGGAGGGAGGAGTGACTGACGACACACACCCAGAAACACCTGCGAGAATGTTTTTGCCCCATCATGCACTAGGAGCTTATCCCAGAATTCCAATGGGCAGTGGGGATTGCGGGAGCTGTGGGATAGCTACCCACAGTGCACCGCTCCGACATTCGATGCTAGCCTTGGTACTGTGGATGCACTCCGCCAAATCCACATGCTTAGCGGGGACACACAAGACCGAATGTATAAAATCGCTTCTAAAAATTCAAATAGAATAATTTTGAAATAATTTCATACTGTAGATGTACCCTTAGAAACAGTTACAAACTGCACAGGTGCTGGTGTTCTGGCTTAATTCCAACTTGACTAACATTTTGCCTGCATAAGAACATCTCTCCCTGTAATTTAACCCTTTGGCTGAGATATACCATTATACCATCTATGGGCTGCTCTTATTTCCAAGGATTTGCAGTGCTCTTGTAGAGCTGTTGCCCTTTAATTTTTGAAAATTGGACGGGGAGCATCTCTTTGGGGCTCTTTCCTCCTCACTCAGTCCAATCCCTGTAGGCATGCAGTTTCTCTTGACCGAGGGGGCAGGCATGAAAAAAATAGTTCTTCCCTGTCTCTTGACAAAGCTTGGAGCTGGTACTGTGTGGACACTGTTAGATCCTGTCTACACTAAAACTTTTAACATTATGGTAATAGTAGGGTGACCAGACAGCAAGAGTGAAAAATTAGGACAGGGGGTGGAAGATAATAGGAGCCAATATAAGAAAAAGACCCCAAAATCGGGACTGTCCCTATAAAGTCAGGACATCTGGTCACCCTAGGTAACTGGGTCAGGAGATGGCCATGTTGCAACCAGCTCTGACCTTGGTAAATAGCTATAGCACTGACAGGCCCCAAACAAAACTAATCATTCCAGCAGGTTACCATCAGAGTACTCACTAAGGAAGTCACCCATAAAATAGCATGTGAACACCCCAGCCTCCAAAACCATAAGACAGAGTTATTTTTGCAGTTCACTGCTAAGTTTGGTAGCAGGTTGGGGCCTTGGAGCATGCCAAACAGATTTCACCAAAGAAATTGTGATATGATTTACAAACATAGAGGATTCTTTTTTTGGGGGGAGGGGGGTTGCGGGAACTGGCATCAGGGTTATTTTTATTTCTTTCTTTTTGGAGTTTAAATTTTTTTTTAAATAAAAATGAATGCATTGTATTATTCAGCAGGACCACAAACTATAAAAAGTGTTATTAATAACAAGCAATATGTAAACAAATCAAAACTTGGCTATCCAACATTAGAGCCACTGATTTTTGACATAGGGTTTCTGGAAGGGAATGAGGAGGACCTATCCCATGGCCAGTGTGCAGGGTATTCACAGGCATGTGGGGTGGGGATGGGGGGGATATAGTGGAATATGAATCCCTTTCATCAGTGTAGAATTATTGGACAGTTGAATTGATAGTAAATTATAAATAAATTTCCTCCTATTCTTGTGTTTCAACAGAAGGGGAAATGAGGACAGAGGTTAGTGGAAAAGCCTTTTAATCTTGAGTCAGAATCTTTGTCAGGAGTCTGTGACTAGGGCTTTCTATTCCTCTTCTTTATTGCCAAATTATTAAACATGCACATTTGTTCACAGATAAGTTTATCCATATTTGAAGGTCAGAGTTCTGTCTGAGGTTTCAAAATCTGTTAGAAGATTGGTGATGTGCATCCTGGATTATAAACTGTTAGCAGGAACAGACAGAAGGAGGAGGAGGAAGAGGCTTATACAAGATAGATAATGAGAAACAAATACCTACACATTAGCGATTAGGAATAAGAAAGACACACACGGGGTAACCACTGTTAGAGAGGAGTTAAGTCTACACAGAGGCATAATCCCCTCCAAGAGCTAAAAATCTCTACAGAATTTTGTACATTCCAAGCTCACCAAATGTACTTTTCAGAAGGGATAGGTGGCTATTAAAGCATTTCTTTTACCTCCTTCTCCACTTGCTACTGAAATGTCTATAGAACATTTCCCTTTCCTGTCAAGCAAGTCAAGGCTCTAAACCAGAGGTTGGCAAACTGGCCTGCGGGACCGTCCTGCCTGGCTCCTGAGCTCCAGGCTCGGGAGGCTAGCCCCCGGCCCCTCTCCCACTCTTCCCCCTCCCCCACAGCCTCAGCGCAGCAGGGCGGTAGCATAGCTGCAAGTTCCTGCTGCTCTGAGCGGCACGGTAAGGGGCAGGGTGTCCCGGGGGACAGTCAGGGGACAGGGAGCGGTTGGATGGGGGTGGTCAGGGGACGGGTAGCAGGGGGGTTGGATAGGGGGTGGCAGGAAGTGGGAGGGGGTGGATAGAAGGTGGGGTCCAGGCTGTTTGGGGAGGCACAGCCTTCCCTACCCGGCCCGCCATACAGTTGCGCAACTGCGATGTGGCCCTTGGGCCAAAATGTTTGGCCGCCCTTGCTCTAAACAGAAATCTTGACTCCTACACAAAGCAAACAATGTTGCTTCTACTAATGGCTATACATCCCATCACTAACCTCACAATATATAATTCTTTGACTCTACTGCAATTACTACAGCTGAAAACAAAGTTCGCTACACGAGAGTTATTTATTGCGCTCGTCCCTCCATTTTTCAGCTACTTTATCAGACCTACTAAAATAAAAGAAAAATCATGCCCTGACATTGTTCCCATTTATTTGCTTTTCCAGGGCTTTGTCCATAACTTGGAGTTAACAAAAGGCTTTTTATCCAATTAGGGGATTTGGTGAAAATGCACAACTCATGTAAACAATGAGGACTGCCTAGCCATCTAGCTAAAGTTAACTACTGTTTGGCAATACTGGAGAGAAAGGTACTGCAAAGTAGTTATGCTTGAATTATCCTAATTACAATAATGCAATGCACAGTATACACAAGGGATTTTCAAAATTCAGCCAGCAGTGATTTTACAATGGCTTCATCTGGCACAGGGCATGACAGTGACTCAGTTGGCTAAGCAGGAGAGAGCATACTGTCTGCTGCTGTTTGATTTCTGGGATACTGTCAGATCGGAACTGTATGCATGTCAACTGACAGAGTACTTAAATGTGTGTATGAGTGGGGGAGTGCTCAACTCTCACAGTATTTTACTGTCCCTTGGAAAAGGTAAAAACAACCCCTCAACTGATTATTCCTAATTGGAACATACTGTTGAGGCTACTCTGAACCCTAACTAAAACAGTTCAGGATGTCAGCTTCAATATGCCCCCAATAAAAAAGGCACATCTTCCAGACTCCAGGGTGATAAAGATGTTCGGAAACAGATGCTCTAACGTAGGGTTCTGCTTTAAGTTAAATATCCACAGCAGATACACATCTTGCAGTACCAGTAAGCAAACACACCAAACACCGTATCAAAAAATTAGCAACATGAAGATGCTGAAGCCAAAATAGCCGGTAGCACTTTCTTCTTTTACAACATTAGAATTTATTGCAATTAAGACCTACAAAAGAAAGATCAAAAATTGTAAACATATGACCAGACAAAGCTAGCTGATTTTAGCTAATTGCTAATTAAACTGGAATCCTCTTATCCTCATTCCTTTCAGATGACTGAAACTGTGACTGCTACAGGTCAGTACTTTGTGCAAAACAGATGCTGGATGACAGTGTTAGGTCACTGTTAAAAAGGGGGAATCTCCAGTCTGAGCATGACAGTCACAGTCAAAACAGCAGAGTGCACACTAGAGATCACAGCTGGGTTGCTCTGTGCCAGACATTGTTTTACAGGGCACACTGCGTCTCCTCTTCTTCCAGACGTGAAAACCTCCCATTCTAAGCTCCAGGTCTGAATTGAAAATGATGGCGCTAAATAATTCATCCTACTCGGAAAAAACAAAAACAAACCACTCCCCACCCAAACTTAATTCTTGATTTCCCACTCTCCCATCCCTTTGTAGAAAAGATCTCTGTGTAGCAAGCAAGGCTCTGCTAAAGCCTTTAACAGAACATATATGGAACTACTGAAACAAGTGCTTCCCAGCCATCACAACAAATGTCATCAGAGCACTCCCTGCCTCTTTATGCCGCTGGCTGCCTGCACATAGTACTGTGGAGAAATCTTCAGGGCACACATAGATCTCCCTTCCCCCATCCCTTCTCCCAGCTTTTTAAGAGGAGGGATTCCCTGCCACATCCACAGGTAATGAATAGCTAGAAGAGGGAAGGTATTAATAACCAGAGGCAACTAGAACAAAGATGGGGTAAGAAACCTGAAATGTAAATAAGCTAGTAGTTATTTACATTAGAGGGTCATAAAGAGATGGAAAAGACGTTAGCAAAGCATAAAGTCTCTTCCTCTCCTACTGCAGGTTATAGGCCCCCATGAGAGGGCAGATCAGATACTACATTTCTCTTCTCCTCTCATTTTCTAACCAAACATCTCTCCCTGTTCTGAACAGCAGTTCCCCACGTCTCCTTCTGTCTCTAACACAGGCATACGTAAATAGCAAAACATTCAGGCTAAAACCAGAAGCACAAACATATTCTCCAGCTAAGGAACAGGACACATTTTCCCCTTCATACTCGCAGCGGCACATAAACACCATTTCGATACAATGACTCTGCCTGGCTCTCAGCCTCTCTTCCCCTCCCCCTCGTGGGTAAGTTTCGCTGCAGCCTCTTCGTTGTCACCTTCACAACAAGTTCAGGCGAAGGAACATAACAATCGGGGAAAGGAAAAGCCCCAGCGGCGGTTCTCCTGCCCTAATGAATTGCTGCCATACAAAGGATTCGCTCCATTTCCCCTCCCCCTTAATAAGTGCTATTTATAGCCTTCAAAATAAAAGCACTCCAGCAGGACAGCCCAGCCAAAGCCCTGCGTCTGGGCAGGTAACTCACCATTACAAAGGGAAAGGGCACCTCCAGAGCTGGGTTTTACTTCACCCGCGTGTACAGTCAGCCATACTGCAATTAGAAAGTTCATTAAAATCCCCCAGGCCCGCAGAGGGGGCTTGCCAATCCCGGTGTTTGCAGGGAGCGAGAAGCGGCTAGGAGAGACAGCAAGCCTCTGACAGACACTCGGCTCTCTCTTTCCGAGCCCTCCATCGCACACCCACGCACCCCTGCGCTCGCTCTCTCTCCCCCCCCCGACCCCGGACTCCTCCAGCTTTCGTTAGTGTGTGTGAGAGCCACCGTGTTTCTCTCTCGGTGGGTTTTTTTTTTTTTTTTAAGGCCGCCCTGAGGTTGAAGGCGGCCAATCAGGTGGGACTTTAAATCCACCCACTCATCCACCCACATAAAATGCACTAAACAAATCCAACCCACCTGACTGCACAAGCAGAGCGTACAACTGGAACTCAGAGTGATCCAAGACAACACAACAACAACAAAGAAAAGAAACTGCACTGACAAACACAGCCTCGTACCCTGGTGTTAACCGCCCGTCTCTTTCCTGTACTCCCCCTCCCCTACTTTTCACATACTTCCTCTCTACATGGGAGTAGATCAGCCTCTGGAAACCACATACCTTAGATTTCCTGCTGCATGGTTTTTTGCAACACTTGTTTTAAGGTGGCCAGAGAAAGAATGTGCAAATGGCACGAGCTGTAGAGACCTGCTTGCCAAGCATAAACATTCTTCCTAATATTAAAGCAGAGGATATTAGACCAGAATATTACTCAGGGCCAGCTCCAAGGGGTCTGCTGCCCTGTAGCAAATGAGTATGCATTCACCCCCACAGGTATGCCCATACTGATACTTAACAGTTATCTGTCCCCCATCCCTCCCAAAATATCCCTTGACCCAGCCTAACCCTCTAAGAGTGGTCCATTTCTCTTCACCTCTAAACGTATGGAAAGAGCCAATTAAAACCATTGCCAGATTTCTTCCAACTGCATTCTTGATGCCCTCCAAGCGGGCTTCCTCTCCCTTCATTCCACGGTAACTACTCTCACCAAGGAGATGAGAATCACCCAATTGCAGGGTTTATACTCCCTCCCCATCCTTCTGGTTTTGACAATGTCAGTCACCCCCTCCTTTATCAATCCAGGGCTTCTGCAATACTGTAATAGCCTGGTCTTCTACCTCTCTGTCCATTCCTTTAGCATCTTGTTTGGTGAGTCCTCCTTTTCTTCTCTCCCACTGTCTGTGCAGGAAATGAAGGGTTCCCCCTCATCTTTACATCTTACTGTGAGTGACCACATAAATTACCATATTTATGCTGACAACTCACAAATTTACTTGTCCACTCATGACTTTTTCTCCATCAATCCAATCCTGCATCTCTAACTCCCTCATCCCTACCTGGGTGTCTCACTCACAGCTCATGTTTAACACAGCCCAAACCAAACTCTTCATCTTCTCTCCAGTGCCTCTCTACTCCCATCAGTCTGTCACTGCCACCAACATCACCATCTTCCCTTTACCCAAGCCTGTAACCTGCTTTTAGCTTTAGCTTCTCCTGATGCCTTGCTCCAGATATTCAAGCTGTGCTGAAGTTCTCCCTCTTCCTCAACATCACTACGTTTAAACTAGAGAGCTTACAGCAGCACAGCTGTACTGATGCAGCTGCACCACTGTAAGATCTCTCCAGCAGCCACTCTATGCCAAAGGAAGAGAGCTCTTCTGTCGACATAATTAAACCACTCCTAACGAGCAGCGGTAGCTATGTCGACGGGAGATGCTGTCTACACTAGCTCTTCTGTCGATATAAATAATGTTGCTGGGGGGGTGTATTTTCACACCCCTGAGCGACATACGTTTTGCTGACATAAGTGGTAGTGTAGACAGCCTAGAACTTTCCTTTTCTTTCTCTCTATAGTTAAGCCTCTTGGTTCAGGCACTCAAAATTTATCTTGCTTACTGAAACAGGTTTACTTACTGCTTGATGCCCATATTGCCCCCTCCTGTCCCTACAAAATTCAACAGATAAAATCATCCTCCTTCCAGTCATTTTAACCACATTCCAGTTTCCAGCATCTTTGAATCCCTCCACTAGCTTCCCATTTCCCAAGTCTAAGTTTTTGTCATATTAAAAACCCTGCATATGTCTGCCCCTCCTTACTTATCCATCCTTATCTTCAGGTTTCAGAGTAGCAGCCATGTTAGTCTGTATTCGCAAAAAGAAAACGAGTACTTGTGGCACCTTAGAGACTAACCAATTTATTTGAGCATAAGCTTTTGTGAGCTACAGCTCACTTCATCGGACATCCTAAGGTGCCTAAGGACATCTAAGGTGCCACAAGTACTCCTTTTCTTCATCCTTGTCTTTGTTTGTGTTGCCCCTTCAGTTCTGCCAAGGATGCCAGCCTTGTCTGCCCATTTAAGACAGCTTTTAAGATATATATCTGTGCCTTCTTCTATGTTAATCCCTATGCACTGTACTGAATACCCTTCCTGATGTGATCTCCAAGGTCATTACCCTCTCCACACTTGGAATCTATTCCTGACATGATACCTACATGAAACTAACCAGCTGATAATGGCACATTTGAAGAATAGCTGGGACTGGTTTATACACTTTATTTATCTTTTTTAAAAGTTAGCTTCTTTACATGTTGTGCCCATACCAAATTGTCCTGTTGGTCGGACTCTCTTTAGATTGTGCATTTCTTGGAGCAGGAACCGTTCTTTCCTTTTTTCTTTAGAAAGTTCATAGCACTCTGCCATAAATAAACACCACACATTTTGTTGCCTCCAATATCTTGCTATACTGGAGACAATTGCCCATTCTGCACTTATGACAGAGCAACTCTGGCAGTCCACCCCAAAAATCTGTTAACCTTTAATCTTTAGACTGCTTAGCATAAACATATGTTTTACATACAGATCCAAAATATGTATTTACTTTCTATGTATTTAATGTACTTGAGCTTCTTTCTGATTAAAAACGGCAATCTACTGGTTTATTCGTAGAGCCTCTGTTCTCTCTGTTGCACTGGAGTTTGTTCCTACTGAGTTGTCATTTATTTATGCAAATTAAATGGTTGCTGTACCTGGAGTTAAACACACCTTAAAACATTTAAAAATTAATAGCCTAGGGATTGGGTGCTTAAGAAACTGGAAATTATGTCATATAGAAATGCTGCAGAGGCTTTTTGCCTTTATATTGTAAGCTTGGAGGTGCAAAGATTTTCTTTTCTAATTAATACATTTTACCTATTGTGGTGAACAGTTATGGTGCCATAAAAACAACATATGTGACTTTAAATGTTGGTAATAAGTAAATATGAATGATTATCACTACTAAGACTAATATAATAATACCCTCACTCTTACATAGCACTTTTCTTCTGTAGGTCTCACAGAGCTTTACAACAGAGCAAATATCATTATCCCCACTTTACAGATGGAGAAACTTACATCATACATTTGTTTTTTACATATACTCTAAGAGTTTGATTTCCTATCTTATTCACTGGGATACTTACTATACACTGATGATTTTTTTTTTTAAACAGGAGAAGTATTTTTGGCAAAGGTCATTCACTCACTCAAATTATACAAGGCAAACACTATCTGCCTAAAGTTTAACACTATGGCGTGCTCCTCACAAATGATCCTCCCATTGATCTAGTACCAAAAGCCTCCCATCTTTTTTCTCAATTAGCATTTTGCTTATTTGTAATGAAATTTCCCTTCCTTGCTTGTTGTGATTCTTTCTAGGGTTGTGTGGCACCTTGCTACCTACCACCTGCACTTAGAGTGAGCATACCCTGTCTGTACCTGCCAAGGGTCAGTTGCCCGAAAACCTTGGCCATAGGCAGCACAATTAGCCCTCTCAGCCCTTGCGGGTTCTGCTGGCCCTCTGCAGGCAAGCGATAGGTACACACCAACCCCCAAACTCTCTGAGTGTCCCTCTGGAATGCCCAACTCATGTTCCACTGAGCAGTCACAGAACTCAGATTCCACTCCCAAAGGAATAGTACACAGCCTCTTACTTGTTTTAACTGAGGATCATCACTCTACTTAACACACGGCACTTAAAAATGTACACACACACACACAGAGGTGTGACACGTGGGGAGGGGGGGACATGCGGAGTCACAATGCCCCCTCCCTGCGGACCCAGCCTGGAAAGGCAGAGCTGCAGGAATGTCTGCTGCTTTAACTCTGCTGGGAGAAGCAGAGGAAAATCTGGGAGCTGCACTGAGGGGCTGCTGCTTTCTGGGAGGGGCTGCCAGGGACGGACTTGTGTGCCTCGAGCTGTTATTTCTGGGGTTGTGCTCCCCCTCCCCACTGTCAGGAGGCACAGGTCGTCTATGTATGAAAACAAGAATAAGTTTATCATCAAAGAACAGAGATTCAAGTGACAGAAAGTAAGAATACTGGAAACAAATAGTTACATATAAAACAGAATCATAACGTTTTCTAAAGCCTAAACTTAACTCACAAGGCTTTCGTCTATCTCCTACCAGATAGCTTACCCTTTTCCCAGTGTTTTCAACCAGTTTGGCTGAGATCCCCCTTTCACAAGATCAATCCCCCGGTAACCTCACCTCACAGACTGAAGGCTCATATGTACGCCAGATATAGTTCCAAAAGTTCATTGTCTCAGTCCTAAACTGGATACCCCCAGCTGGTTTTATTTTTTCCCGCAGACCCTGCAAACTCTTGATTAGCATTCTGTTCAGACTGTAAATGGGCCTCCACTGGGAACCATACAATACTCGATTTGCTTATGACCACCCAGAGAGAGAGAGAGAGAAAGACGCATCTCTTCCCCCCTGCCTGACAAGAGTATAGGGATCACCTTTTGAGGACCTGTTTGAACTCTCACTTTATGAACATAATTTTTAGTATGTGTGCGTGTGTGTGTGTACACACACACACACACACCCCTCCCCACATATTTTCTGAACATACATCTCATAGTGATTATGATGACTGTTGCGCCACAGGCTTTCATTAGAGTCCTTACATGATATTCTTTGGGAGACTAGTATGTAGGTATCAGACCTATGGGATCATTGTAACCGTTATGTAACTCTGTGCCCTCTATCACTTGGCATGAAGAGGTCCTAGGGTCATACTTGAGTTACGTGCATGTGTGTTGCACCACTGGAATTCCAAACAAAATCCAACTGGCTGAGACTGGGTCATGCAAACTAAATTAGTCCTCTATTACTGCCTTTGTAGCCAGTCAGAATATCTGGTGTCACTGACCAAGATATATGATATAAAATACAGAAGCTTCAGTGATGTGCAAATGGCAGCCACTATGCCTGTGGGGACAGGCATTGGTATTGTTACTAGGGATGCACTGACTCATCACATCTCCTGACTGACTTTGATCCCTCTCCAACTGGCTCCATGCTCCCTGCTGAAACAGGCTGTGGACGGCTTGTGCCACTGTACTTCTAAACGAACCTTTCTACCACTGGGACCTGAAGCATAAGCCTATGTAGTATTTGAGGCCTTTACACTGATTCTCACTTAATACTGCATTTGGGATCCCTTTCCTTACTCTTCTGGCAGGCTGGGAAGGAAAGAGAGATCCCTTTTGTTATTTTTTAATTTTTAATTACTTGGGAGGTGCTCAGATACTACAGAGATGAGAGGCCTCAGTTAAACAGCTTAGATAGACAGAGCTGCTGCTTTTGAGGCTTGTCAACTGCAATATAGAAAGACAAAAGTGTGGGGGAAATGATGGGGGGGCGGAGAAAACAAGATAATTACAAAGAACTTTAAACACTCCCAGGGTCAGCAATAGGGCTCTAACAACAGCTGGCTTAAAACCAAAAATTTAAAGTAAACACCCTCAGTTCAACAAACACTTCTCTGAACTGAAAGAATAGTGCAACTGTTAATACCTGCATACGACACAGGAAACTTGTAATCCCTCAAACGCCATTCTTCTCTCAAGTCCCACTCATGGTTTTTTGGATACTGCTTTCTTTAAAATCATCTCTTATTCAAATAGCTTTCTTTTTTGGGTTTAGCATTCTGCATCCTTTAAATCAATAGCCATATAAGAAAGAATATGGAATGTCTTAGTGAGCCAGAATCGCCTGCTGAGATTTGAACTCTAGCCCTCAATCTCCAGGTCCACAATAGCAGGAGCCAGAGCAAACCTATTTTAGATTCTTAGCACTTTTAACCCTTCTGCATTGGGATTTCCTGATGAAATTTCTGGGTTAAAATATGAAAGTTCAGAAAGATGAGATCTCCACACCTCTCTGCACTAAGGCGATAAGGAGACAGACTTTATACACATAAGCAGAACATGTCTGTTGGTTATGGAATAGCTTATGAAAGTCATGGATATGATAAACTTTCCTACTTTCAATGGAATTTCTTCAGGTCAGCAGACATTCACTACAGGTACAACATGAACTCTTCTTCCATTAAAAAGACATGATGTGATCTTTTGTTTTAAAGTAGTAAGAGGTTCTTGTTTTCTTTTAGAGATAAAGCTAATCAAATCTCAAGATTCAGGGGAATAACTGATCACCAGTAGGAGTTCAAAAAAATCCCCACTCCTATCCCCACAGCACAGCTGGCTTGGTTAATAAGGGGCTTTTTCACCTTCCTTCTGAAGCATCAGGTGGTGGTTACTGCCAGAGGCCAATGCTCTGATCCAGCATGGCACATTTTATATTCTGATAGAAGTAACTTCCAGCCCAATTTCTCCCTTTATCAGTATTGAGACACACTACAAGTTCAGTCCTGCTGAGCAGTGCACCTTGCAGGATTGGATCCTAGAAGTATAGGAGGGTTTGAGTCCTACTAAAATAAGGTGAGCAGCTTGGGGACAGCTGTAGAAATGACCCAAGAAAGTAAAGTGCTTGGCTAGCAGAGAAAAAGGGTTGCTGCGATCTAAAATGGAGCACTATGGCTCCTTAAAAAAAGGACACCTGCCTTTGAGCTAAAAGTCACAGGTAGCCTGTGTGGTGACAGCAAAGAACAGAGGATATAGTTTAAAAGGTGGTGGAAGTGGAAACAGAAACAGCTCAGAAAACAACAAATGCAGTTCTTAGTGAAATCTGCACTGATTTTGAGCTTTGAAGAAATGGCTGTCCTTTTTATTCAGTCTGCACTCTAATACCTTAAATTCATCTACAAGTTTTTATTCTTTGCCACTTAAATGAGTCACCAAGATATGCAGATCCAGAAGTTCTCTGTTTCCATTATGTTCCCTTTGGGTCTCAAGGATGAAGATGTACTAGCAGAGCCAGCAAAAGCCAGATTTGGGCCTGTAATGGAGAGGTAACCTTTTAATACCTGGCCCTATTATTGGTATGCCCATTCAGTACTGGTGATAATTTAATTTCTTATGGCAACTGGTGTTTAGTATTTGGAAACCACAACTTCTGCATCAAAGTGATTATTATTTCAGCCAGTTCAGCATTGTTTTACAACATTATTTGATAAATGCCATGAAACTATCACAGAATCTTGTTAAAAAGCAGCTATTTCTAAGGATGAAGTCATTATTTTGGTAATTGCACATGCTCAGTGTGCTGTCTCTTTTACCGATAGAACCTCCAATATTCAGGTGCCTAATTATTTGTCTATATACTGCATTTAAAATGTGCTCATTAAAGGACAAAGGGAACAAGAAAAAGGACCCAATGGCAAATGGGAAAATAAGCAGAGGAATATGGTCAAAAGGTAGAGATGATAGAAGTAGAATCAGAACAGAAATCTGTAGCATATCACCGTGCCATCTTCACCTTGCTGCCTGAATATTTAAAGAACTTCAGATTCAGACTAGTCTCCTGGTGGGTCTTTCATTCTGTCAGCTTCAGACAGCCATTGGAGGCAGGTTTCAGATGGAAGTTTTTCAGGAAAAAAAACATTTTCCTTCTCTACTGCTTTAGCTTATCAATTTTAGAACATACAGAGTCAGGAAATTTTATTCCAACTCTATTATTTACAAAAAAACATGCAGCAACCTGCCAGAGTTAGAAGAGAGAAGAGTGACACACTGAAAGGACAGTACCAAAACAACCCCCCCAAAATAGGACTACATGTAAATGGTGTTTCTACTTACACTGCCACAGCAATGCTGTGCCCAGAATATGCTGCCTGTGAGCACTAGCAAGGATTATTGAAAGGGGGGCACTACTGATACCACTGTAGTTACTAATTTACCAAATATGTCTGTATACTTTCTCCTCCCTCTTTTCCCCCATCCTTTATTAGTTGATTTGCCAGTTGGGTATTGTCTAAATCCTAGATTGTGAGCTCTCTGGGAACTGTGTGTTATTTTTCTGTACAGTCTGTAGTATAATGGGGTCCTGATCTCCAACTGGGGTCTTTAATGTCACTACAATAGTAATAAATTATAATAATACTTGACTGGTCACATATTCAGAATGTCCTGTTTTTTCTATACTTCATGCACTTTAATCATCATTAAAATGCCAACATTGTTAACTATTTCAGTGTTGATCACTAGGCTTCCAAGTTGACATCACACTAGGATGAATGGAGCAATTCATGTTTCTCAGAACTATTACAGCAGGTTGCCTGCAGACTTCACAGTTTATACTCAATTCACATTTTGAAGATCTTCAGAACCATGTAGCTAGAGGATTAATTTCTTTTAGCTGGAAACAGATTCTGGAGCACAGCTGCCACCCTCCAGTTGCCATGAGACAGCTCCATTCAACAACAGATGGCAATGCAGAGTGCAAGAAGTCTTCCTTCCATACTGTGCACTCCAGGCAATGGCCAGGAACAACCATGGGTAAATTGTCCCGAAGGGGGTAAGTAGGGATTAGCCCTGTCCCTATCCCTCCAATGGGCCCACAGAGATGAATGGGTACATGGGGGAATGCAGGCTACACCATTCTGAAAGACGGCATTACATGCACATTCCACATGCATGTCAGAGAGTTGGGGGAGGGATTTTGTCTCCTGGTTGGCAAACACCTGGATCTGCACCCTTTGTATGGGAATAGTGGGAATCCCATAGCCAAATTTTAACCATCAGCAGGACAGCCCATGCCTGCCCTTGTCTGGAATCCTGGGGACCCACAGTGCCTCTAATGGATTATTCATAGATTCATAGATATTTAGGTCAGAAGGGACCATTATGATCATCTAGTCTGACCTCCTGCACAATGCAGGCCACAGAATTTCACCCACCACTCCTAAAAAAGACCTCACACCTATATCTGTGCTATTGAAGTCCTCAAATTGTAGTTTGAAGACCTCAAGGAGCAGAGAATCCTCCAGCAAGTGACCCGTGCCCCATGCTACAGAGGAAGGCGAAAAACCTCCAGGGCCTTCCAATCTGCCCTGGAGGAAAATTCCTTCCCGACCCCAAATATGGCGATCAGCTAAACCCTGAGCATATGGGCAAGATTCATCAGCCAGATACTACAGAAAATTCTTTCCCGGGTAACTTGGATCTTACCCCATCTAAAAACCCATCACAGGCCATTGGGCCTATTTACCATGAATATTTAATTACCAAAACCATGTTATCCCATCATACCATCTCCTCCATAAACTTATCGAGTTTAATCTTAAAGCAAGATAGATCTTTTGCCCCCACTACTTCCCTCGGAAGGCTATTCCAAAACTTCACTCCTCTGATGGTTAGAAACCTTCGTCTAATTTCTAATCTAAATTTCCTAGTGGCCAGTTTATATCCATTTGTTCTTGTGTCCACATTGGTACTGAGTTTAAATAATTCCTCTCCCTCTCTGGTATTTATCCCTCTGATATATTTATAGAGAGCAATCATATCTCCCCTCAACCTTCTTTTAGTTAGGCTAAACAAGCCAAGCTCCCTGAGTCTCCTTTCATAAGACAAGTTTTCCATTCCTCGGATCATCCTAGTAGCCCTTCTCTGTACCTGTTCCAGTTTGAATTCATCCTTCTTAAACATGGGAGACCAAAACTGCACACAGTATTCCAGGTGAGGTCTCACCAGTGCCTTATATAACGGTACTAAAACCTCCTTATCCCTACTGGAAATACCTCTCCTGATGCATCCCAAGACGACATTAGCTTTTTTCACAGCCATATCACATTGGCAGCTCATAGTCATCCTATGATCAACCAATACTCCAAGGTCCTTTTCCTCCTCCGTTACTTCTAGTTGATGCGTCCCTAGCTTATAACTAAAATTCTTTTTTCCCCACACACACACAAAAAAGGGGGGGGGGGTGAGAAAACCTGGATTTGTGCTGGAAATGGCCCACCTTGATTATCATACACATTGTAAGGAGAGTGATCACTTTAGATAAGCTATTACCAGGTGCAGGAGAGTGGGGTGGGAGGAGGTATTTTTTCATGCTTTTTGTGTGTATATAATAAGATCTTCTACACTTTCCACAGTACGCATCCGATGAAGTGAGCTGTAGCTCACAAAAGCTTATGCTCAAATAAACTGGTTAGTCTCTAAGGTGCCACAAATACTCCTTTTCTTTTTGTAGGACGATGGAACATCAGGCTCCCAAAAAGAAAAATATACAACATATCACTTGATTGATAAGCTTCTCCAAAATAGAAACACAATAATGTAAAAAAGCACAGACAAATCACTAAACCAATAAAATAATTGGAACAGATTCTGTAACTGAAAGGCAATCCTGGAAATACAACACAGTACAGAGAGTCTACTTAATGATGCCTTGGAAAATTCCATGTGGCTACTCTGCAAGTCTGGCTGGGAACTAACCTGAAGCTGGCTATGTATGACCCTAAGACAGTGGTCCTCAAACTGTGGGACATGCTGTCCCCCTAGAGGGTCATGGAGGAACATTTGGGGTGTGTGGTAGGCCCAGGCCAGCCCCCACTGGGGGCAGGAAGGGAGCACCACCCAGCCCATCTCCACCTCCAGATCTGCTCCAGCCCCGGCAATGGCTCCAGCTCCAACCTCGGCCCCTGGCTCCATTCCTGACCCCAGCCTGAGACCCACCCCCAGCTGCAGCCCCAGCCTTGGCCCCCTTACCTCTGTCTGCGTCACGCCCCGCTCCCAGCCCTGGCTCCCGGGGGAGTGGAGGGGGCTGACCCTGAAAAGTTTGGGGACCACTTCCCTTAGAGCACCCCAGTGCCAGAGGGCAAGAGGTTCCCTGTTATCTCTCAGTGAGTCTCAGCTGGCCTGACCAGCTCAGTGTGCCCCAACTCATAAACTATCTAAAAGGTGTCATGTAAGGTAACATATGCAAACTGGTAATACTCTGGGCATTAATATTATTGTGTGGTGTATGTACAGGTGATATATAAAAAATCATAAACATGTGCTGGAAATATGTTCCTAAAATGTGTTTGGCAGGTAGGGCTAAAGGTATACCGTCCTAAACAGAAAAATGTGGTCCAGCCTGCTTGAATTTGTCTCCAATGTAAACTGAGCAAAAACAGATGATGGAAGTATCTTTACATAAAAGGTAAACAAAATCAAACTACACAGTAGGGGAAATACCAACTTAACTAATTCGATGGGGGGGCGGGGAGGGGAAGGAGACTGCAAAAATTAACATGGTGTCAGCTCCCTAGTGAACACAGAAAGACAGACTCCTTGACTTTGAAAACAAGGATAAACTTTGAGGATGTAAGCAGAGGGAGAAAGCCACTTTGGCATCCTTCACCTGAAGAAACAAAGAAACCAAGTGCTCTGAGCTCTGTGTTGGATCTTGGTGAAGAACTGGCCAGTGATGCTGGAAGAACAACTGTGGTGAGTAAACTACTTTGAACAAAAGGCTCTAGTTTGTTAAGTTAGATTTTAGTCTTAGAAACATATTTTTATTTTTGTTTTTTGTAACTATTTCCATCTCAATTCCTTCTATTTGTTATCACTTAAATACCTGCTCTTTGTCAATAAACTTAATCTTGTTTTATTACAATACCATCTCAGAGCAGTGTTTCAAACTGAAGAGTAAAATCCTTCGCCAAACTAACAGGCTGGTGCTGTGTACTACCTCTTTTAAAAAAGCAGTGATCTTGAAAAGGTTTTGTGAGTGCCACAGCAAGAGAGGTTGAGCACTGCAAAGTAGATGGTTCTGAGTAGATGTGGGTCTGGAGGGGCTGCTGGTGTTATTTTGCAAGGAGTAATCAAGCTGGTGGAAGCCAGGGTGAGGTCACTGTACTCTGAGCAGGCTGCTGCTGTCAGGGCTCTGAGTCACAGATGCATAGCAAGAAGCATCCAGGGTTACAAGGAAGGCAGTGACAACCCCCGACTGTTCTGTGTGAACCCCCAAAGTGCCACATTGGTGTAATCGAACAGAATTTACACAGACCTTTCTATTTAACTGAGGTTTATGCTTCAAGCATTGATAAAATAGTTTTAAGTGATTCTCAAGTGAAAAGGCTGGGAACGGTTTTAGAGAAAGGTTACAATTTTATTATTTTCTGTTTATTCTGAGTGAGGAAATAGAAAAAGGAAGTTTAAAATGAGCAACAATGAAGCAACCCTTGAAGTGTCACACTATGATACTTGACATTCCACAGACTGAATGTGACCTAACTTGACCCTGACATTGGAGGTCTGCTTAGGAAACAGAGATGCAGCCAGACTACCCTTTTGTTACAGTTTAATACAGAATGACCTATTGATCCAGGGTCAAAGAAATGACAAGCTGATGGATATTCCAAGGGCTGTATAATTTGCCAGAGGCAGCAGTAACTGAAGGAACTTTTCATATAATAGATTTGCCAAGCACCTGAGTGAAATTAACAAGACTCTGGTGGTCAGTTTCTTTGCTCTTTTTCTGAACCCTATGGGCAGCAGCAAAACTGTCAGAAATCATATCCACTTCACGCTGTTGATGCTTCCAAAAGCTCTGAGAAGCAAGCATTGGAGTTATTCACGAAGATGGAGGACCCCAAAAATGGAGACTGAGGAAGACGCAGAGTAATGGGAACCTCTCCTCAGACGCATGTAGCCAGAGGGGGCAGAGCATAAAATTTATCAAATCTTTTAATATCCAAAAAACTGATAAGAATGGAATCCACAAGCGACGTCTAGGTAAAGCTCCCTGAAACAAATCTTAACATTTTCTCCCTTCTAAGCAGCTGGGAGAGGTAAGGGGACTGTTCACTGGTATGTTAACCCTGGACTTTAAGGGTGGGGGTCCTCTACCAACAAATATGTCATATCTACCTCTGGATATTAGATGTAGTCCTTTGGCTACTAGGTGTCAAGTAATTTTCAAGCACTGCACTAAGATTCATGGATTATTTCCAGAAGAGAGAAGACTTTGGGGCAAATTGTGTCCAATAGGGTTTCTACATATTCCAATTGACTTTAGAGAACAAAATGAGATTTTGGGGTAGTTTAAGATAAACTTGGTGACTTTGCAGCAATGTCACATTCCCTTCTGAAGTACTGTTTTGCTCCAGCCAATCATCCAGATATGGTTCAATGAACTCCATTTCTTTCTAGAAATGCTACAGCTACAAAAACATTTTGTAAACACATGCCATGCTGATACCAGCTCAAAAGGCTATGCTCTGCACTGATAGTGTACTCTAAGAAATTTGATATAGAGCTGGCAGTTTAGATGTACCCTCACCATCCATAAACATTTCCTTAGGGGCCAGAGTGCGCATCCCATTATCATCATCTAGATGAGATCAGTTTGTTTCAAGAGATATCATTTGCAGTATTTCTTCTATCAGACAGTAATTGAGTTTTCTGAGATTCAGACTGGGCCTCGGGTCTCCTACATTTTTGGGCACTTCGAATTACCCAGAATAAAACCCCTTCCTTCCTTTGCTGGGTGGCATGGATTCATTCACATGTTTTTGCCACACAGTATTTCTGAGGTTTCTGAGTTGCAGGTTTGGACTGAATTCCCTAAAGTTTCTCATCCTAATGTTGAAGGTCTCAAGAGCATTCATGAAAGAGTCAGTTTGAAGGATTTTTTTTACACCGAACTCCATAGTCCAGTTTTACAACATTGATAATCCATGTGTCTGAGGCAAGCAAAGGCCGTTAACTTTTCTCCAGTTGGAACATCTGGACCCTTCTTCCTCTGCTTGTAGTGAGGTCTGGTGACCTGACTCTGGGAATACTGGGTGCCCCTTGAAGCCAAAGCTAAAGTATAGATTCTTTTCTGGGTAAGTGGCTTTCTTTTTCCTCCTTTGTGTTGGGAAACGGCTGAGGATTGAACAATGGAGCCAAAGGAATGAAGCGTGACCTATTATTTTTAGCTTTTGTAAACCTATCTTCTAACTTCCTTCTAAAGAAGTTCATTTAGTCCTAACACAGGACCTAAGTTTTTCTGAACTTCCTATGGAGAGTTCCTTCACCATCAGTGGTTAGAAAAGAACAGATTGTCTTAGGTTGCTTTATAGTGCTCATCACAGTAATAATATCAAAGGAACTGTTAAAGGCACACTACGATTTCAAGAAGAGGCAGGATCACATCATCCTGTTATTGTCTTCTGCTGAGACTTAGTTACGGAAGACCAGCCAGTCACATGAAAGGGCAGATATATAAGAATTAGGATCAGCTATGACACCCACTTCTAGAGAAATTTACATGCAATATATAGTTTATAAAAAGAATCATTTGTAATAATCCTATTGGGGTTTGAACCTCTTAACTCTGATGCATCCGATGAAGTGAGCTGTAGCTCATGAAAGCTTGTGCTCAAATAAATTTGTTAGACTCTAAGGTGCCACAAGTACTCCTTTTCTTTTAACTCTGTACAGTTCTTCTTCAGGATTTCTCTAGCTAACTACCAGCTAGGGGTTACATATTTCCTTTTCCATTAAAATTCAAACTTTTTCTGACATCTTTAACTTAGAAGAGATGTCTTCTTCACTCCCTTCCCCAAACTTTAATTAGAGGACTCTTCCATGCTCTCTACTGATGGACACATACTTTCATATTTTCCTTGAAGGTGGGAGTAAATCTGAGCTAGTTTCCTGCATAGCTCCTCCTTTCATCTCTGCAGGAGAAGAACTCACAGCCTGGAAAAACCTGTCTCATGTGGATGCCAACGCAATAAAGATATATTTTTCTATCATTTTTTAATTGGAGAAAGTGATGTTTTCTCCCTGGGATATGGAACCATTGTGCTCAAGGGCCGCAGAGCTGTTACAGGACTGTGAAACATTTCTAGGATCCCTCTGTGCTATTGTTATTAGAGGTGGCTATTGCAAGAGTAAGATGGAAACAGCTTCACATAACAATTGCAAAAGCACCTGAAGGAAGCAGACAAAGTTTAAAATGTAACCCATCATGTACTTGCATTGGCTGGTGAATTTCATTTTGTAAAAGTGAATATAAAAGCTAAAACCCAAAGCAGCAAACATACACCACTCTAAAAATGGTGGAGGAGATACATTTTCTTCCTTGAAAAGGGAGGGACTGTGAAACTGGAACTAATGGTTTGAACACACCGATTCCTAGTTCTAAAAGTCACTTGCTGCCAGAGCTTTAGACACTGAGGTCAATATTTTCAAAAGTGAATAGTGAAGTTCAGTGTCTAATTCCTGAGAAACCTTAAAGTTTTCCTGATTTTCAGGAAGTGCTGAGTACCGACCCTTTTGGGTATCTCAGGTTAGATATCCAAACACCAAGGAACCCAAAATCACTAGTCAGCTTTGAAAATACTGATCTTAATCTCTGTGCCTCTGCATACCTTGCTATAAAATGGCTATGCTGCTATGAATGTGCCTTACACTTTACAGAATTGTTATGGGGCTTAAAGGGGCATTTCCAAGTTAAAAAAAATTCAAAACCAAAAGCTTCTTACCTCTATGACAGGTAACACATCAGAATATTATAACTGAAAGATTCTAAATTTTTTTATTGTCTATTTTTTTACAAGTTTTTCAGCTTGGATAATGAAAAGAGCTTAGTCAGGTCACTTTTGTTTATACTCATTTTATGCTGCAGTGTTTAGGTTGCAAACAATGTAGGATAGCAATTATTTATTCACAGAAAGCTGTTGCCAATGGAATTAAAAAACAAACCAGAAAATATTTATTTGACATTTAATTCCGTGAAACCTTATTTTTACAAAATCTAAATTTTGGGCCTAATTGGATTTGACAGGATTTCTTTGATTACTTACTATTTGTAGGTTTCAGAGTAAAAAGCCTGCTGCAGTTTCCACGATATGCATCTGAGGAAGTGAGCTGTAGCTCACGAAAGCTTATGCTCTAATAAATTGGTTAGTCTCTAAGGTGCCACAAGTCCTCCTTTTCTTTTTACTATTTGTAATACATTTTGAGATCCTGAGATGAAAGATACTACAAAATTGCAAAAGTATGTTCTTAATGTTTTTTAAAGTAAAAAATGTTTCAGTCTTGAAACCCATGTATTGTTAGTTTTATCATCTTATAAAACATTTTTCATTGTTGGTTTCTGTGGGGAGGAGTGTGAAATCAAAAGAAAAATGATCAGAATTAAAATCTTCAGTTAGCTAAGGAAATTTTAACACAGCCATCCATTAGCATGGGGCTGCCAGGTTAAGGCAAACCCCAAAAAAACACCCCGACAACCAAAAAAACAACCAAACGATCCTCTCTTAAGCCTGTTGGAACAGCAACTGCATTACAGGTGGGGAAACCTCAGCTTTTAGTCTTGCTAGAGAGAAACTGTCATTTTAAATTTTATTCCCTTGCCAGTACTTCAGTTAATGAGGTATTCAGAGCATTCTTGCTTTAATGTTTGTGTCTATGAAACAGTTCCAATTACTAGTTTTTTTATCTTGTACTGAAGAGAAAGTGTTTTCTCAGACAAGTTCTTCTAGGGGGGTTCTGTTGGGAACCACTGGATTTTACAGTCTGGTAAATAGAAGGATACTTTATCTCAAAGCTCTTACATAGCACTCACATTAAAACCTTTGAACATTGAAGGAGATAAATGGTAAGGGTATATGTTTTTGTGCATGTCATGTATAACTACACACAAAAAACTCTACATTAAAAGAACATTAAGGTTCCAAAGTCAAGCACTTCAGTAGTGGCATTTCTGAATTTTTAAGTGCAACTTTATTCAGCTCCCTTGTGTGTATGCACTATGATGATAGTCTTTATTTACATGATCACATGCTATTTTTTCTACAGGACCCATACCCGGTTCAGTGCACAGGATGGACAGAGCGCAACAAACAAACAAACTATCCAATATTTTGATTTCTTCTTGTTTAGAGTGTGGCTCCATGCCTCATTTACTACACACTATCCAAAATCTACTCTGAAGCCAGAATTATTACATTTCCTCATATGCTTTTCTATGGTGTGCTCATCACTATAGTATCGGAGTGCTTCACAAACATTAATGAATTTATTTTCATGGCATTCCTGTGAGAGAAGGGGGCAGGGATGTAAAATGTTAACCGGTTCACCGATAAGCATCGGTCTTACCGGTAATGTATTCAGTTAACGTTTAATGTGCACATTAAAAATGCTGCAGCAATGCCATTTCATAGAGTGCGCGGAACTAGGTTCCACATTGTCAGGACCATTGCTGACCATATGGAACTGATGTCACACTTTGGTAGCATTAAACCTTCAAACAATATCATGTAGGTTATCGTGATTTTTGGTAACTACTGGTCCATAGCGAAGATGGAGCGATCGAAAAGAAGTAATGCCTGAAATCATTTCACAAAAACAACAGATGACACTGTTAAATGTAAACTGTGTAATACACAGCTGAGGTATGTAAACAGCAGCAGAGCAATGCTGAACCATTTGAAGCTGAAGCATCCCTCTGTTTCGTGTGAAAAAGGCGGCAAAAAAATCAAACACTGATAACGTTTGTTTCTGGCAGTTCATGAAAATGGCACACACAATGTGATGAAAAACTAAGAGTTGTTGTGCACCATGATCACTACAGATATGCTATCTGTAAGTGTTGTTGGAGGTACACGTTTCTGTGCATTGATGAGTTTTGTAGAACCAGAATACTGTGTGCCTGTGCGACAGACTATAACCTCGCAACTAGAGAAGTGCTATGAAGACTGTGTGAGGTCTGTCTGGGAAAAACTGGAGAACGCCGTTAAAGTAGCTTTCACCGCTGACTGCTGGACAGCATTAACTACAGAAAGTACATGACTCACTTGCCATTATATTGAAAATTGGGAGCTTTGATCCGCAGTTCTATAAACCAAAAGTATGGCAGAACTACATACAGTGGAAATCCTTGCTGAAAAATTAAACGCTACGGTGGAAAAATGGGGTCTGGCAGGCTGTGTCCAGATTGCTGCTAAATCAAAGCTTCTGCAACTTGCATCGATGTTAGAAATAGAAGAACCTCCAAGTGCTAGGGCTGAACCAAGAAGTGCTGAACTGGATGAGCCGATACAGCCAGCACCAAAAAATGTGTGAAACTGAGAAGAGTGCTATAATGATGCATTCAGGTGAAGATTATACCAAAAAGGAGAATGAGGAGAATGCAGTAGAAAATGAACTGGAAAATTACTTCAAGGAGCCTTGACCTTCATTGAAATGCAGTCCATTGGGAGTGGTGGAAGATCAATGCACAGCGTTTTCCAAGGCTTGGAAAACTGGCAAAGAGTTACCTGTGCATTCCAGGATCATCTGTGCCTGCAGAAAGTGTGTTTTCCAATGCTGGCCTTCCTGTTAATCGGCTGCATACAAGACTGAAACCAGAGCATGTAAACATGTTAATTTTTCTTAACAAAAATCAGCAGTAGAGTTGAAATTCTAATAGGACCTTTTGTGTTTTTGGCGCCTCAGGGATACAATGTAAAAGGTTAAACAAAAAAGTGGGTTTTACACATAAGACTGTCTGTTTTTGTTGTTAGTAAAGGCACTTGACAAAGATAATATATATGTGGGGTAGAGTCATTGTGAACTCGTTAACAGTTAAACAGTTAACCCATACAATTTTAATAAACAGTTACTTTTTTAAATGCTATTTACCTCCCTAGAAGGGGATACATATTATACCTATTTTACAGATGGCAAACTAAGGCACAGCAAGATTAAGGTTAAAAAAATGCAATAGTTTTGGGTGTCCAGTTAGAGACACATAGGACCTGCTTTTTTGGAATATTTAACATAATATAGCATTTTATCTGTTCAAAGCACAGCTCCCATTGAATTCAGTTGCAGCTGAATATTATACCATGGATTTGAAACAATGTATAAAATACATTGGCTTTCATGACCATATATTGTATATAGTGTGTCCATCTACCCTACACATTGATATCACAGAAATGCAGGGCTGGAAAAGACCTCAATGGATCATTTTAGCCTATCCACCTGTGCTGGGGCAGGATTAGATCTAACTAGACCATCCCTGACAGGTGTGTGTCTAACCTGTTCTTAAAAACCTCCAATGATGGCATTTCCTGACCTATCTAGGTAACCTGTTCTAGTGCTTAACTATAAGGATAGTTAGTTTTTCTTAACATGTGACCTAAATATCCCTTGCTGCAAACTAAGCCAATTACTACTACTCTTACCCTCAGGGTACATGGAGACCAGTTGATCACCACACTCTTTATGAAAACCTTTTACATATGTAAAGACTAATGTCCCCCCTCAGTTTTCTCGTCTCTGGACTAAACATGCCCAACTCTTTCCTTACAGGTCATGCTTTCTAAGCCTCTTATTTTTGTTGCTCTCCTCTGGATTCTATCCGATTTGTTCATAATTTTCTTAAAAGTGTGGTGCCCAAAACTGGACAAGTACTCCAGCTGATGCCTCACCAGTGCCAAGTACAGTACAGCAACACACACACAAACAAAACTTAACACACTTCTAGGGAAAAGTAGAAATTAGAGGAAATACAACCTAGATGGAGGTACTATAAGGTGGGTGCATAACTAGTTGGAAAACCATTCCCAGAGAGTAGTTATCATTGGTTCACAGACAAGCTGGAAGGGCATATCAAGTGGGGTCCCGCAGGGACCAGTTCTGGGTCTCGTTCTGTTCAATATCTTCATCCATGATTTAGCAGAGGTCTCCAAACTACGGCCCGCAGGCCGCATCCAGCCCGGGGCTTCCATTTGTCCAGCCCTCCAACCAACCAACAACGGAGAAGCGAACAGCTGAGTAGGTGCGCCGAGCAGGCAGGGGGAGGGACTGCCGGCAGCAGCTCACGCGGGACGGCAGCACAGCTGAGCTGTGCAGAGGAGTGAGTGCCTCCGGGAGCCAGTGTCCCCCCAAAATGGGAGCCAACTTAGGGGAGAGTCGTTGCTGCAGCCGAGCAGGCACGGACCCCTGCCTTAGAGTAAAAATACAAGCCAGATGCTTGATTACATCTCCAATAAATGGAGTAAAGAAGATGGAAATTAACAATTTCACAATGGTTAAATTTTAACTACAGCAGTAATAGAACCAAACAGTCCCAACCAACAATGGGAACCTGGAGCTTCTCTTACCAAAGTACAGCCAAACTTTCAATCCTTTGTCATTTTCTTCAGCCGAGCAGGCACAGGGAGAAGGGAGCAGGCACGGGGCAGAGCAGACCCAAAAAGGGGAGCCTGATTTCTAATTTAATGCAACACTGACACAGCAGAGTAGTGTTTTTTTTAACAATTTTGCATATATTTAATTTCTTTCCCAGTCGCTTTGGCCTGCAAAGCCCCTTCAAAAATCTAATATGGCCCTCATCTCATAAAGTTGGGAGACCCCTGGCATAGAGAGTACAGTACAATTATAAAGTTTGCGGATGATACCAAGCTGGGAGGGTTCCAAGTGCTTTGGAAGATAGGCTTAAAATTCAAAATGATCTGGACAAACTGGAGAAATGGTCTGAAATAAATAGGATGAAATTCAGTAAGGACAAATGCAAAGTACTCCACTTAGGAAGGAACAATCAGCTGTACACATACAAAATGGGAAATGACCACCTAAAATGGAGTACTGTAGAAAGGGATCCGGGGGCATAGGCGCCAACTCCGTGGGTGCTTGAGCCCTGGAGCACCCATGGAAAAAAAATAGTTGGTGCTTAGCACCCACCGGCAGCCAGCTCCCTCCCTCCCCCCACAGTACCTCCCATCTGCCAAAGGCCCTGCCGATCAACTCCTCCCCTTCCCTCCCCCCCAGTGCCTCCTGCAATCAGCTGTTCCACGGCATGCAGGAGGCACTGGGGGAAACGGGAGGAGCGGAGATGGGGCACATTCAGGGGAGGGTTGTAACTGGGCGTGAAGAGGTGGGGCAGGGGCGGAGTAAAGGCGTGAAGAGACGGGACGGGGTGGGAGCTTGGGGGATGGAGTTGGATGGGGGCAGGGCAGAGCAGTCCCAAGGCCCGGAGGAAGACAGTGCCTGTGTCTGGGGGGTCCTGGTGGATCACAAGCTAAATATGAATGAACAGTGTAACACTGTTTCAAAAAAAGCAAACATCATTCTGGGATGTTTTTTTGAGCAGGAGTACTATTAAGCAAGACATGAGAAGTAATTCTTCTGCTCTACTCCACACTGATTAGGCCTCAACTGCAGTATTGTGTCCAGCACATTTTGTATGTGTACATTTCAGGAAAGATGAGGCCAAATTGGAGAAAGTCCAGACAAGAGCAACAAAAATGACTAAAGGTCTAGAAAACAGGACCTATAAGGAAAGATTTAAAAAACTGGTCTTGTTTAGTCTGGAAAAGAGAAGATTGAGAGGGGACATGATAACAGTTTTTGAGTACATAAAAGGTTGTTACAAGGACGAGGGAGAAAAATGGTTCTCCTTAACGTCTGAGGATAGGAAAAGAAGCAATGGGCTTCAATTGCAGCAAGGCCAGTTTAGGGTGGACATTAGGAAAAACTTCATGTCAGGGTGATTAAGCACAGGAATAAATTGCCTAGGGAGGTTGTGGCATCTCCATCGCTGGAGATTTTAAGAGCAGGTTAGAGAAACCCCTGTTTGGGATGGTCTAGATAATATTTACTCCTGCCGTGAGTGCAGGGAACTGGACTAGAAGACCTCTCAAGGTCCCTTCCAGTCCTACGATTCTATGATTTCACTGCACATTTTTTGGTACATTCTGTCAGAAGGAATGCACTGTGTATGTGTAAGCAGAATCCATTTTAGCCACTATCCAGGCTCCTTCTGATCTCAAACAATGAACACATAAGAAAAATAGAGAATTGTGAATAAGCATTCCCCTAAACCATATTTCTGCAGTACTTAGATTAGTAAATCTGAAACAGATTTCGCAATGCAAAGCAGCAAGTCACTAATGCAAACGATGAAGCAACTCAGAAGTCACATATCAATCCAAACAATCTGAATACAATCCAGGCTCTCACAGAGCAGATGGTTTACACTATCTCTTTGTGGACTGTCAGAGCAAATGCTTCAGTAGACCAATGAACCAAAGAGATGACAGAGTGACAGTTTTGTGTGTAGATTTAGATGTCTGTCCATACTCGCTTGTCCAAACAAGTGTAACTGAAAGCCATGGAAAATTTAGGTTGACTATCAGGAAAAATTGTTTCAGTGAGCTCAATCAGACAAATAGTCTTCCAAGGGAATTAGAGGAATTCCCATCAGTTTATTTAAAATTAGACTGGACAAAATTCTTAAGAGATACTTCGCCTTCACTGGCAAAGATCTTAACAATATACCCCAAGAGGACCTTCCATCTCTAATTTCTATTCTGTGTCAGCAAACCTCAACAGCAAATAAAAGCAAAATAGCCAACTACCCCAATTCATTCTGAATAACCTGTTAGGAAAGGTTTAACGTAGAAGGAGTTTGTTTTTCTCAGCTTGCTTCCTTTGAACTACAGAAAAATAAAGCAAATCCACAAAAGCCAAGTTTGTGAAACTGTCTGTTGAAAGGAGGTGTGTGCACACACCTGCTGAGTGGTAGCACTGACAGAAGTACTGCAAATTAGTATGGCCATGAAAATATTGGAAATGAGCCATTTCTCACTCAAGCTGTACTTGGAACTTCCTTGCTGAATGAGAGGATGTAACCAATTTAGTGACTCATACGAGTAAATGTATAATGCTGACCACAAGTGGACTCTTTCTCTGTTCCTCTCTTCCTACACCTTCCCCAATCCCCTTTCCAAGAGGCTCACAAAGTTATCTGATTGATTTGTTAACCCTTTGGAGCTCCAACTACTAGTTATCATACAAGCTGCAAAATGTATGCATATTATGGCAGGAATTCCCACCTTCTCCTCAGGAGCCAAAGAGTATGAAACAATCACACACAACACAACTGTCAAACTTTTTATTCTCTTAATTTCAGCAATGCTGCCAAAGCCAGTGCACTTCCACTCATGAGGCGTATTTCTGCTTCAATGTTTACATGTGTAACGCATCCACCCACAAAAAGGCTCTCTGACTACTTCACAATAACAAAATATATTCTGCTCTGTCACATCTCCTCTTTCCTCCATCTTAATTTTCACCATATGACCAGTCACATCATCTTAAAGCCATTAAATAAAAATTCACTCATCTCTAGGCCCTTCACATTATGATACATACATACTCCCAAAGTACTGTGAGCAGAACAATCCTGTCTTGGATCATTATGCTTTCTTCTGCCCACATAGTCTCCCAGGCTCCCTCACACTAGACAATATTTATTTGTGGCAGGTGCTTAAAACATTCAGCCAAGATCTGGCAGTGCCAGGAATATTTCTGATGGCATATGCTGCTTTAATAAAGGAAAATACTTTTTCAATACAGGTCCTCTTCTCTTTCAAAGGCTGAAAATTCCAATAAATGACCTATTTGCCCAGTAAATTGGGATATAGTCCCAGTTGCAGCCCCAGGTCATGTCAGGATTTCACAAAGGTAATACAATCTGCCCAATTGTGGATGTTTTTTGCATCTACTTGCTAAGGATCAGCTCCTTTAGCCCCCAAAATAGAACCAGTTCTTACAGCGACAAGGTGCAAGGTTGAAAAATCTTGCCGATAAATTCTGAGCACAAAATAAAAGAATACTAAACTGGCTGTGGCTTTGCAGTTCCCTTCAATGCAAGCTCAGACAGAAGCTCAAGTCTGCCTCAAAAGCATTCTCACAGTTACAATACACACAGAATGCGTAGTGGAAATGACATTGAATTACATTGATTACTCTCTTAGAATCCTCTTAAAACCAACATATAGCTAGTGAAAACATCTCAACCTAAATTCACAAAGAGAAAAAAGTACTTCTGTTTAGAAATGGACGGAAGAAAATTGCTTTGCAGTGAACAGTCCTCAGATAAGTTCATGGAAGAAAGGTGCATCAATGTACAAAGGCAAAGGTGGCAGGGATGCCACCCCATGATCCCTAAGTCTTTGACTTCCAAAAGCTGGCACTAGATGACAGGGGATGAATCAATCAAAATTGTCCTGTGCTGGTCATTCCTTCTGAAGCATCTGGTACTGCCCACTCTCAGAAAACAGGATATTAGGCTGAACCATTAGATATTAGATGAACCATTGGTCTGGCCCAGTATGACCATTCTTATGTTGTTAGAATCTGACTGTGCATCCATTAAATTCCCTTTCCACAGGGAATACTGCCATCATCCTCATAAAAAGGAGTAAAAAAAGCCAAGCATATTTAAAGTCAATGAAGTTTCACCTAGCAAAGTTACTCACTTCCTCTCCATTCATACACAGCCACATGCCTGCCTGCGCTCACATCTGATGCTATAGAATTTAACAAATGAGTAACTCTTATGTTAGGGGTTTCAGACAAAGGCTAGAAGAGTTTATAGGGGAAAGAAGAATGCTGATGCCAGCTACTTAAAAAAAAAAAAAAAAGTTAAAACTTGCTTGTTTTTTCTTAATTCTCTTTTTAAAAACACCCAAATAAAAGCTTAAAAATACACTATTTCTGGCAAATGTTAATTTAAAAATATGGAAAGATTAATGTGGCTCTTTTTATCGTTTTCTTTGCTTATGCACCAGTTCCACTGATGCCAACAAGGTTCTGAGAAAATCATTGCCATAGTTCACTTCTGCTGTAAACCAGAATAAGTAGCTCACTTAGTAGGAAGAGTAGAGAACTTGTCTGTCAGGTAGAGAGTGGGCATACAAATCTAATATTAAAATAAAAGTATATATATTTTAAAAAGACCAAGACCTATCACACATTATTATCTTCAAAATTCTAGTCACAGTGAAACTATCATTTTTCAGAATTTGAAGGTGTCCCATTAGGTTAAATTTTTAAAGGAGAGAATTTGAAGTAGTTTAAATGTAAACTGCTCAACAGTTTCTCCTTAAAGTGACACAGACGCCACACCATTTAATTTCTTTTCCTTCTACTGATATCCTCTGTTCACAGCTGGCAAAGACAAACTATAGAATGTATTCACTGTACATTTGTAAAATGACATATCATTACAGGTATTAGTAATGGGGGATTCGATCATTAGAAACATAGATAGCTGGGTTTGCAATGACTGGGAGAACCACATGGTGACTTGCCTGTCTGGTGAAAAGGTTGCGGATCTCTCAAGACATTTAGATAGATGTATGTGTAGTGCTGGGGAGGAGCCAGTGGTCGTGGTACATGTAGGTACCAATGACATCGGGAAGGATAGGAGAGAGCTCCTGGAAGCCAAATTTAGGCTGTGAGGTAAGAGATTAAAGTCCAGGACCTCCATGGTAGCATTCTCTGAAACGCTTCCAGTTCCACGTGCAGAGCTAGTCAGAAAGGCAGAACTGCACGGTCTCAATGCACAGATGAGATGACGGTGTAGGGAGGAGGGGTTTCGATTTATTGGGAACTGGGGAAACTTTTGGGAAAGGGGGAGCCTTTTCAGGAAGGATGGGCTCCACCTAAACCAAAATGGAACCAGAATGCTGGCCCTTAAAATTGAGAAGGTCGTAGAGCAGTTTTTAAACTAAGGGCTGGCGGAAAGCAGACAGATGCAGAGTTGCACGTGGTTTGGACAGAGACATCCCTTAGGGGAGGATCTATTAATGGAGATTCTCTATGTCCTAGTAAGGAGGAGAGGATGGAAGATGATAAAATATGGGTAGGATCTGATGAGAAACAGTCAAATGCAAAAGAGTCCCATTCAATTACATCAGATAATGGCAGACAGCTAAAAAGTGACATGTTTTTAAAATGCTTATATACAAATGCTAAAAGTCTAAATAATAAAGATGGGTGAACTAGAGTGCCTCATATTAAATGAAGATATTGATCTAACAGACATCACAGAAACTTGGTGGAATGAGGATAATCAATGGGACACTGTAATACCAGAGAACCAAAGATATTGGATGGACAGAACAGGTCGTGCTGGTGGGGGAGTGGCATTATATGTGAAAGAAAGCATAGAATCAAATGAAGTAAAAATCTTAAAGGAACCAAACTGTACCATTGAATCTCTATGGATAGTAATTCCATGCTCTAATAAGAAGAATATAGCAGTAGGGATATATTACGACCACATAACCAGGATGGTGATAGTGACTGTGAAATGCTCAGGGAGATTAGAGAGGCTATACAAATAAAAAATTCAGTAATAATGGGGGACTTCAACTATCCCAATACTGACTGGGTACATGTCACAGCAGGACGGATAAAGTGCAAAGATAAAGTTTCTTGACACCTTAAACAACTGCTTCTTGGACCAGCTAGTCCTGGAACCTACAAGAGAAGAAGCAATTCTTGATTTAGTCCTAAGTGAAGCACAGGATCTGGTCCAAGAAGTGAATATAGCTGGACCACTTGGTAATAGTGACCATAATATAATTATATTTAACATCCCAGTGGCGGGGAAAACACCACAGCAGCCCAACACTGTAGCATTTAATTTCAGAAGGAGGAACTACACAAAAATGAGGAAGTTAGCTGAACAGAAATTAAAAAGGTACATTGCCAAAAGTGAAATCCCTGTAAGCTGCATGGAAACTTTTTAAAGACACCATAATAGAGGCTCAACTTAAATTTATATCCCAAATTAAAAAACATAGTAAGAGAACCAAAAAGTGCCACCGTGGCTAAACAACAAAGTAAAAGAAGCAGTAAAAGAGCAGTGAGAGGCAAAAAGGAATCCTTTAAAAAGTGGAAGTTAAATCCTAGTGAGGAAAATAGAAAGGAGCAAAAACTCTGGCAAATGAAATGTAAAAAAATTAGGAAGTCCAAAAAAAAATGTGAAGAACCACCGACTAAAAAGTAATAGCAAAATTTTTTTTTTAAGTACTGTACATCAGAAGCAGGAAGCCTGCTAAACAAACACTGGGGCCACTGGATGATCGAGATGCTAAAGGAGCACGCAAGGACGATAAGGCCATTGCGGAGAAACTAAATGACTTCTTTGCATCGGTTTTCACGGCTGAGGATGTGAGGGAGATTTCCAAACCTGAGCCATTCTTTTTAGGTGACATATCTGAGGAACTGTCCCAGATTCAGGTGTCATTGTCATGGAGTCACTGGGCGATGCTCTGGAACTACTCCATATGGAGCCAGTCAGGACTTTGAGGTAACATGCCTTCACTGTCACCAGGGCAAGAAGCTTACACAGCTTCGACCTTCCTGGGTCTGATCTCGGAGCATTCAGCATCCCCTTCCACACTGTGCGCTTCCTGCAGCAAGTCTTTTTATAAACTATATATTGCAAGCTTCATTCTCAGCCTCTTCCCCATTATACTGGTGACTAAATAGCTAATATTGACCCAAGTGTCATTTAAAGTTGATATTCCTTTCAGATTAATAGGTGACAGGACAGTTCACATCACAGTCATCATTTCAGCTGTCTGCAGACTCAGGCAAATATCTACATCACTCACTCAGTTCACATTTAAAAGGTTATCTCTGCAGCCATACGGTCTAGAAATTAACTTTTTTTTTTTAATGAAAGTTTAGATTCTGGAGAATCTGACTTTAATAAATATATCATAAGGGCTGGAGCCAGCCTGCAGCTGTATGTTCAACACCCAGTCTCTAGAACCATGTGAGTCAATAATGCTTTGGGTACTTTGTGGAATCCTGGTGGGAACAGGGCTGGCTTCCCTGCTGCCCAACCATATAAAACAACAATCATAATGCCATCAGCCTCAAATTCATGTGTCCAGCTCTGGTTACTCAAAATTCCAGTCCAAAGTCACATGGTTCCTTACTAGATCCCCTCTTCAGAACCAACTGCTTCCTTACAGAACTGTAAGAGCAGGCAGGACCAGTAGCAGGGCCAGAGAAACCCCACGACTGGCAGAGCAACAGCAGAGGGCCTATGTTGACTAATTCTGCCCCCACGAGCATCCTGTACACATAGAGCACCAACACATAGAGGACTTCATTCTTTGACTGCATAGCAGCCAGAACTCTCAGTCCTGCAGGGCCAATTCACAGTGTGCCAATGCCCAATCATACTTAGCGTGAACAGTCCCAAAGCAACGAAAAAAAAAATCACTAATCTGAGCCATCACCTGCTCCCTCTCAGAATGCCGGAATGATCAGACAGCTGCTGCCCTATGAAGGCTGATGCCTATGCTTGGCTCTGCTTTGCCAGAGTATGGAAGGAAGAATGGGAAACCTTGGGGACACAAAACCCAGTAACATTTTTGTGTCACTTTTGGAGATAGAAAGAGTGCTGAAGTCCTTGGCAGCTTCCATCCCCACATGACTTGGTATACCTGTCTCCCTATGCATAGTACATTGTATGTGTGTATACAGTGCTTTATTCCTGTCTTTTCCTCCCAAGTAAAAATTGTCAAAGATGGCTATCAGGGTTCTTAAATTTTGAATATAACCCCCCCCCAATATTTCAAACTAGACATTTGTAAGCCAATATGTAAAGATATTTTGGGCTAATGAATTTTATTGTGAAATTCAGACTTGTGAAAAACAGCATGAAATCATTTTTGTAAAATGTTATGAGCATTTACCTTGAACATTTGCAAGCCTTTTCAGTCCCTAAACTTACTAATGCTGTGAGGGATATACAGTGAAACTGCAAATCCTGGACATCAGACTGCGTGGTATGGGCAGCTGCTGATACACGGAGCTCAACCCCTCATAGTGCTCCTTTCCATTCAGACTTAAGAAATGTAGTTACCAGCCATCCACATATTGGTGAACACTATCTTCTGTGCACTGAGCTGAAATTTTTTTTTTATTATTAATAGTGGCATAGAATCTGAATTGAAAAAGCTGCCTGCTATATAAAGAAAATGCTCCTCCTCTCCTCCCTGTGGATTAATCTCTGACTTAGTTACTATAGAAACCTTTCTGTAGACACTATAAGTAAAAAAATATAATATAATGTAATATAATATAATATAGGCAAATATACAAAATTAACTAAACAAAGTAGAAGTGGTACCGTCAGTGCTGAGCACACCAGTGGGAATGAAGTCAACCCTGAAGTCAGGAACAGTATCGACATGTCCGATGGCAGTGAGAACTGCGATAGCAACATTTGCATTACCAACTGTGGTGGTACAAAGGTGTCCCATACCAATCCTAATACAAGCCCCAATTCCATGACTTGCCGGAGGGGAACATTACGATCTGGTGCTGACAGACTCAACCGAATCAGCCAACTAGTCTACAGATGATGTAGTCCTGGCAAAGTCCAGAACCAAAGGAGAGGTCGGGACTGAAAGGCAGCGGTCTGTAGCCACCTGACATGCCACCAATGAAGGAACAGTCCTTCATGGGTACCAGACTCAATGCACACCCAGAAGCCAGAACTGGAGTCAATGGTACAGGGTTTCTAACCCCCCCTATCAGTACCGGGGCAGTGTTACAGGTACCTGTGCCATCCTGCATGTCGGCATTGACCCGGTGCTGATCCATGCTCCTTCTGGGGGAAGTGGGAGTGTCGCCACAGGACCTGGGACCTTCACAATTAGTCTTATGCAACCTCTTCCTTGGCGTACACAATGAGGAATGACTCCACTTCATGGGAGAGACTTTTGCTCCAGAACGTGAAGCCAGAGCACTCTCAGAACCCGAGGGTGACCTCCGACCAGATGAGGGCCTCAGTACCAAAGTAAGCCACATGGGCTGCTCAAATAGGTGCTGCTTTAAAGGAAGGTCTCCAGCCACTTGAGTCTGCTTTTTAAAATGACCTGCAGATTGCACAGCACCCTCTAACATGGGCCTCACCAAGACACAGTAAGCACCACGTGGGGAATTGCTGTTGGGGATTGCTTCCCCACATGAAGGACAATGTTTAAACCCTGGTGCAGGCATCACTGGGAAAACTTAGCTAACAGTACACAAAGGCACTACTAACTATGTACAACAACTGTAAAACAGGAAACACTAATTGAGAGAGATGTGGGATTAAAGCACATAGAGCTCTGATTCCAGCCACAAATGGTAAGAAGGAACTGACGGAGGGTTGGGGCAGCGGTGCCGAATATAGTCAGGGGAGGGGCTACAGCATGAGAGCTGCCCCTCTACAGGTACTGCTAGGCAAATTTTTCCAGCTCCAGTGCACGGGGTGTGCTCACACTTAAGTGGAATACACATCTGTATCAACTCAAAGAAGCATATTTCCTTCAGATTTAGAATCCTGAATTTTAAGTACCTTGAAGCTCAGTCTAATGTCAGTGAGGTGACATCAAGGCTAAGCAAACAAAGCTTACTTGCTGTTCCTCAAGGCAGCAGAGCATAATACAAAGAGATCTCACTCACAGCTGCTCAAGGGCTAACGAATTAGGTAACAGAACAGGACATCCTGAGATTCAGACTTGTAGTCCTGCAGTAAAATTTAATAGGAGACAGCACTACCCTGTTTATTCCTTTTCATATACTGCTCTCACTCATTTCATAAATAATTCCACCAGGAATATGCATGATTTATAAAATGTCTGGAAGAGCAGGTTGGCAAGGTCCCTACTAAAATCTCTGAGCTGCTAGCTCTCATTCTCACACGATGGTTGTTTGTATATGTAAAATTAGATCAGCTACAATTTCAGCAGCTCTGACTCTTCCATATGAGAACAGATTAAAAACAGTAGGACTATTCACGTTGGAAGGAAATGGTATCTAAACAGTGAATCATATGGAGAAACTCACTCAGGCATTCATTTTAATCTTTCCTATGATGAGAACAAAAGAGCACGCTATGTCAAGGGCATACACTTTAAGTGGATACAAGTAAATACGGTAAGCAACACTATTAACCTGTGGAAATCACTGCTGCAGGATATTACTGAGTTCAGTAAGATTAAAAATATTTGACATATGAATAAAGTTCGTGTGAGAGAAGCTTTGGAAAACTGCCTATTTTTATGGGGTTCTGCAAAATTCTATTTTGTTTCCACCTTGTCCTATTCAACATATATGTGCTGCTATTAAGGAGGATAGTGGGCTGTAAAGATATCAGTACGTGGTAGATGGCATGCAGCTCTGTATCGCCTTTTTGCCAGACCCAGAGAATGCAGCACCTTTGCTTTCCTAGTGCTTGGCCAAGATAGAAAGTTGGCTGAGGGCGGAAGCTTAACCTAGACAAGATGGATGTCATGCTAGTGAGAAGAGGGTTTGATTTTTAGGGTATGGTGGGAGGGGTGATTCTTATTTCAATTATGGAGGGAGTTTTACAAATGATTCACAATTTGGAGGTTCTTTGAACATTATTCACTCTTGGAATCTCAGGTGCCACTGGTGTCTTTTTTCATCTATATCAAAGTAACTATAACCATTTCTCTTGGATCTGGATCTTGCCACTGTGGTCCATGATTGCGTGTCTTCTATGCTGGATTACTGCAATTTGCTCTATATGGTAATCCCCCTGAAGAGGACTAGAAAGATACAGATGGTGCAGAATGCACTGTCAGCCTGTTATGCGGAGTTAGCACCAAGATTAATATTATGCCTATATTAATAATAGTATTAACTTTTTATTTGCATGTAGGTGTTAGGGTGTTAGCACTGATCTATAAACCCCTAAATGGCTCACATTATAGCTCTCCAAGACACACCCCACCCTAGCGTGCCATCATGGCATTTGAGAGACGCTGGGGCACTTGAGTTAAGAGTCCCTAGATTTAAATCTCTCATGGTTGAAGACAGGATCCTAAATGAGGGCTCTTAACTGGCATAGGCACACCAACAGCAGAAGCAAAGCTTTAGTGGAGTCTGTTGTCCTTTGGACAAGGATCATCACTTTTCTAATGCTACTTTTTGAGAGTTGTGTTGAGTTGGAGCATAGCTTTCTTTTGGAGACTATATTCTTATTTTTCTTCTTATAACGTTTAAGTTGTTAATAATGTATGAACATCCTAAACTGTGGGAACTTATTTTTGTAATTTTAAAAATTTACTAAATATGTAAATGTATAATATCTAGGATAAAATTAACAAGGCTATCATTTCTCATTCTTCAGGGCATAAACAGAGCCTCATCAGGGGGTGAGGAAGAAATTTCCCTCACATGGCACAGCACCATACAATCAGGGAATTATGAGGGTTTATACCTACCTTTGAAGTATCTCACACTGGCATTCAAAAACTAGATACTAAATGAGGTGGACCACTCACCTCTTTATACAGTAAATCCCTGTTTTTAAGTAGAAATCAATTCTCACACAAATTGCACAGTTCCCTCCTGACTGGCTCTTCCAGTCTGTTTAGTGCACCCATTGGGATTTGATCTGCAAGGTGCTGAATGCTCTGCTTCTGATCCACCAGTGAACATGGTTAACTTTAAGCATATGAACAGTCCAATTGACTTCTTTAGGAACACTCATGTGATTAAAGCTAAGCATGAAGCAAGAAGAATGAAATATTTAATGCCTCTTTTGCTTCAGTCTTCACTAAAGAGGTTAATTATGACCAGATACTTAGCAAAAGTAACATTAACAAAAGAAGGAAGGAACACAAGCCAGAACAGGGAAAGAACAAATTAAAAAATATTTAATAAAATTTGATGCATTTAAGTCAGAAAGGGCTGATGATATTAATCTTAGGGTACTTAAGGAACTAGCTGAAGCAAATGTAGAACCGTGAGCGATTATCTCTGAGAGCAAAAGGAGCACGAGTAAGGTCCCTGAAGTCTGGAGAAGGGCAAACATAGTACATATCTTTAAAAAGGGGAACAAAGAGGACCTGGGGAATTACAGATAAGTTAGCCTAACTTCGATAACTGGAAAGATACTGAAACAAATTATTAAGCAATCAGTTTCTAAGGACCTAGAGGATAGTAAGGTAATAAGTAATAGCCACTATGGATTTGTCAAGAACAAATCATGCCAAACCAACCTAATTTCCTTTGACAGGGTTAGTGGCCTAGTGGATGGGGGAAAGCTATAAATATGATATATCTTGATTTTAGTAAGGCTTTTGACATAGTCCCAATAACATTTTGATAAGCAAAGTAGGGAAATGTGGTCTAATTTAAATCACTGTAAGATGGGTACATACCTATTCTTTTAAGTACAGTTTTTCAACCAGTTATCTATGTTTCGCTGCCAAACTGGGAGTATGTATCTAGTGGGGTCCCATAGGAGTCTATCTTGGGTTTGGTACTATTCAATATTTTAATTAATGACTTAGATAACGGAGTGTTGTATGTAAAACACGGGAGGTAATTGTCCTGCTCTACTCGGCACTGGTAAGGCCTCAGCGGGAGTACTGTGTCCAGTTCTGGGCACCACACTTTAAGAAAGATGCCAACAAACTGGAGAGAATCCAGATGAGAACTACAAAAACGATAAAAGGCTTAGAAAACCTGACCTATAAGGATAGGTTAAAAACACTGGGCATGTTTAATCTTGAGAAAGGAAGCCTGAGGGGGGGACCTGATAACAGTCTTTAAATGGGTTTAAGGCTATTATAAAGAGGACTGTTTTCCATGTCCACTGGAGGTAGAACACGAAATGATCAGCTTCATCTGAAGAAAGGGAGATTTAGATCAGGTATTAGGAAAAACTTTCTAATTAGAAGGCTAGTTAACCACTGGAATAGGCTTCCAAAGGAGGTTGTGGAATCCCAGTCTTTGGAGGTTTTTAAAAACAGGTTAGACAAACACCTGTCAGGGATAGTCTAGATATACTTGGTCCTGCTTCAGTGCAGGCAGATGGACTAAATGACTTCTTGAGGTCCCTTCCAGCCCTACATTTCTATGATTCTATTTGCTAGATCAGAGCCAGAGTGTTCAACAGTTTATAGGATTAAGCATTTACAGAGCAAGATTTTTGTAGGAAAAGCAGGCAGGCACTCAGGAGACTAGCATGGCACAGAGGCACATGCTCACCAACTACATCACAACTACTAAGTCTACACCCTCCCAGACATGGCAGTCTTTATAACAAAAACCTCTCTTCAGGAGCAGAGAGGGAGATAGAATTTAGGATTGGTCCATGATACAGTTTTGAAACACCTGAAATTTCATTTAATGTTCTTCCAGTAGATTACAGTGGGAGAAGAGCGTATACTATACATCAAAAGAAATTTGTGCAGGAGGACTACTCAGAACAAAATGCACAAAGCACCAAATGGTCTTCAGAAGAGGCCTTTTTGTTTGTTTTAAACAGATGCAAACCAGAAATCAATTCTTATGAGAAAACTGTTTCATACAGGAAATAATAATATTAAACAGCGATAACAAACATTGAGCACTGTAATGGCCTGAAAGACTCCTTGGCTACATATGTATAGACAGCTAGTTTGCCATACAGTGAGACTCTGCTAGAGACTGGGCTTCATGAGATTACCTAGAACTTCTGTTCTTGCTGATAAAGTAGCTCACATTTAGATACAGTACTTCAGTACTCCCCACCAACCTCAAAAATCCTTTGAACAAATAGTACTATTTTTGGTTGTTCCAAAAAGTGCAAAAGGACTTACCCGAGAGAGAGAGAGCACATGCAGAAATGAACAGAATTAGAATTTTAAACAGTTTTCATCCCAGCAGCATTTAGTGACCATCACATGATGGTAAGCCATTGATTCTCCCGCCCCCCATTCATGTTAATACTGTAAGATGATAGCTTCTCAAGCTTATAAGGAATAAGCACTATGCATGCATCCTCTTAGATGGGACAATACTGGTAAATTTTGCTGTAGTACAAATCCAACTTCTTTGCCTTCTGTGTCGCCCCTTCAACCCTCTCTTGTTGAATTCCCCCAACATTCTCTCTCAACAAACCTTCCATATGGGAAGCAGGTGTTAAAATGTCCAAGTAGTGGTATGTTTGTCAACAGTATTAACTTACATTGAAGAAATTAGTCTTGTTCCTCTCACAGAAGAGACCCTGTGCTGGCATGTGCTTCAGTTGCTGCCATGGGATACTGCTGCCTAGCAACACATCTCGGGCCCACTGGAGGTTCTACAGAAGCAAGCAAGAAAGAAAATGAGTAGGAGACAGGAACGGTTTGTTAATGCAGGTAAAAGTACAAAACATTCTCTTGCTTTTATTTATACATTACCAGTTATAATTTTTCCAGAGAAATCTATCTAATGGCAGCCAGAGTCAGGTCAGCTAATATTTGTGCATTTTGGGCAATAATGTAATTCAGAGGTGAGATTATCCCATCTCCCCCAAAAAACCCTTACACAGAAAACACGGTGGTTTAACAGCACAAGCCCTAAGACTGACTGGCCCTGGCACTAGGCAGAGGATTACTCAATCCCCCTAAAGCTTCAAATTCAGTCTCAAACCCTCATAGTTTGCGCTGACTTAGACTCATTTTTGTGCTTCCTCAATGCCACTGAAATCTGTTTCCATTTCCTGTCACTTAGAGCAGCCTGAGTTGTACACACATTTTCTACCTGTTTTTTAAAAAAATGACTATATGTATTTTTTATGGAATAATTGTCATAATTTCATTAACAATATAAAAGGATTAGATAGCAACCAAACTCAGAACAAAAAGTCACTGATTTCTAATACCAATTTCTTGTCCACAAATACTAAACAGCTAGCCAGATCCCTTGAATATATAGCAGTTTACCCGTCAGCCCTTTTTTTGGTTGCCTAGGATGTGTGTCTGTGTGCCTAATCACCATACTTCAATGACTACACTTGCAAACCCTGTCAGCCCTAAAAATGAGAGACCAAGTGAGAGAATGAAATGTTCATCTTTCAGATGGCAAGAAAGCTCACCATTGCTCTGTCAACTAAAGCCTGGTCTATGGATAGATTTTCTTTTTTAACTGTTGTTACTATTTCGGATAGTTTTTTTTTTTTTTAACTGAAATAATTATACCAGTACAACCACTAGTGTGGGCACATTCATATCAGTATAAAGGTGCCTTAAATGAATGTTGTTTATTCCCCCTTTTTCCCTATGGGAATAAGCTATACTGCTATACGCAACTTTATACTGGTATAACTGTTCCCACACTAGGTATGTTGTAACACCTTAGCTATACCAGTATAGTTAAAGGAATACACCTTTTATGTGTAGATAAGCCATAAATTGGCTTTATAAATTAAGAAATTAGGGCCTGGTCTGGCAAGCACCAGTCATATCTGATTTACACAGAAACATTTAACATATGAGAATAAGAAATATTCCTAGAGTAAGATCTTGCAGGATCAGTCTCCTAAGGAAGAAAAAAATATGGTTCAAGAGAACTCAATGCCTGACATGAATATATGAATATGAAAGCTTTTATCAAGGCTTTATTTTGGTCAGAAGAACAGCAGCTGTTGGCCCTGAGCAAACCTGCCACCCAGGAGTACTAACAGAAGGGACAATTATTAATTGTAAAGTTTCACTGACAGGCTAAATCTCTGGTTTACTTCTACTTTTTCCTTCAATCATTCCATGATCTCTTTAGCATTGAGCACTGGGTTGTTTTTTCCCCAGAGCACTAAAGCTGTAGAGCAAACAAAAGGCAGAGAACAAGGAAGAGAATGCACTGATATCTCTTGAGAGGCAAGTGACAATGCTATAACCTGCCTGTGGTGTTCTTTCTATGGACCTGGGAGCTGCATCTATAAACCATAAATCTGATTAACCCATGTACGTCCTGAAACTGTATTCTGGTTATGATACCACCTTAACCTTTCTCCTCTTGCTTTATCTTCTGTGAACATTATTGATTTTTTCTAGACTGATGTTTACCTTATTTCTCTGCTGATTTTCCTTTCCATCCTGTGAGTGTTTGCTGAAATATGCATAACTCATATATAAACCCTATCTAGTTGCAAACTTTTTCAGTCCTTCAGTTATAGTAGTCATGCAGAAACCCACCGTGTCTTTTCAGAATTGGAGTCTCACCTCTGGACAGGTTACTTACTGTTTCTAGAATCAAGTGTAACAAAGCATAATGTTGGAAATGCCAATCAGCTGCTGCTAGGGGTCAAAACACTTCCAGATAAACTAGAAAGATTGTTAGAAATTAGGGAGAAACAGATATTGGGCCTCTGTAATTACAGCATCTGACACTGGACAGAATTTGATGAGCTTACCTTGAGTATGAGATAAATGCATGTTACTTTACAAATACCATTAGGCATTTTCTGGCTTTTATGAGGACTAATACACACATTTATTACCACAGAGACATATGAATAATAAAAGGTTCACTGGTGTTATGACTGGAAAATAAAATGCTTTGACTCACCATGCTCTCTCTCCATAGCACTGTTTTCTGCAATTTATACCATAACCACTCACTGACTTTTATGATCTAAATCTGTAAAACCTTTTAAGTTACAGACAGTAGAAAACCAAAGATATAAAAAAAGCTATGCAAAAAAGGGCCTGCTCCTGCTTTTACTGAAAAAAAGGCAAAACAATCATTGATTTCAGCATGGTGAAGGATTAGTCTTAAAGTTGCATTGCTAACAGAAAATTTATAAAAGTGCAGCAATTTATCATTATGGACTAGGCTGATTGTCATATTGAGGTGGATATACCATAATTACATTTAGAATATGATCAGAGAGGAGGTACCTTTTCTTTTAAAGCCTCTCTCTTGCAAATTTCATCTGAAGGTTTCTATAACATATCAGTCACACAGCAATGCTATTATCTGATCACAGTGTCTGATGTTTCAGGACACAGTAATTTTTAAGGTGTTGCGATTGTGTGAATCTTGTCTTAAAATTTACTCTTGTAGAACCTAAAATAATTGATGGCAGCATATCTCACAATATATGCTTTACAGAACAACTCCTGGCTTTCCAATGAACTGTGAAAGACAACATTTATGGCCAGATTCTGCCCTGCATTAAGATTGCTTTGCACTGCTATGGTGGTGCAAAACAATACTAAAGTCAACATAACTGGTCACTTGAGAGTTCCCACAATTTAGGGGATCCTGGGCTGACACTGAGCCACTATACTGGCTCCCAGGTCACCTTCTATGTCTCTCCCACATTTCCTGATAAAGGAATCATGGCCAGAAAAAAGGAGCAGGGGATAAGGTTGCTTTATGCCTGGGCAATCCCCAGGTGACAACGGCCTCTGGGGCTACTGGCAGTAGTCTCAGGTAGCTCTGATCTACGCCAGGGACTTCCCAGCACCCAGATGCCCCCAAAATCAGGGGCTGAGGGCCTCACAGAGGGCCCCCTTGCATTATTCCTCTCCTTAGCCGCACAAGATTGAGATCTATCTCACAATATGGAAATTCCAAAAAGAACAGTTCATTTACTGCTTTTGGTAGTGAAACAGAGGATAAGCCATGTGAACAATAACTACACCCAAGGTTTAGTTTGTGTGGTGTCTGACCATTCTGTTCTGAATGAAGTCAGCATACAGCACAAGTGACAATTATTACAATCAGCTCTTCACATCTCTCAAGAAGCAGGCACATGAATACTTTTTACACTGTTCACACACATCAAATGCAAAAAGCTGTGAATGGAGCAGGAAAACAACAAACCTAGTGTTTCCTGTCCATTTCAACTCTGGGCTCTCCCTTTCAGATATATCGGCCTGTTTTTCTATCTCAGGTATTTAATAGCACCAGCCACCATAGTAAAGTAGGTGCTTTCAAGTCTGATCTTAAACTCCACTTCTACTTACTCTAAATGCTGGCAATGCCCATCATAGATTTTATTTTCCCTAATAGACCAGTCTACATCCTCCAAGCCCAAACTGTCACTTTGCAATGTCAGCTCTCTATTGATTTATACATTGAAACTACACTGGGTTACATGCACATCAAAAGACTGGCTTCCTCTAAAGAACAAGACACCAGCATTTGGCTACCTAGCAGAGAATGTAAGAAGACTGCTGTATTATATTACACTTCAAAAATATTCTGGCAGCAAAAAGACTCGCTCACAAATGGCTGAGTCTGTAAAAGCAGTGAACCAGAATTGCCAGTCTATCAAACAACAGAACAATGGGGCAACCCATGTTTCAGTGGTTAGTGCTTCACATTGCTCCTGGAAAGACACAAAGTTCAAGGCTAAATAAGGCCAAAAAAAGCCAAGTGTTTAAATATTGTACTTTCTGCTTTGCTTGCATGCATCCGTTTCAATCCAATCTGTGATGATCTGAGGTGTATGAAAGTGACATGCAATCTCAGGGCATCTCAACACACATGGCCGTGTGGATTTTTACTTACAGTAAAAAAAAACCCTCAATCTAATATGTTTAACAAACAAAAACAGAAAAGCCACCATCACACGGCTGTAACCTTATATATAAAATCCCAGGCCTGAATGACTCTTAGGAGGTGTCTTACAGATATATTCCTGAAACCAGGATTTACACCAGATAGTTTGACAGAGCTGTAACTGTAGTGGCATGCTCTCGTGCTGCTCAAGTACTGTATGATATATGTACACTGAATATATTATTCCTAGGGAAATCCACATATTTTGCAAAGTGATGACGATGATCTAGCCAAAAGCAAAAAAGGTCATCCAGACAAATAATGCCATTTTTCTGTAATCTTCACACAACTGTATGTAATGAGAGTAAAGGGTGAAGTTAGAGATGTTACACTGTCCTTATCCTTAAATCAGGATAATCAGTAATTCCCAGTAAATACACTTGAGTGGATCTGAACTCATTGGTTTCAAAGACTCTGCTCTGCTTACCTTTTAAACTGGAGTCATTAGGAGCGGAAGAAGGGATTCAGGACAAAGCAAAAGGGATTTATTCTTACCAGTCTGAAGCACTGGATTTAACTGTGACTCAGACCAATTATAAAGAGCTGTTTCCAGTTCAACAACCACCTCCCACTCCCTCACCACTCCAAGATTCAAAGGCAGACTAACTGACAGGTTACAGGTTTCAGAGTAACAGCCGTGTTAGTCTGTATTCGCAAAAAGGAAAGGAGTACTTGTGGCACCTTAGAGACTAACCAATTTATTTGAGCATGAGCTTTCGTGAGCTACAGCTCACTTCATCGATGAAGTGAGCTGTAGCTCACGAAAGCTCATGCTCAAATAAATTGGTTAGTCTCTAAGGTGCCACAAGTACTCCTTTCCTTTTGACAGGTTACAGTCCCTTGCAGAACTGTTTTCCTATATTACTAAGATGGAAAAGAAGACTACCATAAAGATCATCTTGCTAGAAATCTGAGTCACCTCAGAAGTGGATACCTCTTAACTCCAAGGTGTCAAAAGCCACCTTTCCACAAGGGAAGGAACCACAGGAAGTGTGGCTGTGAGTTGCATAAAATGATCTGCTACTTCCTACCCCTCCCAAATATTTTTAAATATCTGTTTCACTGCCAATGCTTGTAATTAGTTAAAAATTATGATACTCACCCAAAAATATCACTTTTACTAGTTACAAGAACTAATACTCCTCAGAGCCAAGTCCCCAACTCCTCCTTCAGCATACGGCCAAGAGAAGACCTAGAAAGCTCTCATTGAGAACACTGCAGGGTTAGCATCAATGTAGATGCTCTAACAACACTTTCAAATGTTGCTCTTCATTGTAGAAAACATTTTTTCAAGTTTGATTTTGTTAAGGAAGCCTGGAGTTGACCCTCCTCCATTATGGGAGAACATGCAGCCATGTTGATTTTAAAGCAGTGGCAGTGTTTGTGCAGGTGCATTCCAATGTCTCCCAGAGCCATACACGGTTCTGATCCTCCGATGGCGTACAGATTTGAAAACATTCTTACTGTAGTTATATTTTTTAATTTTAATACCAGGCTTTCAGGAGCGCCAGGCAGCCATTTTTCACATTTGAAATTTGCCATAAATTAATATCCAAATAATGCAACAAATTAAGACTAAGGATTATATTCTATTCCTTTTTACATATTTAAAACTTAAGCGGTATATAAACAAACTAGGGCTGTTGATTAATCGCGGTTAACTCACGCTATTAACTCAAAAAAAATTAATCGCGATTAAAAAAATTAATTGTGATTAATCGCAGTTTTAACCACAGTGTTAAACAGAATACCAATTAAAATTTATTAAATATTTTGCATGTTTTTCTACACTTTCATATATATTGTATTCTGTGTTGTAACTGAAATCAATATATTTGAAAATGTAGAAAACATCCAAAAATATTTAAATAAACAGTATTCTGTTATTGTTTACCAGTGCGATTAATCGAGATCAATTTTTTTAATCGCTTGACAGCCCTAAAACAAACTATGTTTCGCTCTTCAAGATATTATTTGATATGGAAGGGTATAATGTGTATATATGTGGTGGCAGGTAACAGACTGCTGAGTAGTCTGAAGGTTCTTTAGAACTTTTGAATGTACTCAGAATAGAATGCATATTTAATAGGAAAATTCTAGTTCCCCAAGTGAACAACAACATTTTACTTTGCATCAAAGCTATGTATTTTACAAGACCTCATCTCCAATGCACCTTGCTATTTTAAAAACATAATCTACCTTTTTTTGGTCTATAAACATTTCCTCCTTATTGATTATTTGTTTGTGAAGATTTCCACTATGTATTTCATGCAGTAGGTTGATGTGTTGTGTGGGCTTGTTTGGGGGCTTTTTTGGAAAGAGAAATTGGGAGAAAACCATGAGAAGCACCAATATAACCTATCTGATGGATTTTATTGGATCCCTAGTACTGTTGTTATGGGCTGAGATCGGCCAATATGCCAGGCTTGGCAAGTGCATTATATTAGGAAAAGTGATGTTACATTGTTTGATCTAAACGCATAGGCCATACAATAGATATTTTAAAATTAGCTTCCATTGCTAATGGAAATACTAGCTCTGAACAGGTAAGAGAATAAGTTGCCGTTTGCAAACAGGTGGCAGTCCAGTTTGTCATCTTTATGAATAACTTCTGTATAGCTCCATTTTATTTAGCAGCTTCTCTCTTATCAAGGACTAAAGCTGCTGCATAGATGTAAAAGATGCAGGGGGATAGAGTAGAAGTGAAAGATCCTGGAGGGAGACATTTTAAACAAATTAGTACCACTGACCTAACATATGACGATGCAGCAAATATACATGATTATTACTAATGGGATACTAACAATTTCTCTGAGCTGTACTGTTTGTGTTGGAAAGAGTTTTAAAGAACAGCACTGATCAGAGAAACTGTTAGCAACTTATTAGCTACAATGACATATAAACACACTTTTGCCAACATAATTGGGATACTAATGTAGACCAGCCATGCAACATCTGTTCCAAAGTGTTCCAAGGTTATTAGATTTCAAAGTGGAATGTGAATCAACTGCAGCCTTGAGCTATGCAAGTTTACATTGTCAGAATTTGTTCCTAATATTTGATGTATGTCCTTTATACACAGTATTTGACAGAATTCCAAGGCAACTAGCTCAAAGTGCTTTTTTGATTCCACAGTTGTGATGTCATCTTGCAGCAGGAATGTAGCAAAGAGTAGTCCCTGACGCTGTTGAAAGCTAGACCCAGAGCAGCTGTAATATTGGTGTATTACTGGATTTGTACTACAAAGTTCCTGAAAACTGTCAAAACTTCCTACTTCCACAAACTAATTTGTCTGTTAAATACAAAGTCGGTGATGATGAACAACTCAGTAGTGGATCACTTTATCAAAGATTCTGGCTTTAAATTACTACTCATGCATTTTATACCATGTCCGGTGGCGGCCTGATGTAACTACGGCTCATATTACATTCTCCTAATGGCAAACAGGTGTTAAAAATTGTTAAGGGTTCTGTTAAGGATAGATAATGTATGAGCATTAATAAATTAAAAAAAACCTAAGGACAGGAAAAAAAGCATCTCCTGGGAAAGACATTATAAGAAAGATATGCCTAAAACATTTTATACATACACAACTTTTTTTTTTTTTTTTTTAAAAACACTTCCTGACTGCCTATGGGTAGGAGGATATTATACCCCTGCCTGGACTGACCCCCACAACATAAGAGAACTATTCACTTTCACTTTATTTTAGGTAGTACTTGCTATCCGTATTTGTGAACAAAGCCTTGACTTTTTCTCTGCCTATCTTGTCCTTCCTATTTCACCCTGGATTAAGTTATAAAGATCAAATTGTGGCATTGCCTTCATTTTTGTGGTAAAAGATGGAAGTCACAAAGGAAGCATTAGGACTTCACTGCAAGGCAGAGAAGCAGGTTTAGTGGGGGAATAAAACTGGCAGTCAAGTTTGTAGAGAAAAAATAGCTTTTGAAAATTCACTTTTATATTCCCCCCACCACCAGTATGAAAGTCCCATCTAACAAAATTTAGCAGCTAAACACAGATTAGCTTCGATGACAACATGAGATGAAAATAACCACCAACATTTTGAGGCAACATTTTGAGGTGGAAAGTGGAGTGTCTGGACAAATAAAATGTAGAACAGATCCTGAAAAGGACTTGGTAAAAAAGCTTGTCCCTTTACCAACATCCTGATTCAGCAAAATCAATGGTACAGAGACATGACAGAAAAGGGTGAAAAGAACCAGTGCATGAGAAACTTACTTTTCTATGCACTGTGGAGGCTAGACAATCGTCTCTTCTGGCCAGCCATGAATTTTGGCCCTCCTTGGTTCTTCATGCAAATTTTTGGCAATGGACACAAATGCTGAACTTCACAACAAGATTTTATGCAATTTAAAATTACGCTTAGCTCTCTGAAACCTCACCAGAAATCTATTCAAGCCACACAGCAACCCACCTGTACCTAATCTATTTATCAAGGTTCTCAGACCACGCTTGTCACCATGGTATAAGAACATAAGAATGGCCATACTGGGTCAGACCAAGGTCCATTCAACCCAGTTGCCTGTCTACCGACAGTAGCCAATGCCGGGTGCCCCAGAGGGCGTGAACCTAACAGGTAATGGTCAAGTGATCTCTCTCCCACCATCCATCTCCATCCTCTGACAAACAGAGGCTAGGGACACCAGTCCTTACCCATCCTGGCTAATAGCCATTAATGGACTTAATCTCCATAAATTTATCCAGTTCTCTTTTAAACCCTGTTATAGTCCTAGCCTTCACAACCTCCTCAGGCAAGGAGTTCCACAGGTTGACAGTGCGCTGAGTGAAGAAGAACTTCCTTTTATTTGTTTTAAACCTGCTGCCCATTAATTTCATTTCGTGGCTCCTAGTTCTTATATTATGGGAACAAGTAAATAACTTTTCCTTATTCTAAGTATCTAAGTATCCTTCTCAGTCCAGTTGTTACTACATATGCTCAGATATATTTTACTTTCTAAATTTATTTATGGGTAAAACTCCCACAAAGGGCATAATAGACAGACAGATATCTTAACTCTTTGGCACTACCTAACCAGAGGCAGCAACTGTTTAAAAGAATATGAATCAATGGTCCAAGACAGAAAATTCTGTCCTCTGGAAATTCTGTGGTATAAGCAATCATAATAGCAGAAAGAAAAGGAGTACTAGTGGCACCTTAGAGACTAACCAATTTATCTGAGCATAAGCTTTCGTGAGCTATAGCTATTGGTTAGTCTCTAAGGTGCCACTAGTACTCCTTTTCTTTTTGCGAATACAGACTAACACGGCTGCTACTCTGAAACCTGTCATAATAGCAGAAAGTAATAGAAGTTTTTTGGGAAGTTGAGTGACAGTTAATTATGCACCAAATGTAAAAAATATATATAACTCTCTATAGACTGCACAGAAATTAACCTATCTACTAGAAATGAGGAAGGGAGGAACTGGCAAAGATGAGATTTAACCCTATGGCTTTCAGGAAAGACAGGTATTTGACACGATATTTAGACTACTGTACCCATCCTCTCTCTTCTATGCTATCTACTGCCCAGCCAATAGCCAAACATAATGAATAACTAAGTGCATATAAATAGTTAGTTTGTGAGAGAAAGAAAGAAAGAAAAAAAGAAGGGAAAAACATTAAGAAAACGTTTTGTGAGGAGTTCCTCAGGCAAGGATATGCTACCCTCTGACTAACTGCTTTGAAGATAGACAGGCTTTCTTACTGGAAGATGATACAACCACAGTTTGTCAGCAACAGTAATGACAGATTGTGAAAATCCATTGCTGCTCTTAATGATTGGATTTTTATGAAGAAATTAATGGCTGTCATATACAAACAGTGTGAAAATATTTTCAAAACTGCCTGTGTTTAAAAACTGGTCATGTTTTGCTAGAAAATGACTACTTTATAGCCAGTCTGAATGCTGGACACATTCCACTTGATTCGTAATACATGTTACAGATCAATTTGGCGTCTTTTGTGCTGTTAATATTTTTGTACTACAGTATGACAGAAATTGAGCTCACATGTAATAAGATTATGAACACTGTAGAAATTGCTATATATTAATCTATGAATACATATATGTAATAATGACATGAACACTGTATATGACCAGAGCAATGAGGGAAACTTATCCTATATTGGGTTATAAGACTTTCCTGTGTGAATGCATTGATCTAATTTGTCTTGGGATTAGCTGAACATTTATTATATGCCTATAATACTTGAATTCAATGGGAACTGTACATAAAGGCAATACAGTGGCTTCCCAGATGAGAATACATAGGTACACACAAAAAAGACAAGGGAGACAGCTGTTGGCTTCCAAGTGGAGCAGTATGAAGGAAATGGGTCTCCCAGATCTAGGGAATGGCAAGCCTTAGAGAAGAACTAGCTATGCAGACAGTATGCTTTATTGTTGTTAAGATGTGTTTCCTCTGAAATGCTTTTGTTCTAAATAAAGATTTTGCTTTAAGGAAGCTGTTTGGTCACTAATCCCCATTGTCACTGGGAACAAAACTACAGGTTTGAGCCCAAGTCAGACCTGGTAAGGTGATCACAGTTGAGACACAGGGAACTGCCATCAGAATCACCTAGTCTGAGATTGGGAGAAATGTGTGTTTCCATCACAAGAAAAAGGTGACAGCTTGAGGGGTAGAGGGGGCATGCTCAAGAAGCCATAAGTTATTGGAGGTGCAGTTAGGTCGATAATTATGATCAGCAGTATAATTTTCTTTTCCATTTCTTTGCCATTATCTTTTCCATTACCCTCACTGCTATTAGAATGCATAGTGGAAATTCAATTAATAGAAGGTACGGTGTAGGTGGGGAAGGAATACTAGGGGGGTAAGGTAGTACAGTGTGTCATTGCACTAGGCTTTCAAATCAAGAGACTTGGGTTCAAATGCTGATTTTGACCAACAGAGAAATAAGTTTGGTAGTTTCAACTTATTACTCATGGATACTTTACAACTTACTTTACAAGCTGGCATGATAGGCGGTTGCTGCTCAAGAAAGGCCCAGGGCTAGAATAGCAGTGGTGTTGCAGGCCAAAACTCAGGTGGACTACAGAACTGTGACAAAGAAACTTTCGCAGAACCTGACTGTAGTGCATTTTGCCTCAGTCTAGGCTAGAATTATCCATCTATAATTTTCATGAGCACCAAATTCTTAAAAAAAGAAGCTACAACATGCAAGAGTTATTCAAAACATCCATAGTTGCAAAGATCAATGCTCAATACATTTTGTATGCTGCTTGATTATGTGGGAGACAGTTCTCTGCAAAACATACTTGTTTTGGGTGCAAAATAAACATGCTAAATCTAAAATAAAGGAAGTTTACAGTTCAAAACAGAGAAAGAGATAACTCATGACAGTTAAAGTCCTTTCACAGTAATTCAACCATGAAGAACACATTTAGGTCATGCTGGAGGAGGAAAGTTCTGCTTCTCTCAGGCCAAATGTGCACTAATTCCAACACAGCGACCAAGACATTTTCTGCCCCGTTTAAACCAAGACCACAGGCCTGTGCGTCAGTCTGCTTTGGAATTGCAGTAGGATCCTTGAGTGACTTTCACTCAGTGATTTCTAACAGCCAGTAACTGGTCTACTCAGGGGGAAGTAATGACAGATTACAGGAACAGGAGATTTAGAAACGCAATACCCTAGCACAGCAATTTGGGTTTAGTATCAAGTGGGGAAAAGAAATTTCCGTCAAGCCTTAATTCTTATTTTGACCTTCACTTAGTGATAGCTAGGATCCTACATCCATATAGCCACGGTCTGACTACCCTACCCCTCTAGTGAATGCCATTAGAGAAAACATGCATTCCTATAAGATAGGAAGAATGTGTTCGGTTACAAAATCTTGAACTTTTTCAGCTGTGTGAAGGGAGGCAGAGGTAATGTTTCTGTCTTCATATTTAGCTTATATAACCTTCCCCTTTCCAAATCATTCCATAAAAATGCTTCAGTAAGGAGGAACTGTGCTCCTCTCAGAGCTCTGTTAAAACTATTCTTGACTGATTAGAAAATATCACTGTTGAGGAAGACAAGATTTCCCTATCCCCAAAGGAGAACACAACCTCTGCAGTACTCCCAAGACAAGGCAGCACAAGAGTCAGAGACCAAACCTGGTCTTCTATCTGATAGTGATCTTACATCTGGCCCCCGAGATGCCACAAGCCAGAAACTGAGGGAGTTGGGAAGAGAACTAATTCTTACCATACTGAGGGGACCTTCTGGAACACAGCTCCTCTTGTTTTAATATATTAAGGATGTGTAATCTTCTAGTATCAGTAAGTATCTATTAATAAATCTACTGCTTTTATTTTTCAAAAAGCTGCATAAACACAAAGTCCTAAAATTTAAAAAGTGTGCACGCAAAGTATATCTTTTTGCATTCAGATCTCTCAGCATGTGTATGTGCATCAACTGGTTTGTGCATACCATACATATGCATGCAAATGTAGTTGTCCAATTCTGCACATGTACTTTTTAAAATTTAGATCCAATTTACTAATCTTCCCTATGCCCTGGATGTGGGTAAGCATTATTATCCTCATTTTACAGATGAGGAATCTGAGGTGCCACAAAGGCTAAGTGAATTGATCAAGGTCACACAGCAGGTCCATGTCAACACTGAGGAGTTCCTAACCATTTGCTCAGTCCACTTATTTAGTTACAGGTAAGATATAATTCTTTTTATATTTATAAGAAATAAATAGTTTTAAACACAGCTGGCCAGTCATTGTGCCAGTGCTATGTCTTACCTTGTGTGTTTTGCTGTACGCATACAGAAAGGCCAGTCTGTAGAGGCTCTTATAGTGCTGGGGGAAACGGCTCAGACACAAACGGAAGGAGGTGATGCATTGTTCTGTCAGGAATTTGCGTTGCTCTTCAAGATCTGCTGGAAGACACTGGGGAAACTCAGATGCGTCTCCACAAGATTCAGCTTTCTTCTTACAGTCCCACTGTGAAGGTGGGGGAACTGTAGCCTTGATAGGGATGCCAGATGATACTTGGGCATCTAAAAGAACTTTCTGGACACTATGCTCAGCTGCATGATAAGATTCAGAGTTCTCCAAGGGTTCTTCTGACTTTCCTACAAATGAACAAAGGTTCAGCATTTGTGTTTTAGAACCGATGTATACTGAAAAACTTAAAACTTTTTCTCCATTAAACTACATTCAGAATAATTCCAGAACTTCCCAATATACGTGTGACTGTTCTGTTCTACATGTTCAATGAACAAGACACCTTCAAGCTCCTAGAGAAACATATATATAACCATCTATCAAGAGGAAGGCAACTTTAGAGTCACAGGCTCTAGGGGCAGAAGGGTCTATTATGATCACCTAATCTGACTTCCTGAATAACACAGGCCAGGGATTTCTCCATTAAGTCCAATAATTTGTGGTTCAACCAGGCCATCATTTTTACAAGATAAATCTTCATTTATCAGATAATGCTGACTCTACAATATCCCTTGTCACCTGTTGCAAAGGTTAATTACCTTCACTGTTAAAAATTTGCAACCTATTGCAATTAACATTTTTTCAGCTTTCAACCACTGAATCTTGTTACATCCCTCTGCTAGAATAATGAGCCCTCTCATATCAGTTACTATCACTTGATGTAGCTATTTATAGTCCATGATCAAATCGCCTCTTAACCTTCTCTTTGATTAGCTAAATAAACTGAGTTTAAGTCTCTCTTTCAGGTGTGTTTTCCTCACTGTGAATCATTCTTGAAGCTCTTGTCTGAACCCTCTCCAATTTTTCAACAGCCTTTTGAATGTGTTGACACTAGACATGGACACAGTATTCCAGCAGGATGTACTATGTTTTTCAGAAACTTCTGAAGGCTGGGGAAAATATTTCTATTTAATTTTTTAAACCATTAAATATTTTACAATCAGCACCTTCTGACCTAGAATTGTTAGCACACTTGATGCGTCTGAGCCATCCCAAGTTTGAGGAAGACCTTTTAAAATTTTTAACTTAAAAAGTGTTAGATTTTTCAAGCTACAGCATATTCATACAATGTTTCAGTAATACCAGAATGTTTTAATTCTCAACTCAAAAAGTTTCAGTCATTCCAATGCCTTAATCATCCCAGAAGCAGAGGAAAAAAGCTGTCAAAATTAACACGAGCAAAACTCTTTTACATGCTTCGCTGATGTTATTTTGTATTTATACCCATAGCATCTGGGGGACTTAAAATTTGTTTTAATTTTTTTTAAAGTATCCAAAGCAAATGTTTATGTCCCTTCCCTCAAAATAGGCTTTTTTAAATTAATTGTAGGAAAGCTAATTCAAATATTTTTGAATTATTTTTGAATTGTGGGTTTGTGTTGTGTTGTAAGCAATGGGTGTAGTTAGAAGTGGAAGTACAAAACATACACCCCGCCTCTAATACTGGGTCATATTACATATTACAAAATAATGTTATCAAATCTTATATTAATTTACAGCGGCGACGGACAGGGGGACAGGAGGGGAGGGGCCAGGGGCTAGCCTCCCTGGCCGGGAGCTTATGGGCTGGGTAGGCCATAGTTTGCCCACATCTGGTATAGTCACTCTGGCGCAAGTTTCCCTAGTTTAGACAAACCCTAAGAAAAAGCATAATTCAAAAGAAGAAAACAAGTTATCAAAATATCAATGATACATACAATGTTGAAATAAACGTTTACTGTACATTTCTCTCCAATGAGAATAAGGGAATGGATCAGGACCTGCTAAGCATCAAATTTTGTGGATCCATAAAATATGATATTATGGAAGGAGAGACTAAACAATGGTGTGATGTGATAGGAAAGTTTTATGAGCCTAAGTTTGGATGGCAGCATTACTCACAAAGGTGAACAAATTACACGCCAATAATATTTATGCTACACCCTCACATTTTACAGAAAAAAAACATTAACTTTTAGAGAGTTTTAAACTAATGTATTGGTTTTGTTTTTCATATCCCTCTACTTGTAAAGCCCAGCTCCCGCAGCACCGAATTCAACTATACAGGCTTCAGATGGAGAGAGAAATTCTAACTAATAGATTTTGGAAGATCTAAAATTATTTAAAATCACTTTTCCATATATAACATCTGATATCAAATGATCTATTGGAGCTCAAATAACCGCTGTATTCCATGGGAAAAGGATGGCAGAAGGTGATTTCAAGTTCTCCATTGTGAATAAGCTTTCAATTCCAGTATTTATGATTCGCAAGATATTGAATAATAAGCTATCACTAGCCCAGGATTAAGTATGGGCAAAAGAGAGAAAAATTTTTGTTTGTGATTGTTTTACAATAACAGCTCCTTCAACTGCTCAGGACTTTGAAATATTAGAAGCCAGAGTACAGGTGAGGAAGTCAAAAGACCATGATAAAAATTGATTTACCACATTATTCTGCAGGTTATGAGAGGGTTCTATCACTTATGTCAGTGGTATCACAACCACATGGGTGATATAAATATAAAGTTTATATATACACATTTTTAAAAAACACAAACTATACATATACACCCCACTGGCATCCAACAAAAGTTCAAAAGCATAGCTCAACATCTTTCCAATACTTCTGCATGCTGGACAAAACATTTTAATGTCATCACTAGAGCTATCGATTAATTGCAGTTAACTTGCAATTAACTCAAAAAATTAATCGTGATTAATCCCAATTTTAATCGCACAATAGAATACCAATTGAAATGTATTAAATATTTTGGATGTTTTTCTACATTTTCATATATATTGTATTCTGTGTTGTAATTGACAGGTTTCAGAGTATCAGTCATGTTAGTCTGTATTTGCAAAAAGAAAAGGAGCACTTGTGGCACCTTAGAGACTAACCAATTTATTTGAGCATAAGCTTTCGTGAGCTACAGCTCACTTCATCGGATGCATCACAAAAGCTTATGCTCAAATAAATTGGTTAGTCTCTAAGGTGCCACAAGTACTCCTTTTCTTTTTGTGTTGTAATTGAAATCAAAGTGTATATTATTTTTGATTACAAATATCTGCACTGTAAAAATGATCAACATAAGAAATAGTATTTTTCAATTCACCTCATACAAATACTGTAGTGCAATCTCTTTATTGTGAAAGTGCAATTTACAAATGTAGATTTTTGTTTGTTTGTTTGTTACATAACTGCAATCAAAATCAAAACAATGTAAAACTTCAGAGCCTACAAATCCACACAGTCCTACTTCTTGTTCAGCCAATTGCTAAGACAAACAAGTTTGTTTACACTTATGGGAGACAATGCTGCCCTCTTCTTATTTACAATGTCACCAGAAAGTAAGAACAGGCATTTGCATGGCACTTTTGTAGCCGGCATTGCAAGGTATTTATGTGCCAGATTTGCTAAACATTCGTATGTCCCTTCATGCTTCGGCCACCATTCCATACTCCTGAGGGCATTCTACACCAAAAAATTTAAAATTCTGCGCACAATATTTTAAAATTCTGCCAGTTTTATTTGTCAATAAATAAATACAGGGGCTCCAGCATGGCAGTGGGGAGCACAGGCCATTGGCTGCATGAAGCTCGGAGACCACCCTGCAGCCTCCCCACCCCCACCCCTGGGACACGGACTAAGTGGTGAGGCTGCACCTGACATTGCCCCAGCACAAGACCAGGGCCTGCCCCAGAAACAGTCTGGGGCCCTGCCTTGCCCCTCTGTGCCAGGCACACCAGGTGTGGGGCAGGCAGGCTCAACCAGGCAGGATCCAAGTGTGAAGGGGCTCAGTGTGGGGGGATACAAGTGTGGGGTGAGAGAGTTCTGTGTGGGACAGTCTGGATGCAGGCAGATTGTGGAGGGATCTGGATGCATAGAGGCTTGTTGAGGGGGTTCCAGATTCAGGGACAATGGGACTCTACAGCAGCTTCCAGGTGAAGGGGGTTGGAACTCAGCGGGGGAGTCTAGATGCAAGGGGAGTGTGGTGGGGTGGGGTGGGGGTCTGGGTGCAGTTAGTTGGGGATCAGTGACATGGATGTCTAGATGTGGGGTCTCTGGATGGGGGGGGGGTGAGGCTCATCAGGGTGGGGGTTTGAGTGCCGGGAGCAGAGTGGCAGTGGTCTGGGCTGCAGGGGTGGGGGTCAGGAGGCAGGGTGGCTCCAGATGCAGGGGTTGAGGTTCAGTGGGCAGGGTTCAGGTATGGAGTGCTAGGGGTGTTCTGGGTGTATGGGGTGAGGGTTGGCAGGAGTGTCTGGGTATGGAAGGTCTGGCTGCATGGGGATTGAGAGGATGGGGGGAGCATCTTCCCATACAGTGACCTCTCCCTCCACAGCTGAGGAGTGATGGGGGCAGGAAGCAGGGGAGGATGCTGAACTTCCTGCAGTTGGGGGAGGTTTCTGGGTGTGGGTCTGACACAGACCCAGCCACTCCTTGCAACGGAAGAGTAAGTCCCATCCCCTCCTGACTCCAGCCCAGCCAGAATCATAGAATATCAGGGTTGAAGGAACCTCTGGAGGTCATCTAGTCCAACCCCCTGCTCAAAGCAGGACCCATCCCCAGTTTTTGCCCCAGATCCCTAAATGGCCCCCTCAAGGATTGAACTCACAACCCTGGGTTTAGCAGGCCAATGCTCAAACCACTGAGCTATCCCTCCCCCCAGGACTAGCAGCTGATCCCAGCTCAGGGTAGGAGACACTGGTTAGGGTGTCTCCAGCCCTGTGGTGATTTACCTCTCTGTTGGTTACTCCGGGTGCCTGAAACAATGTACCTGAGCTGCTAGGGAGTGGTGTGTGACTGCTCTTGCAGCTTCCCTTTGCTTCCCTGACAGAAAGTCATTTTTCTGTGGGGAAGCCTAGAAATTTGCAGGGGACATCAATTCTGTGCAGAGTAATTTCAGAGGAAATGCTTCCATGCTGATGACGCTCGTTAAAAAAATAACGCATTAATTAAATTTGTGACTGAACTCATTGGGGGAGAATTGTATGTCCCCATATTCTCCCATATATTTCATTTTATTGTAGCCTCGGATGATGACCTAGCACATGTTCATTTTAAAAAAACTTTCACTGCAGATCTGACAAAACGCAAAGAAGGTACCAATATGATATTTCTAAAGATAGCTACAGCACTCAACCCAAGGTTTAAAAATCTGAAGAGCCTTCCAAAATCTGAGAGGGATGAGGTGTGGAGCCTGCTTTCAGAAGTCTTAAAAGAGCAATACTCCGATGCGGAAACTACAGAACCTGAACCACAAAAAAAGAAAATCAACCTTCTGCTGGTGGCATCTGACTCAGATAATGAAAATGAACATGCGTCAGTCCGCATTGCTTGGGATTGATATTGAGCAGAACCCATCATCATGGACGCATGTCCCCTGGAATGGTGGTTGAAGCATGAAGGGACATATGAATCTTTACCGCATCTGTCACATAAATATCTTGCAACGCCAGCTACAACAGTGTCATGAGAACACCTGTTCTCACTTTTAGGTGACATTGTAAACAAGAAGCGGGCAGCATTATCTCCAGCAAACGTAAACAAGCTTGTTTGTCTGAGCAATTGGCTGAACAAGAAGTAGGACAGAGGACTTAAAGGCTCTAAAATTTTACATTGTTTATTTTTGAATGTAGGTTTTTTGGACATAATGCTGCATTTGTACGTTCAACTTTCATGATAAAGAGATTGCACTACAGTACTGTATTAGGTGAACTGAAAAATACTATTTTGTATTTTTACAGTGCAAATACTTGTAATCAAAAATAAATATAAAGTGTGCACTGTACACTTGGCATTCTGTGTTGTTATTGAAATCAATATATTTGAAAATGTAGAAAACATCCAAAAATATTTAAATAAATGGTATTCTATTATTAACAGTGCAATTAATCGCGATAAATATTTTTAATTGTGATTAATTTTTTTAATCACTTGACAGCCCTAGTCATCATCATCACACAAGCTGCTGTGAGTTACATAATAAAATGATTACCTCTTTCGTCTTCAGATCCTAGAGTTTCTTTGCAGGATGCCATCACATCTGAACAGGAAGTGGAAATCCTCTTCTCTGAGTAAGGCTTCCTCGAACTGTCTTGAGAACTGGCAGGTTCATTAAAGATGTCCTGTGTGGAGCTAGAATCAGAGAGCACCACTGCTGTGCTGTCCTGACTCCTTTCTGCAAAAAAAGGAGAACGAGGTAAAGAATGAATGTGCTACTTCATCCACACCACAGGAGACATTAGGACCAAACAGACCTCCATCTTAAACCATGCGTTAGTGCTTTCTCCTCAATCTAAGTAGCATAATGATTTCAACCATTTTGTAAACTTTCTCTATTGTAACACATGGACCTATGCCAACCAATGTGCCTATTGTCTAAAAGATAAATTTATTTTCTTGTAATCTGTCTTCTACAATTTATTGCTATGTTCATCTCCTCACCTGTTTTTTCCAAGAACTGAATATGTAATTGTTTTCTTTCATAAGCAGTTGTTAAGTATTCATGTAGATTTCATTTTTCGAATGATTTCCTGGGATATCTCAGCACGTTAGAAACCTCGTACAAGGGAGTTGATGCATAACCCTGATAAGCAGTCACCTTTAGGACAGAATGTAGCCAACTCTTTACACTCATAACATTCAGCAGTTTTATTGTGCCACTTGTGGCATCTCAAAAGGAAGGTGGGATAACTTTGGTACACTAGGTAAAAATCTGAGTCCACCAGAACTCATTTGCTAGGGAAAGACCTTGAACATCAAGATTTCTAAGAATTTTTGGAAGCAGTTCTTGCAAAGGATAGAAGATCAATGTAATTAGAGATGCAAAAGACCTAACAGAATGATCACTGACATCATCCACTTGACAAGAGTTTGATACAGTCCATGGAACGGTCATCTGCTTAGCATCTTGCTAAGATTTCGGTTTGAGATAGACATCAAGATTCCTGGACTTCAGGCTAGCAGCAAACCTTAATTAGTAATGAAAGAGGTGCAGGGGCTCAAGCAATTTTTTTACTTTGATAACTGATGTGGCAAACCCAAGGGAGCCAGGGCTATGAACTGCCAAGACTAGAGGTGCCAGGGCTCAGCCCTGGTAAGCCCTTGCACAAATAAAGCAATGGCTAGCAGATAGAAGTGTGAGGGAAGTGATTCAGTTTTGGTGGGTACAGCTGATTAGAGTAATGTATCGCACCTGTTGACTGCTTTACAGTTTGGAGGGGGTTGTTAGCCCTTTCAGCCATAGTTGTTTCAGCACATGAAACAGTTGTAAAAGGTGGTGATTACAGTGGGATAAAAACTGTACCCTAGAATAAAGGAACAAGTGAAAACTTCTCAGATACCTCTGAGACCAGTCTAATATATCCTTAGTCACTATGTCAGGGTTTGGCAGAGACAACCTAGCATATCTTCATGATTGGAACTGGAACAGCCCATCCACGTGCAGGCTCTAAAACTACAACACAACTACAGAAAAAGATACATATTTTCTTCCTCAGATGGGAAAAAACACATTTTTCTACAATTTTCCACCAGCAAAATTCAATATCTGATGTGAAATCCTAGCAGACAGCTCTCTCTCTATATCTAAAGCCCATGGATGAATTTAGTCCCTTTACCAGGGACAGGATTAGTTCAACTGATAAAAAAGCTGCATACAACTAACGGCACGCAGAAAGGCTGACACGTATCTGACACTGAAGACCAATGCAGTCTCTCTGTATTCTTATTCATGATATGATCAAGAATAAAATGAAAAATGCTCACCAACAGAGAGGTTCAACAGAGAGGAGCTGACAGTATAAATAACTCCTTCCCTTTCTGTACAAATTACACAGTACAAATAGAGAGCTGAGACGCTCCTTATGGATTTGTCTTAACCAGATAAACCCTCTCCCCAGACCTCAACTTATAGTACAGGTATTACTAGTTTTGATTCCAGAAAGATTATAATGCAATTTGATTCAATCTACGGGTTTTTCATTTGGCACATGAAGAAAACCTGTCTATCCAGTGAATAGGTCCTATGAAACTGCACCTGGAAAAAGGAACTGCGGGAGGGCATTCCTGGCTTCCTAATAGAAAGTTTTACAGTTTGTTAGTGATGACAGACTTTATATAGAAATGATATCATTACAAAAGAATGGGAGAGGAAAGATTCTGAACGGAGGTCAGTCAAACTTTCATGACTCATTTGTAGAGCTTTAAAAATGTTCTTTGATATATGTGGATATAGCTGAACGCCTGGTCGGTGTCAGGGGGGAAAGAAGTTATGTTTTAAACTTCCAAGGTTTGGAAATTGATTGCAAAGTTTTGGGGGATAAAATAAAAGATATTTTCTCTTGTCCACAGTGCTTCTTAGCAGTTTTGTAACATCCAGAAAGACTGGTTGAATGACAGCACCAACAACAAAAACCCTGATATAGACAACCAACACACTCCACATTTACAGCAATTCATCTGACAGATTTTTTTTTTAAATGGTAGAAACTCAGGCATCTGCTTCAGAAGCAGGTTAGAGGTTGAGTTAGAAGACTGAAGATGCAAAAATACAGCAGTTGCGAGACTATAAATGTTTCATTATCCCATAAGCACTGAAGTTAGTTTTGATGTTCAGCCTGTGACAGATAAAAAGTCAAAATGTTGGAATGGGAATCAAGAATGGCTGGTATACAGTGAGTTTGTGAGGGCTACATCAGTTACTAGGAAATTAACTAACCTCTCTCAGCATAAAAAATGATGCTCAGATGCTCTGAGCCAGCATGTTATATTTCAAATACCCGCTTATCAATGAAGTTTTTCATCCCAAGGGAGCAAACGTGAAGTCTTCCTTTTCAAATCCTAACTAGCAATCCCAGCTTGAAGTTTCTGCTAAAAAGAAGTGTACATATGTAGGTATGCATGAGTGTATGTGCCACTCTCTCTTTGGGCTATTCCTACACTAGCTAGACAGATACCCAATATTTCAACCACATCATCATCTAACCCTGCTCTGAGCACACAACATAGTGGTAAAAACACAAACATCCATCCAATGACTCTCAACATTGCTTCTGCTGATGGAGCTGAGATGGTGGGCTGCAACAATAGAAATTTTTTCAGAAGTAAAGCAAGTGTAGACCAAGCTTCTTTTTTGGGGGGAGAGGGGGGGAAGGGGAGAAAGAGGATGTTTTGTACTGTTGCATCTAAGACATTTTTAATGATTTCTTCTGAGTCAACTTCCTCATTTTCAGTGTACATTTCCAAAAAATGTTTAGAAAGATTGGCACTTGATTTTTTTAATATTTAAATAAATCAAGACTGCTAAGTAGAAGATATGGGTAAATATGGTGTCATCATTTCTTTTTCATGGGCTCCAAAGCAACCACAGAAGAGAGGGTTACTGTGTAGAGGGCATGTGAGCATGGCTATTTTCCTTCACTTGCTTTGACCATTAATATATTACATGGTGGTGTGCATTACTTCGGAGTACACACCAAGGTGACACTAGGATAAGATAAGGGGTGGTCTGAATAGAAATGAAAAAACTTACATATTCAATGCACTCCACCCCCAGCTGCTATTGAAATTCAGCATAAAAGTTGTAAAATGAGAGTCTGAGATTATTAGGTTGTTGCCAGGATTCAACTAATAGTAATTCAGAGGCTGGGAAGTGCTAATATTCACACATTACAGATATTCTCTGCTCAAAATACCTTAAAACATATACGTTAGTGCATCAAGATTCAGACGCCATCTGAAGAAGTTCCTAAACTGGACACACTTTGAACCTGCACTGCAAATAACAATGGGAACAAGAGCGAGGGGTTCCAAAATTAGGCCTCTCCAAAGACACTACATTAGTTACGAATAAAAGGACTCCAGACTTAGAGTTCTTCTGGACAGTGTGTTGTGAGTCATGATGTAAGTGAACTACCTTAGCAGTAATTAAAATCTGTAGGACAGTGCTATGGAAACAGGCATGCATTACTGATAGGAGAAACCATGAAACTAGACAACTCAGCACTGACTGTATGGATAATTTTGGGAAGGGGGAGTCTTCCAGGAATCCCCATTTCCCCCCACTTCCTTTTACTTCTTTACCTACCCTCAAATGCCTCCTATTGCTGCAACTGTCCCACTGTCAAGAAGGGCTGTACATGGCTCTCTTTGCAGCCTATCAGTGTCACTCCTCTAATCAAGCAGAGATGACTGCTAGAGAGCAACACCAGGAACTCTCTCCCCCCCAGAAAAGACGAGCGAATCACTTTCTCAGTTCTCCCATGCCAGGAACAATTTCAGGTTCTGGACTGTGATCCTTCCATGAGAGTTTACTGTGATGTCAGACTGCCAGACTAGCCATCTGCATGGTTCAGTTTGAGAGTGTGAGCAGGAGCCCAGAGAGAGAGACTGGTGTCAAGACTATATTAGCTTTGATTATTAAGAAATAATTAAAACATATACAGTGCTTTACGTTTATCTAGAAATTTACAAACATTCCCTGCCAAAAAAGTCTTAAGAGCTAAGAAAGAAAAAAGGTAACATATGGCCTAGTAGTTTAGGAAAGGGGATTACTATTAAGGGTTGGAAAGACCCCTGAAAGCTTAGACTAGAAGATCTTCAGAGCAGGATTTGTACATTCCTGTATGTTTGTACAGTACCTAATACATTTTTGGCACAACTGTAATAACAATACATGAGCTTTAAAATGCAGTTTTATTCTGAGAAATGACTAGAGCTGACTGAAAAGTTTCAGGATTTTTCTGATAGGAAGGGATACATTTTTCATGAATATTTTTTCCATTTCTCAAACAACTTTAGAAGTGACTATGTAAAGCATATGTGGCATTGTAAAGCTACTTCTTTATTGTTCCAATAACTTCTATATCAAATGTGCTCAGTTTACAAGCAAAGGCATGCTGTCTGACTGCCAGTCCCGCAACCTCAGCCTAGAATCTGCGAATCAAGCTGTGTTCTTTCTATTTCATCCACCAGCACCAGCGGTGAAGGTCCCAAATTAAGCACTCTTGACACCTATAGAACTCCAAATTATGCTTTCAGCAACACTTGCACAAACTCAATGTGAGAGATTCTCTCCTTTGCTACAGTCAATGTACACACAATTGTGTAGTCCCCACTGTAAGGCCTGGTGAAGGGAGTATGCCGAGGATGGGGTCATTATGGGGATTCTATTTAAAGCAGCCCCTGGGGATCCCAATGTTATCCTACAGGACCATTACAGTCCTCTCAGCAGCCCAGAATTGGAGGATGAAAAGGTGGGGTAAAGTCACCTTTGCCCTCCCACTTCCAAGGTTGTGAGTTCTGGGCTGTGCCTCGAAGAGACTTAGCAAAGAATCACACCAAATGCCTTCAATATGTTTGCACAGGTGTAACTGACAGGAAAGAATCAATTTGTTGATGAGCATGCAAAGGAATGGAATCCAACTCACATCCTAACAACTGTAGTGTCTCTGCAGCACTAACAGTAGTACAAGACCATAAAAATTTATAGGGTAAAATTTTAAAAGTCAATGGGGGGTGGGAGAGAAATCACTGCGTCTCAGGTGCCTAAGTCACTTAGGTACTTTAGAAAATCTTACCCATTGTCACTAAACTCAGTAGACATGACAAAGGGAGCAGATCTGCGGAGTATGAAGGTGTCTTTTTACATATTCACCTTTTGGAGTAGAACTGCACTTTAGAGAGGGATTTGAAGGAGGAAAGGGAGTCTAGGTAAACAAGAGGGAGCCAATTCCTGGCATGGGGGTAGTAAAAGTGAAGGTACCAACCTTAGAAAAAAGCGTTTGAAGACATTTAGAGAGTGTGTGCCAGAGGAGGAGAGCAGAAATGTAGAAAGGGGCAAAATAAGTTATTTAAGGATTAGAATTAAGAATTTAAATTGATGGGTTAAGAGAAGAGAGCAAAGGGGAGTGTGAGCGGTGTCCTCTCTTCAGTGGTATGAGAAAAGGAAAGCATAATCAGAACACTTACCAGCTGAAAGGGAGAGATATGCAGCAAGCATCACCCGACTGCCAAATGGTCAAATTTCACCAAATTTAAAAGGCCACCTATTAGAAAAGCGTACTGGGAAAAGGGTAATTCTACACTGAGACATTTCAGGAGTGACGAGGTGAATGAGAAGAAACGTTGAAAGGAACAGAATTTCTGCCTATTTGAGGCAAGATATGTGACAAACACACGCCCAGGTCTTGAAGACTGAAGTTTAAAACGGCTGTGTCTTTTTATTGATATTATGTTTCTATAATAAAAGCTGAGATAAATTTTTGTTATCTACTGCTTGTGGTAATTTAATACATTCTGTTAAAAGAGGGGAGCCTTGTGGTTGGAATCCAGCAGAGGAAGAGAACAATTGCCAATGCGCCATATATTCTGCAGCTCTGGTAAGTACTGCAGAATTGTGCGCACAAATCTAAACTTTATTATAAGAACTCTTTTAAATGTCTAATTCGTACAGTTGGGCAGGAAACATTAAAAATGTGAATCAAGAGCAAGTGAGGGACAGAGAGAAGATTTCAGTTATACAGTAGAAACATCAGAGAGCAAGCAGTGTTTGGTAAAGACCCAGGCCCCAATCCTGCAAACATACATGTATTTAACTTCAAGCTTGTGAACAGTCCCACTAAATTTGACTAAATCCCAATCATAATTACGTGCTTTGTTGAACCAGAGTCCAAAGGAGGAGGCTAAGGAGAGGAAACAGAGAGATGTCCGCCGTGTTGCAAATGAAGAATCCAGGACAATTATTCTTCCATGAAAATCCTCTAATCTCGCAACACTAGAGACATCTTAAAGTGCATAATTTTGGGATATCACACATACCAGAAGGGTTAAGATTTCTGTTTACTATTATCCTCCAGAAACAAAAGAAAAATAATTGGTTGGTTAAGACTAGAAGGATGTAAAAAAGTTAAAATAAAATTTTACCTCAGTAAAAAAGTAATTTTTGTTTCAAAACACAAAAACTAACAAGCCCTTTCCTTTTCCCAAATGTAAAATAACTTCAAATAGGAAAGTTGTAAACTTTGTTTTTTACTTGAAAATATGACCATTTTACAATGAGAGGAACCTCAAACTTTAACAAAAATATGCAATTTTTAAAATTTCATCTGTTTTCAATATGAAAATGGCCATTTCTTAGACATTTTTACAAAAACTCCAAAACTATCTGGGTCACAAAATGAAAAAGAGTATTGAGTGAAAATTTATAAGTGTATTATTTCCACACACCACCAGTTAAAATTAATTTATGTTTTCTCAGAGGACACCGTATATTGCTTAGTGAACACAGCTGTTTAGTAGAGGAATTCAGCAGACCTCAAAGTTGTGTTAAACTTTTACAGTTGACTTCAGATGTACATTTACATATAAAAATAATATTTAAAAATTCTGCTTTGCTCCAGCAAAGAATTCTCTCCTCATATCTTCGGACATTGAGCCCCAGTGTGCAGGAGGGACAAGCAGAAAGGAAAAGTGCCTTTTGTCCTGTTTACATATTGTTACAGAAACATATTTGAATATAGGTCTTGCTAGAAAGATAATTTCAGGATTTGAAAAATTAATGCAGATGGACCCTTTACAGACAAGTTTCAAACTTAGGAATTAACACTGTTCATAGACTGCAAGGAAGGGAAGGGAGGTTTCATAAACACTGCAGTAATTTCCATTCCATTGTATCTGGTGAAGACCCTTTTTAGTCATTCAGGTGGCAGAAGAGAAAGTATTTACCTATGACATTTTAAAGAACTAGAACTTCTATTAGATCTCAGTTCTCTTCTTAAAAGTATGCCAAGGCTAATCTAGTTTCTGATTGACTGAAGTTCACAAGGCTGATCCATAAACCAAAGTAGAATAGTGCTATTCTATAATAGCACAGGAAGCCATTGCCACTCTATTTCACTAATATCCAAATAAAAACACTTGTGTGTGCCTATCAGTTATTTGGAAAAAAAGATGTTTTAATGTAACTTTGAAAAAGGATCAGTGTCTCTCTTTGTCTCAGCACTTCTTTAGGACCAGGAGATCATTATTCTATGTCAACACTCTATTCCATTGATGTGAACTCTTTACATATACCAGTATACATATGGAATATACCTTGTCATCTGAACTGTGGATGTTCACTAGCATGGCAGGAATGAAAAAAGAAGAGGGCAATGGTGTGTAAAAATGTGAGACTGGCCTGAAATAGCAAGTATACAATAGCACTGGACAAGAGGCTACATGCAAAGGCATAAGTATAATGTAGTAAACCTCTTAGAATAGCATGTTGACTGGCAGAATCTGTTTTGCATTATGAAACTGTGAAGGTCCTTGCAAAGGAAGTAGTAAGTAACTGAGAAAAGTAAGAAAGTAAAGCCTTTTTACAGTTGTATTAATGAGGTATTTAGTTTTTATCAATGAAGTTGCTATTCAACTTGATTGACAGATTCCCCACACTCCACCCCATGAAACTCTTTTTTGAGATGAGAGAGAATGGGGAGAAGGTCCTAGGTGTAGCTATATCTGTGGGAAGATACCAGGTTCAAAGAGAAGAAAGGGTAAAACATACAACTTCCTCTTTAGAATACTATCCTGGACATCGGAAGGAAGGGCATGGGTTCTAGTAGTTATAAGATCTTTCAACTGGGGTAGACATTCAGATAGCGGTAGAAAAAGGTGCTAAAACTAAGAGCCTTAAACACAGGTGAGCGGTACACAAAGCTTTTCTGGTATGTGACATATGTATTCCATTTCATTTTAAAGTAAAGAAAAACCTTTGAACAATCATATTTATGGAGTGGCAACTGATGACATTTATCAAAAGTGTCAGACTCAGTCTTTCCCACTCCATAAGGATAGTTGTTCAAAGGCTGTGGTTTCACAGATTTACTGCATGTGGAATATAGTATTTTTACTTACCTTGGCAGTAACTGGAGTTCTTTGAGATATGTGGCCCCTATGTGTATTCCATTTGAGGTATGTGTGCGCTCCATTAGCCTGAAGACCAGAAATTTTTGCTAGCAATGTCCCTTGATCCAGGTCTGCATCCTTCTCCTCATGCTCCAAACTGAGAGCATAAGGGGTGGTGAAAACTTACTACCCCTCCAGTTCCTTCTGTACCACAAATAACCTTTGGAAGTATTTTCAGCAGAGGGGAAGGAGGGCACTGACAGATCCTATGCAAAGAAGGCTGGATCTTGCTCCTGCCTATTTATTGATATAATAAACTGCTGCCCTGTTGTCTAACATGATCTGAACATGTAGGGTCTGAATAAGTGGTAGAAATCGTGTGAAGGCTTCATGCAGACTGCAGAACTAGGAGGTTGATGTGTAACTGTGATTCTTGTTGGGTACCACTACCCTGTGCTACATGTTCATTCAGATGGCCTCCCCAGCCTAGTACGGAGGTGTCTGTGACCCATCTTTTCATGGGTTGGGGAGGGACGAAGAGACCCCACTACCACACACACACAGTTAATCTGTTTTCCTACCAGATAAGCTAAGTCAGAACACTGTGGGGACATGAGACTGCTTTGTCCACAACCACACATGTAGATATCAGAGATGAAGTCTCAAAGAGTGTCACATACATATAAGAGGACATGTGATGTAGGAGGAAGAGACAGCATCATACTGTTGTCTGAGGGCACAGTTGAAGCTGATGATGAGCTCCTTCATAGCTTGGAATCTGTCCAGAGGCAGGTATACTTTGGCTCTGATCGAATCCAGGGTTGTTCTAATAAAATGTATAATCTGCACAGGAGCTAAAATGGACTTTTCTTTATTTACTTGGAGTCCTAATGAACATAGGACTTGGACTAAAGATAGGACTGCCCTCTGAACGTCTCGGTACAGCTTCCCCAGGAGTCGCCAGCACTTCAAGGTACCGGAATAATAGCGGCGTGCCCTGATCATTCAAAAGTGCTGCCACTACCAGTGTCACCTTTGTGAACACTCATCGCACCATCAAAAGACAGAAGGGGATCACGCCGTATTGGTAATGGTCCAAACAGAGGGTGCACTGAAGGAACCTCCTGTGTGCTAGGTGGATGTTGGTGTGGAAATAAGCATTCTTTAAATCAGGAGCTGTGAACCAGTCGCGTTTGTTTAGAGAGGGAAATATAGAGGCCAGGGTGATCATCTGAACCACAGGAGGCAGATGAAGGCATTCAGCTGTCTGAAATCTAGTATGGGCCTCCAGCCTACTTTCTTCTTGAGGATTCTTTTTCTTTTGTATGTCAACCTGAAAAGCAACATTAAAAGGTCAACATCCAAGTCTGTCATTTGCTCTGTGGCTTCAGGTGACCTGGAATAAATCAAGGCTTTCCCTTCAGAGAAAGATCTTAGAGGGCAGTGGTTCACTAGTTTGTTCCCTGGTTTGGCTGTCTTCTCCACATTCACATATCAGGCTATACTTCATTTTCCATTTGAGTAGTGGTAATTACAAACATCTGTTTGAAATTCTGATGTGGTCTGCTGTGATCCAAAGCTTTTGTGCCATGGTGAAGCTAGATGGCTGGTCTATAGGATCTGTGATCAGGCCTTGATTCTTTACCTCCATTACTTTCCCCAAAGCCTCTGCACCACTTGGTTTTTGCTGATAGTCCCAAGGTTTTGAGAGCTTGGCAACTAACCAGAAAAGATTCCTGGACCAAAGGCAGCATTTTGGAGGAGTTTTGAGATCACCATAGATGAGTTTGTTATTGCATGATTGTACCCTTGTATTACTGCTGCTTCTCTTCAGTAGTAATAGTAAAATATGGGTGAAGACAGGAAGCCAGATATTCAACTGCCGAGAAAGCAAAATTACTCAAGATTGTAACTCTTTGCAATCAGCTTTCTATTTAACTAAGCGATTTCACACAACGGGGTGATTGGGCAACAAAATGGCAGATGAAATTCAATGTTGCTAAATGCAAAGTAATGCTCACTGAAAAACATAATCCCAATTATACATACAGAATGATGGGGTCTAAATTAGCTATTACCACTCAAGAAAGAGATCTTGGTGTCATCGTGGATAGTTCTCCTAGAACATTTGCTGTATGTGCAGAAGCAGTCAAACAAACAAACAAAACAAAACAAAACAAACACCAAAATGAACAGAATGTTAGGATCCCATAGGAAAGAGTTAGGTAATACGATGGAAAAGTTCATAATTCCCCTATATAAATCCACAGTGTATGCCCACACCTTGAATAATGTTTGCAGTTCTGTTTGCTGCCCCATCTCAAAAAAATAGATTAGAATTGGAAAAAGTACAGAGAAGGGCAACAAAAATGATCAGGAGTATGGAACAGCTTCCATATGAGGAGAGATTAAAAACACTGGAACTGTTCATCTTAGAAGAGAGACAACGACTAAGGGGGAATATATTAGAGGTCTATAAAATCATTAATAGTATGAACAAATTGAATAAGGAAGCGTTATTTAACTCTTCATGTAACAAAAGAACCGGGTTGACCCAATGAAATTAATAGGCAGCAGGTTTAAAATAAATATAATGAAGTACTTCTTCATTGAATCTACATTCAACCCGTGGAGAACTCATTGCCAGGGAATGCTATGAAAGTCAAACGAATAACTGTTCAAAAGAGAATTAGATAAGTTCATGAGGATAGGTCCATCAGTGGCTATTAGCTAAGATGATTAGGGATGCAACCCCATGCTGTGGGTTTCCCTAAGCCTCTGACAACCAGGAGCTGGGACTGGATGACAGGGAATGGATCACTTGGTAACTGCCCTGTTCTGTTCATTCCCTCTGAAGCATCCGGCACCGGCCACTGCTGGAAGACAGGACACTGGGCTAGATGGACCATAGGTCTGACCCAGTACGTCGTTCTTATGTTCTTAAGATGGAGACCAAGGTGGCTGTCTACAAAGTGTGAGCATCTGTTCCCCAACTGGTCCAAACTAGTTTGTGGATTATATTGTTCCTAGTTTTTAATCTTGGTATATTCATCTTGGAGAAAAGGAAATATCTTGAGTAGAATATTTTCCCTTGTGCTGAAGCAGTATCAGTTCCATGGCTTACAGATGGAGCAGGACTCTACTTCCTTTCTGAGCATCTTCTTCTGAGAGGGGTCACTGAAGAGGGACATGGAAGGGGATTCTGAAGGGAGAACAGACAGGAACTCTGTCATATCACTAGTAGTGATAACCTCTAGAACCCATCTGTTTGACGTTATTCGGTGCCATGCTGAGAAAAAGTGAACTAGATGACCTTCAAATAGGGTGCAGGAGTCCTGTGTATGTGTCAGAGGCCTGATTCTTGGCTTCTGAAAGCCCCATGAAAAGGATTTCCTGGTGGGAGGCTAGGGCTGGAAGGAGAATGAAGAGGAGAAGTTCTGCTTACTGGGTTGTAATCTTTGGTGTTTGCTAGGAACTCATAAATCCTTTGATGGTAGAATGGTTATGGGGCTGGACGCTGCCTGTAAGACTGAGGTTTAAGATACTTCCTCTGTGGCCCCAGGGTATAGATACCCAGAGGGTGAAGAATTGCTCAAGGGTCTTTAAGGGTATGTAACAAATTTATCTTTTTTCATGCTGAATGGGTTATTTCTCTCAAGAGGCAGATCCAGAGGCACAGTAGATTGGACTTCTTTGGTAAATATGGAGGATTGGAGCCATGAATCCCTTCTCATAATTATAGATGCTGCCATTGACTAGGAGGCTAATTAATTAATACAACCATATTTCAACTTTAAAGCTTGGTTCTATTTCACTAAATGAAACTGTACACTCACCAAAGTGAAGTTCTTTCTTCAAAAGAGGTCTACACATTTGGCCTCCTTACCTGTGGGTGTAAATCTGGTTTGATGCTGCTTGTCACTTTTGGTGGCAGCCTGCAACACTACAGAGTTCGGAGTATGAAAAGTAAGTAAGTATTCCATCTCTTTCAATGGTACAAAATATTTCTTCTCTGCTCTTTTCAGAATGACAGCACAAGTAGCTGGAGTATTCCAGACCATTCTGGTTGGTTCTAAAATGGCTTCATTAATAGGCAGTGCCTCCTTCCTCGGACCAGCTCTTTGGAAGATATCTATCAGCTCATGAGTGATGTCCTGCATTTTATGCAGAGGTATCTGCAGCGTGTCTGCAATTCTCCCAAGGTGGTCTTGGAACTGCCTATAGTCAGGTGGTGATGGTGATTGTGTGATCACCTCATCTGATGAGGACAATGATAATCATCCCACCAGGGTGAATGATTCCAGCTATATGGGTTTCTCCTCTTCTTCAGAGTGTTCCTGATTAAGTTGAGGTTCTTTCCCAGGTGGCAATCCTGCCTTGCCTCTCATTGAGATCTCAAAAATTTGGGAGTCACAAAGACGGATCTCAGGGACACTAATAAGGCTAGTGCGAGGGATAATAGAGGTAATGGGGTGGATTCCAGAGAGGAGGGTACCATTGGTCCTGAGGTGGGCAGTCCTTCCTATGAGAATATGAAGGCACCCATGATATTTTGGAGACTCTGTCAGGGCTGACTTCCTGCCTCCTTAAAGCTGGTGAAGCTCTCCCGCTAATTCTAGACTAAGTGGAAGAAAATAAGGCCTCTATGTTGATGGGTGGCGCCATCAGTACCAGGTCTCATTATGTATTGGTTGGCTGATAGTACAGGAGAGTGGTGAAGTGATGGTGTCAGGAGGTCCGTGGTTAGGACCGGATCTGACAGTATCAGCGATTCCAGATCTGCAAAGATAGTAAGGTCCTCCGGGATAGAGTATCTAGTCTGTTGATGGAGAGTGGACCCAGTTTCTGTCCCTTAGCAGTGCTGGTTTCAGAAGGACAGTGGTTTTCAGTAACAATGATTTCTTATCTCTTCATGCTGGTACCATCAGTGTAGGATGTGTCCATGTTCTTCTTTCCATTGTCACTACCAGAGATAGGTCTGTCCCTTTGGCTATCAACTGTTTTGGGGGACTCTTGATTCTCCCTGTCAAGGAACCAGTACCATGCTCCTTAGGAGTTCCAGACACATCCATATCAAGGTGTGGGGTCTTACTGACCTAGAAGTTGTCAGCAAGGAGGTCTTCTTTTTCGGTGAGGACTTGGCAAGAGATTTCGCACGTGTCTTGTGAGAGTGTTTGCTTTTACCCTCCTCATGTCTCTGTTTGGAAGAGTCCTTAACTCTGCCCTGAGCAGCCCTGGAGGCGGAGACCACCATGATCAAAGGGGTGCTTCTCAATGCTTCTGTCTGATGTGCAGAAGAGTGTGATGGGCCAGAATAAGACTGAAGTCTCACACAATTGTCCATCAGGAATCTTGAAAGCCTGAATTCATGAGACTGATGGGTTCAGCAAGGAAAGCAAGGGCAGATACTACACTTAGAAGGATTATGAGCTTCCCCAAGGCAATAGAGGCATGCAGTGTGGAAGTCGGTGACCAGGAAGACCCAGGGATAGGACTTGCACACCCTGGGATCTTGGGCATACAGGGCACCCCCATATGGGGGGAGAGGTGTTTGTGTGGGGGTGCCCCCAGACCTCTGAACTACTTTAACTACACTATCTAAAACTGCTAAAACTTAACAGTATCTGATTTTTTTTGAACAGGAACACTAGCTAAAGCTACGGACACTAGAGAAGTTCTGTCTCAGACCACATGCAGTAGAAAGGAACTGGAAAAGTGGTAGGTCTGCACCACCCCTTATGCCCTTGGTTCAGAGTGGGAGGAGGAGAAAGGCGCAGCACAAGCAAAAAATCTGCCCATCTCAGGTGCATGGAACACATATGCACCTCGACTGGAATACACTTAGTGACCATCACTCAAAGAACTCTAGCTTACACACACGTTTATCTTCAATGGTATGCAGTCGAAACATTTGGGATTACTTGGCCTCATACCACTGTGATTCTTGAAATAGACCCCAGCCATAATAGTTGACACTACACAAATCTGGAATCAAAATGCACTTTCATGTAATTAATTTTTTTTTTTTTTTTAAAAGAAAAAGATAAAAAGTTGAGTTTTGCACTGGAGCAGCTTCACCACTTGAGGCAGAGTGTCTCTCTCCATGTACAGAAGGGACTTCCCTTACAAAATGAGTCAAAGATGTAATCCTGGATTGGGTCTAGTTTCATCAAATCATTAGATACATGTTAGTAACTAGTAACTCTAACAACTGCTATACTTCTACCATCAACAATCTCAGAGCACAGAGGCTCATCAACATTCCATTTATCTGGTCAGGTTCTTCTTATAAATTTTTATACTGAATATCAATTTCAGATTTTTTCCTCATTCAACCCCATTAAAATAGGGGCGCTAAATAGATTAAATTACAGAAAGGATAAAAAAGCAGGATAATAGCAATTGCCATCCTGGATCCATTAGTCCAATGTCCTGTCTCCAAGAGCATCCAGTTCCAGATGCCACAGAGGCAGGTGCAAATCACAACAGTAGTCAAATGTACAATTATCTCCCGCCATGAAGGTTTCATTCTAATCTCTAATAGTGAGAGATTGGTTTAAACTCTGATGCATGAGGATTTTGTATCCCTTCCAAAACTCTGTTTGTATTAACTGTTATAACTCTGGATATTCTGGTTATCCATCTAAATGTCCGCTCTCTTTGAGTCTCACTAAATTCTTGGCACCAGTGACAAGTTGATGCACAATATCCTCATGGATCACCTTTGACTCATCAATATCTTGAGAATCCCACTCTCACAGAAACTGCACACCTCTACATCATTTGCAGAATCACAGGACCAGCGGATTATGAAGTGGGACTCCTCCCACAGCACGAAGCAAGTAGCCTTTCCCAGTGAGCTTAACATGCAGTTTTTGCCAATTATTGAAGCAAGCCGTGACAGGTAAAAGCAGGAAGAAAATGTCTAGGGAACAGAACTGTATAAAGGTTAGGGGCAGCACGGGCAATATTGGTTGCAAAAGCAGTCAAGCAAAGATAAACATAAAAAAAGGATAATCACATATAATTGAACAGAAGGCAGTAAATGACAAGGGTAAAGACAACAATAATATAATGTTTCAGCATTACAGTAGCAATGGGCATTCCATGCATTTTCTGCACTGTCTCACAACACTTCATTGATAGATACATACATAGCTGAACATCAACATATTCAAAAGACAGATGCCACAGCAAAAGGACAAACTTTTCAGTTCTCTCTCTGGGAACTAGATTTCTTATTTGGATAACTGTTTTTATTTAGATACACCTTTTATTTTTTCTCTTTCTGAATTAACTTCAATATTTAAAACAGGGATTAGCTGAATACATTGAGACTGTAACTGTTGAGAGTCTGTATTTTCTCCCCGTCTCTCTGTGAAGAGCTGCACATATCCACGGCTTAATCACTGTGCATTCAGTAGAAAGTTGGCCCTCTAGCTGGGTAAGTTAATCATAGTGATATCCTAGGTGAGGCAAATGTCCTATTTAATCCCAGACTGCTATTTTAAAATAGTAAACAACAGAGGTCTACATTTGGTTCATCCACTGTTAAATTCAGATTTTTACTCTGTTGGGTTACAAAACCAGCAATGTGAAGGGGAGGGAAAAGGAGAGACTGGGCTAACACAACAAAGGGGAAAAGGAGATGTTGCCTGGTGAATGAGTAAGAAAGAGCACAGAGAAGCAGCCACCTGTTTTGTGCATGCACAACTGCCAGCAAACACTAGCTGCAGCTCAGCTATATTTCTTGCCTCCTGAAGGAAAGATGCAGGTCAGCAGCTGCCATAGGGAGACAGGGCTAGAAATGTATGTACTGTACTGTACAGTAAAGTACTGTACTACTCTACAAGCTTTTATTGCTCTATATTTTCCAGTTTGTCTAAAGCATGATATTCTAAACCAATGCAAAAGGGATTCAAAACGGTCTACACTATAGCAGTCATTTCCAAATTTCGTGTCCATCTTTTCACAGATATAGAAATATGCTGGACAGTTATAGTACAATATGAGAGAGATAAGGTGCAAGCTTGTCTCTCTCACCAACAGAAGTTGGTCCACTAAAATATATGATTTCACGCACCTTATCTCGCCAATATATTGGGACCAAAATGGATACAACTACACTACATAGTACTATATGGACATTACAGCTACATCACCTGAAAATAAATGCTTGCCCTTTACATTTTAGCTGTGTAGAGGTGCACACTTGAGGATTGGAGTCCAGTGATTTTCAGTGAAGGGCTCCTGTCTGTGGATGAACTCACTCTCTCTAGAAGTCAGCCAGTTTGCTGACCTCAGGGTACAGTACAAGATATCTTGGGTAAAGCATTTGTTTGACTATGGACCATTGCTGAGTTATTTACTAAGTTCGCTTTTGGCAATTCAGGCAGAGGGGATTTTTGTGTGGGGGATCTATTGTAGTCACTTACATTATTGTCCTTTATCAGGTGCCATGGTAAAAAGTACATAAAAATACTAAGACAATTAGGGTAGATAACTGAACTGAATTTGGGCCAAACTATTTCATTCACAAACAATGCCAGTGTGGGCCATTTCAACTGGTGTCAGAATAGCAAAAAGTTTCCCCAAAGTAGTAAGTTAAAAAAAAAAAAAAAAGAAAGCAATTGACTATTTTTAGGAACAGTATAATGGAAATGCAGACACCACACTTCTGCGGCAATTAGGTTGCGTTAAAGATGTCAGTAGCACTTTACTTTAAAAAGTACATATTTTAACAAAAGTATTATGCAAATTAATGCAAAGCAATGCAATATTAGTAATACACACACACACAAAGGTGAGTCACTTCTGAGCTTCCCAACCTGTTAGCACTCCTCCATCTGCAACAGCAGCCCTAGGCAAACATTTTAATTTCCTGGGGCTCTTCAGTGTGCTGCTGCTGTAGTTTGGCTTTGCCAGCAATTTATAAGGCATTATGATTGGTGCAGTGCTTTGCAATTCTACCTGTAATAGTCACACTCTACCTTCCAAGAGGTCACCCTAACTTGGCTTCTTCTACAAATTGACAATCTCTATAGCTGTGACAACAGCTATGCTATGCCAGGCTTGCAGCTCCTATAATTGCTGCTTCAGCCCTGATGGATATAGCAGCTCCTTAGCTTGCACCTTTTGGTTTTGCTAAGTAGCCCACCTTCCTCCCATCAGGAAATTAGTATGCCATCACCCATTATACCTTCTTGTGAGTGAATGCACTCATGACATGAACTGCAACAACTCATTTGTCTCCACAAAACATTTCAGCAAGCTGTAGGGCCTATGCATATGAAGTCTGACAGAGAATTGGATCGCACAGTGCATATTATTTTAGGATACTTTTTAATTTTTTTTACATTTTTCGTTTGCAATGTCAGTCTCCACAACGAGTGGGGGGAAAAAAGCAGGTCATGACTGGCCCCACATCCAAGTAACAGCAGAATTATTCGAGAAGAATCTTTGACTAACAGGGCAAAAACTATCTGCTAATGAATGTGGCTGACAACAGAGAAGTAAATAATGTACCTGCCAACAAATAGAGGTGACTGTCCAATGATTTCCAAAGCATACTAGCTACATAAAGAAACTTCTTGCTTTCCAGGCACATCCTGTATGAGTCTGATCTGATCCAAAGCTCACTGAAGTCAATGCAAAGACTCCCATTGATTTTAATAGGCTTTGGATCAGGCCCTAAATCTTTATCCCTATTCTCTCTCTCATTTATATTTTACCTATACACACACACACACACACACAACTGGTAGAGAAAGGACACAGAGCAGCTAAAGCAGTATAAGTGCCTACCTATATACAACTCATTCACACTAATGTGCGTGTGTATGTACATACATATTACACACACACACACACACACTCTCTGTCCGTCTCTCTGTTAAAACCGTGAATGAATTACTGCATACTGAAATGAAGGTTTGGATAAAACAAACTTTTAAATATTCAGGTTAGTGAAGGAAATGCAAAAACCCTCTGCTGGTTTTAATCGAGAAGTTATTTATTAGTAGGGAAGAAAAGCAAACAAATACACCTTGTCGGGTACTGGACATTTAGCTACTAGTTTCAAAATTAGGTCACATTTTTATGGTTTAAATATTTTTGAAATGTTGACAGGCATGGAAGCAGCCCACCCAAAAGAAATAAGTTCAGATCAGGAAGAGCAGTTCCTCAAGGAGGATGCTGTAATCCATCAACATTCACCTGCAGAAGCACTCTGCAGAATATGTACTTTATTCATGAATGTTGGTAGCCACAAATCTAGAGGGACAGATAGCTAAGCTGGTCACCAGTGTGGTGATGTTGAAACAAAATTGCCTGCCAAAAGATAGTGTCAGGTTTCCTAAATAGTAGATTTCTATTAATTTGTATTGCAACGACACCACTACACTGCCCTACTACTTTTCTTTCTAAACCAATCAGCTGTTATTTTATGATCCACAGAAATGTGCTGCTAGCCAGTTGTTGTAAATAATAAAGAAAAAATTAAAAGATGAAGTCTATTAGACCACCATGCAAATCACCTTGTGCTGATAAGCAATATATTCAGACAGTCGCCACCTGCCTCATTCCAAATGGGATAAACTCTGGTGAGATTTTTTTGGATGGAACATCACAAAAAGTTAACTGAACTGCTCAGATTCTCACCAAGTCAAGGAAGCACTGAAATGGTACAACCTCAGGTATCAATTAAACCCAAGTCTTTCCTCATAAGCTCAAGTAGTACATGATTGGCTCTAGAGATATGCCACATTACTGAAGGACCATTTAATAGCCACATACTCCATCCCACTCCCATTCCCATTTAGTTTGGGTGGGAGGTGACGACCTTGAATGTTTTATTTAAAGCTCTGACCACTGTGAATTTATGAAGTTAATGAGCAGCAATATTGCCCGTGTTACCACAGACCCATCACCCTCCTTGAAATGAGCAGATTGATCTTCCCAGGTCAAGCCCCCCATGATTAAAGCACCTCCCTGTGCTGGCAGTATTGAGAACAGGGACTGTACCATCCGGCGTTGCCTGCTGACGGGGTTTTTTACATTTGACGTAATCGTGGTCAACTGGAGTGGCTGTGTAAGGTGGGGATGTCAGACCTGGACCAGAGGATGAGGGGAGGGAAGTCCCAGGGCCTGGTACTGTTCCAGCAGAAGAGTGAGAGTCTTCATCAATCATGCAAGTCTTTTCCCTGGGTAGATGGGAAGAAGACAAAAATGAAAAGGAAGAGTATTAGCATAGTCAGTGTCTATGTAAATTAAATGGAAACAGACTGCTCCTCTTGCATCATTATCTTCTGTATATAATCAAATCTATGAGCAACATCAACAAGATGGATTTTCACCATAAGACACAGGAAAGAAATGAAAAAGGGCAAACTGGATCCCCATCAATGGTTTGTGTCAAGACATCTTACTTTATAGCCATTAACAAACCAAAGCTAGAGGGCTCCTGTCAATAAATTAAGCTGGATTTTTAAGTAAAGCATCTGCTAATTAATCAAAAATAATGGTTTCACCAGTGTATCCAAAGATGAGCTTGTCCCCGTCTCTTGTTAACCTTCCTCCTTACATTGTGCCTATATATTGCAGAGATCTCAGAAAAATCAATAATGTAAGTTCTATGATGTGGAACACTAGATGTCATAAGAGTGAGTTAAAGTCTTAACAATTTGGGACTTCTGTTGGTTTACAGCACATTCATTGTTACTGTAATAGTTTGTGGCACACCTGTTTTGAATCTATGTAGATGTCTACACAAATAATAATCTTTACATTAAAAGCCTACTTGTTGTGGAAAAAGCATGTTTTCAGAGTATTTTCTGGAAGTTAGCACTCACTTTTCTGTAACTTTTGGAGTGTTCTTCTCTTCACCCCTGGCAAATGGTCCCTCAGAAGCCTCCTTCATGAAAGTAAGTAATATCTCCGCATCCACCCCAGAGTCTGGCTTCCCCACAAGTTTCAGAATAGAGGCATGAAGCCGGAAGTAAACCTAGGAAAACAAAACACAGTCCATTAAATCAGGAGAGAGCTCAGAATTCTGAAACTAGTTCCAAGAAGTAGGCCCTGCTCTACAAAAATTTCTGAGATTTGCAGAGCAAGTTATTTGCTGTCACATGTACCCCATCAGGACATTTCCTGTTCATCCCAGTCAAGTAAACGGCACAGGTTTTCAGAACAAAAATGTGCTCCCTCCAGGCAATGGAATGAAGCAATGAGGACAGACATGGGAGGAGGTCATTGGATACATACTACAGCCAATGTCCTTAACAAGCTGCACCATGGATGCAGAGGGTCTGTGACTACTACATCAGCCCATGGGCTCATGCCCTGCCTCTGGGCGAGGGGATGGATTTCACCCCAATCACCTATATTTCAACCTCAAAGTCTGACTGATGAGTTTTATGTGGGTAAAGTGAATTTGACTCTTATTAAATAAGTGATAAATAATAGCATTATCTGATACCAGTACCATACCTATAAACTGGCTTTATAATGCAAGCATTTAGGAATTCCATTTGATTCCTGGTTTTTGCCTTGAATATATTTCCATCTCGAAAGTACAATGCACATCTATTGCCACTACTCTAATAATAATGATTATCGTTATTTCAACTAATGGGAGAAAAAACAAAATTTTAAAACACAGAGGTTTAAAAACAGAAAATGGTGTCTACTGGTTAAACTATGCGTGTGTGGCAACATTTTCAACACACTGAAAACATGGTAACAGCTGTTAAATTCTGATTCAGTTTAGTAAGTAGACCTGGCACCAAGCTTTTGTGTGTGTTTTTCCATTTTACCTCTAATGCCTCCATGGCCAGTTCTGGTGGGTTATGGTAGTGAATCTTCTTTGGATACCTGGCAGCTTCTTCATGGAGGTAGTGACCTGCCTGTTTGTAATGAAGCAGATAGACAGCTGGAGACTGCTTTTGCTTCTCTGCAATCTTTCCCAGCATGTAGTGAATAAGCCACTCCTCTTCATCTCCATCTCCCTCACAGCGAGATGCCGAAGTAAAGCAGAGTTTGGCTGTCTCCAACATGCTGTCTCGACGCTCTTCCATCTGCAATGGGACAAGATGCTGAAAACATGAGTTCACCCTTAGCTGGGATGAACAATGTTGAAATTTATTCTGCTGCATATGAAAGTTCACAAAAGCAATAGGTTATTTAAAAATCCTTTGGATTTAATGGCAGAGCATATAAAATGTATCCAACTACCCAAATGGCTTCTGAAAACTCATAAAATGTGGTGCATATGAATCTGTGTTTCATTCGGTTAAAGGCCTTCTCACATTAATGACTCAAATAAAGTGGTAAGGAAAAAAAATGTATAAATGTAAAACACTTGTGGAGAAATTAACAGACAGTGATTCTGTTTCTTTTCCATCATTGTAAGCAATTCTCTCAACACATATATTTAAAAATAAGAATTAAGGATATTTACCTAACTCTGCAACTAATAGTCTACTAGAACACAGGCCATTAGAATTCACAAAAAAATACATTTTATAATAGTTGGTAAGAATCTGATTTTGAGCCTCATAAGCAGGGCAGCAGTATTGATTTTTACAAAATGAAACAGCATAAATTAAGGTTAGCCTTCCCCGAGGATGAACTAAAAAATATTTAAGAATATAAAGTAATGACAGCGTCTTAAGTACTGTCTGGAAACGTGTTGCTTTATTTTACAGAGTTTAAATATAATGTTAAATATTAATTATGAACTTGAACAGAAAACACATCTGCCCCCTTTTACATAATTAATTTAAGAAGAATCCCTTTGATTATGGTTTGGTATACAACAACAGTGGTTTTGTGTTTGTTTTTAAACCGATATATCCCTAAAAGGGAGAATCATGCTGTTCTAACTCACCTTTTGTTACACTGAAAGCTTAGCCTTTTCAAAGGTTTATACCTTTATAACACATTCATTTTAAAAAGAAGAGTGAAACCATTTAAAAAAAAAAATTCTGGTTTGGTGCATGGAAACTTAAGTTGGCTGGTCTGTACCCACATTATAACTCTGTTACAAATGGTAATTAAAGTATTGTCCATTCAATTCCTTAATAAGTACCTTACTGTGATAGGTTTACAAGACAGTAATGAGCATGTTTTTATTGTGAAGAATGGCATGGACTGTAATGACTTGAGGCTTCAAGGTAATTAATTCTGGAGTTCTTAGATTTCATTACCAAGTAATCTTTAGAGATGTAATAACACACTGTTACATGGCAGTCCACAGTAAACCTTGTATGGTTACAATGTAACTAAGAGCAGTAACATAGTCAAGAGCCTTTTTTTCTTATGTGTGTAAAGCTCTGCACACTTCTATGGTGGTACTACATATATAAATACAGAATGGGAAGGTGGTAAATATTCAAACCTGGGAACATTCAAAACTGAGAAAGGTGAAAATGTAATTTAATCTCCTCCCATTAACATTTGGGATGCTAACACCTCGAGAGCTTTGGAAGAGATGGGAGTAGAGGTGCTAGCAAATGTTTATACTCTTAAAATTACTCTAATATCAACATCACCATGTCCTATGGTTCTCACCTCTCAATAACTACATCACAATTTGTATGTGGCCAACTAAAAAGATGAATCTGTCTAACTACAAAATTGCAAATAAATAAAAAACTAATTCTGGCACTGTTGTATCCGAGAACTCATGCCAATCAGGCACAATTTTGCTAGGAAAGAGCCCTGGATTTCTTTCCCTTTCTACAATGACCACCTTCCCAAATTATCGTTAGAAGAGGCAAGAAATCTAAAAACAGGATCCGAAAAATTGATTTGGTGTAATCTCCTTGGTTAGGTGTCTGACCTTTCACCATTAGTTTTAATATTTTATGAATAAATAGGAATTGAGAAGTTGAGATCCTGAACACGCTAAGATACTTTTCATAGCATCCACTAAAGAGCAGCAAGAACCTGGATGAGTAAATTTGACTGTATGTTTATTTTGTTTTTCTGGGAGGCACAGAGATTCACTGAAGTTAGCCTTCATGAATTCAAATCAACTCAGCGCATTTTCCACAAACATGTTTGTTTAGAGATGCTATTTCAGTAAATCATCTGTTGCTATGGAGTATGGCTGCTGACAGCCACCACTTTGTTTATAATCCAAATTATCAACAGCTCATATAATGTTCATTTTGCTTCATGGGAACACCCTTGTTCATTTCTGATTGTTTTACTGCAAGACAAAAATCTGAATTCCAACCCTTGGGGCAAATTTGCTCTAGAAAACATTTTATATACAAAGACAAATTGCAAAGCAAAAATTTAAGTCCAGATTTATTTGTTAAGCTCCGCACTAACCAAGTTGTGGGAGACATTCAACGTTATAATTAACCTTTTAGACGTTCTTTCCCCACCTTAGTGGAACCTTTTTATAACCTCTTGATTCACTGAAGACATGCCAAAATGCATCATTCTGTGACATCACAAATACCATGAATTGTATTGAGACATCTGGGATAGCTTCCATGAACCAAGATCTACCAAGAGGGCCGAACACCACTCTGTGTTGAACATCCCTCAGAACTTCCTTAATGGGGGCATTCAACACAGAAATTCAGCTCAAGTTTTTATTTTTCTTTGCAGTTCACCTAACTCAGGATTAGAGCCTCTTAGAGACTTTTGAATAAAAGACAAGAAGAATGACTATGCCTCTTGAGATACGTTTTCTCTGAACATGGGATCCTCCCAAGACCCATGTTTTCCAAATGAGATTTTCAGCTCCTTTTGTGCCTAGCTCAAGAAGTGTTGAAGAAAATGATTCACTACCTTGAGTTAACTGAGAGTTTGGTTTTCACACATCTAGCACTGTGTGATCACAAAATGGTATTTTTAAAATTCTGACAATATAAAAGATTAGAAAATAACCAATTAACTTTCAGTGCAGTTAAGTTATCAGGCAGTCCTAACTCTTTCCTGCTTTCAGGACACAAACACCTTCCATTTCACAGTATTACTTTAATGGATCTCTTCAGAAACTCAAGTAATGGCCATTTGGTCTTCATCTGTAGCGATATTGGGTGGAACAATGGTCTTTAAGACAGTGCCTCATTTCTTAAGTTGATTAATTCATATCTCATTCCGCAAGTAAAACCCCAGTAAGATTTAGGAGAAGATATGCCTCTGAACAAACTACATGGAAAAGCGGAGAGAGATTCAAAAAAAAAAAAGCAACAAAAAAGCAACAAAAAAGTGGGGGAGAGATTCAAAACAAACTCTGATTGGCTCGCGTTGCATGCCTCTTATTGCAGTCTGAACACAGCAAGTGATTCTATGATTTCCAAATCTCTCCAGTGACATACTATGCTCCTGAGCGAGACAAGTACTCTTTATACTGATTCACTTCAAGGTGCTCATCTTATTCACTGAGAAGCCATCTAACTTTCAGTTAGAAAGATCAACTAAGCCATATATCCCTACATGATTCCTGATGCTTAAAGTTATCTAAAAAAAAGTCTCTCTCTGTTTCCAGAGATTGTGATTTATCTACTTGTCTGCAACAGGATATTTTAAGACCTTTTTTCCACTCAGCTCATGGAAGAAAGTTCATTTTAATTCCACACAGTGGTTCACACCAGTACTGTTTCTTTGAGTCTCCTCTTCCATATTTTGTCTGGCATATTCTTTAGTTACCTTTGCTGGAAAAGTAATTACGGTTTAACTTCATGCTGAGGAATAGGATTCAGAGCACATTTTCTCAGAACCTTTGCAGGATGGACGAGAGCCTTCGAGAAGGCAAGAGGAGAAGGTGTTCTCATTGCACCTTCTCTTCCATTCATATACTGGGGAACTTTAGATTTTGTTGAGTATTTAACAGCTCACAGACCAGAGACAATTCACCTTCTTTTTTTTTCCTTCAAATTTCCATTCCTTCACTGTAATCTGATACTTGAGAGTCAGGATGGAAGATAAATGTATCAGTCAGAAAGAGGGGGATACAACACTGTCTATATCTAGTGACCAAGTTTATAAAGATTAAAGTTGCTTTTCTGCCTTGGATCAGCAGAAAATTTCACAATCAAGATAATTTATGCATGGCTGTTGGTCAGGGGTCAATTATCACGTAAATTACTTCCTTGAAAATGCTATTGAGATGTTTGTCATTGAACAGTTTTGATCATGAGCTTAAGTAAATAACTCAAATGTAACAAAAAGAGAACCCTCATTATGACACAAGAGAAATGATGATGTGTGGGCACAAATGTGAGCTGCCCAATTTTCTGGTCTTTTGCCTATTTAAAAAGAGGTGTTTCATCTTATTCTGAAGTAATTTGTATGAAGTTTAGTAACAGGGAAAGTAAATGTATTGTAGATACTTGCAGTTCATTACAAATTCATAAGTATTTGGCTTTTTTCCTGCTGGTTCTGCCATTTTTGAGTGATCTTTGGAGGAAGAGTCTAAGTAGGCTCAAATCTCAGACAGACTAATTTTGAGAAGAAACTAACAAAAATTTCAAAAAGTGCTCACGCTGGCAAGTTACATGTTTATTTTTACTAGAGCTGGGTGGAAGCTGTGACTAGCAATGCTGCTAAGTCACCATGCAGTGTAGCAATTCCACACCAATAGTACTGAATGCTTTAATCAGAAACATTATAAGATTTAAATATGCATTTCAAAAAGTTCACACAGCTCTAACTTAGACCCCCACCTGCTGCACAACTTCAGGGGGAAGTTCTAACTTCCACTGCTTCAGCTGTCGGGATGCAAAAGAGTGCAGGGCATAGGAAATGGTGCCATATTCTATCCAGAGAGAGAGATTGGAGCTGTCGATCTCCAGGGCTCGTTTAAAGCAGTTGAGGACGGGAGTAGAGTGCTTCCAAATGGGGCCATCGCTCTTCAGTTCATTGGAGTTCAATTTGTCCTGAATTCGACTTGCTCTAGCCAGCGCCATGCCAGCCCAAGAATCAAACCTATGCACGAAAGAACAAACACGGCAAATAAACTACTCGCTGCAAAGCATTTTGAATCACGAGTGTGATTATTCCTTTTACTATTTCTCCAGATGTTTCCTTCTTACATCACAGGCTTCTCCAAAACAATAATCCCGCTGCACATCCTCCCACGGTGGTGACATTCTGAGAGACACTGTACACATCACCTTTCATCCTAGCCTCTAAACATTATCAAATCTTGTCTAACAGACAGCCCGGTATTCACAACAACATTTTGGATGGCAGGACTGGATGGCACTCGGTCTTTACTATCATTATACTTTTTTGATGGAAACATGACTTAGTAGGAACCAAAAAATCTCCCTCCAGGAAAATGTTGATGTATGTGTAGTGGGGCAGTCACCGCGCTTCAGCTCAGAAAGGGTTAAAACCCAGCCCTTGGAGGGGGCTGGGAGCCAATCAGAAAAGGCTGGGAGGCAGCCAATCAGGGCTTGCCAAGCCAGTATAAAAGAAGGTAGACCAGAAAGGGTAGCCAGTCTCTCTCCAGCCTTGGAGAAAGAGATGGACCTGGCTCCTGGATAGAGAAAAGGGTACCTTGGACAGTGCAGTTCTGGGGAAGGGCAGGAGGAGGTAGGGAAGCACCAGCCTGGCAAACCCGCAGGCAGAGGCCTTGCTTTCAGGGCTGGAGGAGGTACTAGGGCTGTGGGGAAGCAGCCAGGGAAGGAAGCAGCAGCAGGCCCAACCCCCTTGCCAATGATGAACGGCCATTTCAGACTGCAGTTTGCCCTTGAGGGAAGGGGTAGATGAAGACTGGCAGTAGGTCACTGAGGTGAGGTGGGCTTAGGACTGAGGTTCCCCAGGAAGGGGATGACCCCTGGGTCTGGGGGCAGGGCTGTGGCGCAGTACCCCAGAGAAGGGGCACCGAGGGCTGGGGTGGGAATGCGGGGCCTGAAGTACAGTGGTGGAGATTGAAAGGAAGCAGGTACCAGTAGGAAGACACCAGCCAGCAGGAGGCGCTCTGGAGCTGGAAGAGCTAATTCCCGAGGTAACCAGCAGGAGGCGCTGCGGCGGTGAGTGCATGCCATGCTATGGTAGGGTAAAAGCTACCTTGCAATGAATTACCTCAAGATTCAGCACTATGCTTATAAGTAAGGTTAAGATTTTGTCACAGTTATTTCAGTAAAAGTCACTGACAGGTCACAGACAATAAACAAAAGCCTGCAACCTGTCCATGACTTTTACTAAAAATCACCAGCAGGAGGGGATTGATTGCCCCTGCTGCTGTGGGGGGAAAAGTTCCGGCCCCGACTGCCAAGAGTGGGACTGACAGCCCTGTCTGCTGTGGGGAGGACAGCTCCAGCCCTGGCCTGCAGCCCCTGTGGAGGGGGCTGAAGCTGAAGAAGTCACAGAGGTCCATTAAAGTCAGGAAATCCATGACCTCCGTGACTAAATCATATCCTTACTTATAAGTGACAGTAAATTCAAGGGTATTCTCCATATTGGATGAACCCAAATTGCTAAAACATTTTAGCAATGGTATAGAGCTTCTACTTTTTAATGTGATTCTAGCACCAGATGGTTAATCATATTTATAATACTTTTAAGTTTCTGCTTACCAACATTGACTTAAAACTTCACTCCATGCCAGATTGAAAGGTGATCTGAAGACCCACATTCCATGGGGTTTTAAAAATTAGATATTTTGAAAAGATAATGTGCCAAGTAACTGGGGTGAAAATACTATGTTGCTATATAAGATATTCCTTGCTGGGTAATTAATTGTAACAAATTAATGCAGCCTGTGGAGCAGAATTTTAAAGTGACACTCTCAAATGCTGACAGGCTTTACTCCTCCCCCTCCAAAAAAATCATCATTTTGTATTAAATGTTCCTGCCGTTTTATCATAAGCCATCAAATCAAGATTTCAACACTTGAAAAATCCCAGTTCCTAAGCTGGAAGACTCAACCATGACCAACCATTGATGCTAGGTTTGTTCTGACTGCAGATTTACACATATAACTTTGTTCTGTGCCTACAATCTCCCTGTTGCTTTGTTATATGACTTAATTTAACAATATTTTTGCTCTTCAGAATAAGTTTTAGTCAACTTCAATCCCTTTGCCATCGCATTAGAAGGAAACTGGTAGGAAAAAGCCTAATTTGCATGTCCTAGGTTTATCGATTGGTATTTTAAGATTATTACAGCTCATTTTTTGGAGGAATTTTAAAATAGAAAATACAATTTTTAAAATGAGGGACTGTGAAGCTTATTCACCTTAGAAAGAATCCCTTTGAGATGGTGAAGACTGAAAAGGCAGACAAGAGAAATATTTTTGAGTTTAACTAGTGGTCATCAGAACAATACAGCTCTGTCCATTTTGACCCATTTTAGAGCACCTCTCTGCCAGCAAATCTAAATAAACTTAAAAAACTCAGCCCAAGCAGTTAATCCATCGAGAGAGGTATGTGTTTGTCTTATGCAGTTAACCACTGACATATAGTTTCCATTTCTCACTGCCCCAGGGAAACCAATGAGCAAAAGAGAAAAGAAAGTCAAGTCAGTTATCATACCTCTTGCTCTTCCTAATTATAATTCAATTTCTTCCACTCTCTCTGAATTCTGGTCATTTCAGAAACCAAAAAGAAAATGTCAAATAATTAATATGGTTTTTTCCCCAAAATGCTCCTTAAGATAAACTTACTTCTAATAATAAACACCAGAAAGTTTTCTTTCTTTCCAAACAGAACAAAACCCCTGATTTGTCCCTCATTTCAGCACTGATAAACTGAAGGGAATGAACAACACTGACCTGTTTGGACAAATACAGATGTCATGCATGTAGAATTTAATGGCCTTAGATTGCTCTTTGTTCTTGAAGTGGTAGTCTGCCAGGAGGTAATACAGCTCAGTCACCACTGGAGGAGAGTAGTCTGCACCCTCTGGGAGAGATGGTACCTGAACACAGAAAACCTTAGATGACTCAGGAACATATTTTAAAATAGCTCTGTATATACTACTTCCCCACATCCCTAAATCTATCCATATTCATCTACATTGTACCTCTTCCTTGTAAAACTATAAGCTTTGGAAAGGCCATTCTAACCCAATTAAAATGTGATTTTTGTGAGCATTGAATGTCAAATCAGACACCAGCCAACAATCCCTTACTGTGAAAATGAAACAATATAGCCATTTCCTTCCCTTGAAGTTTTTTAAACACAACTAACTGTACCTTGCTGAAGGTTCCTTCAATATAGCCAGAGACATCATCTAGGCTTAACATGGGCTTGTCTGTTCGAGGAACAATCGTAGCAATCTTCTTCAGAAGGTTGGCCAGATCAGCAGATACAGTGCTGGTTTTGTAGCTATCAAACTCAGGGAGGGTTTTGGGCTTAAAATATTCAAACATGAATAACGCATCTTCCCACATCAGATCCACCTTAAGGGAAGAGGGTGGGAGAAAGAGAGAGCGAAATTATCTCAAAGTCAAAAGCTAGGGACATTTTTTAAGAATAGGATAAAAAAAAACATTACATCAGCTGAAAACCAGTGCAACCTTCCCAGAATGGAACACCCAAAGGCATTATTAAGATATAATGTTCATCACAGTGATTACAGGCTAAGGCTCTCAACTGTAACTTAACAAATGCTTTTAATAAGGATAGCTTTACTTGGAAGAGTTGGAGAGTCTGCTTAGACCTGCCTGGGAAACAGGAGATTTGGAGACTGACATGGAGGATGTGAGAAGAGATAGAAGGAAAGAGCTACATTTGCTGTAGATTTTGAAACTCAAATCCCGGTAACGGAGAAGGAAAATTCCAAATGCGTCCCCAGCAATTACAGAGTTGGAAGCATTTTCAAATCAAACAATAAAATAGCCAGTCACATCCTTGCATCATCACCTTTTTTCTTCATTTTTAAAAAAATGTTCAGGTGTTTGTAGTTTTCCTATCTTAAGCTAATTGAGTCATATTTCCCCAATCTGCTCTTCTGAAGACAGGGTGAAATGGTAGCCTCAATGAAGTCAATGGGAGTTTTGTTATTTACCTCAGTGGGGCCAGGATTTCACCCAGAGTCTCCCACCTTCTTTAGACAAGAAGTGCCATTTCCAGCAGGAGGTATTCTCTTTTCCCACAATCCTTTTATTTTTTCCCTTTCTTTGCCCTTCCCATTCATCTCCTCCTCCTTTTTATTAGTCTTACAAAATCGTCTATCTGAGACACTTCTTTTGGCCCTCTAGCATATCATACATATTGGACGAGGTGAGGTTGAGAAGAATAATTCACAGACAGACTATGAGCAAGAAAATACTAACACTCAGCAGACTGCACTACAAAATTCTTAACAGGCTCATTATGTTATGGTTTCAGAGGCACTAACCTATTAAGTGTTTTCTTGGGTAAAATCCAGACACAAGAGACAGTTTCATGACCATCTGTTTTTTGGTAAATTGTAAAGCTATACAGTCTAACAATGAGTGAAATGTCTTCGGGACATTGGACACAGCTCTGCTTCTCCCAAACTGAATTTTATAAGTTTTAATAATCAGTACTAACCAATATTTTCCATCGGAGCTTTGGCAAGATAAAAATTTTAATATTTTACCAGCTTCACTTTACCCTGCATTTTCCATATTCATCAACTGTAAGATCAGGTGTTTGGTGTTTTAGGTGTTTAGGGGTTTTTTTATAGCATGGATAAAGCTACAATTGGCTTTATTTCCAACATCTAGCCCTCTTGTTCCATACTTATTTTAGGGATCCAGGGAGTTTTCACCATATATAAAGGAAATGAATTTCAGGTCCGGAAAAAAGGCCCTAGTAATTATGACTCCTTCTCATTAATTCAGCTCAACATATTGACACAGGAGAAAACCACGTTCTTCAGCATTCTAAGGTGTTACACTAAAGGTAAACTGTGCTTATCTTACCTGCTGCACAGAATGCTCTTCCAGGTACCTTGCTTTGCTCTTTTTGCTTGGGAAGCTGTACAAACAGTAAAAACACTGCTCCAGGGCTGTCTCCAGTTCCTCTTTGTAGGGATGAGTATCTTCAGAGGTAGACACTGCAAGCTCCTTTTGCAGTACCCACACCTAGAACATCACAAGCATCATAAGTCAAACAAGGTCTGATAACTGAATTTCACATTAAATTAAATGCTTCCTATTTTTAATTTTCCTAACCCTGGCACTCAGATACTACGGCGAGGAACACAGAATAAAAGCCTATATGGAACAGAACATGCAGAAAACAACTTTAATGTTTCTCTGTTACTCACACCCAAATGTTCTCCACGTCTCTGCATGCTCATCACTCTTGCAATATGTCCATTTCCATTACACTGTAACCTAATACCATTCTTTTACCTTCTGTATTTGTGATACTTATGTTCTCTTCCAGTTTCATTTACTGAAGACTGGTGTCTCAGCTTGATGTTCCCAAATTCTAAAAGTCACTGAAAAGCTCTCTCATTACCTTTCCCTCTGCACATTTAGGTGGTTTACTCTAACAAATGCATTACATTTTACCAGCCCTGACATTCAGGAAGAATATCACCACCAAAGACACAGAAAAATGAGAAAGAAGAGGCCCCAGTTCAAAGGATGTGGAGGAATACCTGCAATAATTAATTAAATTCATGCAAGTAAAAAAAAAGGGCGTTGTCTTGCACAGTAATCCCTTCTTTTCTACCACAACATTTCAACTACACATGTAGGATATCATGATCTAGTTATACACTAGGGGTCAAAGAAGGCAGCTGGATTATTGCTGAGAAGATTGAACCTCAGAGGAGTCTGTAATGGCTACTGAAAGTTTGATAGATCTCACAAACATCAGTTAACAGAACTTTCCAAATCTCAACCCAACAGGCATCCACAGCTCTGGATGAGTGAGCTCCACTACAGATGGGAAGGAGCCATGTTATATGAAATAATTCTCTTTAAAAGAGAAAATTCTCCATCTTCCCAGTGAACGTTTAGAGATGGGAAAACCTAACCTTGACTGATAAGAGGATATATCATCTGAGATTTGGACAAAGAGCTTCTAAGCTTGATCTCAAAGTTTATGCTACATATTTACAAATCCCCTTAGGTCGGGAAGTTCCATTAGAACCTACAAAAAATCATTTATAGATTCTCACTGAAAAAGTAATACCAATTACAGCCTGAAGTTCTGTAATTCTGCAGGCCAAATAATGGAAAACAGGAAAGCCTTTTCTAAAGAAAAACTTTAACTATGTACCAGGTAAGGATGCTCACATATTAGGATACCAAGGGCTGCATTAATAGTTTACCAGGAGGCCAAAGGCAATGTCAGTTTTGCATATAAAATTTACACAAATATTATCCCCAAAATGCACAGTGTGAATATATGTTGCAAATGTACCTATCTTGGCTACAATTGATCAGCTCTCACTCCACAGTTATGGGGAGAAGAGGGTAGCCATCAGCTGCCTTCCCCCCCCCCCCTTTTTTAAAAGGATAACACCTAGTTCTACAACGTTTTGGGGACAGATCTGCAATAGAAGGCTGAAGAGTAAAAAAGGTGGCTCTATGAGATCTTTAATAAGATCCCTAAAGGGAACATTTTTGTGAAGGTCTTGATTTTTTCAGTGTCATTTACAGGCATTTTCACCAAGAGTAATCTGTGTTTTTGATTCTGCCCCTGTATGAAAGACTGGTTTAACCACCAACTGAAGCATAGGTGCCGACTCCAGGGCTGGAGCACCAACAGGGACAAAATGGTAGGTGCTGAGCACCACCAGCAGCCAGCTCCAACCTCACTCCCTCAGCATCTCCAACCTGCTGGCTGCCCCGCAGATCACCACCTTCCCTTCCCTCCCAGTGCCTCCTGCCCACCACGGATCAGCTGTTCCGCAGCATGCAAAAACCGCTGAGGGGAGAGGGCATAGTGCACTTGGGGGCAGAGTGGGGCAGGAAGAGGCAGGGTTGGGGCAGAGCTGGGGGGGTTGAGCACCCCCAGCACATTAGAAAGTCGGTGCCGCTGAACTGAAGTCTTATAAATCACATTTCAATACATACTGATAATGGAAATTACATTCAAAATATGTCAAATGCTTGTTGGAAACTTTACTCCATTTCTTCTCTGTAAGAGGCACTGTAGTACCAGAAGTAAAAATGAGGGAAATAAGCATCTCTATGAGCTTAAGTAAAGACTAACTTGGGATAAGAAGAAAGAAAAGCTGCTAGTGAAATCATTTTGGGAGGTTACAGGCACGGAAGAATTATGTTCTCCATTATGAATTGCTTCTACTTTGTATAAGTCTCACACCATTTGTAGTCCTCCTTTATAATGATCGGTAACTTTTCTTTAATACCTCTGTTCTCACAAAAAATGCAAATAGACCTTTCAGTGACAACAAGTTGTCTGGGGATCAGGATGGGGCTCTAAGCACTACTGCAATAGAAACTAGTAATAATAATACAAGGCAAAATGCCATCATACTATAAATAAGAAAGGTAACCATAGAATTAGCACTGGAAGCGATGAGATCCTTTATTTTTCCCCAACAGGAACTACAGCCAATGATTTTAGTTTATTGTTCATTTATTGTGTGTAATTAACTAACATGTTATACATAATCGTATGCTAAATAGAGTTAAGTTGTAGGACTACAGAAGTACAAGATTGGTTGGTATGTAGAGGGAATAATCACGTATTAGGAATCTAAGCAAGAAGGGCTGAAACTCAAGGCCTATAGGCTGAGGCCTGCAAGATTTTAGCTTAGCTATTTTAGGTTTTGGAGCTAAGAAATGCTGACCAAATAAGTGACCAAAGAATAACCCGATGCCCTTAGATTATGGGAAAAGAGGTACCAAGTGGTAATATTGCAAAAAATTAGCCAGAAGATTAATTTTAAATCATAAAAATACTGTAAAGGCAAATCTTGTCTCCAACATGTATCTTAACCACATGATACAGATTGTGTGTCAATGCTAATGAGAATAATGAGAGCCTACACAATCTATAGAAATTGGGGTCCCTGTAGTTTCTTCAGGACATCAGACCAATAAGGAAAAAGAGGGTTCACATTTTTATGCACATGTGCAGAATGTAGATATAGACACATAAAAAGAGGGTGCCCAGAGTGGGAAAATTGTACTCCCTATGGGACACTCCAGCTGGAACCATCCCTCTACTGATGATCAATCCATAAGAGACCCATCAGACCCTAACACTATTGTTAATGAGGTGTGTGTAACTATATTTGTAACTCGTGCAGAGGTCTGTATAGAACTTCTATATGCTTAGGTAATAACTTTAATTGTAACTTTAATAAAACTTCTAAAATAGACCAGACCTCATACTTGTGAATGTATGTGTGGTCACTACCCTTGGTCTTTGTGTTCCTAGAGACTCTAAAGCAAGTAGCAGAGGTGAAAGGCTACAGAACAAAATTGTACTTGTAATGCAAACTTCATACCTGCTTATAAAGAATTGAGTAGTGGCCTAGATTTTCTTAGTTTGTGTGTCTAGGCTTTTCATTATTCTTTGCTGTGAAACTGGATTGTAGAGGAAATGGTCATTTGGGTACAAGAAAGTAGAGAAACAACGGTGCCAAAAGGGATATCAGAAACCCTTTGCTATACAAGAGAAAATATGAGTGACCTGATGACTCAGCAGTAGGGCAGTAAGGATGGGATGTGGACGTCCGTGCCTAGTGGTTGGAGCAGGACTCAGGCCCAGCACTTAAAGCAGATGTCCATAGCCAAGAATAGGAGCCTAGGGTCAGAGCTGGCGTCAGAGGCCAGATGGCAGAGACACAGTCAGAAATAGGAGCAGAGGATCAGAGCCAGGTTACCTGGAGCGAGACAAGGCTGGAGCAGGGCTGGATCCAAGGCAGGAGCAGGGCTGGAACAATTAAGGGACAAAAGCTGGCAACAAGCAGTCACAGGAACTATCACAATCCTAGGTGAATGCTTTGAGCAGTCATCGAACTGCAGCTATTGCTGGGTTTAAGAGCTGGTCTTCTGACATTTCCGACAAGTAAGGCTCTGTAGCCGATCAGGCAGCCTACTATGGCCAGTTGCACTTGTTAGGTTGCCCAGAGACTGGCTCTGTTGCAGGCCTCGATTCCTGACAGCCTGGCTTTCCTATTAGCAGAACTGTGCTACAAACCATACAGCGCTTTTTAGAAGCTGAGAATACATATATTAGGGTGAAATGAGAAATTTTAGAATGTATTTCAATGAAGCTTTGAGTCACAGTAGTCACTTTATCACAGCAGAGTGTGTCATAGGAAATGTGATTAACAATTTTTGAAAATTAAAAGTGTGCAATGGAGGTAAATAGTGACCAGGATGAAAGGAAGGAGTAAATTATTACCACAAACTGTAGTAAAAGCATGACATGCCTACACAATGCAAAGTGTATAAACACTAAAATACCCACTTGACAGAATTATTTGAACAGTGACAAGTACAACCCGTGCCCTTACTCAGCTTTTAATAATAGTCTTTCTTAGCAACAATCCAGAATGATTTTGTAATGAATGCTTCAAACTGTGGCTATAGTAGATGTGTTAATGCCATATTAACATTTTTTATTACACAATATCCTTCAGCCACCAGCAGTGCAATGTGTGCCAGCATATGGTTCACCTACAGATGGTGGTAATTTACTATGATGGGATACTGTGTAAAACACACACCTGTGTCTAGCATGTTTGTGAAGCCCATTTTCTCTTCTAATGTTTTCTTCCACACTGGAATATCTTCCTGATTTTCAGCCTTTCAACTCCTTTTTGGCTCTGAAAGCTGCTACTGACTACTTGTAATAAGCTACAAAATGTTAAATATGGCTTTTGTTAAAAGTACTTGATGACTCAAGTATTGGAATTAGGGTTTGTTTCAGAGCACACTAACACATGTGGGGTGCTAATCTAAATGTAAGCGATGCACCTTCTAAATTCTAGTTGGATAAGAGGAAGCATCTGCTGACAAAAATTCTACTGCTGGCTATTGGAGACTTGTTCTCCCCAGCATTAACTAAACCACTATATATCATCATAAAAGTCACCAGTGATCTGACAGCCCTCCCTTCATCTACTAATACTGCAGTACTAGTGCCTTAAAATCCACTCCTGGATTCTATAATACTATCTAGCTGTAACATTAATGCAATGAAGAAAAGCCTTCCAGTAAGACAGTAGGCACTAAGCAATGATGCATGGACAAGGTAAACAAAACCTATTTCCTCCTCAGATCAACCTAGAATCATTAAAGAATTGTCTAGGGCAGCTGCAGAAGTCCTAGCATAGTTTCAAAGAACTCCACCTGAAAGTGTTTTGGGTTTTTTTGTCTTAATATACACATTTTATTTTTTGAGCCTCAAATTCTGATGTGGACAGTTAGACTTCCTCCTGTGTGTGCGCGTTTAAGTATGTGTGCATGCCCACAGGAATCAGTGCATCTCTGTGGTCCTGTCTTTTCTGCATTGATCTGCTGTGCTGAACTCTGTGAATATGAGCAAGGGAATTAGGTGCTGAGGATTATCTGTTGCTGTACCCCAGGAACATGAGCAGGGAAAACAGCACTAATTTTATTTATTTATTTCCCTTTTGGGTATTTTTCCTATGATCCTGCTTTAGAGGAAGATGCAAATCTGGGCTCAAATACGGTTTCAAAAATATTTAGTGACTAGCACTCCCTCTGTTGATTGTCTCTCCCCACCCAGCCCGTATGAGCCCTCTTTCAGTACTGGCCTGGAGTTCAGGATGGACTGGACTCCTGTTTGTTACATGGGAGCCACATGGGCCAGACAGGTCTGTATTTCCCTAGGAGGCTCCAGCCCGCAGTATAGAACCCCTGGGAAGCCTGTTGTAGAGTCAGTAGCAGGGGAAGGGAGCTGGGCATGAAGGTCCCTTATCACACTGTCTGGTGTCAGCAGCATCCTTATTGTATCCAGTGTCCTCCATCCATGGCCTGAGGAGTAGGAAGTGGCTGAATTCTGTAGTCAGCAGCATGCTGCTGGTGAGGGCTCTAGAGACAAAGTCATGATGCCATTCTGGCATTACTCCCCTCATGGAGTTGAGGGGGGGGGGGAGCTGCTTAACCTTTGGAGCTGGTTTTTCTAATCCTAGCTGCCTCCTTTCCTGCCTGGGGGAGGGGAACCAAAGTGACCTCACCTAGACTAAGCTGCTGAGACAATGCGTGTGTCTTGCCCAGCAGAGCTGGTCTCATCTATCCCTCATGCCCAGGGAATAGCAGCAAAGGCAAACCTGCTCAGACTGAGCATCTTGTCCACAGAGCTGGCTGAGTTCCCTAACGCGACACTCAATAAACAGAGGAAGGATACAGACCTCGCCTTTTGCCTTTCCTTGGTTTAGCTGTCTCCCCTGAAGCCTGTAGGGGTGCCAGCTGCTGCAAATGCCTCAAAGGGAGAAGTAGAGCTGGGGGACAATTTCCCCCAAAAGGAGGGAAGAAGCCCAAGGAGATGGCAGCGAAATAAGACACACTACTAAGCCAAAAATTATTCAGAAACTTGAAACAAAGTTTCAGTAAAGCTCTGCAGCACGAAGATCTGGATGAACCACCGGCTGCTGCAAAGGCAGATAAAAATTTCAGGGTCACGGTATTCCCTTGCAGCTAGTGATTGACAGGTCTGGTTCTGCTCCCACACTGCAGAGCAACAAGTGCCCTTTGAACCAGATATCTGGACCAGAGCACAATTAAAAAAAAAAAATCATCATGATCAGTCATCAGGTTACAAGTAATGTTGATGGATGCTGACGATACCATTCATTAACATGGTTTCTACTAACTTCAGAAAACCTCAGTTCAATTAATTCTTTTTTTCCTCTCTCTTAAAAAAAAAATTACAGAAACCACCATTGCTTTATTAAAATTTAAGTTGCATAATTTAAACTTTGTGTTGACCACTGAGAACACAGGCTGATACAAGAGCATAATTTTTTCAGGCAAATCAGTAATAACATTTATACAGTGCTTTACAGTTTCAAAGAAATGTATAGTGACTGAGTAATCATAAGACAGTCTGTTATCCCAGGCAAATGACATGGTTTTGTTTGTTTAGGAAAGACAGATAATCTGAAAAAGTTATGATAGACAACACCTGGGAAGAACAATCCTTAAATACTTCATTACCTAGGATAAAATGGCCATTCCAATACATGTATATGGGGGTAGGGAACAGGAGAAAAAACAGATTTTTTTAAAAATATTTTTAATATTTAGGCATCAATACTCACATAGAATTTGAGAAGGGCGCCATCTGAGTTACAACACCAAGATCTTCTTCCTAAGTACTCATGGGCGGTGTTCAGTAACATGAGGGAAGGAGGCAGCATAGGTGTGTCAGGACTCACTGGAAGAAAGATGCCAGTAATTATATCTCCTAAGTACAAAACTGAGCTAACCTACCTAGCTACTTATTTCTCCATGCTTTGGTAAGGAAACCTTTCCTCAGAACGACTGTCCACTGTGGCGAGGGAATGAAGATTGGAGACTCCCTAAGTGAGAGGGACAAAAGAACACTAGCCATTTCCCATACACATGCCAAAGAAGAAAAGGATAAGGAGCAATGGTTTAACAACATATAACATTGACAAATTAAAACTATTACCTTCCTCGCCCTGGCTTTGGAGCTGCTGCTGCTGACAGCAAAGGGATCGGAAGGCATCTTCTTCATGCTGGATAATCCGGTGCAAAATAATCCAGGGAAGCACTGACGAGACATATGGCTCTTTGGCTTCCTCCTGGATTGCCATGCTGCAATCTATAATCTAATAAAGAAATATACGATACCCATTATACACACAAAGATATACATATTAGAAAAAGAATTTACACAAGTCCAGATGACTCAGCAGGTACTGCATCCTATTCATACACAAACAAAAATCTAAATTTAAGTAGCTTTGCTTCTTGTGCTGGCTGGGCCTGAAAGTACTAAAAAGAGAAGACACTCTCAATTTCCAGAATTTGATAATATGGGAAAAGCCCATTTTTCTTACCTGTAAGGTAGTTTTCTAACTGGGTATGTTTGTCCTAATATCACACTAAAACAAGCACAAATGACTAAGGGAATAGCAGAATTTTTGAGCACTAGCAGAAGCTGAATCAAGGCCCCTGTTAGTGATGACTATAAAGCGATGTATTTACATCCTGGAAGGTGAGACATACTTGCTTAGAATGAAACTGGACAAAAGTTAGTTCCAACAAATTTAAATACAATGAAAATCTTGTAGCCAGATAGAGCCAACTAGGAATTATGAACAGAGATTCTCCTGAAGAGAGATATTTCAGAGATAGTAGTTAACAAGTGAATAATGCATAACAACAAACAGACTAGAAATAAGGGATGGGTGGGTGTGTGACAGTCTGGTAGAGAAATACCAGTATCATTTACCTATGAAAAATTGCCTATTCTTGAAACAGAGAAGACAACAACTCAAAGAAAAGGGATTTGTATGGCTCTCCCTCTAACCAACAGGGTGAGATTACTTCTCCAGAACATATGCTAGAAGAGCCCTACTGAAAGCTTCATCTACTGAAGCATATTTGACTACACTATAGTGTCTACTAAAATCACACCTTGAGGACCACACAGCAACTTTACAAATCTGTTACTAAAAATAGTGCCCTTTTTTAGTTCACATGGTGGAGTTGCTATTCAGGACTGTGATATTCAGAGAAGCATAGGCTTTAGTAACACATTCCATATATTATTTAGATAGTATGTTTTTATGGAACTTATGCTTTTCCTTTGGCCTCAAAAGTAAAATGAACCAATGTCCATAAACTCAGAACATTTATATTTTATTCTCAAAAAGAAAAGGAGTACTTGTGGCACCTTAGAGACTAACCAATTTATTTGAGCATGAGCTTTCGTGAGCTACAGTTCACTTTATCGGATGCATACTGTGGAAACTGCAGAAGACATTATATACACAGAGACCATGAAACAATACCTCCTCCCACCCCACCCTCCTGCTGGTAATAGCTTATCGAAAGTGACCATCAAGTTGGGCCATTTCCAGCACAAATCCAGGTTTTCTCACCCTCCGCACCCCCACCCCCCCCAAACTCACTCTCCTGCTGGTAATAGCCCATCCAAAGTGACCACTCTCTTTAAAATGTGTATGTGTAAAATGTAACAGAACGCCACTAGCCGTCACCTTCAGCCCCCAACTAAAACCCCTCCAACGCATTATTAAGGATCTACAACCTATCCTGAAGGATGACCCAACACTCTCACAAATCTTAGGAGACAGGCCAGTCCTTGCCTACAGACAGCCCCCCAACCTGAAGCAAATACTCACTAACAACCACATACCACACAACAGAACCACTAACCCAGGAACCTATCCTTGCAACAAAGCCCGTTGCCAACTGTGCCCACATATCTATTCAGGGGACACCATCAAAGGGCCTAATAACATCAGCCACACTATCAGAGGCTCGTTCACCTGCACATCCACCAATGTGATATATGCCATCATGTGCCAGCAATGCCCCTCTGCCATGTACATTGGTCAAACTGGACAATCTCTACGTAAAAGAATAAATGGACACAAATCAGATGTCAAGAATTATAACATTCATAAACCAGTCGGAGAACACTTCAATCTCTCTGGTCACGCAATCACAGACATGAAGGTCGCTATCTTACAACAAAAAAACTTCAAATCCAGACTCCAGCGAGAAACTGCTGAATTGGAATTCATTTGCAAATTGGATACTATTAATTTAGGCTTAAATAGAGACTGGGAATGGCTAAGTCATTATGCAAGGTAGCCTATTTCCCCTTGCTTTTTTCTACCTCCCCACCCCCCTGACATTCTGGTTAAACTTGGATTTATGCTGGAAATGGCCCACCTTGATTATCATGCACATTGTAGGGAGAGTGGTCACTTTGGATGGGCTATTACCAGCAGGAGAGTGAGTTTGTGGGGGGGGGGAGGGAGGGGGGGGGAGCAGAGAGTGAGAAAACCTGGATTTGTGCTGGAAATGGCCCAACTTGATGATCACTTTAGATAAGCTATTACCAACAGGAGAGTGGGGTGGGAGGAGGTATTGTTTCATGGTCTCTGTGTATATAATGTCTTTTGCAGTTTCCACAGTATGCATCCGATGAAGTGAGCTGTAGCTCACGAAAGCTCATGCTCAAATAAATTGGTTAGTCTCTAAGGTGCCACAAGTACTCCTTTTCTTTTTGCGAATACAGACTAACACGGCTGTTACTCTGAAACCTGTCATATTTTATTCTGATTTTTATGTCCTACTGAACGTCTCAGCAGGAATGGAGAGACAAAGGCCTAGGAAAGGAAGGCTAATCTCTTGAATCTGATAGAAATTAGTAGTGCAAGCCCTGGTCTACACTAGGAGTTTAGGTCGAATTTAGCAGTGTTACATCGATGTAAACCTGCACCTGTCCAAATGATGAAGCCCTTTTTTTCACCTTAAAGGGCTCTTAAAATCGATTGCCTTAATCCACCTCTGACAAGTGGATTAGCGCTTAAATCGGCCTTGCTGGGTCGAATTTGGGGTACTGTGGACGCAATTGGCCTCCGGCAGCTATCCCAGAGTGCTCTATTGTGACCGCTCTGGACAGCACTGTCAACTCAGATGCACTGGCCAGGTAGACAGGAAAAGGCCCGCAAACTTTTGAATTTCAATTTCCTGTTTGCATGGTCACCTGCAGCTTACCACGCTGGCCAGAGCTCATCAGCAAAGGTGACCATGATGGAGTCCCAGAATCGCAAAAGAGCTCCAGCATGGACTGAACGCGAGGTACGGGATCTGATCGCTGTATGGGGAGAAGAATCCATGCTATCAGAACTCCGTTCCAGTTTTCTAAATGCCAAAACATTTGTCAAAATCTCCCAGGGCATGAAGGACAGAGGCCATAACAGGGACCCGAAGCAATGCCGCGTGAAACTTAAGGAGCTGAGGCAAGCCTACCAGAAAACCAGAGAGGCGAACGGCCGCTCCGGGTCAGAGCCCCAAACATGCCGCTTCTATGATGAGCTGCATGCCATTTTAGGTGTTCAGCCACCACTACCCCAGCCGTGTTGTTTGACTCCTTCAATGGAGATGGAGGCAACACAGAAGCAGGTTTTGGGGATGAGGAAGATGATGATGATGAAGTTGTAGATAGCTCACAGCAAGCAAGCGGAGAAACCGGTTTTCCCGACATCCAGGAACTGTTTCTCACCCTGGACCTGGAGCCAGTACCCCCCAAACCCACCCAAGGCTGCCTAAGGGGACATTCAGAGGTGCCCATCCCTGCTGGGCTGTTTGCCTGTGGCTGAACAGAACTGTTCCCCGCTGTTAGCCGGGGGGGTGGGGGGGAGGGGCTAGCCACGTGGTGTGGGGAGGCAAAATGTGACCTTGGAATGAAAGCACATGTGCTGTGTATGTAACGTTAACAGCAAGGTTTACCGTGAAAGAGTGTAGCCATTGTTCTAGAAAATGTGTCTTTTTAAATACCACTGCCTCTTTTTTTTTTTTTTTCCTCTACCAGCTGCATGTGTTTCAATGATCACAGGATCTTCTCCTTCCCAGAGGCTAGTGAAGCTTAGAAAGAAAAAAAAAAAACGCACTCACGATGAAATGTTCTCTGAGTTCATGCTGTCCTCCCACACTGACAGAGCACAGACAAATGCGTGGAGGCAGACAATGTCAGAGTGCAGGAAAGCACAATATGACAGGGAGGAGAGGTGGCGGGCTGAAGAGAGTAAGTGGTGGGCTGAAGAGAGGGCTGAAGCTGAAAGGTGGCGGCAGCATGATGAGAGGAGGCAGGATTCAATGCTGAGGCTGCTGGAGGATCAAACCAATATGCTCCAGCATATGGTTGAGCTCCAGGAGCACAGACCGCAGCTACTGCCCCTGTGTAACCAACTGCCCTCCTCCCCAAGTTCCATAGCCTCCTCACTCAGATGCCCAAGAACGCCTCCGGCCACCCGGCCACTCCACCCCAGAAGATTGCCCAAGCAACAGAAGGCTGGCATTCAATAAGTTTTAAACTTTTAAAGTGGCATGTGGCCTTGTCCTTCCTTCCTCCACCACCCCTCCTAGTGCTTCTCTCCTCCACCACCCCTCCTGGGCTACCTTGGTAGTTATCCACCTATTTGTGTGATGAATGAATAAAGAATGCATGAATGGGAAGCAACAATGACTTTATTGCCTCTGCAAGCGGTGATCGAAGCGAGGAGGGGAGGGTGGTTAGCCTACAGGGAAGTAGAGTGAACCAAGAGGCGGTAGGTTTCATCAAGGAGAAACAAACAGAACTTTCACACCATAGGCTGGCCAGTCATGAAACTGGTTTTCAAAGCTTCTCTGATGCGCACCGCACCCTCCTGTGCTCTTCTAACTGCCCTGATGTCTGGCTGTGCGAAACAAGCAGCCAGGCGATTTGCCTCAACCTCCCACCCCACCATAAACGTCTCCCCCTTACTCTCACAGATACTGTGGAGCGCACAGCAAGCAGTAATAACAGTGGGAATATTGGTTTCGCTGAGGCCTAACTGAGTCAGTAAACTGCGCCAGCGTGCTTTTAAACGTCCAAATACACATTCTACCACCATTCTGCACTTGCTCAGCCTGTAGCTGAACAGCTCCTGACTAATGTCCAGGGTGCCTGTGTATGGCTTCATGAGCCATGGCATGAAGGGGTAGGCTGGGTCCCCAAGGATACATATAGGCATTTCAACATCCCCAACAGTTATTTTCTGGTCTGGGAATAAAGTCCCTTCCTGCAGCTTTTGAAACAGACCAGAGTTCCTGAAGATGCGAGCGTCATGTACCTTTCCTAGCCATCCCACGTTGATGCTGGTGAAACGTCCCTTGTGATCCACCAGTGCTTGCAGCACTATTGAAAAGTACCCCTTGCGGTTTATGTACTCGCCAGCTTGGTGCTCCGGTGCCAAGATAGGGATATGGGTTCCGCCTATGGCCCCAACACAGTTAGGGAATCCCATTGCAGCAAAGCCATCCACTATGACCTGCACATTTCCCAGGGTCACTGCCCTTGATATCAGCAGATCTTTGATTGCGTTGATTACTTGCATCACAGCAGCCCCCACAGTAGATTTGCCCACTCCAAATTGATTCCCGACTGACCGGTAGCTGTCTGGCATTGCAAGCTTCCACAGGGCTATTGCCACTTGCTTCTCAACTGTGAGGGCTGCTCTCATCTTGGTATTCTTGCACCTCAGGGCAGGGGAAAGCAAGTCACAAAGTTCCATGAAAATGCCCTTACGCATGCAAAAGTTTCGCAGCCACTGGGGATTGTCCCAGACCTGCAACACTATGCAGTCCCACCAGTCTGTGCTTGTTTCCCGAGCCCAGAATCGGCGTTCCATGGCACGAACCTGCCCCATTAGCACCTTGATGCCCACGTTTCCGGGGCCCATGCTTTGAGAGAAGTCTGTGTCCATGTCCCCATCACTCACGTCACCACGTTGACGTCGCATACTCGCCCGGTGTCGCTTTGCCAGGTTCTGGTGCTGCATATACTGCTGGATAATGCGCGTGGTGTTTAATGTGCTCCTAACTGCCAAAGTGATCTCAGCGGGCTCCACGCTTGCCGTGGTATGGCGTCTGCACAGAAAAAAGGCGCGGAACGATTGTCTGCCGTTGCCCTGACGGAGGGAGGGGCGACTAACAACATGACTTACAGGGTTGGCTTACAGGGAATTAAAATCAACAAAGGGGGTGGCTTTGCAAAAAACTGAATGGCCCCCTCAAGGATAGAACTCAAAACCTCAAGGACAGAACACAAAACTGGGTTTAGCAGGCCGTTGATTTCACAGAGGGAAGGAGGGAGGGAGGAGAAAATGAATACAAAACAAATCTGGTCTATTTCTTGTTTTGAGCCACTTCAGCTATCTTTATACATCTTGCTGGCAGCAGACTGTGCAGTACAACCGCTAGCCATCATCATCTCCTGGGTGCTCAGCAGAAGACAGTGCAGTATGACGACTAGCCATCATCTTCTGCTGGATGGAGGTTAAAACACAGTGCACTGCTGGTAGGACTGAATCGCCAAGAGTCGAAACAAGGGAAATGACCTGGCTGAGTCACTCGCATGTTTGCCCAGGTGCCCGATTAAAAGAGTGCCCAGGACTACGTCGATGACGGCTACCACTGCACTGTCTGCCGCCAAAGACAATTTGCTGCTGTGTAGCAATGCCGTACCATGCCTACCAGCACCCTGCAGACATACGTTGATGGTTAGCTGAGCGGGCTCCATGCTTGCCGTGGTATGGCATCTGCACAGGTAACTCAAGAAAAAAGGCGCAAAACGATTGTCTGCCCTTGCTTTCACAGAGGGAGGGAGGGAGGGAACGGGGGCCTGACGATACGTACCCAGAACCACCCGCGACAATGTTTTAGCCCCATCAGGCACTGGGATTTCTACCCAGAATTCAAATGGGCGGCGGAGACTGAGGGAACTGTGGGATAGCCACCCACAGTGCAACGCTCCGGAAGTTGACGGTTGCCTCGGTACTGTGGACACACTCCGCTGACTACATGCACTTAGAGCACTTGTGTGGAGACACACACAATCAACTGTATAAAACCGCTTTCTACAAAACCGACTTCTATAAATCCGACCTAATTTTGTAGTGTAGACATACCCCAAGTCACATCACCTCTCTGTGCCTCAGTTTTACCAACTGAAAAGTGGGAGTAATGATATTTACAATCCTTTGTAAAGGACACAGAGCTACAGATAAAAAGATCTATATAAGAGAGTATTATCATCACCTCTATTTTTTGTTAATGTAAGAAATAAAACCCAACTCTTGGCTTCTAATATTAAAATCTCTTGGAAGGAGAACTCCACTGTAACATAAAAGGTATTCCAACAGCTATATCTATTTCAAAATGAGTGTGTCCCCCTACACAATTTTAACTGTCTAATCAGTAACTAAAAAAATAAACCCCCTGACAATCAAGCAGCAATTAAAAACAAACAAAAAAAGAAGTAATCAATTCGGCATAAAATAAATAGGAAGCTAGCATTTTGACAATTTTTTGAAATTATGTAAGATTGAGAAAATTCAGAGACTATTAGAAACTTTCTGGAAAACCCTCTACTATAAACCAAAACCATTTTTTTGCTAAGGAATTTACCTCTAGCTAATTTGAAATTCTCTGATTTTTCCTTTCCCCCCACCCAAAATGGGAAATTGATTTATCACTCCCAAATTACCTCAGGGGAAAGAGCCTCTTGGCGAGCACTACAATGCCCCATCAATAAAACAGTAGCCCTAACCTTACTCCAAGGTAACAGCCCCAGTTACTGAAACAATGACAGGTGTTTCTAAAACTTCTGGAAATTCCTTCTTTATTTTATTATATTACACTTAGAGATATATTTTACACATATAAATTGTATATATTTGTTCTTATCTGTGAAAATATTTATGGTATTACAAGAAATTCCTGCAATTTCCCTGTAATAGCCTTACCCTTAGTGCCACTTCTTGCAAAAATTTCTTGTAATACCATAAATATTTTCACAGATAAGAACAAATATATACAGGCATCATTGTGCACATTGCTCTAAAACCTTAGGGTCAGATTGTGCAAGGTGTCCAGTGACCTCAGGTCCCACTGAAGTTAATGAAAATTGAGGGCACTCAGAATGTTGCAGATAGCAATTATCAAGCTTGGGTCTTTAAAGAGGAAATAATATTGAAAGTAGTTTACAATTCTGGCACTTAAATGAGAAGTTCAGGAGAAAAGTAAACAGTTTTCAAAATCTCAGAACTTCTACAAAAAGGCTAAATATTACCCATAATTTTAAAACTGGAAAGAGGTAATAACCATCATTTTACTTAATTCTGTCCTTAAGAGGAAGGAAAAGAGGAATGAGGATGAAAATACCCTTCATAATCATCAGATTCCCAATTCTGACTTAAGTCCTATATCTGTATAAGAATCTAAAGAACTAACCAGCGGCCACAGCTACTAGAATCTCAGCTGAATGATGTAACATACCAACAACACCAACTGACTGTATGTACCCTGTTCCTCAGGTTCATAGGATCTTTCTTACCATCCCTCATGCGAATGGCACATGCAGCGAATATGCAGCAAGATCTGTGCCACAAACAAACTGGGCCCGCCCAGCCAGCTGGACCAAACCTTGCAGTGCTGCCCCTAGAAACAGAGTCATAGCCAGCAGTACTTCTTCCTGAGCCACCTTATTACTATTCCTTGCTCATTTCAGCAGACACAGTGCTCAGAATTAGCAGCCATTACTGATTTCAGAAGAGATTCTCAATGCATCCGACATCTTGCAGTGAAAACTAGGAGTGTGAAAGGAAACAGCCCACACAGAAATGTAACCCAAGAGAGACTCTGCAAGTGGGTGGCAATTCAGGCAGCAGCTGTATCATGCCTAAAAAAGATCTGTCGTGCACAGTGGCTGCTTGCTAGTGTAGGTGAACAGGTTACCTGAATGAGGTTGTTTGTTAGTCGAATGAGGCTCAGCGTTACAGAAGATTCCTTCAGGATGCTGCTGTCTGATGACAGTGAGCGATCAATCCCCATGAGCAGCTGTGTTACTGTAGCAACCCACTCTTCTTTAGCAGACGCTACTGTCAGGTTAATCATCTGCTGAATTGCTTCGTTCAAGGCAACTTCAGAGCATTCAAAACATTGTCTGTAATCCTTCTGTTTCAGCAGGGAATCCTAGTGAATGTTAACATGAAAAAAATTTTTATATGGATCTAATGTTTATTTCAAAGCATAAAAGCACAATAAAGGGGAAAGGGGAATGGAAGAAGGTACACAGTTAGCAGCTAATGTTTACTCTACTGAGAATTCAGTATGAAGTTTCTAAATGTGGCATTAAAATGGACAATACAAGAGACCCCAGAACCCATGCTCCTCAACTGAGTGTCATCAGGGAAGCAACACTGAGTCCCATTCTCTGAATACAAAGAGACTCTACATGAGCCTATTTTGCAGGGAAGAGGCAGCAATGAGCCTCTTGCTCTCTAGCCATATGCTGCTGTGTATGGAGGTTCAACAGAATCAGAGTTTGAGTCACTGTGGAGCCATGCTACTATTTTATTGCTGGTTTAGAAAACAAGCTATGTTTCTACAATGATAAAGGTTACAATGCCCAACGTATTTTTATGATCCCCAGCTCTAAGATTCTTTCTTGTTGAGTATGGAAAACAAGATCTGATGTCCCACGATCACAACAAAATAGGAATGTGGACGAAAAGCAACTGGCCCAGGCTCACTCTAGTCAAACTAGCAGTAAAAATAGCCAGCACAGAGAAAGACTAAGGAACTGACAGACTGCATCCTGCTCCCTCAGCAGAGGACATCTGTCCCTTAATTGTCATGGTAGTGCATAATCTTTTGATCTTGCTAGACTAATCTCCTATCCTGTACTTCCTGATTGCAGCAGCGATCAATAACTTTTTAAAAAAAAAAAAAATCTATGGCTGGGCAATATCTGGCACCCTTTTCTGTTAGATAAGGATCTTGCCATGGTGATCTAAGCTTTTATCACCTCTAGGTTGGACTCTTGTAATATCCTGTGAAGCCACCCTGGAGGTTACAGCTGGTGCAGCAACCTGACTATGAAGCAGGACAGACTAATGAGAAGTTATCACACCAGTGCTTCTTGCCTCACACCCAGTTGGCCAACAACTTTCAGGTGCATAGGATGCTTGGGAGCCACCATATAAATAGTCAAGGGCAACAAAAACTCCAAGTCCTAGTAGCAGGCCATTGGTAAAGTGGGTTCATCCATAATAAACCTCTAAAACTGATCCAAGTTCACTCAAGTTTATATAGTCTTAAAGTTTTCAAACTAGACTGAACCTGGATCAGTTTTAGAGGTTTGGGTGAATCCACTCTCTCTCTCTACACATATATAGAGAGTGGATTCACACACACACACACTGGCCCCATGTTTTGGTTCTTAAATGGAGTCAACGCTATTCATCATTAACACTAACCCTCCAAATCTTTTTTATGTTGCTCTTGGAAATAAAGCAGATGCAGGGCTTTCAAAACCTCACTAAACAGCATTTTTTAAAGAAACATAACAAACCTGCAGCAGAAGTAACTGTGTTGGTCTCTCTGGTATAGATATAACAAATTCCAGATGTTTAGCCCTACCATATCCACTAAAGCACAAGGTTGGGCGAAGCAGATGCACCACTGCCTTGTAATCCCCTGCCTCATACAGTCGCTGGATCTCCTCCAAAGATTGGCATCTCTCCAGAGACTTGAGGTTCTTGTCAATCTGCAAAAGTCACAAATAGTGCAATCCAACCTACATTTCACCTTCATGTGCAAATGACTGACTTTTCTTATGAACAACAAAACTATAGCTGTAGGATGTGTAAAATTTACAGCACTGGAAGGAAGAGAAACGACAAGGAAGAAAGTAGACAAGCTTCCAACCATTATCACTTACCCCAACTTGTATTTAATTTTTTAAAAAATTAGTACTATCGTTTTTTGTATTTAAGCCATAAATCTCAAAACCTCACATTTTTTCTGATGAACTATGAGAAAGAGCAATCATCAGATGGCATTGCCTGCGTTTGAAGCCCTCCCCCATAAGCAGTAACAGAAAAACAACAACGATGTCTAATTTTTTATTTATAAATTCATTTGCATGTTTTACTGGAAAATTCTGACTGCTGAAGGCAAGAGTTCATTTGAACAGTGAAATTAAAGCATAAGAAACCCTCTGAAACAAAGCTCTAGTCTAATGACTAACAGCTGTATATGCAGCACCCTGATAGCAATATTTTTCATTCTATTTATTAAGCAAGACTGAATTGTGCAGGGACCAGTAATAGATAAAGAAAGCATTTAACTGAAAAAGGGAAGGATGGTTTTCAAATCAATTAACTATAAAACACAATCATTATTGGTTTTAAACTGGTTTGTAAAAATATTCTTCACTTTAAGACAGCTGCTACTGATGTTATACATGCTACTTTTCCATCAGGGCAAGTGCTAGTAATTTTGAAATGAATCTTGCAGCTACGGCATTGTTTCTGAGCACTGTTGATACAGAAGCCGCACTAGTTTTTTTTGTTTGTTTTTAAATCATAAAACGTGTTTTTTATCCCCAAAGGGAACGTGTCCCTTAGCATCTTTATCTCAGATTCCCTCCAGAATTATCACATTACAGCCCAAAGGAAAACGGAATGTAAACAAGAAAATGGCGCACACATATAAAATCTCTAGTTTCTCACAAGACTTAGCTCTTCTTTAGAAATGTATCAAAACCACACTAAGTAGACTGGAATCCTCAATTTTGGATGAACTTAGAAACAGAAAAAACCCAAACAAACAAACAAACAAACTGATCCCTACCTCTTCTAGAGAAACAACAGAATCAACATGGAGGTTAGGTAATCGGATCACAATGCTGTGTTCATTGCCAGCTTTGGCTTGGAGTGCAGTGGAACTCTGCAGCATTTCAGTGCAGATGTCATAATTCTCCAATGCCTGCTCCATGTCACCCTGTGGAAACAGTTTGAGGAAATCACACAATGCTACCTGAGATTCTTCAAAAGCAGCTAGGCAATGTTGAATCACTAACTCTGTGAGTACACTGTCAGTGAGAGATAGGCAAATTATTTGGGGGGGGTACTTAACTAATCAGAATATCAACCAAAAGAGTCATCACCAACAGTTTACCAGTCTATTCTACCCGCTACCTTCATCACCACTGGGGGGAAAAGGGGAGGAAACCGGACACTAGGTATTCAAGTTACATAACAGGAAAATTTATTTGTATAAATTGACTAACATTCCCTTTCTCTGAAAGTGAAGGGAGGCAGATTAAATCCAGAAGTAAGTCTTCCTTTTATGCTGACCAGAACCATAAATTTGGGTAACATTACTGAGATGTACAGCTAACTAGTTAAGAGAAAGTAAAACTGAACAACCCACTTTGTTCATCTTAAACAGATTTGAGTTTTCCTAAAAGGGAAGGATCAGGACAGGAAGAGAGGCTGTAGAGGGAGAAAATATAACTCACTAAAGCTGAAGAGATACAGCACTAGCCATAAAGACAGTCTGTTTAATAAAGATGATCAATACATTTTGACTGGACAACCTGCATTCAGTTTAAGCGGAGCTGGTTCTGATTCCAAACGTATATTTATGTTTCAGATTATCCTTCTACTTCCATCTTTGTTTTTTTTAATTGAAATATCTAGATCTATTGTGAAACAGAGGAGTTACATGTGTGTCATAATCATAAAAATTTTATCTTTCAGTCTAGTCTATATGTTTCTTTGTTACTGGGACTGTGCAGTGACAGTTGATTTTGAATGGTCTTCACCTGAAAAAGGAATTAGAAGATCCTTTTAACTTAAAGAAATTTTATTTTTGAGTGAAAATAAAATGACTTAAAGGAGTCTCTACTTCAGTTGTATAAAATGATTAAACATACTTCATAAATGAGAAGAAGGTTCTGTCCCCACTAATTTTTCTATGGAACAATCCAGTTTTTCATTAGATGGATTTCTTAAAGAAGGATTTTGAGATATGAAAATAAAAAGGAAATGAATTACTCAGTGTGTGTATATGAAATCAACTGATATAGTACGTTATCAATTGAAGATTAAAGTTTGATTAGTCAAACCCACATTTTTTTCTTCTCAAAAGTTTAGACTTAAGTACAGACAATCTGTAAACATTTTCTTCGCTGCCTTAAGAAACCGATGCTTGAAATAAAATAATGATGAAGTCTGGGATCCAATAAATAACTTTTCTTTGGACTGTTTACTTGAGCAATCGGTCTAGGACAAACTGCTTGAAAATCTGTACATGAAATGAATAACTGTTGTCAACAGAAGGATCAAGCTCCATTGGAAGAAAAGAATCAATCACAATATATAAATGTTGACTCAATGCACAGTTGCATTTTGGACATGCTATTTGGGCTTCTATTACAGATTCTACGAGCTAGAATCCAGGCTTCAGTCTGTTAGTGAATTTGTGTCTTGCAGCTGTTCATTATAATTCCAGCTGAAATTTATTTCTGGGGACAGAAGACAAACTACTTTAAACACTTGTATGTACCAAAATGACTGAATTCTGGTACAATGCATAAGGATTTTGGCCAGATCCTTTGCATCTAATTACTGAACGTTCATAGGGACAGTTAATGAAACTAAATAAAATAGACAAATGTAACCTCTACTTTGTCTTCAAAGAGGTCAAGCTATTCCTGAATTACTTGACTCCAATGTGTTGATGACTTAACATAGACCCACCACTTCAACTGCTTATAATAATTCTTAAGTCCATTTGTTTAAAAACTGTGCTAAGTGTGAAAAATTCTATTTGTTGAACTCAAAATGAAAACAAACCTGCAGTGCTAGAAAGCGAGCCTTCAGCCAATACACTCGAGCCACAAACTCCAGCCAACCTTCCTCAAACAGATCTCGCTGGGAGGATGCAAATGAGAGCTGCAACAAGTCCCCCAGAAAATGGGATCCTGGGAAATCAGGACCAAACTTTCCGTTCACAGTGGCAGAAGGGCAATTTCGAGGGGAAACTGTAAATTAATTTATTACAGTTTAGTATAAAATCACATTCTCCCTATGCAAACAGTTCCATGTGCAGCAGCTGCAAACACTCAGCTCACCCTTCTAACACAAAACACTAATAAAAAAAAAGATGAACTGTTGTACACATCCATTGATCAGACCTACATCTGGAGAAGTAACAGCTCAGTATTCTAATAAATGATTCACAAAATTTCTTACAAGTTTAATTTACACTGTAAGAATAGGCTAGCAGAGAAAAACCAATTCTCACCTGTAGAGCTCTTCCCTTTCGTCAGCAACCATTGGTCAAGTTGTAATTCCATGCAAGACAGACTCATCAGCATCATATCCTACAATGAAGGTATGAAAAGGTCAGGGAAGAATACAAAGAACCTTGTTTGGAAAGTAAAAAGAAGTTAACAAATCACTTGAAAGGAAGCTTTCTAATTAATCCTCTTTTGTGATTTCCATTTCCAACCTACACCCATCGTGGCTTTCTTCTGTCTAAGGAAAGGAGGTTGCCCTCTTTCTATGATGCTCAGTAGGATTAAAGAGACTCCCCTGGCCTTTTACAACTGGAAAAAGGAATGAAAAAAGTCTGTTTATGAGAAGATAAGACGATCTAGTGGGGAAGAAGATAAGAAGGGAACAGTTGGCCCAGTCTTGAAAAAGAGCAACATCCTCAACCTAAAATATAACCATTTTAAGTTGCTTCATCATTAATACCTTATGTTAGAACATCTGAAAAAAAACATCAAAAGGCTGAGATGAATACTCAAGAAATTGTAGGAATCAAGGAGAATGAACACATATGCTAGTTTTGCCAGCTCATTAATGCTTTCTGCATAAAGATGGGTGGATAAAACAAAACAAAACTGGATATGAGTTGTTCCTAGTAACACTGGATGTTCTGTTACAGCTCTTACAGATGTGGTTGTGTGGATTAAAGAGAAAATTATTTTTACATTTTTTCCACAGTAACCAGGGTTGTAACTGCAGCTCCATCTGAAGAGGGTGAAGGCTCCTGACATGGGTTCAAAAATCTCTGTACCCAAAAATCTTATGGTCTGTGCAGCACTGTTGATTGGCTAAAAAAAAAAAAACAAAACCAAACCAAACCCCCCCACAACTTGAGTGCACTGCAGTTGGCACTGTTGTTTCTGTCATTAAATTGCTACGTCCTACAGTACTTACACATAATTCGATCTTTCACTCTGTGTCTGGAGCTGCCTCCTGCATCTCAAATGGTGCACACACAGCTTTGTGTTCTGCTTTTAAGGGTTGAGCTGAGGCTGCAGCACATTCAAGACACACAGAGCAATATACGGTGGATGTGGTAAATTAAGAAGCTCAAAAAATAGAGCGTTTCCTTACCTTGATGTGCTGGTTGCTACAGTCCCTCAGTAACGGGTTGGGCAAATTACTACTATGCTTTCTCCAGCTATTGTAGATACTAAGGACCACCTCAGACAAGCCAGGTGGCCACTTCACCAGGAACTTCTGGCTGATTACTTTCAGATATCTCATCATCAGTTCTAGGATGCCACCATTGTTCAGGTTATCCAATAGGAATTCATGAACATCCTGCTTCTCTGGAAAGCAGATGAGCACAAAGTCTGAGACCTGTTTGTTGAAACTAACCACATTTAATTCCTTGCCTCGCTTCTGAGAATACTACTTTTAATGCTTTGTGACATTTAGCATACATCTCGCATAAAGAACACCCATAACACCTTTATGACACAGTGGTTCTCCTTTTGCAGGAGTAGCCTTGAATTTATGCAGAATAAAGTGACTACACTGAAATGGTTAAATGAGATCATGCACACAACACAGATCACACAGAGTAAATAAGCAGCCCAATGAAAACAAAAATAATTTATTAATACAGTGAAGCTCAGTCAACTGATGTATTAAAATAAATCCTTTAAAATAACATTCTTTTGTGCACAAAAAGAAAAAAAACAGAAGTGGGAGTAAAAAAGCAGACATAAGGGAAAAAAGAAAACAAGTAGAAAAATGGATATGCTGAAGTCCCTACCAGATTCCATGAATGTTGTAGAGTCAAATGACATTCTATGTGGTCCAATATGCTGGAAATTCTCTTGTTTGATCTCTGATTGCACCTCATAGTTATTGAAAGGATCATCCTCTTCCTCTGGATCCAGTTTCCGCAGCCTGGGTGAAAAGGGGTGAAAACAAGTAAAAGAACAGTACTTGAGAGAGTCTGAATATTATTTTCAATAACAAATAGCTTGCCGGGTGTAGGTGTTATGTATATTTTCACAATGGAAGTATCCTAGTTGGAGTTCATCATCAGAAATTTAAATTTATTCCCAGACTTCATCAGAGTAAAAAGCCTCAAGCATGCTATCCCTAAAAATGGAAAGAAACAGCCTACAGAAAAGAGCAAATCCTAGCAAATAAGCTTCAGAAACTGACAAGACTACTCCACAACATTTGGAATTGTTTTTTAAAAAAAAAAAAACAGTGTTATCAGCATTATTATTTTAAGTATGAGCAGATCCAAACCCTTTTAGCAATGCAACTTAACATTTTCCTTTCAGAAGGATCTTTGTTTTTGAAATCATCCCACTCAAATCAATAATCAATGTAAAAACAAATATGCCTTCGGATTTAATGAGAAACGCTGATCTGATTTGTTGACAATGACACTGGGGTCCATACAGACCCAATACAGTGTAAATCATACCCACTTCTTAACTATGCAAAAAAGTTTATGACTTGCTTCTGCTTCTTCTCTAGAAAAAACAGTGAGAGAAATAACCTACATGCGAATACCTGACAAACTTAAAAAAAAAAAAAGCATTTCTTTACTTTCAAGTTACTTTTCTCTATCAAGGCATAGATTCTAGAAGACTAGCTGTTTGACCTATAAAAACCCAGTTCTGAAACTGGAAAATATTCTAATTGCCTTGCTTCAAGAATGAGAAATGGATATGATGAAACTGATCATAAATCTGAACTTATTTTTAATTTTGCACATGAATGAATGTTGAGTGACTGGTTGTTGAAGAACATCCCTTCCAAACAGCTATTTTTACAGGAATTTAGTGTTGAAATTTTTGTAAACTAATGACAATGTCATCTCAATGCCCTTTTACCAGGATAAGACCATACCAACTTCCTCAAGTGGTCTCATCCAGATTTTTTTTTATATTTGGGGGTGTGTCTGGGGGGGGTCATAGACTTAGTCGGTGTAATATGTAAAACACTGAGTATTTTTAAAATTGCTGATCTAAACAGGACTTTTCCTAAAACTGAGGCTAAGGATGACCTCATTTGAACCTGATTGGATCAAGATACATGGCTGCAAGGCAGGCCTCGCACATGTCTTGTTCAAAGACCTTGAGGGAGGCACTGTAAGACAGAGTAAGTAAAGTTTACAAACTGTAAGAATCAAGGATAAGGCCAAGAATTCTCATCTTCTGGGTTCCAAGACACCAGAGGAAAGATTGACATTTCAGAATCCTCAAGACTAAACAACTTGAGGAGAACAATTCATGACATCAATAATCAGGCCACTCCCACCTGGAAGGAGGCCCGCTAGTGAGAAGCACTTTGCCAGCAGAACATCATCGTTTAATTCCTTGACTACAGTTCCAGCTCCTACTAAGAGTGTCCAGAAGACTGTGAGAGCTGAAGGAGTTTGCAAATTCCGTTACCTTAATACATTATTTTTCCTTTTTCTGTTTTTATCTGTTATTCTTATTAGTTGGCAGATGACCCAGAAAATTCAGACTTTTTATTTTTAGGATGTGGAAATGAAAAGTGTAGCTGTGTGCATGCATGTGTGTGAGAGCACCCATAACACCCAAGCAAGGAAGGCACCTGAAAGAAAAGTGCCTCAGATAAACAGTCCTAAATATTGTCTCATAAAAATTATCCATTAGAGTATATTCTATGTCTTGAAGTCTTAAGGGATTTGAGATTGTCATCCGTCATTTCTGGTCAAAGTTGACTACTTGTCCAATGTCTCTTGTTCTGTAGCAGTCTGTATTTTTATAATGTGTCTCATTTTTGGGAGTGGGAGGGGAAGGGGGTAAAGGTTAGCCACCACCCAAGACTGAATTTTAAGGAGGAAAAGTTTGATAACTGGATCTGAGGTTGTACCCCAGATGTTAGACAATAATTCAGTTTCGATATTGAGATACCTAACCATTCAAATGAGAGAACTGATGGACTTTTGTCAAACTCTTTAGTTGTGACTTCTAACCAAATGGTATAGCCACCTCCTTAGAATGTATAAGGATTGGTTATATTTTGTATTAATCTGATGATTTAACTAAATTGATGATTTAATTCAATCCACCACTGAGATTAACTTGTTGCTTTATTGATTTTACAGTTTTATTTTTAATAGTTTTAATACAATTTATAAAAAGATACTGAGTCACATTTCTGTCAATAAGCAACATGAGTCCAGTACCTCTGAGGATCTGGGTGGATAACCAGCAGGTCAACAAAAAAGCCTGTGGTCTTCACATAATGACAACAACTCTCATTGCAAGTGAAGGTCTGCTGTACCTTGAAGGAAGAAACTTTACCAACAGCTCTTGAAAGTCAACTTTCTCCTCCTTTTTACACTTGGTGTTTCGGACTCGAGCAGACCGCCTTTTTGCAGTTTCACCACTATCTTCTGTGATTCTCCTCCGCTTCACCCCTTTCTTGGATTTATCACTAACAGTTGTGTCACCTAGAAAACAGAATCAAACGTTTTCAAAACTCAAATTGCCAAATAACACACAATGGATAATGTTGCTTAGTATCACGGTGATTTATGAAATATATTTTAAATTTACTTTATTCTATGGCAACATCAAGAACCCAGTTCTGTTCCTACTTAAGACAATGGCAAAATTCCTTTTAACTTAAAGGGGAACAGAATCATTTAAACAGCAGTCTGGTTAGTGACCAGGTTTCAAAGCTTATATTTGATGTTGGCCTTGTAGCCCCTTAAACAGAACCATATTTATCACTGATCAAACTACAGTTAGGCCTAAGTCATGTTTTGTTTCACAGAACAGTTACCATAAAAAAATAGCAAATATCAGATAGGAAGAGTCACAGTAGTAACTTGAGTCAAGGCAGATAGGGAACCCTACACTGTATTTCTACAGGACCAAACATGATGGGGAATCTGAGGACTGCCCTGACAACAACAAGCATTATGATTTTACTATTTTTACACAAATCTACTCATTCTATTACAACGTGCAAAAATGACTGCATCTCTTCATTAAGAAATGCATAGCTCACATTCTAATTTTTCTTCTTTTAATTTGAATACAAAGTAAATTAAGTTTGATACTCATGACATTTTGTATGCATGTAAATTCTGGGTCAGAACTAAGAAGCAGACTGCTTGAAAACCTGATTTTTTTTAAAATATACTTTCTTTTAATCTTCTAAGTTTCAGCACAATTTTGTGGTTTTTAAGGAAAACATAGGACTCTGGCTAGTGCTCTAACACCTGTAAATTCCTATAAACATCAACCAAAGACTGGTAGCCTTGTGAACAATAGCAATAGATAGGATAGATAGATATACACACGCACACCTCCCTACACAGTATATACCTTAGAACATCTGAGAATATGAATATCATCTTGCAAACAAATAAGTACATATGAAGGCAGAGAATTAAACAGGCCAAGCAGCTGATCTTATTTAATAGTAATAATATTTTTTTCTTTATGGCTCCTTCCATCTGACAGCCTCAGGACGCTTTACAAATATTAACAGATTAAGCCACATATCACCCAGGCATTATTATCCTTATGTTACAGATGGGGAAACTGAGGCATGAGACAGCAGCACAGTCAAGAATAGAAGGGATTAAATACTACAGTGATGAGTGCTATAGAAAATCAATTATGGATAGAACTCAGAGCTAATCATTATCCAGTACCTCCTAGATCATTTAGACAGCTTTCTCTTTTTTAAAGTAATTGTTTTACAGATTATCACAGCTTTATATGACTGAACTTTTCTTTTTCTGACTTGGAATATACGTACTTTGAAAATGCATTGGATCAGCTAGAAGACAGTTTAGAAAACACTCATTTCTAAAGACAACAGACATTTTCCAGTCTCGTTTATGTCTGCAAAGACAACAGTGTCATCTGGAATTGTAGACTAAAGTACCTTGCTCACCTATAGGCATTACTGGTTCCAGTAAATTCTCACTATGACCGGAAAAATTGGGTGTCATTGGAGTGTAAGTTAATAATGGGTCACTCATTGTAACCACTGGATTAGTGCTGACAGGATTGGGCTGGATAACACTGACAGGAGTAGAGGTAGGAGAAAGAATCAAGTGCTGGACTGGGTCTTGGTACTCTGAGAGGTCAATTCTCTTCCCCAGGCTAGGTCGAGGAGGCTCACATGTTGTCAGGTGATGATACATAGCAAGTAAACTTTCTCCTAGACACTTCCACCTGCATGTAAAAACACAAACACTTATTTTATCCATTTATTCATTAGCTTTTGCCACATAACCTTCTATATTACAGTTAAAAACTGCAGGATGTAGGAATTACAGTGAAGATGTTCTTCTATAGAAGGTTAGAATTACTGAGGGTATCAAAAGCGATTTTATCAGTGTAAGAGGAATAGATTCCTCATGGAGTCAAAATCTGTCACGCAACTAGAAAAGCTGGAGAATACGATTTTTGGCACCCTGTCCCCTAGAGATTTCAGTTCAGCAGCAAATGTCTCATGGGTCTTGCTTCCTATTTGGAACATACTGTTGAACCAAAGAGTAGGATTAACATTATCACAGTCATTAATTTTCCTGTTCCCAACAATGGCTTTAAGTATAATAGACAGAAAATGGAGCTCACAATATGCTTCACCCCAAGAGAAACCACTCATTGCAGAGGAAATTGCTGCACCTCAAAAACAAAAACATTAACCCAGTTTAATATGAATTTTCAGGTCTAGCATTATACTCAATGGGTAAGGGCAAGATTTTGTCAGCCTTTTATACAATTAGTAGTAACTTGCTCTGAAATTGGACTACTTGCAGAGAAAACTATTCAGTGCAAATAAGGGTGGCAGAAACAGGCCCTAAATAAGATCACAGAAGTCTCTAACACATGTATTTAAAACACACAATGTATTCTAACAGAATTCCTAGACTATCCAAATGCACAATAGAACATTTTTGTAGAATAGTAATTAGTTTATAAATCCCCATTATCCAAATGGTAAAAATATTAAAAACATAAATTAAAAAAAAGCTTTAAATTTCAGATGCAAACCAATCAATGCAGGAAAATTTCAAATTTTCTGTTGTGAAGATATCCTGAATTTAGCTACTTGTTCCTAGTTCACACCACAATTTTGTTTCAGCATGTTTTAACTGGTATGTATCAACTTTAATCTGGAAACATGAACAGAGCCACACTCCTTATGGATTACTGAAACTTAAAAAAAATAAATACATGTAATGAGGAAAAATACATGCTGAAGAGATTCCAATGAACTATGGCCATGACTTTCCGAAACAGAAACAGTGATGACTTACGTGAAAAAGGGAATTGGCTGGACAAGCTTAAGATCTGGTTCTCTCTCTCGCACCATTAGAGCCTGCCTCCTTCTACGTAGCTCCAATGCTTCATCTATGATTGCTCTTGTTTCAGCTGCACTCACATTCACATCATGGATCGACATGTCACTGAGAGGTGGTGAGAAAGGAAGACAACATAGGTAGTTTTATTTTTTTAATATCAAAGAGATTAATTTAAGATTCTCCTCTAATGTAGGGTACAAAAACAGTAATCACATATAAAAGCACATATACATTTGTTCACAGTTCATTCTAAAATTAGATGGTTCAAGGCAGATTCTCCTCTTTCACTTTCTAAAAAGTGGGAAATGAATAGGAAAGCAGTGAGATCGATTACAGCAATGCTATTGTTATGGCTGAGAAACTCCTTTTGTTCCAGGGTCCCATTTTGAGCAACTCAAAGTTTCAGCAAAAATAACATCTAGGGTTGAAAATTCTCTTGCATGTTTTCAGTCCAGAAGTGAATTTTTTGAGAGTTTGAAAAATATCTATTCCATTGTTTTTGAAATATCAGACTGTGGGGAAAAAATTATCATTAAATGCTTTGCTGAATTTATGTGCTTAAAGCTTTGCTAAATCATGGCCTAAGTAACTAACCAACCAAAAGTCTACGTCACAGGCCCTTATTTTCTATATCTAGCCCAAGTCAAAAACAAGACTGTCCTTCCTTTAAGATTCGCTAGCTCCTTCCTTGCAAGCTATAAAGCCATCCCTACACTAAACTTCTACCTTAAGATGCATCAGCAGCCCAAATAGGTCTGGCAGCCTTTCTGCTCTTTGCCAGTACACACACTCCACCTTAACTACCTAGGATTATTTGAGTCTGTAACTGTATGTCCACAAAAAATTAACTTTCAAATCAAGTTTCACATGTTCAGATGCTGAGCACTCAAGAGTTTGCTATGCTCTAAAAAATGAAATTTTAAAATGACTCTCTCAGGATACTATAGAAAGCCAGTGATACACATCTGCATCCCTTCAGATGATCCCCCACACTTCATGTTTCAAAATTTGCAGGCTGTGTAGAGTACAGTGCTGATACAGTGAAAAACTCTATTTGCATGTCTGACCAAAGAATCAATAGATGTGCACCAAGACTCACATTCCACTTTACTTCATCCACATAGCACACACATATTAAGGCAATGATGTTATCCACATGCGCAGGAATATAAAATATTACAGATGCACAATGGGACTGAGTTACAGTTGAATTAAAATCCTAATTTTCAATTTCTTGAGTTTTGTTGATGGACACAATGTTAGATGGGGAGTCAGGAGACCTGGCTCTGCTACTGATCTGCTGGTGATTTTGGGTAAATCACTTCAATTCTCTGTGTCACTGTTTCTCCCACCTTTGAGATTATAAAATCTTCAAGGAAGGGGGAAGTCTCTAACTATAGGTTTGTACAATGCCTAGCACAACGGGACCCCAAACTTCATATAAACAATAAATAAATAAAAAACAACAAATAAATAAAAAACAACAAATCTCAACCATAATGTTTCAATAACAGTTTTCAGAAATAAATAATCCAAATGCTCACATAATCTTACAGGATTCTTGCATCTCAGATACGACAGAAGCTTACAAAACTAATAACCATATACAATTCTCACTGAAGTCAATGCAAGTCTTTACATTGATTTCAGGGACAGCTAGAGCTGGTCCCAAGTCAAATGCCATGGAAAGGTGGTAATTAAGAAGTGATTTCAATTAGGAAAGTAAATCCTGAAAAGAACAGACAGGGGAGGTGGATGTACATGTTTCAATTATAGTTATATATAAAAGCAAAACACAATAATGGGAATTTAAAAAAGTCTGGGAATTAAAACAATTTTGGAACACTACAAAGAAAAAGTTAGAATTTTCTTCTTGCAACAAGTAATTAACATGGAAAATAGTGCCTAACACAGCAATAAGGTTTATTCAGAAGACAAAAACTACATGGTACAATTATATTAGTTTAAAATGTTGGACCTCACTAGGCTTTCTGAACTACTTCTATCCTAAAATTCTAATGTAAGAACTATAGGATGACTAAGAATGAGATTCACCATTTGAGGAACATCCTTAACGAGTCTTTCCTGAGGCAAGGTTGCTCATCAAAAATCTTCTCCTTCAATACCAGTCCTTTGCTGTATTGGCAGTCTTTCTCCAGAGCTTTGCAGATAAAATACAAACATGCTAATAGAGGAAACAGAAATAAGAATTATGGGCAATTTGACACTTTGGATCATTCAAAAGTTCCCACTTCTGGGATAAATATAAACTACTAACAAGATTGTTAAAATCTTCAACTGGACATGAAACATTTCGACAATCATTGATTTGTAATTCTCTCTGCAAATGGTTAAACACATAGATATACAAATAAAATAACTTACCTGGGCATCCTAATCATAACCCCACATTCTCAAGTTTTAGCCCCTAAAAACAAATCTACAACTTTGCTAAACAGCTTAACAAAGTCATTTATCAGGTTTTGGTTTCAAACCCCGTATTTCTGAAAAACAGGAATCCTTCAGTGTTTTTACACCATTCCTCAGCATTTATCATGATCACTGCATTACAAATTGCATTACAGCAGGAAAGGCCATATCCTGCATTCTTTACTCACCGGAGTAATCCCATTTACTCCATTAAGACTATTCTCATGAGGAAGGACGACGGGATCAGGCCCTACATCTCTAATTTACCTTGGAGTCACCTATTAACCTTAATTTGTATTGGTTCATCTACCACATGAAACCTGAATTTGAAAGTTGAGAGACAGTTATATCAATTGCTGCATAATTAACCATAACTATGAACTATATTGTAGTTTTATACTCAAATCCTGGAGGTAACTTGCTAGAAATGACAACAAAGACAAAGAACATGCATGAGAGTGAGAGAGAGGTCTACAGGGAAGCTTCTTGCATGCACTCTGATGTATAATAGATCACAGCTCCAGATCATATTTTCACTCTAAATCCTACAGATATTTTTTAAGTATTGTGGGGCAGAGGAGAATAGATTATTACCCAAAGAATTAAATGTCCTTCCGCATAGAGACAAACATCTTCCCATCAGAAAAAAAAAGTATGGATTAAAAAAGAACTTAATTGAAATGTTTGCTGTTTCATCCTTTTATCTGATTAAGCAGAGTTTAAGAGTGCCATTCATAACTTCAGACTGGTGCAGGGCCATATCTCTCTTGCTGCATGAGGCAGAGGGGATAGAAGACGTGGATATCCTGTCCTTATGGACTAAAATTGCAGAAGAGAGGGGAATTAATGCTACATCTTCCAACTTTCGAGATCACAGAGAAATTTCCTCAGAAACAGCATGTAGTTGGTACTCCAAAGGTTTTTTGGAGTTGTGTGACCTTCTGGAGGGAAGCATGTCTACGGATAGCTGCTCTTCACGGCATCATCCTTTGCTAAAATTCCAGAAGAAATTAATGGTGACTTTATCAGCTGGAACTTTTGCACAAACCCATTCCACCTTATCTTCCCATTAGGTGGGTAGAGCGGTAAGGTGCAGCTCCTAAGGAAGCTGTGCTGCTGGGAAAAAAGGGAGTGGCTCAGGAAGTAGTATGGATCCCTGGTCCTCTGTGGAATTTCCTCACAGATCTTCAGACATTTACACAGGTGCTGGGCCTCGTCCCCTGCTCCCTTTGTGGCCACAGAAACCCTGTCTACTGACAAGGTATCTCAGAAACTCCACAAGCTACAACACAAACTTCCTTACATGTATTTTTCCATGGAGTGCATTACCTGGTCCTTAATAGTTAAACTACTACCACACACTGATCAATATTTACAATGGAACCAGCTTAGAGAGTATCCTGTTGTACTGTAGTTCTATTTATAGAGGAAGGAAAACAGTGTGCTGCAGAGCAAATATTTTCTTCTCCTCAGTTTATTTAACTAGTTCAGCTCAATGACTAGCTCATGCAAGGGTAAGAAACCAGTTGGGAGTTGAAAAACCAGTAAAGGCTTGTTTTCCTCTTCCACTCTATGAATAAAACTTAGGTGTGAGAGAATGAGATCTCCTGTTTCTAAAATCTTAAAGGACCTAGAGACCATAGATAATCAGTTCAAGTCACTAACTGCAGATAATACTTCCTTTGTTTAATAAATCAGCTGGTTTTAAATGCAAAACATTTTTGATAAAAATGTTTTTTTATGTATACAACATATTTAAGATTATTTTATTTAACAAACAATTTAAATGCTGTTTCTGTGAATTTTTAATTGAATCCAGACTCATGAATCCAACCAGGGATACTGAATTCAAAAAATTCCTCCCCCAAAAGGATCTTGCTCATAGTCCACCTCAAACATTTCCTACAGAAAAGCAAATCCTTTGGGGGGACCAGGGGACAAAACGCATTTCAACTCAATATCCATGGTTGGAACTTTTGTTTCCTTGCCCCTCGTCTGTGTGTTCTGTTTGGGATCCCTTGTAACATAAAATGATATAAACTTAATTTTATTTCCATTATTTAAAAAAGTCATAGGAATTCTAAAAGAGAAAAGAACTGAATAAAAATAAATGAGCACAATGATGGTTTTCAATAAATAAAAGCAGCAGATAGGGATTTTTCCTGTAATTAAAAACCGTTACAAATCACTGTACTTTACCTTGAAAAACTTACACATTAGTGTCTTATAATTTCAATACATTGCTTGTTTAAGATATTGTCTGAAAGACTGCATCACTGTACTGTTCTGATCATATTGATTTTTACTTGAATTGCATATTTTAAGAAAAATTATACAAAAACTAACTGTACTTACTTGTATAGTCACTGAGCGTGTACAAGACTGTGATGAGGTTATCTAAACAAGGCCAGTGATCAGGATTACATCTGAGCCCTTCTTCAAAAGCATGTCGTGCCAGTGGCATACGGATTAGCCTTATTGCAACACGACCAATTTTATACCACAGGTTGACATCAGTAGAGTCTAACATTACAGCCTAGAAAACAAAAATATCACACCATATACACATGTCTACACATGCATGTGTGTGTCTGTACACATTGCCTAATATAGTTTGTATTTGCTAGAGTTGAGGTTTATGATGGAACACTATTGTTCTTTGGGACTGAAAAGGTGAGCAAGTAATACCATATTTATTACCTAAACATACACACAATACATGCAAATTTGGGCTGTCGATTAATCACAATTAACTCATGCATTTAGCTCAAAAATTATTTGTGATTAGTCGAAGTTTTAATTGCGCTGTTAAACAACAGAATACCAATTGAAATTGCTTAAATATTTTTGGATGTTTTTCTACATTTTCAAATATATTGATTTCTATTACAACACAGAATAAAAAGTGTACACTGCTCAATTTATATTATTCTTATTACAAGTATTTGCACTGTAAAAATGATAAAAGAAACAGGCTTTTTGAATTCACCTCATACAAGTACTGTAGTGCACTCTCTTTACTGTGAAAGTGCAACTTAAAAATGTCAAATTTTTTTGTTACATAACTGCACTCAAGAACGAAACAATACAAAACTTTAGAGCCTACAAGTCCATTCAGTCCTACTTCTTGTTCAGTCAGTCGCTAAGACAAACAAGTTTGCTTACATTTATGGGAGATAATGCTGCCACTTCTTATTTATAATGTCACCTGAAAATGAAAACAGCCATTTGCATGGCACTTTTGTAGCCAGCACTGCAAGGTATTTACGTGTCAGATATGCTGAACATTCGTATGCCCCTTCATGCTTCGACCACCATTCCAGAGGACATGCTTCCATGCTGATGACGCTCATTAAAAAAATAATGCGTTAATTAAATTTGTGACTGAACTCACTGGGGGAGAATTTTATGTCCCCTGCTGTTTTACCAGCGTTCTGCCTTATATATTCATGTTATAGTAGTCTTAGATGATGACCCATCATCACATGTTCATTTTAAGAATACTGTCACTGCAGATTTGACAAAACTCAAAGAAGGTACCAATGTGAAATTTCTAAAGATAGCTACAGCACTCAACCCAAGGTTTAAGAATCTAAAGTGCCTTCCAAAATTTGACAGAGAAGAGGTGTAGAGCCTGCTTTCAGAAGTCTTAAAAGAGCAACACTCCGATGCGAAAACTACAGAACCCAAACCACCAAAAAAGAAAATAAACCTTTTGCTGGTGGCATCTGACTCAGAAGATGAAAATGAACATGCATCTGTCTGCACTGCTTTGGATTGTTATCGAGCAGAACCTGTCATCAGCATGGACACATGTCCTCTGGAATGGTGGTTGAAGCATGAAGGGACATATGAATCTTTAGCACATCTGCAATGTAAATATCTTGTGACACAGACTACAACAGTGCCATGAGAATGTCTGTTCTCACTTTCAGGTGACATTACGAACAAGAAGCGGGCAGCATTATCTCCCGCAAATGTAAACAAACTTGTTTGTCTGATCAATTGGCGGAACAAGAAATAGGACTGAGTGGACCTGTAGGCTCTAAAGTTTTCCATTGCTTTATTTTTGAATGCAGTTATTTTTTGTACTTAATTCTATATTTGTAAGTTCAACTTTCATGACAAAGAGATTGCACTACAGTACTTGTATTAGGTGAATTGAAAAATATTATTTTTTGTTTTTTTACAGTGCAAATATTTGTAATCAGAAAAATATAAATTAAGCACTCTACACTTTGTATTTTGCGTTGTAACTGAAATCTATATATTTGAAAATGTAGAAAACATCCAAAATATTTAAATAAATGGTATTCTATTATTGTTTAATCGCACGCTTAATCTTTTTAATCACTTGACAGCCCTAATGCAAATCATTTATACAAAATATGGTGAGGGTCTCTCACATCTACTTCAGCAAGACTAGTAAATATTGAGACTCTCATATTGTACTCAGACTGTACTGTACCTCTAAGTAGAACTCCATGGCTGTCTCCAGGTCATCTCGCTGTGCTGCCAATTGCGCTAGATTTTTATAGGTGGAATATTTTAACATCAAGCCTGGATGTTTTAACCCTTCTTTCTCATCACCAGAGAGAACTGCCTGAAAATGGTAAACAAAACAAATGTACCCTTGACATCAGGAATTAGACTAGTGATAAACAGCAGCAAATAACCAGCCAACTGACAACCAGCATTACATTTTTGAGTCATCCATGGCCAAGACACAATGGAATAGCACAAAATGCAGTAAAGATGTGGCTAATTTCACTGACCTCTCGCAGAAGACGAATCTCAAGCAGCTCATGGTAAGCTTTGGCAGACTCTTCAAATCGGTCATGTTTCTGAAGGTCCAAAGCTTTGTGATACAGAGCAAAAGCTTCTGCCTCCTGTGGGTCAAAGTAACAAAATTAACAACATAATCATCACAACTCTTATGCAGAAGTAACACTTAAATAAGAGAAGATTTATATAATGGATTTTCTCTACTGATTTTTCTATTAACTTTTTATTTAATAGTCTTCAGAAATAAAAGAAAAAAATACTAGAACAACCAAGGAGAATCCTTGCAATAAAATTAGAGATTTTAAGAAAATATGTGGAAGTCAAAAGCAATTTGCCGGGGGGGCGGAAGGGAGGTGGGGGGGAAGGTGGTTTAATACAGCCTTAAAACAATGTGCATACCATGGCCATTATTCAGGAAAGCATTTCTGTCAATCCTATTCAGGAAAGCACTCATGCACATACTTAACTTTAAGCACATACTTAAGTCCCATTGGGCTTCAATGGAATAAGTATATTTCTTCATTAATATGAACAATAAAGCACCCTCTCTGAATAGGTAGGCTTTTCTGAATTGGGTCCAATAGTTGTAACCAGGCTAAACGCAGTTGTTATTATTAGGAGTCTATCACCTTTGCAGTTTGTAAAATATTTTTTGTGAATCTAGTTATAAAACCATACTAAAAGCTACCTGTCAAAGTGGTTAGTATTCAGCATAGTTTTACAATAGAAAAAACCCAGTCTACACTGGTCAGGAAAGTTAATTCAGTTGTTGCTAGTAACGACTCTACTTAAATATGGCAGCTGCTAGAATGGTTTCATAAACAGTATGAACAAGGCCTAAGTGAAGCTGTAAAATCTAAGGTTTTAACAATAAATACACGTTCTTTTCTTTTAAATATTTCTATCTGATAAATATGATGATTTATCAATAATGTTAGCTAAATAATTCATTGCCTCCTCAACAGGCAAAACAAAGAGGAGCGGAAAAGGATGGGGTGTGCAGCATGCTCAGGTGGTTAACAAACCTGGGCTCTGGTAGACCAAGGAAAGGGACTTCCAAAATCAAGGATCTCTCAAAGAGAATGCCCTGCCAGCAGCACCATCTCATTTATATTGAGAGAACCACATGAGCAGTTCCATTGCTCTCAATTCTGATAGCATATCAGAGACATGCCACCCTGGAGGTCCTCTATTTTAATCTCTAACCTACCTGGAGGCCAAATTTAGACTGGATCTCTCTCCTACCTTTCCCTGTGTCATTGGTACCTACATGTATCACAACCCTTGACTCCTCTCCAACACTGAACATAAGTCTTTCTAGATGTCTGGAGAAGAAGGAAGATTGACAGCTGCCATCAACAAGATCTTTGGTCTATAAACAATTAGAGAGGTGGTTTAATCTGCTACTTCTGCTAACCAAGATGCCTGTGGTTCCCGCTGTCCCCAGTTTTCTCCTTTTGATTTTCACCAAGGTCAATAAGGTTCTGTCTACTGAAGCCTAGATCATTCTTGAAACATTCAAATTGATCAGCTGCAGTATTGAAAAGTTATCACATTACATCCAAACAGAGAAAAGCCACCAAGTTGAGTGTAAGGCCTTGCAAGATCAATTAAAAATACACACTCTTTATGTTTTCTCTTGCAATAATCTGTACCCATGAGACATTCTTAGTAAATCAGGAGAGTATTATACAGAAACAAACTGTGCTCAGATTAGTTGTCTATAATTAAATGAATTATAATTATATTTCTGAATGAGATATAATCAGCCAGATAAATCAGCACCTTGAACTTGGCCTCCGTAGATTATCTTTGCTTAGTTTACCTAACTAACATGACTGGAATGATTCACAAAGCTGAAACACTGAGATCATTCCTATCAAAATGTCTTCAGTTTGTATCGTAAAGTAGAGTCAGGCAACTTATCTCTTTCAACAGCTAATATTTCTTCATCTGTTCAGTAAGCAGACAGGAAACTCAGCTCCTAAACTAATGCAGCCTACTCACAAATAAGCCACACAGATGCACTGTACCCCATTTCAGTAGAGTCATGGTATGCTAAGGGCTGAGTTTAGGAGATGAGAATATTAATGTAGCTCTTCCCCCTAGAACCAAAAATTACGAGAGAACAGACCCAATGTTGGGAGATTAGAACATATCAGAAGAGATTCAATGTCAATTTTCCACATTATTAAAATTGTTTTACTTACTTGAGCCTCCTTTGTCTGTGTTTTGTGACTTTTGAAGGTACCTTCATGCTCATCCTCAATTGTGGAGCTGGCATTCAATGCTGCAATTCGGATCTAAGAATGAGAATCAAGAAACAGTTACATACATGAAATTCATATCTGGCTCAGTTCCTCATCTCACTCTTGCCACCAGAATTTTTATCATTTCTCTCTCTAGTTGAAAATCTCACAATAAAACCCAGGTTAGCACTGCAAATGTAAGAAATTATTACTACTTCAGTATATAATGGTTACTTTATCAACCCACTAACTGCAGAATATGACAAGCAAGACAAAGGAATCTCCTTTAATGGCAGGGGAGGACATTTAAACCACCCCTAGGAATCCTGGAGCCAGTAGAATGGACATATGGATTACAGTGAAGCTCCTTAATTTACCAATCACTACAAGGATAATTACTGAAAATGCAATGTTCTAGTTGTGCCAATTAACACTCCACAGAGAGCGGCTAAGTCTTGGGATAAGGAAATATGGAAAATTGTTTTTGGTTTCTCACATCAAACACATGAAAGGATTCAAGCAACATGTGGCACCGAGAATTCGCTGCTCTCTCAGAGAGCCATACCACCAAGATGTCTGATAAGCAGCTTGTGCTGGACTGCCACCTTACCATGTTCAGAAAGATTCTCCCACTAGAGTCAGGTGGAGGGCCAGTCACATAGGTCTGAAGAGCAAACAGGGATTGCAATTATATTTACTATAAATGGAAAACATTTATTATTAAAAACATATAATCATTATTTAACAATTTAATTGGAAATTTTTACAAGCGTCATAGCACCTTACAATATAAATGAGAATTGACAATAACAATCTTAAAAACAATTGTAAATAAAGTTCTAAAATAATTAAGATGAAAGGAAATGCAATTGTTCCTTATTTTCTTTTTGCTTTTAAGACTTTAAACACTAGAAAAAAATGAATATTTGCAATGCACTTATAACTATGGTACATTAGTCAGCTGGAGATTTATGTGTACTGTAACAGTAATATTAAAGATAATCCCTACGTTAGATATGATATTCTTGAGAACATCCAAAAACATTACACTAAACGAATGTTAAGGCTGCCACATTAATCACTTAAATGTCAGATTTCAGAGTAGCAGCCGTGTTAGTCTGTATTCGCAAAAAGAAAAGGAGTACTTGTGGCACCTTAGCGACTAACCAATTTATTTGAGCATAAGCTTTCGTGAGCTACAGCTCACTTCATCGGATGCATACTGATGAAGTGAGCTGTAGCTCACGAAAGCTTATGCTCAAATAAATTGGTTAGTCTCTAAGGTGCCACAAGTACTCCTTTAAATGTCAGACAATGACGAAGATAAAGTTGCCTGTGTAGCCTCAATTCTGCCTCCTTGCGGTGCATTGCTATAGTCTACCTGCACCATCGCATCATTTTTTAAAATTATAGAAAAAGTCCCTTCTCAGAGCAGGGCTGACTTCCTGCCCCTGTATCAGCAGCACAAGACCAGAATCCCTGTTCACAGATGCATTTCTGGGGCTAGAACCCAATGCCCTTCCCACAACGAGAGTCTGTGGAACAAGACAGAAATCAAGGAAAAAGTTGTCCTGGTGCTGAGTGTCAGAGGAGGCAGCCATCATGGCTTCTTTCAGAGCACATCCAATTGGTCTACTATTCAAAGCAAGCTGGCAGGCCCTCTATACTAGTGCTCCCAGCTACTGTTGCTAACTTTTACGAAGCTGAACTAGTGCAAGTATCAGTGGAGCACTTTTTTTTTTTTTTAAAACGTTCCCTATACAGAGTGTAGGTGGGCCAATGACAACACAGTGTCTCTCATCTCTCTTGCAAAGGCAGGACTTTAGAGCTGCATACCCATAGAGGTCTATGAAGTAAATATTTGGCAACAAAAAGAAGCTAAACTTCTATGATAAAAACTTCTCCATTTTGAAAGGAGGGAGGTTAATATCCCTAGCAATTTTAACATTGATAGAAAATTTGAAAACTGGTATTCACATTTAAAACCAGTTATTTTTCATTTAAATTAAACCTATAATTTTCATTCTATTAAATTCTTGAAGTATGATGCAAGTAATGGCAAAAGAACGTGAAAGGAATTTGTACATGTTTTATTTTAAATGTTCACTGCCATGAGACAAATCCCTCACATCAGCAGACATACAAAAAAATGACATGTGCACAGCAGGCTAAAAACAGTCTTTTATATTGTAGACCATATTAATAGCAAGGTAACTCCAGAATTAACCACAGCAGGAAGCAGTGGGAGTGCTGAACTATGAGCTGAATGAATTCAGATATCATTGATGAGCACTTTCACGTGTAAAGAAAGCATGTTTTTACTTTAATTTAACTCATTCAGAAGTGATCACATTTTGTTGGTTCACACACACTGATTTTCCCTCCTCAACTAAAACTTCTATCACTTGCATCCAAATTATACAGAAAATTGAACAATAATATAAAGTATTTTACGTCTTCAAAGCATTTCATAAACATTAGTTAACAAAGCTTCAAAATCCCTGCAAGACATGCACGTAATTTCCCCGTTTTATAAATGGAGGAAACAGAGGCCTGATTTTCAGAAGTTACAGAACTAGAGCTGGGCAAAATTTTCAGTCTGAAACTTTTTGTCTCTAAATTTCCTTTATTTTTACTTTTAAAAATTCAAAAACATTTTAAAATGCTCAAAACAAAATGTTTTGATTATTTCAAAACAAAATATTTTGTTTTACCCAAAAAAGTTGTTTTTTTTAAATTTGTTAAAAAATAAATTAAATGTTCATTTTTGGACTGACCTTAAACAATTTTTTTTTTAATTTTTTTAAATTGCTAATGAAACCAAAAGTCCAATTTTCACCTAGATCTATACTGAACATCCATGACTCCAAATTAAATTATCACCAGCTCTGAAAAAAACATTGGGCTCCATGGCCCTATTTCAGTGAGATACTTAAAGTTAGGTAAGTATTTAAGTTTACTTGAGCTTAAGTTTAAATACATACTTAAGAACCTGACTAAATCAGGGTCATGGTGACTTGCTCAAGCTCACACAGCAAGTCATTGATAGATAGGTTGACCACATATCCCATTTTGGATGGGACAGATCCCTTTTTAACTCCTATCCCAGATGTCCTGACTTTTTTGGCAAAACTAGGCATTTGTCCCATCTGCTCTTGTCAACTGATCATCAGAGGGCAAGAGCAAACAAACAGGACAAATGCCCAGTTTTAACAAAAAAGTGGAGCATGCCCCTAAGGGAATGTTTGGTGGGCAAGCGACAACAGGGTGTGGGCTGTCAACCCCAGCCCCATGCGGGGGGCAGGGACCCTCAGGCCAGCCTCACATGGTATCCTACTTTCCCTTTGGGAAATATGGTCACCCTATTGGTAGACACAGGATTAGAACTCAGTAGCTTGGCTGATATTGCACTAGAGACTAGACCAGTGGTCCCCAACCTTTCTGTGGGAAAAGCGGCAGTGGTAAGAAGCATCGCCACCGAAATACGGCAACGCTTCTCGGTGGCATTTCGGTGGGCGGTTCTCCGGCGGCCGCGCTCGGCTGCGGCATTTCGGCAGTGCAGCGTCCTGCGGGCGCACACAACTGCCCCGGCGGGTGCCATTGCACCACAGACACCGCGTTGGTGACCCCTGGACTAGACCAACCAAAGCGAAAGAAAAATATGTGGATGGCAACAATTTTAATTCTGCATTTTGCTCAAATAGAAACTTTTAAAGAAGAGTCAAGTTACTTTTAGCTCTAGTACAGTCAAATGGTGACAGAAGAAGAGAAATACAGTAAAATAGAAAGCAGAGTTTCTGTACTGGCATAACTATGTCAGTTAGGGGTATGATTTTTTACTGGTACAATTCCTAATTCGGACACAGTTATTTTATAGCAAAATAATACTCTACAGGAATAAACTATACCAGTATAAGCATTTTAACGCTAGTATAACTGTATCCATAGAAAGTGGCTTGTACCACTTTAGCTATACCAGTATACGTAATATACCAGTACAATTAAAGCAAATTTTATGTGCAAGACAAAGCCTTAGGCACCTGCAAACTTTATGTCTAGACAGAGACACTTAATAGAATAGTGCTACTTTAAGCCTTCCAACTTAAAAACCATATACAGGTACTGCAAAAATAAATTTACTTGTTTCACACAGCTCCTTAGATTATTAAAACCAAAATAATTTTCTAATTCTAATTTACTTAACTATTTATGCTCCATTTTCATTTTGCATTGTTCTTGTGAGTTTCACAGTAGGTTCTCATTGCAGTTATGTTTAGGTGTCAAACGCTATAAGGAAATATTTGTTTAAAGTCAGCAGTTTTCAGTGACTTTTTAAAAAAAGTTGTAAAAGTGTTTCTACTAGATTTAGGTTTTAGAAAAGTTCATTCTTCCAAAACTAGTTTTTGACCACATGCTAAAGGGATCGTTTTCACGGTCTATCGTGTACACAATGCCACTTTCCAGAGCACGGGTGTGAGGGAGTGACTGGAGAGGAAGAGGTAGATGCATAAATGATGATGGGTAGGTTTTTAGCAAGGGGAGGGGGAAGATCTGTTACATTTCCTGAAAGAAGCTCAGCGTCCAAGTGTTTGAGAAACCCTGTTGTAAAGGGTGCAAGAGCCCGGCAGAATCGTCACAGGAGGCTCCATCCAGCCATAGGCCTGTGAGAGGCAACTGCAGACAGAGGGGCGGAACGGGGCCCCTCCGTGGAAACTGGGACGTCGGTGGGTTCTGGAACTAGAGGGCTCCCCAATTATCCGGGGAGCTTTAACGTAAGCAAGGCTTGGCCCACGGAGATCGCTCCCCCACGGCACCTCCTCCCCGCACAATGCCGATCCCCCATCCGGGCGGGGACAGGGCTGCACCCCCGCTCTCCATACAGGTGCCCGGCAGCACTGGGCCCTCCGCTCCCTCAGCAGAGGCGCCAGGTACCAGCCCGCACCCCCCCCCCCACGGGCACCGGCCCCGCTGCTTCCCCGAGAGAGCTCCCCACGCCCCAGCCCGGCGTGCAGCCCGGGCCGGCTGGGTAAACGGCGGGCAGAGCGGCCCGCCTAAGACGGGGAGAGGGGGGTTGACGCGCCGCTGAGGAGAGTCCGTTCTACAGGGAAGGGGGGAGCCTCACCTGCAGTCTCCACGGCAACCTCCTCCCAGGCCCCTGGAGCCCAGCAGGCCAATACAACGGCCGCTCATTGGCTGAACTGCGGCTCCCTACCCAGCCAATAGAGATGCTGGATACAGATTGCCCGGCTGCCTCCGGAGCGGGCGGGGCCGAGGCGGCTGCGGAGCAGCTTCCCGCAGTGACGCCCCCCACTCCGGGGGCCGTGCCTCCCACATCCGCCCCGCCCCTTCCGGGACCCCCGGGTGCCGTCACGGGACCCCGTTGTCGGAGACTGCCATGATGCCGTCACCGCGGCACGTCGTTGCCGTCACGACCTTAGCGCGCGCCGTGCTGTCCCTCCATTGGCCCTCGGGAGCCACCGTCCCATGACTCGTCCTGCCAGCTCTCTCGTGTCGTCGGGGTGCGTCCCGCCCTCCCTCTCTCACCGCGTCACTGTCAGCCCGTCCCGCGCGCGCACGGGGCCGTCACGCAGCCCCGCCGCCGCCGCCCGGCCTCGGGGCTCGACCAGTGACTGACCAGAGCCGGCCCGGCTGGAGCTCCTGTCACCGTGCGTCTAAATCACCGAATCGGTCCAGGTGCTGTGTCCCTGGCTCTCTCCAGAGCGCGCCATGTCCCCCTGCACCGTCCTCACCCCCCGGCCTGGAGCAGCCACACGTCAGCTTGAGGGCATTGCCTGAGGGGTTGGACATAACCATGCCTAACGTAAAGCAGCGGCGAAGCGCTTTGTTGAACCAGGGCCCTGGTGCTGCTTGCGGCATGTTGCTGGCCCTCCTTCACTATCTCCTTTCCTGGCTTTTCTTCCTGCTGCCGTCTGTTTTCTGCCAGTGCCCATCAGGTTCATTTTTATATCCCATCTCTGGGATTTTACCGCTCATGCATTCAACTACTGCCTTTTCTCTGTGGTAGCGGTCTGTTCAGTCCTCTCTCTCTGGGTGCGTTTCTGACATTTCGTCATGGATGCCTAGCTTCATCTGAAACTCATTTTCTCAAACACTGAAGTTTTCTTCTTTCCTTCCAGTCCTTCTCAGCTGCCCTCCTTTATTCTATGTATTCACAGACAACTACACAATCCTCCCTGTTTCCCCAGCCCATCATTCCAGTGTTTATTGTATGTTCTCACAACTTAACTGAAAGTGAGCTGTTGAATCTTTAACAAAACTGTCCTTTCTCCAAAATGTTATTTACTTAAGTTAAATCTGTGCTAACAAAAAGCAGAGTTTTAAAAAGTGTGAGTAAAAATCCTTTCCCTGTCAATTGCTCAGTTTTCACCAGTTAGCTTGAGTTACAGGCTCAAGTTACTCCACTTGAGCTAGCTAAGCTCAAGGGAGAGTGGCCATATTGCAGCATCACACTTCACCTGCAGAGAATGATTGTGATAGCAGCAAAGAGTGATTGGATTAGCATCTGATAAATTGTGCTAACGAGCTGTAGCTGCATCCACACTGCATTAATAGCATATACCACCTGACAGACCAGCTAGCTCAAGTTTAAAGCATCACTTTAACTCAAGGTAGAGATTTTTGTCTATGAACTGGAGTCAGGTTGGGTGTAATGCCTGAGTTATATCTCAAGCTAAGCATTGCAATGAAGACAAGCCCTTGCTCTATATGTGTATAGTATTGTGTAGAGTTAGAGCACTATGTAAATGGATTGTAATAATAAACATGATGCTTTGTTCTTATAGAATTATAAAAAACATAGAGCTGGATGGGACCTGAAAGGGGTCATCTAGTCCACTCTTCTCACACTGAGGCAGGACCAAGTATACCTACACCATCCCTCACAGGTGAATGTCTAACCTGTACTTAAAAACCTCCATTGACAGGAATTCCACAACCTTCCTTGGTAATGTATTCCAGAGTTTAACTGCTCTTCTAGTTAGAAAGTTTCTCCTGATATCTAACCTAAATCTTCCTTGCTGCAGATTAAGCTGATTACTTCTTGTCCTAGTTTCTGTGGACATGAAGAACAATTGATAAGTTATCAAAGTCCAGTTAATTACAATCACTTTAACCAAAGTGAGCAATTTATCAAGTTACTCTGATGGTCACTAAAGGGCATATCATAACTTGTGCATTACACTGAATCACCCTATAGTCAAATGTCTAACAAGAGCTGAAAGGTTTCAGAGTAACAGCCGTGTTAGTCTGTATTTGCAAAAAGAAAAGGAGTACTTGTGGCACCTTAGAGACTAACCAATTTATTTGAGCATAAGCTTTCCTGAGCTACAGGTCACTTCATTGGATGCATACAGCTGAAACATACACATCAAAGCTTTAGTCATTTTTTGGTGCTAGATCTTTGATCTTTTTCAGAATATGAACCTCCCCTAAAAGGCATTTTTGTAGCTGTGTATCAAATATGTTCACTAAACTTAAAGTGATGATTTTATGATAAAATCATCTGGTAAATTATTAGAGAATGAAGATATCTGTTTAGGGAGACTCTGGAGAGAGTAGAGGACTGGTAATAGGATGAAGAGACTCTGTCAAGCAGATCATTGGACTACAGTGACCAGATGTTACCATCTGATAGCTGTTTGCTCACCAAAGTGGAATAAGCTGATGCTGTCAGTCCTGGTAGACATGTCTACCAAGCATCCATGTTGACAACCTGCAGTGGAACCCAAAGACTGAAAGTGTGGAGACTGAAGTACCCTCTCAGTCATGGGTTTGTGTTGAAGTATGCTGGCAGGGTGATGTAGGAAACCTATTAAGAACATGATTGTAAGGAGAAATTAATATGTTTCATCAGTCTGGGTTTGGTATTTTCATTTGTATATTATTTTTACAATTAAAACATATTAATTGCAAATCTGATTGTAGAATGGGCATTTGTTTACAATGTGGAAAAGGCTGTGTAGATAATGAGCAGTGGGTTAGTGCATTGGCCTGCCACCCATGTATGTCTGAGTTCAAACTGGCTTGTCAAATTAAAATATTTTATTGTAGTCTCCCATTTTGTGCTTATTACAGAAACATCTCAGGGATGGGCAGAGAAGACAGATCTGGAATAGCAGGGGTGTTTTAAGTCAAGTTTCAGATGCATTTGGAGAGCTTGTATGGAGGAAGCTTTCGTAGATGACTTATATTGCTTTCTAGTTTATATTGTTGAAATCTCAGGGAATCATATCAGTCTGCAGCCATGCCACCTCGTACTACAAGGAAATCTCCAACCCTCAGTGATATAAAGAATAGTTCCCCTTGTGTAGAATGTACACATATTTATCTCAAAATCTTTGACTCCAGGTTTAAGAAAGCAGACTATCCCCACCACCAGCTATTGTATAAACTGATAATTGGGGATGGGATATTCATACACCTTAAAGCAATCTCCCCACATGGTTGTTCTTGTAACTCAAAAGTTATTATTTAATATTTATATCCCAATAGTGTCCAAAGGTCTTCGACAGGATCAGGCCCCTTGTGCTGGTTAAATACATACACAATCCTTGTCCCAAAGACTTGAGAATCTCAGAATTTATCTTGGAGCCCTTAAATCAGTCTGTTTAAGATTTTGGACATACAAACATGTTAGTACAGAGATTTTGAGCAATCCAATAAAGATCACTAACCCTTAGAAACAGCAGCCAAATTATTTGACGTTCAAGGCTTGAAATATTTAGAAACTGTAAAAAGATCTCTTGCTGGGTGATGTTGGGGATCAGATGTCTGGCAAGCTGTGTACTAGAAAAGCTCGACAATTTGGGGGAACAGAAGTTTAAATAATTCCTATTGAGAACTATGCAGTTGATACATTTGCTTTTCTTAGACCCAGAGTAACAGATCTAAGCAACTGGGCTGTTACAGCGTAAACAAATGCTTACAGCTTCCTTTGGTTTCTCTATACTGTACTATGCAGGGTTGTATACTTATTTCAGTTTGTGGATTTAAGGGGCCTGCATAACCTCCCTATGCCAGTTTCCTCCTCAAGCCCCAAAACATTGAGCTGTAGCTCAGGAAAGCTTATGCTCAAATAAATTTGTTAGTTTCTAAGGTGCCACAAGTCCTCCTTTTCTTTTTGCGGATACTGACTAACACGGCTACTACTCTGAAACGGAGCTAAATGGCTGTTTCCCTAGCCAACATGATCATAGAGAACATTCAGCACTAGCAGTTAGTGGAGTAGGAGAGCCTACAGTGATTTATAGTACCAACTCATAACAGTTGCTTTGATCCCACTCCACCCCCTGCATTGGCCAGAGCCAAATAAATGGTAAGAGGGCTCTGGCTGAGAAAAACCAATCTGTCCCAGCCCTTCACTCACTTTGGTTTAATATTTTAACTGCTATCTTACAAAAGATGCAAAGTCCATGAGCAACGAAGCTCTCAGAAAGTTCCCTGCCCCAGCTTGCTTTATGATTTTGCATTAGTACGGATGTTTTGTCACTAATATAATGTCACAGACATACTGGGAGTGTGAAAGAGATGGTCAACATTGCACAGAAAGTCTGTGACTGGAGAAACCAAAGTAATGGTAGTTCAGGTGCTTGTCTGAACTTACTGAGACTCCCGCCAACACCCAAGACTTTCTTCCCACAAACGTACCACTCCTCTAAATATGCCCTGCTCCCCCTTTATCTGTTGTCTTCTAGGGGGCAGGGAGCCCTCTCGCCTACAATCCCCTCCAGCAGTTGGAACGAGCTCAGAAGTCATTCTCTTGTGCTATCTTCGCATGGCAACCTCCTTCCCAAGCTTTCCCCACTTTTAATTCCTCCAGATGGTATCTATCCCCTTTCCACTCCTTTGTGTATCTCTACACCCCAGGGCAATGGAGTGAAGCTGCTGCTGAGAGCTGGAGAGTGTGTGGAGGCTCCTGCCTCTTCTTGTGCCTGCTCTTTTATAGCAATGAGACACGCAAAGCCAGGAAGCAGCTAATGGGAGAAGCAACGAAGGAGAAACAGCCTCTAAAAGCAACTAGTGGTAGGAAGCCAGCAAGGCGAGCTGGGACATAGGGCAAAAAACAGGATTGTCCTAAGGGAAGTCAAAACTTGTCATCTCCAAGACGGGAAGTCCTTTACAAACCATAATTAAAGCTACATTTCTGTAATGCTAACATTGAGGTTACTGGGTTTTCTCAGATTGTCACAAAGGGTTCACCTCCACTTTTTTGAGCCACTCATAGGGACATGGGCAGTACCGTCCCCCTGCCAGGAGAGAGGGTAGTAATAGGATCAGTTAAGCTTTAAGTTATGGAGGGCTCCTAGTTTTCCCTAGTAAACTTCCCTAAGTTCTCTGATAAAAAACATAAAAATCCACATTTTCCATGATTAAAGTGAAATGCTGAACTTTAGTTTTCCGAGCCACAATATATATACGTAACAGTTGAACACAGTATTTTGATATATTTACAATTTTTAAGTGAGTTTGAAGCCTACCAGTGCCATCAATCATTATAAGAAAATTAACAGCATTGCAATTTGTATTTCATACACATACCAAATAGTTCTGTCTGTATGGTATATTTTCAGAAAATTAGTTTTTTTTAAATGCACAAAAACACTGGTATGATCCAGTCACAATGCATTGTTTCTTTACTGTTGTCGATGGACCTGCTGTTTCAGTCTTGTTTTCATTCAGTTTATGTTTATCGTTTTCCATGTGTTCTACAATTGTCTGCCTTCGATGTAATCTACAGCCTTGCTGCATACAGTACAGACAGAACATTACCATCAACATGAAATTTGTCCTTGCCAAATGGAGAGACAGTCTTTGGGGTGATTTTTAAAGTTTTTGGCATATTTTCATAACTTTAATCACTCACATCTGGAGGCTGAAGTGAAATTTGAGATACATTAAAAAATGAAGCGCCCCCCCACCTTTGAATAACCTCGAAACGCTGGAAGCAGTTTATTGGAATATGTTTAGCTATGTAAATATAAAGCGTGTTCAAAAATTAACCACAAGAGGAGGAGGTTGCACACACTGAATAAGTGACAAGTACTTGCAGTAAAATTTAATTCTATTTTTTCACAAAAAGTAAAAACTAAAGATTCTTTGTAAAAATGCAAATTCAGCTTTTTTTCCATGACAAACGGATTTCTAAGGTCACTGGTCATATGCTCAGTGATACACAATTGTTTCATTTACTATCCTAGTTTTAAAAGCATTTAATTGAAAAGATCTCATGAGAAAAATAAACATAGGCAGCGTGGATAGCTGTGTTATCTACAACTGTGCTTAAGAGTGAGTGAGATACAAGGAGAAAGGGAAACAGAGTGAAAGTATTGCGATAATCTAGTGAATCGACACACACTAAAAATATTTTGATACAACTTCTATTGACCAGATAAACACCCAACTCATGACACTAACACATAAATCTGCACTTAGTGCAGATTTTATTTAGAGGACAGTGATATTGCAACAATGGAAGAAAGTTATGCTGCATGTGTAGTAACTAGCTTCAGATATTAATAAATCATTTGGTTTTAATTATTTTTGAATAACCTAATTGGTTTCAGTTATTTTTGAATAAATGAAAGACACTTCCAACTTGACACCCACAGTTTTTTATTGTGTTTAAAAAAAATTACAAAACCTAATGGAATAAAAAGTATTCTGTGAGCAATGAAAGAGGAAATTAGTTCATTTTTAAATGTAATTATTCCCTTGCAATGCTGTAAATACCTGACAATTAAACACTGTAGTGGTACATCAGAACCAGAAAATGAAAGATTTAATCCTGACCCTCAAAACACTTATTCACATGAGTAATCCCAATGAATTCAGTGCAACTATTCATATGCCTAAATGTTTGCAGGATTTGGACCTTAAAAAGTGACTACAAATGAAAATGAAACTGACAACTCTATCTTCATTATCTCTGCTGAGTGAAATGCAAAAGTAAGAAAATCCCATAGACGATAACTAGGGGGGTTGAGGGGATTTTTGTAATAAAATATTGTGTATAATCCAGTTAAAAAGTGACCAACTAGAAGGGTGCCAAGGGGAAAACTCCCCTACTAAGAGAATGGGCATTACAGCAGATGTAGCAAGGCCGTGGCTCCTCTCCACCACCCACAGAACACTGAAAGCATTTGTAAAAGAAAAAGTGTTCTGATATTGCTCACTGTAGTGAGAGGGTTGAGGAAAAGTACTGTGAACAAGGAGGCAAGTTACAGGAATTGAAACCAATTACCAGAACCAGCAAAATGAGCTTTGGCCTGCTAAACCCAGGGTTGTGAGTTCAATCCTTGAGGGGGCCATTTAGGGATCTGGTAGATGGGGGATTAGTCCTGCTTTGAGCAGGGGGTTGGACTAGATGACCTTCTGAGGTCCCTTCCAACCATGATATTCTATGATTCTAAAACAATTTCCTGGGCTCCACACCCTAGGGTATGAAATGATTCTGCAATAAGTAGCCCTCTTCCACACATACCCCAGTGCACAATATGCACACTGATATTAAACTACAGGAGTCTATAGACTGAACATGGGAACATCCACCAGTGCAAGCGAATGATCCTAGTGAAGCAGAGCTCAGAGCAGGAGATTAGAAAGGAGCCCTAGCCCAGCCACCCCATACAAGTTAAAAGGTTCTTCCCTCAGACCAATATTCTCTCTTCCCAGAAATGGGGGTGGGGTAGGAGGTTTAGCATGGAAGATATGGTCACAGAAGTTGGAAGTGAAAGATCTCAGGTCCCCTTGACTCTCTCTGCCCTCCACTGGCAGCGAGTAGGCTAACTTCGATGAATTAGTTTAGTGCCTATTGCCAGACTAATAAGCAACTTTTAGTGACTTCTGGTGTAGAAAAGTCTACAGGGACATGGTCCCAGTCAGCATTCTATCTGGTGGTGAAGTTAACCCCATAAAGTCTCAAGCTATGGCCCAGGGACTCCTAGAACAGAATTTCACAAGGAAGAGGAAAGGCTGGCACATGACAGGATCTGTCTTTCTCTTGCAAAGCGGCCCTCGGGCTGAACAAAACTGGAGAACCTCCCCTGTCAGTTATCAATGATGCCAGTCACGCAACAGAAAGAAAGAACTGTTCATTGCTAAAGGAAAAGACTACAGAACTTGGATTAACTGGATCCAAATAAGGAAGGCCATCATGACGCTGCTGATGACAAAACAAACTTCCAGCTAAACAAAGCTCACAATTCAAGTTTTGTTTGAGATCATAGGTAACTGCATTGTCTCTGGGCCACAAGACAGGTGTGAGACAAAGACCTCCAACTGTTACTGTCAAAGAGTTTGGCTGGTAAGCCCCGCTTTGGAGATGTGTGCACATAGGAAGCAGAAACAGAAAGGAACTATATGAGTGGAGGTGCAGAAGGATACATATCAGATCTTGCATAGAAATAAACAGGTAGAGCTGGCCATCCTTGGGTTGTGCCCTCCTCCGCAAGGGTTTCTTTTTAATGGGTTTCTTGAAGAGATCATAAGAAAGTCATGACAGTTCCTTTCTTGCCAATCTGCCAAGGTTCCAGTGGATAAAAACGGATAACAATCCTTTGCGTGTGAAAGAGGAGAGAACAGAGGAGGAAAGGAAAGCTTATTATTTTATAATAGAACATTATCTCCAGTAAGTTCTCTCAACAACCCAGAAACACACCATTAAACATAGCTCTCAGTGGTCGGGACTTAAACGCTCTGACTGTAATAGGAGCAGGCTTTTTTATATGGGACAGTGTGTGAACGGGTTCTAAAGTCCTGTCCACACCCGCAAAAAGTTAAACTGTTAACTATCTATTTATCCAAGGTACTTATATGTAAATTCTCATTGCTGTATATGTAAATTCTCATTGCTGTATCTGAGCGCCTGCTGACCCCAAACACAGAGAAGAGAAAGCTGCACTGGGGCTTGCGCTGCTTATGTTAAATGGGGTTACTCCTGGTCAGAATAGAGTACGCCCCACCCAGTTCAGTCAGTGCAAAGTCCTGGATGTCCTTGGCTATCCTTGCAGCTCAAACAGTGCCAGCATTGGTGCAGCTACACAGAATGCTGAATTTAGAGCTATTCTTAGAAGTAGAAAATACCTTAGTCACATGGAAACCATAGGAATTCACTGCCTTTTCATTTCAGGCATCTGCCCTATTTGTGTTTCTGTATTCCCCTTAGCTGTTTGAAAATAACCAGTGTATAACCACCATCCATGTCCACCAAGCTTTTGTTTACCAGCCTTACTGCCTAGGAGGCAAGACCTAGTAGCAGCAGGATTCCAGGGGCAGCCAGTTAGGCAACTGGCCTAGAACCTAGTTAATATTTCTCTCTTATTCTGTTGTATGACTTTTTAAAAAAAATTTCTGCTAGTCATAAATAATTCAATAGACAATTTCTCCTCCATATAAACACAAAGGGAAAAATAAGACTTCACCTCTCCCCAGAGCTATGAAATACACATGGAGCGAGTTTTTCTCTCTCTGCTACTGTTGGAGTAATGGGAGAACAAGAGAGAAAGGGGCAGAGAAAAAAGATTGACAAATCCACCTGAAAGGCAAACTAACCCCTTTGCTACCACCTGGCACTGATGGGTGATGGTGGACATGTCTGGCCTTTAAATAAAAAAATAAATTTTATTTTTCCTGTACTAAATAAATTCTGACAGCCAAGACAGTAATTAGCCCTACTGAGGAGTTATTTGGATCAAGGATGACTAATGGTGTAGCAAGCTTTATGTGACATGGTGGGGATGTGGAGTCAGAGCTGCTAAGTACCAGAATAGGGGAACCCCCAATTCATCCAGCCCTAACAATGATGACATTCAATTGCCATCTCTCTTCTTTCTCTGGTTTCACTCCAATGCAGCTCTGCTTCTAAATCCTCTACTCTGAAATCCTTGCTCATGTGCCACCAGGCTCTCAGGGCATTTGGGGGTAACTCTGCTTTGACTACACCTGGGACTTCACCCCGCATTCTCACAATTAGGCTCAGCCTTAGAAAGCCAGGAGAGGAGCAAGAAGGAAGATGCCCAGTCTAAGGAGTGCAGGAAATTACTGACAGGGCAGGGGGGGGAAATCAGGAGGACTGGAGGAGAGACCCTCCTTGCCAAGGCCTCTTGTAAGCTTCCCCTATTTGTACTTAAACACAAACCTTGATTAGTGAAGCTCCACAGCACTGAGCTGGGTCTCACTGGGACGCTGTATGAAACTCCCCTCTACCTGTTGAATACACCTTCCTCCTACTCTCCCTGCACTGCACTCACCTGTCTGCACCGAGCCCCAGCTCCTTGGTAAGGAACTCAAAGAACTTGGCACTGTGCCCTCTGTTCTGCTCCGCAGTTCCCACCACTGCAATGGATGAGATGAACAGCTGAGCGCAGGGCGCTGCGGAGCCTCCAACCACCATGGACAAGTCGCTCTTCACCGTGACGTTTATCCTCTGCCATGCCGGGCACACCCAGGGAAACAGCCATGGGAGGGAAGGAAACACAGGACACAAGCCTCACAGATATGAGCAGTGTGTGTCATGAGGAGGCGCTGGTGCCCTGGGCCACTCACCCCGTGCACCCTAGGGGAACCCTGCCTTGCCCTAGTCCAGGGGTTCTCAACCTTTTTCTTTCTGAGACACCTCCCCCCAACATGCTACAAAAACTCCACAGCCCACCTGTGCCACAATAACTTAGTTTTCTGCATAGAAAAGCCAGGGCCGGCACTAGGGGGTAGCAAGCAGGGCAGCTGTCCGGGACCCCATGCTGCAGGGCCCGCCGCAAAGCTACATTGCCCAGGCTTCAACTTCAGCCCCAGGTGGCGGGGAGCAGGGTCCCAGCCTTCAGCCCCATGCAGCAGGACTTTGGCTTTCTGCCCTGGGCCCCAGTGAGCCCAAGGCTGGCTCTACTTGGTGGCACCCCCGCAACCTGCTCACGGCCCCCACAGGGGGACCCCAGACCAGTGGTTCTGTCTTTCCTAGACCAGGACCCCCTCTCATCTAGCCCATACCCCGCAGGGGGTGCGGGGCCAGGGACAAGCTCCGCGCATCTGCCGCAGGCCCCGCTGCTCCCCCAGGGCAGCCGGCAGCAAGGGCGCACGCAGCCAGCGCGGCCGGCCCAAAGGCCTCAGCATTGCGCACGCCGAGGCAGGAGACTCACCTCCTCGGGCTTGCTCAGGATAGCCGCAGCGGCCGCGCACAGCTTGCCGGCTAAGCCCTGGGGCAGCTGAGCGGCCGGGAGGCTGGTCTCCAGCTCCAGGAACGGCATGGCCGAGGCTAGCGCGGGCTGCTGGGTCACTCCCTGCGCGGGCTGCAGAGCAGGGGGTGGGAGCGAGCGCCGGGGCTCGCGATTGGCTGCGTCTGGAGACACCCTCCTCTGCCTCTCTCTCCGCCCTGACCCCTTGGTCCTTGGGGACCATCCCTGAGCGGAGCAGGGGCAACCTGGCCCACCTTCGCTCCTCTCCCGGTGACTGGGGGTGGGGATGGGGGGGAAGATTTGCTTTGGCCTTTTATGAACACCTTGCCACAGCCACGGATGTGCCAGCTGTCACGGTGATGCTGCCTAGTAGGCAGCGCTGGTCCTGCCCAGACAGGACAGGAAAAGCAGTTCCCCAGCCTCCAAAGCTGGGTGTCCTGTTTACCAGATCGTGCAATAAAACATAGTACAATGGATTTGGTGCCCTGATTTTTGTGAGATTTATTTCCACGTGGCAGAGAAATCTGATTCTGCTAGGGGAATTTTGGAGTCTGCCTTAGCATACGTGCAATGTGCCTCTAGTGGCATGTGACCAGGATTCATCACTGAATTTGGTCCGCTGGTTGGATCATTAGTTTTCCCAGCCTGGGCCAGGTACTGACCCGGAGCATGACGTGAACGCTGATCCATGCCCCCCAGGGAAAGGAGTAAGACAAAAGGAAACCCTCAATTCTTTTCATTTCCTGGGACACTGGCAGGCAAGGTATACAAACAGGCTATATGGATTGCTTATCAGGAAGGCAGTTCACCTGCTTCATGCAATTCCCTGATCAAGGGTGTCCTTAACAAAGCCACAAATGGAAATATGCCAGTGGAGTTTACCCTGGCTTTCATTTGTCTGCTGGAAACAAATGTTTATTTTTCGCACCCTGAATGCCCTGAGAAGGACAATAGAGGTGAGGGGATGGAAAGGCATAAAACACATACACACACTAATAACCTGAACACTGAAATGTAACAGTAAGTCTTGATGGGCAGCATGATCACCATGGCACGACTGATTTATCACACCCTACCAGCTAACAGAGTGCTTGTAATAATATGCATGTGACTGCGTGAATGCAACCTATTGTGATACTTAATTTCTCTTGTTTTGGCAGCCTTTTTCATATTGCTTTTCCTTCCCTAAAGACTGGGGAATTATTTCTACTCTTTGTTGGAAGATGGATAGAGGGGTTGATGGGCCTACAGCTGGCTGGGGCTCTCTGCCTTCCATGTGTTCATTGCTTCTTCTCACTTCAATATCTCGTCTTATTTAGATATTCCACATGGAGAAATGGGGTGAAGAAAATATTCTCTTTTTCACTAACAGCTGCTCCATGTGTGGTTGCTAAAATCCAAGAAGCCTGTTTTAGAGGTTACGTCTCCCACGTTACTGTCCAACTGATGTGGCTATTTATAATATATATTATCATACCCGACTCTTTATGCTGAAGTGGTAATTGTGATAATGGGTAACACTATCATTATAAAAAAGTTCAGCTACAAAATCTGAGACTGGCCCATGGTTTGAATTTTGTGATGGGGAGTTAATGATGTACAGCTTTTGAGTGGAAAAACCTCAGTAAAAATGGACACTTCCAGAAGATTAGGGCATTTAACAACAAAACAAAACCCACTAACCCTAACTAGAGCTTCTTAAGGAAGGAAAGTGTGTATGTAGGAGAAGGGAACAAAGCTCTGCTTTAAGTTGACGGCATTTCAAACCCAGATCTTCTAAAAGCAAAGATAATGAAACACTCAAAGACAGAAGACTGCTGCATTTTTATTTTGAACGTATACTTTGCAATATTCTGAAGACGCACACTGGCAGCTGATGAATCTGAGAGGTAAATGTCTGATATAGTCTAAACAGATTCAGAAAATATCGGTACATAAAATACACAACTCCTGCGCTGAGCTGTCTAGGAAGCACAAGCAGTGACATTACTGTGAATGCCAGAGTTACTTGTCTGGCTGAAAGACTGTTCTATCCGTGTGAATAAGCTACAGTAAATGCTTGTTTCTATTTTTAATTTCTATTTTATAGCAGTAACAACATATCAGACAGTGCATTTCCAAGACTTGCACAAAAGATTTGGCACTTCCCATGATAGAAGACACCTGATGGCTGGTATTCTGGGCATGCAACTGCACAGAAAGTGCACTGCTTTGGGTGTCCAATGGCATCATTATTTCTAGCAATATTTTAAGAGCACAAAATCCTGGATTGATGGGGCACAGGAGGTTAGAACAGAAAATTCCCCAAGGGATGAGTCACTTCTCTGTGAAGAGTGGCACTGGCAATTACAGGATGACGAGAGGAAAATAAGAACGTGTGCTGCCCAAAGAAGCTAAAATGTCCCAGAGATTAGTAAGCTTTCACAGAGAGAAATCCAGAGCATGTGTGTGGAAAGGGGTTGAAGACTCTCTGCTAGAAGTCTGCATTCTTTTTGAGTTTTTCAAAATTGTCAAGGAGCAGAGAAGCTGACAGTCAGCATGAGGATATTTAAGAGGACTGCGACGAGGAAGCCCTGTGAGAGATAGTAATGGGTGAATTTCCTGGGGACCACACACTGTCTCCTTCAAGTGACAAAAAGGCAATGGTTAAGGGAAAAAAGTTCTAATTTTAAAGTGCCCTTCAGTGGTTCACTGTTAGAGGATAAAGACAGAACATGCGGAAAAGTTCCACTACTCAAGTGAAACCTGTGGAAAGTTCTTTCTTCTTGGCACAGGGTAACTGCACATAACAGGGGAATTTGGGGGTTGGATTTAGAAATACATTCAGAAAAGTCTAGCAGTGAGGGAATACTTCACATTTCCTCCTACTTCAGCATCTTCAGCAGCAGAGGTTTCATTTCCTTCTTCATCTGTGGGTCAATCTGGACTTTCCTCAAATCCTGTGCATTCAGGATCCATTCATGCACTTCTTGGAAGAGCTCCTTCCCCACAGCTTCCTCCACCTGGCTGCGCCATGCCACCAATTTGGGTCAGCACTCAAAGATGTTGCAACCAGCACCTACGGACTTTAAAGAGAGAAAGACACAACAGCCAAACATGGTGAAAAGGAGAGGGATTCATTTCAAGTAACTGTGCACAGCAGAATCCTGCCCTGGATTACCATGTATCTGCCACAAGTAGGAAGACAATTTGCTGACTAGTGTCAGTGTCATCCTCAATCTGCTCCAGCACCTAAATGTCTGAGCCTGACTTGAAGGGTGAGGTACATCCTCATTGCAATTCACGTGGTGCTTATTGCAAAACCTCAGCCACTAGAGGTTAAGTCAGGAGATAATGAGCCAATTTCTCCAGCAGCATAATACCATTGAAGCTAATGAAGTTACATCAGCAGAGAGTTTGGCTTAATAGCTGTAACAGTTCTCACATGCACTAAGGCATGATCAATGAGAGAACACAAAATCATCATTTAAGATCAGAATTGCAGCATCAGCAGTTTTTCTTGCCCTCTCAAAAGTTTATCTGCAGGGTGACCTGCTCTTTGGAGGGAGGCAGTGCTGCCCCGTAAAGCATCTGGAGGAGAGGTGGAAAGTGCTGTAACACAGTACTCCAGGCAAGTGATGGATCCATATGGGAGCCACTTCATTTTACATGCTGTATTTTGTGAAGTCACTGATTGGTATTTTGCAGACTGAGAGCAGGGAAATTACTTGGGGAGGAAGCCTGCCCCCCCTTGGGCTGGGCTCTTTATTTTAATCTAAACATCAGTTCCCCGTTGCTCCTCATTTATCCTTCCTAGGATTTGAATTCTTCACAAGAAGGATAGAAAACTGTAATGAGGAGGGAACGACATGAATGAAAACATAGGATTTGGGGGCAGGGCAGAGCTACACTGGATCAGACTCTTCTATAGCATCTGCCATCTTTGTGAGGTAGCTGAATCCTGCTTCCCTTCTCAGTCATGTGGTGCTGCATCAACCCCCCCCTTCCCATCTCCAGGGAAACTGCAGCAGCACCACATGCTGGTCTTCAGGCAGTATAGACAACACCAGTTTTTCATGATGCTGAAAATTCACTAACAACACTCCTACACTCACCTGCATGAGCTCTGTGATAGCCACCAGGTCTGCCAGAGAAATCTCGCTGCCCACAATGAAGGGCCTGTCCTGCAGGAACTTCTCTGTGAACTTTTTCAGGGAATTATTCAGCTCATCCAAAGCCTCCTGCAGCTTCTGTAAAGGTATTGGCTTTCCTGTGAATAGGGGAATCACCATCTGCATGAGGAGGAAGGAATAGGATTAGCTTCCATACACATGCAATGAAATTTAGTCATCACCAAATGGGGAACTGCACAATTTGCTCCATAGATTTACAGGAGAGCTAATCTGGAACCCAGCTGTATGAATCCTCTATTTCTCTGTACCTCTAAGTATCAGCAATCAGAATGAGACTTAATGGGATCCTCCAAACAGCTGGATGTTGTTCTGTTGCATTTCTGAGAATAATCTGTGGATCTCAGATATCCTTACATCAAATGCTGGCAGCATATGCATCAGGTTTCATAGTCCACTTCTCGTACTGTCTTTTGCTCCTACTTAGTAGGTGAAGTAACCTTTTAATTTAAGTGGAGCGCTAGGATCCCTACAAGTTTGGTTTCATTAATTTACCCTCTAAGAGGAGACATACCAAATCTCCCAAAGACTCTTGGCTTTCCTGCATGATCTTGCTGTTCTCCATGAGACCACTAGAGGGAGAAAAGAGCCAGGTGCATGTAGTTTACCACATGGCATCATCATTATAATTTGTTTCAGAGTGGTGGCCGTGTTAGTCTGTATCAGCAAAAATACCGAGGAGTATTTGTGGCACCTTAGAGACTAACAAATTTGTTTGTCTCTAAGGTGCCACAAGCACTCCTCGGTTTTTTATTATAATTTGTATTATCATAGCACCATGTAAGTGATTTGTATGTGTATGTATATTGTATATACACATATTAAATATGGATTTCTGTATGTTCACCAATTGGCTGGTTATGGTCACAAGACATATGGACAACCACCCCCAAAATGCAGCTATTTAACCTCACACAGGCACTTAAAAATGTGGGAGCACTTAAAAAAATAAAGACGTTAAATGCCCCTCATGGCTCTGTATGGAACTCAGGAGTGCTGCTAATACTCAAACTAACTACAAATGACCAAATCGGGGAGTGGTACTTGGCAGCCTGGATTAAGTAGGGAATCTTGCCCCATGACTTGCTACAAAGGCTAAACTGGTTTCTCTCTGGGGAGGTCCCCAGAACAAGAGATCTACAGAAGCAAGAATGTCTCCGGAGGAAGTCTGCCAACAAACCAAAGCACACAAGGCAAGAATCAGAGATTCTAAGGCTAGAAGGAACCATTGTGAACATCTAGACTGACCTCCTATATAACACAGACCACAGAACTTTTCCAAAATAATTCCTAGAACATAACTTTTAGAAAAACATCCAATCTTGATTTTAAAAAGAATCCATCACAACCCTTGGTAAATTGTTCCAGTAGTTAATTACTCACTGTCAAAAATTTACACCTTATTTCCAGTCTGAATTTGTCTAGCTTCATCTTCTAGCCACTGCATCATTTTATACCCTTTTCTGCTGTACTGAAGAGTCTATTATTAAATATTTGTTCCCTATGTAGATACTCATAGACTGCGATCAAGTTGCTCCTTAACTTTCTCTTTGTTAAGCTAAATAGATTGAGCTCTTTTAGTCTATCACTATAAGGCATATTTTCTAATCCTTTATCATTAGAGGCTCTTCTCTGAACCCTCTCCAATTTATCAACGTCCTTCTTGAATTGTGGGCTCCAGAACTGGACATAATATTCCGGCCGTGGTCACACCAGTGCCAAATATGAAGGTAAAATAACCTCTCTACTTCTACCTGAGATTCCCATTTATGCATCTCAGGATTGCATTAGCTCTTTTGGCCACAGCGTCACGTTGGGTGCTCATGTTCAGCTGATTATCCACCACAACCCCAAATCTTTTTCAGAGTCACTGCTTCCCAGGATAGAGTCCCCTATCCTCTAAGTATGGCATATGGTCTTTGTTCCTAGATTTATACATTTATATTTAGCAATATTAAAATGCACATTATTTGCTTGCATCCCATTTGGCAAGTGATCCAGATTGTTCTGAATCAGGGACCTGTCCTCTTCATTATTTACCGCTCCCCCAATTTTTGTGTCATCTGCAAACTTTATCAGTGCTAATTTTATGTTTTCTTCCAGATCTTTAATAAAAATGTTAAACATTGTAGGGCCAATAACTGATCTTTGTAGAACGTCACTGGAGACACACGCATCCAATGACAATTCCCCATTTACAATTATATTCTGAGACCTATCAGTTAGCCACTTTTGAATCTATTTAATGTGTGCCATGTTAACTTTATATCATTCTAGTTTTTTAATCAAAATGTCATGTGGTACCAAGTCAAAGGCCTTTCAGAAGTCTAAGTATGTCCTATCAACACTATTAACTTTATCAACCAAATTTGTAATCTCATAAAAGATATCAAGTTAGTTTGACAGGACCTGTTTTCAATAAACCCATGTTGATTTGCATTAACTACATTACCCTCCTTTAATTCTAAATCAAGTCCCTTATTACAACAAAAATGATTAGGGGACTGGAACACATGACTTATGAGGAGAGGCTGAGGGAACTCAGGATGTTTAGTCTGCAGAAGAGAAGAATGAGGGGGGATTTGATAGCTGCTTTCAACTACCTGAAAGGGGGTTCCAAAGAGAATGGCTCTAGACTGTTCTCAGTGGTAGCAGATGACAGACAAGGAGTAATGGTCTGAAGTTGCAGTGGGGGAGATTTAGGTTGGATATTAGGAAAAACTTTCACTATGAGGGTGTGAAACACTGGAATGCGTTACCTAGGAAGGTGATGGAATTTCCTTCCCTAGAAGTTTTTAAGGTCAGGCTTGACAAAGCCCTGGCTGGGATGATTTAGTCGGGGATCAGTCCTGCTTTGAGCAGGGGGTTGGACTAGATGACCTCCTGAGGTCCCTTCCAACCCTGATATTCTATGATTAGCCACTCCATTATCTTGCTGATTGCTGTCAGGCTGACAGGCCTATAATTACCCAGATCATCCTGTTTACCCTTTTTAGAAACTGGCACATTAGCTATCTTCCAGTCTTCTGGCACTTCCCCAGTACTCCAAGACCTATTGAAAAGCAACATCAATAGTCCAGAGAGCTCCTCAGCCAACTCTTTAAAAACTCTTGGATGCAAGTTGTACTTCCTGCTCAGGTACAGAAGAATCGCAGTGCTGCCCAGATAAGAGGGGAAACAGTAGGTCTGTGAGCTAAGGAGAGAACAGTTACATCCTCCTCGTCTCCTTACATCGCTTCCATTTAGAAAGTGTGGTAATGTTAGGGGTCAGAGAACAGCGCAGGAGCTAGAAGGTCAGCACTGCTTGTTCTGCTGATAACCCACAGCACCTTTACACTTTAAGAACCACAGACCTTAACACAGACAGATATTTTATAAAACTATCATCATGCAGTATAATGTAGTGTTTTCTGCATTTCCTTTTCCCTCTCAGCTGTTTTAGGGCCTGATCCAATTCCCAATGAAGTCAATGGGAAACCTTCCATTGACTTCAACAGACATTGGACCAGGCCTTTATTTTGTCAGTTTTTTGTTGCTATGAAAAGTATATTGCACACATTCCTTACAAAGACATGGCTCAGAGAATTCATTCTCTCAAAAATACACCACTTGTTCCCCACCCCACAAATATAAACAAACTTAGAACTTGCAGATTGTGTCCTGGCAAAGAAGATAAGCCTTGTGGAAATCAAAGCTCTCTCAGAACCAGACTGATTCTAATGAGGCTTTCAGGGAACCCTTCTCCTTGGCTTCTTGAAACACTGCTTTCTCATTTTGCTCTCTGTTCACTTGCAGTCTTGAGGAGTGGCACCATCTTTCTAGGTTGCCGGGGGAGTGCTCAACCCCCATTCCACCCCAGGCCCCACCCCCACTCCACCCCTTCTGCCAAGCCCCCACCCCTGCTCTGCCTCTTCCCACTCCCGCTCTGCCCTATACCGCCCCCTCCACTGAGTGTACTCCACCATCGCTCCCCCCCACCTCCTGCATGCTGCTGAACAGCTGATCCTCGGTGGGCAGGAGGCACTGGGAGGGAGGGGGAGGAGCTGATTGGCGGGGCCTGTCGGCAGGGGAAGCACTGGGGGGATGGGGGAGGAGCTGACTGGGGGCGTGGCCGGTGGGTGCTTCACTCACTGTTTTTTTTTCAGCACCCATGGAGTTGGCGCCTATGGTCTTGAGCCACCTACATTTGTGTGAATCTTAGTATCAGGAAAGGTGCTAAGATCCCTTCAGGCGGGTCACAGGCTGAATGAAAAAGGAATGCCTAGTGCCACACTGCCCCCTGCACGTACAACTTTTTTCTCAATACACTCCAGGTGTGTTTTACTGAGAGACAGATTGGCATTAACACTCCCACGCCTTGGTGAGATTCCAATCTGGGGCCCCAGGAGAACATTCAGCCAGCCTGCTCTTCTCAGTGCCTCTGGGAATCTGAAACCAGCCTTATTACCGGCATGTCCTAGCACACTGCAAGACCAAACACCATCCCAGGATCCTTGTAGAGGCGGACTGCAGCAGACAAACATGCCGCTCAGAAGTGTTACGGTTGTAAATACTGCAATAAGGATGTGAGGTTTCTACCTCTGCATTCTAACCTCTCTCCGAAGGTGAAGCTTCCATCCTTCAGTATAGGTACTTTCTTCAGGGAGTTTATGTTGCTAAATTCTTGAATGTTGAGCCCTAAAAGAATTATAATTAGTGGTGGAGAAACCAATAGAAGCTCAAGCTGAGCTGTCTGTGTAGCCCATTTGGAACCCGTTAATGGGGATTAGTCAAACCAGTGGCAATACTTTGCTATTGCCACTGCCAGACACTTAGAGGCACCTTGTTATAAATAAGTCAATGGGCGTTTTCAAGAGGTGTGTTTTTCAAATTAAAGAAGGAACATAAGCATAAAAAGCCAAAATGTCCAGCCAGGGTCTTTGCAGTTTGACAGTCATGCCAAGCTTTTCAGCACGTTGCACAGGGACTCGGTCATTTTACTCCTGTTAATGCTAGCAATAGTGAAACACGCTGAAAAAAGTTACCCGCAAATGGCCATTCTGAACTGGGAAGAGCGTTTCCTCCGATCTTGGAGGAGGGAAAGAAGGAGGAGATTTCAATAAAGGCCGATGAATGTTTTTATGACATATTTTCCAAAAGTAAGGAAGAAGGGAAATGAGGGGACAGACTAGTCCTCAGTGGAGCAGATGTGCACACAGTGTTAAACAACTGCCTTCTGCAAGGGATTTTCACATCACACAGGTTAAAAACCCATGTCTAACTTTATAGAATGAATTAATAACAATGAGTTGTGGTAGGCTGAAGTAAGGGAGAAATTTCTACTTTCAATTTGCTTTTCCAGAGGTGGTATTAGGATGGATAAAGAATCCTCATGACAGGTCAGGCCAGCCTAGAAAGCAAGGCATATACATCTTTGCTCTCCTTTATTAGACCCTTCACCTCTGTTTTTAAAAGCGTCTCAGAAAGAAAAAAGCCGTCAACAGCCGCAAGTGCATGTAAATTCACAAGGGTTGATTACTCAGCAGACTACACAGGGGGTCATTGTTGCACATACAATCACATGTTTGCGGTCCAAGACTGGAATAGATTGGCTTTTGCACAACAATCCTCTCTACAAAAAGTGAAAAGGCAGCATGGTGGCTTATTGCCATAGCAAATATTTAAAAAGTCAGGTCAGCTACTGAGATTGGAGTTTGTTTTCCCAGATCAATAAAGATGACCCTGGCAGACTGGCACTGATGGACAGCATAATCCAGGGTTTCATATTGTCTCAAAGAGTGATCAGCAATAGAATTTCATTAGTTCATAACAAAATGTTAGGACTAGGACAGGTTGTCTGAAGAGTGATGCTATTCTGAAAAATGACTCTATGGATGAATGAAATGAATTATGCTTGAAGGTCCCAATCTTTACTGTATCTCAGTAACCACTGATCAAATTTGCAAAGTTTACAAGAAAAATATAGTGTTTTCTACCTGCCAGCCCAGCATAGTCATAGAAACATAGAATCATAGAATATCAGGGTTGGAAGAGACCTCAGGAGGTCATCTAGTCCAACCCTCTGCTCAAAGCAGGACCAACCCCAACTAAATCATTAATAAACATCAATTTAATCATCAATAAACATAATGTTCACCAATTTATGCCTCAAATTATACCAGTGCAATCCCAATGAAGGCTAGTGTATTACTAAGGAAATCATTTGACCTAAAGCTCTTAATTGCTGAGAATAAAGATGAGAGGAAATAACCCATCTTAACTCTCAGATGCCAGGATGAGTTTGCTGATAAAATAAATCTTGTTCATTTAAACAGAAGATATGACAAGATATGTTAACCTGCTAGAGCAGAGGTTTTCAAACTGTGGGTCGGGACCCCAAAGTGGGTTGCAATCCCCTTTGAATGGGGTCACCAGGGCTGGCTTAGGTTTTGTCTACACTACCCAGTTTTGTCGACTACACTTACATCAACACCCAAAAGTCGACTTGATAAAAATCGGAAAAGCTTATTCACACTAGCCCCCTCTGGCGGCACATCATCCGCATTGGGGGCACCATCATCGACAGTGTGAGCAATACATTGTGGGTATGTGTCCCATAGTGCAGGGTGACACCTTCTGTCGCTAGGTGTTGTGGAAAGGCGGAGCAGATCACGGCGCATCTTGGGATCATGCTAAATGTCCTGTCATGCATTGCTTTGTGTCCTTGCCCTCCATTGGCTTCTGACTTTCTTTCATGCCATTTTTTCAATGGCCATTCTTTGCTGTGCACCCCAACATCTGTAATGAGAAGGGATGGATCCCGCATTTCTCCTTTATGCTCTGTTAAGTGTCATGAGGACAGGGCACCTGGTACTGCAGTTAATTGTGAAATTACTGGCAGAGGAAGATGATTCTGCATGATATGGATAGCAGCAACGTTACATTGCTTTTGACATTCACAGAGCAGCTGCATAGGGTGACCATCACTTTTGGGCTAGGGAAACCAGCACTGAATGGTGGGATTGCATTGTCATGCAGGTGTGGGATGACGAGAAGTGGCTACTGAACTTTCGGATGCGTAAAGCCACCTTCCTGGAACTGTATGCTGAGCTGGCCCCGCAGTGCAAGGACACCAGAATGAGAGCTGCCTTCTCGGTAGAGAAGCTTGTGGCAATCACTGTCTGGAAGCTGGCGACTCCAGACTGCTACCGGTCAGTCGCAAATCAATTTGGAGTGGGGAAGTCAACAGTTGGGGCTGCATTAATGCAAGTGTGCAGGGCAATAAATCGCATCCTGCTACGAAGGACTGTGACTCTGGGAAATATGCATGAAATAGTGGACGGCTGTGCAGAGATGGGCTTCCCTAACTGTGTAGGGGCGACAGATGGCACACATTCCAGGTTTAGCACCGGACCACCTCGCAACAAGGTACATCAATAGGAAGGGGCACTTCTCCATGGTGTTGCAGGCGCTTGTAGATCACCATGGGAGTTTCACAGACATGAACGCAGGGTGGTCTGGAAAGGTGCATGACACACGCATCTTCAGGAACACCAGCCATACAGAAATCTGCAAGCGAGGACTTTCTTTCCAGACCACAAGATTACAGTGAGGGATGTGGAAATGCCCATAGTGATCCTGGGAGACCCAGTTTACCCCTTACAGCTCTGACTCATGAAACCTTACACAGGACGCCTGGACAGCAGTACGGAGTGTTTCAACAACAGGCTGAGTAGGTGCCAGATGACAGTTGAATGTGCTTTGGCAGATTAAAAGCATGCTGATGTTGCCTTTATGGCAGGTCAGACCTTAATGAGGAGAATATTCCCATGATCATAGCTGTGTGCTGCACTTTGCATAATCTCTGTGAAGGATGAAATGTTTGCTCAGGGGTGGAGTGCTGAGGCAGGATGCTTGGCTGCTGAGTTTGAGCGGCCAGATACCAGGGCTGTCAGAGGAGCCCAGAGGGCAGCAATTGAAATCAGGGAGGCTTTGAGGAAGCACTTTGACAATGAGCAGCAGTAATGTATATCTTTTTTAGAGTTGCTTCCATGGTGCATTCCATTTTTTTCCCCTAGGGGGCTATGTTGACATCTGGGGCCACATATCCCAGTAAAAAAATGATTAAAATGCCTGTACATGTACTCATAGTGATTGCAATGTGAATTTGTAGAAAACAAAATAAAGATGATTTACCATTATAAAACTTTGCCTTTATTGATCAAGTAAAAGCACAGTGACACTCACCAAAACACAGATGCTTGCTGGGAAAGGAGGGACTGGGAAAGGGCAGATCTCACAACTGTGTGTAGGTCCAGTTATCATCGTGAAAGTTATGTGAGGGGGTGGAGTGAAGAGGAAACTGAGGAGTCCCAGAAAGTGGAAAGGAATGTGTGGGCAGAGTGGAGGGGGGCTGGTAAAGAATTGTGCATGTGCTGCAGTGGAGATTGAGCCTGGACCAGCTCACTCTGCAGCATTATTAAAGACGTGAGCATTTCTGCTTGCTCCTCCATTACTTTTATCATCCACTCTGTTGCGTCCCTAGCAAATGCTTGATTCTCTTTTCTATCCTACTTTTCGGCTTCCCAGCACTCCTTTTGTTCCCTTTTCTCTGTAGTGGAGGACTGCAGTACCTCCCGAAACATGTCTTCTTTGCTGTGTTTTGGCCTCTTTCTTATCTGGTGGAGATGGTTGGCAAGAGTGTGTGTGGTGTTCCTGAAGGCCACATCTGGTGAAGCACAGGGGACAATGCACAGAAGCAGGATTGTTAAATTCACGCACAGCATTGAAACATTTCACTTATATGCACCTTTTGCAATATACCAATCACTTTCTCACTGACCCTTGCCAGGCACACATCTCTGCAAGCACACAAAACATGCTGAGTGTTGACCAGAGGGGGCTGCACCTGGACAGAAGGACTTTGTAGGGGTTGTGGTACAGCTTTACAGGGAACTAATTCTAAAATTATCCCAAACTTTTCCATAGGCAGGGATCATTCTAGCAGACATGTCACTGCTGAGGGTAAGCAGGGAAACCAGGGTACATGTACTGCATGCTTGCAGCTTCCGTCCTGCTCTATATGCAGCTCACCTATGTGCTACTTTGGTCCCTGCACAAGTGATTGCCGAATAGCGTGGGACAGTGTCCTACAATGGGGGAAGGAACAAAGCTGCACTGCCACGCAACCTCTGGCAGAGGATTACTGAGTACCCCCAACAACTTTCCTGGAGATCTCTCTGGAGGATTCCTGCGATAGCTCGGCGTGCATCAACACCTGTTCCACCGTACCGATCAGCTACCCAGGGAAATATCCAGCTCACAGAAACACAGCCAACCTCCCACATTTCTGTGCCCTGAACCTACCTCTGCACTACACAAGCCACAGCTACTTACCAGGCGTCTCATCTCCTGCTTCTTGCTCGCTGGAGAGCAGCTGCTGAGACTGGCTAGGCACCTCAGGAGGGGAGAAAAGTTCCTGGCTGCCTGCCCCACCGGGCGACCCCACCGGGAGCTGCACATTCTCGTCTAACTCCACCTCTTCATCAATAACTTCATCCTCCGGATTAGGTCCTCTTTCCGCTGCTTCTGTTCCCTCTGTTGGTGATGGAAGTGGGGTTGCCACCGAGGATACCTTCCAGCTCCTTAGAGAAACGGCAGGTCTTAGGTGCAGCACCGGAGCAGCAGTTTGCCTCCCTCGCTTTATGGTACACCTGCCTCAGCTCCTTTATCTTCACTCTGCGCTGCAGCGTGTCCCGCTCAGCCTTTTTGCACAAGCCTCAAGAAATGTGCCTATAGGTATCCCAATTCCATGGGTCAAGTGCAGCTGGGACTGCACAGCCTCCTCTCCCCATATACTGATCAGATCTAACAGCTCCATGGTGGTCCAGATAGGAGAGTGTTTGGTGTGATAGCCAGCCATGGTCACCTGGGAAGACGCGATGAGACCTCCCCAGGCCGAACCAGCAAGCAGGAAATGGAATTTAAAATTCTTGGGGCTTGCAAGGGGGAGGGGCGGATGGTTGTTTACCTGGCTGCAGGCCAGCTGAGTTCAAACTGCTGACAAGAATGGTCAGGATGGGCATTGTGGGACACTTCCTGGAGGCTAAATAAAGCGATTAAAACAGGTGTGGTGTCTACAGTGGCTCTTTCCTTTATTATCAACAAAGGGAAAAGAAAAAAGTCTCTCATGGGGTGGAAGTATTTTGTCGCCAAAATGGGGCATTTTTCCTGACAAAACTCACATCGCAGTGCGTACGTGCTCACTGCTTTGTCGCCAAAAGGCAGTTTTTTAATGTACAATCACATTTTTAATTATATACTTTCCCCTTTACACTCAAAAGAGTGAGTGGCAGATTGTCAGTGCCTCAGGTCACAACCCATGCTTCCAAATAGTTTATAATAGGTTATTACTTTCTAATAAACAAATGAAGCCAACGAATAACTCTTCGACACCTCCTACTATAAAGAACTCAAAGAAGACCCTACACCACAACTTACCCTGGAATTTAAGGATATCATCAAATCTTTCCCCAAACAACTCCAAGAGAAACTCTACAAAACTCATCTCCCAAGAACCCACCCCAGGGACCTTCTACATGCTTCCCAAGACACACAAACAAGGGAACCCAGGCAGATCCATTATATCTGGCCATGGCACTCTCACTGAAGGAATATTGGGAAACAGTCCTCAAATCACTCACCACACAAAGGGCCAGCTTCCTCCAGGACACAATCTACTTCCTCCACAAACTCCGCAACATTAACTACCGCCTCAGAACGCTATCCTTGCCACCATGGATGTTACATCACTGTACACCAACATTCTTCACAATGATGGCATAGCTGCCTACTTCAAATATTTACAAGATAATGGACAATCCTCAGATATCCACCCTCAACACATTGCTGAACTCATCCATTTCATCCTCGCCCATAACAATTTTATATTAACATAACTAACATTTTGTCCAAACCATCAGAACAGCCATGGGTACTAAGACAGCTTCCCAATATGCCAACCTCTTTATGGGCCACCTTGAAGAAGAATTTCTGGACAAATGAACCATGAAAACAATGATATATCTGAGATACATCAATGATATTTTCATCCTCTGGACAGACGACACACGCTTCCTCATAGATTTCCACTACAACTTCAACAACCACCACACATCCATTAAACTCTCTCTGGAACACTCCCACACTAGTATCAACTTCCTGGACACCATGATCAGCTTCAACAATGAAACCCTACAGATAACTATAAACGAGAAAGCCCTGGATCACCACACCTACCTTCACTGAGCCACTAACCACCCCAAACACACCAAGAAATCTGTTATCTACAGCCAGGCACTCAAATACCACAGAATATGCTACAAGGAGAAAGTCTGAGATATACACCTTAACACACTCAAAACTGCCTTCACCAAACAAGGGTGCTCCACCAGAGAAATAGATTCCATCATGGAACAGGCCATCCACATACTCTGTGAGAAACTGCTTCAATACAGAAATAAAAACTTCTCTGACTGCAAATGCCTAGTTGTCACCTACCATCCCATACAGGGTATCATCAAACAGCTACAACCCATACTCAATGGGGACCCTATCCTGAAAGAAATCTTTCCTGAACCCCTCTTCTGGCCTTCAAACAACCTTCCCAACCTCTCCAAGCTCCTCATCAGAAGTAAGCTCCCCACAGACCAGGACACACCAACTCAAAGTGGCACCAGACCCCGCCAGAGCAATACATATAAAATCTGCAGAAATTATCTCCACTACTACTATGATCAAACACCCCCAAACAACACACCTTTCAAAATCCATGGGTCCTATACATGCCTATTACAACATGTGGTACACCACATTCCGTGCACTGAAGGCCACAAAAACAATTATGTGGTTGAAACCGGACAAACACTATGTTTTCGAATAAACTCACATAGGAAAATGATAAAAGCTGTGGGTGAACACTTTTCACAATTCGATCACTCTATATCTGACCTGTCAGTCCTCATCCTCAAAGGGAACCTGCACAGCACTTTCCTGTAAGGATAAGGCCTTTGTCTGCAGCCGTATTGTAAGGCCTAAAGCCTAAGGCCTTTGTCTGCAGCCAGATTAAAAGGGCAGCCAAGCAGCAGCCATTAGCTGAGAACCAGGAAGTCACATCCTCACATTCCATCTAAATTACATTAAAACAATGTAATATCAGGCTGCTAAAAAGGAGACCCCGTCCGAATGGCCCCCCACTATACTATCATCAGATAAAGAAACAGATCTTAAGATGGTTAATGAAAAGTTAGTGTGATGGCATTCTGTCTGACAAGAAACTACTTATCAATAGTTGGTTGTGAAATCCTCATTTCATTATTGTTCTATCATTATGGTCCCCATTTCCCTATGGTTTGTGTGTATGATCTCTGTCTGGTTCTTTAATTGTTTCTGTGTGTTGTATAATTAATTTTGCTAGGTGTAAATTAATTAAGGTGGTGGGATAGGATTGGTTAGAAAATTTTATTACACTATGTTGGGATTGGTTAGTAAAATTTTAGTATAATGATTGGTTAAGGTATAGCTAAAAAGGACTCAAATTTCACTATGTAAACTGGGGTTCAAATGGAAGTTCTTTGGGAACCAACTCCAGGGCACAGCCCCAAAGATCAGAGCGGCCAGACCTCAACACTCTGCCAAGGACACCGTGCAGAAACTGGAGTCCCTGAGATGGGACCTGATCCTGACTGGCCAGCAGGGAAACGTTCATCTGTCTTATTGGGAGTGGTGAGCACTGTATGTGTAGCATGTACAATCTGTTTTTGGTGATTGTTAATAAATAGAGGTTATGTGTAAGGCTCTTTCACTGGTAAAAGGTCCTGAAAACCTGCAGAAGTAGTATACACCCAGAGCCCTATGTACTGGGAAAGGGTGCGGGCAGAGGTGAAAGTAAGCTGGTACGCCCTGGTACGGCGTACCAGTAAGAGCTGGTGCGCCGTACCGGGACCGGCTTTCCCAGATGGCAATTTAAAGCCCTGGGGTAGCGGCGGCGGGGATTTAAAGGGCCCCCGAGCTCCAGCCCCTGCTACAGCCCCAGCCTTTTAAATCCCCGCCGCCACTACCCCAGGGCTTGGGCAGCAGGGCTCAGGCAGAGATTTAAAGGGCCCCGGAGCTCCAACCACCGCTACCCCCCGGGGCTCTTTAAATCCCCACCTGAGCCCTGCTGCCGAAGCCCTAGGGTAGCGGTGGCGGGGCTCCGGAGGGGATTTAAAGGGCCGGGGCGGTAGGGGCTGCTGGAGCCCTAAGTCCTTTAAATCTCCGCCTGAGCCCTGCTGCCCGAGCCCTTGGGTAGCGGTGGCGGTGGGGCTCTGGCGGGGATTTAAAGGGTCCCAGAGCTCCAGCCGCCACTACTGCCCCGGGCCTTTAAATCCCCGCCTGAGCCCTGCTGCCTGAACCCTGGGGTAGGGGTGGGGGGGCTCTGGCGAGGATTTAAACGGCCCTGGAGCTCCAGCCGCTGCTACCGCCCCAGGGCCCTTTAAATCCCCACTGGAGCCCTGCTGCCGAAGCCCTGGGTTAGTGGCAGCAGGGCTCCGGAGTGGATTTAAAGGGCCGGGGTGGTAGTGGCGGCTGAAGCCCCGGGGCCCTTTACATCCCCGACAGAGCCTGGCCGCCGCTACCCCAGGGCTCGGGCAGCAGGGCTCAGGCTGGGATTTATAGGGCTCGGGGATCTGGCAGCCGCTACCAAAGCGGAGCCCCAGGCCCTTTAAAGCTCTGCCAGAGCCCAGAGCCCCGGGGTAGTGGTGGCAGCTGGGAGCCCCCAGGGCTCCTCAGTGATTTAAAGGGCCCAGGGCTCAACTGCGGTAGCAGCAGCTGGAACCCTGGGCCCTTTAAATCACCCCCGAGCCCCAGGGTTCCCAGCCGCATCTGCAGCTGGTAGCTCGGGGGTGATTTAAAGGGCCCTACGAATTGGGAAAAGGTGGGGTGCCCTAATGTGTGTAGGTAGCATGGTGGGTGAACACTTTTCACAATTCGATCACTCTATATCTGACTTATCAGTCCTCATCCTCAAAGGAAACCTGCACAGCACTTTCAACAGATGAGCCTAGGAACTTAAATTCGTAACTTTACTAGACACTAAAAGTCATGGTCTTAATAAAGATACTGGATTTATGGCTTATTACAACTATCTGTAACCCACGAATGCCAGTTTTTGTCCTATGACTACAGGGGTGTTAACAGGCCACATCACTTTGAATGGTCTCTTGGAAATGTGCTAACTACTTAAGCTAAACTATCTGTTCCACCTTGTATTTAGCTGTGACACTCTGAGTACCTTTCCCAGACTTGAGGAAGAGTTCTGGGTAGCTTGAAAGCTTGTCTCTCTCACCAACAGAAGTTGGTTCAATAAAAGATATTATTCACCAACCTTGTCTCTCTAATAAACTAAAGACAATTTCTTTTCCTTAGGAGCAGACCATTAACAAGTGTATGGGTGTGTATGTACACAGCAAAAAGACAAAGCATAGAAGAAACACATGGTCTCATCTGGTAAATTCATCCGCAAAGCCCTCATCCTCAGAGAACCAATGATGACTCTTACTCTCTGAATGGAAGAGTTGTGCAAAGGTCTCTCAAAATCTTAGCTCTCATAAATGCATGCTGTCTCTCTTGAATCTGAAAGAAATAAATGTCACACCTTTTTAAGTTTCACTCATAGCTGTACTTTATAATTTTATAGGAAAAATATAAATAAAAACATTTTCTTGCCACAAAACCTAATTTTAGCTTGTTGATAAAATTTAGATTCAGGTTGAAATTTATCATATACATTCTCAGTTTGGGAAGGAATTAAACACCACATTACTCCATACACACACAATTTAAATTTATAAAAATGCTTTCAGGGTCTTTTAGAACTTAAAACCTAGTGCAGTAGCGCCATTAGAACCATAATGACATTGTAGAAAACTTCAGCAACAACCATCTAAATAGCTGAGATAGTAAATACTTGAAAGGAAAGAGGGTGTAAAATATTGAAGTTTTTAGTCATGATATTTTCATTGACAAGGGGGAGAGAGTTTTGCCTGAGCAAGGACTTCAGGAGAAGGTTCAAGGACAACAGGAAATCATGAATATAAGCATACAGAAATACAGATTCCACCCATTTAGGATTCTTTCACAATTGGGTGTTTTCAGCAGAATCCAAAGTCTTTGTATAGTTTTCTCATCACTGCCTCCTTAATTTTGCTGCAGTTCCAGAAGGTTTATGTGTTATTGGTACAGATCACCTGAAAGCAAATATGACAACAAAAAAGTCACAAAGCCCTCCCCCCGAAAAGATTTGCTGCCTCTTTATTTGTTCTCAGATGCTTCCTGTGAATTTACAGCTTCAGATTCTAAGATTTCCCCAGCTTCTGTCCCTGAGGATGCTACAATGGACTAAGGGAGGGTTGCATTTTTCACATGGAAAGTGCTGCAGTGTTCTTTCCTCCTTATGAAGGGCACTTACTCATGGTGCTGGAGAGGGGGTTGGGGGAGCAAGATGGTGGAAAGATGCAGATCAAATGGTAACAGAACGTTAGCTCATTTCATTATTTTCCTCAGCACAGGCGCCAGATGCTCTTTCAGCTGTGGGTCAATTTGGATGTTGCTGAGTTCCTTGATATTCAGGATAATCTCGTGTGCTTCCTGGAAGAGTTCCTTCCCCACAGCTTCCTCCACCCGGTTGCGCCATTCTGACAGCTTGGGTCTGTCTTCAAAGATGTCACAACCTACTCCAATGGGCTGCATAGAGAGACGTAACTGAAGTGAGAAATGCTGAAGCTTCCACAAGGGAAGTCACCACTAAGTGTGTGTGTGGGGTGGGGTCAGGGGGAACTCATGGAAGAGAATCAGAAAGGTTGGGAGATCTCCTAGTCTACCTGTGCATCTGGAAAAAAACCCAACTGGACTGTATTTCTTCATGCGTTTTAATAGTCCCAAATCCACTCCTGACAACAGTGGCCCCTTTTACTTGATGATGACACAGGATGTGGCTAACACTTATTTGAGTAATGCTCAGCAACAGCATTAAAGAGATGGGGCTAGAGATCCCATTGGTGAATGCTATTGCCTACTTGTTATTTGTAGTGAGGAATGCTAAACCAGGTAGCAACATATGAGACCACCACCACCATTGTAACTTAAGCTGAGGTTTTAGTTGGGGGGCTTCCCCTCTACTTTCTGCCTGTCCCACCCTCTGAAATTCTTCACTGCAGAGATGCAGCACTGCTATTTGTTAGTCACTGGGACATGGAATTAAGAGCGGGAAATGCTCTTGCTCTGCAGGATCCCAGCTCTGATGGCCTGGGACCGAGCAACCAATCTCGGTATGATCCACTTAATTTGATTAAAAAAAAAAGCTCCCCCCAGCTTTGCTACTGGAGGAGTTTCAAGTTGGTATCTTGTGGGTCTGCTGTGGGGAAGAATAGGTAGGTCTGGAGGACAATATTTTAATATAGGAATCCAGCCCTCTGCTGAATTAGATCTGCATTCCTGCTCTAGGGAAACATGCTGCTCATCCCCAGGTAGTTAGACAATACCATCTTTTCCTTGTGCTGAGTCTTCATGATTACAATCCACTACTCACCTGCATGAGCTCCACAATAGCCACTAGGTCTGCCAGGGAGATCTCACTGCCCAGGATGAACGGCTTGTTCTGAAGGAATTTCTCCTCAAATTGCTTCAGGGAAATAGCCAGCTCATCCATAACCTCCTGCAGCTTCTCCGGAGGCAGTGTCTGGCCTGTGAAGAGGGGAATGAGCACCTGTTTAGGGAGAAGGGAATAGACTTAGCCTCCATAGATATACTTGCACTGGATTTCCTTTGCCTTTGCAAATGGGATCCACTAAATTTACTGATCATCACGTCATACAATCTAGGATCAGTTTGAAGTGATGCTATATTCACATGTGGCAAGATCTCAGCTTTCATTAAAAGATGATCCTTTATCCTTCAAAATGCTCACAGTCAAAGCAATCGTGTCCAAAGCAGTGCACAGAATAAAAACCCTCAGTGTTTCACAACTTCACAGCTTCCTCCTGCTATGGCTTCTGGTTAAGCCTCTTGTTTATTTTGGGAAAGTGGAGCTGACAGCTAGCCAGCTCAGGTCAAAACCTCAAGGAAGTATTAAGTGTACAAATTCACTTGTTAGAACAGAACAAAAAGGGATGTTATCATATTACATGTACCTGGTAATTACATTTGCTTTAGATGCGTGAAAGCTAGTGAAATTATGTTATTGTCTTCACCTGTTTCCTGTAATTGCTATCTTTGTACTTAATTAACCTTAGATCAGCAGTTCTCAAACTGTGGGTCAGGACTCCAAAGTGAGTCACGACCCCATTTTAATGGAGTCACCAGAGCCGAAGCCTGAGCCTAACCCCTGGGGTTGAAACCTGAGGGCTTCATCTCTGGGTGGTGGGGCTCAGGTTACAGGCACTCAGCCTGGGGTTGCAGCCTCTGGGCTTGGGCTTTGTCCCCCACTCTCTCCCCCCCACACACTGGGGGTCATGTAGTAATTTTTGTTGTCAGAAGGGGGTCGTGGTGCAATGAAGTTTGAGAACCCCTTAGATCCCTGCCTTAGATCAAAGATGTGTTAGGATAAGAGTTGTCACATTGTTCATGAAAACTAATGAAATTGTCTGGATGTCTATAACTAAATGTATTAGGATGTCACAATAATTGAATGGCCCATCAACCGGGGTGTGAAGCCTTAAACTTTAAATGAAAAGGTTGTTAACTTCAAAGTATGGATCATTATGTAAGACAATGGAAGATCTACAAACTTGGTCTGCATTTAATCAATAAAACAAGACCCCTGCAGTGATGGAAACGCTTGCCAGACTTTTCAACTATAAAAAGGGAACCTGAGAATGATTCTGCATCTCTCATCCATTTGGATGCTGTTAGGGGGTGTTCCAAATAAAAGAGAGAGGTCCCCAAAGCCATTTTGGGAAGCCCTGAGAGACTTATGGAGAACTAAGCAGATACACCATCTCTGCTGTCACTTTGGACTTACAAACTTTGACTCACCTGTTATGTATTTTACCTGCTTTAACCTCTCAGTAACGCTCATTTCTTTTTCTTAGCTAATAAATATTAGGTTAGTTTACTAGAGAAATTGGCTTTGGTGATTTCTGGTTTTAATAAACTTTCATCATAAAGTCCACTTTATCTGGGTGATAAAAAGGTGCTGGAGAGCTTAAGGGGACTGGTCATGGCTCCATGGTTAGACTAATTCAGTAGTCCAGGAGCGCACATTTGTTACTGGTTTGGTGAAATCTAATTATAGAATATACCGCCAGTTTGGGGTATCGGCCCTGTTTTCTGACAGTCTGACCTGAGATTTTCTCTTTCTTTTGTAGCCACATACCAGGCACCGTGACAGGAAAGCAGAACTCTGATCACAGATTTTTGCAGGTGAAACTGGGAGCAAATGTCTCCTAATCATTAGCATATACAGCAATTCATTCCATGATTGCTTAATCCAGGCCAGAATTTAAGCAGATTCTATGTGGCAACAATATGAAGCACAAGCAGTGTTCCTTAGCATGTGGGCTATATATTCATAGATTTCAAGGCCAGAAGGGACCATTATGATCATCTAGTGTTACCTTTGCCATTGAACTTCACCCAGTGATTCCTGCATAAAGATAACTTGTGGCTGAACTACAGTATTTTTGTTTTTTAGAAAGACATCCCGTCTTGATTGAAAGACTCCAACTGATGGAGAACGTACACACCCCTTGGTATCCTGTTCTAATGGTTATTTACATTCCCAGTTAGAATCAAAGGTTGCTACAAGGTCTTTGTAAGTCCGGCATCCTGAATAAAGAATCCCCTCTGTGTTTACTCCACCCAACGCCTGGCTCTTCTCCATGGCAAGGAACACAACAGTCATATGGTTTTAATTTGATATTATAAATTAAAAAGATACAAATCCTGCATTTATTTTCCAGGGATCACCAAGTGAATCAAGAAGAAGTTTTATTACTTGGTTCAGAAGCAATGCTGGAGCTCAGCATAGTTTATTCAGAACTGGATGTGTCATAGATCTTTCAGGCCAGAAGGGACCGTTAAGATCATCTAGTCGGTTCTCTTGCATATCACAGGCCAGTAAACCTCATCCTGCAATTTCTCCATCAAGCCCATAACATCTGTTTGAGCTATAGCATATCTTTTAGAAAGATATCCAGTCTTGATTTAAAGACTTCTGGTATAGATAATCCCATACATTCCTAGGTCAGATGTTCCAACGGTGAATCATAGCATTTCTGTGTAGTGGCTTGGGACAGCATCTTCCTCCTTTTCCCATTCTAGGGACAGTTTGTCTTCTCCCATATCCTAGTTAGTGTGCCCTGTGCTACAGAGTGGTTTTATATCCTTCCCTACCTCCAGTGTTCCAGCAGCTACTTCCTGGACCAGGGTTATCTAATCAGCAGCGAGATTAAGTTGGATTAGAACATAAGCACATAAAAATGGCCATACTGGGTCAGACCAAAGGTCCATGTACCTCAGTAACCTGTCTTCCAACTCTGGCCAATGCCAGGTGCCCCAGAGGGAATGAACAGAACAGGTAATCATCAAATGATCCATCCCGTCACCCATTCCCAGCTTCCAGCAAACAGAGGCTAGGGACACCATCCCTGTCCTTCCTGACTAATAGCCATTGATGGACCTATCCTCCATGAATTTATCTAGTTCTTTTTTGAAGCCTGTTATAGTCTTGGCCTTCACAACATCCTGTGGCAAAGAGTTCCACAGACTGACTGTGTGTTGTGTGCAGAAATACATCCTTTTGTTTATTTTAAACCTGCTGCTATTAATTTCATTTGGTGACCTCCAGTTCTTGTGTTATGAGAAGGAGTAAATAACACTTCCTTATTTACTCTCTCCACACCAGTCATGATTTTATAGACCTCTATCATATCACCTCTTAGTCATCTCTTTTCCAAGATGACAAGTCCCAATCTGATTAATCTCTCCTCATACGGAAGCTGTTCCATACGCCTAATCATTTTTGTTGCCCCTTTCTAAACCTTTTCCCATTCCAATATATCTTTTTTGAGATGGGACGACCACATCTGCACACAGTATTCAAAATGTGGGCGAACCATGGATTTATATAGATATTTATATAGATATTTATATATATAATACTTTCTGTCTTATTATCTATCCCTTTCTTAATGATGCCCAACATTCTGTTAGCTTTTTTGACTGCCACTGGACATTGAGTGGATGTTTTCAGAGAACTATCCACAATGACTCCAAGATCTCTTTCTTAAGGGGTAACAGCTTATTTATATTTTATATGTATAGTTGGGATGATGTTTTCCAATGTGCATTACTTTGCATTTATCAACATTGAATTTCATCTGTCATTTTGTTGCCTAGTCAGCCAGTTTTGTGAGATCCTTTTACAGCTCTTCAGTCCGCTTTGGACTTAACTATCTTGAGCAGTTTTGTATCATCTGCAAATGTTGCCACCTCACTGTTTACACCTTTTCCCAGATCATTTATGAATATGTTGAATAGGATTGGCCCCAGTACAGACCCCTGGGGGACACCACTGTTTACCTCTCTCCATTCTGAAAACTGACCATTTATTCCTACCCTTTGTTTCCTATCTTTTAACCAGTTACCGATCCATGAGAGAACCTTCCCTCTTATCCCATGACAGCTTACTTTGTTTAAGAGCTTTTGGTGAGGGACCTTGTCAAAGGCTTTCTGGAAATCTAAGTACACTATATCCACTGTATCCCCCTTGTCCACATGCTTGTTGACCCCCTCAGAGAATTCCAGTAGATTGGTGAGGCAAGATTTCCCTTTACAAAACATATGTTGTCTCTTCCATAACAAATTATGTTCATCTATGTGTCTGACAATTCTGTTCTTTCCTATAGTTTCAACCAGTTTGCCTGGTACTGAAGTTAGGCTTACTGGCCTGTAATTGCCAGGATCACCTCTGGAGCCCTTTTTAAAAATTGATGTCAAATTTGCCATCCTCCAGTCATTTGTTACAGAAGCTGATTTAAACAATAGGTTACAAACCACAGTTACTAGTTCTGCAATTTCACATTTGAGTTCCTTCAGAACTCTTGGGTGAATACCAGCTGGTCCTGGTGACTTATTACTGTTTAACTTATCAATTTGTTCCAAAACCTCCTTTAATGACACCTCAATCTGGGACAGTTCCTCAGATTTGTCACCTAAAAAGAATGGCTCTAAAAAGAATGGGAATCTCCCTCACATCCTCAGCAGTGAAGACTGATGCAAAGAGTTAATTTAGTTTCTCCTCAATGGCCTTATCGTCCTTGAGTGCTCCTTTAGTATCTTGATCATCCCAGGGCCCCACTGATTGTTTATCAGGCCTCCTGCTTCTGATGTACTTAAAATTTTTTTGCTATTACTTTTTGAGTCTTTGGCTAACTGTTCACTTTTTTTTGGCCTTCCTAATTATATTTTTAGACTTCACTCGTCAGAGTTTTTGCTCCTTTCTTGTTTCCTCAATAGGGTTTAACTTCCATTTTTAATTTTCTTTGAAGCCTTGTGAGAGCAGGTTGCAGAGATTGGAAGCAATTGTATGTTGCATACGTGACTTATATTTGTGTTTCTTCTTTGTGGCGTTTAGCCAACTGTACTCCCATGTCAACAGAACAGGAAGCTAAACAAGCCCCAAAGTGTTTAGTCAATTACTGACAAGGGCAAAGTTACAACAAGCAAGATGAAATTATTACATGTTTACTGGCAACTCTCCGCACAGAGTGTAACCCCATTATTTCTATTCTTGTTCCCATTTTGGACTAGCATCTGTGTGTGCTGGAAGCAGACAGTCTCCTACAGATTTCATAATTGGTGAGTCTGCAGGGGAGCTGTGATTAAAGAATACAAGCCTTTCAGCTTTGTTTTGCAGAGCATGCACAAGGGAAGCAAAAGGAACCCAGGCTCTATTCACACCTCCAAGCTCTCTCTTTGGCTATGTCTATACTAAAACCACAGGGTGTGATGCGGTTTGTGTACACATACCTGAGCGATCTTTAATCTAGCGGTGAAGGTGCAGCAGCGCAGGCTTCAGCAGGGACTAGCTGCCTGAGTAATCCCTAGGGTACCGGGTCTGGGTGGGCTTGTACAGCCTGCACTGAAGCAGCTTCCCTTTCTGAAGATCTATAAAGATCTGTGCTTCCCTGGTGAGGTTCAGACCTTCTGTGTTAGACTGATATTTTTAAGGGAAAGTTGTTACCAAAGCCTTCCTTCCCTCATCCAAATACTAAGGAACTGGGAACAATTGCCTAAGTGAGTTTCCTCTCAGCTGGGTATGGGGCCAAGTGTGCTATTTTGGGGAGACAAACTTGCTTTGTATAGGAGCTGTTTAAATGTCCCATGTCCAGTGAGGAAATACTAGTATTCTGAGCTTTTAGCATTTAATCTTCTTACCTTGATCCACAAGGTCTTGGGAGCATTAGCCCGGATGTTGGTATGATGCCATGACAGGTATTCATCTACCCGGGCCCGTTTCTGTATGTCAGACGGGTACCAGTGATCAGGGGTGTTGTACTTCCTGCTCAGATACAGAAGAATTGCAGTGCTGTCCAGAAATTAACGGGAGACAAACAGTGGGGCAGATAAGGTGAAAGAATATATTCAGCTGCATCAATCTCTCCTCCCCCTTTCCTAATGTTGCTTCCACTAAAAAGTGTTGGGGCTTGGATTTTCAAAGGAGCCTAATGGAGGGAGCCACTCAATTCCCACGGACAGTCAGTCCGAGCTGGGCACCGAACTGTTGTAGGCTCCTTTCAGAACTTTAACCTGTAGGAAAATTAAGCCTCAAGATGAAACCAGTGTTTGTACAGTGCCTAGCACAATGGAGTCCTGGTCCATGACTAGTGATCCTAGGCACTCCACTAACACTGCTATTACTACTGCTAACACTAATAATAATCTGTAGACAATATTTTGCTAAAAACCCATTAGCAGCTGTACTTTTCTGATGCCTCTCTCATCACTGCAGATTTCCAAGGGGTTTGTGTACCCACAGAAGCTCTCTTTAAGTGGCATCCCCCTCCAATCATCTTCATAAAGGCCCTATCTTGCAAGATCTCCCCACCCACCCTCGTGAGTTCAAGGGAATTGCTTGCACAGAGAGCTTGCAGGATCCGGCCCTTGGTGTTTGTTGCCATCCAGTGTTTGTGTCATCACGAGCAGGCAGGAGAAATCAGCCGGTTAAAAATCTTGGTAATTTGCAATGATGTATGGTCAGCTATTGTGCTGGGGAGTGAGTCCCATAGAAAAATCTATACTGACAAAAGTAAAGAAAGAAAATACAGGCAGCCCTTGCCATTTTGATACAGATATCATTGAACTATTTTAGCATGATGACAGTGTAAGCCTGCTGAGATAAGGCTTTTCAAAGGATGCAGACAGGTCATTTTGTAAAATAAAAACGAGGTTTTATCTGTCTGATGCTTATATGACCTTTGTCGCTGTAGTATCTGAGTGACTAACATAAACAGAAATGTTGCCATGATTTTGTATTTCAGAGTAAAAGTTTTTTTTGTTTGTTTAGCTTTAAACATTCCTCTGCAGTGTTCGTAACCCAAGACTTTGTTGTGTAGTGCATGCACATGAGAACCAGATGGCAAAACCCATGCCTAAGATCCTAGGTGCTATGGTAACACAAATAATACAAAATAACAATAGTATGTTTTCATCATGGAAGCTAACAAATGCAGAAAAGCAAACAAAGTAAATGAGATTTTTTATTACAATAACCTGAGATGTTAAAAGGTACGAATTTTAAATCTTTGTGTATGATTTTTATCATTTTTTGGCAGTGTCAAGAGGTTTCAAATGTGAAAAGGTAATTGCAAAACATTTTAAGTGGGCACCCACAGCCCAAGCATGAGTGTCAGTTAAATTAACCGCTTCAGGGCCAGCAGAGAGGCACATGAGACAAACACTGTATTGTCCTGCTCCAGCCCATGCTAGAAAATCCTTGGTTCCCCATAAATAACGACCAATTAAGCTAGAAATGGCTACTCCACAATTTCAATTACATCTAACCAAAGAGGACCAGCTCCAAGTCTGAATCATATCATATATTTGAAATATGTGCATAGATTTAAGAACATAAGAACACAAGAATGGTCATACTGGGTTAGACCAAATGTCCATCTAGCCCAGTATGCTGTCATCTGACAGTGGCCAATGCCAGGTGCTTCAGAGAAACTGAACAGAACAGGTAATCATCAAGTGACCCATCCCATTGCCCATTCCCAGCTTTAAACATCTAAATGATAACACTGCATGTGAGTCAAGTCCCTACCATCTCCTTTCTTTGCAGGAACATAGGAGCTGAGATACTAAAGCAGACCATCAATCGGTCTAATCCATAAATGCATATGGCAAATTCTGAATTTTCTTTTTAATCAGACATAGGGAATGATACTTCCCAACCCCTGAATTTAATCAGCTTATCCCTCAGTAATGGTATTTGGGGATTGAATTCTTACCTCTCTGCTAAGGTGAAGACTCCATCCTTCAGTGCTGGCACTTTCTTTAGGATGTTCACTTTGCCAAACTCTTCCCTATAATGTTGCCCTAAAAACAATTAAAATATGATAGTCCATGGTCAGAAGTATCTAAACCTGTGAAAACTGAAGCAAGCACCTAGCTTATACGTAACTAGACCATGCATGAATGAGGATCAGTCAAACCCATAAGAACATTCTGCCTTCACTTCATGGTGTTCTGTTAGAGTTTTCCTACATGTGCATGTTTCAGATTAAAAAGGGGCATAAATTAAAGAGTCAGAACATAAGCTATCTGTGAACTTTGCAAACTGCTCAGGTCTGCCAATGGCATGGAGCAGTTCAGGATGTTGCATTAGGATTCAGACATTTGATTCCTGTCAGTGCTAGTTAGTTAGTATTATATAGTTTATATTATGGAGCAAATATTATGTATTTTTAAAGGCCCTCTATTTAAGCTGTATGAATCACCCTTCTACCATGCTTTGCACTAGAAATGTATTAAACTGTGATTAGGCTCTTGTTCTTGATACATGTGAAAATCATCAAGGACAAGGTAATGTTTAGTTGAGGTTTGCTAAAATTAATAGGTAACTATAATTTTTGCAGTTTTTCTAGAAATATTTTGCTATAGATGTTCAAGAACCTTGGAAAACGTGCAAACTGGATAAGAAAGAAAAATAGGGTACATAATGAGACAATGGAATGTGGGAAATTTCCTGTCCATGATAACACGGAGGTGTGCGTGTGTGTGTGTATATATATATATATATATATACACATACCGCTGTCAATCAGCAGTGTGATGAGGTGTAATCCCTGACCCACATAGCTCTGCTGGGAGATGCTTGTAGTGCATTATACTGGCAAAAACATGCGCTTACCGGGAAATCTTATTTAACTGGGAGTGAAGGTTGGGGACTGGAATAAGCATCATGCCAGTATAACTGCATCCGTATTAGGAGTGCTTTGCTGGTACAGTAGATATGTATACTATATCAGGAAAGTGCTCCTCACTCTCCAGGGTGTAATCTTTGTTAAACGCTCTCCACTGCAAAGAGAGACATATAAAAGAGATGGTTTGCTGTCAGACTGGGAGGATGTATCATCTAGTGGAGTCCCACAGGGTCTGGTACTATTCAATATTTTTATTAATGACTTGGATAATGGAGTGGAGATTATGCTTATAAACTTTGTGAATGACACCAAGCTGGGAGAGGTTGCAAGCACTTCGGAGGACAGGATTAGAATTCAAAACTACCTTGACGAGTTAGAGAATTGGTCTGAAATAAACAGGATGAAATTCAATAGAGACAAATGCAAAGGAAAGGAGGAAGAAAATCAAATGTACCACTACAAAATGGGAAACAACTGGCTAGGCAGTAGTACTACTGAAAAGGATAGTGGATCACAAAATGAATATGAGCCAATAACCAGGTCCCCCCTCAGTCCTCTTTTCTCAAGCCTAAACATACCCAGTTTTCTTAACCTTTCCCCAGAGGTCAGGTTTTCTAAACCTTTTAATTGTGTTGCTCTCCTCTGGACTCTCTCCAATTTGTGAACATATTTTCCAAAGTGTGGAACCCAGAATTGGACACAGTAGGCCTCACTAAGCTAATATAATTCTGGGGTGCCTTAACAGAAACGTTGTATGTAAGACACAGGTGGTAATTGTCCTGCTCTACTTGGCACTAGCGAGGCCTCAGATGGACTACTGTGTCTAATTGTAGGTGTTACACTTTGGGAAAGATGTTCACAAATTGGAGAGAGTCCAGAGGAGAACAACACAATTAATAAAAGGTTTAGAAAACCTGACCTCTGGGGAAAGGTTAAGAAAACTGGGTATTTTTAGTCTTGAGAAAAGAAGACTGAGGGGGTACCTGGTAACAGCATTCAAATATGTTAAGGTCTATAGTAAAGAGGATGATGATCAGTTGCTCTCCAGGACCACTGAAAGTAGGACAAGACGTAATGGGCTTAATCTGCAGCAAGAGAGATCTAGGTTAGATATTAGGGAAAACTTTCTAACTCTAAGGGTTGTTAAGCTCTGCAATAGCCTTCCAAGGGCAGTTGTGGACTCCCCAGTATTGGAGGTTTTTAAGAAAACGTCAGACAAACACCTGTCAGGATGGTCTTGGTTTATTTGTCCTGCCTCAGCAAAAGGGGCTGGACTCAAAGACTTTCTAGTGTTTCTTCCAGCCCTACATTTCTATGATTCAATGAGATTGTAACGGAAGTAACCAGTTGATCCCTGATGTTCTATCATTTGTTTTGTTTTAGATTTTCTTTTCCTTTCTTTAATCATAAAATAGCCATGCTTAATAATTGTGATTTTGCATGGTCTCAGTCATGGTGTCCCCAAGGGTTTGTAAAAGAACCCCTGCGACTCAAATGGTGAGAGTCACATCCCTGAGGTGGCTGTAAGAGGGATGACTAGTAAGGGCTGGCCGACTTTTGCGTGTTTCTTAAAACACAATATCGTTAGTAATTTTTTAAATGAAATTACTTGGCTTCCAACCATTTAAAATCACCCTTTTCCACCCCACACTCCCTTGAGTGTAATTTGGCTCAGGGGCACCTACTGGAGTATTGCTGGGGCAGGTAGCAAGTGGGGACTAAACCCCAAGCCCCTATGTCCTTGTCTAGCTCAGTCAGGGCTCCCGGTGGGGGTGTCGCTAGGCCCAGTGTTCCTGCTGAGCCCCTCAAGGGGCACGGCTGAACCTGTGCTCTCCACCGCAGGCCTCTTGCGGGCAGGGTTAAGAGCAGCTGAGGACCGAGCCAGCCCGCAGTGTTGCCACATGGGACAGGACTGGGGCTGAGCTGGAGCCCAACTGGCATGAGGGGAAAATTTCCCGCCTTCCAGTGAATTGAAACCTTGCCTGGCCTGAGGGGAAAAGCCCTCTGACTGGCTGACTTCCCTACCTGCCCGCCTTCTTGGGCTGAGTGACCACCTACAGGAGAGCTAGCGCTCACTCCCTCTCTCACCGCAGCAACCCAAAGCCATTCTCACAGGAGGGGAGGGGGCAGCGGAAAGAGCCCAGCCCTCAGGGCAGCTCTGCTCCCTCCTCCCGCGTCCCTTGCTGCAACACTGGCCCTGGGCAGGCGGAGAGGGGACCCCACGGCAGCCCCCAGGCCTGGGAGTGGGGTGCAGAACCCTAGAAGGAGCAGAGGTGAGGCTGGGCGGATGGGGGCGGGGGCTGAACTGATGAGCTCCGGGAGGCAGGACTGATTTGGAGGTTGGGGCTGGGGCAGAATTAATTGCTGGGTAGGAGATGGGCAGATGTGGGGTGAGAGTTCCTGCAGCAGAGGCCAAAATCACCTCACCCAATAAATCTGGGAAAGTAATCAACACCGGTTGTCATACACAGCCAGGCAGGCAGGCACACACGGGCATGCACAGACACTACACACACGGGCTGTCCATAAATTATGTAATACATCTTTTTATTATTTTCAAGCCCCACCCACCTCTTGTAACATGTTGTAATAACACTGAAACAAACACACAAAATTAAGGACCCACCCACCCCCTTATGTAACTTATGGATAGCCCCACCATCACCACCTCACAGACACAAAGGGGATGGGCAGGAGGAGTTAAAAAATCAAAAGTCAGACCGAAAAACCACAGTATCACCTTTAAAAAAAAACAAAAACCCTCATGATTTTTTGGGGTCTGACTCATGGCACTTGAGGTCAACAATACTGGAATCAGCCAAGGAAAGTGAAGATCAGCAGAGCAGGGTTGAGGCACGGTAGGAGGGCTGAGTGGTGAGACCTGCACCGCAGCTGCTGTAGCTATCCTGTGCAGAAGGGGGATTTCTTTGGGGGTCTCATTCTAGCATCTCTCACCACCCCAAATAGTCACTGATGTTAAACAAATCTATTAACTGAGAGGCTCAAACAAATTTCCAAAGAAAAGAACAGCCCTGAGGCAAAGTACAAGGGCAAGGGTTATTATCTCCAATATTTTGAGCTCTGTTGACCGAGTGAGCTCCCTGCAGAGCTAGGGTTGGCTTTTGGATTCTGTAACAGACAGAGCAGGCTGTAGGGAGTTGTCTCTATGAGGATTTAGTTGTTGTCCATGTTAGTGAGACAAAAGATCCCAGAATGTGGGGATTCTGTATGTGGGAATTAGCATGTGCATCCTGGACAGTAGGTTCATCATGGTCTTAGGTTAAAGGGAAACAGCATCCATGTTTCCCTGCAGTCTAAGTTCACAAGGTAACAAACACCTTTCAAAGCAAATGCACTGTGAATTTATATATACGCTTTATGCTAGTTATCCCTGGTGTCTGAGCCTATTGTTAGAGGCAGCCGGCGACTGAGTAATGATGTCCTTTATCACAGTGGCAGCAGGAGAGCTCCATGTGTAATACTCTGAACCAGCTTCCAAGCTGCTTTAATTATTAACAGTCCTATTAAGAACTTAAAATTAGTGTCCTTGATGGAACTACTAAATCATTAAAGCAGCTTGGAGACTGGTTCAGAGCCTCTTACAGGAAGCTCTCATGCTGCCATTGTCACAAATGAGAAATTACATCTAATTTTTTTGTTTCATGATGGCTTTACATATACAATACAGCCTTGCTGAGATTTCTGTCACATGGCTCTGCAGCAAGCCATTCAGGTTTGCAAAGAAAAGCTTTAATACCAACACTGGTTTCACATTGCTTCAATGGGATTAATGGTTTATTTATTTATGTATAAAGATAATTATTATGACTGATCTTTATATTTGCAATTTAGCAGAGATAACACTGTAGCCCCATTCTACTAGGCCAGGGATCGGCAACCTTTGGCCCGCAGCCCGTCAGGGAAAGCTACTGGTGGGCTGGGATGGTTTGTTTACCTTCGGCATCCGCAGGTTTGGCCGATCGCAGATCCCATTGGCCGGGATTTGCCGTTCCCTCGCCCCCAACAATGGGGGCTGCGGGAAGTGGCAGCCAGCATGTCCCTCGGCTCGTGCTGCTTCCTGTAGCCCCCATTGGCCTGGAATGGTGAAACCTAGCCAGTGGGAGCTGCGATAGGCCGAACCTGCGGACACTGCAGGTAAACAAACCATCCCAGCCTGCCAGTGGCTTTCCCTGATGGGCTGTGTGCCAAAAGTTGCCCATTCCTGTACTAGGCTGTGCTGGCCAGTATATGTGAGAAGCCTGTTCACAGGTCACATGGTGTTGACCTGACTTGTGGAGTCATCTTCTGAATGGGAACCAGATCCGCTGCAAATAATTAATGATTTCAAAGCAGCACCTCCAGCTCTCTTGGGGTTATGTACACAAGGGTGGTTGCCCTGCCTCCTAGAGCAATTTCAATAGGTAGCATACACAGTTGTTCATGGAATCAAAAAACTTGTTAGGATACTAACAATGAGGACTCCTAGGTATAAGACCTTAGGGGAAAGGAAGTTTAATAGACAGAAGGGAAAGAGCAAAGTGGGTAACATATTTTACAGAAAAGAGAAAAATCAATCTATTCGCCATGGCCAGCCATTCTCCCAGGACTCACATGTCTGAGAACTCCACTTTTTTGTTTCAAAGTTGATCAGGGTGACCAGATGTCCTGTTTTTAAAGGGGAAGTCCCATATTTAAGCCCTCATGCAGGTGTCCTGATTTTTTCTTAAAAACAGGCAAATTGTCCCGTATTTTCTGCCTCCCCCACCCCGCATGATCCCTGCCCACCAGCCACCTGCCCACCAGCGGTGAGTGGGAGGGGTCCAGTGGCCGACGGTGGGGGTGGTGGTACAAGTTTGGTGGCGGGGCAAAGCTGCAGCGCACAGGGTCGGGTGCTCCCTTGCTGATCCATCAGTGCAGTCCCTGCTGCGTGCCGGCTCTTGGCCAGCAGGGCCCCATCCCCTGTCCCATTTCCAGCTGGCACTGGCTGCGAGCTGCGGTGGCTGGTGAGTGCGGGCAGGCACCAGGCGGCGTCCGGTTATGTGTCACCGCTGCTGCCCACCCACTGGCCCTTTACATACTCCCCCTCTCACTGTCCTCTCCCTGCTTTGCCCCTTCACCTCCCCCAGACCCACTGCTCCTCCATATTCCCCCCGGTGGGGTGCAGCCCGCTCCCAGTGCTGTGCGGAGAACCAGCCCCCGGACAGAGCTCTAAGCTCACCAACAGCCCAGGTCATCTCTTCCCCCACCTCCGCTGCGGCTGGAAGCAGCTCCCATTCCTTCCCTCCCACACAGCGCCAAAAAGCTGCTGCTGGCCACAATTTGGTGTGAACCCTGGCAGAAATTGGGGGGGGGAGCATGTGCCCCTGCGTGCGCCCCCACATGTGTTGCCAGGTACCATGAGAGCCGGGTCCGTCCCGGGGGCCCACCCAGGCAGGGAGGGCGGAGAACACTGAGCAGGGAGCATCGGGTTGGTTGGTCACCCTCCTGTGTGAGAGAGGTGTACAGGAGTGTGTGTGTCACCTCTCGCTATGTGAACCCTAAAGCCTAAAAGATAAGAAGGTAAATAAATAGAATCTAACTACACAGTATTTCTTTTTAACAGGGGCTCAGTCAACTTGATGTTAATTTGAACATTTGTACTGCATAGTTCTCATTGATTGCCGTTGAACTAGCTTGAATACGAGTAATTTTACCAGGAGTCCAATATTCAGCATAGGGAAATATGGCCACCCTAAACAGATGGATATAGCTGGAAGGTGCAGTCAGTAAATGAGTAACAGTCATTTTAAACAATTGCGGGGGTCTAAACAGAAGCAAGCTGATAAATACACAGTCCTATATCGTGCTCCCATGCAGACATTCAGGGTATCTCTAAACAAAACAATGTCCAGTGCCCAGGCTGTCCTTCCCCTGCAGATTCTCTGTAACGAACCAACTAAACTTGCTAGACATGGCTGTAGGGTATTCCTAGCAGTGCCACAGAAGCAGCCACAATACAGATGAGTCAGGTGGGTATTCCAGGAATAGAAGCACACTAATCAAACCACAGTGGCCTCTCCCTTAGCTCCCCGCAGTAGGGAGTTCAAATAATGCCATTGCCTTAGCAGTGAATCCGTCTCTCTCTCAACAGGCCGGGCAAAGTTTCCCGGGGCTGGACTAGTGGAATGGATTCAGTTAGGCTGTGCACCCCTTCACAGGCTTTACCTTCTTTTGTGTCTCTCCCATGCATCATGGGGCACTGGCTGGCAGGATGACAGCAAGAGGCTACATACAGATGTCTCTGAGCTCTGCCCCTCTGTGTTCCCCCCAAAAACAGTCCCTCTTACCCCTTCCCTCAGCATATTTTACAGGCTATGAGAGCATGTGTCCACTTTCAGGGAACACAAAAGCTCTATTTTCTCATGCAGCACTGACAGCGGAGAGGGCCTGCTGACTTGCGCTCACTAGAATTACAGTTGTTTGAGTTTCCCTGCAAGAATTCTACAAAATGAATGTGATGAATTCCAGAAAAGTGGCAGTTTATTGAGGAAGGACAAATTTAAAAGGAAGCAATTGAGATTCTGGTCACAGAGCAAAACTGGAGAGGGAAGAATGTGATGACCAGGTAAAAGACAGCAAGTATGTCTCCTCTTATTGGTGGGACAACAGGATTCCACTGATACTGGTGAAAACAAAAGTGCTTGTTGATTGGACAGCAATATTTGCTCTTTCATATCTAGGCCTTTCAGACCTATGAGCAGAGATGTTGTTTGAGGAAAATCAGCCCATTAGCTTGAGAAAGCAGCACATGGATATAAACATACTGATTTGCTGTGGTGGCAGAAACTGCCCATAACTCCCATGCATGACTGTACCATTGAATCTCCTGAGTTATAAGCAGCCTCCAGGTCACAGCTCCCATTTAATTGAACAGGTAAAACTAGACACCCTGCAATTCCAAAATGACCACTGTCTAGGATTGCCAGCTGTATGGCTCCTGCCGTACAAAGTGATCTTCTGGTTGCTGGATCCCAAGAGGCCCATCTACGCTGCAAAAAGCCATGTTACAAGACAATATTTTCCTGACCACTTTATAGAAAATTCTGTTCTTGCTGTGTAGATGGCACCAAACAGTGTTACACATATTTATTGCCAAAGCCCTGTAAAGCTCAGTTTGTTTCCCCTTTCCATCCAGATGAGGCCAACCCATTTTAAGAAGATCCAAGGACTATCTTGTTATAACATCATGCCAAGGGACAGTTCTTGGTTGTTATTTCTAAAGGAGAGAGGCCTATGGTTTGTCAGCTGAACACCCGGCATTGCTTATTAACTGGTTGTAAGTCCTATTAGTCAGCTGAGGAGTCAGTGCAGGAACTCTCTGTGAGTCCCTATTCCAGGGAGAGAAGAAGCTGCTGAGATGACACTGGGGGAGGAACGGGAGAAGTAGAGAGCGAAGAGTGGCAGGGGGAAGAAGAGGGCCAATTCAGGGCCCCCGACCTCTGATAGAAAGGGGAGACAGTTCATTTTTGTAGGATTCTGTCTCTTTTGTGTAATGCAAGAGCAGTGTCTGTAACCAGGACCCTTACCTTCGTATGAGTGTCCTGGGTTATTGCCACCTGGCATTTTCCTCCCCAGAATGGAATCTGCCAACAGACAGGTAGATTACTGTGACTGAATGCACCCCTGTATTCGCACTCTACACACTCTATAATCTTTGTACAAAATATGCCTTGTTAGGTATCATTTGAAAACTAATAGCTTGCCGGTCAGTAATCTCATGGTAAAATGTGTGTAGCAACATTATATGTAAAGTTATGAATTCTTCTTGAATGAAGTTAGTGGCACAAGTTCAAACCCATATAGCTCCAATTTGGCAGAACTGGTCAAGCAGGCCTATCTTAAACAAAAGAATGTGTGTTTAACTCAATTTACATAGACGTAGTAAACAAGGTCCTTAAGACAGCAAGAGGGAGACAAGGCAAATCTGCATTTTAGCAAAACACAGCAGGAAACCTCTTTCACCACCAGATTCCTTGTCTCTGTGCTCACAGCAGGCCTGAACTTTTACTAAGGGTAACTCTGAGGAATATGAAAAGGAGGACTTGTGGCACCTTAGAGACTAACCAATTTATTAGAGCATAAGCTTTCGTGAGCTACAGCTCACTTCCTCAGATGCATATCGTGGAGACTGCAGCAGGCTTTATATATACACAGAGAATATGAAACAATACCTATTCCCACCCCACTGTCCTGCTGGTAATAGCTTATCTAAAGTGATTTCCAGCACAAATCCAGGTTTTCTCACCCTCCACCCCCTCACACAAATTCACCAGCAGGAGAGTGAATTTGTGTGGGGGGGTGGAGGGTGAGAAAACCTGGATTTGTGCTGGAAATCACTTTAGATAAGCTATTACCAGCAGGACAGTGGGGTGGGAATAGGTATTGTTTCATATTCTCTGTGTATATATAAAGCCTGCTGCAGTCTCCACGATATGCATCTGAGGAAGTGAGCTGTAGCTCACGAAAGCTTATGCTCTAATAAATTGGTTAGTCTCTAAGGTGCCACAAGTCCTCCTTTTCTTTTTGCGAATACAGACTAACACGGCTGCTACTCTGAAATCTGAGGAATATGTCAGGTTTCAGAGTAACAGCCGTGTTAGTCTGTATTCGCAAAAAGAAAAGGAGTACTTGTGGCACCTTAGAGACTAACAAATTTATTTGAGCATAAGCTTTCGTGAGCTACAGCTCACTTCATCGGATGCATTCAGTGGAAAAAAATAATGCATTTCAAAGAGTGGCAGACCTATAAAAGTGAGGGGCAAAAACATCCCAGGTTCTCTCCCTATTCATCTCTCTCTTGCACCTAAGAAGACAAAAGAAACAGCCTATGGATGTGGGAGCAGATCCTAAATTTGTTAGTCTCTAAGGTGCCACAAGTATTCCTTTTCTTTTTGCGGATACAGACTAAGACGGCTGCTACTCTGAAACTTGGTCAGCAATGTTACTGGAAATTTGTGGTAAGAATTTCACCTTGGACCAAGCCTAGTTTGTTAAGTTTAGTACAGTTAAGTTTAGGAAGCATTTTATCTTTATTTTGCTAGTGATCATTTCTGATTTTAATGCCTTATACTTGTACTTATTTAAAATCTATCTCTTTATAGTTAAATAAGCTTAATTTATTGTTTAATCAAAGCTAATCCAGTGTTGTGAATTGTTTGGGTAACACCATTTAGGGTAGCAAGCTGTTGTATGTTGATCCCCTTAGAGGAGCAATGGACCTATGTATCTGGACTGTGCAGGCGGGGGCTGGACAGTGCAGAACACATTTTGGGGAGAAAATCTGGGACTGGGAGTGTATTGGGGTCACCTTGCAAATGGTACCAAGGCTGGTGGAATTCAGAGTGTGACTGATGTGTGGCTGGCAGGCTGCAGCTATACAGACATTCAGGATGTTACCTGCATGCTGGAAGGCTATTCATGAGCAGCCCAGGTGGGAGGTACAGCAGCAAACCATTGTGATGGACTCAAATTGCAGGACAGGGGTGCCACAACCTCTCACGGGTCTGGATTGCACTCCGCAATGTCATAATTACACAAACCAGAGGGACAAAAGGAAAAAGGCCTTAAATACTAGGGGGTCCTTAGACTGGGCCTATTTTCTTCTCACCTGAAGTAAAGCCCATGCTGTGTACAAATGTCCATGCAAACCTCACGTTCCAATCTCCTCATAAACTTCCAACCCTTTCCCTAAAACCTCTATTACCCCCATCTTCCTACCCCACCCCCCAAGAAAAACTGACTGCCACACAGTTTATCCCAATCCCTATCTCCCTTGTGTGCTGCATCCCACACAGGATAAACTACTTCTCCACATACAGACAGACTTCTCATCCCCCACAAACTCCTGGCCCTCTCTAACTCTAGCTCCTTTCCCACTAGGAAAGATCCCAAGATTTGGACTCAGCCTTCCAGCACCCAGGCCTTGTAACATCTGTCTCCAAACTTCCCTATCCCACTCAGACTCCCTCTCAGCAGAAAAGGCTCTCATACTTTGCACTGCTCTTCTTTCACTGACTTCTGTAAAGTCTGTTACTAGCAGAATAATGAAGGGTTTTCAACCTGGAAATGTACCAAAATATCTATCCTGGAATATTCCAGAAAAGTTATGTTTGTATGAGCCTCTACGTGGCCCCTCCTATTCCAGAATAAGTATGTCATACAAGAACTGATACCAAAATTATAATCAACCCAGAATAACTATTTTGATACAATCCCACTTTAGAAAAGTCCTTAAAGGAGGAAGGGAAATGCACAGAAATCCTGGGGAGGGGATGGGGGAGAAGGAAATGCACCACAGTTCCTTAGGGTTTGAGGAAATGGGTAATATTGCCCCCTCTCCACAAGTGCAGGAAGTGTAATTTGACTGAGTTCCCCATGGACAGGTGCTAACCAGGCTCAGCCCCCAAGGGGGGATGGGATGCAGAGTGGTAAAAAGGCTCAGCTCCCCTCACTCACCTTTGAACAGCTCCACATGCTTGAACTCAAAGGGGATGTTGTTCTTCTTTGCGAAGATGTAGACCGTTCGGCAGGGCTGGGAAAGCAGATCCAGGTAGAGCTCCAGCCCCATCCTTCCTGCTGGGCACAGGGAGCAGCAGTGAGAGAGAGAGAGAGAGAGGCTTGTCTCAATGTGGCTTTGGCAGCAGCAACCGACAGGGTGGACAGAAATTTCTCTCCAAGGCAGACAGTGGCTTAACTTTGAACCAATAAGGAGAGCCCTTCTCCTGGACTGCTAGGTGTTCCTCTAGGGGAGGTAGAAGGGGCAGGGACTGCAGTAGGTGGGTGGTAACTTTCCCTCTCATTCAGAAAAGGACTAGACATTTATACATATAGTACTGAGAACAGCCACTGTTATGTTACTTTGGGTAGCAAAGTACAAGGAATATCAATAAACCTTCATCTTCAGGCCAACCACTCACTAACTGGTTAAGCAGCTGGCATACTGTGACCACTGCTTATTGCCCAGATATTGCTATCTTGTAATTCCCCACCTGTTTGTTTTATTCCATGTGTTTCTCACCATAGATTGGAAGGTCTCTGGGGCAGGCACCAACTTTTCATGATACCTATGTACAATACATTGGACAATACAGTGGCTGATCACACAATACAAATAATTAGAATTAATCAACTGCATGGAGTTAGGAAGACCTTTCCCTTATGGGCAGGTTATTCCGTAACTGTGGGGCTCTTGTACTTTCCTCTGAATCATCTGGTACTAGCCACTGCCAGGAACAGGATACTGGACCAGATGGACCACTGGTCTGATCCAGTGTGGCTATTCCTATTAGAATCGTGCCAGCTCCCAACAATCACCACATTGACATTGTCCCTGAAAAGGGACCTTCACCCAAATTCAGAATGAAGTCTCATTATTATTTTTAACTGCTCTAATTGCTGAAGTCTCTGTAACCCTTTGATTATTTGCTGCTTTTCCATCCCCTCCGGGAAAGCAGCATCAGGTCATTGATCAAAAACAACTACAAACCAGGCAGTTCAGCAAACTCAGTAACCAATAGGAGACAATGGGTTGGGAAAGAGCCTAGGATTTGGGAGACCTGGGTCCAAGTCCCTGCTCCATCACAGACTTCCTGTGTGACCTTGAGCAAGTCAGTTAGGTGGGAGTGAGGCACCTAAATACCTTTGTAAATGCCATCCTTAGTCTCTCTTTGCCTCAGCTCCCCATCTATAAAATGGGGATAATAATACTTCCCTATCATTAACAATTGTTAGGCACTCAGATACTACAGTAATGGGGGATATATAAGTACATAAGATAGATAAATTTCCCCTCTACCGTTGTCTAGGACTGGCCTTTGGGACCTGAGAAATCCACTGTCAAAGGCCCCTGGTGTTTAGGGGTGAGATCCCAGACCGATTTGTAGATTTGTGAGGCCATGCTGCCCAAGGAGTCAGTGGTGGCATCAGAGCTCTGGAAAGTTTCCATCCAGGTGCAACTGAGGCTATGTCTACACAATGAAATTAGGTTGAATTTATAGGAGTCGGTTTTGTAGAAAGCATTTTTATACAGTCGATTGTGCGTGTCCCCACACAAATGCTCTAAGTGCATTTAGTCAGCATTTAGTTGGCGGAGTGCGTCCACAGTACCGAGGCAACCGTCGACTTCCGGAGCGTTGCACTGTGGGTAGCTATCCCACAGTTCCCGCAGTCTCCGCTGCCCATTTGAATTCTGGGTAGAAATCCCCATGCCTGATGGGGCAAAAACATTGTCGAGGGTGGTTCTGGGTACATATCGTCAGGCACCCCCTTCCCTCCATCCCTCGTGAAAGCAATGGCTGACCAGTCGTTTCGCGCCTTTTTTCCTGGGTTACCCGTGCAGATGCCGTACCATGGCAAGCAAGGAGCCCGCTCAGCTCACCATCACCGTATGTCTCCTGGGTGCTGGCAGACGCGGTACTGCATTGCTACACAGCAGCAGCTCATTGCCTTTTGGCAGCAGACAGTGCAGTATGACTGGTAGCCATTGTCGCTGTACTCCAGGGTGCTCTTTTAGCTGACCTCAGAGAGGTCGGTCAGGGGTGCCTGGGCAAACATGGGAGTGACTCAGCCAGGTCATTTCCCTTTTAAGTTTCATCTCATGGAGATTCAGTCCTGCCAGCAGTCCTACTGCACCGTCTTCTAATGAGCAGCCAGGAGACGATAGCAGCCAGCAGTCATACTGCACCATCTTCTGTCGAGCATCCTGGAGATGATGATGGCTAGCGGTCATACTGCACAGTCTGCTGCCAGCAAGATGTATAAAGATAGATGAAGTGGATCAAAACAAGAAATAGACCAGATTTGTTTTGTATTCATTTTCTCCTCCCTTCCTCCTTCCCTGCCTCCCTCCATGAAATCAATGGCCTGCTAAACCCAGGGTTTTGAGTTCTATCCTTGAGGGGGCCATTCTGTTTCTCCTTGATGCAAAGTCACCCCCTTTCTTGATTTTAATTCCCTGTAAGCCAACCCTGTAAGCCATGTTGTCAGTCACCCCTCCCTCCATCAGAGCAACGGCAGACAATCGTTTGCTGCCTTTTTTCAGTGCAGACGCCATAGCACTGGGAACGTGGAGCCCGCTCAGATCACTGCGGCAATTATGAGCACTATAAACACTGCACGCGTTATCCAGCAGGATATGCAGAACCATAACCTGCAAGAAAAGCGAAACCAGGCGAGGAGGAGGCGACTGCAGCATGGTGACAAGAGTGACGAGGACATGGACATAGACTTCTCACAAAGTACGGGCCCCTGCAATGTGCACATCATGGTGTCAGTTGGGCAGGTTCATGGCGTGGAATGCCAATTCTGGGCCCGGGAAACACGCGCAGAGTGGTGGGACTGCATAGTGTTGCAGGTCTGGGATGATTCCCAGTGGCTGCGAAACTTTCGCATGCTTAAGGGCACTTTCATGGGACTTTGTGACTTGCTTTCCCCTGCCCTGAAGCGCAAGAATACCAAGATGAGAGCAGCCCTCACAGTTGAGAAATGAGTGGCGATAGCCCTGTGGAAGCTTGCAATGCCAGACAGCTACCGGTCAGTCGGGAATCAATTTGGAGTGGGCAAATCTACTGTGGGGGCTGCTGTGATGCAAGTAGCCAATGCAATCACTGTGCTGCTGATATCAAGGGTAGTGACTCTGGGAAATGTGCAGGTCATAGTGGATGGTTTTGCTGAAATGGGATTCGCTAACTGTGGTGGGGCCATAGATGGAACCCATATCCCTATCTTGGCACCGGAGCACCAACGCAGTGAGTACATAAACCGCAAGGGGTACTTTTCAATGGTGCTACAAGCACTGGTGGATCACAAGGGATGTTTCACCAACATCAACGTGGGATGGCCAGGAAAGGTACATGACGCTCGCATCTTCAGGAACTCTGGTCTGTTTCAACAGCTGCAGCAAGGGACTTACTTTCCAGACCAGAAAATAACCATTGGGGATGATGAAATGCCTATAGTTATCCTTGGGGACCCAACCTACCCCTTAACGTATAGCTCATGAAGCCGTACACAGGCACCCTGGACATTAGTCAGGAGCTGTTCAACTATAGGCTGAGCAAGTGCAAAATGGTGGTAGAATGTGCATTTGGACGTTTAAAAGCGCGCTGACACAGTTTACTGACTCGGTTAGACCTCAGCGAAACCAATATTCCCACTGTTATTACCTCTTGCTGTGCGCTCCACAATATCTGTGAGAGTAAGGGGGAGACGTTTATGGCAGGGTGGGAGGTTGAGGCAAATCGCCTGGCCGCTGATTACGCGCAGCCAGACACTAGGGCAGTTAGAAGAGTACAGGAGGGCGCGGTGCACGTCAGAGAAGCTTTGAAAACCAGTTTCATGACTGGCCAGCCTATGGTGTGAAAGTTCTGTTTGTTTCTCTTTGGTGGAAACGATCCCCCCTCCCCTACCCGGTTTCATTCTACTTTCCTGTAAGCTAAGCACCCTCCCCTCCCCCCTTCTATCACCGCTTGCAGAGGCAATAAAGTCATTGTTGCTTCACATTCATGCATTCTTTATTTATTCATCACACAAATAGGGGGATAACTGCCAAGGTAGCCCGGGAGGGGTGGTGGAGGATGGAAGCACCGGGTGGGGTGGTGAAGGAAGGAAGGACAAGGCCACACAGCACTTTAAAACTTTAAAACTTATTGAATGCCAGCCTTCTGTTGCTTGGGCAATCCTCTGGGGTGGAGTGGCTGGGTGGCCGGAGGCACCCCCACAGCGTTCTTGGGCATCTGGGTGAGGAGGCTATGGAACTTGGGGAGGAGGGCAGTTGGTTACACAGGGGCTGTAGTGGTGGTCTGTGCTCCTGCTGCCTTTCCTGCAGCTCAACCATACGCTGGAGCATATGAGTTTGATTCTCCAGCAGCCTGAGCATTGACTCCTGCCTTCTTTCAGCAAGCTGACGCCACCTACCATCTTCAGCCTGCCACCTCTCCTCGCGGTCATATTGTGTTTTCTTGAGGGTAACACAGAGAGATAAAGAACGGATGTTGTTTGAATGCCAGCAAACACCGGGTCCATACGCTGCAATGCTTTGTTCTGCAATGATTCCTGACTACGTGCTACTGGCCTGGCATGGTAAAGTGTCCTACCATGGAGGACGGAATAAGGCTGCCCTCCCAAAGACCTTTTGCAAAGGCTTTGGGAGTACATCCAGGAAAGCTTTATGGAGATGTCCCTGGAGGATTTCTGCTCCATCCCCAGACAGGTTAACAGACTTTTCCAGTAGCTGTACTGGCCGCAAATGCCAGGGCAAATTAATCATTAAACACGCTTGCTTTTAAACCATGTATAATATTTACAAAGGTACACTCACCAGAGGTCCCTTCTCCGCCTTCAGGGTCCGGGAGCCTGCCTTGGGTAGGTTCGGGGGGTACTGGGTCCAGGTCCAGGGTGATAAACAGATCCTGGCTGTTGGGGAAACCGGTTTCTCCGCTTCCTTGCTGTGAGCTATCTACAACCTCCTCCTCACCATCATCTTCCTCGCCCCCAAAACCCACTTCCGTGTTGCCTCCCACTCCTGGGACAGAGTCAAAGCACAGAGTTGGGGTAGTGGTGGCTGCACCCCCTAGAATGGCATGCAGCTCATCATAGAAGTGGCATGTCTGGGGCTCTGAACTAGAGCGGCCGTTTGCCTCTCTGTTTTTTTGGTAGGCTTGCCTGAGCTCCTTAATTTTCACGCGGCACTGCTGCGGGTCCCTGTTATAGCCTCTGTCCTTCATGCAACTGGAGATTTTTTCAAATATTTTGGCATTTCGTCTTTTTGAACGGAATTCTGCCAGCACGGATTCGTCTCCCCATACAGCAATCAAATCCCGTACCTCCCGTTCGGTCCATGCTGGAGCTCTTTGGCGATTCTGGGATTGCATGGTCTCCTGTGATGATGAGCTCTGCATGGTGACCTGTGCAGGTGAGTTTGCCACGCTGGCCAAACAGGAAATGAGATTCAAAAGTTTGTGGGCCTTTTCCTGTCTACCTGGCCAGTGCATCTGAGTTGAGAGTGCTGTCCAGAGCGGTCACAACTGAGCACTCTGGGATAGCTCCCGGAGGCCAATACCGTCGAATTGCGTTCACAGTACCCCAAATTTGACCCAGGAAGGCCGATTTCAGCGCTAATCCCCTCGTCGGGGTGGAGTAAAGAAATCAATTTTAAGAACCCTTTAAGTCAAAAAAAAGGGCTTTGTCTTGTGGACAGGTGCAGGGTTAAATAGAGATAATGCTGCTAAATTCGACCTAAACTCGTAGTGTAGACCAGGCCTGAGACTGCTCCACTGCTAAGCTCACTTTGCTCTCAGGAGGGAGAGCTCAATGACATAAAAGGCATTTCAGGGTAGTGAACTAAGCACAGGACCGAGAACAATGACGTTATAGTTAGGGTTTAATCTTGCATGATTAAGGCACATTAAAGGGCTTTAATTTGCCTGGATCATCAAGACCTGCACTGCCAGTTCCCAGTATAATAAAGTGTATTTCTGACAGCATCAAATTACAGGCCTGCAACGTGACTTCACGTGCATTATCTGGGTACCTGAGTCGTGCAGGACAGACAGAACTGAGTGGGGAGACACTTTGTTTAGGAACATTGGGGGAATGTGTGGTCATGTGACCTAGTATGCTTGCTGGCAAAACCTTTAGTAATTAAAAAGCATTATTAATATCTCAAATCAGTTTAATCATTTAATATTTTTACTGATTGTATATTTCTCTTTAATCAAATCATTACAGAGAGTATATAGTTATTGTTTTTAATTGGTTTCTTGAGTTTGAATTATTTGTGAGTTCAAGTGTGGTAGCCACTGCTTTAGTGTGGTTAATTCTTTGTCTCACTGGAGGCACTACCAAGAAGTCTTTTTCTTTAGCACACCAGGAGGAGGAGTTGGCCATCTATCAGCAGCACAGCAAAATGAGACCAGATGACAGAAATTTTGGGACTGTCCAAAGACTGTGAGGTAGGAACATAAGAATAGCCATATTGGGTCAGACCCAGTGGTGAGCTGGAGCCGGTTCGCACTGTTTCGCTCGAACCGGTTGTTAAATTTTGAAGCCGGTTTAGAACCGGTTGTTAAAGGGGTGGGCAAACTCTGGCCTGCGGGCCAGAGCTGGCCCGCGGGACTGTCCTGTCCGGCCCGCCTGAGCTCTCGGCTGGGGAGGCTCCCCTCAGAATCCTTTTTTAATTTTTACTCACTGGGCGGCGCTCTGGGTCTTCGTTGGCACTTCGTTGGCGGGTCCTTCACTTACTCCGGATCTTCGGCGGCACGTTGTTCAGTGCCACCGAAGACCCAGAGCGACTGAAGGACCTGCCACCAAAGTGCCTCCGAAGACCCGGAGCGACTGAAGGAACCGGTTCTTCAGCTGTTGGCAGCTCATCACTGGTCAGACCAATGGTCAATCTAACCTAGTATCCTGTCTTCTAACAGTGACTGGGGCCAGATGCTTCAGAGAGAATAAATAGAACAGGGAAATGTATCAAGTGATCCATCTCCTGTCATCCAGTCCCATCTTCTGGCAATCAGTGGTTTAGGGACAACCAGAGCATGTAGCTGTGCCCCATATCATTTTGGCTATTAGCATTTGCTGGACCTATCCTCCATAAACTTCGCTAATTTTTTTTTTGAACACAGTTATCCTTTTGGCCTTCACAGTATCCCCTGGCAATGAGTTCCACAAGTTGACTGTGCCTTGTGTGAAGAAGTACTTCCTTAGCTTTATTTTAAACCTGCTGCTTATTAATTTCATATGGTGACCCCTGGTTCTTGCGTTATGTGGAGGGGTAAATAACATTTCCTTATTTACTTTCTTCACACTATTCATGGTTTTATGGACCTCTATCATATCTCCCCCAGTCCTCTTTTTTCTAGGCTGAACAGCCCCAGTTTTTTAAATCTCTCCTCATATGGAAGCTGTTCCATACCTCTAATAATTTTTGGTGCCCTTCTCTGTACTTTTTCCAATTCTAATATTTTTTTTATATGAGGTGACCAGACCTGACACAGTATTCAAGGTGTGGAAGTACTATGGATTTACATAGTGGCATTATGATGTTTTCTGTTTTATAATTTATCCCTTTCCTAATGGTTCTTAACATTCTGTTAGCTTTTTTGCTGGCCACTTCACACTGAGCAGATGTTTTCAGAGGACCATCCACAATGACTCCGAGATCTCTTTCTTGAGTGGTAACAGCTAATTTAGACTCCATAATTTTGTATGGGTAGTTGGGATTTTTGTTTTCCAATGTGCATTACGTTGTATTAATCAACATTGAATTTTATATGCCATTTTGTTGCCCAGTCACCCAGTTTTGTGAGATCCCTTTGTAACTCATCACTGTCAGCTTTGGTCTTAACTATCTAGAGTAATTTTGTATCATCTGAAAACTTTGCCACCTCAATGTTTACCCCTTTCTCCAGGTCATTTATGAGTATGTTGAACAGCACTTGTCCCAGTACAGATTCTTGGGGAACCCTGCTATTTACCCCTCTCCACTGTGAAAATTGACATTTATTCCTATTCTTTGTTTCCTATCTTTTAACCAGTTACTGATCTATGAGAGGACTTTCCCTCTTATCCCATGACTACCTACTTTACTTAAGAACCTGTGGTGAGGGACCTTGTAAAAGTCTTTCTGAAAATCCAAGTACACTATATCCATGTTTGTTGACCACCTCATTGACTTGTATTTACAATATATCCTTGGCATAGGGTTGACAACCCTCCCGGATTGGCCGTGAGTCTCCTGGAATTGGGCTTGTTCTCCTGTTACTGAAGCCAATCAGGGAGATTTTAGGCTGCTAAAAGTCCAGTCAGCTGTGCAGTGGGGCTAAGGCAGGCTCTCTACGTGCCCTGGCTCCGTGTGGCTCCCGGAAGTGGCTGGCATGTCCCTCTGGTTGCTAGGTGCAGAGACGGCCCGGGGTCTCTGTGTGCAGCCCTCAGCCCAAGCGCTGACTCCGCAGCTTCCATTGGTCAGGAACTACAGCCAATGGAAGCTGTGGGGGTGGTGCCTAAAGGCAGGGGCTGCACGCAGAGCCACCTGGCTGCCCCCAAGCCTAGGAGCCAGACTTGCCGGTGGCTTCCAGGAGCCTCCCGAGGTAAGCACCACCCGGCTGGAGCCTGCACCCCAACCCCCTCCCCATTGCTGAGCCCCCTCCTGCACCCAAACTCCCTCCCAGAGTCTGCACCCCTCATCCCCTCCTGCAGCCCAACCCGCTGCCTCAGCCCTGAGCCCCCACCACACCCAAACTCTCTCCTGGAGCCCGCACACCTCACCCCTTCCTGCACTCCAATCCCTGCCCAGACTCAGCCTGGAGCCCCCTCCCACACTCCAAACCCCTTGGCCCCACCCCCATCCCAGAACCTGCACCCCCTCCTGCACCCCAACCTCCTGCCCCCAAGCAGAGTGAGCAGGGGATGGGGCCTCCAAGAAGGGGTGGGGCCTTGGGGCAGGGGCGGGGCAAAGGTGTTTGGGTTTCTGTGATTAAACAGTTGGCAACCCTATCTTGGCAGGAATTTATAAAGCTGCTATGGAGAGCTCAGTACATATCTTTAATTCAGCATTATTCTCACAATGTTGGAGCTTCATAAGATGCTCATTTCTAGAGATCAATATACCCCATGCCCATCTCCTGGGTCAATTACCACTGCTTGGTGATGCCCTGGAGTGGAGATCTGCAGAGTCATTTTGGGGGCATGAAGAAAGCTTGCTTGCTTACTTGCTTGCTTACTAGAAGTAGAACCTGTACTTCTCTGAATATATGACCTCTGCAGATCCACAGTCACCAACCCTTTTCCCCAGTTCTCTGAGGTTTAAGATTCCTTGCAAGGAAAAAAGAACAGAGGGAATCCAGAATAGACACAAGCATGTGCCTTGAGCCACTGATTGTTCTCTGCTCTGGAATGGAGCTGCAGCTTATGTGATTCCTTGGGTGTGGATATGACGATATTTGGAGCATTTCAGTTACTGGAAAGTATCCTTCTGCACACCCCAAAGTCAGAGCAGGTAAGCCAATGAAAAATAAAGTAATCCATAATTAAATCTACCTCAGTCCCCTAGCATCCCCTTAAGTTTACCGCAATCACTGAAGGCTTATATTTCAGACTTTTAGGTCCTCTGAAAGAGTCACAAGAATCCCAATGAAAGGAAATCACTGGATTTGCTGCCCTTTTATTTATCACACATATGATTGTTACATACTACTATGAAAAAGCTTTAGGGCTCTGAGCACAAGGGAGCTCTCAGGTTGAATTAGAGTTGGAAACAATCTCCATAGTTTTTGTTTATTTTGATACACACAGATTGCTAGGATTCCTGCTCTGCATTTTCTAGGAGGAATAGGGATTGCTGTTAAACTAGTCTATCTGCAAGAGTCTTCTGAGCAATTTGGTCTGGAGTCACTTCAAGGCAGTAATCAACGAACCCACCCCTTTTACAGAGCCATTTTTTGGAGTTACAGCTACACTTTAAGACTCTTCCTCACTTTCTGTAGCTGAGCAGAGAGAGATGGGCTGTGGAAGTGTTTCATTTCCTATATGATGTGGAGTTCTTCCCTCACAGCCTAAGACCAGCCACACATGCAGCTAGGAGGCCAGAAGATGCAAAAGAAATAAATGTACTTTTTAAATAAACGTTTAAATAAACGTTTCAGGCCACCATCTTCAGCAGCCTAGGTTTCATTTGCTCTTTTAGTTGTGGCTCAATCAGCATGTTATTCAAATCCTGGAAATTCAGGATCACCTTATGTGCTTCCTGGAAAAGCTCCTTCCCCACAGCTTTCTCCACTCGATTGTACCACTCATCCAGTTTGGGCATGTCCTCAAAGATATTATAACCAATTGCTATGAGCTGCAGAGAGAGACGTAGCTGCGAAACACTTGGGTGAGACTTCGATAAGGAAATTCACCACTTACACAGCAGAATCCATTCTTGGCGAGTGCAGGAGTGGTCACTGACTTGGATTTACTTGTGATTGCCACAGGTAGGAAAAGAAGTCAGCAAGGGTGTCACTAAAAGCTGGAGGATGACACCCTCAGTCTTTTCTCTCACCTGCAATAAGAAGCACCTGACCTGGATTTCTGTGCCCATCCCCCCAGGTTAATGACAGCTGCTTTATGATCAAAGGGGACTGGAACTATGTTCCGCCACAGTGCTACAAGTCGAGTAGTCTGGGCTGGATTTTCAGGCGCTGTGATTCATCTGCTCACCATATGCAGGGGGGCATACTGAAAATATAATAAATGTATCAGATGACACAGTAACATGCATCTTTTCCAAGATTAACAAATTCAGACACCAGTGTTTTTCCCACTTTCGACCTGCAGATGGTATGACTGAGCTTGTCCACATCACAGTGACTAACTCCAGAGACAGTCAGTGCTGCTACTTGTGTCATCCAGAGGGGGAGAATGGGAGGATGTCACTGCCAGCCTGGAAGTGAGCTTCTGACCTATCCTAAGTGCGATCCATTTAATATTTAGAAACGACCCATCCAGAAATCTGAGCTGCTGGAGAAGTTTCTGGTTAGTGTTTTGTAGGCAACGTACAGGGAAGCCATTGCCTTGTGGAGGAAATAGTCACATGGGATCCCTCTCCCTCTGTCCCCATGCCAGGGCATTCCTGAGCATTTGTTCTCCCTTAGGAGAATGATATTACCTTTTGGATCTTGCATTAGGAGAATTAAGAAGCTGCAACTATGGATGAAATCCTGAGGGGGTGGGTCAGGCAAACGGGAAGAGAAAGAGCTGTGAGAACCTCATTCAGTCTGTGCTCAGCATGCACCTGCTTCACTAGGTGTCTGACGTCCTTGCACATACTTTGCTCCCCATCTCTATCCTGTGCTGATAGGGTACAGAGCACACCCATTTGGAAGTGGTACAGCATGCTGTCCAGTGGCCAAGCAGTTCAGACAGCGCTGCTTTCCTCATCCTTCTCCAGCCCTTACCTGCATGAGCTCCGTAACTGCCACCAGGTCTGCCAGAAAAATCTTGTTGCCTACAAGGAAGGGTTTGTCCTGCAGGAACTTCTGCTCTAACTGCTTCAGGGGAATGGCCAGGTACTCTAAAGTTTCCTGCAGCTTCTCTTCAGAAGCTGTCTGGTCCATGTATAAAGGAAACACCACCTGTGTGGGGAAGAGGGTATAGACTTAGCCTTCATACATCTACACACACTTGATCCTGTTTAGTAATTGTGAAAAAGGTAAGCTCAGTGATCATCATGCTGCAGCCAGTGCCACAGTAACGAACAACAGTGGTGCTGTTTGTGTGGATAATACACAGACGGGAAGTCTAGACTCATACAGAGATCAAGTCCCTTATCTTAAATTAGAAGATGATCACTTGTCCTCCAAAATGTTTACAGTTAGGGAAGTAATGCTCAAAGGAGAAAGCAGAATAAAAATTCTCAATAATTCACAGCCTTAGGAGGCTGACAGCATATGATTTCTGCCCAAGATGGTGGATGGGGGGAGGGATAGCTCATGGGGGGAGGGATAGCTCAGTGGTTTGAGCATTGGCCTGCTAAAGCCAGGGTTGTGAGTTCAATCCTTGAGGGGTCCATTTGGTATCTGGGGCAAAAATTGGGGACTAGTCCTTTGAGCAGGGGGTTGGACTAGATGACCTCCTGAGGTCCCTTCCAACCCTGATATTCTATGATCTCTCTCAAGATCTGCTTATTTGCAGGTATTGGAACTGGCAGGGCTGCAGGGGAGGAGAAGGGGAACTACGGTCAAAGAATAGGATAGGAAGGCTGGTCTAGTGATTAGGGCACTAACCTGCGTGCTTCGGTAGGCCTGGGTTCAGTGCCCTGCTCTGACACAGACTTCCTGAATCACTTGCACAGGTCTCTCTGTGCCTCAGTTCCACATCTGTAAAATGGGGATAACAGCACTGTTCTACTTCATAGGGGGTTGGGAGGATGAATACATGAAAGACTGGGAAGTGCTCAGATACTACAGTAATGGGGGTTGTCACAGTTTCAGGGAAACTGCACCTGTATTCCCCCCACCGTTGTCCCTCAAGGGCACACACGTAAGGTTTCCGGCTCTCACCATCTACTCTCTTGCTCAGAAACCTGCGTCTCGTTGCCTCTGGACCAGGGTTTTAAGGCTGCACAGCTACCTGTCTTATGCTGTGATTTCCCCAGCAAACCAATCTACCTAAAGGCCATTGCCTGTGTTTTGCTTTGCTTTCTCTCTCAGGGCTATGACCAATGTACTGCCAGCAGTTGCAAGTTATTATACAGCTCTTTCTAAGCAAGCACATTTATTCTTAAGGTAAAATCATTACAGAGAAAACATGTATAAAACAAAAGTTCCTATACATGTGCTCAAAACTTACCAGAGGTCACCAATCAGTCACTTAGTAGGCCATAGTCTTTCCAACCCTTTTGTAAAGGTCAAGGTCCTTGGACAGAAGGTCCTGTCCATATTCTGGATCAGAATGAAGGCCCTGAGTCAGTTTAACCACAGCCTTTTTATGCCAAAAGCCCTCTCTTTATGTCTGTTAGTCTCTGGAAAATCCAGTTTGGACCAGTAGATGTGCGCTTCCCCAGGGGTAGTGCCTCTCTGGAGGTGTTTACAACCTCAGTTATTCACTTTTTTCACTCTCCTGCACGTTTCTGATTCCTAGAGGAGCTGTGGTAACCCTTCCCCCTGGAATTGCATACAATCCCTGGCCACAGTAGCACACAAACTTACAACAATATGTTCCCCCAAAGATACTGGATGTGGTTGCAGTATCTGTCACAGGGGCCATAGAAAGTACCAAAGGTAGATAGCATTAGGTTCTGGAGCACAATTCTCCACCATGGGAAATTCAGCAGCTGCTGACTCACACGAGGTCCAGCTTTGGATATTTAAATCTCTTACCTTGAGCCAGAAAATCTTTAAAACACTTGGCCGGATGGCAGAATGTTGCCAGGCCAGGTATTCATCTACCCAGGCTCATTTCTTCATATCCAATGGGTACCAGTGGTCAGGGGTTTTATACTTCTGACTCAGGTAGGCAAGAATTGCAGGACTGTCCAAGTATAAAGAGAAGAAGATAGGCAGGTGAGTTAAGGTGAAAGAAAGTTTTCATCTGCATCCCTTTCCCCTTCATTTCTTCATGTTACTTGCATTATAAAGCATAGGAATGGAGAATGGTAGAAGGGGACAGCCAGGAAAAAGGGAAAGTTAATGGAGATAAAAAAATTGAAGTGGGGAAACAGGAGGACGGAATAAAGAATTTGAGAGTTCTGAGTTTGTTATTCCCCTCCAGTGAGCTATATTTGCTTTAAACACCTGAGCAACATTTATTAATGTAATTCTGCTGGGATGATGGGAGACAAGAAAGATTGGAATTCTGGGGACAGAGACTTAGGGAAGAAGGGTGACAGGAAGCAGGAAAAGTGATCTTGAATTGAGGAACAAGTGGAGCACCAAGGCCAGTATATTGCAAGAAATCCACCTATGGCATCACATTCCTAATGGTTCCACTTGTGGGGAAAAACAGAGATAACTTTATTCTAAAGACTGCATCACTCTCCAAACAGACAGACAGGCCTTGATGAGATTCCAAGCTGGGTCCCCATGGAACATTCAGCCAGATTGCAGCGGCACTGAGAAGAGCAATCTCAAAACAGCAGAGAACTCTTATCATCCACTTTTCCTTGCCTGCTTCAGGCCAAAACCATCATCCTACAATGGATTGCAGCTGACAGATGTGCAGCCTCAGAAGGATTAAAATTATGAATAACGGGATAAGAAAGAGAAGTGTGTACTTCTATGGAATTCTTACCTTTCTGCTAAGGTGAAATCTCCATCCTTCAGTGCTGGCACTTTCCTTAGGACATTCACCTTGCCAAATCCGTCACTGTGCTGTTGCCCTGGAAACAGTGAGAAAAAACTCACCAGTTATGAGACTGGTAGCTGGACCAATGGAAGCTAAAGTGAAAGGAGCACCCAGCTCGGACTGGACTCTGCCCACAAGAATGTCCTGCCATCATTTTATGATGCTTATAGGAACCTTTGTGATATACAACTAGAGTTTTTCCCATATCATGTATTTGTTTGAAAAAAGGGACTATATCGGAGAGAGACAAAAGACCTTGCCCAGATTTGACAGTCACCTGGAGCAGGGGATTTGCTGTTGCAAGAGGATTCAACCACTGATCTCTGTCACTGGGAATGGCAATTGTGCAACTTGCTGAAGTGTTACTCACAAATGTCCACTATGCAGTAGAAAGCGAGTGTGCCAAGGTCTTAGAGGCAGGGAAAGAAGAGGGAGATTTGAATAAAGGCAACTGAACATCTTAAATATATTTTCATATTTGTGAAGGAAATAGGCATGGCCTGGAAGAAACACATTTGTGCACAGAGCATTATAATGAGTCAGATGGTCACTAACCCCCCACTCTTCCTCACAGGGAAAGTCAAAGCTAAACCATTTTCTTGCAGCTCATGAAGGAGACCAACACCAGCTAGGACGGAATAAAGAAAGGAGCTTGAAGACTGTGGATCAATAGAGATCACTGCAGTGGATGAATATCAACTGTAGACAGCCCAGCTGTGGGAGCAAAGTCTCCGCTCCAGTTTGCTAGGCTCTGAACAGCGGAGGACACTGAGCGCTCACATGAAAAGAAGATGCTATCAGCAGAATCTGCTCCCCGGGGAGAGGAGTGGCTGAGGAAGTTTCCAGATCCCTGACTAGGAAGAGTAGGACATGGATGTCAATGACACAGCAGTCAGCTTGTTGCTGCATAAACAGTCACAGAAAATGATTCATCTGCAAACAAGGGTTCTGCGGCTCTGGAATAGCAGAGAGGCTGGAGGTCAGAGTGGATGAGCATTGACCTAGTTATGGAGAGGGAAGCTTACACAGCATTTCCCTGCACTGTTCCTGGCTTGAGGATGCTGATATTAGTGCATCCCTTTCAGGAGACCTCGTGAAATAATTTATTCTTCCCTCTCTCATAGGAGAGTTAAATTCCACAACCATGCTGTTCCAACTGGCAGATGTTAACAGAGTTTGTTATCTAATCAGGTCTTCAGCTTCTTTGGAAACGGGACCGACACAGCAAAGCATAAAAGTGGGGTTTGCGCTTTACTTCGGAATGATCTAGAAAATATATCTCAGAGTTTGATTTTGGTTTTAACTGTTCCACCCTTTCTCCCTGCCCTCACTTCATATTACATGAGAAATCTTGGATTCTCACTTTTCTGGCTTTGCTGGAGTACCTTGGCAAGAACCTGGGGGCCCAAATAGGGATGACACATGAAATGGTAACCTGAGCTGTAACTTCTACCTGCCCTCTAGATGCTGATTAGGTGGTAGACTGAGTGGGGGAGGGAAAACTGGTTGCATAAGTTGCAGCCTCATGTGACTTTAGTGACCAGACCCGCCACAGATCTTGCTAGGCCCTCCTAGAACTACAGAGAGAATGAGGGTCTGGTAAGCAGGGCCGGTGCAAGGATATTTTGCGCCCTAGGCGAAACTTCCATCTTACGCCCCCTGCTGATCCCCCACTTCCCCCTCAAAACCTAGCCCAGCACACAAAGAGCCCCCCCAGCCAGGCACACAGCCCCCCTTCACAGCACTCAGCCAGACACGCAGCCCCCCTTGACTCCCCTCCGCCTTCTCCCCCCCGGCACACAGCATCCCCCCTCCGCCTTCTTCCCGCCCAAGCCCTGCTTGGCACACAACACCCCCCCTCCACCTTCTCCCCCCAGCACACAGCACCCCCCCGGCACACAGCATGCCTCCCCCAGCCCTGCCCGGCCCATGACTGAGTCCTGCTACTGTCTCCAGAGTGTGGCACGCAGCCCCCTCTGGCCCAGCTCACCCAAGCCTCAGCCTGACCATGCCACGGGATCCTGCCCCCTGCTCCAGAGCTTGGCATACATTCCCCCCCCCCACATCTCCCCCCAGCCCGGCCAGCCACGCCACGCTGCCCCTCCCCCCAGAGCCTGGCACACAGAGTCCCCCCCACCCTGAGCCCCCAGCACCAGCAGGCCCCTGCCTCCCCCCAGAGGGCAGAGCTTCCCAGGAAGCACATGGAGCCCCCTCCCCGGCAGCCCGAGTCTTCCCCCTCACTCCGCCCCCACAGCCTGGGTGCCCAGCCCTCCCGCCCTGCCGCCTGCCTCACCTCCTCGGGTCCGGGGGAGCCGGGGCTGGGCACGGGATGGCATCTGCAAGGGGAGAGGCGGGGGAGAGCGATCAGCGTGTGGGGGGGGGTGACACCAAGCTCAGCCCTCCCCCCTCCACCCAGCCACCTCCCACCTGCAAGCTCGTCACCGCTCATCCTGCCGGAGCCCCTTTTGGTGCCCCCAAATCTTGGTGCCCTAGGCGACCACCTAGTGGTTACACCGGCCCTGCTGGTAAGGTAAAAAATAAGGAGAAAAAACACACGCCTTCTGTTTGTAGGGAGGATAAAGTTTCTGGGGCTGTCTTTGTACATCATAAAGAACCAGTAAAGGCCACAATCCTTTCTGTTGCTCTTGTTTTGCAGTTTATCTTTAAAGAAACTGAAACATGCCCGTTTAAATTATTGGCAGGGAGAGTCAGTGTTCTGAGTTCCTGGATGGTCACCTGGGCACAGACAGCCCATCTGTTTGTTTATTTTATATTTCTACTTAGTGGGACATTAAGGTCTCTGTTTCACATCTGGCTCAGGTCAGTAATGGCTGATAGTTATCATTGGATGGCTGTTCATTGGCCAAGATTCCTTATTCTAGTTCTTAGTGCAGAATTCCTTACATTACAGTAATCACCAATATCATTGGCACCCTCTGTGGGAGGCCAAGGGCTGAAAGGCCATGGAAACTGAAATCCCCTATAATCCCTGGAGGTGACCTTGTTAGTACAGAGGCAGAGTGGTGAGGTCTGCGGTGTTGCTGCTGTCCCTGTTCTGAGCAGAGTGGGTTGCTTTTGGGGCTCTCAGTCTCAGCTCTCCATATTCACTAAGTTAAATAAAATTCAGGTGACATTCCAAACAAAAAGGGGGCGGGGGGAACAGGCCAGAAGGCAAAGTACAAAGAGGAGGCTCATTATCTCCAATATTTACAGTATGGAAATGCTGAAGCAAATTCATTCCTAGTTTACTGACATCCAAGGAGTTGCTCCATGGATGCACTTGGCCTTGTATACTTGGATGGGTTCTGATTGCCAGCGGTCATGGTATACACAGCTCTGTTAACAACAGAGTGAGCTCTTGGCAAAGTTAGGCTTGGTTTTTGGATCCTGTAGCAGATGGAGCAGGCTATTGGGAATTGTCTTCATGGGTATGTGTAGCAAGGTGAGGACTCACCGGTGAGGCGCCTCCTGCTAGTCTAGGGAATTAGCTCTTTTCCATCTTACGGAGCACCCTCTGCAGGACAGTGTCTCACCTGCCGCTGGCCCCGTGTCCCTCCCAGACCCTGGTGCCCTTTACCTTGGGGTGCTGCCCCCTGTCAGTGCTCCCACACTCTGGGTCTCCCCTCCCAGGGGAACCCCCAACCCTCTAAACCCACCTTGCCTCAGTGGCTACTGCCAGTCATCATCTAGCCCCCACTCACTGGGGCAGACTGCGGTCTGTAATGGGCACTCATCATTGGCAAGGGGTTAGGACCTGCTGCCTTTGCCTATTCCCAGGCAGCCCCTCTGCAGCCCCAGTACCTTTCTGGGCCTTTACCAAGGCCTGCAGCCTGGGGGTTTACCAGGCTGGAGCTCCCCAGCTCCCTTTGCCCTTCCCCAGCACCGTTCCACTTCAGGTACCTGCTCTCAGGCAGCTAACCCTTCTCACTCTGGGGCTAGAGTGAAACTCTCCTGCTTCTGGCCTACAGCCCTCTTATAGGGCCAGTTGTGGCCTGGTTGGGGCATGGACCCAGCTATGGCCACTTCCCCCAGTCAGCCTAGGTTTGCTTCTTTCAGTCTTTTTCCCCAGCTGCAGCCCTCTCCAGGGCTGCTTTAACTCCTTCAGGGCCAGAGCGGGGTGACTACCCCACTACAGTATGTCTATGGTACAATTAGACACCAGCACTGAGCCAGTACCAGCTGATTCAGGTTCGCAGGACTCGGGGTGAGGGGCTGTTTAATTGCGGTGTGGATGTTAGGGCTCAGGTTCTAGAGCCCAGGTTCCAGCCCAAGGCCGAACATCTATGCACAATTAAACAGCCCCTTAGCCCGAGCCCCATTAGCCCAAATCAGCTGGCACAGGCCAGCTGTGGGTGTCTGTCAAGGTTCCTCCCCCACTCTGAACTCTAGGGTACAGATGTGGGGACCTGCATGAAAAACCTCCTAAGCTTATCTTTACCAGCTTAGGTCAAAACTTCCCCAAGGTACAAAATATTACCCCTTGGACAGGCCGCTACCACCACCAAACTAATACTGGTTACTGGGGAAGAGCTGTTTGGACGCGTCCTTCCCCCCAAAATACTTCCCAAAACCTTGCACCCCACTTCCTGGACAAGGTTTGGTAAAAAGCCTCACCAATTTGCCTAGGTGACTACAGACCCAGACCCTTGGATCTTAAGAACAATGAACAATCCTCCCAACACTTGCACCCCCCCTTTCCTGGGAAATGTTGGATAAAAAGCCTCACCAATTTGCATAGGTGACCACAAACCCAAACCCTTGGATCTGAGAACAATGAAAAAGCATTCAGTGTTTTACAAGAAGACTTTTAATAAAAAATAGAAGTAAATAGAAATAAAGAAATCCCCCCTGTAAAATCAGGATGGTATATATCTTACAGGGTAATTAGATTCAAAAACATAGAGAACCCCTCTAGGCAAAACCTTAAGTTACAAAAAAGATACACAGACAGAAATAGTTATTCTATTCAGCACAATTCTTTTCTCAGCCATTTAAAGAAATCATAATCTAACACATACCTAGCTAGATTACTTACTAAAAGTTCTAAGACTCCATTCCTGTTCTGTCCCCGGCCAAGACGACTACAGACAGACACACAAACCCTTTGTTTCTCTCCCTCCTCCCAGCTTTTGAAAGTATCTTGTCTCCTCATTGGTCATTTTGGTCAGGTGCCAGCGAGGTTACCTTTAGCTTCTTAACCCTTTACAGGTGAGAGGAGCTTTCCCCTGGCCAGGAGGGATTTCAAAGGGGTTTACCCTTCCCTTTATATTTATGACAGTGTCTAATTGCTGTGTAGATATATCTCCATGAGGCTATAGTGACTTGAAATTACAGAAAAGAATACAATAAAATTGATTATGCAAAAGGCTCAGGAGACAGCAGTAGCCAATGGAGGACTGTGGGAAGCTGATTCACAAAGCTTTGACAGCTCCTCATGTGGAATGCATCCGATGAAGTGAGCTGTAGCTCATGAAAGCTTATGCTCAAATAAATTTGTTAGTCTCTAAGGTGCCACAAGTCCTCCTTTTCTTCATGTGGAGTGCAGACCTCAAAGAGAGGGAGCTGGCCAGCACAGAAAACCAGCCAGCTTCCCAAAGGCTGCTTCCCACTGTTGGCCAGCAGCATGTGAGCTCCAGGACTTCTGTGGACTAGTCAGACTTCAGCACTGAAAGGTTTATGTTTCATGCAGCCATGAAGAATTCACCATTTAGATCTGTATGTGCAGGTCAGATGTCCGATATAATGTGTGTATATTGAAGACATATGTAACTTTCAGATACACTTCTGTTCATCTGAGGTTCAGATTATCATGGTTTCTATGTATGGTTTTATACTCACTTCCCCATCAACATTGGTATCTCAGGACCTAGTTTATCCACTGACTTTAGAAAGCTCCATGGATGTGCTAAAAATGTTCCCCAGACATGTTGTTGCTTATCCCTGTGGCCAAGATTCTAGCCCTAAGGAGACAACGTTCTGCCTAGAGGGAAGAAAAGCTAAAAACAACCTACATTCTTTTGGTCTAGCAGGTACCTCAGAACGTGATCAGTAAAATGGAGGTAGATGCTTACCAAATGCAGAATCTGTGATCACAGATTAGAAATGAAAACCGGGAGACCCTCTGGCACCACAATGGGGAGCTATTGTGTAATGAGCGAAAACAAGGAAAGATTATATACATTTTCTGCGTCACTATCCAGAACATAAAGAAGGGCAGAAAACCCTACTCAAGGCAATCAGAGTAGGCAGAGATTTCCCCTAATCAGTGAGGAAGAAAAACTGCCTAGGGAGGGGAGCGAGAAGAGAACCTCCCCCCATAATATATCACAACCACCACTGAGTCAGAAAAAGACAGCAGTACAAGATGGAGACCCTGTATAAAACCCATCACCCACCTGTTCCTGGCCACAATGTATTTATACTGGGCAGCATCCATATGGCTTGTCAGGTGTTGAAATGGAAGTGGAAAGTACATGGGGCTGGGAAGGGGGAAGCAGAGTAAAAAGAAACAGAGACGGGGAGTAGAGCACAGAGCCACAGCATGGGGCTTAGGACCCTTGAAGCTGCAAAGCGGATAGGAGGCAAGCTCTAGCAGCATTCGGAGTTGGCATCTGCAATGTCATGCCAGAGTAGTAGCCAGAAACTTAATTCTTACCCGTCTATGACAGTCCCAGCTAAATCCCATCTGGCATTTTGCTCCCCAAAACTGAATCTGCCTCCCAGATTCTCTCACTCCAGAAAAGGTTCCCAGGGTTTGAGCTTAGCTTTGTTCATTTCCTTCTTGAAGGTCCTTGACTCACAAAGGCTGAAAGCAGGAAGGGATGGGATGCTTCATAACCTGAGGTCTGTTGGGGGTAACTGGGCTCAGTGCCCTGCCTGGGAAGGAAGAAAGGTAAGCAAACACAACCCCAAGGGGGAGCAAAGGGGTTCAGCTCCCTCACTCACCTTTGAGCACCTCCATTTTTTTGAATGTGAAGGGGTTGTTGTTTTCTTGGCAAAGATGTAGACAGCTTGGCAGGGTGGTGAGAGCAAGTCCAGGTAGAGCTCTAACCCCATCCTACCTGCTGGGCAGAGGGAGCGAGGTCTGTGTGGATGCTGAGATTACCTGTCCTTGGCTGAAGCTGCAGAGAAGGCAGACTGAAGAGAAACTTCTTTCCGTCTCTTAGTTATTGTGTATCATGAGAGCTCCTCTCCTACCGTTCCTCCAGAGGAAAGAGTCAGGGACCAGGCTGAGGTGGCATCTCTCCCTGCCCCACCAGAATGTGAACAATGTACCTTAGCAGCCACCTGTAATGCTGACATTTACATGGAAGAACTGCATCTGCAGGAACATATTCCAAGGAGTGTAGTACTCCCACCCCAGAAACCTCTCCCCTCCTGTTTGTATGACCTGGTCCCAGGAGCAGATGCCTGTCTGTAAAGCACAAGCACACCTCTGACATTACACAAATAATGATAAATCCCAGATGCATTTGCATCTCTCAGAAACCACCCCCCACTGGTCTCCATGGTTATTTTTTAATAACCATGTGTTGCTCCTTTCCCTACTCCTCAAGGTGCCCCTTGTGGATCTCCTTGACTGCATTGATGGCCCAGCTGCAGCAGGACGAAGAGGGGAGGCTCCAGGTGACAGTTGGGTTTGCTCATTTGGAATCCTGACAGCAGCCCATAGACAATAGGCTGCCTGTTGTGGCTGTGCTTAAGAAAAGAAGAACCACTTCTGCAAACCTGATCTGCCTTCTCACTTGCAGATGGGGATGGGCAATGGGGTAGGAAGGGAAAGCAGGAGGCCAAAGAAGAGGAAAGAAAACACATGCAGGATTGTCTAGCTCAGGTGTTTGCTCATCATTTTGCCCTGAAGTGGATGGAGTGCAGAAAGCAACTCTAAACTTCCCCAGCAGCATAACACCAAGAGGAGAGGAATACTCCTGGCTGGAGTAGGCGGAGAGGAGACAAGAGAGAAAGGCTCCTTAAGCCTGGCTCCCTGCTTGGACTTTAATTGAGCTGTGCTAGGAATGAATTTGGCCATTAGTACCCAATTCCTGTGGGGAGTAGGAGACAAGGTGAGTGAGGTAATAGTTTTTATTGGACCACCTTCTATTCAATGAAAAATATTACCTCACCCACCTTGACATCCTGGAATCCACACAGCATACAAACCATGAGAGTAGGAGAGGCAGTTTGGTTGCAGGGGAACCAAGTCACTTCCCACTGCACCTGTAAGCTGAGCCATGTGCTTCTGTGCAGGTCTGCCATGGCCTCCACTCATGCTGCATTTGTGAGTACAGCAGAGGCCTGGCCCTTCCTATTATGAATTACAATGACTTGGTTAGTAAATCATGTTGGGTTTATTAAGGCCCATGAGAAGGTCCATCCACCCCTCTGACATTTGTTTAATTCTTTGCATAAAAAACCAAAACAATTCAAGCCAGAGTCTCATTTAGCTGAGGAGGCATTGAATACTCAGCATGGCAGAGCATGCCGGCAGAAGCTTTGTTTGGAAATGCAGCTTTTGTTCATATGTTAGATCATTCCTTGCACATTAAAGCTTGAGCCTGCCAATACAAATGTATCATTAGTCATGTGTATAGTTCTACCTGAAGATTGGGCATAATGTTACTCACGGATATGAGTGTCTGCAGGATCAGACTTGTCTTCACCTACATATACCCTGTCCCAGTTGGTTCATGGAGCTGGATGCAGTAGCTTCCTACTGATGGAAGCATGTGTTTGCTTAGAAATTCTCATGCCCAGCTTCCCAGAAGCTGTCTTTGTCCACTTCTCATCCATTTAGCTGGAGGTTCTCATTACTCTTTCTTTGGAAAGGCTGTGAATCTGCAGTCTACTCCCTGTGCAGACTGGGGCTATGACTCCACTAGAGAGCTTACAGTGCATGCAGCTGGGCCACTGTCAGCTCTCTGGTGGAGCTGCACTAAGCTGACAGGAGAGAGCTCTCCTGTCGATTTAATTAATTCACCCCAATGAGAGGCAATAGCTATGTTGATAGGGGAAATCCTCCGGTCAACATAGTGCTGTCTAGTGTGGGGGCTAAATTGGTATAATCTACGTTGCTCAGGGGTGTGTGTTTTTCACACACACCCCTGAGCGATGTGGTTACACCAACATAAGGTTGTCATGTAGATCAGGGCTTAGTCTCAAAATACTTTTCCTTCCCCATTTGGAAATCGCTCAGCCCCTCCTGCACAATGTGACCCGCAACACTAATGCACCCAAATATCTGAAATGTAGGCCTTTAGCTAGTGAGGGACTGGGGGCTTGTACAATCATAGAACTGGAAGGGACCTCGAGAGGTCATTGAATCCAGTCCCGTGCATTCAAAGCGGGACTAAGTATTCTCTAGACCATCCCTGACAGGTGTTTGTCCAACCTGCTCTTAAAAATCCCCAATGATGGAGATTCTACAACCTCCCTAGGCAATTTATTCCAGTGCTTAACCACTCTGACAGTTTAGGAAAAACTTCTAATGTCCAACCTAAACTGCCCTTGCTGCAATTTAAACCCATTGCTTCTTGTCCTATCCTCAGAGGCTGAGAAGAACAATTTTTCTCCCGCTTCCTTGTAACAACCTTTTATGTACTTGAAAACTTATGTCCCTTCTCAGTCTTCTCTTCTCCAGACTAAATACTGAGTGCCAATGTGGATTGAGCTGCTGAGTTGCTGTGAGTGTCAGACAGGTCCAGTGAGGATGAGTCAAGGAAGGAAAGGAAGCCCTACCAATACTGCAGCTCACATGTCTGCAGGTTAAAGGGGTGATTCAGTGTTTGTAACAAAAGATACTATTTTTCCCCCTCTGTAAATCGTGGAAGGGCTGTGATTAAAGTATTGTTAGTAAGATGCTGTTCTTTCCTCTTGGGCAGGAGGACCACTGAGATGTGGTGTTGGAGAAGGGAGTGAAACATGCAGAAAAACCCACACAGGATTAGCTTTGCTTAGAGGGACACTTTCCCTTTTTAATTCAAGTTTTTAGAAGCTGTTTCATATGCTCCCTCAGTTCTGGGGGAACTTGAGGGATGCTCAGATCCTTGACATTCAGGATTAGCTCATGCGCTTGCTGGAAGAGCTCCTTCCCCACAGCTTCCTCCACCCGGCTGCGCCACTCTGCCAGCTTGGGTCGGTTCTCAAAGATGTCACAGCCACTTCCTACAGGCTGCAAAGACAGAAGCAAAAACACAGTAGCACAACTTCCATGCGAACAGTCCAAACCAGAATCCATTTAGAGGGATGGGACCAAAAAGCCATTTGGAATTAAAAACAAATATCAGCTGGATCAAGTCAGATCTGGAAGATTTGAGGGTTTGATTTCAGCTCATTTCAAGTTCTCCATTTCTAGGAGACTAGAGTAGTATCTGAGGATATCTGTAACAGCTACATAGGGACACAGAGAGATAGCAATGTAGTCTTCCCCTTCTGCCCCCTATCCCAACATTAACAGGAAAGGCATTCTTGAGTTTTCATTGGAAACACTTCATTGTTTGGGTTTAAAAATCCCTCTGCAGAGTTTGCAACCCAAAACTTAGAGTCATGCTAACACATGAAAGCCAGAATGTGAAGAGACTAGTATGTCACTCCGCTGGGCAATGAAAATAGACAAGACAAACTGACAGCAAAAGTGTCAATAAGTATGTTACAAACACTATCTCAAGAGATAATCAATTTTATAATGAAAAGTAAAGTAGATTCACACCAGCCAATTAAAAGGAGACTCCTGCAATACAAAAGCAGGTACATCATTCTTAAGGATACATACAGTGGTACTTCAATTGTGTGAATGTGTTTAGGGATACAGAGGAAGTCCTCGCTCTAATATATAGAAATGTTTTTTTTTTAAGTTTAGTCTGTATGCTCAGCACTTCAAGGAAAATGAAACAAACAAACAAAACCCTCACAACTCTGACCCCCAGACTTTTCCCTGTGGAATTCCCAGTCTGAGGAAGGGAAACCATGCACTTCTCAATCAGTTTAAAAACACAGGTAGTTTTTCCACAGTGCTGAGCATTTCCAGGTACACTCACCCTAGAATAAATTTTAGTAACTTAGGACCTTTCAGCTAGTCTACTGATTTCCACTGATTTCTGCCAGAGGACCAGTAATCAGAGCAGGGTTGAAGTTCTTTGTTCAAAATATTTTTCATTTCCATAGGAAGTGTCACTTCAACGCTTCCAGTTTTATCCAAAAAGTTTGAAAGACAAACGGGCAAAGAGAACTCTTATTTGAGATATTTTTGCAGGACCTGAAAGCCATGTGCCAGCTCACTCTCCCAGCAACCCAGCTTGCTTTGTCTGAAGTCTGGTTGGCAACTGGAACCAGTAGGACCAACACTCACCTGCATGAGCTCCACAACAGCCATCAGGTCTGCCAGGGAGATCTCGTTGCCCACAATGAAGGGCTTGTCCTGCAGGAACTTCTCCTCAAACTGCTTCAGAGCAGAATTCAGTTCCTCGACATTCTCCTTTAGTGTCTCTGGAGAAAATGGCTGCCCTAGAATGAGAGGCACCAGTACCTACCAGAGAGAGGAAAATGCAGCTCTAACATGTTATCTGCCAATTTTTAGTCCATCCACCATGCAGCCTTGGCACCCTGAACCACTCTAAGTATCCCTCATTAGTTTATAATGGAGTGGGCTGAGTTAGCTGGTACTGGAAACCCCCTCTGCTAGGCTGGCTAGCATAAAAACCCATTGCATCATATTTGTCCAAATCAGGCAGTCTTGTTCAGATTCTCTTCTTTGGAGACATTTGCCTTAAAAAAAAACAACAACAACAACATTTCACACCAACTGCAATCACAGCCCCTTGTTTCAAGAGGAGAGGCCTGTCTCTGCAGAGACAAGCGACAGTTATGCCTAGTCAGTCAGAAAGCAGGAGGAAAGTGGTCAGTGTCTGGCACCATCTCACCCTTGCCGGATCAGTTACATTTACTTACTACTCTGGACTGAGTACAGTGGAGACAATGTTCCCGCAGATTCAATCTTGGGAAGAATTGGGGCTAGAATATAAAGGAATCTTTCAGCAGGAGTAAGCGGGTCCATTACAATCCATCAGGAAGAGTGCTGGCTCACCAGGGAAGCCAATGCAACTCAAGTTCCAGTTTGGTTTCCAAATATCAGCTGGTATGTGTCTTTGGCTAGTGAGGCACATCATCCAGAAACAGTCCCAGTCATCCGTACAAGAAACTCCAAGCAAACAGCACGTCTGGCATTTTCTAGCTTTTGAGCACTGAACTTTGCAACCTCAGTGCTCTTTTAATGTCATTTTGGGGATGTAAGAGATCTACACTACCCCGGCAAGGTACCAGCCTGGTAAGATAGTGACACTCTACATTAAGGTCATTCTGAGTACACCCCCCCAATCCCTTGCCACACACATACTTTATAAGAAATAGGGATGCTAGGAGAGGGGAGGTTGAATGCATTCTACATGCTACAGCACTAGCAGGTGCTAGCAGTCAGTTCTCATGTTATCGGATATCTTTACCTTGGTTATGAAAATTTTGCACCCTTTTTCCCGAATGGTAGCGTGCTGCCAGGACAAGTACTCATCAACCCGGGCCCGTTTCTGCAGGTCTGAAGGGTACCAGTGATCAGGAGTGTTGAATTTTTGGCTCAGATAGAGAAGGATCGCAATGCTGCCCAGATAGTAACAGGGAACAATGGACAGGTGAATTAAGAGGTTATTGTCTCCCCTCTTCCCTCCACATCTCAGAATACTCTGACTACCAATAGCTAGGTCAGTGAGTTAATACTGACAGACCCAAGAATCTCCCCATAGTCCCTAATAACCAGTCATGTTCTGTAACATGAGAGTTACAACTCAGACTTCTCTCCCTGCCCCCCTTTCCCTCACTAGAAATGTATATACCATAGTAACATCTACTTCCTAGCACGGCTTGAAGTCTTGGGTACTTTTCACAAAAGAAATGGTTAGAAACTGAACATTTTTAGGATTTTTTTAAGTTTTGCTTTTCAAGATGAATTCATTTTGAGTTGTTTCAGTGAAATGAATGTTTTAGTTTTGAAAAAGCATTTGGAGTTTCTGCAGTCCAATTCCAGCCACTTCCCGGTGTGGGGGGTGGGGAGGAAGGGAGAGAGAAAGCAAAAAAAAAAAATCCACTCTCACTTTCGCTTCCCCCACCTTCCTCCAGAAAAGTGAGAAGAAGTGGATTTCCTCTTCTCCTTCCTCCACACTTTAAAAAAACAAACAAACAAACAAAACTGCCCTGTGATACTTTATCCAGCGGCTGAGGGGGGGTCAGCTATCCAATCCCACTACCGCCTGTATTTTCAGTTGCAACTTGAACCACTAGAGCAATGTATACAATTTACACTGGACCACATACCCATGATGGGAAAGCTTCACATTACCAGACCTGTAGACATCCTCAAGCCAGCCCATCCTGCACAATCAGCGACTCACCAGATCCATGGAACTTTGCAAGCATTGAGCCTACAGGCAGCTTAGCTGCAACATCACCCGATGCAAGTGGCTGGGCTTGGCCAAAGTTTGTCCTCATCTCCTTGTCTTCAAAGATGGATGCACAATTGCAGCAAGGCGTAAGGGACAGAAGGAATGGGGAAAATATAGGACTGGAAGAGGCATAGATGAGTGGGGCTGATAAATAGGGAGAAAAGAGAAAGGACATGAATGCAGAAAAGACAAAAAAACAGCATATAAAAGACAGATAAGCCAAGGCATGGAGAGAGAGAGAGAGAGAGAGAGAGAAGAGATGAGCAAGTAATAAGGTAGAACAATGAGCAGGGGACATAGCAGGCAGATGTTAAGTGTTGTGATGTTAGACCGTGCATCAGAGAGTTGCATTTGTTTCAACCTTACCTTTCTGCTAAGGTGAAGGCTCCATCCTTTATCGCTGGTACTTTCTTCAGCGCATTCACCTTGCCAAAGTCTTCACTATGGTTATGCCCTAAAAAGATTTAGGAGGCGATTAAGGAGGCGGTAGCGGTGACGGCATGCAAGGAAGATTCAGTGACTAGAAGGAAACAACCCGGCAAAGTTTAAATTTAGCACCCAAATCAAGCTAGATTCTTTACCCATTAGTGAGGATCAGCAGAGTCCCTGGGAATATTTGACCATGACATCTCAACTTTGACCACATAAGGAAAATTCCTGTTTATTTTCCTAAGAAAGCAAGTGGGCAATAGAGCTCTATAACAGATATAGATTTTGCCTGATGCTATCTTCTCTGTTCATCAGCTTAGCATTCCTGTCTCGCTCCTGTTCATTGTCTGCATGTTCAGTGTTCTGACATTTGTTAATAGGCTTGTAAGGCTCAATTTATGCTGGTAATCTTGTCAGCTCGGGCCTGCTTCATATCAGATATCTGCTGCTTTAATATCAGATACCTGCTGCTAGAGTGTCCCAAGACCCCTATCAGGATCCCTGTGCGAGGCACTTTACATAGGCAGAGTGACAGCCCCAGAGGGCATGCAGTCTAATTTTAAGATGAGAAATAACAAATGGGTGTAACCGAAAGAGGGAAGTAGGACAAGGGTAACAGTGATAAAGTGAAAAGAAAAGGAGTACTTGTGGCACCATAGAGACTAACCAATGTATTTGAGCATAAGCTTTCGTGATAAAGTGACAGTTACTTTGGTCTAACTGGAGCGCAGCTCAGTTCAGATGCAATTAGTTTTTCAGGTCCTGCTAGCGTGAGGCGGGATTTCAATCATGCTTTTGAAACATGAAAATGCAATATTGTATAACTGAGTGCTGTGACACTTTTACCAAACCCCTCAAAGCTGCTGTTGGAGTTCAGGGTATTTTCGGTCAGTTATATGCATTATAGTTTGTCGTCAGACATCCGTTGCTTTCGATTATCAAATGGAACTGCCACCATTAGTTTATTGAAGGAATAACTTGCATCAGGCAGGGAGGGGAGAGAAAGGCAAGCTTTCAGGTCTGAGATAGGTTATAGACATAGGCAAGGGTTTGCATTCTCATGACAATTCTTCAGAGTTCAAATACAAGACAGAAGGAAAGGGATGAGCTTTATAGCCTGAAATGAAAAATATTTACCTGAAGTCTGAGTGCTCTTCACATCAGGGCCCAATCTGAGAACTCTTCCATGCACAATTAGTGCTTGTCTATCTGGCTAGACTCACACAAGTCATCCACTGAAGTGTTTGCAAGATTGGGCCCTTTGTTTTCAAGCTCCTCTAACCAACTTGCACAGGTGAACCTCGGAGAGCTAAATGATGCAACTCTCAAGTCTTTTGTACTAACATTCTGGCAGCCGATCCCCAGATAATGCAGAACCTTCTGGGAATTGGTTTAGTTTTCTGATACTTGAATAGTCATGAATGACGCTTGCCATCTTCACACAGTAAAGTGGTTCCATTTCGAACACAGCCTCATTTGGCAACCTTCCAAAAAGGATATGGAGATTTTTCCATGTTTCTCTCTCTGCTGCACTCTAGAAATGCCTGGAGAATTCCAGGCCTAGACTTCACTCAGGCCACACACGCCATTCGGGGGCGATTCCTGTTCTGTCCAGTCCTCATCCTTTGCATTTGTTTCCCTGAAGCTGCCCAGAATGTTAGAGAAGTAAGAATGCTTCAGAGGACTTGTTCCTCCAGCCAGCCTCTGGAGCTATGGAAATTCACTTCCAAAGCACCACCTCTGAAATACCGACCATCCTTTGGCTTCAGAATGAGGCTTCTAATGGTTCCTGAACTCTGCTTTGCAATTAGTGGTTTTGCTGTTATCATACAGATTAAATGGGTCTGGTTTTAGTTTGATGTGTGAGATTTATGCATGCAGCGCCAACACTTAATAGAAGACTGGCTTTTATTTTATTTTTTTAAATACAGCTTAGCCTGTATATTGTGCTTTTTAGCCAGGGTTTGGTCTTTACATATTAAGCAGGATCTGTTGCGATGAGCTAACAGGCAATTACCATTTTATAAAAGAGCTCTGAGGCATGGGTGTAGTTGTGGGGTAAGGGGGGGGAGCGTTGCCCCCCCAAACTGCAAGCCTTGGGCAAGCATGGAATCCCCACCCCCCACTCCCACATGGCCCCATTGGCCTGCTGGAGCTTCCCCCCCCCGCACAAATATAGACATCAAACTACACCTATGCTCTGAGGCCTTATTTAAGGTATCACCTAACAATGGTGGCTCTTCCAGGGAAGCAGAGCATCCACTTGTTTCCAGTGGTCCAAATTCAGACCTTGGGCTGAACTTTGCGCCCTCCTCAGGGTGCCTTCCATGCTCAGCAACTCTGTCAGGATTTGAGAGTAGGGCTTGAAGCAAGGGTGCAGATTGGGACTGAAGATTTTACTACACCCTTCACCTGCTGCTCCATATCCCATATGTCTGTCTGCATGCTGAGGCAGCATAGGGGCCCATGGTTTGTCTGTATAAAAGGCTATAATAACCCTGATTTTGCGCCATGAATGGATGCCTATGTCCATGCTGGTACCACTTAGGACCTGAACATAACCAAATGTATTTAACTTATAAGCGTTTCCATAGGAATCCAGGAGGTTAGTGCAGTCAGAGATACAATGCACTTTAGAATCCCTGTAAGGAGAGCAAATGTAGCAGTTCTTCTCTGTTGTAGTCATAAGCTACATGTAGGCTTTGCTAAAGCCTAGTGCTGCTACTGTATAACATAGAGCATCTGGAGCTTGCGATTTTGTTGAAATCTCCTTCGGTCAGTCCAATGACAACGGAGTCAGTTTTTCACCCTTCTCAGTAAGTTCACTGGCTTGTCTCCCCCTGCCCCATATTTTAGTGGCTCATGGTGGTCAGTACTGAAAAGGAAAGGAGCCCAAATGTGTGTGTGTTTAATACGTTAAATATTCTTTTAAACTGACAATGCCTCCTTCCCCATGGTACCTTGAATAATCTTATTAATCTCCCCCCACCAAAGTCTCTAGAAAGACAAATGTCAAGCAAGAGCAAGGCATAGAGAGAGGAGAGAATATGGAGCAGAACTCTTAATTATTAGTAGGCTTTATTGCAAACTCAGGCTTCCCCACTGAATGAATGGAAGCAAGCATGAGACTTCTTGGGGAGAGCAGCTGTGCTGCAAAACACTAGAGTTTGCCATACACTGAAAGGGGAGGTTTCAGAGTAACAGCTGTGTTAGTCTGTATTCGCAAAAAGAAAAGGAGTACTTGTGGCACCTTAGAGACTAACCAATTTATTTGAGCATAAGCTTTCGTGAGCTACAGCTCACTTCATCGGATGTCACTTAACCTTTCAGTGAAGTAGTTAGATGAAAACTGGTGGATTAACTGGTGCCAGGCTGCACTGGGTTATATCAGTGAGCACTGGGAAAGGAAAGAGTAACTGCAGAGTGCCTGCTCAAGAAACTGCATTTCTCCTTCCTGCTGTTACTGTAAGAGGGACCTAGAGCAAGAGCTGCAGTGTGTTGCAACAGCAACCCAAGTGAATCTTCGGCATTTTTAACATGCCCATGACTGCAGTCTCAAGATCACCCCAGGATACAAAGCCTAAATCTGACATTATGCCGTATTAGCAGCCAGGGGGATGAGGGGAGTAGCTTGTAGGTTAGTAATTACAGACAGTTTCTCTTTTCTGGTTTATTCCAGCCAGGCTTAAACTACATTTTATGTCATAAGATGGATGGCAAGGGAGCATCCCTGCTGTATCCGCTCACGTTCACCTCAGCAATAGGGCTGCAGCAGGAGCCAGAGAGGCATAAAAGCTCTGCAGAATGTAGGGCAGGAACCAGCACGGGGTCCGAGACACAGCACCCAGCAGCTGCTGCAAGGTCAGCATAGACCCATTAAGGCCACATAACTTTGACAGATTCTTCTGTGTGTGTCATAGCTCAGCAAGCTCCCAGCTGGGGCTGCCTGAACTCAGCCAAAATGGGATTTTTCATAGGCACAGTAAAACCCCAGGAGTCCTGTTTGCAGAGAAGGGCATCCTATTACATGTCCCTAGTTCACACTTCCCTTGATGAACTATCGCCTTTTGGTACCAAAGACATTCAGCAGGCACAGCTTTGACTTCAGGACAGCAGACTTCTGTGGTAAAGAATTGGCTGAGCCTCTCCAGACCCAGCTGGGGCAGTTCCAGCTACCAGCATCAGCATGACAACATAGCTACTGCCTGGGAGGTAGGTTGTCAAACATGAGCAACTAAATGAGACTCATAAATCCCCCACTGGTGTGTTTATGCCACCCCTCTCCCCCACATGCTATTTTGTTGCTTCAGACTAGCAGTGCATCCCCCACCACCACAGAACGCATCTTGTGCCCCATAGTAGCAGGGGATGGAAGGGAACCTCCAGAACTTTAGAGGATGTAGCTGGGAGTACTTGGATTACTTTAGACTCGGAGCAGAACTTCCAGCGTCTGCCTCCAGATAGGAAGAGACTTGCTCTAGAGTGAGCATTTTGTATGTAGTTAGGTGTGCTCTGAGAATGCTCAGAGGATCAGCCTCAATAGGCAGGGCAATGCCAGCTTTCACCTGGCATGAGGATCCCACTGGTGCATAGACATGAGATAGGCATTCAGGCGCCTGCCTGAGGCAGCAGTAGGTATACCCAGAGGCAGAAACTTAAGGACCTAGGAAACCTTTTACAGTAAGAATTTAGGCACGGAGGAATTTGAGACACCTCTAGAGTGAGGTGGCAGCTGAGCAGGGGTTTTGATGATCGCCTTGGTGCCTAAACTTTGGCCTTAGGTGCCTCAGAAGTGGCAGTTATGTGCCTAAGTGTGTGAGGCATAGGGGCTAAGGAAGCGAAGAAAGATCAGAGTCACAGAAGCAGGCTGGGCATAATGCTCTCACTTAAACAGGGAATAGTGGAGAGCTCTCCTTAGCAGTGCCAACATTCTGGGTAACACAGTTTAACTGAGAGAGGAGTTGCTGCTCTTTGTAGATGGAATATCCATCTGGGATGAATGAAGCAATTAAGCGCGTATTAATAAATGAAGGACGAGGAAGAGGAGAGAAAACACAAGTCACGATGAAAAGTCTAAAATCCCTGCTCCCCTTTCAAAGTTTTAAGGCTTTTGAAAGGTGAGCCTGCAAAGGAGGTTTTTAAAAAGAGTTGTGCCTTTTTTGTTCTTTATGGTGGATAACAACCCACAAAGGCTCTTTCCCTCCCTTCATTATTTGTAACATGGTCTCCTGGGTTTTTTTTTTTAAATTTGTAAAGCATTATGAACATCAAGGCTAGATGACCTCCTGGAAGACTCAGAGGATGGTTGTTATGAACTTGAACCAAAGGGCCCACAGCATTAAGTTTTGAAACAAAAGAGTCATTTATCCAGAGTGAAGGAGTACTTGTGGCACCTTAGCACCATATATGCTCAAATAAATGGGTTAGTCTCTAAGGTGCCACAAGTCCTCCTTTTCTTTTTGCGAATACAGACTAACACGGCGGCTACTCTGAAACCATTTCTCCAGAGCGTTAGTCATTGACATTAGATAGGTATTAACAAGATTCAGAGTAGCCGCCGTGGTAGCCTGTATTCGCAAAAAGAAAAGGAGGACTAGTGGCACCTTAGAGACTAAAATTTGAGCATACGCTTTCGTGAGCTACAGCTCACTTCCTCAGATGCATGTAGCTCACGAAAGCTTATGCTCAAATAAATCTCAGTCTCCTTTTCTTTCTGTATTAAAGAGACAGGCATCAACCAATAGCCAAATTTAAAGCGGTTTGATGAAAACCCTTCCTTTCCCAATTACTCGGCTTTCACTCTTGTGCGGCCACCCTCCACTAGCTCTCCAGTCACCACAAGCCTTACATCTACTCTACAAAAGATTCCTCCTTGCTGCCTGCTGACAAAGGATGCTGGCAACATGCACACTTGGACTGGTAAGCAACATGGCTGTGCCTGTAGTGGAAGTGAGGACTAAACACGTTCAGCACCATGTCAGCCCCCCGAGCGCGGCAAGTTTCAGCGCTGCGACGTGGCAGGGTAGGCAGTGCACCAGCGCTGGGTGCCGCACTCCCCTGGTGGAGGTGGTTTTTTCCGCTGGTGCCGCGACTACCCAGCCGCATTAGAACACTGCTGCAGCAGCACTTTCACGTTGCTAGTGAAGACATGCCCTCAGTCTCTCTGGTCCTTCTAGCACCTCAGTTTTAGGGACTGTGCAAGAATCTGCTTCAGGGTCATAATAGGGAGACAAAACTCAAGACTTTTTTAGTGTTAAAGATGGCACGAGCGCCAAGGTTTAGACCTAGATCAGCAAGTCTGAATTACAGGAAGCTGGAGACAACTCAGCCGAGGCAGGACTTTTCAGAAAGCATTTCTGCTCAGCGCTTTGGTCTAGTCATGTCATCGTATAGGAGGAACATATTTAGTGGAGCATGGAAACAGCATGACATGTGTGTGACAGCAAGAGCATGGCCCTGGCCCCATTCCTTCACTGAACAATGCTCATCAACTGCTAGTATGCTTAACTGTTAAAAATCAGAGACTGGGTATAACCTTGCACCTCCCAAATGTGAGCCTGACAATTAAAAACAGCCAAGATGTGCAACTATTACAACAGGTTTCAGAGTAACAGCCGTGTTAGTCTGTATTCGCAAAAAGAAAAGGAGGACTTGTGGCACCTTAGAGACTAACCATTATTTGAGCATGAGCTTTCGTGAGCTACAGCTCACTTCATCGGATGCAACAGTGGCCCAAAGTGAAAGTACAACAGCAGAAAAAGGAGCTTGAAGAGCTGGGGCTACATTTCTTTCATGCATCTAGTTTCCTAAATAAGATTTCCACTGTCAACTGGAGGTCAGTAATGAAGAATAAGGCAAAAATCCCTGTGTGAAGAAACAGAGATACATTAGGGTTTAGAGCAAGGGAATCAGTTGCACCTGAGAAGTGTAACATGCTGATAGTCTGCACAGATCAATTCTCCTAAGAGCAAATGTTCTCCCTTAAGATGTTATTGCTGGACCCCCCTAGCAGAGTAATGAGAGAACACACACACAGTCCATCCCCCAGGTACAGGTGCCCTTCACTCACCTTTTAGCAGATCCACATGCTTGAACTCAAATGGGATGTTGTTTTTTTTGGCAAATATAAAGAGGGCTCGGCAGGGCTGGGAGAGGAGATCCAGAAAAAGCTCTACCACCATTCTGGCAGCTGGGATTCAGTGAGAGAGAAACCCTACAGCAGAAGAGCCTCTCACAGCAACTCAGCCTGCAGCAGGTGGCCTAGAGGCAGGACTGAGAATAACTTCTGCATACCTCTGCTAAGAGCCTTTAGTAAGCAACTCAGCCAGTGCTGCTAGTTACTTTGGACCAATCAGGAGACTGCAGGGCTCATTCAGGCTGGAAACACCCCAGTGCAAATTTCCTAGCCACGGGAACAAAGGTTGAGGGATGAGGGAGGCAAAAAATAGATAAAGATTGACTTGGATTTATGAAAGGCATCTTGTCCTCTTATTTATAATGAGGAATAATTTAAAGCAGCTCAATAAACAAAACAGTAGAACTGAAGTAAAGCTATCATGAGCACTGGGTCCTTTCCGACCTCAGCCCATCAGTACCGAGACTGTCTGCAGTTCATGGCAGGGACCATGGGCAACAGTCTCAAAGACAGCTATGTGATGTAGGTGCTTAAATCCTATTTTCAAAAGTGATTCAGAGACTTATGAGCCTAAGTCTCATACAGAGTCAGCTCTGATTTGCAAATTGGACTTAGGGCAGTTTTGAAAATTTGACCCCTTGACACATTGTCTTGTGCCTAGCACTGTTAGTGCTTTATGGGATGAGCCCACCCTGTTTTCATTTAATGGGAGAAAACCTTTTAAAACACTGATCCTAGCTTGAATCATCACTGGATGGATAGCAAGAGAATTTATATCATGCTGCTGCACACACAATGTATTCAGGTCTAAGTCTCTAATCCTGCACTAAGAAAAGGAGGACTTGTGGCACCTTAGAGACTAACCAATTTATTTGAGCATGAGCTTTCGTGAGCTACAGCTCACTTCATCGGATGCATACCATGGAAACTGCAGCAGACTTTATATATACACAGAGAATATGAAACAATACCTCCTCCCACCCCAGCAGGAGAGTGAATTTGTGTGTGGGGGGGTGGAGGGTGAGAAAACCTGGATTTGTGCTGGAAATGGCCCACCTGATGATCACTTTAGATAAGCTATTACCAGCAGGACAGTGGGGTGGGAGGAGGTATTGTTTCATATTCTCTGTGTATATATAAAGTCTGCTGCAGTTTCCACGGTATGCATCCGATGAAGTGAGCTGTAGCTCACGAAAGCTCATGCTCAAATAAATTGGTTAGTCTCTAAGGTGCCACAAGTACTCCTTTTCTTTTTGCGAATACAGACTAACACGGCTGTTACTCTTAATCCTGCACTGAGTTCCATGGGGCCAGAATCCTCCACCCACTCAGAGTTCATTGCATGATGGGGGTCTAAATGCTTAACTGCTTTAGTGAAGGAATCTCCCACCCTGAATGATGCTGAAAAACAACTACATGACACTGACCTCTGTAATGTGCTTTGAGATCACAGGATGAAAAGCACTACGTGAGAGCTAGGTACTATATGACTTTTTTCTATATAGGCTTTTATCCACAAATCAGCTGCATTATGTTACAAATTTTAAGTGCCAGATAGTAGGTATAAAAGTGTAACAATCACTCCTGCACCGAACCCTGTCAGGAAACATTCTGGTTTATATGTATGGAAACTGGGTTAGTTTATCTAGGCTACTGACCACAAATTATCGTGAGGATTCTACCTTGAGCAGGCCAATGAGGTAGAAAATTTAAGTGAATTTCACATTTTCTCTCCCCCACCCCAGTCATGCCCACTGACATTTTAACAGACTTGAGCTCCAATCCCACTGTTTGCATGCAGTTTATTGCAGAATTGGGTCCCTAGGCAGAACTTGACAGAAGTTCATTAATTCAAGTACAATGCACATTAGCTAAGTAAGGCATCACATTGCTTTATTCCACAGGGGCCTGTTTCATTGAATTACTTTCCCCCCCACACCCATTTTATCTTTATTTTAGCATTATGATTTTTTCTATTTGAAGTTGATGACATGATGCCGGCACATGCTATTGCTTTCCAAGTACAACAAGGTACGTTTCCAGCATGGTGCACACGTTCCTTTAATTGGCGTGGAAGCTCCCCCTCACAATACCTTGACATTTTACCTCTAAAATTGAACCATCTTTACTGATTCTTCTTAGCTTAACAAGTTCTGCTAAAGCTGTGCCAGCTCATTTGAAAGGACAGCCAACACCTGCAAGCACAAAGTGACAGGATCAGCCTTCAAATGGAAAAGCATTCTGCCCAAACAATTGCAACATCCCTGCAACAGCAAACAAAGTGGGAGACTTTGGCTCTTGTTTCATCAGCACTGCCTTTTTACAAAAAAAAAAAAAAAAAAATTAAACCAAAGCCAACTGTTTTATTATGATTTCAAAGAACACCGCTTATTGGGAGGATGCAGAGATAGGTGCCCATGTCCTGTTCATACAAGAGAACAGCTGAGCACTTGGAGGTCTACATGCTTTTTCTTTACCATGACTGTGACTTCAGTAGTCGGTCTTAGGAAGTGCGTTATAGGAAATAGCTGCTGTGCAGAGAGGGGGGTGAGGCAAGGTGGGTATCAGCATGGAGGATGAAAGATGGCTTTAGCATTATGCAGGTGCGATAAAAGGTATTGTATTCCCCCCTCCTTCTACAAAACTAGACCCCCCCCCATCAAGATAATTTAGTCACCCATCTTCACCACCCCACAAAAAGCCCTATCCTTCACTTGCCTCCTTCACAGCCCCCCCCCCCGCCCCCAATCCACTTTCTGGAAGCCTTCCAGTGCTGCCTTCCCCCATCCCACCAATGCTTGATGTTACTTTCACAAACTTAGCTTAATATTAACTTTAAAAAAAATTCAAACACTAAACTCACGCAACTGACATACAGAAGGCTACATGATCATTTAATATAGTTTTGAAATCCCCAGTTGTACTGTGTCTAACTTAAATTGCAAGCTCAAGGAGCAGGAACTTTTGTTTGAAAAGCATCATGCCCACCTCTGCCACTCTAAACATAATATGGGGCAGTTGAAATGTGTCAATAAAAGGTTTAGAGCTAGCCCTGCCCTTGTGGGCAATCACATTAATGGTGTGTGTGTGTGTGTGTGTTCATGTTACAAGTGGTTTTATAATGACAGTAGAGCTGTCAAGCGATTAAAAAAATTCATTGCAGTGTTAAACAATAATAGAATACCATTTATTTAAATAGTTTTGGATGTTTTCTACATTTTCAAATATATTGATTTCAATTACAACACAGAATAGAAAGTGTACAGTGCTCACTTTATATTTATTTTTGATTACAAGTATTTGCACTGTAAAAAAAACAAGATAGTATTTTTCAATTCACTTAAGTACTGTAGTGCAATCTCTATCATGAAAGTTGAACTTACAAATGTAGAATTATGTATAAAAAACCCCTGCTTTCAAAAATAAAACAATGTAAAACTTTAGAGCCTGCAAGTCCACTCAGCCAATCGCTCAAACAAATTTGGTTTCAATTTGCAGGAGATAATGCTGCCCGCTTCTTGTTTACAATGTCACCTGAAAGTGAGAACAGGAGTTCACATGGCACTGTTGTAGCTGGTGCCGCAAGATATTTACATGCCATATGCACTAAAGATTCATATGTCCCTTAATGCTTCAACCACCATTCCAGAGCACAAGCGTCCATACTGACGACAGGTTCTGCTTGATAATGATCCAAAGCAGAGTGGACCGACGTATGTTCATTTTCATCATCTGAGTCAGATGCCACTAGCAGAAGGTTGATTTTCTTTTTCGGTGGTTTGTGTTCTGTAATTTCGGTATCTGAGTGTTGCTCTTTTAAGTCTTCTAAAAGCACAGTTCACACCTCGTTCCTCTGATTTTGGACGGCACTTCAGATTCTTAAACCTTGGGTTGAGTGCTGTAGCTCTCTTTAGAAATATCTCATTGGTACCTTCTTTGTGTTTTGCCAAATCTGCTATGAAAGTGTTCTTAAAACGAACGTGTGCTGGGTCATCATCCAAGATTGTTATAACATGAACTATATGGCAGAATGCAGGTAAAACAGAACAGGAGACAAAATTCTCCCCTAAGGAGTTCGGTCACAAATGTAATTAATGCATTATTTTTTTAACGATCAGCAGCAGCATGGAAGCATGTCCTCTGGAATGGTGGCCGAAGCATGAAGGGGTGTACGCATCGTGTTTAGCATATCTAACATGTAAATACCTTGCAATGCTGGCTACAAAAGTGCCATGTGAATGTCTCTTCTTATTTTCAGGTGACATTGTAAACAAGAAGCAGGCAGCATTATCTCTTGCAAATTTTAACCAAACTTGTTTGTCTGAGCGATTGGCTGAAGTAGGACTGAGTGGACTTGTAGGCTCTAAAGTTTTACATTGTATAAAAAAACTGCATTCAAAAATAAAACAGTTCTACATTTGTAAGTTCAGCTTTCATAAGGAGATTGCACTACAGTACTTGTATGAGGTGAATTGAAAAATACTATTTGTTTTGTTTTTTACAGTGCAAATATTTGTAATAAAAATAAAGTGATCATTGTACACTTTCTATTCTGTGTTGTAATAGAAATCAATATATTTGAAAATGTAGAAAAAACATCAAAAAATATTTAATAAATTTCAATTGGTATTGTATTGTTTAACAGTGTGATTAATCCCAATTAATTTTAGAGTTAATCACGTAAGTTAACTGCGATTAATTGACAGCCCTAGTAAACAGTAAAACTTCAGCATAATTAATGGTGTAATTTAGACTGATAACCCTGCTGGTGTTTCCAACAGGAACTATGACCACAGGCCTGACTTGATAAAGGGGGAATAAAGGTTGGTATGAGGGACCCAGAACAACTATTAGTTCACTCTAAAAAATCCTTTACTTACTCAGAACCATCCTTTACAAGAAAACAAAACCATATTTTTTAAAGTTACTCTTTATTTCAAAAGTTAAGACATCCTTTTTCTCCACCCCCAGCCTGGAACAGTTCTTGAATTGACAGCAGTCTGCTACGTACATGGTACGGCTTTTGATGCACTTTGCAGATACAGATCATGTGTCTGCAGCAAAGGAGAAGGAACAATTGTCTTTGTCGAAATGATCCACAGGCAAAGCAGAGAGGGGCCTGGCCCCATCAAATTTGATAACTGGAAGCTCCATCAGATGCACACTCTAAGAAGGTAGGATGTTCTATTTACTGTTGGCAGTTTTCAATATACCAATAGGACAGGAGAGAGCGTTCCCCTGCAAAGAATATTTGTTCAAACTGAGATCGGAGCTTTGGTGCCAGTTCCCTCAGAATGGAAGGGGGCTGTACACACTCTGTGAGGTCCACAATGCCTGTTGGCAAGGTGACAATTTAGCCTTTTGACTAGGAGGTTGGGCAGCTAATCCATTGGCTCTGGAGCTGCACTGTTACCCTGACACTTGCCATTAACAGCAAAAACGTGATAAGTCCTGGTTTGATTTCAATGCCATGGAAAATATACATCAGTCTTCTCTCCTGGGCTCTCTCATGCTCGTTTCTGTGCTCGCTCATCCTGTTAAGACAAAGAAGGTGACTGCAGATACTCAGAGCCTGGGTCACAGGGTCACACAGCTGTGCACAAACTGTATCAAACAGGCAGAAATGCAGCTGAATTTGACACATTTTCTTTCCCTTCTCTCCACTTCCCCAGCACTGCTAAAGCCCAGAAGCTGGACACCAAAGCCATCTATTTTGCAGGGACAGGTCGCCAATCTCTTGACTTTAGTTTTAGGATTCTCCACAAAGTACTAGAGCAGGAGCTTCCCCCCAGATCAGTTACCATGTGTGACTGCTCTTACGCTTAGCTGGTAAGGACACTGATGTTCTGTTTACAGATGAAAGAACTCCTGTCTAATGGAGGGTCAGCAAATGGAACCCCTTTTCCTTGAAAGTTCAAAACATAGCTATGCAATTTGCAAGTTGGGTGAATTGTGTCTCAAATTCTGATCTGACAGAAGGTTCAGCCTCTGCACATAGTTATTCTGTCTTCCTCTTCCCAGCCCTCAAATCCCCAGCGCACTAGAGGAAATCAACAGATCTGCAGAAAGGCAGTAAAATAAGTAATGCCTACTGTGCTTTCAACACAGGGCCCTTCTGTTCTCTACTGGCTCAAGCATCTCAATAGATCTCCAAGGTTAAGACACTGAACACTAACTGACGTTCAAGTCTGCAGCAGGTTACAATGAGCTTTTTGTGCAGTTGAATTTTATACTGCAGCTCTTCACTGTTGCGGTTACCTTGACAGTTTTCTGGAGCTTGGACAGTGCTTCCTCATATTGCTGCAACAATGGCTTTAAATACTTGCTCTTCACCAGCTGCTTCTCCAGATCTGGGGTGCCAGCATCCCACAGCATCTGCAAAAACTTCCGCTCCTGTATCACAAACAGATACAGAAAATTAGGGGGAGGAGGAGACTCAGGAAAGTGGGTGCTGCCCCCTTCATCTTTTCACCACAACTGTCAGACCATGAGCCTGGGAGGCTCCATCTAGTTTGGAAATTACTAGTGAATAAACTTCACAACCAAATATAAGCTCAATTCTGAGAAGACCTAACTTTTATGCTTAAAAACTAGGTTTGCAGTCTCCCCAAACTCCTGAAGAATTCACACACGAGGCCTGGAATGCAACAGAGTTCCTGGAATGCTGGCAGGAAATCAACGGTTCATTTTCAGCACAAGATCTGGAAGCTTAGGCATACTGCTTTCAGTGTGTGAAGGGGGGCGGTGTGGATACCTCCCTTCATGCAATGCGGTATGCAAAACTAAGAATTCATACTCAATACAGCCACGCCAGGACATCTTCACAACCAGTGAAGAGTAATTACAGTAGTGTCTATGAAAAATGTGCTGTACAGATACCACTGAAGGGAAAGTACCTGTACACAGAACTGGACTGCACGTGAATGGATGGAGGACAATTACGTTAACCCCATCCTCCTCACCACTCTGCTGTGCTTCACTTCAGAATTGCTGCCATGACTATGACTCACCTGCACTTTCAGGAGCATGGTGAATGCTAATCCCGCCTTTCCAGCTCGAGCTGTTCTTCCAACTCTGAAATCAGATAAAGGAGGCCAACCTCAATGTTGGTTTAACTGTCCATCTGCTCCCCCCTCAGCTGCAGCACATTCCTTCCCACCTTGCCCCAACAGGAGTTCTTGAAACCTGAAGAGGACTATTCAGATTATTTCTATAAGTACCGTCAGTATAAGAAGGCCTCCTGTACATAAACACAAAAGGTTAACATTTCAGGGTTTGATCTTCAGAAGTGCTGACCCTCCAGTCCTCACTTATTTCAACTGGAGTTGGGGCCCTCAGCGCTTCTGAAAATCAGGCCATCAGTGTTTGGGACCGTCCAGGGCAATACCCACATTTTCTATAAATTAGGCCTGGTATAGTAGGAAGCTGCCCTAATTTAGACTGGCCTTGTGTCACTACAGTGACTCTACAGGCTTAATTTTGATTGAACAACCGCTTTCATATTGAACGAACAGCTCTATTGCAATGGTATTAAAAAACTTTTCACACCACATACATTTTTTGTGTACGTGAAGAATGCTTTAACGTCTAAAAAGCCACATCCAAAAAAGAGAGGTTAGAATCCGAATTCATGTTTCTTCTTTTTATTCCTCAGCCACTCACCGGTGAATATAAGTCCTGATGAACTGAGGGGCATCATAGTTTATCACACACTTCACTCCTTTAATGTCAATCCCTCGAGCAGTGGCATCTGTGCTGATTAACCTGTTTTAAGTTTTAAAGAAAAAAAAACTAGTAGCATTCATTTCCAGGTCTTTTGCATGGCATAAAGCCATTGCCCAATGACACTGCAAATTCTGGTAACTGGATAAGGAGCAGCTCACAATATGTTACTAATCTCCCTAATCAAGCTAGCCAGACAAACACAGAGGGCTGGGTCTTTGGAGCATAAAATAGTACCACGAATCACACCACAGATTTATTAGCTATACCAGCCATATTAGACACTTGTGGGGAAAATCCATTCCAGTGATGTGCTAAGCACTTCTGGAGGATTTTTTTCTATTGACATAAACCATGACACCACTGGAGTTTCCAGGTTTGGTAGCTACAGAGGATATTAACAGCACACTATGTGGAATTTTTAGCCAGGCGACTCCTATCAAAGTAATTGGGAGCTAAATGTCCACAAACCATATTGAAAATGCACCCAAATGTTCATGCTCAAAGCATTCAAGACAGGACAGCCAAACAGCCACTGCAAAGAGAGGTCTGTATTAAAAAAAAATGTATTTTAATATGTTTCCCCTTTCATGAAAGGTTCTCAAGGACACTTGTCAGGCAGTGAGTACTCAGTGCCCCATCGGTATTAAAGAAACTGAAGCACATGATTAAGTGATATACCTCAGGTCACAGCAAATCAGTGACAGACCTGGGAACAAAAATCTAGACAGTTAGTCTAACAGGTTCTTGCTGTTAGATTACATTACTTTTGTTCATTATAGCCCCCGCAGTAAAGTGGCATCCATTTTCTATGATGTGCCAATAAAAACCTGATCAGCAGAAAGGCTCAGATTATCAGAATTACATGTGTGCTTTGTGTATTTACTGCCATTGCACATGACAAATGCCCAAGCAACTTAGCAGCTAGATTCTAAGAGGCTATCTGCACACACAAGTAGCTCAACTGTACAAAAAAATTGCAGTAAATGCACACAAATGCACCAGCACAATTCAGAAAACGTGAGTCTCAGGCTATGGCTACACTACAGAGCTTACAGCAGTGCAGCTGCATCGCTGTAATGCTCCTAGTGCAGGTGCTCTAAACTGACGGAGAAGGCTTTTCCGTCAACTTAATTACTCCAGCTCCTGCGAGTGGCGCTAGCTATGTCAGTGGGAGAAACTCTCCCGCCAATGTAGCGCCGTCTAAATTGGGGCTTCTGTTAGTGTAACTCACGTTACTCAGGGAGGGTGCTTATTCACATCTCTGAGCGACATAACTTACACCGACGTACGCTGTAGTGTTTACATAGCCTAAGCCTCCCACTCAGTTCACAAGTTGGATTTTGCAAGTTCAGTTTTGCAGATGAGTTTGTTTTATTACATACATGTTTTCACTACTCTCTCTACACTGGAAAAAGAAAAGGAGGACTTGTGGCACCTTAGAGGCTAACCAATTTATTTGAGCATAAGCTTTTGTGAGATACAGCTCACTTCATCGGATGCATGTAGTGGAAAATACAGTGGGAAGATTTTATATACACAGAGAACATGAAACAATGGGTGTTACCATACAGACTGTAACAAGAGTGATCAGGTAAGGTGAGCTATTACCAGCAGGAGAGCAGGGGGTGGAGAACTCTGACCAGGGGTATTCTATCTGCTACCCAAGATCCATAAACCTGCAAATCCTGGAAGCCCCATCATCTCAGGCATTGGCACCCTGACAGCAGGTTTGTCTGCCTATGTAGGCTCCCTCCTCAGGCCCTACGCTACCAACACTCCCAGCTATCTTCAAGACACCACTGAGAAAACTACAATCCATCGGTGATCTTCCTGAAAACACCATCCTAGCCACTATGGATGTAGAAGCCCTCTACACCAACATTCCACACAAAGATGGACTACAAGCTGTCAGGAACTGTATCCCCGATAATGTCACGGCAAACGTGGTGGCTGGACTTTGTGCTCACCCATAACTATTTCACATTTGGGGATAATGTATACCTTCAAATCAGCGGCACTGCTATGGGTACCCGCATGGCCCCACAGTATGCCAACATTTTTATGGCTGACTTAGAACAATGCTTCTTCAGCTCTCATCCCCTAATGCCCCTACTCTATTTGTGCTACATTGATGACATCTTCATCATCTGGACCCATGGAAAAGAAGCCCTTGAAGAATTCCACCAGGATTTCAACAATTTCCATCCCACCATCAGCATCAGCCTCAGCCTGGACCAGTCCACACAAGAGATCCACTTCCTGGACACTATGGTGCTAATAAGTGATGGTCACGTAAACACCACCCTATACCGGAAACCTACCGACCGCTATGCTTACCTACATGCCTCCAGCTTTCATTCAGACCACACCACACAATCCATTGTCTACAGCCAAGCTCTACAATACAACCACATTTGCTCCAACCCCTCAGACAGAGACAAACACCTACAAGATCTCTATCAAGCACTCTTACAACTATAATACCCATCTGCTGAAGTGAAGAAACAGATGGATAGAGCCAGAAGAGTACCCAGAAATCACCTACTACAGGACAGGCCCAACAAAGAAAATAACAGAACGCCACTAGCCGTCACCTTCAGCCCCCAACTAAAACCTCTCCAATGCAACATCAAGGATCTACAACCTATCCTGAAGGACGACCCATCACTCTCACAGATCTTGGGAGACAGGCCAGTCCTTGCTTACAGACAGCCCCCCAACCTGAAGCAAATACTCACCAGCAACCACACATCACACAACAAAAACACTAACCCAGGAACCTATCCTTGCAACAAAGCCCATTGCCAACTGTGTCCACATATCTATTCAGGGGACACCATCATAGGGCCAAATCACATCAGCCACGCTATCAGAGGCTCGTTCACCTGCACATTTACCAATGTGATATGTGCCAGCAATGCCCCTCTGCCATGTACATTGGCCAAACTGGACAGTCTCTACATAAAAGAATAAATGGACACAAATCAGATGTCAAGAATTATAACATTCAAGAACCAGTTGGAGAACACTTCAATCTCTTTGGTCACTTGATTACAGACCTAAAAGTGGCAATTCTTCAACAAAAAAACTTCAGAAACAGACTCCAATGAGAGACTGCTGAATTGGAATTAATTTGCAAACTGGATACAATTAACTTAGGCTTGAATGAAGACTGGGAGTGGATGTGTCATGACACAAAGTAAAACTATTTCCCCATGTTTATTCCTCCCACCCCGCCACTGTTCCTCACACGTTCTTGTCAACTGCTGGAAATGGCCCACCTTGATTATCACTACAAAAGGTCCCCCTCCTACCCCGGCTCTCCTGCTGGTAATAGCTCACCTTTCCTGATCACTCTTCTTACAGTCTGTATGGTAACACCCATTGTTTCATGTTCTCTGTGTATATAAAATCTCCCCACTGTATTTTCCACTACATGCATCTGATGAAGTGAGCTGTAGCTCATACAACCTTATGCTCAAATAATTTTGTTAGTCTCTGAAGTGCCACAAGTACTTCTTTTCTTTTTGCAGATATAGACTAACACGGCTACTACTCTGAAACCTCTACACTGGAAGTAGCGTGGGTCAGTACTGAAACCACCCCCCAAACACACATACACACACTCATCTGAGACACTCACAGTTGTATCTTCCCCTGTTCAAATTCCTTCAGGGTCCTCTGTCTCTCACTTGGAGTCAACCAGGAAGAGAACTCAGCTACATTCACTCCACCAAAGGCTCGAATCAGTAAGAACAATCTATTTGGAAGTGGGTGGGGAGATAAAACAGAGTCATGAATTTACCCTATTGACTGATACAGGTACACATAGTAAGTAACCCATCAATGAACTCACCTGTGGGAAATCTGCTTGGAGTTGGTAAAACAGAGCACCCGGGTAAATTTCATTCTCAGCATGAAATACAAGAGGAACAAAGGTTTGGAATTCAGGTTACAAGGTACATAATATTGCTGTAGGGGACAGAGAAGAAACAGTAAATTTTAAAAACGTTGCTCTTCACATGGACTCTTTCCCCAAACCTACTTGTCTGAGCTTCTTACTTACAAACACATTCACTATTACAGATAACTGATCCCACAGTGCCATCTCCTTTGGGACAAGTTATACAGGGAAGGTAGACAACACTTCAACCTCTCCAAAGGTTGAAGACAACATAGGACTGAGGCAGGAGACCTGTGTTCTAGTCTTGTCTCTGACACTGATATACGGTGCAGCGTCAGGCAAAAACAACACTGTGCCTCAATTTCCCAATCTCTAAAAGAAGATAATGATGTATACTTGTCTTTGCTACATACTTTGTGATCTACACCTGGAAAGCGTGATGTAAGTGCTATGTATTACTCTTATCTTATTACCGCACTCCTTAGTGCTGATGGTGCTTCTCATCCTCTTTTAAAGGAGTATCTGTGTAAAAAAGCCCTGTTCTGAGATGAACAGGTGGAGATCCATCAACAGGTATGCATATGTAGAGCTACATATGTAGGACCTATCTGTTCTCTTAACCATTTCTCCTCCTAATCCTCAGTAATGCAAGGCTGCCTGGAGAAGAAATGCTTTTATTCATGGGATAAAATTAAGGGAAAATGTAACCCTATTTCCAGAAGCAGATCAAGCTGCTTTGAGTCTGATGTGTTCTTCAGATGTAACCTATTCACGCTCCTTCCCAGTTGGAAAGCTGCCCAGCAAGATACCTTCCATGGCTGCGAGAGGATAAATCACCTTACCGAAAGTCCCTCAGGGAGAGGGAATTTCTTTTCAGCATCCTGTTCTGTTTCTGTCCCAGCTGTGACGGCTTGTTTCTCAGAGTAGACAGATGTGAAGAGGCGAGGCTGGTACAAGCCCAGCTGCTGCAGTTTCTCTGGGTTCCGAGTCAGTGTGGCTGAGAACAGCAACTTCTGTAGTGGTATCTGGGGACAGCAGGTGCTGAGACAGATAGCGTGCAGCCATTGAGCATTACGGCAGACTGGAGGAATGTCACATTTTACTCCTCCCCTCTAACAACATCTAAAAAATCTGAGGAGTCGTTAACTCTTCCTGGAACTCTCTTCCTGACCCAATCCACTTTCTGCAAGTCACTTTGCAACCCCCTGCCCCTTTAAGCTTGCTTATACTGCTAGTGCTCTAATTAGTTCATAAAAGCAGTTAATATCAACTAAAAAAAAAACCTGTAAGCCCCCCATCCTTCCCCCAGTGCATACACCAGCTTCCCAAGTGAACAGGCAATCTTCGTGTCTTCGCCTTGGTCCTAACCCTACCTCAACCCCTCCTTCAATTTTCTCCTCCTGTTATTCTGTCTTAACCCTGTTCTGGGCAGGTAACCTGCCTGTATGTATTCTGAGAAAGGCCATGCATGTCTATGATGCTACATAGAAACAGCAACTACAGATGAATAGCTCAGGGGTGGTCCAGCAAACATTCTGCCAATCTCCTTATAGGGGAGCTGTGATAGTTCTGGAGCAACTCAGTCAGCTATAAAAACATAGCGATTGATCCTCAAAGTTTTGCACATTTTTGGTTTCTTTAATACCACCCTAATCTAGCTGGAGAAAGGATCAATAGATCCAGTTGGTAAAGTTTCAGAGTAGCAGCCGTGTTAGTCTGTATTCGCAAAAAGAAAAGGAGTACTTGTGGCACCTTAGAGACTAACCAATTTATTTGAGCATGAGCTTTCGTGAGCTACAGCTCACTTCATCGGATGCGTACCGTGAAAACTGCAGCAGACTTTATATACACACAGAGAATATGAAACAATACCTCCTCCCACCCCACTGTCCTGCTGGTAATAGCTTATCTAAAGTGATCATCAGGTTGGGCCTTCTCACACACACCCCACCCCCATACACACACAAACTCACTCTCCTGCTGGCAATAGCTCATCCAAACTGACCACTCTCCAAGTTTAAATCCAAGTTAAACCAGAACATCTGGGGGGGGGGGGGGGGTAGGAAAAAACAAGGGGAAATAGGTTACCTTGCATAATGACTTAGCCACTCCCAGTCTCTATTTAAGCCTAAATTAATAGTATCCAATTTGCAAATGAATTCCAATTCAGCAGTTTCTCGCTGGAGTCTGGATTTGAAGTTTTTTTGTTGTAAGATAGCGACCTTCATGTCTGTGATTGCGTGACCAGAGAGATTGAAGTGTTCTCCGACTGGTTTATGAATGTTATAATTCTTGACATCTGATTTGTGTCCATTTATTCTTTTACGTAGAGACTGTCCAGTTTGACCAATGTACATGGCAGAGGGGCATTGCTGGCACATGATGGCATATATCACATTGGTGGATGTGCAGGTGAACGAGCCTCTGATAGTGTGGCTGATGTTATTAGGCCCTGTGATGGTGTCCCCTGTCCTTGCCTACAGACAGCCCCGCAACCTGAAGCAAATACTCACCAACAACCACATACCACACAACAGAACCACTAACCCAGGAACTTATCCTTGCAACAAAGCCCGTTGTCAATTGTGCCCACATATCTATTCAGGGGACACCATCACAGGGCCTAATAACATCAGCCACACTATCAGAGGCTCGTTCACCTGCACATCCACCAATGTGATATATGCCATCATGTGCCAGCAATGCCCCTCTGCCATGTACATTGGTCAAACTGGACAGTCTCTACGTAAAAGAATAAATGGACACAAATCAGATGTCAAGAATTATAACATTCATAAACCAGTCGGAGAACACTTCTATCTCTCTGGTCACGCAATCACAGACATGAAGGTCGCTATCTTACAACAAAAAAACTTCAAATCCAGACTCCAGCGAGAAACTGCTGAATTGGAATTCATTTGCAAATTGGATACTATTAATTTAGGCTTAAATAGAGACTGGGAGTGGCTAAGTCATTATGCAAGGTAACCTATTTCCCCTTGTTTTTTCCTACCCCCCCCCCCACCCCAGATGTTCTGGTTTAACTTGGATTTAAACTTGGAGAGTGGTCAGTTTGGATGAGCTATTACCAGCAGGAGAGTGAGTTTGTGTGTGTATGGGGGTGGGGTGTGTGTGAGAAAACCTGGATTTGTGCTGGAAATGGCCCACCTTGATTATCATGCACATTGTAGGGAGAGTGGTCACTTTGGATGAGCTATTACCAGCAGAATAGTGAGTTTGTGTGTGTGGTTTTTGGGAGGGGGGTGAGAGAACCTGGATTTGTGCAGGAAATGGCCCAACTTGATTATCATGCACATTGTGTAAAGAGTTGTCACTTTGGATGGGCTATCACCAGCAGGAGAGTGAATTTGTGTGGGGGGGTGGAGGGTGAGAAAACCTGGATTTGTGCTGGAAATGGCCCAACCTGATGATCACTTTAGATAAGCTATTACCAGCAGGACAGTGGGGTGGGAGGAGGTAGTGTTTCATATTCTCTGTGTGTATATAAAGTCTGCTGCAGTTTCCACGGTACGCATCCGATGAAGTGAGCTGTAGCTCACGAAAGCTCATGCTCAAATAAATTGGTTAGTCTCTAAGGTGCCACAAGTACTCCTTTTCTTTTTGCCAGTTGGTAAAGTTCACTTTAAAAAGCATGGGTCAATTCCTAGCATCAGCTCTTTGCCACCTGCATTTTGAAGCCACTGAAAAACAGCAGACTTGATTAGCAGTATGTTTTCTAAGTGAATGAGTATTGGAGCGTACACAAAAATCAACATCCAAATGGAGCAGACAACAAAACACCAGCACTGAATAGAGGCTTAACCTGGAGTCCTCCTCTGTAGTAGTGATTCAGCAGAGTGCATTTTCCAGGTTACCTGGCTGCCGTTACAGGTCCCGGTTCTGTCCTCTGGAAAAGCATGTTGGTGCCAGAGTCCTCTTCGGCTCGGAACACTGCTTTTACCACTTGATGCAGCCAGTTCTGGTGCATGTCATCTATCATACGGTCAGCTTCATCTATAATCTGCACTCAGACAGAAACAGCCCTTGTTGTTAGGCTCCTTTTGGTGCTGTAGCTTTCCTCCTGCACACATTAAACCCCACTCTTTATAACAGGGAGAAGACATTTCTGCTTGGGATAAACAAATGATAGAAAGGAGTGTGCACACACACACACACGACCCTTGTGTATATGCATACATTTCTAATCAGCCAAACTACTTCACTTAAAAAAAAAAAAAAAAAAAAAGCACAGTTTTAATATGGGAGCTGAATCCTAAATTTGGGTCCTTGCATAGGCATCTAAATACCTGATACATAGATTCCAAGGCCAGAAGGAACCATTGTGACCATCTAGTCTGACCTCCTGTATAACAAAGAACTTCTCCAAAATAATTCCTAGATCATATCTTTTAGAAAAAAATCCAATCTTGTTTTGTTGTATTCAGTGACCAAACCGAAGGGCAACCTTGAGTCCCATATGATAAATAGATTTGGTTTAACTTAAATCCATTGGCTAATAAACACCACGTGTCTTTAAATGACATAAGGGAAATCAGATCTCGGATACCTTGAATAAATAAGGCACCAAATAAACGTGATCCCAGTGCATACTCCGATATGCTGGTGAGTTATTATAAATTTGATAATTTACTGTGAAATCTTGGTTTTGATTGTTGAAGTTAGACCCTTTAAGTTTTATTTTTGGTAGATTTTTTCCCCTCCAGGTGTTTACATAAAATGCCTTTTCTGGAGGCAGATACTAGGATTAGATGGCCAATAATCTGAATGGCATGGCAATTCCTATACATAGATGTGTATATGCACCAGAAGTACAAAAAGACGTAGAGTAGGAATTATAGACACAAAGAGCCTTGTGATAATCAGCTCAGTAGATCTGATTGTTTTAACTTACCAGAAAGCGAAGTTGTCTCAGGCTGAACCCTGGAGTCTGGTCAATATGATCCACAAGTCGTCCAGGTGTGGCCACAATGATATCAGCCAGACTGCAGTAACCCATCACTCTGAAAAGACAAAATGTCCTGTCACCCAGCTGCTTCCTGCTGTGCACAGTATAGTGAGGTCAATGTAACATGTTCCTGTGACCAACCAGTATCTGGTTTTCTTTTTTTCGCTTTCCTTTCTCACTTCACTTAATTGAGGAATAAGAAGTCAAACATATAATTTACATTAAAGAACGTGTATGTAGGATACTCGAGGCCATGCTTTGCTCTGGAGAGCTGAGATGGAGAACTAGCTTACTTTAGACAGATTTGGAGAATGCTTCATGGTTAAATAATTGGAAATTATCTGGTGTGTAACCCTTTTTTTAGCCAGTGTTATAATGTGGGCTGCAGGCCATCACCATTGCCCCAATCCCAGGTTCTCTTAGAAGCAGGCGTGTCTGTGTTGGAGAACCTAATTGCGAAGATAAAATAAGAGGACAGAACTGAAACCCAGGCCGAACAAACAGCAAACCTACAAAGCAGCCACTGGAGAACAAAAGAATTTCCTGGGGCAGTGGTTAAAAAAACCAATCAGCTCCGGAAAGAGACAGATCTTATAACACCAGACAAGAGCAGAAAGCATGAAGTGCTAAGGATCCCAGTAAGGAGGGACATCCTCCACCCTTCCACTTTCATGACCAATTTGATTCCTGAAGGTGCAACTGACAGACATAGCCACTTCTTCCCTCAGCCCCGAGTGGGGCTGCTGATCCCAAGGACAGACTCTATTGCATAAATAGCAGTTCATATTCAAAGTCACAGGTAACATGTTTCTATCCTACTAAAGCTAACAAAACTTTAGAAAAACGCTGCTCCTAGCATTCTGGCAAGCAGAGATTTTAAACAATATCCAGTATATGAACCTAGTGTTCAGAAAAACTAACGTGATGCAACCTAACACGTGATGCAATAGCCTACACTTCAACCTCTCCATGCACTGAGATAAGGGGTTGAGACATTTGAGCTGTAAAACATTATCCAAAAGCATATTTAACCTACGTTCTCTGGACAAGAGTCTCCTGCTCCTTCCTGAAAGATTTCTGCCCAGAAACCAAAACAACCTTCAGACCTGTCCCATCAGCGTAGATGTTGAATACTTTACTCACCTGCAGAGGGGAAATGGGATTTGTTAGCTACTTTGACAGTTGTTTATGACAATGCTTTCTGTTATGTTCACCAGCATCAAACCCAGTTAGTCTTCAACCTACTTCTCATGGTAGAAATCACATGTGTTCGGGCAGTGGGTTTAAAGCACCAGCCTTTCACTTGACTTAAATTCAGCTTAGAGAAAGGAAGGAAAAAAAGTCTCTTACCTGCTGTGCAAGTTCTTTGGTGGGCAAAACTGCCAGAGCTCGCACCTGGCAAACCACTCGTTGTAACAGAGCCTGCCAAAACAAAGGCCATATGAGCACTTGAAAGCTAGTAGGGTCTCTGTGCCCAGTCTGGGCAAGTGGGCAGCATCCTCATAATCCCCCAACATTTACTAATTCATTTATTCCCCGCGGTCTTCCTCAACTCCTCACATTATGTTCTTTGGCCACGAAAGCTGGATGGGGCACTGAAGTTAATGGGAATTGTATCTAGGCAACTCTGCAGTTCTAAGCCTCAGTGCTTTTGTTGGTGTTTCTTCCTGACTTTCTTACCTACCTCAAGAGGCTTCCATTTTACAGCCCTGCTGAGAAACAAAGGCAACTGTGGCCCTCTCTGTTACAACTATACACCTTGGCTGAACTCACCTGTACCACAGGGATGACGAAAGACAGTGTTTTACCACTGCCTGTAGGGGCCGAGACACAGATATCGCTGGGCTGGCATCCTCCCCTCCCTACCAATAAGCCACTGGATGCACTCTCCAAAATGGCAGGAATCACCTCCCCCTGAACTGAACAGAAGGAAAATGAGGATCAGTAAAAGCAACAACCTGGCCAAAGTCTATCCGTCAAATGCTATTAAAAACTGTACAATGTCATCTCTTTCTGTGACTTGGAAAGCCTTGTGTTCTCCCTGCTGTTAAGTTAGGTTTTCTGGTGCAAATATGGAAGATCTGGAGTTCAAAAGAGCTCTTCACTACTCAAGGGGAACCCCAATTCATTTTGGAAGCTGTTTCACAGCTTTTCATCAGGGTCTTTTTTAACGGGCTATAAACAAAAGATTAAGTCAATTTATTGATTCTGAAAGTGAGCCCTGACTAGATCTAGGCAATGATTATGTGGGTTTCCCTATACAAGTAATTCAGCTGTCCCTAAATCCGAACTTAGCACCTCCTTGTAGCTCATTATATATTTTTTTCTTGTTTGCCTATGTATCAAGGTGATGAAAGTGTGAACAGAATGATCTTAGGCAGGAGTTTAACAAGAATAACCATATAACTATTTAGTATTTTTTAAAATCTTCCTTTCACTGGGAGACAGCACAGAGTCTGTTCCTTCAAGGCTGAGGGCAGCTGTGTACTCTCTGCCTAAAAAGATGGTTCTTGCTCTCATCTGGAGCTAGTCCTGCAAGGGGCTAAATGCTCCCAACTCATGTCAACTTCAGTAGGAGCTGATGGTGCCCAGCTTCCTGTAGCTCTGGGGCCTTGAGGAGAAGTTACAAATGAAGCGAGAGCAAATTATTCAGGACAAAAGCTTTGACTGAAACCTGTGACTTCTCTCCCTTCTTCTTCGGAGAGCTGTGGCTTATTAGCCAGCTTTGAACTAAATATCCACTAACAAATCATCTATGAGCCTCTTCCTCACAGCATATTATGGTTTAGCTTTTTCTTGATTAATAATATAAAACTATTTACATGGACAGTACAAGCAGTAAATGATTGAACGTATTTCCTGCCAGTGTATACGATAAACTGAACACAGGGGTTTCTGGACCTCAAAGTATAAGAATCTGTGATTGACATAAGGAGAGTAACTGAGGATAGCATACCAGCAACTCATTACACTCTGCTATATATTCTAGCACAGCAAAATATTAAACAGTGAAATAATTTAAAATAGAAAACGTCTGAGCTAGAGCTGCAGTCCTTTGATGGTCTTCTGATGCAGACTAAGACCTGATAAATCCAGATCACAGATGTAATTAGTTAAGTCTTTAAAAGAGAAAGGTTAATGCATTAACCCATTGTAATAATTCTACGTTTGTTTTCATTCCTTTGTCTTAATCAAATCAACAATGTGCAACATACATGCTACCAATAAGACCTTCCAGTAGAGGTTTGTCCCTACCTAGCCTATGTCAGAACCTCTACATATACACAGGAATACCTCAGCTCCACCTCATGTCCAAGTATGGAACAGCAAGTTTTTTTCTAAGATGGATCAGTCTGTGACACTGAGGTGTGCTATTACCAGCAAAGGGGGGGGGGGGGGAGGGAGGGAGAGGAGGGCTGGTGTGTGTGTGTGTGTGAAACCTTTTGTAGTGATAATCAAGGTGGGCCATTTCCAGCAGTTGACAAGAACATGCCCACATTGATCATCACTACAAAAGTCCTGTGTCGTTGTCGTCCCCCACCCGCCCCCGCTCTCCTGTTGGTAATAGCTCACCTTACCTGATCACTCTTGTTACAGTCTGTATGGTAACACCCATTGTTTCATGTTCTCTGTGTATATAAAATCTCCCCACTGTATTTCCCACTACATGCATCCGATGAAGTGAGCTGTCTCACACAAAAGCTTATGCTCAAATAAATTTGTTAGTCTCTAAGGTGCCATAAGTCCTCCTTTTCTTTTTGAGGATACAGACTAACACGGCTGCTACTCTGAAACCTGTCATATAGGTACCTAATTCTTCTCTTCATCCAGCTCTGGTAGTGAAGATGACTAAGTAACCACTTTACATATTGGTTTAAATTAATTTAAAGTTAACAAATCCACACCACACTGGCTAAAGTATCATATTCTTGTCAGCTTTGGGGAAATTTTGGAATTTGTTTCCACCGCCCCCCAAAAAATCACTTATCTCAAGCATGCCCCAGAGCCCTGATTTTCTAGTAAGTTCTTTATATCATACACAAACACATGACATGAGTGGTTTGAATATTGGAGAAGTTAGCTGATTAAAAAAAAAAGAGAGAGAGAGACCAAACAAAATATTAAAGGTACCTGGGAAAAAAGACTCTATTCCATTCATTTGCAGCTTCTTTAGCAGTTTGGGATGGATTCCTGGAACCTCCTGTATTGGGACAAGGTTCTGTTTTATGTGTTTATGGACCAGCTTGGGTTGAGCAAGCCACTGTGGTAGGATGGGCTGAACCTGGAAACAAAAAGTGAATGAATCCTAAAATAGAGATTCTCAGCAATTGGCCTGAAGTTGAAGTTCCTTTAATCCAGGGGAAAAAGTTAGTGTAACACAATCAGTAACTAATTATTATTCAGTATTTTTAAAATAATTATTGGGGCAAGATTTTATGCACTCAGACTTAAGAGGATATGAACTTTTCTGTAGAAAATGTTAACATATTCTCTCAAAGTAACACACAAGCAGCAAGTTACAGGCTTGAAGATAGGCCAAAACTGTGCATCTCTGCACTTATACAATTGAAAGTTTAGTATCTGCACAAAGAGTTTTCAGGATTGGGACCTGACACACTGACCATACCATTAAAAAATGAAAAACAGTAAAACATTTGAAGAGCAAATTGAAATGAAAGGGCAGTCAACCATGTATTATTATACATCAGGATTACAGTCACCATTGTTTTAAATTTATCAAGCAGATGGTATAATCAGTAACACTATTTTATTTTTTGTGTAAAACTCTTGTTTAAAATATACTTTATCATTTATACGGAAAAAAAAATTTTATTTAGAAAGGCTAGTAATCTCTGTATTAACTAAATGACTTCTACCATAAAGCCTGACAATGCTACTTATAAAGCATGTTAGAATACTCCTTCTCTCACCCAAATAACACAATCAGAACAAAATCCCTGGCCAGTTGGTTACCTTCTGCACTGCTCTTTTGTCATACCCTCCCAGAACCAACAAACTAGAGGGTGGCGGTGTTGCTTTTTCATTCAAAGTAGGTATCGACACTTCCTCCTTTGTGCTTTGATTCCCTTTCACTTCAGCTCCATTTGTCTCAATTTCTGTTGGAATGTCCCTCTCCTTCTTCCTCGCAGCTTGGTGTCTCTTCAATTTACTTTTATTTTCCTGTTGTCTATTGTTTTCATCAAGATCTGAAATATTGGTAGAAGGAATAAAATGCTAAAAATGAGACAGAGGGACAGATTAAAAAACTGGAAGTATTTTTACTAATTAGGCTTTCCAGGATCTAAAAATCCACTTACATTCTCATCTCTCTTTCCAATCCTAAGGTTGATGTAGCTCTAACTGCCCTTTGATACTGTTAAATCAGTGGTTAACTTTCCATACTTATGTGCATGTCCCCCTACCCTCACACACCAATTTCCAGGTTCCAGTTGTAAACCAGACCCAGAAGGTCAGAATTTTGCACTTTCTTCTAAAATAAAAAATAATTTGACATTGAATTTTAAGAATTAAATCCTACACTTTCAGTTTTGCTTTCACCTGCTTCAATTTTCTTTTGAGGAAGACTTGATTTTTTCCCATTTTCTTTCTTTTTCTTCTTAGCTGGAATGTAGCCATTGTCAGCCTCACCCGCTAGGCCAGAATCTGCCCCTGCTGAAGGCTTCTCAGAATCACTGCTCACTTGGTGGTTCTTCTTCAGCTTCTTTTCCCCTTCTCCACAGGAACCCTCACCACTGTGTCCTCTCTTCCTCTTTTTTGCCTCTCTCTGTGATTCATTTTCAGAATCAAATCCAGAGTTTTTGAGCTTTTGGTGGAGTTCATTTTCTGTTTTCTTTTGTTTTAATTCATCAGAAGGCAAAGGCACCTGCTGCTGCTTTTCCAGTTGCCTGGCTCTAGCCTGTTCCCGCAGCCGTTCTAACAGGGCCTGTGACCGGTCCTCAGTAGCATCCTCCTCACCGCCAAGGTATCTGAATGTTTCACAAAGAAAACGCTTTAAACATACCACAGCAAGCACTACAACAAGGCTGTAACCACCCTTTTCACATTTTTACTGGCAGAGAAAAGGCAACAAAATTCAGTTTCACAGTCAACTAGATATCGTAGGAAGGCCCAATAATCTAGGCCAGTGGATCTCAATCTTTCCAGACTACTGTACCTCTTTCAGGAGTCTGATTTGTCTTGCATACCCCCCAAGTTTCACCTCACTTAAAAACTACTTGCTTGCAAAATCAAACATAAAAATACAAAAAAAGTGTCAAAGCACACTATTACCAAAAAATTGTTTACTTTCTCATTTTTACCATATAATTATAAAATAAATCTATTTGACTATAAATATTGTACTTACATTTTAGTATATAGAGCAGAATAAACAAGTAATTGTATGAAATTTTTGTTTCTACTGACTTCACTAGTGCTTTTAATGTAGCCTATTGTAAAATCAGGTAAATCTCTAGATGAGTCGATGTACCTCCGGGAAGACCTGTGTACCTCCAGGGGTACATGTACTTCTGATTAAGAAGCACTGCTCTAGTCTACGCTTTGTAGCCAATTAAGAGTACTTCCTTTTGTAACCTTGTATTAACCACGGTAACGCAGGCATTTAAACCAAAGTCTTATGACCCTAGAGAAAATATTGAAAACATGACACAGGTGCAGCCTGACGGCTCCAAACCCTGACAGCAAACCACAAGAACTCATGATTTAAAACGATCTCAGGATTTTTAAGACAATCTCGTGATTCTGGGGGGCTGCTTGGCGTGTTTGGGTCGGGAATGGGGTGGACCCCCCATACACAGTGTGAAATACGATTTCATGTAACGTGGATGAGCGGCGGGAGCAACGCCGCGTTACGAATCCCTGCCCAGCCTGGCAGGGCAGTAACGCCCCCGACATCCGCCCTCGGCGGAACCTGTCTCCGCCACACCCGCGGGACGCCGGCCCCAGCAGCGCCGCCCCTCCCCCGACACACGTGGGCCTGTCTGCCGCCGCCGCCGCCTCCTCGTGCTCTGCTCCACGCGCCGCGCCCTCCCGCGGGCTCCGTTCGTCTCCCGACCCCCCCGCGCTCTCTCTCTTTCCCGCTTACCTGCTGATGAGGAAAAGCGCCATGGTACCGCAGCCCCACCTCCCCGCTGCTGGCGCTCTCAGATGACGTCAGCCGGCGCAGTAGCTACGTTCGCGACTGAGATTTGCACAGCTGGAGCCCGGCGGCCGCCATCGCCCCCTACAGCCTGGGAGGCGCGAAGAGGCGGCGGGCGCCTTTGGGCAGCTCAGCTCGGCTCCAGGCTGTGGCCAGGCCGGGCTCCACCCTCGGCCCCGTCTGGCAGGGGCAGTTGTTTAATCTGCCTCGGGCTCTGGCCTGTCACAGAGCATACGGGTTACTGGGCCAGGCCCCAGCCAGGGCGTCTCCCCTGAACAGCCCCCTCCTCGCCATTGGCCCGGCCACACCTCAGCTGGCAGCCTCCTAAGGCACAGGCTGGTCACCCCAGCACAGCATCTGCCGGGGTCTGGGGCTGGGCGGCAACAACAGCGAGTAGCACCAGGGGCCCTGCCTGAGTCCTCGGCTGCCCAGGGGAGCCTGCCGGCACCAGGCTTTACTCAGCAACCCTTCCGAGAAGGGATCGTCCTTTGTATCGGCTTCCGATGGGCGAGCAAAATATGCTAGGACTGGTGTCCCTAGCCTCTGTTTGTCAGAGGGTGGAGATGGATGGCAGGAGAGAGATCACTTGATCATTACCTGTTAGGTTCACTCCCTCTGGGGCACCTGGCATTGGCCGCTGTCAGTAGACAGGCTACTGGGCTGGATGGACCTTTGGTCTGACCCAGTATGGCCGTGCTTATGTTCTTATGCCAGCTCAAGCCACTAGGCAAGTAGAATTTTGCAAGGCATGTGCCACTGCCAGCTAAAGAACATTCTTGTGCACCTACCTAGCCAATGAGAGTGTGCATAGGTGAGAGAGTTAGACACAGATTTGAACATTGCCCCTACAAAATGGGCACTGAAAGGACACCTGGATTACAATGCATTTAAGATTTACCTTCATGCGCTACACAATATGGAATTAAAAAGGAACAAAGACGTGTGCTACATCCATTTTGATCGCTGGTGAATGCTCTACACTTAAAGCAGATTTCTTAACTGAACAAATCCTCTGATGTGACTCCCTTCCCCTGAAATCCCAAGGATGGCAAGGCAGCCTCCACAGAAATGCCAAGAGCTGGCAGCCATTTCATTTTCTTAATTTTGAAAGGCAGCAATATTACTCTTCCAAGCATCATAAGATTGTGCATGTGTTTACAAGTCTTGTGTAAATACATGCCCAGTCCTATGATGTTTGGAAGAGTAAGAGCTCATTCTAACCACCACTGGTGCCAGTCATCAATCTGAATCATTTGCATTTTGAGTCATTGAAAACTAATATGACTTATTTGGCCTCACCCTTGTTCCTAGGACACAGTGTGGTTCAAAGAGACAGAAAAACACTTGTTTGTTAGGCTAGCCAAACTCCCTCCCCGATCCTAAAGGAAGAGCTCACGCCATGCCACTTCCTTCTAAATCTTTATTTTTTATTTTCTACATATAGAAAACAAAAGGAATGTTAAACAGTCATGTGAACACACTAGCAAGGAACCGTCATCCGTGACAGTGCACAAAATGCAGGGAAGGGCAACTTGTGCCATGGTCTGCTAATAGGCAGGAGATGTGCAGGTCCAGGAATAGCCTCTTTGCTCACATGGGAGTGCCCTATTGGAAGGTGGAACCATTCCAGCCCACATTAGCAGCATTCATGTCATAATAGTTGATGTAGACTCTGTTTAAAAAAAAAAAAAAAAGTAGAAATGTTGACCATGACAAACGTTAGATGCTTAGTACATGAAAGCTATCCATTATTACCTATATAGGAAACCGGGGGGAGGGAGAGAAGGGGAAGGAATATCACTCCCCCTCCCACCCTCCAAGGGATGTGGTTTCACATTTCCATTTTTAATTTTTAGAAAAGCTAGCAAGATCTTTACCAGTAAATTTTGGCTTAAGCCCAGAAGCTGCACCACCCACCACCCATTCCCTTCTCCAATACTTTACCAAGCACTGGAAAGCTGGGTTTGCCAAGGCTCGCAGCCTCCAGCACACTGCCTTTTCTTTCTTGCATTTCCAAGCTCTTAGTTAAAAACACGTCATTTTAGTGACATGTCTGGAACTGCAGGAGAGATCAAAAGGTTTGAGCTCTTTTGAGAGCTGCAACCTTTTTCCAAAACCAAATGGACTCTCCTGGCTGCCTGCAGCTCCCTGCTTCTCCAGGCATAGGCAGCAGCAGCTTCCTCCTGCTGTTTGCCACTGAGCACAGCTGCTCTACTCCCTTGCTGGCTGACAGAACTACAGCTGTTTGCCAAGTGCCTGCATTCTTCTGGGTCCCCAATCTGCCCAAGGATCTCCCTTCATGCCCCCCAAAAAGGGGGGGGGGGCACACTGAATATTATACATACGTGCATCATATTTCACCCTAATCCCTAAGGGTCAGATTATACTGCATTAGTCAGCCATAGAATTAGTCTATTAGCCAAGTGGTTCTCAACCAGGGACCCGGAAAGCTCTTCCAGTGGGTACATCAACTCATCTAGATATTTGCCTAGTTTTACAATAGGCTACATAAAAAGCACTAGTGAAGTCAGTACAAACTAAAATTTCATATAGTCAATGATTTGTTTATACTGCTCTATATACACTATATGCTGAAATGTAAATTCAATATTTATATTTCAATTGATTTTATAATTATATGGTAAAAATAAGAGAGTAAGCTATTTTTCAGTAACAGTGTACTGTGACACTTTTGTATTTTTATGTCTAATTTTGTAAGCAAGTAGTTTTTAAGTGAGGTGAAACTTGAGGGTACACAAGACAAATCAGACTCCTGAAAGGGATACAGTAGTCTGGAAAGATTGAGAGCCAGCCTGAACCACATTAATCCAGAAAAAGCCAATTAATGGCACCAGCACACACCTTTCAGATTTTAGAACAGCTGTAACTCCCTACTCAGAATAGATTCAGTTCTTTAGTAAAAGGCTTGCATGATGAAGGACTTTTTCAGTTAGGAGTCTTATGAAAGAGCCATATTTGCAGTATTTTACTGAAATAAAGCTGGAAAAAAAACACCCTCAGGTGTGCGTGGGAGGGAAAAACAACCCCTCAGGTGCGAAAAGCAGTAACAGACAACCAGAGAGCATAATAAAGAATCCAAAAAAGTAATTTTAGATAAGCAGATAACTGGAATGTCACTCTGGTGCAGCCTTACCTGTCTGCAGGTATGTGCAGCTGTTTAGTGAGCAAGTCACACAGCAGCTTGGTATAGCTCTTGTTCTGCTGCCCTCCTATCTTGCCAATGCTGTGAAGGCTACAAAGGGCACAAGGATCGGTGGAGCCCCCAAAGGACATAAGCTGATCAGCTGCAATGTGCACAGCTATGTACTGTGAAACAAATCAACAACCGGTGATCAGGTAATATTCCACGCTCTCCTGATGTGTATTTACTTGGAATCCAGAGAGCAGGCTTGTTTTCTGAAATTAGCTACTGCAAGCACAAATGGTGTTTAATCATACACATTTCTAAAGCATCCACTACAGTAGTATAGTACCTTAGTCAGACATGTAGTGATTTAGCTCCCCAGCTTTTATTTTTTCCTTTTTTTAAATAATTCTGTAATTTTTTAAATAAAGACATCAACCACCTCCTGCAAAGGTGTGGTGATCCTTCTCATTGAGACTCATGCCTGCATCCAACTCGCTGTCTAGCCAGCTGATGTTTAGCCATTGGTGAGGGCTGTAATTGTTAGCTTCCACACAAGTTGTAAGCAGGTGCACATCCCGGGGGCCATTGACCAGTCAGATTGCTCCCATAAATCTATAACATTTTAAGGCATCTGCGGTCTAGTAGATTTAGCACAGGACAGGGAGTCAGGAGGACTCTGTTCTCTTGCTTGCTCTGCCACCAATTCACTGGTGGTGTGTAAACTAACCTTTTTTGTTCACATTTCACACTGGCACAACTCCAGTAGTGTGACCGCAACTCATGCTGATGGAGAAAGACCATTGGCATTTTGGCCACCTCGTCTCCTAACCCTGCTCAGGGGCCCATAAAGATGATTGGGTGATCAAAACACTAATGGGCTGTCTACTCTGATACTCCCAGAGCTTTAGCTCCCATTATAGTAGCACAAGTGGGAAATTTAAAAGATAATGCTAGCATTGATAATAGCCACTGTATGACCTTGGGCAAGCCAGTGGAGCCACATACCCACGCTTGTAAAGTGATTTGAGAGCTATAGGGACCAGGAGCCTCGATATGTGCTAGACAGTAGATAAACATTTTTTGTGACTGAATAGGATTTGAAACTGTATTTATTTTTAAGATGAATTTTCTGCAGCTACCTGGGGCTGTCACACTCTCTCTTACCCATTGCTGCCCTCTATGCCAGAAAGTTTTTCCAACCCACTGGGCCTCACTGCAGCCCAAATCAGCAAGGGAAAAAAGTGACCTCACATAGCATTAGTCTTCTGTACACATCATTCTTTAATAGCAAAGCCCCACTTTGATCCGGCTTTTGTGGACATCAATAGAGAAAAATACTTGTAGGGTGACCAGATGTCCCAATTTTATAGGGACAGTCCCAATATTTGGGGCTTTTTCTTATCAAGGTGCCAATTACCCCCCACTCCCAGCCCCGATTTTTCACACTTACTATCTGGTCACCCTAAATACTTGGTGAGAAGAGCTTGCCAGGTTAGTAAGAAACACAATATGTTTGCATGATGAATATTCCTAATCTATACACCCATTACAGTGAAGACCTACCTATTCAAACAGAACAGTTCCCTCCCACAAATACAACTACAGTAAACAGAGCTATCTCAAAAAGAAAAGGAGGACTTGTGGCACCTTAGAGACTAACCAATTTATTTGAGCATAAGCTTTCGTGAGCTACAGCTCTCTTCATCGGATGCATACCGTGGAAAGTATAGAAGATCTTTTTATACACACAAAGCATGAAAAAATGGGTGTTTATAAAAAGATCTTCTACTTTCCACAGTATGCATCCGATGAAGAGAGCTGTAGCTCACGAAAGCTTATGCTCAAATAAATTGGTTAGTCTCTAAGGTGCCACAAGTACTCCTTTTCTTTTTGCGAATACAGACTAACACGGCTGTTACTCTGAGAGCTAGCTATCTCATTTGCTTTTCTACAAGCTAAGCATGCGAGAACCCACTCCTGCACCTAGAGAACCAACACCCTGGCCTTGCCCACGAGGGAGACGGGCCTCATTATGCAGTCTACATATTGGTCAGACGCACATTCAGTTATGCCATTGGCAGAGGAGGAGGAGAAGAACCCAACTCCCCCTCCCCCGGGCCATGCCAGCAAGCCTCCATGCGCTCACTCAGTCCTTCCACCCTGTCTCGCCGCACTCCCAGGCGACCGACTGACCTCAAAGCTGCCTGCAGCAGCAGCAACAATTAGAGGTCTCCCTTTTCCACGGAGACTCGTTACAAGAGACTCATTTCCGTTTCCTCTAGGCTAGAAAGGAAGCATCCAGGAGAACAGCACCAAGGATTCAGGCTAGCTACGACGTCCTTACGTTGTACAGTTTGCCCTGCCTGCATGCAAGTTACCTACATGCCCAAGGGGGTGGGAGGAGGAGGAGGAGGAGGGGGGGGTTACCCCCCTGAACTCACCTGGGCAGGCTTGCCCGTAGCCTTTGCTAGCTGCTGGGTGATCTCCCCAGTCAGGCTCTCTGGCACTGCATCCTTGCTCACGTTGGTGTTAACAACAAACATGGGCATCTTGAATCCTTGCAAGGAACTTTCCCTTTCTACTAAACCGTTAATCTCAGCCTATGGCTGCTTCCTGGGCGGCGGTGGCGGCTGCAAAATGGAGCTGAAGAGAAGAGAGCCTGCAGCAAGCCCCTCTCGCTGGGCTCGGAAATGCTGCTCATGTGATCTGTGCCGGACCAGATTCTTAAAGGGACCGCAGCACCCAAAAACTGCGGCTGCTGTCTGCAGATAATTTTGGCAACTAAACACTCAGTTAAAGCGTATTCCTGGTGCACCTACTGGGTTTAATGTGTTTATAGTTTCCCCTCTCCCCTAGATTCCCTACAGAGTTCTTCCCATTTCTTCCTTTGCTCAGTCATTTGCTTTACTCTATTAATTAATTAATTAATTAATATTTATATTATGGCAACATCCAAAGGCTCTTGTAAGGATTGGATACCCCTTTGTGCAGGGCACTGTACGAACATAGGCCCCAATCCTGCAAACACTTATGCTTATGAATGGTCTCACTGATTTCAATGGGACTATTCATCGTGGTAACATTAATCATTGGTATTTTTGCAGGATGGGGCCAAAGAAAAGACACAACTCCTACCCTGAAGATGAGCTTTTATTTGCAAATAAATGGCATCCCTCTGCATTTTTTGATATAAATGTGTATTTGGCTTTGTCTGGTTTCTTCGTGTCACATAATGCAAACCATGGTTTAGATCTGTGTTGCTGGCATAAATTAGTTCTTCAGTGCTTCTCCTTTGCTGTTAAATAGACAATGATCCATTTCTTTTCAGTGCTATGATTTCCATACCATGTTTTCTTGTTTGAACTGAATTATGCAGAAGTGGTCTATCTAATCCTGGCTCTTGAATGAAGTGGAGCTACTTCATATAGAGGCCAAAGGCTGCTTGAGTGATGAGCCCTCTGCTGGGCTGTGTGCTGTGATGTACATAGATTGCCCTGGACCTTGTGTAATCATTTACTTCAGCGCAAAGAGAGTGTAAAATGCTGCTAAATCAGAATGGTAGCGTTTTACCCCCAATTTGCACTGGTTAAATGACTCAAAATAGAGGGCAACAGAGAATCAGATTCATAACCTCCTCCAGCCTGGCCTACACACACACACACATCCACACACACATACAAGAACAATTGAAAAATTACTTGGTTCTTATATTTGTAGAAAACCAGCCAATATGTAAATAATGACACAACTGAGCATAGACACCGGCTAATGTACCTACAGTAATGGTCCAGAAAAACAGTATACAATAAATAATGAGATGGCAGGGTCTGGGTCAAGAACATGGGGAATGTTTTAAAATGTTTTAGTAATGCTATTTTTAAAAAGGACACACTGTCCCTATTATTCCCTGCAATTGCATAAATCATTCTCCCTCCCTGCTCCCTCACCTCCAGCGTGCTGAGGGATTGCAGGAATGAAAGGGTGTTGCTTCTGGGAATTCCTGCAATACAGGGGATCATGGCGCAGCGAGTGACTGCACCCCAGCCGTTCTCACATACCTTCCCTGGCCTGCCAACCCCAAAACTACAGAACCCCAGCCATCCTGCAGTTCTTGCATGGAGAGTATCTATGGTCTCTGGTGATGCTGTGGAAGTACTCTTCTTCACTTTGGCAGGTTTGGGGGGAGGTTTCCCCTACACAATGGAGGGCAATATTTGGCCCTCTATTTGGATCTCAGATAAAGGGCTTGCATGTTCACTAAAGCTGCCCATGTGCATGTGTAACCGACCTGGAGTGTATATATGTTACACATACACACAATTTTAATCATTCATTTTTGGATACACAGCATGCATTTTAAGATGTGACCTGAGCCTTTTATTCTTTCCTAAGCATCACTACACACAGTAGACCCTCAGAGTTATGAACACCAGAGTTACGAACTGACCAGCCAACCACACGCCTCATTTGGAATCAGAAGTACACAATCAGGCGGCAGCAGAAACAAAACAAACAAACAAAAAGCAAATCCAGTACAGTACTGTCAAATGTAAACTATTAAAAAAAAGGAAAAACAGGATTTTTCTTCTGCATCGTAAAGTTTCAAAGCTGTATGTCAATGTTCAGTTGTCAACTTTTGAAAGAACCACCATAACGTTTTTTTCAGAGCTACGAACATTTCAGAGTTACAAACAACCTCTATTCCTGAGATGTTTGTAAATCTGAGGTTCTACTGTATTTTATAATTAAAATAATAATAATAACGACCATCTTGGGAAGGAATGGGTCGAAGAAATAAAGATGCTGGGATCTCAGATGGTTTGAATTTGTACACATAAAAATGAATCAGGCTCAAAGCTCTCATGACGTGGGATGGCTGCTGTGGGCAGAGTGCACCCAGCGTTTTTTTTTAAAATGTAAGGCAGACAGTTGGGTCCAGATCCTCAAAAGGATTTGGGCGGCGAACTTCCATTCTAATCTTTATTGTCCTTGGACATTGCTCAATTGGTGAAAAGGGAGGGGAAACAGTTTGTCCATTTACGGTCTCTGCACATTGCAAATCCTAGGATCTGATATTGGCCTCTTGTAGCAGATATGACCATAGTTTCTAGTAAGTAGCTAACTGCCTTGCTACAACTATGTTTTTTGGTGTAAGTACAATTTTGGACACACTTTTGCTAATACAGATACAGGGAGGGTTTGTAGCGCAATCCTACTCTTCAGTTTAAGTGTGCAGAGTGATTCTAAGAAAGGGCAGTAAGGCCAAATCTAAAGGGAACTGGGAGCCATGTTATTCAGACTATTTTGGTAATACAATTTAAAATCAGTTCAAGCTAATTCTGTTTAAACTGTGTTAGATTGGCCAGCATGAACAGGACAAAAGCATGTCTAAATTTAGTTTAGAAGCTGTGTTCTAGCCCAGATTTCTACCTGAGCTAGAACACAGTTTCTAAATTCATTTTTCAACTTCTCCACACTGGCTGACTTGACTAAACTGTGTTTAAAGGAACACTCTTATATGAAAACATATTTTTAGGAAGCACATTTCCTTATGTATTGTCACAGGGTAGCTGGTCCCTTTAAGGGGAATCAGAGCTCAGTCTACATAGAACTGATGTCTTTAAGGAGAATGAGCCAATCTTGGCCCACCTGCCAATTAATTGCCTAGGTAGGTGGTTGGAAACTAATTTTTTTAATGAGCACCTGGAGCTGATAAATGGCTACTACAGTGCAGGTGAAGAATACTCCTACAGTGAGTAAAGCCTTATAAGGAAAGGAACTGCCTAGATAGCTGCAGGAAGCCTCGTTTGTGGGGTGCTATGGGCTGCATGCTATCAGGAGAAGAGCTGCAGAGGGTAGGATGGCCCTGGCTCCAGTGAAGGAATCAGTGTTGAGAGAATGCCTACTATGTAAAGAGTCTAGGGGTATGTCTACACTATGGAATAAGGTCGAATTTATAGAAGTCGGTTTTTTAGAAATCGGTTTTATATATTCGAGTGCGTGTGTCCCCCCACAGAAAATGCTCTAAGTGCATTAAGGGCATTAACTCGGCGGAGTGCTTCCACAGTACCGAGGCTAGCGTCGACTTCCGGAGTGTTGCACTGTGGGTGGCTATCCCACAGTTCCCGCAGTCTCCGCCGCCCATTGGAATTCTGGGTTGAGATCCCAATGCCTGATGGGGCTAAAACATTGTCGCGGGTGGTTCTGGGTACATATCGTCAGGCCCCCCTTCCCTCCCTCCCTCTCTCCGTGAAAAGAAGGGCAGACAATCGTTTTGCGCCTTTTTTCCTGAGTTACCTGTGCAGACGCCATACCATGGCAAGCATGGAACCTGCTCAGGTAACCGTCACCGTATGACTCCTGGGTGCTGGCAGACGCGGTACAGCATTGCTACACAGTAGCAGCAAGCCATTGCCTTCTGGCAGCAGACGGTGCAATATGACTGGTAGCCGTCCTCGTCGTGTCCGAGGTGCTCCTGGCCACGTCGGCTGGGAGCGCCTGGGCAGACATGGGCGCAGGGACTAAATTTGGAGTGATTTGACCAAGTCATTCTCTTTAGTCCTGCAGTCAGTCCTATTGAACCGTCTTATGGTGAGCAGGCAGGCGATACGGATTGCTAGCAGTCATACTGTATCATCTTCTGCCGGGCAGGCAAGAAATGAGGATGGATAGCAGTCATATTGCACCATCTTCTGCCGGGCAGGCAAGAGATGAGGATGGCTAGCAGTCGTACTGTACCATCTTCTGCCGGGCAGCCATGAGATGTGGATGGCATGCAGTCCTTCTGCACCATCTGCTGCCAGCCAAAGATGTAAAAGATAGATGGAGTGGATCAAAACAAGAAATAGACCAGACTTGTTTTGCACTCATTTGCTTCCCCCCCTCCCCTGTCTAGGGGACTCATTCCTCTAGGTCACACTGCAGTCACTCACAGAGAAGGTGCAGCGAGGTAAATCTAGCCATGTATCAATCAGAGGTCAGGCTAACCTCCTTGTTCCAAGAAGAACAATAACTTAGGTGCACCATTTCTTATTGGAACCCTCCGTGAAGTCCTGCCTGAAATACTCCTTGATGTAAAGCCACCCACTTTGTTGATTTTAGCTCCCTGAAGCCAACCCTGTAAGCCGTGTCCTCAGTCGCCCCTCCCTGCGTCAGAGCAACGGCAAACAATCGTGCATCTGAGTTGAGAGTGCTGTCCAGAGCGGTCACAATGGAGCACTCTGGGATATCTCCCAGAGGCCAATACTGTCGAATTATGTCCACAGTACCCCAAATTCGAGCCAGCAAGGCCGATTTAAGCGCTAATCCACTTGTCAGAGGTGGAGTAAGGAAATCGATTTTAAGAGCCCTTTAAGTCGAAATAAAGGGCTTCATCGTGTGGACGGGTGCAGGTTTACATCGATTTAATGCTGCTAAATTCGACCTAAAGTCCTAGTGTAGACCAGGGCTCTGTGTGGGAAAGGGTGCTATTTGATATGGGGTGGGGAGTTACTCGCTCTTTGACTTTTTCTAGGTCTCTGTGTTCCCTTATGTCTCCTACTTTTTGCTTGTCCTTCTCCCTGCCTGAAGACTTTGGATGTGGTCATTAGAAAGACAACCCTTCTTTCCCCCCACCCCAAATCTTTCTTAAATGATGTACCTGATGTGGGACTACCCTGAGACTGAGCTGGAGGCTACCTCCTAGGGAAGAAGATCTTTGTTGTGCAGTCTGTTAATATCTGAGAGCCTCAGAAGTGGGGGAGGGCTTGGTTGACATGTAAAAGCCTTGGCTAAACTTATTGTTAACTGAGTTGGGGGGAAAAACTCTGGTAGAGTATCCACAGTGCTGGAAGGATGTTCGTGTTGGAGGGAAGGGGGATGATGGCCTGTGCCTTTTATACATAATATAATTAATACTTTAGATCAAGACCTGAATCAGCTTAAATGACTGACTCATTACTTTTATACTGTTTACATCTGGTATTTTTCTTCATGAACATGGAAAGTAGACTAGCTGGGATGACTTGTTCGTAGTGCTGCAGACCTTGAAATACTGCCATGTTTGGAAGTTGGTGCTAAAGGGGGATGATTATTTGTTTAAAGAAAACTTCCACTGGAAAAGCTCTCATGATGGAACCCAATGTTTTGTGCTTGTTTGGGTAAAACCAGTCTTCAGCTTCTATACTGATGAATGTGAAACTTTAGATGGTTTCAGGCAGGAAACAAGTTTATTGGTGATAAATTCAATTTCCCAGCAACCCTCCACCACAGCTGACAAATATGTAGTTCTTTAAAGGCTAACTGGCTGCATGTTCAGTTAAACAAAGCTAGGAAGTCCATTTACAATCTGGTGACTGTGGTAATGTTGCACAAACATTGACCAACTTCCTTTGGCTTTATGTTTGTGGCTTAAAAAAACAAATGCCTACATTTTGGGCCAAATTGGACTAGTCAGGTTCTTTAAACTGAATTGACTGGTTTTTGGCCAACAGTAAATGGAGTTCTATGGCCCAGTCCTGTACTCCTTCCTCAGATAAAGCTACTGTTGAAGTCTGACTGTAAACTATACTTTTAAAATTGCCTTGAGAATTAAGTGCCTGGTGCAGGCTGGCTAAACTTTGGCTAGACTTCTGTTGCCATCTAATCAGGCATTAAGTGCTGTGCTTGCCTCTGTGGCTTTGTCTAGGCAATGAAAACTCAAATTTCCCTCTAACATTAGCAGCTTGTGTAGACAGGTTGCTGCTGACATTTAATAAGTCAACTAATCCTGCTCAGAGCAAGTCTAATGTACAATTAAGAAGCATCTCTCATACAGATCAATAGAAAGCGTGTCCATCTTCCCATGTCTCTGAAAAGTAATAAGACTCTCTGCACTTTTTCTAAGTCTCTACTTTTCTTTTACAGGTGTGGTGCAGAAGAATGTTAAAGCAGCAACAGGTAAGCATGCTAAGGAATCGTGATCCTTGAATTGGCGCACACAATGCAGAAAGTATGACATGAGCACTAATCTCAAACTCGGTAAATGCTGGTCCACGAATAACCTGTTACTTTATGTAGGTGCCTTAAGCAAAGGTGGTACGGTTCCAGCCTACGTTGGCAGCACTCATATCAAAGTAGCTGATGTAGATTCTGAAAGAGAAGAGATGCTGAGAACAGAGCTCTGCAAACTGTGTTTCACTAGGTGAAACAAACACAGTGTCAAATATCCCTGTAATCCTGAAGCCTTCTCCAGATTTTACTAAACTGTCAAGCATCTGCAAAAGCTTAATGTAGTCTCCTTATCTTCCTGTCAATTTGTACATATTATTTCAACTTACCTTAAATTATTTATTCTTAAATAAATTGTCATGTCCAGTTTGGGCCTACGTAAAGGAAAAGCAACAGAAATGCTGCTTTTTTCTTTTGTAAAAATTCTGATGGGAACAGGTTGGTTTGTCTTTTTTTGAAAGAAAACATTCCTCTGCAGTTTGTTTGCATCCCAGATTCTGCATTGAAAATTCAAGTGCATGAGAACCTGAAAGTGAAATTAATAACTAGCAAGTGATACTGTGTAGTACAATGTTGCATTCTGGAAGACCAGATGTGAAAAGCAAACAGTAGTGGAAAGTTACATATTTGTCAAACCTTTATTTTTAAAAAATATGGTTTCCAAACTGACAGGATTTTAACTTTTTTCTTCAGTTTCTGTTCTTGTAGTATCAATTTTGTTCTCTAGTAGTTAGTCAAGTTGTTATATCTAATCAGTTGGCCATGGTCACATACTAACTGAACCTGAGATGTTCAGCACCAGCATCTCCTACCATTTGTGCTGAAGGGGTTATCCCCTTCCTATTATGACAATTGCCAATACAGAGTTTAAATTTTGTTTTTTACTGTCTTCAAACAGGTTGTTCAAAAAAGTGTTAATGCAAAGAGCTATGTAATTTGGGGTTAGTAGTTTAAACAGATATGGAGACCCCAAATCAGGCACGCTGTAGTACAGGCTCACCTGTCTGCAGGTATTTTCAGATGTTTGTTCAGCAGGTCACACAGCAGCTTGGAATAGTCCTTGTTCTCCTGGTCTCCTATCTTGCCAATGCTGTAGAGAAAGCACGTGGCGCAGGGGTCTTTAGAGCCATGGAAGGACAGCAGCTGATCAGAGATCTGTAGTGTTAGATTGCTTTTCTTTGCGATTGTGGGGGAGATTTTCAAAGGCAAATTAACTGTCAATGGGATTTAGGCACTCAAGTGTATTGCAATACAAACTGCCATTATGTTTGTGCCTTGGAATTTTCCCCTTGTATACTCGCTCTTCACCCTAGCTTGTTGTTACTTGTATTGAATGCACTGAAGAAGGTGAGGAGTTGCTACCCCTTGCCCTGTAACCTCAAGTGCCTTGCTGCTGTGGTTCCTCTGCCTGGGTCACCCACCCTCAGCAACAAGGATGTACTTCTATATAGTGGGCAACCCTGGTCCAATGCTTTGGATCCTGGTGCCTGCCTGCAATCTCTCAGACTACCACTGGCTTCTACCAGCCTTGGTTAACAACTGGTATGGTGATTCCACACACTCATAGCCCTGAATTTTCCCAAAAACCTGTTTTGATTGTTCCAGGACTGGATATATCAGAGGGATATTAAGGTTTGCTGCCCTTTTAAGGAGTCAGTATCCAATAGCTAGCTACTTTAACTGGAGTTACCAAACTGTTCAGTTTAAATATCACACTTTTTTGATTAAAAACAAAATGAGTTTCATCACACAGATATGACTTTAAATGAATTCAAATGAGTTAGAAATGGTTACCTGCAAATAAAAGTGAAACCACCCATCTAAAATGTAATCTAGCAAGTTTTGGTTCAAGGCTTTAAGATGGCCTTACTCACCCCCAGTTTTCCATTAAGAGGGGGACTGACTCTTCCTTGGTCAGGATCTTGCCCAGATGCCCAAGGGGTTTAGGTGAAATAACTTGGGGTTCTCTATAGTCTAAGGAATCCTCGAAGTGGATTATTCTGAAGGGTTTCCTGCTCCTCCCCTCCCCCTGCAAGTAAAGCTCATTTGAACTGTGAGGTAGGTGACAGAGCATGGAGCTTCCTTCACCACCAGAGTTCTCATTTCCCCCACTTGATGACAGGAAACAAAATAACTTGTCAGCAATCTCCTCCCTCTGCTATCTTGAGGGCCCTGTTTACTAATTATATGTAAATTGAGGTAAAATTACTTTGGTTAGGATAGGCTTGTTTTAACAGCTTTTGCCTACCTCGGCAGGGCTGTCTGGTTTTGACCATATGCTAATGACATCATACGGGGGACTTTATTACTTTACATAAATATTGCTACATCTATTTCACCATGATATTAGTGACAAGTAAATCTAGTTTTCAAATGATTCCTCACAAAGTGTATGTACTTTGTACAAAGGTTACAATAGTGTGTAGGGTGTGACTACATGGGGTGCTTATGATGTTGCACTCCCTATGTTTATGGAAATATGCTTATGAGTGAATGTAATGTAACTCAAATATGCTTTATACAAAAGGTCTCTTGTAAGATATCCTTACAAAGCTTAGCTACTGAGTGTGTTCATCCTATTTGTATGTATCATTCTTGTATCTAAAACTAGAAATATGAAAAAAGAAAAGGAGGACTTGTGGCACCTTAGAGACTAACCAATTTATTAGAGCATAAGCTTTCGTGAGCTACAGCTCACTTCCTCAGATGCATATCGTGGAAACTGCAGCAGGCTTTATATATACACAGAGAATATGAAACAATACCTATTCCCACCCCACTGTCCTGCTGGTAATAGCTTATCTAAAGTGATTTCCAGCACAAATCCAGGTTTTCTCACCCTCCACCCCCCCACACAAATTCACTCTCCTGCTGGTGATCACCAGCTATCTATCTATCTACCAGCTGCTATCACCAGCAGGAGAGTGAATTTGTGTGGGGGGGTGGAGGGTGAGAAAACCTGGATTTGTGCTGGAAATCACTTTAGATAAGCTATTACCAGCAGGACAGTGGGGTGGGAATAGGTATTGTTTCATATTCTCTGTGTATATATAAAGCCTGCTGCAGTTTCCACGATATGCATCTGAGGAAGTGAGCTGTAGCTCACGAAAGCTTATGCTCTAATAAATTGGTTAGTCTCTAAGGTGCCACAAGTCCTCCTTTTCTTTTTGCGAATACAGACTAACACGGCTGCTACTCTGAAACTAGAAATATGAAGTATCACTCTGAGGTCCTATTGTAATCATGCAAAGTGTGGGCCATTAATGGTTTAGAATCTTGATGGCTCCCAGTGACTAGTACAATTGGTTGTAAATGGCTCTGTTTATCTGCAATCCTTCCTGCATTAGTTCCTGTGAGTCAGACCAGGAAGAATGGAGGCTAGGATCTCACAGTATGTCTGACCATGTCACCTGGTACTGGAATCCATCTTAAACCTGGTGCTTCCCCATTTAGAAGGAGGGGTGGGGACCCAGAGAGACAAGATTCCCACCTTTTGCCAAAGCTATAAAAGGAGGTGGAACAGAACAAAGGAGGATGCCAGTCATGAGAAATCCCCTAGTTACCACCTGAGCTGGAACTAACGGACTGTACCAGGGGAAAGGATTGGGCCCAGACTAGGAAGGAGTCTAGTCTGCGAAAGAAGCTTATTGGAACATCTGAGGGTGAGATTAACTGTATTCTGTTTCTTAATGTATTAGGCTTAGACTTGCTAAGTGTTTTTTTGCTTGGTAACTTATTTTGTTCTGTCATTACTTGAAACCACTTAAATCCTACTTTTTATACTTAACAAAGGTGATTTTTATTAACCCAGAGTAAGTGATTGATACCTGGGGGAGCAAACAGCTGTGTATCTCTGTTATAGAGGGTGGACCATTTGAGTTTCTGTATAAAGCCTATACAGGGTTAACTGATTTATTTGGGATTTGGATCCCATTGGGAGCTGGGTGTCTGGGTGCTGGAGACAGGAGTACTTGCTCAGCTGTTTTCAGTTAAGTCTGCAGCTTTGGGGGTGTGGTTCCGACCTGGGTCTGTGTTGCAGCAGGCTAGTGTGTCTGGCTCAACAAGACAGGGTTCTGGAGTCCTAAGCTGGCAAAAAAAAAAAAAAAAAAAAAAAAGGCTTAGAGGTAATTTCAGCACATCAGGTGACAGTCCCACGGATGTGTCTGTGCCCAAACCCATCACAGTGCTTTTGGACACACTTGTGCCATACAAAACTTCTAAAGATAGTGCTGCTAATCACCCAACTAGACAGTTATTAATAAGCCAGGGATGCTTCTAGCATGTAGCATTTGGGCTGGGTGATGCTACCTTCATTACTCCCTCTATTGTAGAACTGTTTTCTTAGAAAGTACGACACTAAGATTGTGGGGTGCATTGCAGCAGCTGTTGTCCTTGTGAGTATTAAGTTATAGGAGGTAGCATAGTTCCCTTGCTCTCCTGCCCCACATATGGGGCATCTCTTCCTCTGCACCCACATAACTCTGCCTAAAGAATATACAACTTGGTGGGGTGGATTTTGATTACATGTAAGAATAATCAGGATTAGTTTCCTAATAGAGGGAAATGGGTGGCACTAAACTCGGCCATTTGTTGCCTCCAAGGAGCAGGTGTCCATTAGACCAGCCATGAAAATAACCCCTTGGTAAAAAGAATTGGGGAAGGAGGGAGAGTGCCAGTTATTTACACACACGCCGATTATAGCATCAGTATAGTGGGAGGTTTGTAAGGGGGAATTAGCCAAAATGATCTTAAGTGTTTAAATATAAAAAGGAGCTGAGCGGCTACAAACCCAATGAGCAGCCATCCCTTGTGCACATGTGAGATGCTATTGGAGAACTATTGTCAAACGGGGGTGCTTAGAGAGGCAGGCCAACAATGCTTATATTAGCACTTAAATTCACACTTTCATTTTACTCAGATGACAGTCACTCCTGTGCAGAGAGGCAACACAAAGCTAGTGTACCACTTAAGCCCTCAGAATAGGGTTTAAATCCTATTTAAGTGGTATGGAGGCATGTCTGCCATCTACAGTGGGATGAATTTCAGGAGGGATTTTCAAAAATGCTTTGTGTTGGTTGTCAACTTTGCTCCCATTGAACTTAATGGGAGCAGTGCCAGACCAATACTAAGTACCTCTGAAAATCCCACCTGGAAACTTGAGCACTGAAGTGTGGGCTGTGGATGTCACTTGTGAAAAGGACTCCTGGAGCATTAGGGTGCTGATAACCCTCTCTCAAGAGACATGGAAATCCCTGTGTCAAGGCCTCCATTTTATTCTTAAACTTTGCCTCTGAAACACAGAGGGCACAGACTCCCTTCTCATTTCCCCCCCCCCCCCCATGATGTCAACAGCAGCAGACTATGAAGTGAAGCATGTGGAATGATAGGGTTAATTGATTTACACCCTCCCCTACTAAAATAAAATTAGTGCACATCACTTCAGACTAGAATACACCATTCTAAAGACTTTGCTGCTGGGGGAAGCTGCAAAATGTTGTGACATACACACATTGGAACTGTTCTCAAGAAGTCACTAAGGGCTAGATTTCAAAAGGCATTTGGGTACCTAATAATGCAGTTAGGCATTTAATGTGATTTTTCTAAAGTGTCCAGGGCCCAGATCCACAAACTTATTTTGGTCTCTAACCTGCATTGAAATCCATGGAATTTCAGTGCATAAGTAAGTTTGAAGCTCTGGGTGTAGGTGCCTACTTCTATGTCCCCTGACCTGCAGTCTATTTCTGCGTCAAATTCAAATACCTCATCTTGCCTTTAAAGATGCTGCTCCTGCCTACATCTCAACCCTTGTTTCTGCCATTATGTGGGGAATTGGATTGCTATCCTGAAAAGCTTCTGCAAGTGCATCATTCACTTAACAGGCACAGAGAGCTAAAACTTTGTTGTTCTTATAAAATAAAGATGCTCATTAAAAAGAGTAAGGAAACAGTAAGAGTTCAGTTACATATGTTCCTTATTTCCTATTTTTTATACACTCAAACTCCCACTCATTTGCTTTTAAAATCAGCACATAGAGGAATTGACCTGAGAATATTTATCCGCTTTACACACTTGTCTTTTTTGATTCTGCAATCAAACTGATAAAACTGCTAAGGAAGGGAAGATGCCCAGAATTTATCTTTTGGCTGTAAAATTGAAAGCTTAATTATGGCCAATTCTATGCCAACTTTGTTAATTTTTTCATTTCTGATCATAATACCAGAAACATCAAGGTTGTTTCTCTAGCATGTCTGTGCAAGAACAATAGCTCCCCATGAGCAAAGAGTTAACAGGTGATCTTTTCCTATCCCCTTGCACAGGAGCTCAATAGAAGTGTGGCTGCTTGGGAGACTGGGGAGTAAAAGGTCAGGAGGGTGATCAAGTTCCATGCACAGGGCTCCTGGGGTAGCTTGAAACTCAGCCTGGAAGTTGTTCTGTTTTGTAATTTAACTTTTTTTTTTTCTTATGAATATCTCATGAGGTAGAGAGTCTGACTGACTGCATGTTGTTCAACTGAGTCATTCTGCCAATTCATAGTAGCGGAGTCAATAGTATGCCCTGACACTATTGACTTGAAAGGATGTCTCCCCACCCCATAAATTAATTTATTAAAATTTAGTAGACAAAGAACCACTGCATAAATAAAAATCTGGTGCAATCTTCTTTCCAACATATTTTACAGAAAAAAGTTCTTAAATTTTGAAACAGATGGGGGGTGTTTCAAGATTTTAAAAGTCCTGCAACTGATTTAAAGGACAAAAAGTTCTAATGGTGAAAAAATACATGCATTATAATTAAAGAAATGCAATTAAATTGTTCTGTTTCTCAGTCTCTTTGTAATTAGAGTTCATGCTTGAAGTATCACAACCAGTCAATTACTGTGCACAAAAATAAGAATAGAGAAAGTACACAACTATTCAAAGCTTAAGAGAACTAGACACCGTGCAGGTTTTCAGGACACAACCTGAATGAGTATCTCATATACAATTAATATCAGCAATCACATTGCAAGTTTTAAGGATACAAATTCTCATTCTATTTAATGGACTTCTAGCTAGAGTGGTGGGAAAGAGAATCTGCAGAGAAAACATTACAAGAGTGACCATGCTGTGTGCTCTGGTTTAAGCAGTAGGAATGGAGAAGAAAAGACTGGCTTTAGTGGTGATAAAGGGAAAGTGGCAGGACTTACCAAAAGCCTGAATGTGGAAGAAAGATAGGAGAACTTGAAAATTATACTGACGTCATGACCACAGGAGATGGAGAGAAAAGTGTTCTCAATTGTAAGAGAAAAGGACAAGGTCTGGGAGGAAAATATAGGTAGTCTGGGATATAGTGAGCAAATTCCCAGTGTAATGTCATTGCCTTGCCTGGCTTTACACCTGGCATGAATTTGGCTCATTGAATGGACTCAACTGTGCCTATCAGAGAGTGAAGTTAATATAGTATTTCCAACGGTACTGTGGTAGCAAGACATGAGGTTGGCTTGTTCAACTGATTTTGAAAAGAACTGATTCTTAGAAAGGAAGGCGAGACTAGTGGAAAATGAGCTACAGGTAGGAATTAGTCCATCACAGCAGAAGGTCCCACACCTGGTGACGATAGGTAATCTAATCATCATTACAAAAGTAGTGTTAGAATGCTCAATTTCAATGACTAGTCTCAAAATCCCGGTCAAGAACGTCTCAAACACACTACTACAATAGGTGGTGTAGCATTATCTAACCCTAATTATACCGACAGCATTCCAAGGGAATCCTTTCTTCTATTGTTTGAAGATAGCTTCCTAGAATGGAATAGCAAATCCAGTTTTCTAAAATGCTCCTCTGCTAATGAGAAGGTGGTACAGTACTGGACCAAGCTGTGTGGTGGTCATGAAAGCTGCTGCTGCTTTAGGGACTGGAGAGGGTAGAGCATGTTTTAAAATTGTATTCAATAAAGATTAAATTTATGGAAATGTTTTAGACCTTTCACTTGCATACTAATAGGGAGGATAGTGCCACCAACTAGTTTGGAGTGATGAATACAGTCTACTCGGACCTGAAAAAGTTGAGAATGTCACCAACCAATTTTGTAGCCATTTCTTTAAATTCAATAAACAGGCAACTTTTGCCTTGCTTTTCATATAAACTTCTCTAACTGTCTTTCAGTCAACATCTGCTGCAATTCCCAGCAGCTTTTTGGTGTTAGTGAAGAAAACAGATCCTTGCAAAAGCTCTTGGGAGCAATAGCTGTTTAAAAGTGCTGTTTTAGTACCTTGATGTTGGTACTGCAGTCATGGATCTTTGTCAGCTAAAAAGTCCCCTTTGGTTTGGTAATGAGGCAAGCAGAGTGTAGTTTGGTACTGGGTACTCCCATCACTTCTAATAGGACATAACCAGAAAGCTTGTAATGGGACACACTATGCTCTTTTTTTTTTTTACCTTCATTAAAACTCAAACAATGATTGCCTTTGATGACTTGTACTTACTATCTAGCAGGTCAGCTTTGGTCAGAGGCAGCAAGAATGTAGATGCTAGTGTCTCCTTTTTTCTGTTACTGCTTGATGGTGCTTCCAAAGAAGTTGTGTTTATGCAAGAATCTTGCATAATTACCAAGGGTTTGGCGGATTCTCCATCCCTGGCAGTTTTAAAATCAAGGTTGGATTTCTTTTTTTAAAAAGAGATGCCCTAGTTGGAAAGGAATTATTTTGGGAAAGTTCTAGCACTTTGGTTATATGGGAGGTCATACTAGATCAGAGGTGGGCAAACTGTGGCCCGCAGGACCATCCTGCCCGGCCCCTGAGCTCCTGGCCCAGGAGGCTGTCCCCCCCCCGCACTTCCCCACAGCCACGCCACCGCACGGCACAATGCTCTGGGCGGTGGGGCTGCAGATCCCGGCCTGACCCGGTGCTCTGTGCTGCATGGCACGGCTGCCTGTCCTGGTGCAGCCGCGCTGCCAGCCAGCGGTGCTCCAGGCAGCGCGGTAACAGGGAGCAGGGCGGGTTGGATAGAGGGCAGGAGAGTTCGGGGGGATGGTCAGGGCCGTGGATAGGGGTCGGGGTGGTCAGAGGGCTGGGAACGGGTGTTGAATGGGGGCAGTCAGGGGCATGGGGCAGTCAGGGAGAAGGGGTGGTTGGATGTGGCAGGGGTCCCGGGGAGGGGGGCCCAGGGACAGTCAGCGGACCAAGAGCAGGGGCAGGGATCCGGGGGGGGGGGGTTGGATGGGGCAGGAGTCCCGGTGGGGGCTGTCAGGGGGCAAGGAGTGGGGGGATTGGATAGGGGGTGGGGGCCGGGCTATGCTGGGCTGTTTGGGGAGGCACAGCCTCCCCTAACCGGCCCTCCATACAATTTCAGAAACCTGATGAGGCCCTCAGGCCAAAAAGTTTGCCCGCCCCTGCACTAGATAATCAGAGTGGTCCCTTCTGGCCTTGCAGTCTTAAGAATCTATGCAAAGCAGAAGCTTGATGGACTGTGTTATTTGATACTAATAACAATGGTTAAAAACTTGAGCAGGTCAGATAAACAGACATATCTGAATAATTGAGACATTGCCCAACTTCACAGCAAATATTATTTACCATGAATTCAAACATCTGTAGTAAAAACGTACACAGCACTGATTCTAACCATAAAACTTCCAATCAGGTGCTGTAAGCATGTACTTCACCTCTATTCCTCTCCCCTGCAGCAGCTACCTGTGCTTCAACCATCAGTCCTTACCCAACCAATTGTGTGGAAATGCAAGAGAATCCGTATAACCCTGACCTCGGATTCCTAAACACTGCTGCTTCACATGGAAGCACCTAAGGTGGAGGTTGGCAGTACTGCATTGTACAGCAGGCAGTTCCTTTTCCACATTGAAAATAGTTTGGTTTTTCTAAGTATTCAGTATAAAGAAGAGCTGCTTCTGGAAAGAGGAGCATGTTTATACATAAAGCAGTTTTGCATTACTATTTCAGTCGTAAGGAGAGTGGTCACTTTAGATAAGCTATTACCAGCAGGAGAGTGGGTTTGTGGGGGCGGGGCGGGGGTGAGAAAACCTGGATTTGTGCTGGAAATGGCCCAACTTGATCATCATACACATTGTAAGGAGAGTGATCACTTTAGATAAGCGATTGCCAGCAGGAGAGTGGGGTGGGGGGAGGTATTTTTTCATGCTTTGTATGTATAAAAGATCTTCTACACTTTCCACAGTATGCATCCGATGAAGTGAGCTGTAGCTCACGAAAGCTTATGCTCAAATAAATTGGTTAGTCTCTAAGGTGCCACAAGTACTCCTTTTCTAGTTGTGTTTGAATAACACTTCTTCTCCCTCACCATCCAGTTTCTGCTTCCATCGGCCTTCATACCACATTTGTGATCCGAGTAGGTGGCTATGGAAAGCCACGTCTCAGTATGAGGCCCTGGCTGAGATATTAAAGTTGGTGGTTCTTTAAACGTGACCTCCCATGTAGAGCAGTGCAAACTCTACCAGAGACTTGGGTCCTGAAACTCAGGCTGGCTTCTTTCTTTCTTGTACATTAATCACCAGAAATAAAGATACTAGAGGCCATGGTTTAGTACCTCATTGACACCTCTGCAAAATCCATCACCTTTTAGTGTGGTTGCACATGAGAAATGGAAATCAGAATATGAAGGCAATAGGGTTGCACTTGTGTAATTGAGTTGCAACATTTGACTTGAAGTATCTTAGTGCTGGGATGTGTGAGAAGGAGAGCTCAGTTTGACTTGAAGTCCAAGTTGAGTTTGCTGGGCTGTTAGTTGGAAAAATGACTGAACTTAGGAAATCTCACATGGAGTCACACACACTGAGTATTAGCCCCATGATTCCATTGTTACAAAGTCACTTTTCAGGGAAAAGCTAAACTTTAATCCGAAAGCTGACATTTAACATGGTTTAATTGCCTATTTATATTTAGATCATATTTCTTGTTTCCCCATCTTTTTTTGACATTACTGAAATCAGCATCTTACCCCTCTTCCAAATCAGGACATTATTCAAGTAGGTGTTTTATATTGCTTTTTCAGTTGACATTTACATGCTAGTTCTTAGTCCCAAACTAAATTTTCTTTAATTCTTAGTCTCAAACTAAATCCGTTTGTGTTATAAAAATGTGAAAAGGATGTTTGCATGTTCTAAGAAACATTAGATGCTGTTTTTCCTGCTCAGTTAACTGAAAAATGGTTTCTCTTTAAAACTTTAGATTTGCCATGGACTTAATCCTAGAAAGTGGAGAAATGCTTCTGAAAATATTGGCTTAAATCTAGCCCTGATGTACAACAGGTTCAGCTCCATGTTTGCACCCACTTACACCACAACTGATTTTGGTCTTTTTGGTTTAGAAATAATAGATGTGTTTTGAAAATATTGCTGGAAAAGTCACATTCAGAAAGCACATTGATACATTCAGAAAATTGCAGTGAGTATGCACCTGGAACTTCACACAGTGGACTGTCAGATGTGAATAATTCTTATCAAGCCAAGATGAGAATCTAGCCCATGGAAACATATTACATTTATTTCAATTGTCATCCTATACACATGGAAAGATTCACATAAAGACACTGGGCCAAATCCAGAATTAGTAGGGATAATTCTGTTGACTTCAACAGTGGCATATAAGTTGATTTGATTTACACATTGGAGTCCATTTATTTGAATTTGCAGACAGTCAATTTTTGTTGATTAAAAACAAATTCAATGCAAAATTTCAGGTCAGTGCAACATAATGGTTGAGCATTTAATGCCAAAAGATCAGGAAAGTTCATGGCAGAATTGGGACTACAAACCAGATCTCAGGACTTCATATGCAGTATGTATATTGGTTGTAGAAAAACCACATTAAAAGGGAACTTGAACACAAAGTCAGGAAGTTGTTATGGTTTCCACATCAAGTGAATTATTCTCTTTTCTTATGAGTCATCTTAAATGTTATACACAGGCTGTTCAGGCCTGGAATTATTTTAGGGGTGTGTGTGTGTTTGCACACGCAAATAGAAGGTTCTAAATACAGTTAAATTTTTCAGGAATTCAGTGAAGTAACAATAGATGTATTTCCAGGTGTTCTTTTCTGGATTAAGACCTTAGCATATACTATATTGTGCCTAGATTATAAATACAGTAATTATTTGAACCTTTTCTGCTTACCTGTGCAGGTTTACCCAATGCTTTTGGTAGTTGATGGGTGAGCTCTTCTATCAAGCAATTTGGCACTTTATTCTTGCTCACATTTGTGTTAATAATGAATTTAGGCATCTTTTGATTACAAGAGAGCCTTTTTCTAGCCTTTGTTAAAATCCTCACTGAAACTACTACTCCCTGTGCTGTTTCACAGTATACCTGTTATACTGCTCGCTCTCCTATAAAAAGCCCCACAAATGCATAATAATTAATTAGGATCTCCTGATAGTCAGCAGTTCCTGCCCCACCACCCACTCAGGCTCACCTGTTGGGGTTAGTAGAGAGGAAGGAGGCTGGCTAAGCCACCTGCTGGCCTTAATGTTAATGCAAGTAGGAACTGTAAATATATTACAGTGGGGAAAATGTGTATTTTTCACTCATAACAAACAAAAACAGATTTTGTTTAATGTTTAAACAATAATTCATTTTTGGATACAGGCCAATCATGAAAAATATTTAAAAAGTGAATGTTTCAGAAAGTTACAAGTATATAAGAATAGGGGGTTATAATGAGAACTGTTTTGCAATGTTAAGTATAACAACAAATGTAGAAACTTTCCATAACTGTGTGTTCTGGGAGCACTTTACATGGAATAGAATACGAGAAAATAGCAAATGCTCCTTATGTTATGTGGGCCTGGCCTAAAGTCAGTGGAAAGACTCCTATTAACATCAATGGATTTTAAATCAGGTTTTATAACTTCCTCTTTCACCAGTACTACATTTGCGAAGCTTAAAGAAAAGGACTAGTCTCTGAGTTCTTGTTCTTCATGCTGTATGCTACAAGTGGTCCCACTGTAGTCAACAGGATGAGAAATCAATGTGAATACTCATAGTGTAAGGTACTACACAGCACTGTATGGGTGGAAAAATTGGGCCAGTGTGACTTTTGTCCCTAACAAGGGTTGCTGTCCACTTGAATGTTCACCAGTAAGGTTATTGAGGGGGATAGGGTATGTGGGCAGGAGGGCATTTGAGGTGAAGTGTGTGTGGTTAGGATACAAGGCAGGTTTTGGGGTCCCAATAGGAGAAAAATTGAATTAATTATTTTCTGAGGAGAAATAATAAGAGTAATGGTGGATCTAGGCCCCTGTAACCCCTCTGGGCACAAAGGGCCCCCCATTGCCTTCAGTCAGGGCATAGGGCCTGGAAAAGCCAGCTGTGTGGGGGGGAGGGGGGGGGAAGCATACAGCTCTAGTTTCTCCTTATCCCACAGTTTCCTGACTGCTGGCACCCAAAAGGTTCCTCCTACAAGACCAGTGGTGCTTGGTGCCTGCTGGGAGTCTTTGTGTTGGAGATCAGGAAATTGGCATGGTCTGCAGAAAGCTGGGAGGAGACTGTCTGAAAGGGGGTGGTGTTAGGGCTGCTGTTCTTGGAGCTCCTGTGTGTTCTGCACTAGCAGAGAGTGTAGCTTGTGGATTCAGCAGCCTGTGACGTTGCTCATAACGAAAGACCACAGGCTCGGTTTGGTGGCGAAGGCTCAGCCAGGTTTGTTTTCGACAAGGCACAGTCCTAGTGCCCGGCTCAGTGGTTACAGGGTATTAACACATGTATGCCTGCAACAAGGTATTAGCTCACTCAACATGATATCATCCCCTAGGCCAATACAAAGATGCCCCTCCGTCCACTCTCCTTTCATATATTGATACAAACAAGTTATGTATTCCATTCCATATGTTAGCTACCCTCCTTGTATCTGCTAGTTCAATCCTCATCTATTATCCTGTCATTTCTTTCTTATTTTACTAGGGATCTGTGTGTTCCTGTACTCTCTAGGAATTTGTTGATGTGGTTACTTGAGAGTTCAGGGTGCAGTGTACCATCCATTCAGGTCAGGAATGTGCTTACTGGGGTAGCTGATACCTAGTGTGTTAGTATTCTGCCAAGGCCTACTTTGGTTCATACTTTTAGCTATCCCTAGGGCTCCAGCAAGGCCTACATTGGGGACCCTAGGCTGAGGCAAGGGAAAGAGGACTGGGATGGGGAGGGGACAGAATGCAGCACTGGTGAACAGTCAAGCTGCTTCCTGAGGGGAGGCAATTAGTGATCTCCTTCCTGGACTGAGGCTCCGCTTTGGGAGGAAAAACCCCCACCATGGTCCACCTGGCAAGAGAGTGACTCTCCTGTTGTGCCATTTTTAACTGAGCCAGAGAGAGACATCCCTCCAGGCCGCCTGGCCTGTGGCAAAGGAAAAGGTGGGATTAAGGAAGCACCAGTGAAATGTCGAACTGTCACCTGAGGGGTGGTCATTAATTCCTCCTCCCACTCCTGGGATGAAGGACCTGCTTGTGGAAAGAGACCCTGCTCTCCTCCTTCCACCATGGGCTGTCTAGAACTGAGCTAGACAACCGCCCCCACCCCCCATGCACTTCCAGGCTGCTGGGACTGAGGAGAGGGAAATGGTGTGGGGGGAAAGGTAGCATGAGAAAAATCAATGACTTTCCATCTCATCTGGAGCAGCTAGTGACCTCTCCCAGAGCAGAGAAGTGCTGCCCCCCACAAGGGTGCCCTCCAAGTCACCACTGGTGAGCAGGGCCCCCCACATCTCAATATCCCCTCAGTCTCTTCTCTGCTATTAATTGTGAGAAGATCCCTTACCTAGTCACACCTGAGGCGTTGGGGCCTAGTTGGGTGGCTGAGGGGACAGTGAGAAGATCGCCCTCTCCTGTCCTCTCTGAGGAGCCAGATCCCCTGAGAGACAGCATTACAGGGCCCAGTCCTGAGCACACTGCCTTATCTTCAGGGATGCTGCAAGATGCCATGAGGCTGGATCAGATAGCTGGAGAGACTCTCACAATTGGGTTACATTTCAGGTAAGTGACCTGCTCAGTGGGGGGGTGGGCCTATGCCCCAGGTGGCAGTGGATTGCCTGAAGTGTTCCAGGAGCCATTCCGTATCAGGGTAGTCAGTCTCATGGGGCATTCCCAGTCTTCAGAATAATAGAAATTTCAAGTAAATGTATACCAGAATCTCTCTACCAATAGCTCTGTATATACCTGGCTATGTGAGTTGTGATCTTTTCACCTGTCACAAGTTAAGCATAATTCGGGAGACTCTTTGGAGGTCTAAGGAACACTTAGATGCTGTGGAAAGTAGTACTGACGGTTCAGTAAGAGGCACTTTGCTCTCTGAACTGGAACTGAACCAATCCTCCAGGTTGTAACTTCAGAGTAACTGCATAGTACCTACCTAAATGACCCCAGCAATTTTAGTTGGATATGTTATTCCTCAATTCCTCTCCTAAAGTGTTCCTTTGTGTTCTCAGACTAGGAAGAAAAAGATGTTGGAGGGACTACTTCAAAGATAGCCTTTATCACAAATGTTGTTGTCTGATAAGCGAATACAGTTCTCGTATAGTTTGTATGCCCATACCTAATTAGCTGTATCCATTCATCCTGAAGTGTAATAGATTGTTGCTGGCACCCAGTGCCAGAGGCGAACAACAGCAGGGGTTCGTTACCCGGTATGCGTCACTCAATAATCACAACGGGGTGGAGAAGCAGAAAAGTTTATTTGCAGCTGCAAACAAGGTACAGGGAGAATAGAATCTCAAATCCTGCACACCAAGCAGGAAGTTACACAGGCTTTTATACATCCTTTCTTCAGCATACTTATCCAATAGCAAGCTGCCCTAAGTATCCATATAGCCAGCCAATCCAGTTACCAGCTAGTTCCCTTGTTCTCTGTACCATCTGTTAAACCATACATAAAGCTGCTTTATTCAGCATTGTTCTTCCATATCTGCCCTGTTTGGCCTTGTTTAGTTTCAGGCAGTCTGACTCTGCAACATATTGTTGCAGATCCTCAGCATAACTGCTGCGAGTGCCTCCAGGCCGGGGGGCCAAAGACACTTGGGCCTAGTATACATAACTGCTGCGAGTGCCTTCAGGTGAGGGGGGGGCCAAGGTACTTGGGCCTAGTGTGAGGGGGCTTCATCGACACTCGTGGTCTTCCATCCCCTCGAGTTACCTAGTGGCCATGCCCAGTGTCCCCAACAAGATGATGCAATTGGCTGCTTATGTTGGAGCCACAAGAGAATTTGTCAAAGTAATGGGCTGGGTTGGTGTTATTTACAAGGATGTACGTGGGAGGCCACTTTTCATTTTCAAATGAAAATAAATGAACCTAGCATTTTTAAGGGTAGATCTGCAGCTTGTCTAATAGTCAGAGCACACAACGAACTTTGTCCAAGTCAGGTTTTTGGATGACTTGGGCTGCTGCACGATAAGGTTTTCCTATTCTGAGAATTGCTGTGGTTTATCGCAGGTCATATCAGAGGTGGCTGCATTTCAGTGGTGGATGGGAATGAGTATGTGTGTAACTCTTTAAAATCCTTTGAGTTGAAAGGCATAATACAAATGTACTATTACTACAATTAAGGGAAGGCAGGACTGTACATTTAGTGTGTGGTGACATGCACTCCTAAGACCACCTACATTTTTACCAGACCTGAAGCTGGAAAGTTTTGCTTTATCCACCTCTGCTTTCTGCCCAATCACCTGGCTTGATTCAGGTCTCTGGGAGTTGAGAGGGAGGCAAGGTCTTAAGATCTATCATCCAAGAGTTCAACAAAATCTTCACACTGGGATGGAGAAGAGAGGATACTTGTGTGCTCAGTAGAGTAGAGGAAAAAGCCTCTATTCAGTTTTCAGGGGTAGTAAGTGATTAAGTCGTAGTCTTTGTCCTTCTAATCCCTTGGCTGTGGGTGTTTATGGTGTCTCCTTCTGACTCTTTGGTATTGCAAACAGTAAGTATTTTCTTTCTAAGGCCCAGAGTTCACACTGTATTTTTTTGCTAGTAGCTACTGAGTATACTTGTTGCTTTCTAGTGCTCCCTGTAAGATACCCCAGAACAGGCAGGGCTTGGAATATTGCCCAGACTAAATTTTAAATATAATAGAGGTAGCTAAAAGAGCTTAAAGTGAGCAGATGGAAATGGAGAGGTTGTTCTCCTTTTCCTTCCCTTCCTTTACCTTTCTGTTCTGCCCTTTTTGTCTGTTCTTTCCTTATTTTTTCAGGGTGGGGAAGAAAAGAAATCAATAAAATGTAAATAAAAGGGTGGATCAACCTTTGGTTAGTAGGTGTCTAGTAAATTAGAAGCAACATTCCCCAACTGCTGGAAGAAAGAAAGAGCTTGCTTACAGCCCTGCCTAAACACAGCTGTTGCACCAGTTTAGTTTAAATGTATTTACTTAAACTGGTGCAAACTCCTTAATTCAATTCACAACTGGCTTCTGATTTTTTAACTTGAAGTGGATTCTCTCACCTCTCAAAAAATCAGAAGAGACAATACTGCTGTATACTTGGGGTCTAATCCTGTAGCCTATATTCATGAGTAGTCTTTACTCATATGTTACTACCACTGAAATCAATGGGAAATCTCACATGAATGGCTACTTGTATAAATAAGGCCTGCAGGAGCAGACTCTTTGTCTCAAAAACATTAAAAGAGGCCAAACAAACAAAAACCCAAGAGAGATGCTTTGTCCATACTGGCAATAAACCAGTGCTGACTGAAATAGCAGTTTATTATATTGATAGGTCCACTTGATTTTTTTCTTCTTTCATGAATTGTTGAAGGAAGACGATGTGATCATCTAGTTCTGAGTCATAAATTCTACTGTATACAGTTTGAGATGGTTTGGAAAGATGAAGACAATACTTCCACCCAGTTTTATAATCTAAGTTTCTACTTGATTCAATAAACCATTTTACAAACCATTAGGGCCAATAAACCATTTTACTTGGTTCAATAAACAGCCATTTACAAACTATTTATATAAAAACAATCCTCTAACAAACTTTCACCTCTCAGAAAACATCTGGTGTAATTCTCAGAAGTCTTGTGTACTAAGAAAGCAGATCCTTAAATACAAGATCTTTTCAAGCATTCTTAAAACTACAATACCCACCTGGGGAAGTGAGGAAACAGACTGACAGAGTGAGACGGGTACCCAGAAATCGCCTACTACAGGACAGGCCCAACAAGGAAAATAACAGAACACTACTGGCCATCACGTACAGCCCCCAGCTAAAACCTCTCCAGCACGTTGTCACCGACCTACAACCTATCCTGGAAAATGATCCCTCACTTTCACAGACCTTGGGAGGCAGGCCAGTCCTCGCTTACAGGCAGCCCCCCAACCTGAAGCAAATACTCACCAGCAACCACACACCACACCACAGAAACACTAACCCAGGTAACAATCCCTGTAGCAAACCTTGTTGCCTACTCTGTCCCCATATCTACTCTAGCGACACCGTCAGGGCTCTAGAGACAGAAGTTAGACTTACTAGATAGTAATGGTCACGTCTCTTTTCTTGTTTGAAGACTGGTACAACATTTGCTTTCTTCCCAATCTTCTGTAAATTAATCCAATTTTTCCATGACTTTCCATGATCATTTCACTTCCTTGGTAAGGACACTAAATTAATTCCCTTGATGTGGGTCATCCAGTCTGGCTGAACTTTTTACAATGATGCTTTTTTAGCAAGCTTTTACCACCTCTTTATCAATAGCTATTTTACAAGGTCTTCGTTGCTTCCTAAACATCCAGTCTTGTTTTCTTTCTCAAGAAAAGAGACCTAGATTCTGATCCCATTGACTTCAATCGGCTTTGGATCAGGGCCATAATCAACCTGAAATCTAGTCAACCAAAATAAATACAGGTACTTTACCTGCTTAAGTCCCCCCCACCTGTGATTTTTATTTTTACAGTTCAATTTCCTGTTTCTTGTAAAATCTTTCCTTTGTTGCAATATGAAAGACCCTCAGGAATAGGGGAAACTGATTAAGTATAGCCCTTGTGCTAGTGAATCCTGGTGCAAGACTGACTAGTTCAAACTGAGTCACCTAAGTAACCTTGAAAATGTTTGACTATCTGGGGGAAAATAAGACTTAAGCATGAGGAATTTCATGTCTGTATAATTTTATGAAAATAAGAATAAGACAGTAAAGCTAACAGTCCATTTTAGGATTATATTTCAGTCTGATTGCAACAGTGCTTCCTGTCCCTCTAATACGTAACATTTCCCATCTGAGCAGTCAGAGTCTGGTGCAGAAGGTGTGTTCCTTAGATAAATTATTTTCTGTGTTCACCGCTTGTTTCTTTCCAAAATTTAACTTATTAAATTCCCCTTTAATTTCCATGATTGACTTCCCCTTTGTCTCCGGGAGGAACAGGTAGGTGAAGACTGATGAGAACACAAGGATCCCCAGAAATATAAGGTAGCAGAAAGATCCAAGGCTTTCCTAAAAACAGAAATAAGAGAAGATTGTTAGAAAAATACCCTTCTGACTCTTATTCCCTTATCTCTTCAGCGTAGGTTTATATTTTAGGAATGAGAGAAATTCTTAATTCTAAAATAAAACAGAGTCCCAAATCACTAATGAAGGTGGACTTTGTTATGCATTTCATTATCTACTGGGATTTGTTAATATTCTTTTGTTAGGTATAGAATTCCTAAATATTTTGCCTTGCCTAGAGCGCCTAACGTTCATCAATTCTGGGCACAGGATGTGCACAGGAACTATGATGGTGTTAAACCTTCTGTAATCAACACAAACTTATGGTCACATCCTTTTTGGGAACCATAACAACTGGAGAAATCCAGAGACTGTTTGACCCTTTAATTATCCCCATGTTCAGCATGCTTTTTATCTCCTTATGGATTCTCTCCTGCATTTTTCTAGTGGTCTGATATGCTCTGCTGGGGGCAGGCAGTGGCTACACAGTGTTAGTCTTATGGAGCACTTTGAGTCATACCTGGCCCACTGGAAAATACCTGCCCGTGACTCTGGAATACGCTCATAACCTTCGCCCTTTCAGCTAGGTTCTCTTCACACACCTCAGTGCTCTACTGAGGTGTTACTATAGTACTCAATCATCAAGTCAATGAGAGGGGCAATCTGAGAATCTGCCCCTGAACAGCATGGCATGTTTATAATGGCTTCTCAGTTGCTACACTTTGAACTTGTTACATGCACGGTCTGTGCAGCAGCCTTGCTGTGGGGCCCAAGTATATTGTAGGTAACACCATTAACCCTCTCCAGCACCCCCAAAAGCCCCTTCCACGTGTTCTGGATTTGTAACTTTTCACAGGGAGTAATACCAGCACCAAGTCCCCCACATCAAATGATTGCTCACTATGTTTTCTGAGCAGTGTGGCTTTTTGTGAAGCTTTGTTGAACCATTCCTATCATTATCTTTAAATCGTCCCTAAACTTTTGCACATATTCAGCCTCTGCCTCAGAGCCACCCTTCCAGGAGCCTCTGAGATCCAGGGGGCCTTCTGGCTTTTCACCCATATAGGAGATCACAGGGTTCACCCCATTTGGACTCTTGGGGCACCTCCAAGTAGGTGAACAACAGATAAAGTAACATTACATCCCAGTTCCTCTCCCTTCTTTTAAAATATATTTCTAAATAGGTTCAATGGGCTCTAAAATCTTTCATCTAATCTATTTCTCTGGATGATATGGAGCAGATCTTAATTGGTTTAGCCCACACATCTTCCATAACTCACTAAATAAGTGGGACATGATATTTGACCCACAATCTAACAAGATTTCCTTTGGGAAATCTGCTACAGTGCTAAATATAGTGATTCTATATTAAATATTCTATGGACTGTTTCAGCTTCTATATTAGAGGAACTGCATCTGGATACCTAGTGGTGAAATCTACTACTACCAATATATTTTCCCCCTCTCTGTTTTGGCTTGGATAAGGGTCCTTTAATGTCCATGGCAACCCAGTAAAATGCTTCCTTGATTATTGGCAAGGGAGCTTTGTGGTATCCTACAGGCTTTTTCTGCTTCTGACATAAATCACCAGTCCTGCCGTCATCCTTTACCTCATTTTGAACATTAAAACAATACAATTTTTTTCCTCAAACCTTTCATATGTCCTCTGTTCCCAAGTGTCCTGCACAAGGACAGTTGTGGGCTAATAATATTAACCCCACATGATGCTTTGAGGTCAAAAGCAATTGTCTGTATTTTTTGTATTCTATTTTTCCCCACCAGAGCTTTCCAGTACAGTTTAGCTTCTCTTCTGTAAAGAACCTAGCCCTGTTCTCCCTATCTGGGGCCGTACTGTGAATGGCTTCTCTGATGCTCTCTTGAGAGGTGTCCGCATTGTGCTCCACAGCAAACTCACTTTGGCTGTGGCTTGCTTAGAGAGCTGTCACCAGCAGCTTCTCCCCTTTCTCTTGGGACACATTGATATTCTCTGCTGATAAGGGGACTGAGGCTTTTCTTCCCCTCGCAGCTCCCTTTCTCTCCTCAGAGGTTACCTCTGTGAACTCAGGGACATATTCTCCTTTTATGGGTCACAATGCTGACAGCTTTGGGCAGTGATATTGCATAATTCTCAACCAACACGCTGCTGGTAAATTTTTAAAAATTCCTACTTTCAAGTACCCCTTAAGCCTTTCCATTCCAATCTGATGCAGGCCAAAGGTACTGTGGTTTTAAATTGTCTTAAAGATAGTAGTTTTACCTTCCCACCCGGGAGCATATCATTCTCCTGAATCACATCCCCCCGACCAGGAAAAGCTGAGCACCAGTGTCTTGCCACCTCTGGCACGCTCCACCATTTATGTTTGGCCATTGTTATAAACTATTCTACCCCTCAGGAGGTCAGACCTGACAAAGGTAACCAGAACTCCCTCTGCCACCACTGAAGTCTCTGACTCCAGTGTAGCTGCATTAACCCGAATAGATCAGGGAGTGAATTGGGATCCCCCATACTTAGGACACGGCCTTTTCATATGATCAAGGGACCCACATATATAATGTTTCTTTGGGGTGGGGTCCAATAATTAGGGTTACTAGGAGGAGACTGGAACTGTGGTGGTGTGGATTTAGTTCCCTCACCTCTCTCCCTATTCCCAGGGACAAACTGGGAACCCCCTTTTATGCCAAGTTTTTGCCTTTCCCTTTGGAATTTGTGCTCCTCAAATAGTCTCGCTTGTATGTACAAGTTACCTTTGGCAGCTGTCTTCACTGATACTGGAGTTTTTCTCCTACACCATGGCTTACCCTTCCTCAGAGTAGGCCTGAGCAGGGTTCTCAACTTATTTGATTGCACCCCGCCTTCATACGCCGCTGCCCAGCTCTGAAGGGAGAGTGGAGAGCAGAGGCTGCTGGCTGGGCACCCAGCTCTGAAGGGAGAGTGGAGAGCAGAGGCTGCTGGCTGGGCACCCAGCTCTGAAGGCAGCACTGTGCCAGCAGCAGGGCAGAAGTAAGGGTGGCAGTGTGATTTGTCAAGATCACTTTTCAAAGCAGACTTAGGGTCCCATTGCCACCCTTACTTCTGCCCTGCTACCGCCACCCTGGGGCTGACAGCTGGAGCCCTGCAGCTCCAGGTGAGGGATGTGGGGGGAAGGGAGGAAGTAGACCCCAAGCCTGGATTGCCTCCTGGTGAGGGATTGGGAGGGAGGGGGAAGAAGAGCCTGATCCTGGATGACAGGGCTCTGGCTGTCAGCCCCCAGGTAGTGGGGCTCTGGCTGTCCCCTTTGTCTCATTCTCCCAGCTCCCGGGAGCGCATGGCCCTTCCGCACAAGCCCCAGCCGCCTAGGCCTAACAGGCAGAGCTCTTTAAACAAAAAAAAAAAAAAACAGCACACAGCTCATGCCTCCCTTGACACATTCCTGCACCTCCCTTGGGAGGCCCTCCCCATAGTTTGAGAACGGCTGCTCTTGAGTGATCAGATCTACCAACTTGTCATGGGTGTCTGCCCCTTCACTCGTTATCCATTTTCTCACATAATCTGCCATTTTATGCACATATTCCCCCTCGATGTAACTTATCAATCTTTTGAGGTTTCTGAATGCCTCTGGAGTAGTGTGAAACCTTTTTAACAGACTCCTTGCACTGATGCCTGTCAGGGATGGTCTAGATAATACTTAGTTCTGCTTTAGTGTAGGGGACTGAACTAGATGACCTAACGAGGTCCTTTCCAAATCTACATTTCTATGGTTCTATGAACATACTTCTTAGCCTCATTAACCTCTGTATCATTAAATACCTGTAAAGTTTTACCAGTCAATTCAGGGAGTAAGACAGTCATTCTTTGTTCATCTGGAATTCTATGTACCATGCATATTCTTTTGAAGGTGGTTAAACATTCCTCAGTGCAGTCAGTCTCTCTGTAACCCAGGTACAGCTTGTTGCAGTTTTGTGAACCCTGGTGAGAATTCCCCATGTGATAAGGGATGATTTTTTTTTTTTTTTTTTGGTAAATTCAATATGATCAGGGCATATAGGCTCTCTGTCTTCCTCCTCCTCCCCCCCAAGGGCTTCTGCTTCTTGGGCTTCCTGCTTTGTCTTTTAGCGCCAGTGCTCTTTGGTGGGGTGTTATTTGCTCCTTTGGCTCTCTCTGCAGTTTCACACCTCTGGTGCTCTCCTTTCTTTTCCGCTTTAGTCATCTCCAGCCTGTCAAACTCCATCTTCAGGGCTGTTTCACTGAGAGCTGCATCAGGATTGTTTTCTAAGCCTGCACCCCTCTTTGGTCCTTTTGGTCAATCAGTCTGATCACTTTTTTGTTTATCCGCTTACTCATTTTATATTTTCTTTTGTTCTGTTTCCCTTACCCAAAACAACAAACCGTAACCTTTCTTTACCTGTTTCCCAATCTTCTCAGGTGTGAATCTCTCAGTAACTATTATTTATTTGGTAAATAAATGCCCGGAGCATGATCCCTAGCTAATCAGCAAACTGGGTGTAATTTCCTGCCAACTGTGATGCTTCCCAAAGTTATGAGGCAACATATCCCACCTGCTCTTGTCATGAGTGTCTCATCTGGGCCTGCTGTGGATCAGCTCCCTGAAACCACCAACCTCTGGCAGCACAAGTGCTGCCTTCCATGTCTCCACAGGCCTCGCTGTCTCTGTATGAGTTTGCGATAGGCACACTCCAACTCCCAAATCCTCCAAGCCTGCCTCTGGAGTACTTGGCCTCTGTCCCACTGAATACTCACAGAAGTCTCCGATCCAAAAGATTAGTACACCCCAGCTTGCAAGACTCAACTCAAGAGCCATACTGTACTTAACACACAGCTAAGATATCTATAGTGAAAACGAGAATGTTTTTTATCAAAGAACAGAGTCAAGTGATGGAGAGTGAGAATATTGGAAACAAATGGTTACATATAAAACAAAATCATAACACAATTTCTGGAGCCTAAGCTTAACTAACAAGGCTGTTAGGATATAGATATTCAAGCCTGTCTGTAAAGGCCTATACGCTAAGAATTTAGGTGTATTCTTATCACTTGGCTAGTTCTAGAGGTATAAAAGAGAATCAAAATCACTGTCTGCCGGTGTAAGGGCCTTCTCTTACTGTGACAGTCTGAGGCCCTGTTCTTAGGTTAAGAGCTTTGGCTAAGCAGCAGAGGCAGCCATAAGCTGGGAAGCAACCAGTCACATCCTCACATTCCAAACTAGTCCCATTGAAAGAAGGTGCCATTGGGCTATTAGGAATACAATCCTGTCCTGATAATGCCTATCGCCTCCAGAGAAAGGGGAGTGCCTAGAACATGTAAAAGGAAACTTAGTTTGATAGCATCCTGTCTGGCAAGAACTCACTTATCAATAGCTGGGATGTGAAATCCTCATTTCTGTGTTTGTTCTATCACTGTAGTCCCCATTTCCCCATTGTTTGTCTGTATAATCTGTCTGGTTCTGTGATTGTTCCTGTCTGCTGTATAATTAATTTTGCTGGGTGTAAACTAATTAAGGTGGTGGGATATAATTGGTTAAATAATCAAGTTATAAGATGTTAGGATTGGTTAGTTAAATTTCAGTAAAATGATTGGTTAAGGTATAGCTAAGCAGAACTCAAGTTTTACTATATAGTCTGCAGTCAATCAGGAAGTGAGTGGGTGGGTGCATGGGGGGAAAAATTGGAATCATGTTTAGCTAAAGGGGGAAATGGGAACAGGGACACAGGTAAGCCTCTGGGGTGTCAGAGCTGGGAAGGGGGACGCTAAGGAAGGAAACTAGAATCATGCTTGCTGGAAGTTCACCCCAATAAACATCGAATTGTTTGCACCTTTGGACTTCGGGTATTGTTGCTCTCTGTTCATGCGAGAAGGACCAGGGAAGTAAGCCCCCTAACAAAGGCATTCTGCTATCTCCTACAACAGGGGTCCCCAATGTGGTGCCCGCTGGTGCCGTGGCTCCTGCCGGGGCATTTTTGTGCGCCCACAGGACACCCTGCCGCTGAAATGCTGCCGGGAAGCTTTGCCATTTCTCAGCGGCATTTCGGCAGTGATGCTTCTTCTCGCTGCTGCTTTTCGGCGGCAGCATTTTGGCGGCGGGGTGTCTAGCACCTGCCACAGTCTTCTGGGAATAGCCATATACTACTCCCACACGAAAGGTTGGGGATCACTGTCCTACAAGATAGCTTAGCCCTGGAATTTTCCCCAGCATTTTCAATCAATATGGCTGGGAAGACATCTCATAAGATCAAGCCCACTGGCAGCTTCTCCTTAGAGATTGCAGGAATGAGGGTGTACCTTCTTGCCCATACCCCAAAAAGTTCACTGTCCTTACTTCTGAACAGGCCTCTCCCCTGCTGGGTCATTTCTTCCTGTAAATCTCCTCCTTGTGGATTTAACAATTCTTCTTTAATATTTGGCTCAGACTGTAAATGAATGGGAACCTCTGTGAACCGCAGAGTACTTAATTTACATGTAAACCAACAGATAGATAAACATTTCTTGCCTAAAAGAAAACCTGTTTTTCACCTTTCTAGTGTCCAGTCCCTAGTCACAGATCTTAACATAATTTTCAGTATATATACATAGAACTGCTTATACAGATGTTGTGTGTATATATACACACACACGTTGCCATGATTATGATGACCAGTGTGCCACAGGCTTTCATTAGAGTCCTTACACTGCATTCTTTTGTACTATATCTATGTACTCCTGTGCCCTCAGGCATCCCAAAGAGGCTGGGTCACAGAATCACTTACCACAATGTAGGGAAAAATCATTCCAAGGACAAAGAGCCACACCCAGCTGATGCTTCCATAAATCAGAAAGGCTGATGGTCTGAATGACTGGCTGAAGATTTCAGTGATTATGGCTCCAGTGGCTCCAGCTGGAGAAGAGATGTTTCTTTAGTAACTTTAATTCACTTGCTTCTGCAAAGGGCCTCACACTGACAATGCCTAGTAGAAAATTATAGTAAGTCTGTCCCAGTGATCTATGTGGTTAGTGTCCTCTACTACAACAAAAGAACTTGATTCCCAATCCCAGAACCCTGGCAGTGCAGTGCTGCAGACAGTGTGCAGAAACTCAGGGAAGAGTTGGGTTGCCTTGTAGGGAGGTGTGAGCTAGTGGACAGAGGACTAGACTGGGGCTTGGGACTCAGGGTATGTGAACACTGCAGTCAGGAGTGACTCTGCAGCACGTGTAGATGTGCCCAAGCTAGCTTTCATCTAGCTAGCTTGAATGACAATAGCAGTGTTGCTGTGACAGCACAGGTGGTAGCATGGGCTAGCCATTCAAGTACATACCCCCGCCCCCCCCCCCACCAACTGAGTAGATCAAAACTAGCTTGGGTATAGCTACACATGTTGCAGTCATACTTTTTGACTGCAGTGCAGACGTACCCTCTGCCACTGACTTGCTGGGTGAACTCAATTTGCTTCCCTGTGCCTCAGTTTCTTTATCTGTAAAATGGGGACAAATTATATTCACCTCCTTTGTATAGTGCTTTGAGATTTATGGATGACAAGTACTATATAACAGCTATGTATTTATTATTATACCTAGCTGTCCTGAATTTTGAAACTGTACTGATGGACTCTGACAGGGTCCCTGCCTTAACTCAGCTGAATAGATGGAAATTGTGATGTAAAGTCTTGAGTTTGTTAATTTCAAATTGAAATGAATAATGGGATATTTAATCTGAGATGCATATAGTGTCCCTTTCTGCTGTGAGGCATGAGGGAGAAAAAAGATTTTTAAACTTTGTATACATTAGCCTCTTAATCTGCTAGATTGTAGTGCACAGTTTGGCATATTTCCTCTGATGTTATGTGATCTATGTGGTTTTATATTTTATTGGTATGCACCATCAGTGCAATAAATTGTTAATCCACATCCCTCATCTGTTTTGCAGCCTCTTCCATCGATGCTCCTCCATGGGCAGAAAGTGCATCAGTTCACTATTTTAACAAAGGAGGTGATCACTAAATATGTACTTATCAATGTTCTGTTGGGGGAATTGTGTTAGTAGCAGAGTACTTTGGGGTTCTTCCTCTGGGATTGATTCTCAGATTTTTTGGGGGGAGGAGGATACTACATTCTGAGTTAAGAGCCAGTAAAAGATCAGCAGTAAAACTTGAGGTGCTCATGTGCTCTTTCCACTTTTTCCATTTATAGACACATTGTCTCCTTCTGTTAATGTATTCAGATAGCTAAACCTCCTTCCCTTGCTGCTCTCTAGAGGTGGTACAGTGGTGTTCCATTCTTTACCCACCAATTCTGATGCACTCGAGTGGTATGGTGCAAAGTTCCCTCCTCACCATCATCTAAAGTGGATGTACTCACATGGTCCAATTCCATAGCAGATAACGAACAAGAAGATCAGAACGACGCTGAAGTAATGCATCCAAAAGAATTGATGCTAGAGTGAGAAAGCAAAGTGAGAGCAGACTTTGTAACAACATGGTAGAATAGAATGCTCCCTGCCAGGGCCAGATTTACACCTTATGCGCCTCTAGGCACAGCATCTTCAGCTCCCCTTCCTCTGCCACACATGGTGCTCCCAGCCCGAACCAGGGCGCAGCCCACCCCCTCCAGGCAAGACTTAAGCGGGGGACTGTACCTCTCCCCATGGCAAGCGGTCCCTGGGTGTTTTCTGTCCCTCCTGCAACTCAGTGTGGTAGCCATGCTCCAGTTCTGCCTATGCAAGTGAATGGGGCACCGGCCACGCCCCTCCTTCTACTTCCCCAGCTTGGGGCGGAGGCAGTGGGGTGGCTGAGATTGGAAAGGGGCTAGGACGCTCCCAGCCCCTTCAGCAGCCGCCCTGCCCATTGGTGGCTCACAGTGCCCCACTTTTAACGTTTAGGTGCTCCTAGAACACCAGCGCCCATAGGCACGTGCCTACTATGCCTAATTGGAAATCTGGCCCTGCTTCCTGCTTTCATAGAATCATAGAATATCAGGGTTGGAAGAGACCCCAGAAGGTCATCTAGTCCAACCCCCTGCTCGAAGCAGGACCAATTCCCAGTTAAATCATCCCAGCCAGGGCTTTGTCAAGCCTGACCTTAAAAACCTCTAAGGAAGGAGGTTCTACCACCTCCCTAGGTAACGCATTCCAGTGTTTCACCACCCTCTTAGTGAAAAAGTTTTTCCTAATATCCAATCTAAACCTCCCCCACTGCAACTTGAGACCATTACTCCTCGTTCTGTCATCTGCTACCATTGAGAACAGTCTAGAGCCATCCTCTTTGGAACCCCCTTTCAGGTAGTTGAAAGCAGCTATCAAATCCCCCCTCATTCTTCTCTTCTGCAGGCTAAACAATCCCAGCTCCCTCAGCCTCTCCTCATAACTCATGTGTTCCAGTCCCCTAATCATTTTTGTTGCCCTTCGCTGGACTCTCTCCAATTTATCCACATCCTTCTTGAAGTGTGGGGCCCAAAACTGGACACAGTACTCCAGATGAGGCCTCACCAATGTCGAATAGAGGGGAACAATCACGTCCCTCGATCTGCTCGCTATGCCCCTACTTATACATCCCAAAATGCCATTGGCCTTCTTGGCAACAAGGGCACACTGCTGACTCATATCCAGCTTCTCGTCCACTGTCACCCCTAGGTCCTTTTCCGCAGAACTGCTGCCTAGCCATTCGGTCCCTAGTCTGTAGCTGTGCATTGGGTTCTTCCGTCCTAAGTGCAGGACCCTGCACTTATCCTTATTGAACCTCATCAGATTTCTTTTGGCCCAATCCTCCAATTTGTCTTTCCACCATGGTGAATGAAGTTCACTTTGGTGGTTATTCTGTTGCGAAAAATCTTGCCTAGGAGGAAAGATTAGAAATGGGGGTTGATGCTGGAAAAGTCCCGATTAGGAAATCTCCTTACTTGCAGGGAGAGAGTCATTGTGAGGAGTGTTAACACAAAAATCATTAGTACATATCCTCCGCACAACAGCATCCTCCTGCCAAATCGCTCGATAAGGGAGCTCTGGAAAACAGAAAACACAGCATTACCAATATGGTTAATTCCAACTCCAAATGAATGGATTACTTCCCATGCTCCTAACCTTCTTCTCAGAAGTCTTATTCAGTTAATACAAACAGATGAGACTCTCTAAACATGAGCTAAATCTTACTGATATTTCAGTTTATCATTTGTACTGGGGACTGTACGTTTAGACCAGAAAGATTTATACAGTATGGTTGGACCGATTCTGCTTTACTTACTTACATCTCCTATTGACTTATTCAGAAATATTTTTTTACTTGAATATTTCTCCCTTAAAACCATGGGGAAGAGGTATATTTTACTTTCATCGCTGTACATCAGTCTTGATCCCTGGATGTCTAGAGATAATCCATTTTTAGGCAAGAATGCAGTGCGTGCAGACATGAGCTATATATATCTACCCTACTTACAGGAATAATTATTGTATTATCTTGTGTCATGAGAAAAAGTCATAATTCAACACGTAGGTAGTTCAAACCTGAGGCTTACCCCAGAAATTAAGGCAGAAAGTAGGTGTTCATGAAGGGCTTATATCTCCCAGAGCCTCCACTGCAATTCCTTAAAAATTGATGGGATAAAATAGTTCATGGACTTTAGTCTCCTCCATTGTGGGAGCTGGTAACTTTTTCTGTCTCTGAATAGGGAAAAAAGAAAAGGAGGATTTGTGGCACCTTAGAGACTAACCAATTAATTTGAGCATAAGCTTTCGTGAGTATAGCTCATGAAAGCTCATGCTCAAATAAATTGGTTAGTCTCTAAGGTGCCACAAGTCCTCCTTTTCTTTTTGCGAATACAGACTAACACTGCTGCTACTCTGAAACCTGAATAGGGAAAGTGTACAGCCAATTGACAGCCATTCCCTGCAGGTGATAACCTCTTTTTACCCAGAATGGTAGTGATCAGACATGCACCAGCTTCTTGGCAAATGACCTACATTTCTTTGTTACATGGAGATCTGTGTCAAACTGCACAATTTTGTATCAATCCAAAATTTCACATGGCTTCACATAATCCACTATTTTGCTCTTTTAGAGGCCACTGGAACTGTGCCCTTTATTCTTCCTATCTATCCACAAAGCAGTTGTCTGTACAAAATCATGATTGGTTAAAGCATGATGTGAAACTCATTTCACGGAGTAAAAATGAGTACAAAGACATTCAACAATACAAAGTTAATTGGGGAGAAGGGCTGCCTTTCACAGCTTCATGTGACTTAGAGGTAGGAGGAAATTTCTTGATTAGTTTACACAACGGAGTGAGTCTCTCCCCTAACTCCCCTCTGCCAAGGCTACACATTAAAAAAAAAAATGCTGTGTCTAAATACATTCCCTTTTTCCTACAAACTCCAGTTTGGTGAGACTTACACACACTATAGATGATAGGCATTCACATGTCCCAACTCCTAGTGATATGTAGGGGATGAGATAGTCTTCAAACCTGGCTGCACGGAACACTTCAAAAGAGTAGAAATAGATCTGAAAAAGGCAGAGAGAAAATAGTGTGAACAATCATCGTGGAGGCAGGCTGTGAAACTCCTCAGATGTGAGGCAGAAATCAGACACAAATTATTCTAATATAAAGCAAATTTACTGATGGGTGGGCTGTCTGCTCACTGGCGAAGCATTTTGGTGCCATCTAGTTCTCACTGTACGTGTGATACTGTCACAAGCATGTCACAAGCTCCTTGTACAAGTGAAGTTCTGTCTGCTCTATCCATTCCTGTCTCTACAACCACAGCTTTCTAGCTTCGCACACGGATGATTTTGGTTTCAGAGGAGCAGCTGTGTTAGTTTGTATCTGCAAAAAGAACAGGAGGACTTGTGGCACCTTAGAGAATAACCAATTTATTAGAGCATCAGCTTTCGTGGGCTACAGCCCACTTCATCGGATGCATAGTCCCTCTTGTTGCTTTTGGAGAATGACATATTCTTAGATCTTCATGTACCTGAATGAGAAGCTTCATCGTTGTCTCTGTTTTCAGATTCTAGCCTTCAGTACCTCTGACCTCCCCAGCAGACCCCAACCCATGGACCTCAGGGGGATGGGTCAGCAGTGTTTTGACATAGAATGTGATGCAACAGTGGTGTGTCTTTGTCCATCTCCTTTATTGGTGGAGACTGACCCTAGAATTTGGCATTGAATACCTGCCCCCAATACTGGTGCTTGTTAGCAATTCTTGGGAGGATCCCTCATGTCTGAGCGAGTGGCCTATGCTGGCTCTTTGGTGGAGCTGGCACCAGAGACCTTTATGGAGAGGTATTATCTATATTTGCAAACTTGCTAATGCATTCAGGATTCCATACTAGAAAAGTCAGAGCAGAATTGTAATGGCAACAACCAGGGGTCCATTGATCAGGAAGAAGAGGACCAAGATTCTCAGATTTTTAAGACCAGAAGGGACTATTATGATCTGACTAGTCTGACTTCCTGCATAACATATGTCATGAATATAATAGTGCAACAAATAACTAGGCCTTTTTTTAATGCTACCTAACAATGACTCTGAGTTTTTACACAGGGAAAACACTCAACTGCATTGACGCCACTAAGCTGCAAGCTGGTCATGATGGTGACCAAAAAGTACAATTGCCAGCGCAAGGATCGTTCTTTAAATAGTTCCAGGACACGCAAGGTTTTGGTGCTTTTTGTTGCAGCTTTTTCCTTCAGTATGTCATCAATCTCTGGTTGATGATCTCCTTCACCCCAGAGTTGCTTAATGGCTGTGCAGGAGAAAAAACTAAATAGATTAAACTATCAGTTCATCTCCATCATTCTTTAATAACAAATCCTTTTAGCCTGTCTGAATCACATAGACTTAATTAGTCTGTCCTTAGAGTTGTTTTCATCACATCATGATTTGGTGTATGTTGTCGGGGCAATGTGTGGAAGCCTACTCTTGTTGCCCAGATGGTGCTTATTCTATAGATAACTAGAAGAGTTTTGTCTGCGGGGCTGTCAGAATGTCATATCACTCTAATATTGAGTTGACAAATGTAACCATTTTTAAAAATTTTATTTAATGAAAATGAACATTAAGAGCGCGGTTTTATTGAGGTAGTAGGAGTCTTGGGCTCTACTCTTTTTGCTTTCAATGGCTAACACGCCAACAAATTAGTGAAATGAGTGGAGTAAGTACTTTACCTTTCATGAAGGCATCCTCATTACCCTCCTGTATCAGAAGGTAGGATGGGGACTCAGGGAAGAAGGGGAGCATAATCAGCTGAATCAATGCTGTGAGTCCGGTAGAAGCCAACAACAATGGCCACAACGATTCATTTCCTAAGAGCTCTCTGGAGAGTACATGTAAAAGTGCAGTCATGATCAAACCATTATATTAACATTCAATAACTTTTTCTGAATGATAAATAGAGAGACAGCAAATGGGCCAAATTCTAGTGGTGAGTGCATTGCAGCCGGATAACTGAGTCAGTCTGGCAAATTTTGTGAAACTCAGCAGCACTTTGGAAAACTTTCTAATGATACATTAGGTCCCACAGTGACCTTTAGGAAGTTCATGAGATTGTGATGCTAATTTTGAACTTAAAAACTTTCTAATATGCTACACATCTCAAATGTGGTCCCATGTGCTAGATCTCACCATGATATTTCAAATAAACCTCAGGAAGTTTTAAGGTAAGCCACTTGGTAGCAAGGCTATAGAGGAAAAAAAATTCAGATTGTGGTTAATTACTTGTATTTTTCTGTGTCCAATGTCTTAAACATGGAACTCTCAGATTTGGTCAAATACTGTCTACTGGTTTAAGATAAAACATTTAATTTTGGAGATGAGAGCACTTATTGAAGATTTTAGAGGGTGGTTTCTTTTTTTTTTTTAAAAAGACTTAAGACCAGCTTCTGCTGCTGCAGAGAAAGGTGATAGATGATTTTGTTTTACCTTAGTCCAAAAATCTGTCCTAAGACTTTTCCTAGTGTCAGAAAAACAGCGAGAGTGGAGTTTGAAAATCCACGCAGCTTCTTGGGTGAAATCTCTCCTACATATTGAGGATGTATAGTGAGAGAGAAACCTTGGACAGGAAAGAAGAGAGATGGCCATTAAATTGAGGAAAATGTTAACTGTCTTATCCCAAGCTCCTCCCACTACTCATTTCCACCCCCTGCACCTTTGACCAGCTATTATGTATCAGTGTCTTCTGTGACATGCTAAGTATACTTGTTGGGTAATATAAAATAATTCTAAAAGAATTATAATGAAAGGAGACTATACTGGGACACCAAGGAGACTCCCTTTTGATGTATACAGAGGTCATACCTGTTCCCATGCCATAAAGGAAGCGCCCAATCAGAATCATCTCAAAGGACTTGGCCATTTTACAGAAGGCCATGAAAAGTGAAGCTACTAGCATGATCAGGTTAGTGACAATCTGACACTTCTTTCTGTAAAAAGATGAGAGAGTGGTATGAAGTGAGTATCTCTTATACTGTTTTTGATTAATGTATTTGCTGTTACTTATCCAACATACAAGCACCATGTAACGTCTTAAATATGTTAACTGTAGGTATGGTACAGCAATTACTGTTCCTTTGTGGCATGTTTTAATGGATACCCAAACTGGGTATTTCCCGGAAAAATTAAATGATTCTTTGCTTTCAGAATCCAAGAACTTTTACTTCATAACTGTACCTTGGGAGCATGTGCATTTATAAATGCTTAGCATGTGTCAGTATTTCTTTAGGATGGGAGTTCATGTGTAGTCGTACTCGAACAACAGGTTGATCAAGTACAATATGTTGAGGAGTACAAGCATTGGGGTATTGAAGTCACTAGAATTCATGGTGCAATATCCAAAGTACCAGCTTGTTATACAGAAACAATTTGACTCTGTGGGAGCCAACTGTAGACACGACTTATGATGAGGCATTCCTGCCACAGTAGTGGATCCAAGGCACTTGTGGATCTGGCAGAAAGGATATACCAAAGAGAGGCTTCAGTAAAGACTATACTGTAAATTTTAGGCCGGATGGCTGCAGTAAGTGGTGACCATGGCATGTCCCCTCAGTGGACCCTGATGTCTCAGACTTGAATCACATAGACTTTTGCATCTGGGTGGCTAGTGGTTTCTGAAACCCACTGGCTGGATTACTATCCAGAGACGTTCAGCATTCTTGGAAAGGTCTTGCAGATTCATCTGATATCTCTGGATGCACTTGTGAAAAGGAGCCTAAGTGGAGCAGCTTTTCACTCAAAGTTGTTCGTATCTCCAAGACCAGTTGCTACACGTAACTGCTCTCGAGATGAATGTGATCTTGTATGCATTAAGAACGTACAGAGACCTTATACCTAAAAGTTGATTCTGATTCAGGCAGCTATGCTACCAAGGTTGACGTAAACAAGTGGAGAGGAGCAGGATCTTGTTTCTAGTGTCAGGAGGCCTTCAAGTGTGGGATTATGCAGTGTCCCACAAGAAACTTCTTGGGGGCATTTACCTGGCAGGAAAGAACAATTGCAGTCAGGCTAAGATGGTTGAGACCCATATGAGGGGCCTCTGGATCAGAGGGTGGCGGAGCAGATCTTTAAGTGGAACACACCAGTAGATCTGTTTGCCAATTTCTCTGCAAAGGATATTGGTGTTACACACAAGATCCTGAGAACACACCAGATGCATGAGGAATCCTTTCTCCATCTATTGTGGAGTTACTTCGGGACAGACTTTTAATAGAGGACATTACTAACAATGGAGCAGTCTTATACAGAACTATGGGTAAAGTTAACTTTCTTTTCTGTTCAGTTTCACGTCTTCATTAGAATAGGTACTAATAATACTTTAATACAACATTCACTCCAGAATGAATACACTTTGCAAATCTGACTTTTTTTAAGCAAGCACTTTAATGTTTCAGGTTTACCCTTGAGTGTTTAAGCTACATCTCTCAAAAGTGGAATTCAGGCTGGTCCAAGTGATTGTAACAGTTCCCAGGAAACCTGTGTTTGAACGAATATGCATGGCTTCTGTTTCTGGATTTGTAGATCTTGGAAATTATGTACTGGAGGATGATGTGAGGAAATTGCATCACATGTTACTTCCCCACAAGGCACTAGTAAATGGAGTGTTGGTAAGCCCATCTTCAGAAGGGACCACACTTCACCATCAGCATACTGTTTAAATACACTGAATGAAAGACTGGTTACCACTTACCCTGGGTGGCTATGATAGCAATTTAAAGCAATTGAATAGAAGTATATATGGTCAGACTACATTAAACAAGAATAGTTGACTGTATGTGCTTTGCTAGTACATTTTCCCCCACATGCGTTATCAAGCTATGAAAATAAATACTTACTTTCTATATTTTGTAGTAAGGTAGCCACAATATAGGCTCCCTAGCAGTCCTCCTATACCATAAACAGACACAATGAAGGACCACAGCAACATGATGGTCTCAGGATGGAGGGGATAGCCATATCGCTCTATCCAGGTTTCATTGATAAATGTCCTAATGTGCTGAAAGAGCAAATGAGACTTTAAATAATTACTGGTTTCAGAGTAACAGCTGTGTTAGTCTGTATTCGCAAAAAGAAAAGGAGGACTTGTGGCACCTTAGAGACTAACCAATTTATTTGAGCATAATTACTATGGACTTTCCTCATACTATTCTGTTACTGTGCTTCAACTTTGATCCATTGCTGTAGTCTTGGACCTCTTTTTAAAGTAATCTTCACTGTCAAAACAAATTATTTGTGTACTTTGCCAAATTTTCAACTAAACTTTTTTTAAGTTTAGATGTTCAAGACACTTTCAAAGTTAGAAAATGCACCTTGAGTTTATTTTGTTTATAATCCTGTCAAGTCTTTTTATAAGACATCTCTGAAATGTAGAAATTTCAGGAAAGCTTGGGAAACTCCGATGTAACAGACTGGCTTAGTATGGTTTATCATATCTCCTCCTAATTGATTAGATCCAGCAACCAGAACAGTCTATTACAACAGAAGGAGCGTTCCTTTAGTTCAAGTATCAGAGGTGTGTGGTTTTAGTAATGAAGGTCCAGGGTTTAGTCTTTGATTTTTTTGTTGTATATTTGGCCATTGTTTGTTGCTAAACGGGACTTGAACTGTTGTAGACCTTGCACTCAGGATGAGTTAGCTGTATTGCCAATCCCAACTATTGAAAAATCATGAGTCTGCTCCCCCCCAAATCAGAAACTTGGTTTTAAAAAACATGAGATTTTGAATATAATTTGGGATTCTTTTAATTTTTGTTCTGGTATTGTAGCCTTTAGGGCAGGAGGGCTAGACACTTTTTTTTTAGTGGAAGCTGAAATTTTAATGTAATCATCTGATTGCTGGAGCTGTGGCTTTAAGAAAGATCAAATGTCATGAGATTTGTGGTAAAATCATAAGATCTGGCAACACTGATCTCATGACGGATGTGCGTGGTCAGGTCTAATAGCAGGGAGCCAGGAGCCAAGCCAGGTGCTGGAGCTGGAGCTGGGAGCCAGGAGGAGGGCAGAGACAGGGCTGGGGGGGAGCAAAGCAGATAGAAGAGAGATTGCAGCTGTGGGGAAGTGCATTGAACAGCTGCCACAGCCCAGTGCTGCCGCTAGGTTTAGGAGCTGTCCTGGCAACAGCGCTCAGCCCATCAGGCATATCTGGCCAGTTAGGGGATTTAACTGAGGTTAGCTAGCTGATCCCAGGCCCACCTGGAGGCGGTCATTCCTGACACTGAGCTAGTGTAGTGCATGCAACATACTGCCGTAGGCATGTGATCATATCTCCTATTACAAGCTGGCCCCAGGGACTAACTGCTGACTGTACGCAGTGGTGTTGTGCCGTCTCAGAGCTTTAGTTGAAGTGGTATTCGTTCCCCACTGGTGACTGTAGCGTCTGTACACAGCCATGGTTGGCTAAACTTACAGATAAGGGATGGAATTCCAACTAGATCTTTTTCACCAGTGGAAATTCTTTTCTCTAATGCACGAGATTACTTTGGTTTTCTGATATTTCTGGGATATTAGCCTAATTTACAGCAGATTTTCCCCCTCATTCATACAGCTCACTCAAGTGCATTAACAGAGATGAAAAATTGATACTCTTAAAAAATTTTTCCACTTTTTAAAAATGATGTAATTTTGTTTTGAAAAAGCATTTACATATTCAAAAGTTTAGTCTTCTCACCCTGTTGTGCAAATTTCTGTGAGTGAATGAAAACTATACAACTTGCCGTAGTAGAGATCTGATCTCTTAAAAAAAGCTAACTTCTCTACATAAAAAGAAAAGGAGTACTTGTGGCACCTTGGAGACTAACCAATTTATTTGAGCATCAGCTTTCGTGAGCTACAGCTCACTTCATCGGATGCATACCGTGGAAACTGCAGCAGACTTTATATATACACAGAGAATATGAAACAATACCTCCTCCCACCCCACTGTCCTGCTGGTAATAGCTGTTCTAAAGTGATCATCAGGTGGGCCATTTCCTGCACAAATCCAGGTTTTCTCACCCTCCACCCCCCCACACAAATTCACGGGGTGGAGGGTGAGAAAACCTGGATTTGTGCAGGAAATGGCCCACCTGATAATCACTTTAGAACAGCTATTACCAGCAAGACAGTGGGGTGGGAGGAGGTATTGTTTCATATTCTCTGTGTATATATAAAGTCTGCTGCAGTTTCCACGGTATGCATCCGATGAAGTGAGCTGTAGCTCACGAAAGCTTATGCTCAAATAAATTGGTTAGTCTCCAAGGTGCCACAAGTACTCCTTTTCTTTTTGCGAATACAGACTAACACGGCTGTTACTCTGAAACTTCTCTACACAAGAAGCTCGCACCACTGCTTTCTGACAGGAACCCTTATCCCACTACTCTCGAATCAGTAATGAGCCTGTTGTGGCCACACCTTTTTAGCTGTGAAATGTTAAGAGGTGATTTCTGTTAGCACATTGGGAACAATAGGAAAAAGTCCCCTCAGCAGGCTTATGGGAAGGCTTTTACTTTAGATACCTCCTAATTCTAAGGGAAAAGTCTTTATCCTCTGAGACTTGATAAAGCTGACCAAATTATCTCGTAAATTCACAACACAGCTGCAGGTTTGTGGACTTGAGCTATGAGGAAGAGTACGTCAGAGCTACACCAAATAAACACCTTTTAGTTTTAGTGATAACAGGGCCTCCTGCTGGTCTCCTGATGACTCCTAAATCAGGGGTTCTTGACCCCTCAGGGGGTGATGAGATTGTTACATGGGGAGTCACGAGCTGTCAGCCTCCAATCCAAACCAAGCTTTGCTTCCAGCATTTATAATGGTGTTAAATATATAAAAAGTGTTTTTAATTTATAGTGTGGGGGGGGAGGAGGTTGCACTCAGAGGCTTGCTATGTGAAAGGGGTCACCAGTACAAAAGTTTGAGAACCACGGTCCTAAATGAATATGGTTACCGAGTTTTGTTTCCAAAACAATTTTTAAACCCCCCTCTAAAAGAGGATTTAAGTTTTTTACCTTTAAGCAGAGACTGCAAAACTGTGTTTTAAGGTGTAGTGGCTTTACAATAAGATCTCCACATTTGATTTCACTTGTTACGTAAGGGAGAACTTAAACCCAAGTCTTTAAAGACAAAAGGCTTGCACACAAATTGATTGTACCAGGTAGTCCCCTGAAGCTTAGCCTATAATCACATAAATACCTCCCAACATTTTGGTAAATCAGTTCTGAAATGTAGGAAACTCATTTTTGGTGTCGCTCATTTTAGAGGTTTCAGAGTAACAGCCGTGTTAGTCTGTATTCGCAAAAAGAAAAGGAGCACTTGTGGCACCTTAGAGACTAACCAATTTATTTGAGCATAAGCTTTCGTGAGCTACAGCTCACTTCATCAGATGCGTACTGTGCATCTGATGAAGTGAGCTGTAGCTCACGAAAGCTTATGCTCAAATAAATTGGTTAGTCTCTAAGGTGCCACAAGTGCTCATTTTAGATTGCAAGAAAGGATATTCCTTATGCTATTGGGTTAACAATCTCTTGTTTTGCTTTGTTTTTTGGTTTTTTAAAGTACTGTCCTGTTGGGGATAAGGTGCTCTACCTACATGTTATTTTCTTTTCATTATAGATCAAAATGAAGACATTGTAATGGAGTTTGTTGAAATGCTCAGCAAGTTTTGAGAGTATCCTTAACCCAGGCCCCTCCACCATGTAAACTCCGGGGAGTCTCTGCTTACCAGGGAAGGGTAGCTGATTGCAGAAATATGGAACCCATATGGGAAACTTCCACCAATTCCCAGCACTAAGATCATTTGAAACAATCCTCGATACTGAAGCTGAAAAGAGAAAGCAATGCTCTATCAACTTGTCATAAATCTAGATTCCCTCATGGTCTTGCATCCTTGTCTGCCATACTCACCTCTTTGCTCTGAAAGTATGTATTCACTACAGATACTTTCAGATATAAACAAACATTCTTCCAAAAGCCCACAGTCCAACCCCAAAAGCAGAATAATTGGCCACAGGACCAGATTAAGGTTAAATCCTTCCTAGTGCAAGGAAAATTATTGTATTTTACAAAATTATCTACATATCCTTGCTTAGAAGTAAGGTAGCAGAAATTAAACCATTGTTGCCTGCGAGATGTCTCTCGCTATATGGATCTGACTGCTAGTGTGACAAGCTGACAGGAAAAAGGGTATCAGTCCAGGTAGAATGGAGTTCTAGTACCTTGAATCCGCAGTTTGTTTATGAACAGTAAACCATAAGTATTGTACCCTCAAGGCCTCTCCAAATCAAACTCTCTTGAAAGTAAAACCAGACTTTCTCTCTTCCAGACTTAACATAAAGAGTTACCCCTCAGCTGTATTGCGAAGACAGAATTTTAAAAACAATCGACTCTTCCCTGCTCCATCCACCCACGTTTCTGATCCAGTCCAAACTTTAAATATGATAATAGAAAGATACTTTCTCCTCTCATCATTGTTAGAGGAGAATAAGAGGAAACAGCTATGTGCTCTTTACCAGAGCCAAATTCTTCTCTTTCTCTGAGCTCTACTGGCTCTAAAGCCCTTTGAGATGTGCAGAGGAAAAGTAAGGGGTTATCACCATTATCAGTGGCGATAGATATCATCATCATTTTGTTCTTTTCTAGTCCTCTGTGCTCTCCTGTTTTACCCTTGTAAATGGGCTTTACTTTTCCAGCCATTAGGGTTTAGTCCCTTCCTCCTTCTGAAGGGACCTACCTGGTAGTACACACCTTTTCTCTACACATTTTCATGTTGTTCCCCTTCTGCTGCTGTTTAACTCAAAACATTTTGGGTTGTAGTTAGTAAGACATGCTATATAAAATAAGTCTTGTACTGTATTGCAAAGCATAGCCAGGCTTTTAACCTTACAGGTTTATCAACAAATCTATCCCATAATAATAATTATATATCAGCATTTTCCATGGGGAACATACATATATGTCCTGGCACAGAAGTGTTTCGAATGTTGAATCTATAGTTAGCCTAGTATATAGGGCTCTATTTAAACAAAAGCTGTTGATTCAATCTACATTGATCAGGCTGCCAAATGAAACAGCGTTGGTAGGAGTATGAACAGTAGGCAGATAACGTTTCGCTCTACATCTCCTTCATGTCAAACCTAACTTACGCCATCTTCCAGGTTCCTTATTGCCTAGCTGAGATCAGTACCTGGATGTAGAGGAGCTAGCTGAAGCGGAACTTAAATGAGAATGTGGTGATGCTCCTCCCCCACACCCATCAAAGGCATCTGCCTCAGACTGTTACATTAGTCAGTGTTTAGATCCACAGTGGCAAAATCAGTCAATTTTTGTCTTGCCTGGCCGGAAAAAAAGTTTCTAATCTTACTTATTGGATTTAATTTATTTCTTCATATTTCTAAAGTAGAACTAGAGGCACCCATACAGTAATCTGGGCACTTACTTTGTAAATTAACAATCACAAAATCTATAAACAGAGGACTGCCAATTAAATATATCAACCTCAGCCCACAAATTCCTCAGCAGTTCTAGAGGCAAGAGAAGAAATATGGCCTTTGCTTTATGCCTGAAAAGCTAACAAATCTGGTCTCTGGAGTGTGAGTTCCAAGACCAAGGATCCTTCTCAGAGCACACACTGCCATCTGCTCCCTTATGTTTATATTGAAGGAGTTCCAGCTGAAGCATCTTCGCTCATCTTAAGTCTGCCATTGCATACTGGGGAAAGAGGTAATCCTTCAACTAATCAGATCCTAGAGCATTAAGCACTTCATAGATTAAAACCAAACACCTTGAATTCCACCTGGAAGTTTACTGGAATCTGATGAGATTACGGAGCTCTGGTCTAAATTAGTTTAATATGCTCCCAACATGCAGCTCCACTTAACAAAGAAGTGGTGGCGCTCTGTAATAGGTTCAGCTTCTGAATGGTCCCAAGGTGTAGTCCTATCCAAATGCTATCAGACTTAGACCTGAGATTACAGTGATCTATGCATTTGCAATATTTAGGCTCCACTAGGGTAATGGTCTATAACTAGAAATGAAGCTCCTTGCCTTAAGAAAGCTCCCGCTAATTCAAAACATAGCAGACTACCTCCCAAGCAACACAAGTTATTATCACGAGTGAGCTGGACTTCAATGAGTTCATCAGCATGGACGTGGAGGAGGTGGCTGTGAGGGAGATGACCAGCGAGGCGTGCATGCTGGCCCAGAGGAATCAGTGGGCCGAGGCAGCCGAGTGCTCAGAGGAGGAGGATGGGGACCTGGACCCGGGGAGCTGTGTCATTGCTGCCGAGGCTCTGGCTGGGCTGTCTGCTGCCATGAAGTGGTGCCTGCTCCACAGTGTGGTCTACCACTGGGAGAGACTGCTGGAGATGGAGAGCACTGTGGGTGTAGATGAGTGTTGTGGCCAAGGCCAGCCAGAGCAAGGTTTTCCACTGCTCCAGCTACATGCCCAGCATGGGGCTGTAGACCCCAGCTCCAGCTGTGCTGGGCTCAGCCCTGCTTTGACTCTTCCTGTAGGGTAGGAGGGAGGGACTGTGGGCTCTGATTCTGCAGTGCTTCCCTCTGATCGACACTCCGCCCTTCCCCTCGCTTTGCCTAGCACAGGGCGGTGAGCTCCAGGCAGAAGGAGCAGCATAGCAAGGTGAGCCAGTGCCAAAGGGGCTGCCCACAGTGTGGGGAGGGGGGAAGGGCAAGGGGTTCTCAAGGGCTTGGTCACTGGTGCTTACACTGAGTGTAGGTGAGACATGGTAGGGGCTGGGCGGAGCACAGAGCAAATGGTGTATGGACACAAGGGGTGGCGGCATAGATCAAAGGAGAGAGGAGCAGAGATGGAAGGGGTGAGGACAGACAATGTGGTGTGTGGGAGAAAGGAGGCTTCCACTAGTCTGGTCATTCCTGGGGACGGGTCTCTATTTTTTAAAAATAAAACCTCCCACAAGTTATTAGAAATGCATCCACTCAATATGGTGCTTTCTGCACTGGCTCCACATTGAATGCCCACTCTAGTTCAAACTCCCATGGAACTGGTCCTGGCTACGTTAAAGGTAATTTCACCTAGTATGACTGGCTTTCTACAGCAGCTGTGTTCCACTGGAATAAAACTGTTGACCAGTATGGGGAGACTTGTGTCTGTAGGAGCTAAAACCTTCATGAGAACCAAAGCAAGACCATTGGACTTGTTACTAGACGAAATAGGAGAGGCTTCTAACCTCATCACATTCATAGATGAACTGAAAACGCACCTCTTCACCCAAGCCATTCCTGACAGGTATTTATCTAACCTGTTCCTAAACCTTCCAATGATGGGGATTCCACAACCTCTCTCGGAAGCCTATTCCAGTACCTAATTTCCTAGAGTAAGCCCATTACTTCTGTTCCTACTTTCAGTGGATATGGAGAGCAAATGATCCACCATCCTCTTTATAAGAGAATTGAACATATTTGAAGACTATAGGGCCGCCACTCATTCATCTTTTTCAAGACACAAAGTACCCAGTTTTTTCAACCTTTTCTCAGAGGTCAGGCAATCTAAACCTTTTATCATTTTGTTCCTCTCCTCTGGACTACCTCCGGTTTGTTCACATCTTTCTTAAAGTGTGGCACCCAAAACAGGACACATTACTCCAGCTGGGGCTTCATCAGTTCTGAACGGTGTGGGACAGTTACCTCCTACATCTTGTATACAATGCTCCTGTTAATACACGCCAGAATGATATGAGCCTGTCAAAGTTCCTCCCCCACTCTGAACACTAGGGTACAGATGTGGGGACCTGCATGAAAACCTCCTAAGCTTATCTTTACCAGCTTAGGTCAAAACTTCCCCAAGGTACAAAATATTCCACCCTTTGTCCTTGGATTGGCCGCTACCACCACCAAACAAATACTGGTTACTGGGGAAGAGCTGTTTGGAAACGTCTTTCCCCCCAAATACTTCCCAAAACCTTGCACCCCACTTCCTGGACAAGGTTTGGTAAAAAGCCTCACCAATTTGCTTAGGTGACTACAGACCCAGACCCTTGGATCTTAAGAACAATGAACAATCCTCCCAACACTTGCACTCCCCCCCTTTCCTGGGAAATGTTGGATAAAAAGCCTCACCAATTTGCATAGGTGACCACAGACCCAAACCCTTGGATCTGAGAACAATGACAAAGCATTCAGTTTTCTTACAAGAATTCTTTTTTTAATAGAAATAGGAGTACTTACTTCTATAAGTAAAGAAATCCCCTCTGTAAAATCAGGATGGTAGATACCTTACAGGGTAATTAGATTAAAAACATAGAGAATCCCTCGAGACAAAACCTTAAGTTACAAAAAAGATACACAGACAGAAATAGTTATTCTATTCAGCACAATTCTTTTCTCAGCCATTTAAAGAAATCATAATCTAACACATACCTAGCTAGATTACTTACTAAAAGTTCTAAGACTCCATTCCTGGTCTATCCCCGGCAGAAACAGCATCTAGACAGACCCTTTGTTTCTCTCCCTCCTCCCAGCTTTTGAAAGTATCTTGTCTCCTCATTGGTCATTTTGGTCAGGTGCCAGTGAGGTTACCTTTAGCTTCTTAACCCTTTACAGGTGAGAGGAGTTTTCCTCTGGCCAGGAGGGATTTTAAAGGGGTTTACCCTTCCCTTTATATTTATGACAGAGCCTTTTTCACAGCTGTGACATGTTGGCTCATACTCAGTTTGTGATCCACTATAAACCCCCAGATCCTCTTCTGCAGTACTACCACCTAGCCAGCGATTCCCCATTTTGGTTTTGTGCATTTGATTTTTCTTTCCTAGGTGTAGTACTTTGCACTTGCCTTTATTGAATTTCATCTTGTTGATGTCTAGTCCTATCTTTCAATAGCAGGCAGGAAAGAAAGAGAGATGATCATTTTGCCTCTTTGGCGGCACCTGGACACAACAGATACTAAGGTAAGGACTTAGGGTGAAATTCTTGCCCTAGTGAAATCAATGGGAGTTTTGTCATTGACTTTAATAAAGCCAGGATTTCACCCCTACATAGATAGGATCGCTCCTTCATCTTTTCAAGGTGACTTATCTCTGCCATCACAGGAAACAAGAGACTCCTAAATCTTTTTTCCTCATAAACTGGAGCAGTTTAGGAGCCATTTGGATGGTCAGAAGACAGTGATAATTAGTCTACTAATGGCATCCGTTTGGAAAAACAAACTCTCAGAAACAGTCACTTTAAGTATGATATGATGAAAAGAGGCCACAGATTTCAGCGGTGGTCCAGGGAAACAAGATGATGATTTGTATTGTGGTAGCATGTAACAGCCCCCGTCACGGTCCAGGACTCCCTTGTGCTTTGTGCTTTACTAGTACAGAACAAAACCGGAAGAGTCTAAAGACGTTGAATCTTTCCTATTTTTCTAGTATTCTATCTTTGTGGTCTGCTACTACTAAATAGAGCCCCCACATTAAATTACCAGGTACTCACCAGGTCTGAGAGACAGTTAGCCATCTTCTACAAAAGGGCTGGCTGCAGTTGATCATGGACTCTTTCCTGTCAAAGGGATGAAGTGTGCTCTGGGCGTCCTTATGTGAATTATGCTGTCGCACCAGTAGTGAGCTGGCACCATGTGATTCAAGTTAAATTTTACTTCCAAGGTTTTCAGTTAACTAAAGTCTATTTCGGATGTTGTACAAAGTTTGAAAGGGTTGGATTAAATATTTGAACCAACAGTTATGTCCAGTCCAATCAAATGAGGTGGTCTTCTTGATGAGGAACTTTTTTTTCCTGAGTACTCACTAATTGGGGGAGGGGAAGCAATTTAGTGTAGGCTTAAATTCTAAATAGGATTCTGTTGATCATAACTTATTTTGTCTTTAATATAAATTGAGAATTAGCTCTGAGTTGTAATTTGGTGGAAATGGAGAATGCCCTTGATGGAATTTGGACATGGAACTTTAGGACTTTAAATATAAAAGTGAATAATTCTGTCCCAATAGCTCTGCTATGAATTGAAGTACCCTATAAATTAGTCGTTACTTAAGAGAATAGAATTGCTTCATCAGTTTAGCAGTGGGCACAGTCCTAACCAGCTCTGCAACTGGATATCCGGGTCTACCAGCTAAGCAATCAATACCAATTGAATTTTCTTTTTGAATTTTTTGGCTAAGATTCATCGTTTAATAGTCTTCCTCCAACTTTTGCTGTTTGCCTACCTACTTCTTTTTTTTTAGCTCTGTCCTCCTGTGATGGGATGGATGTACAAACCCTGCACTGGTGAGGTGAGGGTTAAGGAGATGTTCTGGACACAGGAAGCCACGCCCCTTCGCTCCTGCTGGGCATGCTTTCAGTGGAGGGAGAGTTCAAAAGGGAGCAGCTCAGCTCAGACTAGGGTGGCTGACCAAGCAGGTGGGCAGTTAGGTGCTGCAGCCTCCTGCAGAGAAGCTGCTGGGGCTCCAAGCAGCCGGGACTGAGCCTCACAGTCAAGGTACCTTCTCTAAATCCACAGGCACTAAATACAATTCATTGTATTTCTCCTTCAATATTCAGCATGCAAACATTGCATCCAGTGCTGAGCTTCCTGGCATAAACCCGAATTTGTTATTGCTTGCTTGAAGGTCCAGCTCCTCCTGAAGTGTTTTCTCAATAATTCTTTCCAGCCATTTCATCGTGTGACTCAGTAACTTGATAGGTCAGTAATTACTATGTTCTTGCACATCTCCTTTAGGCTTGAAGATCAGGACTAATGAGCTCTTCCTCCACTCATTAGGCATTTCCTATTCACTCTTTTTACAAAAAGAAAAGGAGTACTTGTGGCACCTTAGTACTCCTTTTCTTTTTGCGAATACAGACTAACACAGCTGTTACTCTGAACTCTAGTTACAGTTTGTCAGTCCCCTGCAGATCAAACTGGAGCTGACCTGCTTAGTCATTCTAGCTATAAGTACAGGCTATTACTTAGCATCCATAGTTCTACACGACGCTTATCTGCATGTGCTGATTGCTCCACAGTAACTCGTTTGGTTTCTCCCTTCAACTCTATATTGCCAGTACTATGCTGTCTTCCCCCCGTTTCTTCAACCCCCAGAGTTTTTACAAAACTCATTGCAGCAGTTATAGGAGTTCACCTCTGGAAGCAGGCAATCACAGTTATTCACTGGATAGTCTGGGGCAGTTCTCACTTAGGAATACTGATGCTCCTGTTTCTAACTTTAAATCTTTTCCTGACCCTAGGTCTGATTGTGAACCTTGGCAAGTTTTCTGGCTCCTACAGAGAAATTGATTTACCTTGGAATTAACTTCCACACAGACCTCACAAACAGGAAAGCGCTTCAAAATGGGAGTTCGAAGCTCCACAGTCCTATTCCCTTCACCAAGGAATACAATTCCTTGGCTTTCTTGCATCCTGCTTCTAGGTGGTCCTCTGGCTCCACTTCTGGCTTCAGAAAAGCTTCAAAAACAGACTCCAATGAGAAACTGCTGAGTTTGAATTTATATGCAAACTAGATACCATTAACTTGGGTTTGAATAGAGACTGGGAGTGGCTGGGTCACTACACATTTTGAATCTATTTCCCTAAGTTAAGTATCCTCACACCTTCTTGTCTACTGTCTAAATGGGCCATCTTGATTATCACTACAAAAGTTTTCTTCTCCTGCTGATAATAGCTCATCTTAATTAATTAGCCTCTTACAGTTTGTATGGCAACTTCCACCTTCTCTGTATGTATATATATATCTTCTTACTATATATTCCATTTTATGCAGCCGATGAAGTGGGCTGTAGCCCACGAAAGCTTATGCTCTAATAAATTTGTTAGTCTCTAAGGTGCCACAAGTCCTCCTGTTCTTTTCGCTGGCTCCTATAGTTGTTTTTTCTGTGAATTGGAGCCAAGCAGGAACAAAATTAGGTGGGTCCTTTCTGCCTAACCTTTCTCTGGATTGTTCTAAGAACAAACGTAAGCCTCTCTGGTTGTGAAGGATATGAGGGATAAAAATGGCTCAGGAGAAATGGTCCAGCTCTGAGTTAAGGTTTCACACAAATGCTATAGAGCTAAGAGATGGAAAAGGGGTCTTATTTGTGTTTAGAAGAATTATTTTACGCAAGCCATGGCTGGTCTGGAATGGCAGGTTTTTCATGATGGAATATTAATTATTGTTTCTTAACTGATAAAGATGAATCAGACTCCAGGGCTGTCTTCCCATGAAGAGTTTCAGAGTAACAGCCATGTTAGTCTGTATTCGCAAAAAGAAAAGGAGGACTTGTGGCACCTTAGAGACTAACAAATTTATTAGAGCAGTTAGTCTCTAAGGTGCCACTAGTACTCCTTTTCTTTTTTCCTATGAAGAAGTTCTGTGAATTCATTACCTTTTAGTGTATCATCTCTGCTATGTTGTCATTGCCTGCCTGTGTATGCCCCTTCTTTGCTCCAAGGGGATTTCTTAGCATGACATGGGAATCTTCATGAAATAATGCTGACAGATTCAGCAATCATTCCTGTGAGCATTTATTCATGGCATTGCTGAATGATGGCGAGCACGATGCGATATTGTACCTCTTTCAGAATCTATTGACTGGCATCTTTCCTTATACAGAAACGATAGCGTAGCTTTGCCACATGGGCTCCTTTTGTGACTTCAGGATGAAACAAACGTACTACTTTTTAACATTGGGGTAGTCACGACCATTTTCTGTTTGCTTGATATGATTGTACTGGGCTCCATTATATGCTTTTTGAAATTCACTTTTTGTTTGTTTGGTTTGTTGTGCTGAAAATAATCTGTTATGGAAACTTGCTTTGTGAATTATAAAAGAACCCAACAAAGCTCTTTCTGTTTCTTCATTATCAGAACTTGGTCCTCCAGTTCTGTGTCTATGAATGTATTTTGGTTTGCACTACTTTGTGAAGAGAATAACTCACGTCTGCGGACCATGTGCTCTTATTGTATGATTGACACGGCTATCCTTGTGCTTGGACAACTTTTGTGTTTAAATTACCTCCACATCTGTAGAAATCAAATTTGATCCCACCCTTTTATTCTGTTTGTGCGTCAGTGTGCATTTTTAATTAGATACTCTTCAGTTTTACTACTTTAACACTTCAATTTGACACTAATTTAGGAAGCATCATTTTCACTACTCCTGCTAATAACCACTGTTCCTTGCAAAGTCAGTTCCATTTCTTGTGGTTGTCTTGTTTTAACCTGGTTCTCAGTAAGGTTGCAAAGTTTCTCATAGCATGAAAGTCACCGATAGCGTTATTGTCTTGTCTGTGACTTTTTTGTGTGTCTGCGACTCTCCGCATAGCAGTGGCTCTTGTCCCCCATTGGGCTGTGCCGGGCTCCCTGCTCCAGTCATTGTGACCTTGACCACCAGGTCACAGTACTGCTCAGGTTTGGCCCACTCGAACCTCCATAATTTTTTATCAAAAATTTAGACTTTATTGTGTGAATTGGTCAAATTCACATGACTTACCCTTACTGTGTAGGTCTAGAGCATGGTCTCACCAGACAGCTGATTTCTTTTAAAGAAGATTACTTTCATATTCTTGAAACTTTTGAGTAACTATCTAGTTTGTAGTCCCCCTTCATGCTTCCACTGGAGCATAGTGTAGATTCTCAGTGCTCTAGACCTGCTATGCACAGTAATGTGGAGTTTTTCACCCTCCGGAAGGAGGGGACAATGTGCCATATTGGTGGTTCTTCCCTTCTAACAGATTTTAGGACATGTACGTGGCTTTTGGTTATTTTCATTCCCTCTGAACCTAAAACAGGAAGGGAAGAGCAGGTCCTTTAACATTTAAATATTTAAACATACTGACATTTATGTTTACCCAATTCACTGTTGAGTAATTCATGACATATATCACAAATGCATTGAGAAGTGTATTTTGCTCTATACCCGCCCGCCATTCCAGTCATCTGAATACATGTTTCTTAGAAACCTGCTGCCAAAACATGTGCGTTTTTCAGAATTGACCTGTGCTCCAAATATCAGTTCTAGTCAGTTGTCTTGTTAATGTTCCACAGGGCATTGTTTCACTTGCTTGTGAGTAACTGAGATCAGGAAAGTGACTCAGCACCAAGTTGCTCATAGAATGCCATACCATGCCAGTCTCATACATTTCCAAATGTTTTTGTATTGTTTACATTGAATTAAAATATTTTCAATAGATCTGACTGGAAAACAAGAACTGTTTCTTAAACTGAGGTTTCAGAATTTTGTTTTCATTTCAATGCAGAAAGAAAACAAGATCTTTTGAAATGCCTTGCCAAAAAAAAAAAAAGAGAGAGAGCGCTCAGAATAGCTAGGAGCCCAGTGGTAGGTAAGTGTCCCTACAATAGGGCACCTAGGTTCAAATCTCTGTTTCCATCAGTATCTTTCCTTGTCTGGCTAATGAATATTTAATTATTTATACAAAGTTGAGCAGCTCCAACAAAATGAGGAGAGAGAGAGAGACTGGCGCTCTAGTTCAGTGATTAGAACATTCATCTGGGATATAGAACACCCAGGTTTGAATTCCTGATATAGCCCATTGATTAGGGCAGTCTCCTGACATGTTGGAGACCCAGGTTCAAATCACTATGGAAATCTCATCCTGGACCTGATAAACCTCTGCAAATCGGGCTATTTCCTGTCAAAAAAAACCATTGTCCGTAAACTCTTGACCAACCCTCATTGACAGTGATTGGACAAGGTTTAGAACGGTTCAATTAAGTGCATAAGCAAACAGCTGTGTTTGACCCAGTCCAACCTGAATTGTAGGATAGGAAAAATGATGGTACTTCAGGAATACAAACTTAAGTGATATTCTGTTGGTTTTAACATCATTTGGCTCTCAGATTCAGTGTTGCCTATGAGTTACCCATTTTGGATGAAAGTGTGCTCCATCAACATGGTTACTGAGCCATAGGACAGCACAGTCAAAGTAACCAACAGGGTAACAAATTCAGGCATATAAACTGTCTTATTTATTATCTATAATATGTGTATATCTTGCAAAGCCAGATTGTCCTAGTGTCCTTACAATGGTATTACATGGGCAGAGTTAAGGTTTGGGTGACTTTAAAAGTATGCAAGTACACATTTGATTTGTTTTTTGGAAACTGGAATCTTCACATGAAATGCACATTACTGTGTAACTAGTGATGGTGTCCATTAGATACTGAAAGACACTCATGTTATAGAATCACATAGGATGATCTTCTATGAAGTCTGTTTGCACGAAGAAATGAATATGAATACAGAATAACAGGAGTAAAATATTAAAGCTAACACTCTTTTTTTATATTCGTCTGTGTGTGACACCCTTTTCTGTCCCTTTAAGAAATTACTTCTCTTCTGTCCAGTCATAACTTGGTACATGAGGTATATTTTTCAGAGGGATTCTCTCCCATGTCCTGGACACATTTCTTCCTGAAATTTAAATGATTGAATTCCTCTTTGATTTCCATGACTGATTTGCCTTTTGTTTCTGGAAGGAACCTGTAGATGAGAATCCATGAGATAGAAATGAAGCCCACAAAAATAAGGAAGCAGAAGGTACCGAGGCTTTTCTGAAAACCAAAAGAGAAAATAAAATAAGTTAAAGACCCTTGACTGTTGTAGTTTGGGAATTTTTAAAGCAGATATCTTAATTTCAAATGGTGATCTGGAGGAACATGTTGCACTCTATGAACGGAGCAATCTCTCACTTTTCACCTCCTTGATAAGGGCTAATTTCTGTGGTAAGGCATGTCTACCCCTGGCTAGGAAGCAAGGATGTTATGGTTATTCCAAAACCCAGGTTTCCTGATATGCTGGTGTGTTGTGAGGCCATTGCTTTGGCACAGAAATATTCTCCAAAATTTTTTTTTTAATCAGGCACCCTCACGTTTAGATTCACTTACCACTACATATGGGAAAATCATCCCGATCACATAGAGTCCTACCCAGTGTAGAGACATGGAGATCACTAATGCGGATGATCTGGATGACTGGGTGAAAAGTTCAGGCATGAGTGGGAATGAAGCTCCAGCTGGAAAGGAAAAGATTTCTCAGATTAATAATTAAATAGTAAAAATAAATGTTTGTTCATTTGTAAGATAATTTAAACCCAGTGAAATTTTAGTGTAAAGTTTACCGATATTAGACTGGATTCCAATTTCACACCAGTTTTAGACTGGTATAACTCCATTGACATCAGTGGCATTACCACGAGTTTACACTGGTCTAAGTGGGGGGGAAAACGAATCAGAGGCATTGAATTCTAATCGTCCATGTGCAGTCAGTAGTATTTTTAGTGGTAAGCTCTTTTTTCTGACTTTCCAAGTAGAGGAACTCAGCTTTTTTTCCATTGGTAAACTTCCTTTTTTGATCAGTGTTACTTGAAAGAACTTTTCTTGTTTAATTTTTATTGCAGTAAATAGTCTAGCCACTGACACTAAAGAAGTTATGACAGTGTAACTTATAAAGGTTTGATCCAATCAAGGTCATGCTACTAACATTCACATATAAGAGCCTTTATATTTCAAATTTGATCTACAGTGAGATTCTTAAGAGTATATAGTTAGTAGAATTGGCTTCCAAACAAAACCTCCATTGTAAGGGTGTTTCCCAGGCAACACAGAGCAGCTAGAATGGCTCTAGACTGTGTCAACTCCCAGTGTAGGGAGCGTATTGGGAAAGGAAGGGACATGGTTAGAACATGCTGCCAGAATGGCTATTAGGCCATTCCTAAGGGTGATGGGATGAATAGTAATACTTACTATTAATCTGCACACCAAACACTGTCTATAATTGTGCAAAATATTATAAAAATTATATTTTATATTGAATTTAATTTGTTCAGATATCAGTATATAGCCCCTTTATGTTAGTATATTTAGATTATTCATTCTTTTTCCAATCTCTCTCTCTCTCCTCAAATCTATGTACTAACCTGGTCCAGTTGCAAAGATGATAATCAACAAGAAAATTACAGCAATACTGAAGTAGGGCATCCAGAAGAACTGATGCTAAAGGGGAAGACAAAGGGACAATAGACCGTGTTTGTTAATACCTTAATAGACTTCCATGCTGATTTCTTGCCAGCATGGTTTGGAAAACCTTAAGGAGTCTCAGCCTGAAGAAAATTCTCTCCTTTTTTGGAGGTGACTGTTCTGAAAATCACAAATAGAATATTTAAGAACTAACTGAATGAATGTTGTAGATATTTGTTCTTGCAGACAAGAATCCCAACTAGGGAAGCTATTGGTCAAGGACACAGAGAAAGGGAATGTTTCTTTACCTGCAGGGAGAGAGTTGTTGTGAGGACCATGAGTGTCAAAACCATCAGTCCGTATCCCCACAACAGCAGCATCCTTCTGCCAAATTTATCAATGATGAAGCTCTGAAGGGCACAAAATGCAAAAGACACTAAAATTACTTTTCCTATTTGTCTTTTATATTGATATTCTTCACCAGGATTCATCTATCTTGTGTGTAATAGGTCCATGAGCTTGTAATCAGATTCGACTTCATTGGGCTTTTCTATATCCTAGAATTATATTTTGGTTAGGGATGCTGGCATATGCCCTTCTGTCTTTTTCCTCTTCCTGTGTCTGACTTCCCATGAGGCCCCTGCCAATATGAAAACTAGAGCTGTTCAGGAAAAAAAAATCCCTACAAAAAGTTTCAAGGAAAATGATTTACGTAATCACTATGGTTCAATAAGCTATTTGGCCTCATCAGGCAAATCTCCATTCTGAACGCAGTATCTTACTCTGCTGCCTCAAAACTTCCTTAACGGCTAGAGGTTGCCTTAATGGGCGAAGCTAGACAAATTTATATGTGAAATAAGGAACAAATTGTTAACAGTGAGGGTAACTAACTATTGGAACAATTTACCAACTGTTGTGGCAGCTTCCCCATCAATGGAAATGTTTAAATCAAGATTGGATGTCTTAAAAGATATGCTGTGGTTGAAACAAGAACTAATTCAGGCAAGTCCTATGTCCTATGTTATGCAGAAGGTCGGACTAGGATTATAGTGGTCCCTTTTGGCCTTGTAATCTTTGAAAAACAGTACTAGTAGTCCCATTGTGCCAGCAGCTCTTCCTTGTGCAGAACCTGTCTCTTCTCTAGTTTTCACTGATTCCAAATATTTTTCAAGCAAGTTCCTAATGGAACTGGCAATTGGTGTCCCTCTCAAGTGAACGGAGACATGGAACAGAAATGATGTCCTTTTGAGGAGCCTATTCTGCTCTTCCTGTTGTGTAGATGCTCCCTAGAACTCCGAGAAAGGTGAATTCCATTGAATGAGCTCTCTTTGAATAGACACGAAGTGGGATCATGGGGTGAGTAAGTATGTAAGTGAAGAGATAGAATCAGAGGCACATATCCTGAGGTTAAGAGGATCGAGAGGTCTGGTCCTCACCTTTGCCTCAATGCTACTTTGATCAAGAACTTAAACTCCGCCTTCAAACTGGCCCAGAGTAAAGAGTTGAAGTTCTTCTACCACATCTTCTTTCCACTTGCCGAGCTTCACCGTACCTCTCAGGGAGCTCCCCCTATTTTGTAGATGTTCCAGTAAATTGTTTTACTACCAGCAATGTCCTTTATGGATCTGAATGCCAGAGCTTTTTTAAAATTATAATTTCCCTCCATTGCACTGCCACTAGCAGAGGTCCTCCAGCGAGAGCAACGGTCGACGCGCTCGTGTAGGCGAGGCACTAGTGTCTGCTGCTGTTTATTCCGCCATGTCCTCTGAACTTGCTTTGACTAAGGTTAGATCACATGGAGATAGAAATGCTGGCACCTTGTCTATACTCGACTACCTGATGCAGTCAAAGAACAAGAGAGAAGCCCACTACTTCATACTGGAAAATCCTTTTGCAGAAATAGAGCCTCCCTTTTCATTGATTCAGAGAACTGTCCACCACCCAGGTAATGGAAATTTTACATATGCCAACTCCCACTGCAATGTGACTTACACACATTATGGAGGCGCAGAACTCACAGATCCCAGCTCCCAGAGATATGTAGGGGATACGATCTTCAGTAAATCCAGCTGTATGGAACACATCAAAGGCATAGAAATAGATCTGGGAAATGTAACAAAAGAAATAGTTTAAAAAAAATCACTGAAGCACACCTGTGCAAGACTGTTTATGAGTAATGGGCCAGGTAGCAGAGAGAGTGTGTCTCACTCACTAACCTGGTTTGTTCTTAATAATCTAGTTAATATTGAGCTCTTACTCTAACATTTATGTCAAGTTGTTTACGTGGGAACAGATTTTAATAGTTTCAGTGAAGATTAGTTACCTAAAGAGCTTTCCAACTTTGTGGACATAATGAAAGTCCATTACTTTGCCAAGTCACAAAATCAGGAGCTGGGGAATTGCAAACTGTTTGAGTATTTTTGGCTCAAGATAGTAATAGAAAAATATTATGATCCTAATCCGTGTTCAACTTCCATTCTGAGCTGTGTAAAGTTTGCCTGTCCTTGTAAGGCATAAACCCCTCACCGCCAGTGTAAATGGAAAATTGAGAATCAGGAGAAAGGAATTGAAGGGTCAAAACCCCTTCCCCGCTTTCACACACAGCTTTCTTTGAAATTCAGGGGAGTTGCACGTGAATGAGGTGAGTAGGATTGAGTCCCAGACATTCAACTGCAGACTTGCAAAATGTCACAGGTTCCCATAGTGCAAATGTACAAAGCCTACTATCCTTAGAACAGAGTCTCAGTTGGTGTAAATTGATGTAACTTCATTGAAGTCAATGGAGCTGAACTGATTCACACCAGCTGGAGATCTGGTCCAATTTTTCTGGCTGCAGAAGGAAGAAAAATTGTATCCTTAACCACGATAATAATAAAAGTAGGGCAGCAGTTGTTTATAGTTAGGCAGGTTTCATGAAAGCTTCATACCTATAGCTGCCCATTCTGCAGTGGCCTTAAGAGTTTTGGGGAAAAAAAGTTAGTGCAACAAACCAGTGGAACGTTATTATGTTGAAACACAGAACTCACGGTGCCCAATGGTCTTGAAGACTTACATAGGAACATAAATATCGCCATGTTGGGTCTAACCAGCCTGGTATTCTTTTACTGATAGTGGCTAATAGTAGATTCTTCAGAGAAAGGTGCAAGAGTTCATTTGGGTATAATCTCTCAAAATCAGTTCCATGCCACTACAGGGGCCTTGAGCATTGGTGCAGTTCTCTGCTTGTAGCACACAATAGTTTAGTCTCTGGAGGAGGATTGTAATACTTAAATTTAATCCAGGTTATTGGGGGTCAATGTAGAGGTAGCTGGGTGGGGGGAGGAGGTTAGTGGCTTGTAATGTGCAGGAGATCAGACTACGTGATCTGCTGGTTCTTTCTGGCCTTAAACTCAGCCTAGGAATCCCCGTAATGGACAATTATAGTATAAACTGCCCGTAGCAAAAGATTCTTCCTAATCCCCATCACTTAGTTGCAGACTTGTGTCCTGAAGCAGAGGGTATATATAACTCTGTAAATTACAAATATATATACTGAACTGAGGATGTTTCCATTGTCCATATAAATGTCAAATAATTTTTTAGTCTTACTAAACTCTTGGACTAAGTGATATTACGTGGCAGTGAATTGAGTGCATTAATTATGCATTTTTTCAAATACAGTGTAATCCCTTTATCAGTTTTAGATTTCTTTCCTTTCAAATGAATTTTTTACTCCTCCTACTATTAAGTGTGCATATTGTAATGGACTTCCCCTCCCATTAACTAGAGTGTTGGTGGATGTGGTTTGAAAGAGGTTAGGGGATTGGAAAATGTAACAAATGCTTTGTTGGACTGTGTACTTGTCTGTACCTTTAGGGGAGGCGGGCGCTGTTTTGAGTCAGGGCTTTGGCAGCATTAAAGTTTGCGGAATCTTTATACTATGTGAGCTCGCCTCATATCTTTGAATACATCTGGTATTACAATGTGTTGCTTCCTCAGTGATGACTTATAATAATGTTTAAAGTGAGGCAAATACTTAATTGCATTGATACCACTAAGCTGCATGGTAACAACAACAGTGATCAATAAATACAACTGAAATCGCAAGGATCGGTCTTTTAGGAGTTCCAGGACATTCATGGGTTTGATTTTTTTTGTTGTAGCCTGCTCCTTCTCCATATCATCTACTGCTCCTTGATGATTCCCTTCACCCCAAAGCTGCTTCAAAGCTGTAAAGGAAAAACTCTCAAAATTATTACGCAACAAACAGATAAACCCATTAAATTTGTTCGTTGATGTTTTTTCGCCAGCCTTCCAGTCCTTTACTAACTGATCAGTGGATTCATCCAGTCCTCCTATGCGTGGCCATTGATCAGTTAGTTCGAATCCTCTCTCCTTCTAGGTGCTGAGAGAATCCAGATCTTTTGAACTTGGGTTGGAAGCAGAGAAGAAGGGAGGAGGGAACACTAGATCTGTGACATCAACCCACCTGTACTATGGATTAGGCTATGTCAGTGTTCTCCAAACTTGGGACGCCGCTTGTTCAGGGAAAGCCCCTGGCGGGCCGGGCCGGTTTGTTTACCTGCCGCATCTGCAGATTCGGCCGATCATGGCTCCACTGGCTGCGGTTCGCCGCTCCAGGCCAATGGGAGCTGCGGGAAGCAGCGGCTGGTACGTCCCTCGGCCCGCGTCACTTCCCACAGCCCTCATTGGCCTGGAGCAGCAAACCATGGCCAGTGGGAGCCGTGATTGGCCGAACCTGCGGACGCGGCAGGTAAACAAATCTAAATCTATGTAAATGTAAATCTAAAGCAGCCTAAGTTTATAACAATTTAGAATCAACTCCATTAGACTCTCACCCACTTTCTAATGTATAAATTACATTCCACTTATCATAGAACATGAAGGTTGGAAGGGACCTCAGGAGATCATCTAGTCCAACCCCCTGCTCAAAGCAGGGCCGTATACATTACCTCTGAATTTGGGCCACTGAATCTCAGAGAATCTAAGTTGGTATAACTTGTACACAAGGGGTGGGAAGAGATGCAAAAAAATGCTTAATAGGAGGGTCAATCTAATTAGTTTTAAATTAACATTAAGGTACAGCCTACTTATTCTCCCCTTCTTTCACCTCTTTGATGTGTATTATACACTGTCTTAGACTCAAAGGTAGAGAAGGGGGGCCAAACTGAGAAATGATGTGTAATTTATGTCCGTCAGTAGATTGAGTTTCAAAGAGTCTAATTTTCTCCAAGGGAGTGTGAGCAGAAATCTGAAATGATGTGTACATTAGGCCTCCGTAGACTAATTTAGTCTCCCTTAGACCAACTTTCACACATTGTATTGATTTCTAAGGATGTTTAAATTGGTCTACTTTACACAGGGAGGGAGGTGGAAGATCATTGATTTACACTTGATTCATCTCTGAATTTGGCTTGCAGTCAAAGTTTTTCTTGGCATTTTTTTAACTTATCATTAAGATCTTAATTCTATAATCTTAGAAATCTTAATGCTATACCATTACTTCTAGTGAAAATAGAACCATTAAACTTTACCACAGATCTCCTATTTTATAAGTATAAGGGAAAATGTGGTAATTTTTGTGGTAATGTCTTTTGTAAATTTTTTTTTTTAATGGCTACCCCTCAATAAACACAGGTAAAAAGCTCTCCGTTCTTGGTACTCAAATACCTGTAGATGATTACCATGTTTCCAGTCTCTAGGTATTTCTTAGATAAACTGTATATTTTATCACTTTTAATCTTTCCTCAAACCCTCCCGCCCCAGTCTGTCATTTTTGTTGCTCTTTTCTGTACTCCTTTCAATTTGTCAATATTTCCTGGTGTTGAGATATTCAGTTTTGCGAATCATATTAATTGAGTAGTAACACCAGGACCAGATGGAGCAGAGGGTGATTCCTTTCTGCTTCATAATTTAAAGACACGGTTTTTCCCCCCACCCCCTCCAGCCAGAGCACATAGCAACCACAATATCTTGCTTACTGCACCACTATCATCCATATGTCTCTTTTGGCATTTCTTTTTACTAGTTTTCTTCATTCACTGTTGAATTAGTTTTTTCCACCATGGGCTATATTAACTTATAATTTTTCCCTTGTTGAATCTATTTTTATTTCACACCAATATTTCTAAGCCTTCTTTACTATTTCTCTGTGCTCACTGGTGTTCAGAACACTAAGAGGGTATTCTCTCTAAATCTCTTCAACTTGCTGTTCCTCAACCTCCAGATAATTAAGGAAGATATTAAATAGCTAATCTGTTCATCCATCCACATCTGATCCATTGTTCCATCATTATAATACATATTTATCAAAGTATGCAGTGAATAAGTCAATTACTCAATCCATCAGTCAGTTCTTATGTCATTGTTTGATGGATTGCTCCACCATGCTTTCTATTAAACCCATCCATTGCCCTGTCACTCTTTAATTGAATCAGTAAATATAGGACCATCCGTTCAGTCATCCACACTTCAGCTTATGTGAAGATGCACATGAACTTTGTTCCCTATCAGGTGTTGATAATATCAGTAGCTGTCCTGTTTTAAGAGAAATGTAGAACCCTGACCTCTTTTTGCTCCCTACTTTCCAGCCGTTCCTCATTTAACAATATCTTTTCTGCTCCCTTTCACAATCTCCACACTGCTGGTGTGAGCACCCTTTCCCTTCCATTTCCTGCTGTCTGAAATTATCTTCTCTTACTTCTCTGCCTCATTCATTTGCTTTTTTCTCAAATGTCATTTTTTAAATTTTTTGCTCGCCTATGCCTGTTCATTTCTCTCTTTCTCTGTTGTTGGCTTTATCATCAAATTCTTTAACTTATCTAGTGTCTATTAGGATAGTATTTTGGGATACCATTAGTATGAAAAACTATACAAAATAAAGGTGTCTGATTTCAGCTGGCTTTAAAAAGTGTTTAATTTTAAATACATTCATAGATATCTCAGTTGATTATAGTTACTACCTATTAGTTTGCTGTGCAATGTTGTTGTTGGCTAGTAGTTTAGACAGAAAAATATTTACCTTCTTAACAAGAAAAAAGTTACCGCTCAGAAAACACACAGGGATCAGATCTGTTCAATAGTAAGATACCATTCTTACCCTGTCACTTTTCTGACTATAACCACAACTCAGTATAGCATTAATGTTAATTTTTGCACTAGTTATATATCAGAGTAAAGAAATGATGGCCACTAGTTTTAATAACAATGTTAACCCCCACTAATACTTGTATCTGAACTGTCTTGATGACAGCATTAAGAAAGTACAATGTAGAAGTGGTATTTTGTTTTTTCAAAATGTTGTGTAATCCTTTCCCCTTCCAAGATTCCAGCTTGAGTAACTGGACAGAAGCTAGGAAAAAAGCAGTAAGTTAAGGTGGTCCATGTTACCTTTCTGGCAGCCTTCCATGTCTCCCTTTTGCATCAGTAGGTAGGATGGAGACTCAGGGAAGAATGGGAGAGTGACCAGCTGCACCAATGCTGCGATTCCACTGATAGCCATCAGTAAAGGCCACAAGGATTCAGTTCCTAAAAGTTCACTAGAGAGAATAGGTTAAAACAAGAACCAAAAGAAGGGAAACTTACCAAATGTTTTTGAGTGATAGATAGGGAGACTGAATTAAACTATATGGGATAACAATGGATAGATAGAGAATGAATAGAAAGATATCCCCCACGTCCGGTCCCAGAAATTTAGATGTGAACATAAATATGTTTGTTTTACCTTAGTCCTGCAATTTGCCCTAAGCATTTCCCCATGTTCGCAAAAAACAAGACAGTGACACTTGTAAATCCACGCAGCTTCTTAGGGGAAATTTCTGCCACATACTGGCCATGTAAACTGCAACCCACACCTTGAATAGGGGAAAAGAGAAAGGACAAGTTTGTTTAAAAGAAGGAAAATGTAACTGAAGTCCCACTGAAATTAGTGGGTTTTGCCATTAACTTCGATGGAAGTAGGATCAGTTCTGTGCTCCATACCACAAACTAATGTTAAATGGAGGATTCTTCTGTTTGAGTGGAAATTAAGAAAGATCAAAACTCTTTTTAAAATAAAAAAGAGGATGAATTCTCGTTTACTCCTTAAAAAAAATAAGAAATCTAACTGAAGTTGTTCCTATATTCTGTGTAGTCAGACTGAGATGTAATTTTGATAACCATACCTAGGGATAAAAGATATAAGAGGCAAACAGTTTCAGTCTGGGCAGGATACTAGCAGTACGAAGTGAACATTTTATTTATTTATTATTTTATTATTTGCAAACCTGCAATATTTCTGCTGTCAGCTTTATTACCCATTTTTTTAAAGTTCACTCTTCCAACGTGTTTTCCCTTAGCCTGGAATATTATTATGTGGAAAATAGTCTCAAGCAATCAAATGCATTCTCTTATTTCTTTCTCTTAACCCCTTTATCTGATATCCTTTGGGTTATCATCTCTTTTCTTCCCTATAACAATTTATTGACCCCTTTCATTTTGACACTTAGGAATACTGATCCTGCCTCTGGCTTACAGCCTTGCAGGGGGATCCCAACTGATTATTATACAAGTAGAAATCAAACACAACCTACCTGAATTAAAACCACAAAGGAAACGTCCAATCAAAATCATCTCAAAGGACTTTGCCATCTTACTGAAGCCCCAGGAAAATGCAGCTGCTATCAGAAGCAGGTTATTGAACATTAGACATTTCTTTCTGGAACAGCACATAAGAGACTTTCATAAAACTGGCAACACCATCTCTCTCTTGCTTTCCCCAAATACCCTCTTTTTATCCTCTGAATACACAGATAGTGGTGACTTTATCATTGAATCAAGAATTTGCAAGTGGGACCTAGCAGTTGCTTATGCCGGGCTGTTGAACCATTACTTAAATTGATACCGAAATTGGTGTAATCCAGTGATTCTCAAACTTTTGTACTGGTGACCTCTTTCACATAGCAAGCCCCTGAGTGCGACCCCCTTATAAGTTAAAAACATTGTTTATATATTTAACGCCATTATAAATGCTGGAGGCAGAGCAGGGCTTGGGGTGGAGGCTGACCGCTCGCGACCCCCGCCCCATAATAACCTCATGACCCCCTGAGAGGTCCCAACCACCAGTTTGAGAACCTTTGGGTAATCTAAGCGTAAAGTAGACTATTCCACCATATATGGGAACACTTCAGTCAGGTAAAGCAGAGACTGTAATGAAAATTTTGAAATATTATTTCTTCAAAGATACCCATCCCAGCAGATCTCCCACTCATGGATCTGTGCCATTTGCTGGGAATTCTTTAAGTTCAAAGTTCTGAGATTTTGGTTTCTCAAAGGGTATCTGGCACTATCCCTGCAGAGGAACCCCACAGTGCTCTCCTAAACAGTTCTTTTCTGAACACAGTTTATGAAGGACACATCCAGTACAGTTAAAGTGTCTATATCCTTTACCCGTATTTGAATGTCAGCCTCCTTTATTTAAAAAGAAAAAATATTGAGGCACTTACTCCTACCTGGATTAGGTCGCCAACAATCCTGGCAACACCCGTGATCTCCACCCCCCCCCCCAAATTTTTTGTTTAATCTTCATTTTTATTGGTGCTATCTGTGCTGATTGATGATCGTCGTTGATGCTAGCAGCTATGCTGTATCCGTGAACTTTGACCCATTCTTTTCTTTAGCCTTTTCACTCTTTTGTGCCTCCCTCCTCCACCCTTCCTCTTATGCCTGCTAAGGGGAGAAGAATCCCAGCAACTTCATGAAGCATTCTTAATGCGGTCATATCTCATTCCCCAAGGACATGCACATTTAGCCAGCTTTTACAGGAAGAAGGCTTGGGATGATTTACACCTGGTTGCCTTGGGCGTCTGAGTCTTCAGTATTATCCAATAGGGACTATAACATCTGATTGATAGAAATTCTCAGCGGTGAAAGTAGGCCGTACGGGCCAGTATGGTGTACCGGTAAGAAGCAGGTACTGGCCCATACGCAGCCGACATTAAAGCGCTGCCGCAGGGCTGCCGACAGGGGGAAAAGGGGCAGCTGCCCCAGGGCTGGCGATTTAAAAGGGCCCGGGGCTCCCGGCTGCCGCTACTGTTGCAGTGGCCGGAGCCCCGGGCGGCACAGGCCAGGCAGCGTGGATGGGCTGGCTGGGGGAGGCTCGGCCCCCATACCGGTAAGAGTTTAATATTACTTTCACCCCTAGAAATTCTGTACAATTGACTACCCCCCTCAAGGATGCACTAAAATTGAACAGTATAATGAGGACATACATCAGAAAATCCATCTCCCAGGGAAAAAAGGCATGTGGTCTATACTGCTGGACGAAAGGAGAGATTTTTATACTAGATACTCCCTGACACTCATTCAACCTAGTCATTCTGAATTTGAGAGCTCATTTTTTTCTTACTTTTAAAATGTCATGGTAATATTCTATATTACTTCCAAAGACACTGCTGAAGTTCCGCCTTAGTCATCCATGGCTGTACTCTTTCTAAGAGACCATGTGTGCATGATTGTGGCTGAGTCTCTTGTTGCTATAATCTGACCAAGCTTCATCTCAAGGTCATATTGAGGCTGATTTGATGTGAAACTTGCTGTGATAGCAAGCCTGCAGTCAGTTCCATCCAGGAGATATTAAGAGCTCTGTGTGTGTGTGTTTCATTAAGCAGAATTGCTTAGATTCCACCTCTAGACAAGGGTGACGATTAGGTCTATTGGTGTTATACAACCTCTTTATGAATAAGCTTGGGGCCTCCAAATTCTCTTGCCTTCTAGGAATTTTAATTTTTCAGGATGTCTCTATTTTTCCTTTTACTGCTTTAGTTTTTATATATATTTCTGAGTCCCCATATGTTAACCCTGTGTATATACTTAAAAAACCCTAGAAAACTCAAAGGCATTTTATCCTTTTATAAATGTTTTCCTTTCTAAGGTAATTTACACCTTGAATAAATTTCAAGCTACCTTTCGTAGTTGTTCTTTTTCCACTGTGTGAAAAGGATGAAAAATGGAGTAGTGCCTGATACCTATGTTTCATTGCAGGGCTGGCTCTCTACAGCTTTGAGACTGGATTGTTCCCATCCTGGCTTTATGCAGGGCCACAGGCCCAAGAATGGGTGATTGCCAACAACAGTTCAAAAGCTTGTCTCTCTCACCAGCTGAAGTTGGTCCAATAAAAGATATTACCTTACCCACCTTGTCTCTGTAACTGGAGGTAAGTAATTTTCCCTTGGACATTTCATAAATATGTATTTTATTTTCTAAATCCTTCTTAGTTTAGGGCTTTTCCCCCTAGAAACATAACAGCTCCTCCTGAGCCAAACCCATTACTGGATATTATGTTTTCTGGTCATGCGAGTATAGTGCTCATGAAAGAGATTACATTTGATGGCAGTGAAATATGGAATATCCTGTTTAACTACTGAACAGATACATCAGGCAGTGGAAGTTTCTCTGCCCTATTCCACTAACGTACCTTCACCCTGTTTTGGAGGGACCACTTCTCAGGGTGAAAAGAGGAGCTGTATCTCCATTTTAATTCATTCCTTAGTTTCTACTGAGACTTCCAAGAAAGGTGCTAATTTGTGCCAGTTAAGATTATCAAATAAAGGTAAGTATAATAAAGTCAAACTATGCTGATTTACAGGAGCTAAGGAACCTAACGTATTTGTTTTGAATTTAAAAGTAATGGACAGTAATTTCCCTGTCAATGTATGTAGTACATTTGTTCTTGTATCCTTTTGATCAGGCAGGATTAGTCAGACCTCCCTTTGGAGAAGGTCAGTGCCCTTTGTTAATTCACTGGCAGGATGAAAGTTGAGTAACATGAAGTATTCCTTTCCAGAAGCTGATTCACTTACTATTGCAGCATTGACAGCAATCAAAATCTTGTTTCCTGCATGAGATGGCAGAGCACTAGCTAACAGACCAATTTTACAGTCAATTTTAATCTACATTTTTTTTTTGCAAAGGTATTAATCAGTATTGTGGACTGAACACTTGGATAAAAGAGGGAAATAGGGAACTGTCACTGAAATATATTCATTAATTGGAGGGATGGTGTGAAATAATGCAACACTTTGGCTAGAAAAATATAGACTATTCTTCCTTTCTATAGGGACAATTGTCTCAAAGCCAAACATAATTTTTCTACTTTGTTATAGGGGACAGTTTTTAAAAGTGCTTTTTACTTGATACAGACTTTCCATATTTTGCAGACAGGTATCTTGAGCTGATGGTTCCCAAGAATCCCGCAATGCTAAAAGTAGAGACAATGAAAGACCACAGTAATGTGAGGGTCTGCTCATCGATGACAGAATGGTATCGCTCTTGCCAAGTGTCATTGATGAAGTTCTTGATGTACTAGAAAGAAAAATTGGGGGGGAAGAAGGAGTTTCATTACCAATTATACTGATCATAAGTGTGACAAATATGATAATATCCAGTACAAACCTTACTGAATTAAATAAAACTTCATTGAATTAAGCTGAAGTATTTTAGGAGATCAGTGTATTAATGCAAATGTTTATGTACTGTTGAGGGATTATATGTATTTCTATGGGGCTGGGGCACGACAGCCCAGGAACTAAGCCCAGGAACTAAGAATAGTGAGGTGTAGTTAGACACATTCACTCAGGTTGTAACACCTCCAATGAGCTACCATCACGTCGAGAAAGGCTTGCATATACTGGTTCAAACTGGATTCTCCAGGGACCAACAGAGAAGATTTTTGGTTAAATAGCCTGAGCTAAAACTGTCTCATGGTCTTCTTTCTAATCCAGCAAATAGACTGGACCTCCAGCCCATGGGGAGCCCCAATCTTTATGGAGGGGTGGGAGGTCTTTGGGCTACTGTGGTCCCATAAAACTGAAAATTCTTGTTCTGAGCAAAAACATTTGCATTTTAGTGATGAATGGGTGACTACAGGGAAAACCCCTGTGTGAGGTTTGAAGAACTGTTCACTTGCGAGGGCCCTTGTTGGAGTTGGGGTGATCTCTGGTAAGCTTATTAATATGCATGTAGGTGCTTTTATTGTTTTAATGTATTCTCTGTAATGCTTTTACCTTAAGAATAAGCGTGCTTGCTTATAAAGAGCTGTGTGGTAACCTGTGACTGTTGGCGATTTATAGTGTTGTTTGTCTCTGAAGACAAAGCAGAAGTGCCGATGCTGGTCATGTAGGCAGTCTGCCTTGCTGGGGGGATATCCTGGTGTAAGCAGTGGGCTGTGCAGCCTGGAAATATTTTGGTCAAGTGGGGGAGAGACACATCTCTGCCTAAGAAAGCTGATGCCTGAGGAGCTGGGACCCTACACTGGGTGCTCTTGCTGGACCGTGGAGGGGGATTACAGATACAGGTGCCCTGAACTGTGACAATAAGGTCTTTTATTCTATCTAAAAATTTTAGGTCTAAAAATTCTAATTTAGAAAAAAAATTATATTGTATGTTGAACCAATTCTTTCCATATTCTGAATTATCTTCTTTCATCTGAAGTATTATAATGAAGTTGGTATAGGAGATGAAGGCACTTACTTAGCTATAATAGTTCAGTGCTTAGACTTTAATTTGTACATTGAGTTTCATTCTGTATCTTTGCTTCTTTCATGTTCTAGTCACTATAAGAGACACTTACGCCATCAATACCCATATGAGACTCCCATTAGTAGGGATACATGCAATGAAATAGACGCTTTTTAAAGAGTAGCAACTCACATGAGCCTTCACCTTCTAGTAAAAGTCTCTGGTGTGGTTAGTCTTCTGTTCTTTTAGAAATGTCCATGATCCTGAATAAATTCTGCTAAATTGTCCTTTGGGGTTTTACAAACTATTCTTACTGTTTTTCATGGACAGAATGAGAACGGAAGGAGTTGAGGAAAGAATTTCAAGGTGTCTTGAAGAACATCCCCAGGCCAAAACCTGACACTATGAATTTAGCTGTAGAGGATGCTATGCTTACCATGGAAGGATAGCTGATCATGGAAACTTGGAAGCCATATGAGAAGGTTCCACCAATTCCCAATACAAAAATCATTGGAAATAGTTTCCGATACTGAACCTGGAAGATAGAAGACAAGTTTTTGGTATGTTCAGGGTGTTCTTGGCCTTGCTGCCTCATCCTTGCACATACAAAACTCTTAGAAATATTGTATTAACAGGGGATTTGAACAACAAATCATTCCTTGAAATGTAAAATATATACCTTAAAAAGCTCTTTAAATTAGAGGGATATTTCTCAGTGTAAGTGTTCTTCAGCTGCATGTGACTGTCAAATATAGGTATTCAGGGTTTGAAAATATTTATTTTGTTTTCTAACTTTGGGTCACTAACTACATTGAAATGAATAACTGAACATTCTTCACTGATTGCATATCTCTGAAAATAGAATAATATAAATTTAGAACAATAAAATTTTGGGAACAAACAGTGTCAAGTACCATATTTCCTTTTCTGATTTTGGGAAAAAAGTGTTAAAATGACTAAATTATTGAGTTTGATTGTCGCTCTAGAAGTACAGGGAGCATGAAAATGAACAGATCCCTTCCAATGTTCTCCCTTTTCCCTGCCCCCCTGCTGGATTTTTAGATATAAATGAGAAGTACTTGGTACATAGATAAATGACAGAGAACTCACCAAGTCTGAGAGAAAGCTGCCCATCTTCAGGGTAAGAGTTTTCTTAGCTCTTTGTTTTGTGGCAGGTCTCTTGAATTAGCAGTCTGGTTGTAGTTGTTCCTCACTAAAATTGTATAATCCAGGCACTAAAAGAAGCTTGTCCATTTGGACCAGTCAAAGTTAAATTTGACTTTGTATTGTTTGCTTTGCATTATTTTCTTTCATGCCCATTGCATAAGGTTCAGAACATTTTAAATGTGTCTGTGTTCATTCTGTATCCTCTTGTAGGGAGATATTTCTCTCCAACTATGAAAGTGTGTTGCCCTTTGTTCATAGACTAGAAACTACAAAATTAATTGTATGCCTAGTAAGTGGTAGCTGTTAATATTTGATTACATAAGAGACATCTGGCTTTGTTTGTTAAAACTCAAGGATTTAGGAAATGATTAATCCTGGAAAGAGACAAGGTGGGTGAGGTAATATCTTTTATTGGACCAGCTTCTGTTGGTGAGAGAGACAAATTTTTGAGCTTACATAGAGTTCTTCCTCAGGTCTGGCAAATATACTCAGGGCTTGTCTACACTTAAAACAGCAGCTACTCTGCCTCCCTGAGATGCGATAGCTAGGGCCTGGTCTACACTACAAAGAGGTTGATGCAAGGCAGCTTACATCGACCTAACTCTGTAAGTGTCTAAACTAAAACGTTGCTCCGACTAACGTAATTTGCCCGCTATGCTGACTTAATAACTCCACCTCCAAGAGAGGCGTAGCACTTAGGTCGACGTAGTGTCAGTGTAGACGCTGTTACTTACGTCCACTTCAGTGGCCCCAGGAGGCATCCCACAATGCCCCACTGTGACTGCTCTGGTCACTGTTTTGAACTCTGCTGCCCAGCGGCCAGGTATACAGGTATGTGCATCTCCCCTCTAAAGCCCTGCACGCTTTTGAAATTCCGTTTCCCCTTCGCTCAGCGTGGAGCGCTGACCATTCTGGCTCCACGCTGCAGACGCTCCTGCCTGGAGTATAAAGGAGGTGGTGAACCTCCTGGGCCTGTGGGGAGACGAGGCTGTGCACGTACTGCTCTAATCCTGTAGCAATGTCTCCCTCTGTCTCCCATTTATATGGCCCAGGTGCCCTCTCTGAAAACCCACTTGGGAAACAGCTGATGAGTCACAGGTGCCCTGGCATCTTCCTTCTTAAAGGGCCAGTGTCGCCCTAGGACAGTCCCTGCGTCCTCTTCTAACATAGCTACAGATACATCTTGCCTCCTTGGTTTACTTTTACTTTTTATGTTCTCAGGATCTTGGAGTGTTATATAGATTGCCTCATTCATATGCCATAGTGATGAACATGGGATAAGTGCCTAATTAGTAGGCAGTTAGATTATATCTTGTTGACTGACTTATTGCAGGTATATTTAGCTGTACTGATGTGTACTACTTCTTTATTACATCCAAAAAACTACATTAAAGGAAAGGTATGATTGCAAAGTCAAACAATAAAAATTTGTAAAATGCCAAATTTGCAACCTTAATTTGGCCCCTTTGTGTGTGTGCATTATATATACATATGGTCTCTAATTACAAAATTTCATCTATTTCACTGGACCCCAGCCTCACCAAGAATGCAGGATGGATGGTGCTCCTGAGAATAAGTCAGGGTTGTGTAGTGAATGAGGCTGTTGTCTGTAGGAACCTTGCCTCATTATTTGTAAATTTTGGAAGGTGTATAGTGAATAAGCCAGGGAATTGCAGAAAAAGAAAGGATGATCTCATTGTTCAACAAGTTTAATGCCATCATGGAGAACTGTATTCTATCCCTGTCATAGAGTTCCTATATGATGCTGGGCATGTCCTTAAATAAAATGTTCACAGTCCCTCATGGCTTCTGTCCCCGTCCCCATCTGCTGCTGGCCCTCACCCGCTGGCTCCTTCCTCTCCAGCTCCTGCCCATCTCTCCCTCTGCTCTTTCCCACCCTCTGGCTCCTGCAAATCCACCTAATTCCTCTGCATTCCCGTCAGACAGCATCTTCCTCTGTATTATGAACACTGGAACTGGAGTTAGAAGGCCCTTGTTCCCTAGGGAGACTTATTGACAGGACACCAGTGGAACAGGAAATGCAGGAAGTTAGGCTGGAAGCAACTGGAAGCCACATGGATAGAGCATTCCAGAGGGTTTAGTAAAGTTCCATTTGTTGAACTGAACTTGGATTCAGCTTCATTCTTTTCAAATAAAACATTGTGGCAATGTCAGAGCTGTGAGTTCTCTGAAGTGCAACAGCTAGGAGTGTGAGCCATGGAGTTTGGTTTGAAGCCCTGGATTCTGAAGGCATAGAACTTGAGACTATGGACCTGGTGGAAGGAGGAGTTTGACCTGTACACAGACCTAGTCAGGCAGGGAGACTGCGACGGAAAACTAAAACGATTTTATCATATTGGGGAGCAAGGCAGAGAGATCTTCACCACTTCTTCAAACCTCACAGCAGGCCTAGGAGCCCTGGGAAACTATTGTTCCCCAAAGCAGAACAAATGTGTGGAGTGACCCAAGTTTTTCAGTACAAACCAGTCCAAAGGGAGGGATAGACCCCTACGTTGCAGCCTTAAATACACAGGCTGCTACATACACATTTGGGGACTTGACAGACTCCCTGATTTGGGACAGGATAGTCTGAAGCACTTGGGAACACCATCTGTGGGAGTAGCTGCACCAGGAAGTATAGGTGACACCCAAATTTTATGTTTGGGAAGGCTAGGCATGAGGCACAGAAGCTCCCTAGAAGTGGGAGGGACCATCAGTGCCCAGACGGGGGAACAGCCTCTGCTCCACCCAAGGCCCTGCCCATGCTCCACCCCTACTGCGCCCCAAGGCCCTGCCCCCACCCTGCCTCTTCCTGCCCCCACCCTGCCTCTTCCCCTACCCGCCGCGTTCCTCTTTACCCCCTCCGTCTGGTCCCCCACCACTCGCTCCTTCCTGCCTTAAAGGCAAGCAACTTGGAGAGAGGAGGCAGAGAGCAACGAGTGATGGGCTGCGGGGGGGGGCCTCAAGGAAAGAGGTAGAGTAAAGGTGGGGTCTCTGGGAAAAGAGGAGCAGCGAGGGCAGGGCCACAGAGGAAGAGGCTGAGCAGCGACAGGGCCTTGGGGCAGAGCAGGGGTGGGGCCATGGTGTGGGCACCAGTGGTCTCCCCACTTCTTGGGAGATTCCGACAGCAGCGCTCCAAAGGTGGTAGGCTGGCATCCGCATCTGACATTTCTTGCCCCTTTTGGGGAGGCTTGGCTTAGCCTCCCCAAGCCTCTTGTATCCACCCGCCCATGTCAGGAAGGCAATCTCCTATCAAACACATGCTTAGACATGGGCATGCAGCAGTAGCCTCAAGAGCAAGGATGAAAGCCTAGGAGGCACAAAACCCCCAGAAGTACATGCAATGAGACAACAGCAAAGGCAACCAGGTGGCCAGTGTTCCATTCCCACTGTGTGACGCATTTACTGTGGAAGACAGCATGAGCAGGTAAAGGAGACGAAGTGCCCTGCACTAGGACAGCACTGTGTTGTCAAGTTGGACCATTTTAGCAGCGCATGCAAGAGCAGAGCAAGATCTGAAAGATTAGTCAGACTTGTACAAGAGAGGGATGGCACATCAGACAGCAGAGAGGATATCATGACTCTCTCCTTGAGTTTGAGAATGAACCAGGTTCAGGCTGTCAAGACAGGAAAGCAACAAGGGACAATATCAACCTCTGTGCATGCAACAATGTTAATAGAGAAATGCCCTGTGCTATTTCAGCTGAATGGCAGGGCCCCCTTCAATGAAATTGCTCCGGGTGAATTGCACTTGAACATACCCATTGCAAACAGGAACAGTCTAACAATGTACAATGAGAACATAACGTAGCCCGTAAGAAAATGTGACTTGGTAATAACTAGCCTGAAAAATAAGGAATGGTACCAATCAAAGTTTGTGGTGGTGGATGGCAAGCATTACAGACCCCTCTTAGGAAATACAGCCATACAAACCATGGATCTGATCTGGATGCAGCTTCAGAATTTTATAAGTGCAGTGCAAGAAGCCAAAGGGGGAGTCTCATAGACAATGGAGACAACTTTAAAAGCATATGGATGTTTTCAACAGCGAAGGGTGCCTCAAAGGAAAGCTAAGACTGATTGTAGACCCCACAGTGGAACTTGTGTGCTTACCACAAAGGAAAATTCTGGTGGCACTACATAATCTACTATGCAAGGAGTTTGCAAGTCTGCAGAGCAGGAGTATCCTAGTACCTGTAGAGGCAAATACAGCCTGGGTAAGCAACATGATGGTGGTAAAAAAGCCATCAGGCAAATCACACGTCTGCATAGATTCAAAGCCACTGACCTGGACATTGGGGAAAAAATGCCACTATCCACAACTGATCACATCTTGCCAGAACTCTTCAAGGCCAGAATCTTTATATATCCCCCAAAAGAGCTTCTGGCTGTGATATTTCGATTGGAGTGATTCCATCAGTACACCTTTGGCTACCCAGTAATAGTGTAATTATGGCAAGGCCCCTTCTTAATGCTCCAAATAGATTGCAGTACATGTGGATGTGCCTCCAGTCCACCAGGTAGAGAGAATGTCCAGGCAGATTACTGGTGTTAGCTGACACCTGAGCAGGGCATTTACCCACCATCCCTGAGCTGGGGAAGGGGGTCAGAACATTGTATCCATTAACATGCTGCATCATCTCCCAGTTTCAAGAGCAAAGCTGATGGAAATCAAAGAGGTTACAGAAAAGGACATCCAACTACAGGCAGTCTAGAAATCATAGAATCATAGAATATCAGGGTTGGAAGGGACCCCAGAAGGTCATCTAGTCCAACCCCCTGCTCGAAGCAGGACCAATTCCCAGTTAAATCATCCCAGCCAGGGCTTTGTCAAGCCTGACCTTAAAAACCTCTAAGGAAGGAGATTCTACCACCTCCCTAGGTGACGCATTCCAGTGTTTCACCACCCTCTTTGTGAAAAAGTTTTTCCTAATATCCAATCTAAACCTCCCCCACTGCAACTTGAGACCATTACTCCTTGTTCTGTCATCTGCTACCATTGAGAACAGTCTAGAGCCATCCTCTTTGGAACCCCCTTTCAGGTAGTTGAAAGCAGCTATCAAATCCCCCCTCATTCTTCTCTTCTGCAGGCTAAACAATCCCAGCTCCCTCAGCCTCTCCTCATAAGTCATGTGTTCCAGACCCCTAATCATTTTTGTTGCCCTTCGCTGGACTCTCTCCAATTTATCCACGTCCTTCTTGTAGTGTGGGGCCCAAAACTGGACACAGTACTCCAGATGAGGCCTCACCAATGTCGAATAGAGGGGAACGATCACGTCCCTCGATCTGCTCGCTATGCCCCTACTTATACATCCCAAAATGCCATTGGCCTTCTTGGCAACAAGGGCACACTGCTGACTCATATCCAGCTTCTCGTCCACTGTCACCCCTAGGTCCTTTTCCGCAGATACTAGCAGGGTGGCCAGAAGACACAAGCCAAGTGCTGATAGGAGCAGAACTGCATTTTCAAATTTAAAATGAGCTGAGTGTGTAGGATGGAATCATATTTTGAGTACAAAGCTGTTGTCCCTGCCTCATTATGCAAGGATATCATGCAAAAAAAATGCCTTACACCGTGGCATTGACAGTTGTTTTAGATGGACTTGAGTGTTCACTGGCCAGGAATGAATACATAACTGAACTCCTTAGAAGGGTGTGAACATGGCTGGTTGAGTGATACCCGTCAACAGAAAGACTCTGTTCCTATATGAACTGCTCACTCAACCCTGGGAAAAGGTGGGAGAGGACTTGCTTACCTTCAAGGAAAACCAATACTTGGCTACTGTGGACTACTAGTCCAGTTTTTGGAGGTTGATGCCCTCCCTACCTGATACAAAAAGTAAATCAATACTTGGCAAACTGAAGACCCACTCTGTGAGATATGACATTCTAGATTCTGTACTCAATGATTACGGACTCCTCTTTGCCTTAGAACAGCAGCCGTGTTAGTCTGTATTCGCAAAAAGAAAAGGAGTACTTGTGGCACCTTTAGAGACTAACAAATTTATTTGAGCATAAGCTTTCGTGAGCTTCCGATGAAGTGAGCTGTAGCTCACGAAAGCTTACGCTCAAATTTGTTCATCTCTAAGGTGCCACAAGTACTCCTTTTCTTTTTGCCTTAGAAGAATTCCAGGAATTTGCATATAAATGGGAGTTTGACCACCGTACCACCTCCCCAGCATACCCATAGATGATAAGGTGGAATCAGTTGTGAAAACAGATAAGACTCTTACACAAGGCTTTTTCTTCTGCTTCATACCCCTTGTTAGCATTTTTGGCACACAGGAGTACCTCATGACAGGGGTGCCAAACCTGTCCTACACAAGCACGTGGGGACAGCAAAAGGCACATTCCTGGTACTCGAATGGCCATCCTGCCAAATGTTAAGTCCTTTCTCCAAAGGATGGAGTTGGTAGAACTTCTCAACAAAACTGCTGTAAGAATTTTTTTTAACATGGGGAAAACAATGTGTTTTTATCTAATCTCATTTTTGCACACATCTGAACTGTTTAACTGAAATTTAAAGGAGAAAAAAGCAGGGAATGTGAGGGGTTGGGGGAAATCAGCCTGAGTCAGACTTCCAGCATGGAAAATTTCAGCCAGAACAGTTTAAATTTGGCAAAGTTATGAGCAACTGAAAGCAGAATCTTAGAGTGGAAAGTGTTGAGCAACCTTAGTTCTGCCTATGACACCATCTTTTATGGAGAGTTATCTGAGCTCTTATCCCTTTGTGATGTGAATCAAAATTTTTCCCATTCAATGATGTTGGGTCAAAAAGAACATTGGATTTTCCCTCCTCTTTCTTTTTAACTTTTTCTTGGATCTATCACTGTCTAAACCTAAGCCCTGGAGAGCAACCGAATAACTTCACTATTCCCAGTTTTGTATTGTAAAATGACAATTGGAAGTCACTTTGGAAGAGGTGGGTTTCTATTTCCTCTCTTTACTCATGGTTCAGCTGAGAGTTGTTTAAAAGTTTTAAACATAACGCCAACCTTTGATTCATTGACGGATAGTATAAAAGAATATTTACAGTTCACCAAGTTAAGCCAGAGTTCTCAGTCATTCCAGTCTTGAGCACTGGATCTGTTACTAACAGACATCATCCTGTTTCTGAGTTGACTGGAGAGCAGCACTTGGTTCCAGGACATTAGAGAGAGAAGATGGGTGAGGGAATATCTTTTATTGGACCAACTTCTGTTGGTGAGAGAGACTCTTCCTCAGGCTCTGTGTGGCTTGAAAGCGTATCCCTTTCACCAACAAAAGTTGGCCAATAAAAGATATTAAAGCTGACAGTCCAGTGTGGCTTTATTTTCCAGTCTGAAAGTCACTAATGTCTCTTCTTTCTTCCTTTTCCTGACTCCCTTTGATGGTAAATCAGAGCTGAGTGCAGAAAGTATAATCTTCACTGACATTCTTCTCCATGGCTGGGACATATTTCTTCCTAAAATTTAACTTATTGAATTCCTCTTGGATTTCAGTGATAGACATTCCCTTTGTCTCTGGAAGGAACCAGTAGATAAAGATCCCAGAAGTGACAAGAATCCCCATAAAGATGAGGAAGAAGAACTGACCAAGGCTCTCCTGGGGAAAAAAATTGAGAGAAATATGAACAAATCTTCTGACTTTCAGATTCTTGAATGTGACTTTATATCTTTGAAGTCAGATAATGTTTAAATAAAGGAGAAGTCATTCTTTACATGTTTGAGTTTGAGATCAGTTCAGTCTAAAAATGAAATGCACCACCTATGTTACGTAAGTGGTCTCCACAGAATAGGAGCCAAAAGATTCCAAACTGACCCAGCATTGTGATTTACTGCTCTTTATTCATCTCCATTTTCCTGCAACCCTCTCAAGGTGGTTTAAATTAGAAGCAGTTGGGAAATGATCCAGTTAGAATCACTTACCACAATGAATGGGAAAATCATCCAAATCACAAAGATTCCAACCCAGTTGAGGGCCCCACCAATCACAAAGGCAGATGGTCTGGATGACTGGTCAAAGATTTCAACCCTAATGGATATTGTGGCACCAGCTGAAAGGAAGATGAAACATGAACAAGTAATAATTACTGTGTTGTTTTCTTAGCTACTCTGTTTCCCTTCACCTTCTTTCTTTCCTCTCTCCCTCCAGTGAAAAAAATTTTCATTAAAAGTTGTTGGTGAAAATAGATAACAAAACTATCATGCTAATGTAATGGCCAAGGTAAGAGGCTGTATGGGATGCACACTGAATATAGAGCTGAAAGCAAGGATCTTGTGAGTTCTGATTTATTTTTCTCCACAGACTCATTGTGTGCCCATGGGCAAGCCATCTAGACCCCAATTTGGGAAGTATAGGAGTAATCTCATTTAAATAATTGAGTCAACTCATTGGCACATCCTTAAGTACATTATTGAATATATGCCTTAATCTCCCTGCCTCAGTTTCCCTACATGTAAATTATTGGTGATGATGATTCCAGGATGTGTTGCCATTACGAAGACAGAAAATACCCACAGTTACAGTAGTAACTCAGATGCCACTGTGTAAGTTTCTAGTCTATGTATCAAGAAATATATGTAACAAATGTTGAGTTTTTAAATGGTAATTAACTCGCTGGGAAGATGTGAGAATATTTGTAACAGTCTGAAAGTCTGACATGAAAGATGCTATACAAGTGCTTATTATTATCATCATTATTTTGTTGTTATTATAGGACTATGGAACTCTCCCTTTTTAATGTCCCAATGTACTAGATGATATTGATAGGCATGGATGAACCTCATAGAGTTTGGCTTTTACCAATGCTTCAGATTATGTTTTGAGGTCCCAGGACTAACTAAACAACTGTGAGTTAGCAAACCATGCTCCCCCCAAGGGAAGGGAAGGCAGCTGAAACCGAATAGGCTTTTCTAGGTAAAAGGAAGCCAGTACTATGCATGAAAGAAGAGTCACCCCAAAAGCTAGCTGTAGCACAGTGATACTCAGACTGAAGGTCGGGAGCCACAAATGGCTCTTTAATGTGTTTCCTGTGGCTGTTTGCAGCACATGATATTAAACCATTGAGTGATTTAATTATTAACCAATCAGGATGCTTATACTATGTTATTAACCAATTGTAGAACACCTGGTCAGTCATTTTGCTGTGAAAATTATATATAGTGAATTCACATGACTGTGGCTCTTTTGGGTAATGTTGATCACTAATTTGGCTCCTGAACCACTGAGGTCTGAGTATCTCTGCTCTGGCACAAATTAATTATCCACTCTGCGTACATGTGTATAATGTATTTTTAAACTTTTCCTCTTTCTTTTTTTCAGACTCTCTCTCTGTTTTTCACTCTGCCTGCTCTCTGCTTTGTGTTATCACCCTGTTTTTTTCCATGAATATTTTTATTCTGTGCACCTTCTTTGTTCTCTGCTTAGCAAAACACAAGCCAAATAACTTTTCAAGTCTGTCTTGCTACTGAACCTATGATGTTCAAGAGTGTTCAAAATTAAGCAAAATTAGTCTGCCTGTGCCTAATGTTAAATCATATTTGGGGCTAATACTTGATCAAAGAGTGCCTTAGGTCAACCACAATTGCCTGCTCTCCTGTTTTATTTATTGAGTTCGTGTTGCCAATATGGGGGTTCTCAAACTTCATTGCACCGTGACCCCCTTCTGACAACAAAAATTACTATATGATCCCAGGAGGGGGGACTAAAGCCTGAGCCTGTCCAAGCCCCTCTGCCCCGATGGGGGGTGGGGTGGGGTGTCAAAGCCAAAGGGCTTCAGCCCTGGGCAGGGGGCTTATAACCTGAGCCCCGTTGCCCAGGGATGAAGTCCTCAGGCTTTGGCTTCAGCCCCAGGTGGTGGGGCTTGGGTTTCAGTCCTAGGCCCCAGCAAGACTAATGCCTGCCCTGGCGACCCCATTAAAATGGGGTCATGACCCACTTTGGGATCCCAACCCCCAGTTTTAGAACCACTGGGAGGCCATATGCTGCTACAGAATCAGTGCCATAGATGACATATTTTGGGGAGCGGGGGAAAGACTTTTTGATGGAGAAAAGTATTTCCTGAGCCTCTGAGGTCATATAATCAATAACGTAAGGTCAATAATTTCCTTCACTCAGGTTCTACTCTCACGTTAATGCACTCTCTCCTCTCTCCTTCCTCTAAGAAGATGTATTCATGTGGTCTAGTTCTCTTCTTTCCCTATCCTTGTCCATATTAGCATTCTGGATTCTGCGGTTACTCCACATATACCTAAATGGTATATGCTATTTGTTTTCCCTATCTCCTTACTATGTTGTTGTACTCACGTGGCCTGGTTCCTGTCTCTCTCCCTCTCTGTTGAACTACTCACCTGGCCCAATGCCAAAGAAGATCACATACAACAAAATAAGACAGAGGCTGCAGTATGGCATCCAGAAGAACCAGTCCTAGAGAGGAATACAAAGCTTAGTGATGTCTGTTCAGCTAGTGACAAATAGTTCCTCGTTTCCACCCTGGCCTCATTTTCCGACTACCCCTTCTCTCCCTGCCTCCCAAATTCTGCTTGCTTTTCTTTTTCCTAACTTTAGAAATATGAAGAATACCAGATTGTGTCTTCCCTGATTTTGTTAAGGACTTGTTAGTTCACAGTCCAGATGAGATCTCTTTCTCATGCCTTGTTGAAGGGGTGAAGGTCTTGATTCTTTAATGAAAGGTTTTTCTCCCAGGTGTTTGTTAAATGGTTATGAACAAAAACAATGCTTTAAGCAGGGTGACTAAAAATCACTTTCCCTTTCCCATAATCATGTTGTCCTTCAATAGATTCTTTGTGGTAGATCTCCAAGTTGTCCAGTTGTCTATAAATCCAGGGTATAACACCTGAATTTTGAATGTACAGAAGAATCCTTAAACAAAAGAGAACCTTCAAGGCCTCTTTGTACACTATAAAGAAACAAACAAACAAAAAGGGAAAAATTCCATTTTTGTTGAGGTCACCTCTTTTTAAGGGCAAGTCTTGCCTCTGTAGCCCCTTCAACATATATGGAGGTCCCTGGATGCAGCAGATCCTGCCTCCTGTACAGGGGTGAAAGAGCTTTTGGGCACTTGTTCACTATACCTCTTGCACTCCATGGATCACATCTCCATGTAGAGAAGAGTCTCTGCACCATAGTGCACAGAGGGTTGGTCACAAGGAAGGGTGGAGCCTGGACCAGTGATTCTGTAGATACACTGATCCATCATAAATGAAACAGGAGTGGGAGGCACTGAGGGTAAGGAAGCAGTTTGGAGCAGCTCCTCTTCCATGAGTGCTGGTATCACAAGAGCCCTGTCTCTGAAGGAGCAACAGCAATGATACTAGTATTGTTGAGATCACATTTAGCTTTTAACCATTTTGGCTGGGTCCAGCTGTAAAGGAGGGAGGAATACAGCAGACTGTGCTAACAGTCGCCACATTCACAGGCCACAGAAGAAGGAGGACAATCAAGATTGAAAAGGAGTACTTGTGGCACCTTAGAGACTAACCAATTTATTTGAGCATGAGCTTTCGTGAGCTACAGCTCACTTCATCGGATGCATTCTGTGGAAACTGCAGAAGACATTATCGATGAAGTGAGCTGTAGCTTACGAAAGCTCATGCTCAAATAAATTGGTTAGTCTCTAAGGTGCCACAAGTACTCCTTTTCTTTTTGCGAATACAGACTAACACGGCTGTTACTCTGAAACCAATCAAGATTGAATCTACCTGAGGTTCAGCCCTGCCTGCGTCAGAGTGTGAGGAAGATTGGGGGAGTCTCATGACAAACTTTAGCGACTACCAGCTCTGACATCATAGTAGCAAAAGTTATTTTGGGGATTCTAGAGCCAACTGGCCTTTTTCTATAGCCAGTAGAACTATTGATGGGAAGGGTTAGAAATGGGGTGGATATTGGAAAAGAACTCATTGGAAAGATTTTCCTCACCTGCAGGGCGAGTGTTACTGTGAGGCTAGCCAGTATTAAAGCCATTATCCCATAGCCCCCGCAAAGCAGCCTCTTTCTGCCAAGTTGCTCAATGACGATGCTCTGAGGGATACAAATCACATTGATGTAATTGCAGATGGAGCAAATTCTGACCAATTCCCAGTGTAATTTTACTTACGCAGAGTATAGAAGAGAGGAGTTCACATAGACCAACACTCAGTGACATGTAGGGGATGATGTCTTCACCAAACCCAGCCGTGTGGAGCACTTCAAAAGCATAAACATAGATCTAGAAAATGCAATCAAAGAAAAGTAAACTACCTCTTACATATGTATGTGTGACACTGTTCCTGGCACCAGATAAATAATTGCTATTCTCCAGTGAGAACTGTGATTTGTCTCTACTGTTCAGTGTTGCAATGTTGCAGTTCTACATAAAGTTGGGTAGGTGTGAGACTTTGTATTACTGAAAGATGAAAACACTGTAAAATGTTATGAAATTAAAATATTTTATTATAAAACATTACAGTAACTAAAACCCTGTGACGGTGAGACCATCATTGCTGAGGTTTCATCAGTTCTTTATAGACGTGTATCATTAAGTGCTTTTGAAAGTCTTGTCGTCGGAATAGAATGGTGTATTTCTTCCTTAGGAACTCAGTGTTTTTAAGTGGAACCCATTTCACAGGGCAAGTGGTATTCCCACACACACACACACTGTTTGTCAGGGAAGACCAGCCACTATACATAAGAAGGAATGATCTCTACAGTATTGAAATAATGGTGGGGCTCTGCTCCTGTTTGTAAGTATGGCAGTTGCTCCAGTGAATGTCTACTATTCATTTGGGAAGTAGTGTTTGACTAGATTGCTTGAAGGTGAGTCAAGAACCTTTCTCCATGCAGTGCAGCAGTGTAATGTGGTGGTGAAATGTTGCAATACGGAATTGTGCCCTTTTAATCTGTGCTGCTTGTGTATGCAATCCTTAAACACAAGGATGGAGCAGAATATGACACTGACCAGGTTTTATCAGTTTTCTGCTGTTGCTGCTGTTGGGACCTGTATTTGTCAGATGATATTGTATTATAAATAGACCTGCACTATAGTTGCTCAAGATACCTCCTTATAATTATACTCCTCAATCCAGTAGTCCCACATCAAAGTGGGAATTTGCAAACGAGTCCTATGTAATAATTTTGACATTCGATTCTTAAGTTTGTGTGCTTTCATTACTCCCCATCCTAGACAGAGTGCATGTTAGCTTGGCTCAGAGTTAGGTGCCTGCCGTCCATGGCGAACAATTGCAGCACATATTGACATAGGCGGGAGGTAGTCCCACTACTTATCACTCCGCTGATCTCCACTAGCTATCAGAAACAGCTACATATATGGACACTGCAGGGACAGATCCAATAATGTCATGGTAGAACCCATTCTTCCCTCCCAAGAACCCTGATGTGTGGAGTCTTGCAGTATTCAAAACTATCACTCTTTCTCTTAAATATACATTTGAGATTGCGTGGTGAGATTCTGAAATGCTATGGACTCCCATGTTAACCAAATGCCAATTATACTGAGTCTATAGCATTTTCAAGGCTGCCTAATAGTTTTGAGACTTAAAGTGAGGAAGAACTCAACTGTATTGATGCCACAAATCTGCAGGGTAACTATAATAATAATTATGGTATACAACTGCCAACGCAAGGATGCTTCTTTCATTAGCTCCAAGACACTGAGAATCTTGGTGCTTTTCATTGTAGCCTTCTCCTTCATCATGTCATCAATCTCTGCTTGATGAGTCCCTTCACCCCAGAACTGCTTCATGGCTGTCCATGAGAAAGACAAAATCCATCATGTTAGTCCACTCTTTGTTATTCAGTTAACTATTGAATTTACTGAGTAGATAATGCATGAATTGTTCAGTATCTGCACTGATTATTCCATTGAACTGACAGGCCATATCTCATTAATCAATCAGAATGATCAATGCAATAATGAAGTTAGCTGGTAATGGTAGAAAGCTAAAGCTTCCCCTAATACAGCATTTTACAAAGAAAAGTTTGTTTACTAATTTAGACATGTATCAAAATCTGTAGCTCATCTGTATTCACAGAATCAGTAATGGGCAGTGGGAAACTTGGTACCACCTAATATCACAAATCCCCTTAACAGGTTCTATTAACATCACAAATCCAAAAAACCAATAGAAATAAAAGTGAGGACCAGGGAACTCTCTCAGTTACCTTTCAGGCAACCTTCCTCATCTCCTTTATGCATCAGGAGGTAGGGTGGAGACTCAGGAAAGAATGGCAGAGTGACCAGCTGGACCAATGCTGCAATTCCACAGGAGGCCATCAGTAATGGCCACAATGACTCAGTTCCTAAATACTCCCTGGAGAGTATAAAAATGTAAATATTGTAAAATAAAACTTCAACAGATTTTGTTTTTGGAGAGATGCGTGGGCAAATGGAAACTATGAACAGAAAGATAAAGAATATAGAGAAATAAAGGTAGGTAGGGAAGTAAGTGTATTCTACCTTTGTCCCATAATTTGCCCAAGGGTTTTTCCCAGTGCCCCAAAAAGAGGGATAGTAGAATTTGCAAATCCACGCAGCTTCTTGGGGGAAACCTCTCCAGCATACTGAGGATGTAGAGGAATTCCTAAGCCTTGAATTTAGGAGATGAAACAAAACCATTATAGGAAATAAAATTAGTGTAAATTTAAAAAATTGTGGTTTTAGTACTTTATGGGCTATTTCTGTAGCAAGCAATACTGGATTCCAGAGCAAATCATGAATACTTTTGTCATGTGTATCTGTTTTGCACATTGTTATTAATGTTGCAGATTTGGGGCAAAAAGTGTTATTTGTATCTTTTAATGAGTGAAATATTTAATCTGAAAACAAAGGCATTTAAAAATAAATATTACATCTTTTAGATAAGTAACAGCTTTCCCTTAATACTGTGATCTCAGCATACTTCTGTTTGATATTAAAGTAAACAAGTTTCTGACATTGTCCTTCCTGTTAGCATATGGTGGCAAAAGGGATAAAGATGTGAAACTCTGTTGAATCAGATGAAATTCTCTCTGGGCGAGAGCGGTGCCCCTCATAGAAGAAATTACAGAGCATCCCAGTGCATGGGCCAAAAAGAAAAAAAATGCTGCCATTCAATGCAACATTGTCTTACATCAGTTTAGAAAAGTTCTTGTTTCAAAATAAGAGATCCCTTTCCAAAAGAAAGAGGTGAAATAGGTATCCTTTTGTGTAGGTGAGAAATCGAAGACATAATGGCATTAGCATGGGAAGTTTTTATTGACATCTGGGCTACGTGCCAGGATTTACTTTTATTGGTTATCCCAGGTCATTTTCCTAACTCAAAGGAGTTCATGTGTTGAGGGAGGGGTAAAGACAGTGTACTGAGAATTTTCACAGAGAGAAAATAAAATGGGTGAAGCTCTGAATAGAGTTGTTTCTTGAGAGCTTTATGAGAACATTAGATTTAAACTGTCCTCTATTTTGTTTTCCAATTTCGTTGATCAGAACCATATTCTGCTGAAACTACAGATTGTAACTGAAGTAGGCTGAGAACAGTATGTATCTATTCATTTCTTTCCCATCAAGAAAATTACACGTTATACAGTAAGCCCAAACTTTCCTCTGGCTGCTCTAGGGATATTTTTTTTTCAAAGTAGAACTTTGTTTTTTGTGAGCAGAATTGGTAACATTTTGATATGTGTAAGAATAAGTGTTGTAGCAGGTGTGCTGTTTCTGTGCACATGACCTAATGAGACATTGCACCACTGAGGATGAATCTGGACATTTTGTTGTCAAAGTAAAGGGAAATCCGAATTTGAAGAGAGACAAAGCATTGTGGGATAGGAAAGAGAATTGACTTGTATGAGAAGTCTCACCTGCACTGATGCCACATAGTAAGCGTCCAATCAGAATCATTTCAAAGGACTTGGCTGTCTTACTGAAGCCCATGACAAATGCAGCTGATAGCATGAGCAGATTGTTGCACATTAGACATTTCTTTCTGTAACAGTGCAAAAGAAACTTCCATAAAACTGTAGGCAAATCCCACCTACACCACTGTGCCCATCACTTGCAGACTCTCTCAGGGCACACTTCTCTCCCCAGTCTTAGGCCTGGTCTACACTAGGAAATTGGGTCAGTATAACTCCATTGCGCAAGAGTGTGAAAAATCCACACCCCTGAGTGACACAGTTAAAGCCACCTAACCCCCAGTATAGACAGCACTAGGCTGATGGGAGAATTCTCCCATTGACCTAGCTACCGCCTCTTAGGGAGGTGGAGAACCTACACCAATGGAAAGGCCTCCCATGGGGGTAGGTAGCATCTTCACTGAAGAGCTGCAGCGGTGAAGCTGCGCTCATGCAGCATTTTAAGTGTAGACAAGCCCTTATTAAATATTTACATGGGGGCACTAGGAAAAACAGAGACCTAATGGGCTCAAATGTCAACAATATGCACATGGCATACAACTCTACCTGTCCTTCACAATTTAGGAATATACTGTTGTCAGCCAACTATCTAAGAGTCTGGATGAGATAAGAATATGGATGAAAAAGAGCTGGCTGAAGCTGAAGGCTAGTAATACAGACGTTATGCTGGTTGGCATAGGAAAACACTTAGAAGATCTTAGAGACGCAACTCTTCCACTTGAAGACATACCCACAACTCAGAAAGTCAGACCATAGCCTAGGAGGACTTCTGTGCTTCTCAGTGATGCTAAACTCATAGTTGCACCTCCAAGAAACCCATTCTGTCATTTCAGCTTGCTAGGAAACAGCATCCCCTCCTTGCTGATGGTAACCAGGCCTCAATAATAGATGTCTTTGTTAGTTCCCACCTAGGCCATAGCAATATAACCTATCAGGGTTGAAGGTCTCAGCCCTGAGGAAATTGCAACAAATGTAGAATGATATAATCAATATATCACTCCAGTAGTCTTCTCACTCTTCTAGCTTTCTACAGAATACTACGTCAGGTTTAAGGTCTTGATCCTTACTTTCAAGGTGCTAAATGGTTTGGTCCTAGAATACCTAAAAGAATGTTTCACACTCAAGGACTCAACCACTCATTAATTGTTTCATGACTTTTGATTAGCAACTTGTTTTTATATATACATACTTGCCATATTTTCTAGTCAGGTATCCACTGCCCATAGACCCTAGGAGTCCCCCTATACCGAAGACAGACACAATGAAGGACCACAGCAACATAAGGGTCTCATGATGAAGAGGAGAGCCATATCGCTCTTGCCAGGTTTCATTGATAAACTTTTTAACATGCTGGGAAAGAAAAAGGGGATTTTCATTAACTAAACATGACTCCAATGGATTGTTCTTAGTTATTTGTCATATTTTCAGGCACTATTTAGAAGAAGTTAAAAGTGGGTGACTTACTATTAGACATAATTTAAAAAAGAACCCATAATTCCACCAAACTTTTCTGCTGCTTCTTGAATCTGAGACCTTGAACATCAACTTTGTATTGCTCCTTTTCTGTTTCACACTGTGGAACTGCTAGGAGCTAAAGGCCAGAGAGAGTTTAATATATTTAGAGTGGAGTGAAAAATTCCAGAGATGTTCCTTGAATTTGCTTAAAAATTGTGATTTAATTTATAGCTATGAAAATAAGAGGGTAATGACATTGGCTTTAAGTCGGACACAGTACAGAATTCCCCATGCAGTTCTGCAAGTGCACCTCAATCTTGATCCTCTCTTAAACAGTTGACTGGTGGTGCTTTTACAGTGAGATTGCCCACCTTGTTTTCATTTTCACTGTCCTGAAGCCTTAAAATTCTACTTTCTCGGTAAGGTGAAATCCACTGGATAACATTGAATCCCCACGGAAAAGGCATTGCCTTCAAAGGAAATATATTTAGACTTTTGCCCTTTTTCTCTTCTTTAGGGTGTATAAAAAAGATCTGAAAGGTATTTGTTTTATTTTATTACATTTGCTTGCTTCTAAGTCTTTTTTACATTAGAAATGCAGATCTTGTCTATCCTAGAACATACTCTGGTGACTGGAGAATTAATGAAGTTACTGAATGACATCACAAAATTTGAGACTCTAAGCTGAGCAACTGTGAAGGGTGCCTCAGGTCAGGGATTCATCTCTTCTGTCTCTTGGCCTGCAGAAGGCACTCCCAAAGACGGGGGTGGGGAGGCTATACAGAAAAGTTAACACTATGTGGGGATCTATTAGTTTTTCCTGGTAACCTTAGGACAGGAGCGGGATGATGAGCGTCCCATCTATGCCATCTCCAGCTTGTCCTGTCTTCATCCACTCATCTATCATGACCTCAGACCACATGGATCTAGGCAGGCATAATCTGACTCTTTGTTTTATGTTAACACCTATTGAATTTTAGTCATTATTGAGTATTTTGGAAAAAGAAGGAAGCTTATAAGAGCTAGATATTTTTATTATTTTATTATTTATTAAAGATTCAACACCACTTCCCCTTTATGGTGTGAGACCTCAAAGTACCCACGCTCTGAGAACCCCAAGAAGTGTCCTTCAGCAAAACCTGGGAAGACCAAACTTGACATTCCTAATATTTCCAGTGTATGAAAACAGAAGATTTTTTTAAAAACAAACAACCTGTCCCTCCCCCACACACACACACACATTCAGGTCTTCTTTATACATCATCAAGAAGTAAAGTAAAGCAAAATCCTACTTTAAAAAAATCCTTTACAGATTCACTCTGAGGTCTCAGGAGTATGCAATAAGGAAATGCACAACCTTACTGCCTTAACTTACTGACTGCACCATCTGTCAGAAGAAAAGCTAGCTACAGCATAAAGCATTCTGAAAATACATCTCTCCCCTCCTCTCAATTATTTTGTACACTTTGAGGAACACTGACCTACAGGATAGAATAGAAAAGGGAGGAATAGTTGCAATGCAAACACTTGGTGAATTGCCTTGAAGGAGCATCCTCAAGCTAGCATGCAGTCCCATTGCACACACAACCAAATAATATTCCAGCTGCTTAAGACTGCTTACCACAGAAGCGTAAGTGATCATAGAAATTTGAAGGCCAACTTGCAGGGATCCACCAATTCCCAAAACGAAGATCATTTGAAATAGCCTTTGGTACTTAACCTGCAAAGAAAAACCACTTTTTAAGCTTGTGGTAAGACCAGGATGTTCCTTATATCTGTCTTTCACTTTCCAGAAATATATCTCATATGTCACAGACTGTTGCAGGTGTAAGAAACTTCACAGGAACAGAATAAGAATATTGTCTCATCTTCACTGAAATGGTAGCAAAGCATAAGTGGTGCCTTGGTTCTGAAAACACTCTTTCTCCCTCTACTTGCTCTGGGGCCAGAGATGTGTTATCTGACCCTTTCTCTACATGCAGCTCAAGAAACTGCATTTTGCTGCCATGGAAACCCTGGAGTTTCCCTGTCAACAGTGTGATAAGTTGTGGGGCTTCCCAGGCTCTTGTGTTAATGTAAGTAGTAGCTGTGGGAAGAGAATTGTCTTTGGCCTCTGCCACTGGATTCTGGATGGGACTTATGCCATCTCCAGCTATTCCCAAAAGATCTTTGCGTGATTGGGATTGTATTTTCACATATTTTGTTTGTGTTTTCTCTTATGCCACCTGCTAATGAATAAGCACCTCATGACTCTCCCATTCCCTTGATTGTCTCCCAGACTGTCCTCCCATCCGATGAAGTGAGCTGTAGCTCATGAAAGCTTATGCTCAAATAAATTGGTTAGTCTCTAAGGTGCCACAAGTCCTCCTTTTCTTTTTGCGAATACAGACTAACACGGCTGCTACTCTGAAACCAGCTACTTAGGAGCCTTCAGAGAATGCTCTTGTTCCAATATTTTTTTTTCACTTTTCTTGTTAAAGGGATATCCTCTAAAAAAGTGTGTTCTGCTTCAACCATCCTGACTGCAGAACAGACAGACTCAAAGAAGCCATGTCACACACACAGATTTGTTTTAAAGAAGTCTTAATGGAAATATCACAGAAACATTTTCAACAGTATTGCCATTTTACATTTTTCACAATTTTTAACCAAAATTTTAATGAAATTATATCAGTATTTATATCAACATTATTTTCAAAATCATTAATGAGATATTTCATTTACCAAAAGCTCAGTCTTCAGACAGAAAACAAATAATTTTCAGTAAAGGGAAAAAAATTTATAAAAATTTCAACGTGTTGGTTAAAATTATGAAAAATTGTGTGAGACAGAAAATTTTCGACTTTGTGAAGTGGAAACAACGTCAAAATTTCAAATTTTTGTGCAAAATAATTTTTGTTGGTTTTGCCCAGCTTTAATTTTCAGGGAGTAGGAGGCAGATTCTTCCTATTGATATATTGGTTTTGTCATCTTTAAAGTGCTGATAGCATTAAAAACATCAGCTGCAATAGGTAAACACCAGGGTACTCACCAGATCTGAGAGGCAGCTGGCCATCTCTGGTTAAAGGGCTTACTGTTCCCAGTCCTTAGTAGGTCTCTTTTATTATAACTGAATGAACTGATTTCTGTGTCTCCATCTTTGTCTGAGTTGTGGCAATGAGGAACTGGCACCAAGGGATTACTGTTAAATTTGTACTTTGTACTGTTTTCTTTGTATTATATGTTTTGCAGTAGCTGGGCAAGGTTTAAAACTGTTGAGTTAACTATTTCAGGAAACTGTGTCTAATCTAAGCCAATGGAGGGAGAGGTATCGCTACCTCAGAATATTAGTCACTGTGGGGTGCTAACTGTGGGAAGGGAAAGAGGTACATGGATCAAGCATAAAACTTAAAATGTTCCAGTTACTGTAAAATTCTTTAGTTCTCTGATCTAAGCTCGGAAGTGTCTCTGCAGTAATACCTGTCTGAACTAGAACGTGCCTGAGAGAGAGTTTGTACAATGAGTTATGTTGCTGTGAAGTAAATATGTGCTCTTCTGTACAGTCAGATGAACTGTGAATGAAATGCCCTGTAATTTAGGGTCCACCTTGCAACTCTTACTAACCATTGGAATCACTTACGCCATGAAAGTAGTCCAGCTAAAGGCATTGGGAGTGAGTGCTCCCCAAGGTGATGAAAGGTGGCACAATTTTATCCTTAATCATTAAGTTCAGTACCTGGTTGTCATGGTCTCTGGAGAGGTTGCCCGTTCTGAGACACTTTCCCAGTCCCCTAAGGGCATCCATTTCAGGCAGCTGGCCTGTTCTTCCGTTTCTCCTCGGGACAGGATCCTGCAATCCAGCCACTCTCTGCCTGGGTTTCTGGTTGCCAACTGTGTTACCTAGTAGGTCCAGCTAGGCTTGGACCCTGCAGGAGTTCTCTTTTGGGAGCCTGTGGTCAGGAATAGCATGCAGTGACAATAAAGCAGTTTCTCCAAAATAAAGTATGGTATATTTTACCCAAATTATACCCAGAGCTTAGAGAAATAGAGTCAACAATAGCAAAGACATCTACACACGTTCTCTTGCCTGTGCTTGGCTTTCTCCTCAAGTCCCTAGGTAGATATGACTTAGCCTTGGTGCCCAGAGAAGACAGGGGACAATTTACAGCTTGCTTGCTGATGACTCTCTGCTGAAGACTCTTGCTGAACCCACTCTGTCTTGGGTGTCAGCCTTGTTGTATGCTGACTCTGTGTCCCTTTATCAGCTTCTAGCTGAGGTGACCGTTCCCCCACTACCCTTTCTGCCAGGGCACCTTTTCAACCCCTGTAGGTCATTTGATCTCAGCCCTAGCCTTGGGAAGAGAAACACATCCTTACTGGGATTGTGCCAGCCAGGTAGATTCTTCCTCCAGTTGATGTCCCAGCTGTTGTTATCTTAACTCCTTTGAAGTAGGTACGTTAGGGGCTCTTTTATCTGTATCATTATTTACCCTTCGTGAATTCCTAAACAGCCCCCCTTGTGCAGCCTCCTTTGATTTGATTACACATTCAGGGGGTAACAATGCCGGTTTGAACAGAGAAACAGAGTCATAAACAATTAATATTAATAAGAAATGATACAGACATTTCCCCAATTTGTCACACTGGGCTGTCTGCTCCTTTGCTCTACACTGCAGGCACAGAACAGCCCTAAACCCACTGTATCCAACCATGGGAAGGTCATCCTAGTGTCAGAGGATCCTCTCATGAGCTAGTGCCAGAGTAAAGTCTTCTCCACCAGGGGTTCTCAAACTTCATTGCACCACGACCCCCTTCTGACAACAAAAATTACTACACAACCCCAGGAGGTGGGACCAAAGCCTGAGTCCGCCTGATTCCCATTGCCCTGTGCGGGGTAGGGGTTAAAGCTGAAGCCCAAGGGCTTCAGCCCCAGCCAGAGGGCCTGTAACCTGAGCCCGCTGCCCAGGGTTGAATCCCTTGGGCCTTGGCTTCAGCCCTCTGCAGTGGGGCTCAGGCTTCAGCCCTGAATCCTAGCAAGTCTAAGCCAGCCCTGGTGACCCCATTAAAATGGGGTTGCAACCCATTTTGGGGTCCCGACCCACAGTTTGAGAACTGCTGTTCTACACCACTTCCTCTTCCCGCAGCCTGTGTAAGAGGCATGGTTTGGGGGGAAAGGGCAAGTTTGGGACTTTCTTGTGTTTGGTTGATCCCTGACTGCTGTGTCAGCCCCTGGAAGCCTTCAGGCTGCTCTAACTTATGCCCAGGGACTTTCTCTGCCTAGAGCATGTCTAGGATTGGTGGAGGCAAAGGTGGCCTTTACATCACCTTGGCACCTGCAACTAATCTTCACCGTGTAGTCCTATTGCTAAGGATCTAGCCATCCAAATACAGAATTCACTTTGTTTTTGGAAGGGTTTACTGCAAATGCCTATGAGTCAAAAGAAATAATGAGAAACAAGTACATGTTAATAGCAAAATTTCAGTTACTTGGGTAACTGCTTAAATCCCTTCTTACATATATCAGTTGTTCTCAACCAGGGGTACATGTACCCTTGGGGGTACACAGAGCTCTTCCAGGGGTGATACATCAACTTAACTTATCTAGATATTTGCATAGTTTTACAATGGGCTACATAGAAAGCACTAGCGAAGACAGTATAAACTAAAATTTCATAGAGACAATGACATATTTATACTGCTCTATATGCTCTACACTGAAATGTAAGTACACTATTTATATTCCATTTGATTTATTTTATAATTGCATGGTAAAAATAAGAACGTCAGCAATTTTTCAGTACTAGTGTGGCTGTGACCCTTGTGTATTTTTATGTCTGATTTTGTAAGCAAGTAGTTTTTAGGTGAGGTGAAAGTTTGGGGGCACGCGAGACAAAGCAGACTCCTGAAAGGGATACAGTAGTTTTGGAAAGGTTGAGAGCCACTGACGTATGTTATGTACTCAAACAGTGATGGCTGGTTTATTGGAATGCCATAGTACCAGTTAGATGTTATAGTGATTTGAAGTGGTTGGAGATTTTTCCACTTATCTGTTTCCTGCCAACAAAGTTAACTCTTTATTGGTGTGCAGGAGTGTGTAGACTTAGAAGCTCTTAAAAATACCTGGTTTCAGAGTAGCAGATATCTGTTGTTATTAAAATATCTGTTATTTTATTGGCTTGAGATTTTAAACAATTTCCTTTCATTTACAAGTTTGGGATTTTTCAAAAACTTTCTAAAATTTTTTTTTTGTATCATGGTGATGAATGCACAATTTGTGATATAATTTTTGATAGTGAAAATCATTGTTATGGTATAATACTAACTGGTAATAAGACTTTTCCTGTACACTTTGGGCTCTAGTTTGTCTTTCTGTTGTATGACTATATTACCAGTTCTCCAGGGACAAAGCTGCAGAGCTGCAGTCATGCCACTGTAGCGCTGGAATATAGACACTTGCTACACCAACAAAAGGAGTATTTCCATCACTGTAGTAAATCCATTCCTTCAAGAGGTGGTAGCTAGGTTGACAGAAGAATTCTTCTATTGACTTGGCAGTGTCTACAACAGGTCTTATGTCAGTTTAACGATGTCTCACAGGGGTGTGATTTTTTTTTCACATCCCTGATTGGTGTAGCTAAATCAACCTAAGTTTTAGGTGTAGACCAGACTTTAGCCACCGCCTGAGTGTTGTGATGTGGAACTGCTTCTCTCTAGCAGCCACATTAAGAGACCTTGTGCTTAGGAGAGCAAAGAGGAAGACTGTAGCTGGTCCTATGTGAGGAACTGAGCGGGGTAGGGGAGGCTTCTTGCCCCCTCCTCCTCCCTTGCAGACTCGAACAAAGGCCATCCAAGACCTATTCCTTTTTATGTAACACTATCAAAACCCGACAAGTTCTCCTTTAGATGAGAAATCTGTTCTCCATAGTTACACGGTATTGTAACGTTTCTCCAGGTGACAATTTCAGATGCCAGGCTTAAAATTGTATCTACCTTTTTCTCCTTGCATATTATTTCACAAAGTCCATGTAGTTCCTTGAAAATGTTGTTCAAAATCAAAAACTCTCCGTGCCAGTGGGCAGCCCTACCATGACAAACCAATGTGCAAATGTAATGGAGGGAAAAAAGTTCTGGTGAGGGAACAGAACTAGTTCAGGTTTACAATTAGTTATTGCCAACAGCAATTCAAAATTATTTACAAAGTTAAGGAAAATACATTAGCAACATCTCTTAATGTTTTAGATATAATGACTCATAAAATATATTTTAGTATAAAAATTGTCCAATATTTCATAGTAGTATTTATATTTCATCTATGATACAGATGGCTACAGGCTCTATATTTGTGAGGATCTTTATGAAGAAAGATGTGTAGGGTCCCACACAGCTTCTTTGCCACGTGTGAAGAGACCTCACCTCCACATTCCTCTACCAGATGTGTGGGTTTGGTAGTCATTCAAACTCTGGGTCTGCCACTGGTGCAGTTTTACAGACCTATAGGAGAGGAAGGGTGCAGGTACCCGGCTGCTAGAAATAGCCGGTAGGCTGGTGGTGTGATTGGGGCACTACACCTGAGGGATTGAGTGTGTAGTAGAAGATCTGCAGGACCCTGTACAACTGCATAGGGAACATATGGGTGCTGCTGCTAATACATTTGATTAAACATTAAAAAACCAAAGGTACAGCTTTTCCTTTTGCCATGAAATTGACCGGAGTATATGATCCCTCAGGGATCAGTCCATCTCATATTAAAGTCAGTGATAGATTCTCGTTGGCCTCAATGAGAATCTTTCCATTGACTTTAACAGGAGTTGGATCGGGCCCTTAACCTATGCTCCAAAATCAATTTTAACTGGTGATTCTGTTAATGTTACACAGAACATTTCCCTGTGTAAGAGAAGTAGGTAAAAAGTCAGGAGCATGAAATAAGTAACTGGGATCAGGTGAGTCATCTGTAGGAGGCGCATGACAGGTTCTGACTCAGCATAAACCTGCTGTGTCATACCATGACATTCAATGCGTACTAACTGGGGAGAAGGTGAATCCTGAGGCTGATATTTTTGCTGCATCCTGACCATACAGATGTGATTTTTGTACCTAGCCCTCAAGAAATCCAGCGTGTAACTGGGCTTATTGTTGTTATACTTTATACGGTGCATGTCCGTCCCCTGTTCCTCTGGGCTCTATTGCTGCTTTTCACTTTCTGAAATAATAAATCATGAATTGAATCTGAATCCACTCTCACCCTCATGATTTGCTGCCTCAGTGGCGTGTTTTGCGGTATAGTTATAGAGGAACAGAGACAAAAGCCTGCCATATGTACAAACCTCATTACTGTAGTCCAGCTTATTGGAGTTTAAATCAAGTGATTGTCAATCAGGGATTTGGTAGTATGAGTTTTAAAAACAAGAATTTCTACTGAAAAACGTTAATTGCACCATTCAATTTTTAAACGTCTTTTTTCCTTGCCCACAGACCTTACTCTGAAAAATATTCTTTTGGGGACAGGCCTCAGTCACTAAAGTTTATTTTGAAACATTATTAGGTTTATTTTACAGTTTTGGTAATTATTTAGTGGCCAGCAATTTATGGTTTTAGTAGAGCTGTCAAGTGATTAAAAACATTAATCATGATTAATCGCACTGTTAAACAATAATAGAATACCATTTATTTAAATATTTTTGGGTGTTTTCTACATTTTCAAATATATTGATTTCAATTACAACACAGAATATAACTTCTACAGTGTTCACTTTATATTTATTTTTATTACAGATATTTGCACTGTAAAAAAACCAAATCGTATTTTTCATTTCACCTCATACAAGTACTGTAGTGCAATCTCTTTATCATGAAAGTTGAACTTACAAATGTAGAATTATGTACAAAAAAGAACTGCATTCAAAAATAAAACAATGTAAAACTTTAGAGCCTACAAGTCCACTCAGTCCTACTTCTTGTTCAGTCAGTCACTCAGACAAACAAGTTTGGTTGCAATTTGAAGGAGATAATGCTGCCCGCTTTTTGTTTACAGTGTCACCTGAAAGTGAGAACAGGTGTTTGCATGGTACTGTTGTAGCCGGTGTCACATGATATTTACATGCCAGATGTGCTAAAGATTCATATGTCCCTTCATGCTTCAACCACCACTGAAGAGAACATGCGTCCACGCTGACAACGGGTTCTGCCTGATAATGATCTAAAGCAGAGCAGACAGACACATGTTCATTTTCATCATCTGAGTCAGATGCCTCCAGCAGAAGGTTGATTTTCTTTTTTGTGGTTCGGGTTCTGTAGTTTCTGCATCTGAGTGTTGCTCTTTTAAGACTTCTGAAAGCATGTTCCACACCTCATCCCTCTCAGATTTTGGACAGCACTTCAGATTCTTAAAATTGTGGGTCGAGTGCTGTAGCTATTTTTAGAAATCTCACATTGGTACCTTCTTTGTGTTTTGTCAAATCTGCTGTGAAAGTGTTCCTAAAACGAACATGTGCTGGGTCATCATCCGAGACCCTATAACATGAATTATATGGCAGAATGCAGGTAAAACAGAACAGGAGACCTACAGTTTGCCAACAAGAAGTTCAGTCTCAAATTTAATTAATGCATTATTTTTTTTAACGAGCATCATCAGCATGGAAGTATGTCCTCTGGAATGGTGGCCGAAGCATGAAGGGGCATACAAATGTTTAGCATATCCTGCATGTAAATACCTTGCAACACCAGCTACAAAAGTGCCACCCGAACGCCTGTTCTCACTTTCAGGTGATATTGTATATAAGAAGCAGGCAGCAGTATCTCCTGTAAATGTAAACAAACTTGTTTGTCTTAGCGATTGGCTGAACGAGAAGTAGGACTGAGTGGACTTATAGTTTATAGCTCTAAAGTTTTACATGGTTTGTTTAGTTTTTGAGTGCAGTTATATAACAAAAAAAATCTACATTTGTAAGTTACACTTTCATGATAAAGAGATTGCACTACAGTACTTGTATGAGGTGAACTGAAAAATATCATTTCTTTTGTTTATCATTTTTACAGTGCAAATATTTGTAATAAAAATAATATAAAGTGAGCACTGTACACTTTGTATTCTGTGTTGTAATAGAAATCTATTTATTTGAAAAGGTAGAAAAACATCCAAAAATACTTTATAAATTTCCATTGGTATTCTATTGTTTAACAGTGCAATTAATCGCAATTAATTTTTTAATCGTGATTAATTTTTTCTAGTTAATCGACTGAGTTAACTGCCATTAATCAACAGCCTAAGTTTTTAGTAAACATCCAAAATAAATTCCAAAGTGAAATCCATGTACACTCACTTTCTTTTCCAATATCTTCAGATTGGGCTATGGGAGACAAATGACTCCATAGATCTGGAGAGAATCATACCCAGCATCATGTTAAAAGGCATCATTTCTGGAATACATATATCATTTTATTATAGTAAATATGGGAATAAACTTTTGTTATATGTGAAGGTACAAAGATAACTACTAAGCAAAGATTTATGAGAATTGTGCCCATTTTTATTGGAGATGCTGCATGTAGGAGAGGGAGGAAAATGTATCTCTTATGGAACTATCCCAAAGTCAAGATACCCGACTTCCATGTCTTTTTGGTCAAATACAGGATTTTATGGTTTGTCCTCTCCCTCTTTACTATATAGAAATTAATTAGACTAATTAACACACATACTTTTAAGTCCCATTTCTTTGCAATGGTTGCAGCGGAAGGGGACTTGCAATAAAACTGACCAGTTTAGTTATGCCTGAGTGCTCATACCTTCCAGTTCTGGGAAGCGTCTTTGTTAATTACTAAAACCCTCCTGATACAGAGTTGTATTAGGAGATGGGCACCATGTGTGAAGTTACTGCCTGTGAGCATGAAAAACAAAGACCCAAATATAAAATGGGACGACTAGGAACAAGAGGTGAGATAGGTGTGAATTATTTTTCAAATAAGATTTTATTAAAAAACAGTCTGTTAGTACATTCAGCTTCCAATTTGATCTTGACAGTGCATTTTGTCAATGAAATCTGACTCTGCTGGCCAGTCAGAACTTGGTGCAGAAGGTGTGTTCTGCAGGGGAATTCTTCCCTGCAGTCAGTAAAAGTTTCTTCCCAAAATATATTGTGCTGAACATCTCTGTGATTTCCATGATCGACTTCCCCTTTGTCTCTGGAAGGAGCAGGTAGGAAAAAATCCCTGAGATGACAAGAACGCCCACAAAGATGAGAAAGGAGAAGGGACCGAGGGCCTCCTGAAGACAAAAATAAAAGAGAAAAAGATGAACAAATCCTCTTCTGACACTTACTTTCTTAGATCCTTGAAGGTTGCTTTGCTTCTCCGGAATGAGGAAAAAAGTTCAGTCTAAAGAAGAAATGTTTCTTTACATTTTTAATATATGTATAAGACAGCAGAGGGTGGTTGACGATTGGGCCAGCTCACACCCTTCACCTCAAGACTATGTATGCCACCTCTGCTACACAGCAGGCCTCTGCAGAACAGGGACTTTGAGATGGGTTCAGAACATTGATCGCCTACTTGTAATGTACTTGCTATGCCTTGCTGCCTAGGACAGCCATAAAAGGTGGTTTAAATTGGGAGCATTGAAGAAGAAATCCAAATTGAATTACCACAGTGAAGGGGAATATCATCCCAATTACCATGAGGCCCATCCAGCCAATGGTCCCAGCAATCACAAAGGCAGATGATCGGGCTGACTGGTTGAAGATTTCCATCAGGACAGATGTGACTGCCCCAGCTGAAGAAGCAATGTGAAAAAGTAGCAAAGAAATTTATGTGGGGTTTTCCCCTAGGAACTTTGGTCACCTCTTTTCCCCAAAATGAAAAAATGCAAATTCATACAATTCATATTTAGGAGCAACATCTGGTCAAGCAGAACCCCAAAGAGTGAGAATTTGTGCCCACCTCCTGGCACATGTGCAGAGTTCCTGCTTCTAATGGGGGCTAGTACGAAGACAGGTTGTCAAGGCACTCCTATACCATGGCTATGGCTATGATATGAAAACCCGAATAAAAATCAGTGACCTACAAGGCTGATATTTTATATCTAAGGTTCCAATAACAAAACATAGCCATTTGTCAGGGACCTAGAATTAGCTTTGGTCCCAAGTGAGAACCAAAACCCCAGCAGGGAGTTGTAAGCTGGTTCTGGCATTGCCATAGTATCTGATTCAGTCTGAAATTAAGAAAGGATAAAGGAATGCTAAGAGAAGGAACTGAACATCCCATCAGTTAACAATCCTGAATGGAGCTGGGGTTTTACTTGTGAGTTGAGGATGTTGTAGGATTCTGCTTCACTCCCTTCTCTATGAAGATGTATTTACAAAGTCTAGTTCCATTTCCAAATACCCATCCATATTAATGTGTTCATATAGTGTGGTCCATAGATTTCCCATCATCACCTAAGTTGATGTACTCACATGGTCCAATTCCATAGGCGATAATGAACAAGAATATGAGAATAACACTGCAGGAGGCCATCCAGGAGAACTGATTCTAGACAGAAAGCAATGAGGAGAGAAAGGGGGAATTAATATGGTGGTAAAATAACATGCTCATTACTTTCTACTATCTGGTTTAGTGATTGCCAAGAGTCTGCTTTATATATGGGGAGTAAAATCACTTGTATCAAGGGGTGGGATGGACGACAGTTTAGCAGCTGAGGGAAGGGACAAAAGAGATTCAGGAGCTTAAGTGTGTGGATGCTTTGCACTGGGGGAAAAAGATTTTCAGCAGCTTAGATGATCGCTGGGCAGCTGTCACAGCCACATGTAAGTGGAGAGGAGCATGAGGGGTGCTGCTGAATGAGAAAGGAGACCGCAGGAATGATCATTGCAAAGATTTTGACAACAGCAAGGCAAGATACACCCACTGGAGACTGTGTGAGGGGTTAGATAGTAAGAAGGTTGGAGAGAGACTAAATCAGGGCACCTTGCTCGTGGGACAGTTACTTGACAGCGGGAATGTGGATAGTGCTGGTTTAGGAGGAGGCAGTACAGAGACCCCTCCAGGTGAGGACAAGGATGAAGGCCTCATAGAAGGAGCCATGAGTATTCATGTAACATTCAGCCCTGCATTTGTGTAAGCAGAGTCAGGATGAGCTCAACCCTGACATCTGGTGGTGAGGTGTGGCAAGTTGTGGAAAAGAACTTCAGGGACCGATCTCATTTGCACAGGCACACCCACCCCGCCTAGAGTGAGGCCATAGCTGCCCAAATGGTCACTTTGGCTGCTGTGGGATCCCCATTGTCTCTGTTATTGGGGCAGGAAGAATAAATTGTTATTACCCTGATTATGGGAATCAAGGACAGTGGAACTGTACTTGGCCTTTTGTTATGATGGAGGGACTCGCCAGGCAAGGGACATGGGTTCCAAAACTCTGTGAATGGAGAGAGGCTGGGAACAGGTATTAATACTTGGTGGCATGGGCCCCCTGGTGAGGGCCTTACATGCTAATTGCACTTCCTCCTCTCTCCACTGTGGAATATCAGAGCTAATTTTGATTCCATTAGGAGTCTAGTTACAGGCTGCTGAGCTGAATTCACTTTGGGCTAATGGTGCACCAGCACTGAGGCTCCCCTACTACGAGCTGAAATCACAAAAGAGCTAAACTGACTAAGAGCTGAAATCACTGAGTGTTGTGTTAAGTAGTGGGGGAGCCTCAAGATATATGGTGGAGCAGTTTGCGGGACGGCGAGCAGAGCGGAGCGAAGGGTGGAGCAGAGCAGTTTGTTGGATGCCTAGAGCAGCTCATGGGGTGGCTGGCAGAGTGGAGCCCCATGGAGAGGTGGGGCCATCAGATTTGGACCACGTAAGGTGCCCCTTAACCCCCCCCCATCTCCACCCAGGTTGGGAGGTAAAACTCTGCAGATAAACTTTTGAACTCTGGGGCTGCCCTGACCAGGGACAGAGACTTTTGAGTTGTTGGACTTTTGGGACTTTGGATGATTTTGGGTTGCTGGACTCAAGAGCTAAAGGGAAAGGACATGCCCCAATTTGCTTGGGATGGGTTTTTGCTCATGGGTTGTGTTATGAATCCTGTTGGTGGTGTTTCCCCAACATAATGCCACATTGTTTCTCTCTGTTATTACAAGGCTTTTTGCTACACTCAGACTATGTGCTTGAGAGAGGGGAAGAATTGCCTCTTGGAGGCGCCCAGCGGGGGTGGTATATATTTGTCCCAGGTCACTGGGTGGGGGCTCAAGCCGGTTTGCATTGTGTTATTGGAATGGAACCCCTAGATACTGAACCCGGCCCTTGTTGCTGCCAACTCTGACAGGCAGAAGGGTTACATTTGTTAGAGTGCAAAACTAAGGTCTCCCACCAAATGTCACCATGGGGACCAGGCTTAATTTGAGAATAACATAAACAGCAGTTTTTGTGGAAGTGGGAACAGGTCCCCTCAAAAAGAAAAGCTTCCTTACCTGCAGTGAGAGAGCTGTGACTAGGAATGCCATCATCCCTGCCATCAACCCATAACCACCCCATAACAGCATCCGCCTGCCAAACCGGTCAATGATGAAGCTCTGAGGATCAGAAAACACATTGACATTACTGCAAGCATGGGAAATTCCAACCTCCACTCCCCCAGGAAATTTGACTTTCATTCTCTCTTGCTGTCTCCTTCATTCCTTTTCCTCTCAAGAGTACCGAAATAGGTGTAACTGTGAAACGTTTGTTAGCCCTGTGATCAAGCAAAGCACTGCTAGGTGCTAGCCTGATGAACTCTGTGGGCGTTTCAGAGCAGCATTTATAATGGAGACTGCTCTTTGGGGCCAGAAAGGACAGCTTGTATTTCTGGGATGATTCTGCTTCCCTCAGCCCCTCACTTTCCTAGAAAGTCAAACTCTTCCATTTGAATGTATTTCATTTAGAGCCATGGGGATATTATTCTACATTATTTGTGGTCCCATCTATTTAATTAGATGTTAATATGCCAGCTATCTGTAGCCTTGGTTTAGTATCCCATGCAGAGTCTGAATCTGGTGTGTGCATCTCCGCTATAGCAATTGTAATGGTCTTCACTGAAAATTCTCCTGAAATAGACGTGCGTGCCTCTTTTTATGTGTGTTTAAAAACAAAAATGACAAATCATAAGTTTTATAAGGTTCTCTCTCAGCTGTGTTAGTTCCTTCCCTCGTATCATTGATAAAGGTGAAATTATTATATTATGGCCATGGTTGTCAATGGATCCCAAAGATCTATGCAAAGATGGGTGAAGCAGATTGGAGGCTGAAGTTCTGTGGCTACTCTAATTTCAGAAAAACTCCGGTAGGCAGAGTGAATACCACAGTTAACATCCTTTCCCTTGCAAAAAAATATTATAGGGATTTTAGTACCACAGCTGTTCAGGGGTTCCATGTTGCATCTTATTTAGAGGATGGCAGCATATCTCCAACAGTGCAGTGAGTCACTAGCACCATGCTGTGCCATTTGATCAGTTCTGACTCTGAGTGAACCCCTACTGAACCCCATCACTTTCTGCAGCACTGTGACATTTTCCCAGGTATTTTCCATTCAAGGAATGACTCCCCTACACCCTATTTAGTTAATGAGTTACCATGAGGTTATATCCCAAGGTTGCAGACAGCCTCTATACCTGACAGACCATCACATAGATTTTCTGGGTGTTATGTATAAAATTGCACCCTGAAAGTCAGATTTTCAAAAGTGAATCAACCATTTCACGTAGCTGCTGCAGTCTGCCACTATCTTGACATAAAGTGGCATTTTTCCCCTCTGTCTTTCCCACTTCTTCTGCTATATCTGATCTCTCGCACAGCTATTACCTGTATATAAACATTATTATCAATGGGAGCATGACGTAAACTCCTTTTAAAAATAATCATAAGTCTTGATTTTTAAAAGAAATTGTGGACCATGACCACCCCCTTCCACCCCCCGCAAAAAAGATGGGAAGTAATCTGAGGGGTAGTGGGGAGGTGTCAGGGTTCTAGTCTTTCACCAGCACCCCATTGGGATGTTGACAGAATTGTATCCATTTCTCCGGGTTCAGGCACTCATTAGCATTCTGAAAGAGATGGATTCTCAGCCTTCCAGCCAAGTTGTCTGGATGCTTACCCCTTTCAAAGTCCCAGGGAACAAACAAACAACTTAGGAGCAGCAAAGAAAACAAAGGAAAAGGAAATATACAGACAATCCCATTTGGCCACTGGCCTCTCTCCCTTCAGAAGGGCCCTGGGCAGGCTGTAATGTAGCTCAACATCCGCTGGTTCGCTAGCAGAATAGATAGATTACAGCCCCCTTTGACTCTGCGGACTTGGGCATTCTTTTAGGCAAGGGTGTAGATTCTGGTCTCTGCCAGGACTCTCCCTGGGAGCTAGGAAGCTCAACACTCTGCTCTTCTCAGAGCTGCCTACCAATGAGGTCTGGTCTACACTTCAAAATTAAACCGACCTAGCTATGTTGCTCAGGGCTTTGAAAAATTGTGTGCCCTGAGTGCTGTAGTTAGTACAACCTAACTCCCGGTGTAGACACTGCTAGTTCAATGGACAAATTCTTCTGTTGACCTAGCTATCATCTCTCGGAGGGATGGATTAACTGCATTGACGGAAAAACTTCTGTCAATGTAGGAAGCATCTACATTGTGACTCAATAGCGGCACAGCTGCAGTGACGTAGCTGTGCCACTGTAGTGTAGACATGCCCTGAGCAAAGCTTCCCCCATCTTAAACTTCTCTTCCAAGTCTCAAAATGACTCGCAGGTGTGGTGAGGTGGAGCCACTTCAGTCCGGAGAAACTCCTTAGCCCCTTCCTGTTGCAGGGGTTATGTTGTCTTTCACAGTTTCATATGGTGGGGTAGTGGTCACACAAAAAGATTCTTCAGTTCATGTATCGAAAGAGCAGTTCGTTTTAAGACGGAACTGGCTCAAAACACATTTCCCTTCACCCTCCAAACCCAAGTCAGGTCTGACTTACACACAGGATGTTAGAGAAGAATTCACAGATCCCAACTCCTAATGCTATATATGGAATAAGGTCTTCATCCAACCTGGCTGCGCGGAACACTTCAAAGGTATAAAAGTAGATCTGGAAAATGCAGTGAAAAGGAATTTTAACAATGAAGTGTAATCAAGGTATGTGAGATGTGCTTGTGCAGCAGCATTCAGATTTCAATCCTTCACCAGTACAGTATCACCACGTGGGTTTTTATTGGGGGTCAGGAGAGGAAACAGAGGGGCTTGGATTTCTATTTCAAAGAAAGAGGAGCTGAGGCAACTGTTTGAAATCTGAAATTCGAGGGTCTATTAGGGATTAATGAAAGGGTTTTGGGGGTCAAGAAAAGAATGGAACTGAAAGAAGCATTGTGTTAGGAGAAAGGAGGGAGTAAATAAGGGAACTGGGAGAAGGAGCTGGTTGGAGCTAGGAGAAGGAGCTGGTTGGAGTCAGGAGAAGAGGAATGGTACTGGGCAGGGGACATGAGAAAGAGAAACGTTCTTAGGGCCCTTGCTGTCTGGTTTGGCAGAGGCTGGTAGAAGGAGATCCCTTGATACCACACAGAATGAAGGGTAGATGGCAATATGCATCTGCTACTAGCAGACAGGAACTTAACTGAGACCCAAATCTGTACAAAGAGTTCTCAAGGTCCTTAGACGGAGAGAGTGAGCTTGTACAGCCATCTGTCCTAGAGAAAGAGCTTCTAGTGAGAACAGAAAGGAAATCAATGGGACAATACCCTTTCAGGGAACATTAACATCCACTGTGCTGGACCTATTGTATACACAGACAAGTGTTCACTTTAGAGTGCTGAGAAGCCCGGTAGTGTTAATGCCAGTGAATGTTACCACTTGACTTACTGCAGTGAACTCTCTATGAGGAGGAGAAAAGAGGATCAAGAGGAAGAAACAAGTAGGAACTGTGGCTCTGTAATGTTCTCCATGCTACCTAATAACAGTTCTGAGGTTGGAATTGAGGAATACTCAACTGCACTCAAGCCACACAGCTGTATACTCATCGTAAGGAGAATCATTATATACAACTGCCAACGCAAGGCTGGTTCTTTCATCACTTCCAGGACACTCATGGTTTTGTTGCTTTTCATTGCTGCCTTCTCCTTCATCATGTCATCAAACTCTGCTTGATGATCCCCTTCACCCCAGAGCTCCTTCATGGCTATGGAGGAAAAATAGCCAAGCATAATTATTAGTACCATTGTTTTTTATTTATAACACTGTAGTGCCTGGCAGACGTATCCATCAGCTGATCCAGCCACTCATCTCCATCATTCAATTGGCTAATGAATTAGTGATTAGATTATTCAGTAATCATTCAGTAATCATTCATAATTCAGTCCATCTATTGATCCATTAGTCACTGATTGATGACATCAATCAGATATGGCTTAATGGAACACACTATATTACACATTGCTATTAGCTGGTAGTTGTCTGTCTCTTGTTTGTGTAATACAGTAATATTTTAGAGGGTGATCTTGAATAACTACAAATTAGTAATTTTTGTCTACACCAATATCAGTACAAGATCCTTGTTGATTAGAATTCTTAAGAAAGATCATTGGTGGATGATGGGAAACTCGGTTCCATCTAACAGACTGACCCCTTCAATGGCTATCAATATAATAAATCAGAGATTTGGAGAAGGGCTTGTCCCATTTTACCTTTCAAACAACCTTCAGTGTCTTCCTTTTGCATCAAAAGGTAGGGTGGGGACTCAGGGAAGAATGGCAAAGAGACCAGCTGGACAAATGCTGCAATTCCACATATGGCCAATAGCAAAGGCCACAAGGATTCGGTTCCTAAAAACACTCTGTAGAGAACATATAAAATATATTTACAGTTTAATAAAATAAAATAACTTTGTTTTCTGGAGGAAAAAGTGGACCAACAAATGCTATATGCAGATGGAAATGGAGAGGATAAATTGAAAGTAAATTTGGACAACTCGAAAGGAAAATAGCTAAGTAAGTGCCTTAGTTCTATAGATTGTTCTGAGATTTTCCCCATTATTAAAAAATAAAAATTCAGTGGCGTTTGTTAATCCATGCAACTGCTGTTGAGACCAATGCTGCAATTCTACATAAGACCGAAGAATTCAGATCCTCAGTCTTTGTGAGTTACAACGATAGTAACTTTAGCAACTTCTTTTTTGTGTGGTAAGTAGAGAAACTGACACACTATGCACAGACAATGGGAAAAATGGATGAAAAGAAAAAATATTTAGGCTGCGTGGTCCCAAGATAAGTGCATATATTCTGCCTGGAGAAAGGTAGGAGCCTAGGACTTGGGAGACAAGTGTTTGATTCTGTGCTCTGACACAGATGCATTGTGAGGATAAGTATATTAAAGATTGTGGTGTGCTCACATACTGGGGTGATGAGGCCATGTAAGTATGTAAAATAGACACGTACCTTAATCCCATAATTTGCCCTAAAACTTTTCCTAGTGTCAAAAACACAAGAGCATTGGTGTTTGCAAATCCACGCAGCTTCTTCGGTGAAATTTCTCCTAGGTATTGACTATGTGCGTTCAAACATACACCTTGAATGACGAGAAGAAATAGGAAAGTTATATTTATAGAAAGAAAAATTATGTTTTTTTTTTCAAATCACATTCCGCCAAACTGTAGCACTCTCCTTTTTTTGAATTGTTTAAGTATTATCTGCAATACGTCATCAAAATGGAAAATTACATCTTCTAGAACAAAACGTTTAATAAATCACTATTCCCATTACCAAATTTTTTTTTCAGTTGAGTCCTTGTGGAAGTAGATGGTGTTTTGCTGTATTTTATTATTGCACAGTCCAGCCCCAGCTGGCTTAATATGCAGGAGAACTGCTTGAGCTGCACCATCCTATAGATGTATGCAGCCTGCTTCCTCTGATGCTGGGTGTGGCCTGGCCCCCACCTCCTCTCTAAACCTTCCTGCTCTACCTGGGGTGCTGTGCTCCCTGAGGAGCTCTGAGAGGGAGTGGTCCCTATCTTCTCCCAAGCGAATAACCTGTGTACATACAGTAGTGGTGAGGTCCTACCTGCACTGATGCCATAGAGGAAGCGTCCAATCAGAATCATCTCAAAAGACTTGGCAGTCTTACTGAAGCCCATGTGCAAGGCAGCTACCATTATGAGCATATTGTTGCACAACAGACATTTCTTTCTGTAGCAGCAAATGAAATACAGATGTGAATCAGGTTTTCCCATAAATATCTCCTCTGTCACTTTGAATAAATGGACTCCTGTTATCCAGTGAATGTACAGACCAAGCCATGGCTGTTCTTAAAAACCAATGCTTTGGGGTGTAGCAATTTCTGTTAGGTAGTGACATGAGAGACACCAAAGGGGAGCACTCCACTGAGGTTATAGTGGATTCCTGAAGAGAGAAGTGCTGAGAGAAAATAGTTAAACAGTATTCATTGCTCCCTTTCTAGGATCCTATATCCCATCAAAAATATTGCACCTATCCCAAAACAGAGAAGGAAAAAGTCAGCTTTGTAAAAGCCAAATTAAACGGCCATATTAAACAAGGGAGAATTAGAGTTTCATTCTCTCTTTGGGGCAGCAGAAGAGGAGTGAGCTTTGTTTACATTTTCTGAAGCACCAAATATATTCACAGAAGTAAGAACTTGAAAGTTTTTTTTAAAGTACCCAAGCAATTAAAAACAAAAAGGCTTCTGCTTCAGGCAATCTATCACAACCTCAGAAAATATCTTTTTACCCGTGGGCAATATTTTACAGCTGTTGCCCCAGGAAATAAATATTTGCGTACTAGAGAATCTCCTGAGAATAGAGCTCAAATAAAATTTCAGTGAAAAGATATATGTTTACGTGTTACATTGAATAATTATGAAATGATTAATACATAATTATGAAAAGAACAATAAGGAAATAGTAACAATTGTGTATTTGTATCAGTCTAATTTACATATGATTATTTATTCTTATAATAGTCTGTTTTTTTCACTTTCATCAGCAGAGTGCTTTAAGAATTCCCACATTCACTATCCTATATTTCTCCCAAGAAAGAGTGTGTTTCAGTGGCAATTTTATTGGACAGATATTAAAATAATGTTTAGCCCCTCCTCACTGCCTGTTGGAAAGAAATTGTATATCCAATCAACCATAGTGGAAATGTGCTTATATATCTTTAAGGGATGAGACAGTTTGTTAACCTTCGGAACTCTGTGTTCTTGTTTAAGGATACTTGAAAACTTTGTGTTCTGAAGGCTTGGAGATTGGGTAGGGCAACTTGGTCTGGATTTTATAGAGACTTTCGGGCAGCTTAAAGTAGAGATAGCTCTAGGATGGTGGCGGAAAAGATAGGTTGGGGAGGGTCAAGTGGAGGCGTGTGTTCAAGGGAGTTGGTTGGAGAGGGGACCAGCAGGTGGAGGAAAGGTTGAGTGGAAGCATATAGTGTGAGTGTGTGAAGTGGACCAAAAGCTGAGAAGGGGATACTATTGCGCACATCTTTGGTTTTTTGAAAGGGGTCTGCAGCTGGTATATTTACTATTGCAGGGAATAAAGAATCATTAATTTAGCCCTGGTAGGTAAGTAAATGGGGAAATTATTTTCAAATATTTTGTTAGTGTGTGTGTATCTATATCCGTCTCTATCTTTGTAATTTTAAGTCTGTTTCCTCTCAGGGGTTCTACCAAGGGAGGCACCTTCACTTTCCACAAGAGGCTCTCTAGTTGTTTTGCCTGTGGAGACTGCAACAGGGAGGAACTAAATTAATCCATCTCCTGACTGCCCTGGCCACACACTCTTCTCAGTGAGAGAAGAGTTGTGCAGCTGTAACCTCGCCATGGACTTTAGACTGCTGGGGGTCCTGCACGCTGCTTCACACTGACTGAAGCTGGTGAAAAATGGGTGAATTTATTTTATATTCCATAAGCGCTCAGTCCTAGTCCTTTGTAGTTTTGCAACTGACTTGAATGAGACCAAGTTTTAGCCTTTAATGATGTAGGAACTTAAAACAGTTTTTCTTTTTTGTTTATTTAAAAATAATTTTGTTCCCTTTTCAGTAAAATGTTTTTCAGCGTTAAATTAACTAATACAATTCCTCATTAGTGAGCTGTTCAGAAAAGATACGTACTTTCCATATTTCACAAACAGGTATCCACTACACAGACACCCCAGTAGTCCCCCTACACAGTAGATAGACACAATGAGGGACCACAGCAATGTGATGGTCTCCTGATGGAGAGGAGAGCCATATCGCTCCAGCCAGGTTTTGTTGATAAACCTCTTAATGTGCTGAGAAGGAAAAGGGGATTTGCATTAACAGTAATTATGACTCCAAAGCATTATTCACAATCATACTTCATTATATTTAAAGCTGGCTTTGGTTTCAACCAATAGTTACTATTTAAAGAATGACAACATGAGACTTACTTGCAAATAAAAGTTTAGGAAAAGCCCACATACCCACATTTCTTGTTGTTATCAATCTGTATCTCTGAAAATCAGTTTTGAATTGCTATATATTAATTTCACAATGGGGGAATAATGGGGTGGTGCTAAAAACTGGTGGTATTATACACATCTGCAGTAGAATTAAGTGGTGATGTCAGAAATGCTGTTTATTGTTTTTAATTAAGAACCTAAGACTGGCCCTACTGAGTCGGACCGAAGGTCCATCCAGCCCAGTATCCTGTCTACCGACAGTGGCCAATGCCAGGTGCCCCAGAGGGAGTGAACTTAACAGGTAATGATCAAGTGATCTCTCGCCTGCCAAGCAGAGGCTAGGGACACCATTCCTTACCCATCCTGGGTAATAGCCATTAATGGACTTAACCTCCATGAATTTATCCAGTTCTCTTTTAAACCTTGTTATAGTCCCAGCCTTCACAACCTCCTCAGGCAAGGAGTTCCACAGGTTGACTGTGCGCTGAGTGAAGAAGAACTTCCTTTTATTTGTTTTAAACCTGCTGTCCATTAATTTCATTTGGTGGCCCCTAGTTCTTATGTTATGGGAACAAGTAAATAACTTTTCCTTATTCACTTTCTCCACACCACTCATGATTTTATATACCTCTGTCATATCCTCCCTTAGTCTCCTCTTTTCCAAGCTAAAAAATCCTAACCTCTTTAATCTCTCCTCACATGGGACCCGTTCTAAACCCCTAATCGTTTTAGTTGCCCTTTTCTGAACCTTTTCTAATGCCAGTATATCTTTGTACAGATGTGGTCCCCTCATCTCAAAACAGTATTCAAGATGTGGGCATACCATGGATTTATATAAGGGCAATAAAATATTCTCCATCTTATTTTCTATCCATCTTATAATGATTCCTATCATCCCGTTTGCTTTTTTGACTGCCGCTGCGCACTGCGTGGACGACTTCAGAGATCTATCCACGATGACTCCACATCTTTCTCCTGATTAGTTGTAGCTAAATTAGCCCCCATCATATTGTATGTATAGTTGGGGTTATTTTTTCCAATGTGCATTACTTTACATTTGTCCACATTAAATTTCATTTGCCATTTTGTTGCCCAATCACTTAGTTTTGGTGAGATCTTTTTGAAGTTCTTCACAGTCTGCTTTGGTCTTAACTATCTTGAGCAGTTTAGTATCATCTGCAAACTTTGCCACCTCGCTGTTTACCCCTTTCTCCAGATCATTTATGAATAGGTTGAATAGGATTGGTCCTAGGACTGACCCTTGGGGAACACCGCTAGTTACCCCTCTCCATTCTGAAAATTTACCATTTATTCCTACCCCTTGTTCCCTGTCTTTTAACCGGTTTCAGAGTAACAGCCGTGTTAGTCTGTATTCGCAAAAAGAAAAGGAGGACTTGTGGCACCTTAGAGACTAACCAATTTATTTGAGCATGAGCTTTCGTGAGCTACACTTCCGATGAAGTGAGCTGTAGCTCACGAAAGCTCATGCTCAAATAAATTGGTTAGTCTCTAAGGTGCCACAAGTACTCCTTTTCTTTTTGTCTTTTAACCAGTTCTCAATCCATGAGAGGATCTTCCCTCTTATCCCATGACAACTTAATTTACATAAGAGCCTTTGGTGAGGGACCTTGTCAAAGGCTTTCTGGAAATCTAAGTACATGATGGCCACTGGATCCCCCTTGTCCACATTAACATTTTGATCAAATTTATTGCTTTCAAAAACAAAAGACTAGTAGTATGTGAGCTTCCCCAGTAAATTCTGATAGTACACCTACTCCTTGACATGATGGTCTTATTAATTAGTTAATATTATTACAGTCAAGGGCTTCTCTCTTAAGCAAAGATTGCCGCAAATTGTGCCATTTTTTGATGGCTGTATGATGCAATAACCAAACTTGTTTTCACACATAATCTAGACCATCTTTGAATCCAAGTGTTGAGAGAGGAAAGGCTACTGCACAAATTAACTGCACAATCTCATCCACTGAAACTTGGCGTGTAAAATGTTGTGTACATTTCCACCCTCAAATGTTGGGTCCTGTTATCAATTCCTTTTAAACGTCCGTGTTCTTAAGTGTAGGTGATGGGAACAATGGGAGGAAGGCCAAAGGACGTTTCGAGGGTTGAAACCTCAACCACAGCACCACGTCTTAACCTTGATGTATACCCTTTACGTTCATCAAGTTTATAGTTCACAAACAACCCTTACTACCCAGTCCATGGAGTGTGATTTAAGGGACTACAAAGATACTTCAAAATGAAGAAGACAGTAGCAGAGAGGGATTTACCAAGAATCCTCTTCCTAAATCCCTCAATTCAGCAATAGACTACACAGGGAATAGTATCAGAGGGGTAGCCATGTTAGTCTGTATCCACGAAAACAACGAGGAGTCCGGTGGCACCTTAAAGACTAACAGATTTATTTGGGCATAAGCTTTCGTGGGTAAAAACCCACTTCATAGAGCTCATTTCCCAATGTCCTCAGCCTTTTAAAATGCTACTGGAATGCTATCTGTGGAGTGAAGGTCTGTCCTTTATCCAGACTCTCATCTTACTCTTTCTTACTGTACAGAATGGGAATGGAAAGAGCTGGGAACAGTCTCAATAGAAACACTTAATGAATTATTTGAAGGACAAGGAGCATCCTCAAGCTAGGACCCAGTCCCATGCACATTCAACCAAAGAGGCATCTTTGATTAAGAATTTGCTTACCACAGAAGGGTAGTTGATCACAGAAAGGTGAAAACCTGGTAAGAGGTTTCCACCAATTCCCAGCACAAGCATCATTTGAAATAGCCTCCGATACTGAATCTACAAAAAGATGATAAAACACACACTCAGTGTATGGTGAGATCCATGTATCTACAGCTCTCCCTTTCCAGAACATGTCTTATTCATTACAGACACTTCTAGCTATCGAAACCTTTTCACAGTTTGCAAGGTTCCAGCCTCAAAGGGTGTTATCGACCATTCAAAGATGCCCCCCATCCCAGCCAAGTGGTCAGAGAGAACCAACATTCGCTTGGAGTCTCCTAATCTAAAGAGACAAGACAAAGACAGACCCACTACTATTCACTACATGGGAAGGACCATTGCATTCAGGATGATAGAACTGACAATGTGTCAATGAACATGCTGTCCAAATGGCTATTAATGATACTGGGGTGTGTGAAACTGCGGCATGTCATCCCCTCTTATCCCATGTTACCTGTTTTATTTCTACAAAGGGAGAACTTTTATTCTTTACCACCTTTGTCAAAACAATATTTCAGGGTAAAGAAGGTTTTTTCATATTAGGCTTACTACACTGAGGCCATGTCTACACTTCCACTTATGTTGGCAAAACTTACGTTGCTCAGGGGTGTGAAAAAAACACACTCCTGAGTGACAGAAGTTTCGCCGGCATAAGTGGTAGTGTGCACAGTGCTATGTCGGTGGGAGAGCTTCTCCTGCTGACATAGCTACCACGTATCATTGAGGTGGTTTTCTTTATGTCAACAGGAGAGCTCTTGGCCATCAACATAGAACGGCTACATGAGCAATCCTACAGCACTGCAGCTGCATCAGTACAAATGGGCCACTGTAAGCTCACTAGTATAGACATGGCCTGAGAGAATTGCTAGTCTTCGGATTGTCACTACCTCTGGGCCATGAGAGAACCCTGACGCCCCAGGCGAGTTTGTTTTCATTCTGCCGAATACTTTGGGAAGGACCGCTGGCAGTGCTATGCTCTGTCTTTGCTCCTGGAACAACCTGGAGACAATAAAGAAGTGCTCCTTCTTCTGTTGGCCATCCCAATGCAACCACAGAGCTGAGAGAACTGTAAACTAACTATAACTTTAACAATTAGAACTATAACTCTCTGTCTTTCTCTACACACACACAATGAGAGACAACACAGACAGCATTTTTTTCATTCTGAAAATCTAACTATCTTTCTTTTAACTGACGGTTTCACTGGTTCCTTAAACTCACTTGACTAGGGTCAACTTTTTTTTTAGCTCTATGGATGAATAGTACTATGTAAGAGCTAATTGTTAGTATTTACTATTATGTGCTTCCCAGATCAGTACAGTATATTGTGTCCTAACAAACTCTCATAATTTTTTTATGTTTATTGACAAATTTAATGTGGTTTCCTTTGTATTTCACCTCCTCATTGTATTTTGCACACAGCCTGGAAGGATCCAACCCCAGGTACTGAAGGAATTAGCTGAAGAAATTTCTGCAAATATTTGCAAACTCATGGATGGCAGGAGAGGTCCCGGAAGCTGGGAAAGGGCTAACGTGGGGCCCATCTTTAAAAAGGAGGAAAAGGAGGAACTGGGGAACTAGAGACCAGTCAGCCTGACTTCGATACCTGGGGAAGCTCCTAGAGCAATGTCTAAAATATTCAGTGTGCAAATACCTGGAGGATGAAGGGTGATCACCAGCAGCCAGCCTGGATTGACTAAGAACAAATCTTGGCAAACCAGCTTGATTTTGTTTTTTGACAGGGTAACTGGTTTGGTGGATCGGGGGAATGGGGTGGATACAATATACCTGGACTTCAGCAAGGCTTTTGACACAATCTCACATTACATTCTGATAAGTAATCTGGAAAAATGTGAACTCGGCTCAACTACCATTAAGAGGATACATAATTGGTTAAACAACTGCAGGTAAAGAGAACTATTAAAAGGAATTATGTCAGATTGGAGGGAGGTCTCAAGTGGGATTCCATAAGGATATGTTCTGGGTGTGGTGTTGTTTAACATCTTTACTTTATGAATAACCTGGATGTAGGAATAGAGAACTTACTGATCAGATTTGCAGATGACCCAAAGTTAGGGGGATTGCCAACACTTTGGAGTATAGAGCTAAAGTTCAGAGAGATCTTGATAAAGTGGAGAACTGGGCTATAGATAGCATAATGAAATTCAGCAAAGACAAATGTAAGGTGCTACACTTAGGGAATTAAAACTAAATGAACAAATACAAAATGGTGGATAACTGGCTTGGCAGCAGCATAACTGTGAAGGATCTGGGAGTTCTGGTGGATCACAACCTCAACATGAGTGAGCAATTCAATCCTGTTGCAAAAAAAAAAGCAAAAGAAGAAAAAAAATCAAATGCCGTTTTAGATTGCATTAACCAAAGCATAGCATGCAAGTCATGGGAGGTGATAGTACTGATCTACTCAGCACTGATTAGGTCTCAGCTGGAGTCCAATTTTGGTCACCAATGTATAGAAAAGTGTAGAGAAACTGGAAAGGATCCAGAGGCAAGCGACAAAGATGATTGAAGGGATGGAGTGCAAACCATATGAGCAAAGCTTTGCTGGGGGAACTTGGTATGTTTATTTGGGAAAAAAAGAGATTAAGGGAAGACATTATAGAAGTCTTCAAATAGTTGAATAGCTGCCATAAAAAAGATGGAGAAAAGTTGTTCTCTCTTGCCACAGAGAACAGGACAAGAGGCAATGGGTTCAAACTACAGCATAGCAGATTTAGATTAAATCTCAGGAAAAACTTCCTAGCTGTAAGAACAGTAGGACAATGGAACGGACTGCCTAGGGAGGTTGTGGAAGCTTCTTCACGGAAGGTTTTCAAAAGGAGGCTGGAGCCATCTGTCATGGATGGTTTAGACACAACAAATCCTGGATCTTGGCAGAGGGTTAGACTAGATGACCCTTGTGGTCTCTTCTAACCCTATGGTTCTATGATTCTATAACCCTTATTATGTCAGCATTGCTAATCATGGGACTTCAAAAGTTTACAAAACAGAGCTTTAAAAAACCCCATGAGATTGTTATGAAAATAATGAGACTCTATAATAAATGTGATGGGTTTTTTGTGTCTATCTTATTATTTTATTATTATTTATTATTGGGGAAGTCCCCCTCTCTCAATGAGGAGGAAGAATGTTCTCATACAGGTGCTAATGCATTTTGAGATGGATTTTCACACACCAGTTCAAATCTCTGTCCTGTTCATGGGGCTTGGTTTTTCCTGCTTTCCCACATCACCTCGCAGGCCTGCAAACAGCTTTCTCTCATTTATACTTGTATATTTTTAGGCAATGTTGCCTCCTCCTGAGCCCCTCAGAGCGGAAGCAAAGGCACAAGTGTCTCCCCACAAACCCTTTCTGCTGTATTTCTTCTTCCTCCCTTGCTGTGCTTCCAACTGTCCCAGCACCTCGAGGTAATCCTCCTTTACCAGTAGTGCCTCCCTACCTTTGTTAAAGGGGTATTGCCCCCAAAATTGTTTTTTTTTCCTCTGTCCATCGGAATCACTGCCAAATAGACCATTCTGTATCCCCTTGTTGTAGTCTTTATAACTATATCACACTGTTTTAAAGATTGTTTAATGAAAATGTACAGTACCTTCTCCGGCATTGGCAGTGGTGGGTAGGAAGTGGAAGACAGATCCTTCCTATTATTAATATCTGATGTGATAAAAAAAAAAAAAAACCAGGGAACTCACCAGGTCTGACAGGTAGCTGGCCATTTCCTATTGAAAGCTCGGCTGTTTGGAATCACTGGCAGGACCCTGTCAGATGGGTGATCTGCTTTCTAAGCTTTTTCACCCAGGCATGTTACTTAAGTAATGAGGAGCTGGGATCATGGGACTGAAGTTAAATTTTTACTTTCTACGTTTTCAGTGAATTATGTTGTTTTTAGTCATTGGACAGGGTTTAGACCTATTGGATTAAATATTTCAAGAAACAGATATGTCAAGCCCAGTCCAAAACACAGAGAGATTTTTCCTCCCCCTATATCAGGAGGGGTCTTGCGGACCTGGGATGGGAAGCAGGCAGCCAGTTCAGACATCAAAGCTAAACGGTGTTTCGGTTATTGTAACATACTCTGATTCTCTGATATATGAGACGTTGCTCTGATAGTAACTCATTCATTTTAAGGCTGATGAAATGTTTAAACAGTTTAACACCATCCTCAGACCTAAGCTCTTTTGTTGTTGTTTTCAGCCTTCAAACTTTTTACCTCACTTTTAAGACCCTGCACAGCTTCCTTCATCTTTGCTTTCATTTCCTCGTCCTCTTCTTCATGTTGTGTGCGCTCCTCCCAAACTTCATCTAAATGTCTCACTCGTATCTTCTCCCACACTTCCCCTTACGCTCTGAACTTCTTCCCTCTCCTTATAGACTGGATGATCTCTGTCTTCAGTGTGAAAGCCCAGAAAGAAACGTTATTTTTAAAAACATTGAACTACATCTGCCCAGACACTGTTTGTATTCAATCTAAACTATTTATTTTGGTTGTAAACTCCTTATGGCAAGGCCTTTGTCTTCCTTTATGTTCTGTACTGTGCTGGACATACCAGCAGGCAGCAATCTCTAGAGTGGAAGATGATATCTAGAAGGATAACTGGGGCACACACACATTGCACAATGGCAGAGGTAGGGGAAATACTAGCCAAGAAATTGGGGCAAACCCTTATTCTTGCAAAGAGTGCTGAGATATATTTAATGTCTATGCAGCAAAGACAGGAATTTGGTTTTTAGGACTTCATCATGATACTCAGTTTATCTTCCTAAGAAGAATGAAGGGCTGAGTTTATCCTGCTAAGATTTAAACCAATGGTTCCAGTAAGTATAATTATTCCAAATCTGATGCTGTGATCACTATCCCTCCCCTGCCATGTAGTATCTACATTTTATAAGTTGTCACTATATCTTGTATGCATGTATAACCCATTTGATCAAGCAAAAGATATTTGTGGAAATTGCATAGTTTCTCCCTCTTGCATGGCATTGATTCAGGTTTTTGAGCAATCACTTAACCTATGCTCCAAAATCCATTCTAGCTGGTGGTTGTGTTAATATTACAGAGAGCATTTCTCCACTCGCTGATCAAATTCACATAGAGAAGGGAAGTAGATGAAAAGGCAGGCAGACTGAATGAATAGCTGGGATCAGGTAAGTCACATTGCATGCTGTATGGAGACACATAAGAGGATCTTAGTCTGTGTAAAACTGCTGTATCATACCAGGAAATGCAATGCAGACTGAAGGAGACTCTTCAGACAGATGATTTCACTGCATTCCAGCAGCCCTATCCTAAGAAGTGTTGAGTGTCCTCAATTCCCATTGAAGTCAAAGGGCGATGAGGACGTTTAGCACTTCACAGGAGTGGGTCCAAAATGCATAGACTTGAGGACAGATTTACAAAGGCATTTAAAGATGCAGGTAGGCACCTGGAGCCAGATTTTAAAAGGAGTTAGGCACGTAGTTGCTTTTGAAAATTCCACTATGCAACTAACTGCATCTTCAGGTGCCTAAATATCTTTGAAAATCTACTTCATTTGTGTCCTTGAGTCTCCATGATCAGCTGTGCTGGCGAGATCTCCACGCTGATCAAACAGGAAATGAAAATTCAAAAGTTCCTGGGGCTTTAACGGGGAGCAGCTGTTTCCTGTGTACCTGGCTGACATGCAGTGGAGTTGAAAGTGCTCTCCAGAGCGGTCACAGCGGAGCACTGTGGGACACCTCCTGGAGGCCAATTTATTCGAATTACACAACACAGTGACTACGCTATCCCCTGTCGACCTGTGGATGTGCAGTAGTACAGTATGCAATAGGCTGGTTCAACTGCTCATTTTGGGGGTTTAAACCTTCTCTTCTCCTCCTGCTTTTTGTATTTCAGTGAAAAACAAACCTGAGGCTGCATATTATCAGCAAATCTGTTCTGTGCCCTCTTCTGTTAAAGAGGAATCAGCCATCTTACACCCGCTTCCCTGACTCTGCCCTGCATAGACCCCAAAACAGAGAACTCCAGGGGAAAATTACTCTTCCATTCAAATGAGCTGCCTGAAAAGCCTTCCATCTTTCAATACTTGAAAAGTGATAATAGCACAAAGGCTGCAAAATAACTGTTTTGAATTAATGCTGGCATTTAAAGCGTTAGTGAAGAGGAAGAATACTCATGATGAGTAACTTTGATAGGGCATGAGAGGAAGTGCTGGGAACTAAACAGCAGCAACTCCCTGTCCCTGGCTGCTATGGGGAGGAGTATACCTTCAGGGGAAGAGCTAGCAAGAAGGTCCTGCTGTACTCTGCATGTATGTGTGATCTCATGTTATTCTCTAGTGGCTGGCAGAGGATAAGGGAAACACTAATATCACTGTCGAAGAGATCTTCTTTAGTTCAAGTGGTAAAGGCCCATGTTGGTGGAGCTGGAGTTTCTGTATGTGCTTGTGTGAGTTTTCGGGTAATTGTACCCGTTGTCTGCAGCACATGGATTTGTTACAATCCTTCTACTAGTTCTGCAAAAGATATGTGTTTTAAGGGCATATTTTCTTACCTTTGATACAGCTCTCATTGTCCTTTCTGTCTACAAGGAGGTGGCATGGAGAATCAGGGGAAAATGGCAACATGACCAGCTGGATTAGTGCTGGGATTGCACTGACAGCCATGAGAATGGGGTAGAGGGCTTCTGCTTCCAGAATTTAACTGAAATAAAAACAGTGAGGTGAGAGAACCTGAATTTCAATAGTCCGTGACAATATGTGTATGTAAATATGGCAATATAGTTTCATCTTCCAGTAGCTGAAGGCCCAAAAGAGAATATCAGTGTTATTACTGCTAGTGTTAAAGGCAGTGCTCAAGCAGTTATCTGCTGCTTTCTGATCCAAGGATGTTTGTGTTCCACTCGGGACAGAGTCCTCCCTTCAACACCCAATCAGGAGGTTAGTTCACCCTTTGTACTGAGTCCGACACAGATGACTGTTGGTGTGCTTGTTGTAACTGTATGTACATTGTTGCAACAGTTATTTGTGGACCTCAAACACCTATAGTGGTGGTTCCTTGGTACAGGTCCCAGCAAGGAAAATTCTTCATTGAAGAAACATGTGTTAATGTGAGTGCATACATGCAGGTCCATCTTTGGCTGTGTGTTGGTGTGAGTGTGTGGATGTGTCTCTGTGTATTTTTTTAAACACACTTTGATGCACGTGGGAATTTCAAGGAATTCCTTGTCCCCTCTAACAACAGGCAAAAATCAGATTTACAAAAGTCGCATGTATACTACATATATCCCAGTAAGGATTTTGATTTTCTTTATTGAACTGCCCATTGCACATTCTTCATCCCCAAACTCCTTTGCTAGAAAGCTTGTGGTTATTGATACAAACTCCTTGAGGAATGTAAAGTATCATATTTCTGTTTCCATGTCAGCTGATTCAGCCTGCCACAGTCTAGCTGCCTGGGATACTCTGAAAATATGTATTAAAAGCAGTTGCTAAATTGCTTTTTACAAGTGGCTTGTGTTAACATGTTCCTATATTTTAGTAGAAGAAAAAAATGAAATAAGCCTCACATCTCATTACCTCAGTCCAATGCTGAATATCCTACAAATGTTCTGATAGCTACGGCAGTGGATGTTGTTATGGTGATCACCCTAGGCAGCTTCTGGGGAGCACATTCTCCAGCACACAGAGAGCCTTGTGATTTGTTGGTACATTTTCCATTTGAAATAGATGGACCTGGCTATGGTGTTTTTGTTTTGTAGTAGGGTAGTGTAGGGGGTAGTGATGGAAAGAGATATGAGGGTTATGCTATAAGATATTTAGGAGCAATGCTGAGCCTCAGTTTGTAGATGTCTATCTGACAATAGCTCCAGGCTTGGGTAAATATTTTAGTAAGCATGTTCCCTTGGGACATTTGTTCCTCACCCAGATGGCCTTTTCATTTCATATTTCCTACAGCAGACTACTACTGCTTCATTCCATTTCAAATCACAGATTTCAACAGAGACGCAGAATGCAGCGGGCTTTGAATCTTGCTCAGACCTGACCCCAAAGTCTTCATGCAATTATAGCTGTATTCCATTGATTTGATGATGTCGTTCTCTTTCATCTTCAGTAACACTTTTTAAAGAACCTGTCGTACAAAAAGCAGTGCCTGTCACAGGCAGCAGCAACAGGAACCTCGAGGTTAGTTTTCCAGTCAGTCCGCATGTTCCTAAATACACTGTGCACGTTTTGACCTTTTCCCCTGCTTTGCTGCACTCGTTGTATAGACTCCAGTGTAAAGAGAGGGGTGTACAGAAAAGCGAAAGGAAAGGTGGTACATTATGAACTGTAATTATTATTGCTACTATTTATTTAATTAAAACTGTATGTGGCAACGTAGTGCGGTGTGATGCTTTACAGAGCTCTTTAAAAAGATGCAGGCACGGGTTCTCAGCCATGGTAGGACCTCTTTGCTGCTGCACAGAGGAATCCTTCAGTGGTGTCAGGTGGCTGTTCTGGCTCCTACACCTCCCTCCCACACCCAATATTATTTATATAGTCCAGCAGCAGGAAGCTCAGAATGGCCTATTTTAATTATATTTGTATTAATATCCTGCCTATAGCAGAATTTCTAGGACTTTGCCCAGTCTATTTTAAAACACCTGCAGAAGGAGGGGCTTCCACCACCTTTCTTGGGTGACCATTCCAGTCTTACCGATCTCACTTTCAGGAAGATTTTTCTTCATATTCATCATAAATATATTTTTTCTATTTTTTATGTTATTATTTCTAGTTTTACCCTCTGATACTGCTCTAAACAAAAACAACTCCTTTCCATCTCTTGGTGTTTACAACTTTCAGGTAATTACAAATAATTGTCATGTGTCTCCACCCATGCCATCACTCACCCAAACTCTCTTTGCTCTTTTAATCATTTCCCCCTAAGTCAATCCCTCTGGCTCCTTAGTCCTTTTGTTGCCCTTCTCTGAACCCCTTTGGCTGGTGTTCATCTGTCACAACTCATTGCTTTAAATGAAAGAGGTCTCAAATCCATTTTTCACTATTTCATTTTTTTAAATTATCTGCTAAACCAAACATTGAGATATTTGATCTCTCGGATATGACCTCCTATACCACTGTTTTAAACCATATTTGAGTTCAGATAAGAACTGGATTGATTTCCCCCCGTTACTGAGTTTCTGCAACACGGCTTTAGAACAGCAAAAGGAAGGGGAAAAGTAGTGCATTAATACTGTTCGGAGAAAAAAGAGAAAAGTATACCAGCTTGGTGGCCATCTCAGCTTGCAGATCAAATCTCTCTTGATGGTTCCTTTAGGTTTTGTGGGAACAATCACACTTTATACAGAGAGGGGGTTTAGATAATTTTTCAAAGCATGAGTGCCTTCTCTCACTCACTGTCTTGTTCACACCCTTTTTGCCTTTTCATGGAGTTCTTGTTATGCAGTTTGTTATTATCATGGTGGTTACTGATGAAACTGCCCATAATTTTGATGGGTCATGATCCGTTTGCATTCAGTCCAGGTCATTTGGGAAGAAGATGTATAAAGAATGCTGACAAATGATATGCAGCTGAAGGAGCTGGGTAAAGGGCAATAAAAGGGCACTGATGAAAGCCACTATCCAGGGACTGGTATAAACTAGAATGGACTGGCTGAGAGTCTGATAGCTTATTTCACAAGACTTTTGTTCTGGCTGAGATTTTATTGCCTTGAGTAATCAAGCAACACCTTCCAGCTAAAAATATTGGTAGGCTGAGCGCAATGGATGCGGGAGAAGGGAAAATATTCCTCAGCTTTGAAAAGAATGTAGTGTATGCTCACAGCTGCACCCTGAAGAACTCAGGGCTACACGGGTGCCTTTTTCTGAGGAGGGAGAAGACTGTGAAGTAAACATGAGCAACTGCGGCATCTTAAAAATTCACAAGAGGACATGCTTATAACGAGGGAAAAACCTAAGTGCAGCCATTATTAATAATTTTAAATATTGTATTAATATTATTTGAATAATTTGAGTGTTTACAATTTACATTTTTTATTTTTTCCAACGGTCGTACGGAAATGGGCAGCACATAAAATTCTCCTGTAAAGTACCTAAGAAAGCTCTGCTCTAAGCATTATGTGGCTCTAAATGCAAATTAGCCCATCAAGAATGTTTCAAAACTTTTATAATTTTAAAACACTTTTTGGTAAGCCATATTCTCACCTGCCCTGGAAAGGTTCTCAAGGGCTTCTTTGTGATCTATGTAACTAACTGTTAGGATGAAGTCTTGATTCAGATATGGGAAATGACCCAGGTATGTGCGCACACCGCCTTTTGAAGGGTTAGCCACTAGTTTAAAAAGACTAGAGTTCTCTGTCTGAAAGAAAAATTCAACCTTTAAGCATGTAGAGACACTCTGTATGATAGATGGTGATGAAACAGAATATCTTAATGTCTTTATTTTTGTCTGTAATTCTAGATAGGGCCTCTCCTTAAGTAACCTTCAGTAACAGTTCAAATTAGGTAAACTGCTCATGTTAGGAGAGCCAAGATTAGAACTCAGTATTTCTGTTAGCAGCGTGTGTTCAGAGGTGAAGCTGCTGCACTTGGTTCATCAGAGCCAGATTTTGTTTTTCAGGATATGATAGAACAGTGGCTCTCAACCTCTCCATACTACTGTACCCCTTTCAGGAGTCTGATTTCAGCTCTGGGCAGGGCTTGGACTTCGGCATGAGCTCCAGGCAATGGGGCTTGGGCTTCAGCATGTACCTTAGCTTCATGAGGGCCCCTGCTTGCCATCCCCTAATGCCAGCCCTACACTTGCAACCCCCTCCCCAAACCCTTCCCGTGACACATACCCCCAGGAGTCACCACCCCTAGGTCAAGAAACACTGATGTAGTATAGAGAGCAGTATAAACAAGTCATTGTCTGTATGAAATTTTAGTTTGTACTGACTTCGCTAGTGCTTTTTGTGTAGCCTGTTGTAAAATTAGGCAAATATCTAGATGAGCTGACATACCCCTGAAAGACTTCTGCGTACCCCCAGGAGTACATGTACCCTTGGTTGAGAACTACTGCGGTAGAAGCTCAACTGATCAGTTTAGTATTTGTCAGAGGTGTGTGTAGATGTGTTGGGAGTTGTGTCTAAAGGAGAGATAGTTGCTGATGCTATTTGTAACTGCTGCTCTCTACTGAGGTTGTTGGAAATTGATTTGGAATGATTGTTGCTGCCATTTATTTGTAGGCATTAAACCAAGTTATGAATCTTTGATAGTAAAGTTTTTTAAGATGTACGTGTGTCCAAAGGCTTGGGCAATGGGCATACAGTGTATTAATATTGATCTACATATGTAACTTACATTTTTAGTTTATTGAGTTCTTTTAATTGATTATCAGTTAACCAGCCTGTTAAATGCTCTGAGTAAAATGTAACCATTTAACAATTTCTGTCTGCCTCTGCTTGATTGCTCTAAAGGCAACTGCTTTCTAGTGAAATTCAGAAAACGCTTTGAAGTTAGATGTGTGTGTTTTTCTGCAACATGTGCACTAAGGGAGATGGTAATTACATACAGGAAATTAAATGAACATATGATCATTCCCAATCTAGAGTCTTTTGTAAATGCTGCACGGAAAGCTTCATCTTCTAGTAATGTTAGGCAGGTCTTGTAAGTAGTGCGAATTCAGCATTGTAACCACAGGTTATAAATGTGCAGCTAAGCAGCAATAAGATACGTCAAATGATATTTTTGGTCAATGAAAGCCAGAAAGGGAGCATTGTGATCATCTGGTCTGACCTCCTGTATAACACAGAGTGTAGAACTTCCCCAAAATAATTCCCAAAGCAGATCTTTTAGAAAAACATCCAGTCTTGACTTAAAAATTACCAGTGTGATGGAGAATTGACTGTGACCCGTGGTCAATTGTTCCAGTGGTTAATCACTCTCTGTTAAAAATTTACACCTTATTTCCAGTCTGAATTTGTCTAGTCCAACTTCCAGGCTTTGGATCATGTACGTTTTCTTGAAAAGCCCATTATTAAATATGTATTCCCCATGTAGGTACTTACAGACTGTAATCAAGTCATCCCTTAGCCTTCTCTTTGTTTGGCTAAATAGATTGAGCTCCTTGAGTCTCACTATAAAGCAGGTTTTCTAATCCTTTCATGATTCTCGTGGCTCTTCTCTGAACCCTCTCCAATTTATCAATATCTTCTTGAATTGTGGGCATCAGAACTGGACACAGTAGTCTAGGAGTGGTCACACCAGTGCCAAATCCACAGGTAAAATAACCTCTCTACTCATATTTGAGATTCCCCGTTTATGCATCGTAGGATGGCATTAGCTCTTGTGGCCACAGTGGCACGCTGGAGCTCATGTTCAGCTGATTACCCACCACAACCCTCAAATCTTTTTCAGAGTCACCACTTCCCAGGATAGGGTCACCCATCCTGTAAGTATGGCCTGTGGTCTTTGTTCCTAGATGTATACATTTATATTTAGCCATATTAAAACACGTTGTTTGCTTGTGTCCAGTTTACCAAGAAACCCAGATTTCTCTGAATCAGGGGCCTGTCCTCTTCATTATTTACCACTCCCCCAATTTTTGTGTCATCTGCAAACTTTATCAGTGATTATTTTGTGTGTTCTTCGAGGTCGTTGATAAAGATGTTAAATAGTGTAGGGTCAAGAACCAATTGCTATGGACCCCGCTGGATGACAATTCTCCATTTAGGGGTACCTTTTGAGACCTGTCAGTTAGCCCGTTTTTAATCCATTTAATGTGTGCCATGTTCATTTGCACTTTCTGTAGCTGAAATCATGAAGTCACACTTGTCTGTGGTGTGGTTGTGCACATATATAATGTAGCGAGGCATGTTTGTGTGCTACTATACAGCTATGCTGCTTGCGTGTGCCAAGTAATCTTTCAACTACATAGTCAGAGCCGTGGATAGAAGAAATCAGGGGGGACAGTAGTTAGAAACTCTGATTTTTCTTTACTCCTTTAGTTTTAACACATCTATTTAAAATTATTTTTGCTACACTGTAGTAAGGTTACTGGACATTTTGGAGCCTCCTCCCTACAGCCCCTTCCTCTCCCATGAGCCCAGATCTCTCTTTAGCAGCACTTTATGGACCCCCAGCTACTTTCAGATCTCACTTTCTGTTGCATGCTGAAGTGAACGATTGTTAAACTCAGTGGTGCCCCCCGTTTCCGTGTCTTTTTGTCTGTTCTTTCAGCTCTCAGGTTTGAAACACCTCAACTCCCTAGCACCACAGCTTGCATTCCCATCAGCAGTTCAGCCCTTCAGCTTTCTGAAGTAGATACTTTGAATTTCATGCAGTTTAGTTAGGTGTCGGTGTTTCTGGTGTGATTTTTAAAACCTAAGGTCAAGTCCATGCTGCATGTTACGTCCATGTGGTGCCTAGTACAGTAGCTTGATCATTCACCAGGGCTCAGAGGCACTGCTGCAATCCAAAGAACAAATAAATAAAATGAAAGCTCTGCTGGCACTTTTGGAAGATTATGATTTTGCCCCAGTGCCTGCGTACTAGTGTATAAATGTAAATGTCGCTTATACTGTCTACTAGCAAAGATATCCCAAACAGTAGGTAAATAAATAGTGTGTGTAAAGACGATTCAACAATAACAATAATACCAAACAATTTTCAGATTTATCCTTTCATATATTACATACTTTAGACACTGAAATACAGAATAATTTTCATGCAGCTTCCTTCTCTACATAACAAATCGTCTTTTCCATTCATGTCCAGCATGATATTAACAGACATTCAGGACTTCACATTTAAATTCACTGCATTCAAGAATACGGTTGTTGTTTTTTTAAACTCTGCCATTTTAAAATAATTGTACAAATGAAGCTGTCTGGCAACAAATGTCTCTCTCTATTGCACACGCTCCTTTGTGACTAGCCAGCAGCCCTACTGTAGCTTTTACACAAGCAAAATTAGAAGAGAAGAGCTGGATGGATTATGGCTTTCAGGCTATAAATAGAAACTGGAGGAGAACACAGAGGGAGCTCACAGACATGCCCAACAACTACAGTAATAGGTATGTACTAAACTAGGAGCCCTGGCTATGTCCTGCACTCGGGTTGCTAAAATGGTTCGTATAGTGTATGGGACTTTTGATAGTACAGATGACGGTGCTATCCTGGAGTCTTTCACTGTTGGGAACATCCTGCTTACTGTCGGAACACAATGCACCTAACACAAACAAGCTGCTACATCTGCCATAAGAACATACATTGTTCTGGCATCTGGCCAGCGATACCTGGCTTCCAGGAACATTTAACTGTGCTTTTTCATTTCATGCATGGTAAGAGAAAGTGGGGCTGTTTGGGAAGATCCCTGACCACGACACCTACAATTTGGTGCACAAGTACCAAGGTGCTAGGTACCTTAAAACACATATGGTAGATAAATCTACAGGAAATGCTTCAGCCCAAAGCCAAGTTTCTTATTGCACAATTAAAGATGAGACTGAGAGAGCAAATGTTAGTCTCAAGCCCTGTGACTAATAAGCACTGGTGCATTTAATACCTGGTCACTAAGGGACAGATTTTTAAAGATAGTTAAGCATCTAGGGGGATTTTTCAAAATCACCTCGGTGCTTAAAACTCATTGATTTCAATGAGTGTTAGGCTCCTGGACGCTTTTGGTGCCTAAATACCTGTAAAAATCTGTCCCTAAGAAGTAAGTGATTCAAAGGTGAAACACAGGATTCCAATGCTGGAATAACTGCTGGGCAAGGTGCATAATGTTTAGCCATTCTGAAATCTATGCAGTGCTCAAAGAAAATTGAATCAGAGCTTGGAAGGGGAGTTTGCTGTCCCCATGAGCTCCTGCTTCCCTAAGACTGTTCCTCTGGGCTCCTGTTAACCCAAGCAGTAAGCTCACAACACTTTCACTGTGTGAGCGGTTAACTGACACAGCACGGTGTCTGGAGGGCAGCCAGGAGCGTGGCACCAAAGATGTCTGAAATCTGGCACGCCTCTGTCACTTGGCTGGCAGATGCTGACCATGTCCCTGACGTATTGGGAGCATTTCAGTTTTGGCTTCCGAGGGACTGGTCAGGTTGCGGGAGTCAGGCAGACACACACAGCCAGAATGTCACAGAGAGGAAGAAAAGGCAGTTTCACTATAGCCTCTCAAGCAAAGATTGGTAAGAATAACCCCAAAAGCAACCATTTACCCTCGTCAAGCCTTTAAAAAGCAGTGAGAGACACCAGCGGAGTGGACTGGACTAAAGTCAAATGGATTCTATAAAGCCTTAATGGAGTTACACGAGGTATGCGTTTTGGCCCATTAAAGCAGGATATAACATACAGGTGCCAGCTATTATAGCAGGCAAACATTTCAGTGCTAGCAAACCTCAGTACCATGGAAAGGGCTCCACTCTATGAGCCAGATTTTCTGGACTGCCAGATTCACTCTTCACAGCTTACCTAAAGCAGCCAGAGATTGCCACTGGAAAATTACCCACAAATAGGGGGAATCTGTGGGCGTAAAGCTGGAAAAGGCTGCTCTGCTCTTGTGGCTTCATTACCTGGTTTTACGAGAACCTCCGCTCCCTGTATGGTGAGGAGGAAGGGCAGTGGGCACAGGGGAATGGAATGGGTGGAACAAGGCTTTTGCTACGTCTGATTCTCCAGCGGCGGTGTAAGTTACAGCTGCCCACTACAGCTTGCACTTGAGCTGGATGCACATAACTGGGAATAAGGAGGCCATGACTGGCTCTCTGACAGCTTCCCCTCTCTACTCTGCGCTTGGCTGAGCTTACATGAAGAACCAACCCCTAGGAGAAGTATCAAGAGCACCCCTGGGAGCCCATGAGCCTCTCATACAAACAGTTCAAGAGAAGTAGCTGTATACGTTTTAAAATGTACATGAACCACTATAAGCAAGCTATGAAGAGAACCAGTTCAGAATAAATAATTCCAAAAGCAATGCCCCAAAGTCAGGTGTATAACAAGTCACTGATTAAGTATGAGGAGGAGCTTTCCTTCCCAATCTGTTAAATGATTAACAGCCATTATTGCTCAACAGGTTGGTGGCTATTTAAGACACTTTATACCATAAACAACATGAGCACTGAGATGAGGAAATAAAATGTCATCTGGCTTCTGAAAACAGAACTTAATTAATCATATTAAGGCCAATCTTATTTCAGAGTCCAGTTTAGAGGCAAAGAGTTGAGAGGATTATAGCGAGGTAGACATTGTTTAGGTGAAGAAGGACTAAAGAAGAAATATAGTTAAGTATTAAACTGGTGTCTGGTACTGCTCAGAGAGAAACAGAATATAAAACCACTTTGTAACACTTTAAATTAGGGTTCCCAAATACATGCCATTTAGCCTTGAAAAATACCAACCAATCGTTAAACTTTCACTGAGATGTATCAGTCCTTTGTCTCATGGGAGTGATGACACAACAGTCCGTATAGACACACCTGGAGCAGCTGAGGCGCAAGGCATGACAGAGTACTTCTGCACCCCTAATGTGTCTGTAATTTTGCCTGTCAAACATGCACACTATGAGGGATCACTGCATTTATCAAACAATCAATGGCTAATTCTGGGGAAACCCCATTCTCTAGACCGGCACGTACCACCTTTAAATGAAGGCCCTTTTTAAGTACTAAACTTTTTGGCCCAAGTTTTCAGACTTGGGTGTCTAAACTCAGGCACTTAAATCCAGATTAGGGCACCTGAATAAGTGGCATGATCAAAACCAATAACATATCATGGTGTTTTAGGCTTCAACTCACTAAACTCATGCTCTCAAGCGGCACGTATGTTCCCATATTATGTGGCTGGAAAACCTATTGCGGTTAAAAATCAACTCTCGTTCAGAAAGATTAACGGCCCTGTGCTGCACCTGAGTGGATGGGATTACAAAAACCAATAACTGAATCTCATCACTGACACACACAGCACCAGTGCCCCTTCTCTGAATGGATGAGGTTATCTGAACCACAACTAGCGGGGTAGCTAAATGAGAGGAAAACAGAAGCTGATTGTGCAGGACAAGACAGTCAGAAGTTACATTTGCTCCTGTTAGGTGTATATTTCCCCCAATAAAAGTGCTCCAAAGATTTCTTTAGTATTTGTCTAAAATTAAAAATAAATCAAAAGTGATGACTTTGATGGAAAAAGGACAGCAGAGAGGAGGGGAGAAATCTTCAGAAATTAACACATTATTTGCTCATACTCTATTTTACTGTTCCATGAATAAAGGGCTTGTAAAAGATTAATGAATTATTGGGTTAATGAATGATTGACAGATTTTAATATGTGGTTAATCAAACATTATAGATTATTACAGAGGCCAGAAGGTCAATAGGTGGCTTTTAACTAGAGCCTTGTGCAATCAGAATTTTTATTTTATTTTTTTAGAAAATCCACAACAATTTAAATGGCAAAGTACTCAATTTCATGGCGTTCGAGTGGAATTAATTTTACAATTAATGTTAGTGAATTTCAAAGATGGAGTGAAGTTTACAACTAAATTGAGTCAATTTCAAGGTTGGGAACTGATTCCATCCTTGAAATTGACTAACATTACTTGTAAAATTCTTCCTGCCCTTTAAATTGACTACTATGTGTAAAATTTATTCTATCCTTGAAATTGACTCAATTTAGTTGTAAAATTCATTTTGTCCCTGAAATTGACTAACATTCATGGTCTGGGGCCGGGGGCATTTTTACGATTTCCGAGGTCTCCATGAAATTGTGATTTAATGAGGGTCCTAGTTATAACCATCTATAACATCTTCTGCTTACAACAATCTATAATGCATAGTACTCATGTCTGTAACATGTGTATAACATCTATTAATATTTTATTAACCCTTTATAAGCCATTAATAAATGGAATCATAATATACAGTGTGATCCATTCTTTTTAAAAGAAGCTTTCAAAATGGTTTGTCTAAGTAGCATATCACTGGGGATGCTCCCAAGAGATGGCAAAGGGCATTGTGGTATAAATAAATGCTACCCTTCTAAGCAAAAATGCAGGGCAAACTGTTTTTAACAAATGAAGTGAACAAGAAACATCAACTGAATTTCCTGCTTTAGTGTGAAAACTTTTCACTACACAACCAAGAGCAGTGTATTCTCCTTAACCCCCACCTCTTCTGTCTCAAGAAAAGAGAAACATCTCAGGATATTTTCCAACCACCAGCCACCTTTACTTATTCCCAGACTATAACATAGTGGATTTGATTTCCTCAGGGCCTTTCCAAAACTTCTCACGTGTCTGAGTTTTGAAGTTGCGCTTGCTGAACTCCTTGGAGATTTCCAGGAAGGTCTTCCCCTTTGTCTCGGGAAGGAAAAAACTGACATATAGAGCAGTGCAGACACAAACCGTGAAGAATGGAAGGTAGCAGAAGTGAGCAAGACCTTCCTGCAGGGAGAAAAAAAGGAAAAGTGTTGGAAACGTACCACAGTATGAGGCTAATCCCCTCTACAAATCCTCTCCTGCATATAATAGCTTCAATCATGAAATATTTCTGCACTGACTTAAGGATCTTACAAACATGAGTAAGCAGCTCTCCCCTAAAAGGACTAACAGCAAGATACTTATCTCTGACAATATTATCTTGCTTCGTTTGTGTTATAAACATTGGTCCTGACTGGCAACAGATTGTAGCTACTGAAGGGGAAAGTTTGGGAGATATGTACCTTCTCCTAACCCTCAATATAGCTCATGCTAAAGAATGATGTAAAAACAGACTCTCTTTTCAGGATTCACTGTTGGACATAATACAGGAGCACTTATTGTGAAGACCCACAATCTCTCCAGTCCCAACCTCTTCCCAAAGGAGTCACTTTAGGGAATAGGGGAGTCTCCTCTCCCAACCTTTCCAAGTTGGGGACAGAATGGGAATGTTGGCTGTCAGGGACTCAAAACTATTCCAACCCCAGCCTCTTCCAGCAGAAATCACTATAGGGAAGCAGTAGGAATCTTGGCTAAGAGAGAGCTCACAACTACTCCAGTCACAACTTCTAGCCAAAGTCACTATCGACAGAGCTGGAGTGCTGGCTGCCTGAGACTTGCAGATACTTCAGACCCAGTCTCTTCCAGTAAGCATTGCTGTAAGCTGCAGTGCAAGAGCACTTGTTTGTGAACTAAAAAACAGTAGATGGCTGTACCAGCTTCCAAACCTACCACAATGAATGGAAAGGCCATTCCAACTGCAAAGAGATTGGACCAGAGCAGAGAGCCACAGATCATGTAAGCAGCTGGACGAGACATTTGATCAAAAATCTCTGTTGGCAAAACTCCTGTCACACCAGCTAGAAAAAGGATTTGGAAACAAATTTGTAATATGTCTGAAATGTTAAAACTAGAAAACATATGCTGACAAATATGTAAAGGGATATAAAAAGGACAGGGACCATTGATTACATTGCCAATTATTCTCACTAGTCAACACGGCCAGAATACATAGTAATGGACGTAACTGCACCAGGGAAGTTTTAGGGTGAATATTAAGAACTGCCTAATTATACAAGCCATCTGGCAATGGAATGAGCTGCCAAGAAAGGTTTTGTAATCAGAATCACTCCTTATTTTGAAGGCTAGACTGGCATGGGCAGCTTAAAAATAATGTAATCAAGCCTGAGACGTTGCAGGGACATGAGCTAGATGACTCATTGGAAGTTACTTCCAACCCAAATGATTTTATGACAGTTAGACTTGATTCTCCTCTTGCTTGCACCTGTTTTATATTGACATGAGCAGAGAATCATGTCCACATTACGTATCAACACAGCACACATCATGTGCATACACACAACCACACCTGTACACACTGCCTGGTTCTGAGAAAAACGGCAAGCTCATCAGTTAAAAAAACACGTGAAAATGTGTTTCAATTTATATTCAAAGAAATTACAAAATAATACAGCTCAACAACCTTTAAAGCCATACAGTGAAAGAGTGAAGCAATAAGAGCACTTGGTTATAGTCCTAATGAACTGGTTAGCAAATCCAGGAACTGCTGCCTATTGTCACAAATTAGACAAGAAGTTACTACCTACACAAGGTTGTTTTTATGCTTCAAGTTTCCTTTCACACTTTGTGTCTTCAGGACTCCAAGAGAACGTAAACAGAAATGGCTCCAGAGAATGATCGGTTGTCATTACACACCCTGAGACACAATCACAGTTGCCTACAAGCACTGCTGATGAAACTACAGGTAGTGAGTGTTCAAAATGTATTGTCCCTTTGTTTCATTCAAATGTGATGTGGCTAAGTACAGTCTTCAGCCCCCGCAGTCGCACAAGGGTTGAGCGAAAAACCTCAGACAACTGACCTGGTCCAATTCCAAAGCTCAGGATATAAGCGAAAATACAGGCCATGCTGAGGTACGGCATCCAGCTTATCCGACTCTATTTCCACAGAGAACAAGGGAACATAGGTTAAGGCACTTATAATTACTTGCCCCCTACTTAATATCCCCATCTGTGTCAGAGGCATAACCAGAATCCATTTCACTTAGATAATTCAATAGAGTTATTTTACCTGCTGGGATAAAGCAACCATGAAGATGATGGCCCATACTGCCATGAGGCTGTACCCGCCCAGAATCAGCAACCGCCGCCCAGCACGCTCTATTATTATGTTCTGAAACAAAGCAACACGGGACACTTAGCTATTCATGCCTCTCATCCACATTCCTCCCTCTCTCCCATTTAAGGTATCATTGGTTAGCTTGCTGGGCAACCTACTTCCAGGGCACTACCCGTTCTTTAGGAAGAAGAGAAACTCATGCAATAATAAGGACTGTGTTGAGGAGATTCAGTCAGGCTGGGCAATAAGGAGATGTCAAGAATCTGTCACAACTGCAGTCTGAACCCTTTTCCTGCAATAGGCATGTATGAAGGAAAAAGCTGACATTCTCCGGGAGACAATTCATCCACCTCTCAAGCTGTGTGCTGCCCCAGAGATCGCAGGCAGAGGGAATAAAGTCATTCTTTGAGAGCATCCAGAAGAGAAATGTGAGTTCCCACAAGTTAGTGGAAATTAAGAGAAATTTGTGACTGCAAAGTACCAAGCAAAAGAGACAGGGGGTCTGTTTCTCTGGCTCTGTTTAAGTTTATTTTCTCTCTTGTCTATTTTACGGGAAAGAAAACTGACCAAAACGTACAATATCAGTACAACTGAATACAACACATTCTCTAAAAAAGAACAGGAGTACTTGTGGCACCTTAGAGACTAACCAATTTATCTGAGCATCAGCATTCGTGAGCTACAGCTCACTTCATCGGATGCATCCGATGAAGTGAGCGGTAGCGCACGAAAGCTGATGCTCAAATAAGATACAGACTAACATGGCTGCTACTCTGAAACACGTTCTCTAGGAGTGCCGCATTTAGTGTAAACTGCCACAAGGTGACAGGGTTTCAGAACAGTACCGGTTTTACAGTACAGTCCCTAACTTGTGTTCTTAGGATGCTGCACTGTGAAGACAGACCGCAGATGCAAAGACTGCAAGCCATGACTTGAAAGGTAAGAGTCCGTCTCTGCAGCAGTGGAGGTAAGCCAACTGAACTGAACTGAACCGGAGAGCTCCAGTTGTAGCATTCACTGGTCTTTTCTAGATAGCTCCTACATTACTATTGTCTCCAGCCACTAACTTTAAAAATGCTATTCTCTACTAACCTACGAGGCCTTGCCCACAGCAACGGTCAAGACAAACAATTACTCTGGCTCCAGTAGGTAAGTCGCATTTTAAATATTTATGTCTAATTGGAGAAGCTGGACTTCAGAGACTGGGGATACAGGAGAACTACGATACCTTCCAGTATTGTCATAGTCACAAACAAAAATCTTTGCTGGAGTCCACTGAAACACTTTCAAACAGAACTCTTTTCTGGCAAACACCTAAAAATACAGCACTTTTTAAAGTATTCAAGTAAGATGTCAAAATACCTGAAAATGAACACTGTGATTTAGTGATTACAAATTATTTATACAGCAAAGTGTTTCTTTGGGAAGGAAGTTATTGTAGGTATGAAAGTTGCCTGATGTACATCGGTGGGGTTTGCTCACATAAGCAAAATGCATTAGAGATTCTTACACAAGTAACGGCTGTGATCAATTCGCAGCACCCGGTGCCGATAATGAGATATTGGATTTTCTCATATGGAATTCCAGCCTCTTGGAACACATAGGAAGCATAAAAATACATCTAGGAAAAAAAGAAAGTGAACTGTAAGAGAAATTGCCCTGGAATTGCACATCACTGCCAGTCCCACCCCCTCAGACGCCACATTCCCCCTCCCAATCTGGAGAGTAACACTGTCACCCGGAGAACTGGCTACTTGTGCTGCCATTCAAACGGCTTCTCCACAGTGTCCATATGCAATCCATTCAGTAATGTGCATTCAGCAGCCAAACACCTGATATTTGCATCTGATGGTAGCAATGAAATGCTCTCTGCAAACAACTGCAAAACAGATCCGTAAAGTAACTGAAATGTTGTTTCAATAGTGAAGGCAAAGAGAAGTCCATCAACTACAGACCTCTCCCCAGAATAAAAATGACCCTTTCCATTATGCCCCATGTACCAGATATGACATGGGTCACTCATCAGCAATGCCAGGCACCCCTGCCACCTCATGTTTCCTGATATCTCAGAAGACCAGTATGCAAATATTTCTGTTACTGCATTTACGTTCCCATTTTCTTGTTTTCTAGTTTCTTGGGCATCTCAGTATGATCTCTCCTCATCCACCCTTTCCCGCCCATGAGTGGATGGCAAAAGGTTTTTGCCACATCAGTTTAGGGGGACATCTGAGCAAGGACCACCTAGCCTTTCTACCCGCCTCTCTTTTTAGGCCACCATTTTACCTGCTCCTATTTCAATTATCTCCATCATTCCTCCTGCTTTGGTAGGTTCACAATGCTCTCTGGAGATCACCAAGAAGAACTCTGCAAGGGAAGCAGGCTAACTTGCCTTCCCCTACAGAACAGGGGGAGATTCTCAGCCTCTGTTTGCTCCAAAAGTGACAGTCTTCCTTGCATTGTTGTCTCACATCTGATACCTGCTGATGAAATGGTGGCTATCGTGCTTACCGAGTCATTTCCACAGAGCTGCATGGCGCTGCTCAGCACAATGATAGTTATTAGCTGCCGTCTTACAGCTGGATTCTGGAACAGCTCCCACGGCCTCTTTGCCCTCTGACCTTTGATGGCAGCCTGTTCTGCTTGCATTTCCTCCAGCTCACTGCTCAGGTCATCATTACCTCTCAGCTTCTGCAGTGCTGTAAGGGAAAAGGTGCCGTTTATCTACTTTATGGAAGCACTTTAACTTCATCAATTCATCTCCCTGTGGGAGTGAGGGATTGGGTGGCAAGTGACAATCACAGAAAGCAGTGTAGTGGTAGGACTTTGTGATCCAAGAAACCACCTTTGATAAGCAGAGAAAGCAAGATGTGCTATGCTTGATGAAACTATTAGAAAGTCTGAGAGACTTTGGGGAGAAGGGATGACAAAACCCATGCAACTTTCTTATCAGGGAATATTTCCAACCAGTGCAATTTCAACTACCATGCTTCTGACTCTTATTGAGAGAATATTACTCTATGGTAGCTCTCCAATGAATCTAAGGGAGTTAAGATTTTTTGGTGCACAGCACATGTGTAATGGAAACTAATTCCAACCTGGTCCATGTCTGGAGATCTGTATGTTACAAATGTCAACAAATTTCCTTATATGAAGAGGATTCAGATTTGGTCACTGAAATCTTCATCTAGCCTTTCTTTGATATCATAGTTACAGACTATATACAAAGTTAAGTAGGTCTCCTTAAACAGAGAACAGGTTACATAATTGCCTTTGGACTCACTATATGTAGTGAAAAAGTCATTTGCAGCAACAGATAAGTACCTTAACAGGTCAAAAACCAGTTATCGTGTAAACTGCACTCTAGTTTGGAAGAAAGAAATAATGACGTATTTACCCTGCCTGCCCTTTGCGTGACGCTTATGGTAACTTACCAAAAAGCATAACTGAGGGCAACATTCTCAAAAGGTGGAGGCCCCGGTCTGTGCCCAGCTACAAGTGCATGCTTGTTTGCACGTACAATTATTGCAACTGTCCACACAAATGGTGAGATGGCTGCCAACTTCGCAATATCCAAGTCACATGCAGCTAAGGTTACACTTTTGTGTTCGCATTTTATGCACAAAGAACATGGGCCTCTATTTTGAAAAATGTCACCCTAAATGTTCAGCAGAAAGTGGCCTAGACATTGATTGGGCTAACGCGTTTGGTACTCGCTAAAGGAGGCCAGTAGCACTACAGGAGAGAATACTGACTGTGGAAAAAAACGTACCTTTCAAGCTGCTTGCTCCAGGCCAAACATGCTGGACTAAGCTATGCAACATATTAAGAATGTACAACAAAACCAACATCAGTTTGTTTGCACGGTCCGTAAATCTTGCCCCCTGAATCGGACATTGACGCGACCACTTTACGCTCACCACAGATGCAGGATTCCTTGTCACCTCGGTCAATCAAGAGGTACCTCGGGCTTTCTGGTAACCAAGGCAGAGTCATCAGCTGGATCAAACCCGGCACCACATTGCTAGCCAAAAGAAGAGGCCAGCTCTCCTCTCCCCCTAATAGTTCTCTGAGGAAAAATAAAACATAATTAAGATAAATCAATCAAATATTTCATAAGACGAAATGCAGTGTTCGGAGCTGTCTGGGTGACCTGGTGGCAGCACAATGCGGTGTGGGAGAGCTGGGTTTGACTCTCTCTCTGGGTTTCATAGGGCATCTCTCTCCTGAGGTCCCTTCCAACCCTGCTATTCTGTGATTCTATGATTTGTGCATCATGCAAGAGAAGCAGCTGAGTTTGAAAGTGAAGGTGATGTGGCCTTCTGCCTCACAAGCGACTCCTTGATAGGTAACCTATGAAACAGCAATGCCATTTGCCTCCACCTTAGAGGGACTGGCACCTGCCTGGAGGTTGGTTTGGTGCTGCGATGTGACAAGAGAGCAGGAGGTCAGAGACATAATGGAGGGTTAGAGAACTCCATCTGAACAGTCACAACCAGGGACACCAAAAGCTCACACTGTGATGCTGTGGGTCACACCACAACTTCCCACTAACCCATGCACCAAAACTATAGCCCATCTTGCTGTTTTTATATGTTGGACAGTTGCATTTAAAGGAAAAGCTGTCCTGCCAACCTGGAGAGATGGGACATGATTAAAAAATCTCCTCGTTGGGAGAAGGAATTCATTCACAGGTCTAGATGGGGAAATAAGATATCCAAGGATAGAGGAATTTGGGGGAATTCCAGAACAATGAGACCTCCCTGGAACATTTTAAGCACAAGGGAAGGGAGGGAGAGTGCACTTTTAGAACGTGGCTGGCTCAAAGAGGGTGGTGGTGAAGACTGCTGTAGCAGTCTTTCTGGGCTGAAGATCCAGTGTGGTAATCATTCTGGTACTGAGGGTTTTTCATTCCACTCGTGAGGTTTCACCCATATACATTTTCCTCTGTTCACATTTCACACTTGGCTGCCTGTTCTGCTTCTGCTGGGATGGTTGGATCAACCCCAGTGACTGTCGCACACAACAGGGAGATGCTACTGCTACTTCAGGGTAGCCGGATCAAAGTAAGCAGTGTACAGTTTAATGGACAGGGGTGATCCAGGAACACTGGGGCAGCGCATATATTTTGGGGCTGACAGAGCAGCAGGTTTACAAGTTGACTATGTTCAGGAGGCCCGTTCTGAAACATGTGGAGCCTCTTCTGACACAAGGCAAAATGCAAGTTGGAATAAAAAAGTGCAACTCCCATGGGTGTTCCTGGGCCAAAATCAGAGGTGGCATAAATGGTGGTGCAAGTTACACACTGGGTATAAGGGGCAAAGGAGTGTAACTTGGAGGAAGCAGTATGGCTTAATTGATGGAGCATAGGCCTGGGACTTAGAAGACTGAGGTTCTATTCCTGGCTCTGCTGCGTGACCCTGGGCAAGTCATTTCACTGATGTGTACCTCAGTTTCCTCATATGTAAAATGGGGATAATGACACTGACCTCATTTGTAAAGTGCTTTTGGCTCCACTGATGAAGAGCTAGGTATGGTTATTACCCCCCTTTGATAGTCAGTGGGTATGAAAGAAAGCAGCTTTTCCACCAAGGGTAGCAGTGGCGGCATTGTAGCAGGAAAAGCAACTAACACAAGTCTTGCCACACATACGCACTTACATCTTCTCCCCTAACATGCAAAGCCACATTCAGCCCTGGGGTACACAGGCAGATTTCCCACTGAAGTCCATGTCACAGCAGAATTTGGTCCACAGAGTGCCAGATTCATGCAAGTTGCGCTCATTTTGTACATCCATTGAATGCCGAGTGAGTGAAAACAGTGCTGTCACCTACACCCAGAAAATCTACACCGGGCTACCCATAAATTAGGTGACACATCTGAGGGTGGGTAAGTCCTTAATTTTGTGTGTGTATTTCAGTGTCACAAAGTGTTACAAGCAGTGGGTGGGTCCTGAAAAATCACGAAAAAATCTGTGATATGATTTATGGACAGCCCTCATCATCACTGATGTCACTGCTGAATTTGGTCCCTAGGCTCAAAACCATCATGCTGTCCCAGGGGTACGTAGGCATTTGAGCAGGAGAAGACAGGAGAGGAAAGAAAGAAGAGAGTTAGTGAATCAGAAACATAGGGAGGTCTATACATTACCTAATTCCAACAACTTGTCCCAGCACCAACCCTAGGGCAGTAAATGATGCAGAAGTCAAGGTCACTGCTCCTCTGACCTTCTTGGGAGCACTTTCCCCCAGGTACATGGGCTGAATGTTCATGCTCACACCTGGAGAAGACAGACAAACACTGACCTCAGCTTATGCTCTCAAGATGTAAAAGAGAAAAAAGAAAAATTAAAACAGCCCCTAGATGAGGTAGTTAGCTGTATTCTCTCTGCTTGTTACAGAGTATGCTGCTTACACTGATCTCTCAATGCCTGTTACTTACACCAATATATTTCCATTCCCTCTAATTCACTGTGTCAGTTTTGGTAAATATGTATTAAAGTATGTAATGCGGGCTAATGAAAAGCAATTTCACATTTTTAAAGCTACATAGAGTATCATTACTGTGCATTATTAAAGCTGCAGCTTTATTTTAATTTTGGTGCCCTCAAAGTGAGGGACTAATAGTGCTGGCTAGAGGCAGATATGGGGTAAATTTTCTGCCACACCTCTAAATGGCTTCCATTTGCGTCATGCAAAACGGTGCATGCACATATCTGGCTGTTTGCTCTTTAAAAAGTCTAACCCTTGCATACAAGCCAGTGTTGGAATTTGTAAACACACAAGCTTTTCAAACAGGTTTGCAGGAGAGGGAGTACATTTCTTCATTAGTGTTCACAGAGATGCTAAAATTGTTCAAGGGCTGAGGGGGGTGTTTGCACCAGCAAAGTGCAGGTATGTGTGTGTGGAACTGAATGTGCATAAGTGGAAAGCAGGGGCTACGGTCAGGCCTACATGTGGGTAAGCTCAATGGAAGATTTCCAGCATAGTTTGGCCTACACCCCAGAATATAACCTGCAGCACTCCCTGCTATTCCATTCCTGGCACTATCCTGTTCTTATTATTTTATATTACAGTAGAGCCTAGAGGCCCCAAGGAAGATTGAGGCCCCCTTGCTAGGTGTAGTAAGAGACAGTCTCTGCCCTAAAGAGCTACAATCTAAATAGACAAGACAGACAAAAGGTGGGAGAAAGAAAGTACTGTTATTCCCACTTTACAGATAGGGAACTGAGGCAAAGAAATTAAATAGCTTACCCCAGATCTCACATTAAGGCAGAACTGGGAATTGAATCCAGTGCCTTAACCACAAAACCATCCTTTTTATTAGGGGTTAGTATGAGATCAAACATATTCAATTTGTGACAATATTGGACGTGGGGACCCACATCTTCAAAAGTGAGCTGCTAATGCACTAACTCTTCTGTGCTCATGAAGCAACGGCCATTAACCAAGTCAACCTGGGAGTATGTAAACCAGTCTCCGGTGGTGAGCTGAATGATACAGACATTCCATATGTGCAAGTAATTCTTGTCACTACAAATAGCCCTTAGGAGAATTATCTTGCGTGTGTAGGTATGTTTCTGGAGTACCCAGATATTAGGCATAGACTTTGATAAGGGCTTCTGCATAATATGCTTCAGAAGCATATTGTGAAATGTTACATGGAAGAAGCCATATATTGGCTGACAATCCAGGTTTATGTCACCTCTGGATGGCAGGGAAAGGAGACTGGCATATTCTTCTGGTGCCAGGGGTCATGAGTTCAATGCCAAATGAAGCACCAGGGACTGCAGAGCACATCAGAAACCGTTTTAATGCCACAGACATTTATATTTGTACGTTGTTTCTAAAGTCCTCATTACCATAGTATCACTGTTCCTTACCAGCATTGATTCCAGTGAAAAATCTGCCGAGCATGATCATCTCGAAGGATTTGGCCATCCGGCTGAACCCTGAGAAGACTGCAGCTATGATCACAAACGCGTTATTCAGCAGCAACGATGTCTTCCTTCGGAGAGAATAAAAACAGAACTGAAGGGTCAGATTTCACCAGGTCTGGTTATTAGAGCCAATGGTGGGACACAGCAGTCCAATTTTCCAAATTTGAAAGTTTGTCAGGGTGCCCATTTCTATAGCAGCACATTCAGATGGGCACTTAGGGCCCAAATACCTCTGTCTGGTGCCTACATGGCAAGTGTCCAGTTATGAAAACTGGGTTTGACATTGGCAAATAAACTGTCATCTGCATTGCACAGTGCATGGCGGAGTTAGGGACGGTTCAACTGGAGTGGAATTCATTGTGAACGAAGATAACTGATGATTGCAGGACCAGATTCAGGGAACCAGGAGGGCATCATCACACTGATAATCCTGATTCGTTGCTCCTGCTCTTACATTTAACAAAATCCCTTTTTAATGAAACATAAGAATCATAAAATCATTATGAACATCTGCAAGAAACAGGGTGAGTTCTGGATGACAGCACCACTACTTAGCCCATGATTACCTCCTGAAATGGTAAAACTGGTTCCTTCAGTACATAAGGGGGAGATGCAATTTTTACCGAATGCCATACTAGAGCTGGAAAGAGAGGCAAGTACAGTGTCACTTTCTGTGGTTTCACGATAAAAATATTGATTGTTCTTTCAGAGAGAAGGGGAGGTTATACCACGTGTGAAATCTGCAGAAAGGGTAATACAGATTTTTTTTATAGGCTCCCAAGCACAGGGAAGAAAAGGAACTTGAAAGACTCAATGGATAACCACATTTTAAAGATATTTCAGTCTGAGAAGCAGGAATGGCCTGTGTGAACTAAAGTGACTGCAGACCAGTGCTCTGTGATGCAACTGTCCCAGGGTCGCTCCTCTTGTAAGTACCTTATGCTGCCTCAAGCTATGGATTCCGTGCAGCATTCCTACCTCTTCCCACTCTCCATTTTGGAGAAAAGCTCTCCATTAATTCTGTGCCTGTTTCCTGCTTAAATTAGATGAAGAGAAGCTGGTGACTGCACACTTGCCTGCTGTATGTTATGTTATGCTGGTGGAGCAGAAAGCCATACCTAGACATTTTTCCAGTGGTGCAAAGTACTGTGCTGTGTTGGATGATGAGAATTGAAATGCTACCATTCAAGGTAGATTCCTTTAAGGGCTAATGCCAGATTGTATGGTCTTGTTTTCTTAGGTTAAGAATGAACTTCATGTGTTTCAGCTGAGTTGGGTAATTTGGAATTGGGCTCTTTTCAGTTTAACATCCAAATGTTTAGGCACTCGATTAATGAAAAACGATCTACAAAGTTCAAGGTGAAAATCCAAAGGCCTCTTACCTTCCCAGCTTGATTGCCATGGGTCCTGCAATGAGAGCTCCAGCGAGTCCCCCCAGAGAATAGATAGAAACAATGAAAGACCACACTAGCAATATCACACCGCTGTCTAGAGATGCGCCTGTGCGTTCTAGCCACGTTTCATTTATAAACCTCTGAATGTACTGTAAGTGAAGGACAAGAGTCACTTTACTGTAGGATTAAAAATAAAGATCCCTGAGAAACAGCAAAGGTTTACTTCATATTAGGTATGATTTACGTGATGATCATGACTCCACAGTTCAGCTTGAAGAAAGCATTCAATTTCAAGCTGTATTTTTGACATCCCCCTATAAAATTTTAGTTGTTAAGAAGCCGTACTAGACAGATTGCCTTTACAAAGTGAAATTATCTTGCATATTTAAAAAAATGATCTAAATATATTTCATGGGCTCAATCCAAGCTTGATTTTGATGGGTGCAGGATTGGATCCTATACATTGAATGCTCCCAATAGCAAAATTAAAGGGGCTGCTCAGTGCATAACTCATTTTAAACTAACCTTTCTCCCCCAATCATTTCATGTCCCCCAGAGTCACACCAGCAAGTTCCAGATCCATTCGAACATACAGCATGTAGTATGCGGTATATTTCAGCTACCACAGAGCCCCAAGAGAGCTCGCCAGCAGGGAATCAGTTAAGTGGTTGTCATGTATTATGTAGCCTGGTTTTGCAAATGTTTTAAAAATTATTATTTTATGAAGTAAGACAAATTTATCTAACTTGTAACAAATGTTCTTCTAAGACTGGAAAGTTTCAGAAGTATATTTGCTAAAGTTATGACTGATTTAAAAAGGTACAGACCGGCGATCCTGTGGTCATAACCCCTTCTGGGTCTCAGCTGCAGCACCTCTACCATGATGCAAGAGTTAAATTATTAACTATGTAAAGGACACAAATCCTTCCTTTACTGTCCACCTTTAGTAGTCACTGGCTGAAGGGTTTTGGCAAAATATGCCTGTGTTTTCCCAGACTAAGGATCCCTGTGAGGATAACAGAGTTTAGACCTCACAAGATTCACTGTCTCAGGGGATGGCTGCAAAGGCCAGTAGAGCACTTACTGTAGTTGGAGCATTGATGATGGAGATGTTGTAGCCATATTGGAAAGTCCCTCCAATCCCAGCAGCACATACTGTAAAAAATAGGACCTTGCCTTGAAGCTAAGGTAAACCAAATAGAAATGTATTAAAAAGACAGAAAATATTGATAGTTTTCTACTGCTGAAATATAAAATGGTTCAACAGGCACTTGGCCCAATAATTTGTCTGGGATGGTTTGAATGATAATAGGTGAACACAGGAGACATAATACTGGATCTAAAAAGGAAAGGTTCCAAAAGACAAAATAATCACACAAAGAGATTTTAAATTTTAAAGTGCCTACAAATTATTTTAAGAAGTAATTGCAGTTAGCGAGTTCAGGGCTGGTTCTCAGCAGCAGTGCTGAGAATGGCCAAAGTGATTTAATGTGTGCATTTCTAAAAGTCAGTTCCACATTCTGGAAATATCACTGCAGAAGCATGCTCAGCTGTTAGAGCTCCCACCAGTTCAGCTCCCTACAAAAGTCTTTACTGACATGACCAATGTATTATACAAGCATTGACAAAGTTTAAAACACAGAAACAATATCCATCTGCGGTTAAATGTCTCCCTCAGACAGGGGTTCCATAGGGTACCAGGGTTTTATTCCATGGCCCTTTACAGATATTGTGAATTTCTGATTTGGTGGGATGCTATTTTTTCTGCCATCTCTTTCCTTTCACCGACAATCATGCTCAATTTTTCTCTTGATTTTGAATGGAAAGTCCTTTTCTGGTCATTTGAGGGTGTATCTTGTTTGCGCACCTTCATATTTTGTACATTGCAGCAGATGAATTCTTTCAGTTTCACTCTCTCCTGTCACAACGGGTTGCACAGCTTTTCTCTAAGTTTTCACTGTGCTTTCTCCTAACAGTTTGTGATCAGCAATTCTGCATCGGGTGAGGGTCTGCCTGTGTGTTCCCTGTTTACTGGGGCGAGGTATATGCTTAGGTGCTGGAACTAGTGGTGCTGGGGGTGCTGCCGCACCCCCCGGCTCGAGGTGGTTTAAGTGAGCTGTAGCCCACGAAAGCTTATGCTCTAATAAACGTTAGCCTCTAAGGTGCCACAAGCCCTCCTGTTCTTTTTACAGTCTATGCAGGGTTTACAGTTTGGTTCAATGGCTCTCAGCACCCCCACTATAAAAATTGTTCCAGCCCCCCTGCTTGTATGAGGTTTGTACTTGTCTGTTTCACTGTGATTTTTAATCAGTACTTCTGTCATAAATATAAAGGGAAGGGTAACCCCCTTTAAAATCCCTCCTGGCCAGAGGAAAATTCCTCTCACCTGTAAAGGGTTAAGAAGCTAAAGGTAACCTCGCTGGCACCTGACCAAAATGACCAATGAGGAGACAAGATACTTTCAAAAGCTGGGAGGAGGGAGAGAAACAAAGGGTCTGTGTCTGTCGGTGTGATGCTTTTGTCAGGGATAGACCAGGAATGGAGTCTTAGAACTTTTAGTAAGTAATCTAGCTAGGTATGTGTTAGATTATGATTTCTTTAAATGGCTGAGAAAAGAATTGTGCTGAATAGAATAACTATTGCTGTCTGTGTATCTTTTTTGTAACTTAAGGTTTTGCCTAGAGGGATTCTCTCTGTTTTGAATCTAATTACCCTGTAAGGTATCTACCATCCTGATTTTACAGAGGGGATTTCTTTACTTCTATTTACTCCTATTTCTATTAAAAGTCTTCTTGTAAGAAAACTGAATGCTTTTTCATTGTTCTCAGATCCAAGGGTTTGGGTCTGTGGTCACCTATGCAAATTGGTGAGGCTTTTTACCAAACCTTGTCCAGGAAGTGGGGTGCAAGGTTTTGGGAAGTATTTGGGGGGAAAGACGTTTCCAAACAGCTCTTCCCCAGTAACCAGTATTAGTTTGGTGGTGGTAGCGGCCAATCCAAGGAAAAAGGGTGGAATATTTTGTACCTTGGGGTAGTTTTGACCTAAGCTGGTAAAGATAAGTTTAGGAGGTCTTTCATGCAGGTCCCCACATCTGTACCCTAGCGTTCAGAGTGGGGGAGGAACCTTGACAACTTCTCTGCTAGATTGTCTTTTAAAACCTGTCTCGTCTTTCTAGTGTTCACTGGTGAATGGGACTGCCGCCTAGGCTTGGGAAGTTGGTACCCCGGAGGCCTGCAGGAGATGCTATGTAGGCATGAACAATAGGATCACGCTTTTCGTGGAGGTAGTAAGTGCTGCTCTAGGGGAGATGGCCCCAGAGGCAGAGAACTCATTTTCTGTTCGTCCATCAGCAAAGGGATTTACCTTTTTTTTCCCTCTTACCCTACAATGGCCCTAAGTCGTAAGGGACAGTCCCACCCATGGAGCTCTCAACAACAAAAGGCAGTCAGGATGCAATTGACAGAATCGGGGATGTGCTGTGACACAGCAAGACCCTGCGAGGCTGCCCGCGGGGAAAGTGCCCCACAGCCACTGCAGGGTGCAGCAAAGAGCCGGGTGAAGTGCCCAGAGCTGGCTCTTCGGGGCAGGCCCGGGGCAGGGAACTGTGGGGCGGGGGAAAGCAGGTGGCAGGTGCCCCTGCCTGTACGAGCCCTACGGCCCCGCCGAGTGAGAGCGGAGCAGCTGCTGCCTGCGATGCACTTGGGCTGGGAGAGGTGAGCGGGGCCGGGCGCTAGCGGGGGGGACGCGGGAGCCTGGCAGGGCGCTGTGCTGGGGGATGCGGGACTCGGAGCCGGGCGCTGTGCTGGGGGATGCGGGACTCGGAGCTGGGCGCTGCGGGACGCGGGAGCCGGGCAGGGCGCTGTGCTAGGGGATGCGGGACTCGGAGCCGGGCGCTGGGGGATGCGGCAGCCGGGCAGGGCGCTGCGCTGCGGGATGCGGGGTCAGACGCGCCCCCGGTCACCTGGGCCTGCGCTCTGCAGTTCAGCCCCTCTTCTTCTTCCTCCTCTTCTTCCTCCATTCCGGGCTGGAGCTCCGCACGCCGCGGCCCGGGGAGGCTGGAGCCGGCTCCTGCAGGGCGGGCCCGGCGCGGCGCGGCGCCGGCGGCGGCGGGGCAGGCACAAGGAGCCGGACGCTCGCCGCTGCTCCGCCCTCGCAGCGCCGCAGCCCAGCCCCGGGGCGTGGGCCTGGCTGGCAGCGCTGCGGCAGAGAAACCCGCGGGGGTCAAGGCCTTAGCCCGGGCTGCGTGCGCCCTCCAGTGCCAGCGGTGTCCCGGCCCGGTGCCTGGCCCAGTCATCCCCGACACTGCGGGCCTCGGGCCGGGCTCCTGCCCCTCGGCCCTTCCCGCGGCCTTTGGGAGCCCAACGTGAGTGCAAAGCGGCCGGCGCCTGCACACCGGTCCTGCCCCATGCCCAGGGCTCCTGGGGGGTACCCGGTACCAGCCGCAAACAGCAGCCGTGACTGCCTAGCCCGCAAACCCTGCGCGCCAAGCTCGTGTGTCTCCATCCGATCCGCGCAAACCCGTGGGGCTCAGCGCTCGGGTTGTCTCCTGGCACCGCGCACAGAGGAGACCCCTCTGGACTGCTTGTGGCCCACAGTTCAGCAAACGCTAGGGGGCAGCTGAGCACAGTGCCCCTCGCGCCCTGCTGAATGTTCCTGGGAAACTCTCCCACACGCTGTTCATAGAAGGCGGGGGAGGGGGGAGAAGATCTGTGGATGGGAGGGGGTGATTCTGGACCCTTCAAAGTTCTCCCCTTCACCCTCCCTCTCACACACACATTTTGCCCTGGCTTTTCAGGGGCGTCCCAAGCTTTGTCTCCCTCCATTAGGCAGTGATCATAGTAAACACCTGCACCGACAGAGCAGCCCTTTTAAAATGAAGGAAGAAAACACCTACTGGATAAACCTTGTACATAGTTTTAAAAATATATCCACCCTTTTGGGGAGGGGGTGGGGGGAATCAGGTATGTTTCTGCAACTGAGGGAGGGCTGTAGGATGAGTGAAGATGTATAGGTAGGAGTCTGTAGCTTTTACAATTCAAGGCTTCAGGCTGTGAGCAAGTAGTTATTTTACATAATGGGAAAGGTGTCTTCTATGTTTGCAAGGAAAAAGATTTGATCTGTAAAGTGCAACATGAGGTGCAGTGATACACAACACCTTTACTCCATCAAATCTTTGGTTGTCTGTAGGGAAAAAAAAGCAGAAGCATAATTTTTCCAAGGTTAGAGAGTGGCCAGTATTTGAAAGGTGTGCATTTCAAATATATTGGTAGTTGCCAGAATGAACTTCAGGAAGAAACAGCCAACTTCCTTGGTTAATCTTTCAAGAGCTGTTAACACATTTTATAGTGCTGAATGATTAAAACACATGACAGTTTTCAAGTGCCCTTTGTTTCCTTGAGAAGTGAGACCTGATCACCCACTTCTGAAAGCCTGGAGCCTTGTCTGCCTTTTAGGAATTTGGCCTGCTACTCTCGTGGTTACATAACAGTGATAAAAATGCCTGTTTTCTGTCTGCACAAGTGCTTCACCATTGCTCCCAGCAGTGCAGCTTACTTGTGCTGGGGCAATGGTGGGAGATCTCCTGAATAATGCTAAGGAAGAGACAGCCTTACTTTGATTCTTTGTCCCTGATTTGGAAGCAGAAGCGCATCGTAACTAATTAGACTCTCACAGTTTGTATGAAGAAAAGCAGGACTTGTGGCACCTTAGAGACTAACAAATTTATTTGAGTATAAGCTTTCATGAGCTACAGCTCACTTGCATCCGATGAAGTGAGCTGTAGCCCACGAAAGCTTAGGCTCAAATAAATTTGTTAGCCTCTAAGGTGTTACAAGTACTCCTGTTCTTTTTGTGGATACAGACTAACAGGGCTGCTACTCTGAAACCTGACAGTTTGTATGGTAACTTCCAACTTATCTGTATGTATATATCTATCTTCTTACTATATGTTCCATTCTATACATCTGATGAAGTGGGCTGTAGCCCACGAAAGCTTATGCTCTAGTAAATTTGTTAGTCTCTAAGGTGCCACAAGTCCTCCTGTTCTTTTTGCAGATACAGACTAACACGGCTGCTACTCTGAAACAGAACATAATGGAGCACTTTTGCTTTCAAATTAAAGTACAAACTTTAATCTGCTACCCATACATGGGAGATGTGATTACTCAGTTTCCCCATATATATTATTGGAAAATTCTTGTTCCTTCTAATACCTTCAAATCAAATTCCAATTATGAAAAGTCTAAGGTACTGTAATCTCTGTGGGAAACTTCTGCCCAGCTGTCAGTAACATGTACTGCCTTAACTCATGATTACACTGTTGTTGCTGCAGAGCAAAGTCATACACTCTCAGAAAGGGATAATAGGCTAGATTTTAATCTCAGTTACACCAGTGTAAATCCATAGTAACTCCACTGACTTCAGAGTACTTACACTAGAATACATCCAAAATAACAACAGATCAGAATCTGTCTCTCTGTGAACCTTTCTTACTTTCCCCATCAGTTTTCCCCTTACCCTTCATTTATGGTACGTGAGTAGGTGAAAATAACCTATTCTCATGCCTGATAAAGAGGGGGTTCTCAAATCACAAATTCAGATAATCTTGGAGACTGAGCATCTCCACGCCTCAAAGCCTTCCTTTCAAAATCAGCATCTAACTGTGATCACACATTAGGATTCTCCCTCACTTTCCCAATCTCAGGGTAGAATTTCCCTCCTCTCCCTCCTCCACAGGTCCTGCATCACAGTCGTCTTCCTAGTCTGAGGAAACTTTTGGGGATATCCCCTCAGAACCCATCAAAACAGCTTCCAGGTTAGCCAGAGAGTTGGCCGCAGCATGATATGAAGCGTTACTTCCCCAAAGTACTGAATATGCTGCCTCTGCACTGTTCTTGTCCCCTGCCAGTGCAGGGACATGGCAGTCAGTGCTAACCCTTGGCCAGTCCTTGCTTTCATTTGATTTGGGTAGTCTGTTATGATCTCATCAGTTACTTCATTATTTCTTTAAAATACCTTGATACTTGCAGAAGATGCTATACAAATCAGTAAATAATCATAAAAGGAGTACTTGTGGCACCTTAGAGACTAACCAATTTATTTGCGCATAAGCGAAGTGAGCTGTAGCTCACGAAAGCTTATGCTCAAATAAATTGGTTAGTCTCTAAGGTACCACAAATACTCCTTTTCTTTTTGCAAATACAGACTAACACGGCTGTTACTCTGAAACCTAAATAATAGTAGAATACAAAATTGTACCAGTCTCTGTAGTTTGTTCATTCTTCGCTGGTATGTTTCCTGTCTGTCTTTTTCTGATGAAAGAGTCTCTTGTACTTTGGGAAGAGTTCTAGAGGATTATTTAAATCTCCAATGCAGGAATGTGTGTATTTAGTCATCCATTAGATTGCGTTATAGACACTTGACTTGGCAGGTGACTTGCCAACTGAATTTACTTCTCAAAAAGGGGTTGCGTGATCATAGATGAGGGCTTGGTTGGTTGGTTTTATTGAAAACACATGATATGTATGCTGGGGGAAAGCCTGATATTCACTTAGGTAGGTTCATCCTTATGCATATCTGCCAGATTTCTTTAGACTTGGCTTCCTTACACAATTTGGGGGGTTAGAGGACCTTTCTGGGTCAGGCAACGTTACGTTGAGGTTTGCACTGCATCATTTTCTGCCAAAGAGCATGTTCTGGGGTTTTATTACAGGATTCAGAACTTTTTAGAGGTTTTTTAATTCTCCAAGTTTGAGCATGACACTGCTACTGTATGTAGCAAGAGGTGATACATCTTCTGTTTTGGATTACTGTAAGCACCTGTGGTCAGGAACGGTCTCATATAGTACTGAGAATGCTGTCAGTGCTTTACAAATAATAATGATAATCACCTGCTATGCACTTTAACAAATGGTGAAACTGGGGAGAGTCTAGCTCCTCTTCCAAATCTTAACTTTTCCATCGACAGCCTGCCACACATAGAGTCTGACCTTGGGGCAACATCTCTGGCATTGACTGTTGCCTCTTAAATAAAGTGTGTTCCTATTTTGAAAAGTGATTCAGTAAAAATAATACAGTGGGGTTCCATAATTATTGCTTTAATTGATGTCACTATTAAATGTGCTCAGATTAGAGGTAAAACAAAGTTTTGACAGCCATGCAAACTCAATCTGGGATCTGAAAGTCAAGCTGGGTTATTTCCTTTCCTCAAATTAATACCAGTTTAGGCCCTCAGTGATACCTATTCAACCCCACTGTTATGAAATTATGCCTCAGTGACATCTGCACAACCTAATTGTTGTCTTTGAGTTTGCACAGGACAGGTATAATTGATAGGTGGGGGTCCATCATTTCATCCACAGGAAGAAATAGAATCCTGCTCACTCTCTTAAAGCTTTGTTGGTGTGACTGACTAAATGGGATTAAAAACTAGTAAAATCTTTGTTTTGTCACTAACATGGCATACATGACTTTAAATACACAAAAGCCATATTTGTTGAATAAGAAGGTGCTGTTTTCACACACACACTTTTCAGAGTAGTACTTTCTAAATTACATCAACATTTGAAATCTGATGTTGCAAATAATCTTAGCACAGGGTGGGGGTTGGCAGGCTGTCATGGGGAAGGGCAGGTATATCATGTAAAAACTTCTGTGTTTAATTAATTTTGGTGGTTACATACAACAGGGTAATTTCGTGCAAACTTCCTCTAGAAAACTTGTCAGTACATATCTCAGTCCTGGCTCTCTTCTGAGCAGTGTCAAAGAGCATGGTGATTTTTGCTTTGTGGAAAAATGTCAACCAAGGAATCAACTGAAACCAAGTCTATCCACATAACTCTTGACCTAATGGTCTGTTAGTAGTAAAAGGGGTGGGGGGGAGCGTACATCTGAAGTTGAATAGATTTGGGGAAGGGCCCCACTTTGCAACACATCCTGAGTGCACGATCATTTTTCGGTTTTTAAAAAATAGCTGAGTTCTGGTTAAAAAATTAAATGACTGTATAGCAGTGAAAAAATAAGAGATGCTCAAGCTAAATTCTAACAGAAGGTTTTATTATTTCACCTCAAGGAACTCTGCACTTCAATGGCCTGCTTCCTTCACATGACCTTTCATCCTTTTCTTTGGCTTATTTTTCACTAGGTTGCGAGTTTTACACTCCGCTTTCTGTCCGTATTGGTTACACGCCATTAAATTAGGCCGTGGTGACTGGGAGGCATGAGCCAGCGGGTCTGGCTGAAACAGCAGTTGGTTATTACTCCCCAAATGGCTGCATTTTCCCGTCTGGGTACCAGAAGACAGTAGGGCAGTAAGTAGCAACAGTAACGGCAGAGTTGCTTCTCTCCTAGAAGTGAGAGTCCCAGGCGCTTGAAATTACAACCAACAGAAATAGCTGAACTGCTGCTTCACATAACATCTGATCTTCCTATAGAACGATGGTATGTAGCCTCTTTCATCCCGAAGGATCCCAAAGCTCTTTTAACTACTGTACGAACTATATAGGGATCATATAATTACCCCCTGATGTACTGCTACTTCAAGGGTGGGATACAGCATCTTAGTAGCATAAAGTGACAGTTTTGGATAGAAGCTGAAGAATCTCATATTCATTTGAAATCAGAGTAATGTAGGGAGGCAGCGTGCACTGGGAGTCCCTACCTAGCCCCAAGACCTAACACAGGTGTGATGGAGGGCTCACCCCACCCACCTGCAGCAAAGGGTTATTGGGCCTGAGTGGCCAATTAGCTCCCCTGCTTGCACCTGGAAAGTCAGCCAAGCTGAAGTAGTGATCAAGCCCAGGTGGGGGAGAGCTGGAGGCAGGGTTGCATTAAAGGACTGAGAAAGCTCAGTTAGGGAACACTTAGGAAAGAGGGGGTAGAAAGCTTCTTTGGAGGGAAGGCTGGGCCGGAGGCTGGCTGGCTATAGTGGGGTGGTCAATGAGGAGAAGAGGTGGTATTAACCATGGGCTGTGGGGAAGTAGTATGAGGAGTCTAGAGATAGGAAGGGGCTCAGGAAAAACTCTGTGCATTCTAAGGAGCACATCTAACTATTCAGGACAAGGTCCCTGGGCTAGAACCCAGAACAGACAGGGGGTTTATTGTAGGGATTATTAGTCCCAGTATAGGGCTGCAGGCTGAGCCTTCAAGATGGGCTAAGGCATAATCCAAAAGGGGTTAGAAAGATCTTCTTGTGTTGAGATGTTTTGGGGACTTCTTGAAGAGTTGGTATCCCAGAAGGGGTGGTGTGACCTGGCGAGAGGACTGAGTTGTTGAAAGGGGGCTGCCAGAGTGATGGTTGGCAGCAGTTGCCAGATAGGGGCGAGCGAGCTACGAGGCCAGGCTCAGCCAGGAGAGGTGCCTGTCTGTCATAGCAGGACTAACGCTCCTACGGACAATGCAGTGATGCTTGTAGGGGTGGGAGTTCTGGGCTGCAGCTCTGTCTCCGCTGAAGAGGTTAATGAAATTAGAGGCCTGGAAGAGCTTTTGTCTGAGGCAAGAATAAAAAGTTCAAGACTAATTAGCAGAGAGAAGATGTGAGTAAGATGACATATTAAACTTCTATAAACTGACAACATACTGATCAGTTGAACTCACCAGTTCATCCTTTATCAGAAGCAAAGGGGCAACCAACTGAATTTAAAGGCAACAAATTTAAAACCGATCAAAGGAAATATTGTTTTTTGCCTGCAGTGCATGATTAACCCATGGAACTCATTGCCACAAAGCTATGCTGGGGCTAAAAGCGTAGTAGATTTCAAAAAGGGTTTGACACTTGCAGGAATAAGATCTGCAATTACAAGAGCTAGTATAAAAAAATCTGACTTTTGTTACCCTTTCCCTCCCCAATGATAATATAACATGTGAAAGAATTAAAGAGTTAGGTCTGCACCCCACTCCTACTAACTAAACTCACATGGGAATCGATGACTATCGCTGGTATGGATCCCTCTTCCCCAACTCCCAGACCTGCTCACATGCGTGTTGGACTAGCAGGACTGGGTTGAGTCTGGAATGGAAAAGCATGCAGGGTCTGCCTCTTGTCCCCCTCTCTTGGGCACAGCTGGAGTGTGCAGTGCAACAGTAGATGAGGATGCCTTTCTGCTCTTCCTTGTCTGCTAGTGGAGGTTAGCGTGTAGATTGGAATAAGAGGCAGGTGCTGTCTCTAAATCCTTCTACCTTTGGGATCAGGTTAGTGTGTAGAAACTGCATGGCTGGGCTGGAGCCCTCCTTCCAAACACACGTACCCTGCTTTGAGGTTAGAGTGGCTGGCCCCTGTCCTGTCTTCTACTGGGGTGAAACTAGTGTGTGGAATAGAAAGCACAGCTCCCAAGGATCTAGCATCAGTGTCCACTGCAGCAACACACAATGTGTTGCTGAGAAAACAGCTATTATCCTTGGTACTGTATCACTAATGAGATACACAGCACAGCAATGTTTGCGACTGCTCAGACAAGTCTCTGGTAATAACTATGCTGCTGTATGACCAGAAGCCCTTTGCAGCTGTAAACTCACCCCTGCACGGCTTTACCATGGCTAGCATAGCTTAACACATGAAGTGATAAAGACACATTTCCTAGGCCTGAGGACACGGAGGATTTCTCATTGCTGCACAAACTTACCTCCCTCACCTCATCATCTTGCTCCAAAAACTGAAGCCTGCATGACATGAAAGGGGAGGAAACACACTCAGCAAAACATCATTTTTAAAAAAATGAAGTAAACTATCAAGGTGTATGCATGCCTGTGATCTTAGCATTGTCACTCTTTTCCTGCCTCTCCTCTCCATCTTGTCCAAGTCATATCAGAACAAGAGTATATGTCCTTTTGGACAGAGGCTCCGTCTTGTTTGTGAGGCACTTAGCACATTTTTAGGCACTCAAAAAACAATTCTGAAGCATCCATCACACATTGCAAATACCTCTTCGATCCAGGCTGTCTTGTAGGCCAGTGCCAGAGTGGGAAAAATAGAACAATTTTAAAATGTCAGTTGTCCTCAGGAGAATTTTGTGGCCTCTGGGCTCCATAAGAGGACTCTGTCAACTGGAAAGTGTGCGTGTGTGTGTGTGTGTTCAGAGAGGTGTTCTACTTAATGCTGCATTACGCTTTGACCACTAGATGGCAGAATAAGTGCAAAGTTTCATACCTAGAATACTAAATCCAGTGTGCAGCTGAAGTATCTAGAATGGCTATCGCTGAAGAATATAGGTGCGGGAGTCACAGTATATTTTAAAAAGTAGAACCTGAACTCTCCATACCATCCTCATTTTAGCTGTCCTGAATGCAATCAGTTTTGTTCCTGTTTTCCAGGAGACCAATTCTTAGCCATCTGTAAGTCTATTATTGGAAGAAGGTCTGTACAAAGAGAAGAGTCTAGAACTGTAGATTATAAAAAGCAAAATTGGGATTCATCCTGATCATTGACAATAGGGAATTCCACAGCCTGGGGAAAACACTGCATCTGGAATATAAGAGCTTCCCCCTAAGGACAGGGGGAAGTCAGTCAGTGTCTCTAACTATCCTAGCTGTCATGGCAGGGGAGAGGTAGTATTAGGGCTAGACCATTAATAGCTTTACAGATCAAGACCAACATCTTGAAGCAAGTCTGGAGCTGGATAGGGAGCTAGTAAGGAATAAAGTGCACCCAATGTGATGTGATCTTAATGAGTTCCACTGGGCAAGGGGGCAGCGACATGATGAATCAGATGCAGCTTTCTTGAGGCTTTAGTGGTCAACCCCCAAAACATCATTTTGCAGTGACCCTGCCTGGGTCATGAAAAGCATGTGGGATCACTGTGGTTAGATCTCCTGGTTTGTTGAAGATCGAGGGTGTTACTGGACACAGTCATTAATTGAGTTCTTAGAGACAGCAAAGAGTCCGGTAGAACTATATACTATCTCAGCGCAGGAGGGCAGAGTGTGTGGCCACAGTGTCCTGCCATGCCTTCCAAGTGTTTTCCTCTTGCTGCTAATTTCACCTCCATCTTCCCTGAATTTAACAGAGCCACTTTCCTGCCTCCCAAGTTCTGTTCCCTTCAGATACTGAGACATGAATGTCAGTAATGGGTGCAAAAGTGGTAGAGCTGGGTATTGTTGGCACATTGATGACCCTGTAGTACATGACATCTCACATGAATAAGAGGGTTGACAAGTTCTGCAGCACTCTACAGGGAAGAGGAGCAATCACTCATTATGTCCATCTGGATTCTGTGAGCGGGAAAATGAGCAAAAACAACTCTGCCTACCCCTGCAAGGTCTCATAGGGGAGTCAGTAGGACATCATGTTTGATCGTGTGGAAGGCTGCTGATAGGTCAAGCAATATTAGAATGGACATCTCACTTCTATCCACGGCCAGAAGGGGGGCATCAGTGGAGCCAGGTCTGTCTCTGTGACTGACTGGAAAGGGTCAAGAATACTGGGGAGGTAAGTTGCTTCTGGAGGCAGTTTTCCATCATCTTTTCTAGAAAAAGTCCAAGATGCTGATTTTGTTTACTGTCACATGTATATTTATAGCACCTATAACAATTGTATTTTGGTACTGAAAGATGCCCAGATTGCAAATGTTTCTAACTAGGACCCCCTTATTTTCCTTCCCTGCAACCTTGGGAAAATCTTCTGCTCTCAGAGGAAATCCCCGTCTGAAATGCTTTGTTAAACATGCCGCCAGAGTCCAGGCACACTCAACGTTCCAGTAGATATGCTGAGGACAGTAATGCCTGGGTTTGATACTTGTCACACTTTGCCAAAACAATAAAGTCTTCTTCGCTATCCCATAAAATTCCTAATGTTCCCTCTACCACACTGTCTGCTACATAGGCGCCGAATCCGTGGGTGCTCTGGGGCAGGAGAACCCATGGGGAAAAAATAGTGGGTGCTTAGTACCCACTGGTGGCCCCCCCGATTAGCTCTTCCCCTTCCCCCCTCCAGCGCCTCCCACCTGCCGGTCGGCCCTCTGATCAGTAGAGCCCTGCGCGGGTACAAATTTATACCCGTGGATGCGGATATCTGCGGATATAAATCAGTATCTGCTGAACTGAAGAGCTCTCCTGGGAACCGCAGCAACAAAAGGAGCAGAACATGGGGCTGCCACTCCCAGGAGCCAGTGCCCTGCGCTGCCAGCTCATCCAGCATGGCCTTACCGCTCCCAGCCCTGCCCCCATCCCTTCCATGTAGCTGTCTGCATCTCCTGTCTGGGGGAGTGTGCTGCTTGAACACAAGAGTGCAGCCAGGGGCAGCTGCCGGTGGGGCTGGGGGCAGTACAGCCATGCTGGAGGAGCTGCCGGTGCAAGGCGCTGGCTCCTGGGAGTGGCAGCCCCACTTTGTGCTCCTTTCGCTGCTGCGGTTCCCAGGAGAGCCCTGTGGTTCCATAGATACCAATTTATATCTGCGGAGGGCTCTACTGATCAGCTCCTCTTCCTCCCTCCCAGTGCCTCTCGCCTGCTGTGATCAGCTGTTCAGCGGCATGCAGGAGGCACTGGGGGGAGAGGTGGAACAGGGTGAGAAGAGGCAGGACGGGGGGGTCAGGGGGGAAAGGGCGGAGTGGGGGGCTGGCCTGTGGCAGAGCAGGGGTAATCACAAAGTCAGCACCTCTGGTCTGCTAAGCTGAGATGGAGCAACTGAGAGCATTGGATACAATGTTTTTCGGTGGTGGAAGTCTCTTGGGACTCATATTAATAAAAATCCCTTAGTGCTTCCCCAGATCTTTTATAGGCACTCTTAGTAAGTACAGCGATGGAGTACCAAGACCCACTGTAGCTATTGGAACCATGGCATCACGAGCACACGAGAGCGTAGTTCTCAACACAGCTATCAATGCTAGCTCTTGAGGGCAGGGACTATGTCATTTAACATTCATAATAATAAAACACTAAACTAGGGTTTAGAAAACCTAATAAGAAAATGTTAAACTAGTGTTTAGTGTGTTCTTATTTTTAACACCAACCAGATGACTGATTTCAACAATCTTTTGTATGGGTGGGTGGGGAATACAAAGTCTCTCTCCGCTCCCTGTGTTCTCTTTTTTTGGCCTCTGAGGATTGGAGTACCTCTTGGTTCAGTTCTTCCCGAACAGGTGTGTTACATGGGAAAGGTATCTTAAAGGAGATAGTCCCAAGGTTCTCGCTCACTTAGGAGAAGTCCTCATAGCTCTGAGAGTGTCTGTACAGCTGTGGGGTCATCTCTGCAATCAGGAACCAAGCAAAGTTATCAGCTCGAGGGTAAACAGCACGTTCTTTTTACTAGAACTCATAGGTTTAAAAAAGCTCGATACTAAACTCTGGCTGGCTTCCAGCACCACCTCTCCCCTCAGATCTCTTCTTTTTAACTGAACTCAATCCTGTCATTATCAAGGTGAAATATGATGCCATTAGCATGGCAGAGTAGTTATTTGTAGAATGAGACGGCAGCTTTTCTGCTTCTAATTATCTGACTGTATGAGAAATCCTGACATTAGGAACAGACTGTCACTGCAGCGAGAGGCTGTTTGATCCACCGTGCACTGAGACGCTTGTACAGTTTAGAACGTTTCTACCAAAAGACAGGACCCCATTTTCAAAGTCTAGCAGCAGCATTGCTGGGGAATCGAGGGGTCTAGTCTCTTAATTCAGAATCAGGGGCAGAATGGAAATGCCCAGCGATTCTGAGCTGCAGGGCAGCAGAGCAGCAGCAATTGGCGTAAATTATCGAAAGACACAAAAGGTAAATGATATCATGGGCATCGTCAGAACTCTGATTTCTTTTTCCTTCCTGCTGTTCAGGGAACATTGCCCAAGAAAATGTTTTGAAAACAATTCACTAAAAGAAACTACAGCTGGACAATATTGATTTCTAAGGCAACAACCACTGTGGCCAGGTACCCCATGGGAATGAGATATTCTAGTCCTCTCTTCTAATCCCTTGTGACCCCTACATTGAAAGCATTGCTTTTAAATCACATTGTATTGCACAGGCTGCTTATCTGTGGCTCTCATTCTGAATACCTGCATTTGTACATCAGTGCTATAAACATACCCATTTAAAGAAGGCAGCAGACAAAATGTTAATACTGTTATTTGTTCTACTCTCTGTACCAGTTCCTTAAACAGAACAAACTGAACTGAGTTCACCATTGACTAGGCATGCATCTATCCTATTAAATGGGCTGACCCATCCATTCTATTCTTTCCTTTGCCCATAACTGGAGGTTGCATTTTATTTCCTTTGGCTTATCCGTCAGTTTCTCAAGATGATTCTCCTACATTAAGTCACTTTTCAATAGGTTTGTCTTGTCGTGATCTGGAAGCAACTGCTAATGTTAAAGACAAAAATATTTTTGTCATGACTAAAATAGACCAAAATGGAAACCATCAACAAAAATACTTCAGCCTCATTGCCACTAGCTTGATTAAAAAAAATATTCTTTCTGTATATGCAACGAAGCACAACTATTTAACGTGTTTGTAACAGCCCACAGGACAAATACAATACAGGCCAAATCCACCTTTGATATAACTCCATGGAAGCCAGTGAAGTCACACCACAGATGAATTGTGCCCTGTATGTCACGAGTGATCGTTCCAGAGTTCCTCAAACAGTAGGAGTGGATGAATCAGTAAGATTACAAATAAGCAGCTCTTACTATTCAAGCAGCTGAGATTTTCGGTGGTTAAAGCAGTGCTTTGCAGGACTTGGTCATTAAATGGGATTTTCTTTGGAGAAAATGAGTCCCCCCGGGATACCATTATTCTGAATTCCCACTGCTCCATGGGTATTAAGAGAAAATACATTAATCCATTCTGGTTACAAGAGTTTGCAAGGCTTGGTAATAAGATCTAAATGCATTTCCAGATGGTCTATATTCAAGAGATTTCTCAGGGCAAGAGCTCAGTACAGAGGGAACTTCTCTTTTCACACAAACACAGACTTGTTTCCAGAATGCACAGAATCCAGATATGTAAAATGCTGTTGAGCAGCGTAAAATCACTGAGCACACAAAGTTTGACAGGACGGACTTTGTTTCGTATTTCCATTGGCAACCAGACTTATACTTTTCTCTTGTCAACTAAGATTTCTCTGGGCGTCTTGGAAGAATGGCCTTTCCTTTCACCTACTAGGTCAGGCAAAAGAGAGGGCAGCTGGAAGGAAGTGGCTTTCATTTTCATCCGCATACGAAAAACAGTTTTTCATGGACATCCAGAAAGGCTCCAATATTTCAAGCACTTGAAACCTCTTTCCTTAGGCCACACACAGCCTGAGCTATGCAGCTGTTGAGCTCTCTCACTTGTCTTAACTCCTTATGTGCCCCATCACTGCTGAAGTGCTTTAATTTAAGCTGGGCATCCTGAAGGGCACAGAGATGGCACTTCCCTGGATAAGCAGGGAAGGAACCATTCTCTGTGTTGCTCCCAATATATCTCTGTTCTTGAGCACAGCAGGAAGGAAAGGAATACAGACTCCGCCAGGTAGGAATACTGAATCTTTATTCCAACAGAGAAGCAGGAAAGTCTGTGAAGGTGCTAGATTACTGAGGACTAATTGGCAATTAAAATTAATTGTGAACAGTGCATTGGGACAAGCTAATACTTTGTCCCATTGGCACTGGGGTTTGAAAAGCTAGAACTATGCCTGTATTCCTGACGCTGCTGAGACCCGACCTTTCTTTAAAGATGACTGGTAAGGAACAAGCCAACTGCTTACTCCCTCGCACTGTAAGCATCCCCTGGTACCCCGGCTGGTAAATACCTCTTTGCTGACTCTACTACTTCATATTCTGCTACCATGTAACCAAAGGTAGAAACCTTTTTCTAAGGCCCTATTGTCTGCCTTCCTGACACTGTGCCCAGGAGGGTTACGAAATACATGCTGCAAAATAAAGGGCCTAATTCAACTCACTGATGTCAAAGGAAGCTGGACTGTGCTGTAAGGGACAAGGTCACAAGAGAGTGGAAATTTTGAACAGTGAGGGTGCTTAGCCATTGCAACAAACTACCAAGGGAACTGGTGGATTCTCCATCTCTTGATAGCTTTAGATTAAAATTGGATGCCTTTCTGGATGATATGCATTAACCAGACATAAGCTATTGGGCTAAATACAGGGAATTCAGTGAAACCCTATGGGTTGTGTTATAAGGAGGTCAGACTAGATCTAATGGTACTTCTGGCATTAAATCTATGAAAAAATAAAGGAAGCTAATTTCCATCTACAGCAAAGACCTAAACAAACAAACTATATGTTCTTCTGGGGCTTGAATTCAGTTTTATTTTTAACTTACCCATATGAAATTACCTAATCTGAATGGCTCACTTATCTTTGATCTTTCACCACTAACGTGTACTTCTAATTGGGGATAAGAGATTACAAAAATATTTTCCCTAATTAAGGGGAAAGAATTTCTTTGTGGTCATTAGACATCTAAAAATAAATCCTATGAAATGAAAGGTGGTTATGATTATACAGCTTTTCATTGTAAAAAGATTAACTGATTATATTTGCAATATGGGGCCATGTACTCTTAATGATGCTGGAAATAAAGTCTGTGAACTCTCATATCCACCAAACTATACATTCCATCACATTGCTGATCGGACATGTAAAGAAAATTTGGGTAACATTATAATAGTGTTGCTCTTTCAGATGCTGTGTTGCCTTTTCTAATACTGAGGGACGAGGAGAGGGAAGGACAGAATGCTATTCTTTGAGAAGAGATGCCAAGGGAAGCTCTCTACCTCCTAGAGTGGAGACCCCTCTTACTCATGGGCATGATGGTAGTCCCAGAGGAGTCAGTTTCCCCCATTTCTTAGTATTTACTATCTAGCCTTAGATTGAGCCAGTACTGGGGCTGGTCCATTCACACTGCCTACTGAAAAACCTACACTGGGGACCTCAATTAGTGTGTGTGGCATTATTTTTTTTTTCAATGGAAGATGAGAGTTGAAAGAGCAGCCAGGTTCAAGGGGAGGGTCTCTCGAGCCCAGGGAGCCTTAGTGGGTTGGGAAACAAAAAGGGCCACTTTTCAAATGTCAGTGTTAATATATACATTCCAGTTAGTTAAATGAGGTATTATCTTCTTCTTCCGCCAGAAACTATTTTTCACAGTGGAAGGATATGTTGGGAGTTTCTCCAACAAGTTGTTGAATTTATTTTTTACAAATTAGTCTTAAAATGAAGGGGACACATTCTGATATTAGGATCCCCTTCACAGTGTGGGTGGGAGGCTGTTTCTTGCACTTCTCAGGTGGCTGAGGGCATGAGGTTGTGTGCACCCAATGGTTTACTACTAAGCGACACACAGAGGCAGCTTATTGCTCTTTTTCTTTCTTGCCCCTCCCCTATTCAGGGTGGGTGACTTCTGTAGTCTTCTTCCAAAACTCCTGATTGTACGCCTAGCTGTCACGTAAATTGGTCTCTCTGCCGATATCTGGTCCATATACAGTCTCTGGCCTCCCCCTGTGGTCATCTTTCAGCCATGAACATTGCAGGAGTCATCCTACCAGTGTAACTGTTAGGTCTCCACTGGGCATGTCTGTACCAACATAGCCTAGCCTCCCTCAACTTGTCTTTCATTGGGGCCCACATTAGGCCCCTCACAACCTCATTTTTTTCTTGTCATGAAGCGTCCAACCATTTGACCCTCTCAACATCTACATTTCTGTAGTGGAAGCATTTTGATGTCTTTTCCTGTGGCTGGCCATGTCTCTGTTCCATACATTAGGATGCGTTGAATTACAGTTTTATACACTCTACCTTTTAACTTTATTGGCATCTTTTTATTACAGAGAACTGGGATCGGCTCACACCACTTGTACCAAGCAGCTTTGGTACTATGCTGGGGACCATTGTCAGCAACCATTAATACCAGGTATTTAAATTATTTCACTCTTCTAAGCTGTCTGCCTGTAATATCCTTTATGGTGGGTCCTCCTCCCTCAGTTATCGAAGCCTCAGTTTTACCAAAAAGAAAAGGAGTACTTGTGGCACTTTAGAGACTAACCAATTTATTTGAGCATGAGCTTTCGTGAGCTACAGCTCACTTCATCGGATGCATACCGTGGAAACTGCAGAAGACATTATATACACACAGAGACCATGAAACAATACCTCCTCCCACCCCACTGTACTGCTGGTAATAGCTTATCTAAAGTGATCATCAAGTTGGGCCATTTCCAGCACTAATCCAGGTTTTCTCACCCTCCGCCCCCCCCCCAAACTTACAATACAATACCCACCTGCGGAAGTGAAGAAACAGATTGATAGAGCCAGAAGAGTTCCCAGAAGTCACCTACTACAGGACAGGCCTAACAAAGAAAATAACAGAACGCCACTAGCCATCACCTTCAGCCCCCAACTAAAACCCCTCCAACGCATTATTAAGGATCTACAACCTATCCTGAAGGATGACCCAACACTCTCACAAATCTTGGGAGACAGGCCAGTCCTTGCCTACAGACAGCCCCACAACCTGAAGCAAATACTCACCAACAATCACATACCACACAACAGAACCACTAACCCAGGAACCTATCCTTGCAACAAAGCCCGTTGCCAACTGTGCCCACATATCTATTCAGGGGACACCATCACAGGGCCTAATAACATCAGCCACACTATCAGAGGCTCGTTCACCTGCACATCCACCAATGTGATATATGCCATCATGTGCCAGCAATGCCCCTCTGCCATTTACATTGGTCAAACTGGACAGTCTCTACGTAAAAGAATAAATGGACACAAATCAGATGTCAAGAATTATAACATTCATAAACCAGTCGGAGAACACTTCAATCTCTCCGGTCACGCAATCACAGACATGAAGGTTGCTATCTTACAACAAAAAAACTTCAAATCCAGACTCCAGCGAGAAACTGCTGAATTGGAATTCATTTGCAAATTGGATACTATTAATTTAGGCTTAAATAGAGACTGGGAGTGGCTAAGTCATTATGCAAGGTAGCCTATTTCCCCATGTTTTTTCCTCCCCCCCCCCCCAGACGTTCTGGTTAAACTTGGATTTAAACTTGGAGAGTGGTCAGTTTGGATGAGCTATTGCCAGCAGGAGAGTGAGTTTGTGTGTGTGTTCCCAGGGGGGGTGGGGTGGGGGAGTGAGAAAGCCTGGATTTGTGCTGGAAATGGCCCACCTTGATTACCATGCATATTGTAGGGAGAGTGGTCACTTTGGATGAGCTATTACCAGCAGGAGAGTGAGTTTGTGTGTGTGGTTTTTGGAGGGGGGTGAGAGAACCTGGATTTGTGCAGGAAATGGCCCACCTTGATTATCACACACATTGTGAAGAGTGGTCACTTTGGATGGGCTATTACCAGCAGGAGAGTGAGTTTGTTTGTGGGGGCGCGGAGGGTGAGAAAACCTGGATTTGTGCTGGAAATGGCCCAACTTGATGATCACTTTAGATAAGCTATTACCAGCAGGACAGTGGGGTGGGAGGAGGTATTGTTTCATGGTCTCTGTGTGTATATAATGTCTTCTGCAGTTTCCACGGTATGCATCCGATGAAGTGAGCTGTAGCTCACGAAAGCTCATGCTCAAATAAATTGATTAGTCTCTAAGGTGCCACAAGTACTCCTTTTCTTTTTGTGAATACAGACTAACACAGCTATTACTCTGAAATCAGTTTTACCAGTGTTTGCTCAACCCTATATTGCCACTGCTCAAAGTCGGTTTGTAGGGTCTTACAATCTTCTGCACATATCACTAAGTCATCAGTGAACAGCATATTCCAAGGCATCTCCCTTCATATAGTCTCATGTATCACATCCATGTAAACAAAAAGGGCCCAATACTCTCTCCTGATGCGAACCAATGTTTACTGTAAATTCTTTGGTTTAGCCCCATTAGAGTGACTACCATAGTCAAAATCAATCATATATAGCCTGGATAAGGCAGCCATATTCTTCTGGCACACCTCTCTGTTGCAAACTCCACCAAACTAATTCTCTCAGTACATGACTGTATGCCTTATCCAAGTCCACAAAGACCATACCCAGTTGCATTCTCTTTTCCCTGAACTTCCCCATGGGAATTTGTAGAGCAAATATGGCATCAACTGTACACCCTTCCAGCATAAATCCATACTCACCCTTCCCAATTTCAGCTGTTCCATGCAGATGATTTTCAATAATCTTCTCCCAGACTTTCGTAGCAAGTGATGTCAGCTTACCTGAGTGATAATTATCATATACTATATCTCCTTTATGTTTAAAAATGGGCACCACAAAACTTTTATGCCACTCATCTAGCATTTTCTCTTTCTTAAGAATACAGTATCATGTTCTTAGATTCTCATTCATCACTCTTTCAAAATAATCACTCCAGACTTCGTTGGGTAAATCACCATTTGTTTGCAATAGATCACGTTCATTTTTAATATAAAAAAACTTGTTCACATCCCTCATCATTTTGTCTTGTAATGAGCTTGTAGATTGTCTTTTCTCCCTCATATTCTCCTAGTTGGTTATATAGTTAATCTGGGACCAAATTTTTAGTTATCACAATACTTCTTTCGGCTTTGTTTTTGCCTGTATATATACCATCTTATCACTGCTCAAGCCACTGCCCTGCCATTTTTTTTAAGGTTACATTTTGGTTTTGACTGATTCTTTAAATTGAGGATTCCACCATCAAGTCTTTCTTCGTATCCTTTCCAGCACTGCTTTAATCACTGTTAAGACTTCATGTGCCATTTCCAGCAACGGTAACTGTAGTTTGTATCCTCCATACATCCCTCACTTGCTTCTTTAACTTTAGCGGCCTTTGCCCAGGTATAAGAATCAGGTGAAGCTGTTGTTCCTTGCAAGCAACATATGCCCTAGTCCTCTGAGTTACACTTAATATGGGAATGAAGATATCTTTAAACAAGAAATAATGCAAAGACTTCCTGACTACATGAACACATCTATTGAATGAGTTTTACAGGTCGGCTATCCAAGCTTGACATACATGGTTTGAAATCTGAATTTCCCTTTTCCTAGGTGAGCTACCTACCAAGGCTACCAAATCCCACCCACCCTGGCAAGACTTTTTTTAATGCTGTCTTTATTTGCCTTGTTCTTGTCATAGAACCAATGTGGCATTTTACAGAGGTAGCCATGCCACCAACTACCCCATTGCACCCTGTTGAGAGATGCCACCAGTTGGTCCGTGACTGCTTATTGGATATTTGCAGCTGTCCTGCGTCTGCAGAATATTCCCCTATCTGCCACCCAGGGATGTGCCTTATGGGAGTTACACATCCCTTCACAAGGCAGAAGCTGCTTATTGCTTTATGTTCAAATCTATTTCACCATTGATACTTTCACCCTGTGACCTGTCAGAATGCTGTGCCGAGCAAAATGGGAGCTGCTTGCTTTAAAGAGATCATCTGTTTGCTCTTGAAACAATTAGAGAGGGCAGACATGTTCCTGAAATAGTTACAGAACACAAAACAGCTACGACTGAAACAAGTTCCAGATGGGGTTTGAGAGGGGTTTGGTTTTGGTAACAACAAATTAAAATGGATTCCATGTCTTAAAATTCCTCTGGTATCTAACGAACAGGAAACATGAATTACAAGCAATAATTTACTACAAACAAAAGAGATGAACTCTGAGACAGGCCCATTTATCTTTGTTCAAGTGCCTCCTTGAGGTTTGCATGTTTACCGCCTGAGGAGAGCTAATGGCTTTCTTCCTCTGTCTTTGTGTTTTCAAACTCTTAGCTATTTTGGGTCCAACACAAAAGGAAAGGAAGGTGCTGAGCTCCTACTGAAGGGGCTGGCTTACCTGTGACCTTGGAGAGATACACAGAAGTTCCTTGAAAGCATACAACAGAGAGAAAACATGAGAAATGATTGCAAGGGGTCAAGGACTAGAGGCACGTTAAACAGGAAAGAGGCGCTTGATATTCCCCCTCCCCCAAAGTTGCTGCACATTCAGGAAATATTTCATTTAGAAATGCAGGACCAAATTTATCCCAGGTGTAACTTTAGTGGACTTGCACTAAGGATTATTTGGGCTCTTAGACTACAGGGACATTTTCCTCTGTCTTGATTTACTGACTGCAAAGCTTTTGAGTGCAGCTGATAATAGTCGCTAGGATTGCAATGCGGTTTCCTAATACTGTACCACTGACAAGGCTGTCTCCTGTGCAATTGTGTTTGTTTCATGCACAAATATGTCAAGTGAAGGTTATAAATGGAAATGTTTTGCCATTAGCATGTGCATCAGCTGCAAGAGACCTACTAAACATGCATCTTTCAAGGTCCATTTAATAACAGCTTTGACCTGGATTGAGCAGACAGGCTGGTTTTATAGAAATTTGGATCATAACCTCAGTGGACAGCAACTCCTAGGGGTTTGCCCAGTAAGATAGTGTCAGCAGTTGCACAAACCTCCCCTCAAAGGGGGAAGGGACACAGTGAATAGCAGAAGAACTACTGTAAGTTATTGCTGGGGAGGAGGCAGGGGGGCAGCATTAGCTCTATGCCTGGAGCCCTCATGGTCAGGGGGCTGATAGGACAATGCCACGGAGAGATGGAATCAGTCAAGAAGTCCCGGAACAATGTTACTGTTCCTGTGAGCCCTTGACATACAACATTTTCTAGTTTAATTTTTGAATAAATATGGTTTCTTTCTTCTGTAGTTTTAACTTTATAAAAAATAGCCAGAGTTGAGCCATACAAAAATGAGTGTAACTCTGTTGTGCAATTGTATTAATGTGTAAGAGAGGAAAAATATAATTCCTGAATCCCATAAAATGTTGACATGATGATGAAAAGATTAAAACCGTCTCTGGCTGTACTACCCTGAATGCACCCAGCCTTGTCTGAACTCAGCAGCGAAGCCAGGTCAGGCAGGGTTGGTGTTTGGATAGGAAACGGCCTAAGATTTCTACATCTGCTAGCATCTTTTGCTTCTTCCAACACTAGGTGGCAATCTTCTCACTGCATTTACTTATTCCCTCCCCCTGCATCCTTTAAAACAAAAAGCAAGAAAGAGCTTAAAAAAGAGTGCTTCCCCTTATTTTTTAAAATTGATTGCTGTTTAATAAATTATATTTGCTTTGAACTGTATGTAATGATCAGTGGGTCAGGGAAGCATCCAGTGCAGAGAGAGCACCCTGGAGTGGGGACATCCAAGCCCCTGCCCTAAGTGAACATGACAAGGTTGCAGGTCAAGCCCCCCAGGAATCCTGGGCCCAGCCTTGTTGGGGTTATGAGGACTCTGCCACACAGGAGAGTGAAAGGGGAGCCCTTGAGGTCAGGCAGGCCTCTGGGTAAAGGAAGTGGGAGCGAGGACTCATCATTTCGCTGGGGTAGGGTATAAGCCAGGAAAGTTCCCTACAATAGCGGGACCATTCCCCTGCTTACATCTAGGGTGCGAGTTGGCCAGACACTTGCCTTCTTTATTATATTCATTTTACAGATGGGAAACTAAGGCATAGTGATGTGCCTGACAGAAGAGGCATAATTCTCCTGTCTGTCTGCTGTCTATGGTGTGTATCTAAGCACCATGTACAACGTCCCTCCAAACTCCCACTAGGATTGTTGTGTCAACAAAACAAAGTTTATGAACGTAGGTTAAATTCAGGGTCCAAGTTCACCCTTCCCTCACTCCATCCCTGGGATTCACTCAAGCCACAGTCCAACTCCAGAGTTAATACATCAGGTATCCCCACCTTAGAGCTGTCAGGCCACAGCCCACTTTCTCAGCACTTCAGACCTAGGGGCCTTCTATCACCAAACTGTTTCAGTTTCATATGTACCCACTTGTCTTATTTTTTATTCCTCCCCTGACATAGTTTATTTAACCTCATGATCCTCATTTTCCTGCTGGGTTTTGTTCTTTACCAAATGGCTGGCTGGGGAAGTGAAAAGGAGAGACTCTTCTCCCCCCACCCCACCACTCCCCCAACTGAAGACTTCATTTCCCATTAATGAAGATTTTAAAAGACATCTCAGGGCTCATTAAGAATCTGGTGACAGCTTTACCTTCTTATGCAGAAACTTAACACCAGACCATTTCCCCGGTGGCCAAAGCCCGGATGGCTGCAATGTTAGTTCTGACTCCACTGGAGAGTTCTGGAAAGCATGATCATGCTGCAGCATAAATGGATGTCAAGAGGTTTACTTAGCTCTTTATCAGATCTTCATTTCAAAGGGCATTTCATAATATATTTGAAATGGTTATGCAGGGAGCTCAGTCTCTCTGCCGCCTCCCCAAGAACTGAATGCTAAGCTCTGCTACCATCACCTAGGTGATACCCAGGGACACTGCAGGAGCATGTCTCAGAAATGCACTGGGTGAGTGTAGGGTTGTTGAGAAGTGTCTGGTTGTTATTCTTCTAGTGAACTTTTTCCCATTTACATTGACCACTTATTTCCCTCTGAGTCTGGTGTGATGCCTTCCCTCTGCTGCACAAGAGGAACTGGTCTTTTTCTCTTTAGTAAGAATCAGTTAAAAAAAAAATCTCCCTATGAGAGTGCTAGCAGCAACACCCTGATCGCTGACCTTGCTGCAGCCTGTAAAAGGCTGCAGGCTCCGCTCGGGGCAGCGAAACGCTTTCTGCTGGGGAATTATGAGCACCCAGATGGTAACCACTGCCTTAAGGATGTAATTGGGAGGCTATAAGTAGACGGAACAGGAAGCAAGGGGGAAGCTCAGCTGGTGAGATGTGCTGAGCCTGTATGAAAAGCTCCTGGTACTAGATGCCTGTGCTATGTTGTGTGTGTATAGGTGCAGAGGAATAAAAGGTTCATGGGGTGAATGGCAAACAGCCTGGGTGAGCCTGTGAGGTGACAGAAACAGGCTAGAGCGGTTCTCATCCTGCGGCCTGCAGGCCACTTGCGGCCCAATCAGCACAGAGCTGCGGCCCATGTGACATCCTCAGGGCCATGTAGTATTGGATGTGGCCTGTGGCCCACAATGGTAAATAGGTTGAGAACCACTGGGGCTAGACAGTGTGGCACACTGAGTAGCTACCTGAAAGCGTGCCCTGCGATCCTCCCCCAAATGCTTTACCAAGAGCAAAGTCATTGTGTATCGTCCACTTTGGGGTGGTTTTTTTGCCAGGTTTCCATTAGGCCAAACTGATCAAACTGGTTGGTTGCCCTGATCACAAATCTAGTGAAGTTCAATATTGGTAATGTCCCTTTTTGTGGCATGACATTCACGAGAGTGCACTACATCCTAGGAACAGCCCTGCCGTTCTTATGGTGCAGGAATGACCTCAACAGACTCACTGGCTCTTGTGCTCCAGCGCCAGAGTGATTAATGATGACATGTTTGCCCCCTCAGGGCCTTTCAGGTTTTGTGCAGAGTCCACCTGTAACTGAGCATCCTAGTCAGGAAACGCCTTTCATCTTCTCCATAAATCACTTAGTTGCTCTGGGTCTCTGCCTCGCTGCTGTGTGATGCCTTTGGGGAGTTTTCAGAGGCCCCTGCCTGGATTGGGGGGGGGGGGGGAGGGTGCTTGTGTCATTTCGGACCCCTCTGCTAATCTAATAAAACTGTTAAGAAGCAAAGGCATGTAGCCCTTTTCATTAAAGCTAGCTTCAGTGGTGCTACACTACTGCCATTACATTTGGGGGGTGGGCAGGTAAGGTGTTCCTATATAAATTTACTCAGCTCTTCCGATTTAGAACTAGACAATCAGTGCAGCATGGCTAAAAACTAGCATCTAGGTGCAGACGTTTACTCTCCAGCTCTCATTCAGAGAATCTAAAGAGGGTGCAAATCTAGGTAACAGCATCACACAACCAGATTGCTGCCATGGTGGCTGCAGGGGACAGCTGCAATTCTAGGGAAGCAAGTAACATCTTCAGAGACTGTTCCAGGCAGAGAATCTGGAAGACTGAAATCCACGAGTAGGAAAAATTAATAAAATTCAGCTGGAATTACTTGATTCATATACATTCTCTTGGCTAGGCAGCTGGAGAGCTGTCATCACTAATTCTGACTGTGCACAGTTCTTATTCTCTTTGTTACCCCATCTCCCCAACCTCACCCCAGCCTGCTTTGTCTTAGCCACTTATTATTTCTTACCTTCTAGAGCGTAAGTTCTTTGGGGACAAGAGCCGTAACTTACTGTTTGTGCAGCGCCTAGCCCAATGGGGCTCAACCTGTTGCCTTTATGCGCTACCACAATATGAATAATACTAGTTACTAATACACCTTTTTGGGTGGTTATCTTGGCAGAGAAAACTCCCTTGCAAAACTTCAAGAGATAACACTAAAAATATACCTGCTGACATTTGGAAAAGGATATAAATGCCACAAAAGACCATTTTAGATCTCAGTAAGTAATAAGTGGGCCCTCGAGTGTTGTCCTGTAGTGAGGAGGTGAAAAGCAGGAATTGCATCCTACTTAATTTTCAAGGCTAAATGTGCTTTGAGCTTGTTACACAATTCAGTGAGCTGTTCATACCTACATGTTGTTTGATATGCCTTTTTTTTTTTTTTTAGCTTATCTGTCTTTCTGTTCTTTGCAATAGGAATTGAGAGCGAAATTCTCCCCTGTACAGCAGGCCAGAACAATGCCTAGGCACCACTTAAACAGGGTTTAAGTGGGACTTAAGTACATAGGCATGGGGTTGACCCTTTGTAGATGGGGAATCAGAAGTTGTACGTGCTTCAGCTTGCTTCTTTTTCTTCATTCCTCTGTAAAAGATCCAAAGGTTTAACAGATGCGTGCCTGGTTTTAAATCCGTCTCCGAGGATTATAGGAGTCTACTTGTCTGTACTTTGTAGCCTCCTACTTCAGAGATCCACAGAACTCATTCCCTTCTTTTTGCACATTGTAGTGACTTTCCCCTTGCCATTGCTGATTTTGTTCCCTGCCTGGTGAGAACCCTGGTGCCTTGGGAAACAAGGGTGTGAGATGCACTATTAGGCCTTTCCTAGTCCCTTTTTTGGAAAGGCCTTTTTACACGTGAAGGTTCAGAATCCAGATTTACTGCTGAATGTTACACTCCTGCCCCATCCCAGGCTAGGATCACATTGCAGGGTGGGGGGCATAGGGAACATCCAATGATTCATTTATTAAAAACAGCCCTAGACCATAACTCCAGTTGTAGGGGGGCTGAGCTGGGAGGGCAGGGGTGAGTTCTTGACAAGTCAGCCAGGGGGGCTGTTTCAGATTTTGGCAGTGGAGGGCAATTTTAACCATGATTCCAGGGGCTACTTAGGCACTTGAAACTGTAGGTTTTTTGGCAGATAATTTAGCAATTAGCTGACACGAGCACTGTATCTAATTCCTATGTAAAAAAGAAAATGAAATAAATATTAGGCCCACTCAGCTGTAATACTAACATGTTCTGACATCTTAAGGGCAAGTCACTTAAGGGACACTGGTTAGATTTAAAATGTTTAATGTTTATTCTTACTTTCTTACTAACTCTGCAGAGAGGGAAACCCCATCAGGACGCCTGGATTCTATCTCAGCTCCAGGAGGCAAGTGGGATGTAGGGGGTTATAGCGGGGGGGAAGAGGGGAGCAGAAACATCTGGGTTCTATAAAAGACCATCAGAATGGTCTTACTGTGTAAGACCAATGGTCCACCTAGCCCAGTGTCCTGTCTTCCAACAGGTTTCAGAGTAACAGCCGTGTTAGTCTGTCTTTGCAAAAAGAAAAGGAGTACTTGTGGCACCTTAGAGACTAACCAATTTATTTGAGCATGAGCTTCCAACAGTGGCCAACACCAGGTGCTTCAGAGGCAATGAACAGAACAGGGCAATGGTAGAGTGATTCATCCCATCGCCCACTCCCAGCATCTGGCAAACATAGGCTGGGGACACACAGAATACGGTGCTGGCTCCCTGCCCACCCTGGCAAATAGCCATTGACGGACCTATCCTCCAGGTACTTTACTGGAACCCTGTTATAGTTTTACCCTTCACAACATCCCCTGGCAAAAAGAGTTCCACGGGTTGACTGTGAAGAAATACTTCCTTTTGTTTGTTTGAAATCTGCTGCCTATCAATTTCACTGGGTGACCCCCTAGTTCTTGTGTTACGTGAAGGAGTACATAACATTTCCTTATCCAGTTTTTCACACCATTCATGATTTTATAGACCTCTATCCTATTCCCCCCAACCACCTCTTTTCCAACCTGAAAATTTCCAGCCTTTTTTTTAAATCTCTCCTCAGCGGGAAGCTGTTCCCTACCCCGTATCATTTCTGCGGCCGGTCTGGGTACCTTTTCCGACTCCAATATACCCTTTTTCGACAGGGTGACCAAATCTGCAGGCAGCGCTCAATGCCTGGGCGTACCAGGGGTTTACAGAGCGAGCCTAGGGCAGTTCGTTTCGTTAGGGATCCCCTTCGGCAGGGTTCCCAACAGGCCGCTCGCTCTTTTGACGACCCGCGGCGACTCCCCACTGCGCCTTCTCCACCAGCAGCCGCTGACGTAGCCGCCCCCCCGCCGCCATTTTTTGGTCTGGGGAGGTGGGATCCTGTTTTGCGAGGCGCTTTCCGGCGCGTTTATCAGCGTCGCCGCTGACTGGCCAGTCTCTCCACAAGGCCGCCGGGTCTTCGTGCGGGCACGGACGGGCGCGGCCGCTCCTCTGGACGCCGCCATCCCGCTGCCCAGGCTCCCCGAGGCGGGCGCTCCCCGGGTGGCTCCCGGCCCTGGCCTGAACGGTCCCGAGCGGTTTTGCATCGGCTGCGAACGTCGCCAGCTGCCGGCTCGCCCCTTCCCCCGGCTCGCTTGTGAAGCGCCGGTCCCGCCCGGGGGACAGAGCCACGCTGTGGGCCTCCAGGGGGCGCCGCCCCGCGCCCCTCCAGCCGGCGAAAAGCCGCCGTTCAGCGGCGTCCCAACCCCTCCAGGGGGCCCGGGCCACGCCCACTTCCACGCGCCCACCCCGTGCACGCGTGGGCTCTTCCTATTGGTCTAGGTGCTCTGACGCTAGGGCCCTCTGGTGCGCTGATTGGCCGCCTGTTACAGCCACGTGGCCCTCTCTCCTCCCGCCACAACAACCACCACCCCTGCCAGAAGAGGGGCAGGACTCGTGCGCTCCCACTGGCTCCGGGCCGCCTCACTCTCTGCTCTGTCCCACCCCCACAGAGCTGCGCTTCCCAGTGATTGGTTTGTCGCCGCTGACCGCTCTATTCCCCTCCAGTCAGGGCGAGTTTCTTCCGGGTTGGGGAGGCGGGTGGCAGGCGGTGGTTGGCTGGTGAGCGCTGTCTGTCATTTCCCCCTGGCGCAGCGATTGGCGAGCGGAGGCTTGGGGGTGGGGCTGAGCCTGCCTCAGTCGCTGCGGCCGTATGGCTGCGTTAAAGGGGCCGTAGCGCCGTTTGCCGCCGCCCCGGACCCGCCGCTGCAGGCTGGTGCCGGCTCCCCGGCGGCGCCATGGCCTATCAGGGCTTCGCGCAGGAGTACCTGGGGATCCCGGCCGTGACGCGGGCCTACACCACCGCCTGCGTCCTCACCACCGCCGCCGTGGTAAGGGGGCGGCCGGGGCCAGGGGGCCGCGAGCGGCCTCCCGCCGGCCGGGATCTGCGGGAGCTCGCTGCGGCCCGGCCCAGCTGCCCTCCCCGCGGGGGGCATAAAGCCGCAGTCAGCCGCCCGCCCGCCCACGTGCGCGCTGCCGTGTGGACGCGGGCTCTGACACGTTTCAGCCCCCGCCCCTCCGGGCCCGGCCGTGCCGGGCGGGTGCCCTGGGACTGGCGCCTGTGGGCGGCCAAGTGGGCAATCGGGGTGTGAACGCTCCCGCCGCCAGCCCGGGGGTTACCAGCTCTCCCCAGCCGGCCCCGGGTCGGACCCCTCGGAGGCTCCTTTCGAGTGGACGTTGCTGGGTGTTCTCTGTCCTGCTCACCGGGAGGGGATTTGGGCTGAGGCTGGTCCCTGGGCTGTGTCCTGTACCCTGTGCTCTGCTCCTCAGTGCTAGGGAGGGAGGCAGACGCTGTGCCCGGGACGCCTACCTGCTGGACATTTGGTCTGTGCGTTTGCCTGCTCCTCCTTTCCTGTCTGTGGCAGGGAATGGGATAGTTCAAAAAAGAGCAACAAGATTTTCAATATTCTTCTAGCGCTTATTCCCTAGTTCGAGGCTAAATTCTGCGAATAGTGGAATTGGTGGGCTTGCATTCTGGCTCTCAGCATTTGCATAATTTGCTCTAATTTTCTATTAGCACACACTCTCTTTCTGTCCCACCATCAGCTGGCAGTGAAATCAGTTTGTGACCCGGCCTGAGACAGGGTGCAATATCTAATGCTCTCTGAGGCCAGACTCTGTTAGGAGTAAGATGCTTCAGTAGTCCTGCGTGCAGCTCACCATGTCTTCCCTGAACCATCCTTGCAAATCACCACCTCTTCCCTTGCTGGGTAGGGGTTGGAATGAACAGTATTGTCAGAGGTTGCATTTAATGTCCTTCATGGGATGGCAGGTAGGATGGGTTTGGGAGGGCTGATGTTTTTGCCCGCTCACACACTACAGGTTAGACAAATACCTCTAAGGGCTGGTCTAGATAATACTTAATCCTGTTATGAGTGCAGGGAACTGGACTAGATGACCTCACAAGGTGCCTTCCAGTTCTCCGATTCTATACACAGACACAGTGTTCACCCAAAATCAGAAAACCAAATGGTATCTGCTTGAATAAAGAGCATCAGAGGATGATAAAAAGGGGCTCAGAGAAGCAATAGATACAAGTCGAGCAGCGTGCACGGCAAAAAACCAAAAGAGAATGACTGCTCCATTTATGCAGCAAGTGGCTCATTCCCCACTGAAAACACTTCATACATTTCCACTCCCCCAGTGACAGGGTTCTTTGTGTCTCCAGCAAACTCCACCTTTGTCTCCAAATTGCTCGGACTAAGATCCTTCCACTGAAACAGATTCTGACCATTCCACCTGCATTTGTCTGCTGATCCTTTCCCTTGTTCCTCTGCTGCTTTGTGTCTGTCCTGGCCCCATTCCTCTTTCCCTCAAGCTTCCCGCTTCCAACCTTGCCTGATGTTGTATGCCAACTTCCTTCCCTTCTACCCTCCCAAAAATAAAAAACTACCTTGGTTTGTCAACCATCATACTATTACATAACAACCCTGAGTAGCTGTGCGACCTAATCGCTGTATCCTTTGTCCTCTCCATCCCTCTCTGCATCACTTAATGCTCTCGCTCATGGCATCATGTGTAAAATTAAGTGGCAGGTTTCTTGGTACAAAGTCTGGCATACTCTGGGTGCTGTATAAACAACACTAAGGGCAGCATGACCTGCTTCTCATGTCTCACTCCAAGGTTAAATGGTTGCTCTCTTGGTTTCTTGCAGCAATTAGAATTCATCACCCCTTTCCAGCTGTATTTCAACCCAGATCTGATTTTCAGAAAGTTCCAGGTGAGATTCTTTTCTTATAAGGGGTCAATTTTCCACTGAGTCCTTCATTCTTTTCCTAGCCTGATAATCCAGAGATTTCATGAGCTGGAGCCAGCAGGCCAGCCCAATTTCCCTATTTCCTTATCACCAGGAGCCCTACTAGCCTGGAGGAGCTTCTTTATTCCAGATACTCTCTTGTGCTCTGTCTGGTGGTGAAAGTGGCCGCTGGGCCTTGTGGGACTTTTTCCCACTAGCAGAAGTTTGGAGTTGTGGCTATAGTCAGACAGTAGTGTTTTCCCCACCCTTCTCTGCCCCACGCCACAGTGGGTTCTTTAGGTCCCTTTCCTGTTTTACTCAGATCCTACTAAGACTGTCAATCCAGTCCCCTTTCAAGAAGAAGGTTGGGTGAGATTTATGACCATCTAGTCTCTTGAGGATGGATGGGGGAAGCTCTTCTTTAGGAAGGAGTCTTGCCTTGGGTGGTGGGATCATAAATTGTCTCTTCCCTTGGGGAAGGTGTGGAAATATCACTCACCAAGGAGGAAAGACTGTCTGGCTCTGAGAGGGTAGATGGAATCCATAGGAGGTGGGTAAGACAAGCATCTAGTTTTGTGGGGCTGATTACTGAACAGGGTAAATGGCTGTATGGAAGCACATAGGTGCGGGGGACCTTCCAAACTGGGGAAGAGATATGGCTGTCCATCTCGTTCTTTTCCTGTCTCTTCTCTTACAGATTTGGAGGCTGATCACGAACTTCCTCTTTTTTGGGCCCTTGGGATTCAGTTTCTTTTTCAACATGATATTTTTGTATCCTTTGGTCTCAGCAGCACTTTCTGCTCCCTTTTCATTTTAAATGTGACTCTCCACTCGCCCACCTTCCCGATCTAGTTGGCTTGTATCATCAGCGGGGCGGGGCTGGGCTGTTGAGTTCCCCTTCCTCAAAAGTCAATTTCCAGACAGGGTCGCTCCAGAGCCTGTTGGTGCCTTGGGATGGGAGATGGCCAAGCTCACTGCTGAAGAGATCCAGCTAGCCCATCACTCATTCAATCTGCCATCCAAAGTACCTGTCAGGCTGGGGCAACCCCCCTTGAGGAATGCCTAGTGTGATATCAGTGAGGCAGGCAATGTTAGCTGCCACCAGAGACTACAGAGCCATACCAGCTCCTGGAACTGTGCTGTCCATGGCCAGTGCAGTGTGGTTTCTGCAGCCACGCTGGGCAGAGGTGACTCACTCTTTCCCTGAGTCTGGTAACACAAGACAAAAGATGAATCTCACTGCTCTGGCTCAGGGACTTGGGCAGCTGGCTGGCAGCTTCCTCTCATGAAACCTCTTGTGGTAGCTTGTTGGCAAACCCCTGTGGTTCAGCCAGTGATGCAGGGCAGCCAGCTGTTAAGTTTCCTATACTGCAAACCCTCTCGTTTCCTGCTCTCAGGTACAGATATTGCCGAATGCTAGAGGAAGGCTCCTTTCGGGGACGGACTGCAGACTTTGTCTTCATGTTTCTCTTCGGGGGATTTCTCATGACAGTATCCTTTGTTTGTTTGAGTAGGTCAAGGCCCTCTGGGCTGCTGTCCTATGACACTTTGTGAATAGGCTGCTAGTCCACTGACTCCTTGTACCAAGGACCTTCTTAAGGTCTTCTGTATGCCTCTCTACATTCTGGTTGGCTTTCCCATAAAGTAGGACAGGTGGCTGCCTAGAGTGGCAAAACTTGGACTGCAGGACGTGAGGCTCATGTTTCCCAAGGCAGACAAATTCTGGAGCCACCAGGCTGACAGATGCAGTCTCTGCTCCTGCTTTTCTCACGTACAGCAGCCTCTGTCTGTGCAGGCTCTCAAATGGTGGACTGGCAACTCCACAGGCTAATTCCTTTTGTTGTACACGTCTGTTCGTACTCCCCAGGCCCTGAAAGGACTCGTCTAAGATTTATGCTCCAGCTACAAAAAGTTAATTTTTGTTTCTTCCACTGATCACAGGAGCTCTGATGTATCTGGAGGGGTCACATATAATTTGGACAGGGGGGCAGGATGTTGTGTAATCAGGGATGCAGGAAGCTGTCCGATCAGTAGGCTTCACTGGAAATGGAGTCATATAGCTCTTACCAGATTAAGTAAAAACCTTAAGTAACGTTACTGAGCTATGAGGTTCCTGTTCCCATATCTCTACACTGATCCATGCTGTCATCTCGGGGGGGGAGGGGGGAGAGTTACTGCCCAATAACAGTTCACACTGGAGTGTCTAAGTGATTGGAATATGGGTAATTTAGAGAAAATAGCAGCAATTAAAACTTTTAGCTCCAAGCTTCCAGAGTGCGTGGGACTGACGAAGGAGCTGCCTGCATGTAGCTGAAGGCAGCTTGGCCCTGAATCTTTAGTAGACTGCGTACCGTAAGTCTCTGCACCGTGATGGTATAGCTCATGGGCATGACCAGGGCTACTTCTGATTTTTGTACCTAGTGTGAACATTGTTTTAAGCTTTGGAACCATTTTAAAGTAAGAAAAACATGTCTGGGAAGGACAAAAAACTCCTTCTGCAGAGAAGCCTGCTGCCATCTGTTGCAAGGTGCACTCAGAGAAGGGTGTTAAACGTGTATCTAGATGGAAATGAGCTGTATCAAAAGATGCACTTTCCCTAAAGCTGTGTGTATTTTCATATGCAAATGCTGAGCAGACTCCGACATCCAGGTGCAGTGTCTGTAAGTGCTTCGCTAGGCAAATGCCAATGCATCTGTGGTGTCCACACTCTTGACCTGCCAAGACTGAGTCAGAGCCCCTGAGCACAGCAGGGGAAATGATTGGGAAGCCCAGAGTCTCACCTCTGCAAACCTGCAGCTAGGCTTTAGGGCCATTGGCATGTTAGAAACAAACCACCCATCTCCCTTCCAGGGAAAGGATTCTAATTGAGAAGAGGGTATGGTTTATCTTGGACAGAACTCTCTTGCAGAGGACAAGTGTGAGCGGCTTGGATGCAGATAAATGTCAGGTCCACCTCTTGTGCTCAAAACATGAAACTTAACTTGAAGAAGTGGCCTGGCTGGCTCCTAAGCATTGTAATGGGATACAGAATCTCTCTCCCTCTAGGGCAGCCATTCAGACCTAGCCCAGGGTAGTAGTTATAATCCTCAGAGCTCTGAAGATGAGTTTCCTCTCAGTCCACATCCCACTCGACCAGTGTCCATGAAATGAAAACTACTGTGTCGCACTAACTGGCATCCTCAGCAAAGAGCAAGGAAGGGCTTCCCATGGATACTGACCTACCTACCTACCCCTCACAGCCTTGGAAGGCAGCTTGGTGTTGAGGGGAGGGCATGGTACAGGGAGCTGGTGGAGATGGCTTCTATTTTGGGATCTGGCACTGACTCACTGGGACCTAGGCAAGCTGACCTCTCTCTGCTAGCTTCCCCATTGGGGGAAAGCAGGATCATTCTACTTACAAAGAGCTTGGAGCTCTTTTGTTGAAGTACTGAATCATGGCGATATTAAAACCACTCCCTTCAGAGCAATGGTGAGGGGCTAATGAACAGCCCCTGCTGCTGCCTCTAAGGGTTTTATAGAGGGCTTGGGGCTCCCTGCTGTCAGTCAGGCTGCTTCCACTAGCACTAAGTTCATGCTCTGTAGATTTACAGGAGAGAATTAACAAAATAGGGTTCTCCTGTGAGCTGAGCAAGTTGGACACTTACCATAGTGGCAATAACCATCAGTTTGGATATTGCTCCTGAAGAGCCAGGCGGTTTTCCAAGGGAATAACCGCTGTTTGTGCTATGCCTGCCCTGGGGTGGAACATGCTCTTTCTCTGCAGAACGGCACGCTGACTAATTCCTGTTGCAGCCACTGTTACGGAGGGTTGGGTGCAAGGCGGGGTGAGTATGGGGGCTGTCTCCATGCACAGGAGAGGGGTGAACTTCTGCAGGATAAAGCTGGTGACTTGTCCGCTCATTTTGCTGTCCAAGTTAGCTGCATCCAGACCGGCCCTGCTCACAGATTCATATGGGGCCTGGGTCTAAGGAGACCTGTCGTGTCCAATCTTCCATCTTGCACAGAGGTTTTCGGCAAAACACTACTAACACCCCTGGAAGCTTAATATCTAGTGATGAAGCCTCAATTATTGCACCAGGCAGTTTCATGTCTCTTCCAGGCTATGGAACACTTCTCTAAGTTCATTAAAGAAAAACTATGTCCAGTGTAGGAATATTGTCCTCTGCTGCAGGGGAGGCCAGTGTCCTGGAAAAGTGGAGGGGGGGAGGGGTGCTGCAGAAGTGAGGGTGCACAGCCCTTTCTTGCCACAAGCTCACCCCAGGCAGCACAGAGTAGCTGAGGTGTAAATGACACTGATCCAGTGCAGGTTTTGCTACCTGGGGAAGGTGAGGACACAGCACTGGGCAGAGGGATTGGTGTGCCCCAGACCTCATGGAAGGAGTTGCGAGTTGCATGGGCTCTCTCTCACTTATGTAGCGGACTCCAGTACACTGAAATCCTAGGCAGCTGCCCAAGTATCTAACTAATGTGTCAGAACTTCAGGCATTTGTCAGGGGCTTATGAGATTGTCCCATCTTCTGTCCTGCTGCTCTGGGCTGTAGCATAAGCAGAATGTGCTGTTCTCCTTGACTCTGTAGCTCTCAGCTCTTCGGCCTCTTTGCAAGCCTCTTCTTCCTGGGCCAGGCTTTCACCATCATGCTGGTGTACGTGTGGAGCCGCAGGAACCCTTACATCCGCATGAACTTCTTTGGGCTTCTTAACTTCCAGGCCCCCTTCCTGCCCTGGGTTCTGATGGGATTCTCTCTGCTGCTGGGCAATTCTATCATCATTGATTTGTTGGGTAAGAGGACACGGAGCACCCTTTGGAAGGGTGGTGTCTGGGCATGTACAGCTCTCCCAACTGTGAGTCCAGCGGTTTACATCACATGGCCTGGGTTCACTCTTGGTGGCATGCCCTTTCTCAGAGGAGAACAGCTGGCCTAGTCTGATTGATTGATTGCCACAGACACCCAAGTTCAGTCTCACTGTTGAACTAAGTGCACTTTGTATAGCACCTGTGTATTGTGCCCAGGAGGCACCAACGACTAGCTTGGGATGGTGCCACCTATGAATCCACAGCAGAGCTGGCTCTTCAGGAATGGGGATGGGAAGAAAATGTGCTCTAAGCTGACACTCATGCCCCACTCCTTCTGCCCTCCCAGTTCTGTTTTGTTGTCCATACCCCAAGAGTTCTCTGCAGCCATGCTTTACTTTGGAGCATAAAGCACGAGTACATTCAAAGCCAAGCCTTTGCTAAAGGCGACACCCCCCCCCCACCCTCCTCACACACAGAGTGGTGACTCACACAGGGCTCTCCCAGCTGGGTATGTAGAGGCAATGCAGCTGTCTCCTGGGACAGCTGCTTACAGGTAGCTCTTCTCCTGTCTCAGAACTTCAGCGAGCAGCTAGTTAGCTGCCCTCCACCCCCAGGGAAGAGGCATGTCTGAGGGTAACACTTCTGCCTTCATCTTCTCTACAGGAATTGCAGTGGGTCATATTTATTATTTCCTTGAAGATGTTTTTCCCAACCAGCCTGGAGGGAAGAAGTTGCTGCTCACTCCAGACTTCCTGTAAGTGAAATTCTAGTAATTTTTCCTGGATCCAATGTATCATCTACACCTCCAAGGGTTTTTTTCCAAAGCAAAATAGCTAACCTGCCTCAGTGCTGGGAGACAACCTCAGCCTCACGCGGGCTGGTCATGTCTCCGAGCAGGTTACTAACCAGGCAGTGCAAATGCTGACAGCTGTCCACATGCAACCCTGTCTGTTGTGGAAGGCGCCACATGCCTCAGACTGCTGTCCTAACTGGCAATCTGTACGTGCTCTGCTCCGGCTTGAATGCTTTGACTCAGGCCCCCTTGTTACTGGGAGTCAGGCTTCCCATGGAAGGAAGTGGCCCTTGTTGGACACTTGAGCAATAAGATATTATGGCACAAGGGCAGCTCCAGGCTTGATAACTGAAGTACAGCGTATGGGTAACTGGATCAAGTCGTTGGAGGGTAGACAGGAATGCATAGGCTTTTTCCCTGACTCAACTGAGAACTGTGGAAACCCCCCTGGTGCAATACATGTAGCTGTCCCTGAGAGTAGATTTGGTTCCTAGAAGGGATGGGGTGGCTTTCATCCCTCACACCTAATTCTTACTGTTCACTTCTTTTGGGGATGGGCCTGTTCCCTGCCAGGAAGCTGGTATTTGACACTCCTGAAGAAGATCCAAACTACAACCCCCTTCCTGATGATCAGCCAGCTGCTGACCAAGACCAGAACCAGCCGCCGCCTCAATAGTGGGGGAGAACCTGCTCTTCCCCCACGTGACCGAACTCTTCTCCTTCCTGCTGGACTGATACTGTGCCCTGGGTAGGGGGAAAGCTTTGCCATGGACAGATGCTGTCTGAAGAACAGCTCCAGTCACTAATTTTAGTCTGTATCACTGTTCCTTGGGGATAACTTATTTCCCAAGTTTTTCCTTGGAGTGTCATTTACAAACTGAATGGAATTATGTAGATGTATGTGTACAGAAGTGGTGTAGGGAGGGGGTAGAGGCTAGCCCCTGGCTACAGTAAATCCCACAGCAGCCTGGGCCTCAAATGATCATCCTAGTCTAGTTCTGCTACAGCCATGCTGCGTGCCAAGTCACCTTTCTCCTTGGTATGCCCCTGGTACTCCCTCCTTCCCAAAGGCTCCAGTAGTTGCTTTGTGCCATTGAAGTGCTTGATGCTCTAGGTATTACTCAGATGTAGCAATGCAGCAAACCCTAGGACTGGAAAATCACAGCAGGGAATGGTTCATTGCCTTGGTTCTGCTCCTCTTTCCCCTTCCATTCTCCCAGCTTCTTTACATTAAAGTTTATATTTTTCAAAGGCTGAGCTATGCCTGGTAGGGCAAGAGGCACCCAGGGCTGTTATGCAGAACGGTTATTACTTACACCTAGGAATGAAGCCCTTGCTGAGTGTCAGGGCCTAAGTTATTTCAAATTCAGCTCAAACAAAGGGAAGATGTAGACTAGTGCACTTGCCCAGCTCCAGGAGAGCCCACCACAAGGACAGATGGGAGCTTGAGTGCTGCAGGGAAAGGAAACAAGCAATGCAGGTGCCAGACAGGCTGAAGGAGATGCAGAATATTGAAAGACAGCAGCAAAGCCCTCTTAATGTAAAATACTTGAACAGCTGCTCAGAGCTGAAAGTTTTCCAGTCTCCTCTAATCATGGTACAGTGGCTCATGTTAAATTACTGAATTTAATAGTGACAAGGTTTGCCCCTGTACAGCCCAGCAATAACTTTTAGGCCTTATCTACAGCCACCAAGTTGCACTGGTTTAAAAGCCCACTGTATTATACCCATGCAAGTGCCTGTGAATTACATCTGAAAGCTGAACAGTTTTGGATCCACACCAAGTTGAACCACTTAAAGCTGAATAGTGTGTGTGTCTGGACCAGGCCTAAGTATTTCAAAATATAAAGTTTGCATTATGCAGCCACCTTTGTGGGGCTGGCTTGTGTCATAGTGCTTTGCAAGCTTTGCAACCAGAGCCACTAGACAAACAGTAACGAGTATCAAGTTAGCAGAAGCAAAATGGTGCAGGAGCCTTAAGGCTCAGGAAGCTCAGCCCTTCACTTAATTCTCTGCAGTTTATGTCAAGTGCTGCTCCCCGAGGAGAGGCTGAAGCCTCCTTACCACAAAGTAGGCATAGTCTTAGTACCCACCAAATGAAAAATCCATTGTAATCAAGCTCCATTCAAAGGGAGGGGAGACAGGGAGATTTACTCATCATTTACATTCTAAGCTTAGCTGTGTATAAATGCAGGTTTTGGCTGTGGGACTCCCCCCATGTTGGAATAACCTGTTGATGAAAGGTAAGAGGCAAAGACTAGCAGTTGATCAGTGTAAGGGTTAAGGCTGCAGTGATAAAGCTGCTGAGTTTGCAAGTTCATGGCTTCTGCAAACTCTGAATTTTTATTCTTCCCTCCTCCCAGACTCAGCTGTTTGAAAGCAAACAGGTTTCTATGAACTGGGGTTGCCAATGTGCAAGACAAAGCACGATAATTCTCATGCTAAAAGGAGATTTCTGACAAAGCTAGAAGCGTGGGTTGATTACGCTGGAATAGGTTTTACAGCCTCCTTTAAGCACACCAGTGTCAGATTGTCAATGTAATCTGTGCTGCTTGCAACATTGTCTCTTGGTTTCCCAGGAGGAGTAGGAGTGCAAGCTCGAGCAAAACAGCCAACAAGCCAGCAGCTTGGCTTTGATTCTATTTAAAAAAATAAAATAAAAAGCTGACCATGTGTATCTTGTTTAAAACAGCCAAATTAAACTCCTCCTGGGAAAGGGCAGGTCTCTGCATTCTCACCAGCTTTACAGAATCCTGGCCCCAAAGTGTTAATGGCACGTGCAAATACAGCTTTATTCCTGGTGAGAACTTAGTTAATTCATTAGCTGCAAGGGAGGGACTGACTGCACAGGATCATGCACAGTGGCGGCTTTTTACTGAAGGAAAGATGCAATTTCAGCAGAGAGTCTGTAGTCTTACCACCAGTTCTGGGACTTGAGGTATTCTCCCCAACTTTGGCTTCCAACCAACACGCTCTGACACTAGACAGAGATGAACTTCAAAGCCTACCTGAAGCCATGGACTATACCATGCTCACCAAGCTAACCAGCCATGGTCCATTCACTGAGACATAATTACAGACACAAAGCTAGTTCTGATCACCCTGAGTGCACTAAACAAACAGCTCCTTCATGATCCAGACAGCGTCAGCATTCACTCTGTGTAGTTCTCATGATCTTCACCATTCCCACCTCAGTGAGTCACAAAGCCCAGTCCTCTGGTAAAAGACAAGGCCTGGGCAGGATTCCCTTTGAAGCTTATTAGATCTATTCCAAATGAGCAGCTAGAGGACAGGACTCCCTACCAGCTGTGAACATCCAGCTCTTGTTGACCTGGGGAGAAAAGAAGGGCTGGAAACAACCCATGAAGCTCCAACAACTCCAGCGTTAGGCCATCGGAAGGCTCAATTGTCAGGAGCCCAAACAATGGGAGCTAGACTCCCATGCATATAAGTTACTGATTCAAACCAACCATTATGCATTCCTTTTATTTTAAAAGTTGTCTTAACAGTGCAACTTGCACGTATACCAAAAAAAAAAAAAAAAAAATCTTTACTCAGTCCACACACAGGTACATGAGGGCTCTGACAGCTGCCACAGGTCTCGGATGGATAACGTGCTAATGCAACGTTCTAGGCCCATGGCATTAAGGTGGGGGCAGGGGTGGGAGTCAGCAGTACCCTGAACTGCTTGGCAAGTGGAATGTATGTCCTCGTTCTGGGCCAAAAAGATTCAAGACAAACCCCTGCCAATCTCCTAGGTCCTTTTGGGGGAGAGGAGTGGAGACAGAGTCCGTAGGATGAACACCACTGTCATATCGGGGAGGGTTACCAGGCTGGAGCAGTGTTGGCCAAACGTCTCATGCGCCTGTAGGAAGTGAGGGAGAAAAAGGCACAGTAAGTGATTGGGAAATTATGCTTTAGTAGATCTGCCTGCAATGGCAGCACACAGCCCTCCCAGATGCTAAAGGGCAAGTTACTGCACAGTCATAGGGGCTGCTAGACAAACTTACTTGCTAGTTAACACCCTAGCCTGGTTGTACTAATGACTTGAACCACATTGTTATCTGCCCAGCTCCTGAAGAGTGTATGGCATTTCTGCCATTGCTGAGAAACCTGGCTACTCATTTCCATGTGTTCTTTCAGCCTGAATTGTGTTTCAACATCCATCAGCCATTGACAGTTCAGCTTTACTGCAAGAGCTTACAGCTCCCGAGTATCAGAATGTCACAGTCTTATCAAATTGAGTATTAAATAACTGGGAGACGGTTTGTTTATCAGATACCAATGGCAGGGACTCCATAGTTTTGAGCAATCCATGGCTGTTGCTTGAACCACTAGAATCTCTCAGTTTTATTATCTACAGTATCTTGGGGAGATAAACCAGGCAGATTTCACTTCACATCCATACAGGTTTGAACAGCTTAAGCTGACCCCGCAGTGCTGCTTTGTAGGTCTCCCCCTACAGGGGTAAAAGCTGCTCTTGTAATCACAACAGTGTTCCTACCTGTGCCAGCCAATAGGCAGAAGTGCAGTTAACCAGGCTGGGGTTTGGAACGTCACTCCTACTTCAAACAGTGCGTCTCCACACATAAAAGGGAAGCTTTGTCAGGATGCTAGGCAGCATGTGGCATTTAGTCTTAAGACTCTTCGAGACCCCAGATATTACTGCACTAGAGAGGAGCGAGCTTTGAGCAGGAGATGGTCAAAATGAAAATGTTAAGACACTTGCAGAGTGATGTGATAACAGTTTAATATCCTGAAGCAAAAGGAGAGAGAAATCCTCTTTCTGGTGTATTGATCTGAAATCCTGCCAGCTGGCTCTCAGCAGAGAAAAATAAAACATCAAAGCTTTTAAAAATTCTATCCTAGAGAGGGGCCAGAATGAAAACTGTATGAACGGGCAGCACCTTGTGTTTCTGTCTTGGTCTCGGATCTTCTTCTCCATCTCCGCGTCCGTCAGGGTTTCGAGCAGAGGGCACCACTGGTCAGCATCACCTGTGTTGCGAATGGCGATCTCTACAGTTGGCAGAGGGTTCTCACTAAAGCACCAGGTCAAGACAAAAAACAAAATTCAGCCAAATCTGAATTGCAACAGCCAAGACACACAGACCTTTTGCTCCCCTTGGGCACTGCCCCAGAGCTGAGATGGGAGGGGTACTCAATGGTTCTCCACTCTGGCTGGGTACTCATTCTTACAGCTGCTTGGTACAGTCTGGTTCCTGCCCAGTAGACAGATAAGCTATAGTTCCTGGAGCCTGGAATTGCCATGAATCTAACTATTTCAAAGCCATCGTCTCTTGTATGCATCAGTGTAAGGGGATTCATCAAAGCAAACACTGAACAAGTCCTCCTTATTTTAGAAAGTTTTGGCCGTCAGGAGGCATATGACCAATATTAATAACAACATGAAGACTGCAGTTTAAAGAGCCATGCAGGTTTTGAATGCCAACCACAGTCTCAGTAGATTTCCCCTCTCTGAAGGCTCACTATGTAACTGGCTAATGGACATACGACATTCAGGCTGAGTGATCACAGACTAAGGAAAAGATCATACCAGTTTATGAATGCTGAAAGCTTTGTCATATCCAAGGGGACATTCATGAACTGGGAGAGTACCCTGCCTGCTCAGAAATGTGGCTTCCTGAGGTTCCTGCCAGCATTTCTGAGGCCATGTCTACACTTACCAGGGATCAAGGCTGCTGTGATCAATGCATCAGGGGTCGATTTAGTGGGTCTAGTGAAGACCCACTGAATTAACTGCAGAGTGCTCTCTGGTCGACTCCGGTAGCCCACCGGAACAAGAAGAGTAAGGTAAGTTGACCAGAGAACGTCTCCGGTCGACACAACACAGTGTAGACACCGCAGTAAGTTGACCTAAGTTATAGCGTAACTCAGGTCAAGTTAGTCCCATAGTGTAGACAAGGCCTCAGGCTATGCAAACTGCAAGTGGGGTACTGTAATTCTGAGTTGCCTAGTACAAATGCTCTTTCTTCACAGCCTTTGGCAACTCCTTAGGTTCATAAGACCTGGTGACAATAAACTCTCCCAATCTTCCACTGAAGAGCAACACATTATTACAATTGAATCTAGAGACCCTAGTCATGGATTGGGTTCCGTTGCACTAGGTATTCTACAAATGTACTGAATAAATGACAGTCCCTGACCCAAAGAGCTTAGTCTGCTAGTGCAAGTTAAACTAGTCTGCTATGAGCAGCTACACCATCACATGCTTACAAAGGGGTCTTCACTTCACTATCCCTTTAAGAATTAACTGGTACGGCCCCTTGTGCTTATGTGAGTGGCTTCTTAAATATTGAGGAGCTGGAAATGCAGTGAAGCTACAGGCAAGTCTCAGTGTAAATATTTGGTTCAAATTTTGAAAAAGTGTGTGTGTGTGTGTGTCTCTGTCCATCACAGGTGCACACGGCCATGTCTGACCCCTCCCACAGAGACACCACCACACAGGGTAGGATCCTGTCACTTACATGCAGCTAATCCTAGCTCTCTGATTCACAGGACATAATTCAACTGCTGATCACCATGGAAATGGGTTGTCTGCAGCAAAGCTGTTGATCGAGAATGGCAAACCTTTAGCTAACCCTCCAATAAGATATTAATCCAAGGCCTCCTGGGAGGATGCCTCACTTGAATCTACTTCTGGTATGTCTGATGCCCATTTTAGCCACTCACCAAGAACACATACCTCAGCCCAGCCTGCGAGCATTGCTGTGTGTTCCAGGGCCACCTGCTAAATCTTAGCTGTGTATTCAACTAGATGTTTAAACTGCTCTTGTTTTTCTCGCACACTTACCCCTTTGGGGCTGGTTAGATGAAGTTTCCTGAAATACATTTGTGCTACCAAGTGAGAGGAGAATTTGAGGGCCTGATTCCGGCTCACACCCGCACAAGTCAACAGACTTCAATGGGGCTGCAAGACTGGGCCTAAGAGCATAATTTCAGCACAATCTTAAACTGGATCCCACATTTCCATGGACCGGCAGGAGTCAGAGAGAGGAAGGGAATCTACACTCTTGTGACAACACCTCAACTTCTCAAGGGCACAATGCTTGCTGCTGCCAGGCTGGAGGAGTGGCAGAGGGGATACTCCCAGTGTAGGAGGCCCTGTGTAATGCACCATCAGCTGCATAATTTTTAGTGAAGTGAGAGGAAGTTTTGACCTTCCCCATGCCCCGGTCCAACCCTCAAGTGACAGGCCGAGGTAACATTCACATGTGGCAGGGTCCATACAGCCAGCTGTGCAGGGTGACACTTTCTACTGGACACAAGGATGACCCTAAGGCATGGAGTGTTTGGTGTCTGGTAAAATCAGCTCCTTCCGTTAGATATTCAGATGGAAGCTCTTTGGGCCAGGGAGCTTATTTGTATAGGGTCACTATATACTGAATAAGTCATGGGGACAGGAGAACTTGTTGGGTCCTATTTCAGCCTCTTAAAAATATTTTCATATACCTTACTATAGAAATAGTTCTATCTAGTGGCTCTCAGCCCTGTACTGCTATATCATGTTTCTTGGCTCTCTCCTTGTTTTGCACTGACAGTGCTGACCAGCAAAAGCAGAATCCCACCGAATTACATGGTTTCAGCTCTCCCTCAGATGATTAAGATCTGCGTGACTCCTCAGACTCTTGGCAGTCCCTGGAGATATTAAGGCTGTTCTTTTGATACTGCTACAGCAGACCCTTCTCCTACATCACTGGAATGTCTCTCTTCAGCAACCACCACTACTGTGGTTTGGGAATTCAGGAACTAACCAACCACAGAACCCAAATATCATTAATCACAAGAAGGTTTCAAAGCCACTCCTCTGCCGGAGGAGAAGCAGAAGGAAGAGGACATTTGTACTAAGAGAAACAAAACAAGGTTTTAATTAGTGTTTTTTTAAACAAGAGATGATGTCTAAGTATTGATGATTACTTTGTTCTGCTGGGGCCTCCTTTCCCACATTCCTCTCCTACCAGCAGCCAGCACTTTGATTTCATTGTTTGCAATAAGGTTCCTTTATCTTTGACAGGAGGTTTGAAGTCTACCTATTGCAATCATCCTCTATGTGCAAACTCTCCTTAATAATCAGGGCCATGCAGAAGTCCTTGGTAAACTGGCTTTAACAAGCCAGGGTGTGAAGTCACCTCTTGGGACCACAGGCTGGTATTATATCAGAGCATCCATGGCAAACTAAGCACTGTCTGAGAGAACAGCATTTGTTATAAGCTAAAATGACTAGAAGGGAGGTACATTTTCATATCAGGCAAGCAACCTCCTGAGGGAAAAAACCTAACTATCTACCTGCAAATAGCCTCCATCCTAACCAGGTCACCTGTGATAAATGGGGAAAACACAGGTATATTAGAAAAGCCTTTTGGTACCTATGCAGGTTCATAGGGCCCCTCTGAAGCACTAAGGGACAAGAACTAGGAAGAGTGACCATCTGGGAATGCTAGTCTCCACTGGATATGGGATACACTGTAATGGGGTGGGCAGAAGGCAATTTAAACTTACTCGTAAGGAATGAAGCAGTAGCGTTTGGGTTAATCCAAAAGAGGACTTCTGTCCAACAGTGACGAGCGGGCTCTCCTCTTTACTTCAGGGACTGTCACAAGTATAAGCCAGGAGGGAGATACAGAGAAGAAAGCTTGAACTCCCAGCTGTGCTCGCCAGCACATATTGCTAAACCAGCAAACGGTCCCCCTACCCTGGTTGCTTTCGAAGAGTTTACTCCCCAGTGTGGCCAGGATAAAACTATTCCCAGCACCACTGCACAGAGCTCGAGACGCACTTCCACCCAGTCTCAGGGACTGCACCTACAGTTAGGAACACACCTGTGACTCTGCGTTGGTGGAGGCTGTAGTGTAGACATGCCTAGGGCATTTTTTCCATTATGTCATACAACTCTACTGAGAGGGGGTTAGAAGACAGTGGGAAAGACACTAGATTCCGGTCCATATTTCAGCTTTTCTAGTGTGGACAAGACTAAAAGCACTTTTGGCAATGGCGCCAAAAATGGTTTGGTCCCCAGCCACATCAGCTTTCACTGACAAAGGAAGGTATAAGTCACGCCCTGAGATGCTAACAGAGCAGAAACGCCGGCAGCAGGACAAGCACACAAGCTCTAACAATGAGACTGTACTCTTGCTTAAATCCATAACTACAAACTCCTCTCCAGAGAGGCAGTTCTCCACACTTAAGCAGAGAGGATTTTATGTTTACCTTTGGTTCACACTGAGTCTCTTACAAACATTGCTTTGGCAATAATTTTGGAATTACACTGTTTCTGGGGACCCCACTGGGGTATATTCTTGAAGGAAAGCGAACTGAGAAGTGCCAAGGGGCAGATGAGGAGTAAAAAGCAGCTGGCCTACAGCACTCCGGTGCTCCATTTCCAAAGGAGGCTGCCACGATGCTGGTTGTGGACAGTCGTGAATATACAAAGACCGTGGAGAAAGGCAGAGCAAAGGACAGAAGGTTACAGTGATACAGACATATGCTCATGGTGCCAAGAGTACTAACTGGCTGGGGCTCTTCTAAAATAATGAAAGCTGACTGCTAACTCCTGACTACAGCAATTTATTAAACCACAATGTGAACTATAATAATCCTACACACTCTCAGGATTGCCTCTTATACAATAAACAGGTCAGACTTGCAATCTAAGTGCCAGCAGAGTAATTCTATGGACTAGCCTCCTACTTCTACCATAACTCTATCTCCTGTTTTCTGCTTCTATGCTCCCTCCCCCAGCCCAGATCGACCTCTAAGCATTGCCCGACCCTCCAATAAAGGGTTGGATGCGGTTCTCTTCGAACCCCTGGAGTGTACCATTGTGATGGCCTGAAATGGCCACAGGGAATTACTAAAAGCCAAAGCAAGGCATGTCCTTTCCCCCAGCCACTGCTGGCCCCGCAAATCATCTCACCTTCACAAAGTATCACAATGCACAGAGTTTAGTCTGCCAGGCCAGCCCAGAGACCAGCTCATTAATGCATATTCCCAACTTGCACACTTGTAATATATTATAATGAAATACATTAAGGATAAAAACCATCCATATACTAATTCACCACAGACCACTACATAATACAACTAGAACCTATTACTGTCAGAATGCATAACCTGTCTCCTGGTGATAAGTAAATCCTGTACATGCTGCAACCCAGCTACAAAACGCAGGTCTGGAATCACACCAGTTTTTATTCTGGCCAGTGCAGGGCATTACAGTTACTGTTTAAATCAACATTAAGCTTTGAAAATACTTAAGACCGGTTCACGAGTCAACGTGATACAGGGAACACAAATGGCTTGGAGGCCTCTCGAAAACGGTATCAGTATGTATGTTATGAAAGGAGAACATGATTAAAGGGTTCATATTTGCTGTATGAAGAAGATGAAACAATAGCTGTTACCCATTAGCTATAACAAAAGGCTGTAATGTGGTAAGAGCTGATATTTCAGTATCACAGAATAGTGTTGCCTGGAACAGTTACAAACTGTACGTAACACCCCCAGCGTCTCAACGCAAACGGCACTTAGGGAATGAAGCAGCCATTTCTAGTCTTTTGGCTCTATTTTAAACCAAAAGATACTTGATGTTTTGAATGGGTGAAGCAGATTCCTCAAGTTAGCCAACCACCAAGAGCCTCAGGGTATGAATGAGACACAGGCCTGAGGGGCAGCATGCAGAGCCAGGCTTCCCTAGAGTTTGTGGTATTTGCACTGGTCCCATTCCCAGCCCCAGTAAAGCTAAACTCCATGCTCTCCAGAGTCAGCCTGCATGTTACATCCAAGTGAGGCTATGCTCCATTTCCCCAATGCAGGCACCAATTCTGAAATTAGCTTACATCAGTGAGGACGGCATTGAAATAGCACCTCTCCCAAACAGCCTCAGCACATTTACACCTTGCCCTCCCAGCCACCCAGCAACACAGCCTGTGAACCACACAAGAAAGTGGGAAAGAGGGAAGAGTCTCTGCAGGGTTCCCAATAGGGTACCATAAAGGACCTGCCACCACCACGCAGGAAATGGCCTTTACATAATATTGGCTTTTGGGAATTCCTTTGATTTGTGTTACTAAGACATTTACATGAAAGGAATATCTTCACTGCTTAGGAGTTCATTTGCTTCTTCCTCCTCTGATAAACCTCTCCACAGCAACTAACTTATGTCAAAGTGAGGAGGGCTTCAGGTGACAGAAGGACCACATGAGCTCAAGAAGCCAAAACCTTGTTTCCATGCAAGCATCCTTAAGAAGAGCAGAGTAGGAACCAGAGTGTGGTACATCAGCAGGATTGTCTCCCAGAGAATCTCTTCCACAAGGAGGCAGCTATTTAACAGATAAGACTACAGTGTTCTGTACCTGAAGGCATAAGTCTTCTGATGCCAGCTCAGCTGTCCCCGAATGCTGTAAGCGATGGTGGTGACAAATTCCCCACCGAGCCCAAGCTCTGAACACAGCTTCAGTGCAAACTTCTCCGGAGAGTTCTCCTTCTCCGACATGTCCCATTCAAACTGATCTACCAGGGAAATGTTCCCCACGTGGATATTTAGCTGGACACAATGCCATAAACACAAGTCAGATTTGTTTGCATCTCAAATGCTCTTACACATACCAATCTCTTGCATTACCTTGTCATGGTCATGCTTATTTAATGCGGAACGTAAAGTTCAGGGGCAAAGAAGATAAAAGGCTGAACCAATTCCATGCATTTCTAGAACTACTGTATTTGGGTTCTATACTGCCATTAGTGCTAGGAAACCCAAATGTGTGAGGACTTCCAGCGCTCCTCCCCAAAATCTGACACTGTTCCTTCCCCCACGGAACTCCTATTACATCGTCATCTCAATTCCTGGCACAGGACAGCAGTGTGCAATAGTCTGCCACCAGGGCCTCAACACAGAGGACAGAGATGCGATCTAGACACAGGACTGGGAGCCAGGAACTCCTAGCTTGAGGAGCCCACATGCTTTTCCTTCCCCAAACAGCCTTCTACAAAGTAAGTTAACCGAGGTCATGCCTTCCTTCTTTATTACCTTAATAATAACTCGTTGATCTGATTGGTCCTCTAGGATACTGTCAGTTGGATAAGACTCAATCTGTTGTCGAATTGCAGAGGCAATGGCAGGGACAAAGGTCAGAGGATTCAAATCCAGGTCATCACAGAGAATCTCCGAGAACATTTCTGGGGTCATTAGCTTTTCTGATGGAGGTGAAGAAAGGAAAACCAGTTTAATTAGAACAAGCCAGTATTCCCAGTTAATTCAGTCAGGGCTTACAGCAATTAGAATCTTCCTCTCACTAACTGATTACAAGGCATAAGGCCTCTGCTGTAACCTACCATACAGAGGGAAATCTTATCTAACCTCTTACTAGAAAGAGTCAAAGGAAGTTTTTAGACTCTGGTTTGTAAGGACATAAAAATCTACAAACTTTGACTTAAGGAATGGACAACATTTACTATTTGGTCCTATGGAAACAATGTAGCTGCAATCTAATACAATACACAGGTGAATGAGATTATGGAGATACAGGCTTTCTGTGCTTTTATATTTGTATCTCATCTGAATACCACATGAGATCAGAGACACTGGACTGTGGCATCACTGAATCAGGTGTGGAGAACAGGCCAATTACAAAAGATGGCCTCAAATTACACATCCCTAGAGCTCACTGCAACAAGCAGGAAGGACACATGATACAGGATGAGACATGACAAATGGAATCCCAGTGAAATGTGAGGCCTTGACAGCTTTGCCAGTGTGTGGCAGGGGATGGGTGGATCTCTCTCAAAAATAAACAAATAAATAATGCTATTGTATGGATGCAACTGAATCTCTCCAAGCTCCTTAGACAAGACTTGGCTGCCTACATACCATTCATGTTCCACGTAAAAGCATCTCTGAGTTTCTGCCCATCGATTTCCATGTCCAATCGGATTGGAACGAGAACCTCTGGCTGGGATGCATTCTCATGGATCACTGCCGGGTCATGGTCATCAAAGCTGAAAACAAACCATGACAACACACAGCGTTGGACACTGGTAGAAGGTACACTAGCATCCAGGAGAAGAGACAGGATTTACCAGGCATACCTCGCTCTGATAATCACAGCCTTTGGGTGGGCTCTAAAACAAACTTACACGTCCAAGGCAACAATGGACCTTGGGTTTCATTTTCACCTTTAACATGTCTGAGATAAAAGAATATGCTAGAGAATACAGTGAGGAAGTTCCTCGAGTTAATTTGCATGACTGGCTCCCTCTGAACTCTTCAGATCAAGTGTTCTATGGAAGATATAAAATCATCATGAGTCATAGCAGCTGGACAATGTTGCAGAGAAATTAAAGTTACTGAAATATTTGCACAAAGGCAGTAAAATACATATCTAGTACGATGTAGGGGGACACAATTTGACTTGATCTAGCAGCTGGAGCTTATGCTCTAATAAATTGGTTAGTCTCTAAGGTGCCACAAGTACTCCTTTTCTTTTTGCGAATACAGACTAACACGGCTGTTACTCTGAAACCTGTCTATGTGATGTGATGTGATATTAATGATCATTCAGTGGGATACACAGCTCCTCTCTTCTAGGCCACGGTGTTCAACTTCAGAACACATCTTTAGCAAATGAAGGCCATTACTACTGTGTGGCTGGTTAGTGGCCTACGTGAATGGAGCAGTAGTCTCAGTCCAGTGCCCAGAGTACAGGTGTGCACCTCACAACCACCACCACAATTGGCATCCTTATTGACAGTCCTAGCACAGTTACCAAGGAGTGGATAGGAAATGAGAGTGAGCTGCTCTCCTCACTACTGAGGATGGCCCTTCCTGAGACAGGGTGGAGGCATAGCAGGGGGCAGCATGGGAAAGCTTGCACGGCCACCTGTGCAGTGTCCTATCAAAAACCAGTAGATTTGCATCCCGGGCTGTCCATCCAGCACCTTCCACGAGCACTAGATGAAACAAGTTTAAAAAATTAATGTTACCTGATTCTTTAGTGGTTATTGATTAATTAGTAATTAATTGAAAATCAATTATAAAGAGCAGTGTCTGGTTGGGAACCCTGATGTGCACAAGGAAGGCACTCACGCCAAAGGCAAAGCAAAACTTTATGCACTTTTATTAGCACAATAAGTGAGGACACAAAAAGAGCAACAGTATAGAGTTAAGGTATCATGTATCATACGTCACAGAGACTCACACCCTTTCTTGGGATCTGGTGGTAAGAGACAGGTGGTTGCCTACAAGGGTCTTACTCTGTCCCTGGCATGTCAAACAAGTCTGATGGTCCAAATCTCACCTTACATACATGTGGTCTGGTCAATTGTAGGGCCTAAGGGCTGTCATGAATATTCATACAAATACCCAGCCTCCCTTGTCCGTATCTGACTTCCTCACCCCAATAATGTTGGGGTGTCCTTATCCTATAGGGCAGTATATTAATTATCATCACATACACCAATTTGTTGCCAAAGCAAGTTTGTGGTTAAGCATCTGCCAACATTTCGATCCTAAACTAAACAAGCCTAGTACTAGTTTAAATGTCCCTGCAGTTACCAGCTATCATTTTGCATGGACTTCCCCCCCTCCCCAAGCACAATATTTCCAGTTCCCCAAAACTCAGGGGGACTGTGGGGCCACTTATTTATGCTTAAGTTCATAGGCCTCAAATCCTTATGTTAACTTAAGTTAATGCCTTACAGGATACAGGCCTATAGGTTCTTTCAGTTACTGCTAAACAGAATGCTAAGCTAGCTCTCTGGGCTCCACACACATTTCAGAACACCATTCTGTCTCTACGGATGGCTGCAGACCTGACAGTTCTGAGACAGGCAGAAGTGGTAGAAACACAGACCAGCAAGGGAGGTCAACCCTAGAAGTGCATGAAATATTAAAAACCAGGGAACACACATTTTCTGCTGCCACTGAATTTTCATCATATGGGGTGAAATTCACCCCATGCAGAGGCCAGTGCAAGGCCTGTGTGCCACTCAAACTCCCTGAGGCATTAAATGGTGCAAAGGCCTAATGAATGGCACCTCATGTACTCCGCAGGGGCAAATTTCACCCAGGGGGCATAAGTACTTAGCTTCAAGTAGCCCAGTTTAACCAAGAGTGTCTTAGTTTTGGGACAGCTGGGTCTTTATCACCAAGTATAACGTACAATTTTAACAGCATCAACAAACCCTGTACAAGTCAATACAACATCCCTGCCGCCTCAGAGCCATCCTCTAGACAACTGTCATCATGCAGAAACACTCAGCAGTTTCCAACAGCAGGTGACTGACTCACCAGAGCGGGAAGGTTCTCTTCTTATCCCTGCCCATGCGGTTTCTGTTGATGGTTGTTGAGCATGGCACAGCATCGAGGTGATGAGAGCTGTTGGGTAGGGTTGGCACCCACTGGTTATTCCTTTTTGCCTTCTGCTCTCTGAAGGAGGAGATTTAGTGTTAAACTTGAGGTTCCAGCACTAAATATTTCCATTGTCATTATTTACGGTATGGTCATATATACAACTCTAAGCCTGATCGCAGGCTCCTGCAATGGTAACCTGAAAGCTGCATGGTGCATTTGTTCCATTCATAAGTCTCCAATTGTCTGGGTGGAGAAATCCCCACCACAGCTGGGAGAGTGTGGGGCTGGCCTTCTGGAAAAATAGTTTTAGCCATCTGATGATACTTGGCCCTTCTACAGTACTCACCTCAGATGAGCTCACAGCACTTCATTTAACATATACCACTGTTCCAATTCATTGGCCAGCTTTTTCTGTTTGATCTCTCTTTGTTTTAATCTATCCCCACCAGTCCTTTTTTGCCAAACAAAGACTCCATTGACAGGACTTATTGCCTAAGTAATCCTACTTTGCCCTTCTACAATGCTTCTTATCCACTGTTCTCAAAATGTTTTACAACCTTTAAATTATATCCTTACACTACCCCTCTAAGGCAAGTCAATTTGCAGATAGGGAAATTAAGGCACAGAAAGGTTCAGTGACTTGCCCAAGGTCAGGCAGAGCCAGGGGTTGAACCCAGAGTCCCAACTCTTAGCGCACCAAGCTCTAACCATTAGGAAGCACTCCTTCCCTTAATTAAGAGACTATCATTGTCTATACTCTATTTTTTCCCCTAGCAGAGAAATTCTACAGCCACATGCACCATTTTTAAATACCAGAACAACATTTGGATTGTGTTCATTTAAGTGACCTCTGGAGTGTATAACTTTGTCTGTCTTACGCCCAGACGGTGCACAATGTGGGTGTATTTTTCCCCAGAACATACACTAGAATCTGGGATGAAACAGTCCTAAGGTCAGCAACGTCATCAAGTTCCAAGGTACATGTATGCCAGAAATCAAATTCTTCCATAATAAAGATTTTCATTTAATGAAACAGTGATTAACATTAGCAATGTTAGGGAACACAGAAAGCAATAGATACCTCACTAAATAATACCCGAGGTTTATAGTTTGACAGGGTAGAACAGCTCTTCCAATCACTTCCACTCTGATCCTAGGCCTCAGCAATGTTTATTACCTGAGGTAGGTGGGAGGCTCTGTGCTGATAGACACTGCCTTGTATTTCTCATCATTTCCATCCAAGATCTCTTCCACTTCAGAGGCTTTCAAGAGAGTCACACTAGTGGCTAGTGTCGTATAACCATGATCTGTGACCAGAAAGCATGTAACTGGTTAGCCTTTGAAATATTGTCAATCGTGGTACTAATTAATGATTCTGCTGCTGGGGATAGGCAATGTTAACGTCTGCCGAGAGCCTCTAAAAAAACTGAGTAGCTTGGATTCCTTCATCTTATTCCTTTAAAGCACTTCATTTTAGAGGAGTTTGACCTGTCATTGGAGCACTCAGTGCACAGGGAGTTGTGGGCAGGAGTGGACCAGCAGAATTTCACAAGAAGCATCAAGAGGTCCCAGCCCCGTTGTGCTAGGCGCTGTACAAGCATAAAGATAGTCCTTGCTCCAAAGAATACACATTCTAGTTCTGGAGCCAGTTCAGCCAGGAGAGGCAAGTTTGATTTTCTTTGGTCGTGTGACAACCAGGCCCAGTCCCCCGAAGGGGAGAACAGGGGGCTTGAACCCCAAAGCATACACTACTGAATCACATGGTTGTATATAATGTTACTGTCATATTTTTATATACAAGTAAGGTCTTTTATTAAAGCCTGTAAGGTTCTGACCTTGATGGTAATTTGAGATATGTATACAGACTGGCTATGAATCTATGTATTTGCAAATATAAAAGTGTACTCATAATTTGTGCTACAACATTCAGCTCACAACAGTAAGTTGGTTAATCAGGCAGGGAGGAGCTGCCTCCTTAACCAGATGAGACTACGTCCAAGCATCCACCATTGTCACTTCCGGGGTTGTACAAGGGTAGACTATTAAAGTTAGTGGAAAGACACTAAAATGGAAAAAGAAAACCCCAGTCTTGGAAAACTAAGGAGGGAGATTCCCTTGATCTGGACATCCATGCATCACCAGTCTGAGGCCTGGTCTACACTAGGAAATTACGTTGGGATAACTAAGTCATTCAAAGGTGCGAAAAATGCATATGAGCAATGCAGTTAAGTCAACCTAACCTCCGGTGTAGACAGTGCTAGGCTGATGAGAGAATTTTCCCATCAACCTAGCTACCACCTCTTAGGTAGCTAGACTCTCTCCTGTTGGCATAAGTAGGGGCCTCACTGAAGCAGCATTGTAAGAGTAGACAAGCCCTGAAAGGAAAATGCTCTCTCTTTTTAAGCGTTTGCAAGGTTAAGTAAAAAGCAACCAAAAACTGAGGGCCAGAATTGAAGCAGGGTCCTGTGGGTGACACACTGGCTCCTTTCTAGGCCAGAGGGCACATTGAGGCACTGGTCAGAGGCAACAGGTAACCTGTATTAGAAATGGGAATTTAGCTAATATAGAAGTGTAAACCTGAAACTGCACCTTTATGTTTATTTTCTGTGCAACTTGTGTTTGCTTTTCCTTGCTATTTCTTTCTCTCTCTTTTTTTTTTTTTTTATTATGCAAACCTTTTATTTGTACCCCCAAAAGGTCTCTAGTGCAAACGTTGGGGGACATTCTCCACACAATGAACTGATAACTAGGGAGCATGTTTCACTCAGTCAGGGGCAACGAACTAGAGGGGAAGAGTCCAAGAGTCTGGTAGTTAAGAACCCGGGGTAGATGGATTTGGGAAGATTCAGGCCCAGAAAGCTGGGGAGGTCACCCTGCAAGGAATAACTAGGATGGTGGAAGCCAGGGCAAGACCTTGATGATTGTAGGGCGGATACTGGGGTTAGGGGTCTGAGGTGATGTCTACACTACAAAGAAAAACCTGCAGCAATGGTTTCAGAGCCTGGGTCAATTGACTTTGGCCCCCAGCGCCGAGGCTGCAGGGCTAAAAATAGCAGCATAGGAGTTTGAGTTCAGGCTGGAGCCCAGGCTCTGAAACCCAGCAAGGGGGAGGGTTTTGGAGCCTCAGCTGCAGCTCCAGCAGTAACAGCTACACTGCAGTTTTTAGCTCTGCACCTGGTCAAGTGATCTGGGCTCTCAGACACCATGTCACAGGTTTTTCTCTGCAGTATAGACATACCCTGAGCCATAGCAGCAGAGTATTAAGGCACCCAAGGCTGCAGGGCAGGTGCTGACAGAATCCCTTCCTGGTCTGGGTGATCCCCAAAATGTCACAGTAGATCTTATTAAAATATACCACAAAGAAGACACTGCAACCCCCCTATGATGTGAAATGGAGAAATAAGACCCAGAAAATAAGACCAGTGAAAGCTCTGAAGGGCTGGTTAGTGACGGTGCAGCATGGCACCATTTACAGATGACAGCAAAACTGCTTGTGCTAAAACAACTGCTTATGTAAAGACTCTGCTACAAAGAAAGAAGGGGCTAGTTGTGCTGCGGGCAGGAACTGTGATAGTTCCCCTCACACATCCCTACCAATGTGCCTCAGGGATAACCAACTCTAACTCTGCTAGGCAGTGCTGGGCATCATGAGCAGACCAAGAACTGGGCTGTGGCTCCATAACGTGGACAAGAGTCCACAGAAAACAGACTGAGGCTTTTACCAAATACACATGAACCCAGTGCTTCCAGAGTGGAAGACTACGATCCATTATTTACAGCATCAAGCAGGTTTTTTTGAAGGACAAAAGGAAGAGCTCCAGGTTATTTTAGTAAAGAAGAAAGCTCAGTGTTCCTGAAAGAAAAAAACTACACAGAAATCCCCAGGTGAGATTTCTGGGTGAGAAATCCCACTCATTAAAATAAGTGTCAGAGCTACATCTAAGGTGCAGTCTATTAAAAATATGACTTCTGGCCAGGAATTCCCACTAGACACAAGAAATCCTACTAACCTGCTTTTCTGGGACTCAGGACCATAACCCACCAACAACGCAGAGACATTTCTAGAGCCAAGACCCTGACTCAGAATGAAAAGGGGCTGAGCAGGCAGAAAAACAATAGCACTCTACTTTCTTTCCCTGTGGTACAGACATCTGTAAGTGCCATCTCGGCTGTAAGCTCTGATGTGCACTTGGAGCCATCCGGGGTGACACAGTTGATTACCTGCTTCAGCATGGGAGGAAACTAATGAACCCTGTGATGCATAAAGGTCTGGAATGGTGTGTCAGAAAGTGGTGACAAAGGTTAACCACAGAACTGAGTCACTCAACAGACCTATCAAAAACATTAATAAAGGCAGGTTTCAGAGTAGCAGCCGTGTTAGTCTGCATTCGCAAAAAGAAAAGGAGTACTAGTGGCACCTTCGAGACTAACAAGTTTATTTGAGCATAAACTTTCATGAGCTGCAGCTCACTTCATCGGATGCATTCAGTGGAAAATACAGTGGGGAGATTTATATACATAGAGAACATGAAACAATGGGTGTTACCATACACACTGTAATGAGTGATCACTTAAGGTGAGCTATTGTATCCAGTTTGCAAATAAGTTGCAATTCTTCAACAAAAAAAACTTCAAAAACAGACTCCAACGAGAGACTGCTGAATTGGAATTAATTTGCAAACTGGATACAATTAACTTAGGCTTGAATAGAGACTGGGAGTGGATGGGTCATTACACAAAGTAAAACTATTTCCCCATGTTTGTTCCCCCCTCCCCCCACACCCCCTACTGTTCCTCAGACGTTCTTGTCAACTGCTGGAAATGGCCCACCTTGATCATCACTACAAAAGGTTCGTCATCCATCATTCCCCCCCTCCCCCCGCCGGTAATAGCTCACCTTAAGTGATCACTCTCATCACAGTGTGCATGGTAACACCCATTGTTTCATGTTCTCTATGTATATAAATCTCCCCACTGTATTTTCCACTGAATGCATCCAATGAAGTGAGCTGCAGCTCACGAAAGCTTATGCTTAAATAAATTTGTTAGTCTCTAAGATACCACAAGTCTTCCTTTTATTAATGAAGGCCTGATTCCATTGCAGCATATTGGAGAATTAGTGTCTGTAAAACACTAAGAACAGGTTTCAGAGTAGCAGCCGTGTTAGTCTGTATTCGCAAAAAGAAAAGGAGGACTTGTGGCACCTTAGAGACTAACAAATTTATTTGAGCATAAGCTTTCGTGACTTACAGCTCACTTCATCGGATGCATTCAAGCTTATGCTCAAATAAATTTGTTAGTCTCGAAGGTACCACAAGTACTCCTTTTCTTTTTACTGTAAGAACAAAAATTGGGAGAGTGGCAGGGGCAGACCCTAGTAAGAATTAAACATCTGAATACACATATTTGATAGCAGCAGGGGCCACAAGAGGGATTCTTTCTCCACCAAAAGGTAAGAACAATGTGGGCTGAAGACTTACATCTTCTGGGGCTGTGACTCCGCTGAGACTCTGTTGAAAAAATAAAAAGCAACAAGTCAGCAGAAAACTCAGAGGAGAAGTAGACATAAATCTGTAACATGTCAGGTTTGTTGTGCTCCAGCCCTGTAGCTTGTAAGGTTATCTTTTAAAAGGAAATTGTTTCATTACTTACTTCTCTTGCCAAGGAAACTTCTATTAAGATTACAAGATTCTTACTCTCTTCTGTTTCTATTGATACAACTATTGAACAATACCAGTTCTGGAATCTCTTTCTTTCCACCCCCTGAGAGACAACCAAGGTCAGACAAAACACCTTGTTTTCAAGCAAAAAAAAAAAATTGCAACATCACAAAAAGGTTGTGTGTGTGTACATACACATACACTAGAAGCCTCTTATGCCAAATGAAATTGTATGGGATTAATTTAGAAATGTATAAATCTTTTGCAATTCAAACACATGTAACTGGTTCAATGAAAATAATAGTTTATGGGTATTTTTAAGAATGTACTTATTTCATTTTTTAAAAAATATCCTTTCAGACTTAAAACATCAGGAATATTTATCAATTTTCTTACCATGCGAAGATGCAACTATTTTCTTCCTCTCTTCTACTGTGGCTAGTCGCCTCCAGAGGGAGGGATACCTCTTGTATAGGGAGCCACGAAACATACGTAGGTAGTTCCCCACCTACAAGCAAAAAGGAGGAGATTTGTTTTAAGGGACACAGCTCAAATGGAAGGTGTTTCCAGCAGGAATCTGAGGCATACTGATTCCTTTGTGCTGGTGAAGTGGGGCACATAACACCAAGACTTTTGTAGCAATACAGGAAACAAAACATATATTGACCAACATTTCTTTTACCAGCCTGGTGAGAAAGAACCCCATCTTAACAATCCTTAATTTAATAAGACCACCAGTAGTTTTTATATAATTTCTTAACAATCTAACCTTTCCTAGTCTTACTCCGGCTGGAATTACCCAGGTCTCCCACTGCAGGTTTGTACAGTATATTATACCCCCACTACCATCTTTTATATTGAACCTTTTCTGTTTCCAACATTCTTCTTTGTGCAGAACCTAGTAACCTAAGACCTGGTTTGTATTTTGTGTTTTAAATGCTCTGCGGAACATGCAGAGTTCAAACACAAATCAATTCATGACTCACTTGACAACAATCCCTTTTAAAATTCAGTCAACATCTGTAAAGCAGTTTCATTCTTCCAGGCATAATGTCCACACCTGTGTTATTTTATCTAAGCACTAAATGAGGCTATTTCTAGACTATGAAACTAACATTTATGGCAATAACATACCAGCAGCCTGCAGAATGTCATACAATGGGGTTTTCTTTTAGATTAGAAAACACCCACTTTGGTTCTAACTCTAGCTTCTGGTTTTCTTATACTATTTTTTGTTATTTGATGTTTATCAGTAAATAGGGTTAGAAATTAGCTGGTGGCTAAGAGAATAATGAAGTATTTTCCTTCTACACCATTGAGACTGCGATTTTGATGGTTAGAGAACTGCAGAGTAACACCTCTGCTGTGTCACTTTACAACCTCCCCAGTTCTTTCAGAATTACCATTGGTTGGGGCCTTGTCATTGCTAAAAATATGCATCTGGAAATCTAAGTTATTCAAGACTCCTCTCCCCTATCAAATGGGGCTGAAATACTCATTTTTCTGTTTTAAAGGTATAACCAGATCTCGAACACAGTTGAGACGATCAAAGGTTCTTGCCTCAAATGAGTCAATTCATGGAGGTAGTGCAACATCTGTGACTCACAGAAGCACTGCTTCTGCAAATCGTTACTCCACTATGCTAAAAACCCAAAGGGAGTCAATGAGAACTGTAGGAGCATTAACTGGATTTTCCTTATTGGCCACCAAAGCCTGGACCTAAAATTATCATTTAAATTAAATTAATCATATGGCTGTTTTTGGACATTCAGCATCTTCCTAAAATAAAATGTTCAGATATCCACAATATATCATGTCATTAAGAAGTGTGATGATGCTTAGGCAGTTAGGACTTGGAGAACACAGAGACAAGTTCCTGGTTTTGGTCGAGTCTTAGCCCCAGTGTGGCAAACACTTAAACAAGCTTAACTTTGTGTATATGACCAGTTTCACTGAAATCCACTAATTCAGATCCTGCTCCCCACTCATGCTGTCACTCTCCCCCAACCAAGCCAACTGAAGACCTCCTAAAGTCTTCTCCTAGCTATAAACATCACCGGCCAGAGCTTCACAACCAGCACAGCACAGGTGCTGGAAGCACAACCGGACCTTGTGGGTGTTGAAGATGCCCCCGTTATAAAGCATATGAACCGGGCTGCCGTAAAGAGGGGCAACAACTACAGTGCCCCTCCCGGATAAAGAGATTCGGACAGCATCTGGGGAAAGCAACAGCTACTTCAGCCTACTGGATCAGGCCCAGCTCCAAGGGGGCCAAGCAGAGATATGGGAGCATGATGCCACTAGTAGGGCTGCCTCTCCCCTGCTCCTGGGGGCTCGCACAGTAGGGGGGAGCTTGTCTCAGCCAGATCCCCTTCGCCCCAGGATGGATCCTCCTGCTCCCAACCTCCCACTTTCAGTAGCCCATCACTGCCAGGCCAGGCCCAACGCAACATCTCCCCTCCCCCGCCAGCCTGCTTCCTCCTACCCAGCCCCCGTCCTCCCCCAGTCAGACCCCCTGCACTCCCCTGCTAGACTCCCCACCTTCCCGCTTCCTCCTACCCAGCCCCCGTCCTCCCCCAGTCAGACCCCCTGTGCTCCCCCACCAGACTCCCCACCTCCCTGATTGCTCCTACCCAGCCCCCGTCCTCCCCCAGTCAGACCCCCTGCGCTCCCCCACCAGACTCCCCACCTCCCCCGCCAGCCCGATTGCTCCTACCCAGCCCCCGTCCTCCCCCAGTCAGACCCCCTGCACTCCCCCGCCAGACTCCCCACCTTCCCGCTTCCTCCTACCCAGCCCCTGTCCTCCCCCAGTCAGACCCCCTGCGCTCCCCCACCAGACTCCCCACCTCCCCGATTGCTCCTACCCAGCCCCTGTCCTCCCCCAGTCAGACCCCCTGCACTCCCCCACCAGACTCCCCACCTTCCCGCTTCCTCCTACCCAGCCCCCGTCCTTCCCCAGTCAGACCCCCTGCGCTCCCCCACCAGACTCCCCACCTTCCCGCTTCCTCCTACCCAGCCCCTGTCCTCCCCCAGTCAGACCCCCTGCGCTCCCCCACCAGACTCCCCACCTCCCCGATTGCTCCTACCCAGCCCCTGTCCTCCCCCAGTCAGACCCCCTGCGCTCCCCCACCAGACTCCCCACCTCCCCGATTGCTCCTACCCAGCCCCTGTCCTCCCCCAGTCACACCCCCCACCAGACGCCCCCCACACACCCCGCCAGCCCGATTCCTCCTACCCAACCCCCCTCCATCCCCAGGCAGCCCCTCCGCAGCCCCCCAGACTCCCTGCACCCCCCCGATAAGCCAGCTTCCTCCCAGCCAGATCCCTCCTACCCAGCCCCCCTCCCGACTCCCCACCCCCGCCAGCCCGATCCCTGCTACCCAGCCCCCCCGGTCAGACCCCCCGCCACCCCCACACCCCCATCCAGGCCTCACGCAACACTCCCCCCTCCCCGCCCGCCCGTTCCCCCCACTCTCCCCTCCCGCCGCGCCGGAGGCTCCCACAGCAGAGCGGGGCCCGGCCGGGCCATTGTCCCGCCGCCTGCCCCCGGGCGGGCCGGTACCTCGGACCCGATCATGTAGAACTCGCCGTCCTCCTCCAGCTGGAACTTGACGGGCTTCTGCCCGAAGGTTTTGCTCAGCGCCATCATCATCATCGCGGCGGCGGGCGCAGGGCCGGGGGGCGCCGGGCGCGGAGGGGAAGCAAGCGGGGTGCTGCGGCCTACTCCGCCCGATCAATGCGCATGCGCCGAAGCCGCGGCTCGGGGAGCCCCGACCCGGGGGTGGGCGCGGCCTTAAAGGAGCCGTCTCCAAGTAGCGCCCCCCCCCCTCCCCCGTTCACTGGGCGCCAGCGGCGCGTGGGGGCACGTGCAGGCTCGGTCCGGGCCCCGCCCCTCCCCTTGCGGTGCCTGGCTCTGGTGCGGGGGGGCACGCAGGCCGGGGGCTCTGGAGGTGGGAGGAAGGGGCGTTTTGGGGCCCGGGGGGCGCTGGCTGCAGGGGGTGGGGCCGGGGCTCGCCCTCGGCTTCCCCTCCTCAGCCTTTGTTAGTTACACGGCGAGAGCCAGGGCAGCTTGGCAGGACTTGCCCTGGGAGCAGAGCCGGATTATGGTTTTGGGGGGCCCTGGGCCAGAGCAAATGGGGGCGGCTTCCTACCCCTTCTGCCTGCAGTCACCCCCCTCCTGCTGGGGAGTAAGGTGAGGGGGCTTCCCCCACTCCTGCCAGGGGGTGCCTATTTTTCCAGCCCCCCCCCACCCCACAGACCCATTAGCTAAGTGCCTGATCTGCTACTGCATTGAATGGGTCCGACCCCTTGCTGAACCTGCCCCAGTTGGTGCATGGGGGTGAGTCCACGCCCGGCCTCAGAGAGCCCTGCAGCCACCTTTGGTCCTGCCCTGACCCTGCTGTCAGCATGGGGGTAACATATTTGGGAGCAGGGGCAGCAGATCCCCACAGGTGCTGGAACAATTTGTGTAGATGCATTCAATGAAGTGAGCTGTAGGTCACGAAAGCTTATGCTCAAATAAATTGGTTAGTCTCTAAGGTGCCACAAGTCCTCCTTTTCTTTTTGCGAATATAGAGAGGATTTGCATAATAGATTAGCCAACCCAGTCTTCCCAGCTCCCTGTGGAGCTCTATAGCCCAGACAGCACTACCTCGCATGCAGCTGTGTTCACCTTCTCCAGGTACACTGTTTCCTGCCGGGGGATATCTGCTTAGACTTTCACAGGATGCACAGATACCACCCTGGGTATGCCACATAGTAGGTGCAGATATGCAAACATGGCTATGTTGTGAAGAAACCTGTTACTTTAGCTGTTCCTTCAGGTACATTCAATGATAGCACCTCTTCTTTTCTGTAGGGGTTCCACAGAGCTCCAGCCTTGACACTTTTCTCCTTCTATACCCTTTCTCTGGGCAATCTCATTTGGTCACACAACTTCAACCACCATCTTTGCATAGATGACTCAGCTCTCCCTCTCTACTGCAGAGGTATCTCCCTCTGTCCAGTCCCATGTCACAGCCCCTCTCTCCAGAATGGACCCCTTACTCCATATCTTTCTTCAAAGTATTAATGGCAACACCATCTTCCCAGTCATACAAGTCAACCTGGGAGTCTTCCTCTACTCTCTCTCCCCCTCCACGCACACCCAAGCTATATCCATGTTATGCAACTGCTTCTTCCATAATGTTTGACCTTTTAATTCTATTCAGAAAGCCAAAAACTCAGTCAGCTTCTCAGCATTTCTCATCTTCACTCCTGTTGCTTTCTCTACAACTCCCTGACAACCACATAATCTTCTATAGTTCATTCAAAACACAGCTGTCCCAATTATTTTTGTTGCTTGTCAGTCTGACCCTATCACCTTCCTCTTTGAATTCCAATTCCCTTTATGTCACCACACCAAGTTCAAGAGTCTTATTCTCATCTTCAAGAGCCTTCACAACACTGCTCCCACCTTAATCTCAGCCTCTAGCTCTTCCTCTGTCATAATATCCACTTTAACCACTGGTTTATGAGCTTCTCAAAACACCTCCCCTCCTTTTATGCTACACACAAGGCACTAAATCTGTAAGGCTACTGACTCTCTTCTCAAGACCTGTTTTTACAATCAGTGACCAGTAGACTGAAGGGTAGATAAGGTTAACTAGTTATACTATTGATATTTTTAAACATTTATATTGCCATTGTACATGAACATTGTATGTATTCCAATGCATTCCCCACACCTTTCTTACATACTTGTCTTCTTAAATGGCAACCTCTTCAAGGTAGAGGCTATGCCTTTGTATAGCACTCACTTGCAAGCCATTAGCAACACACAGCCCTTCCTTTACAGCTTTTTGAGCCTTACCCACTTTCCCAAATCCAATGCTGCCCTCTTATACAAACTTTTCCCCCCAGCATGCCTTTCTGTGTCTGTCCCTTTAAATACTGCAGAGTCAAGCAGCTGTAGCCCTAAAGTAGCCATTTTGTAACTAGTTACTCCTTGCTGTGCTTCCTATACTTCCTGAGGGAAAATTATCTTTACTCTTTCTATAGTTTTCCTTTTCCTATTCTTGAGAAGGGAATGTTTCTTACAGCCCCAGTTTTGATCTAGACCTCTAAGTACCACTGTAATAGAAAAGTTCAATAATGATAGCATGACCCAAACTCATCTATACTTCTTGCAACTGGGTCTGGTGACCAGGTCACAAACAGATTACAAACAACACCCTTGTACTTACAGCATAGACAGTGCTCAAGATAAGGGTCTGTAGGTGGGATCGTTTTAAAATTGTGGTTGAAAACTATGTTAAAAGAAATTCAGACTAAACAGGGCATAGAAAAAAAATCACATTTATTAAAAAAGCATAGAAAAAAAATCATTTATTAAAAAAGCACAGTATATATATATATATATACACACACACACACAGTATATATAAAAAGGTTTTATACACATTGTACAAACATTTACATACTTACTTTGAAGAAGAATGGTTGTAAAAACAAACACTGAGAAGAAGTAAAAAACCTAGACCTGAAATTTGAATGAGGTAAAACTTTAATGCTTAGAGAGAACATGCAGCCCTAAGGATGATAAAGGCCACTGAGCCATCTCTCTATTTGCTGTGGGTAGGTTTAAATCCCACTTTGTCTCTAACTAGGTCTGAAGGAAAGCTGATAAATAGTAAGGATAACTGAGTAAGTTGCTACCCTTCCTTGACCTCCCTTTCTTGGGCAATCAGAAAGGGCCACCCTAGGTTTATTTTGCTAACCAGGATTGTTACAATACATAAAGTTTTGCTATGCAGCAAAAACCATGAGATGTGGAAGCAGATACATTTTTGCTCAGTTGGAGATATGGGAAAGGAGGTGAAAGATGGGAAGGTAGATGCGTGAGGAATAGATAAGAAAAAATGCATGACCCTCTTTTGTGTACTGATTTTCAGCAATAGGTAGAGGATAAAGAAGTGAAACAAGGCACAAACACTGGTTTTGAATTTGGATAGACTTAACCTAAAATTCTGGTAAAGTTGTAGACACCTGGCCAGTATTGTGGTGAGCTAGTGTCCTGTGAGATCCCAGAGTTAGTAACAATATATGGAGATATAGGGCAGTGTCCAGCACTGAAACCTAGCACCTTTAAAAAACCCAAACAGAATATTTTTACAAATCAATACAAAATTATTATGATTAATGACAATACAAAACAAAAACAGAAATATCAATAGACCTGGGACAAGATGCTGAAATGCAGGGGTCCAAACTCAACTTTATTACCATGGTGAAGCAGGCCCAGCAACCTGGGCACATGTCTTGAATCTGAATTTGGGAACAGTTAAAACTCCCCTTTCAATGCTAGGAAAGTGGCCCTCGGTGGAATCCATCCTCAACAGTGCTGATGTCAGGAACAACAATAGTGGCTGTGCTGTGGGCAATGTTAACACAGGGAATACCAGTGGGATCCATTTTCTAAGTGGATGGGGCTCAGATAACTTTGGAAGCATGACCCATTCCAGGCTGGCCTCTGGGATCTACGTGCTGGAAGTGTTAAAGTAGCCACTCAACAGCAATCAGGCTGCATCCTTATTTCCAACACCAAGCTGTGATTGGGGGCCCCTGGAATCTGAAAATGGGCTGCCACAAGCCACAGGTCTCCTCAAGCCATTGGTACAATCCATTGTGTCAGGTGATGGGCATAGCAAGAGGCCAGGAATGCATATGAGATTTCTCTCTCTGAGAACATGACATCTTTCAAAGTGACAGGTGGAGACATGGGGAGATGGGAGGGGATCTGGAGGACGCCAACACCCGTCTCTTCATCTGAAGAAATTGGAGGAGGGTGCACAGCTGAAGAAGTCATGGCTGATCTGGCGTGGGTAACCCTCTAGCACTTTCACCTGCACTGGGTCGAACTTCCAGTAAAGCCGGCCTCTCAAGAAATAGGCAAAACCTGTGGAGGAGACAGAGACAAGTGTCAAAGGAGACAGAGCAGATGTGATTTACGGGACTCTTCATTTTCTAGCATTGTTACTCCTTGTGTTTATGTCCCATAGTGGACTTCATGCTCAATTTGCCAGTGGGCAAAGGGGTGGCAAAGACCCACGATGAAGGATGGTTCACTAACGAGCAAAGAAGGATGAGGAGGAAGCTGGAGATGCTGCAAGGTTCATGTCCTCTCCACCCAGCTCTGTGACTCAGCAATTGGCCTCGTTGTGGAAAGGTCAGTGAGAGTAGAGGGGTCAGAATGAGGCCCTTTATCAGTACAGCAAGGACTTGATGGAATAGGTGTAGGCTATGGCTGAAAGGAGACTATTACTGCCAAGAGATTTCTTTGGGATTTATGTAATAGATTTTCATAGATTCCAAGGCCAGAAGGGACCATTGTGATCATCTAGTCTGACCTTCTGTATAACACAGGCCATAGAACTTCCCTAAATTCCTATAGGATATCTTTTAGAAAAACATCCAATCTTGATACAAAAATTGTCAGTGATGGAGAATCTACCACAGACCTTGGTAAATTATTCTAATGGTTAATTTTTCCCACCATTAAAAATTAATGCCTTATTACCAGTCTAAATTTGTCAAGCTTCCACTTTCAGCCACTGATTAGTGTTATATCTTTCTCTGCTAGGCTGAAGAACTCATTAAATATTTGTTCCCTGTGTAGGCTAATCAAGTCTCACGGCCTTCACTTTCTCTTTGTTAAGCTAAATCGATTAAGCTGCTTGAGTCTATCGCTATAAAGCAGGTTTTCTAATCCTTTAATCATTCTCGTGGCTCTTCTCTGAGCCCTCTCCAATTTATCAACACCCTTCTTGCTCTGTGGGCACCAGAACTGGACACAGTATTCCAGCAGCAGTCACATTGGTGCCAAATACAGAGGTAAAATAACCTCTCTACTCCTAGAGATTCCCCGGTTTATACATCCCAGGATGGCATTAGCTCTTTTGGCCACAGCATTACACTGGGAGCTCATGTTCAGCTGATTACTCACCATGACCCCTCAAACTTTCAGAGTCACTGCTTCCCAGGATAGAGTCCCCCAACCTGTAAGGATTGCCTACATTAATGCACAACATTTCTCAAGGGATCCCTTGGAAGGGGAGGGCATTAGGGTTGATACATCTGTTGTCAAGAGTTCTCGATGCATCACTGGATGATGAGGCCATGTGGTGTCACTGTGCCATTTTCAGCAAGGAGCCCTGTCTGGGGGAATGGTAGAAAGTTGTCTATATTCCCAGCACCATTATAAGCAGTGAAATGTTGTCTGTAGTTCTGTCACCTGTGCCTCGTTTTCTTCCTTGAGGGTGTAACAGGAGCAGGTTTCCTTGTGCCATTCTCCTATTAGTAGAGGTTTGGGGAGTTTCTCCATCTCTCCCCTTAAAAAAAAAAGCATCTGTAATGTCCTACATGTATTTCCTTTAAGGGGAGAAAGGTACTATTGGGGTTTTAGTTGTTTAATCACATGATCTTCTACAGAATGGATGATAAATACCTGTTACACACCCATTGCAAGCTTAACTGCATGATCTCTGTACAAATTGTTATATACATGTATTATTAGATTTTTCTTAAGGATGAAAATTTGCAGAAGTGCTTCACTATTAATAGTCCAGATTAAAATAAATGTCCAAATCCTGCTGATTCCCTTCGCACCTGAGATGCGAGAATAATCAAGAAAGCCCACACAAGAACAGGCCTCTATTCCCATCTGCACTCACCAAACTCATCCTGGAAAGCAGCATCAATCTCCTGGGGGATGCCACGCCAGTCGGCCATCCTGCGGGGGTAGATGGTCTCCACCTGGCGGGTGCTAGGGTTGAAGCGCCAGTAACTGCCTCCCTTGAAGAAGTAAATCTTGTTCGTCTCTGTCCCCCACATCAAAGCTGCCTGGACAGGAGAAGCAGATAGGCCCAGCTCCGAGATAGAAGCAGGGCCAGACACACGTCTCTCGCCATCATAAATCCAGTACTGAGAGCCTGATGATGGGGCAAAAGAATATAGAATGACAGGAGTGACCACAAGCTGTTTACTGTCTAATGACCGTATGGCGACCTGTGTGAAATGACCTGAAATCTCAGCCCAGTCCCAGGGGACAGGTGTCCATGACAAAAAAACCACTAGCACACCTGGCACCCTTGCTGATGACCATTGAGACGCCATGCATCAAATGGACAGGGGAGAACAAACTCTCCTCTCACCTCTAAGCAAGGCTGACGCCAGGGAGAAAGTCTGTCTTTGCTGTATCTGTTCCTTGAATGAATAGATGGCTTCATCTTCTAGGGCAGTCCGTGTAGCTTGTTACATGGTGCCCATCACTAGTGTGGGAGTGCCTCCGATAATGGGGACGTGTACATATACAGCCGATGAAGTGAGCTGTAGCTCACGAAAGCTGATGCTCAAATAAATTGGTTAGTCTCTAAGGTGCCACAAATCCTCCTTTTCTTTTTGCATATACAGCCGAGAGCGGGTTAGTTTTTTAAAGTAGTAGTTGTGAGTAGGCTGATACAAAAGAATGGGGTTTGAATTTTGCTCTGAATGCGCTGAGGGAGGTTCGAACCCTTTTACCACCATGACATCTATGAGTCTGTTTCGTTTTTAATCTAAAGGAAGACAACATGCGGGGAGGGGGTGTGTGGAAATCCGTGAAGCAACATTGGCAAGCATAATAACCCATCTCATCCACACCTTGCGTCTCTTTTATTCTCCCTGCCCAAGAGCCTGAGGCTACCATGTGGGGAGAGGGAAGAAGAAAAATGGGCCACCTTTGATGTGGGGGAGAGAATTAAGTGAGGGGTAAGGTCTTTGTGCATGGAGAGTCTGTGCATACTGAGGTGTCAGGGACATGCTCTTGAAGTCTAAGCCTTAAATAGAGAGAAAACTAGATAAGCAACTGCATGTGCAAAAATGTCTGTGCAATTATGCACCTACATTGTGCACACCAGCTACTGTTTTGGCACATACAAATGACAGACGTGTAACTGGTCATTTGCACGATCCATTAGGATAACTGAATATGCAACTGCTGTAATTGCACAAACTAATTTGCAGCTGCATGCACATTATTTGAAAATGCAGATCTACACCAAGCAGTATTGTAATGACTGAAATTAAACATCCATTTCTGTGGGACCACATATAACGAACGGGTGCTTCACGCTCCCGCCGCAGTGAGCTGTCCACGTGGGGGCATCGGTGATGTTGGTGCCTAAGCAAGCAAACAAAGCAGCCCTGTTAATGTCAAACTTCGCAAGAAAGAGAAACACAGGAAGGCCAAAAATTTTTTTTTGCTAATTGGAAAAAGACCAAATCAGTGGGGAAAAACCATTTTATGTTTATACTTATTGCAGTATTGTAAAGTGTGGAAAATGGAAATGACATTTAAAATTATGACAGGTCCTTGAGAGGGTTCTTTTAATTTGTTTATTTAACTACTGGATGTAGCTGGGAATCCTTCAGCAAAAAGTATTGCTTTCTTTTAAAAGCCTCTCTCTATTCCCATGTCACTCACTGAAAAACTATAGCTCCCTGGCACTGCCTGCGTTGTGGAAACACAAAACAATGTACCCCGTTCTGGCTATAACTACTGCTAAGAGAGGTTGTCTAGTTGATGGTGTTCAGGCTGTGGTGGAGGAAAGGAGGACCAACTGCAAGCTGTTCAGTGTAAGAACCATCTTCTACACTGTGTGTGTTCAGTGCCTCGCACAGCTGGGCCCCATTCTTGGCTGGCCCTTAGGCACTATTGTAATAAACATGATTAATAATACTTCCGTACGTATGTAACTAACATGGCTACCCCTCTGGTACTTGACATCCGTAAGTGTGCCTGTGTGTTTAAATGGGGGATCTGCATAAATGAGCAAGAAGTGGTCAAAATAAAATAAAGACCAAAATAATGTTTTGAGTTTAGATTAAAATTGCAATCTTCATGATTACTCCTAGACATTTAATGGTTTCTTTATGCAACACTCCATAGCACTGCTCTAGTTAAAATCCTGCCAGTTTTAGCAGGATGTAGGATAATTCTGGATGCTGAGCCATTTGATATGGTCTGTGTGATATACTGAGTAATGATGCAGAGACCACACACACACACACACACAAAACTGGGCAACAGTATCCTACCAGCTTCTGGATTTTCTCTACGTAATTTAGACTTGGAAAGAGAATTAAAGAAAACGGTGAGTGCTTATCTGGGTGAAACAGGGTAAACTATTATTCTTGGGTTCCAGAGATCCTCAGGAACAAATTTGGTGTCTACACGGTTTTTTAAAGTCACCGCATTTACCAGAGAATGCATATCTAGCTCCAGGCAGCGGCACTAGGAATGCCAGGGCTTTGTTCAATCTCTGGGCCAGGTCTTGCAACCACAGTCCCCACTGTAAGAGGGAATAAGGTGTGCAGATGTTCTGCCATGGCTGCAGGGACTCCAGGGATTCCAGGTAGAGTGAGAACTTTGAAAGTGCGCCATGCTCTCCCTTCTTGCGCCAACTTTCCTCTGATGGCTGGTGCAGAAGGTGGGTGGTAGGGCCATGGCCTTACTACCTTTAGTGTTTGTCAGACGCTTGTGTGCTGGAAGCACAATGACCATACCTGTGGCTTGCCCCTTACACGGTTGGGAGGGGGAGGGGAGAAATGCTCCTCTCCTTTCCCACACAGCCACACACACAGGCTCGCTGCAATCTAGTCCTAGGTGTGTAGATTCCTGGAACATTTGTGCTTGTTTGACAAATTGCACTGCACAATTTTGAGTCCTTGCACTCAAGTAAGTATTGTCCCATCATGCCCAGATGGATGCCAGGGCGTCACTGCGCCTGACTGAACTCCAGACTGCTGGGACAATGATGGAAGTCTCTGCAGGCGTGAGCCATCTTTGCCCCTGCTCAGAACTTACATTAAAGCACTCCTTGGCCAGACTAGAGAATTGGGGCCACTGGCTATAAAAAGTAATCCTGACCAAGCTAAGGTTTTTATATGATCTCACTTAGGCAGGTGCAAATCAGGAATAGCTCCATGGAAGTCAGTGGAGTTACACCAATGTAAAACCAGTCAATCCGGCCTCTGATTTCAATGTCCAAGCTGAATGAGATGCAGAAATAAACAAATACCCATAAATAGTGGGAAAATCAATTGGAACTCTTTCTGTTCAATACACTAGATTTGGGAAACTCTTTTGCCTCTAAGTAACCAAGGTGAGAATATTTGCCAGCTGGCCAATGCCACTTTAAGAAGAGCTGGCCTGTTCCTCTTCACCAATTTTCATCCCAAAAGGATAGGCGGTAAGCGTTACCTTCACTCCTCATCTGTGAGTGAGGCACATTTCCAGGCAGAGACTTGGAAGCAAAGTGCTCATGTTCCAAAGGAGGAAAGTTTGATATTTGGCTTTGTCTAAAATGAAAGTGAACCCCCCCTCCCCCCCCGACATCTGTTAAAATATTAAAACTAAGGAGAGAGGAAAACAAACAAAGGAATCCTTACATTAGGGGTGTGGGTTTTTGATGCTGCCAAGAACATTTTCATGCCCTGAAACCTACTGGGTTTTGTGTCCCGCACCCCACCACAGGAGTTTGTCCTTTCTAGCCCTCCAATCCCGTCTCTGTTCTCGCTTACCTTGGAAAAACCAGATATTTCCTAGGGAGTCCTCAAAGGCCGCGTCGACGGAGCTTGGAATTCCCTGCCAGTGGCGAGAGGCCAGGGCCGGGTAGCCAGCCTGCAGCTTCCCATTCCTGAGCCGCCATACGTAGTGTGACTTGAAAAAGAACAGCTCCCCCCGGATGGTGGAAACGGCGTCAAAATCCGTGTCACAGGCGTCAGGCTGCACAGACTGAGAATACCGTGTGCCAGTCAGGTGCTGAGCTCCGAGGGGCACCCTGCCCCCATGTCAAACTCAGGGGGTCACCTTGCCCCGGCCCGGTGCCTTGCCCGAGGAGGCTGTAGATAGTCACTGCAGATAATAGGGTCTTTCCCAACTAAAATTTAAATCCTCCCCATGCTTCACGGATCAAGACAAGTGCTTGAATCAAGAAGCCTGGGAGTGAGGAGGAACTTTGACTTACTGCATTGCCTGTCGGTTTGCCCCGGGGTGAACTGGGCTCTGTGCCTATAAACACACTGACTTGTTTATTAACGTGACAGGTAACCTGCCCTGGCTACAGCCAGGGGTTGCACGCGCAGGTGCTGGGCAAGCATCCCCACGCAGCTCTGCCAGTGTGTCTCAGTTCTGCTTGGTGCTACCCACCTCTGCAGACATTGATCATCTTTGCACAGTGCTTTGAGATCTACCAGTGAAAAGTGCTGTAGAAGAGCTAGATATTGTTACTATTGAAGTCCTCGGGGCCCCTACACAGCTCTGCCAACGCACTCCTGCCTTGACCTTCATTGCCCCTGCAAGGAAAATCTTTGACTCCTCTTCACCAGGAACTGCCAATCATGCTAACGTGTGCCAAGCTGGGAGGTGGAAGGGGGTTCAATTGCAATCAAACCCCTTTCACTTGTCATCTAACCCAGGCCTGGTGTAGCCAGCTCCCAGGGCAGTGGGATTCCCAAGGAATCCCCTATTCTCCTTCTTTTCTTTGCTGTGGTTTCCCTAGAGCCTCACCAGGGGGTGATTCTAGGAGAATAAAGTTGGGGTTGCCTTAGTACTAATGGGGGCACTTGGTAATAGTGGCTTTGACGCAAGCGTTGCTGGTCACTCACCCCCAAGTTGGTGATCTCATTTGTTTCGATGTCTGGCGGGTTTGGCTCTGCCTTCTGTGTCGGGGCTGGCACCGGATCGGTCTTTGGTTTCCCATAGAGGTACTGGATGCCTTGTTTGTCATCCTCACTCAGGCTCAGCGGGTAGCGGAAGATGTAGAAAGGAGACATCAGTGACTTGGAGACAGCAGTGTGCTGTAGGCCCAGGACGTGACCAAATTCATGAGCAGCCACTTGCAGTAGGTCAGTCCCTGCAAAGGGAAGAGGGTGCAGGTATTTTTCAGGGTGCTGAAAGACACCCAGGATGGGCAGGGCCCTCACTGTTCGTATGGTGGGATCACAAAAAGTTCAGTGCAAGAGGGAATCTGCTTTTCAGGGAGGTCGAGTTGAGTTGACCATAGTCCAAAGGGGTCTGTTGATTTGCCTCATGTCCTAGAGTGAGCGAGCGAGCATCTCAGCGGGTTGAATTCAGGACCCTCCTGATTCCCAGCTCTTTGCTGTAGTGCTAGATGCTGTGGCCTCTTTAAAGGAGGCAATCCCAGCAGCCGTGCAAAGTGGTGGGGGTAGGCTGGTTTTCCAGCCAGGGCTTTGGAACGGTGTGAGTTGGGTCACTGAGTGTCTTCACCTTTTCCTTAGCGCCTGTGCATATCAACAAGTTACAATTCTGCCTCCAGTGGGTTCTGCATATGTCACCAGCATAGGGGCCAATGGCCCCAGCTCCCAATAGAATCTTCCCCCTACTTTTGGGGGGAAGGTTCCGCCTTTGGCACATCTGTGGGAATCTGGCCCACAGGAAGCAGACACTAAGGTGGTGTCCAGTTAGATCAGCTTTGCAAAGGGGGAGCATCGTTCCTCGATTAGCAGCTAACATAGTGGGGTTCACAGCAAGACACCATCCTGTGGAACATCTGGTGTGATGCAGAACCATGCCACCAGGACCACCCTGAGAACAGCAGTGGTAAACAAATGGTGCCACACAGACAGCAGGGGGCGATCACATATTGCTTTTTGGTTTGTCGTGAGAACATGAAAGGCAAAATAAATAAACCATTTCTGATGTTTTATCCAGCCCTTCCCACCCAGACTCTAATAGATTTAAAGGAGGACATGCTTAGGCATAAACTATTTGAAAGCATCTTTAAAGGGAACATAAAGGGATTCAGGTATGTAGACTACACTTGGGAGATCTCCTTTAGCTCCCTGCTGATTGCTTTCAGGTTCTAAAGTTGTCGGAGAAAAAGACCTTAAAAGAACAAATTAAGCAACAAAGACTGTGAGGAAGAGTCCTAATGTTGTTTCCTAATGAGCCCAAATGCAATTAATTCTTCCCTGGTTTCAGTCAGAAATCTCCAAGGTGTAGCCCCATTAGAAAGAAGAGAGTCAGCTAACCAGGGTGGATAAAAATCACTGATTTAAAAAAAAAAAATTAAAAAATTAGATTTTTTTATTTAAATCGGATTTTTTTTATAAAATGCTTTTTGAGGAAAAATGCTATCTAAAGATAATTTTAATTAAGATACATTATAGCTCAAAGATCTCTCATCATGGAATAGGGATTGTAAATTCTAATTCTATAGTATGAGACAATATATTCATGTAATGTTTAAGAAAAGTTTTGTAAATGAGTTCTAATAGTTCATGGATTAGGGACCCAATCTTCTGGGGTTCCATAGGCGTCTGTATAGATTATTTAGGTAAATCTTTTCATCTACCCAATGGGACTCAGTGCTCAGTCTAGAAGATACCGTTAGAGAGGCTTAGTTTTGCAGTTCTCAAACTGTGGATTTGTGTCTCCAGAGGTAACATGCTTGTTAACAGCAAAAATGTTTTTAAATAAAATAAATAAACTATATAGAGGTGAGAAACAACAGACCTCAACTCTATTGTCCCTCTGCAAATTTGTGTACACAGAGTCAATCCCTTACCTCTCTTTAAAAGTGCAAAGTTTCAAAAAGTTCAATGAATAGAAGATTGTTGGGGGTGGAATAAATCTGGACAAGGAGAAGAAGTCTGGAGATAAATGTGAGAAGTGAGGGACATATCCTTTTTTGTTAAAATATTGTATGTTCGCTGTTGAAGAAAACAATCCAGAATACTTAACGTTGTTGTTTTAGTTAAATAAAACAATTTTAATGTCTGTCTGGTGATGTTCTCCTCCTAATACAGCCTGGCAAGAAAATCCTCCAAATATTAATGATTAGCCTGTTGAACTGGACATAGTTCACCTCCCAGTGACTTCTTAAATATCTGCTTCAATTACCTTTGGTAAATGAAATAACCAAACACTCATTCATTTTCTGATGTAGCTGTAAAACTAATCTGAAACGTTTTCCGAATAAATCCCTGTTTAAAAATGTATGGTGCGTACCTTCTAAAAACGAAGCCTGCGTCTATCTCTGAGTTGTGAAGAATATGCTTTAAGGTTATAGCAACCAACAAGAATGCACTTTTATGTAGAAAACCATGATTAAATTGAGTCTTCCTGACTAGCGATTTAAATCAAATCCACCCTGTAGTTAACTGAGCCGGTGTGTTTAGTGCACGGGCATGCTGCAGAATATTCCAGTGGGATGTGGTACGAACACCTGGGAAAGTTTGATAGAGAGGACAAGTAAACTTGGCTTTTATGCAAATGAGCGGCCCCCTGAAATGTGTCAAGTTTGCTCAGCACTGACACAATTGAAGTGATCACATCTAGGTCGGTTGAGCATCCGGGATTTCTACCTCAGTGATTTATTAAACACTGTCGAAAAATCCTGTTTAGATTGGCAAGCTCCTCACTCTCTGCTTTCCAGTATTGGCAGATCCACAGTGCTGTGCTCCAACTTTATGGGGAGCTGAACAACAGCGCATCCGACAAAAATCTTTGCATGGGAAAGGCCATAAAAGAGCATGGAGCCAGGAACTCCAGAGGGCTAATCCTGGTTCTGACAATGATATGCTGTGTGACCCTTGGGCAAGTCACTTATGCCTCTAGGAACTTTGGTTTCTTTGCCTGTAAAATGGGGATAAGGATATTTCCCTGCTTGAGAGAAGGCTTGCAAGGGTTAATTAATGTTTGCAAAGCTCTGGAGGATATTAAATTGGAAGAACATGCTAAGTGTGATTATCCCCAGTTATTACTGAAGCCACATATGAAAAAGAGAGAGTGAACGACGATGGAACTTGGCCTGGTCAGTTTCAGCAGGTTTTCAAGCTCTCCTCCAATACAGGATTAATGAAGAGGAATATATTACGAAATATTTCAAATGGCTTATCTAACTTCTGAGAGAGTGGTGAAAATTGATTGCAGATGTTCCCAGAGTCTCCCATTGCAAGACTGGTGGGAAGTACCTCAGATATTTCAAAAGTTACTGGTGTTTATTTATTATCCAGTGTTGGAGTGTGCTTGATGCTCTACAGACAAAAAGACAGTCCCTGGCCCCAGGGAGTTTATAAACTGTCAGTAAAAGTCAATGGGGAAACTGCTATGTACTTCAGTGGGTGCAGGACTGGGCGCTAAACACTGACCCACACAAGGCAAGCTGTACAGAGAGACCCTGAAGGGAAGGTGTTAGCTTAGTTGTTTTTTTCCCCCCTCTCTTCTCCCTGTAGATCATGTTGGGGTGGAGGAGGGGGATAGATGGGAGTTGTTATCTGTGCATCTTGCAGAAGAACTGAGGCCTTAGGCAGTGATCCTATTAGATCTCAAGATACCATATGTATCTTGTGAGATGTTATGGCATTAATTCCTGAACACCACAGTGATACCAGCCTGGCTTTATTATTAGGAAAATTGTTTTTACTTGATCTGGAAATCAAGTTGCTCCCTCATATTGACCATGAGATGTTGGGGGGGTGTCAGCGTGTTCCCAAGCCAAAGTGAGAGATTGGGAGCCTGTGTTGTTTCCCTTTAGAGACTTTCAAGAAGAAAAGTTTTGGAAACAGATGGTGGACAATGGGGACTGGGACTGAGACCTGCCAATTATACAGGACTTTGGCAGAAAAACACTCCACCCCAGTGTCTGGGGCTTAGTTTCCCTTCATCTCTCCCCTGTTTTATTTTCTAGTGGTGGCTCTTTGAGTGACCTGGTCTTAGAACCCCACTTAACTGTGATTGGAAAGAGACAAGGACACAGACCATGTGAAGTGCCCTGCCCTGGTGTGCGGACAAGCCTGTTCAGGCCTCTTCTCTCTAAATTAAACGCTTTTTACATTTATCAGTGGCCTCCCGCTCCCCAAACACACCCATGCCTCCATCTGAATCCACAACAGACCTAAGTTGTTCCCAATGGTCCAGGTCTCGTCGTAGTCAAAATGGACATCTCCCTCACGGTGGGTCTTGGGGAAGAATGCATGCGCCAGGATGCCTCCAGGCCCGTCAAAGGGCAGGTTATCGCCATGCCAGTACCTGGAGGGCAAGCACATGGTAGTTCAGTGAAACCGTACTTGGCAGCCAGGGTAAGCCTTGAGAACAGCACCACAAGCCTATTTGTATCATTCAACTTCGAGCCGTCCCTCGTGTCCCTGCAAACCTCGTTCTAAGTAGGGAGGCCGAACCTTCACACAAGCCCAGTGCCTTCACACCAGGCCACAGACGCTATTAGCTTCTTATCGGTGTTTGTTCCTTCCCCTGTTCAGCTTTCATCAAGCCTGTAAAATTCAGGCTAAGGCTGATCAAGCTACTATCATAAAGGCAGCAGAACTGAATTGTGTGGAACACATGGACACTTCCTGGGCCAAATCCTCAAGTCCTCACTCAAGCCAAACTCCTGTGAACTGAGGAAGCCCTGGAGAGAGGTGAACAGTGCAGAGAAGTGGAGACAAACACACGGAATACAGCCCACATCCTCCTCCCTTGGATGGGATCCACAATCCCTTTTATTAGCTTTGTGCAAACATTCGTTGGAGTGAAGTTTTGCTCCTGCAAATATTTTGCAGAAAGTAAAGTGCAGGCCTGGAGTCAAGATTCATTTAACCAAGAAGCTAAATTTGTTTTGGGGCAAAAGGTCAGGTCATTCAATCCGGGGAGAGACTGAAGAGCTGGAAGCAGCCAAAACAAACACTTGGTCAAAGATCCCTGGCTGACAAGTGGTAGCATAAATTAATTGGCGAACAATTTTCAATAATAAACCAATTAGTAAAATAAATGATTCTTTGTTGTATGGTGGCACCCGATCAGGGCCCCAGTGCGCTAGGTACTGTACATGCACATAACAAAACAATAGCCCTTGCCCAGGCAGCCTCCTACGACTATTTATTTCTACTAAATAAGAAAACCGAAGTTTGGAAACAGAACATGGGACTAACTTCAGCGAATAAACAATCTGCTGCCAACAGTTGGACCAGCTCCAGTGGGGGCGGTGGGATCTGTCCTTTTCACACCAAGCCCAGTGGGGGAAGAGGGGCGTTTGCTTTTGGATTAGAATGGCTTCCCCTTCCAGGCTTACCTTGTGAAATCAATAACAATGTCAGCTCGGCCCTCGTGCACTTCGGTGAAGGTTAGTGGTGTCACGTCACTCCAGACTTTCAACGCTTCCGCAATGGTCCGTCTCACTTTCGTGTTCACAAGTTGCCATGGGAATCTTATAATTCTAAGAAGCAGTATTTAGAGGTAGGAGATCACTGCCCATCATAAGAACATAACAATGGCCATATTGGGTCAGACCAATGGTCCCCCTAGCCCAGTAGTTTGTCTTCCAACAGTAGCCGGTTTGGCCAGATGCTTCAGAGGGAGTGAACAGAACAGGGCAATTTATCAAGTGATCCATCCCCTGTTGTCCAATCCCAGCTTCTAGCAGTCAGAGGTTTAGGGACACCCAGAGCATGGGGTTGCATCCCTGACCATCTTGGCTAATAGCTATTCATGGACCCAACCTCCATGAACTTATCTAATTCTTTTTTGAACCCAGTTATCCTTTTGGCCTTCACAACATCCCTTGGCAACGAGTTCCACAGGTTGTCTCTGTGTTGTGTGAAGAAGTACTTCTTTATATTTGTTTTAAACCTGCTGCCTACTAATTTCATTGCATGACCCCTAAGTTGTCTGTTATGTGAAGGGGTCAATAGCACTTCCTCATTCACATTCTCCACACCAGTCATGATTTTATAGACCTCTTTCATATCCCCCCTTAGTTGTCTCTTTTCCAAGCTGAACAGTTCCAGTGTGCTTAATCTCTCCTCATACGGAAGCCGTTCCATACCCCTAATAATTTTTCTTTCCCTTCTCTGTACCTTTTCCAATTCTAATATATCTTTCTTGAGATGGGGCAACCAGAACTGCATGCAGTATTCAAGGTGCGGGCGTACCATGGATTTAGACAGTGGCATTATATTTTCCATCTTATTATCGGTTCCTTTCCTAATGGTTCCTAGCATTCTATTCGCTTTTCTGACTGCCACTGCACACTGACCGGATGTTTTCCAAGAACTATCATCCCAACATCACACAATGGTCAGCGTCAGACTGGCACTGGTATGAGCAGCGTCATCACGGGCATTAGCAGCAGCAGGGAGTGCCATCTATCGTAAAAAGGGATGCTACCCTCTTCTGTGAGCATCAGAACACCTCAGCCAACATAATCACTATCGGAGCAAGCCCCACACCAGCGTAATGAGTCTGGATCTCACCAGCAAATCAGGGTCAGTGTGAACCGCAATGCATTAGTTGTCACCACAACCAGCATTAGAATGGCCATTAATGTAAATGCCACCATGTCCATCATCATTACAATCCGCACTAATGAGTCATTGAACTTTTGTCATCATTACACTGGCTGCAAATCACAATTTCATAAGACAACAGGGAATGTCCTTACCACAAATCCCACCATCAGCTTTCCATTTTACCAACAATCTGCCACGCAACATTGGTTCGCTGGGGCCATGTAAACACAGTAACAGACCTGGGCTTTGCCACAAGAAGAGGACACTCTAGCTCAGACAGTCTGTATAGCTCAGGTCCTAGCATACAAGATACCAGGCTGAGGCTGAGGTGGCGCAAGGAATCCTGCAGAGGTGGTTTTGGAACAGCTTTGTAGACATGTATTTTTTAGGAGGGCTTTGGAGGAGGAGAGGGAAGCTGTTTGGTGCATGTGCTGGAGTGAAATGCTGCAACAGTACCTAGGAGGGGGTATAATCCCTCCAGTCTACCCCCACCCATAACTCTGTTTGGATGGTGTGATTTGATTCTCTCTAATCTCTGCTGCAAAGGCATTTTATTCCCATGAGGTTGGTGCTTGTTGATGTCAGCTGGTCCCCTCCACTCCCCACTGAAGCGACCATCCTGATCCCTAAGGGATTGAACCTGCGACCCTTTCGTTATCCCAGTGAACAGCACATTCACGAGCAGCCCTATTAACGCCAATGGGGGGAGGGTTGCTCATGAGTCACTGCTCTGCAGTATAAGTAAGGCTCCCGGAATCAGACGCTAACTCAGCATCCCTGCTGTAAACAGTGACAGGATTGTCATTCTAGTGGAGAGCAAAGTTCAGGGAGGAGGTAGTACACTAAACATTTCTAAATTACGACTTCCTCCAGCCAGTTCACGCATGCCTTGAAGGCTTGGGTACAAGTCAGGGAACATTTGCCAATGACCTTTGACTCCTCAAAGCCTAGGAAGGGGTCCCAGCCAACTCATCCTACCAACATTCAGTCTGGCCATCAGCACAACCACTGCCATCAATGTTACAATGTACTCATCACCACAATAATCACCGATAAAGTCTCCAGCAGCACCGTCGGCATTAACGCCACTGGTCCCCTAAACACCTGGAAATCCCCGGACTCCCCATTAACTTGCACTCCCCGCTCCTGACCGTAGCGCGATGACACTGCGGTTAGAATGGCTACAAGTCATGCAGCACCACCACTCCCACCGGAGAGGTTACCCTGGCCTCCATGTTGCATTTAAACCTGCTCGGTGTCGGAGTCACGTCTGGCCGAGAACAATCGGCGAATGAGATGTCCTCCATCTAAAACCAGCGTAACGGCGTGAGAGACAGAACAAACTGCCCCTGTATGGAAGAGAACCTGCAGGACAGTAGCTATGGGTCTGAGGTGAGTAGCTTTGCTGTTAAGGACATTCTGCTTCTCCTTTCCTGGCTAAGGCACCCCTCATTTATGCCAAACGCCACCCTCCCCGCCAGTCCTCCCACAGATCCCTTCTGAACGGCAGTAGGCCCTGCTGGAACAAGGAGCTACAGCTTACACCTCCATGCACCGCCTGGGGTGAATCAAGCCCACATCCAGATGTGCTCAGCTATGAAAGGAGGAACAAAAGAATTGCCATACCGGATCCAGACCAATGTCCACCCAGCTCAGCGTACTGGCTCCAACAATAACCAGCACCTGATGTGTCAGAGGAAAGTGCAAGAAAAACCCCACAGGAGGCAGTTGCCCCGCAGGGAAAGTGTCCTCCTCAGCCCTAGCAGTTAAAGATCACCCCAAAGCTTTGCTTTATTTTTTAATATGTACTATTAGAATTCTACCTGCTCCTGTTGCCCATAGAAACATCTAACCCTTCTCTGAATCCTGCTAAGTTCTTGGCCTCAACAACATCATGTGGCAATGAGTTCCACAGTCTGATTGTGCACTGATTGCAAGTTTTGAATTTGCCACCTTTCAGTTTCATCAGCTGTTCCCTGGCTCTTGTAGTGAGGGGAGAACTGGATGGGAGCAGAGGGAAGACATATTTCTGGAAATGATGCCAGCTCCCGGGAAACGGGAGAAGAGGGAGAACTCTGGTATAGGTGCACACTCTTCGTGCACACCTCTAGTGTGGTGAGGCGCTCAGATACCAGTCTAAATAGATTCCTAGACACACCTTTGCCAGCATATCTCTGAGCTAGGGTATGGACATACCTACCCTGTGTGCTCATGTATACATGGGAGTTCTCAAAGCTATGGAAAAAGCTTTCAGCTCCTAGCATCTGGCTCATGCTGAAGGGAAATGCTGTTTCACTAACTGGTGCATGAGCCCCTCATATCCCACATCCCTGTAACGCTGCCTTTGGATAGTGTGATGTTTTTAATCTCTGATGCAGCAGGATTTTAGTTCCCCGGCACAATGTTGGTGCTTGTTCATATCAGCAAAGTTTTTTTCCTCTGATGCCAGGGTTAAGAGGAAGCCTTTCCACTACCCTGATAGTCTCGGGAGGCTATTGGCATAGCAGCATCCCCTGTGCTCAGTTAAGGTCATTTAAATGCATACCCGGTGAAGATATTTCTCTGGGCCTTATCAAGATGCACAGGAGCAAGTTCTCCTTTCCACATGTGCCTCTTACTCCCTTAGGCTAACAGCAATTGCAGAAGTGCACTGAGGAGAGAATATGGAGTGTGATCAGCCAGCAGAACCCTGGCCCTTAACCACACTCAGCAAACTCCTATCAGAGAGCATGTGGTGTGATTTCGGGGACACTGAGGCCATGTTTGTAAGCACTTCACTAAATGACGACTAGAACGGACTATTTAAAATAAACGCGGAGGGAAGCCTCGGGGAGGGAGGGTGTTGTGTGAGTATGTGGGACTGGTGCCTGGTGGGGTGTGCGGAGAGAAGGGCCGGGGTGTTTGTAAGTCTGAGCCAGTGGGTGTATACGTGAGCGTGGGTGTGTTAATGAGTGTGTGGTTGTGTGTGTGAGGGAAGGAGCGTGTGTGACTGTGGGGGCGCACACGGGTGCTCGGAGCTGGTGGGTGCGTGAATAGCGTGGGGGTGGTGGGGTGAGTGGCTGACGGTGTGAAGGCCGTCACGTCTATGGTGAGCACGTGGGTGAGACAGCTTGGGCCTAACTGGTCTGTGTGATATATACCCTTGTCACCCCAGCATCCTGCACCCTGTTTCTTGAACAAGTTCCCCAGCTTGGACAGCCCCGTAATAGGCGAGGCTCAGTGAACGAAAGCACCGAACGGAAACTCTCTTTTAGGAAGGAGATCCTGACCGGGACTCGCTCCCTGCTTGTGACTTTGGTTCTGCGCCTGTCTTACTTGTAGGTGAGGTCCGTCTTCTCCCAGCGTCCTCCCGACAGGACGAACCGCTTCTGCCGGTTCCGCCCATTCTGGCCGTCTGGCAGGGTGGGTAGGTCTGGCACGCCGCAGCGAGGTGGGTTCCAGCTTGCTGCCGGCCTGTCTGTGCCCCTGGAGAAGCCCTTGATGGGGACTCCAGTCTCCATGGTATTAACCGAGGAGGAAATCCAGGGGTTCTGCTCCTTCCAGGCATGGTGTTTCCGAGCCCCATCCTAGGCAAAAGGCAGACAGAGCTGTGACTTGTGCGGATGGCAGGAGAAAGCATGGCATATAGACAGCTACACAAACCTGTCCTCTAGCCTATGCCACAGCAACCCTGCCGCAGTGTCTTCCAGCTGCATTCCAGCCATTACACCGGCTCCCCCCAAACACTCTTTCAGGTGAGAAGCCTCCTTACTTCCCACCATTCTGTGCAGCAAACCCACCCCGGTCTTTGTGCTCTCCCTCCACTGGGCTCTGCTGCTCTCCAGGCCGGGGCGCACCTGCTGCAACCTCAGTAAGCCACAGCAGCTCCTGGTCTGTGTTCCCTTGGCAGCCGGTCAGCAGGAAAGGCTTTGGGCAGGAACCCAGACCCTCAGAGAAAGAAGGGAATTGCTAGGCAGTAAATTCCCCCAGCCGCATCTTTTTCCCAGTTGGCTGCTCATTGGCGTTAACCCCAAGCACACCGTGCTCGGGCAATGGTTTAATTATGCACCTCACTCTCCCTTGCACTTGGGACAGAAGCATCTTCGAGTCCGGGTGCTGTGCTGGGGGGGTGCAGAAACCTCTGCTTTGCCTGTGGAAAGCAAGAGGCTGGCAGAAGAACACGTGGATTCAGAGGGAGAATGGGGGGCCCGCACAGGTCTCTCCTATCCCCCTTGTTCCCCCTTCATCATTTTCCTATCGTTTCTAGCATCTGCCCCTATCTGCGGAACAGGACCCCTGGCAGTCCCTGCTCAGTGCGCGAGCATTCGCTGTGTGATCCCTGACCGTGGTGACTGTAATGAAGTGCCCCCAACCTGTGTCCTATGGCAGGAGTTCTCATCCCCCTGGGTTCACAAGAGGCGTCAAGACCACCCTGCCCATCCCATATTGCTAAATGGGAGGGAGACGGTCCCAACTAGATGGGAGGGGAGCGCCAGGAGTGGGGTGGGTCCTGGCATGGGAAAGGTCATGAACTACTCTTATGCGGTGATTGACACTTAACCTTTCATATGGCGCTTTTCATCATACGGCTAGTCCCACCGATTAAGCCAGCCGTCTCCCCGGAGAGCTAAGTCAGGACTGCAGTTCTCCCTTTCACAGGAGGGTCAGCTGGGGTGCAGAGAGGACAGTGCCAACATTCTCAAACTTGGCTGCCTAAAAGTAAGCAACCCAAACCCACAGGGCCACCGGTGGGAATTACACAGCGCTCAGCCTGCGTAATTCGGCTGCTCAAACGTGGACGCAGTTGCTTCATTTTAGGCATCCACATTTGAAAATGCTGGTCCAAGTGACACGGCAGAGGGAGTCCGTGGAGGCTCAGGCTATTCCGCCGCCCTGCTCCTCCAGCCACTGCACACCCTGCTTGGTCCCTGGCAGCCCAGCTGGGCTAGGCAGTGGCTAATAAGTTATAGCTGGCCTAGTTCCAGTAGGTTACAAAGCCCACTGGTGTCACAGGAGCATACAGCAAACTCCTTCACGGCTGCTGATGCTTGGATTCTTCCCTCCAGGGGCAGTGACCGGGTAAGAGAGATATCCCTTGGCCACATTAGAAGCAAGACAGACGGGGTAAGACGCTGAGGGGAGGGAAGCTCCCTTTATCCTGAAGGAATCGGGGTCATTGGAGCCGCCAGGCTCGACTCATTTGTTTCCTTTAGTTCTCTAGTTCCCTGTGACTTAAATGGGACCTCGCTGTGCTGACAGACTCGCACAGCCCGGTCTCGCAGGTGCCAGCAGACAGGCCACCCCCTGCATCACCCAGCCAGGGACCTTACGGTCAGCGGGACGCGGCGCTGGCTGGTTTTCTACGGATGGAGCTGCAGTTTAATCCCACAAATTGCCATCTCTGTTCCAGCACAATAGTTCCATTCATGTGGGCTGTAATGAAGTGTGAAGCCCTTGGCATTAATTCCGCTATCATGGCTAACATCTAGATCACAGCACAGTGCCCTCTGGTCCGGACAGGCTGCAGGGACTGACACAGGAACTTGGCAGGTCACGTGAAGGCACATGGTAGTCTCGCCACTCATTGCTAGCATTACTCCGCCAGCCCGTCCTGCCCTGTCGCAGCCAGCCAGACGCTCCTCTAGCTCGGTGGCGATCACCTCCTGCTGTCCTTGTCTGAGAAACTCAGGTCTCATAATGAGCTAATCAATCTTACATCCCAAAGCGCTTTGCACGCTATAGCAATCGCCCCAGCTCCGGGAGGCGGCAGGTCAGCTGCTGAACAGCACCCAGGAACACTACACACGGCCCTTAAGCCCAGGCCACCAAGAACAAGTCGATGGTTTCTGACAAAGAGGAGGCGGGGGACGCAGGTGCGGCCTGTCCTGATCTGTCCCCTGGGCACTCCTCTCACACCAGCGGCTCACAAGAGCAGAGCCTTACCGAATAAGAGGTTCCCAGACTTTTACAGCAAGGCTGGTAACAAGATGAGCTGTCAGAGTATCGCTGTGCTGCTCACCTGGGATGCACACTAAGGACTCTGCGGCTGAGTCCAAGACAGCCCCCGACTGATGGGGCTCTCTCTTTGTCAGGCACCGTGCAGGCTGCACCAGATAAAGGGTGCTCACCTCAGACGCCGGGGCAGGACCTGCTACGCAGCAAGGACAGCTAGAGATGGAGGTGTCTCGATTCCACAGGCCCAGAAGGGACCCTGCAAGGAGCGTCCACGGGACTGGGGCAAAGGACAAGTGCAAGGGGGGAGCCAGTGGATTGCACAACAGAAATGAGCCCCAGTGGTGAGTGGCCTCTGGCCTCAGGGCCCCTCGTGACTGGAGGACATGTGCAGTCATGGGCTGGTTAGATTAAAGAGGGACCTGCAAAAGAGTTTTACCCATCTGCGTTTGTGCCCTTCTGACATACAGAGAAGGCCTGGAATTTTTCCCACCTGCTTGGTTTTTTTGTTTTTTAACCTTAGACGTATTAGGACCATCCCCCATGGTTTGCCCTTGCTTTGCTGGAGGAGCTGGTGGGTCTCTCGATGGCAGGATCTTGTTAGCTCCACTTTTGCAAGTGCTGGTGGACATGGGTGGTGGATGGAGCCCCCCTTCAGGGAGGCTAGCCCACCCTCCACCCCACCCCTTCCTCCCAAGGACCCCCCGAGAAATCCTGCCCCGCCTGCCCCGTGACTGGAGGACCCCCAGACCAGCTGGGACCCTGAGCTCCCTCTCCCCCTCCCCAAGGCCAAAGGAGCCCCCAGCCATGCTGCGGCTCCCCTCCTAAGGCCCCAAGCTGCTCCGCGAGCTCTTCCAAAGATCCTGAGCTTTTTATATACGCCATGCAGATTCTGGGGTGGCTGAGGAGGCGGTATGTGTTATTTAGCTTCCTGGATTCATCAGTAATCCCTCTGGAGTCCAGGGAGATCATTCATGAGCCCAGGAAGCTGAGTAGCAGATACCACCTCCCCAGCCTCCCCGGATCCTGCCTGGGGCATAACAATAAGCAAAAACTTCCCTGCAAACCCCGCAACCAGCGGCCACGGCAGGCTCAGCCTGCCCTGGCCTATTATACCTGCCGCCTATGCTGGTGGAGGCCATCATCCTGCCCTGAGCTGTGTGGGGATAGAAACACTTGAGCCCTGTCGACATTATCGGCCAGATGCACACTGGTGCCGGTCCAAAGACCGAGAGGAGGCAGTTTGTCTCTCCCCTATTCCGGGGCTGATTTGGCTAACTTGTGCCCTGTTGCAATGGGCCACTGCAGCTATCCAGAGCCACTGGACCTCTGGGCTTGCCCCCAACCTTGCCCCAGCCCTCCCGGCTCTGACCCCACCCCGACCTGCCCCCTGTGCACCTCTTCCAGGCCTCAGAGCACCCTGCACTGCTGAGCGAGGGAGGCCCGAAGAGCAGCACGGAGCTGACAGAGTTGGCTCTGCACATGGTATCTGGGCCCCTGGTGCAGGGTGGCTCCCTATGCACTGGCATAGAAGGGGTAGAGAATTCACTGCCACAGCCAATCTGCCCCATTGCTGGAGCTGCCCACGTGTTAGCACAACCATCGGAAATTCCCTGGAAACCACCGGCGTTAGCCACAGCCAGACACGCAAAGCTGCCCAGGGGCTGGCCGAGAGGCTGATGCCATTTGCCACGGAATTCTCTGGAGACTTTTCTAGCCAGAGATAAGAACCTACTTGGCTGGACTCATCGCTCTGGTCACCCTGGCCTGGAGCCTCTCCAGGGGAGAGAGGTGGCTCAGGAAACATGTCCTGCTTGTCGATGTTGGATTCCACCCCCTACTGCACTGAAGCCATGTGCCGGGCAGTATGGGCTCAGCTGGGCTCGCTTTGTGCACTGGAGCAGGGATGGGGTAGAAGACCCGACTGTCGGCTTTGATGTCACCCTGTCTCCTCTTCTGTAAACCATGATCGCTCCTCCTGACCTGCAGCTCCATTAGGAGTGAGTGCTGGGGCTGGAATGCTGCTGCCAAAGCCTCTCTTGGCGGCTTCACTTTCCCGAAGAAAAGCATTAACTACTTAGTTGTGTCGGTGCCTTCCCTCCCCCTCCCTGATCTGGAGGGGAGATAAAATTCCAATGGGCCAAAAGGAAAGAGAGGCCATCACAGCTGAGGAGCCAAAAGCTGCTCCTGGAGCCTGTGAAGGTGGAGCCTGGGGCCATGGAAATCAGTCTGGGGAAGGGAGGACCGTGCATCACTCTCGAGCAATGTCTGCCAGCGAGCCTTACGATCCTCCCTCCTGTGGGGCTGCTGGCTGGATTGTGAGACCCTTAGTCATGTCTGGGGGAGTGCCTTACTCCGCTAATGGTCCTGCTGACTGCCCATGGGATAGGTTGCTTCTCACTATCAGGGTGGCCCCAGGAGTCTGTCCTGCTCAGGACATGGAGGGAGGATTTATGCAGCTAATTCTCATTGGCTTTTATAGGACTTTCCAAACCCTCCCACAGAGCACAGACAAGAGCCTGCTAAGAAGGGGATATTCACTGCCTGGGGTTTGTGAACTGATGTTTCCCAGCCAAGGGAACAAGACAAAGGATTTGCAATATGGAGTTTGAGTGACTATCCAGCTGTCTATCCCATACTGACGAAAGCCCCGAGTAAAAGCCCTGGGGACACTAATGAGCCAAGGTCTCTCCCTTCCGTAGGTATTTCTCCCTCCTGGGGCAGGCTGGAATGATACACACACAGGGCTAAGCAGCACATTGGGAGGGCGGCCTCTGAAAAATGAGCAGATTCCCAGCAGGCAGTTGGTTGACTGTGAAACTCCAGCCCGGAATGAGAGGGGGAAAGGTCTGATCCCAGGGGACAGCAGACAGCCCCGCAAGGAACAGACTAGACTGCCTGCTCCGTTCTCCCAGGCTTTGCACGGACATCACCCCGGGCACACTGCAGAACATGACAGACATCACATGAGGCCACGTGGGAAACAGCCAGCCTTCCCTGGTCAGTGTCCCATCCACATTCACGAGCTGCAATGGACCCTTAACCTCTCCAGCTAGGGGCAGGGCAATTGTCCCGGAGCTGGCTCCTGCGTGTAGAGCTCACAGCGTTCTGCGTGTGGAGGTCAAATGCCATGCTTGGCAGGAGGCTGCAAACAGGGCAGCCCAGCCACAGAGACCCAGGAGCAGCAGCAAAGCAGGACATTTTCGGTCAACAAAAAACTTGACAACAATGAGGCTGCTGGTGTGCAAAGCCCACTGCCCGTCCTGCTGACCAACACCCTCTCATTGGTTCCTTGCGGTCTTCCACTGGGCTCTGTCTTCTACTTAGACTGCCCTCATTGGGGCAGCGTTCATTGCTTTGTTCTGGGTTTGTACAGTGCCTTGCACAATGGACCCCAGGTGCCACCACAACACAGATAACACATTGACATTCTTGTTCCCAGCCAGCTGAGAAGGGCTAACTATACTGCAATCCTGGCTTAGATCCGTTTAATATTGGATACGACTCCTACTGGGGGGCTATAACCTGCCCTGCAGGGGAACAGGCTCAGCTGGTTTCTCTCCCTCCCCTCCATCACTTACATTTGTGATCCCACCTTCAAGGTGGAAAACCCAGTGATTTGCCTTCATCCAAGGAACCTGAGAGCTCTCCTACTGCCCAGCCTCCATACTGGCCTTTTTTGACATACTTCACTTCCTGGCATGGACTACCCTGACAATTAGGAAGCTTTTCCTAATTTCTAACCTAAATCTTGCTGCAATTTAAGTCCATTGCTTCGTGTCCTGTCCTCAGTGGTTAAGGAGAACAATTAATCTCCCTCCTCTTGATAACAACCTTTTACATACTTGAAGATGTTATCATGTCCCCTCTCAGTCTTCTCTTCTCCAGACTAAACAAACCCAATTTTTTTAATCTTCCCTCACAGGTCCTGGTTTCTAGACCTTTAATCATTTTTGTTGCTCTCCTCTGGACTTTCTCCACATCTTTCCTGAAGTGCAGCACTCGGAACTGGACACAATATCCCACAATATCCCGAGCAGATTGGAAGAATTACTTCATGTCCTGCTTACCCTACTTCTGCAAATACATCCCAGAACGATGTTCGCTTTTTTTTTGCGACAGTGTTACATTGTTGACTCCTGTTTAGTCTGTGATCCCCTATAACCCCCACATCTTTCTGTAGTACTCCTTCTTCAGCAGTGGTGTTGTAGCCATGGTTGGTCCCGGGATATTAGGTGGGTGAAGTAATGTCTTTTATTGGACCAACTTCTGTTGGTGAAAGAAACAAGCATTCAAGCTCCACTGCTACAATGATAAACAACCCCCTGACCCCCCCCTCCACACCTTTCACAATCCATGGATCCTACACATGCCTATCACAACATGTGGTCTACCACATCCAGTGCACTAAATGTCCCAATAGCAACTATGTAGGTGAAACCAGACAATCACTGCACTCTCCTATTAACTCACACAGGATGAAAAGCAAACCACTGCCTCACCTGTGGGTGAACATTTTTCACAAAGCGATCACACTATAACTGACCTATCAGTCCTTATTGTTGCAGGGAACCTGCACAGAACTTTCAAAAGGGAAACCTGGGAGCTTGAATTCATAACTTTGCTAGACACTAAAAGTCATGGACTGAATAGAGACAGTGGATTTATGGCTTATTACAACAATTGATAACCCACTAACAACCTCCCCCATCTGCTTCTCCCCCTCCTTTCTTCCCTATGACTGGAGGGGTGTTAACAGGCCACTTCACCTTGAATGGTCCCTTGAAAGATGTGTTAACTACTTGCACTAAAAAAAAAAAAAAAAATCTATTCCATCTTGTATTTAGCTGTGACACTGGACATAAATTTCCCAGACCTGAAGAGCTCTCTGTAAGCTTGAACATGTGTCTCTCTCACCAAAAGAGTTTGGTCCAATCAAAGATATTACCTCACCCACCTTGTCTCTCCTTCCTAGGCCAGCATTTCCCATTTTGTATTTGTGCAGTCGATTATTCCTTCCTAAGTGTGGCGCTTTGCATTTGTCCACATTGGATTTTATCTTATTTCAGATCAGTTCTCTAGTCTGTCAAAATCATTTTGAATTTTAATCCTGTCCTCCAAAATGCTTGCAATCCCTCCCAGCTTGGAATCATCTGTAAACTGTATAAGTGTACTCTCCAGGCTATTAACCAAATCATTTATGAAGATATTGTATAGAACCAGACCCAGGACAGATCTCTGCGGGACTCCACTTGATATGCCCTTCTGGCTTGGTTGTGAACCATTGATAATGACTCGGAGTAGACTTTTCTAACCAGTTGTGCACCTGCCTTATAGTAGGTTCGTCTAGACTATATTTCTCTAGTTTGTTTTTGAGACGGTCATGAGAGGCAGTATCAAAAGCATTACTAAAGTCGAGATATAACACAACCACCACTTCCACCCTATCCACAAGGCTTGTTACCCTGTCAAAGATAGGTATAAGGTTGGTTTAACACCTGTTCTTGACAAATCCCTGCTGATTTGTAAAGGTGTTACTTATCACCTTAGTTTCTTCTAGGTGGTTACAAATTGATTGATTGATTATTTGCTCCGTTATCTTTCTGGGGACCCAAGTTAAGCTGGTTGGTCTATATTTCCCTGGATTGTCCTTATTCCCGTTTATAGACAAGTACTATATTTGCCCTTTTCTAGTGCCTCTGTGTCACACTGCTCATATAAGTACCTGTGTGGAGCACGCAGAGCTCAGCCTTCTGGGATAACCAGTTCAAAGCAATTCCTTCTGTCATTTCATTCATCTGATGGGCTTTGTCATGGCACAGACGCTATTCAGTAGCCACAAGAGCATTGCAGTTCACTGATCCCTTCCCAGCGGCCCAGGCCACCTGCTCTCCTACAACGGAGGAGCACTGCAGGACTCAGGAATCAGAACGACAGCCACCCTCTGAGAGCTTCCTGGGACACTGCCCTGCAAACCATTACAGCAGTCCAGGTCTTTCCTGCTGCTCCTTTCCCTGTGGGAGTGGGGACAGTCTCGTTCTCAACCAGCCCCCTTCTCTCCCTCCACGTGGTCTGTGCTGACCCAGTGTTTGCTGCTTCCTTGACTGATCCCATGGATACTCTGGCCACTGGAGGGGCGAACCTTCACAGGCAAAATCATCCTCCTTTAGGACCAAAGAGTCCGCACTCACGGGCATTGTACTTCTGCACTCGCCCTCCTCCTTCCTCTCTCAGGGGAGGGGGAAGATCCCTGTGTCTTTACACTCGCAAGTAAAGCTATTTTCTCCCACACTGTAGGGTAAGAAATTGCTGCCATCCGTGCCCAGGTTCTTGTCTCTGTGGTTCTGCTCCAGGACAGCTGCCTCCCCCTCACTCCTGGGGTGTGTGCATGGCTTCTTGCTCCCGGGAGTGGCAGCACCAGCCGTGATTCAAAAGAAGAACACTCCTATTCAGTAGCACTGATCACCTTTGCCCCCCTGGGTTTAGCAAGCCCTTCCTCTAACCCGGAGCGGGTTGGGATTCCAAAGTGCTCTGAAGCTACTGTTTAGCAGTAAAGTTCTGCTTCCTCACAGGGAGTCACTTCCACACCGAATCAGGGCATCTCAGACACTGTACCAGAGTCCATGCTCGTGGAGAATCATAGCCACTTCATGGCTGAAAGGGACCATTATTCTGTGATGTAGGCCAGCCCCTGCTTGTTTTGTGGTGTACAGCACCCTGGTAGCTCTGCCCAGTGGGACCTGTTAGGCCCTGATGTAAAGAGTTGCACAAAGAAAGTCAGCACAAGATATTTTATTGATCTTACGAAACCCGGAACAATGCATATTCTTGAATGCCATCTTCTGGCACCGAATCGATTAACTATACATATACACAGACACAGAGCACTCTCATCACAGGACAAGCCCATGTCCTCTGGGCTGCATTCTGATCAACGTGAAGAGAAAGCCATCAGGAATGTGAAGATGGGCTAAGGCAGGGGAAGATGCAGGAACAGAGCTCCTTGTACACACAGACCAAGGCCCCTCTCCTGCCATTCGCCTTAGGAATCCTCAAGTCCAATCTCTCTGTGACCAGACTCTGTTTCCCGTTTATCTGGTGGTGGTTGTTGTTGGCAACGAAGAAAGAAAATGTTTATTTTTCCTAAGCAACAGGAAACATGAAACACTGAGAACTGCAAATGTTTATGCCCACAGAGCCAGTGACGGCCTAAGCTGATGCAGAGGGAGGGCAAATTAATAAACTCTTCAGGGTTATTTTCATTAGCAGCCGTTTTAGTTATGTGCAATGTTCCCTCTAATTTTTGACAGGCCGTGTGCGCAAAAAATTTCTTCTGTGCAAATGTTTGTGCATATGGTGTTTTGCCGTGTGCGTGGGGTTTAGGATCTGTGTGCCCGGGCACACGAGCACAGCTTAGAGGGAGCTGTGGTTATGTGATAGTTCAAGGCTTTGGTCCACCAGTGGCACCATTCCTGAGCAGGCAGCACAGTGAAAGCCTGTGGACAACCCGAGGCAAGAGTACTCACCAGGTACAAGGAAATAAACCCCAGGAGGCCTGGCTGGACAAAGATCTCATGAGCCCCTAGTCTGATGAGGCAGGAATCCCCTGAAAACCAAGAAACCCTCCCGGGACTTCGTGCAGTCCAGTCACAGTAGGGTTGTTTTTTATGCATCTGTAAGGTCAAAGCTAAAATGAAGCATCAGCTGTCAGTACATGCCAGGGACTGGGACCCACTGACCTAGGGGGCCAGATGTGCAGGGACCCCCTCCCCCATTTATGAGGGGCATGTGCCAGCCTGGACCAGGGATTGCCACCCCCCCAACCTATGGTGAGCAAGTACCAGTTGGGCCAGGGACCAGCACCCCTTATCTATGGGTAGGACATGCCTGCCCAGGCCAGGGACTGGGATCCCCCAATCTACAGGAGCAGAACCCACTTGGGCCAGGGGCCCCTGACCTTTAAGCATATGCTGAGAGACACCCCCAAGTCTCTGGCCAATATGTGGAGATCTTCAGGCTCCTGGGAGGATGGAATGAAGAGCTGCATCTGTGAAGGCTCAAGAGTTCTATAAATATGCAGTGATTTCAGAGCATCTTCCTGACAGACAGGTTTCTATTTTACCCTTGCGTAGTGGACTTTTCAGTATGGCAATTCCATGAAGCGCAGCAAGGATGTTATACCACCGAGCTGATTAACAATATGATGTCTGCACACACACACAGATGGTGCATCAGAGTGCTGGCTGAAAATGTAAGTAATAAACCAGCCGCAGAGCTTCTGCTCACAGCAACAGCCTGAGAACTCCACAAGCTCTACCCAAGCCTGATTATTCTCTCATTTATTCTCGACAGAGCAAAGCCCTTTGATGGGTTCTCCAGGGAATCCACCATGTGTCCTCCCTAGACACCACCTGTTCCATCTGTTCCTCAGTGGCCTAAACAGTTAGGGATGTCTGCTGCAGTTTGAATACACTTAGAACAGACCTCTGGCCTCAGTTTTCCCTCTAAACTTGAGCCAAACCTAACCCACGCTTTTCTGAAGGTTGCAAATACTCAGGTGACTTTCATTTCCATGTGCCTTCTGGTTTAAGCCACACCCACAGTCCAAATGCCCAGATCTCACAAGAACAACCTTTCTCGCTGTCCTGGCTGGAATGGGATAGAACCTGAACCTCAAGAGAGCTTGTTCTTGTGAAGTTTCCAGTCTAGTTCATAGACCAATGAGGCTTGGATAAGCCCATAAGATTTGGATACCAATCTTTGCTGCTCATCAGACCCACCGCTCTGAGCCTTTGGAGAATCCTCCACTCCTGTCAGCATTGTCAAAGAAAACCAGCCCCTCTCCTTATGCTACTTCTGTTACAGGGAGGAGAGGGCCAGGGAAGGTGAGGAATCTCTTCAGACCCCAGCTGACAACATGTTCCTGCCCAGAAGCATGAGGCTTGACGGTCTTTGCTGTTATTTTTATCCTTCCCAGTAGGACGGCAGATGTGACAGAGCACTGGGCACAACACCTGGATACGCTACTTTTCTTTTACTCCTACTCTCTCTTCTGACACCCCACCCCCCAGCTCTCCCTTCCTGTCCACTTTGCCAGAACCCAGGTACTAACACAAAGCCTTCAAGAACTGCAGTTTGCTGGGTGTGTGTGTGTGTGTGTGTGTGTGTGAGAGAGGGGGGGGGGGCGGGAAGGTGGACACTGCCAAAGCCTACACAACCCTGGAGTAAATGTTTACATGTGCTCTTGATTCCCTGCTGAAGTGGAGGATAAACATGTCTAAATTATCCTGAATGCTCATTTCACTATTTAAAGAGTGAAAACAAACAGCATATATCAACCTCTTTTGTAAACTTGGTCTGCATGGGGAGGGAGGAGCCTGCATGGGCCGAGCTACTCCTCCTAACGTCACCCCCATCTGCTCCTGGCCCAGGTAGCTGCATGTCATGCAGCTATAAGGAAGCACAGTGCATTCCAGGTAGGATTGCTGGCTCTGGAGAGGGGAAAGTTCCAGGAAATGCCATACGGCTGGATTACACCAGCCAACTAGGCATGAGGCCACCAGTTTCCCCTCCCTCCCCCCCCCCGCAAGGTTAGTTTCTCAGTGAAAAACACATTGACATTAATTTCCCAGAGGGGGCCTGAGCCAGGCCATCTCCAGGTGTTCCATTTGGTGTGCAGTGCCCTGAGAATTTGAGATTTTAGTTCTGGGGGTTTTAAAAGAACCACTGCAGATGGTTTGGCTTTTGCTCTAATTCTTGCCTTCCTCAGGTGCTAACTTCTAAATTTCCCCCACCTAGTTTTACCTTGTAACAAACCTTAGCCCCTGAGCACCCCAACAGTAAATGGGGGTGTATCAAAAGCTATCAAACCTCATGCTTCAGGACTAAAAACTGACCTGCTGAGGTCAGGAAGAAATCCAGCACCCCCTCTTCCAACATGTCATGGTATGTTTTTGTACATTGTCTGGGTGTAGTGAAGCATTTTTGCCCTCCATCAAGAGGTCAATCCGGAAATCCCAGGTAACCCTGTCTTAATCTAATAACCAGGTGGCATCCAATTAAATTAAATGGCAACAAGATTAAATGGACACCAACTTGGAAAAAAAAGAATCACATTTCTCTGAAATTTTGGACCTACTCTGGTTTTAAGTAACATCTTCAATGACTGAAAGCCATCAGTGGTGGAAAGACGTGTCTCCTATTTCAGTTTCTTTACTTGGTAGATAGGAGAGCACCTCCTGTACGGTTAGTGTCACTGTTTGCATGGCATAGTTGGTGTCTTGCTTGCTGGAAAGATCCTTATAAAGACTGGCAGGAGATCAGAAAATCCTTGTGGAAAGGGAACACACTATTTGCTAGTGAGGGAGGGTGCTCCACCAGAAAATGATTAAAAAGACCAAATTGCCGATGTCCCTTTAGAAACCATGGAAGTAAATTTATTTTTTGCCAAAAAGAAGCTGCCAAAAGAAGCTCTTGACCCAAATGCTTATTAGGATGCTGAAAAGGTGTAGCTATTGGTTAGGAATAATATGGAGATCATCCAGAGTTACTCTTGTTATATCAGGGTAGTTAGCAAACAGGATTCAGAATAATATAAATCAACAGCTGGCTGCCTGGGATTAAGGAGAAGCTTTTCTCATGGCCAGGTGGACTGTACTCACTCCCTTATGGGAGTTCTACCATCTTCTGAAGCATCTGGTATTGGACACTGAACAAGACGGACCACTGGCCTGATTTGGTATGGGATTTCTGTCTTACCAAGGCACTGTGCCAGCTCTTTCCCTCCCCGCTCCTTGCTGTGCTCCAGACATGCTGGCTAGTTTGTATAAGCCTCAGAAGCCTTTGCACTCCCTTGGCGGCAGTGAGTGGGGATCATGGGTATACGAGTGTGTGCATGTGTGTGTGGGGGGGGGGGACTAGTCTCAGTTGGGCAGAGTTATATGGAAACCTTAATTTACACAGGACACTTTAAAACTAGGGCTAGCAATGCCTTCCTACAAAGCAGCCAGCATGGACCCCTGCTGGTCTCAGGACCCAGATTAGATGCACCGCCGGTCCATTCGAGAATGGGGATTCCTGGGTTTCTTTATGTAGCGACACCATGGGGTGGCTCAGGACCCCTCCCCATTTCTCCCTCCCCCCCATACCACTTCATGTCTCTGCAGGAAGGAGCAGGGCTCCAGATTTGTCAGTTACTAACTGTGGCTTATTGGCAGAGCTAGGGATCAACCAGTTGCTAAATGTAGTTGAAGCCCTAACACAGCTGGGGGCGTGCAAAGAAATGCATCTCCATTCAGCATGTGCGCTGCCTTACTCTTCATGGAGGCACAGCTGGGATGAGTTCAATGGCATTTTGTTTTGAATAATAAAAGTGCTTCCTAGGCCAAGAATTTTTAAACCAAGCTCCAGCCCCCAAGCAGATTTAACAGCCAAGTTATAAACCTCTCAGATGACAGAGCTTGATAATAAAACCATCGACAGGACCTGCGCTAATCCCCAGTGGTGCTACCGGGCGTTGCTCCGTCATCAGTTTAGGCACCAGGAAAACACATGCCTATAATAACCCAATTACACGCACAGCCCCAGTGCGGGCAGCACTCGGTCCTCCCCAGTCCCCCAAACTTCCCCCCCACCCAGGCATCAGCACCTCCAATTGCCAACAGCCCCATCCCAGGTGACGGAGAGCCCTGCCTGCCGCTTCCCCCCCGGCCTGCAGGTTTTATTAATCTATTTAGTTTTGTGTCCCCCTTAACATTTCTCGCTTTCATCTGGAACTGCCATCGCAGCGTGAGGGACGCGCTCTTACCAGGCAATGAATGCCACCGAACCTTTAAGGGGAAGAGTGGGGAAGGATCCCTTGTCATCTTCTAAACACTAATTACAGCAGTCCCCACAAAAGAGGGCACATTTTAAAACTGCATCCTGACATGCGAAAAGCCAGCATGCAGCTTTCACTGCCCTGCAACAAAGCAGGAGGCAGCTGACATAACAGTAAAGTGCCACCTCTAAAACAAACAAGCATCTGCTGCTGGGGGGACAACTGGAGGCGCTTCCCTGGGAGGGGAGAAAGAGAGGTGGGTTTGTTCCCCCAGCAGAACAGCCACCACCAAAAGTTTCCAGGTTCTTTTTTGGAGCAGGGAGGGGTTTGCCAAGGAAATGCCCCAAGAAAAGGGAATGCACAAAAGGCAAAACCCTTTAGGTCTTTAGAAAAAGAGCATGGAAATCCGAAGGGGCGCGGGGGGGGGGGGGCACACAAGAGCAGCAAAGCAAACCCGTGCAGCCAGAGGGGCTGTGACATTCTTCACCCAGCCCTGGGCAGGGTTTCTCCCGCAGCTGGCACGCAATGGGCAGCGGGATGTAAACAAGGCGAGGGGTGCCGTCCCTCCGGGAAGCGGGGCTCCTGTGTGAGACCGGTGTGGCCGAGTGGGGGCTCCGGCCAGCTGTCCGTCCGTCCGTCCAGCCCCCCCCCCCCGCGCACAGCGAGAGGGGAGGGCGGAGGCGGCGTTTGGCTGGAGGAAGGGGAGAGGGGAGATTGCGACCCAGGGCACAGAGGGAGCCGCATGGAGGCAAAGCGGGCCCGGGCAGCGGAGATCGGGGCGCGGAGATCGGGGCCAGGGAGACCCCCCCCCGCCGCCGGTACTCACCAGGGTTTTGTGCCGGCGGGCCCCCCGCGAGGCGGGCAGCGCCTGGCCCCCCAGCAGCCAGGGCAGGAGGAAGGCAGCGAGCAGGGCGGAAAGCTGCGCCCGAGCCATCCCCGGCGCTGCCGGGACGAGCGCAGGTTGCAGGCGGGCTGGGGCCGGGGCCGGAGCGTGCCGGGGCCGGGCGCTGCCGGGCGCAGACATGGGGCCGGGGATGTCCCGCAGCCCCTTTTATACGCGCTCCTGCCTTTTGTTCTCCCTCTTCGAATTACACGGTTGTGGGCTGCCGAAGTGACACATCCCGGCGGCACCACGTGGGGCGGCGGGGGGCGGAATCCCGGGAGCCCGGCTGGAGCCAGGAGCAGGGGCTGCGTTAACTCCTTCCGCGCCGGGGGGAGGCAGACCCCCCCCACACACACACCCCCGCAGGGAAGCGCCTCCTCCCCCCCGGCCACAGCGTTACACGGGAGCGGGGGAAGACCCCGCTGGCTGGGCAGGAAGGAAATCAGCCCTGCCTGGGGGAAAGCTGACGGGGGGGGGAGCAGGTTGTTCTCCCACCGCTGCTAGGGGGCATGGTCACCGTGGGCGGGGGGGGGTTGAGAAGGGCCCCGTTGCTGCTCGCTCGGGTGCCCTGGGAGCCTCCATCGCTCTGCAGTGGCTGAAGGGAGGTTTCAGAGGAGCAGCCCTGTTAGTCTGTGTCCGCAAAAAGACCAGGAGGACTTGTGGCACCTGAGAGACCAGCCAATTTATTTGAGCATCAGCTTGCGTGAGCTACAGCTTCATGCCTCCGATGAAGTGAGCTGTAGCTCAGGAGAGCTGATGCTCAAATAAAGTTGTTCGTCTGAATGGAGGTTGTGTCCCTCCCAGTTCCTGACCCTCTTGAAGTCACTGGAAAGTTGCAGCATTTGGAGCAAGGATTTAAATATCCCGGGGCCCCCCATCCTGCAGGGTGAGTGTGGGCGGGCCCCTCTGTCTGCACACAACCACTGATGTCCATGGCCCTTTGGGCAGGCACAGGGACTGCTCAGGCGTTGTGACTTGCAGGATTGGGGCCAGGATGGGATCGGTCCCGGTTGGGGGACCCACGCCATCCCTGCCATGCCAGACTGGTCCCTACAATGCATTTGCTAATGTTTCGTTTTAAACAGGGCTCCTGCCACTTCCCCTGGGACACACTTGTCCCTCCCGGGCCAGTAGATCTCATGATCGTTATGGTCCCACTTCACTGGACTGTGGTACAAACAACACAAAGGCAGCATCTGCCCCAGAGACCTCAGAGTCAGTCGACACTCACCTTTTATTGCTTTCACCCCTTGTGCCATCTTTGACAATCCCTCTGCCTCCAGGACCTCCATGATCTGTTATACCTTGTGGTAGGCCAGTGACGCTCTGCCTGGGCATCAGGGGCTGCACAGGTGGAAGAACCGAGGCCTGGAGAACCGAGGCCTCAGTCATGGCCTAGTCAAGCTGTACATATTTAACTCCTTACATCTTCCCTTGTCAGTCAATCAATCAATTGGTCCTCCCAGGCCCTGATCACTGGGGTTGTTTTTCTCTAAATTCCCTCCAGTTTGCCTGTAGCCTTTTTGATCATTTGCCCAAAACTAAGTGCAGCATTCCAGGTGCAGTCGCACCAGAGTTGTTTAGAAAAGCCCCCCCGCCCCTGTCCGCATCTGGCAGTGTCTGCGTATGGATCTCAGGATTGCACAGGCCCTTTTAGCTGCCATGTTCCACTGCAAATTCACATCTAATGGTCCCTTGGCTCACCTCTTGGTCTTCCTCCCCTGCTTCCAGCTTTCTGCCTCCTCCTGCATGACTGATGTGGATCACTTTTCCCAGACGTATTAGCTTGCGTTTTACCAAGGAAAATCTCCCCGTGTTATTTTCTGTCCATGTCTGTAAACCTCTCCTGGTCCCTTTGTCTCATTTCTCTCTCCTCGCGGCTCTTTGCAGCTCCTCCCAATGTATATTCATTTGTGAAGTTCATTAGCACGCTGTTTATTCCCTCTTTGAGATCATCAATGAAGATGTTAAGTAGAACCAAACCTATGCATGGTATCCTACCTGACACCTCCCCGGTTCTATAGTAGCCAATGCCGTTCATTTGCGGTGTTATATTCACAGGTATTTTTGAAGGTTGTTGTTGATGCGCCTTGAGGGAGTAGGATGGGCAAACTGCATGAACTCGACAAATTAGCACTGTAAATTGAATTAGCTTTTGTTGACAGTTCTTTTGCCAGTTTTCAGGCCACAGCATCGTGGCACGCTAATAGAATTAATGTGGAGAGTAGGGTTTTGTGAGACAGTCTATCAATTACTTTACTCATGCATTTTCTTTTCATCCACTCATATTGTGGTGCCATCAAAATGGATCAAGATTTTCTCAGAGCAGGGTTAGATATGGGGGTAAAAATGCCTTAGTCCTGTCTATGCTGCAGCTCCCACCATTGGTCCAGGTCCACATTTTACCAGTGTAGATGCAGACTTAGAGTATATCCAAAGGTTTCAGAGTAGCAGCCGTGTTAGTCTGTATTCGCAAACAGAAAAGGAGGACTTGTGGCACCTTAGAGACTAACCAATTTATTTGAGCATAAGCTTTTGTGAGCTACAGCTCACTTCATCGGTTCTCAAACTGGGGGTCATGACCCCTCAGGTGTCACAAGGTTATTATGTGGGGGGGGGCGCGAGCTGTCAGCCTCCACCCCAAACTTTGCTTTGCCGCCAGCATTTATAATAGTGTTACATATATAAAAAAGTGTTTTTTAATGTATGGGGAGGGGGGGCACAGTCAGAGGCTTGCTGTGTGAAAGGGGTCACCAGTACAAAAGTTTGAGGACCACTGATATGGGCTGTAAGGCATGATCTAGCCTCCAAGTGTGAGGGAGGATGGATTAGAATTAGATGACCCTAGTGGGGTTTTCCATCTCCAATGTCTATGAGAGTAAGCCACACAGGATAAGCCCTATAGGGTCTTGGTTTAGCATGTGCCTAACTTGAAACATATGAGCAGACATGCTGAGTTTAACTGAAGTCACTGGGGCAACTCACATGCTTAAAGTCAGACATGTGCATTAGTACCCTACAGAATCAGGGCCTGGACGGGTGATTCTGCAAAGAGCAGCAGTAAAATTGTTAATGTCTCCTGACATGGTTAGAGCACCTTCCATTTTGTAGTGTAGACGAGATCTCACCCATGTCCCCAAGCCAAATACGTAATAGGTTGGGATTAATGATGCTGTACATTGAAATGTAAACTATTACTTGTTAATTGTTGCTATTTGTTATCAGCTGTTCCCTCAGTTCTTCATCTACATCCAAAATACTCCAATTTTCCATTTAATGAATTGTTTTACTTCCCTACGTCCCCTCTCCCAGAGTAGCCAGCGCAGCAGTACAAAGCATGAAGGGGAAAGAAGTTCTTTCCAACAGAGCGTCCCTCTCTCAAGAGCACATTTCACCCTCTTAGCAGGGGCCAGCGGGGAATCAGCATTGGCTATTGTTTTGGGAATGCCTTTTTTTTTTTTTTTTACTAGGGACACTAAACCCAGGGCTTGTTAGCTGGGAAGGAGGCTTCTTCTTCCAATGAGTGTCACTGTGGAATTTTCTACAGAAAGCAGCTGCACCAGTTTAACCAAAGGCGTGATGTGAACGTGTTTTAATTAAACCCGTGCAGCTCTGTGAGTGCGCACACATGTTGGTTTGAAGCTGGTTTAGCTTGCGGTGCACGCACAAGATACTACAGGTGCAAGCTGAACCCACGTAACCCGGGTTTATATGCATGTAAGTCTCCCCCTCCTCCCTAAAAGCTGCCCTGGTTTAACTGAATCACTTTAACATCACACCTTTAGTTCAACTAACGCATCTGTACATGGGGAGGGAAGATACAGGGTCTACAGAGTTTCTGCTAGTGAAGTAAATAGAAAATTAATGTAAATGGCAAAATGTGGCCAAGACTCTCTTCTTATCCCTCATTGCCCCCAAAGGTGAGTAAACAGGTCACCAGCCTGCACAGAGTCAATGTCAGAGGGTACGCTCCAGACTGCGTACACAAAACATGCTCTAATGCTATTTCCAGTCCTTCCTGCTTCTGCCAGGGCTGGGGGTTCTGCACAAACTGCTCCCCTCGGAGGACTTCCAGATCCCCACTCCCGCTCCCGGCTGAAAACACAACGGGCCTGAGGTGGGCAAGGTTTTAACCTGTTGAAAAGAATCAACTGTGGTGTTTTGCACCTCGTAAGGCAGGCGTGCCCAGAGCATTTCATAAGGCCCACAGCCTGCTTCAACACAATATACTAATGGCCAATTCATTAGCATTTTGTCGTTATGTTTACATCATTTTAGTTTACACAAGTGTGTAAATAGACAAAACTATACATAGAAACAACCTGTCTAAATACATACAAAACAAGCTGAACTTAAAATACAAATAAATCAATCCAGGTGACTTTAAATCTTATTAAAATATGTAGATTCTGTCTGGCCCACACAAGGTTGTGCTTAGGTTTATGTGGCCCTCCTGTGTTATAAGGTTGGGCAGCACTGTCAGAAGGGGTTTGCTCTGGTCCTTGTTTCATACAGACTGCTCCAGCCATCCCAGATCAGACTGAGAGAAGGGAAGTTTAGTATGAGGAGTTACAACAGAAATCAAGTGTGCAATCAGCTGGCAGCACCATAATCCAGGCATCTGCCTTCCTGCCACATATGTCCTGCTGCATTCTGGCAGTGGATTGCGGTGTTTGGGTGGGGGCGATTTCCCGCAATGATCTTCGTATTTGCATACCCTCTCTAATGAAGCAGATGCTTGTTCTTAGAAGCAAGAGCCTCCACTCAAATTCCTGACCCCTCAGTCCTGATGGAGGATGGATATATGTCTCATTTTAACGCACAAAGTGTTTTCATGCCACATGCACTGTGTGAATGAAAGTTCTGAAGTCAGCTGTGTATACACTACCATTAATTTACCTGTGCCCACGCCCAATCTAATTCACCACTTGAGAGCAGTGCAGATAGGGAAAGGAAGCCATCCACGTCTATTTTGGAGACTGCGAATTCTGGATTGAATCAGCTTGGAGACAAAGCCAGTGAGGGCATTGCAGTATTGTCTCTGGGTGCATTATATGGGAGAAGTCCTGGTCTTTATCGACATCCCCCGTGTGGACTGTGAGTTTGACTACAAATTGCTTCAAGAAATGTATGCAAGTAACAAAGCTTTGATCTCTGCCTGGTGTGCAGGGAGAGAGTAAAGTTTCTTGGCATGCAGTATTACGTTATTGATTTACACTTCTGTGATGTATTGTTCACATTTTGTTTGATGTGAACCATATTTAGAATGTAAATACCGCATACATTTAACAGATGTAAAAAGAAATAGAACAACGACAATACTGATATGGCGCATTTTCCCCACAGATCCTTAAATCCTTTACCAGAGGAGACAAACATTTGACAGACAGGGGAAGCCAAGGCAGAGAAGTGAAATAACTTGCCGAAGAACATGGCATGGAACCGGCAGAGTCAGGAATCAGCACAGGTCTCTTAACTCCCAGCTCCGTGCACAATCCACTGCCCCCAAAATGTATCTAAAACTGATACCCTGCTAATTGGACAGATGAATGCCCTGGCATCAAGCACAACTCCACTATCTTGCCTCCAAAGTCTAGTTTACCTCATCTCTGCATCTGTCCAAAGCCTGGTTACAGCAGCCCTGAGGAGCTAACTGCAAGAGATGCCAAAGAGAAGGAAGGAACCTGTTTTCATTGGGCTCAGAGTTTAATGAGCAGAATTAAGGCTTCTCCTACTATCCTGGCTCTGTCCAGAGCACATGAAGATGGAGTTCCTGTGATTTCCTCTGGGGAAGCTCCTACTCTCTAGACAGGGTTATGTTTGGGGTTTGCAGGCAGAAAGCAGTCACACCTTGGCTGGTCTTACCTGGAGATCCAGGCATTTTGGTTACAATGAGAAAAAGTCCTCCTGTCTCTCTCCAAGTACCTTTCCTTTTTTGTCTTTTTCCTTTGAATGGCTGGTGAATCGGTTACCTAGCCATCCGCTCCCCCAGCCCCACGCTGTCTGGAAGGAGCACGATAAGCTACTGCCAAACCCTCACCTGTGTTGCAGGGAATACACCTCCTGCAGTTGTGTGGACTAGCAGCAGGCAGGGGCTCCCCTTTAAAGAGAGAAACACTTTGTTGTGTGTTGAAGAATTGCAGATGAGTCTGAGTTATGCAAGCTCAGATTCCTGCAAAGACGCTTATACAGACCTAAATGGCACTGTGTATTTCAGAGTTGTCGCTGACTAAAATAAGAATTCCCAGCGCAGCACGCGGAGTGAGTTCCTTTTTACCAACAAGAAGATGCTCCTTTGAACTAACCGGTTGCATCAGCTAGGCAGTACTATGATAGGGGCCATAAGTATGAGGTAGGCAGATAGGTCTCTGAATGGTGTTGATCCCTCCCTCCACCACTGGGAGAGACAGGTGGGTTTCAGCTAATCGTCATGGCCATGCACACATCACTAACCCATAATTCAGAGGTTTAGCCTGATGAATTTAATCAGGCTGCTGGCAGCTTAGCTCAGGGGCTCGCATTGTGGCCACCTTGATACTGAAGGTCTGGCATCCCTCTGCAGAGGGACTGGCCTGGAATCTCTGGGAGACCTGCCGGTTGTCAAATGGCCAGAGACTGACCTCCCAAGCAACTGGGTCCAGACAGCCTGGCTGCCACTGCTTGCCGGAGACAGGTCACTGGAGCCCTTGCAGCCTTCCCTGAGCCACAATCCTGGACGACACGTCAGCAATGCTGCACCCGCCGCACCTGAGCCCTCTTGCTTTGCTACTGTCTTGACATGTTCCTGTCCTAACAAGTCAGAGAGTTGCCAGTGATTTTCCAATCCTCCCAGCCAGCGTTTCCGCTCTCCCACCAATTCTGAAAGGAGGCAGGGCTGTTCAGTGCTCATACACTACAGTGATGGGGGACTTGTAAGCCCCTAGGGAGACAGATAGGATTTATCTTCCACTGCCCCACTTCCAACTCCAGGAGACAAGCTGGCTACTGGGGCACAACCACGTGCATGTCAGGCAGGGCTTGGAGAGCGCATGCCCAGGCTAGGATCCTTGTTGGCTGCTCGCCTGGCTCTGCCAGAAGCCCAGAGCGCAGGAGAGCTGTGAATCATAGCTTCAGCTCCCTCCGGTTATTCTGTTTAACTGATCTATTTTCACCAAATACAACATAACAGGAGTCTCTCGAGCAGGTGTCAGGGCCTCGCGACCACCCTCCCCTTCCCAAACAGGAGAGGGGCCCTGGCTAGAGCCCAGATAGATGGGAGAGGGGACCCACTGTGGAAAAGGTAATGGGACGAGGGGCCTGGTTTGGAAAAGACCGACACTCATTCCAGGGTCACTAAAGAGTCTCAGCTAACGGGAGCAGTGTGTTCAGCTGAGGACAATAGGGTCATGCGGTGCCTCTTGTCACCCATACTCTCATGTGCTGTGTCCTGCCTTGTGCAAGCTCCTTGGGGCAGGGGCCTGAAAAGCACATTGTGCACACCTATGGCGTGGTACAAATAAGCCTGAGGATGGTGATGGTAGAGGACTTCTGCCGTGCTAGGAACACCAGGTGTCAGCATCTCAGCTCTGTCCCACTGAGGGCTCCAACTAACTATGGCTTCTCGTACATTTCCACTCGCTCACCCCCACCACAAAAGAAGTTCGGGGAGGAAAGTGCTAAAATATGAGGAGCAATTTTCTACCCTATTGCACAGCACCAGGAGTCAAGGTTATTCCAGTTACGGCTGAATTCTGCAAGGAGGGTGGGAGGCTCGGACCAATTTCCATAGGACAGTGAGTGAATGCTGTAAGAAAACCTGGGTTCAAGTGTGCTGTACCAGGGAATGTGAAACGGATGACGTGGTCTCGGCACGGTCTTTGGAAAAGTGAAGTGTGTATATCTATGCAAGACTGGAAGATTCCCCTTCTGCCTGATCATGATAGACCCCTTGCTTTTCTTCTCCAACCACTGTTCCGCTCTTCTGGACAATCTCCATTTGACTGAATTTTGAGCGCGATTCCAGCCCTGGGCTGGCCTTTTCCCCAGAATGTTTCATCCTCTACCATGCCATATACAGCAACAGTTACTCTCTGCCTGGGAATCCCCAATTTCAGCATCACCAGTGAGGCTCGGTAAGGACAAACCAAGCCTCACCTGTGTCAGCAGGGTCACATGAGCCTTCCCATTGAGTGTGATGTGGAAACAAGGCAAGGCTTATTATCAGAGTGCCATGTGCCTCACTGGCTCCTGGCTATGCAGCCAGGGGTGTTCAAGAAAAAGGCTCTCGCCCTTTGATTTCATTTTCCAAACGCCTCTCTGTCCCATGTTCCTCTCCTCCCATCACAGACCCTCGCTCACGGGGGCCAAGTGAGAACCGGCACAGACCAAGGTGGCTGGTGGAAGTGAGTTTGGTCCAGCTGTCCCTGACGGCAGCCCTGCCCCAACACTCCCGGCAAAGAGGATGGTATAGAAAGTGAAGAAGAGAAGATGGAGGCAGGAGGAAGACAGTGGGCCTGAGACTCCTGTCCGACCAGTGTAAACGAGGAATAACTCCAGTGACCACAGTGGGGGCTACTTCAGTGTAAATCTAGTGTCAGAGAAGAATCAGACCCATTAAGCTTCAGGCAGAAGAGAACATGGGTGAGAAAAAGAAAAACACGCTAGAGCCCAGTGCCAGGCCTGAGGAGCTGAACAGGGGAGGTGCAAGTGGGAGCTGTGTGCTCTGTGGGCCCTTATGTCGCCCTTCTGCGCAGGGGGGAATCTGTGAACTAGTAGGATCCTCCAGCCCTGCGCCTCCCTTAGCCTCGCCATGTCCCACACCTGCACACAGCCACACAGGGAGGGTTGACGGGGCAGGGCTCCACCTTGCACGGCCCCGTGTGACTCCTTTACCTGCACTCTCCAGGCATTTGCACAGCAGAACGGCATGGGTACGTGGTCAAGGTTCCTCCAGCGTCTCAGAGGCGGGGACTGGGTTTGCCCCAAAGCAAATAGCTCCCAGTAGCCCAGTATTCAGCGTGTGGCTCTCCATAGGCTGAACGCAGGCACAGAAGGGTGAACCACGGCGATGCCGTCTAATCAAATCGCTAGGGGCAGCGCGCATACAAACATCAACAAACCCTGCCTGCCTGCCAGGCTGGGGAAGGGAAACACGCTCAGCTGCACATCTATGGGCCTGAGATGGAGTTTCATCTGCCGGCGCTTTCCTGGCCCAGACCCAGCACATGCCACAATTCACCTCAGGAGCCAGATGCCTGGGAGCCACTTCTTCTTTCTGGCAAAATGTTTCAGCCCCAACTTGTGCGGAGAGAGAACTGTGGGGAGCCAGTCTCACACGCTGGCCTCACTACAAGGGTCCTCAAGCTGGGGGAGCCCCAGTGCGGAGTGGGTGTTAAAGGGGCAGGCCGAGAAATGCTGTTCCCCAGCTGGGTGAGAGCCCACAGCCTATTTCCCTCCCTGGAAGCCGTGACCTGACGGAGACTTTTCCAGCCCTGTAGTGTCCATGCCGTGGTTGCACCCCTGCTAGCAAGTGCAGCCCCGGCACCGCTAACTCGCTGTCCGACTGCCCTTTGGACAGGGCCTCAATCATTGCTCCGCGAGAGGGCAGCCGAAGCAGGGAGCGTGTGCCAGCCAGAGCTCGCTGCAGAGCCTCCGACTCGGCCTGCAGATACGGAGGTTGCTAGTGCCGTCTTGCAGCATTTCCAACCTGCCAGTTCCCCACAAAGGAAACCCAGGCTGGTGAGATGTCCCCTCCTCCCTCCCTCTCTCTGAGCCCCTGGAAAGGCAGCGTTCAGAATGGAATGTCAGATGGGATATTATTCCTTCTAGCCGTAGGGAGGCTGTGTTCATAAAATCCAGCGGGGGGGAGAAGAGAGAGGTAGGCAGGCTCTGCAAGGCGAGGAACTGCTGCCCCCCACCTCTCATCCCACCCGTGGTGCCATGAGCTGAGCTGAGCTGGGGGGGGGAGGGAGGCATGGCTTGCCTCCTATACCGTGTTCATCTCTCCCAGCACTTCCTCGTCACCCTCCCCCACTAACGCTTCTGAATTCTCCTCCGTGAAGCAGGTACACCCAAGTGTCGGGGGGGGGGGACTGCCCCTCTTCAGCGCAGGCTCCTCCTTGCTCCCCACAGGGCACGCTTTTGCCTTTGATAAGTGGAAGGCGTGAGGGCCTCAAGATGCCCAGGCCAGCTTCGAAAGCCGAGGTCATTAGTAGCAACCACAGAGGGCACTGGCCAAGTGCCAGGCACCCTCCGGAGTGCTCCCCGAGTCTTGTTAGCGCCAGAGGGGCGGCTGGGCTCCCCCCAGCGAAGCGGCTGCCTTGATTGATGCCAGGTGGGCAGAAACAGGCAGGGCTCAGCGCTTCCCATCTCATTTCAATCAGGGGTTATGCGCTGGGTTAAGCAAGCCACATGAAAGCAGCAGCTCATGAAGCAGAGGGGCAGGCAGATACAGCAGGGGAGGGAGGTTAGCGATTAGGCAGAAAAACAAAGGAGATAATGGGGATGAGAGAGAGAGAGAGAGAAGCTCAGGGAGTGAGTGGGAAGAAGGTAATTGTATTTATTATTATTATTTATTTGTATTATGGTAGCTTCTAGGAGAACCAGTCCTGGACCAGGACCCCAGTGTGCTGGCTGCTGTACCAACACTCTCTTAGCTCTCATCCTGTGCTTTGGGTGCCTGTCACATAAATTAGTGTATCCAAAGTCATACGGGGCCATGTAATAGACAGCCCATCCCCTTCCTAAACGCCTGGGGGGAAGAGATGGGCTTTGCAGCTCACCCCGTAGCATAACAAAGCCAGGCTCTACCGTAACCAGAAAATGTAACCTCGCTGCCGTAAGTATACCGCCAGGCCCTGGTATGGCTCAGGCACCAAGCCCGTCTAGCCCCACTGGTAAATGACACAGGCACTTTTGGGGGACCTTTCCTGTATGTGTGCAATACATCTGAGCCAGGAGGGAAATAGGGGCAGGACACAGAGCGATGGTAGAGGAGGGACCTGACTTAGTCCTTAGCACTTGGATGAGGCAGAAGCTTTGAAGGCATGAGCTAAAAAGCAATATCATTCAATTAAAAAAGTGATACTGAAAAGGATGTGAAAAGCCTTCAGGGATTTGTTTAGACTCATTACCTCCCTGCAGAGCTAGGGTGAGTTCAGTATCAAATGGCACCACAGCCCTTTCCCAGCTAGAGTAGCGGTAAGATTGAGCCCTCATTGTCCCGGACTCCCCGCCACCCGGGCAAATCTGCACCGCAAAAGGGGAAATGCAACAAATAATTGCTTCTACAAAATCCAAATCCCGAGGCCCTGGCTCAGTTTCTGTTCAGTCCTCACTCAGGCAAAACCCCCATTGACTTTAATCCCCATTAATCCAGTGGACATTAAAAAACAAAAGGCCCAGTTCTGTCACCTTTGCTCACGCTGAGTGGCTCAGTTCACAGACACCAGCCCCGGAGGATCTCCGTAACACATTATCCACAGCAAAACCATGCCAATGGATCTCTCCTTGCAGACTGATAGCACATCAACGGGTTTCAGAGAAAAGCTTTATGGCCCACAGCCTCAGCTGGTGTAAGTTCCATGGACAATAGCTGTAGATATCTAGCCTCTTAATATTATTATTTTTAAGAAAGAAAGAAAGAACCTCACTGTATATGCTATAGACACACTGCTGTGGTCATCAAAACACCCCAGGATTCCTCATCCTATTTCGCCAAGTGGATTGACTTTTATTTGTATTTTACACTGATTTTGATGTTTCTGTGGACAGCCAGAGATGGGCCAAAGCTGGAAGCCTTTATCTAAAATTTTCTTCCAGCAAAATTTTGATGGTGTGGATAAAATGGAGGCCAGAACTGGGCCATTGTCTTGATATTATGACATGCTGATGGCACTGGAGATGACAAGGGGATCTGGGAATTTCCCCACCACATCGCAAGGGACAAACTCTTCCTACAGACTGGATGTTTGTGGTTACATAGTTTAATGATAAGAAGCTTCTCCAGGTCTGCAGAATCGCCAGCCTCCGAGCCATCCACAATGTTTATGCACGTGGGCAATTGAACAATAACTCAGAAGCAGAAGACCACAAGCTTTGACAAGTCCCAAATGTTTCACAATGGATTTCCGTGGACCCAGCAGACTCTGAATAAGGACATGGAGAAAGCCCTACAGTAATGTGGTTATTCCCCCGTACCATCCCTGGGCCTTGCTTTGAAAGAGTCCTTTGGGGGGCAGGGGCGGTCTTCAGAAGATAGAGAGCAGAGCAATCTGTTCAGCAATACCCACTCTGTATATACCACAAGTCTGTCTGCTCTGAGAATCAATTCCTAGCGGTCAATCAAGAAACAAATGTCACATTTATTGTTTTAGGTCAATCACCAGGGGATAACAACCTACAGAACTGAAACTGGGCCAACGTGAATGGGTTAAAAGTTCTTTCATTTGCTTTATGAAGTTTATTGAAAACTACATTGTTCATCTGCTGAAACTTCACAGCTGTTGAGTTTGCCCTCGGGGTAAACCACATCCAAGAAATGGCATGTAAAACTTGAGTGTTCAAGACTTGAAAGCTGAAACGCTGCTCTCCTTTTGCTATCTTCCTACCCACTGCACTCATTCCTTCTCCATCATGCCTACCTGACTGTCCCCTGGCCTTTTTGACATTCCTTTTTCCTCTCAGGGGCTTTCTCTCTTTATTTCTCATTTTTCTGGTGTCTAACACTTGTCTTTTTGCACTAAAATAAACCCTCAAATCAGAAGCGGCTGAGGTGTGATAGAGGTAGCAGGAAATTCATTGTCTGAGGAAGTACCTTCAAAAGTCCATGTTGTTGTTTTTATGATTATATTATTTGTATTATCACGGCAGGTCAGAGCCCCTGTCATGGGCCAGGACCCCTTTGTGCTAGGTGCGGTACAAACACAGAACAAAAAGACAATCCATGTTATGTCTCTGTTCTTGATATATTACCGTGTCACCATGCTATTATCATGTCATTACCATACAATGCTAAGTCATGCATTATTCAACCTGAGATGGACAAATACTGCAAAAAGTGTATTCATTTGCTCCAAGAAATCCTGTGAAATCATTTTGATTCACCCTGTAGATTTTCTCCCAGCAAATGAGGGAATTTTTGTTTGCACAAACGTTTATGGGATAAAGGAAGTGTGTGATTATACATGCAACTAGATATTTGCATATGTATTGCTTTCCGAAGTATTTGCACCAGACTTGACATTTCTTTGTGCGTTTGGGACTCATCCAATCAGGGAGTAGAATTAAAATGATGTGATTTTGGTGATCAAGCACCTGACACAAATAGTGGGTTATAAATAGTGCATATACCAAGCAGTAGTTGTGGTGAATAATAAAATAAGAGTGAAAATAGGACACGGAACTCAATGGGTGAAATATGTTCGGTCATGAAATCATTCTGAGTAACAAGCACGTTTGTAAAGATTTTTGGAAGATAATTCACAAACAAGGGGCTAAATTAATCTGAATAGTTTGTCCAGCTCAGCAAGCAACTGTACTATATAATGTGCCAACGAACTACATGCAGCCAAACATTTGAAGAAGGGCAAAAGTGCATTGCCCTGCCCAGATCTGCCCAGGCATATGGTAATTAGGTGATTCCGTGTGCAAACATGTCAGGAGGCAGGGAGTAAACTCAATGAGCACCTGCAAATGATGCATCAGAGGGCTGTGCTGTGTGAAACCATGCAATGCCCAGTGCCATTATGCAATTACCATATGCAGCCATGTGGATTAGGATTGTGTGGAACCATATGGCAATCTACCATTACCAGTGGCTACCATAAAAATACAGAGTAACCCAAGGAAAGGGGCCATGCTGCCAGAATACATGAGAGGGAAGATACCCATGAAAGAAGGGCTCCTCACTCTGTATGACTGTGGGAAATATACCCTGGGAGCCCTAATGTGTGCTAAATTCCTGAGTCTCCCTGCTTGTGTGCTAAGAGAGAGCGCTCGAACATTAGCAGACAAGAACATTTATGCAGCAGTTAATTACCAAGCCAGCACTGACTTTGCCCTCTAATTCCTGCCAGTCACCGAAGCCAGCCAAAAGAGGAGTTTTTATAAGATACTGAATGTATGAACACAGCCCCGGAGCCGTCACATAGCTGCGGTATTTTTTTTTAGGCAGGGCAACCTCCTGATTCTTGTTTACTTTTTAAATCGCTTTTGCTGCACAGGCTGGAGGGAGCCAGTTTCAGGCACTAAAGCTGGAAGGAGCAATAAACTCTGTGCCTGCAACCAAAGGCAGGCACGGAACTCCGGTTTGGGTTCAAGAAAACACACTGCGTTGGTAAGGGATGGGCTAGGTGAGAAAGCAAACCTCCACCTCTCATGTCACAGATTCTACCATTCATTTCCTCCCAGGGCTGCACTGTGCCATCAGGGCCGTCCCTAGCCATTTGGGTGCCCTACGCTGCGCCCCTGCGGGGCCTCTGTGGGGCCCCAGGCCTCCCCACCCCAGGGACTGGGAGGCAGGAGCTGTGGGGGGCCACTTTTGGGGGATTAGTGGGGGGGCCGGGAGCAGCCCACTCTGCTTCCCTCGCCCCAGCCCCAGCCATGTCGCTCAGGGGAAGGGATTCCCCCTGCCCCCCACTCGCCTGGCCCCAGCCCGCTCTACTCCGGCAGCTCCCAGCCGCGGTGCTCTGCTTCCCGCCACCGGTGAGAGCCGGGGGCGGTCCTTTCCCCAACCCGAGCGACATGGCCGGGGCCGGGGCAAGGGAAGCGGAGCGGGCTGGGGCCGCGTTGCTCCGCTTCCCACCGCCGGTGAGCGTGTAGGGCACCAAATTTCATGGTGCTCGTATGCTGCGTATGCCTAAGGACGGCCCTGTGTGCCAGGAATCCGTGCTAGCTTCCAGGGAGGCCCTGAACTCCAGTTTGAGTCCTTCTCCTCACAGCTGGATTCGGTCATTCCAGATTCCGACAGAGGAGAGGTAGGATGGTACAGTAGTTAGGGCACTAGCCTGGGACTTGGGAGACCAAGGCTCCATTTCCCGTTCCACCACGGACTTCCTATGTGACTGACGGACTCACTCCCCTGTACATGAAACAGGTGTAATAGCATCTCCCTACCTCCGAGGGGTGCTGTGAGGATAAATATGTCACAAGATTGTGAGGCTCTCAGGTACCACGGGGCCCATAGAAGTATAGAGATAGAAAGCCAGTTCAGATCCTCTTCTCAGGAGCTGCCCCCAGAACCCAGTGCAGGTAGACACAGAAAGCCAGCTCAGGGTCTTAGTCTCTCAAGGGTTGTGCCCAAAGCTCAAATGTCTAATGTCCACCAAGACTTGAATGCCTTTGCCAGCCCACTGGGCAGCATTCAGATCCTGATCTCTAGTTCTGCCCCGGCTTGCACGGACTTTCAGAAATATTCAGTTTGGGGTAAATAAAAATTCTCAGCTGAACACAGTAAATGCTATTCAACATCTCAGGCTGCCCTGACTGGAACCTGTGAGCACTCTGTGAATGCAGGCTTGCTACATGTAAGCTACTGTTGGGATGCATGGCATGAAACCGATAAACACGTCAGTGGTCATCTAGTCTCACTAGCACTAATCCCCATCAGCCTGCCTGTAGGTTCTGGGAAGATGTGAGAGACTCCCTCGGTCTCTAAGAAAGTGGCACACGGGCTGTGAGTGAAAACACCAGCAAGGAAAGGAGTTCACTACGGGATGTGGTCTAAGAGAGAAATAACCACAGAGGTAGGCGAAGCTGAAGGAATAAGGGAAACATCTGTGGAGGGCTGTGGTGTGGCCTGAGCTATGCGATGATTCATTGTCTCTCAGGAATTATTCCCGCAAGGTGCAGCATTGGGACTGATTCGCAAGGGGCGTGGGTGGCACTGACAGATTAGATTCCCCATCTCCATTCCAGGGCAAAGACCAAAAGCCAAGGCAAGAGAATGAGGAGAGGATCAAAGAAAGAGAAGAGAGAGAGAGAGAGAGAGCAGAGTGGAGGAGCGCCCCCTCTGGGGAATCTAGTTCGGGAAATGGCTGCTGCAAAGAACAGCTTAATAAATAAGCAGCTAAGGCTATTTCTCATCCCACTGAAATCAAATACTGTGTTTCACATACATCTTATCTGCAGCTCTTTAACAAGTAGCTTTGTTCTGCTCGCTAATTGCAATGCCCTCTTACCATTAAACCCTTATAAAGTGGCTGTCGTGCCCCGGAGACAGAAGTCCTGGATCTGTCCACAGATTGGCATTACAAGCTGCCCTCACGTTGCCATGCCAATGCGTCTCAACCCTGATGGGGAAGAGAGTTCCGTCTTCCCAATCCCTACCTCAGAGGGCCGTGGGGAGGATTGTGAAGCATTCAGATATGACAGTGATAGGGGTCAGATGAGTACCTAACATAGATAGCTAGTCCCCATGGAATGTTCCGTTCTTGGCCTCTCTAACAGTCATAGTGTTCTTGGGATGTGCATAACTCTCCAACAGGATTTTTGGTTATAACAGACCTGACTGGGGCCTGGGCCAGTGACCTACAACTTAAGAGCAAGGCTCCTTATCCATTAGCCATCCCCTGCGTCATCCAGTCTCACTGGCAGGTGAGGCTCCCTCATTTTGCAGTGATTTTGCGTTCTCCGAAGAGAGGGCTAGCATTGGTTAGAGCCAGGCACAGAGCAGACAAGCAATGTGAAAGCTTCCCCTACACAGGTCCACCCATCCCTCTCATTTCTGACCGGCTGCACCCCGGCTGATCCTGCCCTGGCCTTCGCGGGTGAGACTGCGGCTAGCCATGCCACACTGTGGGGTGGTTTTGTGATGTGGCCCAGTACACTGAGACCAGCTAAATGCAGTCAGGCATATTTGGACAGACGTGTCCAGAGATGAAAGCTGCTTGTCCCGTATCACTTAATCCCTGAGATACTGTCTGTTTGGGGTAGTAAGACAAAGCTAAGTATCCAAGCACTTTAAGAGAATGGTTTGCCCTCTCAGGGTTTTTTGTTGTCTCTGTCTGGCAGCGCTGTGCTATAGAAACTGAAGTGCAAATTCAAAACAGACATCAGAGTGTGAGCTCTGCGTTCACTTGCCTTCCCTTCCCCTCGTGGGTTGCTTCATAAGAAGGTAAAAGCCATCAAGAGAGAGAAAAGGTTCATAGATTATCAGGAACCTCAGGAGGTCATCTAGTCCAACCAAATCTCCCATTTTTCTCCCAGATCCCTAAATGGCCCCCTCAAGGATTGAACTCACAACCCTGGGTCTAGCAGGCTAATGCTCAAACCACTGAGCTATCCCTCCCCCCTGTAATAAAACCCCTCTCCATTCACCTCTGAGAACCTGAATCTCACAACTACAGGGTCATCATCACAGTTTGTAGGGGGCCAGATAAAGCAAAGGGAGGGTCAGGCCTGAAAATCAGATACTGAGGCAGACATGACAAAACTCTCCGGCTTCCCTAGCAGTGTGTGAAGCTGGCTGCAATTGACTATTGCCAGCTTTGAGTGTGTTCCTGCAGATAACACCATGCACAGCATCTGGGAGGTAATCTAGGAAAACCAGACTCAGTGGGACACTGCACAGCACACTCTGGAAAGGCCGAGTAACAAATACCTCAGCAACTGCAGATCACACATACTGAGCCCCTTCCACCTCGGCGTCAGTGCAGAGAACAGCCCAGCCAATTCTGCGTCTGAGGATTGTTCAGTGGCCTTCCCGACATGAGTTTGCAACTCAGTCCAGTTCCTGGTGCACGTGCTATCAGAACCAGCGGGTGCCTTCTTTGGCTGTATCAGCATCTAGGCCAGGGATCGGAAACCTTTGGCACGCGGCCCATTAGGGAAATCCGCCGGCGGGCCAGGACGGTTACCTGCCGCGTCCGCAGGTTTGGCCAATCGCAACTCCCACTGGCCATGGTTCACTGTTCCAGGCCAGTGGTGGCTGCGGGAAGCGGCGCGGGCCAAGGGACGTGCTGGCTGCCGCTTCCCGCAGCCCCATTGGCTGGAACAGCGAACTGCAGCCAGCGGGAGCTGTGATCGATTGGCGGAACCTGAGGACAGGATGTTACTAGGGAGGGTGGGAGGTAGGGAAGCTTGCATGGCTACTTGTGCCTAGGCCACACCTGGATTGCGGCACGTTTGTTAGCACTAAATTCACCTTTGAGAAGCTATCCAAAACAAAACCGCCACAGCCCCAAAGGTGGACACTTCGCGGGCCAGGTGATCTGAAGCAACCAGCCACAGCCTGCTGTCCAGGAAATACTGGGAGCACAGCCTTGTCGGTATCATTCCCGGACATTGCTGCCCAGGGCTGACAAGCACAAGCCTCCATGCTGATTGGGGACACTGTGGTTTGAACTAGGAAGCAGCTTCTGGACATCTGCCAGTCTCTATGGCTACTCCTAACATCACAGATATGGATATCTGAGTCCAGCTTAGGATATTCTCCCTCAGTTGCAGGTTTCCACAAAAACCCTCAGTGCTTCCCCAGCTTCACTAACTCCCCAGGGAATGTGCTATTCTCTTTAGCCTGCTGCTGCTTCAGCCACCTCCCTGCAGCCTGCAGTAGCTTCTGGGCAAGAAACAACAACGGCCCATTGCAAAGATCCTCTCTTAATGGAGCATGTGATGACAGAAAGGGATGGCAGTTGCCAGACAATAATAGGGAAAGAGGTACGAAACTCCCCTAGTCTGACTCCGGAGGATGTGGTTCCGTCTCTCTGTTACGGTTTGGGGCTCTTACTCCTGAACAAAGTCAGCCTGTCTGAACTGGGTCTATTTGCAGAATGTCATGAACCTGCAGCTGTGCTCACAAGATCTCCACTTTCCTGCCTTGGTGAACAAGCTCTCTGGAATTTGGTGGTGAGGACGGTGAGGTTTCCTACAGTGCTTTGGCTTTTGGTGCCTTTTCTCCATTCCCCCGCTCCTGCCATAATGAAAAGGGTTCAGCAGCCAATGGAAAAAATCCCTGGTTCTGGGGCAGTGTCTTTCCATTTGATTTTCAGAGAGTCGTGGGATGGTCGGCTGGGCTCTCAGGGGAGAAGGGGAACACCAGCACATATGGGGCACAGTTCAGTAGCTTGTGACCTCCTTGGTGCGTTAAGGAGACTCTTTCACAGTGAATCAAGCAATTCACAGCAGACAGCACATGTGCTTTAGGTACAAGGTCACATTTTGCCTTTTATATTGAGCGCCTGCCAGTATGGTGACACATCACACACGGCTGGGCAACAGAATTCGGCTTCCAGGCAGCCATGGTAAGCCTTTTGGTACGCGGGGTTGGCTTCTTCCGCCTTCCTAACATGTGGGAATGTTTTCAAACTGCAGCGCCCTCCTTTCCCAGAGCAAGTAATGGGTTGGGTTTCACATTTAAAAGGAGGGGTTTTCAGGTGGATGTGCAGCACACACCTACCCCCACCCCACCGAGTGGCTATTCTCTGGAATGATCTCTTTAGCCAAGCGCAAACAGCCCAGCATGAACGGGGTCCTTTTACTGTTCCCTTACAAAAATTCCCCTATTTCAACCAGGTGACCATGAATGATATCACTCTCCTGAGGCTAACAGAAAGATATAGACTGAATGTTGCTTGAATGCAACCAAAACCCAGGACCATTCGCTGCCATGCTTTGTGCTGCAATGATTCCAGACTTGCTACTGGCTTGGCGTGGTAAAGTGTCCTACCGTGGAGGACGAAATAAGGCAGCCCTCCCCAGAAACCTTCTGCAAAGGCTTTCAAAGTACCACCAGGAGAGCACCCCAATTCTTCAGGGCAAATCAAACATTAAACACAATTGCTTTTAAACCCTGTACTCTAGTTACAAATCTGCACTCACCAGAGGTGCCTTCTCTGGCTTCAGGGTCTGGAATCCTGCCTTGGGAAGGTATTGGCTCCAGGGTGATGAAAAGGTCCTGGCTGCCGGGGAGAACGGATTCACCACTTGCCTCTGCACATTCTCTTCCTCCTCCTCCTCTTCCTTATCCCCCAAATCCTCCTCCCTGTTGCGTGAGACTAGCCCCTTGCAGGTGTCCACAGACAGTGGTGGGGTAGTGGTAGGGTCACCCCTAGAATGCCATGCAGCTGATCATAGAAGCGGCATGTATGGGGCTCTGACCCGGAGCGACCGTTTGCCTCCTTTGTCTTTTGGTAGGCTTGCCTGAGCGCCTTAACTTTCACACGGCACTGCTGTGTGTCCCTGTTGTAGCGTCTCTCCACCATACCCTGTGCGATTTTGGCAAATATATTTGCATTTCTTCTTTCTGATCAGAGTTTGGCCTGCACAGTGCTTCTCCCCATACAGCGATCAGATCCAGTGTCTCCCTTTTGGTCCATGCTGGAGCTCGTTTGTGATTCTGGGGGGACTGCATGGTCACCTGTGCTGCTGAATTCGCCACGCTGACCAGACAGGAAATGAAATTCAAAAGTTCCCGGGGCTTTTCCTGTGTACCTGGCTAGTGCATCGGAGTTCAAAGTGCTGTCCAGAGCGGTCACAATGGAGCACTCTGGGATAGCTCCCGGAGGCCAATACCATCGATTTGCGTCCGCACTACCCCAAATTCGACCCAGCAAGGTCGATTTTAGCACTACTCCCCTGTCGGGGAGGAGTATAGAAGTTGATTTTAAGAGCCCTTTAGGTCGATGGAAGAGGGTTGGTTATGTGGACGCGGTCATTTTAAAATCAACCTAACGCGGCTAAATTCGACCTAACCCCGTAGTGTAGACCAAGGATTAGGTAATTACCCTGCCCCATTACTGCAGTATCTGTGCTCTGCTCAGTCTCTGATATATCTATCCTCACAGCGCCCCTGTGAGGCAGGGCCATGCTATTATTCCCAATTTTCAAACAAGGAACTGCGGTACAGAGAGCCTTCTCCAGGATCAAACACAAATTCTGGGGCGGAAAAGGGAACTGAACCAGGTATGCCAAGCCCCAGGCCAGCACCCTACCTCTCAACTTAAACCTACCGCTAACAATATACGACTTCTTCAACTGTGATAAACCTTGTTTTGGGTAAAATGCTCATTGAATGTGCATTGATTTAGATACTAAGGTGACAGATGCCTTAGAAATACTTGATAGACAAATATTAAAAGCCTGATTTCCCGTGACAGCTGAACAATGTTTTGTAAGAGATTATGTAAAAGGAGCACCCTCAGCTGCATGCATGCGCGCGCGTGTGTGTGTGTGCATATCTTCCTTCCATACACCCACCATACTGAACTTCATGGTAGTGCAGCTAAAAGAAGTCAGATAGCACCCTCTGGTGGGCACATGGCTAGTTACTGAACCATGTGACACACCGGTTGTTTGTCTCATGACATGTCTCATGTGACACACCGGTTGTTTGTCTCATGACAAAAGGACACCATGATAGTCATTTTTTAAACGGACTGAATTCTGGTGAGATAATTATATCTATTCTTAGTGAGCAGGTACAGGAGACTCTACCAAAAATATGTCAACTTGCCATTATGATAATGTTAGCCCTGGGAAAACTAATTGCCATGGCAGTAATTTAAGTGTCTTCTGGAACAACAATGGGAACGCTATGGATATACTAAAGATGTTGTCCTGGAGATCAGTGGTGTGCAGAGACGAACAACTAGTTTCCAGCAATGTTGCTTGGCCAGGAGAGGGAGCAGGCTGACTGTCCTGGAAGCAGCGGACACCTCCAAGAGCACAGCACAGCACTCCCTCCGACAACACCAGGGCAAGAGTTCAGTTCTTACTAAGCAAGAGTGCCTCAGGCAGAATCGCTATCACTGGGCACCCCTTGGAGGTGCCCTGTCCAAGAAGCCACTAGAACCAACTCTGCTTAATTGCTGGGGTGTGATGGGCTCACGGCCCAAGCCATGCAGCCGCAGGCCATGAGAGAAATATACCAAGGAGCGCTCTGTATCACTCATCTACGTCTCTTCATATATATACCATGGTGGGTGCTTTACAAATGCAGGGACAGGACAGACCAATGGTTTTCAGCCTTTTCCACTCGTGACCTCAAGTTACCTCAAAAACGATTTTGCAGGATCCCCTCCCCCCCCATTAACCAAAAAGCCAGGAAGGCGGGCAAGGATGACGCTATGCAGCGGCAGGGTTGAGAGCTCATGGACACACAGACCAATCTGGTGGGAATGACTCTTCCCAGTGGCATTGGAGCCTTAGGCCAAGGCGCCTTCATTGAGCATTATCCTGCACTGACCACAAGGCCCGTCCCTGCCTGGCTCCCACCAGCACTCTCTGGAAAGCAGCTGAAGGTCAAATGTATGGCTCTGGGACAGCCAGTTTCTGGCCTAGGCCCACGTGGAAGGAGGGCGCCTGCGCAGAGAGCAAAGTGACGGCAGACCTAATGAGGGCAGAGGCTTCACGTGCTGTCACGGAGCATGCGCGAGTCTCGGGGCGCATGCCCAGTAGTAGCCAAGCGGCAGAGCCTGGCCACGTGGGTTCCCTCGCTCGCCCTTTAAACCGGCTGCGCAGCACCCGCGCTCAAGGAGACTCGGGACGGAGGCGGCGGCTCCAGGATGCCCAGGGGGAGCAGGAGCAGGAGCGCGGCGGCCCGGCCGGCTGCAGCCAGGTGGGGGCGGTGGGGCGGGTGCAGGGTCCCGAGCTCCGGGGGCTGCCCGGGACAGTGAGAGTCCGCGTGAGTCCCCGGCCCCGCTCCCGCTCCGGAGCGCGCGTGGGCTGCAGCCCAGCCCCCGCGCCCCAAGCCTGGGGCTGGCTCCGGCTCCGGCTCCTCGCGTGCCCTGTGCTTGAGCCGTGCCTCTCTCCAGCGCGACAGGCTGGGTTGAGGTGGCCTCGGGCATCGGCCCGGCTTCTGTCGGTCAGACCCAGAGCTCTTCCTCGGGCCTGGGAAAGGGGCTCTGAGCCTCACCGCGCAACACAAGGCCGGACAGCTGGGTTAGCATGAGCCCTTCGCCCACGATCTGAGGGACGCTTCGTGGCGAAGTGGTGAATCTCCCCAGACTGGTAACGTACTAATCCCTGCCCCTTAATGGGCTAGCGGTGCCCTGGTTTCCAGCCTGGGCTGTCCCTTGCCCTGGCGATCACCCCAAGGAGGGCTTCACCTGGAGTGACTCCTCAAGTCAGCTGTGGGGGGCGGGGGGTCTGTGGGTCCCCTTCGGCCTGCCTGTCCACATGCTCCTCCCCACAGTCACACCAGCTATACACGCTGTACCTCCTCCTCTTGCTGGAAAGACAAGCCTCGCCCTCTGGGATCCTGACCCTGCTCTGCAACTGGTTACTAACCAGTTGCGAAAGTACGATGCCAGCTGCATTCCTACCAGTGTCCTTGGCTGGTTGAGAGGGATGGGCATTTCAAGGTGACTTTAGCCATGGTAGTGTCATCTTGACGCATTTGACTGGCAGTAGGTGTATGTTTAGAAGGGGGAGTGAATTCCTGAGTTTGTGCACACAGAAGTGTGGCAGGAAGTAAATAAAACCCTGTTTCTGGGATGGCAGTGCCAGATTTGTAACCACAAAGCTATTGAGTTGACCTCTGTGAAAACTAAGCAGCTGGGGTCCCTTTTCTTTCACTTGCTGCAAATCCATCTCAGAAAAATACCACACGTTGTATTCTCCCTCTTTCCCACCCTTGGAATATACCTGGGTGGGACCATGAGCAGGCAAGCTGCTGGGGTATGTGATTCCTATTGTAGTTATCTAGTGTAAGCTCCTTCCTTTACAAATTTCACTTAAAATCTTTCTTTCTCCTCTCTTTGTTCATTTCCCTTGTACTCAGCAGTGCAGCCCCAGCTCATGCTCATCCTCCACCTTCAGCTGTTGCAGCCCCAGGTCAGCCCCAGCAGCCTGGCCTGATGGCCCAGATGGCTACCACTGCTGCCGGGGTTGCCGTTGGATCTGCGGTGGGCCATGTGGTTGGCAGTGCTCTTACTGGGGCATTCAGTGGTGGTAGCAGCACTGAGCCAGCGAAACCAGCCAGTGCTATCCAGGTAATGCAGCTCCATGGTTTCATCAAGAAACTATTCTTCAGAGGTTCATGGAGTCCAGGAAGCAGGGCTGGTTATCCAAGAAAACACAAACAATGTCCACTTTAAGCCCCACTATTACTCTGAGGTGCCTTGTGTGTAGGGGCGTGTTTGTGCTTAGAACTAGTTTGGTCAGGCTAAACCTGTGATTTAAGTGGAGACGAGAACAGAACGTGATGCTAGTCTGTAGAGAAAACAGCCACGTGTGTATTATCTCTCTGGATTTGGAACATTGATTTATTGAACTTTGCGGGTCAGTTTGGCTTTAAACTTAATAAGATGCCTTTATTACACAGTAAAAACTCATTTTTATCAAAAATCAGTGGGTATAGATATTTTGAAACTAGTTGAACTTAATTTCTGAAAGCCTGCCTTGGCTTTAGGAGTTTGATTAAACTAAATCATTATAAAATAAATCATTGACATTAACCTGCCTTTGTCTCTCCTAGCTGGAGAAGCTGATGCTGGTCCTGATTGGGGCACAAAACATGTCCACCCTTTTTCATGTTTAATAGGAAACTTCCACAACCTTTTACATAAACTGTCATTCCAAACTCACAAAGTACCAGACTTGTTTTTTGGTCTCCAGCCCTGCACTTGTGAGATTAACCTTCTAGCCAGTTGGGGCAGAGCACACTAGCCTTGGGCCTTGCTGCTTAAAAGGAGGGGCAATTAGATGACTTTTCTGGGCCCCCATTTGTTTGAAGTGGTCCTGAGTCTAAACTTGGGACTGGAAGGCAGAAACTCGCTAGTTCTAATCCTGCCCCTGATAATGGTTACTCTTTGGCACTGGAGTTGCTGAATTGCTCTGCCTCACTTTCTCTGTGTAAAGTGAGACTAATCCTGACCAGTTTTACCGGGCTGTTGGAGATTAATGAGGTCCATAAAGAGCATGTGGAGATGCAGAGCAGCAGGTCTTGTTTCCTTTCTGCCCGGAAGCAGTGTTGGGATCCACCTGCCCCCTTGGAGAGATGTGGGACATCTAAAAGTAGAAATTATTAGGAAAGTGAAACCTGTGGCATGACTGTTACATAAAACTGAGCCTGACCCAAGGATTAGCTAGATCTCTAGGTGCTGGTAAGGCAGTCTGTGGCCCGTACAAGAAACCCTGGAATCTCCTTTAGAAAGGCTTTTTCTGCGAAGGCTGCGAAACCCAGGATTGTGAGTTCAATCCTTGAGGGGGCCATTTAGGGATCTTGGGCAAAAAAAATTGGGGATTGGTCCTGCTTTGAGCAGGGGGTTGGACTAGATGACCTCCTGAGGTCCCTTGCAACTCTGATATTCTGTGATTGATGTCTGGACTCTTGTAGTCAAGGTTAGTTGTTGGATGTGGAGCTGCTTCCTAAAAGGCTCCCAGTATAGACTGATGGAGATGTTGCCTTCCTCAGCATTCTGCCTCCCTGCTTCTCATCACTGCCCTCTCTAGAGTGTCTTTAAATGGGACATAAGGCAGTCTGTATTTCTGTTGTGGTAGCACCAGAGTATTGGGGATTGTGGTCCAGTTGTCCTAGGCACTGGGAAAACAGATAAGAGTCCCTGCCTTGGTGTCTAGTCGTGCAGTCTACATAGCCGGTTCAAGTCCAGAAGCCTCCAAATTCCATCTGTCCTGCAGGAACAAAGTGTCAGCACAGGAACCCCCTGGAACTCAACATAAAATGTGGTTGGCGTTTGAAGCTGTAGATTGTTTGGCTGAACGTTGGTCGCTGGTCTAGTAATTTACATGGAATGTATGGGCCCAACGAGTCAAAGGTGGTAACCTAACTCAGTCACTGCCCAACAGTAAACCGTTTTAAACAAGATCTGGGGTTTGGCATACAGAGACCTCAGCCTGCTTAGTACCATGGCAAATGCACCATTAAAAATCCTTTAACTTTTTTATTCAAAGATACAGAAAAGAATGAAAGACCATTGCAGCATTTGAAATGTAAAGTTTTAAGGCCTTCTTTTCCCCTTTAGCTGGAGAGAGTTTTTAGAAGGAACTCCCCTCCCCTCTTGTCTGACAGTCTTAGAATGTATCAAAACTGTCGGTTTTGGGGAGAAGAGAATGTTAGTTGAGATGGGTTGGAGCTGTTGCTGCTGTTTAAGTCTAATCCTGCTTCCTTTGAGACAAAACGAGATGAAGACGAGGGGGGGGAGAAGAACAGCAAAGAGACAATAGCACTTTTGTCTCTAGTTTTGACTCTCATTTGCATCCTCAATGCTGGAAAAACACAGGCACAGCACGTGGTTCTGTCAGCACTCTGAGACCTGGCAAACTTGTACGGGCATTGGGCTGCTTGGGGTATTACTTTTAGCTGCCTCTTTCTGGTTACTGGCTTATAGCATTGTTGCAAAATATGCAGTCCTGACCAGATGAGCCAGCTGTTTATTAGACAGAAGGGGAGAAAAGAGAGAGATAAGGTAGGGAAGGAAAAGAGTACCAAGTGGTGGTGGTCCAGAGGCGAAGTTTCCTATCCCAGATGATGATTGGTATTCAACCAGAGGTGATGTCATCTGGGTCCCACTCTCTGGCCTGGTCTGGTCAGAGCATCTCTCCGTATCAGGATGATGAGGCCTGGAGTCTCAGGAGATGGTAGGGGTACCAGCCCTGATGGTGAAGCTCACTCCAGTAGCTAATTTTTCCTCCCCAAAGTATCTTTCTTTGAGGACCCTGAAAGGGAGTAATGGGTGGAATAGCCTATCCCCAAGTTATTTTGTCAACCAGTTAGGCCTAATATCTGACACGAGTTTTGGTGCATTTTTCTTCTTACTAGTCATGATCTTAACACAGTCCTTGAATGATAGTTGTAGGCCTTTTTTTGTTTGGACTAGTTCAGTCTGTCCTTGTTGCATAGGGTGACCAGACAGCAAATGTGAAAAATCGGGACAGCGGGTGGGAAGTAATAGGAGCTTATATAAGAAAAAGACCCAAAAATCGGGACGGTCCCTATAAAATCGGAACGTCTGGTCACCCTATTTTTGCACCTTTTCCAGTCAACATTTGTTGTGACATGATGAAATTTCACTCGCTTCTCACAGCTGAGCTCACAATTAGGGCAAATTTGTAGGCTGAATTATCACAACATAGTCCTCCTCCTAAGTGTATACATCCGAACAACTTGAACAGCATAAAGGAAGTTTCCATTACTGCTCTGCATGGGGGAAAATGCTATTCTAACCTTTCATTTGGACTGCTCCTTTTGCTCATGTGAGAATATTGGTGTCTAGGAAAGGCTTTTATTTTTCAGTTATGGCCCTCGCTTCTGGCTATTTGGTTATGCACTGAATTTAGGACTGTAATTTATTTTGAAAACCATGCAAGGTGATGGGACGTGAGCTCAGCTTAGTCACACATTTGCCGTGACTGGCAGGTAAACAGGAAAATCTAGTCAGGATAGATCATTGGGACAGAAGACGAATACAGAGCTTGTCTCCCTAAACTGGGATGTTTTTCTTCTTCTTGGGATGTCTGTAGGAGCCCAGGCAGCCTGCGTACCAGCAGCCGCAGTATGGACCTTGCCACTATGAGATGAAGCAGTTCTTGGACTGTGCTACCAATCAGAGTGACTTGACCTTGTGTGAGGGTTTCAACGAGGCACTGAAGCAGTGCAAATATAATAATGGTGAGTTTTTTGCTTGGTTTCACTGCAGGGTGCAGACATGGGAAGCTGTCAAATCTGGGACTGACAAGCTAATGTTTGAAAGAGTAGTGTGGCTTAGTCTGGTAGGGCTCTGAGCTTTTGAACAGCAGTTTGTTAATAGTTCCTCCTAAGGAAACAAAACCCCCTAAATGTGGAAGAGGTTGCTGTCCTTCTCTTTGAAGTGACTTCAAAGTCTCATGTCTCTGCCATTTCAGTAGTGTAGTCCTCTCCATAAAGATGCCCAGGAATCATGAAAAGGGGAAGAGGGACACCTTTGGTCCATGTCTTAGCAGAATGAAAATGGTGGTCCAAATAGTGGGTTTGGAGATCCCTTTTTTAGGGGTTGGGTGCTCCTTTGGGGAGCCTACTCCTTTCCCAGAACACTGCCAGCCAGTTCCCTATCTCTTCGTTTGCCAGAGGAGAAGGGTTTCCTTCTCCTGGAGCAACATACTAAGTAAATTAAGTGATGAGTAGACAAAACCCCCTTGTGTGCTTGGTTGAACTGGTACTCCTGTTTGCATGTTCTGGCTAATCATGGGGAGTTCGCCTCAGTCAGGCATTTGACATATGTGGGTCCCTTCTGCCTAATGTTGAACTTGAGCTTCTCCATCCTCTCCTATTGTAGGTGTCTCCTCCCTCTTGTGAAGAAATTCAGCACTAACACAGGGAAACTAGAGCCTGGAGTACAGACAAGACTGGAAGGGACAGCTAGTGACCAAAGTAACCAGTTGAAGGGAACGATAGTCCAACCAGCAGAAAGAACCACTTAGAGCTAACACACTTCTAGAATTGCCAGGAAAGAACGATGGTTGGAATTTGATGGGGCTTTTAGACTCCAGATCTTGTTTGATTTGTTACAGTGAAATATGTAATAAAAGGAGATGGTTTATTTTAATCTATTAATAGTTTGTTGTTTCTTATTGTAGATGAAACTGTAGGATGTCATTCTAATCTCTGAATGTGTTTTCTTCCCCTCTTCCCCAAACAAGGGGAGCAGAATCATTAAAATCCATGTAGCTGGATGACTCGGCAAAACCAAACCAAACAAGGCCAGGGCTGGATTTCCTCTCACAGGACATGTATACGACCACTGCTGTACTATTTTTGTCTGCTCGGAAGGCCAGAGCGGAGAGAATCTCTAAGAGCACTACCCTGCAAGTGCTTCATTGACTGGTATTTTTATAAATCTCAAAATCCTCTCCGCTCATGGACATGATGGGGACAGAGGTGTGGGAAGAAAAATGTGACCTGGTCAGTTGCATGACTAAGAACGCTGCTGGCTGATCTTGTTTTGGCTTAGTGGGTTAAGTAGTATGCTGAAGGTGATTAGCATCAGGTTAAATTCACTGGTGCCGCATGCAGCTTTAACATTGCACTAGGAGCTGCAAGGCCTCCTCTAACAATCAGGTACAGCTAGTCAGTAACTGAAATGTGTTCGACACTCCACTCAGATCTGGCTCTGCAAAAAGCTAACACTTTCAGTTTTATTGGCTGTGAAGCAACTTGGGTTACCTTTCCACAGTCGAAACTGACACTGCTAACAGTCATCAGGCTTCAGCTGGAAGGAATGTAGCTGCCGTGTGACCAGGAAAAGAATGCTTTGCATACTAATATTGGGATTTTCTTTGCAGATGGATAAAATCTCTTAACTCTCTTGGTTATTTTAGTTGTCATTGCTCTCTAGCTGCTGTTGAACACTGGACAGTATTGTCTGAATCTCGTTCCTTGTATGGATTTGTAAGTAGCCGGTAATAGTCTATGCTGGTGCAGTTCTGTTGCAACTTTCCAGTTCTGCTAAACAGGAAAGAGTATTTCTCCTCTTAAAAAAATAACAAAATAGTGGATATACCCCAGTCTTGCAATGAAAGCCTGTCCTCCACCAAAACTTCATGACCTGAACTTTTGGCAGTGGTTAGTGTCTCCTGAACTATGTGTGGCTTGCAGTCAGACTGCCATGTGCTGTGTGCCAAGGAAAATCTAGGCACAAAGGACGTTTTAAAGTCTTGCTGCTTTGTGAATAAAGAGTGAGATTCTGATCTTGGGAACACCACTATAAATCTGGAATAACTAAGGAGTTCAAAGCTACTCCAAACATACATACTGAAAATGAGATCAAAATTGGATCAGGGTTTGCACATTTACTAATGCATGTGTGAAAGAAACCAGTTCCCTGCTGAACAAAACTGCATTTCCCACAATCCTTTAAACCATTGTTTTATTCTATGTATTTAGTATTTGATGAATTACATTCTAGTCTGGTTCATAAAAATATTCCTCCATGAGGCACTCTCTCTAATCAGTGTTTAAAAAAACAAACACAAAAAAAAAACCCCACTGTACAAGGTGAAGCTGTTCCTGATGGGGACAGGAGATGTTGGAACTGGGCTTTCACAAAGGCCGCTTGCAGAGCAGTTACTGTGAAAGAGGCACCAGGGGATTCCTGGCTGGGTGCCTTGCAAGGATTCCATATCAGACTTGCTCAGTTTCCAAGACTATATTTTTCTCTTTGATGGCCAACCCTACACCTCAACCTGCAAATGAAAGTCAAGCTGAGTCTTTTCTGGATTATGTGTGATCAGTCATAAAGAGCCTCCCATTGGAATGTAAATTCTGCTTTTGATGAAGCAGACAGAATACAATCCACTTTGCTGTCCCATATCTAGCGTGGTGGTAACAGGAATAAAGTAATCCACATTTGCCTCTCACTAATGTCAATAGATTACTTTTTTTAGTATACATGTACCAGTTGCCCTTAGCCTGGGGAGGGCAGGGGAGTTTACAGTACTGGAGAAATGGTTTGCAGCAAGTAGGCTTGAGAACACTGACACATCACAAAGTTCCCCTATTTCTAATAGGGGTTGTTAGTTCCAAATGAAGTATACAATGGTAACACCTAACTGTGGCTTGTGTTGGGTTGTGACTACAGCTGTGGCACCTTCTCACAGAAGAGACCTGCTTGCTGTGTGTCAGAGTTGCTAGTACCAAAAGTAAAGTCTTTACTACGTTTTAGTCTGTTATCCCTGACAGGTCTAAACTCTGGTTCAGAGGGTGGCATAAGCCTAGCTAGCCTTCCATTTAAAAAGGTTCGAGGGGGAGGTCTCTGATTATGGCTCAGTCTGGCTGTGATAAGGATGCTGCTTGTAAAGCAGTGTCATCTTGCATCCTGCCCTACAGTTTGACTCCACCTGGCTGGCTGTCTTTCACCCTGTGAAGGGTCCCTCAGAGATGCTTCCAAACAGCTGGAGGCCTTGTTCCCACAATGGATGATACCCTATCTAGGTGGGCCTGCTGGAGGGAACAGAGCCTTTCTTACTCTGCTGTGTGCTTCTGAATTTTGCTGGGGAGCCTTGGGGTGGTTCCTTCAGTGGGCGAAACTTTCTCTGCATGGAACTCCTCCTCGTGTTGTCCTTCAGCTGAGGGTGTGCTGATAACTTCTGCAGCCGCTCTGGGAAGCAAACCCAGAAACCAGCTGTTAGTTTCTTGCTAGGCTCCTGTCTACTAAACCAGGGATTTTGCCAGCTAACTGATTCCTTCCTTTTTTAATATGGCAATAGAAAGAGTGATGGAGTCTAGTGGCCTGAGCCCAGGATTAGGAGACAAGGAACTCCTGTGCTTTCTAATCCCTGCTCTGACCATCTGTCCCTCTTTATCCTAATGTAAAACACTTCATCCCTCTGCCTCTGTTGTCCCATGCACGAAATGGGGTTGGTATGTTACCCACCACCCCTGGATGTAATGAGGATTAGTAAGACAATGTTTGCAAAACACTGAAGATGGAAAGCTGCATGTAGTAAGGATGGGAAATACTTCCTGGCTTAAGCTAAACATACACATTTTGGCTTTGCTAATTTTGTTCCTTTTTTTCACCCCTGTTCCTGGGATCTTTTGTTCCTTTAGCCAGAGCAACAACAACTTTTGGCCAAGTCAGTTCTGGAAAAAGTCTCAAACCAACCTCAGGCCAAATTCTGCAAAAGGGACTATGAAATGCAGGGGCTAATGATGGTGCACATGGCAGGGATTTGAATGACAATGTCTGATGTTATACATCTATGTCACTGGTCTCCCTATGGGGATTTGATGCAGTGGGACCCCAGCTCTCACCTGCCAGCTCAGGGTGGTGTTTTCCCAGGTTCTCCAGTAGGGATTCATAGTAGGTTGATTCCGAGCCTTCTCCTCCTGCCAACAGAATTAGTAGAACCATGCTCCTTCATTTCATATCCTGGAAAAATTTACTGGGCCATAAGACCTGCTTTAGCTTGTGTAGTTCTGCTAAGTCACTTCAAGAAGAAGTAATTGTTTCACACTAGCATGACACATGGTGTTGGGAGTTTGTCACGATACAATTGCTGCGTGGTTTCTATCTCTCCACCTACCTACACCAATACACTATTTTGCGGTGTCCATTTGCAATGAACACTGAGCATTTCCTTTGTTCGCTTGTACCTTTGCGCTCTTCATTTCTACATAGTGGGATGAATATCCCACTAACTTTGTTCATGTATCTTTGTGTAGAACAAACGAAATCCCATAGAAGGAAGGAGTGGGGATCCTTCCCTATAATGGGGTACGTTGCTCTGGAGGGAGCCCGGCAGCATTCTCAGCCTGCAGAGTCTTGGCAAGTCACTTACGAATGACTCTGAGGAGGATGTAGCGCTGCCTCTCCTCGAGGTATTTACTGGCCAGCTCAGATGCAGGATTTTCCACTTCGCTCAGGTTTATCAGGGTCCCCAATTCATCTAGGAGATCAATGCAATCTGGAGAGAGAGTTTGGATTAAGAAGTTCCTATGTACCCCCAGCTCTACAATTCATACAGAGTTAGAGTAGGCTTAACTACACAGGGTCCCTCAGGAAAGTGACTTAAATTAAACCAAATTAAGGTCACTTTAATTCTGAATAAGAGTGTCCACACAACCACCTAGTGCAGTTTAACTAATCCAGTTTAAATTCACAGTTTTAGTTCATTAGGATTAATTTTCCTGAGTGGATTAACTTTCCTGAGTGTCCAGTGCAGCCCTCCGCTTCCTCTTCACCTGTCCATGACAGGTATGGAGCTACTCCCATTTGGCACAGCCAGTGAGAGACTCCACCCTGACAAGTGACCTGGTTACAGAGACATGAAATTCACTTGCCTGCTCTGGTACACAGCGGTTATGCCCCCACATTTTGTAACATCAATATTTTTAGGTCATTGAAACACCTAGCAAACCATTGCAGTTTGCCTGTTGCTTAATAAAGGACTTTGGGATCCCATGGGGTTCTATGAATGTATTTTCCAGTGTATTATTTTTAGTATGTTACACTGATCACAAACTTTATGACCCTTTATGAGACAAGAGAGAGCGAAATACGTCATCTGCTCTACCCCCATCCTTTTTGCAATTCAGTCTCACCCCCTTAATCCCAGTTTGACCCATTTTTCACCTTTCCACCAGCTCCCTCATCATGTCTGATACTTTAAGAGCACCTGTGTCTGTCCCCCAGGCAGGTGGCCTTCACTCATTAAGAGGGGGATGGAGACATGGTACCTTCTGGCCGACATTGGCATTTCTTCTTCAGGTGCGCGGTGAGGGTCAGGACCCGGCAGTGCACGTTCACAATCTCTTGGCAGTCAGCTGTGAAGCAGGGAAAGGGAATCAGCAGAGGAGGAGACAGATTTTCCCCAAGTTTAGGAGCTGCATAACCCAATGAGCTGCAGTGGGTGGTTCAAGTGCAGTGACGAGACAGACGTTATCTGCTCACGTCAGCGAATGTGGCAGACAGAAAAGGGAGGGTAAGTTTTACTGCAGAAGGGGATGTGTCATAGCCAGACCTGGGGTGCTACAGACCTGTGCTCCTCCTTCCCTTGTCCTTAGAACCACAATCAAACCGGACCAGGAGGCATCCAGAGTATTCTGGTGGTTTAGGAATATGTCTCACTGCTTCATAAGATGCTTGTGGGTTCAGTTTGGTTTTTTAAACTTGGTCTCATAAAATAGAAGAAATAGGGAACTTAGGGTGTGATCGGGCCCTTCGCTTTCCCCTCTGCAAACCCACGAATGTCACACGTGACTTGAGTTTGGGAGTCTCAGCTTAGTCACCAGTGGATATTTGCCTCAAAAACTTGTTAATTGAGCGAGATTAGAGAGGCCCAGCACATGAACAGCAAGGGGTGGTGCAGGTCAGTATGGAGGTGCAGTAACAGACTGGGGACAGGGGTCCAGAGGTAGGCTAGCAGGGGGATCTGCAGGTCAGGACTGCAGTGCTTTAGAAGAAATGTTGGAGGGCTCAGAGCTTGAATAGCAGAGATTGCAGGTCGCGACTGAGGGCCATTAACTGAGTTTGGGTAAGGCCTGCACGGTGCCCGCTCACGCTATTGCTGGGCCTCGCCTGAGCTGTCAACCCTTCATTTTAAGAGCACTCAATAGGTTGCACTCTACAAAGCAAATCAACAAACTATCATGTTCTCAGGGGACCCATTTCTGCAGCTAAACAGCCCGTCAGTCAGTGGGCTATCTTCACTCTGCTGCTGGTGCCCAGGCCGTGGGCCCTGGGTCAAAGCAAGTCCACTTGGAGCAAGTGAGCCGGGAGTTGGTCTGCAGTGATACAAGCTGCCCCCAGTCCCTGTTTTGCCAAGGGACCTAAGCTGCCAGCGTCACCCAGCAGGCGGGTGAGACTGGGCAGGAAGGGGATATGGCTAAGGCGCTCAGGAGAACAAATGAATATAAAAGCTATTGTCACTGATGTGATTGGCGATGACTCTGCAGACACACGGAGCAGAGATGACATTTCTGCACAGTCACTTTGCTGAGGATGCAGGAGCTGCACTTCAGAGAAGCACAAACCCCTCTGTGGAGCAGGGGCAGCTGGAAAACACGGGAACTTGGTTTTCATCTGGTGTCTGTTGTCAAATTGCTTCATTTCGCTGTATGGCCCTGAAACCACAGAACAGTAAAAGTCTGCAGTGACTAACTTCCCTTAGAAAGATGGAGTAAAGTCACCCTTAATGGTCTGAGGTCTGTCTGCAAATAATACCAGATAACGCTTAGCTCTGATTTAAGTTTTTTTATCCCTCAATCTCAAAGTTCTTTACAAAGGAGGTGAAATACATGGTTTTACAGATGGGGAAACTGAATCACAGGGAACTCACACAGTGAGTCAGTGGTCTCCTGACTCCCTGATCTATTCCCTAGCCACTAGACAACACAGTCTCCCCAATACACTTGCCCAGGCCACTGACTTAAAGCAAACGGATAGGACCACTGAATGGTGGCCGGAAGAGGAACACAAAGTATGCTGTCAGGTTTCGTGATCAGAGAAACCAGCTGATTTGGAGAAGCTGGGTGCAAAGTCTGAGCTTCCTCCACTTACCTCCATATCTCACTGTAATGAACATAGTGCTTCCACTCTGCTGGGCCCAAACCTCCTCAGCAGCCCCCTTCCTCGAGACTGCTGTCCCTCTCCCCCGAGCCAGAGGACTTTGCTGATGGTGTTCCGACTGCCTTGTGTTTTGGGGCAGACTTGCAGGCAGCCTTGGTGACAAAAGGCTGTTATTAAGGCTGGCATAATTAGCCCGCCAAGAGCCTGGGGGAGGGGTGAGCATTTCCCTTGTTAATGCTCTTATTGGTTTCAACAACCAGATTTCCCAGCAACGGGGAAATAACTCCTGCCGATTCCAAAGCTCCTCAGCGAAGCTCTGACAGGGGCCGGGGCAGGGGCTGTGCTGAAGCAGGCAGAAGCATCCGGGAGGGCTGCCCAGCCCATCAGGGCATTGTATGGCTCCAGACCATCTTGATGCCACTGTCTCATCATCAGTACCGAATAACAATCCCGGGGCCTCTGCTTTGGATTCAGAGGATTCCTTGCCCATCTGTTTTCAGGGCCTCAGCAACCCCGGTGCTGTGCAGTGTTCTGCCTGCATGTTTTCCAGCTCAGCTGAACCAACCACCACTGAAAGCCGTCAGCACTGCAGATCCAGGCTAACCGCAGAAGTGGCACCTCCGGTCTTGGCTGTCTGCTGCATCAACGAATCCCCAGCCCAGTCCTGACTCCGCAGTCTCCATTGCTGGTGCTGAGAACGGGCAGAGTAATAGCGATCGCTGTGTCTCCAGAGACAGGGCTGAGCGTCTGGCCTGGCAGCCAGGCCGGGCTTGGCCAGAGGGGCTGTGCGGTCCAGGAGATAGAGCGCTGAACAGGGACACAGCAGCGGGGGGTTCTATTCCCAGCTCTTCTGCTGGGTGACTTGGGCAAGTCACTCTGTACCTCAGTCTCCCCATCTGTACCATGGGGATAACTGTATTGTAAACAGAGCATGTTCGATACAATGGGCATGGGGAAAGCTGGCAAAGCAAGACGATCACAGGGCTGCATTTCTAGCCGTTGCTGCGCTTTGTGGTTCAAAGCCCTCCTTCCCTCCATTTGAATGGTGATCATTCCTAGTGCTTAGCCAGCACAGTGCCTCTTCTGAGCCATTTACAAACAGCAGGGAATGCATGTTGCTTCACGACCACCGTGGGCAAAGCCTCATTTATCCCCATTTTACAGAAGAGGGACTGAGACTCACGGCCCAGGCCACTCAGTGAGTCAGTGGGAGAGCTGGGATTGGCATGGAGGCACTTGGGAATGCCAGTTTGAATGGTATTCTGGTTCATGCTGACTCCCCTTCAGGACTTTCCTACTTCAATCAATCCATTTATTTACAGTGGCGGGCTCTTCCTCTCCCAGCAAGGGGCCCAATGCCTCGTCCTGGCTTTGGGACTGTTCCCATGGCAACACAAAGCACCGGAAGACCTCTGAGCGGGGATATAACCCGAAATGCAACACTTGAGGCTGCAAACTGTCCCCATGGCGATGGTTGCCAGGCAAAGAGTGAGGTATTTATATTTTGGTCCCTTGGGGCCTTTTAGTGGCGTCATCTCCACACAGCCTCTCCTGTATATTCATGGCTATAGACCCGTGTGTAGCTGGCAAGGTTGCCTTATATGGGCTGAGGGTGTGTGTGTGGGGGGGGGTGGAGAGGCGGGGGGAGGATTGGTGTGTCTTGGGAAATCGGATGCAAACCCTCATGTTATAGCTAAACTCTCTCATCCTCAGCTTGAGCTGGGTAGAGGGGGGCAGAGCTGATCTAATCTGCCCAGAAGCCTCTTAGGGGAGTCCCAGGCCTCACTGTGGTGGGTGGCATGTTTACAACACAGGAGCAGCATGGGTTAGACCCACGTCCGGGCCGATACCACAGAGCTACGGAGCTCATGATATTATCCAGAAACAAAGGATCTGGTTGGTTGATGGTTACGGTTGCTAAGCAAAATTTAAGAGAAGAGGGGTCATTGAAGTCATCCAGAGAACAAGCCCAACCTCAAACATTACAGCTAAGGAAATCACCAGCTAAGGGTACCTCAACAACTCTGACGTCAGCCTCAACATTAACACCCAGTTCACCCCTCCCCATAAAACAGACCCATTCCCAACAACTAGCACGCCAACCTCTATGTTACTATTTCAGAGATCACGCTACTTTCACTGATCTCAGTGGTTTCCTTCCAGATGCAAAGATGTAAATACCACTGAGCCGCCACTTGAGGGGGGTATTTGTTTATGGTGAAACACACAACTCGCAGACATTGCACCGTGTGCTGTGAGCCAGTCGGCAGGGTCAGTCCTTGGTTTGGAGACCCCCAAGCAGTGCTTAATTTGTGCCAGGACTTGCCAGGCCTCAGCCCCGGCACCTCTAGGCTTGGCAGTTCATAGCCCCAGCACCTCTGGGCTGGACAGTTCATAGCCCCGGCACCTCTGGGCTTGCTGCATCAGTTATGAATGTAAAAAAAATTCCTGGAGCCCCGGCACCTAATTGCTGGTGCCCCGGCACCTCTTTCATTACAAATTAAGCCCTGCTCCCCAAGGGAAACTCAAGAGGCTTCAAGGAAGCGGAGTCGGGGACTCAAAAGGTGACATGGGTCCCAGTCAGTCAGCACTGAATGCAAGGTCCCAGTGTGGCGTCAGTAAACACTGAGCTGGGACAGGTGCTGTATTTCAGATGAAATGTCAAATCGAGGCTCTGAGCACCAGTGTATTAAAGACCACATGGCACTTTTGGTAAGAGCAGGGCTGCTTGTGCCAACGTCATGCTCGAATTCCAGCCATTTGTCTACTTGCATGGCTGTCACCTCTCTGGCCTGTCCCCTGCCCTGGGGAGTCCAGCCCCTCTTACCAGCAGTGCTGGGAAAGAGACCTCTGCAGCCTTTTCTACTTCCAGAGACTGCTGCTGATGTCTCCCCTCAGCTGGCTGAACTGCTCCTTGGTAACTGGCCACGGACCCTCCTGCAGCACTGCCTGCCGCCCATCTGGCCACCTTCCCTATTGCCCACCCAAACCTGCTAGTTGGCCCGTCACGCTTATTCGGCTGCTTTAATTGTCTATCTGATGATTAATTATCGAACTGATTCATTAACTGATTTAACTGCCATTTTTAATTCTCTCTCTAAGTAATGAATTCATTATTTAACATTGATTCTCCTCTTCTTCTGTGAATTGACTGCTTCATCCCTAGTCCCCCCTCCTCCTTCACCCCCTTCAGCTCATTCAGGAATGGCTGCTCTGTGCCCGTTAAACTCACTGCCATCCACGACCCCTCATCTCCATCCAACCCTACACACTCAGTCAGTGCAGCCTGGTTCACTGATGGACACTGCCACCGCAGCTGCACTTGCCTATACTGGCCTTATCTTCACCATCCTGCTGCCCTGAGGTGATCCAGTAATGGTCACCCACTTTCTTCCCCTCTTTTCAGTCCATCAGACTCTCCTCCCTCTACCTTCTGCATCACTCTCATTTACGGTAGAGGTTCCTCATAATGTTGGAGAGACAAGGTGGGTGAGGTAATAGCTTTTACTGGACCATCTTTTGTTGCTGAAGGAGACAAGCTTTTGAGCTACACAAAGTTTTGTTTAGCTCGAAAGTTGTTTCTTTTACCAATAGAAGTTGGTCCAGTAAAAGATATTTCCTCACCCACTTTGTCTCTCTTGTATCCTGGGCCCAACACAGCTACAACAACACCGCAAACTTCATAATATTAGTAACACAAGATTTTCACATTCAAAATAGGGGCTTTCAGCTTGAAGTGTGATAAGAATATCGCCTGCTACCTAGGACAAGGGCTGCCAGCCCTCTAGCTCCAGAGCAGAACTCCAACACTCGCTGCCTAGGAAGGCCTGATGGATGGACCGTGTTTGTGAGGGTGAGCTGATCCGGGTTTGGAGGCCAAGGGAGGCAGTGAGGGTGAGGCTGCTGGCTGATATGGGACAGTGTAAAAGTTGAACATTATGGACAGTGGTGATAAGGGATTGTGAGGCGAGGAAGAGTCGGGAGTCAAAGTGTGAGGGGGAAGGAAACTCTCCAGCCCAAAATGTCATTTTTAATATGGGGTCCCGTCAGGGAACTGGGAGTTCTCCTCCTCCAGGGGAAGCAAAGGAAATTTCCATCCAGGTCATTTCAGTTTGGCAATTAATTTCTCTGATCATCTTCTTTCCATTATCCACTCTCCCCTGTTGTTATTTCTTGAAAAGGTCAATGTGCTGGGGTTGCATTGATGTGGGACATGTCTCCTCTGAAGCATGTGCTTTGGGCTGTCTTCACTGCAAGGCCGTGGGGGCAGAGCAGGGTTATTATTAGGGTTACTTATCACACTGTTTCGTCATATGCACACTGCAGACTACGTCCCTGAGTAAGGTGAGAGATTTTTTTTCTCTTTGCTACTCAGACGCACGCCCAGGTTGCAGCCTCTACTGTCAATTAATGGTGCCTGCAGACTCTACGAGCAACATGAGGCTTTGGAGATAGAGAGAGACAAGAGGACATGGGATAAGCATGGCTCTTCTCGTTTCAGTGTTGGTGCTTTCCTTCTTGCAGGAAGTGTTCGTTTCCCTAGGTAAGCAGAGTTGCACCACTTGGGTATTCTCCTCCTTTGGGCATTTGGGAAGTTTGCTCAGTGGAAGAGCCAGATGTAAACCTGCAGTACTGGGGTTGGGGTAGCTTACAGTGGAAAATGGAAAGATGAAATATTAAAGATGAGCCTGAACCCTAAACCCAGATCAGAACTGCCCAGAACTTGGAGAAACTCAGAATCCAAACATGGATCTGGCCCATTTCTCTAATGAGCTAAACCAAACCCCAGATCCACACACCTCCAGATCTCTAAAGGGCTTGAAATCTGGGTTTGAATTGAATTTTGTGGACCACGTCTAGCTCTGTTAATTAGGGCTGTGTTTTCTTGCTGACAATCTTTATACGTTGTTTGAATTACATTATTTCTGGTGCATCAAAGGAGAATTATTCTTTTTGGATTTTGTTTTTTATGGAACTTGACATACAAACTGTGCTGAATCCAGATTAGCAATGAGATATTCACCAAAAAGAGTACCTGCTTTTATATAGATGGAAAAATGAGTGAATAAAAATGCTTTTGTGATGAATAGCAGGTGTAGTTTTCTTCTGAACTGTGTTCAAATGAAAAAATATATATTGCAATGTCTATGTAATTATGCTTTAGTATTCAAATATAACTCATGATTGCAATCTAAATTGGAGCATTAACATGGAAAGTAGATGGGACCCAGTTGCTTTGAAATGGAAAAAAGTCCCTTTTCCTATATACAAAGAAACAATTTAATTGAATTTAATTAGGTTTTTTCCCCCCGTCATGTTTTCCTTTGGGCTCTCTAGAATGATGAGATTAAATAATTAGTTCTTGGCATTTATAACAAAAGTAAATTGAGTAATATAATTGATAAGGAAATATTATCTAAGTAGCATTAAATATTTGGGGGAACAGGTTAAAAATTGGGGGCATTATTGTGTATCAAACTAGACTTTATTGATATCCAAAAATTTAAGAAAGAACATTTGTAAAATCCTTGATAGTTCCCCTGAGATGAATGAAAGCCTAGGGCACTTATATTGCCTATCCTATAAAGTTATGTTCAATCTAAATAAGATTACTTTATTGAACAGAAGGCACACAGAGCATCAGATGGAGGTGGTGTTACCAATAGTATCTGATTGTACAATTAACTCAGAAAAACACAAAACCCCCTCACATCATACACAGTAACAGAAATGTAACAATGATGCACCCCCAAGGACTCCACAGGGATTAAAGTCAAGGTCAGCAATGAGGCATATTGTTGGACAATGTGATAGAAGCTTGTAACACTGGAGACTTGTCTATGTTGTGTCTGATCTGTGGCTAAACAGAGAAATTAATTCTCCAAGGTAGTCAGTCTGGCACCTTTCACCAGCGGTAAATTAACACACACACAAAAACTAACAGCAAATAAAATGGAAGTAGGTTGAACTAGCTGATGTCATTCCCTACAAAACAGCAAGGTCCAGAGTTTGCTGAGACGCCTGCTTTTAACTACACTTTTCTGTTTTAGGTTCTAGGGAAAACCCTCCAGTGATCTCGGTAACTGAAGGGGAACCCATCTCCTTTGAGTGTTCCTTTGATGGATCCCCTGCTGTTGGCAATCCATTCTACGAGATAATCTGGAAGTATGAGATGACCCATAAAAATGTGTCCAAGAGGATCCTGTCCTTTAGGATGACTCGTCCCAATACCAGTGTCCCGGTCTCAATCACTGAAGGCCATTTTAGGGGTCAATTAGACTTTGAAAAGAATACCAGCTCTCTCTTCATCCCCGAGGTGCGGGTGAATGACAGTGGCCTGTATTACTGTGAAGTGATCATAGTGCCACTCCCTGTTAAATCAAGAACAAACGGGACTCATCTCATTGTCACGGGTGAGTGTCTCTCTTTTTCTCTCTCTCCTGTTTCTTTCTCTCTATTGGACACTCTGCTGCGTGTGCATGAGAAATCTTAGCTCTCTTGCTTCCTATGAAATAAGACTTATGATGCAAGCATGTTTATGAATTGTTTAAAAGCTTCTTCAACATATGACCATGCAATTATATTTCAACTATAGCAATTTTCTTGTCAATATTTCCATTGCATCACTTTAGTTGAACATTACACGGAACATTAGCTTATTTATCAAACCAGTCATGTCACTTACATGTCACCATCTCTAGTGCTGGGAAATTGTACATTGGTTGTAATTCTCTTAAATATGTCACACCATGCATGGACTATCTGGAACCCCTGAGCTTAATGTGCTCCAAGACAAGTTTTGAGCTTACACTGGTTTGATTTAAAATACATATATATTTTATAGTGTGAGATGGCTCCATAATAACCTGTATAGTTGAGGAATGGGTGAGAAAAATTTGCAGTTTGCTTACAAAAAAAAATCATATATGTACATGGCTTTTTGTGTATATTTTCTGCAAATGAATTAGCAAATTTTGACCAAAAAGGCAAATTTGCCATATTTTATAGCAATGGTAGACTTTCTAGTAGATACTTTCCATCCCTAAGACAAAAAGTATACTATAAATTCTAGTTATTATACCTACTGTATTTCCTTCCTTGAATTTATGAGACAGAGTATTGTCTCCCCTATACCATTATACAGAACCTTACTCTGTTTTCCAAAATGTCCTGCTAATTTAGCTGTGCTAAATCTAAATATATTTATGGAATATTTTCATAATAAAAAAACTTATTTGAAAAAAAGTGTTCCTGATCTTTGTTATTTAAATAATATCTTAGACTATTTTAATGGACAGTTATAAAATAAAAGGAGTACTTGTGGCAAATTGGTTAGTCTCTAAGGTGCCACAAGTCCTCCTTTTCTTTTTGTGGATACAGACTAACATGGCTGCTACTCTGAAACCTGCCATTATAAAACAGTAATCAAATTGAAAAAATAAAAATGTAGTTCAGAGTTATGGAATTTAAAGTTGCTTTTATAACAGAAGATCTATATTAGTCTAAAAACAAATGGTCTATAGAAATCTGCTGATTTTTCTAATATTGGACTTTTTTAATAGCTGGAACAAGATCTATTTTCTGGAATCTAGTTTGTTAGATCTATTAATTCAGGATGGGTACAGTCATCATCATCATCAAATATATTTAATATATCCTAGGTTTTAAATAAATTACCGCACTCCTTTTGTTGTACATGGCCCACTGTCAGTTGTTTCAGAAATATGATGGTTTTTTACATTTGAGAAGGAGCCATCAGTATTTTGAACAGAGTTTATTTACTCTTAATACTTTCCCGGCTTTTCAAAGGGATCATTGATCTGATCCAAAGACTCCAATTGATTTCAATGGGTTTTGGATCAGGCATTATCTGGATGAGTAAGGTGAGAACGATTTGGCCCTATCTGTAAATTCCCCAGTTCTTAATCGTGGGAATTAACCTTAAAAACGTAATTTCTGCCTTATGCATTGTAAAATTTATTGACCTTGCATCTCTGTCTGTCTTTTTCCTGACATATGATTCAGGGACAAGAGGTAAACATTTTTCTTCCACAAATAAAACACCATCTCTTAAATGTAAGTAATGATGTGCTGTTAATTTAATGCATTGAATTAATTAACTGTATTAATTCACTGTAATGCAAAGATTCTTTTATAATCATTAAGGCGTGTATGGATTTATAAATAAACACTGTTATAATAAGTCAGTATTTAGGGTTGGATTTTCAAAGGCGCTGAACAGGGTTAGGCACCTAAACCCCAGTAAAACTCAATGACAGTTCCTGAACTTAATGCATGTTTTAATATTAATTTCCAAGTGACTACTGACTACAACAAAAATTACAGCATTAGCAGTATCCCTACAACATTTCATTTCCTGTGGATTGTTGTAAGATGTTCATCTTATTTCTCCCTCTCTTTTCCCTTGTTCTTTAAGCATATTTTTATATTAAACTAATTGTTTTGGCTGAATGTTCATACTTTAATGCATCGGGAACTGGATTGTATCAAACAATTGAGAATTCAGAATTCCGATTCCTTGCACAAGAAAACTGCAAAGGATTTTCTTGTTTTTTACATATTAGCAAAACCTTTGCTCTTTACCCTCTTTGGATATTTTAGAAACACATCAGGGCACTTTTAAAATACAGACACTCAGTTGTGTGTCTGAAGAAGTAGGGACAGTGATCGTTGTCACGCTGTCTGGAGTGGCTCATGACAGCTCACGATCGTGAGTGCCTACCTCTGGGCTAACTGTCAAAAGCAGGGCAGACACCCCATACTGGTGGTATGTTCTATAATTAGATTTCACCAAATGAGTAACAAATGAGAACTCCTAGATCACTGTAACCGTCTTACCAGGGAGTCATTGTCTGTCCCCTTAAGAGTCTAAGACTCAGACTCTCCAGTTATCTTGCCACCCAGGCAAGCTGGATTATATGATAAATTGTCACTTACACCCATAGGCATAGTTTGACTTCTATATTTGAGGGGGCAGCTCCGGTCAGGCCAATGGGGCCACATGTGTGTGTATGGGGGAAACTCAACAACTGTCCAAGGCTTGCAGTTTGGAGGGGCGGGGGCAACGCCCCTCCTTGCCCTCCAAAACTATGCCCATGCTTCCACCAAAAATCACAACATATTCAGGTTACACTCAGTCCCAAGAAACCAGTCACTCTCTGTGATAGAACGTACCCCTGTGTCCACCTCCCACCCACTATTGAAATAATCTTTGTAGAAGATATGTCTTGTAAGGTATCATTTGAAAACTCATAATTGTCTGGTCAACTTTGTCCTGGTAAAATATGTGTGGCAACACTGTGACATTGTAAGATGCCCCTGTATGGTGGTGTTAACACATGTTCCAAACCAAAGCCCTGCCCAAACAGAAGCTAGCAAACAGGTCTGTCCTCAAACCAAGGAATGTGTGCTCTGCCTAATTTGCATTTAAGCTATAAATGGAGTCATCAGCAGGAAGGGAAACAAAAGAGTAAGCTGATGCCTCAGCCAGGTGTAAACAAGGCTGATGGGCCATTGCTTGCTAAGTGGCTATGTTTTGGCAGGAAAGGGGGCAGGGGCAAAAAGAATCTGCATTTTAGCAAAGAAACAGCATGGAGTTCCTGTCCACACAGACTGCCTGGCCAGCGCCTTTAGCCCGACCGGAAATGCTTCTCAAAGCTTTGCAGTATTCACACAGAGACCATTTGCAGCATGGCTGTATAATAGCATTGCTTATGGTGCCTGGCTGAAAAAAGAAACCCTTTGAAGTGCAGCAATGTTGGGTTTTGCAAGTCCAGTGATTGCTATCAAGAAAAAGAGCTGGGGATCAATCAACGGAAAAACTTAAAGCATCCACAAAACCACAAACACACACCACCTGTTCACACAGATACTGACCTAAGTGTGTCTGTTATTTATGTTGTGTATTTGAGTCTGTTTACTGCTGGTGAGGTGACTTATTGGTGGCTGATTAGTATTGCTGATTACTCGTGATATGGAGCTAGTGTTACAAGGCCTTTAGGTAACAGTGAAGTAATGTGTGATACCAACTAACAAAGATTGTCCTGAGACAATCCTCACTGCATTTGCTGCGTAACAAATCTGTGGACAAGGGATGAAGTTATGAAGGTAGCAGGTTGAATTTATGAGGAGGTAAATCTGATTCACAGTTGATTGTATTGGTAAATATGTGAACAGGGAGTGAAAATCACATTGTTCTGAGGTTAGGACTTGCTCTATTCAGTCTTGAAACAGTGCCAAAAAAAGATAAGTATCTACTTCAAGGCGTCCTGTGAAGGACAGTTTCAGCAGTGGGTTTGTGGGGTTTCTTTTCCCTCTTTTAACATGTATGAAAAAGGACTTTTGTAAGGGGCTTTTGGCTTATGTTTTGCCTTTGAAATATCAGGAATGTTAAGTACGGTTTGGCTGGGAGACTTGCTGCAGTCCTGCATGTTTATTGGAGTTGTCTTACTAGTCTATTCAGTGTCTCTTATACGATAGTACCTGAGCGCCTTTCTCATCCTTAATCGAAGGGGCAATATCGCCCGAGGCTTTGCACAGGAGCAAATGGAAGGGATTCAGTTTTCTTTTCTTTTTTTGACTTTTCACAAATATTGTTTGTTCTCCTTTATAGCCCCCGCAGACCCAGTGAATGTTCTGCTGATCCCCAGTCTGACTGCTGGGCTACTTCTGTTCCTCCTTGCTTTGGGCTTGTATTTTACATGTAAGTAGTTGCTAGTAAAGACGTGCAAACAATCTCCCCTGCCTCTCTTTAGGCATCATCATACACTTTGCAGCCATGGTTTGTTTTAAGTTACTGTTGTTGTCTCAGTGAGGTACAGCAAATCTTCTGGGAAATGACCAGTTCAGGATGTCTTTCCTGAATTCAAACATGGCTCCATGCTATTTCTCTTCTTTATTAACAAGTCTGTAACATTTTTTAAGTTCAAAGCAAAGAATGAGAAGTTAAGAAACCTTTTAATTATGACAGGGTGTGATTGGGGCAGGAGCAAAGCAGCCATGTTCTAATACGGGGTGGCCAAACTTACCCTCTGAGCTGCATATGATAATCTTCATAACCTTGAGAGCCAGCCGGGGCTCAGGGCTTCAGCCCTGCAGCACAGTGCTGCGACTTGAGACTTCTGCCCCAAGTCCCACCACCCCATCCCAGGGCAGAAGCTCCGAGCTCCCCGCGACCAGCCTGTTAGGCGGAGAATGGCGAGGGATGGGTTGGTGGGCTCCGGGAGCCAGACGTTACCTGTAAAAGAGCTGCATGTGGCTTGGGAGCTGCCATTTGGCCACCCCTGTTTTAATACCTAACAGCTAGGGATGGTCACCAAATCTCCACACTCTTTATATCTCCAGCTCAAGGTCTCACTGATACGCTTCCACACTTCAGGCAGAATTTCCAGTGATGTTAACGGGAGTTGCAAGCATGGATCAGAGTGAGTGTTTAGCCCCTCAGCTGCAAGAGCCTGCTCAAGGGCCAACTGGAGTCAGTGGAAAGATTCCCTTTAATTGCAAGGGGTTTTAGATCAGGCCCTTTTGATGTAAAATAAATTAACAGAAGAAAAAAATTGAAAGCCTCTACAAAGCAAGAACCCAGCCTATAAATAGAGACACTGAGGTAGAATTCAGCCTTTCCCCTCATGCCTGCATTCCAAGTCATTCCATAATATGCATGTGTCCTTCTCTATTTTATATTAGTAAAGCGCCGAATCCAGGCCAAGAAACCGGAAGTTTCCCTGGAAATGTCTGATCCCATTTGCAGCACCCCTACCCCTGCCCAGAGAGACTCCTTTACACAGCCCGTCGGCCATGAAATAATCTATTCAAAACTGCAGTGGAGTGAGTACAGTGTAAGTGCTGATCTCTGTATCGAAAGTGCTCAGATGTCATTCCAGTCCCAGCGGAGTCACTTGGAGAACGAATGTAAATGATGATAGCTGTAACTGTTTGTACTTCTGTAGCATCTGAGGCTTTTTAAGTGCTTTACAAACCGCACTGTATATTTTGAGGTAGGTGGATGTTCCTATCTTATAGTTACCGATGAGTAAACTGAGGCATAAGCTGACTTGCCCTAGGTCACGGAGTGAAATTCACCCCAGTGCAGAGGGCTTGTGCAAAGCCTCTGCACCTCCTAAGCCCCACATAGGAACTGAGCAGGGGATCCACTGGCTGAGTGGCCGCGTGGGGGTGTCTACCCAGTATGATGCACCATGAGACAGATCTCTGAACTGGCTCAGCCAGGCCAGCCTGGAAGGCCCTATTTTTGGGGGGCAGGGGAAAGTGACACAGGTTCATCTTTACATGAATCCAGGGGCCCGGGATTCCCTGCAGCTGGCATGGAGAGACTGCGGCTGCAATTGCAGCTCAGACACTGAAGAGCAGCTGCAGTTGTGGGGGCCATGGGGCAGCCCAGCATTCGGGCCCCGCTCTCACTGTGGCTGATACATGGAGCTGCCTCATTCACTTCATCTCAGCCTCTTCTGCCTTGAGCTGAGGATCACAGCTCAGTGAATGTCACTGTTCCCTGTGCTGATCTGGGGTTCTGCTTGTTTTCAGATGGTGTCCTCTCCAACGGGCAGCTCTCATGCTGGCGAGCCAGTGACAAAGAAGAAGCCCAGAGCAGGGACCAGTGACCCAGGGACGGACACTGTGTATGCCGTACTTCAGGCATCGTGAATGTATTCACCTCCGTCTCGTGTACCACAAATGTCTCCAGCAAACACCCCTTTTCTTCAGTGGTGTGGCTCTGGCATGTAATAAATGTACTGATGAAAGTAGTGTGATTGGGTGAAGCTGATCTTTAGGTGGATACAGTATTCCTCAGGCCCCTATAATATTGCTATGAAATGTCCAGTTGGCCTTTGTTGTTGAGGCCCAGTGAGAAGGGTCTGAGGTCCCTCTCTCCCCTCCCCGTCTCTGATTGTATTGTAACAAACTCTGCCATCTTCCTCTCTGCCACTCACCCAGGGATGATAAGCTTTGTAATGATACCTTAAAAGAGACCTTTTGCATAAAGCATATTCCAGTTACATCATATTCACATTTATAAGCATATTTTCATAAAGTATATGGAGTGCAATGTCACAACGTGTGGTACTAACATTAACACTACATGACACAGACCGAAAATAGGGGCCACAAGGAAATCAATCTGTGGCGCAGGGAGTTAGGAATGCTCTGGGGACAGATGTCTTTCATACTGTCACAGTGCTGGATATGCCCAGCTTCACATACTTGCATTTCTCATCTGAAATGTCTCTCTCCAGCTTGGAGAAGAGTCTTTCTCTCCACAGCTGGCCTATGGCCTTTCAGCTCAGTTCAGCTAAATCCCCAATAAAGCCAGTTGTTATTTTCCTAAATCACTCCAGATTCTCAATAATTTCTACTCACCATGGGTCAGAAATAGCGCTGGTGTTTTACTCAGGCTCTGCCCCATCCCCAAACGCTACACACAGCTCCACATAGCTCACAGTTCTCTGACAGCTATCTGCCCATGTTCTGATCTCAGTTACGCTATCAGTGTGGAGTAACTCAACTGCTTTTCGTTGACTTTGGTGGAGTTATTCACAGTGTCACTAAGGTCAGAATCTGGCAGTGTTTCAATCTATCTGTCTGCAGACTCAGGACAGTGCTGCAGCGGGTCCTGTTTAGAGATTTTCTTCCCACCCACAGGGGCTGTACGTTTAAACTAAAAGTGAAATTCTGCAGCGATGCATGTGACCGCTCAAGAAGAGCTGGTACGGAGTGGTATGGAATCACACGTTTGCACAGCACCATGATCTCTTGTGGTAGCCCCCAAAGGCTGCCACATCATTGCTCCTTCCAAGGTGTGAACAGCTCAGAGCTCACAAAGGAGGAAACCGTGCAGAGCGGAGGCAGGTTCTGCAGAGACCTCTTGCTCTGGTGATGAGGCTCGGGAGCTGTTGCTGGGGGAGATGTGCTGACCCCTCCACCCGCTTTGCTTCCCCTGCAGAATGAAGTGTGAAGCCACACACACAAAAGAGAGTCATGGTTTCTCATTCAGCCGCTCAAGCAACAGGAACCTCTTCTGCTCTTATACTGCATCAGAGCAATGCACAGGGAGATCGTACCAGGTCTGTGTGGAGCAGACATTCACACCAGGTTTGCGTGGGAGGGTGGATCTCTTTCTCACACACAAACCTGGTGGTCGCTCACTGTTTATTCCCACACCAAAGCTTATGTCTGAGTCTGAAAAGAGATGGTCACAGAAATGCAGAGGAGTCACAGTTTGCATTTCTTCAGACTATGAGTATATAGTTCTCAGACATGATCAGGATGTTTCAAGACCACCCCCTACCCCAGTCATTACCTATTTCTATTCTGCATGGGCTGATCCAAAGCCCACTGAAGCCAATGGGAATTTCTCCACTGGTTTTAATGAGCCTTGGATCAAACCCTATATGTTCTCTACCTGCTCTAAAACTGGCTCTGAGCAAATATTTGTATGTTGGTTTTCCCTATGTACCCTGAGAGGCCACTACTGGGCATCACAAAAAGGTCAGGTGGCTGAGGCTGGTCCTGTTGGCCTGGCTGTATCGGGTTATCCCTTTTCCCTGCCAACTGCATTACAGCTCCAATGAACAGGAAATGTCCAATCCCTCACAAGAGCACGCCCTGGGTCTGGAATGTGAAGCTACATACGCAGAACACTCTCAGTAGGTCAGAAACACCTGGGGGCGGGAGGGGGAGAGCCAGACTGGCCCAGGGGGGTTAGGCAGAGGCAGTTAGTCTGGGTTGGGGGCTCCTGGTGGGTTTGATCCTTTGTGTGTTGCAGATGTTCAGGCTGAGTCAGACTCCATCTGGGCCAAACGCTGTGTGCGGCTTGACTGGTCACTGTGGACTGCCTGCTCTGTACAGGCTGGATGCAGCTTGGGGGCTGCAGGCCTGCCCGGGGGCTGGATGCTCTGTGGGGGTTGGTGGAGGTTCCCTTCAGGTGGAATGTTCTGGGCCAGACTGTGCCTTGCTTTTGTGTGGGTGACTGGTGAGAGCATTGCCACCCCTGGCAAAGGGCGGGCCAATATTAGTCCATGGGCTCAGGGAGCACAGGGACTGCTTCCTCCATGCACCCCCAATCCCTGTCAGCACCCGCCTGCAGAGCTGGCAGGCCTGCTGGGGGGAGCAGGCTACACTTGCTAAGGGAGGGTGCAGATTGCATAGTCCCCCTGTGCACCAGGGAAAGAGTTCTGGAAGGAGGAGGCACAGTCCCCCCCAGACTCCTCAGGTGTGGTGCGGCCAGGACCAGGGGACGGAGAGTAATTAACACTGTCTGGCCCTCAAGCATAGTTGCCAACTTTCCCGTGGTAAATAAGCACTCCGACTTTCACAATAAGCCAAAAATCAAGCTAATCCCATTTCAAAACAAGGCCAAAACAAGCCAATCCCTAAGATTAAAAAAAAAAAGAAGCAACAAGCTGCAAGCCAAACAAGGAAAAACTAGCCAACAAGCAACGCACGAGCCAGTTAAGCGAAAAACAAGCCCAATTTCTGCGTTTTCTCCGCGGGTTTGGCATGTCTGCCCTCAGGGTGTTAAAGGCGTCATCCAGGCGGGTTAGCCCAGTTTGTGTTTGTCTGTGTGGCTGCCTGGCCTTAAATCTGCAAAATCCCTTCCAGCCTATTCGCGTGAGAGAAGCCAGAGGAGGCGGAATGATCACATACTGCACAGAGGCCGAGTGTGTCCCTAGGGCGATTGCTCATTTCCTGTTACCGGGGGAGCACTGGAATTATAAACTGGACACTCACGCAGCAAGGCTTACACACAGGCACTGCTATAGCACCCAGGCCCCACTAGAGGGCAGCACATTTCAACACCTGGCGTCATGCTGCTGCGCCCCAGCTCCGCTGCATTCAGAGATGGGAGACTGTGAGGATGGATTGCATTCGTGCCCAGAGGACCCAGTCGGGACCAGAGCCCCCTTGTGCAGGGCACGGTGTGAACACACATGCCGAGCGTTTCAAACTGAATGCAAACCATTTAACCCCTTGGCACTGATTGAGTGGGGCCCGCCAAGTGGGATTTTCACCCTTACTGCTCTGATGAAGCTAGGGTGACCGGATGTCCCGATTTGATAGGGACAGTCCCGATATTTGGGGCTTTTCTTATCTAGGTGCCTATTACCCCCCACACTCTGTCCTGATTTTTCATACTTGCTATCTGGTCACCCTAGATGAAGCAGCAATCATTGTTATTCCCTCTCATTAGGTGCTGTCTGATCCCAGGGCGACATCATGGTCAAGCAGCCGCTTGGAATGCTGCATAATTACCCATTCTGGAGGTTTTATGCCTTCCTCTTCAGCATCTGGTCCTGGCCCCTGCTAAAGACAAGGCACCAAACTAGATGAACCATCAGTCTGGCCTGGCCTGGCAGTTTACGTACAGGGGTCAGGGGATGGGCGCAGGGCATGAGACCATGCTCTACAGTCTCCAGTTATAGGTGTAATTCTTTGTGCGCATAGACTAGTATTCACTTAAAGGCATAGTACATTGACAACAAGTTATCGCTCATGTTCTTTTATACATGGCTAAACCCTGAATCCTGCTGAGCTCCTGGCCTTATTAATCCCTTGCGGCACTCGGAGTGTACAATACAATACAGTGCATCCAGATCAGGTATATCAGCACTGCTTGGGGCATTGCAGCCTCCTGCGAGGGCTTATTGACACCAGTCGCTGCTGCTGGGCTTCCACTTCAGCTGATCTCTTCAGGCCCCTCTGTTTGTATGTGAGGGTTTTGGGTCCAATTCTGGTGCAGTGGTGAAAACCAATTCCCCACGTAAATTCTCCCAAGGGAGTGGCAGATTTGCCTGACCCTCTTCTGCTGTGGGGCTGCTTTAAATGCCCCAGCAAAGCTCATGTGGTCAGTAGCAGAGCCAAAGACATACAGAAGGACTTTGCACTGCTCTCGTTCATTCGAATCCTTTGGTGGAGGACTGTCATGCTTCCCCAGCTTCCTGTGGCACTGGGACTCCTGGTGCTTTCTTTAGCACGTAAGTTCTTGGTATATTTCTTTGAGTCTTGCTAACTTAGTGATGCCAGGAGTTTTCTATAACCTTGCAGAGGAAACCCTTGAAAGCAAAGAAGGGTTTACTTTCTCTGCATCTCCCAGTGGGCAGAGCCAGCTCTGCCTCCCATCTGTATGGAGTTTTAGTAAAGTTATGCCACTTGGGTCTACACCAGATTAAGGGGCTGATGCAGTAAATTGGAGAACGCTTTGGTTAGATGACTATTGCAAGCCCAGTTGACAACATTGCTTGCCCACTAGCAGCCTCCATAACACTGTCTTTGCTTCCTGCAGACGTAGAGTCCCAGCGTGTCCTGACTCAGGAGCCCACGGTGTCTATCGCATCCAGGGAATCAGTCACTCTGAAATGTGTCATGAGTGGAGTCAAGTTCAAGGATTTTTGTGTCATCTGGAACCAGCAAAAATCTGGCAGTGCCCCCAGTTTCATTCTGCAGTATTGTGCAAAAAGTGGTTTAAAGAGAGGAGAGGGAGTTCCAGAGAGATTCTCGGGCTCCAAAAATCACAGCCTCGATGAAGGGTATTTAAACATTTCACGGATGCAGCCCGAGGATGAGGCAATTATTATTGTTCAATTTGGAACGATACCCACAAAGTGCACAGTGCTATAGTCCCATAGAGAACCAGTGTGGGAACCCCTTAGAAGCTTCATAGTACACACCTGAAGGACGGTGCTCAGCCCCTCAGCCATGACCAGCAATGGCATCTCTCCTCGTCTCATCCCATTTCACCATCTTGTACATTTTCCTCTCTCTTTTCTGTCTCCGAATCACTGTTGCAGGCTTGGAAATTCCTCTATTCCCTTCCCCAGTGATGCCCTTCATGGCGTCCCAGCGCTGCGATCTCCAGAGCCGCCACTGACTCACCGACGTTCGTTTGATGTCAAGAGGGGAATTTGATTCAATCATATCAGCAAATGGAGCTGAGCCTTCCTTCCAGCCGGGACCCATTTATGGTCTTCACTGACCCCCGGCATTATTGCTCATTGATTGTTTCCACGTGTCCCCCACATGGGCAGGTCCTGCGCACACGTCCTGCGCACACGTCCTACACACAACTGCCCCAACGCACCCCGATCCTGACCTACGGCACCTGCTGCTGTTTCAGTCTTGGGGTCTCCTGAGGAGACTCCTGACTGTGCCAAACGGTATGGCATAAGAGACCTAGACCAGCATCTCCTGGCAGTAGTGATGAGACACACGCCAAAATGCTGGATGATTCCATTTTAAATGTGGGTGCTTATCCGAACCTCCAGACCTGTGAAAATCCCTCCTCCCTCTGTTCTTCCCTCGAGAACATATTCTCCCCACGAATGTCTGTCAGAACCTTCTCCCACACTCCCTGGTCTACTCATCCCCAGTTAAGCTTCTTTGGTCCGGCCAAGCCAGGCCCTCAATCAAACCTTCTTCCCCTCTACATCCAGATCCCTGGCAGGTCGGCATGCCCTCTGCTGAGGCCTTCGTTTAAAAGATTTGCAAGCCCAGTAATTTCTATCCAGGTCCTTACCCTGCAAGTACAGAGAGTGCATCACTGATACTTGAGATGTGGTCTTTAAATCATTGCATGAAGCTACAGGGCAATCCTCTGAATTACCATAGTGAGCATTCCCGTATTGATTGACCTGTCCAATAACGTCTGACGGGCCTGGAGCTAATTTGCCTAATGATCGCCCATGTCACTCTAAAGCCCATTGGAGTGGTGGGGCTTTGGCCTTTGACTGCTGCAGAATGTCGCTGTGGTGTCTCTCTCTGGGCCTTTTCCCTCGTAGGACACAGGATTTCCCCTCTGGGGCATGATGTGCCTGGGGATGTGTCTCATCATGTGTGATGTCAGCAGCCCCTTTTCTCCTCACGTTCCAGATCCCGCAGACACTCTCCACGTCACTGTCTGCAGCACAGCCAGAGGGATTCAGTGGAGGCCTGGGGGGTGCCCCAGGTATATTTACGTGCTGCCATTGTTACAGCAGCAGCCACAGCAGAGAGGCCAGGTTCCTCAACCGACCCTCTGTTCCCACACACACTTGCCGCAGGGCTGCTCCAGCGCTGGCATCCAGGCAGAAGGCGGGGCAGGTTGCCCCTGTGTTCCACGGCCGAGCAGCAGTAGCTCTTGTCACAGTGATTTAGTCTCAGGAACAGCCCCGGGTTCCTTCTGTGGTTAGTGTCTGTGATTAGACAGCAGCCTGGGGAAAGGCTCCTGCGCTTTGACACCTCGTGCAGGGGCTGGCTCTGGATGGATCTCCAGTTCTCTGGAGGAAAGCAGCTTGCTCTGCCCAGAAAGGAGCCTGGTCTTAGATTCTCCTCCCGTAGCACTTTCCATCTGAGCATTTCTCAAATATGGATGAGTTCAGCCTCCCAGCTCTTGTGGGGGAGGTGGATTTTATTATCCCTGCTTTATAAGTGGGGAAACGGAGACCCAGAGAGAGGAGGTGAGTGACCAAGAGGCACACGGAAGGTCTGTGGCCAGAGCTGGAATAGAACCCGGCTCCGTGTCTCATACGCACGGCACCTGCAGGTGTGAGCGGGGCAGACAAGAGGAGGAGGCCAGATTCCGCAGCAAATGCCATAGCCCAAAATACAGCGGAGGTGTTAGCCCTGAATCCGTTCTTCCCAGTGGTGACTGAAGCTTCATCCTCATTGTGTCGGCCTTGTGGCTGAATAGCACAGAGAGCAGCAGATAGACACCTGAACAGCTGATGGAGTCCCTGAGCCCCAGGGCTCATTTGCATAGACCCACTTGGCTTGTCTGGCGCCCCAGGGCTCTAAAGCTGCTGCAGGTTTGCAGAAAGCCAGAGGCCCTGCTGCACAGCAGCTGCCGATTCCTTTCCCTCTGGCTCCCTCCAAGGCCTTCGCAATGATGCTGCGCCTCCTGGCTCTCCTCCTCCCAGGGGTTTTGGTGCCAGGTACGTTCTCGTGGGAGGTGAAGGCGAGTTCTGCAGAGGGAGGGACTGAAGGGCGAGACTCCTGGGCTGAGCTATCGCTGCTCTGCAGACAGGGATGGGCGGAGCAGGCAGGCGTGGTCAGGCTGGCTGCTGGAGGTTAACCTGTAGCTGGTGCGGAGGCAATGCCAGAGGGGATAACGTAACAGTTCAGCCACTGGGGGTGGGATCGGCCCATTCCGTCCGTAACTGCGCCCTTGTTTCATTCAGCTTCCAGGGCACAGCCGGTGCTGACTCAGCCGGCCTCCATTTTAGCGTTGCCGGGACAAACGGTGAAACTCTCGTGTGCCCTGAATCCTGGGTACAACATCAGGGAGTTCGGGGTCGCCTGGTACCAGCAGAGACCTGGCAGCCCTCCGAGGTACCTGCTCTATTACAACTCGGAGGTGGACAAGCACAAGCCCTGCGGGATTCCGGACCGCTTCTCTGCGTCCAAAGACCCCGCCAGTAACGCCTGCGTTCTGACCATTGCCGCGGTCCAGGCTGAGGACCATGCTGACTATTACTGCTCGGTCGCATATCCCATCTACTATCTCTAGAAATGTGGAACCAAAACCTGTGCTGGCCCCCGGGGAACTCTGATGAGCCCCTGCTTGCAGAGCCTCGTGCTGAAGGAACCGCAGCCCCATAAGGAACGGAAAAAGAAACGGCTCACGTTCTCCACCCTTGAATTAACCTAGAGCTGAGGCCCCCTGGTCGGTTATGCTCAGAGAGCTGTGACGGATGGTGGCTTCCTGTCTGACGGATGTCACCTGGTGGAGCTCAGAATGCTACGAGACACGCAGGGCCAGATCCTGCCAGGTGCTAGGCACCTGCAGCTCCCACTGCACAGAGACCCTACCGAACGGAGCTGGTCTTTCCTGCCCGCAGGCCCCGTCCATCTGCTGAGATCCCCATCAGCTGCATGTGGGGCACCCAGTACAGCTTGACATCAAAGACAGATTTCTAAAGCACTTGTTCTGATGTTCAGGAGTATGTTATGTGCCTTTCCTACATACAGCGGGCCGGGTTCTTAGTTACTCTGCTTCTGAGCTTGGGACAGGAACAAAGGGTGCTGCTGGGGGTGAAGAGAGGCAGTCCCTTTAAACTACCTGTGCACTTCCTGTATTCAGGGCCCTGTCCAGTGCCCGGTGTAAGTTAGAGCAGCCTCAGGGCTTCTCTGATTTACACTCAGCATAAGTATTTGCCAGCTGCTGATGCCTTCTTTCTCAGTTCTGAGGTTCTGAGGAAGTGTTTTTGTTTAAATGGGAAGACAAATAGATTCCTGGTTTCTCATCCCGGCTCTCTGCAAAGCCATTAGCCCATGGGGCTGAGAGAGAGAGAATTTGGTGGGAGCTTTTCCCTAAGAAGGTGGCAGCACGTCACCATGAAACCGTGGCCATCAGCCAGCAGCATGCACATCGTGCGGGGGTACAACCACAAGGCCTTAGCTCAGACACACAGGACCCTGAGGGAAGAACGAAGAGCTTGATGAGCCATGGCCAACACAGCAGCTGAGACATTCAGACAGATTGTTAGCGTGGCTGGGCAGGGGGAGCGAGTGCCCTGCACACTCTGGTGCTGGGTAAATAATAAACAGGAATGATAACATTCCATCACAGTCGGCCTGGCTCTGGGGCCCTCAGCGGACCTGCCTGCCAATCTTTGGGCACAGCCGCTCTCTCTGGGGTGTACCAGGGAATGGGTGATTAGCTAACTCTGAGCACCACCACAATTGCTGAGCACGGGCCATTCCATTCAATGTATTCCCAAGTCCAAGACCAAAGAAAAACAGCCCACCCAGAGGCCCCTTTTATTGGATCAATGAAACCCAGAATTAGCAGCAACAGGGCTGCTCAGGAGAGGAAAGTTTTGCCATTGTTTAAGTGAGTGCGGGTTTGGGGCCAAAATGAGCCTGTTTTGACAACCCCAGGGCCAGATTTTCAGATCTCTGCCTATGCTTTTGGGGCCTTACTTTGCTGTAATACATTCTTCACTCTAGCATTGTACACTGGGGGGTTTGGTGTATGGGACATCCGCGGAGGGTGACTCAGCTGTCAGTGTTATCTAGCTGTGTCCTGCCCTTAGGGCATGTCCAGCAATGTCCTGATGATGTGACGCTTCTCCCTTGCGTGTAACTTGCTATGCAGAACACCCAGCGTGATGGGGGCTGGATCCTGGTTGAAGCTTTTGTGAGATTTTGCAATACAAACAATAAATGCTAATAATTAGCTGCATGACTTGTATCCTGTGCAGTGTGGAGTTCACTGGGACACTTGGAACATACTCTCTTTAACCTCTCCCAATTGTTATTTTTTCAAAACTGCAGCTGGATGCGTCGCTGCCATCTCTCCAGACACAACACAGAGTTAGTGCTCTTTTACTGATGATGCTGTCTTAATATAAGACTGCCTGGTTATTGTGACGCTCCCCAGGGGCATCTGGGGTTGTGAGGCACCTCACCACTACCTGCCCTTAGTTTGAAGTGATCTTGTCTGTGCCGGCTGTAGCTTGGCTGCCTGAAGCCAACAGCATCTCGCAACACAGCAAGTTGGCACTGAGGGGTTCTTAGGGTCACAGTTGTATATATTAGGGACAGAGGAACTGCCAGACCAGATCAGACCAATGGTCCACCTATGTTCAGTAGCTTGCCTCTGATGCTGGCCTAGCCTGGGTGCTTCAGAGTAAAGTGCAAGAAACCTCATAATGGATGTTTCTCAAATATCTTGCCCAGAGGGGAAGTTTCTTCCTAGCCAAGCCTTATGCCCCAAAGCATGAGGGTTTATACCCCTTCTACATTTGTTGCTGTCTAATGTAACTGTGGACAATCTCACTACCCATTTGAATGTCCCATCATTTTTTTAATCCTACTAAGCTCTTGACCTCAGGAGTATCTTGTGGCAATGAGTTCCATGGGTGAATGATGCATTGTGGAAAATAAATGTTTCCCTTTATTGGTTCTAAGTTTGTTCCCTTTCAGTTTCATTAAATGCCCCCTTGCCCTTGTATTATGAGAGAGGGTAAACAAAGTGCCACATTCACCTGGGTGAAAAAGAGTTGGGATTTGTGATGGATAATCAACTGAACATAAGATCCCAGTGTATTGCTGTGGCCAAAAAAGCTAATGCAATCCTGGGATGCAAAAACAGGGAAATCTTGCATTGGAGTAGAGCAGTTATTTCACCTCTGTATTTGGCCCTGCTGGAATACTGTGTCCAGCTCTGGTGCCCACAATTCAAGAAGGCTGTTGATAAATTGGAGAGGGTTCAGCAATGAGAATGATTAACGGATCAGAAAACATGCCTCACAGCGATAGACTCGAGCAGCTCAATCGATTTAGCTTACCAAAAAGAGAAAGTTAAGGGGTGACTTGATTACAGTCTATAACAACGTACATGGGGAACAAATATTTAATAATGGGCTCTTCAATCTAGCAAAAGTACAACAAGATCCATTGGCTGGAAGCTGAAGCTAGACAAATTCAGATTGGAAAGCAGGTGTATATTTTTAAGGTGAGAGTAATTAACCACTGGAACAATTTACCCAGTATCGTGGTGGAGTCTCTGTCAGGGATGTTTTAGTAAAAGCTCTGCTCTAGGAATTATTGTGGGGAAGTTCTATGGCCTGAGTGCTACAGGAGACCAGACTAATGGTCACAATGGTCCCTTCTGGCCTTGGAATCTATGACCCTTCTCTACAAGGTGCCTTCTGTTGTCTACCCTTGTCATTGTCATTCGCTCTCACTTAGATTCAGAAGGTCCAGAAGGGACCATCAGATCATCTAGGCTGACTTCTTGTACATCACAGGCCACTAATCCCCACCCAGCACCCGCACACGGAACCCAACAACCAAAATAGACCAAAGTGTTCCAGCCGTCGGGAGACTAGACTAGTCTGTGCTGCAGGCAGAGAACAGGAGGGACGGAGGTGCACCAGTAGGAGGGAAATAGTTAAGTGAGATGCACCCAGATACTTATCCTGCTGAGTGCCCCACACCCACACGCTCAGAGGACACCGGAGTGGCTGGAACGTTGGTTTGACCCGGGGCGGCAGGTCTGAGAACTGAGGGAGTCTGGATCATGAAAAGAACGTGATGTCTGACCTCCACCCCCTGAGTCTCATTTGCATAGTGGGCTGCCCCAGTTTGACCCTGGAGGGCTCATTTGCATACGTGGCTGCCCTACCCCTGCCCATAAGGGCTCTAAAAGCTGCCCCAGGGTTTCACAAAGGCAGGGAACAGGCTGTAAACCAGCAGAAACCCAGCTCCTGTGACCTCTCCCCATCTCCCTGCACCATGGCTCAGCCCACTCTGCCTCTCTGTCTCCTGGGGCTTTTCCTGACAGGTAACGGCTACAGCAGACTGACGTCCGACCGTGCCTTGAAACTGAGGTCAGCTGAAAAGATGGCAGTAATAGCGGTGCTCACCCCCCTGCTCTTTGCTTTCCGCAGGTTGCTACGCTCAGGTGACTCAGCCGCCCTCTGAGTTCGTGTCTCCCGGGGGGACTGTCCAGCTCCCCTGCACGCTAGAGGGCAGTTACACCGTCAGTGCCAACCGTGTCGTTTGGATACAGCAGAAACCGGGCAGCGTCCCGAGATACCTGCTGTATTTTTTCACTGAATCTAACAAAGGCATGGGCTCGGGGGTCCCCAGCCGGTTCGCTGGCTCTCGGTCTGGCTCCAACAAGATTGGCTATTTAACCATCACTGGGGCCCAGGCAGAGGACGACGCCATCTATTACTGTGTTACGTGGACTGGGAGTGCTTGCACAGCCCTACCGTCCGATGGGGAAGTGAGACAAAAACCTTCTCACTCCACTGCAGCCCTGCGGCAAGGCTACACCTGCCCTGAGCACCAGCCTGCTTCTTACACAGGGGGCGTTGGCTCCTGCTCCCCTCACCGCTCCTCATGCGGAAGACACACCCTTAGCACTGAAATACCCTGTGAGTTCAGGCCCGGTCACTGCTCACGGGTCTCTTGGTTTCCAATTGTTGTCTTGTCGCTGAAAAGCTGAGGCAGCCGTCCTCGGCGGCAGGGTCCCCGGGAAACACCGTACGTTCTCCTGCACCACAAAGAGTGAAGTCCGCGCCCCATGGAAAAGAGGGGACCCGGACAGGCTTGTCCACCAGGCTTTCCGGGCCTCTGCAAAACGGGCGAGGGAGCCCCACAGAGCACGGACACATCACTGCCCAGTAGATGGCAGCAGAGTGCAGCTACTGCAGGTCTATGGCCCTGACAGGGCGGGGGTAGATTGCAAGGGAGGCTCAGTGAAGCCCCTGATAACGTGCGGCCTAAAATGGCCCCTGGTGCAGGGCACCTAGGCAACAAGGAGAGTCAGCCTCTGCCAGCTCCTTCCTGCTCCCTTCGTCCCACCACCCCTCCCGGCTCTGCCTCAACCTTCCTCCGGATGAGGGCCCTGCTTCTGGCACCGTTGCATGGGGGGCACATTTAGCTCTCAAAGACACCCAGAATCCTTTACACTTACTGCAGCATGGCCAAGGCAGTTCTAAGGACTGAGAGGGGCAGCCGGAAACAGTATTTACCTGCTGCTCTTGCCTGAGCAGAAACAGCCTCTCCCCTTTGGTGGGAGACAGGTAGAGAAGAGCAGAAAACATGACTGCTAAGGCTGGGATATGCTGAAGAATACTGAGAATCCTGTAGCACTAATATAGCACTTATCATCCATACACCTGTGACATGTCCAGGATACAATCCAGACTACTGAGTAGCTGTGGCACCCCTGCCCTCAACCTGGGGTGCCCTGTACAATGCCTTGCTGCTGTAGCCTCCAACCTAGATTGCTCACAAACAGCCTCCGGCATGTAGGTCACTCCCAGTTGTGTCTCTGTGTGTGCTGCAGCCAGCCAGCCACACTTAGGCTCTTACCAGCCTGAATTATACTGCAGGGTAACCCCAACACACTCCCTGTCCCTGATTTCCCCCCAGGAATGTATGTCCTGCACTGCCCAGCCCTCTCCTGGACAATACAAGCTTCTGTAAAGTCCGTCATTTTATTTGATGATATGCATACAACTTATTACCTTAAATGGAGGTTCCCAAACACTTCAGTTGAAACACACTAGAGTAGATACAAGTTTATTAACTACAAAGAGAGAGATCTGAAGGGAGTATAAGTAATGAGGCACAAAAATGAGAAATAGTTACAAGAAAAATAAAGATGAAACACAGTTAGTGCCTAACTCAATAACTATATTAAATGTAAAACAAAGTTTTCTCATCTCCGGCTCTCAACAGACTCTTAGTGGCCACACGTCTCAGGCCAGGACCCCATCCCCAGCTGAATGGCTGCTCCCTTTGCTCCTTCTGAGGCAATGAATCAATGGGCAGAGAGAGAGAGGAGGAAGGGGTGTTTTGGGTGTCTCCCCTTTCTTTGTATAGTCCTCTCCCCTCTTTGAGAAGCATCTCCAGCTGGGAGCCTGGCAACAGGCAGACTGTGTGGATGGGAACTCCATGCTGTTTCTTTGCTAAGATGTAGATTTTTTCACTCATGTCCCTTTTCCTGACAATGAATAGCCACTTAGCAGGTAATGGCCCATTGGTCTTGTTTACACCTGGCTGAGGTGTGGGCTTGCCCTTTATCTCTGAGGAAGTGGTTTGACCACTCCCCAGACTTGGAACATGTGTTAATAACACCATACAGTGGAATCTTATAACTTTACATACAATGTTTCCAGACATATTTTACCAGGACAATAATGACCAGCAGATTATGAGGTTTTAAGAGATACCGCCCAAGGCATTACTCCCATGTCTGTGTGTGTGTGTGTGTCTGACAATAGGCTTTGCAGGTCCAAATATTAACCCTTACCTTCATGCAGGTGTTAAGCTATTTAAAGAGTGTCTGCAAGTGTTAGAATTAGTAGCAGGGGGTCTAGAAGTGCCCAAGTGTTTTTGCCAACACACCAGTGAGGGGTTTATAGAGAATTTCTCTCTCTACAATGCAGCTGTCATTGGATGAGAAACCATCTCTTCATGTTTGTCCCCTTTGTTGCCCTGTCCCTGCTCCCTCTCCAGCCACACTGGGGTGTGTGTTTGGGTGGCTACTTGTAAAAGGCGCGTCTCTGATTCCTTTTGGATTTTCCCGTGGTGCAATGGTGCCATGTGACAATTCTTACCCGCAAGTACGCGCAAGCTCTGGCCACTGAGAGACTCAGTCCGAGACGTTCCCGTTCTCTTTACTCCTCCTCTCCTTTCGTTCCCGGTTTTCAGTACGCTGTGATTCTAGACAAGGGAGCCGCGCTGCTGTGATAGAGATGGCGCAGCAGCTCTGCAGCATTTCAGTTGCCATCTGTGCTGCCGTTAGTCCCTTCTCTGCATGTGAATTTTCAAGTTGGACGTTTCTAACCTTTGCCTAACTGGGGCAGGTCCGACAGGGAGACGGGGGATCAGGGGAAGGATGGGGGATCAGGTCTTCCCGCAGGACCATATGGCTGATTTGCATTGCAAAATGTAATGGTAATAAGCAGAGATCAGTGTATCCAATAGACTCACAGAGCCCTACCACTTGGGGTTCATTTGCATACGAGCCAGTCTCAGGCCTGCCCCTCAGGGTTCTAAAGGTGCCTGGAGGGTTGCCCAGAGCCAGGGCTCAAGCTGCAAACAGGCATAAGCAGAGTTGCCAAATCGGGCTCCTTCCTATCCACTTCCATCTCCTCCCTGCACCATGACTCGGTCCACCCTGACTCTCTGTGTCCTGGGGCTTCTCCTGGCAGGTGAGTGGTCAGGGGTTTGTAATACCCAACGCGCCCCCACCTTGCTGATAACACTCCCGGTGGGACTCAGGGCCTTTCAACGGGCCTTGAAGTCACGTAGGTGCTTTTGAAAATGCCTTTTGTGTTCAAGCCGAGGGTCCCCAAGCCCTTTACAAACAGGGGACTAGTATCCCCAGTGGGAAACGGAGGAGCAGAAGTGACTTCTCCAAGATCCAAAGGAGCCTTTGGAAAGGCAAGGAGCAGGACCTAGAAGTCCTGACTGCCCGACCCCTATTCTAGTCACTGAGCTTCACTAACTTCTGGTTTGGTCACAGCTCACTCGAGTCTTTGTTTCTGACAGTTGCCAGCGCACAGCCAACCCTGACTAAGCCTGCCTCAGAGTCAGTGCCCCCAGGAGGCACCATCAAACTCTCCTGCACCATGAGTAGTGGAATGAACATTAGTGGCTAATACATTCGGTGGTTTCAGCAAACAGCTGGGAACGCTCCGAGATATCTGCTATATTACAAAGATGAATCTAGCAAGCACCAGGGCTCTGGGGTCCCTGGTCAGTTCTCTGCTTCCAAAGACACCTCCAGCAACATTTGCTATTTAACCATCACTGGGATCCAAGCAGCGGATGATGCTGATTATTGCTGTGGTACATGGCACAACAATGCTTTACACAGTGATACGTTGAGACAGGGAACTGAGACAAAAACCTTCTGCACCCTAGGGCCCCTGGAGACCAAATCACAGAAACCCCAAGAGAGGCCATCACCGAGAACAGAAATACACACTAAAGAAGCAGATTGTGAACCCTTTTGGAAGTTCCTTGTAGAATTGGTATCCTCTGCCTGCATTCCACCAGGTGCAAGCTAACACGATGTGCTGTTGTAAATTAGCATGATCTGTGTTTAACAGGAAATCCTGTGGAGCGAAGCCCTGGCAGACAGTGATGTCTTACATAGATTCCTTCATAGTGTCAGTGTTTGTGCACTGTGACTAAAGTAATTACAAGCAAAGAAGCTGTGAGCAGTATCACTGATGCTGAGAAACAGATGAGCATTTAGAGAGACTAGCAGGGGACGCAGACAAGGCTCCTTACATATCCGAGGCCCGATGCACCAATCAGTTGTCTGTGCACAACTCTCATGAAAGTCACTGGGACTGCAGCACTGCAAGCATGCAACTGACACGGGAACTTTAGTGAGCCATTGTATGGAGAAGAGAGACAGATAATGACCACCAGAGGGCAGCATAGGAGAAGGCCCAATAACGTTACCGACAATCTTGTCCAATGTGAGGTACAAGGGAAGAAGTCTTTAGAGTTATAAAACCACGATTTGTTTTGTAGTGTGATTTGTTCTTAATGAACTTTTTTCAATAGTGCCAAGTAAATCCCTGACCAGAAATTTGAGGTGATTTATTTAGAGCAATGGGATAAGGGTGTTTTTATGTAACAAAATAAATACTTACTGTAATGTGCAAGTTGTACTAATTAATTTCCATGGGAACAGCTGTTCAATAGGCAGCACTAGCAAAGTTTTAGTAAGTTTCCCAGCATGGGACCCAGTTTAGAGGCTGCCTTGGTGCTGTTCCAGCCCATTTGGATCTTCTCTCTTGAAACATGTACAGAACTGTGAGCCTACGGCCAGATGCGTCAGTGGAAGGAGCTGTCTGCTTCCTCTCTGAGTGGAGGGGGAAAAGGATGGCTATAGAGAGCCTCATTTCCATATGTGACATACCCACAAGTCCCCCAGTCACATCTGGAAATCTCAGTGGACAAGTCACTGAACTGATGGAAACAGAACTGGAAATAGAACCATTAAAATGCGTCTGACGCATGTAGTTCACACACTGATATGCACTTAATAAATTAGGCCTCATTTTGGCAAAGCATTTAAGCACCTGTTTAATTTTAAGCCCGGGGTTAAAGTTGTGTGTGTAAGTGCTGTAGGGGAAGGGGGTCCTACCCATCAGTTTGTATGCTGCACACGTACATAGTGCTTAGCGCTGTAAGGCACCTACACGGCTGATCGGGGATTAAAGAGTTGTTCTTAACCTTGTCTCTTGGCATTTTCTTTCAGTAAACTTCTGGCCACAAACCAACGTGTCACCTGATTAACTCATCACACCAGGGCCCCGCATGGTGGTTTTGTTACGGCGGGGGGCGCTGCTGTGTCCCGTACTGATGTAGAACTTTAGCATTGAGCTCTGTGACCCCTCTCACAACACCAGGAGTTGTGGCGTTACCCAAAGGGGACCCTGGTGATGGGTGCGAGTGGGTCAGGTCTGCAGTCAGGACCCCAGGGCCCATCAGCAGACCGGACTGACCTGGCGGTGCTTCAGGGTACGGCGTGGGATTGTGGCCTAGTAGCGCCACCCCTCAGGGCTCATTTGCATATTGGGCAGCCCCACCTCTGTCCGCAGGGCTCTAAAGGCTGATGTAGAATTGCAGAAAGTCAGGGGTTAGCCTGGGGTGCAAAGCCACAGAAACCCAAGTACAACATCGGGGTTCTCCCTTCTGCCTTCCGTCACCTCCCTGCACCATGGGCCTGGCTTCTCTAACCCTCTGTCTCCTGTGGCTTTCCCTAGCAGGTAATTCCTCTCGCAACTCAACGGGCACATGAAGGACAGTCTGAATTCAGCTTTGGTCACTGCTAACTTGCGTCTTGGTTTCTGACAGTGCCCAACACAAAGGCTGTATTGACCCAGAGGGCCTCAGTGGCAGCGTCTCGAGGAAACTCTGCTAAACTGTCCTGCACCTTGAGCGCTCGCACCGGCTTCAGCAGCGCCCACGTGAGCTGGCTGCAGCAGAAATCAGGGAACCCTCCCAGATACCTGCTCTGTTGTAAAGATGCGTCCAGCGAAGGGCTGGCCTCGGGGGCCTCCAACCGGTTCTCGGCTACCAAAGAGGCCTCCACTAACACCTGTTATTTAGCCATCGCTGCAGTCGAAGCGGAGGATGGGGCCAGTTATTACTGTCTCACATCGAGTGGTGGCGAGTAACACTGCACTGCAGCTTGACGGGGAACTGAGACCAAAATCCCATCCCGGTCGCCAAGGCGTCACACACACAACTGCCTCCCCGCTTCCCTCGTGCCTCCAGGGCACTTGCTTTCTAGCGTCTCAGAGCTCACTGGCTTGGAGGATAAATGGTGGAATCTCCATTGATGGAGACAAGTTCTGCGGCTCAGGGGAATCTGGTTTCATGGGGCAGACTCCCGGGAGCCCGCTGGGAGACGGGCCATGTGTTTCCCAATACAGCTCGCTGGGCATAAGGTCACAGGCTGTCTGAGAACAACGCTGTAGCCACAGCGGTCAGTGGCTCTTCACTGGCCAATAACACGAGGCTGGGCATGGAAATCCTGTAAGGTAGATCACCCTCTTGGGTCCACAGAGGATTGAAAGCAGGTGTTCAATGCTGCCTTCACAGACCTGCTGGGGTCAAGCACCCCTCCCCCTGCCTGACCAGTAGGAGACCCCTCTGCCCCCACCCGAGTTGTTGGCTATCAGCCCCCTACTCCACAACCTACGTCTGGGCTGTAACATGTGTCTCAGGTAGGGCGCCCAAACTCAGAGGCCCCTTTTGAAAATAAGCTCAGGAATGAGGCTTTGGGCGGGGAACTCTGTGCTGGCTGCCGGCCTGTTGGGAGCTGCTTGCCCCGGAGGAGTTTTGCTGTCTGCTCTCATTACAAGGGAGCACTGAGGCAGGATCCCTGTGTGTGAGCCCTGGGGCTGGGGGGGGATCCAGACACAGCAGTGAATCGCTGAGTGCTGGTGGCCTGGTGCACAGCAGATTGCTACTGGCACAGGACCCAGGAGGGGGGATGAACTTGGGGGCAATGGTAGCCATGTGCGTGGGATCCCATAGGCCCGGGTTGTCAGACATAGCGGTCTGAGGGCCGGGGCTGGGAGAGGCAGTGCTGGACTCTGACATGGCTGCTGGGCTGGTGCACCTTGCATCTGGCTGTGTGTGTGGGCAACCTGACTGTTATGCGAACGCCAGGGCCCAGTCGAGTCTTAACCAACCGCTGGTTTCTACATAACTGAGTCACAGCAAATTGCAATATCATTTACAAATGCAGTTTGGACACGGCGATTAATAAATCGCCCGGCTCGCAGTTGCCCAAGACTTGAAGTGTCGGAAGTATGCAGGCGAAGGGAACGGGTCCCGGTGCCGTTGCTATGGGATGGTGCTGTGGCTGCTACGATTCTCCAGGGATTTTGACTTAGGTTGAGAGTCACACAAGAGCAGCGTGACACACGGGAGTGGTGGTAAGAGACTGGCTTTGTTTCCAAGCCTCAGTCACCTCCCCGGGCCGAAGACTGAACACTTCTGTCTGTCACGTGACAGGGTCAGTGCCCACTGACTCTGGGGGCTGCCGTTACAAGACATATGAAAGGAGTCTGGTGACTTGAGGGCCCTCTGAAATCCCCTCTGACTCAGGATTGCCAGTAGGGTTCCAGGAGCAACCAGGAGTTCCCTGGTTCTCCCCCACGATTCGTGGGTCTTGCTCTGTGGCAATGGGTGCTGAAATCCCCTCAGAAGAGCTAAGTCAGCCCAGGAGCCACTACGGGTCCTGCCAGCCACTGGCTCGGTTAAAGAGCAGCTAAGATGTCAGATGAAACACAGGCTCCCCACCCTCCTCGACCCCACTCACCGCATCAGAAACGGCCCTCTACTGCTTCAAGGCGACGTGCTCTGTGTCTGATTCTCCTGGGGGATCTCAGAGACCTGGGGCTTATTCGGAAGCTGGGGCTTGCAGCCAGGCCTGGGTTCGTTCCCTTGCCGAGCTGCCTCAGCCTGGCCACTCAGAATATTGGGATGCTGCTCTAACTGACTGGCCCTTGAGGTCTGACTGACACCTAGAGTTTCCTTGACTCTGCCTCGTATAATAATTTCAGGCCACACTGACCCTGCCGTGGTCTGCAGGGCTCATTTACATAGTGGGTTGCCCCTGCCCCACAGCTACAGGCTCTAAAGCAGCCACTGGGGGGTGGGGAGGGTTTACGAAGTCAGCACTAGGCTGCAAACCAGCAGAAGCCCAGCTACTGAGTCAGGCTCTTTCTCTTCTCTCTCCATCCCCTCCTGGCGCCATGGCCCAATTTGCTCTGGCTCTCTGCCTCCTGGGGCGCACCCTGGCAGGTGATTATGCTAGGAATTCAGAGGACGCACACCGAGTACAGCATGAATTTGGCTGTGGTCACTTCTAACATGTCTGTTTGTTTCTCACAGCTGCTGGTGGCCTATTTACTCAGCCGGCCTTCGAGACTGTGTCCCCAGGAGACACTATCAGACTCTCCTGCACCATGAGCCGTGGGACCAGCGTCAGTGGCTACTACATAAGCTGGCTGCAGCAGAGAGCAGGGAACCCACCGAGATACCTGCTCTATTACAAAGACGAATCTGCCAACGGGCTGGGATCTGGGGTCTCTGATCAATTCTCAGCTTCCAAAGACGCCTCCAGTAACACCTGCCATTTAATCATCACTGGGGTCCGAGCAGAGGACGAGGCGGATTATTACTGTCTCACATTGAGTGCTGCCGTGGCTCACAGTGCGACAGGCAGATAGGGAAGTGAGACTGAATCCTCTGAGCACCACGGGTCCTTACTGGGCTCGTCCCTGAGTGTGAGAACCCTCGGCTTCCTCTGAGGAAGGCAGCAGAGGCTGGATTTGCCCATGGGCATCAGGCGCAGTGTGGTACACTGTGGTGAGGGAGCTTCATGGGCCTTTGCCTCCACGAGATCTGCAGAAAGGCCTCCTGGCAGGTTCTGCCTTGATTTCATCCCTGCAGTGCCCTGGAGCACAGCGCTGAGGAAGGGCTGGTCTGTTTTTCCAATAATGCAGCAGCAGGGAGAAGTGGAGCCGAAGGAGCCCCTGGTGATGGTGCCAAGTGCAGCCCCCAAAAGATTGGCCCCTGCCCTTGCAATGAAAGGGTTCCTGATCACAAAGGCACCGTACCTGCAAAGAGGATAATGCCACGGAGTGAGGAAATCTGGTCTCTCCCCTCCTGAGAAGGAGACAAAGGAGAATGAAAAGAGAGAGGTAGGCGACAGACGGCCAGGTGGACAGCATGAGTGTGTGTGATGGGCCATGCCAGTGCAGTGTCGGAACATTACAGCCAAACAGAGGCAGAAATCAATGTCTGCCCCATTCCAGAGCATGAGAACAATCGCCCAAGTCTTACTCCCCAAGTCCCAAAGCTTCTATTACATTACCCACACGCTGAGTCCCAGTGCAGTACCTACTCCCTCCCTAGAGGGCAACAGAGCTCTGAAATGCCAAGAAATGGAAGATGACCTCTACGGACCGTGGAATGGGACCCCTGTGAGGCTTGAGGGAAAGCAAAGATCTTGGTTCTTGGTGGATGGAGTGAAAACAATGTTAACAGCTTTGCTAAAAGGAATAAGGGCTGTTCCTGCTCAGTGGGGCGGGCAGGCCTGTGAGCAATGGAGGCCTGTGGTTACGTCCCTAGCCCAGCTGCTCACTGCTCAGCTATCACAGAGCCCCAGCGGCCGCGATGGGAGAACCCGAAAGCAGCTTGGTGTGGAAAAAACATGGAGCTGTTCAGAGACTTACTCAAACATCAGGAGCAGTTGAGAGTTCCCCTCCTGTAGCCCTCAGACATCCCCGCTCTGGGGGGTTGATCCTCTGCTTCTCTGTGAGTTTGTGGTGGTGGTGGTTAAATGGTAGAAGGAAATCCCTATCCTGGAGCAGGGACTGAGCTCATTTAATCTAGATTCCACATGGTCTGTCAGTGGGGATGAATCTGCCCTTGCTGAGCCCCCATAGGGGGCTGGCAGGGAGAAGGTTCTGTGTCAGTTGGGTGTGTGAGCAGGGGGCCAGTGAGGCAGGGAGTCGAGGGCCGCTAAGGTGTGGGGGAGTATGTCATGCTATAGTACCAATCATCATCAGTAAAGACTTGTCATTTCTGTATACAGTGATTCTCATTTCAGCTGGTAATTAGCATTCATGGGTGGCATTAGATTCCGAAATCAAGTCAGGCGTGGAGGGGAATATCCTGCACTTCCACTGTAAACCGGTTCTGTGATCTGCCGAAATGAAAAGCACATCCGCTATCTTTGTGTTTCATATCCTTTGTGCGGTGCAATGGAGAAGCAGGCAGGATGCGGGGAATAAGGGTGATTCAGATGGGTGACTGTTTAAATGATCCACTACTTCAGGCCAATAAAGTGACTCCATTGAGCCCTCCCATCTCATGTGCATTAACAAGCCAATGGAAGTGTGGCAGTTCGAAGCCAGGGGAACAATATAGACATGCTTTGTGGGTTGTTATAGGACTGGATTAAATACCCTTTCAGCTGCAGAGGTCAGGTGCACATAAATCCTCTTGGAATTGACCAGGGCAGGCGGGGTGGAGGGTCAGAAATCTCTTTCTGTGGGGTGCAGTCTAGCAGATTGGTGGGTAGCACAAGAAGATAACTGCTGGTAATAACTTCAAGGACCCCACAACACCAGTAAGAAGCAGAAAAGGTGGCCCAGAATCATTGCAAACAGGAACTTCATCAACAGCAACATAACTTTCCTCCCAAACCCCTGTGTTGCCTGATGCCCCCTATGTATGGAGCTTTTCCAGGAAGATGAAGTTCTGTCTTACAGACAAGCCAGCTGTGTGAGGAGGGGGTTGAATCCAGCCAGGAATGGGCATGAAGGTCAGATGTTTGTACCACAAAGCTGCCTTCTGTACAGAGCCTGATCTCTCAGCAGATCCCCACACTGCAAAGTGACCAGTGCACTCGTGCTGTTGTCTGTGAGATTTCACTCAGGATGAGAGATGCCTGCAGCCCAAACCCCAGCTGGGTGCACCAGCCTCCCCTTGGCTAGAAGGCTGGGCCTGCACCCTTGGCCAGCAATGGAGCCTGATGGAAAGGGATGCTAATGCAGCTGTTTTCTGCAGCTGCCTCTCAGGAGCACTGTTCTGCTGTTTCCTGTCGGGGTCCGAGAGCTAAAGGCTTTTTCTCTCCCCTCAATGGCCCCCTCGCCTCCTCCTGCTGTGCTGGATGCTCTCTTGGCCAGTGCCAGGAGGAGGCTGGTGAGGAGGTTTTGTGACTACGGATGGGTTGTGGGTAAGTCAGGACATGTGGGAGAAAGAGCAGCTAGCACTTCAGCATGGGGACATGGAGCTGGAAGAGGGGCTGCAACCTAACGCGCCAGGCATAGATGTGCGCTGGGGTCTCCCTCACGCTGCACAAAGGACAGTTGTCGGGCGAGTTGGGAACTGCACCAGGTACACAGCCAGGCCCGTGGCTCCACGAAGGATCTGCCAGCTGATCTCCCTGGCGGGCTGTGAAACCAGAGTAGAGGAAGGGCTGGCCCACCAGGGCTCCTCGCCCTCCTCAGGTGGCAGCAGGTGCTACTTGGTGTAGGGGCACGACACAAGGGTGAGGAGGACTCTGCCCTTCTCCAGTGGGCTGCGGTGCCAGCAGCAGCCAGTGAGCAGGGGGCTGATTTGCATGAAGGGGCCGTTCTCCAGCGCTGGGGGTTTAAGAGAGAATCGGAGGGTTCCTGCCACAGACCCGTTTGCCTCAGGAAGCCGAGCTCGTCTGGATCCACCATGGCCTGGGCCCCTCTGCTCCTCACGCTGCTCACTTATTGCTCGGGTAGGGAAGAAAGATGCACTTGACTCTCTCTGCTCTGAGATGCTGGCCACGGCTCAGCCCCTCTCACCAGTTTCACACAGGCAGAGCCACATTTCAGTTCTTTTCTATCTCGTTCCAGGTTCCAGCTCGCAGCCTGTGCTGACTCAGACGCCCTCGGTGTCCGTGTCCCCCGGAGAGAATGTGAGACCGGCCTGCACCATGCCCTCAGGGTACAGCATCGGCAGCTACAGGGTGCAATGGTACCAGCAGAAGTCGGACAGCACCCCACGGTTTGTGTACCACTATTACACGAGCAGTGACCAGGGCAGGGGCACAGGGATCCCAGCGCGATTCACCGTCTCCCCTGACTCCTCCAGCAACCGCTGGAATTTAGTCATCGCTGGGGTCCAGGCAGAGGATGATGCTGATTATTACTGTGCTGTATGGGATGATAGAAGTAACACTCATCACAGCGACACAGGGAGACAGAGAACTGAGACCAAAACTCTCCACCCAGCCTGTCCGCCTGTGCCCACGTGAGGGCCAGACCATGAGCTCCCTAGAGACACCGTCACAGACAATAGAGAGAGACAAGCTGACAAACACAGAGAGACGCCTTTGATCATTCCTTGGGGAGTCACTGTCCCCTGCACCCAGGCACTGTCTGCCGGCCCTGCCCTGGGGCCTGCTTCACGTTGATCTCCACATCACCCCCCTTCCCTTGCAAACCCTGTTGAGCGAGGGGCAGGTAGATGGTGACCCAGGTTGGTCTGAAGTGCTGGGGCTGTGTGAGCTGTAACTCAGGTCTTCACAGAAAGCGTATCTGAGAGTGCAGTCAGTGAGTGGGGGAAGGGAATCTTTCACATGTGGCTACAATCTAGTGCACTGGCAGGTGCTATGAAATGATAGCTAACTCATTGGAAATCACCACAAGGACCCACGAGCCATGGAGAAGCCAATTTAAAAATGCCCCTACACCTCAGCAATCTCCTTCCATAGCCTCCCAGAAACCTGGCTACCCACGCACCTAGGGGCTGCACTGCAGGGATCTGTTGGCTGCTTCCTGGGCGCCACGGTAATCTTGGAATCCTTACTAACCTGAGGGCCCAGATCTGAGATGGCTGCTACTCTGTGTTCCTGTCTCCACCAGAAACTAAATCCAGCGTAATCCATCTCATCCAAAGAATCTGTCAGCAGTGAAGGGCCCAAAAACCCTAAAGTACGGACAGCAGGAGACTCTGAGAGAAAAACTCCAACCCAGGACTCTTTTAAAAATCTGAAAATATCTAAAAAATCCAAGGGAGTGGAGACAACGGGAGAGGATTCTTGGCCATATCTGCGTGTGATAGGGGGTGGTGGTGTCAGCTTGAGTTCAGATCCATCCCCGTAGAATTCTGTCTAAATCCGTTATATTAATGGTATCGTGGGGCAGCAGAGACCCCAGGCCCCACTGGACCTGCATTTGTTTACATTTATTTGAACCCCTACCTCCAAAGCCAAAGTGGAGGTTTCCACGTGAGCACTTTGCTAGGCAGCTTCATTCGCCCCTCATCTCTTTAATGTGAGCCCCAAAGCCTTTTCCTCTGGGCAGGAGGAGGAACCAAGACAGGTAGATGACCTGGAACTCAGTGATTTGTATCCTGGCCTCCCTAGAGGTGGCTGCAGAGCACAATATACCGTCTCCCTGCTTCCCTAGCCCAGCCATGGCAAAACAGGCCACCAGCCTGACAGTGATACACAGAGCAAGTGCAGCGTGGGGCCCAGGGCATGGGACGGAATGTAGCTCCCCAAATGGAGATAGAGTCCAAAGCCATCGGAGCTGCGATCCACGCAGATGAGAATGATAAATCCTCAGCGGGGTGCTCCCCGCCCCTGTTCCTCTTGAAATCACCATCCACTGTCTCCAGAACATGCTCTACACAGTCCAGTGCTGAGCACGTTCCCCAGGTCATGGCTCTTCCCCCTACCCCAATCTCGCTGACATGACTGAGTAGCCTGAGACATGTTTGGGGTGAGGGAAAAGTCGCATACGAAATCACGGCCTTGTAAATTGCTCTGCGCAGGGAAGAGTGTGAGCTGAACCTTGGAGATTGTATTATAGACAAACCAAAGACACCACTCCATAACTTGTCTTGTGCTCTGAAATGAGCTGAAAATGGGGCATAAAATCCTTTTTTCCTCTAAAATTAGGTGGGCAGTCAGTGTGAATTGGACACAGTGTTGTGGCTGGGTCTGCAAAGTGACATCCCAATGCGTATTAGGAGGGGAAATTGTGGGTAAGGACTGTGGGGCCAACCCCTGTTCTGATGGAAAATACCATGGGATCTTTCATATCTGTGCAGAGCACAGGAGAGTTCAGTTCTCAAGATCTCATTCCATAGAACAGACCAAAAACGGAACCGGAAACCGGAGAAGTTACTTCACAGGTTTCTGGAATTGTCCACCGTGGCTACTGATCCATCTAGATGACCTCTTTAGCCTTAACGGGATATGTAAGAGACTGGTCCCTGCTGTCAGAAGGGACCCAGGAAGGCCTGTCTGGAAAGACTCCCGGTGCCCAGACAAGCCAGCTGGGTGAGGACAGCATGTCTAGGGAATGGACATGAAGATCAGACGTGTCTACCATTGAGCCACCCTCAGAATGGAGCCTGATCTCTCAGCAGATCCCCACCCTGCGAAGTGCCCCGTGTGCTCTTGCTGCTGTCTGTGAGGTTTCACTTGGGATGAGACACCTGCAGCCCAAACCCCAGCTGGGAGCTTCCCTGTGGCTAGAAGGCTGGGCCTGTGCCCTTAGTCAGCAATTGAGACCTCTGAAAAGTGATGCTCGTACAAGTGATTCCCCCCACTATGGGCGGTGGGTGAACCCCCCATTCTGGGAGGCTAGCCCCCTGACCCCATGAGGGTCTGCCCCTACCCCACCCCCACACATGAGGGACTGGCCCCCCTCACCCACCGGAGTCAGAGTAGCTTCAAAACCCCCATGGCACCCTGAGCCCACCCGAGCAGCTGGCCGGCCCAAGCCCCAAGCTCTGGGAGCTGAGCCCCCGCCAGCTTCAGGGGAGAAACAGAGTGAGGGTGAGGTCTTGGGGAGGGGAGGAGCGTGGGCAGGGCCACAGCCTGGGTTTGGGGAGACTTAGCCTCCCCTGGCCTATTCTACCCACCACCCCTGCCCCGCACTGTCTCTCAGTGGCCCTGTTCTATTGTGTCCCGTCAGACTCTGAGAGCTAACTATTTTTCTTCGCCTCTTCAGGGGGAGACTGAGGAGCCACCCTCAATAAAGAGGAGGCAGACTAGGTGGAGGAAGTGGCTCCTTTCACCACTACAGCTGGGGCGCCATTTCAGATTTTCTAGGGGGAGGGGGCAATTTTAACCATGATTTCAAAGGCTACTTCGGCACCTGAAAACTCTTGGGTTTTTTTGCAGATAATAACTTAGATACAGTGCTCCTGACAAATAATGGTTTCTAATTCCTGTATAAAGAAAGAAAATTAAACAAATATTAGACCCACTCAGCTCATATTGTGACATCTTGTGTCAATTCACTTAAGGGACACTGGTTAGGTTTAAAAATGTAATGTATATTCATACTTTGTTACTAACTCTTGAATACAACAATTGAAACACTTGTAGAAAAACCTAGATTACTTTCTAGTACTTTTTTGCAGTTCATCAAGCTTCAAAGAGATTATTTAACTTTGGAAACATCTTATTAGGGCAAGGTCCCCCCCCCCCACCAGGAGTTTATACTGCATCTGCCTGGAGCTCTTGGGGTCTTACCCCACTTCAGATAATAGACAAGAAAATGACCTTAAACAGGAGTGAAACTGACCCTTTCAAGTCATTTTCATAGTATTGCCAACCCCAAATATTCAAAGATCATGAGTCAGGCTCACCAAAATCATGAGATTGGCTTGAAAATAATGAGATTATGTAAAAATAATAGATGTGGTGTTTTTTTAAAATTTACATTCTGTTTTTTGAGCCTTTGGTGTGCACTGGGGGTCACATTTTGAAGCTTTCTCCACAGACAAGGGCTAGAAACTTCATTTTTCTTTAAGAGCGAAGGCTGAAATCATCACATACCACTTGACTCCAGGAACTGGGGCACACCGATCATGCCCAGTGAATAATACAAATCATGACAGTAATTGTCGACTTTATGGACTTGTGGATGCAATTTCTGTTCTTTATTCTGAAATTGGTCTGAGTACAGATGAAACCCTATGAATTTGATGTATAATCACATCTGATCCTCATATGACACTTTCTCATTTCTTCCTTTTCTCAAACTCATGACAAAACAAGAAGGTTTTCAGTTAAAATCTAAAATTGCACAGGAGGCATTGCTGTACAACCCAGCCTGGGGCAGAACCTGACACCCATTAGCGGTTAAATGCTCTCCTCTCATCCGATTCTCATTCTCTTTCTTTCCATCCTTCCTGACCTCTGTGCTGCTTTTCGTACTGTCAGCCATGATATCCTTCCCAGTTGCCTGGGACCGATTGCTGGAGTCTCAGAGAAGTGGCCACACTGGTTTTGCTTCCACCCATCCGAGTCCTCTATTTTGCAGCGTGCAGCAGAGAGAAAGGCTGGTCCAGTGGATAGGGAGCAGCCCTGAGAGACCTGGGTTCTATTCCCCTGCCCCTCCCCGCCGCCCCCTGGACTTCCTGTATGGCCTCAGGTCAGTGCCTTAGGCACAGAGTTTGAAAGGATTTTTGGCACCCAAAGATGCAGCTGGGCATCGAGTGGGGTTTACAAAGCACCGAACCTTCTAGGTGCTTTTGCCAATCCCACTTGGTGCCTAAATACCTTTGAAAATCTGGCTGTTAGTCTGTGTGTGCCTCAGTGCCCCATCTGTACAATGGGGATAACAGCCCTGCTGCACTGCACTGAGGGGCTGTGATGTGAGGTGCTCAGATACTATGGTGAAGGGGCCACATAAGTACCACAGGGAGAGTGGGAACTTCTCTAGAGCACTGCTAGCCCTTCCCTGAGCACTGGTTCCTTCTCTTCAGTTATGCCCCTCACATCTTCCTCTTTTCTATGAAATGATAGCTAACTCATTGGAAATCACCACAAGGACCCACGAGCCATGGAGAAGCCAATTTAAAAATGCCCCTACACCTCAGCAATCTCCTCCCATAGCCTCCCAGAAACCTGGTGCCCTGTCTATACAGCTCTCCCCGCATTCCCAGTGTTCTGTGTTACAGAACTTGTTATAACTATAATCCAAGCTTCGGCAAGTACGCAAAGGACATTTTAATACTATTATTAATGAATGTCTTGTTATTTTAAATAAGAACATAAGGTCATTGAGCCCAGTATCCTGTCTTCTGACAGTGGCCAGTCCCAGAAGCTTAACGGGGAATGAACAGAACAGGACAAATATCAAGTGGTCTCTCTCCTGTTGCCCAGTTTCAGCTTCTGGCAGTCAGAGGTTTAGGAGCACCCAGAGCATGGGATGGCATCCCTGACTGTCTTAGCTAATAGGCATTGATGGACCTAGCCTCCAGGAACTGATCTAATTTCTTGCTTGAACCCAATTATCCTTTTGGCCTTCACAGTATCCCCTGGCAATGAGTTCCGCAGGTTGACTGTGCATTGTATGAAGAAGTACTTCCTTGTGTTTGTCTCAAACCTGCTGCCTATTAATTTCATTGGGTGACTCCTGGTTGTTGTGTTATGTGAGGGGGTAAATAACATTTCCTTATTCCCTTTCTCCCCATCATTCCTGATTTTATTGATCTCTATCATACCGCTCCTTAGTCATCTTCTTTTGTAAGCTGAACGGTCCCAGTCTCCTTGCGGAAGCTGTTCCATACCCCTAAGCATTTTTTGTTGCCTTTCTCTGCACCTTGTCCAACTTTAATGTAGGATTTTTCTAGATGGAGTGAAGTAGTTATACCAACATAAATTGGAACTGTAGACCAAGCCTAAATCCAGCATGATCCATCTCATCCAGCAAACCTGCCAGCAGTGAAGGGCTCAATATCCCTAAAGTACTGACAGCAAGAGAATGAGAGACAATAAATGCAGCCAAGGGCTCTTTTAAAATTCTGGAAATAGCTAAAGATCCAAGGCAGCGGGGATGAGAGGAGAGGAGTCTTGGCCTTGTCTGTGTTTGGGGTGGGTAGGGGCAGCCTCAATCCAGATCCAGCCATGAGGAATTCTGTGTAAATCCACTATATTCATGGTATGATTGGGAAGCACAAACCCTTTGGACCTATGGAGACCGTCATTTCCTTATGACAGTTTTAACCCCCATCTTCAAAGCCAGAGGAGGTTTCAACGTAAGCACTTCGCTGGACAGCGCCGCTCTCCCCTCATCCCTTCAATGTGAGCCCCAAGGCCTTTTCCTCCAGAACGCGGATGGGAAGATGCTGGAGCAGAAAGCGGAATCCAGGACAGTGATTTGTATCCTGGCCTCCCTAGAGGTGTCTGTAGAGCACAATACACCAAGAAAGCTCACTGCTGGGGAGAGCTGGCTGAGCAGAGGGGGATTTGTCTGGGGTAACAAACGTGTAGGGGGAGGAGAGAACTGGGGCTGGAAGGGACAGAGGCTCGAGTGGGAAGCTGAGAGAGCTCAGGGATGTTGTCCTTTATGTTTCCTTCATACTGCACCTTCCACTTGGATCAGCCGCTTTCCCATTTGTGTTCACCAAGCAGCTTCCTTCTCCTTCATACGGCTGCCAACGACCCACAGGCTCAGTGAAAAATTCCAGCCGTAAAACCCACCCGGCCCTGTGTGTTTGTCCTGTTTCACCTTTGCTCTCTTGCACTGCCTCAAGCCTCCAGGCTGCAGCCTGTTTGGGGCAGGGCTGTGTTCTTTGTTTGATCGATATCACTATTCTCTGACCTCGGGTACACCAGCTGCACTGTGTGAACAAAACTAATAATCCTTTAGTATGTATAGAATTATGTTTCCTGCCTGCCCTTTCCTTGCCCATGCCCTGTGGCTTTCTGCTGAAACAAAACATGAAAAGGGCCACTTTTCCCTCTGAGGCCTTTGTTTGTGCACGTGCAAAGTATCACACGCCATCATTTGGACACATATTTCTGAACACTGTCACTTACACACACAAGTGATCGGATTTCCTCATGTATGTCCAAATATTATGAAAACTGGGTTTGCAAAGATCATGCACAAAACTAGTGAGTACACACAGAAACTGGACTGAGTCCACTTTAATCTTGCCATTAAGAAAACAAAATCAGAAGAAGTTCTGTGAAGCACGTTATCCAATACTAAGCGCAAGGCATCAGGAACTAAGTCAGTTACATCTCAACAGCTGGACTCTCCTTGGGGAACCTCTGTGGTATGAGGAATGTAAACTTGTGCATGCTGATCAATGCACAAATGGACCAGGTGCACAGACAGGAAAGTGCAGTGAAGAAGAGAAAGACAATACTGCTTCCGATCACTAGATGGGGCGATGGTATTAGTCTGGTGGCCAAGACCTCAAAAACGAGTGATGAAGGAGAAGTGATGAAATTCTCTGTCGGAGCTGGAGGCTAGACTTGGGCTCAACATGGGCTTTGTCGGGTTGTTTGGGGTTCTTTAGTGCACCCTAGGTTTGGGTTTTGGAAGACAAATCCATAGTTTTCCCCTTTCTCCCATGCAAATTCTCTTTCTGCTGGGAAAAGAAGGGCCAGCAGCAGAGTGATTAATGGGCAGAAAAAGTCAAGTGTGCTAAATACTGACGATCAGATGTCTCTGAGCAGTCGGCCAGGTCAGAGAGCACCACAGCTCATTTGCATTCTGGCTTACCCCACCCTGGCCCCCAGGGCTCATTTGCATGTGGCCTGCCCCTTAGGGCTCCAAAAGCTGCTATGGGATTTCATAAAGGCAGGAACCAGTTGAACCCCAAGGACAGAGTTGTCGCCTTCTCTCCCTCTGTCCATCTCCTCCCTGCACCATGGCCCTGTGCGCTCTGCCTCTCTGTCTCCTGGGACTGTTCCTGGCAGGTAATTCCCGACCAGGATGACTTTTGGGGAGCTGGTAAATGAGCTAATTAGGGGTTTAGCACAAGCCGTGCAGCACTAACAGATCTGAGTTTTGTCTCTGGCAGGTTCTTGTGCCCAGCACGTGGTGACGCAGCCGCCCTCAGTGTCAGCGTCTCCGGGGCAGACAGTGAAACTCTCGTGCAGTGTCAGTGGAGGATACAGCATCAGTAGCTATGGAATAGGCTGGTACCAACAGACCCCTGGGAATCCTCCCAGATACCTGCTCTATTATTACAGTGATTCTAGCACAGGCAGGGGCTCTGGGGTCCCGGACCGGTTCTCTGGCTCTGCCTCCGGTAGTGTTGGCTACTTAACCATCTCTGGGCTCCAAGCCGAGGATGACGCTGATTATTACTGTGTGACTTGGGACAACAGCGCTAAGATGCTCACAGTGGTGTAATCAGAGAGGGAACCAAGACAAAAACCTTTCACATTTCACTGGCCAACCCTGAGCGAGATGCTGAGGAACAGCTTTGAGGCTAGTGGGGCAGAGCTGTGCCCAGAGAGAGGCTTCCTTGGCCGTGTTGTACCCGGCCTTTGTTTAAGGGATTGCTTTTCCCTCACACTAGATCCCTCTCCTCCTAGACTGATCTCCTGGCACTGCATGAGGTGTGGGGGCTGCCTGCAGATTGGGAGCTCTGGGATCCTCTGCACAGAGGGGCTGTTCTAGCATCCAGGACAGGCTGAGGACTGTCATGTTCTCTACAACCTCCCCATCTCCTACTACACGGGCCGCATGTTCACACCTCCACCCCCTGCACTTCTAGAAGTGACCCAGGTGTGTCTGAATCCAATACGTGCCACAGGAGAGCTGTGAAATCACATGTGTCCATGGAGATCTGGTGCCAGTCAGCCCGTCAGTGACAGGAAGGGTTTGGTAGCCAGCATCTGAATAGCCCAATCTTACACAGAGTGAACCCAGTCACTTGGATTCTGTACTATCCTGAGGGCCCAGAGGGGCCTGATTCAAGATGGCTGCTACTCTGTGTTCCCATCTCCACCAGAGACTATATCCAGCGTAATCCATCTCATCCAACGAATGTGTCAGCAGGGAATGGCCCAATATCCCTAGAGTACCAACAGCAGGAGTCTCTGAGAGAATAATTCCAGCCAAGGGCTCTTTATAACGGTTGGAAATAGCAAAGATCCAAGGCAGTGGAGGACAGGGGAGAGGAGTCTTGGCCATGTCTGTGTGTGATGGAGGGTGGGTGCAACGTCAGTCCAGATCCATCTGTGTGGTATTCTGTGTAAATCCATTACATGAATCGTACCATGGGGCTGCACACACCCTCCTGGTAGGAAAGGTTTACATTTGAGCACTTGGCTGGGCAGCTCCATTCTCCCCATATCCCTGCGATGTGAGTCCCAAAGCCTTCTGCTCCCTAAAACTAATAGGATGACACTGGGCAGGAGGAGGAACCAGGACAGGTAGATGACCTGGAACTCAGTGATTTGTATCCTGGCCTCCCTGGAGGTGGCTGCAGAGCACAATATACCGTCTCCTTCCTCCCTGAGCCCAGCCATGGCAGAGCGGACCACCAGCCCAGCAGTGATACATCGCTGTGTGCAGGATTTACACACCGTCAAACCAGGATCACAGAGCAAGTGCAGCATAGGGCCGGGCCCCATCGCTGTGAGGCAGCACATGGGGCAGTTTGTAGCTCCCCAAATGGAGGTAAAGTCCAAAGCCACCAGGGCAGTAGTCCAGGCAGATGAGAATGATAAATCCTCAGCAGGGTGCTCCCCTGCCCCATTCATCTTGAAATCACCACCCACTGTTTCCCTAACACACTCTGCACATATATTCCAGTGCTGAGAACTTCCCCCCAGCACTGAGTGCCCCCAGCGGCCTGGTCACGGAGTCTGAGGCGTGTTCGGGGTGCGGGAGAGGTGACTCACGGCATCTCAGCCCTGCAAACTGCTCATCCCAGGCAAGAGGGTGAATAGAATGTTGCAGGCTGTATTGTGGGTGTTAAATTGTAAAAGGAAAATCCCTGTCCCGGAGCAGGGACTGAGCTGCTTTGATCTAGATTCCACATGGCCTGTCATGAACCTGCAGCTCGGCTTCCCGTCTTTGGACACGGGTCACCCTTAGCAGAGCTGAACACGTCACTGGGCTCAGGGAGGTACTGCTCAGGGGAAGGAAGTGTGAGGATAATCCTTTGTGTATTGCATCACAAACTAACTCATCAGCAAACCTGGGGTACCAGTGTGTGCAGTGGCTCTCAACCTTTCCAGGCTGCTGTACCCTTTCAGGAGTCTGATTTGTCTTGTGTACCCCAGGTGTCACCTCACTTTAAAACTACTTGCTTACAAAATCAGACATAAAAATACACAAGTGTCACAGCCACAATAGAACTGAAAAATACCTGACTTTCTCATTTTTACCATGTAATTATAAAATAAATCAGTTGGATTATATAAATCTTGTACTTACATTTCAGTGTATCATATATAGAGCAGTATAAACAAGTCATTGTCTGTATGAAATTTTAGTTTGCACTGACTTTGCTAGTGCTTTTTGTGTAGCTTGTTGTAAAACTAGGCAAATATCTAGATGAGTTGATGTACCCCCTGGAAGACCTCTGTGTACCCCCAGGGGTACTTGTACCCCTGGTTGAGAACCACTGACATATGGGACTGGGAATAGCACTGAAGCTGAGGGGAGAGGGGACTAGGCCTAATCCAGCAGATTCCTGGAGTTTCTTAATATTTTCCCTCATATAGCTCATTACTTTACAGTCACAGCAAACGTAAGAAAGATCCCCTGTGTGTCTCTGCCCTGTCTTGGGGCGATGCAGGTGTCCAGAGCAGCAGCCAGGGAGCAGGGAGCAGATTTGCATGATGGGGCCATTCTCCAGTGATGGGGATTTAAGAGAGAATCAGCGGGTCCCAGACACAGACCCCGTTTGCCTCAGGAAGCCGAGCTTGTCTGGATTCCCACCATGGCCTGGGCCCCTCTGTTCCTCACGCTGCTCACTTACTGCTCAGGTGACAGAGGGGCCCATGGTGCTAGGGCAGCCCTTGACTGGGTTTGAACTTCCCTTCCCCCTCCCTCTCGGGAATTTCACACAAATGTGTCATGCCGCAGGGCGGGTCTCATGGCTTTGTTTGTACTGTGCTTTCCAGGTGCCAGCTCCCAGTACACGGTGACTCAGGAGCCCTCGTTGTTGGTGTCTCCTGGAGGGACTGTCAAACTCTCCTGTAGCTTGAGCATCTTATCTGACATCACCAGCGAATACCCATACTGGATCCAGCAGCGGCGGGGCGGGGTGCCTCGCCTCCTCATCTACAACGCTAACGTGAAAGTGTCAGGGACCCCTGAGCGGTTCTCTGGGTCCAGCTCCGGTAACATGGCCTATTTAACCATCAGCGGGGCCCTGGCAGAGGATGACGCTGATTATTACTGCCTCACTCACCACTATCAAGGAGGGGTTTTTAAGGCTACCCAGTGAGACACTCAGATGGGGAACTGAGACCCAACCCTGCCTCCCCTCTGCTCTGCAGTCGGTGCCCTGCTGGGACCTGCCCAGGCTGCAGTTGGGCCTCAGACGTCCCCCTGCAGCCTGAGTAATCCTCAGTGGGTTTGTGCCCCTCACTCCCCGCAAGGGGGCAGGTGGGGGCTTGCATGTGTAGAGGAAAGACAGCTCCTCTGCCTCCCCCTTCCCGCACTCTGACCTGGTATGGGGGGCAGAGGTTGAGCTGTGCACTTGGCCTCCTCTCCTAGTTTGGGACTGACCAGCTTCCCCTCCAGTCAAACCAGTCTGGGCAACTCATCCCCCATCTCCATTCGGGGGTGATGTCCTTTTCTCCCTGTGAGAGTCCATCAGCCGCTCCACCAACCTCCTCCTGCCAGCCTGCCCCACGGAGAGAGGGGTGGGACGGCGGGGGATTGGGAGAGGTCTGTCCCTGTCCCAGGAGGTAAAGTGCATCACATGGGGCAGGATCCCCTGGTCAGACATGGGGCTTCCAGTGGTCTGATTTGCCCAAGTTCTGGTACAGAAAACAGGACTCAGGTCCATGCAGTGATTTGTGTGACAGGACAATGCTCCTGTCTGCAGAATTTCCCACATTCCCCTGGAGCGGCGCACGGTACGCACGAGTGCAAAGGAATTCCTCATCCCACAGGGGCTCTCCCAGCAGTCGTGGGGCTTTGTGCACAGTTGTGCCCCAGTACTGAGTAGAGCCTCTCAGGCCATGTGCTGATGACACTCGGGGGGTTTGGAGGTGTCCTTAACTGGGAAAAGCCAGCGACAAAGCACTGGATCCATTGTTGTGAGAGGTGGGGATCAGTCACTTCAAAGGGAGCTCTTGGACAGCGTGAGCTCAAACCACCCTGTCTGTGCACTGACAGTCTTCATAGCTATTGACCTGCATCCAATCTGCCTTTTTAGGGGCGGTGGAGAGGCTTGTGGGGGGGGGGGGGGAAGCGCTGGCGATACCTGGGGAGAGTTAAAACCCTTTCCCTCAGCAGGGAGTCTTCAGCAGGTGTCTGGCTTCACTGCAGTGATTGCTGGGGAGCCCAGTCAGGGGCTGGATTCAGCTGGAGCTAATTGCTCATTACTGGGGAAACCAGGCACTGTGAGAAGGGGGAGCAGGGGAGAGTCACTCTGTTATGAGGGTTAGGCTGAGTTAGGGGCCCTGTGCATTCTGGAATGAGGGAGAGCTAGACCAGTATAGAGCCCTTTGGCTTGGTTTAGTGGGGCTAGCTCTCTGATCTCAGAGGTGAGGCTGTCCCCTGTGCCAGAGCTTGGCTTACCTGACCTATCAGGTGTGTATGAGATGATCCATTATAGGGCTAAACCCACACAGGAGCAATCCCAAAGAGGTAACTGAGTGAGCAGGTTTAGTCAAAGTATGTGATCATTTCCCATAGCTGAAGTGGTTCTTATCGGAAGCACTGCTGTGTTGAGGACCTTGATAAAAGAAAACTTATCGGACACATTGTAGAGATGAAATAGAAACAAAGGAGTGAAACCGCCAGAAAAAGCAACGAGATCAGTGTTGTCACCAACTCATGATTTTATTGCGAATCTCCTCATGTTTGGGGTTTTCCTTGAAGCACGAGCTTCCGGAGACAGCTGATCACAGGAGAATCTCAGCTTTTATTTTTAAAATAAATTTCTTGCCCTCGTGGTTGTGGAGAAAATCTAGCAAATGGGAACCCTAAAGGCGCAGGAAGCACAAGGCAAATAAAAAGCGCCCCACATTTATTTTATTGAAAAATCCCCTGATTTTTAAGCCACTGTCAGGATTTTTAATGTCTGAGTCCTGATTTTTGAACACTCGCGGTTAGCAACACTGAAAGGTTCACGCACTAAAAGGATTGTCTCTGTGCGAGTCAGAAAAGTGATGAAAGCAGGGGTTAGAAATTTCATAAACACAAGACACTGCACCAAATAAGTAGGTTTGGAAGGATTCGATTTTTAGTGGTAAATGTCGATTTCACAGAATACACAAAAAAGAACCAAAAATATTTCCATGAGTAATAATCAAATTTTACAGATAGGCAAAGCAAGAAAATGCTACTTGAGAACTTACAAAGGTTTGATTTAAGGATATGTAGTGGGTGTATTATGACACGTGGTGTTGATCATTTGTGTTTTAATGGTGATAAAGCTTTAGCATTTTGAATCTCAACATCTACTGTCATTGAATAATTGTTGTCTGAGCCACCCAGAATTTCCCGCAACTGTGAAAAATTAAAGAGATAAAAATAGAAAAAAGTGTAAAAATAAACATTGATATTATCTGTCGAAATTATATTCAAAAATCGAATTGTGCCAAGCGTAATAATAAGTGTTGTCATAGGAACAGCACCTGGTGCAACTTCTCGATTGCCAGTTTATCATTATCTGCTCTGTACAGACCATTAGACAGAGGCAGATCATGGCTTTCCTGAGCTCCTTCACAACCGCCCCTTCTCCATCCCATGCAGCGCAAGGTGCTGAGCTTCTGCACTTGTGGGGGATAACGCAGAGAACCCACTGGAGACCAGAGCCACCAATAAACTCTGCCAGGGAATGACCCTTCCACCCTGGAACAGATTATCCTCCCTACTGGGCCTGTGTCCCGCCTTCAGCAGCGACTCCAGTGATACAGGGTCAGGGGAATCCATTGTCCTCCCCTCCCACTGTACAGTGCAACAAACCAATTGAACAGCTGTGGGGAATCTGGTGGAAACATTTTTCAAGGGTGTCCTCATGGGATAAAAATACCTGAGGCTGTCACCACTTACTCCTAGCCCAGCAACGCACCGACTGTCCCCGGCTGCCTGTGGGGTGGGTGCCAGTGAGCTGAAGATTATTTGGAGCCTATCAGAGGCGTCCAGATTTGCATTCAGGATGTCTGCTCACATCACAGGGTTTAAGAAGCAAGCGGAGAAGGCACCACTGAATTCAGAGACCGCTCTGGCTGGGTTTGCGGTTCCTAGGATGGCTTGGGTCACCACTCTGCTGGTTCTGGTAGCCTGTTGGGCAGGTAAATATAACTGCATGCTCGATCTCAGAAGCTAGGTCAGGAAGTGTGCCTGGTGCATGGCACACCCACATTTATAGACCTTTTGGTGACCTGTGGTTCTGTGTTGTTTCAGGCTCCAGCTGTCAGTTAACTTTGACTCAGCCACTCACTATGTCAGTGACTCCAGGAGAAACTGCCCAACTCGCATGTGTTCTGAGCAGTGGATTCAGCATCAGCAATGCCTACATACGCTGGTATCAGCAGAAGCAAGGGGAGAAACTAAGATACCTGCTGATTTACAAGGATGACTCTACCCAGCATAAAGGCTCTGGTGTCCCTGACCGGTTCACTGCCTCTAAAGACCCTTCCAGGAACACCTGCTTTTTAACTATCAGCAGGGCTCAAGGGGAGGACGATGCTGATTACTACTGCTCAGACTGGGACAGCACATCTAACCAGTACACAGTGATACAGCTGCATAGAGAAGAGGAACAAAACCCCCTTTCACGCATAGTGACACAGTGCCTGGAGCCCATCTGTGTGTCTCTTGTTCCTATGAGATGCCCCGGTCGATTGGCTCCTGGCTAAATGTGATCTCCAATTCCTGTCAGTCCTCATTGCCTTACAAAGCTGTGGCCTTTACTGACACAACATCACTGGCCTGATGCAGAGACTGTGTTAAAGACAGTAAGGAAATCAAACCAGGGCACGAGGGATCACAGCCCCAAGGATACCAGTGGGAACCATTCCACAGTAGGCATTATACTGTGATATGGGACCAGCCGAAGCTGGTTTTTGAAGATCTCTTCTGGCTAATGGCTGGTACCGTTATTACACTTCTAGCTCCGGATCATAGTTCTGTGGAGTTGCAGCCTAGAAGGGACCATTGTGATCATCCAGCCTGACTTCCAGTGTGAGAGAGGCCACAGAACTTCACGCAGTAATTCCTGCCTCACGCCTAAAACATCTGGTGGAACTCGCCCATCTCTTTTAGAAAGACCCTGCACAGGCTTCATGTACCACAGCCCTTTGTAATCTGCTCCAGTGCTTAACTGCTGTGCATTTCATTTCCAGTTTGCATTTTTCTAACTGCAGCTCCCAGGCATTGGATCTTGTTCTGCCTTGGTCTGCTAGATTAAACAGCCCTGAGTATCTGATCAAGTCACCTCTTAATCTTCTCTTTGACAAACTAAATAGTGAGAGATAAAGTCACTCAGCCGACGATTAGTGTTTGCCAGGCCAAGAAATATTCACGTTGCTCTTCTCTGAACCCTCTCTACCTTGTCAATGGCCTTTTAAAATTGCAGACCCCAGACCTGGACACACTGTTCCAGTCATGGTCTCTTGAGTTACACAGACAAGGGTAATCTCACCTTCCTTCTCCTACAGCGCCCTCACAGACGCTAGTGCTGATGTTCCTATTTGCATGGAGTTGTCCTCCTGGAAGTAGAGTGAGCCCACCTCTCGGGTGCTGAGGGCTCCCAACTCCCACTGACTTCCACCAGAGCTGCATGTGCTCAGCACTTCCCCGGATCGGGCCCAGGGGGCGCCCAAGCTCCACGTACTCCACATTTGTAAAGCAAAGCCAGTACCGACAAGGGGACCTAAAGCTGCCGCCACTGGAGTCCTTTGCCCCGGTGCAACTTCCCTCCAGCTGAGCAGCAAAGTTCTAACCTGGTCCGTGTTCCTTTGAGACAATGCCGAGGCTGGGAGGCCAGTGGGCTCTGCCGCTTATTTCTCATGCCTCTTTGTAAAGATCATTGAAGGCTTCGCTTTTGCTTTTCAGAATAATCCTCAATATTCTTTAAAACGTTCCTTTTAGAAAGCCGTCCTTCCCCAGCAACCCTACAAGACCAAACCAGTGTCAGCATTAAGGGATTGGATTTCCGGTTTTGCCCTTTAATTGCCACGCAGGGCACGTGGTATCTGGGCTCATGGAGCTTGCGAGGATGGGATGCTGCGGAGCATGAACAAGGGGATCATTGCTATGGATTTTCCCTATGTGCCTGGGCCCTAAAGTGTGGGACCGTCTAACGGGGACCCATCCACACAAGGGATCACACTTTCCAAACCTGTGAAACGATACTTTTCAGTACAAATCAGGTCTCTGCAGAGTGCCGGGCCTCTGAGCTGTGACCGAAGCAATAACAGGAAGCGTGTCGGGGAGTCAGTGAGGCTGAGAGCACCGGGGCTGTTTAGAGACACAAGAGTTGGGGTTTGACTGAGGTCAATTGAGAGGCAGTCAGGACCTCACAGGATTTAAGCCCTGAGAGACTCTATACAGACCAGCAGGTGGCAGTCTAAGACCGCCCAATAGCATTAGCAACACACCCCTCTGTAACTTGCGTCCCAAGGGAAGGGCTTTGGGAAGTTGAAGGCCTTAGGGCCCTAGAACTTGAGATAATTGTAGATCTCGCTAGACTATCTGAAGGCAGGGTCGGTCCGGGACCAAATAGCGCCCCCAGCGAGGAGTCTTCGGTGCCCCCATCTCCCCATCTGTTAAAGTTTTGATTTCTGTATTTTTATTGCATTTGTAGCCCATTTTACAACTTTGATGCATGATTAGCGTGCATGATTTATCCCTGTCATAAACGATGATAAATTTGAACTCTAGGATCTCTAAATCTGTATTTATTGATGCCATATAAACGCAAATGGGTTCGAAAGAGATCTCTTGAATATGTCCTTGTTTAGTCACTACTTACACTCTTCAGGTATTAAAACACAAGTATGCTTTCACAATTAAACAAGAAAACAAGGTTCACAATGTCACAGTTGGGCTCCAACTTCACCTCACTCTTAGTTCTCAGAAAGTCTGGAAGGTTCCACGAGTTTCTACAAAGGTCCAGAACATTCTAGGAGGTCAGTGAAAAATGAATCCACATACGGCACACCTGAAACGTTTTACTTCAAACATTCTATTTTCTCCTTTGTTCCTAACAACAAAACCAGCCCCCCGAGGCCGACGCCACGAAAAGTCAGTGGTTTTTCCAGTACTTAGATCCACCAAGCTAGCGTCAAAACAGCTTCTATAATACCTTACAGGTTACCCAGAAGCCAAAACAGAGTTCCCTTAAAGCAACCCAGCCTTAGGTCTCCACCCAGACATCCAAGTCAAATTTGATGAGGGTTACCGAAAATCTTATTGATCATATAAGAAAGTTCTACCAATCTGAAGGGATCGGACACATTACCTCCCAGGTTAATGAATATTTCAGATCTTACCCCAATACAGCTTACAGCCAATTCTTATTAACTGAACTAAAATGTATTTCAAAAGAAAAGAGAGAGAGAGAGTGTATTGGTTAAAAGACCAGTATGCATAGAGACATGAGTGCAGTTCTGAGATCAGTTTTATAGTAGAGATGGTGAGCTTTGTAGTTGCAAAGAGTTCTTTCAGAATTAGTCCATAGGTTATAGTTTTCAGAGTAGCAGCCTTGTTAGTCTGTATTAGCAGAAAGAGCAAGTACTTGTGGCACCTTAGAGACTAACAGATTTATTTTGGCATAAGCTTTCGTGGGCTAAAGCCCACTTCATCAGATGCATGCAGTGGAAGATACAGTAGGAAGATACATATATACAGAGAACATGAAAAATGGGGGTTGCCATAGCAACTCTTAACGAGACCCATCGATTAAGGTGGGCTGTTATTATTAAGGACTGGGAGTGGATGAGTCATTTTACAAACTAAAAACTATTTCCCCATGCTAATTTTCCACCTACTGTTACTCACACCTTCTTGTCAACTGTTTGAAGTGGGCCATCCTGATTATCATTACAAAAGGTTTTTTTCTCCTGCTGAGAATAGCCCACCTTAATCCAAACAACCCCACAATGTGTCTTACTGAAGCCAGAATGATCAGAGAGCACAGGGTTATCGGGAGAGCAGAGAGCGGGAGGCTGCCTGCTCTGTGCGCTCAGCCCATTGGAACAACCTCCCTTGGGTTGGCTCTGCCCCCTTACAACAGAGCACAGACTGGAGAGGCAGGAGCCTTGGAGTGAGCCATAGATTTGCATGAAGGGGCCGTTCTCCAGCTCAGAGGGTATAAGAGAGAATCGGTGGGTTCCAGCCAGAGACCCGTTTGCCACAGGAAGCCGAACTCATTGGATTCCCATCATGGCCTGGGCCTCTCTGCTCCTCACGCTGCTCACTTACTGCATTGGTAAGGGCGGGGCTGATCTGGTGAATGAAGCAAAATAGGAATTTATAACCAGCTGTCGCGCTGCTCTCTCTGCAGGCAGCACTGAGAATGGTGGTTCTGCTCCGTGCTAGGAGGAGTTCTGATGAGCTTGTTTTTCACATTTTAGGTTTCAGTTCCCAGCAGCTCCAGTCGCTGAAGGCATCCGAGTTAGTGTCTCCCGGAGGGACCGTGACCCTCTCCTGCAGCCTGAGCAGTGGGGCCCTCACTGATCACAACCACCCATTCTGGGTTCAACAGAGACTGGGGAATGTTCCTCGGCTGATCATGCACAGCACGAGTACCAGGCCCTCGGGGATCCCAGAGCGTTTCACTGGCTCCAGATCGGGTAACACCATGTCCTTGACCATCACGGGGGCCCTAGTGGAGGATGATGCTGATTATTACTGCTCTGTGTGGGCTGGGAGCATTCAGCACAGTGATACTGTTAGGTGGGGAAGTGTTACAAGAACCTCCCTCTGCAAGACGGGCCATAGATCTTCACCCAGTAACTCCTGTCCCAAACCCGAAACATGGTTAAAGGACCCATACAAGGGATCACAGTTTCCAAACCTGTGAAACGACACTGCCCATGTCCTTTTCAGTACAAATCAGGTCTCTGCAGAGTGCCGGGCCTCTGAGCTGTGACCGAAGCAATAACAGGAAGCGTGTCGGGGAGTCGGGGAGGCTGAGAGCACCGGGGCTGTGTAGAGACACAAGAGTTGGGGCTTGACTGAGGTCAACTGAGGGGCAGTCAGGACCTCATACGATCTAAGCACTCAGAGACTTTATACAGACCAGGAGGTGGCAGGATAAGATCGCCCAATAGCATTAGCAACACACCCCTCTGTAACTTGCGTCCCAAGGGAAGGGTTTTGGGAAGTTGAAGGCCTTAGGGCCCTAAAACTTGAGATAATTGTAGATCTCTCTAGACTATCTGGAGGCAGGGCCAGTCCTAGACCAATTGGTGCCCCCAGCAAGGAGCCTTCAGTGTTCCATCCCCCCATTAGTTTTGAATATTTTTATTGCATTTATAGCCCATTTCATGACTTTGATGCACAATTTGCGTGCATGATTCATCCCTGGTCATAAAAGACGATACATTTGCATGCTAGGATCTGTAAATCTGTATTTATTGATGCAATATATAAGCAAATGGGTTCGAAAGAGATCTCTGGCGTCTCATTAAATATATCCTTGTTTAGTCACTACTTACACTCTTCAGGTATTAAAGCACAAGTACACTTTCACAATTACACAATAAACCAAGGTTCACAATAGCGCAGTTGGGCTCCAACTTCACCTCACTATGTTCTTATGTCTCACTGACTGACTGGTGATGCCCCGCCTCTTATATACCCGCGAGGACATGGCTGACAACACTCTTAGTTCTCAGAAAGTCTGGAAGGTTTCACGAGATTCTACAAAGGTCCAGAACATTCTAGGAGGTCAGTGAAAAATGAATCCACAGACGGCACACCTGAAACGTTTTACTTCAAACATTCTATTTTCTGACAAAAACAGCCCCCCAAGGCTGGCGCCCCCTAAGTGCAAGGCTCCCCAAACTCGGCACCACAGGTGGTTGCCTTCCTCAAAATCTGTTGCTGTCTAGAGGCTCTTCCCTTAGTGACAGCCTTGGAAATCCCCAACCTTGGCCCTGCAGCTGAGTCTGCCAGGGAGTGCCGTCCCCAATGGCATGGCTCAGTGGGGCTTGTTGCCACTCCTCCCAGTGACTACAAAGGTGCTTCCTATATTGGGGTCAGATGGCTGGTAGGCAGGATGAAGTTTTCCGGGCTTTGATTTTCCCATGATGCCCTACCACTGAGTCAGAGAGCCAATAACAGCTGAGCAGATTTGCATAACGGCTCGGGATGGTTCTGCTGAGGGAAATTTAAGCCGGGAGCATGGAGCAGGTTCCAGGGTGACTGAAGAGCTTCTCCTGGGTGCGTGAAATCTCTGCACAATGCTCTGGGCTCCTGTGATTGTTCTCCTGGGGGCATGGTGCACAGGTGAGGACACCCCGCTAGACCAGGCTTTGCTGGCCCAAGGCTCTTCTCTGGGATGTAAAGGCCCATGGGAGTTGAGGCTAACATTTGTGGCAATTGTGTGCATGGTCTTGTTGTTGTAGGCGCCAGCTCCCAGCTTGTGGTGACTCAGCCGCTCTCAGTGGCAGAACCTCCAGGAACTAGGGTAAAGCTCTCCTGTGCTCTGAGCAATGGGTACAGCATCGGCAATGACAGGGTGCGATGGTACCAGCAGAAGTCGGGCAGTGCCCCGCGGTTTGTGTACCACTATTACACCAGCGGTGACCAGGGCAGAGGCAGAGGGATCCCAGAGCGATTCACCGTCTCCCGTGACTCCTCCAACAACCTCTGGAATTTAGTCATCTCTGGGGTGCAGGCAGAGGATGAGGCTGACTATTACTGCTATACATGGGACAGTAAGCAGAAGGCCTATCACAGTGAGACATCCACCAGGGGAACTGAGATGAAAACCTCCAGCCTCTTGGACTGTGCCCTGCTTCAGGGTTTGAAGGAAGAATGGAAGAAATAAATGCCAAAGAAGTTACAGAGGCAGAGCAGGAGGAAGGATTCTGCCAGGGAAGGGGGCTTGTACCCTTGTATGGCTCAGACGATTCTCTGGTTCTGTCCCAAACCCTAAGCAAAGCAGGGCAGGGGAAGGTCACTGCTTTTGTGATTGAGTTCACTTGTTCACTGCCAGGAAAAAGGCTGCTCCTGGAAAGAAGGGAAGGAAAGCGACTGTCAAAGAAACATCCATCTTCCTGCAGGGCCTTCTGGTGCTCCATGCTAACAGGGAAAAGCTGGAAACATTCTGTCTTCCTACCACCTCGACAAGGCACCAGGAGGGCTTCTAGATCTCCCAGCACGTGGCGCATGGGACAGAGGCTTCCTAGGGTGTTTGGGAGCCTTGTCAAGAGGGAAGAGGAAGAGTGGGGAGCAGTACCTGGCAGTGATCAGGAAAGCTCTGGGGCTTTGAGAGAGAATTGGAGGGTTCCAGCCACAGACCTGTTTACCTCAGGTAGCCGAGCTCATCTGGATTCCCCACCATGGCCTGGGCCCCTCTGCTCCTCAAGGTGCTCGCTGCCAGAGCTGCTGGTGTCCCAGAGCGTTTCACTGCTTCCATGTCTGGTAACACAGTGTCCTTGACCATCGCTGGGGCCCTAGCAGAGGATGATGCTGGTTATTACTGTGCTGCTGGGGTTGGGGTGCTCGACCCAATGACGAGATTGGATGACGAACAGAGAAAAACACCCCATAGGTTGTGACGGGCTGGCAAATGTGTCTTACATACAACACTCTTGTTAATTCACCCCAGAATATTTGCCTCTTTCACAATGGCTGATATTCAACTTGTGATCCACTAAAACCCCCAGATCCTTCTCAGCAGTGCTATTGCCTAGCCCATTATTCCCTAGAGAGAGTGGGCACCGCAGGCTGTGAAAGGACAGAGGAATCAGCGGAGATGGAGAATCCTGAGCAAGAAAGGCCCCATGACTGGCTGCCTGCTGGGCCAGAGGATAGAATCCACATGGGGCCGTCTTTGCAGATATTATCATGTGTTGCATCTGCTGGATGAAAGTGTCTCCACTCTCAAAACTGAGGGGCCCTAAGCAAGCCCTGAAGCTCTGGGACAATATGTGGAAGTCAAGATGACAGGAATGGACAGATTCAGCTTCTCCTCTACCCAATGATCAGAAGTTTAATAAACTCCTTGTGACCGGGGTCCCACAGGAGCCACACTGAGGTTACTCAATTAGGGTAAACTGCAAAGACTGGGGCAGACAATCCCCAAAGTCGGTGGTTTTTCCAGTACTTAGATCCACCAAGCTAGCCTCAAAACAGCTTCTATAATACCTTACAGGTTACCCAGAAGCCAAAACAGAGTTCCCTTAAAGCAACCCAGCCTTAGGTCTCCACCCAGACATCCAAGTCAAATATGATGGGGGTTACTGAAAATCTTATTGATCATATAAGAAAGTTCTACCAATCTGAAGGGATCGGACACATTACCTCCCAGGTTAATGAATATTTCAGATCTTACCCCAATACAGCTTACAGCCAATTCTTATTAACTGAACTAAAATGTATTTCAAAAGAAAAGAGAGAGAGAGAGAGTATTGGTTAAAAGACCAGTATGCATAGAGACATGAGTGCAGTTCTGAGATCAGTTTTATAGTAGAGATGGTGAGCTCTGTAGTTACAAAGAGTTCTTTCAGAATTAGTCCATAGGTTATATAGTCCCATGTTCATATTCAGGGTGATCCAGGTGGGACTGGAAATCTCTGTCTTATGACTCAAGCTTCTCTTGCATAATGCATCAAACAGATCTGAGATGAAAGGATCAGGTCCCAAGAGTCTTTTTATGCAGTTTTCTAGCAGACTCTTTGACGATATAGTTCTCGGTGAACAATAGGCTTTTGAAGTAACCTTCTATTTCCTAAGCATCACTGGTAATTACTGTATGGATTAACATAAGGTAATTTATCCATTACGCAGTTTATCACAAACTTTGAAGAGACATATAGACAAGGACATTATTTCACCCAAGGTTCACCTAAATGTTAATATTCCCTTTTGATCTCTGAATCAATAGCCATAGTAATAGACAGGAACAGTCTGTTTACATGGCTAATATCTAACAAGATATAAGTAAACACACACAATTAGTTTCATCTCTAATTCTCTAAAAATACAGGATTGCATTTGAAAGTTCTAGCCCATCTAACATGGAATGGCCCTAATTACCATTTACATACTTTTCCAAAATGTTTCTAAAGGTTGACTCTGGGTCATTAAGCCTGCGAGATGCTTAATCCTTTCTGGCCATGTGTCATACCCCCTTTCCTTAGAATTGTGTGATGAGACCTGCCTCCCATTCACAACCACATGGTCCATGGTGACTTCCATGGACAATCACATCACATGCCCCTGGCAGCACCATCACCTGCTTACATGGATACCAGCACTGTGAAAAGAGCTCAGATATTGTTAGCCTCCTCTGATACAGTTTAGCAGCAGGACAGCAGGGGAGGAGCCAGGACCACGTGACCAAACCGCTCTCTGCAGATCACCAGCTAGTGCCCTACAGACTTGGAACCAGTGGGAACCCTGTGTGGTGGGCGGATACCCAAGCTTGTCCCCAGCCCGAACACGGAAATCTACACAGCAATGAAACAACCTCACAGCCTCAGCTCGGTGAGCTTGAGTTGGCTGGCACGGGGCAGCCGCGGGGTTTTCTTTGCTGTGCACACATACCCACAATGAGCTGATGGGAGAACCAGAAATTCGGACTTGGGACCATGCAGGTTTGGAACTCCCTTTGGTGTGTCTGGGACCCGTGTCCCCGTCACTGATGGGATAATCCGGCCCCAAGAGTTCCTGGCTCCCAAACCTGTGCTAACTCCTCCAGACCATGCAATAATCAACCTGGGGATTTGTTCATGCCACTAGATAAAACTTGATGGCAAAGAGAGCCGAAGACAGGGGTCTGTAAAGCACCTGGCACAATGGAACCATGGTCCTGTCTAGGTGTCTGGGTTTCACTGTAACATGTATAAGAATAATCTGGCATAATTTCATTAACCTCTGGAGAACGGAGTTCAAAGCGTGACCGATGTCAAAGTGAAAATCCGTTTGGTGGTTCCACCAGTGTCCCCTGTTATGCCCGGTACAAATGACTGGAAATGTTGACACAACAGAGGCTCAGGACTGGAAGAGCAAAGAGTTGCAGATTTCAGGGGGCTGGTAAAACTGGGAAGAGATTTGTGGCGAGAACAACAGAGGAGAGGGTTGCAACGGGAGAAGCAGGTTCTGAACATCCTCATGATGTGTCTTACTGCAGCCAGAGTGATCAGAGAGCACAGGGATATGGGGAGAGCAGAGAGCGGGACTCTGCCTGCTCTGTGTACTTAGCCCGTTGGAACAACCTCCCTTAGGTTGGCTCTGCCCCTTTATGACAGACCTCGGACTGGAGAGGCAGGAGCCTTGGAGTGAGCCATAGATTTGCATGAAGGGGCCGTTCTCCAGTGCTGGGGGTTAAAGAGAGAATCGGTGGGTTCCAGCCAGAGACCCGTTTGCCACGGGAAGCCAAGCTCGTCTGGATCCACCATGGCCTGGGCCCCTCTGCTCCTCACGCTGCTCATTTACTGCATTGGTAAGGGGGGTTGATCCGGTGAATGAAGCAAAATAAGAATTTATAACCAGCTGTCGCGCTGCTCTCTCTGCAGGCAGCACTGAGAACGGCGGTTCTGCTCCGTGCTAGGGGGAGTTCTGATCAGTTTCTTTCTCATGTTTCAGGTTTCAGTTCCCAGCAGCTCCAGTCGCTGAAGGCATCCGAGTTAGTGTCTCCTGGGGGGACCGTGACCCTCTCCTGCAGCCTGAGCAGTGGGGCCATCACTGATGGCAACTACCCGCTCTGGGTTCAACAGAGACTGGGGAATGTTCCTCGGCTGATCATGCACAGCACGAGTACCAGGACCTCGGGGATCCCAAGGCGTTTCACTGGCTCCAGATCGGGTAACACCATGTCCTTGACCGTCACGGGGGCCCTAGCGGAGGATGATGCTGATTATTACTGCCCTGTGTGGACAGGGAGTGCTGATCACAGGGACACTGTCAGATGGGGAAGTGATACAAAAACCTCCCTCGCCACCTGTGCCCTGCTGGAAGCTGTGCTGGCTGCAGAGCCCAAGGTATGAGTGAGGTCTATCAGAGAGCTGAGCATCGCTCCCTGTGAAATCCAGCTCCTCCCCCTCTGGATAGGGACAACTCTCTCCCCGTTCTCCGGATACACTGAGCAGGGGGACAATTGGTGCCTCTTACACTGACTGTGGGTCTGCTCCTGCTAGAACAGGGCAAAGCTTGCTGGGCACGTCAGTGTCGCTGCTTCTGGTTCAGAACCCGAGAGGGCATTGGACACGTAGATGAAGAGGAGAAAGAGATTTACTCACACCAGCTCCAGCCTACACCCAGTGCAGTCACTGTGAGCCGTTCCCTTGACTGCACGGACACCGGATTGGGCCCTTCATCTGTGCACTGGGGGTCATAGTGGCAAAGAGAAGTGTTCTGGGCACTGAGTGGGCGGCAAACATCTCCATGGCAAACATCTCCATGGCACACAAACACAGCCCAGGAACTGGGGCCTCCCTTCTGGGACTTACAATCAGAGTGGGACATCTGTCTGAAAGGTTAAAAACATCTGGCCTGAATTCCCAGGTCTAGACGTGTAGCTGCCCTGGAACCACTGGAATGAGGGTGCTTTATCCAGCTGAGAACGGACCCAGAGTGCCCAGTGATGTGAATGTTTTATTATTTAGTTGATTCTTTCCCCCCTATTGCAGGCACCTACAAAACCTAAACTCTTAGACCTAAATTATCGTGATAATGAATGAAATACACAATGAGCTGTCCAGGTAACCCCTGAGACTCTGATCCCATCCATCCATAGACAGGCACCAGCATGACCCCTCCTCCTGCCTCTCCAGCCCCCCAGTCTCCTCCCCAGCAGCCTGGGGAAAACCCCGTGGCTGGGGCTTCACAGCATTGCTGGGAGACAATTCTCCTTTCGGAGAGGCTCCAATGTTCACAGTGCAGGCGACAACTCTCTGTTGGAGAATGGAAACGTGTATAGACAAGGATTATTGCTTCCTTGTTTCCTTGTGCTCCCCTGGCATGGCCACCTGTCTGTGTGTCTCCACCTGGCATCTCTTGTCTGCTGCACAGAGTGTGCGTTCTTTGGGTCAGGGTCCGCCATGTTGTTCTGGGTTTGTACAGGGCCTGGCACAATGGGGTCCTGTTCATGCCAGAGGCTCTAAGGTGCTACCGCAATGCAGATAATCAATAATAATGTTCATGGCGTGAAGAGTCTCTCTTTTACTGCATTTCCTGCGCAGCTCTTGCACACGGCCACTGACAGAGCCCCGGGAGCGCAGCACCTGTGCTGTGGGCTGAGCCTATAACGGTTCCCCCTGGGAGGAATCTCAGCCCTGGTCTACTCTAGGAGTTTAGGTCGAATTTAGCAGCATTAAATCGATGTCAACCTGCACCCGTCCACACGATGAAGCCCTTTTTTTTACTTAAAGGTCTCTTAAAATCGATTTCCTTACTCCACCCCTGACAAGTGGATTAGCGCTTAAATCGGCCTTGCCGGGTCGAATTTGGGGTACTGTGGACGCAATTAGACGGTATTGGCCTCCGGCAGCTATCCCAGAGTGCTCTACTGTGACTGCTCTGGACAGCACTCTCAACTCAGATGCACTGGCCAGGTAGACAGGAAAAGGCCTGCAAACTTTTGAATTTCAATTTCCTGTTTGCATGGTCACTTGCAGCTTGCCACGCTGGCCAGAGCTCATCAGCAGAGGTGACCATGCAGAGCTCATCAGCAGAGGTGACCACGATGAAGTCCCAGAATCTCAAAAGAGCTCCAGCATGGACCGAACAGGAGGTACAGGATCTGATCGCCGTATGGGGAGAGGAATCCGTGCTATCAGAACTCCGTTCCAGTTTTCGAAATGCCAAAATCTTTGTCAAAATCTCCCTGGGCATGAAGGACAGAGGCCATAACAGGGACCCGAAGCAATGCCGCATGAAACTTAAGGAGCTGAGGCAAGCCTACCAGAAAACCAGAGAGGCAAATGGCCGCTCTGGGTTAGAGTCCTAAACATGCTGCTTCTATGATGAGCTGCATGCCATTTTAGGGGGTTCAGCCACCACTACCCCAGCCGTGTTGTTTGACTCCTTCAATGGAGATGGAGGCAACACAGAAGCAGGTTTTGGGGACGAGGAAGTAGATGATGATGAAGTTGTAGATAGCTCACAGCAAGCAAGCAGAGAAACCGGTTTTCCCGACAGCCAGGAACTGTTTCTCACCCTGGACCTGGAGCCAGTACCCCCCAAACCCACCCAAGGCTGCCTCCCGGACCTGCCAGGCAGAGAAGGGACCTCTGGTTAGTGTACCTTTTAAAATACTATACATGGTTTAAAAGCAAGCATGTGAAAGGATTAATTTGCCCTGGCATTTGCGGCTCTCCTGGATGTACTCCCAAAGCCTTTGCAAAAGGTTTCTGGGGAGGGCAGCCTTATTCCATCCACCAAGGTAGGACACTTTACCACACCAGGCCAGTAGCACGTACTCGGGAATCATTGTAGAACAAAGCATTGCAGTGTATGTTTGCTGGCATTCAAACAAACATCCGTTCTTTATCTCTCTGTGTTATCCTCAGGAGAGTGAGATATCATTCATGGTCACCTGGTTGAAATAGGGTGCTTTTCTTAAGGGGACATTCAGAGGTGCCCGTTCCTGCTGTGCTGTTTGCCTGTGGCTGAACAGAAGTGTTCCCCGCTGTTAGCCATGGGGAGGGGTGAGGGGCTAGCCACGTGGTGGGGGGAGGCAAAATGCGACCTTGGAACGAAAGCACATGTGCTGTGTATGTAATGTTAACAGCAAGGTTTACCGTGAAAGAGTGTAGCCATTGTTCTAGAAAATGTGTCTTTTTAAATACCACTGTCTCTTTTTTTTTCTCCACCAGCTGCATGTGTTTCAAGGATCACAGGATCTTCTCTTTCCCAGAGGCTAGTGAAGATTAGAAGGCGAAAAACGCACTCGTGATGAAATGTTCTTTGAGCTCATGCTGACCTCCCACACTGACAGATCACAGATGAATGCATGGAGGCAGACAATGTCAGAGTGCAGGAAAGCACAAAATGACTGGGAAGAGAGGTGGTGGGCTGAAGAAAGTAAATGGCGGGCTGAAGAGAGTAAGTGGCAGGCTGAAGAGAGGGCTGAAGCTGAAAGGTGGTGGCAGCATGATGAGAGGAGGCAGGATTCAATGCTGAGGCTGCTGGAGGTTCAAACCAATATGCTCCAGCATATGGTTGAGCTGCAGGAAAGGCAGCAGGAGCACAGACCACCCCTACAGCCCCTGTGTAACCAACCGCCCTCCTCCCCAAGTTCCATAGCCTCCTCACTCAGACGCCCAAGAACGCGGTGGGGGGGCCTCCGGCCACCCGGCCACTCCACCCCAGAGGATTGCCCAAGCAACAGAAGGCTGGCATTCAATAAGTTTCAAAGTTTTAAACTTTTAAAGTGCTGTGTGGCCTTGTCCTTCCCTCCTCCACCATCCCTCCGGGTGCTTCTCTCCTCCACCACGCCTCCTGGGCTACCTTGGTAGTTATCCCCCTATTTGTGTGATGAATGAATAAAGAATGCATGAATGGGAAGCAACAATGACTTTATTGCCTCTGCAAGCGGTGATCAAAGGGAGGAGAGGAGGGTGGTTAGCTTACGGGGAAGTAGAGTGAACCAAGGGGTGGGGGGTTTCATCAAGGATAAACAAACAGAACTTTCACACTGTAGCCTGTCCAGTCATGAAACTGGTTTTCAAAGCTTCTCTGATGCGCATCGCGCCCTCCTGTGCTCTTATAACTGACCTGGTGTCTGGCTGTGCGAAACCAGCAGCCAGACGATTTGCCTCAACCTCCCACCCCACCATAAACATCTCCTCCTTACTCTCACATATATTGTGGAGTGCAGAGCAAGCAGTAATAACAGTTGGAATATTGGTTTCACTGAGGTCTAACCGAGTCAGTAAACTGCGCCAGCGCGCCTTTAAACGTCCAAATGCACGTTCTACCACCATTCTGCATTTGCTCAGCCTGTAGTTGAACAGCTCCTGACTACTGTCCAGGCTGCCTGTGTATGGCTTCATGAGCCATGGCATGAAGGGGTAGGCTGCGTCCCCAAGGAGAACTATAGGCATTTCAACATCCCCAACGGTTATTTTCTGGTCTGGGAATATAGTCCCTTCCTGCAGCTTTTGAAACAGACCAGAGTTCCTGAAGATGCGAGCGTCATGTACCTTTCCTGGCCATCCCACGCCGATGTTGGTGAAACGTCCCTTGTGATCCACTAGTGCTTGCAGCACTATTGAAAAGTACCCCTTGCGGTTTATGTACTCGGCGGCTTGGTGCTCCGATGCCAAGATAGGGATATGGGTTCTGTCTATGGCCCCACCACAGTTAGGGAATCTCATTGCAGCAAAGCCATCCACTATGACCTGCACATTTCCCAGGGTCACTACCCTTGATATCAGCAGATCTTTGATTGCGTGAGCTACTTGCATCACAGCAGCCCCCACAGTAGATTTGCCCACTCCAAATTGATTCCCGACTGACCGGTAGCTGTCTGGCATTGCAAGCTTCCACAGGGCTATTGCCACTCGCTTCTCAACTGTGAGGGCTGCTCTCATCTTGGTATTCTTGCGCCTCTGGGCAGGGGAAAGCAAGTCACAAAGTTCCATGAAAGTGCCCTTATGTATGCGAACGTTTTGCAACCACTGGGAATCGTCCCGGACCTGCAACACTATATGGTCCCTCCAGTCTGTGCTTGTTTCCCGGGCCCAGAATCGGCGTTCCACTGCATGAATCTGCCCCATTAGCACCATGATGCCCACATTGCCAGGGCCCCTGCTTTGAGAGAAGTTTGTGTCCATGTCCTCATCACTCACGTCACCGCGCTGATGTTGCCTACTCACCCGGTATCATTTTGCCAGGTTCTGGTGCTGCATATACTGCTGGATAATGCGTGTGGTGTTTAATGTGCTCCTAATTGCCAAAGTGATCTGAGCGGGGCTCCATGCTTGCCGTGGTATGGCGTCTGCCCAGAAAAAAGGCACGGAACGATTGTCTGCCGTTGCCCTGACGGAGGGAGGGTTGGCTTACAGGGAATTAAAATCAACAAAGGGGGTGGCTTTGCGAGAAACTGAATGGCCCCCTCAAGGATAGAACTCAAAACTGGGTTTAGCAGGCCGTTGATTTCACAGAGGCAGGGAGGGAGGAGAAAATAAATACAAAACAAATCTGGTCTATTTCTTGTTTTGAGCCACTTCATCTATCTTTATACATCTTGCTGGCAGCAGACTGTGCAGTACAACCGCTAGCCATCATCATCTCCTGGGTGCTCGGCAGAAGACAGTGCAGTATGACGACTAGCCATCATCTTCTGCTGGCTGGAGGTTAAAAGGACTGAATCGCCATGAGACGAAACAAGGGAAATGACCTGGCTGAGTCACTCCCATGTTTGCCCAGGTGCCCGATTGAAAGAGTGCCCAGGACTACGTCGATACGGCTACCACTGCACTGTCTGCTGCCAAAGGCAATTTGCTGCTGTGTAGCAATGCAGTACCACGTCTGCCAGCACCCAGGAGACATACGTTGATGGTTAGCTGAGTGGGCTCCATTCTTGCTGTCTTATGGCGTCTGCACAGGTAACTCAAGAAAAAAGGCGCAAAATGATTGTCTGCCCTTGCTTTCACGGAGGGAGGGAGGGAACCGGGGCCTGACGATATGTACCCAGAACCACCCGCGACAATGTTTTAGCCCCATCAGGCACTGGGATTTCTACCCAGAATTCAAATGGGTGGCGGAGACTGCGGGAACCCACAGTGCAACGCTCCGGAAGTCGACGGTGGTACTGTGGACACACTCCGCCGACTACGTGCACTTAGAGCATTTGTGTGGGGACACACACAATCAACTGTATAAAACCGCTTTCTACAAAACCGACTTCTATAAATTCGACCTAATTTCGTAGTGTCAGGCAAAGGAAAAGGTTTTGCCCAGGTCACAGATCTGTCATTTGGCCAGAAGAGGTCACTAGAGCTGCAGAAATCCCCTGGTTTCTGGTGTTTCTGGGGGATAGTTTGCCAGGCCCTGCTCCCCTCTCAGCTGGGGTGTTGGAACAATATTTATAGTGGCGGTGCTGAGAGCCATTGAACCAAACTGTAAACCCTGCATATAACGGACACCCGAGAGCCTGCCCAACCCCCTAGTTCCAGCACCTAAGCCTCTCAGTCCACAGAACAGCACAGAGTTCAGTGGCTTTCGGTTGACGCTGAACACAGCTGAGGGCTCTGCCAAGCCCGCGATTCCCGTCCTGGGGGAGGGAGACTCGAACCAGAGGTATGTGATAATATTACAGTGGAGTTACAGTTACCCAGCCTCATTCCAGCTGGTTGCCACAAGCAGACGGACAGACAGACAGAGGGGAAAGAGAAACAGAAAAGGAAAGAGAAGAAATAAGGAACAGGAGCTAGAAACTCCATCTGGAGCAGCTTGAGCTTCTGTGTGCACCGTACCGATCTTCCTTCGCCTCTGCTTGGCCATCGCCCTGGACAGCAGCCAGAAGGGGGGCGGGGCGGGGGCACCGGTTGGCAGAGTCCTGGTCACTCTTGAGTCCATTCTTCCATCATGAAGGAGGCCAGGAAGTGACTGATCCCGCGACTCCTCTCTGAGCTCTCTCTGGTTGGGGCTGGCTTTGTGACCCTCTGTGGCCTGGTCCCAGTTTGAATTTGGCTTTTACTCATTTAGGGGCAAATTCTTCCCCCAGTACCCCAGACAGGTGCAGAAACTGGTCAGGCAGCAGAGTCTGAAAGGTCCTGCCATGTGGAGGTGGCAGGAGACAGGGACGCTGCCCAGATGCATTCCCCGTTCCCCCATGGGCCCTGCCTGGGCTCCTCCAAGCCAACATGCAGGGGGAGTTTGAGGTAGGGGCTGAAGCCGTTGGTTCCGTGGCTATGGAGATCCACATTCAATTGCTCCAGGCAGGGGAGGTGCAATAGCTAGACAGGGGATTATGGAGCAGTTCTGCCCTTCTGTGGCAGGTGGGGGTGGGGAAGGGTCCATGCCCTCCCTGCACGTGGGCTGTTTGCTCAGGTTGTGCCCAGTAACTAGGGGTTTTCCATAACAGGAGCGAGGGAGCAACTGGGCTGCAGGGGCCTGTTCATGCCAGAGACACTCCTTGTAATGCACTTGCGGAAAGGGACAGGCACGAGCCGCCTTTCCTGGATGCTGAGCGATGTGTGTTCTACACCCCCAACCGATTCTCCCCCCTCTCTATTTTCCGTTGTCCTCCAACCCACCCCCTGCCCATTGTGGTGCCATGTACATGTGCCCAGGGAGCCCCAGAGCTCTTTATCCTCTGCCCCGCTGAGAAGGGGAGTGGGAGAGGCACATGCAGACCCCGTGAAGGCCAAAGTACAGGAAGGAATCCTCACAACACCAGAACTTGCACCCATGTGTGATTAAACAAACATGAACGCACTGATTCACTGGGAAAACTTCCATCCCTTCCAGCCATCTTTGCAGTGTCTTTGTGGCCATAGGGCAGGTACTGTAAAAATTAAAAGCAGAAAGTACTTTACACTGAAGGAGCCTACACTGCCTGAAATGGATACCAAACACCTGCACTTCCTTAGTGAATAACTAAATATCAGTCTGAAATGTTTTAAAGAGCAATGCAAACATCTTCTATTGCTGAGAAGACAAACGGGGCTGGTAGCCCTGGATTGCGCTGCAGAGAGCCGTAGCCGTCACCGTCAGACTTCTTATTACATCACTGAGCTGTAGCACACAATGGCTTACTGTGCTAATGGGCGTTCTGGAGACCTGGATTCAAATCCTGGTTGCATTAGGACTTTCAATGGTACAACGAGCAGCACTACCATAATCAGTTACTTCTTGTACGTGGCTGGACAAATATTAGGAATTCAGGGGTCTTTTTCCTTCCCTTCCTTAGATTTCTCCTCTTCTTCATTCTTCATGCTGCCTTGTTCCTCTGCTGACTCTTGATCCTCAACTTCTTTTGAATTTTTTTTCTTCTTCTCTAGAACATGCTCTCCAACCACTGAGCAGGGAGCGGATTTGCATGAAGGGGCCGTTCTCCAGCTCTGGGTGTTTAAGAGAGAATCGGAGGGTTGCAGCCACAGACCCATTTGCCTCAGGAAGCCAAGCTCATCTGGATTCCCACCATGGCCTGGGCCCCTCTGCTCCTCACGCTGCTCACTTACTGCGTTGGTAAGGGTGGAGGGTGGGGTTTCTCTGAATGGATCCCAAGACCAGGGGCTGATCACTAACTGGACTCTGGGTTGAAATGCCTGGGACTCGCTCTCTGATTTGGGAAGAACATTTCTCAGACAAGAGAGGCAGGTTGTGATTGGTTGGTTTCTGTTGCTCTCTCCAGGTTGGAGTTCCCAGAGTGCGCTGACTCAGACAAGCTCCACCATGGCAGTGAAACCGGGGGAGACGGCCGAGCTGCACTGCACGCTGCAAGGAGTGGATTTCATTAGTAAATACTACCCATCCTGGTATCAGCAGAGATCGGGGAAGGCCCCTCGGTTACTGATCTATGACTCTAGGAGCAGAGCCTCCGGGATCCCCAAGCGTTTCTCTGGTGAGACATATGGTAACAGGGCATCGTTAACCATCACTGGAGCCCAGGCCGAGGATGAGGCTGATTATTACTGTGCTGTGCAGACTGGGAGTGCTCCTCACAGTGACACAGTCAGATGGGGAACTGAGATGAAAACTCCCCTGTTGAACGAAGCCTTCCTTTTCGCTGCATAGCAGCTGCAGGCCAGGGTTTACTGTGCATGTCTCACTCTGATCTGGGGGGATGACTTCCTGTAGAGCTAATGAGGCAGTGACAGCCGGAGGTATATGGGTTATGAGACAGCCTCCCCCATTTTCCCATCCCTGCACTGGCTTCCCTCATTTACCCCCCATTCCTTTTCAGTTCCAGTCCCCTATTCAGTCCTTTCTTAGTTCCTGCCCCCTTCTCTAGTCCCCCTTCAACTCCTTCTCAGATACCCGTAGAGACACCCCTTGTGAGTCACCTGCCCTTAGCAGCTGCTGTTGCCTCTCTGAGGCACCATGCACAATAATGGTCTCTGGTGGCCACAAGAGAACTGGCCACAGCCCAGCCAGACGTGTGAGATTCCGGTTGACGGGCGGGCGTGGCAGGGCTGCCAAAGGCTGACAGACAAGTAGAGGTGACACTTGGCAGCCCTGTCTTTCGCACTGGTGAGCAAATTCACAAAGGGCTTCCGTGGAGCTCTTCCTTATTTACACTACAATGAGATCAGAGCCTGGCCAATCCGCCCTAACACTACCCCAGCTAACGGGAGAGGGCTTCTTAGCTCTGCCTCACTCCTGAGAGACCTGCAAATGGTCATTGGAGAGAAAGACCCTGCATTGTTCTATGAACATTCAAACCTGTACTGGGCAACCCAACCCATCCCTTCAAGGATTTAACCCAGGAGTTGAACTGCGAATTTCATCAGCACTGCAGATTCGAACCAACCCTCAGAGCTAAGCGTCTGGAGCTCGTGGCCTGTGGAATGAAATTTGGTGTGACTGCAGGAGGACGCCGTCCCAGAGCAGATCCTGACTAGAGCCCAGCATCAAGAACACCCTGGATCAGCACCAGGGAACAGGGGTTTGCTCAAGCGTGCGTGACGCAGGCCACGGCCATGAGCGTGCACTGAGGACCTACGTGAGCACAGCGGAAGGAGGAGCTACAGACAGGGTAGCTGAGGATTAGGAGGGCTCAGTTTTATTAATGTGGCTGTACAGAGGGGTGACTCGTAACTCCAGCCCTCCGTGCCGGTAACAGTCGGTCGCTGCCCCTGACATAGCAGAAATGGGCTACCCTGTGGAGATGCACAGAGAAGCTGTGAGCTTGGCAGGAGCTCTGCTCTTGGGACCGGTGCCTAGAGCCTGTGGAGGTCACTGAAAAGACTCCCCTTGATTTCTGTGCGCGTTGGATGAGGTCTTTGGAGCAGAGGGTACCAGCAGCAGGAACAACAGTCTCAGTCTCAGTCTCACTCCGCCGACTACGTGCACTTAGAGCATTTGTGTGGGGACACACACGATCAACTGTATAAAACCGCTTTCTACAAAACTGACTTCTATAAATTCGACCTAATTTCGTAGTGTCAGGGTATGCCTACACTACGAAATTAGGTCGAATTTATAGAAGTCGGTTTTTTTGAAATCAGTTTTATATATTCGAGTGTGTGTGTCCCCACAGAAAATGCTCTAAGTGCATTAAGTGCATTAACTCGGCGGAGCGCTTCCACAGTACCGAGGCAAGCGTCGACTTCCGGAGCGTTGCACTGTGGGTAGCTATCCCACAGTTCCCGCAGTCTCCGCTGCCCATTGGAATTCTGGGTTGATAACCCAATGCCTGATGGGGCTAAAACATTGTCGCGGGTGGTTCTGGGTACATATCGTCAGGCCCCCGTTCCCACCCTCCCTCCCCCCGTGAAAGCAAGGGCAGACAATCATTTCGCGCCTTTTTTCCTGAGTTACCTGTGCAGACGCCATACCACGGCAAGCATGGAGCCCGCTCAGGTAACCGTCACCCTATGTCTCCTGGATGCTGGCAGACGCGGTACGGCATTGCTACACAGTAGCAGCAACCCCTTGCCTTGTGGCAGCAGACAGTACAGTACGACTGGTAGCCGTCATCGTCATGTCTGAGGTGCTCCTGGTCGCCTCTGTGAGGTCGATCAGGAGCGCCTGGGCAGACATGGGCGCCGGGACTAAATTTGGAGTGACTTGAGCAGGTCATTCTCTTTAGTCCTGCAGTCAGTCCTATTGAACCGTCTTATGGTGAGCGGGCAGGCGATACGGACTGCTAGCAGTCGTACTGTACCATCTTCTGCCGAGCAGCCATGAGATGTGGATGGCATGCAGTCCTTCTGCACCGTCTGCTGCCAGCCAAAGATGTAAAAGATAGATGGAGTGGATCAAAACAAGAAATAGACCAGATTTGCTTCCCCCCCTCCCCTGTCTAGGGGACTCATTCTTCTAGATCACACTGCAGTCACTTACAGAGAAGGTGCAGCGAGGTAAATCTAGCCATGTATCAATCAGAGGCCAGGCTAACCTCCTTGTTCCAATAACAACGATAACTTAGGTGCACCATTTCTTATTGGAACCCTCCGTGAAGTCCTGCCTGAAATACTCCTTGATGTAAAGCCACCCCCTTTGTTGATTTTAGCTCCCTGAAGCCAACCCTGTAAGCGCCCCTCCCAGCGTCAGAGCAATGGCAAACAATCGGGCATCTGAGAGTGCTGTCCAGAGCACTCACAATGGAGCACTCTGATGGGGCTAAAACATTGTCGCGGGTGGTTCTGGGTACGTGTCGTCAGGCCCCCGTTCCCTCCCTCCCTCCGTGAAAGCAAGGGCAGACAATCGTTTCGCGCCTTTTTTCATGAGTTACCTGTGCAGACACCATACCACGGCAAGCATGTAGCCAGCTCAGGTAACCGTCACCCTATGTCTCCTGGGTGCTGGCAGACGCGGTACGGCTTTGCTGCACAGTAGCAGCAACCCATTGCCTTCTGGCAGCAGACGGTGCAATACGACTGGTAGTCGTCCTCGTCGTGTCCGAGGTGCTCCTGGCCACGTCGGCTGGGAGCGCCTGGGCAGACATGGGCGCAGGGACTAAATTTGGAGTGACTTGACCAGGTCATTCTCTTTAGTCCTGCAGTCCTATTGAACCGTCTTATGGTGAGCGGGCAGGCGATACGGACTGCTAGCAGTCGTACTGTACCATCTTCTGCCAGGCAGGCAAGAGATGAGGATTCCTAGCAGTCGTATTGTACCATCTTATGCCAGGCAGGCAAGAGATGAAGATGGCTAGCAGTCGTACTGTACCATCTTCTGCCAAGCAGCCATGAGATGTGGATGGCATGCAGTCCTTCTGCACCGTCTGCTGCCAGCCAAAGATGTAAAGGATAGATGGAGTGGGTCAGAACAAGAAAGAGACCAGATTTGTTTTGTACTCATTTTCCTCCTCCCCTGTCTAGATCACACTGCAGTCACTCACAGAGAAGGCGCAGCGAGGTAAATCTAGCCATGTATCAATCAGAGGCCAGGCTAACCTCCTTGTTCCAATAACAACGATAACTTTCGTGCACCATTTCTTATTGGAACCCTCCGTGCAGTCCTGCCTGAAATACTCCTTGATGTACAGGCACACCCTTTGTTGATTTTAGCTCCCTGAAGCCAACCCTGTAAGCCATGTCGTCAGTCGCCCCTCCCTCCGTCAGAGCAACGGCAGACAATCGTTCCGCACCTTTTTTCTGTACGGACGCCATACCAAGGCAAGCATGGAGGCCGCTGAGCTCATTTTGGCAATTAGGAGCACATCAACCACCACACGCATTATCCAGCAGTATATGCAGCACCAGAACATGGCAACGCGATACCGGGCGAGGAGGCGACGTCAGCGCGGTCCCGTGAGTGATCAGGACATGGACACAGATTTCTCTGAAAGCATGGGCCCTGACAATGCATACATCATGGTGCTAATGGGGCAGGTTCATGCTGTGGAACGCCGATTCTGGGCTCGGGAAACAAGCACAGACTGGTGGGACCGCATAGTGTTGCAGGTCTGGGACGATTCCCAGTGGCTGCGAAACTTTCGCATGCGTAAGGGCACTTTCATGGAACTTTGTGACTTGCTTTCCCCTGCCCTGAAGCGCATGAATACCAGGATGAGAGCAGCCCTCACAGTTGAGAAGCGAGTGGCGATAGCCCTGTGGAAGCTTGCAACGCCAGACAGCTACCGGTCAGTTGGGAATCAATTTGGAGTGGGCAAATCTACTGTGGGGGCTGCTGTTATGCAAGTAGCTCACGCAATCAAAGATCTGCTGATATCAAGGGTAGTGACCCTGGGAAATGTGCAGGTCATAGTGGATGGCTTTGCTGCAATGGGATTCCCTAACTGTGGTGGGGCTATAGACGGAACCCATATCCCTATCTTGGCACCGGAGCACCAAGCCGCCGAGTACATAAACCGCAAGGAGTACTTTTCGATAGTGCTGCAAGCTCTGGTGGATCACAAGGGACGTTTCACCAACATCAACGTGGGATGGCCGGGAAAGGTGCATGACGCTCGCATCTTCAGGAACTCTGGTCTGTTTCAAAAGCTGCAGGAAGGGACTTTATTCCCAGACCAGAAAATAACTGTTGGGGATGTTGAAATGCCTATATGTATCCTTGGGGACCCAGCCTACCCCTTAATGCCATGGCTCATGAAGCCGTACACAGGCAGCCTGGACAGTAGTCAGGAGCTGTTCAACTACAGGCTGAGCAAGTGCAGAATGGTGGTAGAATGTGCATTTGGACGTTTAAAGGCGCGCTGGCGCAGTTTACTGACTCGCTTAGACCTCAGCGAAACCAATATTCCCACTGTTATTACTGCTTGCTGTGTGCTCCACAATATCTGTGAGAGTAAGGGGGAGACGTTTATGGCGGGGTGGGAGGCTGAGGCAAATCGCCTAGCTGCTGGTTACGCGCAGCCAGACACCAGGGCGGTTAGAAGAGCACAGGAGGGCGCGGTACGCATCAGAGAAGCTTTGAAAACCAGTTTCATGACTGGCCAGGCTACGCTGTGAAAGTTCTGTTTGTTTCTCCTTGATGAAACCCCCCGCCCCTTGGTTCACTCTACTTCCCTGTAAGCTAACCACCCTCCCCTCCTCCCTTTAATCACCGCTTGCAGAGGCAATAAAGTCATTGCTGCTTCACAGTCATGCATTCGTTATTCATTCATCACACAAATAGGGAGATGACTACCAAGGTATCCCAGGAGGGGTGGTGGAGGAGGGAAGGAAAATGCCACACAGCACTTTAAGCACAGCACTTTAAAAGTTTACAACTTTAAAATTTATTGAATGACAGCCTTCTTTTTTTTGGGCAATCCTCTGTGGTGGAGTGGCTGGTTGGCCGGAGGCCCCCCCACCGCGTTCTTGGGCGTCTGGGTGTGGAGGCTATGGAACTTGGGGAGGAGGGCGGTTGGTTACAGAGGGGCAGCAGTGGCAGTCTGTGCTCCAGCTGCCTTTGCTGCAGCTCAACCATACACTGGAGCATTCTGGTTTGGTCCTGCAGCAGCCTCAGCATTGAATCCTGCCTCCTCTCATCACGCTGCCGCCACATTTGAGCTTCAGCCCTGTCTTCAGCCCGCCACTTACTCTCTTTAGCCCTCCACCTCTCCTCCCGGTCATTTTGTGCTTTCCTGCACTCTGACATTATTTGCCTCCACGCATTCGTCTGTGCTCTGTCAGTGTGGGAGGACAGCATGAGCTCGGAGAACATTTCATCGCGAGAGCGTTTTTTTTTCTTTCTAAGCTTCACTAGCCTCTGGAAAGGAGAAGATCCTGTGATCCTTGAAACACATGCAGCTGGTGGAGAAAAAAAAAGGGACAGCGGTATTTAAAAAGACACATTTTATAAAACAGTCGCTACACTCTTTCAGGGTAAACCTTGCTGTTAACATTACATACATAGCACATGTGCTTTCGTTACAAGGTCGTATTTTGCTTCCTCCCACCGCGTGACTACCCCCTCAACCTTCCCCCCTCCCTGTGGCTAACAGCGGGGAACATTTCTGTTCAGCCACAGGCAAACAGCACAGCAGGAACGGGCACCTCTGAGTGTCCCTGAAGAAAAGCACTCTATTTCAACCAGGTGACCATGAATTATATCTCACTCTCCTGAGGATAACACAGAGAGATAAAGAACGGATTTTGGTTGAATGCCAGCAAACATACACTGCAATGCTTTGTTCTACAGTGATTCCCGAGTACGTGTTACTGGCCTGGAGTGGTAAAGTGTCCTACCATGAAGGACGAAATAAGGCTGCCCTCCCCAGAAACCTTTTGCAAAGGCTTTAGGACTACATCTAGGAGAACCGCAAATGCCAGGGCAAAGTAATCCTTTCACATGCTTGCTTTTAAACCATGTATAGCATTTTAAAAGGTACACTCACCAGAGGTCCCTTCTCCGCCTGCTGGGTCCAGGAGGCAGCCTTGGGTGGGTTCGGGGGGTACTGGCTCCAGGTCTAGGGTGAGAAACAGTTCCTGGCTGTCGGGAAAACCGGTTTCTCCGCTTGCTTGCTGTGAGCTATCTACAACCTCCTCATCATCATCATCTTCTTCGTCCCCAAAACCTGCTTCCGTATTGCCTCCATCTCCATTGAAGGAGTCAAACAACACGGCTGCGGTAGTGGTGGCTGAACCCCCTAAAATGGCATGCAGCTCATCATAGAAGCGGCATGTTTGGGGCTCTGACCCAGAGCGGCTGTTCGCCTCTCTGGTTTTCTGGTAGGCTTGCCTCAGCTCCTTCAGTTTCACGCGGCACTGCTTCGGGTCCCTGTTATGGCCTCTGTCCTTCATGCCCTGGGAGATTTTCACAAAGGTTTTGGCATTTCGAAAACTGGAACGGAGTTCTGATAGCACGGATTCCTCTCCCCAAACAGCGATCAGATCCTGTACCTCCCGTTCGGTCCATGCTGGAGCTCTTTTGTGATTCTGGGACTCCATCATGGTCACCTGTGCTGATGAGCTCTGCATGGTCACCTGCAGCTTGCCACGCTGGCCAAACAGGAAATGAGATTCAAAAGTTTGCGGTTCTTTTCCTGTCTACCTGGCCAGTGCATCTGAGTTGAGAGTGCTGTCCAGAGCGGTCAGAATGGAGCACTCTGGGATAGCTCCCGGAGGCCAATACCATCGAATTGTGTCCACAGTACCCCAAATTCGAGCCGGGAACGTCGATTTAAGCGCTAATCCACTTGTCAGGGGTGGAGTAAGGAAATCGATTTTAAGAGCCCTTTAAGTCGAAATAAAGGGCTTCACTGTGTGGACGGGTGCAGGTTTAAATCGATTTAACGTTGCTAAATTCGACCTAAAGTCCTAGTGTAGACCAGGGCTCAGGCAAAGGAAAAGGTTTTGCCCAGGCCACAGATCTGTCGTTTGGCCAGAAGAGGTCACTAGAGCTGCAGAAATCCCCTGGTTTCTGGTGTTTCTGGGGGATAGTTTGCCAGGCCCTGCTCCCCTCTCAGCTGGGGTGTTGGAACAATATTTATAGTGGCGGTGCTGAGAGCCATTGAACCAAACTGTAAACCCTGCATATAACGGACACCCGAGAGCCTGCCCAACCCCCTAGTTCCAGCACCTAAGCCTCTCAGTCCACAGAACAGCACAGAGTTCAGTGGCTTTCGGTTGACTCTGAACACAGCTGACGGCTCTGCCAAGCCCGCGATTCCCGTCCTGGGGGAGGGAGACTCGAACCAGAGGCATGTGATAATATTACAGTGGAGTTACAGTTACCCAGCCTCATTCCAGCTGGTTGCCACAAGCAGACGGACAGACAGACAGAGGGGAAAGAGAAACAGAAAAGGAAAGAGAAGAAATAAGGAACAGGAGCTAGAAACTCCATTTGGGGCAGCTTGAGCTTCTGTGTGCACCGTACCGATCTTCCTTCACCTCTGCTTGGCCATCGCCCTGGACAGCAGCCAGAAGGGGGGGTGGGACGGGGGCACCGGTTGGCAGAGTCCTGGTCACTCTTGAGTCCATTCTTCCATCATGAAGGAGGCCAGGAAGTGACTGATCCCGCGACTCCTCTCTGAGCTCTCTCTGGTTGGGGCTGGCTTTGTGACCCTCTGTGGCCTGGTCCCAGTTTGAATTTGGCTTTTACTCATTTAGGGGCAAATTCTTCCCCCAGTACCCCAGACAGGTGCAGAAACTGGTCAGGCAGCAGAGTCTGAAAGGTCCTGCCATGTGGAGGTGGCAGGAGACAGAGACTCTGCCTAGATGCATTCCCCATTTCCCCATGGGCCCTGCCTGTGCTCCTCCATGCCAACATGTAGGGGGAGTTTGAGGTAGGGGCTGAAGCCGTTGGTTCCGTGGCTATGGAGATCCACATTCAATTGCCCCAGGCAGGGGAGGTGCAATAGCTAGACAGGGGATTATGGAGCAGTTCTGCCCTTCTGTGGCAGGTGGGGGTGGGGAAGGGTCCATGCCCTCCCTGCACGTGGGCTGTTTGCTCAGGTTGTGCCCAGCAACTAGGGGTTTTCCATAGCAGGAGCGAGGGAGCGACTGGGCTGCAGGGGCCTGTTCATGCCAGAGACACTCCTTGTAATGCACTTGCGGAAGGGGTCAGGCAGGAGCCGCCTGTCCTGGCTGCTGAGCGATGTGTGTTCTACACCCCCAACCGATTCTCCCCCCTCTCTATTTTCCGTTGTCCTCCAACCCACCCCCTGCCCATTGTAGTGCCATGTACATGTGCCCAGGGAGCCCCAGAGCTCTTTGTCCTCTGCCCCTCTGAAAAGGGGAGTGGGAGAGGCACATGCAGACCCCGTGAAGGCCAAATTACAGGAAGGAATCCTCAGCAACACCAGGACTCGCACCCATGTCTGATTAAACAAACATGAACGCACTGATTCACTGGGAAAACTTCCATCCCTTCCAGCCATCTTTGCAGTGTCTTTGTGGCCATAGGGTAGGTGCTATAAAAATTAAAAGCAGAAAGTACTTTACACTGAAGGAACCTACACTGCCTGAAATGGATACCAAACACCTGCACTTCCTTAGTGAATAACTAAATATCAGTCTGAAAGGTTTTAAAGAGCAATGCAAACGTCTTCTATTGCTGAGAAGACAAACGGGGCTGGTAGCTCTCCATTGTGCTGCGTAGAACCGTAGCTGTCAGACTTTTTATTACATCACTGGGCTGTAGCACACAATGGCTTACTGTGCTAATGGGCGTTCTGAAGACCTGGATTCAAATCCTGGTTGCATTAGGACTTTCAATAGTACAACGAGCAGCACTACCATAATCAGTTACTTCTTGTACGTGGCTGGACAAATATTAGGAATTCAGGGGTCTTTTTCCTTCTCTTCCTTAGATTTCTCCTCTTCTTCATTCTTCATGCTGCCTTGTTCTTCTGCTGACCCTTGACCCTCAACTTCTTTTGAATTTTTTTTCTTCTTCTCTAGAACATGCTCTCCAGCCAATGAGCAGGGAGTAGATTTGCATGAAGGGGCCGTTCTCCAGCTCTGGGTGTTTAAGAGAGAATCGGAGGGTTGCAGCCACAGACCCATTTGCCTCAGGAAGCCAAGCTCATCTGGATTCCCATCATGGCCTGGGCCCCTCTGCTCCTCACGCTGCTCACTTACTGCGTTGGTAAGGGTGGAGGGTGGGGTTTCTCTGAATGGATCCCAAGACCAGGGGCTGATCACTAACTGGACTCTGGGTTGAAATGCCTGGGACTCGCTCTCTGATTTGGGAAGAACATTTCTCAGACAAGAGAGGCAGGTTGTGATTGGTTGGTTTCTGTTGCTCTCTCCAGGTTGGAGTTCCCAGAGTGCGCTGACTCAGACAAGCTCCACTATGGCAGTGAAACCAGGGGAGACGGCCGAGCTGCACTGCACGCTGCAAGGAGTGGATTTCATTAGTAAAAACCACCCATCCTGGTATCAGCAGAGACCGGGGAAGGCCCCTCGGTTACTGATCTATGACTCTAGGAGCAGAGCCTTCGGGATTCCCGAGCGTTTCTCTGGTGAGACATATGGTAACAGGGCGTCGTTAACCATCACTGGAGCCCAGGCCGAGGATGAGGCTGATTATTACTGTGCTGTGTGGACTGAGGGTGCTCCTCACAGTGACACAGTCAGATGGGGAACTGAGATGAAAACTCCTCTGTTGAACGAAGCCTTCCTTTTCGCTGCATAGCAGCTGCAGGCCAGGGTTTACTGTGCATGTCTCACTCTGATCTGGGGGGATGACTTCCTGTAGCGCTAACGAGGCAGTGACAGCCGGAGGTATATGGGTTATGAGACAGCCTCCCCCATTTTCCCATCCCTGCACTGGCTTCCCTCATCTACCCCCATTCCTTTTCAGTTCCAGTCCCCTATTCCGTCCCTTCTCAGTTCCTGCCCCCTTCTCTAGTCCCCCTTCAACTCCTTCTCAGATACCCGTAGAGACACCCTTTGTGAGTCATCTGCCCTCAGCAGCTGCCGTTGCCTCTCTGAGGTGCCATGCGCAATAATGGTCTCTGGTGGCCACGAGAGAACTCCTGGCCACAGCCCAGCCAGACGTGTGAGATTCCGGTCGACGGGCGGGCGTGGCAGGGCTGCCAAAGGCTGACAGACAAGTAGAGGTGACACTTGGCAGCCCTGTCTTTCGCACTGGTGAGCAAATTCACAAAGGGCTTCCGTGGAGCTCTTCCTGATTTACACTGCAATGAGATCAGAGCCTGGCCAATCCACCCTAACACTACCCCAGCTAACGGGAGAGGGCTTCTTAGCTCTGCCTCACTCCTGAGAGACCTGCAAATGGTCATTGGAGAGAAAGACCCTGCATTGTTCTATGAACATTCAAACCTGTACTGGGCAACCCAACCCAACCCATCCCTTGAAGGATTTAACTCAGGAGTTGAACTGTGAATTTCATCAGCACTGCAGATTCGAACCAACCCTCAGAGCTAAGCGTCTGGAGCTCGTGGCCTGTGGAATGAAATTTGGTGTGACTGCAGCAGGACGCCGTCCCAGAGCAGATCCCGACTAGAGCCCAGCATTGAGAACACCCTGGATCAGCACCAGGGAACAGGGGTTTGCTCAAGCGTGCGTGACGCAGGCCACGGCCATGAGCGTGCACTGAGGACCTACGTGAGCACAGCGGAAGGAGGAGCTACAGACAGGGTAGCTGAGGATTAGGAGGGCTCAGTTTTATTAATGTGGCTGTACAGAGGGGTGACTCGTAACTCCAGCCCTCCGTGCCGGTAACAGTCGGTCGCTCCCCCTGACGTAGCAGAAATGGGCTACTCTGTGGAGATGCACAGAGAAGCTGTGAGCTTGGCAGGAGCTCTGCTCTTGGGACCGGCGCCTAGAGCCTGTGGAGGTCACTGAAAAGACTCCCCTTGATTTCCGTGCGCGTTGGATGAGGTCTTTGGAGCAGAGGGTACCAGCAGCAGGAACAACAGTCTCAGCAGGGAAAGACACCAGTCATCAGAGTTATAAGGTTCTTGGGTCCCAAGGCCCCCCTCCATCCCCCACCGTCCATGCTTAAATCGTGACATGGACCATGAGCGATCCCTCCCGAGATGGCTCCTTCCCTGAGCTGCTCAGAGCTGTGCCCAGGGTGCGATTGGAACAGAGAGCGCAGGGCATCAGTCCCCTCCGCTGTGCAGACGCAGGGCCTGGCAGCACCCTGCTCTCCGAACATGCCCCCGGCCCACCTTAAGAGTCTCCAGCTCTTAATATCTCATTTCAACCTCCCCTGCTGCAGATTAAGCCATTCACTCCTTGTCCTACCGTGAATGGACACGGAGAACAATTAATCACCATCCTCTTTATAACACCCCTTAACATATTTGAAGGCTGTTATCAGGGTTCCCACCATAGTCATCTTTTCTTGTTCCCATTTTATTTACCTTGCCTCATCGGTATGTTTCTCCAGCTTTTAACATTTGTGTTGCTCTTCTCCGGTTTGTTTGCATCTTTCTTAAAGTGAGGTGCCCAACACCGGATACAAGTGCCAAATGGAGCCGAACAATTCTCTCCTGTGTCTTCAATACAACACTCCTGTTAATTCACCCCAGAACGATATTTGCCTTTTTCATAATTGCATCATGTTGGCACATATTCAATTGGTGATGGACTATAACCACCAGGTCCTTGTGAGCAGTATTCCTGCCGAGCCAGTTATTTCCCAGAGACAGTGGGCACAGCAGACCTGTGAAGAGAAAGAGGGGTCAACTGTGATGGAGAATCCCCTGGGATAAATGTGTCTGTGACTGGCTACGTGCAGGGCTAGAGGAGAGGAATCCACATGGGCCGTCTGCAGATATTTTCATTTGTTGCATCTGCTGAATGAAAGTCTTTCCACTCTCAGAACTGAGGCAGCCAAGTCCTGAAGCTCTGGGAGAATAGTTGGAAGTCATGGCTACAGGAATGGCCGGATTCAGCTTTTCCTCCAGCCAATGACGGGAAATTTAATAAACTCCTTTTCCTTAGAACTGTAGGATGAGTTATTCCAGCAGCAGCCCCTCTCTCCTCCTCACAGAGGCTTCCATGCACTCTAGGGCTGCCAGCTAAGAAGCTTAAAACAGCTCCATCCATTACTCACTGTTTCTCTCTTGCGTAACAAGCCTCTGAGGGACACCCCAGAAGAAGGCTATTTTGATTGTGTGAACCATGTGTTAACAGAGAGCTGGTCTCAGTGATACGTGCTGCCCATTCACAATTATACAGACCGTGGTGACTTTCCTTGGCAATCACATAAGATCCCTCTGGCAACGCCACTGCATGGTGTTTACATGGGTGCCAGCAATGGGAAAGGATGGCACGTATTGTTAGTCTCTTTTAATACAGTTTAGCCGCTGGACGATAGGGGAGGAACCAGCACCTGTGACCAGCCAGTTCTCTGCAGGACATGAGCAAGTGCTCCACAGAGCACAGGGTAGGACTCTGACTTAGAACCGCACAATCCCACATTCATTAGTGGGGAAGCCATGATCCGACAGCAGGGGAAACATGATGGAACAATGGGCTAGACAGGAATCAGTATTACCGAGTAGCTAGTGTTCCTAGAGCACTGTACAGCTTCAGAGCACTTTGCAAACAGTGACTGATGAATTCTCACCACACCCCTAGGACACGGGTGGGTTTTATTGCCCTTATTCCGCAACAGGAAGAAAAAAGGCAGAGGGGCTAAGTGACTTATCCAGTGTCCTAGAATGAGCCAATGCCAGAGACGGAAATAGAACTTGGGGCCTGTTCATTCACTCAGTGTTGCGAATCCCTGTGGCTTCCACCAGCCCTGCACTGAGGGGTCAGTACGGCTGTGACCGTGGCAATTTCCAGCAATATCCTGGACAAAACTTGTTGAATCAAGTTTAAGTATTTTAACAGCCCATTGTATTAAAAATACAAATGTCTATGGACCATTGCGGGATGGTTTGGAACTTGGTTCAAAGAAAACAGGCTTAAAGCATTATCTGGGAAGTACTGTGACCTTCACACGACCAAGCTGGACAATGTAGCAGGCAGGACTAATTTTCTGGGACGAGACATGTCTGCTGATCACCTGTTCTGTTAGGACATTTCAGAGACCCAAAGTGGGTTCTTCGGGGACCAGCTGACAAAGAAAGGACTCGTAAATAAATAGCCTGACTTTAAGTGGACTCAGGACCTTTGTTCTGATCTAGGAAGTGGACAGGAATTCCAGTCCAGGGAGGGCCCCGGTCCTTAAGGAAGGGTCGGAAGGAGTGGCACGGCCCAGAGCTCTCGTGGAGGTTGGGCTGGCAGGGAGCTCCTGTAAGCTGACTAGCAGGCGTGTAGGTTCTTTTATTGTTTTTCATGTTTTCTCTGGCATGCTTTTTCCTTATTAACTAGGTTTGCTTAGGAAGAACCGTGTGGTAAATTAGAAGTATGGGCAATTGCAATGTAATTAGTCTCTGAGGAGAAAGCAAGCAGGCCTGGAGAGGCAGACTGTCTTTTGCTGGGAATAGCACAGTGAAGGCAGGGAACTGTTCAGCCTGGAAATATCTTGATCAGGACGGGGAGAGAGGTGGGGAGTGTGAGGAGTGTGAGGTGAGGAGAGAGAGTGTCTCCACTCAAGATAGTTGATGACTAGGGAGCCAAAAGCCTGAGGTTGGGTGACTAGGGCCTCTGGGTGCTCTTGTTTTACACATCATCATAATCCGACATATTGTCTTTCACCTCTGGGGAAGAGAGTTGAAATCCTGACCCAGGTCACCAGTGAAAATAAGTTTGGTGGTTCCACTGGTGTCCCTAGTTACGCCCAGTACAAATGACTGGAGATCTTGACGTGAGAGGCTCACGACAGGAAGAACAGAGCTGTTGCAGATATTCAGGTGGCTGGTGAAACTGGCCAAAGGCCTGTGGCTAGAATGACAGAGGCCTCAGGTCAGGATTGGCATGGAAGACACTGGTACAGACCATTCCCATGCTCGGTCCTATTGCATTTGGAGTGACCAGAGAGCACAGAGTTATCAGTGAGGCACAGAGCAGGGCTGCTCTGCCTCTCCCTTGGGTTGTCTCTGCCCCTTTTTGACAGAATTGAAAAGACAGAAGCCATTGAGCTAGCAGCAGATTTGCATGAAGGGGCTGTTCTCCAGCTCTGGCGCTTTAAGAGAGAATTGGAGGGTCCTAGCCAGGCACCCGTTTGCCTCAGCTTGCCAAGTTCATCTGGATCCCCCACCATGGCCTGGGCCCCTCTGCTCCTCACACTGCTCACTTACTGCATTGGTAAGGGGTTGGGGGGGTTGTCTGCTGGATGAAACAAACTAAGAATTTATTATCTATAGTGCTAAGAATCTGTGATGTGCTCCGTGCTAGGGGGAGTTCTGATCAGCTTGTTTCTCATGTTTCAGGTTTCAGTTCCCAGCAGCTCCAGTCGCTGAAGGCGTCTGAGTTAGTGTCTCCTGGAGGGACCGTGATGCTCTCCTGCAGCCTGAGTAGTGGAGCCCTCACTGATAATAATTACCCGAAGTGGGTTCAACAGAGACTGGGTAATGTTCCTCGGCTGATCATGCACAGCACGAGTACCAGGCCCTCGGGGATCCCAGCGGGTTTCACTGGCTCCAGATCAGGTAACACCATGTCCTTGACCGTCACGGGGGCCCTAGCGGAGGATGATGCTGATTATTACTGCTCTGTGTGGACTGGGAGTGCTCACCACAGTGACACTGTCAGATGGGGAAGTGATACAAAAACCTCCCTCCCCAGCCTGTGCCCTGCTGGGAGCTCTTAAACTTTGCACCGGGGGTCACAGGGGCAAAGCCAACGTTATGGGCACAGACTGGGTGCCAGTTTCTCTGCTAACAAACTTCCCCATAACACAGCAATACAGCCCGGGAGAACTGGGGCTGCCCTTTGGGGGCCTACAGACGTAGCGGGAGATTAGTTTGAAAGGCTCCAAATATATTCTGAATTGTCTAGTGGCGTCCATCCATGTAGCTCCACTGGCTGCTTGGGGGCTAGGGCGATTTACAGAGCTGGCAATCACAACCGCAATGCCTGTTGCTGTTATCAGTTGGTTCTCGCCCCCCTGTCCAAGTGCCTGCAAAACCCTCAGCCCTAAAATGAATCACCAAATAATGAAAATCCTAGTGATCTGCCCGTGTGACCCCCGAGATCCCATCCAGCCATTAAAAGATACAAGCACGAACCCCTTCTGCTCCCCATCCAGCCCCTCCTGTGACCTGGTGTGCCTGGGGCAGCCCTCACTGAAAATACCAAGGTGAGGGCAGGCTGTAAAAAGGGAGAGCAGATACTCCCAAAAGTGGTGGTTAACACTGAAGTTAGACTCACCAATCAGTCACAAACTGTATTCCTGATCCCCCACACACCCGTTATCAAGAAGCTGAAAAAGAAATCACACAGCCCGTTTTATTGCATTCCAGTTCTCTGGCTCCCAATCAACACCTAGGTCTAGTACAGTGAGAAGTTATTTAAAAACTCTGCTCACATATACAAAATGTTCTTCTGACCCTAAAGGGTTAGCCACGTTACCAGATCAATAGGAGTTTCGATCTTACCCAAAATACTATGCTGCCTGCCAATCCTTTAGTGTCTAAACTAAAGGTTTATTATAAAGAAAAAAGAACAAGAAGAGAATTGCTGAATGGTAAAGCAAACACATACATACAGAGACTTCAAAGTCCATCTATCAGATTCTTAGCAGTACAGGTGAGTTTTCTGGCTTGAAATTCCCTCTGGAACTCATCCACAGCTTGGATGGGTCAGTCAGTCCTTTGTTGAGAGCTTCGGTGTGTAGAAAAGTTACTCCAGAGGTAAGAAGCAAGAATGAAGACAAAATGGAGATGTGGCAGCTGCCTTTTCTATTCTTTTGCCATGTGGCTGGTACTTCCTATGTCCCCAAACACGAGCTTTACAGCACATGGCATGGCATGCCCCTACATGTCTTGCTGACTGATAAGGTGTATCCCCTGGCTGCTTTCAGTGGGTTCACGGTACAGCTGATGATACTTGATGGGCCATCGAACAGGCTAGGCAGTGCTGATGCCAATCTGTCTGGGGGCGTCACCCAGCAACAAAAGTTTGGAAATACAAATATACCCTACGTATCTAGAACTCACAAGACAAAGGTGATACAAACCTAAAAACCAGATTATCATACTTGGCAAATTATAACATTTTCGCAGATACCTTACACAGCATATCTGGTCAGATTTATTGCAATTTTATAATACTGGTATCAATACCATCACAGAGCATTCTACATATTCCATACAGCATCACAGCCCCTCCCAAGCAGACTGGGGGAAAGCCCACCACTGGGGCATTGCTGTGTTACTGGGAGACAATTACTGTCTCATTGTTTCCTTGTGCTCCCCCATCAGTCCGTCTGTGTGTCAGCCTGTCTGTCTGTCTCTCCACCTGGTGTCTCTCATCTTCTACGTAGACTGTGAGCTCTCTGGGGCAGGGACTGTCTTGTTGTTCTGGGTTTGTACAGTGCCTGGCACAATGTGGTCCTGGTCCATGGCAGAGCTCCCAGGTGCTACCCAAGGCAGGTCATAACCAATAATGTTAAGGGGGGAAGGGCCTCCCTCTTACAGCAGATTCCTAAGGAGCTCTGCTCCATGGCCACTGAGAGAGCCTGGGGAGCACAGCCGCTGTGCTCTGGGCTGAACCTGTAACGCCTCCCTGTGAGGTATCTCGGGCAAAGGCAAAGTATTTGCCCAGGTCCCAGATCTGTCACTTGGCCGGAAGAGGTCACTAGAGCTGCAGAAATCCCCTTGTGTCTGGTCGCTGTGGTGGTTAGTTCGCCACGGTCGGCTCCCCTCTCGCTGGATAGCAGGGTGGAGCATGCAGTGGCTCTGGGATGACTCTGGACACGGCTGGCTGACGTTCCTGCTAAGCCTCAGTTCCCCGGCTGGGGCAGGGAGGGTGAAAGCACAAGTGTGTGATAATGTTACAGTGGAATTAGAGTAACCCAGCCTCATCCCAGCTGACTGGCACAATTAGAACAAGCAGACGGACAGAGAGAAAAGGGAAAAGGAAAGAGAAGAAATAAGGATCAGGAACAACTAGTTGGAACTCCATTTCTGGGGGCAGCTTCAGCTTCTTCTGGGGGCAGCTTCAGCTTCTTCACTCTCTATCCCTTTCTCTCCTCCTCCGCTTTCCTGTCCCCCTAGACAACAGCCCTCAGGGGTGGGCACTGGCTGGCAGAGTTCTGGTCCCCCCTGAGGTCCTTTAGAGCATAAGAACGGCCATACGGGGTCAGACCTGTGGTCCATCAAGCCCAGTGTCCTGTGTTCTGACAGTGGTCAATGCCAGGTGCTTTAGAGGGAATCAACAGAACAGGTAATCATCAAGTGATCAAGGCTCCTTTGGGCCAGACAATGTCTAGCACAACCCGCGAACCCTGCAGGGAGATTTCCCTGTAACTGATTATTCACCCCAAGCCAGGTACTGTATGGAATGGCCCATTTGTACCACACTTTTATAGCCACATCAGTGTCAAATGCAAAAAGAAGTTATATGAAATGCTGGAGGACTCTGTGTCTCCTTGTGAGCACCAGGCTGACATGGCTTGACCACTGGGCTAAAACTAAACTAAAACCTCTCCAGCGCCTCATCAAGGATCTACAACCTATCCTGAAGGACGACCCATCACTCTCACAGACCTTGGGAGTCAGGCCAGTCATTGCTTACAGACAGCCCCGCAACCTGAAGCAAATACTCACCAGCAACCACACACCACACAGCAAAAACACTAACCCAGGAACCTATCCTTGCAACAAAGCCCGTTGCCAATTGTGTCCACATATCTATTCAGGGGATACCATCATAGGACCTAATCACATCAGCCATTCTCTCAGAGGCTCGTTCACCTGCACATCTACCAATGTGATATATGCCATCATGTGCCAGCAATGCCCCTCTGCCATGTACATTGGTCAAATTGGACAGTCTCTGCATAAAAGAATAAATGGACACAAATCAGATGTCAAAAATTATAACATTCAAAAACCAGTTGGAGAACACTTCAATCTCTCTGGTCACTCAATTACAGACCTAAAAGTGGCAATATTACAAAAAAAAACTTCAGAAACAGACTCCAATGAGAGACTGCTGAATTGGAATTAATTTGCAAACTGGACACCATTAAATTAGGCTTGAATAAAGACCGGGAGTGGATGTGTCATTACACAAAGTAAAACTATTTCCCCAGGTTTATTCCCCCCTGCCACTGTTCCTCACACGTTCTTGTCAACTGCTGGAAATGGCCCACCTTGATTATCACTACAAAAGGCTTTTTTCTCTCCTGCTGGTAATAGCTCACCTTACCTGATCACTCTTGTTACAGTGTATACGGTAACACTCATTGTTTCATGTTCTCTGTGTATATAAAATCCCCCTACTGTATTTTCCACTGCATGCATCCGATGAAGTGAGCTGTAGCTCACAAAAGCTTATGCTCAAATAAATTTGTTCATCTCTAAGGTGCCACAAGTCCTCCTTTTCTCTTTACACAAACCATGGTAGGTGTTCTGTGCCATCAAACGTAGACATGATATCTACCCTCCCTGTCCATGCTGCCCATCTAGGTATTATCTAGTGTATTTCAAATGAGGAGAAAGAGCAGTTTACAGAGTTGCAGAGATGCAAGCTGAGAGCATTATCTGCTTTATTTAGTAACTGAAGGTGGGCTGTGAATGCTGCTGCCCAGCTGTGCAGATGACCTCCCTGGGGACTGAGGTCCCGCAGTAGGTGCATCAATGGAAAGAGCAGACCCCTGTGACTCTTTGCTATTTCCATCTTCAGGGCTTTGTTGTTCCAGTGAATGTACATCAGCTCACTGAGGCTAGAGCCTCACAGTCCATGCTTCTGGTCCTGGAGATGGGAAAGTCCCAGGTTGCTGGTTTTCTTTTCACTGCTCAGGGAAGCTTGGATGTGGGATGGAAACTGCTTAAATCCTGCTCTGTCCAGCAGCAGGACATGTGAACAAGGGCCAGTCTGGGTTCATTTGATGACAAAGGCTTAATAGATTAAAAGGGTCTGGTCATCTCTCAGTATGCACAATGGCCACTGAAGGTAGTAGGAGTTCAGGTATGTCTAGGAGTTCAGGATTTTTCCATCTACAGAAAGGAATGGGAGGATATTATGGAGACTCTGCTTCATGACTTCTAGAAGAGATTTTCTGGGGGATTTTCTGGGAATAAATACAGAATAAACTTCAGTTTGCATCCATCTAATTCTCCAGAAAGTAGCAGAAAACCAATATTAAAAACTTAACTGACTCAGAGGAATTCAGGACTTGATGGAGAGATGGACCTGAACTAAAACCAGGGTGTGAACTTCCCTGAAGTCTGTAAATGGTGTAAAGATTTTATACCTTAGTTGTGTGTATCAGGCTTCATTTTGCAATGGTCAGTGGTGGGATGGGGAAGAGGAAAGCTCTCTGAAAAGTAAGAGCAGGCAGTGCTTAATTTGTGCCAGGGTTGAGCCCCATCACTTTTGGCTTGCAGTTCATAGCCCCCGGCTCTGGCCACTCTGGGCTTGCTGCATCAATTATGAATGTAAAAAAATTGCTTGATCTCCAGTACCTCATTGCTTGAGCCTTGGCATCTCGTTCATTATGAATTAAGCACTGAGAGCAGGGAAGTCAATAAACTAGTGTTTCCCCTTCATTGAGTTCAACTCACTTACAAGAATGATCCGTCCTTTACTGACTCAGGGGCAGGGAGGTGCAGACATCAGCAGCCAGTGAGCAGGGGGCAGATTTGCATGAAGGGGCGGTTCTCCAGCTCTGGGGGTTTAAGAGCGAACTGGAGGGTCCCAGCCAAAGACCCATTTGCCTCAGGAAGACGAGCTTCTCTGGATTCCTCACCATGGCCTGGGCCCCTCTGCTCCTCACGCTGCTCACTTACTGCACTGGTAGGTGGAGGGTTTTGCTAATAACAGTTGTCATCACCTTTAGCTCTTCTCTTTCTCTTATTCCAATAAATGGGGGAAATGGCTCATCTCACAACATTCTCTTTGCTACTGATTTTGTTTCAGGATCCTTGGCCCAGTTTGTGCTGACTCAGTCACCCTCAGCATCCGCGTCTCCTGGGCAAACGGTTACGATCTCCTGTGCCAGGAGCAGCGGCAGCATCAGCGATAGCTGGAATTCCTGGTACCAACAGAGCCCTGGCCGAGCTCCGGTACTGATTATATATCAGGATAGCAAGCGGCCCTCAGGGATTCCAAGTCGATTCTCCGGTGCCATTGACAGCTCTGCCAATGCTGCTACTCTAACCATCTCTGGGGTCCAAGCCGACGATGAGGCTGATTATTACTGTTCTGCAGGGAGTCACAGTGATTCAGACACATGAGGAACTGAGACAAAAACCGCCCTTCCTCTGACCCATGCTGTGCTCTGTGCAGGCTGGTGGTGCCGAGCTCCTGAGATCAGTCCACTTTCAGAAAGGGAAAACAGAACGGGAAACTCTGTTTTTGTTTCTTTTTGGAGAACGAACGTTGATTTGGTCCATGAACATCAACACCAGGAGATTCTAGATCTTGTGAAATATCCCGCTGGATGCTCAGTGCCTGAATCTGAGCAGGAGCCTGTGATCCGGACGGCAGCGGTGGCCTGGTTTTGTGTTTGCCAAAGGCCCTGGACAGAAACAGAAAAAACTGGACTCCGACTCCCCCACCCTTCCTGGCCCCGGCCTGTGGCAAGGGGAAGCACTTGCTGGCAGACCCCTTTCCATGGCATGGTTACAGTCACAGGCCCAGGTGCAGGGCTTTGGGGCTGACCAACCCCTGGGGGAAGGTGAAGCCAGCCCCACACCCCGCATCGCCATGGCAACGTCTCCCAAAGAAATCAGCCTCGAGCCCAGGCCGCTCTCCTGACGGCAAAGGGCAGCACCGCCAGGACTTCACTTTCCCCAACGCGCATGTGCAGACGCCCCACGCTCATAGGCTTGTTTCCGCCCTCCCCCGGGGCCGCGGTTTCACGTGTTTCACGCTCTGCCCTGTGATTGGCTGGGCGGGTCACTCTCTGTCTCTGCGCGCCGGCTTCCCCGGAAGCGGCGACTCGAACGGAGCTGGGGGCAGGATGGTGAGCGGAGCGGGGCGGGGCCCGGCCGCGCTGTCTCTGAGGTGGCCCGGGCCGGGGGGGCGCAGCTGGAGAGGCGGCGCTGGGGGCTCGCGGCCAGAACCGGCCCCGGGCGGTGGCCCAGCAGGGGCTGGGCTGTGTGAGCTGGGCTGGGCCGGGCCGGGGGGGCTGGGCTGTGTGAGCTGAGCTGAGCTGGGCCGGGGGGGGCTGGGCCGTGTGAGCCGGGGGGCTGGGCTGTGTGAGCCGGGGGGGGGGGGCTGGGCTGTGTGAGCTGGGCTGGGGGGGCTGGGCCGTGTGAGCCTGGGTGGGGGTTGGGGGCTGGGCTGTATGAGGCGGTGGGGCTGAAGTGTTTTCTTCTCCTGGCTCTTATCCGCCTCTTCTCATTCGCTGTAAACATGTAAATAAATATCCTGCTGTGATAGCCTGCATTCCTCATTGGCAGCTGCACAAACGCAAGTACAATAGTAGCCCTGCTGGCAGAATCTGAGTTTGAGAAGCTGCAGGGTTTCTAGGGGTCTGACTCTATTTTGTATGCTGGAGCGGCCTCTTGTGCTTCAGTAATCTTCAAACTGCTGTCAGTGGCTTATGTGTTCGGAGTCTTTTTGTCAAATGGTCAGATCATCCAGAGTAGAAATGAATTTTGTTTTTAATCCCTCCTGGAATCTTCTTACTAATGGACAGTCAGTAAAAACAGGACAAACAGCTGTTGAATGTCTCTCACTCCTTTTTTTGTTGATGTAGTAATTTTAAATACTTTTCATGATCCCTGACCTCGAATAAGCTGGTGTTAGTATTAGGAGACCTTCACATCCCACATCGATGCAACAGCCTGCCAGCTAAATTCAAAAAACTGCTGGTCCCAGGCAAGATCCAGCACATCCTCTGCACCGGAAACCTCTGCACCAAGGAGAGCTATGACTACCTCAAGACACTGGCTGGGGATGTTCACGTTGTCCGAGGGGACTTTGATGAGGTAACGACCTCTCTCTAAACAGTGTCTCTGTGTGTGTGTCTAGCATGCAGGGGTAACATTTGAATGACTTTCTCTAAACCGCTTCACTTCAGTGTCATTAAGATGGCGTTAGTCATTCTTGCTTTGGGTAACATGCTGGGGACAAGAAACAGAGTATTATGTGATTATGAGATCAATGACTTTTAAAAGTGTAGTTTCTTCCCTCCCCCTCCTCCCCATACACAACAAGACTAAAGCCACCTCTTGGATTTGTGCATGTTTGTGTAATGCAGTTCATATCATTGTATTTGAGTCATATCTGTATAAAAATAGCTAGTCTTCTGGCTCTGTTTTCCCTCACTATTGCCAGATTGAAGACCCTCTGATCTGATTTGCTGCTTTTGCAGAGATTGTGTGATTTTTTTTTTTTTTTTTTTTGGTAACGCTATGATTCAGGCTAAGTTTTTGTCACGGATATTTTTAGTAAAAGTGGGGGACAGGTCACGGGGAAATAAACAAAAATTCATGACAGCCAGTGACCTGTCCCTGACTTTCACTAAAAATATCCCTGACAAAGGCGTAGGTGGGTTGAGCACCTACTGCTGCTGGGGCTCCTGGGTCCCCCACTGTTGCGGTGGGCGGGATCTCCGCGGTCCCCCTGCCCCTGGGGCTGGGCTGCTGCAGGGTCCTCTGACCGCGGCTGGGGGCTGGGCTGGGAGCTGTGCCGGGTCCCGGCGGTTGGGAGCTCCAGCCCCAGAACGGAAAATGTCACGGCGTCAATGGAAGTCAGGGACTCCATGACATAATCGTAGCCTTAAGTCTCATTAAGCTTGGAAAGTTCAGATTTTTGTCGGTAAATGTTAAACATCAATTTCACCATATACACAAAATAAGCAAAAAATATTTCCATTGATGATAATCAAAATTTCCAGCTAGGCAAAATAAGAAAAATGCTGCTTGAGAACTTATTAGAGTTTGATTTTCAAGATATTTATTTTGTATATGTTGATGTGATGATGGCAGCTTGTGTTTTAACTGGTATAAAGCTTTAACTTCTGGAATTTCAACATACACTGTAATTAAATAATTGTCTGACCCCTCCCCCCCAAAACTTCCTGCTACTGTAAAAATAAACATTGATATCCACCAAAATGATAAAAAATATTGAATTCTGCCAAGCCTATCTGTATTTAACACTATTTTGGAACAGTAGGGTAATACCATGTTAAGTGTTTCTGTAAGTTTAGCCCATTCCCACCAACTTCGAGTCTGTTCCTTGCAAAAGAATGCAGTTGACTCCTGCCTGGATATGGAGCCAATGTTGCGTGGATTCTGCATGATGAAGCTGGGAAAAACATAGTTGCCCGTAAAGGCATTACCCCGTCATTTGTCCAGAATGAATAAATGCAAATGGACTTTCTACTGGTGAAGGAGTATATGTAACCTGCTCTGTGTGTTTATTTTTAGAACCTGAATTACCCAGAACAGAAAGTTGTAACTGTTGGGCAGTTTAAAATTGGGCTGATCCATGGCCATCAGGTTATTCCGTGGGGTGACACGGCCAGCCTGGCACTGCTGCAAAGGCAGTTGGATGTGGACATTCTGATTTCAGGGCATACACATAAATTTGAGGCATTCGAACATGAAAACAAGTTCTACATCAATCCAGGATCGGCCACGGGAGCCTATAATGCCTTGGAGATGTGAGTTAAATAAGTTTGGGGATCTTTATACTGCACGCATAATATCTGAGCACTTATTTTATATATGTATAGTTCTGATGCGCCCATGACGACGATACTTAGGTGTCTATATTAACTGTTTGTGGTTACAAGAAGCTTTGGATACCAGAACAATACTTTACCTCTTCTCTTTAGAAAGCTTAATATATGTATTGCATTCTTGAATCATTTCTCAAGGATGGCTTAGGTCTAGTGAAGGAAATGCTGAAAATGGCTGCTCAGCATTTACACATGTGTTTGTTATTGTCTATTCCTTTTGAATCCTAGGACTGGAAAGTTCTGAAAAACTAAAGCCCTGTATTAGTCTATATCAAATGGAATAGAGACGACGGTGGTCTGATTTTTCTGACATTCCCGTTTAGTGATATATTCCAGAGATGGGTCAGCTTCAGTGGGAAAGATATTTTTGGGACGGTTCCATGTTAACATAATGTCACTGCACTGAAATTCCCAAAAAAGTTTTGCTGTTGATTTCAAGGATTATTCTAGTGTAACTTCAAAATCCTTCTGCCTGGGATGAATTGTAGCTGCAGTTTCTCCAAGTGTTGTATTTCCCACTCTTCTGCAGTAGACCATACTCGCAATGCAATTTCTAAATCCGATTCCTTGGGACAGTTCACGCTTTGTCAAAGTGAAGGTCTGTTAAAATCTAACTGCAATGCTGTTGCTTCTCTAATTGTCAGATACATGAACCAAAATGATTTTTCTTTCCAGAAACATCATTCCTTCGTTTGTACTGATGGATATCCAGGCATCCACCGTTGTGACTTATGTGTATCAGCTCATTGGAGATGATGTGAAAGTAGAAAGAATTGAATACAAAAAGCCCTAAAGCAAAACGTCCATGTCCACTGGTGCTTTTTTTTCCCCGTTTCTCGTTCTTTTTTCCTGTCAAATCAACTAACTAAACAGTCATGATCCACAGACTTTAGTGCAACACTTTATTGGACAGTTTACACACTAACACAATCAGTTTTCACTAACTGCTGCTTGTAAACTTATTGTAAAGCATAACAGCATAAATAGTTTACAGTACATAATTTCCAAGCACACGTGTCACAGACTGAACTATCTTCTATGTATAAAATGGCTAAGCTTGTAAATATCCAGTGTTACCGCAGCTGTTAAAACGGACTGATCTCATATGCATGACTAGATTGTAGTTGTTTGAGACCGAACTTGTTACATAAATTATTCTAACCCTTAATATTTAAATAAACACTTATCCCCTCTATTTGTGTAGTTTGCCTGCCATGAATATATTTTTATAAGGAAATGCGTTGGGCTGGAATTAGAGCATAACTTCTCAAAGTGCTTAAAGACTATCAGAGCCATTAAGTACTCTTAATTTTTTTTAATAGCATTTATTCAACCTGCCTTTCTAATAGAGGTGACTGTGTAACAATTGACGTGGCCAGAGCAGATGAATAAGATACAGACCCCATGGTTAAAGTAAAAGGCGACGACTTTTCCTGTATTAGAAGATAGTTGCTGAACAGCTTCCTACCCAAGCTAAACTGCAGCTAATAGTCTGATTTATGTCCTTGCGTTAGCAATATAGGGCAAGTCAGTTCTGTAAAGAGGAAGCTTCCTGTTGCTTCTCCCCTGCTCCCATAAGCCAAACAAAGAATTTTTTCCATCTTTCTCCCTCTGTAATTCCTCTTGTAAGGGTTAAATGTGCCGGCTAGCACTATTTCAGTCTGTGCAAGGCACTGAAGTCCATTCCTTCCCTGCACTGCATGTCTAGTCTCTGCTACCATAGAGCTTTTAGCGTGGACACTACCCCTCCCCCACCCCGCTGTGCAGAGAAAAAGCTGCAAAGGCATCCCCTGAAATCATCCATAAACATGTTCGACTTGACGTCAGAGATCTATAGGCCATCTTCTCTGAACACCTAGGGGAAGCTTGTGAAATCTTTGGTTTCAGAGTAGCAGCTGTGTTAGTCTGTATTCGCAAAAAGAAAAGGAGTACTAGTGGCACCTTAGAGACTAGCCAATCTTGTACTGAATCACCACCAAAGTTTGGAGGTACTTGGCCATCTCACTGTTTCACACACTCCTGATCAGTCCAGTGGTTCTCTGCTTTATCTGCCTCCAAATGATCTGACCAGAGAATGCTCACATTGTCTAAGCAGAGCGAAATCCCTCTTTTTCCTGATGACTAGTGTGACAAAGTTGTTTTCTACCCAACGGGCCATGCTGATGAGCAATGGGTAAGAATGAAGAGTGCAGGAGCAGCAGTAGTGTGAGGCCCCAGTGAGTGATGCTGTGTCACTTAATACCAGAGCCATAGAGAAGAAGTTACTTTAATCACTGCCTCCTTGTCCTTTGCGTAATGTTTTCCCCTGTGCCTTGTTGTTGATAGCATTTGTGATGCCCAGTAAGTGAAATGAGATGCAGCAAACCACAGACTGCTGAAGTATCTTTGCATTAAGTGCTGTTGGTATTGTTCATGTTTCTTTTTCTTGAAGATTAATTTGAACAGAGTTTACATGGTTGACCCTCTTCTCCTGCACCTGTACAGAAAATAGATCTGCTATTATATTAATCTGAAATCACTAGGTGCCACACTCTCTCCTCAAATCCTTGTTCTTTGCTCTGCAGAAGGCTGCCTGTTCTGATTCATTCTCTGGTATAGGACACCTTTATCTCCCATCTCTCCCAAATCCATTGTAGTGATTTATTATGTGTATTACCATAGCACCTAGGAGCCCTAGGCATAGACCCCATTTTGAGAGCTGCTGTGCTAGCCTGTAATAGGGCTGTTGTTACAGGGAAAGCAGTGCCCAGTGGACACTTCACGTAAAGTGGTTTCTAAAAGCTTTTTTGCTTTTTCTATGGTGGGGTAAGTGGAACTGGAAGTCTGTTAATCCCACCCAGTGAGGATTTCTAGACTCAAGCAAGTGAGCTGAGCATGAGATACGAACCTAATTCACAACAGAGACACCGAAGGATTTGTGCATTTTCTTCACGCCTCAGTTTAAAGGTGCAACTTCTTTCTCAGCTCCACTGAGAGGGTCTAATAATTTATCTGCTTTTCCTCCCAGGTCCAAATTATTCTCTTATTCTCCTCCTTCCTCCAGGGCATCGGGTCACTTTCCGTAGGCAAAGAGAGCTGGGGATGGCTTTCTCTGGGACCCATCAACACTGCCCCTTAGGCTAGGGCTGTGTGATCTGGAGGAATGAGCACAGGGCTGGGAGGCAACAGGGCCTGCGGTTCTGACCCTGGATTTGTCAATTACGTTGTGTGTAATTGGCCAGTCAATTCACTCCCTGTGCTGTGTGGGGGAATAATACTTCCCTAAGCACCCTGGAGGAGGGTTGGGACAAGTAATTACCTACCACTTCTATGGTGCTTTGAACGAGTAAATAATGATAAATATGTGCCAAGTGTTATCAATATGAGATGGGCAGAGGAATCACTAGTGCCAGAGGACAATGCTCCACTATTCGATTCCTGTTTTCTTGTATCTGAGCCTGTTAAAAAAACGATTCATTGTTACAAATGCCAGTTATTCCAAACTCTTGTTGTATGATGAAAACAAAGCCTTCTAAAGGCTTTATATATGGAGGTGGGGCAGAATTTGATATAAGGGAGACAGATTCATTTGTAGTTTTTCTTTGAAGCTGGCTGGGGAGTTCTCTGCAATGTTACAGGCAAAAAGGAAGGCAATTAGTTTGAAGATAAATGAATATCAGTTAACCCCTCTTTTTACCTGTCCTCTCTTCCCTCCCAACTGTAACTTGTAAAGTGTTTCCTGTTGTTTGATATTGGCCCATTATGCTTTGTCTGAGCTGGAGTTTATAATGAGCAAGTTTCTCATCGTGATTGAATTAGATTAATACGGGGTGACTCTTGTGCATTCTGCATTTCTAGTGTGAAATGAAGCTGGAGAATGCGCAGAGGAATTTTTGCTCCTGTGCACTTGGCAGGCACAAATATCTTTCCCTGGCCCTGTGTGTGTGTAATGGTGAGATCACTGGCAATTTTCCAGTGCAGCTACTGGGGTCAGTATTTTCTCAGCAGAGAGGATGTTTAGAATTCAGAGTGTGTATCACATAATGAAAAAGGAGCCTAATACATCCCAGGGGCCCTGAGGGAATTAAACTCCCCTCTTTCTCCAGTTCAAACATGCAGCTGATTTCTCAGGCCTCTTTCTTTACACTTTATATTTCCCAATTGTTTTCTTTCCCTATGACATTTTCCTCACCCAGAACCCTGCGTCAGCTGGGGCGCGTCTGCTCTCTGGGAGCAGGAGTTGTTAGTGGCAGAACCTTGATGCCAAAATAAGAGCCTGCCAGAAGCACGTCTAAGCCTGGCCACTCAGATGCTGATCCTGCCAGGCCTGGGTGGCTTCTGGAGAGCACAGCCCCCTCCGCTCCAATGGCAGTCACCAGGAATGGTGGAACTGGGCCACTCTAGAGTACTGCATTTTTTTGGGCCTACTTTTGAGTACAGAGTTACTGCTATTCTGCATACAAATTGGGTATCTACACACACAGATGACGAGTTGGGTGCCTAACCCACTGCATACACAACAAACATTTGGTGAGTACACAACTGTCGTTATTACACACGTAAGGAAAGGTGCACAAAATGCACAGGCAAAAATGAAAGCAGACTTCAGGGCTCAAATTCCTGAAAGTCAGTCCCCAGTTCGACTGGGCCTCAGGGAGTTGGGTCAGTTGCTGAGGATGATAATGAAGTAGAAGTTCAATATTGGGGGAAGCTGACGTTTGGTACAATTTCAGGCAGTATAAGGGACACTCAGATACACAGTACAGTGTCTTATCAATAAAGGCAGTAATAAGGATAATGGAAACCTGGATCCTGCTCATCTGTCGTGGATTCTTTCCTGAATTAGGATGTCCCTGGACACTGAGCATTTATATATATATAAGGGGAGAGTGACGCTATTTATCTGTCATGCTGATAAGTCAATATCCTCCAAAGGAAAAATTATGAACAGAGTCAAATTCTGTTCCCACTTGACATCAGTGGGGTTGCCTGGGTGTTATTAAGGGCAGGATTCTGCCACTCTGCTTAGCTGTACATTACAGTGGCTATACGAGGGGAAGAAATGAAAGTTTACCAAGACCTTCCCTGCAAGGGACTTTTGTGTGAAGCTAGGAAATTTAGTCACCCCAGTATTAGAGAGTAGAAATCATGCTGCCCTTTTCTGTGTAATGGCCACGGTATTCCTGCAGGTTTCTATCAGGAAAAGTGAATGACCTCCCCTTTCTGTCCCACTGGGTTTGAATCCCTCAATAAAGAGAGCTTCCATTTAACTGCAGCTGCATTGAGGGGGGGGGGGGGGGATGGAGGCTGTGAAATGCTACTGCAGCCACTGAACAGCGAACAGATTTGCATGAACAGATTCTCCAGCTCTGGGGATTTAAGAGAGAATCGGAGGGTTCCAGCCAGAGACCCGTTTTCCTCAGGAAGCCGAGTGCATCTGGATTCCCACCATGGCCTGGGCCCCTCTGCTCCTCACACTGCTCACCTACTGCTCAGGTGTAATGGGGGGGAGGGTTTACACACAATCTGCTTTGATTACTTCCTTTATAACTCTCATTTGTTTTCAGTTTCTTTCTCCTTGATTCTATTTCAGTATGCAGCCAAAATAGAGGGTTAATTGTGATAGATTAGTTCCTGTCCTCCTTGCTTCAAGGGCCAGCTTGCAGCCCACGCTGACCCAGCCACCTTTAAATTCAGTGTCCCCAGGCAATGCTGCGAAACTCTCTTGCACTCTGAGTAGTCAGCACGATGGCTATGTCATCTCCTGGTACCAACAAAGGGATGGCCAGGTCCCTCCGTTTCTTTGATACAATGCTAGCACCAAAGGAGATAGTGTCCCAGATCGATTCACTGTTTCCAGCTCCGAAGCCGTTCGCTATTTAACCATCACCAAGGTCCAGCCAGAGGATGAGGCCACTTATTACTGTGGTGTACATCACGGCAGTGGTAGCAGCTATGGGTAACCCACAGTGATACAGTCAAAGGGGAACTGAGACCAAATCCTCCCTACACTCAGCCTGTGCTCTGCTGGGAACTGTGCACCATACATGGCTTGGGTTACTCATAAGCCTTTATGTTGTAAGCCCAAAGAAAAGGAGAACAGTGGTGCGTGGGGGAAGGGATTTGCTGGAATCAGCTGTGTTTGTGCACAAGAGCAGAGCAGATGACACACTGTAAGTGCCCAGAAAAAAGAATACAGAAAAGAGGGTGTTGGTAGTTACTGCGCATAGTCAATAGCTATGGGTGGCCCATCACTGAGTGACAGTTCTAAATGTCTCAACATGGTAGAGCCAATTGGAGACGGAGAAGCAAAGTAGCATGTATCTCTCTGTGTGTTTATATGTGAGCTGGTCGGAGTTCCTGTGGCTGGATGATGGGAGATGGCATATAACTGCCTCAAGGGATGGGTCTCAGAATCTGTAACGTTGTGGCTGTACTTGCGTGTTACGCCAGTCTCTAAGTATTAGGGAAGCCCTTCATAGAAATCAGGTATGGTCCACCATGAACCCAGAGGGAGTGCTAGAGGGGAGCTTTTGTTATCCAAGAGGCTACAGATTGTGTGGAAGCCATGCTTAGTTCTGAGCTAGTTACTTTAAATTGGGATTCTATCTCAGTTATTCAGCTATAGAAACAAGGCAGAACTCAATTAGATGAGAGTTAATAAATCAAAGTTTAAATAGTCTGACCCGAGGTTTGACTCTGCATAGGGCTTTCTGAAAGTCGTGCAACGACAGAGCTCTGCCCTGTACTCCAGCAAAGAATTGAGCTGAAGTGGAGAAAGGGATTATATTAGTAGCTGTACATAATTTATCCCAATATCCCAGTTACACCTGGGTTTCTGCTTCCAACAGATCAGCTGATTGTTCACTGAGAATTCCACTTCCTCCTCGCTATTTAACAGGGAACTTCTCTTCCTGCTCCCTCTCCACCCTCTGCAGAAGGACAAACAGCTGTTGCCTGTTTCCTCCCTGCACTTGCTCTGAAGGGTTTTGTGGACAGCTCTCCCCACTCAGTGCTCAGTAACCGGGAAAGGCGAGTTATGAATTACACACATGAGGTCTCGTTCACCTCTCCGATCAAGAATTAATATCTTTGTGGTGTCAGTTCAGCCAATATAGTTCATGGCATCTTCTCTGCTTTGATTTTCCTGGTTTGATATTGCCCCTGGATGTTTGTTCCTTTCTATGTGAAGTCTCTGGATCTCGCAAACCACCTGGGTCCCAGAGGCCCATCAATGACAAAGAGGAGTAATCTGTCAGTTCCCACAACCCCACTTCCCAGATCTCTCATCAGGTTCCATTCAAATGGTTAGTTTGCAAATTAATGAATATCAGTTCACAACCTTTCTCCTGCCCCCCTTTACCCTGCCTCCCCACCCAAATGTAAACGTTTAGGCCGGGATATTCAAAGCTGTCTAAAGGAGTTTGCCACCCAACCCCACTGAAATTCTCCATGACTTGGAATCCTAACTTCTTTAGACTTACAGCTGGTCAGAACATGGAATTTTTTCCACTGACCATTCCAACTTTTTGTCAAAATCCCCCCAAATTTCCAGTTTTCAGCCGCAAATTTTCTTTTTTCCAACCAAAATAATCAGCATTGTTTTGAGGAAAGAAGACACCACCCGTGAAAAGTTTTGTTTATTTGAAAACCCCATTTTCCATCACTAGAACGTTTTCGAGCTGTCCTACTTAGGCTCCTTTGGACGCGTCAGCCGTATACAATGAACCTTACACTGTGTGACCTGATCTGGTTTTAAGCTCCTGGGGCAGATGTCAGCGCCCTGTATGGTGTGTAGCAGGCATTCTGAGTATGTGTGCCAGCACGATAGAAAGTAATCAGCACCATAAAGGGAGGCTGTGCAATGTTCGGTAGCAAGCCAAAGAAATAACTCTTCAATCAAACACAAACAAATGCCAGAGTGCACTGAACGAGATCCGTTATGATGGATGCATACCCAGTTCAGCTGGACCCGAGGCAACTGTACCTATGGAAAGAGCCCCAAACCGGGAAGCCTTATAGAAATCCCTAGGCATGTTAACCTTGGAGCCAGTGTTGCTCAATGGCCAACAGGAAAACACAGAATCATATTGGGCCTGTTGAGATGACGTTGCTGTGGATGGTGTGAATCTGTATGACAGCATGACGTGATCTCACACAGCATGGGGCGGGCAATGCTATGAAAAATCCACCTCAGTGATTGAACGGGTCACTGCAGAAGCAATTGCTATGAGAACAAGAGGCCTGTGATGCAAAGCTCAGACAGCAGAGAGCATTGGTCTGTGGTTATTACTATTATTATTAGGAACATGTAAGAACACCCACTGGGATCAGTAAATACCGACCTCTGTCATGTGGCCAGGTATTGACCTTGCCACCTGGACCAAGAATCTGGCACGGGAGAAAGAAAATCAAGCCGTCCGGTATATTGCCACCATGCCAGGGGTCCTTGTTACGGCTCTGAATTTCTGGGATGCACGTAAGGAGGCAGTCGTGCAGAGCAAGGCATTTGTCTCCTGTGCACGTGGTAGCTTTGATCAGGTTGGTTAGCTCCAGGCCACTCTGTGCATTATGCACAGAGAATATACACACCCCAAGATCTTTCCTTGCCCAATAGTGATGTGCATAGGACACTGTTAGTGAAATCTCTAGCAATTCTCCAATGCAGTTAGCTGATGGAGAGGGGTGTAAACACTTTCCCAGCTTAGAAAGGGTAGTTAGGATCCAGGGTGTGAAACCCATAATTAAAAATGAGCCTAATTCACCCCAGGGGCCCTGAGAGAATTAAACTTCTCCTTGTGTCCAGTCTGAGTGTGCAGCCTATTTTTCAGGTTCTCGTTCTTTACATATTTTCTAAAGTTGTGCTTTCTATGTTGTGTCCCCCTCACCACCATCCCTGCCATTGACCGGAGCACATCAGCTCCCCGGGATCAGGGCATTGGCAGGGATGGAACTGTGCCTCTGGAATTTGGTTCTGCCAGGAACACATCTGAACCCAGCCAGTGAGCGCCTGATCCTGCAGGGGGCTGAGCAGCTCCTGGGAGGTGCCAAAGCCCAGAGCTCCCACTGCAGGCCCTGGAAGTGAAGGGCAGGCAGTGCCTTGCTGAATCAGGCCCACGTGGAGTACAACAGAAGATGCATCTCTCTGTCCACACTTCCCACTGTCCACAGACTTCCAAACCCCAACCATTTAGCCTCTCATTATAAAAAGCAGGGGCCCTTTAAAGGGCTTGTTTATTGCCTGGATTAGTGCATGTCGTCCACTTCAAACTGGTAACAATGGTCCAAATTCTGCTCTTGCTTACAGCCCTGGTTCAGTGGCCTTCCATGTGGGTAATCAAGTGCTGAATTTAGCCACTGCTTCCAGCTGCAGCTGTATATTATAGCCTTATATTGTAAGAAGACTGCATAGTCTAGGGACTACAGGAGAGGAAGACATGAAACCTTCCCTGCACAGGACTTTCTTGTGGCACTAGGAAGTTATTTATTCTCCCCAGTACAGCAGAATTCATGCTGCCCTTTCCTGTGTGGTAGCTAGGATACCTCCGCAGGTTTCCATCAGGAAAAACAAATGATTCCCCTTTCTGTCCTCTCTGGGTTTGAGTGCCCCCGAGAGCTGAGCTCCCATTTAAGAGTTTTTGCGTTTCTCAGGGGGACTGCAGCCAGTGTGCAGGGGGCAGATTTGCATGAAGGGGCCATTCTCCAGCGCTGGGGGTTTAAAAGAGAATCGGAGGGTCTCGGCCACAGACCCTGTTTACCTCAGGAAGCCGAGCTTGTCTGGATTCCCCACCATGGCCTGGGCCCCTCTGCTCCTCACGCTGCTCACTTACTGCTCAGGTCAGCTAGGAGGGTTGACTTGTCCCAAAACTTTGACCAAGTACTGTGATTATTTTGTTGTAAATTCAGACCAATCAAATGGTTTTTTGGACCATCTCTGCTGTTGAAATGTAAAAGCAGCAGATCAGTGGTCTGAGATTTTCAAAACATTCCTGGGGATTAATCTTGGCTTGTGCAGCCAAATTTCTTGCTGTCCTTTGAACATCCCTACCATGAGACTTCGTAACAGATAATGGGATGTGGGGATACTCGTCATTTATATAGTCCTGTTTTTATTCTTGTTTAGGTTCCAGTTCACAGCCGGTGCTGACTCTCAGCTCTCCTCAGAGTCTGTGTCGCCAGGACAAACAGCCAAACTGTCATGTGCCACGAGCAGTGGGTACAGCCTTAGCAGTTACAATCTGTATTGGTACCAACAGAGACTTGGCCAAGCCCCTCGTTTTGTGCTGTCCGGTACCAGCAGCAGAGGTGATGGGATCCCAGACCGGTTCACTGGTTCCTGCTCTGGCAGTGTTGGTTATTTAACCATCACCAATATCCAAGCAGAGGATGAGGCTGATTATTATTGTGCCATGTGGTATGGTAGTGGGGGAGTGTCCCACCATGATAAAGTCATATGGGGAACTGAGACAAAAACCTCCACTGCCCTTCTTCATTGTGCATACTGTTTTGAGTCCACTGGATAGGGAGTTTGGTCTAAGAGGGAGGCGGAGTCAAACTATTCCTCCAAAGAGATATTTTCAAAACGATTCGTTCAGATTATTCAGCAAAATTTTAATGAACGGAAACATTCAAAAAAACCGGTGCCTTGAACCATTCTCAGCCAGAACAAGGAGGTAAATAGGAAGCAAAATTTGTCATGAATGAATCGTCCAGCTCTGCTGAATGGGAGTGGTTGATGGGAGTCACAAAGCTGAAATTACAAGCTCGAATTAATGTGCATCGTTATCAATAACTAGGAGATTGGGTTGAAGTGAGCCTGTGACCGGAGCTGGCGAAGAGACCACCCCCTGCGACTCCCAGAAGTGAATCCAAGAAAAGGTTCCATGTGGGAGAAATGTCTTTGAAAAGCTCTTGTCCGTTACCCAGTTGTAGACATTTTGAGGAAGTGAGGAGCAACTGTGTGAATCAGAGCAGGCCAGTGGCTGGCAAAGATTGACGTCGTGATAGTAGGTGATGGAAGGTGTTTAACAGAGGGTGAACCCTGGAATCATTATGTCTGGGAAGGACTTTTGTGAGATCTGGCTGGAACAGTAAAAAGTGTTGTTCTTAAGTGCTGTTCTGCTATTTCCCAGCCATGCTATTTTGCACCCATCATTTTAATCACACTGCGTTACACACACTGTTAGTCTCATCACCAGCTTGCCATAATCATTTAATTGGTTGAAATCACTGATAAAACTAAGAACATCTGGCAACTTTTGGCTGCCAGCTGTGAAGCTTGTGACACTGCAGAAATAGACTGGCAGATGCCTTTTCAAAAGCGGCTTGAGGGATGTATATTGTCAAATGAGGCTGTTAGGGGCATGGGAGGCATTCCAGCAAGAACTGCAAGCCAGAATACAGAAGTCCATTCCCAGAGCATTCTTTGTGTCCTGCAGGTTTCACACTTCAGTTCTGAGGGCTCCTTGTTTGGTGTAATCTAGACAAAGGTTCTCCAACTTTGTCACGGGGGGACCACATCTGAATGGAGAGATTGTCTTGTGGGATATTTTGCCTCCCATTCATGATTGTGATGACCACCTCCCCTCCGATTTGTGATCAATAGTGTCCCTGTGGCAACCACACGATGATGGTTGACATGGAAATGCAAAAGAACTGAATGTATTTATAGCAATTTTGATGCAATTTAGCACCTAGAAACCAGGAGGAGGAGTCAGCACCATGTGGCCAGCCAGCGCTCCTCTCACCACCAGTGAGCATTCCAGGCACCGCAGTTTGAGAGCTGCTGATCTAGACTGTGCTTGTCATTTTCCTAAGCTCCTCCCTGTCCCGGAAGATTTAGCGATCCCTGGTTGTTTTTCAAGATTGGCGCTGGAAATGGTGCCCCATGTCTCGTGAGTGCCCCCATGTGTCAGGGCCCAATGTTGCAGACATCTTTGTCTCCAGTGCCTGTCCCAAAGTCTCAGTGATCAGCCCTCCAATCTCCTTTCTCGTCTCGCCCAGCTCTGGTATAGAGCGCTGGCCCCTCAGGCTGCTCCCTGAGGTCGCTGCTCTCCTGTGGACTCTGGCTCAGGCCCCTGTGCTGAAGCCCCTTTGCCCTCAGTGGCTCCAGACTGATCTCTCTCCTTTCTATCAGGCCCTGGTGTCCAATAAGTTATTACCTGGTGCACCCCCAGCCCTCTGGCAGAGAAGTAACTAATTAGGTACATCTGTTGCACCTGTGCCATAATTCATTGACTATTAATCCCTTTCCAGCCCTTGAGGGGGTTTCACCTCATCACAGAGGCATATTAAGCTGTATTCTCAAAATTCCTTCAGCCAGGAGTGACTGGCTGGCCCTGTCTATCACAGCTATTGCAACGGATGTTGCAACAAAGCTGGTTTATTCTAGCATCAAGATAAAGCGCTAGGAGAAAGGTGCTCCAGTGAACTGGATAAGAGCAAACAGCTATCTTCACTTGGTGGTTTATTCTGAATATATGCAATTGCAGAATGTCCTTTCCTGAGGCTCATTCTTATCAAGAATAAATGACGTCCTAATGACACGGAGGGCTCCATGCACTCTGCGAAGCTTCATTCCCGCAATGGGTGGTGCTCTGTCTCCCTGCCAGGTACTGAATAGCAGCCCGCATAGCCAAACTGTTCTAACTAGCCCAGGCTTTGGGACACAATTCATGGCCCAGGGGTTAATCCCATCATTGGTGGGCTTTGCTCTCCTGTCCAGTGCTGGGAATTGTCACACACACATATGTATGAGGTTTCTGTACAGACCACATCACTCAGCCAGCTGCATCTTTCCACTCCCTCAAGCAGCTCAGGGAGGGGATGGCGTTGGAAGAACCCAGCAGAAACCAGATTCCTCAGCATGCCCTGCCTGCACTGAGGAATGCTCAGTTTATTGTGACACCAAGTTCCGGCAAAACCCCTGGGGTCTGTCACTCCGTGCAATCAGTATGCATGGTCGGGAGCTAATACACTTCAGTGACTCCCTGCCACAGTGCAGTCAGGCTGGGTACTAATTATCATTTAACTTCTATACTGTGGCCTCGTGGCCAAGCAGCTTGGGGCTCCATTGGGCCAGGTGTTGCATGAACAGAGAGTAAATGACAGCCCGTGCTCCAAAAAGCTTGCGGTCTAAAAGCCAACACACAGCAGGTGGGATGAGACAAACAAGTGGCCCGGGGTGGGGGAGACCAGGTCAGAAATCTAACAGGCTGTGTGCGCCATCCTTAGCCGGTCAGGAGCAGTGATCACATCACCGGTGAAATCAATGCCATGTAGGGGGCATGCTGGGAGGGGTCAGCGTTGGCCATTTGAAATGGTGGTGGGAGTGCAGAGATTAATCTGGTCACAGCAAAGAGGGCCAAGTGAGCTTGTGGTTTTGATTTACCAGCAATCTGAATTGCCCGTGCAACTGGGATCCTGATTCCGTGGAGGGAGCAGGAACAAGGGGAGGGCTGCACCAGGGCTGCAATCCCCTAATTCTCCTATTGGTAATGCCAGGTTACTGCAATGCAGAGAGGAGGGAAACACAAGTCCCGAGTGGCTAGGATTTTTCACAGGGATTGCTCAGTGGCTGTACTCAAACTAGGCTGTATGCTCTTTGGGGCGTGGTGTGTGTGTGTCTTTTTGTCCTGTATTTGTACAGTGCCTAGGACAATTGGGGCCTGGGCTCTGACTAGGGTACCAATTCAGATGATAAACAATAATAATAATAATTACTCAGGTGGGGACGTGAGCTCAATTTATTGTCCCTCCCACTGGCAAAGAGGCAACAGAGGCAAAGCCAAGGCTCATAGATTCTAAGTCCAGAAGGAACCACTGTGACCATCTCGTCTGGGCTCCTGTAGAACTCAGGCCATAGAACTTCCCCACACTAATTCCTAGAGCCGAGTTTTTAGAAAAACATCCAGCGATAATATAACAAGAGACGAGCTTTTAAGCCACACATACCTCCTCTTCAGTCCTGTGTAAGCTCAAAAGCTTGTCTCCCTCCCCTACAGAAGTTGGTCCAATAAAAGATATTACCTTGCCCACCTTGACTCTCTAATAGCCTGGGTCCAACATGGCGACAGCAACACTGCGTCTAATAAGGTATGTCCTTTTTGGTTCTGGCCTCTAGGATGCAATGTCTGCCCATTATACTGTGTGTGGCTGGTACTGATGAGCACGTCCCTGGTGTGTGATGGAATTAGATCAGTGCAGGGCAGTTCGGTGCTCTCTGTGCATCTTCTGCGAACAGAAGCAGGCGAATGTGCAGAGGAGGAAGTTTTGCTCCTGCATGCATGGCAGGTTTGATCATGAAGGTATTCGCTTGCTCATCATGCACAGAGAACACTCGCATATGCATATCCTACCCCGCACAGCAGTGCTGTTTGTGTAATACTGTTAGTGAGATCACTGGCAATTCTCCAGTGCAGTTAGTCATTGGGAGAGGGGTATGTGCCCAGTACAGAGAAGATTTTTAACATCCAAGGTGTGAATCCTGTAATGAAAAATGGGCCTAATTCTCTGCAAGAAAACAAAGAGAATTAAACTCCCCTCTCTCTCCAGTTTAAATGTGCAATGTATTTCTCAGGTCCTCATGCTTTAAACATATTTCCCAAATTAGTTGTTTTACTCTCATTGCTCCATCACTGTGGCCCCTGCAATGGGCTGGGGGTGCCTCTGCTCAGTGGGGGCTGGACATTGTCTGGGGTGGGACTTTGACTCTGCAATTAGGTCCTCCAGGAATAAGTCTGAGCCTGGACACTGAGGCCCTGATCCTGCTGGGGGCTGACCAGCTCGTGGGAGGTGCACAGCACTCTCAGCTCCCACTGCAGGCATCGGGAATGGAGAGTGCTCTGCACCTGGTGGAATTGGACCAGTCTGGAGCACAACATAGTCTCTGCTCTTATGTGTGTTTGTTGGGTGCGCTTGTCCACACAGACACTGCAGTTGTACATGAATCCGTATCTGTGCACACAAATGACTAGACTGGGGCCTGACTATCCATCTCCTTCCATAGCAGGGATGTGTGTGTGCAGCGTTGGGAATTACGTATGCAAAGCAGGTGCACAAATACAAGGGCAAGTGTAAATGCCGGCCGAGTTCAGGTTTCAGCTTTTGGAAAGTCAGGCCCCAGGAGTATAGACTGTTCCTCTTTTCTGGTCCCCTCGGGGCAATTGGCTCAGGTGCTAAGGGGGGGTCATGAAGTAAATGCTCTTCATTGTAGGGAAGTTGCTATTTGGTGTCACGCCAACCTGTATAAAAGGCCCCCAGTCAAACTGTGGGGGGCCTTATTAATACATGGCATCATAATAAGTGTAACAGAAACCTGGGATGTCTCCTGCTCAGCTTCAGGGGCTTCTTGCCAGATCCAGGAGCTCCCCACACGCATTGAGCATCTATTTGTGTGAGGGGAAAGAGACACTCCAGGGCTCCAGCTACATTCCTCCGTCAGGGCAATCAGTCACCATCCTCCACTGAAACAACTGCCAGCCAGGCCGAATTCTTCTCTCAGGAGACTTCATTCGGGCTCTGTCCAGGGTAGCTGGTCCCTGGGGGTAGACTCAGCCCAGCGCCCTGGAGCAGAGCAGGTAGGGCCAACCCAGTCAGTTAGAGGGCTGGGCTACAGCTGGGCCTATTAAGGGCTGATAGCAGGTAATGAGCTGAGCCAGGCTGTGCTGGGGGGAGGGAAAGTCGCTGTGGAGAAGAGCTAGTGTCTGTGGTGGGCCCCTGGGGCAAGGGGCCTGGGCTCAGAGAAGCAGCCCTGGGGCGGCTGCTCCTGGAAGGGAGCAGAACGGACTGAAATGAGGAAGCTGCTCGGAACAAGAGAGCCAGAGACCCTGGGAGGGGTGGCCCTGAGGCTAAGGGATGAGTTAAAAGACTGTTTGTTTGCTAACTTCCGCTATGGAAAATAACCCTCCTTGCCAAGGGCTGGGTGTGGCAGCCCTGCTTTGGAGTTTGGGGAGTAGCCTGGCCTGATGACAGGTTCCCAGGGGGTAAAGGAGAGAATTGTGGCCCTGGGGCTACTGTATTTGACAGGGATTCTAAAGGAGAAGCAAATGAAAGTTTCCCAAGAACTTCCCTGGGAGCCCAGGTGCTAGGTGGTGCCTCAGCACTAGGGTGTGGAATTCCTGCTGCACTTTTCTGTGCAAGGGCTGGAGTCTGACAAATAGCTTCTAAGGCAAGACAAGCAGAAGCTGAAATACCCCCACTCTGCATGGCTAGTCTGGAAGGGGGAGAAGGCCTTTGACAGCAAGGAGACTGGGCTTTTTTTGAGCTAGTCAGACAGTTCTTTTCAGTTTCACTGAAGAAGAATCTCTGTGTTTATTGGGCTCTCACCACGATATAACAGTTCCTTCTCACACTCACGAACCCTGTGTAACAGGCTGCTGGGGACACCCAGAGCGGTGAGCCACTGTGTTAGCCAAGAGCGAGCTCTGCTGGAGATTAGACTGTGCATCTACCTGCCACCCCAGTCTGTCTTCCTCACCAGCAAACTCCTCACGGCTCTCCCAGCCCAAACCTCACCCAGCAGATAACAGACAGTGAATGGCAGCCCTGGGCCTCCTCAGAGACCTTTCTCTGCAATGCAGAGCTCCTGCCACTGTACGCTCACAGAAGATATCAAGTTTGGTGCTCTTTTAAAGAGTCAGTACATCCCAGCTTATTAATTTAACTGGGATAAATACACTCTTCCCTTCAAATGCAGCCCTGAATTGTTTTATAGTAAAAGTAACCAAGTTTATTAAACAAATGCAAAGTAGAAGGAATAAATGCAAAAAGGGTTACAAACAAATGTAAAAATACTTTCTCATGGCTTAGACCTCACTTAATAAGCCCCTGTCTTTGTTCAAAGTAGTTTCCTCACCAGTCTTCCCTTCCCCAGCAATAGCTGGCTAGCTCTCAGCTAGGATCCCAATGGAGCCGAGGCGCTGGTTTTCCTTGTCTCCTCAGCGGAAGGATAACTGAGGCATTTGCTTCCCCTCTCTGTATTGTCCAATAAACCTTTGAATGTATCCTTCTGACATATATCCCAGATAAAGTTCCTGTTCCCTGCTGGGTATGGACACTGCGCCATCTGGTGTAGGCTGCATGTTGCCTCCCCCACACCCTACCACTAGTGACTTTTACAATGCAATGTCTCCTCCTGCAAACCTGATAGAGGTTTGATACAAATGGATAGACCCTTGAATCTGGCCACACCTGGTTCGAGGTGTTGGCCTCTTTCCTTTGGAGAAACCCTATTCATCAACTGCTCCTGCCATATCTGGTTTAAACACCACAGGCTTTAAAGCACAATATCCATGAGTATCTATAATACATAAGTCTTTGTCCCACTGAACTGAACAGTGGTTTTATCATTTCTTTCAATGGGACCAGGATTTGAGCCCTGCAATGCAGTGTTCCTGCAGCAATGAAATTCAGTTATAATCCTAAAGGAAACATTCCTAAATCCAGTTCCCAGATACATGCTGTGAGAGGAGGTAGTTTGAGTCTATTAAATACCAGCTCATTCTTCAGTGAAAACCCAGTGGAACTCAGAGCCTGCACAGCTGGGTGTTAGATCCCAGAATTCAGGCGTTTCACACACAGGCAGAGTCAGGGTAGGAAAGGGACGGATCTGGCCACGATACGAACAGCCCTGGTAGGAAGGGCTGAGCCTGCAAAATGACCTGGTGAAACAAAACACAGAATCCTCATTGAGAGTAACTGATTCGTAAAGACCTCACCACTCGCCCCAGTCCTGTTGTACGTGTATCTGAGGAGTCACAGGGGTTCCCAAGTCCTAGCTATTCCTACATGTAAATATTGGCCCAGGAGGTGAGTTGTAGGGACAAAATAGCACACCGCCACACTCACAAATGGCAAACTGGGCTGTGTGTAGCTGGGCCCTGTAATGAATCTCTCAAACTCCAGAGATTGGAGAGAATTCAGTGGGATGTGAGAAGCAGCTGGATTTTCCCCAGGTGCTGTAGGGCAGTGTAGCAACATGGTTCAGCTATGACTCTGGACACAAGAGAGCGCGGTCTCCCTGCACTTGTGAACTGTTGGTAGTGAAATACAGTCAGTGTTTAATACACATTTACCTTCAAGGGTCTGTGCAGCAGGCTGTGGTGTTCAGAGAGCTGCATCTGTTCAAACCCCTCCTGCAGACACACTGGGTGGCGGAGGGATGAGACAGAGGGTTGACGGAACGCAGATGTATTGACTTATGTTGTAGATTTATGAACCACTTCTCAGTGTAACGACTGGATTTATATACACACATAAACCCGGACAAGTCTGGACACAACTGGTCCATCAGAATGTGAAGAATTGGCCCATTAGGAAAGGGTGAGCCTGTTGAATGAGCAAATTAAACAAGGCATCAGGGGGTTAACTTCATCCCTCAGCCAATACAGAGCTCCTAAGTGTGGGGGTATGAACCATACAGGCCAGAGTTCAGATTGCCTTAGATCCCATGGGAAAAAGCCCCTTATAAATATCAAAGGCAGAGGAAGGCCAGCAAGTGGTGTCTGGGGCTGAGAAGAGCCTTTCACACATGAAGGAAACATGGTTCAGTTTCCAGGCCATGTTAGGAAAGTGTGAGCCTTTGTTAACGGAGACCAAAGCCTCACCGAGACCCACTGAGTAGAAAGAACCTTCCTCTGCACACCCCCTTCCCCTTCCAGACCCTGCCTTGTATTTGTCTGATGAGTTACAGGGGGTGCCAGGGCCTTTGAAGTCCCTTGATGTAAAATATTAGAACTCACAAGGAGGCTGAAGGCAGCCATATTCATAAGGCCAAAGCTGGGCTGCATGGAGCTGGGAACTGGAATGAATCTCTCCTTAAACTCCAGAGACTGGAGGGGATAAAATGGGATTTGAGATACACCTGGATTTTCCCCATCTATACTTCTGCATGTGGTTCAGTTCTGACTGTGCACCAGGGGGTGCTGTCACGCTGCACTTGTGTTCTGAATAGTTTCTGGGGAATAAAGTAAGGATATAACACACATTTGTCTTCAAGAGTCTGAAGCACAGACTGTGATGTTTGAACAGCTGTGTCCTCTCAGATCCCTCATTCAGACCGAGTGGTGGGGGAGGAAGAGAGACAGAAGGTTTGAGGCACTCAAATGTACTGATTTAGGTTGCAGAATTATGAACTACTTCTCAATGGAATTGCTGGGTATTTCTTTCCAAAGTATGTTTTTCATTACATGTAATTTAACAGACATTCCATTTAATGCTGAACACCTCTGCAAAATGTTGCCCAGGTATGTCCTTCAGAGATGGCTGCATAACTGTGATTGTTACGTATCTGTATTACTGTAGCCCCTGGGAGGACAGGTCATGGCCCAGGTCTCTGTTGTGCTGGGCGCTGTACAAACACAGAACACAAAGACAGTCCCTTCTATGGAGCGAACAATCTCAGTATGAGACAAGGGACAACAGGGGGCGACAGACCGGGCTGTGGGTGGCAGAAGGCAGCAATGAGACAATCCTGGCAGCGGGATGGGAAGGGACCCAGCACACCCGTGGCCTCACTGCTGCCAATTTGTTTGTAGGCATCATAGCAAAGGAGAACTGGAGGGAGGGTAGAAGGAGGGGAATGAGATAGTTCTGGGGGTGTTTCCAGGGGGCGCGTCCATGCGTGAGGGGTCGTGTGGGGGAAGCTGGCCTGGCTGCACTGCAGTGGTGGTGGCAGTGACCCCTCCCCATGGGCATGTGATAGAAAATATCTGTGTGCCCAGCGATGCAAAGCTCGTCCATTGTTCTCCACACGTCAGACGTGCTGCACTAACGTGACGCTAACGACTCCTCCCAGCAGCCAGTAACGGCCGTTAATAGAGTAATGGCCAAATTCAAAGCTGAGCGCCCCTAGCTGTACCCACATGGAACTGACATCCCCTTCCACCTGCCCGCTGGATTTGTCCCAGTGAGTCTGACTCGGCGGGAACAATCCAAGTTTGTTTCTCTCTCATGTGAGGGGCAAGGGGGACAGGGGAGTAGCTAGAAAAGCCAGGGACAAGAGGCCACACGGTGGTGTTGTAGCATCTCCCTCCATTCAGTGGGGATCACACATCCCCATCTGTCCAGAACATAGCGCAGATACCAAGCAGAGGACTTAGGACCTGGTTTGTAATGGGATTTAGGTGCATAAAGATGTAGCTTGGCACCTTTAAAAATCTGCCCCTTAGTCCTTTGGCTCAGGATATAGAGGCTCCTGCTTTAGCTCTGGAATTCTTCTGTTCCATTCTGGGGATAACCTAGCTGATGGTCGTTACAGAGTGTTTGGTACCAAGTGATATTTATGTTTGGATCCATGCAGATAGTCTGTAGGCAGCAGCTGCAACTAAGAAATTATTCGGTCAGAAAGACAAAGAAGAGACCAGATTTACTCTGCTACATGCGCAGCTTGTCAAACTGATTCCCCACCACTAAAAATAAACATTTCTCCTTGGTCCAGCTCCCCACACAGGCAGTTAGAGAGAACTTGTCAGTCTGCCAGAATTTGGCATCGTCTGCTTGTGTTAAATGTTATTCGAGGAGTAGGTTAAAGTAAGGACCCCTTATAATACATAATACTAGCAAAAACTGGTTTCAATTTGAATGTAAAATTTGATGAGGAATAACTTTTTTTTTAAATAAAAAATCTTATTAAAAAAAAGCCTAAATTTGAGGCTAAATTTGATGTGTGAACATCTCTGTACTTCTTAAAAGTCAGGAGTTAGATTTTCAGAGAACCTGCAGCCAATGAACAGGGAGCGGATTTGCATGAAGGGGCCATTCTCGGGCTCTGGGGGTTTAAGAGAGAATTGGAGGGTCCCAGCCAGAGACCCGTTTGCCTCAGGAAGCCAAGCTCATCTGGATTCCCCACCATGGCCTGGGCCCTTCTGCTCCTCGCGCTGCTCACTTACTGCTCAGGTGAGGGGATTATTTGCTTCAGTGACAAAAATATGAAGGTTTCAGAGTAACAGCCGTGTTAGTCTGTATTCGCAAAAAGAAAAGGAGTACTTATGGCACCTTAGAGACTAACCAATTTATTTGAGCATGAGCTTTCGTGAGCTACAGCTCACTTCATCGGATGCATGAAGTGAGCTGTAGCTCACGAAAGCTCATGCTCAGATAAATTGGTTAGTCTCTAAGGTGCCACAAGTACTCTTTTTCTTTTTAAAAATATGAAGGACACTTGCAGAGGAGGAGGTTTGTCTGTGAGGATCCAGAGTCCTTGTGCTGAGTGTGTTTGTACTGTTGATTTCAGGGGTCAGTTCGCAGCCCGTGGTGACTCAGGAGCCCTCGATGTCGGTGGCCCCAGGAGGGGCTGTCACTCTGTCCTGCAGCCTGAGCACTGGAGCCGTCACCACCAGCAACTATCCCTCCTGGTACCAGCAGAAACCTGGCTCTGCTCCGAAGCTGCTTATATACAGCACCAATAGCCGACCCTCCGGGATCCCTGCCCGGTCCTCTGGGTCCATATCCGGTAACAATGCTGCCCTGACCATCACTGGTGTCCAGGCAGAGGATGAGGCTGACTATTACTGTATTGTATGGACTGGTAGCACGAATCACAGTGATCCAGCCAAATGGGGAACTGAGACAAAAACCTCCCCTCTCTTCCCCCCATCATCTCCTCCAGCCTGGGCTCTGCACTGGCTGCACAGTTTGGTTTCTACCTGCAGGACATGAGACCCTGATTGCTCCTTCTTAGGAATTTCAGCCTCTTACTGTCAGCAGGGGGTGCTGCTCCACCCACTCCCCATTCACTCTGTCTGCGGGAGATGGCCGCCACTCATGTTCTTTGCTGGGTCTCTGCAAAGGGAGCAGTTTTCCTGTCTTATAGATCCCTGGGTTACAGACCCATCACAGCCTGGTTCCAACTGAGAGCAGACGGCCACATACTCCTTGGGTAAAGAGACACATCTCCCCTAACAGAGTTTTCCTGTGTTACCCCACCAACTGGACAACACCCTGAATGACCTGCAAGTTAGGGGAAACATAAGAAAGACCGATCAGATCCCTTAGTCAATTGCAGTTGAAAGTGCTGGATGAAGTGTCCAGATACAGGGTGTAGTAGATAATAGATGATATCAAAATCCCTCCTCCCTAGAACCTCCTCTCTGGCCCCATCCCAGCTGCTTTGCAGTTTCCCCGGTCCCCTCCAGAAGTTCATTAGTGCCTCCATGGCCCTGCTCCTCCTGGCCCCTGCCATCCAGCAAGCCACTGGCCAGCACAATATTTCTGAGCTCTGGTAACACGATGGCTGGAACCTGACACAAACTCTTTAGACAAGACTGTGACTCTCTGTGCCCCAAAGCAACACCCTGGCACCCCCACATTCACCCTGGTGATATAATTATCATGTGTTTTATATAAAGTATGCCAAGTGAGGCATCGTTCTAAACATCTTAATCTATTGAACATGAATATCCTGTTAAGTTTTATGTGCTATCAATAGGGTTGCCAGGAGACCGGTTTTCGACAGGAACGCCCAGTCGAACAGGGATCGTGATGGCTCTGGTCAGCACCACTGACCAAGCCATTAAATGTCCAGTTGGCAGCGTAGGCAGGCTACCTACCTGGCTCAGTGCAGCTTCTGGGCAGAGGGATGGCCAGAGGGACTCTGTGTGCTGCTCCCGCCCCAAGCACGAGCTCAACAGCTCCCATTGGCCAATGTGAATTGAGGGGGCAGTGCCTGCAGGCATGGGCAGCACACAGAGCCACGTGGTTGCCCCTCTGTCTAGGAGCCGGAGGGAGATGTCGCTGCTTCCCAGGAGCTGCCTGAGGTAAGTGCCATCTGGAGCCCACTCCCCATACCCCCTCCCATGCCCCTGCCCCAGCCCTGAGCCCCCTCCTGCACTCCAAACCCCAGCCCCACCCCTGAGCCCACACCCCCAGCCGGAGCTCTCACCCTCCTCTCACAACACAAGCCCCTGCCCCAGCCCAAAAATGAGCGAGTGAATGACAGTGGGTGAGAGTGAGTGATGGCGGGATGGGGGATGGAGTTAGCTGGGGGCAGGCCCTTGGAGACGGGGCCGGTCAGTGGGTGGGGTAAGGGTGTTTGGTTTTCTGCAAATAGAAAGTTGCCCCCCCAGCTATCATTGTATGTGAAGTTATGAAGTTTTGCTGTGTATGTGCTACTGAAACATGTTGTGAGGCTGGGAACACCCACAGGCAGCCTTTCAGGTACAACACTAAGGAGGTCAAACAATATTGATGGCCTATTGAGGAAATATGCACACTCACAAGGTTTACTCCAGGAACTGGGTGCAAGAGAAACCTCTCAGAGACATCACAACTATACAAGGGGGACTGTTTGACCCAGGTCACAGCAAAAGAAATTTCCAGCAAGTTGGAAGAAGATATAAAAGGGGGAAGTGACATCATGACTGGACTCTCTCTCCCCACAACAAAGCACCTGGAAACACCTTAGGAACAAAGATTGAAATGGGGAAGGGGGGTCCCATGCAGGGAAGAAGGAAACTTGAGGGACTGTTTATATTATCAGTGAGACACTGCTTGATACAAATCCTATCTGGTCGATAAAACTTAGATTGGGATTTTGTTTATTTGCTAGGTAATCTACTTTGGTTGGTTTGCTATTACTTGTAATCACTTAAAATCTATCTATTGTAGTTAATACATCTATTTTATATTTTACTTCTAAAACACTGCGGTTTGAGGGAAGTGTTTGGGAAAAATTTCAGCTTAGTTAAAAATTTGTGCATATTCCTCTTCACATGGAGGGAGGGGCGAACTGGGTAATTGTAATAAATTCATACTGGTCGGGTTTTTGACAGCTCTGGGGTCTTAGGCTGGGGAACTGAGAGTATTTTGGCTGGAGCCGCTCTGTGCTGGTTCATGCAGTGGCTGGCCAGGATATTCATGAATACACCTGTGTGTGATCCCTGCCTGTGGATGCTGGTGTGAGTGCAAGCTTGGAGGGCTTTGCAGCTGATCACACTGTGACAGTGTGAAAGGGTACCTAGATTGGTGAGACAGAGGGCTTAGCTGCACCCCAGTTCTAGGTGGCACCTGGGGGGAAACCCGTCACAAAGGTGGTGGACCTTGTAATCTTAGAACCATTCCTATGGGTCTTGCCTACTGGAGCCCAAAGTTGGGTCTGGAGGTTTTGACCAACTTCTACTGATGAGGCCGTGGCAAGGGTGGAGGCCTACATGGAAGCTGATAAGGCTGAACCACCCGACCAAAGGTTTAGTTCAAGGGGACTGTTCTGAGGGAAGCAAGGTGACAGAGACCCCGACGGTAGAATGGTGAGGGGGACATCTGGGGAGACAAATTCTGAGACAATCTGGTACCTAACAGACCGGAGGAGGTAGCAGCACCTGAATTATCATGGGACAAACCCAGGAATCAGTCAGGAGAACACAATGGTATGTTTCCAGTGTGGCCAAACAGGTCAGCTAAGAAAGGACTGTCCACTCATGGAGTGCGGGTATTTGCATTACTACCACAGCCAGGTCTGTGGCTTGGGATGGTCCCTCAGTAGGGGGCGCACTCCACTGCTAACATGGCTGGCCATGAAATAAGAGGACTGATCAACTCCTGGTGTGGACAGGCGCTAGTTCGTGGGTGCAGACTCCCATCCGTCAGACTAGATTGCCAGTTGCTGGTGCACATTTCGTGTGCACATAGTGAAACAGGAGTGTACCCAGCAATGGAACAAGACATAGAAATATAAGCTGAGATGAACAAGCTGAGGGTCAGCCTAGTAAGAGACCTCCCCTGGCCTGTAATTGTCGGCAGAGATTGGCCTCGTGTCCCAGCCCTGTTACAAGACGGGTACTGTTTGGACGAGCTGACCATAGGACGATCCTCAGTTGGACATGGGCTCTTGGGCCAGGGGCCCAGGGGAAGACTGAGGTGTGTGATCTGGACAGCCCAGGGCAGTGGCTCCAGAGAGTTGAGGAAGAGATGCTAAGTCAACTACAGGCCCTGGAAACACAGTTACAGACTGCAAACCAAGCACTGGGGCAGGTGAAAGCCTCATGATAGACAATGATAGAGGAGGCTGCAAAACCAAAGCGAGTACTGATTTGGCCAAGACCAGACCTGGTACAAAAAGAATTGTTGGCAGCGACTTGAGCGGGAACTAGCTGCACTGTTCAACTCTCCTGCACCCTCAGCAGTGGGTATCTGATTACACATGCCACCTGGCACCAGCCGAAAATTGGAAATACTCCAGAATATCTTCTGTGGTACAAATGCAATGCCGCCAAGCACCAGGGCACTGGGGTCCCCTGTCGCTTCTCTGGTTCTAAAGATGTGGCTAATACAACCATCAACCTAACTGTCACTGATGTCCAAGAGGAAAAATGAGGCTGATTATTACTGTGGAACAGGGAGTGGGATGCTGCACAGTGATGCGACCAGATGGGAAACTTAGACAAAACCCTTGTGTTCGATCAGCCTGTATGGCTCATGACTCCAATGTATGTGTGTCTGGGTGCAACGATCTTCCTTGCTGATGTGTTGGGGTTTAACTAGGCACATTCCAATCATCAGTGAGGGGCACTACGAAGGATTATCAGGGTCTGGACATTTAAGGCCAAATCTTGGGCTCTTGACCCAATGGGAATGTTGCCATTTATTGTCCATGGGATGAGGATGAGTCACTTTATGGAACCTCACTGTGCTACCCAGATCGAGATAATAACGCCAAAGAAAACACTCCAGTGTCCCGTTCCCAAGTACATGCTGTGAGAGGAGGGAGTCCGGTCCCTTAATTACCAGCTCACACTTCAGTGCCAACCCAGCGAGATTCAGAGCCCGAACATCTGGGTGTTAGGTCCCAGAGCCCAGGTGTTTCACACAAACTAAGCCAGGGCAGGAAAAGAACAGCCCCTGGCCCTGATAAGAACAGCCCCAGGACCTAAGGCCAAGCCTGCAAACTGATCACGCTGCAAAACACACAGAAGCCACATTGAGAGCAACTGAGTTGTAAAGACCCCACAGCACTTTCACTCCCCGGTCCTGCTGTCCACATATCTGACAAGTCACCGGGTCTTCCCAAGTCCGGGCTCCTCTGCATGTGAACTAGCAGCACAGAAGGGGAGTTGAAGGGATGTATTAACACAGAGCCTCATTCATAAGACAAACTGAGCTGTCTGTAGCTGGGAACGACAGTGAATCGCTCCTTAAACTCCAGAGATGGAAAGAAAATACAAATGAGATTTGGGAGGTACTTGGATTTTCCCCATCTACTCTTCTGCAGCTCAGTGATGAGGATCAGTTACGACGGGGCATCAGAGGGCGATGTCTCCCGGCATTTGCACTGTGAACTGTCTACACGGGAATTAAGTAACTGATACATATTTATCTTCACCTGTGTGTGCAATGGACTGTGGTGTTCAAACAGCTGCATCCTTTCCAATCCCTTGTGCAGACACATTGGGTGGGGTAGAGGTGAGACAGAGCATTGAAGGAACTCAAATGCATTGAGTTAGGTTGGAGATTTATACATATCTGCTCTGGTAGCTGCTGGAGACTGATTTATAAAGATTTTTTTAACACATACACTGAATGTCAAACTGTGCAACCAAAAGTTGCCCAGGAATGTTCTGCAGAGGTGGCTGCACTTCAGGGGTGGGTGACGTAATCCTTGCCCATGTATATCTCTTATAAAATGTCTCTCTGTGTAGTAATGCTGAGCTCTTCTGTCTTGCTCCAGGGAAGCTAAGAAGTGAACAGATTGTTTCTGGTATTTGATCAGCTGCTACAAAAGGACCGTGCCAAGATCTCACAGTCAGTTCAAGAGAACTTGTACCACTCGCTGAGACAGGCCCATCTGGTGACTCTAATAACACCACCACTGTTGTAAGTGAAATGGCCGTGAAAAGGGAACTCCCCTGTCACCCAGAGCGAACCCAGGGGAGTCTGATGGCTGAGGAGCAGGTCCTGCTGGTCACTCTCTGTGGGTAAATAGCGTGTACTTGTCGCCCCCTGCTGAGGTGGCTGGAGCACTGTGAGACACCAACCTTTTTCCTGGGACAGTAGATGGGAGCCAGGTGGACCACGACACAGAGACAGGCGCCGAGTGTCAGCTACTAGGTCTTGTGGATTCTAGCATCTGGTGGGTCCCTAGAACCGCTCTGAAATCCACCTCCAGTGTCACACTCCTCCCAGCCCCCGTGCGTCACACTTCACAAACCACCTGCCCATCTACCATGGAACCTCCCTCCCTTCCGCTGGGCCACGCGGCTGCTCAGCGGACTCATCGCCCTGGGCTTTGTTCTCCCAGCTGGCAGACTACAGCACTGAATTCAGAACAAACCCCGACTGTCCCAGGACCTTTCACCCCTAACTGTTAACAAATAAAAGTTCTCTCTCTTCCCTAGCCGGTGGAGGCTACAATCACTGTCCCACCGCTGGTGAGGGGCTGGGGAAACAAGGAATCCACACCCGTGGCAACTTACAGAAAAAAGGCCAGGCTGGCTTGATAGAGACCTGATACAAACCTGAGCAAATTAGCAACAGGACTCGTCCCTTTAGAGATTATCCGTCAGTCATTGTGTTTGGGCCCCATCTTATTGGGGTCTACAAAATATTAGCCCAAAACACAAAAGGGAGAAGGCTGAGAAGAACACAGGACTCAAGGTGCTGAACAGAAAGTAATAACCAGCAGTGACCAATACGAGGTAAGCACACACTCAGATCAGGAGCTGCTTGGAGTTGGCGGGCGGGGGGAGGAGGGACAAAGAACTCTAATGAGAACCCCCCTGGTGTACACTAACTCTACAGCAGCAGCCAGTGAGCAGGCAGAGGATTTGCATGAGAGGGCCATTCTCCAGCACTGGGGGTTTAAGAGAGAATCAGAGGGTCCCCGCCAGAGACCTGTTTGTTGCAGGGAACCAAGTTCGTTTGGATCCACCATGGCCTGGGCCCCTCTGCTCCTCACGCTGCTCACTTACTGCCCTGGTAAGGGGGAGGGTTTCTGATCTCAGATTTATTTAGAAGGACTTTTCGCTGAATTCCTCCGTATTCCTGATTCCCAGACTCCTGGCTCAGCAGGAAACGTGCAGGCGTTAACTCCAGGCCATGATGATCTTGCAGCATTTTTTATTTCTTTCCAGGTTCCCTCTCCCAGTTTACTCTGACTCAGCCGCCCTCAGTGTCAGTGTCCACTGGCAACACAGTTAAACTCTCCTGCGCCCTTAGCAGTGGATACACATTTGGAAGTGTCACCTGGTACCAACAGAAAGATGGGAACAGCCCAAGATACCTTCTGATGTACAACACTGACTCGGACAAGCACCAGGGCTCTGGGGTCCCCAGTCGCTTCTCTGGTTCCAAAGACGCCTTGAAGACAACTGGCTACTTAACCATCACCAGCTTCCAGGCAGAGGATGAAGCTGACTATTACTGTGGTGCAGGGACCAGTGATGGTGTTGCACAGTGACCCAGCCAGATGGGGAACTCAGACAAAATCCTGTTCTTCCCTCCTCCAACGCTGCATGAGCCCATCATGTCAGCGTTAAGATATGATCATTCAGCCAATCTGAAATTACTGAGGTGTCCCCATGCGCTGTCCCACTCCCCTGTGATGGCAGCTCACTAACTTGATCAACCTCTGAAAATTTAAGGCAAAGTCTTTGTCCCACTGCACTGGATGGCAGTGTTATCATTTCCTTCAGTGGGACCAGGATTTGACCCCACCCCCTCTACAGCCTGGCAGCAGCAGTAAGATTCAGTTATAATCCTAAAGGAAACATTCCAAACTCCAGTTCCCAGATTCATGCCCTGAGACGAGGCAGTATCTGTCTGTTAAATGCCAGCTCATTCTTCAGTGAAACTCAGAGCCCGCACAGCTGGGTGTCAGATCCCAGAGCCCAGACATTTCACACAAAAGCAGAGCCAAGGTAGATAAGAAACTGATCCTTGCCATGATAAGAACAGTCCTGTTAGTTAAGGCTGAGCTTGCAAAATGGCCTGGTTAAACAAAACACAGAAGCCACCATGTAGTAAAGACCCCACCACCAATGTTCCCTCTAATTTTTGCCGTGTGCCCCAAATGGTTCTTCTGTGCAAATTTTTGAAGCAGAGTTCAAATTTGTATACCAGGAGGCAAATGCGCCCAAGTGAGTAAAATGCTTATACGTTTAAAAAGTTTTAATTTGCAACTTGTGATAATAATAGTTTTACACCACGTTATTTTATAAATGTCATTTTTAAATACTTAGGAAAAGGAAATGTAACCATTCTTCATGAAGCAGAAGTTAGTTTTAAGCACTACGCTTTATGATCTTTTTTATAGACAATCATGAGCATATATCAAGCACATATTAATCATGATCATTATCAGTCCATAGGCTTCTGCCCGTTGGTGTCCACTTTCACCTTTCATTCTATACACATGTCTGAAAAGATTTTGATAAACATATAATAAAGACAATTTAATAAGTATGCCATTATGTCAATTTATGTGGGTTTTCAAATAGAGACATCATAAGTAAAAAAAGAAAAACAAGAGTTTGTGTTTTAAATTTAAAATTTTCCTAAAAAAAACCCAATAAATGATTATCAGCCAAGAATAAGATATGTAATTACAAATGCATTTTAATTTCCTTATTGGTCAAAATGTCAAAGACTGCTAAACTAACCTGACTGTTTTTTCCTGCGATCTTTTTCATTTGCCCATTCAATGTAAACTCTGTCCAGATCCATCAGTCCTCCATCCAGCTGGTAACTCTGAATACACATCAGCATGTCCAAATGAGCTACTTGTAAACGATTCCGTAGTTTGTTTTTTAGAGTGTTCATTAAGCTAAAGCCACACTCACATTCTGCATTTGATGTTAGGAATGTTCCTCCAATATCCATCAACTTTGCAAGATCCTGAAACTGTTCATTCTGGTGAGCAAATGTCACCATATCTGGGAAACTTAAAACCAATTGGCTTTTGATTCTTTCAGCTACTGCAAACTTGAAGTCATTGTACTGACTGACTATAACAATCTCTTCAGCAAAAAAGTCTTTGTATTTTGAACATAGGGATTTGACAGATGACGCTTTAAGAAATCCAACGTCCATACATCGTTCCACATTCTTCCTGTTGAAAATTCTCCCGAAGCTCTGGCATCTCGACAATATACACAAACCACTCTGTTGTCCTCATGATATATGAATATTTCATGAAGTTTAACAAGCATTACACTATGTGACTTCGGTGTAACCGTCTCTATAGTCTCATCCAGCCATCCAGATTTAAATGAAGTCGCTGTTCTTTTACGCTTTAGACCTCGAGACAGTGACATTTTGGGATTGATTTTTTACCAGATTGGTTTATTTAAAATTAATACTTTTATTGTATGGCTACTATTTCAATGCGCTTAACAGTGTGACTAGACAAAAGGGCAAACGGGAGATCATTCAGATCAGGATACAGGAAGTCTGTGCCTAGCTCCGATCACGTCCGTGCATCTGCAGCCAAAAAACGTGGGAAAATGGAGATGTGTGGGTCCCGACCGTCCCGATGTGATCAGCGTTCCACGTTCCAAATGCTGGAGGGGAGAGGTACGATTCATTGCCCTCCTTTCCCTTTGCCCCCCTTGCCAGCTAGTAGAATCTGGCTGCGTTGATAGATGGCGGGCAAACAATGTCAAAAGTTGCCTGTAAATGATATGTCAGCCTGGCTCCGATGTAGTATTTCATTTTTTGTGCGTGCAGTGTTTCGCCGTGTGTGCGGGGTTTAGGATGTGTGTGCACATGCACAGCTGAGAGGGAATAGTGCACACCACTCACCCCAGTCCTGCTATACTTGTATCTGACAAGTCACAGGGGGTCCCAAGTCCTAGCTATTCCTAAATGTAAATATTAGCCCAGAAGGTGAATTGGAAGGACACAGTAACACGCAGCCACACTCACAAATAGCAAACTGGGCTGTAGGTAGCTGGGACCTGTAATGAATCTCTCCTTAAACTCCAGAGACTGGAGAGAATAAAATGGGATTTGAGATACACCTGGATTTTCCCCGTCTACGCTTCTGCAGGTGGGTGATGTGATTCAGTTATGATTGGGCACCAGGGGGCGCTGTCACCCTGCACTTGTATTGTGAATAGTTTCTAGTGGAATAAAGTAACTGTTCAATGCACATTTGTCTTCAAGGGTCTAGTGCACAGACCATGGTGTTTGAACAGCTGCGTCCTTTCAGATCCCTCACTTAGACTGAGTGGTGGGGGAGGAGGAGAGACAGGAGGTCCGAGACACCCAATTGTACTGATTTAGGTTGCAGAATTATGAACTACTTCTAATTGTAATTGCTGGATATTTATTTGCAAAATGTTTTTTATTTACGCGTAATTTAACTGACATTACATTTAATGCTGAATACCTCTGCAAAATGTTGCCCAGGAATGTCCTTCAGAGGTGGCTACATCACTGTGATTATTACGTATCTGTATTTCTGTAGCCCCTGGGAGGACAGGTCATGGCCCAGGTCCCCATTGTGCTGGGCGCTGTACAAACACAGAACACAAAGACGGTCCCGGCTAAGGAGGGAACAATCTCAGTGTGAGACAAGACGTGGTTACAGACCGGGCTGTGGGTGGCAGAAGGCAGCAAGGAGACAATCCTGGCAGCAGGATGGGAAGGGTCTCAGCACACCCACGGCCTCACTGCTGGCAATTTGTTTGTAGGCATCATGGCAAAGGAGAGCTGGAGGGAGAGTGGAAGGAGGGGAATGAGTTAGTTCTGGGGGTGTTTCCAGGGGGCACATCCACGCGTGAGGGGCCGTGTGGGGGAAGCTGGCTCGGCTGCATGGCAGTGATGGTGGCAGTGACCCCTCCCCATGGGCATGTGATAGAAAATATCTGTGTGCCCAGCGATGCAAAGCTCGTCCATTGTTCTCCACACGTCAGATGTGCTGCACTAACGTGACGCTAACGGCTCCTCCCAGCAGCCAGTAACGGCCGTTCACAGAGTAAAGGCCAAATTCAGAGCTGAGCACCCCCAGCTGTACCCACATGGAACTGACATCCCCTTCCACCCGCCCGCTGGGTTTGTCCCAGTGAGTCTGACTCGGCGGGAATGATCCAAGTTTGTTTCTCTCTCACTGTGAGGAGCAAGGGGGACAGGGGAGTAGCTAGAAAAGCCAGGGACAAGAGGCCACAGGGAGGTGTTGTAGCATCACCCCCCATTCAGTGGGGATCACGCATCCCCGTCTGTCCAGAACATAGCGCAGATACCAAGAACAGGATTTAGGACCTGATTTGTAAAGGGATTCAGGTGTCTAAAGATGTAACTAGGCACCTTTAAAAATCTGCCCCTTAGTCCTTTGGCTCAAGATATAGGAGGCTCCTGCTTCAGCTCCACAGTGCTCCTGTTCAATCCCTGGGGATAACCCATATAACAGTCATTACAAAGTGTTTGGCACCATGTGATATTTACGTTTGCATCCATGCAGATAGTTGCAACTGCTGCCTACGGACGAAGAAATTATTTGGTCAGAGAGACAAAGTAGTGACCAGATTTACTCTGCTACATGCGCAGCTTGTCAAACTGTGATTCCCCAAAACTAAAAACAAACATTTCTCCCAGATCTAGCTCCCTGCACAGACAGTTAGAGAGAACTTGTCAGTCTGTGTGATAGCACCATCTGGTCGTGTTAATTTTATTTAAGGAGTATGTTAAAGTAAGGACCCCTTTATTCAATGATACTAGCAAAACCTATTTCAATTTGAACATGAAATAATAATTGAAAATGTACAAATTTATAGGGAGGTACTTTTTTTTTACAAAAAAATCTTATTTAAAATGAAGCCAAAACTGGAAGTTAAATTTGAAATGTGAGCGTCTTTGTATTCGTTAAAACTCAGGATTAAGATTTTTAAAAAAAACAGCAGCCAATAAACAGGGAGGAGATTTGCATGAAGAGGCCGTTCTACAGCACTGGGGGTTTAAGAGAGGTTTTGGAGGGTCCCATAAGAGACCCGTTTGCCTCAGGAAGCCGAGCTCATCTGGATCCACCATGGCCTGGGCCCCTCTGCTCCTCGCGCTGCTCACGTACTGCTCAGGTGAGGGGATTGTTTCATTTAGTGACCAAAATATAAAGGGCACTTGCAGGGGAGGAGGTTTGTCTGTGAGGATCCAGAGTCCTTGTGCTGAGTGTGTTTGTACTGTTGATTTCAGGGGTCAGTTCGCAGCCCGTGGTGACTCAGGAGCCCTCGATGTCGGTGGCCCCAGGAGGGGCAGTCACTGTGTCCTGCAGCCTGAGCACTGGAGCCGTCACCACCAGCAACTATCCAGGCTGGTTCCAGCAGAAACCTGGCTCTGCTCCTCGGCAGCTGATATACAGCACCAATAGCAGACCCTCCGGGATCCCTGCGCGGTTCTCGGGGTCCATCTCCGGGAACAACGCTGCCCTGACCATCACCAGTGTCCAGGCAGAGGACGAGGCTGACTATTACTGTGCTGTGTGGGCTAGTAGTGGGAATCACCGTGATCCAGCCAAACGGGGAACTGAGACAAAAACCTCCCCTGTCTTCATCCCCTCCAGCCTGGGCCCTGCACTGACTGCGCAGTTTGCTTCCTCTCTTCAATGCATGAGACCCTGAGGGTTCCTTCTTTGGAATTTCAGCCACTTGCTGTCAGCAGGGAGCGCTGCTCCACCCACTCTCCATTCACTCTCTCTTGGGGAGATGGCAGCCGCTCTTATGCTTTCAACTCAGTCTCTTTACAAGGAGCAGCTTTTCCAGCCTTCTGGATCCCCGGGTTACAGACCCACCACTGCCTGGTTCCCACAGGGAGCAGACGGCCACAAGCTCCTTGGGTAAAGAGACACGTCTCCCCGAACATAGTTCCCCCGTGTTATCCCACGAGCTGGACAACACCCTGAATGGCCTGGAAGTTAGAGGAAATGTAGGAAAGACCTCTCAGATCCCTTCGTCCATTCCAGTTGCCGGGGCTGGATGAAGTGTCCAGACACAGGGTGTATCAGATAATAGATGATATCAAAATCCCTCCTCCCTAGAACCTCCTCCCTGGCCCCATCCCAGCTGCTTGGCAGCTTCCCTGGTCCCCTCCAGAAGTTCATTAGTGCCTCCATGGCCCTGCTCCTCCCGGCCCCTGCAGTCCAGCAAGCCACAGGCCCGTGGCCATGTCTAGTTCCCCGTGGGCCAGTCTCGGTGCTCAGGTACCGCAGGGATGGGTGCGGCATAAGAACCTCAATAGAAAAGTTCATCTGCTGGCTGCGGAGTCAGTGTCCTGCTGCGGGAAAGGCCGGGGCTGTCCTAGCCAAAGCAGGAGTGTTGGTGGCTGTGTCCCAAAGTTCCCCCTCCTCCCTGACCCCTATCCTCTAGAGCCTGGCCTGACACTACTGCCCTCCCCCACAGCCCTGCCCCCTGCTCTGAGCAGGCTTACGTATCATGGGGGTAATACACTGTCTACACTCAGGCTCTGTGACGTTATTGACATAATCTGTAACTGTATAGATCACTGTTGCAACCACGCTTATATATTTGCAGCAAATATTGTATAAAGGTTGTTCTGTAAGGGGTCTAGGGAGAGGTTATGGTTTGCTGGTTAGGATTATGCTGTCTATATGTGTGTATCATTTTTGTAGTTAAAGTTATGAATATTGGATCTATACTGTCTGTATTTCAAACTTATGCTGTGCTTCTGGGTGACACCCCAGACAAGTTGGTGTCAGCTCTACCTAGCCTGCTTGATGGCCCATTAAGGACCATCAGATCTACAACTGACCCATTGAGAGAAGGCAGATATGCCTTGTGACTCAGCAAAGCATGTAGGGACTTGCCCATGTGACTCCAAAGTCCATTTTGCTGTAATTTTCCCCAGTAAGAACAAAGCGGGGTTCTTACACCAAGAAAAGACTATAAAAGGCTGATGCCTCACATCCGTCCTGTCTTCAATCCTGCTTCATTCCTCTGGAGGGACTTTGCTACACTGAAGCTTTGAACAAAGGACTGAGTGACCCACCCCAGCTGGGGCTGTTCTCCAGAGACTTGATTTGAACCTGCAGTTTGTGCCATCACTGGAACAAGCCTGAAGCAAGAACTTGGCCACTACTGTATGTCATTGGTTCCATTTAACCAACTCTTGCTCTCATCTATCTCTTTTTCCTTTTGTGAATAAACCTTTAGATTTTAGAGTCGAAAGGATTGGCAACAGCGTGATTGGTGGGTAAGATCTGATTTGTACATTGACCTGGGTCTGGGGCTTGGTCCTTTGGGATCGAGAGAACCCTTTTTTCTTTTACCGGGGTATTGGTTTTCATAACCATGTGTCCCCATAACAAGGGGCACTGGTGGTGATACTGGGAAACTGGAGTGTCTAAGGGAATTGCTTGTATGATTGTGGTTAGCCAGGAGGGCAAAACCGAAGTCTTCTCTGTTTGGCTGCTTTGGTTTGCCTTGGTGTGCAAAGGAACCCCAGCCTTGGGCTGCAACTGCCCTGCTTTAAGCAATTTGTCCTGAATTGGCACTCTCAGTTGGGTCCCAGCAGAACCAGCATCGTTACAGGCTCCCATTACTGCTTGTACCCAGGGGGTGTAACAGCAGGAGATTTCCCGAGGAACAATAGTGTAGACACGGGGGACTAGTTCTCCCCCCATTTCTCTCTGCTACCTCAGCGATGTCTCCTCCCCTCTCCTCCTCTCTGGGGGACTCCACAGGGCTCTGGCCTCATCCCTGCCTCTTCCCCCCCACCCCATTCCCTGGGTTTGCGACCCCCTCCCGCATTGCCTCACATATCATTTCTGCACTCAGGACTCACAAATCTCCCTCTCCACGTGTGACTGGCTCCCCTCCAGCCAGCACCATGCACGTGGCTGTCTCTGACTCTTGGTTCGGGTGGCTCATTGCCAGCTCCAGCTACGCACAGCCAAGCCCAAACTTCTCATTGTAACTCTTCAGTCCCCTCAATTCCGTGCCTTCTCCAATGCCAGCGATCACGTGGGGGTCATCTTAGACTCCTGCCCCCCATCACCACCACCTCCTGCTCCTCCACTCATTCAACCTCATCACATCTCGCCACCTCTTCCTCTGCAGCATTGAGACAATCAGACTCTTTCTGCTTGTCCTGGAGCAACCTGCAGGGAAGCTGGAGGGGGGAGCTCAGGCTGCAGGAGGAAGAGTTTGGAGGAGGCACCGGGAGGCCAGTCTGTGTGCACATGATTGGAATGTCAGCAGCAGCTGCAGCGTCTCTGTAACCAGTTCTGTGAGTGAAGAGCCAGTTTCATTTTGGAAACATGGAGTCCCCTCCTGTTCTTACCTGACACACGGTACATGGAACCTGGCCCTGATCCGCTGTCGCCCTGATTCCTGTGACATCCTCTGCTTTGGCCACCCTGACTCCAACGTGACTCACCTTGAGTCGATGCAAAGTGCAGATACTGAACTCGTCTCCCCTTCCTGAGACTCCAACCCCGTCACTCCTCTCTTCTAATGCCATCACCAGCCCCTCTGACCCAGTGGCTCCCACGGGGGCTTTGTGTCTGGACTGACCTGCTCCTGCACAGTTCTGCTGCAGCCGACACGTCCAGACCTGTCTCCCATCCCCACTTTGGTTTTGCCAGTGAAACTAGCCCCAGCTCCGACACCTGTGTCCGAGCTGACTCCCCGCTGCCCTCAGTCCTCCCCTGCTTCTGGACAGAGGGTAATTTATACAGAGGGTCTCCCTGTGCCTCTGCCCCTCGCATAGTGGGAGGGAGGTGCCAGCAGCAGCCAGGGAGCAGACTTGCATGTAGGGGCCGATCTCCACCTCTGGGGGTTTAAGCGGAGGTGAAAGTAAGCCGGTATGTCCCGGTGCAGCATACCGGCAAGAGCCGGTGCACCATACCGGGGTGGATCAGCTTCCGCAGGCACAATTTAAAGGGCCTGTGGCTCCCAGCAGTGGCTGGAGCCCCCGGCCCTTTAAATTGCTGCCAGAGCCCCCAGCCCTTTAAATTGCGGGGTTGGGGCAGTGATTTAAAGGGCCTGGGGCGGTAGCGGCGGCCGAGCCCTGGGCCCTTCCCTAGTGCTCCAGCAGGCTCCGGGGACGATTTAAAGGGCGCAGGGCGGTAGTGGCGGCCGGAGCCCCGTCACCGGAGCCCTGCTGCCGGAGCCCTGGGGAAGCAACGGCGGGCCTCCGGGGACGATTTAAAGGGGCCAGGACTCGGCCGCCGTTACCGCCCTGGGCCCTTTAAACCGCTGCCAGAGCCCCCAGCTGCGGCTGTTACCCCGGGGAGGGGGAAGGAGGAACTTGCCGGTACAGGGTGGGCCGGGGCTGGCTCTGACCTCCCCCAGCCCCGCCCCTTCTGCCCGAGGCTCTGCCCCTTCCGGAGGCCAGAGCCGGCCCCAGCCCAGCCCCGTACCGGTACGTCCCTAGACTTACTTTCACCCCTGGGTTTAAGAGAGAATCGGAGGGTTCCAGCCAGAGACCCATTTGCCTCAGGAAGCCAAACTCATCTGGCTCGACCATGGCCTGGGCCCCTCTGCTCCTCCCGCTGCTCACTTACTGCTCGGGTGAGGAAAGGGTTTCTGTTCCCTGCTTTAATTTAAATTTCATCTGTCTCTGACTTTCTCCATATTCCTGAAGAAATATGTTAAAAAAGAATTTTCTGTTTGTTCCCAGGATCGCTCTCCCACTTTACACTAACGCAGCCGCCCTCGATGTCCGTGTCCGTAGGAAACACAGTTCAACTCTCCTGCACCATCCGCAGTGGGTACCCGATGACACATGCCACCTGGCACCAGCAGAAAATTGGAAATGCTCCAAAATATCTTCTGTGGTACAAATCCAATGCTGCCAAGCACCAGGGTTCTGGGGTCCCCCGTCGCTTCTCCGGTTCCAAAGATGCGGCTAATACAACCATCAAACCCTCCCCGATGTCCAAGCAGATGATGAGGCCGATTATTACTATGGCACATAGAGTGGGGCTGCTGATGCTGCACAGTGATGCAGCCAGGTGGAGAACTTCGACCAAACCCTTGTGTTCCAGCAGCCTGTCCCGTGCATGGCTCCAGTCTGTGTGCGTCTGGGTGTGACGCTCCTCCGCGCAGATGTGCTGGACTTTAACTAGGCACGTTCCAGTCATCAGTGAGGGGCATGATGAAGTATGATCAGGGTCTGCACATTTAAGGCCAAATCTTGGGTCCCTTGACCCAATGGGCATTTTACCATTCATTGTCCATAGGACGAGGATTATGGAATCTCAGTGTGGTACCTAGATTCAATTATAATCCCAAAGAAAACACTCATCGTCCCATTCCTAAGTAGATGCCCTGAGAGGAGGGAGTCCGGTCCCTTCAATGCCAGCTCACTCTTCAGTGCCAACCCAGCGAGATTCAGAGCCCGAACAGCTGGGTGTTAGGTCCCAGAGCTCAGGTGTTTCACACAAACAAAGCCAGGGCAGGAAAAGAACAGCCCCTGGGCCTGATAAAAACAGCCCCACGAGGAAAGGCCAAGCCTGCAAAGTGATCAAGCTACACAACATGCACAAACCACATGGAGATCAACATGGTGGGAGTAAAGACACTCCCACCCTACCCCCCACCCACACACTTTCTCTCCTCAGTCCTGCTGTCTGTGTATGTGACAAGTCACCAAGTCTTCCCAAGTCTGGGCTCTCCCTACATGTGAACTAGCAGCACAGGAGGGGAGTTGAAGGGACGTATTAACACAGAGCCTCATTCATAAGAAAAACTGAGCTGTCTGTAGCTGGGAACGACAGTGAATCGCTCCTTAAACTCCAGAGATGGAAAGAAAATATGAATGAGATTTGGGTGGTACTTGGATTTTCCCCTCTACTCTTCTGCAGCTCAGTGATGGGGATCAGTTACGACTGGGGCACCAGAGGGCGACGTGTCCCGCCATGTGCAGTGTGAACTGTCTACACTGGAATTAAGTAACTGATACATGTTTATTTTCACCTGTGGGTGCACCGGACTCTGGTGTTCAAACAGCTGCTTCCTTTCCAATCCCTGGTGCAGACAGATTGGGCGGGGTCAGGGTGAGATAGAATATTGAAAGAACCCAGATGCACTGAGTTAGGTTGTAGACTTATAAATAACCAGTCTGGTGTAGCTGTTGGACACTGAATTATAAAGATTTTTTTAACACGTACATTTAATGTCCAACTGTGCAACCAAAAGTTACCCAGGAATGTTCTGCAGAGGTGGCTGCACTTCAGGGGTGGGTGACGTAATCCTTGCCCATGTATATCTCTTATAAAACGTCTCTCTGTGTAGCAATGCTGAGCTCTTCTGTCTTGCTCTAGGGAGACTAAGAAGTGAACAGATTGTTTCTGGTATATGATCAGCTGCTACAAAAGGACCGTGCCAAGATCTCACAGTCAGTTCAAGAGAACTTGTACCACTCGCTGAGACAGGCCCATCTGGTGACTCTCATAACACCACCACTGTTGTAAGTGAAATGGCCGTGAAAAGGGAACTCCCCTGTCACCCAGAGCGAACCCAGGGGAGTCTGACGGCTGAGGAGCAGGCTCTGCTGGTCACTCTCTGTCGGTAAATAGTGTGTACTTGTCGTCCCCTGCTGGGGTGGCTGGAGCACTGTGAGACACCAACTTTTTTCCTGGGACAGTAGATGGGAGCCAGGTGGACCAAGACTCAGAGACTGGCGCCGAGCGTCAGCTACTAGGTCTTGTGGATTCTAGCACCTGGTAGGTCCCAAGAACTGCCCTGAAATCCGTCTCCAGCGTCACACTCCTCCCAGCCCCCATGCGTCACACTTCACAAACCACCTGCCCGTCCGCCATGGAACCTCCCTCCCTTCCGCTGGGCCCCGCGGCTGCACAGGGGACTCATCTCCCTGGGCTTTGTTCTCCCAGCCGGCAGCCTGCAGCACTGAATTCAGAACAAACCCCAGCCGTCCCGGGACCTTCCACCCCTAACTGTTAACAAATTAAGGTTCTCTCTCTTCCCTAGCCGGGGAGGCTACAATCAATGTCCCACCACAGGTGAGGGGCTGGGGAAACAAGGAATCCACACCCGCGGCAGCTTAAAAATGTCAGGCGGGCTTGATATAGACCTGATACAAACCTGAGCAAATCAGCAACTGGATTCGTCCCTTTCGAGATTGTCCCTGTCAGTTATTGTGTTTGGGGTCTCTCAGCCTACATCATATTAGGTAGAGTCCAGGAGGTGAGTTGGAGGGACACAATAACACGCAGCCCCAGTCACAAATGGCAAACTGGGCTGTGTGTAGCTGGGACCTGGAATGAATCTCTCCTTAAACCCCAGAGATTGAAGAGAAATCAATGGGATGTGAGAAGCAGCTGGATTTCCCCAGTCGATGTCGTGCAGGTGTAACTCTGGGCACCAGAGCCTGGAGAGAACAAAATGTGATTTGAGATGCACCTGGATTTTCCCCAACTACTGTTCTGCAGAGGGGTGACATGATTCAGTTCTGACTGGGCACCGGGAGGCACTGTCTCCTTGCACTTGTGTATTGAACAGTTACTTTATTCTGGTATAAACAGTTCATGATACCTTTGTTCCTTAAGAGTCTGGTGCACAGACTGTGGCATTTGAACAGCTGCATCCTTTCAGATCCCTCATTCAGACCGCGTGATGGGGGAGGAGGAGAGACAGGATGGGGGAGGAGGAGAGACAGGAGGTCCGAGGCACCCAAATGTACTGATTTACTTTGTAGATTCATGAACCATTTCTCAACGGAATTGCTGGGTATTTCTTTGCAAAATGCTTTTATAATGATATTTAATTAAATGGACATTCCATTTAATACTGAACATCTCTGCAAAATGTTGCCCAGGTATGTCCTTCAGAGGTGGCTGCATCACTGTGATTGTTACTTGTCTGTATTACTGTAGCCCCTGGGAGGACAAGTCATGGCCCAGGTCTCCGTTGTGCTGGGCACTGTACAAACACAGAACACAAAGACAGTCCCTTCTATGGAGCGAACAACCTCAGTATGAGACAAGGGACAACAGGAGGCGACAGACCGGGCTGTGGGTGGCAGAAGGCAGCAATGAGACAATCCTGGCAGCGGGATGGGAAGGGACCCAGCACACCCACGGCCTCACTGCTGGCAATTTGTTTGTAGGCAACATGCCAAAGAAGAGCTGGAAGGAGGGTGGAAGGAGGGGAATGAGTTAGTTCTGGGGGTGTTTCCAGGGGGCGCGTCCACACATCAGGGGCAGCGTGGGGGAAGCCGGCCCGGCTGCACAGCAGTGGTGGTGGCAGTGACCCCTCCCCATGGGCATGTGAGAGAAAATATCTGTGTGCCCAGCGATGCAAAACTTGTCCATTGTTCTCCACATGTCAGATGTGCTGCGCTAACGTTAAGCTAACGACTCCTCCCAGCAGCCCCATAATGGCCATTCACAGTGTAAAGGAAAATTCAGAGCTGAGAACCCCAGCTGTACCCACATGGAACTGACATCCCCTTCCACCTGCCCGCTGGATTTGTCCCAGTGAGGCTGGTTCTGCGGGAATGATCCAAGTTTGTTTCTCTCTCACTGTGAGGAACAAGGAGGACAGGGGAGTAGCCGGATAACCCACGGACAAGAGGCCACACGGAGGTGTTGTAGCATCATCCTCCATTCAGTGGGAATCACGCTTCCCCGTCTGTCCAGAATACTGCATAGATACCAAGCAGAGGACTTAGGGCCTGATTTGTAAAGGGATTTAGAGTCCTAAAAATGTAAGTGGGCACCTTTAAAAAACTGTCCCTCAGTCCTGCTTTAGCTCCACGGTGCTCCTGTTCAATCCCTGGGGATAACCCATATAACAGTCACTACAGAGTCTTTGGCACCATGTGATATTTACGTTTGCATCCATGCAGATAGTTGCAACTGCTGCCTACGGACGAAGAAATTAATTGGTCAGAGAGACAAAGAAGTGACCAGATTTACTCTGCTACATGCGCAGCTCGTCAAACTGTGATTCCCCAAAACTAAAAACAAACATTTCTCCCAGATCTAGCTCCCTGCACAGGCAGTTAGAGAGAACTTGTCAGTCTGTGTGATAGCACCATCTGGTTAAATATTATTTAAGGAGTATGTTAAAGAAAGGACCCCTTATAATCAATGATACTAGCAAAATCTGTTTCAATTTGATCCTGTAATAATAGTTGAAAATATACATATTTATAGGGAGGTACTTTTTTTTCCCTAAAAATCTTATTTAAAATGAAGCCAAAACTGGAAGTTAAATTTGAAATGGGAGCGTCTTTGTATATGTTAAAACTCAGGATTAAGATTTTTAAAAAACCAGCAGCCAATAAACAGGGAGGAGATTTGCATGAAGGGGCCACTCTACAGCACTGGGGGTTTAAGAGAGATTTCAGAGGGTCCCATAAGAGACCCGTTTGCCTCAGGAAGCCGAGCTCATCTGGATCCACCATGGCCTGGGCCCCTCTGCTCCTCGCACTGCTCACTTACTGCTCAGGTGAGGGGATTGTTTCATTTAGTGACCAAAATATAAAGGGCACTTGCAGGGGAGGAGGTTTGTCTGTGAGGATCCAGAGTCCTTGTGCTGAGTGTGTTTGTACTGTTGATTTCAGGGGTCAGTTCGCAGCCCGTGGTGACTCAGGAGCCCTCGATGTCGGTGGCCCCAGGAGGGGCTGTCACTCTGTCCTGCAGCCTGAGCACTGGAGCCGTCACCACCAGCAACTATCCAGCCTGGTACCAGCAGAAACCTGGCTCTGCTCCGAAGCTGCTTATGTACCAGACTAACAACAGACCCTCTGGGATCCCTGCCCGGTTCTCGGGGTCCATCTCCGGTAACAACGCTGCCCTGACCATCACCAGTGTCCAGGCAGAGGATGAGGCTGACTATTACTGTTTGATATATACGGGTAGCAGTGGTAGTAGGTCTCACAGTGATCTAGGCAGATGGGGAACTGAGACAAAAACCTCCCGTCTCTTCCCCTGTCTTCTCCTCCAGCCTGGGCTCTGCACTGGCTGCACAGTCTGATTTCTACCTACAGGATACGGGACCCTGATGGCTCCTTCTAAGGAATTTCAGCCTCTAGCTGTCAGCAAGGGGCGCTGCTCCACCCACTCCCCACTCACTCTATCTGTGGGAGAAGGCAGCTGCTCGGTGTCTACAAGGAGCAGCTTTTCCAGCTTTCTAGATCCCTGGGTTACAGACCCACCACTGCCTGGTTCCCACAGGGAGCAGACGGCCACAAGCTCCTTGGGTAAAGAGACACGTCTCCTCGAACATAGTCCCCCCGTGTTATCCCACAAGCTGGACAACACCCTAAATGGCCTGGAAGTTAGAGGAAATATAGGAAAGACCTCTCACATCCCTTCATCCATTCCAGTTGCCAGGGCTGGATGAAGTGTCCAGACACAGGGTGTATCAGATAATAGATGATATCAAAATCCCTCCTCCCTGGAACCTCCTCCCTGGCCCCATCCCAGCTGCTTGGCAGCTTCCTCGGTCCCCTCCAGAAGTTCATTAGTGCCTCCATGGCCCTGCTCCTCCTGGCCCCTGCAGTCCAGCAAGCCACTGGCCCGTGGCCATGTCTAGTTCCCCGTAGGCCAGTCTCGGTGCTCAGGTACCGCAGGGATGGGTGCGGCATAAGAACCTCAATAGAAAAGTTCATCTCTTGGCTGCAGAGTCAGTGTCCTGCTGCGGGAAAGGCCGGGCTGTCCTAGCCAAAGCAGGAGTATTGGTGGCTGTGTCCCAAAGTTCCCCCTCCTGTCCATGGAGAGACAGGAGTGTGCCCAGCCGTGGAGCTAGACATAGAAATAGAAGGTCAGATGAACAAGCGGAGGGTCAGCCTACTAAGAGACCTCCCCTGGCCTGTATTTGTAGGCAGAGACTGGCCTAATGTGATGACCCAGCCCTGTTCCAAGATGGGTACTGCTTGGACGAGCTGCCCATAGGACGACCCTCACTTGGACATGGGCTCTTGGGCCGGGGCCCAGAGGAAAAGCCGAGGTGCGTGAGGGTTGGACAAGAGACGCCAAGTTGACTGCAGGCCCTGGAGACACAGTTACAGGAGGGAAACCGAGCGCTGTGGGAGGTGACAGCCTCATGAGAGACTATAATAGAGGAGGCTGAAAAACCAAAGCGAGAACTGATTCAGACAAGACCAGACCTGGTTTGAAAAGGACTGTTGGCAGCAACTCGAGCGGGAACTACCTGCACTGTTCAACTCTCCTGCACCCTCAGCAGTGGGTATCCGATGACACATGCCACCTGGCTCCAGAAGAAAATCGGAAATACTCCAAAATATCTTCTGTGGTACAAATCCAATGCTGCCAAGCACCAGGGCACTGGGGACCCCGGTCGCTTCTCCGGTTCCACAGATGCAGCTAATACAACCATCAACCTAACCGTCACCAATGTCCAACCAGACGATGAGGCTGGTTATTTCTGTGGCACAGGGAGAGTGGGGTGCTGCACAGGGATGCAGCCAGACGGAGAACTTAGACAAAAGCCTTGTGTTCCAGCAGCCTGTGTTGCGTATGACTCCAGTCTGTGTGTGCCTGGGTGCGACGCTCCTCCGCGCAGCTGTGTTGGGGTTTAACTAGGCACATTCCAGTCATCAGTGAGGGGCACTACGAAGGACTATCAGGGTCTGGACATTTAAGGCCAAATCTTGGGCCCAGTGACCCAATGGGCATTTGTCATTTATTGTCCATGGGACGAGGATGAGTCCCTTTATGGAACCTCACTGTTCTACCTAGATCGAGGTAATAACCCCAAAGAAAACACTCCAGTGTCCCGTTCCCAAGTACATGCTGTGAGAGGAGGGAGTCTGGTCCCTTAATTACCAGGTCACTCTTCAGTGCCAACCCAGTGAGATTCAGAGCCTGAACTCAGCCCCTGGCCCTGATAAGAACAGCCCCAGGACCTAAGGCCAGGCCTGCAAACTGATCACGCTGCACAAAACACAGAAGCCACATTGAGAGCAACTGAGTCATAAAGACCCCCCAGCACTTTCACTCCTCAGTCCTGCTGTCCACGTATCTGACAAGTCACCGGGTCTTCCCAAGTCCGGGCTCCTCTGCATGTGAAATAGCAGCACAGCAGGGGAGTTGAAGGGACGTATTAACACAGAGCCTCATTCATAAAACAAACTGAGCTGTCTGAGCTGGGAACGACAGTGAATCGCTCCTTAAACTCCAGAGATGGAAAGAAAATACAAATGAGATTTGGGAGGTACTTGGATTTTCCCCTCTACTCTTCTGCAGCTCAGTGACGGGGATCAGTTACGACTGGGCACCAGAGGGCGACGTCTCCCGGCATTTGCACTGTGAACTGTCTACACTGGAATGAAGTAACTGGCACATATTTGTCTTCACCTGTGTGTGCACCGGACTCTGGTGTTCAAACAGCTGCTTCCTTTCCAATCCCTGGTGCAGACAGATTGGGCGGGGTCGGGGTGAGATAGAACATTGAAAGAACCCAGATGCACTGAGTTAGGTTGGTTTCAGAGTAGCAGCCGTGTTAGTCTGTATTCGCAAAAAGAAAAGGAGGACTTGTGGCACCTTAGAGACTAACCAATTTATTAGAGCATAAGCTTTCGTGAGCTACAGCTCACTTCCTCAGATGATTTATAAATAACCAGTCTGGTGTAGCTGTTGGACACTGAATTATGAAGATTTTTTTAACACGTACATTTAAAATTCCAACTGTGCAACCAAATGTTGCCCAGGAATGTTCTGCAGAGGTGGCTGCACTTCAGGGGTGGGTGACGTAATCCTTGCCCAGGTATATCTCTTATAAAACGTCTCTCTGTGTAGCAATGCTGAGCTCTTCTGTCTTGCTCTAGGGAGACTAAGAAGTGAACAGTTTCTGATATATGATCAACTGCTACAAAAGGACCATGCCAAGATCTCACAGTCAGTTCCACTCGCTGAGACAGGCCCATCTGGTGACTCTAATAACACCACCACTGTTGTAAGTGAAATGGCCGTGAAAAGGGAACTCCCCTGTCACCCAGAGCGAACCCAGGGGAGTCTGATGGCTGAGGAGCAGGTTCTGCTGGTCACTCTCTGTCGGGAAATAGTGTGTAATTGTCGCCCTCTGCTGGGGTGGCTGGAGCACTGTGAGACACCAACCTTTTTCCTGGGACAGTAGATGGGAGCCAGGTGGACCACGACACAGAGACAGGCGCGAGCGTCAGCTACTAGGTCTTGTGGATTCTAGCACCTGGTGGGTCCCAAGAACCGCTCTGAAATCCACCTCCAGTGTCACACTCCTCCCAGCCCCCGTACATCACACTTCACAAACCACCTGCCCGTCCGCCATAGAACCACCCTCCCTTCCGCTGGGCCCCACGGCTGCTCAGCAGACTCATCGCCCTGGGCTTTGTTCTCCCAGCCGGCAGCCTGCAGCACTGAATTCAGAACAAACCCCAACCGTCCCGGGACCTTCCACCCCAAACTGTTAACAAATAAAAGATCTCTCTCTGTTCCCTAGCCGGGGAGGGTACAATCACTGTCCCACCACTGGTGAGGGGCTGGGGAAACAAGGAATCCACACCCATGGCAACTTATAGAAAAAATGCCAGGCTGGCTTGATAGAGACCTGATACAAACCTGAGCAAATTAGCAACAAGACTCGTCCCTTTAGAGATTGTCTCTGTCAGTCCCCGTCCTATTTGAAATGTTCAAGCCCCATATTATTGGGATCTAGAAAAGATAAGCCCAAAACAAAACCAGAGACGGCTCCTAAGAATATAGGACTCAAAGGGGCTTAGCAGAAAGTGACTAGCTAGCAGTGACCAACAGGACGAAGGACACGCTCAGGTCAGGAGGTGTTTGCAGTGGGGAGGCAGAGAATGCTAATGAGAACCTCCCTGGTGCACACACACTCTACAGCAGCAGCCAGTGAGGAGGGAGCTGATTTGCATGATGGGGCCGTTCTCCAGCGCTGGGGGTTTAAGAGAGAATTGGAGGGTCCCATCCATTGACCCGTTTGCCTCAGGAAGCCGAGCTCGTCTGGATTCCCACCATGGCCTGGGCCCCTCTGCTCCTCATGCTGCTCACTTACTGCCCTGGTAAGGGGGAGGGTTTCTGATCTCAGATTTATTTAGAAGGATATTTCACTGAATTCCTGCATGTTCCCGATGCCCAGACTCCTGGCTCAGCAGGAAATCTGATTGCATGAACACCAAGCCAGGATAATCCTGCAGCAGTTTCTGTTTCTCTCCAGGTTCCCTCTCCCAGTTTACTCTGACTCAGCCACCCTCGGTGTCGGTGTCCATTGGCAACACAGTTAAACTCTCCTGCGCCCTTAGCAGTGGATACACATTTGGAGATGTTGTCTGGTACCAGCAGAAAGATGGGAACAGCCCAAGATACCTTCTGAGGTACAACACTGACTCGGACAAGCACCAGGGCTCTGGGGTCCCCAGTCGCTTCTCTGGTTCCAAAGACGCCTCGAAGACATTCGGCTACTTAACCATCGCCAGTGTCCAGGCCGAGGATGAGGCTGGTTATTACTGTGCTGCACATGCCAGTGGAGCTGCACAGGGATGCAACGAAGTGGGGAACTGAGACAAAAACATCCTCTTCCCTCCTTCAGCCTGTGTTGGGCATGAGTTCAGTCTGTGGCAGTGGGCTGTGATCCTCCAGACTGATGCCTTATGGTTTTACTGTTCACTCTCCCAGTCCCCAGTACGGTTAGCGACTCTGATTTATCAACCTCTGCACAGTTAGGGACAAATCTTGGTCCCACTCAAACCCCGGGGAGTTTTGCCATTCACTTCCATGAGACGAGGATTAGACCCTGCTTATGGTTCTACTGTAGTAATCCGTTTTGATTATAATTTTAAAGAAGATGTTCCCAAATACATGCCAGGGGAGGAGGCACTTGCTGTCTGTTAAATGCTCATTCTTCAATGAAAACCCAGTGAGACTTAGAAGCTGAGTGTTCGATTGCAGATCCAGGCATTTCACACGCAAGCAGAGCCGGGGTAGGAAAAGAACAGATCCTGGGCATGATACAAACAGCCCCGTTAAGAGAGGCTGAGCCTGCAAAATGATTGAGTTAAACAAGACACAGGGCCCACATTGCAGACTACTGAGTAGCACAGAACCCCCCTCCGTCCTGGTGTGTTGCCCTGGGCATGTCTGATGAGTTACATGGTGGGCCTTGACCTCACTAAGTGGAGCAAGTTCTCACAGAAGGGGAGTTCATAATTTTGAAATAATCTAAAGTAAGATTCCAAGCAGCCATGGGAGTGAAGCTTATTCCCGACCAGGTGACAGCTGGCCCCAAGATCCTTTGACTAAGACAAAGGAGCTGTGGGGGAGGAGGCTAGAGGAGTTTTCAAAATCATCCTTTCTTCGTGCACCAATGAAACAGGTCTTTCCCTTTCGCAGGCATCTGGGAGAAGAAGCGGCGCCCCCCGGAGCGGGCGTTATGGTGCGTTCGTGTCGAGGGTAATGTGTCGGAGCGCGGAGAACGCTGCTTTCAGGTGGCGCGTGACGAGACAGCGCCGTGTGTCTGAGGGGAGGAAGGAAGCCTGAATGCAGAAGAGAAGCCAGGCTCGCTGAAGGAACTGCTGCAGCAGCTCCCCCATCTGCCCCAAGGGAGAGAGACTGAAGCGATGGCTATTTTTAGGCCTTCCTGATGACATGACAGAAGCCTCCTTTATCCTTACAGGGGCCGGCCCAGTGTTGAGTGTGACACTAATCCAGTCGCTAGCTCACACCCAGGGGCTGAGCTCACAGGCTCGGCAAAGAAGCCACGTCTGGAGCGGCCTTGAGGACTGAACACCTGTCGCCCCAGAGCTGGCCCAGGGCCGAGTCCCACTCGTGAGGCCGTGTCAGGAGCAGGTTCTGCTGGTCGTTCTCTAGAGCGAAATAGTGGAACTGTCGCCCCCTGGTGGGGTGGCTGGAGTGCTGTGAGACACAGCACTGTCCTGCTGAGACAATACCTGGCAGAGAGCCAGCTGGACCACGACTCAGAGACAGGCATTGGGCTTCAGCTTCTAGGCTCTGTGGGCTCTAACACCTGCTGGGTCCTGAGAGCCTCTCCGCCATCCGCCGGCGATGTCACGCTCCTCCCAGACCCTTTGCTACACTTCTCACCAACCGTCCCCCATTCGCCGTGGTACCTTCCTGCCTTCACCTGCGACCTGCGGCTGCTCGGCAGACTCATCACGGTGGGTGTCAGTGGCCCAGCCTCCAGCACTGAATTCAGACCAAACCCAACCGTTCCGCAGCTTCCCCCCACTAAATTGGAAAAGAGACGAAGATGCTCTCTCTTCCCTAGCAGAGAATCACCTCCCTGCCGCCGGTCCATGCCTGCGGGAAAGGGAATCCACACACATGGCAATTTAGACAAACAATACCTAGCTGGCTTGATGTCGACCTGATAGAAATCTCAGCAATGGGCCTCCTCCCTTTAGATACTGTCCCTGTCCGTCATCCTATCTAGGGTCTGTAAGGCCCATCCTGTTTGGGGTCTGCAAATATTAGCCCCAGGCCCTAGAGGGAGCAGAGTCAGCGCTTGGTTTGTGACGAAAAAGGTGCTGGGGCTCAAGCAGTTAGAAGCTGTGGCTTGAGCAATTTTTTTACTTTCATAACTGACACGGGAAGCTCAGCGATGCTGGGGTGTGAACTGCCCGGCCTAGAGGCACCGGGGCTTAGCCCTGGCACAAATGAAGCACTGGGCGGAGTGAACAGAACACAGGACTCACGGGTGCTTCCCAGAAAATAAATAGCATTGGACTGGACATGGCCCCAGTTAGACATTTAATTCGCTGTCGTTAAAAGAGCCAGAATGAATTTCTCTCTTGTGTGAGAAATTGGGCAAAGTCCCATGAAAGAAAAATTACAACACGGGAAATGCTGCTTGTACCTAGCCCTGCACGAGTAGAAGATTATTCTAATGCAATGGGAAGAGAATGGTTACAAAGGATTTTGCCTGGAAGGGTCTCTGTGGGGAGGCATTGGCAGTATTCTTTGGAGATGGACAGAGAGCAGATTGCAGTTACAGCAGACAAGGAAATAAACCCGTTTTGATCTTCCTGGTTAACGCCCAAACGGGGAAGACCTGCCCTTTTACAATCTTTATTTTCCTCCACCTGGGAAGGAGGTAGATGCTAACAGCAGCAGCCAGTGAGCAGGGAGCAGATTTGCATGAAGGGGCTGTTCTCGGGCTCTGGGGGTTTAAGAGAGAATTGCAGGGTTCCAGCCTGAGACCCGTTTGCCTCTGGAAGCCGAGCTCGTCTGGATTCCCGACCATGGCCTGGGCCTCTCTGCTCCTCACGCTGCTCACTTACTGCTCGGGTAAGGAAAGGATTCTTCTTCTGTGGTTTAATTTTAAATGTTTCTGTCACTGACTTTGTGATTTTTCTTGTTTACATGGATTCCTGGTCCTGTCACCTCCAAGCAGAAGAGTTAATCCAGAGGTTTCTATTTGTTTCCAGGGTCCCTCTCCCAGTTTACTCTGACTCAGCCGCCCGCAGTGTCGGTGTCCATTGGCAACACAGTTAAACTCTCCTGCGCCATGAGCAGTGGATACGCATTTGGAAGTGTTGCCTGGTACCAGCAAAAAAATGGGAACGTCCCAAGATACCTTCTGAGGTACAAAACTGACTTGGACAAGCACCAGGGCTCTGGGGTCTCCAGTCGCTTTGCTGGTTCCAAAGACACCTCTAATAAAATCGGCTACTTAACCATCACCAGCGCCGAGGCAGAAGATGAGGCTGATTATTACTGTGCTGCAGGGAGTGCACAGCGATGCAGGCAAATGGGGAACTCAGACACAAACCTCCCACTTCTGTCCTTCAACCTCTGCCCAGCACGAGTTCATCCTGTGTCACTAAGTTACTGCTGCTGTTCTGTGGGCTCATTGGGCCAGTCCCCTGTGACAGTATCTCATGAGCTTTACCACGTTCTGACTAGTTCATACCAAATCTTCTTCCCATTGGAACCAGTTGGTGTTTGGCCTTTCACTTTAGTAGAGCCAGGATCTGACTCTTAATACAATCTTAGTCCTTAGTTTGGGTAAACTATCATTCTAAAAAAAAATCATTAAACTTTTTAAAACCTGCTTCCCAAATACGTGCGGTGAGCTAAGGCCATTACAGTTAAACACAAGTTTGCAATTAAATGGAGACCCAGTGAGATTTTTAGAATGAACAGCTGGGAGTTAGATCCCAGACGTTTCACACATACACCGCCAGGGTGGAAAAAGAAGAGTCCATCAGCGTAAGAAAAGTCTCATTAGGAAAGTGTGAGCCTGCGAATGATTGTGTTAATAGAGATCAAAGCCTCACTGGGACCCACTGAGTAGAAAGATCCCTTCCCCTGCATGCCCCCTCCCCTCCAGAACCCTGCCCTGTACTTGTCTGATGAGTTACAGGGGGTTCCTGGGTCCATGATGTCTCTACATGTAAAATATTAACACGCAAGGGGAGTCTGAAGGTAGCTACATTCCTAAGGCTAAACCTGAGCTGCGTGCAGCTGGGAACTGGAATGAATCTCTCCTTAAACTCCAGGGCCTGGAGAGAATAAAATGTGATTTGAGATGCACCTGGATTTTCCGCATCTACGCTGCTGCGTGTGGTTCTGTTCTGACTGGGCACCAGGGGGCGCTGTCACCCTGCGCTTGTGTCATGAACTGTTTGTCACAAAATAAAATAACTGTTCAATACACATTTGTCCTTAAGAGTCTGGTGCACAGACCATGGCGTTTGAACAGCTGCGTCCTTTCAGATCCCTCATTCAGACCGAGTGGTGGGGGAGGAGGAGAGACAGGAGGTCCAAGGCACCCAAATGTACTGATTTACTTTGTAGATTCATGAACCACTTCTCAACGGAATTGCTGGGTATTTCTTTGCAAAGTGCTTTTATAATGATATTTCATTAAATTAACATTACATTTAATACTGAACATCTCTGCAAAATGTTACCCAGGAATGTCCTTCAGAGGTGGCTGCATCACAGTGATTATTACGTATCTGTATTTCTGCAGCCCCTGGGAGGACAGCTCATGGCCCAGATCCCCGTTGTGCTGGTCTCTGTACAAACATAGAACACAAAGACAGTCCCGGCCAAGGAGCGAACAATCTCAGTATGAGACAAGAGACAACAGGGGGCGACAGACCGGCCTGTGGGGAGCAGAAAAATGAAGCAAGGAGACAATCCTGGCAGCGGGATGGGAAGGGTCTCAGCACACCCACGGCCTCACTGCTGGCAATTTGTTTGTAGGCATCATGGCAAAGGAGAACTGGAGGGAGGGTAGAAGGAGGGGAATGAGTTAGTTCTGGGGGTGTTTCCAGGGCGCGTCTCCAAGCGTGAGGGGCAGCGTGGGGGAAGCTGACCTGGCTGCACTGCGGTGGTGGCAGCAGTGACCCCTCTCCACGTGCATGTGAAATAAAATATCTGTGTGCCCAGCGATGCAAAGCTCGTCCATTGGTCTCCACACGTCAGATGTGCTGCGCTAACATGACGCTAACGACTCCTCCCAGCAACCCCGTAATGGCCGTTCACAGCGTAAAGGCCAAATTCAGAGCTGAGCACCCCCAGCTGAACCCACATGTAACTTATATCCCCTTCCACCCGCATAAAGGTATATAGACGCAGAAAGATGTAGCTCGGCACCTTTATAACTCTGCCCCATTCTCCTTTGGCTCAAGATACAGAGATTCCTGCTTTCGCTCTCCAGTTCTCCTGTTCAGTCCCTGGTGAGAATCTAGACGACAATCGTTGCATAGTGTTTGGCACCACGTGATATTTATGTTTGGATCCATGCAGATAGGCTGTGGGCAGCAGCTGCAACTAAGATATTACTTGGTCAGATCGGTAATGTAGTGACAATGTCACTACATTACCGATCTGACCAAGTAATATCTTACATGCACATTGGGTGTCCAGAGGGCAAGTGTAAAAGATCAGGACAGGGTCGGGTGTAATTGGTGCTTATGTATATAAGAAAAAGCCCCCAACTTGGGACTGTCCCTACAAAATCGGGACATCTGGTCACTCTACATGCGCAGCTTGTAAACATGTGATTCCCCATAGCGAAAAATAAACATTTTCCTAGATCTAGCTCCCTACACAGGCAGTTAGGCAGGATTTAGATTTTCAAAGGACCTGCAGCCAATGAACCAGAAGCGGATTTGCATGAAGGGGCCGTTCTGCAGCTCTGGGGTTTAAGAGAGAATCACAGGGTCTGAGCCAGAGACCCGTTTGCCTCAGGAAGCCGAGCACATCTGGATTCCCCACCATGGCCTGGGCCCCTCTGCTCCTCGCGCTGCTCACTTACTGCTCCGGTGAGGGGATTGTTTCATTTAGTGACCAAAATATGACGGGCACTTGCAGGGGAGGAGGTTTGTCTGTGAGGATCCGGAGTCCTTGTGCTGAGTGTGTTTGTACTGTTGATTTCAGGGGTCAGTTCGCAGCCCGTGGTGACTCAGGAGCCCTCGATGTCGGTGGCCCCAGGAGGGGCTGTCACTCTGTCCTGCAGCCTGAGCACTGGAGCCGTCACCACCAGCAACTATCCAGCCTGGTACCAGCAGAAACCTGGCTCTGCTCCGAAGCTGCTTATATACAGCACCAATAGCAGACCCTCCGGGATCCCTGCCCGGTTCTCGGGGTCCATCTCCGGTAACAACGCTGCCCTGACCATCACCGGTGTCCAGGCAGAGGATGAGGCTGACTATTACTGTGCTGTGTATACAGGTAGCAGTAGTAGCTGGACTCACAGTGATCTAGGCAGATGGGGAACTGAGACAAAATCCTCCCTTGTCTTTCCCCATCAGCTCCTCCAGCCTGGGCCCTGCACTGGCTGCACAATTTGGTTTCTACCTGCAGGACACGAGACCCTGATGGCTCCTTCTGAGGAATTTCAGCCTCTAGCTGTCAGCAGGGGGCGCTGCTCCGCCCACTCCCCACTCACTCTGTCTGGGGGAGATGGCAGCTGCTCGGTCTCTACAAGGAGCAGCTTTTCCAGCTTTCTAGATCCCCGGGTTACAGATCCACCACTGCCTGGTTCCCACGGAGAGCAGTCGGCCACAAGCTCCTTGGGTAAAGAGACACGTCTCCCTGAACATAGTTCTCCCATATTATCCCACGAGCTGGACAACACCCTGAATGGCCTGGAAGTTAGAGGAAACATAGGAAAGACCTCTCAGATCCCTTAGTCTATTCCAGTTGCCAAGGCTGGATGAAGTGTCCAGACACAGGGTGTATCAGATAATAGATGATATCAAAATCTCTCCTCCCTGGAACCTCCTCCCTGGCACCATCCCAGCTAATTGGCAGCTTCCTCGGTCCCCTCCAGAAGTTCATTAGTGCCTCCCTGGGCCTGCTCCTCCCGGCCCCTGCAGTCCAGCAAGCCACAGGCCCGTGGCCATGTCTAGTTCCCCGTGGGCCAGTCTCGGTGCTCAGGTACCGCAGGGATGGGTGCGGCATAAGAACCTCAACAGAAAAGTTCATCTGCTGGCTGCGGAGTCAGTGTCCTGCAGTGGGAAAGGCCGGGGCTGTCCTAGCCAAAGCAGGAGTGTTGGTGGCTGCTCAGCGGACTCATCGCCCTGGGTTTTGTTCTCCCAGCCGGCAGCCTGCAGCACTGAATTCAGAACAAACCCCAACCGTCCCGGGACCTTCCACCCCTAACTGTTAATAAATTAAGGTTTTCTCTCTATTCCCTATCTGGGGGAGGCTACAATCAATGTCCCACCACTGGTGAGGGGCTGGGGAAACAAGGAATCCACACCCATGGCAACTTATAGAATAAATGCCAGGCTGGCTTGATAGAGACCTGATACAAACCTGAGCAAATCAGCAACTGGATTCGTCCCTTTCGAGATTGTCCCTGTCAGTTATTGTGTTTGGGGTCTCTCAGCCTACATCATATTAGGTAGAGTCCAGGAGGTGAGTTGGAGGGACACAATAACACGCAGCCCCAGTCACAAATGGCAAACTGGGCTGTATGTAGCTGGGACCTGGAATGAATCTCTCCTTAAACTCCAGAGACTGAAGAGAAATCAATGGGATGTGAGAAGCAGCTGGATTTCCCCAGTCGATGTCGTGCAGGTGTAACTCTGGGCACCAGAGCCTGGAAAGAACAAAATGTGATTTGAGATGCACCTGGATTTTCCCCAACTACTGTTCTGCAGAGGGGTGACATGATTCAGTTCTGACTGGGCACCGGGAGGCGCTGTCTCCTTGCACTTGTATCATGAACTGTTTATACCAGAATAAAATAACTGCTCAATACACATTTGTTCCTTAAGAGTCTGGTGCACAGACCATAGCGTTTGAACAGCTGCATCCTTTCAGACCCCTCATTCAGACCGCGTGGTGGGGGAGGCTGCAAGACAGGAGGTCCGAGACACCCAAATGTACTGATTTACTTTGTAGATTCATGAACCACTTCTCAACGGAATTGCTGGGTATTTCTTTCCAGAGTGTTTTTTTCATTCCATGTAATTTAACAGACATTCCATTTAATGCTGAACACCTCTACAAAATGTTGCCCAGGAGACCTTCAGAGGTGGCTGCATCACTGTGATTGTTACTTGTCTGTATTACTGTAGCCCCTGGGAGGACAAGTCATGGCCCATGTCTCCGTTGTGCTGGGCACTGTACAAACACAGAACACAAAGACAGTCCCTTCTATGGAGCGAACAACCTCAGTATGAGACAAGGGACAACAGGAGGCGACAGACCGGGCTGTGGGTGGCAGAAGGCAGCAATGAGACAATCCTGGCAGCGGGATGGGAAGGGACCCAGCACCCCCATGGCCTCACTGCTGCACATTTGTTTGTAGGCATCATGGCAAAGAAGAGCTGGAAGGAGGGTGGAAGGAGGGGAATGAGTTCGTTCTGGGGGTGTTTCCAGGGTGTGAGTCCACTCGTGAGGGGCCGTGTGGGGGAATCCGGCCCAGCTGCACTACAGTGGTGGTGACAGTGACCCCTCTCCACGTGCATGTGATAGAAAATATCTGTGTGCCCAGTGATGCAAAGCTCGTCCAGTGTTCTCCACAGGTCAGACGTGCTGCGCTAACATGACGCAACGGCTCCTCCTAGCAGCCCCGTAATGGCCATTCACAGTGTAAAGGCCAAATTCAGAGCTGAGCACCCCAGCTGTACCCACATGGAACTTACTTCCCCTTCCACCCGCCCACTGGGTTTGGCCCAGTGAGGCTGATTCCGCGGGAATGACCCAAGTTTGTTTCTCTCTCACTGTGAGGAGGAAGGAAGACAGGGGAGAAGCTTAGGACCTGATTTGGACCTCTGTTCAGTGTGGATCACGCTTCCCTGTCTGTCCAGAACACTGGATAGATACCAAGCAGAGGACTTAGGACCTGATTTGTAAAGGGATTTAGTGTCCTAAAGATCTAAGTAGGGACCTTTAAAAAACTGCCCCTTCGTCCTTTGGCTCAGGATATAGAGGCTCCTGCTTCAGCTCCACAGTGCTCCTGTTCAATCCCTGGGGATAACCCATATAACAGTCATTACAAAGTGTTTGGCACCATGTGATATTTACGTTTGCATCCATGCAGATAGTTGCAACTGCTGCCTACGGACGAAGAAATTAATTGGTCAGAGAGACAAAGAAGTGACCAGATTTCCTCTGCTACATGCGCAGCTTGTCAAACTGTGATTCCCCAAAACTAAAAACAAACATTTCTCCCAGATCTAGCTCCCTGCACAGACAGTTAGAGAGAACTTGTCAGTCTGTGTGATAGCACCATCTGGTCGTGTTAATTTTATTTAAGGAGTATATTAAAGTAAGGACCCCTTTATTCAATGATACTAGCAAAATCTGTTTCAATTTGATCCTGTAATAATAGTTGAAAATATACAAATTTATAGGGAGGTACTTTTTTTTTACTAAAAAATCTTATTTAAATGAAGCCAAAACTGGAAGTTAAATCTGAAATGTGAGCGTCTTTGTATTTGTTAAAACTCAGGATTAAAAAACCCGCAACCAATGTACAGGGAGCAGATTTGCATGAAGGGGCCGCTCTACAGCGCTGGGGGTTTAAGAGAGATTTTGGAGGGTCCCATCAGAGACCCGTTTGCCTCAGAAAGCTGAGCTCGTCTGGATCGACCATGGCCTGGGCCCCTCTGCTCCTCACGCTGCTCACTTACTACTCAGGTGAGGGGATTGTTTCATTTCATGACCGAAATATGAAGGGCACTTGCAGGGGAGAAGGTTTGTCTGTGAGGATCCGGAGTCCTTGTGCTGAGTGTGTTTGTACTGTTGATTTCAGGGGTCAGTTCGCAGCCCGTGGTGACTCAGGAGCCCTCGATGTCGGTGGCCCCAGGAGGGGCTGTCACTCTCTCCTGCAGCCTGAGCACTGGAGCCGTCACCACCAGCAACTATCCAGCCTGGTACCAGCAGAAACCTGGCTCTGCTCCGAAGCTGCTTATATACAGCACCAATAGCAGACCCTCCGGGATCCCTGCCCGGTTCTCGGGGTCCATCTCCGGTAACAACGCTGCCCTGACCATCAGCGGTGTCCAGGCAGAGGATGAGGCTGACTATTACTGTTTCATATATACGGGTAGCAGTGGTAGTAGGTCTCACAGTGATCTAGGCAGATGGGGAACTGAGACAAAAACCTCCCCTGTCTTCCCCTGTCAGCTCGTCCAGCCTGGGCTCTGCACAGGCTGCTCAGTTTGGTTTCTACCTGCAGGACACAGGACCCTGATGGCCCCTTCTGAGGAATTTCCGCCTCTAGCTGCCAGCAGGGGGCACTGCTCCGCCCACTCCCCACTCACTCTGTCTGGGGCAGAAGGCAGCTGCTCGGTCTCTACAAGGAGCAGCTTTTCCAGCTTTCTCGGGCCCTGGGTTACAGACCCACCAATGCCTGGTTCCCACGGGGAGCAGACGGCCACAAGCTCCTTGGGTAAAGAGACACGTCTCTCTGAACATAGTTCCCCTGTGTTATCCCACGAGCTGGGCAACACCCTGAATGGCCTGGAAGTTAGACGAAATAGGAAGAATAGGTTTGCAGAGTTGGAAAATGAAGAAAGGGCTCAGCAGGTAGTCACTGAAGGTGGAAGGGCAAGGAAGAAGAGAAGAGCGGCTCGTCCTATAGGAAAAGGGGAAGACTTACTGGAGAGTACACTAAGTTTGAGCTCCAGGAGGAGACAGGATGGGTTAAAGAGGATCACAAGGGAGAATAGGAATGGAAAGTACTTGCAGCCAGAGGGAACAGGGGATAGACTGGAGAATAGCACCATCACCAGGAAAAGGCAGGTCTATGTGATCGGGGACTATTTACTGAGAAGAATAGATAGGCCTGTAACCAGAGCTGATCCAGAGAATAGGAGGGTGTACTGTCTTCCAGGTGCTAAGATATGGGATGTAGACCTGAGGTTGAAAAGGATTCTAAAGGGAGCAGGAAAGAATCCCCTAATTATCCTTCATGTGGGAACAAATGATACGGCTAGATTCTCGCTGGAAAGTATTAAGGGGGACTATGCTAGGCTGGGGAAGACGCTTAAGGAAATCGAGGCTCAGGTGATCTTTAGTGGGATTCTGCCTGTTCCTAGAGAAGGGCAACAAAGGTGTGACAAGATTATGACTATCAACAGATGGCTTAGGCAGTGGTGCTATAAGGAGGGCTTTGGGATGTATGGCCACTGGGAGGCATTCATGGACAGAGGACAATTCTCTCGGGATGGACTTCACCTGAGTAGGGAAGGAAATAGACTTCTAGGATGGAGGCTGGCACAACCGATTAAGAGAGCTTTAAACTAGGAATCTGGGGGAGATGGTTGGGAGATGTCCAGGTAATCTCCACATCAGATTTTAGCATTGAGAGGAGAGAGAGCGAAATAAGAGAGGCTACAGCCGTGGGTAGGAGGAAGGGCAGTGTAGATACCAGTCTAATAGGTTACACTGGCTGTAGAATGACGGTGCCTAATAGGGTACAGAATGTGAGCGAGGCCAAACAGCAAAAATTAAGATGTTTGTACACCAGTGCGAGGAGCCCAGGTAACAAAATGGAGGAACTAGAGGTACTGGTGCAGGAAGTGAAACCAGATATTCTAGGGAGAACAGAAACGTGGTGGAATAGTCGTCATGACTGGACCACAGGTATTGAGGGGTGTGTGCTGTTTAGGAAAGACAGAAATAAAGGTAAAGGTGGTGGAGTCGCCTTGTATATCAATGATGCGGTAGAATGTAAAGAAATAAGAAGCAATGGAATGGATAAGACTGAGTCCGTCTGGGCAAAAATTACATTGGGGAAGAAAACTATTAGAGGCCCCCCTGGGATAGTGCTTGGGGTGTGCTAGAGACCGCCGGGATCTAATTTGGATATGGATAGAGCCCTTTTTAATGTTTTTAATACAGTAAATACTAATGGAAACTGCATGATCATGGGAGACTTTAACTTCCCAGCTATAGACTGGAGGATGAGTGCTAGTAATAATAACAGGGCTCAGATTTTCCTAGATGCGATAGCTGATGGATTCCTTCATCAAGTACTTGCTGAACCGACTAGAGGGGATGATGCCATTTTAGATTTGGTTTTGGTGAGTAGTGAGGACCTCCTAGAAGAAATGGTTGTAGGGGATAATCTTGGCTCAAGTGATCATGAGCTAATTCAGTTCAAACTGAACGGAAGGATTAACAAAAATAAATCTGCAACTAGGGTTTTTGATTTCAAAAGGGCTGACTTTCAAAAATTAAGGAAATTAGTTAGAGAAGTGGATTGGACTGAAGAATTTATGGATCTAAAGGTAGAGGAGGACTGGGATTATTTTAAATCAAAGCTGCAGAAGCTATCAGAAGCCTGCATCCCAAGAAAGGGGAAAAGATTCATAGGCAGGAGCTGTAGACCAAGCAGGATGAGCAAGCATCTCAGAGAGGTGATTAAGAAAAAGCAGAAAGCATACAGGGAGTGGAAAAAGGGAGAGATCAGCAAGGAAAGCTACCTTATTGAGGTCAGAACATGTAGGGATAAAGTGAGACAGGCTAAAAGTCAAGTAGAGTTGGACCTTGCAAAGGGAATTAAAACAAATAGTAAAAGGTTCCATAGCCATATAAATAAGAAGAAAACAAAGAAAGAAGTGGGACCGCTAAACACTGAGGATGGAGTGGAGGTCAAGGATAATCTAGGCATGGCCCAATATCTAAACAAATACTTTGCCTCAGTCTTTAATAAGACTAAAGAGGATCTTAGGGATAATGGTAGCATGACAAATGGGAATGAGGATATGGAGGTAGACATTACCATATCTGAGGTAGAAGTGAAACTCAAACAGCTTAATGGGACTAAATCGGGGGGCCCAGATAATCTTCATCCAAGAATATTAAAGGAATTGGCACATGAAATTGCAAGCCCATTAGCAAGAATTTTTAATGAATCTGTAAACTCAGGGGTTGTAGTGTATGATTGGAGAATTGCTAACATAGTTCCTATTTTTAAGAAAGGGAAAAAACGTGATCCGGGTAATTATAGGCCTGTTAGTTTGACATCTGTAGTATGCAAGGTCTTGGAAAAAATTTTGAAGGAGAAGGTAGTTAAGGACATTGAAGTCAATGGTAAATGGGACAAACTACAAAATGGGAAGAGGCCCTGGAGGTTTTTCGCCTTCCTCTGTAGCATGGGGCACGGGTCACTTGCTGGAGAATTCTCTGCTCCATGAAGTCTTTAAACTACGATTGGAGGACTTCAATAGCGCAGATATAGGTGTGAGGTTTTTTGCAGGAGTGGTGGGTGAAATTCTGTGGCCAGCGTTGTGCAGGAGGTCAGACTAGATGATCAAAATGGTCCCTTCTGACCTAAATATCTATGAATCTATGAAACGTAGGAAAGACCTCTCAGATCCCTTCGTCCATTCCAGTTGCCAGGGCTGGATGAAGTGTCCAGACACAGGGTGTATCAAATAATAGATGATATCAAAATCCCTCCTCCCTGGAACCTCCTCCTTGGCCCCATCCCAGCTGCTTGGCAGCTTCCTCGGTCCCCTCCAGAAGTTCATTAGTGCCTCCATGGCCCTGCTCCTCCTGGCCCCTGCAGTCCAGCAAGCCACAGGCCCGTGGCCACGTCTAGTTCCCCGTGGGCCAGTCTAGGAGCTCAGGTACCGCAGGGATGGGTGCGGCATAAAAACCTCAACAGAAAAGTTCATCTGCTGGCTGCAGAGTCAGTGTCCCGCTGCGGGAAAGGCCGGGGCTGTCCTAGCCAAAGCAGGAGTGTTGGTGGCTGTGTCCCAAAGCTCCGCCTCCTCTCTGACCCCTGTCCTCTAGAGCCTGGCCTCACACTACTGCCCTCCCCCACTGCCCTGCCCCCTGCTCTGAGCAGGGTTAGGTGACCCGGGGGTAAAACACTGTCTACACTAGGGCTCCCATTACTGCTCGCGCCCATGGGGTGTAACGGCAAGAGATTTCCCGAGAAACATTAGTGTAGACACAGGGGACTAGTTCTCCTCCCATTTCTCTCTGCTCCCTCAGTGATTGTCTACTCCCCCCATCCCTCTCTCTGGGGGACTCCACAGGGCTCTGGCCTTGTCCCTGCCTCTTCCCCCTCCCCCGTCCCCCATTCCCTGGGTTTGCGACCCCACCCTCCATTGCCTCACACATCATTTCTGTGCTCGGGACTCACAAATCTCCCTCCCCGTGCGTGACTTGTCCCCCTCCAGCCAGCACCATGTATGTGGCTGTCTCTGACTCTTGGTTCGGGTGGCTCATTGCCAGCTCCAGTTACGCACAGCCAAGCCCAAACTTCCCATTGTAACTCTTCAGCCCTCTCCATTTCCTTCCTTCTCCAATGCCAGTGAGCATGTGGGGTCATGGACTCCTGCCCCCGCCCCCCAACCCCTGCTCCTCTGCTCATTCAGCCTCATCACATCTCGCCACCTCTTCCTCCACAGCATAGAGACAACCAGACGCTTCCTGCCTGTTCTGGAGCAACCTGCAGGGAAGCTGGACGGGGGAGCTCAGGCTGCAGGAGGAAGAGTTTGGAGGAGGCACCGGGAGGCCAGTCTGTGTGCACATGATTGGAATGTCAGCAGCAGCTGCAGCGTCTCTGTGACTCGTTCTCTGAGTGAAGAGCCAGTTTCATTTTGGAAATATGGAATCCTCTCCTGTTCTTACCCAACACATGGTACATGAGACGTGACCCAATGGCTAAAACATGGGACCTGGCCCTGATCCACTGTCACCCTGATTCCTGTGACATCCTCTGCTTTGGCCACCCTGACTCCGAAATCACTCATCTTGAGTTGGTGCAAAGTGCAGATTCTGAACTCATCTACCCTTCCTGAGACTCTGACCCCGTCACTCCTCTCTTCTAATGCCATCACCAGCCCCTCTGACACCAGGGGATCCCACCGGGGCTTTGTGTCTGGGCTGACTTGGTTCTGCCCAGTTCTGCTGCAGCTGACATGTCCAGACCTGTCTCCCATCCCCCCTTTGGTTTTGCCAGTGACACTAGCCCCAGCTCCGACACCTGTCTCCGAGCCGACTCCCTGCTGCCCTCAATCTAGGTCTGCAGTGATTTCCCAGGCTCCTTTCCCACCCTCTCCTGTGTGTCCCCCAACGCAACTTGACCCTCTCTGTCTGGGCCCAGCCGGGAGGGGTTTCCCTGAATGCTTTGCCATGTTCACACCACGTCCACCCGTGTGCCCAGAAAGGACAGACAAATTCTCCCACAATGCACTGGGAAAGAGGGAACAGAGCAGCGCGAAGGCCCAGGGGACGTGCCCCAGAAGTCTCAGCACCGCACACTGTGACTGCAGCGCCAGGGCGGATGCAGCAGCTCAGCCTAGGCTCGCAGTGACTCCAGTGTTACTTTGCACCGTATCTGTTCTCAGCCAGGAGCTCCTGGAGTACAGATCCCTGGAGCTAACTGTGCAGTGCAGAGCCACCGGAGGGGAGGCTCTTCAAAGGGGAGAGTGTCTCTGTATCGGGACCCGTTCAGCAGCAAGCCCATTGCCGCCGATAAACGAGTAGTAAATTCTACTGATTGATCAGCCAGAGCACCTCATCTCTGGGGCTCTGTGCATTCCACTCTGCCGGTAAAAAGAAACCCAGCCCCCCCCTTGCTTCTGGACAGAGGGTGATTTATACAGAGGGGTCTCCCTGTGCCTCTGCCCCTCACATAGCGAGAGGGAGGTGCCAGCTGCAGCCAGGGAGCAGATTTGCATGAGGGGCCGTTCTTCAGCACTGGGAGTTTAAGAGAGAATTGGAGGGTTCCAACCACAGACCCGTTCGCCTCAGGAAGCCGAGCTCGTCTGGATCCACCATGGCTGGGCCCCTCTGCTCCTCGTGCTGCTCACTTACTGCTCCGGTGAGAGACGATCACATTCCGAAGTCTCTGAACAAATAGCAGTCGATGTTTTCTTCCAAATCATGCACGGGCCTAAGGAAGAGCTCTTCAGTTTGTCAGCCCTGTGGGGCATCAGGAGTCACTAACAAGTCTTGTGTGCACCAGGAATTTATCATCATTTCTTCTCATTACAGGGGCCAACTCGCAGCCCACCCTGACTCAACCACGCTCAGTGTCAGTATCTCCGGGGAACACCGTGAAACTCTCCTGCACCGTCAACAGGAGCAAGAACACAATCTCCTGGCTCCAACAGAAACCTGGGGAAGCCCCTCGCTCTGCGCTGTCCGGTACCACCAGCAGAGGCGATGGGATCCCAGACCGGTCCACTGGCTCCACCTCTGGCAGTGTTGGTTATTTAACCATCGCCAATGCCCCAGCAGAAGACGATGCTGATTATTACTGTAGCATGTGGTACAGCAGTGGTAGCGTAACTCACAGTGATATTGTCAGGTGGGGAACTGAGCCAAAAACCTCCCTTCCCTCAGCCTGGGTTCTGGCACCCACGCTCTGCAGCGTCTGGTTTACAGCCGAGGCAGAGGAGAACGTCGTCCCCTGCATGTATGTCCGGGTGGGCTCTGGTTCCCATCCCAGTAAAAGAGGGGAGGCGGGAATGTGGCTATGTTAGTGGTACCGGGGGAGAGGCATGGGCTGCCTTCACTGAAGACCATAGCAGCAGAGAAGACCACCTGGGCAAGAGGATGTGAAGTGTTTGGAGCTGGCAGACGGGGTGTTCTGAGCCCTGAGAGGGCCAGCAGAGCACTCACGGCATGTTCCTCCTCAGAAGCCACAAATCAAGCTGCCAAGCGACCTTTCTTCTCACACTCAGCCCTGGGAGGTGTTATCCGAGCATGCCCCTGACCAGAGCTAGTCTTCAGTTCATGCAGGGCGTGTTCTCAGCCAGGGCACGGCTGGCGTCCCTCACACGCAGCGCCAGCTACGTCCAAATGCAGCATCGCCCCTTTCAGAGAGCAAACCAGCCCCACAGTGCATTGCAAAGTGCATGTCCACAGTGCTGGGCTTCACCCCTCTCACCTGCAAGGTGAGTGAGTGCACCCAGCGAGTCAGGCTCTGCACCTGGGCAGGTGAGGAGCCAATTGGCTCCCGGGCTGAGGGGGCGGAGCTAAGCCATACTAAGCAGACTGAATGGCTCAGTTGCAAGGGAGACAGCAGGGGAGGCAGGTCTCTGGCAGGGAGAAGCCCAGAGCCAGGCTTTAACCGGAGGATAAAGGGGGGAAGCTGCTCCAGGGGCAGGGTCGGCTCTTACAGGGGAAGCCCTGAGATGGGGTTTTTGAAGCAGCCTGAGGGGGCAGAGGAATTAGGCAGATTCATTTGCACATGTTCATGATGCCCAGGGAGGGTTTGAACTTTGTGACGGGGCCGGAGGCCTGAGCCACAGCAGGTCTGGGCCAGAGGCAAACAGGCAGCGGGCGGCTCGGGAACCGAAGAGACCAGCCATGTTGCACCTGGACGCAGGGGGCCCTCCGAGGATGAGTGCGCCCCACCACATATTGGTGCCAGAAATGGGGTTGTGGGGGACCCCCTCTGAGGGAGGGGTAGACTGCCTCAGAGGGGAGGGGCAGACAGACAGACTAAGGCTCTGTTTCTCCGTCGGGGAACATGGAGGGTGTAGCCCCCACGCTGGCAGCCCCACAGGGTAGCCACAAAGCAGTTAGACGTGCAACAGGCTCAGCAGGAACATTTCCTGCTGTGCCCAGGGAAGTGGACCTCAGGGACCCAGGTAGTTTTATGAGAAGAAAATTCTGCCAGAGCAGGGCCTGTCTGGGCAAAATTAGGCCCAGGTGACAACTCGGAGGCGTTTTGAGAGGGCAGCGAGTGCAGCAGGATGGGCAGAATCCTCCTGGGCAGCTGGAGTGGCCCCGTTCCTCTCGGGAGAAGCTCATGGGAGCTCCCGAGCTCTGTCGGATGAGCAGGGCACAGTCCTACAGAGCGGTAGAAGAAGCCAGTGTGGACAGGCTGGGGCTGAGCCTGGAAGCACTCTGCCACCAGGTCAGGCCGGAGCCTTTGCCCCGGGCGTGCCCTGGCAGGGGCAGCACAAGGTTTACAAGCTATGGTCACACGACAGCTGGAGCCTGCCACAAACTCCTTCGACAAGGCGACGGACCTTGTCCTCTTCGAGCCATTTCTACGGCTGCAGCCCAGAGCTGGGTCTGGAGGTTTTGACCTACATGGAAGCTGATCATGCTGAGCCACCCGACCAAAGAGTTCGTTCCAGGCGACTGTTGTGAGGGAAGCAAGGGGACAGAGACCCCGACCGTGGCCTGGCGAGGGGGACTTCTGGGGAGAGAAATTCTTAGGCCTCCTGGTCTCTACCGTACCATAGGAGATAGCAGCACCTCAGTCATCACGGGACAAGCCCAGGAATCAGTCAGGAGAACACGGTTGTGTGGTCAGACGGGCCGGTTACGAAAGGACTGTCCACTCCTGGTGTTCGGGTAGGGGGCGCACTCCACTGGTACCGTGGCTGGCCGTGAAATGAGAGAACTCATTGACCCCAGGGGCGGGCAGGCGGTCGTTCACGGGTGCAGTCTCCCAGCTGTCACACTAGATTGGCATTTGCTGGTGCACACTTTTTTTTTTTTTTTTTTTTTTGCACATGGAGTGACAGGAGTGTGCCCAGCAGTGGAGCTAGACAGAGAAATACAAGGTCAGATGTACAAGCCGAGGGTCAGCCCAGTAAGAGACCTCCCCTGGCCTGTAGTTGTCGGCAGAGACTGGCCTGATGTCCCAGCCCTGTTAGAAGACGGGTACTGCTTGGACGAGCTGGTGATTTCTGTGGCATGCTGAGTGGGGGTGCAGCTCAGTGATGCAGCCAGGTGGAGAACTTCGACCAAACCCTTGTGTTCCAGCAGCCCGTCCTGTGCATGACTCCAGTCTCTGTGTGTCTGGGTGCGACGCTCCTCCGCGCAGATTTGTTGGGGTTTAACTAGGCACATTCCCGTCATCAGTGAGGGGCGCTACTAAGGATGATCAGGGTCTGGACATTGAAGGCCAAATCTTGGGCCCCGTGACCCAATGGGTATTTTGCCATTCATTGTCCATGGGACTAGGATTTCACCCTTTATGGAGCCTCACTGTGATACCTAGATTTAGTGATAACCCCCCAAAACACTCCAATGTCCTGTTCCCAAGGACATGCTCTGAGAGGAGGGACTCCTGTCCGTTAAATGCCAGCTCACTCCTCCGTGCAAACCCAGTGGGATTCAGAGCCCAAACAGCTGGGTGTTAGATCTCAGAGCTCAGGCATTTCACACACAAGTACAAAGCCAGGGCAGGAAAGGAACAGATCCTGGCCACGATACGAGCAGCACCATCAGGAATGGCCGAGCCTGCGAAATGACCAGAATAAACAAGACGTAGACTGGTCTCCCCCTGGTAGGGACATTGAGAGCTACCACGTAGTAAAGACCCCACCATTCGCCCCAGTCCTGCGATAGGTGTATCTGACAAGTCACAGAGGTTCCCAAGTCCAAGCTGTTCCTCAAGTAAATATGAGCCCAGAAGGACTAACTGGACTAATTGGAGGGACACAATAACACGCAGCCACACTCATAAATAATAAACTGGGCTGTGGGTAGCTGGGACCTGTCATGAATCTCTCCTTAAACTCCAGAGACTGGAGAGAATAAAAGGGGATTTGAGATGCTCCTGGATATTTCCCCATCTACGCCTCGCAGGTGGGTGACATAGTTCAGTTACGAATGGGCAGCAGGGGGCGCTGTCTCCCTGCCCTTGTGTCATGAATTGTTTTCAATGGAATAAAGTAACTGTTAAATACACATTTATCTTCGGGAGTCTGGTGCACAGACCGTGGTGTTTGACCAGCTGCGGCCATTTATTTCCCTCATTCAGACCAAGTGGTGGGGGCGGGGGAGGAGTGAGAGACAAAATCAGAGGCACACAAATGTACTGTATTCGGTTGTAGATTTTTGAACCACTTCTCATTGTAATTGCTGCGATGTGTGTTTTTTTGTTTTTTAAATTACAATGCAGTTGACTGACATTACATTTAATGCTGAACATCTCTGCAAAATGTTGTCCAGGAATGTCCTTCAGAGGTGGCTGCATCACTGTGATTATTATGTATCTGTATTTCTGGAGCCCCTGGGAGGACCGGTCACAGCCCAGGTCTCCGTTGTGCTGGGCGCTGTACAAACACAGAACACAAAGACGGTCCCGGCTAAGGAGGGAGCAATCTCAGTATGAGACAAGAGACAACATGGGGTGACAGACCGACCTGTGGGAGCAGAAGGCAGCAATGAGACAATCCTGGCAGCGGGATGGGAAGGGTCTCAGCACACCCACAGCCTCACTGCTGGCAATTTGTTTGTAGGCATCATAGCACAGGAGAGCTGGAGGGAGGGAGGGTGGAAGGAGGGGAATGAGATAGTTCTGAGGGTGTTTCCAGGGCGCGTGTCCACACGTGAGGGGCCGTGTGGGGAAGCCGGCCCGGCTGCACTGCAGTGGTGGTGGCAGTGACCCCTCCCCATGGGCATGTGATAGAAAATATCTGTGTGTCCAGCGATGCAAAGCTCGTCCATTGTTCTCCACACGTCAGACGTGCTGCGCTAACGTGACGCTAACGGCTCCTCCCAGCAACCCCGTAATGGCCGTTCACAGTGTAAAGGCCAAATTCAGAGCTGAGCGCCCCCAGCTGTACCCACATGGAACTGACATCCCCGTCTGCTCACGTAAAGGTTTTTAGATGCACAAAGATGTAGCTCGGCACCTTTATAACTCTGCCCCGTTCTCCTTTGGCTCAAGATATAGAGACTCCTGCTTTAGCTCTCGAATTCTCCTGTTCAGTCCCTGGTGAGAATCTAGACGACAATCGTTACAAAGTGTTTGGCACCATGTAATATTGATGTTTGCTTCCATGCAGATAGTCTGTTGGCAGCAGCTGCAGCTAAGAAATTGTTTGGTCAGAGAGACAAAGTAGTGACCAGATTTACTCTGCTACATGCGCAGCTTGTAAACATGTGATTCCCCATAACTAAAAATCCACATTTTCCTAGATCTAGCTCCCTGCACAGGCAGTTAGAGAGAACTTGGCAGTCTGTGTGCTGCATCATCTGCTTGTTCTAAATATTATTCAAGACGTAGGTTAAAGTAAACCCCCTGTATTAAATTAATAATAGCAAAACGCTGTTTCAATTTGAACTTGAAATAATACATGAAAATGTACAATTTTATGGGGGGTTATTTTGTCAAGAAGAAAATGTATTTAAAATAAATTTGAGGTTAAATTTGAAACATGACCATCTCTGTACTGGTTAATATCAGGATTTAGATTTACAAAAGCCCTGCAGCCAATGAACAGAGAGCGGATTTGCATGAAAGGGCTGTTCTCGGCTCTGGGGGTTTAAGAGAGAATCGCAGGGTTCCAGCCACAGACCCGTTTGCCTCAGGAAGCCGAGCTCATCTGGATTCTCACCATGGCCTGGGCCCCTCTGCTCCTCGCGCTGCTCACGTACTGCTCTGGTGAGGGGATTGTTTGCTTTAGTGACAAAAATATGATGGGCACTTGCAGGGGAGGAGGTTTGTCTGTGACGATCCGGAGTCCTTGTGCTGAGTATGTTTGTACTGTTGATTTCAGGGGTCAGTTTGCAGCCCGTGGTGACTCAGGAGCCCTCGATGTCGGTGGTCCCAGGAGGGGCTGTCACTCTGTCCTGCAGCCTGAGCACTGGAGCCGTCACCACCAGCAACTATCCCTCCTGGTACCAGCAGAAACCTGGCTCTGCTCCGAAGCTACTTATATACCAGACTAACAACAGACCCTCTGGGATCCCTGCGCGGTTCTCGGGGTCCATCTCCGGGAACAACGCTGCCCTGACCATCACCAGTGTCCAGGCAGAGGATGAGGCTGACTATTACTGTGCTGTGTATACGGGTAGCAGTAGTAGTTGGTCTCACAGTGATCTAGGCAGATGGGGAACTGAGACAAAAACCTCCCGTCTCTTCCCCTGTCTTCTCCTCCAGCCTGGGCTCTGCACTGACTGCACAATTTGTTTCCTTCCTGCAATACATAAGACATTAATTGCTCCTTCTTATGGATTTCAGCCACCCATTGCCATCAGCAGGGGACGCTGCTCCACTGCTCCCCAATCACTCCCCGGGGAGATGTCAGCCGCTCTCATGCTCTCTGCTCCGTCTCTCCAGCAGGAACAGCTTTTCGTGCCCTGTAGATCCCTGTGTTGCAGACCCACCGCTACCGGGTTCAAACTGGGAGCAGACGGCCACATGGTCCTTGGGTAGAGACACGTCTCCCCTAACCCAGTTCCCTGGTGTTACCCTACCAGCTGGACAACCCCTTGAATGGCCTGGAAGATAAAAGAAAGACCTATCAGAACACTTAGTGCCTCCCGTTCCCACGCCTGGGTGAAGTGTCCAGATACAGGATGTATCAGATAATAGATTACAGCAAAATCCCATTTGTTCTTACCCAAAAGATACACCAATGGGCTCTGGGGACTGTTCAGGGCTCTGGCCCGCAGTCCTGGCTCAGTCCTTGGAGACGCACACACAGGGGCAGCAGGGCATAAGAAAGCTGAGGACACAGTTGAAAACAGTCTCAGGTCACAGACCCCCCCCCACTCCTAACCCTGGTGACACAAAACCTGCCCGTGAGACCTGGGAATTTCCCTGCTAACTTTCCCACTGTCTCACAGGCCCCGTGGTGCTGACACAGATCCATTCTCCCGTAGCTCAGGGAGTCGGGCCTGAGTTTAGCTGCAAACCTTTCAGCCCCGCGTTACCCAGCAGGAAGAAGCAAAGCAGGGCCCCTAACCCCATCTGAACGCACCCCCGGCTGTCTGCTGTGCAGCGTGGAGGGCGGCCCAGAGCCCAGCAGAATGCAGGTTTCGGCAGGAAGGGAGGAGTTCTGGAGGGACGGGAATGGTGCCATCAGCTGCTTCAGCCCCTGGTTTCCCCAGCTGATCATTGTCGAATCAGGCAGAATTTTTCTTCTTTCCATGCCAAAGCTCAGCAGTGAGGGCAGCTGCAGGCCCTGAGCACCAGGCCTGTGCTCCCCAAGCAGGGTTATAAATTGCCAGGAGCCCAGATCCCAGGGGACTAGAGATGCTGGTCACACAAGGCAGTCTTGGGGTTAGAGACAATTCTTATAAACCGCTGAGCTCTGCAGCTTAAGAGTGCCTGCTGGGAACCGCTGTAAATGTGACCTTCCCCACCAGGGGGAGCTCTTCATCCATACTGTTCATTGTCCAGGCCAGAGAAGAATAAGGCTACAAACAGCTGGGACACAGAGGCCTCTCTGGGCTTCCTGGGCGGTTCACCTGTGTCCTATACAAACAAATCTCCCATTTGGAATAGTGTGAAACCAGCCTCACGCATCCCCCTGCCCTTTGCACTCCAGGGTCCGTCCCCTCCCCAACCTGCTTCAGATTCCAGGCACCCCAGTCCCTACTGATTTGGGGGAAGGGGGCAGACAGGGATGAGCAGCAGGCAAGCCGGTGCAGATGGGGCATGTGCCCAGAGCGGGTACGAAACTAGAAGCCAAGTGACCTTTGCAGCAACAATTTAATTCAACATTCTCCTGGGACCCAGCACGTGTCATTCTCGGGGGTGACACTGACCTGTCCCTGTGCCGGGATCTGAGCAGAGATCAGAGCAGGAACACGAGCTCCCAGCAAGAGTTTTTCCGGATGGGACCCCATCATCTTCCCTCCTCCTGTCCTATCTCTACCTACTTCCCCAGGTGTCAGTCACCAGAGCTGTGTCCTGTGCCCTAGAGTCTGAACCAGTCAGCCCAGGGCACCCCCACAGGACACGCGGGAGAGCGATGTGATAGGTTCCCCCTAGGGTGCCACTGAGCCAGCCTAATCTCCCAGCCTGGGCTCCTTTTCCACTGTCCTGCTGTGACAGGCTCTCAAGCTCCCTCCAGGACACACCCAGCTGCAGCCACACACAGATGCTGAGATCAGCTCTGCATGGGAAAGATCAGGTATGGAACTGCCCAGCTATTCAAGTGCACACACCCCTTTGAAGGGTAAACCCAAAATTATACCATCTTGCATTGCACAGAGAACTGTACAGTATAAGCTCATGAAATTCACCCTCTCCCTCAATGTGGAGAGAGATGTGCAACAGCTTTCGGCCCAAAGTTATAATTTCCACACACTGGTTCTAGACAAAGCAAAAATACATTTATTAAGTACAAAAGATAGATTTTAAGTGATTATAAGGGATAGCAAACAGATCAAAGCAGATTACGTAGCAAATAAAACAAAAACACAAATCTAAGTTTAATACACTAAAGAGATTGTATCTGAGTAGCAAATTCTCACCCTAACTGTTGATTTGGGCAGTTTGCAGAGATTCTTGAGGGCAAGCTGCACTTGCTTGCAGCTTAAAATCCCAGGTATTCCTTTCACAAGCTACAAATCCCTCTAGCCTGGGTTCAGCCCTTCACCCCTAGTCCAGTCTTTGTTCCTCCGGTGTTTTCAGCAGTCTCCTGGGGTGGGGAGTCAGAGAAGAACCATGATGATGTCACTCCCCTGCCTTAAATAGCTTTTGAATATGGCAGGAACCCTTTGTCTCCAACTTTAGTTCCCACACCTTGCAGTGGACAAACACTGGTATTCCAAGATGGAGTCCAGTACCAGGTGACTTGGTCACATAACCCCATAGTGTCCTAGCAGCCATGAGTCAGAGGCTGTTTTTGTGTCCTCAGGAAGGTTCCCCAGTGAGCGATTAGCATCTTCTAAGACCTATTGTTCTCCCTAACGGCCCTTCCCAGCCAGCCATCGAGACTGATTACATTTTTCCTAGTGGGCATTCCCCAAGGGTAAACGTATTTGCAATACAGATATGTAGCCAATATTCCTAATTACAGATTCAAAACTGATACATGCATACAAGTAGGATAATCACACTCAGTAAATCAAAACCTTTTCAATGATATCTCACGTGCCTCATCTTGCACAAAATACCCCATAATTATGCCACGCTCGGCGCGTAATAATATTACAATTAAGAACAGCGGTGTATTGTCACAGCAGCATTCCCCGGGGCTAATGGGACCACAAACGCTTCCTGCTCATTCCGTGCCTGTGAGCACGTGTGTGCCGGGGGTGGGCAGGGAGTTAGGAGATCCCATCGTAATCCACGTGCTCCGTGCAGGTAGATGAGTGATGGCACATTTCCCAGTCGGAGCTCTCCACTCTGGGATCACATTGGCTTTCCCTGAGCAAAGGATAAAGCAGAGGGGCCTTTCTTACTTCTGTCGTCCGGGACTTTAGAGAGCGATTCTGCCCAGGCAATCTCCGGGGCTCAGCTTCGATACGAGATACCACCAGCATCAGGCAGATTTGCATGAAGGGGCCATTCCCCAGCGCTGGGGATTTAAGAGAGAATCGGAAGGTTTCAGCCACAGACCCGTTTGCCTCAGGAAACTGAGCTCCTCTGGATTCGCCACCATGGCCTGGGCCCTTCTGCTCCTCACGCTGCTCACTTACTGCTTAGGTGAGGGGATTGTTTCCTTTAGTGACAAAAATATGAAGGGCACTTGCCGGGGAGGAGGTTTGTCTGTGAGGATCCAGAGTCCTTGTGCTGAGTGTGTTTGTACTGTTGATTTCAGGGGTCAGTTCGCAGCCCGTGGTGACTCAGGAGCCCTCGATGTCGGTGGCCCCAGGAGGGGCTGTCACTCTGTCCTGCAGCCTGAGCACTGGAGCCGTCACCACCAGCAACTATCCAGCCTGGTACCAGCAGAAACCTGGCTCTACTCCGAAACTGATTATATACAGCACTAACAACAGACCCTCCGGGATCCCTGCGCGGTTCTTGGGTCCATCTCTGGTAACAACGCTGCCCTGACCATCACCGGTGTCCAGGCAGAAGACGAGGCTGACTATTACTGTATTGTATGGACTGGTAGCGCGAATCACAGTGATCCAGCCAGATGGGGAACTGAGACAAAAACCTCCCTTGCCTTCATGTCCTGCTCCAGCCAGTGCTTTGCACGGGCTGCACAGTTTGGTTCCTGCCCGCAATCGATGAGACAACAATTGCTCCTCGTTAGACATTTCAGCCTCCCCTTGCTATCAGTGCGGGGGCACTGCTCCACGCACTGCCCATTCACTCCCCCTGGGAGAGACCATGAAGGGGTTGTTCTCCAGTGATGGGGGTTTAAGAGAGAATTGGAGGGTCCCAGCCACAGACCCATTTGCCTCAGGAAGCCGAGCTCGTCTGGATGCACCATGGCCTGGGCCCCTCTGCTCCTCACGCTGCTCACTTACTGCTCTGGTGCTCTGAGGGGTTCAGTTTTTCCCTTGGCTCCCTGCAGATCATGTTAACTGGGGATAAAGTCAGTGCTGAGTCTGTTTTACCCAGTGTTTTCTCCTGCTGTCTCAGATTCTCTCACCTGACTCAGCCGCCTTCAGTGTCTCCAGGGCAAAACGCTCGACTCACCTGCTCAGGGAACAGCTTTGAAGACTATGGTGACATAGCCAGAGCGGGGAGTGAGCCACAAATAACCGTCTAGTGCAGGGAGCCTCTAGAACGGATGGTGCTCCTCATTCCTGCATAGCGAATGGGCATCTGTCAGAGGATGGGGAGTGGAGGTTGCATTTTTAACGAGCCCCCAAATCTCCCCACGCCTATCTAGGTTCTATCCCCAGGGAAACCAGCTCTCATCTCTCTCCATCAGTTGTTTGCCAAACTTCTCTGTGGAGTAGGGTAATTCCGAGATCAAAGGCAGCTCCGTTTTCTTCTTGTTGAGCCCTTGCCAGGGGCAAATTGTGCCCTGCCTGCTGCTTGGTTCTTGCTCTTTCTCTGATCTCCCACCTGCTCTGATATGGCCATGGAATGAAGCAGGCAATTCCCTGGTAACATTAGACACAGCCTGTGAAGCCACAGAAACCTTACCCCTTCATGGGTTTCTAGAGCAATTAGTGGAATCTGTCCCTGCGAGAGACCCCTCCCCATTCCCTATTCTGCACACTGGCTCTCTGGCCCAGCCGCGTAGTAGAAGACTCATGCAGAGATATCTTAATGAGCCATAGAATCATGTCGTTCTTTTCTTAATTAGCCCCACAGCAGGGATGATGCTTTAGATCCCATTAGCACCCTGATGTACTCTTGTCACATGATGTGTGACCCAAAGAACAGAGCAGAACTGAGCCAGGCTGATGCACGGGGAAAACCCAGGGAGAGACACCCGCAATGGAGATTCACTCGTCACAATACCTAGACCCCTCAGTCGCCCCACAGAGGATATGTTTCATTTCAATGTTCATGAACTTCCATTGGGCTCTAACCCCATCCATGCACTTGAATGGGATTCATTCGCCTTTCAATTTCTTCTCCATGAACATCTCTGGTGGGGAGGGAGAGCAGGACAGGGGCTTGAAAGAGAGAAATGGCACAAACCAAACAGTCTTGCGAATGCATTGGCACAATGGTTCAAGATACAAGTCTGCACAGAGTTGTGTTGAACTCTTTGATTTCTCCCCTCCTAGTCATTACATTTCCAGCCATTCAGTCAAAGAGCAGAAGTAAAACCAGGTGACCGGACAGACAACAAATCAAATAAGGAATAGGCAAAGCCCATAGTTCAGGAGCGACCTATGGGAGGCGACACATTCACAGAATGTGTTTGTTACACAAATCGGAACCACAACTGTGTGGATGATTTCTGAAGAGAAAAAAGAGATAAATGCACTGAACGAACAGGTTTCTCAGCACAAGCGACTCTGTAGAAGTTTGTGGGTTGATAATTATTTGTGTTTCTGTGCAATAGAGTCCTTCTTTGTGTTATTTCTCCTGCTTTTCTCTGCCTCCTTGGTGTCACCGATGTGACAGTCTGGGATCCTTGAGGTTTTTCTTTTGAATCTCTGGGGCTATATATCCTCTGTGGGGCAATTGGGGGGTCTAGGTATTGTGACAAGTGAATCTCCATTGCGGTGTCTCTCCCCGGGTTTCGCCTGTGCATCAGCCTGGCTCAGTTCTGCTATGTTCTTTGGGTCACACACATCAGGTGACAAGAATTCATCAGGGTGCTAATGGTATTTCAATTAAGAAAAGAACGATGTGATTATATGGCTCTGTCAAGGTTCCTTGCCCACTCTGAACTCTAGGGTACAGACGTGGGGACCCACATGAAACACCCCCTAAGCTTATTCTTATCAGCTTCGGTTAAAAACTTCCCCAAGGTACAAACTTTGTCTTGTCTTTGAACAGTATGCTGCCACCACCAAGCGTTTTAAACAAAGAACAGGGAAAGAGCCCACTTGGAGACGTCTTTCCCCAAAATATCCCCCCAAGCCCTACACCCCCTTTCCTGGGGAAGGCTTGATAAAAATCCTCACCAATTGGTACAGGTGAACATAGACCCAAACCCTTGGATCTTAAGAACAATGAAAAATCAATCAGGTTCTTAAAAGAAGAATTTTAATTAAAGAAAAGGTAAAAGAATCACCTCTGTAAAATCAGGATGGTAAATACCTTACAGGGTAATCAGATTCAAAACATAGAGAATCCCTCTAGGCAAAACCTTAAATTACAAAAAGACACAAAAACAGGAATATACATTCCATCCAGCACAGCTTATTTTACCAGCCATTAAACAAAAGGAAATCTAACGCATTTTCTAGCTAGCTTACTTACTAATTTAACAGGAGTTGGAAGGCTTGCATTTCTGATCTGTTCCCGGCAAAAGCATCACACAGACAGACAGACCCTTTGTTCCCCCGGCTCCACATTTGAAAGTATCTTGTCCCCTCATTGGTCATTTTGGGTCAGGTGCCAGTGAGGTTACCTTAGCTTCTTAACCCTTTACAGGTGAAAGGGTTTTGCCTCTGGCTGGGAGGGATTTTATAGCACTGTATACAGAAAGGCGGTTACCCTTCCCTTTATATTTATGACAGGCTCATTAAGATATCTCTGCATGAGTCTTCTACTACGCGGCTGGGCCAGCTGTGGGGTCAATCTTTATAAGCCAGGAGCTTGTCACTAAAGCTCTGTGTCTCCTCCCATGGGGCCAGCTCTGTGTGGTCACATGGCCACTCAGCGGAGAGGCGATTAGCATAAGGGGTGGAGCTTGCATACTGCTTATTTAGCAGGTTCAGTACAAGGGGCAGATACTGCCAGGCATTCTCAGTGTGACCACCTTTGTTTCTTGCAGGAGACTGAAATCTCCTCACCATGCTCTGGGCTCCCTCATCGTCCTGCTGGGGACGTGGTGCACGGGTGAGAACAGGGGGGAAGGGAGAGGATTAAAAGAATCCTGTTCAGTCCCCTGCAAGGTGAGGTACCAGGGTCAGGTCTCCCTGAGCGCTAACACCTTTTACCGTTGTATCCCCAGCCTGTCCTGACTCAGCCGCCCTCCATGGCCGCATCCCCTGGACAGACAGTCAAAATCTCCTGTTCCATGGGCAGTGGGGTCACTGTGTAGAGCTATCCCCAGACCTGGCAGCAACAAGTGCCTGGCAGCCCTCCGCGATACCTGCTTTCTTACTATAGCCGCATAAGCAGGGGCTCTGGAGTCCCTGACCAATTCTCAGGGTCCAAGGAGAGCTCCAGCAATGTTTGGTATTTGACCATCACCAATGTCCAGAAAGAGGACGAGGCTGATTATCACTGTGCTGTGTGGTATGGCAGTGGGGGAGTGTCTCATCGTGACACACCCACATGGGGAAGTGAGACAGAAACAACCCCTGAGCAAATCACATCCTCCCTGGCCCGGGTCTGAGCTGGCAGCTGCCCCGGGTAGAGTGTAGGGCATGAGTACGGCATTGCTCCTTTGTATCACAGGTTTGACGGCTTAACACTCACTAGTCCCTTTGCAAGGGGTCCTGCAAAGGTTTTCACTGGTTTTGACGCTGGTGGCGTCAGGCTCTTCTACCTTTTGCTTTGAGGTTCGCTGTCAAATGAACTCATAACATCTAAAAGTGAAGCTGAGTCACAGTCCCTGGGTTTCAGCTGGTTTTGTCTGGAAACCACAAATCTCCTGTGAGTTCACAGTAAATCTGTAATTCAATCCAGGGCTGCTCGGAAGTTTCACAGCCTTTTGATCAACCTGCAAATGTAACTTTAACCACTAGGGAGAGCTCTCCACCCATAACGTGCCCAAGATGAGAAAGTTCACATTATCCATTGTAATCCACTAACCCTGCTAGGATACCAAACTCTTTCTGGGTGATAGGGGCTTTTGTGCATATACACTAAGATCGCTCATATTGATAACATCAAGAAAGTATCCGACGGAATAATCATTATTATTATTCAAATGTTCTGCATTTTGTAGCCCTTTCCTTCCCCAAAGCCCTTTACGTACCTTGGAGAATAAAATCTCACAACTCGAGCGGGTCCAAAATTTCCTGTTTTTCTGTCAGAAAGTCGTGTTTCATCGAAATGGAAACTTTCCACAGCAGTGTCTCAATGTCAAAAAAAAGTGTGTTTTTAAAAAAAGATCAAAGTGGAGCACTTTGCATGATAATCTAAAACAGAAAAAAATCAAAATGGAAACAAGACAGTTTGATGCAAAGCCAAATTTGATGGGGAAATTTATGGGAAACTTTGAAACTCTTTCTTTTCGTTCCCACTCAAAATGAGGCATCCAAGTCACCTCGTTATTGTCCCCATGGGGATCTCACTGCATGGGGTGTTGGGTGAGGAAGAAATGACCTTCAGCTTTCTGACCTCGGCAACATCCACTTCCTCTCTGATCCCAGCAAGGCACAACCCCCTTTCCTGTATGAGGTGGTAGCACCCCACATTTAGACGGAGCAATGCCAGCCGGGCGCTTGCTAAGGTTACTAGAGGCATCAGGGCAGCTGCCCGGCGTCCATTTCTCTGATCCCAACTGATCAGCTATTTGTATTTTAAACACATCTAAATAAAGTCTAGGAGATGGCCCCTCAGGCTGCCAGGTGGTGTATAAATATTCCTGATTCATTCCTGTGCCTGGTGCTGGTGATCTCTTCCCTTCCCTATCAGATGTATATTCCATGGTGTCCTGGTTAGTTACCTGCCATGTGAACAGAAGAAGAGCTAACCTCTCTCTGCCAGGGTTGATTATTTCTCACTGATTATGTTGGTCTTTTCCATGGCTGTTGCTGCTCTGTGTTTGTGGGCACATTCCCATTTCCCTGGGAGAAAGAGGCGGAATATCCCCGGGAAGAATCCCGCTGCCCCATGCCTTGCCACGACAGGCTGGCTGTGAGGTGGCTCATTCCTCTTTGCTACTAACCATTAACAATAACAATTAGCACTGATGAAGCACTTTCCATCAATCGATCTCAAGCAACAAGGGGCTACGGTGCCACAGGGCCCCAATAAAAACTCCTAAGGAATACACTGATGCATGCAGCCTGCTGAGGGGCCTGGAAATCGGAGAAATCGTCACTGCTAGCAAGAAAATGCTACTCACCGAGTGGGTTCCCCAGCATGAAAAGCCAAAGCCTCCAATATGGTTCTCAAGCTGAGAGCTCATAATATGGCAGGATTCCCCCCTTTCCCCTTCAGCTCCACCCTAGCTTTGCTTTGGTGGGGTCAATTGCTCTGAATTTTTTAATCATGGTCAAAGCATATTCATTTCACTGTCTTTGTCAGGAAAACCTCCTGAGCTGTGTTTGCTCAAATTGTGAATGAATAATAGACCTCGGGCAAAGCGGGGAAATGTCAGGTCAAAAGGATTTCAGAAGTTACTAACAAGTGAAAATGAGGGGTTAGAATGGAAACTCTTATGCAGCCTAAACGCCACCAAAGGTGACTGCGAACGTTCAGCTAAATGTATCCTATCAGAGTGGTCACTGTTGGAATGGAGCTGAACTAGTGACTGATACAGCAGGAGCTCATCGCCAAGGATGGTCTCCTGCTCACATGTCCATTTCCCTGGGATCATAGGGACCAATCAGATGAGAACAGATTAGCAGAAAAGAGGTGTTTGGAGGCTCCTCCCCCAGGAGGCTCAATATAAAGGGCAGATATTGTCAGGCAGTGTCAGTGGATCTGGCTGTGTTTCTCCCAAGGGTCTGAAATCTCCTCACCATGCTCTGGGCTCCCCTCATTGTCCTGCTGGGGACATGGTGCACAGGTGAGAACAGCGGGAGCGGGGTCAATACACGTTGAAGTTGCTGCTGAAGCCAATGTGAAAACTGTGTCACTAGTGGCCAGGGATGGACAGGGAGGGATTGACAGGTCTCCACCATATTTTTCCCAGGTTCCAGCTCACAGTCTGTGGTGACTCAGCCGCCCTCGGTGTCAGTGTCCCCAGGAAACACCGTGAAACTCTCCTGCACCATGAGCAGTGGGACCAGCATCAGTGGCTACAGTGTGTATTGGTACCAGCAGAAACCTGGGAATTCTCCACGATACCTGCTGAGATACAAGTCAGATTCTGACAAGTACCAGGGCTCTGGGGTCCCTGCTCGCTTCTCTGGTTCAAAGACACATCCAGAAATACCTGCTATTTAACCATCTCCGGGGCCCTCGCAGAGGATGAGGCTGATTATTACTGTGCTGTGTGGCACAGTGATGATTGTCACAATGACACAGACAGATGGGGAAGTGAGACAAAAACCTCCTTCTCCTCCTCTCCCCCAGCCTGGGCTCTGTGGGGAGCTGTATAGGCTGCAGAGTTTGGTCTATAACACATCATACAACTGTTCATCCAAAGGAAATTCACTGCCTGATAGCAATTCCCAGCTCCCTCTTCCTTCTCCTGCTGCAGGAGGGGGTTCTGTGCCCTTAACTTACCTAGGAATGAGCAGCCCCTCCATCCTCAAAGGGGAGAGAGAGACATGCACCATCCCCTCCCATAGATTCAAGTGACATCACCGTTCATGTCCTTCAAAGATCTCACCAAAGGCAAGTGGCAAAGAGAAGGATCCATGAGCTGAGACTTCTAATGGAGTAAGGCCGGAAGGGCAGGGAGATGGGCGCATGTGTAATGATTAGGGGCTTGGGGTCGTGGAGGAGGGCTCTGAAGTACCATTAAGGCTGCTATCACTGGCTGAGGGGTATAGGTAAGACGAGAATGTTAGATAGTGTTCAGAGCTGTGCAGGGTCTGGGAGGGACTGGATGGGGTCAGTAACTGGATGTTCTGAAGGCTAGGAAGGAAAATGCCCCCTGAGCGTGAGCCTGGATGCCAGGGAGGACTGGAGAATGGGACTAGAAGAGAGAGTTTGGGAGGGAGAGTCTGTGAACTCAGTTTGGCTCAAGGTGAGCTTGAGGTGCCAGGAACCAGGCCAGGCTGGGAGACCAGAGAGCGCGTGCAAGATGTAAGAGCAGGCTGCAGGAGCCAGGTTTGGGGTGGAGATGGGTGTCGGATGCAGAGCCGTCAGCACTGAGGTGATACTGACCCCATGGGGGGGGGACAGGGTTAACGAGGGAGAAGGTGCTGAGGGAGGAGAGAACAGGGTGGAGCGGGGAGCCCTGTGGGATGCCCAAAGGGAAGGGGAATAGGGAGGAGGAGGAGCTGCCAGAGGGGATGCTGACAGTGTGGCCTGGGAGGTAGATCTAAGCGAGCGGAGTCTCATGAAAGCCGAATGGGGAGAAGGTAACTGATGTGGCTGCTTATTTGAAAATTCAGCAGGTTGCGAGCAGCTCATACACGCAGGTTTCTATGGGAGCCCAGGGCCCCCTGAGAAAAGGGCAGGGTGTCTCTCCCTGTCTCAACATTTCCTCACGGTGGATCTGGTGCCGTGCTGTCTCCTTCGCACACAAACGTTCCGGGGCTACAAATCCAGCCCAGTTACTCAGCAAGCCCAGGTCTTCGAGAGCCCATCAGCCCAGGGCACTGCTCTCTGCGCTGGTTTCCTGTTAAATACTGGAGAAAATTCCAGGATTAAGCCACCATCTTCAACTCCTCCATGGACCTGGCTCAAGTCACCTGAGGGGGCTCCGGGGTGCTGCGTGCGGCACTGGGAATCATGCGGAGCCGGGGATCATGGACCTGGTCCACAGCTCTCCAGCCAGCCTCAGTGAGTCCCCACTGCTCCCAGCTTTCCCTGGTGCCCAACGCCCAACACCTCGATCCTGATCCCGCTCCCAGCTCCGTATCTCTCTGGGATTGCTGAAGTGCACAGGGCCTGCCGCAGGCCTTAGGAGCTTAGCAGGAACTGTCGGCTTAATGTGGAGTTCTGCTAAGGTCCAGAGCAGCTCCTGGGGGCTTGAAAGTCTGCGGGGAGAAATATCTGGGCCTGGGAGCAAGACTCAGGGTGCAGAACTGGGCCAGTGCGGGGTATTGGCTGTGATGGTACACAGCTGCTAGGTAGGGTAAGTGCGCCTTGCCAGTGCAACCCTTAGCTCAGCACCAATGTGGGGCTCCGCTATTTCTAACCATAATGTATCAATGCTGGTTTTGTGCCTAGCGGGAGCACGCGCTGGGGGATTAGGTGACCCAGCAGGACGCCCTGGGCACTGGGATTATTTTTCTTTTCTCCTTGTAAATGAAAAGTAGGCAGCGTTTTCTACTTCGTTAAGTGTGGGAGTTTCCTCACTTACACCCATTTCTCTCCAATAGCTTCACTGGCATTAGATTTATACCAGTGCCCATGGGATGAGAACTCGACCCAAAGTCTCTCCCCTTGGTCTGTGTCCCTGTCAGGAGGCTGAGTGAGGTGCCAGCAGCAGCCAATGAGCAGGGAGCAGATTTGCATGAAGGGGCCGTTCTCCAGCTCTGGGGGTTTAAGAGAGAATCGGAGGGTCCCAGACACAGACCTGTTTGCCTCAGGAAGCCGAGCTCGTCTGGATTCCCCACCATGGCCTGGGCCCCTCTGCTCCTCACGCTGCTCACTCACTGCTCAGGTGCTTTAAGGCAGTGGTTTTCGACCTGTGGTCCGCAGACCTGGGCGGCGGGGGGGTGTTCCGCAGACTATGTCTAAGATTTCTAAAGGGGTCTGCACCGCCGTTCAAAATTGTTTAGGGGTCTGCAAATGAATAAAAATTGAAAACCACTACTCTAAGGGTTTGGTTTTTTGAATGGTAGCCTGCAGATTATGTCAAGTGATGATAAAGCCAATGTTAAGTCATTTTATTTTATTTCCTCTCCATGAACATCTGTTTGTGATACTTTTTCTTACATGGACTCTCCCTCCAAACACTTGAGTGAATGTCTTAGCCTGGCGATTCACAGCAGAAGAGTTCACCCGTCGATCCTGGAATCTTTCTGACTTCTGTCCACTTGGTTATCAAATTTTAACCATTCGGTCAAAGAGCAAAATGTGACTTAGACAACCAATCAGATATGATGCATGTGGCTTCCCCTGGTGGTGGTTCTTGGTTTATTTTTAATCTCTGGGGTGAAATACACCCTTATGGGGTGATACTGCTCTTGATAGTGTGATGAGGGAATCTTCCATGGGGCAGCCTCTCCCCGACTTTTTCCTTTATGGCAGCTTGGCTCAGTTCTGCTACATTTTTTGGGTCATGCACATCACGTGACAGCAAAATATCAGGGCTCTCACCTTACCTAAAGCATCATCAGTGTGAAGTCCAGAGCTCTGTATTTTTACATCTCATCATTAAAATAGCTGCTGACGTTGCTTCCACCACAGGGCCGGGCCAGAGTGGTTACTACTGGGGCACAACTGAAAGTGCTTTTATAAGCCAGAGCTTGTCACTGACGGACTGTCCCTCCCGCAGGGTCATCTCCTTGTGGTGACACAGACCAGCAGAAGAGAGAAGATTAGCATAAAGGGTGCAGCTTGGAAGCTCATCACTCAGGAGGGTTGATATAAGGCCAAGACACTGTCGTGTATGTTCAGTGTAGCTGGCTGTGTCTCTTCCAACAGCCTGAAATCTCCTCACCATGCTCTGGGCTCCTCTCATCGTCCTGCTGGGGACGTGGAGCACAGGTGAGAACGGGGGAAGGGGAGAGGACTAAAAGACTCCTGTTCCTCCTTTTGCAGAACCTGCGAGTACAGATCCAAGCAGCTGGCCTTACTGGGCACTAACACCTTTTACCGTTGTATCCCCAGCCTCCAGCGCCCAGCCTGTCCTGACTCAGCCGCCCTCCATGGCCGCATCCCCTGGACAGACAGGCAAAATCTCCTGTTCCATGGGCAGTGGGGTCACTGTGCAGAGCTATCCCCAGACCTGGCTGCAACAGACGCCTGGCAGCCCTCCGCAACACCTGTTCTCTTACTATAGCCGCATGAGCAGGGGCTCTGGGGTCCCCGAGCGATTCTCAGGGTCCAAGGAGAGCTCCAGCAACGTCTGGTATTTGAGTCAGGAGTTTGTTGGGTCTGGTGCTGGTGGCGTCAGGCCCTTCCACCTTTTCCTTGCTGGTTCGGTGTCAAGTGAACTCCCAAACTCTCAAAGTGAATCTGAGTCCCAGCCACTGGGCTCCAGCTGGTTTAGTCTGGACACCATGAATCTGCAGTGATTTCACTCTCAACAATTAACTGGTCCAGGTTTGTCCTGAGGTTTCACCAACGTTTCGATGACCCTGCTCTGAGTTTGTAAAGCAGCCCCAGAGCAGGCGAGAGTCTCTTGTGTTTTTGTTTCAGTTCCTCCCCAGTCTGCAAGGGAACAGCTCTTCTAGGTCTCTGTCCCCTCCCATACCCCCCAGGGATCCTCACCGTCTGTGAAGAGAGAACAGTCATAGCAGATATGTGAGCACTCTAAATGTAACCACTAGGGGGAGCTCTTCATCTACAATGTGTGAAAGATGTGAGAAAATCCCTTTCTACTACAAACCGAAATACAGAAGTGGGTCTGGATTACAAGGGCTTTTCATCCGTGGTAAGAAATCTCACCCTGATAGCTTCAAGTAATCCCCCTGAAGCTTGTCCTATTACTAAAACTAAGGATCTTCAATTTCATTATAGAGCACTGTCCCACCAGGAACCTCAAGATCTTTACAGTCATCAATGATTCAAGTTTCCCAACACCCACGCGAGGTATTATGAAGACCTTTCTGCAGGATGAATGACACCCCTGACACACTCTTTCTACCTCACAAAACCCAGCTGATCAAAAAGTAAAAAATAATCCTCTGAAACAAATTAACATGAAACAAAAATTAACCAAGAAGCCAACTACGAAAAGAAAATGAATAAACTCTAAAAAATAATCAAACCCACGAACCCTGCCCCAAACATAGTTTTGACGCCAAAATGGGAGGACTGCCCTGCTGGCCACTAGGGACTTAGCTATCGCTATCCCTTTTCTGTGGAAAGAACTCAGATGCAATGGTGATGAGCAGCAGTCTGAACCCCTAAGATAAGATCCTTGTTTTATAGATGGGGAAATCTAGGCTCAGGGGTGTTTAGACTTTGGCCAGGGTCATTCAGCAGGTCTGTGGGAGAGCTGCTAATCAGACCTTTGTCTCCTGACTGCCAGAGCACTCTTCCAACCTGCAGGCCAGGTTCCCTCTGAAATAGTCTGCTTTGGAGTTCCATCACCCCAACCTCCGCTTTCCTGTCTATGATCTGTCCCTTCGGCTGGCACCTCCTCATTCCCTTGTATCTCTACACAGACACCGTAAACACGACAGAAATACCTTCAGTGCAGTGGTCTCTCGGGGGCATACTTCGTTGATAGTTCCCTGATATGTTTTCCCACCTGGAGGGGTATGACCTTGAGCGCTGAGCAAAAATCTGCCCAGAGTGAAGCCCCACAGAGCTCCCACAGAACTAAAGCCTTTCTGTTCCTCTTCTAGCCTACAATCCAATGGCATAGATCCCCTCTCCGAGTGCAGGTCTCTCGCTATCAGACTCAGCCCTTTGCATCCAGAACTGCCCTGTGTGTAACGATCCAACAACAGATTATGGGTTATTATCCTCCCATACAATTAGACCAGCAGCTTCCTTCGCTGACACGGTAGAAGTCTTTACAAGGTGCAGTAGATGGTTCACAAGTACCCCCCAATGCAGTGCCTGTGTGGATAGGATATTTCTAACCCTAATGTGTTAAGGATCCTTTTATGGCTATGAACAATGGGCTCTGTGTGCTTCAGTGACTCAGCAGGATGCCTTTGGCTCTGGATGATATTTATACTTCATTAAATGTTTGAATTTACGCAGACAGGCCCTGATTCGCCTCAATTTACACCATTTGTACAACAGTTTGGTTGCATGAACTTCAGCGGAGTTACCCCGGATTTACACTGGTGAAAAACAGAGAAGAATTGGGTCTAGAGACTGGCCCCTTTGTCTGCCCCTCTCATGTGGGTGAATGAAGATGCTTGAGCAGCCAATGAGCAGGCAGCAGATTTGCATGAAGGGGCCGTTCTCCAGCTGTGGGGGTTTAAGAGAGAGTGGGAGGATCCCCACCACAGACCCGTTTGCCTCAGGAAGCCGAGCTCATCTGCATCCACCATGGCCTGGGCCCCTCTGCTCCTCGCGCTGCTCACGTACTGCTCAGGTACTACAAAGGGGAGAGCTTTCCCCCTGGCTGCCTGCAGAGCAAGTTAACTGGGGATAATGTCAATGTTGCTGAGTTATTTTATCACAATGTTTTCTCCTCCTGTCTCAGGTTCTCTCGCCCAGTACGTGGTGACTCAGCCGCCTTCAGTCTCTGTGTCTCCAGGGCAAAATGCTCAACTCACCTGTTCGGGAAGCAACATTGGGGACAACGTTGTGCACTGGTACCAACAGAAACCTGGCAGCGCCCCCCTACTCGTTATATACGATGATAGTGAGAGACCCTCCGGAATCCCCAAGCGATTCTCTGGCGCCAACTCCGGTAACACGGCCACGTTAACCATCACTGGAGTCCAGGCGCAGGACGAGGCTGATTATTACTGTCAGGTGTACGACAGCAGCAGTGATCAGCCTCACGGTGACACAGCCAGACGGGGAAGTGAGACACAAACCTCCCCTTTCAAAGGGAACAGGTCACGTTATTTTCTGTAATGTGCGCGCCTGCCAGAGGTGGGGAAGGTGCATGAAAGGAGATTGTTTCCAGTCAACCCAGAACCCTTTCCTGCCAGCTGTGGAGTACAAGTCACCTCCTCGCTGACCCCGTGGAGAGCTCCCTACACTGCAGGGCTTTTATCCAAACAGTATTTAGGAAGGAGGGGCTGGGAGGAGGACGTATTTGTAAGCAGTGCGCCCTCACCTCTGGGCTGTTTAAACACTGACCGGAACACCTGGTGCCCCCCCTGCTGCCTGGCTCCGTCTTATTGCCCCACCAATTGCCTGCCCAGATATCTCCCCTGGTGACGTCAGCTCTCAAAAGGACATGGCTGGGGCCTGTTTCCCAAACATGCACTTTTAAGCACAGATCACCCCCCACTCCCGTCAAGGCCTGACAGAGAAGTTATACAGTCTGTCCCATGGCAGGACAGAGGAATTAGCCCCGCTCCAAACCTAGGAGCTCTGAGCCCTGCTGGCGGGAGGACTGTCCTAGTCCTTCCACATCCTGAAAGCACACAGCCCCCCTGCTATGAAGGGCGGTGTGGCTGAGACTGGGGTCTGTCTCTGTCATATTAGCGATGGTCAGTGACGAGGGCTGTGACGTGCGCAGAGCTCTAAGGAGGGGAGGTTAGAACTCCTGGAGCCGGGTCCTGACCCCGCGGCTAATGGGTGCTTTGTGCAGGAGACACGCTGGGGACTGCAGAACATGCCTGGCTTGGCACAGCGAGGGAACAGGATCCAGCTGAAATGTGGACCATCCTGAAAAGTACACTCTCATGCTGGAAAGCTCTCCCTCCTGCTGCCAGGAGGGGAGCAGCCCCCGACAAGGAGCCCCTGGGGCGAGCTCCAGCCTCCAGGCGAGAGCAGAGTCAGATTTAGTCTTTGAAACCATGAACATCACAGAAGTAAACTGGGGGTAAATATTTGCCAGGAGGCTGTTTTGTCCTGCTCTGATTCCCTTCTCCCCCTGCTGCAGTCTGGACACTGGGAGAGGGATCTGAGAGTTCCCCTCCCTACACCAGCCTGTCTGCAACAGCACCCTGCAGGTGAGATCAGCTCTGCTCAGAGGAACATCAGTAAACTCCTTTATCTAGCCCCAAACTGGCTTCTTCATGTAGCTTATGGGACTGCATCAAACCCACTGAAACCCTCCTGAGAGGTTGGGACTCTGAGCATTATGGGATAGAGTCTAGCTCCACCCTCCCCAAGCCAATATGGAAACAAGCAACTCTTTAGTAACCAATATTTGACATTTCAGGTCCTGATTCAGGAAAGCATCCCTCCTCGGGACAGCAATTAGCACGTATTTACGGATCAGCAGGTACTTCAGGGCTGTCCTGAATCGGGCCTGGTGTTGATGGTTCTCAGGTTTGAGTTGGTGGGCAATGTGGCAGGTAGATTCCCATCCCACAGAATCCCCATGCCCTTCCACTGCCCCCAGACAGAGGACAAGGTTCCTCATTAGTCCCAAGTCTCCCATGTGTATTATCACCCCATAAAAACCCCTAATGAAGAAGCCGAAACACCTGCAGCCCAGCTGTGAGGCCTGGAGAGCAGAGAAACCGTTGCAAAGAACAGCTACTAAGCACGTGCATCCGCAGCCACAGAAACCTCACCCTCCCGTGTGGTCTGAAGTGGGTAGAAAGTGATTTATCAGCATTCCCAAACTTTACAATTTTTCCCTCTGTTTTCCTTCTTTCTCAGTGGGCAGCGAGGGCTAGTTGGAGCAGGCTGGGAACTGGAGGGGAGCAGGTGCAGTCAGACATCACTAAACAAGGAACCCGTATGAAACACACACACCAATTTCATTCACTGAGCTCTCAGGAGAGTGTCTCAAGGGGACGCCTTCTTGGTAATTCTCTGGTGACATTTGCTCCCTGCTGATACAGGCCAAGCAGGTGTCTGTAAAAGAAACAGCTCTGAGGAGAAACCAGCCCTAAGTAAATGTAAACAAAATATCCCCTGAAGTACAGCCCTTCCGCTCCATGGCTTCACCTTGGTCCCAGGATCTGATGGTGCGAGCCCCTCTCAGTGTGCAGGACGATCTCTTGCAGACTGAGCCCTTTGCTTTCCCAGCTCCCATTCTGCCTGTATATACATTGTCAGCAACCATGGGTGGTTCCCGTCTACAGCTTCAGAGCTTAACACTGGGAGCGTCCTACTGGAAACATGGTAGGGAGCTTTGAAACTGCAGTGGAGGGTCCTCAGGAATATAACCTTTCCCTAGGGCAATGCCAGTGTTAATCTGATATTTTTTAACATAATGCATTTTGGGAGGATTGGAGAATGGGGACAGGAGAGAGACTGGGAGGGAAGATTTCTGAGCTCAGTTGTGCCCGAGGTGAGCGTTTGAAGCCAGGAGCCACAAACCACTGAGATGCAGGAGCGAGATCCTGTGCAAGATGGGAGCGAGCTCAGGAGCCAGGTCTGGCGTGCAGAAGTGTGTCAGCAAGTTGTCAGTGTAGCGGTGACACCGATCGCATGTGGGCTCAGCAGGTCACCCCAGGGCGAAGTGCGGAGGTAGGTTTGTGGTCACCCAAAGTATCCCCCAGGCGCTCTGACAGCCCAGGGACGCTGCTCTGTAGTCCGGTCACTGCCCCTGGGGTTGATCCCATGGTTGCACAGAGAAGCAGATCAGCTGCTGCCCTCCCATTTTGAGGCCACAACTTGGACTGTTACGGGAGGGGCCTGGAACACAAGGATAGCTTGGGAAGGTGCGTTTCAAAGGAAGGGGATAGATGTTTATTAATGGAGGCAAATTACATCCCTGTTTTATTGCATTGCACCTGCTAATTGCACATCAGAGAGGACTCCTCTGACTCTCTCACACGTTTCACACCTATCAAAAGGAGCCAGTGATTTCACGAGCAAAACCTCTCAAGAAAGAGTCTTGGTGTTAGAAAGGAATCATGATGATTTCAGCCCAGGTAGCGGTCACAACCTGGTGACTTTAGCCACTAGGGGGCGCTCTTTATCTCTAGTAGTGTAGTGGGGTGTGAGACAACGCCGGCTGCGCAGCAGTGTGGATCGAGGACGCAATGTGACCCTCCGAGTGCGCACATAGGTGAGGCTGCAGGCTGCTGGGTCCTGAATTTTGGGGTTCAGCAGTGTGGATCTGTGCTAAGACATGATTCTCTATGATTCCAGCAATGGATGTGAAGACAGTAACACCGAAAACGTTCTCTTTAGAGTTCCGGATCCTTAACCCCATAATTGACACCGATTCCCCTCCACAGAAATACATTTAGTAGACTACAGTGACTGCACAGACAACGCCCCTCAGTTCTGCCATTTCTCTGGCTTTTCCTCGCAGGTTGTGGTCAAAATAACCATCTCCTAATTAGTCATGATTGCAGTTTACACAGAGAGACCCTCCCCTGTCTCAGGGCTCTGCTGGGTGAGAGAGCATGGGAGGGAGGTGCCAGCAGCAGTCAATAAGCAGGGAGAAGATTTGCATGAAGGGGCCGTTCTCCAGCACTGGGGGTTTAAGAGAGAATCACAGGATTCCAGCCACAGACCCGTTTGCCTCAGGAAGCCGAGCTCCTCTGGATTCCCACCATGGCCTGGGCCCCTTTGCTCCTCGCGCTGCTCACGTACTGCTCTGGTTCTGTGAGGTGGAGTGCTTATCGCAGTCTTTCAATCACAAGGGACTTTGATTTTAGAGCCATTTCTCCCATTGGTTCCCCAACCTGCCAGCAGAGAGCTTTAATGATCATGATTGTATCCCCTTGCTTTCTCCTTCTGTCGTAGGTTCTCTTGTCCAGTACATGCTGACCCAGCCACCTGCAGTGTCTGTGTCTCCAGGGCAAAACGCTCAACTCACCTGCACGGGAGAAAAGTTTGATGAATACTAAGTGCAGTGGTTCCAACAGAAACCTGGCCATGCCCCACTCCTCATTATATAGAGTGATAGCAGCAGACCCTCCGGAATCCCAGAGCGATTCTCCGGGGCCAGCTCCGGTAACATGGCCACGTTAACCATCACTGGAGTCCAGGTGCAGGACGAGGCTGATTATTACTGTCAGCGGTGGGACACGGACAGTGACAGCAGCTCACGGTGACCCAGCCAGACGGGGAAGTCAGGCACAAACCACAGTCTACAGCAGGGAGCCTTTCGCACGGTGGTCCTCTTCCAGCACTAGCATGTGGGGTCCTTACAGAGGATGGGGTGGAGGTTGCATTTTTAAGAAGCCCCTGAATCTTCCCAGCCATCCTGGATTCAGCACCTGTCTAGGTCTTATCTCCATGGAAACCATCTCTCATCTCTCTCCGTCAGGAGTTGACCAATCCTCCCCTTGGACTGGGAAGGGTAAGGTAGAGACCAAGGGAGCTCAGGTTTATTCTTGTTGAGCCCTGACAGGGACAAATTGTGCCCTGCCTGCTGCTTAGCTCGTGTTCTTTCTCTAATCTCCCACCTGCCATGGTATGGCCATGGAATAGGACAGGCTCTTCCCAAATCCCAGTGTCCCAAACCAGAGAAACCCTCATTTCCTTCATGGGTTCCCATAGCCATCAGTAGAGGCTGTCCCAGCAGGGGAACCTTCTCCATTTGCTGTTCTGCGCTTTGCCTCTTTAACGGCCAGGAGTTGATGCTGGTCAGTGGTGGGGCAGTTCACAATGGTGTCTGTCGCAGTGCGAGACCCCCACTCTGGACTCTCCACAGAGACTCTTCATGTTTCTTCCACTTACTTTATGATTTAACCTCACCTCAATAAAAGACATTTCAGCCTGAAAAGTATCTTTGTGTGTGGGGAGCATCACAGGGCCAGACCAGGCCAGAGCAGAGACAGTGCCCCATCTCCCTACCCGCCCCACCCACATGGAGTTGAGTGCAGACTTTGATCCAGATTCCGGCTTCATCACTTGTGCTCTCTCTAAGTCCAGGGGACAATGGCACTTTAGATCACTCTTAGGCCCTGATCCAGAGCCCACAGAAGTCAACTGAAAGACCCCCCCCCCATTGACTCCAGCAGGCTTTAGGTCAGACTCTTAACGCCTTCTAAAGCCTTGCTGATGCAGTGTAATGAAAACATGCTCCACAGAACAGCTGTCTCGAGTAGCGCTGCACAGATATTCCAGTTCAATATTCATAAACCTCCACTTGACTGAACCCCCACCCGGGCGCACTGGTGCCTGGGACACTCACATCTTTTCATGCCTTGTTCAGGAACATTCTTTTAGGGGGAAAGGAAAAGGGTCACAAAAGCACATGTGAATGTCTTAGCTCAGTGGCTCATGTCAGAAGCGTTCACTCAGCCATCCTGGACTTTCTTTGATGTTTCAACCTGGCGATAAATGTTTCAGCCATTCAGTGGAAAAGCAGAAATAAGACCATGTGACTGAGGGGACCAGTCAGATATCATGAATAATGAATCAAAGTGAATAGTGTATGACCGTCTAGTGGACTGAAACAAACTCACGGGAAGTGTCTGTTAAACAATTCTAAATAACAACCAATTTTATAACAGTCCAAATAGGTTTCTGGCTAATTTGTGAAGAGGGAAAAGAATAAAATGCAATTAATAGCTCCCCCGCCTCAAGTTTCTGGGCAGGGCAAGTCTCAAAGCTCCATGACGGCAGTTGTGGGGGGAGTGGGGTGTCTTTGGTTCCAAAGCAGTTTGTGGGTGGATTATTTCTGTTCCTACATTATATCCCTTCTATATGACGTGTCTCCAGCTCTTTCGGCCTCCTTGGTGGCACCAGTGTGACTGTCTTGGACCCCTGGAGAACAACTTCTTGTCTTTTTTTTAATCTCTGGGGGGGAAATACCCCTTGTGGGGTGACTCTGATCTAGATATTGTCATAAGCCCATCTCCTGTGGGAAAGCCTCAACTTGTCTTTTCCGTCTTCATCAGCTGGGCTCAGTTCTGCGACACTCTTTGGTCATGCAGATCATTGAACCAGAATATACCCAGTTTCCACCCCCACCTGTCGCACCGTCAGTGCTGTAGGTTTAACTCTGAGCAGGGCTCCGGGGTTTTAGATCTCCTTGTGGAAATGTCTATGCTGCTTCCAGCACACGCTTGAGCCAGCTGTGGCTACTACTGGAGCACAACGGAAAGCGCTGTTATAAGCCAGGAGCTTCTCATGAAAGGTCAGTCCCCACCCCCATCGCCATCTCCCGGTGGTGACACAGACCAGCCGAAGAGAGTGGACTAGCATAAAGGGTGGAGCTTGGAAACTCCCTCACCCTGGAGGGTTGATATAAGGCCGTTGTATCCCCAGCCTCCAGCACCCAGCCTGTCCTGACTCAGTCACCCTCCATGACCGCGTCCCCTGGACAGACAGTGAAAATCTCCTGTTCCATGAGCAATGGGGTCACTGTGCAGAGCTATGACCAGAACTGGCTACAACAGACGCCTGGCAGCCCTCCGCAACACCTGCTCTCTTACTATAGCCGCATGAGCAGGGGCTCTGGGGTCCCCGAGCGATTCTCAGGGTCCAAGGAGAGCTCCAGCAACGTTTGGTATTTGACCATCGCCAATGTCCAGGCAGAGGACGAGGCTGATTGTTACTGTGCTGTGTGGTATGGTAGTGGGGGAGTGTCTCACCGTGACACACCCACATGGGGAAGTGAGACAGAAGCAACCCCTGAGCAAATCGCATCCTCCCCGGCCCAGGTCCGAGCTGGCAGCTGCGCTGGCTGCAGAGGGTGGGCTCTGGCTGTGGCACTGAGAGACTTGACTGCGTGATGCTCACTGTGTCCTTGTGCAGGGAGTCAGGAGTTTGTTGGGTCTGGTGCTGGTGGCGTCAGGCCCTTCCACCTTTTCCTTGCTGGTTCGGTGTCAAGTGAACTCCCAAACTCTCAAAGTGAATCTGAGTCCCGGCCACTGGGCTCCACCTGGTTTTGTCTGGACACCAGGGGTCGGCAGTGATTTCACTGTCAACCCGTTAACCAGCCCAGGTTTGTTCTGAGGTTTCACAGATGTTTTGATGACCCGGCTCTGAGTTTGTAAAGCAGCCCCAGAGCAGGTGAGAGTCTCTTGTGTTTGTGTTTCAGTTTCTCCCCGGCCTGCAAGGGAACAGCTCTTCTCGGTCTGTGTCCCCCATCTGCCTCCCCACACGCCCTGCAGGAAGCAAGGCTGCCTGTTAAGTAATAATATTCATAATAGAAATGACGGTAGAAATGTAACCACTAGGAGGAGCGCGTGATCTATAACATGTCAAAGATAAGAGAATATCCAGAGCTCGTTCTAACGACCCTTTCTGCTACAAGCTGCTGAGGTACAGAAGTGTGTCTAGATTACAGGGGCATTTCATCTATAGTAAGAAATCTCACATTTATAACTACTGGAAATCCCCCTAAGGAATGTACTATTACTAAATACTAATGAGCTGTATTTTGTAGCACTTCCTTTCAAGAACCGCGGGCTCTCTACAGAGGTTACTGACTTACAGTTCACAGTACCCATGCAGAGTATGAGCAAGGCCTTTCTACAATAAGAATGACATTCATAACCATGACACCCCCTTCTACCCACAAATCCCAGCCGAACAAAAACCAAAAGGTAAAAAGGAACCCCCCAAAACTAATCAACCAGGAACAAAAACCTGACAAACAATGAAAAGTAAATGAATGAAATCTAAAAAATCTCACCTACAAACCCTGCCCCCAGCAGAGTTTCTACCCTGAGTAGGGTCAAAGACTCCGTGAAGGTCTTCATCGTTGCTATTAGTATTACATGGCAGCGGCTCAGATGCTGTGGTTATGGCTGGTGGTATAAACCTCCAAGATAATATAGGAGCCTTGTTTTGTTGATGAGGAAATTTGGGCTCAGAAAGGGTTAAACTTTGGCCACATGGTCATACAGCATGTCTGTGGCAGGGCTGGGGATCAAATCTGTATTGCCTGACTCCCAGAGCACTCCTCCTACCTACAGCTCCCGCTTGCTCTCAAATAGTCCGCTTTGCAGTTCCAGCGCCCCACCTCCTGTCTGCAGTATGTCCCTTTCCCCGGTACCTTCTCATTCCCTAGTTTCGTTACGGGTGACCAGGGACAACGAGAGAGGGTTGAGAAGAGGAGGAAGGTCAGTGCAGGCAGACAAGGATCATATCAGGAGCCCCTATGAAATATACAGACTCCAATAAACTCTACAGAGAAGTACCTCCCTTCATTGATCTCTTGGGACGATGCTTTCTAGGTAGTTCCTGATACATTTTCCCATCTGTTTAGGGTGACCATATTTCCCAAAGGGAAAATGGGACACCATGTGGGTCTAGCCTGAGACCTTCCTCTCCCACACCCCACCCACACGGGGCTGGTCTGAGCCCAAGCCCTGCCTGCCCACCCCCGCACAAGGCTGGAGCAGGCTTCGCTGCTCGCCTGAGCCCTTCCTGGCCCCCACACTCTGCACGAGGCTGGGGCTGGCATTGTTGCTCGCTCAAGCCCTGCCTGCCCCCTGCACGAGTCCTGCCTTCCCGCCCCGTGTGGAGCTGCCATTGCTACTCGCCCCCCGTACATTCCTCCACACCCGACTTTTTTGACAAAAGTGGGCATTTGCCCTGTTTGCTCTGCCAACTGATCAAGTTGGGACAGCCAGAATAGGGCTTAGAAAAGGGACTGTCCCAGCCAAAACGGGACGTAGGGTCACCCTACATCTGCTGAGAACGGCTAAGCGTGGGTCTGGACTTGGGCGCTGAGCAAAAACCAGCCCAGAGTGAAATCCACCAGAAATCCCCCGGAACTAAAGTCCTCCCTTTCATCTTCTAGCCTACAATCCAGTGGCATAGATCCCCTCTCCAAGTGCAGGTCTCTCGCTATCAGACTCAGCCTTTTGCCTCCAGAACTGCCCTGTGTGTAACTATCCAACAACAGACTATGGATTATTATCCTCCTGTACAATTAGACCAGGAGCTTCCTTCGCTAACACTGGCAGAAGGCTTTATAAGGTGCAGTGGGTGGTCCCCAGGTATATAAAAGTACCCTCCAATGCAGTGCCTGTGTGGATAGGATATTTCTAACCCTGATGTGTTAAGGATCCTTTTATGGCTATGAACAATGGGCTCTGTGTGCTTCAGTGACTCAGCAGGACGCCTTTGGCTCTGGATGATATTTATACTTCATTAAATGTTTAAATTTACGCAGACAGGCCCTGATTTGCCTCAACTTACACCATTTGTACAACAGTTTGGCTGCATGAACTTCAGCGGAGTTACCCCGGATTTACACTGGTGAAAAACAGAGAAGAATTGGGTCTAGAGACTGGCCCCTGTGTCTGCCCCTCTCATGTGGGTGAATGAAGATGCTTGAGCAGCCAATGAGCAGGGAGCAGATTTGCATGAAGGGGCCGTTCTCCAGCTGTGGGGGTTTAAGAGAGAGTGGGAGGATCCCCGCCACAGACCCGTTTGCCGCAGGAAGCCGAGCTCGTCTGCATCCACCATGGCCTGGGCCCCTCTGCTCCTCGCACTGCTCACGTACTGCTCAGGTACTACAGAGGGGAGAGCTTTCCCCCTGGCTGCCTGCAGAGCATGTTAACTGGGGATAATGTCAATGTTGCTGAGTTATTTTATCACAATGTTTTCTCCTCCTGTCTCAGGTTCTCTCGCCCAGTACGTGGTGACTCAGCCGCCTTCAGTCTCTGTGTCTCCAGGGCAAAATGCTCAACTCACCTGTTCGGGAAGCAACATTGGGGACAATGTTGTGCACTGGTACCAACAGAAACCTGGCAGCGCCCCCCTACTCGTTATATATGCAGATAGCGAGAGACCCTCCGGAATCCCCGAGCGATTCTCTGGGGCCAGCTCCGGTAACACGGCCACGTTAACCATCACTGGAGTCCAGGCGCAGGACGAGGCTGATTATTACTGTCAGGTGTACGACAGCAGCAGTGATCAGCCTCACGGTGACACAGCCAGACGGGGAAGTGAGACACAAACCTCCCCTTTCAAAGGGAACAGGTCACGTTATTTTCTGTAATGTGCGCGCCTGCCAGAGGTGGGGAAGGTGCATGAAAGGAGATTGTTTCCAGTCAACCCAGAACCCTTTCCTGCCAGCTGTGGAGTACAAGTCACCTCCTCGCTGGCCCCGTGGAGAGCTCCCTACACTGCAGGGCTTTTATCCAAACAGTATTTAGAAAGGAGGGGCTGGGAGGAGGACGTATTTGTAAGCAGTGCGCCCTCACCTCTGGGCTGTTTAAACACTGACCGGAACACCTGGTGCCCCCCCTGCTGCCTGGCTCTGTCTTATTGCCCCACCAATTGCCTGCCCAGATATCTCCCCTGGTGACATCAGCTCTCCCCCAGCAAAAGGACATGGCTGGGGCCTGTTTCCCAAACATGCACCTCCAAGCACAGATCACCCCCCACTCCCGTCAGGGCCCGACAGAGAAGTTATACAGTCTGTCCCATGGGAGAAACCTTCCTCCGAGAGGCAGGACAGAGGAATTAGCCCCACTCCCAACCCCGGAGCTCTGAGCCCTGTTGGCGGGAGGACTGTCCTAGTCCTCCCACATCCTGACAGTACACGAGGGGCAGGTCAGATCCAGAGGCGTTAGATGGTTGAGTAACAAACAGTGCTTTAGCAAAGAGGCGGTGTCTCAGGTTCTAGTACCGCGAGTCCCAGTTATTTCTATCCCCCCTAATCAACCACTTGTCTTTTTAATGAATCTCCTTAAAGTGTTGGGCTGACCTCCATGCTGGCAGTAGGGTGGGAATATTCTCGGTCACTTCTCTGCTCACTGCCTGGGCAGCTTGCTCTCACCATCTCCCTTCTCCTACACAGATACAATTTGCACCTTAGTTCTAGTCTGACTTTGTCTAGCTTCATCTCCCACCCACTGGACCTTGCTCTGCCTTTTTGTGCTAGATTAGCGAGCTGTCTACTGTGAGAAAACTCTTCCCCATGTAGGCACTTGTGGGCCTCGTCACCTCTTCACCTGCTCTTGAGTAAACTAAATAGATTGCGCTTATTAAGTCTCTCACAGTGAGGCCTGTTTCCAGACCTCAAATCATTCTTGTAGTTCTTTTCTGAACCCTTTCCAACTTTTTCAACCTCTTGTTTGAAGTAGGGACATCAGCACAGGACAAAGTATTCCAGGAATGGTCTCACCAATGCCATAGACAGGGGTAAAACCACCTTCCCACTCCTACCTAATAGTCCCCTGCTTATGCCTCCAGAAGCCTCAGTGTGGCCACTGCCGATCACACCAGCCATAACAGCCAATGCGGGATGCAAACAATCCATACGTGTGACAAAGAGCCAGAACGAGGAACCGTTGTGTGTTGTGGGACATCACACTATAATTGACAGATTACAATAAATGTTCATTATAATACAAATAACCATTATCAGACCATCTAAAACGATATTGGCTTAGAGATGTTTCCTCATTGTGTGACTTGAATAATCAGTTCTTTAAAAGAAATCTGGAAAACCAAATACCATCTCCTGTACTATAAGGACTCCCCGCCTGGGTAATATGCAGGGTTTGAAGCCTGGATTTTCAGATTTCCAGCACTGACCTTTCTCCCTTGAGCTGTACGAGTAACTGTTACGCTTTATCCAGACTAGAAGGGGAAGCAGCACAGAGTTTGCCAGTAGGTTACCCAGCTATTTGGTAGAGTGCTGGAGATCAGGATTTTACTCTGGCCCTGGATGGCAGTGTGGTCTGGTGGTTAGAGACAGACTCGTCAATGCATAGATCTCACACCTGCCCTCTGAATGGCGGTGTGGCTGAGGCTGGGGTCTGTCACATTAGCGATGGTCAGTGATAAGGGCTGTGATGTGCACAGAGCTCTGAAGAGTGGCAAGTGGAGGGGACGATAGAACTCGTGAGCTCGTGGAGCTGTGTCCTGTCTTGCGGCGAATGGATGCTCTGTACAGGAGACACGCCGGGGACTGCAGAACATGCCTGGCTTGGCACAACGAGGGAACAGGATCCAGCTGAAATGTGGACCATCCTGAAAAGTGCACTGTAATGCTGGAGAGTTCTCTCGCCTGCTGCCAGGAGGGGAGCAGCCCCCTACAAGGAGCCCCCGGGGCGAGCTCCAGCCTCCAGGCGAGAGCAGAGTCAGATTTAATCTTTGAAACCATGAACATCACAGAAGTAAACTGGGGGTAAATATTTGCCGGGAGGCTGTAATGTCCTGCTCTGATTCCCTCCTCCCCCTGCTGCAGTCTGGACACTGGGGGAGGGATCTGAGAGTTCCCCTCCCTACACCAGCCTGTCTGCAACAGCACCCTGCGGGTGAGATCAGCTCTGCTCAGAGGAACATCAGCAAACTCCTTTATCCAGCCCCAAACTGGCTTCTTCATGTGGCTTATGGGACTGCACCGAACCCACTGAAACCCTCCTGAGAGGTGGGGACTCTGAGCATTATGGGATAGAGTCTAGCTCCACCCTCCCCAAGCCAATATGGAAACAAGCAACTCTTTAGTAACCAATTTTTGACATTTCAGGTCCTAATTCAGGAAAGCATCCCTCCTCGGGACAGCAATTAGCACGTATTTACCGATCAGCAGGTACTTCAGGGCTGTCCTGAATCGGGCCTGGTGTTGATGGTTCTCAGGTTTGAGTTGGTGGGCAATGTGGCAGGTAGATTCCCATCCCACAGAATCCCCATGCCCTTCCACTGCCCCCAGACAGAGGAGAAGTTTTCTCATTAGTCCCAAGTCTCCCATGTGTATTATCACCCCATAAAGATCCCCAATAAAGAAGCCAAAACACCTGCATCCCTGCCGTATGACCTGGAGAGCAGAGAAACTGTGGCTGCTGGCAAAGAACAGCTACTAAGCACATGCATCCCCAGTCACAGAAACCTCACCCTCCCGTATCATCTGCTGACTCCCTGCGCCCTACAGTCTCCCCTTTCCATTCCCTAGTTTTGCTTTTGACTTTTCAATCATGGGCAGAGTGTCTCCATTTCACTCTCCTCATTCCCAGACACTCATGAGTTGTGTTTGCTCAACCTGTGAACCAAGTGTGAGCCTTCATGCAAACCTGGGAACTGCCAGGTCAAAAGAGGAAGGGTTGGGAAAGTTACAAACTGCTGAAAACAAATGTTTAGAATGGAAACCATCCCACAGTCTAACCTCCAACAGCCGCCCCTGTGAGCGCTCAGATTCACCCTTGCAGAGTCAGCCCTGTGGAAGTGCAACTAAACCAGTGAATTATGCAGCAGGAGCTTCTCCCCAAAGAATTGGTCTCCTCTCCCATATGGCTACCTCTCTGCGATCATAGGGACCAATCAGACGACAGCCAATTAGCATAAAGGCAGAGCATGGAGGCTACTCCCGCAGGAGGATCAATATAAGGGGCGGATACTGTGGGGGATTCTCAGTGGATTTGGCTGGTTTTCTCCCGCGGGCCTGAAATCTCCTCACCATGCTCTGGGCTCCCCTCCTCCTTCTGCTGGGGATGGGGTGCACAGGTGAGAACAGGGGGAGTGGGTTAAATACACAGTGACGTTACTGCTGAAGCCAGTGCACACACTGTGTCACTAGTGACTGGGGATGGACAGGGAGGGATTGACTGGTCTCTACAGTATTTTTCCAGGTTCCAACTAGCAGTCTGTGGTGACGCAGCCGCCCTCAGTGTCAGTGTCCCCAGGAAACACCGTGAAACTCTCCTGCACCATGAGCAGTGGGACCAGCATCAGTGGCTACACTGTGTCCTGGGACCAGCAGCAACCTGAGAATTCGCCACGATCCCTGCTGAGACACAAGTCAGATTCCGACAAGCACCAGGGCTCTGGGGTCCCTGCTCACTTCTCTCGCTTCTCTGCATCCTCCACAAGGGTGCCGGAGATGGTCAGATAGCCGGAGCTGTCCAGCAACGCCGGCTATCTGACCATCTCCGGCACCCTTGCGGAGGATAAGCCTGATTATTACTGTGCTGTGTGGCACAACAGTGCTTATCACAGTGACGCAGTCAGACGGGGAGGTGAGACAAAAACCTCCCTCTCCCAGCCTGGGCTCCGTGTGGCCTAGGCAGAACGGCCCCTGCTGCAGAGTTTGGTCTGTGCTGATAACACCTCACACAGACAACTGCTCATCACAAGGAAATTCACGCCCTCACAAGTGCTCCCTCCTCATTATTCTTCTGCAGCATGAGGAAGGGGCAGTTTACTCCATCTAGGAGTTAACATCCCCACGGTCTTCAATGGGGAGAGGGAGAAATTCACCTCCCCTTACAGACTCAAGTGACTTCAGGGCTCAGGTCCTTTCAAAGATCTTGCCGAGCCCCCCTGCAAAGAGAAGGCCATCAGGGGCTCCCTTTTCTAAGTAGGACCAACCAGAGACGGGGGAGGGAGTTAATGGCTATGAGAGCGGGAAGGGGCATCAGGCGAGAGTGGCATGGAAACAAAGGGCTTTTCAGGCCCTCATTGCCAGCTGAGTGGAAAGTCTGGGGGGATGTTTTGGGCGGTAATGCCAGGGTGAGAGCAGGGCAGAGCTGGGCAAGCTCTGGTGTGGACAGGTCGGGATCAAGCTGGGCTTGTAAAAGGCTGGAGAGGACTACGTTGGAGGTTGCAGTATTCGTGGTCGATGATTAGGGCGAAGCAACTGATGCAGCCACTGGGACAGAATAGGAGGGGTCAACGTTTTTAAAAACTATGAAGGAAAAAACGAGAGGATTTTCTGAGGGTGGAGAGGGAGGAGTGAAGACACCCCCTGCGTATGAGTCTGGCTGCCAGGGAGGATTAGAGAAAGGACACAGACAAGAGGGGTTGGGAGGGAAGATCTCTGAGCTCAGCTTTGGCGATGGTGAGCTTGAGATGAGCAGAGACATGACCAGCTGAGATGCCAGAGGAACTACAGGAGACAGCTGTGCAGGGGAGAAGGATACCAGAGAGTTGTTAGCATAGAGGTGGTACTGCGCCCACAATGGGTCACCCAGGGGTCAGCTGCAGAGGGAGAAAAGGAGGGAGCCGAAGTGACAGCCCTTAACAAATCTCAGGGGTTCTAAGCCAACCCCAGGATTCTGGAGAGCCTGACCCATGACTTTTGAACACTTGGGGTTGGTTGGCAATAGTCGCTCATGGCAGAGGCCAAGTCACCTGAGGAGGCTACCAGAAGCCCATGTACAGCACTGGGGACCATGGGAAGTCAGAACATGGGGCTCGGTGGAACTGAGGAGCCCTCCATTACCCTGGGGCCACAACTCCCCAGCCAGCCTTGGTGAGTGAGCTCCCCACTGCTCGCAGCCTTCCCTGTCCCCACAGCCCTCACGTAATTTCTGACCCCATCCCTATGAGTTTCTGAGGCATGCAGGCCCTGCTGCAGAGTTTGAAGATCAGCAGGAACTGCTGGCAGAAAACAAACGCAACAATGGTGCACAGCAACTTCTGGGAACTTTAAAAGGTCTTCAAGGAGGAAACTCTGAGCCAAGAAGCACGACCCAAGGTCCCAGAACTGGAGGAGCTGGAATTAGACTAGGTAATGAGGGTAACGCTGTTAATTAGCTGTTAAGTCATCATTGCTGTAAATGTACCTGTCGCCACTAGAGGGAAATCTTCATTTATAATATAATCAAGGCCCTTCCCTTCCATTTTCATTTTGTTCAGTATTTCCTGTGACTATCAATATTTATTACCAGCCCAGACCCATTTTGGTCTCTAATGCGTAACCCAGCAGCTAGAAAAACTTCATTGCAATTACATGTTAGGCATGTATCTGGTGGTCATCACTAGGGTTGATGTAGGTGTTGAAAGTGGTGCCATTTTTCTATATCACGTACTATTTAGACGTTATCGGGCATCCAATCTGAAAAAATCATAATATCCCCAAAAGGGCCATAACTTGTAGAAACTTATTTTAATTTTGACCCAAATTGGCAGAAAGCTTCTAAATACAATTGATAATGCAATTATGGACTCAAAATAGTACTTTGGGAAAGTTTGGGAAAGTTTGGGAAATATTTAGCACCAGGTGAAATATTTTATGCAGTTTCCTGTAATTTTTTGCCTTCAATTAAAGCAAAAGTCTGCTAGTAAGTCTGCTGTAAAGTAGTTACACGACAGTGTGAGCTTGTTTGTCCCATGTAATACAACAAAATTGTTATTATTTATAGAATGGACTTATTTAAGAAAAGCTTTGCTGTCTGCTATTTTTATGAGGTTATTCAGATAATAAGATCACCTACCTTTACTTATAAAACAAATTTTTGATGTTATCTGCTCAGCCAGAGACATAAGTCTAAAGCACACATGCGGCAACTGTAATTACCGTCTTACCATCACTGAATACAATGATAGACTGTAATTATCTTCTTACCATCACTGAATACAGTGATAGTACATGTAAACTACTTATATAAAAGTTACGATTCTTAGTAGAAGGGTTGTAGCATGGCTACGTATGAATATATCATGTGAATAACAAAGTATAACCACATACTCTTATGTAACCCGAACATATAACTACCAGCTACTGAATGTCTAATGCAAAACCTCTTCTAGCTATATTTACTCACAAAAATAGTCACCGTGATGTGCAGATAGTTCAAACATTTCAACTCCCCCTCAGAAGCTGTGTCTGACGTGTTCACTACTCCCTTGCTACACTCGTTGCTGACACAGTTACATGCATCAGAACACACAAAATCTTCCCTGTGGCCTTCGCATCTCCTTGTTGCACAGGGACTCTCAGAGCCACAGGGCACAAAGGGGAGGATGGTTCTGGCGCAGGTGTCAGCACCATTGTTTTAGGAACCGGGTGCCCTGGGGCTGTGCTATCATCTATCCGTTGTTGACAGGGGACACCTGAAGATGCTGGACTGTTGCAGGATTCTGTAGATGTGACTGGTAATTTGCACATTTCAGGTGCTGTCTGAAAGAGGCCATTGCTGGTGGCAGTTTCTCATTTGTTTTGTTCTCCTTAGCAAACAGCTCCTTGCGCACGTTGTCCAGAGATGCTTGCTTCTTCCCACAGTCCAGGAATGATACCAGTAAGACGTGGGCTGCTGACTCTGGAAAAGCTGCACTTGGACTGGGCTGCGGTTACCTACCTTCAAAATTTGCTCATGACTCTGAGCAAGGACAACATGATTCAGCTACTGCTTGGTTCCTCATTAACACTGTGCTTAGCTCAGGCCTATCCAGGCCCTGAATTCAAAGCAATGCTCCTAATGTATAAAACCATCAACAAGCAAAGGTGTAGCTACCTCCTAGACTGTCATATCACCTTTGATGTGTGACCGCGTCTGAGTGTTTCTGCTCTTTGCCCTCCCAACGGCTCACGCTGTAGGTAATGGGAGCAGGCCAAGCAATGACAGCAGGCACTTAAGTTACTGACACACCACAGCCGATCGATATCTCACGCTTGTTCTTGGGATGGGAGGAAATCACTTTTCTTTTGCACAAAGCTAGGGGGGAAATGAGCAGCATTCACATAGATCGTATCTCACTAGCCTCCCCTTGACCTGAGCAACACCCAGCCCCGAACCCCAAAAATCCAAGCGTCATTAGACTTTCACTTTGGTGCTGCTGTGAGCAAGACATGGAATGCCAGCAGGCATGCGAGACACGCAAAGGGTGCAGGAGCTTTTCTGTTTAAAAGTCAACTTTCAAAGTGCTCCACAGTTCCCAGACAGAGTCAGATTGGCTTGGAAGTTGGTATGCTGGGAGACGGCCTTGGGTACCAGTTGGGGTCATGGTCGGAGGGCTCCTGCGGTACAGCTCCCTTCTTCCCCTCCTGGCCAATGACCTGTGTTTAATCTTAGTGTGCTCTGAAAGACCCGGAATAGCGTCTGGGGTACAATTTGCGGGTCATTTGGTGACTAGAGCCTCCCCTTTCCCCCGCCCTGTTGTTACAAAGAGGACTCCAGGGGAGGTTTAGGTGGTGGTCCAGACAGCACTGACGCAGCAGACATGCCGTGCTGAGCTGGGGAGCGAACTGAGAATGAGTGTGCTCCATCCCTGCCACAGGCCCACAACCCACACTTCAGGGGCACACTCCGTCCGCACCAAGCCAGATCCACAACGGGATGCAGGTGCCTACGGTCCAGTTGTAGGCAGCACTGCGATCCACAAAATCCCTGCTCAGCTGCCGCCCAACCCTGTAGGCACCTAAACTCACTAGGCAGCTACGTTTTTGCTCTAAAAGGTCCCTGGGCACCTGTGTTTCTGCCTCTGAGCACATGTGCTGCTTCCTCGCACCCGAGCCCTAGCTCATGCCTAAGCCCCAGCACGATTCTCAAACTGCCCTGCCTACCTTGCCTGTGGGACTTGATCTGGTGGGCGTGCTCAGAGGCCACCTAACTTCACACCCGGCGACTGGGGAGGAGACAGCCTCCCCCATAACACGTTATAGTTTGGGTGTTCACCCAAGATAGAGCCTGGTTCCGTTTCTTCTCTCTGCCTGAAGAAGAGACGGGATCTGCACAGGGATCTGCCGCCTCTCAGATGAGTGTCCCGAAAAGAGCAGTACATCCCCCTCCTAACCTTGAAGCAGGGAAATGACAGGCTGAAGGGGGAAGGACTGGGAAAGTTACAAATAACTGAAAACAAGGGGTTAGAATGGAAACTGTCGCACAGTCTGAACTCCAGCAGCCTCCACTGCGAGCGTTTGAATGAAACCTGGATCCTGGCAGACGGTCATTGCCAGAGTGGAGCTGAGCTAGTCACCTTATAGAGCAGGAACTCCTCCCTAAGGGATGGTCTCTCCTCCCGTGCCCAGGTCTCTGTGATCATAGGACCCAATCAGATAAGAAGAAACTAGAATAAAGGTGGAGCTCAGATGCTGCTTCCCCAGTAGGATCAATATAAGGGGCAGAGACTGTCAGGCCTTCTCAGTGGATCTGGTTGTTTTCTCCTAAGGGCCCGAAATCTCCTCACCATGCTCTGGGCTCCCCTCATCATCCTACTAGGAACGTGCTCCACAGGTGAGAACAGAGGGGAGGGGGTTAAATAAGTTGCTGCTGAAGCTAAGACACAAACAGACTCACTAGCGGCTGGGCACGGACAGGGAGGGGTTGATAAATTTCCACCATATTTTCCAGGTTCCAGCTCGCAGCCTGTGGTGACTCAGCCGCCCTCAGCATCAGTGTCCCCAGAAAACACCGTCAAACTCTCCTGCACCATGAGCAGCGGGACCAGCATCAGTGGCTACGCTGTGTCCTGGTACCAGCAGAAACCTGGGAATCCTCCACGATCCCTGCTGTATTACTATACGGATTCCAGCAAGGGCCAGGGCTCTGGGGTCCCCGCTCGCTTCTCCGGTTCCAAAGACACGGCCAGGAACGCCGGCTATCTGACCGTCTCCGGGGCCCTGGCAGAGGATGAGGTGATTATTACGGTGCTGTGCGGAAGAATGGCAGTGCTATTCCACACAGTGCCACGGACAGACGGGGAAGTGAGACAAAAACACCCTTCCCGCCTCTCCCCTGGCCTGGGCCCTGTGCGCAAAGTTCACCAGTTGCAGTTTTGTCTCTGGCTGGGACAAATCACACAGCTGGTTATGAGCAGGAAATTCAGTCCACAGAGCTATTTCCAGCTCCCGCCTCATTCTCCATGTGCAGGATGGGGATTATCCCCTTCTTCTCCCTAAGAGCCAGCATCCCCTCTGCTGTCAGAGTGGGGAGCAAGACACAACACTCCTATCACAGCCGTAAGAGTCAGCACAATTTAATTCCTTCTCAGATCTTCCCCAAGGCCTCCAACAAAGACAATGGAGTCAGGCCCTGAGATTTCTGCTGCAGAAACACATCGGCGGCAGAGGGGTGGATGGGTATAGAGGGGAATGGGGCATGAGGCACCACAGATAAGGAAACCAAGAGCTAAACAGGCTGGCATCAGTGGCTGAGAGGGGTTGGCAGGGAAGATTTCTGAGCTCAGTTTTGGCCAATGTGACCTTGACACCAGAAGAGCCATCGAAAGGCGGGATACCGGAGAGACCACACCAGATGGGAGAATGAGCAGCAGGGCCGGAGTGGAGAAGTGTATTGGGGAGTTGTCAGCACAGGGGTGAGACTGACCCCAGGTGAGCAGATGGAGATACTGAAGGATAAGGCTGAGAGAAAGTAAAGGAGAGGACAAGGAGGGAGCCTTGTGGGACTCCCACAGAGAAGGGAAGTGGGGAAGGAGGAGGAGCTGACAAAAGAGATGCTGACAGAGCAGCCAGGGAGATTGGGGAAATCCAGCCCAATTACTCAGCACCCCAGGTGTCCGAGAGTCCATCATTCCTGGGCACCGCTCTCTGCACTTGTTTCCCATTGAACAGGGGCCAAATTCAACCTTTAAGTTCCCATCTTCATTGCCCTTCACCAGAGTCAGATTCAGCACCATCTCTTGCGGTTTTATAGTGAGCCCAGCACTAATTAGGCTCTTTTGCTGAAAGCCCCAGATTCTAGAGTCCAGTGATTCCATGAAAACCTCGGCTTTCAGTGACTATGTAAGGAAGTTTCTAGCCCTTGGATTGACAAAGTGACCCTAGCATGCCTGAAAGGCTCAAACACTCAAAGACACAGATAATGGTGCCCCCGTGTGTATATTTATTCATTTCATTATTTTCAGCAGCCTGACTCAGAATTTTTGAACTCTAGGAGCTGGCTGTATGCTTCATGGCACTGGCCCACGTCACCTGCAGTGGGTGCCAGAAGCCTGCATGCCGTACTAGCAGCCATGGGGAACAAAGGGTTAAGGGACCCAGTAGAGCTGAGCAGTGCTCCATGACCCTGGGGCTACAACTCCACATTTGGCCTCTGTGAGTCAGCTTCCTACTGCTTCCAGCCTTCCCTGTCCCCAGCAGTCCCCACCTTATTTCTAACTCCCCTCCCAGCTTCGCATCCCTATGGGCTGTCTGAGGTGCCCAAGGCCGGCTGCAGCGTTGGGAGGTCAGCAGGAATGGCTGGGCTAAGGCGAAGGTTACTAAGAAGCAGAGCAACTTCTTGTCACTTTAAAAATTCGGCCAGGAAGCAAATCTGGGCTGGGGAATAGGAACCAAAGTCCCGAGCTGGGCTGGGGAGCTGGAATTCGAATAGGAAATGTTGGTAAAACTTTTAGCTTGGGCAAGAGATCACTTCTGCAAGTGTAGCACTGACCAGTAGAAGGAGCTCTTCAGCTAGAATAGGCCAAACAGGAGACACTGGTCATTGTTTGTCATGAATCATTTGGCCGCTTGCTGCTGGGGAGGGATACTATGGGGGGCGACAACAATAATAACAGTGATGCTTTTTTCCTGCTACCTCCCAGGTTCCCCCTTTTTCCTTCTTTCCTTGTGGGCAGAGAGGGACAGGTGAAGCAGGTGGGAACTGGAGGAGAGCAGGGCCATCAGACATCCCCATACGAGGAGCCCATGGGACATACACACTCCCCAAGTGTCCTTCTTCAGTCTCTCAGGAGGTTATCTCAAGGGGATGCTTTCTTGGTAATTCTCTGATGACATTTGCTCCCTGCTGATACAGACTGAGCAGGTGCCTGTCCAAGAAACAGCCCTGAGCAGAAACCTGTCCACACTGAACACACACAAACAATCCCCTGAACTACCCTGTCCCCTCCGTGGCTCCAGCTCTGCCCTAGGATCTGATGGTACGTGCCCCTCTCAGTATGCAGGATGATCTCCTCCAGACTGAGCCCTTTGCTTTCCCAGCTCCCATTCTGCTCTGCTTATACAGTGCCAGCCACCTCATCCACTGTTACACTCCCAAAGCTTGACAAGAGGAGATTCCTACCAGAATCTGAGCAAAGCTTTGAAACTGCAGTGGATGGTCCCCAGGAATATAATCTTTCCCCAGGGCAGTGCCAATGCTGATATGATATTTCTAACCACAATGTTTAATGATCCTTTTATGCTCTTGAGGTTCATGCTCTGGCTGACACAGCAGGCAGCCTGGGGTCATCAGTACTGGCTCTACATCATTAAATATTTGAGTTTTTACAGAAAGCGGCTGATTCTCCCTTCACTTACTCCACTTTCACAACAAGGTAAACTTCCGTGGAGTTACCTGGGTTTTACACCAGTGTAGAGCAGAGAAGACTTGGTCCCAGAATCTGTCCCCTACCCTGTGTCTCTGCCCCTCTCGTATGGGTGAATGAGGAGGTTTTAGTAGCTAGCAAGCAAGGACCAGATTTGCATGAAGGGGCTGTTCTCCAGCTCTGGGGGTTTAAGAGAGAATCGGACAGTTCCAGCCAGAGACACGTTTGCCTCAGGAAGCCGAGCGCATCTGGATTCCCCACCATGGCCTGGGCGCCTCTGCTCCTCTCACTGCTCACTTACTGCTCAGGTGCTACATGATATTTGCTTTTCCCCGTGGCTGCCTGCAGATCATTTTAACTGGGGATAAAGTCAATGCTGAGTCATTTTATTCATGTGTTTTCTCTTCCTCTTGCAGGTTCGCTCGCTCAGTACGTGCTGACCCAGCCGCCTTCAGTGTCTGTGTCTCCAGGGCAAAACGCTCAACTCACCTGCACAGGGAACAACATTGGGGGCAAGAGTGTGCAGTGGTTCCAACAGAAACCTGGCAGTGCCCCGCTACGTGTTATATATGGTGATAGCAGCAGACCCTCCGGAATCCCCGATCGATTCTCTGGTGCCAACTCCGGTAACACGGCCACGTTAACCATCACTGGAGTCCAGGCGCAGGACGAGGCTGATTATTACTGTCAGGTGTGGGACAGCAGCAGTGATCAGCCTCACGGTGACGCAGTCAGATGGGGAAGTGAGACATAAACCTACTGTTATCAAAGAAAACGTGTCCCATGTCCTGTAGAGGAGACAGTGTGTGAAGGGAGACGCATTGTTATGTGCAGTGTTGGTATAGCTGTGTCAGTCCCAGGATATTAGAGGAACAAGGTGGGCGAGGCAATATCTCTTGTATTCCCTCACCCGCCATGGACAATGTTCGGAAGCTGAGTTATTCGGCTGGTTCTCGCTGTTTGTGACAGTGTGCTGTTTGTGTTACGGTTATCAATGTCACAGTGCAACTGCACCGGTAGCTCCCCTCCGTGGTCCGCGCCAGGCGCCTCCAGCCCTCACCTGTTGCCGAGAAGGGACTCGTGTCCCACTCCCTTCTGACTGGAGGTTTAAGGGTGCACAGCCTCCTGCCAGGCACGGTGATATCCCCAGCAAACCAGTCTGCCTAGCAGCCAGCGCCTGAGCCCTGCTTTCTCTCCGCAGCTATGACAGGAGCCCTTTACCAGGACTCCAAACAGCTCTTAATCATCACTCATATTTATTCATAGCACAAAAGCATCACAGAGAAACCATATAACAATAAGCAGATTTAGACGCACACTAAACATACCAGGAATCACCCGTCAGTGCAGGGATAGTCAACAGACAGACTGTGGGCCAAATCTGGAGTGCCAGACGCTTTTGAACGGACTCTGAAATCTTTCTGTTTAGTTATTATTATAATTATTGTTATTTTTTATTATTTTCTCTGGCGTCTGGACCTTGAATATACTTTGACTAAGAAAAGTGGACCCTGACCAAAAAATTGACTACCCCTGCATCAGTGTTCTGGAGCCCTAGTAGGCTAAAGTCTTTCCAACCTTTCGGTGAAGGTTGGGGTCCACCTAGAAGCCAAGGTCTTGTCCATTTGTTGAATGAAAAAGAAGAGCCCGTGTCAGTTCAAGCTCATCCTTTGATCACAAAAGCCCATTCTTTGCTTCCTGCTCTCTGGAAAACCCAGCGTGACCCTGTATATGCAACCCACCCCAGGCCGTGGTGGGGCTGTTCTGGAGTTGTTTGCAGTGCGAGAGGTAAGCATCCCCCAGAGCTTTTAGTCTGTGGTAAACCTCCCCCCTGGAGCAGACTGGCAATTGGATAGACACCATTCATGAAGTTGACACAGTGGTCCCCAAAAATACTGCATGGGGTTGCAATATAGGTCCAAATTAACTTTTGGCTGGGAAAGGAAGATGTGGGAGCAGGGACTGGGCCTTTAAGGGATGAGTTTGGCAGGCAGAATGTCTGGTCAGGGCTCTGGGAAGCTCTTGGTGTGATGCACAGCCTGATGGAAGCAGACGGGGAATAGAGAAGAGCGTACGCCAGCACCTTGAGCCCTGGCTGACCCCTGAACAGCGCACTGGTTAGGGTAAGAGCTGGCTGCAGATGTAACTCTACCCAGTAGGTGGGGCTCATCGTCTATAATGTGCCAAAGCCGAGAGAATGGCCGTTGCCCATTGTAATGTACCTGTAGCTACAAGCTGCTGAAAAGAGATGTATCAGGGGGCATCCTGGGCTCTGGTATACACTACGCACTCACAGTTATTCCATCCGAGATTACCCCAAACAACAGCAAGAATTGCTCTTAGCGTCATCTCTTTTGGGGATCCCAGATTCCTCCTAATTCCTGGGTTTCTTACAGTGTAGAGGCCTGCGGAGGGAAGGTTGTGAACAGGAGGAAAGGAGGTGCCGTCAGACACCGATCACATCCAGGCCCATAGGAAACACGCACACACAATAACCTCTGCAGCAGGTATTCCCGTGAGCTGAGCTCTGGGAAGTACCTCTCGGGAGCACACTTCCTGGTAGTTCTGCGGGGACGTTTTCCCACCTGCTGATATTTGTCTTACACTTAGAGTGTGAGCTCTTTGGGACACAGCCCGTCTCTTTGGTCTGAGTTCGTACAGCACCTAGCACAATGGGGTCCTGGGCCATGGCTGGGACGCCTCGGCCAACTCTGATGCAAACAATAAGTAATAACGCTAGATGCTAACCAGGTGTCTTCTTCCCTTGTCCAAACTGAATCCCATGAGAGTTTCCCCCTGAAATACAGCTCTCCCCTTCCCCTGCTGCTCTGCTAATGGGGCGAGTCCCCTTTCAGGTAACACCCAGAGTACGGGGTCCTCCCCTACAGTCCTGTGCCATTGGCCCAGGGATTCCTACTGGAAACATTGCTGATGGGTTTGAAAGCTGCACTAGGTTATCACTAGGAATAGACCCGTTCCCCCTCGGTCAGCACCCATGTGGGACTAGGGTGACCAGACAGAAAGTATGAAAAATCAGGACAGAGGGTAGGGGGTAAAAGGAGCCTATATAAGAAAAAGACCCAAAAATCAGGACTGTCCCTATAAGATCAGGACATCTGGTCACCCTATGTGACACTCTGTACATTTCTAACCAGAATATAGATACTGGTCCTTTGATGCCTATCAGAGCAGACTCGGGGAGATTAAATGGGATCAGTGGGGTGTCCTGGGCTCTGGGATTTGAATGTAACCGGTGCCTGCCTGAATGTGCAGAGAGCCTGAAACTAGAGCAACAGGACGTGCTAACGGCCCTATTCATGTCAACACTGCAACCTGCAGCTCAGAGGGCTCCCACCAGCAACACTCAGCAGTTTGAGGGGACCTTTACTGATGCTGTCCCATCCTAACACTGCTGGGGAGGGACCATCAGGCAACCCCACAAGGAGTCCTCAGCCTGCCCGGCGAGTGCTGCCCTTCACCCTGCTCAGTCTCTCTCTTTGGGGGGAGGGAGAAAACAGAGCTTTTCCTTGGTGAATCCTTGCTCTGGGTGAACAGCCTCTGGTCTCCCCCCTCCCTCTCCTCCTGCAGGACGGGGACTGTCTATAATCGGTCACCATCCCCTCAGCGTGGGTAGGGGAAGGGGCAGCCCTAGTTACAGCCTCCTGTGACATCCCTATTCAGGGCTCCAGAGATCTCGCCAGGGGCCTGCCGCAAAGAGGGGGCTGCAGGATCCTGACATTCTGGATAGAAACCAGGCCAGGGGCGGGTGATGGATCAGAATGTAAAGGAATGACAGTCCTGACTGAGAACGCCCAGGAATCTGGACTGGAGGTGGAGAGGCCACCCACTTGCCCCCTCTTCCGCCCGGCAGCTTCCACAATGACTGCAAATCTTCCTTCTGAACCAGACCCACTGGGGCTCAGGGTAAATACTCCAGCAACCCCACGGGTTACCAACGTGTGTGTCCCAATTTGAAACGTGCAGTGAGGGAACAGAGCCCTCTCGGGAGGCTCGTGCCTCAAAGGAGGTTTGGATGACAGCCCTGTTGTGCACAGATGGGGGGGCATGCGAAAGGCAAAAGCTGCTTTCAGGGAATATTTTTATGAATCTGAAATATCCTGGTTTGAAGATGCTCTGATCCTGCAGGACTTTTGGCTTTGACATGAACTGAGAGGAAACCTCATGAAGGCAATTGAAGTTGTCTGAAAAAATGATGGATCTACCCCAAAGATGGGAGGACGTCGGTGGCGTGATCGGCCTGGACACACAGAGGAGAACGAGCGGCCAAGGAACAGCCTGTGTGCTGCAATGACGGGGAAGTGATGCTGCTCTCCAGCCATGCAGAGGAGCAGGATCATGGCAGGCATGACATTGACCACTGGGGGAGCTGATCACCCCCGAGCTGTGGAAGGGTGCAGAAGGGGGGTGCAGTTCACAGTGACAGGCTACCAGCTGCTGCGGTGGAGTCGTCTCTGGGCTCAGGGGCTTTTCATACCCTAACGGCTCTTAGATACGACATACGAGGTCCCCTAGGGGCCTTCAGCTCTGGGGACCCAGCTTCTCGGCCAGCCCCTTCTGACCTCCCTGCTCCATGATCTTGAGGGCAGGGGCTCTCCCTCCAGGGCATGATGAAATCCCCAAATCCTGAGGGCGGAGTGGGAGCAGCACTGGGGCTGCCTACGCCTGCAGCCCCTCCTGCTTCCTCCCTCCCCCAGTCACTCCGTGCTCTGCCCCAGGGGAGCCACGTGTAGGGGTGGTGATCAGCTGGCCCCTGGCCACCTGCAGGCCCCACGACTCACAGTGACCAACGGGCTCCTCGCCATCTTCAACTGGTGCTGCCCTGAGTCAAAAGAGGAGGTGAAAAGGAAGAAGCTGGAAGCACCATCCTAGCCCTTTACCACCACCCCCCTGCTCCCTGCTCAGCCGAGCCACCTCCCCCAGCCAGCAACCCCCAAACCATGGGCCGTGACAGGAACCATTAGCTGCTCTTGTTGTTCCAGGTGCAGACAGAGACTCTCCCCTCCCTGAACTCAATGGTGGAGCAGCTTGTGCGCCTCAGCTCCAGGAGTCTCTCGATTGTCTCCGTGCAAATGGAAAACGGAAGAATTCTTTCTTACCCTGTTTACAAAGGGGATGTATAAAGACAAGCTCTCCCCGTATTACCGACCTCCGAAAGGAGTGGGGGTGGTCATAGGTCTTGGCAGCCAATCATCAGGGAGCAGATTTGCATGAAGGGGCCGTTCTCCAGCTCCGGGGATTTAAGAGAGAATCGGAGGGTCCCGGCCACAGACACGTTTGCCTGAGGAAGCCGAGCTCGTCTGGATCCACCATGGCCTGGGCCCCTCTGCTCCTCACGCTGCTCACGTACTGCTCAGGTGCTGCGCGAGGGAGGGTTTATTTCTGTCTCTAGCTGTAAAGGGCTCTGCCCGCACAAAGCTTGAATGCCATAGCAAATGGCAAAATAGGTATTTTCCACCCATGCCTTTTGTTCTCTTCTTTCAGGTTCTCTGGCCCAGTACGTGCTGACTCAGCCGCCCTCAGTCTCTGTGTCTCCAGGGCAAAACGCTCAACTCACCTGCTCAGGGAACAACATTGGGGGCAAGAATGTGCAGTGGTACCAGCAGAAACCTGGCAGCGCCCCGCTAGTCGTTATATATGGTAGTAGCAGCAGACCCTCCGGAATCCCCGATCGATTCTCCGGGGCCAACTCCGGTAACACGGCCACGTTAACCATCACTGGAGTCCAGGCGCAGGACGAGGCTGATTATTACTGTCAGGTGTGGGACAGCAGCAGTGCTCAGCCTCACGGTGACGCAGTCAGATGGGGAAGTGAGACATAAACCTACTGTTATCAAAGAAAACGTGTCCCAAGTCCTGACGAGGGCTTCTTTCTGTAGAGGAGAGTGTGTGAAGGGAGACGCATTGTTATGTGCAGTGTTGGTATAGCTGTGTCAGTCCCAGGATATTAGAGGAACAAGGTGGGCGAGGCAATATCTCTTGTATTCCCTCACCCGCCATGGACAATGTTCGGAAGCTGAGTTATTCGGCTGGTTCTCGCTGTTTGTGACAGTGTGCTGTTTGTGTTACGGTTATCAATGTCACAGTGCAACTGCACCGGTAGCTCCCCTCCGTGGTCCGCGCCAGGCGCCTCCAGCCCTCACCTGTTGCCGAGAAGGGACTCGTGTCCCACTCCCTTCTGACTGGAGGTTTAAGGGTGCACAGCCTCCTGCCAGGCACGGTGATATCCCCAGCAAACCAGTCTGCCTAGCAGCCAGCGCCTGAGCCCTGCTTTCTCTCCGCAGCTATGACAGGAGCCCTTTACCAGGACTCCAAACAGCTCTTAATCATCACTCATATTTATTCATAGCACAAAAGCATCACAGAGAAACCATATAACAATAAGCAGATTTAGACGCACACTAAACATACCAGGAATCACCCGTCAGTGCAGGGATAGTCAACAGACAGACTGTGGGCCAAATCTGGAGTGCCAGACGCTTTTGAACGGACTCTGAAATCTTTCTGTTTAGTTATTATTATAATTATTGTTATTTTTTATTATTTTCTCTGGCGTCTGGACCTTGAATATACTTTGACTAAGAAAAGTGGACCCTGACCAAAAAATTGACTACCCCTGCATCAGTGTTCTGGAGCCCTAGTAGGCTAAAGTCTTTCCAACCTTTCGGTGAAGGTTGGGGTCCACCTAGAAGCCAAGGTCTTGTCCATTTGTTGAATGAAAAAGAAGAGCCCGTGTCAGTTCAAGCTCATCCTTTGATCACAAAAGCCCATTCTTTGCTTCCTGCTCTCTGGAAAACCCAGCGTGACCCTGTATATGCAACCCACCCCAGGCCGTGGTGGGGCTGTTCTGGAGTTGTTTGCAGTGCGAGAGGTAAGCATCCCCCAGAGCTTTTAGTCTGTGGTAAACCTCCCCACTGGAGCAGACTGGCAATTGGATAGACACCATTCATGAAGTTGACACAGTGGTCCCCAAAAATACTGCATGGGGTTGCAATATAGGTCCAAATTAACTTTTGGCTGGGAAAGGAAGATGTGGGAGCAGGGACTGGGCCTTTAAGGGATGAGTTTGGCAGGCAGAATGTCTGGTCAGGGCTCTGGGAAGCTCTTGGTGTGATGCACAGCCTGATGGAAGCAGACGGGGAATAGAGAAGAGCGTACGCCAGCACCTTGAGCCCTGGCTGACCCCTGAACAGCGCACTGGTTAGGGTAAGAGCTGGCTGCAGATGTAACTCTACCCAGTAGGTGGGGCTCATCGTCTATAATGTGCCAAAGCCGAGAGAATGGCCGTTGCCCATTGTAATGTACCTGTAGCTACAAGCTGCTGAAAAGAGATGTATCAGGGGGCATCCTGGGCTCTGGTATACACTACGCACTCACAGTTATTCCATCCGAGATTACCCCAAACAACAGCAAGAATTGCTCTTAGCGTCATCTCTTTTGGGGATCCCAGATTCCTCCTAATTCCTGGGTTTCTTACAGTGTAGAGGCCTGCGGAGGGAAGGTTGTGAACAGGAGGAAAGGAGGTGCCGTCAGACACCGATCACATCCAGGCCCATAGGAAACACGCACACACAATAACCTCTGCAGCAGGTATTCCCGTGAGCTGAGCTCTGGGAAGTACCTCTCGGGAGCACACTTCCTGGTAGTTCTGCGGGGACGTTTTCCCACCTGCTGATATTTGTCTTACACTTAGAGTGTGAGCTCTTTGGGACACAGCCCGTCTCTTTGGTCTGAGTTCGTACAGCACCTAGCACAATGGGGTCCTGGGCCATGGCTGGGACGCCTCGGCCAACTCTGATGCAAACAATAAGTAATAACGCTAGATGCTAACCAGGTGTCTTCTTCCCTTGTCCAAACTGAATCCCATGAGAGTTTCCCCCTGAAATACAGCTCTCCCCTTCCCCTGCTGCTCTGCTAATGGGGCGAGTCCCCTTTCAGGTAACACCCAGAGTACGGGGTCCTCCCCTACAGTCCTGTGCCATTGGCCCAGGGATTCCTACTGGAAACATTGCTGATGGGTTTGAAAGCTGCACTAGGTTATCACTAGGAATAGACCCGTTCCCCCTCGGTCAGCACCCATGTGGGACTAGGGTGACCAGACAGAAAGTATGAAAAATCAGGACAGAGGGTAGGGGGTAAAAGGAGCCTATATAAGAAAAAGACCCAAAAATCAGGACTGGCCCTATAAGATCAGGACATCTGGTCACCCTATGTGACACTCTGTACATTTCTAACCAGAATATAGATACTGGTCCTTTGATGCCTATCAGAGCAGACTCGGGGAGATTAAATGGGATCAGTGGGGTGTCCTGGGCTCTGGGATTTGAATGTAACCAGTGCCTGCCTGAATGTGCAGAGAGCCTGAAACTAGAGCAACAGGACGTGCTAACGGCCCTATTCATGTCAACACTGCAACCTGCAGCTCAGAGGGCTCCCACCAGCAACACTCAGCAGTTTGAGGGGACCTTTACTGATGCTGTCCCATCCTAACACTGCTGGGGAGGGACCATCAGGCAACCCCACAAGGAGTCCTCAGCCTGCCCGGCGAGTGCTGCCCTTCACCCTGCTCAGTCTCTCTCTTTGGGGGGAGGGAGAAAACAGAGCTTTTCCTTGGTGAATCCTTGCTCTGGGTGAACAGCCTCTGGTCTCCCCCCTCCCTCTCCTCCTGCAGGACGGGGACTGTCTATAATCGGTCACCATCCCCTCAGCGTGGGTAGGGGAAGGGGCAGCCCTAGTTACAGCCTCCTGTGACATCCCTATTCAGGGCTCCAGAGATCTCGCCAGGGGCCTGCCGCAAAGAGGGGGCTGCAGGATCCTGACATTCTGGATAGAAACCAGGCCAGGGGCGGGTGATGGATCAGAATGTAAAGGAATGACAGTCCTGACTGAGAACGCCCAGGAATCTGGACTGGAGGTGGAGAGGCCACCCACTTGCCCCCTCTTCCGCCCGGCAGCTTCCACAATGACTGCAAATCTTCCTTCTGAACCAGACCCACTGGGGCTCAGGGTAAATACTCCAGCAACCCCACGGGTTACCAACGTGTGTGTCCCAATTTGAAACGTGCAGTGAGGGAACAGAGCCCTCTCGGGAGGCTCGTGCCTCAAAGGAGGTTTGGATGACAGCCCTGTTGTGCACAGATGGGGGGGCATGCGAAAGGCAAAAGCTGCTTTCAGGGAATATTTTTATGAATCTGAAATATCCTGGTTTGAAGATGCTCTGATCCTGCAGGACTTTTGGCTTTGACATGAACTGAGAGGAAACCTCATGAAGGCAATTGAAGTTGTCTGAAAAAATGATGGATCTACCCCAAAGATGGGAGGACGTCGGTGGCGTGATCGGCCTGGACACACAGAGGAGAACGAGCGGCCAAGGAACAGCCTGTGTGCTGCAATGACGGGGAAGTGATGCTGCTCTCCAGCCATGCAGAGGAGCAGGATCATGGCAGGCATGACATTGACCACTGGGGGAGCTGATCACCCCCGAGCTGTGGAAGGGTGCAGAAGGGGGGTGCAGTTCACAGTGACAGGCTACCAGCTGCTGCGGTGGAGTCGTCTCTGGGCTCAGGGGCTTTTCATACCCTAACGGCTCTTAGATACGACATACGAGGTCCCCTAGGGGCCTTCAGCTCTGGGGACCCAGCTTCTCGGCCAGCCCCTTCTGACCTCCCTGCTCCATGATCTTGAGGGCAGGGGCTCTCCCTCCAGGGCATGATGAAATCCCCAAATCCTGAGGGCGGAGTGGGAGCAGCACTGGGGCTGCCTACGCCTGCAGCCCCTCCTGCTTCCTCCCTCCCCCAGTCACTCCGTGCTCTGCCCCAGGGGAGCCACGTGTAGGGGTGGTGATCAGCTGGCCCCTGGCCACCTGCAGGCCCCACGACTCACAGTGACCAACGGGCTCCTCGCCATCTTCAACTGGTGCTGCCCTGAGTCAAAAGAGGAGGTGAAAAGGAAGAAGCTGGAAGCACCATCCTAGCCCTTTACCACCACCCCCCTGCTCCCTGCTCAGCCGAGCCACCTCCCCCAGCCAGCAACCCCCAAACCATGGGCCGTGACAGGAACCATTAGCTGCTCTTGTTGTTCCAGGTGCAGACAGAGACTCTCCCCTCCCTGAACTCAATGGTGGAGCAGCTTGTGTGCCTCAGCTCCAGGAGTCTCTCGATTGTCTCCGTGCAAATGGAAAACAGAAGAATTCTTTCTTACCCTGTTTACAATGGGGATGTATAAAGACAAGCTCTCCCCGTATTACCGACCTCCGAAAGGGGTGGGGGTGGTCATAGGTCTTGGCAGCCAATCATCAGGGAGCAGATTTGCATGAAGGGGCCGTTCTCCAGCTCCGGGGATTTAAGAGAGAATCGGAGGGTCCCGGCCACAGACCCGTTTGCCTCAGGAAGCCAAGCTCATCTGGATCCACCATGGCCTGGGCCCCTCTGCTCCTCACGCTGCTCACGTACTGCTCAGGTGCTGCGCGGGGGAGGGTTTATTTCTGTCTCTAGCTGTAAAGGGCTCTGCCTGCACAAAGCTTGAATGCCACAGCAAATGGCAAAATAGGTATTTTCCACCCATGCCTTTTGTTCTCTTCTTTCAGGTTCTCTGGCCCAGTACGTGCTGACTCAGCCGCCCTCAGTCTCTGTGTCTCCAGGGCAAAACGCTCAACTCACCTGCTCAGGGAACAACATTGGGGGCAAGAATGTGCAGTGGTACCAGCAGAAACCTGGCAGCGCCCCCCTACTCGTTATATATGGTAGTAGCAGCAGACCCTCCGGAATCCCCGATCGATTCTCCGGGGCCAAATCTGGTAACACGGCCACGTTAACCATCACTGGAGTCCAGGCGCAGGACGAGGCTGATTATTACTGTCAGGTGTGGGACAGTAACGCTGCTCACAGTGACACAGACAGACGGGGAAGTGAGACAGAAACCCCCTCTTTAACCAAGGCCACATTTAATATTCTTTCTTGTGACAGTGGGAGGGGCTGTCATTTCTGAGGTGGGGAAGGGCCTTTCATATTTAATCACCCTTGGAACAGTTCAAGGCAGAGATTCTGTTAATGAGCGCTGAGATTGGCAGACTTCACAGCCACTTCTACACACAGTGTTGCTGTCGCTGTGTGAGTCCCAGGATATGAAAGAGACAAGGTGGGGGAGGTAATGTCTTTTATTGGACCAACTTCTCTCCATGCAGGAGACAAGTTTCCATGCTGCACAGAGCTCTTCCTCAGCCAAGAGCTGTGTGGAGCTCGAAAGCTTGTCTCTCACCAACAGAAGTGGGTCCAATAAAAGACATTCCCTTCCTCACCCAGCCACTTCCACAGTCTAGGGTATGTATCTCGGTTAGCGCCACTCTTAGGCACCTGCAATGTCCTCGCTGCTCTCCGTATTTCATACTGCCTGAATCTGCATTGCTTCGGCTATGATCTATTGGTTGCTGTGGATGATCAGCATGGAGCTCAGGAAGTGCTTCCATTACATGGCGGGTATCTCAGATTGAGCTGAGGACTCAGGAGCCCTCACTGCCTGCGTCCCCAGAAAACACTGTGAAACCCTCCTGCACTGTGAACAGTGGGACCAGCTTCAAAGATTACAGGTTCCAGCATGAACTCAGGGGTTCTCCATGATACCTTAGTTACCTCTCAGATTCTGAGGAAAACCAGGGAGCTGCTGGAGTCCCTGCTCCCGCCTGTGGGGACCAAGACATATCCAGTAACACTGGACGCTTAGCCTTCTCCAGGGCACGCGGTGGAGAGCATGCTGTCACTGTGCTGTGTAGTGTAATAGTGGAAGCCAGAAATATCCTTCCCCCTCACTCCTGCAGCCTGTGCTCTGCTGGGCAGTTCATGACCCGCAGTTTGGTTTCTGTCTGTACTCAGGGTTCAAAGTGCACTGACTTGGCTTGGAACATCATCCCAATATTTTCCTGTTTGTGCAGAATCTGAATTTTAATGTAGTACAGTTACATTTTCTAGCCCTTCCTTAAGGTTGAAAAGAAAAACCTTGTGAATGTGACTTGGTACAAAGCTGCCTAAATGTGTCTGCAAGTAACAGCCTGCAAAAACCTCCTTAAGGGGGTGTGAACTGTCCCATTCATCTCAATGGCATCTTAACTCTGAAACCGAACAAACACAAGTAAAATCGGATGCAGTGTGCAAACATAATTCAAAGATTGCACTAGGCAGAGTATATACGTGGCTGAGTCGTATCTTGTAAGTTGCTTGCTAACTCCTTTATGCGCCTTAGGTCTGGGCTGTGGCTGCTGTGGGCAGCAGATTCCCTCCTGTTTGCAGTCCGTAGCCTCGGGGCTGAGGGCCAGGTATTTTCAAGGGGGGATCTTCAATGTTAGCATTCACTGCACTTGTTCGTCCTGCAGACCCTGAGTCACAGAGCAAGGCCCCGCTCTTTATTCAGACTTTATGTTTACCTCCACTTTACTCAGAGGGTGGGTGGGCAGAATTTGGTTTTAATCGTATTGAATAGCACAGACGTGCTCAAAGGTGGTATTTTAGGCTTATTTCATTGCAAGGAATTACATACTAGATTAATAATAAAGTGGCCCCCTAGGACCGCCCAGAGGTGCTCACTCTAAATTCTCCAGGCCCCAAAGTGTCTGCCAGATGTGGGGCTGAAGCGATGTGAGGAGTAGCTGGGGAGGTTGATGTCTCCACTCCTCACCTTTCCCCTCTGTTCCTGTGGCTCCCATGGACGCCGCGGGATAGGGATTCTCTCTGGCTGCTCATGGTCTGTGAAGCATCAGTGGGTGTATGCAGACAAGTTCTACTGGATGTTTTAGGACATTGGTAACATAAACACCAAACACTTTACTCCTGCGGGGCCGTAGCTTGTCCTTCCTCCCATCCGGCATCTCCTGAGCGACCAAAGGAAGCAGGACAGTGATGTTATCCTGCAAGCACCAGAGCTCAGCACCCTTCTCTGCCTTTGTCTGCTCCACATAGGCATTTCCAGAAACGGACAAGGCCCAAAGCCCTGTTCTGGGAGAGGTGCGTCAGCTCCACACTGTTTAGCTGGTGCGATAACACACAGGGCTTTGGACAATGTTACTGGAGGCATCAGGGCAGCATCACAGCCTCTGTTTCTCTGATTCCCAGGATAATCACCAAACAAGATTCTGGAGAGGAACCTTGATGCTGTCAGCCAGCGTCTGAAGATTGTCCTGCCCGCCCGTCCACCCCCTGCTCACTATCTGTGTGAGGTGCTGGTCACCCTTTCCGTGCCCCTATGCAGATGTCTGTGACGCGTTGACTCGCTTGGTCACCCAGCACAGGAAGAGGAGATCAGTTGGTGTCTCTAGGGTACTGGGTGTTGCCAGCTGGCTCCTGCTGAGCGTGGGCCACTTCAACGGCGATAGGAAGTGGCCCTGCCAAATGTCGCAAATATAAATGGCTGGGAAATATTCCCAACTGGAGAGTCAGGTCCTTGTTTGATTCCACCTCAGGGGCAGACTGGGGCCAGGGAAGGGATCTGAGAGGCTCCCCACCTCCCCACTGGCCAGCCTGCCCTGGGACCCTGCACGTGACATCAGCTCTGTTCAGAGGAACACCCTAATGCGGGTTAACAAGCCCCTTCTCCCCCCGCGCCCCCGCCCCGACCTTGCTGGAGCACAGGCTATGATGGGACAGAGCCAACACAGAACCCAGGAAGCCCTTCGGAGTGAATGTCAGATGATTCATTGAGTTCTTGCCTGGTGCTGCTGATCCTGTGACATCCTGGGAAGGAACAGAATGAATCCCCCAGCGGTTCTCAGCTCAGAGCTCTTCCAGGGGACACATCAACTCATTTAGATATTTATATAGTTTTACGACAGGCTACATAAAAAGCACTCGCGAAGTCAGAACAAACTAAAATTTCAGACAGACAAAATGAGAACGTCAGCAATTTTTCAGTACTAGTGTGGCTGTGACACTTTTGTATTTTTATGTCTGATTTTGTAAGCAAGTAGTTTTTAAGTGAGGTGAAACTTGGGGTACGTAAGACAAATCAGACTCGTGAAAGGGGTTAGTCATAGAAAAGCCTGCAGTCATAGAATATCAGGGTTGGGAGGGACCTCAGGAGGTCATCTAGTCTAACCCCCTGCTCAAAGCAGGACCAAGCCCCAATTTTTGCCCCAGATCCCTAAATGGCCCCCTCAAGGATTGAACTCACAACCCTGGGTTTAGCAGGCCGATGCTCAAACCACTGAGCTATGGGTACAGTAGTCTGGAAAGGTTGAGCACCACATGACTGTGCCCTGATGGTTCTTCCACCTGATCCCACCAAGTCTGACCTTGACCACTGGGGGGAACTCTTTGTTTACAAAGTGCTGAAGGTGGGAGAACAAACTAGAGCTTGGCAGCAGTTGGGGAAGTGATGTTCTGAAAAAAATCTCTACATTTTGAAATTGTTGCCATTTTGTAGCGCTCATATGGATCCAATTTCCAGTTTTTGTAAAGTTTTCTGCTATATTTTTTCACAGACATTGCAACTTACATTTCTATCAGTTGTGGCCACTACTCTGCTCCTCACACTGCTCACTTACTGGCCAGGTGCTACAAGGGGGAGGGTTTCTTTCATTCTCTTCATCCAAAAGGATTCTCCAGCTTCCTGTGCTGGCTGCCTGCAGAGTCTCTCAATACAGTAATGAAACAGTGAATTTATCCATGTTTTCTCTTCCTGTCTCAGCTTCTCTGGCCCAATACGTGCTCACTCAGCTGCCCTCAGTGTCTGTGTCTCCAGGGCAAAATGCTCAACTCACCTGCTCAGGGAACAGCATTGGGAACTACAATGTACGTCGGTTCCAGCAGAAACCTGGCATCGCCCCCCTACTGCTTATCTATCAAAGTAGCAACAGACCCTCCGGAATCCCCGATCGATTCTCTGGCGCCAACTCCAGTAACACGGCCACGTTAACCATCACTGGAGTCCAGGCGCACGACGAGGCTGATTATTACTGTCTGGTCACTCATTTTAAAATCCATGAATATTAACAAATAAACAGAGGCTAAATGGTCCCAACTGGAGAGTCATGTCCGTGTTTCAGGGGTAGCCGTGTTAGTCTGTATCAGCAAAAAAACCAAGGAATCCTTGTGGCACCTTAGAGACTAACAAATGTATTTGGGCATAAGCTTTTGTGGGCTAGGACCCACTTCATCAGATGCATGAAATAAAAGATAGAGGAGCAGGTATAAATACATGAAAGGATGTGGGTTGCTTTACCAAGTGTGAGGTCAGTCTAACGAGATAAATCCATTAACAGCAGGATACCAAGGGAGGAGAAATAACTTTTGAAGTGGTAAGAGAGTGGCCCATTACAGACAGTTGACAAGAAGGTGTGAGTAACAGGAGGCAGAAATTAGTATTGGGGAAATTAAGTTTAGGTTTTGTAATGACCCAACCACTCCCAGTCTCTATTCAGGCCTAAGTTGATGGTATCTAGTTTGCAAATTAATTCCAGTTCCGCAGCTTCACGCTGGAGTCTCTTTTTGAAGGTTTTTTGTTGAAGAATTGCCACTTTGAGGTCTGTTATTGAGTGACCAGAGAGATTGAAGTGTTCTCCGACTGGTTTTTGAATGTTATGATTCCTGAAGTCTGATTTGTGTCCATTTATTCTTTTGCGTAGAGACTGTCTGGTTTGGCCAATGTACATGGCAGAGGAGCATTGCTGGCACATGATGGCATAGATCACATTGGTAGATGTGCAGATGAACGAGCCCCGGATGGTGTGGCTGATGTGATTAGGTCCTATGATGGTGTCCCCTGGATAGATATGTGGACAGAGTTGGCACCGGGGTCTGTAGCAGGGTTTGGTCCCTGAGTTGCTGTTTTTGTCGTGTCGTGCGTAGTTGCTGGTGAGTATTTGCTTCAGGTTGGGGGGCTGTCTGTAAGTGAGGACTGGCCTGTCTCCCAAGATCTGTGAGAATGATGAGTCGTCCTTCAGGCTAGGTTGTAGATCCCTGATGATGCACTGGAGAGGTTTTAGTTGGGGGCTGTAGGTGACGGCTAGTGGTGTTCTCTTACTTTCTTTGTTGGGCCTTTCTTGTAGTAGGTGACTTCTCGGGATCCTTCTGGCTCTGTCAGTCTGTTTCTTCACTTCACCAGGTGGGTACTGTAGTTTTAAGAATGCTTGATAGAGATCATATAGGACACTAAAAGCCAATCAGATTCTTAAAAAACAGAACTTTATTATCAAGAAAAAAAGTAAAAGACGCACCTCTGTAAAATCAGGATGGAAGGTAAATTTATAGGGTTATCAGATTCAAAATACATTAGATTCCCTTCTAGGCAAAACTTTGAAGTTACGAAAGCCAGGGATAAACCTCCCTCTTAGCACAGGGAAAATTCACAAGCTAAAACAAAAGGTAAACTAACGCATTCTCTTGCTATACTTACAATTTGTGATCTTAGAGGTTTCTTTCAGGTATGGTTTAGGAGAGGGGTTTTTTTTTCCTGCCTGGTCCCTCTCTTTGTCCCAAGAGAACACAAAGGAAAAACCTTCCCCCACAGATTTGAAAGTATCTTCTCCCCTTATTGGTCCTTTTGGTCAGGTGTGAAACAAGTTATCTGAGCTTCTTAACCCTTTACAGGTAAAGGGGGGATTTTATGCTACCCCTAGCTGTATGTTTAGGACAGCCCCTCAATATGCCAACTTTTTATGGCTGACTTAGAACAACGCTTCCTCAGCTCTCGTCCTCTTATGCCCCTACTCTACTTACGCTACACTGATGACATCTTCATTGTCTGGACCCATGGGAAGGAGGCCCTTGAGGAATTCCACCAAGATTTCAGTGATTTCCACCCTACCATCAACCTCAGCCTGGACCAGTCCACACAAGAGGTCCACTTCCTAGATACTTCAGTGCTAATAAGCGATGGTCACATAAACACCACCCTATACAGGAAACCTTCTGACCGCTATACTTACCTACATGCCTCCAGCTTTCATCCAGACCACATCACATGATCCATTGTCTACAGCCAAGCTCTAACATACAACCGTGTTGGGAACACTGGGGCATGGCCACTAGGTAACTCGAGGGGATGGAAGACCACAAGTGTCGATGAAGCCCCCTCGCACTAGGCCCCGGTGTCCTTGCCCCGCCCCTCCTGCCTGGAGGCACTCGCAGCAGCTCTGCGTGCTAGGCCCAAGTGTCCTTGGCCCCCCCCACCTGGAGGCACACACAGCAGTTATGCTGAGAATCTGCAACAGTATGTTGCAGAGTCAGACTGCCTGAAACTAAGCAAGGCCAAACAGGGGAGATATGGAAGAACAATGCTGAATAAAGCAGCTTTATGTATAGTTTAACAAATGATACAGAGAATCAGGGAACTAGCTGGGAACTGGATTGGCTGGCTATATGGATACTTGGAGCAGCTTGCTATTGGATAAGTATGCTGGGAAAAAGGATGTATAAAAGCCTGTGTAACTTCCTGCTCTGTTGTGCAGGATTTGAGATTTTATTCTCCCTGTACCTTTTTGCAGCTGCAAATAAACTTTTCTGCTTCTCCACCCCGTTGTGATTATTGGGTGTAGCACACCGGGTAACGAACCACTCAAGCTGTTGTTCAGCCTCTCGGCACTGGGTGCCGGCAACAACCGCATTTGCTCCGATCCCTCAGACAGAGACAAACACCTACATGATCTCTATCAAGCATTCTTAAAACTGCAATGCCCACTTAGTGAAGTGATGAAACAGATTGACAGAGCCAGAAGGTTACCGAGAAGTCACCTACTACAAGACAGGCCCAACAAAGAAAATAAGAGAACAGCACTAGCCATCACCTACAGCCCCCAACTAAAACCTCTCCAGCGCATCATCAAGGATCTACAACCTAGCCTGAAGGATGACCCATCACTCTCACAGATCTTGGGAGACAGGCCAGTCCTCACTTACAGACAGCCCCCCAACCTGAAGCAAATACTCACCAGCAACCACACACCACACGACAAAAACAGCAACTCAGGGACCAAACCCTGCTACAGACCCCGGGGCCAACTCTGTCCACATATCTATGCAAGAGATACCATCAGCTTAGGCCTGAATAAAGACTGGAAGTGTTTGGGTCATTTAAATTTAATTTCCCCAATACTAATTTCTGCCTCCTGTTACTTACACCTTTTTGTCAACTGTCTGTAATGGGCCACTCTCTTACCACTTCAAAAGTTATTTCTCCTCCCTTGGTATCCTGCTGTTAATTGATTTATCTCGTTAGACTGACCACACTCTTGGTAAAGCAACCCACATCCTTTCATGTATTTATACCTGCTCCTCTATCTTTTATTTCATGCATCTGATGAAGTGAGTTCTAGCCCACGAAAGCTTATGCCCAAATACATTTGTTAGTCTCTAAGGTGCCACAAGGTCTCCTCGTTCTTTTTAGGTCCGTGTTTGATTTCCCACCTGGTTCAGTCTGGGTGCTGGGGAAGGGATCTGAGAGCCTCCCCTCCCACAATGCCAGTCGGCCATGGGACCCTGCGTGTGAGATCCGCTCCATTGTGGGAAACTCCCACAAATGCCTGAATTCAGCTGGGACCTGAACTGAACTTCATGGTTCAGGCACAGAATCTTCCAGAAGGCAGGGACTCAGAGTCGTATGGGACAGAGCCAGGTTCTCCCGTCCCCAGGAAACATAGAGACAAGATCGCCTTTGCCAATGAACCTTTGAGGGTGTGTATTGGCCTGTCTTGGTGCTGCTGGGACTCCATGTCGTTTTGTGTCGCTGGTGATGTTTCTAGCACTTTCCCAGCTCCCAAGAGCTAGGAGCCAGGAGAACTCCTGAGGAGAAGCCTCCTCAGACTGTGATGCGTCTCACTGGTCTTTAGCAATAAGCAATGACAATAACACTTAGCTCTTCAGTGGGATTTTCATTCCTAGCTCTCAGCGCAAGGGGCGGCAGAGTCACCGCCCAGTTCTCTGAATTCCATTTTCTGCCCAATAAAAACTGCTCATGAATAAAGAGAAGCTTGTGTAGCCCAGCTGGGTGGCCTGGAGATGATGGAAATCATCCCAGAAAGCAAAGAGCAGCTACTCAGAATGTAGATTGCCTGACATAAAAAGCTAGATCCTCTAGTGTGGGCCCTTAGATGAGAGAATGGAACTTTTCAGCTTCCCCCCATTTCTTTCTTAGCTCTGCCCTGGTTGGCTCTGGAAATGGTTAATCATGGGCAAAGTGTATTTATTGCCCTCTCCTCCTCAGAAACTGCTAAATTGGTTTTTGATCAGTGTGAGTGATCCATGAACCCTCAGGGAAAGCAGGGAACCCCAAGGTTTTTATTTTGACATTTTAGACTTACTATTCTAATCTCAAATGAAATTAGGAAAGCCTGTCATTGTCAAACAAAAAATCAAACCATCCCCTTAGAAAAAGGTGGACGCCGAAGATTTTGACATTGTTGAAATGTTTTGTTTTGATCTTTCGACTCAACAGAATTTCGGTGCAAAGCCACACATTCCTGCAGAAAGTTTCCATTTGATGAAAGAGCCTTTCCCGGTGGAAAAACAGCCCATTGGAAAATTTTCAGCCAGCTCTAATTATTTATTAGTTGCATTGTGCATCAAGCTCAGCGCGCCACGATGCTCAGTGCTGTTCAAACACAGAGTGTGAGACAGTCTCTGCTAAGAAGAGTTTAGAATCAAAATAGACGAGAGAGACAAAGAGGAAGCAGAGGCACCCAGAGGTGAAGTGACCTACCCAAGGTGATGAAGCAGGTCAGTAGCAGAGCCAAGATTAGAACCCAGGTCTCCTGACTCCCAGTCTAATGGGACAAAGCTGCCCCAACTTCTGTATAATATGAATAAACTACCCCAGGGGAGTCCAGCTCCCTGTTCTCCACCTCCCCTCTCTGCAGCCGAGGTTCTCAAAGAGAAATTGGACTGGGGAATGGGGGGTCGTGACAAAATAAACTGACTGCTAGAGAGAGAGAAGGAGACACTCGGCTCCTTGCTACTCCTGCTGCTGTTGCCTGCCCTGCACTGCACCTGCTCACACCTCCCTGCCTCCACCTGCACCGTGCTCTGCTCCAGGGTAGCACCCATTAAAGGCTGGGAGGAGCGAGCTGGCTTGATCCACACACACACCTCTTCACCATCTTGAGTGGGCTTTCCCTTGAGGAGCAGGGCCGGGGAAAGAGGGAAAAAAACACCCCTCCTACCCGCTCTGCCAGCATCCCTGGTAGCTCCTCTGCTCACCCGCCTGTTGGGCCAAACCAACTCCCCCAGCCAGCCAGCCCCAAACCACCCACCAAGCCCAGCCGTGCTGACCTCAGTGACCAACTGCCCCCACCAGCAGCCAGCTCTTCCACAAGACACCACCCCCCGCAGCAGCCACCCCACAGACCCTCCCCCGCCAACCAGCCCTGGTTTGTGGTTGTGACCCCAGAGGATTGCAGGATGTGACTGAGAAGGATTGTGGGTTGGGGTCATGGCAAGAACCAGCGAGTGTTGGGGTCTGCTGCGGATACAGTGTGGAGGCCCTGCTCCAGGGGAGAGAGCCCCGAGAAGGAACTGCCAGAGCAGCCTGTGCACATGGAGGGCACCTCGTCAGGAGACTTCTTATTTTCTCCCTGTAAATGGAAAACAAAACAACCCTTTCCCACCCCAGTGAAGGGGTATGACAGGCAGCAGCCGCCAATGAGCAGGGGGCAGATTTGCATGGAGGGGCCGTTCTCCAGCGCTGGGGGTTTAAGAGGGAATGGGAGGGTCCCAGCCACAGACCCGTTTGCCTCAGGAAGCCGAGCTCGTCTGGATCCACCATGGCCTGGGCCCCTCTGCTCCTCACGCTGCTCACGTACTGCTCAGGTGCTGCAGGGGGGAGGGTTTGTCTGTCTTAGTCAAAGGGGGTCTTTGCTTCCAGAGACTCTTCTCTGTGTGGTTCCCAGGCTGCCGGCCCAGAGCTTTAACTTCACGACGAATGACTAATGACTGATTTTACACCCCTCTGTTCTCTCCTCCTGTCTCAGGTTCTCTGGCCCAGTACGTGCTGACCCAGCCGCCTTCAGTGTCTGTGTCTCCAGGGCAAAATGCTCAACTCACCTGCACAGGGAACAGCATTGGGAGCAAGCATGTGCAGTGGTTCCAACAGAAACCGGGCAGCGCCCCCCTACAGCTTATCTACCAAAGTAGCAGCAGACCCTCCGGAATCCCCGATCGATTCTCTGGCGCCAAATCCGGTAACACGGCCACGTTAACCATCACTGGAGTCCAGGTGCAGGACGAGGCTGATTATTACTGTCAGGTGTGGGACAGTAACGCTGCTCACAGTGACACAGCCAGATGGGGAAGTGAGACACAAACCTCCCCTTATGAAAGGGAACATTTTATATCATTCTTGTGATGGTGAGGGGCCATTTTTGAGGGGGGGAAGGTATTTCCTCTTAACTCAGCCCAGCACTGATTCCAGGCAGCCTGGGGTCACAGTATGTTGCCTCAGAGACCCCCTCTGTCACCCCAGGACACTGGGAGCTCCAGAGAGGAAGGACAGTTCGGAGCAATGGAACATCACTTTCACTGAATCTAAAGGAATAAACTCAACTCGTAAACTGGCCCACCAGCGATGCTGGTGCAATGGCTTTGTTCTCTCACCGCTTCTGGTATCCCACTCATGACGCTCACCTCAGTGGGATCTTAAGAGGGAGAGGGGCCACCCCCCTCTCCTCCCCACCAGTAGTTTCCACAACAGCTGCAATTCTTCCTTCACAGTCAGACCTCCTGGGGAGTAGGGAAAATATTCCAGCAACCCCATGGGTTACCAGCATGTGTGTCCCAATATGAAATGTGCAGTGAGGGGACAGAGCCCTTTAGGGGGGCTTATGCCCCAAAGGAGGTTTTGCTGACAGCCCCGTGGTGCACAGACTGGGGCATGTGAAAGGCAAAAGCTGCTCTCGGGGAATATTTTTATGAATCTAAATATGCTGGTTTAGATATCAGGGGGAGCTGATCATCCACGAGCTGTGGAAGGGTGCAGAACGGGGGGTGCAGTTCACAGTGACCAGCTACCAGCAGCTGCAGTGGAGTCATCTCTGGGCTCAGGGGCTTTTCATACCATAATGGCTCTTAGATGTATGGTACATATGAGGTCCCCTAGCTAGGGTGACCAGACAGCAAATGTGAAAAATCGGGACAGGGGTGGGGGTAATAGGAGCCTTTATAAGAAAAAGACCCAAAAATTGGGACTGTCCCTATAAAATCAGGACATCTGGTCACCCTACCCCTAGCGGCTTCAGATTTGGGGGCTCAGCTTCCCATCCAGCCCCTTCTGCCCTCCCTGCTCCATGATCTCTAGGGCAGGAGCTCTCTCCCCAGGGCACAATGAAATCCCCAAATCCTGAGGGCAGAGAGGGAGAAGCACTGGAGCTGCCTATGCCTGCAGCCCCTCCTGCTTCCTCCCTCACCCAGTCACTCTGTGCTCTGCCCCAGGGGAGCCACGTGTAGAGGTGGTGATCAGCTGGCCCCTGGCCACCTGCCGGCCCCACGACTCACAGTGACCAACAGGATCCTCGCCATCTTCAACTGGTGCTGCAGCTGCCCTGAGTCAAAAGAGGAGGTGAAAAGGCAGCAGCTGGAAGCACCATCCTAGCCCTCCACCAGCACCCCCCTGTGTTACGCAGACAACACTACACAGGATCGTTTCAGGGGACAAGACAAGATGTCACGTTTATTATAACACAATTTGATTTATGACCAATAACTAATATCTAATACCTATGTACACACACACACATCAAATGTTCTGCAGCTTCTAGATAGTTACCAGTCCTGAATGTAGCTTGAGTTCATGGCTTGGGTTCGTAGCTTGTGGCAACTAACTGGCCAGGAAAGCCGGGCACAAGGAAGGGCTGGGTCTCTGTTGGGCATGCACCGATGCCCTTCCATGCTGGCAGCAGAATTTTACCCTCCAAAGTCTTCCATCTCTTCCATCCATTTTGAAGGCTTTAGTTTGAATCCAGAGTCTATAGGTCTTGTAGGTCACGCTGCCTCTGGGTTCGGTGTGATTGATCACCCGTCAGTTGCAGACATGACTTTCAGCCTAGGACCTGGCTTTGATGTTTCTTCAATTGTACTTTTGTTCTTTTCTTCTTAGGGTGGACTCTTCTTGCTTTGTCAGGGCTGTTGTCTGCATCTTCAGCCCTTGGTGTTTACATTTTATTTCATCAGGACAGGCTGGGGCTGGAGGTTGATTCCATCATCCATACATACCTCATTCACACATCTAAACTAAACTAATAAGGTCACAGCAGGGTTTGCAAAAATGAAGGTTGCAGCAAGCTTTTACAAAATGTAGTGAGCATTTTAAAATGGAGTTTGGGGCAAGTTAAAATGGAGTTTGAGTTACAATATGGACAAGTGTAAGGAATGGCAAACAGTGAGCAGAAGTTACAATATGGACAAGTATAATGACAACCAGTGAGCAGAAGTTACAATGTTGAAACAGTGTAAGTTTCAGCGCTTTAAGCAGCAGTTGGATTGAAAGTGAAACTCAATTAGCCAGTTATTGGGGTAACCGGTTTTATGAATGAATGTTGTTTCATTCATAAACTTTGCTTATGAAGTTATATTAATAAAGTGAACAATTTAAAACAATTTCATTGATCAGTTCTACAACTGCTCCCTGCTCAGCCGAGCCACCTCCCCAGGCAGCATCCCCATAACCATGGCCCCGCCCCAGATTGCACTCCTCCCAGCCCTCACCCCACTCAGCAGTACCCACCCCAGGCAGCATCCCATCAGTGGTCACCCAGAATCTAGCCATGTTTCTGGTTGTGACCCAAAGCATGGTGGGATGTGACTGCAGGGGATTGTGGGTTGCCCCATGACAACAAATCTCATTGGTTTTCTTGCCCCAGGTGCAGACAGTTAGAGAGTCTCGGCTCCATGAACTAAGTGGTGGAGCAGGTTGTGCAGAGTGGGAGCTCCTCAGCTCCAGGATTCTCTCTATTGTCCGCTTGCAAATGGAAAAATAATTCTGTCCTACCTAAGTAACTATGGGGCTATATAAAGAGAAATTCTCACCCTGTCACTGCCCTTCCAAAGCGGATGGAGTATGTCTGTTGGCACTGGCAGCCAATGAGCAGGGAGCAGATTTGCATGAAGGGGCCGTTCTCCAGCTCTGGGGATATAAGAGAATTGGAGGGTCCCAGCCAGAGACGTCAGGAAGCCGAGCTCCTCTGGATTCCCCACCATGGCCTGGGCCCCTCTGCTCCTCGCGCTGCTCACTCACTGCTCAGGTGCTGTGAGGGGACAGGTTTCTCTCCATTTCTTAATCCAAAAAGCTTTTCCCTTTTCCAGCTCCTTGTGCTGCCTGCAGTTTATTGTCTCTCAGTAATTTCTATCCCCACGTTTTCTCCTCCTGTTTCAGGTTCTCTCGCCCAGTACGTGCTGACTCAGCCACCTTCAGTGACTGTGTCTCCAGGACAAAATGCTCAACTCACCTGCTCAGGAGACAACATTAATATTTACCATGTGCATTGGTACCAACAGAAACCTGGCAGTGCTCTCGTACAGCTTCTCTATCAAAACAACAAGAGAGTCCCTGGAATCCCGGAGCGATTCTCTGGGGCCAACTCCGGTAACACGGCCACGTTAACCATCACTGGAGTCCAGGCGCAGGACGAGGCTGATTATTACTGTCAGGTGTGGGATGACCCTGCTCACAACGACACAGTCAGATGGGGAAGTAAGACATAAACCTCATATTATCAAAGGCCACATTAAATATTCTCTCTTGTGATGGGGGGGGCCATATGAGAGAAGGCGTAAGGGGTTTTCCTAGTTAGTCAGCCCAGGAATCCTGCCCGACAGACGTTCTGTTAATGCAGCTCTCAGACTGACCAGAACATCCCAGTGCTTTCTACCACCCTGTGCAGATTTCACTGCATATCACAATTCTCATGTGGTGTGACGTTTCACCAGTCTTAGGCATGTTTCACATTTTCTGAGTCTCCACTTCTGCACGGAGACCTATGGGGTGTTAAGGTTTGTTGCCGGCACGGAGTGCCTGAGGCAAGCAACAGCTGGGTTCGTTGCCCAGTGTGCATCGTGCCAATGACCACAACGGGGTGGAGAAGCAGAGAGATTTATCTGAAGCTTCAAATAGGGCGCAGGGAGACTGAGCTGTCTCAAATCCTGCAGCAGTGCAGCAGATTCCAGTATACATTATATACCTTTGCCTATTTCACTGCACAAGCTTATGCAACCAATTACCTGCTGCCCCGTACAATACCGTAGCCAGTCAGCTAAAGCAGCCAGTTGTGTTTTTCCTCAGTAGCATTGCCTGAGCCTTGCCTTATTTGGTCCTATTTGTTACTGGTTTTTGCTACACATTTCTGCCTTATCTAGCTGTTTCCCAAGCCGAAGCTGGCCTTGGCTGGCGAGCCATGTGCAAACCTATCTGTTTGTGTGCTAGCTTCCTCAGAGTTATGCAGGATCACAGAGGGCTCAAGGAACAAAGGGGCATTAGTTTATCCGGGCTTAGAGCAGGAGGGCTTCCTCGACACTCGTGGTCTTCCACCCTCCCGAGTTACCTAGCGTAGTGCCCAGTGTCCCCAACAGGTTCATCGCTGAAAGAAACTCATCAACTCAATTACACAGTCGGGGCAGCTGAGACTCAACTGAGGACTTGGCTGGCCTCAGCGTTTGGGCGTATCTGTACTGCCAAGTTTTTCCGCCCATAAGGCAGCTTTTGGCGGCGGAGCAATGGAGGTGTACACACTGCAAAGCCACTTTTGGTGATGAAATGCCGCAATTTCAGCGCTGTAATAAAACCACCTCCGTGAGAGTCATAAGGCTTCTTACACAAAAGTTTTATCGCCATAGTGCCAGTGTAAACACTGGGCTGGCTTTTCTCACTGTAACTAGCCTCCGGAGGTGTCCCACAAGGCCTGCCGTGGCCTCTCTGCTCATTGTTGTGAACTCAGCAGCCCTGCAGGATGCACCTCTCCCCTTTCAAAGCTCCGTTCTGACAGCCGGTCTGCTGTGCAGTGCTGCTCTGCTCCGGGAAACAGAGCCAGTCTTCAGAGTAGCAGCCGTGTTAGTCTGTATCTGCAAAAAGAAAAGGAGTACTTGTGGCACCTTGGAGACTAACCAATTTATTTGAGCATCAGCTTTCGTGAGCTACAGCTCACTTCGTCGGATGAACGGATGCAACTTCATCCGAGAAGTGAGCTGTAGCTTACGAAAGCTCATGCTCAAATAAATTGGTTAGTCTCTAAGGTGCCACCGGTACTCCTTTTCTTTTTGCAGAGCCAGTCATTACCTTGGAACACTCCTGCTCTCCCACACTGGACACGGAGGTAGGCAGGCAGGGGTGGATGTGTGTGTGTGTGTGAGAGAGAGAGAGAGAGACTGCTGTGCTATGCAGAGCCGGGGGGGGGGGCTGGGGGCTGAATTTGGGGGTTTCCCCCTCCCCCTGCCTCAGGACTGGTTGCTTCCAGCGACTGTCTGAACATACAAGACAACATGCTTTGAGCGGGGGGTTGGACTAGATGACCCTCTGAGGTTTCTTCCAACCTTAATCTTCTATGATTCTATGCTGACACACTCACTCCCCCGCCAACACACCCTGTCTCTGACTTTCTCTCTCACACACACACAAGCATGCTCCCTCTCACACACTCCCCCCCACACACACACTTTGGTTGAAAAGCAGCTGGCAATCTCATTGGATGCCCATGGAACAATGGGATTGAGAAACCTGCATCATGTGACACTGTGCCTGCCAACATCAGGCATTGCAAACCCTTCCCAAAGCACCCTGCGGCCAGTTGCACAGTGGGATAGCTACCCACAGTGCGCTGCTCTCTGTGTCGCTTCAAGAGCTGCTAGTGTGGTGGATGCACTCCGCTGACACAGGGAGCATAGTGCGGACATGCAACAGTATTTTAATTAAAGAGCTTTCATTAAAGTGGCATAACTTTTGGTGACAAAACTGTGCAGTGTAGACACTGCCTCAAGGTCCCCAGGAAACACTTGTGAAACCCTCCTGCACTATAAGCAGTGGGACTGGCTACCAAGATTACAGACTGGATGCAGTGTTGCCTGCCTGATCGTAAGAGACAGCCTGCAAAGACATTGCTAAGGAGGTGTGAACTGTCCCATTCATCTCAATGGCATCTTAACTCTGAAATGCAGCACAGACAAGTAGAACTGGATGCAGTATGCAAACAATAATTCAAAGATCTCACTGGGCAGAGTATATAAGTGGTTGTGTTATAGGTTGTAACTGTCAATTTTGCATTAGTAAATGAAACCAGATTCCCTACACATGTTGCTGCGGGTTAGATTTTCACAGCAGTGCACCTTACTATGACTGGCTGGCTGACTCCCAGCACTGCTTTGAAAATCTCAGCCATCTCATGTGCATTTGAAAAATCAGCCTTGAAGCCCAATTGCTTTTGGCCTTGACTCCCCAAGGAAGTGCCACTCTGCCTGTGTTCACCTGTGGCTGCTGGGCTCGGATGAATTCACTGCCATTTGCAGTCCCTCGCCTGGGGGGCTGAGGGCAATGTGCTTTCAGTGGTGAATCTTCAATGCTGGCATACACTGCCCTTGTTGGTCCTACAGATCCTGAGTCACAAAGCAAGGCCCCACTCTGTACTTTTGCCCAAAGTGTGGTGTGTGCGGGGGTATATCTCAGTGTAATGAATTTCATTTCAGCCAGTTAATTGTTTGTGCTATTAAATAACATGGACACGTGCCCAGAGGTGGTATTCTAGGCATATTTGATTGCAAAGAATTGCACAGTAGGTTAATAATTCAGTGGCCCCATAGATTCCCCAGAGGGGCTCACTTACTTAACAACCGCCATGTCTCAAGTGCTCAGATGCCCTGCAAGGGCTCCGAGTGAAGGTGCCATTTACTGCAAGGGGCAGTACTTCATTCATAAGGTTCTGGAGGAGAGAATGTGTCCATGGTCCAGCCTGGCACAACATCCCCATCTACATCTCCAGAGCTAGGAGGCCTCCAGCCATCAGACCTGGCCTTCGCCCTGCCCAGCTCGTGCTGTTACAGAGTCTTTTTCTTAGGCTATGTCTACACTGCACACCTTACAGAGAGTGGCTGCAGCCACGCCGTTGTAAGCTGCACAGTGTAGTCGCTCCGTGGTGCCGGGAGAGAGCTCTCCCAGCAACAAAATAAAACCACCCCGAACCAGGGCGGTAGCTCATTGCTGGACGAGAGTCTCCCGCCGATGAAGCACTGTCCACACCGATGCTTTTTGTTGTTACAACTTTTGTCGTTCAAGGGGGTATTTTTTTCACACCACTGAGCAACAAAGGTTTTAATGATAAAAGTGCCAGTGTAGACAGAGCCTTTGTGTGAGTAACGTTTTAGTCTTGGAAGAAATGTTTGTGGTGTTTTGGTCATACAAGGCGAGAGGGAGCTGTGGGAGCTGCAGGACAGTTTGCTGTCTGCCCAGGGCTCTGATCAGAGTCAATTCTTGAGGAAGAGTTGTTTCCTGGCCCCCTGGCAGTGGTGTTGGGCTGAGATTCCTGGGAGAAGGGCCTGCCTGGCTTCTCCATTCCAGAACCGGAATAGGTGAAAATAAACTTAGCTACACTCAGAATATACCCAGACTCCACGTCACTGATTGCCTCTCCACTGGGGAGCTGGCCTTCAAGACCCAAATGTCTGCCATGGCTCACAGAGGGCTGACACTGGTGTCAGAAAAGGGACACTGATGTTGCTAAAAAAGGCAACAATACAAACACCTACTGGCAGGGGGTGGCTTCCATCCAGTGGGCTGGGTCAATCCTCATCAAGGCAGGTGCAACTGCCTAAGTGCCGGGGTAATCCCTTCCACAGATGTGAGCAGGCTGGTGATGTGATCAGTGCAGAGAAGAACAAACACCCTGACAAGGAACAGCGTGAATGTTGGAAACAACCGTACACCGCTGTTCCCTGCAGCTGTGAGACAGTCAGGAGGGGGCAGCGTTCCCATGACCTCAGCGTGCCGGGCCTGAGCTCTTGTGAAACACTGGAAGGACTGATCGTAGTAATAGCGACTCTGACCACCCGGGGGAGCTCGTCCTCTATCCAGTGCTGGAGCTGGGCGTCTGGGTGAGTGCAGCCGTGTCCAGGTGCCAGGCTACAAACTGCGGGGACAGAGACATCTCTGGGCTTGGGGCTTTTCATACCCCTACAACTTTCCCCTTTCCAATGTGACCCTGGAGGACACTGTGCTTTAGATTCTCACTCCCCAGCCACCCCCCTCCTCTCTCTGCTCCCCGGGCCCTGGAGCAGGGGCACTCAGACTGGCCGTCTCCTTTGGAATGGCTGGAGGGTCACGACAAGATCACCAAAACCCAGTGGCTGCTCTAACCAGGGAGGGGGAAGCGAAGGGGAGAGAAGCAGAAGTTCTCTCCCTCTTCTCCTGCCACATTCCCATCCCGCTGCCCACACCAGGTCCTTCTGCAGGGAAAGCCACAAAAATCCATCAGGAGCCAGCTGCCTTGCTCACCAGGTGCCCCATTGCTCACAGTATCCTCAGCTGGTTCCTCACCATCTTTCAGTGAGTTTCCCATGGGCAGTGTGCAGCGCAGAAGGGTTTCAGCCCCTCCCCTACCCCTTTCCAGCAGGACATCCCTCAGCAGCATCTTCCAGGAGCACCATAACCACCCAGCCGCACGTCCACCACCCAGCAGCCGCCACATTGTCCGCTCCCAAACCCCCGCCAACACCCGCCCCAGGCAGCAGCTGCGAATCCCAGAAGCCATCAGTCCGCACCCGCCAAACCTCTCAGAGACACCTGCACAACCTGCACCGCCAGCAAGTCCCAGCACCCGTCCCACCAAGGACACACAGCCCCAAACCAGACAGGGTTCCTTGACGCAGCAGAAGATTGTGGGTCAGGGTCATGACAAGAAACCCAGCTAGCTTTGCAGTGCCAAGCAGACAACGTTGGAGACTCCTCACTCCGGGGGAGTGTTCTGAACGGTAATGGTCTGAGTAGACAGAGCACTTCGGGAGCCCCTCACCCCCAATATAAGCTACATTTTTCCTTGCAAATGGGAAACAAAACAATTCTTGGGTCTGTCCGTAGCTGTACTGAGGGGAGGGAGGTGCCAGCAACAGCCAGTGAGCAGGGGGCAGATTTGCATGAAGGGGCCGTTCTCCAGCTCTGGGGGTTTAAGAGATAATTGGAGGGTCCCCGCCACAGACCCGTTTGCCTCAGGAAACCGAGCTTGTCTGGATCCACCATGGCCTGGGCCCCTCTGCTCCTCTCTCTGCTCACTTACTGCTCAGGTGCGGCGAGGGAGGGGGGCTTATCTCAGTCTTTCAATCAAAGAGGGTCTTTGATTTTAGACCCATTTCTCCCATTGCTTCACGCGGCTGCTGGCCCAGAGCTTTCATCATCATGATTTTATCCCCGTGTTTTCTCCTCATCTTGCAGGTTCGCTCGCCCAGTACGTGCTGACCCAGCCGCCTGCAGTGTCTGTGTCTCCAGGGCAAAATGCTCAACTCACCTGCACAGGCGAAAAGATTGACAAGCAGTATGTGAGCTGGTACCAGCACAAACCTGGCCGTGCCCCCGTACTCGTTATATATGCAGATAGTGAGAGACCCTCCGGAATCCCGGAGCGATTCTCCGGGGCCAGCTCCGGTAACACGGCCACGTTAACCATCACTGGAGTCCAGGCGCAGGATGAGGCTGATTATTACTGTGAGCGGTGGGACAGTGACAGCAGCTCTGCTCACAGTGACACAGTCAGGTGGGGAAGTGAGACACAAACCTCTGTTGTCGAAGGGACACATTTATTCTTGTTCTTCCTGTGACAGCGTGAGGGGCCCTTTCCGAGGTGGGAATGGAGGCTTCTTATTTCATCTGCCCAGAAAGCCTTCTCAGCAGCCTGGGGTCACAGTATGGTTCCTTAGTAAGCCCTAGGAACCATCTCACCTCCCTGCATGGGGGAAAATCCTGGCCCCATCCATATACAAGGACAGCGAGGGACCCTCCAGAATCCCGGAGCGATTGTGTCTGTTGGGGCCCTGACTGATGCCATCTCAGCACAGCTCTGCTGGGGAGCTGGCCACACGTGGAGTCCTGGGCCGGGTTGGGCAAGGGCTGAGTCTCTCCTCCCCTGACACAGGCTCTGCCGCTGTGCAGACAGGGCTCCGTGCTCCTCTGAGTGGAGAGGCCCATTCTGCTCCCAGAGGAGTGTTGGAAAGTCCCCCAGCAGACAGCTCCCCTGTGGGCTCCTGCCCCAGCCAAGCAGGCATTGCTACTGCAAACCCCAGGGGTCCTGAGGAAAGGGAGAGGGGACACACCCCTGCCTCTCACGAGGTGGCCGGGTTCCTCAGCAGCCCATCAGTTGCTCTACTTCTCAATCAAATCCCCAGGGGAGTGGGATGAATGCCCAGGGCATAGAAAGGCAGAGACGCTCTTCCAGGATATTGTGATTACACCTGAACTCTGTGGAGATTTACGGTTCCTCGGCACTCTCGGTGTAGGGGATCTAAGGTGGTGACAGTCAATTTCTAGTCTGTCCGGCAATGTTCAAAAGCGCAGGGTAAAGCACCATGCAGGAGCCCGGGGTGGTTCTGCCTCGCTGCCCCTTCCCCTGGGGACGGGTCTGTCTGTGTCTCACAGAGTTAGATTCATGTAGCCGCACCCTGGTGGCTGCCCAGCTCTAGAATGTCTTAATCTTTATCCAGGGGGCTGCAGCTGCCTCAATAACTGGCTGATCTCTGCCCAAAGTGACTAAGCCGAGGGCCTGATCCGCTGGTTAGTGTGGAGAAGGACATCCAGGAAGGAAGAGGGTGAATGCTGGAAGGGACTGGTTAGCAATGTTCCCTACAGCCCTGGAGAGTCAGGGACGTGACCATGGCAAGTGCGACGCTGGCCACTAGGGGGCAATAGTAATCTGTGGGAGCCGACCCCACTGCAGGGAGTGGCTGTGAGTGCTGGTGTGCACTGGCCCTAGATGTTGGGGAAGGTGCGTTTGCCACACGCTCAGAGGCAGGGGCTGTCAGCGCGCCCAGCACTAGACCCCTCCGCCTCGAGCCCACGAACACTCACCGTCTGCTGAATAACAAAGGACGCAGTGTGAGGGCTGCCAGAAATAAACGGGGCATCGCACTTGGCACGACGGCTTAAAGGGAGAAAGAAAAGATGAACCAGCAGCTCCTCACTCGTTCCCGTGGGGCGGCCAGGCCAGACCTGAGCAGGGCTGTGACCCGCTCACTAGGGGCCAGGTTGCAGTTCCCAGAGTGAGGAGCCAAGTCCAGCCAGCGCCGTGGAATGGGGAGTTTCTGCGTCACATTGGGACTGTCCTGGGAACCATGGATTTTTCTGCAAATATCAACAGCCTTCATCCAGTCTCCACTCTGAAACTAGCCCAAATCCAGTCTCCATCCAACAGCACCCACCCATCCAGCACCCACTCCATAACCAGCCCCCACACCAGTCCCCATCCAACAGCACCCACACCATCCAGCACACCAGAAATGATCACCCCAAAACTGGCCAGCATTTCTTCCTGCAATGACCGAAAATAGTGGCATAACTCTGAAAACAATTGTGGCCTGGGAGCATGAGAAGAAACCACAGTTTAATGTGAGGTCCAAGGCAGATAAAATTGGAGACTTCTGGGGAGAGGGGTCTGCACTTGACGTTCTCAGCAGACCAAACCCATTGGGAGCTGCTCACCTCTGGAATGAGCTGAACTTTCTTCTTGCTGATGAAAAGCAAAGCAGTCCTTTCCCCTACAGGTGTCTCAGGGGATTTATGCAGAGAGGCTCTCCCCTGGGTCCCTTCGCTCTTGGGGAGTGAAATGCAGCAGCAGCCAGTGAGCAGGGGGGCTGATTTGCATGAAGGGGCCGTTCTCCAGCACTGGGGGTTTAAGAGAGGATCGGAGGGTCCCAGACACAGACCCGTTTGCCTCAGGAAGCCGAGCACATCTGGATCCACCATGGCCTGGGCCCCTCTGCTCCTCACGCTGCTCACTTATTGCTCAGGTATTACAAGCGGGAGAGTTTTTCTCCATCTCTTTAGTCAGGGGATTTTCTCTTCCTCGGGTTCCTGCACGGCCTGTGGTGGGTTAGCTCTTGAAATATTGATTGTATCCCCATGTTTTCTCCTCCTGTCTCAGGTTCTCTCGCCCAGTACGTGCTGACTCAGCCGCCCTCAGTCTCTGTGTCTCCAGGGCAAAACGCTCAACTCACCTGCTCAGGGAACAACATTGGGGGCAAGAATGTGCAGTGGTACCAGCAGAAACCTGGCAGCGCCCCCCTACTCGTTATATACTATAGTAGCAGCAGACCCTCCGGAATCCCCGATCGATTCTCCGGGGCCAAATCCGGTAACACGGCCACGTTAACCATCACTGGAGTCCAGGCGCAGGACGAGGCTGATTATTACTGTCAGGTGTGGGACAGTGACAGCAGCTCTGCTCACAGTGACACGGCCAGATGGGGAAGTGAGACACAAACTGCCTGTTGACACAGGGGATCATTTATTCTCATTCTTTCTGGGACAGCGTGAGGGGCCATTTCTGAGCTGGGAATGGAGGCGTCTTATTTCATCTGCCCACGAACCCTTCTCGGCAGCCTGGGCTCACACTTTGTCTCCTTCGTAACCCCTGGGGTGGGAAAGGGCTGAGTCTTCCCTCCCCTGGCGCAGGCTCCAGGCTCTGCACGCCAGTGAGTTGACAGGCCCATTCTGAGCATTAGTAAGTCTCCCAGCAGACAGCTCTCGTGTGGGCTCCTGCCCCGGCCAAGCAGCCATTGCTAGTGAGAACCCCAGGGGGTCCTGAGGAAAGGGCGAGGTGCCACACCGCTGTCTCTCAGGAGGTGGCCAGATTTCTCAGTAGCTCACCAGCTGCTCTTCTTCTGAATCCAGTCCTCAGGGGAGTGGGGTAAACCCGGCAGTGACACCGTTACCAAGTGTCCAGAGGGTTGTCAATGTGCACCTGCCGGACTGGAGTTGTGCAGATCAGTGATCGAGCGCTTCAGGGGGGATCTCAGCCCCGAAAGAGGGTTTGCTGAGAGTCCCCCCTGGGTTCAACACGGGGCATCGAAAGGCAAAGTGAGTTCCACGTAACTATTGCTGCTCCAAACGTTTCAGACAAATAACTTATTCGGCAAAAGGTGCAGTTTCGGTCCAGCCGAAAGGACGCACAAATTGGACCCGGCTCGTTTTGGCCAGTCACAAACTGGCCAGAGGGGGGCTGGTGCTGCTCTTACTGTTCCTGACACCCCCACCCATTCTTCATTTACCCAGTGGGGAGGGTGCTCACCTAGACCAGGGGCAGCCCACGTTCAACTCCCCGCTCTGGAACCATTCCAAACCAGACTTTTCACGTTTCAGATTCGATCTGAGCTGAACTGAAGACACGTCCAGTGACGCCGGCTATTTAACCATCTCCGGGGCACTGGCAGAGGATGAGGCTGATAATTACGGTGCTGTGGTGCACAGCAGTGCCTGCTCCAGTGACTCGGTCAGATGGGGAAGTGAGACAAACTCCTCCCTCCCCTTTCCCCATCCAAGTTCTGTGGTGGGAGGAACAAAAACACACAAGCTGCTGTGTTTGGTTTCTGCCCGTAACGCATCACACAACAGTTGTTCTTCTCAGCGAAGCTCATTTCCCCACTCTCGGCAGTTGCCCAGTGATTCCCTAGTCTTCCCTGTTCTCTCCTCAGACTCTCTCTGCTGGGGTCCAGGTAGACACCTCTAAGAACATAAGAACGGCCACCCTGGGTCAGACCAATGGTCCATCTATCCCAGTAGCCTGGCTTCCCACAGCGGCCAGTGCCAGAAGCTTCAGACGGAATGAACAGAACAAAGCAATTACTGAGTGATCCGTCCCCTCTCGTCCAGTGCTAGCGTCTGGCAATCTAGCCATTGATGGACCTATCCTCCACGAACTTACCGAGTTCTTTTTCCACTCCTAGTTATTCTTTTGGCCTTCACAACATCCCCTGGCAACGAATCCTACAGGTTGACTGTGCGTTGTGTGAAGAAGTACTCGCTTAGGTTTCTTTTAAACCTGCTGCCTATTAATTTCATTGGGTGACCCCTGGTTCTATTGCTATGGGACAGGTTAATAATACGTCCTTATTGACTCTCTCCGCACCAGTCATGATTTTATGGACCTCTATCATCTCCCCCATGTGTTCTCCAAGATGAACCATCCCAATCTTTAGAATCTCTCCTCAGATGGAAGCTGATCCATACCTCGAACCACATTTTTGTGGTTCCGCTTTCTACCTGATCCATATTGGGATACAGCTCCCAGATGTCAAGAGTTCCAAATAGAAGTGGTGGAACTTCTGAAAGGCCGACCGGGAAATAGACCAGGAAGCGCTGGAGAAGACAGTAGTGACAATACCAGCCTGGCATCTCTCGGTAAATGAGACCTACCATCGCTTCTGTGGTGCTGTCAACAAAGCAGCCTGCAGAGCCTTGACCAAGGCGGCTTTCGCCAAGGCCATAGCACATGCAAACAAGTACTCGCACTGACTATATTTGTTGAAAATGGTTCCAGAAAAACTTGAAAACAGGCGCTGTTTTCATCAATCTAACCACAGTGTACGATACGGTACAGCACACTGGCCTGCCCGTGAAGGTATCAAAGGTCCTGCGACCTTGGGTCAAAGGCGTCATTTAACTATTCCTCCGCGATAGGCAATTCAGAGTCCATATGGGGGAGAAGACGAATGCTTGGAGATGACAGTGCAGTGGGTTACCCCAGGGTTCTGTGCTTTCGCGAACCCTGTTCAATCCTTACATCAATGTCCTGCCAACAACAGAGTCACAAAAGTTCATTTACGCAGACGACATCTGTTGCAGTACCCAAGCCCAGACATTTCACCAGATTGATGACACCTTAAACCAGGACATGATAAAGTTCGCTGACTGCTGGAAGACTTTCTGCCTCCAGCCAAGCGTCATAAAAACAGTCTCCAGTTTGGTCTATCTTCATCACACCAGTGCCAAAACCCAGTGGCTGCTCTGACCCGGGAGGGGGAAGCGAAGGGGAGAGAAGCAGAAGTTCTCTCCCTCTCCTGCTGCCACATTCCCGTCCCGCTGACCACACCAGGTCCTTCTGCAGGGAAAGCCAAGAAAATCCATCAGGAACCAGCTGCCTTGCTCACCAGGTGCCCCATTGCTCACAGTATCCTCAGCTGGTTCCTCACCATCTTTCAGTGAGTTTCCCATGGGCAGTGTGCAGCACAGAAGGGTTTCAGCCCCTCCCCTACCCCTTTCCAGCAGGACATCCCTCAGCAGCATCTTCCAGGAGCACCATAACCACCCAGCCGCACGTCCACCACCCAGCAGCCGCCACATTGTCCGCTCCCAAACCCCCGCCAACACCCGCCCCAGGCAGCAGCTGCGAATCCCAGAAGCCATCAGTCCACACCCGCCAAACCTCTCAGAGACACCTGCACAACCTGCACCGCCAGCAAGTCCCAGCACCCGTCCCACCAAGAACACAAAGTAGGAGGCATCTGGTGACCCAGACGCCGCTGACCCTCTGATCGAATCATTGGACACTGCTCGCCGAGCCAGATGGGAGGAGACGACCGAGAGGATGAGCTTTACCTGCTCCAGATGCAAGTCTTGGAGTCGCACCAACACCTTCGAGCAGCACAGCAGCCACCTGCACCCTGCCGACCTTCAGTGACGTCAGTGGTGAAGAACTGCATCACACCACTGGAGATTCCATCGCTTGGCTAGACGACTATGCACACGCGAAACAAACACCTTTTCCAATTCTAAAACATCTCTTTTGACATGGGGTGTCCAGAACTGCACACAATATTCAAGGTCTGGGCACACCATGGTTTTATATAGTGTCATGATGATATTTTCAGCCTTCTTATCTATCCCATTCCTGTCATTCCGAACACTGTTTGCTTTTTTGACTGCAGCTGCACATTGAGCAGATGTTTTCAGAGACTTCTCCACAATGGCTCCAAGATCTCTCTCTTGAGTGGTAACAGCTAACAGCGACCCCATCATTTTATATGTGTAGTTGGGATGATGTTTTCCAATGTGCATTACTTTGCATTCATCAACATTGAATTTCATCTGCCATTTTGTTGCCCAGTCGTCCAGTTTTGAGAGATCCCTTTCTAACTGTTCGCAATGAGCTTTGAACTAAATTATCTTAAGTAGTTTTGTATCATCTGCAAACTGTGACACCTCGCTGATTGCCCCTTTTCCAGACCAATTAGGAAGATGTTGAACAGCACTGGTCCTACCCAGATCCTTCTGGACTCCACTATTTGCCTCTCCCCACTCTGAAAACTGACCATTTTTTCCTACTCTTTGTTTCCTATCTTTTAAGCACTTACTGATCCACGCAAGGACCTTCCCTCTTATCCCTGGAGAGCTGGCCTGCACGGCCCCAGTATCCGCTACCGCTCACGGTGGGGTGCCACTGGGATCAGAACAGAACATTAGTGTCCCAGGAAGAGACAACAATAGCAAACCAGCTAGGAGGAGGTGACTTCATAGAATCACAGAGTATCAAGGTTGGAAGGGACTTCAGGAGGTCATCTCGTTACTCTTCGAAACCCTTCTCGTTACTCTTAACATCTCTTGCTAGCTGCAGCTCCAGGTGCGATTTGGCCCTCCTGATTTCATTCCTACATGCCCGAGCAATATTTTTATACTCTTCCCTGGTCATTTGTCCAATCTTCCACTTCTTGTAAGCTTCTTTTTTATGTTTAAGGCTCGCAAGGATTTCACCATTAAGCCAAGCTGGTCGCCTGCCATATTTACTATTCTTTCGACACATCGGGAAGGTTTGTCCCTGTAACCTCAATAGGGATTCTTTGAAATACAGCCAGCTCTCCTGGACTCCTTTCCCCGTCACGTTATTCCCCCAGGGGATCCTACCCATCAGTTCCCTGAGGGAGTCGAAGTCTGCTTTCCTGAAGTCCAGGGTCCGTATTCTGCTGCTTACCTTTCTTCCCTGTGTCAGGATCCTGAACTCGACCAACTCATGGTCACTGCCTCCCAGATTCCCATCCACTTTTGCTTTCCCTACTAATTCTTCCCGGTTTGTGAGCAGCAGGTCAAGAAAAGCTCCCCCCCAGTTGGCTCCTCCAGCACTTGCACCAGGAAATTTTCCCCTACGTTTTCCAAAAACTTCCTGGATTGTCTGTGCACCGCTGTAGTGCTCTCCCAGCAGATATCAGGATGATTAAAGTCTCCCATGAGAACCAGGGCGTGCGATCTAGTAGCTTCTGCGAGCTGCCGGAAGAAAGCCTCGTCCACCTCATCCCCCTGGTCCAGTGGTCTATAGCAGACTCCCACCACTACATCACTCTTGTTGCTCACACTTCTAAACTTCTAATCCAGAGACACTCAGGTTTTTCTGCAGTTTCGTACCGGAGCTCTGAGCAGTCATACTGCTCCCTTACATACAGTGCTACTCCCCCACCTTTTCTGCCCTGCCTGTTCTTCCTGAACAGTTTATCTCCATCCATGACAGTACTCCAGTCATGTGAGTTATCCCACCAAGTCTCTGTTATTCCAATCACGTCATAATTCCTTGACTTCACCAGGACCTCCAGTTCTCCCTGCTTGTTTCCAAGGCTTTGTGCATTTGTATATAGGCACTTGAGATAACCTGCTGATCGCCCCTCATTCTCAGGCTGAGGCAGGAGCCCTCCCCTCACAGATGTTCCTGCCTGTGCTTCCTCCCAGTATGCCGCTTGCCCACTTACCTCAGGGCTTTGGTCTCCTTCCCCCGGTGAACCTAGTTTAAAGCCCTCCTCACTAGGTTAGCCAGCCTGCTCACAAAGATGCTCTTCCCTCTCTTCGTTAGCTGGAGCCCGTCTCTGCCCAGCACTCCTCCTTCCCTAGCTTGGGTTGCATTCATCTTAATCTAGGCAGGTGCAACTTCTGAAACCCCTGGGGAATCCCTTTCAAAGATGGGACCAGGCTGATGACGTGATCAGTGCAGCCAGCACAGAGAAGAACACCCTGAAAAGGAACAACATGAATGCTGCAAACAACTGTACAGTGATGTTCCCTGTGGCTGTGAGAGACAGTGAGTGGGGGCCCGCTTTGTGATGAGCTCAGCATGAAGGGTCGACAGCTTTTGTAAAACCCCAGCCAGAATAATTTTAGTAACAGCAGCACTCACCAACAGGGGGTGCTCTTCACCTTCACAGTGCTGGAGCTCAGAGTCTCTACTCGGGCAGTGTAAAGCGAGTCAGGCTACACACTGCTGGGCTAGAGAGATCTCTGGGCTTTGGGGCTTTCTATTCCCCAACAGCACTCACATGACCGAGCTGGACAAGGGACCCTAGAGACCACTGTTTGGATTCCAACTTCCCAGCCACTCCCTCTCTGCTCCCTGGTCTCTGGGGCAGGGGTTCTCCAACTGCCAGTCTTGCTTGGAGTACTGTGAGGGTCACGACAAGATCACCAAAACCCAGTGGCTGCTATAACCCAGAGGGGGCAAGCTTTGTCTTCAGCCTGCCCACACTGTCCTGCTGCAGGGAAGTACCACTATAAGGGGAGCAGTCAGGAACCAGTTGCCTTGATCCTCATGGTCCCCATTGCTCAGCTGGTTCCTCGCTGTCTTTCAGTGGGGCTCCTCTCCAGGAGTGTGCCGTGCAAACGGGTCTCGGCCCCACCCTTCCCAGCAGAGCCTCACCTAGCAGCATACTCCAATAGCACCCCAGAGCCTCCCAGCAGCACCCATCCTGGTCAGTCCCAACCCCAATCAAAAACAACTCCAGAGCCCAGCAGCAGCCACTCACTCCTCAAGCCATCGGTCTGCAGCATCTCCCAGTGACACCTAACCAGCCAGCAGCCGTCCCATCAGACACACAGCTCCAAACTAGCCAGGGTTTCTTGCGGCCACAAAACCCATGGCAAAGGGACGCTGCAAGAGCAATCACGCACCACTCCCTAGCAGCTCAGGTACATCATTTCAGGTACCCGGAGCAGCTGGTGAAGAAGTAAATCACCACAGGGCTGGCGATACCCCATCCAGGAGCTCCAATCCTGAACCAGGATCAGCTGCTAGTCCCGGCTGGGCTGGAGGCAGGAGAGGAAGGGACTTCCTCTTCCTCTGCAAGGAGTACGGGGCTGTGTCAGACTCACCCCAAAAAACCTTCCCCAGCTGCAGCAAGCTCAGCATCCTCCCCGCTTCCTGCCCCCATCGCTCCTCAGCTGCAGGGCGAGGGGACACTGTACGGGGAGCTGCTCCCCCATTCCCCCAACACCCATGCATCTGGACCTCCCATATCCAGACACCCCCACCAAGCCTCATCCCATGCACCTAAAACTCACCTAGCTCTCCATACCCAAACCCCACCCCACTGAACCTCAACTCCTGCATCTGGAGCCCACCTGCACCCAGACCCCCTGCCTCCAACCTCCACCCCTGCACCCACACCGCCCCCACTGACCTCCCTGCACTCAAACCCCAACCCTTATGAGCTCCATCACCCTGAGCCCCCACATGCAGACCCCCATGCCACTTACCCCCCAACTAACTGCAACCAGATTCCCCGCTGAGACCCCCATGCCCAGACCCCTCCATTGATCCCCAGCCACCTTCACCTGGAAGCCCCTGCACAGTCCCATTGTCCCTGCACTTGGACCCTGCCCCTCCCCGAGCCCCTGTGCATCCACATCCTGCCACAGTCTGCCTGCACCCAGATTGTCCCACACAGGTGGGACACCTAGATCCCCCCACACTGAGCCTCTTCAGACTTGGATCCTGCCTGGTTCAGCCTGCCTGCCCCACACCGGGTCCACCTGGCACAGAGGGGAAGAGTCTCATGGTGTTTCTGGGACAGCAGCTGTTCGAACTCATGAGACAGCATGTCGACAAACTCACTCCCCCCCAACACACACTGCCTCTGTCTCTCCCTCTCCCGCTCACACACACAGACACACGCATCCTGTCACACACTCCCCCCGACCCCCACACCTGCACAGGAGAAGAGACTGACGAATAGTTTGTGCAGTAGGACCAGAAGAAGCCTGGCCTTGCCCCTCCCCCCACTCATTATATACAAGGACAGTGAGAGACCCTCCGGAGCGATTGTGTCTGTTGGGGCCCTGGCTGATGCCATCTCAGCACAGCTCTGCTGGGGAGCTGGCCACACGCGGAGTCCTGGGCCGGGCTGGGCAAGGGCTGAGTCTCTCCTCCCCTGACACAGGCTCTGCCGCTGTGCAGACAGGGCTCCGTGCTCCTCTGAGTGGAGAGGCCCATTCTGCTCCCAGAGGAGTGTTGGAAAGTCCCCCAGCAGACAGCTCTCCTGTGGGCTCCTGCCTCGGCCAAGCAGGCATTGCTACTGCGAACCCCAGGGGTCCTGAGGAAAGGGAGAGGGGACACACCCCTGCCTATCACGAGGGTGGCCAGGTTCCTCAGCAGCCCATCAGTTGCTCTACTTCTCAATCAAATCCTCAGGGGAGTGGGATGAATGCCCAGGGCATAGAAAGGCAGAGACGCTCTTCCAGGATATTGTTATTTCACCTGAACTCTGTGGAGATTTACGGTTCCTCGGCACGCTCGGTTTAGGGGATCTAAGGTGGTGATGGTCAATTTCCACTCTGTCCGGCAATGTTCAAAAGCGCAGGGTAAAGCGCCATGCAGGAGCCCGGGGTGGTTCTGCCTCGTTCCCCTTCCCCTGGGGATGGGTTTGTCTGTGTCTCACAGAGTTAGATTCATGTAGCCGCACCCCGGTGGCTGCCCAGCTCTAGAATGTCTTAATCTTCATCCAGGGGGGGAAAAACTGACTGATCTCTGCCCAGCGTGACTAAGCCGGGGGCCTGATCAGCTGGTTAGTGTGGAGAAGGACATCCTGGAAGGAAGAGGCTGAATGCTGGAAGGGACTCGCTAGCGATGTTCCCTACAGGCCTGGAGAGTCAGGGACGTGATCATGGCAAGTGCGAGGCTCGCCACTAGGGGGCAATAGTAATCTGTGGGAGCCGACCCCACTGCAGGGAGTGGCTCTGAGTGCTGGTGTGCACCGGCCCTAGATGTTGGGGAAGGTGCGTTTGCCACACGCTCAGAGGCAGGGGCTGTCAGCGCGCCCAGCACTAGACCCCTCCGCCTCGAGCCCACGAACACTCACCGTCTGCTGAATAACAAAGGACACAGTGCGAGGGCTGCCAGAAATAAACGGGGCATCGCACTTGGCACAACGGCTTAAAGGGAGAAAGAAAAGATGAACCAGCAGCTCCTCACTCGTTCCCGTGGGGCGGCCAGGCCAGACCTGAGCAGGGCTGTGACCCGCTCACTAGGGGCCAGGTTGCAGTTCCCAGAGTGAGGAGCCAAGTCCAGCCACCCCCGTGGAATAGGGAGTTTGTGCGTCACATTGGGACTGTCCTGGGAACCATGGATTAATGTAAGGTCTGAAAACATCAACTGCCCTCATCCAGCCCCCACTCCGAAACAACCCCAATTCCAGTCCCAATGTAACAGCACCCTCCCACATCCAGCATCCATTCCTTAACTAGCCCCAACACCAGCCCCCATCCAACAGCACCCACACAATCCAGCACCCCAGAAATGATCACCCCAAAACTGGCCAGCATTTCTTCCTGCAATGACCGAAAATGGTGGCATAACTCTGAAAACAATTGTGGCCTGGGAGCATGAGAAGAAACCACAGTTTAATTTGAGGTCCAAGGCAGATAAAATTGGAGACTTCTGGGGAGAGGGGTCTGCACTTGACGTTCTCAGCAGACCAAACCCATTGGGAGCTGCTCACCTCTGGGATGAGCTAAACTTTCTTCTTGCTGATGAAAAGCAAAGCAGTCCTTTCCCCTACAGGTGTCTCAGGGGATTTATGCACAGAGGCTCTCCCCTGGGTTCCTTCGCTCTTGGGGAGTGAAAGGCAGCAGTAGCCAGTGAGCAGGGGGCTGATTTGCATGAAGGGGCCGTTCTCCAGCACTGGGGGTTTAAGAGAGATTCGGAGGGTCCCAGACACAGACCCATTTGCCTCAGGAAGCCGAGCTCATCTGGATTCCCACCATGGCCTGGGCCCCTCTGCTCCTTGCGCTGCTCACTTACTGCTCAGGTATTATAAGCGGGAGAGTTTTTCTCCATCTCTTTAGTCAGGGGATTTTCTCTTCCTCGAGTTCCTGCACGGCCTGTGGTGTGTTAGCTCTTGAAATATTGATTGTATCCCCATGTTTTCTCCTCCTGTCTCAGGTTCTCTCGCCCAGTACGTGCTGACTCAGCCGCCTTCAGTCTCTGTGTCTCTCGGGCAAAAAGCTCAACTCACCTGTTCCGGAAGCAACATTGGTAGCAAGAGTGTGCACTGGTACCAACAGAAACCTGGCAGCGCCCCGCTACTCGTTATATATGGTGATAGCAGCAGACCCTCCGGAATCCCCGATCGATTCTCTGGCGCCAACTCCGGTAACACGGCCACGTTAACCATCACTGGAGTCCAGGCGCAGGACGAGGCTGATTATTACTGTCTGGTGTGGGACAGTGACAGCAGCTCTGCTCACAGTGACACGGCCAGATGGGGAAGTGAGACACAAACTGCCCGTTGACACAGGGGATCATTTATTCTCATTCTTTCTGGGACAGCGTGAGAGGCCATTTTGAGCTGGCAATGGAGGCGTCTTATTTCATCTGCCCACAAACCCTTCTCCGCGGCCTGGGCTCACACTTTGTCTCCTTAGTAACCCCTGGGGTGGGAAAGGGCTGAGTCTTCCCTCCCCTGGCGCAGGCTCCAGGCTCTGCACGCCAGTGAGTTGACAGGCCCATTCTGAGCATTAGGAAGTCCCCCAGCAGACAGCTCTCGAATGGGTGGCTCCTGCCCCGGGCAAGCAGCCATTGCTAGTGAGAACCCCAGGGGGTCCTGAAGAAAGGGCGAGGTGCTACACCGCTGACTCTCAGGGGGTGGCCAGGTTTCTCAGTAGCTCACCAGCTGCTCTTCTTCTGAATCCAATTCTCAGGGGAGTGGGGTAAACCTGGCAGTGACGCCGTTACCAAGTGTCCAGAGGGTTGTCAGTGTGCACCTGCTGGACTGGAGTTGTCCAGAGCAGGGATAGAGCGCTTCAGGGGGGATCTCAGCCCCGAAAGGGGGTTTGCTGAGAGTCCCCACTGGGTTCAGCCTGGGGCATCGAAAGGCAAAGTAAGTTCCACGTAACTAGAGCTGCTCCAAACGTTTCAGACAAATAATTTATTCAGTGAAACGTGCAGGTTTGGTCCAACCGAAAGGACGCACAAATTGGATCTGGCTCGTTTTGGCCAGTCACAAACTGGCCGGAGGGGGGCTGGTGCTGCTCTTACTGTTCCTGACACTCCCCCCTACGCTTCATTTACCCAGTGGGGAGGGTGCTCACCTAGACCAAGGGCAGCCCACGTTCAACTCCCCGCTCTGGAACCATTACAAGCCGGACTTTTACAATACTCCAAAACACGTAAAACCTTTCAGATTCAATCTGAGCTGAACTGAAGACACGTCCAGTAACGCCGGCTATTTAACCATCTCCAGTGCCAGAAGCTTCAGATGGAATGAACAGAACAAAGAAATTACTGAGTGATCCGTCCCCTCTCGTCCAGTGCTAGCAGCTGGCAATCTAGCCATTGATGGACCTATTATCCACGAACTTACCGAGTTCTTTTTCCAATCCTAGTTATTCTGTGGCCTTCACAACATCCCCTGGCAACGAATCCCACAGGTTGACTGTGCGTTGTGTGAAGAAGTACTCGCTTAGGTTTCTTTTAAACCTGCTGCCTATTAATTTCATTGGGTGACCCCTGGTTCTATTGCTATGGGACAGGTTAATAATACGTCCTTATTGACTCTCTCCGCACCAGTCATGATTTTATGGACCTCTATCATCTCCCCCATGTGTTCTCCAAGATGAACCATCCCAAACTTTTTAATCTCTCCTCAGATGGAAGCTGATCCATACCTCGAACCACATTTTTGTGGTTCCACTTTCTACCTGATCCATATTGGGATACAGCTCCCAGGTGTCAAGAGTTCCAAACAGAAGCGGTGGAACTTCTGAAAGACCGACCGGGAAAAATACCAGGAAGCGCTGGAGAAGACAGTAGTGACAATACCAGCCTGGCATCTCTCGGTAAATGAGACCTACCGTCGCTTCTGTGGTGCTATCTACAAAGCAGCCTGCAGAGCCTTGAGGATCTAAGGTGGAAATGGACAATTTCTACTCTGTCCGGCAATGTTCAAAAGCGTAGGGTAAAGCGCCATGCAGGAGCCTGGGGTGGATCTGCCTCCCTGCCCCTTCCCCTGGGGACGGATCTGTCTGTGTCTCACAGAGTTAGATTCATGTAGCCGCACCCCGGTGGCTGCCCAGCTCTAGAATGTCTTAATCTTCATCCAGTTGCCTGAATACCTGACTGATCTCTGCCCAACGTGACTAAGCCAAGGGCCTGATCAGCTGGTTAGTGTGGAGAAGGACATCCTGGAAGGAAGAGGGTGAATGCTTGAAGGGACTGGTTAGCAATGTTCCCTACAGGCCTGGAGAGTCAGGGACGTGATCACGGCAAGTGCGACGCTGGCCACTAGGGGGCAATAGTAATCTGTGGGAGCCGACCCCACTGCAGGGAGTGGCTCTGAGTGCTGGTGTGCACCGGCCCTAGATGTTGGGGAAGGTGCGTGTCCAACACGCTCAGAGGCAGGGGCTGTCAGCGCGCCCAGCACTAGACCCCTCCGCCTCGAGCCCACGAACACTCACCATCTGCTGAATAACAAAGGACGCAGTGCGAGGGCTGCCAGAAATAAACGGGGCATCGCACTTGGCACAACGGCTTAAAGGGAGAAAGAAAAGATGAACCAGCAGCTCCTCACTCGTTCCCGTGGGGCGGCCGGGCCAGACCTGAGCAGGGCTGTGACCCGCTCACTAGGGGCCAGGTTGCAGTTCCCAGAGTGAGGAGCCAAGTCCAGCCACCCCCGTGGAATAGGGAGTTTGTGCGTCACATTGGGACAGTCCTGGGAACCATGGATTGATGTAAAGTCTGAAAATATCAACTGCCCTCATCCAGCCCCCACTCCGAAACTACCCCAATTCCAGTCCCAATGTAACAGCACCCTCCCACATCCAGCATCCATTCCTTAACTAGCCCCAACACCAGCCCCCATCCAACAGCACTCACACAATCCAGCACCCCAGAAATGATCACCCCAAAACTAGCCAGCATTTCTTCCTGCAATGACCGAAAATGGTGGCATAACTCTGAAAACAATTGTGGCCTGGGAGCATGAGAAGAAACCACAGTTTAATTTGAGGTCCAAGGCAGATAAAATTGGAGACTTCTGGGGAGAGGGGTCTGCACTTGACGTTCTGAGCAGACCAAACGCATTTGGAGCTGCTCACCTCTGGGATGAGCTAAACTTTCTTCTTGCTGATGAAAAGCAAAGCAGTCCTTTCCCCTACAGGTGTCTCAGGGGATTTATGCAGAGAGGCTCTCCCCTGGGTCCCTTCGCTCTTGGGGAGTGAAAGGCAGCAGCAGCCAGTGAGCAGGGGGCTGATTTGCATGAAGGGGCCATTCTCCAGCACTGGGGGTTTAAGAGAGAATCGGAGGGTCCCAGACACAGACCCGTTTGCCTCAGGAAGCCGAGCACATCTGGATCCATCATGGCCTGGGCCCCTCTGCTCCTCATGCTGCTCACTTATTGCTCAGGTATTACAAGCGGGATAGTTTTTCTCCATCTCTTTAGTCAGGGGATTTTCTCTTCCTCGGGTTCCTGCATGGCCTGTGGTGTGTTAGCTCTTGAAATATTGATTGTATCCCCATGTTTTCTCCTCCTGTCTCAGGTTCTCTGGCCCAGTACGTGCTGACTCAGCCGCCTTCAGTCTCTGTGTCTCTCGGGCAAAACGCTCAACTGACCTGTTCAGGAAGCAACATTGGTAGCAAGTATGTGCAGTGGTTCCAACAGAAACCTGGCAGCGCCCCGCTACTCGTTATATATGGTGATAGCAGCAGACCCTCCGGAATCCCCGATCGATTCTCTGGCGCCAACTCCGGTAACAAGGCCACGTTAACCATCACTGCAGTCCAGGCGCAGGACGAGGCTGATTATTACTGTCTGGTGTGGGACAAGGACAGTAGCACTGCTCACAGTACACGGCCAGATGGGGAAGTGAGACACAAACTGCCCGTTGACAGAGGGGATCATTTATTCTCATTCTTTCTGGGACAGCGTGAGGGGCCATTTCTGAGTTGGCAATGGAGGTGTCTTATTTCATCTGCCCACAAACCCTTCTCCGCGGCCTGGGCTCACACTTTGTCTCCTTAGTAACCCCTGGGGTGGGAAAGGGCTGAGTCTTCCCTCCCCTGGCGCAGGCTCCAGGCTCTGCACGCCAGTGAGTTGACAGGCCCATTCTGAGCATTAGGAAGTCCCCCAGCAGACAGCTCTCGAATGGGTGGCTCCTGCCCCGGGCAAGCAGCCATTGCTAGTGAGAACCCCAGGGGGTCCTGAAGAAAGGGCGAGGTGCTACACCGCTGACTCTCAGGGGGTGGCCAGGTTTCTCAGTAGCTCACCAGCTGCTCTTCTTCTGAATCCAATCCTCAGGGGAGTGGGGTAAACCTGGCAGTGACGCCGTTACCAAGTGTCCAGAGGGTTGTCAGTGTGCACCTGCTGGACTGGAGTTGTCCAGAGCAGGGATAGAGCGCTTCAGGGGGGATCTCAGCCCCGAAAGAGGGTTTGCTGAGAGTCCACCCTGGGTTCAACCCGGGGCATCGAAAGGCAAACTGCGTTCCACGTAACTATTGCTGCTCCAAACGTTTCAGACAAATAACTTATTCGGCAAAAGGTGCAGTTTCGGTCCAGCCGAAAGGACGCACAAATTGGACCCGGCTCGTTTTGGCCAGTCACAAACTGGCCAGAGGGGGGCTGGTGCTGCTCTTACTGTTCCTGACACCCCCATCCATTCTGCATTTACCCAGTGGGGAGGGTGCTCACCTAGACCAGGGGCAGCCCACGTTCAACTCCCCGCTCTGGAACCTTTCCAAACCGGACTTTTCACGTTTCAGATTCGATCTGAGCTGAACTGAAGACACGTCCAGTGACGCCGGCTATTTAACCATCTCCGGGGCCCTGGCAGAGGACGAGGCTGATAATTACGGTGCGGTGGTGCACACCAGTGTCTGCTCCAGTGACTGGGCCAGATGGGGAAGTGAGATTGGTGGGGGGGACAAAAACACACCAGCTGCCGTGTTTGGTTTCTGCCTGTAACGCATCACACAACAGTTGTTCTTCTCAGCGAAGCTCATTTCCCCACTCTCAGCAGTTGCCCAGCACTTCCCTAGTCTTCCCTGTTCTCTCCTCAGACTCTCTCTGCTGGGGTCTAGGTGGACACCTCTAAGAACATAAAAACGGCCACCCTGGGTCAGACCAAAAGTCCATCTATCCCAGTAGCCTGGCTTCCCACAGTGGCCAGTGCCAGAAGCTTTAGACGGAATGAACAGAACAAAGCAATTACTGAGTGATCCGTCCCCTCTCGTCCAGTGCTAGCAGCTGGCAATCTAGCCATTGATGGACCTATCCTCCACAAACTTACTGAGTTCTTTTTCCACTCCTAGTTATTCTTGTGGCCTTCACAACATCCCCTGGCAACGAATCCCACAAGTTGACAAGTGCATTGTGTGAAGAAGTACTCGCTTAGGATTCTTTTAAACCTGCTGCCTACTAATTTCATTGGGTGATCCCTGGTTCTATTGCTATGGGACAGGTTAATAACACATCCTTATTGACTCTCTCTGCACCAGTCATGATTTTATGGACCTCTATCATCTCTCCCATGTGTTCTCCAAGATGAACCATCCCAATCTTTTTAATCTCTCCTCAGATGGAAGCTGATCCATACCTCAAACCACATTTTTGTGGTTCCTCTTTCTCCTGATCCATATTAGGATACAGCTCCCAGGTGTCAAGAGTTCCAAACAAAAGCAGTGGAACTTCTGAAAGGCCGACCGGGAAATAGACCAGGAAGCGCTGGAGAAGACAGTAGTGACAATACCAGCCTGGCATCTCTCGGTAAATGAGACCTACCGTCGCGTCTGTGGAGCTCTCTACAAAGCAGCCTGCAGAGCCATCCCACGCGGTTGCTCCCCGGTCTACATCCCCTGTCTCGAGGAGGAGAGCGCTGCCTTACACAAGCAGTAGGAGGCGTCTGGTGACCCAGACGCCGCTGACCCTCTGATCGAATCATTGGACACTGCTCTCCAAGCCAGATGGGAGGAGACGACCGAGAGGATGAGCTTTACCTGCTCCAGATGCAAGTCTTGGAGTCGCGACAACACCTTGGAGCAACGCAGCAGCCACCTGCACCCTGCCGACCTTCAGTGACACCCAGCCAGGTAGCCGGACACCTACTGAGAGTGGCCAGAAACAGGAGAAACAGGTGCGAAGACAAGTGAGGAACGAATGGCGTATATTTCAATATGTACACCAGATCAGAAGCTGCCCACAACCATTTACTGTAACAGAGCTGGAACAGACACTGGGTAGCATCAAGTGTGGAACAGCTGCGGGCTATCTCCAGAATTCCTGAAAAACCTTGGCCCCCGTGCTTGGCTTTGGTGTGTGATATTCGTCACCAGGATCATCAGTGACGGTAGGTTACAGAAGATATGGCGCACCGCAAAAGTCATTGGCCTCCAAAAGCCTGGAAAGGACCCAAGTCCAGCATCAACCTATTAACCCATATCATTACTGTCGGTGTACTATAAGGCCCTGGAGCGCTTTGTCCTACCGCACATGTTACCCGACGTGGAGAGAATTTTGAGCCTTGACCAAGCCGGCTTTCGCCGAGGCCATAGCACATGTGAACAAGTACTCGCACTGACCATATTTGTTGAAAATGGTTCCAAAAAAATTGAAAACAGGCGCTGTTTTCATCAATCTAACCACAGTGTACGATACGGTACAGCACACTGGCCTGCCTGTGAAGGTATCACAGGTCCTGCAACCTTGGGTCACAGGCATCATTTAACTATTCCTCCGCGATAGGCAATTCAGAGTCCATATGGGGGAGAAGACGAGTGCTTGGAGACGACAGCGCAATGGGTTACCCCAGGGTACTGTGCTTTCGCGAACCCTGTTCAATCCTTTCATCAATGTCCTGCCAACAACAGAGTCACAATAGTTCATTTACGCAGACGACATCTGTTGCGTTACCCAAGCCCAGACATTTCACCAGCTTGATGACACCTTAAACCGGGACATGATGAAGTTCGCTGACTGCTGGAAGACTTTTTGCCTCCAGCCAAGCGTCATAAAAACAGTCTCCAGTTTGGTCTATCCTCATCACACCAGTGCAACCCGAGAACTGAATGTTTATCTGAATGGTCAGGAGGTGAAGCATGAAGTAGAACCGGTCTACCTAGGTGTGACCTTCGACTGCACACTGAGTTATCCTTTCCTCCTGAAGAAGACAGCAGCTAAAGTTAAGAAGCGCAACAATCTTCTTTGCAAACTGGCTGGTTCGTCTTTGGGTGCTCGTGCTCCAACCAGCCCCTTGTCGCCGACCCCACAATTTGCCTGCTCGGTTGTGACCTACCCCATCGCCAGTGGTCCCTGTTGAAGAAGTTCCAGACCGGGCCAGGTCTCTGTGCAGCCGACCAGTATCCCTGTGGCTTTGGTAGCAGCCCTTTGTGCAGCTGCGGCGTAACCCAGACGGTGACACACTTGTCAATGGAAGCTACTGACCAGGTCCAGAGGTGGCCCAGAAGAACTGCATCACGCCACTGCAGATACCATCGCTTGGCTAGACGAATATGCACACGCGAAACAAATACCTTTTCCAATTCTAAAACGTCTTTTTTGACATGGGGTGTCCAGAACTGCACACAATATTCAAGGGCTGGGCACACCATGGTTTTATATAGTGTCATGATGATATTTTCAGCCTTCTTATCTATCCCTTTCCTGTCATTCCGAACACTGTTCGCTTTTTTGACTGCAGCTGCACATTGAGCAGATGTTTTCAGAGACCTCTCCACAATGACTCCAAGATCTCTCTCTTGAGTGGTAACAGCTAACGGCGACCCCATCATTTTATATGTATAGTTGGGATGATGTTTTCCACTGTGCATTACTTTGCATTCACCAACTTTGAATTTCATCCGCCATTTTGTTGCCCAGTCGCCCAGTTTTGAGAGATCCCTTTGGAACTGTTCGCAATGAGCTTTGGACTAAATTATCTTGAGTAGTTTTGTATCATCTGAAAACTGTGACACCTCCCTGATTGCCCCTTTTCTAGACCAATTGGGAAGATGTTGAACAGCACTGGTCCTACCCAGATCCTTCTAGACTCCACTATTTCCCTCTCTCCACTGTGAAAACTGACCATTTTTTCCTACTCTTTGTTTCCTATCTTTTAAGCAGTTACTGATCCACGCAAGGACCTTCCCTCTTATCCCTGGAGAGCTGGTCTGCACGGCCCCAGTATCCGCTACCGCTCACAGTAGGGTGCCCCTGGGATCAGAACAGAACATTAGTGTCCCAGGAAGAGACAACAATAGCAAACCAGCTAGAAGGAGATGACTTCCCTAGCTTGGGTTGCATTCGTCTTAATCTAGGCAGGTGCAACTTCTGAAACCCCTGGGGAATCCTTTCCAAAGATGGGACCAGGCTGATGACGTGATCAGTGTAGCCAGCACAGAGAAGAACACCATGAAAAGGAACAACATGAATGCTGCAAACAATTGTACAGTGATGTTCCCTGTGGCTGTGAGAGACAGTGAGTGGGGGCCCGCTTTGTGATGAGCTCAGCATGAAGGGTCGACAGCTTTTGTAAAACCCCAGCCAGAATAATTTTAGTAACAGCAGCACTGACCAACAGGGGGTGCTCTTCACCTTCACAGTGCTGGAGCTCAGAGTCTCTACTCGGGCAGTGTAAAGCAAGTCAGGCTACACACTGCTGGGCTAGAGAGATCTCTGGGCTTTGGGGCTTTCTATTCCCCAACAGCACTCACATGACTGAGCTGTACAAGGGACCCTAGAGACCACTGTTTGGATTCCAACTTCCCAGCCACTCCCTCTCTGCTCCCTGGTCTCTGGGGCAGGGGTTCTCCGACTGCCAGTCTTGCTTGGAGTGGTGCGAGGGTCACGACAAGATCACCAAAACCCAGGGGCTGCTACAACCCAGAGGGGGCAAGCGTTGCCTTCGGCCTGCCCACACTGACCTGCTGCAGGGAAGTACCACTCAAAGGGGAGCAGTCAGGAGCCAGTTGCCTTGATCCTCATGGTCCCCATTGCTCAGCTGGTTCCTCGCTGTCTTTCAGTGGGGCTCCCGTGCAGGAGTGTGACGTGCAGAAGGGTCTCGGCCCCACCCTTCCCAGCAGAGCCTCACCTAGCAGCATGCTCCAATAGCACCCCAGAGCCCCACAGCAGCACCCATCCTGGTCAGTCCCAACCCCAATCAAGAACAACTCCAGAGCCCAGCAGCAGCCACACACTCCTCAAGCCATCGGTCTGCAGCAGCCGCATCTCCCAGGAACACCCAACCAGACAGCAGCCATCCCATCGGACACACAGCTCCAAACCAGCCAGGGTTTCTTGAGGCCACAAAACCCATGGCAAAGGGACGCTGCAAGAGCAGTCACGCACCACTCCCTAGCAGCTCAGGTACATCATTTCAGGTATCCGGAGCAGCCAGTGAAGAAGTCAATAACCACAGGGCTGGCGATACCCCAGCCAGGAGCTCCAACCCTGTACCAGAATCAGCTGCTAGTCCCGGCTGGGCTGGAGGCAGGAGAGGAAGGGACTTCCTCTTCCCCTGCAAGGAGTATGAGGCTCTGTCAGACTCACCCCAAAAAACCTTCCCCAGCTGCAGCAAGCTCAGCATCCTCCCCGCTTCCTGCCCCCATCGCTCCTCAGCTGCATGGGGAGGGGACACTGTACGGGGAGCTGCTCCCCCATCCCTGCAACTCCCATGCATCTGGACCTCCCATATCAGATACCCCCACCAAGCCTCACCCCGTGCACCTAAAACTCACCTAGCACTCCATACCCAAACCCCACCCCACTGAACCTCAACTCCTGCATCTGGAGCCCCCTGCACCCAGACTCCCTGCCTCCAGACCTCCACCCCTGCACCCACACCACCCCCACTGACCTCCCTGCACTCAAACCCTGACCCTTATGAGCTCCACCCCCCTGCATCACCCTGAGCCACCACATCCAGACCCCCATGCCACTGACCCCCAACTAACTGCACCCAGACTCCCCTGCTGAGACCCCCAGGCCCAGACCCCTCCATTGATCCCCAACCACCTTCACCTGGAAGCCCCTGCACAGTCCCATTGTCCCCGCACTTGGACCCGGCCCCTCCCCGAGCCCCTGTGCATCCACATCCTGCCACAGTCTGCCTGCACCCAGATTGTCCCACACAGAATCCTCTCACCCGACACCTGGATCCCCCCACACTGAGCCCCTTCATACTTGGATCCTGCCTGGTTGAGCCTGCCTCCCCCACACCGGGTCCACCTTGCACAGAGGGGAAGAGTCTCTCATGGTGTTTCTGGGACAGCAGCTGTTCGAACTCACGAGACAGCATGCCGACAAACTCACTCTCCCCCAACACACACTGCCTCTGTCTCTCTCCCTCTCCCGCTCACACACACAGACACACGCGTCCTGTCACACATTCCCCCCGACCCCCACACCTGCACAGGAGAAGAGACTGACGAATAGAAGAAACCTGGCCGTGCCCCCCCCTACTCATTATATACAAGGACAGTGAGAGACCCTCTGGACCAATTGTGTCTGTTGGGGCCCTGGCTGATGCCATCTCAGCACAGCTCTGCTGGGGAGCTGGCCACACAAGGAGTCCTGGGCCGGGCTGGGCAAGGGCTGAGTCTCTCCTCCCCTGACACAGGCTCTGCCGCTGTGCAGACAGGGCTCCGTGCTCCTCTGAGTGGAGAGGCCCATTCTGCTCCCAGAGGAGTGTTGGAAAGTCCCCCCAGCAGACAGCTCTCCTGTGGGCTCCTGCCCCGGCCAAGCAGGCATTGCTACTGCGAACCCCAGGGGTCCTGAGGAAAGGGAGAGGGGACACACCCCTGCCTCTCACGAGGGTGGCCAGGTTGCTCAGCAGCCCATCAGTTGCTCTACTTCTCAATCAAATCCTCAGGGGACTGGGGTGAATGCCCAGGGCATCGAAAGGCAGAGACGCTCTTCTAGGATATTGTGATTACACCTGAACTCTGTGGAGATTTACGGTTCCTCGGCACTCTCAGTGTAGGGGATCTAAGGTGGTGATGGTCAATTTCCACTCTGTCCGGTAGGGTAAAGCGCCATGCAGGAGCCCGGGGTGGTTCTGCCTCCCTGCCCCTTCCCCTGGGGACGGGTCTGTCTGTGTCTCACAGAGTTAAATTCATGTAGCCGCACCCCAGTGGCTGCCCAGCTCTAGAATGTCTTAATCTTCCTCCAGCTGCCTGAATAATTGGCTGATCTCTGCCCAACGTGACGAAGCTGAGGGCCTGATCACCTGGTTAGTGTGGAGAAGGACACCCTGAAAGGAAGAGGCTGAATGCTGGAAGGGACTTGCTAGCGATGTTCCCTAAAGGCCTGGAAAGTCAGGGACGTGATCATGGCAAGTGCGACGCTGGCCACTAGGGGACAATAGTAATCTGTGGGAGCCGACCCCACTGCAGGGAGTGGCTCTGAGTGCTGGTGTGCACCGGCCCTAGATGTTGGGGAAGGTGCGTGTCCAACACGCTCAGAGGCAGGGGCTGTCAGCGCACCCAGCACTAGACCCCTCCGCCTCGAGCCCACGAACACTCACCATCTGCTGAATAACAAAGGACGCAGTGCGAGGGCTGCCAGAAATAAAAGGGGCATCGCACTTGGCACGACGGCTTAAAGGGAGAAAGAAAAGATGAACCAGCAGCTCCTCACTCGTTCCCGTGGCGCGGCCGGGCCAGACCTGAGCAGGGCTGTGACCCGCTCACTAGGGGCCAGGTTGCAGTTCCCAGAGTGAGGAGCCAAGTCCAGCCACCCCCGTGGAATGGGGAGTTTGTGCGTCACATTGGGACTGTCCTGGGAACCATGGATTGATGTAAAGTCTGAAAATATCAACTGCCCTCATCCAGCCTCCATTCCGAAACTAGCCCAAATCCAGTCTCCATCCAACAGCACCCTCCCACATCCAGCATCCACTCCATAACCAGCCCCCACACCAGTCCCCATCCAACAGCACCCACACCATCCAGCACTCCAGAAATGATCACCCCAAAACTGGCCAGCATTTCTTCCTGCAATGACTGAAAATGGTGGCATGACTCTGAAAACTATTGTGGCCTGGGAGCATGAGAAGAAACCACAGTTTAATTTGAGGTCTCAGGCAGATCAAATTGGAGACTTCTAGGGAGAGGGGTCTGCACTTGACGTTCCAAGTACACCAGACCCATTGGAAGCTGCTCACCTCTGGGATGAGCTAAACTTTCTTCTTGCTGATGAAAGGCAAAGGAGTCCTTTCCCCAACAGGTGTCTGAGGGGATTTATGCAGAGAGGCTCTCCCCTGGGTCCCTTCGCTCTTGGGGAGTGAAAGGCAGCAGAAACCAGCGAGCAGGGAGCTGATTTGCATGAAGGGGCCGTTCTCCAGCACTGGGGTTTAAGAGAAAATTGGAGGGTCCCAGACACAGACCCATTTGCCTCAGGAAGCCAAGCTTGTCTGGATTCCCCACCATGGCCTGGGCCCCTCTGCTCCTCACGCTGCTCACTTACTGCTCAGGTATTAGAAGCGGAAGAGTTTTTTTCCATCTCTTTAGTCAGGGGATTTTCTCTTCCTCGGGTTCCTGCACGGCCTGTGGTGGGTTAGCTCTTGAAATATTGATTGTATCCCCATGTTTTCTCCTCCTGTCTCAGGTTCTCTCCCCCAGTACGTGCTGACTCAGCCGCCTTCGGTCTCTGTGTCTCTAGGGCAAAACGCTCAACTGACCTGTTCGGGAAGCAACATTGGTAGCAAGAATGTGCAGTGGTACCAACAGAAACCTGGCAGCGCCCCCCTACTCGTTATATACTATAGTATCAACAGACGCTCCGGAATCCCCAATCTATTCTCTGGCGCCAGCTCCGGTAACACGGCCACGTTAACCATCATTGGAGTCCAGGCGCAGGACGAGGCTGATTATTACTGTCAGGTGTGGGACAGCGGCCCTGCTCACAGTGACCCAGCCAGATGGGGAAGTGAGACACAAACCTCTCGTCAGCAAAGGGCAACGTGTGATAGCATTCGTCCTGTGACAGCGTGAGGGGCCATTTCAGAGGCAGGGAAGCAGGTATCCTATTTAATCTGCCCAGAAAAACTTCCAGGCAGAGCCTGGGACCACACTGCATCTCCCTCATAACCCTTGTGAACAATCTCACCCAATGCACAGAGCTCTAAAGGACACTTCAGAGAGCGAGGGGATCTCTGCCCCATTCCTGTCAAAGGGACAAACTTGACTCACACCCAGTGCCTGGCTCCGTGTCAGTCTCTCATCTCACCTCTCCTATGATACCCCTGGGCATGAGGACGCCCCTCACCTGGCAACAGTCCAGGGCTGGACACTGTTATCCAAACTTCTCCTGCCAAAGTCAGACTCGTTCTCTTCTCCTCACAGCTTCGTCTAGACGTCCACACACACACACAGGGCCCTGCAGTGGGAATAGGGGATGGACCCTGGCACTGGAGAAGATCACTTGAGTGTCAGGCTCCTGGAGCCAGCAGCGAGAGCTCACTTTTCCCTGCTCTCCATCCCCACGGGCCTTGGGGGCATCTGTGTCCTGCACCCTATGTCCCAGCCTCCGGATATCCTACACAACAGCCCACCCGCGAGCCAGGCCGAGGCCTGTGACAAGCCCCCGCGTGGCACCAGCAGGAAGGAGAAGAGCCTCAGTCTCTGACTAACGGGAATGTCAAAGGGCTGATTTCTGAGGGGAAGCACACAGGAGCAGGAGGGCTCTGACCGCACAGAGCTGCGCCAAATTCTCAGAGCCATGAGCGAGGGCGAAGGTTCGTTAGCGCAGCCCTGACACCGGGGTGAGGGAGGCAGTGTGAATGCACCGGGCTGGGTTCCCTGATCCCGGCTTAAAACAAGAAGCCCCAGAATGCACGTCTGCTACTTCCGCAACGATCACTGTCCACTCAGTGCAGGAGCCGGGACCAGAACTGCAGAGTTCCCGGCTCCAAGGCCTGTCCCCTGAGCGCTGCCTCTCACCCCTCCTGCTGGGGCAGGCTCAGTGCTGCTGCTGGTGGCTACCTGCCCCTCCCTGCTCCCTGCTGGGGCCATTCTGGGAGGGAGATCGAACGTGGTTAACAACAACTTCACAATCGCTTCTGCAAACCTCTTTATTCAGCCCCAGACTGAAGGGGGCTGCTTTCCTGCGTGACATACACCCCACCGCAACCAAGGACACCCCACAGACCTTCCCCGCCTGCCCAGCAATGCAGATAGCACAGAGCTGAGCCATAGGATCAGCAGAGATTGAAACCGTGTGAAATGACCCCTTGCGACAGGTGGGAGTGACTGAATAGTTCGCCTCAAGCCACAGACCAGCGTTCGGCAGAGCCAAGGAGCATTTGCGGTGGTGTCCGTGCAGGTTCATGTGAAGCATCAGGAGTCCTATACAGCTACGGCCGCTCCTGTGTATCCGTTTCAGTGGAGGAGGCCTGTGGGCTGTTCTGAAGCGACATCGGCCCATTGTGACTTCCCTGCCCGGTCTGGGACAGCTCAGCTCCTGCCACCACCAAGCTGTGCTGTGGGCAAAACCCTGTCTGCAGGGCGCTGACCCGCTCCAGGGGAATGACTGAAACAGGGCCTGAGATGGCTAAAGACCCTCACCACAGCATGCCCCCCCGCTTCACACACGGCACTTTCCCTGTGATCTTGAGGACCGACGAGGCAGGATCAGATGAGCACAAAGGTGGAGCTTGTGTGCGCCTCCCCCAGGAGGATCAATATAAGGGGCAGATACCGTCAGGCCGTCTCAGCGCATTTGACTCTTTTTCTCCCCGGGGCCTGAAATCTCCTCACCATGCTCTGGGCTCCCCTCCTCCTCCTGCTGGGGACGGGGTGCACAGGTGAGAACAGGGGAGCGGGGTCAAGACACACTGAAGTTGCTGCTGGAGTCAATGCACAAACTGCATCACTCCCGGCCGGGGACGGGCCCCGGGGGGGTTCACCGGATTCTCCATTGTTTCCCCAGCGTCCAGCTCGCACTCTGTGGTGACTCAGCTGCCCTCAGGGGCCTGCGCAGGCTACTAGGTTTGGTCTCTGCCTGTCGCATGACACACAAATACATGTCCTTCACCCTGCCTCTCCGCTCCTCAGCCCCTGTGACGGGGTGAGAGCCGGCTTGAGGCACAGGCACGGTCTATATGGCCAGGCCGAGGGTCCTGGCTCTTGTGGCGAGATCAGAATCTCGGCCTTCATGACGAGAAATTATAGCCTGTCCTCATGGGTTGTTTGGAAAGGCTTGAAGCACAACTGCAGTGTCCCTGACACCTGCCTGAGTCTGCAGAGAGCCTGAAACAACAGCTCCAGAGCTGTGAGCCACCCACTCATCCTGACCCGGAGAACCTGCTGCTTGTTGTAGGTTCTCACCACCAGAGCACTCTGTGTATTGGGGCCCTGGCTGATGCCATCTCAGCCGGGGTCTGCTGGCCACACGCAGAGTCCTGTGCTGGGGTGGGTCAGGGTTGAGTCTTCCCTCCCCTGACACAGGCTCCACCGCTGTGCAGACAGGGCTCCGTGCGCCCGTGAGTTTAGAGGCCCATTCTGCTCCCAGAGGAGTGTTGGAAAGTCCCCCAGCAGACAGCTCTCCTGTGGGCTCCTGCCCCGGCCAAGCAGGCATTGCCACTGAGAACCCCAGGGGTCCTGAGGAAAGGGAGAGGGGACACACCCCTGCCTCTCACGAGGGTGGGCAGGTTCCTCAGCAGCCCATCAGTTGCTCTACTTCTCAATCAACTCCTCAGGGCAGTGGGGTGAACACGGCAGCGATGCCGTTACCAGCTCCCCTGAGGGTTTTCACCATGGACCTGCCATACTGGAGCTGTGCAGAGCAGGGATCGAGTGCTCCATGGGGGATCTCACCCCCACAAGAGGGTTTGTTGGGAATCCCCGCTGGGTGCAGCATGGGGCCCCAACACCCATCCCCATCCAACAGCACCCACCCCATCCAGCACCCACTCCATCACCTGCCCCAGCCTCAGCCCGCATCCCACAGCCCCAAAAACCCTGAAAAGGAACAGCGTGAACGCTGGAAACAACCATACACCGCTGTTTCCTGCAGCTGTGAGACAGACAGGAGGGGGCAGCGTTCCCATGAGCTCAGCGTGCCGGGCCTGAGCTCTTGTGAAACACTGTAAGGACTGATTGTAGTAATAGCGACACTGATCACCCAGGGGAGCTCGTCCTCTATCCAGTGCTGGAGCTGGGCGTCTGGGTGAGTGCAGCTGTGTCCAGGTGCCAGGCTACAAACTGTGGGGACAGAGACATCTCTGGGCTTGGGGCTTTTCATACCCCAACAACTTTCCCCTTTCCAATGTGACCCTGGAGGACACTGTGCTTTAGATTCTCACTCCCCAGGCACTGCCTCCCCTTTCTGCTCCCCGCGCCCTGGAGCAGGGGCACTCAGACTGGCCGTCTCCTTTGGAATGGCTGGAGGGTCACGACAAGATCACCAAAACCCAGGGGCTGCTCTGACCCGGGAGGGGGAAGCGAAGGGGAGAGAAGCAGAAGTTCTCTCCCTCTCCTGCTGCCACATTCCCGTCCCGCTGACCACACCAGGTCCTTCGGCAGGGAAAGCCACAAAAATCCATCAGGAGCCAGCTGCCTTGCTCACCAGGGGCCCCATTGCTCACAGTATCCTCAGCTGGTTCCTCACCATCTTTCAGTGAGTTTCCCATGGGCAGTGTGCAGCGCAGAAGGGTTTCAGCCCCTCCCCTACCCCTTTCCAGCAGGACATCCCTCAGCAGCATCTTCCAGGAGCACCATAACCACCCAGCCGCACGTCCACCACCCAGCAGCCGCCACATTGTCCGCTCCCAAACCCCCGCCAACACCCGCCCCAGGCAGCAGCTGCGAATCCCAGAAGCCATCAGTCCACACCCGCCAAACCTCTCAGAGACACCTGCACAACCTGCACCACCAGCAAGTCCCAGCACCCGTCCCACCAAGGACACACAGCCCCAAACCAGACAGGGTTCTTGACGCAGCAGAAGATTGTGGGTTAGGGTCATGACAAGAAACCCAGCTAGCTTTGCAGTGCCAAGCAGACAATGTTGGAGACTCCTCACTCCAGGGGAGTGCTCTGAACGGTAATGGTCTGAGTAGACACAGCACTTCGGGAGCTCCTCACCCTCAAGATGAGTTTCATTTTCACTTGCAAATGGGAAACAAAACAATTCTTGGGTCTGTCCGTAGCTGTCTCTGAGGGGAGGGAGATGCCAGCAGCAGCCAGTGAGCAGGGGGCAGATTTGCATGAAGGGGCCGTTCTCCAGCTCTGGGGGTTTAAGAGAGAATTGGAGGGTTCCAGTCACAGACCCGTTTACCTCAGGAAGCCGAGCTCGTCTGGATCCACCATGGCCTGGGCCCCTCTGCTCCTCTCACTGCTCACCTACTGCTCAGGTGCAGCGACAGTGTGTGTGCGGGTGGGTGGGGGGAGGGGGCGGGAAGCTTTTCTCAGTCTTTCAATCAAAGGGGACTCTGATTTTAGATCCATTTCCCCCATTGCTTCCCCGGGCTGCTGGCCCAGAGCTTTAATCATCATGATTTTATCCCCGTGTTTTCTCCTCCTCTTGCAGGTTCGCTCGCCCAGTACGTGCTGACCCAGCCGCCTGCAGTGTCTGTGTCTCCAGGGCAAAATGCTCAACTCCCCTGCACAGGAGAAAAGTTTGACAAATACTATGTGCACTGGTACCAGCAGAAACCTGGCCGTGCCCCCGTACTCGTCATATACAAGGACAGTGAGAGACCCTCCGGAATCCCCGATCGATTCTCCGGGGCCAGCTCCGGTAACACGGCCACGTTAACCATCACTGGAGTCCAGGCGCAGGACGAGGCTGATTATTACTGTCAGGTGTGGGACAAGGACAGTAGCACTGCTCACAGTGACACGGCCAGATGGGGAAGTGAGACACAAACTGCCCGTTGACACAGGGGATCATTTATTCTCTTTCTTTCTGGGACAGCGTGAGGGGCCATTTCTGAGCTGGCAATGGAGGCGTCTTATTTCATCTGCCCACGAACCCTTCTCGGCAGCCTGGGCTCACACTTTGTCTCCTTAGTAACCTCTGGGGTGGGAAAGGGCTGAGTCTTCCCTCCCCTGGCGCAGGCTCCAGGCTCTGCACTCCAGTGAGTTGACAGGCCCATTCGGAGACAGCTCTCGTGTGGGCTCCTGCCCCGGCCAAACAGTCGTTGCTGGTGAGAACCCGAGGGGGTCCTGAGGAAAGGGCGAGGTGCCACACCGCTCCCTCTCAGGAGGTGGCCAGGTTACTCAGTAGTCCACCAGCTGCTCTTCTTCTGAATCCAATCCTCAGGGGAGTGGGGTAAACCCGGCAGTGACACCATTACCAAGTGTCCAGAGGGTTGTCAGTGGGCACCTGCCGGACGGGAGTTGTGCAGAGCAGGGATCGAGTGCTTCAGGGGGGATCTCAGCCCCGAAAGAGGGTTTGCTGAGAGTCCCCACTGGGTTCAACCCAGGGCATCGAAAGGCAAAGTGAGTTTTACGTAACTAGATATTCTCCAAACGTTTCAGACAAATAACTTATTCAGCAAAAGGTGCAGTTTCGGTCCAGCCGAAAGGACGCACAAATTGGACCCGGCTCGTTTTGGCCAGACACAAACTAGCCAGAGGGGAGCTGGTGCTGCTCTTACTGTTCCTGACACCCCCACCCATTCTTCATTTACCCAGTGGGGAGGGCGCTTACCTAGACCATGGGCAGCCCACGTTCAACTCCCCGCTCTGGAACCATTCCAAACCGGACTTTTACAATACTCCAAAACACATAAAACGTTTCAGATTCGATCTCAGCTGAACTGAAGACACGTCCAGTAACGCCGGCTATTTAACCATCTCCGGGGCCCTGGCAGAGGACGTGGCTGATAATTACGGTGCTGTGGTGCACAGCAGTGCCTGCTCCAGTGACTGGGTCAGATGGGGAAGTGAGACAAACTCCTCCCTCCCCTTCCCCTATCCAGGTTCTGTGGTGGGGGGAACAAAAACACACCAACTGCCGTGTTTGGTTTCTGCCTGTAACGCATCACACAACAGTTGTTCTTCTCAGCGAAGCTCATTTCCCCACTCTTAGCAGTTGCCCAGCACTTCCCTAGTCTTCCCTGTTCTCTCCTCAGACTCTCTCTGCTGGGGTCCGGGTGGACACCTCTAAGAACATAAGAACAGCCACCCTGGGTCAGACCAATGGTCCATCTATTCCAGTAGCCTGGTTTCCCACAGTGGCCAGTGCCAGAAGCTTCAGACGGAATGAACAGAACAAAGTAATTACTGAGTGATCCGTCCCCTCTCGTCCAGTGCTAGCAGCTGGCAATCTAGCCATTGATGGACCTATCCTCCACGAACTTACCGAGTTCTTTTTCCACTCCTAGTTATTCTGTGGCCTTCACAACATCCCCTGGCAACGAATCCCACAGGTTGACTGTGCGTTGTGTGAAGAAGTACTCGCTTAGGTTTCTTTTAAACCTGCTGCCTATTAATTTCATTGGGTGATCCCTGGTTCTATTGCTATGGGACAGGTTAATAACACGTCCTTATTGACTCCGCACCAGTCATGATTTTATGGACCTCTATAATCTCTCCCATATGTTCTCCAAGATGAACCTTCCCAGTCTTTTTAATCTCTCCTCAGATGGAAGCTGATCCATACCTCGAACCACATTTTTGTGGTTCCTCTTTCTACCTGATCCATATTGGGATACAGCTCCCAGGTGTCAAGACTTCCAAACAGAAGTGGTGGAACTTCTGAAAGGCCGACCGGGAAATAGACCAGGAAGCGCTGGAGAAGACAGTAGTGACAATATCAGACTGGCATCTCTCGGTAAATGAGACCTACCGTCGCTTCTGTGGAGCTCTCTACAAAGCAGCCTGCAGAGCCATCCCACGCGGTTGCTCCCCGGTCTACATCCCCTGTCTCGAGGAGGAGAGTGCTGCCTTGCACAAGCAGTAGGAGGCGTCTGGTGAACCAGACGCCGCTGACCCTCTGATCGAATCATTGGACACTGCTCACCGAGCCAGATGGGAGGAGACAACCCAGAGGATGAGCTTTACCTGCTCCAGATGCAAGTCTTGGAGTCGCGACAACACCTTGGAGCAACGCAGCAGCCACCTGCACCCTGCCGACCTTCAGTGACACCCAGCCAGGTAGCCGGACACCTACTGAGAGTGGCCAGAGCACCTTTGGAGAAACAGGTGCGAAGACAAGTGAGGAACGAATGGCGTATATTTCAATATGTACACCAGATCAGAAGCTGCCCACAACCATTTACTGTAACAGAGCTGGAACAGACACTGGGTAGCATCAAGTGTGGAACAGCTGCGGGCTATCTCCAGAATTCCTGAAAAACCTTGGCCCCCGTGCTTGGCTTTGGTGTGTGACATTCGTCACCAGGATCATCAGTGACGGTAGGTTACAGAAGATATGGTGCACCGCAAAAGTCATTGGCCTCCAAAAGCCTGGAAAGGACCCGAGTCCAGCATCAAGCTATTATCCCATATCATTACTGTCGGTGTACTTCAAGGAACTGGAGCGCTTTGTCCTACCGCACTTGTTATCCGACGTGGAGAGAATTTTGAGCCTTGACCAAGCCGGCTTTCGCCGAGGCCATAGCACATGTGAACAAGTACTACCACTAACCATATTTATTGAAAATGGTTCCAGAAAAACTTGAAAACAGGCGCTGTTGTCATCAATCTAACCACAGTGTACGATACGGTACAGCACACTGGCCTGCCCGTGAAGGTATCACAGGTCCTGCGACCTTGGGTCACAGGCGTCATTTAACTATTCCTCCCCGATAGGCAATTCAGAGTCCATATGGGGGAGAAGACGAGTGCTTGGAGACGACAGCGCAATGGGTTACCCCAGGGTACTGTGCTTTCGCGAACCCTGTTCAATCCTTACATCAATGTCCTGCCAACAACAGAGTCACAAAAGTTCTTTTACGCAGACGACATCTGTTGCGGTACCCCAGCCCAGACATTTCACCAGCTTGATGACACCTTAAACCGGGACATGATGAAGTTCGCTGACTGCTGGAAGACTTTTTGCCTCCAGCCAAGCGTCATAAAAACAGTCTCCAGTTTGGTCTATCCTCATCACACCAGTGCAACCCGAGAACTGAATGTTTATCTGAATGGTCAGGAGGTGAAGCATGAAGTAGAACCGGTCTATCTAGGTGTGACCTTCGACCACACACTTAGTTATCATTTCCTCCTGAAGAAGACAGCAGCTAAAGTTAAGATGCGCAACAATCTTCTTTGCAAACTGGCTGGTTCCTCACTGGATGCTCGTGCTCCAACCAGCCGCTCGTCGCCGACCCCACAATTTGTCTGCTCGGTTGTGACCTACCCCATCGCCAATGGTCCCTGTTGAACAGGTTCCAGACCGGGCAAGGTCTCTGTGCAGCCGACCAGTATTGCTGGGGCGTTGGTGGCAACGCTTTGTGCAGCTGCGGCGTAACCCAGACGGTGACACACTTGTCAATGAAAGCTGATGACCAGGTCCAGCGGTGGCCCAGAAGAACTGCATCATGCCACTGCAGATTCCATCGCTTGGCTAGACGACTATGCACACGCGAAACAAATACCTTTTCCAATTCTAAAATGTCTTTTTTGACATGGGGTGTCCAGAACTGCACACATTATTCAAGGTCTGGGCACACCATGGTTTTATATAGTGTCATGATGATATTTTCAGCCTTCTTATCTATCCCTTTCCTGTCATTCCGAACACTGTTCGCTTTTTTGACTGCAGCTGCACATTGAGCAGATGTTTTCAGAGACCTCTCCACAATGACTCCAAAATCTCTCTCTTGGGTGGTAACAGCTAACGGCAACCCCAGAATTTTATATGTATAGTTGGGATGATGTTTTCCAATGTGCATTACTTTGCATTCATCAACATTGAATTTCATCTGCCATTTTGTTGCCCAGTAGTCCAGTTTTGAGAGATCCCTTTCTAACTGTTCGCAATGAGCTTTGGACTAAATTATCTTTAGTAGTTTTGTATCATCTGCAAACTGTGACACATCGCTGATCGCACCTTTTCCAGACCAATTAGGAAGATGTTGAACAGCACTGGTCCTACCCAGATCCTTCTGGACTCCACTATTTCCCTATCTCCACTCTGAAAACTGACCATCTTTTCCTACTCTTTGTTTCCTATCTTTTAAGCAGTTACTGATTCACGCAAGGACGTTCCCTCTTATTCCTGGAGAGCTGGCATGCACGGCCCCAGTATCCACTACCGCTCACAGTAGGGTGCCCCTGGGGTCAGAACAGAACATTAGTGTCCCAGGAAGAGACAACAATAGCAAACCAGCTAGGAGGAGATGACTTCCCCAGCTTGGGTCGCATTCGTCTTAATCTAGGCAGGTGCAACTTCTGAAACCCCTGGGGAATCCCTTCCAAAGATGGGACCAGGCTGATGACGTGATCAGTGTAGCCAGCACAGAGAAGAACACCCTGAAAAGGAACAACATGAATGCTGCAAACAATTGTACAGTGATGTTTCCTGTGGCTGTGAGAGACAGTGAGTGGGGGCCCGCTTTGTGATGAGCTCAGCATGAAGGGTCGACAGCTTTTCTAAAACACCGGCCAGAATAATTTTAGTAACAGCAGCACTGACCAACAGGGGGTGCTCTTCACCTTCACAGTGCTGGAGCTCAGAGTCTGTACTTGGGCAGCGTAAAGCAAGTCAGGCTACATACTCCTAGGCTAGAGAGATCTCTGGGCTTTGGGGCTTTTTATTCCCCAACAGCGCTCACATGACTGAGCTGGACAAGGGACCCTGGAGACCACTGTTTGGATTCCAACCTCCCAGCCACTCCCTCTCTGCTCCCTGGTCTCTAGGGCAGGGGTTCTCCAACTGCCAGTCTTGCTTGGAGTGCTGCGAGGGTCATGACAAGATCACCAAAATCCAGTGGCTGCTATAACCCAGAGGGGGCAAACGTTGCCTTCGGCCTGCCCACACTGTCCTGCTGCTGGGAAGTACCACTCAAAGGGGAGCACTCAGGAGCCAGTTGCCTTGATCCTCATGGTCCCCATTGCTCAGCTTGTTCCTTGCTGTCTTTCAGTGGGGCTCCCCTCCAGGAGTGTGCCGTGCAGAAGGGTCTCGGCCCCACCCTTCCCAGCAGAGCCTCACCTAGCAGCATGCTCCAATAGCACCCCAGAGCCCCACAGCAGCACCCATCCTGGTCAGTCCCAATCCCAATCAAGCACAACTCCAGAGCCCAGCAGCAGCCACACACTCCTCAAGCCATCGGTCTGCAGCAGCCACATCTCCCAGGGACACCCAACCAGCCAGCAGCCATCCCATCGGACACACAGCTCCAAACCAGCCAGGGTTTCTTGCGGCCACAAAACCCATGGCAAAGGGACGCTGCAAGAGCAGTCACACACCACTCCCTAGCAGCTCAGTACATCATTTCAGGTATCCGGAGCAGCCAGTGAAGAAGTCAATAACCACAGGGTTGGCGATACCCCAGCCAGGAGCTCCAACCCTGAACCAGAATCAGCTGCTAGTCCCGGTTGGGCTGGAGGCAGGAGAGGAAGGGACTTCCTCTTCCCCTGCAAGGAGTATGAGGCTCTGTCAGACTCACCCCAAAAAACCTTCCCCAGCTGCAGCAAGCTCAGCATCCTCCCCGCTTCCTGCCCCCATCGCTCCTCAGCTGCAGGGGGATGTGACACTGTACAGGGAGCTGCTCCCCCATTTCCCCAACGCCCATGCATCTGGACCTCCCATATCCAGACACCCCCACCAAGCCTCACCCCGTGCACCTAAAACTCACCTAGCACTCCATACCCAAACCCCACCCCACTGAACCTCAACTCCTGCATCTGGAGACCCCCTGCACCGAGACCCCCTGCCTCCAGACCTCCACCCCTGCACCCACACCACCCCCACTGACCTCCCTGTACTCAAACCCTGACCCTTATGAGCCCCATCCCCCTGCATCACCCTGAGCCCCCACATCCAGACCCCCATGCCACTGACCCCCCAACTAACTGCACCCAGACTCACCCGCTGAAACCCCCATGCCCAGACCCCTCCATTGATCCCCAACCACCTTCACCTAGAATCCCCTGCAGAGTCCCATTGTCCCTGCACTTGGACCCCGCCCCTCCCCGAACCCCTGTGCATCCAGATCCTGCCACAGTCTGCCTGCACCCAGATTGTCCCACACAGGTGGGACACCCAGATCCCCCCACACTGAGCCTCTTCAGACTTGGATGCTGCCTGCCCCACACCGGGTCCACCTGGCACAGAGGGGAAGAGTCTCTCATGGTGTTTCTGGGACAGCAGCTGTTCGAACTTACGAGACAGCATGCCGTCACACTCACTCTCCCCCAACACACACTGCCTCTGTCTCTCTCCCTCTCCCACTCACACACACAGACACACGCGTCCTGTCACACACTCCGCCCGACCCCCACACCTGCACAGGAGAAGAGACTGATGAATAGTTTGTGCAGTAGGACCAGAAGAAACCTGGCCGTGCCATTCCCCCCCCTACTCGTTATATACAAGGACAGTGAGAGACCCTCTGGACCAATTGTGTCTGTTGGGGCCCTGGCTGATGCCATCTCAGCACAGCTCTGCTGGGGAGCTGGCCACACAAGGAGTCCTGGGCCGGGCTGGGCAAGGGCTGAGTCTCTCCTCCCCTGACACAGGCTCTGCCGCTGTGCAGACAGGGCTCCGTGCTCCTCTGAGTGGAGAGGCCCATTCTGCTCCCAGAGGAGTGTTGGAAAGTCCCCCAGCAGACAGCTCTCCTGTGGGCTCCTGCCCCGGCCAAGCAGGCATTGCTACTGAGAACCCCAGGGGTCCTGAGGAAAGGGAGAGGGGACACACCCCTGCCTCTCACGAGGGTGGCCAGGTTCCTCAACAGCCCATCAGTTGCTCTACTTCTCAATCAAATCCTCAGGGGAGTGGGATGAATGCCCAGGGCATCGAAAGGCAGAGACGCTCTTCCAGGATATTGTGATTACACCTGAACTCTGTGGAGATTTACGGTTCCTCGGCACTCTCAGTGTAGGGGATCTAAGTGTAACCCTTCTGCCCATCTGAGTTGGCAGCAACAAGGGCCGGGTTCAATATCTAGGGGTTCCATTCCAATAACACAATGCAAACCGGCTCGAGCCCCCACCCAGTGACCTGGGACAAATATATATACCACCCCCGCTGGGCACCTCCAAGAGGCAATACTTCCCCTCTCGCAAGCACATAGTCTGAGTGTAGCAAAAGCCTTTTAATAACAGAGAGAAACAATGTGGCATTATGTTGGGGAAACACCACCAACAGGATTCATAACACAACCCATGAGCAAAAAAAACCCACCCCAGGCAAATTGGGGCATGCCCTTTTCCCTTTGGTTCTTGAGTCCAGCAACCCCAAATCACCCAAAGTCCCAAAAGTCCAATGCCCCAAAAGTCTCTGTCCCTGGTCAGGGCAGCCCCAGAGTTCAAAAGTTTATCTGCAGAGCTTTACCTCCCAACCTGGGTGGAAATGGGACGGGGGGTAAGAGGCACCTTACGTGATCTGAAGCTGACCGCCCCATAGCTCCATAGCGGCGCTCCGCTCCGCCAGCCGCCCCACGAACTCCTTCGCTCTGCTCCGCTCCGCCAGCCGCCCCACGAACTCCTTCGCTCAGCTCCATGGCCCACAAGCAGCTCCTGCCATCCACACGCTGCTCCACGTTGAACTGCTTCACCAGCCGTCCCGCAAACTGTTCCACAATATATCTTCAGGCTCCCCCACTACTTAACACAACACTCAGTGATTTCAGCTCTTAGGTGAATTCAGCTTATAGTAGGGGAGCCCCAGTGCTGGTGCACTGTCAGCCCAAAGTGAGCTCAGCAGCCTATAACTAGACTTCTAATGAAATCAAAATTAGCTCTGATATTCCACAGGGGAGAGAGGAGGAAGTGCAATTAGCACGTAAGGCCCTCATCAAGGGGCCCATGCCACCAAGTATTAATACTTGTCCCCAGCCTCTCTCTATTCACACAGTTTTGGAACCCATGACCCTTGCCTAGCGAGTGCTACTTAGTTGATGGTGAATCCCTCCATCATAACAAAAGGCCACGTACAGTTCCAAGCACAGTTCCCATAATCAGGGTAATAACAATTTATTCTTCCTGCCCCAATAACAGAGACACTGGGGATCCCACAGCAGCCAAAGTGACCATTTGGGCAGCTATGGTCTCATTCTAGGCGTGGTGGGTGTGCCTATGCAAATGAGATCGGCCCCTGAAGTTCTTTTCCACAACTTGCCACACCTCACCACCAGATGTCAGGGTGGAGCTCATCCTGACACTGCTTACATCAGGTTCAAATGGACAATTTCTACTTTGTCTGGCAATGTTCAAAAGCGCAGGGTAAAGCGCCATGCAAGAGCCCGGGGTGGATCTCCCTCCCTGCCCCTTCCCCTGGGGACGGGTCTGTCTGTGTCTCACAGAGTTAGATTCATGTAGCCGCACCCTGGTGGCTGCCCAGCTCTAGCATGTCTTAATCTTCCTCCGGCTGCCTGAATACCTGATTGATCTCTGCCCAACGTGACTAAGCCAAGGGCCTGATCAGCTGGTTAGTGTGAAGAAGGACATCCAGGAAGGAAGAGGGTGAATGCTTGAAGGGACTGGCTAGCGATGTTCCCTACAGGCCTGGAGAGTAAGGGACATGATCATGGCAAGTGCAATGCTGGCCACTAGGGGGCAATATTAATCTGTGGGAGCCGACCCCACTGCAGGGAGTGGCTGTGAGTGCTGGTGTGCACCGGCCCTAGATGTTGGGGAAGGTGCGTTTGCCACACGCTCAGAGGCAGGGGCTGTCAGCGTGCCCAGCACTAGACCCCTCCGCCTCGAGCCCACGAACACTCACAGTCTGCTGAATAACAAAGGACGCTGTGCGAGGGCTGCCAGAAATAAACGGGACATCGCACTTGGCACGACGGCTTAAAGGGAGAAAGAAAAGATGAACCAGCAGCTCCTCACGCGTTCCCGTGGGGTGACCGGGCCAGACCTGAGCAGGGCTGTGACCCGCTCACGAGGGGCCAGGTTGCAGTTCCCAGAGTGAGGAGCCAAGTCCAGCCACCCCCGTGGAATGGGGAGTTTCTGCGTCACATTGGGACTGTCCTGGGAACCATGGATTGATGTAAAGTCTGAAAATATCAACTGCCCTCATCCAGCCCCCACTCCGAAACTACCCCAATTCCAGTCCCAATGTAACAGCACCCTCCCACATACAGCATCCACTCCATAACTGGGCCCAACACCAGCCCCCATCCAACAGTCCCCACACCATCCAGCACCCCAGAAATGATCACCCCAAAACTGGCCAGCATTTCTTCCTGCAATGACCAAAAATGGTGGCATAACTCTGAAAACAATTGTGGCCTGGGAGCATGAGAAGAAACCACAGTTTAATTTGAGGTCCAAGGCAGATAAAATTGGAGACTTCTGGGGAGAGGGGTCTGCACTTGACGTTCTCAGCAGACCAAACCCATTTGGAGCTGCTCACCTCTGGGATGAGCTGAACTTTCTTCTTGCTGATGAAAGGCAAAGGAGTCCTTTCCCCAACAGGTGTCTCAGGGGATTTATGCACAGAGGCTCTCCCCTGGGTCCCTTCGCTCTTGGGGAGTGAAAGGCAGCAGCAGCCAGTGAGCAGGGGGCTGATTTGCATGAAGGGGCCGTTCTCCAGCACTGGGGGTTTAAGAGAGAATCGGAGGGTCCCAGACACAGACCCGTTTCCCTCAGGAAGCCGAGCTCGTCTGGATCCACCATGGCCTGGGCCCCTCTGCTCCTCACGCTGCTCACTTACTGCTCAGGTATTACAAGCGGGAGAGTTTTTCTCCATCTCTTTAGTCAGGGGATTTTCTCTTCCTTGGGTTCCTGCACGGCCTGTGGTGGGTTAGCTCTTGAAATATTGATTGTATCCCCATGTTTTCTCCTCCTGTCTCAGGTTCTCTCGCCCAGTACGTGCTGACTCAGCCGCCTTCAGTCTCTGTGTCTCCAGGGCAAAACGCTCAACTCACCTGTTCCGGAAGCAACATTGAAGACGATAGTGTGCAGTGGTACCAGCAGAAACCTGGTAGCGCCCCGCTACTCGTTATATACTATAGTAGCAGCAGACCCTCCGGAATCCCCGATCGATTCTCCGGGACCAACTCCGGTAACACGGCCACGTTAACCATCACTGGAGTCCAGGCGCAGGACGAGGCAGATTATTACTGTCAGGTGTGGGACAGTGACAGCAGCTCTGCTCACAGTGACACGGCCAGATGGGGAAGTGAGACACAAACTGCCCGTTGACACAGGGGATCATTTATTCTCTTTCTTTCTGGGACAGCGTGAGGGGCCATTTCTGAGCTGGCAATGGAGGCGTCTTATTTCATCTGCCCACAAACCCTTCTCGGGAGTCTGCGCTCACACTTTGTCTCCTTAGTAACCCCTGGGGTGGGAAAGGGCTGAGTCTTCCCTCCCCTGGCGCAGGGTCCAGGCTCAGCACTCCAGTGAGTTGACAGGTCCATTCGGAGCATTAGGAAGTCTCCCAGCCGACAGCTCTCGTGTGGGCTCCTGCCCCGGCCAAGCAGCCATTGCTGGTGAGAACCCCAGGGGTCCTGAGGAAAGGGGGAGATGCCACACCGCTGCCTCTCAGGAGGTGGCCAGGATTCTCAGTAGCCCACCAGCTGCTCTTCTTCTGAATCCAATCCTCAGGGGAGTGGGGTAAACCCGGCAGTGACACCGTTACCAAGTGTCCAGAGGGTTGTCAGTGTGCACCTGCTGGACTGGAGTTGTGCAGAGCAGGGATCGAGCGCTTCAGGGGGGATCTCACCCCCGAAAGAGGGTTTGCTGAGAGTCCCCACTGGGTTCAGCTTGGGGCATCGAAAGGAAAAGTGAGTTCCACGTAACTAGAGCTGCTCCAAACGTTTCAGACAAATAATTTATTCAGTGAAACGTGCAGGTTTGGTCCAACCGAAAGGACGCACAAATTGGACCCGGCTCGTTTTGGCCAGTCACAAACTAGCCAGAGATGGGCTGGTGCTGCTCTTACTGTTCCTGACACTCCCCCCTACGCTTCATTTACCCCGTGGGGACGGCGCTCACCTAGACCATGGGCAGCCCACGTTCAACTCCCCGCTCTGGAACCTTTCCAAGCCGGACTTTTACAATACTCCAAAACACGTAAAACGTTTCAGATTCGATCTGAGCTGAACTGAAGACACGTCCAGTAATGCCGGCTATTTAACCATCCCCGGGGCCCTGGCAGAGGACGTGGCTGATAATTACGGTGCTGTGGTGCACAGCAGTGCCTGCTCCAGTGACTCGGTCAGATGGGGAAGTGAGACAAACTCCTCCCTCCCCTTCCCCCATCCAGGTTCTGTGGTGGGAGGAACAAAAACACACAAGCTGCTGTGTTTGGTTTCTGCCTGTAACGCATCACACAACAGTTGTTCTTCTCAGCGAAGCTCATTTCCCCACTCTCAGCAGTTGCCCAGCGCTTCCCTAGTCTTCCCTGTTCTCTCCTCAGACTCTCGCTGCTGGGGTCCCGGTGGACACCTCTAAGAACATAAGAACGGCCACCCTGGGTCAGACCAATGGTCCATCTATCCCAGTAGCCTGGTTTCCCACAGTGGCCAGTGCCAGAAGCTTCAGACGGAATGAACAGAACAAAGAAATTACTGAGTGATCCGTCCCCTCTCGTCCAGTGCTAGCAGCTGGCAATCTAGCCATTGATGGACCTATCCTCCACGAACTTACCGAGTTCTTTTTCCACTCCTAATTATTCTTTTGGCCTTCACAACATCCCCTGGCAACGAATCCCACAGGTTGACTGTGTGTTGTGTGAAGAAGTACTTGCTTAGGTTTCTTTCAAACCTGCTGCCTATTAATTTCATTGGGTGATCCCTGGTTCTATTGCTATGGGACACGTTAACAACACGTCCTTATTGACTCTCTCTGCACCAGTCATGATTTTATGGACCTCTATCATCTCCCCCATGTGTTCTCCAAGATGAACCATCCCAATCTTTTTAATCTCTACTCAGATGGAAGCTGATCCATACCTCAAACCACATTTTTGTGGTTCCTCTTTCTACCTGATTCATATTGGGATACAGCTCCCAGGTGTCAAGAGTTCCAAATAGAAGCGGTGGAATTTTTGAAAGACCGACCGGGAAAAATACCAGGAAGTGCTGGAGAAGACAGTAGTGACAATACCAGCCTGGCATCTCTCAGTAAATGAGACCTTCCGTCGTGTCTGTGGAGCTCTCTACAAAGCAGCCTGCAGAGCCATCCCACGCGGTTGCTCCCCGGTCTACATCCCCTGTCTCGAGGAGGAGAGCGCTGCCTTGCACAAGCAGTAGGAGGCATCTGGTGACCCAGACGCCACTGACCCTCTGATTGAATCATTGGACACTGCTCACCGAGCCAGATGGGAGGAGACGACCGAGAGGATGAGCTTTACCTGCTCCAGATGCAAGTCTTGGAGTCGCGACAACACCTTGGAGCAGCACAGCAGCCACCTGCACCCTGCCGACCTTCAGTGACGTCAGTGGTGAAGAACTGCATCACACCACTGGAGATTCCATCGCTTGGCTAGACGACTATGCACACGCGAAACAAATACCTTTTCCAATTCTAAAACGTCTCTTTTGACATGGGGTGTCCAGAACTGCACACAATATTCAAGGGCTGGGCACACCATGGTTTTATATAGTGTCATGATGATATTTTCAGCCTTCTTATCTATCCCTTTCCTGTCATTCCGAACACTGTTCGCTTTTTTGACTGCAGCTGTACATTGAGCAGATGTTTTCAGAGACCTCTCCACAATGACTCCAAGATCTCTCTCTTGAGTGGTAACAGCTAACGGCGACCCCATCAATTTATATGTATAGCTGGGATGATGTTTTCCAGTGTGCATTACTTTGCATTCATCAACACTGAATTTCATCTGCCATTTTGTTGCCCAGTCATCCAGTTTTGAGAGATCCCTTTCTAACTGTTCGCAATGAGCTTTGAACTAAATTATCTTGAGTAGTTTTGTATCATCTGCAAACTGTGACACCTCGCTGATTGCCCCTTTTCCAGACCAATTAGGAAGATGTTGAACAGCACTGGTCCTACCCAGATCCTTCTGGACTCCACTATTTGCCTCTCTCCACTCTGAAAACTGACCATTTTTTCCTACTCTTTGTTTCCTATCTTTTAAGCACTTACTGATACGCTCAAGGACCTTCCCTCTTATTCCTGGAGAACTGGCTTGCACGGCCCCAGTATCCACCACCGCTCTCGGTGGGGTGCCCCTGGGATCAGAACAGAACATTAGTGTCACAGGAAGAGACAACAATAGCAAACCAGCTGGGAGGAGGTGACTTCATCGAATCATAGAGTATCAAGGTTGGAAGGGACCTCAGGAGGTCATCTAGTCCAACCCCCTGCTCAAAGCAGGAACAATCCCCAATTAAATCATCCCAGCCAGGGCTTTGTCAAGCCTGACCTTAAAAACTTCTAAGGAAGGAGATTCTACCACCTCCCTAGGTAACGCATTCCAGTGTTTCACTACCCTCCTAGTGAAAAAATTTTTCCTAATATCCAATCTAAACCTCCCCCACTGCAACTTGAGACCATTACTCCTTGTCCTGTCATCTTTTACCACTGAGAATAGTCTAGAACCATCCTCTTTGGAACCACCTCTCAGGTAGTTAAAAGCAGCTATCAAATCCCCCCTCATTCTTCTCTTCTGCAGACTAAACAATCCCAGTTCCCTCAGCCTCTCCTCATAAGTCATGTGTTCCAGACCCCTCATCATTTTTGTTGCCCTTCGCTGGACTCTCTCCAATTTTTCCACATCCTTCTTGTAGTGTGGGGCCCAAAACTGGACACAGTACACCAGATGAGGCCTCACGAATGTCGAATAGAGGGGAACGATCACGTCCCTCGATCTGCTGGCAATGCCCCTACGTATACATCCCAAAATGCCGTTGGCCTTCTTGGCAACAAGGGCACACTGTTGATTCATATCCAGCTTCTCGTCCACTGTCACCCCTAGGTCCTTTTCTGCAGAACTGCTGCCGAGCCATTCGGTCCCTAGTCTGTAGCGGTGCATTGGATTCTTCCATCCTAAGTGCAGGACCCTGCACTTATCCTTGCTGAACCTCATCAGATTTCTTTTGGCCCAATCCTCCAATTTGTCTAGGTCCCTCTGTATCCTATCCCTACCTGCCACCGTATCTACCACTCCTCCTAGTTTAGTATCATCCGCAAATTTGATGAGAGTGCAATCCACACTATCCTCCAGATCATTTATGAAGATATTGAACAAAACCGGCCCCAGGACCGACCCTTGGGGCACTCCACTTGATACCGGCTGCCAACTAGACATGGAGCCATTGATCACTACCCGTTGAGCCCGACAATCTAGCCAACTTTCTATCCACCTTATAGTGCATTCATCCAGCCCATACTTCTTTAACTTGCTGACAAGAATACTGTGGGAGACCGTGTCAAAAGCTTTGCTAAAGTCTAGAAACAATACATCCACTGCTTTCCCTTCATCCACAGAACCAGTAATCTCATCATAGAAGGTGATTAGATTGGTCAGGCATGTCCTTCCCTTGGTGAATCCATGCTGACTGTTCCCGATCACTTTCCTCTCGTGTAAGTGCTTCAGGATTGATTCCTTGAGGACCTGCTCCAAGATTTTTCCGGGGACTGAGGTGAGGCTGACTGACCTGTAGTTCCCAGGATCCTCCTTCTTCCCTTTTTTAAAGATGGGCACTACATTAGCCTTTTTCCAGTCGTCCGGGATTTCCCCTGATCGCCATGAGTTTTCAAAGATAATGGCCAATGGCTCTGCAATCACAGCCGCCATCTCCTTTAGCACTCTTGGATGCAACGCATCCAGCCCCATGGACTTGTGCACGCCCAGCTTTTCTAAATAGTCCCTAAGCACTTCTTTCTCCACCGAGGGCTGGCCACCTACTCCCCATGCTGTGTTGCCCAGCGCAGCAGTCTGGGAGCTGACCTTGTTCGTGAAGACAGAGGCAAAAAAAGCATTGAGTACATTAGCTTTTTCCACATCCTCTGTCACTAGGTTGCCTCCCTCATTCAGCAAGGGGCCCACACTTTCCTTGGCTTTCTTCTTGTTGCCAACATACCTGAAGAAACCCTTCTCGTTACTCTTAACATCTCTTGCTAGCTGCAGCTCCAGGTGCAATTTGGCCCTCCTGATTTCATTCCTACATGCCCGAGCAATATTTTTATACTCTTCCCTGGTCATTTGTCCAATCTTCCACTTCTTGTAAGCGTCTTTTTTATGTTTAAGATCCACAAGGATTTCACTGTTAAGCCAAGCTGGTCGCCTGCCATATTTACTATTCTTTCGACACATCGGGATGGTTTGTCCCTGTAACCTCAATAGGGATTCTTTGAAATACAGCCAGCTCTCCTGGACTCCTTTCCCCCTCACGTTATTCCCCCAGGGGATCCTACCCATCAGTTCCCTGAGGGAGTCGAAGTCTGCTTTCCTGAAGTCCAGGGTCCGTATTCTGCTGCTTACCTTTCTTCCCTGTGTCAGGATCCTGAACTCGACCAACTCATGGTCACTGCCTCCCAGATTCCCATCCACTTTTGCTTCCCCTACTAATTCTTCCTGGTTTGTGAGCAGCAGGTCAAGAAAAGCTCCCCCACCTAGTTGGCTCCTCCAGCACTTGCCCCAGGAAATTGTCCCCTACATTTTCCAAAAACTTCCTGGATTGTCTGTGCACCGCTGTAGTGCTCTCCCAGCAGATATCAGGATGATTAAAGTCGCCCATGAGAACCAGGGCGTGCAATCTAGTAGCTTCTGCAAGTTGCCTGAAGAAAGCCTCGTCCACCTCTTCCCCCTGGTCCGGTGGTCTATAGCAGACTCCCACCACAACATCACTCTTGTTGCTCACACTTCTAAACTTCTAATCCAGAGACACTCAGGTTTTTCTGCAGTTTCATACCGGAGCTCTGAGCAGTCATACTGCTCCCTTACATACAGTGCTACTTCCCCACCTTTTCTGCCCTGCCTGTCCTTCCTGAACAGTTTATCTCCATCCATGACAGTACTCCAGTCATGTGAGTTATCCCACCAAGTCTCTGTTATTCCAATCACGTCATAATTCCTTGACTTCACCAGGACCTCCAGTTCTCCCTGCTTGTTTCCAAGGCTTTGTGCATTTGTATATAGGCACTTGAGATAACCTGCTGATCGCCCCTCATTCTCAGTATGAGGTAGGAGCCCTCCCCTCACAGATGTTCCTGCCTGTGCTTCCTCCCGGTATGCCGCTTGCCCACTTACCTCAGGGCTTTGGTCTCCTTCCCCCGGTGAACCTAGTTTAAAGCCCTCCTCACTAGGTTAGCCAGCCTGCTCACAAAGATGCTCTTCCCTCTCTTCGTTAGCTGGAGCCCGTCTCTGCCCAGCACTCCTCCTTCCCTAGCTTGGGTTGCATTCATCTTAATCTAGGCAGGTGCAACTTCTGAAACCCCTGGAGAATCCCTTCCAAAGATGGGACCAGGCTGATGACGTGATCAGTGCAGCCAGCACAGAGAAGAATGCTGCAAACAATTGTACAGTGATGTTCCCTGTGGCTGTGAGAGACAGTGAGTGGGGGCCCGCTTTGTGATGAGCTCAGCATGAAGGGTCTACAGCTTTTGTAAAACCCCGGCCAGAATAATTTTAGGAACAGCAGCACTCACCAACAGGGGGTGCTCTTCACCTTCACAGTGCTGGAGCTCAGAGTCTCTACTCGGGCAGTGTAAAGCGAGTCAGGCTACACACTGCTGGGCTAGAGAGATCTCTGGGCTTTGGGGCTTTCTATTCCCCAACAGCGCTCACATGACCGAGCTGGACAAGGGACCCTGGAGACCACTGTTTGGATTCCAACTTCCCAGCCACTCCCTCTCTGCTCCCTGGTCTCTGGGGCAGGGGTTCTCCGACTGCCAGTCTTGCTTGGAGTACTGCGAGGGTCACGACAAGATCACCAAAACCCAGTGGCTGCTATAACCCAGAGGGGGCAAGCTTTGTCTTCAGCCTGCCCACACTGTCCTGCTGCAGGGAAGTACCACTATAAGGGGAGCAGTCAGGAACCAGTTGCCTTGATCCTCATGGTCCCCATGGCTCAGCTGGTTCCTCGCTGTCTTTCAGTGGGGCTCCCCTCCAGGAGTGTGCCGTGCAAAAGGGTCTCGGCCCCACCCTTCCCAGCAGAGCCTCACCTAGCAGCATACTCCAATAGCACCCCAGAGCCCCCCAGCAGCACCCATCCTGGTCAGTCCCAACCCCAATCAAGAACAACTCCAGAGCCCAGCAGCAGCCACTCACTCCTCAAGCCATCGGTCTACAGCAGCCGCATCTCCCAGGGACACCCAACCAGACAGCAGCCGTCCCATCAGACACACAGCTCCAAACCAGCCAGGGTTTCTTGCGGCCACAAAACCCATGGCAAAGGGACGCTGCAAGAGCAGTCACGCACCACTCCCTAGCAGCTCAGGTACATCATTTCAGGTACCCGGAGCAGCCAGTGAAGAAGTAAATCACCACAGGGCTGGCGATACCCCATCCAGGAGCTCCAATCCTGAACCAGAATCAGCTGCTAGTCCCGGCTGGGCTGGAGGCAGGAGAGGAAGGGACTTCCTCTTCCTCTGCAAGGAGTACGGGGCTGTGTCAGACTCACCCCAAAAAACCTTCCCCAGCTGCAGCAAGCTCAGCATCCTCCCCGCTTCCTGCCCCCATCGCTCCTCAGCTGCAGGGGGAGGGGACACTGTACGGGGAGCTGCTCCCCCATCTCTGCAACACCCATACATCCGTACCTCCCATATCAGACACCCCCACCAAGCCTCACCCCGTGCACCTAAAACTCACCTAGCACTCCATACCCAAACCCCACCCCACTGAACCTCAACTCCTGCATCTGGAGACCACCTGCACCCAGACCCCCTGCCTCCAACCTCCAACCCTGCACCCACACCGCCCCCACTGACCTCCCTGCACTCAAACCCCAACCCTTATGAGCTCCATCACCCTGAGCCCCCACATGCAGACCCCCATGCCACTTACCCCCCAACTAACTGCACCCAGATTCCCCGCTGAGACCCCCATGCCCAGACCCCTCCATTGATCCCCAGCCACCTTCACCTGGAAGCCCCTGCACAGTCCCATTGTCCCTGCACTTGGACCCTGCCCCTGCCCGAGCCCCTGTGCATCCACATCCTGCCACAGTCTGCCTGCACCCAGATTGTCCCACACAGGTGGGACACCTAGATCTCCCCACACTGAGCCTCTTCAGACTTGGATCCTGCCTGGTTCAGCCTGCCTGCCCCACACCGGGTCCACCTGGCACAGAGGGGAAGAGTCTCATGGTGTTTCTGGGACAGCAGCTGTTCGAACTCACGAGACAGCATGCCGACACACTCACTCCCCCCCAACACACACTGCCTCTGTCTCTCCCTCTCCCGCTCACACACACAGACACACGCGTCATGTCACACACTCCCCCCGACCCCCACACCTGCATAGGAGAAGAGACTGACGAATAGTTTGTGCAGTAGGACCAGAAGAAGCCTGGCCTTGCCCCCCCCTCCCCCACTCATTATATACAAGGACAGTGAGAGACCCTCTGGAGCGATTGTGTCTGTTGGGGCCCTGGCTGATGCCATCTCAGCACAGCTCTGCTGGGGAGCTGGCCACACAAGGAGTCCTGGGCCGGGCTGGGCAAGGGCTGAGTCTCTCCTCCCCTGACACAGGCTCTGCCGCTGTGCAGACAGGGCTCCGTGCTCCTCTGAGTGGAGAGGCCCATTCTGCTCCCAGAGGAGTGTTGGAAAGTCCCCCAGCAGACAGCTCTCCTGTGGGCTCCTGCCTCGGCCAAGCAGGCATTGCTACTGCGAACCCCAGGGGTCCTGAGGAAAGGGAGAGGGGACACACCCCTGCCTATCACGAGGGTGGCCAGGTTCCTCAGCAGCCCATCAGTTGCTCTACTTCTCAATCAAATCCTCAGGGGAGTGGGATGAATGCCCAGGGCATAGAAAGGCAGAGACGCTCTTCCAGGATATTGTTATTTCACCTGAACTCTGTGGAGATTTACGGTTCCTCGGCACGCTCGGTGTAGGGGATCTAAGGTGGTGATGGTCAATTTCCACTCTGTCCGGCAATGTTCAAAAGTGCAGGGTAAAGCGCCATGCAGGAGCCCGGGGTGGTTCTGCCTCGCTGCCCCTTCCCCTGGGGACGGGTTTGTCTGTGTCTCACAGAGTTAGATTCATGTAGCCGCACCCCGGTGGCTGCCCAGCTCTAGAATGTCTTAATCTTCATCCAGGGGGGGAAAAACTGACTGATCTCTGCCCAGCGTGACTAAGCCGGGGGCCTGATCAGCTGGTTAGTGTGGAGAAGGACATCCTGGAAGGAAGAGGCTGAATGCTGGAAGGGACTCGCTAGCGATGTTCCCTGCAGGCCTGGAGAGTCAGGGACGTGATCATGGCAAGTGCGACGCTGGCCACTAGGGGGCAATAGTAATCTGTGGGAGCCGACCCCACTGCAGGGAGTGGCTGTGAGTGCTGGTGTGCACCGGCCCTAGATGTTGGGGAAGGTGCGTTTGCCACACGCTCAATGGCAGGGGCTGTCAGCGCGCCCAGCACTAGACCCCTCCGCCTCGAGCCCACGAACACTCACAGTCTGCTGAATAACAAAGGACGCAGTGCGAGGGCTGCCAGAAATAAACGGGGCATCGCACTTGGCACGACGGCTTAAAGGGAGAAAGAAAAGATGAACCAGCAGCTCCTCACTCGTTCCCGTGGGGCGGCCAGGCCAGACCTGAGCAGGGCTGTGACCCGCTCACTAGTGGCCAGGTTGCAGTTCCCAGAGTGAGGAGCCAAGTCCAGCCAACCCCGTAGAATTGGGAGTTTGTGCGTCATATCGGAGACAATGACAAGAAACCCAGCTAGCTTTGCAATGCCAAGCAGACAACATTGGAGACTCCTCACTCCAGGGGGAATGCTCTGAACAGTAAAGGTCTGACCAGACACAGCACTTCGGGAGCCCCTCGCCCCCAAGATGAGCATCATTTTCCCTTGCAAATGGGAAACAAAACAATTCTTGGGTCTGTCCGTAGCTGTCTCTGAGGGGAGGGAGGTGCCAGCAGCAGCCAGTGAGCAGGGGGCCGATTTGCATGAAGGGGCCGTTCTCCAGCACTGGGGGTTTAAGAGAGAATCGGAGGGTCCCAGACACAGACCCGTTTGCCCCAGGAAGCCGAGCTCATCTGGATCCACCATGGCCTGGGCCCCTCTGCTCCTCACGCTGCTCACTTATTGCTCAGGTATTACAAGCGGGATAGTTTTTCTCCATCTCTTTAGTCAGGGGATTTTCTCTTCCTCGGGTTTCTGCATGGCCTGTGGTGTGTTAGCTCTTGAAATATTGATTGTATCCCCATGTTTTCTCCTCCTGTCTCAGGTTCTCTGGCCCAGTACGTGCTGACTCAGCTGCCTTCAGTCTCTGTGTCTCTCGGGCAAAACGCTCAACTGACCTGTTCGGGAAGCAACATTGGTAGCAAGTATGTGCAGTGGTTCCAACAGAAACCTGGCAGCGCCCCCCTACTCGTTATATATGGTGATAGCAGCAGACCCTCCGGAATCCCCGATCGATTCTCTGGCGCCAACTCCGGTAACACAGCCACGTTAACCGTCACTGGAGTCCAGGCGCAGGACGAGGCTGATTATTACTGTCAGGTGTGGGACAGTGACAGCAGCTCTGCTCACAGTGACACGGCCAGATGGGGAAGTGAGACACAAACTGCCCGTTGACACAGGGGATCATTTATTCTCTTTCTTTCTGGGACAGCGTGAGGGGCCATTTCTGAGCTGGCAATGGAGGCGTCTTATTTCATCTGCCCACGAACCCTTCTCGGCAGCCTGGGCTCACACTTTGTCTCCTTAGTAACCTCTGGGGTGGGAAAGGGCTGAGTCTTCCCTCCCCTGGCGCAGGCTCCAGGCTCTGCACTCCAGTGAGTTGACAGGCCCATTCGGAGCATTAGGAAGTCTCCCAGCAGACAGCTCTCGTGTGGGCTCCTGCCCCGTTCAAGCAGCCATTGCTGGTGAGAACCCCAGGGGTCCTGAGGAAAGGGCGAGGTGCCACACCGCTGTATCTCAGGAGGTGGCCAGGTTTCTCAGTAGCCCACCAGCTGCTCTTCTTCTGAATCCAGTCCTCAGGGGAGTGGGGTAAACCCGGCAGTCACGCCGTTACCAAGTGTCCAGAGGGTTGTCAGTGTGCACCTGCCGGACTGGAGTTGTGCAGATCAGTGATCGAGTGCTTCAGGGGGGATCTCAGCCCCGAAAGAGGGTTTGCTGAGAGTCCACCCTGGGTTCAACCCGGGGCATCGAAAGGCAAACTGAGTTCCACGTAACTATTGCTGCTCCAAACGTTTCAGACAAATAACTTATTCGGCAAAAGGTGCAGTTTCGGTCCAGCCGAAAGGACGCACAAATTGGACCCGGCTCGTTTTGGCCAGTCACAAACTGGCCAGAGGGGGGCTGGTGCTGCTCTTACTGTTCCTGACACCCCCACCCATTCTTCATTTACCCAGTGGGGAGGGTGCTCACCTAGACCAGGGGCAGCCCACGTTCAACTCCCCGCTCTGGAACCTTTCCAAACCGGACTTTTCACGTTTCAGATTCGATCTGAGCTGAACTGAAGACACGTCCAGTGACGCGGGCTATTTAACCATCTCCGGGGCCCTGGCAGAGGACGAGGCTGATAATTACGGTGCGGTGGTGCACACCAGTGCCTGCTCCAGTGACTGGGCCAGATGGGGAAGTGAGATTGGTGGGGGGGAAAAAAACACACCAGCTGCCGTGTTTGGTTTCTGCCTGTAACGCATCACACAACAGTTGTTCTTCTCAGCGAAGCTCATTTCCCCACTCTCAGCAGTTGCCCAGCACTTCCCTAGTCTTCCCTGTTCTCTCCTCAGACTCTCTCTGCTGGGGTCCAGGTGGACACCTCTAAGAACATAAAAACGGCCACCCTGGGTCAGACCAAATGTCCATCTATCCCAGTAGCCTGGCTTCCCACAGTGGCCAGTGCCAGAAGCTTTAGACGGAATGAATAGAACAAAGCAATTACTGAGTGATCCGTCCCCTCTCGTCCAGTGCTAGCAGCTGGCAATCTAGCCATTGATGGACCTATCCTCCACAAATTTACCGAGTTCTTTTTCCACTCCTAGTTATTCTTGTGGCCTTCACAACATCCCCTGGCAACGAATCCCACAAGTTGACAAGTGCATTGTGTGAAGAAGTACTCGCTTAGGATTCTTTTAAACCTGCTGCCTACTAATTTCATTGGGTGATCCCTGGTTCTATTGCTATGGGACAGGTTAATAACACGTCCTTATTGACTCTCTCCGCACCAGTCATGATTTTATGGACCTCTATCATCTCTCCCATGTGTTCTCCAAGATGAACCATCCCAATCTTTTTAATCTCTCCTCAGATGGAAGCTGATCCATACCTCAAACCACATTTTTGTGGTTCCTCTTTCTCCTGATCCATATTGGGATACAGCTCCCAGGTGTCAAGAGTTCCAAACAGAAGCAGTGGAACTTCTGAAAGGCCGACCGGGAAATAGACCAGGAAGCGCTGGAGAAGACAGTAGTGACAATACCAGCCTGGTATCTCTCGGTAAATGAGACCTACCGTCGCGTCTGTGGAGCTCTCTACAAAGCAGCCTGCAGAGCCATCCCACGCGGTTGCTCCCCGCTCTACATCCCCTGTCTCGAGGAGGAGAGCGCTGCCTTGCACAAGCAGTAGGACGCGTCTGGTGACCCAGACGCCGCTGACCCTCTGTCAAGGTTCCTCCCCCACTCTGAACTCTAGGGTACAGATGTGGGGACCTGCATGAAAAACCTCCTAAGCTTATCTTTACCAGCTTAGGTCAAAACTTCCCCAAGGTACAAAATATTACCCCCGTTATCCTTGGAATGGCCGCTACCACCACCAAACTAATACTGGTTACTGGGGAAGAGCTGTTTGGACGCGTCCTTCCCCCCAAAATACTTCCCAAAACCTTGCACCCCACTTCCTGGACAAGGTTTGGTAAAAAGCCTCACCAATTTGCCTAGGTGACTACAGACCCAGACCCTTGGATCTTAAGAACAATGAACAATCCTCCCAACACTTGCACTCCCCCTTTCCTGGGAAATGTTGGATAAAAAGCCTCACCAATTTGCATAGGTGACCACAAACCCAAACCCTTGGATCTGAGAACAATGAAAAAGCATTCAGTGTTTTACAAGAAGACTTTTAATAAAAAATAGAAGTAAATAGAAATAAAGAAATCCCCCCTGTAAAATCAGGATGGTATATATCTTACAGGGTAATTAGATTCAAAAACATAGAGAACCCCTCTAGGCAAAACCTTAAGTTACAAAAAAGATACACAGACAGAAATAGTTATTCTATTCAGCACAATTCTTTTCTCAGCCATTTAAAGAAATCATAATCTAACACATACCTAGCTAGATTACTTACTAAAAGTTCTAAGACTCCATTCCTGTTCTGTCCCCGGCCAAGACGACTACAGACAGACACACAAACCCTTTGTTTCTCTCCCTCCTCCCAGCTTTTGAAAGTATCTTGTCTCCTCATTGGTCATTTTGGTCAGGTGCCAGCGAGGTTACCTTTAGCTTCTTAACCCTTTACAGGTGAGAGGAGCTTTCCCCTGGCCAGGAGGGATTTCAAAGGGGTTTACCCTTCCCTTTATATTTATGACACCCTCTGATCGAATCATTGAACACTGCTCACCGAGCCAGATGGGAGGAGACGACCGAGAGGATGAGCTTTACCTGCTCCAGATGCAAGTCTTGGAGTCGCGACAACACCTTGGAGCAGCGCAGCAGCCACCTGCACCCTGCCGACCTTCAGTGACACCCAGCCAGGTAGCCGGACACCTACTGAGAGTGGCCAGAGCACCTTTGGAGAAACAGGTGCGAAGACAAGTGAGGAACGAATGGCGTATATTTCAATATGTACACCAGATCAGAAGCTGCCCACAACCATTTACTGTAACAGAGCTGGAACAGACACTGGGTAGCATCAAGTGTGGAACAGCTGCGGGCTATCTCCAGAATTCCTGAAAAACCTTGGCCCCCGTGCTTGGCTTTGGTGTGTGACATTCGTCACCAGGATCATCAGTGACGGTAGGTTACAGAAGATATGGCGCACCGCAAAAGTCATTGGCCTCCAAAAGCCTGGAAAGGACCCAAGTCCAGCATCAACCTATTAACCCATATCATTACTGTCGGTGTACTTTAAGGCCCTGGAGCGCTTTGTCCTACCGCACATGTTACCCAACGTGGAGAGAATTTTGAGCCTTGACCAAGCCGGCTTTCGCTGAGGCCATAGCACATGTGAACAAGTACTCGCACTGACCATATTTGTTGAAAATGGTTCCAAAAAAATTGAAAACAGGTGCTGTTTTCATCAATCTAACCACAGTGTACGATACGGTACAGCACACTGGCCTGCCCGTGAAGGTATCACAGGTCCTGCAACCTTGGGTCACAGGCATCATTTAACTATTGCTCCGCGATAGGCAATTCAGAGTCCATATGGGGGAGAAGACGAGTGCTTGGAGATGACAGCGCAGTGGGTTACCCCAGGGTACTGTGCTTTCGCGAACCCTGTTCAATCCTTACATCAATGTCCTGCCAACAACAGAGTCACAAAAGTTCATTTACGCAGACGACATCTGTTGCGTTACCCAAGCCCAGACATTTCACCAGCTTGATGACACCTTAAACCGGGACATGATGAAGTTCGCTGACTACTAGAAGACTTTTTGCCTCCAGCCAAGCGTCATAAAAACAGTCTCCAGTTTGGTCTATCCTCATCACACCAGTGCAACCCGAGAACTGAATGTTTATCTGAATGGTCAGGAGGTGAAGCATGAAGTAGAACCGGTCTACCTAGGTGTGACCTTCGACTGCACACTGAGTTATCCTTTCCTCCTGAAGAAGACAGCAGCTAAAGTAAAGAAGCGCAACAATCTTCTTTGCAAACTGGCTGGTTCGTCTTTGGGTGCTCGTGCTCCAACCAGCCCCTCGTCGCCGACCCCACAATTTGCCTGCTCGGTTGTGACCTACCCCATCGCCAGTGGTCCCTGTTGAAGAAGTTCCAGACCGGACCAGGTCTCTGTGCAGCCGACCAGTATCCCTGTGGCTTTGGTGGCAGCCCTTTGTGCAGCTGCGGCATAACCCAGACGGTGACACACTTGTCAATGGAAGCTGCCGACCAGGTCCAGAGGTGGCCCAGAAGAACTGCATCACGCCACTGCAGATTCCATCGCTTGGCTAGACGAATATGCACACGCGAAACAAATACCTTTTCCAATTCTAAAACGTCTTTTTTGACATGGGGTGTCCAGAACTGCACACAATATTCAAGGGCTGGGCACACCATGGTTTTATATAGTGTCATGATGATATTTTCAGCCTTCTTATCTATCCCTTTCCTGTCATTCCGAACACTGTTCGCTTTTTTGACTGCAGCTGCACATTGAGCAGATGTTTTCAGAGACCTCTCCACAATGACTCCAAGATCTCTCTCTTGAGTGGTAACAGCTAACGGCGACCCCATCATTTTATATGTATAGTTGGGATGATGTTTTCCACTGTGCATTACTTTGCATTCACCAACTTTGAATTTCATCCGCCATTTTGTTGCCCAGTCGCCCAGTTTTGAGAGATCCCTTTGGAACTGTTCGCAATGAGCTTTGGACTAAATTATCTTGAGTAGTTTTGTATCATCTGAAAACTGTGACACCTCCCTGATTGCCCCTTTTCTAGACCAATTGGGAAGATGTTGAACAGCACTGGTCCTACCCAGATCCTTCTAGACTCCACTATTTCCCTCTCTCCACTGTGAAAACTGACCATTTTTTCCTACTCTTTGTTTCCTATCTTTTAAGCAGTTACTGATCCACGCAAGGACCTTCCCTCTTATCCCTGGAGAGCTGGTCTGCACGGCCCCAGTATCCGCTACCGCTCACAGTAGGGTGCCCCTGGGATCAGAACAGAACATTAGTGTCCCAGGAAGAGACAACAATAGCAAACCAGCTAGAAGGAGATGACTTCCCTAGCTTGGGTTGCATTCGTCTTAATCTAGGCAGGTGCAACTTCTGAAACCCCTGGGGAATCCCTTCCAAAGATGGGACCAGGCTGATGACGTGATCAGTGTAGCCAGCACAGAGAAGAACACCATGAAAAGGAACAACATGAATGCTGCAAACAATTGTACAGTGATGTTCCCTGTGGCTGTGAGAGACAGTGAGTGGGGGCCCGCTTTGTGATGAGCTCAGTATGAACGGTCGACAGCTTTTGTAAAACCCCAGCCAGAATAATTTTAGTAACAGCAGCACTGACCAACAGGGGGTGCTCTTCACCTTCACAGTGCTGGAGCTCAGAGTCTCTACTCGGGCAGTGTAAAGCAAGTCAGGCTACACACTGCTGGGCTAGAGAGATCTCTGGGCTTTGGGGCTTTCTATTCCCCAACAGCGCTCACATGACTGAGCTGGACAAGGGACCCTAGAGACCACTGTTTGGATTCCAACCTCCCAGCCACTCCCTCTCTGCTCCCTGGTCTCTGGGAAAGGGGTTCTCCGACTGCCAGTCTTGCTTGGAGTGGTGCGAGGGTCACGACAAGATCACCAAAACCCAGGGGCTGCTACAACCCAGAGGGGGCAAGCGTTGCCTTCGGCCTGCCCACACTGACCTGCTGCAGGGAAGTACCACTCAAAGGGGAGCAGTCAGGAGCCAGTTGCCTTGATCCTCATGGTCCCCATTGCTCAGCTGGTTCCTCGCTGTCTTTCAGTGGGGCTCCCGTGCAGGAGTGTGCCATGCAGAAGGGTCTCGGCCCCACCCTTCCCAGCAGAGCCTCACCTAGCAGCATACTCCAATAGCACCCCAGAGCCCCACAGCAGCACCCATCCTGGTCAGTCCCAACCCCAATCAAGAACAACTCCAGAGCCCAGCAGCAGCCACTCACTCCTCAAGCCATCGGTCTGCAGCAGCCGCATCTCCCAGGGACACCCAACCAGACAGCAGCCATCCCATCGGACACACAGCTCCAAACCAGCCAGGGTTTCTTGAGGCCACAAAACCCATGGCAAAGGGACGCTGCAAGAGCAGTCACGCACCACTCCCTAGCAGCTCAGGTACATCATTTCAGGTACCCGGAGCAGCCAGTGAAGAAGTCAATAACCACAGGGTTGGCGATACCCCAGCCAGGAGCTCCAACCCTGTACCAGAATCAGCTGCTAGTCCCGGCTGGGCTGGAGGCAGGAGAGGAAGGGACTTCCTCTTCCCCTGCAAGGAGTATGAGGCTCTGTCAGACTTACCCCAAAAAACCTTCCCCAGCTGCAGCAAGCTCAGCATCCTCCCCGCTTCCTGCCCCCATCGCTCCTCAGCTGCATGGGGAGGGGACACTGTACGAGGAGCTGCTCCCCCATCCCTGCAACTCCCATGCATCTGGACCTCCCATATCAGATACCCCCACCAAGCCTCACCCCGTGCACCTAAAACTCACCTAGCACTCCATACCCAAACCCCACCCCCTGAACCTCAACTCCTGCATCTGGAGCCCCCCTGCACCCAGACTCCCTGCCTCCAGACCTCCACCCCTGCACCCACACCACCCCCACTGACCTCCCTGCACTCAAACCCTGACCCTTATGAGCTCCACCCCCCTGCATCACCCTGAGCCACCACATCCAGACCCCCATGCCACTGACCCCCAACTAACTGCACCCAGACTCCCCTGCTGAGACCACCAGGCCCAGACCCCTCCATTGATCCCCAACCACCTTCACCTGGAAGCCCCTGCACAGTCCCATTGTCCCCGCACTTGGACCCGGCCCCTCCCCGAGCCCCTGTGCATCCACATCCTGCCACAGTCTGCCTGCACCCAGATTGTCCCACACAGAATCCTCTCACCCGACACCTGGATCCCCCCACACTGAGCCCCTTCATACTTGGATCCTGCCTGGTTGAGCCTGCCTCCCCCACACCGGGTCCACCTTGCACAGAGGGGAAGAGTCTCTCATGGTGTTTCTGGGACAGCAGCTGTTCGAACTCACGAGACAGCGTGCCAACAAACTCACTCTCCCCCAACACACACTGCCTCTGTCTCTCTCCCTCTCCCGCTCACACACACAGACACACGCATCCTGTCACACACTCCCCCCGACCCGCACACCTGCACAGGAGAAGAGACTGACGAATAGAAGAAACCTGGCCGTGCCCCCCCCCACTCATTATATACAAGGACAGTGAGAGACCCTCTGGACCAATTGTGTCTGTTGGGGCCCTGGCTGATGCCATCTCAGCACAGCTCTGCTGGGGAGCTGGCCACACAAGGAGTCCTGGGCCGGGCTGGGCAAGGGCTGAGTCTCTCCTCCCCTGACACAGGCTCTGCCGCTGTGCAGACAGGGCTCCGTGCTCCTCTGAGTGGAGAGGCCCATTCTGCTCCCAGAGGAGTGTTGGAAAGTCCCCCAGCAGACAGCTCTCCTGTGGGCTCCTGCCCCGGCCAAGCAGGCATTGCTACTGCGAACCCCAGGGGTCCTGAGGAAAGGGAGAGGGGACACACCCCTGCCTCTCACGAGGGTGGCCAGGTTGCTCAGCAGCCCATCAGTTGCTCTACTTCTCAATCAAATCCTCAGGGGACTGGGGTGAATGCCCAGGGCATCGAAAGGCAGAGACGCTCTTCTAGGATATTGTGATTACACATGAACTCTGTGGAGATTTACGGTTCCTCGGCACTCTCAGTGTAGGGGATCTAAGGTGGTGATGGTCAATTTCTACTCTGTCCGGTAGGGTAAAGCGCCATGCAGGAGCCCGCGGTGGTTCTGCCTCCCTGCCCCTTCCCCTGGGGACGGGTCTGTCTGTGTCTCACAGAGTTAAATTCATGTAGCCGCACCCCAGTGGCTGCCCAGCTCTAGAATGTCTTCATCTTCCTCCAGCTGCCTGAATAACTGGCTGATCTCTGCCCAACGTGACTAAGCCGAGGGCCTGATCAGCTGGTTAGTGTGGAGAAGGACACCCTGAAAGGAAGAGGCTGAATGCTGGAAGGGACTTGCTAGCGATGTTCCCTACAGGCCTGGAGAGTCAGGGACGTGATCATGGCAAGTGCAACGCTGGCCACTAGGGGGCAATATTAATCTGTGGGAGCCGACCCCACTGCAGGGAGTGGCTGTGAGTGCTGGTGTGCACCGGCCCTAGATGTTGGGGAAGGTGCATTTGCCACACGCTCAGAGGCAGGGGCTGTCAGCGCACCCAGCACTAGACCCCTCTGCCTCGAGCCCACGAACACTCACAGTCTGCTGAATAACAAAGGACGCAGTGCGAGGGCTGCCAGAAATAAACGGGGCATCGCACTTGGCACGACGGCTTAAAGGGAGAAAGAAAAGATGAACCAGCAGCTCCTCACTCGTTCCCGTGGCGCGGCCGGGCCAGACCTGAGCAGGGCTGTGACCCGCTCACTAGGGGCCAGGTTGCAGTTCCCAGAATGAGGAGCCAAGTCCAGCCAGCCCCGTGGAATGGGGAGTTTCTGCGTCACATTGGGACTGTCCTGGGAACCATGGATTGATGTAAAGTCTGAAAATATCAACTGCCCTCATCCAGCCCCCACTCCGAAACTAGCCCAAATCCTGTCTCCATCCAACAGCACCCACCCATCCAGCACCCACTCCATAACCAGCCCCCACACCAGTCCCCATCCAACAGCACCCACACCATCCAGCACTCCAGAAATGATCACCCCAAAACTGGCCAGCATTTCTTCCTGCAATGACTGAAAATGGTGGCCTGACTCTGAAAACTATTGTGGCCTGGGAGCATGAGAAGAAACCACAGTTTAATTTGAGGTCCAAGGCAGATAAAATTGGAGACTTCTGGGGAGAGGGGTCTGCACTTGACGTTCTGAGTACACCAGACCCATTCGAGCTGCTCACCTCTGGGATGAGCTAAATTTTCTTCTTGCTGATGAAAGGCAAAGGAGTCCTTTCCCCTTCAGATGTCTGAGGGGATTTATGCAGAGAGGCTCTCCCCTGGGTCCCTTCGCTCTTGGGGAGTGAAAGGCAGCAGCAGCCAGTGAGCAGGGGGCTGATTTGCATGAAGGGGCCGTTCTCCAGCACTGGGGGTTTAAGAGAGAATCGGAGGGTCCCAGACACAGACCCCTTTGCCTCAGGAAGCCAAGCTCGTCTGGATTCCCCACTATGGCCTGGGCCCCTCTGCTCCTCACGCTGCTCACTTATTGCTCAGGTATTATTAGCGGGAGAGATCTTCTCCACCTCTTTACTCAGGGGATTTTCTGTTCCTCGGGTTCCTGCATGGCCTGTGGTGGGTTAGATCACTAAATATTGATTTTATCCCCATGTTTTCTCCTCCTGTCTCAGGTTCTCTCGCCCAGTACGTGCTGACTCAGCCGCCTTCAGTGTCTGTGTCTCCAGGGCAAAACGCTCAACTGACCTGTTCGGGAAGCAACATTGGTAGCAAGTATGTGTACTGGTACCAGCAGAAACCTGGCCGTGCCCCCGTACTCGTCATATACAAGGACAGTGAGAGACCCTCCGGAATCCCGGAGCGATTCTCTGGGGCCAGCTCCGGTAACACGGCCACGTTAACCATCACTGGAGTCCAGGCGCAGGACGAGGCTGATTATTACTGTCAGGTGTGGGACAGCAGTGCTGCTCACAGTGACCCAGTCAGATGGGGAAGTGAGACACAAACCTCTCGTCAGCAAAGGGGAATGTGTAATAGCATTCATCCTGTGACAGTGTGAGGGGCCATTTCAGAGGCGGGGAAGCAGGTATCCTATTTAATCTGCCCAGAAATCCTTCCAGGCGGAGCCTGGGACCACGCTGCGTCTCCCTCATAACCATTGTGAACAATCTCACCCAATGCACAGAGCTCTAAAGTGGAAGAACAATTCAGAGAGCGAGGGGATCTCGTCCCTCTTCCTGTTAAAGGGACAAACTGGACTCGCACCTAGTACCTGGCTCCATGACTCTTGGGATGAGAACAGAATCTCGGCCTTCATTACAAGAAATTACAGTAAGTCCTCATGGGTTGTTAAGAAAACCTTGAAGAATGACTGCAGTGTCCCTGATACCTGCCTGAGTCTGCAAAAAGCCTGAAACAACAGCTCCAGAGCTGTGACCCACCCACTCATCTTGACCCTGAGAACCTGCTGCTTGTTGTAGGTTCTCACCACTAGAGCACTCTGTTTACTGGGGCCCTGGCTGATGCGATTTCCGTATAGCTCTGCTGGGGTGCTGGGCACACGCAGAGTCCTGTGCTGGGGTGAGTCAGGGCTGAATCTTCCCTCCCCTGACACAGGCTCCACCGCTGTGCAGATAGGGCTCCGTGCACCCATGAGTGGAGAGGCCCATTCTGCTCCCAGTGGAGCATTGGAAAGTCCTCCACCAGACAGCCCTTGTGAGAGCCCCTGCCCGGCCAAGCAGGCATTGCTACTGAGAACCCCAGGGGGTCCTGAGGAAAGGGTGAGGGGACACACCCCTGCCTCTCAGGAGGTGGCCAGGATCCTCAGCAGCCCATCTGTTGCTCTACTTCTGAATGCAATCCTCAGGGGAGTGGGGTGAATATGGCAGTGTTGCCGTTACCTACTCTCCTGAGGGTTGTCACAGTGCGCCGGCCATACTGGAGCTGTGCAGAGCAGGGATCGAGAGCCTCAGGGGGGATCTCACCCCCGCAAGAGGGTTAGTTGGGAGTCCCAATTGGGTGCAGCACGAGGCATCGAATGACACAGATGCTCTTCCAGGATATTGTTATTGCACCTGAACACTGTGGAGATTTACGGTTCCTCGGCACTCTCGGTGCAGGGGATCTAAGGTGGTAACAGTCAATTTCTACTCTGTCCGGCAATATTCAAAAGTGCAGGGTAAAGCACCGTGCAGGAGCCCGGGCTGGTTCTGCCTCCCTGCCCCTTCCCCTGGGGACGGGTCTGTCTGTGTCTCACAGAGTTAGATTCATGTAGCCGCACCCCAGTGGCTGCCCAGCTCTAGAATGTCTTAATCTTCATCCAGGGGGCTGCAGCTGCCTCAATAACTAGCTGATCTCTGCCCAACGTGACTAAGCCAAGGGCCTGATCAGCTGGTTAGTGTGGAGAAGGACATCCTGGAAGGAAGAGGCTGAATGCTGGAAGGGACTCGCTAGCGATGTTCCCTACAGCCCTGGAAAGTCAGGGACGTGATCATGGCAAGTGCAACGCTGGCCACTAGGGGGCAATAGTAATCTGTGGGAGCCGACCCCACTGCAGGGAGTGGCTCTGAGTGCTGGTGTGCACCGGCCCTAGATGTGGGGGAAGGTGCGTGTCCAACACACTCAGAGGCAGGGGCTGTCAGCGCGCCCAGCACTAGACCCCTCCGCCTCGAGCCCACGAACACTCACAGTCTGCTGAATAACAAAGGACACAGTGCGAGGGCTGCCAGAAATAAACGGGACATCGCACTTGGCACAACGGCTTAAAGGGAGAAAGAAAAGATGAACCAGCAGCTCCTCACTCATTCCCGTGGGCTGGCAGGGCCAGACCTGAGCAGGGCTGTGACCCGCTCACTAGTGGCCAGGTTGCAGTTCCCAGAGTGAGGAGCCAAGTCCAGCCAACCCCGTAGAATTGGGAGTTTGTGCGTCATATCGGAGACAATGACAAGAAACCCAGCTAGCTTTGCAATGCCAAGCAGACAACATTGGAGACTCCTCACTCCAGGGGGAATGCTCTGAACAGTAAAGGTCTGACCAGACACAGCACTTCGGGAGCCCCTCGCCCCCAAGATGAGCATCATTTTCCCTTGCAAATGGGAAACAAAACAATTCTTGGGTCTGTCCGTAGCTGTCTCTGAGGGGAGGGAGGTGCCAGCAGCAGCCAGTGAGCAGGGGACCGATTTGCATGAAGGGGCCGTTCTCCAGCGCTGGGGGTTTAAGAGGGAATTGGAGGGTCCCTGCCGCAGACCTGTCTGCCACAGGAAGCTGAGCTTGTCTGGATCCACCATGGCCTGGGCTTTTCTCCTCCTCTCACTGCTCACTTACTGCTCAGGTGCGGCCATGGTGTGTATGTGTGAAGGGCGGGCGGGAAGATTATCTCAGTCTTTCAATCAAAGGGGACTTTGATTTTAGAGCCATTTCTCCCATTGGTTCCCCAGGCTGCTGGCCCAGAGCTTTAATCATCATGATTTTATCCCTGTGTTTTCTCCTCCTGTTGCAGGTTTGCTCGCCCAGTACATGCTGACCCAGCTGCCTTCAGTGTCTGTGTCTCCAGGGCAAAATACTCAACTGACCTGCTCAGGAAACAACTTTGGTAGCAAGTATGTGTACTGGTACCAGCAGAAACCTGGCCGTGCCCCTGTACTCGTCATATACAAGGACAGTGAGAGACCCTCCGGAATCCCGGAGCGATTCTCTGGGGCCAGCTCCGGTAACATGGCCACGTTAACCATCACTGGAGTCCAGGCGCAGGACGAGGCTGATTATTACTGTCAGGTGGTGGACAGCGGTGCTGCTCACAGTGACCCAGCCAGATGGGGAAGTGAGACACAAACCTCTCATCATCAAAGGGGAACGTGTAATAGCATTCGTCCTGTGACAGCAGGAGGGGCCATTTCAGAGGCGGAGAAGCAGGTATCATATTTAATCTGCCCAGAAATCCTTCCAGGCAGAGCCTGGGACCACGCTGCGTCTCTCTCATAACCCTTGTGAACAATCTCACCCAATGCATAGAGCTCTCAAGTGGAAGGACAATTCAGAGAGCAATGGGATCTCGTCCCTATTCCTGTTACATGGACAAACTGGACTCGCACCCACTGGCAGGAGCAGATGAGCAATTGTAAGATCTATTCCTCAGTATGCTGAGTCCTGAGCCTCCCAACGACGAGTGCAATGTGGATTTTCTCATTAATGATCACAAAACAATGAGTTTTAAAATCGATACTGGGGCACAGCCCAATGTGATGTCTGTAAAGTCATACAACACATTAAGGTCCAGACCACTTTGCACTTTAGTATCCAGCTGATGAGCTACTCACGGGACCCACTGGAAGTATGTGGTAAATGCAGTTTGAACTGTGAGCATCAGGGTAGGAAAGTGTTGCTGGAATTTCACTCGCAAGCCATACTGGGCTTACAGACTGTGACAAGTGGAGAGGGTCAATCTGGTAACGGAAGAACCAGAAGGTGATTGGGATATATTTAGAGAATAAGAGGATGGATGTGCAGGGCGGGGGTGCGTCCCAGGTAAGCACACCATAAAGATGAATTCACAAGTACCGGCTGCAACTCATGTACCTGGTAAAGTTCCAGTGGCATTTAGAAACAGGGGAGTGAAAGAACTGCACCATATGGAACAGTTGCGAGTAATAACAAGAGTTGCAAGAACTTACAAAATGGGTCAATTCTATAGTAAGTGTAGCCAAATCAGGCGGAGATGAAATAAGAATATGCTTGGATCTGAGGGATCTGAATAAAGCAATACAAAGAGAACACTTTCAATTGCCTACAGTGGAAGAAATTACCAGCAAGTTAGCAAAAACTGCCATTTTCCCTGATTTGGACCCCAGTAGTAGATTTTGGCAAGTACAGCTGGATGACAAAAGTTCTAGACTGTGTACATTCAGCACACCATTTGGGAAGTGCAGTTCACCAGACTTCCTGTGGGCATCTGTTCAGCTCTTGAAGGGTACCAAATAGTGATCCAAAAGACATATGAAGGTCTGGAAGGTGTTAAATATTATACAGATGACATACTGGGTGGGGAAATACCAGATGGGAATACGATGAAAGGCTCAAGAGAGTTCTAGACACCTGTCATGAAAGGAATCTGTGACTGAACTGGATCTGAGAGAGAGAAAATATTTGGGGCATCGTTTGCCAAATGAAGGTCTAAAACCTGATAACTTAAGTTATTGAAATGGCCTTATTGGCCTGCAAGGCTGAATTGCCAAGATTTCTTGCAATGGTTACTTACTTTGGGAAATGTATGCTGAACATGTCAACGGGAGCTACTCCTTTAAGGCAACTGTTGGGAAAGACGACATGTTTGCTGGGATGCCAGTACATGGAAGTGGCACATGAACTCTTGAAAAAATTGCTTACAAGGACACCTGTGCTGAAGTATGTACTGTCAAAGAACCAGTCGCTATGCCGGTGGATGCAAGCTCTCCCAATTAGGGGCTGTATTGCTGCAAAACAGGGCTCCTATGGCTCGTGTCTCTAAAGCTCTAAACTTCCACGCCACAGAACTATGCCCAGAAAGAAGAAGAAATGTTGAAAACAGTATTTGGCTGTATTTGATTTAATCAGTTTACCTATGGGCAAAAAGTAGCTGTGAAAACATACTTTTAGGCCATTTTCAGAAAACCTTTGTAGTGCTCCACCAAGGTTTCCTAGATGGTTGTTAACACTCCCGAAATATTCGCTGGAAGTGAGACATAGACCAGTGAAAGAATTAGCACTTGCTGATTCTTTATCAAGAGCATACATGTTTCAAAGTGAAGGAGTAAGTTCAGAGGAAGCTGATGTTGCAATACGTCTTATGATAGCTTATTTTTCTATTTCCAAACAGAAATTGAAGGAATTCCAAGGAGCTACTGCAAATGATGTTGTCCAGCAAACCTTAAAACAAACTATTTTGCAAGGATGGCTGGATAAGAGACCGGACGTACCAGAGGATATCTGTGCTTATTCATTATATAATGCAGAACTAAGTTTGCAAGATGGATTTGTCTTTAAGAATGGTGGAAACATAGTACCGGCAAATCTCAGAAAAGAGATCTTGGCTATTATTCAGGACAGTCATCTTGGAGCAGAGCTATGTAAAAGGAGAGCTCAAGATGCCATCTATTGGCCGAGCACGTGCTGTCCAATTGAGGACATGATACAGTCTCTGCAACACATGTCAAACTTTCAGAAACAAAAATCAAAAGGAACCAGTGCTACCACATGAGGCCCCAGACAGATCTTAGCAGAAACTTGGCATGGACCTGTTGAGTTTCAAGGTGCAGAGTATCTTATTGTGGCTGATTAATATTCAGATACTTAGAAGTCTGCTTCCTTCAGAACACCACAAGTGTGTCTCTCATCAGACATCGCAAGTCTATATGTGTGTAACCCTTCTGCCCGTCAGAGTTGGCAGCAACAAGGGCCGGGTTCAATATCTAGGGGTTCCATTCCAATAACACAATGCAAACCGGCTCGAGCCCCCACCCAGTGACCTGGGACCAATATATACCACCCCCGCTGGGCGCCTCCAAGAGGCAATACTTCCCCTCTCGCAAGCACATAGTCTGAGTGTAGCAAAAGTCTTTTAATAACAGAGAGAAACAATGTGGCATTATGTTGGGGAAACACCACCAACAGGATTCATAACACAACCCATGAGCAAAAAAAACCCCACCCCAGGCAAATTGGGGCATGCCCTTTTCCCTTTGGTTCTTGAGTCCAGCAACCCCAAATCACCCAAAGTCCCAAAAGTCCAATGCCCCAAAGTCTCTGTCCCTGGTCAGGGCAGCCCCAGAGTTCGAAAGTTTATCGGCGGAGCTTTACCTCCCAATCTGGGTGGAAATGGGACAGGGGTAAGAGGCACCTTACGTGATCTGAAGCTGACCGCCCCATAGCTCCATAGCGGCGCTCCGCTCCGCCAGCCGCCCCACGAACTCCTTCGCTCAGCTGCGCTCCGCTCCGCCAGCCGCCCCACGAACTCCTTCACTCAGCTGCGCTCCGCTCCGCCAGCCGCCCCATGAACTCCTTCACTCAGCTCCACGGCCCACAAGCAGCTCCTGCCATCCACACACTGCTCCACGTCGAACTGCTTCACCAGCCGTCCCGCAAATTGCTCCACAATATATCTTCAGGCTCCCCCACTACTTAACACAACACTCAGTGATTTCAGCTCTTAGGTGAATTCAGCTTATAGTAGGGGAGCCCCAGTGCTGGTGCACTGTCAGCCCAAAGTGAGCTCAGCAGCCTATAACTAGACTTCTAATGAAATCAAAATTAGCTCTGATATTCCACAGTGGAGAGAGGAGGAAGTGCAATCAGCATGTAAGGCCCTCACCAAGGGGCCCATGCCACCAAGTATTAATACTTGTCCCCAGCCTCTCTCCATTCACACAGTTTTGGAACCCATGACCCTTGCCTAGCGAGTGCTACTTAGTTGATGGTGAATCCCTCCATCATAACAAAAGGCCACGTACAGTTCCAAGCACAGTTCCCATAATCAGGGTAATAGCAATTTATTCTTCCTGCCCCAATAACAGAGACACTGGGGATCCCACAGCAGCCAAAGTGACCATTTGGGCAGCTATGGTCTCATTCTAGGCGTGGTGGGTGTGCCTATGCAAATGAGATCGGCCCCTGAAGTTCTTTTCCACAACTTGCCACACCTCACCACCAGATGTCAGGGTGGAGCTCATCCTGACACTGCTTACATGTGCAAGGTATGGCATACCTGAAGAACTCATTAGTGACAATGGACTACAGTTTTGTGCCAGAGACTTAAAAACTTTTGCAAAGCAATGGGACTTGATTCACAAAACTTGAAGTCAAATGGAATGACCGAGAGCAGTTCCAACTATAAAAAGGATTCTTAAAAAATCTAGCCTGGGTTACACAGATCCCTATCTTAGCCTGCTGGACTACTGGAATACACCTAGAGGGGATATGAGATCACCTGCTCAACTCCACATCTTGGGAAGTCTAAGGAACCGATTCCTGACTTCATCAACGTTGGTACAACCTAAGCTCATACAAGGAGACATACAAACTAGCCTAAAATTGAGACAAGCAAAGCAGAAATATTTCTTTGACAAGGTGCAAAGCCTTTATCATCACTGAAAAATGGAGAGACTATTTGTCAAAAAGGAGTATGGAAATCTGCATTGATGATTGACCAAAACCCTGCTCCAAAATCTTATCTTGCTGAGACAGAGGAAGGAGATATCTATGGAAGAAGCAGACAGTATTTGATGAGCACTAACAGAATTGTGCAGGAGAAGAATGAAAATATGAGACAAACAGAAATTGTGTTAACATCCAGCTCAGAAATACCAGCAATACTAAACCAGTGTACTGAATCTACTGAGTCGCAAGTGGCCAGCTCAACGACAGGGGCGGAAATGGGCCCCTGATACTCCTGGTACTACCTCTAAAGGCAGAGTGCTGAGAAACCCTGCAAGACAGAGGAGAGGAAAGTGATCAGGAACAGTCAGCATGGATTCACCAAGGGCAAGTCATGCCTGACTACTCTAATTGCCTTCTATGACGAGATAACTGGCTCTGTGGATGAGGGGAAAGCGGTGGACGTGTTGTTCCTTGACTTTAGCAAAGCTTTTGACACGGTCTCCCACAGTATTCTTGCCAGCAAGTTAAAGAAGTATGGGCTGGATGAATGCACTATAAGGTGGATAGAAAGTTGGCTAGATTGTCGGGCTCAACGGGTAGTGATCAATGGCTCCATGTCTAGTTGGCAGCCGGTATCAAGTGGAGTGCCCCAAGGTTCGGTCCTCGGGCTGGTTTTGTTCAATATCTTCATAAATGATCTGGAGGATGGTGTGGATTGCACCCTTAGCAAGTTTGCAGATGACACTAAACTGGGAGGAGAGGTAGATATGCTGGTGGGTAGGGATAGGATACAGAGGGACCTAGACAAATTATTGGATTGGGCCAAAAGAAATCTGATGAGGTTCAACAAGGAAAAGTGCAGAGTCCTGCACTTAGGATGGTAGAACCCCATGCACCGCTACAGACTAGGGACCGAATGGCTAGGCAGCAGTTCTGCAGAAAAGGACCTAGGGGTTACAGTGGATGAGAAGCTGGATATGAATCAACAGTGTGCCCTTGTTGCCAAGAAGGCCAATGGCATTTTGGGATGTATACGTAGGGGCATTGCCAGCAGATCGAGGGACGTGATCGTTCCCTCTATTCGACATTGGTGAGGCCTCATCTGGTGTACTGTGTCCAGTTTTGGGGCCCACACTACAAGAAGGATGTGGAAAAATTGGAAAGAGTCCAGTGGAGGGCAACAAAAATGATGAGGGGACTGGAACACATGACTTATGAGGAGAGGCTGAGGGAACTGGGATTGTTTAGTCTGCAGAAGAGAAGAATGAGGGGGGATTTGATAGCTGCTTTCAACTACCTGAAAGGGGGTTCCAAAGAGGATGGATCTAGACTGTTCTTAGTGGTAGCTGATGACAGAACAAGGAGTAATGGTCTCAAGTTGCAGTGGGGGAGGTTTAGGTTGGGTATTAGGAAAAACTTTTTCACTAGGAGGGTGGTGAAGCACTGGAATGCGTTACCTAGGGAGGTGGTGGAATCTCCTTCCTTAGATATTTTTAAGGTCAGGCTTGACAAAGCCCTGGCTGGGATGATTTAGTTGGGGATTGGTCCTGCTTTGAGCAGGGGGTTGGACTAGGTGACCTCCTGAGGTCCCTTCCAACCCTGATATTCTATGATTCTGTGATAAAGAGGGTAATTGTTCTAGACTTTTAAGAATTCAGATTAGAGTTGTGGGTGCTACATTAAGCCAATACAGATAAATAAAAATTTGAAAATTAGTTAAATTGTGTGTATTTTTTTAGAAAAGGAAATGTAACAACAGAAGGAACTTTGGAGTAGGAACAAGTTACCCGTTTTGTTGTATGGAAGGAGTCATCATGTCAGGAGACTTATCGGCAGGAGCACTTTGCTACAGCACTTGGAGCCAGGCAGGCAAGTCCACAGTAGTCAGTAATAAGTTAATTAAAGTGTTTACTGTTACATAAAGTCTCCCGGATTTCTTCTTATGTTATAATAGTTGGTTGGCAAGAGCTGTTACACCTTGCACTGGAGAAAGTCACTGGGCTCCTGGATCCAGCAGCAAAACCTCACTTCTCCCACTCTCCATCCCCAGGAGCATCTGGGATTCGCGGGCATCTGTCTCCTGAATGCAGTAGAACTCTCTGAGCCCTCCCAGCCTCCTCAGAGCCCGCACTCCAGCCCCAGTGCGAGCAGGGCCCGAGGCTTGTGAAAAAGGCACCAGCGGGAGAGAGAGACACAATCTCTGAATAACAGGACTATGAAGGAGCCGATTCCTGAGGTGAAACGTGCAGGAGCAGGAGGGCTCTGACTGCACAGAGCTGCACCAAACTCTCAGAGCCATGAGAGAGAGGGTGAAAGTTAGTGAGCATAGCCCTGACTTCGTGGCAAGGGCGGCAGTATGAATGCACTGGGCTGGGTTAGATTGGAGATGTCAACAGAACCTTCCCGTTGCTTTTCTCTTGGGGGCCAGTCTGGGTTTTTATCCACAAGACTGCCCGTAAAGATGCCACCCACACGCCCAGCTGCTTAATATTTCCAGACACTGGGCTATGTTTGTCACCTGAAATTAAGAGTTAGCCCTTGAATGGCACCCCCAAAGCCACGAACAAGAGCTGATGAATTCTCACCATGGCTCTGAGAGGTAAATAACTGCATGTTAAAGTCCCCACTTCTCAAATGGGAAAACAGAGACCTCATTGGCCAAACCCACCCTGCTCTAGAGCCCTGTAACTCGGTGCAGTTACATCAGAGATAAACACGGCCCAGGGAGACCATATGACATGCCCAAGGGTGCGCAGGCAGTGCAGGAGCTGGGAGTAGAGCGATATAGTTCGCGGCTCCCAGTCCTACCCCAACAGCACTAGTCCTATCTCCGTCCCCATTTTATTCCTTCCCCTAGGGCAGAGTAAGTGCTGCTGAAGGTGGATACCTGCCCCTCTCCCTGGTCTGGATGTGCTGGGAACGAGGCTCTGAGACTGACAAACATTTATTGTAACTTCCTCAGCCCCCTTCAGCCACCGACTTGAGGGCTCTCCACACACCCCACAGCAGCTAGGGGCCCCTGCAGACTCTACCTGCCTGCCCAGGCACTCAGAGAACCACAGAGCAGAACCAAAGGGTGGACACAGACTGAGAGCAGGCCCGGGGACCACTCGGGCAAAAGTGAGTTATGCATCACTAGAGCTGGAAAAATGTTTCTGACAAATAATTTATTCAGCTAAAGATGCAGTTTCGGTCAACGCAAAACTGTTCACAGATTAGACACAAATAGTCAAATCTCATCTGGGATGTGGAAGCTCTCTCTTATAGGGCTGTAGCTTGTCCCTCCTCCCGCACAGCCCCCTCCCTGGGATCGTCAGGGCCAATCAGATGAGAGCAGATGAACATAAAAGAAGACTTTAACCCCAGGAGGGTCAATATAAGGAGCAGACACTGTCAGGCATTGTCAGCACCTCTCGCTGCGTTTCTTCCAAGGGCCTGAAATCTCCTCACCATGCTCTGGGTTCCCCTCATTCCCATGTCCCCTGGGGACATGGTGTACAGGTGAGAACAGGGAGAGCAGGTTAAATACACAATGAAGTTACTGCTGAAGCCAATTGCACAAACCCTGTTACTAGTGGCTGGGGACGGACAGGGAGGGGTTGACACGTTTCTACCATATTTTTTCCAGGTTCCAGCTCGCAGCCTGTGCTGACTCAGCCGCCCTCAGTGTCAGTGTCCCCAGGAAACACCGTGAAACTCTCCTGCACCATGAGCAGTGGGACCAGTATCAGTGGCTACAGTGTGTTTTGGTACCAGCAGAAACCTGGGAATTCTCCACGATTCCTTCTGAGATACTATTCAGAGTCCAGCAAGGACCAGGGCTCTGGGGTCCCTGCTCACTTCTCCGGTTCCAAAGACACGGCCAGTAACGCAGGCTATCTGACCATCTCCGGGGCCCTGGCAGAGGATGAGGCTGATTATTACTGTGCGGTGTGGGCCAGTAGTGCGAATCACAGTGATCCAGCCAGATGGGGAAGTGAGACAAAAACCTCCCTCCCCCACCATACGATGGTGTTGGGGGACAGAACCGCAGAGGCTGCAGTGTTTGGTCTCTGCCTATAACACATCCCACAAGAGTTGTTCTTTGCAGTGAAGTCCATTTCCTCACTCAGGAGATGCACAGCGCTCCCCTGATTCCTCCTTGTGTTCCCTCTGCAGGGGGTCGGATGGAACATCTCCCTCCTCCTTCTCTCTCTTTTTGTGGGAAGGAGGGGAGGACAACTCCTCCCAGCTGCCTCCGTGCACTGTGTGAATGGCCCTTCCCTGTCTCCCTCCTCCATCTCCTGGTGCAGGACGGGAACTCTCTACTCAGACTGGCTAAGGGTCATCACCCCCTCCAGCATGAGCAGGGGAGCTCCAGCTCCAGTTACACCCTCTTGAGACATCCCTAGTCAGGGCCCTAGAGGTCTTGCCAAGAGAACATAAGAACGGCCACACTGGGTCAGAGCAAAGGTCCATCTAGCCCAGTATCCTGTCTTCCAACAGTGACCAATGCCAGGTGCCCCAGAGGGAATGAACAGAACGGTAATCACCAAGTGATCCATTCCTTGTCACCCATTCCCCACTTCTAGCAAACAGAGGCTAAGGATGCCAGAACACTCGAGCCTGCAGCAAAGAGAGATCCTGAGATTTCCAGAGTAAAACAAGCCCCTGGGCCAGGTGACGGAGCAGGGCTGTTTGCTTAAATATTCACAGGGAAGCATCAGACTATCCAGGAATGACATTTGGACTGGTGTATGTGTGAACGAACAAGTTACACTCAGAACATACCCGGACTCCACGTCACTGACTGCGGGAGAACCGACCCGAACGGCATTAACGTCTGCCACCGCTCAGCAAAGGGGTGACGCTGGTGTCAGAAAAGGGCCGTTGAGGTCACCAAAAGGGGGAATGATATAGAACCCTACTGGGAGAGGGTGGCTGCTCTACCTTATCCTGGTGCGATTGCCCCAATACCTGGGCAATCTCTTCCAAAGCTGTGAGCAGGCCAATGACTTGAGGAGTCGGTCTCTGCACTCAGAGAGCCAGGGAGGAGCTGCTGGATTCTGAGCCCCCTATTTCCTGTGAGGTGCCCGGGTGGGAACTGAGCTCTTTCATAAGTGATCAGCAGGCAGAACCTGCTCCATTGGGCAGCTAGCCCTTGGAAACAGTCTCTGCCTTTGCCAGGAGCGACCAGATCCGTTGGTGCACGTTGACCTCTGCTGGCCTTGCTTTGCCTGCCCCAGCCCCAGCTTGTCTGACACCATGGTCCGTGAGGTGAGTGCTGGATTCACATCAGCTCCGATCTCTGTGGCTCTGCTGCCATCTTCAGGCTCATCCCAAGCAGGAAGCGTCTCCAGCTGTAAGGGTCTGGTTGACATAGACCCGGGAATCTTCACATGGCACTGCAGCAAAAGGACACTAGATGGGGATGTGCACCAGGGAAGGAGGTTACTGCAGGGCTGGGGGGTGCAGGCAGAGTTGCAGATTCCCACAGACACCCAGGAATCATAATCTGGCTAAGATGTTCCAAAAGGACAGGGATCTGGGGAGCCTCTGTTTCTATTTGCCCAACTGAAGACACGGGAAAGGAGCCTGATTTTCACACGACAGGTACTTCGCCCCCTTTGGATACCCGCAAATCACTAGCCACCTTTGAAAATCTTGGCCAATCTGTTTTCTTTTCCTCTGAATTGAGTTCCTGTTAGAGAGGCCTGAACTCAAGCCCTGGATCTAAACAGAAGCAAACTTTGGCAGGGGCAGGGGGCGGAGAGGTAACTGCAGGGGGAGTAGAGGCATCCAGATCTGAATTTCCTGGCACTGTCAGAGAGTTAGCAGAGGGAGGCTCATTGCTTAGCTCTGGGAATTGGGCCTTGCCCGTTATCTGAACTGTGTTGCGACTGATTGTCAGTGTCTGACATTTGCCCAATATTAATTTGTTGCTGCATTTCAGGGCTTAGGTCCATCTCCTGTTCCTGTCTTTGGCTAGTTTAATCATTTCCCTTTGCGTGGACTCAGACGTATGCATAACTTGATGGGAGATGGCAGCTTGCTACAAAACGTTTACCTGACCTGTATTATTTAGAGTATACGGCTCAGCATCCCTGTCTGAAATTGGGGCATTATGAGCTGCTAAGACTGCACTCATTAAGAAACAATGAAGTTGAGTAACCGACCATATTCATGTCCCTAAGAGACTCAAGTACATGCTGGGACAAATGACTGACCTGGAGGAGCGGCTTGTGGCCTGCTGCACAGCACACGTGCAGTGACGGCACGGTGAATAGTAGGCAAGGCTGCTCAAGCGGAGCACAGTCATCTGCCCCACCTTGCCATGCAAAGCTGCCCAAGTGCACCAGAGCAAAACCAACAGTCTCTTGCCTTGAGAAAGCCCTCTCTGATCCTGGAGGATTCCCAAAGCCCCTCTCAAAATGATCTACAAAGATCACCCATCATTGATCTGCAGCCACCTCTGGGGTGGAGAGAGACAGCTGATGTACAGCCCACAACATCACGACACACAAGTTTGGGGCAGGCAGCACAGAATAATAATACGGCCGATCCAATGAGAAATTGAGGTAGGTAGAATGTAACTAGCTTTGTTACAACAGGCCAGGTCACTGGGGTTAACACCTGAAAGTGCTGTGGAGTCTCATTGAACCCAAATGGCCAGGAGTTCCTTAGACAGCTGCAAAATGCTTCCAAAGTAGGAGTAGTATTTATCACAGGAGCTCAATTTCACATCTCATCTAAAAGATGTTTCTTCCAGAAATCATGTCCCCTCACGCCGTGCTGAGACACCGACTTCCGATCGGTCTCAGCACCTACCCTGTCTACAACACCCAACTTCTTGCAGCCCCCAAGGTGTTTCTTGGAGGTCTCCATGTCCAGCTCAAGCAGTTGTAGTGGGAGAGGCCTGACATGGTGCCCAACCATCCTACGCAAGGCTACGCAGCTACTCACTGAGGCCTTAGCTGATCACTCAGCTGATGAGTGATCAGAGCTCAATTGGTCTTCGCTCCATGTGACAAGGGCATGGCCATTGTGAAGTGATACGTGTAAATACCCCTGACTGCACAACGTCAATGACCAATCACCGTCAGCAGAGCTGAAAGCTTGGCTCTGACACAGACTGTGCTAACAACAAGGTGAAAGGACACCCTGGCAAAGCACAACAAGCCCTGAGCCCCATGGAAGTTTCATTCAACCCTCCAAACAGGGTCTAGGTGTTGGGATGCTGCCCAGGCCCTGGCCTGTGGAGAGAACTGGGTGGGCTCGGCGAGCCAGGGACCAGCAGCCAGAACAACTGAAAAGAGAGCTGGTGATAATGGAAATCTGATTAGCTTCAACTGGCCACCAGATGCCCTGAGCCACAAACAAGGTGGCGTGGGGAACACCGATGCTCGGGGGGTGGGAGGGCTACTGGCTGAGAAAGCTGGGCTAGTGCTTTCTGCTTTGGTTCGATTCTTTGCCGAGTCTCTGACCCTTACCAGTCCAATAAGCCAGGAAAAAGTAAAACAAAGGGGGTGGGATTGTCTATGAGACACTTCACACACACACACACAGGTTTGGGTTTTGTTGGAGTCTGAGTTTTTCTCAAGCTAAACGAAGCCGGTTGACCAGTCTGAATCCAGAACAAAGCAGCCCCAAGCGATGTGTGCGTGCTGGCTGGGCTGGCTCACACATTCACCCTAGGTAAGCACGGCACCCTAGGTAAGCAGGGAGTATGTTCTCTGGCCCAGTCGCTCCCAACCAGCCAGAATGAGCTGGTCCTGGCGGTAGTGAAAGGAATTAACGGGGCTCTTCACCTGGCTCTGGTTTAATGCCAACTGGTGAAACAGTTGCTCTGACACATAAGGGATTGATAGCCCTGGCTAGACCCAGCCAGAGCACCGGCCACTTCTCCAGGCAGCTCCACCCAGGCATCCTAGTCCTGACCCCCAGCACTGTGGTCATTCCACTCCAAGCTCTCCAAGTAGGGTGACTGCCCATGGGAACAGGGGCAAGGCAGAGACCAACTCAGCCTCATTCCTGCAATAAAAAGGCTTGGAATCCAGATACCCAGAGGTGAACGGTTACCAACTGAAGGAAGGGAGACTTGCTTTCCTGAAAGCCTGGCTGCTTGCATGATGCTTCTTGCGCATGCAGGGAACTATAAACAGAGTGATTGCCACTTGCACTGAGAGGCACTTACGCTCCCCAGAAACTACTCTGATTTCCTTTCAGGTTTAGCAGGAAAAGGAAGTGGTTTCCAGGAGCCAGACAGTTACACACCATCTGCCAGGTGCGCATGCAATCGCAGGACAGTTGGCAACGCAAGACTGCTCAACCCCACAGTGTGTTTCCCCCATGACTAGAGTGTTTCAGTGCATCAATGGAAAAAGAAAAAAAGCATGAAATCATGTAACCACAAGTCAACTTGTAATCACAGGAGCTGACCGCAGAGGGCACTTACTGATTACACGTGGTAACTGTCCTGCCGCATGATATCACACGGCAGGTTTTCATCGGCTACATGTTTCGGGACCAACTGGCACTTCCCCGCCTATGAGATAATTTCAGGTGTACAAAACTGCCACTCAGGGTCAAGCAACCAGCTGTGAAACAGGTAAATTTCATGAGTCCATCTGCCATCGTCAGCTGATCCAAGGGGATTCGGTTCTGATAAGGCAGGTGCAGTGCAGTATTTTCTTACCATTAGCGCATCTCAGCTCTGGCTGCTCCACACAAGGGACAGCAGAGAGGTGGCAGCCACTTTGACTGAAATAAAACTGTGAGTGGGGGACCCCCCGCCCCCCTCCAAGGAAGCTTTGGAAAGCTGGAGCCTTTTGCCGCCTCTAATTGCTTTCTAGGGTCTCCCCCCTGGTTGGCCATTCGGAGCAGTAATAGAATGATCAGGATGGGGAATGTTACGGGAATGCCCTCATCTTTTCAGCCGAACACCAGCTATTTTCCCAGCTGGGCAGGTTTCTGCTCTCCTCCCCCCCAGCCCCAAGAGCATGGAATCAGGTGTCTGAATATTTTGATGTTCACTTTAAAATCCTTCCATTTAAAATAGCACCCACCAGCTGGGGAGGGGGTCGCTCGGTCTGGACTGAACACCCTGCACAGTATGGGATTGGGGACTTTCAAAGGGGATGTTATTGAAGAAAGCTTTAAAGAGCAACAGGAAGCCCTAGTAGCTTGGGAATCTGGGGTTGACGGAGCAGGCTTGAATTTCAGTTTAAACCTTTCCCCGGGGACCTCCTATTGCAGATGTGTTCAGGCATCGGCCGTCACTGCCCCCGCTGACTCTGTCTGCTATCAGCCCTTGGCTCCTGGCCCCTCCCCTCCAAGCTCACATTGCCAGCTGTACCTATCACCCGATGTTCCTCTCTGTCTCTGGCCTGTACTGCGCACACCAAGCTCAGCTTGTCAGGCATAACTGGCTGAATCCAGGGGTTAAGAAGTGATGTTTCAGTTCCCAGTCAGGTGGCAGAGCCAGAGCAGTGGGATTCCTGAAGACGCCAGTTGAACAGAAGACTCTGTCCATGGCTGAGATGGTGCCCATCCATCCCCCACGGGGCAGATAGGGGAAGGACTTATCTTGCTACTGCAATGAATTATTAGACTGTAGGAGCAGCATCTGTTGGGACAATTTAGCTTTGTGCCTTGGACATACAGAAAGACGGACCTATGTGGCTTTCTTGGGACCCAGGAACTTGCACAGAAGATGCTTATGGTAGATGTCAATGGTGTGAACATCCAGAGGGCCATACTCTGCGAGGGGCAGCCAGACCCTCCCTAATCCTAAGAGACAGCACACGTCATGGCTCAAAACTTGGAAATGGCCTGTGGGTTCCCCTTGTTGTGGATCACTCCATGGTTCCCAGCAAGGACCAACCCCAGGGGCTAGGAGGGCCGTTTACAGCAAGAGTAACCCGTACATTGCGACAAACACCCAGGAGCCTTCCTACCTGCTGCTTCACAGGGATGTCTCTGACTGGCCTTCTGGGGAACCCGTTGGGCTCGCATGTTCTAAAGACGTCTCCAGCGCTGCCTTCGCTGTGGGCCGAATGGAGGATGCTGCTGATACTTCAGTAGCAAGTGTCCTTTAGCCACTGCATTCTCCTTCCAGGATGGGATTCATTCACGGCATCAAGGTGGATTTCAGAGCAAAGAACCTCATTGTCCTGACCTTCTGCGTCAGTGGGACCCACGGGGAATCAAGCCACAGGCTCACTGGAAATATAGAAATACGGAACCAGGTAAACCAGATTTCAAGTCCTAATATCGCCTTTTTCTTGATTTTTATTTGTCTTGACCTAAACGAAAGCAAGGCTGCACTGCGGCTAGCTCTGAGTTTCCAAAGGACCTGGGCAAAGGGACCCCTACACTCTAGACATCTGTCTGTGACCTTCTTGCCTCCCCGACCATTTCAGATCACACATTGATTCAGACGCTCAGCCTGAAAAGTAGGGGAGTCTGCAGCCATGGAGTGGGGGGAAGTGCCATGGTCTGTGGGGTGGTTCAGGGGAGATATGGATACAGGGGGGCCCATAAGGTGCTGGCTTCATAAGGGGAGACTATTGCTTGTGGCCCTTTGCTAGAACTGGCCCGGTGCAGCATTCTGGAAACTGGGAATAATCATGTAGCCTCTTTTCAATTCTGTCTATCGGCTCCAGTACGATGTATTTTATTGATCCATACTCCAGTCCCTGCCACCTTATCCATTCTGTGGACAACTTCATAACAGAGAGAGCCAGGCTCCCCTTCCTCCCAACCCCTATCTCTTAGCTCTCCACGTCTTGTTGTGCGGTTCCCTGGAGGCCCCTGGACTCCGGGCCGAAAGGTCCTGTGCCAGGCTGGCTGGTGGAAACTCTGCTCGTCTCTGTGATCTGGTTTATTCTATGGGTTCTGAACACTGCTGTGCACCAGCTCCGTTAACGTTACACTCACTGTGCTCACATATGTACACGGGGCCCGTTGCCAGGTAGCAGGGCACCGTAGAAAGGTCAAACACAGAAATGGAAACCAAGCTGGGCCCAGTGACCCCATTCTGCCAAAATGAGGAGGAAAAAAGATCCAGAAAGGACGAGCTGGTGAAGAAGACAGGCCAAGATGCTCAATGACAAACAGATCTGAATAGAAAGGCCCTGTGCTAGGACTCAAAGAGAAAGAATTTGTTCTTTGGGATTAGCATCCTATTTAACTCAAGACCTTGACCAGAGGCACAGTGGCTTATCCCTTGGGAGAGAAGCTGATTCCACAATTACACTCCCCACTAAATTATTGTCCGTCCCCCTGTATCACCCAAGTTTCTTCAGAGAAGAGAAATCTGGGTCCCTTCTCCCAAAGCTCAACATTCTGGCCAATCAACCTCCCCATCTAATTCACCCTGCCGATGGGACGCCTGGGCCACAAAGCAGAAGCAAGCAGCTGCCGGGATATTTTTGCACAGCCGTGTGTCACTGTGCGTATGTCTTCGGCGGCGGAACCCAGTTGACCGTCCTTGGTAAGTCACTCTAATATTCATTTACAATCGTTTCCCAGTTGTTGCGAGTTTTGAATTTTGTTCCTTTGTCTCCCCTTCTCAACTTCTCTATCTATTCCAGGCTGGGTGCTCTTCTACTCTGTCCTAATCACCATGAAAATGTGTGCGTGGACAGAGGGGGGGTTGCTCTGTTGAATGACAAAACGCAGGTCCTGTGTAGTTACAGATTTTTCCACTTGTAAAAATGTTTTTGCCCTTTTGTTACTGATGAGTCCCCACTGATCAAAGCTTTGGTCACATAACAGGGTTTTGTTTTATTACAGGCTATAGGTGTGTGGGGGGGTACCTCCTAATTTCAGAGCCCAGCAAATTGTATTTTAATTGTTTATCTAACAAAACTTTCTATGTCAGTTTTCACTCTCTGATGGAAAGATTCCCAGGTAAGGCTATGGTAACGAGGAGAAAATATTCAGGAGTTTGAGATATAAGGTTTTAGTTTCATAGACGACTGGTCAGTCCTGCAGCCAAAAAAGAAAAAGCGTCTTTGTTTCAGAAATGGTCAAAAATGACAGCTGCTTTTTGTTTTTTTTTGTGTCTGATGCTTTTCCTGAGGTTATGCTGGAAAACTTAGACTGTTTTGGTGAGAATTTTCAACTCAGGGAAAGAAAATAGGAGTGGTCAATGAGCTGAGAGAGAGAGAGAGAAACTCCTCTTGAAAACATAGGTGGATGTTTTCGGTCATCCAGGGGGCAGAAGCAATTAAAAGGAGACTTTGAATTCTCAGGTGCAATTAAAAGGGATACAGAGCAAATGACTTCTTCTTGAAACATGAGACACCCTCTTTTGCAAATAGCCTGTTCAGTTTTAAGCATCTGGCTGGCTAGTCACTGTTGTATCGGAGCTTGCAGAGACTGAAAAGAGCCAGAGAAGGATTTCTCCTGGTCAGGCAGTTACTTAGATATTACTGCAATGGGCGCAAGGAATACCTGCGGTAGCTAGATAGGCAACAAAAATGGTCTTAAATAGCGAGACTCACATACGGATGAGGAACTGCTCCAAGTAGGACTCTGTCGCTTGGAATAGAGAGGTGCAGGAGAGGATTCAGTCGAAGTGTTTAAGGTTATGAATGAATTATTGTGATTGTTAACAAGCGAGCACGGCTCACTCCTCCTTTTTGACTGCCCGTTGAGCCACGGGGTCTCTAGGTGGAACGGCTGGCAAGTATGTATTCGCTAAGTAAAAGGGTGTGTTATCCCCTGGGGAGATGATAGAGTAGAACACTGTAGCTTGAGTTAACAAGAAGCTGGATAATTTTATGACCAGTTAACACCACTGTTCTGTGACTTGCACATGCAAAGACAAGGGAATTGATATCTTGTGCTTCGGGACAGAGGATGATCATTGCGATAGGACAGAAGCATGTCCCTGCCCAGCACTGCACAGCTGCATTGAAACGGGCCAGACTATGAATTCAGTGGGATCTGTGATGGCACAGTGCCTCTGAGAATCAGATCAATAGGAATTGCTGTACAGTGTCAGACCACTGAGCTGGCAATTACCACACATGCTTAGGAGGAAAGTGACCAACCCTTATTAGCTAATTTTCAGAAGTGCTGCACGCCCATAGCTCCCAATAGCAGTGCTGGGTGCTCAGCGTCTCTGAGAATCAAGCTGTGTGTGCAGGTCTGAACATGTCTGTGCAGTCAGAATATGCAGAACTAAGTCAAGGGATGATTTCCTTTGGGAGTTTAGCCACAGATATTTATTCCTCTCTACTAGCGAGAGGGAAACCCGCAGCAGATAGGGTCACACCAGCAGTGTTCAAAAAAATTTTTTTTTTTGAGAAAGCTTCTCTTAAAACATCTAAGACAGTGGTTTTCAACCCTGGGGGGCCATGGACTATGGCTAAGGTTGTCAAAGGGGTCCGCGCCTCCATTCAAAGTCTTTGAAGGGTCCGCAAATGAAAAGAAGGTTGAAAGCCACTGAACTAGAAATTTTAGATATTCTGATGGGACTAACGTTGTCATTTAAGAGAAAACGAACCCCGATCCAGAAACAATGGGCCAAATCTGCTCTCGGTTACATTGGTGTAAATCTGGAGTAACTGGATTCACTTCGTCCTAGAAGATATTAAAATGATGGGTTCTCCTGCCAACAGTGTGTTTGTGTGTGTGTGTTTGTGTGTGTATACACACACACACTAACACAAACATTTTATAGATATATATTGGCCTCTCTCAATCAAAGCCGTGAATTTACAATAGCTGAGAATCTGACCACAACCTTGAGCTCTGAGTGACTATCATTGACCACTGAATCCAGTGGGCCTCTGTGCTAGCACATGGGTCCCCTTGGGGGAACTCATTGCAGGATAAGGGCTTAAGTCTCTGAAAGATCAGTTTCCCTTCAGGAGGAGGGAATCTTATTGGTTATTGGTTGCTACTTATTGGTTGCAGCATTAACTGCAATGTAGCACTGAACAATCATTGATGAAACACAGGGAACTCTAGATGGCTCTCTGCTTCTCTTGATTGTTCGGCAATCAGTGCTGTGAATATTAGCCGCTCTGGCAGTTGTTAGCAAGGAGGTTTCTTTAAACATGAGCTGAAATTGACTTCTGAAAATATTGGGCCATATTCTTCTCGGTACTGTGGCAAAAGTGCATTGACTACACAGGATTTACACAGCGTAGATGAGAGGAGAGTTTGCCCCAGAGACTCTAGTTAACTAAAGATATATCTTTGAATTGCCAAACGCTGTACAACTGAACGCAGGAGAGCGAGCCCTTCCGGCTCTCTACTCCGATAAAATATTGCCCCACTCCTGCGATTGGATCCACACAGGCATACTCACAGAGCATCTTTGAAGCCAATAGGAATCCAGCCCGGGCCGGTGGTATGGACCTGATTGCAGGATCAAGGCCTAAGAGGCTAAATTTCTCTGACTTGAACACAAAGAAATAATCTGACGTATCAATGCCCCGGAGTGATTGTGAACTCCGCAGTAACGGAGCTATGGGATTAAATGTTGGCTTGTGCCAGGTCAGCCGTCGGCTGAGCATTTCTCAGTAAAGGGCCATTCATTCCCACTAATGTGATGTTCAGCTGGTATAGCTGTAGAGCCAATGAGGTCGTAATGGACAAGATTATTAATGCTAGGACCAAAGGCCTAATTCCAGGCAAGCAGGATATCTGCAGTGGGAGAACTGTGCCCACAGGAATTATCAATGTAGGGTGCCGTGACAGATTCTGAATCTGCGGAAACTTTGATGCTGCCTATGAGCCATAATCTATCCTAAATCTTTGCACAAAGAATCTGATCCAGCAGAGCAGTTAAGCACGTGCTTAACTTTAAGCGCATGAGTAGTCAGTCTATTGACTTCCAGGGGATGGCTGATGCATGCATCTAAGTGCTCAACTGGATTAGGGCCCTAGTTCTTATTTTAAGGGCCCAAATTTTGCTTTTGGTTTCTCTGATGCAATCAAATTAACATCAGTGGTTTAACATTTCCCTCAGTACCTGCTTCAATGCGAGCTGAATTTGCCGACATGCGGCCCCAAAGTATTGAGAAAACAGTAAGAATAAAAACTTGAAACACACTATGTGAGTTCTCTGCCGTGTATGGAGTATCCTGCAGGAGGAGATACTGAAGGGGCACAAATTTCTAGAATACCAACAAACCAATTTAAGTAGCTCTCAGGTCAGGCAGGATTCCAAATCAGAGCTAAACCTGGAATCCTCTGAAACATCCACTTTTCCTACAGCCAGCGACACAAGATGGCAAATGCTAGCTGGCAGTTTTAAAGATAGACATGTTAGAGCCAGATGACAGCAGACCAGCCATAGCGGAGCGCCATTTTGCATATGAAAGCAACAGCTGCTTTCGATGTTCTGAGGGCAGCTCGCAGCAGATCAAACATGGTTGACTCAAAGAATAAGCCAGCTACATTCCTCGGCCCTGAATTCCTGGGCAATCATGCAAATGCAGCGTCAGTGCCATATGGTTCCTTAGCTGGTGGGAGAGGGAACAAGTACAAGGAGAGATGCTGGGGGATGTTTAACACGGGAGATCATTATATTGGGCTAGCGCAGTGTTTTAGCTGAACTTAGCTTTTCCTGTTCTACTCCACTCTAACTTTACCAGATAGAATCCGGGGATATAGGTGAGCTTTCATTTGATTTTTAATGGTAAGACTTTGTAGTTACAAAGCAGCATTGATTTACAGTTCAGGCAGTTTCTCCCTCAGCTGTCATGGAACTACATTCATTTATAGTAGGTGAGGATCTAGCTCAAAATATCTAGTACCTTGGATTCTGCACTGGCAGCGTCTGAATTTGATGTTCCACTGTGTATCTGAATTCTCTTTGGCTTTGTTCCTAATCTGACTCTGAATCTCCTTGTCTTGTAGGTCAGCCAAAGGCATCTCCTACCGTGCACCTCTTCCCTCCATCCTCGGAAGAGATCAAAACAAAGAGCAAAGCCACACTGGTCTGTCTGCTGGGCAGCTTTTACCCAGGCTCAGTCCAAGTCACCTGGAAAGCTGACGGCCAGCAGCTGTCCACTGGAGTGGAGACGACCAAGCCATCCAAACAGAGTGACAACAAGTTCATGGCCAGCAGTTACCTGTCTCTGGATGCATCAAAGTGGAAGACTCATGAGACCTACACCTGCCAGGTGACACACGATGGGAAGAACTTCGAGAAGTCCCTGAAGAGCTCAGAGTGTTCTTAGCCCTCTGACCACAGGGGGCTCAGCTGGTTCCCGAATCAGTCTGTAGGGGGTTCCCCAAGGGAACCTGGATCTGTCTGTAGCATTCCCATAATGCTGATTTCCAGCAAAACTCCTTCCTCTTTAAGGTGGGAGATTTTACCAATCCATATGACACCTGTCTTTATTCCCACGTCCCCACTGCTCTCACCCCCTGCATTCCCTGGAAATGTCCTTCCTGCTTTAGTCTCTGATGCAGCCTTGTTAGGATATTAATAAAATCAGAAAAATTTGACTATCACTGTGACTCTGAAGGGTTTAACTTCTTCTGTCCCCTTTTCTCCTGATGTATTAATTGCAATATTCACATAATCTTCCAATAAAATAAACTTACCTTTTATCAGCCAATATGGTTTTCTTTTTAGTAGGGATCTCGTTGGCTTTGGGGTTTCAGACAAGCTAAGGGAGAAGTAACGCTGAGTGACGTGTAATATCATGGAGATCAGGGGAGGGGGAGAGATGTCACAGAGGGATCATTACCCAAGCTGTGACTGTTCTCCCCTAACACGGGTCACTCTGGCTCTCAGCCAGCCTTCTGGGAGGGGTGACAATTGCTGCTGCACAAATCTCTCTGCAGAGTACACGTTGTGTTAGGGAATCACTGGGGATCATGGGCTGCATGAGAGCATAATGCAAACCCCTGTGGCTCTGCAGCCAGCCCTGCTTGTGCTGGGATCCTGGCACCTCCCAACAGACCAGCAGGGCTAGGCTGGCTCAATGCTCAGCTGGGTCACTAGCCCTGCAGAGACCAGTCTGCTCTGTGAGTTAGTATTGAGTCACCCTCTGCCCTCGCAGGGGGCAGATTCCGGCTCCCGTTTTCTCCCTTTAGTCATTCTTCAAGAAGCCTCATTAGAGTCAGTCAATGGGCTATTGGCTGAACAGCTCAGGACTCAGGGGAATAAGCGTCCAAATCTGGCCCATAGGGTGAGGGGCACGACACTGCTGCAGGTTGGTCCCTGGGTTAGGCTATAAATAGAGCTCCTGGCTACTTCTGGTCAGTAGAGACCCAACGGACCTCTTTGGAAGAGTTGCATTGGGCAGGATATTAAACACCAACTTGGGGGACAGCTCCCTACGCACCCAACCTGCCCTCCCAGCAGGGGCAGCTGTACATGGAAATCTGCCTGAATTAAACAAGTGCTGCTGGCCACTGAGACACACCTGCTGTGTTTCAGCCAGAGGGGAAGGCAGTAACCTTTATGTGCAGTTTGACCAACTGTGTAAATGAGTAAAGTGCTTTGGGAGTCTTCAGATTCAAGATGCTTTTCAAATGAAATCAAAACATTACTGATGATATGGATTCTCTGGAAACACTCAGGCCTTTGTTACTTCTGGGCTTTTGCACAATTTGAGCCTTGACAGGCCAGAGCAGACAATTTGTGTCCCATTAATTACCCCATAGTTGTCCTGGGGAATCAGTTTCATGTGAGACTGGATACTCGGAGGGGAGCTCCGGGGTCTGTCTCACCCTTCCCAGACAGCAGCATGCACCGTGTGTATAGCTGGAAATTTGCATCACAAAGACATTTATCATGGACCCCGAGCCGTGCTGGGCCACCAGCCAAAGGAGACCCTGATTCCCTGACAGTCCTGGGGCCAGGGAGGTAAAGGGATACGTTTGTATCACATATGCCACGTATGTGTCAGATACCACCGAGCTGTCACCTCTCACAATACGGGTGACATGGATGGGTGGATGGATGGCCAGTCATGCACTGCCATCTTCTACAGAAGGGGTTAAGTGGAAAGGGAGCAGAGGGAGGCTGCGATATGGATGAGTTTGAAAGAATGAAGGGTTCTTAAACTTCACAAAGTATTTTTAACATCACCAGACCAACTGTCCCACCATTCCCCCCCTACACAAACAGGTCTGTACATGGTGGAAGGGTAAGAATTCCAGGTTATGATCTGTGGAGCCCCAAGAGTGTGCAGTACACAGAGGAGACAATGGCTCTCAGAAGTTTTCAGCAGCTCACACAGAACGTGTGTATGAGAGGGAGAACGAGCATGGGCCATGGAGTTCGCTACTCGAATTCAGGGCGTGCGCTGATTTTAACACTACTTCATTGACAAAAAGGCTCTGTTGCCTTGCACATGTAAACTACAATAGACTGATGAATGGACTGACAAGCTACATGAAGTATTTAAGGTGTTTTCAAAAGTGACTAACTCCATTAAAAGTCTAAGTTCAACTGAAAGTCAATAGGATTTAGAAGTGTAAGGGCCAGATTTAAAAGGCAATGAAATGAATGGGCGTTTGGCAGCTAGGTGCTTTTGAAAATCCCGCTAGGTGCCATCCTGTACATATAGGTGCTTAAATACCTTTAACACTCCAGCCCAACGTGCTGAAGTCCCTTCTGACAAGGGGACTTCAGCACTTTTGCCAGAGGCTCAGGCCTCCCCTCCCTACCCAGGGAATTCTCACAGAGTCTGAGCCTGAGCCACTGAAGTCACAGGAGCTTCCCCACCAACTCCAGTAAGTGTCTGTTAGTGTGTCAAACACAGCATGTGAGCCTTGGCTTCAACTGCGGCCCATTAATGAGGAAATTAGGCTGGTACCATTCACACCCCTGGCCGTGCTGAGCTGACACACACCAGGCACTAAGGGAGGGTTCGTGTTTACAGTCAGAGGGAGGGTCCAGGGCCCTGGTTTAATTCACGAGAAACCAGCTGAGCATGGACACAGCTCACAGCCTGGACGTTTACTGGCCCTGCCTTTGGCGAGAGGGGCACCACACGCCCACACTCTGCTGGGCAGCAGGCACCAGTGCGGCTCCCCTAAGGTGAGGGGAAGGGAATAGCCCAGCAATGGTGGGAGTCTCATGGCAGCTCCGTCCAGGGAGACAGCGCTGGGATTTACTGCTGAGAACAGCTGGGAAATACAGAGCACATGGCTGTCGTTGGGGGCAATGTGTTAATTTCTAAAGGCAACTGGAGGCTCCCACGAGGAAAGTGCTGATCTCTGCTGTGCACTGCACATGGGCGGATACCAGCCTGGCCTTGTATTGGTGCCAACAGGGTCTGGGGCATTTTCCAGCATATGTCAGCTGTGCGATGGACACGGCTTTTACAAACACCAAAGGTTCTGAGCATCTTGCTTGACTCTGGGCTTCCAGCAATGCCTGCACCTGACCCACTGCTGGGGTTCAGACAGAGCGTGGTGGTCATCGGTTTCATGGCACATGGATCTTCAGCCCTTCCTCAGGCATGTCCAATGTGGAGACTTCACCAGCCCCCTGCATGGCTCAGCTGAGAGCGAACACAGGACGTCATGACGCAGCGTCTGGCAGAAGGGCTGTGCCCAGTGAGTCAGAGCGACCCCCTGGACGATCTGAAGATCCCGATCAGGTACGTTAGGACAATGGGGGAGGGGACGTCTTAGCTTCTCACGGACAGGTGCAGGGAGGCTGCACTATTCAGAGAGTAGACGAGGACAGCACGTGGTTTGGATCACACCCGATCCACGCGTGTGCAGCGCCTGACATGTCTGATCTGTCTCTTCGCTGACACTTATTGGTGGGTCACCGGGACATGCTGTACATTAATTAGGTCGAGAAGGATGCTGGTGCTCCCAGGCGTGTGGGGTTCCGGACACGTGCTTTCTAAGTTTGGTTATCGCATCCTTAACATACACGACAGCTCGTGCGCCTCATTCTTTCCCCGACGTAATTCCACTGAAGTCATTACAATGGCACCAGTGACGAATGTGGCCCAGTATTGACCTGTCCTGGCCAAATGGCAGTGGAGGGACCAACACGCAGTCCAGTTGTGTACATGCCCTCCAGCACCCAGACCCGTTCTCCACGGGCTCCAGGCACAGCAGCACAGACACGCATGCAGATCCACAGCCGGTGCGGGGGTTGGAGGAGCGCTGTAGTGGTGGGACCCAGCACAGTACCAGAGCACAGAGCTCCTTTGGTTCCCTCTAGGTACCATCACGCCCCCATCACTGTAGTGCCTGAGCATCTCTGGGACACGACAGAACTTATCCTTACACCACCCTCGGAGGCACGGAAGTGCTGCCCCCATTTTACAGACGGGGAATGGAGGCACAGAGAGGGTGTCACTTGCTCAAAGATACAAAGTCAGTGGCAGAGCCAGGACATGAACGCCGCTTTCCTGACTCCCAATCCACTGCCTTAACGACAAGCCCATCTTCTGCTCTCTTATGTGGGCTGTCTGCGGGGACCAGGATTTGGCCTTATTCTGAGTTCTCCCAAGGAATACTCCATTGCTTCACTTCCCAGTGGATCTTCACTCCTCCGATTGTACAATGAGTTTCTCCGGAAAGGATAAACCTGCACTCCCATGGGGTGCCAGTGGAGATTGCCCCATACCTCTTTTCCCCCCCTCACGGGCAGTGGAGGTGACCTCTCCCTGCCATCGACTGGGACAGGTTTTTGTACAGCCGTGTGTCACTGTGGTGGATCTTCGGTGGAGGAACCCAGTTGACCGTCCTTGGTAAGTCACTGAATTACTCTCAAACTTTCCTCCTCCTGGCTGTATGGTACATTTTCCATGGTTTTTTCCTGCTTTCTTCGTCTTCATGCTGGGCTCGGGACTCCTCTCACTTTATATATGGACCTTTACACTGTCTTGGGAAGAAAGTTTAGTCTCTCTGGATAGTCATAGCAGGTGTACATGGCCCATGTTGGATTTTCTTTTCTTTTCCCGCTCAAGAGAAGTTTGAATTTGACCATGAAAGCTATTGAGATTCTGCCACTGGGTCCCCACTTACGATGACCTAGTTTTAGCCCCTTCAGGAAAAGATTTTCCCTCTTTTTCTTTTCGGGTATGAACTATTTCTCATTAGCACCGGGTGCTAGTCAGTGTATGAAAGAAACCCCGGGTCAGCTTCTCTGGTGCCGTGCAATGCCCTAGCTCCATTGTCCGCAATAGACCTCCACCAGCACTCACCCCAGGATCCTGCAGACAGGTGTCCAATCCCGTGACATCTCATCTGCTATAAAAATCCTTGCTCCCTGGTGATTTAAAATTGGATTTGTTGGGGGCCGTTGGAAGGGAATGCTTAGGAATGAGAGCTGGGCAGAAAATATGGTTTTCTTCTGTGAATAATTTCAGAAAAAGCAAAACAAAAAAATCATTTTCATCTCAATGGGCCCAAAATCCCAAACAAGCATTTTCAGCTGAAAACCGAGAATGCTTCAATTATTGAGAGGTTTTGGCTTAAGATTTCCACTTTTTCCATTTTCGGATTTTCAACAAAAAAAATGATTTTTTTTTGAGAAAAGCAGATACTTGCCACAAAAATATTCATTCAGTGGAAAACCAATTTTCCACTGAAAATGGTTTTGATGGTCATTTTCAACCAACCCTATTGTAGCATTGCTCAGTTGGAGCTAGACAAGGGACTGATCAAATTCTAAAAATAGATGGCCAGCTCCCCACATGGTGTAAATCCACGTAGCTTCCTTGCGAGCAATGGACTACACTGATTTACGCTTACCCTGAGTGAGTCTAATTGCACTGACTGACTTACTCCTGACACTGAAGATCTGCTCCATTGTACCTTGGAGAAAATTGGATTTCAGTTTGGCTATGCAACCCAAACCCACCCAAAACCTTTCAGATATGCAAGATATTAGTTAAATGGGGTGGGGTGGGAGCAGCCTGCAGGGGGAAGGGATTTAAAGAGGTTGCACTAACTGTGCACTAGCAAGGTTGCTGGCCAGTCTGAAAGGCTGGACGGCTTCATAGAGGCTGGATTGTGTGTCTGCCAAGCTCAGAGCTCAGTGATCAGGATGCTGGCTGGACCAGCCGGCTTCACTTACAGAACAGCCTAGGGGACATAGTGGACCTGGCTTAGCCAGGGCTCAGTAAGTCAGGGCTGACAGTATTAGCTCAAATACCATTCTTGGCTGCTTTGACCTACATAAAGCGTGAAATAATTAGGGCCCAGACTGCGGGAGCCCTACTCATGCCGAGTAGCACATTGCTTTTCATACAGTCGCACTAATGTAATGGGACCGACCGCCTATGGAGTAAGGTGCAACCTGGCGCGAGGACGGGCATCCCAATTTGGCCCCAGCACCAAGGCTGCTGCTGCAGAAATGTTACTAAGGGTTTAAAAATTCCCCAAACTTTTGCGTCCCTTCTTAAGCAGGTAGTGCCTTCAATGTCCCCCCGTCTCTATGCAGTTACACAGCATAGTACCAGGTTAGGGCCCAGGGGAATCTACTCTGCCCCCACCATGAAATCAACCCTCAGTGTGGTAGTTTGCAAGGTCCCTTTTCCTCTGGTCTTGAGCCCCAATCTAGCAAAACACTCAGATGCACACTGGATCGGGCCCTGAAGCAGGGATTGGTCCCATAAATGAGTCTGTACTTTACAGCTGCTGAACACAAGCTTGCTTGATAACTAGGCTGTTCAGCAACAGGAACAGGCAACCAGGCTGTGGTAGGAGATTGTTTGTCACCCAGGTGTTAAGCAGAAGATCTGACCCTTAGCAGAGAGACCTACAGACCCAGACAGACAATGATGATTCAACAATGGGTTTATCGACCCACTTGGCAGAATAGAGAATTTATCCCTGCTATGGAATTCCATAGGATGGTTCACAAACAAACTCCCCCCCCACCTCAAAACTACAGAATTTTATACTACTTTCTATAAAACACTATTTAATGCATGTAGCTCTCCCATCCTATGCTTTGGATCCTACTGTTTTGTTTTTTTTCTAATTATCTGTTATAGCATTTTTTTCATTTGGAAATATGTGGGTTACCCCACATTCCTCTGTGACTCTAGTGAAGCAGCCCCCAAGGCCTGAACAGGCAAATTAAACTCTAAGCTTAGACCCTAAGAAATAGCCCCATTCTCAGATAGTCTGTTCTTGAGAAATGAGAGAGAGTGTTTTCACCATGGAAATATCTTCCTACTTAATTCAATGAGTAGCACCTTCCTCTGCACTAAATGGCACCATTTGAGAAGGAAGGTGCTACTCAATGTGAGGAAAGGTATCAAAATCTTGCACTTAATAGGGAGGAATTCTCTGCAAACTGCCGAGGTTGCTAGCTGTTCAGAAGTCGTATTTCCCTTTCTCTGAGCAACAATGAATGAAAAGGTGAGCTTGGAAACAATCCTGATAATACTTCGCACTTCTACAGCACCTTCCACCAAGTGTCTCAGCGCTTTAGAAATATGTAAAAAACCATAAACCTTGAGAAAAAGCCTGCGTGCGCTGAGGTCAGTGATGTGACCCCCTTCCATAGCCTGAGAGGTAAGTGACTTCATCAGGTTCACTAAGGAAGCCTGGGGCAGAACTAGGAATGGACCCCAAGTGTCCAGATTCCCAGTCCTGTGCCTTAACCACAAGAACACCTTACATCCCAGATCATTACCCTGCCCATGGTGCTTGTGAGAAGTTGGATTTGTTACACTGCAGAGATCTGTTTTAGAGTAACAGCCGTGTTAGTCTGCATTCGCAAAAAGAAAAGGAGTACTTGTGGCACCTTTGCAGAGATCTGGAATTTCTTACATTCTGCACTGGGAGTCTCTGGATTTGGGTTTTCTAACACTGAATCTCCTTGTCTTGTAGGTCAGCAAAAGGCATCTCCCACCGTGCACCTCTTCCCTCCATCCTCGGAAGAGATCAAAACAAAGAGCAAAGCCACACTGGTCTGTCTGCTGGGCAGCTTTTACCCAGGCTCAGTCCAAGTCACTTGGAAAGCTGATGGCCAGCAGATCTCCACTGGAGTGGAGACGACCAAGCCATCCAAACAGAGTGACGACAAGTTCATGGCCAGCAGTTACCTGTCTCTGGATGCATCAAAGTGGAAGACTCATGAGACCTACACCTGCCAGGTGACACACGATGGGAAGAACTTCGAGAAGTCCCTGAAGAGCTCAGAGTGTTCTTAACCCTCTGACCCCCGGAGGGCTCGGCCGGTTCCCGTGTCAGTCTGTAGGGGGTTCCCCAAGGGAGCCAGGATCTCTCTGTAGCATTCCCATAATGCCGATTTCCAGCAAATCTGCTTCCTCTTTTAGGTGGGGGATTTTACCAATCCATATGACACCTGTCTTTATTCCCATGTCCCCACCGCTCTCACCCCCTGCATTCCCTGGAATTCTCCTTCCTGCTTTAGTCTCTGATACAGCCTTGTTAGGATATTAATAAAATCGCAAAAATTTGACTATTGCTGTATCTGTGAAGAGTTTAACTTCTTCTGTCCCTTTTACATCTTGTGTATTAATTGCAACATTCACCTTCTCTTCCAATAAAATAAATTTACCTTTTATCAGCTAATATTGTGTTCTTTTTACTCTGGGTCAATGCTCAGCTGGGTCACTAGCCCTGCAGAGAGCAGGCTGCTCTGTGAGTTAGTACGGAGTCACCCTCTGCCCTCGCAGGGGGCAGATTCCGGTACCACCTTCTCCCTGAGCATTAGTAATTCTTCAAGTAGCCTCATTCGAATCAGTGGGGTTATTGGCTGAACAGCTCAACACTAAGGGGAATAAGTGACCAAATCTGGCCCATAGAGAGAGGGGCACTGCTGATGGCGGTTCCCTGGGATAGGCTGTAAACAGAGCTCCTGGCTACTTCTAGTCAGTATAGACACAAACCCCTCTTTGAAGAGTGGCCTTTAATATCCTGCCAACACCGACTTAGGTGACAGCTCTCTGCCCAGATATCCAGATGATGATTTCTGGAGCACCAAGCGTGTGCAGAGCACAGAGGGGATAATGGCTCTCAGAAGTTTTCAGGAGCTTACAATGCTAGGATGAGAGTGAAAGGATCAGACAGAGCATGTGTGTGTGTGTGAGTGAGAGAGAGAGCGCGTGTGCCAACGAGTACACTACTGGAACCCAGAGCGTGCGCTGATTTTAACGCTACTTCATTGACAAAAAGGCTCTGGAAAGCGATTCACTTCCTTTGCTCAATGTTTAGTAATTGGTCCTGCTCCCTTGCACAGGTGAACCGTAATAGACTGACGAAAGGACAGAAAAACTGCATGAAGTATTTAGGGTATTTTCAAAAGTGACTCACTCCATTAAAAGTCTAAGTTCAACTGAAAGTCAATAGGACTTAGGAGCGTAAGGGCCAGATTAAAAAGGCAATGAAATGAATGGGGGTTTGGCAACTAGGTGCTTCTCAAAATCCCACAAGGTGCCTACCTGTATATTTAGATGCTTAAACACCATTAACACTCCAGGCGTGAGTACTTACGTCACTTCTGACAATGGGACTTGGGGACTTTTGCTGGTGGCTCAGGCCTGCCCTCCACTACCCAGGGAATTCTCACAGGGTCTGAGCCTCAACCACTGAAGTCACAGGAGCTTCCCCACCAACTTCTGTAGGTGCCGGATCAAGTGTCAAACACAGCACGTGAGCCTTGGCTTCAACTAGGGCCCATTAATGAGGAAATTAGGCTGGTACCATTCACACCCCTGGCTGCGCTGAGCGGGGACACACCAGGCGCTAAGGGGGGGTTGTATTTACAGTCAGAGGGAGGGTCCAGGGCCCTGGTTTAATTCATAAGAAACCAGCTGAGCATGGACACAGCTCACAGCCTAGACGTTTACTGGCCCTGCCTTTGGCGAGAGGGGCACCACACGCCCACACTCTGCTGGGCAGCAGGCACCAGTGCGGCTCCCCTAAGGTGAGGGGGAGGGAATAGCCCAGCAATGGTGGGAGTCTCATGGCAGCTCTGTCCAGGGAAACAGCGCTGGGATTTACTGCTGAGAACAGCTGGGAAATACAGAGCAAATGGCTGTCGTTGCTGGCAATGCGTTAATTTCTAAAGGCAACTCAGGGGCTCTCTTCAGGAAAGTGCTGATCTCTGTTGTATACTGGATATTGATCCCAACATTGCCTTGTATTGGTGCTAACAGGGCTTGGAGCATTTTCCAGCATATGCCAGATGCAGAATCTTGGCTTCTAGAGAGGCCGCCAGGAACGCCTGCATCCGAACCAAGGCTGGGGTCCCAGCAGATGATGGTGGTGATTGCTTTCATGGCACACAGATCTTGTGCACTATTTACTTGTTCCTCCAACATGTCCAGTGTGGAGACTTCACCAGCCCCTGGCATGGTTCAGCCAAAAGTGAACACACGACGTTTTGACACAGTGTCTTGCAGATCTTCTGTGCCCAGTGACTCAGAGCGACCCCTCGCCCACGGACTATCTGCAGATCCTGATCAGGTAAGGCAGGATCATGTGTCATGGGATGGGGTAGCGTCTCACTGACGGGTGCAGGGAAGGCTGCATTGTCCAGATGAGAGACGAGGACTACACGTGGTGTTGGTTTCCTATCCACACACAAGCAGTCCCAACATGGCAGATCTGTTTCTTTGCTGACACTTCTTGGTGTGAAGCTAGGATAGTTTTGACACTGACTAGGTCTGTAGAGAGGCCAGTGCTCCCAGGGGTGTGGGCTACAAACAAGTGCTTTGGAAACATGGGTATCGCCCACATGAGATTCCCTATTGGATACATTAAATACTGACAATAAATGGGCCTAATTCTTCGGTAGTAAAATTCCATACAAACCACTATAATTGCACCAGGGTTGAACCTGGCTCAGCATGTTCACTATCAGCATCCCAAATAAATCTGCCAGCCTGTCCCTCCTATGGACCTACGAGGGCCAGCTGAAGATCCACAGACCGTGGGTGTGTTTGGGGAGCACAGGGGCAGTGGAACCCAGTGGAGTGGCAGCTGCTTAGCACACAGCCCCTTTACTTCTATCTAGGTTGGTTTATGACCTGTAGCACTGTTGTGCCTGAGCATCTCACAGCCCTAAAGGAATTTATCCTTACAGCATCCCTGGTGAAATAGGGAAGTACTATCCCCATTTTACAGATGGGGAATTGAGGCACACAGATGATCTGACTTGCCCAAGGGCACAACATCAGTCTGTGGCAGAGCCAGGACTTGCATCCCGGTCTCCTGACTCCTGCTCCAGTGCCTTAAGGACAAGACCATCCTCTGCTCTCTTACATGGGCTGTGTGCTGGGACCAGGATTTGGCCCCACGTCAGCTCTCCCAAGGAATACTCCATTACTTCTCCTCCCAATGGATCTTCATTCAATCAATTGTACTTTGAGCTTCTCCAGAAATGATGAACCTTCACTCTCATGGAGAGCCAGCAGAAGTTTTCCAATGACTATTTTCCCCACACGTGCAGTGGTGGCGACCCCTCCCTGCCATTGTTCATGACTGGTTTTTGTACAGCCGTGTGTCACTGTGGGATGTCTTCGGTGGAGGAACCCAGCTGACCGTCCTTGGTAAGTCACTGAATTACTCACCGCCTTTCCTTCTCAATGCCAATACTGTCATGTTTCCATGATTTTTTCCTCCTTTTCTACCTTAGTGTCAGGCTCGGGTCTCCTCTCTCTTTATGCACACACCTTCCCACAGGGTTGAGAACAATGTTTAACTCGTGGATAGTCAGAATAGGGTGTACATGTCGCATGCTGGATTTTCTTATATTGTACCTGTGAACAGGGTTTTGAATTTGCCCATGAAACATGTCCAGATTCTGCTGTCAGGTCCCAATTTTGAAATAACTGGTATTAGCCTCTTCAGGGAAATATTTCCCAACCCCCAATTGTTTTTTATTTGCTTTGGTTTTACTGGATTAGACATTTCTTATTAGCACTCGGTTTTGACTCATATGTGAAAGAAACCAGGGGCCAGATTCTCAACCAAGATCAAACAAAATAGTCCCATGGTCTTCAATAAACCTACACCAAAAATCATCCAAATCTCTTTAAGATGGGTGTACAATACCTTGAAACGTAATGTGATAGAGAAAATAATGTGTTTGTTGCAATCTAAAACCCGATTTGTCTGGTTAGCTTGAAGAAAATTCAAATTAGTGAGAGTTGGTCACAAAATATTATTAAAGTTTCCTTATAGGAAATTTTCAACAAAAATTAAAAAAAATATTTTCATCTAAATTTTCAGCAGAAAATTTTGACTTTTGGGCAAAACCCCCAAACCCAAACACCAAAATGTTGTCACCGAACAATTACTGAAAAGCCGGGGAGGTGGGAGAAATCAGAGTTCAGGTGAAAATATTTGGTTTTGAGTTTTTGCTTTTCCAACAGTAAAAAAAGATGTTTTTTCGAGATCTGGAGAAACATTCTGCAAAAACTTCCATTTAGATAAAACCCCAATGTTTTAACTGACAAGAGATTTGGTGGGTAATTTTTAACACCCCTATTTGCAGTCTCCTTTCAGAGCAAGTTCAGCGATTGATATTTTTACAGTATAAGAACAGATCCTCATGTGGTGTAAATCAGTGTAGCCCCCTTGGCACCAATGGAATGACACTGATTTACACTTACACGGAGTGAGTGCAATTGCACTGACTGACTTCTGACCCAGGGGATCGGTTCCATTGTTCCTTGGATGACTGTGGCTATCATGGATTTCAGTTTGGAAATACCACTCAGACCTGATTTTCTGACTGTGCTGAAGGACACCCAACACCTTTGAAATATGGAGGGCTGAAGATAAATGGGGGTGGGGTGGTTTGGAGCAGCCTATGCGGGGTGCAGGAAGGACTTGAAAGAGGCTGCACTAATTGCCTCTCCGAAGTCTGGAGCACATTAACAAGGTTGCTGGCCAGCTTCTTTGAAGCTTCATTCTAGGGCTGCCAAGCTCAGAACTCAATGGAGAGGATGCTGGCTGTGCCAGCAACTTCTGTTAGAGTAAAACCTTGAGGAGCAGATAGTTCTCGGCTAGCCAGGGCTCAGTAAATCAGGGCTGCCTGTGCTAACTCAGACAACATTGTTTGTCACTTTGACCTGTGTAAAGCGTGAAATAACTACAGCCCGCAGGCTGCACTGAGCCTACTCATGCTGAGTAGCACCTTGCTCTTCAAACAGGCCCACTGACGTCAGTGGGACCGACCCCTTGTGGAGTAAAGTGCTACCTGGAATGAGGAAGAGTTGCTCAGTTTGGTCCCAGGTGTCTGGATGTTACAAGTCTGAGGAATTTTTAAACCCCTGGTGCACCCATTCCTAAATCAGTATGTCCTTTATTGTGTCCGTATCTTGCAATGTCCCTTTTCCTCTTGTCTTGGACCCTGATCCAGCAAAGCACTGAGACACATACTGACTCGAGTCCTTTGGTCCCATAAATGTTTCTGAAAACATTTTAGCAACAAGAAGAAAAGGAGTACTAGTGGCACCTTAGAGACTAACCAATTTATTTGAGCATAAGCTTTCGTGAGCTACAGCTCACTTCATCGGATGCAACTGATGAAGTGAGCTGTAGCTCACGGAAGCTTATGCTCAAATAAATTGGTTAGTCTCTAAGGTGCCACTAGTACTCCTTTTCTTTTTGCGAATACAGACTAACACGGCTGTTACTCTGAAACTTAGCAACAAGAGTATCCAGTATATAACACGGTGCGATAAAAGGCTATTTCCCAGCCAAGACTCATGCAGACAGATCTGACCCTTAGCTTAGAGACCTACAGAATGTGATGAACAATGGTAACTGCTCAATGAGATCTTTGATTTATGTTGCAGAATTTTATATCCTGAAACTTTATCTGTGCCATAGAATGACATAGAGTGGTTCAAAAGAGCTCTCTCTATGAAAGTGCTGTACTATATTACAGTAGTTTCTATGGAATGCTATCAATGTGTCTAGATCCCCTGTCCCATTCTTTGGCTCTTGTTGGTTGCTTTGTTATTACATTTTATAGGATTATTCCATACGGGAAAATGTGGGTTACCCCAGATTCCCTTCTGGGCACTGAAGCGGCTTCTGGTGCCCTAACCACACACATTAAACTCTAAGAAATAACCCCAAACAAATATCCAGAACATAGTCCAAAACCCTTAGAAAGCGGATTTTAGATTTCTAAAATGCAGCACAATGTAGAACGAATTGCAGCTTTTCTTTGTGAACCACTCATGCTAGACATCCAATGCATATAGATCGCAACATACTTCTTTGCTCACTTTCATAACAATAATTTGTATCTTTAGTGCCAACACTGTACACCTTGCAGGCCCCAAGTTATTATTTGAAGTCAGTGGGAGTTATGGGTGCAGCAGGAATACAAGATAAAGCCTTCACGGATCAAAGTGACAAAAAGGATGAGTAAAGTAATATTATCCCCTTTTACAGCCATAGGGACAGTAAATAACTAGGCCAGGTTCACTAAGGAACCCTATGGCAGAGCAATGATTAGACCCCAAATCTCCTGATTCCCAGTCCTGTGCCTTAACCAGAAGAACATCTTACATCTCAGATAATTACCCTGCCCATGGCACTTGTGAGAGTTTGGATTTGTTACACGGCAGAGATCTGGAACGTTGAACATTCTGCACTGCAGTCTCTGGATTTGGGTTTTCTAACACTGAATCTCTTTGTCTTGTAGGTCAGCCAAAGGCATCTCCTACCGTGCACCTCTTCCCTCCATCCTCGGAAGAGATCAAAACAAAGAGCAAAGCCACACTGGTCTGTCTGCTGGGCAGCTTTTACCCAGGCTCAGTCCAAGTCACTTGGAAAGCTGACGGCCAGCAGATCTCCACTGGAGTGGAGACGACCAAGCCATCCAAACAGAGTGACGACAAGTTCATGGCCAGCAGTTACCTGTCTCTGGATGCATCAAAGTGGAAGACTCATGAGACCTACACCTGCCAGGTGACACACGATGGGAAGAACTTTGAGAAGTCCCTGAAGAGCTCAGAGTGTTCTTAGCCCTCTGACCCCTGGAGGGCTCGGCCGGTTCCCGTGTCAGTCTGTAGGGGGTTCCCCAAGGGAACCAGGATCTGTCTGTAGCATTCCCATAATGCTGATTTCCAGCAAAACTCCTTCCTGTTTAAGATGGGAGATTTTACCAATCCATATGACACCTGTCTTTATTCCCACGTCCCCACTGCTCTCACCCCCTGCATTCCCTAGAACTGTCCTTCCTGCTTTAGTCTCTGATGCAGCCTTGTTAGGATATTAATAAAATCAGAAAAATTTGACTATTGCTGTGACTCTGAAGGGTTTAACTTCTTCTGTCCCCTTTTCTTCTGATGTATTAATTGCAATATTCACATAATCTTCCAATAAAATAAACTTACCTTTTATCAGCCAATATGGTTTTCTTTTTAGTAGGGATCTCGTTGGCTTTGGGGTTTCAGACAAGCTAAGGGAAAAGTAACACTGAGTGACGTGTAATATCATGGAGATCAGGGGAGGGGGAGAGATGTCACAGAGGGATCATTACCCAAGCTGTGACTGTTCTCCCCTAACACGGGTCACTCTGGCTCTCAGCCAGCCTTCTGGGAGGGGTGACAATTGCTGCTGCACAAATCTCTCTCCAGAGCACACATTGTGTTAGGGAATCACTGGGGGATCGTGGGCTGCATGAGAGTGTAATGCAAACCCCCATGGCTCTGCAGCCAGCCCTGCTTGTGCTGGGATCCTGGCAGCTCCCAACAGACCAGCAGGGCTAGGCTGGCTCAATGCTCAGCTGGGTCACTAGCCCTGCAGAGACCAGTCTGCTCTGTGAGTTAGTATTGAGTCACCCTCTGCCCTCGCAGGGGGCAGATTCAACAAGCCTCATTGGAGTCAATGGGCTATTGACAGAACAGGTCAGCACTTAGGGGAATAAGTGTCCAAATCTGGCCCATAGAGTGAGGGGGACCACACTGCTGCAGGCTGTTCCCTGGGATAGGCTGTAAACAGAGCTTCTGGCTACTTCTGATCTGTAGAGACACAGCCCCCCCCTTTGGAAGAGTGGCCTTTAATATTCTGCCAGCACCAACCTGTATGACAGCTCCCTACGTACCCAACCTGCCCTCCCAGCAGGGGCAGCTGTACATGGAAATCTGCCTGAATTAAGCAAGTGCTGCTGGCCCCTGGGTGACACCTGCTGCATTTCAGCCAGACATACTTATGTCCAGTATGACCAGCTGCATAAATGTGTAAAGTGCTTTGGGAGCCTTCAGATTCAAGATGCTTTTCAAGTGAAAGCAGAACATTGCTGACGCTCTGGATTCTCTGGTATCACTCAGGCCCATGTTACTTCTGGGGCGCTGCACAGTTTGAGCCCTGATGGGCCAGAGCAGACCGTTTGCATCCCTTAAAAAAACCATTAGTTGTGCTAGGGAATCGGTTTCATGTGAGACAGGATACTCTGTCTGAGGGGTGCTCTGGAGTCTGTCTCACCCTTCCCAGACAGCAGCATGCACCATGTGTACAGCTGGGAACTCACATCACAGAGCGGGTTTATGATGGACCCCGGAGCCGTGTTGGGCCAGCCAGCCACAAGGGACCCTGATTCTCCTACAGTCCTGGGGCCAGGGAGGGAAAGGGATACATTTATGCCACGTATTTGTCAGATCCCATCAAGCTGCCCCCACTCACCATATGAGTGACACTGATGGATAGATGGATGGCCAGTCATGCACTGCCATCTCCTACAGAAGGGAATAAGGGGAAAGGGGAGCAGAGGGAGGCTGAACTACGGAGAAGTTTTAAACAATGAGGGTTTTTTAACCTTCACAAAGTATTTTTAACATCCCCAGACCGACTGAGCCGCCCCCCGCCCCCATCCCAACACACTCACAGGACTGTACATGGCAGGATAAGAATCCCATATAGTGATCTGTGGGGCACCAAGAGTGTGCAGAGCACAGAGGGGACAAAGCAAGGATGAGAGTGAAGGGATGGGACAGAGCGTGTCTGAGAGAGAGAGAGCGCGCATGTACCATAAATAGTTCGTTGCTAGACCCCATTGAAGTAGTGTTAAAAATCAGCACACACCATTGGCAAAAAAGCTCTGGAAAGAGATTAACTTCCTTTGCTCAAAGTTTATTAACTGGGCCTGTTCCCTTGCACATGGGAACTGCAATAGACTGATGAATGGACTGAAAAACTACATGAAGTATTTAGGGTATTTTCAAAAGTGACTAACTCCATTAAAAGTCTAAAGTTCAACTGAAAGTCAATTCAAATTAGCTTCCTAAGGGCCAGATTTAAAAGGCAATGAAATGAATGAGGGTTTGGCAGCTAGCTGCTTTTGAAAATCCCACTACGCGCCTGCCTGTAACTATAGGTGCTTAAATACCTTTAACTCTCTGTCCCCAAGTGCTTACGTCGCTTCTGACAATGGGACTTGGGCACATTTGCCAGCGGCTCAGGCCTGCCCTCCACTACCCAGGGAATTCTCCCAGGGTCTGAGCCTCAACCACTGAAGTCACAGGAGCTTCCCCACCAACTCCAGTAGGTGCCGGATCAAGTGTCAAACACAGCACGTGAGCCTTGGCTTCAACTAGGGCCCATTAGTGAGGAAATTAGGCTGGTACCATTCACTCCCCTGGCCGTGCTGAGCTGACACACACCAGGCACTAAGGGGGAGTTCGTATTTACAGTCAGAGGGAGGGTCCAGGGCCCTGGTTTAATTCATAAGAAACCAGCTGAGCATGGACACAGCTCACAGCCTGGACGTTTACTGGCCCTGCCTTTGGCGAGAGGGGCACCACACGCCCACACTCTGCTGGGCAGCAGGCACCAGTGCGGCTCCCCTAAGGTGAGGGGGAGGGATTAGCCCAGCAATGGTGCGAGTCTCATGGCAGCTCCGTCCAGGGAAACAGCGCTGGGATTTACTGCTGAGAACAGCTGGGAAATACAGAGCACATGGCTGTCGTTGGGGACACTGTGTTAATTTCTAAAGGCAACTGGGGGACTCCCTTCAGGAAAGTGCTCATCTCTGCTGCACACTGGACACTGATCCCAACATTGCCTTGTATTGGTGCTAACAGGGCATGGAGAATTTTCCAGCATATGCAAGATGCAGAACCTTGGCTACCAGCTAGACCGCCAGGAACACCTGCATCCGATCGATGAATGGGGTCCCAGCAGAGGATGGTGGTGATTGCTTTCATGGCCCACGGAGCTTGTGCACTATTTACTTGTTCCTCGGACATGTCCGGTGTGGAGACTTCACCAGCCAAATGAGAGACGGAACAGGAGGGTGCAGTTTCTTCAGAGCAACCCCTGGCCCACGGACTATCTGGAGATCCTGATCAGGTAAGGCAGGATCATGTGTCATGGGATGGGGTAGCGTCTCACTGACGGGTGCAGGGAAGGCTGCACTGTCCACATGAGAGACGAGGACAACATGTGATGTTGGTCTCCTATCCACACTCATGCAGCCCCGGCATGGCAGATCTGTTTCTTTGCTGACGCTTGTTGGTGTGACGCTAGGATAGTTTTGACACTGACTAGGTCTGTAGAGAGGCCAGTGCTCCCAGGGTGTGAGCTACAGACACGTGCTTTAGAAACATGGGTAACGCCGACATAAAATACACTATTGGATACATTAAATACTGACAGTAAATGGGCCTAATTCTTCTCTAGTAGAATTCCCACAAGTCACTATAATTGTAGCAGGGTTGAATGTGGCTCAGCATGATCACTCTCAGGATCCCAAATAAATCTGCCAGCCTCTCCCTCCTGGGGACCTATGAGGGGCAGCTGGCAATGGAAGGACCAACAGCTTAGCAGCCCCAATTCAAACACTCTCTGCGTCCCCTCCACCACCCACAGTGGTGCTAGATGGAGCTCCATCCACAGCAGCACACACAGGCATGCTGGACATATCTGTAGATCCACAGACTGTGGGTGTGTTGGTGGAGCACAGGGACAGTGGAACCCAGTGCAGCAGCAGCTGCCTTGCACACAGTTCATTTGCTTCTATCTAGGCAGGTTTATGACCTGTATCACTGTCATACCTGAGGAGCTCACAGCCCTAAAGGAATTTATCCTTATACCACCCCTGTGAAATAGGGAAGTACTATCCCCATTTTACAGATGGGGAACTAAGGCAAGAGATGACGTGACTTGCCCTAGGGCACAAAGTCAGTCTGTGGCAGAACCAGGACTTGAACCCATCTTCTGACTCCCACTCCAGTGCCTTAAGTACAAGACCCTCCTCTGCTCTCTTATGTGGGCTGCATGCTGGGACCAGAATTTGGCCCCATGTCAGCTCTCCCAAGGAATACTCCATTGCTTCACCTCCCAATGGATCTTCATTCAATCAGTTGTACTATGAGCTTCTCCAGAAACGATGAACCTTCGCCCTCAAGGAAATCCCAGTTGTCGTCCTGTGTCTATTTTCTCCACACGTGCAGCGGTGGCAACCTCTCCCTGCCATTGAACATGAGTGGTTTTTGTACAGCCTTGTGTCACTGTGGATTGTCTTCGGTGGAGGAACCCAGCTGACCGTCCTTGGTAAGTCACTGAATTACTCACCGCCTTTCCTTCTCAATGCCAATACTGTCATATTTCCATGATTTTTTTCCTCCTTTTCTCTCTTAGAGCCAGCATTGGGTCTCCTCTCTCTTTATGCACAGACTTTTCCACAGGATTGAGAACAATGTTCAATCTGTGGATAGTCAGAACAAGGTTTAGATGTCCCATGCTGGATTTTTCTTATCTTTTCCCAATGAACAGATTTCTGAATTTGCCCATGAAACCTACCCAGATTTTGCTGCTGGGTCCCAATTTTTAAATAACTGGTGTTAGCATCTTAAAAGAAAACATTTTAAAAGAAAATGTTTTTTGTTTTAATGGACTAGACATTCCTTATTCACACTGGGTGTTCCCAAAATGAGAAAGAAACCAAGGGCCAAATTCTCAGCCAGGGTAAAACGACATAGTGCCTTTACTTTCAATAGATCTCCACCAAAATGCACTGAAGCCTCCTTAAAATAGATGTACAATCCCTTGAAATGTAATGTGAGAAAGGACACATTATTTTCATGTCATTTGAAATCTGACCTTCTGGAGTAGTTTGAAGACTTTTCATTTTGGCAAGAGTTAGTCACAAAATGGGGTTTCAATTTCTGGAAAATTTCAACAAAAATGAAAACTGTTATTTTTGTCTAAATTCTCAGCAGAAAATTGATTTTTGCAGGAAAAAAATTTAAAAAACAAACACTCTCTTTTCAGTAATTATTGGGTGAAAAAGAAAACCCCCAGATATTTACAGAAACCTTTTGGTTCTGAGTTTTTGCGTTTCCAACAAGAAATATTTTGACCTCAAACACATTCTGTAAAAATTTCCATTGAGATGAAAACCCAGTTTTTCACTGACAAGAGATTTGATGGGTCATTTTTGACAGCCCTAGTTGTAGAATTGCTAATTTCGAGCGAGATATGAGATCAATGTAATTTTACAGATATAAGAACGAATCCTGATGGAGTTTAAATGAACACAGTCCCCTTGACAACAATGGAACTACACTGATTTACACTTACACTGAGTGAGTGTAATTGCACTGACTGACTTAATCCTGACCTGGAGGGTCGGTTCCATTGTTCCTTGGATGGCTGTAGCTTCAGTCTGGAAATACCCTCAGACCTGTTTTTCTGCAGGTGCTGAGGGACACCCAACACCTTTGAAATATGGAGGGCTACAGATAAATGGGGTGGGCTTGGAGCAGCCGGAGGGGGGAGAGGGCTTGAAAGAGGCTGCACTAACTACCTCTCTCAAGCCTTTAGCACATTAACGAGGTTGCTGGCCAGTCTGGACGGCTTCCTAGAAGCTGCATTCTCGGGCTGCCAAGCTCAGAGCTCAACAATCAGGATGCTGGCTGGGCCAGCAGGCTTCAGGTACAGCAAAACCTTGAGGAGCAGATAGATCTCAGCTAGCCAGGGCTCTGTAAATCAGGGCTGCCTGTGCTAATTCAGACAACATTGTTTGTCTCTTTGACCTGTGTAAAGCGTGAAATAACTACAGCCCGCAGGCTGCACTGAGCCTACTCTTGCTGAGTAGCACCTTGCTCTTCAAACAGGCCCACTGACGTCAGTGGGACCGACCCCTTGTGGAGTAGGGTGCTACCTGGAATGAGGAAGAGTTGCTCAGTTTGGCCCCAGTTAGAAGGCAGGTGCCTTTTACTAGGGGGTTGAAAATTCCGCAAACTTGTGTGTCCCTTCCTAAGCCAGGAGGTCCCTTATTGTCTCCATAGCTCCCTGCAGTAACATAGCACAACATCGTGCAAGGGGGCAGGGGACTCTACTCTGTACCCACCCTGACATCAACCAATACTGTGATATTTTGCATTGTCCCTTTTGCTCGTCTTGAACCCTGATCCAGCAAGGCACTTAGACACATACTGGCTCGAGTCCTTTGGCTGCAATTGGTCCCGTACAGGAGTCTGTACATTACAAGCTTCTGAAAACATTTCAGCAACAAGCCAGCTTGGTAACAAGGCTGCTGTTCAGCAGCCGCCATATCACAGGAGGAGTTAGGAGGTTATTTCCCATTGAGGTCTTATTCAAAAGTGCGGTCCCTTAGTAGAAAGGCCTGCAGAGTGTGACAGACAATGATAACTGCTTAATAGGTTTATTGACCCATCTTGCAGAATTTAAGGTATAGACTTTATTCCTACCATAGGATGGTTAAAAAAAAAATCTTTCTTTTAGAACTCCATAGAATTTTATGGTACTTTATATGAAACACTCTTAAACTTGTCTAGCTCTCTGCCCCATTCTTTGGATCATGTTGCTTGCTTTGTAATTACATTTTATAGGATTATTTCATAAGGGAAAATGTAGGTTACCCCGGATTGCTCTCTGAGCACTGAAGTGGCTTCCAATGCCCTAACCACACACATTAAACTCCAAGTAAAGCTTAGACCTTAACAAATATCCTTAAACTAGTAAGTACAACGTCATCCAAAAGCTTTAGAAAGCTGCTTTTAGATTTCTAAAATGCAGCACAATGCAGAATCAGCTGCAGCATTCCTTTGTGAAAGGCTCTTGCGAGAAGTCCAGTGCATACAGATTGCAATGCAATTCTCTACTCCCTTTAACACCAATTGATTTTTCTTCCCTTTAGCACCAACACTGTACCCCTTCAGGCCCCAAGTTGTTATCTGAAGTCAGTAGGAGATACCTGTGTAGGAGGAATATGGGATCAAGCCTTCAGTGATTCAAGGGACAAAAAGAATGAGTAAAGTGATATCCCCTTTTACAGGCATAGGGACAGTTACTAACTAGGCCAGGTTCACTAAGGAAGCACGTGAGAGACCAAGGATTGGGTCCCTGATTCCTAGTCCTGTGCCTTAACTAGAAGAGCATCTTACATCTCAGATAATTACTCTGCCCACGGCACTTCTGAAAAGTTGGATTTCTTACACGGCAGAGATCTGGAACGTTGAACATTCTGCACTGGCAGTCTCTGGATTTGGGTTTTCTAACACTGAATCTCTTTGTCTTGTAGGTCAGCCAAAGGCATCTCCTACCGTGCACCTCTTCCCTCCATCCTCGGAAGAGATCAAAACAAAGAGCAAAGCCACACTGGTCTGTCTGCTGGGCAGCTTTTACCCAGGCTCAGTCCAAGTCACTTGGAAAGCTGACGGCCAGCAGATCTCCACTGGAGTGGAGACGACCAAGCCATCCAAACAGAGTGACAACAAGTTCATGGCCAGCAGTTACCTGTCTCTGGATGCATCAAAGTGGAAGACTCATGAGACCTACACCTGCCAGGTGACACACGATGGGAAGAACTTCGAGAAGTCCCTGAAGAGCTCAGAGTGTTCTTAACCCTCTGACCCCCGGAGGGCTCGGCCGGTTCCCGTGTCAGTCTGTAGGGGGTTCCCCAAGGGAGCCAGGATCTCTCTGTAGCATTCCCATAATGCCGATTTCCAGCAAATCTGCTTCCTCTTTTAGGTGGGGGATTTTACCAATCCATATGACACCTGTCTTTATTCCCATGTCCCCACTGCTCTCACCCCCTGCATTCCCTGGAAATGTCCTTCCTGCTTTAGTCTCTGATGCAGCCTTGTTACGATATTAATAAAATTGGAAAAAATTGACTATTGCTGTATCTGTGAAGAGTTTAACTTCTTCTGTCCCTTTTACATCTTGTGTATTAATTGCAATATTCACATAATCTTCCAATAAAATAAACTTACCTTTTATCAGCCAATATGGTTTTCTTTTTAGTAGGGATCTCGTTGGCTTTGGGGTTTCAAACAAGCTAAGGGAGAAGTAATGCTTAGTGACATGTAATATCATGGAGATCAGAGGAGGGGGAGAGATGTCACAGAGGAATCATTACCCAAGCTGTGACAGTTCTCCCCTAACACTGGTCACTCTGGCTCTCAGCCAGCCTTCTGGGAGGGGTGACAATTGCTGCTGCACAAATCTCTCTCCAGAGCACACGCTGTGTTAGGGAATCACTGGGGGATCGTGGGCTGCATGAGAGCGTAATGCAAACCCCCGTGGGTCTGCAGCCAGCCCTGCTTGTGCTGGGATCCTGGCAGCTCCCAACAGACCAGCAGGGCTAGGCTGGCTCAATGCTCAGCTGGGTCACTAGCCTTGCAAAGAGCAGTCCGCTCTGTGAGTTAGTATTGAGTCACCCTCTGCCCTCGCAAGGGGCAGACTCCAGCTCCTGTCTTCTCCCTGAGCATTAGTCATTCTTCAAGAAGCCTCATTGGAGTCATTGGGGCTATTGGCTGAACAAGTCAACACTCGGGAACAAGCGTCTAAATCTGGCCCATAGAGTGAGGGGCACGACAGTCCTGCAGACTGTTCTCTCGGATAGGCTGCAAACAGAGCTCCTGGCTACTTCTGGTCAGTAGAGACACAAACCCCTCTTTGGAAGAGTGGCCTTCAATATCCTGCCAACACCAACCTGGCCGACAGCTCTCTACCCACCCAACCGGCCCTCCCTTCAGGGGCAGCTGTACATGGAAATCTGCCTGAAAGAAACTCGTCCTGTTGGCCCCTGGGTGACACCTGCTGTGTTTCAGCCGGAGAGGAAGGGGGGCACCCTCATGCCCAGTGTGGCCAGCTGTGTAAGTGTGTGAAGTGCTTTCGGAGCCTTCAGAGTCAAGCTATTCCATTTGAAAAGCCTCATTATTTAGAACTAAATCAGAGCATTCCTGATGATCTGCATTCTCTGGGTGCACAACACTGTGGCCCTTAGTACGTTTTGTGTGTTGCACAGTTTGGGCCTTGAGGGGCCAAAGCAGTCAGTTTGTGATCCCTTAAAACCCATAAATGGAGCTGGGGGTCCAGGGATCAGTTTCATGTTGCATGTGAGACTGGATACTCTGAGGGGCGCCCTGGAGTCTGTCCCACCCTTCCCAGACAGCAGCATGCACCCTGTGTACAGCTGGGAACTTGCCTCATGGAGAGCGGTTGTCATGCACTTCCACCTCCTCCAGAAACGAATAAGGGGCAAGGGGAGCTGAGGGAGGCTGCACTATGGATGAGTTTTAAAGAATGATGGTTTTATGAATAAGTATTTTTAACATCCCCACACCGATTTGTCCTACCATCCCAACACCCTCACACACACACGTCTGTACTTGGGGGGCTTAAGATATTCAGATGATGATTTGTAGAGTACCAAGAGAGTGCAGAGCACAGAGCAGACAATGGCTCTCAGAAGTTTTCAGGCCCCTACAATGCAAGTCGGAGAGTGAAAGGATCAGAGAGAGAGAGGGAGAGAGAGCGCGCGCATGTGCCAATCAGTGCACTACTAGAACCCAGAGCGTGCGACGATTTTCACACTACTTCATTGACAAAAGGGCTCTGGAAAGCGATTCACTTCCTTTGCTCAATGTTTAGTAATTGGTCCTGTTCCCTTGCACACGTGAACAGCAATAGACTGACGAATGGACTGAAAAACTGCATGAAGTATTTAGGGTATTTTCAAAAGTGACTCACTGCATTAAGAGTCTAAGTTCAACTGAAAGTCAATAGGACTTAGGAGCGTAAGGGCCAGATTTAAAAGGCAATGAAATGAATGGGGGTTTGTCAGCTAGCTGCTTTTGAAAATCCCACTAGGCGCCTGCCTGTAACTATAGGTGCTTAAATACCTTTAACTTTCTGTCCCCTAGTGCTTATGTCGCTTCTGACAATGGGACTTGGGCACATTTGCTGGCGGCTCAGGCCTGCCCTCCACTACCCAGGGAATTCTCCCAGGGTCTGAGCCTGAGCCACTGAAGTCACAGGAGCTTCCCCACCAACTCCAGTAGGTGCCGGATCAAGTGTCAAACACAGCATGTGAGCCTTGGCTTCAACTAGGGCCCATTAATGAGGAAATTAGGCTGGTACCATTCACGCCCCTGGCCGTGCTGAGCTGACACACACCAGGCACTAAGGGGGGGTTCGTGTTTACAGTCAGAGGGAGGGTCCAGGGCCCTGGTTTAATTCATAAGAAACCAGCTGAGCATGGACACAGCTCACAGCCTGGATGTTTACTGGCCCTGCCTTTGGCGAGAGGGGCACCACACGCCCACACTCTGCTGGGCAGCAGGCACCAGAGTGGCTTCCCTAAGGTCAGGGGGAGGGAATAGCCAGCAATGGTGGGAGTCTCATGGCAGCTCTGTCCAGGGAAACAGCGCTGGGATTTACTGCTGAGAACAGCTGGGAAATACAGAGCACATGGCTGTCGTTGGGGACACTCTGATAATTTCTCAAGGCAAATGGGGGGCTCCCTTCACAGAAGCACTCATCTCTGCTGCACACTGGACATTGATCCCAACATTGCCTTGTATTGGTACTAACAGGGTTGCAGCAGAGGATGGTGGTGATTGGTTTCATGGCACATGGATCTTGAGCATTATTTACTTGGTCCTTGGACACGTCCAGTGTGGAGACTTCACCAGCCAAATGCAAGACAGAACATGATGATGCAGCTTCTTCAGAGTGACCCCTGGCCCTATGGACTATCTGATCAGGTAAGGCAGGATGTGGTAGCTTCTTACTGATAGGTGCAGGGAAGGCTGCACTATCCAGATGAGACGAGGACAGCACATGGTGTTGGTTTCCTATCCACACACGTGCAGCCCCAGCATGGCAGATCTGTGTCTTTGCAGACACTTGTTGGTGTGGTGTTAGGAGAGTTTTTACACTATGTCTTTAGAGAGGCCAGTGCTCCCAGGGGTGTGGGTTACAGACACGTGTTTTAGAAACAGGGTATATCCAACATGAGCATCTCACAGTCATAAAAGAATTTATCCTTACAGCACCCCTGTGAAATAGGGAAGTACTATCCCCATTTTATAGATAGGATATTGAGGCACAGAGATTATGTGGCTTGCCCAAGGGCACAAAGAAAGTCTTTGGCAGAGCCAGGACTTGAACCCCCGTCTCCTGATTCCCACTCCAGTGGCTTAACAACAAGACAATCTTCTGCTCTCTTATGTGGTGCGCATGCGTGGACCAGGATTTGACCCCATGTCAGCTCTCCCAAGGAATACTCCAGTGCTTCACCTCCCAATGGATCTTCATTCAATCAATCAATTGTACTATGAGCTTCTCCAGAAAGGATGAACATTCCCACTCATGGAGGTCCATCAGAAGTTGTTCCATGGTCATTTTCTCCACAAGTGCAGTGGTAGAGACCTTTCCTTGCCATTGAACATGACTGGTTTTTGTACAGCCGTGTGTCACTGTGGTATGTCTTCGGTGGAGGGACCCAGCTGACCGTCCTTGGTAAGTCACTGAATTACACTCCAACTTTCCTTCTCAATGCCAAGACTGCAATGTTTCCATGATTTTTTCCTCCTTTTCTGCCTTTGATCCAGGCTTGGGTCTCCTCTTACTATACACTCAGACCTTCTTACGGTGTTGAGAACAATATTTAGCCCGTCCGGACTCAGAACAGGGTGTAGATGTCCCATGCTGGATGTTTTTTTTATCTTTTCCCAATGAACAGGTTTCTGAATTTGCCCATGAAACCTACCCAGATTTTGCTGTTGGGTCCCAATTTTTAAATAACTGGTGTTAGCATCTAAAAGAAAATATTTTCTACCTTGTTTTTGGTTTTCATGGACTAGACATTTCTTACTTATTCGCACTGGGTTTTTCCAATATGTGAAAGAAACCAAGGGCCAGATTCTCAGCCAGCTAAAACAACATAGTCCCTTTGTTTTCAATAGATGCCCCTCAAAACGCATCTAAACCTTCTTAAAATAGTTGTACAACCCCTTGAAATCTAATCTGATCTAAAAATAATTTGTCCTTTGTGATTTGAAATCTGATCTTCTGGAGTAGTTTGAAGACTATTCATTTTGGTAAGAGTTAGTCACTAAATGGGTTTCATTTTCTGGAAAATTTCAACAAAAATTAAAAATTTTATTTTTGTCAAAATTCTCAGCAGAAAATAGATTTTTGGCAAAAAAAAATAAAAAATGAAACATTTTCACAAAATAATTACTGAAAACAGGGGAAAAAGTCCCCAGATATCTGCAGAAACCTTTTGGTTTTGAGTTTCCAACCAGAAATTCCTTCGACATGAGACACTTTCCGTCAAAACGTCCGTTGAAATAAAACCCCAATTGTTAACTGACAGGAGATAGAGTGAGTCATTTTTGACCAGCCCTTTTTGTAGAATTGCTAATTGAGAACGAGATAAGAGATTGATGTAATCTTAAAAATATGAGAGCAAATGCTCATGTGGTGTAAATCAGTGTAGCCCCCTTGGCAGTAATGGAACTACACGGATTTACACTTACACTGAGCGAGTGTAACTGCAATGAGTGACTTACTCATGACCCAGAGGATCAGTTCCACTGTCCCTTGGACGACTGTAGCTATCGTGGATTTCAGTTTGGGAATACCACTCAGACCTGATTTTCTGACAATGCTGAGGGACACCTTTGAAATATGGAGAGTTGCAGATAAATGGAGTGAGGTTGGACCAGACTGCGCGGGGAGAGGGCTTGAAAGAGACTGCACTAATTGCCTCTCTCAAGCCTGGAGCACACTAACAAGATTGCTGGCCAGTCTGGAAAGGCTGGATGCCTTCCTAGACTGGTATTCTAGGGCTGCCAGCAGACTTTACATCGGCTTTGGCTACACTGCCAATTGAATGACAAAACTTCTGGCGTTCATGGGTGCCTTTTACTAGGGGGTTAAAAATGCCACAAACTTGTGTGTCCATTCCTAAGCCAGGAGGTCCCTTATTGTCTCCATAGCTCCATGCAGTAACATAGCACAACATCATACGTGGGCGCAGGGGACTCTACTCTGTACCCACCCTGACATCAACCAATACTGTGATATTTTGCAATGTCCCTTTTGCTTGTCTTGGCCCCGCATCCAGCAAGGCACTTAGACACATACTGGCTCCAGTCCTTTGGCTGGGATTCGTCCCATACAGGAGTCTGTACATTACGAACTTCTGAAAATGGTTCAGCAACAAGCCGACTTGGTAACGAGGCTATTCAGCAGCCGGCATATCACAGGAGGAGTTAAGGAGATTATTTCCCGTTGAGGTCTTTTTCAAACGTACGTTCCCTTAGTAGAAAGGCCTGCAGAATGTGACAGACGATGATAACTGCTGAACAGCTTTATTGACCCAACTTGCAGAATTTAATATATAGAGACTTTCTTCCTGCTATAGAATACCATAGAATAGTTAAAAAAAGAAAAAAAGTCTCTTACTTGAACTCCATAGAATTTTACGGTACATTATATGAAACACTCTGAAACGTGTCGAGACCCCCTATCCCATCCTTTGGATCATTCTGGTTGCTTTGTTATTACGTTTTATAGGTTTGTTCCACAAGGAAAAATGTGGGTTACCCTGGATTCCTCTCTGGGCACTGAAGTGGCTTCTGATGCCCTAACCACACACATTAAACTCGAAGCGAAGCTTAGACCCTAAGAAATAACGCTGAATAAATAACCAGAACATAGTACAAAATCCTTAGAAAGCTGCTTTTAGATTTCTAAAATGCAGCACAATGCAGAATCAGCTGCAGCATTCCTTTGTGAAAGGCTCTTGCGAGAAGTCCAGTGCATACAGATTGCAATGCAATTCTCTACTCCCTTTCACACCAATTGATTTTTCTTCCCTTTAGCACCAACACTGTACCTCTTGCAGGCCCCAAGTTGTTATTTGAAGTCAATAGGAAATACCTGTGTAGGAGGAATATGGGATCAAGCCTTCAGTGATTCAAGGGACAAAAAGAATGAGTAAAGTGATATCCTCTTTTACAGGCATAGGGACAGTGACTAACTAGGCCAGGTTCACTAAGGAAGCACGTGAGAGACCAAGGATTGGGTCCCTGATTCCTAGTCCTGTGCCTAACCAGAAAAACATCTTACATCTCAGATCATCACCCTGCCCAGGGCACTTCTGAAAAGTTGGATTTGTTACACGGCAGAGATCTGGAATGTCGAACATTCTGCACTGGCAATCTCTGGATTTGGGTTTTCTAACACTGAATCTCCTTGTTTTGTAGGTCAGCCAAAGGCATCTCCTACCGTGCACCTCTTCCCTCCATCCTCGGAAGAGATCAAAACAAAGAGCAAAGCCACACTGGTCTGTCTGCTGGGCAGCTTTTACCCAGGCTCAGTCCAAGTCACTTGGAAAGCTGACGGCCAGCAGATCTCCACTGGAGTGGAGACGACCAAGCCATCCAAACAGAGTGACAACAAGTTCATGGCCAGCAGTTACCTGTCTCTGGATGCATCAAAGTGGAAGACTCATGAGACCTACACCTGCCAGGTGACACACGATGGGAAGAACTTCGAGAAGTCCCTGAAGAGCTCAGAGTGTTCTTAACCCTCTGACCACAGGGGGCTCAGCTGGTTCCCGAGTCAGTCTGTAGGGGGTTCCCCAAGGGAACCAGGATCTGTCTGTAGCATTCCCATAATGCTGATTTCCAGCAAAACTCCTTCCTCTTTAAGGTGGGAGATTTTACCAATCCATATGACACCTGTCTTTATTCCCATGTCCCCACTGCTCTCACCCCCTGCATTCCCTAGAACTGTCCTTCCTGCTTTAGTCTCTGATGCAGCCTTGTTACGATATAAATAAAATCGGAAAAATTTGACTATCGCTGTGACTCTGAAGGGTTTAACTTCTTCTGTCCCCTTTTCTCCTGATGTATTAATTGCAATATTCACATAATCTTCCAATAAAATAAACTTACCTTTTATCAGCCAATATGGTTTTCTTTTTAGTAGGGATCTCGTTGGCTTTGGGGTTTCAGACAAGCTAAGGGAGAAGTAACGCTGAGTGACGTGTAATATCATGGAGATCAGGGGAGGGGGAGAGATGTCACAGAGGGATCATTACCCAAGCTGTGATTGTTCTCCCCTAACACGGGTCACTCTGGCTCTCAGCCAGCCTTCTGGGAGGGGTGACAATTGCTGCTGCACAAATCTCTCTGCAGAGCACACGTTGTGTTAGGGAATCACTGGGGATCATGGGCTGCATGAGAGCGTAATGCAAACCCCCGTGGGTCTGCAGCCAGCCCTGCTTGTGCTGGGATCCTGGCAGCTCCCAACAGACCAGCAGGGCTAGGCTGGCTCAATGCTCAGCTGGGTCACCAGCCCTGCAGAGACCAGTCTGCTCTGTGAGTTAGTATTGAGTCACACTCTGCCCTCGCAGGGGGCAGATTCCGGCTCCCGTTTTCTCCCTTTAGTCATTCTTCAAGAAGCCTCATTAGAGTCAATGGGCTATTGGCTGAACAGCTCAGGACTCAGGGGAATAAGCGTCCAAATCTGGCCCATAGAGTGAGGGGCACGACACTGCTGCAGGTTGGTCCCTGGGTTAGGCTATAAATAGAGCTCCTGGCTACTTCTGGTCAGTAGAGACCCAAAGGACCTCTTTGGAAGAGTTCCATTGGGCAGGATATTAAATACCAACTTGGGGGACAGCTCCCTACGCACCCAACCTGCCCTCCCAGCAGGGGCAGCTGTACATGGAAATCTGTCTGAATAAAACAAGTGCTGCTGGCCACTGAGACACACCTGCTGTGTTTCAGCCAGAGGGGAAGGCAGTGACCTTTATGTGCAGTTTGACCAACTGTGTAAATGAGTAGATTCAAGATGCTTTTCAAATGAAATCAAAACATTACTGATGATATGGATTCTCTGGAAACACTCAGGCCTTTGTTACTTCTGGGCTTTTGCACAATTTGAGCCTTGACAGGCCAGAGCAGACAATTTGTGTCCCATTAATTACCCCATAGTTGTCCTGGGGAATCAGTTTCATGTGAGACTGGATACTCGGAGGGGAGCTCCGGGGTCTGTCTCACCCTTCCCAGACAGCAGCATGCACCGTGTGTATAGCTGGGAATTTGCATCACAAAGACATTTATCATGGACCCCGAGCCGTGCTGGGCCACCAGCCAAAGGAGACCCTGATTCCCTGACAGTCCTGGGGCCAGGAAGGTAAAGGGATACGTTTGTATCACATCTGCCACGTATGTGTCAGATACCACCATGCTGTCGCCTCTCACAATACGGGTGACATGGATGGGTGGATGGATGGCCAGTCATGCACTGCCATCTCCTACAGAAGGGGTTAAGTGGAAAGGGAGCAGAGGGAGGCTGCGATATGGATGAGTTTGAAAGAATGAAGGGTTCTTAAACTTCACAAAGTATGTTTAATCTCCCCAGACCAACTGTCCCACCATTCCCCCCCTACACAAACAGGTCTGTACATGGTGGGAGGGTAAGAATTCCAGGATATGATCTGTGGAGCCCCAAGAGTGTGCAGTACACAGAGGAGACAAGGGCTCTCAGAAGTTTTCAGCAGCTCACACAGAACGTGTGTATGAGAGGGAGAACGAGCATGGGCCATGGAAATCGCTACTTGAATTCAGGGCGTGCGCTGATTTTAACACTACTTCATTGACAAAAAGACTCTGTTGCCTTGCACATGTAAACTACAATAGACTGATGAATGGACTGACAAGCTACATGAAGTATTTAAGGTGTTTTCAAAAGTGACTAACTCCATTAAAAGTCTAAGTTCAACTGAAAGTCAATAGGATTTAGAAGTGTAAGGGCCAGATTTAGAAGGCAATGAAATGAATGGGCGTTTGGCAGCTAGGTGCTTTTGAAAATCCCGCTAGGTGCCATCCTGTACATATAGGTGCCTAAATAGCCTTAACACTCCGGCCCAAAGTGCTGAAGTCCCTTCTGACAAGGGGACTTCAGCACTTTTGCCAGCGGCTCAGGCCTCCCCTCCCTACCCAGGGAATTCTCACAGCGTCTGAGCCTGAGCCACTGAAGTCACAGGAGCTTCCCCACCAACTCCAGTAGGTGCCGGATCAAGTGTCAAACACAGCATGTGAGCCTTGGCTTCAACTAGGGCCCATTAATGAGGAAATTAGGCTGGTACCATTCACGCCCCTGGCCGTGCTGAGCTGACACACACCAGGCACTAAGGGGGGTTGTATTTACAGTCAGAGGGAGGGTCCAGGGCCCCGGTTAAATTCACGAGAAACTAGCTGAGCATGGACACAGCTCACAGCCTAGACGTTTACTGGCCCTGCCTTTGGCGAGAGGGGCACCACACGCCCACACTCTGCTGGGCAGCAGGCACCAGTGCGGCTCCCCTAAGGTGAGGGGAAGGGAATAGCCCAGCAATGGTGGGAGTCTCATGGCAGCTCTGTCCAGGGAGACAGCGCTGGGATTTACTGCTGAGAACAGCTGGGAAATACAGAGCAAATGGCTGTCGTTGCTGGCAATGCGTTAATTTCTAAAGGCAACTGGAGGCTCCCACGAGGAAAGTGCTGATCTCTGCTGTGCACTGCACATGGGCAGATACCAGCCTGGCCTTGTATTGGTGCCAACAGGGTCTGGGGCATTTTCCAGCATATGTCAGCTGTGCGATGGACACGGCTTTTACTAACACCAAAGGTTCTGAGCATCTTGTTTGACTCTGGGCTTCCAGCAATGCCTGCACCTGACCCACTGCTGGGATTCAGACAGAGCGTGGTGGCCATTGGTTTCATGGCCATTGGATCTTGAGCCCTTCCTCAGGCACGTCCAATGTGGAGACTTCACCAGCCCCCTGCATGGCTCAGCTGAGAGCGAACACAGGACGTCATGACGCAGCTTCTGGCAGAAGGGCTGTGCTCAGTGAGTCAGAGCGACCCCCTGGACGATCTGAAGATCCCAATCAGGTACGTTAGGACAATGGGGGAGGAGACTTCCTAGCTTCTCACGGACAGGTGCAGGGAGTGCGCTATTCAGAGAGTAGACGAGGACAGCACGTGGTTTGGATCACACCCGATCCACGCGTGTGCAGCCCCTGGCATGTCTGATCTGTCTCTTCGCTGACACTTATTGGTGGGTCACCGGGACATGCTGTACATTAATTAGGTCGAGAAGGATGCTGGTGCTCCCAGGCGTGTGGGGTTCCTGACATGTGCTTTCTAAGTTTGGTTATCGCATCCGTAACATACACGACAGCTCGTGCGCCTCATTCTTTCCCCGACATAATTCCACCAAAGTCAATATAATGGCACCAGTAATGAATGCGGCCCAGTATTGGCCTGTCCTGGCCAAATGGCAGTGGAGGGACCAACACGCAGTCCAGTTGTGTACATGCCCTCCAGCACCCAGAGCTGTTCTCCACGGGCTCCAGGCACAGCAGCACAGACACGCATGCAGATCCACACCCGGTGCGGGGGTTGGAGAAGCGCTGTAGTGGTGGGACCCAGCATGGTACCAGAGCACAGAGCTCCTTTGGTTCCCTCTAGGTACCATCACGCCCCCATCACTGTAGTGCCTGAGCATCTCTGGGACACGACAGAACTTATCCTTACACCACCCTCGGAGGCACGGAAGTGCTGCCCCATTTTACAGACGGGGAATGGAGGCACAGAGAGGGTGTCACTTGCTCAAAGATACAAAGTCAGTGGCAGAGCCAGGACATGAACGCCGCTCTCCTGACTCCCAATCCACTGCCTTAACGACAAGCCCATCTTCTGCTCTCTTATGGGGGCTGTCTGCGGGGACCAGGATTTGGCCTTATTCTGAGTTCTCCCAAGGAATACTCCATTGCTTCACTTCCCAGTGGATCTTCACTCCTCCAATTGTACAATGAGTTTCTCCGGAAAGGATAAACCTGCACTCCCATGGGGTGCCAGTGGAGATTGCCCCGTACCTCTTTTTCCCCCCTCACGGGCAGTGGAGGTGACCTCTCCCTGCCATCGACTGGGACAGGTTTTTGTACAGCCGTGTGTCACTGTGGTGGATCTTCGGTGGAGGAACCCAGCTGACCGTCCTTGGTAAGTCACTGAATTGCTCTCAAATTTTCCTCCTCCTGGCTGTATGGTACATTTTCCATGGTTTTTTTTCCTGCTTTCTTTGCCTTCATCATGGGCTCGGGACTCCTCTCACTTTATATATGGACCTTTACACTGTCTTGGGAAGAAAGTTTAGTCTCTCTGGATAGTCATAGCAGGTGTACATGGCCCATGTTGGATTTTCTTTTCTTTTCCCGCTCAAGAGAAGTTTGAATTTGACCATGAAAGCTATTGAGATTCTGCCACTGGGTCCCCACTTACGATGACCTAGTTTTAGCCCCTTCAGGAAAAGATTTTCCCTCTTTTTCTTTTCGGGTATGAACTATTTCTCATTAGCACCGGGTGCTAGTCAGTGTATGAAAGAAACCCCGGGTCAGCTTCTCTGGTGCCGTGCAATGCCCTAGCTCCATTGTCCGCAATAGACCTCCACCAGCACTCACCCCAGGATCCTGCAGACAGGTGTCCAATCCCGTGACATCTCATCTGCTATAAAAATCCTTGCTCCCTGGTGATTTAAAATTGGATTTGTTGGGGGCCGTTGGAAGGGAATGCTTAGGAATGAGAGCTGGGCAGAAAATATGGTTTTCTTCTGTGAATAATTTCAGAAAAAGCAAAACAAAAAAATCATTTTCATCTCAATGGGCCCAAAATCCCAAACAAGCATTTTCAGCTGAAAACCGAGAATGCTTCAATTATTGAGAGGTTTTGGCTTAAGATTTCCACTTTTTCCATTTTCGGATTTTCAACAAAAAAAATGATTTTTTTTTGAGAAAAGCAGATACTTGCCACAAAAATATTCATTCAGTGGAAAACCAATTTTCCACTGAAAATGGTTTTGATGGTCATTTTCAACCAACCCTATTGTAGCATTGCTCAGTTGGAGCTAGACAAGGGACTGATCAAATTCTAAAAATAGATGGCCAGCTCCCCACATGGTGTAAATCCACGTAGCTTCCTTGCGAGCAATGGACTACACTGATTTACGCTTACCCTGAGTGAGTCTAATTGCACTGACTGACTTACTCCTGACACTGAAGATCTGCTCCATTGTACCTTGGAGAAAATTGGATTTCAGTTTGGCTATGCAACCCAAACCCACCCAAAACCTTTCAGATATGCAAGATATTAGTTAAATGGGGTGGGGTGGGAGCAGCCTGCAGGGGGAAGGGATTTAAAGAGGTTGCACTAACTGTGCACTAGCAAGGTTGCTGGCCAGTCTGAAAGGCTGGACGGCTTCATAGAGGCTGGATTGTGTGTCTGCCAAGCTCAGAGCTCAGTGATCAGGATGCTGGCTGGACCAGCCGGCTTCACTTACAGAACAGCCTAGGGGACATAGTGGACCTGGCTTAGCCAGGGCTCAGTAAGTCAGGGCTGACAGTATTAGCTCAAATACCATTCTTGGCTGCTTTGACCTACATAAAGCGTGAAATAATTAGGGCCCAGACTGCGGGAGCCCTACTCATGCCGAGTAGCACATTGCTTTTCATACAGTCGCACTAATGTAATGGGACCGACCGCCTATGGAGTAAGGTGCAACCTGGCGCGAGGACGGGCATCCCAATTTGGCCCCAGCACCAAGGCTGCTGCTGCAGAAATGTTACTAAGGGTTTAAAAATTCCCCAAACTTTTGCGTCCCTTCTTAAGCAGGTAGTGCCTTCAATGTCCCCCCGTCTCTATGCAGTTACACAGCATAGTACCAGGTTAGGGCCCAGGGGAATCTACTCTGCCCCCACCATGAAATCAACCCTCAGTGTGGTAGTTTGCAAGGTCCCTTTTCCTCTGGTCTTGAGCCCCAATCTAGCAAAACACTCAGATGCACACTGGATCGGGCCCTGAAGCAGGGATTGGTCCCATAAAAGAGTCTGTACTTTACAGCTGCTGAACACAAGCTTGCTTGGTAACTAGGCTGTTCAGCAACAGGAACAGGCAACCAGGCTGTGGTAGGAGATTGTTTGTCACCCAGGTGTTAAGCAGAAGATCTGACCCTTAGCAGAGAGACCTACAGACCCAGACAGACAATGATGATTCAACAATGGGTTTATCGACCCACTTGGCAGAATAGAGAATTTATCCCTGCTATGGAATTCCATAGGATGGTTCACAAACAAACTCCCCCCCCCCCACCTCAAAACTACAGAATTTTATACTACTTTCTATAAAACACTATTTAATGCATGTAGCTCTCCCATCCTATGCTTTGGATCCTACTGTTTTGTTTTTTTTCTAATTATCTGTTATAGCATTTTTTTCATTTGGAAATATGTGGGTTACCCCACATTCCTCTGTGACTCTAGTGAAGCAGCCCCCAAGGCCTGAACAGGCAAATTAAACTCTAAGCTTAGACCCTAAGAAATAGCCCCATTCTCAGATAGTCTGTTCTTGAGAAATGAGAGAGAGTGTTTTCACCATGGAAATATCTTCCTACTTAATTCAATGAGTAGCACCTTCCTCTGCACTAAATGGCACCATTTGAGAAGGAAGGTGCTACTCAATGTGAGGAAAGGTATCAAAATCTTGCACTTAATAGGGAGGAATTCTCTGCAAACTGCCGAGGTTGCTAGCTGTTCAGAAGTCGTATTTCCCTTTCTCTGAGCAACAATGAATGAAAAGGTGAGCTTGGAAACAATCCTGATAATACTTCGCACTTCTACAGCACCTTCCACCAAGTGTTTCAGCGCTTTAGAAATATGTAAAAAACCATAAACCTTGAGAAAAAGCCTGCGTGCGCTGAGGTCAGTGATGTGACCCCCTTCCATAGCCTGAGAGGTAAGTGACTTCATCAGGTTCACTAAGGAAGCCTGGGGCAGAACTAGGAATGGACCCCAAGTGTCCAGATTCCCAGTCCTGTGCCTTAACCACAAGAACACCTTACATCCCAGATCATTACCCTGCCCATGGTGCTTGTGAGAAGTTGGATTTGTTACACTGCAGAGATCTGTTTTAGAGTAACAGCCGTGTTAGTCTGTATTCGCAAAAAAAAAAAGGAGTACTTGTGGCACCTTTGCAGAGATCTGGAATTTCTTACATTCTGCACTGGGAGTCTCTGGATTTGGGTTTTCTAACACTGAATCTCCTTGTTTTGTAGGTCAGCCAAAGGCATCTCCTACCGTGCACCTCTTCCCTCCATCCTCGGAAGAGATCAAAACAAAGAGCAAAGCCACACTTGTCTGTCTGCTGGGCAGCTTTTACCCAGGCTCAGTCCAAGTCACTTGGAAAGCTGACGGCCAGCAGATCTCCACTGGAGTGGAGACGACCAAGCCATCCAAACAGAGTGACAACAAGTTCATGGCCAGCAGTTACCTGTCTCTGGATGCATCAAAGTGGAAGACTCATGAGACCTACACCTGCCAGGTGACACACGATGGGAAGAACTTCGAGAAGTCCCTGAAGAGCTCAGAGTGTTCTTAACCCTCTGACCACAGGGGGCTCAGCTGGTTCCCGAGTCAGTCTGTAGGGGGTTCCCCAAGGGAACCAGGATCTGTCTGTAGCATTCCCATAATGCTGATTTCCAGCAAAACTCCTTCCTCTTTAAGGTGGGAGATTTTACCAATCCATATGACACCTGTCTTTATTCCCACGTCCCCACTGCTCTCACCCCCCTGCATTCCCTAGAACTGTCCTTCCTGCTTTAGTCTCTGATGCAGCCTTGTTACGATATTAATAAAATCGGAAAAATTTGACTATCGCTGTGACTCTGAAGGGTTTAACTTCTTCTGTCCCTTTTACATCTTGTGTATTAATTGCAATATTCACATAATCTTCCAATAAAATAAACTTACCTTTTATCAGCCAATATGGTTTTCTTTTTAGTAGGGATCTCGTTGGCTTTGGGGTTTCAGACAAGCTAAGGGAGAAGTAACGCTGAGTGACGTGTAATATCATGGAGATCAGGGGAGGGGGAGAGATGTCACAGAGGGATCATTACCCAAGCTGTGATTGTTCTCCCCTAACACGGGTCACTCTGGCTCTCAGCCAGCCTTCTGGGAGGGGTGACAATTGCTGCTGCACAAATCTCTCTGCAGAGCACACGTTGTGTTAGGGAATCACTGGGGATCATGGGCTGCATGAGAGCTTAATGCAACCCCCGTGGCTCTGCAGCCAGCCCTGCTTGTTCTGGGATCCTGGCAGCTCCCAACAGACCAGCAGGGCTAGGCTGGCTCAATGCTCAGCTGGGTCACTAGCCCTGCAGAGACCAGTCTGCTCTGTGAGTTAGTATTGAGTCACACTCTGCCCTCGCAGGGGGCAGATTCCGGCTCCCGTTTTCTCCCTTTAGTCATTCTTCAAGAAGCCTCATTAGAGTCAGTCAATGGGCTATTGGCTGAACAGCTCAGGACTCAGGGGAATAAGCGTCCAAATCTGGCCCATAGAGTGAGGGGCACGACACTGCTGCAGGTTGGTCCCTGGGTTAGGCTATAAATAGAGCTCCTGGCTACTTCTGGTCAGTAGAGACCCAACGGACCTCTTTGGAAGAGTTCCATTGGGCAGGATATTAAACACCAACTTGGGGGACAGCTCCCTACGCACCCAACCTGCCCTCCCAGCAGGGGCAGCTGTACATGGAAATCTGCCTGAATTAAACAAGTGCTGCTGGCCACTGAGACACACCTGCTGTGTTTCAGCCAGAGGGGAAGGCAGTGACCTTTATGTGCAGTTTGACCAACTGTGTAAATGAGTAGATTCAAGATGCTTTTCAAATGAAATCAAAACATTACTGATGATATGGATTCTCTGGAAACACTCAGGCCTTTGTTACTTCTGGGCTTTTGCACAATTTGAGCCTTGACAGGCCAGAGCAGACAATTTGTGTCCCATTAATTACCCCATAGTTGTCCTGGGGAATCAGTTTCATGTGAGATTGGATACTCGGAGGGGAGCTCCGGGGTCTGTCTCACCCTTCCCAGACAGCAGCATGCACCGTGTGTATAGCTGGGAATTTGCATCACAAAGACATTTATCATGGACCCCGAGCTGTGCTGGGCCACCAGCCAAAGGAGACCCTGATTCCCTGACAGTCCTGGGGCCAGGGAGGTAAAGGGATACGTTTGTATCACATATGCCACGTATGTGTCAGATACCACCATGCTGTCACCTCTCACAATACGGGTGACATGGATGGGTGGATGGATGGCCAGTCATGCACTGCCATCTCCTACAGAAGGGGTTAAGTGGAAAGGGAGCAGAGGGAGGCTGCGATATGGTTGAGTTTGAAAGAATGAAGGGTTCTTAAACTTCACAAAGTATGTTTAACGTCCCCAGACCAACTGTCCCACCATTCCCCCCCTACACAAACAGGTCTGTACATGGTGGGAGGGTAAGAATTCCAGGTTATGATTTGTGGAGCCCCAAGAGTGTGCAGTACACAGAGGAGACAAGGGCTCTCAGAAGTTTTCAGCAGCTCACACAGAACGTGTGTATGAGAGGGAGAACGAGCATGGGCCATGGAGTTCGCTACTCGAATTCAGGGTGTGCGCTGATTTTAACACTACTTCATTGACAAAAAGGCTCTGTTGCCTTGCACATGTAAACTACAATAGACTGATGAATGGACTGAAAAGCTACATGAAGTATTTAAGGGGTTTTCAAAAGTGACTAACTCCATTAAAAGTCTAAGTTCAACTGAAAGTCAATAGGATTTAGCAGTGTAAGGGCCAGATTTAAAAGGCAATGAAATGAATGGGCGTTTGGCAGCTAGGTGCTTTTGAAAATCCCGCTAGGTGCCATCCTGTACATATAGGTGCTTAAATAGCTTTAACACTCCGGCCCAAAGTGCTGAAGTCACTTCTAACAAGGGGACTTCAGCACTTTTGCCAGCGGCTCAGGCCTCCCCTCCCTACCCAGGGAATTCTCACAGCGTCTGAGCCTGAGCCACTGAAGTCACAGGAGCTTCCCCACCAACTTCAGTAAGTGTCTGTTAGTGTGTCAAACACAGCACGTGAACCTCCTTGGCTTCAACTGCGGCCCATTAATGAGGAAATTAGGCTGGTACCATTCACGCCCCTGGCCGTGCTGAGCTGACACACACCAGGCACTAAGGGGGGGTTCGTGTTTACAGTCAGAGGGAGGGTCCAGGGCCCTGGTTTAATTCACGAGAAACCAGCTGAGCATGGACACAGCTCACAGCCTAGACGTTTACTGGCCCTGCCTTTGGCGAGAGGGGCACCACACGCCCACACTCTGCTGGGCAGCAGGCACCAGTGCGGCTCCCCTAAGGTGAGGGGAAGGGAATAGCCCAGCAATGGTGGGAGTCTCATGGCAGCTCCGTCCAGGGAGACAGCGCTGGGATTTACTGCTGAGAACAGCTAGGAAATACAGAGCAAATGGCTGTCGTTGGGGGCACTGTGTTAATTTCTGAAGGCAACTGGGGGCTCCCTTCAGGAAAGTGCTGATCTCTGCTGTGCACTGTACATGGGCGAATACCAGCCTGGCCTTGTATTGGTGCCAACAGGGTCTGGGGCATTTTCCAGCATATGTCAGCTGTGCGATGGACACGGCTTTTACTAACACCAAAGGTTCTGAGCATCTTGCTTGACTCTGGGCTTCCAGCAATGCCTGCACCTGACCCACTGCTGGGGTTCAGACAGAGCGTGGTGGTCATCGGTTTCATGGCACATGTATCTTCAGCCCTTCCTCAGGCATGTCCAATGTGGAGACTTCACCAGCCCCCTGCATGGCTCAGCTGAGAGCGAACACAGGACGTCATGACGCAGCTTCTGGCAGAAGGGCTGTGCCCAGTGAGTCAGAGCAACCCCCTGGACGATCTGAAGATCCCGATCAGGTACGTTCGGACAATAGGGGAGGGGATGTCTTAGCTTCTCACGGACAGGTGCAGGGAGGCTGCGCTATTCAGAGAGTAGACGAGGACAGCACGTGGTTTGGATCACACCCGATCCACGCGTGTGCAGCCCCTGGCATGTCTGATCTGTCTCTTCGCTGACACTTATTGGTGGGTCACCGGGACATGCTGTATATTAATTAGGTCGAGAAGGATGCTGATGCTCCCAGGCGTGTGGGGTTCCTGACACGTGCTTTCTAAGTTTGGTTATCGCATCCGTAACATACACGACAGCTCGTGCGCCTCATTCTTTCCCCGACGTAATTCCACCAAAGTCAATACAATGGCACCAGTGATGAATGCGGCCCAGTATTGGCCTGTCCTGGCCAAATGGCAGTGGAGGGACCAACACGCAGTCCAGTTGTGTACATGCCCTCCAGCACCCAGACCCGTTCTCCACGGGCTCCAGGCACAGCAGCACAGATCCACAGCCGGTGCGGGGGTTGGAGGAGCGCTGTAGTGGTGGGACCCAGCACGGTACCAGAGCACAGAGCTCCTTTGGTTCCCTCTAGGTACCATCACGCCCCCATCACTGTAGTGCCTGAGCATCTCTGGGACACGACAGAACTTATCCTTACACCACCCTCGGAGGCACGGAAGTGCTGCCCCCATTTTACAGACGGGGAATGGAGGCACAGAGAGGGTGTCACTTGCTCAAAGATACAAAGTCAGTGGCAGAGCCAGGACATGAACGCCGCTCTCCTGACTCCCAATCCACTGCCTTAACGACAAGCCCATCTTCTGCTCTCTTATGGGGGCTGTCTGCGGGGACCAGGATTTGGCCTTATTCTGAGTTCTCCCAAGGAATACTCCATTGCTTCACTTCCCAGTGGATCTTCACTCCTCCGATTGTACAATGAGTTTCTCCAGAAAGGATAAACCTGCACTCCCATGGGGTGCCAGTGGAGATTGCCCCGTACCTCTTTTTCCCCCCTCACGGGCAGTGGAGGTGACCTCTCCCTGCCATCGACTCGGACAGGTTTTTGTACAGCCGTGTGTCACTGTGGGGGGTCTTCGGTGGAGGAACCCAGTTGACCGTCCTTGGTAAGTCACTGAATTACTCTCAAACTTTCCTCCTCCTGGCTGTATGGTACGTTTTCCATGGTTTTTTTCCTGCTTTCTTTGTCTTCATCTTGGGCTTGGGACTCCTCTCACTTTATATATGGGCTTTCACACTGTGTTGGGAAGAACGTCTAGTCTCTCTGGATAGTCATAGCAGGTGTACATGGCCCATGTTGGATTTTCTTTTCTTTTCCCACTCAAGAGAAGTTTGAATTTGACCATGAAACCTATTGAGATTCTGCCACAGGGTCCCCACTTACGATGACCTAGTTTTAGCCCCTTCAGGAAAAGATTTTCCCTCTTTTTCTTTTCGGGTATGAACTATTTCTCATTAGCACCGGGTGCTAGTTAGTGTATGAAAGAAACCCCGGGTCAGCTTCTCCGGTGCCGTGCAATGCCCTAGCTCCATTGTCCGCAATAGACCTCCACCAGCACTCACCCCAGGATCCTGCAGACAGGTGTCCAATCCCGTGACATCTCATGTGCTATAAAAATCCTTGCTCCCTGGTGATTTAAAATTGGATTTGTCAGGGGCCGTTGGAAGGAAATGCTTAGGAATGAGAGCTGGGCAGAAAATATGGTTTTCTTCTGTGAATAATTTCAGGAAACGCAAAACAAAAAAATCATTTTCATCTCAATGGACCCAAAATCCCAAACAAGCATTTTCAGCTGAAAACAGAAAATACTTAAGCTAATGACATTTTTCGTCTTAAGATTTATATTTTTTCCATTTTGGGATTTTCAACCAAAAAACAAAACAAAAAAATAACAAAAAAAATTTTTCCAAGGCAAGCAGACACTTCCCACAAAAATTTTCATTCAGTTGAAAATCAAATTTTCCACTGAAAATAGTTTTCATGGGTCATTTTCAACCAGCCCCATTTGTCACACTGCTCATTTACCGCTAGACAAGTGACTGATCAAATTTTAAAAATCGAAGGCCAGCTCCCCATTTGGTGTAAATCCATGTAGCTTCCTTGCTAGCAAGGGACTACACTGATTTACGCTTACTCTGAGGAGTCTAATTGCACTGACTGACTTACAATGGAACGGATCTTCAGTGTCAGGAGTACCTTGGATGACTATAGCTACCACTGAATATTCAGCTTGGAAATGCAACACAAATCCACCCAAAACTTTTAGTTATGCAAGATGTTAGTTAAACGTGATGGGGCTGGAGCAGCCTGCAGGGGGAGCGGGCTTTAAAGAGGTTGCACTAAACGTGTCCCTCAAGCCTGGAGCACACTAACGAGGTTGCTGGCCAGTCTGAAAGGATAGGCGGCTTCGTAGAGGCTGGATTCTGCCAGCTCAGAGATCAGGATGCTGGCTGGACCAGCCGGCTTCACTTACAGAACAGCCTTGGGGACCTGATGGACCTGGCTTAGCCGGGGCTCGGTAAGTCAGGGCTAACAGTATTAGCTCAAATACCATCCTTGGCTGCTTTGACCTACATAAAGCGTGAAATAATGAGGGCCCAGACTGCGGGAGCCCTACTCATGCCGAGTAGCACATTGCTTTTCATACAGTCCCACTAAAGTAATAGGACTGACCGCCTGTGGAGTAAGGTGCAACCTGGCGTGAGGACGGGCATCCCAATTTGGCCCCAGCACCAAGGCTGCTGCTGCAGAAATGTTACTAAGTTTAAAAATTCCCCAAACTTTTGCATCCCTTCTTAAGCAGGTAGTGCCTTCATTGTGCCCCCCCCCCCCCCGTCTCTATGCAGTTACACAGCACAGCACCAGGCTAGGGCCCAGGGGAATCTACACCATGAAATCAACCCTCAGTGTGGTAGTTTGCAAGGTCCCTTTTCTTCTGGTCTTGGGCCCCAATCTAGCAAAGCACTTTCAGATGCACACTGGATCGGGCCCTGTAGCAGGGACTGGTCCCATAAGGACTCTGTACTTTACAGCTGCTGAAGACATTTCAGCAACAAGCTCACTTGGTAACTAGGCTGTTCAGCAACAGGAACAGGCAACAATGGTTTGGTAGGAGATTGTTCGTCACACCCAGGTGTTAATCAGAAGATCTGACCCTTAGCAGAGAGGCCTACCAACCCAGACAGACAATGATGATTCAACAATGGGTTTATTGACCCACTTGGTAGAATAGAGAATTTATCCCTGCTATGGAATTCCATAGGATGCTTCACAAACAAACTCCCTCTCTCCCAAAACTGTACAGAATTTTATACTACTTTCTATAAAAGACTATTTAATGTATGTAGCTCTCTTGTCCTATGCTTTGGATCCTAGTGATTTCTTTGTAATTATGAAATATTTTTTCCAGTAGAAAAAAATGTGGATTACCCCCGTTTCCTCTGTGTCTCGAGTGAAGCAGCCCCCAAGGCCTGAACAGACAAGTTAAACTCTAAGCTTAGACCCAAAGAAATATCCCCCAAATAATACACAGAATGTAGTCCAAGGAAGATACTTAGATGCTGGTTTAATGCTTTATATTCCAAAGATGAAGCACAAGGCAGAATGAACACTGTCTTTCCTCTGTGAATGGCTTCCAATAGCAGTTCAGTGCATACAGATTGGAACCTAATGGTTTAGTCACTTTCGGACAAAATCATTTTTCTCGTTAGCACTAACACTGTATTCCTCACACCCTCCCCCCCGAAAACTCTCGTTTGTAGTCAGTTACTGTTACAGGTGCATGAGTTATACACAGTTCCTAACTAGTTCATAAAGGAAGGACCCCAAATGTCCTGTGCAGAGGATTGGACCCCAAACGTCCTGATTCCCAGTCCTGTGCCTTAACCAAAAGAACATCTTACATCTCAGATCATTACCCTGCCCACGGCGCTTATGAGAGGTTGGATTTGTTACACGGCAGAGATCTGGAATTTCTTACATTCTGCACTGGCAGTCTCTGGATTTGGGTTTTCTAACACTGAATCTCCTTGTCTTGTAGGTCAGCCAAAGGCATCTCCTACTGTGCACCTCTTCCCTCCATCCTCGGAAGAGATCAAAACAAAGAGCAAAGCCACACTGGTCTGTCTGCTGGGCAGCTTTTACCCAAGCTCAGTCCAAGTCACTTGGAAAGCTGACGGCCAGCAGATCTCCACTGGAGTGGAGACGACCAAGCCATCCAAACAGAGTGACAACAAGTTCATGGCCAGCAGTTACCTGTCTCTGGATGCAGCACAGTGGAAGACCCATGAGACCTACACCTGCCAGGTGACACACGATGGGAAGAGCTTCGAGAAGTCCCTGAAGAGCTCAGAGTGTTCTTAACCCTCTGACCAAAGGGGGCTCAGCTGGTTCCCGTGTCAGTCTGTAGGGGGTCCCCAGAGGAGCCGGAATCTGCCTGTAGCACTGCTATAGTGTGGATTTCCAGCAAATCTGCTTCCTGTTTTAGGTGGGGGATTTTACCAATTCATCACACCTGTCTTTATTCCCATGTCCCCGCTGCTCATACCCCTCTGCATTCCCTGGAAATGTCCTTCCTGCTTTAGCCTCTGATGCAGCCTTGTTAGGATATTAATAAATCCAGAAACATGCAAGTATTGCTGTATCTGTGAAGAGTTTAACTTCTTCTGTCCCTTTTACACCTTGTGTATTAATTGCAACATTCACCTTCTCTTCCAATAAAATAAACTTACCTTTTTATCAGCCAATATGGTTTTCTTTTTAGTAGGGATCTCGTGGCTTTGGGGTTTCAGACAAGCTAAGGAAGAAGTAACGCTAAGTGACGTGTAATATCACGGAGATCAGGGGAGGGGAAGGGGGAGAAATGTCACAGAGGGATCATTACCCAAGCTGAGACTGTTCTCCCCTAACACTGGTCACTCTGGCTCTCAGCCAGCCTTCTGGGAGGGGTGACAATTGCTGCTGCACAAATCTATCTCCAGAGCACACATTGTGTTAGGGATTCACTGGGGGATCGTGGGCTGCATGAGAGCGTAATGCAAACCCCCGTGGCTCTGCAGCCAGCCCTGCTTGTTCTGGGATCCTGGCAGCTCCCAACAGACCAGCAGGGCTTGGCTGGCTCAATGCTCAGCTGGGTCACTAGCCCTGCAGAGACCAGTCTGCTCTGTGAGTTAGTATTGAGTCACCCTCTGCCCTCGCAGGGGGCAGATTTCCACTCCCATCTTCTCCCTGAGCATTAGTCATTCTTCAAGAAGCCTCATTGGAGTCAATGGGCTATTGGCTGAACAAGTCAGCACTTAGGGGAATAAGTGTCCAAATCTGGCCCATAGAGTGAGGGGGACCACACTGCTGCAGGCTGTTCCCTGGGATAAGCTGCAAACAGAGCTCCTAGCTACTTCTGGTCAGTAGAGACACAAACCCCTCTTTGGAAGAGTGGCCTTCAATATCCTGCCAACACCAACCTGGCTGACAGCTCTCTACCCACCCAACTGGGCCTCCCCGCAGGTTCAGCTATACATGGAAATCTGCCTGAAATAAACTCGTCCTGCTGGCCCCTGGGTGACACCTGCTGTGTTTCAGACAGAGGGGAAGGGGGTGACCAGTTTGACCCGCTGTGTAAGTGTGTAAATTCTTTGGAATCCCTCAGATGCTTTATTGTTTATTTACAAATAAATCATAACATTAGTGATGGTCTGGATTCTGTGGGGTGTGCAGCACCAGGGTCCTTAATTATTCTGGTGTGTTGCACAGTTTGGGTTTTAATTGGCTTGTCCAGACAGTTTGTCCCCCATTAAAAACCCATCAGTTGTGCTGGGGAATCAGTAGCATGCGAGACTGGATACTCTGAGGGGCGCCCTGGAGTCTGTCCCTCCCTTCCCAGACACCAGCATGCACCGTTTGTATACCTGAGAACTCAAATCACGGAGAGCGTTTAACATGGACCCATGAGCAGTGCGGGGCCAGCCAGCCAAAAGAGACACTTCAACACTGATTCTCCCACAGCCATGTCAGCTTTAAAACAATAATTGAGGAGGCCAATGAGCTTTACAGGGTTTAAATTGGTATCATTTCTGTATGCCAGATATTTGAGGAGAGCAGGGTGGGAGCTAACACTCACAGTATCTGCCTCTCATTGCTGGCAGGCCACTCATGCTCTGCCGCCACCAATGAAAAGGAATAAGGAGGAAAGACGACAAATGGAGGCTAGCCAATAGAGGAGTTTTGAAGGATGATATTTTCTTCCCCATCACACGTTTTTGACATCTCTGCACCTGTTTGTCCCTCCATCCCAACACACACACACACACAAACTGTCTGCGAGTTATAATTATCCCAGATCATTGCTGTTTTGTGGAGCACTAAGCTGGTACATGGTGCTGTAGAGAACACAGAGGAGACAATGGCTCTCCAACGCTCTCAGGAGCTCGCAATGCAAGCATGGGAGGGAAGGGGTCCGAGAGAGAGAAAGCCCACCAGAAAGAGTTGGCTGCTAGAACCAACTGGTTTGTGCTGATTTTTTAAAATAATGTTCTTGATGCACGGGCTCTGGAAAGAGATTAAATTCCTTTGCTCAATGATTATTGATCAATCCTCTTGCCATGCAAATGTGAGCTCCCGGAGACTCTGATGAATAGATTGAAAAACTGCATGAAGCTTTGAGGTTATTTTCAGTAGTGACAAACTTCCTTAAGATCTAAGTCAATGGGATTGAGGCTCTTAAGGGCCAGATTTTTAAAGGTATTGCAATAAATGACCGTTAGGCACCTAGGTTCTTTTGAAAATCCCAGTAGGCCCCTATCTGCATCTTTAGGCACCTAAATACCTTTAAAAATCTGGCCCCAAGTGTCTAAATCACTTTTGAAAATGGGGTTGTGTCTCTCAATTCATTTAGGTGCTTTTTAAAATGTTACCCTTTGATACGATGGTGACAGATGCTATAGAAAGCCCTACGATTCATAGACAGCTAGAGGGATAGTTTATCTGCAGTTTCTGTAAATACCCCTCTGTCTTCTGTTTTGTAGCTGGCTTCCTGCTTCTGGGGCATGCCCTGGGTGGTGTGCAGTGCTCAGGTGTGCTGTTCTCTCCCCATCAGATGAGTGCCACTCCAGGGGAAATTCCAGTTTAAACATTTTCAACTAGCTTCCATTGGCTTGATTTGTCAGCTAGGGTTTGGAAAGCAGAGGGGTTTTTGGTCCACTGGCTCTGTGGGGCTTACAGACCCTGGGCTCCAGGTCCTCCAGTAGAAACCAGACACCACCAGAGAGCAGCTAAAAAAATCCCCCATGGAGTCTACCAGAACTTCTACCTGGGGAAGGTGTGGGTTGTCTCCCCTCTGAGTCCGTACGTGTGTTTTTCTACAGGTCCCCAACATTGCTACATTCAGATTTCACATGCACCCACTTGAGGTCTGATTCTCCAGTCATACCAGCGTAAACTGGCCGTAATGCCATTGACTGCAGTGGAGTTATGCTCGATTGAGACTGGCCCGTAGCATCCATTGGGGTCTCTATGTCCTTGTTTTCTAGAGCTGGAAGCACTTGAGCATCAGAAGTATGGCACGCAAAGTGCCATAGGTCACACCCTTAGAGGTGAACTGCAGGACTATTAAAAATTGACTCATGACTGCGATGAGATGTCAGTTATCTGTTAGGTCACAGAGCGCTCCATTCTGGGATATCTTCAGCTGGCACTTCCTGGCTTGGAGAACGTCAAAGGGTGTGAAGTATTTTTAAAAGCTCTCCTCACCGGTGAGTTCGGGAGCCCGGAGATCCGTGCTTTGCTTTAAAATGCAGAGTTGGAAAAAGTGTCTTACAGATTCACTCATCATCATCCCACTGCAGAGTCTTGGGGAAAGAGCAGAGCTGGGCATATGCTGCCTGAGAAAGAGGTTGCCATATGATTTCATCAGAGCTAACCCCTGCTGTGCTCCAATACACAAAGCACGCACCGCCCCTCCTCTGTATTCTTCCCTGCGCACTTTACAGCAAGCTGAGCTCCCCTGCATCTGTATAAAGACTTACGCCTAAACCACCCCAGGGTTTAGCCAGCATGGACCGGGTGGAGGCTCCCAGTCCATCTGGAGACCAGCTTGCTGCACAGAGGGGCTGCAAACCTCCCCGCATGGGAGAGCGCTGGAGGGGGCCACCATTGCCCCCAAAGTAGACTTCACTGGTCAATACATGAGTTTTTCTTTCAGGTCCCATACATTAATTATGACACTTAGCTGGACTCTATAGATACCAGAGAGAGAAAGAAGTTCACATTTCCAGACAGAGGGATGGTGCAGTGCTCTGGAAGGACAGATGAAACCAGCCGAGTGGAGAGAGGGATCACAGTTAAGATCTACGTTGCTGATGCCTGGAGAGAGAGGGGGTTAGCATCACAAGTGAACAGTCTACTGGGCACCAGGAACTGAATCTGCCCTGTGACTCTCTGGAGGGAGAGGAGAGCTCTGTAATGCTGAGAGTTTGAAATCAACATCTTTAAGACAAGAGTGCCTGGTTCAACTGGCAAAAAGATCAGAATACAGATACAGGCTGAAGTTAATTCTACAGGCTGCTTCCAGATTGATGTATCCTGCCATATTATTAAATGACCAGCCTGTATTGGTACAAAGACTTGGTAAATTCAAGTTTACCAGACAGACAAAGCCTCGATAGTCCCAGAAAAGCTTGGAGGTTCCCAACTGGTTTTCAGCTACCAACAGCAGTCAGGAAAACCTGTATTGAACCGACTGCTAGGCCCTAAACCAAGGATGATGTAGGTTTTATTCCCTGGGAAATAAACCATAAGCACTGGGTCATTGTCTCACAGCTCCAGACGTATCCTGAACCAGATACCCTATTGCCAAGGGCCGACACAGCAACATCTCCTGTGAATATGGGATGGAGTCGCTTCTGCCCTGGTCTGGTGTCTCCTGAAGAGGCAGATCAGAGAAGGTATAGTACAGTTATCCTAACTTCTCCCATAAGACAATAATGACCGCTACAGAGAATGGGTATCACTTACTATAACAATGCAGTACCAGTTTTCACACATCGTTTCCAACATACTGCGTTCAGTAGTCAATTGTCCTTGTTCTCCAATGCTTGACATAGGTTCTCTGACTTCATTTTTAAGTGTTGCAATCCTGCAAAACCCAGGAGTCTGACCTACCTAATACCTGCTGTATCCTCTAAAGGATGGCACATGAAAAAAAAAAAAAGAAATCCGTGAAGCTATATGGGATATCAATGCAGGAATTGGCCCTTGGTGTTCATGTCTATAGGTGCTCCAAGTTCTCCACAGAGGAGCCCATCTTATCTGCAAAAGACCTCCGAATCGGTGAAGAGCAGAATGTTCTGTTATTCTGTCCAAGTGTTCTTCCCCCAGAAGACAACACTTCCAGAAACACTGACACAGCAACAATCAATGGTAAGTGTCAAATGCTGGAACTATAGCATGGTTCTTCCCAGGATTCCCCTACTGAAACCTCTGGCACATAGTCTCCCTTTATGCGGCGTAAAGAGATCCATGGTGGCGTCCATTAGGGTGGAGGTAGCAACATTCTCATTCTACGCACGGTGTCCATGTGGGAGCACCCTGCTGTGCTAATGCCCAATCAACATTCATTGGACCCAGGAGTCTCCTCAGAGAAAAGGAACGTCTTCCTGATCTCTGGCAATTCCTGATTCAGCACATCCACGGGGTCACCTTCTGCTTGGAGGTTTTTGCACAGCCACGTGTCACTGTGGAATGTCTTCGGAGGAGGAACCCAGCTAACCGTCCTTGGTAAGTAACTGAAATATTCCTCTATAATTATTGTCCAGCTAGTTTATTACTTGTTTTGTTTTGTTTTTAAAAACTTTGCATCTTTTTGTTCCAGTAGAATGAATCATACTGAAATTGTTTTCTTTCCTTTTACTCTGTGATTAAGAAGGGGCTTGTAGTTCTCGCCTCAGAATTTATCGCAAGACAAGGATTTGGTCTTTTTAAAAAATGGATATTGAGTTTCTCCCATGAGTGAAATTTCTAAGTTCCTTGCCCTAGTTTGTTTGATGTTGGTTGGGTTTTTTGGGGTCACAGAAGGTTTGGGGGGGGGAGGAGGGAAACTGTGACCCAGTCAATTAGAATTCTGCTAGTTTATGCAGCAGGAATGGGTTTGGTTTTCCTCCTTTCTTTGAAGGAAAACCTCCCCCAGATACAATCACTTAGAAAGGGAACGCTGTGCTTTTTTATAGGAGGTCTGGTTTTTCAGAAGACTATTGTGTCACCAAGACAAACTGCCACTCAGCTTCTGAGACAAACCAAAACTTCGTTTGCTTTTTTATTCTAGTTCAGATTTCCACCAATACTCAATGTAGTGGAGGAGTTCACTGTTAACGTTAACAGTGATTGGGCATGGAAAAGGGAGAAAAGGGGGCATCTTAATTCAGGCGGCTGCAGGTTTCCCCTGCTGAAACCCCTGACACATATTCTCCCTTTATTCTGCATGAAGATCTCCCACTGATCCCTATGGGAGCTTCATGGGAAATCAAGGGGAGGGTGAGACATATTAGGCTCTTTTATGACAGTCTCCAATATTAAAATGTACTTAGAAGAAATATGGCAAGGAGTCATTAGTGACAGGCCTGGGCCATCTGGATCCTTGTAGTCAGGGGAACATAGAGACTCTCTGCAGTAACAAGAATTTAATCAAACCTGCAGTACATTTCAGGAAATCCCAGCCCCGCTGATGCAGTCGGAGTTTTGCCATTGACTGCTGTGGGACCAGGGTTTCACCCATTGTGCCTTGTGAGGATCTCAGAGTATTTTACAATAGGGGTTACTATTCCTCATGTCACAGTTGGGGAATGTGAAGCATAGAGGTGAAGTGACCTGCCCAAGGTCTTACAGCACATCAGTATCAGAGTCAGAAATAGCACCCAGGTCTTCTCACTCACCGTCTCCCGCCCTAGACCTCCTTTGCTAGACAGTTCTATTTACAAAGGGTCACCTCCTCTTCCCCCCTGCCCCCCCCCGGGATGGGGCTGCACAGCTGAACTATCACCATTGGCAACAGTTACAACATCAAACAGAGCCAAACACAAAATGCTCAAAGCCTAAACTAAGGGACCTTAATTAAAACAAAAGGGCAACTTTCCTGAAGGGTTGCAATAGCACTGGGGCTTCCAGCTACAATAGGGACTTGAGAGCTAGGCAGATTTAGGTTTCCCCAAAACCTGTAAGACACAAAGAGCTTGTCAATATTGTAGAGGGGGAAACTACTGAGGTTAACAGAAAATGAAGCTTAAAGGCTGTAAGACCCTGCAGAACAATGTTCCTAAAAGTCTGACGTTTAGAAAGAGGAAGCCTCCCTAAGAATATATTAGCCTGTTTGCAGGATTATGTCCTTAAGCAGCAATTTGGACTGGAATAATCAAAGAACACGACATCAAACAGATTCTATGGGAAGCTCTGGAATTGCCTTCATTTGCTCTGCTGAACTCTGAATTTTAATGGCACACTCTGGGGGGGGGGGTTGTTTTTTCTTGCCTTGCTAGTGATAAGTCTTTTAAATAAGACTTGAACTCACTTTTTGAAAATGCATCTAGTTACTGACTCGGGTATGAATTGTGAAATGTGCTATATACTTAGGACTAGATTCTGATCTCAGTTACACCAGTGTAAATTCAGAGTCACACTACTAAAGACAATGGAGTTAGTATTGCTAATGGGCTAAATCGTTATCTAGGGCCTGATCCAAAGCCTATTGAAACGAATGAGTGTCTTTCCATTGAATTCAATGGGCTTTGGATCACACGCTCTCTCTCTTAAGTTTCCCGTCTTTATTTAAAACTGATCAAATCCCATTAACTCTCCGTGGAAGAAAAAAGCTGAAAAGTGGGTTTTATAACATTTTATGAAATAACTTTTTTTAAAAAAAAAATCCCTCAAAAGTACAACGTCTGCAGCTTCGAACGTTGTTTTCAGCGTAGCCTAGTGGAGATAATTGTCTCCACAATGTCTGGGAGCTTGCCCCAGGAGTGCAGGGCATAGGAAGGAGCTCACAGTTGGATACAGTAATTGAAAGGGAAGCATTTTTCAACAGATGGGGCAGCTGTAGCATGGTGCTATTGATGCGAGTTCGGTGCAATGCCTCTGCCAGATGTTTTCCCTGATTAGCTCTCAGCATGTGCATCTCTGAGGTCTGAGTCAGGGCCCCATCCTCAACTCTGACCCATCTAAGTAGTCCTTACGCAGATAGCCCCATTGTAACATTAGAGTCATTGAGAATATGCACACTGGTCATAACTATTCACAGCAATAGTTTGACTCCAAGCTCCACTGTCGTATAGGAAAAAAAAACTCAAACTGAATGAAAATTGGCAATCACACCCACATTATTTAGCTCTGAAATAGTTTCCTTCCTTCTGCTTTGGCACGTTCTAGAATTCAGCTAATGTTAATCATTCTCCTTAATCCTCACACTGAATCTCCTTGTCTTGTAGGTCAGCCAAAGGCGTCTCCTACCGTGCACCTCTTCCCTCCATCCTCGGAAGAGATCAAAACAAAGAGCAAAGCCACACTGGTGTGTCTGCTGGGCAGCTTTTACCCAGGCTCAGTCCAAGTCACCTGGAAAGCTGACGGCCAGCAGATCTCCACTGGAGTGGAGACGACCAAGCCATCCAAACAGAGTGACAACAAGTTCATGGCCAGCAGTTACCTGTCTCTGGATGCATCAAAGTGGAAGACCCATGAGACCTACACCTGCCAGGTGACACACGATGGGAAGAACTTCGAGAAGTCCCTGAAGAGCTCAGAGTGTTCTTAACCCTCTGAACCCCGGGGGCTCAGCCGGTTCCCATGTCAGTCACTTGAGAGTTTCCCAGGGGAGCCAGGAACCATAATGCGGATTTCCAGCAAAACCGCTTCCTGTTTTATGTGATCCCTTTGATACCCACCGTTACTCCTATGTTCCCACTGCTCTCGCCCCTCTGCATTCCCTGGAAACATCCTTCCTGCTTTAACCTCTGATGCAGCCTTGTTACAATATTAATAAAACCAGAAACGTTCGGCTATCGCTGTGTCTGTGCAGAGTTAAACCTCTTCTGTGCTCTTCACACTTACTGACTGTATTTGAACTATTTACATTATCTTCCAATAAAACATGTACCTTTATCATCCAAATGTTCATCCTTCTGTGTTTGAGTCTCTTTTGCATTACACTTTTTCTTAGCTACTTACTCCATGAACACTAGCAGCAGAGAGCTGGAGTGTTATTCCTTGGGAGTCATAGATGAGCTAACGATTGATCTGATCTAAGGTGGTAACTCCAAACCCAGGGGTCCCTACTGCAGAAACTCTCCCCGGAAGCAAGTTCTGTTGGTTAATTACAGAGAACCAAATTCTGCCTAAGTCCTATTGAAGTCAATGGGGCTAATCCCAGGGTAAAATGTGATTCATTCCAAATGAGCAAAGGTGACAATGCAGAGATGTTTGATTGTGTGATGCAAACGCTCTAGTTACAATTCAATCATAACAATCCAGGCTTCCTTGAGGTTTATAGCTCTAGGCTGCTCATAGTGTGAACTGACTCATCAAAAACTATTGGACTCTTAAATACAATTGTCTAGTCTTGCATCAAAACCACACACCGTGTTGAGGTATTATTTCCCCTTAGTGCAATGACAGCGTCCAAATCTGCAGATACAATGGACATCCCAGACAGCAGCACTTAGATACCACTGGGAACCAAGTTCCTACAGAGGAGTTATCAAGGACTCCAAGTGCCCAAGTTAGATGCAGCCAAAGGAGATGCCTTTATTAAAATAGAGTCTTCAGTAATGATGTACACTTTAAAATAATAATTGAGGAGATCAAGGGGTGTAGGGAATGGGTTAAATCGGTTTGCTCACGGAAGGGCTTGAAAGGAGGTGTACACCGCCTAGCACTAGTGTTTGGGGTCCTCTCCCTGGCCTGCCAGATTCTCCACTTCTGGAAGGGAGTTGGGAATTGGGGACGGGGGAAGAACCTGTCTCCTTCTTTCCTCCCTCTACCCAGATCTGTGCAATGGACACTGGCCGGTACTATGCATGGTGAAATGAGATACATGCGTGCACACACACAGGGAGGGAGCTGTGAGATGGAGCCAACGAGTTTGCAGTCATGTTTTAAAACATTTACTTATTAAAAGGCTCCAGGCACAGAGTAACTTTTCTTTTGCTCAGTGGCTACAATGTAGTAGTTTCACCTGCATTGAAATTTGGACCCAAACCCGAAATCCTACTCTGGATCTGAATCTCAAACACCCCAAAGATCAGAAGTTGCACAGATCTAGAGTTTCGATTTGACCCGTTATCGGAATGGGGCTGTTTGTAACATCAGAGGGTTTTTAATTGAGGCTCCTCTCTGCTTGGAAAAGGAGCCAGAAGCGCTTTGATCGATGGAAACATTCTTTAGAGCAGTTGTGCCCCCACGTGCTGTGTTCACCGGCTACTCTAACCTCTCACAGGCATAATCCTTGGTAAACCTCAGCAGCATTGCCCAGGGTACAAGCACGAGGCCACAATCCGATGTAAGCAAGAGCAGGAATATCATGCTCTCTGGAATTCCAGTTCAGGACTCAAATGGCTGGACAATCATTGCATGATTGTCTCCTCCAGTCTTCCCCCTTCCCAGGAGTCTGGTCTCCTAGTTCTAGCTCCCTCCCTCCTGACAACTGCATGGTAGGGTGAGTGGGGAAGCGAGCGGGGCCTTGAGCTCAAGTTTTTGCCCCTACACGGGGGCATGAATCCCCCCGCCACTCAGAGTTCGGCACCCGGGGGAAACTGGGCCTGATCCTCTCTCGCCGACACCTGCTTTGCACGGGGCTCGTTGTGCTGACTTCAGCACAGTTTCTCCTGGTTTACCCAGTTGTAAGTCGGGGGGGGGAGGGGGAGGAGGGAGAAATCAGGCCCAGGATGTCTCCTCTTTCTCCAGCAATGGAAGCCAGCGATCAGCGTCAGCATTACAAACCCCTCGCTAGCCCCTTGCTGCTACCATAGCACCCTTTAGCAAACAGCCATGGTAACCAGAGAGCACCACACTGAGGCTGTTTAATGGTCTCGGTGACGGGATAAAGAAACGAGGTTCAGCTCCTAGTGGACAAGTCTCCACATCCCAAAATTACCACCGCAGCCAGTCCCTTTATGGGCCTTTACAGTGGAACAGCCAAGGGCTGAATTGGCCTAGACATCTGGGGACTGAACTACAGACCCACTCACCCTAGAGCCGGGCCTTCCCACGTAGGGTTGAGGTGCATTGGCAGACCATCATGGGGAAATCCTACATGCTACACCTCTAAAGAGGGCTTCGGGCTCTAGGCCTGCCAGTCCAACCCCTTTCCTAACCCTACAGCCCTGGGTGCCCAAAGTTAGGGACCTAAGTCCATATTTAGGCACCAAATTGAGTGGCTTGGTTCTCCAAGGTGCCAAGAACTGCAGCTCCAGCAAAAACATTGGCCTAAAAAAAGTGAGACAGAAGAATGGTAAAAAGAAAGCGTCCGGCAGACCCCTAGTGCCTGTTAGAGGGGTAAACGCAGGACGGAGCTCCCACGAGTTATGAACAGGGCTGCGCATGACATGTCATGACCCTGAGAGATGGTCTCTTCAAGTACAGAAAGCCATGCACGCAGGTAGGCACTTGATTTCATTGAGGAACGGGGAGGCAGGTACTGACCTAGTGTCCTAAGTGACATCAGTTATTTGGTTTCGATGGGTCCGGCCTGAAAACCTATCAAAGCTTTTCCATTGACCTCAGCTGGAAGGCCCTTCCTGCTTGGAACGGCTTCCCTATTAGCCAGAAATCACTTCACTTCCTAGAGAGCTGGACATTCCTTCATGGAATCCACCCAGAGCAAACACGTGGAGCCAGAGTCTCTGCTGTGGCGAAGAGCCGCTCTGGACAGCAGGGGATATTGGGGGTCAGGATGAGGAAATCAGGGGGTAAGTTACAGCTCCATGATTCTCGACTTGATCCAGAGCCTGTGGGTGTTTTTCCATTCATTTCAGCGATGTTTGGATCAGGTCCTATGAGCCCAGCTGTCCCCAACAGGCTCAGAGCACTGGGACAAGACTGGACCCCTAACCCTGCCCTCAACATATTTGACTTGCATTCAGCTCTATAAATGGGCAAAGGGGTGGGGGTGGAGGAGTGTATTCTATTCAAACCAGTTTGCCCATCCCTAGGACCCTGCTAGGACCACCATGCTTGGTTTGTTCCCAATAAACTCATTTCACCCCTTGTGCCAGGAGTTTCTACAGAGAGAAGACATCTCATCCTGCTCTTGGGCATCAGAGGAATAACCCCAAAGGAGTTTTTCCGTGCTGAATTCATGACAGGAGTGGGATCTTCCTCTCACTGAGCGGGAGGTTTTTGCACAGGTGTGTATCATGGTGGTGGATCTTTGGTGGAGGAACCCAGCTGAACGTCCTCAGTAAGTAACTGGAATAGGCTTGCACGATCTCCTCTTCAACGGAGTACATTTTTTCCCTTTCATGTGCATCTTTATACTTTTAATCTTTTTTCTCCAGGACAGGTACTTTTCCTATGTAGAGTGTTCAGAAATTGTTCTCTTTTGCTCTGTTGTATGATACCACAAGGTGCTTGTCAACTAGGAGCAGCTTGAAGGTCCCCAAACCACCAGACTCTTTCCGACAGCTTTTTGCAGGAGTTTTAGATTTTGGATATGGGGAAAATACTGTCCAATGGCCAAGCTGCATAGGAGCCCCCACATTCATCACACACGTCCTCTAAACTGGAAGCAAACTACTCTTTTAAAGGACAGGTTTGGGAATCTCCTTTCTCAGCCGTTTACTGCATAAAGCCTGAATATTGTGGCCATAATTTTCAAAGGTGGCCACTGATTTAGGGTGTCAGTTTTTGAGCCCCATAGAGACCCTGATTTTCAGATGCAGGGAATTCCCAGCTCCCATTGACTTTAATAGGAGTTCTGGGTGCTCAACAGTTCTGAAAATGAGGACTACGTTCTCTCTGGCCGGGCAGCGCAAACCAAGCCATCCACTTTAGAAAAGTCAGCTCTAGAGTCCTGCAGTAAGTCCTGGCAGGAGCTGTAAAGTCATAGCACTGGGCTCTCCATTCATTTCAAGTCCCTGCTTTAGTGTGCCTGGCGAGCCACCGCCCCTCATCTGATCGGTTTTCCCCCACTGGAGATGTCTCCAGAAGTTGCAGAAAAGCCAGTTTAACTCAGGCTGTTCTGCTTTCCGGCAGAGAGAGAAAATCTCACTAATTATTGATTAAAAGATTTGCTGAACCGTGTCCTGAAGCACCAGTTTGGAAGCGAATAATCAATGAATAATACATTAACAAGCTACTGCAGCATCCGCTCTGCTGCTTGGCTTCGTTCTGGGAGGGAGGTGAACTTCAGGGGCTCTGCCAGTTGCAGCTGCTCTTGCTAGTCGGAAGTCTTTTAAACAAGACTTGACATTCATCATTGAAAATGCCTTTTTATGGGTTGATCGTTTATTTAATGGTCCCCTAAAATGTCCTTTTACTGGGGGGGGGGGTTCAGCAGCCTCCTCCCCCATCAACTCTATTGAAGTCAATCTCACTGACTCCTAGGGGAGCTGGATCACACTCTAGCTGATTTTTGTATCGAAAAAGCAGCTTACAGGAAGAGATGGGGTGCTGGGTTTCTAAGCATAGTGCCTATGCCGAGAGTACAGGGCAGAGAACGTCCGCATTTTTATTCCAAAGTCACCTCCCCAGTAAGAGGGAACAGCTAATTGATGTGGATATAAAACTCACCCGGGGCTCAATTCTCTTCTGGGTCCGATACCGGTCTCTGAGCCTGCACTGAGCAACACGAGTAACGTCTGTCGCTCATGGTGCATTTTCTCGCTCCTCCTCATTGATGAAGGACACTTTAGGAAATGCCCCTCGGCTCACTGCTGGGGTAGACGAGCGTCCGAAGAGGCCTTGTCACTGCTCTTGCTGTTCTGGCTCCCCCACAGGAGTGTGCCCAGATTTCGTATGCATTGGGGCACCCCGGCAGCTGCTCCCCGCCTAGCTCCTTTATCTGTCGGAGTAATGGAGTTAGGCAGCTGGGGGAGGCCCATGCAATAGTTCTGAGTCTCTCTGTTCTGCGAGTGGGGCAGCACCCTGCCTTCCCCAAGGGCAACACGGCCTCCGCTCTGCAGCACAGCACAGGGCGAGGCTCATGGCTAGAGGGTGGCATTTAGCCACAAGCCCTGAGGAAGGGGGTGCTGCAGAGTCCCAGTGCTGCAGGAGACCTCAGACAAAGGGGGTCCATTAGGCTGCCAGAGGGTGCTCCCCCAGGTACAACAACCTGCCCTTCCCCCTCCCGGCTCAGCATCCAGCTCCTCAAGGAGCAGGAAGAAGGAATGAGCATGTCCCGAAGCGCAGGGCTTCCTGGGACTGCTGCTGTGGGCACCCCTTGCCAGGGGCCTGGAGGGAAGCCTCTTTCTTTCCCCTCTGGATGCAGCTCAGTGGAAGACCCAGGAGACCTACACCTGCCAGGTGACACACGATGGGAAGAACTTTGAGAAGTCCCTGAAGAGCTCAGAGTGTTCATAGCCCTCTAAACCCTAGGGTGCTCAGCCAGCTTCCGGGTCAGTCACTAGGGGGTTCCCCAGAGGAGCCAGGAACCATAATGCTGATTTCCAGTAACTCTGCTTCCTGTTTGATGTGGGCAGAATCTTTGCCGATCCCTTTGATATCTGCTTTTATTCCCACTTTCCCCCTGCTCTCGCCCCTCTGCATTCCCTGGAAATGTCCTTTCTGCTTTAGCCTCTGATGCAGCCTTGTTCTGATATTAATAAAACCAGAAACATTCAGCGATCGCCGTGACTGTGAAGAGCCAATGGGCGTAATCCAGCAGATGTATACAACTTGGAAATGCTTTAAGTAAAGGTAAAAATAGACACACGCATGGCACGGCTCAGGCCTGCGCCCTAGCCCTCCCTAACAGGAGTGGGTGACGCAGTACTTACATATGCATTGGCATTGTTTTTTATTTCCCTCAGCCTATAAAGCTCAGGGCCATGGTCCTTGCAGTGCGCTGGCAGAGGGAGAAAAGTTTGTTCTAATACATTTGCGAATAGCGAGTGACTGGCCAGGGCTACCAATGAATGCTGCACATCTCTATGAAGGCCTCTCACCCCAGATATCCAGAGGCTCAGTCCTTGGGCTGCTCTGAGCTGACTCTGGTGGCCGCTGCTACATTTGGGGTAGGGGAGAGAGTGCCATGTTTGCAGCACGTTCTTTGTATCAAAGCAGCTGTGAGTTGGACGCAGCTCCAGCACCTGGGGCTTCAGTCGCCTTCTCAGTGCACACAGGTTAATAGGCAGACAGTGAGTGAGCAGGGGGGTCAGGAGAGCAAAGTAAGGTCCCACCCCTGTAAACCTTAACGCATCTGAGAATTCCCATGGGTTCCAGCCAGGCTGCTCGCCAGGGTAGGGCTTTGCAGAGTCTGGCCCTAATGCAGTTTACTGCGTGGCTGAAGAAATAAAGGTCTGTATTCCCTGGTGATCACAACCACGCGTGCAGGACGTGTGTACATGGGCGGCTGATGGGTACTGCTGTGTTGGAGACTGATCTGAAAGGAGCACTGCGCAGGGGAGGAGGAACATAACTGGGGATTTCCCAGCCCCTTAGCAATTGCATTGGTACAGACGCAGAGTGCTGTGCTCCCAGCCCCCTAGCTCCCCTTCCCCCATCCTGTCCCTCTGTGTTTCCCAGTGCCCTGAAACTCCTCCCATGCAGCTCCCTCTATGTCCCCATCTCCTGGCACACTGCCATGCTCCCCAAACCCAGGCTCCTGCCCCTCTGCAGCCCCCACCAGGTCGAGTGGGAAGTATTTAAAGTGTTAAAGAGAGGCCGTGCACCTCCATGCCATCAAAAGTCTCACTTGCCATTAAATTCAACCCACTCTGTAAATTTTCAGCTCTCGGCATCCCTGTGAGGTTATTGACAGGGGCACTGGAACAATTTGTCTAGCGGGGGTGCTGCGAGCCATTGAGCCAAACGGTAAACCCTGTATGTGATGGAAACCACTTCGAGCCGGGGGGTGCGGCAGCATCCCCCTCACCTCGAGTTCCAGCCGATGGTTATTGATGCACAAGCTCAGCACAGAATAAGGTGCAAGAGCAAAGCTGCCCGTGGCTGAAATGCTAGCCCTGCATAGCGAAGGCTTGTCCTCTGCTGCACACAGCCACCTCGAGAGAGGCAGAAGGATTGCTAACACAGGAGATGGGGAGCAGGAAAATAATGGGAGATGAGTCAATATAAAGGGGTGCCATTCCTGGGGTAGAGACAGGAAGGGAAGGGTATAATGCCAGGGAGTGCTGCTCTCTGCTCCTGGTTTACATGCGTCATATTTTATGCACCTAGCCCCCTAACAAAGCTGATCTCTGTCCTCTGAGCCTGCAATCCCATGTCGATCACCTGGTTCCAGGTGCATCGTAGCTGACAGGCCAGCACACGCCAGAGGGCCCAGTTTGTTCACCACCAGCGAAAACAGAAGCGAGCCAGGCTTCAGGAGCAGCAGAACACAGGACAATCGCACCAGCCTGTCTCGCTGAGCCAGGTCCCCAGCGAGCGTAAACGGGCATGCAACTCCATGGAGGTCAAGGGATCTTTGCCAGGGAACACCAGCGGGCGAATCGAGCCCAAGATCTTTATTTGAAATCCTCCTTTTCAAACCCTTTTAAACCACATACAGAGATTAACGAGATACTCTCTCCCGTGTCACCCCAGCCACACGAAAGGCTGGCCTCAGTGGATAGCCAAAGAGAAAGACAGACGCTGGGGGCCAGGTTTTCTAACCCAGCCTCCATTCGCTCCCAGCACACACAGCCTAGCTGTGCTCACCGAAACTCAGTTCCTGTGCAGAGCAGGCGGTTAGTCATCTAGCTACAGGGCCCGAGCTGTGCACCTAGCTCCCCTCCCCCAGTCACCCAAGGCACAAGTGTCATCTCTGGCTCTAGGCTGGGGTCAGAGCAACAAGCAGGCCAAGCCCCTCTGGCAGGGCTCAGGGGGCCTGCTGTGAAAAGAATGTTTCCTTTTTTTTAAAAGGTCCCAATTTTCCCTTCCAGAAACCAAACTGCCAGTTTAGGGCCAGATTCCAGGAGCTGGAGCCTGGGTCAAGGGGCAGGGACTCCTCTCCCGCAGGGCACTTGTGCAGGAGGCAGCCAGAGTTGGGGTGGCCCTACCAGTAGCATGCAGCCCCACAAAGGGGGCGAGACTGGGCATGTTAGAGGCAAGCCAGGCCCATCCACCCCTACATACTTCCTAGGACTCAGACGCTCATGCAGACAGGGATACATGGAGCATTTGTTGCCCCCGAGAACATTCCCACCGAGGGACATTGAATGTGCCTTGTCAGTTACCAGCCTCCACCTGCACCCTCACCTGGTTCTCAAAGCTGAGCCCATCGGCTAATCTCTGGTCATCCATAACTGAGCTATTCACACGCTTGTTGGACTAACCTCAAATCACATCAGTTCTTTCTTTTTTCCCCCCCAACACCCCAGGCAGCTTCTCCTTTAGAAGAACCTCTTCTTGTACCCACTAGAAACAAAGCCCCACAACTGTGTTAAATGGTGAAATTTGTACCTGGTTCAGTCCACGAGACCCAGACAGCTACAAGCACACACGCATCCTGAGCGGAGCCCAGGCGGAGCCATCCAAACAAAGCATCAGAGTGGAAGGGCCATTAGACCTAGCCCTGTCAGGTGATACAACAAAGTATTTCCACCTGGGAAGCAATCAGTCCAATTTCTAATGGGATCTAAGGCCAGAAACGCTTCTGGAGGTGATAGGGGCTAAAGGCACTACAAGAGCTATAAAGAGAACCTGCAGCCTTCCCGGGCCAGTCACTGGCTGTGATTCCTTGTAAATCAAATGTATAAAAGTCTGGTGATCGGGCTCGGGGCCTGCATACAATACAGAGCAATTACAACCAGGGCACAAATCCAGAGCCGCCTACTCTGAAAGGAGACGCTATAAACGTAACTTCACAAGGCACTATGTTGATTGTGTCTCAGTGACGCCTTATCAAAAACGCTCAGTGTGGAAGCAAACAGAGATTTGTTTCTAGCTGCCAGCCCTGTAAACTGGGCTCCTGGGGCCCCATTCCTGAGAGAGCTCAAGGGGGCAGATTTTCAGGCATGCTCCCTTCCCAGTGTGGCACTTCTGGCCAGCATTTCAGAAGTGCTCAGCAGCCAACCAGCTGGGCTCGCTTGAGGTGAAGCTGGATTCGTTCTTCTTCACCCATCAACACCAGTAACAAAGGTTCTGCAGGCCAAATGGTGGCCACAGTGACCCTGAAGCAAGCCCATTGCCTTCCCATTATCCCTGTATTGAACCTGTGCAATCCCCAGGCTGCCAGTGGGGCTGCACACGTGGAACTCATTGGAATGTAGTAACCAGCTCTGCTGCTGGTGCAAAGGGCAGTTCCAGTGCAATTGTGTCGAGAGGCGGCAGATCCCAGACCCACGGGGAGCAGATCTCTCCAGGAAGACGGGGCTGGTTTTACAGAGCTAATCTCCAGCCTGGAACCATGTGCTCTGCCACACACAGGCACCAAGGGGAATCTCCGCGCGGCGAACAATGGCAGGAGTACTGGGCCAGCACTGAACGCGCACACACCCCCGCCCACAGTAATCTATATGTGACGGTCCATACCAGCGGCACCAAATGGGGCCTACCGTGTGATTTCATGACCTGGATGCTCCTGGGGGCTGATGTTCCCCTTGCTCCCAATGTGACCTCACAGGCCAGACTTTCCCAAGTGCCCGGAGCGTACGTGTACCCAACGGGCTGAACTCTTCTGAAAATCCAGCCCTATTGTAGGTGATCCAGCCATCAGGGTCATACAGGGAGCCTCTCCTATGGCTGCGTATTTCAGTAATAACAGCAAATATACCAACGCAGTTCAATATAAGGCCAGAGCAGCAGAAGTAGAAAAACACTGAGAGGCTTCGACCAGGGAGAAAATATCCTAGAATCTGCTCTAGGGTCTTCTGACCTTTGAAGGTCTGATTCTGAGTCTGTGAGTGAATATTTCTAAGGGGCTGAGATTCTGATTAGTCCCATTGCGAAACCCCTCAATCCAGAAGTAGACTCATTTACTTCTATGGCCTGACTCATGGTGCTACTCAATACGAGTAAGGGAGGCAGAATCTGGCCCTAAATCAGACACAAAGACAAAACTCCCCTCCAAGGGAGAGGGTCTGACCCCTTATTCGTGCTGAGTATCACTCGGGGAATAGTGCCTTTGAAATTACTAGGGCTACTTGCAGAATAAGGGCTGCTCCATGGAAAGGTGGCAGAATCTGGCTCTAGATTAGCATAAATCATAATGGCCTTTACCCATCCAGTGTGTGCAAGTCAGTAGCATGGCATCCACTCTCCCTGTGTGTAGCTACAGCTCAGATTTCTGGCCAGACCTACAATTTCATCTCTGGTTGTCTCTTCCAGGAACAAATCTGTGACTATGATCTGGGCAAACACAGAACCATAGCGTGGATCACGGAGGTTACAGATCAAGTACAGCAAGTGGGAACAGGCTGACGCAACGTTCCCAACTCAGTCAGACAGTATCGTCAACGTGAGCTCAGTGAAGGGGGTTTTCCGCTGGCCTCACGCTAGCAGGTGTGAGGCACACAAATAGCTCCCAATGTCCTGAGGGCAGCAGGGCTGAAACTGAAAAGCAAATTCTGTGCACTAAGAATAGCTCCAGCCGGGAGACAAGGACCACAGGACTCAACAGTTAACGGAAAGAGATGCACCAGGGAAAGAGAAAGAACAGGTGCAGGACTGTCAAGAACAACGAGGCAGGGTGGGGCCTCAGAAGGCCACTAGGTCCAGCTCATCTCTGGCTCAGAGCAGGTGGCAAGCTGTGGCTCTGGGCTATTTTGGGAGGGTCAGCTCAAGGTCCGTTGCTTTTGTTCTGCTGACTTGACCCAGCAGCTGTTAACACGTGTATCAAGCAGCCCCTGGTCTGTCACCTTCAGGGGTTGATCGCTTTTTTCATGTAAGCAACGGTTATTTTCTGAGGGTGACATGCACCCTGTCCAGAAGGCCTTTCATAAAGCCTGTGCAGCCCACGGGCTTAAGCAGGGCTCAAGAGGTGCCCAGGGCTGGTGGGGCCATTTGCACAGAGGTGAATTTCATCAGGTCTGATGATGAAGCCACACAAAGAGGTCAGGCAGACTGAGGTGCAGGGAGCCAGGAACACACACTGGTGGCTGAGAGCACAGGCTGCTAGGTAGGCAAGGAGGCTTCACCTCCTGTCAATGGCATTATTCCCATCCACTTCTCCCCGCTGCAGGTACCTGCAGGCTTCTGTATGGAGGAGATACAGCATGTCCCTGCTTGGCGGGGGGTGTCTATTCTGCGCCAGCATGACCAGGCCTGCCGTACAGCTGCGGCACTGTGAGGCAGCATTGACCCTTAGGCCTGGTCTATTCTTCCAAGTTTTGCTGGCACAGCCATGTCGGTTCGAAGGGTGGAGAAAACCATCTCCATAACCGACAGCGCTGGGCCACCACAACCCCTAGTGCAGATGTAGTTACACCGGCAAACAGGCCCTTCTGCCGACATAACTTATTTCGTGTGGGGAACTGGTATAATAAGCTCTCCCAGCAAACGAGCTCTTTTGCCAGTATAAGCTGCATCTCCAGGAGGAGGGTTTGTTGCTCTAGCTAGAGCGGCCAACCTCTCCAGCGCAGACAAGGCCTGAGACATTTCCATCTCCTGCGGAACCCCCCGCCCAGAGGAACCAGTCAACATTCTAGGGACGTGGGGAGAAGACGGGGCAGTCATACCTTTCCCCCACTGTCATAACTGCATCAGGGAACGGCCAGGAGTCAAAGTCCCCTTTGATTCTCCTCCTCCTTGTTCCCATGGCGCAAGCAGGCAGAGTGACTCTTCTGATCACTTCATAGCAATGTCAAGTTCATTAACATACACTTCTCCCCTATGGCAGTCACCGTTAATACTAGGTTGGCGAGTATGCTCCCTTGAAGGGGATGCGGGAAATGCCTGGAAAGCAAACACACTCTTTCACCCTGGTAGAACAGTAAGGGCCCAATTCACTCCTACTGTTACCTCTTACAGCAGGGACAGATTCAGTCCAAAGGCCTACATTTGCAAAGGGGCCTCCAGAAAGATGCTGCTCACATGGGCCAGAATCAGCATTTGTGCTCAAACAAGGGTTTCTGTGCAGTTTTCACCCCCAGGCTGGATGAGCATAGCCCAGTCTAGACCACACTGCCATACACCACTCAGGAGCTGGTACGGAATGTGGCAACCAGCTTGCAGAGCAGGGTCAGCCAGAGGAATGTATCATGGGGGGCGGGATAGCTCAGTGGTTTGAGCATTGCCCTGGTAAACCTAGGGTTGTGAGTTCAGTCCTTGAGAGGGCCATTTAGGGATCTGGCGCAAAAATTGGGGATTAGCCCTGCTTTGAGCAGGGGGTTGGACTAGATGACCTCCTGAGGTCCCTTCCAACCCTGATATTCTATGATTCTATGCCACTGGCTCCATATTTGCTTCCAAGTCCTGACTATCCAAGAGACCTTCTCTCCCCAAGCTCCTCCACGACAGCTAAAGAGTTCAAACTAAGTGCCCCTATATTTAAAGGGCTTCCCGCAGAACATTCTCACACCCTCAACTCCAGAACATGCTTTTCCCATTGGTTCAACAGCATCCAAACCTGGTGGCCATCAATGCACTGCCAATCTGCTAATACAGAGCTTGGTCTCGGGGTGAAGTTTTGTTTAATTGGGGGTAGGGAGGGGAGTTAGTCCTTCAGTTATGTTAACTGGAGTCAACAAATTCCAATCATATTAGTTCTTACTGGTTGTCCACACACCTGAGCTATTACGAAAGGCGAAAAGTGAATGGTTCTATTAAACGGGGGAATAAATTAATAAAATCAATGAAAGGCCCCCTCTGTTGTCAGCTCTTGGGAGCAGGGACTGTCTTTTTGTTCTGTGTTTGTACAGCGCCTAGCACCATGGGGTCCTGGGCCGTGCCTAGTGCTCCAAGGCATTACTGCAGGACAAGTAATAAACACATGTATACAGTGCTTGCTGACTCGAGCGCATGTAGGGGTTTGCATTTGGCAAAGGTAGGCACTTGCAAAGTGCGTGGCTCATTTCTGGAGGCCCCTTGGAAAGCCTAGTCAGCAAGAATTGTGTCGCTCAGGAATTCATCAAGATAGTTCTGATTCCACCACACTGGTTCACCCTTTGAGCTGTCCCTTGGCCCAGGATTGGTCCCACTGATTTCAGCAGGACAGCTTGCAAGGTGAGGTACTTCACAAGAGGAAGGATGGGAGGAAATAGCCTGATATAAGTATGTGTTTGTTTCTCGGGTACCAAGTGGCCAACAATATTCTGGAAAACATCCTCTTGGCACCCACTCTGGAATGATCTCAGGGCAGATTGGACAACCCCATTGCAATACATGCCACTGTAATGTTACCCTGGGAAAACCAGGAGGGACGCCTTTTCCGGTTGTTTCCTTAGCTCTGTCGGACCTTGGTTTTGTATCAGGATCTACTAACCCAGACCCTTGCAGGGGCCCCACTGAGACCCCACACAGGAGTCAGCGCAAGCTGGTCCTCATGTAAAATCAATGCCGTATCACCTGTGCTGTTCCATTATTTAATTACTCACAAAGTAAGTCAGTGTGAGCTGGTTGTGAAATTAATCCAGACATCACATCTGCGTATGCCGTGTTTGCCCTTCCAGTGAACCTGTTTTCTCTTGCTTCGATTGCAGAGAGCAACATTAAAATGCAAAAGGGACTTTTCTCTTACCTTTGAGAACAAGTTCCATTTATTGGACTAAATCATCCTCTTCTTATTCAGACCAAACTCCCACAGCTATCAATGAGTGTTGTCTATCCGGATTGGGCCTATCAAATACAGGAAAAGAGAGGATTTTACGTTTTAATGCTGTCCCCCAGGGTTTTTCCAGGACAGTGTGTATGATAGACGTTACCTTTCATTTATATCCTATTTTTTAAATCACAAAGACAAAACAAAGGCTGGTGAAAAAGGATATAACACACAAGTCAGGGGACTGAAATATAGTCTATACATTGATGTAAGCACCTATTAAAATGCTTTCAAGGACGAACAGGACAATATTTCCCTGATTAAGATCTGTATTGCCACAGTAAAAAACAGCCCCGCCCCACCTGGCCATCTCTATGCAGCTGCACGGCTGTAGGGGCGCCCCCATGCTAAACTTAACCTCCTCTGGCCTAAATGACCAATCAGAAACTAGAACACGCCAGCAAAAAACTCCCAAAAAAGGAAGTGAAACCATCTCCACTGGCTATTGACATGTGAAAGAGAGAGAGACAAATACACAAACAAGTCACCATGCAGCCCAGCCACAAGTACACATCTCTGTCATTAGTGATTTGTCCAGAATTCAGTCTGTAATTTGCTGAATTAAAAAAAAATAAAAATGGATGCTTGACCTAAAAGATACAAAGTGTCTGAAAGAGCCCTGGAAGAGTATCCTTTATGGCCCCTTCGCACTGCCAGGAGGGGGCAAGCGACAGATCCGGTATATGTATTTAACCCATGGAGATGTGCGCCCAAGAGCTAACATGCCATCTGAGGCCTACTTGCCTAGGGTTTCAAGAAACAAATAACAGGAGTTAGTTGGCTACATCAATGAACAAGCTGGGCCAGATCCTTAGCTGGTAGAAATGCATGCAACTCCGTTAACTTCAATGCAGCTACGCCCATTTCACCAGCTGAACTCAGGCCCGTTGCTTGAATATGGGGATACTCACGTTCAGAAATGTGTCCAAGGGTGAAATCCACCCTGCTACTAGAGCCCCAGGAGTCAGGCTCCGACTGGGTGCAGCGCAGAGGTGGAAGGCCCATGGGCTGGGATCCCAGCTGCTCCCCAGTTGCATGGGGTTTTGGAGGCACTTGATCTTTGCAACTATCAAACTGAGATAATCTGACTCATTCCTCTTTATTTGTTTTACAAGAAAATACACTGTTGTGTTCCAGGGGAGACTGCAGTAATCACACCACTGAGTTATCTGAGCAAGTAAGTGCACCGTTATGCCAGAGGAACATAGGGTTATTGGTAATCAGACAGTCAACATAATGTGCCAGGTGCTCCGTTATTACCGTGATGAGGACCGTGTAGGTACCTAGCTAGCATGAAGGGAAACAGCAGCTACCCTGTTCTATTAAGGCCCCAAGTAGATATGCTGCTGGAGAAGACGTCTGAGTTAGATACCTATGTGGCCTCCTTGCTGAAGTATCTGAGCGCCACAGACATGTGAGTGAGTTTATCCTCACAGCACCCCATGGTGTGGGGAAGTGCTATTATCCCCACTGTACACATAGGGAAACTAAGGCACAGACAGGGGCTCAGGGACTTGCCCTCGGTCACACAGGGAGTCTGTGGCAGAGGGAGGACTTAGACTCACAGCATCCAAGTCCCATGCCAGTGTCTTGATCACTGGACCGTCCTGCCCATGACACGTCGTTGTGTTATGGGACCCAGGACAACGTGCTCTTGCATTGTGGCCGTGCGCTGGTTTTGAGCACACATGTCTCTTCTGCTGACTAATGTACAAACACAGTCCTTCCTCCCCCGTCTGGGAGCAGAGGCAACTCCACGGGCCTGGGGGGGAAAGTATGCTCTCGTGGCTGGGAACTGTGGATATGGAGGTTTCTAGATTTCAAACCCTTTCCTGAAGGGGCAGGAAGCCTGTCCCATGTCAGTCAGTGACCAGTCCTGGGGGAAACAGGGTTAGAGCAGGCGCACGCCAAGGTGGCTGAGTCACTAAGGCGGGAGAGTCCATTCCCGGGCAAACACCCCTGGGGGAAGTCACTTGGGAAGCATTTCCCTTCATCTTTCTTCCAGCGCTGCCAGATCTATGGCAAATGGTTCAGCTGGACTTTCCCCTGGCACGTGGACATTATGGAACATTTTCAAAGCCTGCCTTAGGGCTTTCACTCACTTGCCCTTTCGCGCCGATCCACTTCGGTGAAGAAGAAGAAGAAGCGGAATCGGATCGAACATAATGAGCCCAGTCCTCAGCTGGCACAAACTCACGCAGCGTCCCTGGCTTCAGTGGAGTTAGGCCGATTTACCCCTGCTGAGGGTCTGGCCCCAGAGCCCCCTGGGTAATTTGTTCTCAGAGTCAGGGGAGCTGCATCCAAGCCGGACGGACCCGCGCTCAGCGTTTCCTGTCAAGAAGTGACACGAGGGGTTCCGGTTAGAGCAGCCGCTCCCCTAAGAGATTTATTACTAATCACCCAGATTCGTTATTTTGCTGCCTGAGGGGGAAGAGCAGTGTAAAGAGTTCCAGCCTTGGATCCAAACTTTATTAACTGACCGGAGGACCCGATCCCGCTAGGTGCTGCTGTATGCCTCCCGCAAGCAGCTGCCAGCCCTCGGTTCCCATTGCCAGGCAGCCACTCACAGGGGAGATCAGCTCAGCACCGGGCATGACTGGACCCTTTGGGGGGGATTTGCCACAGCCCAAGCCAGCATTTGCTCAGGCTAAGAAACCCTGGCTGTGTCGGGGAAGAGGTATAAGCAGTCTGCCAGATTTAATAATTTTATTAAGATGATGTTGAAGTAAAAAGGAAACGGTACAGAGTTTAAGCATAGAAGTTTCTGGTTATCAGGGAATAAGATACAGATTATCAAGGGGTGCGAAATTCAGTTTAGGAATGGATGGCGTAAGGAATACATAATCTGTAATATCCCCGATTGGGGGTAAAAGGTTAACAGGTCAAAGTACAGACATTGAGATATGGGGGTATGTTGTTCATATAATGGCTATGTTCAGGTGTGGAGTATAATGAGTGGATACAATGATGGGGATGGATTTACCCCCTCATTTGGTGGGATTTAATGTTCAGTGGGTTTATGGTTCCAGTTCATATGGTCCAATGGAAAAAGTCTCTCAGTCCCTTTCCCACAGTTGATGCACGATGTCGTACCACCTCACAGCTCCTGGTACTGTCGGTGGCCGATGATGTGTTAAACTCTGAATTGAACTCTGTTTTTGGTAGAGCTCAGGGCACTACCTGGGGCAACCCCTCCCCTCTCACAAACCCAAAACTTGGTTCTGTACATGAATTGCCAGCAAAGAGATTTTAACAAGAGTAGGGCCTGCTCCAGAGTCTCCCTCTTGACTTCAGTGGGCTTTGGATTAGGGCCTTGTTCATAAATGTTCTTTGACCAGTGTGAGCCAGCTCCTGTAGCCTGTCTGAGCTGCATCATATAACGCCACACCCCAGATCCTGGGGCTAGCCAGGGCCCTTTTTATCCCACAGCATCGGGTAGAGCAGCCCCAGACTCTCCGCCCTAAGGAGATGACAGGCCAAAAACCACTGCAGACAATTAAAAGATTCCTATTTTGGATGGGCCCCAACAAAGCATTTCAGCCTCCTGGAGCTTTTACAAACACTACGTTCGCTTATAGTAAAATCCCCTGGAAATCTTTAATGAGACTCCTCAGAGCAGCTCAGTGAGCTCCCAGCTCCAGGAAAGATTTCCTGTGAGTGCAATGGCAATGTCCTGGGAACACGGAACTCAGCATGGTCCCCTTTTGTCGATCCATGCAGTTAATATGTACCCCGAAATATACAGCACTTAGCCTGATCAGAATAGCTGTGCTGTGAGGAACCAGCCCTGCAGGGGTTACTCAGGCAAACCCCAACAGAGGCCAAGCTGGTGCATATTGTACAGACAGGACTGGATTTTTTGTGACGTGAATCCTGAACAGTACGGAGCAATGTTTTGGTTCTCCATCACTTTGATTGGGTCGGCAGGCATCCTAATTATATGTGCAAACGGTAGTTAGAACCTTAACCCATTCATATTTTCCTGTGATACAATACACCACACTGTTATGTTAGCCCCCTTCGAACACGGGAGCTAGCTGTACTAACATCTACTGATCACGGCTTTATTTTTGCTTACATCAGATATTTACAGACAGGTACAACATGGAAAAATAATAAAAAGAGCTTTTCTTTTTACTTGCTGGAGCAGTTATTGGTTCTGATCGCTGAGATCTGCCTCGTCCACTCGAACACTGTTTTTGGAGGGATAAATCCACTAGGTGCTGAGTGAAAAATTTGACACAGGACTAGCACAAGGCCTATGCACTTCTTGAAGACCCCACCTCAGCCAAGCAGTTACGTGCTTCCAGTTAAGATTTGTGAATCAGGGCTTAAGCCTTCAAAACAGGGTTTAAGTGAGCCTTAACAGAGAGAGAGGCTTTGTGCTGGCTATTGACTAGGGTAAGGATCACCCGAGGGGCCTTGGCTCCGTTCTGATGTCAGTGGGAGTTGAGGCCCTCAACACCTTATACCACCAGGCCTGACTGCCCAGGGAAAACATGAGATTAAGTCTACATTGAATTAATTCGTTGCTAAATCCTGAGAAGAAAAATACATTAACTCAGCTGGAAAGTCATTTGTTTTAGTGTCAGTTTCATTTGGTCTCTAAAATAATGAGCAAATTACACTTGATCCCTGGGATTCATTAACGAACAACTGAGGCTGGCTGAATTCTGAGATAAATACAAGGTACAAATGTTCCCAAAGTAAACTTAAAAACAAGTAAACAAGCCTAGAACCTATGTATAAACTGGGAGCTAAACATAAATGGTTTCACAGAGCCTGAAGCAGTGAGCATTTTTAATTGTGCAGTACAATGAAATAAATATTTTATGTTCATTCCCTTACTTAGAGTAACTGAGCAATATAGAACATTCTTGCAGAAAAAAAAAGTTTTGCATTCATGCCTCAAAACTGCAACTGACTAGTTCCCCAGTCGAATACGCTGAATCTCACTGCTAGCTGAGTGAAACCGCAGGATAAATTATTTGTGAGTTATTATGCAGGTGCGCACCTGTGTATATAAATATATATAAAAATATGCACATACAAATATTTAGATATTGATGCATTCAGCCATATAGCATGTAAACACTGAAGTCTGTGAACAAGTTATAAATAAATTTCCATCTGCTGGTAAAGAGGACTTGTTATTTCTATGAATCAAATGATATTATCCAGCTAAGATTTAGAGCATTTACAAGAAAAAAAACTCCTAACATAGTTTCCAATCCCCAGGAAATATAGAAAATAGTTGCTTTCTGCTAAGGAAGTAATTCTTAAATGTAAAAGAAGCAAATGTTACTTTTCACCGTGCATACTGGACTAATGGAGAAAGATTTATGTTTTTGTGGATGCTGATAAAAAAAAAATCTGGTGATATAATTTAAGAGAAAAGTTGATTTCTTTTTTAGTCATACAAACAAGGGCAGTTGTATTTGAATTTAAAACACCTAAAATTGGCTTGAAACTTAACTTCAAACAAAGTTTCCTAACTAGAAACAACTAGAAGTGCATACGGGGTGGGGAATAAACAGAAGAACAGAGACCAGAGCTTGAGTCTGCTTTTTGCAAAGGGTAACTCATAATGCTTTAATTACACACACACAAAGCAAAGCACAGGTCCTGCTGATTCATGGCTGTCATGTATGATTTAGGGAGGCTTTTATTGGTATTTATTGGTATTTTTTTCTCCTTCACCCTGTAAAGCGTGGGTGCCTGAGTGCCGTGATTCCTGCTGTGCTCAAGGAGGGGGAGAGAAATTAACTCAACTATCTTCTTAAAACTGCCCCCAAGTTACCTAACGTCAATATTCTCTAAACCAGGGTGAGGCCCTGGGATTGACCTGCCAGGGCTAGCATGAGTGCTGTACCTTACTATTAAAGCCTAGAACCCAGCTTCTCAGGGGGAGACCACAGGTGCTTCTAGGTGAGTAGTTCTGACCCTGGGTCAGTAATTGCTTCTCTGACCTGACCTCTGGTGCTGCATCATTGGTGGGGAAGAGACCCTTTTGTGGCATCTTCCTTGTATCAAAATGGCAGCTGTTTGAAAGCTGCTTGGGAGCCTGGGATGCTGGATGGATTCCTCCAGCGCCCTTCAGGCCCCTTGGAAAGTCCCAGACACCACGGCCTAGGATTTCACTCTAACGAGCAGTTTGTTGTGAAAGGACATTGATCCCGGCTGAACTAAGGGGTACAACCACATAGCCAGCTACATCGGTATGTTTTTCATAAATATTTTGGGCCAAGTCCTGCAAGCTTTTGCTCAAGTGAATAATTCTTACTCAGACAAGCAGCCTCATTAACGTCCATGGAACTCCTCCCCAGAGTAAGTGTCTGCAGGATGGGGCCCTTTATCTGTTCTTAGTCATATCCGCTGCACTGACATGTGTTATTTATTCATTCTTTTTATTACCTACTCAATTTCAGACAGTGTTTGAGCCCTACAACCATAGCCTAGTATCTAACCAATGGAATTCCTTGCTGGGTCAATTATTACTCAGTGTGAGAACGGGGTGAAGGGGACTCTGTCCCTGCTTTAGAACTGTATATCTGAGGGTGATCCCCAAGGCATCTTACATCAGTAAAGACGGTGAATTACAAACCAGACTAGAACAGAATTCCCCTACTTCTTAACTAGCCTCCACCCCCTATTGGTGAACAGTTCCACTGAACGTCTGGTTCTCAGATAAATCTCACAAGGGCCCTGTCTGTGTGGCTTAGAGCTGAAAACTGTGAGAACCAGAAGGAAAACAAGAAAAACACAAATAACGAAGGGGGCCCTTTTCGTGATTTCAGGCTTTTGATGAGCATTTCTGCAGTACGCTATTGACAGAGATCCAGCACACGCGTGGGTCGACGGCAAGTCAATGATCATTAAAGGCAGAGCAAATGAATCTCTAGTTCTATGGCTTTATGCTAATAATCTTTGCTATACTACCGGAGCATGTAATGATAGGAGGACCCACTGTGGAGATTTTCAGCATACGACTGTGATCTTTGGAGCCACAAATAAGAAGCACAAAATATCATTGTGTGGTTAACTTAGGCCCTTAGGCAGCAGATCACTTATGCATGTGTGAAATTCTTTGTTGGACTGGGGTCAGTCTTTGTGCTTGGGACACTGGAGCAGCAATACACCAAAAGCTGAACAAGTGGATGTAAGAACATAAGAGTTTGAAAAATGGTCCCCCTAGAAAGTGGCCCCAGCAGAGGGTCTGTGTGCAGTGCTCCCAGCCTCCGAATGACCCCAGCAGTAGAGCTAGAGAAAGAACGGGTAGCTGTGATTTGCAGGTACCACAACAAAGGCCTATGTGCCTCGTATACCTGCTGTACCAAGTGGGTATAACTATTTTCAGTGGAAGCCGAGACCGGTGAGTCCATCGGGTAGCTGTGCGCTAGTATCCAACTCTTGAAGTCTTTCATTGAGGTGTGCATTTAAATAAGATAAAATACTGATATTGAGATCATAGTGTCACTGAACCACAGGGTCTGGGCTATGCCCCGACCTGGAATCCATCTCCTGGCAGTGACCCCTTTAGTGTGCTGGGCCCCACCCTGCTCAACAGGAGCAGGCCCATGGCTTCTAGAACTGGGCCTTTGGCACCAGCCTTCACTGTCTCTTTCTGTGGCTCCCTGCAGGGAATCCAGCCAAGCCAGACTCCCGTGGGAGGCTTGTCCTGGGCCCCTTCAGGGCACCATATGTAATCTCAGGGAGAGTTTACAAGGACACCATTTATTGGTCCCCTGGCACCCGGAATGGGAAAGTCCTTACGTTAGCACAGAGGGATGAAGGTTAAAGTATTGTCCATTCTGGTTAGGCCAGAGCTCCATGTGCAGGCCCTGTGTCTCCCTCACATCTAGCCTCCTTAGCCAGCTCCGAGCTTCTTCCAGATGCCAACCCTTTATCTCCCCACCTTACCCCTCCCAGCCCTTTGTTCTCAAGCTGGGGATCTATGCCCAGCTTCCCCGCTTAGCGGCAGGGAACTCTGTCTCCCTCTGGGTCATTGGTTGCCAGCTGTCAACATCCTGGTTACTGGGTTTTCCACTCTCTTCTTGGATTTTCCATTGATTTGGCCTCGGCCAGTCCTTTTTTTAATGACCCATTCAGGCTCAGACAACTAGGTGACACATATCCACCTCTCTCTCTTAGCCTGTGCTGAAAGCAAACTAAGTCTTCTCCACCCCCACACCACTCGGTAGCCATACAAAATATAGGGGAAACTGAGGCACACATAGGACTCACAAAACACTAAAAAAAGTTCCCACTTTGTCACACACATTTAAATCCTGGAAAAAGTAGACAGAAGCACGTAGACCACTGTTAGCGCTGAAACAGACTGTCTCTGGCCAGATCAGGAAGGGACATTGCCCTGCATGGGCACAAAGTAGTAATGGAATTCATTTATCAACACGACAGGGAACCCCCCTTCTCAGGGGTGCTGGAAGAATTTTTATAGTGGGGGTGCTAAGAGCCATTGAACCAAACTGTCAACCCTGTATACAATGGAAACCACTTCAAGCCAGAGGGTGCGGCAGCCCCCCCTGCACCCCTAATTCCAGCACCTATGCCCTTTCTTCTGACCCTCTACCACCCCCCCATATGAGTACTGGCACAATTCCAATACTGCATCAACAGATCTCAGGCATAGATGCAGCCGAGTGGACATATTAAAGACCCTGTCATGCTCAGCCAAAATCACAAACATCTCCCATCCTTATCGTGTCGTACAGATGTTCCAACCACAACTCAAAATGGCCCACGGGGTTGTTTTCGAACATCTTACCTTTGCTAAAATTATGTCCCAGCAGGAAACAAGAGGCTGCCTTGGGTGAACACCAGCTGGGCTCTAAAAATAAACCAGTGAGGCCTCGTTTCCACAGAACTGATGCTTTTGTGACAAACATGTTTTCTGTCCCGTTGCAAAGAGCCTGCTGCTTGGTAATGGAGTTTACTCCCTGTCCTCCTTAGGGCTTGGTTCTGAGTACAGTTCAAGAGGGACCATTCTTCAAGCCGGTGCTCTGCTGTGGACCTTCACTCTTTCTGGGGTTAGCGTCTTTGTAAGGAAAGCACCAAGCTGCTCTAGTGACAGGCACCATAGCAGATCACGAAAGGAGGTAACATTTCGGAATCAATGCACCAGTTAACCTTTTCAGGAGCTTGGGGGGAAAAGGAAAGGAAAATCTTGGGGTCGTTCATTCAGTGCAGACCTGGGGAGCCTGAAGCAGTGTCACGGTCACTGTTGTGCAATAACAGCGGGCCCAGTCTCTCCCTTTGGGGCACATTACCAACACTTCAGGGTTTGCTTTTTGGCTGGGTTTGAGCACACAGATGCCCTGATGATAATGACTGATATTTACACGCACCACGCATCGAAACACATCCAGCAAACTTTACCCACTGATTCTAGCCTACGGACTTCACTACTTTAACATATAGATCCAAATCTCTATTGCGGGGAATGCTTTGCAGGATAGGGCCCCATATAAACTCAGGGATCACTTCACTCACCACTGAGATGCAGCCACCTCTGGGTGGAATGTACTGCATATATCGGGGCTCATTCTCAGCTGCTGTGCACTCATTTTATGCCCATGAGACTTCAGCAGAGTCTCCCCATTACAAAACAGTTGTAATGCAAGGGGGAATCAGACCCAGCAGCACTGCGTGTGGAAGGGCAGGAAGGGAAACATTTCATCCTGCAGAGAGGGGATCCTTGACACTTCACAAAACTCCCTCTCACTCTTTTCCTAGTGATGCTCTAACTGAGATCAGCAGGTAGCAATTTTGTCTTTTATTTGACAGTTGCTAGGCCATAGGTAATTGGGTGCTGAATCTACATTTTTACCTGTGACTCCATAGTGAGTGAACCCTGAAACACAGCAGGGGAGGAGACCACTGAGTATTGACATTCTGCCCTATGGGGTAGATCCTACCATCCGGGCTTCTCTTGCTTTCTTTTTTAATGTTTAAAAAAACAGCCTGGGGATTTTTGAGAAGGCAGCATGCGATCAGGCAGCTGGGACTTACAGGCTCCGAGGGCACCCATCTCCTGTAGACTGCCATGGAGTCTATAATGACCATGAATGGTCAAGGTCTTGGTTTTATATCTCATCTGAATCAAGAGCTGTGGGATTCTCTGTAAGATCCTGTCTTTGCTAAGGCCTCCAGTCTCCTAATAACCCCACTCTGAGAACATGTGTCAGCATCAGTCTTCAGGGCATTGATTCATACCAACTGGTCAGTGACAAGCTGGGGACGATGAGCACTGCTGTAACCGGCAGAGGGATCGAAGAGAAAAGACACAGGAAGCGGTGAGATCTTGTTTAGCGAACACCCAGCTTTCAGGGCAGGAGCCCAAGACTAAGGGGAAAGAAGTTCATATCAAGTGATGGTGACACAATAACTGATCCTTGACCCTGAGCCTGGAGATGGCAGAGAGGTCCCAAAAGGAATAGTAAACAGATCTGAGAGGCACAGACAAAGCCCATTTCATCTGGGGGCAGAATCCCTTACTGCCAGTGAGTTACCAGTCCAAGGGAATTCAGAACCAGCTCAGACTCCTGTAACAAACTGCTCTGGAAAAACCAGATCAGGTTTTCTTTGCCTCTGTGAAGCAGCCTCCAGTCCAGAGCCATCTCAGACTGATCTATTCCTTCGCTTGCTGCTGCTAGCGACTGGGCTCCTGACAGAGTGTTTTCTGCTCAGCTCTGGTGCCGGAGCAGTTGAGCTGCATTTGGCACTGCTCGCAAGGGAAAGAGGAGCTGTTTGTTGAGTCCAGACCACATCCAGACCCATATCCCTTCCTGTTTGATACCTGGGCCCTCAGGCAGCTCAGCCAAAGCATCTTATTCCAGACTGTAGCATCACCTGACTCCAGCCCTGGGTTCACACACAGCTCTGCCAAAGCATGTCAAGCATGACCTGAAGCACCGCCTGCTAGTCTAGTCGTGAGTGTCTCCGAATCAAGACGAACAATTGTGCCTCATGGCTGTGCTGAGGTTTTCTAAGGTGGAGCATCATCCACTATCGACCTCGGTGAAGTAACCAAACTCAATCCAATACCGGCACCTCTCCAGCTAGCTACCTTTCCCTGCCTACCTGTCTGTCACGTTTCTAAGGCACTTCTCCTGGTGGCATCCAAGGACAGCTAGACCAGTTTTGATCCCAACACATAAGAATGAAAGGCTCAGTTAGATCCTCTCTCCTGGGACTCATCAGGAGACATCTGGATAGATTCAGCTCTCTTTCAGCAGGAACACCTCTTCTGCTTCATAAACTCCTTTCCAGTCACAGCCACCAAGGCTATTTGAGGCAATTTTAAACAGAGTTCGAATGGAAAGTATGCCCCTCACTGATGTAGCAGGACCATTTACAGTCACCGAGAAGCACTTCAGTAAATGTCTGTACACTAGAGGAATATACACACATATGCACAGTGTCTATATTAGCAGTACCCTCCAGTGCTCAGAAGCGGTGCTTGCAACCCAGAACCAATTCTGTTCCTACCAATGTACCCACCCATCAGAGTCCTGTCTGGAGTCCATAACAAACACTCAGTTCTGCTACTCAGCTCGGTAGCTTCTCCTCCTGACCTGCTCTGCACAATATTCTGCTTTCAAAACAAACACAGGTTCTTGCGAACCAGGGGCATTCAGGAGAAGTTTGAGTGACTGAAGGCAACCTTGACATTAATGGTGGGGCTCACCTCCAAAGATCTGGAGTTCCCATGTAGGTCAGATAAACACCTAAATGTTCTGGATGTTTTTCTGAGATAACAGAACCTAGTTTGAACTATTTGTGAGAACACATTTCTTGTTACATTTCATCCTGTCACAGATGGAATTATGCCAACCCCAGCCTTTCTTGTAATAGTCAGGCATTTCTGCTTCCAATCCCAACTAGCTCCTGGAATCGCAAAGACCCTCAGATGAGGCTTGGGAAGGAATATTATTATTTAGTCTAGTTTTCCTACCTCTAATCCCCATGAGCTATGGTCTGGTCTGCTTTCTGATGGACAATAAAGGAAAAGTTCTAAAATCCAAGCAGCATCATTGGTCACATTCCAGATCAACACTGGGGCTTTTAATCATGATTATTAATTATTATTTATAGTGCATTAACACCAAGGAGCCTCAGTCATGGACCAGGACCTCACTGTACGAACACAGAACAAAAAGATGATCCCTGCCCAACCAACTTACAGATTTTTGGAAGCAACTCAAAAAAATTATAAGATCCCACCGTGAAAACTATCTCTGTGGATATCATGTGTCAGTACTGGTGCTATAGCACCCATTCTGCTCTTGGAAATAGGTCTGTGTCGAGCTTCTCAGACCTTCTTGCTTTGTAATGCTTCTTCAGTCCTAGCGGATTCATTCGAACGTCGCCTTGGGGAGTGGGAATGGAACGGGCATGTTAAAAGCCAAGGGACAAAGCTACAAACCTTTGTGTTAGCTTGTTTGGAGAGGGTAAATGGGCACAAAAATGTCTTGGGACCTAGAAGGAAACGATCATGCAGGGTCCTTTGGTCAATTTTTAAGTGCACTTTTCTAGGTTACAGAGACACCTTGTGGGCATTTTCCTATTCAGTGTAATTCACTAACTCACGGTTTTAGCACTCATTCTTCACAAGCATCAGTCACATGACTTCAGAGAAAGCCACAGACTAAGGCCTTGTCTACACTGCAGGATGCGCTGGTATAACGTACGGCGCTCATGGGTGTGAATAATGCCACCCCCCGGAGAGACGTAAGTTACACCGACCCTAAGCACCAGTGTGGACAGCTCTCTGTCCTCTCCCGCTGACACAGCTGCCACCTCACACAGAGGTGGATTTATCGCACAGAGGGAAAAGCTCTCTCCCATTGGCATAGAGCAGGGGTCAGCAAACTATGGCCCGTGGGCTAATGATGGCGATGCCAAATCCTGAGACCCCTGCACAGGTCTTATTCAGTCCTCACCTGGGAAAATCTGTCCTTGGATCTGTCCGCGTAAGAACCAAGTGAAAAATAGGTACATGCAAAAATAATTAGTTTAATTCCAGGAGTGGTTTTGAGGTTGCAAAATGCTTTGTTTTTTCAGATATGGAAGTGAATTTTGAGCTTGCTTTTGTATATGTCTGATCAAGATCACATCATTGGTATTCCTGCCAGTAGATGCACTATTAGGCATTGAACTGTGTAGGAATGTGAACGTATCAATGGGACACGCTGAATTCAGGTGCCCAACTTCAGGCCCCTTGGGCCTGATTTGCAGAGAAGCTGAAAGAACCGCCTGGAAGGTTCACAGGGCAGTAGTTATAACCAGTGGGGAGTGGCACGTAATGGCTAGCCCAGGGTCTGGCTCATGCTGTTCCCAACTACTGCCGTCCTTCAAGGTCAAAATTGTACAAGTTGTGGGAGCTGCACTGTTCTAATGCTGGAATCTTGGAGTGTGATCCTCAGAGAGGCAGAACACAGGCGAGTAATTTCCCCTTCCAGCAGGAAATGAGAGGCTGGCTTGGAAGAACACCAGCTGGGCTCTAAAAATAAGCTCCTGCTTTTGTGTCAACATGTTTTTTTATCAACTTGGAAAGAGTCTGACAGTTCATCATGGAGCTTCTTTTCTGTCTTCCTTCCATCCCATTGCGGATGAAGGTGCGTGGTTAAAGAGGGGCCACTTTTCAAACCAGCTGCTGCTCTTCAGACCATCCGGGTTTGTTCGTTGATTCCAGTAATGAAAGCATCAAGCTGGTCTTGTGACAAGCGCTATAGAAATTAATGGAAGGAGATGGCAGGTCAGAATCAATGCACCAATTAAACCTCACTTGCAGAAGGAAAAATCTCGTGTTCGTTCATTCTTAGAGCGGCGTCACCATCGCGGCTGTGCAATGGCAGAGCCACTCCCTCGGGGGCTCATTACTGACATTTCAGGCTCTGATTTTTGACTGTGTTTTAATCACACAGAGACGCCCTCAATAGTACATGATAATATTACCCCAGGCCACTCACCCAGAGCTCCCAGAGCTTCCAGCAAAATGTACAAACTGATTATAATTAAGGCTGCGATTCTGTCACGGAGGCTGCGGAAGTCACAGATTCTGTGACTTTCTGTGACTTCCGCACCTGCAGCGGTTGGTGCAGCTGACCCCAGGGCTGCCCAAGCAGCTGGTCCATTGGCCAGCCACACCAACCACTGCCGGAGCTGCCCCAAGGCCAGCCACACTGGCCGCTGCTCAGGCGGCCCCATGAAGTTGGCCCTGGGGAGCGCCCAAGCAGTAGCCAGTGTGGCTGGCCCTGGGGAGCGCCAGAGCAGGGCCAGAGCAGCAGCAGTCCTGAGGGTGGCTGGAGCAGTGTCCGCGCCGAGCATCCGTCCTAGGGGCAGCCCCGGGGACAGCTGGAGTGGTAGTAGTCCTGGGACCAGCCAGAGCAGCAGCCCCAGAGGCCATTGGGAGTGTGGTCCCCAGGGTCCTTGGAGCAGTGGGCCGCCAGGAGCAATCAGCCCCCACTGCTGGAGCATGGGCCCCCCAGAGAAGCAAGGGCCCAGGAGCAGAGATTTCATAGTCATGGGTATTTATAGTAAAAGTCATGGACAGGTCACTGGCCGTGAATTTTTGTATATTGCCCGTGACCTGTCCATGACTTTTACTAAAAATACCCAGGACTAAATCTTAGCCTTAATTATAATGTATCAGCTCCAGCCTGCAAAACGTCCTGCAAACACAGGATTTTACAAACCTTACATCCACCAGAGAGAGACGTACATTGGTGAGAGGTTAACTTCGCCAAGCCTTTAAAGTACCATGAGACCTGGGGAGGGGTATGAAATGTGGTGGTGGAAGAGGGTAAGGGCAGCAAGATATGAACCTGTGTGTTAGTTTGTTTGGAAGGGACCATGGGTATAAGGAATGTCTCCATATTTGTAAAGAAATTATCAGATTGCGTCTCTAGATCAATTTTTAAACCAAAGGCAAACTCTGGCCTTTCTTAGGTTACAGAGACACCTTGTGGTCACTTAGTTATTTAGTGTAATTCATGACATCAGCACACAGACTTCACAAAAAGGCATAAGCAGGCAGACAAGAGCAGGATACAGTCCAGGTATAAGACTGGCTGAGGAGATGGGGTATGGGATATTATAGGAAAGAACAAACAACAAGCAGGAAAGAAATTAGCTTTAAGATTACATGGTGACTGAACAGTGAAGACAGTCAAGGGGATAGGATAGCCCAGGGATCTGGTGATGGCTTTTCACTTCTAGGTCACTGGTTCAAAGCCAGCTTAGGAAGGTAGTGACAGAAAGTTCTTCAGGGGTTGAAGTTGCTGGTTTCAGTCTCATTGCTAGCGGAGGTACCTCCATGTTAGGGTGGCGCTACTTGGTAGCAAGGTCCAGGACTGAATAGGTCTGGAGGCTGAGCTGTTCTCTCACCCCTAAAGATGGTCCTTCCACCTCAGGATTGTGGCCTATGAGCCGGGTAGTGGAGGGAAGATTTCAACACTACTGACCATATGAAAAACAGAGGGTATCAGTGACTAGGGATATCAATTAGTATCTTCCTCCAGCCATTCCTCCCTCCCCTGGACAGGGACCATGGAGCCTTCCTTCCCCCCAGAAACCTGCCAATGTGCACAGCTCAGGGACAGAATATGGAGTCAGGCCATCTGAGCATTGACCAAGATACAGAGCAAGGCCCTGGCATCTTATGCAATCTGAAGAGGTTCTTCTTTACCCTGTCCATGATGTCACTCAAGCAACATGCTAGCTGGATGGGAACCGCCTCACCAAGGGACAGACAGGAGGGAGGGATGCAGATCTGAGCTCCATCATAAACAGAAGTGGATACACAAGTGCATGGGCCCCGAGTGAACCACCCAAAGTAGAGATGGGCTTGGGACAAACGCCCCTCTGGGCAAGCTCAGCAATGCAGCAGGAAGTTGTCCAGGTGCCAGATGTGGTGGTACAACGGCACTAGCCTCTCACCCCAGGGATCTGAGCTCAAACCATGACCAAGTGAATTTGGGTTTATCTGAGTCCCCAGTTGTATAGGTGAAAATACCAGTGTGCTGCTATTCGGCACCTTCCTGCTGCTCTTCTGCAGAGGTTTTCACCAGCAACACTGGACAGAGCAGCTAATGGAAACAGGATCACCTGGTCACATCAGTGTATCCCCAGGGAGCTGTAAGAGCTGACTCCTACCAGATGCTGAGTGCTTCCTGCAAGGGGCAGAGCTCTCCTGTCTCTGGTGAGGTCAGTGGGCGAGGAGGGCCCTCAGCACCTCCCAGGATTGGAGGGTAACTCAGGATAGCCTGGGGTTTACAAACCCCGGACAGAATAGGTGGCTAACTTTCTCCTTTGTGGTTTTACCGTTTTTCATTCCGATGAAACTTTCTGCTTGACTAGGCACTGAGGTTCAGCGCCGCTCAGAACAAAACTCTTTCTCAGTTCTGCTCTCTCCCCGGCAGGTTTCAATCAGACCACATAGAAATTAACCTCAGAGATACAAAGCCCTCGCTAGCTCTCTCGGCCTGACTGTGAGCCAAGCAAACCTCATTGCTAGGAGCTATCTGGGGTTCTCCAGGATGCTCATCCAGCACTTTAATGAGCCAAACTCTACTCTGAAACCAGCTGGAAACTGGGGAGTATGGACTCAGTATGGCTCAGCCATACCTACACTGCCGTTACCTATGCTACTGTGGCTACACTGCTATTTAGACTCGCTCTAGTTCAATGAGAGACAGCGCGAGCATGTGTACGCGAGCAGGGGAAATCATACCCCACACTCGTAGTGTGGATGTAGCCCTCATACTCACTGGGTTTTTACAATACAGTTCCTGGGCTTCCTTCACTAAACGTTAATATTGCAGCTGGGTGGAAAATAGGTTTTATTTCACAGAAAAAGTTGAAGAAAAATGGGGAAAATTGATTTCTCACTGGAAACTCAAAACCCAAAATATTTTGCCTAAAAACTGGATGCTTCTCAGTTTGGGCCACAACGTTTTCGATAACTTGATATTTTCCATGGAAAGCAGGCGCTGTCCATGAAAAATGTCATTTAGTCAAAAAAAAAAAACAGTTTTGAAGGAAAGATTTTGACCAGCTCTGTTTAAACTTGACTTTGCTGAGAGCAAAGGAGTTTCCTGTCTCTGTTTGAAGGTAATGAAGGCCTAGATCTGCGTGAGGGAAGCCAAACACACACAAAATCCACGCAGGGCATCTTATTTTTAGCTCTACACTGTCACAGCACACTGTGCATTCAGAGCACGCAGGAGTCCATTGTTACTTCCACTGTAGACACTTTGGGGCCCAGTCTGTTATTTTTTGTTGTGTGTGTGTGTGTACCTGGCCGAGTACAACAGGGCCCTGATCCCTAATTGAGGCCTATAGCCACCAGTGTAACACAAACCATAGACATTTTAAAGAAACGACCCAAGATGAAGAGATGCCCAGCAGAATGCAAACTCTACTTCCAAGGCCAATTTCTGCCCTGACTATTTGGTAGACAACACACAGCCTCGTGTAAGATACTGTTAAATTTCACATCCACTGTGGACTGCAGCAACCAGACAGAGAGAAGAAAGAGGGCAAAGACCTTACTGACAGGTTTCAGAGTAGCAGCCGTGTTAGTCTGTATTCACAAAAGAAAAGGAGTACTTGTGGCACCTTAGAGACTAACCAATTTATTTGAGCATAAGCTTTCGTGAGCTACAGCTCACTTCATCGGATGCATTCAGTGGAAAATACAGTGAGGAGATTTATATACACACAGAACATGAAAAAATGGGTGTTATCATACACACTGTAAGGAGAGTGATCACTTAAGATGAGCTATTACCAGCAGGAGAGTGGGGGGGAGAAAACCTTTTGCAGTGATAATCAAGGTGGGCCATTTCCAGCAGTTAACAGGAACGTCCGAGGAGCAGTGGGGGGTGGGGGGGTGGGGGAAATAAACATGGGGAAATAGTTTTACTTTGTGTAATGACACATCCACTCCAAGTCTCTACTTAAGCCTAAGTTAATTGTGTCCAGTTTGCAAATTAATTTCAATTCAGCAGTCTCTCGTTAGAGTCTGTTTTTGAAGTCTTTTTGTTCTAATATTGCGACCTTTAGGTCTGAAATCGAGTGACCAGAGAGATTGAAGTGTTCTCCGACTGGTTTATGAATGTTATAATTCTTGACATCTGATTTGTGTCCATTTATTCTTTTACGTAGAGACTGTCCAGTTTGGCCAATGTACATGGCAGAGGGGCATTGCTGGCACATGATGGCATATATCACATTGGTAGATGTGCAGGTGAACGAGCCTCTGATAGTGTGGCTGATGTGATTAGGCCCTATGATGGTGTCCCCTGAATAGATATGTGGGCACAGTTGGCAACGGGCTTTGTTGCGAGGATAGGTTCCTGGGTTAGTGGTTCTGTTGTGTGGTGTGTGGTTGCTGGTGAGTATTTGTTTCAGGTTGGGGGGCTGTCTGTAGGCAAGGACTGGCCTGTCTCCCAAGATTTGTGAGAGTGATGGGTCATCTTTCAGGGTAGGTTGTAGATCCTTGATGATGCGTTGGAAAGGTTTTAGTTGGGGGCTGAAGGTGATGGCTAGTGGCGTTCTGTTATTTGTTTTGTTGGGCCTGTCCTGTAGTAGGTGACTTCTGGGTACTCTTCTCGCTCTGTCAATTTGTTTCTTCACTTCAGCAGGTGGGTATTGTAGTTGTAAGAATGCTTGATAGAGATCTTGTAGGCGTTTGTTTCTGTCTGAGGGGTTGGAGCAAATGCGGTTGTATCGTAGAGCTTGGCTGTAGACGATGGATCGTGTGGTGTGGTCTGGGTGAAAGCTGGAGGCATGTAGGTAGGTTTTCTCCTGCTGGTAAATAATAGCTCATCTTGCTGGTAATAGCTCATCTTAAGTGATCACTCTCCTTACAGTGTGTATGATAACACCCATTTTTTCATGTTCTGTGTGTATATAAATCTCCTCACTGTATTTTCCACTGAATGCATCCGATGAAGTGAGCTATAGCTCACAAAAGCTTATGCTCAAATAAATTGGTTAGTCTCTAAGGTGCCGCTAGTACTCCTTTTCTTTTTTCTTAGAGACTAACCAATTTATTTGAGCATAAGCTTTCGTGAGCTACAGCTCACGTCATCAGATGTATCCTTACTGGGTTTAACCAGAAGATGGAGCCATTAGTCCCCGGAAAACAATACAAAACTCTGCTTTCACTGGGGAAATTTGTTACACGGAAAACAGGGGCCTGGAAGAGAGAGGCTCCCCAGTGTGGAGAGAGTTGGAATTGGATGAAAAAAACTAAGGGAAAGCACCTGTTCAAAGCCATGACCACAGTGGAGGGTCTCACAGGGTTAGAATGAGCTCTAGCAGTTAGCCAACAAACACTTGGAGAAAGCTCCTAAGTTCTATGGGGTTTTGTTCCCCAAAGTCAAGAAAATACCACAGAGCAAGTAGGAGATTCCAGGCGTACGGAGGAAAGGGGAAGAGGTGGCGCACGCTACAATACAAAGGAGAACATCTTAGCGAGGCTTGCCAGCCACCCCAGCGAATGTAGAACAGGGCTACGCCACACTTACCGGATGCTAAAGTAATTCCATAATGTAAGACGTAGACTCAGACAGAAAAACCCTGAATCTGAACACACCCAAAATGATGGGGAAGTTCTCATCTGAATCCAGTTCTGTGACCCAGGCCCATATCTAGCTTCAGAGCTAGTGTAATGATATGCCATGATGTTGCATCACACCATGCAGCAGCTGTGGTGCAAACATAAGGATAGCTATAGACCAGGTGACTTGGTTTGGAAGAACCCATGGTGTCCATTCACTAAGATGCAAAGAACAAAAACAACAGGTTCACGTGTCTATTGCACTTTCCAACCGGTGGCAGCGAAATGCTTTACAAACACTAATTAATCCTTCTAACCTATTGGAATGACACACATAATAAGTAGTGTCCCCATTTTACAGATTGGGAAACTGAGGCTCAGATACGTGAAGTGACTTGCCCAGCATCACAGAGAAATTCAGTGCTGGAGCCAAGAGCAGAACTGAGCTTCTGTCAGTGCTATCCTAGTGCCATTAGACCAAACTTCCTCTGACATGCTTATCTCAGAAATTACGGTCAAAAGCAAGAAAGTAGCCTCCCTGTGATCTATTCATAGTCTCTTCCCTCAACAGAGATGGAAATAAACATGATTTGTCTGACTGACCTTTGTACTGATTTACTGGAGAGGAGAACTTAGCCTGGGAATTAATTGGGTCTGCTCCGCTCTGCAGTGATTTCCTAACACAGAAATGTTCCGAGATCCAAGGTAGTTGGGGTATTTTACCTGCCTGACTTACCTCTGAATGGGTGGGAGCTGACATCAGGCTTGTCACCCACCTGGATTTCCTGCAATCCCTTCCAGAATTATATCACAGCAGAGGCCTACCCTTACTGCCAACAGCAGTTGTGATGGCTTTCCCAGGAGTCCCAGCTTCCAGGGTTAGCACTCCCACAGATAACATAAAACCTGGCAACTCCCAGCAACTCAGGCTGGCCACAGGTAGGTTAGACATTTGTGGAACACCCCTCCCTCTCCTTGCTCCTTCCTTCTCCTCACAGCTACAAGGAACTTGGGTTTGACACATATTTCATTAAGAAAATAGAATCATAGAATATGAGGGTTGGAAGGGACCTCACGGGGTCATCTAGTCCACCCCCCTGCTCAAAGCAGGGCCAATCCCCAATTTTTGCCCCAGATCCCTAAATGGCCCCCTCAAGGATTGAACTCACAAGCCTGGGTTTAGCAGGCCAATGGTCAAACCACTGAGCTATCCCTCCCCCCAACTGCATTAAAATGGAAACAGTATACTAACATTAGTTCATAAATTGACTCTCCAGAGCTCAACTGAGACTTCATCAGCAAGCTGTTATCTCGTAGCCCACTGGGGCAGCCTGTCCTGGTGGCTTATAAGGTAATAACTCACACCTGAGATAAACGTGAAGAGGTCAGAGTTCATCTCCCCAGGAGCCTCTCCTGTAATAAAGCTGGATCACTCCTGATCTCCCCTGTGAAGTTTTTTGATTAGGCAATTTTCACATGGTGACAGCTGTAAGGAATGGAATTGGCTCCATGCACATGGGGCTCTGCCAAACGCTGCTATAAGAAGCTTGACAGGAAGCAGAAGGGAGCTGGTTTATCGGAAGGTCATTCCCTGGGAAGCTGAGCCATTACAATGGGATGCCTTGGAAAACACGCAGCCTCCAGCCTGGCTCCCCTCCACAGAAGCAACTTCCCCCCTCAAAAGTCTGCAGAACATCTCTCCCTCTGTAGCTCTTTTGGACAGTTCTAAAGCCCCTTGAAGTCAGTGGAAAGACTCCCATTGACATCCATGGGCTGTAAATGAGGCCCAATCACCTGCCACATGATAGGCAGTGGGAGTGCAGTAGGAGGCTAACGCAACCAGAAGAAATTGTCACATCATCCCCTGGCAGCTCCCTTCAGCCCAAGTTCATTCTCCCCGTGCTTCCGTGGGCTCCCCATCACCATAGGATCCACGTGTTATTTCACAGGTGCCCTTACTGGTGCCACACGAACCACATGCAGAACTGTGACGTTTTCTGGGCACGTGGCAAAAGCAAGGGTTTGAGCTGCAGTGCTTGTGGGAAACGACCCAACTGAGAACATGGAGATTATTAGTGATACAGGGGCCAGGTAAATCTTGGCCTCTTTTACCTGCCCTGCCCCACAGCACCAAATGAAGGAAAGTGGCATCACTGTACATACTGCATCCCCATTGGATCTCCTCCCACTTTTGTGTACCCCCAGGGGCCATCGTGGGGCTTGCTAGGACTTCAGCGTGGCATGACTGGCTGGAGCCTGGGGGAAAGGCAACCCCTGGGGCTAAGGCTCAGTAATTGAAGCGTTAATGCTTCATGTGAAATCTTTTATCGGAGTAAAACTGTTACACGCCAGGGTATTTCAACAGGAGCTGACAAGCTTGGCATTCTGTCTCGGTTTTATCTTGTGGAGTGTCTTGTGCAGAGGTCAGAGGAGTGGGTGGCCACCGTTTGAAGCAGCGTTCTGAAGCAGACAGGGGGCCGGGTGTTTTCAGGGTGGCCTGTCAGAAGCTGCCATGACACATGTTTCCATCTGGTTTTCTCTCTTTCTGTCTGTCACCCTCGAGAATCTTGGAAGGAACTGCCACAGCAATAACCTGCGGGCCCAGGGAGCGCTGAAAGGCACCCAGTCTGTGCGCATTCCTGGCACTGCAGGCCACCCTCCAGGCAGTGAGGCATGAGAGCACAGGTCTCTGCAAAGCTCAGGTCAGGCCATTGCCACCGGGACCCTTAAGCCCGGTGAGGAATGGAATTGGCTCCATGCATGTAGGGCTCTTTGCAAAACATTGATCTAATAAGCTTGACAGGAAGCAGAGGGGAGCTGGTTTATCAGAAGGTCATTCCCTGGGAAGCTGAGCCATTACAGTGGGTGTGACGCATGGCTAGAAAGGGTTAAACATCCTGCAAAATAAATAACCCTCAAAAGACAGGTAGGAAGATCATGTTTGTGTTCTTGTGTATTTACATATGTATGAGTAGGGTTCGACAATGTAATCAGTAGTCCCTGTCTATGCTGTATTCTGATATCATTTAAATGAATTGTAAACATGGGATATCTCAGAGTAGCAGCCGTGTTAGTCTGTATTTGCAAAAAGAAAAGGAGGACTTGTGGCACCTTAGAGACTAACCAATTTATTTGAGCATAAGCTTTCGTGAGCTGTAATAAATAATAAATAATGCTCAAATAAATTGGTTAGTCTCTAAGGTGCCACAAGTACTCCTTTTCTTTTTATGGGATATCTTGGTATTCATCTCTCTTTGAAATGTACTGTGACTGGGGGAGGAAAAAGCAAACGGCCTTACGTTAATTTGTAGACCTCCTTCAAAGTCATCCTCATTACTTTGTGTTCCCCGAGGAAATCCCAGCTTGTCAAAGAGGACATTAAATTGTATAAAAGATCCTTGGGTCCTGATTCTATCATCTTAGATCTGCTTAGGCTACATCAGGGGAAGTTTGAGTCACAAGACTGAGGTCCCAGTTATGCTGGTCCACCCTGAATATGATATTGGGACATTGGACTATGATCTATGAACTGAATTCTAAAGGAACTCTTCGCAACTACAAAGCTCACCATCTCTGCTATGAAACTGCACCTCAATGGATTGAACTCATGTCTGACTGTATATTGATCTTTTAACTATACTCTCTTTTGTTTTTTAATACATTTTAGTTTAGATAAGAATTGGCTGTAGCGTGTATTGGGGTCAGATCTGGAATATTCAATAACCTGGGAGGTAATGTGTCCGATCTTTTGGGATTGGTAGAACCTTTTCTTTTATATGATGAAAAAGATTTTCAGGAATCTTCATCATATTTGACGTGGTACCTGAATGGAGGCCTGAGGCTGGATCACTTTACGAGAACCGTGTTGTTTGGCCTTCTGAGTAACCAGGAAGGTAATAAAGAAGCTGTTTTATGCTGGTTTGGTGAATCTAAGTATTGGAATATCCACCAGCTTTTGGTGGGGGTTGTCTGCCCCATTCTTTGCAGTTCACCCTAATTGAGTGACCACAGCTGGCTCCACTAGGACCCTGGTGGCATAGTCGTCTTGGATACACATTACCACAGGAAGAAAACGAGCACTTGTGGCACCTTAGAGACTAACCAATTTATTTGAGCATAAGCTTTCGTGAGCTACAGCTCACTTCATCAGATGCATGCTTATGCTCAGATAAATTGGTTAGTCTCTAAGGTGCCACAAGTACTCCTTTTCTTTTTGCGAATACAGACTAACACGGCTGCTTCTATGAAACCTGACATTACCACAAGTTAATTAGGTTTTTGGATCAGAACCACACGCTTGTCAACATTTAATTTTGATATTGGAGAGTCTAAGGGTTAAAAATCAGTTACAGTGAGTGACCCATGATCAAGATCCTGAAAAAAAAGCCTGGAAGAATTGTGCTTACAGAGAGGGTTGTATTTTAAGAAAAAGGCCCCAGAGCAAGAACTGAAAAATCTGTTAATTGCCAATGAGAAGGAAGCAGACCCAGTGAAAATGCCTGCAGTGAGAAACAAGCAGCTATAACTTGAACAAAAGCAAAAAATAAGCTGATATGGAAGGAGAAGTTGCTGAAAGAGAATGCTTGTGTTTTGAACATGAACAAAGAATGGCATATATTCAATTGCAGGAACTAGAAGCTAAGGCAAAAGTGGATAGACTTAAGCGCCAACTCAAGAGAATAAAGGAACAGAAACTGTATCATACTGAAAAACCAACTCCTCTCAACAGCAAAGGTGGGGATAGAATCTATCCAGTTTGTAACAATGTTGGTATGTTGTTTGACTCTAAGCAGCTGTCTGTGTGTAACCAAATTTACCCCAACACTGCCCTTTATGTAAATGCTTTTACTGTGAGCTCAGGTGAAGGTAACCCCATAACTTGTGCAGAGAATGTAAAACTCAATGGTAAAAGCTGTTTAGGGCAAATTACAGCTTCTAACATCACTCTTGTTAAAACAGATTTCGTCAAAGAGGAAGATTATTTACCAAATCAGAGTGTGAATATTGTAATCCTCTATGAGTTTACTGTAAGTGTGCCTTTAGCCAGAATCCATCTTGAATGGAATGGTGTTAAACATGAAGTTATAGCTGGTGTAAGGAAGTTATTGCCTAAGGATCTTTTGATTGGGGATGATATTAAAACTTTGTTCAGTCAAGTTGATGACATAAACCAGTCACAGGAAAGAAATAATCCTGAACCTGTGTCTACTAGGGACAAGGATTTGCCTATGGAGGATTTCTCCACGTTTGTATGAGGAAGATAGCTGTTTATCTGTGCAAAGAAGCAGTGCATATGTGGAAAAAATTCCTATTTGTCTCTCTGGTATCTCAGAAGTGAATCTGGCATTAGATAAGGCTCAGAAAGATGTTTCTCTAGAGCAAATTAAACTTGGTGATCAGGTTAAAGCCCTAATTGAGGAAGAAAAGGGTAATTTTTTTTATGGGTGATGGAATGTTGGCTAGTAAAGCTTGGGAAAGTAAGCCTGACCCAGGTAAAAGTGATGTGCTTAAAGTAGCTCAGAGTAATAAGACACTATTTATGGAAAACTGCAGTTTATCTGTTAAGGGAGGGAAAGGCAAATAAAGTTTAGATGAGCATAGGCAGCCTTCTGAGCTGATGGATTTGTCTAATCAGCAGTTTGGGAAGGCAAGGTTAGTGGAACATAAGTATCCCTATACCTTACCTGTTACCAGTGTGGAGAATTGGGAAGCGAAGGAAATGTTCCTGTGTCTGTTAGGGGTAATGACTTGCCTATGAAGGGAGCTACCCCAATCTCCAAGCAATTGTCTGTGAATAGCCATATGTGCTAGAAAAAAGGAAAGGATATCCCAAGCTGTTTGTCTGTTAAAGGGGAATGTTTCTCCAGCTCTTTTCCGTCTGTAAAGCAGACAGAAGAAGCCTGTCAACCTATGATGGTTGAAGATTTATCAGTTAACCCAGAGCTGATTCTGGATACAACTAAAGCCCAGGAAGAAAGTGGTCCTGAATTTGTGTCCTGATTTTGGTCCTGATCCTTTGGGATTGGTAGAACCTTTTCTTTTATATGATGAAATAAGATTTTCAGAAATTTTCATCATATTTGATGTGGTACCTGGATGGAGGCCTGAGGCTGGATCACTTTACGAGAACTGTGTTGTTTGGACTTCTGAGTAACCAGGAAGGTCATAAAGAAGGTGTTTTATGCTGGTTTGGTGAATCTAAGTATTGGAATATCCACCAGTTTTATAGGGATTGTCTACCCCATTCTTTGCAGTTCCCCCTAATTGACTGACCACAGCTGACTCCCCACTAGGATGCCGGTGATAGTGGGATGCCTTGGAAAAACACTCAGCCTCCAGGCTGGCTCCCCTCCACAGAAGCAACTTCCCCCACTCAAAAGTCTGCAGAGTCTCCCTCTCTAGCTCATTTCACAGATCCAAAGCCCTCTGAAGTCAGTGGAAAGACTCCCATTGACATCCATGGGCTGTAAATGAGGCCCCTGGAGGGCCAATCACCTGCCACATGATAGGCAGAGGGAGTGCAGTAGGAGGCTAACGCAACCAGAAGAAATTGTCACATCATCCCCTGGCAGCTCCCTTCAGCCCAAGTTCATTCTCCCCGTGCTTCCATGGGCTTCCCATCACCATACAATCCACATGTTATTTCACAGATGCCCTTACTGGTGCCACACGTACCACACGCAGAACTGTGATGGTTTCTGGGCACATGGCGAAAGCAAGGGTTTGAGCTGCAGTGCTTGTGGGAAACGACCCAGCTGAGAACATGGAGATTATTAGTGATACAGGGGCCAGGTAAATCTTGGCCTCTTTTACCTGCCCTGCCCCACAGCACCAAATGAAGGAAAGTGGCATCACTGTACATACTGCATCCCCATTGGATCTCCTCCCACTTTTGTGTACCCCCAGGGGCCATCGTGTGGCTTGCTAGGACTTCAGCGTGGCATGACTGGCTGAAGCCTGGGGGAAAGGTAGCCCCTGGGGCTATGGCTCAGTAATTGAAGCAATTAATGCTTCAAGTGAAGTCTTTTATCAGAGTAAAACTCTTACACCCCGGGGTATTTCAATGGGAGCTGACAAGCTTGGCATTCTGTCTCGGTTTTATCTTGTGGAGTGTCTTGTGCAGAGGTCAGAGGAGTGGGTGGCCACCGTTTGAAGCAGCGTTCTGAAGCAGACAGGGGGCCGGGTGTTTTCAGGGTGGCCTGTCAGAAGCTGCTGTGACACGTGTTTCTGTCTGGTTTTCTCTCTCTTTCTGTCTGTCACCCTCGAGAATCTTGGAAGGAACTGCCACAGCAATAACCTGCGGGCACAGCGAGCACTGAAAGGCACCCAGTCTGTGCACATTCCTGGTACCGGCACAGGATGGATCTAGGATATGGACTGGCCCTAGTTTGGTGAGGGGCGGAGGGGGAGCTCAGTGGCTCGCAGGAGGTACAGTAGCCATGGTGCACATAGACCGCAGACGGCTGCTTTATGGAGCAACAAAAGGGACTGTTCCAAAGTGCAGGTCATCTTGGCCTCCTTCTGCCATCCTGCTCCGTGCAGACAGCCTGGCTCAGGGAGCCTCCCCTCAGCCCCAGCTCAGCACTTAGTGCCTCACACTAGGAAGAGCAGAATCTGCTCTTTAATGATTCATGGATACTCAGGCCAGAAGGGATCATTACGATCATCGTGTCTGAACCCTGCAGTGCACAGGCCAAAATCTCAGCTATTGATTTTCTGCATCTGCCTGAGATAGACAAAGCAAGATCTCTGTGTCCCGCTTTGCTCCCCACACAGGCCACAGGCTATCTACCCACCTCCAGCTGCAATGGGGCTGGACCACTGCCCACCAATGCTGTCATTCTGTGGCTCTGTTTCCCAGGAGCAGAGAGGATGCAAGAATCATGGCAGACACAGAATGCCACACTAGGGTGGGCAGAGCAGAACACTGCACATCCACCACCAGACTAGACCCAGCAGCCCCCACGAAGAGGAGGAGAGGGACTGTAATCAGCTTGTCCCTGTGTTGTTTGGCTGATGCTGGCAGATTATTCTGTATTGGGAAGCAATTTTAAAATCCAAGCCATTTGTAGTGTCAGTTAATTCAGGGCCTGTCTCCTGGGTGATGGCCCTAAGCAACAGGAAAGCTAGAAGAGCAGAAGTAGCAAACAAAGAACCAGAAGGCTTTCAGCCTGACTGCTGCAGCCTTTACTTTGATACTGGGAGTGCATTCCCAACCCTGCATGTCTGAGAGAAGATCTGATGGGGAGCCCAGCATGGGGCCCTTTGGAGATCACTCCCACCCAGCTGCAAATCTGACAGAACCCAGTTCATGGAATTGTCTCCTAAAGGAATCTCCCTTAGAATAAGAGCAATAGCTCTGGCCTTTGGGATGGTGACAGGCAGAGCCAGGCCTGGATTCCTCAGGGTGTTGGTAAAGAAGCCTCCAGCAGCCTCCCACAGCCCAAGCTGGGAGCAGGAGCAGCTTGTTTTTCCCTCAAAATCCATCAAGGGTTTGGGCGTCTAGTCAGAGGGTTGGATCCTGCAGAGCCCAGAAGGGTGGAAATCCCACAGTTCCCCTTGCAGTGTGTAGGGCCTGGGGGAGTGCAGGTGGGAGGGGGGGCTAATGGAACAGAGGTCCCCAAAGGGGTGGACTGGGCATACTGTAAAGTGGGCACAAGCCTGGAGCCAGCCCCAAGACAGGTTTCAGAGTAGCAGCCGTGTTAGACAGAAGGTCAAACACCTCCAAGGAATTTTACATTCAAAAACAACGTTGACATGAAGACACGGCATTCACCGCCCCGCTGAGGTTGGGTCACTGCTGGCTATAGCTGGTGCACCCCAGAGCCTCTGAGCTGGAGCCCTTTGCACCTGAATGAGTTTCCTTGTAGCTGTATGAAAGCTGCCCTGTGGGTCTGTCAGGTGCTCCGTGCCTCTACAGCGAGCCAGCCCTTGAAGGAGTGTGTGACCTGGGCAATTAACCTCAGGGCCAGCAATTATCCCTCACCTAACAGCCCTTCTAATCAGGCCCCTGCGGCTGCAGCCCTGCAGGCCCCATTGGGATTCCTGCATGCGTAATTCTTGTCAGCTGAACACTCCCTGTCCTGAGCAATCCAATGACCTAGGGTCTCCAGAACAGACCTTGGGGACCCCTCTGAGCTCCTGCCTAATTTCAGTTCAGTCACTTACCTGCTTTCATTGTCATTGCTCAGTATCCCGTAAGCCTTATGCTCCTCCACCACTTGGCCTTTCATTTGCCTTCATGTTCTGTCGCTAACATGCTCAGGGCAAACGTGCTGTGGGCTCATTTGTTTACATGCAAGCTCTTCTAACCTTGGACAAGAGGGGTCTGCATCCTGCATCTCACCCACCCCCACCACCCCTGCCTCATCCTTCACAACACAAAGGGGCCCTCCCTCCAGGTCCTTCTCTCCACAGCACCAAGGAACACACATCCGCCCCACAGCACCGCAGCTTGGAATGGTCTATTCCAGCCACAGTTCCACTCCCAAGGCCACCTTACCCCCTTAGAGAAAACCAGCTGATTGTGCTACAAACATGGTCTTACAAACAAGTCTGGGAGTTCTCCCTCCACCAGACCCCTACCCAGCAATCTGCATCAAAGCCGCCTCGGGAGCAAGTGCCCTACAATGCCCCTTCATGTAATGAACTATTTCCCAGCCTAGAACATTATGGAAGGTACACGGGAAAGGCCATTACCTGAGCTAATGAAATAATTAAGGAAAGGTCAAGCATGCAAATCCCCTCCACTCCTCCAAGCAAGGTCATTTGCAGGAGCAGCTGCAGCCAGAACTTGGTGGTAATTAGGCAGCTGAGTAATTACCAACACTAGCCCTCAGGGGATTTCACTGGGCAGCACCTAAGAAGAAGGAAGTGCTGCATTTTTGCACTGGGCAAAACGTGGGTGCCCCAGGATAGGGAATGGGGAAATGGTAGCTGTTAGAATAGGGAACCAGGCATTCATAAGCAGAAATGCTCATGAAAATCTTTACCCCATCTTCGACATACAGTCTCTGTCCCAAAGATAGCCATGAGAATGCATGGATCGGTCTGCCCAAGAGCTGAGAACAAAGGAGAGGGCTATGGCAACCTGCTAAATGAGCTCCTGGTCCTCCACTATCAGACTTCACCGCTCCCTCAAGCTGCCTTGCTATGGGGCTACGGCTCTCCCCACAGGAAAGAGGTGAGGGCTATGCCGAGCTCCCTGAATGCTCCTTTTCAGGGGAACAGGAACGTGCCGATCAGTCGTGGGTGCAGTGCATCCACCACAACACGGCTGAGAATCCAGGCCGCGCTCTGGGATCGGAGGGCTGCCGTGTCCTTCTGGCAAAGCCCTGCTTCCTGCCAGCCAAGCTCCTTCCTGTAATAACCCAACCAACGTTTAGGAAGTGCTTGGAGTGAAATGTCCATGCTTTAGCGGGCTCCCTGTTGAACAGAGAGCTCTGAGAGGAAGGGGAAGTGGATGAGTGAGCGCAGGGACGGCTCTAGGTTTTTTGCTGCCCCAAGCAAAAAATTTGCTACCCCCAGCTCCGAGAGTGCAAGTGCCCAAGCCAAAAAAAAAAAGAGTGGCCAGAAGGCCGCCCCTGGAATCACGCCGCCCCAAGCACGTCCCTGCTTTGCTGGTGCCTAGAGCCGGTCCTAAGCGAGCGAGGGGGAACCAACATCAGCCACGCTGAGTCCAGTGGCGTCCACGTTGTATCATTTTTCCTCCCCTCGGCTTTGAACGTGAGCATCGCCCACTTACACTTCCCCAGTCCAACCACTTGTCCTCCTGCAGACGCTTCATTTCATGGCCTCTGAAGAACCCACTGGGTTGGAGTCGCGAGGTTTTATTAGTGTTTGGCATGAGACCACCATCCTGTGACAAGCCAGAGGCCAGGCAGGGCAGGAGGGGGATGCTGCTATGTCGTGTTGTTTATGGGCTTTCTGAGCACTTCACAGATGGGACCAAAATGAACCTCACAACCTCCCCCTTTCTGCCATATGCCTGGCTAACGCTACCCTTCCAGCTCTACATGGCTGTTCGTAGAGTCAGGGAAGCAGCTTTATATCCGGGGCATCTTCCCAGCCCTATTGCTGGAGACGTTTAAAACTAGAAAGGACAAAGCCATAGAAAATATATTGTATGGGGCTAGATGACCTAACAGGAGGGCAGGATGGGTGAAGCTGGGGGGTTTCTTCCATGGGATCCTAGTCTACTTGAAGGTGTGTACAAGTCTGAGTGTTTTAGCTACATCATAAAACCACAAATCAGGCACATTTCTATTCTGTACAAGTGCTTATCCCATACCCATCGCCATGGCATCTGAGAGCCTTCCAGCAAGGAATTCAGCCATGGGACTGCTGCGTGGTCTTACCTGGCTCTTGGTTTCCAGGCACCAACCTCTCGCAGCCTTCGCTAAGGGTCCTTTGCTGTCTATGATGTTGTGCGAGCCAAGAGCTTCCTGAGGCGGGAGCCTTGTCAAGAGAGAAAGGAGGCAGAACGGCACCAGCACGTCAAAGGGGCTGTGGAGAGAGAGCCTCAGCACCCACCGATTTCATAACAGCTCGACGGCTTACTCCCTGGGAGGTGCGGGGGTGGGTGGAGGAGAGGAGAACAAGGGGGCTAAAATTAGATGAACAGGGTGGCCTTCAAACGCCCTATCCTTCCCTCAGCTCTGAACAAGGGTAGCACCAGGCCGGGCTCGTCCAAACCAGCTCCGGGCGGCTGCTCCAGCCGGCCGGCCTCCTCCCGGGACGTTATTTTATCATCCTCGCAGGAGGCACTTTGCTTGGGTTGGGTTTGTTTTTCTGGATGGTCTTTTCCCTCCAGCTGCTACCTGGGGCAGCGTTTGCCAAAGCACGTCCCTGTCGGCGCGGCTTCTCTGGCGCTAGATTGCCACAGGGCGGGGGCAGGGCTGATGCGGAAGCACCAGGCCTCTGCATGAGTGGCCCTGGTCTCCCATTGATCCCCGAGGATCCACAGTGCGTGGGGCAGGTCCCAAGGCCTCCTCCTCGCTGGAGGCAAACCCTGACCCCCAGCAGCAGATTTCCTCCCTGGGAGAGGGCAGTGTGACCCACGGTTTGATCCTCTTACAGCGTTCACACCTGGGATGCTGGAAAGGGTTTGAAAAGGCTTCTGCCCCGTGAGCCTGGTACAGCCATAAATAATACGCCAAGCCCTGAAGGTCTCGCCCAGTCCTTATGGAAACAAAACCCACAGCGACTCCACAAAGAGCTTGGCTGAGGGAAAGCCAAAGGGCTCAGGGCATGGAAGAATAATAATGATATAATATGCTGCACCCCCAAATAGCCCACTGCATCCAGATATCTCAAAGCACTGCACAAAGGAGAGCAACACTTTACAAATGGGGAAACTGAGGCACAGAGGGTGGAGGCATCCTTCAAGTCCCAGCCTCATTCAGGCACTTGTAAGTCACCCAGCTGCATCAGGTGGATTGGATGAGATGGCAACATGGGGCCCAGTTTTCAAGTGCTCGGCATCCAATTCTTGGAAATCCAGCCACTTACTTTGGTGTGTAAATGGAAGCTGGGCTTGTCTGAATCTGGCCGATACAGCTGGGTCTTATCCGTGTGCTGAAGGCCCCCAGCCCGCCCCTCCCCATATACACATTGAACAGCAAGCATGACAAGACAGGACCTTGTGGTACCCCAAAGCCGGCAGAGTAATCTGAGCAGCTATCAAGTGCTAGTTTCTGGGACCCCTCAAAAGGAACCGCCCGGTTCCCTCTCCTCTGGCTAGGAATAAGAGATGTGTCCACGCTCCCTCAGGATCAGTGGTTTTGAAGGCAGGTGACGGATCTAAACTAGTCTACGGGTCCATTGACTCTGAAAACTTGGCCCAGAGAGAGTCCTTAATGTGGGACGGGCACAGTCCATCAGTGCTTTGTTAACCGAGTGCAGGGAACGCGCTACAATTCCCCACAGGAGCTAACGCGAGGCATTTTAGCTTGTCCCTCTCACGCTTCACCCTCTGCACCATGCCGCTGCTGCTACCCCCCTGAAACCGCATTTTATTTCTTTGATTCCTTGTTAATCAAAAGCCAATTTCCCAGCCACATTCAGGAGGCCTAGTGACTACAGCACTCAGCGTTCACCTCTGGGGAATCAGATTCAGGTCCTGAGTGCCAAGAGCTTGATGGATCTCAGCTCAGTCCCTAGCAGAAATAAAAACCTCTACCACATGCAGTCCAGCACAGCTATCAATCTCAGCCTTCAGAGAGGCCCAGCAATTAGCTGATCCAGAGACTAAGGGGCAAATTCAGCCTTGGTGTCAGCAAGTATGGACTTCAGTGTAGCCTCACCCATTTGGACTGGGGCTGAAATTGGCCCTTTGGACTTTTCAGCACCTAGAGATGGTGGGTCCAACAGGTCAGGTTTACACAGTATTCAGTGAAGGGAGCCCCGCCCTGTGCATGAACAGAAATGACTTCAGTTACAGGGGCAGCTGGACCTGCAGCCTTCCCGGGCACAAGCGACCCCTCTGTGTTTCCTGAAGGAAGAATGTAAAGAACCAGATACTAACGAATAAGCAGTTCTCTGTCCCCTTTGGCTTCTGGCAGGGATTTCATCTCGCTCTCTGGGAAGCAGAGCTGTAGCCGATGGATTATTTGTCTAGCCGACTGACTGACTGTTGTCTGGGCTCTCTGCTGTCTCCTGGGCCACCCGCCTCTTCCTCGCCAGCCTGCTGGGTTGGGGATGTTCTGCACCTTGGCATGACGGATGGGGCAAGCGGTGTGTTGCCTGGCTGAGCTGTGTGCCATCTCCCGCCCATCAAGAAGAAGAGGAGCCATCAGCAAGCAAATCCACAGAGCGCTCCAAGCCCGCTGCTGCTCCCATTGAAGCCAGCGATTGGCCACTGATTTCAGTGGGACCAGGGTCGGATCCCAGTGAGAGCAACGTGTGTCTCTTTCTCTTCTTCTCCTTCTAGCTTCTCCCCTCCCCCTGCTCTCCCTGGCTTCTCCAGCCCCTGCTCCTCATCTCGCCCTGGGAAGCGCCTTGTCATTCCACTGACAAGCTGGTGAACGTGGTTCCTGATTCATAGCGATATACACCCCTGTTAGGCTGCACGTATTTTATTAGAGGGACTCATTTTAATTAGGATTAGGCTGAGAATATAGCGTCTACCTTAATTAACACTCTAGGGGAGCAGTATTACCGACATAGCTGCAAGTCATCTCTAGCAGCGAGTGACTCAGCATGAGCCTGCGCTCTGGTTGTTAGAGGGGAGACAGGGACCCTGGTGCCTCCCATGCTGCTCAGCTGATGGTCTCTGGTGGGACCCTTTCTCCTTGGCCTTTGCCAGCCTCGGGGTCAAAGGAGCTAAGTAGGGCATCATCAGGATACTGAAGGACTTGTTCACCTGTGAAACAGCCATGCTGACACCACACAACCTTGTGTACTATTTGGTTTCACTGCCTCCTTAATGTTTCCCTCTCCCTTTTAATTCCCTGGGGCAGGGAGCTGCTGGCAACTCACCTGAGTTCGCTAACATGGCGGGGCTGCTCTTTCCAGAGTCCACAAGAAGTCCTGCTGGTGTTTCCCAGCCACCACTGCCTTCGCCTGTTTCTCTCCGAAGTTTCACCAGCTTCAGTATCTCGGGGCACTGGCCTGGAACCAAGCTCCAGGGGGACACAAACCTAGTGAGAAAGGTAAGAGCCCTGGCCCCTGCAACGCTCCCCAATCAATGGCTCTGAGCTAGAAGGCCACGCTGCCTCTGCCAAGTGTTTCAGGAGCTCGTAGAAGGAACCTGACAAATGCCATTTTAGAGTCATGGGTTTTAATGTCAGTACTGGCCAGCAATGCAAGGTTATCATTGCACTAGGGTGAAATTCACCCCTGTGCAGAGAGTCTGCACCACTTAAGCCCTCAAAATAGGTTTTAAGTGAGACTTATATGGTGCACAGGACATTTGCATGGGGGGTGAATTTCCTCCACTACTGAATCTTAGTGATAGAACCATTCCTCTTTCCTGCGAACAATCTGCAAAGAGATTAAATGCCTCAGCTGGGGCAGTTAGGCATAGCTCCCTCCCAGTCAATGAAACCACACCGATTTGCAGCAGTTGAGGAGCCAGCCCAAGAACCAGAATGACAGAACTTTCAACATGTGCCACAGGAGCATTTCAGGAGCACCAGATGTCAGAATCACAGTGGTAACTGGCAGTCCAGATCCCCTGAGCCTCAGACCTAACAACTGCTGGAGGAGGACAAAGCATATTCTTCTAGGCGCTCCAAATGAGAGGATAAAAAAACAAAAAGAAAAAGAAAAAGAAAAGAAATGCTGCTGGCCCATCTGAAGGACCGTGTCCAGGTTATGGAAGCAAAGCTCTAACATCACATGGCATAGTGGGGGGGCATTATTAAAGAAAACAGTGACAAACTATAGATACAAACAAAAAGACCTCCACACAGCTTGAGTTCCAGCTTTGTCTCCCTTCTTCACCAGGTCCACCAAGTCACCTTGTCTGAGGGGCCTCTACAGCTCACCTCGGGGCTGAATAGTACATTGCAAGTAAATGTATTACACTGCCAATTGGTGTGGGAACCTTAGAAAACCAGTGATAATACCGGGTAATCACCAAAGTCCCCTCTCCCACCCACCAACCTGAACAAGTTATTAAAAGGTGCAAAGAAGAAACACCAACGAAGAACAAACTTGCCGCTGTTGCTCCACCATCTAATCACTGCCTGAGCAATCAGCCATTTGACTAGGGAGAAGGGAAGAAAATCTGTTGATCAGAGTCAAGGGAAAATGGGTGTGAGAGCAAAGCACTGAGCCTGTCATGGTGGAGAATCCCACTCATGCACCCTCTCTGTACACAATCCCTCCCTGCTTAAAACTTCTTGCAGATGCTGGTTCACCATCCAGTCTGGAGACGTGCACATGCTATGGCTGATCCGTTGAAAGAATAAGGCAGTAAATGGCTGCATGGTGACTCACAAAACAGCATTTCAAAAACTGGCAAATCTGCCGAGCCGGCAGCCCTGTCTTGCGAGCGGTCTCCATGCCGCAGTGTTCCAGGAATCGTGGCACCCAGGGAGAAGAGCCCAGCCTGCCATAGTATGGGTGCTACCTCTTCTCATTCGATCTGGACACTGCTGTGGCTACTCAGGGGCTCTAATTGCTCTGGTAGCTCAGAGAGCATTTGCTATTGTAGGTAAAACGGCCAGAGCTGTATAATCAGTCTTTACCTGCTGGATGTTTCCTTCACACTCAGCCAGGGACTGTGGGGATAAAGGAGAGTCCAATAGGACAGATGAAAAAAAGAGCAGCTCCTTCCTTCTCGGGAGTCTTGCCAATATGGATGTCAAATGCTGCACGTGGGACACAACTCACAGATCTCCTGTGGAGTCGGGGGGGTGGGGTGTGGGGGGGGGGGGGATGAGCAGGCATTATCCAGCCCCTGTACAGCATCTGATCTGGAGTCTGGCTCTTGTACTGCAGGGGAAACTGGAATTTGCGGCATATTCCCAGTGCCAGAGAACTCCAGGATTATTCTAGGCCTGGAGCGGGGGCTCGATGGTTGGTATTTATTTGTATGGGCTGTGACAACGCCAAGGCCCTGAAGGAATTCACCAAGGGACCCTTAATGAACCTGCGGTAGGGCAAAGAGTGAAAACAGCACCAGGGCTCCCAATTAATGGCCCTGCACCTGAGGTGCAAACAACAGATTGAGTGGGTAATGATTTTGTGATCAGTCGCAGCAGGAGCTATAATTCAGCAGGGCCCTGCTCTGCCCAGGGGCAGGAGAGGTCCCCTTGGGGCCTCCTGGAGCAGTGAGAGCCTGACACAGGCCTTTCCGATGGCCTCACATACCAGACTGCTCAGCCCCGGGGCCCGCGGAGCGGCAATCTGCCAGGAGCTTTGGTAGGTTATACCGTGAGGCCTGCAGGTGAAAATGAGGTGGGTCACCTCTGCCCAACTGCTCACAGCGGCATCTGCCGCCACCCTCGGGACTGGGGGGAGAGGCTGGGACTGATCTGCGTGTGATGTCGCCTGGCGAGGAACTGCGAGACCAACAGCAGGGCAGGTGTGGCGGACATCAGGCCCTCGGTGTTGCTTTGCTGATAGCAACCGACGCAAACAGACAAGGGAACCCAATGCAAAGGCAAACAGGAGAACTACCAGTCACTGCCGTGACCACTCCCCAACTCCCGCACACCAAGTCTGGACAGGACCTCTCCCCACAGGCCGGAGAGCCCACTCCAGCAGCCATAGGTGTCGGGTGCGGGCAGGGGAGGCTGCACACAGGACCTGGGCCCTGCCAGATGGGGGGACATTGAGCAGCTTGGCAGGTGGCCCACAATGCCTTTCCCCAGCCCCGCACACACGGTACCAGAGCAGCACATTCCCTCACCCCAGAGGGGAAATCCATTGTCCCACTGCACACTCTCAGGGTAAGCGCAACGCTCTGCCTGCTGAGTGTCAAGCTGCCCGACCCTCCTCCTGACCCAGCCGTGCAGATTCAGCACCCTGTGCTGCGGGGATGGGTCTGAGCCCCTCCCTCAGGCATTGGCTAATGACCCTGGGGATCTGGAGGGGCCAGAGAGCACTTTTGCTTAGTTGGACAATTCCCTTTGAAAATCAGGCCACTGTTATTCAGGTGCCTCATTAAGGACTTTGGTGTCCCACTTTGCGAACCATCCAGGCTGAACTTCACTACATCTATAATTCCTTGACCCAGAATGCACTGGACCTCTCGAGTACGGCCAGCATTGCTTCTCCAGGGTGGTCTACAGCACAGATAGCTTCTTCCCAGGAGATCCCCCCATTAGCCCTTTGTACCCAACGTTACTATTATTTCACTATTGTCGCTGCCATGCGTTCCCTGCTGGAGAGATGATGGGTTTTGTGCAGAGGATTGCAGCCTGCGGGTGAGGGGGTTAGTTCCATTCCCTGTTTCTAAAATCTCAGCTCCCCATCTGGGTTGGTAGAAAAGCCTAGGCCCAAGAGTGGGGTGAGAAAACAGTAACAGAGGAATTCCCTGCACTCAGCTCTTCTGTGTTCCTAAGTTGGCGGTTGTTAAGGTTCCACTTATCGGTAGCTATAGCAGGGTTTTCTGGCACCTCCCCAGTCTCTTCCTTCTCCCTTTGGGATCCCCCCAGGTCTCAGCTCAGGGTTAGTCAACACTGACGAGCTGCTACACACTCTCAAACACTCAGCCGGCTGTGCACAGGCTGAGCTGCAATTCGGAGGACCGGAACATGGCCTCTAAGCCTAACAAAACTTGGAACAATGTGCGTCTGCTTCATTCCGTCAGCTTCCCTGCTTCCCCCTCCGATCCCAACATGGCGTCTGCTCACAACAAAGAGAAGCAGCAGCAGCAGAGGAGAACAAACAATTCAGTGAGCCCAGACACAGGCGAAGCCCAGGGTACTGGAGACGAACAGCAGGAGGAGACCCCTACCCCCCGAGACTCCAAGAGAGAGAGCCTAGGCAAAGAGCGAATGGCTCAGCTCCGAAGCCAACTGCAAGCCCAGCTGTCCATCAGGGAGCCGCAGGAGGACCTCAGCCCAGGCAGCCAGCTGATGAAGCTGGTAGAGAAAATCACTCACAGGGAGGCGGATGATGGAGGAGCTGTCTCTCCAAATGGCAGCGCAGGCCCCGAGGGCACAGCAGACAGTGCCTGTGCAGCGTGTGGGCCGCACAGCGACCCTGCTGGCTACACCGGGGAGCTTCCTGCAGAGGTGGAGAAGAAGCTGCAGAAGGAGCTGGCAGCACTGAGAGGGGAGGTTACTGCTAGTATCGAGGCCATGAGGAAGGATGTGGCCGAGGAGCTGAACAGCCTGCGTGAGACCCTGCAAGCTTACGGTGAGCATCACGCTCCGCTGACCTCAGAGCTGAGCCCACTGGAAAAGCAGGAGGAGGCTACATTTGGCCAGCCGAAAGGCCCCTACCACAGGGCTGGACAGAGAGATAAGCCGGGGGCCAGGATCCCATCAACCTTGGAGGAGGACTTCAAGGCTCGCTCGGTGCCCTCCCTCTGCCCACTGCCAGGCCCCAACAGAAACCAAGTCCTGCTCCGAGCCATGAGCCTGGTCACAGCCCAAAAAGCCCTGACTAGTAAACTGGAGCCCCGATCCAACTCAGACCCTGTAGAGCCATTGCAGCCGAAAAGCACCTTTCTACCCCCTGCAAACCTGAAACCCGTTGGCAAGAAGCAGCCTAAAAAGATCATGGCACCTCCAACTGCCAGGGGCCACCAGGAGACAGGAAAGTGTGGCGTGGCCACAAAATGGCCAGCAGAATAGTAATACCTCACCCACCGTATGACAGCACCGTATGACAGCCCACTGAGCGAGCCAGGCGTGGGAGAGGACAGTCAATGGGTTTTTGTTCTGCTACCAGAGCAGCCTCCCTCCCCCCCCAATCCTATCTGAATGGAGATGTTGGGAGAGGGAGCTAGCCAAGCACTGTGGCATGAGCATGGAATTCATGGGCTGCAGAGATCACTGCAGAGCACAAACCCTGTAACTGGCACAATCGCCAGGAAATTTGCACACCGTGGTGCCCTACAGGGAAGGAGCACCCAGAGTCTGGCCACAGCTGCACTCTCTGCATAGAAGCCTAGGTGTTCTCCAGATGGCTATGCCGTAGCCAGCACAGAAATGCTGTCTTTGATTCCTTACAGGGCTACTCTCTGTGAAGTGGCAGTGAGCAATGACTGGCCATCCAAGCCAGAGCAGTAGCTTTTAAGCTCCCCTTTATGGGGAGTCTGATGCATAATCAGTATAGTCTTTAATTTGTTTAATTAGCTGGTTGTTAAAGCGATGGACACTTAAAAAAACCCAACAACCTTACAGCAAAGAAAGGCTGATGCTATGACAGGTATTTAATGATAAGTAATAATATGGCACATTACTCAGAAATGTTCCAGGGACAGCACAGAGTTGGTAGAGCTGCAAATTACTAAATTACAACAGTAGCTTTCAGTCTTCTCCTTGGGTCCAGATTCCTGAAAGGTGAGGGCTCCCATGTGTCATTTACTATTTACAGAGCAGATCACACTATGTAACGCAACCAAAAGACTGTGTAAATGATGTGTAATTTACCTAGTAACTGCTCGAGGCTGCAGCAGTTGAAGGGGAAATGTTATGCTGAAATGAGGGATGGTAAACATAGACGTGTAATGCTTAAATCACAATGCTTATGGTTCACTGGGGATGTTCTGTTACTACCTAGTGAAAGGGGTTTGGGGGGGTGGGTTTGAGATAACAGAACAGAAGGAATATAGAGTACAGGTGGGCTCAGACCAAAACTCTGGAACCTTAACATATGTTTGAAATCCGGGGGCAGGATCCAGAGCTGAACGGTTCATCTCTATAACTGGCCAAACCAAAACCCTAGATTGGTCAAACTCAATAATGAGCCAAACCAAAATGGTGCTTAGATACTAAGATGATAGGCACCTTAGAAACAGCTAGAAAGACAGATCTGAATACTCCCAAACTTCAGAATGTTTGAAATCCAGATCTGGATTCAAATCTTGTGGCCTAGCCCATCCCTCATATATATTATTATCCGTATGCATGTGGTGTGGGGTGGGTAGCTCAGCAGTGCTGCTCATGCATTAATAACCTGCCCAGGGGATAGCTTGATTTAAGAGGCGTTGAATAAGAGGACCACAGAGTATAAGGTATTTTGGTAGCTACAGATCAGGCTGCAGATGCACCTAGCGCAGAGTTAGATGGGAGCTCAGTAGGTTGCTTTATGGCTGTAGTAACATGCCTGAAAATGAAATGGGGCAAAGACACATCCATTTCAATTACAGCAAGGAAATCAAACCTTCCTCCTTCCTTAATTCTAAACCACTCCATATGTCCCTTTTGCCCAGAGCCTCCAAGGTACGCAAGTGCCCAACTCCTGTTGATTCAATGGGAGATAAGCGCCTAAATACCTTTGAGGTTCTGGGCCTTTCGGACCAGCATGTACATCATGCCCTGAAACAAGATCACTAAGGGGCTTGCATTGGGTGTGATCTGATCCTACCGACAGGCCTTTCTCTGTGCATATAGCATGAGTTGTGAATGTAACATACAACTGAGCTGGGTATTTTCCTCTCATTGCAGCTGTCATTTTAAACCTACTCCCCTCTGCTATTTTAATGAAATGCTGGGATGATTTTTCAATTACTGGACAAAGGGAGCCCTCGTTTGATGCCATTTATGCCTATTGCCCCATAACATGAGATAAACCCTGGCTTGCCTTCCCAGTGGCTGAGGGTTACCAGCAGGGATCCTAGTTTTCCATGATAAAAAAAAAAATTTCTCTGATTAAAAAAATATAAAAATCTGTTTTTCCACAATTAAAATGAAATGCTGAACTTTACTTTCCCTAGCCCTAATATAAATATAGGTATCGGTTGAACATAATGTTTTATTGATATACAGTAGAACCCCGTTTATCCAATATAACTAGGACCAAGACCATATCAGATAATGAAACATTTGGATAATCCAGAGAATGGGCAAAGGGCATCAGCCCTGGGCGGCAGGCTTCGGGCTGTCAGCCCCCACAACCACAGCCAACAGCCCCGGTTTGGTTAATATGGAGAGCTGGATAATAGAGGCTCTGATAAACAGGGTTCTACTGAAGATAATACATGGTTTTATTTTTTCCACAAAATGTAAAAAGTAAAGATTCTCTGTAAAAACGCAAATTCAGCATTTTTTTCCATCTTCCCCTGGCAAACCGATTTCTGGGATCCTTGGGTATCAGTCCAACTGCAGGGCAGGGAGAGGCAGCAGCTACCAGAACTTTTCACATTTTTGCTGGGACTCTCAGATGCTTTAGCACTGAGCAGTGTAGGTGGAGACCAAGCCACCTCGCTGGCTTAGTAGAGGGGGCATGGTCATGAGGTCATCATTGGGCAGGGCCAACCTACGTCCAACCTAGATCTAAGGCAGCGGTTCTCAAGCTTCATTGCACCATGACCCCCTTCTGACAACAAAAATGACTACCCGACCCCACGAGGGGGGCCCAAAGCCAGAACCCACCTGAGCCCTTCTGCCCCGGGTGTGGGGGCTAAAGCCCAAGCCCAAGGTCTTCAACCCTTGGCAGGGGGCCTGTAGCCTGATACCCGCCGCCCAGGGCTGAAGCCAAAGCCTGACCCCTGCTACCCAGGGCTGAAGCGGCTCAGGCTTCAACCCCGGGCCCCAACACGTCTCACATCAGTCCTGGTGACCCCATTAAAACAGGGTCATGACCCACTTTGGGGTCCCGACCCACATTTTCAGAACCACTGATCTACGGGATCTAGACACCAGCTACTCAAATAGGCAGGGAAACTGTATTCAAAGCCCTGACTGACAGAGGTATGGCACATCAGCAGCTCCCAGTGCTTTCATTAGGAAGAATGGGTACTTGGCGTCTCTGACAGCCAGGTGCCCAGTCCCCGCTGTATCTTATAGCTACCGTCTGTGAACACGCGAAAGGAAGATAAATAAACGCTGAGACTCACAGTAGCGATTCTAAGCAATTTAAAAAAGCTCTATTCAGGCCTGACCTGTCCAGCCACCCTGCAGGGCGCTGAGCCTGCCAGCTCCAGATGCCACAGATGATGGCTCTCTCTCTACTCGCCCGCTGGCACTGTTGTCATGTGCAGATTAGCCTTTCCCCGCTGTGCCGGCTATAGAAACAGGGCTTGACCCAAAGCTCACTGAAATCGCGGAGGGGGGGAGCTTTTCCAGTGGCTTCAATCAGCTTTGGATCAGGCCCACAGCAAGGAAATCTTGCTGGTGTTGTGCTCTGATTGCAAAACCCTCTCTTGAGTCCACTGAACGTCAGTGGAGCTGACTGCTTGTGGAGTATGACCCTACTCAGGTGAAGTAAGAAGGCCAGAATCTGGCCCCTGGGGAATTGCTTTATTTTCCAGGTACTGTTCGTACATCCAGCGTGTGGCATAAGCCAGGGAATCGACAAGTTGTTTAAACTCTGCAGTCCTTGTACAAAGCATTTAATTATTTGTCTTTGTTGGAGTCAATATGTTACTATTACATCGGTGAGCGCATACGAGCGCCGTCTGGTGAATAATTGATCACGGGGGAATTTCTGCCATCCTTGATGGAGCGCCTTGTGCAGTAAATCAGGCCGGCTGTCTGACCATGAAATCCTGTTGGTTCAAACTCTCTTCATACTCTGCTTCCATTAAGTGAACTAATATTTCGATCAGTCCTCTCGCTCACTGGGCTCTGGATCTGGGATGTGTCAGTATCTTGAAGGTACGTTTTCTAAAACGCAATATCCCTCAGTCTCCCCACTTAATTATTTCCTAAACAAAGCAGTGATATTTGAACCAAAATACTTACTGCTTCTTTCATTCTCGCTTCCCCTGAGAGGAAGAACTGCAGCCAGACAAAAGAGAACTGGTTGCAACTTTCTCACTGAAATCGGGGGATGAGGGGGAGTTGTAGGCGCATCACAAAGATCAGAAATTGGACTTTCATTGGGGCACCCAGTTTAAAAACCCAGACCAAGGTTTTCAAAAGTGACCAGTGAATTTGGGCCCCTCCCCATTCTGGTGTCCCGTTTGAGACCCCATAAAGGGGCCTAATTTCCAGAAAGTGCTCAGCCTGGGAAAATCAGGGCCCTTTGAGGTGTCTCAAGCTAGGCACCCAAAATTACTAGTCACTTTTGAAAGGCTCAGGCCCACTGTCCTGCTCAGTTATCTATTTGCCTCCTGTCCACTTTCTACCCCTTTCTCCGGGGAGGATGGACATTCAGACTATTGAATCATACATGTTAGCCTTGAGCTGGATGCAACATCCACTTAGGTAATGAAACAATCTATGGACCAGAATTCAATGATTCAGTCCAAAAACTGACCACCACAAGCTGTTTGTGGACAATTTCCAGGCAAAAGGCATGATTTCTCCGGTAGATTATTCGTTGTGGATTGATTGCTCTGCTCCAGTAGACTCCAGACTACCGTGTAAAATGCTACCTCTAGACCCCTAGGCTGGGCCTATGCATCTGTGTTGCAGTGATGACTTCAAATCTGTAATTAACTCTGAAGAGATGCCCTTAACAGCACACACTACATATCTTTTGGGCATTCTTTGTGGCCAGAAATAAATGATAAAATCCAAAAGTATAACAAGAAATACTGAAATACAGTCCCAGCAACTTTTATGGCAACAACTGAATGAAACTAACCCAGCTTTGGCCCGGATTCAGCAGGGCACTGAAGCCTATGCATAACTTTAAGCATGAGCTTGATTTAATGGGACTACTTACTTTAAAGTTAGGTATGTGCTTCAGTACCTTGCTGAATAAGGGCCTACAGAATTAATCTTTATATTTACCACTATAAGCCAGTGGTTCTCAACCCCACATATCCCTGGGGTATGCAGAGGTCTTCCACAGCATTCATCAACTCATCTAGATATTTGCCTAGTTTTATAACAGGCGACACAAAAAGCACTAGTGAAATCAGTACAAACTAAAATGTCATACAATTACTTGTTTATACGGCTCTATATACTATACAATATGTATATGTAAGTACAATATTTATATTCCAATCAATTAATTTTATAATTAAATGGTAAAATGAGAAAGTCAGCAATTTTTCAGTACTAGCATGGCTGGGATACTTTTGTATTTTCATGTCTGATTTTGTAAGCAAGTTGTTTTTAAGTGAGGTGAAACTTGGGGATACGCAAGACAAATCAGACTCCTGAAAGGGTACAGTAGTCTGGAAAGGTTGAGAGCCACTGCCCTAATCCATTGACTGATGTTGGTCTGACAGCTATTTATTTTGAAGTTATTAAATTATAGTTATTGATTTAGCATAGTGCCACAAGTCATATGTCCTACATATGTAGAAGAAGAGTATTTTGCCTTACAGACTACTGAAATCCGAGTTCTACTAGAGTATTTACTTACTTTAAATATTATTTCAATTTTTTAAAAATGGGAAAAAAGACGGTAGAATTTACTGATGTGCTCACGTCACAGAACGTTTTCCTGATGCCCTTTAACAAACACTATTTTAAAAAATAACCTTTTCTTTTACAATAAAAATCCTGTCGTTATGAGCTAATGGCAGAAGACCAAAGAGCCACAAAGCAAAGGCTCCTGGTGCCAGACAAAAGTCTGTGGTCACAACGTTCCGTTCCATCATTATCCCTTCCCTCGTACCGAACGATTAACGATGTGGGTGTAATGGTTTTCACAGATGGATTCTGGGGAGGGCAGTTGCTCAGTGTTCTCTGCCGTTATTGACCTGCTGTGTTTCCCTCATTTACTTATGGAAGAGATTCATTCTGTGTTTTAAACAATCAGAACCAAATGTAGGTTCTGTGCATGGGGTGTTGGGAACTGCAGGTCGTATTCTGGGTAGAACCAAGCCCTTCCCCAGAATACGACCTGCAGTTCCCAACACAAACTGGACATTGGTGCAGACACCTTCTAGATTTAATCCATCTCTGCCTTCACTAAGGCCCTGTTCCTCCAAGATGTCCCATGCGGAAGAACCGCAGCGCACAGCGCCCTGCAGCATTCAGCGGTTCCCATACACGGAGCCACTTGAAGGAGAAGGGCCTGGGTTGCCTCACTGTTCAGGTAGATGTAATTGTGACATTCTGTACCTCGGGGGAGTGCCCTGTAAACCTCATATTCCTCATTTCTATACAACTGTGATATTGCATATAAAGCAGGCCATGTGAGGTATCAGGGGAAAGGTTATGATCTGCTGAAAGCCATTGTTCTATCTAAATATGTATACCATCAATGCATATGAAGTTATAAGAATTCTGTTGTATGGTTTTCACTAAGCCCTCTTTGTCTGTGGGTTTGGGAAGCGCCCAGATCCCAGCTCTCCAGAGACGACGACAAGGGAAGAGGTAACCAACCCCCGGGTGGGTGCTGAACAGACATCACCAGCCATTGTCCAGCAAGGGAGTCAATGACTCACCTGCACAAGGCCAGCCCAGGGGAATTGCTGAACCTTGCCTGGGGACTCAGCAATGCCCCCCAGACATGCCTGGACGTGTGTTCTCCAAGCACATGGACTAAGGGTATAAAACAGAACCCAGTGGCCACCTGCTGGCCCTTTTTCTTTCCCCCACCTACACTGCAAGCAACAAGGACACTCAGAAGACTGAAGACTCCAACAGAGGGGACTGGCTCAGGTTTCAAGGGTGAAACCTATGTACTCTGAACTACAATATCTAGCGGGGTGAGGAAAAACTGCTTCATCTATATGTTGCCCAGTCTAATCGGGTCGAAAGTTTAGACTGCGTGCTTACATATTATTTTATTTTGGTAACTAACTCTGACTTTTTGCCTATCACTTAAAATCTACCTTTTGTTGTCAATAAATTTGTCTCACTGTTTCTTTTTGCCTAAAGTGTTTGGTAAGGGCGTTTGCTCAGGATTACAAAGGCAGGAGTATATCCACTTTCCATCGAAGTGGTGAAGCAATTAATACATTTGCACTGCTCATCTTTATATTCCTGAGGTACAAGGCTGGGAGCTGGAGGGGATTTGGCTCTGGTGACTTTCTTTGTGTGATTCATGAGTGGCTCTGGGAGCATTCCATGCAATCTAGCTGGGTGTGGGGCTCCACATACAGTTGTGCTGAGTGATCACAGCGCCTGGAGGGGCTTGCTGCATGTCACTAGCAAAGCATTGAGAGAGACAGCCCAGGTTGGAGAGCTAAGGGGCCACAGCCGTCCCAGAGTCCCAGGCTGCACCTCAGGGATCCCATCACAGTAATCACTAAGAAGCACTTCCTGAAATGTTGTAGACAATAGTAAATTTCTCCTGCTGTCGCACAATGACTGCTCTTTGAAATGTCACAGCTCTCTCATTAAATCTAATCTGTCTGTGGCTTTCCCTAAGACAGCTGACACCTTCAGCCACAGAGGCAGGTGGAGGTGCTCAGAAAAACTTCCTTGGCTATGGCATTTTTATAATTCTCAGTAAACTTTGTGTATGTCACAGGAATGTTCAGATACATTTATCAGTCATTGCACACATGAAACTGGGGGGGAGGGGAACACCTACTGCAAAATATTCCACTATCAGCCAAATACAAGGCTCTGTCCTTGGTCCCCCTCCCCAACCCACCCCCCCTTCTCTTCTGTCTCTGGGCTTGTTTCTGGGTAATTTCATCCTCAAACACACATTAAACTGCCATCTGTATGCTGAGGACTCAGGGATCTACCTCTCTACTCCAGACCAGTCACCTCCTGTCCAAACTAAAATCTTGGCCGGTCTCTTTGACATCTCCTTGTACATGCCTAGCCATCAACTCAAGCTCGATATGGCCAAATAGAACTCTCAATCTCCCTGCTCCTCCAAGTCCTCCCTGCTACCTCCTTTCTGAATCATTAAGGACACCACCACCCTCCTGCCTCTCACTCAGGCCTGTAACCTGGGTGTCATCTTCGACTTGGACCTCTCCCCTAGGTCCAGGCTATGACCAAACCTTGCTGATTCTTTCTGAATAACATTTGTAAGATGCAGCCTTTCTTATCCATCCAGACAGTCAAAATTCTCATCCAAGCTCTCATCATCTCACATCTCAACTCCTGCAACATTCTTCTCTCTGCCCTTGGCAAACGCAATCTTGTCTTCAGAACAGCATGGGAAAGATCATTTTCATAGCCCGTCACTGTGATAGCGTCATCCCTCTGGTTTTGAGTTCAATCCTTGGAGGGGCCATTTAGGGATCTGGGGTAAAATTGGGGATTGGTCCTGCTTTGAGCAGGGGGTTGGACTAGATGACCTCCTGAGGTCCCTTCCAACTCTGATATTCTATGATTCTAACTAATAATACCATGCAGATTCTCTCTTTGCATCCCTCCCTGGGCTCCCCTTTCTTTATCACATGAAACTTAAGCTACTTGGCTTTCCTACTTTCTAGGCCCTTCACAGTCAATCCCCACCCTCCCTATCAGCTTTCATTCCTTGTTGAGATGTCCCTCACCTCCAATCGGCCCCTGGTGCCATCCTCGATTAGCTAGTTTTTACGTTTTCAAACAAGCACCTTTGTGCTTTCTCCCATGCTGCTCCTCACACTTGGGAGGGGCTCCCCATAAACATCCACAAAGCTGCCTCATTATCTTCCATCAACTCCTTCTGCAAAACTCTCCTTTGCCGTGATGCCTTCAGAAAAACTTGACAAGAGTTAGGCCACTGGTGTTCAGCGACCACTGCCTATCACTGATATTGTCTCATCATTTCCACGTACCCCCCACGTCTGTTTGTCTGTGTCTTATGCTTAGATCAAGGAGTAAGTAGCCACGGCAAAATGAATTCCTATCTTCACCCTACTTTTACCAAAGCTCTGCCTAGGGGAGGGGATCTTTGAAGGGGCAGCTCTCATATTCTTCTGGATAATCTGCTTTTTAACCAATGTATAAACAGTGGTCCCCATTTTGAAAGTTGGGTTACTACAGTTAGGTGCAGAAATCCATATTTAAGCCCCTCAAGAAGTGGCCTGATTTTCAGAAGGACCCGGCAGCTGCTACTGAAATCCCGGGCGCCATGGATGCTCAGCACCAACAAAAAAATCAAGCAATTTATTTCGTGTCTTAATATGGATGTAGCTGCCTAACTTTAGTCATCCAACTTAGGAAATCTTGCCCTTTTCATTGTTAAAATTTTACACTTCTCTAACACCTTCCTTTGGAAGATCTCCAAGTACTACATGTATATTCATTCGTTAATAAACCCACACAGCACCATTGTGACTTTTTCGCAGCTGGTGGACGAGTGTCCACTAAGCTCAGACGAGACCTCTAGACTCATTCTATCTGGGACCTAAGCCAGGTTTGGAACTCGGACCTTAAAATGAAAAGAAAGGAAGCTTACCTGTGCTAGACCTACCAGCCTCAGCCCTACAGGTCTCTAATTCATGCATTCAAGCTCTGAAGCATCTCTCTGACAATGGGCATTTTTAGAGCCGACTGCTTCCCCTCCATAAATCATGGGGCTCTCTGAACAGTGAAAACCAATGATGGGCAGGGAGTGAAAGAGAAAGCCCTTCCCCAGGGAAAAGGCTCAGTTGAAAGGACTGGGTGGGTGCAGGGGACTGGGTTATATGCACTAAAATTGGCTGACCTTTTCCAGAGCAAACTTTAGACTACATTCATTTTTCTCCAGTTCTAAATTTAAACCTGCAATTACTGAGAATAAAAGGAAAAGTTCAGGCTCCTGAGATCAGGTTCGCTCTTTGCAGAAAAGCCAGGGACCTCAGCCCTTTTTGTCTGTTAACCTCGGGAGGTCAGGTGATTTTTATCTCAATTGGTTTTTCCTGCTCTAAACAGCTCTGACATTTACATTATGGGGAGTGCACAGGAAAGGGGCTATTAGAGAGATGCAGGGATGCAGATAATCTTAGGTTTATTTGCTGGGGATTTAGTTGCCCAAATCCCATTGAGAGTCAGTGGGCTCCCTTAGGCTCCTAGGGAAATCCCAGCCATTGTACCTGTCATTCTGAAGAATCCCCCAAACAGGTTTGCAAATCTGACACACAAACTATACTCTGGGTTTCCTTCACCACTAAAATGCAGCCAGCTCTGGGGTGAAAGCAACAGCTGCTACGCATGACAGTGCTAGTTAGGACAGGACATTTAAAAATAAACAGAATTTCTATTCATTCCTTCCCACCCCCAGCCATTGTTCTGTCTCTTGGAAGGTGATCTAGGTTATTATTTCCAGAATTCAGGAAGAGACAAGACTAAAGTCTGAAATTTCAGGGCTTAAATTATGAACGTCCCCATTCCCTTTCCCTTGGCACCCCCAGTCCCTGTCCTCAGCAACGAAAGGCAGCAAGGAACAGAAGAGCAGATCTGGCAGCCAGAGCTGTTTTGGCAGGTACACTTTCATTGCATTTCAGTCATTTTAGCCCTAACAGTTTCCTCTAGAGGGCGACCAAGTGCATTCCTCCTGCCGGACCACAGGATTCACCTTGTAGAGATGTAGGTCTTGACAGCAATAAAAAACAAGATGAAGGCTGGCATGGACAATTTGTCTTATACTCCCAACAGTACCTTAATGGGAGACTGAAAGGCTGGATTCCCCTCTCACTGACACAGTGTGAATCAGGAGTGACTCCAATTAAGTCAGTAGATTTGGTGTAAACAAGAGGAGGAATCAGGCCCTTCAACTCAAAGTCTCATGCCTCATCACCCGTAGGGAACACTTAGCCCATGGGGAACACCCTGCGGAATGTCCAGAAGCTACAAACCATCTGTGGATGGTGTCCCCCAGGCTTCCTCCCTGACGCATGGGTCTACACCTGAACTCAGCTGCATTGCAGTTCCATTTCTCCGACAAGAGAATACTCAGATACTATCTAACCTTCTGTCCTGTGCTTTGAAACGAAGGCTAAAAAATCCAGACCTGTTCATAGCAAGACTGGGGGATGACAAATTCCTAGTGCTCTAGGTGCCAGGGGCCCAGATAAGGCCACCAAGCCTTCCAGGAAGGGGAACTGAATTTTCATGGGGGAAAAATGAAACAAAAAAAAACGTTGGATAAAAAAATCTTCCCGTCTTTTTTTTAATCCATCACAGTAAGGGAGGTGGGAGGAGGCATAAGCCCCTGTTAGATTGAAAGGTGCTAACGGATGAGTCTTTGATCCAAAGACTATCCCAGGCCCATGTAAAGTTAATGGATGTTCCAAGCACCCTTACAGACTCAAATGAGGGGGGCAATTAAGCCTGTTTACATAGAAGAGACACCTACAAAAAATGGAGAGACCACCCAAGGCACATGGCAGGATGGTGCTAAACTGTGTGGGCTGAGGGGTTTCCCTGGTTGCAACCGCAGAGAATAGAATATTGGTTTTGCTGCCTGTGTATGGTAGAGGCAGGAAGCCAGCAGGAAGTCTGGAGAAGCAATTCTGAGCCGGAGCCTGGGCTGTCTGTTTCTACTGGGTTCAGGGGAAAGGACTTTGGGCACATTTTTTGTCACTAAACAAGATCATGGCCAAGAATAAACCTGACTCACATACTGATTTTGCCTCCTAATGGAAACATCCCCTGCAAGACCTCGAACACTGACGATCAGCTAGAGCCAAATGGGGCAACCCCCCTCGGCAGGATGCTATGGAGACGCACAAAGTATCAAATGGAAACAAACAAAAAGCCAGCTGATTCCGACCAGAGATGTAAGAACCCTAGATTTATTACAATTGCATTTTGACATCATTTAAACATTTCTTCTCATTCAATAGAAAGCACTGTGTGTGTCATATCATCTGTCACTCCAAGTATAGCGCAGTTGGCAAAACCAAAGGGATCACATTTGTAAATATGCCGTTACTGGATGTAAGGATCCAGTCCTGCAACGCCAGTGCTCAACTTTAAGCATGTGAGGAATGGGAGAGTTAATGGGAGGTCTCATGTGCTTAAAGTTAAGTGAAAGTCTTGGCAGAATCCAGGTCTTAGTTATTATTTTTTAAACTAGCAATGAACATTCCTTCTCCTTTGGTCCCTCACTATTGGCTCTTAAGCAAAGTAGACGGTCATGGGATAAGAGAGAAGGTCCTCTCATGGATCAGTAACCGATTAAAGGGACGGAAACAAAGGGTAGGAATAAAGTCAGTTTTCACAGTGGAGAGAGGTAAATAGCAGGGTCCCCCCAAGAATCTGTGCCGGGACCAGTGCTGTTCAACATACTCATAAATGATCTGGAAAAAGAGGTAGATAGCGAAGTGGCAAAGTTTGCAGACGATACAAAAATATTCAAGACAGTTAAGCGCAAAGCAGACGGTGACGCGTTACAAAGGGATCTCGCAAAACCAAGTGACAGGGCAACAAAATGGCAGATGGCATTCAATGTTGATAACTGCAAAGTAATGCACATTGGAAAACATAATACCAACTATACATACAAAACAATGGGGTGTAAATTAGCTGTTGCCACTCAAGCAAGAGATCTTGTAGTCATCGTGGATAGTTCTCTGAACATATCTGTTCAATGTGCAGCGGCAGCCAAAAAAAGCGAACAGAATGTTAAGAATCATTAGGAAAGGGATAGATGATAACACAGAAAATATCATAATGCCACTTGATAAATCTGTGGTATGCTCATACCTGGAATACTGTATGCAGACCTGGTCACCCCATCTCCAAATTGATTTATTAGAATTGGAAAAGGTACAGAGAATGGTAACAGAAATAATCAGGGGGATGGAACAGCTTCCATATGAGGAGGTATAAAAAGACTGGAACTGTTCAGCTTAGAATAGAGTCCGCTAAGGGGAGATGTGATCAAGGTCTATAAAATCGTGAGGGATGCGGAGAAAGTGAAGAAGAAATTGTTATTTACCCCTTCACAACACAAGAACTAGGGGTCACCCAATCCAATTAATAGGCAGCAGGTTTAAAACAGACCAAAGGAAGTACTTCTTCAGACAACGCACAGTCAACCTGTGGAATTCATTGCCAGGGGGCGTTGTGAAGGCCAAAAGGATCACTGGGCTCAAAAAAGAATTTGAGACATTCACAGAGAATAGGTCCATCAATGGTTATAAGCCAAGATGATCAAGGATGCAACCCCCCTGCTCTGAGTGTCCCTGAGGCTCTGACTACCAGAGCTTGGGACTGGACGACAGGGGATGGATCACTCGAGACTTGCCTATTCTGTTCATTCCCTCTGAGGCATCTGGCATTGGCCACTGTCAGAAGACAGGATACTGGACCTTTGGTCTGGCCCAGTATGGCCATTCTTATGTACCCCCTGCCAATCTGCTTTCATTTCATTCATCATTTTCAGTCCTGTGGCTAGAAAATGATCACAGTGTGGAAGCACTAATTTGAAGAAATCATAAAATAATCACAAACCATTCATGACAAAGAAGGGAGGGAGTCGGGAGAGGGGCTTTTAGGAGGGGCCTGAGAAGTGGACAATCTGGAAAGCCAAGAGCAGAGGAAGGAGCAGGAGGCTGACACTGGGCATGGTACTGAGGCTGATCGTGGCATCTTTGGACGCGTAGACTTTTCGGTTCTTGAGAGGCTGTGGCGGTCGAAAGTTGTTGGTCATTTTCATCAGAGACGCGCCAGTGGCCGGGAAGTGAACTGTGTTGACAAATGCGTTCAGCTGCAGATATGAGAGACACAGAGAGATTTCAAGCCATTTCATTATGTTCAGCCAAAATACTTTTCAGGCCCCTGATTCAGCAAAGTTTTTAAGCACATGCTCATCTTTAAATGCACATTTAAGGACTTTCTTGAACGCGGATGGACTTAAACACCTGGTTCAGGTTAAGCACGTGCTTTGCTAAATTGGGGCCTAGGCAGACATCAAAATCCATCCCAGTGCTTCCCTGTGACTCAGGGTTGCTCATTCTTGGACAAGGCTCCTGATACTTGGCATTTTTCTTAAAGACCCAGCTCCTGGAGTCAAGTGATCCCATGAGAATCTTGCTTCAGGTAAAAAAAAAAAAAAAGTTTAATCTAGTTCTCACAGCTGTGGAGAAACCCTTGAAAACAGGACTCGAGTTCACCCAGCAGCTTGGAAACCAGCAGGCCAACACCATGAACCCCAGATTATTGTTTTTGGAAAATCTCCTTATATTTGAGGCCCAACGGATGGCTTTGGAACGCACTTGGCTGGCCAGGCTGTGCCTGCCTCAGGGAAGCTGGGTTTGCAGAGCAGCACTGAGCTAGGAGAGGAGGACTTTCCACCAGTCTGCCTGTTCCTCTTGGAATCAGGAAAAGGAACCAGCAGGTAATCTGGGGCACCGCTGCCCATACAGCCTTTGCCCAGCGTTCCTAAGAGGGAACGTGCCAGGCAGCAGGGCAGTGTACCCGGAGCACAGCTGGCTGAACTATTTGATCTGAACAACCTTTGTGGCAAATGTAGCTCACTTCTGGGAATTTCTGGCTACCCGATCCCCAGTTTATTCAGCAGGGTTTTGGTGGGGAGGTTGCAAGGATGTTTCTGGAAAGACTGGGGGTGGAGAGCAGCTTTTCTGTTCCTTTGATTTACTGTCTGGCTTCGTTAATTTGTTCCTGGTTGCTGATTGCCGCTGGCAGGCAATGTGCGCTACCCATGTATGATTTTTTAATGTTGCCTAGTGGTCATGATTGATTAAGTTGCTAGAAAACGAGTTAGTTGTCAGGGCCCCTAGAGCTTCTTGTGCAAGTGATTTATTATTGTTTCAATCTAAAGAAATAAAACGAAAAGTGGCTACATAAGTCACATCATTGTTGCTGCAGCCATCCAGTTAAGGAGAAGAAACGACTGTATTCACTTTCCAGCACAAACCAGTGAAAATGACATGGGACCTTCAGAGCTTGAAGCATGAGCTAAACAACTGTGAGCTGTGACAGGCTGCCATCTTCTGGGGACACAACACGCACACTGACAATTTGGTACTCTGGCAACTGCCCGATACTCACTGAAGAACAAATAATATTACGCTACTAATCACAGCAGGAGGAACTTCGTGCTCTTATTTTCAAAGATAATCAGCGTACGTATGGGAGGCGGGGTTTGACTCCCCACGGGTTGCCCAGCCCTGACACACAGAATGGTGCAGAGTACCGTCCCCAGGAGGTGATGCACCAGGTCGGAATTGCAAAGCCCGTATTGCTTGGATGCTATTTCCCTTGGGAGCACATGTACTTGAAATTGTTATTTGTGCCCATCTGCAATGGGTTTCAAGTCCAGCACCCGCAGCAGATGGTCCTGTGTGGTATTTCAGTGGGCACGGATGGTAAGAGGAGACAACCTGAGCAGGATCTCTGCTCCCTGAACCGCTGACCAGGAGCTGGGAATGGGAAGGAACTCGGCATACTGAAGACCCTCTGCTGGATTCACCAGAGAGCTGTGACGCACTTTTACCTGAGACTGGCTGATAAGAATGGGCTCCTCAAACAGTGTCCAGACGACAACCTCTGCGCAGTCCGGGGTGGTCAGGGAGCCCTGATAGCGGTAGTACTTGGACAGATTGGCCATGCTGGGAAGAAGGTTGTTCAAGCAAAATGTGGATGCTAAATCCACAGAATCCCCTTGAGAGAGAGAGAGAGAGAAAAACCATCAACATTAAAGCCCATCTGGGGGATGAACGACTTGGAAGAGCTGACACTTCTAAAGCTACAGTGGGCACCATTCAACCCTGCCTCCCCCCTTGCATCCTTTGCCACCACAGATGCTGCTAGACCACCAGGTGCAACGGCAGCATCTTGGCTCCGCCTGGCAGACCCTGTGGAGGCTGCCCTCACTGCTCCTCCACAAGTCAGTCAACAGGTAACAGTGTGAGCATGTGGCAGGAGGGCATCAGGCATGGCTGACATGCTTTGCTTCTCCCCTAGCACAGAATGAGAACCCAACACGGCATCAGCAGGTCATTGGCTCAGACAGCCCCAAACTGGCCCTGGGTTCCAGACTTTCCACACCATGCATGGGCCCCAGGAAGCCCAGTGCCACTGATTTTCAAAAGGAGCTGGGAATTAGACAATGGGCAGGCCATGTAGTTGGATGGCAGTAACATACCTGTGCCCACATTGTGTTAACCCACCAAGAACTACCCAGTTACACTGGGGCATGGAAATGAGTCAAAGGTCCTTGAAATCAGTGACTGGTGCCCCTGCATATCCCCTTCCCTCCTGCTTCTGGGTTCCTCTTATCCTCTATTCTACCTGCCCTGGAGTGGAGATGACAGAGGAGCAGGAGGACTCACCTTGACGGGAAATGTTCTTCAGGCCAGCTACAATCGTGTTGTAATTGGAGTTATCAGCATCCGACACCTGCCAAGCATTACAGAGGGAGAATGAACGACCGGCCAAGGGCAGATCTCGAGGATTCTATTTAAAAGGTGAGTCCAAATGGTTCCAGACAAAAACTGGGTACCTGGGAACCCAAGTGCGTTTGCAGCTCTTGTGGAGAGCAATGGGTGTCTGGACACCTATGCTTGTGCTGTGCTTCTCCACCTTGGACTACGATGGAGATTTTTATTCTACAGCACCTGCTAATCTCAAAGGATCCAAAGTGCTTACAAACTAACGTGTGAACTATACAGTTGGCTCACGTCCACCTTCACTGAAACTCAGCCACCTGCGAGGTGTGCGCAATCATTGCTCATCAACACGCAGCGACTCTATCCAGCAGTGAATAATAGCATCTTGCAGACGCTGCAGGAGTTCAAAGAAGGCTGATGTCAATACCGAGGGTGAATTGGGCCATGGCACTGGAGTTAACACCCACCTCTTATGAAACATGCCATGGGATCTTTAGTGACATTTCCCACATGAGAATCATAGAATATCAGCGTTGGCAATGACCTCAGAAGTTATCTAGTCCAACCCTCCTGCTCAAAGCAGGGCCAATCCCCAACTAAACCATCCCAGCCAGGGCTTTGTCAAGCCTGAATTTAAAAATCTCAAAGGAAGGAGATTCACCACCTCGCTATGTAACGCATTCCAGTGAGGATGCTTTAAAACTTCCTTTACATGCCTATTGTAGATTTCACTACTGCTCCCTAAGCCGTGCCCACAGTGAGCTGCTATTCTGCCAGGGGAAGCAATACAATAGAAAGCTGGGATGTCAACTTCAGTTATTAAATGGTAGTTGAATGCTGTCTGCTCAAGCTGTCAGTCAAAACTGCCCTTTCTCTGCCCTGATCAACAGCGGAATGTGGGGGGTATTTTTAAATCTCCAAGATTCAGTATGTTTTTCAGTGACAGCTTAATGGGGGAACACTCCTGCAACCATGCATTGCAGACAAAACTGCAGACAAAGGCTATGATGGGATAAGGATCTTATTCTGATCACAACATAAAACCAATCTCAGGTTGCTAGGTCGTAAGCTCCTCTGCAGGGCGGGCGAGGTCACTGTACCAGACAACATCCTGATCACTATCCTATCCCAGCAAACAGCAAAGTAGGTGACTAGGGAGGCCCCCAGCAGACATGAAGCTCCCACCCCGGCATGCTGTCAGGATAGCTGGTGGGTTAAGCATCTTTGTGAGACGTGATGCTGGTTTTCATCTCACCGGTACACAACAGGGTCACAGCTACCAGCAGAGAGGCAGAGAGAGAGAGAGAGAGAGCAGTAGGGGACCAAAACACTTCTCTTCCTATGCACCTGCTGTACAGCCAAATGTCATGGGCTCAAAACAAAGCCAACAAGGCTGAGAGAAAGGGTGATCTCCTGGTTATAGCACAGGACTGCAAGTCAACAGACGTGGGTTCTATTTCTATATTGCTAACTCTGATTCACAAGGTGACCTTGGGCAAATCACATCGCTGATCAGGGCCTCAGTTTCCCTGCCTATAAACTATGAATAATAATCCCCTTCATCACTAGTGTTTCAAAGCACTTTGAGGTCTGTGGACAGAGAGCACTATAGAAACACAAGGTTTATTATTATTAAAAAGACTTTTTATCCATACTTTGCGTTCTCCCCTTGGAGAGAACAGAAGCAGCTTTCTAAGTGCAGTCACTGTACGTAAATATTTGCACTCCTTTCCTCTTCCCTTATCTCTCACACACACACTCCTAGCTCCAGATGAATGGCTCTGCACTGACATAAACCACACAGGTTCGCTGCCACGTCAGCTAATTGAAGTTTTCCCAGAACCCTTAAGCTATTGCGTGTGACTTTCTTTCATAAGCGGCATAATGGGCAGTCAGGAAAGCTATTTTCAATGGTGTTTACAGGTGTCTGGAACCCCAGCTGCTAACACCATTGTCAGGAGGGGGATATCATATAACTGATTCACACAAGTCTGATTCAGCTCTCACCATTCCCCTGTACTTTGGAGAGCTGGTTCCAATGTGACCCGGACTCCAACCACCCTGGCTTTGCACAGTTCATATCCAGGGGAGCAGGGGAAGAGAGCACTGCCCCAGCTGCAGCAATGGTCTCGCAAACCTATAACCTCCCAGCTGACCTCCCACTACCTATCTGCTTAACTTTAATTTTTAGTCTTTCAATAGTATTCTTTAAGGTTTATAAAATCTTTTGGACAGAGAGAGCAATCCGACTGGCTGATGATCTCTGTTATGGCACACGTGGCAACGTAGAAGGTTTTGTCTTCTGTGCACTGCACCTTTATATTTCTAGACATCTGCTGGGCTCCATTCAGCTGCACAAGAGACACCCACACCGTGCTGTCTCCTGGAGACTTTAGTTTTGTTCTTTCTTGTTTTATTGCTGCTTCTTAATAAAAAAATCAGAAGTAATTTAGACTATAAGTGTGTTGATACTCGGTGTATGGAAAACAACTTATGTAATTAATGGACCAAAACCTGCAGTGATCAGAACTCAGATACAGTAATGCTCCTGCAGGGTTCAAGTGCTTTATTGAGCCTGGAACATTACTTGCAACCCAGAAAAGGCTAAGTGTGTGTGCTCAAGCCTATTCTTTCTGGAAGGAAATGATCAATAGGGTCCATCTAACCCCACAGCCCCATCTGATCCCTCTTTATGCATTCTAAGTCATTTTTCACTCTTGGGCACATCAAACTGCAGCAAAAAGCACATGGTTCATAGGAGCTGCAATGACAGCCAGAAGGTGAATGTTGTCAGACATGTGACTTTCTGCACTCTAAGTGGCCTGGCGCTGGAATGAGCAATGGGGGAGCTCTCGGGATGGAACAGCCTTTGAACTAAATGAGAACTTAGCTACATTCTAGGCAGCTCCCGACAGCAGCACAGCGTTGGTGGGAGAGCTGGGTGAATCAGGCTGTGATAAAATACACATTTGTCCATTTGCTTTACAAAAACAGGGAACCCCTGTGACTGCCTCAAGATGCCACATTTGGTTTAGCTGCAGTGCAATTCAGTAGTGATTTCTACTCTGTCCAGAGGGTTCGTGTTCTTGGGTTATTCTTCCGTTGGGGTGAATTTAAAACCTTTCCCTGCTGCATTCCATTGGATGCACTGGGCACAGAGGGCTGTATTTTCCCCTGTCCCCCGGCACTCGATGCACCAGTTACATGGTGGATTAACATCTCAAATCAGAGATTAAACCAGTAGTTACCGCTAGGGTACAGTAAACACAGTGACTTTGAAGCAAGCCACAGACGTGTTTCTCGGGCCTTGCAGGCACACAGCCTGTGACCTGAGGATTTGCAGCACCCCTGAGCTGTGGCAACCAGACCCCAGGGCACTGTGGGAGTGTTTCCATCAGCTTTGGAGGCAAAGTGCCATTTCTGGTCCTGGTTAAAGGGGCTGACTTGGCAGGGTCAAGGGTCTTTAGACCCAGAGCAGGTACTCTCCGGGCAATGCCCCACCTGCATGCCCCAGCCTGCGAGTCTCTCTCTAGACTGATGCCAATGATACAAGCTGGTGATGTGGCCGCTCAGCACAGCACAGGATGGGATCTCCAGCAATGGAGGGTTTGTTTATTAAAGGGCTTAGAATGCAGGCTACTCTCTGCCACTTCCTCAGGGTAACTCGGAGGAACCTGGCAGTGAACGTGCAAGCCGGAGGCAGGGCGTTTTTGACGTACCTTGTACAAGAAGCCCAAGACAGACAGCCCATTTGGATGCCCTTTGGCCTCGCTGAAGGTTTTGTACTTGGTGTTCATGTGAACAACGTGCAGCTAAAGAGGAAGACACACAGAAGGAGGGTGAGACCTGTTCCAAGCCATTGTGGTATTTTACCCCATCAGTCACAGGGACAGCAAACGGACGCTCAGCTCTCCCCTTCCAGCGCCCTTTGTAGCCAACAGCGCACACAGCTCCTTAACGCTGTGGGCATCCACATCCCTGACACTAGGGGCCCTTCACACCACTCTGGAAGTGCAAGAGGGCCTTAGCATAGGTATCAATGACAGTCACACTCACTCTGAGGCCTCTTTACGCTGCCAGAGTGCCATAAAGGGCTCTCCGTGCAAAGCAGAATCAGGCCCTCGGTGTTTTACGGCTGCATTAAAATGTCATTCCCTCCAAGAACAGGAGGGTACTGGAGCAGTTGCGCTCAGGTATTCCCTGGCTACCTACTCTCCCTGGGCATGCACTCTGCAGAGACACACCCGTGTTCATTCATGCACCCCGTTGTACATAGCCTCATAATCACCAATTAATATACGGCTCCTAGAATAGGCACAAACTCCGGGGCTGGAGCTACAGACGCCAACTTTCCAGTGTGCTGGTTTAGCTCACTGCTCAACCCCTGGCTCTGCCACAGGCCCTGCCCCCACTCCACCCCTTTCCGCCCCCTCCCCTGAGCCTGTCGTGCCCTCGCTCCTCCCCCCCCCCCGCAAACCCGAGCCTCCTGCACGCTGATCAGGAGGTGCAGGGAGGGAGGGGGAGGTGCTGATCAGCGGGGCTGCTGGTGGGTGGGAGGCGCTGGGAGCAGGACTGGGGAGCTAATGGGGGGCTGCTGACATATTACTGTGGCTCTTTGGCAATGCACATGGGCAAATTCTGGCTCCGTCTCAGGCTGGGGTTGGCCACCCCTGTGCTAATGGCTCATTAATGACCAGGAAACAGGTCCATTCCAGTATCCTAAAGCCCTTAGCAGTTTGCCCAGTCAGACAGTTTGAAGGGAGGGATATTTATCACCTTATAGCTCCAAACAGGATGGGCATCTTGAGTCAAGTGGGAAGGATGGGGAGGAAACACTCGCTCCTCATGAAAAGGTCGCCATTTTTAAATGAACCATACTGAATGTATTCTGAGCGTGCGTCCCAGCAATCTCTGTAGCTGCAGGATCCCATGCCCCACTCATGGGACAGACTCCGGTGTGGAGCAGCTTAGCCTCATGGGAGTTGTCGTACAGGTGCCTCAGGTGCCGGTTTTCCTCTATGGGCTGGGCTCCTCACCCGAACTATGTCTCCCATGACGTGCCGCGGCCTGGCGCATGGCCTCCCTTCACTCAGAGGGGAGACCGTGCTGCATCGCAGAAGGTGTCGTCCGACAAGGGAACCAGGCCTATAAAAGTGAATGGGTGCATGAGGGCACCTGAACGGCAACTCCCATGAGGCACTGTGGCGGCATTTCAGAAAAGAAATATTTTGGTTTACGATTATTCACTGAAACTTTGAAATTGTCCGCGGAAAGCTTCAATGAAAATGAATATTCATTCGTTTTTTCATTGGAATTTTCCAGGGGGACGGGGGAGGATATTTTCCAACCAGCTCTGCCAAACACAAAATCCAGAGAGATGTGGGTTCACCTGGGGTTTGCTGAACCTAAGATATACACATTTAGCTGGGATCTTTTGCGGTTTGAGTGCACAGTCTTAATCATGATCTTTGTCAGCAACAGGGGTGGAGTTCTCAGCAATATGCTGCTGTGAACACTACCGCTACTATGAACTACAACTCCCATGAGGCATGACCACCTCTCCCCACTTACCTCCATGGGGAATTGGTCTCCATCAATGGTATGCTCTGAGCCGTTCCCCTTGAGGGTCCCCCAATGGAAGTGGAACTGCAGGGCTCGGTACTTCTCAAGAAGAATCCCAATGGTGATATTGATATGTTCGCTCACAGACTCGCCTTCCAGTCTCATCATCGCTGTAAATGGGCCAGAGCGAAGTTACAGAGGGAAAACACATGGCTGCAATCCCACCAGCCTCACCCAGGACATCGGTGACCTCTCATGTACACAAAGCAGATGGGGTAGAGGTGGCTGGGAGCGTGGGAGTGAATACATGTGAATGGAGGAGCACATAAAAGAGTCCAATCAGCCAGCTCACACCTCTATAATTTCCATGCAGCTGGGCAAACCTCAAGGCCATTCTTCTCGGGCACAATGCATTCTCAGGTTAATAACAGAGCCAGATGCAAGACTGTGAGCTTCTCTGGGCAGGGATCATGTTCTGTGTTTGTCCAACACCTAGCATGCACCATGGGGTCCTGGGCCATGACAGGGCTCCCAGCTGCTACCACAGTAGAAATAATAAATACATCATACTGAAGGGAATCCTGCAACGAGTCAAGCTCACTGATCCAGCCCTGGGCAGTGCAGCTCCCTGCGGAAAAGAGAGTTTGAGGGGCCAAGGAAGGAGGGAGAGAGGGAGTCTGGCACAAATACCCACCCGTGTGCCCGTTATTCATGAGCTTCCACTTGCCCGGCGGGGCCTGGTCGTAGCCCTCAAAGAGGATGTCTCCTAGGTTCCTGTCCCTCTGCACTTTGCGCCTGTCAATGTTAATGGGCGACTGGTTATCTCCCCCGCAGCCTTTTGCCAGATCCTTCCAGTACCTGGGGCCTGGAGAGAGAGGGAGAGAGAGAGAGAGGGAAGGGGGGAGAGGGAAGGGGGTAAAACATGGGCCACATGGGGGCAAGCTACCACAGAGTGAAGGGTCCTGGTGTCATCATGTGAGGACGCCAGCAAGAGGAGGCTTCCTGGGGCGCATGTTAAAATGGAGCTGGGTTTGCCAAGGGCTCCTGGCTTTCCTGCTTTAACTGAGCGAGTGCTGGTAAATGCATCCCGTCCGCCCGCGAGCTCTTTCTGGCCGCAAAGGACACAGCACCCGCCAGCGCTTTCATTAGCCTCTCCCTCCATGCACCCCCCCCATGAGAGACGGCCGCTCACTTAGCCGACCTTCGTGAATATTAATGAGCCGGGTCTTAGTCAAGCCTCATTCATAATTCAGCAGGATTTCCTCGCTGGGCCAGGGCCTATATTTAGCCTGACAGGCGGCCCCTGCTCTCTGAGCTAGTAGTTACAGTCCCTGAAGAGCAGATTCTGCTTCCCCGAGTAGCTTCCTCACTGGGTTTGGTTTCTTCTTCCCCCCGCTCCTCCCACGTCTCCCCTGCAGAGGTTCTCCGCGCCCAGCCGCGCCCATCTCAGCCCCACCCCTTCGCCCTGCTTTGGCCGTCGTTCCCCGCCACACACAGCTCCCTCGGACACGGAGGCCTCCCCGCCCTGGCTGGTTGGGGCTGTTCTCTTGGATCTATGCACTAGCAGCCATTTGGATGCTCCACAGCCACCACGATGGTCACCTGTAAGCCTGAGGCCTTCACGCCAAGGCAGCCGCAAGCCTTTGTCCCTGCTTCACTCCCCTGATAAGCCATCAAGATGGAGCCGAAGCCGCCCCATGAGGCCACGAACACAAAAGCGTCATTGGGCTACCGCAGTCACCACGATGGAACGTGGAGACAAAAGGGGACAGGTGCCCAGTGATCGAAGAACCATCACACCACCACCGGTGAGCCCAATGGCAGCACATGGCTGGCTCTGCTGTCTACAGCTGTAGGCTGCCAGGGAGCTGGGATCGTTTCAGTGGAAACCATGGTGAGTAACATTAATCTGCGAGGTGCGTAACCTTGTAACGAGGAAGGAAGCCAGACAGTCTCCCTGATCGGTAATGTTTTGGCTGCTGAAATCCAGCCACTCCACTTTATAATGAGCGGCACAATAGAACATCTGCTTTATTGCAGCGGCCCAGAGTCTGGGAGGAGAAGATGCCACAATTAAAGCAGAACGCTAAGCCAACACATCAGCAGTCCCCTCACTCGCCACGTCAGCTGGAGCCCAGGAATGAGGTCACTGAGATTTGGCTGTCTCTGAACCGCATGGGGAGTCAGGGCCTTACTCCTGTCACTGGACAGTCAGGAAGGCACTTGGACACCCATGGAGCAAAGCGGCTGGGTCCTTCCCTTTTGCTCCACACGTGATCAGCATCAGGCACTGAAACAGCATTCCAGAGGGAGTGGTGCTCTTAGCCCCATTTTACAGATGGGAAACAGAGGCAGAAAGCCACTAAGTGACTTTCCCAAAGGCCCACAAGAAATCTGCGGCAGATCAGGGAATTGAACCATGGTCTCCCAAATCCGAAGCTGGTGCCCAAACCACTGGGCCATATTACTGCTCACGCATAGAAGGACTGTGAGGAGCAGGCCAATTTGTATCAGTACAGATGTGTTTCATTGATACGACCAAGAGGGATAGGATGGAGGTCTATAAAATCATGAATGGTGAGGAGAAAGTGAATAGGGAAGTGTTCTGTACCCCTTCACGTAACACAAGAACCAGGGGTCACGCAATGAAATTAATAAGCAGCAGATTTAAAACAAACCAAAGGAAGTACTGTACTTCTTCACACAATGCACAGTCAACCTGTGGAACTCATTGCACAGGATGTTGTGAAGGCCAAAAGGATAACTGGACTCAAAAAAGAAGTAGAGAAGTTCATGGAGGATAGGTCCATCAATGGCTATTAGCCAAGACGGTTAGGGATGCAACCCCATGCTCCAGGTGTCCCTAAGCCTCTGACTGCCAGCTGCTGCTGGGACTGGACAATAGGGGATGGATCACTCGAGAATTGCCCTATTCCGTTCATTCCCTCTGAAGCACCTATCATTGGCCACTGTGGGAAGGCAGGATACTGGGCTACATGAACCCTTGGTCTGACCCAGTATGGCCGTTCTTATGGTAACATGTACTAAATGGCATGCTTCAAAAATCACACTAGTCCTTACAGGGCCACATATATGCCAGAAATAAAATACCGCACAGATATACATATAAGTCCTCAAAGAAGTCACTCTCATGTATAAGTCCAATACCGGCACATAAAATGTACCCTCTTTACGTACCATTCCCATGGAAGTTACCCATTTCAGTTATACTTTATATTAAGACTCCATTTTATAAATAGTTTATAAAGCATTAATAAATGATTCATAGATGTTGTAAGTATGTTACAGACACGAACAGTATGTGTGATAGATGGTTATCAGCACCTCATTCAGAGCCATTAGAAATAGCTATAAGCCATGGTTATAAACAACCTGCTGATCTATTGAACTCTAACAATTGATTAATCATTCATTTACATATTTATTGAGTTTTTAACCCTTTATAAACTATTTATAACTGCTCCTTTAATATCAAGCGTGACCGACATTTTAAATGCATAACTATATTTAAGTATGGGTAAAGCAATCCGTTTATTTTCTTGGTGACATCGCGAAGGGCATTTCTCACCTCTGAAATGTAACCGTCCACCCCACGCTGTGTTTCCCAGGCTCTTCTAAGCACAGAGTTGGGCGGTGAGCCTACATGTCAGAATGCCAGGCTGACGTTTCACATCGCATCTCTGTTTTCTCTTTTGGGTAGCAGGCTATTGAACAATGTTGCCGACTTCTGGCCTCTGCTGAGAGCCTGGCACCATTCGCACTGCTCAATAGCCATTTTCTATTTATAAATCAAATCTTGACCTCAGCAAAAATGGGGAAGCCGAGTGCAAATGGATCCTTTCCCTCAGCCTGGCCCTGCAGTCCTCTGTACAGGGGTCCCATTCCAATGCACCCCCTGCTGTCCAGGGAAGCTCTGACCACACGCATCCACAGCATTCTGAACGTGACACTGAAAACCAAATCCCACTCCTCGGGGAAGTGAAGGGCTCCCAAACGAGCGAGCAAGATGGGTGACAAACGAGTGGGGCCTGGCAGGGCAGCCGGTAGCTCCTGACTCAGTGTCGCATCAGAGCAAGGCAATGCAACTGTTGCTCTGAATTTCATGAGGCCCCGAAATCCTTTTGTGCCGAGAGCAAAGAGAGCCAGAGACATGACAAAGAGGAGACACGCCGTGCTGAGCTTCTCCCCAGAGCCATGTCAGGAGGTGGACATGCACACTACTTCGGGGTTAAAGTGACAGGGAAAACCTCCTGATCCCAAGGGCCAGCACACAGGCCTTGCCTCCACAGCAATGCAGAACAGAGGCTCCCCTTCGAACAGCCTCTCAAGCTGTCCCTAAGGTCACTGACCGCAGCTCGGACCGATCTGCTTCTTTGATATATTAGCAGGCATGCAATTTAGGCTTCAAAGTGCACTCAAATAATTCACACGTTAGCACAATACGGGTTCACTTCTCCTTCCCTTAGTCGGGTTTCCCACCGGGAATTAGATCACACCTTGTCCTAATGCTCGCTCCACCGCTCCAGGGATCTGCCTGGCCCAGAAGATTTATGCAAAAGACTAAAAAGATCAAAAAGGCCTGACTCTCAAAGGACGTATTCTGCTCCTGCACCAGTGCAAAGGCCCTGACTTCAGGGAAGACAGCCCTGGGTTAGCCTGGGGGGGGGAGAGGGAGTTGGATTAGGCTCAATGGGAATAACCAAGTAGGTGCTTTGCAAAAAGGAATTTAAAAATCTCTCTGAACTCTAGGGTTGCAAGGGCAGTTTTAGGCACTGCAGTTACCGTGATCCCTGCCCGCGGGGCCACGCACGCACATTCACACACCACGCACGTTCACACTGCCTTCAGACACGGGCGTGCACACGGACCTGCTGCCCCAGCACACTTGCCGCCTGCACACAGCCCCACTTGAAACAATTTCTGTACTCACCACATTTGGGATCCTGTGAATCGTAGCACCAGGGAACTGCAAGAGAGAGAAGAATTCAGAATACAAGCTAGTAGGAATGGAAAAAGGTGTTAAAATCCACCGGTTTTTGCAGGGGCAAAGAGCTCGTTGCGTTCTCACTTTTCCTGACCCATCATTCTAAACAGCCATGAAGGGTTTGCAGGAAACCACGCAGGTAGATGCTCAGGCCTTGACATGGGCCTGATTCTACAGAGGCAACATACAGGAGTGAACAGCAATAGCCTCAAAAGCACACCAGGCGACTTCGTGGAGTTGCTCCCTAGCAACCCAGAATTTAAATGAGAAGGGTCAACATGGAGCCCTCTTGTGGTCACCCTTCAGAATACCAGTCACCACAAGCAAGAGGTACTGCAGCGACCCGGTTCTCTGCCCCCGGGGCCAAGCGAGCGTCAGGCTTCCCAACCTGCCCGTGACTGATGTGTTGGGGGACGGAGGAAGGAGGAGGTGGTCACAGAAATTACACAGCACTGTTTTCACAGCAGATTCCTGCCCGGTTTGAGCAAGTTGTCCTGGGCCGTGCTGTCACCGAAATGTACCTGTGGTCATTTTGGCAACAGGTTATCATGGTTTTGATGACATTTTCATTTTTGCGGACACTGGATTTTGCTAAAACCAGCAGTTTTAGAGGTAAATTTGGACCAATAATTAGCTGAATTACCAATACCTTTGTCACTAAAACTGGGTGGCCTCCCTTAAATAACGTGAACCTGGCTGTAACCCGCTAGCATAGTGAACGTGATCATGCCTCCCTCTCACAGCGGTGCCCAGCCAGTATAAAACCTTGTCACTTACTGAGCACAACAACAAGGGCTCTGCTTCAGCGTCAGAGACCGGGGCTGCAGGTTTGAACCCTGCCAACAACCAGAACGTGAGTGGTCCCACTGACTGCTAGCGGACTAGTCCCTGAAGTGAAACACATGCCCGTTTGCAGGACAGGACCTGTATGTGGCGACAGTTTGTTCTATGAGCACCATATTTTATTGCCATTATTTCTGTGAATGCCTCGGTGACCTTCTGATTACAAAGGCTTTGGAAATCACAGATGATGGTAGCCCCTGTTCTCCAAGGCATGGCCGGGCTGTGAGGAGGATTAGCTACACCCCAAGCTCATCCCCCAACCACGTTCACACCCAAAAGCCAGCATGCAAGAACATATCTGCCCCCTTTCTCCTGTGGCCTACAGCAGTAGAGCAGAGGGTTGAAAATCAGTTCATAATACCCCTAATCCAGCATCACACCGATGCATTCCACGCAGGTCGAATGGAGCAGATCTGTCCTGCAGGTCATTACTATAACTAGCATTGGATCAGCTACATTGGTAATCTGGGCCTTACCTTCGTCCAGAAATATTTGCTCAAAGGAAAAGCTGATGCTAAACCCATGGGGGTGGGGTTTGCATTGCAGAGGATGTAAAGAACAAAACCTACTAGAGTCCCTTATTACCAAGCATTTTCAATCTTATTGTTCATGCATCCAGTACCAGGCCCATTCCGTTGGCCTTCTGCTTGCTACAGTTCAGCATCTTCTGTCCGAGACGCAGCCCGAGGAAGGACTGAGCTATCCAACAGCAAACACCTCTCGTGCTCACACAGGACACCCGCTGCTTTTTGAGCCTCACGGGGCAGCACCAGAGGGTTCAGTCCAAAAGCACTTTGGGCTGTAGCCTGCCTTCCTTCCCCATGCCTAATTCCATTCACCGCCAGGGGAGTTTTGCCTCAAAATCACTGATGGGCTTGAGCCCTTCTTGTACTTCATGGGACTGTGGATCTCCTCTTTCCTACAGCGTACAGTAACTGCCCAGGCCCTTCACACACACATATAAGGGAGATACAGATTAAACTGAATCTCATTTCTCTAGATCATGCTCATAGTTCTAGTCTCTCTAGATCCCTTTGTGTTAATTCTCTGTCCTCACCAGCAATTGCAACACCACCCAAACATCATCTGTACATTTCATGTGCTTTTCACCCCTTCTTCCAGATGACTGTAGAAGATGCTAATTAAGACTGGATCTATCCTCTATCCCTGCAATAGCTGCTCTAGAATCGCCTGCCAGCCTGATACGCTGCCACTCGTCACTGCTTTGTTTATAGTGCTGCTATGGTTTTTGATCTGTCTCGCTAATCCTGGCCAGTCCAGTTGAAATTAATTGTGAGAGCAAATTTTCAAGAGACCCTATGTCAGCGTGCTTTAGTGAACGTCAAACACAAAAGGCAATTGTCTGCATGCCTTTCATCCACTGACACCACTGTCCTGCTATCAAAGGAACAAGTCTAGTTCATTGGGCAGGATCTGTTCTTGAATCCAACCTGCTTAGTGCTCATAAACTATGGTTCTCTTGTCTCTCGGTGTTTCATGATTTAGTCCTCACTTTATAACAGTTGCGCCGTTTTACTCGGAAGATCTGCAGGTTGGTCATTGCCAGGATTGCTCCTGCTTCATTTTATCCATGTTTTTTCTCCAGTCTTCCACCAACTCTCCAGCATCATCCTCTCTGTCAGTTCTGAACACATCAGGGTTTGGTGATGCAGGGTAAGCAATCTGCATACGTTCCAGTTAGTCCCCTACTTGTTCTTTAGGGACAGTTCATTTTACATGTTGTCCGAAATTAATTATCATCTACCAGTGATCATCATCGCTATTATGACAGTAGTGCCTAGATGTCATACCTGATGTCAGGGCACCATTGTGAGTGGCTCTAGGAAAACCCATAGTCAGGAACGATCCCTGCCCTAAAGAGCTCACCATCAAAGTAGACAAGACAGACAGAAGGTGGGAGGCAGAACTGAGCTCCTCATCCCTGCTCCAGCCCTTGTATGCCAGGTGAAAGGGATGTGGCAGCATCCAAGGGCTTTACATGCCCTGTTTCTGGCTAGTAAAGAATTCTCCCATACAGAGAGGGTGGGAGACAGCCAGAGGGCTGCTTTCAAAGGGATGAGGACAGATTATGGCAGGGGGAAGAGAGGGTGAAGGGGACAGGCTAGGAGGAGAGCTGGGGAGGACACACTGGAGGGGGAAGAATAGGAGGCAACAGCTTCCTGTCCAGTTACAATAAACACCTTCCTGTCTCAGGCATTTTCTTGTCTTCTTCCCACCCCATAAATACAGCAACAAGCTCTCATAAAATCCTTAGCACTTGTGTTCAATGCCCCATCATCATTTTTACTGGACCAATTTTCCCTTTTATCTTCTGCCTATTAATAATAGATCTAAAGAGACCTTTCTTAGGAGCTGAGATCTTCGCTGCAATCCAGCATTCAATATTAGCTTTTGCTCCTCTAATTATCCCTGTAACCTGCTTTTGTTTATTTTTATAGCTCCTACAATTCTCTCCCTGAGCAGATTGATTATATTTTTAACCTCCTTATAATTGCTTGTCCTATTCTTCACATCTCCACTTAACCAGACTGGCCTTTGTTGCCCTTTTGTGTGTTTACTCTGGATTTAATCAAGATGAAAAACTCGGCAACAGTCCCCTCCCGGCTCATTTCACATATTTCCACATTACATTTCCAGACACCCCTTTTCTCCTTCCCACAACGCTTAGCGCTTCTCATCCACAGACAGCAAAGCACCTTCCACGGCAGCACAGAAAGTTAATGGACTTGCTCAAGGTCATAGAGCAAGTCAGTGGCAGAGATGTGAACAAGGCTCAGGAGGGCTGTTTCCCATGCTGGTAACATGCCAGCTGGGCCATGGGGTCTCTGTAATGTCTCATTACTGTTGTTACTCATATATTACAGTAGTCCCCAGAGACCTCAGTCAGAGCCCCATTGCACAAAGTACTGTGTGTACACACACTAGACTGTGAGCTCTTTGGGGCAGGGACTAAGTACAAAATGAGAGAGCAGGTGGCTATAACAGACAGGGCAGCACAAGGTAACATGGACATGATTAAAACTTAATAAGGAGCAGTCACAGCACGCCAGCCTTCATATTTCAAATCCAGCAACGATGGGCTCACACGACCCTCAAGGTTCTCCAACCCACCCCACCTATCTCTCAGCCACGGCTCAATGGCTAACAAGGTGACCACCTTGGCTGCTGCAGCGTACCATGTCCCCCCAGGAGAAAACTCTCTTGCTGAACTCTCACAATCAGTAACAGAGTCATTAGACCCTACAGTCCCCGTTTCTAACCCTGGCACTGGGGAATAAACCTCCTGGCCTGAGGCTCCTACAGCAAGAGATAAGGGTCACCAGCCTACCACGCTGTCCTTTTCTGATGCCGTGTTAAAGCAAACCGGTTCCCTCCTTTCTCTCTGCGTGCCCCTTCGCAGATTTCGTTTCTCACCGAAAAGGAGAGCCACCCGCAGCCACTTCCTCTAGTCCTGGGGTCTTTGTCCCAAAACTACCCATGGAATTTGTGATCAGGGGATTCTGTTTCTCACTTTGCCCTGGTTATTGGTAGCTTGGCTGTTTTTCTTAGCCCCCCTTAAACTCACACACACACATACATCCGACTGTCTCCAAGGAAATCCACCCGTTATTTGTTTGTTCTCCTTTCAGAAACTGCCGAGCTGGCAGCAGGCAGCCCCGTATTCATCATTTCCTAATTTACTGCAGCTAAACTATCACTCAGTCCCCAAGGCTGCAATGGATCCTTCCCCAGCTGCGTCACTTCGGCTGATTTGTTTCTCTCCAAAGCTCTGGGATGACACACTGAAACTTCTCTGGCACTCAGTCGTTCTCCTGCTCCCCGGACCTCTGTCCCCTGAGCCAGAGGTGGGGGTGAATTTCAGTTTGGGCGCAAGGAACTGTTTGGGGAAATGTTGATCTCCTGCCTTTGGATCCTCTGCATCTGCCCGTGTGAGCTTTGAGTCTGATCCTTCTCAAAACCAAACATCTCCCATGCTCTGCTTCCTCCCACCCCTCCCAGACACAGCTGCCCTTGCCCCCAGTGATTTGCCATCTCCTCCCCTCCTCAACACACAGCAGTGGAGTGGCAGCCTGAGCCTTCACGCATTAGCCTGTGCTGGCTAGTTGTTAGCACGTGGTGCTGGGAGTCAGGACTCCTGGGTTCTACTCCCATCTCTGACGCTGCCTTGCTGTGCAATCACACAGGGACAAATCTGACCTCAGCCCGTCTCCAAAAGCTGAATGTCACGAACACAGGACCAGGTCCCCTGTGGCGCTTCCCTGCTGTGTGCCTCAGTTTGCCCATTTGTCAAACAAGGATAAGAATCCCTCCCTACCTCCACAGAAGGTTGTGAGGCTAAACCCATTCATCACTTTGATCACTTCCAAGAGAAGGCACTTGTGCTGCAGAACTGTAAAGGTAATTATTTACTAGTCCTCTCTCTCTCTCTCTGCCCCCATAACTCTGTATGGCCAGAGCCCATCAGAGCTGCAGGCTAGCCTGCAGCAGAGGGTGTGTGATGCCAATCCCACTGGGCTTTGGGTTATGTTCACAGCATACACTCAGAGAAGTCTGCTAAAAACAGAAATGCGCTTGCCGTAAGGTGCCCTGTAACACTGTTTAGAATTCGGACCACCACCACACAGGAACCCCAAAACAGAGAGAGCTAGAACAGGCTGCTCCCTAAAAACAGAATCACAACTCACCCCACCTTGCTCTAGAATGGACTTTGATTGCACGCTTCCCTACGGAGCCCCCTAGCCTGGAAGCAGGGCCAGGAAGACCAAGAATTTCAAAGACAGACCATAGTTTTAACCTAAATTGAAAAACATTGCACACTGGGACACTGAGCAAACCTTTCCAATGCACCCTGAGGCTCACACACACCTTCTGGAGCAGTCTGTAAATCACCCTGCCCCATCGAAGTATCACCATCCAGACCCAGCAAAGGCAAATTACCAGGGAAAGCAACGGCTCCTCCAGCTTCTCCCCGCAGAACAGGATGGAGGAGGCTTGTTGCTAATAAGTGTGCAGGGTGTGATTGCCAGGGCCCACTGGGGTCACTCACCTCCTGCTCCACACAGCTGGCTGTCACCTCCCTCGCCCTGGCTGCAGCCAGAACTGTGCCATTCCTAGGACGGATCGGGGCAACCACCCCGGACCCCAAGCTTTGGGAGGCGGGGTCCAGGGCAGCCTGGAGGGCTAGCAGGGGTCCTGAGGCCAGCAGCAATGAGCGACCCGGCCCCAGCCCACCCCACCACGCCGGCTCCCGGCATCACTCGGAGGAGGGCACGGAAGCCGGAAAGAGGTGGGGCGGGAGCTTTGGGGAAGGGGTGGAGTGGGGGCGGGGCCTGGGCCGGAGCCGGGGAGTTGTCCCGGGCCCCCTAGGGACGGCCCTGCCTGCAGCTGATGTTTCCAGGTAAGATTTGTGCTGACCCCCCCCAACCCATTCATTTCTCCAGACTCCCCTCTGCCTATGCTACTGCCCCTCCCAAAGGTTAAATCAGCCGTTGGATGCAAAAGCTGTCAAAATCCCCCTCCATCACAGTTCATTTTGTATTTCCACGCCTGAGCACACAGGGCCGAGACATGCGCTGAGCCCCGCGAAACAATTGTTCCTAGGTGCGCCCGAGCAGAGGGCATTCAGCTGGTGGGCACCAGGGCATGCAGCACCCACCTCGCCAACAGCATGGCCCCTGCCTGTAAGCCCGGAGCCAGCCGCCATGACAAGGCCTCGAGATCACTCACATAACCCCATCTGGCACATTCTTCATTGCTCAGGTCTCCAGCGAGACACACCGGAGCCATGAACAAGGGTCAGTGCCCCGCTGGCCCCTATCTCTGCTCCGACAGTGCTTGCTTCATTTATAGCATGGCCCCAGCGCGCCAGGGAAGTCCAGCACTTCACGCTGCGGGAATGCAAAAGAAGGCAAGCGACTGGAGCCAGCTCTTCCCCTCCCCTCACCCCCACCAGCAGCCCGACCAAGCACTGTCCAGTCTGCATCCTGCCCTTCAATGCTTAGGTAGGGGCCTAGGTGGGTTCATTGTGTCTAGGTAGGCGCCCAGGATGGGAGGCGTGTGGGGAGAGACTGTATGGGGTGGAAGCTGGAGGGGAGGTGTCCCATGCTGGGGGGCATACAAGGAAGGGTGCATGGGGAGGCGGATGGGGAGGGAGAGGCTCCACGGGGCGGTGAGTACGTAGAGACGGGACGTGCCTGGAAAGGGGCACCCGGGAGCCGGGGGCGGGAGCAGGGCACATGGCAACACGGTCACCATGGTGTATGTTGGAGAAGTTTCTCTCCTCTGAGCTGACGGCCAAACTCAGCCCGAGTCAAGGGCAGACGCTGCTGTAACTCAGCCCGAGTCAAGGGCAGCGTGAGGCCCACGTACGTCAGGGCGGAATTTGCTCCTGAAGGTTCCGCAAACACCCTGAGCAGGGAACTCTTCTCTCCCCTTCTGCTCCCCGCTCTCGCTTTCCCCGAGCTGTGCGCTATCCCGCCCTAAGCACAGCGCACTGAGCCCCGCCCCAGGGCTCTCCCACACTGACTGAGCCCCGCCCCAGGGCTCTCCCACGCCGAGCCCCAGTGCGGGCTCTGCTCCATCCCCACCCTTTGCCATTGGTTCTGCTCCCCGCTCTACCCATCGAGAAAAGCTAAAGGCCCTTCATGTTTTTTAAAAGGCCCATTTCCTCATGCAGGCAAAAGTCCCACTGCCACGCCCGGCGATACATCATGAGTCACCAGTCATCTCAAAGGATGCTCCACACCCTGTCCTCAGCCTCCCCCAGCATGGCCCGGAAACTCAGCAAACTCAGGCTGTGTCGGACCAAAGGGGAGTGAATCCCGCCATTTACCTCAGCATTTTATCCTATGTCCCCCATCGTGGTATCGGAGAGCTTTGCACATTTACTCCAGGATGCACGTGAAGTTTTCTGTATCTGTGCGGGGGGTATAAGAAAGCCAGGAGAGAATACCCTTCCTCAGCCCCCAGGCATTGCTTAGGTTGTGAGCTCTTTGGGGCAGGGACTGTCTTTTTGTTCTGGGTTTGTACAGCACCTAGCGCAACAGGGTCCTGGCCATGAGTAGGCTCCTGGCGCTACGATAATATAAATAATATGCGATATCTTCTAAGGGCTATTAGCTTGAAATGTTGCACCCTGCTATAGGGCTGACTGTGCCTCTCTCTTCCAGCTGTGCTCAGGTAGAGCAAAGAGTCATAGCTACAGGCCAACTAAACTACACCTGAGTTATCTAAGAGTATCAGTCCTGCCCCTACCACCCAATGCACTCTGATGGGACATGCCAACCACACCGACATCCGGGAGGATGAGAAGCCCAGGTGAGCCTTGTAGGTCATCTGTCCCAGACCTAGATGTGATATTTGGAAAGCACACTCGTGTTTTAGGGACAGCCTTTGGCTTTCATTCCTGTCCACCAGCTCAACAGTGACACCGGGGCCAAATGAAGTCTTTCTACCACATTCTGTCTTGTACCAGCTTCACAGTTTTGTTCCTCTTTCAACCATTTTGTTGTGTGTCATTTTTCCCCACGTCTATCCAACGCATCCTCAGCCTTCCCCTGTATCTAGCTTCTTGCACTCTAGTGCGTCTCCCCACGTATAGTACACTTACTGGGTCAATTCAGGCCATGTGTCCAAACCACCCACAGTCATCTTTCTTCTGTAACAGGGTTATTCCTTGCTTAGCTGTTTTCTTCTCACTTCATCTTTTGTTTTGTGCTGCCTTGAAACTCTCAGTGTTCCCGCCAGCCAGTCCCTTCCGCAGCCAGCGCCTTTCGTTCGCTGGCTTTCCTCACTCTCCTACATTCTAACCCATACAACGGCATTGGCAGGACAACTGTCTCATATATGCTGATTTTTGCTTTGATTGAAATATCTTTAGCCTTCCAGATGTCAGAGTTTTATGAATGCGGTAGCAGCTAGTTCAATTCTTCTTTTTATGTCATCTTCACAGTTTCCATTCTTCAGCGCCTCCAAGGTTCACACATTCTTTCCCACTCGTTCTAGTTCTTTGTCTCTGGGTTTTATCTTTACCTCTCCCTCGTGTCTTCCAGCTGCCATAATTTTTGTCTTCTCTGTGCTGATCTTCAGTCTGAGTTTTGCTGCTTTTCTGATCCACCTTGTCAGCCGTTCTCTGTAAATCCTCCTTGGTCGATATCATCTGCGAAAATACAGTCCACTGTCCTCCTACACAACATGACTCCTCCTGTACCAAGGTGAACAAATCTGGTGATAACATGCATCCTTTCTCCTCGGCCATCCTGAGTCATTCCGTCCGATTCTTGTCTACTCCCACTACACTCATCACCTTGCTGTCGATGTTTTTCATCAGCTTGATCCATTTCTTGGGGATGCCAGAGAGTCTCAAGACTCGCCATAACCCAAAAGATAAAGTCCTTCTGCTTTTGGGGCCGTAGACAGTTTGTGATACCTTCAATCAGCAAAGCAAGTTCATCACAGTGGTTGGTCTAGTCAGGAATTCAAAGCACTGAACAATACACACTCCTGCCATTGCTACAAACACCCACGTTTGTGCTGTTACTCACAATTTCTTAAGAATTCATTCGTTCGGCCCAAGCACCCCACCACACACACACACATATATTCACACTCTATGGACGTGATCCAAAACCCATTGAAGTCAATGGAAAGGTTTCCAGTGACTTTGGATCAGACTCTAACCTCACCTGTCCTAGCCTGAGCTAGTCTATAACTCCACCTGATTCTCAATTTCCAGCAGATCCTAGAACAGTGGGGTCTCAAATTCTAGTCGGGTCCTCTGCGCACTGCACTCAGATGACCTGGACCTGAAGCAACCTCCAGTAATTCACTCAGAGCATTTCCAAGCATCTCCATTTGCATGTGGTGAAACCTGCACATCTGTATGAAAATGTTCGTTTGCATTTGCAGATTAGGTCATCAGAAGCCTCACTAGCCAATCAATTCACCCGAGGATTCAGCTGGCACATTCATGGGAGGCCACTGTGTTCCTTCTGCTGCCCACTGTGGCAGAGCATCAATCGCCCTTGCAGGTTCTTCTGTGAGCTCCTGCAACAGTGACTTCAGTTCTCCGACGGGATCCCGACAGGGTGACCTCCTGTGCTTTGGAGGGGCTTGAGTTTGCTCTGACTGGAGCACAGCTGTGCTGCAGGCCAGCTTCCCTGTTTGCAGATATCCTGCGACACTGGGCTTCCGCTGATCCTTTGGGCAAGGAACAAGGAGCCTGCAGCAGGCCGAACCCCCCGGCAGGGGTGCTGTGCAAAGAGCCACTGATCCAGACAGACCGAGGACACAGCTGGGTGCTGAAGGCACAATTTCAAGGGGCTCTGAAGTTGTCTAATTGGGTGCAAGTCAGGCACAGCCAGAGTAGCAGCAGTGTTACATCACACACACACACACACACACACACACACCATTCCCCACCAGTAAGTGACTGTACCGAAGGGGCAGTTCAGTCTTTATGCCCACTCAGTTCTTGGCTCTTACACTGGAAGTGCCAAATGCAGGAGACAGGCAGTTGCCTGGACTGGAGCAAGTGTCAGCCCGGGAGCTGGACTGGAGCGGTCAATCATACATTCCCACAGGCCTACAGAGCAGCTTCCTGGCTCCGGTCGCTCACGGACCTCCTGGGATGGCTTGGAACCAGTCACTTGGCAGTAAGGGGCAAAAAATCTCATTGCTGATCCGTTGAGCCCCCCACCCTGCACTAGGCAACCTTCCCAGTGCACAGTGATGGGCTGCAAGGTCCCTCCATCTTGCAGTCTGAGTAGGTGAGCAAAGGCTCTACATCAGAGATGGGCAAACTTTTTGGCCCAAGGGCCACATCTGGGTATGGAAATTGTAAGGCCATGAATGCCCACGAAATTGGGGGTTGGGGTGCGGGAGGGGGTGAGGGCTTCGGCTGAGGGTGAGAGTTCTGGGGTGGGGCTGGAGATGAGGGGTTGGGGGTGCAGGAAGGTGCTCCAGGCTGGGACCAAGGAGTTTGGAGGGCTGGAGGGGGATCAGGGCAGGGGGAGGGGGATCAGGGCTGGGGCAGGGGGTTGGGGTGCAGGCTCCGGGCGGAGTTTACCTCAAGCAGCTTCCAGAAGCAGCGGCATGTCCCCACTCCAGCTCCTAAGCAGAGGCGCAGCCCACAGGCTCTGCATGCTGCCCCATCCGCAGACGCCACTCCTGCAGCTCCCATTGGCCACAGTTGCCAGCCAATGGGAGCTGCAGGGGCAGTGTGCAGAGCCCCCTGACCGCCCCTACGCGTAGGAGGCATGGGGGGGGACATGCCACTGCTTCCAGGAGCTGTGTGGAGACCTCGCATGCATAGAGCCGAGCCAGTCCCCAACCCTGCTCCCCGGCTGGAGCTCGAGGACCAGATGAAAATGTCTGAAGGGCCAGACGTGGCCCTCGGGCTGTAGTTTGCCCATCCCTGCTCTACATCAAGGTGTGTGGATTTTCAGGCTAGACTGGCCAACGGCAGCTGCTGTACCACTTAAAGCGTCCATATGTGAAGAAGAGAAGAAGGAGCAGACCTTGAACCGAATGGCTCAGAGGCTCGGCAAACGAGTACGGCTCGTCTCGCCTGGAGCGCACAGGGCCCACAGGTCAGTAGTTCCATAAACAAAAGGTATTAGCAGCTGGGGTCTGATCAGTGGCTTAAGTGAAAGGAGTTGGGAGCCTGGTTGTTCCTAGTGGAGGAAGGTCTGTGTAACCTCAGCACCGACCAAGACACTTATTGGCATCCCCAGCTGAGAAGCCAAAGCTTGGCTGGGCCGTGGAGACAGCTCTCCCCCGTCACACCAGACATGGTCCCTGCAGATCAGCTGTGAGGCTCATTGGTGGGAGTGCAAAAGGCTCACCCGGCCCCTGCCGACGCGGTACTTGGGGGCAGCAAATCAGCCCCCAGAGCTGGGAAGCCAGCAGTGCTCACAAGGACACCCAATTCGTGGGGAAAAGAGAGCTTCAGGCGGAAAACCAGGAGCTTCTGGCAGGACACAGTCCACCCCGGAAGCCTCCTCACCTGGTGGGGCAGGAGTCCTGGTCTCCAGCGATTTGAGAGCCAGAAAACTCAGTTCTGGATGTGTCTTGTGGTGTCTAAATAGAAGCAGAGCTCTTTAGAAGATCTGCCTCCAAGGAAACCTGTAGCATTGAACCCAGAACTCCTGCATCCCGGGCCAGCACCGTAACCACACTTACTGCCAGGCACCTGCTGAGTGTTGTTATTACCAGTAGCAGAGCTGGGCAGCACATGGAAAAAGGTCACAAATTCTTCCATGAAATTTCAATGAAAGACCAACTGAAACTCTTTTGCTGACATTTTCCAGCCAGCTGTAATTAATAATGAGAAGGAGCCAAACCCCTGAACTCCATAACTGGCCTGGATCCTCACCGACATCAGTGGAGTTACCGTGAATTTACACCAACGGCAGGGAGAGCAGGATCTGGCCACTGGCTGTGCACTTGATCCAGCCACAGTAAACCCTTAGACACAGCCGCGGCCTTTCCACGGCTTGGCAGGAAACAGCCTCGCTAAGGCAAGAAACAACCTGAGCCGACAAGAGCAAAGAGTACACCGCTTTGTGGAAATGAGCCCCCCATGGGAATTATCCGGGTGCCACCGGCCTGCTGCAGCCGGCAATTCCATGGCAAGTCTCTGGGCCAGTAGGTGCTCAGCACGTCAACGCGAGGGCAAGCCACTCGCCCCAGCTGCTGCGTCTCTGTCCTCCCCGGCTCAGGGGCTTTTACGAATGGCAGGGGATGCTAGGGCACTCGGGCTGTCAGAGGGGCAGGGCTGTTCGTAGCCCACAGAGCAGCCGGGGATGCCAGGGGCCGAGAGCAGCAGGTGGAAGGCTCCTGAGCCGGCAGGGCTGTTGGCAGGCAGGTCGCAGGGCAGGCGACGCAGGTGTCCGTGTGCCACCCTGCCCGCGAAGACAGAGGGGAGACGGAGCCAGCCCGGCTCTGCGGGACGGTCTCTAAAGCCTCCCAGCCCACCTGCCCCCTTCCACACACAGCCAGAGGGGGGGAGAGGGACCAGCCGGGGAAGCAGAAGCAGCAGCGAGCGGGGCGCGAGGCCAAGTCGCTGCCGAGGCTGGAAGCCGCGAGCTGGGCAGGGGCGCGGGGCCATGCCCAGGGCGCTGGGGGCCAGAGAGCCGCAGCCCCCCGGGGCCCGAGCCGCTCGGTCCCGCCCCTGGTTGCGGCCGCTCGGCGAGAGCCGGGGCCGGACCCCGGGGCCACTCGCGCTGGGGGGGGCCCGCGCTGGGGGGGGTCCCCGAGGGCTGCTCACCTCCCGGGGCGGCGCGGAGCACCAGCGGCAGAGCCAGGAAAGTTAGCGCCAGGCGCGGCATCCTCCGGCCGGCTGCTGCCCGGGGCCACCCCGCGCTGTGCGGCTCCGCGGTCCGGGGCGCGAGGGGAGCCGGGGCTGCGCGAGGGGAGCCGGGGCTGCGCTGCAGCCTGCGCGCGGCTCTTAAATATTCAGCGCCGGGAGCCGGGCTGCGCTTAACCCCTCGCTCGCCTCCTGCGGCGGCAGCCGGCGCGCCCCGGCCCTGCCCCCCTGGCCCCGCCGCCGGCTGGCCCGCGGGGCTGCCCAGGGCCGATGGGGCGGGGCGGGGCGGGGCGGGCGCAAGCCCCTGGGGAAGCAGGGAGCGCGGGCCAGGCCCCCCCTCCCAGGGCCCGGCTCCTTGCTGGCCCCGGGCTACCGCGCCCAGTGGTTAGAGCCGCAGCCTGGCCCCCAGGACTCCTGGGTCCCACGTGCCCGCGCCGGCTCTGGCGAAGCCGCTCAGCCCCTGCAGCCGGCCGGGGGCCTGTGCCCACCACCGCTTCGCCCGCAGCGCTCCTAGCCCGCCAGCCCCTGGGAGAGGTTGAAGGAACTGGGGCTTACACCCTTCCTGAGCCCCTGCCGCCGGAGCCGTGCCAAGGACCAGCCTTATTTTGATCAGGGGCACGGCCAGGGCCTCGGCGGCTGCGTGTCCCCCACACTGGTGACCACGCCTCTGTGCAAAGCATCGGCTCCCTTCTTGCTAAACGGGGGGCACGCCGGGGTAGCCTAGAGCGCCACCCCCTCCCCACCAGCAAGTGCCCTGCCTGGAGGCCAGGCCAGAGCTCGGATAGCCCCTGCTAGAGCCGGCACATTGCCATGAGCTCCCGGGACTGACACCCCATTTCTCTGGCCCTTGGACGGGCAAGTGAGAATAAATGTGCCCAAGGAGAAGGGTTTGCCTGACAGGAGGGCAAAAGCCCATTCCTTCCCCGAGGCAGCATTAGCACACGGGGGGCCTAGCAAGAATAGTTTGGGGCCCCTACGCACACATACAAGCAAATAAGGGGCCTCCTTGAGCTGTTCAGGGCTCTATGCACGCTGTAGAGACCTCCAACAAAGGATCTATAGCCCTGTGCGGACGCCCTGGGGCTCTGAATGGATGGTGCAGGCACAGCCATGTACCTAAAATGCTCCCAGCCTGGCGCACTCGCCCCTGAGGGGCTCAGGGGGTTACTCCCTGGCCCTGCCTAGCAACAGTGTGCCAAGGAGGGCTAGGGGCAAGGGAGACAGGATGCCATCATTACAGGGAAGTTGTGGGGTTGTTGCTTCTTAGCATGTGTTTATTTCAGTGCTAAAAGGAACAACCAAGCTGTGCTCATTCCAGTAAACTTGCGGGGGGGCGGGGGGGGAGGGGGAAGGAGATTCCTAGGAGGGGTCCAGGCACAAGTGAAGCCAAAAATAAAGAGAAAGGACGAGAACAATAGCCATGAAATAGCAGAGATGCTCCCTGGAGCTACAGGCCTCAGCGGAAACCTGCCCAACACTTGGACCGGGCAGACACTGGATTCATCGCTCATTACAACAACCTGTAACCCCTGTTTTTGTCCTGTGACTGCAGAGGGGGCAAGGGGCCACTCCATTGGGAACGGGCCCTTTGAACACGTGCTAGCTACTTCTGCTAAACAATCTGTTCCACCTTGCATCGTGCTGTGACGCTCGGAGTACCTTTCCCACACCCGCAGAGCACCTCTGCTTTGAAAGCTTGGCTGTTTCCCCAACAGAAGTTGGTCCAATAAAAGATATTCCCTCACCCCGTCTCTCTAATATCCTGGGACTGACATAGCTACCCTGCATACCACAGACCTGGAAGCCAATGAAGCAAGCCCAAGGAAAATCACTGCTCAGTCTGGTGCTTCCCCAGTCTCCAACCAGGACAGCCGCCAGCATCTTCTTCAGTTGCTCCAAAACATCTGGTCAGGAACCTGGAGGGGGACCAGCCTGGCATGAGAAAAACCTGATCATTGATTATCTTGCCTCTTCTGTCTGCAGCTGAGACACAAGCGAGTGGTGAGTTAGAGGCTGCCCTCTGCTAACCCAGCTCACCAACCACACTAGAAATGGAATAGTCCATCCCTACCCCCACCAAGAGCTAATCAGCTGCTGGATTTATGTTGCCAACACCCAGACTGACAATCTGCTCCCCCACCTCCCTGCATCATCCAGAGACACACCTGGAATTGCATTTCTATCCCTAGCCCCCGCACAACACCCGTCGTAGGGGCTGGAACTAGGGGTGCTGCTCTGGGTGGGCAAGAAACGCGGCTGGACACCTCACAAGAACGGGTGTGCTCAGCTGGAGCGGAGAGTCTAAAGGCAGGGAAGCTATAACCCTGCTGGGGCAGACGCAAAGGAGCCACTGATGGCTACTTAGCGTGACAAGGTGGGTGAGGTAATAGTTTTTATTGGACCAACTCCTACTGGTGAGAGAGAGAAGCTGTGAAGTTGAAGAGCTCAGTGCGGCTTGAAAGCTGGTCTCTCTCGCAAACAGAAGCTGGTCCAATAAAAGATATTCCCTCACCCCCCTTGCCTCTCTCCTATCGCGGGACTCACACGGCTACACCACCACCGCACACAACTCACAGCCACGGACACTTATGAAATAAACATTCAAGGCTTTACAAGGAGAGGGAGAGATTTATGTGCCTGAAGAAGCCATCAAAGCCTGTGAAATTACCCTCGGAGGGGGAGATTTACCCCTCCAGAGAGCCCTTCGTGCACTTGTTATTGCTGCTGGATTCTTGGCATGCCTAGGTCGGCTCAGCCTGCAATGACCAGACAATGCTGTTTGGGGCTTGGGATCCAAAGCTGCAATCCATAAAACCCAGCTCAGGGCTTTCCGCCAGACTCATTTAGCCCCACTCGGTCAGAAAATGCCCAGGAAAGTGTACCTGGCCTGCATGGCACACGGGGGGTCACGCTGGGCCAGGTTTCCAGTGGCACAAAGGGCTGGACGGTGCCTAACTTTCAGTGAGTGTCTAGGAGGGTTGGGTGCCTAAACCCCCATTAGGGCAGGGGTGGCTAACCTGTGGGTCCGGAGCCCCATGCGGCTCCTCGTACAGGCACCGACTCTGGGGCTGGAGCTACAGACGCCAACTTTCCAGTGTGCCGGGGGGTGGGGGGGAAGGGATGCTCATTGCTCAACCCCTGGCTCTGCCCCCACTCCACCCCTTCCAGTCCCCTCCCCTGAGCCGGCCCTGCCCTCGCTCCTCCCCCTCAGAGCCTCCTGCCTGCCACGAAACAGCTGATCGGGAGGTGCAGGGAAGGAGGGGAGGCCCTGATCAGCAGGACTGCCGGTGAGTGGGAGGCGCTGGAAGCAGGGGGGTGGGGGAAGCTGACGGGGGGTCTGCTGGCATATTACTGTGGCTCTTTGGCAATGTACAGTGGTAAATTCTGGCTCCTTTTCAGGCTCAGGTTGGCCACCCCACGTTAGTGTTTTTTAAAATCTCCCCTTAGGTCTGTCCCCCACTTTCAGCGGCATGCAGCATGTCCCATCTGAGCACGGGGCTAACAGCAGCTGCCTCTCAGAGCAGAGCGTTTCTTTAGCATCCTGCTTTGGGGTCCAACCCCAGCGTCTCCAGCTGACTTGACCTGGCAGTGGGGATACGCAAGGTCCTGATGCTCCCAGCAGAGCATGAGGCTGGCTGCTGACTGGGACTGACAGCGCACTTCCTGCTGCACGTCAGCCCGCAGCCCTGATCCGGGGGGAGTTAAACCAACGTTGCTCCTTTCAGAGTCGCCTGTTTGTCAGGGGAAAGAGGCAGGTTTTTTCCTATAAAGCAGGTTTATTTGGTTGGAGCTGGAACAACCCAACCTGCTGTCCGAGACAGACAGACCGACCGACCCCTTTCATCAGCATTCAGCCTCCCCTTTGCACCAGCCCCATGCCTGGCCCTCCGGGACTGTGCCACTCCAACGCTCAGCCGTCCTCAGCAGAGAGGGCAAATGAGAGGATTGACATTCACCAGCAGCTCACCTCGCCCCTGTCGATGCCCCAGTGGCCTCCCGCGTTCATCAGCCATTCAGGAAGCATCTCAGCGGGTTACGCTCACCCCAGCTCCCTGGTGGGCTGATGAGAAGCGATGCCAGCATGGAATGACCTGGGAATGGCAGGAGCTGCAGCTGGCTTTAAAGGGAGGGGCTTATACACCTCCCCAAGGGCTGCTGGCTCTGGTTAGTTTTCATTTTTGCTGCTGGCTGTCAAAATAGAAGAGAGAGAGAGAGAGAGAGAGAAAGGGTTTTATTGTCTCACCAGCATGAGATTGTGCAATTGTCTCTTCCATCCCAAATGGGGGACTCTCCCCCTCTGCCTTTCACCAGCCAGAGAATTAGCCTCCTGCAAATGCCATCCTTACAGCTACTTTCCCAAGTCCCAGCACACTTTAAGCCTGCGATTCGGACTTCCTGATGCTGCAATGCCATCGCTCAGTTAGCCAACAACTGAGGCTGGTGGGCCGGAGTGGGCAGTTTTCTGTAATATTTTGTATGAATATATGGTGTGTGCCTCAGTTTCCCCCCCCCCCCCGCATGCTGCCTGGTTAACTAGGTGGTGGGAAAAGATCTCTGCAGAGACCCAGAGATTCAGGAGTGAGTGGTGCCTAGCTGTCTAGGGCCTGGGCCCCCAATCCACAGAGAGTCCAAGAAGACAATGGCCACTCTAATTGCCCGGACATTTGGCACCTAGCAACTAACGACCCTGGATGGCTGACTCTCCACGGGAAGCCAGCTGGGTTTGACCAGTTGCAGAACAGGTCAGAGGAGGGACCAGGCATGGGTGTTAAGTGTGGGCTGCTAGAAGCTGGAGACTCTTGAAAATTAGGACAAGGGAGGGGTCAGAGGGCTCTGGACTGACCAAGAGGGCCCATGCTGTAACTTTCTGTTCTCTGTGCTAACCAAAGACTCTCTCTGCTGTGTTCCAGACTTCTAATAACCCACACACACACACACACTTCTACAGCGCTGGCAGAGAGTCACTCCCGGTTAAGGGAAGTGGGGGTGCATTGCTCCCTCTGGGTGTAGAAGCCTCTCTCGAGTGTCCAACTCAGGTGAACTCGCTAAAGGGAGCTCACAGCACAGCGCAGGGCTGCTGAAGACTGAGGTTTGGTCCAAGGAGACAGTGATGCCAAGTGGCCTACCCTCGTGGGAGGGGGCGGGCAGGCTGAAGGCGTCCACCCAGAGACGGTTTCAGAGCCCTGGACCTATCGGGCTGTTCTCCCAGAGCCTTGGCTCCAGGTCAGCCTGCCAGCAGGACGCACCCACACCAGGGATGGGGTTTTCAGTCTCTGGTCCTAAACAGATGCGTCACTGGGTAGCTGCTTCTCCAGCAGCACAGTCCCCTGTTCAGGAGACACAGACCCCCCTCCCAAAAAAAAAAAAAAAAAAAAAGCACACTAGCAAGCACTCCCCAGCCCACATTCAGCCTTCTCTCAACAACAGCCCCAGCCCTCCCCACCCCATCCCACCCCACCCCACCCCTGGAATGGGGCACTTTGCAGCAGAGCTGCTGCTACATGACTCCCTGCTGGTGTCCTGGGGAGCCCCAGAAAAAGGCTCCCCCACTCCTCAGCTGCTTGCTGGCCTGGGGTTTGTAGGCCCAGCTCCTTGGTGCACCCCAACGGGCCGAACTGCAGTCTGAGGGCTGCATGCCCTTGTGCACAGGCATGGCTGAGTCTTGTGCTCTGTGATGCAGCAGAGGAGGTCCTAGGCTGGCCTGGAGCTCTCTCGATGCAGCCAGGGGAACCTCCCACCGCAGCAGGGGTCAACACCCGTGGATTTCCTGATGGGATGTGAGCACCAATGCAAGTGCCACACAAGACAGGGGTGCTGTCGGTTTAGTTCTCTGCTGCCAGTGGGTATCTGCGCATCATCTGAAAGTGGCAGGGCCCTGGAATCAGGGGCCTGTCAGGGAATTCAGTTATTCAATCTGAAAAAAACCCTCCAGACTTTACACCATCCCAGTGGAGGGGACATGAGCTGCTGCAGTTAACAGTAATCCAACACACGGCTGCTGTAACTCCACTGAAGTGACTGGGCGCATGTGGTCCCTGGAGCTGGCTTCATGATCTGCACAGAGATCACCAGGACAGCCTGGGTACCGGGGGCAGACACAGCTCCATGCATGGCACATATTTGAGCGGTCTCAGCACCGTTGGACTGCTCTCTGGATTGAAGCCAAAGGGGCTGTTTTGTGGCATTCTTAGCAGAGACCTTCCTCGTTCTGCTCCCAGGGCTTGCATCACGGCATCCTCCCTTGGCTAAGGCCCCTTCCCGCAGCCTCTCAGTGCTGGCCCTTGCCTGACCACAGCGGTCACCAGAGAACACGACAAAAAATTCTCTCCATGGGGGCTGGACCAGGGTCTGAGCCCAGTTACCCCCGTGCAAACCCAGAGTCACTCCACTGAGCTGAACGGGATCGCTCTGCACGTACAACTGGGATCCCAAACCGGCTCGCTGCTTCCTGACCATTTCAGCCTAACCCAGCACAGCTAGAACGTATCCAGCAAGCAGCGTGGTGTCTCAAGGTATTCACCTTCCTTCATACGTCCATCTCTAAGGTACTGTCCCCTGCTATACCCATGCCAGACGACTGACGGCCACTGTCCACTTACGATCCTGCTAATGCTGATCCCCCTTTGCACCTAGAGTTAGAACAGTGGTTCCCAAACTGGGGTTTGCAAAATGTTACAGGGGTTCTCAGGAAAAAAATTCCCTAATGGTGGACAGAGCTGTCCCTAGGGACCCCAGGCAGCGCAGGGCCCGCAGCCCAGAGCTCCTGGACTTCCAAGAGCTAAGCAGATCAAAGCAAGCCTATCTATCACACTGAGGAGATTTAAACGTCAAGACTCCTTATAAGAAATGGAAAGGGAGGTGGATATTTTTTGCTGTTTTTAAAATTAAATAGGCTGCTAGTGTTTTTAAAATTATGATGAAGAACAAGTTTAAGCTTGGTTGGAACATGGGTTGTTTGCCTGGATTGCTCAAGACCCGAATGCTTGTGTAGGAGGAACTCTGTGAGTTGGCTTCTTAAATCCCTTCCTGCAGTTTCACCGCTGATATGCCTTGATGAAACCTAGGAGCCTTGTCTTAGAGCAGGCTCATTCAAAGGGATACAAGCTATGCAAGTGAGATCCTGGAAGAGTGTTGCCATTTTCATAATGTAATAAAGATACTGGAATGATTAATAAATAATAATAAATAGCCTGTAATAAGCAGGCCATAAAAACAATTTTCATATTTCCAAGATCACTGCTTTTATAATTTATACGCAGGTAAAGGAGAAAATCCCTGGAAATATTCATTTTTAGGAGGGGGTTCGCGAGACTTGACATTTTAGTGAAAGGGGTTCACAGGTTGTTAAAGTTTGGGAACCACTGAATTAGAACGAGCTCTCCACTGCAGAGAATCCAAGATGAGCAGAGAAGAGAAGCAAAAGCGGGGCGGCACCCTTGCCCCACCTCCCACTGGCTTGCTAATTGCAAGACGTCTCTCTCTTTAGGTAGAAAAAGCTTTTACTGGCAAAGGCAGCTTCCTCTGAGCACTCAGCTGGCATGAATCATGCACAGGACGGGCCTGGAGTGGCAGGTGCACACAAGGGGAGGGGGACAGCTGGGTGCCACCCCAGCTTTGAACTCCAACCTCCAACGCTGCACAATGAAAATCAATGGGCCCAGGGCTGGAGCAGCCTGAGAGATGCCTCCCCGCCCCCCTCAGGTTAGGAGTGGAGAATGGGAGCCAAAAAGAATGCACACATTCAGCCTTATGCTTCCCCATTGTGGGTGGGGAGGGCCGGACGTAGTGACCTGTTTAGCTTGGCTCCTGTTGCGTGGGATAGCTGGTCTGAGCCTCTTCTGTGTGTTTTCAGAGCCCAGGGTGGGAAGAGAGAAAGGAGCCAAGAACAATTTCCCCTGCAGCACGGCTCTGCAGTCCTGCTGCGATCGATTGGGAAGCTGGGGTTTTCTGCCTGGTTATTCTTAGTGTCTACACTAACACGCATCTCTGTGCTCCTTCAGTGGTGCACGCAGGCAGGCCCCATCCCTCTCACACCGAAGGGCAGCAAACGAGCCTCCCAGCCTGTCAATAATTCATAGCCGACATAGAGCAGCATAAAGCTAAGAGGGAGTTTGAGCCCTGTCTCCTTGCAGGCGGACTAGGCACTGGGTCCAGACAAACCGGTCCAGACAAACCTCTCCAGCCACGCCCGCTGATATACGAGAGGAGGACAGCCAGGCTAGGCCAGAGACAGCCGCCCTCGGGAGGGAGGGGGCACTGATGTGGCAACAAGCTGCAAAGCGTGGGTGGAGGGGAGGGGTAGATGATCACATCTGCATTGGCTGTCCAGACGCCTTCCTGCCAGGAACGGCCTTTGGCAGGTGTTCAGAAGGGAGCCCCCCAAGGAGAGCACCCCGGCAGGAAATCCCTGCCTGCACCCTGTGCGTGACACATTAGTCCATATCCACTCATCAGGATTCTGTGCCTTTAGGGGAGAGAAAGGGGCAGCCAGCCTTTAACAGACACTGAACCTCCCCCCGGCCTTGTCCACATACCCCAGGGAAGGACTAATGCAGCCAGCACGGCTGGCCGAGGGCTGCCGGTGGGACTGTGCAAACCCAAGCCTGGAAAAGCCTGTTCTCCACTCCTGCTACGCCACCCAAGTAAGAATGCCAGAGGGAGTTCACTGCTTTGGAGGGAAGAGGCTTTGCTAGATGACTTCAGGCCAAAATGAATGGGAAGAGATTTACAATGGCCCTACCTAACTAGATCGGGCCATCAAGTCAGTAGCTGCTGGAGACAGGAGTCCAATTTCCTGGCAGCGAAGAAAAGCAAATCCACCCTCCCCTCATATGGTCCCCTGCTGCCTGTGTAGTGCTGCACAGATTCCAAGGGCAGAAGGGACCCGTCTGGCCTCCTGCATAACCCAGGCCAGGCAACTCCCCCAAAATAATCCCTGGAGCAGATCTTTTAGGAAGACATCCAGTCCCAGGGCGGGATCCCTTCCCGGCCCTGCTGATGGCCAGCAGAATGAGACAACCCTTGACAGAAGCTCCCTCGCCAGTCCCTTGATGCCTGGTGGTTTCACCTCGCCCCCAAAGCGCCGCTCCCCAGAGCCACAGGGTGTGAAACGCAGAAGGACGAGGAGGTGTCGGAGTCAGGGAGTCAGCACATCCAGGAGGGGCGAAAGAATTGCAGAGATACCCGCTAGGAGCGGGAAGCACTCTCCATCACACTGAGAAAGGGGCCTGGTCACCCCCGTGACAGGGACACGCGTCACTTGTCCAATCCAGCCCAGGCTGGCAATGGTCGGAGGTTTGGGCCATTAGTCTGATGAACGGCTATTCCATGGCCCACTTGGAGTGAGCTGCCCCTCTCGGTTCCGAGCGGCCAGATGCCTTCCTTTACAGACAACAGCGACAGGCAGATCAAAGACTGAGCAGGCCCTGGGCATGGTGCCACACTCACGCTGAGGGGTGGCTCCCTCCAGGTCAGGGTTGAGGCACCCGGGCAGGGCTGGGGGGAGGAAAGATTTCCCTGCTACGGCCCACGTCTCCAGGGCTGTCAATCGGCCACCGTCCCTGTGCATTGCATTCACTGAATACGGAGCATGGGGTAGATGATCTATTCCCCTCTCTCCTTGAGCAGGGGAAGGGCATTAAGCCATAGGGCCCCCCTGTGCCTGAGGTGATTGTGAGGCCTGAGAAGTCCAGACTCTGCAGCTGAAGGCCAGGATTTTGGTGCAGGCATAAGGAAAAACAAGCCCCGGCCTGCCTCGCCTCCAGGGCGGTTGATTTATAACTGGGCTGCACATCTTGCAGATATTATTCATCCTCATTTCACTGGGAACGGCTGATGTTGCAGTCGCCTGCAGAGAACCTTTCCGGGCCTGTGGAGAACGTGCGCCAACGCTGAAGAAAACATTCCCACGGCGGCTGGGATGAGCGATTGGTCCTCAAGCAGCGATCACCAAGTGCCTGAAAGGACTTGAGGAGTGGTCGTGAGGGAACAGAGTTAGCTCCGTTATGTCAGATCCCATGGCCAATACTCACGGCTACAGGCTATGCTGGGATCTGGAGGCAGCCAGGGGCTGGGGTCAGTTTATGAGCTCTAGGATCAGCATCCCTAGGATTAAAGAAATTGCAGATTAATTTGCACAGGGGGCTGGAGGAAGCTGGGCCAGGCACATCTCAACTACACCCTGGTTCCTGAGATGCGGGAACTGGTGAAACAATAGCCCCGTTCTATGCGGCCGAGACAAGAGGTCAGGTACCGAGCCCCCATCTCCTGCTTCAGCAAACTCAGCTAGTCGCGTGAGCCCCGGATGAACTGCCGGGTGCATTTCCTGTAGCAATAGTGCAGGGGAGGACTGGTCTCCAACGATGGAGTCGATCAGCGGGCTCAAATCCAGCCCATGTCTCCAAAAGCTGCTCAGGTGATGGCTGTTCAGGGCGCAGTCTGGTTAAACAGCAGGCAGGCGTCCGGTTCACAAAAATCTCCCCCCCCCACCGCCCCCCTTCATTCACTTGTACTCTCCAAGTGCCAACGGGATATGGTAGGTGAACTCCTCGGGGACTTCTACAGCTGGGTCCTCCAGGCTAGGAATAAGGGCCACTGGACGGGCAGGCTGGGGTGTGATTTAGCCTGCTGTTACCCACACTGTGCCTGTTCTGAGGCTATAGGATTCCCGTCTCCAAGTCGGTCCCAGCAGTACCATCCTGTAGGAAAGGACTGTCCTTTAAAAGCATAGATGGGAAAGGAAGTTCACAAAAGGTGTCCTCCTTGCCTTCCTGCCCTGCATTGCTGTACAGCACCAGACAGCTACTACGTTCCACCTCAGAGCTGGCTGCATTTGCAGGGCAGGCGGATATTTCCTCTCCATACCCTCTGCAAGGCTCTTCCGGACCTTTCAGCGTGCAAGGTGCTGCGTAAATGGGAAGCAGGGATCACAGACCCAGCCTCACTAGGCCAGAGCCCAAACCATCTCATCAAACCTCGTGGCTCCCCTGCTAGGAGCTTCGCTGCCATCTGCAGCCCATCTCCCCCATGTCCTGGGAGGAGGGCTGGGCTGGCCACAGTGGGGTGGGGCCAGCTGAGCTGCTGGGAAGGAGAAAGCACCAGGAAAGCAATAAGCCCTGTTAACTTAATCACAGAAAGGAGCACTGCACCCCCGCCCCCAACCTCTCCAGCCAAGTCCAGCTAGGGCCCAGCTCCCCTTCAGCCCCACCCCCAGCAGGCGAGCAAACAGGTAGGCAAGGGTTAACTGCCCTCTCCAGCACCCCTTTTGTGCTGCCCATGCAGCTGCAGGCAGCTCTCTTTCAAGGACAGGGCTGAGTACAAAGGGCCTGGGAGGGAGGCAGGCTGGGGTGGGGGGGGGGGAAGGGGGAGATCCAAGAGCAGCTGAGGGCCCTGGCAGCAAATTCACAGCCTAGGATGTTAACAGGGCATTCATGGCCAGTGACTTGTGGTGGCCCTCCTCCACCCCAGCTAGCCACTGTCAGGCCAGGGCTGCCCCCACATTCATTAGCAGGGCAGCAGGCTGAAGGACGAGCCAAAGGGGCCGCTGGCTCAGCCCAGTCACAGCCAGCTCACCAGGGGGATCACCCTGTCAGGCAGGACGCCGGCCAGGCCCTTGAATGAGGGCATTTTGCTCCTCGCAGCAGGAACAGTGATGCAGGCCTTCAATGCTCTAATGAGCAGCGTTCCAAGGCAATGCAAGCATCACCTGCCAGCCTCGCGTCCCATACATCAGCCCGGCATCACAGAGGGAGCAATTACTTCCAAAGAACGGTCCTTTCCCTGCATCGTGCAGGTAGGAACGCACAATTGGAGATATTTTAGGGCAATGAGACAGGCAGCCAGACTGCTGACACTCTCAGCAGCCAGGAAAACAGAGAATGGGGCCCATTACTCTTCTCCACGTCCTAATATTTTTTGCTTACAACCTTTGGCTTAGATGCCTTTGCAGAGCTATTACTGGGATAAATATCCCCAGTCTCTGAGCTAAGGGAACCAGCCTGCTGGAAACTTGGCTGCTAACAGCCTCTGGCTCTTTGACGTCAATTTGTTTCATAGGAAAGAAGTGAAGAGTTGGATTTCCCTTCATAAATATTCAGTGATAGTCTCCCCCGAACCTCGAGCGCTCTGGGACTAGTCACTGCTGGGGCCCAATCCGAACCGGCAGGCCTGCCCTTGGCCTCTGCCCTCTCTCAGTGGTGTAAAGCAGGGGCAATTGCACTGATTTCTGCTGAGTTCATCTGAATTTACTCTGGTGTAACCTGAGCAGAATTCGGCCCCTTGTTGTCCGGCCCTGAGACAGTTGCCCTTCTACAAAACAGGAGACCACACGATAACTGCGCAAGCCAGGGACGGCAGAGGCCACGCTAAAGCAGAGAGCCTGGAGCCTCCACAGCAGTGGTTCTCAGCCCAAGGCCAAGCAGCACACAGCTGCAGCCCACGTGACATGCTGAGGGCCACCCAGGAAGTATATATAGTGTGTGGATGGGGCCCACGTAACACAGAGATGCATATGCAGCCCACAATGGTAAACAGGTGGAGAAGCACTGCTCCAAAGGATCCCCGTCATCCTCAAAAGGTGACCTGAAACAGGGAAAAATGGGGATTTAGATTTTTTTTGGCCGTGGGGCAGCAGTGTATCTTTATGAATTATAACAAAAGCTTGGAGGGGTTTGTCCTCTGTTTTTCACCACTCAAATATCAGGATGGTCTCATGTCCCCTGCTCCGGCGGGCGTTAAAGTGAATCAAAATGTGCCCTCTACCTTTAACCAGCTGATTTTAGCAAAAGCGCTTCTCTCCACACCCTTGGCTCGGGGTTTGGCTAAGCAGGGGTTAACACAGAGCATTTGACTAAAACTTGCTTTGCCTCGCAATTACCACCCTGGAATCTGTGGCGAAATAACCCGGCTCACTCGCCGTTGAGCCACACGGGATTCTGGGAGAACTACACGGCGAAGACCTGCAGTTCTCATTTATTAAAAAAAAAAAAAAAGAAATGAAGGAAAGAATGGGAAGGGGGAACCCTCTGGTGCCTTCTGTTTATATCACATGGCAACAAACCCTCCCCCAAGAGCCCTTTGTGTTTAACAAAGGGGTGGGGTGGGGAGCCAACACCCCAGCTGTGAGCTCTGCAGAGGTGGAAGGTGCCATTTCCTGCTCGGTGGCATGAGGTTCGGTAACAGCTTTCTGGAGAGCTGGAAAAGTCTTGTACATCGACAGGTGCTAGTCTTCTAAAAAGGCAAAGCCCCTCAGCTCACTTTGCAGCCTGGCAGATGTAAACAGGTCTTGGTGAGCCCCTCTGTCCCCCAGGGAACCGACGGGAGTCTATTTGTGTAGCGCAGACTCCCCGCAGCCACAGTCACGCTCTTCTCAGAAGCGGAAACTTTAGCTGCTTTGACACCCACACCCCGCGCTGTGCTTCACCACTGTACAGGATGGACCGTGGCTTTGGACGCCCGCCCCCGACACACGGCACGGAGCCCTCCCGACGTTCTTGGCGCTGCAGTGCCAACAAAACCCCAGCTGCGTAAAGCAGGTCGGCTGTAAAACCGCAGCAGAATCCCGGATTTATGGGCTTTAATAGAAAAACAATTTGAAGAGCTAATATATGGGGACAATCAGCAACATGAAGTTTAGACACAGTCTGCCAGGGGCTGAGAGCATTAGATTGTCAGAGAACAGTATTAGCAGAGCCCACTGGCAGGGATTGCTGGTGGCTGCAGGCTGGGTAGCAGCTAACGTAAGAGCAATAGCAAGAGACGGATGGCACGCCAGCTCCGAGCAGAGACAGGGCCTCTGACAGAGAGAAAAGACGGGATTCTATATGCACCATGAAAGATGCCGGGCCAGAGGGGAATGCTGACACTACCCTTCTCTAGTTCACCTTCCAACCCAGAATCCCAATGAGACAGGTGTTACCCCAGCTTCCACGGGCAGCGGGGATGGGGGGGATGGCACAGATGTCACATCAGAGTCAGCAGTGGCGGAAACAGAAGCCATTTGTGCCAAAGGAGCAACCCTGGAGCAAGGAATGCTGAAATCCGGATGAAAACTGGAGGATCTGCTCCTGGGCCTGAGAACAGGGCTTGATCCACATTTGCAAAGTGCCCTGGAAGTTTACAGCAGTAGAAAAACGAGTGTTAACATACAAACGTTGTAAAGCCCCGACGCAGGGGAGTCGAGCCGCTGAAGGCAAGTAGTACATTTCTGGAAGAACAAATAAAGGCCAAGAATAGGCAACATGAATGCTGGGAATCCCTGCTGAGGTCTGACGGGCTGCTTTAGATGCATGTTAGGAGGATCCAATTCTCAGGGTGCTGGAATAAAACACACAGGAAGAGCCAGCGCTCTTGGAGAGTGGGATTGAGTTCCCTCCAGACACCTGTCCTCTGAGCCCCGCAGAGAGCACATGAACAGGCAGAATAAGATCAGGGTAGAGAAGTGAAAAGCAAGCTCTGGAGGGCACAGGGCTTTCCCACTGGGCAGGTGGGATGGCACCAGGCTGGGGAAGCAGTTTGCCTCAGTCTTCTCCCCAGCAGCACAGTGGTGACAGCCTGTGAAACGTGTCTATTCCAGGCTGCTGAAGCAATTAAGAAATTGCTGTAAAAAGCCTGAGGGCAGCTGAGTAGCTGATGAATGGTGACAGGTGGCGGGACGAGGAAAGAGCGAGGCAGAGCTTCAGAGAGACTTTACATGGATCCAGTGAGATCCTGGGCAGAACTTTCCTTTTACTGATCACCACCAGATATACTGGAAGCCCAGTGGCACCGAGACGTCCCGAGTGAGACCAGGGCCTCTCATGCTAGGCACTGTCCAGAGAGCCAGCCAGCCAGCCTGCCGCATAGAGCCACCAATCAAAATCAACCAGAAATGGGGACAAGAATGCTCCCTTTCTCCCATTTTACGGATCAGACTGTTCCATTTAAAAAGCAACTTCATATGGACCTGGCAGAGTCATAAAATCCAGAGCTTCTGCCTTTTTGGGATAATCACAAAGCCCCCAGCACCCACAAGAGTGGTCACGTGGTCGGAAAATTGCACAACTGAACGGTCTCTCCCTGGGCACTGATGCTCACCCACCATGGTGCTGTGTGCCGTAACTGTCATTCTCCCGCTGGTTTCATTTGGATACGGCAATAGGCTGTTACTAGCGGCCCTGTGTGCTCTCAAAGCCCAGGCTCAGTCCCTCTGACTTCAATGGAAGTTGGACCAGGCCCTCAAACAGCTGCTGCGCTCTACCCCAGAGAAGCCTGCATTTTAGTGGCAGCTGAGGTGATCCCTCTGTGCATTTCCTCTGGCACAGGTAAGTTGAAGCTCAAATTGCAAAAGCTTTCCCAACGTCTCCAAGGAGCGGCAGCCCTTTCTCTCCAGGGGTTTCAAATCGAGAAGGCAGACCCCTGGGCTACCCCAACCACTGGCGCATGGCAGAGGATTCCCACAACACAATCAATATGGACTGACGTCAAGGGCAAGACCAGAAAACATTGCTGAAGGGCAAAACCAGTGGCTTCAGTTGTGAGATATTGATCGCAGCTTTTGGGCAACATGCCGCACACCCAGGAGTTCCCTTCTGCCTGCGCCATCTGCAAACATTTAAAGTGTGCACGTCTTTGTAGCATGAGCCCTGGCACAGAGGGTGGGAGGTGCACAGGTACCTCGCTCCTGGAAACAGGTTTCAGAGCGGCGGCCGTGTTAGCCTGTATCAGCAAAAACAACGAGGACTCCTTGTGGCCCCTTAGAGACTAACACATTTATTTGGGCATAAGCTTTCATGCTTATGCCCAAATAAATGTGTTAGTCTCTAAGGGGCCACAAGGAGTCCTTGTTTTTACTCCTGGAAAGCAAATCTTCCCCCTCTTTTCTAGGAGCATTCCCATGCGAACCCCAACAAGAGAGCTGGGAACAGGTACAATCCCATGGGAAAAGAAAAGGAGGACTTGTGGCACCTTAGAGACTAACCAATTTATTTGAGCATGAGCTTTCGTGAGCTACAGCTCACTTCATCAGATGCATATCGTGGAAACCATGATATGCATCTGATGAAGTGGGCTGTAGCTCACGAAAGCTCATGCTCAAATAAATTGGTTAGTCTCTAAGGTGCCACAAGTACTCCTTTTCTTTTTGCAAAGACAGACTAACACGGCTGTTACTCTGAATCCCATGGGACTTGACCAATCAGTACAATTTACATGGTCAAGAGTTATTGGAACTTTAACAAAAAAAAAGAGTTGAATAATTTCAATAGCTACAAAAATGAACATTCTGTGAACAGAAAGAGAAGTAAATTCCATCAAACTAAGTCACCTGTTGCAGATTTGTTGAGATCTGAAGCACCTGCAGAACAGGGGTGCACCCTGCAGGAGTGATGGAACAAGAAACTGATCACCAGGGATGATCAGTGACCTTGAAAGCACTGCAGTGCCAGATCCATGTGCCAGAAAGTGTTATAACAGCCCCTCTCCCAAGCCCCTGATCTCTTTTAACAGGGGGTGGAGATGGGAGGCAAAGACTGTCCATACACAGATACTCATTCTAGCCACATTCGTATGCGAACCAGAATAGATGACAATGGAGGCAGTGTCGAGAGCAGATGTATGCGAGCTGAAGGCTGACTTCACAACCCACTCATTCACGGCACCGCTTCCCTCCACCAGTCGTTGAGCAGTGACGTCTTTCAATCTCCGCAAACAAATCCAGTCTCAACCCTGCACCCGGCCTGTGTGCCAGAGAAAGGGGGAGCTCGCTGAGGCCTCTTCTGACCCAGGCACTCAGCCAGACGGTTTGCTGTCAACGTTCTGCTCCTCAGCCCCACTACCGTCTTCCCTCTGCGACTCACAAGGCCACAACAGGCACCCGCGGTCCGCCAGCGGCGACAAGGTGCTCTGAAGCCAGTGCCCTAGTCCCCGGAAGCTCTCCTCCACCCCAGAACATTCTAAGCAGGTAACACAAAGTGAAGTAAAGACACAACAGGAGATGCATTTCCTGGAGCAGCACCTGACTGCAAAACTGAAGAGCTGCCTCTCTTGTGTCAACTTTGTCCCCCACAACAGCATTTCCCTTTTTCAGGGGGCTGCCATAAAGAAGGAGCATTTGGCTGAGCCACTCACCAAGTCCTGTGCATGGGACAATTTTAACAGGACGCATTTGCTGTTGTCTAGAGCGCTATTGTTGGAGGCTGGAAGAGGCTGAAGCAGAAGTGTTTTAAAGTGCTAAGAGCCCTCGGTGCTGACTGGCTGAGGGCCTCCGGTTCTGTAACTCCTCTCAGGCCTGACAACTCGCCACACCTAACGCACTGCTGTCCCGGTATTTATCTGTAAAGAACGTCGTGTAAGGTGTCAAATGAAAACTTACCTCGGCCTGGTCACCGTAGGTCATCCGCGTACGGGTGTTACTTTAAAAATATGCATCTCCCCACCGGACAAGGGGATGTTGATAGACGGGTCTGTCTGGGAATCGGTTGTGAATCAAGCACTGTGAAACCAACACAAAGGACGCTTCATCTGCATTTTAAGTCAACAGAAGAGCAAGTTATCAGGCGGATGAGAACACAGCACGGCACCAGCTCTTGGGAGAACAAACCGCAGGGGAGAAGAACTTCATGTGGGGACGGACACACTTCAAAAGAACAGTTCAAAGGGTCACTGGACTGTAAGAGGAAGGGGAGAGAATATCCCTTTGTTATCCATGACTTCAGGGTCACAAAGAAGCCAACATGCTCTCTCTTTGAACAGTGGATCCCCAACCCCGTGGGTTGAGGATGCTGAGAAGTAGCTGTAGGTGAGAAAACTGCCTTAGACAAAAGCTTGGAGCTTGCTAAGTTTACATGAAATCTCTCAGAAGCTTGTTATACTTTCATTTTCTTTGTAACCATTTCCTGTTTCTATTCTCTCTGCTTGGTATCTCTTCAATCTGTGTTCTCTAGTAATAGACTTATCCTTGTTTTACTATAAACTCCCCTGGAGGCTGTCATATTAAAGCCAGGCATCCATCCTCAGCGGAGCCAGCCGGCTGGGGGTGTTCTGGGTCTTTGGAGACCGCAGGGCTGGTAACTCCAGTGCATGGACCGTGTCATGGGCAGGATACCGCAGAGAAATGCTCATCCAGGTGGTTCGGGAAGGGGGGACAGGGGCCCATCTGGTCCAACGTCCTGTGTCTGACAGCAGCTGGCACCAGAGGTTTCAGAGGAAGGGATGATCTTGGAATAATCTGTCCCTGCCCCCCCCCCCCCAACCGGTCTCGGGAAGAGTTCCCTGCAAGGCCAGGCAAGACTGGCAAGTGGCCTGAGAAGTTTGCTGGCCTGGCTAACAGACCGGAGCAGCAGGGAGCTGACACACGGCTTAGCAGCAGCAAATCTCTCTCTCACTGAGGCAGAGGGGTAACATGACCACCCACAATTCTGGACGCCTGCAGAAACCATCACAGTCCCTTGACTGAACAGCAAGCCTGATTCTGAGACTGCAGCCAGAGCACGTTGTGCCTGCTGCTGCTGCCGCCCTCTGGAGGCAGACAGCGGCATGGCAGGAGCTTTCCTTGGTACTTAAATTGACTGATGGAAGAAATGAAGCAGCTAGGTGACACTATTAGACACTGGATGATTCCCCGCAGTTACTGAGCGCAACTGGGGGGGTGGGGGGGAGCTGGTTTTGGAAGTGCCCCTGCAAATTATTTTTGAGACAGAGAAAATAGTGCAGGGATGCGGATGCTTGAGAGAGAAATTAAAATTTCATAGCAGGTGGCTTCAAATGGGTCAGTGAATAAATGGGTGCAGCATAGTCCAGATACTCCGCTGCTGTAAATCAGCATAGTGGTGATGGTTTACACTAGCTGAGAATCTGGCCCATCACACCAAGTTTTAAATTTGGAGGACGATCTGTAACCCTTGAAATGGTTCCACCTAGATAAAGCACGTTTGTGAACTCTCCATTGTTGGGCCCCTACGATGTAAATGAAACGGGAAAGGGAAATTGAAAGCAGGAGTAGTCTGTGTTCACACCATACACACTAGTGTAATTGTGATTAGCGAGAACTGTCCTTTGGAGGATGCTTTCAGATCCAGTTTAACTGCTAGGCACCTTTCCCCCTTATCTTTACCCATAAATTATGTCCATCAATTTCCAGGACATGCTTGATTGTTTTCTTGTCACTCCCTCACAAATAAAAGAAGAACGCTCTGACAGATAGAATGTATCACCAGGAATACGAGACACAGCTGCATAAACACGGTTTTTCCATTCAGAGAGTCTCAGGTTGGACAGGGCTAGGTTTCAGTTTGCTGCAAGGCTTGCATTCTCTGGATGGATCCTGGAAAGCAAACCCCAGAGCAGCGACCAACGTACAGGAATGAAGAAAGTCAAGATCTGGGGGACAAAATTGACATCTGCTGAACTGTATCCACACAAGGTGAGAAAAGCAAAGCCTGTCATTGGGCCCCTCCCATCAGAGACCTAGAAGGTCAATAAAATGGAACAAGCTTTACACACACAGCAACACACTAGACAGAGCTTTTCTCATTCAAGGACACCCCAAAGGACTTCACAGAAGTGGGGGAAGGACATACAGGACCATGTTAAAGTGAGAGAAACCCAATGAAACAGTTAATAAAAATGCATCTTAAATTGAAGGTTTAAGAAGAGACCTGCTTTCTGAATTCAAGAGACTGTATGATATACTTCATAATCAGATGGGCAGCTTTTCATGATGGTTTATACTAGATTTTCAAGGTGTAATTCACTAGCTCCTTAGGGAGTCCATTGTGCCAGTGTAATTCTGAGCTCTGCATTGGAAAAGCAGGGCTGGTGTGCTTGCTCTCCCAGGGGTAACAGGAGAGAATGGCAGCCTCCTTAAATACTCCCCAAATGTCTCCCACTTATTTTGATCATTCTAAAGGGGAAGCCCCATTACAAAAAAAAAAAAAAAAAAGGAATTCAGGGTATCATAGATAAAGGCCACAGAATAGAAAGTCTCCCATGTGTCCAGATATCTAAAGCTAGGGAGTCCAAGAGAAATGGTACAGAAGTACAGGGTCTACTGCCCAGGTGAACACTGCTGGATAGGGACAGATCTGCATCGCTGTCTTCCTATACTGCACTATTGGACTCAGTCCCTGGTGGGAGCTCCTGTTTCTCTGCAGGCTCAGCTCTTCGCAGCCATGTACCACCCTTCCTCTTTGTTCCCGAGCTCTGAACCTTTGCTGTCTCCCAGCAGGAGGTGTTGGAGCTCTCTTTCCCCTTGGCTGTTCATCATTGGATGGGAATGCCCCTGCCCTTAGGGCTTACTCTGCCTTTCCTGAGCCTCCACTCATAGGACTGGGTTTCGGCCAGTCCTGAAACACCCCATTCACACCACCCTAGACACTTGGGTGACCCAACACCTCATGCCTCCCACTCTGCCTCCAAAGCAGCTTTTAACCCTTTACAATTGGTGCATAGCAATGCAAAGCACAGAGGGAAACTGAGGCAGATAGGAATAAAAAATATTACCGAAACTCCCACCCTTGTCGTACGTGCGCCTGCCTCTTAACAGACAAAACTGGAGCTTAGGGAGGAAGAGCCAGGCTTCCCAACTCCATGGAGCCCCGCACACCTCAACCATTCAAGTTGTGCTGAAGCTACGCGGTTAGAGCCCCTGCTATGTAAACCATCATCGTACTCCACCCAAACAGATTCCAGTCTTGGGTCTAGAGACAGCACAAGAGTGGGAATGAACATCAGGCCCATGTAGCATTCAGCTTCCAGCCAGCAGCTCTGGCTACCCGCTCCCAGCTTGGCCTCCCCACAGGGTTCTCCAGATTTTGGGGGGCTACTGAAGTGGGCATCAGGCCCTGCATTTGCAGGGGAAGTGTTTTAATTTCCCAGTTTTTATTAAATTACAAAAAGGCAGAAAAATCAGAAAAGACAAAAACAAAGGGCCGCAGGCTAAGGGAAGGCAGGGGATACCCACCATGTGGGAGTTAAGGAAGCTTTCCACTCCCTGCAGCAGTTAGGTAGTCTTGGCTGCTGAGACCCAGCTCTCTGCCCATCCCGCTCCCTCACTGCACAAAGGAAGTTGACGTGGCCACACTGAAGGGCTGGGGTTGGGAAGGAAGTGAAAGGTGGCACCATCCGTACTGGCCCCCTGCTGGATAGAGCCCTCTCCTGACCTTGCCAGCCCTTCAGCATGGGCCCCCCATGCTTCCCCTGTGAAAAATTCCTTAAAAGCTAAAATCTGGGTGAAAAACATCTGTAAAACCTAAATAAATAGTGCGTTTTTCAAAAGCTGAGAGGGGTGGGTTTTTTTTTTGGGGGGGGGGGGGCGGGAGACCGGGGGAAGAAATCAGTAAACACAGATAACAAAGGGCCTTGTTATAAAGGTGGGTGGAACTAGGGCCCTCCCCATCAGCCAAATGAGTCACTCCCTGCCTTGGTTACCTCAGTGGCACACCGAACACTAAGCAATTGGCAAGCGGAAGAGAGGGAAGACCAGCTAATGGTCCAGTAGCTGCTGCCGAGTAGCCCAGAGACCAGATCCTACATGAACAGATTTGTTGAGGTACAGGGAGAAGGGCATGGAATGGACTGAGAGATTAGCTGACAGATTCAAGAGTTATGCAGTAGGTGCCCACTTTATCCAGATATCATGCAAAAGCTTTACATACTAACGTCTCCGTATTTACTAAGCTCATGCAGGTAGGTCTGGGTAAACATCTGTTAACGTGTCTAGTTTTATCTTCAGAAGCGTAGATCCATGTGACATTTCAAATACCATTTGGCCAACAGATGACAACAATTGGGAGGGGGTGGGTGGGTCTAAAAACTGTTAATTAAATGTAAAACCTAATTAACTTTCAGTGCAATCTCTTTACTGAACACCTGAGTTTGTTTGCAGCACCTCTGAGAGAACTGACCATTCTCATGCAGAGATGGCAACTTATATTACACCTGGCACTGGCTGTATGAATTCTATGCCTCACCTCCTGCCCCAATGCATTGTGGGTAAGTAACCGTGGCAGGATCAGGCATGTAACTGACTCAGTGACTTGCTTTAACCCACGACTGTAATGGAACAGTGTTTTACCAAGCCAGGTCAGCAACAATGGGCAGGGCTTTTGCCTCAATTGGGTTAGTTGAGGGACAGAAATGAGGTCCTTTTGCCAAAGAAATGGTATCAATGGAATTTACTGTGATCGTTAACAGTATTACTTATACTTATACTTATTCAATACTAATACTTATTCAAGGGGACCTCTAGGGAGCTACACGTCATGTGTAAGTTAAGCATGTGCACAAGACTTTGCAAGATCTGAGTTTAAGACTGATTTGACCAGTGGATCCTTTACTGTTCAGAACAGAGCTGATTCAAACACCATCATAACATTAACAGCCCCTTTCTCTTACAGAACACCTTTTATTTGGCATTTGGATGAAATATCTCACAGCATCTTGAGAAAAAAAATTTAGTGCCAACCCCAAAGAAAAGAAAACATAAAAACAAAAGGTCACATGGACAGAATTATTACAGTATCAAATTTCATTTCTACATGGTATTTCATGGAATATCAAAATCTTTTATACACTGCCATGGTTACATTCAGTCACAAATCAACTACACAGGAAGAGTCTGCAAATGCAGCCTTGGCTGAAAGTATTTGTCAAGAGAAGGTAAAAAGCTGGGTCTCATTCTCTCTCTCTCTCGCAGTCTCCCAGGAATACAAAAGTCTGGCATTCAGATTACAATACAGCATGGTGATGAAAGTGCAGCATGTCTCTTCTAGAACCACCTCCAACACATTCTGCTCTGCAAGGTGCACAGTACTGAGGGGGAGGAAATCTTACGTTGTACCTCAGCAGCTGGTTGATCCAGAATATTGGTAAGGGAAGCAGATCTTTGTTGTTGAATTCATCGATCCAATATTTTATCCAGAGTGGAATCAATGTCAGAATCCAAATGCATGGGGCTGCTACTGATTCACCTTCACTATCTTCGCAAGCTGTAATTTAAGGGTCTAGCCTCCAATCATGCATAAGGGCTTTAGAGGGAAATTTTATATAAAACAAAAAAAGTTGGACAACTTTTTTTTCCTCCACCTACTTAATGGGAAAGCAGATTTTCCAGAGGAAAGATAAGCTATGCTTTGTACAGAAAAAATTAGTGCTTTGAAACAGAGATCCACCACTAAAGGGAAGAACTCAGTGTGTGTGCAGAAATTCATCTATTTAATAAAAAAAAAACCCTTACAGCTTTGGGTGGGGAAGGAGAGCAGTTTAAAGTTCATGAAGCAGATTTTTCCAGATGAAGACTGACAAAATTCAAGAGTGCCATACTGCAATCCTTACGCAGGAAAGCTCCCCTAGAACTGGGACTTCAACGAGAAGACTGGCCCTTGCTCAGGAACATGATTAGGCCTTCAGAAATAATGTTCAGTTCGTTTCACACTTCTGTTCCATCATGAGAGGACGAAAGTCTAATTTTGAACCTCAAACTAGTCCAAGACTGAACATTATGCAAACAAACTAACAACTCTTGCCACACCTACGTGGCCATAGTTTTAACCGCTGGTACAGAATTAAAACCATTGAGCTTTCTGAAATTAGAATCTGCTATTAACCCACCCAGTAGAACACTCAACGCTGCAGTGAGAATACGTGTGCATGCAGAGTTGATAACGTTGATACAAGTGGATATCTAAACAGTTCTTGGAGGAACAGCAAAAACCTTAACAATATGGCACCACATTTTGTTGTGGGGGAGGGAGATCTGAGGCAGAGTATTTTGTACAAAGCCAAAATGGAGCACGTTAGCCAGCCCTAAATGGGACAGTCTTGGAACCTTGCAAAACTAACCGCAATGAACAATATTCCAACTGGAGGGAAGTGCACATTTTTCACTCACTTGCACTGCCAGGAATGATGAAGTAACAGGAATCTTTTCAACCCGCTCCCTCATGCTTGGAGAAAGGTTAACGATACACCACTATTATTTAACAGCAGCAGCCAGAAGAGCGTGGTGATAAGGAACCAATGCATAACATAAATGTGAATTCCAAAGAAATCATCAATTCATTGACATTAAGAGGAAGGGTTTCCTAGGCTGAGCACCAGTGTCTTTTGAATGGGTGTTCATAACAGGAGCTTCACAGCAGCCATCTTTCCACTGGCTGGGAAGTTCTGATAAGGAGTCAACTGCTTTCATAGAAACTAACTCTTCCCCAGTTGGTCCTGAAGTCTTGGTAGAAATGACATTTTCAGCGACAAAGGATCTTTCTCCAAGATGGAGTATTATATATGAAAAATGCTACAGTGATATACTAAAAGGGAAATATGACCATTTTATTGCCAAATTAGATGCTCATGGAGAGGTAAACAAGATCTGTACTGAGTGAGCTGCTCTGTCCATGGCAGAGTTTTCCCGTTTACTGTTAATCTTAACAAAAAAAGGGAAAAGCTATAGCCTTTACTCCACCACTGAAGTGGGAATAGATCAGAAGCTTTGAAAAATATTACACTCAGACACCTGCAGAAAAAAGTCTGTATTTGGAATAATTGCAACCATGAGCCATCACGAAATTGAGTTGCAACAAAGCTTATTTTCATATAAATTTACCACTGAGAAACACGTGAAAGTAAAAACTGACTGAGTCTTGTGAAACATGTGAGGTAAGGTATCTGTTCACCTCAGCCAGGAAACGATTGGAAGAGACAAAAACAAGCCTAAAGGCCTTTCATTATTGCGCTAGGAAGCGATGCAGAATGAATACTCTACCTGGCTTTAAAGGAACGATAAGAAAAGTTTGCCGTTGGCCAGTGCTAGCAAAATCCTTTCTGGAACAGTTCGGAGTAGAGACTTTGTATCCTAGCCACGTGAACTATGATACTCTGTCCTGTCGCATAGTGTTGCCAGCTTTATAGAAGCATTAACTTTGCAGCCTGGGAGACAAACTCATATCCCAGAGCTTAGCTTCACCTAGTTTGATGCAGCACAAAGGGTACCATCTACAGCATGTATTTATTAATCGCCACCCAGAAACACGCACACACACTCGTACATATAAAACTAAAGAAAAATCAGTACATACATACAATGTATAAAACGTATGAATGTGCTCCAAAAGTGCACAAAACCCGCTTTATTTTCATACTTCAGAAATGCTTGATATAGTCATAAGCTGTATGCATGGCTCTGACTTCTGCTATACCCTCCATGTTACTGGACCAGGACTCTAATTCAGAGGAGGAACTGGCAATGAATCCACTGGGTGGAGAACTGTGCCACTCATTTTAAAACAGATTACAAGTTAGACAGTGAATGGTAACAGGCCATGTTTACAAAATTCCCCAAGTGGAGCGGCTTTTCTAACGGTGTTTCCTAATGCACTCACACCTGCATTAGCAGCGCACATGAGAGCTGTTTTATACACTCCAAGGGGTTTAAGATGGTTAGCAAGTGCCTGAATTTCGAGACACACTAAATACAAACTGGGTGATGAAAATCAGGGTTTTTGTGCGAACAGGTTGAACTATCAAGCCACTCCAAGTATAGTAGGGCAAATAGCAAGATCCCAAATAGAAAGTAGCAGCATTTACAATGGAAGGAGGGGGAGAAGTCAGCTATGCTGGGAAAGCACATTGTTGAGTTAGATCCCATTAATCAATCCTGTACGATTTCTCTGTCACTACCAAACTTAACCAAAACAGCACAATACCATTCCCATGCAGTGCTTTCTTCCTGTCCCTCTAGGCTTGCTACCTTTCATAAGGCAACAGGACAACACTCAAGAGAAGTGTTCAGTACAAATTCCTTATATGACTAACTTGATCTGCTCTGATTATGGGGGCTGCTACAGTAAATCAGGGAGAATCAGATGCAAGAAAGATGGGGTAGAAGAGAAAGGAAATCCCGTATACATTAAAATCCCACTTCATTTTGAGAACACAAACTAAAAAGTATTCAGTATTCATAAAATCCAAGCCAACAGAATCCATCTTCGCCTAACCTGAAAGTTAAGTTTAGTGGGTGATTGACAAGAGCCTCATTTTGTAGTACACAAGTTAGTTTTGCTAATTCAAATGAAGCTAGATTTAAAGGAAAGGGATGATTTAACACAAATCTCAAATGACTGAAGTATCAGTTAGGGAGTAAATCCCCTCCCCAAAGCACTACCGAACATATACTGTGCCTCTAGTAAAGAGATGCCAGTATTATAGACACGTCCTTGTTTATGAATCAGAAGTTTACCTCTCAGTACAAGATTTGCAGCTACAGATAAATAAATACGTTGTAACTGCAAATCCCAGGTTTTTTTCGCTCAGTACCCATTTCCATAAAGAGCAGACGAAATCAAACGTTATGCAGATCCTTTTCATCCTCCAGTTTTTCATGAGCGTAGCACTGAGCAAAGAGACAACAGATTATAAGGTGACTGCCCCTTCTCCTCTTTTCTTGTCAGTGTCCACTTCCTGGATCCCACGGTACTCAAATTCAAACAAGCTTTTTTCTGATGTCTATTTTTTTCATTTCCGCTCCGTGATTAAAAAAGACAAAAAAGCTACCCACGCTTTTTCCTCTTTAGAAGAAGTCAAAGAAAATTCTCTGCACCTTCTTTCCCATAGCCAGTGGAAAAAAGTACAGGTTCCACAATCCATATTTACAGGACAAACCAATTCGTGAATGAATGACAGCCAAAAACAAGAGGCACAGTCCTATACTAGAACATTAAAAGCAGGGTGCTCAAAATCGAAGTGGACCTTCCTTCTGAAGTTCACCCCATGGAGTAGTGTTTGCCCGTTCAGCTGTGTGCAAAACAGTTGCTCGTATTATTTCTGCCAGCAGTAAGCATTTTATTCCTTTATACAACGGTATTAAGAGAACAGTGACTCTGGCGACTTCCTGCAAGAGTTTCTGCCGGTGTGCTTTCGCTGAGGGGCTTGTCGGGAGGTACAAGGAAGGTGCTACTATCTGCAGAGTCTTCCAGTCCCACTGAAGAAGGGCCAACTGAGGGAGGATGAGATTCCTCTGTAAGCTGTGGTGATAAATCACTGTTTCCTAGTGATGGTTGACTGCTCTGCACTGTCTGGGAAAGAACACCATCTGCAAGGGAGAAACGCAAGAAGCATCAGAAATCTCTGGTCTGTCAGTGTGCACTCTGGATGGTTATTCTATGAAGTTGCATTTAAGTTTGATTGTCATATGAGATGCTCCTCACACCTAGCCCCAGAAAGGCCAAACAAGTAACTGGCACACATTGTAGGGCTTAAATCTAGCTAGTCAGTCCAAATAGACAATATTTGGTATAAGCAATAACATGACAGGATTAGTCAACACGTATACTTTGGGTGTGCAGCACTTCAGGAATGAGCACTTCTTAAAAAAAAGAATATGGGATCAGTTGCTTAAGCCACTTTAGAAATATAAATACCATTACTGTATTACTAACATACCATGCTATTAAAAATGAGAACATTTCAGTCTAATTTACTCTGCTAATTTTTGCTAGTCATCCAAGGACATTTGAAACAGACAAGTCAGTTTCATGTTTCTAGTCAGTTTTACTTGCAACATTCTCAAGCACCAAAAGTGCTGTAATGCTTTGGTTAGGAATTATTAGAGAGAAATGTTTAAATTTACTAACAGCTTTCACTGAAATTATTTTTGTTTTGAAGTTTCATAAAAACTTTGACAGATTTAGGTTTTGCAGAAACCAACAATTTGAGGTCAGTATCTCTTAAAGTATGAACCCTGAACTCCACCTTGCTCTTCCTTGATGCCAAATACTGGCTTTTATAACTTCAATGGCTCAGAAGTCAGGGTACAGAGACTGTTGCTGCATTTGAGTCTCCCCTATTTAGATAGTTTTGTTTGGAGGTGTTCCTCATTTGTCTCTCATTAACATATGCACACTTCAAGAATTCCAGGATAGCAAGAGTACAGTCAAAAGTGATAGTAACTGCATGCATATGTACAGCTCTCAGAGCATATTACTGATTTACATTTTAGTTACCTTTATAAAAATTCAACACCAAAACAAAATTAAAAAAAAACATTTCTCAAAAAAATTATATACTGAAGACTCTTGTCTTTTTTTTAAACTTCGAAATACTCTAAGGTGTCCTCATCAAGAGTACTGAAGTGTTAGTGACCTATGGTTTGGTTTATAAAAATTCATGCTTCATCTCAGCTTAGGATGTAATACAGCAATTAAATATCAACTTTTAGTTGACCATCTACAACAACTAAAGGACTAAACCTTCAAGTAAACAAAAAACACAACCTTCATCAGGCAAAGGCCTGTAACGAATAGGTGAGCTGTGCACAGAAGGTGTGCTCTGAAAGGCATGGAGGAAACAAATTCCATCATCAAGAACCCTCCTGTTGTGATTGCTCTGCCAGCATACACCAAATTTACCTATCAAGAGATTGTTCACTCTCCTGCCTCCAACTGCTGTAGGTTAGGTTTCCTCCATCATATTTCAGTCATAAAAAACTTTGAAGAGGTGAAGTCTAAGAGCTAAAAACAAGTTTGCAGCACTCATACAAATACTGATTTAGAGGCCCAGAGAATTTTAGTATTAGGAAGAGTAAAAATTATTATAGAGCAAGACTTGTATTAAAACATTTGCCACAAAAAGTGAAAGATTAGATTCTGAAATATATCATTGCTCTTCTATCATAGAATCCCTAAAATAGCTGTATGTTCCAGTTTAGTTTAGATTATCTTCCCTCTAAGCAGAACAAAAAAGGACTGGAGTGTTCCTCGTAAAGATATTTGTTACCAAGCTCGTAAAATTATCAAAACTCCTGCCCACGTACCTGGAGTAGAACAAAGGATACTGTCTGGATTGATGGAAGCCTCATAGGGAGGAGGCGGGTCATCAGGATGCTGAATATCAGGATATTTGTAAGCTGAATAGGGTGGTGGGGGGTCATGGAAATGAAAGGCCCCACCTTCCCCATCATCTGAAAGATGCAGCGGAGTAAGGCCTGTTCCGAAACCATCTGGACCATAATCAAAACCAGGCATCCTGCGGCCCAGGTTAAAATGGTGCACTGTTTAAATGAATAAAGTATGAGAAAATGTGTGGCTTTATCCCATTTCCTTTCCCTCCGGACTAAGGCCCACCTCTGCGCCTTCTTCCATTCTGCCCCTTATTCACAGAATCTCTCCCAAAACCTGCATAATGAAGCCATATTTTTGCCTCATTCAAATTCACCCTAAAAACCATACTGTTAGTGCCAGGCCTAAATGTCAGCCATCCAGAAGCATATATAAATCTTAGCAAATCACCACGAAACATCTATCTATCCTTTCTCCCCCCACACCCACTCGTTTGTCCTCATCCTCACCCACGTCATATCTAAATTCTAGCCTTTAAAGCTCTTTAAGGTAGGGATCTATTTGTCTATTTGTTCTACAAGGTGCCCAAGCACACCTTTGGGCATGGTACAAATGTTACCACCATTAATATTCCCTCAACGAATGGACAAAGAGAAGAATGTAGGAACACCTGATCAGGGTACCATGTCAAATGATGACTTTAGTATACTTGCTCACATGATAATCAGGCACATTAACTAATGTTCCTACCCAGAAGCCTCCCAATCAGAGAGTGATAAACAAGACTGGTGTCAGTACAAGATCTTTAGAAAGATCAGGCGTGCCCCACAGAATTAATTTTTTTTCAAATCATGACAATTAGAGCCAGTATACAGAAGTGTTCAGACACAGCCATTCAGCAGGTCAGCTCAGAGCCAGACTCCCATTTCCACTTGTTCTCTTTACATGGCAGAGACTTATAATTCTATTACTAAGGGCTTGTCTACACAGGGAATTCATGGGGAAGTTATGTGCAATAGCTAGGCTGTGAATGTAAGGCGCAAAAGCTATTCCACACTATCATCCCATGTGGACACTCGGATTCCACACTAAAACAGCCTGTGTGCAGCTTAGGTTAATCCACTTTGGAAGCATGCTTATATAACTGAGCTAAAACTGCAAAGTGGGTGAGGCAATACCCAACTTCTGTGGGTGAGAGCCAAGCTTACACGGAGCTGCTCTTCCGCTGGGAAGTGTACTCAGTGTCACAGCTAAATACAAGGTGGAACAGATTGTTTAGTATAAGTAGTTAACACACAAGGGACCACTCCAGGTGAAGGAGACAGCTATAATTAGCGTCTCTATTCAGTCCATGATTTTTAGTACCTGGCAAAGTTATGAATTTAAGCTCCCAGGCTTGTCCATTGATGAGTGAACGGGGGAGGATCCCAGTGCCCAGGCTCCAGCCTGAGCGCCTACACTCATTTTACGGCCCTGAAGCCTGAGTCCCACAAGCCCACATCAGCTGACACAGGCCACCTGTGGGCGTTTAATTGCAGTGCAGACATACCCTTTGAGTACATTTCCCAGACCTGAAGGGCTCTGTGTTAGCTCGAAAGCTGGTCTCTCTCACCAACAGAAGCATGTCCAATAAAAGATATTACCTCTCCCACATCTTGGGACCCACACAGCTACAACACAACTGGCTAGAACTGCAGTTACAGAATACTTACAATTTACTCCAATCAGAGACTCAATGCGCTCTCTGCGTCTCTGACGCAGCCGGTGGACCATGAAGAGCAGCAGAGATAAGATAAGAAAGGAGGAGATGCAGCTTACTATCAGCCGCATTCCACTTGCCATCGAGTCAAATAAACTGTTGCCATCTGTTAGGTGAATTAAATTAAAAACAAAAAACAAAAAAAAACCCATTACTACTTTGACCAAAAGTTATTTTTCTTGACGTTTTCTTTCAATACTGGGGAAGTATGAACCTAGAGTGAAGATTAATGACTAGGTTTTAATTTCATACATGCAGAAAATTGTATATTAAAAAGTTATTAGGAAATCCATCCTTTGTAACGAATCTGGATTCCCTTAACATTTGTTATCCGGCACAGTGGAACCAAGTGCTTAAGACTACAGATGAAAGTCTTGCATGACATGGAAAGGGGAAAAGCAGAAGTTAAAGAGCATTTCAGATACTCATCTTTGTTTGCACCAGAAAAAGTCAATCGATCTGTGCTCCAAGAGCGTAGAGGTCAGTCTTAGGGTTAAGGCAAAGACCTGGGAATTAGGAAATCTGGGTTCTATTCCCAGCTCTACCAGAGCCTTCATGTCTGATCTTAGACAAGTCACAACTTTTTTGAATTTCAATTTATCCATCTGTATGAATGGGAATGTTTTACATATCACCTAGGGGTGATAATTATCATCAAACTCTGCATTTAGATACTGGTAATGCTTTTCATGTGTAGCTATTCGCGTAGCTGAAGTTGCTTAACTTAGGTCGACCCCCCCACCCCCAGTGTAAACCAGGGCCAAGAGACAGGACTGTCTGCACTGGATGAAGAGGACACAACTGTATATTACCTGCATATTGCGGTTAAATAAAAGCAGTGATTACACTGATCTCTGCAAACTTCTGTGCATAAGCTGTTGGAAGGGTTGAAACTTTATCCTGAGTATTTTGCTTCTCAAATGAACTTCGCTACAAATCTCCAGCACTTATGTCATGCACCAAGTTATTTTTTCAAATGAGCACAATTCTTTAACTGACTTTGAAAACAAAATCGTTTGATCCAAAGACTACTAGAACAGCCAGAGAACATGGGAACGTAAGCAACTGTGCTAAGGAATACCATTTTATGGTTACTAACTGGGCACTGTCTAAGGAATACCATTTTATGGTTACTAACTGGGCACTGTCTAAGGAATACCATTTTATGGTTACTAACTGGGCACTGTCTTCCGTGCTGCTGGCTGTCCCTTGGAAGGGCTGCTCTTTTACATTCCCCAGCTTCTTATGTTGCATTTTATGGATCGCTCACAACAGATTAATACATCCACATACAAAATATTCTGACTTGTGCTAAGATTCTATTAGAGATTTACGACAAGGAATTTTTGTAAAAGGTCTTTTACACTTTACTGTTTGATTCTAAGATCGAACTGCTTAACTTGAGATACTAAAATTAACACAAAACATTTCCTCTGCATACTGTACTCCTATTTGTATTCTGAGTTGGTGCTACTATAGTAATAAAACTGTCAGATGAGGTTATAGCTGTGAAATATTTCAAATGGGTTTATTTTCAATGTGTGTTTATGAGGTTATGAATCCTACCTCTAGTGTTAATAAATTATAGAAACAAGCAGTGTGTACAATCGCACAGCTAACACACAATCAATCTTATTTTTAATTCTTAATAGAAGCCCACCCCGCACCATAGACTTTCATCAATACGTTCCCCCTCACACATTAACCAAATGTCTCCCACCCAGCTGTCCAACGACCTCTGCGAATATCCACAATCTCAAACTGGGCTCTCAACTCCCAGTGACAATATCTGCCTCCCACTTCAGAACCTTATGCATCCCAAGCCACCATTCCCAGCTTGCACTGCTCTTTAGCTGCTGCCTGATGTTTGAAATATAGTAAAATTTACCTTCAAATAGTTTAAGTGCCATTTTACAAAGAGAGAGAGAGAGAGTGTGTGTGAGTAAGTATTTCCAGAAAGGCAGTGGAAGTGGGGATGTAGGATGAGGCTCTTCCAAGTCTTTTCCTTCCTTTTCTGTCAAATTCAGCCAGTGAGATGTATCCTTTAGAAAATCTTGTATTTTGATCAAATAGCTTTACCAACCCTCCTGACTCACCACTGTAACCCAGAACTATCTTGGTTCCCTAAGCTTAATCACAAGCAGCAACTAAGCAGCCACCCAAATAATTATAAATCACATGCAGGGTTTGCAAATGACTTACATTTTCAGTATTTTAGCGAAATTTATCAACAATAAATCTGGATATAAAACCTACCTCACCTGCCATCTGATTTTCCTTTCTGCTATTCTCTTAGTTTTCTGTGTTTAACAATGTAAATGAAACCGCACTCTCTCTACTTTTGCTGTAAGAGAATAGCTTTAACAAGCTTCCTCAGCCTCCCTCTCCTATTTATCTTCCTCTCCAGCATCCCCTTCTTTAGCTCGTACTGCCTCCTCCTAATGGCACACAACTAAAAGTTAAGTGGATTTATCATATTCTCATTTTCACTTTTAACCTCATTTGCTCAGTGTGAACACATGAACACAACAGCCTTCCTCTTTTCACTGGCAATTCTGAGTTTGTGGTCATCCCCAGCTCACCCCTGCCCACAGCACAATATACTGCCTGCTTCCACTTCCATGTATTCTCTTCACATCTATCACAGCTGGGGCAAGTCTCAGCCCATTTCTGGTCACAGCCCTCTTTCAAAGTGCTCCTTGTCATGGTCCTGAAAGGTTTGCCTAGAACTTCTGCCTGCCTGGCCTGGCAAGGGACTTGACCATAAACCAAATCCTAGATAAAAGGATACTTTTATAGAGGTACAGAACATAGGTCTCTAGTGTGACATTTTATTCCCAAATTGTATATTTCACCAAACGCTGGCAGCTGAGTGAACAGCTTCCCGGAATTGGAGACAGCAACAGTATCCTGTGACTATGCATCAATTTGCAGTCACTGCAGAGGCTTCTACACACTGAGCTCTCTAATTCATAGAAATATTAAAAGAAACAAAATACACTGAAAGATACGGGTGGATCTGTCTGAACAGATGTCAGACAAATAAGTAACTTTGTCACACCCACAGAGAGCAAACAGAACCACATACATACTTCCCCTCAGCTGTGGTATTGTAAATGCAAGGCACTAAAATAATTCTTCCTTAACAAGTCAAAATGGATCAAGTATCTTCTGAAGTGTTGTAGATGTGACCGCTCAGCAAATTCCTAGCACTGAAGTGTTCCCTCCCTTCCCAATTCCTTTAAAAAATAGTCTTGTGCACTATTACAGTTGCTGTTTACCCACTCGGACAGTAAGCGCTTATAATCTGCCAACTCAGCAGCAAGATGTATTTCCCAAGGGTCTCTCTTTGGAGGACTACTAATCAACAGTAGGTAAATTAAACAGTTTTCTTTCTCCTGAGATGGGGGTTTTGGGAGGATATCCAGAAATATCTGACAAAGACAAACCTGCACTGATTAAAGAAAGCAACTTACTAGTTTAGTCATCTAATATCTGTAAAACCCCAGAGGGAAAAATTGACATGCTTCATGTGAAAATGTCAGTGTTTACCACCACCAGAGGAGACTTCACTACGGACTACGTTTTACAGCTGCTTAATGAATCTCTTCCCCAATAATTAAGTTACTTAAAAAAATAAAACTAGCTTCTGAGACAAGAATACAACGCTATTTTTAAGATGGCTTCAGTTTCACTAGAGAACGAAGGTCTTAAAACAGGGAATACAGAGACGTAAAGTATACTCTTCAAAAATAGCATTCATGAAATAGTTAAAATCCACAGCATAAACAAGGATTAAAGAACCTTGCTGCAGTGTTATCTCAGGTCATCTCAATTCTGTCTGGTGGCTGATGCTGCATTAAAATAGTTTAAGATAAGAATTTGGTACTAGGGTATAAGCAAATCTTACCACTGCCGATAATAGTGGGAGGAAAGCTGTCATTCCCCCCCACCCCTTCCTAGTGCAAGTTTAAGCTTAACTTTCATACTGCATGTGACGGATAAAGCAGGAGGAAGCTAGCAGCATTTAATCATGAACATGACTTACAGATCAGTCTTATGATAAGCATGGCTTCCGGACAGATTTGCAGCTGATAAGCACTTGCTTGGTTTCTATTGCCACACACTCAATAGAAAGGTTTGGGGGTATTTGGGTTTTTTCCCTCTTTTGGGAAGGAGGGGAGTGGGGGGGGGGGGAGGGGAGAGAAGAATCTCCACGCATTCCGTACTGTAGAGCTTTCTGAAACATGACCACATCTTTTGTAACCTGAAAATATAATTAGGTTATTTTATTATGCAGAAAAATGCCAATCTTAAAAACAAAATTAATTGTTTTTTTGAATAAGCCCCTTTTAAAGGGACACCAAGACTTGAATTCACATCCCAACTTACAAGTAGTACAGTGCAGAATGAACTTCGATTTGTACGGCCCAAGAACAAAAAAACCCAGCTTTCAAATACCTGTACAACTGATCAGTAATCACTCAATACACATGCAACGTACTGAAGCTCTTCTGACAATTTATAACTACTTCTTGCATTATACCTGCATATAAGTAGCCAGTACTTGGAATACTAAGCCATAAACTTCCAATAACTCCCTTGAGAAAACAGAATCAATAGATGCTTAAACAAATGCAAGCAAGAAAGCTTAGATCAATTTCTCCTGGACCATCCTGTAAAATCATAACTCGCAGAACACAGTATTTATACCGACACAAAGTCTGCTGTAGCTTAATACCAAGTGAACAGTAGTCCTTCCTCCCCCTAAGCAAAAAAACCTCAAAACATTCTGGTATGAGTGCTCTAAGGCAAAGGTTTCTCTTGTGCCAGTTAGGTAATGTAGCAGAGAAGATTAATCCCTACCCCACTGAAGTTTATCAGTGAGAGAAAGGCACCTGCTTCCAAACAATTCTAGAGGAGCAGGTCCCAGGTACCCCGGGTATATATTTCCTGTCTCATGCTTTTAGATGGCCAAAGCCCCTTAAAATAATTGAGGCATAAGGAACTGGCCAAGCTGGGTTAAACTTCGTAGCTCCACAGAGACTGCACCTTCTCATTTTGGCTGTAACCCTGGTTATAGAGAGTTGTGGATCTTAGCCAATCTGTATACCTATTTGCATAGTAGTTAATGCATGAGAGGCCATGGGCACTGAAGCTTCAGTTAGACACTGTGCAAAAGTGCAATACCAGTCTGAAATCAGGAAGAAACTTATAGAAAATCTTTCTAAATGACTTTAAAATAAACCTACATTGTCAGTCTGCCAAGTCTTTGAGAACTCCAAATACTCTCAGTTACCTAAGAGAACTATTCCACTTAACGAAGATGAAACAAGTGGGGAATCTGACGTGACAAGCACCTTACATAGCAGGGGATGTCAAATTGCATAGAGTTCTTTCTCTCCACTTGCTGGTTTGAATGAAGTATATCCAAATGACTGGGCTGGTACAGAAGAATGAAAATAGTGAGGACATTTGCTTTTTTAAACAACAATCTAATAAAATCAGATTATTTTCACCAAATTCTGTTCCGTGACAAACAGCGCCATCTACTGGCTAGCACACGCTAAAAGACAGATGAGTACTAGTCCACTTCAAAGCTGTCCTTCTGTTTGAATTTTGACAAACAGTAGCCTCATGCTATTCTCAACGAAAACCAGGGGAACTCTGAACAGTGAACAGGTTTGTTAAAAATAAACTCAGATGGTCTTTACTTAAGATGACTGAAAAACACAAAACCAAGCTCAAAAGCTTCTGTTTGCTGTCTGAACCAAGGTATACTGGAATTGCCATACCAGATCATACTCGTGGTCTGTCTGGTCCAACGTTCAAGGTCTAGAAGTGGCTAGTATTTAGATGCTTCAGAGGAAAGTGCAAGAATTTCTGTAATGGACAATTATGAAAACCTGTCCATAGGAAAAGGGTTTTTTTTTTCCCCCTAATCTGCAGCAGTTGCTGGCCTGCGTGAAGGAAGAGTTTCTCTCTTTATAGTTTAGCAATTCCCTTTTATCTACTAGATGATGACATGCTCAGAGTTCTGGGCTGGAGATTATTATTCTTTATAGAACCTCTGCTGATTTACCCCATCTAGATCAGTAGCTCAACCTTTCCAGACTACTGTACCCCTTTCAGGAGTCTGATTTGTCTTGAGTATCTCAAGTTTCACCTCACTTAAAAGTTATTTGCTTACAAAATCAGACATAAAAATACAAGCGTCATAACACAGTATTACAAAAAATTGCTTACTTTCCTCATTTTTAGTGCATTATAAAATAAATCAATTGGAATATTAATATTGAACTTACATTTTAGCATATAGAACAGTATAAACAAGTCATTGTCCGTATGAAATTTTAGTTTGTACCGACTTCGCTAGGGCTTTTTATGTAGCCTGTTGTAAAACTAGGCAAATATCTAAATGAGCTGACATACGTACCCCGGGCAGAGAACCACTGATCTAGATTTCTTATTTCAGTACTGAGTGAATTGGTTGAAAATTTAGAATTCACTGGTTTACAACTCTCAGAATCCTTGCAACACTTATGGCAAAGTGCCCTTCCATTGCTAGGTATTCTAGGTCACCTATTTCGGCTTCTAAGCTTCTTGCATTGGTATACAGGCACATACAGGTTTATTTATCAGGTTTAAATTTACCTCATAGCACACATCATGGGTATTTTGCCCCTGAACTGTATCACTCATTTCAACCTGTCCCTTCTCCATTTCAGTAGTAATTTCTGTCCTATCGTCCACTACCATATACAGATACTCCTTTATGTTTATATGGAGTTCTCGGTGTTCCTTACGTTCTCAGTAGATATTACTGGGACCTGAATGCTCCTCAGACTCTGTGGGTCAGTTCCCTATCTTCCAGTTTAAAAACATCTAACGCTTGCCAATTTTCTGTGCTGTTTTCACTTTGATTCAGGGGGAACACATCCCTCATTGTTAGCTTTCCTCTACCCCAAAAGTTCATCAGTGCCGTATAAACAAACCCTCTTTACATCACTTAACACTGAGATCTTGAATTTCCTCACCTAGCTGGTCCTGTGCAGGGAATCAAAAGCATTTGAACCTACAAACTTTCCTAATCTGAATTAAGGTGCTAGGACTTCTCTTCTATTCCCCCAAGTCAATGGTAGTAATATGTACCATGATAGGCCCCTGCCCACCACGCACTAGAACTCTGTCTACATGTTTTGAGAGACTGACCACATATACATATGGCAGGCAAGGCACCAAATGATTTTCATTGTCACCACATTCCTGGGTATAAATATTTCTAATACCAAGGACTTTCCACCATATGGTAAGAATGACACACACCACAGACACCCCTTTCTATCCAGGAACACCAATCACCACCAAAAAGCCCTTGAAACAAATCAACTTAAGAACAAAAACAACAGAAGTACATGAACAACATTATACACCCAGGCACCAGAGAAAAGGAGACATACCCAAGACTCCACCATAACATTAACTATAACAACTCTGAACAGTCGTGTTATCCATCTGTGTATCCAATCCCTTTTTTGAAGCTTGCTATGTTTTTATCCTCAGCGACATCCTGGAGCAATGAGTTCCACAGCCTAATTATATGTTGTGTCCAAACCTTACAAGTTTTGAAGCTGCTGCCTTTCGATATCACTGGATATCCCCAAACTCTGGAGAGCTGATGAAAATAGAAAGAAAAGGCTCTCTATGAACTCATCTCCAGACTGAAATAATTGTCTCTACTGAGCTCCTTGTCTCTCTAATACCCTGGAACCAACACAGCTACAACCCTGCAAATGCACTGAGCATGAACATTCACAGTTACAAATACAATTAAGATACATTAAAATACACTCTGGGGATTAGCCACAGCAGTTAATATAAAGAACAGGCTCAAAACTGCATGAATGTTTTGCCCTCATTTACCCACAGAGAGCCAGCAGATACCGCCCGACACTCAGGAGGGAGGGAGCAGACAGACAGACGGGCCCCTACTCAGTAACACCAGCAGCAGGCTTTTAGACACTGTTGGACAGTCTAAGTTTTTGGGTTACGCCTCCAGACTGAAGCTATTCCTGTGGGGTAGAGTGAGGAGAAAGAAGTGCACTCAGCATCAGCAATGTCAGAGCAGATCACCAGAGGCACCTGGAAAGTGGAGAGGGAGCACTGTGTACCACAAGTTTAATAAAAGGTTACTTTCTACCAATACAGATTCACATGCTTTTATTAATCCATTCCTGGCAAGATCACCTTAACATTAATGCTTCCGTCAAGGAAATACCAACCACCACCAAGATGAAGAGACATATCTTGGTTCTCCTCAGTTTTCTGCATGCCACCCTCCCAAGGCCCCTGCAAGTCTCCTCATCCCTTCCTTCATGCCAGAGTCCCACGCTGTCACCCTTCATGCTAGGATCTGTGCTCTCCACTCATCTCCAGATGCCCTCCTCCCCACTTCAGGTCCCTGCTTCCAATCCTCCCAGCCCCCCTGCATTTCCTTGAGGGTTCCGGATTTGCTGCCCACCAGTCACCAAGTCCACCCCTTCCATATCCCTGCTTCCCCTGAAGATCCCCACCACTACCACCTCCCTACTTCCTCCCTCCACCCTGTACTCCCTGTACTCCCCAGTCCACCCAACAAGTCAAGCTACTGCCTCTGACCTGTACCTGTACATAGCAGGGGGCCACAGGAGACATTCCTCTGCCTACAGCACCAGGCAGAGTGGGAGCCTGCTTTTCCTGTAAGTCAGGCTTTTCCAGTGTTCCAAATTTGCACCAAAATAAGGAGATGTGCCCACTGATACCTAGAACTTTCCCTGGAATGTGGTAATTGATGGGAAATAATAGCATTCCAAAGTTATGTTACGGAGAAAGATGCCATCAAGTTGAGCGTTAGATCTCACTTCACTCAGCCGAAAACATGCAGTTTAACACACTTACCTGGGTCTAAACATGTAAATTTGCAACACTCCTTTGGGTCTTTGCGATACTGCTGACAACCCTGGGGCCGTTCACACAGGGCTGCTACACACATCTCTGGTTCCCCATTGTGACAGGTACAGCTCAAACAGGGGTCATCCCCTTTTGGGGTGAAATAGTAGCCTTCATCAACAATGTTGTCTTTGATATCAACACAGGTCTGGCCTGGAACAGAACAGAAATGTGTATCAATACCTCACCAGAAGAGATCATATGTGCAGCTCTTCCTGCCAGAGTAACAGGCACCCAACTCAATCTGTTATGTAAAAGTGCTTAAAAAGAAGCAAAAGCTGGAAATGAAAAGACAAGTACAAACTGGATTGTTTACATTAAAAGAACTGTGAAAAGCAATCCGCAAGGGTCATGGTAATGCCATCGACTGGCATGACAAAGCTGAAAGATTCTAGACATGCAAGGTTTTTTAATTTTTTGTTTTTTTTAATAACTGAAGTAATCAAAGTGTGTTTTATTTAGTCTGTATTAATAGGATGTAGCTGTCAATCTTTTAGACATTTCTTATCTGAGGGTCATTGAAAGAAACAGTAGGGTAAGTGGACTTCTGCTCCTGCCATCTCCTTGGACCCGTAAATGCCACTGTTGGGCCTTTGACTTGGCCTGATTAAGACATCTTTCAGAATCAGTACAACAGAGAGAGGAAACCAGACAGTATTATGACCACCAGCTCTGGCTAAATTCTGACCACCTAGGATGTAAGTGTTCAAATCCTGCTATCATTCCTTCCCTTACGTATTATTTTTCTTCCCCAACTTCTCTCTCTCTCTCTCTCTCCTCTTTTCTGTCTCTCTCTTCCTGCCTTCTGTCTATTAACAGTCTGCTTAGCTGGACAAGGCAACTCCAGCCATTGAAACACTGTGCTTAGAACTAGTGACCAGAAAGGCAAGCTAAAAACAATGCCTTAAAACAGTCAGATGTTAGAAGTTGGGCAGGTCTCAGGAGTAGCAGTGAAGACCATGTGCTGTGCTTGCAATTTCTCAGCAACAGCAGAAAGCACCAGAGACAGAAGTTATTTTTCTCCTTCCTTTCTGTGAGAGTTAATCTTACTTTGTTACAAAGGAAGCAGGATCAGACTTCAACAACAGCTCAAGATGTTCTAACTTTTCTCCCAAAAAGGGCCACTGACACCATCCATCTTCAATGCCCTCTGAAAAGACTGAAGCAGGGGTGTCCCTCTAAAAAGACGACTTTACACCGCTTGAGAGAGGGAATAAGGGTTGCTGTTAGAATGAAAGCCTTACTACTTTACATTCAAATGCTTTCATCGCTTTTTCTACAACTGGCAACCAATGATGTTAATCCTCCACTTAAACAAGCAACTAATTCAGAGAACTGTTGCGGCTGTTTGTAATTCATTGATGCAGGACAAGAGGCACGAAAAACAAAACAGATGTCTACTCAGAGCTCTGCATATTTATAAGTCATCTGCACTAACATTTTTATTCGATTATCTGCATTGTATTACAACTTACTCCTTTTGCAGAGGAACGAAGACTTCTCATAGCAGTTTTCAGCATACCAACTGTGTAAACCATGGTGCCGAAGGGTGGGTAAATGGAAACACTGAAGCTGGGCACAAAGAACATTTTCATTTTCAGACATAGCCGTACCAAAGATAGGATCCGGAGGCAAGAATACTTCTGAGGAACCTAGGGTGAGAATTTATTATTGGTGTGATCAGCCTGCAGGTTTAGGAAGCTTTAGACACTCTAGAGAGCTTTTCATTTACTCCATGCACAGCCAACTTCTAGTACAAGGCAACTATCCTTTAATTTTAGCAATGCTCCTTGAGGTGGAAGGGAGTTGGGAGGAACAGGAAGACAAAATTGCTGTATCCCAAGATAAAACGTGTTTGTGAAGAGGAAAGGCTGCTGTAGCTACATGTTTAAGGTGCCAAAATGTCATTTTATAGACTCTTGTAATCTTATTCTGAACATGGACAGATCCTGATCCCACTGCAGCTGCTTTGCTCCAGCCCATCCTGCAATGCTGGTTTGGTTATCTGAGGATTCCATTATCATGGAAGAATCCCAAGTGAGAGATCTGACAGCTCTTAAGCTGCCCAGAATGTAGCTAGGGAAATGGCACTATTGTGGTTTCTTGGCCATGTTTGGGCTGATCCCTCAGTGCTGTAATGGCCCTCTAGAGTCATTGACCAGCATCTTTATTTCTCCCACTCCCCACAACTGTAATGGGCTCCAAGCCAGGCCTGAGGATCTAACCTTATGTTTTTCATGCTAATGTTGTCACAAGGTAATCTCATTTTCCCACATTTGTGTATTTCTTTGGACATGAGGGGCAGTTGTGGATTAGTGGATTGAGCACTTGGAGTAAGCATTCCTGAACTATTTCTCAACGCCACTGACTGCAAGAGACATCATGCACATAATTCAAGGTCTTTGTGCCTCACCTACCCTACCTGTACAATGGGGATTACGCTTACCCATCAATACTAATCCCTTTCAAAAACTATGAAAAAATTGCTGTGGGTGCAAACAGTTTAAATATTATACTAATTAGGGCTGTCAATTAATCGCAGTTAACTCACACGATTAACTCCAAATAATTAATCATGATTAATTGCAGTTTTAATCGCACTATTAAACAATAGAATACCAATTGAAATTTATTAAATATTTCAGATGTTTTCCCCCCCATTTTCATATATATTGTATTCTGAGTTGTAACTGAAATCAAAGTGTATATTATTTTTGAATACAAATACTTGCACTGTAAAAATGAAAGAAATAGTATTTTTCAATTCACCTGATTGATACAAGTACTATAGTGTAATCTGTCGTGAAAGTGCAACTTTAAAATGTAGATGTGTGTGTTACATAACTGCACTCAAAAACAAAATGTAAAACTTCAGAGCCTACAAGTCCACTCAGTCCTACTTCTTGTTCAGCCAATCGCTAAGACAAACAAGTTTGTTTACATTTACAGAAGATAATGCTGCCCACTTATTTACAATGTCGTCAGAAAGTGAGAACAGGCATTTGCATGGCATTTTTGTAGCCAGTATTGCAAGATATTTACGTGCCAGATATGCTAAACATTCGTATGCCCCTTCACGCTTCGGCTACCATTCCAGAGGACATGCTTCCATGCTGATGACTCTTGTTAAAAAAATGCTTTAATTTTCACTAAACTCCTTGGGGAGAGAATTGTATGTCTTCTGCTCTGTTTTACTCGCATTCTGCCATATATTTCATGTTATAGCCGTCTCGGATGATGACCCAACACATGCTATTCATTTTAAGAACACTTTCACTGCAGATTTGACAAAACACAAAGAAGGTACCAATGTGAAATTTCTAAAGATAGGTCACTACAGCACTTGACCTAAGGTTTAAGAATCTGAAGTGCCTTCCAAAAATCTGAGAGGGAAGAGGTGTGCAGCATGCTTTCAGAAGTCTGAAAAGAGCAACACTGATGCGGAAACTAGAGAACCTAAACCACCAAGAAAAAGAAAACCAACCTTCTGCTGGTGGCATCCAACTCAGATAATGAAAATGAACATGTATCAGCCCACACGTCTTTGGATTTTTATCGAGCAGAACCCGCCATCAGCATGGACGCATATCCCCTGGACTGGTGTTTGAAGCATGAAGGGACACGAATTTTTAGCACATCTGGCGACGCCAGCTACAACAGTGCCATGCGAACGCACGCTCTCACATTCAGGTGACATTGTAAACAAGAAGCAGGCAGCATTATCTCCTGCAAACGTAAAAACTTGTTTGTCCGAGCAATTGGCTAAACAAGATGACAGACTGAGGGGGCTTGCAGGTGCTAAAATTTTACTTTGTTTTATTTTTGAATGCAGTTTGTTTTTTGGGGTTTTTTTATACAATTCTACACTTGTGAAGTTCAACTTTCATGATAAAGAGATTGCGCTATACTACTTGTATTAGGGGAATTGAAAAATACTTTTTTTTTTACAGTGCAAATACTTGTAATCAAAATAAATATAAAGTGAGCACTGTAAACTTTGTATTCTGTGTTGTAACTGAAATAAATATGCACCGGACCCTCGCTAGAACGTGGGATTTGGGATCCAGGCGCGGTACCGCGTTATAGCGGGGACCGCGTTAAAATGAATTGCAATTAAAGTAATTAAATTTGGGATCCATGGCCGTGACCGCATTATATGTGAATTCACGCTATACAGATGCGCATTCTAGCAAGGGTCCGATGTATCTGAAAAATGTAGAAAATGTCCAAAAATATTTAAATAAATGGTATTCCATTATTAACATTGTAATTAATCACGATTAATATTTTTTAATCGCTTGACAGCCCTAATACTAATATAAATCACCTTTGTCTGTTAAACTCAGATTTGCTATGAGCAATACTACATCACTAATCTGCTTATCCCTGGAGAGATTCAGTATAACAAATATAGAACACACTGATTAAATACGATTCATGACAATTCAAACAACATGAATGTTCCATATTGGCACTTCTCTAATTTATAAATTCTAACGACAAGTGAAAGTGATACAGATAATGTAGCTGGAGATTAGAGGCACCAAGTGTGTGTTTTGTAATAGAGTCAACGATTTCAAACTTAGGTGCCTAAAGTTAAGGCGTCTAAATTAATATTTAGACAACCAAGCATAAGTGGCCTGATATTCAAAGTTGAGGGGCACGTGGACCCTTCCATTGACTTCCAGGGTCAGCAACTGTGAAAAAAATTAGACCAGTGCATATGGATTTAAGAGCCCAACATTAGGTACCCAGGCTTGAAAGTGTTGGTCTTAATGCCCTGACTCCCATACATCATATGGTTAAATGATAAAATGATCCTCTGATACAACAGCCTGCTGAAGTAGCGTTTGACCTGATGGGAATGATTTCTTTTATGAAACTCCTAAGAAGAGAGTCCGTCCACCAAACTATACAGAATTGTCATTGAGCAAAATTTTCAAAAGTAGCTGAAGGAGGACTTTTGAAAATGGGACTTAGGCACTTTTGAAACTTTTCCCCATAGTCTACTTTTAATAGACTATCTTAAAGCAAGGTTCTATGGCATCAAGAAAACATGAATTGATGCCACCATCTGACAAATGAAAAGTCAGAATTGTAACATTATTTTTTCATAATGTGTACCATTTAATAGTTAAAGTTATAACTGCTCTAAATAGTTTCACCAGCAGATGGTAGTGCAGTCAGCTTCCCAGTAAAGAGCAATGACATTTCCCTTCAAGAGAAATAGAGATCTGTATTTTTCCTGGGTGTTCTAGGTTAACTGATCATTTATGGTACTTTTTGTCCACCAAGAGCCATGAATTTAATATAAAGAGTTTGCAATTTCCCGCCCCCTCCCCCCCCGAAGAAATACTGCAGTGCTGCTCTATTCTTCTAAAGCAACTGTGAAAGTGGCACCTCCTGGCTCAACAGAAGTGCTCTATGAAAAGTTCAGATTTGCTCCCTTTTGTGGCAAAAATAAGTTTAAGTACCTTGATTCCTGATGGCACTGTAAAGCCAAAGTTACTATGGAACAGTTGAGCTGGATGTTACTTGGGCAGGCTATTCGCCTGGTTTTAAGCTGAACTGTCCTGATTTTGTATGGTTTGTCCCCTGCCCAGTTCTATCATAAAACTAACTGGGTGTGGTTCTATAGAGTATCATGCACAGAAGGGTATCATGCACAGAGGATGCCATTTTGCAGAACACACCACCTTACTTTCAAAAGGTGTGACGTCAAATGCATGGTCACATCAGAGGAAGTGAGGTGGCAAATTCTGTAAAAAGGCGTCCTCAGTGTAGCATGCCCTTGCATGCACTGTGCAAGGTCATGCTGGCAGGGGGAGGGATAACTGAGGGTATGTTCTGTATACTGGGGATGCGTCAGTGGCTACCCCATTGCTACGACTTCTTGCACATCAACTTAACTGATGACCAAGTGCTGTTTGGTCAAATTCTGCTCTAAGTTACATTTATGTACAATCGGTTCACACACAATGGAGTTACCCAGGTATGAGGGCAGAATTTACCCTGCACATCCTCTATTGCCAAAAGTGATGCCTGAGAAGGAAATAAGACAGATTGACTTTTAGATGACTTTGCAGCACTGCACATCAGAAAGCTCGTTTTTCCCCCATGTCAAGGCACCAGTCCAGCAGAGCATTTAAGCACGTGCTTAATTCTACACAAACGAGTAGGCTCATTGACTTTAATGGAACTACTCATGCTGAAATGCTTTGCTGTACTGGGGCAGTGGACATATTTGATCTGAACATTACTGCAACAAACATCCAGGGTAGTTTAAAAAACAGAACCAAAAAGTCCTACATTCACTTTTCAGAGTACAGCTGTTTTTGAAAGTGAATCAGCTTGGCAGTCTTGCACTGGCAGAGCATTTCGTTCAGTTGGATGAACTAAGGGAGACAAACTATTTATAATCTAGACCAGTGCTACTCAAAGTGGTGGTCTGCGGACCGGTGCCAGTCCACGAGCCATTGGCTGCCAGTCTACACGCACATTGGAAAAAAAAAAAGCCGGTCATCCACACCAGATGTCTAGATCAATGCTTCTCAAGCTAACACTGTACATCAGCATTTCAGAAGAGTTTTCTTTTACATTTTAAAAAAAAGTTTTAAGGACATTTACAGCTATTAGAGCTGTAAATTGACCACCTTGCAGAATGAAGCTTTCTGTTTGGGTATAAATAGTATAATGTAGGTGTAAGCTTCCTCCTACCCATGAGTCAATGTGCTTTATCTTTGTTCTGGAGAAGGTATAAATGAAATCAATCATATTTCAATCTCCATTTCAAACAAACAATTTGAAAATTAAACTAGAAGAAAAAGAAACAGGTGATAACTCTTCAAAACTCAGCAAAAACTTTTTCAACGAACTCTGTATCAGAGGAACCAAATGGTATCTGCCATATGGAAAATTCTGGCCTGTGCAAACTAGACCCACTTCAAAATACCAATGTGAGACAATTTTGTCACTCACTCTGGCACAGACACCTATTTCAATACTTACCTATTTGTGATACCTGTTAGTTTCCCACACCTCCATAAAAATTAAGTTGTAGATTACTTTTATGTAGCATTCACTTTGAGCAATCTCAGTTTTAAATCTGCAGTGTAACCAAAGCTTAATTGTGGAATTTCCTGGGCTAATAACCTATTCAGTTGTTTACTTCTTTTTGTTAACACTGTGCCTGCTGCAAACAGCTTCTGATTAACATCTGAGCAATAAAAGAGGTAGAGACACTTTCACAGGTGTCTGGAGAATTGAGTGGCTCTTCCAAAAATGTGGCCAGATTACAAAACGAGAGATAAGGCGACCTTCGCATTTCAGTGTTCTTTACTCTTTTTACACTGAAACTACAAACTTATCTCATCACAGCTAAACCTACTTATTCTACAAAGTGGTTTCCCACAGACTATAATTTTTTTATGGAGATTCTGTAAATAAGATTAACTGCCAGTACATGGAACTACAAAATTCAGCCAAATTTAGTGCCCATCTTTCTCAAAGGAAACCCCCACATAGGATAGAAATCTTCCATTCTATTATATTTTGCAGTCATTTTGTACCAGGAAATTTCTAAAGCCTAAACTAAAAAGGTAGTTACCATAGGCATTCCATCTGATGTTGTGAAGCAGTTCTCCCTTTGAATTACTGCAGCTTCTCTCCCCCTTGAAAGAAACTATCTTTATAGATTACATTCATGCTTGAGGATAGCGGTTTTGAGTGTATGTTTAACTAGCTTTATTTTTAAGCAAGCCGCATGGAAGTCAGAAACTTACCTTTATAAGCCACCTCCCAGTGACCTTCTAGAGAACGATTTCGGTTGGTTATAACGTACTGATATCCAACCCAGAACCTAGATAGTTAAAAAAAATAGGCATTTTTAAACTATTCCAAAAAGCAAGAGGGGAACAATACTACCATAAAAAGGAGAACAAGTAATACAGAACCTTACTACTAAATTTCCTATTTTTCCACTTTTAAATTGAGCTAAATTAAATTAAATTGACCTAAAATACGCATGTTCTTAAAATATCTGTCAAATGCATTTCCTGTCTGATGCTGAATTAGAACAGGAAGTAGCAATAGTAACAAAAGAGTAATAGTGCCGGTGACAGGACAGCACAGCAGAGACCTGATGAAAGACCATAGATAAAATAATGGTAATTCTATGTTTTGGGGAGTAGTCCTCTCTCAGATAGAACATCCTCCCCGCAAACTAAACTAGAGCAGATGTTCAGAGACTTCTCTCAGAATGGCCCTTTCATTCCTATCTCACGATAGCAATGTTGTCAGTATTATTGGTCTTTTACTGCCAATAAACTTGAACATTCAGTTTAAATGTTTACAGAAAACTAGAACTCTCCCAGTACTCCACTGAAAAACTTCAGCATAATGCACACCGCACTAAAATATTTCATTCTTGCTACAGTTGTTGTTTTCTGTTCAGCGATGCAAAGACATTGAGACTGGAAGAAAACATTTATTTGACTGCAAGCAATCATATGAAGTTTGCAATTTATTCATTAATGCTGGTTAAAACAGAAAACTGATGACAATTGGCAGTGGCTTAGCAGTCAAAGCCAACAGTTATTTAATTTAAATCCATTTTTATCATTAAATTCTAAGCAAACCAAACTACCCAATTTGCACAACGTTAGCAGTTACTTGTTAATTCATGTAGAAATAATTTTCATGCAATATGGAATGGTTATTTTTCCTTCTGACTCACCTACGTTGGTCCTTCCTTCCAAAGGCTTTCTCTTCTAGGTCCCACTCCTGGGCCAGGATGAACCTGAGCTCCTGATCTGTGGTGAAAGTGGCCAGGGATCCATTTACCCTCTGACATGTCTGCACAGCATCCCAGTAGTTCTCACCATTTAAATACACCCTGTAACAACTGGCTGTGCCCTCATAGTGATGCCATCCTGTTGGGCACTTTCCTAGGAAACATGGAGAATAGAAGGGAAAACCATCCCCCCAAATTAGGATCTTAACTTGAGACAACACATACCTACTAATTAAATAAGTTAGTATATATTATAAATATTTTCAGAACACTAAATACACACACACGCACACACACTAAAATCCATCCCACAACTCTGAGATGACGTGCATTAAAGAGTATGGTGACGTTTCCGGATGAAAAAGTTTCTTGACAAAACTTGTCTTTCTGGGATTTCAAACATGGATTTACTTTTCACTAGCACTGTGGTAGCACTCAAAGGCCCTGATCAGGTTATAGGCTCTACCATGCAAGACACCAAACATAAAAGACAAGATCACACACTCCGTCGCTGCCCTGAAGATCTTACAGTCCAATTTGAAACAAGCAGCAAGAAGCGTAACAAAGAGTAGGAAGAAAAAAGTGGGGAGCAGGAGGAAGAGAATGATATGATCATGCAGTTACACAAGTTAGCAACATGCACAACTTGATGCTTCCAAAGGTTTTTCCTTCTTTTATTACAACAATGTTAAGTAAATAGTATCCATGTTCCCCTATTGTCACTAAACACAGCCATTAGTAACCAATTACATTTCTTGTAGACTTCACAGCAGAAGTGAGTTTTTACCAAGGATGTGAAGAAGGTCTTATGGATTAGTTCAGGGAGGGTAATTTATAAGTAAGGTGAAGTGCAGAAGAAAGCATGGAAATGTTTGTGGAAGAAATGGACCAAGGGCATTAAAGGCTGGCACTACTGGAGTGGATGAGCATCCAGTGGAGAGACTTAGAGAGAGATAGCACAATCGGAGTTAACAAGAAGAAAGATTATCTTAGCTGTTGCATTTGGTACGGACTGGAAGCAAGGCAACATTAATTCTGCAGCACTTGCCAGGACACAGTAACCTCACTCGTTATTTAACTCTTGCTGGAGAATTTATCTGGTCTCTGTTCATAACCAAAAGGACCTCAGAACTTTCTCTGGAATCACAGTGATCTCTATCATAAAGCAGTGAAATAATACAACTAATTACCATACCCAAGTTCTTTCTACATTTGCTAAAACTCAACAAAGTGGAATATTCATTTTTCACATGCTAGAGAATTATTAAGGCTTTTACTGCTTTAAAGTCCTTTTGTGATCTTCCAATCGATGTTTTTAGAATTACTTAATATCTTAAACAAATAAAAACCTGACTTATCTGTAGTAGTTCAAATGCTTTGAACGAAATAATAAATACAAGTTGCATGCAATCTCATATGACTGACCCAAATATGAAAATGAAGTAACCAAGATTTGAGGAATCACATTTAGGGGAGTTCATTGAAACAGACATAGGTAGTATAGCATAACTGAATCCATGACCTGATAAATCAGGTTTAAATCTTCAAATCTCAGTACCCCTCTTCTGCCTGATTTAATTTTAATGAGTGCTTTCAGGGAAGAGAGGAAAAGTTTTATCCAGTGGGTTAACATAGTTACCACTTACTTCTTGAACTACAGCTCTTGAGCCTTTTTATAAAATAAGGTTTCCTTGATTAATTGTCTCTGAAATGTAACTGCAAATAAGTGCTACCACAGTGGTGTGAGTTGTGTAAGAACAGACAGAATGGTCAGCCAACACACTGGATTACATGGCATATTAAGTTATAGCCACCAGAACTACTTCCATACCAACTTGTTATAAAAGAACTAAATAATTTCAAAGCTCAACAATTTACCAAAACTAGTTAAGTCCATCAGTCCATAACAAAATTTTATAAATATATTTTAAAAACCTGTTTGCTTTTCTTTAATCTTAGTGAAATGTTAATTTTAATTTTGGCTCGTGTTAGCTGTCTGCCTCTGTGACACAGCTTCTGTTTATAGCAATACTATAAAAAAATAAAGACCAATCAGAACAATGAAAGAATGGTTGAAAAATTTCACCACCACTTTCAACCCATCCCCTTAACCATTTATTGATGAGATTCCTCATTCTACAGAAAATGCATTCTGTGTAAAGTCATCACCACACGCCTTACAGACTAGTTCTCCAACTCTACTTAACTGCTAGCCAGAAATTGCATTAACCCCCCAGAAAGTAGCATTTAAGAAGTTTAACACTAGTCATTTCAGCATAGGATAGGAGAGTTCTCTACTCTAGTCAAAAGGGATTTTATTTTAAATAGAATATTAAATGGCAAAGCAATATTTTTCTGCATCTTGTTTCCAATAAAGGAAGTCTTAAGCCTTATTTATTTGGATGTTCAGCTCCTATTATCTGCTTTTAGTTCAGTCTCTGTCACAATAAGAATGCTAGGGATTAAAGACCTAGGCTAAAACAACCATGCAAAAAGTTTTATACAGTATTCCATTTACCAAGACTGGGTCATTTTCTGACTGGCAAGTACCTCAGCCTAGTTATCATCAAGGTTAAGTAAAGAGCACCTGTGCCAAGGTTGGCATATATTCACGACAGCTGAGCAAGGACAGGTTATCAGCAAATTTAGGTAACTGACTTATGACGTTTTTTTTTTTTTTCCTTTAGAGGGATAAGAGATGGCAAATTTCCAAATGCTTTATTTCCTAAGAACATTTTTCCTTGAAGTCTGACACTCATACTATTAGACAAACTGCTATTATAGTTCAGAGTTTTCTTAAGTTAAATTATTTCCCTAGGAACTCACTGTTGAAAATTTAAAGAATCAAACTTGAATCACTTAGGTCTAATTTTTATCCTGCTATTTTTCTAGAGCAATGCTCAAATAAGCAAGGTTTTATTCCCCACTTATAAATGTGAGCACCTAAACCTACCTTTAATGAGCCAGTTGGACTACTCATGTTCTTTACTCAAAGCACATGCATAAGTAACACTTTGTAACACTGAGGCATTGGTTTAAAAGAATGCTTCTGTGCTGAAACTAGTCTCTCAAGGGAAATAAGACCAGATTTTCACACCTGCTGAAGGCCCATACTTCTAACTGACAATGCAGCCCAGAAAAATTAAAGCCCATAATTTAACACACTTTTTTCCCCCCACAAACCCACTATTATGAAGTACTATTCTATATTAATATATTAGCAACAATAAAACACAAGGGCAAAGATGTATTTTAGGGTTCCATTCTCAGTCTACCATGTCACTAGAATTGCTTTAAAACAATTCATGATTACCATGTTATATATACCAGTGTTACAAATAAGCTTATCAAAAGGGGGGGTATACAACTATTAAGATCTCTGGAATGTATGCTCTTCAGGGCACTTTAGTTCAAGAAAAGCATGCAATTTAATGACAACTTTAAAAAAAAGTAAAGAGTCCTTGGACATTTTACAGTCTAATAGCTCTGGAACCACTACTTTAAATATTTTTTTAAAATCCTGCATACTGAAGTATTAAGTCTTTGCCTTGAGAGGAGATGACCTAGGTTTGTGAACTAACTTCTAGGAATTTGAACCAGGTTCCCCAGTCTGCAACTTACTGCTAAACCGAACAGGTTGTGCCACATTGACAGTGTGAAAGCGGGTTGTCTCTCCCCCTCTTCCTCGATTGTGCCTGGAGTCCACATTTTCTTTCCCATGATAAGATCGTTGGTCCCCTGTCAAGCCTAAAGAGAAAAGAAACATACATGCAAGGCAGTTTTTCATTTAGCCAAAGGCTAACTCTTTCATGAATGTCTCTCCAGGTTTGAACTCAAGACAGACAAAATAAAAAAAATGACAATAGTAATTATGTACTTCAGTTTTACTGTAGTTACCTGTAAGAAGACACACAGAAACTATACAGAAAATGCCAATATGAAACACCTACAACTGAAAAGAGCCAAACTTTTACATGAGTCTTGCTGATTCAGCTAAATATTTGTGGCAGGATTTCAACAAATGCAGTTCTGCACAGACCTTGACATTCAGAGTTTTTTATCTATTCTTCTTTGCATAGAACAGTCCACGCTCCAGCTGCTCAGTTTGTCAGTTACGTGAGCGTGGTTATTAGAGAGCTTCCTCTGTTGCATACATTTTCAAAAGCTTTTTCAAAACTACTAGACAAAATTAAGACGGCTGTTGAAGAAATCGCCAGACAACAGGCTAACACTTTTCCACTTACTCCCAAGGCAGATGAAGGTCTAATTTCTTGAGATAAATATCAGCTCATACGTTCTGTAATGAAAATGTTTCATACTTTTACAAAGAAGCACACTGCTGTCTGCATGTCACTGGGGCTCAGCACTTTAAGAATGGGCATATAGGGAGATGTAGTTCCCAGGAGGAGCCAGGTGACTATCAGGACTACATAAGGAGGGTATCGCTCAGTTAGGGAGTCCAGGAGGCAGAAGCAAGACCTGGAAAATGGCCACCAGTCAAAGGAGCCATTGAGGCCTTTACCCAAGAGGGGCTGGAAGGGAAGTCTACAGGGAACAGGAGGTGCCCACAGCTTAAAGTCTGTTCAGAAGATTTAACTGAATCAAAATAAGCCATTCTTACCACAAAACTAGAGTGTATATATACATAGCCTTTTGAACTGGTTTAACCATATCAGCTTAAAAGTCAATTCAAGTTACACCAGTAAAACGTTCTCCTTTAGACAAGCCAATAGAAGGGTGAAGCAAGAGGCCTGAGGCAGTATACACAATACCACTGGCATGGACTGAAGGCCCAATGTTGGAACCAATTAGTGAGAGGCTTCAGTTGGGGGCTTCCAGACAAAGTGAGGAAGTCCTCACTTTAACCCTGCATTCATCAGGGTAAGGACTCTGTTAACTCGGTATGGGAAAAAGGACCACTAAAGTAAACCTATGGAGAGTGAAAAAACCACTTTGCCCTTCCCAGACTCAATATTGTTGAAGTGTTCCCTGCTTCAAACAGGAAGAACAGACTGAGGGCTGGGGATAGGCCAGGAAGCTATTGAGCCTGGGACTGAACTGGCCCTGTATCAACACAGCAAGAGAACTGAGCCTGCGAAGACAGACACTTAATTGGGATATTTTGATTTTGGGGATCCCCAGAAGAGGAGGAGCGACTATAGCCTTTCGGTACATGTCAGGTATGAATTAAGGCAGTAGCACAAAAGCCTACAGGCCTCAAGTCTGTAAGACAATAGCCATGGTGAATTAACTGAGGCCAAAGGCCTAAAAGTCTCTGCATGAGGAACTAATCAGGAGTGACCCCATGTCACAAAATAGAATGGTGTAATAAGCAAGTAAGCCTAAACAAAATACCAGCCTATGCTACTTTGGGATATTTTAAGATGTTGAACTTCTGCTGATGTTCAACCACAAGAATGCCATGGTAATCAATTGACATTATATGCTAATTTAGTTGAGGTAAATTAGTAGGTAGAATATTAGGAAAGGATACTCCAACACTGTTAGGGTGAGGAAGTTTAGATATAAATATGGAAATCTGAACACCCTCATGAATATGCATAACAGCCTTGCATCCTGTATAAAAGGGACTAACCTAGGCCCAAAACTGATGGGATCTTCCTGGCATGCCAGAGATAGGTGATCGAGTGGTCCTATCTCAACAGTTTTAGGTCCCCACAACAGGATGGTGAGAGTATGCATATAATACTAGTCATCTCAGTCTATTTTGCTGGTATGTTGTGTTTGGTGATAAAAAATAGATTTTTATCACAGTTCTATATTGCAGAATATTTTTCTGCAAACAGATGTAAGTCTCTAGATAATACACATACACCAAAAACAAACACTTCCTATAATTTTTTGCAAGAAAGATGGTCTCAAGGTAGTAGTCTCAGGAAATCAGGGTTCAAAACCCACGACAGCCTGAATCACATAGGGGCAATCACTTTCTCCTCTGTCTCAGTTCCCTATCTCTGAAAAAATGGGGATACTACTTCCTTTCTCCAACTCTTGAACTGTTTTGTCTATTTAGGTAAACTCTTTGGGACAGGTACTGTCTCTTACCGTGTGCTTACACAATGATGTCCTAATCCAAACCTGTTCATGATCAAGGTGACCTGGTGCTTCGCTAACTGGATTTTTCCTCACATGCTCAAGGTCTAATTGATAAACGTACATGGGGTTAGGAAAGAGTCTCCCCACACCCCCAGGTCAGATTGGCAGTGACTTTATGGGATTTTCGCCTTCGTCTGCAGTATGGAATTAGGTTAATCTGGATACATCTCAATTTCCTGCCATTGCAGGGGCCTTGGGCATTGGTACACTTTGGTCCCTCCTGTTTTTCACCTGTGACACACAGTCTAGTCTCCTGAGAGCTGTAATACCTTGGTCTAATTTAATTTGTTGGGTTTAGTGTGCAGGTGGTGTTTGTAACTTGTGATATAAAAGAGGTAAGACTAGGTCATCTAGTGGTTCCTTCTGGCCTTAAAGTCTAAGAGGAACGAAGTAAACACCAGAAGTAAATCGTTCTATTAACTCATCATCATCAATTGTTAAACAATAAATTGGAGACTTCCAGATATGGAGATACTACTGTCTGAACAGAATTTCCTGTCTCTGGCTGAAACAAAGTTGAGAGGGTACAAAGTCTTTTGGAGTACCACCTCCCTGCAATGAGAAAGAACTATCAATCCCATGAATATGTACTAGTGACAATGGTGTCCCTGCTTTGACAACTTGTCTTTGTGCTGTACCAATACGCCACAGGAAGATTGTCTATACTTTTTGGTTATTGATTCCTTCATAAAAATGTTAATGATTTTCGAATGTGGAGAAAAAAAGTGAATGACATTGAGAACAATTCTTAATATACCCAACCAGTGCCAGAACGTCAAACTACTGTACCACAATCTAGCCACTTGAGGGCTTCAGCAGGAAACAAGGCATTAAGTGGTATTAAAGCCCATGAAAAGCCCTAGGAAAGGGCATACCATTGTTTCTGCTAAAGTATATCTGTGCCACTCACTAAGATTAGAATGGAAAGCAATATCAGCAGCGGCTTTAATAGACTGAGACAATCAAGATCTACAGTCCCTCCAACGACAGCTAATAAAGCCAACAAGCAGCGCTAGCAGGTACTAACGCTGTGCCGGTCATTCTAAAAAAAGGAGAGAGAGAGACAGGTTCAAACAAAGGTTCATAAAGTGAGATTTCATTTCTCCCAAGAAACTCATTGCTCCCCACAATGCTAACAGTCTCCAGTTCATTTACAGATGGATAAAAAACCATGAACGAAACTGGATTAGCCACAGGAAAACACAAGAATATGAACAAGTATTCACTCTAGCTGTATTCTAGACCAACCTGCTAGTGCCTGCTTAAGTTAAGGCTGTCTAATGCTTCCCATTATGAGAGCCTGTTTTCAGCTGCTGACAACTTGACCAAACTTTAGCCGTTCAGGATGGACTTTACCAAGCCAGGTGTCTGTCTCAGGCTGAACTGGTTGTGGAAAGCCCGAATAAAAAAACAGTTCAATTGTTTCCCCGCAAAGAGATTAATGAAAAATGTAGTTTTGCCCATGCTAAAAAATTCTAACTTTCGTTGAGCTGGGAAACTAAGTGCCTCCATGAAATTTGGTAGAAAGACCTTTGTCACAGATGTTGCGGCGATTTGGGAAATCTGCCTGTTCAACTTACGAAACTGCTGTATCAAAGAATGCCTCTTTCTGTTGTTAAGGAAAAGTTAGCATATGTGACTCCATTTTGGTTTGGGGCTTTGTGTGCGTGACCAATTAGGTATAATTCGTAACACTGTGTGCATCCACCATTGTTGACAAGACAAAACTTTAAGCACATTCCACCCCTTTCCCCCAAGACCATGCTATTAGAACTCAATGACTAATTCAGTTGAAGCACCTTGGGACAATGGGTTAGCCGGAGGTGGGAGAAGCCACTTTCTGAAGCTGCAGGAAGCTGTTTGGAGAGTGGAAATTCCCAAACAAGACACAGACAGATGATAAAACACAGTTCACAGTTGTCAGGACAGGCTGCTTGAGAGACAGTGCCCTGAGAGTGTGCTTAGAAGCCCCAAGACAATGATAGTGCCTCGAATCTGGAGGCTTAAAAACCACAGAGGATCCACCAGATGATCCCATCAAAGCACTCAAAGATGTGCCTTCTGTTGTTCCTGTGAAAACAATCCAACTTATAAGCCTTTGAAAAATCATCGCAGTTTGAACATGCTTAGTCTCTACTTGTTAGAGTTTGGCAGCTAAATCATTTAAAGATTATGCCTGTACCGAACATCCTCCAGCCCAGGATTGCATGCACTGAGCAGGACTTCCACTGCAATTGCTGTTGTCAGCTGCAGCGTGCTGGACATCCAAATAGAGCAAGGAGACTGTTTCCTGTGCTCTCAATGCTCCCCTGGCTGGTGCCTTGGCAGTGTAGAGGAGAGAATGCAACCCAACTAATGTAGAGGGGACAAGAGCCAGAATGGGAGGAGGGTTAAGGAGATGGGGTGGGAACACACGGAGATTGGATGAGGACATGCAGGGGGCCAGAATAAGGGACACAGGATTGTCACAAAACAGGCTGAAGAGTATACTGGTAGAAGAGTCTTTGCTCCCTAGACAACTCCCCTCCCACTAAAACAAATCCTGGAATGAAAACCAAGATTCCAGAGTAAACAATTCTCTGTCAGCAGATATCTGTGGAACCTCCTGTCAAAGCACATCTCATCTCTTTCTAGTAGCTGATCCACATAGCAGTAAAAGATTAACAGAGAGGAGGACTCTCAGCTCAAGTGGCAGAGACCTGTGCTGTCTGTCTAAAACAGCGTTTCTTAAACTGGGGGACCCAACCCAAAAGGAGATTGGCAAGGCTATTATAGAGAGATTGTGAGATCACAAAAAAATATTGCAGGAGGGAGAAGAAGAGGGGGTATAGCGGCTCTGAAGGCAGCGCCGCCACCAGCAGCAGCACAGAAGCAAGGGTGTGTCTAGTAATTTGCTATCACTTGGGGGAGAGAAGAGGGGAACCTGAAATATTTTCAAAGGGCGGTCCCAGCAAAAAAAAAGTTTGAGAACCCCTGGTCTAAAAGGTTCCTATCCTACTGATAAACCAACCACATGGGGATCAGTATGGGTCCAAAAGCGGGGCTTTGTGTTTACATTTTTAGAAACCTCACGATTAACTTAAAATCTACATTAAAAGAATTTTAAGGCTGCAAAGTCAAACACGAGGAAGTTAAGGGATGCCAGAATTAAGGCTGCCAGTGCAACCTTAATTCAGCCCTTTGGATACATACATTACGACAGACTGTTTTCCATATGACCCCTACCTCATTCAGCACAAAGAATGGACCTGATCTGGGATGAATTATGGTTATGTGTTAAGGATGCTATTGTCACTAAAGAGCCCGACCTCATTTGTTGCAGATGTCAGTAGGTGTGTCATAAGATAGGGTCGGCAGGAAAACAAAGGATGGTCTCACATTTGAATGCTGCCCTGGAAAATTGGACTTTATCCCTGACTGTGCCACAGAGTTTCTGTATGGTCCTAGGAAAACAACCTAAACCAAACATTTCACACGTGGTCACGAATTGTGTGTTCCTCATTTTCTAGGTGCCTGACATGAGATCCTCCTGGTGTCCAGTTTGCAGAAGTGCCAAACACCCCCAGCTGTAACTGAAGTCAGTGAGAGCTGTATTTTGAACATATTAAGTGCATATAACACTAGGCACTCTGAAAAGACAACCTTTAGTCATCTCCAATTGGGCACCCAAAATTAGTGGGCACTTGACTTGAATCTGTGAACCTCCGTTTCCCAGCTGAAATGGGTATTGGATTATAACATCTCACAGGACTGTAGTGAAAATAAAAAACTAACATTTGTGAAGCACTCCAATATTATAGTGACAAGTACTACAGAGCAGCCCTTGAGGAAATTACTAATATGTTCAGAGCAGGATTTGAACAGTGTGCAATAAAGTAGGCCTCAGACCACACACTGAACAATGAGGACGAAGCTATTTAATAGCTGCTCATTCTGCAAACGCCCTCCCCCTCTGATGCACTGAATGAGACCGACTTCCTGGGGGGAAAAAAATAGTCGTCATGCAATTAACTAACTATCTCAGTGCATACATAAAAGGCAACCTACATTCTGGCATTTCCTAATTTGAGTGCTAGACTTTGTGACCTAAACATTCTTTTAATGTAGATTTCTGTATGAAATTTCCATAAAAGGTTGCTGGTTTCCATACATGAGCTGCTAATGAGCTCATCCACTGGGAAATGCAGGCGCTATTGGGTCTTTATTAATTATTATTATTATTATTATTGTTGTTGTTTTTAAAGCACACACACACACACTCTACAGCTGTTTTGTCCCACAAAACAGTTTTAACTGCACAGAACAACCTACTGGATATTAAAAAGTTTCCAATTCTTATTTATAGTGGAGGTGTTAGGGGAACTAGATCCTCTCAAGATTAACTGCCTTTTGGGCCTAAAATGAAACCACCAATTTTTTTTTAAAATACTTCCAGTTGTAAGTGGTCTTTTACCAGTTTTCTACTTTCATTGTGCAAAGGGCATTCATTAAGTTTCGCCCAGACATTATGCAAACAAATTCCTATTGGCTAACATTACTTAACAACATGGGACAACTAATTCAGGTCACATGTAGTACACGAGTATTTTAAGCTTCCATGAAAACGAAGTCAGAAGAATAATTTCAAAAGGCTTGAGTTCACAGCAATCAGACTACTGCTACATGATTAAGTTTATAAAGATTTAATACCAGCCAAGTCTTTGGCTGATTGTATCTAGGAGTTTTTCTGTGATGAGGGGTGGGTGGGAAGGAGTGCAGGACCACATAGTTCCTCCTATGGTCTCACAAACGGTCATGTTACAAAAAGTAATTAAATGAGTGGATGTTGGATGAGACCAACACATCGTTTCCTCTCAAATATGTTGCTCCTAGATTACCAGGTTCAGCCCAGACACCTTGTTACGAGTTGGACTGCAAACCCAGTCCAGGAATGAAACCAAAAAAGTTCTGTCGGAGAGCATCTTGAAACATTGAGGTCTCCTGACTCAGGGCTCTTGGAAAATACCTTATTGTAGGGCAATTAGTTCAGAGTGAAGATGAAGTTATACAAAAGGGCTGTGTCTGATCACAAGAGTTTAATTGTAAGAAGCACATGGACTGCTAACTCTGCACTGCTAACTCCAGTGATAGGTGCTTTTGAAAACAGAGAGACGGAGATGATTGTCTACTATACTTGCTTGAAACGACTGCTGTTGAGAAGATTAGGAAAAAAGAGTTACGGTAAATTTAGGATATCCACTCCCTGTCTATGAAACATGATAAACAAAATAAAATCTGTTCATGAAGTATAAGAAGAATGAACTGAAGAGGTTCTGCACAATTCTGGCTGTTTATCTGCCCACTCCCATTATTCTCATTACTGAAAAAAGTTGATCCACACAGTTGAGCTCTTTTAGTGGCAAAGAAGAAATTGGGGAATCCAAGGAGGAGTAAGAAGAGTATCAAAGTTCTCATCTCCTATTGGTTCAATTACAGAGGGTGAAGGTGGAAAAGCACAAATACTGCTACCTCTGAATATGTATTGGCATTCTTAGATTCTTATCATTTACATCAAAGTTTAAACTGCAAGTAGCTAAAAGTAGAGACTAGAATTAAAAATTAAGAAATTACTACTTGAAAATCACCAAAGTGGTAAAGGCCTTAATAGATATGACCTTATTTACTAGAAATTTTACAGCAAATACTGTTTCAGCATCTATTACTCCTGATAAGGAACAAAAAAGAATTATTTCATGTGACTCCAAGACTACAGCAGAAAGGAGTTGTAAGCAGGTGCTATGTAAATCCTCCCAATAATTTCTAGTATGCAGACAGAACCAGCAGCCAAAGGGCTTTATCCTATTAGAGCCATGGATAGAGGACACACACAGATGCAAAGATTCCACTAATATTTATGCAAGAGTACAGAAGAAAAGTAAGCATTTCTACATACCAGAGCTTAAAACTAAAGTTTGGAATTGAAAAGAATTCTATCTTAAAAATAAATCTGTATTTTAGGGAGGAAAGATGGAAGCAAAATGGGATGTTATGAGACAACAAGGCTATTCAACTTAACATTGGCTTTTGAAAGACAAAATATCACAGCTCACTTATCCTGATTGGTTAAAAGCCATTAACCATTTATTGATAAAATGGGTTTTGAAAAAAAGATTGGAACTGCTGCTAGCAAAAGGAAATCGTTCCTTGTGGGACAATAGCTAAACTCGGAACATAATGAATTTATTGGGAAAGTCCCATATCACGCACGATTCAACTCCTCTTGGGGTGAATGGGAGTTTTACTGCTGACATGAATAGAACCAGGCCCTAAAAGAAATAGGCAGGCAATATGATTTAGCTTATAATGGCCTTTCATTGACCTTTGGAAAGGGAAATACACCAAAGTCAGAGTGTGCATTCACAACGAGGCAAGAATCTCATCACCTCTCATTAATCTTTGTTGGTCACGTAATTTATACAGTAATTTTCAGCCTCTGGACTGCTATAGCAGTTCTGATTCGTTAGTTCAAACAGAGAATGAACTCAAAAACTGCAATACTTCAGTGTAATTTGGGTCTCTCTAAAGACCCCGACTTAAAATCTAACCCATACTGCAATTTAATTCTAGTTGTCATTTCCAGATTTCTATTTCACTATCCCAAAAGAAAGTCTTGGGCATTTCCTCCCGTTTTTAAATCATCTTAAATTGTATTGGCCAGATTTCCAAGAGCATTTGATCACAACTGAGGCCAAATATTTAGAGACCAATGCACACCTGCTCCCACTTAGAATAATGGAGCTGATTGGTGATCAGCTCTTGAAAAATGACCCTATGCAAGTTTGAGGGCAAAAATGCCGATTTGACTGCTTCCTTGACTGACGTGTTCTGTTTATGAAAGTGAACAGCACAGCATAGGCAGCAACAGGGCAACCTCCCCTACACTGTCCAACAGTGTACCTCCATCCAGCTTCTGTGTGGTACCTTTCTAAGGGCAAGAGACAAGTTTAGAATTCAACTGCAGATAAGGGTGTCAGTTTGATTCCATTGTAAAGGCAGTTTTTCCTGTCCCTTAAGCATTAAAAGTCTAGCAACTCATTTCACATTTAGAACACATACACTTGACTGCAAGAATGGAGGTGTAACCTAATCAAGGAAAAATTGCTTGTGATGTTACTCTATAAGCTGAAAAGCAAAGCTGAGTCAAGATTTATTATAAAGGAACATCTTCTACCAAATGTATTAGTGTCCTCCCATAGGGACATCCGTTTGAACCTGGAATTGCGAACCGTCATTTTATAAAAAAACAAACCTGAAGCACAACACTACCACACGAAGTAATAGTTCAGAGAACAGCATTCTTTTGGTACTACTTACCTGGACAGTCAACTTCATCACTCTCGTCCTCACAGGTGGGCCATCCATCACACTGCCAGTTCAAAGGGATGCACTGGATGGTACCACTGCGACATGCAAACTGCCCTGGGGTACAGCGGAGCTCTACGGAAACACAAACAAAGGTTTTTTCCCCTAAAGAGAAATATTCCATCCTGAATAAGGCTACATGGAAAACTAATTGCCCACCGCTATGCACACTACAGACATTATTTTAGCAACCTGGCCCTTCAATAAGATCTCTAATTCATACTGTCTCCCTGTTTTAAAGGGGAAGATTAATAGGACTTTCTTTGCCCAGACTACCACTTGAGGAAGCACTTTATCAGATAGCTTTATAGCAAGAGCCTTATAGTGAAGCTGTCAACATTTGAAAGCCACATGTAAAATTTACAGGCCAGATCCTCAGCTGGCCCATGCAGGCACAGATAGCACCAATGAAATCAACTTAGCTCTCTAATTTAAACGAACTGAAGTTCTAACCCTATATTTTTAATTTCAGTATTCTCAGAGATCAGTACTTTTCTTCATTCTAGGAAGGACATGCAAACTGATTAAAGCAATTCCCCAACTTTCTGTACGTTGATTTATGAAAATATGCTGATCCCATCAAAACAAAAGCATCACCTGAAATTGAGAGATTATTCCCCCCACCCACCCACCCGAGATCATAGAGTACATCCTTATTTCCATTCCTTACAGGTATTCCCAAATAGTTGGTGCTTTGAAAAACAGTTAAAAAAATTAAAACCCACAGATCCCAGTCTATCGGAATGTTTCCAATACCAAGTACAGATTAAGAGGGCCTTTCTAGTCGCTACCTATGAATGAATATTATCCTAAGGTTTGTTCAGTTTTTGCATTACCACTTCTAGGAATACTTATTTGGTTTTTAGAACCAGTGATGATTAATAAAGAGCTTATTATGGTAATTTTTTAAAAAAGCTAGTTATACCTACAGAGATACTACAAATTCCAAATTACTATTACCAAACCATGTGTACAACAGGACCTATTCATTTACAATTGCCTATCTAATTTGCAGTTCTTTTGAACACACGGACTCATTGCGAACTAGCTTTCATATCCATGATTGTCTTATCTTCAAAATTTATTAAGATACACTATGTGGAATTTCTACACAAGTACAGCCTTTAAATGAAACTAACTATATGGGCATATTTACACTATTTCATATCATGGTTTTGCTGCCCTTAAAAAAAAATTATAGAAATTAAGACTTCCAAAGCTCTAACCATTCCCTTCTATCAACTATCACAGCATAAGAATTCTGCTGCTCTTTCCATTTTCCTTGAAATATTTTGCAAAGAGATCAATACAAATGACTCTGTCTAAAAGCTGAGTTTAGAGCTGTTCACCTGACTGCAAGAGGTCATTAACCTCAGTGAACGCACCTTCACATCACCAGAAGTCCATCTGTCACTGCAATTCAAATCTCTTAAGGAAGGTGACTATACGCCCCTGAATCTCCTGTGTTATAAACAACTTAACCTTTCTGTTTTCCCATTAGTGAACTAGAGTTCTCTCCGTTTATCTAGGTTGGAGAACAGCTGCATTTCCATACTTTCACAATTTTAGGCACAAAAAACCCCAAAAACCAAACAGAGTAAAAAACCCTATCTTAACTCTGAAAGATGTGGATTTACAAGGGCTTTTTATGTGACTTTAATTTAAGATACAAAATCCTCATTTTTTTAACCTTCAATTAACATGTATTCTCAACCTGAGCTCCATCTTAATAAAGTTTGTTTTTAAATTAAATAAGGTTTAATATTATTTTTGTTGTTTTCTTACTGAAATGTATACTGCCAAACTAAACACAAATCAAGGTAGACTTACTTTAGATACCTTGAGCATAAATTCTTACAACATACCAAAGTTTAATGGCTTCTTTATAAGCATCACTTTACCTTACAGAGCACAGGAAGGTCGACATTAGAGCTCAAAAATAAAAATAGGCATATCCTCTTCTTAACACACCACCTACGCAGAACGCACACTCAGGTCACAAAATAGCTAAGAACTCAGACAGACCTGCTAGACTACAACTGACAACAACATATGGTACAACTAGGCAAGACACTTCTGACCCATTTACAGAATTTTATTCAGTGTGAACATCTCCAACAATCCAAAAACAATGCATGAACCACTTCCAACACCATAAGAAATAATGCAAATACTGAGAAAAGTGAGAATGAAAACTAAGTTTTTCAGAATATAACTATAGCAAGTACCAATTTGTCTCGAAAAAAGAGAGGGGAAAAAGGAGGAGCTGGGAGGAAAGGTGAAGTTTAGATAACCAGAAGGTTTTTGAGATTAAAAATCACAATGGCCACACTTGAAAAATCCAGTTCATATAAGCAGTAGGGCTGAAACTTCCAACTATTCCTATTAATACATTTATGGTATTATGTCCACACTTCACTAAGTTACTAACATTTTATCATTATAGTGCTGATGTCAGAAATATCTTGTTGCCACTGCAAACGTGGCATTGCATTGGAGACTACGGTAATTTTGTGGATGGAAATGCTGCTGAAATTAAATTTTAAAAAATAAACCCTTTACATTCTAGCCATCCACAAGTTTCTATCACTCTTAATCTGCAGTTGTGGCAGAATTTAATTTGCACTTTATCACATCAGTTTTTTTATTTATAAAATAAATAGTTCTTGAGTAAATTTTGTTTGTTTAAATGCAAACCACACATACAGGATGTAAATTAAGATATTCTACAGCATTGTAACAAGAGAAATCTCTATCTGACTTGCAGAATCAACAGAATGAGGATTATAGGACACTGCATGGGACCGGTTGTAGAGGCGAAAACGGATGCAATGAAGGAGAAGAAGGAGCAAAAGGGCAATACTAACAGCAAATACCCAAAATATTACTATTTTATGCACAAATAATACTATACTCAAGAGGCCAAGATAAAAGGATATTGTCATTAGTGGCATTAAACTACTTAAGCAATGCTCAAGTAGTTTATGAGGTCAACAGAAACACTCAATGAATTACAGCCTTAAATGGATCATAAATACACTAAATAATTAGATTTATATAATGTTGCCTTGATTATTCATTTGCTCTATATTCTACACATTCAAGCAAGAAAGGTAAATGATTGCTAATTACATGCCATACCTATCTTCCCAGTGTCAGTACCTCCCTCATTAGACTATTTTTATCACAAATGTGTCTACATTTTAGAAGTCTAAGGGCATGGCTACACTTGCAGATGTACAGCGCTTTGAGTTAAACCAGCCTTCAGAGAGGACAGTAGGGAAAGCGCTGCAATCTGTCCACACTGACAGCCTCAAGCACACAGGCGTGGCCACATTTGCAGCGGCATTGGAAGCAGTACATTGTGGGCAGCTATCCCAGCATGCAAGTGACTGCAATGTGCTTTTCAAATGGGGTTGGGGTAGAGTGTGACAGGGAGTGTGTTGTGTGTATGGGGGGGAGAGTGGGTTTTTGGGGGGGCTGAGAGCATGTCAGCATGCTGTCTCATAAGTTCATACAGCAGCAGACCCCCTCCCCTCCTCTCTCTCTCACACACAGGATTCCACAGTAATGGTTGCTTTGTCTCGGAGCAGATAAGCAGCCGGCTGTCAGAAACGGAGCTTTCAAAGGGCATATCCACATTCCTGCAGTGATTCCAAAACAATGAGAAGAGTGGCCACTTGACTTAAGGGGATTATGGGACGTTTCCGGAGGCTGATCAGAGCACAGTAATGCAACACCTCGTCCACACTGACACCCGAGCGTTTCAGCCAAGGCGCAACAAGCATTAATCTTCTCGCCGAGGTGGAGTACCAGCAGCGCTGTAGCCGTGGAGTCAGAGCACTCTAGATGCCTTGCCAGGGTGGTCAGGGAGTGAGCTAGGGCGCCCAGGGCTGCTTTAATGCGCTCTAACTCGCATGTGTAGCCAAGCCCTAAGTAGAGAATTTTTTTTAAAGTAAGTTTAAAATAATCAGCTGAACGTATCAATGAATATTTTCTCCAAATGCCAAGCACACTACCAATGCCACATAACAAAATGCTTCCAACTGAAAAAGCAGGAACTGTAGTATGATTTGATTCCATACAAAGAAATTATATTAAAGGAACACAGACTACAAAGTGAAGCATTCAGTACTCAAGAAATGCCCAAAACAAGGTTCCTGTGCAGTCTTAGCTCTGAACCCTTGTTTTCCGACATTTCAGAAGTTTAATGATAAGATCACATTTTTTCCCCCACAGAACTGCCTGATTCACTATGCAGTTGGGACAATACTGTCCAAATGAAAGCTTTGAAATATTTGTATCTTCCCTTTTTGATGTGTGCCCATGCTTAGCACGTTACTGCACATAATCCATTCCTGCACTGATGGAACTCCATCCTCCAGAGGGGGTCTTAACTCCTTTACCTATGTGCCTTCAATCACCGTATAGAAGGTGGCAAGATTCCATAAGAAGCTTCTTTACATTCATACTTCTGTGCAGGGTGGACATAACACTGATAAATATACAAATCAGTGAATGGTCAAAGAAGTGGATTTTTTTAAACCCTTACAATATTGACAAACCACAACCAAATTTCCACTAAACCATTAAGAGATACATCTGTGACCTAGCAGTTAAAGCCATGCCAAATTCCAAGTTTCTGGTAAATACCATTGAAATGCCAGAGCAAGTGTTCAAAATAAAGGTACTAAATACTGTATATATAGTTTTTTAAATGGGAAAAAGGGCACTTCCTTCCACTAGGCATTCTCAAACATGCTAGGGTATCTTAATTCTATTTTTCTAAAGAAAATTTGTTTCTGGGCTGAAATCAAATGTGGCACTTCTGAACCCAAAAAGGGAGGAAAGAGTTACAAACATCTACAATCCTCTAGAATCAAAACATTTGGACAATCTCAGCTCCAGGCATCAATATGTACTCTGTCTACAGTTTTATGAGACAGTTTTTCCAATTACACAACTTATTGGTAAAAAACTGATATAGAATTAAAGAAAATACTTCCCAAAATTACAAGAGAATTTGTTTGCATTGCAACTTATGTTTCTGCACTTAGGTTGACTTAAAACTCTCTTCATTTTTACACGCACCCTTTCCAATTTACAGTGCTAGATACTGTGTTCAAGAACACCAAACCAAGACTTAGAATGCATTGGTTGCCCAGACTGAAATGTTTCCTTTCTAAGAAGGTACTAAGCCAATGGGAAACTGAACACTTGCTCCAAGGTTAGAATTTAAAAGCAAGGCATACATGCAAGGTGTAAGTTCTAATCACTAGATTCAAATCAAGAATCCCATCTGACTGACAGCCTATTTCTAGGCCATAACAGCACAAAACTAAATAATGCTTCAGGGAATCTTAGTCCCTTGCTGCAAAGGCCAGAGCAATAATTCACAAGAAACGTAATATAATAAATGTCCCTTGCACCTCTGAAGAATAATTAAGATTAGCAAAGAGAAGTACAACATCTTTTGACCACCCAGAGCTTTTGTAAAAGGTAATTATGCATCGCATGTATGGAACACATTGATTCAGCTACATTAGGTCATAGTAGGAGACTATGCATACATATCCTACATCATACAGGAGGTCCTTCTGAAGACATGGTAGCAGCTGTTACAACATGTGAATTGCTCCAGGTGTACCTATTTAATCATTGCACACTTTTAAAACCAGTTATTTTTATGTGATTTCTCAAACAAGTGATCCCTCTCATCCCTTATGTATGTGCATGCAATCCAATAATGATTACTAAGAATGGTGGGAGAAGAGACACTAGATATTTTACTTGTCTTCAAAAAACAAATGAAACAAAACTGTGCTCACCCTGGGGAAATCAAATATAGCAAGACTGAAACACTAGAAATACCAACTATCCAAGATACAGTATCAATAATGTGCATAATTATGGTAATTAGAAAAAATTCTTCTACTACTGCCCCCTATTCCTCTCAAATCTCCCTCCTTTACAGATCAAGATAGAGTGCTCAGTAAAACATAAAACTGATTAAAGAAGTTCGCTAGTTTTTAGAAGTAATACTTTCCACTATTCAAGTAGAAAAAAATTTATTTTGCATTTAATATCTTGTTGGAGAGGATATAAAAACAAAGTCTGTATGTGAGAAAAGTGCTTTATCTCAAGAAGCAAGTTCCATTGTTAACTAAGAAGTAGGGAGAATTCATTCATCCAGTATAGACAGCATAGAAATACCCAGGTAGTCTGTCTTGTGTGCAGAAGGGGGAGATCCACAATTGGCACCTCTATATACCAACTCTAGCCCAATATTTTTACACATTTAAAAACCTCATCTTCCACAAACCTCCAGCCAAAGTGGACTAGATGGGACTTCTAGCTGAAGGAGTTTACCGTTTTCTCTCCTTTTGGGGCTACACACTACTTTAGCAGTGCTACTAGGCCATTAAACCCAGGAAGAGAGCTTACAGATTTTTGGAAGGAGATAAAACCAGGGTCAGGATGAATATGGGATGGATTTTTGTATGTAGGGCTTGCTGTTTTAGTTTGCTTTGGAAAGTTTTAGTTGTAAAAAAACTTAACCTAACAGACATCTTTGGGCTAAGTTTCAATCGTTTTCACATAAAATTTGGCATGTGCCAATTGTTGTGTGACCTCAGAAGCACAATTATTATTCTTGCAAGATCCTTTTTCTTATAAAAGAGAGTCATCAAACACAATCACTGTACTATAATGTGAAATTTAGTAAGTAGCTTAAATTGTTTTGGATGGATTTCTGATGACATTTGTCCTCAAAAAGACAAAAACAGTGCTAGAAATAGCCCATGAAAACAGTTTTAACAGACATCTTTAGTTTGAATTTACTAATAGGACAGAAGGTTCATGAGTGTTTGGTTTTCCCTTAATTTTGAGGATGTGGAAATAGACTTGAAAACACATGAAGCACAAAAATCACACCTACATAAAATACCTTCAGAACACTGAATGAAGGGACTGTATAAAGACAGTATTTTTTAAAACATCAAGCCTCAACAACCCTATTAAGTAGTGTATCTTTTTTACAAATGGGTAAACTAAAGAAAAGAAAGGCTATGTTGCCCAATGTTACTTATCAACTCTGTGGTCTTGGGGGAACCAGGGCGCAGTACCTAGCCTTTCTGACTCACAAAAGACCTTCCCCCCTGCCTCTGCTTGAGCCAAAAGCAGATCAGAAGACAGATTTACAAAAAGCAATGAAAAGGTAGTGGGAGACACACCTAAACCCTTCTGGACAAGGGTGACAGGATTAAGGAAACTCCCTTAGCCTCATTTGCAATCGAAGATGGGACAGGGAGGGCATGTCCATTAGAATACAGAATGGAGAACAGAGATTCCAAGGCAAGAACTGCACTGGACTATGGGACCAGAAAAGCAGTGCATGATGGGGAATCTCTGCTCCAGATGTTAATGAACTCACGCCTGCACACACCCAGCTCAGTAGTTATCAGATCCATTCTAGTAATAAATCCTTTATTGGTATCCAAAATACTGAAGCTGCCTAATTACATTGTGAGCTCCCTCAAAGGAACACTGCCCACAGCCAGGAATGAGCAGTTCCTATTGTCTAGCTTGAAAAAAAACAAAAAACAACAACTTTGGTATACTCCCTTGAGACATCAGTTTACCCGCAAACAAATCTAGTGTTCTCCCTTGAACCATTTTTCTTTCCCTACAAAAGTCCCTACCCACGCTTAAGTAAGTGCTCTGATGCCTGGATCCAAAATCTGCAGTTCCATAGTACGACTTCATCTTCTCCTGACTGATCATGCTGGGGGCGCTGCCTGTCTCCAGCACTCCGGACCCTCAGCTACCACCACCATCTGGGACCCCTGATTGATTCAAGCTTCACGGAGTGGTGAGAACCCAGCTCTCTCTCTCTCTCTTTCTCTAGGTATAGCCTTCTGACCCAGACCTGTGGGATTGGTTACAACTGAGTTTTCTAAACCTGACTTTTATAATATTAAATCTAACTTAAATTTGATTATAACTGTTGTGTTTGTTTGGCTCCCCTTGTATGGTTATTACCGGGCAATAAATAACTTTCATGGTTAAGCTGGTTGCTTCTCTCTCCCCCTCCTACCCCCCCCCCCCAAAGGTGTTTTTTGGCTTCCCCATTCACTCTGCAGCAACGCTCCTCGTACCTAAGTTAAAGATCTCTGCAGAGCCCAAAAATCCTATGGGGTTTGCTCATCAAGTGGGTTACTACCAGAACAATTGTAACGCGAAAGTGGGGATAGGGACGTGCTGAACCTGGGGCACGAGGGCGGCAGCGTGGAAGTGCTGCTCGACCCAGCCTGCTGAGTCCAGGGGCATAGAAGGGGGGCAGACTGAAAGTGCTGCTCGACCCAGCCTGCATAGGAGGGGTCAGCTTGGGAGTGCGATTAACCCAGTCCTCTCAGACGCGCTCGGTTAATGTGTGTGTGTGTGTTCGTCTGATTCCGGGGCTGGCAGAACCCAGCCCTGGGGAACCTAGGTCCTGCAGGATAGCTCCACTGGGAGGGAACTTGCAGAAGGGAGAAGTAGAGCTCGGTATGAGAACACAAGTGACACAAGCAGTACACCGATAGAATTACAGAAACAACCTCCAACGCAATAAATGATCAGAGGGGGAGCCGTGTTCGTCTGGATCTGTAAAAGCGGCAGAGTCCTGTGGCACCTTATAGACTAACAGACGTATTGAAGCATAAGCTTTTGTGGGTGAATACCCACTTCATTGGATATATTCACCCATAAAAGCCTATTCTCCAATACGTCTGTCAGTCTATAAGGTGCCACAGGACTCTTTGCCCCTAATAAATGAGCATACTCCAAGATAATGGACAAATCTGGTAACACCAAGGTCAGAGTTCAAGTCAGCAACAGCTGGAAACAGAACCAATGAGTCCTGGCTACCAGTTGCATACTCACTACAAAGCCACATTTCCTCCTTATCAATCACCACTATGGCTTTTCAATTCATCAGCATACTTCTAAATAGAACAAACTCTGTCCTTTAGACAATATCAATGTTCCTCAGGTGTGGTAGTACATTTTCTGGAATGGCAACAGTTTATCAATAGCTGTGAGATGACCAATGGGGTAAGCATGAGGGGTGAGGTAGACAGGAAGTGGAAAAAAATGAATTTGGAATATTGATTTAGTTTTCAAGTCAGTTATAAAAGGAAAACATGGAACCCAATATTAAACTTCAAAAGCCTAATGAGTCCAAGAAGAGACAGCCTGTTGAGTCAATGTATTAAGTAATATAATCTGTCCAAATGAGACACTCACCTGAAAGAAGTCTTGCCAGAGTTAGTCGTGAACCTGTAATTTGAAATTTAAAAGAAAACTTACAAAACAGTTGGAAACGTAATTGAACACACACCAGAAATAAAAGGATAACACTGTCAGTTAGTTTAAACAATATAATTTACACAAGATGGTAGGAAATTTTTATCTCCCTCAACCAAGTACTACTTTTCAAGTCAACGACGCACAGTAGAAAATTTAGGATCCAGTTTATGTAATCCAATCACCAGCATCTCATTTCTCAAACTCTAGGTCTTTATGTGAGAGGAAAGAACTTGTAGCAGGAACTGGGTCACAGTTCCACATTAGCAAGTTCTTGGAATTCATGGACAATAAAAAGATCATTTTGTTTAATCCAAAACGTGGTACAGTTTCACAAATTTCATACAGTAAATTAATACCTTTCCTCAGTTACAAATACAGTATTTTGGGCCGCAAGAGGCCTTTTGTATCATCTGATTTGAGCCTTCTGCACTTTGTAGGACATTTTCCCCACATTATTCTTACTAGACGGAAGCCTGAACATTAAAAGGTCACGTCCTTAATCACAATTCTCAAGAACACACATTCTGGTTAGCTCAATCAGTTACATATGAACTAAACTGGAAAATACAAGTATTTTAAGTTGTTTGAATGGCAGGAGCACTATCTGCTCTTTAGTGAATAAGTACTTAACTCCAGATCATCTTCCCCCTTCCATTGTACAGGTGCTGTGGGGAACTGCTAGAAAAGAATGTTTGCTTGGAGATAGCTTTATTTGCGGAAAAGGTAGGTAATCACACCCATGGCTCATAGGACTTGTTTGCCAGCCAGTCAAGGGAGTGTATACTTTCTAATATTACATTATTTTACTAATTATAAACACTATCTCTGGCAGAAGAGATATGAGACTACGAGCTCTACTAGTTCTAAAAATCTTGGACATGGTGATCAGAAAAAATCTGTTCAATTCATTAACTACGGATTATACTTCCTCTGCTTAAAAAAAATCACTTTTAAATACAAAACATTTTGATAAACCTACTTTTTTTTAAAAATGTAGCTAGCACATTTAAGGTAGATTTTAAAAAACAATTCTGATATGATGTTTGTGTGCATTTTTTATTGAATTCCAATTTCTATTCGAGTGCAGGTGGTTGACACAAATCATGAGTAAAAAAATTAATCTAGCAAAGAAATGTGTCATTCACCATCTTCTAACATTAGAAAAACAAGCTATATAATTGCTGAAATAAGTGTGTATATATAGTATATCCTCTTGGTTAGCAAGAGGTACCAAATTTAGTGTGAAGGCTTTTTTGGGGGAGGGAGGCAATTATTTTAATGATTACCAACCATGAGAATCAACCTTTCATTATGAAAATACCTAAGTATACTCCATTTCAAAAATGCACTAGTAATCAATAGGCAGAATTGTCTTGCAGCCCTCTGATAATTTCCCTTTAAAGAATGATACACCATATACCCGAGTGCTATAAAGTCTTAGATCAACATACACACACACTTTTAGATCTTTTTTTAATTGTTTCCAGTAGGAAGGGGTCATTCACAACAGACAGGCAGAGAATGAAGAAACTTTTGGGGCCAGACTCTCAGCTCTGCCTCTTAAATTTGGAGGAACTATTTGCACCTTTGGGACAAATTAAACACTAGCTCTCCACTAACCTGGTCCCCTCAAGGTTACTCTGGACCCTATGTTGGTACCATCAGCCCCGAGCATGACAAACAGGGATCATTTGGGCACAGGGACATTAATTTTTCCCCAATTTCTGACAGTGTTTTCCACAAAAGCGGTTTGTTGCAAACACCTCTGAAAGACAGCCAGAGAAAGTGGAGAGCTATAGATTACTCAGAGGGCACCAAAACATCCTATTTTACTGACTGATTGCAGTATGTTCAGAATTGACATATGTAGAAGATATATGCACTGTAGGATAGCCATTTTTTCCCCTAACCACTCAATTCTATTCTAAGGGTCAATCCAGTGCACTTCAGATGCAGCCAAACTTGTTCCTATAACCAGCTATAACTGATGGTACTTAGTCATTTTTGCTAGGTAAAGAATAACTCCAACAGAAGCATAGGGACTCCACAGCAGAATACAATAACTAGTCAGAAAAGAGCAATAACCACGGGCCACATCAGGAAGGAGAGGGGGGTTGGATGGGGCAGGGGTTCCGGGGGCGGTCAGGGGACAGGGAGAAGGGGTGGTTGGATGGTGCAGGGGTCCCAAGGGGCAAGTCAGGAATGAGAGGAGGGGTTCGATGGGGCAGCAGGGAGCAGTGGATGGGGTGGGGGCCTGGCCACGCCTGGCTGCTTGGGGAGACACAGCCTCCCCTAACCAGCCCTCCATACAATTTTGGAAACCCGATGTGGCCCTCAGGCCAAAAAGTTTTCCCACCCCTGGTACAGATCTTTGCAAATTTGTCTCTGAAGAAACGGAAAATTTAATTCCAAAATATTAGGTGAATAGCATGTGTGTAAAAATCAGAGATTAAGGAAATACGGAGTACATTCAAATGAGACATGATTTACAAAATTCCATCAAGTGAACTACCAAAGCAGCCCAAGCTAACTCTTAGTAATCATACAATATTAAACACTTTCAGAGTTTATTAGGAACATTGGTGAGCAAACCCATTTGCTTCCTCAAGGGAAGAGATGTTTCTAGTCTGCAGGGAAAAAAAAAAAAAAGACAGGAGAAAATTAAAAAGCCTTTAGCAAGTATTGGAGCACATGTCTAGACTTAAAGCATGTGAGAAGCCCAAATAAATTCAACAGGACTACTCAAGAGTTTAAGGTTAGGCCCTAAATCAGGGCATGAGCAAGCCCAGAAGTCTAATGACAAGTGAAATCACGGATTTCAAACCTACTCTATGGAATCATCAGTAGTTTAAACCACTAAAACTATTCCCAACTTCCAAAGCCAAAAGGACATTCTAATACTGAACAGGTGTAAATTGTAAGAATACCTCATACAAAATCCCGAACAGTATTAAACCTACATCTAAAACAGTGGTTTTCAACCTGTGGTCTGCAGATCCCTGGGGTTCCACTCACTGTGTCTAAGATTTCCAAAGGGGTCCGCACCTCCATTCAACTGTCAGTAGCATGCAGAAACTTTTCCCTGGCTTGCTCAGGGATTTAAGCTATCAATTTCTTTAAAGCAGAGGTTCTCAAACTGTGGTCCGCAGAAAAGCTCCATTCAGGTGGCCTGCAGATAGTTCCCTCTAAGATGCATGCCTGGGCGTCCACACACAAGAGAATGAAGGGCCATCCACCTAATTAGTGGAGCCAAGCAGGCTCTGGCTGCCAGGGAGAGATGGCCCTCCTTCCCAACCTCAGCTCTGTGGAGGGGAGGGACTCCCTTCCTTCCCAGCCCCAGCTCATGGGCTGCTACAGCACATCCATCGCATTAGAAAGGTAAGATTACTGATATTAAGATATGAGTTGTGTGCTTTTATTTGTAGAACAAAAAAGTTAATTAAGGGTTTTTTTATATAGCGCTTTTATCCAAAGCGCTTTACAATAGTGAGCTAATGGTACAAACAACATTTGGAAAGATCGTTAAGCGGTCCGCCAAGACCCTCAGCAATTTTCAAGTAGTCCATGAAAAAAAAAAAAAAAAGTTTGTACGTTGGCCAAACTGGACAGTCTCTATGTAAAAGAATAAAGGGACACAAATTAGATGTCAAGAATTATATCATTCAAAAACCAGTCGGAGAACACTTCAATCTCTTTGGTCACGCGATTACAGACCAAAAAACTGGCAATTCAACAAAAAAAACTTCAAAAACAGACATCAAGGAGAGACTGCTGAATTGGAATTGATTTGCAAACTGGATACAATTAACTTAGGCTAGAATAAAGACTGGGAGTGGATGTGTCATTACACAAAGTAAAACTATTTCCCCATGTTTATTTCCCCTCCTACTGTTCTGGTAAACTGCTGGAAATAGCCCACCTTGATTATCACTACGAAAGGTCCCCCCCATCCCCCTCCCGCACAGCTCTCCTGCTGGTAATAAGAAAAGGAGTACTTGTGGCACCTTAGAGACTAACCAATTTATTTGAGCATAAGCTTTCGTGAGCCACAGCTCACTTCATCAGATGCACAAAGTTGAAAACACAGTGAGGATATTTTTATACACACAGACCATGAAAAAATGGGTGTTTATCACTACAAAAGGTTCTCTCTCCCCTCACCCCACTCTCCTGCTGGTAATAGCTTATCTAAAGTGATCACTCTCCTTACAATGTGTATGATAATCAAGGTGGGCCATTTCCAGCACAAATCCAGGGTATAACAAGGACGTCTGAGGAACAGTGGGGGGAGGAGGGGGAAAGGAAAGGAATAAACAAGGGGAAATAGGTTACTTTTTATAATGACTCAGCCACTCCCAGTCTCTATTCAAGCCTAAATTAATTGTATCCAATTTGCAAATTAATTCCAATTCAGCAGTCTCTCGTTGGAGTCTGTTTCGGAAGTTTTTCTGTTGTAATATCGCAACTTTCATGTCTGTAATCGCGTGACCAGAGAGATTGAAGTGTTCTCCGACTGGTTTATGAATGTTATAATTCTTGACATCTGATTTGTGTCCATTTATTCTTTTACGTAGAGACTGTCCAGTTTGACCAATGTACATGGCAAAGGGGCATTGCTGGCACATGATGGCATATATCACATTGGTAGATGTGCAGGTGAACGAGCCTCTGACAGTGTGGCCGACATGATTAGGCCCTGTGATGGTGTCCCCTGAACAGATATGTGGGCACAGTTGGCAATGGGCTTTGTTGCGAGGATAGGTTCCTGGGTTAGTGGTTCTGTTGTGTGGTATGTGGTTGCTGGTGAGTATTTGCTTCAGGTTGCGGGGCTGTCTGTAGGCAAGGACTGGCCTGTCTCCCAGAATTTGTGAGAGTGATGGGTCGTCCTTCAGGATAGGTTGTGGATCATTGATAATGCGTTGGAGGGGTTTTAGTTGGGGGCTGAAGGTGACGGCTAGTGGCGTTCTGTTATTTTTTTTGTTAGGCCTGTCCTGTAGTAGGTGACTTCTGGGTACTCTTCTAGCTCTGTCAATTTGTTTCTTCACTTCAGCAGGTGGGTATTGTAGTTGTAAAAATGCTTGATAGAGATCTTGTAGGTGTTTGTCTCTGTCTGAGGGGTTGGAGCAAATGCAGTTGTATCGTAAACCTTGGCTGTAGACAATGGATCGTGTGGTGTGGTCAGGGTGAAAGCTGGAGGCATGTAGGTAGGAATAGCGGTCAGTAGGTTTCCGGTATAGGGTATAAAAACATCCTCACTGTATTTTCCACTTTGTGCATCCGATGAAGTGAGCTGTGGCTCACGAAAGCTTATGCTCAAATAAATTGGTTAGTCTCTAAGGTGCCACAAGTACTCCTTTTCTTTTTGCGAATACAGACTAACACAGCTGTTACTCTGAAACCTGCTGGTAATAGCTCACCTTTCCTGATCACTCTTGTTACAGTCTGTATGGTAACACCCATTGTTTCATATTCTCTGTGTATATAAAATCTCCCCACCATATTTTCCATTGTATGCATCCCATGAAGTGAACTGTATCTCACGAAAGTTTATGCTCTAATAAATTTGTTAGTCTCTAAAGTGCCACAAGTCCTCCTTTTCTTTTTACAGATACAGACTAACACGGCTACTACTCTGAAACCATTCATAGGGAAGGAAGACTTAAGAGAGAATATGGGAAAGGACGGAATTATGGAGACATAATTGCTCTTAAAGCAACCAGAAGGTTCTGAATATGGAAAAAAAGAGCTGCCTCCTTTAGGCAGATGCAAATTAAAACACCTATTATCCAGAGACTGACAAGCGTGTAAGCCCCCTCAGCCAGATCAAAGTGGCAGCACAGAAATCCTAGTATCCTACTCTTTTCCAGATACTAGCAGAGGCAGGGGGCAATGCTTCTGACTGAGTCACGGGGTATGCCTACACTGCAATCCCAGGTGCGAATGCAGCAGCTGTAGACATATTCGAGCTAGATTTGATCTAGTTAGCTTCAACAACAATAGCAGTGAAACCACAGCAGCATGGAGTAACTGCTTGAGTACAATCTCAGGGTCCTAAGTTGGCTTGTCTTTAAGTATTGCTGCAGCAGCACCCCTACCTTTGTCGTCTATACATTTCCAGCAAGATTTTCCAGCCTCCTATATTACAGAGTACATTTTTGTTCTGCTACTGTATTTAGTGATGAAGCAGCATCTTTTAAATATAGCCCAAATAATTCTCCAAGACCTGCCCAACTAATCAGATAAACTCATAACCTAAAGATCACAGAGCAAACGCAGTTTACAATTCTAAATGACAGTGGCAAGGAAAACTCATATGATCTCCTTAGGTAAGTTGTTCACAGTACAAAAATAACTGCCTGTAACTTAGTTGTGCTAATACCTATCCTAGACTAGGAAAAAAATGATGTACTGTTAGGTAATATTGCAACCAACATGTTCTAAAAGTCCTTACACTCAACCAGCTAAACAGGTGTTAGCAACAGTGCAATTTATCTACATTAGACGATTAGACCATCTTAGCTAGAACATGTTATCAAACACACATTTTACTCTAGTCTAGACAGGGCATATTCATTTTAGATGAGAAGAAATCCAAACCTAAAATCTTTTTCTTCTAGAATGCACTGTCAATCTTATACATGTGTATAGATGCTAAACACAAATGATTAAAGAACTATACCGACTCAATGCCAACAGAGGCTCATCCTAGCCATCTGCCTAACACCATTCTCAAAACCCTCCAGTCCCTTAAAAAGTCCACAAGAACAGCAGTGTCTCGCACTAAGCCCTGGAAGTCATCACATCAAGGTTCTGGTAGAACAAGGAGAAGAGCTGAGTTCCAGGGTCAAGTATCCCTTACTATGAACACCCACCTATATAGCTCCTTCCAATTTAAACCAAACTCTAACTCATGCACCTCATATGACTGCAACTGTGGTGTCACTCAAGGTGCAAGGTAGTCTTTACTGGTATGTCTACACTGCAATCAGAGGATGTGACTACAGATCACCTAGACGTACCCAAGCTAGCATTTTAAGATGATTAGCTCTGGTACTTAGTAGCAGTGAAGCTGCAGTCGCCCTGACTTCAGTGAAGGCTGTACAAGCCTGCCCAGAAGGCTTGGTAATTACTCAAGCTACCATGGCTTCTTAGATACCAGTAGTCCGGCATGTTCCATACAAGCCGCAATCACTTTATGGACATACCCTAAGGTGGGTGAAACCCAAAACGTTCAGGGCTTCAGAATTCAAAAAGAACACCTTAAACTCCATCCAAAAACCACAGTGTCAGCCAGTACAGAACATGGAATCAATGTGCATTCCAAGAGAAACATCACTTAACGTAGATACATTTTTCAGTAGCTTCACTTCCCAAATTCTCTTAAGGTGTAGCGCAATGTAGAGTGCATAGAGTAGTCCTATCTCATGGATAGAAAGGCATGGTTGACCATGGCAAGCAGGTAGCGCACATGAGAGTAGACGACAACTCAGGAGAAGAGAGACAGTGATCCATTATAGAAAAGAAAAAAAGCAGTGGACTGAAATCAGGAAGCCAAGACACAGAAGAGAGAGATGTAGTAAGTACAGCCAAATAGCATTTGATGAATAAATTTTGACTAATTCCATCAGTATTGACTGAATATTTGATTAGACACACTTTGCAATGGTCAACCATCTCTACAAATGGTCAACTACGAAGGGATGAATGCCAGTAAAATTAACTGAACATATTCATTAATTTTGTTCTTCTGTATGACCAAGCCTAGCAGTTAGTCAATTTCAAAAAAACTATTAATTAGGCAATGGCTTAATGTTTCATTTAAGTACCATAAACAATAAACACGACAACTGTGACTTGAATGGAACGGAGGGCGTCACAGTGACCAGAGTAAAAAACCCTGTGCTAATAGGCATCAAGTCCTGTATGATGTCCTGTTCTACAATATCTAGCTCATTTTCTCAAAAGTTCCATATGATTCACAAATATCATTAAAATGCTGTTACCTGATAGAGGGTTAGCAGACTGATTTTTTAGTTAAGAGACAATAGGTTAAAACATCACCCGGAAAGTCTCCGGAAATCGCTGGCTTGGAAGATAACAGAGCGTACCATTTCTAGGCTGCAGGTTAAACTTCAGCCCAGGTTTTTAGCAACACAGTTATAATCCAGTAGTTATTCCAACAGACAAATTAGTCGGGGGCTTAGTCCACTTCCCAGTGAATAAGTGTCCATGTTAAAAAACCTACCACCACAGTTGGTTCTCTTGTAGACCATCTCAGAGGACAAAGCATGGTTAGCACTGAATCTCAACAAACCTCACCAGCAGAGGTGATCTTTCTAGATTAGGAGAGAAGCACACTGGCAAAGCAGTTGTGTTGCGTTATGTCTGCCCCTCCACACACTCTGCTTCTTCAGAGGATAGGATATTTCCTTCTCTGGGGCGGTCAATCTTGCACCTTTCATGAACACTCAATTCACTTTATAAACACTAATTTTCAGTCACTTATTTAGTCCACACTATACCTGGCACTGAGCTATTTCTATATTCTGTATACCATAATGAGAAGATGATAAATGAAGTAGACAATTTTCTATTGGATAAGCATAACCATATACAATATAAACAGAAGTTTTACTACAATTAATAAACTTGGTAGAAAATGTCAGCTATAATCATCTCTCAGGATAACGACAAACTTCTTTGATTAAGTTACAACAAACTGTCTAATTAATATTAGAAAGAGAGCTCAGAAGTTAAGAGTCATTACTCATGAAAACAGATTCTAGAGCTAGTTACAACTCTTGCATTACAAATAAAGATCAAAACCAAGAAAAGGACAAGGTTAATTCCAGAGAATCGATTTGCTAATTCAAGTCTTAACGCTATATATTTTTCCATACACTGAGTGGGGACCTAGCTATGGGTTTCTCCATCTTTCATATCAAACTTAGCTGGTAAGATTCCTTGAATTGGGGTTTACCCTTGCACCCCGACTACTGGGAAAGAAAAGAATTTTCATAATCCTCTTTCAGACTGTCACCTTCTTACCTCCTACCTTCTCCATTTACTTTTACTCTGCTTCCCTCAGTCTGTTTTGTATGTCCATGTTGTTAACCAATGATGTTCTCTTTGAGTTCCTCTCCCATTTTTGAAAGGATTGATGAGAGACTATTCTCTTTTTGTGATCTTCCTTTCTTGTTCTGCTTGCCATCAGCAGCCAAGTGAAACTGATCGGTGCTTGCAAATTTTACTTTGCTGCTCTTGCTGAGACACCAGAGCAGAGGAATGAAAGTTATAAGTAGTATGTCAGTTTCATAGCTACTTTTACACTGAAACTGATTAACAATTCTTGTATTTTTCTTTTCCATTTTGTCCCTTTGCTACACTGGCAGGAGCAGCAAGCTAAAATTTGCAGCTGGATCAGTTTCACTTGCCAGATACACAAGCAGCAGTACATGATCTGACTGATTTCTTACCCCTTATACACATCACACCAAAAGGAGAAGAGGCAGATCCAAAAAAAAAAAAAAAAAAAAAAACAAGGAAGAGTTATAGGAGAAAACCAAAGGAAAAGCTGGTGCCAAAAAGTGACTCGAAAGGCAAGTACAAAACAGACTGGAAGAGGGAGAAGCAGACGAAAAAGATGAGGGAGACTAGGGAAATATGGAGCAGGCCCACCTCCATCAGCATGAAAAGCTAACAAGGAGATAGAGAAGAGGGAACAAAGAAACTCTCCCACGCAGAGCCTGAAGAGCTCCAAAGTTAAAAACTAAATAGCCAAGGCTGATACAAAAGACAGGCCACCCCTCAGTGTGCAGCGGCAGAGCTGGCTTTTTTTGCAGCCTCATTTGCATTGATTTTCCGTCAGGAATGATCCCCCAACCTCTACCCCAATTTTGCATGTCCTCATTTGGTCATTAAATACCACCTTCTAACTAACAGATATTTGGGGATTTTTCAAGCTCTGCTTTCCCATCAGTGGCATACTATGCATTTAGTTAATGCCTTTCTCCAAAGAGCTCAAAATCACTCGACAGGGCAGAATAAGTATTATTACTCTTAGCTTCCTCATCTATAAACTGAGTCACAGGGAGGGTAAGCAACTTTCCCAAGGTCATAGTGAATCAGCAGCAAAATGAGGAACGAGTACCCATGTCTTGACACCTTGTCTCCTATTCAACCTTTAGGCCTGGGTTCTCAAACTTCTTTTTTTTGCTGATTCCCCTTTGAAAATATTTTAGGCTGTGACAACACCGCCACCCCCATAGCAAATTACTGTACACACTCACAGGAGCACACTCATGATATTGCCACCCTCAGGGCTTGACTGCACTACAGGGGTAAATTGACCTAAATTATGCTACTCCAGCTAAATGAACAACATAGCTGGAGTCAACGTAGCGTAGGTTGACTTAACCTGGTGTCTTCACTGAGCTGGATTGACAGGAGACGCTCTCCAGTCGACTTCCCTTATTCTTCTTGGAGAGCTGGCGTACCAGGGCTGACCGAAGAGCACTCTGCCATTGATTTAGCAGGTCTTCACTAGACCTGCTAAATCAATGCCTCCTGCATTGATTGCAGTAGACTTGATCTCCCCCTAGCAAAGTCCAGCCCTTACTTCTGCCCTGATGCTGGTGGCGGCACCGCCTTCAGAGCTGGGTGGCCGGAGAGCAGCAGCTGCTGTACCATAGACAACTCATGCCTCCTCAAATGAGGGCACAACCAGGAAAGACACATGACTTCTCAGGTGGCTCAAGCCAGCAGCTCCCAGTCACTGCTAAGGATGTAAGAGTTTAACCTGTTAACCAATAAGCTTGATGCTTATCAGTTTCTGTTAACTGTTAAACTCCATCCAGGGTCCCTCCCAGCTGTCAGCCCTGTGCCCCTGGGGCTCTGCTGCTGCCTGGCATCCCTGCGCACCCAAAATCCCAGCTACTGCCCCGTGCCAGGGCTCTGCTGCCACCTGGCATCCCGGGATCCCTCCAGGCTGCTGGCGTCCGTGCCAGTTGTCAGGATCCACACCTGGGGTGTCGGCAGTTAGGCCCCCAGGCCTGCACCCCGTCCTGGGACCCTGAGCCTGCCAGGATGCGGGGTGGGGATCCCCATGCTGCAGCACCCCCCACCCTTAGTTCCCTGGTAAATGTTTAATTGTGTAACCAATAGAACTTTAATTGGTTACATGGTTACTGTTTTTACACATTATTTACATCACCGGTTGCTGCTCTGTGCAGCGCAGCAGTTGCCTTGGAGAGCCCAGTGGCGTCCCGCTCCCTCCTCCCCTCCCCATCTGCCAGAGACAGGGGCCAAGCAGGCCGGAAATGTGCTGGTGGAGAGGGGGGCCTCTGGGTTGCTCAGCCCCTGTCCCCAGCAGCTGGCTGGAGGCAGGGTGGACCACCGCCCCAACTGGGCTCTCTCAGGCAGCTGCTTCACTGCACAGAGCAGCGACCCAGAGCGGCCAGCGTAAGAAGCAACTGATCCCGCCCCCTCCTTCCCTCCATGGCCAGAGACAGGGGCTGAGTATGCCGGGGACAAGTGCAGGGGGAGGAGGACAGAGCACTTCTCCCTCCCCCACAAGCAGGCCAATCTCAGGGGGAGGCACTTGACCCTGCATAGCCCCCCACACATCATCTCTGTGCTGTACCTCCCTCCCTCCAGCAATATTTTTTGTGATCTCATGACCCTCCTAAAATAGCCTTGCAACCCCCTTTGGGGACGGGACCCCCAGTTTGAGAAATGCTGCTTTTGGCAATGAGGCCTCCCTAAAACAAACAGTAAAACGAAGGAAGAATCCTTCTCCGGGCAGATTTTGTGATTGGCTAGTATCTGAAGAACATATTTAATTCTACTGGAAAAGAAAGGGTAAAAACCATTCAGCCAAAAAAGGGCATTTTTCTACACAGATTCAATAAACAAAAGTGAGTGATCATTCATAAACAATTTTAACATGCCTTGCGATTAGCTTTCTTCATCTAAGAAAGTGATCAATTCTGTATTTTATGTCTATGACATTTTAGCGTTAGTACATTAAATACAAAAATGTCAAATTATAAAAGTGATGTTAAGACCTATAAAACTGTACTGTGACATGGGAGAGGAAGACAATTAAACGTTTGGTGATTTAAATGCATGTCATGTGTCAGCATATGCATAGGGCAAACCACAGCAGAACATTCACCCACCTGCAGTAACCTTGCATCAAAGCACATCAAAATTTTAATCTCACAGCTAACCATAAGATTGAAATCAAGTTTTAATTAAATTACCTGCACTGGAAAGTCTTGTAACTAATGCTAATTAGCTCAGGCACACAAGATTTTAACATTATTAAATTATTTCCTCTGGAAAGTCCACTCACTCTTACTTCTTGTTCAGGCAATCGCTAAGACAAACATGTTCGTTTACATTTATGGGAGATAATGCTGCCCGCTCTTATTTACATCACCTGAAAGTGAGAATAGGCATCCGCATGGTACTGTTGTAGCTGGCGCTGCAAGGTATTTACATACAAGATACGCTAAACATTCGTATGCCCCTTCATGCTTCAACTTGTAGGCTCTAAAGTTTTACATTGTTCTATTTTTGAGTGCAGTCATGTAAAAAATAAATTCTACATTCATAACTTCCATGATAAAGAAATTGCACTACAGTACTTGAATGAGGTGAATTCAAAGATATTATTTCTTATCTTTTTATAGTGCAAATATTTGTAATCAAAAAGAATATAGTGAGCACCGTACACTTTGTATTATGTTGACATTCAAATCAATATATTTGAAAATGCAGAAAAACGTCCAAAAATATTAATAAATTTAAATTTGTATTCTATTACTGTCTAACAGAGCGATTAAAACTGCGATTAATTGCGACTATTTTTTTAATCGTTTGACCGCCCTAATAAATGGACTATTCTGACATTTCATACTTCAAAGTCCACATCCTCAGCTTTTAAAAATATACAGCCAATAATGCAAGAACTGTCCAGAGCAAAAAAGCGATGCCCCTTGAATACTTAATCAGTGTCTTACACCTAATATTTTAGAATTTTTAAAATGTATTCTCATGATCAAAAAATAGAATCTCACTTTTTAAATGTACAACAAAATAACTGAGCGTCTCAAAGACCAGTTAGGTGCCCAACTCCCATGGAATTTTATGGTAGTTAGGCACCCAACTGCGTTTTGCCCTCGAAAACCTCCCAAGTGTCTAAGGATAGGCCAAACGTCTAGTGCTTTAGGAGTGCCTGATGAAGGCATGGGTGACCACAATAGCCTAAAAAACGAATACATTTATAACCACCCTAGGAAGAAAGAAGAAGAAAAAAAATCAACCATGCTAATTGGCTTTGCTCTCAGTACTAATTTGCTAAAAACAAACACACCAGTTACAAGATGTAGATCCATTCAAACTATTTTCTGTGAGGTTGCTCTAAAAAGATTATGCACTTGTGAGGGCTTGGAAAAAATAAGGAAAGTTTTAGTCTTTATTTTTAAAATATAGTATAACAACAACAGGGGCACAAGGCAAGTCTAGAATTAACATGATAGCATACGGAGCTGCTTGATTAGAATGGACTGAGTTATGCAAGCAGCACCTTCAGCCCAAGGCAGGAAGTCTCAGATTGTCTGTAACCGCCCTTTTGGTTATTTGAGAACAGCCTTACATTAGCTGCAGCCATCCTTCCTAAATCAATAGTCCTCAGTGTTCCAAAACCTTTCCAGGACTGTCACCCCACCCCAATATAGGTGGGTCTAGCCCAGAACATGCATCTCCTAGCCTGTTATTGACTTCCAATAAAAGCACTGTGCCTCCAACACCTTTGATTGTAAGGCAATATGAAGTGAACTTTGTACACACTTTTCACTTCAGTGAGCAAGTCTTTTCCAGTCTGCATCTCTGGACTTATCAGATCCAATACAAGTGGGATACAGCAAGATTATTTCATTTACACAACTACAGTTTTAGCTTTATTTGTGGCTGGTAATTTGAAGACATTAAGTGTAAAGAAAACAACACTGGCAAAAAGTCTAGAGTTCTTGTACATACTGATAGGCTTTGAAATTGTGGGCTTTTCTGAGAAAAAGACGTGGGAGTCACCATGGACAGCTCAATGAAGATTTCTGCCTACACAGCATTAGCATTCAAAGTAAATAGGATGCTTGGGTATATTCACAATCGGATTAAGAAATTCCACAAACAACAAATGGCACATTCTGTCTGGAATACTGTATCTGATTTTGATTACTTCAAAACAACAGATCAGAGTCTAGAGAGGGGGAAATGTATATGGTTATAGGTATAGGACGGGGTGGGCAAACTTTTTGGCCTGAGGGCCAAATCGGGTTTCAGAAATTGTATGGAGGGCCGGTTAGGGGAGGCTGTGCCCCCTCCATCCCCCCCCCCCCGTGCTTCTTGCCCCAACACCCCCCTGGAACTCCTGCCCAATCCAACCCACACCCTCACCCCGTTCCCTGACAGCCCCCCCAGAACCTTTGCCCCATCCACACACACCCCAACTCCCTGTCCCCGATTGCCCCCCAGAACCCCTGCCCCTGACTGCCCCCCACCACCCCATTCAAACTGCCCCTCCATTCCCCACCCTCTGACCGCCCTGACCCCATCCACACTCCTGCCCACCACCCCAAACTCCCCTGCCCTCTATCCAACCCCCCCTGCTCCCTGCCCTCTTACCATGCAGCACAGAGCACCAGTGGCTGGCAGCGCTACAGCCGTGCCGCCCAGAGCACTGCGCCAGTGTAGTGCAGTAAATTGCTCTCCTTAACTGCTACCATTCTCACGCGGAGCAGTTTAATACACGACACCAGAAGCATGGCACGCTGAGGCTGCGGGGGAGGGGGGAACGGCGGGGGCTAGCCTCCCGGGTCAGGAGCTCAGGGGCCGGGCAAGAGGGTCCTGCGGACCGTAGTTTGCCCACCTCTGGTATAGGAGAACCTTTGTGTTATCACCTTCAAAAGGTAGGGTTATTTGACCTGAAGAGGAGACAAGGGGAGTTAAGGTTTGTCTACATGGGGGATGTTTTCACAAGTGTAGCTACACCAGCACAAACTCCCTGAAGTAGACATACTGCATCAATGTAAGAAGTGGCTTGCAACAGTGCAACATACCGCAGTGAACGTCATAACTTCCTAAGAAACATGAGGGATTGGCCACTGACAGAGGTGAGATGTCATACTAGATGGACCAATGGTCTTATCCAATATGGATCACTCCGTTTCACGAATTTCTAAAAGACTACAATGATCAGACGCTCACTCCATCAGTGTTTAGGGTCAAATTTCACAACCTGCAAGAGTATGTAGAAAGTTTGAATCTCTATAGAGCATTTGTAATTAGAAATTCTATTGACTACACTTAGTAAAAAGACTGGATATAAATCAAATCATCTGCCAACTAATTTGTTAGTTAGTTTTAAAACAGCAATTCTCCTATGCAGAAAACTTATGACTACAGAAATGTTAATACAAGATTTCTGTTATTTTTACTATTTAAAGCATAAGCTCCTACTACACTATAAAACCAATCTCAACAGGAGAACCCAGTTACAACATGGCACTGAACTGTGTTGGTGGGATTGACCACACTATTTGATCCAGCCATGTTTTAACTGTGTTTGGGAAATACTGTCTCATAAGGTGGTCTCCCAACGTCACTGTTTCATAAAACAATTTGTCTGAAAGTTGAAGTTATGATCCAAACAAGCAAAACCAAGAAGATTCAAAGTTAGGACTACAACTTTACCCGTTTTATCTCAGTTCAAAAACGGCCAACCACATTCAAGAATGAACTTAATGCTAAACAGTAGGGTCCTGGCTCAACCTATGCCTTGCTACAGCTTCTCTCTAGTGTCAATATTTGCTGAGAGAGGAGAGAGCTCTGCCATGACACCCATGAATAAGAATACAAATGGACTGTACTTTTAGATAAACAGCAGCTACAAGAAGTGAACAGTAATGACCTTTCAGATGTCTATATCTTGGCTAACATTTTAATGAGTCACTTCTTAGCGTAACGTGCCTCAGGTGGCACATGACCAGGACTTGTCACTGAATTTGGTCCACTGGTTGGATCATTAGCTTCCCCAGCTGACCAAATTCCATTTAAAAAAGCCACTGACCTCATTTTTAATACAACCACTACCCAAACAGAACTGGGAAACCAGGGAATGGGGATTGAGGGGTCAAGGAAGAGAGAATCCTTTAAGTGATCAAATGGAATTTAGGGACTCTGGTAGGAAAAGAAAGCATGGAAACTTTGAATCACACTGCAGTAGCGCATGGAGATCTTTCAACACTAACAGTTACATATTTGCTACTGAAGTTTTCCAAGGTTATAAATTATTAACTCCCAATCCACATAATGCCAATCTCATCAAGAAGACCCACCAACATAAACTGAGTGACTGAAGTTTCCCCTTGTTCAATCACAGCCAACATCATTTACTAAAAAGTTAGCAGTGAAGACTGCTATATAATCCACATGCACAATTTAACACAACAAGGGTTCTTCCATCAAGAACTTGAATTTCAGGTCAGCTTCAAGGCCCCAAGATGGAGGTAAAATGAACTTTTCTCAATTCTTGGCCACATTAGCAACCCACATACAATAAAAACTAATTTTGACCCAGATGTATTCCTCTAAAACAACCTCAACAATGTTCAGTTTTCTATAAAAGCGTGCTTCGTCTTATGAGACGGTAGATGATTTCCAGCTAGAACAAAATTCTTGCTCATTAAAACAAAACTTCCCAATACGTCTTCCTACATCTACATGCAAAGCCCAAATTCCTGTGACAAAACAAATGCAATATACAAACTGATCTGTTACTACCCAACTGGGGCTTTTTAGTCATCTGTACCTGTAACTACAGTACGTACAAAATGTTCAGACAACCGAGAACACTATCAACTTGAAAAATCACTTAAATAGTCTCCGAAATATTTGCTACAACAACCAATCACTTTGTAAAATAACACAATCCAACTCCCAGCTGCTAATGAAGGTCCACTACAACATGAAGTTGTGTATGGGATAAGGGAACGAGGGGAGCAAACCGCTCCTGAATGCAGTGAGGGGGCAGAAGCAGGCCAGCTACACAGTCCCCCTTCCTGGAAACGGTAGCAGAAACACAATTTACGAGCGCAACCTGCAAACAAACGTTGAGCAGCAGAGTCCTCACCTAGAAGACGACACATGAACCATCCCCGTGTGCAATGCTACTCCTCCCCGCCTCCCCCCAAGTAGACCATTACAAGGACCACCCCCCCCCCCATGCATCCACTGAGGAGAAGCGTGACCCCCCCGAACCCGCTCTGGAGGCAGGGCCAGCCCGCCCTCCAACCGCCTGAGCCCCTCCCTGGCCCTCTTCTTCCACTGGTGGCCCTATTGCACCACCACGATCCTCCCGGCGCCTTGCTCCCTGCTCCAACTACGGGCCGCTCACGCGCACCTTTCCCCTCGCCCCGCGCCTGGGTCCCCCCGCGGGCCCCGCCCCCCGCCGGGCCCCTCGCGGCCCCCGTACCTGGCCGCAGCGGCTCGGTGATGCTCAGCACCAGGAGGAAGAGGAGGAGGAAGGTGCCGCTGTCCGCTTTGGGCACCATTTATCCTCCGTTCATCCTCCCCCAGCGCAGCACCATAAACCCGGGGGAAGGAGGCGGGAGGAGGAGGAGGAGCCGCCGCCGCCGGGCCGCTCGGGCCCCCGTCCGCACCGAGCCCGCCCCCGCTGGAAGCCGGCGGCTCCCGCTGTGGCTGCGGCGGCTCGGCCTGGCGCCCCGGCCGGGAGGAGGCAGGAGACTGGCTGGCGGGGGCGGACGGAAGGTCAGGAACAGGCTCCGTGGGCCGCTCGCCTGGCTCTAGCTCCGCTCAAGATGGCGGCGGCGGCACGCTCCCCCCACCCCCCCCACAACAAAGACCGACAGCCAATCAGCGCCGGGGGGCGGGGCTTCCGGTGGGGATCGGCCGATGCGCCGCCTGAGTACGGTGAGGCGAGCGGCTCTGGGCGCGTGGGTGGCGGCGTTGACCTGCGTGAGGGGGACCCAGGCGTTAAAAGCGGGGGGGGGCTGTAGGACTCTCTGTCTTCACCAGAGCTCCAGCCATTACTACCCCTGGTGGCATTGCAACAGGGGGAAGCTTAGGGGAAAGAAGTCTGCTGTGGACACAACCTAGGAAACTGACCAGGAGCTGACGCTAGTGTTCAGGCGGGGGGGCTCTGTCAATTAATACTGCAAACAGGGAGAGGACTGGGGAATAGAGGGGACAGCACCATTTGCAGTATCAGTCCAGAGGCATGATTGAGACTTGCGTCCATCGAGTGCCTGTATATTATTACCTATATCCTGGCTCCCTTCATCACCTTAAGAATCCAAGATTGAGGGCTTGGCTACCCTTGCGAGTTACAGTGCGATAAAGGAGCCCCGGGCGCACGAGCTCACTCCCCGGCCGCCCTGGCAAGGCACCAAGAGTGCTCTGACTCCGCGGCTACAGCGCTGCTGGTACTCCACCTCGGCGAGAAGATTAACGCTTGTTGCGCCTTGGCTGAAACGCCCCGGCGTCAGTGTGGACGAGGTGTTGCATTACTGCGCTCTGATCAGCCTCCGGAAACGTCCCATAATCCCCTTAAGTCAAGTGGCCACTCTTCTCATTGTTTTGGAATCACTGCAGGAATGTGGATATGCCCTTTGAAAGCTCCATTTCTGACAGCCGGCTGCTTATCTGCTCTGAGACAAAGCAACCATTACTGGGGAATCCTGTGTGTGAGAGAGAGGGGGAGGGGGTCTGCTGCTGTATAAACTTATGAGACAGCATGCTGACATGCTCTCAGCCCCCCCCCCCAAAAAAAACCCACTCTCTCTCTCCCCCCACATACACACAACACACTCCCTGTCACACTCCACCCCACCCCATTTGTAAAGCACGTTGCAGTCACTTGCATGCTGGGATAGCTGCCCACAATGCACCGCTTCCAATGCCGGTGCAAGTGCCGCAAATGTGGCCACGCCAGTGCGCTTGAAGCTGTCAGTATGGACAGACTGCAGTGCTTTCCCTATTGTGCTCTCTGAAGGCTGGTTTAACTCAAAGCGCTCTACATCTACAAGTGTAACCATGCCCTCAATCTACACTGAGTGCAAATCTTTGATTGGCTATCACCAGTACTAGAGCCAACCTTGTCCTCCCCCTTATATTTTAAATGAATGGTCTTTGAAGTGGTGCGCAGATCCCGCCCCCCAAACATTTCAAATGGGATGCTTTGTACACAACAGTGTTTAAAAATTAAAAGGACAATGAAATGCAGCTATGTCAGTCCCAGGATATTAGTGAGATAGCACCTCATCTCTCTCAGGACAATGAAAGTCGCTCTAAAACTAAAAATCTGCTAATAAGACTTGTAGCTAGTAGCTATCTGATTTAAAATCAGCTGGGGAGTATGTAGTTTCTTTTTCACTATGATTTTTAATATAGGTTCTATTAGATCAGTGACTTAGTGAAGTAAGCTTTGAGGTGGTAAACAATCATTTCATAGTTAGTCCCTCAGTAACCCTTCTGTAGGTCCAAATCCAGCCCAAGTACATCGGAGTGCTGGGGAACTCCCTGGGCCCAAAAGAGGGACGTAGTCTTCTCCATCAGCCATGGAGAAGGACTCATTATTATTATTATTATTATTTGTATTGTGGTATCACCTAGTAGTCCCAATCAGGTCCCCTTTGTGCTAGGCACTATCCAAACACAACACTAAGAGCTTACAGTCTAGCTCCTCTCTCTATCTAGGCATTTATGTCATGCTCATCACCATGGTATCTGAGTGCCTAGCTTTGTTACTATGTCATAGTACAAGTCATGAATGCCTAGAAAGATCTGTTGTGGTACTGGTAGCAGCAGATCCTCCAGACTAGCGCTCCAGTCTTGCCCCTCATGCAGCCAACCCCAATTTCCACCTGTGCAGCAGCATGCAGGCAATTCCTGCTGAGGTGCTATCTACGGAAGGCATTTACACTCTCTGCAAGGTCTCCCCTGCACAGTGGTTCCAGTATCCACCAAAGAGTTAAAGTTGCTGCAATACAGCGTGCTGCAGTTTACTGATCAAATATCCCCTGAATTACCTTTGTATGTAAACACTGACAATCACAAATTGCACTGAAGACACAGAGCACAGTCAGCTGTTCAGAAGCCCCCAGTGCTGGAAGAATACACATCTGAAAGCAAGGTCCCACCTTGTATGGCTTTTTTCATGCAAAAGATTGTATTTTTAAAAAATAATTGAATTCAATGAAATGTTAACTCCAGATAGGGGCCAGCTTGTGATATAGGGGCCAGCCATCACTCACAGTGAACACTACCTTACACTACAAGCCATCTGTAGCCCTTATGAAATAAACAGTGAATCACTTTGAGTAAGGGAATCACAGTCTGTCCCCATGTTAGTGATGATGAAAGGTACGAACCTGACAATCATCGAGATTTAAGTTCTTTCTAGAGAATAGAAAAGTACAGGCAGCAGCAGCAGTTCAACCTTCCTCGCCAATAATCTCAAGCCAGACTTGGAAGTAGAGAGGCCGAGGAATAGGGCACCAGGCTAGGAGTCAAGAGATCTGGTTTTTATTCTCCACTCTACCAATGACTTACCATGTGACTTTGGGCAAGTAAGCATTACCCCTCTGGGCCTCAGTTTCTCAGTCAGCAAAATGGAAACAAGAATTCCCACTTTTGTAAAGGGCTGGTTTCATGACACAATGTACATGCTAAATATTGTTATGGAAAAGGTTGGTGCTAAGGCATTGGACTAAGGTGCACCCAGATAGCGCAAGCAGGGGTCTGGTCATGGTAGGGCAATGAAGTGTTCCAGGACGGTTAGAGCAGAACACAGTTTTCCGAGGTGGATCAACAGAGATGGAAGCAGCTGTTCCTGGCTAGTGGTGACTGACCTGAGGTTTGAGGAGTTTCCTGTCCAGTCTTTATGATCACTTATGAATATGTTGAAAATAAATCAATCACAGGAAAGATACCTGACTCCACAATCCAAATTTCTCTCTCAGTGGAAACTGACTTGCTGCTACGCCCTGAAATTGACTATCACTTGGCCAATTGGCAACAATATTATTACTGTCTAACCTCTCTCAGGTATTCCTAGGGAGACCATCACCATGCTGTCTGAGCTACAATATGGGAGTGAATGACTCCATGTTCTCACATGCCTCTGCTTATACTGCCAACTCCCCAAGATAATTTTTCAGCATCGCAGAAATCATGCTAATAATTATTACTGCAATCAAGTATCCAACACTGCCACGTAATGCATTAGTTTCACAGCATGTGTAGACTCAATCATTACAAAAAGCATTACATTTTAGAGCAAAATCATATAAATCAGTTTGTTTTGTCATACCTGCGGTGACAATTCATCCCAGGTGTCAAAGCCCATCCAGGAGGGAGAAAAGAGGAAAATATACAGGAAACTAATTATGCAATTCAGAGCATCTTGGAAATTAGTAAAGCTGGTAAGGAAGGAGGCTGGAATGCCTGGTTGCAGCCATACTTCCTGCAGTATAACAAATTGCAAACCTATAAAGCTGGGAGAGGAGAGTGAGTTTTAGTTTCAGCAGGTTATTATGAATTAATTCTTTCCATTAAGATGTGTGCACATTATAAATGAGTAACCATGTGATCCTGATATAGAGAAGCAGTAACCACCTAATATTTAAGCAGAAGCTAGTTTCCCTTTTAAGCCTAATTATTCAAACTGACCCCCCACTCTGCCAAAATAAACCATTGTCTTGAAACTTTGCATGCCATGTCTCAGCCCTGCTTTGGGTTTCTCTAAGATGTTGGGGGGGGTGGAGATCAGAAAAGGCATTTTAAAATTATAATATCTAAAAATTGACTTCAAAGTTCACTACCTGGCAGCCTGATGCTTGGGGGTTTTAAAGATGTGGCATATTTGTAAGGAAAGTAATAGCGGTTTGCAGAATAGCACAGTCCATCCATGCAAACCCACTTTTAGCCTTAACTCCTTTCTAATGAAGCTTTCTGTGTTTGTTCTCTTTCTTCACTCCATCCTACTTCTTTGGTTTGTTACTGTCACTGCTTGCATCACATCTGTAATCATACTGCATGCTCCTTGAGGCAGGAACCCAGTGTTTGCCTTTGTTTTGCAAGATGCCTCACGCTACGGGTCCTGTCTAAAAAAAGAAAAATAACTATGCTTTTTATACAGCACCTTCCAGAACCCACACTAAGGTCATTCCTGAGCTCTGTTTCTTAACAGTTTAAATGCCTGAGGGCTTGTGTGACCTGTTGGGGATTAGTCTGTTAATAATTTGTTTAGAGTTAAGGGCCAGTGAATACAGGATTGTCTCTTTGGTTCATAAGAGCAGGTGAAATCCTGGCCCCACTGAAGTCAACAGAAGTTTTGCCATTGATTTTGATGGGGCCAGAATTTCACCTTATGTGTATACTGTTCCAATATATTTGTATACATCTATTGGAACAGAACAGTATCTTTTTATTCACCCTCTGACTCATTAAGCCTAGTTTATAAGCAATATGGGAGAGACTGATCTCAAATAGTGAACTGCTCTTAATAACATGCTACAATTTGGCAGGTAGATATAAAGTGATCAGGGAGGTTACTCCTTTTCCCAGAGTAGCTTCTGTCACCTAAGTAAGTAGAAGTCAGTAGTAACATAAACAAGTGCAAATCACTCCGTTGGTAAAAGGCTGGTTTCTGCTGGCAGGAGCTGGCCATAGCCTAACCCAAGAGACTGTTTTGCCCCCAACTGCCATTCTCAGAAACTTCTAAAACTCCAGGTTTGGCCAGCCTTTTCCAGTGCTTGGCAGCCCTTTAGGAGAAAGAGCTACCCTTAGAGATCACCCCCATTAGGTATCACTACTGAGCAAAGTATGGTTAACCCTTCCCCGGCAGTTGGACAGGCTTCCCCTTCTGCTTTCCCAAGCAGCAAGAGAGCAAATCAGTGACGTTAATGTATATCTTTATCTTGGAAGCATATAATGCTATCTATAGAGCACACGTTAGCATAAAGATATAGATACATTCCTAACTGCCATGTAGGAATGTTACAAATGGGTGCTGTACAGCCCAAAGAGAAATTTGCAAGGTGTCTTCATGGCTGCACACAGATGCATGTTGCGTTAATCAGTTATCAGGAGACTTAACTGCTTCCAAATTCAATTTGGAGGGAGCTGGAAGCCAGAGCGTTAAGTTGTTCTGATCCACTCTGTGAAGCTGGGAGCTTGAAGTTACACAAAGGATCTGCTTGCTTTCTGGGAGGTCAGAGGAATTAATAAGAAAAAACTGGTTAGTTAATCTTGAGCTCAACCTCTCCTACCTGAGACAGCTCTAGCTGAGGTGTGTAATGAAAAGAAATGCAAAGGAAGTCTCCAGCCTGATCTAAATCTCTGTGAAAGATTAATACAAGGTATTCTCCCGTCTGTCATAATTAGAGCTGGTCAGAAACCAGAATTTCCACTCTGCGGGAAATTGATGTTTAAAACAAAATTCATTCAGAACCGGAATAAAAAGACAACATTTTGAAATTTCCCATGAAACAAATTTTTGGACAAAATTCTGTTTTGGATCAATTGAAAAGTTTTTCTTTGGTAAAGTTGAAAGCGTTGTCTCTGTTTTGACCTTGTTTATTTTCCATTCTATGCATCCAATGAAGTGAGCTGTAGCTCACGAAAGCTTATGCTCTAATAAATTTGTGAGTCTCTAAGGTGCCACAAGTACTCCTTTTTATTTTATATTGTAATTTGTAATATACATTTCAAAACAAAAAGTCATTTCAAAGCAAAATGTTCTCATTATGGAACATTTCGACCTTATCAAAATGCTTCATTTCCATTTTTTTTTCCAAAACTAAATGTTGTTGAAATTGCCCCTTCCCTCAGGCTGTTTTGAAGTTTGACAAATCAACATTTTCCTACAGAAAAACGCTTGTGTCCAGAAATTTCCCACCAGCTCTAGTTACAAAGTGCGAATAGTTCTGCCCTTGCTTTTATAAAACATTCGTTTTCTTGTATTATATATCTGTAGTGTGGTTATATCAGACATAAGAAAAAGGCCTAGGCTCTCACTTTGTCTGTGCTGCTTTTAAGTCCTAAGGAACAGTGATCATAGGAGGAGTGAAGCATTTTAATGTGACCATCTTTGAGGCCATCACTTTAACTTCAGAGAGGGATTATGGCGACAACCCTGAGCACGGAACATTAAACAGGGTTAATTTGATGGCAGGCTAATTATAGTTCACGCTTTTTTCTGTGCCAAGCAAAGTATTGTGTAAGATCATAGTCCAGCGTATATCAGAGGCAGTTGATAGCGTTCTCAGAAAAGAGCAAGCAGGTTTTCGGAAAGGGCGTGGATGCACAGACCAGTTCTTCACTCTACGAAAGGTAATAGAACAATGCTTAGAATGGCAATGGTAATTCTACATAAATTTCATAGACTTTGAGAAAGCTTTTGATAGTATTTACAGGACCAGCCTATGGCGCTTTCTGCGGGCATATGGAATTCCTTTCCATATAATCAACGTCATCAAAAGCTTCTATTTCAGCTTTACATGCAGTGTTGATCACAGGGAGCTCAGTTTTGAAGTTAAAACAGGAATACATCGGGGTATGTCATGTCTGCAATCCTCTTCAACATTGCCATTGACTGGGTAATGTGGTGTACAAGAGAAGACATGCCAAGAGGCATTAAATGGACTCTCTTCTCATCCCTTGAAGACCTGGACTTCGCAGATGATGTCGCTCTCCTATCACATATCCAACACCATATACAAGAAAAACAACTCAACTCAACGCATCCAGCAACCAAACTGGACTGAAAATCAACCACAATAAGACCGATATCATGATCTTTAATATTGCCTCACCATCACCACGGATAGAGGATTATGTTCTCACCAATATAGAAATATTCACATACTTGGGCAGCACCATCAGCCAAGACGGTGGAAGAAGCCAGGACATCCAGAACAAAATCAATAAAGCCAGGAACAGCTTCAGGAACTTAAATACAGTCTGGAAATCATCAAAATACAACACCAAAACCAAAATCAAGATTTATCAGAGCTGCGAACTTTCAACACTACTTTATAGTTCAGAATGCTGGGGAATGAGAAAGTATGACATGTCCAAACTGTCTTCATTCCATACAACCTGCCTCAGAAAAATCCTCTGTATCTTTTGACCCAGAACAATCTCAAACCAAGATCTATTGACACGGTGCAACCAAGAGAATCTGAGCACTGTCATTGCCAGGAGGCGTTGGAGATGGATCGGTCATGTGCTTCGGATGGAAACTGATTCCATCACCAGAGTAGCAATAAGATGGACACCTGAAGACAAGCGAAAATGAGACCACCCGAAAACAGCATGGCGAAGAGCTGTGGAAGCTGAGCTGGAAAACCTGGGGCACAGTTGGGGAACCATTGAAAGACTTGCCAGAAACAGACAGGAGTGGAGGAGCTTCAACGCTGCCCTAAACGCCAGAGGCGTAATAGGAACATGATGGTGATGATGATGAATTATAGTTCACCTCTAAAAGTAAGACACCGCTTCCTTTTGATAGCTGGCTTTTGGGTCTGCTGCTGGGATTTTTAGGGCTCCACATGGACATGTTTACAAGACTTGTATCCAAAGCACATCCTGAAACACATCTTGTTGCAAATTCTGTAGGCCAGCTCTGAGGAATAGCTAACCTCTTTAGGAATGCGGCAGTGGGTCTGGATTTTTAGCCATGACCTGAAGGTATGGAGTTCAGGGTTTACGGCACCAGACTGGAAGTCAAAAGATCTGGGTTCTTTTCTGCTCTCTGCTTCTTGACTTTGGACCTCAGTTTCTCAATCAGACAAATGGGACAATACCACCTGCCTTTGTAAAGGGCTGTTTTCATGGTTTCTGCCCGCAACACGTACTAGTCTCACAACCACCTAAACTCCCTGAAGTTTCCCCACAGTGTTCTGGGTTTGGCCAACTTTTTCCAGTGCTGGGCACCCCCAGCCACACATAACTGTTGTCTGTAACAAATACCTGTGATGGAGTTCCCAATATACATACTGAAGTTTTATTGCTTATGTGATTGGATCATGAACAGCACGGAATGAGCATTGCCTTATCTTTCCCCTTACATAACCTCTCCTTCTTATGTACAAACCTGGCATCAGTACAGCTATCCACCCCAAGGATAGTACTTTAGACCAAATGAAAGGATGGGGAGAGCGTTAGGCTAGAAAATTCAAGTGTGTTGAGGCTGCAATAGAGGCACAGAGTAGCAGGCTCAGAAGCAGGGATAAATAATACCTAAGTACTAGGCTGAGCAAATAAGTGGAATGAAGCGATTTTAGTTTCAAAACCAAACAGGAGATCTTTTTAAACCAACCTCTTTCCCCTTGTAAGATAGAACAATCCTCTATAAAGGGGTTCCAGAACACGAGGTGATGTCTTTTTTCGTTGATGTATGAAATTTTATCATCCCTGTGATTGGCTTTTGCTTTATAATGCCACTGAATTATACAGTCAGTCACCACTCATGACAGCTTTGCTTTATGACCTCACCTGCTGACATCATCTATTAAACAATGCCAAGCGGTTTCAGATCAGTAACCTCCAAAGGACTCAGACACCAGAGTCAACCATCATGCAGTGCAAAGGAATACACTGCTAGCTTATGTACAGATGAGTTGTAGGTTTCACCTTCCGAGGCACTTGTTGCTTCTGGCACCATGGATGATGCTGCAGTCCTTAAGAGGAAAGGTTACATCATGGGGAGCAATTTAGGAGAGAGCTCTTTTGCCAAAGTGAAATGCGCCTACTCTGAGCGCCTGAAATTCCACGTGGCAGTGAAGATTACGGACAGGAAAAATGTTCCTCCTGAGTTCTTGGAAAAATTTCTCCCCAGGGAATTGGAGATATTGGCAACAGTGAGCCACTGTTCTATCATCAAGATCTATGAGATCTTTGAGACGTCTGGCAAAGTCTACATAGTCATGGAGCTCGGTGTTCGAGGAGACTTACTGGAGTTCATCAAGAGAAACAGAGGTCTGCCTGAAGAAGTAGCTCGCAAGATGTTTCGCCAGCTGTCTTGTGCCGTCAAGTACTGCCACGATTTGGACGTGGTCCACAGGGACCTGAAATGTGACAACATCCTCCTGGATAAAGACATGAACATCAAACTGTCTGACTTCGGCTTTTCCAAACGGTGCTTCCAGGATGAGAATGGGAAAGTGATCCTCAGTCAGACCTTCTGTGGTTCTGCTGCTTATGCTGCTCCTGAAGTGATAGAAGGCATTCCTTATCAGCCCAAAGTTTATGACATATGGAGTCTGGGCGTCATTCTGTATGTGATGGTCAGTGGATACATGCCATACGATGACTCCAATGTGAAGAGAATGCTCCGCTTTCAGAAGGAACACCGAGTGATCTTCCCTGAGTCTTTGACACATGAATGCAAAGATCTTATTTTCCGTATGCTGCAGCCCGATGTGTCTCACCGGCTACGAATCGAAGATGTTTTGAACCATGCTTGGGTGCAGGGGAAGCGCCAGAAGCCACACACCATGCTTGAATAATCAATCAATAAACCACGAAGCACAAACAAAGGGGAAGGCATATCTGTTTCGAGAGGCTGTCACACCGCAGAGTGCTGTAACTGCTGCTGTGATCCATGGTTTCCTTTGCTCAATGTGCCCGGTCATTCTCCTGGTGAGATTTCTATCCACTTTCATATTTGGAAACAAATTCAGTTGCAGCCAGCTGCTGTGTGGAAGCTGTTATTTCCTTTATTTGCCTTGCTGCTGAGGTCAACATGAATGACAACTTCTCAAGGCACACAGATTTTTAGCAGTAGCTGGGGTTACCTGTTCTCCCTCCAGTGAGCCAGACAGCAATTTTAGCCTCTGCCCATCCCACTGTTATCTGATTTATTCAGGGTGTCATAAACATGCATTGGTGCTTTACTGGCAGAGGCTCTGTGCTGCCCCAAAGAGCTGCTTACAAGTTAAGGTTGACACAGTATGATGAGAGATGTGGGCACACCAGGAAAGTAGGAAGGAGCCTCCCATAGTGACCCCCCCCAGGACTATTGCGGGACAGCACGTGTCAGCAGGAGAGCGGGCTTGGTTAGTGATTCCAGGGGCACATGGTAGAAAGGCCGGGAAGCTCCTCAGAGTAGCTCTTTGCCTTTCTCAGCCTCCAAATAGTGTTTCTTCCTGCTTCTCCTCCTAATCATCCTCAAACAGAACCCTCTGCCAATCAGAGAGGGGCTCAGGATCTGAACCCAGGGCGGGGGGAATTTGTTCCTTTGTTGCTGGTATCTACTAATGAAGAAGGTAATTTGTAGTCAGCCTGACCAGAAGTCATGGGAGCTGCTGGCTTCTAAGTCCCTGTTCTCACTCCAACTTTGAACTAAGTTTGTGATCACTTAGTGCCACGGTTGATGTCACAGTTCAGAGCTACTGCACCTGGTTTTCCCCTCCATGGTCCTTCTTCTCAGCCATCACCTCTCTGGGCAGAGACCCATGTCTCTCTCCCACATGACCAGAGTTCATCCAGGCTTCAGAGTTCACTTCCTACACTGCGATACTCCCAGCAAGCCAGAGTGCCTAAACAGGCCAGCATCTGCTCTTTGCTCTCTCGCTTCAGAGCCTATACACAGCGTAATTGCCCACAGTTATAAGTTACCATACAGCTCTTTCTAAGCAAGCACATTTATTCATTACAGAGAAAACATACTAAAACAATAAAAGAACCTACACGCATGCTAATAAGCTTACCAGAGGTCACCCCCCCACACTCCAGTAGGGGCTCTGGTAGGAGTCAGTCCTTCAAATCACTCACACCAAGAGATTTTTCTGTAGTTACAAGTTCATAGCAGCTTTCCACCCGCCCCGAAGCTCAGTTTTTCCTTTAGACAGCTTGGGCCTTTGATCTTGAGACTCCGGGAACTGCTAATCAGTAGACAATGGTCCTCTCCTCAGAGCGTAGCTTCAAAAGGCTCAATTTTGTCATAACTGGAGGTGGAAATTTGCATTCACCTCCCCCTAGATACTCCCTAGGAAAAACCACTTGACACTGTTTGTCCAAAAGTCACATTGTGCCACAATAATACATACACCATTCATTTACTGAAATAGATCCAAAGATATGTAAAACTTAATTCAATAAGGTTTTTTAAGGATTTTGCAGGAACTTGCCATATCTGTCACAGCTGGCTCTACACAGGTTTTGTGTCACGCCCAGTATGGTGAAAGTTGTTAGTAGCTATGCCAGCTAGGAGTGTTTTGCCCCTGCCGGTGCCGAAGCTGACATCAGTGTCTTCTTGGAACCAGTTCAGTACAGGATGTTTAGTTTTGTTGCAGTATGGACAGAATCCCCCAATCAGGTTTGTGTTGTAAATTTGGTCAGTGTTCCTTCATTCCCAGCTGTATGAAATGGGACATCCCACAGTGCATTGCTGCACATGGTGCTGATTCCGTTGGGTTTGTGTCCTACAGGCGTTCTCTCCCCTGCTGAGGCACTATGGGATAGCAGTCCCAATTTTCCTAGAGTGCACTATTAAAAATACTACTAGGCAGCACGGAAGGTGAGGAAAGACACACAAATTCAGCTGTGATGGCAGGAAAGCTAGCATTTGACACAATATGCACCACACAAGTTGTAACTGGTCAAGGGGGTTGTACCACTCACCTGTTACAAAATCATGGGGAAGAGATGTACAGACCGGAGTTATATAGCTTTCCATCGGTCTCATTCCCTTCCTCATGAGGCATGGTTTGCTCAGGACTCTGCCTCCGGCTGATAGGTTGCAACCTTTGAATATCATGGTGTATTGGGAGGCAGAAAGGTCCCCTGACTGTTGGGCAGGGACTCAGGAGACCTAGGTTCTATTCCCATCACTGCCACCTATTCATTGTGTGGCCTTGGGAGAATTTCAAGACCAGTTGCCCTCCTTTGTAACCCACAGAGGGATCCAGGCATGAAAAAGGCCACAAAAGGGAATAAGGAATAAAAAAGTGACTTCTCTTTTACGGAACAAGAGGTTTGTATTAATCATATATAAATAAAACCAGCATCTTGCTACCAAGCTATACAGCATGCATTACAGTAAACCAAGGAAAGAGAAAGGGCCAAATCCTGAGCAATGGGACTCTGGGTGTAGGTAAAGCCACCAAGATTTGGCCCTAAGTGACTATTAATCAGTGATGTAAATGCTGTGCCTTGGGAGCTCAGTACATTAAGGGTATGTCTACACTGCACACGAAGTCTGATTCAGGTTTGAGCCCAAGTCCCGCTTCCATCTATACACAGATCAGTCTGACTCAGTCCAGCAAGCACTCAGGACCTGGGTCCTAGGACCCTGCTAGGGGGGTTGGGTCAGAGTCCGAGGCCCACTGTGACTCAGGTCTAAACCCTGTCATTTTGCAGTGTGAACACAGTGGCCCAAAGCCCACCCCCTAGTCAGAAAGTCTGTGTAGCGCAGCAAGACCCAGGTCCAGCAATTGTAAGCCAAGGCTTATAGTGAAGTGTGGACACTTAAGCCTGGAAACACTGAGTCCACAAGCCCAGGATCCACAGACCCACATTTACAATGCAGTGAGGTATTCCTTAAGGGGGCACTTAGACTGCCGCCAGAATTGGAGCCACAACATCAGAGGGGAGTCAACCAAGAGGGTGATACCCATGGAGAACAAAGTGGAGAAGAAGACCCAAAAGGCAGCCACTGCTAGAAAAGCAGGGAAAGAGGCGGCTGCTCCGGGGAGGAGGGAGGAATGTGTCAATTTCTTTGTAACTTGCTCACTTATAATAAACAGTGTGAAAAAAAAGCAATCATCACTCTCTGTTGACAATATGCATTTTTTTCTCCTGATATTTTGGCAAAGAGCCATGATGGCAAAGAGTCCTGTGCAGCTGGACAGAAGACAGAGTAGGGCAGACGCTTGCAGAGGGACAGGATAAAGGCCTGAAGAAGCCATTGATTTACTTTCAGATTTTAAAAAATGTTCTTTTCTGAACCTAGTGAAGCAACACGACTGAACCACCAAATATTAGTAAACAGCATTTTGCTGGGAATGCGTTCCTGGAAGATATCTTGAGTATATGGGTCATGTATCAGTGTGCAGCTTGTGTCAACAAGTAGAGGCGGGAGGAGTCTAGTCTGGCTATATCCTTCCCAAGGCATTCTTTGTCAATACTTCACACTTGGCGCAATCTGGTCCATTGCAAAGACAAACTGATTCTGCTGAAATATTTTTACAAGGCCCAGTGATATGTCACCTCTGGCAGGGATGATTTAGCAAAGTCCACCTGAGGCAAGAAAATCATCCCCACTTCCCTGTAATCTAGTGATGGATTTTTTTAACATGAGCCTCCCTGCAGTGTGCTGCTGCTAAAATATTTATCTTCGTTAATGACAATGGTCTCAAAAGCCCTGGCTTTGACATTTTACCTTAGTGCACAAGGGTTTGTGCTGTCTAATAAATACACGCCATAGACTTTGTGTGCACCGTGCATTCAGTGGACTCTGCATTCCCCCCAAGTCACTGTAGTTTAAGATCAAGTCACTCATTGCTGGCCCCATTTAGTGTCTGATGTAATTCTTAGGGGGCTGGAGCGCCAAGATAGTTTCAAACATTTGTTATAAGCTACGTTAGTTGGCCGGTTTAATATAATGCCGGATTCTGCATCCACAACCAAGCCACGTATTGCAGACGGGGCTTTTACCCATTCATAAAACTGGGTGTACTGTCACTAGTGTAAAGATTTCATTATTCCAGCGTGCCAGAAAATGATCATCTTTCTAATTATTTTATATCAGAATCCAAATACATATTTTAGCAATGTCAGAATTAAGATAAAATACATGCATTAAGCTTATGAAACAAGCAGCAAATGTTGTGCAGACATTGTATACACATTCTGTAGCTAGCTAACAATGCCCAGAAAAACTGTCAGTCAGTGCAAGCATTTAATTTAAATATTGGCCACTCTAAGTTTTACAAGTTCTTGGCCTCCCTTTTCAGCTGTTACTGTTTTGTAGTTCTTGCCCAATTGTGCGTTGTTTTCACCGTTTATACATTTTAGGCTGGTCTTGCTGTGTAATGTATGAAAGGTTCGTAAGTGAATGATCAAAGTCTTCCTTGAACTATAATGTAAATGACTGTAAAGTATTCGTGTGTGCTTGACTCATGATATCAAAGCAAATGTGACACGTCTCTGTGGTAAAGTATTGCATGCAGGTGTGCATGTGTAAGATACTTTAGATAGATAATTAATTTTTTTAGCATACACCTTTTCCTGTGTAGGCCTAGACAAGCAAACTTTTTGGCCCGAGGGCCACATTGGGGTTGCAAAACTGTATGGAGGGCCAGGTAGGAAAGGCTGTGCCTCCCCAAACAGCCTGCCCCCCGCCCCCTATCTGCCCCCTCCCACTTCCTGCCCCCTAACTGTCCCCCTCAGAACCCCTGACCCATCCAACCCCCGTCCCCCCTCCGCTCCTTGTTCCCTGACCGCCCCCCCAGAATCTCCTGCCCCTAACCGCCCCCCGGGACCTCACCCCCTATCCAATCCCCCCCTTCTCCCTGTCCCCTGACCCCTATCCACACCCCACCCCCTGACAGGCCCCCTGGGACTCCCACACCTATCCAACCGTACCCCACTCCCTTACCATGCCGCTCACAGCAGCAAGAGCTCGCAGCCCCGCCGCCAAGCCGGAGCCAACCCCATCGCCACGCTGCCCGGCAGGAGCGGCAGGCCACAAGGGGCCCTGTGAAGCTAATTTGCTCAGGCTCCGGCTTCAACCCTGGGTGGCGGGGCTTGGAACCCCAGGCTTCAGCCCCGTGCAGTGGGGCTTCAGCTTTCTGCCCCTGGGCCACAGCAAGTCTAATGCCAGCCTTGCTTGGCAGACCCCCTGAAACCTGCTCGGGGGCCCCCAGTGGGCCCCAGACCCCTAGTTGAGATCCACTGGTCTTGAAGGCAAGATCCAAGGAAGGCTAGGGAGAATACTAAACCATCCCCTAAACTGATCAGGGAGAGTCAACCAGTGGACATGAACAAAAATGAATCACTTGACTAGAAAAGAGGTGTGGGGGGAAGCAGGGGAAGAGAGCGAGAGAAGCAGAGCTCAAACTAGGGGACACATAGGAGCCAGATGTGGAGTGAGAACAGGAAAGTTCAGCTCAGAAGGCCAAACAGGGACATGGCTGATCTCATGCTATAAGATTCATTGGTCTCTACATAACCTGTACAATTTGCCTCTCCAGCAAGGTTGAGTGTAACCTTCGACACGGACATGGCTTTGCAATTTACACTTATTTACTCCCTCTCCATTCTTCCTGTTGAACTAACATACTGTATTTAAGCTAAATCAGAGTTGGCGAGGGTTTGGGGAGTTATTGCTGCCATCTATTCCGAGGGGAAGTAAATGATCCTTCAGCCTATAGAGGAGGAGACCAGAATTGGGCATCTAGATCTAATTCCAGCTTGGAGTCTCAGTCAAGGGGTCCTTTCCTAGAAACTAATGTTAGCAAATCTGGCTGCAGTCAGACCAGAGCATGTCCAAAGTCCAATGACTGTGGATCAGAGTTTGAAATGAAAAGGTAACAGACCCCGGAAAGGTCTTTAAAATACCAAGAAAGAAGTGTTTAAAAATGACCCGCTCTCAAAAATCAACTGATCAATTTCCTTTGCAAACTTTCACAGAAAAATTCAGCCATCCTGTGGAATTAATTTCAAACCACATCTTCCTTTCTGAGCTAAGTAATCAGAGGAGTGAAAAATCAAGCTTTTAATGGAGCCATGTTTCAACCTAAATCCTGTTTACAATCTAAATTATGAAACCTCTCTCAAGCAACTCTATAACGGTGCTTTGCACTTTTATAGCATAGTCCCTAATATCAGAGGATCTCAACCCTCATGACAAATATCATAGTAGTTTGGCCTCAACAACCTCCTCATACAGGAAAGTACTGTCATCAACAAGGAAGGATGGTCCAGTGGCTAAAGCGCTAGCCTTGGACACAGGAACCTGGGCTGACGAACTTCTTGTGTGACTTTGTGCAAGTCACTAAGGAAAAGGCTTGTGCAAGTCACACAGAGGCTATCTATAAAATAGGGATAACAGCACTTCCCTACCTCACAAGGGTGTTTGTGAGTGGGGAAAATACATGAAAAGATTGGGAGGCACTCAGTTATGATGGTCCCAGGTGATGGGGGCCATAGTAGATGGATTTCTACATAGATTTTACAGAGGAGGAAAATGAGGCAGGGAGAGATTAATGAATTTGCTCAAAGTCACAAAAAAAGTCTAGAGTTAGAGCAATGCCTCTCACTCCTGCACTTCCACCACAAGAATTATAAACCGGGGCCTGACACATGAGGCTACAAACACTGTTTTTACAAGACCTGGATTCAAATACCGGTAAGATTCCATGTTCCATCCATGACCGTTGCTCAAGTCGGGACTGCATCACCTGGTCTGGATGTTTACACAGAGCAGCCGTAAACATTAGAAATAATTCTCTTGGACTTCCCATTTTTACTGGCAATATTGATCACATTCCATGCAAAGAAGCTTTATCCAGTCCCACATCTCATCCTGGATCTCCTGTCACTATCAAAACGCGGACATGGCCAAATCTGAACACCTTATTTTTCCTTCCAAATACACAGCTTTCCCTTCATTCTCTGTCATGGATAACACCACCCCCTTCTCCTCTTGTCCACTCAGGCTCATAACATAAGGACCCTCTTTGATTTTTCCCTCTCCTTTGCCCCTTATATCTATACTGTATCCAAATCTTGCCTCTTCTTCCTCCATAAAATATCAAGGATTCAACCTTTTTCTGTGTCTCCATACAGCTAAAAATCTCTTCCAGGCCTGCTTATCTCCCTTCCCTGTCCAGCTAGTTTTGTGGGCAATAAGTCATATTTTATACATTCAGTCACCACCAATATCAGCTCTGCTTTATGACGTCATATGCCCACATCACATATAAAACAATGCTAAGGGTTCTACATCATCCAACTAAAGAGAACTAGGGTATCTCAGATGACCACCATGGAATGGACAAGAACAAGCTGTTTGCGTGTGTGATGCACAGTCAATTTCAGTTTACAAATCACTTGTTGCCTCTGGCACCATGGATGATGCTGCAATCCTTAAAAAGAGAGGCTATGTCTTGGGAATCAATCTGGGAGAAGGGTCATACGCTAAAGTGAAATCTGCCTACTCTGATAGACTGAAATTCAACGTGGCTGTGAAGATAATCAACAAGAAAAAAGCTCCTCATGACTTCCTGGAAAGATTTCTCCCCAGGGAAATAGAGATTCTGGCCAAAGTGAATCACCGTGCAATTGTCAAGACCTTTGAGATTTTTGAGACATCTGATGGCAAAGTCTACATCGTGATGGAGCTTGGCGTACAAGGAGACTTGCTGGAGTTCATCAAGAGCAGAGGGGCCATCTCTGAGGATGTAGCTCGCAAGATGTTTCGCCAGCTGTCTTCTGCCATCAAGTACTGCCACGATTTGGATGTAGTCCACAGGGATTTGAAATGTGAGAACCTCCTTCTAGACAAAGACTTTAATATCAAACTGTCAGACTTTGGCTTTTCCAGACGACTGACTCGAGATGAAAATGGCAAAGTTATTCTCAGTAAAACCTTCTGTGGTTCTGCTGCGTATGCAGCCCCTGAAGTGTTACAGGGCATTCCCTATGAGCCTAAGATTTATGACATATGGAGTCTGGGTGTCATTCTGTTTATAATGGTCTGTGGATCAATGCCTTATGACGACTCAAACATTGGAAAAATGCTAAAGATTCAGAAAGAACACAGAGTGCACTTTTCCAACTCCAAAAGCTTGACAGTTGAATGCAAAGATCTTATTTACCGCATGCTGCAGCCAGACATGGCTCGGAGGTTGCACATAGAGGAAGTTTTTAATCACAAGTGGCTGCAGACTCCAAAACCCAGAGTTCCTTTGGCAACTTCATTTGTAAAAGAGGGAGAGTGTTCTCAGAAGCTCAGAGAGTTGAAGTCAGAGCACAGACAGGAAATAGAACGCGTGGGGGAATCTAAGGCAGATCGACCAGATTACAAAACTGAGTTTAAAGTAGTGCCCAGATTGGAAGCAGTAGCGGAAGCAGAGGATGCCATTCCCGAGGAAGAGCAAGCAGAAGTTAATGATGTTACAGATCACATGCAAAAAATAGGTATCAAAAATGGTGATGATTAAAGGATAGCCAAGTATTTTATCTAGCCCCCAAAAGACTAATTGACAAGACTATGAAGTGAGGAGTATGAAAAGGGACCAAAGCAGAAAGATGTAAAAAACAATTTTTTGAATTCTTTTAGATCTCTATATTGGTAGCAACATAGCTGAACAATCCATCAATAAATCACTTACATTCATAATAAAAGTGTAAATGTAACCAAAGGAGTATTTTTTTCTCCTAGTCAGATCTGGCTGCAGAATGGTATAGACGCTGCCACAATGCCTGGCTTCTTTTGCTACGTGTCTCCTGTCACTGTGAAGCTGTTATGAGATCTGTCATCATTTTGATGTTTGGGAACTCACTGAGTTGTAGCCAGCCTCTGACAGCCTGTTTCCTAAAAGAGTGGAATAAAAAGCTATTGTCTCCTTCCATTAATCGTATCTTTGAGCTGGTTCTCAGTGCCAATTCCTTAAGTCATCTGAAAATGCATAGTTGAACTTGGAAAGACCTCATGCTTCTAAGCAGGTCATCATGGCCAGTTCTGCCCATACGGGTGAATTCAGGCTTGACAAGACCTAGGTCCACCAAAACGCTATGGGGCTGCAACTGTGTTTATGTGGCTTCTATGCAGGCAGGAGCTTAAAGGTACATTTTGACACACACTTGCATATCTCTACTATAGCTACATGAACGCTGTGGGGTTTCATTTTTGATGGGGTCCATCAAATCAGCTCTGTTGTTTCGTTCACAGGGGGTTGGAGGTAAAACACCCCCTGCGTGCTCTGATGGAGGCTTGGCTTTGCAAAGACAAACTTCCATCTGAATAGCCACTCCCTCCCAAGCTCTGGAATGGCACCTCGAGGGCACCTCTTTTCTCCCACCTCTTTCTGTACTGTGGGCTCCCCTCCTGCAGTTTGCACCATGGTGAAATGTAGGGGGAAAAAACCAAGATTGAATTCTGCAATTTACAAAACAATTGCACGGGAGTTTCCCTTTGGGCTGAAGAATCAAAGGTTGCCTTTGGTCAAGATGGACAACAGCACAAGTAGCTGCAGCCTCCCTACCCCAACTCTGCCTATACTGACAGCCCTGATTGTTGCACCAGGTCTATAGAACCAGCCAAGAGATTTTTATTGATTGATTTTTGCATCATTCCCATGTTCATTTGGTCCTGAACGTCGGCCTCCTAGTTGGAATTATTCTGCCATGTTTCCTAGTTCTGTGCAAAGCTGTTCCCATGTAAAGTTGTCCCATTTAGCTTGCAGGTAAGGATGCAGCAAGTCTTGCTTCAGACAGGATCTCACACTAGCCTAATTATTTTAATGTAATGCCACCTGAGGGGTTTCCTGGTAAAGTGGGTTAATGCTCTAGTCTCATCTCTGGGGACCCAGATGCCCAGCCTGATTAAGGCAAGTGTAAAGAAGTCGGATGGATTTACTGTAGGTTTTACTATCCACCCCACCAAAGCATTCATACAAGGTCTTCTAGTACTAGTTCCCCTTTAAACATTTCAGCTGGAAGTACTGCATGCTGTGGACGTGGTTTTGTAGACATTGGAACTAGAGTTCCAAGCACGTATTAAAAAGGGCTGACGGAGGCCCAGAGGGATGTCTCTGAGAAAAGCAATGCAGGTGAAACCAGGATAACATACTGCACTAGATTGCTGCCTCTCTTTCATAAGAATGAAGAACTCCCCCAAGCCATTAAAAAGAGAGAGTGGTGAGGAGGAGATGGAAGGCAAGTTAGAGCCACTAATGCCATTCCAATGTCCAGAAAGGCACGTTAGAGATGGCAGTGATGTGCGTTCAGACTCCAGCACATACGCCCATTACTGCTCTGTCTCTCTCTATCCTCTATGGATCTTAGACGTTTTTTCTATTCTTGACAAACTACTGAGGACTATGCCAGGGTTAGCCAGGACCTGCACTCAGCTTGGACTTTTGGTTCTTAAGTACTGTCATCCCTCATGCTGGCAACTTCTCCCTCTCACAAAAGCAGCTTACGCTGTGCCAAAAACAATTATGCTAAGTATCAGATCCTCTCCAGCATTCCTTTGACTTCCCCAGAGATCGACCTGATTGCAACCTACATATTAACGTAGCACTTACATGGCACTTTACATCTTCTGAGAGCTTGTACAGATGTTAATTCATTTGCACAACATCCCTGTGCAGCAGCCAAACAAAATCACCCTCACTTTGCAGGTGGGTCAGCTGAGGCATGGATACCTGAAGGTAATCACCCTGGGTCACACAGCAAGTCACTGGCAGAGGTGAGATTAGAAATCAGGTTTGCCTGGCTCCTAATCCCAAATACAAGACACTAGCTCAAAATGCCTTTAGCTCCAGGGGCAGCCCACCACAGAACTAGTCTATTGAACAGATTTCTCTCTGGTTACCGAACCTGGCTCTGTAGAAATGTTGGCACAGTTGGGGAACAGCATTCTGTTCCTCTCTGACTCCCTTGTCATGTGTGATATTGACAACCACACCTTTGTATTAATGTAGATCTTATCTGGTCTATCCTGCAGTGAGCTGCTTCAGGCCTCTGTATCCACTGGCTCTTTGCGCATCTTCGCTGGAACATGTTTTACATCTACACACAGCCCCTTGGCAGTCATTATTCAGGGAGTTGCTAATGGCCCTAGCTTAGTCAATGACTCCCAGCCCCTATTTCAGTTCCTCTGCAGAGACTAAGGTTTAGAAGATGAATGATTACTTTGAGATGAACACAGAGAAAACAGAACCATTGCTGATCATCCCTTCCCAGCACCACTGGTCACTGTCGTCTCCTAAGAGATCTAAACTGTGTAATATTGGAGGCACCTGGGAGGCCTCCCATTGATCAGGCAGTAAAGAAATGAAGGTTCATTACCTGTAACTGGAGTTCTTTGAGATGGTCTTTGTGCATTCACACACCTGGGAGGCGCTGGCGGGTCCACTTCAGACAGTGGAACCTTTTCATAGCAGTGGCCATTGGAATGCTCACATGACCCTCCCCTCTACATTCCTGAACGTTCGGAGGGTGAAGCTATAAAGGCGGGGTAGGAGTGGAGTCCTCTGATGCATCAATTCCTTCCACCACCTCCTCCAAGTCAAGTTCTATGAGGACTTAAAGGAAGAGATGAAGATGGGCTGGAAGTGTGACTATGCAGAGTCTAGCTCCAAGAAGTCCAGATACAGGTAAGGCCAGGTCTACGCTACAGCTCCATATTGGTAGAACTGTGTCACTCAGGGGTGAGAAAAGTCCACACTGCTGAATGACGTAGTTGTACCAACCCCCCCACCCCACCCCCGACAGTGCTATGTCTCCAACATAGCTACCGCCTCTTGGGGAGGAGGATTAGCTATGGGGGTAGGAGAAGCTCTCCTGTTGGCATAGGAGCATCTACACTAAAGCGCTACAGTGGCACTGTGCACAAAGAGAAGCCTAAGTAACCTTCATTTCTTCAAGTATCTGCTGCATATTCCCACTCCTGGGGTAGTTTGGCAAAAGGTACCCCATAAATGGCAAGTGAGATTCAGAGTTCTACTGACTAGGAATTGAGGTAGAGCTCTACCAAACTGAGCAGCTGATGTAGATTCTAGCTGTAGGGAGTAGTGCTTTGTAAATGTACGTACAGAGCTCCAAGCAACAACCCTACAGATTTCCGCAATAGCAATACATCTAAACCATGCTATGGTGAAGGTAGCCATTGCTCTGATAGAGTGTGACCTAACGCCTATGCAGGGTGGAGTAGATGCTAGTTTACACTTTCCTCTGTGCACTGACACTAGACAACATCTGTGAAGCGACAGCATGACCTTTATGTCTGCATGTGAAATAAAGAGACTAGAAAACTTACAAAATCCTTGACTTCTGTTTAAATCTGTTTGTCCAGTTTTAGAAATGTTATTCCATGAGATAAAATGAACAAGGACATGCTTATAATGTTGCTTCTAAAATACATTCTATTTGCTGGAGAATAAAAACGCTCTCTTAACAGCCAAAGAACACAGCTTTGACTCACCTGTGTGAACATGAAATCTAAGGGGAAATACTGGCAGCTTTATCGCTTGGTTAACGTGAAAATCACATACCACTTTGGGGAGGAATCTAGGGTTAGGGTACATCACCATCTTATCCTTGTGAAAGATGGTGAATGGAAGCTCAGCCATGAAGGCACAGAGGTTACTCAGGCCCCTGGCAATTTGCCACTGTAATTCCAAGCGCTACCAATGAAAACACTGTTCTACTGATTGAATCCATCTTCTTTCTCTCCCTATCAGAAAGTCTGGAGGGTGATTGTCCTCCTCTGGATCTTTGGACAGCTACTGCCACAACCAGAGAGCTAAGGTAAGGTGCATGTGAATGAATGAAAACCCTTTGTAGGATAAATGATATCATGTGTCAGTATTTTTTGATGTAGCCTGACATGATGGAAGAGTAGACCACACTGCTTTCACAGGATGCAGTAGTCCACGGAAGGGTAATCTTATTCTTGATGGAAGAACCAGAATGGAAGGTTTCTTGCAGAGTGATCAGTGTCATCACCCTACAGTTCTAGAACTTATGGACAGAAAAACATCCTCAGAAGGAGAGGAAGCCAAAGCAACCCCAACATTTGCAACTGGGGGAAGATTCAGCATCAAGTTCTGGCTCCAACTCTTGATATTCTTCCTGAGCTGCAGGCCACTCGTCTTCTTCTGACGTAGCGTGACGGACTAGGATTGGAGAATGCTCCCTGAAAGCAAGTGACATTGACAGAACTGGGAATCTTGAAACTTTTCTGGACCCCTAGTAGGGCAGGGGTTCCTACACTGATGAGAACGTGGATTATTTCTGTAGTGCCTAGGTGAAAGCTAATAGGGCCATCGAGGCCAGGGAAGTACCTGCCAATCATGACAGTTTGTTGAACTGTTGGCTGCATGACTGGTGTGAAGCTGAAGGGTCTGGTTTTGTGGAACATTGGACCCTATTCAAGTGGAAGAGGGGTCTGTATGAACAGGACAACCTGCATCTCACACTTAGTGGGGGATAATCTTGGTTGGAGGCCAGCTGGAGCAGCCAGGAGGACATTAAACTAGCAACACACAGGGAGGGAGCTAAGAAGGCAAACATAGTACAAACTCAAATGCAGCTTGTCACAAAAAAATTGAACCTATGTGGCACAGAATGCGGAAAGAAGAAAATTTTCTATTGCTTATATAGCAATGCTAGGAGGTCTGGGGGCCAAGCAAGAGGAATTGGAATTCTCAGGGATGAAGAGAAAATTGATCTATTTTGACTTTCTTGAAACCTGGTTGGATAATTCACATGATTGGAATATTAAAATTAGTGGTTAAAAGCTGCCTAGGAAGAGTAGGGGGTAAGAGAGATGTACACTCTACATTAGAGACTTCATCACCTGTTTAGAGCTGTTGATGACTCAGAATTACAGGATCTTGAATGCTAACAAAGCCCAGGAGATAGTACTAGTGGGAGTCCATCATAGATCATTGAATCAAAACTAGAGAATAGGATGTGAGACTCCTTAAGTACCTGTCTGCACTGTATGGAGAGAAAAATTGTGTTATGGGGGTTGTCAATTTGGGAGACACAGGCTGGAGGGCTACTTAAGGCAGAAGTGAAACATCATATATAATTTTAAAACACAAAAGGTACTGTGCCCAACATGAGGTAACCGTTTTGGACCTCTTTATGACTGAGCAAGATGAATTAATCACTAAAAGAAGTTGTTGGTTGCCTAGGAATGAGTGATCCTAACCTGATTCCATTCAATACAGGCACACACAGGACAGTCCCAACCAGTAATAAATATACTTGGTGCTTCAAAATGAACAATTCCCAGATATGAGCAAAATTATGAGCAGAACTGATTGGGAGAAAAAAATTGGACTGAAAAACATGAATGAAAATGAACATAAGAACAGTCATACGGGGTCAGACCAAAGGTTCATCTAAGCCTAGTATCCTGTCTTCTGACAGTGGCTAATACCAGGTCCCCCAAAGGAAATGAACAGAACAGGTAATCATCAAGTGAGCCATACCCGGCCACCCATTCCCACCTTCTGGCAAACATAGGCTAGGGACACCATCCTTGTCCATCCTGGCTAATAGCCATTGATGGACCTATCCTCCATGAACTTATCTAGTTCTTTTTTGAACCCTGTTAGTGTCTTGGCCTTCACAACATCCTCTTGCAAGGAGTTCCACTGTGCGTTGTGTGAAAAAATACTTCCTTTTATTTGTTTTAAACCTGCTGCCTATTAATTTCATTTGGTGACCCCTAGTTCTTGTGTTATGAGGAGTAAACAACACTTCCTTATTTACTTTCTCTACACCAGTCATGAGTTCATAGATCTCAATCATATCTCCCCCTTAGTCGTCTCTTTTCCAAGCTGAAAAGTCCCAGTCTTATTAATATCTCTTCATATGGCAGCCGTTCTATACCCCTAATAATTTTTGTTGCCTTTTTCTGAACCTTTTCCAATTCCAATACATCTTTTGAAATGGGGCAACCACCTCTGCACTCAGTATTCAAGATGCGGGCATACCATGGTTCTATACGGAGGCAATATGATATTTTCTGTCTTATTTATCCCTTTCCTAATGATTCCCAACACGGTCAGCTTTTTTGACAGCTGCTGCACATTGCATAGGTGTTTTCAGAGAACTATCCACAATGACTCCAAGATCTCTCTCTAGTGATAACCGTTGAGTTAGACCCCATCATTTGATATGTATAGTTGGGATGATGTTTTCTAATGTGTATTACTTTGCATTTATCAACATTGAATTTAATCTGCCATGTTGTTGCCCAGTCACCAGTTTTGTGAGATCCCCTTGTAGCTCTTCGCAGTCTGCTTTGAACTTATCTTGAGTAGTTTTGTGTCCTCTGCAAATTTTGCTACCTCATTGTTTACCCCTTTTTCCAGATCATTTATGAAGATGTTGAATAGAACTGGTCACAGTACAGAGCCCTGGGGGGACACCACTATTTACCTTTCTCTAGTCTGAAAACTGACCCTTTATTCCTACTTTGTTTCCTATCTTTTAACCAGTTACTGATCCATGAGAGGACCTTCCCTCTATGACAGCTTAATGGGGAGTTCTTTAAGTAGGGTTTATTAGATGGCCAAAAAGCCACAATCAAGAAATAGGACAACTTTAGCTAAAAGCACATCTTGGTTCAGTGGCAAAGTGAAAGCAGCAATTAGAAATAAAAAAGCAACCTATAACAAATGGAAAAAAGGAGAAATAGCCATCCCTATAAATTAGAAGTTATGAAGTGTAGAAAATTGGTATGGGAAGCTAAAGATATCAGAGAAAAATCTATGGCTGGTGGGGCTAGAGACAGTAAGGCGTTCTTTAAGTTATTAGGAAATAAATAAATCCTAGAAAAGATATAGGCCCGTTACTAGGTGGAAATGGTAAAATTATTAGTAATGATGCAGAAATGTTCACAAAATATTTCTGTTCTGTATTTGGAAAGAAGCAGGATGATGGGCTTGTACCACGTAAGGATGATGAGGTGCTTTCCAGTCTATTAGTAACCGAGGATGTTAAACATCATCTACTATGGATAAACACTTTGAAATCAGCCAGCTTGGATAATTTACACTTAAGAGTCCTATAAGAGTTGGCTGAAGAGATCTCTGTCCCACTGACAATTTTTAATAAATCTTGGAATAGTTGGGGAAATTCTAGCAGACAGGAAGACTGCTAATGTGCCAATATGCAACAAGGGCAAGCAGATGACCTAGTTAGACTGACATGAATCCCTGGCAAGAGTGGGAAGCTGCTATAGGATTCAACTGATAAAGAACTAAATGACAGGAATATATTGAATTCCAGTCCACAGGGTTTTATGGAAAATAGGTCTTGTCAAACAAACCTGAGTTCATTCTTTCAGAAGATTATAAGTTTGGTTGATATAGGCAATGGTGTAAATGTAATAGACTTGGGCTTTAATAAGGCATTTGACTTAGTACCACACAGCATTCTGATTTAAAAAATAGCACTAAACAATGAGCACACATTAAGGGGACTAAAAAACACTTGAGAGGGCTTTAATGGGGAATCATCAACAGATGGAGGGAGTTCTGAGTGGGATCCAGCAGAGGTCCAACGTTATTCAACATTTTCATTAATGATCTGGAAGTCGATACAAAATCACTGCTGATCAGATTTTCAGCTGACACAAAGATTGGTGCAATGGCAAATAAAGATGAGGATAGGACAATCATACAGAGAGAGCTGGGAACCTTCCAACAAACTGCATTTTAATACAGCCAAATGCAAAGTTACGCATCCAGGAACAAGGAATGAAGGCCATACCCACAGAACAGAGGACTGTATCTTGGAAAGCAGTGACTCTGAAGAAGATTTAAGGGACACAGTGGACAAGCAACTCAGCATGAACTCCCAGGAGAATACTGTGGCAAAAAGGGCTAGTGCAATCGTTGGACATATAAACGGGAGTAGTGAGTAGGAAGGTGATTTTTCCTCTGTATATGGCATTGGTAAGACTGATACTGGAATACTGCACTTAGTGCTCGTGTCCATATTTTTTAAAGGATTTGGAAAAATTGGGGAGGGTGCAGAAAAGAGCCACAAAAATTAGCTGAGGGCTGGAAAAAATGCCATACAGGGAGATACTTAAGAGCTCATTCTGTTTAGCTCAGTAAAAAGAAGATTAAGAGGTGATTTGATTTCAGATAATAAGTATGTTCACATGAAGAACACACCAGATACTAAAAGGTTCTGTGATCTAGCAGAGAAAGGCATAACAAAAACCAATGGCCAGAAGCTGAAGCCAGACAAATTCAAATTAGAAATAAAGCACAAATGTTTAACCGTGAGGGGGATTAAGCACTGGTATGAACTACCAAAGGGAGAGGTAGAGCCTTAATTTCTTGAGGTCTTCAAATGAAGACTGGATGCCTTCTGGAAGATATGCTTTAGCCATACAAAAGTTGTTAGGTTCAATATAGAGTTGAACTGGGTGAGATGCAATGGCCTCTGATTTTATGGTTCCGGCTGGCCTTAAAAATCGATGAATCTCTGAATTGTTAAACAGTTAATTCATGAACATGACACCAACAGGTACTCATCATGGACCTTTCTAGTGATCTGAAGATATGTAATATTAACCGTAAATAATATTTATAATCTTCACCTTTAATGTCAGATTCACCAGTATCCTCCGGCTGCTTTCTGCCACTCTGGAGCAATACAAAGTAACCAGTGTGTACTGGGCAAGTTAAACTGGATTTACAGTTGCTCTGCATCTCCAGAGGAGCCCAAAGCTCCTCTGGAGCCCCAAGCAGTTGGAGTGTAGTGGGGAGTATGGCTTGTACTTTGTTTGAGCTATCCAGAATATTTTTTCCACATTTCATTCATATATTATACATTGCATGTATATTTCCAAGATATGAAACTGGAATTTGACTCTCTAGATCGCAGACGCCTTAAAACAATAGAACTGTATCATGCACATTAGCTGTACAGAAAAGTTTGTGGTTAGTTGAATTGTCTTTTATATCATAGTGGTTCCAATAAAGAGCATCATGAGCTGCCCCATCTATATAATGACAAATTAGACATAACACTTATTAATAACTTAGCTCACTTACAACTTAAGTTCTTCAAATATAGCCTATGAGGTTTCAATACTTTTTAATGAGATGGACATTTTAAGAGTATGTTACTCTATTAATATTGTCCAGGACAAAGAATAATAAAAGTACTACAGTTCTTAAACAACCCATTTTAAAATTCATTTCATTCAAACAATTTAAAGGATTTACTTGTAAATTCTCGGAAAACTTATTCTGTCCACAAAGCATAAGTGCTGTAATTTTGAGGCTATATTCTTCTTACATAAACTGGCTGAATCCCTGCTTTAAGGGCAAAACTCAACTTTCAGTATGGAACCACAACCAGTGGCTCCATGTAAACACATATAAGTGTGTATGTTTATGAGACATATATAGGGCTTCTGATTTTTAGTTTTAACTGAAAAACACCCCCAATATAAAACAAAAAGCAGTGTTTATCCCAAAGAACACCAGAAATTGTTACTTGTACCCAAGGGCTTGTCTACATGGAGCAGTAGAAGGGACTTCTAGGGTGTGATCTCTAAAACACGCTAACATGCTGCATCTTACTTGGTCCATGTAGACCCTACTTGTATGCACTAGGGGTTCCCTAGTGCACTTTAACTTAGTGCAGTTTGAAACAGTACTACAGTCATTAGTATATTACTGTAATAAGTAAGGAATAAAATCTACATTATTCATTACAATATATACAAAGAGAAAGCCCCAATTTTTGGACAAAACTCAAATTGCTAAAAATAACCTCCCCAAAGTGAAATTAATACACCCCCACCCAAAAAAAAAAAAAAAAAACAGAAGCCCCAGATAAAAGGGTGTGGAAGCATGTACACACAATTTAGCTTCTAGGGGAAAGTTTTCTTTTGGAATTTAAACATTCTGCTGCGGTGCTGGACACTCATGACACAATCCGATCGAGCTCTGACATATATGCCAGACAGTGCCACTAATGCATCTAGTTCGGATTGTCCTACGGGAGTAAAATGCAAAAAAAAAAACCAACCAAACATGGCCATTGTTAAATTAGAGTAGATTATTAAAACTGAACATTTAAAAGCAGTGGTAGGAAGCAAAGTAAAGATTGGTTTGATGTATTAAATTTGAAAAGCCCAAAGCTTCAAGCCTTTGAATAATTACAATTTCTCCTGACTGTGCTCTACTTATTTCAGAAGAGGTTTTAGAGTATTTTCTGAACCGGTGATTTTCCTTAGTTTTTATGCTACAGCAAATAGAATGTATTTTAGAAGCAACATTATAACCATATCCTTGTTCATTTTATCTCATGGAACAACATTTCTAAAACTGGACAAAAACAGATTTAAAAGAGAAAGCTGTTCCCTAGAGTTGTGTGTGTTTGCTGTTCTGTAGACTCCCGTTGTGTTCATTTTACTTTCATAAGACACACACAAAAAGAAGTATCCTATAACTGAAACCAATCAGTTCTCTTAGCCAAGCTATGATCAAAATACAAAATGGAGTAGCAGGCTAAGAAGCATACATAAGTATCAAAGCACAGGAATCAAATACTTTCCATAGCCAAAGAATGGAAAAAACACTTCAATTATTTCTCTTCTCCTCTTGTGAGAGTGAATGGAATAATCATTTTACCAGGATGTTACAGTACAAAAACAAGGCGACAGTGCTTGTGGATGATGTGCTGGAATGTTGCTTTGGTTTTTGGCTTCCAGTTGCTTTTCAGTAGGTCTGACAAAGGCATTTAAATTCACTAACCCCTAGTAACAGCAGCTCTGATTTGTGACATCATAGCCCCACATCATACATTAAACAATGCTGAAGATTCTACAACATCTAACTCAAGAGAAGCAGGGCATCTCAGATGGCCACCATGGAATATATAACAACAGGCTTCTGGCATACGTGATGCACAGTCAACTTCAACTTATGAATCACTTGTTGCCTCTGGCACCATGGATGATGTTGCAGTCCTTAAAAAGAGAGGCTACATCATGGGGGGAAATTTGGGAGAAGGGTCTTATGCTAAAGTGAAATCTGCCTACTCCGATCGACTGAAATTTGATGTAGCAGTAAAGATCATAGACCGGAAAAAAGCTCCTCATGACTTCCTGGAAAGATTTCTCCCCAGAGAAATAGAGATTTTAGCAAAAGTGAATCACTGCTCCGTGGTCAAAACCTATGAGATTTTTGAGACCTCTGATGGCAAAGTCTACATTGTGATGGAGCTGGGTACAAAAGGAGACTTACTGGAGTTCATCAAGAGCAAAGGGGCTTTGACTGAAGATGTAGCTCGCAAGATGTTTCGCCAGCTGTCTTCTGCCATCAAGTACTGCCACGATTTGGATATTGTCCACAGGGATTTGAAATGTGAGAACCTCCTTCTAGACAAAGACTTTAATATCAAACTGTCAGACTTTGGCTTTTCCAGACGACTGACTCGAGATGAAAATGGCAAAGTTATTCTCAGTAAAACCTTCTGTGGTTCTGCTGCGTATGCAGCCCCTGAAGTGTTACAAGGCATTCCCTATCAGCCTAAGATTTATGACATATGGAGTCTGGGTGTTATTTTGTATATAATGGTCTGTGGATCAATGCCATATGACGACTCAAACATTAGAAAAATGCTAAAGATTCAGAAAGAACACAGAGTGCACTTTCCCAGGTCTAAAAACTTGACAGTTGAATGCAAAGATCTTATTTACCGCATGCTGCAGCCAGACGTGGCTCGGAGGTTGCACATAGATGAGATTTTAAATCATATTTGGATGCATACTCCAAAATCCAGAGTTCCTTCAGCAACTTCATTTGTAAAAGAGGGAGAGTGTTCTCGGAATCTTGGCAAGTTAAAGTCAGAGCACAAACAGGAAATAGAACCCCCGGAGGAATCTCAGCCAGATAGACCAGATTACAAAACGGAGTTTAAAGCAGTACCCAGATTGGAGGCAGTACCAGAAGCAGAGGATGCCGTTCCCGAAGAAGAGCAAGAGGAAGTTAATGACCTTACAGATGAAATGCAAAGAACAGGGATCAAAAATGGTGATGACTAAAGAATAGCCACCTGCAAGAGTCGTTTGCATGGCATCAGCACAACTAATGAATAAGACGATGAAGTTAGTTTTGAAAAACAAGAGCCCGGAACAGGAGAAAGTAAAGTCCATTCATAACAAGCAATTATTTTATAGCAATTCTATTAAATTTTCTTCTTAGTAACCATGTTGCTGAATTGAAGGGTTAAATAAGGAGGTAGATTTTCCAAGCCATCTAATAGATTTGTATGCCCAATTCACATCAGGCCTATGGAGTACTTTTTCCATAGCTGCCTCACGGTTGAATGCTGAAATGCTGCGGTGAGTTAAGGTTTCTTTTGCGCAATGTTTCATCACAATCTCATGCCCCTTTCACATTTGGGCATTAACACAGTGGCAGCTAGCCCTCTCCCAGCCTGTTCTGTTACATGCATAGGGAAAAAGGGTCACGGTTTCCTTTCATAGTCCAGTGCCGCAGTGTTGCTGGAGTTATTGGGTGGGCCAATTTCTCACCTCACTAAGATTTACTAGCGATTCAATGCAGCAGCATCACAACAGCAGGCTTGGCTCTTTTTTTTCCCCCCCTCTTCATTTTCTGATGCAGAGAAATGGATTTTGCTAAACCATGTCACAGTGTAAATGGAGCGCTGATATGCAATTGATTACAAGTGCTGATCTACTTACCTGTAGGGAAAAGGCAAACTGCACTACTAAGACCCCTAGATTTGTCATATTCTAATAACAGGGAACTATTATTGTTTAATGCAGCGAAGGGGACGCCCTCCCTTACAAACCGTAGCTGGGCCTGGAAACGTGCCTTCTGTTAGAAGTAACACCTGAGATTACTGGAACTCAGGATTTGCCTCACTTCACTTTTACTTTGTAAATTTGACAGCACTGTGTCTAGCTAATATATGTCTCCTGTTGTTTGTGACAGACTCTGAGGCAGGTACTGGATTAATTCACGAAAGAAATGGAGCATTTTGAAATGTGATTGTAAAGCCATAAAGTGGCTGGAGGGACTCAGGGGCAGCTGTAGAGTTTGAAACTACTTTGGATTCTTTTTTTCAAGCTGCCCAACCTTCAAGTGACCATGTTCCACTGAACTGTCCCATTTTATAAACAACTTTCCAGTGTCACATTAACAATTTAGGAATAACCAGCGGTGACGTTCTTGTCAACCTGAGCAGGGAGGGAGATCCGGAACAGTGTTAGCTTTTTCCTGGGCATTGCATGGGGAAAATCAGGTTCTGGTTAGCACCACCCATGTAGGGTCAACTGCCGAGTCCCCTTTCCCCTGAAGGAGGGATTGCAAGTAGCCCCAGTTAGTTTTACAAAAGTCACGCTTGACATGGTGGTCACTGCCCTACTAGAAAAGGGCCATACCACCCACTCCCACTGGAATAGCTTTAAAACCACACCAATAACTCAAGCAGTAGTTTGGTTTTTAAACAGTACTTTTTGTACATTCTGTAAATAATTCCCTACAGTTATACACCAATCCCTGCCTGGGGGATGCTATTACAAACATTCAGCATCTTTGAGAAAAGCACAGCAATTGGTTACAATACCTGAGTGAGCTAAATCTTTACTACAATTTAGAAGCAGGGAAGAGGGAAGTACCAGATCCCTGCTCGCCCTCAGCAGCTACAAAAGTAATTGGGAGAGGGGCATAGCAGTGAGGTCCAGGACTCACTCCCCCTGACCCCTTTGCTGAGAAGGCCAGCTCCTCTCCCACAGCACAGACCCTGCCTGGTGAGAAGGGGGAGAGTCCTGGCAATTACTGTGAGCCGCATTCCATGGGCAGCGGTTATAGGCTTTATCGATTGTCTCCACCATCGGCTGCTAGGTGTTGAATCACCTTTAGCTGCTGGAAGGGAGGAGTTTCCTCTTTTCCCTTTGCTGCAGCCTCCTGGTTGCTGCGAGCCACCGGGGGAGGTGTGTCTCCACTACTCCATATCCCTCCTCCAGGCTGCTGAAGGAGCCAGGGAAAAGGGAGGGATGAGAAGAGGGGCAGCTAGGGAACTTTCTAGGTCTAACTTTCCCACCAATCACTCCAGCTCCTACTCACAGCCTTCCCAAACCACGGCCACCAGGGTGTTCTGAACAGCAGCAGTTGTGAAACTGACCCCAGTCTGAATTTCACTCTGCTGCTGCAGGGCAGAGCGAGGGGCAGCACTGGCACCATCTGCAGAGGGAGGAAGGCGATGCATTGTTTACATTTGCCAAGCTCTCTTCACAACAGCGCAACAGAAATATTTAGTAAGTGAAAGCTCATGTCTGCCAAAACGAACAGTTTATGCCCCACTCCCTCACCAGAAAATGCTTCCATTCATTAAAGCAGATTTTTCTAACCTTGAATTGTAACATTAATAAAAATAACATTCTGTAGGTTTTAGAAACATCTCTCACCCCTACTTCCACGCTCTCCACAAGTGAGCCGTGTGAATGCATTCGCTCAGCACTTGTTGCCATCGTGGTTATCCTCTGTCAGCCTGACTCTTTTGCTGCCAAGCAGAGCAAGGCAGAAAATACAGCTTGCTGAAGTGAATGATGGGGGATCAGAGACTTTCAAGCTTGTACAGAAAGTTCTACTTTTAAAGAGCAAGACAGAGAGAGATTGGCCATTAAAAAATAATAATAATAATAATAGAATTTTATACCTTGGAAAAACCAACTGATCTCACCAATTCAAATACAGCCTGAGCCAATGGCCACTGAAGTAAATGAGAAGCTGGCCATTGAAGTCAGTGGAAACTGGATCAGGACCATATGGAGCTGTGTTGTGGCTCTCTAAACCACATCAGATGGTCAAGGTGACAGCTTTATTTGCAATGATTATATTTGACACACACATAAAAAGCCAGTGATGCATTCCTTGTAACCAGAGGCAGTGAGGAGCACTTTCCTAGTGCACAAGAAACTACACAAAGGCTGCTGACCTTCCACTTTGACCCCCCCCTTTTTTTTTAAAAAAAGAATAAAGCCTCACTTGAAAGGTGATGCCACAGCAACAGTAAATTTCACTGTCCCAGGCTGACCTCTCCCCCAAATGACTGCATTCAATGTCAGAGCACTGTAAAATGCTGGTGTGCTTCAGATCAAACTCTGACGACTTGTTTGTTCTGCTCAGATTCTAAGATTTCCAAAGTTCTTTATGACATCTACAACTTGCTGGGTATTTCAGATGTGCACTCCCATAAATAGCTCCTGCTGTACTTCACTGCAGGGCAAAAATACTTGCCACATTTCTGGACTCTACCCAGGAGGGCAGACGAATAGAAAATGTGTGCACTGAAGGCTGCTCCTCTGTGTCCTCAAAGGACTAATGCTCACCAATGGGCCTGTTGGACACTAAAGAGTGCAGTTTAAATGGATGGAAAGTTAGAGAGAGGCTTTCTGGTATTTTGGCTCTTTCTATGCAGAATTGGGATTGGAAGAGGAAAGAATACGGAGACTTGCCTACATCTCTTCTTTACTCAGCAGAACAGCATTTTTCAGTGGAACACACAGCCATAAGCAAGGAAGTTTCACACCTTGGTTCAGGCCTTAATACAAAGGCTTGCTATTTTATAAATAGACATCTGTACAGAAAGAGAGGCACTCAAATGCAGTCAGCAGGGTCACGCTTTTTAAAAAAAACAAGGAGAATTACAAAAAAATATTCCAAACATTTCTGGCTATTTTCCAAAAGTCCAAGCCCTTTTTTGCTATTTCTGGAAACGACCTTGTCCCCTACCAATTCTGTGTAACATGTCCACGTGGTATGAAGAGAACTTATACCACACTGGTAAATAGTCTGCTTCCAAAATGCATGTTGCACACTGCTCCACTCTTGTTCTAGTAATGGCATGTCAAGTGCGGGAACTATGCACTACTTGAGGGCAGAAATGGTCCCCAATCCAGCAACTGCTAGATGACATTCTAGCAGCTTTAAGCAAATGCCCCTTGCTCCTGGCAGCGCATACTGCTCTCAGCTTGCACACAGCCCTGCTGGTGAAGGTTGTATTCAGAAGAAATCAGATGCCTTTCGTCTTTTAGGGAGCTGCAGCAGGTTGTCTGTGATTGAAGCGGGATCTTGTGTTACTGGCATCTCAGAGACAGTCCTAGGAGGTGGGGTGCTAGTGGGGGTGCGAGACCCTCCTGCTGGGGTCTTATATCCAGGGGTTCCTGGGTGTGCTGGAGAAGGGGTATAACTGGCTCGCAGGGCTTTGTCAGTGTATTTGCTCGCCGTCCTGTTTACTAGTCGTTGCAATGCTGGTGACATAGCTGGACTCAGTCCTTTTGGAGTGAGGCTGCAATAGAAGCAGAATAGTTTTAAAATGCAAAAGCTGTGTATCAGAGAGCACACAGATCACTGAACAGATGCAGCACCTCCCAGGCCCTGCAAACTCTGACTCGCACGCTCCCTTCTCCTTCCACTCCTGCATTACTTGAATCATTCAGAGCACAGCTCAGGACAGAGCCTGGCCATTCTGCTCTTCTGGCAGCAATGCCTGAACTCTCCTCCCACTTGTGTGGTTAAACCTCAGCCCCGTGTCTCTCTCTCTGATTAATGGCAGGAGCCCCCCGAATGCGAGCAATGCTCCCTTGCCTTCTCTTTAGGTCCATTGAATCCTCTCCGTCCCTACCCCAAACAACCAAGTCCTGGAACGTCTCTGCCTTTTGTGATCATTTGGGGCACTTACCCTCCTGGAGCAAGGGCAGTTTGGCCTGGGAGGAGAGTTCCCAAAGTACATGCCTCTCTACCGTACTGCCAACAGCCTTCTCCTAGAAACTGGGCTTGTTCACATCTAAAGTCTCCTCCCAGTTTGAGTGTATCCATTCTTGCTTCTCAAAGCCCCTCCTTCTCCTGATCCTTGTACTCCTTCTCCTCACCCAAATGCCTTTCCTCTATGCATACTGATTTAACTCTTACTAGACAGCACTTGCTATTCTCCCCCACTGCCAGGGACAGTTTAATATGGAGACGTCTCACTTGGCCAAGTTTTCCGTGACTCTTCTTAACGCTTCCTGTTTCTTCGCTCGGTTTTTAGCAGCCGCCTCATTGGCCATCTTGAGTCCTAACCGCTCTCTGCGCCCAGGCTCCAGGATCTGTAAATACACCAAACCAGGTAAGTCTCCAGGCTGCTAACCAAGCCCATTCATAGCTGGAGTCCAACCCGTAAGGATCTACATTAAGGATGGGAGGGGAAGAGAACCCACTCTTAGCTTTGCTGCTATCTGGACAGCCAGAGGCAGTTGAAGATACAGCAGAATCCCCAAGCTGAAGATCTGTGTAACAAAAATGGTAAAACAGTAACTGCCTCCTTGGCTGAGCTGAACTCTGGCATTTCCTCCAGTTGTCTTCCCTAAACAAAATGTATCACCTCTGTTTTACCTGGGTCAGCCTTCAGCCACTCAGCTCTCATCCAAGCCCCAATCATTGCTAAGCTCTGGGAAAACCAACCAACTGCACTGCCCAGGTCTGACAAAACGGAGATAGAAGAATTCCACTGCTGCTATCCTCAGGAATCACACCCAAAAGGTGCTCACTGTTCTCCAGGTAGGGAATGAGAGACGTCCTGCATCTGAGGTGAGATGCAGTTAGTAGAGCCAAGCCACCTCCCCAAACCTCACTGGACTCAGATGTCTCAGCTGGTGGTGATGGGCCAGCAGGGCCAAGCTGGAAGGAAGCCACCCAGCAGGAAAAGTTTGATTTAAGACTCCCTAATCTACTTATATATCAAATCCCAAAAATGAGACACCCTCCTCTTCTCCAGACTCTTGGAGAACCCCAGAATATTCAACCTCAGGATGCCTGGGATGGACCAGGAGCCCTCATGGCCAGAGCATTTTATCCAGCTAAACTCTACCCATAGGGCCTAGATAGCCAGTACCACAGCCAAGTCATAACCCCTACAATAATAAATGTTAGTCTATAAGTGACTGCTCCCCTGCCCCACCACCCCAGTCCATCCCCCAAAAGATCTGAGTGCTGAAATCTGACATGGAATACCTTAAAGGCCGGTCCAGGTGTCCTGTCCACATACGGCGTTTCTGACCCATCTACTCGCAATGGGGTGCTCTCTATCTCACCCCACGTCATAAGAGGAGAGTCGTTCACACCTAGCAACAAGTTAAGAAGAGTCAGTCTGGGATGCAAGACATTTGTAGAGACTGCAACACCCAGAATGCGTGTGCTCTGCCCTAACACAGGGGCGGTCTTCTCCCCACAACGGTTAACAGAAGCTGGTTATGAAACAGCATAAATCACTGGTCAGCCAATGGAACAGCCATCACTACAGAGACGATCACACTCCCTGTAGGAAAGATACACCATCCCTTTACCAATATCTAGAGCTGCAGGACAATTTCCCAGAGCCTGATCTAGTAGCTGGCTTATCAGGATAAACCATGGGATCTTCCCCCTAACTGATTTCTGTCTTAGAGAATATTTATACCATGGAAAGGAACTGCACTGAGCATGCCAGCTGCAGGCTTTGCCAGGTGCTGGAAAGGACACAAGGATCCCCAGTCTTCAATACGAATGACTAAAAATAAAATGGTCGCAGGAAGGTCAGCATAAAATCAGTTAGCCCCCAATAAAAACAGAGCCCATTAGATTCTTATGAAGTAACAGAGAGGTCATCGTATAGACTACACAATACAGATCTATTCAAAGGGAGGGAGAGAAAGCCGTAGGGCTGAGGGAGATTGGGAGTGGTGATAATGGATTGTAAAATGAACAGGAGCTTGCAATGCACTAGGGAGCACAGAGAATCTGTTTGGATCAGAATGGCACAAAACCCCAGCGTGCTGTTAATGGATCTATCCTAGTACAGGGGCTGCCCTTTGGATAAGTTGGAACGCTGAACTGTTGAATCATTACCATTGTGAACTGGCCTCAACCATTGACCCACTGGCTCCTAACAGTCCCTTTCTCCCCGTCAGTCTCACAGATTTCCTTGGTTTTCTGACACCCTGCGCTGCATGAAAAGAGAGGAGCCCAAACTCAAGCAATATCTACAACCCTGCATTGTACAGGAGGTCAGACTAGATGATCATAATGGTCCCTTCTGACCTAAATATCTATGAATCAAGCACCAAGGGCAAAAAACAAAGGCGGATTCCGACAGAATGAAACATACTGAATTCCTCAAAGCCTGTGCTGAGGCTGTATTACCTGCCTAGAGAACTTCCTATCAGCCTCCACTAAAGCTGCCAAATCCCTCCCAAGGAGCTATCCAGGGTGGCAAACCACACCATTAATCCAGACCACCCACAACCTGCATCAGAGCAGGGCACCAAGTGCTGCGAAGAGCTATCTTACTTTGCTGAAAAGATCCCACACGTTCAGGAAGGCTTCTCAACCAGCATGGATCCACTCTACCTGCACCCATCAACCCACTTGCATTCCCAGAGTTCAGGGCACTCACTCACCAAGAGGTTGTGGACACCCTAAAAGTGTCCCGACACAAGACTTGTGAATCTGACTCACACCGCTCCAGGCGTGTTTGTGACCCTCTTTCACAACAGTGCCGCTCCCAACTAAAACAGCCAGAATCTGCTCTTCCAGTCCTACCAACACCAAAGAAACTCACTCTGGATACTTCAGTCCTAGTTATCTTTCAGCCCATGTCAAACCTCCCATTCCTGAGCAAGTTTACAAAGAAGCTAGCAAGAGGCCAACTAGCAGCTCATCTAACAGAGGCCAACGTTCTAGACCCGGCACAATCTGTATTCACACCAGGATACAAAACTGAAACTGCTTTAGTTGCACTGCTGGATGATCTCCTGCTGCCAGTGGCTAGAGGGCAGACAGACTCCATTCTCATCCTCCTGAGCTTCTCTGCAGTTTTCAACACTGTTGACCATGAGATGCTATGATCTTACCTGAGAGGGGTGGCAGGAGTCCAGGGTAACGTGCTAAAGTGGTTTCAGTCCTTCCTGGAGGAATGCACCCAAAGAGTAGTGACGGGAAACTGCACCTCCACTACTACCCCTCACTTGTGGGTTCTACAAGGATCAATTCTCTCTCTAGACCTTCTCAATATCTACATGCAGCCACTAGGTGAACTGCTCAACAGACATGGACTCAAGTGCCACTAACATGCAGATGACACACAGCTCTCCCTGTCCTTCACATCATATGTCCACATCACTAGCACCACGATGGCCCAGTGCTTGGCTGAGATCAGCTCACGGACGAAGAACAGCTGACAGAACCCGAACAAAACACAGGTGATGCTGGTGGGCAGAGAAAGGTATTTTGAGGAGTTGGCAGCCATGGTGCAATCTCCTTTGATTGATGCACAATTGGTCACATCAGTCCATAGTCTAGGAGGACTTGGATTCCTCACTGACGCTGAACTCTCACATAGCAACAGCTGGGAGTAATGCTTTCTATCATCTCCAGTTGGCTAGGACACTCTGTACCATCCTGGCAGATGAAGACCCGCCCTCAGTTATTCATGTCTTCATCACTGCTCGACAGGAGTACAGCAACACGATACTCCTGGGCATGAAACCGAAACTCCCGTTAGGACAAAACACCGCAGCACATCTCCTCAGCAGCACAGGCTGCTGCGAGCACATCACACCTGTCCTCCGCTCTCTACACTGGCTTCCCATGGCATGGGTCCAGGTTATCTAAAAGACCAGAGCCTTCTCCCGGGGTGGCCTAAGACTGTGGAATGAATTCCCTCCAGAGCCGAGGACTATCACAAACCTCCCCACTTTCCACTTCAAGTGCAAGGCCCATTTCTTTGACGTGCCTTCACCAATATAAGCACGTAGCAACCAGTAAATGTATTTAACAGTTAACAACTGGAAAACAAAACGAGACAAAACAAAAAGCGTTCCCAAAACATGACACTCCCCCACACGCTTCTCCCTCTGGGGAAGAGGAGGGCAGAACAAACACCACGTGACAGATGTGCTTAATGCACTACTGGAAGGCACTCAGCTACTTCAGTGATGAGTACTGTATAAAACGATCTATATAGAATAGAACTGCTGGGGGGAGGGGTAAATGTTTGTGAAATGCTTTGAGATCCTTGGATATAGGCACTAGAGAGACAATCACCACCAGAAAGTTACAAGTGCCATGCTCCCCTCAGAGTTCCTATAAGCCTCTCCTAGGACGATCTAGTCCATTCGACCCAAGTCCAGCGAAGCAGCATCCACGTCTCAGAGCCTCCTGAGCCCAGCATCGTTTCTATCTTTGGACTGAGACTTGACAGAGCATTAAATTGGCATATTCTCTATCCCAGAGACCCATTGGCTCAGCAGACATACAGAGTCGAAGTCAAAGCTGCCCGATTAAAGAAGCATTGACTCCTAGGGTGGAGTGTTCATCAAAAGGTCAGTGGAACAGGACAGCATTGCAAACTACTTCGCTTTTACGTCAGAGCAAAAAAAAGTCTCTTCTTACCAGGGGCAGGAGAAGGGGTGGCCACAAATCCATATCCATTCACTTTTGGAGACTCCTGAGGGATCAGCTCCTTCCCATCTGGCCCTACTTTGCCCTGTTTGTACTAGAACAGAAAAGCTGGCATCAATCGGGTGCACTTGGAGAAAGCAGACAATTAGGCACATTTGCCACGTTCAGTTCTCATAACTCATGCACCTCTCCCAATGAGGGGTATTTCAGTCACAAGCATGTCCTGTCTGTAAACGAACCTGGGCATTGAGGGCTGCTGCCTGCTGGAGCTGGGATTTGCTCACAGCTTGGCTGAATGGATCTCTCAGAAAGCGGGTGTTTCTATGGACAACTTCTCGAGGCTTCTTAAACACATCATCCTCATCGGGCACACCTGGAACGGCAAGCCAAGACATCAAGGAAAGGGCTGAGGGCCCACTAACAGGGGGCTGGCTGACCTAAAGCCCCCAAACAAACAATCTCAGGGATCATTACACAGTTCTGCAAGACACAATGTACAGATGCAATTATATTTTGCCATTTCCACCCATTTAAAATAAAGTTCACATTAATGCAGTTAGGTGTCTAACCTACCACCTGAAAAACCAGGACAAAATCAAGGCTACATTAGAAAACCAGGAAACACATAAGAGTTCCCACATTTCACATGAAGGTTATTTACCATGCATTCATAGCCAAAAAAGGCATCGAGGCCCAGTCTGGGTTTGTTAAAGGATCCCATTGCCTTTTAGACGGCAGCCAAGGGACCAGCAAAGCCCACATATACAGAGCTGAGTAGGACGGTAGGAGGAAAGAGGGGAACTGAAAGTGCTCATTAACAAGACAAACCCAATAGGAAGGAGCTAGGACTCCTGAAAACAAACAGCCACTGCAACGTGGGTAATGAGCGACAGGATGACAAATGGCAGCAGGGTCGAAACAACGCAGGAATGACATGGGAAAGAATGAAACTGAGCATATCCCTGCCTTGCAGAAGGAAAAGCTGCAAAGTGCAATCTTACCACAATGACAGCAAGTCAGGTACCTGAACAAGTGCTGGGGAAAGCAAAACGGAAATGCAGGTGCTTTGTGACATCCACCCACCGGAACCAGTGCATGTTTCCAAATCTGCTGATGCCTCTTAAGGGGCCAGTTTGCTTTACCTGCTGGGTAATACATCAGGGAATTCTGAGCCTTGTACTCCCAGGTCTCCACGCCAGCTTTCCCGCTCTCCAGCGCCTGCTGCTCTGCTGAGGGAAGTGCCAGATTCTCAAGTCGTCGCTGGAATCAAATTTAAAACAAAGCCTGAATTGCAGATTCTCATTTCAGACTGAAAATAAGCTTGAAAATTCATCTGCTTGATGCTCTGCTTTTCATCTTTTACATCTTGTGTCTTTCAGAGAAGAGCAGTTCAGAGACTGGATTTATCTGAAGAGACCAGAGACAACGGCTATAAAATAAGATACCAAGTTTAAAGGAAGAGGTGCAAATATTAGAGAAATGCAAGAAGGCATTCCAGGGCTCTCTCTCTTCTGTGCCCCAGGCTGACTCAATCACTGTGTTTTGAGACTGCTACTCTGGTGTTGGCCTTTTAACTTTGGTATCAGATCTTTTGAGTGGACAGGATGTATACGGGGCTAAAAAAAAGTGCACATTATTTGTTACAGAATCTTTGTAAACTTAAGTTCACAAAGCTCTTTGAGATTAAATGCTGAGTGGTCCTCTAGAAATACTGACAGCAGAGCTCCCCGCACCAGTAACAGCTTCCCCTTCCCCAAGTCCCATAAAACTTTATTAACTAGACAAGACACTTTTTCAGTGTTTCTGGTCATATTTAACACACTTCATATTAGCAACACAGAGGATTCTGAATGCCAATAATTGAAAAAGATCAAGAATTTGTCTGCCAAAGAATAAGGCATTGACAGATGAATACGAAGAGCTGTTCAACAGCTCGCTAAGGTTGTTGCCAAGAATTCTAATACTTGTACTTAGACAGTGCTTCATATTTTCAAAGCTCTGTATAACGTATATCCTCAGCATCCCTGGGGTATGTCAATATTATCCCCATGCTCTAGATGGGAACAACAGCAGCACAAAGAGGTTTAGTGAGTTGTCAAATGCTACAGCAAATTGGGGCAGAGCCAGGATTAAACTCCAGAGTTCCTAGCTCTGTATGCTAGATCTCACTGCCTCATGCACACACAACTCAAAACCAAGCAGTCAGTGTTTTATCCTTGATGCATCAGTATGATTAATTCAACAGTCACATATCTAGAGACAAGGAACAATCACAGTGGGTTCTAGTGGGACTCAACAATAGAATGGAACTTAATATTCTCTCTTCTCCCTGCCAAAGGCAAGAGAGAAACTATAAACCATCTTTCTCCCTCATTTGGTTAAACAGACGACAGCACTTGTCCACAGTACTATGTTAGAAAAGCTCAGCTACTCAGGAGCCATTTCCCCACCTGGGCAAACTCCTCTTCTGCTTCATACAGCCAAGAATGCCTGGCCTTTTCCTTCTCTTTGGCCACTTCCATGATCTGCTCAAATGAAGCATTATCCTCACTAGTGTGTTTTGTTAAGAAGCTGTCCAGGCTGGGAAGAGTGTCCTTACTCTGTTCTTTCTCCACTTCTCCTAGAGAGATGAGGGAATAAGTCTGAGGAAGAGGCTCACACTCCCCTTTCTGTAATGAGCAATGCCTGGTTATTAATCCCCCATGCAAGTATTTTCCCCCACTGGTCCACTCTTAACTTGAGCACTGGTGAGGAATCTGTATCCAAAATGAAAGTACATATGACGTACAGAGTAGTAGTATTGACTTGACTTATTGAAGGATCAGTGACCCTTTCCCACACCCATCCCCTTCAGGATCATTCATTTATTCACATTAAAGGACAATTCAGAAGTAGTTTGCCGCCAGATGACACGTCCGTGTTCATACTGTTCTGTACATGAATAGCTGTGTTCCTGCCACCTTGCCCAGGCAGAAACCCTTTTCTTGGGAAGCAATGAAGTTCTCACGTCAGAGATGGTTATTGATCCAGGCAGGCCCACATCCCACCCAACCTGTGATGGAGTTTCACTTAGCACAGATATTAGAAGGCGCCACTTTAGTGGAAGGTTAACACCTAATAACATGCACAGCAATATTTCCCCTCCTGCTGGAGAACCCAAATAAAGAGGATAGCCCCTTCCCTACCTTCCTCCGCAGCTTTGATCCCAACCTTGGGCTTGTTCAACAAGGAAGAGGCGCCTGGGTGCACTTCGGGTGTTTCAAACGTGGCTGGAGTAACATCTGTGCCAGAGAAATAAATCCCAGCATGTGTTACAAAAATGGGGAGCAGATCATCATCATGTTACCCCTAGTGGATGAGCAAGAAGCTGCAACCTCTTCGGGGGACCTGTCTGCCAGCTCTCATTAGTCTCAGATGACCTACAGATTGTGGTTAAGAAGGAGGAATTCTTTAACTAGAGTTAGGGAAGGGTTTAAAACGACGTCTGTGTAAATCAGTTCCAAACACTGATGAAGTTTCAGCTCAACTAGATAACTGGTCCTACTCCTGCTGGGCACCAATGGCAAGATTCCCCATTGATTTCAGTGGGGGGCGGGCGGAGATTGCATTCGAAGCATTCTTTATTTTATCTCAAACAATGACAGATAAAAGCAGGCAATGATTTGTGTTCCACGGTAGCCCTCACTCGGGGCAATGCCAGTCGCAAATGGCAACACCAATACCACAGGCAGGGAACCCATTCAATGGTACATGTCCTTCACCGCAAGTTCCCAACAGTGCGGCAGCTGCCCCTTTGCGAGCCAACACCCCAACTCCATAGCAAGAAGTCAACCAGAGGCTGAGTTTACTGTGGGGAAGCCTGTAAATTACCCAGCATGAGAGTTACATGCCAACATGGTAAACAGCACCTAAAACCAGGCTGAAGGAGGGAAGATTAACCCAAAAGGAGAAAAATAAAAACCACACACACACCCCAGAAGCCCTGTAAATGGCATGCTCCCTTAAATGAAATGACTGGGAAACACACAAATTTTGTACAATGGATCTAAAATAAATAAATAAGTTGCACATATATTCTGACCAGCACATATTTCTTGCCTACAAGCATCTTCACAGCAGCTTACAGTGTGACTTGGCGTTTGCTGGCATACTTTTTCACTGCACATCCCTCTCTTCATTGCATGCCACTTCCTTGATCTCTTAGTGATGCTAAACAAGTTCTTACCTTAAAATGCTTTTAAATGTTTTAAAGCTTATACTAGGTTTATTTTTAAATCAATTCCTGGAATAGAAGCAGGTATCTAACAGTTCAGTAGAGGCCTATGACATGAACCTCTGATAATCAGGGCATCTGTTGCCACTGGAGTATGTTAATTAAAAGGATATGCCATTGTATTAAATAAAGCTTCATAGCCGGATTCAGAAGAGGGCTTGACATAACAAGACTATCCAGAGTTATAACAGTAAGAATTAAAGAGAGCCAAGAGTTTCCAAACAGACATAGCACCTCATGTTTCAGAGCATAAGGTGACCTCTAACAAATGGGAGTTAAGAAGCAGTTTCCCCAATGGGCTGGTTATTTTATAACCACCCCTCCGCATGGTTTCTTGTACCCTTCCTCTAAAGCAGCTGATACCAGTCACTGCCAATACATCATTGTGTCATCCAGGCTGGTAACTCCTGTGCAATCAGTACTTTTCCATAATTAGATCAGAAGGCAGCTACCATGTTGGATTCTGTGCCTTAAGTAAGTTGGGTTCCCAGTCACTCAACAACACTACAATTTACACCTTGCTAGCATAAAACAATCCATTAAAGTGACAAAAAGACAGTAGTGCTTCATATCTTTTACTTTATGACACACATCCACACTAATAGCCTGACCACGAAATCAGCCACCCAAGTGCCAGCCCTTACATGGTGCAGGTGTCTCCCTGGACCATTTCCCCAGTGAGGAGCCAAATTTGATAGCTATTTGTCTCATTTTCTCTAAGTCGCCACTTTCTTCAGCCTCCAAGTATTCCTTCTGAGCACGTAACTTCTCAACATCAGGAAAGAAATCCCTCTGAATAATTTTCTCCAAACTCTATAGTTAAAAGAAAAGAAAAAAAAAACAGAACAAACAATTCTGAGCATATCTGGCAAGCAAGAAAAAACAAGATCAGTTTGGGGAAGATTCCTTGGAAGGGGATAAGGATTTAGGGTTCCATGAAAGGCCATGATTGACTACAGTGCATATGAATACTGAAGTCCTATTTATCCACAAGAGGTACCACAGATGCACAAACAATACCAGTGCTGGCTTCCCCGACACTGCCCCAGCAGCAGGCTCAGCTATGATCTAGAGCAGTGGTTCCCAAACTTTATTTGATGAGTCCCCCTTTGGAGATTCACGTTCCATGCATGCTCCCCTCTTTCTAAGGGGGACCAGGGGACATGGGGGCCTGTACTCACCTTGCAGCAGTTGCGCGGTCTCGGCTCCCAAGACCCGGCTTCCTCCCTGTCTCGCTCCCACCCACAGGGGAAGCAAGTGGGCTGCACTGAAGAGGCGGGGTCAGGAGTAGAGCAGAAGGCTGCACTCCTTTAGTACTGTCCCTCCTGACCCCAGCCCTTCAACACGGCCTTGTCCGTTTCCCCTGGGCAAGCTCTGTCCAGAAGGGGAAGTGGACAGGGCACTGTGTCCTGGGGCCACAGTCAGGAGGTGGCTCTGTCCCACAAGACTCAATACTTATTAAGTGCCGCCTTCAGCTCCCCACTGTCCTCCCCAGCAGAGGAGGGTATCTGCCAGGCAATAGCTAAAGCAGTGGGCATGTGAGACAGGCAGGGAGTCTGGTCCTAGCATTTGAGACCACTTGCACAGACCCCTCTCCACCTCCCCTACCGGACTGAACCCCTCCTGACTCCAGCCCTACAGTGCAGCCCCATCAGTTCCTCATGCCCCCCGATAACCTCATTGCACACGCATGGGGGATATACACCCCAGTTGGGGAATCTCTAGATGGATCACCTCTAAGAGCAAGAGAGATTAATCACCATTACACTTCAATCCCTGGCATCTTTGCTGAGACTGCTTAAGGGCGCCAATTAGCATTAAACGTGAGGGTGGCATTGTGAAGTAGACATCAGGAAATGGATGGAACCCAACTCATTTAAAATAGGCCACTAAAGATCTGTCAGAGTGTAGAGACTTTGGATATGTCTATGCTGCAATCGAACGCATATCACAACTTGCGTAGACATACACACGCCAGCTTTCATCTGCTAGCATGGCTAAAAATAGCAGTAAAGATACAGTGGCAGGGTTTGGCCCTGGCTGTGCAAGCCCACCCAGAACCTCAGGTATGTACTTGCCTAGCTAGCCTGAGCCAGGGTCCGTGCCATGACGTCTCCACTGCTATTTTTAGCTGTACTAGCTAAACTAAAGCTAGTGGTGTACGCCAGGCTGCATTCACACCTACCCTTTGTTACATCTTATCTGGCCCCGGCTAGCAGGATAACAACCCAAGATAAAAAGGTCCACATACCGTTAACAATCCAACCTGACCCATTTAGCCCCCTCTGGCAGATTTTTCTGCCCTTTTGAAAACGTCATGACATATAGCACCTATAATTTTGAAGGATCCCAAAATACTCTGTGAAAAACATTTATAAACATAGACCATATAGGTGTCATATTATACAGTGCTGAAACGCAGCCAGCTCTGGAGCAAAACCCAGCAACTGCAGAGCAGGGCACAGAAACGTTACACACCAATCTTGGACAGGAAACAAAGACGACTCTTATGGCCACTATAATTAAAAAGATTGGGAAAATGTATCTTCCCCTTCATTTTTCCTCTTTGTTTACTGTGTATTAGGCAGCACCTTGTACACAGTCAGTTTCACCCTTCCCTGTGTGCTCAGTGCTTTCTCCAGCTGGTCGGCTGGGTTCTCCACCCAGGAGCAGGGTCGGTAACAGTTTTAAACACAGAACAGCAGGACTGTGAAGCCACCCACGTTGGCACGGGTGGGTCGGGGTGGCTGGAGTGTCTGAAACCACTTTCCCCCCTTGTTCTAATGAGCTGGGCAATGCTGAGTTGTCCGGGCCCCTTTTGGGAAGAGGCACAAAGCCTGACTCCCCGAGGCGGCGGTTCGAGCCGCAGTGGGGGGCCCGATCCGGGGGGGGGGAATATCGCTCGCTATGTCAACCCCCCCACCCTTCACGAATGGCACAAGTTGGGGGTGCCTCGCGAGCAAAAGGAGACAGGACCCAACTCACACTGAACCTCTGACCCAAGTGCCCGGCCACTCCCCCACCACCTACCTACCCACCCTCAGAGAGGCCTGGCCTCCCTCCCCAACCCCGCACAAGACAGGCCAGGCCTGGCCTCCCTCCCCAACCTTCCCCATCCCCCGCCCCCTCCCTCCAACAGCACCGGCCTCCCGCCCCAGGCCGCCGCCGCCCCCGACAGCTCCGGCCCCCACCGCCCCCAGGCCCGGCCCGGCCCGCCCTCCCCTCAGGCGGCCCGGCCCGGCCCGCCCTCCCCTCAGGCGGCCCGGCCCGATCACCTCGATGTAGCTCTCCTCGTCCAGGATCCTCTTACGGCGCTTGGGGGGCTCCTGGGCCGCTTCCCGCAGCACAGCCACGGCGGCCCCGTCGGCCTGCAGGGGCACCAGCGCCAGGGGCGAGGCGGCGGCGGTGACGGGAGCCCTCGGCTCCTCCATCGCGCCAGGCCGGGGATCGCTGTCAGCCAGGGCAGGGGGCGTCCGCAGCTTCTCGGGGCAGGAACGGACACGGCCAGAATCGGGGGGGGGGGGGAGCTTGGCCCTTCCCAGCCACCGTCGCAACGCGCCGCTTGTTGGGACTTGTAGTTTTCTTGTCGCGCGCAGGTCCCGCTTCCAGGCCGGGGCAGCGCCTGGAAAGCCTAGAGCGGCGGGCTAAAGAGAAACCACAGAGAGCGGCTGGAGCGTCGCAACAGGAGAGCGCGCCCCCTGCCGACAAGGATGAGGAAGGGGCGGCCTAGAACGCATGCGCGTCAGGGAGCACCGCCCGTGAGCTCGGGGCTGACTTTCCCTCAGTTTGATAGCAGCTAAGATTTCCAAAGGGGCCCGCCCGCGCCTCCTTGGGAGATGTTTCACTTGAGCCTGGGCTCTGGTTCACACGGACGAATGGGAGGGAGGGAGGTTTTATTTAAAGGCCTCCGCAGTCACCTTTTAGGATTCAGACAATGGCAGACTGATGTCACACTAACGCACAAGGCTGAATACAGTGATGCTTTGCCTAATTTGCAGAGTTGACTTATTGATTCTATAGATACTCTGCAGCTGGCCTGCAAATATTAATCCTATCATTTCTGAAAACTAAAAAGCAATCTACAGGACTGAATGGAACACACACACCAGAGTTTCCTGCCAGAAACACGCAATTGAAAGTAAAAATTACATGGCAGTATGTTTACTTATGTACTATCTTTGTAAGTCACAGATGGCAGGAGCTACTGCTTGTAAGTACTGCACTGAGGCTAAATACCCAGGCAGGGCAGAATTCAATTTGTATTTTTTTTTTGTAATTTTGATGGAGAATATCAATATTATTTTTAAATATGTTCTCTATTTTTATCCATTTAAATTTTCACAGTTAGCTTAAAACCATAATTTTGTGTATTTTATTTGGATCTATTTACATTTTTGCAGTTGCAGGAAGTCTGGAGGGTCAAACAATCATTATTTATTGACAGTAGACACTGAGATATACAAAGTTAAAACTTTACAACCGTTAAAGCACAAATTGTCCAGATCACATGTCAAAATATACAAAGTAAATATTCTTAAATTAAACTTAAGTTCTCAAGCAGCATTTTCATTCACTTTACCCATCAGTGAATTTTGATTATTATCAATGGAAATATTTTTTCAGTGGTTTGTATGTGTTCGGTGCCATCGACATTTACTGATAATCCAATCCTGCCAAGCCTCTATATATCTTTGAAAAGATGGATATTCCGTTAATGTTCAATTCAAGTTTTTCAGGTAGTTTGCTTGGGGGAAATAGATTAGTATTATTTTGCCTGTATGTGTGTCCTATCCTGAAACAAGATGAAAATTCCCAGCATTCAAACCCTGGATATGTTATCCCCTAGCCATGCCAGCGCTCCCAACTTTCAGGGCTGCGCTCTTCAGCTGCAGTTCCCCGGTAGAGCAAGTTCTCCACCAGAAAATGGCATCACTCAGGCTTAACTCAATACCCTTGTGTTGAAAATTCTACACTAGTGTGTGGCTCTTGGTGTGAGCCCTGCAGGACAGAAGGAAGGCAAAGGTGCTGTGGAGTGTAAAGTGTTATTTACAGTGATAGAATCTTTGTGGACTTATTTCAGAATAGCAGCCGTGTTAGTCTGTATTTGCAAAAAGAAAAGGAGTATTTGTGGCACCTTAGAGACTAACCAATTTAAAGTTACTTCTTTTGTCAGGAGCATCATGTTTGGCAAGCTCAATGCCAGGGCTCCAATCCCAGTACCAGCTGTCTCCCCAATACATTTATTTATGAATCTTTATTTTACAGACAGCTTGAAAAGAACTCCAGCAGCATTTACTGCACATACACACCCCATTACCCACAATTATCATGGAGGGATCCAAGTCTGAAAACGAAAGGGAATCTGTCTGCAAGGAATAAAACATAGAATGGGGATGGAAATCAGGAATGATTCTTCAAATGCTGGCTAGCCTTGTAGGACGTTGCCAATTATCATCCTTAGGTAGGTGAGGTAATATCTTGGGAGACAAGCTCTCACCAACAGAAGTTGATCCAATAAAAGATATTACCTCGCCCACCTTGTCTCTTTAATGTCCTAGGACTGCCATGGCTACAACCCTGCACACAGTTATCATCCTTAGCGTTTACACAGCAAGTGGGGCAGGTTTTGCACCACATAGACAGTTCTGGGGCTGAAGCTTTCCTCTGTGCTGTTGTGAAGCCCAACACACCACTCTAGACCCGAAAGCAAGGTCCTAGTGCATGAGAACCAGAATGGGAAACTGACAGATCTAGCTGAATTATCCAGCTGAGTGAAACACACACAAAAAGGAAACAACCAGCTTCTCTGGTGAAATACAGCCTTCTATCAGTACAAACTCTAGTGGATACCCATAGCAGCGGGTGCTGCTTTTCCTCTGCAGTGCTACAGTTTAGTTTTCATTTCTCTTTTGCCCTTTTGTTTGGGGTTGGCAACTGCTGTTGCCCCATTCCAGGCAACCCAACCCACATTGTGACCAGAGCAGCTACAGAGTGGTCGGGCATGGAAAGAGAAGATTGCGAAGTATACAAATGGTTTTGTCTGCACTAACAACCAACTGTACCCCAGCCATGCGTTAGCACAGGTTAGTTGAAGACGTTAGTCTGAAAGTACTATGAGTACTTTGATGCCCCCTACTCCGTACATGAATGAATTTATTTTGAAGAATGCAAATAAAGCCTGTTAGTTTGTTTAAGGAATGAGCTGTGTAATTCGTCAGTTTCTACCTTGACCCCAAAATGCAACTGTAGACACCACCATGACACTGTAAAAACAATATAAACCCAGGCCACTTTCCGGAATAGTCTCTGAATCTACTATATAACAGCAAAACAGGCACAACGCGATCTGTACAGGAACAAAGACAAGTTGAGAGAAATCTTTCTCCATCATCCACATATGCATCTACAATACTAACATTGAAGCAAGCTCTATCCCCACCTTCAGCATTTGGCAACTTTTCGGCTTATGCTTTTGAGGAACGTGCCCTATGACTCATTTGTTTTATTTGTCATGAGATGAACTTTGTTCGGATGAAAAAGCTAAGGACTTGAAAATACAGCACCTACCTTTACCTGCCCTTTACCTCATCGAATCAGAAGATTCCCTCACTGCTTTCCCTCTCCAGCCCCCCTCCTCTTCCATCTGTCCCACCTGGCTGTGAAACCAGTGGAACAGGGCAATGGATGCTTTTCACAGTAGCCCAGTGAGACTTAGTGTCAGTCCCTTAGCAGTTCTCCTCTGAGGGTTTCTTGGTGCCTTGAAGGAGCAGAGCCGAAGTAGAAGCTCTTTTCTGATGCCTCCACTTGGCCCGTCGATTTTTAAACCAAACCTAGACATTTAATAAAAGAAATGCAACATTTATCTCCAGCCTCCATGAAACGCCCCAGGCCTGAAAGCAATTGGCATTTACAACTTTGGATTTTACAGCATGATGGGAAGTTCTAGGATTTGGCAGCATGTTCTACTCTGGTTATGAAGGCTGCCCACACAGGTTACTCAGGACAAGAGCCACCTGAGGACTCCCTCCCTGGCGTTCATGTTCAGTTTCAAGGTGGGCAGGTGAGCCAGGAATCCCAATGGTAAACAAAAGCGTTATGCAGAACGTGAAAATATTTGAGAGCAGGGCAGTGACCACAGAGTTAAGCAGTGTGTGCGTGCGCGAGCGTGCGCAAGAGTGCCTGTGAGTGTGTCGGGCCATAAAGACAATGTGTGAGTGTTCTGCACACACCCATTGTGTCCTGGCTTTATCCTATGGCTCACAGAATTTACAATGTGTTTTTTAAATTGCACTTTGAGGTGCTATAACTGGAGCCTCCTGAGGAGGCTTTAAAATGGCTCCTGAATCAGATTCCTCTTTATTTTTTTAGTAAACAGGGACAAAAACTTTTTTGATCTCTGTAGTGTGGAAGAATTTCACCTCTACTCTCTCCTCCTTCAAGTGGATGCGGTTGGCCAGGTGCTCTCTGGTGATGACATCTGGGTACTGGTTCTGGTTGAAAAGGGCCTCCAGGGCCTGTAGCTGATCTTCAGTGAAGATGGTCCGGTGCCGGCGGGTCCGCCTTTGGATCTGATGGAAGGTCTGCAGCTCATTCTGGCTCCCACGAAGATTCTTACATGCCCTGGCAGTGGGATGAATTAGCCTCATGGGCCAGGGGAACCTGGTGTCTAATAAAAGGAGAGTTAGAATTTACGAGTTTGATTACAGAACCAAAACAAACCAAGCGCTCTCTGAAGAAAGGCCTGCCCCCCTTCAGTTCCATGTTGGCTGAAGCTGGAGGCAGCTCAGACTCTGCTTGAGCTCCTCTGGGTGATTCATGATGGATCAGCATTGACTGGCTTTGGACAGAGCCACATTCAGCCCCCTTGGATGAAATGAAAGCATGGCTGCCATGATGTGAGGCCTTGGGTAGGAGACAGTGATTGACTGGAATCCTCTAGGTTCCAGGAGAGGCATAGAGTTGAAGGGCAGAAGGGACCACCAGATCATTTAGTCTGTATATCACAGGCCACCAACACCTCCCAGCACCTGCACACTAAACCCAACAGCTTGGAAGAAGGTATTCCAGCCCTCAGGATACTAGACGTCTGTGTGCCACAGGCAAAGAACAGGAGGGACTGAGGTGCACCAGTGCCTGAGGCCTCTGCAATGGCAGGGAAATGAGATGCACCCAGATATCCTAGCAAGCAACCTGCACCCATATGCTGCAGAGGAAAGTGAAAAACTCCCAATGGCCTCACCAGTCTGACCTGGGAGAAAATTCCTTCCCGACCCCACATGTGACAATCAATTAGACCCTGAGCATGTGAGCAAGAACCAGCCAGCTGAGCACCTAAGAGACAGAATGCTTGGTGCCACCTCAGAGCCCTGGCCAGCCCCAGCCAGTGTCTCCCCTCCAGCTCTGGGGCTGTCCCCGATGCTTCTGAGGAAGGAGACAAAAAGAAGAAAGAGGAAAAGACAAAAAGGATCCAAGGATTCCACTCGGGAAGGGTGAAGGAACGCTGGCTATGTTCTCCTGGTTTAGTGCCCAGCTGCAGGATTGCCAACCACAAGCTTTAAAATGGGTCAGGCTCCCAAAACCCATGAGATTGGATTCAAAGCTACAAAATGGTTTAATATAATAAATCTGGGATTCTTTTTATTTGTCTTGTGGTTTGTTAGCCTTCAGGATGCACTTGGACCACATTTTCAAGCTTTTCTCTGCAATCAGGAGGGCTAGAAACAAACTTTTCTTTTTCAAATGAAAAGGTGAGATTTTCACTGAACCTCCTCATTTCAGGAGCCTGGGGCTTTAAGAAAAACACCTGAAGTCATGAGAGTCAGCAGCACTCCAGTAGGGTCCCAAGCTCCTTTACAGCAGATCCAACCCTACCCTCACCGCGCAACTCAAGGGTATATCCAAAAAATCTAAGAAGATTTAACCGGAAGTCTCTCTCTCTCTCCCCAGAATCCAGGAGGACTGTAGAGTGTTCGGAAGCAGCAGATATCTGCATCAATTAACTCTGCAGAACTCAAGTGGTATCAAAAGGGACGGGGGAATTCCAGGAAGGGTCAGGAAAGAATACCTTCCAACCTGAGCTGGGGTTAACTATGGGTTCCCATTAGGACTCGGGACAGCAATCTCAGTGCATACACCAGTGTCCAAGGGCTGCTGGCCAAGAGTAGGCAGGGGAGGCAGTTCCTGACCTGTTTTTCAGAGGTCTGCAGAAACCTCTCTGCGAGGCAGATGAAAAGGAAAGCAGCAAGAGAAAAGGGACCTGGCCCACAGAAAACAGTGATGCTATCAGCTTTGCTTTCCCACTGTGAAATGTTACCAGCTTCTAAGGCTAATGAGGGGCAGCCCCTTCATTGGCAGTGGCTTCAGGTCTTTACCCCCAGAGAGCCTCACTGGAGTTTGTAAAGGCTAAGGGCCCTCTACTTTGAGGTATTGAGCACTCTGAGCTTTCACTGAGGTCACGGGGAGCTGAGGGTGCTCAGAACCCTTCAGCCAACCGTTGATATGTCACAGGATTGGGTCCATGCTCACAGAAGGATAAAGGAAAGAGACAGACTGGACAGCCAGTGTTTGTCTTTGTGGTCATGTTGGATTGCAGGACTGGTTAGATTACAGCAAGAATCCACAGGTGGTTTTGGGGTCCCTGGTAGGAAAAGACTGTCCCAAGTAATGCAGATTACACTAGCTTTTCATATCTGGGCACTCATGTTGTGGTCTCAAGTGAAACAGCTTTGGTGGTCTCCATGCAATGGCCCATGGAGACTACTCCATAGCACAAACCCAAACTCAGAATGTTATATGAAAATCAAAGTAAGTTCTCCCATGCTCACACTCAAAGTAATGGTATGAAACTCACAGTCATAGAGAGTAATGAGGAAAAAATGCCTTTTCCTTTGGTCTGAGCTTGTATTTGCCATCAGGTCTGCAAGTCCATTTTGGAGGATGCTTACCAGTAAAAATCAGTTTAAACCCAAATCTGGGAGACTTTATCATAACTACCTGTAACTAAGAAATCTCTGCGTGTTCTTTTTTTCTTTACTGTGCCAGGAATTATGCAATAGCTGTTCCAGAACTAACTGATTTAGAAATATAACCTTTTTTTACATATAATGAAACAGAAGTGTTATCACTTAAGTCACTCCGATAATAATGAATCAAATCCTGGATACTTTACTTAAGCTTTACTCACTGGCTACAACTTTTAGCCCAATAATACTGTTTAGATCTTATACCGTGCTCTTCATCTTCAAAGTGCTTTACAAATGATAACTAGTCATTTTAAAACGATGGTTACGCTGTAATAATATAAAAAATAAATTATTGCTAATAATCTAACATCTTAAATGTACATAGCACCTTTTGTCCCAAAGCACTTTACACACTTAAACTGAGATACAAATTCCATACATGAACCACTTCATCTGCCCTAAAATGCAGCCACTCTTGGAGTGAACTACAGCAAATAGGCCCTGATTCCTCTAAGTACTTGAGTGTACTTAACTTTAAACACATGCTTAAATGCACATCCGTCCTGTACAAACCATAGGCACAAGGAGCAATATCCAGCTGAAACTGTTGCAGGGATGTAGTTTGGCAGAATATAGTTACCCGCAGTAGATCAACATCTCTACCGTTGCAACAAATGCCATAGGTTCATTGATGACTATCAGAATTTAGGACCTTCCTTCTTTATCTTAGAGAGCAGCAGCCCAGTGCCATATTAAAACAATGCTGGGGTGTTGATACAATTGTGCCTTGGAAAGAAGTGTACCAGCTACTGAATCACCTACGTTATATCCTGCAACAACCACGCTGTTCCTTGGAGCCCTGCATCGGAGAACTGACCTTTCCCAAGTTTGCCCCATGCATGATGACATGCAGGCCAAAATGCAGTAATGTCACTATATTCCCAGGTTTTGCTACTTTACAGTGTTGGTGCCCTCATGAGTGCCAGCTGCAATGTCCCTTCCCACCCGCCCCGCCGCGCCGCCTATGGGATCCACACAATGACTCATAAAACAGGAGAATACTTACCTAGCCAATTTGAAGAATCCTGCAGGGAACGGGTGCTTGCATGAGAACAGCAACAGCAGCTGCACCCAGCCGCTTCCAGTTCTTCTTCTTCCTCCTCCTCCTCCTGCAGAGAGCCAGCAGCGATGGCCTCCGGCCCACACAGCCCCTTGGGCTCACAGTCCAGGATCCCCTGGAGACAGAACGGGACCAGAACCTGGGGACTTCTCTCTGTTGGGCTGGAGAGAATGTTCTCGATGGTGAACGAGCATTGCTTCTTGAGGCTTCTTCTGCTGAGCTCTGTGTCCAACGGGGCTTCTGAAGACATCCTGTTCCTGGAACTGTAGTTGTGGCACTTGGCAGCTCACATTCAGCAGCTGAAAACAGTGGGGCTTACTCTCTGCGAGAGACCAAACTGTGGCTCCCCAGCAAAAAGACGGCTTACACTTGGATGCTTTTTAAACCAGACCAGTGATGCCAGACAGAATTATTGTTTTGTCTTCTCTTTAAAGCGATTGTCATTCTTGCACCTGGGATTTTTATTTTATATATACACATACATGCCTTTTTATTCCCTTCTAAGCTAGCTGCTTTATAACTGAGGCCACCCTAAGTAAATATATATATATAATCCCTTTGGAAAGAAAACCGTAAACCCCCCTGCGAATAAAATAAATTCTAACTAATCTTGGCAGCTTTGTGAAGGGTTAGTGTGGATCTAAGATTTAGCTAATCCTACAGAAATGACTCCAGAAGGAAATCTGATTTCTCCATCTCAAGTGTAGATTTGAAGGTGGGTATGATCTCCATTGTGTTGGAGCCTCTGATTCAAGGCAGGGGGAGAATAGCTGTTCTCCAGCCCAGAAATGGACCAGAGGATTAACTCCTTACAAGAGGCAAATTATCCCTTTCTCTGGCCAAATGAAAGCTTGCCCATCAAAAGGGAACTGTCATATCATACAATATGAGCAAGGGAGGGGAGCTGAATTTGGGGGGGGGGAAATCATTTTTAGCAGCAGTGCACCCTTCGCTAGGTGAGGACTCCCCGTGACTGCTGATTTATTTTCCGCTCAGACCACAGGAAAGCTGTATTTTTCCACACTGTCCAAGTAATAACAATACAACAGATACTTTGTATTATATAGTATGCTTCATAGGAGGATCTCTAAGTGCTTTATAAAAAATTAATTAGGCTCACAACCACTGTTCCCTCTAAGCGCTGCACGCCCACGCAGATCCTAAACCCCGCGCACACGGCAAAACCCCGCACGCACAAACATTTGCACAGAAGCCCAACAGAAGAAATTTTTTGTGCACACGGCCTGTCAAAAATTAGAGGGAACATTGCTCACAACACTCCTGTGATGTAGGCAAGTGGTATGTAAAAGGGCTCATCTCACACACCCATCATTGAGGTGGAACATATCAGCTTTATCCCAGGGCACAGCCATACCACATTCAAGCTGAGAAGAAGTGACGATGAATACTGAACTGCAGGGAGAATTTAGGGAGCTAGACATTCCAGTCACTCAAACTGGGCCATGACACTAGAGTTAACATTCTGTTCTTACAAAATATGCCATGGGATCTTTAATGACCAGGATGTAGTCACAGCCTTATGTCCAGTATTGTCAACCACGAGCGTTCAAAAATCCCGTCACAGTCCCAAATATCATGAGATTTTACAAGTATTACATTTTGGGTTCTTTCTATTTGCCTTCTTGTTTTTGAGCCATTGGGTGGAGAGGGTCATATTTTTAAGCTTTTCTCTGCAACCCTGAGGGCTAGAAACGTTGCTTTATTAAATGAAAGCTGGGATTCTTACATGATGACTTGGCTCCAGGAACTGACGCTTTCAGAAAAATGTCAAATATCACGAGACTTGCAATACAATCACAAGAACCGGCAACAGTGTCTCATCTAAAAATAACACCGTCTGAGGCACAGTGCCTCCCAGACCATGCCAAGGCATTGGGTGAATAATAGCTAAGAGAGAATTAATTATTTCTTGAAGGTCTCCCATCTGGGTACCATTGCAGCTTGCTCCATTTAGCTCATCAAAACTAACGGGATCAAGGCACAAGATATGGCCACAGACAATGAGCCACTGGTAGTTCTTTCCCAAAGTCTCTCTACTTTTTTCAGTATCACCTGTTACGGATCAAGTATTCTCTTTTCAGATGCTTCGGGCCCTACAGCTTGACACACAAGGCCAAAGGTGGGATCCTGCCTTCATTTGGCCTTTTCACTTCCTGGAGTCTGTTGCAATTGGTCACGAATGGTGTCACTCTCTGTTCACACATCTGGAATTAGATTTGCTGCTCCATTCTGTCACATCAGCACTGGGGAGGGGATCCAGTGACTTTAGTACTGTGTCAATGGTGTCAGATTAGGTCGACCCAGAGGGATTAAGGCCCCTCTGTGCTGTGTTGGTGGCATGGAGCTTCATCACCAAAGTAGGATAAGCCAGAGGGACTGGGGACCCTCAGTGTCATGTCAATGGTGCTGGGATCGTGGTACCAGATTAGGTCAACCCAGAGGTCAACGTAGTTACAGGGCAGGGCTGGAACTGTTACTGCACAGCAGATGAAGCAGATGACAGATAGAATGGTCTTATTCTGGTTTTGCTAATAGGAAACATGAATAAGCTGGGGGAGAGAGAGAGAAAGTAAAAGGTGCTTATCCAGTATAGGTACTTGATGTCATCAGGAGGACACCTCACGTGGCCAGTCTGAAATCTCAGTCTTCTCCCACACAGATTTTTTGGCTTTCAGGAAGTGAAGTGGTTAACAAAATCAGTCTCTTTTATCCAATTAGGAAGTTGTCCACTGGGCTAGTCACTTTCAAAAAGCGGATGTGGACCAATCAGGACACAATTCATTCTTCTTACAAAAATCTAAAATGACCCAACAGAACATAAGTCATGATCCATAAGTCATCGTCTCACCATCCAGTGAGAAAACAGGGAACCCTCTTCAGATTTTTTATTTTATTGTAATTATTTTTCTTTAATTTTATTTATTTATTTATTTATTTTTGGTAGTTGCTTACTATTGCTCAGTGTGTTTATCCCTGGAAAAATCCATAATCCTAAAGTGCAAAACATCTTGGCCACAGCAGTCTGCAGACATTTTTTAAGAGTGACACCAAAGACCTTAAACCCTCTCATATCAGGTTATGGTCAACAGCCTGCCTTCACAAGATGTTTTCCATGGTCATTTTCTGGATGTTGTCCTTTGGTCAGCGTTGCATATTTCTCTTTGTCCTTCAAGTTGCAGTTTCTCTCAGCATTTTTAAGGGACAATTTACAAATGTCCATTTTAAAGTTCTCAAGGTCATCTATGCAAACCGCTTAACAATCCTTTGCAAAATTCTTTAAATTTAAATTCTTTAAATTCTTTTCATTCATTATGCAGCAGTATAAAGTCACTTAAGAAAACGATTTTCTCCATCAGGATGAAACAGCTGTATAGATCTTCCACTTTCCATTTTCTTAGTCAGTGATGCTAGTAAGATCCTTATATGAACTGTTGAGCTGTGTCTATGTAATTATACTAATCAAGCAGTTAACCAGGCCTCTCTGATGACTAGCTCTATAACCAAGTTCCTGTGTAACCCATTACTCGATTTCAGTGTCTCTTTATTACTGCGTTTTCCAGTATACGCAAAAAGAAAAGGAGTACTAGTGGCACCTTAGAGACTAACCAATTTATTTGAGCATAAGCTTTCGTGAGCTACAGCTCACTTCATCGGATGCATCCGATGAAGTGAGCTGTAGCTCACGAAAGCTTATGCTCAAATAAATTGGTTAGTCTCTAAGGTGCCATAAGTCCTCCTTTTCTTTTTGCGAATACAGACTAACACGGCTGTTACTCTGAAACTTTTCCAGTATCGGTATATTTCACCTGACGTGTAATAAATAAAAGTACACTTGATTACAAATATGCTCACTGCTTCACTCTCTCACTATTTTCTTCAAGTAAATATTAGCATAACCTCCTTGCTTCTCCTAACAGGACTCCCCATGGGAAAAATAGCACCTTGCACAAGGTTTGATTAACATTTTGGTCAATTTCCTTTTACATACAACTTTGATCCACCAAAACAAAACTTTTATAAAGGCCAGTTCCTTACATTTTTTTCAGGCAATGCTATATGACGTCTTCCCATTGAATACTGATAGTTCCGTTCACTGACTCAAAGCAAATTGCGTAAAGGAGAACGCCACGTCTCAGATGTATTAAGGGTGGTTAATAGGCTCTCTCCTGGCTGTCCAGAGACACATTTATGTGAAGGGCTGAAGAAATCCTCCCCTCACTACTTAGATTCTTTTTTTCTCCTGTGTGGGGTGAATACATTTTCTCTTACAAATACCTGAGTTTCTGGGTAATTCTGTACAACAGTAATTCACATTTCTGGGGCCATATTTGTTACAGTGCACTTACATTACTGGCATCAACTTTTCCTTTTGAAATATTTTAAAGTCTCCCGAAGTTCAGGAAAGCGTTAGTGAGAGCGAGCAGCACATTGGTCAACAGTGCGGGATCCGTTCCTGCAGCCCGAAGAGGCAGAGCAGAGTGTGCATACACAAACCATTGAAAGATGGCGCCAAATGCAGACGGAAGCACAGGAATTGCTGGGGTGCGAAGCGATGCATCACGGGGCATTGGGACAGGACCCGACCCCCTCCGCCTTCCCACAACTCTTAGCGGCAGAAGAGGAAGACAGGCTCTGTGGGATACCTGCCCAGAGTGCACCACTCCGAATGCCGCTGCAAGTGCCGCAAGTGTGAACACTATTGTGCAGACAGCTGACAGTGTGAACACACAACGGCGGTTTCCCTTTAGCGCTCTCTGAGCCGCGCTGTAACTACCAGCGCTGTAACTCAGCCAGTGTAGACATACCCTCAGAGTGAATTTGTACTGAACAGAGGGTTCTCCAGGAAAGAGAAGCCCTCTGGCATTACCCTGGGAAATCTCTCCATGTTTGAGCCTTCTTGAGAGCCACTCCATCCACATACCTCATGAACATTCTCCCTCTCTACTACCCATCTGTCTCCTTTCTCTCATCTACTTTCTCATCTCTATACCTACTTTCTCTCTGACTCTCCTCACTATCTGATCACTGACGGAGTGAAAACCTTCTCCTCTTCCACTCCTGATATCTGAGGAAGCCTCCCTATAGCTTTCTGCCAATTGAGTCTCCCTTTCTTTTCAAATCTCCCTAGAAAACACAGATCTTTTGGCTCAAGTATATAAGTATCTTTGCTCCTTTTCCTTTCTTTACCTCTTAATATCCTTCTCCCTCTGCTACTCTGTATTGGAATCATGTATTACAAGAACTCTGTTCTATAATTCTGTAAACATAGTGGGATTGGGGTGTGAGGAGAATTTCATTGGTAGGGTTTGTAATCAACAGAAATGATCAGGGGTATAGAACAGCTTCCAGCTGAGGAGAGATTAAAAAGACAGGGGACTGTTCATCTTGGAAAAAGGACGACGAAGGGCAGATATGAGAGAGCTCTATAAAATCATGACTGGTGTGGAGAAAGTGAATAGGGAAGTGTTATTTACCCCTTCACATAACACAAGACCCAATTAAATTAACAGAAGCAGGTTTAAAATAAACATTAGGAAGTACTTCTTCACACAACACACAGTCAAACTCTGGAACTCATTGCCAGGGGATGTTGTGAAGGCCAAAACTATAACTGGATTCAAAAAAGAATTAGTTCAGTTCAGGTCCATCAATAGCTATTAGCCAAGATGGCCAGGGATGCAACCCCATGCTCTGGGTGTCCCTAAGCCTCTGACTTCTAGATGCTGGCATTGGACGACAGGGGATGGATCATTTGATAAGTGCCCTGTTCTGTTCATTCCCTCTGAAGCACCTGGCACTGGCCACTGTCAAAAGACAAGATCCTGGGCTAGACGGACCATTGGTCTGTCCCAATATGGCCTTTCTTATATTCTTACCTACTTTACACAGATGTAAGACACTACACAAGATGCAAGGCAGTGGAGAATTAGGTCCACTATACAGGAGTTTATTATTATAAGTTCCCTTATACAAAACACTGAAGCACAGAACAAACATCAGGAGAATCTTGCCCAGATACTGCTCTTAGATGCATGCGTGTCAATCTGGACTAAAGGCATTGAAACTGGTGTAAGTGTGAGCAGAATCTTACCCTTTGTGGTTTTAGCTGTCATAATCATGCACCCTGAAACGGATTAATTCCTATTTCCCGTCTGTAACAAAGGGCTTCTTTCCCCAGCTTCCCCTTGTCGTCCCTGCCTTTCCACCACACAGACACACGCACTTAGCCTATTAGTATCTCTACTGATTGCTTTCTTTCATTCCCCCCATACCTTTCACTTCAGAAAATGGACTGGTAATACTTCTTTTATCAAAGAATTATGGGATTTAGCACGCAGATCTTACAAAGAGACTTTCGATAGCAGCTGGTAATCAAATCCCAATCGGCAGACACTTCTTTGCACCCTGTTACCGGCAGGGAATAAAAGGAAGGGATTATTGATGTTCTGTTTACTGAGCCTCTGCAGAGATAAGATCTCAGGGCTATTTCATATGAGAAAAGAAAAGGAAAATAAAACAAGAAAAAAAATAGACAAGGGGAACAATGTAGATCTAGATAAAAAGAAAAGCAACGGGCTCTTATCGCTTTCTTATTGGTTAAGGAGATTCGAAAGCCATTATAGAGGATTAACAAAAAGGTTAATCAGCTTTAGCCATTCATTTGTCAAAAGTGAATTTATAGGTTTTAAAAATCCCCCCTGTGGGGAAACGAGAGAAATATGCCCCCTTCCCTCCCATGCCTTCTATTGACAGAGCAAGGGCTGTTTGAGCCAGATTCACACAGCTTGGACACCACCAGACCCTGGGCCGGATTCTGCCCTGCCTTGTGCCTCAGGTAGCCATTTACACCTGTGGGAAGTGGACGTACACAGGGCTAGCACACCCGTGAGCAGAGAGTTCTGACTTGGTCCTGCTCTGCCCCCACTTCGCACAGGGGTAGTAACTACACAAGGTTCAAGTCAGTAGAGAATCATGCACGTAGGGCCTGAGGCTCCACTCACTTATCCTTGGTTTACTCGGGGTAACACCAGTGAAATTAGTGCACTTTCGCGAATATAAACCAAATATCCGAGGGAGCTGATGTCTGCAGTCATTGGAATTGTGCTTCCATGTTAATTTGTAAAGCAGGACAGCGAATTTGACAAATGTAGCTGCAAGCTGCAGACTGGGATTAGTCTGTGGCCATCCCAGGAAGTAACAGTCACTACCAGTTACAGCAAGATGCCATTTTCCACATGATCGTCCCAGTTGATCAGACTAAGAGCTGAGCTATCCCAACCAGCACCTACAGTCAATGGAACGACACCGATTTCCACCAGTGATGGATCTGGCCCATTCTCTTTACCTGAATATCGGGGGGAAAGCAGTGAGTTTCTTCAGCAGTTCACAAAGAGCACTGGTCCAGGAACTCCTGGATGACCTTCTAGGGCTTGAAGGTATCAGCTTCAAGGATCCTGTTTCCCAGGAAGCACCCTTGTTTTGCCAAGCTGGGAACTTGGCGAGCATAAGAACACTGCAGAGTTAAAAAGCACTTCTCAGTGGGAGGAGAGGAGGATCATTTGTCAGCATCTATCTAGGGAGGCAGGCTGATAGAGGCATCTAAAGAAATGGGCCTTCCAGGGAACGGTAAGTCTTACGGAAAATGTGTCCAGTCTGCTGTACTGTTTTTAAGGCATATTTTATCTGAAATGCTTGTGTTCTAAATAAATACTTTGCTTTAAGGAGGCCGTCTGGTCACTATATTAACTACTGGCATTGCTCTCAGAGGGAACAGAACCGCAGGGTGTCAGCCTAAGTTACACCTGCTGAGGTAATCATGGCTAGTACCATGGGACTGCAACCCCAGGCTCGGTCTGAGGGTAGAGAATTGAATGATTCCACCCAGAGCCAGGTGGTGGCCAGAGGCTTGAGACCTGGGAGGTGGTGCACTCCACGAGACCAGGAGGGGTCAGCGATGCCGTTCACCCAGGAACTGTGACAAGGACAGAACGGAGGCATGTGCCCGGCATATCTACCACCTCCTATGGGAGCCCTGGAGGCTGGAAGGCAAGAGGAGGAAAGCTCTTGCCATGGAGAAGGAGATTTGTATCACACAACCTCCTGCAGCTGGGTCTTCACTGAGTGGGGGTTGGCCGCACAGTGGGAAGAGCGGAAGGGGCTAAATATTATACCAATAAAATAAAAACCAGCAGGATCTTATTAAAGGGGAAAAGGCAAAATGCCACATTTATTGTGAATACAGAAAGAATCATAGTAAGCAGTTAGTTATAGCTATAACATTCCATTCAATTTCATATTTATTCACACATTCATTCATTCATACACACACACACACAGGTTCTGCAAGGTTGTTATCATAGTTACCAGTCTTAGAGTTGCTCATGCCAAGCCACTGGCCAGGTGACCTGGACATGAGGAGGGAGCAGGGCCTTGTCAGGTGCTCATCTGATGCTCCTGGAAGTTGGTTTGCATAATCAGACCCCAAAGTTCTCACTTTCTAGAGTCCACTTTTATAGGAATTTCTTCCTATGCCAGTCTATGGGAATTGCTTCATCATGCTGTTGCTGAATCAATCAGCAGATGGCACATTCCTGACGGCTCCGTGCTGCCAGATGTTGTCTTGTTCTTTGCTTCTCCCATTCTTGAGGCTGTTGGGTGGATTCCAGTCTGCCCTTCAGGGGTCCTCTGGTTATTTCCACTTGACACCTTCTTCAGCCGATGGATACGGGATTCTTAGGCTGTCACTTCCCTGATCATTCAGTTATTATCCACACCAAGCATCCATCCACATACATTCTCTATCTCTATTTTAATCGCAATTGTTAACAAAGCGAGATGAATACAACAAAAGTCGGGGAGTCTCTGGGTGCTGTTTCTGTTGTTACAGAGTATTGCTTTGAGTCTCTCTCTGTGTGAGTAGTTGTTGTTACAAAGAATTGCTTTGAGAATAGACTCTGTCTTAGAATGTACTAACACAATTAGCAGCTTGCAAGTTTCACACATAGAGGGAGAGAAACAGTACCAAAAACCAAGAGAACTCTTAATTAGTAATACCCTGGAATTTAAACTATGGGGAATCAAACTCATTTGTGATTTTAATACAGAACTTCTTTAATATGATTCAACATGGAGACAGAGGATCCTATCATGAGGATATCTGAGGAGGGCGCAGTCAGAGCCTTTTCCAGCAATGGAGGCATGATAGGTAAGACAACCCTGAGAGGAATGGGAGGTGCTCTGCAGCCTTCTCCAACAGCTGGACACAGACCCTGTCTATTTCCTGGCCAGGAGCAGGAATTTCTTCCTCCCTGTTGCTATGGGGAAACCTTGCCTTCCCTTCTGACTGAGACAGCTCCTACAAAACGTTCCTGTTGGCTCTGCAATCTGTGGGAATAGCGGCCCCGCACTCAGAAGGGAAGGGAGAGCTTTGAAAAGCATGACACACATCTCCCTGGTTCCATGTCGTTGGTTACTGACCTTGTCTCTGTGAGTGACACTTCCCTGCTAACTGCTCAGCCATCTTGGCACAATGTGCCAGCCAGGAGCAGAGATTTCGCTTGGCCTGCTCAACCATCTCAGCATGGATCGTGGGTACTCTGGAACCCTACAGATCACAGTGAGAACTTGCCCACCATCAATGTCACTATTGTGTTTCATTCTGTCCTCTCTGGAAGAACCTAAAGATCTTAAAAGTTCTCACATCACAGACTTTTCCAGGCCACGTGGCAGATGTCCATCAACTTCTTGTCATGATCCCATAAGGTCTAGAACACCATGTAATAGTATCCTGTCCTGTTAATGTATTTTTGTGCCTGACAGGGAGGACAGAATGGAAAAACTGGTTCCTTTAGTAAAAAGAACAGGAGGACTTGTGGCACGTTAGAGACTAACAAATTTATTTGAGCAGAAGCTTCCGTGAGCTACAGCTCACTTCATCGGATGCTCCACTGCCATATGGGAAACCCAGCTATTTAAATTCATCAGTGATCTCAGGAATATTGGCCACCTTGATCACTAAGCCCTGCAAAAGATCAGGCAGCTCCCACACCACCCATTTTGATGGATTTCCCATCATCAATCTGGTTCCCAACTGAGCAGCAGAAATCTGAGGTGCCAGCTTCCATAGGCTTTTCCCTGTTGAGGGGTATTGTCTGGACCTCAGCTTGGTGACTGTTGTCAATTGCTATTCATTTTCTTACGCTGTCGTGTTGTGTGTGAGAGAAAGGGCAAGAGAGAAGGCACAGTATGGCATTACTCTCTACTTCTTGCATTTTGAGAGGGTATTATTTGCCCTTAGCAACCTTAACTGTCTGCTCTTAAGTTTTGTGTATGTTTGATATAGCAGTTGTGATGAGCTACAGTGAACTTCAGAAGGGATCGGGTATTTTTGCCCAGGATAATAGCTGTGGTTCAACATGTCTTTATTTTGATTACAAATATGCCAGTTCACACACAATTCCTGATATAACGGTGCACAACGGAATACAACTGTGCAAATGTTTAATATGACCATCCTATGCTGCAACTGATGAAACCCACCATAACAGCCATTATTCGTTGTTCACAAACGGATTGAACAGCATGTGTTTTGCAAGAAGACTGCAGAATCCGCCTCACTAAAACCAACTTGTTCAGTATGGGCTTAATTCCAATCCAGTGACTAACACATGGAATTCAAACAGACCATTCATCGCTGTGTTGGAATGAGAGGTTAAATCTGAGAGGGAGTATCAGTTTGGGTATAATGAGATGATCCTTGTAAGTGTAGATGAAAAGTGCCTTTCTATCAGTGTTACACTGAGAAAGAGCTATCATGCACTGAGCAGAGACACAACATACTGGAGAGATGGTCTTGTGGTTAAGGCACTGACCTGGAATTCAGGAGATTAGGGCTTAATTCCTTGCTCTGCTGCCATCTTCCTGTGTGATCTTGGGCAAACCACTTCATCTCTCTGTGTCTCCATTCTCCATCTGTGAAAGAAGAATGCTTTCCTGTCTCACAGGTGTGTTCTGAGGATACTATCGTTAATGATGACGAGATGCTCTCACACAACAGCGATACAAGCATTATAAGTCAGATTTTTCAGTTTGAATCACTTCAAGAAAGCACTTGGTTTGACACACACGTGTGTGTGTATGCCTTTCTATGTTTCAAGAGCCCTGTTTGCACTTAGCTGCACTGGGAAACATATCTGCATTTTACCAATGAGAATTTAGTGCAAAGTATCCAGTGAACTTGGAGATGGGCTTTGGTTTGTTCTCCCTGCCCTGGAACATTCTGCTGGTCTTTGACCTACAGAAAGCCTTTGATATATAATGAAAAAATCCCTGGGGTAAAATGGGAAGAAACAGAGCCCTAGAGTCTGTAATAGTGAATTAATTCTTCCATTGCTAGATGCTGCTAAGAATGTTTAACTTGAGTTAATCAAGAACACAATAGGTCAGACAGCAACAATTGCAGTGTGATCACTCAGCACCTCACACCAATGCCCCAGCTCCTCCAGTGTCTAGAAGGCTCTCACTGATGCTGATCACTTGTAGCACCCACGATGAATTAAGTCCTTCATCCTGTTACCCTCTCCCTAGGCCCTTCTTGCCCCTCCATGGGATGCTCTGTCAACTACACCAGCTGCACTCTCATCACCCCGCTGCGCTCTTGGTCCTTAATAAAAAGTCTCACAGTCGACACGCATGAAAGCACAAACTCCAGCAAACAACCCGCTAGGAAATATTTCTGGTGCCTGCGCAACCTTAAAAGCCTTTGTGAAAGTATCTCGGCCTACAGGCTCCTCCCTACTGAAAATTTTACCTGCACTGACTTCCCTGGAGTGAGCTCTCAATCAGGAGCCTTGTCTTTTCCCATTCAGGGACTGTCTAGACTAGGATAAGAGAAAAGGAGGCCTTGTGGCACCTTAGAGACTAACCAATTTATTTGAGCATCAGCTTTTGTGAGCTACAGCTCACTTCATCGGATGCATGAAGCTGTAGCTCACGAAAGCTCATGCTCAAATAAATTGGTTAGTCTCTAAGGTGCCACAAGGCCTCCTTTTCTTTTTGCGAATGCAGACTAACACACACGGCTGCTACTCTGAAACCTGTCATTAGACTAGGCTAAACTGTGTTTTTAAAAAAATCCATGTTAACCACCCTGCTTTAAAATCCTAATCTGGACAGAGCAAGTTGTGTTTTCACACATGTTAAAACCCCAAACCGGGTAAGTGGTGTTCAAACACAGCCTGCCCCCTCCACAGTTTAAAGCCCGTTAGGTAACATGGATTTTCAGTTCCCCTACCTCAGTGGTAGTCAACCCTTTTTCCTTTGCAGACCCCGAAGACATTTCAAATGGCGGTGCGGGCCCCTTTGGAAACCTGAGGCATAGTCCCAGGTTGACAACCACTGCCCGAGGTTAGCCAGCCCCTCCAACCACACAGCAGATGTCAGGGGAGCCCAGGCAGGAGCACGCCTGACGGGGATCACAGCCCAGCCGTGCGAAGAGCAGCGGAGCGGCGCCCACGGCGTTCCCCAGCCCGGCCAGTCTCCAGCGGCGGCCGAGCCGGGCCGGGCCGGGCCGAGCCGAGCCGGGCCGGGCCGGGCCGGGGGAGCCGCGGCTGCTCCCTGCAGCCCAGCTAGACCCCCGGCAGCACTAGATGGGGCTGGCGCGCCCGCAGGGCAGAGCCTGTCGGTGACGGCGGCAGCCGGGCGGCACAGCCCCAGTCTCCGCCCGACTCTATGGTGGCCGCCGCCCCTGAGCGCGCCCCCGGCCCGGAGCTGCCAAGCCCCACGTGCGGCGCTAGATCCCCCGGGGCAGCCCGGCTCGCTTCCCCGCCGCCCGGGCCGGGCCGGGCCGCTCCGCGAGCCATGGGCGCGGCGCAGGAGGCCCAGGCCTGCCTCGCCTTCTACCGGGGGCTCGGGCGGAGCGAGCCGCTGCAGGACCTGAGCCGCGCCGTGCTCGCCTTCCTGGAGAAGCTGGAGCAGTTCGCAGGGTGAGTGGCGGGCGCCCGCTTCGGGCCCCCGGCCCCGGCTGCAGGGGGCCCGCTCCTGGGGGGGACAGGGACCCGGGGGGGGTGGTTAGCCCCCTTCTGCCGTGGGGGGTCCATTGGAGAGCATCTCCCCCGCAGCGTGCTGGCGCTCCAGGCCGGGGGCCGGGGGCAGAAGCCGGGACGGGGCGTGCGCCCCTTGCCGGCGGTCCCCGGCGCCAGGGCTCTGCCCCGCTCCGCTCCGCGCCCGGGCGCCCTGCCCGCTTCCTTCCGTGCCCCCCAGCGCGCGGGCTTCTGCCCAGGTTGCACAGCGAAGGGGGTGGCGGGGGAGGGTCTCTCCTGTCGCCGGGCACTGGCCTGTGACAGTTTGGCCCCAGGTGACTGGTTCATGGCCGCGCAAAGAGACACTCCACTGAAACCCAAAGCCCTGTGGTAAGAAGCTGGGGTGTTACCTGCTTTGCTAGCACAGCAAGGTGGGCGAGCCCGCCTTGACATCCAGCTCGTTGTCCCCCTTGATGGCCGCGGGGACCGGGAAGGGTCGGTGGAATGGGTCTCACTTGGGTTTAGAGTCGCTCTGTCTGTCAGGTTGCACTGCTCCCCTGGTTGGGGCCGCACAGGGAGCGGGCGTCTGTCTCCTTGAGAAAAACTGATTTCTGTGGATTGTTTTCATGGTGGGAAAGTTTCTAGCAGGTTTAACTCCGGGGCCAAATGTAACTTCCCTTTAAGGATCAAAAGTGTTTGTTCTGTAACCATTCTTCAGGATTAATTGTTTGTATTCCTGTCCTGTCTAGATAGTCTAGGCAGGGCCCTGGACCCCCCTTTTGCTAGGCGCTGTACGCACACAGAACAGAAAAACAGTCCCTGCCTCAAGGAGCTGCCAGTTCAACACTTCTCCTTGTTTTAGTTGCTGGGTAAATGTGGGTTAAATACGTCCGTTCCTGAAAGCGAGGGCCTGGCTAGAGCTGAGCAGTGCAGGTGGGTGTTGTGCAAGGCTTAGTACAAAGTTCACTTCTCTTCTGACCTACAGCACGGGCTATTCCGGACTCTCTGCCGCTGCGTTTCAGTCCTGAGCCTCAGCACCCCCGGCGTTTCCAGTCCTGGCCCCTTCTCACCACAACTGCCAGCAGACCCCTGTACTGACTTGCCGTGCCACAGCCTCTCATTTTGACCCGCAGCCCCCTTGTCTCCTCACTGCGCAGACTTCCTGTCCCTGTGTGTGTGATGTGAAGTCAGTCAGTAGTTAGTCTGAAACCAAAATCATTTCACTTGCTGTTTTAATCAGACCTCTACTCAGGCCAGCTCTTCAGAGGTATAAAAACTACATGCACTAACCCGCTGTGTGACAGCTGAGAGTTGGAAATGACAGAAATGCAAGGACTGAAAGCAAGTAAAAGAATAATCAGTGTGCAGGCAACTAAAGGGGACATGTGGATGTCTTGGCTAAACTAGTTCTGTAGGGAAGGAGGGTAACTCAATCAGTTTTATTCCTCTTTCACTTTCCCTCTCTCCCACCTCCAGCTAAGCATTGTTATCCCTGAGTCTGACTGGAAGGTGAGAGCGAGCCAGCAGCACCCCGCTAAAGTCCTGTGTTTGGGCTATAGCCAGCGCCTTATGCAAAACAAAACGATGCTAGTTTTCAGCCTGTAACTACTCATTTCCACTGTTGCACGTTATTCTGGTTCAGATATTGATCTGCAAAAACAACAAGGAGTCCGGTGGCACCTTAAAGACTCACTGATTTATTTGGGCATAAGCTTTCGTGGGTAAAAAATCCACTTCTTCAGATTTGCCCAAATAAATCTGTTAGTCTTTAAGGTGCCACCGGACTCCTTGTTGTTTTTGTGGATACAGACGAACATGGCCACTCCCTGATACTTGAGATATTGATCTGTTTCTGATGTAGACTCCCATCCTGCAAGTGGGTCCACAGATTCCTGCCAAAATCAGCCTTGCTATATGTACACATCTGTGGATCCAAGCCCAGGATAAGGGGATCCTTTATGAGGAGATTCACTCTCCTCTTCCCCTGATGGGGTTCCTTGCTGTGTTCACGCTGGAGATGTGGCTTGGTTTATATATTTATATTGGTGGTTATATGGGGGGCTTTGGTTGATTTTTTGCTTTACAAGACTGGTGCTATAAAGCAGAATGAAATTTAACTGATTCTCTTCTATTCAGTGACATTGGGCCCTGATCATTTCCCAGCGCTGTATTTGCGTTACACAGGGCCAGTCTGATCTTATTCTACCTCCCCTCTTCTGTTTCTTATCTAGAGATTTTGCAGAATTATTTTATTTTTACCAACCTTGGCCCCAGCCTCTGTATACGTGTTAGCATCTTTTAAAGCAAATGGTGGAACATCAGATGGTTTTGGTGAGGAAACAAGTGAAGAACCTATAAAGCACTAGTCACTTATGAAAATCTAGACCAATGCATTTAAATGAATAAACGTAATTTAAACATGCGCGCTATACATACTATTGGGGTGGGTGCTAAGCAAAAGCCAGGCCTATAAAACACTGTAGTTTTCCCTGTCCCGCTCCATGACCATACTGACCATAACTGCAGTCAGAACTCTTCCCCTCTCTCAGCTGGAGGTGTTTGGAGCAAGTCAGCATTGACATGACAATCCTGGGTTTCATTTTGCCAGGGGTTCTGTGAAGAGGTGTAAAGATAAAAATCTGGAGGAGGCACTTCTGCTCTTTCAGGAGATGAGCAAGGGATTACGGGAGCTAGAGGATGCTGACATGCTTCCCCTAGTGCGCTGCGTGCTTGCTTTCCAGATGGAGACGACCAGCAGTTCCAGCTCCTTCCATAAACTCGAGCAGGTAAATCATGTTAGACAGTGGCTGCTCCATTCATCTGGGTGGGTAGGGGGTCAGGCTGCAAAGTTATGCCACAGTTTGCTCTACAGCGGTCACTTCCCTTGTTTGCAGGGGCGTCTGCAAAATAATAAACGCAGGGTCTCTACAGCACCTGTTCTCGGTGACTCGGCAGGTGTGGCTACACTGCAGTTAGACACCCCGGGGCTAGCCCACGCCAGCTGACTCGGGCTGGGCTGCGGGGCTGTTGAATTGCAGTGTAGAAGTTGAGGCTTAGGCTGTAGGCTGAGCTCTGGGACCCTCCTACCTTGCAGGATCCTAGAGCCTGGACTCTAGCCCAAACATGTACACCACAATTAAACAGCCCCTTAGCCTAAGCCCCTGAGCCTGAGTCAGCTGTCATGGGATAGCCCTGGATTTTTAACTGGAGTATAGACGTATCTGTATAGTCAGGGATGCTCACAAGAGCATTAGGTAGACAGGTGTTATGATCCCCATTTTACAGATGAGGAAACGGAACTATAGCAACGGTAAGTGACTTACCCAAGGTCCCACAGCAAGTCAGAGCTAGGAATTAGACGGCTGGGCTCCTGCCACGCGGAACTGAGACTGGTACCTGCCTGGGCCATTCACTTACGGGGTGATCTTGTGCCTCAGTCTACACGAAGAACCTTACTGCAAACTAGATGTTGAATCTTAACTGAGTTTCCCTGGGAATAAAGGTTACAGCTTGTGCCTTCCCTCTGGGAAAACCAAGAATAAAAACAGAGGCTTGTCCCTTTGCTTAGCTACCTACACTTGACTTTTGTATCAGGGCTCTAGCAACATAGATCCCATTGGCTCATGGACACCCTCTTCCCATTCACAACTGCCCAGGCCACCCCATCTTCCCATTCACCACTGTGCAGACTACCCCGCCTTTCATTTGCAATCAAAGAACATTCTGTGGCAACTCCTACAGCCATTGCTATGTGGAAAATGAATATTAGGGAAAGTATTTCATTTGTTTTTAACTTAGTAATGTAATTTAGCCACAGGTGATTGGGGTTCAGTGCCTTGATTACTGGGTGAAATTCTCTGACCTGTGTTACGTAAGAGCTTAGACTAGATAACCATTGTGATGCATTTCTGGCTTACAAAATCTGTGAGTTTAGCAGCTAAACATAAGGAGGAGAGCCAGCAAGTGCGGAAATCACTGTTCTGTCCGGTCTCTCTTTCATTATAGAGACAAGGTGGGAGAAGTAATATCTTTTACTGGACCCACTTCTGATGGTGAAAGAGAAAGCTTTTGAGCTACACAGAGCTCTTCTTCAGCTCTTTCATTATGAAAGAGAATAAAATACATATAATAAAAGGCAGAACAGAGGCTATAGCTACATGGCCCTGTAGTCTGGAGAGGCAAATTACAGTGCGCATCGAAGCGCGATGCTGTAACTGCCCCCTATGGATGCTGTGGACACAGACTAAAAGGTACCTAGTTTGCATTAACATAGTCCTCTTTGAAGGACTTCGGAGTGTGCCCTGCAATGTGCCTATCCATAGTCCAAACTGCAGGGCTGTATAGACAAGCCCAAGGAGGGGCCTGAACTAAAATCCCAGAGCCCAGTGCTCCTGAGCTCTGGGGAAGTTTAGAGCTGGAGCCAAATGTTGTAACTTGTGCCCTTGACTGAAAATAAACACTATTTAACAAAAAGCCTGCTGACATTGGACAGACTTTTAGCTTTAACTTTCCATATCTGGCACAGTGCTTGACAACATAAACGTGTTTATCAAATGGATTCTTTTCCTGAAATCCCTACCTTTTCTTGTTGTGCATTTTTAGTCTTTCACAGCTGGTTTTATTCACGCATCATTTACTCAAGAGGTCACACTGGTCTCTTTGGCAAAGGTCTGTTTATGATGTGTCTAAATCCTAAGTCTGGGTTCAATAGCATATTATCAACCTAATTGCGAGCGCACAGAGTATGTCTACACTGCAGCTGGGAGCCAGCCCGGTACACAGACTTGCACTAGCTAGGTCACTAAAAACATCAGGGTGGATGTTGTGGCTCTGCTGGACACTCGGGATAGCCACCTGGTCTCAGGTCCAGGGCGTTCGGTGGCCTGGAGAACCCAAACAGCTGCCAGAGCCACAACATCCACACTGCTATTTTTAGCATGCTCACGCCAGCTGAGCTAGCGTGAGTCCGTCTACCTAGGCTGGGAGGCTCTCTGCCAACTGCAGTGTAGACAGACGCATATTGGTCTGGGTATTTGTACACAATCCTGGAACACCTGGATCATTCGAGGTTTCCTTCCCCCCCCCAGATTGTTACGAAGTTGTCAGAAAGTAAAGAATCCCTGGTTGCTGAGGAAGTGAATAAGTTAATGAGCAGCCTGACGGAGTACAAACAGGTGAGAGGAACTCAGTTCTCTTTAGAGCAGCACAGAAGACAAAGGGAGGCCCTGATCCCGCATCAGGATCCATCAGCTTGGACCCCTAGGCCCGTGCAGAGTCCTGTTGACGTCAGCGGGTCTGAGCTAGCATTGCAGGATTGGGGCCTTAGTGCACAGGGCAGCATTGGATCCGGGGATGGCGATGTGGCAGGAAAGGCCCAGTTCAGGCTGCTTAGCACCCTTGTATTTACTCCCATAGTATTTCAAAGCTCACATCTACCCCTGTACAACGAGACAGTGTTAGGACATTCCCTGTTACCTGGCCTGGAGGGTCTTTTTGTTCCCTCTCCCAGCGTTGCGGGTTCACCGGATCTTTGTGTGTAAATAAAAACAGGCTTCTGTACATTCAGCCTCCTGGTCTTCCGGCTGACAGCGTTTCAGCCCAGTGCTGGGTTGGTGGCCCCCCTAGGTAGTGAACTGAAACATGGCAAGTCTTTGTGATTTGTACCACCCCAAAGAGAACTTGGTAGGAAGAAGAGGTGGGTTCAAAAGGAGGAAGCTGTTTACAGACAATAGTCAGTGTGGGGGGAGAAAGCAGAGAGTCTGTCACAGTTCAGGGAGTTGGCTGAAGTGTATTAGTTTGTTCCCTTAGGGGTGAGTATGTCAGCTCTACTCGTGCAGAACACCCAGCCGCACTGGCCTGGGACCCTGGAGACAAACGGAGGGTCTCAGCCCTGCCCCGCTGATCTGGCTGGGCTGCCTTGGGTGGGGGAAAACTGCATGCTGTGGTTTGGGAGGAAGGCTTGATTCTAAGCTCAGCTGGCAGATGCTTTGCTCGGGAGCTCAGGTTCTAATTGCCCCTCAGACCTCTCCTAGCACACACTGCATCCCTCGAGCTGCAATTCTGCACCAGCTGTCTCTCCATGAGTGTTAAACGTTCCTGTGCTTCCTTCTCCCTGCAGGTGCTGTCTCCGGGAGACCTCCAGACAGGTCAGTCTCAAAGACTCCCCCTGCCCCCTTTGAAAGCCGTGACACTAACCCGCAGAACCACGTGCATGCAAATATGCACGACGGAGGCCTCTGTGGTTAATAAGAAACTGAGTTCAGACCATGCTGACGCTCATCATGAGCTGAGCTACCGATTCATGGTGCCAGCCTCAGACAAGTCCCTGACTCTCTTGTCTGCTACTCAGTCTGACTGGGGAACGAGACGAGCAGAAGTGTCACCGATGTCCTGGCCTTCTCCCACTGAGATCAGTGGCAAGAGATGTGGGCCCAAAAGCCCGGTGCTGTCTGTGGGCTGAGCTTTTCTGGGCAAATCCCCAGCAAGATCTGGGCATGAAGACATGCACTCTGTGCAGCCTTCTGAAAGTCATGGCACTTCCGTGCCTCAGTTTCCCCACACATAAAATAGGGAGAATTATACTCACCTCCCTCCACAGGGTGCGGGGAATGAATTAACTAACACACAGTTGATGATGAAAAGTGGTATAAGTACTAGAAATCACCAGCTCCAGATAACCATCCAAGAATAGAGAGATTAGAGCCTTCATTTGCTTTGGCCTTTCCCTGTCTCTTTTCATGAGTTAACAATACCAGCAGGGGAAGAGTCATCTCTGAATCTCCGCGCATGAGAGTTAGCAGGGATAGTCACCCCTGCAGGGAGGGATTCAACTCAAATGTACGGCCTCAAAGCTTGGGACCCAAACCAGCTGGCAGGGAGAAGGGGATTCCCCAGCCCTGCATAAAAGCATGGGTGTCTGGATCAGTTTGTTTGATCATAACTCGCTGCAGGGTGCACATAGATGCTGCTGGCCACCTTCTGAGGTGTTTAACCCAGCATCTCGGGCTGCAGTGCCTGGCATCCGATGCCCTGTGCGCCTCTCTCTCCGCTATCCACAGTTTGCATGTTCATAGAGGACAGCAGCCTAGGCCGACACCACTGGAGACTCAGCCTAGCCCCACTGCTGCTGCGTGTAGCTGCCACGTTGAATTTGGTGCTGCAAGACCCAACGGCAAGGAGCGAGGAGTGGAGCTACGTCACAGTCAAGGTAAGATCCACATTGCTTGGGGGTTATAGTCTCCTCTGGATGCCTGTAACATGCTGTAACTCCCACTAGCACTAGGGGAAGAGAGGCATGAATTGAAGGGGTTAAAAAACCCAAACATTCATTGGAATTTGGCGTCTTTCCCCCCTGTAAGACAGCAGGACTTAAGGGTTGGAAGAAAAAAGTTCCCCTCTATGTTGGGGGAGGCGCATTGTCGAACTGTTAAGAAAAAGATCTAGCAGGTGACAGAGGGTTGCGCTTTGCCCTTTTACTTCCACAGACCTGCCTGCAGCTTTTCCAGGCGATGCCAAAGGAAGTGTCGCCTCTGGTGTGGAGCGAAGCCGAGAACAGTGGAATCCTGCAGAGCATTTTGGGATCTCTGCTGCAAGTCGTCATGGGGCAGGTGATTATAGTCCGGGCAGCTGCCCAACTGTGGCACAGATGAGACAGCAGCTAAGCTGCCGCAGAGAGTTTGAGCCCACGTGAAGCCAGGCCAGTCTGGATCTGAGAGGAGAAGTTGTTCCCGGTTAGAAAAATAAGGATAATGTTCAAAGCACTTTCCAAACGTTATCTAATTTCACCTCTCAGGACTCCTACCAGGGAGGCAAGTTTTTATTAGCTCCATTTTATGGTTTCCTTGGGGAAACTGAGGCAGAAAACACAAGGCCAATGTTTTCAAATATAGGCACCTACACAAAAGTTGCCTGATACGGAGAGGTGCTGAGTATCCACAGCTCCCGTGGAGGGGGAACAACAACTGCACTAAAGTGAAGCCATGGTAGAATGCAGTGATAGTGCCATGCTAGGTGACAGCTGCTGGTAATGGGTGGCTCCACCCCATACAGCTGGAGACATTCCCATGTACATGTGACATACACGTGTTTCAGCGTGTACACTGCAGCGTAAGTGTGAATGCAGCAGAGCGGGGGGGTGTTGTGATGAGAGGGGTCCAGTCCACCCTATGTGCTGCAAAAGTGCAGCACGCCCCCCGTGGCTTTATAAATGCCTTTTGTTTGCAGGGAGAGCAGTAAGTGGCGTTTAAAGGACTTTGTAAAGACAAGCTTTTTAAAAATGTGAGTTTCCTTTTCCTTGGTGACTTCAGACAGCTAACAAGGACGCCCGCCTGCTGGCCGGCACTGCCGTGAGCATGCTGGTGAACACTGCTGCTGAGCCAGAGAGAGGGGCCAGAGCCGTGCTGACCCTTTTCCAGCTAGTCGACCAAGGTGCGTGCGTGATCTTTAGTAACGATCCTTCTTAGCGTTTGATCTCACGGTGCTTTCCAAAGGTGGGGAAGCGACTTGCCCAAGCGGACAGTCAGTGGCTGAACTAGGAACAGATCTCAGTTCCCTAGAGGCCTGCTCTGCCTTCCTAGGTGAAGGAATGGGAGGAAGTCTCCAGCAAAGCCTAGATACGGGGCTCTCAGTCCATGAGGCAAGATGGCACAGTAGGTTATGGGCCTGGACAGTTGATTTCTGCAGATTGAGACCCTCCCACGCTGGAGCAGGCAGCGTACACTGAGTTTGGCAGGCTCCGCCGCACAGTTGAGCAGGACTGGGAGAGTCTGCTCAGGGAAGGCCCTGTGTTGCAGGGGCCATATTTCTGAGCTGTCTGCCCATGCTCTGCCTGGCTCTGGCCCCCCATGCTACGATTAATACTAATAGGTGTGAAGGACTAAAGTTAACCTGAGAAACATAAGGCTGATTTGCAGTTTGAAAGTCCGTGTCTGAATAAGTCTTTGCTCTGTCCTAACTTGGTGATTTTCCCCTAGGGCCAGGAGATCTGAGATTTGGGGAACTGAAGGTGGAGACGTCTGTCCTGTGTTCAGATGGCTTAGAGAGACTGGTGCTTACGAGGGGTTTATTAACTTGCTGCAAGAAGGAGATCCTGAGCTGCCGGCTGGACAGCTTCCCACCCCAGGTAGGAGAGCTCTAAGTTAGAACGAGCGTTCTGTTTGGGGAATGCAGAGGACAAACAGACTGGGTTTTGGGTGAAGGGTTTAGAAAAGCCTTCACCTGTTGCCGAGTGTTGGCTCAGCAAGTATTTGGGGTGACTTTAGATACTGGGGAGGGGGAAGAGTGCTAATTCATTGCTGAGCAAGCCCGTTCCATTTACTTGGCTCGAACTGCCCCAGCAGTTGGCAAAGGCCTTACACTTGCGCCAGGCGCTGTGTTTAAATGTCATCGTTGCCAGGAGGTCTTTGTTTCCCTGATCAGTGTGGATAGATCTGTTTCCCCGGAAGAATCTTGGAAGTCAAGCTGTGCTGTGAATAACCCCTTCGGTAGCTGATATAGGCATGAACGCACCACAGGTGGTCATCAAGAGCAGAAGAACGCTAGAAGTCTGTTAGCAGCACCATGACCGTTGCTGGTTCACCTGCTGTGGCCAGGGCCTTAGCTGGTTGGAGGGGAACAGTCTATGTAGTTAGTCAACCCGCTGCTGCCATATCAGCTGTAAGAAGGCAAAGTTCAGTGGCTCAAGAGCCAAAGAGTAAAACTGCAGGTGAACAGACTGGTGTTCCTTGGTGTCATGGCAAAGAGTTTTGCTGGAGGAGTCCAAGAGCCCCGCTAGGGGGCATGTGGGGAAACCTCCATGGATTTCAGTAGAGACTGCGCTGCTCAAGGCTGTCTGACTCAGCGTATTTACATCGTGCCCATTGCTGCAGCGGCTCGGCCTAGCTCTGCTGATGGCAGCTTCCTCGCTTGAGATCCCCACAGCTCCCCAGCTGCCGGAGGGGGCAAGGGGACCCCTGCAGCTCCCCACCACCCCACAGCTGCCCAGCCCCTTCCCATTTTGTCATGGATATTTTTAGGAAAAGTCAGGGATGGGTCACGGGCTTCCATGACTTTTTTCCTTTATTGCCCGAGACCTGTCTGTGACTTTTACTAAAAATATCCATGACAAAATCTGAGCCTTAATTATGCCCTAGTAGGGCCTCTTGGAAGTTCTGGTGCCTAGTAATCTCTCCCATCACTCAGCAAGGAAAGCCCAACACCACAAATACAGTAGTAGCTCATTGCTTAACGCTGGTGTGTGCCCTGCAGGCTTGTCTCTTGCTGGACGTGCTGTTTCCAGCTGTCTGGGCTGTGAGCGAAGAGCAGAAGGATTATCATTACTACCGTTTCCAAGGTAATAAAGATCTGCACCTCCCGCCCGCCCCATTATACCCCAAGAGGGTTTTAAAGGTTTGCCACCCTCCTGCCACACTGCAGCAGGAACCTCCAAACCCCCGTAGCTTTCAGACATGCTGTATGGGAAGGGGAAGAGTGACTCAGCTGCCTGCGGATATCTAGGGCACCTTTGCAGGGGGTGGGGGAACCCCCAGCGTGATCTTTCCCTCAATTCTGAAATTAAAGCCCAATTGAATCCAGCCTGGGCCCCTCAGTAGCATCTTGCTGTACCGCACACTGCTTGCCTTAATCTTGCCTTGAGCCCCTGCTGCATAAGGTAGGTTAAAACAGAGAAATCTCAGGGGAAATGGTGTTGAGAGAGGCAGGCGTTTGCCCAATAGCTGGTTGCCCACTCCAGCTAGGAAGAGCTGTGGGAGATTTTGCTGTTTTGTCTGCTGGAAAAGCTCCGTACTAGTCTGTTCTGTGCTTTCAGTTTTTTCCCTCTGGCTGCAACGTATCCTGGAGTGTCTGCCCGAGATCTGGAAAGTCAAGGAGAGCCGCATGCTGGCTGAGAACTCTGAACTGCTCCACAGACTGAGCCAGTTCATCTGGAACAATGCAGAAAGCCCGGTAAGGCACCCAGCCGGGATGGGGGGCACGTAGCTCCTACAGGCCGTGCCCTCTTTCAGGGCAGCCAGAAAATATCCAGAAATCTTCCCTTCTTCCCCGTCTTTCACTTGAAGAAAAGTGTACAGTGCAGCCTGGTCGGATTTTAGTCTGTCTACACTCTGCCCTTCTAGCTCATTTCACGCTCGCTGGGAGCGGAATACGCTGCATAGTAACATAGGCAGGATTGCTAAGATACAGCTGATCTTGCATTATAGGGCTGGGCGCATTGGCATGGCCTTTTCCTCCTGGCTGACGCGACGTTCTGTCCATGCTGGCGCTTTGCGAGGAGAGCCCCTCTGCCTCGCAGCTCGGCAGAGCCAGACTCCAATAGCCATGCTCCCACTGAGCAGTCCCGTACTCAGCAAGCTGTCTCATCAGTTTCAGAAAGACAGCTTTCCATTGGCAAGTGCCATTAAGGAGCCCTAACGGGGAGACCGTGGGGCCTATTTTACCAAGCCCCATCAGGCTGCTGTGTTGTGTCCCCTGCCACCATTGCTGGCGGCAAAACTGGGACTGCTTAATGTTGGTTATCACTTACCACAGAACAGGCAATCCCTAGTAACAGATAAAGGAGGGCGGAGGAGGTTATAAAGCCCCTCTAACCATTTCCGGCAGTGAGACATGATGGACAATCTCTTAGTTTGCGTATCTTTTCTGGTTGTTCAGGTGGAAGGGGCGTCAGAGTTCATACATAGCTCCTTTCAACATCTCCTGGAGATCTACTGCCTGGAGTGCCATCACTTCGAGGACCTGGAGAGACCCCTCTATGAACAGTTCCTGCAGAGAATTATGGCAATGCCCTGGCAGGTCAAAGCCAGATATTTCCCCCTGTGTGCCATTCTTCCCTACGTGGGCACAGAAAAAGTAAGGAAACCTGGTGGGGACATGCAGTGTCCAAGACACTTAACGCATGGGTGGGATGAACGAGTACTGCCCACAGAGGGACAGGTATTGTGTGTGCCCGGCCCAGCTAAGAGAGGAACGGAGGGTGTGATGCAGATGCCAAAACATCCCACAAAGGGCTAGATGAAAACCGGACACACCAGAAATTGTACTGGTCTGCGAGTCCTCGGTTACTGCTTTAAGAAAGGAGGGGCACATTGGTACACCCTGTGGGTTGAGGATCTGCAGAGAGAGCTTGTGCTTGGATAATTGGGTCTCCCTGCGGCCTCCATCAAAAATCAGAATGAGATTGATAGTGTGTGCACCTTGTGCCGTAGGGGATGGGATGCAGGTCGCTCTGCCATGGGTCATGGGCCCTATCCTGCTAACGGAGAATCTCTTCTGGTTCAAGTGATAGCAACCTGTGTTTTTGTTACTTCCCCCGTGGGGCCTTGTATATCCAGCTCTCTTATGCATTGGCAGAAATGAAATGGTTGGATCTCTGCCTAACTGTGGCCCCCATAGTCCCCCAAGATCCACCACAAGGAGGTGCTCAATGGCATGAGCCACTGCCCCTCCTGCCAGCCACCCTGCCTGTCTGGATGCCAAGACACATCAACGCAGAGGTCACAGCAGCGTTTTCCTGCCCCACCGTGGTCTCACTAGAGAAGGGGACAGAATATTTTGCTATGTTTCAGAGTAACAGCCGTGTTAGTCTGTATTCGCAAAAAGAAAAGGAGGACTTGTGGCACCTTAGAGACTAACCAATTTATTTGAGCATAAGCTTTCGTGAGCTACAGCTCACTTCATCGGATGCATACTGTGGAAAGCGTAGAAGATCTTTTCTACACACAAAGCATGAAAAAATACCTCCCCCCACCCCACTCTCCTGCTGGCAATAGCTTATCTTTTTCCTTGGTGGGGAAGGCTGCTCTTCCTCCACGGTCATAATATAGCCTTTGTTTTAGCTACTAATAAGAGGAGCAAGGCTTGTGCATGTGTTTCCTTGGTGCATTAGGAGAGTTCAGGGGCTGCCTAAAGCAAACAAGTTATTTGGGGTTTTCTAGTGTCAAAGTTTGACTCAGACTCACAATTTATCAGACCACTCTGTTTTATTAGCAAAGCTGCTCTGCTAATACATTTAGAAGTGAGCCCCCCGAGTGGGGCTTGTCTTTTAATTTATACAGTTTTTTGGAGAACAAGTTACAGAGAAGTTACAGACAAAAGAAGAAAAAGATTTTAGTCACCACCCTTCGAGATCCCTGAGACCAGTCACGTATCTTCAGTTACCTGCCACCCTTAACAATCTCCTTTAACAGCTTCCAGTTAACTTAACTAATTGCCCTTCACACCTTCCATTCTGATGCCTGCTTCTTAGACGTGCTGGCTCTATCTTAATTGCTTCTCCATTCAAAAGCTAACTGTCCCTATGGTGTGCTCCCTCAGATACTTTGTAACATGTTTTGGCATGCTCTCACATATACAATGTATCCAGCATGTCCCCTTATACAATGTTATACTTCCACACTAGGTTCTGGATACCTACAAGGATCTTCCCCAGCACCTTCTGAACTGCCTTGCCACTAACCACCTGTGCCCAGCTGCATCAGACGTGTATAAAACCATTTTGCAACAGCAGCGCAAGCACTGGATGAAGGGAGAGGAACATGCCACGGAGGAGCAGCTGGCTCAGAAGTGGGCACTGCCCTGGCTGCCCACCCTGGCCAGTGCTTTGACCTCACCCATCTCCTTCCTTCAGAGCAACGCTTCCAACTACCTTCTCGTCTGGACTTTGCGGCTCTTCCCCGCCTCTTACGCTTTGCTTGCTGAGAGCTGCAGTGGTGGGGACTCTGCCCACCTTCGGGCGTGGGTCGCCCTGTTGAGCGGCCGCAAGATCATCACTGGGGCCTTGCCCCTCGATGGGGAGACGTTGGAAAGGCTCTGCTGGTGCTTGCACTCCAGGGAGGAGAGCATTCGCCTGGCAGCACTGGGTCTCCTATGTTGCAGCCCCAGGACCAACCAGGCCTTGTCAGAGGTGGAGGTGCGTCTATTGAAGGAGTTCTTGCCACTGAACCTGAACTGCGACTCGTCCTCTTTCCGGCAGCTGCTTCAGGCTGCCGTGAAGAAGGCTCTGGTCAGGCTGAGGGACAGCGCTCTCTCTCAGCTGCGCAGCAAGATACCGAGCAAAGCTACCGAGCGCTCCGCCAACGCGGCTCCAGAAGGAGCTCTTGCACAAGCAGTAGGTGAGTGAGCCGTTCCCGACATCTGACTCCAAGCCTTTGGGCTCCCATCGCTGCTTAACTTTTCATCTCTTCTCACCTCAGCGGCCTCCAGGATTAGGTTTTTCACACACAAAGCCATCGCCCAACACTACCCTTTTGCGCCCACTTGAGCGGGGATGGACGTAGGGAGCTCTCGTGGGTCGTGCAACCGGGCCTGGACAGTGGGGTGGGGCAACTTGGACCTTTAATGGAAGTTTTATTCTGTTTTCTGGCCCCAGGCCTTGTGATTCCACAGCTATCTGCCAGGACTGCTCTCTTCTGAGCTCTAGTCCTGCTACCACTGAGCCAGCCAGCGGGCATGTAATGCAGCGATACCAACTCTTGTGATTTGATCATGAATTTCACAATCTTTGGTGTTTTTTCTTAAAGCCTCAGCTCCTGGAGTCATGTGACTGTGAGACTCAGCTTTTATTTATTTTTTTCTAGCCTTCCTGGTTGTGAGGAAAAGCTGGGAAATGTGATCCCCTAAAGGCTCAGAAAGCAGATGGCAAATAAATTGACTGGGGGGGGGATTATAATCATTTTGTTAAAGACTCATAAGTTTGGGGGGGGCTTGACATCTGATGTTAGAATGTTTGGGGCTGGCAGTACAGGTAACGAGGCTGGGCCAACATCAGCGGGTCCAGCATTTGGGTTCAGTTGGGATAAACACCATGAACTCTGGATGCTTCTCCACATTTCAGGAGTCTGAAAAATTGGAAAGCTTACAGAGGAGAGGCAGTGAGGCCTAGTGGGTTAATCCCAGGACTTGAGATACCTGGGTTTTATTCTTGGTTCTGCCACGGGTCTGATGGGCAAATCACGAGATTGCTTTGTGCCTCAATTTCCCCATCTGTTAAAATAGGGAGAACAATACTGACCTTCCTGTGTAAAGCATTTTGAGAAATGCCATGTAAGAGAGAGATGTTGGTCGTATTGCAACAGCCTGGGGCGATAGGACATTTTGGCATTCCTGGCCCAAAACCAAGCTGTGTCTGAACATGTCAGCATGTCCAGAAATAACGTTTCTTTTTACAAGTGGTCTAGGTGGGGAAGGGGGGTACGTTCTCTGAACATAGCAAAACAGAGTGTGAACAAACGTGAAACTCACGAGTGGGTTTTCCGTTACCCAGGCTGAGCAAAGGGTCACTGTGAAGAGCGAAAAGTAGATTTTCACGTAAAAAAATCCTCCCTGGAATTAATCTGAAGTAGATGAACTGGCTAATGCATAAGTCAGTGCTTTCTGTGGGACGGAAATCAAAGCCACCAGCTGTGTGTCACAGGGCTGGCACAGCTGACAGCTTTGCCTTTCGCCGCAGTGGCAGGGGGCCTGTGCTTTTGGAGCAGGCGGATCCAAGTCCTAGTCCTTCCGTTGTCATGAAGTGCCAGTTGACCATTAGCTGCTGGGAAGCCCCTCGGTAACCATGCACTTTCCCACCTTAGTCAGTCTAGTGCGACTGGAGCTGGTGCACGCTCATGCTCCAAAGGGCTCGCCCCACCCTCCCTCTGTGCATTGCTCACAAGTAACCCAGAGGTGCTTTTTCCCCCCCATGCAGATTTTGTGGAGTGGCTGCTGCAGTTAAGCATTTCCTTTCTGACCCCAGGGTCAAATTACCAGAGGAAGAAGACTGCCCTGCTGCTCCTGGCAGCGGTGCTGGAGACCTGCACCGACACCTGGAGCCCCGCCAGGAAGAAGGGACAGCCTCCACGTGGGTAACAGCAGGCCACCCCTGAACAGAATGAGCTCTGAGTAGATGCCTCAACCCGTCTGCTTCTGACCCCCATCAGCAGGGTGTTCACATTTAAATGCCCCCATGGAACGACCTCTCCAGGCCATGTGAGGTCGCAGTGATTGGGGGGGGGGGGGGCGGTATCAAATCCAGAAAAATATCCTGCAGCTTTTTACAAACAACCAACCTCCCTCCCTCTACATGCTTTGGCCCTCAACTCCGTGGGCTGCTGATGAGCAGCTGGGAGTCTAGGCCCCTGGAGGGGTTGGGGTGGGAAGAAAAAAAAAAAAATCTGGAACCTCTGACACTATATGAGGAATGTTGGGGACTCTGCATTGACCTGTCCTATGATTAGGGCCCTCCCAAGTTCACGGTCTAAGGATTTTAAAAATCATAAATTCCATGATTTCAGCTATTTAAATCTAAAATTTCACAGTGCTGTAATTGTTGGGGTCCTGACCCGAAAAGGAGTTGGTGGGGCGAGGGGGTTGCAAAGTTATTGTGTGTGTGTGGGGGGGGGGGTTTCCGATACTGCTACCCCTACTTCTGCGCTGCTGCTGACAGAGGCACTGCCTTCCGAGCTGGGCAGCTGGAGAGCGGCGCCTGCTGGCGGAGAACCCAGCTCTGAAGGCAGAGCCAGCGCAGGAGTCAGGATGGCCTGGTATGGTCTTGCCACCCTTCCTTCTAGGCTGCTGCCTTCAGAGCTGGGCCCTCAGTCAGCAGCAGCCGCCACTCTCCGGCCGCCCAGCTCTGAAGGCGGCAGCACAGAAGTAAGGGTGGCAATGCCACAACGCCCCTAAAATAATCTTGCAACCCCCCCCCCCCCTCCAGCAACTCCCTTTAGGGTCAGGACCCCCAATTTGAGAAACACTGGTCTCCCCTGTGAAATCTGTATAGTATAGGATAAAAGCTCACAAAAGACCAGATTTCATGGCCGTGAATTTGGTAGGGCCCTACCTATGATAAGCTCGCATATGTGTGAGATGACACAAGGACTCAGTGGAATCAAATCTTTACCCACCCAAGGGCTCATTTGATAGAAACTGGTTTGCAGCCCCCAGCCCAGTTAACTTTAACTTATACTTTCAGTACTGACAGTGTCTTGTTGCAGCAGAAGCTGCATTGGGTACTCCGCTATCCCTCATTCCCTAGCACAGGGGAGCCTTTGAGACTGGGGACAAAGATTGGGGGTGCTGCTGTAGCTGCATGACTCCGTACAGGATAAAAAGCCCTTCTTTCCCAGCACTGACAGCAGAAAATAAACCAGAGGCGTTATGAACGAGCGAGACCTGTTTTCCCTGCTGTTTGCCACCACCCTCTCGATTGCGTTCAGCCCTGACCACACTTACTGCCTACATCTCACCGTCCTGCCTTTCTGTCACCACAGAGAACATGGCAGCATTGTTGAGCTGGGCCAGGCGGAAGAGCTGCTGGGACTTTTTCTCTAGAAGCAACTTGTTGGCACTGCTGAGCTGCTTGCAGGACAGTACGAATGAGGTAAGCAGCCCCCGTCCCCAACATTGCCACAGCTCTGTGTTGCGGCCAGCCGGAATTGGTAACGGAAGCCGCAGGAGGGGCCTGTTTAACTGAACAGAAGCAGGGGACCCGATCAAGATTGGGCAGGGATGGCGTTGGGGACATTGTCCCCCTCAGGGCCAGATCTGGCTGCCAGCTTTCCTTGCACATGCTGCTACTGGTAGCCGGTGTTCTTCTGCTCGGTCAGAACACCCAGTAGCCTCCCACCACCACATCAGGGCAGAATAGCCAAGTAACAACGGGTGCCCCTTTGCTTCCAGGCTTAGAGGCCTGAATGGGTTCTAGTGGCTCTGGATTCCCGAGGGTCCTGCTCCCCATAGCCTCTCTGCTTCCTCACCTGTGTCCTGACCTAACCTTCCCCTCACTTCACCCCCTCCTCTCTTGGCAGGTCCGAGAGCTGGCCTCAGAGCTGCTCATCCGCTACTTCCCGCCGGCTTTCCCAGAACCCATTGCTGTGGCTCTGTTTGAGCGTGCCCAGGAGGCCGTGAGCAGCCCCCGAGTGCAGGAGGCAGAAGCAGGAGCGGTGTTGATGAAAACCATCCTCCAGAAGTACTGACTGGCTTGTCTCTCTCCTTTATTCTAGAAAGGACTTAGACAGGGGACATGTGGGAAGGAGACCAGGAGAACTGGTAGTATGTACATAATCCTGTCTGGCCACACACACGGCTCACCAGGACTTGCTTAGCTGACTCCTGATTCCAAGAAGTTTGATACCACTTACATAGCACTCGAATGTCTTTCCAGTTTCTCTGATCTCAGACTCTGACAAGGCACCAACATCCACCCGCTTGTGTAATCCTCTGCCTCTGTGGTCCCAGAGGACAGATCCTCACGCCAGATATTGTCCGAAGTGTCTTTTCCCACCTGGAACAGAACTACTTGATTTTGCTCTCTCAGCACTTCAGCTGACCCCGCTCTCCCTGCCCCAATAGATTTCTCCTGTGTCCTTTTGGAACAGAACGGACATCTGCCTTAGAATTAAGGATGTAGGATTAAAAAAAACCAAGGAGCTATGAAGCGAGAATATTAATATTTCTTACTAGTCAGAGGGGTTATTTATAATTCACCTCAGCAGAACTGGAGGCCAGACAGCAGCAGCCTGTGATCTGAAGTCACCTTACCAAGTTTGAAGGCGATGGTGCTTTGTAGTGTTAGGACACAAGGCCTCCCGCCCTCGGCAGTGAGGATTGTCACTGTGCTGTTTAGGTGAGAGCTCCTCTGAGGTTGGTCAGTGGTGTTAGCATCTGCCTCCTCCTCCTCCTCCAGGTCAGACAGCAGCACCGTGAAGAGACTATTCCCAGAGGGAAAAGCAGCGCCAGTTTTGCAACACCGAGGCCTGTGCTTCGCTCGGTATCTTCTCGGCATGTTGCAAGCTCACTACGCCATGGCTCGCCAAGACCTGCTGCAGGCAGCGAGCACTAACCCCATGCATGGTGCGTCCCTGGGCATCGAGGGGAAGGAGACATCCGAGTTCCCATGCCCCTTCTCTCCCCTGCAGTCCTCTCACGTGATGGCTGTGTGTCATGTGATGGACCAGGTCTGTGAGTCAGCAAATCATGCAGCCAGTAACTGGCCTGAGCACAGCACAACTAACTCCACTCCCATATACGACAGAGAGATTCCCTGTGGCCTTGGGCAAGTCACTTCACCTCTCTGCCCATGTCCCCAGCTGGGCTTGGGGCAGCCCTAGCTACACCCCAGAGGCCTAGGGACGATTGGCGAGCGTTTTGAGAAGTATGTTGGAGATGAAACATGCGATGTATTTATGGGCTGGGACAAAAGGGTCTAGCTTGCTGTGGATTGGAGAACTGAGGTGTTGGCTACTTGTCTGTGGCACTCTTTGCAGCTGCTCTGGCTAAATTTCCAAGCGGCTGTTGACCTTTTCCTGGGCCTTAGATCCCCCTCAGCACAGTATTCTTTCCCTTCTTGTCCCACACGTTAGTAAACTGCTCCCGTCTGCGTTATGTATCTTCTGTTTCTGGAATGCCATGGCCCTGGGAAGGGATCTTGACTTTGTACCTGGCCTTCTGTCAGTACGGTACGGATATCTAGGGACAGTGGTTCTTTGCCACAGGCTGCCTCTAGCTCTCACTGACTGTAGTGACCCAGCTCGTTCAGGGGATTGTATGAGAACATGCAAGTGTCCGGCCCTGTGATAACTGGAGTGTTATCTGTGTAGGAGTGATGGCGGCGCTGCGGAGGTGCCTGCTGGAGGTACCGGAGGGGGCAGTCTCCATGCTGAAGGGAGAGCACGTGAAGAGCTGGCAGGAGCTCCTCAGCCGTTTGGTGGCCTTGCTGGGAGACATCAGCACCTTCCTCCTGGGGGTGCTCCAGAGCAGGCAGGGGCCCAACGCCAACCAGGCAGGTGAGGAAGGGTTCGCAGTATGTAAAGCCGATAGCCAGCCCAGCTCACGGTGTCATGCCCTTTCAACTACGCCTGCCTCCATCATATGCCTTAAATTGTGGATTGCAGAGAGCTGGCTGGGCACAGGTGGTCTCATTTCCAGCTGCCTCTGCAGCCCTCCAGGTTCTTTCCAAAGAGCTGACTGGAGGTCTGTAAGAACCACCTGCTTCCTCTTGTTTCCACCTAGCTGCCTCTGAAAGAGGCTGCTGCTCCATAAGAGGAGGAAAGGGCCAGGAGTGGCCAAGGAGAGGAGGGATGCCCGGGGAAGGATGACACAAGGCAGGGTGCCCAGCAGGAGAAGGGGCTCAGGCAGCCAGACAGAATGGCTAGGGCAGCAAGGGTTAAGGCTACCAAGTGACAGTGGAGAAGGGGCCCAGGTGGCAGAGAAGAATGAGCAGGAGGAGAGAAGAGCAGACCCAGAGGTTGGGGAAAAGTGAAATAAAGGGCAGAAGGAGACCTCAATTGACTTTAAGAAGGAACTTAGCCCTTTAAAGACAACAACCTGAATACACAACTGCGGTTATGTCAAGGATGTCATACAGTCACAATGGGAAAGTAGGGAGGGTCCACAGGATCATGGTTTTGGGGGGAGGGGGTTCACACCGCAACCTCTCTTTAGCTACTTGCCACACTATGGAAGTTTCACACCCACCCACCCCAGAAGATCATGGATTTGATCCTTCTCTCAGTCTAAAGCAAGACCTCAGGTGACCATCTACCTTCGTACGGCCATTTCCCTTCTCCTTTCCTCTGGATTTCATATCCATAGCAGGCTCTGCTTTACTTCCCCATGCATTGTTACCTACGCTATGGCTAAAATAAATCTGCTTTCTGCTTGTATTTTTGCAGCTGCCGCTCCTTCATTTGCGGACATGATAAATGCTATTGGCTCCCTTATCATGCTGGGGAAAGGCCTGGAGCAGCAGGATGGGGAGGACTCCATCCTGCTATCCGAGGAGCACAACCTTATCCTGACCTGCTGCTGGGTCTCAGTGAAGGTAAGGAGCTTCCGTGAGCGGCCGGTAGAGTTCTGTCACCAAGAGGCTTGGGACAGAGACGGCAGCCAGGACGGGGGACACCTTTGGTTTGGGAAGCAGGGGAAGTACACAAGATGCATGTTCCTCTCCTGCAGCTTCTCCGTCACTCTAGCTGAGAAGTGCACTGGGTGAACTAGGTCCTCTGCCAAAGAAAACCCAGGAAACTAAGGTGGGATTTTTAAAAAGGATTCCCTTTACAGCTTGCCCTAGCCCCAGTGCTGAAGTTCCACCTTTTCACACTCAGGGCAAACAAAAAGGGCCCATTTCCCTGGCCTCAGTCTGATTTCCTTGTCAGATAAAGAACAGGCCTAAACTCCTTTACCCCCAGGTTAAACACAAGCCAAGACAAACTCCCGGTTGGTGTGGACAGATACAACTCACCTTGTTTCCTCACTGTGGCTCACTGGTAGTTACTGTCTCAAAGGCATTGCTGACTCCTTCTTTTAAATAGTTGACTGGTTTCCTGGGGACGTAATGGGCTCCAGCTGCTTCAGGTCCCGCCCCACCCCTTTGCACCACGCCCTGAGTCTTCCTGACTCAGCTCCTGTACTGCTAATCCCAGGCACCAGCTGGGGAATGGGTCCCTCCCTAGATAGTCTGGCAATAGGATGGCTTTTTTAATGAGGACAGTTCCTCCAAGCAAGTCCTGCTATTGGCTAATAAGATACAGCACTATGGAGCCTTTGTACCAACATGCCAGCTGTCCGTTTGGTGTGTCTGTGTAATTCTCTAGAATCTCTGGCCCAGATCCAGTCTCTGTTTGAGCACCTAACTCCCACTGACTTCATTGAAAGGTGGGAGCCTAAATACCTCTGATGATCAAGGCCTAGATGAAGATACTTAAATGACTGATAACTCTGCTGCTGAGTCATATTGTCACAGGAAACACACGGCAGGACAGAAGCTCTTGGCTACAGCAGTACAGGCCCTGTTACAGGAGAATTTTGCTCTTAGTGATGATTTGACTCTGTGGATCAGCCAATTCCTACCCTGCTCACTGAGGGTTTTGAGTGCCAGGCTCAGCTAGGGAATTATTTCTATCACTGACTTGCATGTTTGGAAAGGCAGGAGAGAGTTTTGCACCTTTCTGCGTTACACTTGGCTGCCAGACCAGTAAAGAATTAATAATTTTATTAAGATCTTAAAATAAAAAGAAAATGGTACAGAGTTGAAGCATAGAAGTTTCTGGTTATCAGGGAATAAGGTACAGATTATCAAGGGGTGCGAAGTTTGGTTTAGGATTGGATGGCATAAGGAATACATAATCTGCAATATCCCTGACTAGGGGTAAAAGGGTAACGGGTCAAAGTACAGACATTGAGATATGGGGGTATGTTGTTCATATAATGGCTATGTTCAGGTGTGGCATATAATGAGTGGATACAGTGATGAGGATAGATTTACCCCCTCATTTGATGAGATTTAATGTTCAGTGAGTTTATGGTTCCAGTTCATATGGTCCAATGGAAAAAGTCTCTCAGTCCCTTTCTTGTAGTTGATGCACGATGTCGTTCCAGTTCACACCTCCTGGTACTGTCGGTGGCCGGTGATGTATTCGATGTAGCTGTCCCTGGACCGTTGTAAACAGCTTGAGGGAGCATTAATTAGAGCCATGTTTCTTAGCCACCTTGCTCTTCTCCTTCAAGGCCCTCCTGAACATACAGTTCTGTTAACACCTTCTGTTACCTGTCCTCTCCTGCTTTCTTGTGCCACACCTCAGCGTTACAAAATCAGAGGGTTTTGTTCTAGCCATCCCCCCCTCTTTTGTCTGTACATTGTTTAACAACTTCTCAGGGCAGGGACCTGGGCTTCTTACATTAGTCTGCAAAGCACTATTTTTAGCTATTGCCCTTTAGCAATAATAAAAGACAACCTGATTGATTTGCCTTGGCGTTAAAATGCCTCCCAGAACTTGCAGGGTCCTTGCACAATAGAGACTTGCTGCTCTCTGCCTCTCTGGTTTGGTTTGATTTCTGGGTACTCGCAAACATTGGTGATCAAGGAGATGGGATAATCAGGGACCTGATCTTGCTCCCACTGAAGTCAGTGGGAGTTTTTACCATTTCAGTGGCAGCAGGATAAATCTGGGCTCAGATCGATCCTTGCAGGAGACTGCATAGGTATAAATTCCCCACCTTACTGAAGCATTGACTGGGGTGGGGCGAGGGGAGGGCAAAGCAAAATACAGCTCGAGGGGGCTCTTCAGTTTGTGCAAGTGGAAACCGGGCTGAGGCATGTCTGCCGCTCGCCCTGTGCTCTCAGCTTTTTAAAGCACTCTGGAGCATGATGCTCTTAACCAGCAATGCACCAAATCCCTCACTAGTGCCAAGGAGAGGCCATGTCAATTCAGCGGGGTTGCCTAATTTGCTTTGTTTCTTTGGCCCCCTCAGGAAATAGGGCTGCTCTTGGGAGGCCTAGTGGAGAAGATTCTCCCCCTGGCACCCCCGACGGGGCCTGAGCCGCTCCTGCCACTCGCCGTGTTCAAGATGGCGGCTAGAGTGTTTCAGGAAGTGCTGCTGAGGTGTCGGCATTGGGTAAGAACAGCGTCCGGCCCGGATAGGCTGTGCCATACCCTCCGTCCCGTCTCAGGCCTGAGTGGGGGGTGGGGCTCCCCCACTCTTGAATGGCCCAGGGCTCATGTCACTGTGGGGCTTACAGCAGTGCAAAACAAAGCTCCAGCTGGCCCACAACTCAGCAAATGTTTTCCCTCCTGAGTGTGGGTTCCCACCAATCCTTCCCCCGTAACCCTTACAAGGGCCAACTCCTGGCCAAGAACACAGCAGGGCTCTATTTGGAGCCAGTCATTACTGCTTTGGACAGTGGCAATGACCACAGAACAGCGTCCAACATCCCATCTCTTCTTCTTCCTGCCCTACCTTCCTTGTGTCCCAGCAGTGAACCTGGATCCCTTTGCGTGGATGCAGCTAGTTATGTCACTGTTTCTTGGATAGCGCTATGGGCTCTGTCACTCAGCCTCTGGGCTACACGTCCCATGATGCAGTGCAGGGACTAGACCCACACAATGCAGCAAACCTCGACACTCAGCCTTCTACAAAATTCTGTTTGAAATGGGTGGTATCCCCAGTGGGGATAATGTATCATGTGAGACAGGCGAGTGGCTCGACTGTCCCCTTTGAACCCACACAGTGGCAAGCAGAGGTTCGTAATTAGCTTCACCCACAAAATCCACTTCTCTGCTCTATAAAATTCCTCCATGTTAATGTTCTATCGTGTAGGCCAGGGGCTTTGGCTTAAGCATAGGACTACGATTTCTAATCCTGGCTCTGACACTTAACTTCTGCAGCTTTGACCAAGTGATTACATTTATCTGCTTCTGCTTTCCCATCTGTGAAAAGAGGTGAATGTCTCCCTCGTGGGGCTTGATTAGATAGCAGATGGAAAGCCCTTTGAACCTGCAGAACCCTGACTATTCTTCTGTCCTAGGGAGCAGTTGAAGGATGCAGCATGGGATTCACCAAATTCTGCACTGCTTTGCTGAACCATCCTCATGCAGAACTGCAAGCAGTGCCAAGAACAATGCTGGCACAGGTATTGCAACCACTTCTTGCTCTAGGCACCATGGGGAGATGGTCTTTCAGTTAAAGGTAACAGTTACTTATATTACAGAGGTACCCAAAGACCTCAGTCAGGATCAGGGCCCCAGTACGCGTTCAAACACAGGAAAACTCAGCCCCCTTCTGTAAGGAGATACAGGCTAATTAACTTTAATCAAGTCAGAGTTTTGATTGACCCCTCACTCATGTATTGTTCTGAACGCACACCCATGTGTGTTGTTTTTAGAGAGGTTTAGAACAGTTGTAAACTTAAGGACAAAAGACCATTGCTGTATTCCCCCAAAATCCCTTGCTGAGGCCTTGTACACCCCAAAGGTCTGAGCATCCCTTCCACTCCACTGAACCCTTCCTCCCGAACCAGCCTATAGCTAATGAGGACTAAGCAGAACGCCCTTTGGGTCCTGCTCTCCCCTCGGCTGTTAAGTCCACGTGTACCAGCCCTGTATCACTCCCAGCACTTATTACAGAACAAACATGGGCGCTGGATGTTTGCCCGCGGGGTGAGCACAGGCCTGGGAGCTCAGCGCTCCTAAACTGCAATCCAGTCTGAACACTGCAAGGTGTAATCTCTCAGTCACTTACAGCTTCCTGTGCTGGTTTTGTTTCTCAGGGTTTGGAATTGTTAAGAGGCCCCAGGAGCAGCTCCATTACCCGCAGGGCAGCTGGCTTCCCCATGCTCTTCCTGTGTATCGTCGGTGGGGAGGATCCCTCCAAGGGGCGCCCTCTGCTAGCATATTGCATCCAGACTTTACTGGCCTTGGCCAACACGCCTCTCCCGCAGAACTGGGACCAGACACTGGACCTCCCTCAGGTAAGAGGCCTGAGCACCGAGCAGTTCAGCTCACGCATCAGTGGATGATACTCAGCAGAAGAGACCTACCTCTCGCCTATGTTGGTTAGCCAGGCAGGCTGCCTCCTGAATCCCAGGCAGTGGCGCTGCTGAGCGAGGACCCTGCCCTCCGAACGGGGCTGGGGTCACCATGCAGCCTGCAGCACCATCTCTCAGATGAGACAAACCACGCAAGCAAACCACTTGTGCCCACTCCAGGCATCCTGCTGGTTTTCACTAGAGTAGAGCTGTTCACCGCAGCGTCACATCGACTTACCTTCCCTGGCCGATCCAGCTGAGGCAGACGGCTTTCCGTTTGCTTCCCCAAACTACTGCCTAGAGTTTGCTGTGTCCCCAGAAGCGACCCATCTGCATTCTGTGTAGTACGTCAAGCTCCTTGGCAATGAAAGCTGCTCTATGAATGGGAAATGACTGTGACGCTTCTGGGGGGGGTGTACCCAGGGCTGCAAGGCACCTCGCTATCACCTGCCCCTAGCGTGAGGAAGCCATATCTGTGAGGGGTCAGATCACAAATTCCACCAGCCACAGGCAACACAATCAGTCCCCCACTCAGCCCACGGAGGCTCCATTGTCCCTCTCCAGGTAAGGCATAGACACATGCAGCCCCTGAGCCCTCCAGGCTTCCGCCGGAAGAGTCCAGCCCGTATTCTACTGCATGCTTCCCGCATTCACAGATCCACCACTCCCAAGGGCACAGTGCGCACCAGCTGCACCTCAGAACCACCGCTCCACTCAGCTGACGGCGCTTGGATTAGCTTGTAGTGAAATCAAGGAAAAGTTTATTTAACAAAGACCAGAGATTTGAGAAGCAGCAGATAGAATTAATGGGAACAAATGGTTAGATATAAAATCATAACATGCTTTCTGAAGCCTAAACTTAACAAGACATTCCCCCGTCTCATAAAGGTTACTCACCCAAAGTCTCTCTCTCTCTTCATCAGACAGTCAGACCGGCTGTGATCCTCCATTCAAAAGACAAGCCAGCTGGCAGCTTGACCCCTCAGTGAAGGATACCTGGGCACACCATTGTATCCCCAGATATAGTTCCAGCCATCCACTGTCATCACTTGTAAACAGGATACCTCCTGCTGCTTGTTTTTTCCTGCAGAGAATCTCCCATGGAGATTTCACAATCTCTTGATTAGCACTGCGGTCAGTCTGTGAAGTATACAGTATTCAATTTACATATAGCTGGACAGGTGGATAAGCAGCTCCCACCCGAAAGAAACACCATCCCCCCTTTACATATTACCTGTACGAACACTTCACGGGGATTATGTCAATCAGCATGACACAGGCTTTCACTGGAGACCTTACAAGACACCCTTTGATGAACGATTCTGTAGAGACCAGACCCAGGGCACTGCCTTCTGCCAGTGGGCCCGAAGAAGTCCCTGGGCCACCCCAGTGATCTTTGTTGTGTGTTCTCTGCAGGTCTCTGCCTTGCATGTGTTGCAGACACTGGTGCGTGGCTCCGGCCTGGGAACGGCGCTGCTCCAGTATGTCCCGCCTATGATGGCTCTGCTTCTGAAGGCATTAGGCTCGTCTAGCTGGGCCATGAGAAACGCAGCCATCCAGCTCTTCAGTGAGTAATAGCTGCTTATTCCTAGCAGTGCCATGGGGTGCACACACGGGTGTCCTTCCATCAGTGACCCTCCATCGGAGCAAGGCCATTGCTCTGCTCAGTGTCCGGCCCATAGTGCCCTCTGAGGAACTAATGGAATAGAAAGCAAGAAGAGCACGTCAGAAACTCTGCTATGAATAATATTGGTGGGGAGGAGATATGGTGTCGTACGGTTTGCAAAATGTGTTCTCCAATCTAGGGTGAGTCTTAACAGGCTAATTCCTCTATCTGTTCGAAAGAGTCCCAAATTAGACAAGCGCTGGGCTACTTCAGGAATGCTCAGCTTAACAGGTCTGCCAGCCACTTCCTTAGCTATTTAGGGAGGGTGACAGTAGCTGTTCCCTAAAGGGTCTAAGAATAATGTTTTATACAGACTCCCTCCCCACAGAGCATTTTCCAAACTGCCCTCAAGAGATGGCCCCAAGCAAAACCCCGAGTCTGACCTTTGGGGCAGTCCCCGTCAGGCTCTACATTTTGACTTGTCTCCATCTCTTTCACTATACACAGCATCAATGAAATGCAGCCATCGGTGGGGTGGAGGGTAGCTCAGCATGAAAGTGAGTGGAGTGGGAGCTGCTGGACAAGGGCCCGAGGCAAACCCCAGCAAACAGGCCACAGCATCTTTAATGCCCTGCAGAGCGGGGGGACCTGCTCTTCAGAGTCTCTTTGAGAGTGTCTCCCGTTGAGTACTCCATCTCTCTGCCTGGGAAGAATGAATGGCTGAGTCAGCCCTGCTGGGATTTGAAGCAGGCTCCAAGGAAAGGCGTCAGGGAGTCTCCGTGCTCAAACCACTAATACGTTGCCATTGCCTGAATGCGGCTCTGGTGGACCTGCTGCTCATGCTGAAGCACAAGGCAGAGTACATGGGTAGCTGGTTCATCCCTGCCGTGAGCCAGTGGCTGTGGTTCCTGATGCCCTTCCCCCGCTTGCTTTCCTTCAGGCGCCCTCACAGCTCGGGTGCTGGGTCCGAAGCGGAGCCGGGAAGATAGCTGCGCTCAGGACGGGGTGAGCCCTCAGGCGTTCTTCAGCCGCTACCCGCAGCTGAGGGAGATCCTGCTGGGAGAGCTGCACTCAGCTCTGGAGACAGCAGGAGAGCCGGAGGGAGGGAGGTTTCACCTCTGCCCCTCGCTCCACGCCATCCTCACGCTCTTGGCAAAACTCCAACCCGGGGCGGATGGACTGAGCAGGTAGAGAAAAAGGGGAGGAGGCCACCCCATGGGCAGGTGGCAGGGTGCAGGCCAGGGGTCCCCGCAGGGCACTGCTACCTATGGCCTGCGTGAGGCTGACCGCCTCCCAGAGCCAATGGCATCCAGCCGCCTTCTGCAGAGGGGGAGGGTCCCTGTCCTCTTCTGGTTCACTTGCATCCTTGCAGAGGATGGGCTGTGCAACGGCCGGGCACTGCAGTGACACTGCAGGTACTGAGGGCTCAGAGGCCCCAAGGAGCTGACGGGCAGAGCCAAGACATGCTCTCGAGCTGTCGTCGTCCTTTTCCAGCCCTTTCTGTTCAGCTCCATTTAGCAGGGCCGAAGACCAGCAGGAGGATAATCTTTGCTTTGTTTCCCGCCCTGCACTGCTCGCTCCGTAGCATCTCCACTTGCTTCCTGGAGCCCTTGCTTCAGCTTGCAGGAAACCCCATCTATGCTGTGCGAGTCATGGCAGCCAAGGCCCTGGTCCCGGTTGTCCCTACGGCTGAATACGGGAAGCTCCTGCTGCGACTGGCTGGGGACTTAGCTAAGCAAGGCAGTGTCCTATCCCACAACACGCTGCATGGGCGTCTGCTGCAGATACGGGCTCTGCTGGCTTACGCTGCAGACACCAACTGGTGAGTGGGTTTCTAAGTGCCATTCCCTCACTCCCTTTCTGTATGCACAGCAGCAAGGCATGACCTCAGATCCAGACTCCAAAGCCAGGGGCGTAGTGCGAGCAGCCTGGCAAGGAATGCCAAGGCAAACACTGAAATTAACCTAGGAATGTCACTTCCCAGCTGAGTGGCAGAGCAGCGGCTCCATCACGGACTCACCAGCTGACTCGCTTCCTGTGCTTATGGCCATCCAGCCTTTTGTGAAACGGCTCCATTTGCTATCAAAAGGGCAAGAAATAAGGACAGACCATGCTGCATGGAGCCCTGCTGGCTGCTTCATGGAGTGAGAGGGACAATGCAGAAGGACGTACGCTGACCTCATGTTCTGTTTGGCTGCAGGGGTGGGGGAAAAGGTTCCATCACACACCCCAGAAACAGAAGGAAAGAGCCCAATGACACCACCATAAGACAGGATACAGGGTGGTCTAGTAGCGACTGAGCAGTCTTCCCAACCTTTATCAATGCAGTACCCTGTCCCCTTCCAAGAAACAGAACTGTAACGCATGGCTCTGCGGAGAGAACTGGGCCAGCACCTTTCAGAGAGACACGCTAATGCTCCTGCATCCAAGCTGTTTAGTAACAGCTAACCAATAACTATTGTTACTGGTACCTTGCTAGGTAAACTCTGCCGTTTCCTTTCAGTTTGTCAGCAGATGCCATGCTGTCTGTGGCTCATCAGCTGGAAGGCCAGTTCTGGTTGGTCACCCCCGCACAGCAGTGCCCTCTGATTCGCTCGGCTTACCTCCAAGTCATCTCCCTGTTGGTGGGGAGCTGCACCCAGGGTTTTGCAAAGCGTCTTCGAGAGGTTGTGAGCAGTGAACTGGACAGCTTCAGGCCAGGGCAGAAGGCAAGATCTTCCAACCTCCAGGTATTTGCCTGAGGATGTGTTCATTGTGGCTCACTGGAGCCACAGAAACAGCTCAAGGATAAGGAATATGCAGCAGGAATATGCTGCTAGTCAAGCTGCAAACTCACAATAGACCATTGTAAACTCTCTGCTGGGTCTGGAGTACAGGATAGGGATGAGGAGCAGTCAGAGCATCTCTGCTTAAGAGGAAAATGTAGGTTAAAATTAGTTCTCCAGCTATTTCACTTTTATTAAATGTGCTTGCAGTGGGCACGTAGTGTAGGGCACTCATCCAAACCTGGTCCACATCAAGGGGATCTTGTCCCTGTCTGGAAAGCACAGCCTTTCATGGAGCAGCATATAAGCAGCCGTTCTGATTTTCTTGCAGGTGGGCTCCGCTGTGTTCCATCAAGTTATCACCCACTTCCTCTGCAAGGAGGCAGCAAGCCTGGCTGGGGCTGAGAGAGTTGGTGCAGTTTGCTTGCTCCTCCAAGAGGCAGATGTTGATATACAATCAGCCATCCTGACGTGGGTGATTGAAGGGGAGGAGAAAAGAAGCAAGGACTTAGAGAAGAGTCTCCAGCTGACGTTACTGGTAAGGCAAGGCTCCGTAGAGATTTTAAATCCGAGTGAACGTTCAGGACCTGTTCAATCCTAACACCCCCACATTGTGGAACTAGATCGTGCCTTTCTGAGCTCCCATTCTGATGAGCTTGGCTAGTTAGGTGTTCCTAGAAATCACTGTGCTGAGCTCATTCACTTAGTACTGACACCGTATGCCTTTCTCCTCGCATCCTAATGGGAGTTTGAACCCAAGTCTCTAGAGGTGAGTGGCTAGAGCGTTAATCCACCGCACTTCCACAGCTGCAGTTTAGCTTTAGAAGTGTCATTGCTAATCCCGAATTAAAAGGGCTTTTTCAGAGAGGGACACTGATTCCTTATTTCTCTGGGAACTTTCCCTTTCTTCAACAGGAAAACCTGAAGTCGGTGGTACAAGGTCGGAGGGACAAAGAGTTCCTGAAGTTGTACCTGGAGGCTCTGGTGCATCTGTGCCGCAGTCCTTCATCCCAGACCCAGGATGTTTTCCATAAACTTTTGGGTCCTGCTGCAGCGTGTGTGGATGTCCTGCTGTTTATGGTGGAAACGGAGTCTCCTGGCCCAGACCTCCTCCTCCAGGCACTGTCTGTGATTAGCTTGCTCTTTGTCCTGGGGTAAGTAGGGTCTTATTCTTCTGTACCCTCCCGCTCATTTTCTGATGGTCCATAGAAGTCAGTAAGAGTTTTGCTCTGGATTTTGGTAGGAGCAGCACTGAGCCTTACAATAGCAGACACGTTTTTGGCACTTGCCTATATAATATATTCAGGTCTGTGCTTCTCTCCTGACTTTTTTCTCTTGCTCCTACTTGGTTTGCATTGAATTTTATTGGAGGCACGTGCCCTTCCACTATACCGATTTAACTGGCACTGCATTTGAGCTCTGCCCTGCTTGGTAGGTGGTCTGATAACAATTTACTCCACTCCCCGAGAGAGAGGAGACAAACATGGAAGAGAAGCAGATCGCTTGCAACTGAACAGAAGCTGTAGTTAACATGCCTGCAGCAACATGTACAAGAAACGTAGGGGTGCCAGTTACAGAGGTGTCAGTGCAGGAGATAATTGTCCAGTAAGCAGGGTACAGCATAAACAATGCTGCGTGTCCAAGGAGCCCTGGGGCAGGTATCACCCTAAAATACTGGCAGCTATGGGAATCCTTTTGTGCCTGGAGTAGCATTTGACCTCAAGTGGCCCTGCTTCTCGGGACTCCCAGACCCTGTGCTTGAACGGATGGAGAATAATAGGATGTAACTGCTGTGAGAGGGACAGAACCAGAGGTGCTATGGCGTCTCCACAGTGTTCTGCAGAGAACCATGACCTTTCACTACAGGATCTGATATACTTTAATGCATTTTGATTTAGACATCAACAAATGCCCAATGTCAAAGGATTTATGGCAGCTTCACTAGTCTGGTGCAGTGACATGGGTCTGGCTTATTGGTACAGAATCTCCCCGAAAAGGGAGAATTCTGTTTTGGGGCAGTCAGCTGAGTGCCAGAAGGAATGACCTGACTTTGACATTCCATCTCTCTCACTCGTGACAGTTCCAAGCTTCGGGATTATCCCCTGCTTGAGCGATGGTGCGTGATGCTGGAAAGATGCAGCAGATCCATTTCTTCGGAGGTGCTGAGACTGGCAGCAGCAAGGTCTCTCAAGCTGGCAGGAGCTGACGTGGTTCAGAGTGCCCTGGAAGCCTCCTGCCCATCCCTGCTGTTGGTTGCTGTGCGGTATGTAGCTGACACTTAGAGTCAGAGAGTTGAGGCCAGAAGGGACCCTCCAAATAATCTCATCTGACCTCTCGCATATCACAGGCCACCATCACCTCCCGCACACTGATCCCAACAACCGAAATGAGACGAAAGTATTCCAGCCCGCAGGAGACTAGAGTATTATGTGCCACAGGCAGAGAGTAGGGGGGGGCATGGTGCACCAGTGCCTGAGACCCCCACAACGGCAGGAAATGATTCAATGAGATACACCCACGTAATCCTGGCAACTGACCCGCACCCACCTGCTGCAGAAGAAGGCAAAAATTCTGCCAATCTGACCTGGGGGGAAATTCCTTCCCGACCCCACACATGGCCATCAGTTAGACCCTAAGCATGTGAGCAAGAACCAGCCAGCCAAGCATCTGAGAGAGAGAATGGTTGGTGCCATCTCAGAGTCCTGGCCCTCCCACTTCAATATCCCATTGCCAGCTGTGCCTATCCTTGATAAGTCAGAGGAAGGAGATTTAAAAATAACAAACCCAGAATACACTGGAGGGGAAAATCCCTACCTGACCCCTGCAGGTAGCCGGTGGAAACTCTGAAGCATGAGCTTTTAGGACCATACACCAGATATGGGCCTCAGGGCTGCTGAGTCCCTTCCAGCATAAGCAACCCCGTCATACAGTCACAGTAAAAAAATGTATCCAGCTCTCTCTTAAAACAAGTGGTTTGCCCCCACAACTCCTATGGGGAGGCTGTTCCAGAATCTCATCCCTCTGATGTTTAGAAACCTTCTAATATCCTGCCTGAATTTATTCATAGCCAGTTTATACTCATTTGTTCTTGTGCCAACATTGTCCTTTAGCTTAAATAGCTATTTATCCCTCATGTATGCGGGGGTAAATATCATCCATCCTTATTCTCTTTTTGTTTATATAACTAAAAAACCTCATATTATTTATTTTTTAATTTCCTGGCAAGAGCTAATTCAGCTTGACTTTGAGCAATACTTGTTATCGTGGTGGCATGAAAGTCAGGTTTTCTTGATCGTCATTGACCATACACATTCCTAGTACTGCTCTAGCATCCAAAATCCTAGTTTCTGGCCCTAAAGTTTAATAACTTGCCTCTTTAATAGAAGATTTGCATCGAAGGAAAATCGCACTGAAGAATATTAAAGGGGACGTTGCCAAGTTACAAATCACATTTTTAAAAACAAGATGCTGTTACCTATGCTGCTGCTGCTGACACCTGAAAGCCTCAGCTCCTTTTTGCTATAAGCACTGTTTGTTTACTCTCTGCATTTCACTCAGCCTGGACAATGAAAATGAACTTGGCAGTGTCATTTTCTGGCCCTCATGCAGGATAACACAACTCTGCAACATTCCAGTTGCAAACACAACACAGGAAAATTTAAATTTAAACAAAAGACTTGTAAGTTGGAGTTTAAATAAAAATACTGGAAATGTTTCTGTTGACCTAAGGGTTTGCAAAACAATATTTTTTTAAACAAAATGTAAATGTTGGGTCCAACTCTCCCCAACAGTGTCCTCATGAAAATCCTCAATATAATATTGGATGGGGCACATTGCACTGATGAACAGAGGCAGGCTGCTTGTGACAAGGTTGTGGAGTACTTGAGGATATTGTATGTCACTTTACAAAAGGGAAAAGAATCTTTGTTAAACATTACCAGGATGTAACTAGTTTCCATCTGACCACTCTGCTGGTATATTCCCCTTTTCCCTCAGCCTCCGTCTGTTAGCTTTGTCTCTTTCAACTGGAAGCTCTTGGGGGCAGGGCCTTTCATGTATCTAACACCTGACACATTGCCAAGCACTGCCAGAAACAAGTAATGATGATATTGACCATCCAAGTGTTTAAACCAGTTTCCTGTTAATTATAACCTCACTGTGTAGGATTATCCCCTGGCATTGTAGTTGGACAGCTTGGAAATGCTCCAGATAGCACCAAATGCTACTAAAATGAAGTCTTTCTTTTTCCACTCAGTGTGATGGACATGGGCATTTACCTGCTACAAGATGAGGATCAGGAAGTACGACGTGAAGCCTCTGTCTTCGCCAGCCTTGTTCAGCACATGTTGGGCGCGCAGCCTCAAGATAGTTGTGTCTTCATCCAGGGTAACAGAGGGCTGGTATGCCTGCTGCATGTCCTGCTGGAAAAGTTCTGGGGCTGCCAAGACACCTTTGAGTTTTTGCTACGGCACCTCCCCACGCTGGATCTCAGCAACATCTTGACAGAACTGGAGGCCAACAAGTGAGCAGCTAGGATTCTAAAGTGGCGTTAAGGAGACACATACACTGTCCCCTCCCCCACCCCCCACAAGAGCCACACACCAGAAACATTTCAGGGCCCATCTTCAGCTGTGGCCAAGGGGAGGGCACACGGCAACTCCAGAAGAGATACAAAGATTGCTTTGAGGCACCTTTGCGCTCCCCCATCCCACTTTGCACTGGTCCAATATCCCAGTGTATATTAGAGCAGCTGCCTGGCAATAGCTTCAAGGGGCCAGGAGGAGAGCTGGGGATTGCTGTGGCATAGGAAGATCTGGCCACTCCTAGTTTTCTCCTGGCCATGTCCTCCCAACACTAGCTGCAGACACTAGAAATGGCGGTAAGAACATCTATGGTTGTTTCATGCCACAGGAGTATACTAGAACCCTGGAGAGATCCAGCCATTGCTGGTTATGCCAGCAGTGTATTGCAAAGCAGCCACAGTGCAGACTAGGATTGGGAAACCTGTCTTCAGGAACCAAGGCAAATCATGAGAATTTGGTTGCCTCTTAGGAGGGAGCCCAAGTGACCAGCTTGTAAAGGGCCAGCTCAGACATGCAAGCAGTAATCCCCGTGTGCCAGTAAAGGACAAGGAGGGGATGCTCCGTCTCCTCGTGGGAGTGAAAAGAGCAAATGCAGCCTGGTTTTGTCTCTGCTTCCGGAGGAAACCGCTCTAGATGGTATTCCAGAATAAAAGCCATAGGGATGACTTGTTTTTATAAGGGCAGATTAAAAACTAGGCCCTGCAAAGAAATGGTCTGTTTAGGGGTTTCTTTGTTTTGTTTTTTTAAATAAAAATGTCCAGACTGGATGCAAATGAGGCTGAAAATAGAGGGCAGAGTCTACTGAGTTCTGTCTCCATCTCTGCCAGTCTCACTGTGCCACCTGGGGCAGGTAACTTGGTCCATCCATGTTTGAAAATCCTGCCCTAAACATAAGTATCCAAATCTCTTGAATAGAGAGAAAATAAGTGGCCTGATTTATTTATTTATTTATTTAGAGGTTTTGCACACAGCTCCCATTGACTTCACTGGTGGTTGCGTGTGCTCAGCACCTCTCAAAATCAGGCCACTTATGTAGGTGCCTTGCTTTAGGCACTCACGTTTGAAAATCAGGCCTTTAATCTCTCTGCTTCTCCATCTGTACAATGGAAATGACACTTCAGTCTCTCCCAAGCGACTTGTGTGGATTAAGGAGTTAATGGGGGTACAGTCCTGTAAAACTGTGCTCTATAGATGGGAGATATTATTATTGACAGTATCCCAAGGGAGCTGTCCTCCACAGAGGGAGGGCTTGGGCCTTTCAATCTGTAAACATAAAACATGTGAAATCCCATCCCTCCTAGTCACCAATACTGAAAGCCCGTCTGCTCATGCAACACCCATCACTGTGCTGTCACAGCTGGTACATAGCGTGAAATCGCGCTGGTATGTTTGGAGGAGCAGATCAGTGACTGAGACAAAACGTGGGGTTTATCGTTTGACTTGGCTTCCCTTTCAGAGCAGTCAGCCTGTATAAAGAGGACGAACCCAATGTTTTTGCGGAGCCAGCTGTCTTATCCCGACTGCTGCTCCCCTTCCTCCTTCAGCTGCTAGACAGGGTGCCCACCGCCACTCGGCTTTGTGACTTCACTCAACGCTGGCTGAAAGCCACCGGACCCAGCATCTTACACAACCTACAGCACTGCAAGCTCTGGTGGGGCCAAGGTACGTAACTACACTGGCATCGCATCTAATCTCTCCCCACGATGGGCAGTCAGATATCCCGCAGTGTCGGCCTTAACACCAAACCAAAGCTGGTTGCATACATGACACTTTTGTTCATAAAGCACAGATTTGTTTGTATGTAGGACCTGCACTAATTGCTGCTCTCTTTAACTATGTGGTGCTAGAATAATTGCTTTAAATAAAGTAAAATGGAAGAAGCGGCACATTACTTCCTGCCATATTGCAACTTCAAAGATACGTTAAACTTGGGGTTTAAGTGACTTCATAGTATTCTTTACACTTTTTCAATGTTGTTCAAAGTCAGGTTAATACAGTTCACCTAGGCTCTAGCCCACGATCCACATGTGGAGAAACCTGCTACATTTAAGTTTGTTGTTCCAACATTTCCCCCCATAAACCAGCCTCCCTTCAAACAGCACCAAGGGTGGGACGAACAAAACGAAGAGTGCAAAAGGAAAAGCCAGGGAACAGCCACTATATTCCATAATTGTCCCTTTGCAGGGTCTGTGCCATTGACTGACAATGGTAACTTGTTTTCTGTTTCTTGGCCAAATTCACCACACAGTTCAACTGGCTCCTATTAGTGTATCACAAATAGCGCTTAGAGGTGAAACTGGAGAATGAGAAACAGCTTGGAGGTTTGGGATAACTGGAAATTGCATCCAGAAATCCCCGTAATGTTACCTGCATAATACACTATTTGCCCGTGGCAAGGGAAACTGCAGTAGCATCTCTGTACTAGAGCTGCAGTGCTGGGGAGGGACTGGCTGTGCTCTGTGCAGACAAGGTAAACTGAGGCAAACATCCAGAGGAGCTGCCTGGCACTTGTGTAAATGAAGAAAACTAAATAACAAACAGAGACGCTTAGCGTAGGCTTAAGCACGAGCCTGTCTGGGCCATGTGCTGACAAGCCAAGTCAGGTGTTCTCGGAATTCACCTGTGCCAGGAACAGAAAAAAAGCCAGCAGTCCCTGGTAGATATTCATGGCTCTGCACCTTCATGCTGCTGCTGGGAGTGCATGTCAAGCATCACTGCGAGCGGCACTGGTTTTTCAGTGACAGCTTAATTCCTGCTACAGCAACATGGTGCTTTATCTACCCTCTGACGTACATGGGAATTTGGCTCGTAGAGAGGATGGGACAGTGAGAACAGACAGTGAGAATATTTGCCCTGTTGTCTGTCTCAATAAATTACTTTTGACGGTGACTATACACACCCTAACCCTATTAATGCCTTGTTCTGCTCCCTTTTAGATGCCATCGCACCTTTGCATATGAAAGCTCTGGGGTGTGCAAAGGTGCATGCTGCTGTCACAGCACTACTAGTGAAGGCTACACTTCTGGCCCATGCTCTGGATGGTCTGGAAAGGATCCACATCAGTGCTTCAGAGATTCACTGCACTTCCCAGGAGCTGAGAAGTGAACTTGTGCTGGTACAGGAACTGCTGGCCCAGCATGGAATGGCCCCCACCTTCAGTTTAGACTATGGGATCACAGATATAAGGTGCTCAGTAAGACCTGTCTGATCATCCTGGGTGGCAGAACTGTGTTGTAGTGAGTTACCACGAGCCATTAGCCAAGGGACAGAGTGTGCTCTCTTTACACTGTGCTTTAGATTTCTGTTCTGAGACACTGCTGGATCTCTGCGCTCACCTTCCTGATTTCTCCTCTGCCAGGAGCCATCCAGAACTGGTAGGTTATTGATGGAACTCAGGTGCTCCCCATTTGCCAGCCAGGAAAGGGAAGTGGTACAGTGTCCTACTACCCAGGATCCAGGCCCCTCTCCCCCTCAGGTTATCCTGGTTCCTCAGATTTATTTTATCAACCACACATTCTCTGGATCAAGCCAGGAGGTGACAGCTTCCAGTTCTTCATTCAGAGGGCAGCTTTACAAATTAGATCACTACCAACATATAATACCAGTGATGGTCTTAGCCCATCATTCTGCTCCTCTCTACCCGAAAGGCATGGGCTCCTTGGTATGCCCGATACTCTCAGGTCAAGACAGCCTTCCCCGTAATGAGGAGGGTTGGAAGCTCTACTCCCGGAAGGACCAGAGAGAACACGTTCTCAAAGGACAGAGGTCACATCTCAAACTCTGATCCCCCTGCTCACCTGATCTTATTTCACTGTTTTTTATCCACGTTTGTGGCTCCTGTTATAAGGAGCCAATAAACATGCTTTTGGCTGAATAAAGCGTCCCTTGGATTTTATCACTAATAAAGAGTCTTAATTGGGTGTTGCTATTATTTAGTGTTATAAAACACTCAAACACTTTTCAAAGGGAAAATATAGACACCCCAATCAGTCAGCAAATGCCCTGATTCCTCCAGTGTTAGTCTCTGACTCCCAAAGCTAGTTACTGCTTCACTTATTCATCCTTGTCGTCTAACTCTAGTCCAAACTGCTGGTGCAAGAACAACAATCCCATACCAACAGAGCCTTCATCTTGTCTCAGTTGAGCCCATGCCTCACTGATACAGCCTCTGTCCCAGAATTCCTGGCTTCAGAGTACAAAAGGGACCCTTCATGCGTCACTCCCCAGCTTAATCCAGTGTGATGTAGTGAGAGGGTGGGGAATCCATGCAGGCGCTGATCCTGTCTGAGAGCAGATCACACACACACACAGTCAGAGCTGCCGCAACTTTCCTTGGCTCCCCTCTTTGTAGGAACTCAAGTGAACGAGTCCCAGGCTGACTGACTCTCTCTTCTTGTCTATCACCTATATACTTCAATGAAACATCTAAACCCTCTTAAGGGAGTGAACTCAGCTGTGCTAATCAGTCCAACAGGACTTAAAATACAGAAAGCAACAGCTGTGGCAGAAAAGTGTTATTCTCAAAATGTTTTGGAAATAAAATTTTGAAAGCTTGACATGAAGATTAAGAGCCTGACATTTTAGTTTTAGGCCATTTCAAATGAGATTTAAGATACAGAACTCGAAGGAACCTCCTGTGCCATCGAGTCCAGTCCCCTGCTGTCACAGGTAACCCCATCACTTCACTTCCCGACTCCTTTACCTGTTTATAAAATACAAGCCTAGTCATAAACTGATCAAGCCCCATCTTAAAACTAGTTCAGTTGTTTGCCCCCACGCCTATTGGGAGGCCACTCCAGAACCTCGCACCTCTGATTGTTAGAAACCTTTGTCTCATGGCCAGCTTACACCCATTTGCTCTTGTGCCAACACTGCCCTCTAGCTTAAATAGCTCTTCACCCTCCCTGGTGTTTACCCTCCTCGTGTATTTATAGGGAGCAATCATACCCCCTTTCAGCCTTCACTTTCCTATGCTGAACAAACCAAGCTCTTTTAGTCTCCTCGCCCCTAAATTCAGTCCTCCAGTCCCCAGATCATTCTCGTGGCCCTTCTCCACACCTGCTCCAGTTTGAATTCAGCTTCCCTGTACATGGGCGACCAGAATTGTGCACAGTACTCCAGGTGAGGTCTTTCCAGTGCCTGGCACACTGGCAGTAATACAGCCTCTCTCTTCTGGAAATACCTCACCTGCTACACCCTAGGATCAGATTGGAAGAGGCCCTGGGGGTTTTTCGCCTTTCTCTGCAGCGTGGGGCACGGGTCACTTGCTGGAGGATTCTCTGCACCTTGAAGTCTTTAAACCACAATTTGAAGACTTCAATAGCTCAGGCATAGGTGAGAGGTTTATCGCAGGAGTGGGCGGGTGAGATTTGGTGGCCTGCGTTGTGCAGGAGGTCAGGCGAGATGATCATAATGGTCCCTTCTGACCTTAATATCTATGAATCACAGGTGCCATTTTTATGCCCACAGCAGTGGCATAGCCAAGATAGGACATTTGGGTGGGCCACAACTTTGGGTGGGCGGACAATGACAGAGGAACATGGGGCAGGAGGGATTGGGGGGAACCTGCCTCTCCCCGACGCCCTCTAGCCGGCCTTGCGGGGGGCAATGGATGCTCTGGCCAGGGGCCCCCATGCCCCAAGCACACACCCAGCTCCAGGAGGAGACGCCGTTCTCCAGCGCACACGACTGCAGGCACTTGTCCCCATCCCATCGCGCCAGGCCCAGGTCCCCAGGGCGGCAGGCTTACCTTTTTTGAGGATCTCCTCCGCTGCCGCCAGCCACCTGCTCGCTCACCCGCCCTCCACCCAGCACTCCTGCCAGGGAGCGGGGTCGGGACACGGGGGCTTGCAAGCGCTGGGGCCGGAGCAGAGCCTGCATGCTAAGTGGGTGGGCTGCGGCCCAGCCGTGGGTACACCCCTGGCCCACAGTCCAATTGGTGGTTCATTGTCAACCTGTAATCAACCAGCACACCCGGGGCTTTCTCCTCCTCTGTTGTTCCCGACTGATGAGCCCCCCCATCTTACAGCAGAAATGCTTACCCCTCCTTAAGTGCACGACCTCACACTTCCTACCATTACATTTCATCCCCCTAGGTCATCCCAGTCTTCCTGTATAATCATCTGATCGTCCTCTGCCCTCTGCGTGGACACGGCTGCCCAACGCCCCCTGGTCAGCAAAGTTCAGTCCCACGCTCCAATCTTTGGTGCCCAAGTCATGACTGAAACTATCAAATATCGGCCCCAGGGCAAGCCCTGCAAGGCAGGAACACTTGCCCGAGTTCCCCCCACATCACGACCGCTGCTCCCCCCCAGGTACACGCGCCCCACCCCCACGGACTGGCACGTGCCTGGGGCCCCCGCTGCTTGTGCGGCCCCCCGATTCCTGCCCCCCAGCTCCCGCTGCATTAAGGGCCGGCTCCGGCTCCCCCCAGGCCAGACCCCGCCTTACCCGCGGGGCGCCCGAGGGGGAGGCGGCGGGGCGCAAAGGCCCCGCCGGGGAAGGGCGCAGCGATGCGGCTGCTGGCCCAGGAACCCAACGAGCCCCCGGGCCCCGCCCCGCCCCGCCGCGCCGCGCCGCGCAGGGGGCCGAGCCGGGCGCCATCCCCAGCGCGGGGGCAGGGCCCCGCCGGGACCCCGCAGCCAGGCCGGGGCGCGGCCCCGCGTGTCGCAGGATACGTGGCACCCGCCCGCTTCCTGCCGCGCTGGGCCCGGGGCGGCCGCCGGCTCCGGCTTCCGGCCGCCGGCATGCGAGCGCCGCAGGCAGGTAGGTGCCGCCGGGCCGGGCCGCGCGGGCTCGCCCCTTGCGCAGGGGGCCGCGCCCGGCCTGCGCTGCGCCCCATCTTCAGAGGCGCGGGGCCGCCCGGCAGGGTTCGCCGCTGGAACTCACCCCCACTGGAGCCTGGGGCGGGAAAGCGCCCAGCCGCCTGCGGGGTTAGCCCAGCACTGAAACCATCTGGGGTTTCAGGCCCCCGGCGGGGGGAGCTAAAGGCTGGTGCTTCAGGGCGTCAGCCAGGCGCGAGGAATTAAGGGGGAGGAAGAAATTTCCCCATCAGTGGGTTACTGCGTAATTGTGCCTCTGAGGGGTGCTTTTACACCTCCTTCTGCAGCATCGGTGCTGGCCCCGGCCCAGAGACGGGATGCTGGGCTCGGTGGACCATGCGCGTAGCGGGTCCAAGGTCCCAGCGTTGAGGTGATGTCCCTCCTGTCTCCCTCTCTCTGGCATGGGTGCCTTCGAAGGCCTGATCCCTGCCCCCCAGGGGCACATGCTACAAATTAAAGAGAGGGGCAGGCTTTGCAGAACTGGCTGGCTGCAGCTTGTAATTCTCCAGCTCAAAGTAACCGGTGGCACTTTCACTACAAAGGTCCCGCCTTCAGGGACAGCAGATGCCCTTGTGAGTTGCCACTTGTTGATCCCAGCAAGCTATAGTCCTTGTGGGCTATTCTTCCATGGAGAACGGGATTGGGAGGCAGGAGTCCAGGGTTGTTGTCCTCGGCTTGCTCTGTGACAGACCAGTTGCTTCACCGTCCTTTGCCTCAGTTTCCCTGCATTTAATGTGGTAATTAATTATATTTACCCTCCTTCATAAAGCCCTGTGAGATCCTATATGGTTATATAGGGTAAGTGCTTAATAGCAGTAGGAAGGATTTCGTGCTCTTAAGATGCAGACTCCATGCTGTGTTGTAGGCTGGGACCTGTGCTCCGCCAGGCCTCACTTTGGCGTTAAAGGCCAGCGTGGCTGCAGGCAGCTCCGTTGTACGCAGATCCTGTGCACCTCTCAAGCTGTGGCAGTTTGTCAGTGTGGCCTGTGGTTAGGCGTCCATTTGAATCTGTGGCTAAGGCCAAGTTATCTAATGGTAGAGTAATCTCATTTACGTGCTTAAATCACCTGAACTTAAAGCTGCAGAGGGTCCCATGGGTATTGATGGCTGAAACATAATTATCAGCCAGTTGATTGCTCCCAAAAAACCCGAGCGTGGATGGAGTCACGATCCACCTTGTACAATACCCTCTTCTACCCACCTGGGCTCAGTAGGAGCCCCAGCCATGCACTGCAGTTAAGCGGGATCTCATGGTAAATAGTGCCATAATGGTGACTTGTAATTGAATCGCAGGGGCAACATGACCACAGCCAAGCCAAAAAGACTCAAGTTTTCCGAAGAAGAGAAGTTCCTCATCCTTGAAGAATTCAGCCTGCGCAAGGACATCCTGATCCCCAAGAGCGGGCGCTACAAGAACACGATGGACCGTCAGCGAGCGTGGGAAGAGATCACTGCCGCTGTCAACTCCCTCAGCCCGCTTGTGCGGCGCACGCCTGACGAGATCCGCAAGAAGTGGCATAACATGGTCATTGACGCCCGCAAGGAGCTGACCACGGTGAAACACCCTTTGCTGAGGCAGCGGCCCCAGGAGAGGCTCTTCCACAACATCTTTGCTCTCTTCAATAAGACAGGGCCGGAGGTGACAGAACCATTGCTCCTGGGCCCTGGTTTCGGAACGAAGCCGTCCAGCGGCCCGGCTGGAACCGCAGTGCCTCTCTGCGCAGCGGAGGGGATGCGGGAGTCTTCGTCAGACTTATTCCTCCACAGCCAGAATGATGGACTTCGGCTGAGCCAGGGGAACAAACTGCTCTGCAAAACGGAGGTCCTTTCGGACACAGACAAAGAAATGGCACCAAGGACTGGCTGTCCTGGAAAGAGTTTCATCCATGCTCCAGGGGACCCGCAGCCCAGTGATTTGTGCTCGGGTGGAGCTCAAGAGAGTGTGGAAAAGAGACTGTTGGGCCCCAGTAAGGATCCACCGCTGACATGTGCGCCCGTAGCTGAGACACACCCTGTGCCAGTTCACAGGACTACCTCGCCACCGAGCCATGGAGCTGAGGTGACTGCTGCCGGCAGGACTCCTTTGCCTCTCAGCTGCTCCCCAGACTTTGCACTGGCCTATAAGATCAAGTGCCCTTTGAGCCCTATATTCGAATGGCCTTGCCTAGGGATCAGCTCAAGCCCAGTCACACAAAGCAGCAGGACTGACAGCCCCAGCTCCGAAGGCATCCACACAGCAATGGATGATAATGGTGAGACAGCCGCACACGCGAGCCAGGCCACACAGTGCCTGGCTCCTCCTCCTCCTTCCCAGCAGAATTCAGTCTTTTAATTTGTGCATGAAAGGAAGAGGCTATTAGTTACTGGCAGCAGCCTGGCAAACGGGCCAAATCCTGCCTCCCGTTACACCACCATGTAGGTGTAGATGCTACATGCAGTTCAGCAGAGCTACTCTGGATACTTACCAGCGTCACCGAGAGTGGAACTCAGCCTATACTGAGCGGGAGCCATGTGAGCTCTGCCAGTATCTCCCAGCCCTGACCAGTCACCGCCCTGCTCCTGTCTGGAGTACAAATTTCCATCAGTGCCAGATCGCATGGTGGGTGGGAAGAGGCACCAATCTCATTTCACCTGTGACCTGAGCCGGGATTAGTACTTGGTCTTTCCCTGGGGAGAGAGCTGCCTATGCAGCTTTGCCCTCTGTTATAGAGTGCCATTAATAGGCGCCACCCCTGCCTAAGCAGGCCTGTCTTGCCATGGGAGGAGCACATGGTTATCAAGTGACCATTTAGAATAGATTTTAAGACGCCCGGAATTCCCAAGAATGGACCTTCCCTAGGCTGGCTTTCCTCCCAGCCCATTGCCAAGTGGTTGGGCTAAACATGTCTCCCCCGAGAATGGCTCTGAGTCAGTGAGCAGTGCCCCCAGGGGGGTGTTTGTATCTCCAGTCTGTCAGGGAGCATTTTTCCTACTACCCACTATTAAGATGTCTCTGCAGAAATACAGCCCTGTTCTCCCCTGCTCCGGCTGAGATAACCGTCAAGTTACACATACTGTTTCCATCCCAGTGCCCAGAGTTGTAAACAGCTTAGAACTGGGGTTCTCAAACTTCATTGCACCGCGACCCCCTTCTGACAACAAAAGTTACTACACAAACCCAGGAGTGGGGACTGAAGCCTGAGCCTGCACGAGCCACATCGCTCCAGGTGGGAGGGCCAAAGCCCAAGTCCTACCGCCCCAGGCCAGGGGTGGGGGCAAAGCCCAAGCCCAAGGGCTTCAGCCCCAGGCAGGAGGTCTGTAACCTGAGCCCTGCTGCCCAGGGCTGAAGCTCTTGGGCTTTGGCTCCAGGCAGTGTGGCTCAGGCTTCAACCCCAGATCCCAGCAAGTCTAAGCCAGCCCTGGTGACCCCAGCCCCCATTGGAGTCCTGACCCACAGTTTGAGAACCGCTGGCTTAGAACCATCTTGGTTCCTTACTACTGTAGCAAGAGAGGAAATGCAGGTCAGCTGGAACAGGTCAAATCCAGTGAGAAGGGACACCTTGCTTTTAAGAGAGTGGACGTACAATTTGAGGCAGGGGAAAAGTTCCCTGTGTCCATTTTTAGTGTTGCTAAACTGTCCTGAAGCTCCGGATCATGCGTAGAATCGTGCCACAGATCTGCCCCGTATTCCCACTCCTTCTCCAGTGAATCACACTTCACCCCACTCTGCTGTCTGTGTGACCACACTCCTTTCTGAAGCTGGAATGCACTGGACAGTGGCATTAAGGTATCGCTCGCTCCCTTCAGCCCACTGCAGCGAGGGCTTCTCCAGCTCTTCTTCTGTCCAGTTTGCCAAACAGGCTGCTTAGAACTTCAGCACAAGTTGGCAGTGGCCGGCCCCAGGCTGTGTTAACAACCTCCCCATGGCACTATGGTTAAACCTGACAGAAGGGGCAGGGCTTACCCCCCAGGGGAGGGCAGTTGCAGATCTCCCATTGCCATTAAGACAGCCCCACCCTCCACCTTGAGCATGCTCGGGCAGCTTGAAAGAACCTTCATCTGCTCTCGCCACAGGGTCACACCCTGAGTACACAAGCCCATGCTGATTTTGCTTGCTGTTCATCCCCTGAGGTGGCATGGGAGGCTGTCCCATGGCCTGGCTCACTGGCAGCACTAAGTGAAATTAGTTATAAGGTGCTGGTACAGCTTTAAATGCCCGTTTGTAGCATCTGGCACTGCAGGCATCACCACTATTTGATGCTTGGCATGACTCTTTTTCGAGGACATCAGAGCTACCCCACCTCTCGTGTCTAGGTAAATTATTTGGGTGACAGAAGGGGAGTAGCAAGACGGGGAGAGGAAAAGAAGCCAGAGGTAACTAGGGAAAGACAAGAGAGAAGACATGGGCGGGGAGGGGGTGTTCGATCAGAAAGAGCATCTCTGTAGAGCTGCTTCCTGTAGCCAGGATGAGCTTTCCTGGCTGCAGGACAGAGCAGTGGTAGATCACTGGCCCTGGCAGAATTGAGACATGACCCTTATTTTGAGGAGGCTGGATCCTGCTGTTTGTGGCGGGTGGGACATTGCCCCACAGGGGCTGGTTTCTGGGAGGAACTGTGCATTTCTGTGTTCTCTTGACTCCGTTTGCTTTAACCATTTGGGGGGTGGTTGTTTGGTTTGTTCAGCAAGCACCTCTGTGACCGAAGATTCGCTGCCCAGCCAGAGGGGTTGTGTCGGGCCAGCCAAGGAGCTTCGGGAGACGCACAGCCGGCTGCACACCGAGATCCTAGAGCTGCAGAAAGAGACCTTGCAGCTGCAGAAGGAAAAGATCCTGCTGGAGAAAGAGAAACTCTTACTGGAAATTGTCAAACTGCGGCGAGAGCTGGACACGTGACCATCTGCCGGGGAATGATCCTGCCCCTCCACAGTCCGGGGAGCTCAGAGCCCAGTTCAGACCCGCTCGGCTCCAAGTACCCTGTTCTCTGGAGCTTCATGTGCTTAAGTGAAAAAAGAATTGCTTGCTCCTCCGAATGGGCAGGAGAGAACTGAGCTGGTGCTGACCCTCACAGACGTGAATGGCAAGGACTCTGTTTCCTGTGCAGAAAAGACCAGAGAAATCACTCCACCGATGCTCTTAACCGGCAGTGAGAGCCACACCCAGACATCGGGGGGCACCTGTCGTGGCTTTGGTGGCAGAGCGTAAAACACGCATAGGTTCGGGAGAGCCACAGCACCAAGGAAATAACTCTGCGTGGGCCTGCACGGGGCCCCTCCCTCAGCAGGGCGCCAGAGCAGTCCACGGGCCAGGGAAGAGGGGTCGTATCTGTGTATGGAACAGCAGCACAGTGCTTCACCCCGGGCTTCTCTGCAATGCGCGATACAGCAGGTGAAGACTGGACATGTAGCCACGCCATTGCTTCCTGCCTCTGCAGGGCCTTCCCCCTTTAGCCACGAGCAGGGAATTTAAACCAGTAGCTTCTTTTTTCCATGGTGATATAAACTTACTAAGTAGAGAACCAGCTTAGCAGCCCACTCCCTTTGCCAGGATCCAGCCCTGTATTACAGTGTAGGGAGCTACGGGGCAAAGCCTAAGGGTCTTTCTCAGGGCCAACTCCTGGAGAAGAGAGCGGGAGTTTTACCTGAGTAAGAACTTAGGGTTTGGCCTTTAATGGTTAAGTATTAAGTTAAAATAAACAAGTGAGCACAACCAGACTCATTCCCTGCTGGCACTGCCTGGTTTTCTGCTCTCTTCTTATTGCCAGAGGCAACAAGAACCTGAGCGCACCCAGTGGTCTGCTTGCTTTGACCTACCCTTATGAGGATTGTCTGTCTCATGTCTAAGATGGATCGTCTGAGTTTCTCCCAAATACGTTAGGGGGCACACCTACTCCTAGCCACTTCCTCATCCTGTCCAGCTGGGCCACAGTTCAGGAATGGCCTTGTTTATGACTTTCTTAGTGTTCATTTTAGTGCTTGGGAAAGTGCCTTGCTATTGACACTAGCTAGAGCTGGACATGACCCCAGCAGATACTACAAACTTCCCACACAACTCTGCCAAAGAATCTCCAGTGTGACTTGGATCAGCCTTGCCAATGACAGTCCCGGTCCATCACTTCTGCTCGTCCCAAAGCATGTGGTGGTTTTGGGATGCAAGCAAAAGCCCCCAGAGAACTAGGTCAGAGGGATTAGATTGATCAGAGATGACCTCTTTTCAGCTGGGAACAGAGGCATCCAGAAGTGAAAGGTCATTGCACTAGTCTACTGCAAGCATCTTCCTGCATTACCATCTTATCTCCAGCGCTCACTCTGAAACCCACCAAAGAAACAGCCGTGTTAGTCTGTATTCGCAAAAAGAAAAGGAGTACTTGTGGCACCTTAGAGACTAACCAATTTATTAGAGCATGCTCTAATAAATTGCTCTAATAAATTGGTTAGTCTCTAAGGTGCCACAAGTACTCCTTTTCTTTTCTCTTTGGTGGGGATCCTTGCATGGGGAGGAAGCGAGTCTCCTGGGGAATTCCTCCCTCCCATGATACAGAACCATTCCCAGAGGCCCACCTGCTGACGTATTCCGAGGGCTGCCTGAGTCGAGACCTCAGGATTTGTCTGGAGGAGCAGCTCCACCCTGGGAGAGGACATCGGGAGTGAGCATTGTGGTGGTTGGATGAGGCCAGAGCGGCGTTGATGGGGGTTGCTCTGATGCAGCTCTTGCCCAAGGGAGTGGTGGGGAGAGTGTTTTAAATGCTGGGGCTGGATAAGGTTCCATCTCGTTTGGTTGCATTCCGCTCCCTGGACATTTGGAAGCCCGACGACTCCGGTAGCATTTGAGGTTTTTAGTGAGCTCAGCTGGTGCTGTGACGAGCAGCTGTACCAGGAACTGGCACGGGGGCCGAGCCAAATAAACCTGATCTCTTCAGAAAGAAAACCCCTGTGAGATGTCTAGTGTGGGGTAGGTCAGGTTATTGCACGTCACCATGTGAAACAAAATAGGACATTCAAAAGCTGATGTGGGATCTGGGAGCCAGAATGTGGTGACACCTCTCAGATTGCAGCACAGTAGCTTGTGGGGACCAGCATAACAAGCGTACAGACAGGCTGTCTCTCTTGGGGAACCGTGGGTGTCCATAGGGAACGTAATACATTTGAAAAGTAACCTAATGCTTCAGGTGGTGTTCAGATTGGCATCTTCTGCTCACAGGAAATAACCCAGTTTGCATGGGTAGCTGCCACTTGATTTCACTTCCCTTTGTCTTACCCGGGAATCCCAATGATTGCAGTGACAAGCAAAACAGTATCCATGCTTATTCCCCTGCCAGTGACTCCAACTCTTACCTGCCAGCCCTGCCAAATTAACCTTGATCCTGCAGCTAAGCTGGGCTCTTTCCTTTGTATGCATCATCACTAGTGACCCTGGCCCCGGCATACAACTGAGGCTGCATGGCTCAGGGTTACATTTGGCAGCTTGAAATACTGTGGTGGTTGAACTAAGTAAGTTTGAAACTTAGCTACTTCTCACATAGCACAAGTGAGGGCTAGGCATTTCCTAGCACTTAGAACAGGAAGCTGGAAGTTAGGACCCTGATGGGTGCTCTCTACGAGGAGAGGCTGAGGGAACTGTGGTTATTTAGTCTGCAGAAGAGAAGAGTGAGGGGGGATTTGATAGCAGCCTTCCACTACCTGAAGGGGGCTCCCAAAGAGGATGGAGCTCGGCTGTTCTCAGTGGTGGCAGATGACAGAACAGGGAGCAATGGTCTCAAGTTGCAGTGGGGGAGGTCTAGGTTGGATATTAGGAAACACTGTTTCACTAGGAGGGTGGTGAAGCACTGGAATGGGTTACCTAGGGAGGTGGTGGAATCTCCATCCTTAGAGGTTTTTAAGGCCCGACTTGATAAAGCCCTGGCTGGGATGATTTACTTGGGGACTGGCCCTGCTTTGAGCTGGGGGTTGGACTAGATACCTCCTGAGGTCCCTTCCAACCCTGATCTTCCCTGATTCTCTGAGCTCTAACACTGGAACCTTGAGCAAGCCAGCTAACCTCAGCATTTCAATTTCCTCACTGAGGATAATAGTTACTAAAGTCAGGATTTGAAATCATACTTCACGGTCAAGATTCACAGACGTATTATTTTCATAAGTTAGACTGGCACTGAGGATCTCCTCCAGGGTTAGCATCCCCAAGCAAAAGACCAACCGCAGAAAGCAAATTCATTTTGCAATACTCTAAAGTTTTTTTAGTTTCATGTAGTATAGTTGTGGAAAGTAGGGGTGACAGAGCATCTATCTCCTTTGCCCTGCAGAGGGCACTAGATGTCACTGCCTGGCTGGTTTTGAAGGCATCATTTGATGGCAAAACAGCCCTACTGGGAGGGAGCAGAAGCAGAGCAGCGGTTCTCCACGGATATTGATGCATGGTTTATGAAGCCATCCTTTTGGCACCAGGGACAGGCTCCATCTGTCTGCTGTAATTTCCATGCACAAATGGACAACACCCGTTCCCCCTGAGGCACTGTCGTCTTGTAGAGGCCCAGCTGGTCAGGGACTTCATAGGCACCGTAGACCTTTCACGCCTGCTTCAGTTCACACAACCATCAGACCCTCTCTGCCCCGTCCATTACATGCCTGGAGTCCCACTTTTATTTCCACTAAACATGCTTAAAGCAGCGGCTGTGGAAGCCTTTTTGTGCAGGTTAATGAAATGGATCCCACGTCACTTCCCACCTTTGCCCTTGTCGCCATGGCTGTGGCCCACTCAGCTGCCCGCGTTGCATGTTTGCTTCTGGGAGGATAGAGCTGTGTGAGCAGCAGAGCATGGAGCCCAGGGTTAAGCACTCGGTGTGGCCCTCTGCACTGAGCAGGAGGGATTCTCAAGCACCCTGCTCCTCTTGCAGTGTGTAAGGCACCACGGGATGATGGGGAGAGAAGGGGACATGTGCAGATCAGTGCACTGAAGTACATATTTCCTGTCAGGCTAATGTGCTTAGCTACCTGCTCTCTCATAGGCCTTACTCTGAGTTCTTAGCAGGAATGTCTGCATAAGCAGTGCTCCCATGAATCCTCCTGCACTCCCCAGGCATGACTTAGGCAATGCAGGCTGCCATGGGTGTTCTTTAGAGTCTGATAAGAACCAGCTGGGCATAGTTAAGGGTCCGGGGGGAGCCTGCAAGTGCCCACCAAACAGCTGTGCTCCCTGCCTGATCAAACCCTGCCGACTCTGTTAGTTTCCTCTCTTTGATGGGCCCTGTGGGTACATAATGTGAGCTGCCTGTTTGGGAAGACAGGACTATCTGGGGAGAGGGTTAGATTGGCTGCTGTTGGGGGTGAATGCCTCTCCAAGTTCTTAGCACTTGCTCAAAGCTCCATAGGCCAAGGAGCTGGGGGGTCATGGCCTGACCACTTTTAAGGAGCAATCCCATACTAATGTGTACGGCTGCTGCCTGAGCAGTCTGGCGCATACAGCCGGAGGGGCAGCCAGGCCAAATTTCAGAGTGTGGTGATGTGATCTGGCGCATGAGATCACATCACCAAGCAAAGTTGGCCTGGCCACTCCTCTATGCAGAGAAGTGGCTGGGCCAAATGGTGCTGTGACCTAGCACCCAGGATTCTCTTTCTGTGTGGCAGCGTGCAGGGGAGCCTGGTGAGAACTCATCTCTTGGTAGCACCAGCTCATGTCCTGTGTGGGTAGGAGAGAGGGAGGTTCCCAGGCCAAGGAAGACCCAGGACCCCTGGGGGGAGCAGGGAATGAGTAAGGACAGGAATGGGGTGCCTGCTGTCTGGGGAGAAAGGGACTGGAGTTTGCTTCCCCCTCCCCTGAAATACCTGAATTGGCACTACTGGTTCAGAATCAGGATCTGACCATCCCCGGAGTTCAGATCAGCCACAGTACACAGAGGGCTCAGCCAGAACCTTTGGATCCCAATTTGTTTTCTTACAAATTTTCCACCATTCAGGGCTTTTGGCTCAGATCCTCATTGAATCATCTCTGTGCTGAGCGAGGAGCAATGGCCCCTGTATCACACCTCTTCCCAGCTGCGCAAAGCACTCCTTGCGTATTCCACCAGAGCATCATGAAAAACACTCCAGCTCTTTGCAGGCAGCGATCAATATTTGTGTGAACAGCCCTCAGCGCTGAGACTTATTGTCCACTCACCAAACAGCTGGTACCAGTCAAATTACTAAGCCAGCCCAGAACTGTGGGAGGTAAATGAGCATTCAAATCTCTGGCCTAGTTAATTCACAGCCTAACCCTGGCACTGGTTATTCATACCAAAGAAATGCTTTCGACTTCCTTTGAGGATAAACAGAATGCGTGAATCAGACAGGAGGGAAAGATATTCTCATGTACAAGTTCTCTCTCTAAGCTATATTACCTTTGACAAGTGATTGATAGAAACCATCCTGCTGGATTTCTACGTCCCCTTTTTCAAAGCAGAAATTACTCACTTGGTTTTAGATAGTTGTTACAAGACAGGATGACCCGCACAGCCTGCTTTGTACCCTCTCTTTTAGCCAGCCTGTGATAGTGGAGGGGAACAATCAATGTACACTACAAGGTGTGGGGGTGTAAAGTGGGTGTGCTAACATCATCCTGGGTGTAATTTGGGGGTGAGGGTGTCAATGGCATTTAGCCCAGTGGGGTTTTGCCAAGGAGAAGCATTTAGGAAAAATGAACGGATCTTAGAAGGAATTATGGCAGCTTCAGGGAGCAGCTGTCAGTAGCACAAGGCAATGGTGAGAAAGCACCCTTCTTAGCAATTGCACTGAAGGCACTAAGGAGACTCACCAGCTCAGAGGGGGAGAAAGGCAGCGACCAGTGCAAAATGGCTCCAGTAGGGCTGCAGATGCTTGGCTCCGCCCTATTTAAAGGGCCAGCCCTTGAAAGGCCTGCTGGGAAAAGGGGGCAACCCGAGAGTGGGGAGAGTAAGTAGGGGACAAGCTGCCGCAAAGGGAGGGGCTCGAGGTTGCTACGGCAGAGCTTGTACATCCTGGCAGTGATGGTGCTGGGTCACAAGCACTTCCCAGCCAAACATCAACGGCTTGAGCCTTGAGTGAGAGAAGAAGGATTTTCTGGCTTGGAGGAGCCGGCTGCAGGGACCCTGGCAGACCCTGGACACAGGCTGCAGCAAGTGCAGCATGGGAGCTAGGCACGTTATGTGGGCGTCTCTTGAAGGCCTGATTCTGCACGGGCCTAATCCCCTCCCGTTAAGCCAATGGGAGCTGAGTGCCCTTGGTGAACAGGCTGGGCCCGCTCCTGCTAGCCCCAGCCAGGGAGTCTCAGGCTCCTCATACACGTCAGACTGAGAAGCCTTGCTCCAGCCTGCTGCAGGGCTGTTTGCTTTACCAGCCTGTGGCGTTCACGGCTCTGCTCCTCAAACAGGGTCATTCGCTGAGACCAGGGCAGCCCCGGGCAGGGAACGAGCTGCCATTTGTAAATGTTAGTGAGGTGCTGGGATAAGTCCGGCTTGAGTGTCTCTAAATCCACCCCTTAAAGGCCCTGTAGCCCTTCTCAGCCTGCCACCTGGGAGGGGTCCGTGCCGTATCTAATGCCCTCCCCCCGGGTCTAGAGCAGAGCCAAAGCGTTGGGGCGCGATCATTTCGCAGCCACACAGTCCGTGTGCTGGTTGCTGAGCACTGTTACTCTCTAGGGTGCTTCCCCTCTGCTGGCTGCAGAAAGCCCTGGGGATGAGTTGGTCCTTTGGGGTGCAGTCACTGTCACAGCTCCTAGCTCCCTGGTGGGCCCAGGCTCCCCCTGCATTGCCTGGAGTGAGTTAAGTGCCTAAAGAAGGGATTCTCAGAAGCCAGCGAAGCGAGGGTATGTCTGCACGGCCATGGGAGGTGTGACTGCAGCAGGCATAGGCCTCCCCAAGCCAGCCTGCACTGACCTAGCTTGAGTCACCCCAGCAGCGCAGCACGGCCTCACCGCTCGCGTCTGCTCGGGGTCCTGGCGGGGTTGGTCGTGGAAGGTGCTGCCAGCCCACGTGGCTCATGTTACTTGAGCTAGCTGTGACGGAGCTGGATCCAAGCGAGCTCGGGTATGTCTGCAGGGGCTGCTCTCACACACCCGTCACAGTGTCGACATATCCCAGGGGGGAGCCACCTACGCTGGGCAGTCGGACATGCTGCACTGAGGGGCAGGGCTTAAACCCAGCTCTTCCAAGGCACTTAGGTGCCTGACTGATGGGCTAGAAGGAGGCACCTCTCTCTGCTTCCGATGAAGTGAGCTGTAGCTCACGAAAGCTCATGCTCAAATAAATTGGTTAGTCTCTAAGGTGCCACAAGTCCTCCTTTTCTTTTTGCCAATACAGACTAACACGGCTGCTACTCTGAAATCTCTCTGCTTGTGTTTCTCAGCTGCGTACCCTCTCCTGGAGGGAGGCGCCTAAGCCAGGGGGATGTAGTCTCAGGGAAAATAGGAACCACATACACCCGCCCCATTATAGCCAATGCAGCTGGGATTCAAACCACTGCTCTGCCTGATTTGGAGCAGGGAGTTGAAGCCATGACCCTAAGCAGCAGGCAATTGGCTACTCTCTCAAGCTCTTCTGTTGGAGCTGGACTTTGCATAACTAGCTACAGATGTATTGAGCCAGAGGCTATGGCAGTCCCCTGGAACATAAGAGAAGCAGGCTCAAGCCCTGCTCCAGAGCGCACAGAGTGGAGATTCACACCTGGAGCAGTGCTGACCACCCCAGCAAGAGCCCTAACCCTTACAGGCAACACCCACCCCTTTGCGCTATCTTCCCAGCCTGCTTGTGCTTGGCTGTCTTGGGGCAGTTAGGCATGCTCTGAAGGACCATCATGTACGATACGGCTTTGCAAAGCCAAGCACAATGGGGATGCTGAGCTCGTTGGGGCTTTACATGCTATTGCAGTACCAGTGGCAGCTACGGAGCTGGAGCAAATGATCGGACAGGCAGCTGCTTCTATCTCCAAGTTCTGTGATTCTGGGGAAACTGAGGCGCAGAAGGGTGAGAGCCAACATTTTCAAACTTGAATACACACCCCTAGGCACAAAAATTCACATAGAGCAAGGGTCTGATTTTTGCATGTGGATGTAAGGACCTACAGCTGTGCACCCATGTCTGAAAACGTTGGCCTTAGCACCCTGGCTTTCTGGAACTGCCTTGTTTGAATAATGTTACTCTTAACGAACTGAGCTCTGTTCACAGGCCTGGCTGTGTTGACACTTTCATTTTTGTCCGGGAACATGGGTGTGTTTAAATAGTCTGGAATGCTGGCTTGGCCGGGGAGGGAGCTGCAGGGCTAAAAGCCAAGCTCCAGTCTGTATGATTGTTCAGGCAGAGGAATGTGGGGAGTATTTCATTGCCTCCTCTCCCACCAGGCTTTGTGAGCTCTCGTCTCCTTCACATGGCCTGCTTCTGAGGGAACTGCTTTTGGTTGGGGAGCAAATAGTTCCTGCTGGAGCCAGAAGCAAAAACCTGCCCTGCTCCATGGCAGCATAAATCTGCCTCTCTATGTGACATCTCGCCCGACACGGCAACTTTGCACAAGCAGCTATGCACCCCTGTGCAAAGCTACGGTCCCGGGTGAGAGAAGCACTGATGCAGGAACCCTAAAAGGGACGGCAGCTGGGACTGGGTCAGCATTTGGGCCTCACATGATCACCAATCCCCAACAAGCTTCACATTCCTAGTCCATCTCTAGGAGGGGCCTACGCTGCCTGGAAATCAAACAAGCTTCTCCAATGCAGCTCCCTTTTGCCAAGGTCTCCTTTCACTCTGGGCCTCTCTCTGACATCCCACTCCCTCACTGTTCCCTCTGTTAGGACTCATCTCTCTTTTTCCTCCCTTCAGCAGTGCCCTTTGCCATCCATCTCCCCCACTCCGATATCCCTGTGTCTGAGCTGCATGGAGCTGGGGTGCACAAGGGCCTGACCCAGCTCTCTCCTATGTCAAAGTATAAGGGCCAGCTGTATGACAATGGCCCTGAGAACTGGACTATCCCCCCTCTCTGTTCAGTGCTGCTAATTCCAGCAATTGCTGCTGTCAGGGCCGATCAGGCACTGAGCCAAAGACTTGGGTGATCCTATGTCCTGTTTTGGCAGGGGCAGTCCCTTCTTTAAAGGTCAGGTGGCAAGAGCAAACGGGACAAATGCACAGTTTTGCCAAAAAAGTGGGGTGTGACTCCTAGCAGGGCCTGGAGGAACATATGGAGGGGCGAGTGGGCAAGCAGCAACGCCAGCCCTGTACGGGAGGGAGGGCTTGGGAGAGCAGCTTGGGCTGGGCCAGCCCAGCACAGGTCGCAGCAGGGGGCCTCAGGCTGACCCCACAGGGGCAGGCAATGGGGGGAGAAAAAGGGGAGGGGTGGTCTGGCCAGCCCTGCAGGCAGGAAGCAGGGAGGGCTAGGGGGAGTCCGAGACAAAGCAATGGTGAAGGTTAAGCTGGGTTCAAGGGGCGTGGCTGACACATCCCTTTCTCCCATGGGCCATTTCAGGGCAACAAAGCATTGTGCTGAACTGGCCAAAGCAGGTGGGCTCCACCTACCGTTTGAGTGGCGAGTAGAGTCCGGCGAGCAGCGCGCGCTAGGCAGTCATGACAGCGAGACCCCTTGGGGCAGGTGGTTTTCTGACTGCACGTGCCTTGAATTGACGGGGCGAGCGTCTGGGCCAGCACGGAGCAGGTGGCCTCAGCGTTGGGGGAAACGCAGCACCTTGGTGAAGGCAGATAGGGAAAGGGGGACCTCACGGAGGAGCAACCATCCCCTTCCCCTCGCCCTAGGCGCCGACTCCGTGGGTGCTCCGGGGCTGGAGCACCCACGGGGAAAAATTAGTGGGTGCTCTGCACCCAGTGGCAGCCAAGCTCCCCCCCACACACCTCCCCTGAGCATGCCACCGCTTCTCCGCCTACCTCCCCACGCCTTCCACCGCCAATCAGCTGTAGCAAGCGGCGGGAGGGAGGCAATTTATTGGACTAGACATGTCTATGCTCTGCTCTAGCAGTAGGACGCTATGGAACAAATGGAGTGGGAACGGGGCACGCTCAGGGGAGGAGGCAGGGCTGGGATTTGGGGAAAGAGTAGGAATAGGGGCAGGGAGGGGCCAGAGACTTTGCAGAATGGGGGTGGGAGGGGGTGGGGTCGAGCACCCCCCCCCGGTGCCAGTAGAAGTCGGCGCCTAGGCCCCTCGCAGAGGATAGTCACTGCAACAGAGCAGAGCCCTTTGGCCTGGAGAAACCTGAGAGGCTGTGAAGGGCTCCCCCCCCAGGCCAAGGAGCCATGAGGAGCTGAAGCCTGCAGCTTCGTGGCAATGACTCATGGTGCCTGGCCAGGTTTGATTCAGTCGAGGCTGCAGGCTCCACTCTGAGGGCACAGGGCTGAGGCTCGATGCAGAGGTGGGGTGTATAGGTCTCACCCCTCCAATGACAGGAGTTTTAAGCTACAGCAAAGGCTGGTTAATGCTGCAGTTTCATGGCCATGGCACGGTGCTTTCCTCCACTTGTTCCCTGCTGCCATGGTGTGTCGGCCCCTCAGGCTGGCAGGGCAGCGGGGCTGTGCCCTCCAACACAAAGGGAGGCTGTTCTGTGAGACTCCCTGTTGACTTCCATTCCTCAGAGCTCACCTCTATCCTGACTCCGCTTCCCCAGCTCAGTGAGTGAGACCTCCCGTGTCATGGGCTGATCGAGGAGGCCACACAGCACTCGGCCCAGCTCAGCTCACCAGGGGTTACAGCCAAGGGCTGGTCCATTCGTGGTGAAGACACCTTAGCTGACAATGTGCTCTCAGAGTACACTCACGAATAGGGTGACTAGACAGCAAGTGTGAAAAATCGGGACGGGGTAGGGCGGGGTAATAGGCACCTATATAAGGCAAAGCCTCAAAAAATCAGGACTGTCCCTGTAAGATCAGGACATCTGGTCATCCTACTCCCAAAAGTCACCGGGCAGCTGCCTCCTACCAAACGCCCTGGCTAAGAGCAAGACTCCACACCCTCAGCCTGTACTTTCCTTTCCCCATTCAGCAGAAGAGCGGCAGAGGGCTTGGAGCACAGAACTACAGTACCACAATGAGGGCCCATCCCACGCCTACTGAAGTCAGTGGAAAGACTCACGCGGACATCAGACCATCAAAGCAGAAGTTGGACCAGCTGTGTGCAATCCTGAACACACCTCTGTGTGTTGGGACAGGTCCCAACACCCACGGGTGATGCCTGGCAAGCCTAGAGATGAGTGGGTCCCTACGGCTCTGTTTACACAGCTTGGCTGCACTCGGAAGGAGCAGGACTACAGCTCAGAGCTCTCTGGACTCTGGAAAACGGGGCTGCTGACTGGGGAAACAGCTTGAGAGCCTTGACCACCCAGGCCCTCCCAGAAAGAAGAGCCTGTACGTTTCTTCCCCACCCATTTCCTGGAGGCCTAGGACTGTGCTTCTTGTGGGCTGCAGAAGCATACTAACCCCCCTGTACGGGAGCAGTGGCCCTAAACAGCAGAGTCAGAGGGCTGTGCTCCAGGCTCTGTCTCTCCCCTCGCCCCAAGGGAGCACTAGAGAGGTACAGCCTGCTGCACCATGCATGATCCCAGGATCAAAGTCATCCAGCAGAAGAGTCACATTAGGAAGGGCTGGACCCCAGTATGGATGAAAAAAAAAAAAGAATGCCGCTCAGAAAGAGCTGGAGGGGCTCAGGGCAGTAACTGGTTCCACACACTTTGGTCGTACTGGAGGGTAAATCCATTTTGGGATGAAGTAATACAGAGACTAAAATGTGCTTTGGAAACTGGCATCCCCTAACGACTCATTTTCTGATACTAGGAGATTTTCGAGACCTTGACAATCTGAATGGACCACATAAAAATGCCCTTTTAAGAGCAACAGCTGTTGCAAAAAGGATAATGCTACATAATGGAGCTTGATTGTCACGGATGGGTGACAAGGCAAAGCAAACAGGACAATTTGTGATAAGCCGGAGGAGTTATGTCCATCCTATCTATATACATAAGACTGCCATCACAGCAATATTACCTAGAAAAGTTGTCATACACAGCTATATTTATGGCAAAGCATTTGTGTTGTCAGTATATAAAATGTGCACCTCCCCCCCCCATCCCTTACCCTTTAAAGAGAAATTAAACCGGGGGATGGGGGGATATTTAACAAATGTTGCATTTAAGGGTGCTTTGGGGGGGTTACATTACACACTTCAGTTACAGTAATTCAATTATAATGTACCAAACATACCCTGTATCTATCTCCACTCCCTTTGAAATCACCCTCCTCTCAGAGCACTGGAGAAATACAATGGATTATCGAAAGGCATGACTTTCACTTGGTGATCTAGGGGTTAAGTGTAATTCAAATCAAATTAAGCAAAACCTCAGGGGTGTTCAGTTTAATCCAGGCAAAACCCATGACTGGAGGCAATTTATTGGACTCGGCAGGTCTATGCTCTGCTCTAGCAGTAGGACGCTATGGAATAAATTATGTTACAGATTGAGTGGATTACTTAGGGTTTAGAAACAAGTCAAGAACTTGTGAGGAACCAGCTAAGTGACTAGTTTAGATGGTCTCTAAGAAAGTCATGGGAGTAAATTGGCGTTTTCCTAACATCCCGCGTTAACCTGAATTCACACTCACCATTTTCCTAGCTCGGAACCCTCTAGGATCTGTACCATCTTCAGTCATATGATCCATCTTTATCCTAGAAAGAAAAGGGATTATAATGGCGAAGAATATTAATCCAACCACGCCCCTTAAGTTTTCTACTGTCTTTATTCAAAGTAACTCAAGAACTTGTTATTGTGCAACAGCAGACCTGGCATAGCCTATGGCTGTGGAGACACGAAGCGATAAGGTTCAGAACAATTACTACGCTATTCAAAACCTGGAAAAAGCCATGCTTGTTTCACTCCAGAATCATGTTCTTTTAAAAAGACACGGGAGCAACACTACGAATTCCAAATTCCAGTTCTCTGGTACATACAGAAATGGTGACAAGCTCTTGTACTATATGGATCTCGGTGGACCTTAGAGCAACAGGAAAAGCCAGTAGAAGTATAAGCAAAAAGAAGAGGAGTACTTGTGGCACCTTAGAGACTAACAAATTTTATGCTCAAATAAATTGGTTAGTCTCTAAGGTGCCACAAGTCCTCCTTGTCTTTTTGGTGATACAGACTAACACGGCAGCTACTCTGAAACCTAGAAGTATAAGGAGTCTAGTGGTCAGTGCTTAAAAAATTGGATATTTGGTAGGGATTGTTTATAAGGCAGGAGGTTGGATCATAATCTTCCCTTTGGCCTGAACATCTATAGCTGGGGATTTCAAAGGAGCTAAGTGAGTTAGGAGCCCAACTCCCACTGAACATCAACAGGAGACTGGTGTCTAATGCCCTTTGGCCCCATTGAAAAAAAAAATCTCTGCCTATGAATAACATCCATGAAGACTCAGTTTCTGTCATGCCAGGACACAGAGGCAGGAGGGAGGGGCAGGGGGGTGGCTTGATAGTTGGACCATATACTGAGCTCCTGTGAAGGACCCATGAAGGAGTCCACGGGCAGGTTGGAAGCACATACATACGTGCTGTCTAGGTTGGTTTGTTTTGTTTTACCTGAGATTTGAACCTGAATTCACGAGAACGGATTTGACCTGCATACACAACTCCATTAGAAAAAGGAGAACATGGCCCCCCGAACTGGACACGGACAATATAGGAGGAGGATATAGGAGCCATCAACTCAAATGGACCAGAAGATACTGAAGTGAGAACATTAGTGGACAGACGAAGGGAACATTGCCATCAGGTAACCGTCTCACTGCTACATAAATAGCGAGGCAAAGCCAGGGTGCACATGGTTAAAGCACTGATCCTTGCATAATATTCCACTGCAGCAGTATTATTTCTGTTACACCAAAAGACTAGTGGAGATCTGATCAGTTTATTGGACGTGGAACGGATGCAGTGAAGGGACAGCAAAGGAGTATACACAGGGCCTGTTCCAAAGCCCCCTGAAGCCTTGAGAATGACTTCAATAAGCACAGGATGGGCCCTGTAGAGTCCAATCCTGTGATATTAATAAGAGTTATGGGTGCTCAGCATCACACAGAATCAGGCCAAGCCAAAAGCAGCATATCTGTAAAGCCAGAGGTCGTAAAAGGCCGACTGTTCCTATGGATAATCTATGGTGCAGCTAACAATTTGTTTAATAAATGAATTCTCTCTGAATAATGGTCAGTCTTCCAGCTTCAGATTGTCTGGCCTCTTCCCAGCTGGGAGGTAAGTTATTAACTGAAAAATAAAACATGTTAAATGTAATTTGCAAAAAGATGCCTTTTGGACTTTCAGTTCTTTTGGCATGTCCTAGGGAATAACGGTGCCATGGGAGAAGCCCAGAGTGGAGGGAACCACGTCAAGAAGAGGCCCAAGGAAGCATGGCGTAGAAGGGGGAAAGTCACCCCTGTGGTCCAATCTGGGAGAGTAGCCCCAGGATTCTGTATGTCATCACATAAAACCTAGGAACCAAAAATGCCCTAGACTGTTTTTCCAGACCTTAAGCCAAGGCAGTTCTCAGTGGTAGTTATGCCAAAGTCCCCAGGGCTCTGGGACACGATGATCCACCATCAGAAAAGCAGCAACTAGAATCCTCTATTAACCATGTTCCCACTTGCTTTTCAAGTCCTCAGACTCAGGGGTGGCAATTCCAAGGGCTTCAAAAAACTCAAGACCAAAGAGCACGTAGGTCTAACCTGATTCAATAAATAGAAAGTTCGAAGGTCCTAAACGGTGTGTTATTGTCAGCTGAAAAATGGGGTGCAAGCAGGAGGTGTGGCGGAGGTATCTTACTGGGAGAGAGAGCTCATCTATATTTAGAGATATTGTATCTCTCACGGTAAAGAGCAACAGGTGGAAAAAAACTCCTATGCTATGTTCTGGGCTTTTCCCAAGACAGAAGTGCAGATTTTTTCAATGCCTTTATTCTGATCTTGAGGCGACTACATGACATGTAATACACCATCCTGTCTGATTCACCCAAGTATCAAGAGAAGAGCAACACAATCACCTTTAAAAGCTTGGAAGCACAGAAGAAGCCAAATGGCATCTTTTAAGACCTTGGCCAATCTTAAACGGTTCTTATTTCCTTCACACATTCCTCTCAAAAAACAGTCGAAGGACTCGGGTTTTTTTGGAAACCGTTCCACAGCTAATTATGACATCATTCCCATGTCATCCCAAAGAACCATGGCATCACTTCTTCTCTCAGATTTGGCCTCATTCCAATGTTCGTCCATCATTAACTTTGGTGCTGGGGTTCTAGCAAGTTTGTCGCGTTTTAAATTTTTTTTTTTTTAAATAGGGTTATTGCAATTTTCTTCTGTTGTTAAAAGTCTGCAAAATAATGGAAAACACGGAAAAAAAGTGGTCTTCCATTGTAGCTGCAGTGCTGGAGGTCGGTAGCCAGGTTTCAGCAATATAAAGTTCAAAAGAATGAAGACAGTCTTGTGCTTTGAAACAATACATAGTTATGTGGCCAAAAATATAATTTCATAGGAAGTGAGAGTTTCTAATGAAAGTGATACAAGGTAAAACGTGTAGCAAGAACTTCATTCAGAGGAGGTTTACCCTTCACTTCTTCCGCCTGTTTTCTAGTGATAGCCAGGAAAAGCTGGGTCATCAGCTTCAATCTGTCGCTCTCCCCTTCCCCTTGAAAGTTCACGACCCAGGTCGACAGAGGGTTACACAAAGATGAGCGACAGCAGAGGACACACACAGTTCTCTTGCAGAGACTCCTGGATCCACGAGCCCTGGCACCCAGCAATGGAGGTAGCAGTCCAGAAGGTCCTGTAATTGGAAGCACAGCCAAGGAGCAGGACTGGGTTAATCTTCCATCTCGCAGAATGCTCCATGAGCAAGGGGAGACCGTGAGTGGAGCTCCCAGCATTGCCAACCGCAGGTGTTCAAAAATCATGAGCCAACCCCCCCCACCCCTCCCCTCCCCAAATCAGTGGCTTAAAAAGAATAAGACTGTAAAAATAAATAAGTCTAGGGTTCTTTTTAATTTGCCTTCTGGTTTTCGAGTGCATTTCAAAGTCACATTTTCAAGCTTTTCTCTGCAAAAATGAAGGCCCGAAGCGTATTTTCCTGGATGAAAGCTGGGAGCCTCATGTGATCACATGACTCCAGGTTTTGAGGAAATCACCAGATAGCAGAAGACTCATGATTAAACTGCAAGAGTGAGCAACACTGATTCCCACACAGCGTAACACGGGCCAGAACTGCCGCTGGGATTCAAGCTATCAAAACCCTGGGGCATGGAGCGGAATGGACAGGCTCCAGGGGACACAAGCTGCATTCAGCCCTACTTGGCTGGGGGGAGCGCTGCCTCAGTTCTCTGTAGGGAAGGTCTTTGAAGAGCCCCAACCCCATGCCCTGGGCTGCTGAGAGCAGCACAGTCCTTGCATGCTACTCAGTTGTGGCGGTTCAATGATGAGACAGAACACAACTTTATGCAAGCAAGCAGGCTGGTCAGCTGAAATGGGCTGCTCTGCCCCCAGCTTTCTACCTTCTCCTTTTATTATATTTCTCCCCCCTAATCATTACATACTTCTACCGCAAAAAGACACACAAAGGAATGTATGACGTTGATTAATATACTTATTTACCAACTTTTATCTACTACAATCCTGGTTCTCAGGCCTTGAGCCTAGCTAAGAAAGCTTCCCACGGTCACTGTCTTTTAATCAACTTCTCATGGTTCATATCTAGTCCTTGGCCTTGGATAGAGCAATGTGTGCATTGCTTCTACAAAACAGTCAGGGTGTGCCCTGCCTGTTTCCAGGTGGAATAACTAAACATGAACCCTTCACTCAGTCTATGTCGTTGTCCCTCTCTTCAAATGCCCCACTGGCTCCCCGCTGCTCTCCAGGTCCAGCTTCGCTTCTTGTCCTAGTCTCCCAGCCCTTGCACTGCACTGCCCTGCCTCCAGGGGATCCCTCCTCACTTCAAAAGCCTTCTCTCTGCCCGTGTATCCTGCCTCCTGCCAGCAGCCCATCCTTTGTGCGTGGCTCGGGCACAAGCCCTGGTAGGAGGAGCTGGGGCATGCAGGGAGCACATGCCACCCCTTTGCTGGGACAGTGCGGCTGGCCATACTGCAAGGAGTCTACCACGGCCCAAACCCAGTGGGCAGGACTGGGGCAGGCGCAGGACATGGGGGATGCGTCTGATCGCTCTCCCCGAAGGTGGTTTGCGATTCTGGCTTACGACTGGGGGCTTCCCAGCTGGACACAAAGTGGGGCAGGAGAGAAACCAAATAAGGACAAAATCCCTCCTCTGTGTCACCGACAGGCCCTTGGGCTGAGCTGGCTGGGTAACAGCCCTGATCATCTCTCCTCAGCGACTTACCTGGCTCCCTCCAGCCCATCCCCCTGGCATTGGGCCCCGCTGCCCACATAGACCCGCCTTTCTCTCTCATCAGCTGGCTGCTCCACAAGTGCAGGTGGCAGGCGGCTCCCACCTGCTTAAGGCGGAAATAGACTCAGTAACTGGAAAGGGAGAGGGAGAGAATTAGCCAGGCTGCCAACACCCCTCTGCAATGGGTTTCTGTTCCCACAGGGGCAGGGGTGGCCTGTCGTGAGAAGAGAGGTTTGCATTTGCTACCCACTTCCCTAGAGACCCAGCATGCCAGCGACAGGCCCAGTGCACACTTTCCTATCCCTAGAGGACATCCCTGAAATCCCCAGACTTTAAACCAGCTGCTTGAATAACCCAACCAGGATCAGTACTCCATGGGCACCGACTCCAAGAGGCTCTCACACAAATCCTCGACTAGCAACAACTTGATGCTGAAAGCAACCTGGTAGCAGCCTTGCCACTGAATGAGAAATCCCGAGGCAGCATGGTCACCTAAATCCTACTGCCACCTCTGAACCTCACCACATGTCCCTGCCAAAGGATCTTAAGTTCAACCCTAGATGAATCACACCTGGCCACCTCTCCCATTGCTCAAGGGAGTGTGTGATGTTGCACGCTATATAATTTTATAAAAATATGCTAATGAGTGTGAATATAATGTAACTGGAATATGCTTCATGCAAAAGGTCTCTCGTAAGGTATCATTACAAAGATGCATCCGATGAAGTGAGCTGTAGCTCATGAAAGCTTATGCTCAAATAAATTGGTTAGTCTCTAAGGTGCCACAAGTCCTCCTTTTCTTATTACAAAGTTTATAATCTACGGAGTGTGGTCATCCTATTTGTATGTATGTATCATTCTTGTATCTGAAACTAGAAATATGAAACAAACTCTGAGGGCCTATTGTACTTATGCAAAGTGTGGGCCATTCATGGTGGTCTGGAATCTTGATGGCTCCCATCAGCCAGGACAATTGACTGTGGGTTTGCTCGCAGGCCTTCCTGTGAGTCAGGCCGGGAGGAATGAAGGCTTGGGCGTCTCACAGGACATGTGAACCATGTCACCTGGTACTGGAATCCATCTTAAACCTGGTGCTTTTAGAAGGGGGGAGCGGCGGGACCCAGAGAGACAAAAGATTCCCGCCTTGTGCTAAAGCTATATAAGGGGGTGGATCAGAACAAAGGGGGCTGCAATCATGAGAAATCCCCTAGCTACCACCTGAGCTGGAACAAGCGCTGTACCAGGGGAAAGGGTTGGGCCCAGATTAGGAAGGTGTCCAGTCAGTGATAGAAGCTTATTGAAACATCTGAGGATGAGGTTTTATCTGGATTCAGTTTTCTTATTGTATTAGGCATAGGCTGGCGTGTTTTATTTTATTTTGCTTGGTAATTCACTTTGTTTGGTCTGTTACTACTTGGAACCACTTAAATCCTACTTTCTGTATTTAATAAAAATCACTTTTTACTTATTATTTAACCCAGAGTATGTATTAATATCTGGGGGGGTCAAACAGCTGTGCATCTCTCGCTATCAGTATTATAGAGGGCGAACAATTTATGAGTTTACTCTGTATAAGCTTTATACAGCGTAAAACGGATTTATTTGGGATTTGGACCCCATTGGGAGTTGGGCATCTGAGTATTAAAGACAGGAACACTTCTTAAGCCACTTTCAATTAAGCCTGCAGCCGTTAGGGGACGTGGTTCAGACCCGGGTCTGTGTTTGTAGCCGGCAAGTGTGTCTGGCACAAACAGGCAGGGTTCTGGAGTCCCAGGCTGGCAGGGAAAGCAGGGGCAGAAGTAGTCTGGGCACATCAGTTGGTAGCTCCAAGGGGATCCAACCCGTCACAGAGTGGATCCTGGCTGCTGCCCAGACCTGGCCCGCTCCTGAGTGAAGACAACTGGATTCTATAGAGGTTCTGCCCTGGGGTTGTATCTGGCATGAGCTTCCCCAGTCAGACATCCCGCAGTCATGCCTAGGATGCCGAATTACCATAAGGAGATGCTGAAATTGCCAGCTCCCCTCTGCTGGCGATGAGATGGCACTGCAATGGGGCACGGCCAACCCACCGCCACTGGCAGTCCCATGCCAAAGGACGGGTGGCCAGGTACAGTCACCCCCAGAACAGCTGGCCAGTTGTTCTAAACTTGCGCCCCAGGCCAAAGCAACCCCTGAATTGGGGAAACACAAAAACACAAACACTAAAGCCCCTACAAGGTAGAGTTTCCTTATGTAAAATGGGTCTAGAGAGATGCCCTCGTTTAGCTACTGTCTCTATAAGTAACTGCTTCAGCAGAGATCTGCTTTGGGGCAGGCAGTGTGGGGGACAACTATTAGAGATTCATCCCTCCCCATGGGTTTCATAATCCACAGCCTCTTATTTGGGTTCCATCTGCTTTTGCGGTTGCCTGTTTACTCACGAATCCCAGGCAGAGCCCTCCAAGGCTGCCACGCGGCTGGCGGACCCAGTAGCCAGGCACACTCCCACCTTCTGCAGCGCCTGCATCCCTGGATTCTACCAGCCTTCCAGGGCCCGAGAAGTGCAGCCTGCCCCCTGCTCTGCCATTCAGATCCTCCAGACTCATCCACACGGGCTCGCTCCTCTCCCGGCCCCAGCTGCTGCCTTTGGAGATGCAGTTTGGGGTTTGTATTTACTGCACGGCTCGTAACTCCCAAGCAAGGTTCAGAGTGGGAACGTGCCCCTTTAGGCTGGGCAGACATCCGATTCCTGGTTTGAGGGAGGGAAACAGGAGTAAAGGCCAGTCTTTGCCCCACGAGAATGGTCTTGGAGGGCCTGGGGAGGGCCCCAAATGTTCTGTTCAGGGGACGAGAGAGGCCGGATGGGATCTGGATGCTGCTCATCCCTCATTCCCCAATGGCACGTCAAGGCAGAAGTCCGATCCCCTGCCCTGGGCAGGCAGCAGGATCAGTTTTGCTCTTGATGGTATCATGGCTGTCAAGAACGCTTTGCATTGTCCAGAGAAGGTGCCAGGCAGGAAGAGAGGTATGTCAGCCTCCCAGTGCATGCCGAGGGAAGCGGCGTGCCTACGACAGGGGCCACTATTCAAGACACATACTGCTTTGTGCCTGGGTCTCTGTCTCGGAGGGTACAGCAACACGGCCGCTGTAGCATAAACGCTCACCAGAGCAAGGGGAGGGGTTCTTCCCTCCCTGTCGTAAATCCACCTCCCCGAGAGGAAGAATCCTTCCATCGGCCAAGGGGTTGGCTTAATTACATTGCACAGGGCGTGAACTTTTTCACAGCCCCAAGTGATGTAGTTAAGCCGACCTAATTGTCCACTGTTGATCAGCCCAGGATAAGTGGTGATAGATGGATGTGAGAACTGAACAAGCCCACAAGCAGTAGAGGGGTTTCTGGACGAAGCTGGACACCAAAGCCTGAGGGGGAGTATGGAGATCAAGCCTGAGGAGCGCAGACAAGCTGATGGAAGTGATGCTGAACAGGAGACTCAGGGCTTCCTTGCAGTCAGGACTATGCAGGTAGATGCTGCCAAGACAAGCCAGAGAGCATGGGCAGAATGGGCATGGAGGGCTGAAAATGGAGGGCTTCTTTTCACACCAGTCCCGGAGACGAAGCCAGTGATGGAAGGGGGAGGCACTCAACTGGAGCGGTCCCTCTGCCCAAGAAACTGGATATGCATGCTGGTGACAGCAGCGAGCCAATGGGTTATGAATCCCAAATGTACCCCAGGTATTTTAAATGTGGAAGATGAAAAATGCTGGCCACCTCCCCGCCCCACCTACCTGGCCCAGCCGCCATTTGCCGAAAGGACATGCTGCCTGCTGCAGGGCCACAGGGAAGAGGCAGACTAGCATGCAGGAGAGTTAGGAGCACTGGCTGGGAGGTTGGCTGGCTCCCCTGACTTTCCTACTCCCCCTGCAAGCAGGAAATCATCCCAGTCGGCCCCCGAGGAGCAGGGGACACATTCTGATCAGCAGGGCCTTGCCCAACCGGCCAGGTGACCCCATCCCCACTTGGCACAGCACACGGAACCTCCACAACATGCTCTTGTCCAGACAGGCCCCTGCTGCGGATTTCTCCTCCCCTGGGAGTACGATGACCCCAGGTAGAGACACAAGCTAGAGAAGCTGCTCCAGGTGCCCCTTGCAGGCTGGCTCCCTGGCACTCCCCATGTTGAGGAGGAGGGAAGAAGGGATGCAGGCAGAGAGGCTACACACTTCAAAGCAAAGCTACCTGCACTGCGGGGGAGATCACGGGGGCCTGTGCTTTCCCAAAGGCAGGGGGAGGGGAAGCTCTGATCAGAAGCAATCCCCCTAAGTCAGCCAGTGTATTCTGGCTGCTTTACAGCTGTTAGCTTGCCAAGCCTCCTCCTCCTCTCCAAGGGGCCTTCAGAGTTTTGTTCCCTGCCTCCCCACTTCTGTGTGAAGAGGTGATTAAGGCTCAGATAAACTCAGCTGCTGGGGATGACCAGGAAAGTAACAGAACGCAGACAAGCCACTGCAGCAGGGAATGAGAGAAGCAGCTGAGGGGCAGAACGATGGCAAAATGTTTACGACAGCTCCGCTCACAAGGGCAGCCCAAGCACCCATGTACACAGAGCTGCTGGGTTTCTGGGGGTCAGCACCTGGCGTGTTCTCCCCGCACCCCCTCCCTTCAAAGCACACCAGCGGCCCCAGCTGCAAGGAAAGTGCCAGGAGATTCTGCGGGTAAAAACATCGGAGACGCACACACCGGCAAGGCGGCGAAAGCGACAACTGCTGCTGCCTAGGCCTGGCTGCAACAGGGAAGCAGCAGCCCCGCCCTGCTGCTGCTGAAGGTTTCAAACACGCGTCCAAGGGAATTTCCAGGAAGGAGACCGTGCAGCAACACAGCTCCCGTGGCAGGGATGGAGCATGGAGGACAGCAAGGTGGTTTTCACTGCACGGGGATTGGGAAACTGCTCCCCAAAAATGACCATTCTGAATGTAATGGTCTTCCCCCAGATTTCAAAGGAGCTTTGTTGGGAGGGTGTTTTTGCACATTTAAACCACTTCTGACATCTCCAATCAAAACGCAAACGCCTCTGTTCTCTTGGGCTTGGAAGCGTGGCTCACAGAGCGACCTGCGGGGTGTGAACCATTCCGCGCTGGGAGCTCCCGCTGGGGTGAAACCAAAGCGAAACAGAGCGCCTTTAAGAAGTATTGAAACTGCAACTGCCCCAGTGAGCGATAGGGTAGCGCAGATGGGGTGCGACAACTGCTGCATTGGTCGCGTGACGGGAGCAAGGCCAAGGGTGGAGGTGCACGAGGGTCCTGCTGTTTTCCAGCCCTGTTGCTCCAAGCTACAGCTTTGACTGCATCCCTTAATTAGCCCAAAGCCGCTAGTTGGCACAGAGCTGTGAGAACTCGGCAGCCAGTCAGTCAGCAGAACAGCAGCAAGGAGCACCGCTGCCCTCCGCCCTCCCACCCCGACATTTCCACACTGGGCCCTGGGGCTACCGTGCCGCTCCTCCAAGAAATGCCCCAACTCCCGTCCAAGCCACGCCCCAGCCACTACCATACTCCCCCCTTACGAACTCCTAGGTCCACCTTGGAAAATGGCCGGCCTAGTTCCTTCTTTGTGGCTGGAGCAGACAGACACCCATACGGCCTCTACGCTGCCTCCTTATGGGCCGGTTCCTAGGACGGCACACAAGCACGTGTTCGGATTGCCACACCGGGTACGTCTGCATGCAGCTGGCAACGTGCTGCCCAGCCCGGGTAGACACACGCTAGCTCGGCTCGAGCTATAGCTGGGAGGAGCATGGGCGAGCAGGGGCTCGGGCTAGCTGCCTGAATACATGCCAGGGGGGACTGTACTTGGACAGCTAGACCAAGCCACTGGCCACGCTTTCCCTGGCTATGCTGCTCACGAGCTAGACCAGAGCTAGTGCGTCTGCCCACCCACGCTGGAAAACATTCTCCCAGCCACAGGATAAGCACGCTGGGATTGGTTCAGCCCTCGTGTAAAGACACAGCTCAGCCCGCCTACTCTTCCTCTTACTGGTCTCACGCTTTCCCCCATTTCCATACTTCTGACTGAGATGTGCCGGAGTTTGTGGCCGGAGAGCGGGGGGCTTGTTCTAAACTTCAGGAGGAGGCTGGAAGAAGGCCTGGCCATGAGAGTGGAAAAGGGGTGGAGCGGGGCTGGTTAGCATGGGAAAGAAGAGGCCAGACAGGATGAAATAAGAGCAGAGATGGGGATTTGGGTGCCCAGGATTGAAGGGCAAAGGACTCCAAACAGCTGGATACACAAAGGTCACGTGTGTCTCGTTTCAGGCCGGCAGCCTCCTCGGTAGGTGCAGACCCGCCCCACTCCCCACACCTGTCACCTCTGCTTCCTGCCGGAACGTACTTCTGTTCTCATTCCCTCGGTTCATGTAACCGGTTGCCGCACAGCCATCTCCTCCTCCAGGTGGCGCTGAAACCCTTCCGAGCACCTCACGCCAATCGGATCCCTGCAAGCTGTGCCGAGCCCCCCCTCGTGTAATGATCCCAGCCCTCTGCCCCTCGCCCTGCACACACTTCACAAACCCAACTAGCCCTAGCCCAGCGTGGCTTGTCACAAGGGGATTTACAGCCTGGGGCCTAGTTAATCAGCTACCCTGCGACTTATCAGTTACAAGGGGGAGGCTTACCGCTAACTAGGAAAATCCTAGACATAGATAAAAGAAAAGAGATGAAAAAGCCCACTAAGATAATTTGGCCCATCTTGCTTCCAATGCAAGATACAGTCCCCCAAGAGAGCGCATCGGACAATATAAACTGACCACACCAGCTCTAAAGAGGAACTTAAGCCTTTTGATTAAAGGGATTCACCTGCAAATCCACCAGGGTGCATCTCTCAGTAGTTGAGCAGTTTGAAACCACTCTCTGAGCCAGACGCTCAGCTGGTGTAAATCAGCATAGCTTGACTGAAGCAAGACCAATGACATCAGGTGGTCATCTGGTCTGGTGTGTCCCCTTGCATTCTCAGTGGAGATGGTGCATGAAGTCATCTCCTTGATCCAGTCTGCACTGGAGCTGGTTTGAATGCAGGGGTCCCAGGGCCCGCCTCACCCCTGCACTCCAGAAGTCAGGTCTATGCAGTTTGGGACACTCCGCTCTAGCCCCAAGAATGTTTTCCATGTGTCATGGCATGCTCAGCGTGGGCACGGTCAGAAGCCTGGCATGCAAATGATGCATTTCAGACCCACCGTGTGTAACACAGTCCCTGAGGCAGCGGTTCAGCATTTCCTAATTAACAGCAGATGGGAACAACATTGGTAACAATGATTTTTCATCAGTGTGATGGGTTTGTGACTGTGCTTCTCACCCAGGCCTTTCAGAGGCCTTCAGAAGGGGCATTTGCAGCTCACATGCTGCGACAGTACTAGACAGCTGTCTACATTCATTGGCCACCACCACGGAGAATGCGGAGATACACAAATAAGTCTCGCTAGTTAAATGTTTTTTTTCTCCTGTGTGTGAGCTCCCTGTGCTTCTGGAAGTAAAAGAGGATCATGCCAATTAGAACCAAGCATAAACCCCGATCCTGCAATGCGGAATGGAGCAATATCATAGCAGCAGATACTAGCCAGCTTCTCCCACATGACTCTGCCCAGGCACCTTCCCCCAGATCAGACCCCCATTACTACAGTTCTCTCCTCTCCCTGCCACAAAGCCCTGCTAGTCAGTTGCAGATGAGCAAATCTTACAGAGCAGATAAATTAACCGGACAAATTTAATCTCTTTCTCCTGGAACATTTACAAGCAGGTCATGGTCTATTCGAGATCCGAAATGACTTGACAAATGTTTGTACATCTTGTTTTAGCACTCTGGATTGACCGCGAACACTCCTCTGGGACTGGTCGCTATTCGCTCTTTAGTTTCGACTGGTCAGACAGATCACATGGCTCAGTTTCCATGCGCGGACTGAAAGGGCGACTGCCAGTGCAAATTCTAGCGCTTGCATAGTTAACGTGCGGTTTCCGGATAGACTCGCATCAAAGCCTGGTAGCAGCACTGTGCACTCAGTGCCATGGCTGATGGAATGGCGTGATCATCGGAAACGGCCACAGGGGCATGTGGGGGAGTCACGGGCTCGCCTGCTTCCAAACACGGGTGGCTCTGGCTATGCTGGTAATTCTATAGATTTAATCAAATGCGCCACAAGCTACTGTCAGAATTTAACACACAGCCCCCTCCCTGCCAAGGAGAGCCAGCAAGGCAGCCGTGGCGGCAAGACGAGAGGTGAGGGGCAAGCTTGGTAGGGACGGTGCAGAAAGTCCCTAGCAGCCCGTGGTACGGCAGAGCCCAGCGAGGCTGAAGGGACAGGGCTTTGCTTCAGTGCTGGAGCTGGATTCCTGAGGAGACAGCACAGAGCCCCTGTAGCTGCCAGGGGGCTGGGTGAGGAGAAGCCAAGCTGAAGGGCGACGCTCGGTGGGGAGCAGGGTCTTGTCCACCTTCGTTCTTAACTCTACCAGGCTCTCCCAGCTTCTGCCTTTCCACACCTCTGCAGCCGGCAATCAGAACGCAACTGGAAATGAACCAACGCTAGGAAACGTCCCGGGAGGGCCAGTCCCGCCCTGGCAGGGAAAGGGACTTGACGCCCAACACATCTTTCCACCGCTCTCAGAGGACTCCTGGGAGCTGGTTTCTTTAGCCAGGAGGCAAGTCTGCTTGATGCCCTTCCGTTGCCCAGCATTAGCCTTGCCCTAGGACCAGATCAAAGGAGAGTCCAGAGAGCTACGAGGGTCACAGCACCAAGGCACCCACTGAAACACGTCTGCACGGACTTCCAACAAGCTGCACGCGTTCTCCGGAGCGTGCGGCATCCTGTACCCAGCACACGCTAACCCAAGGTCCTTCAAAGGAGGAACAATTCAGGTGGCCAGGAGACGGCCACAGTCCTAGTGCTCCTGGGGTCCCCAGCCAGGACACAGCAGTCATACCACACATGGGGCTTGAGGCGGGGCCGCTGGCACGACCCACTTTGGTGCCATGGAAGGGTTTTTATTTGGGGGGGGGGAACCCGCAGGCCAGCCCTGGCTGGCCGCCAATCTTTCTGGAGCAAAGACACCCTATGAAGAAGTGTCTAAGAGCCAACAGGAAGAAGGGGAAGAACTTCTCTTCCCCGGACTGTGAGCTTCTTCCAGCCCAGCTGCCCCAATGCCCGTGAACACGGCTGTATGAGGTCCCTGCACTGGGATAAACCTCGGTGAGGGTTGAGTCTCACCCCCAAACAGACCTTGCTTCAGGCCCGCCTCTCCTGAGACCGGAACACTCACGATCTTCGGGGAGGTTCAGATCCAGAAGTGGCCCCTGCATCTGGCCCCTTTCTACATACCAGGCTGATCCCAAACCCTGGCTATAAACACCCCAAACCTTTGGCTGGTTCACAGCCAAACCTGGAGACTTGGGCCTGTCTCTAACCAATAAACAATTACAGCTGAGGTCTGCAGGGTCTTTTATGCAAAAACACTTCCTGACGTGTCACAAAAAAGATCCCAGTGGCAGATGAGGCTTCAGATCTTCTTCCTCCGGCTAAGAAACTCCCCTGATCATCCCCCAGGGGCTCCACATTCCCACTCAGCCATTCTCCTCCTTCCCCATAAAAGCTTTCCCCAATTGTTTCCAGCTTTCCTTCTACCCTGGCCAGCCGTTCCTCCATTTCTGACTCCCATATCTGTCTCCTGGGCTGGCACCGGAGAGAACCTCCCTGGCAGAGGGCAGCACACCTCGCTACAGCTCTGCAACAGAGGGGGCCCAGAACACAGTCATTGGGCGTGAGGCGATTTGTAAATAAAGAGGTTCCCTGTGCTGTTTCCAGCCCTGAGGGCTCAGCACCATTCAAAAAGGACCCACTAGTTTGCTTTTATTCATTCATTCCAGACAGCCTCTTCTCTCTCGACCAGCTGGAGGAGCAGCAAGGGAGAAAGGGGACCTGAGCAGGGCCCCAGCTCTGAACAGCTCTGTCAGGGGTATAATCTGAGCTCTGCCGGGCTATTGTTATAACTGGGCTTTTCTTCAGTACCCAGCAAGGCAGTGTGAACTGACCACAGCACTGGAAGCCAGGGATGCTAGGCTTCTGCTCCCAGCTCGGACACAGACTCCCTGTGTGTCCTTGGTGAACTCGTTTAGCAGTGCCTCGGTTTCCCGCTCTGGATGAGGAGGATAACAGGGTGCTGGGAGAATTAATTAACATATGTACAGTGCTTTGCAGACGAGAATGTCATATAATTACAAGCACAACACATTATTAACCCCCAGGGCGGAACCCCCAATGCCAACAAAATGTATCTGTTAACAACAACTCTTACCTAGCACTCCACACAGGAGCATCATTAGCCCGATTTTACAGATGGGGAACTCGGGCAGAGAGCAGAAGTGACTCATCGAAGGTCACAGAACAGACCAGTGGCAGAGCTGGGAGTAGGACACAGGCCTCCTGAGTCCTAATATAGAGAACTTGCCACTAGGCCACAGCACCTCCCGATTATTAATGGGGATCATGAAAGAGAACAAGTTATGCCTCGAGCAGCATCTAGGGAAAGGAGATGGGGGGCTGCCAGGATTTCTCCAAGAGCCCCAAGCTGACAATTTCTGTAGCAGTGCAATGGACGGCAGTCAGCACTGCTCCACAACACCGATAATTCCCTTTCTACGGAGCCTTTCCTCCAAGGATCACAAAGCACCTTACAAACGCTGAATTAACTAGGTCTCACCACACTGCTGAGAGGCTGGAGAGTAACACTATCCCCATTACACAGATGGGGAAATGGAGGCATGCGTGAGGAAAGGGACTTGCCCAAAGTGTCACGGTGAATCAGTGGCAGAGTCCAGAATAGAGCCCAGGAATTTCGACGCCTAGTCCTCTGCTCTAACCCCTAGATAGCATTGCTTCTCTGTTTAGATATGGCATTAAGTCACCACGTCACGGACAGAAACTGAAGAAAAAGCCAAAGAGCGACTGACACAGGAAATGGTTTCCAGGTTTTGTCTTCGCCATCCTCCAGCAGAACATGGAATTCTCTCCGGGGTTTCTTTCCCTTCATGGCAGCTTCAGCAGCTCCATCCATTCAGGCTGAGAGCCCCTGTGCACACCTGCCGCTCAGGCCTCTGGTGATGCCGATCCCCTGGGGAAGCGCATTACACACACTCTTCCCTGCACCTCCTGTCTGCAGGCCAGACCGAGAGGACCCTTTGGAGCAATGCAGCAAAGGTCGGTCTCCTTGCGCTGGCTGCGTGAGCATAGCCTGCCAGCTATGCCAAGCGTGGCCCAAACCACGATGCAAATCAATGCGGAGCTTAGTAAATGCATCACCTTGCAAACGGGGGTGGGGGGAGAGACAATCTGCTCTGTGTTGCCAAGTCAATGGAGTGTGTGCTCTCCAATGGCAACCAGGCATGGCCCGGATCCAGTGGCAAGTAATTCTCCTCTCAATATAATCTTTCACTAAAAGTCCAAGCTCCATTATATAGGGCCGGGGCTGGTGGCAGAGAGGAAAGCCCCAGGAAGCCAAGATGACCAGCCCCAATATGTTACGAGACTCCTCTCTACTGGGAAAATGACACATCATGCCAAAAGTGCAAGGCTGTTAATTAAAGAGTGGTAATGCGATGGAGGGGAGAATGGGGAACAACAGACTTGACTCTGACTAATCAGATTACATCACTGCAGCTGACATCAGCTCTCTGTCTAGCAAGGCAGACCCTCCTGCTCCAGTAACATGCACAAGAGACGCAGACAGGGAGGATGCCAAGGGCATACAGATACGGCAGCCGCCCCAGTATGGAAGGGAGCTGGATGGTGCTCCCAAGGGTGAATAAAGGGAAGAACGAAGGCTTTAGGAGAACACGCCTGTGATCTATGCCTGTCTGCAGGGTCCAGGATGTAGATAGGTTAGATGAGCTGTCCTAGCCCTGCTACATAAATCACAGAAATGTAGGGTTGGAAGGGACCTTGAGAGGTTAGCTAGTCCATGGCCCTCTGCTGAGGCTAGACCAAGCAAACGTAGACAATCCCTTCCAGGTGTTTGTCTAACCTGTTCTGAAAAACTTCCAGGTCACCTACCTTGGTTGCTTCTCCTTCACCAGCATGTGAGGTCTTCCCCAGGGGTCCTTAAAGTCCCTTTTAAAGGAATCTGGCAAAATCCTAGCCACCTCTGTCAAAAGAGCAAAGATGGTGGGGATGGGGGGATGCAGGTGGTTAGAAAACAATGCCTGGCACAGGAGTTCAATCACAGAGACAGAGCTAAGATGGCACAGAAAGCCAATTATTAGGAGCATGGCCTGCTTGGTGCCTGCTCCCAGGCTCTGGGAAAGTGAGGGACCCAGATCAGAAGGGAAGGGGATAATGTTAATTGCAATTTGTGATATTAATGCAAATACTGGGCATGATTCAAAGTTCACTCATGTCAATGGGAGACGTTCCAAAGACTTCCTCAACTGAATTTGGATCAGGCCCATTTGTGTTACTGTTAACAACTCACACTGTATGGCAAATCTCAAAGCACATTAAAAAGTGGCCAAGTATCATTAACCCCATTCTACAGATGGGGAAACTGAGGCAAGGGGAGAACTCAAGCAACTCAAGACTTATGTCACACAGCTAATCAGTGGCAGAGTCAGGGCTTGAACCCAGCTCTCCTGACTCCAACATCCCTGCTCCAATCACTGACTCACATGCCCCAGCCCTAGTTTAAAGACCAATTCTCAACAGACCAGCCAAAAGGAACTGAAGGTTTTAGCAAACAAAAAAAAAAAAAAAAAAAAAATCAGGATTTTCTTGCTGAAATCAGGTGTTCCCTTGAGAGGAACAATAGTCCAGTGGCTAGAGCACTAGCCTAGGACTCGGGAGACACAGGGTCGAGTCCCTGCTCCGCCACAGGCTCTGCGTGTGACCCGGGGCAAGGCACTTAGGGATGGGGAACGGAGGCAGAGACGAACAGCACAGCCCTGCCTCACAGGGGGATTGTGAGGATAGGTACATTAAAGCTTGTGAGATGCTCAGCTGTGGACCATAAAAGTACATACAAGACGATATCTTCAGCTTTTTAAAAGTGCAACACAGGAAAACGATCCACACCGGACGAGTTTCTCATGATAGTTTAACTTCATTCTCACCGTGGGGGAGAACCTGTTGACACCATGTAGGGCTTTGTACCTCAGAGTTACTGGTCTGTGCTACAATTGCGGCCCAGGTCAGGCAACCTGGTGACTGTACTGTTTCAATTAGAAGTGTAGAGGGAAGTGATCTACAGGGCAGGCAGTTTTCGGTTTTTAATTTAATTTAATTTTTCCCTGGAATTTATCAGTGTTTATTACAAATTAACAGGCGAAAATCAGTTAAAAAAACCTATTAATTTTGCTGGGTAAATATCAGGGTTTATTTTGGCGGACAGAAGGATAGGATGGGGGGAGTATTCGGTAGAGCAAAGCTTTGATGAATGGAATTCAATGTGGTTTGCTGGAGAATTAAAACAGAACTCAAAACACAACATCACCTCCGCATTTAAGAAAACGATACGTCTCTAATCCCCAAATAAAACTTTTCATTTGAATACAACTCTTTAGACTTTTCACAACTATTTGCCCATAAATCTTTACATTTAATAATTGGGCCACATCATGTGCTGCACATGCACTCAACGTCCTCCTTTTCTCCGGTTTGTTTTTTAAACCTTTTGAATACTTCCTGGTGCTCTGAAGCGTATTCGGAGACAGATTTTTGTTTTCTTCCCATTTTTGTGGGTCAGATCTTTAACCCATTGTCTGATAACAGCTTGAAATGTGGAACGGAGATTCATCAGTACATTTAGACATAGATATTCCAAAGAGCAAAGTAAAAATCACGGATGGAAAAATTGCTCCTAGTCATTACACGTGCAAACGCAGAACTGGGCACTAGCTACTCCATATAGAAAGTTATTTAAGAACCCATCCAGCACGTCAAAAGGCGAAAAGATAAAGACGAGGTCCCGATTTAGTGGATTTCAATGTACTCTGTGTAATCCATTGTGAATCCCCACAGCATTAGGAGTGGTGTCCTCTCTGTAAAGTCCAGGGCCCTGGGAGAGCTAGGAAAAGAAACATCTGTGTATGGGTGCAGCCAAACCCTCAACATCTGGACTCTAGACCTGTGCCAACAACAACATGTTGCTGTCATTTGAGGAAAGGTCACTCACAGGGACCAAACAGCAAGCATTCCGAGCACCGAAAGGCCCCAGCAAGCAAGCAGCTGCCTTGGTTTGGCAAAGAAGAAGTTACAGTTTCATGCGGGAACTGTCCTACCCAAATGAAGTCTGGAACCGCTAAAGAGATGAGGAATAAAGAAAGGAGGAACAGGCCAAAGAACCTGGATGGAGCTGTTCTGGATGTAGGAACACAATCCCCCATGGCTGCAGGCTACCACTGTGCAGGTTAGCCAATCTGGGACACAGCACCCAAAACACGACAGCAGTTCACAGATGACGACGACTTGCTGGATGGAGTAAACTTGTGCTGGTCAAGATCCTCCAAGTGCCTGGCTTCATATTAGACCGGATAAAAACAAGACCAAAATGTGTGAACCGCACTGACAGGTTATTCCACCCCTGCCTTCTGCAAGGCTGCTGGCACCTTCTTCTGAGGCAGCTGGTGCTGGCTAGTCAGTGACAGGATACTGGACCGGGTGGGTCACTGGTCTGCTCCGATCTGGCGAGTCCCATGTTCCTGTTCACTTCAGATAAACACCGAGAAGTTTGGTGCTTCTCCCAATCTTTGTAGTCTGGAAAACAAAACTGAAAGTGTCCTGACAAAAGGCTTTCTTGTAAGATTTCCAGGACTTCATGGTTCTGATCAAGATTCTCAGAGTCATGGGTTTTCTGGCCCAAAGCAGGAAGACCAGAGGCAGCCACAGAAATGCGGGGGTGGGGGGAGGAGGAAGGAGAGAGATGTTCAAACCCCAACATTGCTAGGAAACAGCATGAGGTATCTGTAGGGCTCAATGGTAGATGGGCCAAGCTACCCCAGCCCCCTGGCTCTGTAGGAACAGGGCAGCACTCTATGGCCAGCTGACTGATCTCCTGACCGGCCCAGAAAGGAAACACAGCAAATGAGAAAGTATTTTAGTGCTCCCAACTGCCTTTGTTCACATGTGACAACCTGTGGCATGTACCTTGGCTAACTGGCTCAGAGATGGTGCCCTGTCATTTCAAGGCTAGGAGTGGTCTCCCTGGCCAGGCACCCTGGCTCTTCGCATTTCAGCCTCCTGCACGGGACATGCTGTCTCGCTCTCCCGAGGTCACCCTACCCTGGACACGTGAATGGCACAAACTCCCAGGAAAGGGTTCGACTGACTGAACTTCAGTGCAGAAGGGAAAGAAATAGAAATAAAGAGGAAGTGCAAAGTGATTTAGCAAACATCAAGAAAATGCTTTCCCCAGACGGCCCCTTTTCGATTCCTCCCTCTTGCTCTCTTTCCGTTTTTTCCTCGTTTCTCTTTTACAGCCTCTTCCCTGTGTGTATCTCTCTCTCTGCGTCACTACGATGGGAGCATCGCTAGATGGGCCACTGCAAGGGGAGAACACTACAGCAGTGGCTAAGGTGTGTCCTGACTTCCTCCAGCAAGGACTCGGCTAGACAAGGAGCACCCACAGGCCACCCGCTAACCACACTGGCTCTTCACTTCGCTGGCTCAGCAAGGCTGGAAAGATCTCAGGAGTTGCTGGCTGTGGCGGTCACAGGATCTCGCATCACCAAATCCCTGGACGACGAGCGGTGACATGCATGTCCCTCCACAAGGCCTATTGGAGTTTTTCCTACCCTCCACACCCGCTCAGTTAGTTTGTTCTCCGTGCAGCGTGCACCCTCCCCCAGTCTGTCACAATTTTCCTCTTAAACACACAGATGTCAAGACAAATGGATTCTCCTGAAGCCAGTGGAGTTCTCCTGCATGAACACCAATGCAAGGAGAGCCTTGTGCCCCAGCCACACCCAGCTTCCTCATCCAACTGCCCTTCAGCAAACACCACCGGGAGTGAACCTGGCAGCTAGCAAGGCCTTGACACCCACAACAGAGCTCCAAACGGCCCAGATCCCAACACACACCCCCACACACCCCACGACAAAGCCTCAAATGACCTAAAACAGCAGAGCCCTTACACACATGAGACGACACCACCACAGCCCCTGTGCAAGCCACTGAGACACAAACGCCTCTTGTTACCTCAGCACCATCTAGAAAGAGCTGGATTTTTTAAATAGGCAGCCATGCCCAAGGTGCATTTGAGGCTATTATTTGGCTTTATAAGAGTCTCATTCAGACCAAGGAAAACCAGCAGATTCCGCGTTAAGCCTGGAAGGCTGCGCTGACATTCCAGTTTTAATGCACCTCATTAGCTCCCGTTCCTTCCCTTAAGCCACACACACTGGGCGTTAATCCCACTCTTCTCACAGCCAGGCTGCTCACAAGACATGCAACCCCGAGCATACGGCTCACTTGGTCCTTGTAGCTATGCAGTCAGACAGTCTGCATGCTCAGGTATGTGAAATCAGGCCCAGGGCTGCATTCCTGTATGGGACACACACAGGAAGGTAGGACACAGTTCATATTATCGCAGGAATCTGTGGAGTGATACACGTTCTCCACACGGGAATGGATTGCCCTTCCCCATTAGCTGGATTGCAGACGGAGCTGTTTGAGAGTGGGAGTGGAAAATGAAACAAGGGACTCTTCTGCAGTGTGGTGCTGTCTCCCACCAGTCCCGGGCACTGCTGTTTGAAGGCTCTGGCTGCATTACAGAACTGCTGGGTTTTTAAGATGATGTGGTCTCATCTCCATCATTCGGATGACAGGCAGGATGGTCCAGTGGCTGGGCTGCTAGCCAGGGACTCTGGAGACATGGAGGATTCTGCCACAGACTTGCAGTGTGACCCTGGGCAAGTCACTTCATCTCTCGGGGTCACATTTTCAAAAGCACCTCAATTACTAAGTCCAATTTTCAAAAGTGATTTAGGCTCGTAGGTCACTCAGTCACTTCTGAAAGTTTTACCCTATGTGCCTCTGTAACCTGGAGATAATAGCACTTCCCATCTCCCCGGGGCAAGGGGAGGAGAACACACAGTGCAGATTGTGCGAACGCTTTACACAGACTCAGGTACCCCACCACTACAACGTGCGTGCACGCTCCTCATACGTGTTACACGCACAGATGCATCTATGCTGGGGCAGGAGTGTTAGCACCTATCACCAAAGAGAGCGGCTGGCAGGCGCAGGCTTCTCTGCTCCGTCCAGGACTTGGGGAAAAACAAACCCCAAAATTAAGTCTCTCCTGCTCTTTGGTTACAATATCAAGAAGCCACTGGCCAGTTCAGCCATTGAAAAAGTCACAGAGAAAGGAAGGCTATTGTTGTGAAGTCTCCGACAAGAGAAAATAGCTTGAACTTCAGCACCAGATAGATCTTCTCAAAGCCCTACCAAAAGCCTTGCCCTGCAGTTCAGTTTCAGATCCCACTGTGCTTAATTCAACAACCACCACGTTCCCGCACCCCCATCCATTCATTCTCTTTCCTCCTCTCTTTTCCTCACAGTCTCATTGATCTCCACTCTGCTCTCATGCCAGTGTGATGCCTTTGACTCTGATGGAGAAGTAGTCCTGGTTTACACCAGCGTGAGAGAGAATCAGAGGGTCGCTCTTCCTCAAGCACATCTGCAAGGACAGAGCGAACGCCCAGGCGACCAGCTGCCTGGGGCTGGGTCCTGCTGCCCTTACTCCTCCGAGCAAACCAACGGGGGCGCTACTTACATGAGAAAGGGCAGCAGGTCACACCCCCAGCTATACCAGCACGTATTAAACAGGTTTAGGGCTAAAGGCTCTGGTGCCTGGTATACAGGGCTTTGTTGTTTAACCACGATCTTGGCAGCCTTCATACTGGGGTAATGGGCCTGAGACATTCTCTCCCCCGCCCCCAAATCCTTCTCTTGAGCCTCCTGGACACTGTGCAACATGGTCATCTGTGCTCAGAGTCCATCTGTCCTCAGGCCAACAGAACAGTGCCATCAAATGCAGCCAGAACCATCAAGGAGTGCCTCTCACTCTGCCCACAGGGAAGAGAACCCCAGCCCCAGAGACACGAGTGGGACCTGCTTAGCGTGAGCTGGGATAGAGGGCAGTCTCCAAGTCCCGATATATTTCATTACACCAAGGCCAGTTCCAGCTACAGTCACTCTCAGTGCGCAGAAAAGTTGTTCTGAGGCATGGATCTCACATGCTCTACACAGTAAAACCCACCATGCACCTGCCATACCAGGTGCATCTCATGAATGTGCCAATCCTGGGCTTCCCTTCTGTTCACTGGAATGGGTGGCCATTGAGAACTGCCACCCTGCTGGCAGCAAAGGGCCTAACAGGAGACAATGGAGGAGTCATGAAGCCCGTTGGCGTACACACACTGCGTTCGATTATGGGCTGTCATGGGGCAAGGCGCTTATCTTTTACACTGGGTTATTCCACTGTTTGGTGTTCCCTGACTTTGGCTTCCCTTTGCTGGAGCAGCAGATGGGGTTCTGAGCACCTGCCCTCTGGCGGAGGCATTGCAAAGGTGGCTGGCCCAGTGCCTCCAGCTGAACGCTGCCTACCCTCCCCACCCAGGATGGGGACAATGAAACCCAATTAAAAATAAGGCCCACAGACTTTGTTCCTGCCCTGTATTCCAGGTGGGGTTTTGTTTTTTTTTCCTAGACTCCTTCTCAGCCCTGGTCTACACTAGGACTTCAGGTCGAATTTAGCAGCGTTAAATCAATGTAAACCTGCACCCGTCCACACGATGAAGCCCTTTATTTCGACTTAAAGGGCTCTTAAAATCGATTTCCTTACTCCACCCCTGACAAGTGGATTAGCGCTTAAATCGGCCTTGCCGGGTCGAATTTGGGGTACTGTGGACACAATTCGACGGTATTGGCCTCCGGGAGCTATCCCAGAGTGCTCCATTGTGACTGCTCTGGACAGTACTCTCAACTCAGATGCACGATTGTCTGCCATTGCTCTGACGCAGGGAGGGGCGACTGACGACACGGCTTACAGGGAGTTAAAATCAACAAAGGGGGTGGCTTTACATCAAGGAGTATTTCAGGCAGGACTTCACGGAGGGTTCCAATAAGAAATGGTGCACCTAAGTTATTGTTCTTATTGAAACAAGCAGGTTGGTCTGACCTCTGATTGATACATGGCTAGATTTACCTTGCTGCACCTTCTCTGGGAGTGACTGCAGTGTGACCAAGAGGAATGAGTCCCCTAGACGGGGGGCGGGGGTTGCAAATGAGTACAAAACAAATCTGGTCTATTTCTTGTTTTGATCCACTCCATCTATCTTTTACATCTTTGGCTGGCAGCAGACGGTGCAGAAGGACTGCATGCCATCCACATCTCATGGCTGCTCGGCAGAAGATGGTACAAGAGGACTGCTATCAGTCCGTATCGCCTGCCTGCTCACCATAAGATGGTTCAATAGGACTGACTGCAGGACTAAAGAGAATGACCTGCTCAAGTCACTCCAAATTTAGTCCCCTGTGCCCATGTCTGCCCAGGCACTCCTGATCGACCTCACAGAGGCGACCAGGAGCACCTCGGACATGACGATGACGGCTACTAGTCCTACTGTACCATCTGCTGCCACAAAGAAAGGGGTTGCTGCTGCTGTGTAGCAATGCAGTACCGTGTTTGCCAGCACCCAGGAGACGTACGGTGACAGTGAGCTGAGCGGGCTCCATGCTTGCCGTGGTATGGCGTCTGCACAGGTAACTCAGGAAAAAAGGCGCAAAACGATTGTCTGCCCTTGCTTTCACGGAGGGAGGGAGGGAACGGGGGCCTGACGACATGTACCCAGAACCACCCGCGACAATGTTTTAGCCCCATCAGGCATTGGGATCTCAACCCAGAATTCCAATGGGCAGCGGAGACTGCGGGAACTGTGGGATAGCTACCCACAGTGCAACGCTCCGGAAGTCAACGCTTGGCTCGGTACTGTGGAAGCGCTCCGCCGAGTTAATGCACTTAGAGCATTTTCTGTGGGGACACACACACTCGAATATATAAAACCAATTTCTAAAAAAACAACTTCTATAAATTCGACCTTATTCCGTAGTGTAGACATACCCTCAGTAATACTACTTTGCCCTACGCCACCACCGTCCATCGAGAGATCTCAGAGCGCTTTGCAAACTTTGAGCCTTACAAACATCCATAAGCGGAGAGGTCACTGTAACTAGCTTGCAGTGAAGCCCCGTTACCAGCATGACTACAAGTGACAGAAGGTCACACAATTTAATGCTACTAAGGTCCAAGGCTCTGATTAGTACCCATCCACTTCACAGACTGTACATTCTTCATGGCAAATATTTTGGCTTAATATTTACTATACAGAGTTAGATACAACACACTGACTGTAAATAGCTTATTGTGCTAGATAACAGCGAATACAGTTTTATTAGAGGCCCTTTGACCATAGGATTGCATTTTATACAACTAGAATGAAGTGAGCTGTAGCTCACGAAAGCTGATGCTCAAATAAATTGGTTAGTCTCTAAGGTGCCACAAGTCCTCCTTTTCTTTTTGCGAATACAGACTAACACAGCTGCTACTCTGAAACCTGAACGACTGCAATCCATGTCCTGCGGGATTCACAGAACGCAATACAGTGAACACCAGCAGGACATGCAAAAAGAACCTGAGGAGAATTTCAGAGTTTTTAAAGCTCTTGATTACAAGGTTTAAAATTCAAGGGAAAACACACACAGAGTGAGACATCACCTAAGGGAGAGGAGGTTACTCTTGGGGAGATGTGCGAAACAAACGCAAAAGAGCCGCACATGGTATAAGAACAACTAGTACCGGTGAAGTTCCCATTCCTTTACTCATGCTGCTACACAGTAACTATTTACATCTACACACACACAGCAACAAGTCCTACCTTGCACCACTAATGCGACTGGAATCAACAGGAGCATGAGCAGAGTAAGGTGTATTTTGAGGAGTATGGAGAGAAGATTCAGGCTATAAATACATTTCCACTTTTTCCATTTTAAAACTGGATTCTTTTAATAGTTCAGTTTAAAAATGAATACTGAACAGATTAATTCTGCTTTAAACACACTATCCGGAGTGGATCAAACCAGTGGCCCATCTAGTCCAACGTTGGGTCTTCAACTGGTGCCAGCACCAGATTCTTCAGTGGAAGAAATCCCATGATGAAGGAAGCCACACAGCCCAAGGCAGAGAGCAGCTGGTGCAAGGAGAGTCTAGTGACCCCACGGTGATGAAACCAGAACCAGTGAAGTCCGGATGCGGCCTGGGAGAGCACCGCTGTATGTGCCGGGAATGGCTCTCCCAGCCGGTCACCCCAACAGGACCCAGGCCTTGCAATCCTCCCTTGCCTTTCCTGACAGGCAGATTGCTCACCTGAAAAGCCTCCTGGCCTTTAGCCACACCACACCGCCCGCCAGCGCCCAGGGCCGGGCTGTCCCCGTCGGGGCGCAGGGGCAGGCCTTCACTCGGAAAGCGGGACCCCCGTGTTCACACCTACTAGCGTCCCCGTCGGTTCTCCTCCGCGGAGCCCAAAAGACACGGTCAGGCTCGCCTCTGCCGTGGGGGGGGGTCCCCGCAGCCACCCAGCCGCTGCCAGGGGACCCCCCGACGGCCCTAGGCCCGAAGGAGAGAGGAAAAGCCCAGCGCAGAACCGGGGCGCAGCCGGCCCCAGTGGGAGCGGAGCTACTGGCTTCAGCCGGCAGCTGCATCTGGCTGCGGGAAGCAGAAGCCCGGCGGAAACAGCTGGCACAAAACAAACAAACAAACAAACAAAAAACCGTGCGGAGAAGCCCCATTGAAAAACCGGCTTCCTTCACTCCCCCCCCCCTCCATGCACCGGGCTGCTAACGGGGCTGGCAACCCAGCCCGGCTGAGCCCGAACCAGCCCCTTCCAGGCACCGGCCTCGCAGCTCAGCAACGCGGGGCTGTTCGCCCCACTTCCCAGCCCCGGCTCCGGCGGAGTCACTCCGGAGTCACTCCGGATGCAGCGGTTCGGCAAAGCCAGCCCGCTTGTGCAGCGGCGGGGCCCGGCCCGGCCCTCACCCGCTCGCCGGGGTAATCCCCGCGGCAGTCGCCCGCCTTCTCTCAGTAGGCGTCGCAGTAGCAGGGGGCCCGGGGCCCGCTGAGGCCGGGGCAGGCGTTGTTCCGCCCGGGGCAACAGGGGGCGCTCCCCCGCCGGCCGCAGCCCGCCTCGGCCCCTGGCAGGTGCCCGGCCGCCAGGAGCCGGCCCCAGCAGAGCCGCCAGCGGCCCGGGACCCCCATGCTCGCTGCCGGCTTAGCGCTGCCCCGGAGCCAGCTCGCCTCCCAGCGCTGGGGCGGCGACGGCCGCCAGCCGCCGCATGCTGGCCCCATGCCCCACTGGCCCGGCCCGGCTCGGCCCGCTGGCAGCGACCCCGCCTCCGCGCGGGACAGCGGCTCTCAGCCCGGACACAAACGTGGGGCAGACGCGCCCGGCTCCGCGTGGACTGTGCTTTATAGGAGCCACGAGATCCCCCGGGGGCGGCCCCGGGCCATTGGCCGGACCCTGGGCGGGGGGGGACTTTCTCTCGGTTCCACCTACTTTCTCCCCCACCTTCCACAAGCCCAGGGCGAAGGATGCTCCTGGGTCTTAAAGCCAGCATGCCCCGAGCCTTGCACAGATCTGCCTTGGCAGGAGCTCACCTCTGACTAACGGCCTCTGAACCGGGGAGCAAAGGAATTACCAGAAAAAAAGGCAAGAAGCCCTTCAGGGGCTAAGGCCTGGTCTGCACGAAAACAGGTCAACCCAGCTCCATGGCTGGGCGAGTGAAAAATCCACAGCGTTAAGCTGACTGAATACCTGGTGTAGCCAGCACTTGATCAACAGGAGAGTTCTTCCCTCCATCTAGTCACTGCCTCTGGGGGAGGTGGATTTCCTACATCCGGGGGGGGAACCTCTCCCCACACTGTAGGAAGCGTCTACACTGGTGCAGTGTGTTAAGGGTAGAGGTCACATGAGAATAAACAACTTTGGCCCAACCTTTCAAAGCTAGGTGCCTAAAATAATAAGCTCCTGAATCCATAGGTCCATGAGTAAAGTGGTCCCATGGTCCCAGGTGTTGAGCATTTGCACCCGTCCTTGGCTTCACTTGGATTTGGAGGGCTGTGCACTTCGGAAAATCAAGCCGCTTTCATTTAGGCGCCTAAATATGGAGCTAGGAGCCCATTGTTTGACACCCAAGCTTGACTGTTTGGGCCAGTTTGCTTACGTGGTTTTATGGAAAATAGGACTTACCCAAGAGATAACAACTGTGGGTGATAAAGGTAACTGCACAGATGTAATATACACTTTTGTAAGGTGTTTGATTTAATACTGCATGCTATTCTGATTACAAAATTACTACTATGCAATATCAACCACCCAGTCAATGGATTAAGAACCAGTCTCAAAAAGTAGCTGTCCATGGGGAATCATCATTGAATGGGGGTGTTTCTAATGCAGTTCCCCAGGGATTGGTACTAGGCCCACCACTATTCAACATTTTCATCAATGACCTGGAAGTAAATATAAAATCACTGCTGATAAAATGTGTGGAGGATACACATTACCAGAGTGGTAAGAAATGAGGCCAGGCAGTTATACAAAGCAATCTGGGTCATTTGGGAAGCCAGCCCCCTTCAGATAAAATGTGTTTTAATACAGCCAAATGCAAAGTTATAGATCTAGGAACAAGGAATGGCTGGCCATACCTACAGAATGGAGGACTGTATCCTGGAAGGCAGCGAATAGGAAGGTCTGAATTATTCCATCCTGTAGAGAGCAGCGATGCAAACAAATGAGAGATCAACAAGTCCAACTGCACAGAAATCTCTTACCAGTAAAATGGTGGCTGACAGGAGACACAGTTGTTTAGAGGCTAAAGTAATAGACTGGAAGTCAGGAGATGTCAGTTCTAATCTCTGCTTTGCTCTTGCTGTGGACGTGGCCCTGGCCCTGAGCGTGTCTCTGCCTCAGCACGCTCACCTGCAGAATGGGTCTAGCACTCACTCACCTGGCAGGGTATTGGGAGGTTTAATTGCTGTTTGTAAAGCATTTCCAGCCCTACACCTGAGAGGGACTCCAGATCGGCAACAGAGTATTATAACACACATCCCTTTTCAGGAGCACAACCCGTTTCTTCTAAACGCACTGAACCAAATACAGTCCTGGTGTCAAGGGACTGAGTTCTACTCATGTCAGTAGAGTTCAGCTTGCTTGCCCCGTGGCAGAATTTGGCCCTACAACTCTACTGGCTGACTCCCACCTGACAGACAGGAGAGGGGAAGCAGGCTTGCTAAACGATGAGGAGCAGGACTGTTCCTGTTCTAACAGGTGCTGAATGCCGATTAGGAGTCTAGAAGCCACTCTTCTAATCGGAGCCATGACTATGGTGCTGAGGTTACTGTGCTGGGCAGTGGACGAATGACGCCTTCTTTTCAGTACTGCAGGCCAGGTTTCATGGCATGCAGCAATACCCATGCCCTGGACACATGTTTCAGACCATCTCAGACAGAGTATTGTGTTAAGATGAGAAAGAGAGGTCCATCTAGGTCAATGACAGGAGCTTTTCAGTGCGGCTCTTGCCTTCTTGCTAGGAAGCACAAGGAGGAGGAGTGAGGGTATAGGCCAGGAGATGGCTGGCTCCCTTGAGCATGAACTGGGGGCCTTTCCCCTTTGATGGGACAGTCAGAGAAGCAGTCAAGGGCCATTCATGGTTGAGAAACGCTCTGCGCAAGGGGCAGAGCCTGCCCCAGGGGCATTAAGAAGCAGCAAGAAGTTACTTACAGGGTCTTGTGTGTTGCAGTGGGGATGGATTTAGTCTGGGCCTGTATGTTCCTCCCAACCTGCCCTGCTCGTCAGAGGGCAACAGTTTCAGTTCTCAGACCCTTACATGGTTTCCTAACTGTAAGCCTTGGGGTTGAGTAATAGAATCATAGAAGCATATCAGGGTTGGAAGGGACCTCAGGAGATCTAGTCCAACCCCTGGGCCCCTGCTCAAAGCAGGACCAATCCCCAACTAAATCATCCCAGCCAGGGCTTTTTCAAGCCTGATCTTAGAAACTTCTAAGGAAGGAGATTCCACCACCCCCTGGGTAACGCATTCCAGTGCTTCACCACTCTCCTAGTGAAAAAGTTTTTCCTAATATCCAACCTAAACCTCCCCCACTGCAACTTGAGACCATTACTCCTTGTTCTGTCATCTGCTCCCACTGAGAACAGTCTAGATCCATCCTCTTTGGAACCCCCTTTCAGGTAGTTGAAAGCAGCTACCAAATCCCCCGTCATTCTTCTCTTCTGCAGACTAAACAATCCCAGTTCCCTCACCCTCTCCTCATAAATCCTGTGTTCCAGTCCCCTCATCATTTTTGTTACCCTCCACTGGACGGTTTCCAATTTTTTCACATCCTCCTTGTAGTGTGGGGCCCAAAATTGGACACAGTACTCCAGATGAGGCCTCACCAATGTTGAATAGAGGGGAACGATCACATCCCTCGATCTGCTGGCAGTGTCCCTACTTATACAGCCCCAAATGCCATTGGCCTTCTTGGCAACAAGGACACACTGTTGACTCATATCCAGCTTCTCGTCCACTGTAACCCCTAGGTCCTTTTCTGCAGAACTGCTGCCGAGCCTTTCGGGCCCTAGTCTGTAGCGGTGCATGGGATTCTTCTGTCCTAAGTGCAGGACTCTGCACTTGTCCTTGTTGAACCTCATCAGATTTCTTTTGGCCCAATCCTCTAATTTATCTAGGTCCCTCTGTATACTATCCCTACCCTCCAGCGTATTTACCTCTCCTCCCAGTTTAGTGTCATCTGCAAACTTGCTGAGGGTGCAATCCATGCCATCCTCCAGATCATTAATGAAGATATTGAACAAAACTGGCCCCAGGAGCGACCCTTGGGGCACTCCACTTGATACCGGCTGCCAACTAGACATGGAGCCATTGATCACTTCCCGATGAGCCCAACAATCTAGCCAGCTTTCTATCCACCTTACAGTCCATTCATCCAGCCCATACTTCTTTAACTTGCTGGCAAGAATACTGTGGGAGACAATGTCAAAAGCTTTGCTAAAGTCAAGGAATAACACGTCCACTGCTTTCCCCTCATCCACAGAGCCAGTTATCTCGTCATAGAAGGCAATTAGGTTAGTCGGGCATGACTTGCCCCTTGGTGAATCCATGCTGACTGTTCCTGATCACTTTCCTCTCCTCTAAGTGCTTCAGAATTGATTCCTTGAGGACCTGCTCCATGATTTTTCCAGGGACTGCAGTGAGGCTGACTGGCCTGTAGTTCAGGGCCTTCCTGCTGCTATTAAACCCTAGCAGAACAAGGATAGCTGCACCACCAAGGTTTGGGGACCAGCCCCAGAGCTGGGATGCTTAGTGAGGTGCAGGGTCTTGTACTGGTACATGCATCTTTAGTCAGCATGGCCTCCTATGCAGCAGTTTCCTTGGTCTTATTGTTTTCCACTGTGAGATACGACTGCCCAGGATTTCAAATGCAGCCTGGGCCAGTTCCCAGCTATTCCCAAAGCAAAGGCAGAAACCAAGTTCAGATGGGAGAAAGGCTAGATGTTTTGATCCCCCTGTGAAGCTTGATTTGCCGACAATTTAAAACAGGCTCCCTGCCCTAGCTGCCCAACAGGTTGCAGAGAGAGGACCAGCCCTGGACAACTAAAGAAAGCATGCACTGTCCTGCCGACTGGCATCACTCAACACAAGGCAGCTCAGGCACCTGACAAGCCAAAACGCTCTCCTACCCTGGGCCAACAGAGAACCCAAAACTGAAACTACAACGATCAGGCAGGATTCAAAACCACAACAAACCTAGGCAGGCCCCTGGATAACATAACCCCTGTATAGTTGGAGTACATGGGGATGCAGTAGTGATAAACATTGTCCTGCAGAGTCTTTACTGTTGGTGATGCACTAAGATAGAAAGAACCCAGCTTGACTTTCAGATCCCAGGGGGAGTTTGCAGGGCTGGCTGTTTGGGGTGGGGGGAATATTTGTAAACAAAACACATTCCCTGACCCGCTAGGTCAATTTGTACAGAGCAGAGCTTCCTTGGATTGCACCTGGTTTTACTTTACAAGGATTTGTACCCACTCCAAAACTCTTCTATGAACTAGTTCACTGGAACATTTCAGACCTTGGCTCTTCGAGATGCACACAGCAGCAGAGAGACAGCTGTGTCTCTCCCGCAAACTTCTGGGGGTAATTTGCATCTCTTGGAAGGACAGCCAACCGCAGTAAGCATCACATTCACCACTGGGCCTTTGTTCATTTCATGCCGCATCCCTGCTCTGCTCCAGATGCGGAAGGCATTAGCCCTTCAGTTAGCTAACTGGTACGGTGTCTAGTGATTCCCCAAATAAAAGTGAGTGTTCAACAGTACAGCAGATGGCTGCAGCATGGAACTCTGATCAGCACACCAGACTAATTAATCAGCACGTTTCCCACTCCATCAGGGCGTGCTCATTAAGAGGATTCCTTTGTATTCCGAACTTTGATCCTACACGTACTCCATTCTTGAAATTAACCAGAGCTTTGACACCATGCAATTCAGAGGCATCCATGACAAAATAGCAGAAACACAGACACACCAGAAAAAAAAAAAAAGGAGAGAGACATCCAGCTTGCAGCAGGTTTCAGTTTATTACATAATCTCTGAATGCAGTAAAACCTGAGAAAGCAGCAGGGGCTGACACATGTGTAGAAGACTCAGCCTTGTAGAGAGCAGAGCACACGGACTCTGCCAAGGCAGAGGCAAAGAGACAACACAGGGCACACACTCCTGTGCTGAGCTTTCTCCTGGCTCTGGCACCCACCCCAAGGGATGGGTCCTGGGCAATGGCCTGCACCCATAGAATGTTGCTCCAGGTAGAGAGTCTGCCCTAGAACACATGACTAAAGGAGACGGTATTTCCCACCTCCCGAGGGGAGCCCAGTGGCAGCAGTTTTCGGCCCTGCACTAGAGAAGCTGTCTGGTAGCGTCTCTTCCTAGCCCAAAGGCAGCTTCGGGAGGGAGCAGCTCCTCTGAGGCCTAAAGAAGCCAAACAACGAGAAGCAACGCAGGAAATAATTCATTGGTCCTGGAGGAGAAGACCCTAACTAGTCTCCAGTAGGAAGATCCTTTCCCAAATGTCCTCTTCCACTCAGCATCCTCCCACCCCCACCCTCCAATTGTCATTGTATTGGATTTAGGGCACAATCTTTGCTCCCATCATTGAAGGCAGCAGGCCTGAAGAACCCAGCTTGGCTTTCAGATCCCCGCACTAGCAGCACCATAGTCAAGGATTTTACAGGATCAGAGCCTTGCACATTTCTACTGAGCCCAAGAAACAGCCTAGTTTAGTTTTTAGTCATTCAGAATCTCATTCTTAATGTGCTACAGAAGCATCTGAGAAGAGTCAGGGATCAGAGAGGACATCAAATCTCATTCCCGTATCAGCACAGCACTGAGGCAATGGATTGAATTGGATGGTAAACACAAAACAGGGGGGGAGGGGGGAAGAGTTCCCAGCCTGTTCGGAACCTAGTGGTGACCAGTGCAATTCCAGGGTAAGTACCCAAGAACTCGGAGGGGAGACACTTGGGAAAGCAGACTGCAGCATACATGGGCTAAAGTGTCAAATGATCTGCAGCCAGTGTAACAGAAGACAGCATCATTCCCGTGTAGCTGCAGTGTAGCTAGCTGCATTGGCAAAATGCGTTCACCAGTGATTTGGGGCCTGGGGCCCCCTCCTGGATCCCTTTGCTCATCCAGAACACAAGGGGAGGGTGGGGAGCTCCCAGTGACCGAAGGGATGTGAGCAAAAGGCTTAAATTGCAACGGACCCGGGGCTACCTTTGGCCCACACAGAGCGATGGAGACTTTGTTAACAGGCAACTTTGGTTTATTGTTGGGGTTCTCGTCAGAGTGCCCCAATTTGGCCTTGAAAATGGCAAGAGTCACTCCAGCAGGCAGCTGCAAGCGCAACATGAACACGTTTTGCTCAAAGCTTGAAAAGAAACCCCTGGACTCTAAAATATTAGCAAAGGAGTGAAAACTATGCCTCTGGCTCGGATTCCGGGGAGCTGCCCCGTCCGCATGGTACAATAGGGGCTGCAGATGCTACAGCGAGATCACTGTGGGCTGCTAGGGACCATTAATGTCGCACAGGATTGTAAATGCGACATACAAATATGCATCAGGGTGTCAGTACACACATATGCAGTGCAAGGGTTGATTGCTGCCTTTACAGATCCTGGTTAAATTCTGAAGTGTGTTCTAAAGCAAGGCTCTTATTTTATTCAAGTTGCAAATGCAAAATGCAAAAAAACCTCAATGGCTTGAGAGCTGAAAGCTGGAAAGTGACTCTTCCCTGCGCTTTCCTTCTTCGCCTGCGCATACGATAGTGTTAAGGCTGCATTTGTCACTGAGAGTACAGACAGACAAACCCCTGTGTAACTATTGTAGACAGAGACACGATTTTGGCACAAATCTGCACTGGAACCATTATGAGCTCTTGGCACTGGGCAAGGACAGGGTTACGGTCCCCCGGGGATACAGTACAAGTGTTAACAACGCAGTGTGAAGTTCATTGAGTCTAGCTAGGTACTTGTCTGGCTCCCAGCACTGGAATATCGAGCGGCGTGGGGGTGTGTGTGGAGAGGCAGAGTGGAAGGGAATGTGGCAGGAGGCAGTTTAATCAGAGAAGGCCGAGTGGCAGGCGAGCACTTCACCTTTCTCAGATGTCAACAAGGTGCCTCTGTCACAGGGGTGAGGAACCTGGTCACGCTAGGCTGGAAGTCACTCGCCTGGGAATGTTTCCTCAGCGAGGAAAAGGAAAAGGAAGGCAGCACCACTCAGTGCAGGGTCTCTACCACAGCAGCAGCCGTGCCGCCAGGAGCCTGGGCGAGTGGCTGGGATGGTAGAGGACATGTTCTGGGCACTGAGTTCCTTGCAGGTTCCATAGCAAAGCCCCTCAGTGCTCCCAGGAGGTGGTACAGGGTGGATTTCCTCTCTCCTCCAGGGGAGGTGGCTGGGCAGGCAAAGCCCCTAAGGGAAGGCGCGTGTTCGGAGCCACAGGTCTGAATCACACGCTCCGACTCTAGGAGGCAGGGTCATTGCCTGCACCAAGGGGCCTCCCCTCAGCTTTCTGGCTTAAACCAGAGGCTAAATGGCCAGTGTGTGCCACGCAGCTCACTTCACGATCAACCCTCTTTGGCCCTAGTGACTCCCACTGGAAAACGCTAAGACTGAGGCACTTGGCAGCTCTGGTAGGGGGGGCTGGAGCTCTCCCCCAGCCAGGGGTCCCCCACCCCGCCCTGCTAGCGACTCCTGCTTCTCGAGATTGGGTGTGGAATAGCCATGAGTGGCTTGCAGCCTGGGCTGCCACACCATTTCCTAGAGGTAGAGGATGGGACTGGAGGAGCAGCAAGCTCCCCATACCCAGGGACATCACACCATTGCAATCGCGCCCCTGCAGCCAGCGCTCCAGCCCCACGCACTCCAGCGCCTCCTGCTGGGAGAGGTGGGAGATGGCAGTGAGCTCAGTGGAAACCTTTGCTCGCTTGGCTCTGTTTTCTCAAAGGCAAAAGGAAACGTGGACTGAATTGTAATCTGGTTGGAGAATCATGGCCTCTCTTCTCCCTTTCGGGCACTGATCTATTCCCCCCCAGCTCCACCCCCAGGCTAGCGGAGCTGGCCTTTGCAAAGTTTGCAGATATAGTCCCCTCCCCCCCACCATCATTTTAGCACATGATCAATAATTTAAACTACTCCACAGTTCGATCCTATAAATAAAGATGGTCAGGGTTTGATATGGGCCCAAGTGGCTAGGCACAGGGCACCGCTCCTAGTGAAATGTCCATATAATTTCTTCCGGATTGGTCATCTTCCTCCAGCTGTTGCCTCGCGGTGGTGGAGGAGACGGTGCCGCTGCCCGGGGCTGCTGGCAGGCTCAGTCGGTTTTCCACACCTTGTTGAGGACCTTGACCACTTCGTCGTAGATTACGAAGACGATGGCCACATCCAGACAGACCCGGCCCAGGCGAGGCACGGTGCCCTTGTAAAACCTGCCAGGAGAGGAGAGGAGAGGAGAGGTGAGGGAGAGCAGAGAGCCCCACTCAGGCCTAGGCCAGGCACAGCTTGGCCAGGTGTGGGAGCAGGCCTAGCCCACCCGCTCCCAGAGATCTCTGGTGGAGATGCAGCCTGGTGTAAAATGGCGCCAATGCCCAGCAACCACACTCTCCAGTTCACCCTGCTCTCCAGCTCAGCCTCTAGCCCTTCACACTCAGCACAAGCGGGGACCGGCCCAGTCTCTGCTGGAATGAAAGGGGTTTGGGGAAGGGCTGCTTCCTGCCCGGCAAACCCCACCCAGAGACCCCAACTTTTTAAGATTCCCAGTCAGGGCTTTCTGGCCAACTGCCCCACTCCTGTCACAGGATCCGCTCTCCACACCAGCCGCTTTTTCAGATTCCAGGCCAGCTCCTCGGGGGCGTCGGTCACTGTTGACTTCCCTGATTTTACCCTAGCTGAGGCTCTGGGCCTGTGCTTCTGTGGCATGTGTAGAGAGGCTAATAAAATCCACATAGGTCTCTCTCCCCTCTTCCCTGTGTGGGTCTCTGCTCCTCCTCTCACAGCCAGGCCTCGCTGCTACTCCTACCATCCACCAGGCCCTTGCCTTTTCCATCTCATCCCCCATGCCTCCGGGACAGGCTCCTGCTTCTCGTGTGCCGGTGACCTGTTCTCCCTTCTGCAAATCCCACCACAAGGTGCCTTTTACCCATGATGGTGACGGATCCCTTTGCCTCCTATGGCACTACTCCCCGTTTCACCGTACGGGTGCGAACTGCTTCGCCAGTACTCGGCTGCAGGGGAGGGATTGTCCCTGTTTCCCTGCGTTCACCCAGCCCTGAGCCCCCTGCATGGAGACGAGATGCCGGACTCACGCGATGGGCCCTTCGTATTTCATGATCTGGTAGGCGCAGTCCCAGGTGCTCTTGTACTTGTGCGCTTCAAGTCCCTAGAGGAAGCGGAGAGAAGGGTCAGAGACCTGTAATGGGTGGATCTATGCCACAGTTCCCAGCACAGCTCCCACAAGCCGTGGCTCCATCCTGGGAGATTCTGGAAGGGCCCCGAGGTGGGGGGGTTTCTGTTTGCACAGCCGGAGCTGTCACAGCAGTGACTGCCATCCTCGCCAGCCTGGTTGTGTGGGAGCCTGACCCTAAGGAGAGCCGCGGGGTGCTTAGATGTGGTCTAACCCAAATAACAGTGGCCACCCCCATGCCCCACTGCAGGTGTTTTTGGGTGGCTGCAAGGTGTGTTGAGACGGGCTACGGAAGTGATGCTCAGACAGGGGCTCTTTGCAGCCCTTGCTATTAAAACACTGTGGGATTTAATTATTAGCCAATTTAAGTTATTAACCAATCAGGATGCTTTTACTGTGTTATTACCCAATTGTAGAAGATAAAATAATACGTGGTCAGTCACTGCTGTGAGAATAGTATAGAACTAGTAAACGAAGCAATGAATTCACATGATTGTGGCTCTTTGGGGATCGCTGATCGGGCTCCTGAACTGAGAATCACTGGGCTACGGGACTGCCAGGAGAAGAACATGCCAAATTCCTCTAGCCCAGGGGAGCCCTGGGCCTGGTCTGCCTAGGAGTGAATCGCTGGCCGTTAATTCAGGTCCCCAGAGGGCAGCGCGACCACAGCCATGGAGCACAGCATGGCTAGTGTGGACACACTGCTGCACTGGGCCTCACTCTCCCATCAGGCCAGGCACCCCAGCAGTCGTTCTCTAGGGCAGACAGGGCCTTTGTGGGGAGCAGTCTCAGTTCCAGCTCCTTCTTCTCCATCGGGAAGGCGCCGTGTGGCACTTTGCCACGTCCCATTTCGGCGCTTGGCCCAGCGGTCATGGTCTAGATGAGAGCAGGAGACACGGAGCACCCAGAGGCAAGAGGTGAATGATGGGCTCTCAGCAGAAGCCCAGAAGCCACACGACCACATGCTGTACCTGCATTCTGGTTTTCACCACATCCAGGGGGGTGTTGCCAAAGACGCTAGCCGCTCCGGCAATGGCCCCAAATATCCCGGTGACGAAGGGGTTTATGACCTTGTTGGGATCATCCCCTGGGAAGAAGGAGAGCGACACAAAAGGGGCAGGCGGAGGGAAAGAGGGTGGAGAGAGACACAAGAGCAGAGCTCATGAGCAACAAGGGGTGGGAGTGTGCTGGGACGTCACTGAGTGACACTGCACATGAGAGCAACAAAGGCCCCGACAGGCTAGGGGTGCAATGGGGGGTGGGGGGTGAAAGGAACGGGGCCCCGCAAATGAGAGCAGCTGGAGAAGCTGCAGCTGGAGAAGAAAGAAGGGCCGAGGGGGCCAGAGATGCTCTCTCTCTCTCCAGGTGTGCACAGTGAGCAGAGGGGCCAGGCTGCCTGTTTGCCGCCAAGAGTCCTCAGACCCCACAGGTCGTAAGGCAGGGAACACACAAGCCTAGGCCAGGGCTGGCCTAGCAGCGAGTGGGTGGGAAAGCACTCCCGACTGGCTTCTGAACAGACTGTCAAAAGGGCCCAGGCCCAGTGTGTGCGGGCAGGGGTAGGGGCGTTGAGAGCGTGCACAGGAGAAGTAGATATGTGTATACTGCAGCAGACAGGTGTGAGCAGGGGCAGAGTGGAGGAGACCCCATTAGAGTTCCCCCTTACTCGCCGTCTGCATCCCCCTGGGCTTTTAACCAGGCATCCCCTCTCCCCAGCTCTGTCCTGCCCTGGGGCCTTCCTCAGGCTCGTCAAAGTGACCCCACAAGAAACTGGTGGTGGCGAGTTTCACTCGGAGGGAGGAGCGGGAGCTCAGCTGAGGCTGGAGAAGCCAGCCCTCGCTGCAGCAGGTCACCGTGCTGTGTGGCTCTCCGCCCGCAGCGCTCCCCGGATGAGGCAGGGCATGGCACGGAGATGCGGGGGCAAGGCAGCGGGAGGGAGGCAGAGTGCGGGTACCTTTGTACCAGTTCCTGAGCGCCGTCATGACGAAGAAGCGAATGGCCTGGTTTGATCCTTGCTTGAGGACAGTAGCGGTTAAACCCTGGTAGGTTCCCTTCAGACCTGCGGCAGGGGAGAAGGGGCAGCATTTGAGGAGGGGAAACAGCATGACGCTGGTCTCCCCAGGACAGCCACCGACCCCATGCCTTGCTGTGGCCCACAACACAACTTCCCCTTTCCCCCATTCATACACCCACCCCGGCAGGGCCCACAGCACAAAGCCCAGCTCCTCCCCAGCTCTTTCTCGTGCCCCACCCACTTGGCCCTGCCGTCAGGATGGCCGAACGGGCTAAGGTGCTGCGTTCAGGCCGCAGTCTCCTCTGGGGACGTGGGTTCGAATCCCGACCCTGACAAGCCCTCTTAATAGCAGGCGTTGGGGGAGAGAGGCATTTCTCCTAATTCTCGTTGGCAGCGGGGTGGGGCTTGCTCTGCGTGGTTTTGGTGGCCTGTCATTTGGCCTCCCCGCCCTCCTATGGATATGCCGACAGGGCTGCACGGCTTTCCCCTGACTAGGCCAGAAGAGGAAAGGTGCTCAGGCCTGGGAAGCAGGTCTCCCAAGAACCAGCCTGCCTGAGGGACGAGCAGACACTTGGGAGCCAGTGTTTTTCAAGGCCCTACAGTGCTGGCTGCCTTGGCAGCTCACAGACCAGTCTCCCACTCTGGTGGGAGGAGGCAGTTCACAACCCAGTGTGGCGGGGCCTTGCACACTGAACGCAAGGATAACACGGCGCGGAGGTGCTGAATAACGCTGCCACGCCAGGGCCCTCACCCTGCTCGCGGATGATCTCCCGCACGCCGTGGAAGAAGCCACGGTACTTTGGTTTGGGGGAGCACTGGTCATGGATAAACTTCACCTGGAGGGGAGAGAAGGTTAGGATTTGTTAATCCCAATCTGCATGTGAAGAGACACCCATTCCTCAAGCTATAGGAGCCCAAACATCCCAATCAGATGCCTGGCAGCGGGGCTCTGCTCAGGGATTCAGCAGCGAGGATCTTTGCTAATCTGGGGCAGTGCCATACTGATGCCGTTCCAGAGCGGAACGAAAACCCTGTCCAAGGTTTACCTGCAACTGCGGACATGTTTGCTCATGCACTCCACATGCAGTCAGAAAGGAAAGGGACCTGTGCAGTCTAGGGATGAAGGACTTCAGCTAGGTCTGGAATATTTGAAACACACAAGGCTTGGCACCTGCAAGGGGAGAGTCTACAAGTCCCAGGATGGGAAGAAGGGTAGCTATTGCTAGCTCAGGCCAGCAAAGCATGAGAGCATCTTCCCCAATGCTTAATCTCTTGGTCACCTGTGAGAGCATATAGCATCAGGTCAGTAAATAACAGTCCCTTCACCCTATCTCTAAGCACTTTGCAAAGGAGGGTCCATCTATTTATCCCCACTTGGCAGATGAGAGCTTTGAGAAGCAGAGAGGTGAAGGGATGGGCCTGGGTTCACACAGCACGTCAGTGGCAGAGATGGGGACAGACTTCGGAGTCCCAGTCTTGCTGCTGCTGCTCACAGCAGTCAGCCTCTTCTTAGGATTATGCTGAACAGAGTCATGCAAGCAGAGGCCAGTTTCCCAGCCCAGTCCCTGGCTCTCACGTTACACTGTGTAGGAAGATATCACTCACTGAGAAGGGCACATTTTACTGAGCCCTGAACAGGATTTCCAGGCCCGGCATCATTTTTGAATCTGGGAGTTACAAAGCAAGGAGAAAAAACTGAGTATAACACAGGGGGAAAGAGCAGAGACAGAGAAACGGCCTCATTTGTGTGGGAGAGCCTGGCAATGAATGAGAAGCAACAACGATGCAAAATGCTGTTTGCTACTGTGGAGCCTCAGCTAGGTATTTCATGCACGGCGCTGCATTTACTTCTGCCAGCAAGTGTATTGGTGTGGCTCAGCGTATCTTTCATGGTATTAACACCTGACAAATTCTGGAGTCAGGCCACAAAGGCTGGCCTCGGAGAGAAGAGCTGTCACTCACTGCAGGAGTTACGGGCCCCAGGAAAATCAGATCCTGTCTGGTCTCTTGCTAAAATTTCCCATCAAACAGGAGAGTCCAGAGGGAACGCCCCACAGGCAAAGTCTTTCCCTGCACCTCTGACCATTCACCACTAGTGGGCAGCTGGAGCGCACGGACATTTCATCTGGGCGTGAACAGCAACGTACAGCGCAGCTCCCTGTGTGACGCCAGGCGAGGAGCAGAGCAGAGGCTGTGCTGGGTTAAATACCCGGTTCCAACAAGACAGAGAGAGCCCAGCCGGCTAGTTCTGGGGCCGACAGCAGGAGGCGCTCACAGGGCAATGGTGCTCCCTCCTTGGCTTCCCCTGCCCCCTCTGAAGTGGTCTCCGGTCTCCCCCTACTCTGGGACTCATTCTCAAAGCAGGGATGAGGGGGCCTGCGCTGTACCTTTATGGTCTCCATGGGACACACCACCACCACGGCCTCGGCCACCCCGGCTCCCAAGCCGCACAGCAGCCCGCGCCTGCTGTTCAGGTTGCCCTTCTCATCTCTCATGTGGTTGCTGAGGAACTCGAACATGCCGAACCTGGCCGGGGAGAAAGGCAGGCAATGCAAACCCCACCAGACTGGGCAGACACAGCTGCTGGGCACAGAGACGGGGCCAGGGCGAGGGGGATTTCCTAGTGCAGCTGGGCCAACCAGCTCAGCTGGAAGCTCCCGCCATGCCCCGTGGGCATCTCGCTATGGAGCCATGGGTCTGGCCTTTGGGTCGCCTCTAGGGGGAGCTGGGAGAACAGACCAGGGATGGCGACTCACTCTTCTTTCCCCTTACCAGCACCTGGGAGTGGCAGGAAGTGGCCAAGCCCCACCGTAGCTTCAAACACCCAGCCGCCCTCCGCCCATCTCAGGCCCTCCCACTGGGCGAAGCACAGATGCCCACACTGGGAAGGCAGGCACCTGTAAGCCTGAAAGCCCAAGAGAAGGGGGTGGCAGTGCGCCTGACTCCCCCGTCTGAGCAGGCTGCTGACTGCTGACAGCTATTAGCTATTGGTTCTTGGTTGGCAGCTGGTAGAGAGAAGGCAGCAGAGCATCCATTTTGCTCATCTCGGACTCACGCCCTCACGCCCCAGAGAAGAACGAAGCTGATCTGCCAGCACTCCACTGCCCCCACCCTCCTGGGCTGGCGCTGAGGGTGGGGATGGGGACCAAACCACTCAGAAATCACATGCTTTCTTCTGCAGCATCTCCTCCCTGGGGAGGCCGCGGCTGCAGCAGCCAGGGCCTGCTGCTGGGAAAGGCTCAGCCCGGAAGAGCTGGGAGCTTCCCAAAGAGCACACTGCTAGCAGTGCCCTGGGGGAGCTCCCCACAGCAAGGCCTGCTGGCAGACAGGGCACTCCCCAGAGCCAGCCCTCCAGCAGCGTCCGCTCAGGCTGGTCCTGCTAAGAGCAGGATGGTTTTCTCAATCCATCCCAAAGGGAACGACCGTCCCGGGAGGCAGTCCCACCCCCAGCCAGGGAACTGGGCACGCTGTCCAGTAACGATTGGCCAGACCCACCTTGACGGCGACCGTCTGCGGGTAGATTCCAAACCACCTCGAGTCATTCCCTCCCCTCCCCGCAGCAGGACCGAGTTGCCTCAGCACTTCTCCAAACATCAGGCCACCTACGGACACAGGTGAGCGATGCCAATCGCTCCTTGGCAGGCAGCCCTCAAGGAGGGTCACTCAGGGCTCCTTGGACAGACCCTGCACTGTGCTCCTTTGCAGAAGCCACGTCCGTGGCCCTCCGGCCTGCTAGCCTGGGGCCCTCATCAGCCTATCCCTGCATGTCTGGCTTTTTTGGCAGTGCTGTTCTGCAGAAAGGCTGCGTGAGACAGACCCCCGGCCTGAGACTCCCTCAGCAACGAGATGGAGAGAAGGGGCCACTCCAAGAGACTCCTATGGGGTTTTTCATCCGCTTGTTTGGGGGTCTGGTGGGTGTCAAGGAGAGCAGGAGGATCACCTGGGCTCAGATTGCTGCAACTGCAATTCACAAACACTTCAGGGGCAAGGCCGGAAGTCGCAGCCGGAGCACCTTACCTCACGGCAGCCTTTGGGATGGAGCCATACACCAGTGAGCTGAGGCCTCGATAGAGCCCCTTCACTCCATGGCCCTGGACAGTCTGCTTCACGCAGTCCGCTAGGGGAGAAGGCACGGAAAGAGGGGTTTAGCAGGCCCGCCAAGTCAGCCCAGCAGCACCTTCCACCATTCAGGCTCTCCCTGGGCCGCGCACTCCCTGCCGTCCTTGGGTAACAGCCAGAGAGCACAGGGCAGGGTGGGCGAGTGCCAGGGTGGAAAAGCTCGGGTAACGTGGTCACCAACACCAGGCTGCAAACGCATCATCGCAGAGAACACCGGCCCTGTGCGAGTGGACGCGTTCGTCTCGTCGCTGAAGACAAAGCAGCCAGGACCCCAACGCTGCTGCCGGATTTCCCCTCCCCATCCAGCATGCTGCGGCTGTGGAATGTGAAGTCCTGAGTCGTGTCCCCCCCAGTGAAGTTCAAGCCACATGCAGCAGGTGCCAGACTATACGACTCGGCCTCCTTAGCTAGAACAGGGCAATGCCAAGCCCTTTGCAGAGCTGATCCAGGAAGGGAGAATGGCACAGGGCACTGTTCAGCCCTGGACTCAGCAAGTCAGAAGCCATGCTGCTGCAGATCCTCAGGACCCGGTTCCAAGCCAGACACGAAGCCAGGGGCTCTGGAACCAGCTCCCTGCTGTCTCTCCCCCAGCCAGCTGGGTTCTCTCTCACACTGTCAGCTGGGGCCAGGCTGGAGGGCAAGCAGCAAAGTGCAGCGGTGATACAGTACAGCATGCCACCATGCAGCCTGTACATAAGTAGAAGGTTATGATCCTGCCAGTCAGGGACCCCTGCCAATCATCCTGGGCTGGAACGAGGCCGTCATCCCTGGAACGCCTCCAGCCTGGGCACCTGACCAGGCTACCGCCAACACGCCGTCTCCCTCAGTGACAACAGGTGTGCTGCATTGCGCAATTGGCCAGGTCCGTTAGAGGGGAGCGCTCATTTCACAGCCAAGCCTCAGATTCTGGGGACTGGTGGGGGCAGGATGTCAGACCCGACCGCCCAGCGCTCTGATCCACACACCCTACTCTGAAATGGCTTCTCCCCGGTTTCCCTACTCTCCCCCTTGTGAGACAGGAAGGAGGCAAGCCCTCGAGTTCCAAGGGAGGGTCCTTCTATGAGGGGCATCTGAACACCCAGCTCACTCCCACCCCACGTAGTGATGCACACCCACCGGTGTCCCCCATGCCAGTCTCTGCCTAGCTGGCAGTGAATGACTGGCTGCAGCAGCTCCAATAGCCCCTGACACAATCGCCAGTCCCCTTGTTTGATCCCTAGCCTAGTCTCTCTGCGCCCACAGCTGCCAGGCTCCGGACTTACCGATGCCTTTATACCGGGGCGGGTTAGCTTTCTCATCCAGCTGTAGCTGAGTCTTCACATACTCTGTAGGGAATGTAATGCAGATCTCAATGCCACCGGCAATACCACCTGGGGAGAACAAAGAGGGGGAAGATAGAACCGAGAACTGACAACACCTCAGTAGCACCTCCCCGATGCCCATTTCTAATTGCCCAACCCCCACCTTTCAGCACTTGGGAGTGGGATCGCCTCCCAGGTAGGCACTTGGGTAAGGGCCAGATTTGCAAATCTGCTCAGCAACTAAGGAGCTCTTCTGAGCATCTCGTCCCTTATTTTGGTGCCTACATGGGAGCACTTTTGAACAATTGCTCCTTTGAAAATCTGGCCCTCGGTGCTTTCAACAGAGCAAGCTAGACATGTTCTGCCCTCCTCTTCTGTGTGGTCTGGTTAGACAGGGCAGGGACTGGCCCTTACTGCGTGTTTGTACAACACCAAGCACCCTGGGACCCTGGTCTCACTCAGGGCCTTTAGCTGCTACTGTCATACAATAATAATTTTGCCAGCAGAGGAGCATTTAGTGCAGGACTTAAAATACAGCCAGAGGTGTCCTGAGCAGAGCTCTAGTAAATATTTTCCAACCCGCAGCAGCCCCAGCGTGCTCCGCGGGTCTGAAGCCCCGAGCCGCGGGGCTCCAGGAAATACTCAGGGAGAATTTAAGCCCTGATTTAATGCCATCATTTCATAGCACCAGACGAGCTTTCAGTGCAGACCACAGACAGTTCAGGCAGGGGATAGACATGCCCAGACACGGACTAAAGGCCTGAATTATGATCTGGGAACCAGGAACTCCCAAATTCCGGTCCCAGCTCTAGCCACAGAGGCACTCAGTGCCAAAGGCACATGTAATCTTGTTCTGCCTCTTCTCCCACCACAGCCTGCAAGATGGGGATAACGGTAATTATCTGCCTCCCAGGGGTGACATGAAAATTCACTAATGTCTATAAAGTACTTTAAAGATACAGTGCTGGGTATGAAGTAGCTGCAGCCGAGACAGACACCCGTCCCCACTTCCTCCAACACTCCCCACGTTTCTGTCAAAGCTCTGTCTCAGCTGCTCCCTTTCATCCCCTTCATCCACGCCCGGCTCCTTTCACCCCCTGCCTCCAGAACAGCCTCTCCTTTCACCCCAAGAACCCTCTCCTCCTCCAGCAGACACACGAGTGAAGCAATCCAACTGAAAAGCACACATCCTGCTCCGTGCTTGTACCAGCCTGTGCCTTCAGATTGTGAAATCCTCAGGCAAAGGATCTGTTTGCGCAGCACAGCTCACCAGGTATACAGCATTGTGTGCTTATCGTACTCCCTGTGTCGGGAGTTTCTATCCGTACGTGGAGAGACCAACCGACACCAGGAAATTCTGGTCACTGTCTCATCCCCAGGCCTGTAGAGATATTAGGTGGGCAAGTAAAAGTGGCTTTGTGTTTTCATCAGCATGGTGAGGCTGGGCAAGTAGATTTAGTGTCTGGACTGGTACCTATCCACAGCAACTTCACAAGGCTGACAGCCACCAGCATCACCTTGGGGTTACACACTAAGTTAGCAGCACCACAGAACTGCTTGGATTTTCCCCACCTGGTTCCTATTACAGTATTTTAAAGTTAGACCCCCGGGGTCTCTGGCACCCCAGTGCCCAAGCCTGAAGGGACAGGGCCAAGGATATAGATTAAGGCCACAGGGGGCCATTAGATCATCTCATCTGACCTCCTGTGTAACACAGGCCACAGCTCTTCACCCCGTTACCCATGTGCTGTGCCCAGTGACGAAATCAGAGCTTGTAGAAAGGCACCCAGACTTGATCGGCTGTCATGGAGAATCCACCACTTCCCTCAGCCCCATTCTTCACGGTTAAAAACTGGGCCATAAGTTCTAATGGCAATTTGTCTGGCTGCAGCTTCCAGCCATTGGTTCTTGTTCTGCCTTTGCCCCCTTTAGTACCTGGAGGTAACAGGTTAACAGCCCCTAAGCCAGCACTCCCCCCTAAAGGCATCAAGTTCATGATAAAATCTCCCTCCTTCTTTCTAAAGCAGGGCAGCCTCCTCTTAAAGAGGGCTACCTGAGCAAGGGCCCACCGCCAGAGATCACAGGCACAGAGCTGTCCGCACAACTAGCTCTACAGATTTTCTTGTCCGAAGCAAACATCCTTCCCTGTCGGCCTGCAGTGACTCCCCCAAAGGGCTGCTGAGCATCCCCCTGCCCTAGGTAGCCAGCCTGGGAATGCTGAGATTCCACAGCTGCCATTAAATACATATATATGCACAGTAAATGGTCCATGGGAAAAACCTGCCCCCCCGTTGTAATATAGGCACTGAAGCCAGGAAATCCCAAGTGCTAATTCCAGCTCTGGTACTGACCCGTTGGGTGGCCAGTGTTATTTATGTCTCTTAGGGTAATGCTCAGAGGTTCCACCCACTGTGCTAGGCTCTGTACAAACGCAGGGAGAGCCAGTGCCTGCCCTGAAGAGCTTGCAATCTATATTGACAAGACAGACAAAGGGTAGGAAAAGAAACAGACACAGAGATGGGAAGTGAAGTGATCCACACCGGGTTGCACAGCAGGTCAGCCACCGAACCAGGGACAGAACCCGCGTCTCTTGACTCCCAGTTTGGTGCTCTACCCCTTAGGCCGCACTGCCTCTTCTCCCCAGTCACATCCTTTTCTGTGCCTCGGTTTCCCCATCTGTTCAAAGAGGATAATAACTTAATCCGAGTGCCCCATGAGGCAGGTAACTAGTGGCTGCAACACTCCTGTTTAGTTGGAAAGCAACAAATCATGACTGCTCACTGCCAAATAGCTGCTGAATGACTATCCAGGACATGAACAAAGAGAAGCACCACACCAGAAAAAATGAAACAAGAGTGGTGCAGAGAGCTCTACTCTGAGCATGTCATCGCTGCAGTAAAGCCATGAGTGCGGGCCAGCCTGCTGCTCCAGCCCATTGCGCGGGAGTGGGTGGGGAGGGGGGTTAAGAGAACAGGAAAGAGGCCAGATTGCCCTGATCAGTGCCATACCTAAAATGCTCACCATACTCATCACAAAATGGGGCCCACGTGACCGTGAAATCCTTATGGCAATCACGAGCCATCCTACCACGCCAATCCAGGCAGCAATTTCCACACCAGCTGCAGCTCCGGCTGGCCTGAGGGAGTCGCATGCAGAACTTGAGTATTAACTGATCGATAGTGGGGGAGGAATTAGACACAGGAGAAGGGTGTTTGCAGCTCAGATCTGCGAGGAGATGGAGCGAGTGAGGCGGAAGGATACAGGGAAGCTGGTAGTGGCGAGGACAAGGCTCTAGCACACAGAAGCAGACAAAGATCAGGAAGAGAAGTACAGACGAAATGTCACATTCATCAGGGATGGATGTGCTAGCAGGATTATTCAAAACAACTTCCACTTGGAAAAGCCCTTTTCACCTTTTAAACAACAACAACAAAGAGAAAAACACCCCAAGGATGGTGTTTAAGATCCCAGATGCCAACAGACTATCAGCAGCGACTTAAAAACAACAAAGCCACAGTTTAACACAGGCATCTGACTGCTGCTACTCTGAAACCTGTCATTTGAAAAAGAGTTTCCCTTTCAAGAAATTCCACAGACTTTGGTGTGAAGAGTCCCCGGCATCCAGGGTGCTTGTGATGGGAGTATTTTGGGCCAAAATGTGTTTTCCTCAGACCCCCCAAACTTTTCTCGAGAGAGACAGCAGCTCCAGCTCCGAGGCACCATCCCCGTATTCACACAGGCTGATTTCAGTAGGGCAAAGTAGCCCGGTTAAGGATAGTGTCAGATTTGACCCTGAATTCACTGTATACTGGTGCTTTGTGTCACAACTGGAACAGCTCTTTTATTACTGAGGGATATTAAAATAGTTATGAAATGGCTGAAGAAATACCCCAGAATGGCCCGGGGGGGGGGGGGGAAAAGGATGAGAACAACAAAATAAGAAAGCCTTTCAGAACTGCCCATGGGCAGCAGCAGAAGTATAAAAAGCATCTGTAATTCCTGCCCTGTAATGACAGGTTTCAGAGTAACAGCCGTGTTAGTCTGTATTTGCAAAAAGAAAAGGAGTACTTGTGGCATCTTAGAGACTAACCAATTTATTTGAGCATAAGCTTTCGTGAGCTACAGCTCACACCGTCAAAGAAACTAACAAAAAACTTCATTGGTGGAGTTTAGCTCTCCAAGATTTTGATTTCGACATCCAACACATCTCAGAAGCTTCTAACAAAGTGGCTGATGCACTCTCCCGTGAAAGTTTCCCAGAATCAACTGGTTAAAATCGTCCTTGAGATGTAGAAAATATTGTTAGTCTTTATGTACTTGGTAGTATATTTAGAGATGCATGTGTCTTATTAACTCTGTTTTTCCTAGAGCTCCAGGAAGAAATCCCAGCCAGTGTTTCACCCTAGCTGAGATTTGGGGGGCGTGTCATAAATATAAAGGGAAGGGTAAACCCCTCTGAAATCCCTCCTGGCCAGGGGAAAGCTCCTCTCACCTGTAAAGGGTTAAGAAGCTAAAGGTAACCTCGCTGGCACCTGACCAAAATGACCAATGAGGAGACAAGATACTTTCAAAAGCTGGGAGGAGGGAGAGAAACAAAGGGTCTCTGTCTGTATATATGCTGTTTCTGCCGGGGATAGACCAGGAATGGAGTCTTAGAACTTTTAGTAAGTAATCTAGCTAGGTACGTGTTAGATTATGATTTCTTTAAATGGCTGAGAAAACAATTGTGCTGAATAGAATAACTATTTCTGTCTATCTTTTTTGTAACTTAAGTTTTTGCCTAGAGGGATTCTCTATGTTTTTAATCTAATTACCCTGTAAGGTATCTACCATCCTGATTTTACAGAGGTGATTTCTTTACTTCTATTTACTTCTATTTCTATTAAAAGTCTTCTTGTAAGAAAACTGAATGCTTTTTCATTGTTCTCAGATCCAAGGGTTTGGGTCTGTGGCGATGAAGTGAGCTGTAGCTCACGAAAGCTTATGCTCAAATAAATTGGTTAGTCTCTAAGGTGCCACAAGTACTCCTTTTCTTTTTGCCCTGTAATAGTGATTCTTCAACAAACAACCTTAAGAACGAGACTGCCTTGAGACACAAGGACTCCTGGAGCTGGCTAAGTGCATGTTTCGCATTCAGACTGTGCCATTTCCCTTCAGCTACATACAAAAGGCTACCCAGGAAGCCTACACAAAACCAAGCCTGGACCCACACGCACTCCCTGCCTCTCTTTAATTTGGTTCTTTTCAAAAGGCCTGGTCTATACTGAAAATTTAGATCGACGTAGCTATGTCGTTCAGGGGCAAAAATAATCCAGACTTTAGCCTTAGCTACAGCAACCTAACCCAGAGTGTGGACACAGCTACATGAATGGAAGAATGCTTCCACTGACCTAGCTACCGCTGCTTGGAGAGATGGATCACCTACAGGAACAGAAACACTCTTTCCATTGTCGTAGGAAGTAGCTACACTATGGCCACTGTACTACGCTATGACCCATAGCATAGACAAGCAAGGAGCTTAATTTGACTCCAAACTCCTTTAGCACTGAATTAAAAGATCCCTATTCACATTCCAGCTATGAAATTAATGCAACCAGACAGATCACTCACGATGCACTTCAACCCCAGACTGGGCAAATTGGCCTTCATAGAATAAAAGGAACTGGTCCTACCCATAACCCTGTTAGCCTGACCCAGCCTTGTTGCCCTCTCTGGTAGCCCTAAGCTTATATGCGGTTCTGACAACAGTTAAGTTAAATCTGTGGTGTCTGAGCTAATGTTTTGTGCGCCTCCAAGTTGCTGCTTCTGAATTTACTCAGGACCTAGAAGTGCTGATCAGAACAAGCAAGGATGTTCTCACTGGATTTCTGGCCCTGGTGGAAATGAGTAGTGCTGAAGAGCATAGTAGAAAGCCTGTTTCCATGAGATCCGCAACCCAATCCTGGAGGTCAAAGGAGCCAAATGTTTGAGTGAAGCCTACCAAGCTTGGATCTGAGCTTTCCCAGAGCTCGGAGGTCTCTAGCACGGTTTGGCTCCAGGGTTTTGGTTTGGCCTAGTGGTGAAGTCCGGATCCACACAAGAACTTCCCTAGCGTTCGGGGTGTTTGCATCAGGTGCATTTCTGACCGTGGTTCAGTTATAAAACTCTCCTGGAACCTCACACCCACAGAACACGGACACTCAGTTTGTGGTGTTTATGGACTGTAGGAAGCATAACTGATCAAACAAAGGAGCAGTGGGCTACCGTCAGTGAGCAGAGAAAGGGATGCTAACGAGTGCCCAGCCTAAAAGCCCCATTCCCGTCAAAGGCTTGTGCACACTATTGCCTTGCGGGAGAGGAGACACTGGATCGTGCCTTATTGAAACTGCAGTCTCCTGTGCCTGTGACCCACGAAAGGGTCAGTAGCAGCCCTTGGTTTCTACCAGCATTGGAGGCACAAACGGACCACGTGAGCTTCATCTTCTGCCGCTCTGTGTCCCCCCCAGTTCACATTCCTTCCCCAGCGGCATCAGAGGAGAAACCTTCAAGAGCATTATGGAGCCCTGCAGCTGTGGTCCCTAGCGATGCTCCCACTAGCGAGAGCGCTTGGGACCAGTACTCGGACAAGTAAAACACTCAGATCTTTCTGCCCTGGGGATCCATGGGGATGGTCTCCATCATGTGGGCCTGTTAACACTGCCTAGCTCACACCCCCGCCCCAGCCAGCAGTTCATGCACCCTTGAGGTAGAGAGCAGGCCTGCTCCTGCTGCTGGACTCCTCGCCTGATCTTTGACTGGTGTCACAAGACTCAAAGGACCCAAATTCAAGCTTGCAGAGTCCAACGATTTGCATGGGGCTGTCCCAGAGGAGGGCGTGGTCCCAGGTGCCCATTCTCCTCCCCAGACGCAGGAAGTGACGTGAGGCCTGTGGGAGTGGATGAGGCTGTGATGTACCCACACAGCTCAGGTTTCAGAGTAGCAGCTGTGTTAGTCTGTATCTGCAAAAAGAAAAGGAGGACTTGTGGCACCTTAGAGACTAACAAATTTATTTGAGCATCAGCTTTCGTGAGCTACAGCATGCATGCATCCCATGAAGTGAGCTGTAGCTCACGAAAGCTTATGCTTAAATAAATTTGTTAGTCTCTAAGGTCTCAAAAGTACTCCTTTTCTTTCCACACAGCTCAGTCTCACAGCCTCTCCCTCCCCTCTGTCAGGGAAGAAGAAACCTAACCTCCCTTAGTGCCCCGGCCACTTCGCCAGCACCCTTTCCCTGCGGCTGTCATTCACAGAGAACAGCTACTCAGCATGACTTAGCAGAGAGGTCCTCTGCCTGTCATTGGCTCACAGACAACACCCCATGAAAGGAACAGGATCTGCCGAGGCTGTAGGGTCAGCAGGGATGTGGAACAGCTCATGGACAGAGCTATGAATGGCCCAGAGGGAGAACAAAGAGAAACTTTCACCACAGGAGCCGGCCCACTTGGAGATTACGTTCTGCTCTGCAACAAGAATAAGGAACTTGAGGTTCTGTCTGTGCCTATTCTGCTGACTTGGAGGAGAGGCAGACGCAAGGCAGACACCCAGTGCTAACAGGAGGTCTAAAGAAACTGCAGGGAGAGGGGAGGCAGGGTGGGTGTTACAGGGTTCAGAAGGCACGCACCACTGCTTCCAGTCACTGCCTATAGCAGAGCAGCAACTCTCAGCCCTTTGGGGCCACGGTAGCAGGCAGTGCCCTGAGTCTCCCATTTGGACATGTGTGCTCGGTTTGCTCCAAGCAGGCCAAGCTCTATAACAAAACAACAATATCTGGCTCAGATACAACACTTGTCATCTTTAGCTCTCAAAGCACTTTACAAAGGAGGTCAGGATCATTATCCCCATTGCACAGATGGGGAAACTGAGGCACGGAGCAGTGACGGAATTTGTCCCAGGTCACCCCACAGGCCAGTAGCAGGAGTTGGGAGTAGAACCAAGTCTTCTGTCCAGTGTACTGGCCATTAGGCCACACTCTGCCTTCCCTAGGACAGAGTCTGCACTGCTGAGCCAGGAGCATGTGCACTGCGTTGGGGCCCAGCACACAGACTCCCCATAAAAGTCAGGGAAGGGAAGCATCAATACTGGAACCCATCAAGAGCGCAGTGCTTGAAGGGTTCGGTATTCCACGTGCAGTATAATTTCTCTGTTCATCTGACCTTCACTGCATGTTTCATAGGCCTCCTTCCCCTAGGCTGTTGGGCAAAATTAGAGACAACTTCTGAAAATTCAGCCCCAAGCTCACCAGCGTTGCCGTTACTGTCTCCCTGTCACTGACAGGACTAAGCTATTCAGCTTTTCCAACTCTGGTGATATCTGGGGTTTTTCTTAAAGCTTCAGCTCCTGGAGGCATGGGATTACAGGAGGAGCAGCTCAGATTTTTTTTTTTTTTTTAAAGATGTAGATTTCTAGCCCTCATGATCCCAAAGTGTTCAAAGCCCAGAAGGCAGATAAAGCCCCTGAAGGACTATTTTAATATCTTGGGGGGTCTTTTTGTTTGTTTTTTTAAGTGTCAATTTCATGGTTTCTGGGGCCATGACTCATGAGTCTGGGGTGCTTTGGGCTGGCCCGTTCACACTGGCAAAGCGCTTCAGAAACCTCAGAAGGAAGTTGCTTTGTCAATATATTTGTATTACTCAGGACATTCCCCATGAGCGGACATGCAGAAATGCAGCACTCTGAGAAACGCCTCTCTCTCTCTCTCTCTCCTCAGACACATTCTCCCAGAAGGAAACTGACTTCTCCTCACTCCCTACACTTCCTCCAATGAGCTGCGACTTGTCCAGTAGAACAACTTCAGCAAGGAAGGGCGGGGTGTGTGCGTGCGGGGGCATACTTAGCCCTATCCTCCCAAGGTCTCCTGGACTCGCAGCACACCTGCCCTTTCATTCAGGGGTCCCTCCATACCCACATACCCATCCCCACAACAGTCATCCCCCAGCTCCACTCTCCCCCTAAGCCCACCCCCACAACCCAAATCATCACAGCCCTAGCTCAATGGAGCTCTGCCAGTCTCGGCGCAACACTGCCAATCTCAAACATTCAAAAACCAGGAGTCAGCCCCTGCAAAATTCTGAGCTTTTTAAAAATAATTTGGGAGGGACTTTCTGATTTTGGGCCTCATCTTTCCATGCCCCCTCTGCAATTATGAGAGCTAGAAACATACCTATTTTGAATGGAAAGAGGAGACTCTCAGGGAGTCATCACATGACTCCAGGAGGTGGAGCGCTCAGAAAAATAAAAAAAACCAAGACTTGGTAACACCCGCAAGAGCCCTAAGTGTACACCAAATCTCAGTTCCTACACACTGTGATGTCACTTAGTCTGTATGCAGCCAAAGATAACAGAATTTAAAGCGGATTACCTTAATATGCAAACGAGATACCATTAACTTGGGTTTGAATAGAGACTGGGAGTGGCTGGGTCATTACACATATTGAATCTATTTCCTTAAGTTTCCTCACACCTTCTTGTCAACTGTCTAAATGGGCCATCTTGATTATCACTACAAAAGTTTTTTTCTCCTCTGATAATAGCTCATCTTAACTAATTAGCGTCTCACAGTTTGTATGGTTTCAGAGTAGAAGCCATGTTAGTCTGTATTCGCAAAAAGAAAAGGAGTACTTGTGGCACCTTAGAGATTAACCAATTTATTTGAGCATAAGCTATCCGATGAAGTGAGCTGTAGCTCACGAAAGCTCATGCTCAAATAAATTGGCTAGTCTCTAAGGTGCCACAAGTACTCCTTTTCAGTTTGTATGGTAACTTCCAACTTATCTGTATTTATATATATACACACATACATATATACACACATCTTACTATATGTTCCATTCTGTGCATCCGATGAAGTGGGCTGTAGCCCACGAAAGCTTATGCTCTAATAAATTTGTTAGTCTCTAAGGTGCCCCAAGTACGCCTGTTCTTTTTGCGGATACAGACTAATACGGCTGCTACTCTGATACCTTATCTTGTATCTCTTCCACACTAGAGTAACTAGAACAAGGGTGCTGGCCCCCTCCCAGAGATACTGCCAGAGTCACGCCTCCCTGCAGGCTCAAACTCAGCACCTTCTTAATTACTGGCGAAACTGGTTTCACGCTCACACCCTCAAAGCACAAGCTTCTTCTCCACTCAGCCAAGAGGAAAATGGCAGGCAGCTGCCTTTCAACCAGTGGGAGGGATGCAGCACAGCTATCCCCTGGAAAACTAGTCACACACAAAAAGAAAAGGAGGACTTGTAGCACCTTAGAGACTAAAATTTATTTGAGCATCAGCTTTCGTGAGCTACAGCTCACTTCATCGGATCTGTAGCTCACGAAAGCTTATGCTCAAATAAATTTGTTAGTCTCTAAGGTGCCACAAGTCCTCCTTTTCTTTTTGCGGATACAGACTAACACAGCTGCTACTCTGAAACTAGTCACACACAGTCTCTGCTCTCGGCCAGGCAAACCTGCACTAGGAAGTGCAGCTGCTCCAGAATTCGGAACGGTCAGATCCTCCGCTGGATCTCATCTGCAAGGGGAGAAGTTGGCTAGTGTGGTTTAACATGGACCACAGCCACCCGGAACCTCCCTTGTTGAAGCAGGACAGGTATCCAGAAAAGTCTTGGTCCCATTCGGAACCTGTGCAGAGTTGCTTAGACCTTCAGTTGTTCCGGTTAAGCAGGGTTTCCATGATCATTATCCCCAGTGTCTATTCATGCACCCTGCCCATTCTGCCCACTCTTTTGTGCCCCTGCTGGACAGCAGATCAGTGCAACCAACGCTGTCTTCCCACTTGCACCCGTTTCCGGACCACTCCATCCCTGATGTGTACCCTGCAAAGCTGCATGTTGCTACTGAATTTGGCCCATTGCACCTATTATTTTATTAGGAAGTCATGGGGACACATTCCTTGGACAGCACAATGGGACCAGCCCACAAACAGACCCCTCCCCAGCGTAACTCCACTTGCGTTACTCTGGGGATGAATTGGGCACAGACAGCATTAAAAATACCCTAGCACAAGACGGCAACCTGCCAGGTTTAAGCCTGTAATCCTACAGCCTTGCAAACCACGCTGCTTTCTCCCATGGCTGCTGTTTGCAGACACAGCCGTTGAATTCACAGACGAACACTGGTCTGCCTGACAGGGCCAGACAAAGGCTTCTTCTTTTCATCCTCCTCTGGGAAGCCCATGGGAATCCAAGTGCCCTAGGATCCCCTGCCTTGAGCTGTGGCAACGCTGCTGCAGCAAGTCCCCCTCCTAGCCGTGCTGATGAGGCGGCTTTCTGGGGAGACTGCCTAGCCCTATAAAGAAAAGGGGGACTTGTGGCACCTCGGAGACCAACAAATTATCCAACGAAGTGAGCTGTAGCTCACGAAAGCTTATGTTCAAATACATTTGTTAGTCTCTAAGGTGCCACAAGTCGTCCTTTTCTTTTTACGAATACAGACTGACACGGCTGCTACTCTGAAACTAGCCCTATAAAGAGACAAGTGGGTGAGGTGATAGCTTTTACTGGACCAACTTCGGTTGGGGAGAGACAAGCTTTTGAGCTTACTCAGAGCTCGTCTTCTGGTGCAATAGAAAATATTACCTCTCCCACCTTGTCCCTCTGTCATCCTGGGTCCAACATAGCAACAACAGCACTGCATAGCCTTGCATATCACATTGCTGGAGAACTCTGCTCCAACTGCAAGAGGCTGCAACAGACACAAAGACGGCTTGTTCTCCTTTCAATCCCCCCTCCATTCATGTCCAGCACGGTGCAGCTACAAAGCATGTTGAGCAGTGGAAGGCCACCTGGCTTGTCGGATTGCTTCATCCACTCTCGCTTTACAGTCATGGGAACACATACTGAGGAGGGATAACAGATACTCACAGTTACCCAGTGCCTTTCGCCCAATGTACTCGAAGTACATCAGGATTCCCATTTACACATGGGGCACCAAAGTGAGGTCTCTTATCCAAGGCCCCCTAGTGAGTTAGTGGAAGAGCCAGGAATTGATCCCCAACTCTCCAGTTGCCCAGTGCCACACCAAGTCCACTAGGGAGGCTCTGCTGTCTCTCAGGGAAGGCACTGATCCCCACTCCCGGATGTGACCCAAGTGTTCGCATCCTCAGAGAGTGGACGAGACCCAGCAGCAGGGCCACCACACCCAACGCAGCAGTTTGCAGTGTCACACAAAGAGCCTTGGCTTTCAATGGCTTTAGTCAAGTCCAGCCTGGGCTTTCAATAGCTTGGGTCAGGGCCAGCTCTAACGGGTCCCTGATAAAAAGCTCCTTCTGCAAGGAAGAGAACAGCAGAGTCCTACGGACGCTGATTAGCTTCGTGGCCAACAAGGAGAGTGGCTAATGGAGTTCCACTATGCACAGACTGTGCTTCCCATGCACCCCCAACCCCTCCCCGGCAATAAAGCAGCTCTACAAAGCCAGAGTCACCTTCCCAGCCGAAGTCACCCTCCAACCTTTCCCCGTGAGCCAATGATTTTGTCTTGTACATTTTAAGAGCCGTGACTCATCAGTTCCCAGACGCTCGGCTGTCACGATTCCTTCTGAGCTGCCAGAGTGATATTAAAAGGCCAAACCAGGGGATGAGAGTGCTGTGGCCTGACCGAGCTGACAAGAGGAACAGGCTTTCTGAGGCTTGCAGGACAGGTGCGTTTTGCCAGTTCCCTGCTGGATTTTCTGCATTTCCAGCCAGCCTCTGGCACCATCAGGAGGGGAATGACACTTGCTACAGAACTTCTTACATCAGACTCTATTACGGAGAAAAGATTGAGGTCTTAACTCTGAAGAGAACAAAGCATGTGGGCTAGATTCTGGTTTCAGTTACAACAGTGTAAATCCGGAGTGACTCAACCAGGAATCAATGTAGTTACTCTGGATATAGACTGGTGTAACGGAGCAGAACCTAGCCCCATGCCCCACAATTCTCCAGGAGGTAGCAGAAACCCCCTTACTGAGTCAAGAGCTTCTCTAGAATTTGGGGGATGCACCCAACATTTCTCAGTGTCAATCCCATACTATTAGGATGGGACTCTTGACATCCAGGTGGCTCACCCCAGGCCATGACTCTTCCTGCTCCCCAAACCGGGCAAACTAAGGGTTAGCATCTGGGCACTCGGTAGATCTGACACTCCGCTTTCTTTCGATGAGAGTCCTCAGCTACAGCAGCGAGAGAATGAGCAAACATGGCAATTAGTGATCTGGTTCCTTTCAGCCTTCTGTGACCCCCTTAAAGAGAACACAGATACACCTAGCCACAGTGCATGTTCTTGCACCAACGTTTCACTATATTTCAGCCTGCTGCAGCCAACAGATGAAAGCACAATAAAGCAAAATACAGGAAAGTATTACAGGCAGCAGGCAAACCTCCATTTAACAGGGATTTGAGACTAGAAGCGACTGATGGAATCCAGAGGGCAAGGTGAAACAGCAGGAAACCTACGGCTCAGCTAATTGCAGGCCTGCTCTGTAGGGGCTGAACAGGCTGGGGGGAGGGGGGTGGATGAGAGCTCTCAGTGGGTGAAAAGCGGCTTCTCCCCTCAGGCAGCAGGTTGCAGAGCTTCATCCACCCCCATCAATTCAGCCCCATTGCTTCCTCAGCCCCACCCATGTGGGAAAACTGACTGCAAAATACTGCACCTGAAATCACCACTGAACACAAGCCAGCCTCCGCACACACGCAAGCCGGTCATCCAGTCCCAACCCCATCCCCTGCACAGGCCGGCGATCCAGTGCTGGGAGAGCTCCCCCTCGCCCCCATCCCATGCTGTGGCCAGGTCCTTAGTGGCTGGTCAGATTGGCAATCCGGTAACACTGGTGCTCACTCGGTGAGACCCAGGAAGCCAAAGCCCTGTGGACTGTTAGACGCCTGGGCCTGCATCTGTGGGTGGCCACAGCTCTTCCCCACGCAGCAGCACTCTCTGGATCACTGCGCAATGGTGGAGGTGAAGAGGGGCCTCGGGCAAGTCCCATCCCCTGGGGGTGTCTCCGTGTGCCCACCCGCAGGACAAGGGCGACGCCTCCCTCCCCACAGTCACTATCCACCAGGCACTCTGGAAATGGAGAGCGTTATGCACGTGCTGAGTCCCGCCCCGACCACCAGGAACGGGCCTAGCCCAGCAGCTCAGCCCTGTCTCTGTGACCAGGCTCCTACCCACTGCAGTGATACAAACGACAACCACTCCCAGGCCCGCCAGCCCCCGCTGGGCTTGGGAGGCCTGACAGGTGAAGGGCACAGCCGTGTGTACTGGGACCAGGCAACCACCCAGCGTCCCTGGGCTACCGCCCGCCCCCCTCAGGGTCAGAGCTCAGCGGCTGGAGCAGGCGGGCCTCCGAGCCCTGCATTCCTCCCTGCTGGCCCCGTCCCACCGAACACTGGCCCCTCACTTTGTTCCCCAACCCCCCTTCACTGTTTACAGAGGCCTGAGGAGAACCACCAGGGACTGAGCTGATGTATAAAGGCCGGGCTGCCCGGCTCCTCCTCCAGCTCCCTCCCGCTGAGCAGCAGCTGCTGACTTGGCACTTCCAGGAGCCGAGTAACACGGGAAACCTCTGAAAAACAAACCGAGCTCCAGGGGGGAAACCAGCACCCGAGGTCAAAGCAGCCAAACAAGCAGAGGCAGAGCCACTATGGATACTGTACTGCTACTGCCCATGCACCCACCCCCGCTCACGGCTTCCTAGGGCCCTTTTTGAGCCCTACCCTCCAAATTGTGCCAGCAAAGACTGGGACCCAGGAGGAGGGCTGCCAAGCATGTCTGCCCTGCCCCGCGTGGGCTGGGATTGTTTTTCTGACAAACCACGCTGCAGATCACCTCACTGAGCCTGGACACGCACCACTGCCCTGCAATGGCAGCCGTGCCTGGTTCTGCTGCAGACACAGCCTGTTTGCCCACCCTACCAGGCAAGTCTGGTTGAAAGGAGCGGGCTGCGGCAGTATGGTGCACTGTACATGTGTGGCCCTGTGCCAGCCCTCACAAAGCCGGTGAACCACTATTTAGGCATCCCTGCCCCTTTAAGATGAAGCATAGAGGTTAATAAATAAGGGGGAACTTCTCTCTCTCTCTCACACACACACACACACAAAGCCAATCCTCACTTCCATGGCCACAAAGGTCCCCTCCGATGAGAGGAACTGCTGCACATGGGTTGGGCTGGACAGCAGGAGGTGGTTGGGAGTGGGGCACCGTCAGGTTAGGGCTTCCAGCCCTAACACCCAAAGAGTGGGGCCTTATTTGGAGTACACAGGGCTCCTTCATCCATGACCACAAGAGAGAGTTTCTCTGGCTAGCGAAATCATCCACAATTACATTGGACAGGATAAAGGACAAGGCATATAAACTCATGTGCTTCCTGTAAAAATCCACCCTCTAACTCGCAGGGGGGTGGGGGTGGGAGGAGCAGGGTGGATGGGTTAGGAAGAATTTACTACTATGAGCAGGATACTCCACAATTGTCCTTTCCTGGGATTCTAAACACCTTCCTCTGGAACATCTGGTACCCACCACTGCCTGCGGGAGAAAGGACGTGAGCCCCAATGGACCACAAGTCTGATCAAATACGGCAAATCCCAAGTGCCTTAATGCAGTTCTGTAGCCACTCCCCACATAGGGAGGAGGCGGCAGCCGAAGTACTCGGGCTGGGCACTGGGCTGAGGATTTTCCCTTAGGTGCACAAGTGAGCCACAGTACAGAGAAAGAGGTGTCCACCTCCCACATCTGGAGAATGCTCAGGAAGGTGGTGGGTGGAGGGGAAGGGTCAGACCTTCTTTACTGCAGGTGGAAACAGGGAGGAGAGTATAGCGACTCGGTGAGCTGAAGCAGGTTATGCATACCCATGCCCAGCGGCTCTGAAGCTTATGCTGTGCCCTACCCTGTGTATACTACAGGGGTAAGCAGAGAGGTGACTCTTGTTTAAATCGCTCCCTGCTATGGCCAAGTACTGGATGGACAGCCCTGCAGTCTGGGTTGCTATCTACCGCCCAGAACAGATACTGCATGGGCAGCTGCCATGCAAGCTTCCCCCAGAGAGCCATCCTCAAACCTCCCCTTTATCTGTGGAGCACAGACAACGTCCCCAGTTCTGTGCAGGATGTGGAGTGCCAAAAGAGAGGTGATCAGGGCTAACTCAGGACATGGGAGGTGGAGGTCCGCTAAAAACACCCGTCCACTTGGAACTGGACCGAGGCCACCAGCTTATTTCACAGAGTCCACTATACAGCCACCAGGTGGTAATGAATGAGTCACTACTGCCCTGGGCTCGAGTCAAACTGGCAAGCAAGATGCAAAAGGCTCCATATTCCATTAACAGTCACCCACTGGGATAAGCAATTCTGATACCCCCACGTTAGCTACAAATGGTTTTATTCTCCTCTGGCGACAGCACATGGGGTCTGAAACTCCTACAGAGCAACAGGTGTCTGAGTGCCAGGTTGCTCTTCGTGGACCATCAGAGCCAGAATTGCAGCTTCACAATCAACACCATGCTGCTACGGAAGTGCCAAGCAGGAAGCTATTATTACGCTCCCTTTTAGAATAGGGAAGGAGGAGAAAATCCAACTGTGTGGTTATCCCAGGGACGCAAGCTCCTCCCTTGTGGTTTCAGTCATCTCTGGAACTGCGTGGAGAAATGAGAGAGTCTCACATATAAATTTCCTGCTTACCTGGTGCTCTTATTATGGACGGTTGTATGTACCAGGTATCCATGGAAGCCTTTTACAGGCATATACACACATGGGCAAAATATGAGGGAGATGATGCCAGGGAAGCCTTTTGCTTCTTACCCACTGGATCTATTTCTGGGGTCTGTTAGCACAGCCCCTTTGCTCTATCTGAACTGGCTCCCTCCCCAAGGCCTGTCTGGTCCGGGAGGTTTGCTTAGCAGTGCTTGGTTTTTACTGGCTGATTTAGCACTGAATCCTAAATCCTAGCAGGTGGGGAGAGCAGATCTGCAGCCTTAGAAGTGGCTCTGGAGTTCTGGGGAGCAGTTCCCCCGAACGACTAGCAGCGTGACAGCGAGATGGGAAGAGGGGACATGCATCGTCATCTGGGAGGCAATAATTGTGCTGTGGAACAGACACTACCATTTAATCTCACGCCCCTGTCCTTAGAGTCCGATGTATTAATTGGTAAGGCTAAAAATAAGGTAACAATTTATAATGCTCTTTACAGTGCCCTCCACACCACGGCCTCATCCCCCTCAGCAGTGGCACGTTATTCATGCAATTAATTCTATGTGAAGACTAAGCACTGACTTATTTGCATACCTCCCCCGCCCTCGGGGTGCCAATGGCCAGTGAGGTTGCAGAGGGCTCTGTAACCTGTTTACCAGGACTTTAACCCCTAGAGTCAGTTCTTGCAATACTGCAGAATCAGCAGCAGTCACCTCTTCTCTAATTACTTGGGAGTCGAAAGAGCAAGCGAGATGGAGGGAGGGAGGGAGGGTGAGCGGCTTGGACTCTGCACTGAGGCTCTCAATCATTAGCGGGACACCCCGGGAGCCAAAGGAGAGAAAGATCACCCTTCAGTGAAGGTCACAGCTCACCGGCTCTGGCAAGTATCAGTCAGGAGCAGGGACAGTTGTTGCCCTTTGTCTCTGGCAATCGAAGGGATTCCCGCTCCCCCAGTTGGCCAAGCAATGACATCTCCCAGTTGAAGGCCACGGGTAGGAGGGGACCAGGCACCAGCAGAAGGATCGCCTGCAGCAAGTCTCCAATTAGCATGCAAAATCCTTGACTGAAAGTGCCAGTGAACAAGACCCCATGGCCACCACGGAACTAGAGCTTGTTGGGAAAGGGGGGTCCTCCCTCCCCCCAGGAAAATTTAGAATTGTTGTTGACAAACCCAAAAGTGGGTTTAATTTCACTATGGGCTGAAATACCGAGACAACTGTCATACGACAAGTCTTCAGACAACGCTCTGACGTTTCTAGCGCGTTGGCAGGACGGTGGAGTTTTTGCCAGGGTTAGGGCTTAAATCCAGCTGTGACTCATGTAACACACACAACGGTGCATGCACATAGGAGGTTTCCTATTTGTTTTTAATTTGTGATTTTAACGTGCCCAACACTGTGGCCTCTGGGCACATGAAGCAAATTAAGAATGAGCAACTCGTTAAACTGCCTGCTTGAGACTTCACCACCAGCACCCCCACCAGGCCTGTCCCAGTCCAGGAGAACTCCCTAATGATGCTCCACAGAGAAAACATTTCTTTGACCCAGGCTGGAGCAAGACAAGCTAGGGTCCTACGCACAGGAGAAGTGTGTGACATGCAGTGACATCTTCTACTCATGGGATTCCCCAAGTCAGGGGCCCTCACAGCAGACACTGAACCTAGTACTTAACACAACATTGCCTTGTGGGCCGACAGACGAGCCAAACCATCCTTACAGTTGGCGTCATGCTTCTTCCTTTCATCTAGCTATGGAATGAAATACACCACTAACAGTGTGACACGAGTATGCAAACCATGTCTAGAACTCAAAAAGCTCAATCAATCACAGGGCTCTGTGTGGAAGAGACAACTATACCCCTTGGGAAAGTGCAGATATGATTGCTCTATGCTGTTACACACCCACACCCACTCTCCCTCCCTCCTCGGGGATCAGCAAGTTCCCTCAGAAACGTCCATTCAGGCAAGGTGATTTGCAGGACAAGTCAGAGATCAGCTAAAAAACCAAGGTAGGAACTCTAGACTTCAGGCTATAAAACAGTTTACATTCTAAGCCTAATTTTGACCCCACACTGCTCTGGCTTTTTACACAAAACTCCTTTTGGCCTGAAATTTCACATTGTCCATTTAAGCCAGAGGAATGGTTTTTTGAAAGCTTTGAGATCAAACTAGGAAACTAACACTGGGCCATTCCCTGAATATGAATGGGGGGTGGGGGGAAGGGAGTCTTAAAGACAGGAAGGATTGTATCCATGTAGGGATGGCATCCATTCCCTTAAAAACAGATCGCCCAACGAATTAGATGTAGCTATTGCTTGGGGGAGGGAATAATTTACTACCATATCACAGCCTCCCTCAGCAAAGCGTCCATCCCATTAGATGCGTCATGATTAGAGGGAACATCTTGTATTTAACAGCAAGAAAGGATGGCGCTGTGTGTTACATTTCATCACTTTCGCTGGTGGTAAACAGCACTACGAACACAGCCATACACCCAAGACCATAGTGTTGGGACAGCAACATCCTCATACTCCATAGGTGGGGAATATACAGAACTGCAAATATTTGACTTCACTATTCTGCACACTGTGTTGTCAGACTGGTAAATAGCCCTGTGTAAACAGAGCTGTCGATAACACTGTGGAACAGGATGGAGTAATTTGTCCCTGACTTCACTGGAATCATTCTGTGGCCTCAGCTCTCCGCCATTTCCCAACTTCCTCATGTACAAACTTTAATGAAAAAATAATCTGCTGAGAATGTACGTCGTTTTATAGACTTCACCGGCAAGAAAAGGGAGAAACACTAAACTGAACAGCCACATAAAATCTAAAGCCCCGGAAGGCTCAAAGGCCTGATTTACTGAAGCTTTTATTGTTTATAAAGACAACAGAAAGGAGCGGACTTCCATTCTCCCCAGCTCCTCAGGCTCTGTCTACACTGGCACTTTCCTCGTTAAAAGTTTCGTTGCTCAGGAGTGTAAACTCCCCCCCTCGAACAACAAAAGTTTTGACGAAAAGCCGAAAAGCGCCAGGGTGGACAGCGCTTCGCCGGTGGAACATGCGCGCTCCCGGCAGCAAAGCTACTGCCCTTCGCTGGAGGTGGTTTTAGGACGTTGCCGGGAGAGCTCTCACCCGGCGATAAAGAGCAGCCACACCGCGCACCTTACAACAGCGGCACAGCCATGCCGTTGTGCGGTGCCCAGTGTAGACGTAGCCCCAGTTAGAGGAAGAACGGCACACTGGGATTCCAGAGCGGCTCCCGAAGGTACGTTGCTGCTAGAACGGAGCATCTGCTCAAGAGCGCTTTACAAGGGCAAAATCAAGCAAAGATGCTTTCTAGACAGTCACGTTCCAGGCTTAAGGACGGGCTCTCAAACCAGGACAGGACAGACTTAGCAAGACCAGGATGACTGGTGCAAAGGCCACTTCCCTGGGCCAGCAGTTACGGTCTCCCATCTGCCTTCAGTGCAGATTTCTCCTTCACAGCCCATCTAGCCCAGTGCCTCTCTGCTGGTTTCCACGGTGAAGTTGTACTCCAGTGACGACGGCATCACTCCGTCGCCTTGGAAGCGTTTTTGATGCTGCCAGCGCTCCAAACACCAGATCAACGAGTGGAGAGGCAGGGCATGAAGGATTGAACGGTTTTCTTGGCAGGTTAAAGTAAGGTAATTTCTAAGCAGCATGAAAAGTAGTTTAGGTTTAAGCCTGGAGGGTCTGAGTGTTTCCTTCCGTGTGTTCTTTAAGCCAGAGCAGCAGGAGACAGTGAGCCGAGGGGCCCCATTTATTTTATACCTGTGAGCAAGCTGCCGTGCTGGTGCAAGCTGCCAGGTGGACAGCTGTGCTGCTCTTACAGAGCTGGGAGAGCATGGGCCTCAGCAGGGCAAGCTTCCTCCCAACTGCCCTGCCAATGCGCCTCAGCACCAACCTGGTGGGCACCATCTTTAAAGGCCAGAGGGGAGTTCAGTCTCCGTGGCCCACTCTGTCCTGGGCCGACCATTGTATTAACGTGGCCAGTTTTGAGATGCTCACACACACACACAGACTGAACCACCATGAATTTACCAAGTGCACAGGAAGGGGTTAATACTGTTAGTAAGAATGACCCAGAAACTGGATTATAAAAAAAAAAGCACTGAAAGGGTTGAGTAAGACTTTGCAGGACATATTCTTTGTTCACCCAACAGCCAATGAAAGGTACTGAATCCCAGCATCTGTAAGCAAACAAACAGTTAAAGGTACATCTTGAATGCATACAGTGGCATTTGGTCCAAAAGATCCCAGCACAAATGAACTGATCTACTAACTCTATCCAGGCATCCCTTCACCCATCACCACAATGCAATCATCTGCAGGGCTCCACTTTACCAGGCAAGACTGATTTAGCTAGTGTTTCCTGCAAAGCACAGCTCAGAAAGTCAGTGCAGAAGGAGAATACATTACTTAGAGCCTTGGCTAATTCACTCATGCAGAGCCAGCAGCTCTGATTTGTCCCTCATTTTAAACTGATTTTTCAGTTGTTTCCAACAAGAGACTCTCTCCGAGCTCTTTGCTTTTATGTCCTGCACAGAGAGCAACTGTGGAAGCTAAAGCTCAAGGGAGTCCAACGGCTGGGTTTTGGGCTTTGCTAATAGTGCAGTGGTAGAAAAGAGGCTCCAAAATGAACTCTAGCTGACAGGATGAGCCCAAGAGACACTGGACTGTAAATCATTCCCCAGGCAGAGGTGAGAATTATACGATTTACATTCACAATGCAAAGTCTTTCTTAGGGGAGGGAGGGAGAGAGAGAAGCTTGTAACATCACTTAACTGTCAGCTAGAGGTACTGATGAATTCAAGGAAGAGTGATGGCGTGTGCCAGACGCTTACATAAACACAGAGAGAAGTGCCCTGTGGAATACAAATCCAAGCATCCATAAGAGCATACACAACATCACGAAAAATACCTTAAAGGGTTTGGTTCCAAACCCCACCTAGCCTCCCCTTCTTCGCAACACACAGACACACCTGAATCAATATGGAACTGAAGCACCAGGAAGTTAGGTTGGGTGCAGCTAAACAGCCAACTGCAGCTTCCCAGTCCTGGGAATTTTCTGCCAGCCCAATCCACAGCATAGTCTGGAGCAGCTCTAAGCTACTCTAGCTAGTTATGGCCCTTAAGGCCCAGCCCACCAGCCAGGGATCATCAAAACTCAGCAGCCATGCCCCTTTCTCCTGGCCACATCCATGAACAATGGAGACAGGGAGGGGTCTAAAGGTGGAGACTGCTACACCAGCTGGGGACTCCCGCATGCTAAGGGAATCCCCAGCCAAGCAGAGACCCTGGCCTTACAGCCATCTGATGTCAATCACAAGTGTGGGGGAGAATCTAGCCTGATTAGATTTAGTCGTAAAATACTGTTCCTTCCCCAGCCCTCCGCAGTCCCTCAGTGCCTCGCCTACCTCCTTCCCCACAGCTCGACACTGAGCTTCTCAGGAAATGCAATTTAAAGCCACCTCTGCCGCCCCCAGAACTGCACAGCCGAGGACCAGCCTGTGCCTCTCCCTAGCCGTGATTTGGTGCTAGTGACTCTCCCATGTGGGGTGGGGAGGGGGCGGGCCATTTTAAGCAGGGCTTTGCCAGTTATTGTTGTATAGTGTTGAGCAGCGTGAATGAGCCCAGAAACGACGGATGGCACATGTCGTAAAAAGCCTGGGTTTGACCCTGGCAACTGGGACTCTGTTTCCCCAACTGTAACCTGGGGATAAGGCTCCCTTTCCTTGCAGGCGTGTTGTGCAGATCATGGGTAGGCTGTTCGTAGAGCCCTACAGACGTGTGGAGAACTAGCTCCACCGAGCGCCACAGGCTCGTGTGCCATCCCCCAGCACACAGAGAGGAGTCCCGCACTCTAGCCGAGCGCTGGGAAACCGCATCTGGGGATTAATCCTACTCTAAACATGCCAGCAGTCTGTTTTACTGCTCTAAGGTGGGAGGTGCCTCTGTGCCCAGCAGAGATAGGGCTTTCTGAAGGGAGTGATTTGGGAATCTTAGTGACGGGCAGGACGCTTAATTACCTTTTTATACTAGAGGACAACAAAGCGGTGCGAGAGTTAAGCAACCTGTGACTCCTTGTGCATTACTGTTCATCAGGCAAAGGGAACATGGTTTACCAAAGAGAGGCCCTGAGCTGGAGCCCCTTCCTCCGCCCTCAGCAGAGATGTCCCCAGGGTTGCACAGCGGGGGTCTGTTCATACACATCACTAGAGAGGAGATTTCAATCTCCCAGTAGAGTTTAGCATTGGTGAGAAGTGCCAGACTGAGAGTCCCAAACACACAAGAGGATAAATGGGAACCTAAGGCAGCATCCAGGAGGACATCCCCAGCAACGCGCCTCCATCCAAACCTGGGATGATCACTTCTAGGGCTCATTCTCCCTGGCACATCCAGCCTTTGCCCTCTCTGCTGAGATGACCAGCAAGGGAGCCAGTTAGCACCCAAAGATCAAAGGCAGCTGGTAACATCTGCAAGCAGGTAGGCAAAACCGACCCAAAGGTGCCCTCAAAGGCTGTTTGTGAACAGCAAGTAAAATATCATATTGCACCGGACCCAGTATAAGGCAGGAAAGCCTCCCCGAGGAGTCTCCACTGCCTGGAGTGCAGTTGACAAAGGCACTTGTCTGCTCTAGAACTAGACGAGGGCCAGAACTATTTCACACAGAAGAAGAACACCATGCAGTCAGAAGCCCTATCATCAACTAGGGCTGGCTTCAACGTGAGCTAGAAGCAACTGAGAAGCAATATGGGACATGGAGCCTGAATGAGTAGATTGTTTCCTTAAAAGGAGTATTATTTTAACTGTTGGTCGTATCAGGTGCCTGGATTTCACACCCCATCTCCCCTGGGACCCCCAGCCATCTGTGCATCAGCAGCTGTGCTCCCCTTTATTTCCAGCCCAATTTCTTCAGTTAAGCCACAAGCCAGTGACTGTGAAAAGTGTTTCCAGGGGGTAAAAAAAACGACGGAGGGACGCTACTGAGTGAATCCAGCACGAGGACAAGGCTAGTTCTAAAGGGTGAAAACCCTGCTTAGGCACAACCCCCCCCCCTACAATCCACAGCGAGATGGGGGTGAGGGGCAGGAATTGGGACAAAGGATGAGAGAGAAGTTTCAGAGTAGCAGCCGTGTTAGTCTGTATTCGCAAAAAGAAAAAGGAGTACTTGTGGCACCTTAGAGACTAACCAATTTATTTGAGCATAAGCTTTCGTGAGCTTATGCTCAAATAAATTGGTTAGTCTCTAAGGTGCCACTAGTACTTCTTTTCTTTTTGATGAGAGAGAAGTGGGAGCTGGCTAAAAATCACACCATTTTGTTTACAAAAAAGAGGAAGTTACTCACTTTGTGCAGTAACGATGGTTCTTCGAGATGTGTCCCCCTATGGGTGCTCCACTTTAGGTGTCTGTGTTCCCCTGCACCTCTAATCGGAGATTTTTAGTAGCAGTGTCCCATTAAGCCTGCTCATGTGCTCTCCCTCCCTCATCTACCTCAAGGCTATTTAGCACTGCACAGGCAAACCCCCCTCACTTCCTTCTCTACCACAGAGCCCTATAGAGAACTCCGAAGTAGAGGGGAGGAGGGCGGGTTGTGGAGCACCCATAGGGACACACATCTCGAAGAACCATCGTTATTGACAAGGTGAGTAACTTCCTCTTCTTCTTCTTCTTCAAGTAGTGTCCCTGTGGGTGCTCCACTTTAGGTGACTCCGGAGCAGTATCCACCATTGGAGGCTGGGACTTTGGAGCGGAGTCTTTTACTACAGATTGGTCCATGGAAAAGAAGCCCTTGAAGAATTCCACCATGATTTCAACAACTTCCATCCCACCATCAACCTCAGCCTGGTCCAGTCCACACAAGAGATCCACTTCCTGGACACTACAGGGCTAATAAACAATGGTCACATAAACACCACCCTATACCGGAAACCTACTGACCGCTATTCCTACCTACATGCCTCCAGCTTTCACTCTGACCACACCACACGATCCATCGTCTACAGCCAAGCTCTACGATACAACCGCATTTGCTCCAACCCCTCAGACAGAGACAAACACCTACAAGATCTCTGTCAAGCTTTCTTACAACTACAATACCCACCTGCGGAAGTGAAGAAACAGATTGATAGAGCCAGAAGAGTTCCCAGAAGTTACCTACTACAGGACAGGCCTAACAAAGAAAATAACAGAACGCCACTAGCCGTCACCTTCAGCCCCCAACTAAAACCCCTCCAACGCATTATTAAGGATCTACAACCTATCCTGAAGGATGACCCAACACTCTCACAAATCTTGGGAGACAGGCCAGTCCTTGCCTACAGACAGCCCCGCAACCTGAAGCAAATACTCACCAACAACCACATACCACACAACAGAACCACTAACCCAGGAACTTATCCTTGCAACAAAGCCCGTTGCCAACTGTGCCCACATATCTATTCAGGGGACACCATCACAGGGCCTAATAACATCAGCCACACTATCAGAGGCTCGTTCACCTGCACATTCACCAATGTGATATATGCCATCATGTGCCAGCAATGCCCCTCTGCCATTTACATTGGTCAAACTGGACAGTCTCTACGTAAAAGAATAAATGGACACAAATCAGATGTCAAGAATTATAACATTCATAAACCAGTCGGAGAACACTTCAATCTCTCTGGTCACGCAATCACAGACATGAAGGTCGCTATCTTAAAACAAAATAACTTCAAATCCAGACTCCAGCGAGAGACTGCTGAATTGGAATTCATTTGCAAATTGGATACTATTAATTTAGGCTTAAATAGAGACTGGGAGTGGCTAAGTCATTATGCAAGGTAGCCTATTTCCCCTTGTTTTTGCTACCCCCCCCCCCCAGTGTTCTGCTTAAACTTGGATTTAAACTTGGAAAGTGGTCAGTTTGGATGAGCTATTGCCAGCAGGAGAGTGAGTTTGTGTGTGTGTGTCCCCGGGAAAAAAAGGGGGGGGGGTGAGAAAGCCTGGATTTGTGCTGGACATGGCCCACCTTGATTACCATGCACATTGTAGGGAGAGTGGTCACTTTGGATGAGCTATTACCAGCAGGATAGTAAGTTTGTGTGTGTGTTTTTTGGAGGGGGGTGAGGGGGTGAGAGAACCTGGATTTGTGCAGGAAATGGCCCACCTTGATTATCATGCACATTGTGTAGAGAGTTGTCACTTTGGATGGGCTATTACCAGCAGGAGAGTGAGTTTATGTGTGTGGGGGTGGAGGATGAGAAAACCTGGATTTGTGCTGGAAATGGCCCAACTTGATGATCACTTTAGATAAGCTATTACCAGCAGGACAGTGGGGTGGGAGGAGGTATTGTTTCATGATCTCTGTGTGTATATAAAGTCTGCTGCAGTTTCCACCGTATGCATCCGATGAAGTGAGCTGTAGCTCATGAAAGCTCATGCTCAAATAAATTGAGCTCTAAATAGAGCAATATGCCCTAAGGTGCCACAAGTACTCTAAGTCTCTAAGGTGCCACAAGTACTCCTTTTCTTTTTACTACAGAGAGTACTGTGGAGTTGAAGATGGTGTCAGCAGCCAAATCTTCAGTGATCGCATAATGTTCTGCAGAAGTATGGACAGAGGCCTCAGTCATTGCTCTATAGATTGGGGAGATAGGGGTATCCCTACGGAATGTGATTGAGGTAGGAACTGATCTCATGGAGTGCGTATGGATGGAAGCAATTTGCGCCTTGCTAAGTGATTAGTGCAACTAGAGACCCATTTGGATAGTCTTTGAGGAGATATCACAGAGCTTTTGGATCTTTCTGTGGACAAAAGGAAGAGTTTAGGGGATTTCCTGAAGTCCTTAGTCCTGTCCAAGTAGGATGCTAATGTCCTTCTAATATCTAGCAGATGCACAATTGTCTCCCAGTTGTCACAATGTGGTTTTGGGAAAAAAAACAGGAAGATGGATCTGTTGATTCATATGGAAAATGCAGAAAAAGTAGGGAGAAACTTGGGATATGGCCTTAGAGTTATTATTTATTTATTTATTTTTAAAGACAAAGGCCGCGAATAATGGGTGTGCCATCAGGGCTGCTATTTCTCCTATGTGCCTAGCTGAGGTGATGGCAATTAGAAATGCTGTCATCATGGACAGGTGTAAGAGAACAAGTTGCCCTGGACTCAGAGGGAGGTCTAGTCCAAACCCTGAGAAGGAGATTAAAGTCCCAGGCTGGAGCGGTTGGTGTCACATGGGGGAAAGAGAGTCCCAATGCCCTTAAAGACTCTACGCGTTAGTGGTTGAGCAAACTCCAAGTGAGAAGCCATGTTCGCTATGAGATGTACCTTAAGGGAGCTGAGTGAAAGTTTAAAATGTAGTGCAAAATCAGAGGGAGGAAAGAAGAGGTTGGGTCTGTCCATTTGGAATGGTACGAACTTGGAGTCGTTTCCATTTTGTAGATAGGTATGTGGAGGGGTCAACTTATGGTTGTGTTGCAACATGTGTTTCAGCTTGCCAGAGCATTCTGCTTCTAAGCCTTGGAACAAAGAAAGATCCAAGCCTGGAGGCAGAGGACCCATGGGTTGGGGTGAAGGGTCAGCCCATTGTTTTGAGAGAGCGGGTGAGGAATGGACTGACGTCAGAGGAACAGGAGGGCATATTGCCATCTGCGTCAGGTAAGGGAGCCAGGCTTGTCATAGTCAAGAGGGGCAATCACAATAACTCTTGCTTTGTTTTGTTGAATTTTCAACAGAATCTTGGATAGGGTAGGAAACTGGGAAAACACACACAAGTGGGCCCTGTCCGCTGGGAAGATGAGGGCAACTGCCAGTGAATGTTTCCCCAAAGGGTGGCTATATCTCGAAAATTCCAACTGAGACCGTTGGTTATCCCGTTCTGTATCCCTTGTAGAAGGACAGCTGAGATGAGCACATTGTGATGGGTGCATCAATTCCAAAGTTTGAATGCGGTCTTGCAGAGGGAGGGAGCTCTGGCAGCTCCTTGGCAGTTTATACAAAACATACAAGTCACATTAAGTCCATCATAATCTTTGTGTGTTGTTTTTGATGAAAGGCAGAGTTTGTGCATAGACACTCCTGAAGCTCCTAGCCCCAAAATAGTGATATGGAAAGTCATCTCTGTGGAAGGCCACTTGTCCTGAACCTTGTTGTTGTGTAGGTGAGCTCCCCAGCATATTAGGGAGACATGTGTCTCAGGGTGGTGAATGTGGGTAGTGAGAGGAGCGCTCTCGCTTGTACTGCATCAGGTTGGTGCTGATAAAGTCCAGTCACTGTACTGGGGTTAGTATGCCGCTACAATGAAGTGAACCTTGGAGATTACCCTGTGTGTAGCAGCCTGTACCTATAATGATCCTGCCCCAAAGGTAAGCAGTAGGAAATCTCCTGTACAATGGTTGTATTGATTTATGGAAGTAGGGAACCTGTAGGTTCAGGGCTAGAAATCAATCTCTTTGCTCTAGAGCTGGTCCTAACTGCTGTGAAGTAAGGTAAGGTGACTTCTGAATGGCGTGACAGGTGTATAGATAGCAGCTGATGCTGTAAAAAGTATCATTGTTCAGGCCCCCGACCAGCTCATCAAAGTGCTTATAAGAGACAGTTTGAGAGGTCATGGACTGGGGTGCAGACTGTTCTCACTTTTGAGCTCTGGGCCTCTTACACTGTGGCTCGTAACAGCACAGAGATGGCGAGTGTTGAGAAGATTGTGATCTGTGGTGTGGTTGAGAGGTATATCGTCTCCTCTGTTCCACAGTGTAGATTCCTAAGGAGTGTAGTGTGGTCCGAGAATCCTTCAGGATGTGGAGAGAAAAATCTGTCTTATCCGCAAAGAGTTTGGCCCTTCTAATTGGAAGTCTGTAGCTCTTTGTGCAATCTAGAGAGGTGTAGCGAACACCAAAACCCACCTCAGTACCACTGTCATGGAGACTGGACGGGCAGCTGTAACAGCTACATCCAGTGGTGTCTCTAGGACCAGTCTGGCTATTAACTGACCTTCTCTAAGAATGGTCTTAATCTGTTCTTTTTGTGTTTTCAGTAATGTTTCAGAAACATCCCGGGTTTCCCAAGATTAACAAAATTGTTTTGGTCATGAGAGTTTGGTAACTTATGACTCTAAACAGTAATGTTGTCAATGAATACGCCATCTTGCACAGCCTGATCCCATGGAGTTGACTTGGCGTTACGTTGCTTGCTTCATGCATTAACCACATCCACTATGATGGAGTTGGGTTGCGGATGCTAAAAACAAAGTCTGCCTCTTTGGCTACAGGTGTAGGGTTGTTTTTGTTTACACTCTGTTGCTGGTTGGTGCAATGGAGGCTGGTTATCCCAGGTGATTTTGGTAGGATTTAGAATCAGCCCATTAATTGGGAGGACAGTTCTAGATGAGAAGGTAGTGTGCAGAATTTCCACCAACTTGTGATGTGTATCTGCCACCTCCTGTAAGGGAATCTGCAGCTCAGCTACCACCTTCTTGGTAAGATGCAGAAAGTTCTTAAATCTTTACCTCGTGATGCGGGGTGGGCAGCACAGGAAGAGAGAGATGGGAGAGATGAGGAGAAGTGTGCTCAAGAGGTAGCTTCCTCTTCAGGTGTTTCCTCTCCCCCCTTTCCCCCTTCTTTCCCATTCTGAAAAAGCTTTTTCCTGTCCTGGTTCAGGTGCTCTCCTGCTCTGGCTCAGGTGCCAGGCTGTAGCAAACCATCTGGTGAACTCTCCCTGAGAGACACCGGAGACGGTCGCACCATGCGTGTGTATATACCTGAAGAATTACAATATGGCCTTGGGAGGGAGAGGCGGGAAGGCAGGCATGGGCAGTTGGCGTGATGGAACCGGGGATGACCCTTGTAGTGAGGTGGTGGGCCACCTTGAGGGGCCAGGGAATGATCTCCTCCTGGCCAGTGTCAGATTCGTCAGTGGATAAGGGTGCCGCTGACTGGGGTATTGGCAGTATACAGCCCAGTGCTAAGAGCGATTCTGGGTGCCAGGATGTGCTCGATACCGGGGTCCTGGTACCAAGTAATGGGGATTGTGGTTCTTCCCCAATCATCAGGTCTCCAGGGTACCAGAGCTCATGCAGTACCATGGGTTCATTTGGTACCACAGGGGAGGGTCCGTGGTACATTGTCAGTACTGATAGTGGGGCAGAGCACTCCCTAAATGAGAGTTTTGCCCAGTACAAAAAGTTTGTTGCTGCCACTTTTTTAGAGATGGTATGGTAATTGTCTCTCCCTGGGTACTGAGGCCGCAGGTCTCCAGAGTATCAGAGCACCTGTGTTACCATGGGCTCATCCGGAACCCCAGAGGAGTGTCTGTAGTCGGTATCAACGGTTGGGAAGGTGCAAAACGCTTCCTAGATGGGAGTTTTGTTACATCTGCTACCAAAGGGTTTCCCTATGCCACTCTTTTAGAGATGGTATGGTAACGGTACTGTTGCCTCAGAGCATGACAGTGGAAGCCTCTGGTGTCTTGGTGCCAAGCAGAGCTGACAGCAGGGCTTCTCTGTGCCGCTCTTTTAGAGGTGGTACGGTAACGGTGCCCGCTCGGCGCAGTAGTTGCCCAGAGTAGAGCTCAGAGCAGCAGGGAGCTCACAGAAGCCCCTTGTCCCTGCGGAGAGCAGAGCTCAGAGCAGGGCAGAGCTCACAGCAGGAAGCCCCTTCTCAGGTTTCAGCTTCCAGAGCTTCGGTGCTGAACCCTGCTGCAGCTGAGCTCACAGCAGGAGGTTCCTCTGCTGGTATTGTCCTACCGAGATGGCCACTCTGGGGAACACCCCTCTGGCTGGCCAGTTGCTCGGAGGAGCCTTTCCAGGGGGAGTCTGCTGGTGGCTTCTTCTTCTCTCTCTTTCTCCTCTTCACCACTCGACCCCTTTTGAAGTGAAGGCTCCGGGGATGATCTGGGGTCAACACCCACCGGAGTTCCCTGCAGTCTGAAGTGTTTTCTCTACAGGGAGGAATTTTTTCTTCAGCTCCCAGTTCCTGTTAGGCTACAGTTTTAGGTGTGGAGGTACAGCACTTCTGTGAGGCTCTCCCAGGCACAGTGAATGTCTGGCCATTACAGGAACTGACTCCTGGCAGGAGAGGCACCGCTTGGAGCAGAGAGAGCCAGGCAAGCCCCAGGGCAAGGGGTGACATCCTCTAGCAGGGGGGAATATGCAGAAGAATGTCTTTACTTTTCTTTTTTTTTAAACTGAAAAAGAAAATAATTATGAGTCTACTAGATGCCTGGGGAGGGGGGGAATGCCCCCAGACAGGGAAGGAAAGTGAAGTTCTTTTCCTTTTTTCTCTTTTCTTTTTAAACCAAAGGAATAAAATAAAATAAAATAAAATAAAACAAAACACTAGCCTGAGTACTTTTAGGGAGAACAAAGGTAACAAAACAAACACTACTTATGCTAATAAGACAGATAAGGAAGGGACAACTGCTCCTTCTGGCAGTAAGAAAAGGAGTACTTGTGGCACCTTAGACTAACCAATTTATTTGAGCATAAGCTTTCCTGAGCTACAGCTCACTCGATGAAGGTGCCACAAGTACTCCTTTTCTTTTTGCAAATACAGACTAACACGGCTGTTACTCTGAAACCTTCTGGCAATAGAGAAGGAAGTGAGGGGGGTTCACCCATGCAGTGCTAAATAGCCTCCAGGCAGACCACCAGGGAGGGAGAGCACATGCATGGTCTCGAGGGGACACTGCTATCAAAAATCTCCAATTAGAGGTGCAGGGGCACACAGACACCTAACGTGGAGCACCCATAGGGACACTACTCGAAGAAGAAAGATATTGCTTGAGAGTGTGTTGGGAATCTCTTTGCAATTCACAGCTGGCGCTGAGATACTGTGGCGATAGGGCCCATGGATACTGCACCCCTCGGGAAGCTCCTCCTTGGGAGCAAAGTACTCTGTGACGAGGGGACGCTAAGGGGAATGACTGTTATACAGCCCAGTGGCACTGAACTCCCAGGCCAGAGAAGCCAGTCTAGGATCTCGTTCTCATCAGTACCGGTCTGTTGGCAGATCTGTGTCGTAATTCTTCATTTTGCAAGGACTATAAGGAGCGACCAGATAGGGAGAGCCACACTTTCTTCAGGCAGTACTGGAAGCCCCAATCCTTGGGACATGGACAAAGCACTAGTGGATAGGGACCTGTCCTGCATTGGCAGAGGCCTGGGCTATATACAGCTTGTGCGCTGGTATAACTATGTTGGTCAAAGGGGGTTTGTACTGTTTGAACTACATCTTCCGAATGGTAACAAGGTCTAAGTAGGTCTCTTCTCATCTTTAACATTCCCAATTTAAAGGGATTTGAGGGTCTGGAATGCAATGCGGTAGTTTATCGGTACCTGATCCACTGACAAACCCTGTAAATATCAGCTAGCACCTTTAATATAATAGGCACACATGGGCCTCATTAAGAAAAGGAGGACTTGTGGCACCTTAGAGACTAACCAATTTATTTGAGCATGAGCTTTCGTGAGCTACAGCTCACTTCATCGGATGCATACCGTGGAAACTGCAGAAGACATTATATACACACAGAGACCATGAAACAATACCTCCTCCCACTCCACTGTCCTGCTGGTAATAGCTTATCTAAAGTGATCATCAAGTTGGGCCATTTCCAGCACAAATCCAGGTTTTCTCACCCTCCCCCCCACCACAAACTCACTCTCCTGCTGGTAATAGCTTATCCAAAGTGACCACTCTCCCTACAATGTGCATGATAATCAAGGTGGGCCATTTCCTGCACAAATCCAGGTTTTCTCACCCCCCCCCACCCCCATATACACACAAACTCACTCTCCTGCTGGTAATAGCTCATCCAAAGTGACCACTCTCCCTACAATGTGCATGGTAATCAAGGTGGGCCATTTTTTTCCCTGTCTAAAGGAACGGATGAGACTGTGCTGGCAGAAACAGAGCAGAGTTAGTACCAGGCACCATCCTGATGGATCAGCTTATTTAATGCAATTATGTCTACGACAAGGCTGGCCAGTGCTGCCTGTACATTACAGATCATTTTAATTTACTGGATGCAAGGAAGGGGCCAGCATTTCAACAGGGCCTTTCTTTCATCTCATTTGCTTCATGATCACAAAACTGGGAGCTCCTCCAGGCCAAGCAATATGTAACTTAGGGCTATGTTACAGAGAACTACCCCTGAACTAGACTGGAAGCCAGTCAAGACAGGGACCCCCCATACCTGTAAAGTTCCATGCACACCTGTGCCACATAATTCCTGCTTTCCTGGGGACCCGGGATCCACTACACCTTGATAAACAACGGAAAGCCACTGATTCCCCAGTGATCAGTGAGCTCCCAAGGAGCCAGGGAATGGCAAACGCCTTGGGCAAGGGCATATTCAGTGTGCCATGCAACCTTTCATAATCTTTGGACTGACTGTGGAAGACCCGTAGGCTTCCCCAGCCCAACTCCTAACCCTGCCCTCTGGGCACAGGACTCTCAAGAGGTCAAATGTGAGGCCAGCGCCCAGTGGCGTTTCACCCATGCATTGAGCTTTACAGTCTGGGCACAGCTGAAGAGCTGCACGCACAGCCACTCTCAATGAAGCTGGGCATGGCTGTCCAGGGGCAGGAGAGAAGTTGGCCCACAGTGTATGCCACAGTTACTTTTCACAAGAACAAGCTAGTGGGATCAGCTCCCCCCCCACCCACAGGTTGGATTGAGCTCCATCATTAAAAGACAAGACAAACCGCACTATGATACGCACATAAGAACTGGCAGAGCAGAGCAGACCAGAGACCTACTCCAGCAGTAGGGGCCAGTGCCAGAAGCTTCAAAGGAAGATTCAATAAACCGAACAACGGACAGTCATGGAACAGCCTGCCAGCGGACAGAAATGTCTTTCAATCCCCAGGCAAACAGCTGCTGGCATATGCCTTGATGCATATGGGTTTATGTCCCAGACAAAATGTGTAACTGTGGATCTCACCACCAGTCCCTCTGCAAATAACTTGGGGTGAACAGTTTAGTCAGAAGCTTTTGGACTATCCAGTTAATTTGAGGCCCCAGCTCCTTGTCACACCTCACAAAGGCGGCTCCTTTCGTACTGCAGGAGCTGCATACATTTCACGCAGCTCGAGTTTTGATTTCGAGTCAACCTTGCAACTTCTCCAGTGGTTTTTCTTTTTGACAGGCCCATGCAAGCACCAGAGACTGTGACGTTAACGAATGCATGTCAACTGACAGCAAAGCCAGAGGTCACAGATGGCAAACAGAACTTGACTGGCAGCAGGCAATGGTTCCAGCAGCCATGCAGGAAGAGCAATAGACAGGTAAGGCTCACTCTTAGGTCTCTGTTAAGCTAAGCCAGCACTGTGCTGTCAGACCCCAAGGAAAGGTGTACAGTCGGCTGGAAGAACAAAGGGGTGGACGTGATCATGGAGGAAGGGAATTAGCTGGGAAACACAAAAGCTCTAATGATGCAGATCACGTCGAAATGGCTATATATATATATATATATATATAATATTTTTTTTCATTTAAGAGGAAAGACTTCCATCTCCATTCTAGGAATTTCCCTGTGGTTGGGCAGAGGAAACATGAGCGAACGTGCCACTACAAGTGAGTTCTATGAGCCTTGCCTGGCACCACGGTACACTTGGTTGGGCTCCCACTTTTCAACAGATACAGATGTAATGGGCCAAGTGTATCCCTGGAGTAGCTCCACTGAGGTCAGAGAGACTTTGATCCAAAAACAAGCTGATCTGTGGGAGTAATTTCATCCCACAAGAGATGAGGGGCAGCTGCGGAGCTCTTGCAAGAACTCATCAGTGGGAACCATCCCAAAAGCTGTTCCATCACACCAGGGAGCAATAAGGCAGCAGAGTGGGAATGAGCTAGGAGGAGAACAACAGTGTTAATCTGTTCCCCGACCCTCCTTTTCATCCTCAATGTGATTATAAGCTCCATGCGCTTCCCATCAGAGGACTGGGTCCCTTTTTTGTGCAAATAAATTAATTTCTAATCACTGATACACTCTGCTAAATGAGTTTGTCCTTGTGGATGAAATAATTCTAGCAAACTTACCCAAAGCCTGTATGCGTTTGCCTGTATATTACCTGAACAGAGATCACGAATATTGTGATATCAAAGTCACAGTTCACAGTCAAGACCTTACAGCTAAATTACTTGGGAACACATGTCAGTATTGTCGACTTGTAATGGTCCACGGTCATTCAGAATGCCCCGGTTACATGTAAAGTAAACTCAGAATCCCTGCCCAAATTGGGTCACCCCGGCTGCTGCTGGACCATCAATGTGTCCATGCAACAGGTTTAAATGGAACATCCCCATGGATGGAATGCCTGACTGTTGGTTACATCCAGCCACACAGAGCTGGCAAGCTTCCTGGACGTACCTCTTGCATCCTGGGATTCAAAATGAGAGAGCAATGAGAATGTGTCTCTTTGACTCATTATCTCCACAGAGGTTTGAAGGGAACATGACATCAGTAGATTACATTGGGGAAGGAGGAGACTGAGATTGTTAACATGCCACCCCACCTACACACCTTTTGGGGGGAGCACAGAGTAATGCACTGATCATTTACTCACCTGGGGCTGTGCAGCTACTCACTTGAAACTGAACATCCACCTCTCCAAGACACTGGGTGCCCCACTCAGCTCTGGTATAATCGTGCATAATTCCCATTCAAAGGGAGCTGCAAGGCTTCCCCCAAGAACTCTTTTCCCATAGTCTCTGTCACCAAGAGATCCCCCAGAGGCACGGAGGAATGAAAAATGTGAGCGCTCCCATTTCCTCTAAAGGCAGCAACGCTACATAAGTCAGAGATGGATCAAGGAGGGCATGGAAAGAACCAGCTTGGGGGTTGAAGCTAGGCAGCACTTTCAAGGCTCTGAAGTCACATTTCCGTGGTCATTACTTCAGTGGGGAGAGCCCCACTCCTGTTCCCGTTTCAGAACATTTCAGTGTGTTTACACGTCCTTGCATTCCTCTCACACGATTATCAGCAGATTGTGAACTTGGATAATCCGTGGGGAAAACCTTGTACTTGGAACATAGGCATCGACTCTGTGGGTGCTCCGGGGCTCAAGCACCCATGGGGAAATATAGTGGGTGCTCAGCACCCAGGAGCTAGAGCTTGTTCATGGAATGTGATGAGGGAGTTTGTTTACAAACAGAGGCAGGGTGATTAAGATAACAAAAGGCTTGTCATTAAATTAAATTAAGGATCGTTAGATGATCCTGAAAGCATTGCCAGGCACTCCACTTAAAAGATAGGAAACAAAGGGTATGAATAAACGGTCCATTTTCAAAATGGAGAGAAGTAAATAAGGGTGTCCCCCAGGGGCTTGTACTGGACCAGTACTGTTCAACATCTTCATAAATGACCTGCAAAAAGGGGTGAACAGTGAGGTGGCAAAGTTTGCAGAGGATACAAAATTACTCAAGAGTGTTAAATTGGAAGCTGACTGCAAAATGTTACAAATGGATCTCACAAAACTAGGTGCCTTGGCAACAAAATGGCAGATGAAATTCAATGTTAAATCAAAGTAATTCACATGGCAAAATATAATCCCAGCTATACATACAAAACGAGGGTGCCTAAATTAGCTGTTACCCACCAAGAAAGAGATCTTGGAGTCATTTGCAGTACTCTTTTTTTCTAGGAATCCTTCTCATGGTGCCTGTATCATCCTGAACTCGTTCTCCAGCTTCAGAGTAGCCGCCCTGTTAGTCTGTATCCGCAAAAAGAACTAAGGTGCCACAAGTACTCCTGTTCTCTCTCCAACTTCAGAACACTTAAAAATTATCTCCAGTCATCAATGGGACAGATGCAACTGAATAACCTAACTGTCCTTAACGTCCATCAAGACAATACCAGGGAACTAGAAGTAAATAAGATTGCTGACAGTTTCATCCAGAAAGCTACAAAATGTCTTTAAACAGGGATGTTAGTGAAGACACCTTGCAGGTGATTGCAGTGATTTTAATACACAGTAATTCATGATGATGTTATTATGTAGCTCATAACAATTTACTCATTATTAAAATAGTAAAGATACTAATGACAGACAAATTCAATAACTAGAATATGAAACAATGTATAAATATGCTGAAAATAGCCTTCCCCCAAAAGTGGCAGAGTGCCCCCTCCCCAAAACACACACACACCCCTCTTCAAAAGCGCCCAGTGGCAAAAACAGAAGTCAGCGCCTATGACTTGGAAACTGAAAGGGCCTGCAGTGTATCAAATATACAGACTCATGACTGAACAGACACAAGGAGTTGAGTGAAGAGCACTGCAGTGACCCTAACTGCCCCCAGGGGCAGCGATAAACTTCAATCTACACAAGCCCTGCTGGGACAGATCCCCCAAAAGGGTAAACAGGGAGCTCTCTTGCCTAGTGAGGAAACTCCAAACTAAAGCCTGGCTCAGCCCAGATCCAAGCCATAATCTAGAACCAGGACAGAGTCTTGCAATCAGCATCCCGATGCAATTCAGCATAGGGAGGTCCCACAGCAGCAAGGGTGCCACCGTCAATCCCATGTTGGCGCTCACAGCTGTGGGTGCTGTTTTGCCGTTAGACACTCCCCTCAGCTCTGCTCTCAGGACCCATATCTCCCATCACCACCCCGGGTAGAAAAGCGACCACCGCTCGGACTGCACGGAGTCCCGGGGAACTTTGAAAGACCCGAGCAGGGCATGCCAGGAAAGGGCACTTCTCAAAGCAGGGCTGCAATTCCCGCAATTGCATCAGACAGTGACACAGCGGCCAAAACTCAGTCACCAGCCCCGCATCCCGGCCCGCCAAAGACCGAGCGGAGAGCACTGCACTGCACTGCCATGGAAAAACAACACTTCTCAGGAGGGAGGCACGTCCAGCTCCCCGCGAAGAAAGAGCCAAGGGCTGCTGGGGCTGTCCGATAAGGAGCCGCGCACACCGGGGGCCAAAGTTCAGGGCATGCACACGACTCGGAGCTGCTCTTTCAAGCAGCCCAGGAGACCTGCCAGCAGGACTGAGACCCCGGGTACCGAGCAAGACACCTCGAGGGGCTGGGCGATTGTCAGCCCCCAAGGCAGCAGCGGCAGCAGAGGGGAAGTCCCGGGTCAGGAGGATAAGGGGGGGGGGGGCTGCTGTCCCATCAGGTGCACACAGGCGGCCGCTCCTGACCCGCGCGAGGCGCTGCTCCCCACCCCCGAGGGGACCCCGGCGGACGGGCGCTCCAGCGCGCGGCTCCCGGGCAAGCTGCGGGCAGCCCCCCAGCACTCACCTGCCAGGATCGCCTTGCCGGGGTGGGTGAGCTTCGCTTTGCCGGCCGGGGCGGCAGCGGCCAGGCAGCGGGGGCTGGGGAACGCGGGGCGGGCGGACATGACTGCGGCGGGAAGAGGCCGGCGGCGCGGGGCCGTTTAAGCGGTGCGGGGCTCGGGGCGGGTCCCCGGGCAGGGGGCGGGCAGCGCAGGCGGCGGGCAGCGGGGCTCGGCGCCCCCTGCGGACGCCCGGGCTGGTTACGCGCTGGCGCGGCGCTCGGCTCCCGGTCCCCGCCCGCAGCAGGGGTGGGGCCGCCGGCGTCACATCCTCGGGAGCGCACGGGGCGGGGGACGAGCTGCAGCTCCGCTGCCTGCTCCTCGCCACCTCGTGTGCTGGGGGGCAGAAGCCGGCAGGGTCCTTCGGGGCGGGGAGCGAAGGGGGGGAGGAGACCGGGCAGGGGTAAGGAAGCGGTCCCCCACCGCAGCAGAGCAGGGCTGCTGTGAAATCCTCCCGTCAGGGGATTTGCCCTGCCCCGCTGCAGCCTCAGCAGCCCAGGGGGCTCCCCTCACTCAGCCAGCCCCAGGCCTCAAGCTGTTTTTCACTTTCATAACTGATGCAGCCAGCCCAGGGGTGCCCGGACTCGGCCTTGCCAACCCCTGGCCCAAGTTAAGCGCTGGCCCTTCTACATCCGCCGGGCTCAGCACCCCCTGCTTCCCAACTGTGGAATCACATGTGGGGGGCGGCCGCGATGAAACCCTGAAAACACAATCACTGACCTCAAAGAAAGAAGCCATGAGCCCGGCTACATCCGTGCACCAACGTGAGGGTAGTGTGGCCTAGTAGATAGAACAGGGTCCGAGGACTTAAGAATCCCTGCCTCTGCTACACAGCAAGTCCCCTTAGGCCCCTGTTTCTCCAGCTATGAAAGGTAGATAATGATAATGCCTTTGTAAAGCACTGTAAATAATTATTAGAAATGGACACCTAGGGCAGGCTGATCTAGGCTTCTGCAGCTTTATTAAGATGCCAGCTGCCAAGGACAATAGACAATACAGTGTTTTGAAGGGGTCTAGATAAGGGGCCATAGCCCTGGCCCTGTTGCATGAATTTGTTTAGTAATAGAGAGGGAGGTGTCTTATCTATAATGGATTTATATTGTAATTTTCATCGCCAAGGACATGGTTCAAGTTAAGCCCTTCAGGAAGTAGTTGTAGGATAAGGACAGTCAAGATTGTGTACAGCTACCTTGTATACACACACCACCCCCTTCAAAGAAACACGTCATCTTCCTCTCTTTAACCTTTTCTACACATATGGTGCCACCTTCATTTATGGAAGTTTGAGAGCAATTTAATTCCAGCCCAGGGTTGTCATTAAGCCACTCAACTTTTCTTGTGGGGTTTAATGTCAGCACTACACCTCCTTGATGAAAACTGGAGTGAGTTATATTTATCCATAAATTAGACAAGAGAAGCACCTGCAAGCATCCAGGCATTTGTTTTTTATTTATTTTCGTCATTTGTTTTTCTGACTGCTGCCTGTAAACAAGCATGTAGAAGCTAAAAAATTAAGTCCTGGTCCCCAGTGAATGTTCCTGGCTAGCTGTTGTACAGACGCTGGTTTGTTATTGCTGGCCCTGACTGAGTGAAGGAAAGCATCTTGGCATTTTTTAACAAGAATTACATTATTTCCAAAGCCATAAAAAACACCACCACCACATTTGTGCCCATCTCAACCTTCACAAGCTGTGAAATGATTATTTCTCCTTCCCCCCAACAAACTATGAAAAAGTGAACGTCCTACACTGTGAACTTAATACGAGGTAGTCGTAATGGGCTATATATACGCACAGCAGGTAAGTCACTAGGGCCTGGCTAAAAAGAACTTTCCTGAGACCCAAAATTATGGGGCTGAGTCTTTTACCAAGAACTGGATTTAAGTCAGCTGTTAATGCTGCACTGGTAGAAGGGCTTTTCCTCAGGTAAGACAGACACAAGCCCTGGCTGGCCAACTCAGTCTTAAAGAACACACTAGTATAGTACGAGACTACTAAGATTTTCACATCAGCCACTGAATGGTTCTCAGATGAGGGTACAGTTTGGGCCCGTTGACTTTAGCTGAACTTGAATTGCTGGCTTAGTTGCGAAAGGTTCTATATCCGCACCATGAGTTCCCTTCCCTAACTTGTCCTATTTTATCTGTATTTTAAACAGAGGGCAATTAGCAGAAATGGTGGTTACTAGGTGAATACAGTGAGACGTTCACTTCATAACTGGATCAGAAACTGACTTTCCCAAGATGTGGAGATTGTGGAGCCAAGGTTCTAGCTGAGTCCAGTTTAAGCAGAACAAAATCCAGCACATTCAGACTAAGTTTAAACTAGTCCAAAGTTAACCATCTAAATGGCAATTTTTGTTATCATCAGGATGCAGAGTCAGTTTTCTGCACAAGACCTAGGGAATTCCAAAAATTTGCAGGGAGACCCTAAATCCACAGAAGAAGTCTACCTGTGCAGACTTCCCTACACAACAAAGCAACCAGCCTGTTCCAAAGGTAATTAATATTACCTTTCATAGTTAGTCTCCAACAACTGTAACCAGCCCTGCTAGATGCAAGTCAGCTCTCATGGAGTCCTGTGGTCTGTGCACCTTTATGTTGTTCTTTCCCATCAGCAAGTTTGAGGAGTCAGCTAGCAGATGGAATCTAATTCAGTACATGGGACAATTGACTGGTATGGTTCTAGCAGAATAATTATTCCACTGTAGCTATGCTGGTGCAACTGCCTGTGTGAACACACTGTTCCAGTATAAATATGACTTTATTCCAGTATAATTGCTCTATCTCCAAAGTTAAGTCACACTTATTTTGAAACAGTGCGCACCCCCAGTGGGTTATATCAGTATCACTACAGCAGTGTAATTATTCAGCCCAAAGGATATAGGATGTAGCAGTCAATTTTCTTATTTAGTCAAGCCCCCAGTGAACATTAGGGACAAGGCTCTATGTTCATCTTTGGTTCAGATACCTGATATTGGCCTCCAGCCACCAGTGGGGGGCAGACACTACCTGGCCTTAGGTTTTCAAATCTACAGCCATAGAACAGTGAGGCTCCTTGCTCCGAACTCATGTGACTAAGGTATTATATTGAATTTCAGATCCATCATCAATGAGTGTGTGTTGTGCCGTTTCAGGACTGGAGCCAGTCTCAGAGATGGACTGAATCACAGCTAGGAGAAACGGGCTCTTCACTCATCACTCCTCTCATCCAGCTGGGCATAGTAGTTTGTTTCTATGCAGCCAGGTGTGCAGTGCAGATGGTCTCAGTGACTGTTGGGTGTGTACGTTCCCGCAGTAATGGCTGTGAACTGTTGCTTTGATTTCAACCCAAATCACATACTGAGTTCACTTTTTACTTTGTCTGACTCCACTGTCGGACCCCATCCATTCTCATTAGTATCCAGTCCGTTGCAGGATCTCTCGGCATACCCTAGTCGCCGCACTAGTTGCAAGCGAACATTCCAAAATGCTGATTAATGGTAATATTACTACTTACCTTAACATGAATCTGGAGTTAAAGGGGTTTCCTGAGTGTCTCATTCTGTCTCTCACCAGTGCCATGGCACAAAGCTGAAGGATGACCTATAGCTTTCAAAATGGCTGTGTTTTTTTGCACCAACATCCATTTTGGCTTCCTCTCTCCTTTGGGCTCATCCCTCCATCCCCTTTTCTGAATTATTCCATTCAATCCACAGCAGCTTCTTGGAAAAGGAGATGAACTAAAATAGGTGAAATGTGGAAGTTGTTTACCTGTATAAGAGGTATTACTGGGGGCTTCACATCATGGTTAAAACATACATGCTGATATAGTTTATAATATACCATAAATGAAGTATGCATAGGTATTGGGGGGGGGGCAGAGTAACAGAGTACAAAGGCCAAGATTCAGGGGAACTGATTAAGCTGGAAAGCTTGGAACAGGTTATAATTTTATGAGAAAGGAGGTTAAGAGTCAGAGACTAGACCTGAAGAGCTGTAAGGAGTGGTATAATCCATCCCTTTCTGGGTAAGACTGGCAGTAAAAGAGCATTTATGGCATGGGAGGCCAGGCAGAGACAGAAGTAGCAGTGGAAATATCCAGCTCACGTCTCATGCCCACTCATGGTCCAAACTTTTCGTCCTATATAGGAAGCTAGACACCCAGAACCCAAATCTTCCATTTTCCTACTGACCCAGCAGAGGAAGGAATAATGCTATGCCATTTGTTTGCTAAGATTGTTAAGCTATTATTCAGCTCGCTTTGCTTTTTCAATCGTGTACTGCTGAGCAGCTTCCATCCTGACTCCCCACATCCAGCTCGTTTGAGTTTACAGGAGCTACAGGAAAGGTGCCACAAGCACCACTCAAGCCATTCTCTGGGTTCTCTCCAGCTTAAATCTGCTAGACGAGTACAGACACATGGGATGACTAAGCATCAGTCCTTTCCCTCCCACCTACTTGACCCACAGGAAGGAAGGAATGTAGATAGTGTCACAGATTTGAGGCAGCTGTTTAGAACTCTGGTTAACAGCACTGTTTGGATGGCAGAAAACTAAGTTTAAATCTCTTGCTGTTTTCAGACAGTTTATAAACTTGTGATGTATCGCCGCAGCTCCCTGCTTGCTTGTCATGCCAATATGTTGTTATAGCATTTGCAGACATGCCCAGTGCTACTGTGGGTGAGGTCACTTGCTTTACCCAATCTTCAGCACACACAGACTCTTCATTAAGCAATATATTGGCTTTTTTAGATCCTAACTCATCAAGTCAGTTAAGCAATGTGCATGATCTCAAACTTATTCAGCAAAGTACTTAAGTGCACTCTTAACCTAATGCATATACTTAAATCCCATTTATCTCACTGAGATATAAGCAGGTGCTTAACTTTTAAACATGTGATTAACCCCTTCCCTATTAAGCAAAGTAATGAAGCACAAGCACAGATTAGAAGTTGTTACACAAGTTGCCCTCCAAGAAATTATAACCATCACCAGGAAGAGACCAGACGAGAAGAGTACTCTGTAGAGAACAGCTGACCTTTGTACTGGTGGCTGTAGAATGGGATGTTTAAAATCCATAGGTGGTTTGTACATACAAGTTTCCCCTGCCAGCTGAAGCCTACAAGAGTGTATTCCCCTGGGCTAGTACATGGGCAAAATTAAAGATAAAAAGAAGAGTTAACTTTAAGAGACAAAACTTAAAATTCTACCTCTTATTTTTGTCAGTCCAACAATTTCTATGGAAGCAAGCTATCTGGCAAAACCAGACTCCATTTCCATTACTGGTGGCAGGTTCTGCTGTCATGGAAACAAATACCAGATTACCATATTTGTGACAAAGTACTAGAATAACTTTAACCATTTCCTTCTTTTTTTTGTCCCCTCAATTCCAGGGGTTAATAAAGCAACCGGGGACCAAAACAGCAGCAGGATATCAGAGTGAGGACTCGGGGATCTCGAGTACTGAGTGGGAACTGAAAACTGCAAGGGCTGATTGACAAGCATTGGCTACAGACCCAAAAAGCACCTCAAGTCTGGGGCCATTCAGATGGAAAGAGTTTCCCCCTCCTACTCTTACCCTATAAAGATCATTAAAAAATGAAATCATGTTATTTGATAAGCTGTCATGATGTCTGGCTCCGTGTTAGACACAATCTTAAGACAATCCTAACCCTGAAGAATTTACAATCTAAAGACTGTCCCAAAACACAGGACTCAGTGACTCCAAGCAATGAGTGAACAGGGATTTTACATTATTAATATTACTGCTGACACCTCCCACAGGCACTGAACATTGTTTTCAGCTAGAAACATAGTATGTCCAATGATGTGGTTTTACCAGAAATCTTTAGGTGGTTGAAGTATTGCACCAAAAGCATACCTATCACACACTTACACACATTATAGCACAGCTACTTTAATTATACAGCAATTTGAAAAGTGTGAAGCACTACTTAAATATTAGAATTGGTCAAGATATGCTACCCAGAAATGGACCATTACAAGCCCCTCCACCTGCTACAAAAATACACCAATTTATGCTATGATGAGGAGGCAGTGAACTATATTTCCTTTCTCCAGCAGTGAAGGTTCACCAGTATTCCAACAGGCTCTTTACATCAAGTCTATAGTCTGCTACGCATGACCATGAAGATGGAGATGTTATGTTAGGGCTTTTGAGTCAGAGCATGTGGTGAACCAGTAGGATTCTGAGGACACTATTCTACAGTGCCTCACAGGGCCCCAGTTTGAGCACCATTTGCAAACAAGAGTCCATTGTGAGGCAACATTCAGTCTGAAAGGATTTCCCTTCCCACACTACCTGGTATGTTGTAGCCATCGAGGGCTTATAATCTTCAAGTGGGAGTAGAACTCTGTAGTAGTAGGATTTTATGTTTGTATTTTGTATGATTTAGAATAAAAAATAAAGAATGAGATAATAATGTAGCATGTATTAAATGTATTGGTATATGATTTGATCATATTCTGCCAGCCACCCTTTTTGAATGGCAGAAAGGAATGGCCTAATGGGCCATTTGGTAAAGATGCATCAGCCAGAATGTGTGTCTGTGCTGATTTCAAAGGTAGTGACAGACCTTAGAGGGTCACCAATTTGTTGTAGGTTTAGCATTTTAAAATAAGTAAAAGAATGCAATGATTGTTTTTCTTTTGCATTGCAATTTGATGTTCCTGTTCAAAATGTTCTGTGTAAATTAATTTTGTTTTGTGTGTGAATGAGGAATGTGTGTGTTAAGAGATAAGTGTGAAGGCCATCGCTGAGTCAGATGTATGAGGGAGGAACCAGAAACAGACGCAAGGGTGCCAGGAGGCTGCAACATGCCCCTGTTGAAATGTCAGAGGAGGGCAGATTTACGATTCTAAAAATGAGACAGGCACCTATCAATGGGGACAACATAGCTGTAATAAAAAAAAATGACAATTTAAGAAAACGAGCACTCGTCAAACAACAATTGATTTCAGCATGACTGTGAAAAACTCACTGGTCCCAGTGAAGGAAAATCACAATATAAACAGGGCGTCTTGCCATGAAACTTTGGGTTCGTCTTGCAAAGACTTCCCCGGAGCACTGTGTTGCGAACGACAGAACCCAGCGATCAACCTAGCTGGCCACTAGGTTGATCCAGACTCTGGACTGGTACCTATAACATCGACTGATGGGACAGTGTGTGTGTGTGATGTAATTGAATGCGTATGCTAATTGTTTGTATCTTCAATAAATGCGGCATATTGCCTTTTCACCTATAAAAAAAATCCTGTGTGCTTCTTATAAACATAAGAACGCAGCTTCTGATCCAAAGGCACAAGCCCCCTAGCAATAGGGCAAGAATAAAGGTCTTACCATCTTTACACTAAAGCAGGCCTGGCTCTCCATCCAACAGAAGACACACACTGTCACACACATGCTAGATAGGACATTACAAGTTATCACCACTCCACCAGAGCATGGTAAGTGCATTCTCCATGGCATAATCTATGTTGTTGCTTTAAAAAAAAAAAGAAAAAAAAAAGTTAAAGTTGACCAACTCAGGATTGAATTTACCCTAAACGTGTCCCTTTGTACCATCTGACTCAGAAGAGGGGTAGGGTGGGGAGGGGAATCTTTCAAAATAACAGCATTCCAAAAGATTAAAAACCCTCAAGTTGTCAGATGGGCAACCCTCCTGCATACTCCCCCAATCCAGAATCTTGGGTTTCTTTGCAGTCATACATTGTAATGACTCACCTTGCCACTGGGCTAATGTACATGCCAGAGGCTCTGCTAGTCCTTTCTGGTTGCCCTTTTCCCACAAAGGGTTACAAACGTGATCTTAGAATAAGATATTTTAAATCTTTATTAAGAGTCCACAAAATATTTCTCAGCTGGGACAATGAAACACTGCAGGAGAAGTTTTGAAAGATAAAAATTAGAATTTAAAAATGGAATGGGAACATTTCTAGTGGTTTAAGGTTTTTTTTAAAAAGTTACTACATTTTACAAAACTAATTCTAGGTCAACTGATTTAAGCATCTCTTAAGAGCAGGTAGGCTATGAATGTATGCAAACCTGATTTTCAGGAATTCCAAGTACCAATAATGCCCAAAGAAGTCAATGCATCTTTATACCTTGGGGCGGGGAGCCAATACAGTGCCCCTAAATTGCCAAGTTAAGTTAAGGAAGCTTTCTTCTGCTCTATTCCTTTCAACTGCCCAATACTGCAAGGGTCTTTGTTCTTAAAGGCAAAGTGTTCAGTACTTTAAATGGATCAGAACATCTCATTCCAGATGTAATCTCACTGAGATTCTGCTACACAGTTTTTCTAACTCCCCAATTTCATTAATTCTCTTGTGCACAAAGAGATAGTCTTCCACCAGCCCTGGTCAAAAGCTAAACCACAGAATGCAGCATTGAGCTGTTTGAACTTGACTGATAACAGATTGGTTCAGTTTAAAAAAAAGCTCCTAAGGCGATGCCTACATCATGAGCTAGAGGTGTGGTTCCTGAGCTCATGTACACATGAGAGCTAAGGCAAGTATACACAGCTGCGTAACTGCAGTCATACACGCAGCAGCAGCGTGGCTTAGCTGTGCTAAGTACAAACACTCCTGAAATGAGAGGAGATATGTACCCAGTCCAGCTAAGCTGTGCCACCACTGTGACGGCAAATGCTATCCTGACTACACCACTAGGTTACACCACTATTTATACTTGGGCTAGCTCTCCTTGAGCTACTGCAGGATGAGTGTGTAAGCTGGGAAAATCACACCCCCTAGTTCATAGTATAGATGTAGCCTCACAATCAATCATACAGGTAGGAGTTCAAATCAGATATCACTGCTGTACTGGTCTGCATTTCATATTTGGGGAAAGGATATGCTGGGAGAAAAAGTCATACTCCTGCTTGTGGCCTTTTTTGCTAAGAGTTTGCCCTTCCCACCTTCATCTTCCTCCCTCTCACCATGAAAAAAAAGAAAATTGTTAAAATGTCCATTTCAGGCTCCAAATTCAAGTTTGTTAAGAAAGCAATGTTTTACAGACATCAGGGCAAAGGAAATGTTTCCATGTTTCAGCTGTTTGTAAAAAATCCAATTAAAACTTTTGTTTGGATTTAAACATTCCCAGTGCAGAGTTAGCAACCCAAAACACCTCAGCTATGTGCCAGTGTGAGAATGATAGTGAAACTGACTAGAAACAGAAGTGAAACTAAATGGGCTGTTTCTTCACCCATGTTAAAATTTAATTATCAGAACTTTTAAAAAGAACAGCTAAAATGTTTAAAAAAAAAAGTCCTGAACTTTTCAGTGTAAACTGACACAGTCCCCTTCATTCGTATTACATGCGTGGCATCTTTTCCCCAGGATCCCAGACAAATATTCTCAATCCCTTTCTGCAAGGTATTTTGGGGAAGTATCCTCATCACATCCATCTTCAGTAACCACCCCGAGCCAAAGTCACTCAGTAGCTCTTCTGTGATGAGCTGGCAGCTTGCTCCATTAGGCAGGATTACGAGGAATACCATGAACGTGTCACGTACACTTCGGAGTCCTCATGTCTTCTATTACGGCTCTGAGCTTTGTTGTGCAGCTGAATCTGCAGAATGTTGCATAGCACCTTAGAATGCTGGTAGTTAGGTGGGTGCTACACAAATGGCTGACGTGACATATTGTATTGTCAAGTTCATCAGGTCATACACATGCAACTTCCCATCAGCCTTCGGAGCTAATTGTTCAGAAAGGAGAGCTGTAGTACAGCTCCTTTCACAAACACACTCACAATGCTCCCCAAACATGAAGTCTGCTTTCACATTCAGGACACACAATGAAGCACAAAGAGAGGCAGCCAGGGCTGACAAACCAGTTATGTGCCTTTTCTTTGTGCGGACTTCAGCACCCAAATTAGGTCATCTTGCTAGGAACAACCTTTTTACCACCACCACCACCGCCGCCGCCGATTCCTCCCAGGGGCAACTCTGCCAAATTTATCAAGAATCTTGTGCTATTTGGTATTTTTCTTGAAGCTCCAGGTCCTGGAGTCTTTTGGTTAGATGAGGCTCTTGCTTTCATTTAATAAGATTCTAGGCCTCTTGGTGGAGGAAAGTTTGGAAAAAACAAAATCAAACCCTAAAGGCTCAAAAATCAGGAGACAGAGAATCCGAAGTGCATTTGTTTTAAAACAATCTCATGATTTTTAAGCTAATCTCAGTTTTCTGGGGCATGACTTGTGATTTTTGACTGTTTGCAGCTGGCAATACTGTTAATACTTGCTTCAAAAAAGCATAACTCCTGACTGTTTCATTCAACTATTTAACAGGCTGCAACACTAAAGTTCAAGGTAGGAATGGTCCTGTCTAGAAGAGTTTAAATCTTGCTTTTATGTTCATTGAGGCAGGATCCGTGTCTCCCTCATGAGCACACAGCACATTATGAGCACTGACAGAAACTAACAAATAAGACCACTAGCTCACATCCATTATACTTAAACCTTTTCTGAAAGACTGAAAGTTTGCTGCAGGGTAAGGTACAACAACAAAAAAAAGAGACAGTAGGTAGAATTACCATGCATTATGCTAGAACGATGCCCCTGCAGCTTGCAATAGCAAGTACAAAGCCACCCCATGTTACACAATTTAAAGATATATTCCAGTGTTCTAAAGAATACTCCCATTGTTCCCACACAGCTGTGATGAAGCACTTCTCATATATAGTTCACAGGATTTTGTTACAGCTTCAAAATGCCCTAAAACTCCACTCCCTGTGGGAACTAATGGGATTCAAGCAAGCATTCTCCCAGGGTGTGTTTTAGGGTGAGCATACAAACACATTTAGATTAGGAGCAAAGTGATGACTCAAGCTATATATAGCAGAATATTGAGATTACAGCAATGTAGTATCAGAGTAGCAGCCGTGTTAGTCTGTATTCACAAAAAGAAAAGGAGTACTAGTGGCACCTTAGAGACTAACCAATTTATTTGAGAAGCTTTCGTGAGCTACAGCTCACTTCATCGGAATGCATCCGATGAAGTGAGCTGTAGCTCACGAAAGCTTCTGCTCAAATAAATTGGTTAGTCTCTAAGGTGCCACTAGTACTCCTTTTCTTTTAGCAATGTAGTAGAAAATGCTATAAATGAGAAGGGAGGCAACAGTTTCCACTAACCTTCAGAACTGCTAGTTGTATGTGACCTGCTGCATGCAGGTCTAAAACCTCCAAGATCAGGTTGTTTTCTAACCTGTCATTTTGGGTCAGATAGCCTTTTCAATGCAACTTGGACTCACTGAAGCACTCTGTTTTAGGAATGTGGTTTTAGCATTTCTAACACTCTTAATCAGCAAGTCAGATGTGGTCAGACATAAGGGTTAGCTATTTAGTAATTTTAGTTTTCCTAACTGGCTATACTCAGCTATCAGTTATAAAGAGATACAGACAATTTTACAATTATCTACATTATATAAAAAGTAGCAGAGGACATAAGAATGGGAAACGACTCTTTCCTTTTTCCCCCCTTTCGATACAACAAATATAGGTCAAGGATTTGTCAAGCTGTTTTTGACATGCCTGTTGCCAACTGGCTAGGAAAGGACAGCAAGCTGTCTTCGGCAGGGTTTATTTGCACAGACAAAGTTGCATATTGGGCTAAATACCAGCTGTTTATATGTTAGGACTGCAGTGGCTAAAGATGACATTTTATAGAGAATATATTAAACACAGATTGAAATGAACTCTGGTACCCGGTGGTAATTACTCCCATGTGCGCTTGGAACACTGCCATAACAATATCATAAATCAAACAGATCTTGCCTGGCTGGAGTTCTTCAGTACCGTATGTACATTCTGCATTCCCAACTAGAAATGGGACTGAAGCACTTTAGGGCATTCTGGCAGGGCTTCTGCAGGACTGATATTCAGTGGTGCTGTTATAGTTGTACAACCCTGGAAAAGGTAAGTAAGCAGAACAGTTCCTGAAATAAACATTTTTTCTGTATAGCCAAGAAAATGGAGCTTACTGTTGAGAAATGGTCTTCCTGGGTTTTCTGGCTTAGCCCACGGGTTTGATACCAGAGCAGAGAGATGGGTCTTAGAAAAGCCAGCTATCAGGAGCAACTTTGTTTTTGTGCAAGAGGCATCCCTCCACCTTCTACCTCCAGACTTGGCAGAGCATCACTTGGAACCAGTCAGTCAACCAACCTGCATTGGAGGGAACACAGGATAGTGATGGTAGCTTCTATGCAAGTAGATACCCAGCTAGCCCACCCCAACAGGATTTCTATCAAGAGTACAAGGAACAGTACACATACCTTTCCACCAGCACAGGTGCCTTATAGGCTTGAGAGTTAAGCCATCTATTTCCATCTAGCCTGGTGAGTCACTTAACAGCCAAGATACAATGCTTGCAGAATCCCAATACCTTGGGCTAGGCTTTCCCTGCTGAGTGGGAGTAGAGAAAGTTTAATATTCTCCCAGGGCATATTAAGTGGAGATGGAAACAAAGACCCCATGTGGACTGATGTATAGCCAAGGCTAATTGTAAAGAAGGAAGCCCATTCTCAGACAGCGGAAGGACAAGGTGACAGACATGTATGTGAGCCCTCTATTATGCATCCTTTTCTCATATCCTTCCTGAAACAGCCTTCCCCCGACATGAATTATTCGTTACCCTAATGTGAATGGATATTCCCCTACAGTAGTAACTGCTGATGGGCTGCTTTAGTTACATGAAATGGATGGTTTCAGAGTAACAGCCTTGTTAGTCTGTATTCGCAAAAAGAAAAGGAGTACTTGTGGCACCTTGGAGACTAACCAATTTATTTGAGCATGAGCTTTCGTGAGCTACAGCTTCATGCATCCGATGAAGTGAGCTGTAGCTCATGAAAGCTCATGCTCAAATAAATTGGTTAGTCTCTAAGGTGCCACAAGTACTCCTTTTCTTTTTATGAAATGGATGAAGAGTCCTGGCCAACAAGGATCATTATCCTGTTAAAAGAGCAGAGAACTTCACACCCTCCTTTGCTGGAACATTATACATCACAGCATTTTTGGTGCAATTGTTGTAAGAAACACATGGGAACTCGTCATTACTTTCTCAGTAGGAACACTCCTCCCCAATACAAATGAGGCAAGACTGGGAACAAGACGACTGACGGGCTTAGTTTCCACTTTCCTACCCTTAAATAAGCTTGATTTTAAGTCTAAAGCAGGTGATCAGTTCAATTTCCTGTAGTGCAGCCTCTTTAGGGCTTATGGGGGAAGTCTATTATACTGGAACATGCATGTGACACTTAGATTAAACAAAAGACTTGACTGTTCTATTGCTGGTGCAGATGGATTTAGAAACCTGCATTTTTATTGCAGAGAAGTTTGAGGTGGAGGTAGTGAAACAGTAACCTTAAAGCATGCAGGGCTGTCATATTTACACTGAATGTACAATTATAGTGGCTGGATCTGAAGAGTAACCCATTCCATATCAGCTACCTTCCAACAACAGCAATAGATGGTCAGTTTTATGTAGAAAAGAAGTGCATCTATAGGGCTATACTAGAAACATGACATTCTGGTCCTTCCTCCTATGCCTAAACACCTGTTGGTAATTTACAAGCAAGTACTTGCCAGAATTGCATTTAAGAGATTACAAATAACCCAGGGATTTGCAAACTGGGGGTTGGGAGCCCTGGGGGGGGGGGCAGGGGTCATGAGCCGACAACCTCCACCCCAAACCCTGCTTTGCCTCCAGCATTTATAAGGGTGTTAAATAGATTTTAAAAAGTGTTTTTAGTTTATAAGGGGGGTTTCACTCAGAGACTTGGTATGTGAAAGGGGTCACCAGTAAAAAAGTTGAGAGCCACTGAAATAACCCCTTTCATTTACATCTACAGACCCTTTAAACGGAGTACTTGTGGCACCTTAGAGACTAACAAATTTGAGCATAAGCTTTCGTGAGCTACAGCTCACTTCATCGGAATGTAGCTCAAATAAATTTGTTTTTCTCTAAGATGCCACAAGTACTCCTTTTCTTTTTGCGACTACAGACTAACATGGCTGCTACTTTGAAACCTTTAAATTAAAGTTCTCTGGCTTAGATGCTTGCACTGAAATTTTTGCCATAGCAGCATGGTAGGAGCTTTATTCCCTGCAATTGTTTCAGTTCCTTAAAGTACCATAGCTCTTGCTAGAGAAAAACAAATTTTTATATACCTGCCAAGGTCTAAATTAGGCTATAGTTAGGTTTAAGTCCGTTACTAGTTGAAAATCTTACAGGTTTTTGGTACTTGTTTAAAAAGTAGAATTCTTCTCTCCATCTCCCTTCCCCCCATGATCTACACTGGTTACCTACATTTCATCTGATATTTATGCCAATAGTAAGTTAATGGGAAACTATCCTAAACGAAGTATGATTATAGCAACTATCTATATTTGGTTTTCAAATCTTCTTTCCTTCCTCCCACTGCTAAAGCAAAGCCAAAAACCATGACATCCTACAAACAGCAATTGTCACAATCAATACACCATATGAACCTGGGGTCCCACTCTAAAGCCTTTCTCCACACAAGTAATCCTGATGAGGTCAGTATCATTGCTCTCCTGAGCTAGCCAAGTCACATATGGACCAGTGACAGAAAACACTTTTATATTATGGTATATCTGAGTTTTCTAAAAAACTTAGTTCTAGGATTCAGTGTTTGTGATGGCTTTCACTGAAAAGTGAGATCTGGTTTGTTCACCACCCTAGAATTGATCCAGTAACAGCTGATGGCAAGACTTCTTTATAGGAGAATATTAGAGCAGATAACTTGGAGACACTCTTCAATAAGGCACTAGTTTCCTCTTCAAGTTCCTGATGAGCAACTGAAAGCATATTTTATTAACCTATACCATTTTTCTGTAAGTGGGATATACAAGTTAGAGCAGTGGTTGTGCAACACCAGAGTGCTAGAATAGGGGGGGGGGGAAGACACCTACAGTACCCTTATCAGCAAGGTTGTGAATTTGAGCTTGCCTATACCATTAGCCATCTTAAACAGCCCTTTATGAGAAATGCAGCTATTGATGGTTTGAATGCTTAAAGCCTATTACTTTCAGCCTTTCCAAATATGGCTGCTAGTTTCACATGCAGGTGTAGGGCTTTCCTACTCTAACATGCTCCTGTTTTGAAGGAGGCAGTTGTGTGCCTTGTGTTCTGTTCTTGAATACTGGAGTGTGTAGAAGTGATGGGGAGGCAGTGCTCCAAGATACACTGATTTACAGCAGAGGATCGTTTACTAGTTCTTTTGGTAGCTTCCAGGGGTTGAGTTTCTCCTATACTTAGCTCTGCTTAGTTTACATAGCTCCACTTTTGGGAAAGGCCCCACAAAAGACTACAGTCCAGTATTAAGCTAGGCTACAGTACAACTGAAGTACAGTAAAAGGATGCAAGTCTAGGCTGGGCACTTCATGAAGCCCATGACTAAGTTTGTTCCCAAGATGTGAATGGATAAACAAATGCATCTAAAATGTATATAGCTGAGACCCCAGACGAATAAAAAGTTTAGGGCATTGTGTTCATAGCATAAAAGTTAGTTTCACCTGGAACTTGCAAGACACTCTGCAAATGGTAGAAGAACTACCTGATACTTTTATTTTCCTCATTCATTCCTCAGAATATCTATAGGGGGAAAGTACAGTGTAAGTATTTAGTCCAAAGTGCTCTGGACCTACTACAGTGCAGGTAATGTAGAGGGGAGGGCAGTGATCAAAGGCCTAGTCTAGCTTTGACAGTTGACGTTTTGGTACCATCACTGTTGGTAGATGCAACTCCCCCTGCCAAAAAAATAATCAAGACTACAACCACAGTGTACACCAGTTTTACATTTATAATTGGACTTTTATAATATTCATGATTAGCACAAAGTTCATAACCATAAATTATACATTGTTATCTAATTTCAGTACATAAAACGTTAATGATATATGTATTTGAAGAGTGGCACAAAGGAATACAGCTCTGTTGGCATTCTCAAAGAAAAAGGTGAATGGTGGATGTGCCATTTATACTACAGCACAGCAAAACCAAGATTTGCCAAACCCTATCAGATCAGATGACACTGCTTCTAGTTGCCAGTCAGGGTCAGGAATTTGAGTCAGCCCAAGATGGTGGAGCAGAAAACCTTAATTCCAGCATCAGAGTTAATAAAGGCGCAAAACCAGGATTATATCCCTTTCCACTACCTCAAATATTTTAGCACTATATCCCTCCCCATCCTGACACTGCACTCTTTGAATCATTGTTACCTTAGCATATGCTCATAGTACTTTGGCAGCCCACACACACACATTCCTGCTCCGTTTAACTTGCCATACATATAGCTGAGATTTCCTTTTGTACCATTTAATGTCAAATGAGTAACATGCTCTCCCATCTTGTTAAAGAAAAAAGCATCTGGGAAGTTTGCTTGCTCTCTGGTATGATCAGATTTATTCTCTTTCAGTAATTAAGACTCAAACCTACCCCAGAAGGTACAGAACAGGCTCAATCTACCCCCCCCCCCCCCAAGAACTTTCTGCAAAAAATTTCCCCCATGTTCCTCCAAACAATTTGCAGAGTACTTTAAGAAATATTCCATAGCCCATTCTCCTTTCTGCATACAACATCGCAAACGAAATGGGGTAGTCAGATTTAAGCAAACTTCTAACAGTCCACCAGTAAGATGCTGCTGAACTCAATTCTGAACATCCATGCTACCTACTTAGTAGCTTCAGCTACAGTACTTTAAAGCTTTAACGACTTGGTGCCAGGTGATTCCCCAGCACAACCACTGCTGGCAATGGGTTTGCAGCAAGGAACATGCACTCCCTCTTCCCCCTGGCCCCAAGTAGTTATTGCTGTATTTGGAGTTTTAGATAAATAGTGTCTCGACTTCAGCCAAGAGTCTTGCAACATAATTAACAAAAGCTGCCTTTGGAGGTTGAAATGTAACTGGACAATAGCAATAAATAATGGTAACAGGTATCCTCTGGAAATCTTCTCACTGAGTGGGACAGCAAGTATTCAACCAACCGAGGGGTCATCTGTGCCTTTAGGACCATTGTAAACTTCTCCAAGAAGTTAGCAGGACAGGAAGGGAGAAAAACAGACTGTAGATCTGTCAAAGAGCTAGTTACATATTGAAACCATAAACAGGTGGCTGGGTGAATCCTGGAGCTGTGTATCCATATGGGAAGTTGGCCTGGGGAGGTACTGCGCTGGGGCCTGCTGTTAACATTAGCTGCTGGCCTGGAAAGGGAAGAAGGAGTTTGTTTAAAGAAAGCTTTGCAAATGCCTGGAATAAAAAAAAAAAGATGAGGTGGTGTTAAACTGCCCAGACTTTAGAATGGCTATATAGCTGGTTAACAAGCATATTTGTATTCTAACAAACAAGATGGAAGAACCTAAACTATACCTCCTCCATGGAGGAGAGGACACAATGATGTGAAAACAGGCCATTAGCTTTTCTTGCCAGACAGATTTAGAGCAATTCACAGTACCTAGAGCTTGGTGAAATTCTGACTAAGACTTCAAGCCCCCAACGCCCACCCCCACCAAAATAAAAAAACCTTAATGACACCAAAACATGTCATGAATGTGTGTCCATTTAGAAAAAGCCTACAAGAATTTATAAAAACCAAACACAGAAAGTGTCGTTTCAACATTTCAGAAGGAAATGTTGAGAAATGGAAAAACCAAAAGTTTCAAAATTTGCTTTTTAAAATAAAAATGTTTAAAATGCTCAAAATCAGAACAAAGCATCTTGTTTTGGGTCAAAGTGTTAGACCCAAAGAGAATTTTGGGTTTTTGAAATCGCCAATGTAATGAAAAATACATTATCTGCCCATCAATGCCAGTGTAAGGTGAGGTAGGAGGTGTGGGTGGGAAATTAAGGTTATCAATTTAGTTTGAAACAGCTACACAGCCTCCCAATAATACAGATTGATTCCTTGAAACACAAAAAACAATTTATATTGTTGGACTCATGCATGGTCAAATTTTTGACCAAAGCAATTCAAGCTATTGAATTTTCAGCAGCTTGTGTACGTGTACCACCACAGATTGCAAATGCATCTTCTGAACGCCAATAGCACACATGCCTCATGCAGATAAATCAACTCAGTGATAACCTTTCTATTGGAGAGTGGACCACAGAGCTTTCCCTGCCTCAGAGCTGCTTCAAGTCAGTGCTAGTGAGCAGAATCTACCTTGTGACAAGAACAACCTATGAAGCAGCCTTCTGCAGAGTCCATTCTGAAAGAGACCCTCCATTTACCTGCTCAACACGAGGTCTTTCTAGACCAGGCCATTTAAAAAAATCCATTCACTGTTTGGAAGTCTGCCTTTCCACTTGACAAATCAATCTCTTTGAAAGGTATCAGACAGGAAGTACAAGGAAGAATTAGTTTCTTCTGGAAATCCAGAGGAGAGACTCTGGGAGCCCAAAAGCCATGTGTATTTGCATTCACCCAATGGCTCCTTCTCCCTTCCCCCACCACTGAAAGACTTGGGATTTATGCTTTGTCTAAAGGAGTGGTATGGTAAAGGGTGGAATAAGCCAAGTTGGATTGTTTCAGCTAAAGTACTGCTACTCATTCAAGTGTTTAAACTTTAAGTGTTGCACAAAACTTTCCAGCATATTAAGTACAACTAGACAGTTATCCAGGATAAGGGCTCCAAGTAGTGTTCCCTAGCAGGGAGAAGACAAACTGCTTCAAGTTGACTGGAGACGGAGAATATCCATATTACAGATAGGCCACAGGAAAGTGACAAAAGCCCAGCATGAGATGACCTAACTGTTAATATCTTGCTAGCAATAAAATAAAAGACACCAAGTCTTTCACCTACCAAATACTATTGGAGTGGGTTCAGCTACTTGTTCCTCTTCTTTCCTTAGGCTTTCAGAAGCATCAAGTTTATCCACCTATGTTATAAAGTGAACAGGAGAGGCGTATGAAGGCCTTGCCTAAGTTATGTGCCACCTCTTAGTGGTAGGTCTCATACCAAATGCTTCAAGTCTTAAAGGGTTGCCCTTGCAAATCTTATTTTGAAGCCATTAGAACATACTTGTGTGTTCCAAGTTGTCCATGGGGTCTAAAACCCAAAAGGAGGGGAGACTAATTCTGAAATAAGCATCAATATTTGCTTAGCTAAATACAACAAAGTCCACTATCTGAAGTACAGGTGTAATGCTTAGTAGCACTTGCAGGACACAACATTATCAATGGATGGAGAGCAACACAAGCTGCCAATTTCCATTTCAGAGCTTCAGTGTCAAGTCTGCAGGAAGAACTCTCTGGCAGACAGCTGCTGACTAACCACATCTTCAATTAGAAATTCTGAAAACACGCCTACAGTATGCTTGCCTCTGGAAACAATATATCATGAAGCATGGTTTGACTAATCAATGCTGTATCTTATGTAAAGTGAATAGATCTAGTACAGCAAATAGTAAGCTCTGTTCACAATTTATTGGCACACCAGATAACTTTTAGGAATAGGCTACAGAGCCAATATTATAGGTATATTGCTTTAAAATATTCTCACTAATTTAGAGGTAGTTTATTTTCTTTTAGATGGCAGTGCAATCTCCTAGGACTTCAATGGGAAGACAGTTTGATGTGGTCTTACAGGGGGAACTGGCTGAAGCTACAGGTACAGCACAAAGTCTTTATTTTGCTCTATACACACCTAGTTTAGTCTTTGATATCTTAGACAGCCACTGCTTACCACCACAATAAAACTACTAGCAGTAAAATCCCTAGCTATGAATTCTAGGGGGGTGGGGGGGGAGGAAGGAGAGGAGTTCCTAGTAGCAGGTCCTCTGCTCTGGAACTCCTTTTTATCCGATAGATTCATTTACATGTGCTACGACAAGGAAGCATGTCTGGAATGGCCTGGTCAGCTAGCACCCATGCCCCCCCAAATTTGATGCCTACTGAAGTATCACACCTTCAGAGTTGCCAACTTGGGACTGAAAAAATAGGACCTTTGTTAAATAAGATGGATGCTTATAACTTTTTAAGTGCAATCCACAGCATAACTAACATCTATCCAGAAATAGTGGATACTACTCCCTCTAGAGGGAAGCAACAGTATTCAGCCTATGTGATAGGAAGTACAGAATTTATCAAATTTAAGTAAAGGAAGCCCATTTTCTAATTCCACAAACTAAATTAGTTTCACTGCACATCAGACTCACCATGCACATTTCACTTTTTTTTTTGGGGGGGGGGGGGGGCGAGAGTCTAGCATTTAGTAGATAATGGTCACCTGTAAATCCAGCCAGCAGTTTAAAGTTATTATTTAAACCTCATTTTTTATTTGAGAAATCCACTGCCCCACTCTTACATGCAAGTGGCTTAGACTTAGTTTTATTTGAAGCTATTGTGCTGAAATCCTGAAGATTTTGCATACAAAAGATCAGTCCAAAGCAGCTTCTGAGCATGCAGACAAGAGTCTCTGCTGGGAAGCTTTGTCCTGCCAAGTCAGGGGCCATCACTTCTCTAAAGAGATCATACTACTTTGTATGGTAAGCTGCTAGACTTGTTTACATGTAGCCTGAGTAAAGCAGAACACTTGGGAATCAGTTATCTAGATATTTCCTCCCTCTTCACAACTGATCTTGCAGCATAGTAAACCAGAAGGTCACAGGATTCCTATAATGGGCTATCTACAACAAAAAAATAAGAATGTAGTACATCAGACAGAAGTTAAGGATGGACTCATGGCAAAAAATTTTTTTGAATCATTAGCCCAAATGCTTATTAACAGTGTTCAGTGATTAGTTTTCCCCAGCTGAAAGTGAGCTAAGTCTGGCTGGATTCCCAAGTTGCATGTGAGAAGCTGTCTTTCTACAGCATTAGAAGTTAATAGGAAACAGACAAAAAGATTATGCTGCTCTTCTGGCAGAAGCTACAACGAGGTTCCAGTAAGAATCCTAGGATTATATATTAAGGGACACAAATGAACACAAAGTTTAAAATCAGACTGTCACCTTATTAAACAGCCCATCAACCTGCAAGAAAGTTCAGAAGGGAATACTTATCAAGTGAGTATTAAAAAAACAAATCTGAAGCAAAAAAGCCACAATCAAAACATTGGGACAATAAAGGCAAGAGATATTTAGAGCTCAGAAAATCATTTAGTCACTATTTTACAGTGCACAAGTTACGTACATGGATTAGATATTACATCTTACTTACAATTGCAGACAGCTTATTTTGCCAGGTTACTTGGTAATTAAACAGCATACACAGACTTACCATATATATAACTTGCATTTATCATGTAAATGGCATGTCTTAAACCACAGCAACTCCACCAGTACATAGTATTTGCCATGTACTTAAATCATGAATTTCCATGCATGGACAGTATTTGCACATTTGTGCACTGTAAAGTAAAACGTTACCCATGTTAAGAAGGTAGAAAAGTGACTTCCACCTTGTGTTGATGTGGAGCCATGTATCTCCTCAGTATCTACAGGAAAGTAGCACTTATTTTCTTCTAGCTTTACATTTGTGATAAGTCAGTTTTGTTTCACTCTGTGGGATTTAGCAACTCCATATTTGCAGACAGATAGCTATGACTACTACGGGCAAGATCCCCCTGCCTCCCCAGTATAGCTCTATTGAAGTGGTGCAACTATGATTTACATCAGCTGAGGCTCTTGCCCCAAGGAGATAAAGCCTGAAGTTGCATCCATGTTGACAGTGGCTCCTTCCCCTCTGGACAGGTCACACAAACATGACCCGAACTACTGAAATGTCTCAGTAACACTGATGCTACAATTTCAGCAGAATGCAGAAAGCTTACAAGATTGGCAATGAAAGTTAAATATGAATCCACTGTGTATATATTAGCCTGAAACATTCTGTAGACTCTTTAGTTGTAGACCTATGGGACTATGTAGATGTATTCCCATAGTTCCTGATGTGGGAGGGCTTCAGAAGGCTAGCTACTTCACGAAGTACTACCCCACTATTCCCATGAAGAGAACTAGTTAGGTCTCAGGCAAGACGACTGTGGCATCCTAAAATTAAGTTGGTAGGAGGCAGAGGAATGGTAAGAGACATCACATTTTGAAAGTTCTTGAGCCTAGGTTTTAAGAAAAAAAACTAACCCTTGTAGTTTTATGTAAAAGCTGGAAGGCAAAAGTAAATGGTTGGAACACCACAGAGAAAGACTGCCCTTGTATTCAAGAAAACAGCATGCACAGAATTAGCCCTTTTTGCTCGGAGTCTCAATTCACAGTTCCTAGAAGGATAGATAGCAGCTAGAGAAACAGTTCAGTTTAGTCTTATCAATTAAGAGTTATAGCCTCAAAGCATCAGGTTTAATTCTGATTGGTTCATTATTATGTACTATGTAGCATGATCACTGAGGTGTGCTGAAGTTTATGTACCTCCACCTCAAACTGGTCTTTCTAGAACAGAGTTCAGTATCTCAACAATCCATGAACATGGTCTTACCTAGCTCAGTTTGGACAATGCTAAAACGTGCAAGAAACTAGTACAAAGCACTCCCCCCCCCACAAAGTAGTGAGTCTTTCAACAGAAGCAATACTCACTTTGGTAAGGTACTCCCTCATCACCTGGATGAAATAAGGCATTGCAAAGTCCATGATGTTATGCCTCCATGCCAGCTCAAGGACCACATCCGGGTGCAGCAAGTCATAGCATGCAAAGAGAGAGGCTGCAAAACACTCCTGTTTGCCTTCCTCCAGGAACCACTGGAGCAGCTTCTCTGCCAGCTCTGCATCTTTGGATTCTGCAGCATACTGCATGGCATCCTACAAGTGAAATGCCACATACACTTTAAGAGTTACCACCTGGCCACCTCAAAACTATTCCACACACACCCCCCTCAGCAAATTCTGCAGACAGGTTTCCCCAAGTGAGGTAGTTTGCAGCCTTTGGCATTCTCCTGCCTTAAGATCAGCCAAAGGCTAATGTAATTGGTTTCCAAGTGAGTATTTTTAAATTCAGGCCACTGGTTCTGTGCACTAGTAGTCAATGCCTGCAGTATTGATCATTGACTGATGTCAGTTAAACTAAAGCAGTGGCTCAACCTTTCCAGACTACTGTACTCCTTTCAGGAGGCTGTTTTCTGAGATGTGAGGGTAAGTGCTTGCTTACAAAATCAAAAACCAGAAGTCACACACTATTACTGAAAAATAGCTTATTTTCTCATATTATAAAATATGATTGAATATATACACACACACACACACACACACACACACACACCAGACCCTCGCTAGAATGTGGGATATGGGATCCATGCCAAGTACTGCATTATAGCAGGGATAGTGTTAAAATTACTGTACACAGTAAATGTCACATCCATAAAGTATAGAAAGCCTTAGAAAATAAACTCCTACTTGAAGGAAACAGTAAATGAGAAAAAATCTGCTTTAGAGATTTAAAGGAGACATTACAATAAACTAGTCTAGTTCTTAAAGTCAGAGTTGCTTTTGTTTCTTGCTGCTGTGCTGCTTCCACTTAGTGGACTGCAAAAGACTATGTAGCTGCATAATTTTTTTTAATAGGCTCAACGTCTTGCCTCTTGAACCATCTCAAAGCAGTCTAAGCCAGCTACAGTCGCAGTTGACATTGGAACACCTACTTCATCTTCCTCCTCTTCTTCCACAGCAAAGGCCAATTCTTCAGCTTTTGGACTGTTTAGTCATACTGCCTGAAGAATTTGGTCATCCATTAGTCTTTCAGCAACGGGACAAAAGTCTTCTGCTTCATCATAGCCTCTTATCCAGGACTCTATATTGAGACAGAACAGTTACCCTGAGCCCAGACAGTTGCTGGCACAGCTCCTGCATCCACTCACTCCATGTCTGTTCTTCCAACTTCCTCCTCTATAAACCCCTCGTCAGACTGATCTGCTTTCTTCATTTTATTCCAGGAGCAGGTGGCCAAACAACTCAGTCCCACCATCCAAGAGCGGTTTACTGTTTCAGTGTGTAATAAATTCCAGGAACCACCAATGTAAAAGTCTTCTATAGTCAACTTCAGAAAAAAGAGAGAACTCACTATCATTTGTCATACCAAGTTCTGTTGATAGTGTTGCTTAAAAATGGCGACAACACCTTGATCAAGCAGCTAGATTTTGGAAGTAGTGTTTTTAGGTAACTATTCAACCCAGATTCTACCATCACGGGTTCCGAGTCTTTCAGCCGGAGGATGTGCTGGACAGTTGTCAAGCAAAAGACTGGCCTTTTCTTCTAAGTGTTTTTCCTGCAAATGCTTTTGCACAGAAGGGACAAATTTGGTGAAGAACCATTGTTCAAAAATATCTTTTGGTCATCCAGGAATTTTTGGACTTCTTGTACGAAAACAGCAGGCAATTCATTTACATGATGAAAGCACCGAGGCATGCAAGACGTTCCAATGCACAATGGTTTTAATTTATGCTTTCCTGTTGCATTCATGCAAAATAAAGTAAGGTGATCTTTTGCCTGTTTATATCCTTCTTACGTTCACCTGTTCTGACAGGCAGGGTTTTATCGGGCTACATTTTATAATAAATTCCTGTTTTGTCTGCATTGTAAACTTGTTCCTCTGAGTAACCCTCTGCCTGTACAACTTCCCTGACCTTTGCAAGGTACAACTGCACGGCATCGGCATCAGAGCGTTTTTCTCCCAAAATGGCAATCGAGAGATTGTGTCTTCTCTGAAATCTCCATAGCCAACCTACACTGGCCTTAAAATTGCTGAATTCACCAGTAAGTTCCCGGTTGAATTTTTCCACTTGCATCTCTATAAACAGAGCAGACCAGAGATCGGAATGCCTTTCTGCTGTTCTTGCACAAGCCACATGTACATTGGCATCATTTGCTAAACAGGCTCATTTTCTTTGAAGGACATACTCTTCATCCAGGTTATGAATGTAAGTTCTAAGCTGGTTAGCATTCTTTAGCTGTGATATTGGCATTAACGAGTCCACCTTTCATGGATGGCTAATCTTTGTCTGGGTTTCACCATTTCTAAGTCATTCAATGATGATGTCCCATTTCTCCTGCACTGAGTAAGCCTTCCTTTTGCCTGACATTGTCATCTTTCTAAAGACAAATACTGTACCTGTAAATTACTACATTACATTTGTATGGAGTTCCCGGCCTACAGCAGTCTACACTACTGCGCGGGGTCAATCTAAGATACGCAACTTCAGCTAAGTTAATAGCTGATGCTCTCCCATCAGAACAAGGAGCACATGCGCAGTCGGAGTATTAGAGTCGACAGGAGAGTGCTCAGCAGTCGATTCATTGCATCTATACTCGTATTGTATGGCACTTAAATATGGGATCCATGTCCATGACTGCATTATATCCAAATTTGTGTTCTATTGACAAGCATTCTAGCGAGGGTCCAGTGTATTGAACTTATTTTCCAGTGTATAGTATACCGAGTAGCATAAACAAGTCATTCTGTATGAAATTTTAGTTTGTACTGACTTTTCTAGTAGCCTGTTGCAAAACTAGGCAAAAAATATCTAAATGAGTTGATGTACCCCTCGAAGATCTCTGCGTACCCCCAGGATTACATGTACCCCTGGTTGAGAGCCACTGAACTAAAGCATTTACAGGAGAACCCAGAATGGCCAGCACAGCTTCATGTACAAGATGCCAGGTAGTCCATGATTATACAAAAGCATTAGATGGTCATGGAGATGCTCCATTCTACCTGGCATAGGATCAGAGAATATGCTTATAGACCATAGATTAGCAAGAGAGTTATCAGTATCCATTTTAAAAATCAGATTGTTTGTCAACTTGACTTTTCATCAGTTAATGGGATTTATAATAAATAAATACTGGTTTCTGGCATTAAAGGAAGCAAGTCAGATGAGATTAAGACACTTCCTCCAAGAACTAAAAATGAGGTTGTGATGTTGCACTCTATAGGATTTTATGAAAATATGCTAATGAGTGAATAGAATGTAACTGAAATATGCTTCAGGCAAAAACTTATAATCTACTGACTGTGGTCATCCTATTTGCATAGGATGTATCATTCTTGTATCTGAAACTAGAAATATGAAGTAACTGAGGTTCTATTGTAATTATGCAAAGTGTGGGCCATTAATGCTGGTTTGGAATCTTGATGGCTCCTGTCAACTAGGACAATTGGTTGCAAGTAAACAGCCATTTACAAGCCTTCCTGTGAGTCAGGCCAGGAAGAATGAAGGCTTGGGGGTGCTTGGTACCGGAATCCATCTTCAACCTGGTGCTTTTCCATTTAAAAGGAGGGGTGGGGACAGAGACAAAACTCCCGCCTTGTGCCAAAGCTATATAAAGGGAGTGGAACAGAAAAAGGAGGCTCCAGTCATGAGAAATCCCCTAGTTACCACCTGAGCTGGAGCTAAAAAACTACCAGTGGAAAGGATTGGGCCTGGACTAGGAAGGAGTCTAGTCTGAAAGCAGCTTATTTGAACATCTGAGGGTGAGATTTTCATCTGTAATCAGTTTCTTATTGTGTTTTATTTTGCTTGGTAACTTACTTTGTTCTGTTACTTGGAACCACTTAAATCCTACTTTTTATATTTAGCAAAAGTGATTTTATTAACTAACCCAGAGTAGGTAATACATACCTGGGGGAGCAAATAGCTGTGTATCTCTGTATCTGTGTTCTAGAGGATGGACAATTTATGAGTTTACCCTGTATAAGCTTTATACAGAGAAATACATTTGGGGTTTGGATCCCATTGGGAGCTGGGTGTCTGGGTGCTGGAGACAGGAGCACTTCAGCTGTTTTCAGTTAAGTCTGCAGCGTTGGGGCATGTGGTTCAGACCCTGGGTCTGTGTTGGAGCAGACTGGTGTCTGGCTCGACAAGGCATGGTTCTGGAGGCCCAAACTGGCAGAGAAAACTGGCTCAGAGGTAGTCTCATCACATCAAGTGCAGATCCAAGGGGGTTTCTGTGATTGAACCAGTCACAGAGGTCTCTGTCCTAGACAGATTGTGTATGGGTGCGAGTAAGGTGTTTTAAAAAAGCAGTAAGCTTTAGTTTCTGGCATCTGAGTGCAGTCTTTGTACTGACATTTTAAAATAGGGATGATGCCAATATGCAAAGTCACTATTAGAGAGTCTTCAACACAAAAATCAGAAGTGGCTTAGTCTAACCTGTCATTATGGTTGGTAGGTTTACAGGGCCTTCAAGTGCTTCCCTCTACAATGTCCTGCCCCAAAGAGGTTGGCAAAGGCAGAGCCATTAGTTCCATCTTGGGTTCAAGTCTCAGAAGACAAAGGTGTGTTCAGACTTGTGCATATGAGACGAACTAGTGTTTTTTGCTTCAGGTACATACAGTGCTTGTGCTGTACCTCCACTTAATATAACCATCCACATCACATACTGTTTTGTACTTAAGTTTTAATGGAGGCTAGAGCCTCAGTAATGGCACACTGATTCAACTACATCAGGGCTCCCCATCTGAAGTATAATTTTACAAGATTTTTTTTTGGTAAACACAGAAAGTGTACTCCTGTCAAGTGAGCATCCTAATCAGCACTAGTTTGTTACAAGATAACCACCTATGAAAAAAAGTCAGGTGTGTGAAAAGGAATTTAGTTTTATTGACATGGCCTCTTAGATTAGTTCTAATCCTAAATTTGTAGGAATTTTGCAAAGGCAGGTGCAATCCATGCTACAGTGACAGTGCAGAAAGCTCACTGCTGCTTAGTTTGGAGGTGCCTTTTAGAATAACCTCTTCCATACCATTAAAAAAGGGAAATGTTCAATGTTAACTGACCTTGTAGAGACGATCCTTCTTACAGAGCTCCACACTCTGTTTCCAACGATTATTACCCTTGTACAAGTAGGCTGCGATACGCCTAAATTCAATCAACTCATGTTTCTCCAAGCGCTGAGCTAGTGTGATGTTATCAAAGTTATCATATGCATCAATAGATGCTCTCAACCCCTATTAGAGAAAAATTCTGTTAGCTATCAGAACAGCAAGTGTTTGACCACCACTGGAGAAACAAAAAACAAAAAAACTAGAGAAGTATGGCTAGCATGAATTAACTTCGGTTTTGGGGGCTGCTAGTTCTAGGTTACTACAGTATGGACATGGCTGCATTCTAGCTGTTCAGATTAGAAAATTTCTGAAGAGAGGCATTTGCTCCAAAGGAGTCAGTCCCCCAAGCTTAAAGAAAGCCATGATGCTGGTTTTGCCTAAAGGGATTACTGAAGTACAGAAAAACTGATACAAGTGTTAAGTGTCCCATTAGCAGTGGACAAGTTACGCAGACTTAAGTAACTGGTCTGTCTCCCTAGTCCACTTGACACAGAAGCCTGCAACCTGTCACATACACAAGGTGTTTTCTTTTTAACTAGACCCCCATACAGCAGCACACACACAGTGTGCCAAGATGTAACAACTCTATTCTAATGCTGTCTAGAGAGAAGTAACTTTAGAAGGAATCTGCTATTTATGTGAGAAGTGTTGTAGGGTATTTCTACTTATCACATGTAGAGAGCATTTACCTCATCCCAACCCTTGAAATATATTTGGCCATGGCTGCTATTCCTCCAGAAGAGGTGGACTTACCCCGTCCCCTTTACATTCCAGCCAATACCTTTCAATCAAGTCAGTTTGAGACCAGGGTGAATAATTCTTACAATGTACAAAACGTGGCTGATTAACAAAGAGCAGGCATGTAAAGAGAAAGGAGAGTAAATTTGCACACCAAGGTGTTGTAGACCTGCTGTAACTCAACTGTATGGGAGACTCACCTGATAATCCTCCTCCTCTGTCAGAAGATTGTTTAGAGCCTCATTGACTCCTTTGTTGTTGTGGTTCTGGACTGAACGCAGGTAAGGCTTTACTAGAGGCAGCTGATTAACCTGGAAGCAGAATAGCAGTAAGAACATGTTAGATTAAGAGTACTGCTTTGAAGGAAATGAAATACTCTAGAGAGGCGGGCTCTCCAGTTTAGCACTAGACTGGTTTTAAGCCAGCCCAAAAAAAGTCTAGTATAGCTGCCAGTGGCTCAGATATTAGGCCAATTTTATCCTTTAATTGCTGGCATAGAAGAGCTAGACAGTCAGGATTTAAATTTACAGAAGATATTTGGACCCATTTCCCATAACCATGTGGCCTACACAGACTGTGGAACAGCCCTATTCCAAGTGATTTGATGAGCAGTAGCAGCATGCTTGCTACTGCAAGAGGCGGATACATCTTCTAGACCCCGAAGTCTTCATCTGAGGGCAAGGACAAGAATGCACTAAGAAATCCTGAGGAACACAGAGTTTAGTTTCTATACCTGATCCATTTATGATGACTATAGCTCACCTTTGAGAAAAAGCCGACTGTCCTGGTATGATCCAGCCGTGGAGATAATACGAGCAGAAGATCATTGATCAACAGAGGTTTGTAGTCCAAATAGAACTGCAGGGCTTTGTAATACAGTTCCACATTGGCCACCTGGATAGGGAAAACACTGATTTGATCAAAGGCTGCCTCTGCATCTGAAAGTTTAACTATATTGCAGGGAAACTGAAATATCAGATAAAAGTGTCAACTCTGCAAAGTCTAAATGTCAGATTTCTGTTTGAGTGCTGGCCATGTACACAACTACAATATGAAAGCAAACTTCTCACTTAGATGGCTAGTACTTGTCAGCTTCCTGCTCTGCCCGATTCCAAGAATCTGTACAAGATTCAGATCCTAATGTGTGGGGGGGTGGGGAGAGGAGCTAGGCACAGGAAGCCCAGAAGAAGAGAGCTCAGCAGCTTCCTGCTTATTTCAGGAGTTTGTTGAACAGATACAGCTAGAAGGTTCAAGTAAGATTAAAGCTCTTATCACTTCAATTTTTGCTTCGTAGTAACAATTTTCACAAAAAGTCCAGTAATTAGATCAGCTATTTACCTTAGCAATTATGTCTTTGAACTGCCCTTCTTTCCAGGCATCAGTGGGATGGTTCATCATTGTAATTATTGCATTGTCATACTCTTCATACTTGTCATAAAGGAAAACCAGTTCTCCCCACAGATGAGCTTGTTCTGCTGCTCTGAGCACCTAGGGATAGGAAAAGGATAATTAGGAATTGCATGTTGCTCAACACTTGCCTAGGTGCATAACAGTTTAATGCAGCAAGATACCTACCTTTGGAATGTTGACTCTGGACCAGAAGAGCTCCAGATGTTCCCTCATCTTCTGAGGTTTGAATTTGGAGTACAAGATGGCAAGTTCTGTGAACATTCCCATGTGAGCACGCTCCAGGCCCAAAGCTGCTTCCAAGAGGGCAATCAGTTCTTCAAAGTAGCCGCGATCCTAAGATGAAGATGGCCAATGTTATTGGTTGAACATCATCCCTTTTCAAAGATCCCTTAGCAGCACAGTAGGGGACAACATAGCAGGAACAGTGATTTGAAGTTTTAAGTTTGAGACAGGGGTTACCAAGTTGAAGTTTGAGAAGTACTGACCTTTTTACTTACTCCATTGCACAGTGAAGATGCTCTCCAGTTTAAACCCAGTTCCCTGTTTAAAATGAGCTTGTTTCACTAGTGATTAAAAAAATCCTTGAAAAGATTTGTTAAAGTACTGGGAATGACAACTGTTACCATGGCACTGTTGAGGGTAGTGTAGTTGCTGCCATCTCTGATTTTAAGGAACACGATATTAACAAATCCTGCAAAATTGGGAGCAATTATTCCCTTAGATCATTAAAACAATCTAACCTGGTAATAGCTAATCAGCTCTTCAAGCTCATCTGCATGGATTACTATGTGCAAGCCGCAGATCTGTGCTAGGCGGAACTCCTTTCCATCCACACATGCAAAGCACACCTGTAACAAAGAGAAGATTTTAGTCATACTGACATTAGACACCACATTACCCAAAATGAATCAGATACCTGCAAGACTAAAAAGGGTTCCTTCTATACATTAAATCAAAGGACACTATCAGATGTAGGACAAATAATCAAGGGGCTTGAAAGTAGAGACTGGAAGCAGTACCAATTAAAATACGCCGTTAGGAGTAAGAATTATCCCATTTAAAACAAAGGTTCTAAAATGGCCATTGAGGCTTTGACTGGCAAAGTGTGGACCATATCTTGTACATATTGCTCTTGCGAAACCTCATCTCCTATTTGTGATTGCGTAACATATCAACTAAGAAGTTGCTCACATGGAAGAGTAATATTGAGAAAGCATATTTGAGTATCTTGATGTGATCTAGTAGCTGGAAGCATGGCAAACCAGCATTACATGACCAGCAAGTGCTCTGAAGGCTAGTAGTCCACAGATTTGTTTAGAAATAAGATGCCATTTCAAGTGAATATGAATGACCCCACTCTGGGAAAAGGAGCACATAGCTTTGGCAGGATGAAGCACCTCTTTCCAGGTCCTGGTGCTGTTCGCTTTGCGGCCGCTGTCTACTGCTGCCTGATACTCTCCAAGATGTACCAAGGTAGATGCCAGGCGGGCAAAGTTAGATACATTGTTGTAGAGCAACTTTGCTGCATCATACATTCCCTCCTCATAGCAGCGATCTCCAACCTAGAGAGAAAACCAGAATAAACCGACTTGGACTGATAGGGGCAGGAAAGGGGAATGAGCAAACTTTGAAAGCCTGTCCTGTTTCCTTTGAGTGCACATCTGGAAATTTCTGACCTGACAAAGCTATTTGTAAAGGCCTTCCTATTTTATTAGGAACATAAGACATACCTGCTGAATGTGGGCATTGTTAGGGCCACTGACAAACTCTTCCAGCTCTGAGAGGCGGTTGGTTTTTGCCAAAGCAAAGATCAGTTCAGTCTCTACGTAGGACTCTCTGGCCTTTTTTCTGGCCATTTGCAAGAATTTAACCAGATCCTCCCAGTTATCTTAAATAGAGGAGAAAAAAAAAAGTTTCCCATTCCACTCCTTTCATTCTGAAGTATTTCCCATTGTCTAAACTATGTTCAAGAGAACAGTCAGTTAAGAAGTGAGCTACTCTGCAGAAACTGACACTGAAGAGCCATACTGCCCAGCTGGGACTAGCTGATCCCACATCCAAACAAAACTACACTAGGTACCATTCCCTGAGCTGATCATCTCTTCTGGATCATGATTACTCAAGAATGAGTTGTGTGCCATTAGTATTTATGGTTCTCATTTTATGTAGAGATTTGAGAATGTAAGTCAGTGAAAGCACTTACAAATGGATCCAATGCTGAAACACTGGATCTGAAGACTTCATATATATATATATCAATCAGTATTTTTATATTAATTTTGAACTCCTTTGTTAATCTGGCTCAGTCCTCCTACCCACTGCTAATCCTTTAAAATCATTTCCCCAAGAATTTGTTACACTTGGTAAACCATATTCTCATTAACAAGCCATGCCTAACTACAGAACTGATGAGGCCTTAGCTTACTGTTTCTACTAGCTGCTTGAACAACTTCCATGTAAGCAGAGGGATCATCAGCCTTGATATAGGAGTCAATGGCTTCCTTCACCAAGTCCTTCTGGAGCTGTGCTCTGGCCAGTTGGCTCCATACAGCTGGTTCATTACATCTCTCTGCAAATTCATAGGCACGGTCCAGGTTGCCAATGTGCTCTATCAGCACCTGTGATATTGAGATAAGAACAGTTGCCAAGTATTAAGTGTGACCATCCAGTCCTTCAATCTTCAAATGCCTAGAGCTCGTCCCCACACATGAGGATGAGCAACAACCACATTCTGGATTTAAAGCAGCCCTTTCAAACTCATCTATATAGGTGGTTATGTTTCAGGGTGAAAATGTCCTTGGGGCAGAGACAACACTGATTAAATTTACTCATGTAAACTCCCAAGAGATTGGTGTCTGAATTACTTCATTTGGATGCTGAATAGTTATGTTCCCTATATTCAGATTCAGGATTTGTCTCCCTTACCCCATCCCCAACTTTCAAGTGCTCAAAGAGCAGCTTTTTCCACAGAATATTTACAATATATTGCATTGGTGGTAGGTTGACTGTAGTTTTATCTACATGTACAGTTTAGACTTTTCTAGAAAGGTCTACCAGCCACTCTAGAGTTACTTACCTGTTTTTTCCCCACCTGTTCTATGAACTGTACACCCATAGTAGGAAGCATGAGCTGGTAGCCATGACTGCACCTCACCTGTATTGCAGAAGTATTAACATCAAATTTCCTGAAGATAGCAAAGGCTTCTTCATATAGCTCATTACTGATGGCTATGTTTGCAATATCTGGGGCATCATAGTTATCCAGACGATTGATATACTCCATTACACGAGTGCGATCAGCTTTAATGGCAGTCAGAATCAGAAGATTCTGCAGGTTCCTGTAAATGGGATAAGCAGGACAAAAATGATCTAGAAAAAAGTGGCATTAGGTGCTACCTACTATTTGACCTAAAAATGCCACTGTCAGGCAGTAAAGTCCTAAATTAAGGTTTTAAAATGAGTTTCACAGAAGTCTAGTAGATTGTCTGAAGCCATCTACTGTTTCTCCTGCAATAGAAAACTGACTAGCCTGTTTTTATAGACAAAATGGAGAGAAGTACAATAAGATTTAGTTACTTGTTACAAAGGAATGCTAACTCTTATTACGCGTGAACTGATAGTGTATTAGTACACTGGCTGCACTACTTCAGTTGTATTCAAGCATTTTAATTTTATCACTTCAGTGACTGCTCACCTTCTCTAGCAGGACACATCACCTAATGCTGCAAGATCAAATTTTGCACACCCAAAAAGAGGACATCCATTTAAAGACGGTATAGAGTGCAGAGCAGTCAGCTGTTTCAGAAGTTTAGGGGACAACCTAAAAAATGTCACAAAACGCTTCAATATTTCTTCCAACAGAAGGGGTACCATCTTCCACCTACCTATGCTCGCTGAACACAGAGTTGTCCAAGACTATCTTCTCAAGAAGCTCAATTAGTTCATTGGGCAGATCAGCAGTCATGAAAGCTTTCACAGTAACAGAAACCTCTTCAGGATCTTGTGTTTCAGATAAGGCTGTCTGGACAACCTAATTTTGAAGATATTTGGAAGGAGTAGTTGAAAGGGCTTTTCTTAGTCTTAATTTAGAGATTCATAAAACAAGGTTATCAGCTCACTGAGGTAGGACACACATTAAGTCAGGAACCTCACAAGGTTCTGAAACATCAATCTAAAACACTGCAACTGTCAGAAGATTCTGGCTACCAAAGATTCCTTTTATTCTGTCAATTAGATGGCATTGAAATATTGATTCACCAGTATTATTGTGAGATACTGGGCATTTCACAACCATTTAATAAAGCATACCACCACACTAGCCTTACAGTATGAGCAGTCTCCCAGATAAGATTCAAGATTAAAATTAAGGGATAGATACAACTACTTTTACAGCTAGTATTGCATTAGAGAGACCAGACAAGTGCTAGTTATACTGGACCCGGTCTGTGATGAAAACAAACACTCTGGACACTATAGAACGGGGTGGGCAAAATATGGCCTGAATCCAGCCTGCTTAACATTTCTGTCTGATCCACCAGGTTCTTTTAGCAGCCCAGAGATAGCAAGGAGGCAGCTAAAGTCCTGTGGCACAGCAAGGCACTTGGGCAGGCTACCTGCCTGCTGTGGCCCCACGCTGCTCCTGGCTGGCATGTCTCTGCGCACCCCTGGCTGGGGAAGAAGGTGGGGGGGGGAAGGCAGCTTCATGTGCTGTCCCTGTCCCTAGCACCGGTCTCACTGCAGGGGTGGTGCTTGCAGGCATGGGCAGCACCTGGATACCTGCTACCCCTTCCCCACAAAGGGTCATGCAGAGATGTGCCACAATGCCAGCAGCCAGCTGCTTCCGGGAGCAATGTGGGGCCATGGCAAGTAGCCTGCCTGAGCGCCCTGCTGGTCAGGAGTCACGTGTGACAAGTGCCTCCTGGCCAGAGCCTGCTCTTCTCACCTTCTCCCACACTACAATCCCCTACCCCAGGTCAGTACTCCCTCCTGCACCCAAACTCTGTCCCAGACCCTGCACCCTCTCCATTAATATGGTAGAAATTTGCAACCCATGACAACTTACCAAAATTCATGGAGTGGCCCCCTCAGTGAAAATTATTGCTCACCCCGGTATAGAAAAATAAGTAGACACTGAAATAGAGGGGCTAATAGGGTGTGCGCAAGGGATTCTGGAGTCATTCTGAAGTCAGAAGATACTGGATAACAGCTTTCATTTCTAATTGTAGAGCCAGTTACTTCACTGTACCTGATCAATGAGCTGTCGTCTGAATGGACTATTTTCCTCAAGGACATTTGCCCAAAGTTCTGGATCCTTTCTGCGTACCAAATAGCGAGCCTCACTCTTGAACAAGGAGTTCTCATTGCAAACCTGAAGAGAGAAAACCATCACACGTATAGTTAAGGGAACACTTACAATGAGATCCCACCCAACACAAGTTTGGCTTTTGACATTGATGAGCCATGCTCAACGGACAATAGCTTCCAAATACAACTAGTTGTTGGCCATCACTAAGTGCCACACAGACTCAAGTTCGGATTCTTTCCTAGCCTCTGATCTAAAAGGCTCTTGGCAGACAGGATCTCTTGCAAAGTTTGAGCTTTTCTTGCTTTTGTCCAATAGAAGTGTTATTGGAACTTCTCATGGTAATATTTCTATGGCTCTCTGAAGCCTTGAACTACACAGGCTTTGACAAATTTCAGACCTAGAAGGGGATTCATTTTGGAGGGAAGGAAGTTCAGTTCAGTTTTATTTTATCTGAATCCTCCACTCAGCTTCATTGTCAAGGTCTTAAGAGGAGTGTCAAGAAAACAGCACCAGAATGTTTCATTTCACACAATGTTTCCACAACTATAAGCTTCTGTTTGTGGGCTACAGTTTTGTCTAATGGAAACATTTTGTGCAGCAGCTTATCAATGATACAGCAGAGGAAGTAAATTCTCACAATGGCTTTGTATTTGACTGATTCTAACTGCAGTTTGAGTTGTGACTCAATGTACATTTTGGTTACATTTTATCAGTGCTAGCTTCAATGGACAGCAAGGTAGGTTTTGTTTTTCAAACCATTTTAATAGGAGCCTACAGTCCAATTCTTCCTTCCATTACTGCTTAAGACTAGGCTGGGTACCAAGGTTAGCACTGCCTGACTTTATGGCGTGCCTATAACACCAACTGTTATAGTTAAAATGGTTCGGTGTCTGAAGTCTGACCAGAGCCTGTCATATCATGTAAATGCAGATACAGCCTGGCAACCTCCCCTCCTGTCAAGCAGATATGCGCACAGAAGTTAAAGATTACAGTTCTCATAGCAGTGATCTGCACAGTTAACAGGTGGCCAAAGTAAGATTCCCAGTTCACCCTAGGAAAGGGCCTATGACAAGAGGAGAGCCTTCAATTCTTGGGGGGGAGGGGAGGGGAGGAATATCAGTTTCTGTAGTAGAAAATTTGGCTGTTGGAAGACAAAAAGCCCTTTGCGGAGCACCTGGGTTAGGAGAAAGCAAGTACCACAGAACTCACTCCCCAAGAAGGGAGCCTAGAACAGTCAGTCAATCTGTCTGTCCACTTCCAAGAGTGGAACCAGGAAAACTGTTTCTAACTTTAAGAAAACTTTACTGTAAGCTACTCTTGATTCAATCCATTAAGACCACCACTTTTGTGGCTATATTCTCCTTTTCACATTTCTATAAGACAGCATGCAAAGACTAGACTCAACTGCTGCAGTGGACACAACCAAGCTTTTCATGCTGAATCATTAAATTAGTGCAGTGTAACACTGATCAGAAGGGTAATCCCTTAAGGAACCACACCATGTTCCAGCAGGCAGCAATTCCAGGCTAGGACTGGTTGTGGAAGTGTGGACTATAGGGTGCTCTATATGCTGACACTACTCAGCAGTTTCCACCATAGTCTTGGCTTGTGCACTGGAACAAGTGATCAGCTGTTGATGAAGTTGAGTTTGAGGCTTATGCTGACCAGTTGGCAGAAGCAATGGGAAGAGCTGGCAAGGGATACATGGTAGAGGGAGTCCATTCCCATTTGGGATTCTGGAAACCAAGACAACCTATCCAAGGCTACTAATACTAGAATCAAATGTGTTCAGAGGCTTTTTTCCAATTGCACCTGGTACCTTCTTTCTATTATGGACTCTAAGAGTACTGTAATAGCTTTTATTCAGGGCTATTTAAACAAATCCCACATCAACTGTTCTATAAAACTTAATGTACATAATTTAGCCAAATCTTGCTAGCTTCAATGGGATTATATTTAAGGCATGTAGGACTTGGTCAGCATTAGAAAGGCTTACGCTTAAAATCTAATCAGAACATTGGTTACACCAATATTGACATTTGAAAACCCACCACCACTCAAACATTAGACTACAGCAGGTATTTGTAGATACAAAAGCAAGTTTTGCTAACCTTGATGAGTTCAAGGTCACATTGCCCTCTCTCATAAGCAACACAGGCCAAATGAGGGTCCCTTTTTTCACAGTATTTGCCTACAACACAGCTGTCATAGTATGGGTTCTCCCGGAGAAACCGCTCAGGATTATTGTTACTGTCAATGTAGATTTTAGCCAGAGCATTGTGGGTGGCAGGTTCTTCACAGCCTTCATGAATTCTAGATTCCAGCCATGGCAGCAGCAACTTAAGCCTTTTGGGGAAAATAAAGTTTGTTAAGTTTGCAGACCAAATGTGCTATTAAAGTGCTCAATTCTATTCCTTAACTTGAGAGGAGTGCCAGCAAATTTTAAGGTCAAGGTTGTCCCCCAGAAAGGCTGTGGTCCTAGTATAATCAGTCTTCTAGATCAAATCATTCTTACCATGAATGATCTACAAAATAACCCCATTTAAGATTTAAAATACCCCTAAGCTTATTATTGAGGGGCATGCAGACAGACAATTTGGAGTTTCTCTGATCCTTTTAAGGAAAAAAATCTCTCCCCTCCGTCCTTTCTATAAAGACTAGGAGAAACCTAGTCATGGCTCAAATAAAGAATGCCATAAGTTACTCAAGAATGCTTGTTTAGAGTAAAATTTTAACTCAAAGCAGTGTCAGTGTACAGGTGATCTGTGCACAGTAAGTCCCTTAAAGGAGACTTCACTTTAAAAATATTGTGCTCATTTAACAAGTTGAGAGTAAGGCATGTGGAACATGCTATACATCAACTGGGAAACGGTTCCCAGCAAAGTGTGATGTTAAAGCAGCTGTACTGGGAGAGGGCAGAGTCTGAAAAGCATTGATAAGTCAGGAAGCAGCAGTTTAAACTCAGTTTAAAACAGGGGAATTAGAGCAGAAACTTGGTGGTGGGGAAGAAAAACCCCACCCTTAAAAAGCAGTAGGAAAAGAGTTTTAGCAACTGACTTTTGGGTTAATGACTACTATAACCTTCTGCTTAGGTAAAGGACAGAATTAACCAGACCACAGATATTTTCAGTAGGGCAAGACAGGAACAAAATGAATTTTTGAAGTGTTAAGAATGGCAAGGTTTAGTAGGAGAGAAGAGTGATTTAGGCTTTACATTTAAGTGATATAGTGACAGGATACTTCATGGATTACATACTTTGAGCATTATAGAAATAGTTTGTGGAAGTTTTCAGAATGAGATGATTTAGCAAATTCTTGCTTGTGATTAAGTGTCCACTGGGCTCAAAATAATATTTTTATAGCTAGTACACCCTATATGGTATTAGTTTCCTGGTCCCAGTACTTGCAGAAAAACTGCAGCAAACAAGTCCTTCAGCTGACAGACAATGCTCTGTGATGGCTTTGTAGACCTCCCTATTTGTTATTTCTTTTCTTCCCCGAATTTGGGATGCAGGACAGAAGAACCACATTGCCCCAACATTTGCAATATGTTGCCCCTTCTCCATTCCTGTTCTACTAACCTAGTCACAGTCATTGTGTATTTCATATGTGTACACACACAGCCCCTCCTCCCCCTGATCTACCCTGTATACTTCCATACAATAGCTACTGGTTTGTTCTAGTCAACCGTGTCAAAACTCAAGTCTAGACACAGGGCTGTTTCTTCTCCCATTACACAAGGCTGGGGTGATTTTCCAAGTTCCCATATTCATGAATGGGACCAAAACTCTATTCTCAGAATTTAAGACTGCCATACATGATCTGAATTAATAAATGAGATACTCTGACACCCTCTTACATGCCATACTCATGTTCTTGAAACTCCACATACAGAATTCCTTTGCTTAGTCAAGAGAACTGCCACACATTAGCGAGCTCCAAATTAATTGCTTTAAATCATTTTTACTTTGATCTTTCAAAATGGGATTGACTTAGAGCAATGGATGCAACTCCTATATACCATGGGGGAAGCCTTTTACTGGAGCCAAATGGAATGACTGTTTACACTGAGTACCTTTATAGTCTATTCTTACCTATTTCTTTTTTCCACTTCAGCCACCAGCTCATCAGTTGAGAACTGGCCTCTAACCACCATGATCAAGTTCTTAATAACATCTTCAGAACAATCCACATCAAGCAGTCCTCCAATCACTGCTGGTATACGACTTGGATTCACCTAGAATAAACCCCCATAAGAATGGTTTTTTGAGCTGTGCCATAACTGGAGAAATTTTTTTAAAAAAAAATTTAATGTTTAGAAATGTAGGAAACAGGACCACCTCAATTAGTTATCTGAAGTGTTCTTAAGCGAGACTTCAGAAGTACAAGTTATCACTAAATTGCTGTTAACTAGCAATATTCTACAAAAACCACCAAAAGAATAGTCATAAGTTATGAGACTGACCCCTTCTCCCCCCTAAAAAAAAATCTAATCAAGAACATACTTTAGTGACAAGGTGGTGGGGGTGCTGGGGGATGAATTAAGCAACACTTTACTGAAATCTTGGTGTTTCATTCTGCTCTATTATCCAATACACAAGGTTTAAGTCTTACGGGGCTCAACCACTTCTGAACTACAGAACCTTAGGTAAACCAAAGCTCCCACTGTACATACTGGTCCCTTTCTAAGTTTATTCCTTAGAAGAGATTTTATTTTACCTTCTGAACATAGATCTCTATGTACTTCTGCAGGTTGTTGCGGTATAAATAGAGAACCAGGTCATGAACAAAGTCAAATCTGTCACAAACAATGATCAGAGGAAGCTGGTCTGTGAGCTTGGCCTCCTGAATGTTTGGGGAAGGGAAATAGAAAGAAAGAGAGTCACTATCTTTACAAATTATGCAGAGACATCAGCAGAGCGCCTTAACTGTTCTCCTAATTTCAGACCAGCAAAAGGCTACCATTCAGAAAAATGCTGACTCTGAATTGATTGCAGTCTCATCCTTTGATGCCAATATTCAAGAGCCCCTTGTATTCCATCATAAACAGCCAGCCAAATCAGGTGTATTTCTACTTTAAAGGGCAAGGGCTTTATTTTTGTTTTTTAAAACAGTGACTAGCAAATCCTGGATGCATATAGCTATCTACCTTTAAAGGTTCTGGCAGAGAGTGGATGCTCAGCACTTGAGAGTCAGACCCCTTAAAAAGGAGTCTCAAGTTGGACACCCCAAAAAAATAAATAAATAAATCAATCAATCAATCAAACCAAGGTTAAGAATGTAGAAGCCAAAAACAAGCAAGGAAGGCCATGCACCTGGGCTAAGCTGCATAAACTTCACACTTTTTTCCATTCTTGTAGAATGGCCATTAAAAGCAGCCTGATTTTACTAATAAGGTGAGTCACTGGAAAGAATGCTTGCTTCCCCACACCCAGAGCTGGAAGTAACTTTCCCCTGAAACTGAGGTAATCGTAACACAGAAACATCCTTGAGTTCTGCTAAAAAGGATCTGTGGGTTATAGCGGATCACAAATTGAATATGAGCTAACTGTGATGCAGTTGCAAAAAAACTAATGCCATTCTTGGGTGTAATGACAGCAGAGTGTCATGCAAGACATGGAGATAGTTGTTCTGCTGTATTTGGCACTGGTGAAGTCTGGGCTGGCTTAGAGTGTCCAGTTTTGGGCACTGAACTTTAGGAAAAGGTGGACAAAATCGAAGACAGTCCAGAGGTGAGCAAATCTAGTCAGGAGGTCTAGAAAAATCTAGACTTCAGGAAAGGTTAACATACATCTGGGCATGCTTAGTCCTGAGAAAAGACTGAGGGGTACCTTAGAACAGTCTGATCTGGCTAGTACACATTCAGCAACCAATATAAAGGCTAAATATTTACAAACTGTTTTATTGGTGTTTATGGCAGACCAAAATTTGGTCACACTGGGATCAGTATACAGCCCAAGATAATATGCAGCTACTTTGAACTAATACTGCTTTATCTGTACAAATTAGCCCAGGACCACCTTTTGGGCTTTAATAATGCTTCATATTTAATCTAAAATAAATGAAATTAGTTTTTACAGCATCTAGTGCCTAAGCCTACAGTAATACAAATTACAAGTTAGAGCTCAGCTATCTCTGGTAATACTGGCTAGACATCTAGCCTCTCACTGCTGTGTAGAATTTGCACAACTAAGTTCGGTACTCCTTGTGAAAGGGAACTATTTGAGAGCCAAGACTGATACAGAATTAAGTGCAAATACAAGAGATGCAAGCACTGTATGATTCCTTAAGACCAATACCTGTACTTTTAGCTAATATTTTGGTCCCTCTATGCACTACTATTCTAGCCTCCAGTCAGGAAAGTTACCTTGAGAAAATTCTTCACTCGTTCAGGGTTATAGCAGTTACTTTCACGGCAGATCCTTTCCACCTCTTTAATTTGACCCGTCTTGCAGGCTGCCTGAATATATTTGAAGTGGACATCTGGATCCTGGCTGAAGTTCACAATAGAACCCAGGAAATAAAACAATCCTAGAAAGAAGGAGAGATTACCTACTTATAACTATGAACATTTAGAGTTCAACTTGTTGTCACCTAGGTGAGGAGTTACATGCTTTGATAATTATGAATAAGGAACAAAGCCACCAATAAGTGGTGAGACAGGACAGGTGAATTTAAATAGTCCCACCAGTAGTCTACAAGAAAAGCTGCTGAAAGGAACACTCAGACTGTCGGTTATGCATATGGTTGCCCTCCTCAACCCAGATAGCGTATGATCTCCAGGAGATCATACACACCAACTAGGTATCTTCTGCAAAATAGCTGCAAACACCAGACTACAGTTAATCTCATGCTTGGTTCCAACTGAAAGGCTGTGTACTAGTTCAGAGCTAGTACCCCACTCAACTCTTCTTCCATCTCAAAACAGATGGAAAGCAAGTACCTCCCTCAGAACATAAGGGCACCTCACCTTCATAACTTTTGAAAGATTCAAAGAGCTCCACGAGAGACTGGGTGCCAAGCTGCTCATGGTATTTAGAAGCTACTTGCACACAGAGCTGTAGATTTTGTCGGATGTTGGCTGATAGCATCGCACGGAGACATTCCACAGAGTCCTCAACTGACAGGGAGCCAAAGAAGTTTACAAGCCACTAAGAACAGAAGTTAAAATGGTTTTAGTAGTTGTATACATACCTCACTGAAGTTCAGCAGGAAAGTGGAAGTTACATTCTGCACTGTTGGCAGGTGGAAACATATGTACATGTCCTAGATGTGCAACAGGAGGGAGCGCATACTTAGAAGAATTTGGGCATGGTAATAGTGCTGATCTCTTTAACCTGCCTAAAAATTGATAGCAACAAGGACTCTGCAACACATTACCTCAATAGTTCGTCAGATACTTTTATTGTTTTGAACACCCACATGATGTTTGTTGTGGGCAAGAATTAGTTTTACCAGGTAGGTGTTTGAGCTGCCAAGAGACCAATTTCAGGTTTAGAATTGCCACTGGCCATATAGACTGACTTTGAATGATTAAGGCTTTCCTGAAGTTAAATTACAGATGCAGGGCTGAATACCTACTGGCCAGTCACTGAAGGTGCTCATTTGATCTGGTTGAGAGTCACTGCCCTAGACCTTTCCAGAGTGTACCCCTTTCAGGAGTCTGATTTGTCTTGTACACCAAGTTTCACTTCACTTAAAAGCTACTTGCTTACAAAAAAGGCAAGATACAGAAATGTTACAGCACCCTATTAATGAAAAATTGCTTACCAATTTTTATTATAATATGGTAAAGAGAAAGTAGGTAAATATTGTACTTACATTTCAGTGTATCGTATATAGAGCAGTATAAACAAGCCATTGTCTGTATGAATCAGTTTTAGTTTGTACTGACTGCTATTGCTTTTTGTGTAGCCTGTTGTAAAACTAGGCAAATACCTAGATAAGTTGTTATGCCCTATGGAGGACCTCTGAATATCTCCAGGGATACACATACCCCTGGTTGAGAACCACTGGTCTAGGGGATTTCGTTACTTGTGCTTGCAAAGCTATGTTTACAAAGCTTTACTTCGTTACTTGCGCTTTGCAAAGCTACTTTAAACTTTCCCTCTGAAAAGTGCATTAGTTTACAGATAGTTAAGTGACAGCATGAGAAATGTAGTTACACTTAATGCACAAAGTAAAACTCAGCTGAAGCCAGTCTTACCTCAGGGTTCAAGAGGTGAGTGTGAACTACAGCACGCTTTATATCGTAGAGATCAGTATAGTGCTCCAATGCTCTCTGTAGCAAGCCTGCCTTTTCACATAACTGGGCAATGTGAGCACGATCATAGTGTGTAAACATCTGGTTTCCAAGGATGGCATCAGCAACCTAAGAGGGGATACAATTTTTCCTTGAACTTTAAGCCTCCAGTTTCCATCCACAGTCAAGGAATATCATGATGTAAGGAAAACTACATAAAAAGGAGAGTTACTGGGAACAGACCACACTGAGTAACAATTAAAGTCAGTCAACTGCACTTCTACAGATGTTTATTTAAAAAAAAACTCTACAACACCCTTACAATAGGTATCTCCATAGTAATGCTGTGTCAATGCTTTTGATGGTAGCAATCTCCAGCTATAGGCAATTAAAAAAAAACTGCCTGGAGTTCTAAAAATATGCTTGTTTTTCAAGAAAAGGGTGAAGGAAAATGGTGAATGAGACTTATTTTAAGAAGACTAGGTTGAGGAATCTTACCTGTGGTGCATGAATCAGATTCATTTCCAGCAGACGTGTCTGAAGGTGTCCTTCAGCAGGGCGATTATTCTTCAAAGCATCCAACAAAAAGGAAGTGCACTGCTGAATGAGACTGTTCTCCATGAATACATCTACAATCTGAAGTAGACAGTAATCAAAAAAAAAAAGTGGTCACTCGCCCACATAAAGTTCTTATACAATTCTGAGTATAAGTCAGGAGTCTTGCAGCTGATCTTCAAAAAGGAGCCATCAGGACATATGCAGCACCTCTAAGTTATCAACTTGTTAACTTAGATTAAAGCTTTTAGCATTGTACTTCTGCAGGAGTAGTGTTTCTACTTTACATTTTACCTGTTGAGAGAGTGTTCTCACAAACCGACTTACCTTAAAATGTTTATTCACTCTATACCAGGGAGAATTCAGACCTGTATTTTTTGTGTCTGAATTTGACGACAGGTCATTTTGGCTGATGTATCAAACAAGTATTTGATAACCAGTAAGTGGAGCAACTTTGATAGATTTACTTACAAGTTATAGTATTCTACTTCATAAGTGTTAGACTATTTCCCTAAAGAAAAAGTGTTTCAGTGTCCAGTGCCCATTTGTTTTTACAATAAAGACCTCAAAAGTTATAATCTAGATCAGTCTTTGGGGACTAGTTTGCCCATTGAATGGAAGTCTTTCCCTTCTCCTGCCAATTAGGGCTAACAGCAGCAGCCTTCTTGACTGAAGCTTGGCAGTCCCCCATCAATCAGCATAGCAAACTTGCTATGTAAGACGTGCTGTTCTCCTTGCGAAAGCCAAGAAGATCCACAGAACTCAATCTACAGCCATTTCTGAAGTTAGTGTTACTAGAGACACTGTATGCCCATAGGCCAGCCCAAATCAAGCTAATTCAAATCCTAGGAGTATAGCAAAGTTCACTGGATTGGACTTCATTTTACAATCACGCCATTAGTTTCAGATGGGACTACATGTCCATTAAACTAAGTCATTACCAGCTTCACATTTTTACCTGGTTAATATTAGCCAGGGGCTCCTCATCCTGCACCAGCATCTGAGAGAACTGCAGTCCCTGTTCTGGGCTGACTCTCATCACACTTCTCAACAAGAAGATCCAGTCTGGTGTATAGCCAACCTAGAACAATTACACACAATTTTAGTAGTCAAAGCTCCCTGGAAATGCTTAGGAATTTACAAGCTTCTGCTCACAATTCATACTGTAGTTCAGTGACACCTGCTGCAGACATGTTTATTCCCCGCACAATGCAACCTAGTCACACAAGACTATCACATCCCAAGCTGTGAAAAGAGTGTTTAACGTTTCCACATACACTAATAACTAAGACAGATTTTAAAAGCTTGTGCTAGTCTACACGGTTATGTTTCCAGCTGGGGAAGAGATGCTCAGTCTCTACACTTGAAGACTAGTCTGTGGGGAATGCTTTAGACCAACTGCTGTCCAAAGTTTAAGGTGGGGAGACAAAGGACAAGCAAGTTACTGTATTTGTGATCACAAATGAAACTGCAGATATTATCTTCCCAGTTCAGTCTCTATTATATAGCTGGTTTCTAAGGCCATGTTCTCCAGTGTTCCAAAATAGAGAGAGTTTTGGAGTTCAGATTCTTCATGGGCTAAGCTGATGCTTAGTCCTGCTACATGACAGAACTGTATCAGCATTCATTTAGAAATGAGTGTCAACATGAAAATTGAGCAAGGCAGCTCTCAACTGATTATCAGCTTTACAGACTCTGAAATGTTTAAGTCCTTGTCTTATCTCATGGAAGATACCCAGGGTACGTAGAGGTTAGAGTACTGCACACAGATATGTACTAGGAGTCTAGCAGTAGAGGTATTACACAATCTTACTCCTGTAACAAAAACCATTTACCTTTTTGGCATAGAGCACTATTTTCTGGAATTGACCAGTTTCTGCAAAGCACTGAATGACTTTGTTTGGCACATTAGCACGAAGGTAAACACTGAGTGCAAGGGTTGGATCAGCTGTCTTCACCAGGTCTCCTAGCTCCTCAGAGCACTCCAGCTGAAAGCAGAAGTAGCATTTGATGATTAGGCAGAAAATGAGATAGTGAAGATGAACCAAGTACTAACCCACTAAGTACATAAACATGTAATAATCTACTGGCACAAGACACATACAGCAGCAAAGTTTAAACCAAAACATTTGCCTACCTTATCTTCCTTCAGCCATTTCTCCAGGAGCTGCTTGCGCCCTTGTTGCAGGACTGGACGGCAGAGTTCTAAAGATTCAAATTTGTTAAGTTGCCCTTGATCAAGCAAGATACCAAAATACTGCAGCAAAGGAGAAGCCTGCCCAGGCTGGGCTGGTACACTTTGGAACTTCCTGATAGTATCACTGGTACGCAGGATTCCCTGAAAGATACCGGGAAGGGGAAGAGAGCCACGATTTAAAAAGGGTTTCAGTTACATCCATCTGAATAACCCTTGCCTTTCCTGTACCTGAACTATTTGTGTAGTAACCTACTCAAAACATGCTGATGTCTTGGGCATTTTTAAATTTGCCATCAGTTTTGATGCAACAACGAGAGGCTTTTGATTATGCTCTTCTCTATATACTATGCCCAACCTAGAACGAAGCTGTTAGTGAAAAGCTACTAGTCTTCTGCAGGGTCCACAACAAGCTAGATTCTTCAACTAGAAACATATTGGTATCCATTTACTCTTTGTACATTAAATTAACCCAAATTATTCTTTAACTCAAAGATAAAGACACTTTTGACTGAAAGTGCAGTAACTGCCAAGCGGCAGAGTTAGTTGTGTATTTAGGATGTTAGAATAAGCATCACCTTTAATCCTTAGTCTTCATCTTTAAAAGCACTCACCTTTGGTGCAGATGCTGCCACTTTAGCAGCTTCTGCATAGCTTCCTTGTGCAAAGAGCGTATTGAACTTTCTGGCAAACAGTTCCTCTGCCCCAGCCAGGTTACTGCGGATAGCCATACGCAGACCCAGGTCTGGATTCTGGAGAACATTTGTAGCATAGTTCACGATGTTATCTTCTTCAACACAAACTGAAAGCACCTGGAAAAGGACAAAAAAGCCTTAACAGGAGCATCCTGCTGAAAATAGCAGCTCAAAGTAATAGAGCAAAGGAATTAAGAGTCCAAGCAGCTCATCAACAGAGAACTATAGCTTTGTTTTGTGTCTCAGAACTCAGCTTGTCAGTCTACCCCAAGAGTTCTCAAACTGGGGGTTGGGACCCCTCAGGGGGTTGCGAGTTATTACATGGGGGGGTTCTGAGCAGTCAGCTTCCACCCCAAACCCTGCTTTGCCTCCAGCATCTATAACAGTCAAATATATTAAGAGTTTAATTTATAAGAGGGGGGTAAATTGCACTCAGAGGCTTGCTATGTGAAAGGGGTCACCAGTACAAAAGTTAGAGAACTGCTGGTCTACCCACAGTCTAGAAGACAAAACCTATAACCGAGGGCAATTTCACCACATTGTTTCTCCTACTACTCTAAAGTTTTGTAGGCTTTAAGCTAGATAATCTCTTTGAGGAAAGGGCATTCTGTTATGTCTGTACAGTGCCCATCACAATTGGGCTGAGGCCTCTACTATTACACACTGTAGTATGTAATGCTAATCTGAAGTTTGCGGAGTGTCCAATGGCTCACTTTACTGGATATATGAAGTTATGCCAGCAATGAATACATCAATCAGCAACACTATCATGGCAAATAAGTGTTAAAATAGTTTCAGGTGCTAGATTTCCTTTGAGATTTAATTAAGGAAAGTTTTATACCCTAAATCTGGAGAGGCATGTTCTTTAAGCAGCTATTCAGTGGCACACCTTTTGCACATTAAAAGGAACTTTTCTATTCCAAGTACATGCTAGTGTTGCAAGTTGGCATGCTGAGTGTCTTGGATTGTGGTAACAATTTTCTACATATGCATTATACATGGTCTAAATAGAGTCAACTGAAGTCACAGCAAGTTTCCTTGCCATTTCCCATCAGACTAAAAAGGAGAGGAAGGTGGAGAAGGGATTGTCAAACCACACAAGAAATAAGTGGCCAGATACAGGAAAGCCTGTTATTGTACTCACTAAACAATGAACAAACCATAACAAGCTTGAGCTGCCTGCCATATGCACTATATAGTAGCCTTTTAAAACAATCTTGCTCAAAACTAGGAGAGCAGTTCTCAAGTTCAGTAAGGAACTGTGGGAACAGAATGTTCGACTGAGTTTGAAGATTTTTCTCCTATGCGCCTCACACTACAAAAAACACTTTCCTGTACAGTTGTGGCAGTGTAAATCAGAGGTCTGAGATCTTAACTAATCCTTGGTATATCATTATCTAAACAAGTGTGGGGTACTCTTGATTAGATAAATGGTATTGACTATGCCTTTAGTTGTCCTGCGCAGAAGTCACTAGAGTATTCCTATGCTCAGTTAAGAGGCTCAAGAGCCAACAGAACCCAATTTACCTGTCCTTTTTTATTCACACCAATAATGCCAGAGGAAGGTTCATGAGGAGCAGTTACAAAGATTGTGTCAGCACTAATACGGTTCATGTAAATACACACTCCAGATTCCAAGTCATACATGTGAATGTATCCATACTTTGTGATCAGGTAGATAACGCCATGCTTAGTTCCAATCTGCCAAAAGGGAAAGACAATATACAGTCTCAGTGAGCTGTCAAAATCAAGCTACAAGAAACCTACGGCAGTGCTGTGTAGAAGGAAAATATTCTCACTATATTGTTTGGCTGGCAAAAGGGGAAGATGCAGCTGTAAGCTTTCAGCTTGCAAGGAAGGAGTGTAACAATCCTGCTGGTCACTTACAGAACTGCAATTCCATGCTAGTGGCAGGTAGAAGACAAGACATCTGTCTCCAAGGCAGAAGTTAAGATATCCCAGGTATGGCTAAGCTAGGATGTTGCATGGCTAAGCAAGAATGTTAATTATGCAAGCTTTAATATCTGCATTAAGAGTTTCAGTTAGTGTTAACATTAGTACTACAATCCCATTGTTCTCTATTCAAATCTGGCTGGCCTTCCTAGAAAAGAAGTCAACCAACCAACCTAAAACCTAAATATTCCGATGTAGTTGTAAAATTATGCAAGTCTCACTTTTGGACATTAATTCAGAGACATGTTAAGCAGTGGTATTGAGAGATGGCTTATGACTGAAAGCCTCAAATGGAAGTAAAGCCACCAGTATACAACTGCTTGTGAAATTTTTTAATCCACTGATCCTGTTAGGTTAAGAGGCAGCTGTCTATTGTTACCCAAGATCATAGAGCCAAATTTGCTCACTATAGCTAGTCACCTAAAATTAAACAAGCATCATCTGCTAAAAAGCGGTACTATGCTAGCTGGCAATTTCACATTTTAGCACTTTTGCAACTTATAGTGGAAAACTACAAAAATTCAGAGACAAATCTGGTTAAGAGATTAATTTGACTCCTTATGCTAGTTCTCAAATCATGAGAGCTGAACAAAGGAAGTGGGAATTACATCCAGTAAGGAGTGGTGATATTGAATGACACCATCTAGAAAAATCTAGGAGTCAAATGCAATGGCTTATTGTTTTCTTGCACCATCATGTGCCTATCAAATCTAAGTGCAGATGTATGTATTTGCCCTGTCAAGACATACTAAGCAGCCAAGTTCTTCTCATTAACTTAAAATCTCTGCTGTGATCATTGTTTACCATACAGTTCATAATCTGTCATATGCTTGGATTGCAAGCTCTTTGAGCAGAAGCTAGCACCTAACAATGGGGCCCTGACCTAGGATTTTGATCCCTAGATGTTACTGTAGTACAGAAAGCAATTCTCAGGCTGTCACTGAAAGTAGTTACTGTAAAGACAGATATACGATTATACCTAACCTAAAAAATGAAATCCAAATGTCAAGCTGTTACAGTTGACTATTCTGCTAAGAGTTGATTCCCCATCAGTATAAACAATTTAGTTTTGAGATTATTCCTCAAAGTGAATTTTTGGAGTAATATAGCACTAGGCTTGTCACATGTATGTTCAACATACATAGTCCTTTGGGTTGACAGGACTTCATGAGTTACTAAGCAATCCCAACAGATATGCAGGTGCAGGAACAGTACTCGTCTCCCCATCTTAGATGAGTAAGCATGACTTGACCAAGGAGAAATTCTGCAGTTCTTATTCCCAGCTTTATCCCTAAGTCACAAAACTACAGCTCATTTCAGCAGACTTTAAAGTTTGTATTTGGATAGGTAGGAGAATTTCTGAAATAGAATGCACATGTGTAATGGCAACTTGAGGTTTCTGTATCCAGTGAGGTGCTTTTTATTGCAAGTTCAATTTTTACAGAAGTGGATTAGAAGCAGTTTTGGAATACTACATTTGAGAAGTAGGACTTATGTCGAGTGGTCTTCCTCAGGCTGCACTTCAGATCTCTACCTTTAGTGAGAGCTAGGCTTCCAGCATTGGCTGTGTTACAGAAGAATAAATCCATGGCTGATTTAACAGTGACATCTATGAAGCAATGGTGAAGTTACTTTACAGGGAAGGCTCTGACTGATACTGTTTAACTCAGTTAAGTGAGGTTTGATTCCTAAAGGACTCCCAGCTAGTTCATAAAATGGAGAATTAGGTTTTTCTACACTGAAATTTTAGCCAAAAAAAATCAAGAGTGTTTGGTTAAAGTCCTTGTTTTTGGGCAGCTGAAAGCCAAAACACAGTCTAAAATTCCCAAACTTTTAATTCCCCATGAAAAGTGCTGGTATTTCAGTCAGCTCTCCATGTGCAACTCTACATAAAAAAAGTGGATAACCCCACTGAAAGCATGGCCTGAAGTGAATGCACCTTCTTGGGATCAAGAAGAGAACAGAGGTCACTTACTCTAGGATTCTATTCAGAGATGTGCCATATACATATTACAACAACATATCCTCCACCACACAGTATGTGAAATGCTATTATACATGCTTATGTTGGCTAGTTCAGGAGACGCTTGACATGGGTTTCATGTGCCCTCTTGTATACACCTTACCTGCATTGCCACAGGGAAGTCTGTCTGAGCCTCAGGAGGGAAAAACACATCAACAGCTTTCTTTACAAAGGGCTGGTTTCCAGCAGCAGGTTGACCTACTTCAATTACATGCAGCTGGGAAGAAGGAATTGCATGTCACCAAGACAAAGTTTGTAAGCAAAATCCTGCTACGAAACAAGTTGTAGTTTCTATCCAACTATAGCTTCCCAAACAAGCTACAGACCAGGCAATTAACTGTTTCAATACCTTTTGTGCAATTTACCCATGAAGATTTTAAGCCAATATTCATGATTCTAGAACTCGAGTTGTCCAAAATGCTTGGTTTAATAACTTTTAGAAGAGGGTGAGAAGCTCTGTGCTTTTGACAAAACCATTTCTCATTTTCCAAATCGTTAGTCAAAGCACTGCCCAGACACACATTAAAAGTGGACCAGCCTTGTTCTAAGACACCATTGCTGCCATCTCTTGATTAGGCAGTTTCAGTTGTACACCATCTTGAACAGTTCAATACAGGAATAAAAGGTTTGCCATGAACAGGTTGTCAAGATTTCAGTCCAAAAGCAATTTTTTTGGTTTTTCCAGGGATGTTGCATCTTGTAAGAAGCTAATGAAATGTTATTCAACCCATCAAAACCAAGTAGTTGTTCTCCACACTACAGGAGAGTTTAGCAAGTGTGGCACAGCTACTGTATTCTGTGATTTTGGAAAGTTTGATCATAACTCCATCAACTTTTAATTTAAGGCACAAGGATCTAATTTCTTCAGAGTCATAATATCTGAGACTCAGTTAGGCTTTAGCAGCCCTGTGGAATTATTACAATTGCCATCAATTTAAGGCCTACAAGAGGCAGAGTGAGCTTGTTCAGCTGAGAACCATGCTACAAGATGTGACAGAGCTTTATTCAGATTGAGAGTAAAGGCACCTTTAGATTGAGGTATTTCACTGCCTTCAATATTTACATTAATTTTATGAAGTTCCTTAGAAAAGTGGAAGACTGTTCAGTCAAGGCTTTGTTTTACTGTGAAGTAAACAAACAGCCACCATTCCTCAAAAAAAACAAACCAAGGGGTCAACTCAGTTTAATTTCATCAGTGCAGCCCTAGTGAAGTCAATTGCATTAAATTAACACAATTAGAAGTATTTAACAACTGGTCTTAATTTGAAAAGCTTCCAGTAGTATCCAAGACATAAAGTTACTTATCATTTACATTAGCTTGAAAGTGGTCAGTATGGTTTAGAGATTTTACCTTGCCTCCTGCTGGGCTCCGCACAGCAAAACAGAAGAGCGTGGAAGGTTTGGAGTTTCCTTCTATTTTGAATTCTGCAAAGGCTGCTGCATGACCCTCTATAGGTTGGGAAACCTTCCTATCAACTGAGTACAATTGCATTGCACCAACCACACGATTTTGCTAATGGATTTGGGGGGGGGGGGGGGGAGAGAGAAGAGAGGGGAAGAGAAAGGGAAAAAAATTTATAAGCTGACATCTCCAAGTATTTAAGAGTTGCCCATGTATCAAGAGCATAGGAATTGAACCACTAATACTTTCAGCACAACAGAAGCAAAAACAAGTTTTTATTTATTTATTTTTTATACACTGTTGTATATCCTTCTGAAAGGCTGGAAAACATTTATGGAAAAAGGTCTCCCACCTACTGCAGAACACTTGAAAAAAGAGTTAAGTTTTGTTTAACGTAAGAAACTACAGTCAGTACGAGATGCAAACAAGTGCTTTTTCCAATTTGGTCCTATTTTCCTGCATGGTCCTCTGATTTATACCTATATTCATAATGCACTTTCTGAAGAGTCCCTTACCTGGGCTGAAATTCCTATTAGGAGTAGCCATTTTTGGTGTTCATCTGTCCTGTAGTTGATGATTTGGCAGCCTGCAAGACTAGCATGCCTGTCAAACATCTTTTGGGGCTGAGATTCTCCCTCCATGCTCCAATGAAAGACTGCCGTCTCTGTCACCAAGGCAACTGTGTTTACCGATATCCACTTCCAAAAGATCACTTCCTCTGCCATAGTATGGGCTTTCATTTTACTTTTCATCTCAATGTTAAAGATCTGAAGCGTCTTCCCCGCTGGTGTGGGAGATACAAAAGAATCAGACCTCTGGACATTAAATTATACTCAGCCTTATAATTTGCATGTACTGGGAGGTATGCTGAGAAAGTTGAGCCACAATAAGCTAGTTTTCCAGTTTAAAAATTCCAATAAAGATGAGTAGAATAAATATAGTTAAGTTGCCATAGTTTTGCCCCAACAGAATGACTTCAGCTACAGTATAAGCCATTTCAATGACCTTGTGACAGATGCTGCACCACACAGATTTAACATTAATTTCTGCACAGGCAATGAACACTTTATGGCAACATGTTTTATATTTAAATGCATGCAAAAAGAGTTTCCTCTTTATTGGGTTCTAGAGAAGGGAATCAATGGACACAGATAAGACTGGACTGACCAGGTAACACTTTACTCCAAGTCACAAGTAACTGCCTCATCAAGATTAAACTATAGTGAAGTGCCTACAGCTACACAGATATGAAGTTGCACTCAAAAGGAAATATGCACACACAAAGGGGTGTGGTAGAATAGTCAGTGAGCAAGTAGCACTGGCATATTATGTGGACTATCTTGATAAGTGGTTCAATACCAAAAGTTTGAGATCAAAGATATAGGTCATAGTTCAAAATGTCTTGTGAAATTATGTACAGCATTCCAATTAGCATGCCTCTGCTTATTCTGGTATTTATCAGCTCACATTTGGAAAGTCCAAAGTTTATAGTAGTGTCAGAACCTAACATCTGCTTCAAAGGAGTTTTGTTTTAAGACAACCTAGGCAGGCTCTCCGTGTACCATTTAAGTGGACTAATTAAAGATACCCAGGTTCTCCAACTTATATACGACACTAGTGTCTGCCCATATTCCCACTTAAGAGGGTTCTGTAGTCACTTTTACAGACCCAGCTCTGCTCCAAAAACACCTATTTACAAGAGAGCACAATAGTTGTATGGGCTGCAATTAGCAGTCTGGAGGGCAAATATATTAGCTTCTACCAAGTAAGAACAAAACAAAACACAGTGCCAGTTTGGGGGACAAGATTTCCAGGGATGAATCTACCACGCTAAATAGATGTGAGGGGCTTAGATTTTTAGGAAAATGCCTTGTTACCTTCCATGCAGAAGCCCCTGTGAGCTTGGTTTTAACTTCATTCCTTTTATCCAAGAGAAGCCAAATGTAAAATTAATTTTACATTTGTTTTAATTCCTAAAGGCCAAGCCTGACTTGCAGCTCCATAACCATATCTAACCACTGTAAGTGGATTCCCATTCCAATAAGAGGGTTAGTAATATTTAACTATGATAGTGGGCAGCAATTAAACAGGAATTTAAGTAGAGATTTTCCTTTAATGTGGGGTGGGAAAGAGTAAACTGGAGCCTGGAGCCAAGACAGCATTGTCTAAGATATGGCTATTGCATGAGTGTGGGTCTCTTGGGAACAGAATACCAGATAGGACTATCCAGGGACTAGCAGTTATAGTTTAATAACGGGTGGAGTTATTTTTCCCAAAAAGGGTAAAGTGGACTTCCCTTTAATGAAACTGATACTCAAAACACACATTACCCAAATGGCAGCTTATAATTGACAAAGCACCCCAACCATCTAGAAGAGAAGGTATTTGAAAGAATATTGTCAAACAAGGCATTACCCAGAAAGACTTGCCTTTTTACTACAGAGGTTGAAGATTTGTTTCAAAGTCTTTTACATAGCTACATACTAAAAGCCCTACACATGACACCAAGACCAAGTCACTATATCACTGAAGATATCAGAAGCCATATGAGTACAGAGACTTCAAGAAGCAGAACACTGCTACATTACCTCCTCTGGCAGAAGCTGCTAAGTGATTATGAAAGCATCCTACTCTCACCAGCTCCCTCTGTAAGCTTTAGTTTCACATTTAGGAGGGCTACAGATATTTATAAATTGCTATATCCTCAACTGACGATATTAGCAGGATTAAGGCAAGCTGATTTTGCTCATGGAGTCTTTGTGTATATAAAGGAACGACACCAAGACTGTCTTCTGGGCTTAAGTTTCCAGCTCAAGTCATCCTGGCATCACTAATTCAGGATGGAGGATCTGGATCAGCATGCCTATAGCGCATATTTAGTGTCTAATTATGGGTAGAGGCAAGTGTCACCACAAGGTTTTTGCTCTTCTACCCCCAATATCCCATTAATTCTAATTCTAGAAGCAATTCCAACTACTGTGCTTGAATATCTGAAAAAGTACTTGTTTTAAAAAATGCAGAATACTCAGCTAATTGATCCCTAGATCTAGTGAACAAGAGGAGCAGTGGCAAACATGGTATTTCTTAAAAGAAAAAATTGTCAGACCTACAGTACAGTTTTTTCCACAGACCCCAATCACCAGGTAACAGACTTGTTTAGGAGAGCCTTCTTCTCTTATATCCAGCACTGCATTAAGGGGCAGGTTGTAGTATGGTGTTATAGTTTTCTTCTATTACCCAAGTAACATTTATTGGAATGGTTAATGTTCTGCTACAAGGAGTTAGGGTAGAGGCAAGTGTCACCACAAGGTTTTTGCTCTTCTACCCCCAATATCCCCATTATCTTACTTGTCTAAAGACTTACAATGGATAGTATCCTCAAAGGATTAAGCCAAAACTCAAGTGTTTTGTTTGTTTTTAAAAACTTCAGTTGCACTTTCAATGCAAGCCTGAATTTCATTAGTCTACTTATAGGAAAAGTAGTTTCTACTAGAGGTGGAAGAATGTAAATTTCTGTAAGACTAGAGCATGAAATTGCATTTTTACATTCCCATGATCACTGTATGGAAATGCGGTCTGAAAACATGGCATTCCCCATTTGTTGGGTGCTTTTTTGGTACAGAACATAGCAAGAGAAAGAAATACATGGATACAAGGACAAAAAAGTGTCAGAACACTAGGGGAATGTTACATGCAATCCAGAAATGCAATTTTTATGCATTTATACCACACCCCATAATAGTTGCTAATTTTAGAAATATTTCCCATTGGAGATTGAGATTGTACATTCTGTTGCTCATAATTTGAGAATTAGTGAGCAACTCAGTCATGGTGCATACTTTTATAAAAAAGGCACAGTACGTAACAGCTTAGACTGCCGTCTTCACAATCCATCAGCAGGGAAAGTTTGGCATGCTCCACCCTTTAGCCAGGCAGCCAAGTATTAAATGCTAGAGAAAGTCTGACCTAGTCTACATTTTTGGGAAACTGGATTTTTATGAAAGATTCACATGGTTGTAGTTCCATAATTTATGTACCATTGTCCAATGATAAAAAGAAAAGGAGGACTTGTGGCACCTTAGAGACTAACCAATTTATTAGAGCATAAGCTTTCGTGAGCTACAGCTCACTTCCTCAGATGCAATGATAGCTAAGCAAGTGACAGTATCCCTGGTCTTTATTCACCCACATCCATTCTGGAGATACTGCATCGCCTGTGTCACCCCACAGGTTTGTGGGACCTTGATAAAACATTTTTATTTAGTACACTGGCATCACACATTGTCTAATGACATCTCTGGCAAGACTACATTAGCTCATTCACACTGTAGCAGGACAATATTGCTTTTGACTAAGTCTAATGTCGGTAAAAAATAAAGCTAGATTGTTAGAAGCTGGATGACACTAAACTCATTTTATAGTTAGTAGGTTAGTTTCAGTTCAGGGCAGGCTAAGTTTTCCATTTAAGTACTGGATGAAGTTTTACTAGTACACAGGATGCACTTTCCTTGCCAACAGGTTGCTTTACAGGGGTCCAAGACTACGATTAAGGAGAGTGGAGGCCAATCAAGGTGGTATTGAACCTCAAGGTAATACCAATAAAAAAGATTAAGTGTATTGTTCAGCACCTCTGCCCACCTCTCATACATGGAGGCTGTTCATAGTAGTAGTCTGAAGGAAATGCATGCAACAGCTGAAATACAATTTGAGTTTGAGTCAAAACATTGACTGTTTATTTGCTTTAACAGCCTTGACCTCAAATCTAGGCTGATACGTTTGAGGTTTTCTATTCCAGTTTTGAAAACTAGATTTTAGACAGATTTCTTGGACCCCTAGATAATATCACCATGACTTCAGACTATATAGCACACTTAGGCAGAAATGACTGGCACACAAGACGTCATGCTAGCAAAGGTCTCTCATAAAAGTATTGCGACTCAGTTTTGTCTACCAACTGTACTACAATTACATACATATTGTCTTTAGTTGGTACAGTCAATAGTCAAAGCAACCAAATGGTCAATAGCACATCAATAAAGGGAGAAAGTTTTCTTCCCGCTGCAGTTACCAAGTTGAGGATTCAAATTCCCAATTAGCTGTAAAGTAAATAAGATATCAAATGGCTATTTGTAAATGTTTTAGTACTTTTTATGAGATTAGACCATTTTGTACCACTAAAACGTGAAATGTCAGGACAAGTTAACTCACCATCTGTTTAAGACAAGAAAGCAGGAAGAAAAGTACACAGTCAGTAACAGAGTGAAGCATTTATTTCAAGATTAAACACCAGCTAGCTTGCAAGTTACTCTGCTTTTCTGAAAGCCCGGGAAGCCTTTATTCCATGGAGCTCAGGTAGCTCATGAAGCAACTTAACTAGCTTAAAGTTACAGCTAAAACCCCTTTCCCAAGTTTATTATATATTCTGCATTCACAAGTTTTAGCACCAGAGACAATATTCACTTTAAGTCTTGTGACCTCGGCTAACTTTTAAGTATAAAATGTCTATTTAGATGCTTATTGTAAGCCGAAATAATTTACTGGCTGTCCTTATGTGATTTCAACATTAGGATCTTTCCAGACACATTTTAAGTATTATATTTTAATGTTAAGGACATTAATACATATTTAGACTTGGAATACATTTTAAGAAGCTGTACAATGGCCTTCATTCTCGCATTTGTTACCCTGCAACAGTAGTCTGATGTGTTCTCTATACATGTTCTGCAAAGCTCACTCAGTACGCTGGTCTTGGCACTTAGAGGTCTTTGAAAAGACCTCTTCAGCAAATTTGTTTAAATAGGAGAGTCCAAAGTTTATGGACTCTCCATAGCCAATGCCCTCCCAGTTTCAGGATGGAATGCAATCATGCATTTCTACAGGGGTTTTGGCTTACTACCTCTGTATTCACATGCTAAGCCCAACTGCTTAAATCCAAGACAAAAAGAGTAGATACTATAACCAAGACCCTACAGTCAAGAAACTTATGAGAAACTCAAGTCCTGCATAAAACTAAGTTGCACTACAGACTCAGAGCTGCCTTTTGGCTGAACGTTGCTCTATGTTTGGTTGCGTTGTAGATATTACTGAAAACATCAACTCACCTTTCAGAGCAATGACTTTAGAAGCAGGATTCATGATGGCACTTTCTGCAGAAATTGGACGTCTGATGGGTGTAGTTGGATCACTCATATCGATTATCACTACCTGTGCTTGTTCCCCTACTTTCTCTCTGATGCAGATAAATTTATCAGATTCCATTGTCAGAGTGCTAAATCCAATGTTTGCTGGGTTAATTCCCAGGTTTTGGAGCTAAATAAAAAGAAAGAAAAGTAGTTTATGCTTTGACAAGTACTGTGTAATAAGTTGATGGCTTGTATAAGCTTATTTGGAAGGGAGGCATTTCTCCTTACGCAAAGAATCTGAATGCAAGCACAAACTAAACAAATAGAACACTGGCAGGTTGAAGAGAATGCCCATTAGGAAGAGTGGTTTTGTTGGCCTTCCACAGGAAAAACAAGACTGACCACCACTTCAAATGGATTTTTTTTTTTTTTTTTTTAAACAAAATCAGTCTAAATTGGTTTCACTGTTTTTCCTGTTTTGATTTTTTCCATCCCAATTTGGGCTAAAAAGATTGAAGTGTTGGAATTTCCTACAAGAGAGACTTTTATGAACAGTTCTATTGGACAATATGAACCAAGGTACCAGATGTTTGATAGTAAGCAATCAGTATTTTTAATTGGACTATGATTGTGCAATAGGTAACTGTCAGAGTACCATGTCTGACATTCTCCAATACAATACTCAGACACTCCACTTCCTTCCCTAGACCTGAAGAGCACAGTTTAGCTCAAAAGCTTGTAATTCCACCAACAGAAGCTGGTCCAATAAAAATCTCTCTCCACCTACCTGGTCTCATTCTCTAATAGAAACAGAGGAAGACCACCACAAATCCAAAACAGAGCAACTCCAACAAAAGAACAGAAGTAGCTAGACTGCGTGTCAAATTGCATGGTCTTAGTTCAGGATTTAGAAACTGGGATAAAATGCTAGTTAAGATGCTTAACCCCACCTATAGGCGATATCCTACCTTAATGCCTATTTAATCGAGAGCTTCTACTAGCAGCTTGATAACAAAGCTAGTAGTGCAATAATCTTGTGTATAGAAGAGCTATCCTGGACTAGATTTTGGGGACTGGCAAGTATCCAGGAAGTAACATTAGTATGGAGACTAAAGTGTCTACTAGCAGAAAGCTATGTCATGTAGTTTTAGAGTCTTTCTGGAATACTATTTTTGGTACTAGGCTCCTTGTTACCAGAATGACAAATATGAAGGTGCTGAGAAGAGCAACAAATTAGGAATTGGAGAGAGAGAGATGACTTTTATAAATAAGCGAAGGACAGAATAGAATTACTGAATACTCAAAGTGGAAGTTTAGAATGGTAAAGATACAAGGTAGTACAATAGGATTAAGCCAAGGGAAGTTTCAACTGAAATTAGGGGGGGAAATTTGAGTGATCGCCATTCCTGAATGATCTAAGGGAATCAGAAGCTTCTGCACTTCTATTCCAACCTAGACTGAATAATGCACTTCAACAAAGCCCTGGCTGGGATGATTTAACTGGGAATTGGTCCTGCTTCGAGCGGGGGGTTGGACTAGATGACCTTCTGGGGTCCCTTCCAACCCTGATATTCTATGATTCTATGAACTGCACTGTATCTGCACTGGGCATGATTGAGTCAGTGTCAATCAATGGACTGTGTGTTTAAGGCAAGGCATGTGCACTTGAGGAAAATCCCAGTCCAAATCTGAAGAAAGGAACAGCTGCTCACTCCCTCCCTCTCCAGCCCCCCCCCCCCCAATCAATTTTTAGGCAAGTATTGGCACCACTTCAGAGCCTGACTATAGGCTTTTTGAAGTTTCCAAACACAGGTGACAACTGCTTGTGTCACTGAAATTCAGTTATGCCCAGCTCTGGTTCAGTTTGAGAACATCCATAAAAAACCTCTACTGGGGGATGAGCCAAATCCAGAAAAGCAATAACTGCAGTCATTCTGGTCAGTTACTTGATTACTACATACAAATTCATCTCCATGCTATTTAGTCTCCTATTGCTCAAGTAAAGTACATCTCTAGACAGATAGGTTAACCTATCATCTGCTTAAAAAGTGGAACCTAGAGGCTGGGAGCCAACTAGTGATGGCTTGGTTAAAGAAATTCCAGTTTCAGCGGTTGTTGTTCTCGCACAGCAGAAAGCACCACCTATAATTAAGGTTCAATCAGTCACGGTAAAAAGGAGCCATTTCGATACTATATCTATTTAATACTCCTTTTATGATTCTCCTTCTAATGACTCAAGTTACTATAAACTTGAGGCATCTCCTGTAGATTTTAGCCCTTTAGGTTTAGTTTATAATTTGATTCCTTCTACTGTTTTCTACTTCAGAGCCCATCTTTTGGGGAGAAGTAGCCTTAAGCCAGTTCTAATTTTAATTAATGTGAATAGTCAAATTTAGATACAGAGCCAAATGTAGCAGACTGCAAGTCTCATTTTGTCTCAACTAATAGCTTTGCTTATGGAGTTTTTGAATCTTACTGCTAATCTCTTAAAATCTTCAATTAAACGAATATGATTCCCTTTCTGACTGAATGAGATTGACACTAACACCCCATTCTGATTGTACTAGAAGTAAATAAAAATTGCCCTGAAGCCAAAGCATCATGGATACCACAACTGACATTATTACAATCCATTCCAGCAGTGCTTTTAAAGGGGAGACTAAAGTCACCAAGGCAATGAACAGGTCACATAGTTTGTGCCATGTACACACTATTAAATAGGTTTTGATCTGGTTGATCAGAGCTGGCTACAACTGAAGACACTCACTAAGCCATACATTAGGTATGTAATTGGCAACATTTTAGCTGCGATCTCTAAAGATGCCTCAGGGATCACTTCTGTACTCCCTATTAAATTGTTACTAATGCAATGCTGAAGCGCACTACTGTAATTCTGGGCTAGTCCTGACAGACCCATGTTTGCTTCAGAAGACTGAAGCCATAAAGCAGAAAGTGAACAGGTGTAAAGCCATCTGGGAAGTCATTGAGACAGACTAGCACTAGCCGCAATTTAAGGGAGGACCCCATCCCCACGTTCTATACATGAAAGCATAATATCTAAATATGTCCAGGTAACTAACATATGCGTCATGGGTCATTCATTCCAAAAAGGTGTTCATGCAGCGTTTAAGCACTGGGAGCCTCTTCACTATGGAGTTTTGGAAATTAAGAGCTGTAAAAGTAGTTAGCATAAATTTTATGCATGCATTAAAGTCAGATTTCAGGATTCTGAATTATGAGTTTTGATAAGACTTCTAATTTTGTATGTAGTCAGTATACTTTGCCAAGTATAAGATAGCCATTTACAATCAGCCTCCAGTGTAATATGCTAAGGCCATTTACTATCTCTAGTAGAGATTAATTCAAATAGTTAATGCTATATTTGCAATTCACATAATACTTTACACTCCATGTGCTTCCAACACCACTTCTTACAATAGCCTTGTGAAGTATTATCACCCTTTAATAAGTGAAGTTACACAGCCTGCTCAAGGCCACAAGGGCAGGGATTAGGACTCAGGAGTTCTGCTCCTAGTCACATGCTCTGACTTGGAACTGTGCTCCCCTAGTGTACAGGGAGTGGTACAGAAGGAATCATTTGTCATTCTACATAAATATCCAGTTAAGCACTTTCTTAATTTGTAGTTTAGCCATCATATAGATTATGAAACTGACTATTTGTTTACACAGAATCTCTAAAACACATTTGCTTATTTGGAAGTAACAGTGTCTCTCTTGGGCATTTTACCTCAACCCTCCATATTTAGCCATAAGGGTTCAGGCCAAGACAGGTGCCAGCTTTTAAAAGAATGGAGAGCAGAGCTGTTTTGCTTGGATTTCATTTGTTATAATTTCTATAAATGTTCACTGTAGCAGTAAACCAGCACTGAACTTCATGTTCCGCTACTTCCCATCCTCTATATTTGCTTTGTATCTTGTGAAATTACTATTCACTTAGACACAATTCTTCACAATGATTTACACACTGCTGCCCTCCTCTCCCTGCCACTTTCAGCATATTCTTCATGAGATGCCTCCCATTAACAATATGACCTTCAAGAGTCATTTTTAGTATCTAGAATTATGCAAGCTTACATATGTTGTATGTACCTGTGAGCCAGTAAAGAACCATTCCCATGGTGTTGGCAAAATGCAGCACTCTAAATGCTGATTTAACTACTGTTACTCAGTAATCATACCACCAATTATGTATTCCCTTCCACACTGCATACCCCTGTACCTCATTTGTTCCCCAATAGCCCTCCCTTAAGCCACATACACCAGCAAGTGAGCTTTGAGAAGTTTTTGTCAGTGTTGGAGTTCAAGTAGCCCCTTCCCCACTCTTTCAAGATATTTTATCCTCGAGAGAGGATTACATTATCCTGCAGACTCCCATGGAACCTGCAATGCTGAGTCATTATGGTATATCTTCCTTAAGTTTTCAACATAGTTCAAGTCTAAGTTATTGATATTAATTTCAGTCCTTAGGAATCCAATTGAGGTTTTAGAATTTAGAAATATCAATTTCTACTCTTCTCAAAAGAAGCTGGGAGGCCCTTATCTACTCTTTACAATATATATTTACTGCCTAGCAATAAGCAACAACCTCTTGGGACCTGCATCCTCTTTACAGTAGGAGACAGCAGTGAACTATTGCTAGATCTATCCTTCTTTACCCAGGATATTTTAGCAGGCCAGTTTTCATTTTAGGCTCATTAAGAATCTTTGAGAGAGTATTCAATTAGCATTTGATTTTCTTTTTTGCTCTACTTCTATTCACCCCACTTATACTCTAAATGATGGGAAGAGTCCCTCCTGACTTATTACTCTTTCCTTTAGCAGGTCACCCTCCTCCCTGATTAGACTTCAGTAATGTCATTTATATAGCTTCAGTCACTTATTAGTATAGTTTCAGATACAGGATAAAGACTCCTGAAGACTAAGCTGACTTTTTCAAGTCAGCTTTCTGCCATCCAAATTCCCCCCCCCCACCCCCAGTTTCAAATGAAAAGCAATACTCAGAGGCATGTTCTCCCCTGTTCCATGTGTAAGTGTCAAGTTTCATGGTCAGATTAACTGGTGCTCACTCTCTGCTATTAGGTTGCTTGGTATTGTCCAACTCGGCTTTTCCATTCTATAAAGCATTTAGTCAGTGACCTGAAGAGTTGAGCTATAAAGTCAAGTTATTCTGCACCCAACTCTAGAAACAGTTTTCTGAAGTTTGTTTCACCCTCCCCCCCTCCATATTGATCAAGGAAGTTAAAATCCCCAGCAAATCAAAACTTTGGCAAACCTTAATGCTAAAGAGCCTTGTAGTGACCCTGATGATCATTTCAAGCACAACATAAATACAAAGTTGTCTGAGCCAGAACTGTTTCAAGGTTCTCATTTGAATGCCCTTCCTTGGGCAGCTGAAGCAAGATAAAATATATGGGAGTCTAAACTGTTTTGCCAAGAATTACATTTAGGAACATAATCCTCATGTCCCCAACCCACTCAGAGGAAGAACTGTAGAAGTAATCTTCCATTATCCAAGGTATGCTAGACAGCTTTCAAAGTATTTTCTAGCGTATGACCTTGGTACTTCTACAGCCATTTACTCCATCCAGTATGGTATGTTAGGCTAATGGGGTAGCTGCATCTTTCCAACACCTGCAGTACCACAGTAGAACCTCTGTTACAAACTGACGGGTCAAACACACCCTTCATTTGGAACTGGAAATATGCAGTCAGACAGCAGAGACAAAAAAGCACACAATACTGTGTTAAACTACTAAAAAAGGGAAAGCTTAAAAAGTTGGACAAGGTAAGGAAACTTTGTGCTTGTTTCATTTAAATTAAAATGGTTAAAAGCAGTATTTTTCTTCTGTACAATAAAGCTTTGAAATGTTACTATGTCAATTTTCAGTTGTAAACTTTTGAAAGAACAGCCAGAACATTTTGTTCAGAGTTAAACCTCCATTCCTGAGGTGGTCATAACTCTGTATTGGCTCTTAGTTACAGCAGAACTCCAAAAAGTTTAGAGCAGACAATGTTCTGCTAGGACTCTTTACTAGCTTCCCACGCACCCATGACCAACACGTTTTATCATATTGTTCTCCCATGGGAAGAACCACCATCTCAAAGTAACTCACCAAAAGATACCTGTCATAACTGACCCTATGTGTGGTCCGCAAGGCCAACTGAACAGTTAAAAATTTGTATGTAATATGCAGAATATAAATAGTTATATTTAGAACACTAGCATTTTAATGTTGCCTCCTTCAGAGCCTGATAAGTCTGGTAGAGAAGCCAGCAAGAACCTACAGTTCAGAGATAGCAAAACTACCATTCTGTTCTACATTTCTATTCTCAGGTCTTGTCTTTTTTTGGGGGGGGGGGGGTGGAGGAGGAGAGGGTCTAACCTAAGGTGGTGTGAATTTAGGACAATATAAATTGGGATAATCTCTGTAGAGGCCCTTATTTCAGTCAAAAAAAGGGGTTTGGGTTTAAACTACATTCAAAAATTGTACTGAATAAGTGTTTCCACACCGGTATACCAGTATTGTTAAACTGCTGAACTGTCCCCACATAGAAACCATTTAACCCCTTTGTTTATACTATTTGTCAGAATAACCTCACAAATTTGCATTCAGTTTTCTAAAATCTTGTGGTGATGGCAGCAGCAAGTGCCTCCAGTGGTGAATACTGTACCAGTTGTATTTAATAGGCAATTTTTTTGGATTTGTACAGAAGAGTTTAGCCTTCGCAGTTCACTTTTACCTGCCATCTGAAGTAAATCGGGAGTGCCAAGATAAAGCATGGATTAAACAATTACTACATTAAATAAGAAGCCAGATAGCACAGTAGGGTCATTTGGCTCCTGACAGATGGAGGAATACATTGGTCTTGTAGCCTAGCAGCAAGTATCAGCAAATCAAGACTGCAATTGCACATAATTGACCCAAATCTCTGGCCATTCCCATTTGAGGTATAATATTAGAATTTTAATACATTGTTACGTATAGGAAGTCTTGACATATCCTATTTTAAAATAGGATTAGCCCTCAGTGAGCACCAAAGCCCACTGAATAAACAGATTATGTTTGGATGTATTAAAGTACATCAATAATATCTGTTTTGGAGCATGCACCTCTGAATAGAAAGTGGACACGTTAGCATTACTAATTGGTAGTCTGAATACAGACTTATGCTACACTGAAGTACCTGTCAACTCTCCACAAAAAGTTACACTTGTGTACTATTTCCTGAAGTTGCACTTATCCTTTTACTGAGTATTCTGGTAGAAAATTAGCAGTGAAACTTCTACATGAAGTTTTGTTTTTGGAGTAATGACAATGACCTCTAAACAAATTTGTTAGAAGACAAGTATGCTAAAGTTATGATTGGTATAATCGTCTCAATTCTGAAATTAGAAGACTTCCACATCTATTCAAGTTGGGGAAACTCCTAACTTGAGGCTATTTCGCTGAAAGCAAAGGACTTTTTTTTCCCCCACAATAGGTTTGTGAATATTTGAGCAGCCTTTATCTAGTGCCAACAGACCCAATGCAAGCCAGCCTACATCATTCTGCTACTGGCTCCAATCCACTATATATATTCAATCCTAAACCTCTTCTGTAAGATGAGCAGTCTACTAAAATGCAATATTTGTTATAAATTGACTTCTACCTGATGGTACCAAGTTCACTACTTTACTTCACTTGTGCCAAAACATCCCACTTGACTAATGTGGTAAGAAGCAAGGATAAGCTTTATTCAGCAGAACACAGTTCTTCCATGGGACACCCAAATCTAATTCTAAATATTGTTTTGATCTACTAGCAAATCTTTGTTTGCTGGTAAAACTCAGATGTACATTTCGGACATACTGAAGTCATTAGATTAGAACTGTTCTTCTGATAACAGAGCATGTTTTTTGCAGGACAGAATTACTATTCTAGATAACACTAGGATTCTTCTCCATAGCTTTCTTTTAGAAGGGCAAAATTCAGCAGCTTAAGATGGGATATACAGTCAACATGCAGCAAGCCTGGAGATCAGCTCATGTTTGAGTCAGTTACATTCTAGAGCTTTTTAAATGTAAGCCTTCCATCCCCAGCATAGATACAGAATATCTTTTACAGTATACCTCAAGTTGATCATGGCATTTTCAGTTTAAGGTGAAGTCAGTGAGGTAATAACCATCAGAACACGTTTAACTGCTACATATAAGGAACACAGCTTCCTATTTTGTAGAAGAGTACATTTATACTAGTTAGATGCACAAACTGCCACTATTTAAGTTACAAAGTTCACTTTCAGGGGGAAAAGCTATTTGAACTACTCCAGCTGGTAAACCCCCTCTAACATGTACCATGTTTTGTAAATGGGATCGTCATTGTGGGAGGACAAGTCACATGCCATCTATATGCTACCACCCAAGGCACCATGCATTTTTTAACCACAGAACTGACATGGCTAGAAGGCAACAAAAAGCACCACTTGGCAGACTTCATAAATGGTATAAAGTAATCCAGACCCTAGACTAGGCTCTTAACAGTCCATCTTGCCAATTGTGAACCAAGTTACCTGGGGTTTCAGAGTCAAATTCTGGCTTCAGTCTATACCCTGCACTAAGTTCCTGCAGACAGCTATTCTGTCCTAGAATGTGATTAGGCATTCACCTGTAGCTGTATACCTAGAGTTTCATTGTATACTGTGAATAATTTGAGAAATTATGTAGTTTATTTTGTGTAGTGAGAAGTGTCAGGTTTGATGAACTCACCTGCTAAGTTATATTAATTCAGCTTTTTCCTGCTTCTTACAGTGCCAGCCCTGGAAGTTGTTTTTGTATGATCCAAGTACCTTTATTCAATATTACTTTCCCTCTATTATGCTAGACAGGATGCACACAGTTTAGTAGCAAATCACATTTATCAAAAAATATTTGTCATAACCTAACTTCATGACACAGCATGATAGAAATAAAGGTCTTACATAGTATTTAGCTATGAAGTGTAGCGACAGGGAAAAAAATCTGTCTTAGACTAGATCTGTTGTGTCTATTCTTGCTTAATTTCATTTAAAATATTTGAGCTAAACTAGCCAGCATGAGCTATCTTCACTGTAGACAAAATTAAGAATTAGTTCCTAAAAGCTACAAGGTTACACTGGAGTGCTTGACTATGCTTTTTCCATCCTTATCTGTTTAAACAATCACAGCATGGTGTCAAAGACTTATAAAGTTTACCCAATACCTAGTTAATATTGCATCTGACTTGCAGAACACCTGTTATTTCAGTCCTAGGTCACTATGTGACCTGCCAAACTTTACTTTTAATCGTCACTGGGTTTGATCATGTGGATTGAGGTCCCTTATTGGCAAAGTTGAGACCAACCACACAACAGCACCATATGTAGATCAGATTAGTCTAGAGATGGGCAAACTAAGGCCCACGGACCACCCTCCTGCCCAGCCCCTGAGCTCCTGGCACAGGAGGCTAGCCCCCGGGCCCTCCCCCGCTGTCCCCTCCCCTGCGGCCTCAGCGCACCATGCTGTCAGTGTAGCTTATTAAGCTGCTCCATGTAGGAATGTGCTACTGGTAGCAGTTACGGAGAGCAATTTACTACACGACACCGTGGCAACGCTCTGGGCAGCGTGGCTATAGTGCTGCCAGCCACCAGTGCTCTGTGCTGAGCGGTAAGGGAACAGAGGGGGTTGGATAGAGGGCAGGGGAGTTTGGGGTGGTGGTTAGGGGCGTGGATGGGGTTGGGGCGGTCAGAGGTTCTGGGGGCAGTCAGGGAGCGTGGGGGGGAGGGAAGGGGCTGGATAGGGGGTGTGGGCACAGCCTTCCCTAACCAGCCCTCCATACAATTTCTGAAACCTGATGTGGCCCTCAGGCCAAAAAGTTTGCCCACCCCTGGATTAGTCTGTTACCTAGAGACAAAATGCAACTGTTAGGTCCCAAAAGGAAAGTCTGAGAACCTGTGGATTACTCCAAGGTCTAGGCATGTGCCATGAACTATTTAGAAAACTCATGGGTCATTCCCAATCCCAGTTCTACTTCCACACCTTTTGCACTGCACTTTAATGTGAGAGGGTGCAGGTTGTTAGAGTTGAGTGAAGGCACAGTATGCACGCTCTTTTGTAAAGGTTTTTTGAATACCGCTTTCAGCCCCTATCACTGACAAATCCATTTTTCTTAATTTAATTCCATTCCATTCCATCATAAAGCTACTGTATGCCATAGAACCAAAGCAGTTAGTGTCCAGTAACTTCTCTGCACTTCAAACTACTTCCTATTCTGTTGGCTGATCCTAATCAGGTCAGTTTATTTCCCCAGAGGATGTTTAAATCTAAATTAATGGTAGGACTAATACTTGCCCCCAGAAACTACCAGTAATAGTCAGCTAAATCTGAATGTCTACAGCCATAAAGTTTTTATTGGCTTATTGCCAAATGGGCTACTGGAGGGTCAGGGAACAGTGGGGGTGCAGTGGTGATTCTATACTAAGAGCCTACAAGCATTTCAATTATAGCCTTTAGATATGGTGAAGGGGTATAAAAAGTGATCATTTTAGTTTGTCAGGCTGCACTCTATGGATTTAGGGGGAGGGGAGGAAATAGGCAAGTATATAAACAATGGAGTTTTGGCAAGACTGGTCCAAGGAGTTTTGAATATGGTAAAGTACCTCCTCTGTAGGCATAACTTATAGTATGGTGATTCAAGATTCTAAAACCCTTAAATATTTGGACAGTAGAGCTAGCTCCCACCCAATACAGTGTGTAGCAGTTCTACAGAAGTGTAAGTTTTTAGTACTGTTTGCACACAACATGAGACTAATTACAATAGAAGCTTAAGTCCATACCCACCCTCTTGCCTCAAAAAAGGAAGTTATGCAGAACTGTCAGACTCCATCATGCTGTGCTCTGACAGCTTAAGGCAACAGCCCTATGAACCACCACCAAAATAGGTAAGAATGCTGCCTCTTGATTTCTGACTAGGCATCCAATCTCTATACAAGTGACAATTGCATAGGAGAGGAGACTAAACTGAAGCCAAAACCCAATGCTACTGTCAGAAAACTGACTCCGTTTATTTGTTAAGTAGAAAGAGGTGTTCTCTTTATTATGCTTCACTCACTTTTCTATCCTCTACAGAACAATTCACTCAGCAATCATGACCTCTTGGACAGCCCAAAGTGCTTAAGATCAGAAGTACGAAAGTCAGAACTACATTTACGATACAGTAACATTAGTTAATTTGTCATGTTTCCAAGAAACATGGATGTACAATTTGCAAATATTCTATGCATACTTTCCTCAGAGGTCAAATATTTAGCTACAGTAGATTCATGAAAGCCTTGCTCAGTCTAGTGCTACTGTTCATCTTGAGTCACAGGCCTGTTGCACAACTGACAGCAATTCCTGCAGAGAGAGACTCTGGTCAGACAATTGTAATTTTCAGCCTACTTGTTCAGAAAAGTGTGCAGGCATGTTGGTGGTGTACTATTGCTTTATAATGAGAACAGGGGGAACTTCAGAATCTTATAATAGTGTGTGTCAAGATCCTCCAGCATAAGAGTCCAACGAAGCTCATCTACTAGAGAACTGAACCTAATCTTGTACAAAAAGGATGTGTTACTACCCAATAGGTTAACAGATCTTAGTTTAAGTTAAGCTACTATCCACTCCTTCCTTACCAGACACGGAGCTTGCCAAGACAATTTGTGGAAGCATCACCACCTAAATACAGAGCTCTCAGAACACCATCAAAATATGCTCAGAGGGCAGTTGTTAGCGATGCGAGATAGTATATCTTTGACCACACATGCATGTAGGATCCTCTCACTGGCCTCAGGTATGAAGGCTTCCTGCACATTGACCTTGTCCCCTTCAAAACTGAAATGTCCATGAGTAGCATGGCAAATCAAAGATGGGTACATGCATGGTTGGGTCAGCTATAAGAGGTCTCTGACACCAGCTGCAAACCATTCTTCATGACACATCTATGTTGCAAAGAAAGCTGGGTAGGGCAAGTGTGCCCATGACTGGTGCCTCATATGACAAGAATGCTCTTGGGTGACTGAAGAGGTCTGTGTATAGTGGTAGGCTTGGGGCCTGATCTTCTCAACCATTCTGGCTGTAGCAGCCTCAGAACAGATGTGTGGAGGAGTGATGATGCTTAACACAGGGAATCATGTACTGGTGTGGGTTGGATCATCCCAGTTACAATGCACATGCTTAACAGTTGTGTGCCAAACGACTCGACATGTGATAATGAAGCCAGAACAGAGCATAGTATTCTGCTGCAGAGTAACAGAGAGCTAAACCAGATGATCATAGGGAGCAAACTCTGAAGTGCTCCTGATTTTGCGATTTGTTACATGACAACCTTTGCCAGTTTTCACCATCCACTAAAATGGCTTTAAATCCAAAACAAGTTTACAGGATGATCAGTTAATTTGTTCAGACAGTTAAATCCCTGAAACAGAGCTCATGTCTTGTTTTTTTATAGCACTGATCATACCATTAATTCACTAAATATTGATTTTCTTCATTGCATTCACTCCCTCACAAGACTGTGTCAGTTTATACTACATTGTGGGAACCACACTTGTGAACTATAGATATTTTTCACATTTAGTTTGCATTGTTTGTAGTTCAACATTCACATGGTGTTTTAGACCAGTGTAGGGTGTCGAACAATATTAACCATTGCCTGAATGATCACTAGAATCCTCCATCAGATTGCTTTAGGTGTATTATATGTATATGATGCATCTGGGTAATGGGATACAGAACCTCCTGCTATCAACAAAATATGTCACACAGCAGATTGTATCAATGGCATTTCAGCATCTTCAGAGGCCTGTTTGGGCAGTAGGATAGCTATGTGACAACTAAGATACAAGTGTTCAATACAATTGTGATGACAACTTACATGGAGCAAAAACATGGCAATTTAACAGCTCAGGAGAGGAAATTAAACAGTTCAGTGTCAAGAGTTAGAGAAAACTGATTTGTGATTAAATCAAACTAGTGAGAAGATTTTGATAATTCAATAAATCACAGTTTTACAAGACAATCACAACGGTGAGATCATGTCTAATGTGCAGAAGGTGGTAGATATGCTTTTATAGAAAGTTTAATAGACCTAAGGTTGAAGAAAGCAGTTCAGGAGGCAGATCGCAAATGAGGTTGGAAGATGTTATTTTGAAGGATTTAAGAAGCCTCCCTCAACCAATTCTTGAAGGAAGATGATTTGCAAGATACTGTTTGATATGGAAGTCCATTCAACAGGCCACCATGGCTACATCATAGCCACTTGAATCTGCTGCTGCATTTATTCAAAATCAGAAGATGTATTATTGAACTATTTTTGACTTGGCCCATTTCCTTCATTTTTCCTATTTATCCATTTATAGCTGCGTACAATTCCCTTTACAATGTTTTCATTAACTTTGATTAGCTAGTTTACACAATCTCTTAAAGCTTGTAATATTTCAAAGTTTCTCTAGAGATACATCTTTTCACCTATATTTCATCACTGTTCAAGAATAATGTTTTCTTTAAGCAGGATTAGTTATATAGACTAACCCCATACTAGAAACGCACTGAGGCAAGTTAAAGCTATGTTTTGCTAACATTAAGTATGTTTTAGTCATCTTTTAGAATTACTCATGCCTGAAGTGTTACATCATTTAATGTTTCAGAGTAACAGCTGTGTTAGTCTGTACCCACACAAAACAGGAGTACTTGTGGCACCTTAGAAACTGAAATTTATTTGAGCACAAGCTTTCGTGGGCTACAGATATATCTGACAAAGTGGGCTGTAGCTCACAAAAGCTTGTGCTCAAATAAATTTCAGTTTCTAAGGTGCCACAAGTACTCCTGTTCTTTTTATTAATCATTTAAATGGCCAAGTGTAAGAAGTCAGAAACATCTAGCAATAATGCAAAGTAAAATGTATAATTACAGATACTATTTTTGATAGCTGCTTGAATTTTTTTAAATGTATAGGGCTGTTGTATAGTACTAAACTTTCTTCCAGTCTACCATAAAAAAAATAGTATTTTACACCATGTCACAATATCCACTGCCACAAGTCTTTCACACATTTTGTTTTGGTATTAGGGGGACAGTTAGTGAATTGACTAGCCAGCTCACTTCTTTTGCCAGAATTTGTAAATTTATGTAAGTTCAGGATCAAACTTGGCAAAAGGATTTTAATCCAATTTTGGAGTGAAGTTAACAAAATAGGAGCAGAGGCTTCATTTTCTCCAATGAAGTTGCCCCTTTTATCAATAGCCAATTTTACTTCAAATATTTAAAAAGCTACTCAGTAAGCTCTGACTTTCAAATTAATGCCTCTAACAACCCTGTCCCCTTTATAAGCCATATATGAAGTTACATCTACAATGTACTTCAAAGTTGAAATGGTCAATTATTCAGAAACAGTTTAATATTGTTCTCACTCAGTCCTGTCCCCAGAGCAATGATTGGTTATCTAAAAAGGGCTGGCAATAACAGAAAGGGAGCCAGAGTCATTCAGGAAGGAGGTAATTTGAGATAAGTGTGCTTGCACACAAATTTTAAACACTTTCCTCCTGAATTAAAAAAGTACGCCATTCAGGAACACCTTCTAGTTTAGCTTGCTCAAATAGTTAAGTAACAGCAGACAAGAAGCTACATAGAGAGGCACACTTATGTGTGTCCCTAATCTAGGGAAAGTTGTGTTTAATCATAATTTGTCCATACCAGCCCATTCACACTTCCTGCCTCAGTATTATGTTCACATGTTCATGAACACAAACCATGAGGAGCTGGTTGGTATGGAAACCGTTTGCTCCCTTAATGTTAAGCAAGGAAAAAAATGGGATAGAGTCTGAAGGAAGTTTGTCAGTTTCTGACCCATCCTTCCTGTTTTAACAATAAACAATCTCAAAAGATGACACAATATTAACAGTAAATAAGAGTTTCTAGAGCTTAGTAGGGGGAAAACAAAAAATGCAAGTTTAAACACAAGTAGGCAGGCGGAGGGTCATGTAATAAAGTTGAAAGATGCTGTAGAGAACAAGTAAATAAACCTGCACTGTGACAGACAATTGACATTTTGAAATGGATGCTAATTTGACAGCGACAGTGCGAAGACAAGAGCACTTGCCAAGTCCATTTCCTGTTCTCATTCGTTGAGTGAATTCCTGCCTTGAACTGCCTGTTCAGAAGCAGCTATTTTCCCCCTCACTTTTAGTTTACAAACTTCATCCTCCCCACTCACCAATGCATAGAAAAATGTTAATCTATACATCACTGCTGTAGCTTATTCCCATCGTTCAAGCATGTTTGCTCTGTTATATTCATGGATATTTTCCAATGCTGCCATTATTCCTTAAGCAGGAAAAAGAAAATAGCTACAGATCATTTATAGGGAGGGTTTGAATGTTACTTTGTAGGAAAGTGGGCAGCTTCCAAATCCAGATTTTATTTTTTTCCTCCTTATTTTACAAAAAATCCCTCCCAACTTGCAGCACAGGCTGCAAGATCCCCCAGGAATCCCTGCAAACTGGAGACGGATGGTCATTTGTGAAACAGAAGGGCAAAATTAGGGAGCCCACCTAAACTAAAGCTCTTGCCCACAGCTCCAGAGACAAATAATGCCAATCCCTGTTCCTAATACTCTCCACTGCTGGAGTAAAGCCGACAAGCAGCTCCGAGACCTCCCCCTTCAGCCCTAAAAAGAGAGTCCCTCAAGCAGCGAGTGACTCTGCACAAATAGCACAGGCTACAACAAAAAGAGACAGACAGAGAGAGGGGGGAATGAATGAGGGGGCCAGCCCCAGAGCCCGCACCTGAAGCTGACTTGACTCCCACTCCCCATAAACCAGCTTCAACCCAAGCCCTCCCCTGCACTGGTCTCAAGCAGGGATATTTGGGCAACGACGTGGGAAAGTCAAGCCAAGAGGCAGGCGCATTCTGTGTGTATCATCCACATGGTCCCTCCCGCAGAGGGGGAGCCTGCAGGAATTGCAGAGAGGCCACCCCCCCCCTCCGCCCCCGACAGCTACTGGCCCCTCCACCGGGGAGGGGGTCGCTTCTCCCCACCCCCTCCCCCCGCTACACTGGGCCCTCCACGGGGGAAGAAGAGGGTGTCGCTGCTCCCAATTGCCTCCCTTCCCCCCCGCCCTACACTGGCCCCTCCACCAGGGGAGTCTCCGCTCCCCATTTCCTCCCTCCCCCCCACACTGGCCCCTCCACGGGGGGGTCTCCGCTCCCCATTCCCCCCCCAAACTGATTTTCTCCTCCATACAGCCCCCCCCCCCAGCCCTGACCCCTGAGAGCAGCCTCGGCCGCCGCCGCCGCCCCACCTCTCCGGCCCGCAGCCCCCACCCCCGGCGCCGGGCAGAGGAGGCTCGGGCGCTCCCCGCCCAAGCCCGGCAGGCCCCGCCGCTCACCTGGAAGTGCTCCTGGAAGCGAATGGGCAGGATCTGGGCCATGGCTGCGCGCAGCCCGTGGAGGGCGCCCAGGGCAGAGGCGCAGGACCCGGCCGCGGCAGGCGCTGCTGCACCCCACACGCACAGAGGCAGGGAAGAGGTGGCGCAGGCGCAGAGCGGCGCTCAAGGATCCCGTCTCCAGCCCCCTCAGCTCCTTTTCTGACTCAGACCTCGGGCCCACTCACCCTGTTCGGGATCCCTCCGCTCCTCAGCCTGCCGGGGTCTCTAAAAAATAGTCCCTTCGCTAGCCTCACACCTCCGCCACCTTTGTCACTCCATCTCCCATTCCCACTGGAGGGGGAGACGGCATCACCGCGTTCATAACGGGACTGTGAAGGGGCTTCGTCCCATAAAGAGATGCACGACCCAGAAGAGAGGCAGAGTCACTTAAGAACCCCTAGGTATCCTTCCGCAAGAGCCTGGGTCCTGTCCTGCCACAAGGTGTCACGTGACTTGACCCCCGCCATCCTCCACCTAGCTGGTCCAGGATCCCTACAGTGGAACCAGCCTCAGGGATGCTGCCCAGGGCAGAGCTCTCACTCCAGCAGAGCTGCCAAGGCTCCCTCGTTTTGGGGGCAGAGAGGCTCCCTTCTTTTTCCATTAATATTGATTACCTCTATGGTAGGGCACAGGTTGCATTAGCCTTTATTATAAGGCAGTTTTCAGAAGCTGCACCTGTCCCATCCCATCCCTGTGTATTTCATCTGAGACCTTTAAAATCTTACTGGCCCCTTTCTCTTTAAATCTCCCTTATTGTCACAGCTGATCCGTCAGTAGCAGCAAGAGGGTTTCCCTTGTGATTTCTTACTTAGGCAGTTAATTTCACACACACCCCCACTGCCAAAAAGAAAGGAAAAGCTTGGGGTTGGCAAAACACACCCCCATCGTGATCAAATTCTACAGAGTAGGTGATCAAATTGTTCACAAGCAGAATTCCCTCTGCTACCCCATAAATCTTTCTCATAATATCTACATCCTGTGCAGTACAAACGCCAAAACAAAAATCCCTGCCAGCAAACTGTTAATTTCCACCAGCCCCTATTTTTTTTCAGATTTCAAGCAAACAGCTTGTTTTTCAAAGATACTGACCCCAGCTCTGATTGAAGTCAATGAGCACTAATAGCACTGTCTGTGAAAATCATGCCAAAAACTGGGTGTATCCCATTCAGTATGGCACATTGTTCCCTTTTTGTGGTGGCTAGGCCACAGACAATGTTTCATGAGCTTGGTACAGCGTTAGCTAACAGAGCTGGGTTATTTCGCTCAGCTAGTAGTGGCTTTGGCTATTAAAAGTAGAGGTCGAGTCATAGTTGGAATCCCTGGTGCCCCCAACCTACCTTAGGGCAGGGTAATTACATTGGTAGCATGCTATCCAGAGGTGAAAGTAAGCCAGTACACCCAGGTACGGCGTACCGGTAAGAGCAGGTGCACAGTACCAGGACGAGCTTTCCGAGAGGGCAATTAAAAGCCCTGGGGTAGAGGCAGCAGGGCTGCAGCGGGGATTTAAAGGGCCCCGGAGCACCAGCCGCTGCTACCCCCCCCCCCCGGGACCTTTAAATCCTGGCCTGAGCCCTGCTGCCTGGGCCCTGGGGTAGCGGCGCGGGGCTCTGGCGGGGATTGCATTCCTATGTCAAATAATGATGCTGCATTAAAAATGTGTCTCAATAGTTTTATGACCAATTATTATTTATGTGAAGCACTGGGTACATAAGCATTTTCTTTCTCTTTCCCTCTCTCCCTCAGTTGGTGGATTATCATCAGCTGGTAGAGAGGTGAATAATAACATTGATCGCTGTAGTATTCATGCTCAACTGCAGTCATCAATTTTTATGCTTTGGGATGAAAGCTGCTCACTTAAGGCAGGGGTGATCAACCTGAGCCTGAGAAGGAGCCAGCATTTACCAATGTACATTGCCAAAGAGCCACAATAATATGTCAGCAGCCCCCCATTAGCTTCCCCCCCTCCTTCTCCCAGCGCCTCCCACCCACCGGCAGCCCTGCCGGTCAACGCCTCCCCCTCCCTCCTCGCACCTCCCAATCAGCTGTTTCATGGCATGCAGGAGGCTCTGGGGGGGAGGGGGCGGAGCGAGGGCACGGCAGGCTCAGGGGAGGGGGCAGGAAGGAATGGAGTGGGGGCAGGGCCTGTGGCAGAGCCAGGGGTTGAGCAGTGAGCACCCCCCGGTACATTGGAAAGTGGGTGCCTGTAGCTCCAGCCCTGGAGTCGGTGCCTATACAAGGAGCCGCATATTAACTTCTGAAGAGCCGCATGGGGCTCCGGAGCCACAGGTTGGTCACCCCTGGCTTAAGGCTTCTAAACTGATACAGTTAAATAGGTCCAAAAACTGTGGGTAGACAAATCCACATGCAGGACATAGTCTATTGATTCACATGTATCACATATTCCTAGTTGTATCTGTCTGACCACCTCCCGCACATTCAAACTGTTGATGGTGATTGCCAAAATCTAAGGGCTGGTGCTCCCACCTCCGTTCCGTACTTGGCAATTTTGGAGGGTGCCCACTCCTGTCCCCTAAATTTGAAGCTAGCCAGCTCTGGTAAAAAATTATTATTATTTTTTAATAGGAATTCTTTAGTTCACTAAAGCGGCACAGTCATGGCTGCTGCATGATCAGCAAGTTTAATTTCTTTTGGACTCCCTGCTTGCACAGTCAAGCTGAATGGAATCAAGGGGCCTATGATTTATCATTTACAGAGAACAATATTTGAAAGTGTTGGAATCATAGGCTTGCAACATCAGCCATTTTACAAATAGAGTAGGGACTTGACTCATTTTAAATATTACATTTTAAAGAAACTAGTAACAAAGACAAACTTGATCAAATTTGTCTTTGGGAGCTTTATAAATACTCTCCAAAATGCAAGCAAGTCCAAAATATGCATTAATGTAACTTCTTCTAGAGTCTACTTTTAAAACTGCATACTATACCCAATGCTGATTATGGTGCTATGACTCCTGAGGACTGATACAGGGAAGGTAAATCAGGGGCTCAAAAATTTGGGGAAGCTCAAAGTATTGGAAGGACACAGAATCTCAAGCTTTACAGGCAGAAATAACTTTATTAGCAAAGATTACAAATAAGCAAATATTTACACTTTTAATGACAAAGACTTAAAATAATTGGGCTCTTTTAGTCTCTTTCTGCTCTCCAGTCCAGGTTCCCAAATCCAGGAATTACCTAATGCCCAATATCGATGGACACTACCAATTAGCCAAGTCCTCCCGATCCCAGCATTGCATTCTTTTTCTTGTTAAATGGACACCTCCTAAAACATCGTGCTCAGTGTTTCCTAGTCAAGAGAAAAACCACCTTTCTTCATGTGTGCTCTGTTGCACATCTCTCTGTAAGTCTATTACCCTTCCTACTGGGCTGCTGCTTTGTTGGGGGGACTTAATAGTCTAAGCATCTGATTTTTAAATACATAGACACTCTAGCTACAGGGGTTTGAGTCTTGACAGAATTGACCCAGCTCTTCTTCCTTCCAGGTAGAACTGTCTGAAAGTTTCTGAAATTTTAACAACAAATAACCTTGACATTTTGTGATTTTTTTTCTAAATTTTTCAACTTCCTGGACTTTTCTCAGGTAGATACACTGAGTTCCACACAGCCTACTGTATATGGGCATTTTCAGATGAGACCTTGAGAATTGAGATCTGGTCTGCTCTGTGTGGACATTATAGATCCTATGCTACTTTTTATAAGGGTAAGGATTTACCCTGGTGTCTCTGGCTAGAATTTCCTGTCCCCCCAATCCCTGTGCATTATGCTGTTGTGTTGGTGGTCTGCCGAGTGCCCTTCCACTCCAGAGATGGTGGCATTTCAGAGATGGGGACAGCGATTCTTGTGTGTATGTAATTTGGGATCCTTAGGAGAAAAGCATTATTGGCATGATCCAAAGTCTATTGAAGTTTGTGGGAGACTTTCCATTTACCACAATGCAATGGGGTGGTCTTGCCTATCATTCACCAAACTGCTTCCCCCTCCAATTTGGGGCATCTGCTCTCCTCTGAATGCTACTTGTTCTTTGGCCTGTAGGGTGCCAATCTTTCACAGCCCTTAGAAGAACAGCATTTATTCCTTGGAAAAGTTTTTATTTAAATGGAGAAACTAATAGCACTAAAAAACACCTCACCCTTCTTCCCAAAAAATCAGCCATCTAAGTCTCTCTCCAGAAGATTCATATGCCCCTTTAAAGTGCTCCTTCTTGAGTCCCCACTTCACCACAACACTTCAGGGTCGCTTTGCAGCTAGAAACTGTTTAATCTGCAGATCTCTAGTCCCCTTTGCTAGTTTGATGACAAATATAGCACTCAGAAATGCCCTGGGTAGTGTGTATGATTGCCAGGGCCTTCTACTGGACAGAACAGAAATGTCAAAATCTCAGGAAAGTAAAATGTGCCAATGCTTCATGGTACTGACATGTTATGATACAGCAAGGATCAGTAACATTAGAATAGTTCCAAAGTCCCTGTTCTAACACCTGCAAGAAACATGACTTAAGGAGGTCCACCATTCATTTCAGGTTCCAGTTCAAAATTGCCTTGCTTGTTCTTAAAATCACCTCCCTCTCTGAAAAGACTTATTTCCAGCCTATGTCCTGGAGGCTTGGGAGCCATCCCCTTTTCTTCCACTTGTCTAGCACTTGCCTCTTCTCTAGGGTGTCCAGAGGGCAAGTGTGAAAAATCGGGACGGGGGTGAGGGGTAACAGGTGCCTATATAAGAAAAAGCTCCCAAAATCGGGACTGTCCTTATAAAATCGGGATATCTGGTCACTCTACTCTTCTCTCTCCTTCTCCAGAAACTCATTACTACTGGTTCAATAACTTTCTTCTCTGTATATCTCCTGCTATCCAGAAACTTCGTGCCTATTTTTTCCCTTAGTGGCTCTCCAATTAATTGCAAACCTCCACTGGAAACTTATTTTTCTCCCTTGCTTCTACTTCTCTCCACCTCTGCTATTATTTGTTACTATTATTGAAGTGTTATAAATTTTGTCTTACCATTGAAGGCAGTAATACTCAAGCCATGGCCCTGGAGACTTGTAAGGCATTTCAGGAGCCTGTGAGGCTCTCTTCTGAGGTTTCTAGAAAGCATTGTGTACAATCCTGACAACTAACTGTTAGTTTAATGCTCTAAAAACAATTTGGAAATTAAAGATACTCTGATAGGATAAAAGCAAACATGCATTCTCTCCCTCTCTGTGTCAGACATACACACACACACACACACACACACACGTTTAAATAAATAAATTACAAACAAACATATGCTAGTGTGCTCACTCTCTTTTTTTTTAAGTTTAATTCCAAGCATAATATCGGTACAGCTCACTTTATGAATTGATACCATTACATTTTTTCAGGTGCAGTCCTTACTCAGTCAGGCAAAGCTCCGGCTCAAAAATGTTCATAACTATCCCTGTCATATTTGACAAACTTTGAGGGCATTTAAAGTCTAAGCAAATAGCAATATCTCTAGAGCCAGTCACAATGCAGGCAGCAGCTATGTGAGCATCCCCCACAGAGATGGCTCCATGATGGTATGTAATTCACTCATGACTTGCAAGCAATATCCCTGACTTTTCTCCCAGAAGCGTTACCACTTAATGAACACATCTTCATCCTGCTTTGTACAATGCACTGACATGCAGGCCCTCTGTAGTATTTGCACTATAGTTTGGTAATTTGTCACTAGACACTAAACTACTTACATTCTCGAGGGCTTGCAGCACAGATCCTGAATTACTTGCATGGCTGTGTATTAGGCTGCTGAAATTGCAGCTTCTGTGTCCTGACCTTATAAAACAGAGGTCGGCCGAACAGTGATGCAAAACAGAGTGAAGGACATGCACGGGAGTCAATGTCTGTGTTCAAAATCACAATTGATGGGTCATGGCTGCTCCCTACTTCAATCCTTTTAGAAACTGGATTCCTCCAGAGTATTTGCTGCGGCAACCCATCCCTCAGAAGGATAGAAGTTAAACCTGCCTTTTGAACATATAACTAATGAAAAAAATATGAAGTAGCTAATATATCTCAAGCATGCAGCTCTAGCTAATTCTTCTAGATCTAGAACAACAGAATGCTAGCTACAGTTACAACAGACTAGGTGAAGAGCCAGCGAAAAGCTGAGGAGTTCAATACAGCTCAGGAAAAAAAGGGGAAGTATGCATCGAAGGAGTCGCTGTTTTCTACCATAGATAAATAGGTGATTTGTGAAATAATATATATTAGGAGTTTGGCTTGTGGGAGCCTGGGTGTGGCTGGTGTTTGCTGACAGGATGTTGGAATCAGAGGTTCTGGACCAAGGCTGTAGCTGCACACAGACACTTGGGGAGTGAATTACATGCCAGCAGGCTGTTTGTGAGCAACTCAGGGGAGAGCTGCAAACATCAAGGCATCATAAGGCACCCCACGTTTCAGGGCAGGTGGCGACAGCACCTCACTGTTCTGGATTGCACCGTGGAAGGTCACAAGTACATCTTCTATCTTCCATTATAAGATGCATAGAAAATTGTGATGGTTAAAAGAACCTGGGTGACTTCTACATTTTGCCACGTCTCCAAACAGGATGGAACTCTCCAAGCTAATGGGAAGAAACAAGACCTCACCATAAGCGGAGTCCACATTTCTTTTCCCTTTCTCCATCATTTGTGGAATAGCATTCAGTGTCACTTCTCACTATACCTCCTCCATACCATGCATCTTAATGAAACACATGGTCTAGCTATAGTACGGAATCTCTTTTCTATAACTTAGCTCCGAGCTGGGATTCTCAGGACTAGTATCTCTCACAAAGATTATTCTCAAGGAGGCTCAGCAGCTAGGAAACTGTTACTGAGTTTTGATTTTGAAGAAGTTTCAAGCCAAACTGCCAAGCAAGAATAAAATCAAGTTAATCACAGATGTGTGACAAACATCCCCACACAGGCCTGGCCTATACACTCTTTAAAAAATGCCCTACTGATTCTCACACCAGGGATAGAGATACAATGGACAAAGCATAAGCGGTTTAGCTACTGTGCATCTAGAGCTGCTTTGAGCACATATAGATGACCGTGATTAAAATGTCTCTGCCCCATCGATACTAGTGTTTTCAGTATTAATATTGCTGATAGAAGTAGCACAAAAAGGAAAAAAAATATTTAGTGCAGACACAGCCTAACCAAGATCTTGAGGCAATTTGCTACAGAAGTCTCTTTAAAAATATTTTTCCCTTCTACAAGTTTTTGGCAATTCCTGCTTTTTGAAGAAATCACAGAAGGTATTGTTTTGTGACATCAGACATGCAAGAAGTCTTATTGCAAACCTCGTTATTTGGGATGTTTCAGAATAAGCAGGGCTTCAGCAAGCAAGGATGTGCAATGCTAATTTCAGAAAGGGGAAAACATTTTTAAAGGGCTAGTTAAAACATTTATTTGATGAACACCCTCCAAAGCCTGGTGAATGGAGCTGTACAGAAATCTGTACTTACCTCAGTCTTCATTTTTGCTTTGTAGATCACCTTTAAGGATGTGGTTTGGCTGTTGCCTGAGCTAGCTTACCCTTACTTTTCCAACTCTCCCACTCAGGATGTCCAGGTAGGCGGCTACATGGCCAGGGTTTCAGGCTTATTTCCACTCTCCCTCATGGAAGATGGATCTGAGAACTATTTGTTTCAAAAGATTTTTAGGGCTGCCAAGCGATTAAAAAACATTACTTGCAATTAATTGCAGTGTTAATAATAGAATACCATTTATTTAAATATTTGTGGATGTTTTCTACATTTTCAAATACAAATACAAAGTGTACAGTGCTCAGTTTAAATTTATTTTTGATTACAAATATTTGCCCTATATAAAACAAAAGAAATAGTATTTATCAGTTCACTTAATACAAGTACTATAGTGCAATCTCTTTATCGTGAAAGATGAATTTACAAATGTAGAATTTTGTGAAAAAAAAACCTACATTCAAAAATTAAAATGTAAAACTTTAGAGCCTACAAGTCCACTCTGTCATACTTCTTGTTAAGCGAATCACTCAAACAAGTTTGTTTACATTTGCAGGAAATAATCCTGTCTGCTTCTTGTTGACATCACCTGAAAGTGAGAACAGGCGTTCACATGGCATAGTTGTAGCCAGCGTCACAAGATATTTATGTGCCAAATGCACTAAAGATTCATATGTCCCTTCATGCTTCAAACACCATTCCAGAGGACATGCGTCCATTCTGATGATGAGTTCTGCTCGATAACGATCCAAAGCAGTGCAGACCGATGCATGTTCATTTTCATCATCTGAGTCGGATACCACCCAGCAGAAGGCTTATTTTCTCTTTTGGTGGTTTGGGTTCTGTAGTTTCTGTATCAAAGTGCTGCTTTTTTAAGACTTCTGAAAGCATGCTCCACACCTCGTCCCTCTCAGATTTAGGAAGGCACTTCCGATTCTTAAACCTTGGGTCCAGTGCCGTCGCTATCTTTAGAAATCTCACATTGGTACCTTCTTTGCATTTTGTCAGATCTGCAGTGAAAGTGTTCTTAAAACAAACATGTGCTGGGTCATCATCTGAGACTGCTAGAACATGAACTATATCGTAGAATTCAGGTAAAGCAGAGCATGAGACATACAATTCTCCCCCAAAGAGTTCACAAATGTAATTAACTGATTTTTTTTTTTAACAAGCGTCATCAGCATGGAAGCATGTCCTCTGGAATGGTGGCCAAAGCATTAAGGTGCATACGAATGTTTAGCGTATCTGGCATGTAAATACCTTGCAATGCCAGCTACAGTAGTGCCATGCGAATGCCTGTTCTCACTTTCAGGTGACATTGCAAATAATAAGCAGACAGCATTATGTCCCGTAAATACAAACAAACTTGTTAGTCTTCGTGATTGGCTGAATGAGAAGTAGGACTGAGTGGACTTGTAGGCTCTAAAGCAGGGGTGGCCAACCTGAGCCTGAGAAGGAGCCAGAATTTAACAATGTGCATTGCCAAAGAGACACAGTAACACATCAGCAGCCCCACATCAGCTCTCCTCACCCAGTGTTTCCCACCCACCAGCAGCACCGCCGATCAGCCCCTAACCCTCCATCCCTGCGCCTCCAACCCACCGAAATCAGCTGTTTTGTGGTGCACAGGAGGCTCGGGCCAGGGGGAGGAAGTGGAGCAAGGGTGCAACAGACTCAGAGGAAGGGGTGGGGGCCTTAGGGGAAGGAGTGGAGTGGGGGTGGGGCCTGAGGCAGAGCCAGGGGTTGAGCAGTGAGCACCCGGCCGGCACATTGGAAAGTTGGTGCCTGTAGCTCCAGCCCTGGAGTTGGCGCCTATGCAAGGAGCCGCATATTGAAGAGCTGCATGTGGCTCCGGAGCCACAGGTTGGCCACCCCTGCTCTTAAAGTTTTACATTGTTTTGTTTTCAAGTGCAGTTATGTAACAACAGCAGCAAAAAATGTACATTTGTAAGTTGCACTTTCACGATAAAGATATTACACTACAGTACTTGTATGAGGTCAAATGAGAAATACTATTTCTTTTATCATTTTTAGAGTGCAAATATTAGTAATTGAAAATAATATAAAAAGTGAGCTGGACACTGGACACTTTGTATTCTGTGTTGTAATTGAAATCTATATATTTGAAAATGTAGAAAAACATCCAAAAATATTTAATACATTTCCATTAGAATTCTATTGTTAACAGTGCAATTAAAACTGCGATTAATTGCAATTAATTTTTTTTAACTGCGATTAATTTTTGAGTTAATCGTATGAATTAACTGCGATTAATCGACAGCCCTAAAGATTTTACGTAGGTCCTCTGGTGAAGCGGCTTGCAGTTGAGCCACCATCTGTCAGCATTGAGCCGTGCCGCACTCAAGAGCAAAAGGAAAGTGGGAAGAAAATGTTCTTGAGTCCGACTTTGACCTTTCAGAATTCCATCTGTTCTGTTATGACCTTCCACACATCACTCTCTGATTCAACAATATCCTAATGTGAGCATATGAAAAAAAAACAACTGCATCAAGTGAAATTGTGTAGCCAGTGTCAGAAATGAATCTGCTCCGTTTTGTCAGGCTCTGCTTATTTTCATTTTATGAAGGCTGAAATATAACTGTTAGTAGTAAACAATTCTTCCTATTCTAATAGGGAGCCTCAGTTCTTAAACTGATATTTGGTTGCCTTTGAAGAGGAGAAGGGGTGTGTGAAAGGAGGAAATTAATTTTGACACAGATAGTTATTTTTAGAATAAATTATTTTCATGGGTCCTCCCAAAGATACCTCAATAACATCCAGATCTTCCTCTAGCAACCCTGAACATGAATGGCCCTGCTTAAGATGTAGCTCCTGACAGTTTGACTGCTACTTCTAGTTACTACATACTGGTAAGCCTTGATTAGGTAGTGAAGTGAGCAAAGCCTGGGCTCTGATTGACCATACTCATTCACAAAGAGAAAGAACAGAGGTAATTTCCTGGGAATTGGGGAGGGGAAGTTTATTGCACTTTTAAACCCATTCTACCCTTGGATTAAAACAGGGAGGGCAAAATACAGCTCACAGACTTAAAACAGAGCCTGAATTTATCCTTGTATTACAAATGAGGACAGTCAGTCAAGGCTACAGATCCCAGAATGCTCTGTTCCATCCTGACCAACATCATAATCTGAAAAATGAGGCAGATGCAATATGATCCATTTTGTACAACTTGCTGGGCCCTCGTGAACCTGGCAAATTGCCAGTGTGGCCCTCATTGACAAGCATGGGCTACTTGGTTAGACTCATGGGAATGTTATCCTTTCACTTACTGTGTTAGGAAGAAATAAGCTAGTATGTACTAAAGTGCTTGTCTCAGCTGGCACTGGCTGCTCATATCTACTCACGATCACATATTACAAGCAAAATTGTTTTCAGTTATATTTGACCTACATTGAGGCTAACTTTCCTGCTCTGTATTATAAAAATATGAGAGTGCATAGATGCTTTTAATCTCCTTATTTTAGGGAAAAGATATTTTGAACATCACTATGGACACGTTCCTGAAGATCTGACTCCAATTTGTCAGTCTGCTCACACATTTCACAGTCCATCTGTTTTATTTTGATGATAGCTGTGCAAAGCACCAGAGAAATTCACTTCAGAGACACGCCTGTAGCTGATATTTATTTTGATACTTCTGGCGAGTTTCAACATTTTCCATCTTTCACTATATCCCAACATTGCCTTTAATTGCTTCTTGTCAGCAAATTTTCAAGTTATCCCTCTTGGCTGTTCTCTCCCAGCTCCTTCATTATTTGACAACACTCCAGTCATGATATACTGCAGAAAGAGATATCAAAATGGGAAAGCAGTTGATGAAATTCAGAATAAAACAAAGTCAGGTAGGGCTATGATAGTACATGGCCAATGGCTAACTGAATAGTTTAAAAATCATCACAGAAAGAGGGTAAGAATATATCTCAAGAATGAATCTTTTCTCTGCGAAGACATCTCATTTTATATACAGCCCCAACAAAAGTACTCAACAATTTCACAAAGCTTCTCAAGTTTCAGTTAAAATCTTTGAACTGTTCAAATTCTATTATATGAAAGAGAACCACAAAAGGTCAAAAAACAACAAAAATATGTTCTCACAAGAACTGTCTCCACAGTACTGACACCCACCAAGCCTGGGGTAGAAAAAAGTTTCCTTAGAAATTATTGAAGATGCTCCAAGATACCAACACACACAGGTCCTGAGTGACTCAGCAACTATGTAACCATGTGTCTGACTAAGGATGCGAATAACCCCATTGACTTGTATTGTACTATCCACATGGTGAAAGTTAGGCACATACCTTGCTGAATTAGGGTGACAGGTTGCTGCCTCCTTCATCTCTGTTAAAAGGGCATAGTCCAGAACAGAGCATTATTCCATCTTAACCAGAGTGGGCTTTGTTATTGCCTGGTAGAAGCCTCAGGTTTCAGCTGAAACCATGTGCTACATATGGGGAGGGGTTATGCTCACCTCCCTCGGACACACACGGGAAACCTTCAGGCTCCTGAGAGCTTGCCAACATAAACCCAGCACTGGAGCACACTAGCTGGAGTGGGAAATGTACAGTCTAGATGCAGATCAGTAAAACAAACATTTTTTTAAAATAGTTTATTTAGCTTATGGAGATTGTTGAAAGGAAATGCCTCTCCAGAAATTCTAACCTAGAAATGCTAGGAAAGCCAGTGTAGCCAGAGTTTCTAAGCATCTGTGAATCATCTTCATCTCCTTTGCTTTCAGCTTGTGATGAAAGCACCACTACAGTATTGGTCTGCCTCAAAAGAACAGCTCGGCAGCGATTGTGGCTGAAGAACTTCCCCCGCCCCCCAGACACCACAACCCAACCACCAACTGTTCAATGAGCTAAAACAGCACAGGGCTCATTGAGAAGGGATCAATCCAACCAATAACAGATCAGCATCTAGCATGGACAGCTTTCTAGCTAGCTAACTATGGCCCCCATCACAATAGCATCCAAGCACCTCCTGATCATAGGTTAATTTAACTACCCCTGTGAAATAGGGGAATATTACAACCCCCATTTTACAGAAAGGGAATTAAAGCACAGGATTTGTCCAAGGTTACACAAAGAAACTGACAGAACCAGGATCTGAACCCCATGTCTCCTGAATTCCAGCCCACTACCTGGGCTGAGAAGAATTTGGACTCAAGGGAGGGGCAAAGGGAAGAGAGGTCTACTTATCAACAATCAGCAGAACCCCTTTCTTTTCCACTGGGGTAAGGTGGTTAGGTCCAATGAAGGGAAGGAGATAAATACTGGGATGGAGGAATAGGGAATAAACTGGGGGGAAAGTTAAGGGTCCCAGGGCAGAGACACGGGGAAGGGAAAGTGGGGTATAGGGACAGGGTTAAGTTAGAGGAGGAGAATACAGAATTAAAATGACCATAGAAAGGGATTAAAACCAATGAGTAAATAGATTGGTATTGGTGAAACAAAAACAAAATACATAAACATTAATCCATCTCTGTTTTACCTAAACACATCTGATAACAAGTCTGGGTACAGCTTTATATAAATAAAGGCAAATGATAAACATTTTTAAATGAGAGTTTCAAAACATCTCATGCAACATCCTCTCTTTCACCCACTGCTGTGTGAATGCATGTTGTTTGTTTAGATTATAAACTCTTAAGGGCAATGTCCAGCACATTCTAGGGACAATGGACATTTGGTTACGTTATTTATAAATTCCAACCCCTCTCCAAATCCCTTCCTTGCCACAATGAAGGAAAAAGAAACCCAAAGTATCTCTGTCAAGGTTCCTTCCCCACTCTGAACTCGAGGGTACAGATGTGGGGACCAGCATGAAAACCTCCTAAGCTTACTTTTACCAGCTTAGGTTAAAACTTCCCCAAGGTACAAACTATTTTACCCTTTGCCCTTGGACTTCCACTGTCACCACCAAACATTTATCTGGGTTTATTTTTATTAGGAAAGCGTCGTTTGGAAACGTCTTTCCCCCCAAAATCCTCCCAACCCTCGCACCCCACTTCCTGGGGAAGGTTTGGTAAAAATCCTCACCAATTTGCATAGGTGACCACAGACCCAAACCCTTGGATCTTAGAACAATGAAAAAAGCATTCAATTCTTGAAAAGAAACATTTTAATAGAAGAAACAGTAAAAAGCATCACCTCTGTAAAATCAGGATGGTAAATACCTTACTGGGTAATTAGATTCAAAACATAGAGAATCCCTCTAGGCAAAACCTTAAGTTACAAAAAAGACACACAGACAGGAATAGTCATTCTATTCAGCACAGCTATTTTCTCAGCCATTTAAAGAAATCATAATCTAACGCATATCTAGCTAGATTACTTACTAAATTCTAAGATTCCATTCCTGTTCTGTCCCCGGCAAAAGCATCACACCGACAGACACAGACCCTTTGTTTTTCTTCCTCCTCCCAGCTTTTGAAAGTATCTTGTCTCCTCATTGGTCATTTTGGTCAGGCACCAGCGAGGTTACCTTTAGCTTCTTAACCCTTTACAGATGAAAGGATTTTTCCTCTGGCCAGGAGGGATTTTAAAGGTGATTACCCTTCCCTTTATATTTATGACAGTCTCAGTAGCACATATCACATCTCTGTTGCCCCAGTTGCTGTGAAAAACAGAAGGATGGTCAGGCGCACTGACAAGACCAACCAAACACTGTTGGAGGCAGAATGTAACCTGCTTATATAGAGTGCTGGGCTCATCTTTGGATAGAACTGATTTTCCATAAACAGAAAAATCATATTTACAAATAAACTAAATTAAAAAAGCTATACAAACCAAGAAAAACAGAATTAGGATGTCAATGAGGTCAGTTCTCCCACAAGGCATCAATGCACAGCAATGGGAATCTGTTTGCTAGGGACGTCCACTCGGTCTATAGTGTAGTCACAGCCTGATTGTTTTCCAGCTAGGCTCTTTATAGCTGGTGCAGAGCTACCAAGTTATTGTATTTAGACAACCCCTGCCCCTAACGAGACATCTAGACAGCCTCCTAGTAATAGTTTGGGAGCCATCTTATTTTGGGGTCAACTGTACCTTTCTTTCAGCCCCAGGATTCTATAAATCTTTTGTTCCCCTGGGGAAAAGGCACACTGAAGGAAATGAAAAATGGGAGAATTCCCTCCTTCCTGGAGGTTTGTGTGGTGGAAGGGGGGAGAAAGGGGTTGTGGAGGATGATGAGAAAGAAGAAGGAGCAGCAGGGAGGAAAAGAGACAGACAGCAGAGGTTAGGGTATCTGTTTCTTCCAAAAGGACAATCATTCCATTTTTTTGCCTACATAACTGCATGAGCATCTCTCCTTCACCTCCCTTTCCCTTTCTCACTTCCAAGAAAGCCAAGGATTCAGTTGTGGTCAAGGAAACCCTTTAAGAGAGCATAAAAGGGAGAAAATACCTGGCTAGCCATAAAGAAAATACCCTCGTATCTTCACATGAAGCCAGATAGATTTCTTCCACAATTGCTAGAATTAAGTTTGCACATAAGTACAGTGAGCTGAGACCCAGAAGAGACTAGAGTACACAGTGTTTCTAACTTCTCTCCAACATCCCTGCTGCACTCCTGAGGATTTGTCTGCCCCATTTACTAGGTGGGAGGAGAGGGGCTCTCACCTCCTACTTGTAGAAGATCCATGCTGAGGGATACAAGTGGCAGCTAGAATTGTAGTAGATACTTCAATTCTAAGCACCATTCTGATTCCTCTAAGAACTAGCTCCTCATTTCTACTGAGAATTTCTTGCAATAAGACCTTCAAAGGCTCTTTCCTGTGGCACTAACTGGCACTGAGGTATTTAAATCCTTATCATACAGAGATTTCCAAACACCACATTACTTTCCCCAAACACAAGTACTATCACCACCATGGTTACAGGCACCTTGGAAAATACTGGTATGACCAGACTGGGGACCATGCGCTAAACTACATTCCTGCTGGTTTAAAGCTTGCAGCACACTGCATAATTTGATTGCCTTATTCCCTAAGCGTTGTCCCTTACACAGAATGTAGCCAACCTGTGATATTCACTGCTAGAGTCAAATACTGTGGCAGGATTTTGATGTTTTGAAATAAAGTCTACATTTTATTACCAACAATTAAAGCTATGCTTGTTAATTGAGGGCATGCCAAACCCCAAGATTCAGGGTCTAAAGTGACCACCACAGGATCAGGCAGAAATTCAACTCTTTCACCCCACTCTCAAAAACATCTGCTACCAGTCACAGCAATCGCAATAGGCCCATGCATTGGAAATCCTAGTTTTCCTATATAGTATTAAGGGTTGTCGTTCAGCAGCAAATGACTGGTGAAGTTACATGATTTGCTAAAGCATCTCCTTCCAGAGTTGTAGCTCCTAAGAATGACACCACACTATAGCAACTTTTGGGAGTGGACAAGATGTTATTTATAATGGAAATATCCTCAGTTAAAGAATATCCTTTTACTGGAAAAAATCCAATTATTATACTTTGATGGTTTCCAGCATCTGGTAACGATACTTTCACCCTGGAAAGAAAATGCAACAAGTCTTCATGTACAATAAGCACCTTTATTGAGCATCTCACCATTCAATATAGATTCCATTTGACATCTTAAATTGCTGAATTATAATCCAGTTTAAATCCTTCATTAAAGACAGACAAACTTCAATTTTGCTTGTATAAAAAAAAGTATTAAATCTGTGTGGTGTATGTTACTATTTAAAAAAAGCCAGTTCTGTAGTCAAATCATCACTACCTATAATGCTGATGTCACACAAATTTCAAAGCCAAAACCATTCTCTTTCCTATGGACGTATCTATGTAAAAGGAACGACAAAAGTCAGTTTGTTCTGAAGGCTGAACGGCTGGAAAAAGTATTTTCTATTTCTTAGTTTTACATAAGGTGAACATTCACAAAAGCTATTAAACAGCAAAGTATTTTACATTTCAATCATGTAAAAAACTGAAATTTTAGACAAACAAGCTAAATTTTCAGAGTACTGTTTGCATACAATCTAAATACAGTAGCCTCAATACAGTCAAAGAGTTTCTTCTAGACATTCTGTATGCACACACAAAGTCGTAGGCCATGATCCTGCATGGAGTACCATGCAGAGCCCTGTGCCCGGGCAGAGCCCCAGTGATTTCAGTCAGACTCAGCCTGTGCAGTTCCCAGTGCAAGAACTGGGCCTTAGAGCCTACATCTTGGCTGCCCTAGGTTATTTAGTGCAGTTTTGGTTCAATGCTCAAGAACAGTTTTATATGTACAATTTATTACAAACCAATAGCCAGATTTAATTTTTTAAAAGAGGGTTGTTTATTGTCAAATCTGTGCTCAGGAAGAAAAAAATTCTGAATTGTAATACCCCTAATCTCATTTAAAGAAATAAATCTTCCTATGAGGGAGCCTGTCTTACTTTATAAAGATGCCTGCATAGAAGTTTTTGCAACCTTATTTAGATATTTAACACTAACTGCCACTCAAGCCAATAAACGTTGCCTAGTCTACAGTATCACCAGTGATGTTCTGCTGTAAAGAAAGGGAGCTACCCTGCTAACAGGCACACTTAAGCAGAATAGTTGGTTGAGCTGGCACTCAAGGGTAAGCTTGCAGAATCATTTTTAAAAAGCTTAAGCCAACACGAGAGGATAAGTTTCTCAATGGTACCCGACAGAAAGATGAAATGGTATTTTAGACAGGATCTAAAAGACTAGTTACAAAAATTAAGCCTTCAGCAGCATGGGAAGGCAGAAATTTCTAGGAAAGAAAAAAAAAAAGTCAGCTTTTCAGTTATTTCCTCTTTTTGCAAAATAGTTTTTAGTCAGCAAGAGTTTCATCACTGTATTACAAAACACAGCATTGCTCTCTTCCCATTGTGAACATTTTATGTTTTTTAGCAGCAGACAGAGTAAAGCATTTTCTATGAAAGCTAGGAAAGGAGTTCGGCTTGCAGCAGATTTTAGTTTATGCTTAAACACAACTGTCATCCCCACAAAAGAGCCCCGAATGTGGAAAGCAATCCTTTAAAACAGGACCACAGAAGTTAGTAGAGCAGGAAGCCCGTAAACAATGAGGAAATAGCAGATGTCACCGACTGGCAAGGGTGAACGGGGTTGAGTAAAGAGATGAGAAATTAGGCCTTTGTAGAACTCCCACGTAATTCTGAGTTCTGATTTGAAATGTGTAATGATCAAAATGTTTTAAAAGCCAAAGTAGATTTCTTATAGCAAAGATCTCCCCTAAGGACACAAGCAGCTTTTAGTAAGGCTGATAAAACTACATTATTAAAAAAAGTCTGGTCTGTTTTGTGAAATAAATTCTTCTATTTCTTCTTAAACTAAATTATGTCAGAAAGGCATCCCTGTTAAACTAACAAATCTATTGCCATCACTGTTCATAGCCAAGCCCCATCTTCCTCTTGTTTTTCAATATACATGAACACATAGCTGGATCTTCTAGCTACATTTCTTCTCCATTAGCTACAACTCAATGGAGAAAACTGATTACCAAGGTCTTACTTTAGGAAAAGTCTAGTTGTGGGGTAAGCATATACACGTGAAGGCAGATTTCAAATAAGTTAATCGTGTTACTAACTGGTAGTGGAATTTTCCACAATTTTTAAACTTGGGATAGGATACAGACACACAGCTTGGATCCAGAAAAGAAATATGCCTCTGTCAATCAGCACTGTGTTCTGGAAGTTCCTGTAGCAAGAAAACAAAGCACTTCCCCCCTCCAACTGCTATTTTTTCTGACGAGTACTTAAATAAGCCATCAAAGGTAGGTAGGACAAACGTTTCAGTCTTCCTTCCCCTCACATGCTTTCAGCTTTTTACAAGTTCAAGATATGTTACTTTCTAAATAAATGCCTTAACATTAAAATGAGACAGCTAATCACTCATGAATACTCTGGCAATGGGGAAAAAGCGCTAGTAATGGTATGTATACACAAGGGCACAAGATGTGTAGGTAGTAACAGGCTTTTTCAAACTTTCAGGTGGGAGACAACAAGAAAATTAAAAGGTAATGAAGATCTATAGCAGAATACTCTCATAATTGGCACCTGTGTGTTTCTTGCTGGTGGCAGCCACTTTCTTTGCAAAGTGACATTTGTGACACCAGCAGGGCAGCATGCAACATACACTAGTTTTCAAATGGTTTCACATCAGAGAAATGTAATTGCCAGGAGCACTGGAGGAGTTATTTTCCAGTAACATTGCCCCCAACAGCAAGGAAGTTCAGATGATTTAATGCTTTACTTTCCTACACAGACTGTACAGAACAAGAGGGTTGAAAATTCTCTAAGTCCTTTATGCGCCAAGGGGAGTATGTTCACACCAAGTCAGAAGATGGGATTTTTAAGTGTTTGAACAAGTCTTTTTTTAAAAAAGGGAAAAATGTGTGAATTTAGCGATTATGAAAGGTGCTGAATCAACAGACCTAGACACCAAAGTTTTCCATTTATCAGCACACCACGCAGCATAGGCAGCTGTATGCAATGCAAGCTTCTCCACAGTGCTCATCGATGTGCTAGGACAATCTGGAGGGACCAGCTGCAGTGACCAGGGTTTTAATTTGCTGGTCTCTCTGCTGGAACTGCCAACTAGGTTCTTACTGTCAAATGTGGTGGTAAATTTTGCGATATGGATACTTGTCCAGTAAGATCTGAATCGTTATTAATCGGCTCGTTTTAGAGACGTCACCAATCAGGCAGAAAGGTGGTGACCGTTTGGTTGTTACCTTCCCACAGCTGTAGAATTAAAATAAATTTTGTTTAACAGTGTTATTTACAAAGACATAAGGGGGGAAAAAAACAAAACAAAAAACTAGTAGGTGGATTCCAGTTTGGATTTGGAAAACTGGAAATAATTAAAACATTTGTCATCTGTACGAACTAAAAATTAAAAAGCCAGAAAGCTGGAGAGCATGTAGGTATACGTGCAAGTTTAATTTCTCAACAGTGGTGTTGTGGGTGGAAGAAATAGTCATCACATAAGACTATGCCATGAACTCCCCCACTCCACCTTTCCTATTTGAAAAAATTAAAATTTTTAAAATTGAAATACTAGTCCAAATCTCCATTTTTAGGAGAGATGCTGCTGTTCAAATAGCCACCTACTCAGTCGGCTGGCAAAAAGCAGCACATAAAAGGACAACCACTACCATCAGTGGAGGATTTTTGAGCGTGCAGCATCTCTTCCCCCCTAGGCAGAAGGGGACCAACACAGTTTTAGTACCAGCATCATTGCATGTCACATTTGACAGCTATTCCAGTTGTTTGGAAACCTCTGAGATTCCCTAGGAGCGAACACAGAAATGCTAGGGGATAGCATTCAGCTGGTAATCTGTATGTTTACATATAGCTATTTTTAAATTCTTAAACAATTCCTTGCAAAACAGGTGCAAAATTTAGTTATTTTCTTTGCCACAGTTCTAAGGATAAGGGCATTGAAACATGTAGACTGAAAATTCCTATATGCACATGGCACATAATATAAATGAGCAGGAATCCAGAGTGAAGGATTGCAACCACATGCAGAAAGATGTGCTATCCAATGTACACATATGTATATATTAAGAAGTGTTTTAAGATCCTATGTTGCACTCAAGATTCTGCAATTTTAATGAAGCTAAGCCACTGACAAAGTAAGAAATGGATATTGTCCAAGATTTACAACAAAAAAACAAAGGAAACCCCCAGCAAGATAAACATCCAGGAAGATCTTACACTGAAGGAAAGAATTTCTGAGAAGACTTTACAGTTGTCGGACTTTTCTTTCAGTGCTTGTAATATTGACATCCAGTTTGTCTACTTTTCCGGTTAGCCGGTCAAGAATGTCATCCTGCTCATCAATTTCTGTCTGCAGACCCAGAGCCAGGTTTTTCAGACGGCCAAGCCCAGAAGACATGTCATCTGCCAATGGAGAGAGAGGGAGTATGAAGGTTCAAAACAGCAGGAATTACAAGATATAGGTGCCATTTAAATGGGTGCTGTCAAAATTCCTCCCATTTCCCCCAAAACCTTAAATTAAACCAAGTGTCAGTGAAAGCTGCTTAACGATCCCCCTACAATATTTGCAATACAAATGTTATAACACTGGCAGTGCATTAGTACCAGAAAAGTGACTAATCAGTTTTCGTTGCTCAAAGTGAGTACATTGCAAACAAAAAGACACAATAAATGGTGAAAACTAAATTTGATCTTGATAAACTAAGGTATTTGTCGGGTCTAAAATATATTTAGACATGTTAACTTTCTCCCTTTACTTTAAGGATGGATATATATTTTTTCTTGCCTCTGTAAATTTGACACCCTAACATGAGCAGTCTCTCAACACAGTTTGTTCTTTAAACTGATATTTATTATCAAGAAAGATCAAAATACACAGGCGTAAAAATGGTTAATTCTATAAAGCTCCAATCCTTGCAATACACCCCCTTTCTGTACACGGATTTTTAGAGCATTTCCTTCCATAAGGTACAAGTTTGTTTAATGTGGATGAACAGGTTTACTTGTTCCTATATCCTAGAATGTGTTCTTTGAAGTAGTTAGCTGCAGAAAAGAAGTTTACTGCACAATTGGCTGGCAATGTTTTGGAAACGAACAAGTTCAGAATGGAGTGGGAGTAGAACAGTTGTTATATCTATCGTAACAGTTATGGCTCAGCATCCTAATTCTTCACGTATTTGTTTTCTTCCATATCACTCTTTCCAGGTCAGACAGAGCAGACAAGAGGCATACAGAGGCATTTTATATAGAATAAAACAGATTACGATTGTACTTTCTTCAGAAGTACTAACATATGCAGAAAGAGGAAAAAATCCACACCTTAAGGATTTAATTCCTTCCAATTTTTTCCATTTTCTTCAGAACTTTAAGCTCATTAAAATAAAGTTTTAAGCATTTGTTTACGAAGGCTTCAGAATCCAAACTGATGCACTACTGACATTCACATAAACCAAACATACTATGCAAAATAAATGGTACATTCTACATTACAGGAGACTATGCTATTCATATTTTTGATATTTAAATGCTAAAATGGGTATTTCCTTACTGGTATTATCATCAGTAATACCCAGCTAATGTGCTTTTTCAGCATAGCTGGATGATCCTGCTTGACCCTGTTCCATCCATTTGAAAAGATGTTGCATAGGAATGTCTGCACAGCAACTGGTTAAACATGCAGCAGATATTATTTTGATGTAGTCAAAGGCAAGATATTTAAATTACGCAAAGTGGCAATTGGTATCAGGTTAAAAAGTTTTGGGATAACTGTGGTGTGGTTTTCTTTAAAAAATAAATTGTTCAGCAGTTCAGTAACCAAAACATCTTTGAATAATTGTTTTTGTCTCAGTGGAGTCCAATATTGAAACAAAAGCCATAGGAGCACAGAGAAAAGAAAATACTGAGACCCAGCAGGGATACCCCATTGCAGATGTTAGTTTCCATACAGATTTATATTATTGCAATAATCTTAGCCAGTTTCAATCTATAGCTGGTTTTACATTAAAAGCATTTTTAACTCAGATCTATTACTAAACTGTGTCTTCTGTCCTACAACAGTCCGCCATCTGGTTAAAATCCATTTTGGACAAGAAGTGGACTACTAAATTCATGGTATGTGTGAAACATGATGGGACTTAATCATGAAGACTGGCCTAAAGCATGTAGCAGATCTACCAGGCGGAAGCTTTTGAAACAGAAACTGCATACACAGAGGAGCTTTTATAACCAAAGGTCTGTGTATGAACTAAACGCAAAGTTTTAAGGACACAGCTAGTTGGGAACAGACTGCTCTGAATTCTCTCAGGCTATAAATAGCAAGATATGGAAATCATGTTAAGTCACATAGCTTCAATTTCTAACTCACCTAAGTTGCTGTCAATTTTCTGGTGGTAAGCTCGGAGATGTTGATTCTTTGGATAAACATCGGGTTGGACAGAAGATTCTGAATTGGTTCCACTGAAATCGGAGTCTGTTAACAACGTGAGACATTTTTAGTCCTCATAAACAAACGAATGATTCAGAACTATTAAGAATTGCTCTAGCTGACTGACAGCTGACTTTCTGTCATCTGACTCTTGTAAAGTTACCTACTACAGGACAGGCCCAACAAAGAAAATAACAGAACGCCACTAGCCATCACCTTCAGCCCCCAACTAAAACCTCTCCAACGCATCATCAAGGATCTACAACCTATCCCGAAAGACGACCCATCACTCTCACAGATCTTGGGAGACAGACCAGTCCTTGCTTACAGAAAGCCCCCCAACCTGAAGCAAATACTCACCAACAACCACACACCACACAACAAAAACACTAACCCAGGAACCTGTCCTTGTAACAAAGCCCATTGCCAACTGTGTCCACATGTCTATTCAGAGGACACCATCATAGGGCCTAATCACATCAGCCACACTATCAGAGACTCGTTCACCTGCACATCTACCAATGTGATATATGCCATCATGTGCCAGTAATGCCCCTCTGCCATGTACATTGGTCAAACTGGACAGTCTCTACGTAAAAGAAAAAATGGACACAAATCAGACGTCAAGAATTATAACATTCAAAAACCAGTCGGAGAACACTTCAATCTCTTTGGTCACTCGATTACAGACCTAAAAATGGCAATTCTTCAACAAAAGAACTTCAAAAACAGACGCCAACGAGAGACTGCTGAATTGGAATTAATTTGCAAACTGGACACAATTAACTTAGGCTTGAATAAAGACTGGGAGTGGAGGTGTCATTACACAAAGTAAAACTATTTCCCCATGTTTATTCCCCTTCCCCCCCCGCCCCTCACTCGTTCTTGTCAACTGCTGGAAATGGCCCAGCTTGATTATCACTACAAAAGGCTGCTTCCCCCCCCGCAGCCGGTAATAGCTCACCTTACCTGGTTTCAGAGTAGCAGCCGTGTTAGTTTGTATTCGCAAAAAGAAAAGGAGTACTTGTGGCACCTTAGAGACTAACAAATTTATCTGAGTATAAGCTTTTGTGAGCTACAGCTCACTTCATCGGATGCCTTACCTGATCACTCTCGTTAAAGTGTGTATGGTAACACCCATTGTTTCATGTTCTCTGTGTATTTATAATTTCCCCACTCTTTTCTACTGCATGCATCCGATGAAGTGACCTGTTGCTCACGAAAGCTTATGCTCAAATAAATTTGTTAGTCTCTAAGGTGCCACAAGTCCTCCTTTTTTAAAGTCATGTGTGTTGCTTTCTGTAGTTCTGCTACTTAGCTGGGAAAAAAACTGGGCCAAAGCCACGAAAGCCAAACAGTGCCCCTTATGGGCAAGTCATAAGGAAGCTCTTGTGCCTTCTAGTGGTCAGCTTCCATATGTTGCCTGTAGAGATCTATTTAGACCTTTTAACACAAGAAATTTCAAATTTTGTGTTTCTTTTTAATTAATTGAAAAGCTTCTAGCCTTCTTGTTGTAAATTAATGGTTTGCTCTCTAATCTGTCGGCAGACAAACAATACAGAGCCAGAAGTATCATTTTTGCACCCTATGTGACAGGGTAAATGCGAAGTGGTGAAATTAACCATTTAAGTGCCAAACACCAAGCTCACACAATTATACTCAATTGTTACATTTTCAGCATGCATTAGATTAGTAAGGTACAGTGTTGCTTTATTTATAGATCTATTTCAAAGACAACAGTATTTTCTAACCCTCACAAATATAAATGAAGACTAGTTATAAAATGGGCCCTTATTTAAAGCAGGCTATGGCCATTCAGCACCAACCAACATTAGCTGAAGTTTGCTTAATACAAAAGCTAGGGAAAGAACAAAAGCCTACATGCTATTTTGTATGAATAAGACATGTCTCCTGGACCAGGGTTAGCTACATCTATATTGATAAGGGAGTCAGCCATGTTTGAAAGCAGTAGAAACACATGGTTCAAATGTGCTCCTTCTGAACCATTTTTAATCATTTGACATACACAGGATATGGCTATACTTGAAAACATTAGGTAGGTTCTTGTACACTGCTTAGGTTGCATCTGCATGAGGAAGGAAAGGTGCTGAATCTTGCAAGCCTCTTTATTGTTAGTGTCTATATGTGATGATACTCTTTCCAGGAAGGCTAAACAGACACAGCTCTAAGCTATGTAAAGTACACCCAAAGTGACGGGCAACATCAAATAAATTAACAAACCAGAATTATGCAGCTTCCTTAAATTTGGATGACTCTCCTGGTACCTTGATTCCTGTTCTTTACTAAAGACCATGGCTTCTTTTAATCTGGTGAGAGAGAAAAAAAATAGAGAAAATATTCTTGGTGCCCATTGATTGAATTCTGTAACGACTGAATAGGATTAGGCCCCAAATTCCTTTAAGGATAGCGAATTGCTTCTTACTTAGAACCAGTTCCCCTTCTCTTGACATTCATTTTTAATCTTACAGGGCTCAATCATGCTCCCACTGAAGTCACCAGCAAAATTCTTATAAACTTCTGTGGGAACAGAATCAAGCCCCCAGTCTTTACCAGTAGAGGCACTCGCCAAGACATATAGCCAAATACCGTACAGTAACCTGCCCTCTCCCCTGAAACAACAATACACATACAATGTTGCCGTGTTATTCACACATTGCTGCACTGAAGGTGAATGTCACATGGTTCTGCTCTAAGAAGTCAGTTTGCTTAACTTTTGTTTGTTTTTATTCAGAGTTGTTAGTAAATTGGAAAGAGAAAGAGTATAAGACCACAGGATAAATAGGAGGGAGTTTTTCAGTATGCTTGATTATGGCAGGGGTCCAGCTCTGGATTTCCTAATTTTTTTTTTTAAAGCTGGTACACAAATTTACAAGGATGTACAGCTACAAACCTCTACACAGTTCTCATTAAACTATCTAGATAATATGAAATTATTCTTACCACAAGTACCAAAGAAAGAAAAATTTTAGCAAAAGCATCAGAGAAGAAAATAGTCCCCATCTTGCAAGTTTACAACATACAATTGAAAGAACCTGCTTTCCCATTACAAGTCACTGAAAAATTGGAACATTTCAGAATAAAAGTTATTCAATTTTAGACCAGTCATATTTAATGTAGTTTCTTACCATCCTGTGATACTGATTTTCTCTCGAGATCACGAAAAACACTTAGCTCACATTCAGCGCTTTTGTCTTCAAATGCTTTGAATATTCAACGTCCTTATTACCCCATGAAATATAGCTGCACATACCAGTACAAACTCACAGCAATATAATTTCCACGACTAAGGCTTAAAAACATTCTTCCAAATTTTGAAATCAAGTTAGAAAATTAAAGATTTAGCTGCCTTTAACATATAACCAACTAGTTATTTTGCAAATATTTTTTGCAATATTTGACTGATTGACCATTTAAGTATCAAAAGACTTTTCATGTTGAGTGGGCAGAAACGCATGCTGGTTTGATCAAAATTCCAGAGGCTTATATTTATTAGTATAGAGTACTGAAATATGTGCTAGGGGATCACAATACAGATGAAATACTTGGTCCTTGACCTGAGGAGCTTACAAACTAAAGCCTCAACGCTGCAGTCTGGTCTGTGCTGACTCTAGTGGTTATGCAGACTCAAGAGCAGAATTGGGGTTCAATATCAGACACAGCACAACAGAGTAGAAGTCAGTAAGATGACCATTACTCAGGCTAGTACACAGCATGGAATAAAGGAGAATGGAGGTTATGTTATTTAAACTAAAACGTGTTGGCTATTTCTAAATTGTGTAAGTAGAAGATTTTAAGAAGGGATCGGAATAGAGAAGGGGATAGTGGCCTTGCAGACCATCTCAAGAAAGCTATTCCAGCCATAGGGGTGGCATGATGGAGTAGTGTTCTTTTTGTCTACATCCTGCAGTGCATGGGATCAGTTTGCAAGACTTCTCTGCTAAGAGGCAGGTCTCCCTGCCAACCATAGATGACTCGTGCCTCCCCATACTGGGGGAGCAGTGGGGGCACAACTGAAAGAGGAGGACACATGACCACCCCACATGTCTCCTCTGCCCAGTGCCCCCCCCCCCACCGCATGTTACATATGGGGCTGCCGGGGGCAGGTGCAGTGGGAGAATAGAGCCCTTCTCCCTCCTCTGCAAGCCAATCTAGGGCAATGGCAATTGTGAAAAAGGATTAATAAAACCCGACATGCCCCACCTATGCGTCGCCTCTGCTGCCAACTCCAACTGACCACTACCACTCTTAAAATTCTCTTTCTACTCACCTGCTGTTTCCTTGGTACTCAGGGACTCCATTCTGCTCAGGCTTGGTCTCTGGAGGTTTCGATTTGAAGTAGTTTACAAAACCACCGAAGACACTCTTAATGCTGTTTATGTGTCTTTGACTAATCTTTAAATCCTGGTCCATTTTATCCACCATTCGTTCAGTGCGCTTTAGTGCCTCACCCTGACGTACAAGTTCCTAAAGGGAAATTAACAGAAAAATGGAAGTTAGTCAAGTCAAGGGATAGACTGTGATGTCAATGGTTTTAACATTTAGGAATAAGATTTCAAAAGCTGCATTTCCTCTTTTCAGTCTGTAGTGGGCTGTGTTTTATGGATAATTATATAGAATTGCTATACGACTCCTTAGCATAAGAAAGATCCTCTTTGTTTATCGTACATGCATTTGAAATGTCACAGCTTTAAGATATTGCTCTTACTCAGGAGATCCAGTTAGATGGAAACAGGAAGCCAGAATACTGAATCCTTCCAGAAATTTGAGTTAAGCCCTCCTTGCTTACATATGTCTAGACTACTGGACAAGTTATATTCACCCCTCTCCATGACATGCTACTTCCAATATTTTGAAACCTTATCTTTTTTCCTCTAATTTATATTATATATGTGGAAATTTTATATAAAATTTCAATTTCCTGGCCCATCAATAACTCTTAAACACCGCTTTTTGACTACTACTATATACCACAGATTTGCGAAGTACATGTAGATTTAACAAGTTTATTTGAGCATAAGCTTTCGTGAGCTACAGAAATAGCAGAGTAGCAGCCACCTTAGTCTGTATCTGCAAAAAGAAAAGGAGCACTTGTGGCACCTTAGAGACTAACAAATCTATTTGAGCATAAGCTTTCATGAGCTACAGCTCACTTCATCAGATGCATGCAGTAGAAAACACAGTGGGGAGATTTTATATACACAGAGAACATTAAACAATGGTGTTACCATACACACTGTAACAAGAGTGATCAGGTAAGGTGAGCTATTACCAGCAGGAGAGCAGAGGAAGGAAGGGGGACAGATGGACCTTTTTTAGTGATAATCAAGGTGGGCTATTTCCAGCAGTTGACAAGAGCGTGTGAGGAACAGTGGGGTGGGAGGAAATAAACATGGGGAAATAGTTTTACTTTGTGTAATGACACATCCACTCCCAGTCTCTATTCAAGCTTAAGTTAATTGTTTCCAGTTTGCAAATTAATTCCAATTCAGCAGTCTCTCCTTGATGTCTGTTTTTGAAGTTTTTTTGTTGAAGAATTGCCACTTTTAGGTCTGTAATTGAGTGACCAAAGAGATGGAAGTGTTCTCCGACTGGTTTTTGAATGTTATAATTCTTGACGTCTATTTCCCCATGTTTATTCCCCCTGCCACTGTTCCTCACACGCTCTTGTCAACTGCTGGAAATGGCCCACCTTGATCATCACTACAAAAGGTCCCCTCTGCCCCCCGCTGGTAATAGCTCACCTTACCTGATCACTCTTGTTACAGTGTGTATGGTAACACCCATTGTTTCATATTCTCTGTGTATATAAAATCTCCCCACTGTGTTTTCCACTACGTGCATCCGATGAAGTGAGCTGTAGCTCATGAAAGCTTATGCTCAAATAAATTTGTTAGTCTCTAAGGTGCCACAAGTACTCCTTTTCTTTTTGCAGATACAGACTAACATAGTTGTTACTCTGAAACATGTAGATTTAAGAAGCTATTTTGTTCTCATTCTACCTGCAGAATTTTCATTAATGTCAATGGGAGATTTTCAAAAGAATCAAGGATAAATATAGTGTAAGTTTTCTTACATTTTAAACCCATTGTTCTCCAGGCTCTAACTTTCCTTTATGTATTTGTTATTTATTATTTTTTTATGCTAGTGCCTAGAGGCCTCAGCTGACCTTGAGGCCCACTGCACAAGGCACTATTTGAAGTCCCTGAAGAGTTTACAGTCTAAAAGAGACAGACAAAGGGTGGATGGAAAACAGAGGCACAAAAAGAAGTGACTTGGGCAAGGTCACACAGCAGATCACTGGCAGAGCCAAGAACAGAACAGAGCTCTCCTAGGTATCAGCCTAGTGTTATATCCATTAGACCATGCGCTGCCTCATACCACACTTAATTATGCATGCAGCAATTTCTAATGTGGAAGATGAAAGTGACAAACAGAAATGGTTCAGATTTGAACCACTGTACCTGCTAATACAAATGTTTGTAAATCTTTACCCTGCAGTTGTAAGCAGTAATCAAACCAGCACCTTGCTAAGCTCTCTGGCCGTCCACCCAAAGGGACTGCTTCTTACTGCTTCATGAAAATGGAGAAGCAGAATTAGTTTCACTTTCCTATTCCTTATTACAAGCTCAGTAGAAAAGTGGAAATAAGATTCCTTATTAATTTAATTTTGTATTCAGCATTAGATGCATGCAAACAAAAGTGACAAGAACTTGACAATTACATTTCAGGGTGGTGGCAATTGTGAAAAAGGATGATTAAAAGCTTCCAGGAAGAGGAGGAGAACCAATAAAAGAGAAAGCAAAAAATGCAGAGAGGGCAACAGGCATGCTTGAACAAAAAAGCGCCTCTTTCTCCCTGAGGTATTTCTAAGGCGTCTAGCCCTGTGGCACTAAAATCAATAACTGCCAACTCCAGCTCAAGGCAACTGTAGCCTTCATTAGCTCTACAGTTCTTAATAAGAAATGCCAACTTCCTGCCACCTATTGTGAACAAGATCTAGAAACTTGTTAGAGTCACCATTTTTATCAGGTCTTAACACCTTTATCTGCCCTTGCTAAGGTATGTTACATTTTACCATGGAAGTATAGAGATGAAAAGAGATTACCAATGCAGAATCAACACAAGTGAGGCAAGTAATGCTGTCAGAATTATTTCAGTTCCACATTTTCACTAACAAAGAGTATCATTCTCACATGAATAGTCTGCACTAGGTCATTCAGAAAGCATCCACTGATAGAAAAATGTTAGTGCTATTTTCTTATAAGAGTCTTTTCTGCATTAACTGATTCCTACAGCCTATAGTTTTAAAATTCTAAAGCACACAGGTATGCAGTTTAAGACATTGAAATATCAAAGATACACAGCCAGAATCCATCTGCTTGCAGTTGCATTAATGAAAAATAGAACTGCTGTCCATATTCTTTCCTAGATTTACTGAATTTTAGATAAGCAGTCTTGCAGTCTCTCTTTTTACTTTATGTTTCCCCACTCAAGCAACCAGTTCTGTGCCATTCAGATTCTACCATTAACACTAAATCAGGCCTACACTGCAAATTTCTTTTGGATTTTCAGGAACAGACCAAACTGTTTTGTGATAAGGGTTGGATTTTTCCTTCCACTATTAGAGAACATTTATTACCACTTCTCAAAGTGCGTATATTGAAGAGTTTACTATCTAAATCAAGTTACTCATGAAAGTTATTATAGACAATTATATGACTTGTGTCTATGCATTCCCTCAGAATTATATACGCAAACCAATTACTACCATTTGAGCAAACATCCTCCCTCAACAGATGATGCAGCCCAGAAGACCAAATTAGTGACTCTAGATACATTTGTAATAGGTCTCATCATCACCTATTCTGAAACATCCCCATCAGACTAAGGGAAATGATTAACAGAGATGAGCCTAAACACATTGGATAGTGTGCTATATTAATTGCAGGCCACAATTTAATAGGAAAAAGAAGGTCTATCAGACTTTACACAGTTAGAACAATCATTTTCATTTGTGGAGCAGAACAACAATTGTGGTAACAGAATACCTACACAGGCTTTGCTAATTTTTAATTGGCATTTTTATCAAAATACAGTTACACATCAGACTAATGTTATCAGAGTCTTAATCAGACCCTATAAAGGAAAGGTTTATTGCGAGAACTCAGATACGCTCTCCTCAAGACTTTAAAGCAGCCAAGGAAGCTGCAACTTGGATTTAAAAACAAACAAAAACAAATTAACTAACAGCTTCATTGCCAGTATCACCTCCCAGCCCCTGCAACAATGAACAGTTTCTACAGACTACCAAGATAAACTAATACGAGTGTTTGATAAAAGACCTCTAAAAGTTTTCACTTTAAACCCCCTGAAATACAGTTTATAAAGCAGTTCACCATGACAGCATGCAAAATATCAGCAGGCACTTCTGGTTAAGGCTTTTTAGGGTATTGAACTAGATTTTTTTCCTGGTTTCAGGTGTTTTTGAAGTCTGTGTAGACAACTCAGACATTTAATAAGACCAGTAGGCCAATATGGACCTTTTTTATATGATTAGTTAAAAACTGAAGGCACTCAGCATGAAAATATTATCACAATCAAACTTGTCTCCTGATCATGCACTCATTTAGCCTCATGCTACTCTACTGAGGAAGGTTACACACAGGCTTAAATGTTTACAAGATCTGGGCCTTACCGATCTCTTTATGTTTAGTGTTAACATTGCTGAGTCAGTTTAATAATGTGACTAAATAAACCAAAAAGGCACTTTCGTAAAGTTTTGATTATATCTTGAAAAAAATCAATATTACTGTCATTAAGAACTTACCTCTGATGTGGCTACTCCAATTTGCTCAGATTCATAAATGAGGGAAAGAGATCTATTAGTGCTGTCCTCTGTGGCCTGAGCCCGCCTCAGAACTTCCTGCTGAAGATACCTCTGTTTATTTGTAGCCTCCCTATGTTGCCTGTCAGTAGGGTCATCAAAGATATCATTTCCATTGTTCCACTTGACTGGCTTCAAACCTTCATCATCATCATCATCAAAGGGATTATAGTTTTTTGTGTAAGATGACATAATGCCAGTGTGTGTTTTCTCCCTTTGCTATAGGGTGAGTGAAACTAGAGAAAAGTGAGGTTGGAGTCACACTGGCATTCCCAGGGCCTACAGCAATTGTTCAGAGGGATTGAACCTCAACAGAATGAAAAATCTTTACCTGTAAAGGAAACAGTTTTTATTTATCTTTAGAACACTGAGTTAAGAAAAATTGTTCACTAAGGTATAAAAATATAAGCTGTGATATGAACCACAGAAGATACATAAGGGAGAGAGGAGCAAATACATTTTTATATCTGGGTGGGAAATTGCATCTTGGTATTTCCGTTCTTTCCCCTCCTATAACAAACTCTGCATCTGGGACACAATGGATCTCTCCATTGCACGGTAAAACTCATCTGTGCAGGCAACTGCAAATTCTCAAGGGCTAGTTCAAGACTGTGGAACAGACTCCCACAGGATCTACAAGCCATCACAGATCGCACTACCTTCTGTTTCAAGCGTCACAGGTACTTATTTAACGTTGCTTTTGCTAATACTGACTCACAGCACAGCGTAGGTATCATTTATCAAACAAAACATTACACTGCACATTTAATTTTCCCCTGGGAAAGAGGATGAGAGAAAGAATGAGCCACACTTGACAAATATTAGTCACGTTGCTCAACGCATTACTACAGAGTGCTCGGATACTATGGTGAGGAGGCAGTATAGGAACCTGTAGGGAACAGACTCAACAAATCACTGTAGATTTAACTCTCCTTTGCGAGGAGGGGGAGGGCGGGGAAAGGAGTCGGCATTCCCCTTCGACAATCATTCAAGTAACTCCAGACACAAAGCTACTGCAGTTGCCCGGGCATCCACCCCTCGTTTTAATGGATACCACGAGACACCTAAAGCCCCCCCCCAGCCCATATGGAGCCTCCTGCTCTCTAGCCCTTCTCCTCCCGGACCTGCCGCACGGCAGATGGGAGAGCCTTCTCCTCGGCAGCTTCCCGGTCGCGGCCCAGACCCCCGGCGCCGCGGGCCGCTCTCAGCCATGACGCCGCAGGGGGACACACTCCTCAGGCACGGGCCGCCCCCGGGGGGTGGGTGTATCCTCGCCCCGCGCTGCTCGGCACCGGGCCTGAGCGGGGGGGAGGGCCTGAGCCCCGGACGGACGCGGCGGGGTCCCCCCGCCCCCGCCGCCCATCGGGGGAGCCCCACGCCCCTTCCGTCTCCGAGACGCCCCCACTCCTGCCGCTCCGCGGAGCCGGGACACCGGCCCTCGCAGGGGCCCTGGGACCCCCTGGCCTCGCTCCCGCGCTGAGGGGCCGGAGCCGCGCCGCGCGCGCGCGCCAGCCCCCACTCACCAGCTGCCGCCCGCCAGCGACCCCGACGCCCGCCTGAGCGGTGCCAACACCCGCCGGGCTCCTCCACCCCGTGACGACTGGCTTAAACCATCGCTGCCCCTTGCGCAGGGGAAGCGGCTGGGAGAAACTATCATGACTCGCTGTTGAGGGGAGGGTGTGTATGTGTATGTGACGGGGAAGCGGGCGGCTATGGAACCTTCAGGCCGGGGCTAGGATAATCCATTTCCAGCACTCGAGTGGGGGGTATAGTTTGAGAGTTGGGATAATCCATTGCCCGTGAGAGGATGGGTATCCAACCCGGAAGTGAAGTCAACGTAGGCGCCGCCATATGTGTTACCTGATTGGAGCCCGCCGCTCCCGCGGGAAGTGGGGGATGCTCGCGAGAGGAGTGGTGAGGGAGTGGATAACATCGTAGGGTGCGCTCCGCCCTACCCTGCGGCGCGCCCGCAACATGTCGGCCCCGGCGGCGGCGGCTCCTGCCGCGTCTGCCGGGCGGGGAAGCGGCTCCGGCTCCTCGCGGGGCTTTTACTTCAACACGGTGCTGTCGCTGTCCCGCTCGCTGGCCGTGCAGAGACCCGCTCCCCTGGAGAAGGTAACGGGGTCGCCTTTGCGCCTCCCATCCCTCTGGGGGCGGCAGGTGTCCTGTCGGTGGGGCGCCAGGGCGTGTCCCGTATGTGAGCGGTACGTCATGTCTGTGGGGTAGCGTGTGCCCCGTGTGGGGGGCCCGTGTCCTGCGTGGAGCGCGCTGCGCGCCCTGTGGTAGGTGTTTCATGCCTGGGGGCGTCCTACGTGTGGGGGACGTGCGTCGTGTGAGGCAGCGGGTGTGTCATGCCTGGGGGTGGAGCCCGTGTGTCGCGGAGTGTCAAGGTTTATGTGTGTGGACGCTGGATCTATGCGTGATGTTTGTGTGGCTCACCTGTAGGGAAACGAAGCTAAGAGCTTGACTGACATTGGTTTCAGGTTATGAACGTTGATGAATGTTCAAGAAGATTTTAAAAATATCCCGGTGGTTTTGTTCTTGAAGAACAGTTGTCCTAACAACCTGCTGAGAGAAAGTTTTCCCCAGGTACCTAAGGAACCTAGTTTTTTAGGGGGAATTAGTAGAACAATAATTAGGTCTGTTTTTATGGTATGTATAAGAATCAAGTTCTTTTCGCCTGTGTCACGTCAAGTTAAAGCAACACTCTTTGTTTAGGTTTCAGAGTAGCAGCCATGTTAGGAAATGCAGTGGATCTAATTTACCTAGATTTCAGTAAGGCGTTTGATACCGTGCCATATGGGGAATTATTAGTTAAATTGGAAAAGATGGGGATCAATTTGGAAATTGAAAGGTGGATAAGGAATTGGTTAAAGGGGAGAGACTACAACGGGTCATACTGAAAGGTGAACTGTCAGGCTGGAGGGAGGTTACCAGTGGAGTTCCTCAAGGATCAGTTTTGGGACCAATTTATTCTTTTTATTACTGACCTCAGCACAAAAAGTGGGAGTGTGCTAATAAAGTTTGCGGATGATACAAAGCTGGGAGTTATTGCCAATTTAGAGAAGGACCGGAATATCATACAGGAGGATCTGGATGACCTTGTAAACTGGAGTAATAGTAATAGGATGAAATTTAATAGTGAGAAGTGTAAGGTTATGCATTTATGGATTAATAACCAGAATTTTAGTCATAAACTGGGGACGCATCAATTAGAAGTAATGGTGGAGGAGAAGCACCTTGGAGTATTGGTTGATCATAGGATGACTATGAGCTGCCAGTGTGATGTGGCCGTGAAAAAAGCTAATGCGGTCTTGGGATGCATCAGGCGAGGTATTTCCAATAGAGATAAGGAGGTTTTAGTACCGTTATACATGGCACTGGTGAGACCTCATCTGGAATACTGTGTGCAGTTCTGGTCTCCCATGTTTAAGAAGGATGAATTCAAACTGGAACAGGTACAGAGAAGGGCTACTAGGATGATCCGAGGAATGGAAAACTTGTCTTATGAAAGGAGACTCACGGAGCTTGGCTTGTTTAGCCTAACTAAAAGAAGGTTAAGGGGAGAGATGATTGCTCTCTATAAATATATGTGGGGGTAAATACCGGAGAGGGAGAGGAATTATTTAAGCTCAGTACCAATGTGGACACAAAAACAAATGGATATAAACTGGTCATTGGGAAGTTTAGACTTGAAATTAGATGAAGGTTTCTAACCATCAGAGGAGTGAAGTTTTGGAATAGCCTTCCAAGGGAAGCAGTGGGGGCAAAAGATGTATCTGGCTTCAAGATTAAACTCAATAAGTTTATGGAGGAGATGGTATGATGGGATAACATGATTTTGGTAATTAATTGATCTTTAAATATTCATGGTAAATAGGCCTAATGGCCTGTGATGGGATGTTAGATGTGGTGGGATCTGAGTTACTACAGAAAATTCTTTCCTGGGTATCTGGCTGGTGAATCTTGCCTATATGCTCAGGGTTTAGCTGATCGCCATATTTGGGGTCGGGAAGGAATTTTCCTCCAGGGCAGATTGGAAGAGGCCCTGGAGGTTTTTCGCCTTCCTCTGTAGCATGGGGCACGAGTCACTTGCTGGAGGATTCTCTGCTCCTTGAAGTCTTTAAACCACAGTTTGAGGACTTGAGTAGCTCAGACATAGGTGAGAGGTTTTTCTCAGGAGTGGGTGGGTGAGATTCTGTGGCCTGTGTTGAGCAGGAGTTCGGACTAGATGATCATAATGGTCCCTTCTGACCTTAGTATCTAAGAATCTGTATCCGCAAAAAGAAAAGGAGGACTTGTGGCACCTTAGAGACTAACAAATTTATTTGAGCATAACCTTTCGTGAGCTACAGCTCACTTCATTGGATACAAATAAATTTCTTAGCCTCTAAGGTGCCACAAGTACTCCTTTTCTTTTTACTCTTTGTTTAATGCATGGTATTGGTATGTAATGGAGGTAGGAATGTGTAAGGCTAGGTTGATGGCAAGTGTGCTGTTACAGCAGGTTTTAACATAGTTGGATGTCATCAATGTAGCGCGAGTTGAGTAGGGGCATTGGGGGACTAGAGCTGAGGAAGCGTTGTTCTAAGTCAGCCATAAAAATGTTGGCATACTGTGGGGCCATGCGGGTACCCACAGCAGTGCCGCTGATGTGAAGGTATATGTTGTCGCCAAATGTGAAATAGTTTTGGGTGAGGACAAAGTCACAAAGTTCAGCCACCAGGTTTGCCGTGACATTATCGGAGATACTGTTCCTGATGGCTTGTAGTCCATTTTTGTGTGGAATGTTGGTGTAGAGGGCTTCTACATCCATCGTGGCCAGGATGGTGTTTTCAGGAAGATCACTGATGGATTGTAGTTTCCTCAGGAAGTCAGTGGTGTCTCAAAGACAGCTGAGAGTGCTGGTAGCGTAGGGCCTGAGGAGGGAGTGTACATAGCCAGACCATCCTGCTGTCAGGGTGCCAATCCCTGAGATGATGGGGCGTCCAGAATTTCCGGGTTTATGGATCTTGGGTAGCAGACAGAATACCCCAGGTCAGGATTCTAGGGGTGTGTCTGTGCGGATTTGTTCTTGTGCTTTTTCCGGGAGTTTCTTGAGCAGATGTTGTAGTTTCTTTTGGTAACCCTCAGTGGGATCAGAGGGTAATGGCTTGTAGAATGTGGTGTTGGAGAGCTGCTTGGCAGCCTCTTGTTCATATTCTGACCTATTCATGATGACGACAGCACCTCCTTTGTCAGCCTTTTTGATTATGATGTCAGAGTTGTTTCTGAGGCTGTGGATGGTGTTGTGTTCTGCATGGCTGAGGTTATGGGGCAAGTGATGCTGCTTTTCCACAATTTCAGCCCGTGCACGTTGGTGGAAGCACTGTATGTAGAAGTCCAGTCTGTTGTTTTGACCTTCAGGAGGAGTCCACCCAGAATCCTTTTTGTAGTGTTGGTAGGAAGGTCTCTGTGCATAAGTATGTTGTTCGGAGGTGTGTTGGAAATATTTCTTGAGTCAGAGACGTCGAAAATAGGATTCTAGGATTTATGCCTACTTTCTATACAGCCATTTGCCTCTGACATGCGTATTTGGAAACTATGACCCCATCAATGACTGTGAAGTCTTATGATAAATCGGAAGCCCCAGCATGCAATATAGTTCTGTGCAGAGGACCAAACACACTGAAACTACCAGGCACAGAGTTTACTAATGTGAATGCTTACTTCTCATTTACGTAAACTACTCAGAATATGAAGCAATATGCCTGGTATTAACTGTTGGCAGGGACAGACTCTTAGACTGTAAGCCCAGTGGAGTAAATTTCAAGCCCCCCCTCCGTTTTCTTTACAGCACCAAACACACAGATGGTGCTTACCTGACAATGTCACCTTCAACTGTGACCCAAAATAAAAATAAATATTTTCCCAAAGTGCTTGAGGCCAGAACTATAACTAAAGAACCTGAAAGTGAAATTCAGTGGGGGGAGGGAAGAAGAGTGAAACTGATTTATTTTCTCTTGTCCTTAAATTGTGGGAAATGCAAAAAGTAAACAAAAAGCATAAAAATAACAAACTGGATTTTTTTAAATTTCACATAAGAACCTATGGTGTTCTTTTAATGACATCAGTCAAAACAATGTCATTTGTGTGGATATGATAAAATATTTTAACAGTAAGCAATGCTCAACCTTAATCATAACATTTGAGTGGTGTGGAGAAAGCGTTTTTGGCGGTCACTGCACATTGAGCAGATGTTACCAGACAACTATCGACGATGACTCCAAGATCTTTCTGGATTGATAACAGCTAATTTAGACCCCATCATTTTACATGTATAGTTGGGATTATGTTTTCCAGTGTGCATTACTTTGCACTTATCAACACTGAATTTCATTTGCTATTTTGTCACCCAGTCATCCAGTTTTGTGAGATCCCTTTGTAAGTCTTAGCTAAATCCAAAGCAGACTGCAATCTTGAGTAATTTTAGCTTGTCTGCAAATTTGCCACCTCACTGTTCACCCCCTTTTTCAGATTTTTTTATCAATATGTTGAACAGCACAAGATCCTTGGGGATGCTGCTTTTATGTTTCTGTATTATAAATTAATGCATATTGTTTGTGAACCTGTTCAGTGTTAGAGAAGTTTGGATGAGAGAACCATGAAATAGAGTGCTGAATTGCAAATGAAATGACATGCAAATGAAATGACACTTATCCAGTAAGACATATTGAATACTCTTATATAATAGGAAAAAACAGTTATTTTTATTATGAACTTTCTGATCTTACAATAGAAAATACTCCTTTTCGGATATTAAAAGACTTGGTCAACGTTTTTTCAACCTGACTGCCTACAGTTAGGCACTTAAATAAGAAGTGACCTGACAAAGGTAGTGAGCACCCCTTTTCAATAGCATCAGTGGGATCTGTGGATGCTCAACACTTTTGAAAGTCAGGCCATTTTGATGACTTGTCTTTACATTGAGCATGAGCTTTCTCAAATAAATTGGTTAGTCTCTAAGGTGCCACAAGTACTCCTTTTCTTTTTGCGAATACAGACTAACACGGCTGTTACTCTGAAACTTGTCTTTACATGTTTCTCCTTTTAAATAATGTCTCCTTTCAGTACATAAAGCAGACATCTGCGAGATTTTATATATTCTGTGGTTGCATATTCAGTAGATATGGAAGCAGATACTACAGTAGTAGTCAAGGTAATGGTAGAATAATACTTAGGTCTAGCAACTTATTCTGTTACATGGTTACAAGGATTTGAACAATCCGTCCCACCCAGCTAGGCAATACTGCTTGCTTTAGCAATACTGTGTATGAAGAAAGCATCTCTGTCGCAATGACAACATCTACTTACACCCATGGTTAAGAAAAGGTTTCTGTATTCAAGGGAGATGAGCAAATATAGTGATATATAGCCCTATTGTGCATTTATTGCACATCCAGAAACCCAGTGAATTCAGTGGAAGGGAGTTTTCAGTGCACAAGGAATGCAGGATTGGGCCCTGTCATATACTATATGATGTTTATGCAAAGTTTCAAGATTTCCAGAAAGACTTCTTGGGGACCTAAAGACTATACAATTGTAGAAGAAAATTGTTAATTTACCCTAAGTATAAAAGTGGACAGTTGACATCCATTCTTTCCTTTCTTACTAAACATCATTCTTCCCTTCCACTGGAACCTGGTTATTTTCATTAAAAAGCTGAATAATAAAGGACATTTGGTGTGGAATTGACTCTTTGAATTGACATGATGCAGTAAACTCAGTGTTCTGCCCTGAAAAACATTAGCAATGGCATGGGGGCTACCCTGAGGAAATTGTGGAAGCCCCATGGCCCGGTATGTTTAAAAGACTAGAGAATGTACTGTATGGAAGAATCCTGCTTTGGCAGGGGAATGGCACAATGACCTTTTAGGTCTCTTCCATCTCTGATTTCTAAGAATGAAAAGCCAGGGCTTTTAATTTGGTTTTCTTAGGCTATGTCTGCATTACAGATGAGAGGTGTCATTCCTGTGCTTGTGTACACATACTCAGAGTAATTCAATGAGAGCTAGCCGACATATAAACAGTGGTGTAGCTTCGGTAGCCCCATGGGCAGTGGCAATGGAGGCAGTTTCAGGTGGGTTTGTACTTTGCACAGCTCAGCCAGGCCTTTGCTGTTGCTGCCCATACTACTGCAGCTATGCTTTCTCATGGAACTAGTGCAAGACTGTGTACGTGAGCTAGTTCATAGTGTAGACATAGCCATAGGGTCGCTTGTGGGTATTGGCAGTCATAGTTTTAATGTGTGCATTATGCGTTCCTCAATGCGGTGTTCTAACATTCCATTTTTTTTTCCTTTCTGCAGGTGCAGAAGCTGCTATGTATGTGCCCTGTGGATTTCCATGGGATTTTCCAGCTAGATGAGCGCCGCAGAGATGCTGTGATTGCTTTGGGAATTTTTCTCATTGAGTCTGACCTTCAGGTACAACTTTCCCTCATTTTAATTTTCTTCAGCTGAAGTACTTTTGAATAAATCTTTAAATGGGGTTGATTGGTGAATGAAATGTTAGGTATGGATGTTTCTTGCTTGAAATAAGACATGGCAAAGTATGAAAGTGAATGTAGCCTCTATCTAGGCCTACGGGACCTGACATTTAGAAGGGGTTGCACAAAAATGTAATGTGCAATTGCTTGCTTAAATTTTCACACACATTATGTTTAAACATATACCTACATCTGACAATCAGGCCCATAATTTCCTTTTTATGCATGGGCGGGATTAGGATGAAAACCTATACACATAATGCTGTTTGTTCTTCACGAACATTCATCTTAAACATCTGGCCTCTCTGGGACAGGCAGCCATTATGTTTCCATGAGCTGATGCGAAGGCTTCAGTATGCCCTAAAGGTGGTATCATCTCTAGAAGGAGGGAGATGTGATGCCTTAAGTACCTGATCCAAAATCCATTGAACTCAATGTGAATCTTTTAATTGGTTTCAGTGGGTTTTGGATCAGGCCATAAGACACTTCTGTTTCAGCCTCCCAGTTGATCTAGATCAGAGGTGGGCAACCTACGGCCCGCGGGACTGTCCTGCCCGGCCCTTAAGCTCCTGGCCCCTCCCCTGCTATGCCCCCTCCCCCGCAGCCTCAGGTTGCCGTGATGCCGGCGCTCTGGGTGGCGGGACTGCGAGCTCCTGCCGGGCAGCGCGGTTGCGAGAGCTGCCGGCCTGCTCTGGTGCTCTTGACTGCGCGGCAGCATGGCTGGCTCTGGCTGGGCAGCACGGCTACCAGTCCTGGTACTCTGAGCGGCATGGTAAGGGGGTGGGGAACGGGGGGGTTGGATAAGGGGCAGGAGGTCCTGGGGGGCAGTCAGGGGACACGGGGTGGTTGGATAGGCGTGGGAGTCCCGGGGGGCCTGTCGGGGGTGGGAGTGTGGATAGGGGTCTGGGCAGTCAGGGGACAGGGAGCAGCAGCTGTTGGATAAGGAGTGGGGTTCCAGGGGGGCATTTGCGGGAGGGGACAAGGAGTCCTGGGAGGGGGTGGTCAGGGGACAAGGAGTGGGGAGGGGTTTGGGTGGTTAGGGGTTCTGAGGGGGCAGTCAGGGGGTGGGAAGTGGGAGGGGGCAGATAGGGGTAGAGGGCCAGGCTGTTTGGGGAGGCACAGCCTTCCCTACCTGGCCCTCCAGACAGTTTCAGAACCCCAATGTGGCCCTCAGGCCAAAAGGTTTGCCCAGCCCTGATCTAGATGAATGCAATATTATTAACAGCTTTGCTGTTTAATTTTGTGATGTGAACTCATTACCAAGAACTGGGGAAACCACATCACTTGTAATGGAACTTGGCATTTATATGATGCTTTATGTATTCAAAGCACTGAACAAGTGTTAATCCACCCCTGTGAGGGAAGTTAGCACTGTCCCCAATTTATACATTTGGAAACTGAGCGCCTGTACTGAGAGATTAAGTGATTTGCTCAAGGCTATGGAGTGCTGGCATTAGAATTTGGGAATTTCCACTCTGTTTTAGGTTTCAGAGTAACAGCTGTGTTAATCTGTATTCGCAAAAAGAAAAGGAGTACTTGTGGCACCTTAGAGACTAACCAATTTATTTGAGCATAAGCTTTCGTGAGCTACAGCTCACTGCATCCGATGAAGTGAGCTGTAGCTCACGAAAGCTTACACTCTGTTTTAGCAATCTAGCAAAATAATTTTCTGCTTCTTGTTAGACTCAAATCAACATGCTAGAGACAAAATATCAAGACATATAATCATCCTCAAATTACATGATAGACCAACAGTGTCCTGTCTCATTTAGCAATTGGTAGGATGGAACAATTTTATTTATAGCATTGAACTAGTTACATGATTTACCTTATCTGTATTAAATCAGTTATGCGATATTTAGGCAGTCTGTAAGTAATCATTAGATGACTTGAGTTCTATATATAGTCACTATACCCATCCTTTGCATGACTCATGTATATTGAAACTGTTACTCAATTTTTATCTTCCATTTCAAACAAATGTTTTCTCTTTCAGCACAAAGATAGTGTGGTCCCTTATCTTCTCCGGCTTCTGAGGGGTCTTCCCAAAGTACAGTGGATAGAAGAAAGCACTGCACGAAAAGGCAGAGGTGGTTTTAAGTTTTATTCTTCAGAGTGTGTGCTTGGGAAATAGAATTAAGTTCTGGGCTGAGTACAAAAGGATGTGATCAGCTCCCTTGTGTTTTTAGCTGTTGACATAACTGCCTGTATTGGAAAGATACAGCAGTAAAATTGATTCTTCTTGAGAGACCAGAAAGGAAGTTGAATAGCTCACACCTTTCCTGATGTCAGCTTAGCTGCTTTCCAAATAATTCAATACCAGTCAGTCACATCTTCAGGGCTAAGTTGTTAGGAGACAGTATAATGACTAGAGTGGAGAGTGACGATCAAGATTCTTGGGGGCTATTCCCAGCTTTGCCGCTGGTTTGTTGTTCAATCTTGGGTAAAACACTAAACTTCTTGGAGTCTTAATGTACCTATCTTTAAAATGGTAGAGAGAGTACTTCTCTACCATGTCGGGGTATGTAAGGTTTAGTTTGCTAATGTTTGTAAAAGTATTTTGAAATCCTGAAAAGCTCCAAATTAGAGTGCATGCTGTTGTTCGTTTGTTTATTTTTATTAAATTATGCTTGACATATTTAGGATTTTCCCTTTTCACAGCACGGCTATAGAGACTGGAAACTCCTGTTTTTCCCTTCTTCAGGAAGGACTAACCCCACCTGTCTGATATGTTTTTCTTAGGGCATTTGGCTCTCCTCTCGAATCTCACTTTCCTACCAGGGAACAACTCTGAACTTCATAGTTTGCAACTTTCTGACGTCAGCTGGTTTTTGTACTTTCCTCTCCTGCTGAGAATGTCCAGCCTTCTCTGTTTAAATCCTCTTAGAATGAGTTATGCAGGTTCTTTTCAGATTCAAGCTTAGTTTCAGCAAGGATTGGTAGGAGTCCTTTATTAAAATCTTTGCCACCTGAAAGGCACATTTACTCAAACACCGTTGGCTTTTTTTGTCCAAGAGATACAAATGATGCTATTGTCTTGTCTGCACTCCAGTCTATTATTGGCACCAGTGGATAGCCTGTCAGGGTATAATGTGTCAGTTAAGTTGTTACTTATCAACATATCCTGCCTTGCAGCGTATGTCAGTCTTCTCCTAGGGCCTGATCCTTCAGCCCTATGATTATTAAACAATAGGGTTTCTCCTGCATGTTGGGAAGACGCTGGTTTTTCTGAAACAGCTACACAGCTTTATAGGTTGTTGCAACAATGACTATTCCATATTAGCAAATCTGTCTGCTTGTGTTGCGCTTGCTCGTTTTTCTTTATTGCATCTTTCATTAGTTCTCAGACTTGGAATCAGTATGCCTTTCTTGCTTTCTTTCTCACTTTTTTTCAACACTTGAATTTGTTCATTGTGTGAATGTTAATGCCAAATGACTACTTTATTTTCAGTCTTTGTCTTCTGCCATGACTTATATATGAAACAAGAAACATTTTTATTCCCTCTAAAGCAACATATTTCTCTTGTTTTTTGCTAATTACTGGCTCAAGGGTATGATTTAAATCTTTGTGTATATGTCAGTTACTCAACCGCTGACTTGCTTGATTTAGCTGTGCCATGGGGCATTGCTGAAAGGCTGCCTTATGATTTCTTGTGACAATAATAAAATATTACTTCTTATTTTCAAATGGCTGACCCAAGTACTATTGTAATATTTTCTCTCCTCTCTCCACCCTTTCCCTCCCCACTTCTGTAGGCATGCTTCCAGTTGCAGAAAACTTCAGCTTCTGCTTGGTGACTTTGTTGTCAGATGTTGCCTATAGGGATGCCACTCTTAGAGAACAGGTAGAGTTAACTGAAATATTTTGATGTGCACTCTTAGATCGCTGCTGCTTAAATAACTATTTCAAAAAGGTGAAAAAAGGGTTTAAAATAAAGAATACCATGGCAGCTTTTCTTCACAAAGGATGCGATCACATAAACACTGCAGTTGAATAACTTTACTTCTGTGAATAGTCCTGTTGTGCTCAAAAGTTACTCACATGTGTCTTTTGAGGTTTGAGCCCAAAAACATTGCCCATAACAAAGCCAAGTGACTTAAAATGAATGTGTTTGATACCGGAGTTGGAGATACTGCTTTCTCAAAATGCTAATACTTATGAGTTATTTAGGATATTACTTTAGCTAAGGAGGCTTCTTTAGTTAAATGAGTTAGAGAGAAACATATCTTTGTTTTATACAGTATCAAAAACCCATTCAATTTAAAATATGTGAAGTTCAAAATTAATATTCGCAAGTTTCATTTGACGTAATGTAATGATCTGGCATGTGCTAGCTTTAAAGTGTTCACTGAAGAATGTTTTTGTATGTCTGTCTTGGTTGTTTTAGGTTTTAGAGGCAATTCTGCAAGTGATGCAGTTCCTGCTAGGAATGTGCCAGTCCCCACAAAACCAGGAAAAAGGTATTAGGACAGTTCTTTAAATTGGTGTTTCATCTTTATTGTAGCTTCACCTGAACTTCACTTACTCTCTAACCTTCACCACAATTCTGTTTAAAAAGTGTATTATATAACTAGCATTCACCATTGGGTCTGTAATTGATGACAGAATGTCCATAATTGGTGAGAGTATTCTGACTTTTGTTTGTATGCTGATTGGTAAATTTTGAGCTAAGCTGGACAAACATATTTACATATATGACATAAATTAGCTATTCTTCCCCTAATAATGCAAGTCTGGCTTTGTGATGTATATTGTGCTGTAATGCTTTTAGTGAGCTTGTAGCAAAGCTGGCAACAGGAAGTCATAAGCTGCTATGCAGTAAGAAAGATATATGGCCTAATTTTGTTTTCCAGAATACTTGTGCAAATATGCAGTGCCGTGTCTGATTGGAATTTCACGAGCATTTGGTCGCTACAGCAATTCAGAAGAGTCTCTCCTCTCAAAGCTTTTCCCTAAAGCTCCTCCACATTCCCTGAAAGTCCCAGAAGAACTTGAAGGAATTCGCAGACGTTCTTTTAATGATTTTAGATCAATTCTTCCCAGCTCTCTTCTCACTGTCTGTCAAGAAGGATCCTTAAAGAGAAAGACCAGCAGTGTGTCCAGCATCTCACAGGTTTGTGTGGCCACCTTTACAATGAAGACAGCACTTAAACCCTTTTCTGTTCTTCGGTTGAATTAAGAGATGGTCAAACTTATGTTCACTGACAGTCATTCAATGTTATACTTGAACAGATTCAAAGCTTTCTCCCTGAACCACAGAATAATTGATGACAGTTAAGCTAGTTACCTCCATATTAATAGTTTTCACTTGGAAGATCTCAAAGAACTTGCAATCATTAAGCCTCACGCTATCCCTGTGTAGCAGGTATAATAAGGCATACCTGTTTAGCAGATGGGAAAGTTAGAGAAGTTAACAGTTTGAGTTTTCAGAGGTGATGAGCACCAACAATGCCCTCTAAGTGTGCACCCCCTTTGGAAAATCAGACTTCAGATGACCTGCACAGAATCACAGAATGAAGCCTTAGCAGAGTTGGGCATAGACCCCAGGAATCCTGATGACTCCTGCATTCCCTTAACCAGGACACTCACTCCCTTCTTCATCCGTGCCCCTTTGTTTGAAGTTGTGGCCTGACTCAAGCCTGATTCTGAGAGTTATTGAGCACTCAAAACTCCCATTGACTTCAGTAGGTGTTGGGGACTTATCAACACCTTTCTGGATTTATTAATGATGATATGCATTTTTTAAAAGAGAAAATATATGAGTCCACATCATCTTAAAGTTCTCAAGGCTTCACTAGCCTTTAATGATAAACAACTATTGCCTTGTGTTTCAGGTCAGTCCTGAACGTGGAATTCCCCCTCCCAGCTCCCCTGGAGGATCTGCCATTCATTACTTTGAAGGTAAAGCTGAAGCTTCCAGTCTTTACTATTTCGCCAAGGAGCAGTGTGTTTTTTGTCACTCTTTACCAATAGGAAGGCTAGGGAACCCAAACCTCCATGCATTCTCTTTGCCTTCAAGGTTACTGGTAGTAATTCTTTGGCATGTACGTGGTAGAGTTCTGATACATTTTTGCATTAACAAGTTGTTGGATAATCTTTATTTCCAGCAACAGTGGTTTCCAACAACAATGTTTTTTTGTCTAGCTTCCAAGAGAGACATTATTTTCTGACTGCTAAGTAGTCTATGCCTAGTCCTAGAGAGCTTAATCGCACTGGGGCAAAACATAGTTTAGAAGATTAGGCAGAATAACTTTATATAACAAATGTTTTATATTGTACAGCTAAAATGGCAGACTGAGGATTGGAATCTTGAATCATGTTTGATGGCAGGTTGCATAAGCCCAAAGTAACGTACCTTACTTGAAGTAAAATTGGTATGTGTAAGTTATAGGAAGTCTTACTTTGTCATGGAAAAGTCAAAGGCAAAACTCACAAAAGGGAGATCTTAAAAGGCTATACTGACTGTGTATGTACTCATTGCTATGGATTCTAAAATCAAGTGGTAGAATTCCAGCTGCGAATGAGATGAGCCTGTCACCTTTCAGTGGGCCACTTGCTGAGCTGAAAAAATAAATTGCTACCCTTGATGAAGGGGGAGGAGAGCGAGCTCTGTACTTATTAGATCTTTCATTGTCTTTTGGCTTTGTTTACCCCTTTTGGGGGCCTTATTGTTTGGGCTCTTCCCAGCCTTTGACTGAATGGTGTTCTCCCTCTCCTGGGCAACTGTGGCTTAGGTTTGTCTCCTCCCTTTTATTTCTTATCTGTTCTTCCTATTAATAATTTCTGGAGGACCCTCCCTTCAGGATCAATAGTTTGGACAGGGGTTTCAGAGGAAGGCTGGCCTAATTACCTGGTCACGGGGCAGTTCATTTAATTCCTTCCTGTCTTAGGTCAGCCTATACAACCCGTCATACCCACCTACACCTCTTCAGCTCAGGCATTCTCGTTTGGATTAAAAAAATAATAGGAAAGGGGGTGTTAGAGAATTCTTCTGCCGTTAATGAAAAATGTAGATGAATGGGGCATACTGTGGATTAGGCCATATGTATCTGGAACATCTTAGGGGCTCTCTTTCTGAACCATAGGAACTATAATACTGGAACAGGCCAATAGTGCCTCTTCTTAGGTATTTTGCTTTCATCACTAGCTTCTATCAAATGCTTCAAAGGCAGATAAACCTTGCATTATTCCCCATAATGCACCTGGACAATTACAGTCCTGTATATTATGTTTTTACTGACCCGGGTTTGTGGTAGTCTTACTTTCTGGTGCAAGAGAATTGATGGCCTTTGTTGTTTTTATTCTATCCAAGACACAGGAGTTGGACAAAAAATACTTTTTTTTTTTTTTAAAGTTCATCAGTACATTTTGAGAGTCTGTTAATCACAAGAAAAACACTGCATTAACTCACAGCTGAGGGGTTACAAAAAGCAAGATTGTGATGCCAGAAAGGGAATGGAGTGCCAAAAGTTCATACCTGGCTTCTTGATGAACAGTGTACTCTAGTAATAAAACTATATATTAATTTCTCTTGTACCTTCAAATTGTAACAGTGTCTTGGTTTCTATTTAAGATGGAAGGTGTAGTATGACTTTAAACTTGTGTAGTTTTTTGTGCACACAGGGTTTTTTGAGGTAAACGTATTACAGAAGTTGAGCAAAAGTCCTACCAAATGCTATTTACAAAATGAATGCAAATATTTTTAACATAATTTCTTCTCTAACCTTGTATGTATTAAATGGCTGAATCTGTAGTTCTAGTTTACATTAGATTATAGATTGATTCAGCTTCTGTGGGAACTGGATTAAGCCTTTCATGGTTTATCAGGTATAGACCGTTACCATATTGAAAGTTAAGATCAAAATATCTTCTCTTTTCATAGTTTGCCCCAGTGTCTTCCTTCATATTTAACAAAGAACACAATAAACATTTTGAATTACCTAATGTTATAGTGTTCTCGTCTGTTCTTGTCTGCAGGGTCCTACCTACCTGATGGGAGTGCATTGGATCCTGATTATTACTTCTCTACAATCAGCTCTAGCTTCTCAGTTTCTCCTCTCTTTAATGGTATTAGTAACAAGGAATTTGATATTCCACTGGAAATGCTCCGCCAGCTGCTGCTCATGGTACAGTATGAGCTGCTTTAAAGATCACATCAAGGTCTGGGTTTTATATGCTCATGTTAGACTCAGCAGTTGAGGGTATTTTGTGTAAGCTGCAGGGTGAGCCCCTTTCATTTATTTATGCTCAAATAAATTGGTTAGTCTCTAAGGTGCCACAAGTCCTCCTTTTCTTTTTGCGAATACAGACTAACAGGGCTGTTACTCTGAAACCTTATATTGCCTAATTACACAAGGCATCTCCTCTTACACATCTGAAAGGGGCTCACCCTGCAGCTTACACAAAATACCCTCAACTGCTGTGTCTAACATGAGCATATAAATATTTATATGCTCAAATAAATTGGTTAGTCTCTAAGGTGCCACAAGTCCTCCTTTTCTTTTTGCAATATAAGGGGTGTGAGTGTGTGTGTGTGTGTGTGTGTATATGTGTATATATATATATATATATATATATATGTATGTATATATATATATATATATGTATGTATATATATATATATATAGGTTGTGTGCATGCTGTGTTTACCTTAACATATAAATGGAAGGATATTTTTTCTGTGCTATTATTAACCTCAGGCCTCAATGGTTAATACTGGTGATTAATATTGCTCATGAAATGTTAGTAATTTAAAGTAATAAAGTTAGTATTGAAACGTTTGCATTGGCAAAGCCATCTAGTTTGCACCTGACAGGCAAATTAATCGATGTAACTTGAGAACCGTGCCATTTTCTAGTGGGGATGGTTTATTGGGACTGCATCTGATGGCAGAGCCTGGTGCCTCTTCTAGGCACATCCTGTGTTATTGCTCAGGGCCTCTTTGCACCATGGTGATACAAACGATGATAATAGGAATTACTATATAACTTTTCACTGCCTTAATTTAGTCTGATGTTTAATATTCAAATGATTGAGTGCTTTCTTTGGCCAGCCTAAATTGTGATTGTAAAACAAACCCTCTACCAAGATAATGCCAATGATAACACCTGACTTCTATTTTCTGTGTAGGTGAAACAGATTGTTGGGGATTCTGTTCTCAAAAACTTAGATGCAGTTGTAGATGAAGTTGCAGAGGTACGTCTTAATTTAATTTACCATTTGAAATGTTTAAAAACCACCTGGGGTTCTTTTTAAAGTCCTAACTATTGTGAAATTAAAGGTAAGAGATGAATAAAAATAGGGGATGTGATAAGGGACAGTCAACTAATATTTGGTTTATGCTTTTGATTAATAAGAATTTGTTTTTTCAAAGCCTAAGACCAGTAGAAATATTTCATAGATTCATAGATATTAAGGTCAGAAGTGACCATTATGATCATCTAGTCTGACCTCCTGCACAACGCAGGCTACAGAGTCTCACCCACCCACTCCTGCAAAAACCTCTCACCTATGTCTGAGCTATTGAAGTTCTCAAATCGTGGTTTAAAGACTTCAAGGAGCTGAGAATCCTCCAGCAAGTGACCCGTGCCCCATGCTACAGAGGAAGGCGAAAAACCTCCAGGGCCTCTTCCAATCTGCCCTGGAGGAAAATCCAATCTGCCCTGGAGGACTGTTGTTGTTATAGCAACAGTCACTAATGTCATACACATTGTGAGTCACTGATGTATGATCATTCAGGATGAAACTAATTTCCATTAATTTATGAGAAATCTGTGGAAATACTTGTTTTTAAACACACATTCCCCTCTAGCATTGGCATCCTAAGCACTTGAGCATGGAGAATTTGAAACTAGTTATTAAAATTCTTTGGAAAGAGATTTTATGCTTATGTCCAGTCATTAGAGAGTATTGAGATGCATTTTGTAACCAAATATCACAAATTGTTGGATATATATTACCAAATGATCCCCTGGTAATCCTCCTGGGGCTTCCCAGTGGAAGTGGTCACACAAAAGAAATAAAATTATTAATCTCCCATCTGCTAGTAGCTGCTAGGCTACTCATAGCTTCTCATTGGAAAAAGAAAAGTAGTCCACCTATAGAAGAATGGTTAACAAATATGGGAGATGGCACTAATGGAATAATTAGTTCAACAATTATGTACCCAGCAAAACAGACTGAGGACAAATAGATACTTAGATATTTGGATACTATTTATTCAGTACCCAGACAAAGTATGTTCATCTGCAAAAAAAAAAAAAAAAAAAAAAGAAAAAAAGAAAAAAAAAAAAAAGAAAAACTCCAGCACATCTGTCCATTTTTTTTTGAATATTAACATTTGGTAGACATTTAAATATGCATAATCAGATATTTCACTCAAGTTTAATAAAATCATTAGAAATTACATGTCATAGTTGTTGTAATCATGCTCATCCTATAATATGGTAATACCCTGTTAAATAGAGAGAGCAGATGATTATAATACTTTATAATGTCTCTTAAAAAAAAGAAAAACCTTCACCATTGTGATTATTGCTTTGTTTACGATATTTACATGGCAAGGATGTGTAAGCCTGTTAATACTTCCTAAATAGAGTAAACCAAAAGATTTTTTTTTAAAAAGTTATAACTTAGGTAAAGGCCTTTAATTTAATTCTCATGTATTTCATTCTCGCTTCCTGAACAAAACAAAAATGTGTTGCCATTCGTTTGCTCTTCACTGTTTTCAGCATGGAAGTTCTTGATACTGTTGTATTTTCAAGATGTCCTCCTTAAAGTTTAGCTGCTTCTGACCTACTTTCAGTGAACATATTTTGCATGGAATATAAGTCCTTATGGGGCTAAATGATTGCTCACGCTGTTTACAATTGCACAGCATCCTCTATCAACATCACCTTTCGTGGGTCTCAGAAATTTTATACATAGAGCTGTTCTGAACTAAGTATGTTCAGAACTATAGCCAACTCGTATATTTTCATCTGTGGAAAAGAACTAGGCTCTTGTCTACAGCCTTCCTTGCTAGTGCAAAATGTAAGTTTTGATGGAAACAGCTGTAGTCTCTGTTTCTGCTTTTCCAATTAAAAATGATTTTGGATTCTCTCATTAGACAGAATTTTGTTACAGAATGTGGTGTTTAAATAAAGGGGATAGCTAAGTACTATTTAATGCATTGAACAGGTATAGTTTGCATCTTGATTAACTGTGAAGACAAAACAACAACCCCAAAACCCTTTCCATATGGTGTGCGATTATAATTTAAACAGTACCAGTTATCACAATTACATGTCTAGTATAGAAAATGACAGTTACCTGATCTGAATAAGGGGTTTTATTTGTTCTTCAGTTTACTATTTCATAAGAAAACGTTGTTTTGTTTCCTTTTGAAACGTATAGCTGTTCTTTACTTTTACAGATAAGTCCTAATGCAGATCTCTATTATAAAACATTCAGTGACCCTCTTTACCTTGCCCAGTTTAAAATGTTAAGAGACACGTTATACTACATGAAAGGTACAGTGCTTATATTAATATAACTTTCTACTAAGTAATATGATGGGGGAGAATATAAAGCACTGTGTGTATTGTTTGCTGTGTTCCAAGTGGCTGGGAAGGGTGCAGTGTTTCATGGGTGCTGAATGTATGCTATACAGTTTGTGAAGCACTTCGGTATGAAAGTTGCCCTATAAAATTTAATTATTTAATCTGTTGTTGTCCTCTGCCCGAGGGAGGGACAATCAGCATCCAACTTGTTAATTTCCCAGTGGTCTTTGCTATGAAATTATTCTACTTCTCATTTGGAAAGAAATCTTTTTATGAATAATGTTTTATATTTAATATAAAAATGGATTGGTCTTATGTATATGCTATCTGGGGCACAGCTACTTTCTTTCTGCTAGAATATATTTTCCCTCTTATTCCTGCAGATCTTCCAAACTCATTTGTTAAGGAAATCCATGATTTTGTGCTGGAACAGTTCAACAGCAGCCAGTCAGAGCTTCAGAAAATCCTGCATGATGTAGATCGGCTACACAATGAACTGAGCCCTCTGAAATTGCGTTGCCAGGCTAATGCAGCTTGTGTGGATCTCATGGTGTGGGCTGTGAAAGATGAGCAAGGTGAAAAATACATACTTCTGTCTCTTCAGAATCTTTTGTCTTGCAGAAGTGTTTTGTACAACTCATTCTCCATTGTCAGTAGTTGATGGAGAGTCATTTCTATTACATGACGCTTGTCATAAAATGCATTTAATGATAAACTTCAGGAATTTTTTTGCTAGAGAAACCCAAAGAAAGTCAACATTGTCAGAAAAATGCACGGGTCATTTTAAAATGCTTATAACTCATAAGTTGGTTAACTGACTTAAAGTTCTCAGAAAATCCTTTCTGAATTCAGAGAATAAGTTCTGTAAGTTTGGGGAGAATGCACTATGTTATTGCACCGTGAAGTGCAAATCTGAATTCATCCTTGCCTACAGAGAGGCTTTGACATCTCCGTAATGCAGAATCTGTTAACTGTAGTTGCTAAAAGTCATTCTGAATATCTCTTTAATATAGACCTGATTCAGAAAAGCACCCAATCACGTGCTTTAAACTAAGAAAGTGCTTTCCTGAATAGGGATGTTTTCTTGATTTAGGCTCATACTATGTTTGATTCCTCTAGAAGTGATATTTGCATGAAATCTGACACATACTGCATATATTGCTTTTAAATATAACTTTACAGTATCAGAACTATAGGCAGGGACATGCAAGATCTTCTAAAAATCTTGCAAAATTACTGATAGAAATCATGTAGAAAAGGCCCATTAGTTCATCCAGACCATGAATGTCTCAAAAAGATGCTTCCACTTTTTCGTAGATATCATTGTCAGGAAGCTTTTCCTGATATTTAGCAGTGTTTTCCTCCTTTCTTTAAATTTAAACTTCTACCCCCTAATCTATTAAACATTTCTTTAAATATTTAAAATAGTTGTAGATGGCTATCAAATAAAACAAACACACAGCTGTCTTTGACACCTGTAGCTATCTCAGTTCAGAATATTTGAAAGAACTGTTTATTGCAGATATTAATAAGATTCCCAAACTTTTTACCAAAATGTTACGAACAAAGTTCAAATAAACCCTTCAAGCCAAATCAACCAAATCAAAACACCATGGATAACATTCTGTAAAACTTAAACAATTCAGCATCTCTGTACTCTGAAGTAGGTGAATCCAGCAAATTCTCTACCTGTTTGATGGTCTTCAGTAAGCACATTGTACTAGGTAGGCTAATAAATTCACATACATTCTTCAGATCTATTATTGATTTTCCTTCTTTTGGAACAAAGGTGCAGAAAACCTGTGCATCAAACTGTCGGAGAAGCTGCAGTCCAAGACCTCCAGCAAAGTCATCATTGCTCACTTGCCGCTGCTGATCTGCTGCTTGCAGGTCTGTCTTTAAAGGATTGAAAAGGAGTATTTTGATTTCAGCAAGTCACTTAGTAAAATTGCTTGCAGGTTCACAGACTAATTTAGCAGTTTTCTCATCTTCTGGTTATATTACTCTTGCCTGTGTCCTCTGCGTCTGCATTTTAGGGGCTTGAAACCACAGTGAGCTGGTGCTTCCCAGAATCTACTTGGCTCAATTTAAAAAAAAGTAGTGGGACTGGTTGGCTCCTGGGATTAGTCCAGATATGAAACCTTTCATCTCTTGTTCACCAATTGAAATCCAACACAGGTTGGTAGTGATCAAAACCTGAGGCCATCTGATGATGTTTCAGTAGCCTGTGTGAAATTAATTAAATAGGATGCAAACCAGCCTAGAAGGTAAGGTGTCCCATTCACAAAGACCCTACCACATTTGGAACTAATTAACCTCTTTGTTGGCAGTCTGTGTAGAGGGCAATGTGGAAAAAGTCGTGGAGACTGACCTTCCTTCTCATTGCTATGGTGATCTCTTTTCAGGTCAGGGTTGATTCATATTGGCAGGTTAATGTGCAGAAACTTGCCCAGGCTGCACATGATCTGTCAATAAATGTACATGATCCTTTAGGATTATCAATGTGTGTTATCTTGGAGTAGAAAATTCATTTTTAAAAGGGAAAAAGGAACATGGTGTTATCAGCGTCATTCTAGTTGGACACTTATCCACTTTGCAAAACCAGTCCACAGTTGTCATTCTGTAATCAAGACCGGAATAGTAAAGACCTGTTACTCCTCAGGGCTCTTTAAAATGTGCTTATCCCATAACTTCACTTCCGGGGAAGCCTGTTCATTAGGTATACTAAATGCTATCTTTTGCAAAACCCCTGGGAAGAAAAGGGCAAGAAATTGCTTACTTGTCATGCTGTCAGTGTGATCCTTTAGATCAGAGGTTTGAAACATTCTTTCACTGGAGTACAAATCCCTCAGCAATGATATATTTTTTTTAAAGCCATGAGCGCACAGTTGAAATAAAAATAGGTCCTGCTTATGCAGCAGGAAAGTTAGAAGTTGTAATGTGTCAATTATTTCCTTCTAGGGTCTAGGTCGTTTGTGTGAGAGGTTCCCTGTTGTGGTTCATTCTGTGACTCCATCTTTGAGGGACTTCCTCGTTATTCCTTCCCCAGTGCTGGTAAAACTTTACAAGTACCACAGCCAGTATCACACAGGTAAATGAAAGCAATATTAGCTCCATCTATGGTCCAGTCATGTGGTGGACCACAAACAACACTAATTTGCTCTTAAATTTCCTTTTATTATTGCAACTTACTTAAAGGTTTTTTCATTTTCTACCAAGTTATTTATTTGTGGTTTGGGTTTGTTTGTTTTATTTTGGAGGAAGAGAGGGAATGCAAAAAAAGTTCATGCAAGTATACACCCTGATGTCTTGGTGCTAGCAATAACCGTACAGAAATAACTAAGTCCATAGCATCCTACTCTCTCAACCCTGCAAAGTCAGTTTTGCCTAATACTGTCTTATTTTATAATTTCAGTAACTTTCATTCTCTTAAATGGTTAGTGTCTCCTCTGGCCCACAATGGTATCAAGGTGTTAAGTTTGTAGGGCGCAGCATGCAAGCGTGTATGTGTGTGTGAGAGAGAGAGAATATATATATCTATGAACAAATATATCAGCAGAAAAGTGACTTTTGAAACTAGCAAGATTGTAATAGAAGGTACAACAAATATGTGTCCATGTTGGTCAAATAACCTAGTTTCTGCAATTTTTTGGTTGGTTGTTCTAAATAGTCTATCTTTTGTGTCATGTCTAAAGATGTTAAGCCTGTTTTTGAAAATTACTTTGACATCTTGGTTATGCTTAGAATTTCATCTATTACTGCATAGTTTGAAGTGTAACTAAAAAATTGTGTTCATCCATCCATCCATCCATCCATCCTCTGTTTCATACCCAGGAAGATTAGGTGCTTCCCCCCCCCCCACCCCCCAGCAAAAGGAGGGTTGAAATCCCACCACTACTTATATGCAATATGTGTGCAGCATGAATTGCCAGCAAGCTATCTTGGGCTGCTTTCAGTCTGTGTTAGGTAGATGAAACAGACCAATAAGGTGGGGATGGGTTGGGAGGATGAAAACCACAAATCACAGTTTAGATGGAAAGCAGAAGTGTATGCTCATTGCTGCATGCTTGTATGTTTAAAGGCACACTTAGACCATTTGGCATATAGACGAATGAGCCAGTGTTATGACTCGTAAGTTCCCTGACCACCAAAAATTTAATCATAAACTTGTGGTTTTTTTTTTACATATTGGATATTGCTGTGATTACTTGTCAGTGAGTTGCTTTTCTGAAACATGGAGTTCCATTTTTATTTGTTCTTCAGGATTTCTATATTGAAGTTTTCAATTTCAAATTGAATGTTGATTTTTTTTTTTTCCCTAACTGCTAGTCCTGCAGAATATCCCTGGGTCTGAATGTGAATCTGTGTTCCTTCTGCCTCTTACAGTGACACAACTAATAAAGAGTCCACAGCTAAAATTTAGGTGGCAAGTTTGTTAGTGATGCCCAAAGCAGAATAGCTTGCTTTTCCACAGCCTTATTGTCTATATGCAGTGTTCAAAGGAGTGAAAACTTGTTTTGTCAAGAAAAATAAGTAGCTTGGACTTGAAGGTGAACAGGGAGCAGGTATGTCAAGTAGGAGACTTCATTTTTACCCGATAGTTCTTTTATGTTCTAACCATGCTTTAAAACACACTAAGGGAAATGAATCCCTCCTGTAGCTCTGTTTACTTCAGAGGTGCACCAGGAATGAATCTGGTTCAAGGTATTTCAGAGTGTTAGCGATACTAAGGTAGATGCAAATATTAAAAGTAAGGCAATGTAAAAATCCATTTAATAAATTGTTTACTGATTAGTCACATCCAGCAGTTTTGATATGAAAAATCCTAATGTTAAGTTTGAGTATTCTTCTTTGAGACTGCCAATTAAATGATTTTAACTAATACTAAAGCAATATTCAAAACTATGCAAAGTGAGAAGGGTGGAGGCTTCTGAAAACGAATTGAGTAATGAAATAAATTTATAGCCCACGTTGGTAGGCATGCTTCACATGGTACCAAAGTTCTTCAGAGCACCTGTCTCTCTCCCTCTCCCTCTCTCCTGCATCCTAGTCTGTTTTGCATTCACTTGCCAGGTATTTCTCTACCTATGTATACACAATTCAAGGAAAGATATAGCAAAAGACACTGTCTCTTATGCTCCATCTCTGTTCTTAGTAGGTGGCAATGACATCAAAATCAGCGTAACAAATGAGCATTCAGAGTCCACTCTAAATGTAATGCCCGGCAAGAAAAGTCAACCATCCATGTATGAACAGCTTCGAGACATTGCCATAGACAACATCTGCAGGTAAGAATTGTACTTAGAAATACTGAAGGACTATCAAAAATGCAGTTTAAGGAGACAGGCGCTGATCTCACTGAAGTGGACAAACATTACGATCCATTAAATGGAGAAGCTGTGTAACGCAGAGTGTTTTAGATGGCCCCTGCTACCTTTTGTACAGCTGGAAAGTATTTGTCTAGCCACTGGGCCACTTGCTTTACGTACCCTTAACTCCACCTGGTGACCTCCAGAGTGCTCAGTAGCCTTCTGTTGCTTCCGAAGGTTTGCACAGTAAGCTCTTCTGGAGCAGATGCACTGGTAAACGCTTGTAACCTCGGGCAATGGAAAGTCACCCCCTTCCCATTTTTCTAAACCATTACACTAGACCATCTGCCCCTGCAGTCTGGAGTAGCTGCTGATTGGATGGATGGAGAGAGGAAGGCTCCAGCAGGAGCAGGACAGCCTAATCCCATTCGCTTCCTAAAAGATACTTCTCCTGAGCCCTGTTGGGTGCTTATAAAAGACCTTGTTTACCTCCCTCCCCATCCACCATCTGGTGCTTGGGAGGACAGTGAGTTGGGCCAACCTGTCAAGGATATTTAAAATGCCATGGAAGGTACACTCCATACAGCCTTTCTCAGTCCTTTTGCCTCCATTTGGAAGAAAGAGGGTTGAGGTAATTCCAGCTCTGTAGATACAAACACTGGAGGGCAGAGAATCAGCTACAAACTACAGGAGTGTCCAAGAAGTGTTCATTGTTGCTTGTATTTTAATTATGATTTAAACTGGCAAGTAGGAAAGCTTGATTTAAATAACGGATTTTAATTTTGTTTTGCATTTGTACTTTTGTTCTTTTCCTTTTACAAAATAATTGATTCTCATTGGTTGGTAATCATTGCAGATCAACGTATTTTAACTAAATATAACATTAACATTTACGCTTACTTTGGCACACAATGTCTGTTCAAATTCCAGTTGGTTCCTTAACTTTGAATGAACTAGTCATTGAACTGCACTAGCTGAATAAATGGAAAATATTTTCTTCATACCTGCCAAAGAGGCTACCGCTGTCAAAAACTTCTTTAGCATTTCAGCCAACTGTGGTTCCAGGTGCTTAGCCACCAGTTCAGTCGTATGTCTTTCTTTAAAACTTTGGCAGCAAACTTACTGGTTAAATATTTTTTTATTTAAATGTTTTTAATAAATTATATTAAATTTAGGCCTTCATATAGCTTGTCATAATTTCAATTTTAATTTTAAATAGGTTTATTTTTAAAAGAAAAATGTATTTAATTTAAATAACAAATCAATATTTAGTTTTTTAAAAAATCGTTTGTCCACCCTGCTTATATTTCATATGTAAATAAGCATGAATGTCTAAAGAATGCTGAACTCGTGAAATAAATGTGAAATAATTGAACAGCATCTTCTGAATGCCAGGGTCTCATGAATATTTTAGGGGATGCCAAATATGTGCTAATGTGAATATATTTTTTTTTTCATGAGAATCACTTTCTGACGGAACACAATTCCGACTGTATCGATTTTATGTGTAGTGGTTTTGGTATTGGATCCTTTCTCTCCCATAGCGAGATGTGAAAATATAACTCTTGCTGTTTGGCTGTCCTGGCAAGTTTTGTGTTTAATGTTCTGTAGGTGCTTGAAAGCTGGCCTGACTATAGACCCAGTGATTGTTGAGGCTTTCCTAGCCAGTTTGTCTAACCGTCTGTACATCTCACAGGAGAGCGACAAGTAAGTTGTTAGGCATAATACTAATCCTTTTCTGTCTTCAGTCAATTTAACTTAAGACCCACTCCTGTTAAGACATTCAAGCATGAGGAGCCTTTCTCCTGTGTGAAATGCTGCTGACATCAGTAAGAATACATGTGGGAATATGCATCAGATCATGCAGATTTCTTTGTGGGATTGGGCCTTTATTTCAGTACTGATGGGCCTACATACTTTACTGGATAAAAACACTGCTTTCCTGTCTGCAGTGAGTATTAAAGTCTATTTGAAGTACTAACTGAAATGAGGTGGCCTCTGCTAAGTCTTCAGTGGGCTGTACAAGCTCATCACTTAATGTTTGGCACAATTGATTACTGCTTGTGGAGTCTGAATTGCCTCTCTCCTATTGAGAGGTTGGTTTGCCAAGGCAGAGCTAAGATAGTTGACAAGGCATCTCCAACGGAAACTCCCACTACGTTTACCCCACTGTACTGGGACTGTTTTAAAAAAATAAAAATAAAAATGGACAGTCATTCCAGACAAGCCTTTTATCTTTTTCTACTGATTCTACTATAGTGAATGGTTAACAGATCAGTGTTGGTACTATAAAAGCAATTGCTTTTAGTTCCTGTACTAAGTATGCTTTTGATTATAATAGAAGGGAAAAACAGCATTAAGGGGTTAAAATGAAATTAAGTGATATTACAGTTTACTGGATGCATCAGTGTAAGTTGTTTCTCAGGCAGATTGTAGCTCAACTTGTAGAGCTAGATGTGTAATTGTTTCTGGATGTTTATATGAATGTGGCTTGTTTATTTTTTGTTAGGGAAGCCCATTTGATTCCTGACCACACAATTCGAGCTCTGGGGCACATTGCAGTGGCTCTTAGGGACACTCCCAAAGTGATGGAACCTATCCTGCAGATCCTGCAGCAGAAGTTCTGCCAGCCACCATCTCCACTTGACGTACTCATCATTGACCAGCTGGGCTGCTTAGTTATCACTGGAAACGTAAGGAGAGAAGAGCTGGCCAAGAGAACAAACCAGACTAGAGAGACCCCTAAATTACAGTTGTCTATTTCCTTCAGTTAAAGTATTGCTGTCAACTTTGTTTAAGCCCGAAAAATGTTTCCTTAAATGCAGCATTTCAGCATTTATCCTGTCTTCATAACATACACACACTTATACAATCATTTGTTTGCATGTACCTTTTTGTACAATGTCACTAGTAACTAGCAAAGCCACGCCTCTCCAGCAAACCTTAGTTCCCACAGATATATAGTAAAAGAATTAATGTAGAGGAAGAAATGTGAAGCTTACAAAAGCTCCTAAGTGACTTAGGACACCCAGGTCCTATTTAGGCCTGAGGAACCTAAATCCTTTTTGAAAATGGGATTTATGTTCCTAAGTCACTTAGGTCCAGATTTTTAAAGATACTTAGGCATTCTATATAAGATTTTTATTTAGTTGGATAGAATTTATTTTTACAGGTTTATTCCTTTAAGAGATATTGTATTCAATGTACTCCACTTAGTTTGTTTTCTTACAGCAATATATTTACCAGGAGGTATGGAATCTATTCCAGCAAATCAGTGTAAAGGCAAGCTCAGTTGTTTACTCTGCCACTAAAGATCACAAGGATCATGGATACAGGTAACATAGATATAAGTGACTCCTTAGAATTCATGACTATTTAAACCAAACATCTTCCTTTAAGCATGGTTATGCACTTTCACTTTTTTCCGACAGACATAACAGCTTTATTTCTTTCGATCTTTCTTTGTTGTATTCCAGAGATTTGTTAATGTTAATTGTCCATTTCTGAGAGGGTGGGTGTTTTGAATATATGCAGATCTCATGTAGTCTCCTATTCCTGTATTGTTTAAAGTAACACTTTTTAATATTTAAAAATGACGGGTGTATATGTCTCGCTTCCATTAGTTGGATTTAAGAATGAATAATGTACTTGTGATTTTATTTTTCTCTTGATGAGCTGTTGGCAATTATTTCTTCACAGTGATGCAATGATGCCTTAGCCAAAAGGTGCTAGAAGTTGGCACTGAATAATAATGGAGACTCCTAGATCTTTCAGAAACTGTGTTAGCATCAGGCAGTACCAGCTTCTGTCACAAAAGATTTGTAGCCGTATCAGTCCCAGGACATTAGAGAGACAAGGTGAGTAAGGTAATATCTTTGATTGGACCAACTTCTGTTGGTTAGAGAGGCAAGCTTTTATGTTTACACAGCGCTCTTCTTCAGATGTGGGAAATTTAATCAGAGTGTCACATTCCAAGATGGAACAAATTGTTTAGCATGAGTAGTTACCACGTATATCAAAGGACCATTCTAAGGAAAAAGTCAGGATATACACCTTAACACACTGAAAACTGCCTTCACCAAACAAGGACACTCCACCAGAGAAATGGATCACATCATGGAACAGCCACCGAGATACCCTGAGAAAACCTGCTTCAATACAGAAATAACGCCCCCACCCCCACTGCATATCCCTAGTTGTCACCTGCCATCCCATACTTGATGGGGACCCCATCCTGAAAGAAATCTTTTCTGAATCCCCTCTTCTGGCCTTCAAACAATGCTCCAACCTCTCCATGCTCATCGTCAGAAGTAAGCCCCGCACAGACCAGGACACCAGCTCAAAACAACCCCAGACCCTGCCAGAAAAACAGATGCAAAACCTCCAGATATGTCTCCACTGCTACAATGATCAACACCCCCAAACAACACACCTTTCAAGATCCATGGGTCCTAAAAATGTGTACCACAACATGTGGTATACCTTTCCTGTGCGCTAAATGCCCCAACTGCAACTATGTGAGTGAAACCAGACAGTCACTATGCTCTCGAATGAACTCATGCAGGAAATTGGTAAGGCAAAATATCATATCGTCTGTGGGGGGAGCACTTTTCACAAAGTGATCACTCTATATTTGACCTATCAGTCTCATCCTCAAAGAAAACCTGTTGAACGCTTTCAAAAGATGAGCCTGGGAGCTTAACTTCATAACACTTTTTTAGACAATAAAATTCAAGGACTGAATAGAGACACTGACTTTATCATTTATTACAAGAATCTGTAATCCACTAACAAATCTCCCATAGCGGCTTCCTCCCCACTTCTCCTTCCTTTCTTCCCTGTAACTGAACAGGTGTGAAGGGGCCACTTCACCTCGAATAGTTCCTTGAAATATATGTTAACTGCTTGTGCTAAACAATCTGTACCATCTTGTATTTAGCTGTGACACTCTGAGTAAATATCCCAGACTGAAGAAGAGCTCTCTCTAAGCTTGAAAGCTTGTAAAAGATATTACCCCTCCCCCTTGTCTCTCTAAAAGATTGATTGGTTGGTAAATTCTAGTTGGTGTCAAAAACTTCTAATGCATTAGCTGTAGATGCAAGCTATCCTCTTAATAGGCCTGATCCACAGCCCAGTGAAGTCAAAAATTTTCATTGGCTTCATTAGGGTTTAGATTGGGCCCAGTACTCTTAAGAAGTATTGAATTCCTTAAGAATAATTTATCGAAGAATGCTTAATAACTAGGCACTCCATCCAATTCCTATTACAACTAATAGAAAATATTCCAGTGACTTCACTGGGAGTTGAATCAGGCCCTATTTGAGTAAGGTATTGAAGTATAAAACTGCATAGCTCAGAATTCCTGCTGTATTCATCATGTCATATGATGAGTTAATTATTTCTTTTAAGTATTCAGGAATGTGAAATGGTCGTTTGTATCAGAGTTATGTTGCATTATAATTTTAACCTTTAAAAAATGCTTGAATTCAATTCTAACGAGGATGAAGGATTAACAACTACAAACGAGCTTACTGGTACACCCTCGTTATAAGGCTTTCACTCACTGTCCTGCCCAGTGCACGCCAGTAATTAATTGCAGTTGTTAATTTGAATTTCTCTGCCACCCTACAACTTTTCCAATCCAGAAATGCAATATGTTTCTGCTGGTTTAGGTTTAGGTTTTCCATACCAAAAATGGTCAGTCCTGGTGAATTGATGATGGTGGCAGCACAGACAAAACATTCTCTAGAGACGAAATTGAGACCACCAATTACATTACATTTCATTCTTTACACACCAATGTTGGCGCACATGGTGGAAATTAGTTTATTCCATTCCTCTCTGTCCTTTGGTGCTGCTTCCATCTGCTCTCTGTTGTTGAGACCACTAAATGCATTTTAATTATGATTCAAGCAATATTTAATTGGCTTTTTGAATTGGAATGCTAATGCATTAACCCAGCGTGCCATCCATTCTCACTAAATCCTTGATGTCCAAAATGTGCCTGCCACTCTCAGTATTATGCAGATTTGCTGTTGAACAGTGTTAGTGAGAAACCATTATAAAATAAATACAAACCTTTTCATCAAAGAGTTGGTTGTTTCTAATTTCTCTCTTTCTTTCTTGTCAGACACTGTTCCTTAGCTGTCATTAATGCCTTGGCTAACATAGCTGCTAACATTCAGGGAGAACACCTTGTGGATGAATTACTAATGAATTTGCTGGAACTGTTTGTACAGCTTGGACTGGAAGGAAAGAGAGCCAGTGAGAGAGCAAGTGAAAAGGGCCCCGCACTAAAGGTAAGGAATGGTATAAAATGTGTGGGTTTTAATTCAGTACCTCTTTGCACTGATATGGCTAATGTAAACGTATTATTCTGATCTCCTCTGAACCAAGTGTATACACTTAAAAATCGCACATGTAACTACTGAAACAAATGAGAAATGTGTGTTATGGTGCCTATTAATAATATAGAGCCTACATAACTTTTTACATATCAATTAAGCCTCACATAATATCTGTAAGCTTAGGTAATTAGTAGTGGTGTACCCATTTTTCAGATAGGTTAATTGAGACATGGTAGATATTAAGTGAATTGTCCAAGGCACAAAGCAGGCTGGTGACCGAGCTGGAAACAGAAACAGGAAGTCCTGACTTCTAAGCTCCTGCTATTACCACTTCCTAAGAAATAGGGAAGTGTTATAAACTTGCAGTTCTAATCTCAGCTACCCCAGATGTTAATTTATCCTGAATAACTACTATTGTGATTACACGTATGTGGATTTTCCAATATTAGAGTTGATGGAGGCCTACATAACTAAATTTACAATAGACTCCATAAAATGGAACAGTCTGGTGTGAACTACAGATGTAGTGAGATCAGTTCAGATTACCCTGACTGAATAAGCATTAATTGGAATTGGTTGTAAAAGAGGAAACTGACGGACGTTCTCACATGAATGATAGAGAAACCATAATGCTTTTCTGATTAGAAGTGCAATCTCATATGCATTGCAAGTGTAAGAACTGCAAAGCAAAACTGAGCAGTACAAATTCTTACAGCTGGAGATTACATTTAACAAGATATCTGTCTATATCTACAAATCCTTGTGATCATTGTATTCTCGCTAATGTTACGGGAATTTCACTAGTATGTTACCCTACTGTGTGTGGGGCTGCGAGGGGCGGGGGGAGGGAGAGGTAGCAAATCAGTACAGCTGATTTACATTCTGAGAGTGCAAGGTGACACAGGAAAAGAAGTGCTGGACATTGTTGGGAAATCAGAAATGTTAATTGGCTGGTGGTGTCAGTGATCTCTAACAGAAAAGCAGAGTGGGAGTGCTGGTTTTCTTTGGTGTTGGGAAGGAATGTGAAAAAGTTCAGTGACCTGTTTTCCAGGGGCCATTACTTGTATTGCTGATAAATTAAAATGAGAGCTTAATGCTGATGTTATAATCTGGATCTCCAGCTTCCAAGTAAGTGCTCTGTTGTATTTTAAGATCTTGAGGACGCACAAACTATCCATTATCCTCAAACTGGTTAAATTAAATTGGTGCGGACCCCTGTGTGGGCACTCTTTTATTTTGGTTTAAGAGCAGATTGTTTAGGCATAGCTTAAACTTGTTCCTGAGTGATTTAAGCTAAATTACTCCTGGGGGAATTCTGCACCACTGCGCATGCGCAGAATTTATGTCCCCCGCCAATTTCTTTGCTTCCTCACAGAAAAATGACTTTCTGTTGGGGAAGCAAAGGGAAGCCACAAGAGCAGCCATGCGATTCTCCCCCGCAGTATGTTTTGGGTGCCCAGGGCAGCTGGCAGAGAGGTAAATCACTATGCGGCAGGGGACAGGACTGTGGAAAATCTGGCTGATGGCTCCTACCCTGCGCCGGGCTCAGCTGCTAGTCCCAGTTGGGCTGAAGAGAACAGGATTCCTCTTCCCCTGCACAGCATCCGGGGCCGGGTCAAAACCAGCCCAACGTTTCTCCCCCAAATTCAGGAAGCTCTGCAAACTCCTTTTCCCCTCACCCCCCACTTCCTGCACCCATCGCTCTTCAGCTGCAGGGGGAGGGATCCCTGTATAGGGAGCTGCTCCCCCATCCGCCCAACCCCTGTGCATCCAGACCCCCTCATACCGAGACCCTCCTGCCAAGCCTCACCCCCTGCCCCTCCCACACACACTCAGAACTCCCCCAAAGAGCCCTACTCCCCCTGCACCTTAGCATCCTGACGAGCCACTTGCACCTGGGTCCCCACCCCACTGAGCCCCACTCCCTCTGCTTCTGGACACCCCCACTGCGCCTCCCACATCCAGACCCCCCTGCTGAGCTCTATTTCTCCCGATACCCAGACCCCCCCTGCAGAGCCCTGACCACCTTCACTTGGACCCCTCTGCATAGTCCCATTACTGTTGCACCCAGAACCCCCCAACAAGCCCCTGTGCATCCCGATCCTGCCCCTGTACCCAGATCTCCCACTGAGCATCCTGCACCCAGATAGCCCCACACTCAGCCCCTCCACACTTGGATCCTGCCTTGCTGAGCCTGCCTGCCCATACTTGGTGCACCTGGCACAGAGGGGCACGGCCCTGGGGTGTTTCTGTGACTGGCCTGGTCCTTGTGCTATATCAGAATTGGGTGCAGCCTCATCACTGAATCAGTGTCCCATTGGGGAGCTGCACAGTGATATCCAACCTCTGTGCAGCCGGTGGTCCGTGGTCCCTAATGCCATGCTGGAGCCTCCACATTTATTTGACAAATAAAACTTGCAAAATTTTAAAATATTGTGCACAGAATTTATATTTTTTGGTGCAGAATTTTAATCTTTTTGGTGCAGAATGCTCTCAGGAGCAGCTAAATCAAAATAAACCTGGATTAAATTGAAACTAAAGTGTGTACACAGACTTTCGCACTGATCTGAACGAATTGGTTTAAGATCACATCTTAAGTAAACCGCTGCAGGCAGACTGCTTCCAGATCTTTATGATCAGCTGTCTGTATAATGTAAACTAATCCTTAAAGAAATACATGCAAAGGGTCTAGAAACTCCCATTCACTTCAGTGTGTTCTGGTGGAATGCAAGACTGGGCCTATAATGTATTAAATCTCTGTTATGACATGAAAGGGTTGTAGACTATAAGTCTGTCCAGCAGCTGACTCTTATTAAATAGCTGCAATATTTTAATTTAGGAGTAGTTCCAAAAAACCTTAAAATATATGTTTGTAAACATACTTATGTAAATTTCAATTTTGTTTGAATACTCTACCATAACAAGATTGTTTTACAATCTCAACTAGTATTTACAGGATAGATTTCCAAAGGTGAGGTGAATACAGTTTACATCACTTATTGCATGTTCCTAAAGTGCTGTGCTCCAGAAAGTCCCACTAAAATCAAACTGACACCACTCAGGATTAGGCACTTAGTGACATATGAATAGTTTTATTGACATGACAGCTAGGTGCTAGTTACAAAGATATCGAGGTAGACCATGTTAACTTATACCTCTAAGTGTGAAAATGAGGAACAATAAATGAGAACAGTGTTTCTCTTCAAATGGGTGGGAGGATATAAAAATATATTACAAGTTGTGAATTTGGTTTGGCTGTGAACTGAATTGCAACACCTTCATTTTGGAGGCGGGGGGAAGGAGGGAGAAATCCTACTTTCGATTATAGACCATCACATTCACTGCTCAAGAATGAAGAGTGAAGTTAATTGAACATTTTGCTTATCGGAGATGAACTAACACTTCACTATTTGTGATTTTATATGGCTATTCCAGACACTCAAACCTCCCAGATGTTGATGTGGAGTGACTTTATAATTATAATTAAAAAAAAAAAAAGAAAAAATTATTGTGAAAAGTTGAATTTCTTTCCATACCGTGTATGTCTATATTAGTGCCATGTTTGTGGCTAAAATTATACCTAAAGCTGTGCTAGCAATTCAGTAAGAGTTGTTTTTCTCTTTTTAACATCCCCAACACAACACCCGCCCACCTCCCACACACACACTTCAAATTTTAATAGCGCAAAGTTCCTTTCTTTCCCATTTATGGGATTGGTGAACTCTCTTGGCAAATCTCTTTGAAATGAATAGAATCTCTGTTTGCTTTGAAGATAAACTGCATCTGTAACCAGTAAATGCCTTTTATGTCACTGACCAACTCAGTGAAGCTGCTGGGTTATTTGTTTCATAAGGATAAGAGTTTCTAATCTGGGGTGCCAACTCCGCTCCTGTGAGGGAAACCAGATGAATTCACAGTTTGTTTGTTGTTTCAGCAAACCCAACGAATGCCATCATGAAAAATCCTGCCTGTGTTGTCCAGGTTTTTTAGATTCTGGTCTCACAGATAAGTGACTGTGATGCTTATAAATATAACTCTGTTCTAAAACAACACCTTTATACTGGATTTCATCATCCTCATCTACGTGATAACCCAGCAATTTCTGTGTCTCTCCCATGTTCCACCTCTCAGGAACTAATATCTGAGCTGAATTCACACCCTGGCAAATCCACTTTAAGCTTCATCTGTGCTAGAAAACAATGTTCCTTTATTTTAAAAGTAATAAATGGTTTGGGTTCTAGTACAATCTTGACCCCAGTGTTCAGGGAATAATTTGCTCAATATGATTCTGAAAATCGTTCTTAAGACTGTTTCTTCTTACTCTTGAATGTTTTTAAAAATAATTTATACTAAATTGGACCCTGTCCATGCTGGGGTCCAAACTGTGTTGCTGAACCATTTCTATATTTAGAAATATATTTCACTTTTTTGATAGCATTGACAGGACTTTAATGTTCTATTATTTGTTAAGTCTCCTGTGCTTCTTAACAGGCTTTTTATTATTCCAGATCTGTTTACGTGACTGTTAAACCACTTTGCATTGATTCTTTTTGCTTAATTAGTTGTCAGCAGATTTTGCAACCAGGCAAAATTTGTTTTTTGTTAGAAAAGGAAATTAACTTGTTAGGATTAAGTTGGATGGACAGTGTTTTCTGTTGGAGTGAGTCCCTTAAATTCCTTATCCTTTACAGATTCATAATCTTGGCTTTAGTTCAAAAGTAAAATCTGATTTCTGCAAATATTTGACAGCTGGCTTTGGGCATGTAGAGTAATAGGAGACTTTTCAATTTCTGGATGTTTTGCAATACAGATGACAACTGATATGTGTTTCTCCCCCGAACTGAAAGTGTGATCTTTGATTTGCAGTTATGACAGAGCTGTGTCTGTGGAAGAAGGCCCCTCAGTTCATCCATTTGATTAAAAATAGTGTTTTTCTTTCCAACAGTAACACCCTGAGGGGGGGAAAGTGTGCATATTGTCAAGTTCTAGATTCTGATCCTGCTGCTGGATCCATGTGGGCAGACTTTTTCCCTGTTTGGAAACCCATTAGGGATTCATGTAGACTTGAGCCCTGTGCTTACGCCTAGCCCACTGGTTTCAGTGGTGCTCAGGTTGGGTGACAGTGGTTTTGTAGGCTCAGGGCTGTGGTCTGCAATGTATCCATATTTATGCATATGTACGAGTAGCTAAAGAACATGAGCCATTGGAAGTGAGCTTTGTAGTAAATATTACTTCAGATTGCTGTGTGTTTCTTTGACATTTTCACATCTTTTAAAACCTCTCTTCTTTTTCAGGCCTCCAGTAGTGCAGGGAACCTGGGAGTGCTTATTCCTGTTATTGCTGTGGTGAGTGTTGATAGACGGGGCATTTGTGAGCTGAATGATGATTTCCCCAAAAGCTCAAGTATCTGTGCGGGGGCGGGAAGGGGAGGGGCAGCAGATGGGACTGATAAGTAGCCATGAAAGACAAATACATGTTATAACTTCTTACTTGCTAGAAGTTTAAAAACAAATGGGCATTTGTTTGATGATGACATCTCTCTTAAAGCAGCTAATTTTTGTTATTCAGCGAGAGGGTCTATTGTTAGTCATGAGTTCAAGAGATTCGTGATCCAAATAATACCAGAGGGGATATTATACTGACTAATATTTGGCAGCCAATGTATTAAGAGATATGTAACTAGAAGACAACAGCGCCTGGGGAGAGAACTGAAAAACCAGAGTTATTAAAAAAAAAAAAAAAAAGTTAAAAATAAATTCCAGAAGGCAGCATAAAAGAGAGTCTGTAAAGCAGATTAATTATAATAAAGGAGACAGGAAAGACTCCATATCTTTCGTGGATATTAATTAGCTTTCGTGATATACGCATTTTGTGAAATGTTCATGTGTGCTGAGGTTTGAAGACCATTCTAAACAAAAGTAGCGCAAAATAGGAGTGTGTGTGTGTATATACAGTTTGCCCTCTTGGACTGAGAGGATTTTCCGAGCCAGAACAACTTCTAAACCTAGTCCAACAAGTAGTCCAGCCAAAGACTGAATTGATTCATGGCGTTTCTAGGTGAACAGCTGCAAACAGCTCAGGCCATTTTGAAATCTGAGCCTTAATATGCTAATGGCCAGATTCACGGGAGTACCAGAAATGGCTGTGACTGCCTTCCCCTCTCCTGTTGTTGAATTCTCTGGGTTCAGAAAGATTATTTTATACAGCTAGGGAGAAAAAAGGAGATCGTGTCAAATATTTGGAGACCGTCGCTGCTACGACTAGTTGTTGCAGCTCTAACACATTAGGACACATTTTGTTATTGTCCTGGCTTTAGAGTTGCCAACTTTCTAATCACACAAAACCGAAAACCCTTGCCCCACCCCTCATTCCATGAGGCCCTTCCCCTGCCCTGCCCCTTCTCTGAGGCCCCACCCCCTGCTCTCTCCATCCCCTCTCCCTCCGTCGCTCACTCTCTCCCACCCTCACTCATTTTCACTGGGCTGGGACGGGGTTGGGGTGCAGGGTGGGTGAGGGCTCCGGTTGGGGGTGTGGGCTCTGGGGTTGGGGGGTGGGTGGTTTCAGGCTCCGGGAGGGAGTTTGTGTGCTGGAGGGGACTCTAGGCTGGGGCCGGGGGTTCGGGTGCAGGAGGGGGTTCAGGGTGTGGGATCCTGGTGGCGTTTACCATGGCTCAAAGGAAACAGCCATGAGGTGCCTGCAGCCGCTAAGCACATGGGCAGTCAGAGAGACTCCATGCACTGCCCCCACAGCTCCCACCGTCATGGTTCCTGGCAAATGTGAGCTGTGGAGCCGACACAGTCCCTTTTCGACCGGGCGTCTGGCAACCCTACCTGGCTTTACAAACTTCTTGGCTCAGATCTCAAAAAAATAAGAACGTAAAATTAGGCTCCTAAATGAAGTGAGCTGTAGCTCACGAAAGCTCATGCTCAAATAAATTGATTAGTCTCTAAGGTGCCACAAGTACTCCTTTTCTTTTTGCGAATACAGACTGACACGGCTGTTACTCTGAAACCTGCTCCTAAATCTGTCTTTCAGCACCCGCCTGACTTTCAAAAGTGCTGAGCACCCAACATCAGCTCCCACTGAATTCATCCATGATTATAAAGGCTAGATCCAGAGGTTACTGGAACATTTACATAAATATCTTGGGCTATCAAAAGGTAGCTTGCTCAAAAATAGCAACTTTTAAATGGACTAATTGTAGTCCTAATTGAGGCCTGTAGTCCAGTGGTGACTGGTGTGTTGCTTTGCCCTTTCAGGTCCTGCTCCATCTCCTATTGAAATCAATGGGAATTTTGGCATTGACTTCAAAGGGAGTAAGATCAGGCCTTTAAAAATGATCTCTTTCATTTGTGACATACTGCAAGGGGCTGTTTTCTGTGTCACATGTTGGTTGATAAAATGCATTTGATTTGAATACTTGATGTATACTGCATTTTTCTTAACCAATGTGACCTTTACAGGGAGTAAAATAAACAGAGTCAGAAGCTGTAGCAAGAGTTAATGGTTACATTATGGGTGCAGAAGCAAATATTTGATTGTCTTGCACAATGCATAAAGATCATGAGTTCTGAGCTGCAGCTACATTTGCTTTTCTGTTTGTCCTCTTTCCCTGGTTACAGGAATTGGTCTTGGCCTCAAAAATAACTTTTAGAACTTTGTTTCCAGCTAATGTAGGCTTTGAAAAACTCATTCTTGATTGCCAAAGGTTTCTTTCAGCTTCTTGATTTGATTATTTTCTTTAATGTGTGTGTGAAGAATAAGATAACCTTCCCATACTTGCATTTATTCTTTAATGTTTTCTGTGGCAAAGTTTTTTAACACTGAAAAAGTATGTGTGCGCAAAAAAGTTTTGAACAAGGACTGTATATGAAGTAGGAATATTGAAAAGGGAAAAGCTATTTATTGAGTTGAATAATTTTTTGATATCAGCTCTTCACCATGCGATTTCCTATACAATAGGTATTTTTCATTTACTTGAATGTTTAAACAGCTTCATTTATGGTTGGGCACAAAATTAAAAATGACACATGCTGTATAAAAGCAAAACAGGATCAACTACAAATTGCATTTTAAAGACTTAAAGACTTGTAAATCCATCAAAGTACTATTGTTTGTTTTTTCTTATGCTACCAGAGAAAATATGCAATGGAAAGTTTAATATTGAAAACATTTAGATTTTGTCTAATATTAGATATTCCCAATAATACAGTAAACTTGTGAGACTACAATATGAATTCTTGAAAAGGGAAGTTTTGAAATGTGAATACATGTGGTGTTCGTACTTATTTGACAGTTGGTAGAAAAAGTGTAAATTTGTTCCTCCTGTCAAATGGTAGCATTTTAGAAAGGAAGTATGTTGCATCTATGTGGATGATGAGAATAATTAGACAGTGTTTCTGTTCCTACTATAAAGTCTGAAAAAGTTACCAGTAGTTTATTTTAATCAAGTTTTTCCCACTAAATTTCATTAGATTGAGCCTGAGGTGAGCTTTAGTGCCCCTATTTTCTGCCTAAATGCTTTGTTTATATAAATCTTTTTCTGTAAAGAAATGGAGAAAATAAAATGTGACAGAAAATGTAGCTTTGGGTATTTGAGGTTATGGTGTAGGGGAGAGTATTTACCTGTCTACTTCATTTATATAAAATGCCTTTTTGTATATAAGCTGTGTTATGGATCTTATGCTCCCCACAGATGTGTGTCTATACCTGATAGCTAAATTTGGTGACAGTTTACAGTGGTATAAATTACCCATTTGGACTGACTCTGATTTCACACTACTGGAAATCAGGAGTAACTATTGAAATCATTGGTGTTATGCCAATGTAGAACTAGTATGAAATCAAAACTAAACCTAATGGTATCTTACTTTTCCTAAGTGGTTTTTCCTACAATCCCTCTTTTCTGCCTCATTGGTTTGTAAATTTCATGTTTTATAAACCTGTTGAATGTGAAATCAGTACAAGTTTCTCTACTTCATGATTTATACCTCTATTTAGATTGCTGCTGGATTTGGCTGAGACTTCCCTAGGATCTATGCATCTATGAATTGTGCCAGTTTCCCCGAGGATGAATTTGGCCTATGAGGTTGATCAGAGGGCAGAATCAGGCTCTGAGGGCAAGATTTTCAAAAATGGGCACCTAGAGTTAAGTCCCTAATTCTATATTTAGGTACCTGGAAAGATAATCTCAGAACTGCAACATGTTCAGCACTTCCTGAGGCCTGCCTGTTTGTAGGTGTCTAAATACAGATTTAAGAAATTAACTTTAGACATCCACTTTTAAAAATCCTGGTCTAATGTTTTATTTGCTGGTTAAGTTCAATACATTGAATACAACACCGTGTAAGTCATTTAATGAGATTTTTAATACAGATATCAGTGCCTGGCATTAATCTTTATAAATTGCAGTCAAATCATCTACTGCTGTGAGTCCATTCATATATATTCACTGATATATATCCACATGAATGGTCTCATATATATTGCATTTTCCACTGATAAATGGTGAGTCGTGTAATGACAGTAACCTCTGACTAATGTGATAAGTAAAATCTTCCTTTCAAAAATTGTTATACTAAAATGTAATCCTACAACCTGGATATGAGAGCACTCCTCTGTTTTTAAAACTTGCTGGGGTTGGCGACTCTGCCCAGGAACAGCAGGCAGCTGGTACGATGCTCATAGATGAGAAACAGAAAGGGGCGGTCAACGACGAAGCGAATCTGAGTGGAAAGGGGCATGAACCCTACTGTAGTCACAGCTGCAGCCTCTGTGCCTTCCTCGTTCACAGTAATCGTGCCTTGGTGATTGAACTGTAAAAAAAAAAAAAAAAAAAAAAAGACAAAATGCAGAATCCCTTTGGTTAGACTTTAAAGTCTTAGTATTTTGTCTTAGGTGAATTGCACTAGAATTAATTTGCTGAAAGCCTGGGGAACTTTAATTACAACATCACATCTTTTGTATCCTGCATGTGGCTTTCTTGTGTTTTCACTGGTAGCTCCTATATGGCATCAGTCCTCTGGCTTTGGCGAATCCCTTTCCTGACTGGTCATGACCTGACCCCTCCCAGAATTGTATAGTCTACCACCAGTGGTTCTCAACCAAGGGTACGTTTACCCCTGGGGGTACACACAGGTCTTCCAGGGGGTACATCAACTCATCTAGATATTTGTCTAGTTTACTGCAGCCTGCGTAAAAAGCACTATTGAAGTCAGTACAAACTAAAATTTTACACAGACAATGACTTGTTTATACTGCACTATATACTATACACTGAAATGTAAGTACAATATTTATATTCCAATTGATTTTATAATTATATGGTAAAAATGAGAATGTAAGCATTTTTTCAGTAATAGCGTGCTGTGGTACTTGTATTTTTGTGTCTGATTTTAGTAAGCACGTAGTTTAAGTGAGCTGAAACTTGGGGGTATGCAAGACAAATCAGACTCCTGAAAGGGGTACAATAGTCTGGAAAGATTGAGAGCCACTGGTCTACCACTATGTATGGAAAAAAAACACAGAGTCCCTATGTTCCAGGAGAGGCAGGTATATTGTGTTATTTGCTTAGCTAAGCTGTGAATTATTGTCCTTTGTTGCCACACTTCAGATGACAGGAAATGATAAGTAGAAGAATGAGTGTAGAAGGGGAAAAATTACCATATCAATGATGACTTTCTCATCTGATATTCCAGAATAGTCGCCGTTGTTGTCAAACAGTGTTTCTATTCCCATGGATTTCAGATAATCCGTCAGGTCATAGCTCTTCTCCAGTTTAAATTTAGGCAGAACTACCTCTCTTGTTCTAGTTAGAAACAGAAATATTAAAGGTCTTAGAGAAATATACATCACATCCTCTAACTATGCATGTCAGTTCCATTCTTATCAAACAGGCATGACACTGACATATACAGGAGTCCTGCTCTATGTTCTCCCAGGCTTAATTTACTAAAAGGTAGGGCATTGTCTGTCTAAGCAGTTTTTCTAAATCTAAGGCCAAAAAAAAAAAAAAAAAAAACACAAAAACCACAACCCTATTAATGTATTACATGCTTATAATGCTTAAGACTTAACATCAGTTGTATTTCTACAGTATATAGTTCATGTTGAGATGACATAGGTATTATTAGCATATGCATCTATCTGTTATGAAACTCCCTGGCACAATAGGTTATAGTTTTACCAAGTACATACAACAGAGGTAATTTAAAGAGAGAGAGAGAGAGAGATCATTGTTTGTTCATAGATTATAAGGCCAGAAGGAACCATTATGATCATCTAGTCTGACCTCCCACATAACACAGAACATAGAGTTTTGCCAAGTTATTCCTGCATCAAGTCCATAACTTCTGGCTGAGCTAGATTAGTGGTTCTCAAACTGTGGATCAGGACCCCAAAGTTGGGGGAGTGGCTTAAACTTGCTGGGGCCCAGGGCCCAAGCCCCAGCGCCTGAGGCCGAAGCCAAAGCCTGAGGGCGGCGGGGTTTGGGCTTTGCCCCCCTTGCTTGAAGCGGTGAGGCTCTGACAGGCTCAGGCTTCAGTCCCTCTTCTTGAGGTTGTAGTAATTTTTGTTGTCAGAAGAGGGTCATGGTGCAATGAAGTTTGAGAACCCCTGAGCTCGACTGGATCTTTTAGAAAGACATCCAGTCTTGCTTTAAAGACTTCAAGTGATGTAGAATCCACCGCATTTCTCGGTAGGTTGTTCTAATGGTTAATTACCCTCACTGTGGAAGAAAAAATGTGCCCCTCTTCTCTATTCTGAACTTGTCCAGTTTCAGCTCTCCACCATTGCATCTCATTTATGCCTATGTCCACTAGATTGAAGAGCCGTCTGCGATCATAAATCTCTCCATGTAGGTAGCTATAGACTGCAGTGAGATCACTTCTTAACCTTCTCTTTAAGCTAAATAGATTGAGTTTCTTTAGTCTCTGAATGTAGGGCAGGTCATTCTTGTGTCCCTTCTGAACCCTTTCCATTTTGTCAACATCTTTATGAAGTGTCAACATCAAAAACGGACACGCTGTTCCAGTAATGGTCTCCCTAATGCTTTATATAGTTGTAACACACTGTACAAGCTCTACTTTACATCCCCCTGCTTATGCATTGAGGTATCACACTTGCTTTGTGTGTGCTCTATACCACAAAGCATCATGAGTTTATGTTCAGTTGGGTATCTGACATGACTCCGAAGTCCTTTTCTAGGTCATTGCTTTCTAAAATAGTCCCCCCCCCCCTTCCTATAACTATGACCTACATTGTTGGTTGCTAGATGTATAACCTTGCATTTAACTATATTAAAATGCATATTGTTCAAGTGAACCCAGCTTAGCATGTGATCCAGATTATTCTGTAGAATACTCTTGTCGGTATTATTTATCCCACACCAATTCTTCTGTCGTTTGTAATCTCTACCACCTAATATTTTTGTTTTCTTCTGGATCATTGATAAAGAGATTGAATAGCTTTGGGTCAAGAACAGGTCCTTATGGGATCCCACTGGGAATTCTCCCACTGGATGATTTTTCTCCCTTACAATTGTTCTTTGAGATCTATCATTTAACCAGTTTTTAATCTATTTAATATAGACAACAACACTGATTTTTGTATAATACTAAGTTTTTAAAATCACCATGTAGTTCAGTACTAAGTTAAATATCTTCCAGAAGTCTATTATATCACTGTTTACTTTTATCAATTTAAACTTCAAGAAACTATATCAAGCTTGTTTGACAAGACCTATTTTACCTGTTTGTCATGCTCTTTTGCCATCTCTCCACCACCTGAGGGGTCAGTTGCTTCTCCAGTGCTTTCATGCCAGATAGTTTGTTTGGAAGCACAATCAGCATGCTGATGTTCCCCACGTATGGCAGCTGAAGCACACCACAGTCTAGCTCATGGTCTGCAGCAGCCAGGAAGTTTCCTTTGGTCTGCATCATAGGAACCTTTATTGTTTCTCTCTCATTCAGTCGGAAGGTCCGTTTGTTTGTCATTTCCACTGGAAACTTGTTTTCCCAAGTTCCTGTTAATATAGCAGAAAACCTCATCCTTATTTCTATATATAATTGTAGTTTGTAAATGAAAGATGTTAAAATATAATTTTAGTGATGAAGGCTTATTTGCAGATATCATTGCAAAATGTAGCCTGGCTGATCATTAAGTTGTGGCTGGAATAAGAGGGAATTTGTTGTGGCAACTTAAAAGTAAAAGCCTAGTTTTTAAAATATGAACATGGAAAAATGTAAGCACATGATTTGCAAGTGTGTGTAGATGCCCAATTAGATGTTTGTCTGACTTTGCTGTACACATTTAAAGAAGTTTAAATGCACATGCTGGTCTCAAAAAAAAAAATCACTCTAAAATATAAAGTGGAAATAATTTCAAAGATATTGGAGAGAAAATGTAATTCTCAGATTATGAGCTTTAAAAGCAGATTGAGCTTTAAAAGATCTGATGTTGATGTTTGCAGATCAGTGTAATTCTGCTCAAAATTAGAATTCATCTTATAATATACTGTCTCATCAACATAACTAAATACAGCTAAATTTTAATTTCCATGTGAAACAAAACATTTACATTTTGCATATCAAAGCTTTGACTTCATTAAACTGAGAACTTTTAAACAAATATGCTACTGCCCGGACCGTCACTGGTGTTAGACTACCCAGTCTGTGAGGTGCTGCTCACTCTTGACTCAGTGAAGCTGAGGAAGTTCAGCACCTGGCAGGATCAGACCCGAAGGACCTGATCCAACTCCCGTTAAAGTCAGAGGAACTCTTCCTATCGAGTTCTAGGGGATTTGGATCAGGGCTGGTGAAGACACTCTGAGGGACCCAAGTGTGCATGAATAGTCCAGTGAAGGTATGATATTAAAAGAATATAGTTGATGATCTGCCTTTTTAATGTAATGTATTCATAATGATGGCTCTGGAAGGAGTTCGTCTTGTTTCTTTGTAGATGGACAGGTACAGTTAGAATTTTATATATTACATTTATTTTGGCTATTGGTATCTCCTTTTAAAATCAACGGCATTAGAATTAAGTGAGCAAATAAGTATAGAGCACAACAGTAAATGCATGGAGGAGCTAATACTGTAGAACTTTTTTAATAACCTTGTAATTGTGTGCAGTGTTAGGAAGTTGGTACCTTAATTTCGCTGCTGAAATTCCACCCACTAAACACATTTTCTATAACATGCATCCCATTTGATTAAGGAAGTCTGACTGTCACCTTTTGATCTTCACCTAGAAAGGCTTGGCTAAGTCTGCCATTGTGATTGCTTTTGGATGGCTAGTAATGTGGAGAGGATCAGATGCCTCACCTTTCATCCGAAAGTGTGTAATCATGTTGCCAGAGAGAACCTGGGGCTGTATGCGTAATTTTTATCAGCAGAGTAATAATGCATTGTGCAACAGGCGTCATTAGTTAAGTTTTTGTGTTCTAATATTTATACTAAAACTTTTCTGTAGCTCCTCCCCATCTGTGGGTTTGTACTAGAGTTGTAGAATGTCTAACATTTTGGACTATTTTAAGAAAACAAAAATTGTATGAGAGAAGCCACATTACAGTTCAGTTTTATTTTTAAAAGCCCTTCAGGTGGATGGGTCTCAAAGGTGAAGAAATGGGAAGTATTGGGCCAGTAGTAGTTAGATTTAAAATTTAAAAAAAACAAACTCACTCCCCTTTTGGGAGGACAATTTTTTTTTTTTTTTTTAAGATTATTTTTTAAAGGACGGGGATGTCAAAGGGAAGCAGTGTGCTAACGCTAGGACTCATTCTAGGAAAGGCATGATAGCTTGCTGACCTAATACAGGGTGGTGGATTCACTGAAGGGCCGGGGTGTGAATGCACGAACTTCAGGATAGGGCTTAAGAAAGAAGCCCCAGACTTCTGTTGCACCTTTCAAAGGGTTTAAAAAACCAGCTGTGTAGCAACTTAGTCAGTTTGCCACTATAGAGGCGCCAACTGTAAAGAGGGTAGGGTGGGTGTGATGAGTCCTGCCTGTCCCCACTGACTCCTTGCCCCATTCCTGTCTCTCCCCACTGGCCGTTTGCCCCAGTCTCTTCCTCCCTTCCCCCCACCCCTTTCCCACCCATTCCCAGTCTCTCTCCCCAGGTTCTTCATGCTAGTCTCTTCCCCTCCCCTGCACCAGTCCCAGTATTTTTAACATGGCCAAAACCCTCATATTTCCTCTTAATTTTCTTCCTGAGACAGCTGAACCATTTTTGCTGAAATTCCCTTCCCCCAAAGTAGCTTGCATCAGATACCCAACATTGAAAAGTTGCCAAACTTTGTTTGGGCTGAAAGTTATAAGAAACTGAAAACCATTTCTTGTAATGTGATGTTTCAGGCAGTTTAACTCCAGGCAGCACTACCGGCGCTACCCATAATTAAAAACCGTACAAGAGACCACCTTACAAAACCACCCCCCCCCCCACCATAATGTATCCCAACCATAATGAATGCTGTTCTGCTCTACCTTTTTATTAGAAGACCACTTTTGTTAAGCTTGTAACTTTTGTCAGACCCTTGAGTAGACCCTGGGTACAGATCACTTTCTGCATCCGTTAAGCTCAGAGTCTTTGACCCTGGCTGATTCTCTGGATTCTGAACACTTCAAAACTCTTTATAAATGTGTGGGACTGAATTCAACCCACTTGTATCTCCCTTGAAGTCAGTGGAGTTACACCTGCTTATAGTAGGACTGAATTTGACCATTATTGCACACACTGCAGTGATCCTTCCTGTGAGAATAGTTTTGCATAGACTCCCTTAGCTATGACTGTTTTCCCTGAGGTGATGGATACAAACCATATATTGCCTCCTTGGGACAGGGACCGTCTTTTTGTTCTGTGTCTGTAGAGTGCCTGACACAGTGAGGTCATGGTCCATTGTAGTAGTGGTAATTAATTAATTCATACAAATTCTTAATACCCAGTAGGACTATGAAATAAAAACCAATTATTGTGGCCTAAGCTGTAGTCTAGGTTTTTGATTCATTCTTGGTTCCTCAGATTGTTGTGCTGCAAAACATAAATTAAATTAACCCATTGCTGAAAACTGAAATAATTTTTTTACCTTTAAAGTAAATACAGTTGAGAATCATCATCATTGTTGTCGGGTTGATGTTCACCAGAGCTTCTTTTATTAACCCTTTGGTCCGTTTCAGGATGCGCTCATTGGTTTTAGTGATGAAGGCAGGGTCTGAGAAGTCAGATGATTGGGCCTCAGCAAAGTAGTAATTTTTCGTGTTGTTTCTGAAATCATCCATAATGGAAAATTGCTTCCGAATATAAAGATCATTGACTGACCGCAGTGTGTAACCGAAATTGCGTCTGAAGAGCCGGTGAGTTAGTTTACGGAAGAGGTTGTGAATTGTCATAATCTCATACTTGGAGCTGGCGTTAATGAAATCTCTGAAGCCTAGAACAGACAGTACCTCCTGGTGTGTTTGTCCCTTCAGCCCTAATGAAATCATAGCCATTGCAGTGGAAATACCAACAGGAGCCATCAAAATGTTATCTGAAGAATTGGCTCTGTCCTTCAGACTCCGATAAAGGTTGAAGCCAAAGTTTGCATTGAGGATATTAAGACGCTGGATTCTGGTTTTACCGTGGAATAGCTCAAGAATATTTCCTTGCTGAATTTCAGAAACTGGATATGGATACGGAGAAGCATCAATTATGTCACTATAATCATAATCGCCAAATATCTTTTCCCAATCTAGATAGTCTTCCTCCTCTTCTTCCTCAGCAATCAAGTCATTGGTTATAGTGTTTTCCTTATGGAACTCTGGTGGAAATTTAGACATATCGTGGGTTTCATTTTCACGGGGATTTATAGTTCCAAAGTGCTTATTAAAGTCTTTGATCCCACAAAACGCAGCTGTTATGATGAGAGAGAGAACAAACAAACGAAACAGGAGCTTCATTGTGACAGGTCAGAAGCTGGAAGACAATATATCATAGTGAGTAACTGTATAGTATCTGAGCTTTAAGAGGTTACCCTTTTCTTCAGTAGGTTGTTCAAATTAATGTTGAGTCCTACGGTGGATAGTTGGCTGGCTCCTGCAAAGATTTTTTTGGTGTGTGTAGCAAAGTTGAGACTCACCACTGTGGTGCCTCCTGCTGGTCATCTTGAGAATTGCTCTCCAGCATACAGAGTGCCTCCTCCTGGCCGGTGTCTTGCCTGCTGCTGGCCCCGTGTCCCTCCCGGACCCCGTTGCCTGTTATCTCAGGGTTCGGCCCCAATAGTACCCCTTTGCTCTGGGTCTCCCCTCCCAGAGGAACCGCCAACCCTCTAAACCCACCTTTCCTCAGTGGCTACTGCCAGTCATCATCTAGCCCCCGCTCTCTGGGGCAGACTGCAGTCTGTCATGGCCACTCATCATTGGCAAGGGGGTAGGACCTGCTGCCTTTTCCTATCCCTGGGCTGTTTCTCTGCAGCCCCAGTACCTTTGATAGGCCTACAACAAGGCCTGCAGCCTGGGGGTTTACCGGGCTGGAGCTCCCTTTGCCCTTCCCCAGCACTGCTCCACTTCAGGTACCTTGCTCTCAGGTCCTTCCCACTCCATGGCTAGAGTGAGACTCCTTCAGCTCCTGGCCCTCAGCCCTCTTATAAGGGTCAGCTGGGCCTCAATTGAGCTGGCCACAGCTGTGGCTGCTTCTCCAATCAGCCTAGTTTGGCTGCTTTTACCCCTGTTCCCCAGGAGTGGGGCAGCCACTCCGCTACAGTGTGTGATAGCCTTTCCATTTTAGTGGTGCCTAGTATAATTAATTCTTGCTCATGTAATATCTCAAGCCTGGACCTGTCCTGGTCTGAGACCTTCAAGTTCATTAAACAGCAGTTGATTTCTGTCTATGGAGAAAGTGTCATTGCTTTCCAGCTTGTTTTACACACAATTAGCCCAGGTCTCTACTAAAATGCCCAGGTCTCTTGTATATTATAAAGCTTTAAGCTGTAAGAGTATGTGTACTTAAAAAAATTTAAAAAGCTGAAGTCTGATAGACAATAGCTTCCAAATGTTTGAATTTAGTAGGAAATCATTAGTTTAGAGCACATCAGAGAGATGCAAAGAAAACATGACAAATGTTTTATATTTGTAAAACATACTTTAAACATAAAGCAAATGGGATTTTTATGGGCAGTTTCTTTGAAAGGATGGAATTGAATGAGGATGGAATAAAGGAGATCTATGGACATAGCACAGTCCCTCAAGACATACGCATTTGTTTAACTTTATTTACTGAGATTAGTGTCATTGGGACATGCATGTGACTTTGCCAGAGCAGGGCCATATTTAGGTGCACGGTTCCGTAATTGTACAGGTTTTTCTGTTCCAGTCAGCTTCATCATTTACCCTTTTTTTGCCTAGATTTTTGAGGGAATTCTTTAGTTTTAATTTTTGGTTTTCTGGGCATTGTACCTATTATTTATTTTATGTGTAGGATTATACAATGTATGATACTCCTTTTCCAAAGGTGGGATCGCTATATAATTAAAAGTAGAGCAGCAATAGCTTTTGTAATTATTAGAAATGCCAATGTTTTTCTTAGAAGAAAGGGTTTAGGATCAAATTGAAATGAAAGTAGCCTCGGTTATTTCTTCAGGGAAAGTGCTTTGGTAGAATCTGTTTTTCTTATGGAAGATTGTTCCTCAGTTATATGCACGCAACTCTTGTTGATCCCACTGAGTAGCATGAATGTCTCAGAGGGTAGAATTTGGCCTTATGGCTTTAAAATCAAGAGCTGCGCTTATATACATATTGTGTGAAGAGACTAGAAACCTGGCTTGCCAAGATGCCGGGTACCCACATTTCCCAGAAACAGTCCCTAGATATTTAAGCACATGGTCATATTGATTGTCTTGGTTAGTGACCTAAAATACATGCAAAAGCTGTAATTCACTGCTGTGATATCAACTAAGGATGGAATGCAAGGATTTGATAATATGCTATTCTATGACAGAAAGGGGTGAAAGCAGTTGGAAAGTCAAACTCAGGATTTCTAAACCAGTATCCCATGGCTACACAAATTAACTCAGATTTTGTTAAAATTAATTATTTTTCTTGTTCCAGATAGGATTTATTTAGTTAAAGGTAAATGTTTAGAACCTGCAATGTAGGATAGTACCATTGAATGCCACTATTTCAAAGACCCTTATTTAAAACAGACAAAATGTTAAAAAACAAAACAAAGTGTGGGGGGAAAAACCCTTGGAAGAGGTTTCGAAAGAAGAGAATGTAAAGCCGTTCTTAAACAATGAAATAGAGAACTAAGAGGGAGGTGGGAAGAGAAATATTTAAACATTTTTGTAGCATCCAGGTAATATCAGTCTCTCCTTTTCCCATCTGTTGATGTACATAAAGAATGAAAATGAATTATTGTCGCATTGGGAACCTTAAAACTATTTGAGATGAATATTCTAGATTGAAACCGAACATTGTTTAATCCTTAAGGACTTGTAACAGAACAGTACTAAAACCTGTGCTATATAGTGAGTGAAGTACTGTAGTCTTAATAGCTCACTTTTTTTATTATTATTATTTTTAAAGTGACTGATGGCTACATTTTTTGTTCCATACTGTTAGAGGTTAAGGTACTTCTCTGGAAAACCACTTCTGTGCAATAATCACTAACAAAAGACAATGCTGTCTGTGGTTCCTAGTTTTATATTCTCACCTTTTCCATAGACTAATGTATTGTTCACCCTCATTCTATTGTGGGCAAAGCATTTCCCCCGCTATTGGAATATATTTTTCTTTAAGATTTTAAATCCAGTTCAAACGATAATAATGTTCCTTACCTCCAAGCCACTGTGAAGAGAGGGATACGTTGAATAGCTAGAATAAGGCGAATTGCTGGGTTTAAATCTGAACTTTGATGCTAGTAAATTGTATGGCTCCCAAAGTAAACAGGCTCTAAATCAAACACTGCTAAATTTGCCTTGTCAGCCAAAACCCCTTTACTTGCTTAGTAGTCTCTGCCAAGTGATTTGTTGCTTCTTCCATGGATCTTTTGTTGATCTTACGGTTTTGTGGAGTGCTTACTTGCTTTTGCTCTGTCTGTGGGCTTGCAGGATGTGAAAGATTTTCTTCAAAAATTGTGTGTAAGAATGTGTATACTTTTGGATGATGTAGCTAGCTCTCTTTCTGTAGCTGTGCACTGTATATATACATATGACACATACAAAACAAAGTTAAAATAACATTATTAAGGTTTTGATGTCAGTCACTTGAAAGTGACTGCTGTTTATTACACTGGTCATAATTGTTTTACAGTGACTTTCTTCTCTCTCCATCTATTAGTTGTGTCTACCTGTTGTCTTGTCTCTTCTTGGATTGTAAATTCCTTGAGGCAGGGACCATCTTTTTGGGACTGTGGGAGTGTGTGTGGATGTCTGTAGTGCTTGATCCGTGATTGGGTTCTCTAGGTACTACTGCAAAACAAATAATAAACAATTATAGTAATACTTTGATAGAGGACTAGAAATTGCTGCTTGTTTGAGTTCATCAGCAATAAAGTAAGTTGAACAGCATTGTCCGCACCTTACAGGTTGCAGGAGGTGGTGATCAGAATCTGCATATAATCCTTAGGCCACACGTTCTGCAACTCTAAATTATCTTTTCTGTTATAGTGAGTCTATAGCTCTACAGTATTTTATCTGTAGCAGAAAGTGAGATGCTGTTAAATCAGCTTTGAAAATTAGTATTGCTAAGGCAGTGTAACACAATCAAATGATTATTCTTCCAATATCAGCAATTTTAAGAGTAACTACGTTATTATTAATATATTGAAACAGATGGAGAAACTAAATTCTGAAATGCTAGAACATCATCAGAATATGAGGCTATATTGACTGACTCTTAACAAGTGATTAAAATTATTGAAATCCCCTAATTATTTTTTCCTTTTCACGTTAGCTCACCAGACGTTTACCACCCATCAAGGAGGCCAAACCCAGGTTACAGAAGCTCTTCCGTGATTTTTGGCTGTATTCGGTACTTATGGGATTTGCTGTGGAGGGATCAGGTAGTATACTGTCCAGTGGGAAAAGATGCATTGATGGTAGACCTAGGTTTATATCGTGTGTAAGTGCAAATCAGCTGTTTAGCACTGACCATAGAGATCTAGAAGGACTAGGGGTAACCACAAGGCAGGTGTCTTACCCGGCACTCCTCTGATGACAGATTGCATTGTGTCCAAAGTGCCCTACTTTGCCGTGGACCAGACTACAGAAGCGTACAATTTATTTTTGTTTACATCCTCAGTTCACAAGTGGCATGGGCTAGTTGGACTGTGCATGAAAATATAAATGTGTGATGGCTCTGATCTAGCATGGGAGGGTCAGGGATGACACACAGGCAAAGTAGAAACTGCTTATACGTTGAGAGGTTTCACCTGCAGCCATCTGAACAGGTTTATTACATGTTTGGAAAGTGGGCCATTAGTTTGAAGGTATATACCTGAATGTGTGAAAAGATGGTTTAAAGAGGTAGCACAAAACTTGGTGATACTTATTTTCATGGATTGAATCTTAATATCTGTTGGCGATAACCAACTGAGGATGAGTAGAAAAATCACTACACTAATTTTAGGTTTCTATAGTAGCCTCATCAGTTGACCCAGTATAATGGGAGTATATTAGGATGTTTCTCCTAGACATGGTTTGTCTTTCTCTCCCCTCCCTGCGCCTCCAAATTTCTACTACAGGTCTTTGGCCGGAAGAGTGGTATGAAGGGGTATGTGAGATAGCCACTAAGTCTCCACTGCTCACATTTCCCAGCAAAGAACCTCTTCGATCTGTTCTTCAGTACAACTCTGCCATGAAAAATGACACAGTGACTTCTGTAAGAAACTGTTTCTTCCATTATGCCCCTTCAGACTTAAAATAATATATTAGATAGTAACCAGCAGATGCTGCTTAGGACAGCAATATAATGTTTTCACCTGACTCCCTTCATTAAATAACAGCAGCTTTCCAAATGCAGTGCTGCATCCTGTAAGCTGTGCATGACTTAGCAGAACAAAAAGCAAGAGTATTAAGTAGTACAAGTGTGTTTTTTGTTAGCGGCAGCAATCCTCTGTTGGCTAAATCAGGTCTTTGTGGGAAGGGAAACCTAATGATGTTTTTGTGTTTTCTCCTTTTGTGTCTGCAGATGAAATCTGCAGAACAGTGATGGGATGAATTTGGTTTTGGAGTAAAATGACATTCTGTAGTTCTCTCTATTAAAGTGGCTCCTAGCTGAGCCTTCATCTTTTGCCATTGCCTATGGCTTGGTACTTGTCCACTTTTTTCTCCCTATGTTTGCATGATAGACTGTAACAGAAATATGTGAGTTATTGTTTACAATGCAAGATAAAAAAGTCAAGGATGAATGACAAGTGTAAAACAGAGTCACATTCTTTGCTGGTATAACTTCATTCGTTACTCCAGCAGACAGTTTGTCCCTCACTTTTAATGAACTGTGTTGAGCTCTTGAACTTGACTTCTTCTGAGTAAGAGCATTGATGTTTCCTGCTGCCGCACGAATGCATCTTATGCACTATTCCAGTACTTCACTGTGTGCCACCAGTAAGTGCTATGTGCCTTTTTTATATCTTCTTTACCTGGATGCAAATGAGCGTGAAGGCTTTTTGTTTTTAAAGGCATGGTATAATCAGTAGTGTAACCTAGATTAAACCTTTTCAGAATGCAAATAAAGAGAGTGCCACCACGTTTGCTCGCTCCTTATTCTGAAGTTGCTTACCTTTAGGCTGAACTGAATGAGTTACGGAGCACCATCATAAATCTCTTGGATCCTCCTCCAGAAGTGTCTGCTCTGATCAATAAGCTGGACTTCGCTATGTCTACCTATCTACTGTCTGTTTACCGTCTAGAGTATATGAGGTATATTTTTATTACTACAGGTTGGTTTCCTAATCTTTGGTTTCTGGCATTTCATGAACCCTTCGGCCAAACTTGGGGACACAGGGTGAAATTCTGATTCTGTTTGAGTCAATGGGAGTTTTGTCATTGACTTCAGTGGGGCCAGGATTTCACCCTGGGAGTGAAATCTTCATCTTTGCCCAGGCCCGGTAGGGCAGGCAAAAGGGCTGCAGTGACATAAAGCGACCCAAAACCCCCAAGCCCCTGGTGCAGGAACAATGGAAGGCAGCTATAACGCTGCCTTCTGAGGAACCTCTTGCGAGTTTAAAACATCCTCAGCTCTGTCTCCCCTGGACTGCGAGTCCTGTACCAAACCTCTTGGAGGCATAGCACAGACTGTCATCCATGATGCTTCAAAGTTATCATGGTTACGGAATCAGTAGATCCGATATACAATTGTTGCTCTTGACTGGTGCATTTCGGCATTGCAATTAAAAATACACAGAAATAGACACTGGCAAGTCAGTACATTAAATGGATACAAAATTCCTAATGACTGCTATCAAAGAATGACTGTGGGTGAGAGCTGAAGAGGGCTCTCACTGGAGAAGGTGGGAACAACCGCTAAGTTGTATGTCTGTTTGGCATTAAACAATAAGGACAAATATTTTTATTCACAAAAGCCTTTCAGACATACTGTAAGTGCAGTTTTTTAAATACTGGTAGGCATTGCCATATTGAGCAAATGCAGCATGTAAAGAAGAGTGGGGTCTCTGTTTGTTTGTAGAAATACACCAAAAACAACTCACCAAATTGGTGAACTTTGTGCAAGTTTTCCCACTTCCAATAGCAATGTGAATTGTTTGCTTAGTAGCAAAAAATGTTTCCCCCAAACCCTTGTTAATTGAAAATAGACCCAAAGGCTCAGGTGTTAAATCTTATTGTAATTTAGTTTCTTGATGTGTGGGTATGTACTATAGCAGTGTTTCTCAAACTGGGGTCCCCAAGGGTATTCCAGGGTCTGCAGGCCCCGCTGATCAATTTCTCCCACTCCCTCCCAGCGCCTCCTGAACGCTAAAAGTCCGGTGGCTCAGCGGGGCTAAGGCAGGCTTCCTACCTGCCCTGGCTCCTGGAAGCGGCTGACATATCCCTGTGGCCATGGGTGGGGGCGGGGGTCTCTGTGTGCTGCCCCCACCCTGAGTGCTAACTCTACAGCTCCCATTGACCAGGAACTGCATCCAGTGGGAGCTGTGAGGGTGGTGTCTGCAGGCAGGGGCAGCGCGCGGAGACCCCCTGGCTCCCCTGCCTAGAAGCTGTTGCCAGAGGGATGTGCACCCAAACTCTTTCCCTCCCAGAGTCTGAACCCTGAACCCCCTCCCACACCCCAACCCCCTGCCCCAGCCCAGAGCCTGCACCCAAAATCCTTCCAGAGGCTGCACCCCCTCCCGCACCCAAACTCCCTGCCTGAGCCTGGTGAAAGTGAGTGAGGGTGGGGGAGAGAGAGCAATGAAAGGCGGGGGAATGGACAGAGTGGGGATGGGGCCTCGGAGAAAGGGTGGGGTGGGGACTCGGGGAAGGGGGCAGGGGAGTGGAGAGGCTTGGGGGTCCCTGAAAAATTTTAAATCAAAATGAGGGTCCTTGGGTTGCTAAAGTTTGAGAGGTTTCAGAGTAGCAGCCGTGTTAGTCTGTATTAGCAAAAAGAAAAGGAGTACTTGTGGCATCTTAAAGACTGACAAATTTATTTGAGCATAAGCTTTCGTGAGCTGCAGCTCCCTTCTTTGGATGCATTCAGTGGAAAATACAGTGGGGAGATTTATATACATAGAGAACATGAAACAATGGGTGTTACCATACACACTGTAACGAGAGTGATCACTTAAGGTGAGCTATTACCAGCAGGAGAGTGGGAGGGGGGAAGACCTTTTGTAGTGATGATCAAGTTGTCTGGTATGGTAACACCCATTGTTTCATGTTCTCTATGTATATAAATCTCCCCACTGTATTGTCCACTGAATGCATCCGATGAAGTGAGCTGTAGCTCATGAAAGCTTATGCTCAAATAAATTTGTCAGTCTCTAAGGTGCCACAAGTACTCCTTTTCTTTTTAAAGTTTGACAATCGCTGCACTATAGGGATGAGGCATGGTTTCCATGTTTAGTTTTGTCTGATTGTGTTACATTATTATCCTCCTAGGGTATTGCGTTCAACAGACCAAGATCGCTTCCAAGTGATGTTTTGCTATTTTGAGGATAAAGCTATTCAAAAAGACAAATCTGGTAAGATTACCTCAGCTATATGCTACCTGAGAAAGTAAAATTTGTCTGGCTAATATCTTTTAGAACAAAATTAATGGAATTAGGTCAATTTTAAGTGAACCTGCATTACATGGATATGCTTTAAAGTATGAAGTATTTTGAATTGTGCATGTCAGAGATAGTCTTTGACTTTATCAGAAGTGGACCGTACATTTTGGCTTGGTGGCCAGAAAGCCATTGCAAATGAACTCTTTAGATCGCAGCTGACCACTAACTGCTTATTTTTCTTACAACATAGCATGTAGGCAATATCTGCTTGTGCTCTCATTTCTTACTAACGCTTACTCCCTTTGGGGGCAAAACGCTCTGTTACATACTTTCTGTTGCGCTAAGCTCCTGTCTCTTAACCTGTAATAAGGCCAGATGTGAAATGGGAAAAAAAGTGGTCTAGCTGCTTTGCTCCAGGGTGGGGTTGTTGCACAGTGTGCGCCTGTTTCAGGAGGCGTGTTAGGCTACGTCTACACTACACAGCTTTTAGCGATATGGCTGTGTCACTGCAGCTCTGTCTCTACAGCCGAGCCGCTAAAAGTTGTGCAGCACAGCTGCTGTTCGTCGGGTCTCCTGCCGACAAAAAATGCCCCCCCCAATGAGCCGCGTTTGTGTTGTTGGCAGGGTGGTGTTAACACCGACGGAAGACACACATTTTGTCATTCAGTTGCCAGTATAGACATAGCCTTAGAGAATTGCAAGTCACCTTTATGTTCAGAGTAGTCTGGTCATTATTAAAAGTTTTGACTTGAGTCAGTGCAGTGTGTGCATACCCAATGACATAGTCCTAGTAAAAATAGCCGTATGGAGTAGGTATACTCAGTGTTTCAGTCAAATTTCCTATAAATTGTGTCAGCATAAACTTTTAGCAAATAAAAAATATCCATCAGCTGATACTAGCTGAAAACAGTGAGGGGAAGAAGACTAAATCAGACAGGACAGTCTTCTCCATTAAAATTTCACTGATGAAACAGCATTATGGTCACTTGTCACTATATGCATGAAGAGGTTTGATTGCAATTTATGGAACTACTTTCTGGTTCTCAACATATTTTGGGTAGTCCATTGAATCAAAACCATTGCCAAAGATTTGTGTTCAGAGTGAGGTTTTGTAGCAACTCCTGCCCAAGTGCTTTTTTCTGAAACTCCTGAAGTTGATAATTGGTCCCATCACCACGCTTTGTTGTTGGGTTATTAATAGCTCTAACTTAGTATGTAAATGTGATTGCAATTACACTTCCTCCCCAGCTGCCACTGAGAAATGTACATGTTTATCTCTTGTCATTTCATCTGGATTATATAGAACTGCAGCAGGTGTAAGGTAGTAAATATGTAGGAAGAGTCCCTTGAGTATAAATGCCCCCTATTAAACTACAGTATAACCTGTAGAAACCACTCTTACCAAATAGCTAAACTGTTCATGTTTTAATTTGAGATATTCTATTGTAAACAAAGTTACTATTTTGCAGAGCTGTGGCATATAAGAGGAGGAGGATACTGCTAAATGCTATTTTCAACTGGTGGTGGCTTATTTTCAACTTTAAAAAAAAAACTTGCTCTTGCTGGAATGAACATTATTTAGAATTGTAAAGCAGCTTGATTCAGTGTTGGCTGAGTGCAAATAAACATGTTTAATTGTTAATGGTGCAGTATCCAAGGAAAATTTAATTCTTATAACAGAGCACAAAATTTTTCTTGATTCTTCTCCAGGGATGATGCAGTGTGTGATAGCTGTTGCAGATAAGGTGTTTGAAGCTTTCCTTACGATGATGGCTGATAAAGTAAGCTAAGTGGGAAGGAGAACTGCAGTGTAAAGTGTGTGTGTGTGTGTGTGTGTTTGTTTTTTTTGTGAAAGTCTTTTTAAAAACACAGAAGTGTCATGCCTCTCTTTGGAATATCTAGGCTAAAACTAAAGAGAATGAAGAGGAGCTGGAGCGACATGCTCACTTTCTCCTAGTGAATTTTAACCACATTCACAAGAGGATCAGGAGGGTTGCAGACAAATACTTATCTGGTCTTGTAGATAAGTGAGTATAGACATCCCTGCTATATTACCTTTTTCACACTGCCTACTTGGTTATCAAGAAGAAGAATGCATTTGTATAGGGCATTCATTTAGATTTCGTGACTGCCAGTTCTGTCAAACAGTCATTTTGTACATAGCAAAGATGAAAATTTCTGATGGTTAAAAAAGGCCTAGAGGGCTACTAAAATGTTATCCTGGTTCTGAAATCCATCCCATTTGAAATCCTTGCTTAGTTACTATTGCAATCCTCTTCCTAGTATCCACACAAGATGATCCACATCGCAGAATGTTAAATGCAAAACTATACTCTGCTTTATCATGCTGTGTGTAATTCAACTAAGCTTTCAGTGCCCTCTGCTGGCCAGTAGTGTGTAGTGCATTTAGTATGTGTTTTTACAGAAAATACTGAAAATCAAGAACAAAACAAAATGTAGGTTAAAATGGTAATCTGCTCTTTAGTTCCCTTTCCTTTCCTCCTTGGCACACATGGGTGATACGGAGCTGAAGTCATGTAGCCTGACGTTATTGCCTTGATTTTCAATGGGAGTTGTGTACCCGATTGCCTCTGTGCCCTTGGAAATCTCCCCTCTGAGTCTGCCTTCAAAGAGAGCTTTTGACAACTCCAATCTGTTGTGAGCCATGATCAACTTAATCCCTTATGTTTGGTATAGGTTTACACACAGAGACATTGCTCTGTGTGTATCTTCTGCGCCTTTTGGTGAAGGCATAATTTTTTTCACCTGTCTATTCAGTGTGAACTTGTTTTATTTTAGGTTCCCTCATTTACTGTGGAGTGGAACTGTGCTCAAGACCATGTTAGATATCCTCCAGACTCTGTCACTCTCTCTCAGTGCGGTGAGTACTTTATTAACCCTTTTATTGCTGATAGAAAGTGCATGTATATTGACCAAAGTTTTCATAACAGTGGAACAGAGATACCAGATACAACTGAAGGTGCATGTTTGCAAAACATACCTTATACATCATTCAACAATGAAGTGGCTAAGTGGTGTAGTGTTACCCCCCCCTTTTTTTCTTTGATTTAAATTATTCATTTCACATTGATAATGATTTTGCCTGAAGATCTGCTTATTTGGAGTTTTAAGTTGCTTGATAATATCCAAGAAAAGACACCTTTCATAGTAAAAAGACAAGGAGTACTTGTGGCACCTTAGAGACTAACCAATTTATTTGAGCTTATGCTCAACTAAATTGGTTAGTCTCTAAGTTGCCACAAGTACTCCTTTTCTTTTTGCTAATACAGACTAACACGGCTGTTACTCTGAAACCTTTCATAGTAACTTACATTTCTGAAATCACCTTAAATCCAAAGATCATAAATTATGTTACAAACATTATTAATCAGTTAAAACTCAGAATCCCTATGCGAGGTAAGAAGTGTGCAGTTTGATTATTTTAATTTAGGATTAATGCATTATTGTATGTAAAGTGTTTTGAAGAAAGAAAAGTGCTATAGAAGTACTATTTTATTTATTTTCTCATGTTTCGTTTTAAACCATAAGATAGTTTATAGTTATGGTCATGTTGAAAACAAAATCAAAATGCAAGAGTCTGCTTTGTGGGATGGATAGTGTCATTAGCAAACTGACTTAACAAAGCAAAAAGTGTAGCCTGTAATGAACAAGTCAATCAGACATGGGTGAATTGCTTCTTTTTGAGACTTTAACATGCTTTATTTTAGGACATTCACAAGGACCAACCATACTATGACATTCCAGACACCCCGTATAGAATCACTGTCCCTGATACATATGAATCAAGAGAGGTAAGTGGTTTCTCTTGATGAGGTGGTCAAAAGCAGTTTAATTGACTTGTCTCAGTCAGCTACTCCGAACAGTCTTGTTTTGAAGGTGCCTTCTAAGGTAAGGCTCATGAGCTGTAATTTAGCTACCAGACATTTTGAAGTTCATTCTGAATTTCCCTGTTTCAGAATTGCACCTTACTAAAGCATAACAGTTTTCTGCCTCCCAGAACACACTTTTTGTAAATAGGCTGCAATATCCTAATGCCATTAAAAGTCTCTTGAGCTGTCTCTGGCTGGTGCCCTTAATGTTGCTTACTATGCCACTAAGCACAATGCTGTTTGTGGATTATTGGCTGGCTGACTGGTGTATCAATGCACTTTTCCTAGAGTATAGTGAAGGACTTTGCTGCCCGGTGTGGGATGATTCTTCAAGAAGCAATGAAATGGGCTCCTTCTGTCACAAAGTCCCACCTTCAGGTAACTAACTTGAATTTGTGAAGAAATAATTTATGATCCTCAGAAATGTACAAAGTTCACCTACCTTGAAATCACCGTATATCATTCGACTAAATGCATTTATACTTATTTTGTAACTTTTTGGCTATTCTGATTCCTTATTTTTCCCTGCCCCCCACAATAATGGAAGCATCACTAAAATCAGTAGCAATTTAATTTTGTTTTTGAAGTAGTCTTCAAACAATATCTTTGCTAAGTTGTTCAAATTAATGTTCAGTACTTCAGCCATTCTCTTCCGCTTTGATTCTATGTTAAGAATGCAGAATATTGCGGAGGTTTAATTACTCTCTGATTCAGTGTTATGCGAGTGATACATTCTGATTAATGTGCATAAAAATTCATGCATTTTTAAATTCTCAGCAGGTGATCAGAATGCAACATCTTTGCTGCTTTGCTATTAGAGAGAGGTTTTCTCAGACTTTTAATTCTCTTTCAAATACAGTAGAACCTTTGCTAACTTAAAAGACCATGGTAAACTACTGAATTTTGTGACTTAGCAAGTAAGGACTTTATCCTGCTGCTAATACCTTTTGCTGAGTCATGGTAGCATGGGAGCAGGATAACATCTCTGTTAACCCTGTCCTGGGAGGTGGGGGTTAATCTTTAGTGCAGGTTAGAGTTTCTTGAGTAACCTGCTTTCTGTTACCTCTCTTCCTCCCTCAGCACTGATGTGGCAGTTTCTGGAGAGGCTCAAGAATAGTCTGTAGTACTTCAGATCTACCTGCTACATTTGTATTCCCGCCTGTAAAAGAAGAGTGGACACTAGTTTTTCAATCTTCATTCTAGCAGAGCAAGACAGTTAGTGTTTCCATCTCACTTCATCTTACATGGAGTCTAAAATGCCTCTTTTTGCAGAACATTTGTGCTTGGTTTTCAAAATCACGATCTTTGCTTCAAACTTTAGATCCCTATTAGGTTTGCTTCATCCTCTGTACAAAAGAGAGAAAAATCCCTTTTTATTTTAGGCTTCTAGGATGAGAGTTTCAAAAGGGCCTAATGTCTTAGGAACTCTTAGGAACAAAAGTCCTGCTTTCCTAGTGCTGAGGGAGCAATGTTTAGAAAGGAAAACAAGGAGTCAACCTAATTAAATAGATTGTCAGATGTGTGTATAATAAATCTTTTGGTAGTTTAATGTGTGTAATACTTGAAATGAGCTAGCTGCTCTTGAAAATTACAGTGCTCTTCAAAAGAATCTGATTCCTTGTCTCTTAGGAGTACCTAAATAAACATCAGAATTGGGTGTCAGGCTTGTCTCAGCACACCGGGCTGGCTATGGCTACAGAAAGCATTCTCCACTTTGCAGGCTACAACAGACAAAACACCACCCTGGGGGTGAGTATCGGGCATCAACAAAGTAATCCTATATGCTGTAAGTCATGCATATCATAAATAACATACCAGGTGTCCATTCTGGAGCATCCCTTGTTTTGAAATGAAGAGGAATGTGTCTTTTAAGCATGTTCTTCCTCCTTTGAATGGTTGGGAGGTAAGAGATACTACAAGTTAAACTGTAAATCTTGTGTCTTTAAGAACAAAACTGTATATTCAAGTCTTTGATGTACTTTTAGCAAGGGTTTAGTATTACATATGTCATTTTTAAGTGATATATAAATAGAAATGCGCTAACTATTTGTAGAGTCTGAAAAGGCCCGTGTGCATGTACGTATGTGGACTTTGTTACATTACACTACTTCATGTGTACTGTTAAGCTGCATTAGATGTTTATACTCTGACAATATACTTTCTCAAATCAATAGATGAAAGTCTTCCTTTTAATGATCATCTGAGTGACTAAGGCCCTGCACATCAAAATGAAAATAAAACCCTTTCATTGTTAATCAGAAAGGCAGACTGTCTTTTTCCTCATCTCTTGTTTTATTACTTTGGACCTCGGTTCGCTGCTGTAAGCAAAACCATGGTTATTGCACAAGCATGACATCCGAAGTATGTAGTACAAATAGTTGTGACAAGTTTATCTATCTGCCAGTGAACTGAGCAAGCCCTAGGCAGGACTGCAGAAGACTGTTATTAACTGAATGCTGGATTTTCAGTGTTCTTGCTGAGCCTTGTGGATTTTCTGTTGAGACTCAATATCAGGGTGGTGATTTTAAAATAGAAATTAGATGATTCTTGCCTGATTGCACCTAGCTAATCCACAGGAATTTTGGCCCTTTTGAGAAGGGGAATATAGAGAAGTAATTGTATTTTTGCTTATTTGTTTTGAAATTGCAATACAAGTAGTTCTGAAATTTTGGCTGTATCAAGACTTGTCCTGAGTTTGGGGCATAGATGTGCTACCCCAGGAGATCCCAAACAGAGTAGTGACTCGCAGTCATATTTCTCAGGAGCCCTTATGTTATGCAAAGGGGTAGGGGGATGGTGAGTGCATGACCGTCTATTGTCAGAGGCAGAATGCTCCCTCCTTTGCACCTAGACAGCTCTGCAAGCTGGCACATGAGGAGGGCTCAGCCATGGTTCTGCATGCTCCTTGCCCCTTTCCCCCTCTTTGACGCTATTCATTAGAATAGGAGTCATAGCCTCATGGAGGCTGCTCTTCCCTATACCTAGGGCCCTGCCAAATTCACGGTCCATTTTGGTCAATTTCACGGTCATAGGATTTTAAAAATCGTAAATGTCATGATTTTAGCTATTTAAATCTGAAATTTCACAGTGTTGTAATTGTAGGGGTCCTGACCCCAAAAGGAGTTGGGGGGGGGTGTCACAAGGTTATGGGAGGGCACGGTATTGCTACCCTTATTTCTACACTGCTGCTGGTGGTAGCGCAGCCTTCAGAACAGGGTAGCTGGAGAGCGGCGGCTGCTGGCCGGGAGCCCTGCCCTGAAGGTCGAGCTGCTGCATGCAGAGCTGGGCCCTCAGTCAGCAGCCACCACTCTCCGGCCACACAGCTCTGAAGGCAGCAGCGCAGAAGTAAGGGTGGCATGGTATGAAATCTGTATAGTACAGGGTAAAAGCACACAAAAGACCAGATTTCATGTGGGGGGAGACCAGATTTCACGTTCCATGACATGTTTTTCATAGCTCTGAATTTGGTAGGGCACTACCTGTACCTGAACTCCTGATCCAGCGAAGCCCTGCGTGGCTGCAGGTATTGGGGAAGGAGCTTTGTCACAACCGATTCCTTTATTTCCTCATTAACACCAGCATGAGGCAGTATTAGGGAGATCAACCTATATGCTCTTTGATACTGTTCTGGTAGCCATGGTGGTAATCCAGTTGTTAGTGTTCTCAGTTTTTGGTACCGAATGGATGATCTGTTTAAAAGTCCAGACAGTGTATATGGATAACACAATATTTGTATATTAACAGTTGATAACCATTACAACTGTTGTTTATAGGCAACCCAGCTAACTGAAAGACCAGCCTGTGTAAAGAAAGATTACTCCAACTTTATGTCTTCTCTTAACTTGCGCAATCGCTACGCAGGAGAGGTAACTATAGAATTTTTCCTGAACGCATGGAGTTCCCCAGTTGGCCATGTTGCTTTTCTCACTTGTACTTGCTTTCAAATGGAGGATTAAGTAGAATGCAGCTATAATAGCAAAGAGGCATCATCCTGTACATCTAAACAAGGGCTGTAATGAACATTATCTTTTCTAGTTTTAGGGCATAATACACACAGTTCATTGAGGAGATCATTTCACTTCTGGTCTTGTAAAGATTTTTTGATATTTCAGTTGCAAATAAAACCCTTGTTCTTCTTTGTGTTTACTCAGTAATGTTAGCAAAATGTAGTATCAAGAAAATATCACAAGGCCTGCATTGGATCTCCATGCTGAGTTGTGAATACTCGCAGACTCCAGCATGTGCCAAACAGTTTAAAAAAAAAAAAAGTCAGCCATGTAGAGATTTTTCTCATCACCACTGACCAAAGAAATATGTTTTACAGGTGGCTGGAATGATTCATTTCTCAAATGCTACAGGTCGGGTATCTGACCTGAATAAACTGATGATCAAGCAACTAAATGATGCACTAGAACCAGGCCAGCCTCAAGTCTACACCCAGGCCATGTTTATGTTGACTGCAATGCTAATAAGTAGCAAAGGTAATAAAACAAATGGAACTTTGTTTTGTACTTCTGAGTGCTGATGCTCTTAGCACTAAATTACAATTATAGATGCTTTATACACAAATCCAGTGAGTATAAACTGAAGCAGAACGGTGTTCTATCCAGTAAACTTAATTCAGGGAAAACCTCTTGAAGTCACAGCTAGACGTTATTTGTTTGGAGTTGATTGTCACAAATTGTGCAGACCAATTTCCTGCTGACTTGAAAACTTTTTCCTATTTTCTCTGTTAAAGAAAGCTGTGTGAATGTTTGTTTGTTTGTTTTTTCAGACTGTGACCCTCAGCTCCTGCATCACTTGTGCTGGGGCCCCCTGCGAATGTTCACTGAACATGGCATGGAAACAGCAATTGCTTGCTGGGAGTGGCTACTTGCTGCTAAGAATGGAATAGAAGTACCGGTAGGGAGCTTCAGTCAGTGATTCAGGTTTTTCTTCAAGAAAAAAAGAGGAGTGAAATCTCATTTAGAATAAATCCATGCAAAATGGGCATCTTAAAAACAACTGTTGATCTCTTGAGTCAAGATTTCCCAGTGTGCTAATGAGTTGGTGTTATCATGTGGATAATCTCACTCTCTGGCTGTACTGCTGGACGTGGATTTTAATTACACATCGCCTGCTGTACTTTCAGCCAGTTCAATTGAGAAGCTTTATCACTTTCAGAATACATGGATGATTAAGCCAGATGTGCTGGAAATTTTCCCTTATATAGCATTAATTATGGGCTCAAGATATATACCTTCAAGCTCACGTCATATCTGCACACACAAGTTGCACCAGTTTAATTTAATTAGGTTTTTAAACCAATGTAATTAAACTGTTGCAAACCCCAGTATGAACACTTTTATTTTGGTTTCAAAGTATCTGATTTCAGTTTAGCTTAAATAAATCTGGTTTAAACTGAAATAAAAGTGTCTGCTAAATCGGTGCAAACCGGTTGTACAAACTGGTACAACTTTTGTACATACCAGGCCTGAATTTTTCTTTCCTGCTTTGCCAGAACACCTCTTCTGAGGAATGAAAGGAATTTGGCTAGCAGTGCCATTTAGTTTCTGGCATTAATACCCTGAATGACGAGCTAGGTGTGTTAGAACTATTATTGTCCTGTAATGGGCTAAACAGCTGTACTTCCTGAAATGTGACTAAATCTAGCAGTAATGATGTGGTAACTGCTGCGGTGTAGTGGCTGAAACCACTGCATGTCGAAATGGCTACAATGACCGAAAACCAGCACTTTCTCTCAGGTAATTTAGGGAGAAGTTCCCAATATGTGCAGGGAGTTATGCTGAAATGGAGAAGTAGGCTTAGTCACGGTGATGATTAGCCCCAGACCTTTCTGATGAGTTTCAAAGTTTCAGATATGGTGGGGTGTTCAGAACTAGTGTGCTCCATGCTGATATAAAGAAGGAGGTTAGGTCCTGCAAACAAGTTAACGCATTTGGAGCAACAAACACTAATCTTTATTTTCACAGTTCATGCGAGAAATGGCAGGAGCCTGGCAAATGACAGTGGAGCAGAAATTTGGCCTGTTTTCTACTGAGCAGAAAGAAGCAGATCCATTAGCTGCTTCAGAAGAGAGTCAGCCAAGGCCTTGCCCTCCAGAGGTCACACCACATTACATCTGGATAGATGCAAGTACCCCCTTTCTGCATTGTTACACTTAAGATAATGATGGGATGGGAGGATGCAGGCAACAGGCGCCGAGACTGAGCTGCTCTGTGCCTTTGGACTTCTGTTTTTGGACCAGTAGCACTGTTCATGGTTGTAGTACTTTTGTGCCTAGTGTAAGGTGATGTTTTCATGTTTGCAGAGGTGCATAAGAATGGGAGAAATGCAAGGTTCTGGTTTTGTTGAGCTACATTTTCCTTTGTTTTTTTTGTTTCCTCAGTTTCTGGTGCAGAGATTTGAAATAGCCAAGTACTGTAGTTCTGATCAGGTCGAGATCTTCTCCAGCCTGCTACAGCGATCCCTGTCTCTGAATATTGGAGGGGCAAAGAGCAGTTTGAACCGACACGTGGCAGCTATTGGACCCCGCTTCAAGTGAGTGATATTTGTTCTCTTAGAAGGAGTGTGGGGTAGGAGGACAAAGAGCTAAATGCTGAGTATAGGAATTGTTCTTCATCTCAAAGGATAAAACTTTCAGAAGTGCCAAGAATGACATAGTAATCTAAGTCCCATTTTCAAAAGTGACTCAAGCACGTAGGAGGCTAAATCCATTAAAAGTCAATGTGACTTAGCGTCTTAAGTCATTCTAGGCACTTCTGAAAGTTTTTTTTTTACCACAAATACCAGTTTTGCATCAGTCTCTGGTGTAATTCATACATCACCCCAGAGATCATCTAGTAGAACCATTGTATCCATTTTTCTGGATTACTAGCTTGAAGACTTTCATGTCCCATTGTTTTCCAGCCATAGTTTCAGGTTGATGGTGAAGGAAATGCAGTTTGCCCAGAGCGTCTGAATGAGAGAGATCTGGCCCCCATCTCTTCAGATAATTCATCCTGCATCAATGCCAGTGAAATACGAAAACCTACCACCACATTCCAATTATGAGAGAATAGAATGATAACGTAATAAAGCACGATCTTTGACTAGTGCTGCCTTCATTCCAGCAAAACAAATTGGCAGTCTTTATGTAATATGTATGTCACATGCCTTGGCAAGGAAGTGCGATACTAGGCAAACATTGCAGAGTGAAAATGTTTCATGATTTTGTTTTCTGCTTTTTTAAAAATAAGGATTTTTTCCCCTCTTTTAGTTCAAATTTGCATTGCTCTGAAGTACTCTACAGATAAATACGTAATGTCTGAATTTGGCTCTAACTATCCCTAGACCTGGTAGAAGCAACTCAACTCTGAAGAGAATTGAGTTGCACGCACATACACCAGATTTCTGTTCAGCCCATGATATGTAGTTTTATTTTACTTTGTGTCCTGACATAGTCCATCTTTTGCTTAAAAAAATCTGTTCGTGTTTGGCTTGGGCAGAGCCATGGTTATTAGTATGGTCCGACATCCACTCCATGTACAGCGGCAGTTAAAAAAGCGAACAGAATGTTGGGAATCATTAAGAAAGGGATAAATAATAAGACTGAAAATATCATATTGCCTCTATATAAATCCATGAGACGCCCACATCTTGAATACAACACGCAGATGTGGTTGCCTAGGGTGACCAGACGTCCCGTTTTTAAAGGGACAGTCCCGTTTTTTGGGACTTTTTCTTATATAGGCGCCTATATTACCCTCTACCCCCTGTCCTGTTTTTTCACAGTTGCTATCTGGTCACCCTATGGTTGCCCCATCTCAAAAAAGATATATTGGAATTGAAAAAGGTTCAGAAAAGGGCAACAAAAATAATAGGGGTATGGAATGGCTGCCATATGAGGAGAGATTAATAAGACTGGGACTTTTCAGCTTGGCAAGGAGATGATTAAGGGGGGATATGAGAGAGGTCTATAAAATCATGATTGGTGTGGAGAAAGTAAATAAGGAACTGTTTTTTACTCCTCCTCATAACACAAGAACTAGGGGTCACCAAATGAAATTAATAGGCAGCATATTTAAAATAAACAAAAGGAAGTATTTTTTCACACAACGCACAGTCACCCTGTGGAACTCCTTGCCAGAGGATGTTGTGAAGGCCAAGACTACAAGAGAGTTAAAAAAGAGCTAGATAAGTTCATGGAGGATAGGTCCATCAATGGCTATTAGCCAGGATGGCCAGGGATGGTGTTCCTAGCCTCTGTTTACCAGAAGCTGGGAATGGGCAATAAGGAATGGATCACTTTGTGCTTGCCTGTTCTGTTCATTCCCTCTGGGGCACCTGATATTGGCCACTGTTGGAAGACAGGATACTGGGCTAGATGGACCTTTGGTCTGACCCAGTATGGCCGTTCTTATGTTTTTAGCAATTTAGAGTGCAAGGGTTCTCTTCACATGCTCTGTATATATTGAACTTTAGGTTGCTGACACTCGGGTTGTTTCTGCTGCATGCTGATGTCGTTCCAAATGCAACCATTCGCAATGTCTTGAGAGAGAAGATTTATTCTACTGCCTTTGATTACTTCAGGTACTGTTTATTTTCTTTTCACCAATTCCCCAAGAAAAGTGTGGGGGGTTTTTTGGATCTTTTTTTTTTTTTTTAAACCTCCAAGAATACTTCACAATAGGAGCTGTTTTTATTCTGATATTTGACTTAATTCTTTTCTCTGTTTATCTATTAATATAAAAAAGCCACTTCCCATTTCACCTGTGCTTCTATGCTGTTCATTATATATACTCAAGAAGTCAAAAAGGAATTAATGGTTTGATGTGCTTTGTACCTTGTTACTAGGGAAAATCAAAATTTCTTTTAATCTGTTTGGTTATGGAGATTACAGACCCTACTGGGATAAATTTTTTAAGTGTTTCAAAGGATTTTAGACATGAAATTCCTGTGAAAGCCATTGAGAGTGTGTGGCTGAAAATGTACCCCTACACAATATGTGGGCAAATGTTCCCTTTTAGTATCTGGCCTGGGTGCAATCTAAAGTAATATAAGTGATAGCAGCATATGACAGTGTTAGGATGTCAAGAAGTATATCAAAGTTTTTAATTCTACATTATTCATAGACACCAAGAGGCTGCTTTTTCACTCTTCAGAAGTTGATAGGAAGGCTGCACATCCCAGTGCAATAGATTCAAGGTGTAAGGATAAAACACAATGAGACTTAAACTGTGCTCACTCATTGCCCCGGTCTAAAATAAAAACATAAAGCTTCTTTTAGTATCTTGCATTATAATTATGTACATATATATTTTTAAGTTATCCCCCAAAATTCCCCACACAAGGGGAGAAGAGGCTACGTGAGGATATCAGCATATTGATCAAGTTTTGGACTGCCATGTTCTCCGATAAGAAGTACTTAACAGCCAGCCAGCTGGTGCCTCCTGGTGAGTTCCTTATGTGCAGTCTCAAAAACCCTTTTTGTTTCTTTGATTATTTGGTTCTGCCTCTAAATATTTTGTTTTGATTTAGATAATCAAGACACCCGGAGTAACCTGGATATCACCATTGGATCTCGGCAGCAGGCCACACAGGGATGGATAAATACTTACCCGTTGTCCAGTGGCATGTCAACCATCTCCAAAAAATCAGGTGTCTTTCTTTAATTGTCCAGACTAGCTACTTGTCTGACGATAAAATACACTTCCATTCAAAGTCATTTAAGGCCAATATTTGCCGTTAACATTTTGGCTCAGGTTTTACTGATGTTACACTTGACTGTTATTGCAAAAGGCTGAGGAAAGACGTGCCTCACTCAAAGAAAAGAGCAAGGTTTTGAAACTAGCAAATTTTTTTTCTTCCAGACCATTTAGTTGTATAATGCAGATAATGTAAGACCAGGGGCTATGGTAGCTTAAATTCCTGAGAGGAAATTGCTTATTCTTCATCCGTGTGCCAGAGCTCTTGGACAGCAAAGTGGACATGAGCTTGTGAGGTGCCTGATGTACGTTTGTACAGTTGCAGGCTGCAGGTTATTATTTTTATAAGTTATTAAAGTAAGTGTAATGCTGGTGAAGGTGCCAGATTGATAGCCCTGTAGACTTAAGTACTTGGCATATTCATAGAACAAGAACTGCTTCCTCCCATCACCCTGCCAGTGTACTCAGTCTCGTCTTAGGAGCATTCCATGCCATTTCAGTCCTCCTTCTGTCTGCTGAGATTGACAGTAAGGGGACAATTTGAAAGCTGCATTTAATGTATTTGTAGAAAAGCAACTGATTGCATTTTCTCCCTCTTCTCAAGGGATGTCTAAGAAGACTAACAGAGGTACCCAGCTACACAAGTACTACATGAAACGGAGGACACTGCTGCTCTCGTTGCTAGTAGGTCATCCTTTGTTTCACAAGAGCATGGATGTGAAGTGGATTTCTAACATTTTGAAGTTGTTGCAGTACAAATAGACTAGACTAGACTAGACTAGCATTTGAGAAAAACCTGGAATGTTTTATCTACGTCCAGAAAGCAATTTGTTTTCGTGTTGTCCTCAGGCTACTGAGATTGAGCGTTTGATCACCTGGTACAACCCGCTGTCCTCCCCTGAACTGGAGTTGGATCAAACTGCAGAGAACACCGTGGCAAATTGGAGATCTAAGTACATCACTCTAACTGAGAAACAGTGGAAGGATAATGTGAATTTGGCTTGGAACATTTCCCCTCATCTTGCTGTGCAACTGCCTACCAGGTGAGATGCAACTCAAAACAAAGAACCAATATAATTCCGTCTGCTGCATAGTAAATACTCAAGGCAAGCATTCACATTTACCATCTCCTTACCCCTCTTGCATCCCTGCACTGCTGGCTGAGACCATTAAACAATAAGAATTAATCTGCTGAAGATTGTAACCCATTTCAGTAGTAATTTGGAGGCTTTAATGGAGCCTGAGTTCAATTCTTTTACCATAAAGCCCAGATGTAATGTTTGAAGACCATTCCAACTAAACCAACTTCACACTGTTTCACTGGCCAGTGGGCATAGAGTTAAGTGTATTAGAAAGCTCTTTGAAAAGAGTGTTTGTTCTAGCCTTAAATTGGTTTGAGCCTTAAAACAAGTAAGACAACAGAAGTAGCTAGCTTAGCCCCTGAAGGAAAAGGAAGTACTTTGCCTCTTGCAATACAAGCAAAGCTGTGGAGACAGGCTTCCATAGTTCCACAGAGAATTCTTCATCCAGGAAGTTTGTAACTGGCTGAGCCAACTAGTGGTGTGAAGAGAAACGCTAGCAGAATGAGGTTAGATGTTTCCGACCAACTTGTAAGTTTTGCCAGCATGTTTGTCTCTTATTGTACATGGATTTTATTTGGGGTATTTCTGTTAAAGCATGTGTGTTCCTGTTTCTAACTGTTCTCTTCACACAAATAGAAGTGAGAATTGAAGCTCACCTTGATCTACTAACACATACACGTTCCTGGTTACGCTTAGATTTAAAAACACTGAAGCTATTGGAACAGAAGTGACCCGCCTGGTTCGGCTGGACCCAGGAGCTGTTAGTGATGTACCTGAAGCAATAAAGGTAATTAATTTTAAGAGTAATTTATATTACAACAGTGCCCAAATTCTGCTAAGATCTGCACAGACATACAGAAACACACAGTCCTTACTCTGAAAAACTCACATTGTAATTGTGAATATGATTCAGCAAGTGAGAGCTGCAGCCATAGGTAGGGAAATAGGATGTGCAGATGAGGGTTACGGAAACAAGGTTATGTGGTTGCTGAGTTGTGCTCAGATCTTGTTACAAAGTATGTTCCCCAATGTGTATGAAACTGCCCACAATACACTAAAATTCATTCATAAGTGATATAGCCAGTGGACCAGCTACAGTGCGGCGGTGGAGATTTGATTAGACAGCTGTATCAGTGCTTTTGTTGACCTGAACTCCAGTTCAATATGTGTAAATTACTGCACCTGGTGATTTTCAACCTGAGACCAGTTAGTGGTTAAATGGTACCATGTTTGTGCCTGAAAATTAAATGCCTTATACGGTTTAATACAGCATCTAAAGATGTAGAACATTTAATTTGCACAAATAGATTCATGCATCACTTTTTTTCTCTATTGTAGCAGGCTAGCTTATGGGTTTATAATTATACATTGCGAGCCAAATTTATCCCTAGTGTGTGTTGCACCAGAAATTATTTTGGGCCTGTAAATTCATACTGCTCCTTGTTCTGCTTACAGTACTTGGTTACATGGCACACAATTGATGCAGATGCACCTGAGCTCAGCCATGTTCTGTGCTGGGCACCAACAGATCCACCTACTGGCCTTTCCTATTTTTCAAGCATGTACCCACCTCATCCTCTAACAGCTCAGTATGGAGTTAAAGTCCTGCGGTCCTTCCCTCCGGTAAGAGACTATGTTCCAGGAGAGATCTGGAGAGAACACACTCATGCTCAATTAGGACCTTGGGTTTGTATGCCCACATGTCTTAATTTCATTAGTGTGAAGAAATAAAAGAAATTTGTTAAATTGACTCATTATATTGGGAAGATAAAGTAGATGAAGCTGCATTTGGAAATCAGCATTGATTGTCCTATATAATCTTGGTTCAGTTGTTTTGCAATGTGTTTGCTGTCAGTCATTGTTCTGTGCTGGAGTACTTGGTCTGTTTCTTTAAAGACTCTGTGTGTCTCAAACTGCTCCTATGAGTAAAACTGCTTTCTTTCAGTGAAAGGTGTTTCTGGAACTGTGTAAAGCTGGGGTTTTTGAATACTTGTCAGAGTAGTTACAAGCGTAAAATACTAAGTGTTCATCAGCCCTGTTAATAGCATTTCTGCCGGAGCTGTGTGGGCAGATGGAAATGGGCACGCACTTTCAGTTGAATGAAGAATGAAATTCCTGATGCCAATGCATTTTTAAAAAAACATTTTTTCCTTGACACTGGCAAAAAACTAACTGATTTCTCCTTTTTTCTAGGATGCCATTTTATTTTACATTCCACAGATTGTGCAAGCCCTTCGCTACGATAAGGTGAGAGCATATAAATACTGCATGATCCAGACATTTTGTTCAGAATGTTTTCAAAAGACGTTTTATTAGCTCTGAATTAAGAGACAGGTGTGTTTGTTTCAGAGGCACCTGTTTAATCTGCTTAGCTCATGTATATGAAACTTATAAGTAGCCCTCAATAGATGTGAGGCTCTTTTGTATCGCTAACCCATCATAGAATCTGTGGAGTCTGCATGAGCAAGCTTTCTGTACCCCTGCATGTAGCTGTCAATAGCTATTACGAACAACAGAGAGGAGCTAGAGGTTTAAAAAAATGCAGTCTTCTGTTCCATTGCAAAGTGATATGTACACAGATGCACTACATAGATACTAAGTCATATCCTATTCATGTCGGAGCTCTATGGTAGACCCAGGCAAGCATTCCCATCCACCCACAAACTATTCATAGTTTGGTCCATGCAATGTCCTTAAACCAGTAGTTTCGGTGACCGTGTGTAGTTGTTCTCCAAGTTTAGTGCCAGTGGGTCCAGATGTCCTATTGTCATTGATTGTGCTGTGCTTTGCATTAATGCATCGTATCAGGAAGTCTTGCCCACTGAAGTCATAAGACTCAAGCCACAGAAAGCACTTTAGAAGGGACTGAGTTAACCCCTCTCCTGAACGGAGGAAGGGAAACCGGCAAGGAGATTGAAATGACTCTTCCAAAAAAACAGGTCAGTGACAGAGCCAAGAGTAGAATCTAGGCTTCCTGACTCCAAGTGCAGTGCCCCGTCCTTCAGATCATGGTGCCACCTTTCATGTTCCTAGAAAAGCACTCAAAGACATCGCCATTGTCTTCTCTTTCCAGACTTTAAATATATTCAGATGTGAAGGTTAGCCACTGGTGCTGATGGGATTAAGTTGTGGTGATGGTGAATTTGTACTGTTACAGATGGGCTATGTCAGGGAATACATCCTGTGGGCGGCTGCCAAATCCCAGCTTTTGGCTCACCAGTTTATCTGGAACATGAAAACCAATATCTTCCTGGATGAAGAGGGACATCAGAAAGATCGTGAGTACTGCATGCTTGGGCCCATTAGCCTAATCTCTCCTATTCCTTATTTCACAGATTGAATCCCCTCATCTTTTTTTTCCTCGGAAGTTATGAACCTTCTATTTGTGCAGATAAGACCCATTTTGTTGAGGGGTTTTTCCTTGTGGAATTCCATGAAGTAGGTCCATGCATGCTTATGTTTGTGATTCAAAGGAAAATCTCCCTTTTTCCCTCTTATTAGTTGTGTCTTTCTGGGTAGGTGCCCAAGATTTTATTCAGGCTTGCTTCTTTTGGTTACATATGCAGCTGACATCGGGGAACTGCTGGAGCAGCTAGTAGAAGAGATGACCAGTTCATTATCTGGGCCAGCCAAGGAGTTCTACCAACGGGAATTTGATTTCTTTAATAAAATCACCAATGTCTCAGCCATCATCAAGTAAGTGTGGGAGTTCGGGAGAATGAGCCGTTGTATAGCTCCCTATTCTGCAAATAACTGTTGTCCTGAATAGGAAGTTTTGCTTTGCATGGGATCTGAGACCATGAATTCCCAGAGAGATTAAAAAAAAAAATACTGGTGTATCAAAAGCTAAATACATTTTCCCAGCAGATTATGGATCTGTGCTAGTGAGATACAAAAGCTTGTTTTGCTTTATATTTCTATAGATTAGTATCTAGTCAGACCTGGGTAAACTATAAGTGAGCAGTGACTGTTTTACTGACCCCACCATCTGAAATATGCATTGCAGTTTGGGCCATAAAGAAATGGTGATAGATTGAACTTTGGTTTTAAATTAATCTGATTTATCTTTGTTTTGCAAGCAAGCACTGGGAGTTCAGTGTTGGTAGAATGACGTTGCATAGGAAAGTGCAGCTAGGCAGGAATGAAAATGGTAAAACAACTGATGCTTTTGCGCCAGTAGAACCAGTCCCACAGGCCTAGTTAGTGTCACCCGCCTCATTAAAATGGGCATTTGGATAGGTTAGAGGCATTCTTCTGGAAAGTTAGCAGGAAAGTCGCTTCACGCAGGAAAAGCAGCACTGAAGTATGTAGGTATGTCAGGGTTTTCCATTATTTTCTGCAAATTACAACTTGCTGGAAACATTTTGTTTTGGATTTAAAGAACCACAGATGTGCTCCAGCAAATGATACACGTTATATTTTACTAAAATCTCCGTGAAAATGTCTCTCTTCACAAACGCATTTCTATGTGTACTGTAAATAGAAGCTTTATCCTGAATACGTAGCCTTGACGTGTTCTGTCTTACTCATAAAGTGCTGTTACAATTCGTTGTTTCTGGAGCAGCAGACCAGCTTTAATGGAGATAGATTGTGATGTCTCACACTGGATTTTGTTATCAGTTAATGAACGTGAAGCTTCTGTTCACAGAGGTTCTGGAACCCAATAGTAACAATAGGAAGGAAGTGCAGCGAAAGTACCTAATGTAACTTTTTTTTAAAGTTTGCCAGAGGATGGCAGTGGCTCAGCACGCAAGCTCGTAACCTAAGCGTGCGCTTTTGTTAAACATTTTAAAACATTCTCTGACACAGAAAATAGCAAAAGTAATGCAGAGTATCTTCCCTGTAAATGAATTGGTTTTACTTTTTAAAATGTTGCTAATTGTTAACCAACATTAACATTTGTTAATACAGGAAGTTCAGGCCAAGTGGTACAGCTGTCGCAGGAGTCACCAGACATTAGGAGACTTTTTTGTGTGTGTTGAAAGGTTGGATACGTTGGGATGGCTTAAAGAGGCCATTTCTGTCTTAGCTCCTGAAAGCTTTGGTGCCTGAGTGAATGTCCCACTCATTTTTATTGTTTTAAAGTTATGAGTAAATAGCTTAATAGCACTGGCTTTAACCAGGTAGGCGTTTTGCAGGCACTTCCATCTTCTACTCCATTCCAGGCACCTCTTAAGCAAAGAGTTCAGATAATGTTCTGGATCGCGTGGGGGGAGGGGGGTTGTAAAGGGCACAGATGTGAATGAAGATGTGACCTCGAATGATTTGAATGTCCTAAGTGCTATACTCTGGTCTCCAGAAATGAAAATCTGGTGCAGTAACCCACTGTACCACCTAGCTGAATACCATAAAGAACGCCTTTCAGGTGCTTGACTTCTACATTAAGTGTGCAATTTCATGCTTAATGTCCGCAGACATTTGCTATGACTGCATGTACAAAAATTGGGAAATTTCCATGCTAACTTATAATTGTTTTCAGTTATCCAGTTTTCACCTCCAGTTGTGGTAACTGTGTGAACAAATTAGGAATGTAATTACACAGACATTTTGCCTGTTTGTCACTTTGGAAGTGGTCTAAACTAAACCAGAAAAAGGTGCTCTTATTCTGGAACAAATGCCCATAAGAGGAGTTATAGTGGTTGAACTATAAGGGGTATAATTATACTGGTAAATTTCCCTGAATAGACAAGCCTGAACTTGTTTAATTCAGGCCTTTGATGCTATTTTGCTATTTACATAGCTTACGACCTGTCAACACACAGGTTTTGTATCACTTTAACTATCTTGGTTTAGACAGCAATATAGATAAAGCACTACAATCCCCTAGTGCAGATGCAGTTATTCTGTTAAGAAGGTCCTTATGCTGGATATATCTTATTCTAGTACATTTACAGAGTAAGCGATGCCAATAAAAGACCTTTTTTCTCCTTCAAGGGATTGTGCACATATGCCTTCCACTGCGGGTGTATCTACGCCCAGTGCACCTGAGTCAGAAACTTTTGCCAGCAGGTGGTGCATAAGTCCCTGCTTTCCTCATCCTCTCAGAGGAGGACATAAAAGGGGTGTATTCACTTCCTCCCTCTCAGTTCCTTCTCACCATCTGTTGTGAGAGTTGGGGCTCCCTATAACATTTGCTTCAGTTAGCAAGTGTTTCAAAATTCCTATAGTGTACATATTTCAGAGTAGCAACTGTGTAAGGGTATGTCTACACTACGGAATAAGGTCGAATTTATAGAAGTCGGTTTTTTAGAAATCGGTTTTATATATTCGAGTGTGTGTGTCCCCACAGAAAATGCTCTAAGTGCATTAAGTGCATTAACTCGGCGGAGTGCTTCCACAGTACCGAGGCTAGAGTCGACTTCCGGAGCGTTGCACTGTGGGTATCTATCCCACAGTTCCCGCAGTCTCCGCTGCCCATTGGGAATTCTGGGTTGAGATCCCAATGCCTGATGGGGCTAAAACATTGTCGCGGGTGGTTCTGGGTACATATCGTCAGGCCCCTGTTCCCTCCCTCCCTCCCTCTGTGAAAGCAAGGGCAGACAATCGTTTCGCGCCTTTTTTCCTGAGTTACCTGTGCAGACGCCATACCACGGCAAGCATGGAGCCCGCTCAGGTAACCGTCACCCTGGGTGACGGCAGACGCGGTACGGCATTGCTACACAGTAGCAGCAACCCCTTGCCTTGTGGTAGCAGACGGTACAGTACGACTGGTAGCCGTCATCGTCATGTCTGAGGTGCTCCTGGCCACGTCGGCTGGGAGCGCCTGGGCAGACATGGGCGCAGGGACTAAATTTGGAGTGACTTGAGCAGGTCATTCTCTTTAGTCCTGCAGTCAGTCCTATTGAACCGTCTTATGATGAGCGGGCAGGCAATACAGACTGCTAGCAGTCGTACTGTACCATCTTCTGCCGAGCAGCCATGAGATGTGGATGGCATGCAGTCCTTCTGCACCGTCTGCTGCCAGCCAAAGATGTAAAAGATAGATGGAGTAAATCAAAACAAGAAATAGACCAGATTTGTTTTGTACTCATTTGCTTCCCCCCTCCCCTGTCTAGGGGACTCACTCTTCTAGGTCACACTGCAGTCACTCACAGAAGGTGCAGCGAGGTAAATCTAGCCATGTATCAATCAGAGGCCAGGCTAACCTCCTTGTTCCAATAAGAACGATAACTTAGGTGCACCATTTCTTATTGGAACCCTCCGTGAAGTCCTACCTGAAATACTCCTTGATGTAAAGACACCCCCTTTGTTGATTTTAGCTCCCTGAAGCCAACCCTGTAAGCCGTGTTGTCAGTCGCCCCTCCCTCCGTCAGAGCAACGGCAGACAATTGTTCCGCGCCTTTTTTCTGTGCGGACGCCATACCAAGGCAAGCATGGAGGCCGCTCAGCTCACTTTGGCAATTAGGAGCACATTAAACACCACACGCATTATCCAGCAGTATATGCAGCACCAGAACCTGGCAAAGCGATACCAGGCGAGGAGGCGATGTCAGCGCGGTCACGTGAGTGATCAGGACATGGACACAGATTTCTCTGAAAGCATGGGCCCTGCCAATGCATGCATCATGGTGCTAATGGGGCAGGTTCATGCTGTGGAACGCCGATTCTGGGCTCGGGAAACAAGCACAGACTGGTGGGACTGCATAGTGTTGCAGGTCTGGGACGATTCCCAGTGGCTGCGAAACTTTCGCATGCGTAAGGGCACTTTCATGGAACTTTGTGACTTGCTTTCCCCTGCCCTGAGGCGCATGAATACCAAGATGAGAGCAGCCCTCACAGTTGAGAAGCGAGTGGCGATAGCCCTGTGGAAGCTTGCAACGCCAGACAGCTACCGGTCAGTTGGGAATCAATTTGGAGTGGGCAAATCTACTGTGGGGGCTGCTGTGATGCAAGTAGCCCACGCAATCAAAGATCTGCTGATATCAAGGGTAGTGACCCTGGGAAATGTGCAGGTCATAGTGGATGGCTTTGCTGCAATGGGATTCCCTAACTGTGGTGGGGCTATAGACGGAACCCATATCCCTATCTTGGCACCGGAGCACCAAGCCGCTGAGTACATAAACCGCAAGGGGTACTTTTCGATAGTGCTGCAAGCTCTGGTGGATCACAAGGGACGTTTCACCAACATCAACGTGGGATGGCCGGGAAAGGTGCATGATGCTCGCATCTTCAGGAACTCTGGTCTGTTTCAAAAGCTGCAGGAAGGGACTTTATTCCCAGACCAGAAAATAACTGTTGGGGATGTTGAAATGCCTATATGTATCCTTGGGGACCCAGCCTACCCCTTAATGCCATGGCTCATGAAGCCGTACACAGGCAGCCAGGACAGTAGTCAGGAGCTGTTCAACTACAGGCTGAGCAAGTGCAGAATGGTGTTAGAATGTGCATTTGGACGTTTAAAGGCGCGATGGCGCAGTTTACTGACTCGCTTAGACCTCAGCGAAACCAATATTCCCACTGTTATTACTGCTTGCTGTGTGCTCCACAATATCTGTGAGAGTAAGGGGGAGACGTTTATGGCGGGGTGGGAGGTTGAGGCAAATCGCCTGGCTGCTGGTCACGCGCAGCCAGACACCAGGGCGGTTAGAAGAGCACAGGAGGGCGCGGTATGCATCAGAGAAGCTTTGAAAACCAGTTTCATGACTGGCCAGGCTACGGTGTGAAAGTTCTGTTTGTTTCTCCTTGATGAAACCCCCCGCCCCTTGGTTCACTCTACTTCCCTGTAAGCTAACCACCCGCCCCTCCTCCCTTCAATCACCGCTTGCAGAGGCAATAAAGTCATTGTTGCTTCACATTCATGCATTCTTTATTCATTCATCACACAAATAGGGGGATGACTACCAAGGTAGCCCAGGAGGGGTGGTGGAGGAGGGAAGGAAAATGCCACACAGCACTTTAAGCACAGCACTTTAAAAGTTTACAACTTTAAAATTTATTGAATGACAGCCTTCTTTTTTTTGGGCAATCCTCTGTGGTGGAGTGGCTGGTTGGCCGGAGGCCCCCCCACCGCGTTCTTGGGCGTCTGGGTGTGGAGGCTATGGAACTTGGGGAGGAGGGCGGTTGGTTACAGAGGGGCAGCAGTGGCAGTCTGTGCTCCAGCTGCCTTTGCTGCAGCTCAACCATACACTGGAGCATACTGGTTTGGTCCTGCAGCAGCCTCAGCATTGAATCCTGCCTCTTCTCATCACGCTGCCGCCACATTTGAGCTTCAGCCCTCTCTTCAGCCCGCCACTTACTCTCTTCAGCCCGCCACTTACTCTCTTCAGCCCGCCACCTCTCCTCCCCGTCATTTTGTGCTTTCCTGCACTCTGACATTATTTGCCTCCACGCATTTGTCTGTGCTCTGTCAGTGTGGGAGGACAGCATGAGCTCAGAGAACATTTCATCGCAAGTGTGTTTTTTTTTTTTTTCTTTCTAAGCTTCACTAGCCTCTGGGAAGGAGAAGATCCTGTGATCATTGAAACACATGCAGCTGGTGGAGGGAAAAAAAAGGGACAGCGGTATTTAAAAAGACACATTTTATAAAACAGTGGCTACACTCTTTCAGGGTAAACCTTGCTGTTAACATTACATACATAGCACATGTGCTTTCGTTACAAGGTCACATTTTGCCTCCTTCCACCGCGTGACTACCCCCTCAACCGTCCCCCCTCCCTGTGGCTAACAGCGGGGAACATTTCTGTTTAGCCACAGGCAAACAGCCCAGCAGGAATGGGCTCCTCTGAGTGTCCCCTGAAGAAAAGCACTCTATTTCAACCAGGTGACCATGAATTATATCTCACTCTCCTGAGGATAACACAGAGAGATAAAGAACGGATGTTGTTTGAATGCCAGCAAACATACACTGCAATGCTTTGTTCTACAATGATTCCCGAGTACGTGTTACTGGCCTGGAGTGGTAAAGTGTCCTACCATGAAGGACGCAATAAGGCTGCCCTCCCCAGAAACCTTTTGCAAAGGCTTTAGGACTACATCTAGGAGAACCGCAAATGCCAGGGCAAAGTAATCCTTTCACATGCTTGCTTTTAAACCATGTATAGTATTTTAAAAGGTACACTCACCAGAGGTCCCTTCTCCACCTGCTGGGTCCAGGAGGCAGCCTTGGGTGGGTTCGGGGGGTACTGGCTCCAGGTCTAGGGTGAGAAACAGTTCCTGGCTGTCGGGAAAACCGGTTTCTCCGCTTGCTTGCTGTGAGCTATCTACAACCTCCTCCTCATCATCATCTTCTTCGTCCCCAAAACCTGCTTCCGTATTGCCTCCATCTCCATTGAAGGAGTCAAACAACACGGCTGGGGTAGTGGTGGCTGAACCCCCTAAAATGGCATGCAGCTCATCATAGAAGCGGCATGTTTGGGGCTCTGACCCAGAGCGGCTGTTCGCCTCTCTGGTTTTCTGGTAGGCTTGCCTCAGCTCCTTCAGTTTCACATGGCACTGCTTCGGGTCCCTGTTATGGCCTCTGTCCTTCATGCCCTGGGAGATTTTGACAAAGGTTTTGGCATTTCGAAAACTGGAACGGAGTTCTGATAGCACGGATTCCTCTCCCCAAACAGCGATCAGATCCCGTACCTCCCGTTCAGTCCATGCTGGAGCTCTTTTGCGATTCTGGGACTCCATCATGGTCACCTGTGCTGATGAGCTCTGCATGGTCACCTGCAGCTTGCCACGCTGGCCAAACAGGAAATGAGATTCAAAAGTTCGCGGTTCTTTTCCTGTCTACCTGGCCAGTGCATCTGAGTTGAGAGTGCTGTCCAGAGCGGTCAGAATGGAGCACTCTGGGATAGCTCCCGGAGGCCAATACCATCGAATTGTGTCCACAGTACCCCAAATTCGAGCCGGCAACGTCGATTTAAGCGCTAATCCACTTGTCAGGGGTGGAGTAAGGAAATCGATTTTAAGAGCCCTTTAAGTCGAAATAAAGGGCTTCATTGTGTGGACGGGTGCAGGTTTACATCGATTTAACGCTGCTAAATTCGACCTAAAGTCCTAGTGTAGACCAGGGCTTAGTCTGTATCCGCAAAAAGAAAAGGAATACTTGTGGCACCTTAGAGACTAACAAATGTATTTGAGCATAAGCTTTCGTGTGCTACAGCTCACTTCATCGGATGCATTCAGTAGTTCAGTTATAGTGTTTGGTATAGGTACCCTAATGGACTTTATTACAAAAATATCCCTAGGTTTCAAGCAGCATGCAATGTGCAGGGCTGTTTTCCCTGTTATGGATAGGCACAAGAGTGGCCTGATTTGCCTTGGTGAGGGCCTTGTGAGAGACGAATGCCCCATTTGTACCTCCTTCCCCACCAGCACAAAAAAAAAAAAGAAAAAGAGGGCTTTCTACCTCAAAGTTCACTTTATGAAGGAGGTGATGCACCCAGCATCAGAACCAAGCCCCGACTGCCAAGTAGCAGATTCAGAGTCCATGGGGAGCGTCCCTCCAGCTGCCCATGATTTGACGTGCAAGTCTGGTTAGAAACGTCACCCTTTGCCCTCACCATTAGCCTCTTATAAGCGCTCAAAATCTAGGTCTTCTCCTGAAAAGACTTCCAGTAAGTCCTCTGGTACTGGTTCAAGCCACCACAAATCTAGACAACCACCGGCTCTGTCTGAGGTGGCACCATTGACTCTTGCCCCTCTGGGGCTGTTAAGACTGGTGTCTTCACCCTTACTGTGTTCCTTTTCAAAATTCCAACGTATCCTGTCTATCTCAGCACTGCCGGACAAACACTTACTTGTTTCGGTATCCCCTGGTCCGCTGGCCGCCTTGTTGGCAAGGGATGTTCTCTGTCTCCCCCTACTGGACCCTCCTTTACTACAATCTGCTCCGCTTAAGGTATCTTAGGCACTGGTGGTCCACTTGGTTTCATCAGTATAACACGGCTGCTACTCTGAAACCTATCAGTATTGCTGACACCCTCAGCACTGCCGGTGCACTTAGCATCATCAGTACAGTGGTTCATTCAGAACGCCTGACTCCTCCAAAGACAGCACAGTCTCTTCGGCCGATTATTCCAGCCCCGATCATTTTGTTGGCATTCCAGCCACCTCAACCCTAAGTTTTGTTGGATCCCCAGGTGCCACCCATACCCAGACCACCTCGAACCCCAATGGGGACCGCTCCTCCCTATTCTGAAGAAATCTACACTTATTCTTTGGACTCCGCACTGGGGGAGGAGGAGACTTTCCCCGTGCAGGAAACCTCTCCCCAGAGTATTGCTACCATCCCTCTACCCACTGTACTAGACCCTATAGAGGAAGGAGAAATAATAGAGGAACCTCTGGATGTTCTCCCTCCATATTTCATCATCCTCTCCAGATGAAGAAGCTATTTCAGAGTCAGCATCTCCCTGCCAGAGGACTGTAAGATCTTCCAGGACTCGGGAGGAGGGTAGTTACTTCCGTAGTAGTGCAGGTGGTACTTGTGTAAGGAAAACCCACGCGCACTCTGTGGTATTTTACAGACTCCTGCCCCGGGAAGGGTTGCCTTGCCCATCAATGAAGCCTTGCTGGAGCCAATGAAAACCCTTGTGACAGACCCTAACCTCTACACTAGCCGTTCTCAACAGGGGGTCCACAAAGCAGGGCCAGCATTAGACTGGCTGGGGCCCAGGGCAGAAAGCTCAGAGCCCCGGCATCCCGGAGGGGGAGAGAAGCCCTGGTGCCCCACTGAAGCCCTGAGCACCCCCTCCCCCTGTGCTGGGCCCTGGAGTTTTTATGTCATATTGGGGAGTGGGGGCCTCAGAAAGAAAAGTGTTGAGAAGCCCTGCTGTATACCATCTGTGGCCAAGGGAGTGGACAGATGATATCAAATCCCTCAACAAGATTTTGATTATTTTTTTAACCGACCCAGTTCCCAGTTCCTTGTGGTCATGGCTGCTAATGAGTAGTCTCGTCAGTCCCATCCTAAAGCCACTCCCGAAGACCAGGAATTCAAGGGACTGGATTTATAGGGTCAAAAGGCTTATTCCATCATTGCTCTTCCAAAAACGGGTGGCTAACTATCGGGCTTTTATCTAAATACATTTTTTTTTCTGCAATTTCTAAGTTTGCTGACAAGTTGCCAGAGGAATATAAGGGACAGTTTGAAGCTTAATTTGAGGTCACTTCACAGCCTGAACGTTCCTTCAAGCAGCTGTTGACATTGCTGATACGAATTCATGGTCAGTGGCCACTGTGATTTCCATTAGGTGCTCTTCCTGGCTGCAGTCTTCTGGCATTCCAAAGGAGTTGCAAAATGCAACAGAAGATTTACTCCTCAAAGGATCTTAAACCATCTCCCAACAAAATGGACCATGCTGTGCGCACCCTGAGAGACTCTTGTGCAACAGTGGTGGTAGCGGCTTACCAGTGCCGTTTAACCATTCTGAAATTTCCTTACCTGGATGATTGGCTAGTTTGTGGAACGTTTAGTGACCAGGTCCAAAACAGCATCCCTGTCATCAGACAGGTGTTCTTTCGTCTGGGCCTGAAAAGAAAAAAAAGGACAAATTACAATCAACACAGTGTATAACTTTCATGGGTGCAGACCTTGATGCCATGAACCCTCTGGCTAACCTTCTTAGGGGAAAGGTTTCGCTCTGTAGCCTTTCTTGAAAGCCGCAACATCATCCGTGTGTGCCTGCCTACAGCTCCTGGGCCACATGACTTCATGCACTGAGGAAACTTCACATGTCAGACTTCACCTTCGCTGTCTGCAGTCCTGGCTCCAATCAGTGTATCGTCCTTCTAGTCACCCTCTGAACACGCGGATTTGTGTACCTGCTCAAGTGCTTCAGACTCTGAATTGGTGGTTAGATCCACAGAATGTATGCAAAGGAGTTTCATCTCTGTCCCCAGAACCAATTATGACTCTGGTAATGAATGGATCTACCAAAGACTGGGAGACCCATCTCAGTCAGCTTCAGGCACAAGCTCTTTGGTCACCCCAGGAAGTTTCTTTCCATTTCAATGTACTGGAACTCAGAGCTGTTCATCAAGCCTTTGAGATGTTTGTCCACCATCAAGACCCAGATGATGGAAGTTTTTTGTGGACAACACCGCCATGTTTTACCTGAACAAGCAGAAAGGTGCAAGATCATCTCAGCTATGCCAGGATGCCATCCTCCTATGGAACCTGTGTGTAAGAAACTGCGTCTCCCTGAAGCTGTTCTCTTTCTAGGAGTGAGAGAAACAACTGGGGATTCCCTCATCAGGGATTTTGTAGCCCAACACAAGTGGTCAGTCAGAAAGGACATTCTCCTCTAGATTTTCTCCCTGTGAGTACCCGGTAATAGACTTGTTCGCCACCAACCTGAACAACAGATGGAGGAGATTTTGCCCCACGGCAGGCCACGGCCTGGGCTCCATCACAGATGCTTTCCTTCTCCCTCGGTCCAGTCAATTTCAATATGCTTTCCTCCTGGTTCCTCTCTTTCCAGGGATACTCAGGAAGCTGAAAAGAGACAAATCAACATTAATCCTCCTGCCACTGGCATGGCCCTGGATCTGCATCACCTCTCCATCCGGTCACTGATGACTTTTCCTCTAGTCAAGGATCTCCTCTCTCAGAACCAGGGCAGGTCTCTTCATCCCAACCTCCAGTCTCTCCACTTCACAACATGGATGATCTCTGGTTAAATTCTAATGAGAAATCATGCTTCCAAGACATTCAGACCATCTTGGTGAACAGCAGAAAATATTCCACTACAGCCACATGCACAGCAAAGAGGAAGAGATTTTTAATTTGGGCACAATCTCAACACTTACTGCTCCATCACCCAGAGGTTAGACATGCTGGACTATCTGTTGCACCTGATATCATCAGGCCTTTCGATTAGTTCTGTGAGAGTTCTCCTGGCTTCCATATCTACATTACATCCACCAGGGTTTTCCATTTTCTCTCACCATCTGGTTTCCTGATACTTGAAAGGTTTACTCAACACTTACCCTCCTGTGTCTGATCCTGAACCTATATGGGATCTCAGACTAGTCCTCTCCAAACAGATAGGATCCTCCTTTGGACTTATGGTGACAGCCTCATTACCTTTACTGTCTATGAGGACCGTGTTTCTAGGTGGCAATCACTTCTGCATTCGATTTACTCTTGTGCATCGGGTGCACATATACCTTCAGAGGAATATACATCTGCATAACACATCTCTAAGAACAACATTTACTTTACAGGTAAGAAACTTTTTTTTATATCCGTATACAGTCATCACATCCACGCTAGGGGATGCTTCACCTATATCTATCAGTATAAAATCATTCCAGCCCCCCACCACCTGCACAACCAAAATACTGAAATTGCTACAAAAACTGTGTATAGACCAGGCCTTCATTAGTTCCTTGAGCAAGGAAAGAAACATCAGAATTTCTGCTATTTATCCTAATCCTCTATGTAACATCCAAACCAAGAAAAAAAATCTTTCATTAATCAAAGTTTTCAGTCTCCTGCTGTTCAGATTGATATTTCACACATTAAGCAAAAAATAATTACAGTGAACAATGGAATATTCCAAAACCTTGGCTTCAGTTCTGTTGGTACCAATCTTTTCTATGTTTTTGGCATTTTGCTGTTAAAACAGGAGACCGTTTTAAGGTGATATCACCTTTTGTACTATATGTTGTAACTCAAACTGTTTAGCCATTTGCTATGTGGAATTCTTATGAATAATCATAGTAATTTATCTATTTACAGGAGTTGTTTCTATAAAGAATCATTCTCCTTATCTTGCTCTGAAAAAAAAATTGAACTTTTACCATGTTTTTTAAAAAAATGCCAGAATTTAATCTTTACCATTATATAATACCTATAACCTCTATAATCTATAATCCCTCTAACCCAAAACTTTCCCTCCCCCTCTTTCCCCATACAACCACAATTCCTGCACGGTAGGACATATGTAATATTTTCACATCCTTCACCTTTCCCCAGTTGCAATACTTGAAAGTTTACCCTATGTGGATGGATTGTGGAAACTCCTGGGATGTTCAGAAATGTTTTGTCATCTTAGATGTGCAACACTGTCTGAGCCAAGGTTCTGCAGCAGGGGAAGAAATGTTTTTCTTGGGGAGGGTGAAATCAGCAGTCTTATCAGAGATTGTGCATCCCCTCCAGTTTTCCCCATGTTAAGCCTTATTACTCTTCTTGCCTCAAATCACAGCTGTGATTATCCGTGGCTGAACAGAACTCTGGAACTTATAAATTCATTGTTTGATCAACCAGAGTCACTGTTAAGTGTTGCAAAGTACTTGCTTCCCCTTGTGCTGAATGGGAGCCTGGATTGAGAATTCAAGAATCTTGGTTTAGAGTGTATGTATTATTTGGCATAAAGGCAGATTTCCTGTTTTGTCTGGGCAGCTTCACATTAATCATGTTAAGTTGTTCTGTAGAGCTTTTCTATGACTGCCAGGGAAAGGCCATTTATAATTGCGCACAGTTTGGTACGGTATAAACTACGAGCACTGAGAAGGGGTGCAGGCCTTTGAGAGGGCTTTGAATCCAAGTATTTCCTGGGCAGTTCTGAAAAGGACTTGGAGCCTGCGCATATAAGAAGCTGTTCCTCCTGTGATCATGTATTGTGGGCATGTAGCTCAGCCATTTAAGGATCTGTTTTATATCTTATGCTTGGCAAACATGCAGTGCATTTGCCATCAGATTGCTAGGGTGCTAGCTTCACTTGCCCACACAAACTTAGAAAATAAAATTATAGTCCAGGAGGCCTTTCAACTGGGGAGAGAAGGGAAATAGACTACTAAGGCTTGTTGCCAGCTACTATACAATATGTGACTACCTTTCCTATCCAGTGTTCTGCACAGAGGTAAGAAAAGAGTTTTTAGAAAGGAAAAGGCTTTAGAAAGGAAAAGGTTCAGACTCGATACTGAATTAGTGTGTATAAAGCTGCAGCAGTATAGTAAGAGATTGTTTGTTTCACATTTAAACAAACAAAAAGTTTCTTCCTAGAATAATGGCAGACTTCAGTAAGTAAAATAAATTCTTTCTCCCCAGGCCATTCCCTAAAGGAGATGAAAGAAAGAAAGCTTGTTTGAGTGCTCTGTCTGAGGTGAAAGTACAGCCTGGTAAGAAGTGGTCTAATCATATTGTATGTTCCTTTTGCATTTAGCATGAATACTGTACTTTGTAGGAGTGATTCATGGGAATTTCATAACAATTGGGCTCTTCTCTGCCTCTTTTTTAATATTTTTGCTGCCTGGGGCTAAGAAGTGACTTGTTCTGTTGTTGTTCCTTGTCAAGCTAAGCATGAACATGGTAGCACAAATATTTGTATAGTACCAACAGTGTGCATGGCATGTCACAATCCAGATATGAAGATCTCTGCCCCAAAGAGCATGAAGGGAGCAGTACAATTGAAGAGCAAGGTTAAGAAAACCTTTTGCTTTGTGTCGCATGTTCTTGGTGGATGATGGGCGGGCAGGCTATGCATGTGAAGAAATAAGTTTTCAGGGATGAGACACAACCATCTAACTGCCCTTCCCTCTCGTGTCCTCTGTCCCTATCCCATACTTTGAAAGTCTCTACTGCTCCAAGACCCCTTTTTTTCCCCCTCTGAATCTGACCTTTAAAACTTATTCGGGATTTTTGAGGGATAAGTTTTATCTGTCTTTCTGTAATCTGTTTTCTCTGGCAATTAATGACCAATCTAAAAGGTATCCTGTGTCCTTTACAGGCTACAGCCTATAGACTGTCTTATGGTGGTAGACTGTAATGTATCCATTTCTAACTTCAATATAGATTTTAAAATTACATGAATCAATGTATTGTCAAACTTCTAGAAATTCACTCTGTCACGCTAGCTGGTGAATTCACTTCATGTCTATCAAGTTCTCTTCTCCCCTTTTGTTGTAGGCTGTTACTTGCCCAGCAATCCTGAAGCGATTGTTTTGGATATTGACTACAAGTCTGGAACTCCTATGCAGAGGTAATTTGCAGTGTTGTTGTAGCCTTGTTGGTCCCAAGATATGAAAGAGACGAGGTACGTGAGGTAATATCTTTTATTGGACCAACTTTTTTGCTAGTGGAAGGTACAAGCTTTCATGCTACATGGAGCTCTTCCTCTGGTCTGGGAAAGGAAGCAGTGTGTCACAAGTGTAGCTCGTGCTTGTACCTACCACCAACTGAAGTTGGTCCAATAAAAGATATTGCCTCGTCTATCTTGCCTCTTTCCTGTGCAGAGGCAACATCATGTTGTTTTATACCTCAGATAATCTTAGTTACAATATTTAGGTCTTTTCTAGGACGTTTTGTTGGTTGGAAACATCAAACTCAACTTCCTTATGTGTGTGTTTGTACTTTCAGTGCTGCAAAAGCACCATACTTGGCCAAGTTCAAGGTTAAATGGTGTGGAGTCAGTGAACTTGAAAAAGAAGGTCAGTAATATAGTTCTTAATCATTTATACTACTAATTAACAGTCAATGACTCATTGCAGTTTCATGCTTTTGGTGGATGGTATCATTCCAGTAAAACTGGGTTCAAATTTTAACGTAAGGCATGTTAATTCAACCCAGAAATTGAATTCTGTAAATTGTGGCGGGGGGAAATAAGCTTGTTGTTTGAGTTTTAAGAGGCAAATCAGATCTTGTAAAAACAGAGCAGATATTTGTGTACTAAAGAAATTTTGCCAATGACTTTAAATCCAGCATGTAAATTAGGTATATTTGGGTAGTTTAGAAAACAAGGAAACTCAGGTTAACGCGGCTGTGCAATGCTTTTTTAAATCATAAATTTCAGAAGGATTTTTAGCTCCTGGGCTTGATTTGTACATGTACTTTTCCGGCAGACCATGAGGGCTATTTTGGAATCTAATTTGTATGTATAAATGCCACCTGTACTGCAGGAAACATAACGTCTTCAGGAATTCAGTGTTACTCAGTGCAATTCACCCTGCAATGCAGAAAATCTCTTGTAGACAAGTGAAGGGTTAAGTTTCCAGTACTGTCATTTATTGTGATTCAAGGCTGCTAATTAAGCTCCATGTTCAAGTTTTGCTTTTTGCTCTGTTTGCAGGTCTGCGTTGTCGCTCTGACTCCATAGACGAAAGTGGAGAAGAAGGGGTTGACCGTAAGAAAATCTGTTGGCAAGCAGCTATCTTTAAAGTGGGCGATGACTGCAGACAGGTAAAAAGCTTCTATAGTAATTGAAAATTGATTGACAGAGGTTGTATTTTAAAGGGGAATAAAAATCACACTGGAGTACCCTTCTCTCTGGAGCTCTTGGGGACAATGTTTAGCTTATTACAGAGACATAGTGAAAGGGGAGAACTACATTACCCACTCCTGGAAAAGTGGTGGAAAGAAAATCTCATACGTTCAAGACACAGCTTTACCCAGTGCCAAAAATGCCTGTTGAAGCCTCACACTCCAAACAGCAAACTTTATTTTAAAAAAAAGTGTAGTTAATGGTAGTTCAGCAGTGGCTTCCAAAGTGAAGTGTGTTATGGATTCAAACCGGTTTCTTTTTAACTGAGAAGGGGAATATTGGCTACGATGTTGGAGTTACTCCTACTCCTTTCCTCAAGGAATGCCAAGGATTTTCATATCCGTCAGAGGCAAGCAGATAAGTCTTCAGTGTTAACACCTTATCTGAATGACATCTGTGTACATTGACTTCCTGCCCACCCAAACTACATTTTCCATCTGTTTTTCCTCTATAGATATAGTGAGTGCAACACTAAGTACACATCTGCTAACTTTCTGTGGGGTGTTTGTTTGCTCTGTTCTTCAGACCACTTTCATAACCAGTTGGATCTTGTTGCATGACCTCTCTAATACTTATGCCCCTTTTTGTTGTTAAACAGGACATGTTAGCTTTACAAATCATTGATCTCTTCAAGAATATATTTCAGCTGGTAGGCCTGGACCTGTTTGTGTTCCCCTATAGAGTGGTGGCCACAGCCCCAGGGGTAAGTGGATGATAAACTATTCAGACTGTGAACAGAATTAAGCACTGTTGAAAGGGGCATCTCTCTGTCAGCCCATATTCCTCTAGAGCAGGGAATTTTTATCCCCAGATCACCTTCCCCTAAGCTTCTGACTGGGCACTTGCCACCTGTGACACTCCTACCCCCTCTCCCTTGAGAATATGTTGTGTGAGCAGCAGAAAGTGCCAGAGAGAAGTACCTCTGGGAAGCAGTCATGAATCTCCTCTTCAGTTAGTTATAGGAAAGGTGGAAAGTTTGGGACATTCTTTTTAATGAATAAATGGGAAATGTATATTCAGTGTTCTAGACATTTTTACCCATATGTCCCATGGGATCTGTATAGCTGCCATCAGCCATGAAAAATGTATGTTGGGAACGTGCTTTGCAGTCTTGTTTGTCTTCCCCTTCAGTGTGGTGTTATTGAATGCATTCCTGACTGCACCTCCCGTGACCAGCTGGGCAGGCAGACAGACTTCGGAATGTATGATTACTTTACAAGGCAATATGGAGACGAGTCAACCCTTGCTTTCCAAAAGGTAACATACCAACTGGCCAAACATAGCCAAATATTGACTTGAGAAGCATTCTGGCTATAAGAAATACCGTGACACTATATTGTATAATTATTACCATAATACGGTACCTGGTGTCAGATGCAGATAATCCTGTGAGCAGGCTATGCACAGAAGCTGTTGCAGGACTGGAGAATGTCATTCATTTAAAATAGTGTAAACATGAATGGCAGAAATTCTTTATCAGATTATATCTGCTCTTGGGATGGTGTAGCACACTAGCCCTCCTCTTCTGAATTTGCTCTAATTTCTCATTTATGCAGGCTCGATATAATTTCATCCGCAGTATGGCTGCCTATAGCCTCCTGCTGTTTCTGCTCCAGATTAAAGACAGACACAATGGCAACATCATGCTGGACAAAAAGGGGCACATCATTCATATTGGTCAGTTGTGTCCCCTTGGCCTTCTGTATGTCTCTGCCGTTTCATTCTGCTGCAAGATATTGTTTAAAAAAATTAAAAAGCCAGTTCTCCTCCTCTGAAGTCATTCTCTGTTCAGTGATTTCAAGATTTCCAAAAGGATGGGAAGAGTTCCTGATGTGTGAAAGAAGTGTGCATTTCCTTACAGTATGTGTGATTGTGTGCCGCTTTGTAATCCAGACTTGCAAATTTCTACCTGCCTTAAGCAAATACTTGTTTGTTTTTTTAATTTTAGATATGCTAGTGAAGTATCATTTGATTTCTTTCATCACTGTATGGGTGCATTTTAGATTTTATGCTTTAGCTGGTAAGTTTATGTAACCAAGGCTATGTAACCTCTGCACAGAATTTGCGTTTATGGAAATCCACTAATGCGTCAGTGAGAAGCTTACTTATGTAGTGAGTTGTGAAACACCTCACATTAAGTTTCATCTTTACTTTTGTATTCGTGCACTCCAAGTTCATCTGCAAACACACTTCAGAGGAGGGCAATAGGAGTGCATACAATATGTAGTCATAATGTGGGGTCTTGGGCCCACCTCTGTTATCCCTTTCAGCTGTTACCCTCACTGGTAGGGGAGCCAGATTGGAACAGCTCTATGACTGGTATCCTCATGGGCAGAGAAACCATGGATTTTTGTGCCATACTTTGGGGACAGTACCAGGAAGGACAAAGAGTATTTCCGGGAGAGGTGGGATACTGAGGGGAATTTTGCACTAATTAGAGATTCTGGGGGGTCTTGAAGGTAGCCCTTAGAGGTGTGCATTACATAGTCTAGCCTGGAGGGATGGAAGTGGTCTGAGGTCTGCATGGGAGAGGAATGGTCACAGTCTCTGGTCAAATATGGGTAATGAAAGGGACACGATCTGTCACCACTAGCTAGGCTATTGTCACATAAGGCTTGAAACCACAGAGAAACTTCAGGCTGAACAGAAGACAGCCGGCCCTTCTTTAGGGGGTGAGCCATGATAGACTGACTCCATTTACTCTCAAGTCTCCACATGGATTCCTGGTCTCTCTTTGGATGTAATTGAGCATTTAGTTTCTACAGCAATCAGTGCCCTATTAACCAGTACAGTACATTCACTGGTTTATTATATGTTTGTGTGTGTGTGTGCAGATTTTGGTTTCATGTTTGAAAGCTCACCTGGTGGAAATCTGGGCTGGGAACCAGACATCAAGCTGACCGATGAGATGGTGATGATAATGGGAGGAAAAATGGAGGCCACCCCTTTCAAGTGGTTCATGGAGATGTGTGTCAGGGGGTACCTAGCAGTCAGGTGAGAAGGCTTTGCATCTCTCCTCGTTTGTTCACAGCCAGGGGTGCTTCCACATCTAATAACTGATATTTAGTGGATAATCAGCAATTAGCTTTCTTTACTACTTAGTGCATTTGAATCTCATGCTTATCTGAAGGCCGTGTCCTGTGCAAATGGAATCATTGCTCCCCAAAATAGTGAGAACTTCCCTTAGATAATAAACATGACTCTAGAATCTGAGACCTTGCTTTGAATTATGAAGAACTGTGAAAACTCTGCCCTTACCAAAAGGCATCAGCCTGTATTCAGCAGACAATGGATATGATCTAAAATCTGGGAAGGGAAGAGTACTCTATCATGGGCCTGAGCCTATCCCAACATGCATTCCTCTTCTCTAACAATGCCAGAGTGTGAGGCAAGGTGGCTTCTTACAAAGTTTGCATTGACTTCATATTCTGATTGAGCTTCCTGGTTTCTTGTTCATTTCATACTTGTATGTCACATGGGGGAATTTCTTCCATGTTGATCTTTAAGTTTAGCCCTTTCCTTGCTTCGCTGTACTTCGTGTGTATGGTGTTAATAATCTGGGGTATGGAGAAAATTTTTGAATTCCTCTAGAACCTCTGCCATCAGCACTAATAGGACAACCACATTGAGCTCCAGCTGATATGATGCTTATCAGGTGGGGCCAGAACTTCCATTGTAAACCATGTAAGCAGTTTGAGCCCAGCAATCCAACTTGCAGCCAGCCAGTCACAAAGAAGATTTCTTAAATCTTTACTTTGGTGCTAGCACGAGTCCAGCACCATTTAACTTGGGCTAGGGAGGCAGTCTTGCTTGCTGAATAGGGCATTAGGCACTGGCAGTTAAGAGAACTATATTCTGTTCCCCCTTCTGCCACTGTCTCAGGGCTTGTCTATATTTATAGCTAAATCGGCACTGTTGCGATCGATGCAGCGGTGTCGATTTAGTGGGTCTGGTGAAGACAAGCTAAATCAATGACAGAGCACTCTTCCATCGATGTCTGTACTCGCCTTCCAGGGAGGTGAAGTCGGCGGGAGAGCGTCTCCTAAGTTACGTCGACTTGAGTTATGGAACGTAGGTAACTGAAGTGGCATAACTTAGGTCGACTTACAGCTTTAGTATAGACCAGCCCTCACTGTATATCTTTTGGGTAAATCATTAAAGGTATATTTTCAGACAGGTTGAGGCCACTCTGATGAAGATTTACCCTTTAATCTCTCTCTCTGTCAGATTTTTTCTGTCTAAAATGTGGCTGATATTTCCCACCTTTAGTAGAACGTGTTTGAGATGCTTCAGTGGGAAGCCCTCTGTGGATATGTCTTCAATGCAGAGTTTACTCAGGTGATTGGCACCTGGGTAGCCTACCCCAAGCCTGAGCTGCTGCACTCACTCATGGGTGTCGCTAGGACTTCTGATGGTGTATGCTGTTGTTTTCTGTGCTGCACTAAGTGGAGCCAATTCTTATTCATTTAATTGTGGGACACTTGCCTGCCTTCTAGGCACATTGGGGGAATTGAGGGAAGGCACTGGAAGGTCATCAGCACTTGAGTGATTTAACCTGCATCCTAATTGCAAAGTGGGAAGGTTACCAGCCAAAATGAAAGCCAACCCGAGGATTAGTCTGTCGTCCCAGGTTAGCCAGGTAGCCTGGTTTGAAAGCACCACCCCACTTGGGTTGAGAGTGTTTCATGTGTGGACAGGAGGCGGGTTAGGGGCAACACCCAAGTAAAATAGCCTAAGTTAACTATGCAGTGAAGATGTACTCTATAAAAGCGAAGTATTATTGATGCTAACTTAAAAAAATCAAAGCTTCCTCAGTTAGTAGCCCAACCTGTGTCCGTCTGGGAGCACTCGTCATGTCAGCAGAGTTCAGTGTGTTAATTTTGGCAGGCCTGGGAAGGCACTGAAACAGAGGCAAAAATATCATCTGAATGTTGGGAGTATTCACATAGCGGATGGTGGGTAGGGTTGCCAACCCCCCAGGATTGTCCTGGACTCTCCAGGAATTAAAGCTTCATCTTTAATTAAAGATTATGTCATATGATGAAACCTCCAGGAATATCTCCAACCAAAATTGGCAAACCTAATGGTGGGGGGTATAGTCATAGAGGGCTACATGGAGGCGTTAGGAAATAGTGCCGCGCTAATGGATTTCCCATGCTGTTTGCTTAAGAGCAGTGTGCTGTTGGATTCAGCTGATTACATTTTTACTATTGCCAAAAGAATGTTACTTTGCCCAAATACTGTTTAGTACCGTTCTCCCCAAGGTTGTTATCCATCTCACACCATTCTGCTTATCTGGCTGCCAAACACAGGGGAGCGAAATTGCCTTTGTCGCAGTAATTTAATTAGGGCGACAGACTGTGAACAGCAGTACAGCGCCATCAGCAAACATAAGAGGATTAAACTGTGTAGATTAAATTACAATAAAAGGTGTGATCCAGTCCCCAGCTGAATTCCTCAGTTTATGCTCTGTACCCAGCAAAGGCAGGAAAAGTTTGAGAACTCTAATTGCCTTTTGCCGTCTCTCTTTCTCTCTCTCTAGACCCTACATGGATGCTGTAGTCTCTCTGGTTACCTTGATGTTGGATACAGGGCTCCCCTGTTTCCGAGGGCAGACAATCAAGTTGTTGAAGTAAGTCATGCAGATATCTGTTAACCCTTTCCTTATTTTTTCACCATAGGAGCATTGCCTCTACTGTTTGTCTTAACGTAGCAGCAGGTGTAGTTTGACCCTAGCCAAATATGGCCTAATAAATGTTTTGAAGGAGAATTTGATTGTTTTATAGCGTCTCTCATGCAATAGGGATTTCAAAGCACTGTGCGCAAACTGAGTTAAATTCAACTAGTGCTGTGACTGTGCAGGTAAATAGAGTAGTTTTTAACTGCTCAGCATAGGTGCCGACTCTGTGGGAGCACCCACGGGAAAAAAAATAGTGTGAGCTCAGCACCCATCGGTGGCCCTGCCAATCAGCTCCTCCCCCACCCTCACCACAGTGCTTCCTGCCCACTGGCGGGCCCCAGCGATCAGCTACTCCCCTCTCCCCAGCACCTCCCGCCCACTGGTGATCAGCTGTGTGCAGGAGGCCAGGGGGGTTGGGGAAGGAGCAGGGGCAGGAATAGGTGGAGCAAGAATGGATGTGCTCGGGGGAGGGGGCAGGAAGAGGCGGGGGTGGGTCCCTGGGGGGAAGGTGTGGAGTGGCGGCGGGGCCTGGGGTGGAGCCGGGGTTGAGCACTCCTGGGGAAATTAGAAAGTCAACGCCTCAGCATTGGCAAACGCATAACCATAGAGGAGAGAACCTGTTTGAAGAAGAGGGATGTTGTCCAGGATCTAAGATTTGCACTCTTCTCAAATGCCATTGAGATCTTTAACGTTCACCAGGACAGGCACTGAATGATTTAACCTGCATCCTAATTGCAAAGTGGGAAGGTTACCAGCCAAAGTGAAAGCCAACCCGAGGATTAGTACCAAGGATCATTCCTTGGTCGTTCTTACAGTACAGTACTCCCCTAATACTGCATTGCAGCATCAGTAGTTTGGTGTACGTCCAGCTCCTGGTGTGGCACTTAAATCAAATCCACAACCTTCTGACTCTTGCGTTAGCTCTGTAGTCACCATTTCCTACAGTCATTCATTCATTCCATGTGGTGGGGAGGAGACCGTCTGAGCCCCAACTTACACTATCTCCAAAGTATAGATATTTGAAGGGCAGGAGCTGCAAGAGAAAGGGTGTTTGATTAGGTCTCTCCTCTTCCTAGAGTTCTTGCTGGAAATCCAGCCACAGTTTTACAGTATTGATCTCTTCTCTTGTGAGTACCAATACTCAGGTGATTCTTCAAGTGTCACTGTCTGTGGAATACACTGGGTGCTAATAATTACTACAGGAGAAAAGCTATACAGAACTAATATGCAACTCTTCGTTTTTTTTCTACTGTAAGAACCAGAGGAGCACAGCTAATGTGTGCTTTTTTCCCCCCCCAATACAGGCATAGGTTCAGCCCCAACATGACGGAGCGAGAGGCAGCAAACTTCATCATTAAGATCATTCAGAGCTGCTTCCTCAGTAACAGGTGTGGCATCTTCTGTCTGTCTTCTCCCGGTCTCTTCCCTAGACTGGACACTAGTTGGTTAGCCTTTTGAGGGGGTTAAAGATCTTGTGCCATAGGTGGCATAAAGCTCGGTAGTTGTTGACCTCACAGTAATGCAAGAGAGCGGCCCTAGCTTGTGACCATACTATACCTTACCATATATTCCCTTTTATGGGAGTAGACTATTACTAAGCTGAGGCAGCGGTTTCTGTTGCCTGGTCTAAAGAACATGGGATTTTCCGTGCCATCGTAGACAACAGCCTAATCAAGTTCAGCATTTTGCTTCCAGCAGTGACTGATGCCTGATGGCTTCCCAAAGCAGCCCAGCACCCCTCCTCTAATATTGCACCTAGCTAATTGTGTTATGCTGTTTGAGGGCTGGGAATCCTTTCTGATTTATGCAGGGATAACGTTGCCAAAGAATGGTATTGGCTGGCAACAGGGATCTCTTGCCTACTTTTCTGAATGAAGAGAGATTGTGACCTTCGTGCTCGTTGCCTTTTAGAAAGCTGGGAGTATATATGCAGAGGAAGCTGCATGTACAGCCTACTGGACTGAGCATGAGGCTTAGGGACAAGAATGCGGGGATTTAAAATAATTTTTGCAACCGATTTGCTGTGTTGTCTTGCCCAGTCACTTAATCTCTGCAGAAGAGGGAGAGTAGAACCTGCTGTCGGCACAGCAGTTTGAAGATGTAAAGCACTAAATAAGTGCTAAATTATTATTTGTGGAGAAAAGTATAACCTACCCTTCTCTGTGATGACCGTTCCTCTCTTTCCAATCAAACTTCTCTTCATACCTGTGTATCACATCGATGCATTAGTCATCCGACTACTTGACATTACATTGCATAATGCACAATGGTTCAGAAAGAGAACAGCACCTTGCGGAGCAAAGACAGCAGTTTGGCAGCTTGGCTCGCCCAAGCCAATCTGGGTGGGCTTCGTTCTCTTGGGATGTGGTATTTAGTGTACTGAATAGAATAAAGCACCGCATTGGCTTCACAATAAGCCCAAAAAAACCTTGTTAGCTAATTACCCAGTGGTAACCGTGTTCATGCCTCCTGATACATAAATAGTTTTACAGTGTCCTATGAAAGATTTGAACAGAAAATTAAATTAAATGCAAAACATATATTTTAAATATTAGGTTTAGCTCCTATTGTAAAAGCTGACATTGTCATTTACTCACCCTTGGCCGCCTCAGCTCATTCTACGATGGCATAAGATACAAGATCATGTCAGTTTCATGTGTATCACAGACATAAAAGTAATATTTAGGTTTGCTTGTTAATATTTCAACTACTGCCACTCTGGTTACTTCTATTTCCATTGTTGTTCCTGTTCTATTTTAGGTTACTTGGATTTTTATGTGACCCTGCCCTTGTGCAGTACTCTGAATACTACTCAAGTGAATTATGTATTTCTTTCCCCTAAACAGAAGAGTTGATTTGATCTAATCTGCCTAAGGTGCCTCTTGCAAGTCTAAGCACTGAAAGTTTGTTTCCTGCTAATGCATAAAATAGTAAAACCACTGCAGACTTCGCCCCCTTTTTCTTGCCTTAGTAAAGTGCAAAGAAGTTATTCTCTTTAGCCTAGCAATAGTGGAAGGTTAGTCAGAGCCATGCTTAGCCAGTCCAGTTAGTGAGGATGTAACTCTTACTAAGTTATAAGTCAGTCTCTCTTTTGATGTTGCTGCACCAGTCCTAGTGTCAGTGACAAAGCGTCTCTCAGGTTAGCCTTATAGTCACTAACGTGCCCAACTGTAATATAGTACTGTAGCATAGTTTCCACTTAATGGAATTCAGCTCAGGATTAAGAACTGGAGAGGGAAGTAGTATGAATTTATTTTTTAACAAAGGACCTGCTGATTTAATCATGAAATTATAGAATGATTTCTCTATGTACTCTCAGCTGACTGGCGTCAGGGCCAAATGAGCTCTGCTAGTTTAAACTGGAGCAGACTGATGCGTTACTCATCATGACACTGCTCTCTCACAGTGCCTTCAAAGTGGAGGTTTAAGTTTGATTACAGGTTATCATCCGTGCATCTTCATTTCTTTGAGATTTCATTTTTGCAGTTGATCTGCTGATGCATTTCTATAGCCCCTCATTCACCCATGATTCTTCTATTGTTTTGTAGGAGTAGGACATATGACATGATCCAGTACTACCAGAATGATATCCCATACTGAGAGACAAGGAAGATTAGTCTGGGGAAAATGATACTCGTCACATCCCAATGCCTTTTCTCCAGACTAGTAATAGGAACTGTTCAATCACGCTTCACTGTCTCCAGTCTCTCGTGTGTATGTACACATTTTACTGGACCCTGCAACAATCAACAAATCCAATTAGTTCCTCTCTCCACTGGGATGTATATTTTTTTTTCTGTGGTTTTCTTGGAGTTGGCTGCAATCATAAATGAACATCCTCCTCTGGTTATGAATGTGTAAATTCTCAGAGGTAAAGCTGGGACGTACAGGAGTTTTTGTGCAATGCAAGGATTTTATAGTGAGTTTAAAAACCCTTAACACACCATCCAGTAGAATCCCCTGAAAGTGAGGGGTTTGAAGTTGGAGCGATGAAGAAGTGTTGATTTGCTCTAATTATACTGTAGAAAAGTAATGATAATCGTCCAAGGTGGTGATGTCTCTGCATCTGTGTTAAGACTTTGCACTGTCTATGGTCCCTGCTACATGGTCAGTATTTCATATGTACATGAAGAATGTATTTTTTTCCCTTTTGTGTGTTTAAAAAAAACCAAAACTCTACTGAAGATATATTTAATCTATAAAATGTAATAAAGATCTTCGACTTTATTGTGCCTGTATTACAAATCCTTTGAAATATACTCTTCTTTCACCCAAGGGTTGTAAGCTGCTTGGGTTTGGTCCAGCACATCATTTTGCAAGTTCACGCAGTGACTAGGGTTCATGTTCACTGTGGGTTTTTCCCCCACCTATCTATAAGAGGAGTCTCAACCCTTCTTCAGCCTTGGGCATATTCACTTTTAAATGGTAGATTATTATTTCTGTAAAGGTATTTTCTGTGCAGGTTTCTCGCACCTGGATTCAACTCTGTAGATTGACAGAAGTAGAGCTCCTGACATGCTTAAGGATTTTTGGTCCCCGAGGGCAGCAGTAGTATGTGTCATGAACCAGGACACAAAAATGGCCATACTGGGTCAGACCAAAGGTCCAGCTAGCCCAGTATCCTGTCTTCCGACAGTGGCCAATGCCAGGTGCTTCAGAGGGAATGAACAGAACAGGTAATCATCAAATGATCCATCTAGGATGTGGGTGGTCAGGCTTAATAGTCAGAGAAGAGGCAGTCAGGCCAGGAACAATGCTGAAGGTCAGAGCCAGAGTCCGGTACCAAAAGTCAGAGCCAAAGGTCACAACCGGAGTCAGGAGTGGAGCGGGAGAGACAGGACGATAGCATGGCTGTGAACAAGGCCGGATCAGGCCTGAAGCAAGATTAGGAACAGGTGGGCACTGGCGAGATTGTAGCTGCGGGAAAGAGCATAGAGCTGCCGGAGATCAGTTGTTGCTGTTGAACCTAAGAACAGGTTTGCTGCCTTCCTCAACCAGTCAAGTGGAGTGGTCAATCAAGTGGCTCTAATGAACTGCCCGGAGACTGGGCAGCTGCAGCAGCAAGTCCGCATTCTGACAGTATCTACGTTCGCCAATCACCACTTTTTCCCCCTATGGCCACCACGGAACTTAACTGTGACCTTGGAAACTTCCAGTAGGTCCTTTCTTTACCTCCTGTTTGAGTTCAGCAAAACAGCTCCCATCTCAGCTTGCGCAGGGTCAGTCCTGCCTTGAGTAGCTGATCAACCTGCGTCCCTTCCTGCTTCCAAGTCAGGTCTGAGTGGTAGTTAAGGCCTACCCTCAGAAACTAGCAGTGCTTGTGATCCTCCGTTCCCTAGGTGAATGATTTGGCTGATCAAGGACACTGCTCTGCAGGGTGTCAGAAGATCAATCGGCCTTCTTACCAGGGTGTTGGCATTACCAGGGTTTGTGGTAATATACCCAGTGTCCCAACAGACAACTAGGGTACACAGGAGCCCAGCTACATGTAACTCAATTAAAACCTCGAGGTAGGGTGCAGGTCATCGCTAGTCTGGCAGAAAGAGTATGCAAGGGCCAACAGGTGAAAGCTGAAACCATGCTACATTTATTGTGTCTCGTGGCTGCAGCCGTGTTTTTACCCATGGTGTTTTGTGGACCTCTTATCTTTCCCTTTTTTAAAAACAAAAAAGCATGTTCACATTTTGGCATGGGTCTTGTTCTTTCCACTAGCTGCGGTTTTATTTTCCTTTTTTGTCTGAGATTCCTTGAACGACCAGCTTTACAGCAGTGAGAAACCTGCACAGATGGTACTTATCGAGAAGAGATAATTATTTACCTGTCATCCTACTTCACTGAAGATACTGAGCCGGATCCTCTAGTCCTGCCAAGCACATCTCATCCAGAAGGCCACAATTGGCTTTCAGCCACCTGTATGCTCTCCTGATCCAGACCCTGGTTCAAACTGAATGCTGCTCTCATCCATGTGTTACTACCCACAGCCTCATTCCGGCAGCCAGAGGTTGCTGTGAGATAGAGGCAACCTGCTGCTCACTTCACTGTGAATGGTATAGATGATGCCACAGTAACCCATGAGTCTTCAGGGGACCAGATTTGCTTTTTTTATGGCCACTTTGCACCACTGGAGTAGGGCTCAGAATTTGGCCATCATATTTTAGGATTTGCACTCACTTCCCCATACATCTCTCCTCAGAGTTTGCAGGGGAACTTTATTCAAGTGCTGTTCATCTTTATACTTTTTCTAATCTATCTTTTTGAGGCATTGTCTCTTTCAAGCATTTTGGCTTACTTTCCTTTGGGGAGTCTTCACTTTCTGCTATGTCAGGAAGGATCCAAGGGAAGTGGTTACACTCTATGGTGACATACAATCACCAGTGGGTCTCACACGAAGGAGATGTATTAGGGCAGGGGTGGGCAAACTTTTTGGCCTGAGGGCCGCATCAGGTACAGAAATTGTATGGAGGGCCAGGTAGGAAAGGCTGGGGGAGGCTATGCCTCCCAAAACAGCGAGGCGTGGCATGCCCCTGCCTCCATTCCAGCCCCACGGAACTCCCACCCCCATCCAACCCTCTCTGCTCCCCACTCCTGACTGCCCCCCGGGGCGCCTGCATCCTATCCAAACACCCCTGCTCTCTGCCCCCTGGCCGTCCCCCCGGGATCCCCATCCCCTATCCAATCTCCCCTGCTCCTCACCCCCTGACTACCCCCTCTAGGGCCCCCCCAACCCCCTATCCAACCCTCCCTGCTCTCCCCGCCCCACATTACCTGTGGGGTCAGAGGAAGGGGGGCTCAGTCCTTTCCCTGTGCATTTCCCCTGCTTGTTTGGCTGCTGTCCCTGGCAGTCAGACAGGACTCGCTCCCTGTCTGGGCTTGGCTGCTGGGGACAGGGGCCAAACATACTGGAGGTGGAGGGGGGCCCTGGCTTGCTCTGTCTCTGTCTCTGTCCCTGTCCCCGGCAGCAGGGCCCAGGCCCCTTGACCACCCCCCCACAACCTTCCCCTGCTACTAGGGGTCCTAAGATCTCCTTCAGTCAGATGTTGGACTTGGGTGTGGCATGGGCAGTACTAATTTAGCTGGTGTTGAGTAAAGCTCTGTTGACATGCCAGATGTCCCATCACTATTGCTCTGATCCGTCTGGGGTGGTTGCTTGGCTTTCCTGGTGCCTGGCCGGAATCAAAGCTTGGATGGGAGCCAAGGCAGACGCTACGGTCATTCCAGCTAGGCAGAAAGGAGGAGGTATCTGATCCTTTGGGGGCATTCAGACTCACTCACTTTGGGGATCCTGGTTCTTCAGGATACCCCAGATAGCAATTGTTGTCCAGACTTTTTTTTTCATTTGCCTCCATCTCCACTTGGCTAGGATGCTTGCTGCTGCTGGAAATGAAGACTTTGACCCAGTGTCCTGTGCCTTTGCTACCTAGTGGGAATTACTGCAACACGCTCCCTGTGGAGCTGCTGTTGAAGACCATGTGGAAGCTGTAGTTCATGCAAAATGAGGCTACTTCGTGGTGTCTGTTGTGGGGAGAACACTAAGCCTGTGCTATATACACTGCAATTTAAGGTACTGGCTTGAATCTGCAAAGGGCTTCGTGGGATGGATATTTTAAAACACACACTTCTACCTGGCTTAGCTCAACAGTAAATTCAGTTGGGCTGTGACAGGCCTTAGATTAGCATACCCTGGCGCTGAGGCAGGGCATTCCCACTGACATTCCTAGCCTCTACAGTTTGTCTCCCATGGTTGAGTAGGAGTTGATTGACCTTTGCAGCAAAATCTGTTTGTTCAGGCTTTGTCTGAGGAGCTGGATTGACAAGGGAAAGACTAGGATTTCCGTTTTTTTAGGGGATCAGGGAGTTCTGCGAGAGTTAATTTTGGTTTTATTTTTATTGCTTGTGTGTGTGCATTTTCCTCTCCTGCACCTTGGATGATTAAGAAATGCACTGTATAAACTGAAAGCCTAAATAAAAATGCCTCAAGCAAGGATACAAAGAGGGAGAAGCAACTGTTTTAAAAGAATGCAAGAAAAGTTTAGGCTAATGAAGAAGAAAAAGCCCTGACTGAAGACAATTAGACAATAGAAGAAGCTATCCTAAACTAGTGGAATTATTATTAGAGAGATTTAAAGCTAGACACAACAAACAACTGCTGGGAATTCAGTCAGGAATAATGAATACAGGCCTGCCATGTAGAAGGTGGATTAGCTTAAAAGGTCACTTCCAATCACGTAGTTGAACCCAAAGATGTGAGAATGCAAGTAGAGCATTCAGTGGTGCTGCTCAGAAGGAAAATGAGCAATTAATTTTACCAGTTTTGGTAACATTAGCAAGTAAATGATTGATCAGTCTGCCCTGAAATCTGGCAGGCTCCTTTTGTGTTGTTTTTTGGTCAAATGCAGACAGAAAAATAAAATCTGTTGGAACACAATGCCCAACATCTCAAGGACATCTGTTGTCTTCATTCAGTTCACTCATATTTGCACTATATTTAAAACAAAAAAGGACCTGTGTTTAGGGTCACTCCGATGTAGTTTTATTTGCTGGCATGAAATCTGGTGAACACAATGAACTCCTCTTCTTTAATAGGAAGTTGCAGGAGTATTTTTTCTTTTCTCCCCACCCCCATTTTCCAAGCCACAGTGCATTCCAGCTGCAGATCTCATTTTCATAAGTCAAGTGTGCATCCCTCTGAAAGGGTAACTGCCCATAGCAGTCTCTTTGGTCATTTCTCTGGCTTAAACTGAGCAGCAATGAGATGTGAAATGGAGAGAATTGCTCCGAACTGAATCCCCTCCAAGAAGTGGAGAGGATTAACTAGTTTGCATTTGATCATGCAAATCAGCACACTAGTGCCAAATCTTTCTAACTCTGTCACATTCTGTACCTTCACTTTCAGACTCTGCTAGGTTGAGGAGAGAAGGAGAGGAAAATGGGGAGATGCCTAAGAATATTCCAGACACTTCCGAGGCATTGAATCAATAGTCAGGCGGGATAGTTTCTGAGTGCATCTGCCTGCCCCAGCAGGATGTAGCAGCCTAAGGGACTATGTGGGTAAAATTCTGAAAAGTGCTTAAATCCTGTTTTCAAAAGGGACTAAGGTGGTGAAGCCCCAGTGACTTCGTCTCCTAAGCGCCTAAATCAGTTTCGAAAAAGAGACTTAGTTGAATTTGTGGGTAAAATTTTGAAAAGTGCCTATGTTCTCGTGCTTCAGCTGTGTTGGGATAGAAGTATTAAAATTCTATATCTATTCCATCCAGGCAAAGATGCCCCTCCCCCACCCTCAGGAATTCTAGGTCCCAGTGAGACCTGAGTTTCAGGGTCAGAGTCAGCTGCAGTTCAGTCTGTGTTTGCAGGGCAGGAGAAAGGAACAAAATTTATAGCCACTCATTTGCATCTGCTGGACCCAGGGTTTCATGCTGCTGGTAACTTGATGGGCACTCTTCAAATGCGTGTGTGTGTGTGTGAGAGAGAGAGAGAGACTGAAACAGAGCAATCTGGCTGTGTAATGTTGTGGCTGGTATGCGGTGTCGGAGTACCCCCTGCGGATAATCAGCACATGCTGCAGCTTGTCCAGAAAATGCCTGGAGCCAGCTGAGGTTGATCTGCTAGGAGAATAAGGATCCATGGGTCATTGAAGAAGCTGAGAAGCCGGATTCCACTTCGTAAAGTGTTCAGAGGAAATTCTGGCTGTGTTGCTGGCAGCGTGGTTTGGATTATATCCCTAGTAAATTGGTGCTGCTGTGTGTGTGGGGAAGGTGTTTCACCACAGATTTACACATGCATTTTTACTCACCCCCCTCCCCAACACACCCACACACACACCCTTATAAAATCACCATTGTCAAAGTGGGTCAAAACAAGTGTAATAAAAGGATGCTCCTAACTGCAGGCTGAGCTTGGAATCATTTATAATGATGAGGTTTGACCTGTAAAGGAAAAGATGCAGCCCCAGATTCTGATCTCAGGCTGCACTATCTCCATGTACACTGGTATGCTGGAGCTCAGAATCTGCCCCACACTGCATTTCATTCCAAGCTAGCCTCAAACTGAGCGCGCATAACACCACTGCTAGAGTAGAGGGGCAACAGACCAGTACAAAAGAGTGTGGAGGGGAAGCTCATGGCCAAAGGCAAACCCCTGTTGTTCAAAGGGCCCTAAGATCTTTAATGTCTGTGTATAGCAGACAACCTGTGTTTCCAAGGTGTCAAAGAGCCCCACCCCAGCACTATTTGCTTGCTGTACTGGCATTCCGTTCTAGTGGCTCCAGTCACTTTCCCCTGAATGCTGCATTTTCATGGTGAGGTGAAGAGCTTTGCATCGCTATAACTTGTAGTCCTGTGGTGACTGTTGTGAACAATGCCCTATAGCAGCTACTGCACTTTGGTCAGGGGCCTATCACCTTTGTCATTCCAATACTGTCAGAGCCATCCCAATGTGCTTTTTATCTGAATCCTCATGCCCGTGGTGCAGTAAACCTCTTTCATGCTGCCAGACAGGCTAGGTCCATCCAGGAACCACGCTCCTTGAAGGATATCCAAAAAGCATCCTACATTCCGTTCATTTGAATCTCTCCCCCATTGTAGAGCTGCCGTTCCAGTACTGCCAACTTCAAGCTTTCAAAAATTGTGAGTCAGGCCCCAAAATCGTGAGATGGCTTTAAAATGTATGAGATTTTTTAAAAATAAAGAATACATTTGGGTTCTTTTTATTCACTTTTTCTGCATTCTGAGCCTTTAGGTCATACTTACTCCACATTTTGGTGGGTTAGAAACGTGGAGGTTTTTTTAGTTGTGGTTTTTTTTTTTTTTAAATGAAAGCAGAGGTTCTCATACAGTCCCCAGATTCCAGAAGTTGAGGCTTTAAGAAAAACAACCGACTTGTTATAAAATTGCAAGAGTTGGCAACGCGGGAGGCAGCTCCCAAGACAAATGCATGGCAAGGCAGCAGGGAAGGAGCAATGGGCTGAGAAGACTCCAAAGCAAAATCTCATGCCTTCGACTTGACAGACAAGCAAGGACAGGTATGAAATGGGAGTTCCAGCGCTTTGCTACGGAGTAGCCCTCTTTCTCTAGCCAGGGCTCAGTTGGATGGTATTTCATTAACAACTTTCAAATCAGGCATCTCTGTGTTTCCAGGTGATAAGTCATGAATAGGAATTAGGCGGTGGTACTATTCTGAACAAAAATCCAACTGCTCCACAATGCCCAAGTGAAAGTGAATCACACACACATTGTAAAGCTGTTTCCAGCCCATGGCTGCGCTGTGCATGCATGGCAGCCAGGTGTAAATTAACCAGTAATCTAAGTACATGATGGTATTTATGGGTGTTCTCTTAGAAGTATTTTTATTATTTTAATTAAGTAACAAATTTACAAGAACAGCTTGTGCTCTGAGCAGAGGCTTCAGGAGCCCTGAACTCCTGAGTTCTGATCCTAGTTTTAATTAACACTGGCTGGCTGTGCCAGTCTCTCGGGCAAGTCACTTAACCATTTGGCCTCGTTTTGCCTATGTGTTAAATGAGGATAATGCTTGCCTGTCTGATGGCAGGTTAGTGGTTGTAAGACTGTGGAAGGTTCCTGTGTTTTCTGATATACCACCACACACGTGCAAACTGTGTCCAGCTGTCTGAGTACTCTGCAAGGGATTCCTGACTCTCTGCCCAGTGTGCAGGGACAGGATGAATGTCCACTCCCCTCTGAGGAATAGGGGTTACTGTTCATGGCTCCTCCACAGCACAAAGTCAGGAGAGGGAAGAAAACAAACCCCACATGAGAGGAAGTGCAGCGGCCTCAGGGAAATAGCAACTGGATTCCCATCTCCTACCAGGCCAAAAAGGGGCACAAGGAAACGAACATGCTGAGGAGTTGCCGGGGGAGTGGAGGCGACGGTCAGATCAAATTGCTCGTTTGATCTGCTGCTTGAAGAAGGCTCCCACTGTACCACCTGTGACTCAGCCTGGCAGGATTCCCAGCCTGGCTGCAAATAAGGGTAAACCTGGCTCCTGCAGGCATTATGGAAGTGCCTTTGTGCAGGGATGACCCTTCTGTCTAGAATTCCAACAGGAGAAGTGAGAGGAACTGGGAGAGGCTTAGTAGGCCATACATCAGGCTACTGTTCCTCCAGGGATTTGAAGAGAGGAGACGGAGACCAATCATCCCGCAACAGGTGACTAAGCTCCCCAGAGCTACAAGGGTTTGGAGAATTGAATTTGGGTCTCCTACCTAGCAGCACAGACTACTAGCACAGGGCCAACCTATGAAAGCATTGCTTGTCCGTTAACTGCTGCCTGGCTTTATATGGATCTAGCAAATTTCCTCAGCCTTGTTGATTGTAACCTCATAGCAGCGACACAAAGCTGCCAGTAGAGGACACTCCACAACAAGCTATAATGGATGTGAAGGAAGGCTGTTAAGGGGGGAAACAGAATCTCTGGCTTTACTGGGACCAGTGGGGGAGACTGCGACCTTCAGCGCGACACACCTGCCAGACAGGGCATCAAGCAGGTGGTGCTTAGACCCCTAAGCTGTCCCCCAGGTTTGGCATCACTGGACACTCTCACATCACAGAGGTCCTATCCTGGCATGGTCAGATGGGCTTGTTGACCTTCCAAGCTAAATCCATGCAGCTGACTCTTGTGTTTTCTCAGAGGAGACCTTTAAAAACATGGGTCCTGTCTGCCCTGTGTGAATAATAAAGAGTCTAAAGCACATTTACAAAGAGCAGGGGTTGAATTTAAGAATATAAGAGTGGCCATACTGGGTCAGACCAAAGGTCCATCTAGCCCAGTATCCTGTCTTCCGCCAGTGGCCAATGTCTTGGATATTGTGGCCAAAATCTTCCCCTCACTTGTGCTGGTTGTCTATCTAGCAATTGCCCTCCACCACAAAGGTGGCTGGATTTCAATGGTACTATACATATGTATTTTGTAAGTGCCTTGGGATGAAATGTGCTCTATAAATGTAAGGTGGCATTTGCTTTCTTTAATCCTGCTCCCTGTAATATTGCTACCATTATCAGCTGAGAGGGCATCTTCTCAATGCTATACCCTGTGTGGTGACCCTGCTGTGGAAGGGATGAGATCGGCTTATGAAATACAGAACACCCTGTCGTAAATAGAGCAAAGGCTATAGGATGGGGGAGAAAACAACTCTATGGGTCACAGAAGAGATGGAAACCCTTTGAATGAACCCAGCTCTGAAGAGCTCTCAGACTCAATGCAGGGAGATTTCCCCATGTTATAAAGAGTATATTAAAGGCACAGAACTACTTCAAATCCAGGCATGAAGAGGTTAAGTCTCTCCTCTCCAATTTTATATAATATGGTTGAGATCAGCTGTTTGGAATTGCCTGACACGAACATGACACCTGATCAGTGCTATTATCATGCTTAATACCTTCATCTAGGGATGGGCCCCAACAACAACCTTGGGGTTAGGCAGACCCTATTCCCACTCCTGCATGCCCACCCCCAAAACCTTTGGGCAAGTTTGGATCTAAATCAGAATTTTGTGCCTTCGGCCTGTCTCTGTTTTCATCATCAAGCCCTACACTGTGACAATGATTGATAAAGGGGAGGCAAGTACTATCGTAACCTGCCAGTTGTGTCTAGGTAGACAGCTAAGAGCTACAGGGAGAGAGGTTCATTGCAGAAAGTGTGTGGGAGCATGCAAAGGGTAGTCTGCCCCTTGGCAGGCAGATATGACTGTGAAGAGAATCAGACTGGATTAGAAGGGAAGGATAAGCCCCAGATAGGAAGACTGAATCAGAAAAGTTTCAGAGGGTTAGCTGTGTTAGTCTGTATCAGCAAAAACAACGAGGAGTCCTTGTGGCACCTTGGAGACTAACAAATTTATTTGGGCATAAGCTTTCGTGAGCTATAACCCACTTCATCAGATGCATGGAGTGAAAAATTCAGTAGGCAGGTATAAATATACAGCCCATGAAAGGATGGGAGTTGCCTTGCCAAGTGGGGGGTCAGTGCTAACGAGGCCAATTCAATTAGGGTGCATGTGGCCCATTCCCAACAGTTGACAAGAACAGGTGAATATCAACAGAGGGAAAATTACTTTTTGTAGTGACCCAGCCACCCCCAGTCTTTATTCAGGCCTAATTAAATGGGGTCAAGTTCGCAAATTAATTCCAGTTCTGCAGTTTCTCATTGAAGTCTGTTTTTGAAGGTGTTTTGTTGAAGAATGGGCACCTTTAAGTCTGTTATTGAGTGTCCAGAGAGATTGAAGTGCTCTCCTACCCACTTGATAAGGCAACTCCCATCTTTTCATGGGCTGTATATTTATACCTGCCTACTGAATTTTTCACTCCATGCATCTGATGAAGTGGGTTATAGCACAAAAGCTTATGCCCAAATAAATTTGTTAGAATTAGAAAAGAAACACCTAAGAGAGCTCCATGATGACACCTTAAAGGGACACCAGGACCCTGAAATCCTAGTCAGATTCAAATACCAAGCTGACCTTGCAGGTTCTCCCCCTGGTTCCCAGCCCCTCTGGCAATGTGGTGGTTTTCCAATCATGTTTTTCTGTCTTTCACTGCATTTTTCTTTCCCCTGTTGCTGTGTGGGAGACCCATACCAACCACAGGAGAAAGTGACTAACGCCAATGTTTTCAGAAATGCCCAACCTGGGGCACCTTGATTTTCAGAAGAGCTGAAGTAAATTCAACAAATTTGAAGTAAATTGGATCTGTGACTTTCAGTGCTTATGAAAATCAGGTCCAAAGTCCTCCAAAAATCAGCAACTACCTTTGAAAATTGGCGTATCTGTTTGACTGCACCGCGGAAGTCATCGAAGTACAGAGAGATCCATTTTTCCTCTAATATCTCTGTTATAGGGCTTTTAGGTGTCACTTGTAACAATAGAAGTAAATACAAACGTTCAGACAAGTTGTGACTTTAAAGCTGATGTTGACCCTTTAAAACGGATTTCAGATTGAGTTCGATGCCGGCTGCTTTCCTTCAAAGCTACTGTAGTTAGCTCTTTCTCCAGGAGTCCGTGTTTGCTAATTTCATGAAAATGACAGGGAAAGCAGAGTCTGCCCTGACTTTATTAGTGAGCACTGAATGATTTTCATGGGGACTGGAAAGCTGTGCCATCTCTCGAATAATTCATGCACCGCTGGAGAGATTTATTGACTAAAAGTGCAATTACAGCCCAGTCACGATTTATGCAGGGTGTGTAGGGGGCAGCATACATGTGGCATGTGTGCTTACACAAGCCAGTGCGGTCTGTCACCACTAGGTGACACCATGGGCCTATTAACTAGATCCATATTAAAGCTCTGTAAAGCACCCTAAAACCAACAAGGTTTTGCCTAGTTTGGGGTTTTGTTACAAACCCAGAACACCGGCTGGATTTACAAACCTTTCAGTGAACCTAGGTCAAGTTTCCCATGAACGCAGGCTGAGGTTTGGCCATGTTTGGGCTAAATTCCAGGTGACAGGGTGGGATTTATGATTTGGGGTGGAAGCCATGTGAACATTGGACTTGAAACAAGGCTGATTGTGGCTGTGGTTTGCTTGCAGGGCCTGCATGCGGTTGAAACAAAATCTCATGCTGAGATTCAGGGAATATGAAGCCAGGAGCAAAAAACCAGGAAAGGGTTTGTACAATCCTACTGTGAAATGCAGCAATGAGGTGCATGTGACTCTCCTATTAACAAAAGGTGGCCCTAGTCTTGAACCCAACCCCCTGATCCAAATGCGCAGTTTTGGGCCCCACTTTACTGTTAATCAATTTTCTAACACTCCTTCTATGAATATCTTCTCTTTGCCACAGCTCCTCAGATTAAGGGGGAGTTTTGTTCCCTTTGGAAAGAAAAAGTAACGGACTTAGGGCCTATTCTGCCCCTCTACTCATGCTGAGTAGTAGTTTCTTCTGTGAATAGTTCCATTAATTTCAATTAGACTACTAGACAGCAAAACACACAAATATAGGTCACAGAACGGGGCCCTTACCAATTAGAAGAAGAGGCCAGCAGAGTGTCAAACATATTCTGCAGAATCTGTAAGAAGATAAAGAGGTATCCACCCTATATGAATGGGTTGTCTAATTGAGTATGGATGTAGATCATCAAATTGCCTTACAGGGATACTTTAGAGGGAAGTGAAACTGGACAGACCCTCACCTCATTGACCAGAGATCAAATTCACTACCTCCAGTCCTCAGGAAAACACTGGGAGCAACCTCAGACAGGCAGTGAGCAGGTCTGACTCCACCGATGATGCACCCATTCTAAAGTCGGCCCTGGCTCTTTGCAGCCTTCTAGAGTAAAAGCTGCAGTCTCAGAAAACTCACATGTATCTCGAGCACCCAAATGGGTCTGTAAGATTGAGGGACGTCCTATCCATGGAGAGATCTAGCTTCCTGCTGGCAGATAGCCATGCTCCCATTCCTGAGAAAGATGCTCCTGCCATGAGAGCAAAGCCACCTCGTTCTCGAGGATCCTTGCCAGCAACCCAAGCTCATACATTAGAAGGCTTTAGAGTCAGTGCAGAGAGGCTTGTAGCTGGATGATGTGCCATATATTGAGGCTGGTTTAGAATTTATACTGACAAGATTATCTGCTGAACCTAGCAGCCTTCTCTGGTCTTTACAGTAAACATGGAATAGCAAGTAGCAAGGGATAGGAAGGAAGGACATTGCATCCATGCAGCTTTGCCAAGTGCATTATGAGAGGTCATCTTCCTGTGAAGCATCCAGTCTTCGTTACTGCCGCCACACTTGATGAACTAGTTCTGTGATCCGCTAGGAAATCAGCCAGCCCCTCTTTGTCAACCAACCATAGCTGAGAGCACCACCTCTAACTAACCACACCACTGTGGCCCAAAGGTGGTTCATACAATGCAGGAGCAGCACCTTCCCCAGGAGCACTGTGCTTTGTAACTATCTGGTTCCTACCAGCTCTCCCCACTGTAGGAATTTTTCCCCCCAGCATGCCTTTCTGGGTTCTGGCCCTTTAAATTTGGCAAAGGCAAGCAGTTGCAACCCAAAAATGCCCATTTGGTAGCTGGCTGCTGCTTGTTGCTCTGTCTTCTTCTTTTCTAGCTGGGTAAATGTTTTTAGCTGTTGTACTGTTTGCCGTTTCTCATTCCTGGAGCGTGGCCTGTTCTCACAGCCGCTCTGTACATACAGCTCACGTCTCTGTTATTTCACTTCCCCTTCCAGCATAACTTCTAGGATTCTCTTGATAGAAACATGTGACATGCTAAGAGGACTGTTAGGAAAGTGAGCCATGACCATCCTTAGTGTTTGCAGGGCGGATTCCAGCTTCCAAGAGATTTGCAAACACTAGCTGCTGGCTTGGCTTCCTGGCAGGGCTGTATTGATAAGGATTCCCCAAGATAGTCTTGCGCTCCCTTTTCTCCCACTGTGTCCCCAACAACAGCCCTCCTGCCCAAACCAACATAATAAGGAGCCAGCTTCATGTATGCTATTTGATATAGGCATTTCCAAAATGACTGCATTCTGAGCCTCCCCCACATCTTGCTACCCATGCATGAGGCAGAGGGCTAACAGCAGCAGACGACAGAACCAGTTCGTTTCAGCAACCCCCTATAGCCGACGAGCCAGCCTGCTGATGAGTGGAAAAGTAAGTGCTCTGTGCTTTCAGTGTAATCTCTTGCTCTCAGCCTTGATTCAGTGCCCACTAAAGTCAATAGGAGTTTCAGGGGGCATTGAATCAGAGCCCACAAGAACAGGAAGGGTTGTTCCTTCCCCAAGTCCCCACACAGCTCTCTAGTTGCTATCTGTTCTGTACTTGTCTGTGACTTTTGAATGTAAGCTCTTGGGAGCAGAGATGTGGGTGAGGTTTTGTTTTTGTTGCATAGGGTGTCCCACCTGTTGTAAAGTTCTGTGGACGGTTACAGTGCTGTGCAAAAAATAAATAATGCACGATTTACCACCTGTGTGTGCCATATCGTTCACAGCAGGAAAAAGGGGCGTAAGTTCAGAAAGTGGCCCAAAATGTGCTCCCTGTTTATCTAAAATCTGAATCTAACCTGTCACAAAGCCATCTAGTTTTCATGACTCTTGTGAAATGTGTGCCCATTTTCACAATGTGCAGGATGCCCAATGAGGGTGACCTGGTGGCAGAATCTTAGGTAGATCTGTGGCTTTTAAACCAGCTACATTAATATACTCAACTGTGACGGTGATGCTCGGATACTGTGGTCATAAATTTTGGCTTGGAAAGATAGCCAATCAACAGGGTGCTCTTGTGAGTTAGACACCAGAGGGGGAGTCAAGAGACAAAGGGTCCTCTTCCTGACTTACGTAACTGTGTGAACTTGGGCAAATGACATTGCTGCTCCGTACCTCAGTTTCCCCATCTGTAATATTGGGGATAGTGATAGTTACCCCCTTTTGTAAAGAGCATGGATGGAAGGTGACATGTAAGGGCTTAAGTTTATTACTATGGTCAGTGTTTGAACTTCTAATGGTTATGAATATTTCCAAAGTTCTTGTTCAATGAGCGTGTGGATAAAGATTTCTTTATAGCAAGTACTCTCTGCACCCCCTCTTGCTGGATGACATTGGAGCCCTTGTCCTTTTACATGCTCGTGCTAACTGAGGCACACTGGGAGATGCAACAATTAACATGAGGCCAATTTAGTCTCTAAAAATGTACAACATCCTCATTAACCCCGCGCAGCAAAACAACCACTGAAAACTAGGAACGGGCGAGGAGCTGACAAAGCGGAGGGAAGTTGCGGTGTGACAGCCCTGCCATGCCCCAGTTTGTCGACCTGACACTTGTAAGAGATGAAGGCATCTCCCAGCTGTGGGGCCTGCACTGGGCTCAGAATAACAGCAGCAGAGAGCGAGTGCTCTGATGCTCAGCTGACACTTCAGCTGAGCACTTGGCTTGCCTCTGCCCCGATTCCATGGTGACAGAGGAGCAATCCCTCCACAAGGCTTTGCCTGGAAGGGGTTTGTGCATTTAATTAAGCCCTGTGTAGCAAACCCTTCCCCCACCCACCCCCTCTCTGCTCCTTCTTGCTGGCACAGTCTCAGGTGGGATTCACACGCCTGCCTTTGCCACTTCTCAATTCAACAAGGCTGGTAAATAATTCAGCAGGCGCACAGCCAACGAACAGGCATGCAGGAATGCTGGCCGGAAAGGGGAATGGAAGATAGATAGGGAAGGAGAAAGATCAAGTGAAGAGGAATAGCCTATGCAGGGGCTTCTCCTCATACGTGATTCCAGTGTTTTTCCAACTAAGAACCCACTCTAGCCTAGTGCATCCCCTCCAGCAGTACCCCATTCCACCTGTGTCCCAGGGACCAGCGCAGGTAACCTGCCTTAGTTGATTACTAGTTGAGGACTCTTTTCAAAGAGGCCCTCAGCCTTCTGCTGAGACTTCAGTGAAGTGCAGACGTCCCCTGCTGCTTCAGAGCCCCTGCTGGAATAGGCACTATATACTGGTGGCTGTGGGCTAGAGGCTGCAGCAGGGCACTCGGATTCAGGAGAAGTGGGTTCTGACCCGGCTCTGCCATGGATTTGCTAAGGTACTGTGGGCAAGTCTCTTTGTTTCCCTGTCTGTAAAAGGAGGGTGATAATCTGTCCCCACCAGTGTCTTACAGGGCATTGTGGGTGTTACTGTATGTCCAGTTCTCCCATATAAAATAACAGTAATTAACACTTAGCACTGACATGGTGTTTTTGTCCCTAATAAAGTGCTTTGTGAACAAGGGTAGGCTAGTAACTTTATCCCCATTTTACAGCTGGGAAACTGGACACAGAGGGTTTCAGAAACTGGCCCTAGGTCACACAGCAAGTCAGTGCCAGAGCTGGCAACAGAATCCATCTCTCGTCTTCCAGCCTGGTCTCTGTTCCCTGGACGAAAGGCAGTACACTATTGCAAAGGGGTGGTGTTTTATTCTCAAACAGCCTCTCTGGAGTACTTGCCACCAGCAGGGAACCCTCCTCTTGAAGATGGAAGCTCTATGATACTACATTCACAGAAATGAAAGAGGCACATAGATGGTTAGGAGGATACTATGCCAAATCCTGATTTCACTGAAGGAAACAGTACCCTCTTTGTCTCAATGGCAGATTTACTCCTGTTGTGGATCCTTGAGTGCCAGGTTCCTATTCCACATGCGGCTCAAGTTATGGTTAGGTACAGATGGCTTGGAGGGATGTTGTAGAGTACTATTAATTTAGGCTTAAATAGAGACTTGGAGTGGCTAAGTCATTATGCAAGGTAGCCTGTTTCCTCTTGTTTTTTCCTACCCCCCCCCCCCAGATGTTCTGGTTTAACTTGGATTTTAACTTGAAGAGTGGTCAGTTTGGATGAGCTATTACCAGCAGGAGAGTGAGTTTGTGTGTGTATGGGGGTGGGGGGATGTGAGAACCTGGATTTATGCAGGAAATAGCCCAGCTTGATTGTCATGCACATTGTGTAAAGAGTTGTCACTTTGGATGGGCTATCACCAGCAGGAGAGTGAATTTGTGTGGGGGGGTGGAGGGTGAGAAAACCTGGATTTGTGCTGGAAATCACTTTAGATAAGCTATTACCAGCAGGACAGTGGGGTGGGAATAGGTATTGTTTCATATTCTCTGTGTATATATAAAGCCTGCTGCAGTTTCCACGATATGCATCTGAGGAAGTGAGCTGTAGCTCACGAAAGCTTATGCTCTAATAAATTGGTTAGTCTCTAAGGTGCCACAAGTCCTCCTTTTCTTTTTGCGAATACAGACTAACACGGCTGCTACTCTGAAACCAGTGATAATCAGACCACAACTACCTTAGGGCAGCTTTCCGGAGTCTGTATCTTTCTCGTGTCTGCTAGAGGCTTGCTTGGTGCACATAGGTACCATATACTGGTATGCGTTGTCATGACACTGGCAGAATAAAAGGATGGCAGTGAACAGGGTAATGGCTCATTGTTTGGATCTCTAGCAGCCCAAATGGGTTTGCCTAGTTTAGTTTCCTACCACAACTGTCGGGGACTTAGAACTACCTAAGGCAGAGAGTGAAGTGGTTGAAGGCACTGGTGTGCTGATGTCAGTTCTCATGCATGGTTCCATCCCCAACCAAGCAGAAAGTAGTCAGATTCATGACATGACATGACAACTGGTGGAACAGCTCCAACTGGGTTTGCTGAAATGACATTTCACCCTACTAGGCAGCACTGTTGGGGCTACCTCCAGGAATCTCTGGGTAAGGGACAGTCTGTCCAAAGAAGCCCTAGAAATACTAAACCAGGCCTCTTACTAAAAGTCAGTCGCCATGTGACTGAAATCCATGTTTGCAACGGCTGCTGGCTTTGCAACAACGTTGTTTGTCTATCAGGGATTGCCAATAAGTTTGTGGTAGCTGTGAGTCTGGGCTTAAAGCAAGACAGCATCACTGAAGTGTACAATCCACAATGCCAGTGGAGGGGCCTGTCTGCTTCCAGACACTGGGTAAAGCTGGCTTAGCCGTCTGTGAACCTGAGAGATGTCTTTCCCTTTCTCCCTCCTGCTCTGTGTTGTGTGTGTGAGACAGGGAAGGGCAAGAGAGGACGAGCAGGAGGAGCTACACTTAACATTCACAGAGACCTCCATGGCCCATTAATTCTGAAGCAAACAAAGCCGAGCAGAGCCCTTGAGGGTGCTTTTGGCTTCTTTATTTGGCTCCCTTCCCCTCCGTTCCAGAGGTATTGCAGGGGCAGTGCCTTGGGTTTGGCCCTCATCTTGTTGCACCCCCACCCTCTCTGCTCAAGGATTTCATAACTGTACCAATTATAGGTTGTAGCTCGAAGGGAAAGAGAGAGAGAGCAGGGATTCTCAGTGAGAGAGCACATAACACAGGAAGTGGCTTCTGAGATAATAGGAAACTTTGCCCAGGCTTTGTCTGATAAACATCTCTGGTGCTGGTTTGGGAAGAGTCCAGATGGCTCAGTCTTTCATCAGGGGATGCGTAATGCACTAGTATTGCCGTCACTGCCTTACTGCTAGGAGCTGTATGGCCTGAAACTGATAGAGACCAGGAACGAGAATGATAGGAACATGGAAAAAAAAATTCACATGTAGAGGGACTGAAATGATTGGGACCATTTACCTTAAAGTGGAGGCTAATAAGAAGAGGGACCGTCATAAAAGGATACAAAATAATGAATGGTCTAGAAAACATAGATCAGGAACTACTATTCCCCCATCTCATAATTAAAGAAAAATGGGCCACTGAAAGGTGGCAAATTCTAAACAGATAAATTCTTTTCATACAATGCACAATTCACCTGTGGAACTCATTCTCACAGGATATGATTGAGGCCAAGAGCTGAGCAGGATTCAAAAGAAGGATTAGATATTGTTATAGATAACGAGACTATCCAGCTACAACAGGAAATATTTTTGAAAAACCAAGAGTTTTGGAAGGGATATAAAGCCTCAAGCTACATGGCGTAAGACAATCTCTATCGAAAGGGGGTTAGGTTAGGAATTATTGCATAACTGCCTCCTGCATGGTCTTCTGAAGTACCTGGTTCTGACCATGGCCTGAGACAAGACATTGATGGATCTTGGGTCTGATCCACTATTGCAATTCCTATCGTCCTATGACCATGACACTCATTTCACATGTCACCTGATTTGGGGCAAGGTTCGCACAGGTAAAAAATCTACTAAATTACTTCTTGGTATTTCCTTCCACACATTGGTCCAATTGCGCCCCTGAATTCTCTAGGGCTGGCAAATTGCAAAAATGAAGACCACAAGCAATCATGAAAATCTTTACAAAAGACATATCACCTAAAAAATTTCCCAAATCCAGAAAAAACTTCATCCCACCTCCCAGTAACTCATTCCTGTAGCAAAATCCCAGAATAACAGGCACGTCTTACAACATGCCCTAAAGGTCAGTCACTGAATTCAGACTCTGGCAAACCAAAGGGAAAGAACACCCTGGAACCTCCCCTCCCTATTTAAATCAAGAGACTGTTAGTTCAAGTCACTCGAATAATCACAACTATCATGGGATCATGCAGGGAGAAAGATATCAATTGTATCCAGTGCAGATCATGGGGCTTGGGTATAATGCACTTTCTGGGCAAAAATACTTAATGAGAGGGCATCAGCATTCCTGCACTACCTACACTTTCCAAGTGGTTTGGAGGCATAGCCCCATACAGACCTTCAGTGAAATAATCCAATCCCTGATTAGGGCAGGAAGGCTGCTGGTTGGGGCTTTTTTTTTTCTTTTTGGGGAGGGTGGGGGGGAATGTGTGTGTGTGTGTGGTAAATATAGCTTTTCAGTTTCCAAATAAACTCTAGCCTTATTTTAAACACTTAAGTCAAGTCCCATGAAAATATATTCCACTCAAGATGTCAAAACTCAGTGATGATCCAAGGTAAATACTCCACTGTTTAGTTTTAAAACACTTAAATACTAAAACAAAATATTGGCATCCAGGACTTTTGCACTGTTAAACTTACAAGAGTGATGAACCTCATCAGTGTTTTTTTTGTAAAAGCTCCTACACAAGTGTTGTGGAAATAAATTAGCATAGGAGAACTGTATTAATGTGACTGGTTTATTGTTTCAGCAAGTCTGCTGGTCACCTGGCATTCCTGACTCTGGGAAAGCACTAGACTGTGGAGTTAATAAATCTGATAGCCTTGATGCAGGAGATGTATTTACAAAATACAAATCCAATGAGAAATAACACAGGATCTACATGAAGCCATCAGTGAAGGCTGCTCCTCTGTTATGCCTGGGAATGGGTTGGAGGCTCAGGAGGGGAATGAATCTTCCATCCTTAAAAGCAGCACTACTTAGGTACCCAGGGCTTTATCCTGCAAGGTGCTGAATTGGGCTGGGGGTCAATGGAAGATGAGTTGACAGCTCTCAACTCCTCAGACCTGGGTCCACAATGAGGTGTTCTATAAATGGAAGTGGAACTTGGCAGCCCTAATTCTACAAGCAAGCCAGATGGTTACTAAAATTCTGAATCTGAGTGTGAAAGATTCCAGGCTGCTAAACTGTGCCCTGACAAGAGATAATCAGATGCTTTTCTATGTCTGCTGGAGCAAGAGAGGACCATCACGGAAATATGCCCTCCAGAAATATTCAGTTTTCCCAGACTCCTTGGTTCAACAGAAGATACACCTGAACTGAAATATCTCTGGAAGCAACCACTCGTATTTAACCAAAGGTCACAGCTTTTGTGGGGTTAAGGCATGTCCATTGCAATGGGATCCTGGATGGATGAATGCAGACAGCTTCATCTCCTCCCTTCTCTGGCTTTAGGTGTATATGAGTCACATGCCCTTTTCCCTCTCAGTATAGAACTTGTAGCCATGATAAGGATAGGGAGGGAGAGATGGAGTTGAGAATTGAGAGCCTGATCTAACTCCCATTTAAGTTAATGGGAGTCACTTATTCCACTGACTTCAGTGGAAGTTGGTTTGAGTTCCTTTATAAAAATTCTGACAGTGTGTTACGGACTGTGCAAGCATTTGGAAGGCATTCCCTGTCCCAAGAAGCTTACAAAGACAATAGAATTAAACCAGTGGTTCTCAACCCACAGCGTGCTTGCAGCCCAATCAACACACAGCTGTGGCCCAAGTGACAGCCTCAGGGCCATACAGGTATTATATATATTGTGTGGCCCATATAACACATAGAGAGCTGCATATACAGCCCACAATGGTGAATAAATTGAGAACCACTGAGTTGGACACTTAACTGTAAGATGTCAGGTCCTGGAACAAGTTCAAATGGGTGTAGGAATTTAAAAGCGTCTTTACAGATCCACAGGAATTAGAACTATGCAAAACTGAACATGAGTGCACATATGTCTACAGTTTTTGCAGCTAATTGAAATTCTTTCCCCTCAGTCAAAATTCTGCTTTGACAATTAAGCATGTTGCAAAATTTAATGCATTTTGTAAAAATAGTACAAAATTTCTGCATGACCTTCTGTTTCTCGTCCTGACTCTTGGCTGGTTTGTGAACTTTGCATGTGTGTAACAAATCCTGGAGGTAAGCTTGATGTTTTCTCCCTAGAAATCTTTACTTCTGGTGAACACTGATGAACTTGCCCCAGTGAGTTGGGATATTTACTCTTGCCTTTATCTTGCAAAGCTGCATAGAAATCTATATTTCTGTGTCTCTGAGGTCATGCTCATCTCACCCTTCTGATCACATAATGGTTTGTCATTTGCCGCTTCCATAGAGAATAACAATATACTTATTGCTCTAATGAGTTAACCCTAACACTCTGAGATGTGGATGAGTAAGCATTATTATATCCATTTTGCAGATGGGCAAAACTGATGCTGAGTGATTACGTTTTCATCCAAGGTCAGACAGCAAGTTAGTGGTAGATGTCATATTCAAGCTAACAGCCTCTTGATTCTCAGCCTGGTGCTTGGTCTTTCAGACCACACTGCTGTTTGTAAGCTCCAGAGACACCCTAGCACAGCAGTAAAGTGAATCTGAAGAGACCCTATGAAAGGCCTCTATTGGTATAATTGACAGGAAACACTTCCTCTCTTCATTATCACCTGTGACTACATCCTCAGTGCACTGGAGGAGCCTTCCCAGGCTTTGTTATTCCCTCCTACAGCATTCAGCCTCCATGGGATGGTTCAGGAAATCTTGTTCCCTGCTTACCAGGGCTAAGGGGAGGGATTGAGAGGGGCATGGGCCTAAGGAGCCTAATTTGCTGAGAGTTTGTAGTACAGGGAGTGTCCTTGTTGCCCTGTGGTTTATTTTTATTTTGCTTCCCAGACAGGGGGAGGGGTGAAGCTAGGGTGACCAGATAGCAAGTGTAAAAAATCGGGACAGAGGGTGGGGGGTAATAGGCATCTATGTAAGAAAAGGTCCCAAATATCTGGACTGTCCCTATAAAATCGGGACATCTGGTCACTCTAGATGAAGGAGAACTTAATTTCTCATTCCATTTCCTGCACCTTAGTTTGCCTTTTATCTCCTCTCCCTTCTTGGCAGGAGGTATACTGACAGCGCTGCAGAGATCCCTGCATTCTCCAACCAAAAGCCACATTAACCTGCATTAAGCTGTTCCAGCAGGGAGTTCCTTGATGACTGCAGTGGGGGTAGGGCATGTAAGTGTGCATGGCATACACGCTATGCTCTCTTTAACACTCACTCCTCTGCTTATTTTCTAAGTGCTAGGTGCTGTGCAAGGATCAAGACAGCTCCTGTGCTGCGGAGTTTGTAGTCTAGTAGGCAGACAAGGACCACAGGGGGACCCAGAGTAAGGAGTCACATTGGATGTCTCCCCATATACAGTCTACATACACATCCCTATATAACATATTATCCTATTGCTTAGAGATGTGCACAGGAAATTGAGGTTATTCTGCCATTCTATAGCAGCTGGAGAAGCCAAGGATTGCAAAGCACTTTACAAACTCTAAGGGCTAGATTTTCAAAAGAACCCCAGGCACTCAGTGCCGGTTTCCAATGTAAGGGCTGAGCACATGAAAATATGACCCTAGTTATTTAAATCTCTCTGCATCTCTGTGAGGCCAGGAACGATCATGATCACAGCCCATAGCTGGGGAAGCAGACACTGAGGTTTACGTGTCACGCAGCAGAGCCAGGCTCAGATCTCCTGGCTCAGTCCCATGTGTTAGCTGCAAGACCTTCCTTTCCTCCCCTGACACCTATTTGAAATGAGAGGTGGGGGAATCAGCTTGGGAAACTGCCCACCCTGGGATATAACATTGGTCTACGATCCCCAGAAAGAGCCTCTTCCTCTGTGACCGCCACCATAGGGTTGCCCTCTTATAGAACCTTCATTTTTTCCCAGCATGCCTTTCTGGGGCTGGTTCTTTAAATATGGCAGAGCCAAGCAGCTGCACTCCTGAGGTGGCCCTTTTGTAGCGCTTGCTGCGCCCCCGCTTCCCTCCCGGCCGGCGAGTCTCCTTTACCTCCTCCCACGTCTCCCTCTTTCCTGAGGAGCGGGCACGTTCTTCCCCTCCCCCCAAGCCTTTTCTGGAAATGCCTGAAGATTCCACATTGCTGAGGGAGGGTTGTTTTCCCTCCCTTTCCCCAGGTCTGGGGTCCCATCGGGAGTGAAAGGGGAAGTGCGGGACCACCACCCCACCCCATGTTGCTACAGCCCCATCTCCTCTCCCTCATTACCTGATGGCCAGTAGGGTGCTGCACCAGCTGTGAGCCCGTTCCTTGCGGGGGGTCTCTGTCTATGCAGTAGCCAGCCCAGGCTGACAGATGGGGCTCTGCCGCCCATGCAACAATGATTCATACGCAGCCAGTCCCTGACATTAGAGCTGATCTCATCTTCCTCTCATGGTGGTTGTTCGTTTCCAGTAGTGGCCACAAGGCACTGGGTATGTTGCTACCCTCAGGAGCAAGCAGACTAAAGGCAGCGAGACGGTGAGTAGGGGGAAACGGTACAACACAGACCCAGAGAGGTTGAGGAGGCAATCGGGTTAGGTCACCACAACAGTGTTACCAACACCACATATTCAAAAATCATGAGATTGGATTAAAACGCAGCTTTTTAAAAAAATCAATAACAAATTTTGGGTTCTTGTTAGTGGCTGTTTTGGTTTGCGCTCAGGCCACATTTACAAGCTTTTCTCCCCAAACATGGGGGATAGAAACTTCATTTCTTGATTTTTTTTTAAAAAATTTTTTTTAAAGAAAGCTGAAATTTTCACTTAATCCCATGCCTCCAGAAGATGGGGCTCTATGAACCCCCCTAAATATTGCAAGGCTCATGATAAAAATCACAGGAGCTGGTAGTGCGGTCACAATGGTTATGTGGTGTTTCAACAGTGTGTGTCTAATCACAATTGCCCCTTGCGCTTGCTATTGTCGGCCACCTGGTTTCCCATAGATATTGCACAGCAGTTGGTCTTTCGGGAGGTGGGACTTGAATGTGGAGAGAGCAGCAGCCTTGCAGATGAGCATAAGAAGGGCATGCGGGCACTGTGGCAAGAGAGCTACACGTGAGAAGAGCTGACAGACGGCTGAGACTGAGGTCAGCGGCGGAGGAGAAGGAGGCAAGACTGGATGAGCAGAGTGCAGTTATGTAGAAGATAGTGACAGGAACTTGGTGCAGTGGGGGAGGAGGTGTCAGTATGGAGCCATTCAAAGTGTGTGTTTGTGTTGTGTTATCTTGGCAGCAGAGTTTTGTATAGACCACAAAAGGGAGATGTGGGTGTTGGGAGGCTGAAGAGCAGTAAGTTGTGGTAATCGGAGGACATAATGAGGGTCTGGGACAAGAGTTTTAGCTGTGGGGGTAGAATGGAAAGGCGGGGTCATAGAGATATAGGGAAGGAAGGACATAGCTTGGATGGGTGGGGCAGGGAGAGGGGAGTAATCCTTTATTTAAACATAAGGGGGCTAAATGCCATGAGCAAGTGTCAGGCAGGGCATGCAGCAAGAATTGTCTCCAACTCGCCCCTCACCACTGCTTCCCTGGGACACCTCAGTACAGAGATGCAGCACCCCTTTTTGTTTAGTCTTGGGCCCACATGTCTAGCTTTGCCAAAGCACATCCATTCCGCCCTGCAGCTTCCCAGCGGTTCCAGCCATGGAGCAGTTCCGTTGCTGTATCTTATACCTCACCCGCAGCATCCCTGTTGTCCCCATGCTAGTTCTGCACATGACTCAGTCCTGGCTACATCCCCTAATATTCCAGCCTTAAGTTTCTCCTGGATATGGGCTGTACGCCTCCCTGAAGCTCTGGTGTGACAAACAGCCACAAGGAAGTTACATAAAGCTTGCTCAACTTATGTCATTTGTGACCTAAACCTTCCACTAACCCATTATACCACTTAAAGCCACATGCTCTGTTTTCTTCCTCCCATTCTGTCTTCTCTAAAGTTCACAGCCTCTAGGATTTGAATCTAAACCACTATCTTACCCAAGCAAGCAATAAGCACAATGCTTTCACTGAGCTATTTGTAACACTGGGACAATTCAGTTGCATGTTTCTACCGCGGAACCTCTTGGTTTGGAGTCAACTGGCTGAGAAGCCCCCTTCCACACAACAGAGGAAGTTTTAAATCCCAGTTCCATAATTCCTATCAACAGAGGATCCCTTTTTAATCTTCCCAAATTCTGATATTTTTTTTTCCAGATTTCAATTCACTTCCTGAATGTGGCATGTCAGAAAAGGCAGCTGATGCTGAATAGTCATTATCATCTACAGAATCAGTTTACCGTGTGGGGTAGAAAATCTGCTCTGGAAGCTGAATAGTGAACTGGAAGCAGCAAGACACTAGAGGAGTTCTTTGCGATCAAAAGCACCCAGCTCATGAATTTATCATTAACTAACTCCTGTGAGACTCTTGCTACATAAATGACTGATAACACAATGTAAAAAATCACGTACAGCAATTCATAATTTCCTTCCCATTTGTGCTGTTTCCCCATTTTGGAAACATGCTTTACAATCAAGGTAAACATTGTGCACATGTAAGCTGCTCAGCTGTACGTGTTGTGACAAAGTTCCTGCGCTACCTTGGTGGGTCTTGTGCTTATTGGCGGATTTGCTCACTTTGGAGATTCATGGCAGCCCTCAGCTTGGCCGTTTTTCTGAACCCCCTGTCCAGGTCGACTTCTCCTGTGTCTGACCAGGAGTTGGGAGGTTTGGGGGGAACCCAGGCCCGCCCTCTACTCCGGGTTCCAGCCCAGGGCCTGTGGAATGCAGCTGTCTAGAGTGCCTCCTGGAACAGCTGTGCAACAGCTACAACTCCCTGGGCTACTTCCCCATGGCCTCCTCCCAACACCTTCTTTATCCTCACCACAGGATCTTCCTCCTGGTGTCTGATAATGCTTGTACACCTCAGTTCTCCAACAATCCACGTTCTCACTCTCAGCTCCTAGTGCCTCTTGCTCCTAGCTCCTCACACGCACACCATAAACTGAAGTGAGCTCCTTTTTAAAAACCCAGATTAGCCTGCGTTAATTGATTCTAGCACCTTCTTGATTGGCTGCAGGTGTTCTAATCAGCCTGTCTTAATTGTCTCCAGAAGGTTCCTGATTGTTCTGGAACCTTCCCTGTTACCTTACCCAGGGAAAAGGGATCTACTTAACCTGGGGCTAATATATCTGCCTTCTGTTACTCTCCTATAGCCATCTGGCCCGACCCTGTCACGGTGTGTATATCTATCTATCTATCTATCTATCAATCTATGTTACATATCAAGGATATGGATTTTCTTGAATAACCAGAGCAAGTTGCTTGGTGTTTTGCATCAACAGAAAGACATTTCATGTTGCATAAGGCAGGGAATTTAAAGGAGTCATTGATCCCCTCTGGCTTTATTCCACATGGGGGGTTGGGCATTATGTTACCTCTTTGACTGTTTCCACTGCAGCCATTCCTCCCCTTTATATTGCAGTTAGTGCACAGAGCCAAACTCCCCCAACCAAAGGTCGCTAAAAGCCAGATTTTCCCTGCACAATGTGCAAGTGCCTTCATTTTGCACATATTATGAACATAGATGCACTGGGCTAGAAATTGTTGTTGGCACAAGCTGAGCCTGTGACATTTCTAGGGCCCAAACCACAAATGGAGGGGCTGCATTTTCCCTGAATACAGGGGTGTTCAGATGCAGGGATCCAGTTTGTCCCATTACAGAACGACTGAACTTTCAAGTTTGGATTTGGATCAGAGCTTTCCCAACACTCTCACAAATCTTGGGAGACAGGCCAGTCCTTGCCTACAGACAGCCCCGCAACCTGAAGCAAATACTCACCAACAACCACATACCACACAACAGAACCACTAATCCAGGAACTTATCTTTGCAACAAAGCCCGTTGCCAACTGTGCCCACATATCTATTCAGGGGACACCATCAAAGGGCCTAATAACATCAGCCACACTATCAGAGGCTCATTCACCTGCACATCCACCAATGTGATATATGCCATCATGTGCCAGCAATGCCCCTCTGCCATTTACATTGGTCAAACTGGACAATCTCTACGTAAAAGAATAAATGGACACAAATCAGATGTCAAGAATTATAACATTCATAAACCAGTCGGAGAACACTTCAATCTCTCTGGTCACGCAATCACAGACATGAAGGTCGCTATCTTAAAACAAAAAAACTTCAAATCCAGACTCCAGCGAGAAACTGTTGAATTGGAATTCATTTGCAAATTGGATACTATTAATTTAGGCTTAAATAGAGACTGGGAGTGGCTAAGTCATTATGCAAGGTAGCCTTATTTCCCTTGTTTTTTCCTGTCCTCCCCCCCAGACGTTCTGGTTAAACTTGGATTTAAACTTGGAGAGTGGTCAGTTTGGATGAGCTATTGCCAGCAGGAGAGTGAGTTTGTGTGTGTGTGTGTCCCTGGGGGAGGGGGGGGAAAGGTGGGTGGGGTGAGAGAGCCTGGATTTGTGCTGGACATGGCCCACCTTGATTACCATGCACATTGTAGGGAGAGTGGTCACTTTGGATGAGCTATTACCAGCAGGAGAGTGAGTTTGTGTGTGTGTTTTTTGGAGGGGGGTGAGGGGGTGAGAGAACCTGGATTTGTGCAGGAAATGGCCCACCTTGATTATCATGCACATTGTGCAGAGAGTTGTCACTTTGGATGGGCTATCACCAGCAGGAGAGTGAATTTGTGTGGGGGGGTGGAGGGTGAGAAAACCTGGATTTGTGCTGGAAATGGCCCAACTTGATGATCACTTTAGATAAGCTATTACCAGCAGGACAGTGGGGTGGGAGGAGGTATTGTTTTATGATCTCTGTGTGTATATAAAGTCGGCTGCAGTTTCCACGGTATGCATCCGATGAAGTGAGCTGTAGCTCACGAAAGCTCATGCTCAAATAAATTGGTTAGTCTCTAAGGTGCCACAAGTCCTCCTTTTCTTTTTGCGAATACAGACTAACACGGCTGTTACTCTGAAACCCAGAAGCTGTGTGTGCAGAGTCAGATCTGGAGTTCTGGTGGGGTTCATCTCTAATTGTTAGCTCAGATACCGTCTTGAGGAAGTATTCCTGGGACTGATGTCACACATGCAGTGAGTTAGGATGACATAGTACACTGTTCCAGAGTAACAGCCGTGTTAGTCTGTATTCGCAAAAAGAAAAGGAGGACTTGTGGCACCTTAGAGACTAACCAATTTATTTGAGCATGAGCTTTCGTGAGCTACAGCTCACTTCATCGGATGCATACCGTGGAAACTGCAGCCAGCTGTAGCTCACGAAAGCTTATGCTCTAATAAATTGGTTAGTCTCTAAGGTGCCACAAGTCCTCCTTTTCATAGTACACTGTGTGGATAAAGAGGATGGGGTGCAGGTATCATCAGCCTAGCACTTCTCTATTAAATACTTTTGCTTCTCTAAGGGCCTGTGAGTTTTAGTTCTGCCTGCAATCCTAATCCTGACCAAAAGAGTAAATTAAAGTATTCTAGCACTTCAAAGTCATCCATGCAGGATGCCTTCAGCAGTCAGGCCAACAGGGAGGGGAGCACTCAGTTACCTTTGAACAAACTTTTTTGTCTCCCTCTTTAGTCCTAGAACATTGTTCTCACCTTGTTTAACTGGATCCACACACTGGAGCATGGAGGCAGCCGAAAGATAAGGCGTCAGATCAGAAATCTCTGGTGTGGTTGTGAAGTGACCGCAGGGATGGGTGTTTTACAAATACCGAGATGGTCAGCTGGAAAGATTTTTTTTAAAAAATACTCTTTCTGCCTCCCCAGGATACCACATATACATTATTATATACATTAACACTGTATATTGTTAGGGACAAAGAGGTGTTTTGATTTAACTGTGGATTATTGGATTATGGCTTTTGAATTGTCCATTAGATCTATTCTATCTTGCTCCCTCAGGTAGAGAGCAGTGTTAGTGTGCAATGAACTCTTTTTGGGGTTGTTAAGGCTGCATTAAGAATATCTTTGTGAGCTCTGGGCTTCTTCAACGGACCTTGAATATCAATGGCTTTTGTTGTGTTTGAAAAGTCAGGGCACTCCTGCCCCTGCCTTTTTTTTTTTTTTTAAACCCCTACTTCTTTTCCTTGGTTCTTTAATTCTGATTCTGTAGAGAATTCTCATGCACAGGACTCAGTTATATGGGATACTGTTATATGGGGACTTCTCTCTGGTTTAGATTTGAACTGGGCATAAACCATTCCCCCAACCCTGAAGGCACTTATTTGCTGGCTGTTTCTTTGAAGGTTTGTATTTGCTGATGTAGCAAACAAAGCTCTAAAGCAAGTTCAGCACTGGTCAAGAGAAGCAATGTCTTTGTGAGTGGGGGTAAATAGATGGGATTATCGGGGCTTTGTGGATGTGGGAAATGAATGGGAGGTGAAGCCACATGAGGCCCAAGGCTCCCAGTGGTGCAGAGAAGAGCATCTCTCTCCAGGATTCTGGAATTAATCTGCCATCACTGGCATGGTGAGGAACAGGCTGCTCACCAGCCCCTGAGGATGGTAAGAGGGTTGCCCTTGGCAATGAGGAACAAGGGAGGGCACCTACTTGCCATTCCATCTCCTCCATCCTGTTGCTTTCTCATCCCTTGTCTGTTTTGCCTTCTCATTCCTTCCTTTCATTTCCCCTCCCTGCATTTTTCTCTTAGTCCCTAGTGTGGTACAAGTTTCATGGGAACTGATCAAACTGTTTTGGAACAACAAATCCTTACAGGATCTGACCAGTGGCCCAGCCAGCAGGGGATCCAATTTCTGCCAGAGGACAATCCTGGGTGGTTCAGTGTCCAATAAATTCCCAATAAAGCATCTGTTTGCACCTCTTCGTAATGCACGTTTCTCTCTGGACCCAGCAGGTTCACCCAATGGGCGGAATATGGTGTTGTGCTTGGAACATCATGCTGCAAATCCCAAGTTTTGGATTCTGTTCCTAGCTCTGCATTTGACCTAGTTTAACTGAGGGCTAGTCTACACTACAAAGTTAGGTAGGCTTAACTACATCGCTCAGGACTGTGAAAAATTTCACACTCTATGCAATGTAATTAAGCCAACCTAAGCCCCAGTGTAGACACCACTAGGCAAACAGAAGATTTCTTCTGTCGACCTAGATATCGCCTCTTGGAGAGGTGGATTTACCATAGCAAACCCTTCCATTGCTGCAGTAAATGTCTACACTACAGCTCTACAGTGGCAGAGCTGCAGCTGTCCCGCTGTAGCGTTTCTAGTGTAGGCATGCCCTGAGAGTCTGTGCCAGTGACTTTAAAATTAGGTTTATATTGGATGGATAAATTTCTACAGTGATATTAGAGGTGATGGGACTAATATCCATGCTCTATAATCATAGAATCGTAGAATATCAGGGTTGGAAGGGACCTCAGGAGGTCATCTAGTCCCACGCCCTGCTGAAAGCAAGACCAATCCCCAATTTTTGCCCCAGTTCCCTAAATGGCCCCCTCAAGGATTGAACTCACAACCCTGGGTTTCGCAGGCCAACGCTCAAACCACTGCGCTATCCCCCCCTCCCCCCGATAATAGTTTGATTGTTTGTGAAGTACCATCTCCCAGCTATTATTGGCTGTGGCACTCTCGATTTCCTCACTATCAAGATAATTAATTCATTGCTGCGTTACTCCAGAATGATTGCAAGCCAACATCATGTCCCTGGTCTGAAGATCCTGAAGTGCAGTTTACGGTATGGGATGCTTGTACCTTGGCATGCACTCCAGTGCATATGGAAACAAGCAGTTTGGGGACCGCTCATCTCATCGTTCCAAGGTGTACACTGGAAATATTTTCACTTTGTAGAAACTGTCCATGCCCAATCAGTGATTTGGATCCCACATTCTGCTCATCGTATGTGCTCATTTCATGTGGAAGGGCAGGGCTGTGAAAGAGAGACATAAATTATGCCCCATCCTTCACACGAGCATTTAGGTGGAGCAGGTCTGAACTATTTTCCTTCAAGGGAAACCTTCCAAGGGACATTAGCAGCAAAACTGAAAGTCATAACTGCACTCTCTCATGCAGCTGGGAAACATCTGCAGGCACTTGGGGTGGGTGACAGGTTGATGAGGGTAAGGTCAGTAGAGACCAGCAGCCAGATGTACACGGGTCTCGAGGACAAAGAGCTATGGCTCCATTCTTCTGTTGGACGCGAAAGCCCAGTTATGGTCAGAAAAATGACTGTAAATCATGGCAGCCCGTTGGTGATGGAAAGCATTGGGCAGCGGTTATAGAGTCAAGTGGAAAAATTCACAAGAGCTAATTTACCTGACAGCTCGTGACAAGTGATAACTCCATGAGCAGGAAACTATCTGGGAGCTGATTGTGTTCTCCTTGACTCTATTCATTATTCAAAAGTAGCTAGTTTCCATGCAATATTTTTTAACATTATGGATTGATTGTGAGAAATTCCTTATAGCCAATAACTGCTATTCAAGCTGTGTTGATTGGTTATGATTGGCTAGGCAAGTCATATGATGGTGGTGGTGTTCACTGACAGGATGAGCACACAAAGAACATTCTGGTGTGTTAATATAGTATTTGGTTTCTTTGAATACTCATGCAGATGGCTTTGAGATGTGCTTTCCACAATAGATCATACTAGTAGACCTCAATCATTTGAATGTTTGCAGAAAGTGAACTTGCAAGGGCCACAAGCAAGGCCAAAGAGAATTGTTGCCACTTTTTGACCCAAGCAGCTAGTCAAATTTTGGAGCCAAAATGTTGTTCCAGTTGGAACTAGAATTTGATGGAGCCTGGTATTTTCTTTGATGCCATCTTATTTATTTACAGGGAATGTACAAAGTTTTGCTTCTCAAATGCAGAAGGAACCAAGAACCAAGAGGAACAGTTTCTTGGCTTGTAGCCCCAAGTCTCTTTAGCCAACGCCATGCCAGACCCAAAAGCTCTCTCCCTAGTTTTTTCAAGAGTAACACAGTGCTCACAGGCTAGTCTGGGATTTCTTGCCCTTTTATTTATTTAATTTATTTTTTGCCTCTGCTGCTCTATCTGCCCTTGTCTGTTCTCTGTTTCTGCGTGTTCTCTATTTCTGTGTGTTCTGCTTACACCCTACCCCACCCCCAAACAATACTCAGCAAAAGCCCTTTGCCCATGCAGTCCAAACTCCTGGGCGGGTTCACAATCCTCTTTTGTGTTCAGCGGGGGGGTTGTTCTCATTAACTCATCCTGAGAGTTACATTAATTGAAGGGTGCATTCATACTCAATCTCAATGAAGCTTTAATTCAACCTATAACAAGCTTTCACCCAGTTCATAACAGAATGTCTCCTAAAATCCAAGTGAATATTCATGGTGATGCCTTTGCCAGATTTGCTCTGAGGATCAAGTGTGGGGCTAGGATGTTATAATTTTTAAGTTGTTGCCATTGTTGTTTCCTATTTGTAGCACAATTAGTTAGCGCCTAGAAGCACCAACTGGGGATTGGGGCCCCATTGTGCTAGGCACTGTATACACATAGAATGAAAAGGCAGTCCCTGCCCCAAAGATTTTATCATCTAAATAAAAGTTACCTTCTTCATTACTAGTGCCACAATATTAACATTAATTTGGATTTGGGGGCTGGTTGTCAAAGACTAAGATGCACATCTAAATACTGAGGCACCCAAAATCACTAATTATTTTTGGAAATCTTGGTCAAAACCTTCAGGAAATCTCATAACTTTGATCTTTTTAGGCTCATTGACAATAATTCCTGCACCCTTAAGGCATTTTCTACCAATGCATTAGCTTTTTTTCCCATTTGCTTATTGTTTCTCTTAATAATTTTAATTAAAATTGTGTATTATGTGCATGTGGTGGGTGAGGGCTCTTTCTGGTCACTGCTGCGCCGTGGAGCAGCCCTGCAAGTGCAATGCAATATTACCCCAGACGTATATGGGCCCTGGTTCTTCTTTTCTTTCCAGACCCTTCTTGGAAGGCCCCACAGAGCCAGATCACAGGATTAACCAGACGCTCTAATAGTTGGAGCAGCTCCTAAGTATAAAAAGATTTAGAAGGCAAAATGCCATTTCTTCAGCCAAGGGTCAAGGCATCTCCCAGACTTGTGCCAGACTAAACTTTTGCCCACCTGGTTCAAACTGCTGCTAGATAAGGTATCGACTGGACAAGCTCTGGGTTTGTGGGCCTCCCATTCTAATTTTACTAGGTACCCTTTGTGCAGGATAAGTAACATGGAGCTGGCCAAAAGATCTTGAAACAAATTCTGTGTCTGCACAGTAATTTATGCTCTGGAGATTACTTCACGGAATCAGGATATACCAAGACGACTTTGCATAAGAAGGGGGATAATTTTTTTTTTAAAGTTAATGTGAACCATCAACTTTATCATCCTTTTGTCTGTAAAATTTTTACCTAAGAATACTCATACTAAAGAGGAAAAAAATATATTTCCCCTATCTTCTTCTTCTTCTTCAGTGTACTTTCAGCATGTGACAATGCTTTGTGTAGTCAGTTTCAGTGTTTTCCCTGTATAATCAGTCAGCAGGAGCTCAGCTATGAAAAGACTTATGTGGGTAGGTAGTCCCATTGAACCTAATGGGAATCTCATAGAAGTTAAGGTACTCAGGTATATAAGCCTTTGCAGGATCAAGGCTTTAGTCAGTCCTCCCAGTTGTTGCTTGTGTGGATGTTTCACCTAGCAACAGAGGGAAGGGGGAAAATAACATGGTAAACCTGGAAAATGTAATTCTAAAACTAGAAGAGTAGATCCAAAAATCGTCCACTCACTCACACCAGTTTCACATTGTAACTCTGTTGACTTCCAAGATGCTGCTACTCACTTATGCTGAAGTAAATGAGAAGAATCAGGCCCCGAATGCAGGAACTTTTTAGTCAGGCACTTAAAAAGCTTTGATTTTGTTAACACCTGAGTATTAAACTGCTGGCGAAGGCTTGAGAGGAAAGATTCAACAGCCTCACCCTTCTGGGTAGAGAAAGTTCCCACTCCAAATTTCTAGTTCTTCAGGGAGGCCTTCAGCAAAAACCAGAAAGACAAGACTTGATAGTCCTGATACTTCTAAGACCAGATCTACACCCAGTTTTTTTTACTGGTATAACTGTCAGTTTAGGGGTGTGACTCTGTACCAATATAGATAACCCCATATAGCCCCTAATGTGGATGCAGTTATACCAGTATTAAGGTATTTTTCCTAGTATAACTTACTCCCCTTCCCCTAAGGGAATAGCTATACCAGTTTAAAGCACCTTTTTACTAATATAACTGCCTGAACACTAGGGACGTTGTACTGCTTTAACGATTTCTCTATAGTTACAAGTACAATTTTTGTATCCAGACAAGCAGTTTAATAAAAAAAAAAAAGCAAAATTTCAGCAAAACTTTCAATCTTCTTTATTCATCATAAAGAAAGCAAAGAAGGGCACAGTCCAATTTTATTTTATTGATCTCCATTTTCATTTTTTTAAATTTAATTTTTAAGCAACTTGCCCAAGTTCACACAGCAAGTCAGTAGCAGGGCCAGAAATAGACCCCAGGAGTGCTGGCTTCTAATTATCTGCTCTAACCCTGACACACTTCCTCAGACGTTTCAGCAAATGGTTCTATAAAACGTTTATGAAGTTGTTGTTCAATCACTGTTCCTTTGCCTCTTTGCCACAGGGCTGTTTGCCACTATGTTTTTAATGTCATTGCTTTGAAGAACTATAGCAAGGCATGACAGTGCCAGAAATATATTATTATTAATAATCTGCAAAGCGCAACAAGCATTTTACAGGCGGGTAGGAAGACAAAGGTCCCTATGTGTTTCATATTAACAAACTGAAAGAGTCTTATTGAATTTAAATTAAATGCATAGGTGGGAACCTTAACCCTTTCAATGCTGAAAAGAAAATGTACACAGACCTGTAGGGTGGGTTCAGTGAATACAGAGTGTATGAGTTTCATCCCCAGAGCTGTGCTTTCTAGGGCACGCAGGACATCATGCCTCGACAGCACTAGTATGGATCAAATATCCACTTGGCATCAGAGTCGTTCACTTTAAGTACTTTTCCAGTTTCTTTAGTCTTCTGTATTTGGAATAGACCGTAAAAAGACACAGAGAGAAAAAACTTAACCCAAACCCTAAACTTTTTTCCCCTCTTAAAGTTACATGCACACGTCTGCCATGGCCCATGTTCAAAAACCCAACCATTAAACATGCAGCTGTGACATAGGGGAATTGTCAAAAAAGGATGAAGTCTGAAGGTTTATGATTTGGTTTTATATCCCCTCTGTCTACAGAGCAGCACTTCCTGCATGTTTCTGTGGTGGGAATGGCATCCCAGCCATTTCCCCTTGTGGATGAGGGTGTAATTAGAGCTGTAAAGAAAGAACCCATGACACTAAAAGGCTATAAGTGCTGCAGATTTAGGACAAGAGGTTGCTATGGAAACCCTGAAGTGAAAATAGGACCTTAAATGGGCGAAAAATGACAATACAGAATTCTCAGGTTGGATCAGACGGTTGGTTCTCCTAAAGTATGCTCTGCCTTTCTGACAGTTGTTGGTATATCCTTACCCAGGATGCTTTTCTCAGGAACCTTATTTTACTTTCTGTGTAGAGCAATCTTTTTTGAAAGCAAGGCTCAGGAACTTCCAGTGGACACCATGTACCTGTTTGTACATGGCATCAAAATCATTCCAGCTTAATACAAGAAAATGACTAGTGTACTAAAAGAAGAGGGTTAAAATTTATCATTCTGTGACATTGCTAATTCTATTGCCCTGCCTCTGCAGTTGGACCCATGCAGATGGACTCTTCCAAACTACCCATGAGCAGACTCACATGAGCTAAACCCTTCTTTGCTGCATTACATCCCCTTGTTCAATGAAAATATCCTGGAATAGGACATCAGATACCAGAAATCCCTTTGCAGACCCATGCATGCCCATGTAGATCACTGTATTCTGGAGCTCAAGAATACAGATTTTTTTAGTTCTAGACTGACATTTGTCTCCTGGGATTTTGCTTCATTCTATCAGAATAAATGTTTTATAATCTGAAGCTAATGCCAGGGTCTGTGGTCTGAATTTCCCCTTTTCCACAGGATCTATAGCTGCCAGTGAAATCAGGAATCTTCTGTTCCTGGCTGCTGAGACCACTGGCAAGGTCCCCATAGTATAAATCTGAACAATTCATTCCAGTTCCTTGGCCATGCTCCATCCTGCATACACCCAACATCTAAAATTGCTACTGTCATAAACATTCCAGGAAAAAACACCGGGCTGCTTGGCATCCTTTCTACCAGGCTCTCTCAGGGCGAGCACTTAATAACAATGGAAACAATGAAAATGTAGTCAGGGAAAAACCTAGCTGCCAGTGAGGGAAAGACTGTCATGGCAGATTGTGGTCCCATAGGCTTCTGTAGAAGCTACTTAAACTTTGTTCATAGTGATAAATATCCTGGAGTTAGTTTATTTAGGGGAAGGGCCCACTAGCCTATTGGAGACGATGGATTTTGCCACCTCTAATATCTGTGGGCTAAATTTTGCTCCTAAGTGTGTACATGGAACTCCCATTGAAGTCAATGGGAGCCGCACATGTATCTGAGAGCAGGATTTGGCCCTATGAGTCTGCAGAAGCATCGTATGGTATGGGGGGGGCATGAGGGAGTCATGTCCTCTGCCCCAGATTTGCTGCTTGTACTGAGCATGCTCAGTAACACTGCTGAAGCTGGCTGCCTTCACTCTGCCCCCCCCCCCGAACCTCACCCCCACACCGCCACCAGACACACACACACACACTCTATCGGCAGGCACAGGTTGTCTCTGTGAGTCTGTACGCTCTGGTTGGATCCATTTATCTGCAGCCTGTAATTAGAATTTACTTTGGTAGCAATGGCTCAAAATCACATGAACCTCAGTTTAATGGTCTCTGTCAAATGGTTGAACTTCAGAAATCGGACCCCTTAGGATCAGGTTGTCTCTGGAATCTGATGATAGAATAGTCTTGAGCCTATTCCTGTGTTTACACTGGGATTTCCTTCCCACACAACAGTACCTACAAGAGTTACAGTGGGATCTGCTTCTGATGAACTTGATCAAACTGCACCTATAGTGAGGTAAAATCTAAGTCCTGCCTTGTGCGAGATAGGCCTACAACTATACTCTGGATCCATATACCCAAAAGCCATGGGTGTACACTGACTTCATGTAGTTACTCTGGATTTACACTGGCGTAACTGAGATCGGAAACTGTCTGTGTGTATGTGTGCGCGCATGCAAGATCCCACATTGTATGGGAGCTGGCAAAATGGGCAAATTTGTGACTCCTGGCTACTCTGTTGGTGCAAACTCAGGCCAGCATCCAGATGCTGACACGCTGGCTCCAGACTGTCTCCCTGCTGAATAAATGCTGTTAAAGTCCTGATCTGATTGGCAGCCCTGGGAATTCAATTCAAGTCCCCAAGGAGAGCCAGGAGAGCGTCTCTTTCTCCATGGCTATTGTCATGAAAATGAATAAACGTCTCCCCTTTTCCACTCCCTCGCCATCTTCAGGTTGTCACCAGCCTGGATTAATTTTGTATAAATTTTCTGTGTTCCTGCCCTTGTTTTAGGGAGGGAGTCATTTAAACCTATTTTGCTGCTTGGGGTTGCACCAAATCCAAACAGCTCTGTAGCTGTGAATCCTGGGAAAGGGGGTGGTAGAGAAATCTATAATAAACCTGGCTTAAATGACTACAGTGTGATCACTAGATAAATGCAGGGCACATTGTTTTCTGTGCCCCTAATGGAGAGAGAATCCCAATGCTGATGGCAGGGGAGGCAGGTCATGCTGTCTGTTTCCTCTTGCACTTCTCATCATTATTATCTCCTCTTTAAAATATTACTTAACTATTAGGTAAGGGCTGTTTTGCCCATCATTCCAGGCACATGTAAATTATTCAGAGTTGTGCTGTGCTGCCCCTGCCTTGTCGCCTATTCATCTGCATGACATCTAACATGCAATAGTAGCTTGCAGGACTCACCGCTGCACAGTGCAAAGCCCCAAGCTGCAATGTGGGTGAGGTCAAGCACAAAGGAATTGGAGGTGGGCAGTAGCTGGGGCCAGGTCTGCATAGTTACCATTAATCAGGTACCCGTGGCATGTTTCAGCTGAGCTGCCAACACATACAATATCAGGGACTTAGCTACCGATTTAGCCCCCAATTCAGCAAAGTATTTAAACATGTCTGTAACTTTTTAAACATGTGGGTTTTCCTATTGGATTCAATGGAAGAACTCACATAGAATCATGGAAATGTTGATCTAGAAGGGACCTTGGGAGGTTATCAAGTCCGTGCCCTGTACTGAGGCAGGACCAGGTATACCCCTAGACCATCTCTGATAGATGTTTGTCCAATCTCTTCTTAAAAACCTCAAGTGATGGGAATTCCACAATGTCCCTTGGAAGACTAGTCCAGATCTTAACTATCCTTAGTGTTGGAAAGATTTCCCTCATATCTAACCTAAATCTCTCTTGCTGCAGATTAAGCAATAAAGAGATGGTTACAATATTTTTTTAATTGAAATAATTACTTCTGCACTGAATTTGAATTTGGTTGAACTTTTCTGGTTTTTTTAATGAGAAAAGGAAAACAAAAATGATTTGGGGGTAGAATTTTCAATTTTTGAAAAAACAGGGTTTTTTCAGTTTTATTTTTGTTTATTTTTGTTTGAAAATCAAAATATTTTCAGAGGAAATTTATGAAAAAAACCCCCAAACCAAAAACATTCAAAATTTCTTTCAAAAAACAACTGGTATTTTTCAACCATCTCTACTCACATGTCTAAAATTACACGTATGCGAAGTACTTTGCTGAATCAGGGCCTGAAAGGGCAGGCCCTTACACAGCTCAGCAAAAGCAAAGAGGTTGAATTTATTGAGGACATTAAATGTAATTGTTATTTGCGCTCTGTTTTATCATATAATTATAGGCGGTAATGAGTTTAAATGTTACATTTTTTAATTTTTAAAAAGTATGTCTAATTACGTATTATTGAGGCTTTCATCTTTACATGTTCAAACAATCCTGTCCAAAAAAAAAAAAAAAAAAGTCAGATGTATTCATAGAACATGGGGCTATATGATGCTTCTTGGGGCACCCAGAGTTGTGTGTCACCTTGCTGCCACCTGCCTCCAGTGTGAAGGAGTCTTGCCTGTGGCAGCTGGGTGTTAGCTCCCTAACATAACACAGCCTGTAAGCCACTGAAGCACTCTCCTCTAGGCTACTCCAGCCATGCCTTTGCCTTGCAGGTTGACAATGGATGCACCCCAGTCCCTGAATCTCTTTAAAGTGTCCCCCTGTGGTATCCAGTCCCTGATCATTGGATACCCACAGAAATCCCAGATCCTTCGCTCCCAAAGGAACAACGTAACCCAGTTTACCAGTTTTACACTCGAGTACTGTTCCTGTATCTCACACAGCACTTGAGTTCCATGATAGTAAAACAAAAGGAAATTTATTTAAGAAAAAACAGAGATGCAAACAGAAACAAATGTGTGTGTGATGGAAACACATGGTTACCTATAAAACAAACTCATAAAATGCGAACTAGGGCCTACACTTATTAATAGTTGCCCATCCTATCTAATAGAGTAGATTCTCACTCCAAAATTCAGTCTTTTGCAGCATTTGCTGGTCCCAAGGAGCCTGGACACAGTCTTCCATGAAGCACCCCTGCTCATAAAGGTACCTCCTCAGTGAACGGATCCAGAGTGTCTTTCTCCACCCTGTGCTATATTGAATCAGTATTTTGTCTTTATTCACAGACAGGACGCACTCCTCACTGTCGTGTTGTCCTTTCTACTACTATGTGCTTTTGATGTTTATAGTTTGTCTGTGATGGTTTTCCATTGATTTTTTCCGGGTTGGTCCAATGGTAGACAGTTGAGCAATAGATTACATAATTGTCTAGCCAGGGCAGGATGACAAGTCCCTTCAGCTTGAATGGGCCATCACCAAAACACATTATTCCATGGTGACTCTCTTTACTCCAAGACCATAAGGGCATAACTTTCAATATAGTTACATTATTCCTTAAATATTATCCATACATACATCTATCGATTATTATGGGTATCAATAAGTTACAAGCTTTCAGTAGAGACCTCACATGCTATACTTTAGGGATAAATACCTTGAAAGTGGTGTATTAGGCGTAGTGAGTTTGTCAAGTCTGAGACAGAAGTTGCTTGTAAAGAACAGTGAACCCTCCGCCAGTTAGCACCAATGTCCCTCTGTGTCACAGGCTAGTAGAAGTGAAATAGAATTTCTCCAGGGTCATGGGCCAAATTAATCCCTGATGTAACTGAAGTCAGGGCTCAGCCTGGAAAAACAAAAGTGGTGGTACTTCAGCTCTGCCCATGATAGCAAAATAGCTTGATGCTTTTACAAATGATCACTATGAGAACAAGTTCAAAAGGCTGACATTCATGTTGCCATCATTAAGGTGCAGCATTAACATCCTATTGAGCTGAATGGGGAAGTCCACCCTCTATTGATTGAGTCCCTATCAGCAGTCCTGGGCAGGCAGCACTGCTTTGGGTCAAAATCTATACATTTCTTTACATAATGTGATGATACTGTACGAATGGATGAATGATATGCCCTCACCTGGAGTAGTGTGTTCATTTTGGATCATCCTGTCTTGAGAAAGATACTGCAAAAATAGAAGGGATTCAGAGACAGGTGATAAAAATTATTAGACATACAGGAGGGCTTCCATGTGAAGATAGAGTAAAAAGACTGTACGTGTTTAGTTTAGAGAGGAGAATAATAATAAAAGGACATGCTAGAGGTATAGAAAGTAATGAACAATATGGAGAAGGTCAACCAGGCACTCCTCTTATTCTTAACATAAGAGGAAGGGAACATTCAATGAAATTGAAAGGGAGCATGTGTAAGCTGGTTAAAGGAAATTGTTTGTTTAATTATGCTTAATTAGCCTGTGGAACTCACTGACACAAGTTCTCACTGAGGCCAGGAGCTTAGTAGGATTAAAAAAAGAACTAGGGTGAGGTGTGGAATTTTCAAAGACAGAGTAGGCGGCGAGGCTCCTAACTCCCAGTGAACGTCAGTTTGGTGCCTAACTCCCATAAGTGTATATCTTAATATGGATAATGAGAACATCCACAGTTGCACTGAAAAGGCTAAAAAAGAAACCACAAAGGCTATAACCCCTCATGCTTCAGTGCATAAACTAACCTCTAACTGACAGGGTTAGGAAGGAACTTCCCCTGTGAGCAGGTTATTCCACAGTTTGGCTGCTGTGGTGTTTCTTACACCTATACTAGAGGAATTTTAACACAGAGAAAGGGAAACACAAATACCCTATAGCTTGTGGGCATCATCAGATCTGCTCTTGGAACCTCAGAGAAAATGTCTCCGCTGGTACCAGGTCTTGTGCTAATGATTGACATTTATATCATTCCAGCCCATGACTGACTCAATGGGTCAGAGTGTGCTCTCACTTACGTGGTGCAACCCCATTGAAATCAGCAGGGGCTAGCTCCTAACCCACAGCGATTTAGAACAGAAGGTGCTGCTATTAACAGATGATGTATCTGAAGAAAGGGGGGCTTTACCCACGAAAGCTTATGCCCAAATAAATCTGTTAGTTTTTAAGGTGCCAGACTCCTTGTTGTTTTTGCTATTAAGAAAAGGAGTACTTGTGGCACCTTAGAGACTAACAAATGTATTTGTTAGTCTCTAAGGTGCCACAAGTACTCCTTTTCTTTTTGCGAATACAGACTAACACGGCTGCTACTCTGAAACCTGCTATTAACAGAGTTATTCTTACTATACACTGACTGGACTGTTCAATTTTGTTAAATTTGGGGGAGGGGAGGAGGAGGTTGTTAATTGTATTTTAAATGGCAGTGATTTTTCTGAACTCTTGTCTGAGTTTACAGTTAATTTTTCATGCTTCCTAATAAATGTATAAGCGCCTCAGTGATTTACTTCTCCCAGAATTGGAGTCTAATGAGTGTGCAGCTACAAAGAAAAACATGCCCGCCAGCTAAATCACGCACATGTGGCATTGCTGATGGAATGCAGGCTTTTCTGCTCCCAAAGCTCTGGTGCTAAATGAGGATCTCCTTCAACCCAAATGGGGTAATTCACCCTTGATATGACTCAGCTGGAGTGAATGGAGTTACACTGGGAATGAATTTGGCCCAGTAGTATTAGAACTTGTATCTTGTGTGGTCTGTGTGGCACAAGAGGGCATTATAATCACATGCATTTGATCAGATCTGTCCTTCCATCTAAAACAGGGAGGGCAGCGGTGCATACACATGCTAGCCAGCGTACTACATGATGCGTACAGAAACTATGTCAGAGTTGCTGAGCCCAGCCGCTTTTCCTTTACGAAATGGCACTGTCTGGTCATTCCAATAGAGGAAACGTTCCAGTGATTTATAAACTTTTAATCTAGTCATGTTCTAGGATGGAAACAGACCATTGTCTTAGTTTTGCCCACCTACCTCTGTAAAATTAATCCATCTAACATCTTACAGTTCATTTAAAAAATACCGGAAAGCAGGGTCATTTTGGCTAGACTAATACACAAAGGATAACCTTTGTCCAAATGTGAGACATTCAAGGTGATTTTAGCACCAAGTTCTGGTAGCGCGTGTCATTTGAACCATGACTTAAAAGCTAGCTTTAGAATATGGTCTGTTTGGGCACATGTCGCTGGCCTACTTGGGTGCAATCAAAACCCCACCTAATGAAAAACTTAGCCAAGATGTTCAGGGATGCAACCCCCTCCTCTAGATGTCCCTAAGCCTCTGACTGCCAGAAGCTGGGACTTGACGACGGGGGACAGATCTCTCAATAAGGGACATGTTCTGCTCATTCCCTCTGAGGCATCTGGCGTCAGTCACTGTCTGCAGAAAGGCTACTGGGATAGAAGGACCACGGGCCTGACCGAGCATGGTCATTCTTATGTTCTTAACATCTTTATTCAAACGTGTATAGCATTTCTTTTCTGTGTCTTTGATTCACATTTGTTTCTTCTATTTTGTCCACTGAACAGTGAGCCCAAGTCCTTGTCTACACAGGAAAGATTTTTTTGGAATGTACTTTTTCCACTATAACTAAAGCAGATTAACTATAGGGCAAGTGTGCATCCACACTGCTCTGCTTATACCTGCTTGAGCTACTTCCCTTGTGAATCATTGTGTCCACACAGCTCTGCACTTTTTGAAAATAATGGCACAGCATGCTGAGCAGATATTCCATGGTCCAATATTCCTATGTTAGGCTCTATGCATTCTCAGATTTTTTTTTTCTCGTTGTGCATTGTGGGATGCTTACTGGAACCTGCTGGAATTCTGGGCTTTGGGGTCAAACTAAACAAACTCTCATTATTCCTTTCCTATCATCCCATAATTTATCTATTGGTTTTGGGTTTTTTTGCTAGTGAGGGACGAATTTGAATTTCTGTCAGGCAACATGGAGAGAAGACTTCTGAGCACCATGATTCTGACAGTCATTCATACAATAGGAACAGGATGATGCACTGTGTACTGATGGTCATGCAGCTGGATGGCTTTGGATGGGTTGGGAGACAGACATGGCAATTCTGTGGAAATGAATGATGAAACCGAGCAGTTACTTCTGCAGGACATTTTCCTGGAGCAGCTTCACTCAATGGAGTGCCACTTCTGGGCTCGGCCAACTAGTAGTGACTGGTGGGAAAGGTTGTGACGCAGACCTGGGATGACCAGCAGCGATAGGAAAACTTCAAGATAATGACCGCTACTTTCCTAGCAATCTGTGCAGAGCTCACCTTGGAGCTGCAGCAGTGGAATACCAACAGCAGAGTTCCCCTCTGCAGGGAGGTGTGTGTGGCTGTCACCATCGAGAAGCTTGCCATCCCCGACTGCTACGAGACAGTAGCTAACCAATTTGGTGTTGGTAGGTCAGCTGTCAGGGCTTTTCTCGTGGAGATATGCGCGGCTATTGAGATAGTGCTGCTGTACAGGTCATAAAGCTTGGCAGCCTGCATGCAGTTATTGATGGATTTGCACAGTTGGAGTTTGAGAACTGTCCTCTGGCCGGGAGTGGGCCAAATATCTATTCTTTGCCCCAGGCCTCATCATTCATCAACAGAAAGGGGTATTTCTCCATGGTGTTGCATGGCCTGGTCAGTTACCACAGTGTGTTCATGTATATTAGAGTGGGGTGGTCTGGAAAGGTCCCTGCTACCAGGTTCTTTAGAAACTCAGCCCTGTTTACTGCAATGACAAAAGGGAAGTTTTGCTCCCAGGACACTATGGACATTAATGGTGGTGTGATTCCTCCTGTCATTCTGGGAGACCTAGATTACTCTCTGCTTCACTTGCTTCTGAAGCCTTTTACTGGACACTTGGACTGGAGAAAGGAGTAGCTGCAGAATGACAGCAGAGCGTGCGCTGAGAATGTGGAAGAGCTGTATGACAATGCAGGATGCTTGTGAACCATGTCTGGCTTGTGTGATAGGTGCTTGCTGTGTATTGCACCAAGGGATGGATCCTCTCCAATGGCTTGGGGGGTGGAGGTGGAGAGGCTTTCCGGTCAATATGAACAGCTAGAGAGGGTGTCTCTGCAGGGTGTCCTAACTGGTCAGGAAAACAAGGTCAGGCCAGGGGTACATTGTTCTCCTCTAAAGTCAGGGTGTAGTGATGGAAAATGAACTTATCAGAACCAAGCAAATTAATGTCTCTGGCCTGGGTGCCATTTTGAGCACCCTAAGGATGTGGGGGACTATGCAGGTGGAAAGAGGCTTCATGGCAATGTCCTGACGGCACCTAGAACAAAGTTGTATAATTCTCTATACAGTGGTGTGTAATACTGCACTGTGATGGGGTCTATAAACCTCACATTGGTTGACAAGGAGTTAATGGGAGCCTGTGAGCTCAATTAGCCCATGTTGTTTGTACCTGGAGAGGTGTCAGACTCAACTCCTTATCAGACCCTGCTGGGGGGTGGGGCTGCTCTATAAAGCAAGGAGTGGAGACCAGCAGGGTGGAGACCTAGGACAAAACAAGGGGTCTAAAATGCCCTTTCCCTGTGAAAAGAACCACAGAGTGAGGCCAGCCCTGTGGTTGACCCTGAAACTGGAGCAAGGCCCCATGGAGGTAGCCCTGTGGGTTGGTGTTCTGGGAGCTTTGGGAAAACCCAGAAGGACTACAAACTCAAGCCCAGATGGGCAGAAGTGGCTTCAGCTGTATTTTGGTTTCGTTTGGGATTGAGCCCTGTTGGGGATGCTGGGAAGAAACCTGGGAACCTGCTACTCTGAAAGAAGAGTGAGGCTTGCTGAGGAGTCCAGGAGGGGTGGAAGATGTGGAATGCATGAGCAGTATGGGTTGGATGCTGCTTTATGTGCGATGTTGATACCCTGGAAGCGGGGAGATTGTAAGTGACCTCAAGCCCATGGAAAAACCAGACCACCACAGGGCCTGCCTGAACTGCTGTCAGAAGGAAGCCCCTAAGGGTGAAGGACCTGCAATGCCATGCTCAGCCACGTGGGGGTGTGCCGACCGGTAAGTCATTTTTCTACGAGCACGTTGGCCCAGCTACTTAGGCGTTTTTAAAGCTACTTAGGCGTTGCTGAGCTCAGTGTTGCAATGCCTAGCTGATTTAGGAGTCTAAATCTCATTCCCCCTAAGTGCCTAAATCCCTTTTGAAAATGAGCTTTAGACTCCTAAATCAGTGAGGCGTTGCGACGCTGAGCTCTGCAGCGCCTACATAGCTTTAAAAAGCTGGGCCAGGATGCTTCCTAAGAGCACAGCTTCAGAGTGGCTCTCTGCCTGGGTTTCGGAGGGCATTTCCAGTGCCTGAATTTCTGGCTCAGGGTTGGGTGTGCTGAAGGAATATTGGTAGTCTGAGGGAACCCCCTCCTGGTTGGGCAGTCTGTGGTCGCTGGACCTGACTGTGGAAGGCAACCCAAACTGGCCAGAACCTCGTGCTCCGGTTTGGTGGTGTCCTCCCTTGCAAAAATCCACTCCTGCTCTTTGTAATATGGGCATGTAGTGGAAGCATTAGCAGAGGTCCTGTTCTTGTCCCTTGCTTTCTCCTAGTTCTGTGGTGCTCCTTTGCTGTGAAGCGGCACTGGTCTTTGTGCTGGAAGTACCCCCTTCTCCTTCATTTGTTCTGCCAGATGTGTGTATCGACTGTTTTTTTAAATGGACTTGCACATTTTCCCCTCTGGGGAGAGGCATGAAGCTGGGGACCTCATGATGAGTCCACATGGAAGGACGGGCATAGCTGTTATAATGGGTGTGAATTCGCCACCAGCTGGAATTTCAAATGACACACCTGGCTGCATGCCAGCATTTAAATGAGGAGGTGACATCCGGTCAAGATGAGCTTAGAGCACTAGAAGGCAACATAGGTAAACAGATAAGCCAACCCCAATGTGAAGGAATGTAGTGTGGGGCAGCAGTGGGAGGACTGCCAGAGTGGAATAGCTAATCCAAAAGTGTCCACACAAACCTTACACTGAAAAAACTCTTTCCAGAACAGAATTATTTCACCTCCAAAGCAGATTGATTCGTGCAGGATAAGACGCCAGATCATTTGAGAAAAGAACTTTTGTGGGTGTACACAGGGTAGTTTATCAAAACAAAGAAAAAATCCCTAAAATTATTCTGGAAAACCTTTCCTGTGTCGACAAGGTCTATGTACCTTTGAAAAACATTTTGGAAACCCCAGCAGACTATGCTGCAGAAAATTCATATCATGACACAGAGAGACAGACAGACCGAATGGGGGGTGACCAACTTCTGTTCTGTTAATTCAACTTCCACTGATGTCAGTGGGTGTGATTTTGCTCTCACTGACGCTGGTGTAAATCCAGAATTTGCCCCAGTGGTGCCTGTGGAGTTGCTCTGGTGTAAAACTGGTGCAAGTGAGAGGACAGTCTGGCCCAGCGAGTCTCTCACCTGTGAAGGTGATGGTAGAATCAGGCCCATTGTGTATTTGGAGGTGGGTGCTGTTATTGCTTGCAGCACCACAGAGCAGGGAGTATATTGCAAGGAAATGTGTTGAAACTAGAGATTATACTGATTTGTACAGCGACTGTAGATCATTGCTAGCTCCTGCAGTATACTGTGGAGAGAATCTACAGATACCATACAGATACATTTTATATTGCTTTATAGCACAGTGCATAGAGTCTGCTACATAATTACTAACTACTGTCACCATACTTTAGTCTGGATAGTTATATTAATGTGCTGTAACACAGCACAGCATAGTGTAGATTATACTGATCCGTAGATGAGCAGATTGCAATATGCTGCAGGACACTGCATGGAGACAGCACCTGTACACAGATTATGGGCCTGACTGGTCAGTTGTTACACCATTGTAAAGCTGAAGTAATCCAACTGATTTCAGTTGAGTTACTCTGGATTTCCACTGTTGTGACTGAGGGGAGTATTTGACCTTGTTCTTTTTTGTTATATATAGAGCATGATATTGCAAAGAATCTATTTGTAATTACAATAGGTGGATTTGTATAGCAGGAGGCTGAATTCTGCAATATGGCGCTGAGATGTGGAAGAAGTGTTTAAATCTCCTACCCTGGTTTGAAAATCTCAATCATGGCCTATGAGATGCAGATTATATTGATATGCTGTAGCCCAGTGCAATATATTACTGCTATGAGAATGCATTGCAGTTAGTCTATACTGTTGTGTATACCAGGAGTGTGATGCATTCTGCAGAATGTTGTGAAAAGACTGTATGATGTGTACGGTGCTGGTTATACAATATTGATGTGCTGTAGCATGGAGCAGTATACTGCGCATAAAACATACATGGATATACTTGATCTCATTTCCACCGAGGTCCCTGAGAAAGCTCCAGTTGACTTCACTGGGAGCAGACTCAAGCCCTCATGCTAGAGCCGTGCAGTGCTGCATTCTGCAAGGTGTAATGCGGGTTATATTGGTTTGCGACACGTGAGGGAATGTCCCAGTGGCGCTCACTGCCTAACCTGTTTATAAACACGAGGGGGCTATTTGAAGGATACTACTTTCCTTAAATTCACAACTGCTAAAAAGACAAAATAGTCCTGAAGGGCAGGACAGAACCAGCCTTTTGCAAATGTGTATGGCAGGTTGCTGATTTTGTTCTTAAATTTATTTTCCCAGCAGCAGCAGCTTTCTCAGTGATGCTTCGGGATCACACAGGAATGCATTGGCGTTGGAACTTGAAGTGGATTCCATTATGTACAGGGTTTACAATTTGGTTCAGTGGCTCTCAGCACCCGCAGTATAAAAATTGTTCCAGCATTGCTGGAATGATCTAGTGGGTATGACACTCTAGGCCAGGGGCTCTGTGCTTTTCAGTGCAGCTCTGCCTTCTGCTCTCCTTTGTCATGGTGCAAAAGCCAGGGCTGCTCGTGCATCTGTTTCTGCTCCTGCTGCTAGCAGGAACTGGAAAGGAAGCCGGGGGGGAAAACCCCACGCGGGGTTGCGGGTGCTTCTGTCTCGCAGCCTGCCTGCCTGCCTGCATGTCGGTGCAGGGCTGGGCAGCCTGCCAAGGGAAGCGTTCGCCAGGGTCTTCCCGGCTGGCAGCGGGCCCAGAACTGCTCCATAATCAGGGGCATTCAGCGCCTTGCGAGAATGCGGCTGTGTTTACATGCCTGGGGTCAGAGAACAGGCAACAACATGGGGCTCTCGGCCCCACGTGAGCGCACCACAGCCACTGGGGAGTCTCTCATAGCTTTGCCTCCTCTTAACTCGTGAAGCGCCAGGCTGGGGCAGACAGGGGCTGGAAAGAGTCAAGCTGGGCCATGCTGAGAGTGGGAAATTCCTACAAATCCAGCCACTTCAGGGAAGCTGCCTGCCATGCAGAGCCGGCACTAGGCAGAAGCGGAGAAGCAATGATTTAGGGCCTGGAGAAGCTCAATTATTAGTATGTATGGGGGAAGGGGTGCGGACACAAAAATATTCCTGCTTAGGGCGAGGGTTACCACCTGGCTGGTGTTTGAACGGCTGGGCTGATTTTTGTATGGAGTTGCCGGAGAAGTAACTTAATCTGTGGTGGGTTTTTTCACTCAAGATTTGCATTATTGTCACAACGCACTGGGAGATCTAATGTTACACGTTTGTGTCCAGCTAAAAAGACTGCAGTGTTCCCACTTCCGCAGTTTAAGTGATAACCGATCAGTTGTCTGCCCACCAACATGCAAGCGCACCACACACATGTGTCTGTGAGAGAGGGCTTGAGTCACTCGCATGAGGGGGCCTGCAATGGTATCAGTCTTACCCATATGTGTTATCTCTCTAGATCATATAAGTGGCTGTTGAAGGGGGGGATTCCAGAGTTGCCTTGTGGTTGGGGGTGGGGGTTGGGGTTGTGGCGGGCGTGTGTGGGGAGGGTGGCTGTGTTGGTTTTTTCATTTCAAGGGCAGTACCCCGACTTAGGGCCCCCCATGGGGTAGCACCCGCACTGCTGCCATGTAGCCATGTACTCCCAACCCCAGGCTGCCCGCCTGCCTGCCTGCCTTTAAACAGCAGTGTGCCTGGAGCGGTTATGGACAAGGCATTGGGCAGCTCTCGTTGAGAGGCTCTAGGCAGGCCCAGGTGTCTCTGCTAAACTCCCTTGTTTTCACGGCTCTCCCCTGCCTTGTTGCAAAAGTTGCAGTGCATTGGGGCAGCTGCTCCAGTCCTCGCAGTTACTTTACAGGGACCATGTCGCTGCGCATTTGCTGTCACTTAAAGCGCAGACATGCCAGGCACAGATTAGCTCTGGAAAGCAGCAGCTAGGGGTCTCTGTGTAGCTACCTCTGGGGAGCCAAGTGCGAAAGCATCTTAGATCCAAATCCTCCCACCTTTAACTCTCTCCTTGCCCGAATGACGGCTTTGATGCTGGCATCACAGTTGGGAAGGTTGTGGGGGTGGGGCAATGTGATCTGGGGGCTGAGTGCAGGACTGCTGGGAGCCAGCAAACTCCTTTCTTCTAATCCTGGCTGGCTGTGCTGCTTTGAGTAAATCACGGACCTCTCCTGGGCCCCTCTGGTTTCTCCATCTGCAGAGTGGGGAGGGCCCCCCGCTCTGGAACTCTTGCCCCCTGTGGTCAGATGGAAGCTGGCTTTGTTGCCCTGTCAGGTCAGAGTATGGTACAGTGCAACTCTGCTTTCTCAGGCACTGTGCAAATCTAGGGATCGCTGTCAGATCAGCTCCTCTGCAGCAGGGTATAAAGGCACAAGAGATAGCAGGGACCTAAATTCATTAGGGCTTAATGCACAGAAGAATTTAGAGATCTTGACAATGAGGGACTCCTGACACTGGCTATAATCAAGCACATCTGTGGGCAGGTGCTTTTTCATGTTTCCTGCATGCATGGTGTCTCTCCTCCCCTTCCCCTCCCCCGACTACAATGCGTCTTCCCAATCCTCAGCCCCACCACTCCAGTGCCTATTTGAGATCATACGCAGTATACATAGAACTGGGAAAGCCTGATGGAGAAATGCCTAACAGCCACTGACTTACTAATGATCTCCATAAATAATGTAGATGCTGGAGTCTATTTGACTGGCTACTGGGCACTATTTATCTGACCCTTCCAGAACACATGCTCTCTTTGAGCTTCGTGGTGTCTTGCTCTTTGGATTTTAGGGTCGCATCAGTTTCAGGCTCTTCTGTGGAACTTGCTGCTTACAGAGATAACCAGGTATCAAAAAGTGATTCAGGGTAGTGTTAATTGTTTGTCTAACACTGCATCGCAGGAGGCAAATAACTACTCCCTTCCCATATACTAAAGACATACTCTGAGACAGTATAGGATTACACAAGGAAATACAGGGCAGAGAGTGGTGAGGGATAGTCACTAAATCTGGGATACCTCCTGGGGCAAATAGGAGTTAAAGAGTGATTGAGGGGCCGCATAGTCTAGTGGGTAGAGCACTGGGCTGGGACTCAAGGCTTGGGTTCTGTTCTCAGTTCTGCCACTGACCCATTGCGTGACCTTGTGCAAGTTACTTCAACTCTCTTGTTCCCATTTTCCCTCCCTGTCTTGTCTGTTTAGATTGCAAGCTCTCTGGCGCAGGAACGGCATGATATGTTTGTACAGTATCTAACATAGTCTTGCCCTTGTCTTAGCTGGAGCCTTTTAGTATTACTGTACCATAAATACAAATAAAGAATAGGTTCTACTGTGAAAAGGGGCTGTGTGGAAATGGTCTCTTCTACTCCCCGTCTGCATTCAGATGGGCTGTTGGAAACTGAGGTTGCTGCTTATTATTCCGTACGCTGTCTTCTCTCTTTCCTCCTCCTTTGTTCCATCCACCTGTTGTATCTTGTCATTAACTGAGATTGTAAACTCTTCAGGGCAGGGACTGCCTTTTTGTAATGACATGGTGGTTGTAGTTCCTGGCACAAGAGACCCCTTATTTTTTTATTGGTTTACCAAGTTCCATTCAGTTAGACCTGTGTGTTCTCACTGAAGACAGGAAATGGCATTAGTGACGTAACTTGGTCTGTAGAATCTTTATTGCTGGAGAGGATCCATAACAAGGAAAGAATCTAGCATAACTCTTGGAGCCCAGGATTGAGTTTGCCTCACTAACTGAAAAACACATCTCTTTATATTCCAACTGAGCACAACTTGACCTCAAGTTACTTGCAGATAATAAATATGGAGTTCCACAAAAATGCATTTTGAGTCCCATTTGAAAGTAGGACCAACCCTGGAGGGAACAGAATGAGGTAGCTTTGCCTATGTTGAATGGTAGGCTGTTGTAGTTCTAAAAGACATTAAAATGAGAATAAAGTTAAAAGAATAAGACTGACACAGTTTGGAAGTCCAGAGATATGTATCAATGAGCTATTCCCCAGCTGCTCTTGTTTATTCCTGTTAAAATTTCTAGTGCCTACTTGTGGCATCACACATCACATTCTTTAAACCACAGCATTCAATACAAACATTTAAATTACAGTTCAAGTCATTTTCTTCCTCGACTATCCCATAATAATGGCACAGCGCCAGTTCCAAACCCATTAGTCCTTTAAGCTCTCAACCCATCAATTTACCTCTGGTCCAAATGCCCACAAAAAAGATGGGTGTTGCAGCGTGTTAGGGAGGCTGATAAATCTCCTGCAGAAGTAGATGGATTTGTGTGCCGTTACTTTGCTCCAGACTCCTTATAGGTATTGCTGCAGCACCTGGAGACTCCAGCCCCACTGTAGACACTTCGCGCACATAGCAAAGAGGTGGTCCCTACCCCAAAGAGCTTTCGCTCTGATATAAGGTGAAAGCCACACAGATGGGCAGGGCGTGTGTCCAGGGTCACAGTGAGATGACTGTAAGTACCTCTCCAGTATCACTCTAGGTTTCTAGTCCCTGGGCTATCCAAGCTATAATGCACTGGCCTCATGTGTATGTTCAGGTTTGCCTTCTCCTGGATGGCATATGACGGACGTGCTTGTACGATTATCAGCTTATAAAGGTGCCATCCTCTTTGTGTCTGGCCTGAAAGCCACAAGAAGCCTGAGATCATTAGAGATCAGGGGCCCACCATATCCCAGGTAGAGATGGGCAAATACTGACAAATGGTTGTTCAGCGGCATGTACAGCCTCTTCATTGTCTGTGTAATCTAACGTTAAAATTAAGGTATTTATACGTCACTCATCACCATGGTATACCAGATCCCCATTTGTTTTCCCCAAATACTGCTGCATGCACAGTGCTGTTCACAGCTATTGTGGGCCAGGCGGGAAAGAGCGAGTGCTGCTGACCCACGTCTGTAAAAGTGTTCACGGTAGAAGGGTTTAGCAGCCGTTTTGAAGGCTGGTTTTGGTTCTGAGTGTCATCCAGTCAGGGAGCAGTAACAGTACACTGTGATTTAGGTGACCAGTCACACAGCATGGATAATGAATTTCAATAGGCATAGCAAAGAGATTGCAATTATTCCAGATGCTAAAATATGTTTGCATAAACCATGCATCAGATAAGCTTGAGTAATGAACACATGAGCTGTTAAAATGGTGATTGTCAGTGGGTTTTTATTTTTTTAAATAATTTGACTTCGGTCTGGTTTATACTTACATACACCTTAAAGTGATATAAAGTGTCAGTTATGGGTGGGGCTGTTGTTGTTTTGAGGGTGGTTGTTTTCTTTTTTTAACACTTGTAAAAGCCGTAGGGCTGGTCTACACTAAAAACATTAGCATCTGGTGAAGATGCTCATTGCTGACGGGAGAGAGCTTTCCCATCGGCAAAATAAAACTGCCTCCCCGAGAGGTGGTAGCTATGTCAGCGGGAGAGAAGCTCTCCCGCTGACATAGTGCTGTCCACACTGGAGCTTAGGTTGGTGTAACTTACATCACTCAGAGGGGTGGCTTATTCAACTTATTCACGCAAGTATAGGCGCCAGCTTCCTCTGGGTTCTAGGGGAGCTCAACCCCTGCCCGCCCCAGGTCCTTCCGCCAAGCTCACCACCCCACCCCGCCTCTTCCCACCCCCACTCCGCCCCAGGCCCTGCCCCACCCCACCTCTTCTCCCAAGTCCCCACCTCTTCCCGCCCAGTTCCACCCCCTCCCCTGAGCATGCCCCGTCCCCACTCCTCCTCCTCCCTCCCAGCGCCTCCTGCATGCTGCAGAACAGCTGATTGCGGTGAGCAGGAGGTGCTGGGAGGGAGGAGGAGGAGTTGATTGGCAGGGTCGCAGGTGGGTGGGAGGTGCTAGGGGGGAGGGGGAAGCTGGCTGCCAGTGCGTGCTAAGCACCTGCTAATTTTTTTCCATGGATGCTCCAGGCCTGGACACCTGCAGAGTCAGCGCCTATGGACACAACTCCTTAGTGTGGACACAGTTATATTGGCATAAAGGTGACTAATAACAGTATAGTTTTCTTCTTCCTGTGCAGGAATAGCTGTACCTATATAATGCTCCTTTAAACTGATGTCTGTCCACACTTGGGGAGGGTTGTATATTGGTATAATTAAAACCATACAAGTTTCTAGTATAGACAAGCACTTAGAGTTAACATTCAAACATTTGTAGGGTTCCTATTTGATGCAGTGTAACTCATGTTTTACTGGGGCATTGTATGTAAGTTTCTTTCCTTAAAAATCTAATGTATGTGTGACATCTACAAACAGGGTTAATACAGCCTGAGATGTTACTATGCATGTGTTGGTCCCTCAAGGCACTGAAATTTAATCAGAGCAATGATCATGATGTAATAATACTTGTCTATTGATAATCTTGTTGAAGTCTGGTGGAAAGAGTTTTTGTCCAACTGATCTGAACAGAAACTGTCTCTCCTGCTTTCTTAGTTCAATTCAGCTCTTAATAAAAAGCAGGGTATTTTCCTACACCATTGCCAGACTTCAAAGTATAATTATTCCAAACACACCATCCAGGACTGAAAGAAAAGGAGGACTTGTGGCACCTTAGAGACTAACCAATTTATTAGAGCATAAGCTTTCGTGAGCTACAGCTCACTTCGCTGTAGCTCACGAAAGCTTATGCTCTAATAAATTGGTTAGTCTCTAAGGTGCCACAAGTCCTCCTTTTCTTTTTGCGAATACAGACTAACACGGCTGTTACTCTGAAACCTGTCATCCAGGACTGGTGTCCAGTCCTGCAAGCTCTTACCCAGGTTAGCAGTCCTTACAGGAGCTTATTTATGTCAGTAAGGCTTGCAAGACTGGGCTGTTTGTCACCATTTGTATTAAACAGATGAACTTTTGCTAAAGTGCAGCAAGCAGTAAGTGCATAGGGTTAGAGTCTGTCTTGGGGTAGGTGTCCCTTCCTCTGCCACTAGTTCAAGTTTCGGGATGGGGGGTGAGGTTGCCATCATCAGTAAGAAAAAGCTCCTTTGATATCATGTTTAGACAGAGAAACCAAGCAGGCCCTTACCACCAATATTCAGATTGAGTTCCTCCATATAAGCCAGTGTCTGTGTTACTTTTGGGATGCACTCATGGAACAATTACAAATACAGTTCCTCCGATGGGTGCAGCTAAGGCAGAAACTTTCCTTCTTCGAAGAAACAATGCAGATCTTTCCAGATCCACCCGCCTTTTTGCCCCATCACCTAGGCCTCCTCTGTCCTGCTACTTTCATGTTGTTTTCTTAAATCCTCTTCGCTGACACTAAATTTTAGATAAAGTCTGCTCTTGAAACACCAGATTTTACCCATTTTGCTCTGTCCTCTGTGTTGTAGCTTTCCTGTTATTCATGGCTTTCCTGACTTCTTTTGCATCTGCCTGTTTTCAATGGAGCTCTTTTTCCCAAGGCTCATTTATATGTGCTGCCTGATACATTTTAAGAGAGTCTCTGTGGAACAACACACAGAAGGAAATCTAGAAACAGCCAAAGCTTACTTAGCAGGGTGTGTGTGTGTGTGTGTGTGTGTGGGGCTGCAATTCTCAGGGAGGTTGTGGGGCATAGGGAGGATGGATTCCTGAGTAGCTAGGATTTTAATGCTGTTGCAGTCCTTGCTGCAGAATGGCTGATAAATAATTCTCTATTAGAGGAACATATGCACAGTAATAGGGCTAGATTTTGCCACCCTTATTCGTATGGAGCCATACCAGTCTAACTAAAATCTATGGAACAGCTGGTGCAGGAAGGGTGGCCACACTGGGGCCATAACTTTTAGGAAAGGAAGTGGTGTAACATTTGGACACAATCTCTTTACAAGTGTTCCTTTCAGGTGATCCTGTGAGCAGTGGCAGCTGGGGATGGTGATCTTACCTATTTCTATTTCCACGTGGCAGAGATTGTCTGGTGTGGGTTTTTCCTTTGCCCATTTCCCCCCCGCCTTAGCAACCCAGCCTTGTGTTTTGAATGTAGCTGAAATTAACGTGGCTCTTTTTGTTTAGTCACAACATGAGTAACTTCCACATACACACTGCCCTGCCTTGCCAGAAAGCTTGACTGATGTCAGCAGAACCTTGCCACCACGATCTGAAAGAATACAATGCTGCCCCCAAACCCCATGCAGGGAGTGCAAAGTACTGGTTTTGTGCTCCCCTACCAGTGAGTGGATTCCTTTCTCCTGCTTTCTCAAGGATGCACAAGTAGCGTATTATGTTTTAAAGGGGGCACTTCGGGTCTGGAGTACTCTCTCCACCTGTTTGAGAATGGTCAGACTGGGGTCTCAAAACCTTGGTCCCTTTAGGATTCCTGACAGGATATGATAAATAAACTGTTTCCCTTAAATAGTTAACCAATAAGGCACAGAATAGAAATAAGCTGGAGGAGTGTAACTATCCTGGGATAAGCAAGTGATTAGAGTGTTATGATGCTCAAAGTATAGCCCTCGAGTCAGGTGCTTAATTATTAATATTATTATTCATTGATGGGTCTTTATGATGTGGGAAATGAATATTTCTTGCACTGGAAGATGTAGTAAGACACCAGTTTAATATGCTGAGCAGGGCTTACAACTGAGTAAGGAGCTTCTGATAAATTTAAATCTCCCCTTTAGCAACATGCCAGCCATTGGGCCTCTCCCCTCCGTCTATTCATTTGTGCAGACTGATTAGACAATGTGAATAAAACAATTATTTGCTCCTTTAACATTTTTGCAGGAAAATGTACATGTCTAAACCTGGAGAAAACTGGGGAGGAAGGAAGAGAAGAAATAGATGAAAATTCTCCTAGATGGAGCAGGGCTGGGAGCCACCTCCTGGGAAAGCAGTCAGGTCCTGTTCTCAAAGCAGTTTTGGCTTGATTCTCCTCTCGCTGGTGTAACTTCACTGACAGCAGAGTTGCTCCTGATTTACAATGATGTGAGTGAGCGGAGAACTGGGCCCTGAGAAACTAGAGGGATTGAACATATCTGAAGCTGTAGGCTGTGGACTTCTTAAACTTCTGTTATCAAAAATAATTCATCAGATGACAAGGAAGATGTGACAAGTACCTAGGGTGTACTGTCAATGGGGGATAGGCAGAGTTAAGGTTATTAGGAGATGGTAACTGCATATTTCCATACACTCTAATGTTTGGGCTTTTTTATTTTTGAAATTTTGCTTTATATTGAAAAAACTACAAATCTCAGTTCAGGTTTATTTCCTCTTCAGTGAGTCACTGATATTTGTAGCCTTTGCTCCAGTTTAACAAAGTACTTTTATGCCTGGGAATATAATTTTAAAATGAATAAAGGGGCTCTTACAATCCTAGTGCTCAGTTTAATCTGAAGGGTATTCTTCTGGCAGGAAAGCACAACATGATTGCAACCTCCAGAAATGTCAGTGAGTAGCAATGCATGTGCATCTCTCATTGAGATCTGGTGCAATGGGGAGGAGGGGAGCAAAAAAAGGGGAAGAACTTGTATCTCAGTAAAGAGCTTTTTAGGAAATATTCACATCACACCTTATGCTTGCTAAATTTTTTCCCCTGCAAGAACAGAAGGTTTGTAGTAGTAACAGCAGGCTGCTCTTAGCTCAGGGGACAAAAGCCGCTTCTGTCTCTGGAGGAGTTAGTGGGGAGCGGGAGGTAAAGAGGGGACCCTCTCCTATGACGCACATTAAGAGTGTCTCAGACCTTGTTAGGATATTACAGTGGAGTTCTTCCTAACCTTTCTTTGGCACTCCTGATTCCCAACTTTGCACCCCTAACTAAAGATGAACAATAGAATAGAAGCAGTGTCATCCATACAGCATGGGCTGGCTAGGGTTTCTGCCCACCCTTAGCTTTCACCACCTGTCAGCCCACAGCAAACGAGTCTCGCCTGTTCGCCAAATATATCTTGGCATGTGCACAGACTGCATTGCTGACATTCTCATTATTGCACCAACAGGACCCTTACGCTTAGTCTGCAGGTGGATTGGTCTAATATCAGCCTGGTTGTCCCCTCAGCCCATGCACTTCTGGTCCCTGCTGTGGAAGTGAAATCCTCTAGGATGGTGTGGTGCTTGGTGGCCGGGCTGCTCAGCCACACAGCTCCTTTGTGGTAGAGGTTCATTCATCTCTGTCCCCTCACCAGGCATGGTGGTTTCTTTGGTTTACACTTGTGGGCCATAGAATCGTAGGACTGGAAGGGACCTTGAGAGCTCGTCTCACTCACTCATGGCAGGATGAAGTATTATCTAAACCAGTGTTCTCTCTAATTTTTTCCCACCCATGTGCGGAATGAATTTTGTTATGTGCACCAATATGGAGGTGATGTGTGAAAAATCACCTTCATATTGGTGCACATAACAAAATTCATGTGGTGAGGGTGGGGCCGAGGAGTCTGGAGTGTGGGAGGGGGCTCAGGGCTGGGGCAGAGGGTTGGGGTGCAGGGGGTTGAGGGCTCCGGCTGGGGATGTGGGCTCTGGGGTAGGGCCGGGGATGAGGGGCTCAGGGCTGGGGCAGAGAGTTGGGTACTGGGGGTGTGGGCTCTGGGGTGGGGCCAGCAGCACCTGGGCTGGGGGGGAGAGGGACCTCTCCCAGCCATGGTAACTCCAGGGCTGGGGCTACAGGATAGATGCCCCTCCCCTGGCAGGTCCGGGCCAGGGCTAGGTTTGGGCTGGGGGAGGGGCACCATGGCTGGGTCTGGGCCTCGCTGCTGTTGGTTCTGGGCCACGGCTGGGTCCGGACCAGGGTATGTTGAGGCAGGAGAGGGGCGCCCCTCACCTGGCCATGGCAGGTCCCCGGGACAGGTTCCCTGAGCACCTGCACAGCTAACAGGGAACTTAGGTCTAGACCATCCCTGACAGGTGTTTGTCTAACCTGCTCTTAAAAATCTCCAATGATGGAGATTCCACAACCTCCCTGGGCAATGTGTTCCAGTGCTTAACCACCCTGACAGTTAAGAATGTTTTTCCTAATGTCCAGCCTAAACCGCCCTTGCTGCAGTTTAAGCCCATTGCTTCTTGTCCTATCCTCAGAGACTAAGGAGAATAATTTTTCTCCCTCCTCATTGTAACAACCTCTTATGTATTTGAAAGCTGTTATCATGTCCCCTCTCAGTCTTCTCTTCTCCAGATTGAACAAACCCAGTTTTTTCAATCTTGCCTCATAAGTCATGTTTTCTAGACCATTAATCATTTTTGTTGCTCTTCTCTGGACTTTCTCCAATTTGTCCACATCCTTTCCTGAAACGTGGTGCCCAGAACTGAACACAGTACTCTGGTTGAGGCCTAATCAGCATGGAGTAGAGTGGAAGAATTACTTCTTGTGTCCTGCTTACAACTCTCCTGCTAATACATCCCAGAATGATGATTACTTTTTTTGCAACAGTACTCCTTCCTAGGCAGTCAATTACCATTTTGTATTCGTGCAACGGATTGTTCCTTCCTAAGTGGAGTACTTTGCATTTGTCCTTATTGAATTTCATCCTGTTTACTTCCAACCATTTCTCCAGTTTGTCCAGGTCATTCTGAATTTTAATTCCATCTTCCAAAGCACATGCAACCCCTGCCAGGTTGGTATTGTCCGCAAACTTTATAAGTGTACTCTCTATGCCATTTTCATCCTTGGCCTCAGACAATGCAACAAAGTAGATGGCCATTGGGAAATAAAGGGAGAAGAAGGGTCCAGCCTTCAGCTAATGAGAACTCTTGCCAGCCTCTGAAATTTCTGTTTAGTCACTTGCTCCTTTGGGGTTGAGGGAAACGACGTATATAAATGTGTACTTGGTGTAGGGGAAGTGGGGATTGTGCAACAGGTGTTTTGGGAAAGGGGCATACAGGTAGGGAGGGAGCCCAATATATAAATGGGTGGGGGAGGAGGAGCAAGCCATGTCTATAAATGGGCGCTGGGTAAGTATTATGGACAGAGAGGAATTGCACACTAGGTATAAACATCCACCTGGTGGTTTGGGTGCAGAGGCAGTGTGTACACACACTGCCCTGCTTGGGAATGAATAATGATTGTTTTCTGGGTAGTTAGTGTTTTTGGCAGCCTGTTGGGCTGAGGTTGTGCTCCATCTTTAATACAAGTCCAGAGAAAGCTACGCTCTTGGGAAGTAGGGGTGGGGGGTGGGCTGGGAGGGATGCATTTTTTTTGCTTTATTACAATCCAGTCGTCTTGATCTTGCTTCATGTGGCATTATGAAGACTCCAATGCATTGCTATGGCAACTGGCCAACCCGGCCTGCATACTAAATGGAGACGCCTCCACTAGAGCTCTCAGAGGAAGGAGATAAAAGTGTTAATAATGCAAACAAACAGAACTAACCCACAATAACAACACCCAGCTACACTGCAGGGGGCAGGGAAGGGAGGCTGTGGGGGGAGAAAACACTGCTGGCAGCCTTGGGGGAGAACTTTCTATAGCATACCAGGAGTAGAAACCATCACCCCTTCCTCTGCGGCCTCTACTCACAAACAAGTATCTGGCAGGCATGTTGAAATGTAAATAAAGGTGGGCTGTTAATTCACAGAGGGGAGGGGGTGGGGAATGGCTGTGTGCATGGAATCAGGATGCAAATACTTAATTACTACAGCCTGACAGTGATGAATTGGGGGGGAGGGGGCTCTGCGGCTGGGTTTTTCTTCTTGGTGCTTCTGTTCTAGTTGGCTTGAGCTGAATTCCTGCCCCTCTGCAGGCAGCTGCAGCAGGGAAGTGCTGGGGAGAGCTGTAAACTAACACAGCTGAGATGTGGTGAAGGGGAATGCCTCTGGAGGCTAGGCCAGGGGAACTGGGAAGGAGGAGCCCTCCAGATTTACTGGGCAGGGTGTTTGTTTTTTCTCTGCCTGCCCATCTTTCTCTCTTTCTCATCTGCCTGCCCTATTTGGTGTATCTCTTCTCCGATCCACAGGCCCAGATGGCACTCTCCCCTTCCCAGCAGCCAGGGGATGAGGCCAGCTCCTCTGTCAGAAATGGGAGTGGTGGCTGGTGCTGCTCTTGGGACCAGATGGCCCCCAAAGGGCTGTTCAGCAGCCTGAGGTGGCTCATTGTATGCTGCTTTTCTTTCTCAGACTTTTTCAGTGTCTTTATCTCTGCTTCCTCCTCCTAGGTCAATGCCTGATATAGCAGAGACCGCAAGAACCTGTTACTGCGGTTAAAAGCCAACTGGCACATTCACCCACAGAGATTTGGGATACTTTTGGCTCTCAGGCACCCATGCGCCCATGGGAAAAGAGAGCATTTTCCCTTGCCACGCTGAATTTAGCATGTCCAAATGTACCTGCACTGGAGGAGACGGGGGTAGAGGGTTGTATGATGGGCTCAGATATCTAGTTCAAATCCTTCTCACAGTCTGCGGGCTCTCAGTGCTAATCACAGTAATTAAAATAGCTGGGGCTTCTGCAGGAGTTCTCATCCAGAGAGCTCAAATCACTTCACTGAGATTAAATCCCTACTTTACTAGCCACAAAGCTCCCTTTGACTTCAATGAGGTTGCATCAGTGTCGCTTGGATCAGAATTTTGCCCTCCTTCAGCAGCGGAGCTCAGGCCAAACGAAACATCTACAGAAGTGCCGGGCAACTTTTTACACTGGATACTATGGCGTATGGTGAGGAAACTAACTAACTCAAAGGTTAGAATTCCAGCATGCTGAAAAGGCGATGATGGAGTAAATGGAGATAGAGGGAGATCTGCTCTTCCGTAAAACATGGCCATGTGTATAAATTAATGAATCCCAAGGAAGAGCCGGTTTGCTATGAACAGAATATGGTTTAACTGTGCTTCGCCTTGTTTCAATGGCTGGAGCGCAGCTAAGGCACTTAAGTGTTACTGACTAGGACCCAGATTTTGGCTCATGCTGCTCATAGGCCCATGCTTAACCTACCGCCTGCAGAGGAAGTGACTCACCTCTGCAGAACTTTGTGGACAGCTTGCTCCCTGGGCCCTAGAGTGACCAGGCATCTTGATATTAGGGGCTTTGTCTTATACATGCAACTATATCCTCCCTCCCCCCACCCCAAAAAAAAGTGTCCTGATTTTTCACACTTGCTATCTGGTTACCTCACCTGGGCAAAGGTCTGCATGTTTGTGTGTCATTTTACACACAGTCCATGCACAGATTACCTTACTTCTAGGGCATGTCTTCATTGCAGAGTGAGTCTGGATGATTGACTCAGTCTGGGGCTAAACGCTGGGGTTAGCTTAGCCTTGGTGTGAGCAGCCGCACTGCACAGCCGAACCAGAGTGAGCGTGTCCTCATTAGTGTCGCACTCACCCACATGCATCGCTAGGCCATCTGGGGCCTATCCAATGGATTGTGCTGAAGGAAGTGGAGCTGTGCTATACTTTCCCAGCCAATTTCAGTGCATTATTAGCTTCTGTATCTGCCAGAATGGCATATAAAAGCAAATGCAGGGGACGGAATCTGTCCCCTCTGACTCAATTTCCCCACCAGTAATATCAAGGCTGTCCTAACAGCAAGAAAGGAGCTCAGATACTCTGCTCATGGTATTTGTAAAGTGCTTTGAAGAGGGAAGTACTCCACATTACTCCTATTATTATTATTACACACAATTGTTATTACACACTTCAGTATGCTAGTTATGTAGAACTATTAGACCTAGACCTGAACTCCCTCAAAGTTTGGGGGGTGGCTGGATCCAAGGCTTTGGTTTTTTTTTTTGTCTGTGGGAACAAGACCTTGCTTGCTGAGGGCTGATTTCCATGAAATTGTGCATCCATACAGAAGACTATTTGAACTCTGGGCCCTTCCACAAAATGTTTAGTTTTCCTTTGCCAGTTTCAATACGTTGCTATTATATTTGCTGGGCTGTACCAGGCTCCTTGCAGTGTCTAATTAAACACATAGGAAATTCTTGCGCTTTCATTTTAACCAAAGACCCTAGACAGCCTGGGGCAGAAGGATAAGGTTTGCTGATTTTGGTGTAGGAGGCAGCAGGTTCAGATTCTCTTTTCCTTCTCAACACTTTCTCTTTCTAAAGAAAACAAAGAGGGGCAATATCTGATCAAAAAGCATTTGAGAAGTACAAAAATATTGGAAATGGAGGGTGCCGGGAAATCAACAACATAAAGATGTGATCTTTGCAAGAATGGAGCATGTTGATCAAGGCTGGACTTGCAGTCGGCCAAATTAAATAAAATGCAAGTACTAATAACGTGGTCCCTTTTCTAAGGTTTAAACACCCATACATGGACTTCAGAGGGTGAGACAATGTAGCCCTAAGTGGATCGTATTTATTTTGGCCATGTAAATGGCTCACTCAGCTCTAACATGGCCCTTTTCACAGAGATCACACCTTTATCCAGTTGACATTTCCCCCGCCCCATTTTTTTTCTACGTGCTCTGAGTTTTCATGTCATCAAATTATCTGAACGCTCGTAGGCTTTAAGGATAAGACTTCATCCATTTGTGGCAATGGGGATCTTTCTCCAGGGCTGCGGATAGGTTAGAGGAACCGGATGAACATAGATACATTTGCTGATGTTGCTCTCCATTTTCTGAGTTGTGTTTCATGGTGATAATTCTTGTAGCCTTGGGTTAGCTTGTCTTATAAATTATGATTTCTCCCCTCCCTGCTCCTCCCAACCATTCTCTTTTCATTATTGTCCTAAAAATCAGTCTTAAACTTCATTTTCTTTGAAGGTTTTTTCCAACATTAGGAACATAAAGGTGTTTTTATTTATTTATTTATTTATTTATTGGTATATTTGAAGAACGTGGCCTGATGGTTTGACTAAGCCAGGAGGAGTTCTGGATTCTATCACAGCTTTGCCACTGACTTGCAGAATGACCTCAGGCAAGTTAATATTGGGAAGTGTCCTGTACAGGACACCCTTACAGACTGTTGATGTCTGGAAACATGTGGACAGGATTGCCCTGGTAGGAAGAGCTGGCTCCTAGCTCTGGGGACAGCCTCCCATGACTCGACCTAGTCGTCTTATTTATATTAAGAGAGCAAATAGACCAAACTGAGATTGGGGTCCCGCTGTGCTAGGCACTGGACAAAGGCATAGTGGAAGAGAGTCCCTGCCCATCTCAATAGGCGAGGGTGGGGGAAAGGAATATTAACATCCCATTTTACATATGAGGAACCAAGGCACAGAGAAACTAGGGTCACCCAGAGTCTGTGCAGAGCCAGGCACTGGGCCCAGGCCTCCAACCGATGCCTTAACCACAAGGCCACCCTGGGGTCTGACTGCAGCTTCCTGTCTCTGTGCACACTGCTCAGCTTGGTCTGTGCTAGGCTATAAACCCCTTCCCCCATCCCTGTTCTCCTCTGGCCCCACAGTCCCAGCTGGACTAGCCCAGAGGACAGGCAGCGTTCCAGAAACAGGGCACCAAATGTGCTCTGAATGAGAGAGCGGGAGAAGGTGGTCTTCCACAGCATGGGGCCACCACCCTCACCCCAAAGGGATTTAAGGGAAGGGAGAGGATTTTGCTGGCTGCCTTTCAGAAGGTGCATCTCTCCCTAGCTTTAGGAGCCATTTCAAGCTTGTCCTGCTTCCTGTTAGATCCCAATGCCTTGAAAGGCCCACAGGCTGAAACTGGAACACTGCTGAGCATCAGCCAAGCCCAGTGAAGCCAAGGAGAGTTTCTGGTGTTCAGCCTCTTTCAGGAATTGCCTCTGCTTATTTATTTGGGAGGTGACCAGTGGCACTTAATGTGGGTCAAGCCTGGCAAACAGGTCTCCATGGCAACCCTTAATGAATGCCATTGGCTCAGTGGTTCCATCCCTGCATCTCATTAAATTTCAATCACTTTCATGGGGCTCGGACTTGTAATTAATATCAAACACATGGTATCCAGCAGGATAAAGTTTAACAACGGGCAGCGTGTAAAGAGCAGGAGAGTGATGGGGAGGGGAGGGGGTTGGGATCAGTCCTCAAGCATCACAGGAACAAACAGCCCATGAAAACCAGAGGAGGCAGGAGCCTGGCTGGCTGGCTGGCTGCTGCTCAGCCCCTAGCAGAGGCAGACATGGACTTCACAGGCTAGAACAGGATTTTTTTTTTCTGAGCATCCTCTTTCTGCTCAGGGGAGGTTTCCCAAAGCCTGGGAGGTGGGAAGCTTTCTGTGAACTGGGTCTGACACTGTTCTTAGGGATGATTCTTCTCAGCTGCCCTCTGGGTGGCTGCCATCTTGCTGAAAGTGCATAGTTTGGGGAACTGTCAATGTATAGTGGGGCAGAGCTGTGCTATATATAGGGGGGTCACTCCCCTACAGGCCATCTTTAAAGCGACCAAATGAATCAATATAGGGTCAGCTCCAGGCAGGATCAGACCCTATATTGATCTTATTTTGATTCATTTTGCTTTAAAGATCGATTCTACAGGTGTCTAATAATCTTCCCAGATTCCACAAAGTGTGGCAAACTCTTATTTCTCATGTAGCAGTCCTGCCTAAAAGCTGCCAAAGTCACTACCAGAAACCTGCCTGGAGACTCTGAGGAGTCTCGTGTTACAACTAGGGCTGGGTAAAATCCGAGCCTATTCCAAAACCAGACATTCGGAGCTCAGGTTGACAGGAACTATGGCAAATGCTATGGCATTTGCATGGGGATCATACAACACAAACACACCATCCAGCTGGTTTGCTGGCCCCAAAGAGTCCTGTTCTCAAGATGCAGGGATGGGGAGACTTGTCCCAGAGCACAGGGAAGAAATGTGGAGGTTTGATTTCCCTCCCCAATCCGTTGTCGAGCTTTGTGGTTAACACCCAAACCTGAATTTCCTGGATTTGCCTGCCTCTAATGAAGACCTCACCTTGTTCACTTCAGTTACAGGCTGTCAGCCAGCTTCCTCCAGGTCTAAAAATGTATTGCACCTTATCTCCCACAGAACAGTGTTATCAGCCACAAAACTATATGGTCGGGGGAGGGGAACTTCTGCTAATTACTAATACGCAAAATGAGTAGTGATATGAAGGAATAATGCGCTATAGGATACAATCCTTGGGTTTTAAAAACAAATTATTTCATCTTCAGTGGCATTGCAACCATTCCCTGGGGAATAATATACAATCCCCACAAGGATATGAGAGTATAATTTAGTGGCAGCTCCCGCGAAGTTATATTCAGTTTAATGAACGTCGGTGGGAAGCTAAGATTGAATTATTGCCCGAGTGCTCTGTCAGGTTGCCTCGTGTTGTTATGCAGGATATAAAGAAAATTATTATTGACAATACTAAGGAGATTCATTTTGTCTGAGTGAAGGAAGTAAAGGGGGTGTATTGAATATGTGACGTAGCAGGAGAAGGTTAATCATGACTGTAATGCGGTATGGGGAGATCAATCATGCGTGGGTCACAGGGATGGATATTTAATGCATATGTGACACAGCAGGGGAAGTTTTACTGACTAGGCTGCACGGAGGGGACAGAATCTGAGGTAATAACAATGACTTATGTATGAATAGTAAATAACAGTGGTTCTCTTGCATTCCTGGCTCTGTGCGCTCACTGGAATGTGCAGCAGCCGCAGGTGGAGAAAGGGATTTCCTGAAGAGCAGCATTAACTCAAATTCAAGGTGCTTTCAAGCAATCAGATGCCTGCAAGCAGACCACAGGCCTCACAAAGTGTCTGAAAATGTTACTCAGCCATATTTACTCAGTTGCTGCTTGTACCATGTTGCCACTCGGTGGCAGCATAGCCAGGCATCAAGTAAAAGTGCTTACTTTGCATTTCTATGGCAGCCTTTTGTCTGAGGAGCTCAATGCACTTTCCAAAGTGTTAATGAATTAAGCCTCTCAACACCCCCTTGTCAGGCAGGGAAGTATTATGCCCATTTAACTGATAGAGAAACAGAAATGAAGTGACTTGCTCAAGGTCACACAGGAAGGTTGTGGCAGAGATGGAAACTAAACCCAGATTACCTGGGTTCCAATGCTGTGTCTTACTCACCAGGCTAACCTTGACCCCTGCATTAGAGATGTAAAGTGCAGCACTTTTGATCAAACTGGTGACCTTTACTGACTTGCTTGTCCAAGTACCTTGTATGATCTGTGGATCGTCTTTTGAAATTCTCTGAACTTTCTCTACGATCTGTTTAATCTCTGAGTGTCACCTCTTGTGATAGTTGTGCCCAGATCTTGAGTACAAGTTAAATCTCATTTCAAATGAAAAGACTTGTGCACTGGGAACATGATTATCATTTTCTCATGTGGTTTTACATCACTGTCTCCGAACTCTGCACTTGAAGTTATATACAGCATAGAGCTTGTTCAGTGATTCTCTCTTTCCAGCAATGTGAGAATGGTAACCAGACTGTGTGTCCTGTCTTCTAATCTTTCCTCTGCTTCCTTTCTGTCCAGGTCCCTTTTTCTCTTGTATTTTCCCATCCCCTGCATTTTATTCTTCTTTGCCCACCCTGTCTATCACCCATGGCAGGATACAAGTAGAGATGGGTGACCGTCAAAGGTTCAAATGCTTGATTTTAAATTAGCACAAGAACCCAGGTTTAGGTACATATCCAGCACCCTTGGGTCTGCAAGAGTGGGCAGAAAGTACCATTAGGCCTAACTTGCTTTCTCATCCAATCTTGACCTGAACCAGGAAATATAGATGGGCACAAAAATGAAAAATAAGTGGGAAGGGAAGAGTTGTCTAGACTCTTTTGAAACTCCAAAAAGTTTTTATTTCAATTTTGGGCAAAGATGTTTTCTTATAATCAGACATCTTTCTTACCTTGCCCATCATTAGACATGAGGCTCTTCATATAGATGGGTTTAAGCTACTAATCTGACCAGGACCAAGATTGCCATGTCTGAATCAGTTTTGGTTTGGTTCATTTAGAAAGGCCAGGGTCATCTGCAAAATTTGAACTCAGATTTTCAACATATCCAAAGTGCAGGCATATTTAGATCTGGAGTTTTGGTTCAGGCCCATCCTTTAGTATGGAATGGAGTCCGTAGCTTTTAGAGGGGAAAGGAATGTATTGGATCCTACTGCAAAAATAATACAAGCAAAACAGCTGGTGGTCTTGTTTCAGCAAATTCCATGAGCTTGGCAGAATGAAAGGAGAGCTGTCCAAAAATCCATTTCACATTTATTCTTGCCATCTACCAACAACTTCAAAAGAAGATTAAATTCAGTCTCCTTGGACCTGTCCACCACATTTCACTTTCATATTTTCTCAGGGAAAAAAAAATCCTCCAACAAAATATGGAGATGATTCAGTTACATTTTCTCAACCTGTCACTCAAAGCATTTGATCTGCCAGTTCAAAGTGGAGCCAGTTGCAGTCAGCATGTTTCCATTAAAGATGGGAGTGTCAGTAAAGTTGGTTCAGAGCCACCTAGAACTTCTTCAGTGTGAGTAGTAAAAAATATATGAAACTTTTTAACTTAATTGGGTCGTATTCTGTTGCAGTGAGGAGGGAAGGAGAGAGGAAGGGGGAGGGGGACAGACAGACTTGAGCATTTTTTTTTAAAACTAAAGTTTAAAACATTTCCCCAAACTTCTGAGTTTTCATTTCCCAAATTTGAATGGGATACTCTGGTGCAGTACACTTCAAGATCTGCCGAAGCCTTTTGTGAAACTTTCTAGCAGGAGCCAGTCATGCTTATATTATTGACATCTCTTTCCTCTGTTATTTCCTCTGTCTTTTCATTCCCAAAGACAAGACACAAGAGACGGGCTCTAGATGCTAAGTTTGGTTCTGCATCCAGAACTGAATGTATCTGTTCCTGTGCTGGAATTGCAATCCTCTCTCTGTGGTAACCCAGTCGGTTGCCCTGGAGATGGTCATTTTCATCTCCAAATGGAAAATTACAGTAGGATGATAAGGGCAGCAAGAGGGAAAACAGTGGGGGAATCTGCTCAACATCTGAGGGTATGTCTATGGTGCAGATGCTACAATAGCACAGCTGCAGAGGTGCAGCTGTGCCGCAGTAGTGCCACCGTGCAGACACTAGTTACGGTGACAGAAGTGGTTTTTTCATCCCTATAGTAAAACCATTTCTCCCAGAGGCAGTAATGAGGTGTCTGTGCTGGCTTAGTTGGGCTTAGCTATGTCTCTCAGTGGTGTGAATTTTTCATGCTCCTGAGTAACGTAGCTAGGTCGATCTAAGTTTCAGGTGTAGATCAGGCCTTAAATGTCTGTACACAAATGCAAGGAGTGTGGGGAATAAGCAGGAAGAACTGGAAGTATTAGTCCATAAGTAAATTATGACTTAATTGGCGTCACAGTATAAATCTCATGACTAGAATATTGGTAGAGAGAGGTATAGCTTGTTCAGGAAGGAGAGGCAGGAGAAGAAGAGGGGAGAGGTTGCTTTATACGTTGAGTATTATATACATGCCTACTGTGGTTCAGAAGGAGGTGAGAGGCAGAGCAGTTGAAAGTCTCGGGGTGTAGATAAAAGGGCTAAACAGAGATGATGTTATGGTTGGGGTCTACTATATATCACAAAATTAGGACAAAGAGGTGGATGAGGCTTTCTAGAACAAATAACAGAGGTATCTAAAACACAAGATCTGGTGGTAATGGGGGACCGCTACCCAGACATCTTTTGGAAAGGTAATATGGCAAAACACAAAATGTCCAACAAGTTCGTACAATGTATTGGGGACAACTTTTTGTTTCAGAAAGTGGAGGAAGTGCCCATGGAGACAACCATTTTAGACTTGATTCTGACTAACATGCAGGACAAGTTTGTGAATCTGAAGGTGAGAGGCAATTTGGGTGACAGTGATGATGAAATGATAGATTTAATGATTCTAAGAAAAGGAAGAAATGAGACCAGCAGAATAAGGACAATGGACTTCAAAAAAGCAGACTTTAACACACTTTAAGGTCCCATGGGAAGAAAATGCAAAGGATAAAGGAGTTCAGGAGAGCTGGCAGTTTCTCAAGGAGACTATATTAAAGGTGCAACAGCAAACTATCCTGATATGAAGGAAAGATAGGGAAAAGTAGTAAAAGCCAATATGGTTCCATCAGGAGCTCTCTAGTGACCTGAAAATCAAAAACGAATTCCACAAAAAGTGGAAACCTGGACCAATTGCTAAGGAGGACTGCAGAAGAATAGCAAAGCATGTAGAGACAAAATCAGAAAGACTAAAGGCACAAAATGAGTTACACCTAACAAGGGACATAAAGGGTAATAAGAAAAGGTTCTAGAAATACATTAGGTGTAAGAGAAAAATGAAGTGGAGGCTCTCTACTTAATGGGGAAGGAGAACTATAATAGACAGGATCAAGAAGGCTGAGGTGTTTAATGCCTGCTTTGCTTCAGTCTTCACTAAAAAGGTAAATTGTGACCAGATACTTAACACAAGTAATATGAACAAAAAAGGAAAATGAACGCAAGCCAAAGCAAGGAAAGAACAGGTTAGAAATATTTAAATAAATTAGATGTATTCGGTTTCACCCTTGGGTACTTAAGTAACTACCTGAAACAGTCTTGGAAAAATTAGCGGTTATTTTTGACAAGTCATGGGGGACGTCCCAGAGGGCTGGAGACCGACAAACATAGTACAAGTCTTTAAAAGGGGGATCAAAGAGGACCCCGGGGAATTAGAGACCAGTAAGCCTAACTTTGATACCTGGAAAGATACTTGAACAGATGATTAAACAATCAATTTGTAAGCACCTACAGGATTATTGAGTTATCCAAAGTAGCCAACAAGGATTAGTCAAGGACAAATAATGCCTAACCAACCCAATAGCCTTCTTGGACAGGGTTACCTGGGAAGCAGATGATGTGATATCTCTTGATTTTACTGAGGCTTTCGATACAGTCCCACATGACATTCTCATAAGCAATCTAGGGAAATTACTGTAAGGGAGGTACAAAACTGGTTGGAAAGACTGTAAGAGTACTTATCAATGGTTCGCTATCAAACTGGGGGGAATGTATCTATTGGTCTTGCTGGGGTCTGTCCTTGGTTTGGTACTAGTTAATATTTTCATTAATGATTTGGATAATGAAGTGGAGAGTATGCTTATAAAATTTGCAGATGATGCCAAACTGGGAGGAGTTGCAAGCACTTTTGGAGGATAAGGTTATAATTAAAAATGACCTTGACAAATTGGAGAAATCAACCTGTTTAAATTCAATAAAGACAAGTGCCAAGTGCTATACTTGGGAAAGATAAATCAATGTACTGCTGAAAAGGATCTGAGTCTTATACTGGATCACAAATTACACATGAGTCAACAATGTGATGCAGTTGCAAAAAAGGCTAATATCATTCTGGAGTGTATTACTAGGAGAGTTCTGTGTAAGACACAGGAGGTAATTGTTCCATTCTGCTTGGCACTGGTGAGGCCTCAGCTAGAATACTTCGTTCAGGTCTGGGTGCCATACTCTAAGAAAGATGTGGACAGAGGAAAGCAACAAAAATAATAAAAGCTTTAGAAAACCTGACCTATGAGGAAAGGTTTAAAAAACTGGGAATGTTTCGTTCTGAGAAAAGAAGACTGAGGGGGGAGCTTATTATAGCCTTTAACATATTTGAAGACTGCTGTTGTTAAAAGGGCAGTGATCAGTTGTTCTCCAAGTCCACTGGAGGTAGGACCAGATGTAATTGGCTTAATCTGCAGCAAGGGATATTTAGTTTAGATCTAAGGAAAAACTAATTATTGGGATAGTTAAGCATTGGAATAGGCTACCAAGGGAGTTTGTGAAATCTGTCATTTAGAGTTTTAAGAACAGGTTAGACAAACATCTGTCAGGGATGGTCTAGGAATACTTGGTTATGCCTCAGCACAGGGGCCTGAACTAGATGCTCTCTCAAGGTCCCTTCCAGCCCTACATTTCTATGATGCCAGGAGAGGAGTAAGCAGCAGGAAACTTTCCCTACCTGATTTGAAACGCACAGTTGAGAGGGAATGCCCTGTGCCACCGTACTTGACTCCCAGCTTCAAAAACCCAACATAACCTGATGTGGGTGTGTTCAGGCTAGTCTTGACATACACGGCACCACATAGGTGTGATAGAAAGGTGACAGTGGGTATGTGTCTGTTGCAGTCTGAGGTGTGATTGCAGCACAGCTAGACATACCCACGCTAGCTTTACTTTTGTTAACGCCGCTAAAAATAGCAGTGCAGACATGGGGGCATAGGTTAGCTTGAGTACGGACCCAGGCACAGGGAAAACACTCCAACTGGCGGTGCAAGCTCTCCCATTCTCCATTTCCCTCCCCTTCTCCAAGCTTGGGTCATGCAGCCCCACCCTGCTCCCATTAACATCAATGGCAAAGCTCCCATTGGAACAGGCAGGTGGTCTGGGCTGTTTTTCCTTTTATGGGGGCGGGGGGGGGGGCACGTGTGGAAAAAGAGGTCTACAGAAGTGCTGCCTCCAAGTGATAGCTGCTGCTTCACATCAGGCTCCATAAGGGAAACTCCTTTGCTTAAAGGTGGACCTCCCTAAGGGAGGCCAGATAAGTGTTAGCTAAGACAAATGAGTTGCAAATGCTCCCACCACATCCTCCTGCAAAAGGCTACTGTAGGTATTAATGTGCAAAATCAGTGGGCTCGCGGGAGCGACAGGCCATAGGAGAGAGAAACGTAATGGAAGATGCAACCTGCAAAGGCTCATTACCCTTTCGCTTTGCTTCAAGTCAATGCTGAGTGGGATTTTAATTCTCTTGCGGCTGCTGAATGATCCTTTCCTCTTCCTCTGTTGTCTCTGCAGGAAGCCAGAATGTTGGGCTGTGCCCAGCATGGAAACTCTCTGATGGCATGAAGCGTAACAGTTGTTAATCTGCAGGAAAAGAGTGCTGTGGGGCCAGACCCTGCAATTATATCCTGCAACCGGTGGTCATAACCCCAAATTCAGCACCTATTCCATTCCTTTGCCAGGAGGCAGCACCCTCGTCTTTCTGTCACTCTTGTGTGGGCATGCAGAATGCTTAACAACTCACTGATTCAGGGAGAAGAGTGCATTAGGTACTGTGTGGCTGAGAGGAGATTGCTCTTCTGTAAGAGACCCTTATGTGTCTGTCTCACTTATCATGAGATGAGCACCTAAATCCACTGGTCCAGATTTAAAACACAGAGGTAACGTAGGCAGCCTATAGCAGAGCCAGGACTCAAAGCCTGGTCCCATGACTCCCAATCCAGTGCCTTAACCACAAAACTATCCTCCTTCCCTCTCTGTGGAGTGACTCGCTGGAACTTAGGACAGAGGAGGAGGAGAAGAGTCATAAGAGCTGTGGCCAGTAAGAGAAATCAAGGGGTCCAGTTCTCCCACCACTGGACATATGCAATTCCCAGTCAAGTTACTGGCATCATGGCCCAAGGAGTTATCTGAATTCAAATAAAAAGTTACTCAACCCTCCCGAGATATATAGAGAGAAAGAGACACACACACACACACACAAAATCTCTAGCAAATCAGCCTCCTTACTGAAATATAATTCTAGCTTCATGCTAAGAAAACTGGCACGGTCCTTTTGTTATGTATTGATTTCCTGACAGTCTGCAGCAGTTCCTCAGTCAGAAAGCTGACAAGAGGCAGCAGAGATTTGGGAAATGAACTTGGATGTATTTTCATGGGCTTCCTCTCCTGGGAAAGAGGGGGGGAAAAGCATGCCCATGGGTGAGAGGTGCCACTGGGTGAATGCACTTGCCACTCACTCTTGGAGTCCCTGGTTCAAATCTGGATTAAATCATCAGTGAAACGAGTGTGGTGGTTTCAGCCCAGTTTCTCCCTACTGAATGCTTGTCCACGTCATAAAAAACAGAATATAGTTTGTCGTGATGGGAAGCCTCTGCTTAGGAAAAGTCCAGGACAAGAACAGCAAGAGTAAGGTGCATTGGAAGAGCCTAGAACTGTAATAACGAGCTCATGGCTAGCAAGGATCGAAATGCGTTGCTAGAGCTATTTAGGAGCCCCGGAATGGAACTGCAGGTCAAACAAGGTTCATTGGCAGAGCTGGAATTGGGGATCAGGACTAGCATACTAAGTGTTGCTAAGGTTCTCTCCAAAGCAACTCCTCAGGACTGGAATAGCAGCAGGTGTTGCAGGTCCTTTTTCTGAAGAACCTTAAGACAGTTATGTACAAGCCCAGCTTCTACAGTGCAGGAGCTTCTTGCAGGTCATAGAGGAGTTGCTTTGGCAAGGCTGCGTGCGTGGTGTTGCAATTGTTAACATTCCAACTGTTTGAGTTCATCCATCTACAGTAAAGGACAGACCCCTGCTTTGAGCTGCTGGCAGTACCACTGCCCTCTCATTCCTGCATATTCACCCCATCTCTGTGGCGTGTGGAGTTGATTCACACCACCCTTGCAGCCAGGCTTCTAGCAGGAGGGGCAAGAGAATGTGCTGCCCGCTTTCCCCACCAGCGCTATGCAGCGGGTGTGCTCTGCACTTCAGCAGTTTGATAGCATCATCTTTTTCTTTTCTTTTCTTTTTTTTTAAGCACATTATCCACTCAGCGTGTTTGGGGTTCTGTGCATTAAATAGATTTATGGGTTTAATAATTATTAGTTTCAAAGATTTACAATGCACGGCTGCTGCTGCTGCGACTGCGCCTCCCAGGGGGGTTGAGGAAGTGAAAAATCCTTCATCAAGGGAGGAAAAAATTAGAAACTTTAAATCTTCAGTTTGAAAGTGGGCCAAGGTTAGAGTAAATGAGTGTGTGCGCTGAATGTAACTCTGTGCTGGGTGTCTGCATACAGTGAAGTCGCATCATACGTGCATTTAACTTGCGCGAATGCAACTGTACGTGCTCGGCCAAAAAAAAGAAAAATAACAATAACTTGCGGCGGTGGAGTACTGTACAGGAGTAGACGGGAGAGCACTTGGTGGTCAATTTATCGTGTCTAGACTAGATGTGATAAATCGACCCCTGCTGGATCGACCGCTGCCTGCCGATCCAGTGAGCATCTCACTGCGCTGAGTGTGATTCTAGTGTTTAAAGATATTTATTTTTCTTACAACATGTCCCCTAAATGCAAGCCAACTACTTCATCTGGTGCTCAACCAAAGAAACAGCAATCTGTTCCAATGCTGGAGAAAAAACTGGCTGTGTTGGACTTATTGAGAGACAGTATGTTGGTCTCCAGCGTGGCGCATAAATATGGCTGCAACGAATCTAGCATCCGTGCCATCAAGATTCGAGAGAGAGAAATTCGTCAAGCCATCAAGTGCTCCAATAACTGCTAAGGTGACGAGCCAGGTGCGTGATAAGACTTTAGTGAAGACTGAAAAAGCATTAAACTTATGGCTGGAAGACATGAACTGTAAACGTGTGCTTATCAATGGCAACACGTTGTGAAAAAAGGCTCTTAGCCTCTATGCGCTGTTCAAACCTCCCGCCGAAGAGGGACAGCCTTCTGATGAGAAGGAATTCAAAGCCAGCCATGGTTGGCTTAACAGTTTTAGGAACCGTTTCAACCTCAAAAATGTGCAGACTACTGGTGAAGCTGCATCTGCCAATGAAGAGGCAGCAAAAGCCTACCCCGAACAATTAAAGAAAATTGTAGAAGAAAAGGGCTATCTTCCAGAACAAGTTTTTAATGCTGACAAGACTGGGCTCTTCTGGAAAAAAATGCCCAACTGCACTTACACTTCGAAATCAGAAAGACAAGCTCCTAGCTTCAAAGCAGCTAAAGACCATGTGACTATGTTGTTTTGTGGCAATGAGGCTGGGCATTTAATAAAGCCGGGCTTGCTCTACAGGGCTGCAAATCCCCGTGCCCTAAAAGGCAAGAACGAAGATCTCCTGCCTGTGTTCTGGCAGTCCAATAAAAAGTCTTGGGTGATGGCTGCATTATTTCTGGTTTTGTTCCCCAAGTGTTTCATTCTAGAGGTCAAGCGGTACCTCGGAGAGAAAGGACTTGACTTTAAAGTGTTGCTGATCGTAGACAATGCTCCTGGCCACCCTGCGGCACTCCGGTTTGCGCATAACAACGTTGAAGTCATCCTTCTCCCTTTTTTATTCTTTTATTCTTCCGGCTCTCTCTCTCTTTTTGACTATACACAATTTTCGCCTTACGTGCTGACTTTAGAATCCCGACTCTACTGTATTAAGTTGATGTATTGGGCACATTGTACATGTGTTTGTGGGATGTGTGTCTTTAAAAGTCTGGGTATGTTTATCTCTTTATTCCTTGCTTTAAAAGGCATATTAAGTCAGTTTAGCGGTTATGAATAGCTGTCTCTCCACCGCCAGCATGATCATGATTTCATAGAAAGAGGAGGCTTAAATCTTTTGGGCCATTCCCTTGTTGTTCATAGAAAGTAGGGATGAGCCAGAACCAAAGCCTGCGTACCCCGAGTCTTTGAGAAACTTTGGCTCTGAACTTCTGGCTTGGGCCCATATCTAAATATAAAGGAAGTTAACAGTGGGCAGCCATTTTGATCTCAAGAAATAAGGAGTGCTATGGGGATTTAGCTATGTGAAAGGTACAAGAGCCTATCAGTGCAGCACCTCTGGCTTTACAGCATCTCGACAGCTGTCACTAGGCCTGTGCTTGTGCAAAAGCCAGTACAAGTGATGCTGTAAAAACTGACTTTATTCATCTTTACAATGTGTAGTGACAGCAGTGATCAAAAAGGCAAAAGGGGGCACAGATGACAATATGGAGACTACCGACATGCCATTACATGAGAGTTAATAGCACATCCCTAGCTGGTATACTGCACAAAAGGGCAATCAAAAATATTCAACATACAGGATATGACATGTGAGGCTAGATTAAAAACATTCAAGTTACAAAAGGAGCAGAACTGTTTAGAAAGGAGAGGGGAGATGAGGTGGAGGCATTCGGAATAGGGACTGGGCTAGTGAGGGCCTATCAGGTAGTCCTCTTTTGCTCTAAAACAACAATGGGGTGGGGGGGTAACACAAAAAAGAAAGGGCATTGGGGAAATAGCATAAAGCCTGCGAGCAGTGCTGCTATGGGAATAAAATCCTAGAGAAACCAGCTGCCCAGTAGCCTTCAGAGGGATTCATAGAATCATAGAATTGGAAGGGACCTCGAGAGGTCATCTAGTCCAGTCCCCTGCACTCAAGGCAGGACTAAGTATTCTCTTTTAGACCATCCCTGACAGGTGTTTGTCCAAACTTCTCTTAAAAATCCCCAATGATGGAGATTCTCCAACCTCCCTAGGCAATTTATTCCAGTGCTTAACCACTCTGACTAGTGCTGTGCATCAAAGCAGAACGGTGTGTCAGGAAAGGGGGAAGGCTTTGGGGTTTCAAGAGTCCCAAAAGAATGTGGAAAATGTGTAGAATACAACCATGGATTCCTGCCACAAAACAAACCTATGAATCCTAGGAATGATGGACTCCTGATAAGGAGAGAGTCATGTTACAGGGAGCATACCTTGAGAATGCAAAGGGAAAGTACCCTGTAAAATGAACTTACATCTGTTATTGAAAAAGGCTAATGAAATGGTGAGCCCTTGGAGATATGCAAGTGTCATCTGGGCACCTGGCTCTGAACAGCTGCTCTCGTCCCTCCCCCAGCACTTGGTCATCTATCAGCTGTTTGGGACTGGGGCGGGGCGCTTGTCATCCACCACCTGAACACTTCCAGCAGTCCCTGAAGAAGAGACCTAGAAACAGCTGCCCTTGCCTGTGCAGTCAAGTGTGCATTCTGTAGTCTTGCCACCCGAGATCCTGACAGAGACCCCTTTGGAGCAGTGTTGGCGCCTTGAACCTCTGCAGCACAGAGAAGGGGAGAGCACAGAAACTCTGCTCAAGAGTTGGCTGTGGTTCGCTGATGAGCAGCCAAAGGCAGGCATATCAGACCCTTAAGGGGCTTAGCAAACTGCTGTATTCTGAGGGGTATGTTGCATTTTGTTTGTGAACTTGTTTGGAGGTCTTTGGGAAAATCCCTTTTGCTCTAGCCTTTCAGCCCTACACTGGCATGTTTAAATTCAATCAGTGTTTCTAAGTTTTAGAGAGAGGATGCTTTTATGGCGTAAGGATGGGGACTCAGGAGATCCTGTTCCCAGACCTGCCACACAACTCTGGGGTGATGGTGGGCAGGTCACGTGATTTCCCTAATGCAGTTTCTGCAAATGGGTCCTACTTTCAAATATATGAGTTAAAGCTTCTGTTGCTGCTGTCAGATACTCTCCTAGCACTGCTGCACAATGTACTTTTTTGTATAGCACGCATACAGGACAGATCACTTTCTCTGTGCCCCCCACCTCCTCTCTTGTACCCAATAGCTACTTCCTGCCTGCTACTTGGAGGGTGTGCCCTGCTGGAGAGCACCTTAGGGCAATGCACGTGAGCATACACTTTGCCTATGACGTGGTATGTCAAGTTTTAACCTCATTAAACTCTTGGTCAAAATATTGATCAGGACGCAGAATGGCCATTTAGTTTTTTGCCTGGGATCCTAAGAAGCAGGAGGAAGGGGGTGAGGGGAAAAGATGTTGAGAAAAGAGAATAAAGTGATTTTGTACTTGGAGTTTGTTTTTTTGAGTGCTCACATTTATTACTCTGGAGCTGACAGTTCAGTCTCTCCCAGCTGCTGTCAGCTGCTGCCTTAAAAGCTTTCTATGCACAGAATATGCTATTAAATGTCCCTGTTGATGTAAGCTGTATGCAGGCACTTTGGTTTGCATCACAGTCTTATAATGATATGTCAGTGGCAGAGCTTTCTGCTTACTTTGCTATGGACTGTTTGCTTTCTTAAAATAATTTGATTTTATTCTTGGAATTAACGCTCATTGGACAGTTGTGTGCCAGCCCACTTGCAGTTTAAATTGCCATAACTGTGGAGCTTGCCACCCCCACTACTAGATAGATGTGTGCATGAAGGCAGAAGAGAAAAGGAGGAGCAGAGAGATGAGGGGGAGAGAGAATGATGGATTGCTCTCCTCATCCACAGATACGCCTCAAATGATCCTGTCAAAGCATCCTTCTAGTAGCTCTCCAATCAGTGGTGGACAAATTGACTTGGGTTTCCCAAGGCCACGTTAACCCTCAAGTACTACGTTGCTGTGTGCGTGCAGGAGACCAGACACCTCTGTGAACACGGCACCACACAGGGCAAGCAGGTTTCAATTCATCTCCTCCTCCTCCAGCATTTTTCTGACTTTGTCACTCATCCATGTATGACACATCCTGGTCACAGATTTTTTTTCTTTCTGATAATTCTTGTGGAGATACAGATGGTCCCCTTTTAGGTAGTCATCAGGGTGCTTGTTTTGCAAGAACAACGAGGAGTCCAGTGGCATTAACATGGCTACCCCGCTGTTTTGCAAGAGCAGCCCTGGGAAGACACTACAGGAATAGCAGTTCTAGAGAATGAGCCCATTTAAAGAGGGAAAGGAGTCATTTAGCTGGTGGTTATGAAGCTTTGAGACTTTACCTACTCCTAATATCTCCCCTTTCCAGCAAATCAATTCTAAACAATTTAACTTACTGTGTACCAGCTGTTTCTCTACAAACACTGTAACATAACCAACTTTGTTAGCAATGTTCAATTAGCCTTTCAGGGGCTCTGTGTGGTCTATTAGATCTACGAGGCATCCCTTCAGTCCTTGCACTCGCTGAATCAGGAGACTGCTCCACTTGCTGATCTAAAGGATCCTCAGTGATTTCCTCGGTGCTTTGTCCTGTAGCTGCCAGGGAAGTATCTGCCTCCTTATCCCTCTCTTCTTCAAGAAGATGCTGCAGATGTCTCCTGCTCCTTCAAAACACATGTCCTGCAGGAGTCCGTACTTCATGAGATTGTGCAGTGACCTCATGAGTCACTACTGCCCTCTGAGCCCAGCAAGTACCATCATGAATCCACAAAGGCACTAACACACTGGGCCCTCTGCCATAATGCACTTTAGTGTTTACACCTGTCATGTCATTTATACACATCTAAGTCTGTAGTGCCACTAAGGTCAAATGGGCCATCTTGATTATCACTACAAGTTGTTTTTTTTTTTCTCCTGCTGATAATAGCTCATCTTAATTAATTAGCCTCTTACAGTTTGTATGGCAACTTCCACCTTCTGTGTGTGTGTGTATCTATCTATATCTATCTTCTTATTATATGTTCCATTCTATGCATCCGATGAAGTGGGCTGTAGCCCACGAAAGCTTATGTTCTAATAAATTTGTTAGTCTCTAAGGTGCCACAAGTCCTCCTGTTCTTTTTTTAAGGTCACTATTAAGTTAGTGTGCTTTGTTCTCAACTTCTTGCTAAACAATATCTGTGTAGGTGACAGTCCATGATTCAGTATAGCATGCCCTATAATTCAGTATACCTGAGTCACTGGCTTTTTTCAAAAGTTGTTGAACAATTTTTACATTATTCTCTACAAAACCGTTGGATTGAGGACAAATGTTTAACTTCAATTCTCTAGCAATTTTTTAAAAAATTATGTCCATCAAACTACAGACAGTTACCAGACCATGATAATTTCAGGGATTCCATGGTTGGAAAAAATGGATTTCCATGTGCATTGTTACATGTTTGGATGTAGTATTTTTCTAATAAAACAACCTCTGGATTGAGAGAATCATAATCCAAAATCAAAACCTAGTCTTTACCTGCATATATAAATAAATCCATACCAACTTTAGATCATGCCCTTAATAGTTCACTGTTTATCAGCATATGCTCTTTTCTCAATTTTTTGGTATTTTTGACAGGTTTCACACATTTTATCAGTTTTCTCTCTTTGTTCATTGTGGCCAGTACAGTATCTCTGACTCTATTTACATTTCTCCATGCCCAGCTGTTCTTCATGTATTCTTGTGAGCATGTCCACTTGTAACATCTGAGGCACTTCTATTCTGTTTCCTCTAAACAATATCCCATCAATGACAGACAGTTCTGCTTTGAAATGGAAATATGGACTTGGTATGTAATGTCCTGTGGCAATAGCCTTAATTACCCTCAGTAAAGTCTCATCATTAGCTGTCGCCTCAGCAAATTCATTCCACTTCCTTTCTGAGGCTGGACAATTCTTTTTTTTTTCTTTTATCATCAGTCTGACACGCACTCTATTTCTACTACAGTTTTATCAAATGCTCTGGACAATGCGTCTGTTACCTCCTCTACTATGAGCACTCTTTGTATCAGCCCAAGGGCATGGCATATTTTTAAGACCAATATAGGTGCTTCATTCCTTCTAACTGTCACCATGTTTATCTATTTGATCTTTTACCTTCATTTCTAAGACACATGTACCTCTGGTAGGAATGAGTTCCTTATAAGCTTTTAATTTAACCTGTTTGCTCACCATGTTCCCTATTTTTTTTGCATCAGCCTTTCAATTCTAATATCTGAAACAACATTTCCCTGAGCACCAATGTCCAGTTTGTATGTTCTAAGAGTTCCATTAGTCTCTAAAGAAATTGTCCATTCATCAGTTCCTTCCCCTTGAGCTACAGCTCCCAAAGAGAACTCCTCTGTGCTGCTGTCTGTGCTCTCTTCCTGGATTACTGAATCAGCATGCAGGCTTTGCTTCCTCTTCTGCAGTTGTTGATCCCGGTTGCAGCCTTTGGCCAAATGGCTGTATTTCTTACAAATGTTGCAGCACTTACCAAAAGCTAGGAATTGCTGAGGTCAGGGTTCATGTCCGCATCTTGTGAAGTCCTTGAAGCTGGCCCTTGCAAAATCTTGTGCTTTGTTTTTGTTTTTTTTTCCCCATGCTTCTCTGTGGTTTTTGTTCTATATTGACGTACTGGCTGCTTACCAGTTTTTTTTCTCTCTTGGCCCTCTATCCAGAGTGGCAGTGTCCTGTTTTCGTTCTATTCTTTTTATTTTGTTAAGAGTGATTTCTGCAGCCTGCCACAGTCTTATTGCTTTATCCAAAGCAAGTTCCATATCTTCCAAAGCTGCATGAAAAACTACTGGATCTTTGATTCCAACTCCAATTTGATCCCATATAATTGAATCTGTTAACTGTCCATAGTTGAAGGTTTGGCTCATTAGCTTCAGTTCTATTAGGAATTCTTCAAAGGACTCTCCTTCCTGTTGTATTCTAAGGTGAAACTTGTACCTTCCCAATGTTTCACTCTTTTAAAGTATGCATTACTCTTCAAATTTCTGCAAAATTGTGTCATAACTTGCTCTCTCTGCCTGACTTAGTTGCATGCTATTATAGATATCAACTGCCTCAAGTCCTGTAATGTTTAAGAAGATAGCAGAAATAAATATATATATACACACACGCACACTCTGTTTGAATGTCTTCCAGGAGTCTGGTGTGTCATCAGAGATTTTCAACTCCTTGGGGGCTTTTAGTTGCTCCATCTGCTAGTCAGTGTTTCTCAAACTTCATTGTCCTGCGACCCCCTTTTGACAACAAAAATTACTACACAATCCCAGGCAGGAGAGCCCAAGCCCCACCACAAAGCCAAAGTTCAAGGGCTTAAGCCCTGGGCAGTGGGGCTCAGACTTTGGCTTCAGCCCTGGCGACCCCATTAAAACAGGACCGCTACCCTCTTTGGGGTCCCGACCAACAGTTTGAGAACCACTGTGCTAGAATCCTTTTCTACCATCCTCTTTTCACAGTCCTCAATTCTACCTTACTCTGGTACCATGTGTTGTCTTGCGTATTCCTAAAAAGGAAGCACAGTCTGGACTCTTAGAAGTAAGACTTTGTCCTAAAAAACAGAGTTATATAATTCTGATAAAGGAGACCCATGTGCACTAGCTGTGTATCTGGTGAAGCTGACTCTGGGGCTGCTTCCAACTCTTTCTCCCTATCATGTCCTCTGCTCTTAAAGGTACAGTACCTACTCTTAACCGCAGTAACTTTGAGAACAAAATGGCTTGTGGTGTTGCCAAAAGTTAGTATTCTCAGAAATTGAAAGGTGCAGTGCGCAGAGGGAAAAATAAGATGCAGCTTATAGCTACTACATACCAAATAGCTGATGCTGTGTAAGCCAGTTTGACTTCTAGAACGGCATCTGGAGGGGAGAAAATAGGTGCCAAGCATAGGCGCCAACTCCGTGGGTGCTCCGGGGCTGGAGACATGGCTGGAGCACCCCCGGGGAAAAATTGGTGGATGCTCTGCACCCACTGGCAGCCACGCTCCCCTCCCCCCCGCCCCACCTCACCTCTGTCTCCTCCCCTGAGCGCGCTGTGTCCCTGCTTCTCCTCCCAGTGCTTGCCAACGCAAAACAGCTGTTTCGCGGCATAACAGGCTCCAGGAGGGACGGGGGAGGAGTGGGAATGCGGTGCACTTAGGGGAGGAGGCGGGGAAGAGGTGGGGCTGGGGTGGGGATTTGAAGAAGGGGTTGGAATGGGGGTGGGGTGCGGGGGGGTCAAGCACCCACTGACGCCAGCAGAAGTTGGTGGCTATGGTGCAGAGAGTTCAGTTGAAACAATTTCAATTTGTAGCACCAACTTGTACAATGACCCTAGTTGTGGCTCAGTGCTAGAAATGAGCACCGTGCTCAGAAGATTAGAGAGAGCCCTCCCAGCCCCCTTGCACTCTACCTGTCTTTGATAGCTCAACATGGAAAATGTAGTAATACCTAAAGCAGATTAGCCTGCTATATATCTGTGTGGGTTATTATTCTATTGCTCCAGATGCAGAGAGAATCACATGCAGGCAGTTTACCAGAGCTGAATTCTTGGCTTGGTCCATTGTGACAGTGCTAAAAAGTAGTTCACTTGAATTGATAACAACCATAATGGATTCACACATCAGTTGGCTGCTCCATAGTGCCTGTAACCTCAGCCTAATATCATAATGGCTCACTCTGGGCACAGTGGAACGTACCCTTTTGCTAGTGCACATATGCATAGTTCATGTTTCATTTAGAAGGAGAGCAGTGAGACCTTAGAAAACTCTGTGTAGCAAGATATAGCCCATTGTCTGTGTGTGTCACTGTATATCCATATCAGAGGTGGGGCAAAGCCAAAACCTCAGATCCAGATACCTCCCAAACTTTGGGGAAGGGAGTGTGGCCCATAAAAAATGGTGTCAGGTCTGGAACTTAAAGGCACCCATATACCTAAGAATGCATCAGCTGTGGGCCAGCGGCAAACTCTTCATTTTATGTGCTGTCTTGCTACAGAGCTAAAGATGGCTGCTCCAAGGTAGACTACTTATTCTGTGCTATATTTCACAGAATACCGGTACAAACAGTGTGGTATTCTACTCAGGCTCTGCCCACAATCCCAGAATAGCTAGATGTTTCCACTAAAATGTTTGGCAGTGAAATTATTAACATTCATGGCATGAACTGGCTGTCTAGTTAACATCCCTTTGAAATGAATGGGAGGAATTGCAGAGGTGTGTGTATCTGTCTGCAGACTTGGTATCTAGTTCACACTAGGTTAGTTTTCTCCATAGCCATTAGCGCTAGAAAGTTAATTTAAAGAAACAAAATCTTAAATTTTGCAGAAGCAACTAGAGCCACTATGGTGGTAATGGCCACTAGCAGCTCAGCCCACAGAGAGAGAACAAGAACTATAATCGAGTTTTTTCAGGGCACTGTGTTCATCCTCTGACAGGGCATGATTTAGTTACTCCATAGAGGACAGCGTCTCCTCCAGTTATCCACAGAATGTGCCAGGTTAAAAATCCACTTTAGCACCTAATCCCACACTAGTGAGGAAGAAATGGTTCAGAAACTGGTCAGTTACTGAAGTAAACCCTGATCCACAACCCAAACAAGGGAGTGTCAACTAGCCTGCATGTACCATGCTCCTGTAAGTGCAGGGTATGATACAGGCTGCCCAGATTCAAAACTAGGGCACTTGTCACTGGCACCACAAGCCTGTGTTCTGCATCCTTTGTTGTTTGTGTATTACTATAGCTCTGCTAGGCTGCAGCTGAGACCAGGATCTCATTTTGCTAGATGCTGTATGTACCTTAGCAAAAAAAAACCAGCCTATGTGGGAAGAGCTTATTCTATTCCTCATTCTAAAGCTGAGGAAATGAGAACCTAAGTGACATGTTCAGGGTCACACAGGAAGTCTGTGGCAGAACTGGGAACTGAACGGAGACCCTCTGAGTCCCAATCCAGTGTACTAATTTTCCTCCTGGCTCTTCTCACTGGCTGTCAGTGAGCCAGAGCAGTTAACACAAGATGGGCCAATGTGAGAGCCAGAGTCAGTGCATCAGCAGGCTATTACATTCTGGTCATGGACAACACAAGAACTCCCCTCCAGGCCTGGCAGGCCCTGCTGTCACTTTATAGGATAGCATTAGGGCTGTCCATTAATTGCAGTTAACTTTGGGATCAAATCCTGATGCCATTGAAATTGGTGGCAAAACCATCAGCTTCAGGTTTTGGTCCTATAACACTAGTTACAGTCAAGTTTTCCCAACACAGTCCTGCATATGGGAGAAGGGTGACCAGATGACAAGAACAAAATATCAGGACACATGGGGGGCAGCCACAGGCTCACCTCACCCACTGGGGCCAGCTCTAGATTTTTTTGCTGCCCCAAGCAAAAAAAACCAAACCAAACAAAAAAACGCCAAAGTGCCGCTGAAGCAAAATATCGGGACAAACGGTGTCCTAACTGTACATCGGGTGAGATGCGGGACAAACAACTAATTATCGGGACGTCTGGCCAATCTATATGGGACAGTCCTCAATTCACAGCTGCAGTACTGCCTGCTAGTCCATTCCTGTACAACAACTGCCGCAAGGGCTGAATTGTTTAAATTATGTGGACAGACACATTCACTAGGAGTGGACTGAGACCAAACTTATTTTCATTGCAAATAGGTCCAGATTCTGTTCCCAGGTCTCTAGACATGAAAAAAATTAGCATATTTACAAATCCAGCATGTCTGCATAGGCCCAAGTCTCACCAATTCTCTGTTAACTTCTCTGAACTGACTTGCTATAAACCAGAAAGGGAAGAGGGAGATATCCATGGACTAGCCACAGGTTCCTATGATTTCATTTCCACACCGGTTCAGGAGCTGAACATAACTGAATTGCACCTTACAATGTGTGTGTTCATATGTATGTTATATGTTTGGGCTTTGGAGATGGAAAAAGTTTGAAGAGGCTCAGGGAGGGAGTGATGCCCTACTGACTCTCTCAGCACCAATCAGCAGCAAAATATCATTAATGAAACTCAGTGCCTTTCATTATGAAGCATTTAATAGACAGACACAGCAGTTCTGCTATTAATCTTGTCCTGACATTATTACATTAGGAGCTGTAAACTTTTTTTTCTCTCTACTCATTATGGAAACTGCACAATTCACATCCTCCCAGGAGTGCTCCAATTAGCCAAGACTACATCACTCTCAGCATTCCACCAGTTAGCTGTATTGTACCACACTAGAAAAGCTCACTCTGTACCACAGGTATGCACAGAAACAGCCTGAGGTGGCATCTCTTGGCACCATTTAGAATACATTTTCTCAAAGCTGCAGATTTAGGTCTCATCAGCATTTCCTGGACACGTGTAGGAAGAGCGGGACTCCAACAACAGAGTATTTTTAATCAAGCTATCTTGCTTTTACCCACCAATCTAGGTTTTGTATCATGTACTTTATATTACCATGAGCAATGATATGACTAAAACATACATTATAATCTTAGCAGAGCTAGCCTTATGGTGCATCTCTGCACCAAAGGTGAAAGCTTAGCTTGAGGGTCAAATCAGCTTCGCAAGCCTCAGGACTATAAGGTGGATAGAAAGTTGGCTAGATTGTCGGGCTCAACGGGTAGTGCTCAATGGCTCCATGTCTAGTTGGCAGCCGGTATCAAGTGGAGTGCCCCCAGGGTCGGTCCTCGGGCCAGTTTTGTTCAATATCTTCATAAATGATCTGGAGGATGGTGTGGATTGCATCCTCAGCAAGTTCGCAGATGACACTAAACTGGGAGGAGAGGTAGATATGCTGGAGAGTAGGGATAGGATACAGAAGGACCTAGACAAATTATTGGATTGGGCCAAAAGAAATCTGAAAGAATCCCATGCACCACTACAGACTAGGGACCAAATGGGTGGCAGCAGTTCTGCAGAAAAGGACCTAGGGGCTACAGTGGACGAGAAGCTGGATACGAGTCAACAGTGTGTCCTTGTTGCCAAGAAGGCCAATGGCATTTTGGGATGTATAAGTAGGGGCATCGCCAGCAGATCAAAGGACGTGATCATTCCCCTCTATTCGACATTGGTGAGGCCTCATCTGGAGTACTGTGTCCAGTTTTGGGTGCCACACGACAAGAAGCATGTGGAAAAATTGGAAAGAGTCCAGCGGAGGGCAACAAAAATGATTAGGGGACTGGAACACATGACTTATGAGGAGAGGCTGAGGGAACTGGGATTGTTTAGTCTGCAGAAGAGAAGAATGAGGGGGGATTTGATAGCTGCTTTCAACTACCTGAAAGGGGGTTCCAAAGAGGATGGATCTAGACTGTTCTCAGTGGGAGCAGATGACAGAACAAGGAGTAATGGTCTCAAGTTGCAGTGGGGGAGGTTTAGGTTGGATATTAGGAAAAGCTTTTTCACTAGGAGGGTGGTGAAGCACTGGAATGCGTTACCTAGGGAGGTGGTGGAATCTCCTTCCTTAGAAGTTTTTAAGGTCAGGCTTGACAAAGCCCTGGCTGGAATGATTTAGTTGGGGATTGGACTAGATGACCTCCTGAGGTCCCTTCCAACCCTGATATTCTATGAACTAGACAGACAGGGAAGAATGGTACAAGTCACTTTATTAGTCTTATTAAACTTGTGCCTTTAAAACATGCTTTCCTCTAGCCTCAATGCAGATGGTTTCCCACACATTGCTAGGAGCTGCGGAGAATTAATTTTAAATTAAAAGCAAGTAATTTCTGTTTAAACTTCCCTTAGAATGACAAGTATGAAGAACTTCTGGATCTTTGGTCTATAATCAATGGCATCAGGATTTGATCACGTAGTTGCTTTATGTTCACAAGCACCAAAATCACAAGGGGAAAAAACCTCTTCCAATATTTCTTCTGGGCACATGGGGTGAAGCTGTTCCCAGCCAGAAAACACCAGCGTGGCCCACACTCAGGAAGGCATCGGCCATGCTACTGCTGGTCCTTGGGAAATCTCTTTAAATAATTCTGGAGATAAGGACCATTATGATTTTTAGTGAATTTGTTGGCACGAGCCAGAGCAGGTAACACAAGATGGACCAACGTGAGAGCCAGAGTCGGTGCACCAGCAGGCTATCACATTCTGGTCATGGACAACACAAGAACTCCCCTCCAGGCCTGGCAGGCCCTGCTGTCACGCTATAGGATAGCGATAGGGCTGTCCATTAATCGCAGTTAACTCACACAATTAACTCAAAACATTGTGATTAATTGCAGTTTTAATCACACTCAAACAATAGAATAGGAATTGAAATTTATTAAATATTTTTGGATTTTTGTCTACATTTTCATGTATATTAATTTCAGTTACAACCCAGAATACAAAGCGTACAGTGCTCACTTTGTTTTTGATTACAAATATTTGCAGTGTAAAAATGATAAACAATTTTCAATTTTTCAATTCACCTAATACCAGTACGGTAGTGTGATCTCTTTATCATGAAAGTGCAATTTAGAAATTTTTTTTGTTACATAACTGTTCTCAAAAACAAAACAATATAAAACTTTAGGGCCTACAAGTCCACTCAGTCCTATTTCTTGTTCGGCCAATCGTTAACACAAACAAGTTTGTTTACATTTACGGGCGATAATGCTGCCCACTTCTTATTTACAATATCACCAGAAAGTGAGAACAGGTGTTTGCATGGGACTTTTGTAGCCCGTACTGCAAGGTATTTACATGCCAGATATGCTTAACATTCATATGCCCCTTCATGCTTTGGCCACCATTCTAGAGGATATGCTTCCATGCTGATGATGCTCATTAAACAGAATGCGTTAATTAAATTTGACAGGTTTCAGAGTAACAGCCGTGTTAGTTTGTATTTGCAAAAAGAAAAGGAGTACTTGTGGCATCTTAGAGACTAACCAATTTATTTGAGCATAAGCTTTCGTGAGCTACAGCTCACTTCATCAGCATCTGATGAAGTGAGCTGTAGCTCACGAAAGCTTATGCTCAAATAAATTGGTTAGTCTCTAAGGTGCCACAAATACTCCTTTTCTTAATTAAATTTGAGACTCCTTGGGGACAAATTGTATGCCTTAAGCTCTGTTTTACCTGCATTCTGCCATTTATTCCATGTTATACTCGTCTCCGATTATGACTCAGCACATATTCATTTTAAGAACACTTTCGCTGCAGATTTGACAAAACACAAGGAAGACACCAATCTGAGATTTCTAAAGGTAGCTACAGCACTGGACCCAACGTTTAAGAATCTGAAGTGCCTTCCAAAATCTGAGAGGGACGAGGTGTGGAGCATGCTTTCAGAAGTCTTAAAAAAGCAACACACTGATGAGGAAACTACAGAACCTGAACCACCAAAAAATGAAAATCAACCTTCTGCTGGTGGCATCTGACTCAGATGATGAAAATGAACATGCATCGGTCGGTCTGCACTGCTTTGAATAGTTATCGAGCAGAACCTGTCATCAGCATGGACACAACCCCTGGAATGGGGCATAAAGGGACATATGAATATTTAGCGTATCTGGCATGTAAATATCTTTCAACACTGGATACAACAGTGCCATGTGAACACCTGTTCTCACCTTTAGGTGACATTGTGAACAAGAAGTGGGCAGCATTATCTCCTGCAAATGTAAACAAACCTGTTTGTCTGAACAATTGGCTGACCAAGTAGGACTGAGTGGACTTGTAGGCTTTAAAGTTTTACATTGTTTGTTTTATTTTTGAATGCAGGTTTCTTGTACATAATTCTACATTTGTATATTCAACTTTAATGATAGAGATTGCACTATAGTACTTGTATTAGGTGAATTGAAAAATATTTTGTTTTTTACAATGCAAATATTTGTAGTGTATGTTGTAATTGAAATCAATATATTTGAATGTAGAAATCAAAGTATTTAAATAAATGGTATTTTCTTATTGTTCAACAGCTTGATTAATCATGGGTTTTTTTTTTAATCGCAATTAATTTTTTTAATCGCTTGACAGCCCTAGTTAGCAACAGGCATGCTCTAACCCTCATGCCTTCTGGGGTGTCCAGCCCCTGGTCCATTGGACACGCTCATTGTTCACTGCTTCCAAAGAAACAGTACACCGCAGCTTCTCACCTCCACTTTAGATCACCAATCTGCTTCACTCACAGCACTTAGATGTGTTTATAGTGAAATCAAGTATAAGTTTTTATTTAATAGAACAAAAAGAAAAGGAGTACTTGTCGCACCTTAGAGACTAACCAATTTATTTGAGCATAAGCTTTCGTGAGCTACAGCTCACTTCATCGGATGCATTCTGTGGAAAGTGTAGAAGATCTTTTTATACACACAAAGCATGAAAAAAATACCTCCCCCCCACCCCACTCTCCTGCTGGTAATAGCTTATCTAAAGTGACCACTCTCCTTACAATGTGTATGATAATCAAGGTGGGCCATTTCCCGCACAAATCCAGGGTTTAACAAGAACGTCTGGGGGGGAGGGGGGAGGAAAAAACAAGGGGAAATAGGTTACCTTGCATAATGACTTAGGCTTGAATAGAGACTGGGAGTGGCTAAGTTAATTGTATCCAATTTGCAAATTAATTCCAATTCAGCAGTCTCTTGCTGGAATCTGGATTTGAAGTTTTTTTGTTGTAATATCACAACTTTCGTTTCTGTAATCGCGTGACCAGAGAGATTGAAGTGTTCTCCGACTGGTTTATGAATGTTATAATTCTTGACATCTGATTTGTGTCCATTTATTCTTTTACGTAGAGACTGTCCAGTTTGACCAATGTACATGGCAGAGGGGCATTGCTGGCACATATCACATTGGTGGATGTGCAGGTGAACGAGCCTCTGATAGTGTGGCTGACGTTATTAGGCCCTGTGATGGTGTCCCCTGAATAGATATGTGGGCACAGTTGGCAACAGGCTTTGTTGCAAGGATAGGTTCCTGGGTTAGTGGTTCTGTTGTGTGGCTTGTGATATGTGGTTGCTGGTGAGTATTTGCTTCACGTTGGGGGGCTGTCTGTAGGCAAGGACTGGCCTGTCTCCCAAGATTTGTGAGAGTGTTGGGTCATCCTTCAAGATAGGTTGTAGATCCTTAATAATGTGTTGGAGGGGTTTAGATAGATAAGCTAATAGATAAGCTATTACCAACAGGAGAGTGGGTTTGTGTGTGTGGGGAGGGGGGGGGGAGAGAAAACCTGGCTTTGTGCTGGAAATGGCCCAACTTGCTTATCATACACATTGTAAGGAGAGTGATCACTTTAGATAAGCTATTACCAGCAGGAGAGTGGGGTAGGGGGAGGTATTTTTTCATGCTTTGTGTGTATAAAAAGATCTTCTACACTTTCCACAGTATGCATCCGATGAAGCGAGCTGTAGCTCACGAAAGCTTATGTTCAAATAAATTGGTTAGTCTCTAAGGCGCCACAAGTACTCCTTTTCTTTTTGCGAATACAGACTAACACAGCTGTTACTCTGAAACCTTTAATAGAACAGAGATTCCAGTAGTAGAAAGGAGAAGTATTAGAAACAAATGGTTACACACAAAATAAAAATCATAACACGTTCTAGAGCCTAGACTTTATTAACAAGATACTCTCAAGTTTTGTCAAGTAATGGTCGCTCAAAATCCTTGCAGTGCTTTACAGCCACATTGGCTGTTGACCCTGCTTTCCCAAGACGAGCATGCTGTCCATTTGCCTCCTCAGTGAAGGATCCTGGATGTTTCCTTGCACCCAAAATATACCATGTATACCATAAAAATCCTTTGTCTTTATTCAAGTAGTAGGGGTGTACCTTGTTTATTTCATCTTTAGTGGATTTCGCAATCATTTATTCCGCCCTGGACTCCATATGCAAATAGTGATACAGTGTGAGGCATACGATACACAAACGACCAGACAGGGAGATAGGTGTTTGTTACCTCCTCCCTGAAAGGAACATTTGAGGCTTGTCACTTCCTGGTGACCTGCCTTAACTCCAACAGCTTCAGATCATTTTTAGTTTAGATACATCACTGCAAAATTTGTGTACATATATTTAAGGAGTTATTATGATGACCAGTGGGCCACTGGCTCTCAGTAGAGACCTCACATGTCACCCTTTGGTGAACTGTTATGCATATATCTGACCATGTGAAACCTTATGCATCCCCTGTGCCTTCTGCAAGTTGACACTGGGGGTCCTGGTCACATAAGTTAATGTAAACGTATAAGTTTACTAAAGGATAACAAATGCAAAATTATGTACTGTGTTTAAAAATCTATGGGTCAAAACCTCCAGTCCTGACTCAGACATTATTCAGACAAAAGTCATTTCAATGGCAATTTTGCCGATGTTCTCTCCAAGGACAGCAGAATTTGACCCATTTTTTAATCTAATAACTCATTTTTAGTATAATGACATTTATGATTACTATATCATAGCAGTTTCTTAAAACTGTGGTATTAGCAAGTATTCCACACTTACAGATTGGTATAGCTGTACTGTACAAACTGCAATTTTACTATTGCACACTTTTCCCTGAGCTGATGGCGGTGCTTCTAGTGGCTTCCATGACCACTCTGCCTCTCAATTCACTGCAGCAACTGCTAATGATGCCAGTTGTGAGGCTGTACCTGTGAGATGAACACTTGTCAGAAACTGGACTGATACCTGCAACTCCTCTCACACAGGCCACCAAGGAGTCATCCTAGAGAAACCATCTCCAGGACCAGTTTTTATTTTAATTATTTTTTTTTTTTTTAAAGCTGAAGATCTGCCTATAAAGGAGTGCATGCAATCCTGGTGCTAAACTTGTGCCTGCAATTACTATGCCTAGACATGTCAGATATGGTGTTGATTTTCCAAACTGGTTGGAGGATTTAGACATCCAGATCTCTGACGCAGCTTTGAAAAGTCTCACTGAATATTTGCCTACAAAGATGGCCTGTTGAATACCTGGCCTGACTGACCACTGGTTCACGTGTCTGTTTTAAGTTTGCCTTCTCCACAGATCTTCTCAGTTCATCTGGGAACAGCTGTAAACAGCAACATCTCTCTTTTAAAAACAAAAACGCATGCTCTGTATTTGTTTTACTCAATCTCAATTTAAGAGTAAAAATGTTCATAAATGTTGTTTGCTTTTAATGAATGGATGTATTTTCAGAACAGGCCATGTTCAAAGATGCTCTTAAACAAGGAGAGTGAAGGACTTAATATATTTTAGTCATTAGAAATCTGAGTTGTTTCTCAGGAGAAAAAGCTTCGGGCTTTTCCTAGGAGCAGTATGAGCTCAGTGGCTGGCAACTAGCTAGCTCCCCTGCAGTATGAATTAATGATAAAACTGCTTTCGTTCAGAGGGGAATTTTATTGGGCAGGATGCCGGGTACCAACACAATGAGGTCTCAAGGCGCCCCTCCCTCTAGGGGTCTTCAATTACACTTCATAATGAGCATTGTTTCATTAGTGAGGAAAGCAAAAGTCAGCACTAATTAAAATTAAATTAGGATACACTCAAGTTCTGTAACACAGTGCATTGAGATAGTAATAAAAAAATAAAACTGCCTTGAACAAGCCTGGGCCAGAGGGTCAAGTGATGATAATTAAAATATTGGAGGTGGTGATGTCAGCACTGAATTTTGCTACTCCATATTTTGCTTTGTGCGGAGAAAGAGAATGCAAGGCTAGTTCCTGAGAGACAGCACAGGTGATTCAGCTGCATCACTCAATGTAATGTCAAATGGGTGCATTTTCATAGGGCTCACTAGCTCATCCCAGCATTGCACCAGTAGTGACTGTGCCCCGACACCCTGATCTGCAGATGTCCTGATACACAGGAAATATGCTGTGTTTACCACAGTGCAGCAGCATGCATGGATGGATATAGTGACATATAGCTGTGAAATGGTGTGTGCAAACCCATGCGTATAGCGATACACATACAGAGCCTGGTGCATACACTGACGTGAGTGATGTGCTATTGTGTGTATCTGTACAAACATTGTGACGGCTAGGAACTGTAGCTGAATGAATAACGGATTTTTTTCAGTTTGGTGGCCGAACTGAAGAGTCCCCCCAAAATGGAGTTAGTTTCCAACTGAAACTAAATTTTGGGGGTTTTCTTGCAGAAACAAAAATGGGAAAAAAGTTAATTTGGGCCAAATCTGGCAAATAGTTTCAGCCAAATTGAATTCATTCCCAATTTTTTTTTTTTAAACCACACACTATTCAGTGGGCCGGGGGGGGGGGGGGGGGAGAAGAGAATTGCCTAGCTCTATACTACAAACCAGGAACATCTGAGGTCTAATCCCGCTCTGACAGTTATACCCTGTAGCCCTGACCATCAGATTTTCCCACATCAGTAAAATGGGTAAAAACACTTAACGGGTCCTGCTCAATATCATCACAACGTAAGTAGTAAGGTTAACTAGCACATTCTATCTAGAAGAGGACGTCAAGGGCTGGGATTTTAGGGATTTTCTGGAGTGGACTTTTTTTTTTTTTTTTAAACTAGTCCTTCCCGGAACAAGAAAAAGTAGCACTTGATGCCAGGTTCTCTAGCTGAACTGTCAGCTGATTGTTCAAATTAATTTCTGTAAGCATGCCTTGCTCTCCTGAGCCAGGGTTTCTGAGAAGAATTTGGTGCCCAGTTCAATTGTGGCATAAATTCAGACACTTCCAGAGGCATATGGGGAAATGTTAAAATATATTCAACAAACTCTGCAAGGTGCAATGAACATTACATTTACACATTAGTGAAGCTTCTTGTCTGGTGAATGGGTGTGGAATATTCAGTGTAAATAATTTATTCTTTTAAATTAGTTTCTTTGTACATTAATTCTTGATAGTGTACATAAAACAGGAAAATTGTATATTTGTTTGCTTGTATTATAACTGTATCAAAATCATTAATACTCCTTATATTGGGGTAAAATATGGGGCTATTATGCTGGGGTCAAATATTAGCCTTTCCAATTATTTACAGTACATATTTCAAATGTTAATGGCAGAGGGGGCTCTGACCCTCTGGTGCATCCAGCACACCCACTTTTTGTGTATATATAAATAACATGTATATGAAGTTTGGAAGAGGCACCATCAGTAGACTTGCAAGCAATTTTTCTATATAAATCCTGTTTTCCAGGGGTTTAGACAACGATGTCCCTCAAAAACTTGTCACTTGGCTTAGATCACTATTATTTTATTGATATCTGCAATACTCTTGGTGTTTGCTCTAGTAGTAAGTATGGGGCATTCTGCAAATACTGAGGAAACCTTTGTTTATCAGAGGCAAAATTGGCCCATGTTTAAGGTCAACCCTTGTAACTCATCTACTTACATTTCCTCAATATGTACTGTAACCGCATGCAGACTCACTGGCAGCACCTCCTGCTGGTCATCTCAGGGAATTAGCTCACCAGCCCTCCAGAGCACCCTCTTCAGGCCAGTGTCTCATCTTGCTGCTGGCTCCTGTATCCCTCCCAGGACCCCAGTGCCCATTTCACTGGGTGCCACCCCCTGGCAGTACCCCACAGTTCTGAGTCTCCCCCTCCCAGGGGAACCCCACACCCACTACTTACCTCACCTCAGTCATAGGCTCTTGCCAGTCACCAGCTAGCCTCCACACCCTGGGGCAGACTGCAGTATGAGCCACTTATCACAGGCAAGGTTGGGTTTGTACCTGCTGCCTCTACCTACCCATGGCTGCCCCTGCAACTGCCATACCTAATAGGCCTTCCCAGGCCTGCAGCCTGGGGCTTTCCTAGGCCAGTGTTCCCCAGCCATGCTCCAAACTGGGTCCTCTATTCAGGTCTCTGTAGGTAGGTCTCAGAGCACGAGAGAGACTCTACCTAAGCTTCAGCCTAGCAGCCCCTTTATAGGCCCAGCTGTGGCCTGATTGGGGCGTGGCCCAGCTGCATCCATTTCCCCAATCAGCCTAGCTTTTCTTGCCCTCAGCCCTGGCTCTCTCCTAGGGCTGGCTTTTAAGCCCCACAGGGCAGAAGCGGGTAACCACTCCGCTACACATATTTATAGATCATGAGATCTCCAAATGTGTTACAATAAAACATCTTTAATGTGTATCTAATGGGCTGATTCTTAGAGGGCATTAACCTGCATTTTAGTAATTTCCTCATGCATGTTTTTAACAGAGACCCTGACTTGGATAGGTCATTGATTTACAATTAGATAAATGATCTGTGTTTTGGTACTCTCAATATATGTTTTCATATCCTGTTGTTTTGTAGTGGTTTTTTGTTTGTTTTGTTTTGATTTACTTCTCTTCTGGTTGTATTGAGTTATAAATCTATGCCATTATATTGTGTTTTCAGAAGGGAGAGACCCATAGAAAATAAAATGTATGTGACTTCACCACGGAAATACAGCCACCTCTAGGGTGGAACAAAGCTGCTGTTGAGCACTGCACAGCTTTAGACAGGAAGTGAAAACTATATCCAGAGGGAATTGCAGATCAGTAGAACAAAATTACAGAAAGTGTCACTTGGCCACACACCAGGACTAACACTCTTGCAAAAACCATAAGTAGTTAGAGTCTCAACTCTTAAGGCCTTTCTGAAAGCTGGTGTGCAATTTTCCAGAGCACCTAAGTGACTTAGGAAAACAGGCTGGAATTTTCAGAAGAGCCAAAGTGAGTTAGGGATTCCTCTTCCCAGCCACAAGACCTAATGTAAATCAATGGTACTTACGCTTCTAAGTAGAATATCCCTCTGAACCATGCCAGTGTATTGTGTCAGTATTAACTCAGAGGGAAAAGAGTTACCAAACAAACCACCAAGACTATTTCCTTCAGCCAACTGGGGATTTCTGGAGGCTACCCATCAAAGATCAGATCAGGTGTAGCTGCTTAGCTCTGAGACAGTGTCCCAGCCCATGGAAGGTATAATTGCAGGTGTTGTCAGGTTGATAGCTGTGGTCAGTGCTCCAAATGCAGCATTATTTGGCTCCTTTTGAACCATTACAGTGTTAGTGGAAGTAATGTGACAGTTCCAGGGGTGCTGTACTAGGCCCAGCTTGTGGCCAAGGAACACCCTGCAGAACCAGAATTTGGCATCCCCCACAAATAAGTAACTGAGGATAACTAGTCAGCTATAGCTGCAGCGATGCCCTCCTAGTTTTGACTGGCACCTTACCTGAAATGAATTTGGAGGGTCTCAGACTCGTTCCATACCACAAAACCCACTACCAGAATTGGCACTAGTGGTCATCCTTGTTAACAGAGACACCCAGGAGGATCGAATGGGCATGGAGACCCAACCGCTCTTGCATTCCTGTAGATGATCTCTCCAGGTCAAGACTGAAGCTCATGGATGGAAGTAGCTACTATTGTTGCCTATTCTGCACAGTATATGATCTGTGGATAAATAGAGGATTTCAGCCTCCAGAGCTGACAATCCAAGATTAAATTACTAAAGAAAAAATTAAAATAAAATAAAAAATGAAGAACCCTTCATAAATGAATACTTAATCTCAGTATTATTCTGTATCATTATTATAATCTCTATGTATTAAGGGTCCATATCTAGCAGGTTTCCAGTGAATGAATACGGAGGAAATACAGTAATACATGCACTAGAGTATTTTTCCGGCATGATTTGTATTGGCATTTTCTTTTTATTTCCCCTTTTCTTTCACTTAACTTGTTGGGAATTTGCTAGAAATATGCTCCTGTGTTTGTTTATACTGGAATTAGGGGATGATATAGATCTTCTTTGCCCCATTACCTATTGCCGTCTGATCCCATTCAACAGCAGAGCTGTTCCTTTTTGTTGCACAGAGGCATTTGTTTTAGCCTGCTGCAGCCCCTGCTAAATAATGAAGGGTGGGGGGAAGAGTTTTACAACCCCCCCCCACTTTGGAGACCTCTTATGAAATTTTTATTAGTATGTTCAGCATGTCCTCAGGAATAACAAACAGTCCAGAGTGAATACACAGCCACTCAAATGGGTCCAGGGGCTTTGGAAAGGGGGGGGAACAATGCTGTTTTAAATATTGCAGGATGGTTTACAACCCAGGGGGTGGGGAGAGAGGGAGGAAGAGCAGATGTGCAGTGTCCATTTAAGGTGGTCTGGCACAATTACTGCTCAGTATTAATGTAATTCACTTGTGAAGGATCTTCCAACTCTCATTGTTCCCCTGGCTTTGCATATCTGTCTGTCCCTGGAAACGTTCTGCTGGGTTTTGGTGAGTTCCCCAGCTAAGCTGCACTATAGAGATTAGATCTGGAGATTGACATGGAATTTCAGTAATCATTTTCTTTAGACCAGATGGATGACTGACATGCCCTGCATTAAGGGAGATAAAATGGCAGGGGATGCTGCCCTTCTCTCCCCACCTCCAGACATATTAAGCCAATCCAAAAACAGCCCACAAAGAACCCGACTCCTGCTGTTTGGATTTTCCAGGTTTCTAAAGCACCAGCACCTCTGGTTTGCAAAGCATTCAGAAATGTCATTGCCGATTTCACCGGAGACAGTTCTGGTACTAGGCCATGGCATGAGGGACTTTGGGTCACAGAGAAAGCAGGGTTTGTTCTGGGCTTTGGCACCAAGGACTTCAGGGCAGTAGAGAAATTCATCCTGGTCCAAGGGAGCAATAGTGGAATGATCCTGAATATGAGCACGATCCTACAATGAGAGTTGAGGGCTCTCAGTATCTTGTAGCATTGGGCCACAATAGAACATGCTGTGTTGGTTCCAGAGGCACTGGGAATGTTAGGGGTTTATTACTATGCAGGTTTCAGAGTAGCGGCCATGTTAGTCTGGTGTTAGTCCGATGAAGCGAGCTGTAGCTGATGAAAGCTTATGCTCAAATAAATTGGTTAGACTCTAAGGTGCCACTAGTACTCCTTTTCTTATTACTACGCATTGTTCATACCCTTCCAAAGCAGGTGCATGTTCTCCATGTTCTCTGCACCTCCTTGTGGAACCCATGGCCTCTTGGCCTCTGGCACAGGATTGTGGGGCAGTCTCCGAAGGGACAGGAGGAAAGGGGGCTTGTATACATATAGGAGTACGGGCAACTGTGGGGTCACTCCAGAAAATGTTTTTACTGTGAAATTAGTGAGATCTGTGCATGGTCTGCTCACTTGTTTCTCTTTATTGAATAGGGAGGTATTTACAATTGGCAGTTTTCTTCCCCAAATGACCTGTTAAACCACATTAATCCCTTATTCCAATCTGCTCCTCTACAAAAATCCACGTGTCCCTGCTCCACTCTTCTCACAATCAGCCCATTCCCCTTGTCCTGCCATTAAGAGGAAAGGGGTGTATTTAGAGAAGAGGGCTTGTAGACTGGAGACCAAGTTTCTGTTCTTGGCTTCATCACTGTGCAACCTGGAGCAACTCACCTTACTTCTCTGGGCACCTCAGTTGTCCTATCTGCAAAATAGTTTCCTGCCTCACATGGTGTTGTGAGGCTTAATTAACTTAATTAATTAATTAATTAAAGTGCTGTATGGTCCTTGGAGGAAAGTGGAAATATAAATGCAAAGTACTGTTATTGAAATACACATACCCATTTTATCCATCTCAAAATTAGCCCAATCCAGTCCTCCTCCTTTTCCTCCAACATCTACCTACTGTATCCTGCTGCAAAACAAATGACAAACTGCCTGTGTTGGAGCTTTCAGCTTGTTTGTTTCACAGAGTGTCCTTAGTACAGTCAGTGCTGTGACATAATGGCAAATTCACATCATAAGGATGTTGGGTGTTGAATGGTCTTCCCCAGCTCTGTGTGTGTGTGTGTGTGTGTGTGTGTGTGTGTGTGTGAGAGAGAGAGAGAGAGAGAGAGAGAGAGAGAGAGATTTTAATGCTGCTTTCATGGCTTCCTAATGGGATTTAACATTTTTGTCCTTTGGACCATATTTTTATTTGCTCAAGTGCCAACCAGTACTGTGCCATCAAGGAACAAGCTTCTTTTGATACAAAAAGATTAGTATGAATGGAATATGGTGTTAAATTGATTTGAGCACTAAGACTGTGATCTCCTTGGGTCAGGAATTTTCATTTTGTGATGCAGGTACAGTGCGGAGCATGATGGGGCACTGGTCTGTGATTGGAGTTATTAGGTGCTATCACAGTGCAAATATTGAATAATAACAGAATGCACCTACAAGAAAACATGCAGCAATATTTTTAAAGCATGCTCCTCCAGCATTTTAGGAATATGCATGCAGGCCCTTCAGCAGTTACCAGTGCTGCTGCCTCGAAGCCCCATTTCACTCAGTTATGTGCAGGGACCCCTTTCAGATATTTTTGGGTTCTGATGCCTATGACTGTAAGGGTTGTGTGGCAGCCTTGCTCAATAGGTCAACGTCCATAGGGTGCTGACATGATTAAAGTAACAGGGCCTAAATTCTGTTATGCTGAATAAGGGCACTGGTCATTCAAGTGTGGAATCCAGCCTCTGAGAGTAGACAAGGACTGATGCCTCAGTGGAGGAAAAACATTTGATGCACTTGGCAAGTCATGTAATATTGTACGTGGGGCGGAAATTTTTTACTAAACCTTTGTAACAATCAGCTTGTGGCCTGAAGCTTAAGATTGCACACGTTAAATATGTATACTTACTAATAATAGTGGAAAAATAGAACCCCCATCTAAATACTACCTGCTTGGAGAAGGGGAAAAAAAGCTAACCACTGATTCTATTGCAGGAGCCAGCTGTTTTGAATGAGAAGAACCACCGGTCAGGTGGTCCCCATATGAGATGGCTGTTGTCCAGGAAAGTGGCACCGGCCACAATGCTGTTAACACGAATCTCGAGTCAGCAAAGCCCCACAGCATTTAACCTCCTCTTTAGATCCTTCTGCACTGAAGCAGCTGCTTGACAGGTAGGCAAATCACTGAAGTTATTGACCTGAAATAATCACCTGGTCTAGGGATTGTTTGCAGCCCCACCAAGACTGAGTTGGCTTGTGTGGGTCTGTGAAGCCCACAGCCATGGAACTCCTCCCTAATTTGGGAGACTGAGGAATCTTAGAAATGTTATGCTGGAAGGGACCTCGAGAGCTCATCTAATCCATCCCCTCACAGTGAGGCACGGCCGAGCAAACCTAGACCATCTCTGTCAGGTTTTTGTCAAAGCTGTTCTTAAAAACTTCCAATAATGGGGATTCCACAGACTCCCTGGGAAGCCTGCACCAGTGGTTAACCATCCTTAGAGTTAGAAAGTTTTTCCTAATATCTAGTCTAAGTCTCCCTGGCTGCAGATTAAGCCCATTACTTCAGTGGACATGGAGAACAATTCATCACTGTCCTCTTTATAACATTGTTATAAGGTCTCCCCCAGTCTTGTTTTCTCAAGACTAAGCATGCCCAGATTTTGTTAGCCTTTCCTCATTGGTCAGGGTTTCTAAACCTTTGAACCATTTTGTTGCTCTCCTCTGGAGTTTCTCCAGTTTGTCCCCATCTTTCTTGAAGTTTAACACCCAGAACTGTACACAGTACTCTGGATGAGGCCTCACCAGTGCCCAGTAGAGTAGAACAATTGCCTTCTGTGTCTGACATACAGCGCCCCTGTTAATACACCTGTAACAGGGTGCACTCATCATTGGAGCACCTCCTTGTGGCTGGGTTTGGGGATTAGCTCACATCCGGTCTGGCACCCCTTTCCATCAGTTGCTTGTGCCATGGTCTCTCTCTCTCTATGTCTATGGGACTCAGGGTGCCCCCTCTTTGTGACTTGGCCCTCTGGCCAGGTCATTGTATAGCCCTCCTCTTCCAGGGTAATAAAGTTCCACAGATAACAGTCCAATGCCCTTATAACATGTCTTCAGCCCCAACTCTTAGCCCCACGGTCAATGCATCACGGCTGTGAATATCTCTATTCCCCTTACATCAGAGAGCTTTATGCCACCTTCCCACTGACTGGTAGGGGAACCCAGGCCCTCCCTCTGTATTGGGTTCCAACCCAGAGAACCTGCAGCCAGGCGCTGCACAGTACTACTCCCTGCTGCTGTTTCCCTGGGCTTCTTCCTACCCAGCCTTTCTTCTCCATAACTTCTCTGGGTTGGCCCTTCTTTCAGGGCTAGGATCCCAGGGCCTTTGCTCCCCTCTGCAATTTCTCCACCCCCAGTTCTTTGCTCCTGGAGAGTGACTGCATACTTCTTCCCTGCCACCTCTTCTGCTCTCAATTTCCTGGCTTTATACTAACCAGCCTGCTCCTCCCAGCTGGGCTTCATGTTCACTGCAGGCTGGCTCTCTCTCCAGGTGCAGCCAAGTACCATATTGGCCTCTCCAACCCACATTAAGCCCATCACAACATCCCAGAATGATATTAGACTTTTTTGCTGACTCTCATTCAATTTATGAGCCACGATAACCCAGATCCCTTTCAGCAGTACTACCATCTAGCCAGTTATTCCCTATTTTGTAGCTGTGCATTTGATTTTTTCTTTCCTAAGTGTAGTACTTTGTACTTGTCTTTACTGAATTTCATCTTGTTGATTTCAGACCAATTCTCTTCAACGTCATTTTGAATTCTAATTCTGTCCTCCAAAGTTCTTGCAACACCTCGCAGCTTGGCATCATCTGCAAACTTTATCAGCATACTCTCCAATCCATCATCCAAATCATTAATTAACATATGGAATGCTACCAGATCCTGGTCAGAGCCCTTCAGGACCACACTAGATACACCCCTCTCTCCTCCTCCCCCAGTTTGACAGTGAACCACTGATAACTAATCTTAGAGTATGGTCTTTCCGACCAGTTTTGCCATCCCTTTATAGTAATTTCATCTAGACCACATTCCCCTAGTTTGCTTATGAGAATGTCACATGTGACTGTGTCAAAAGCCTTCTAAAATCAAGATATATTGTGTCTACTGCTCTCCACCCCAATGCAGTAGGCCAGTAAATCTGTCAAAGAAGAAAATTAGTTTGGTTTGACGTGATTTGTTCTTGACAAATCCATGTTGGCTATTACTCATAACCCATCCTCTAGGTGCTTACAAATTGATTGTTTAATGATTTGTTCCAGGATCTTTTGAGGTGTCAAAGTTAGGCTGACTGGTCTATAGTTCCCTGGATCTTTTTTGTTCTTCTTTGTAAAGATACATACCACGTTTGCTCTTCTCCAGCCCTCTGGGATGTCAACTATCCTCAATGAGTTCTAGTGATTCTGAGATTGCATCACCTAGTTCCTTACATACCCTAGGGTGAAATGCAGGAGGGAATCTCTGTTTGCATACAGTGTAAGTTTCTAGCTTTTTCCTCCCTGAATCAATGTGAATTGGCCACACAATGCTACCCAGTCAAAATAACAGTGCTCCATGCACAGCTGTGAGTGACTACACAAGGCAGTGGGAAAATCACACCCTTGTTTTCTCACTAGAGAATTTCATGGAGGGCAAGGTGACCACATTATGGTACAGCAGACCTAGGTGTGTACCTACAAAGTGTGTACGTGCGTACCCAGCTGGCTACCAATTTCTCTGATTCAAAAACCAGAGCAAAACATGCTGTTTTCTGTAAAACTGGCAGGGATGCTCCTGATTCTCAGAGATGTGTGGTTAAGCTGTTTGTTTATGAAAACAGAGACAGTGTGGTTCAGCCACTTTAATGCAGAGCGGGTGAGACTGGAGCGGATGAGAATCACTATTTTATTACTATTCTTTTGGAAGGTCAGGTGGGGTGGAGGGGGGATCATTCACTCTATTTATTTAGTGGGTTGTAGGGGTTGAAGGCAAAACGTTTTGCAGGCCTGACAAAAATGCTAAAGCAGTGGTTCTCAAACTAGGGCCGCCGCATAAACAGGAAAAGCCCCTGGCGGGCCGGGCCGGTTTGTTTACCAGCCGCATCTGCAGGTTCGGCCAATCGCGGCTCCCACTGGCCGTGGTTCGCCGCTCCAGGCTAATGGGGGCTGCAGGCAGGGCGGCCAGCACAGCCCTGGGCCCACGCCACTTCCCACAGCCCCCATTGGCCTGGAGCAGCGAACCGCGGCCAGGGGGAGCCGCGATTGGCCAAACCTGCGGATGCAGCTGGTAAACAAATCGGCCCGGCCCTCCGGGGCTTTCCCTGAACAAGCGGCGGCCCTAGTTTGAGAACCACTGTGCTAAAGCCTGCCCTACCAATAGGCATTGTTCAGAGGTTGTGCTGCAGCCATTGTTTATTTGTTCAAGCGATGGCTTTCCCGGACTTTCATGTATTCCATGGATCCAGCTGTTCAACAAGAAAAAGAGAAGGATATGAGATAAAAAGTCCTTCATGGAGCAGGAAGGCAACCTATTCAGTCACCATTGTAAGCCAGGGGATCTTCCGAAGCTGCATACTGCTGCCTTTAAATAGGCCACATCAGACAGCGAGATCACTAAGAAAAAAGAAAAGGAGTACTTGTGGCACCTTAGAGACTAACCAATTTATTTGAGCATGAGCTTTCGTGAGCTCACTTCATCGGATGCTCAAATAAATTGGTTAGTCTCTAAGGTGCCACAAGTACTCCTTTTCTTTTTGCGAATACAGACTAACACGGCTGTTACTCTGAAACCTATCACTAAGAAAGAATCAGCAACATTTTTAAAAGGCTACTGTACACCCAGCTGTAAACACCTGAATCAACCGCCACGAACCAGAACTGGGGAATGGGGGGAAACCAAAAAATAATTGCGCTCCTATAAAAAATACACCAGTATTTTCAGCCATCACCTCAGACCCTGAGATATTATTACAGTGAAATGCAGTATTTGGAACCATTGCCATAAAATATTGAAGTACCTTTTTTTCTAAGGGTGGCAATGGAAGTTGTTGTTTTTTTTTTCCCCCGTTCTGTTTATTTTGGGTGGATTTGGGCTTACTTTCCAATTTGAATGTGCCTACCAACTGTCTATTTTAAAAACCATGCAGTAATTGATAGCTGGGAAGCACGGCTCGGTAGTCGCTGTCATTCACCTCTGGCACACGAATAATACTGTATTCTGACATCACTTGGTTTTTTCTCAAAGCTGATTATAGTCCCTCTGTTGCCATATTATGTGCATAAGTGAAGGACATGAGAAGTGGTTGTGTGATAGTCTAATGCTCCACTGAGGGTTATGGTAGATCATGGCACAGCGAAGATGTCTGCTGTTGTTACAACAGGAACAGCAGAATAATTCCATTTTGGATTTTTACTCTCTATTTTCTTGAGATGTTTTTGTATTAAACAAATACAACAGCCTCCCTTGTCACTGCAGGCGTGTGCTCAATCACAATCTTTAATCCCGTGTTTTACTGTGAAATTAAACCTCTTTGTGGTTATTTAGCTGTTAATTTAGCCCTGGTTTCTCCTATCTACTCCTCCACACACCCTAAAGAGCCAATAATTTTACTCCCAGTTCTAAAAAGTTCTCATGTTTCCATTTGATCACCGCTTTAATTTGTGAAATCAAGAGCATCTCCTGTATTGCATTCTGAGAATAATGCAAATAGAAATCTTAAAGAGTATATTTATTTAATCTTCTTTTAGTCTTTCCATTGACTTCAGTGGCCTTTATATCAGGCCTCTAAAGCAACTTGCTTTTCTTTAACAGTTACATTTTAAATTAAATTGTGTGTATTAAAATAGCTAAATTGTTTGCTGTAGTTTTGCTAGGTAGAAGCATGTGAAGTAGACAGCATCATACACAATAGTTCAGCATAATATTTACTTTAGTATTAATTAATATTTACTTTAGTATAACTGTTACGTTATAGTTTATTACAATGTATTATGGTAGCTGGTATAACAATGCTATCCAGCATAATTGTTATATCAATATACCTGTGTCAAGGGTCTACTAGTGTTTCTATTAGAAAACCATATTTCAAGGGTTTATTACTCATCCATTAAATTATGCCCTAGGCTGAAACTTAACACAAGAGGGTACAAGCATTAGGGAAGTTCATGTTGCTCTCCATTGTGCTGTCAGTGGATTGATTCCCATCATGCTCTGAGGCAGAGCTGACCTATTATAGTTGAGACTCTAGATGTTTTTGTTTCTGTATGAGCAGTCTTGCCAGTCTCTGCCTCTGGATCCAGATAATTAGTCATCCAGACTAGACTTTCCCTGGACATCTTTGTTCTTTCTTCGTTCATCCTCACGCCACAAGCTGGCTCATCCCATGCCTGGGAAAGGGAGTTGGTGACAGAGAAAACTAGGTGAAAATGCATGAGAGAGAGGAATACATTGGCCAGCCACCTTAAGAAGACAAGAGAGTAAGAAACACTTGGATCACAAATAAGCAATTAACTGTTCCCTCCAATGAGCAACTGTTCCCTTAAATTCTGGGGAAAGAATGGAGCCACACTAGGTAGTCAGATTCATTCCTAGTCCATTCCAGAGCCTGGTTTGGGGAGCTCCCACCTCCCTTACTCTCAGGAGTTTTTCCTGTCTGGGAACCTAAGTGGACTTCTCTTTCCAGAAGTGTTTCAACATAATTGCAAAGGTTGGTTCCCCTGAGGGGTCTTATTCTCAGCTTCCCCCATCCTCATCCCTCTGAGATGTATCACTTAACTCATGGATGAGTGTGTGTCTTGTCTACATGGGGGTTTTAAATGGGATCACGTCGAGTTAATCTGGTTTGAAAATGCTTACATACACATGCTGTAATCCATCACCGTGTGCTAATTCCACATTGATCACGAAATCTAGAGTCCTCTTGCAAAGTGTACTTGGGTTTGCTTCAGATTGAATTAGTTGCTTCTATTGTTCCTGTGGATGCAGCTGCTGTGCACCACTTTTTGCATGCTTCCAACAGCTATCCCACAGTACTTTGCAGGTCAACTGTTACTAATCTGTCTATTTACCTGGACCCTCCCTGCTCTGCTGTCAAGTTCCCAGGATGACCCTTCACCCCCTCCTTGAAAGCTGATGAGGAGCCAGATGTTGCCCATTTGCTCCTGGATCTCAGTGTATCAGCGTTAGGGTGACCAGACAGCAAGTGTGAAAAATCGGGACAGGGGTTGGGGGGTAATAGGAGCCTGTATAAGGAAAAGACCCAAAAATCGAGACTGTCCCTATAAAATCAGGATATCTGGTCACCCTAATCAGCATTCTTGTGATAGAACCGTGATAGCACTTGGGCAGTCCCACAATATGCCTCGCTGGGAGCTCTGCTAGGACTCTGGATCTCATCACCATCTGGAGAGAAGTGTCAAAGCTCTTGAGGCCAGGCACCGAAATAAAGACCTTTTTGTGGACATTGCAAAGCAGATATCTGAGAGGGGCCAGGACCGGGACGCCGACCAATGCTGGATAAAGAGCAAGCAGCTCAGGAGAAAGTACTTAAAACAAGGGACAAAAGGAGACATGTGACCTGTCCATTTTTTAATGAACTGGGCAGGATTCTACATAACTATACTACAACCTATGTATGGCTTCATTAGCCAGGGCATCAGAGGCTAAGCCAGGTCCCCCAGATTTACCCGGACCAACCTCCACACCATTAAGGTCCTCAGTGGTCCTGGGGGCAACCAGTCCTTTCTCCATTAATCAAATAGAGCTGAGTTCCAAAAGATCCTAGCATCGTAGACTCTTCCAGACCACGGTAAACCTCCTGCATGGTCAACCAATCCTTGGAGAACCATGGAGAAGTATCTCTTTGTTTATAAACTCTTTGCCCTCGGGTTGGGAGTAGGGGGCAAATGATAGGCCTGTGCGTTTTCATCAATTGCTGCAATACAGTTTGGGAACCCCATGCATGCAAAGCCATCAATAATCTCCTGAGCATTACCCAGCATTATCAGTGGCATAGCAGACCTGCATAAGAATGGCCCCAACAGTTGATCTCCCCATGCGGATCTGATTGGCTACAGACCCTGTAACATTTTGGGGTGGCCAGCTTCCAGAAGGTAGTGGTGCTCCCCTTCTCCATGAGTTTTGGGCACCGCATATTGATATGCTGTTGCTGACCAAAGCATTGTGGTCAGTTCTGCACAGATCTCAAAACAGGTAACCCTTCCTTCCCATCCTGAAGTTCTCTTGCTACTGCTAGTCCTCCCAGGTCTGCAGAATGATCCTCTACCACCAGTCCGTGCTGGTTTCCAAGGCCCAGATGGGGCAGGGCTATAAATCCAAACACTGACAGCATGATCAAAGAGAAACTGTGATGGAATCTTTCCAAGTTTTCCTTCCCCTTAGCCTCTTTTTGCAAGTTTCACGTGGGATGGCGTGATCTGACTATGTAATAATAGCAATCTCACATTATCAGTAATTGGCAGAGCACTACATAATCTGCAGTAGTAAGAGCAGCTGGTAGGGGGAGCAGAAGAGCTGTTAGAAATCAATCATTTAAATAGCAAATATTGTTGATAACTTTCAGAATTGGCAAGGGAATTGTATTAAATGTGTAAAAGGTACAATAGCTGGATTTACATTTTAAATGAGATACAAGATGTTTGCCATGTGACTCTCCCTCTACAAATTCTGCCCCAAGAACTGTATTACTTTGTTTAATTATTTTCTGTATAGAGCTTTTCATCCTGTAGGATCCAAAAGAGTTCATCTGATTAGATATGAGGATTATTTACTCCCTATTGTGATGCAGCTGCCTCTCAAGTGAAATGCAGCCATCAGCTAGCCAGCAATACTACGCAATAGATTTTAGGAGGGGCAGGAAGGGTTGAGATTCTGATCTCAGTTGCACCAGTTTCTGGAGTCGCTCTCACAAAAGTCAAGGGAGTTTTGCTAATTTTACCCCAGCATAACTGAGATCAGAATCTGGCCTTAAAAACATAACCAGCTGAAATTACTTGAGAATTTTAGGAAATTTCACAAACAGGAATTTGGCTAGAATACTCAGTGTAAGTCTCTTGCTTTTTATAAAGAGTGTCATGGGATCTTTAAGGACAAAAAGAAGCCAGGAGCTCAGTCTTATATCTTATCTGAATGACATGCAAGGCTCTCGTATGCTAGTCTAACTGATGCTCTCATATGCTAGTCTAACTGGTTTTACCACAATAAGATTACAATACCAGCAATCTGATTATGGTGTAAATGGAGGATTATTATGGATTTACATTATTGTGGTGTAGTTTTATGATTCTGTGTGTGTAATTACTCTGACATTACTAGAATTGTCAGCAGAATGGGAATCAGCAGATAAAAATTGTAGCAATATTCTTTTTTTCCTTGAGAAAACTTCCTTACATTGCAGTCCAGGATTGGTTTTATTGCCCTGGGGCTTTTCAAGACGAGCACTAGCTCTCTCTCCAGATGTCTGGAAGTTAATTCTTATTCCTGCTGCCAAGTGCCTTCTCTTTCAGCAACACCTCTCACCTCATTCCACATCGTCTGTGTGTTCTAATACCCACCTGCAGCTTCAGTAATCACTACCCATGTTGATAGTACTGTACCTGCTTGTAGTTCTGTGTCTTGATTTGAGTGTTTATCCTGCTGGTAAGCACTGTGCACATCAATAGTACTATGTGTTCGCTCATTTAATCAGCGTGTAAGGTGCCTCTTGCAAAGCATGTGAGTGCTGTACTAAAACCACAATGCAAATATAAAAGCAAAGCTCCCCGCTCAGCCCAGATGACTTCAAACCATTTTGGTACAAGGACAAACCCCGAAAACCATTAGGCAAGTCATCTCCTCTCCCCTCTCCCCAAGCCCCTTTCCCCCATAAAAGGGATTGATTCTTCATAGGTAGGAAGAAAGGGAGGGGGAGAACAGCAGATGAGTAAACAATAATCATGTATGAGTCACTTGGATTCATCTGCAATGTGTCCTGGTCATTCCCACCTCAGGCTACAGTGAGAAAGGAACTATTCTAGTTATTATTTGTTTTACCATAGCACCAAAAGCTCTAGTCATTGACCAGGACTCTCTTGTGCTAGGTGCTGTACAAACACAACAAAAAGATGGTCCCACTCTGTTCCAAGGAGCTTAAAATCTACGTATGAGACAACAGATGGCTATAGACAGGCCAAGGAAGGAATACAAGTAAACAGTGAGGCAATATTGGTCAGAATGATAGGCAATTGTCTATGCACAACATCCTAATCATTGTCAAGTTTTTTGTAGAGGGTCACAACAAAGGAGAATTTTGAGGAGGGCTTTGAAGTTGGATAATGAGGTAGCTTTGTGGATGTTCACAAGAAGTGCTTCTGAAGCACGTGGGGGCAGCACAGAAGAAAGCACGGAGGTGCTTGTTTGAAAATTTAACAAGTGGACAGTGGAGGCTGGCAGCATGGGCCAATCGGAGATGAGCATCAATGGCTTGATAGCGAATGAGAGATGGTAGGTAGGGTGGGCATTGACTGTGAAGAGCTTTGAAAGTGAAGACAAGTGTTTTATGTTTGGTGTGATGGAGAAGGAGGAGCCAGTGGAGGGATTCAAAGAGAAGGTTGACATGGTCAAAGTGACAGGATAGGAAAATGATCTTTGCAGCATTATCTGAAACAGAGATAAGTGGGGCAAGATTGTGATTGTCAAGGCCAAAGAGAAGGAGGTTGTATTATTCAAGATGCAAGAGGAGAGTCAAGGACTTTCCTCTGTAAGGTGTCTGTGGAGGCCCAAACAATGAACCTCAGAGCAAAACTAGTGAATGCAGAGGCACCACGAAACAAGGAGGGGAGAAAATTCATTGTAATAGTTCTAGGCCTGTACCAAAAATTCATGGGTGATGGTTTGTGGCACTAATAGAGATGGGCCTAAACCAGAACCTCAGATCCAAACAGCCACGGGCTTTGTAGAGTTTGAATCCCAAATCTGAATTCTGTAGCATGATCCCATCGCTAGTGACATCTCCTTGTATCTGAACCAGTTCCCTTGCCGCTAAGGCTCGCAAAGCAGTTACACTCTCACACTTGCGGCTTACCTGTGCTTCTGGTTTTCTCTTTAGTAAGAATGTATTTCACCTGATAATTCAGCTGAAGGCCCTTATGAGACATTACATAATGTCTTTGGAGAAACCCTGTCTGCTGTAACATTGGATAGATTGTTATGGAAAACTTTCTCTTCCCCCACCATCCCCCAACCCCTTGATTGTTTGTTTTTGTGTGGAGAGTCATGCTGGATTTCCACTTGGCTGAACCTGAAAGGTTTTAGGTTTACTGTGAATTGCTTTACTGTTTTATTAACCTCTGGGGGCTGAGTCGGAATTGGCATCATTGTTGCACATGAAATGAGTTTGGCAGGGCTCTCTGGAGTCCAGGCAGCACACCTGGTCTTTCTCCGAGGTGTGATCCATCTCCTGTGGTAACATTTGCTCAATAAAGCCTCTAGCTCTAACGTGATGATTTAATTAACATAGCTGGACCAGCTGCATGGGATAAAATCTTGACACTGACAGAGAACTGCAGAGGCTTTTAGATGTGCAAATAATCCTGGAGTTATGTTCCATTGTTCCCAGCGAGCGAGGAGGAGAACGATATGCAGAGTGCAGTTGAGGGGAGTGGATGTGCTGCAGCCCATGCCTCACTTTTAACGTTCAGTCTACATGCCAAATCCTTCTCCTTTAACGCCTCTTATAGAGGAGTAGTGCTGGGTCGTTAATCTCCCTTCCCGTTATAGTCAAGATACTGAGGCCCTGCCTGCTCTAGAAAAATGAACTGTTGCTGACAATGGGCCTCAGCTGGGGCTGGCTACAGTTCGGGAGGAAATATTCAAAGCCACCATGGGTAGTTAGGCACCCAGCTGCCACAGAAACTTTATGGCAGTTGGGCACCTAACTCTCATTTGTGCCTTTTGAAAATCTGACCCCGGCTGCTAACGTAGCAGGGACAAAACGTTTCCAGCACTGTTGCAGCAAAGCAACAAATCTTCCATCTGTACCAACAAGTTTCTTCTCAAGCTGAACAGGCAACAGAGAGCGAACCTGGTGGAACTCGTTGCCTGGGGATGTTTTGAAGGCCAAAACTATAACTAGGTTCAAAAGAGAATTAGAAAAGTTCATGGAGGATAGGTCCATCAATGACTATTAGCCTAATGTCCAAAGCTGCTGACTGCCAGAAGCTGGGAGTGGATGGATGATAGGGGATGGAGCACTCGAGAATTACCCAGTTCTGTTCATTGCTTCTGGAGCATCTGGCACCGGCCACTGTCAGAGGACCAAAAAGAAAAGGAGTACTTGTGGCACCTTAGAGACTAACCAATTTATTTGAGCATAAGCTTTCGTGAGCTACAGAAAGCTTATGCTCAAATAAATTGGTTAGTCTCTAAGGTGCCACAAGTACTCCTTTTCTTTTTGCGAATACAGACTAACACGGCTGCTACTCTGAAACCTGTCAGAGGACCATTGGTCTAACCCAGTATGGCTGTTCTTATGTTCTTCTAGTGCTAACCAAGCACAGATCATTTTCCTAGTGTAGAAGAGGGTTAATTCGTTGCTGTGGATCTTCAACATCCTCCTGCATTCCTGAGAGATTGGTTTCATGCTCCTCTGGGAGAGTCACCAGCTTGCTGAGCACCCCACAGCAGTGTATTTCATTATCTGCTTCTTGCGGATCTCAGGAGTAGCAGTGACTGTCTGTGGAGAAGACCATGTACCCTGGCCTTTTCCAGTTCAGTAAGGCTGTATGTAGGTAAGGCGTTGTGGAGCAGAACAGAGATTTAAAAAAGAGGTCAGCCCCAGGTGAAGGAGTAACCCACAGGACCACATGGGGACTAGCCTGGGAGCGGACAGAAGGGGAAACCTTAAGGACCCTATGAAGAATAGCCTGTGGGTGGGCACATCCCAAATTACAGCTTGGCTTTGGTTTCAAAGTTCCCCACGGCTTGGTGTCTGTACATGGGAATTTGATTTGGACCCAGCTCCAGTAGAAACCAATCCATAAAGAAGGGATGCTTGCCTCCTTATCCAGTTTTGTTTCCGATGTGGATCCTGACTAAGAGGGTCACTCAGAAATCAATAAAGCTGTTATTTTAAAAAAAAACAACCCAACCTTCCCTTGTCCCCCAAAAAACGTTGTTTAACATTTTTCTTTTTCTAGAAATTTCAAAACAGAACAAAATTTTTTTTTTAAATTTAAATAAAAAAATCATTTTGATTTGAACTTTTTTTAAACAAAAATTGGAATAAAACAAATTTCAGTTAGAAACTAAACAAAATGTTTCATATAGTTCAGGAATTCCTATAAAAACGTCCAACAATGTATTGAAAAATGACATTTTTCCGTAGAAAAAACTTCTTTGACAAAACCCCTCTTTTTTGACGGGCAAACTTTTTTTGTTAAAAAATTTCAACCGGTTCTGCCAAATCATATTTTCTCTCTACTTGTTCACTGCTCTTTTCCCATTGCTTGGGATACCATGTGACAACCTTAAATCCAACTAGTCTTTTCCCTGAAAGGTTTGCAAATCTCAGAGGAGCCTTCTGGATGAAGTGGGGACTTAGGGCAGGTCTGCAGTTAAAATGCTTCAGGAGTGCAGCTGCGCTGCTGTAGCACTTTGGTGAAAACACTACCGCGCCGATGGGAGAAGTTCTCCCATTGACGTAGAGAATTCACTGCTGGGAGAAGCAGTGGCTATGTCCATGGGAGACACCCTGCTGTCGACATAGCACTGTCAATACTGCGGGTTCGGTCAGTATAACTGTGTCTCTCATGGGTGTGGAGTTTTCACACCCCAGAGCGATGTAATTATACCGATGTAAGGCTGTCTACACTACCGCCTACGTTGGTATAACTTATGTTGCTCAGGGGAATGAATAAACCACCCCCCTGCGTGACATAAGTTACACCAACCTAATCGCCGGTCTGGACATCTCTATGCTGACAGGAGAGCTTCTCCTGCTGACATAGCTGCCGCCGCTCACGGGAACTGTCTCCCGTCAGCTTAGAGCGTCTGCACCAGCACGGCTGTAAGCTCTGTAGTGTAGCCATAGCCTGAGTTTGTAATGTAGACCTGGTGGCCTCCATTTCAGGTTTGCCATGAAACCTGAATCCAAGTGAGGTTTCCTGGCTTCAGTTGTCAGTCTGTATGTTGCACACTGCTCTGGATAGGTGGTAGAGCGGCTTGCTTGGGTATTGGAGCAGGGTGGGGAAAACCATTTCTGGGGGGGGGAGGGAGACGATCTGGGAAGGGTACGGTCTGCGAAATCCAGGCACAGAGCTGCTTCCCTGTCCCTCCTTTCAAACCAATCGCTAGCCTAGGCTGCAGTCCTCACCACCTTTAGCAGCTGAGCTGGGAGCATTGCTGTGGACCACCTTAAATGTTTTCCATGCCAGCTGAGCACAGAAAGCTGCTGAAACTTCTCTGCTGTATAGTGCGTGTGCTCTCTCTCTCTTTCACAGCAATGCCCTGGTGGTGACTCAGTCCCATTCCCTGCTTCTTTTAACCCACAGCAGGTCAAGAGTTTAACAAAGTGACTAGGGCTGGGAGCCAAGTCCCCAGAGCTGCAATCTGCAGCCAGCGTGCCAGCATCTGGAAAGCGTTTGTGACCAATAAAATATGAATGTGCAGACTCTGCCAAAGCAGCGATCATTTGGCATCTCAAGCCCAGATCTTTACAAGATGATTCTTCTGAGGCTTGGAAAGGCTGCCTCGGTGTTTTCTAATAAAAACACTGCTGGGCTGGGCCAGTGGTTGGGTGAATAGCGCTATGCACCACCACATGGGAAATGGCCAGAGCTGGGAAGAGACCTCTGGACGCTAACTTCTCAGTCCAGCTGGAGGCTGTGAGAATAACACATTGATGATCTCGTCCTGGGCCTAGCCAGCGGGAGGGCACTTTTGTCTCACAGACAGCTGCTCCCAGAGCACTGTACAGTCTTAGGCTGCCTTTCTGGTAATACGGTGAGTGGCTGCTGTGATCACGGTGGCTACTGGAGGAGAAGTGGGGGAAGGGACATATAGGGTTGTAAAGGAGAAAGGCAGCACAGAATAAAAGAGGAAGTGCTAGGAGGCTTATGTGGACTTGACGATAACTTGCTGGGGAGGTTTCAGAGTAGCAGCCGTGTTAGTCTGTGTTCGCAAAAAGAAAAGGAGTACTAGTGGCACCTTAGAGACTAACCAATTTATTTGAGCATAAGCTTTCGTGAGCATCCGATGAAGTGAGCTGTAGCTCACGAAAGCTTATGCTCAAATAAATTGGTTAGTCTCTAAGGTGCCACTAGTATTCCTTTTCTTTTTGCTGGGGAGGTTTGCCAGAGCTGACTAGGGAAGATATGCATCAGGCCCTTCCATGTGAACAGTGACTTTCCCAAACAGTACAGCTGACCACAGTGCAACTAACCTGCTTTGGGGCTATTCCTGCAGAACTCGCTAACATTTTCTCCCTTTCCGTCTGTAACACTGACAGATCCCAGTCATTGGTGGACAGGATCAAACCTGGGGTCTCTGGAGCTACATGTATGATCCTCTACTGCATGAGCTAAAAGCCACATGACCCTTAGCTAAGGCTGTAGAGCAGACTCATTCATCTCTAAGGGGTCTTGGTGCCACTAGAGGGACAGAACACCACACCCAGGAGGTGTGAGGGTTACACATCCGTGAGTAGATTCTCCTTTCTGTAAGAGTGTGAAGAAGGGAGCCTCTTCCAACCTTCCTGCCTGCAGGCTTCAGGCCAGGATCCCTCGGTAGCCCATAAGGGCTAGCCCTCAGGGCAGAGGGTCAGTGAATGCATTGGCTTTATGCCACAAAGGGGCATAAGTTGGCAGCCGGGGGTATGGGGATAAGTATTCACTGTGTATGCTATGCTCCAGCAGGCAGTACATGCTGCTTCTGTTGAGCAGACCAGCAAAGTGTCCACCCCGTAGCATTCTGAGGACACATCTTCCAGCATCTTGTGCCCCCTTGCTGTGCCGACGACGGCCGGAATGGCTGTAGGTGTGTCACTCCCCTCAGTGTGCACTCCTTCCTTTCTTCTGATTTACTTTCCCCTCTGCAGCAGCAGTCCCTGCAGTAATGTGCTAGCCGGTAAGGCTGATCAGAAGCCAGCACCATGTACCCTGAATGCCATTATGGGGAACAAATATAAATAAGCAACAGCTCAGCAATCCCTACAGTGAGCTACTAGAGAATTTTGGCTGAAGCTATATGGATGTTGTTCCCACAGCGTCATTTCTCTGAGCACAGAGTCAACTCAGTGCTGTGTCCCAGGCGATGGGGCTTGGGTTCTGGGGCTTCCTCCTCTCCTAGCCTCAGAGATACTAAAACAGTAGGGTGACCATATTTCCCAAAGGGAAAACGGGACACGGCGTGAGGCTGGCCTGACCCCTCCCCCCGCACGTTCCTCCACACTCCACTTTTTTGACAAAAGTGTGCATTTGTCCCTTTTGTTTTTACCAACTTGATCAGTTGGCAGGAGCAAACGGGACAAATGCGCACTTTTGTCAAAAAAGTTGGGACGGCCAGGACAGGGCTTAAAAAAGGGACTGTCCTGGCCAAAATGGGACATATGGTCACCCTATAAAACAGAAACTCTCAGCTATTACTTACCCAATGTCTAAGTACTCCTGCCACTAGAGAGGAATCTGGCATCTAATCTGCAAGATGAGAGTGAAGATACAAACCAGACGCCTTGATTTGCCTCTGGTTTTAAGAGCCTTGGAAGCTGAAGATGGAGCAGGCAGAGGTAGATGGGATCTTTTAGGTGAGGGATCTTTGTAGATTTCAGGCTGATGATATGGCCATTGTGTGCTTGAAGTGAGGTTTCTTAGGACAGTAGTTGGGGAGGTGCATAATGTTGCAGTTTCACGATGCAGAACTTTTTTGCGAATATTTTTGGTTCAACTCTCCCCTCTCCCCGCCGTTGCCTGGGCCCTGTCTATACTAGGGAAATGAGGTGTATTTAGCAAATGTTAGCGAACACATGTTAACGAACATGCTTTGATCTACACTAGGTGCTGAATAAATGTGTGTTTGAAAAAGGTGTTAGCAGATCACAGTCAACCCAAGGAGTTGCTAAACACACCTCCTATTCCTGATGCAGATAGGATCTTTTGCTTTGAGTTTGTGTCATGCATGCAAAACCCGCAGTGCAAAACTTGGCCAAAACCACTGTGTTTGCCCTAGGTTGGAAACTCATGAATTGCGCCAAGTTGGTTTGATATGTTGACTGAACCTTTTGCCAAACTTGGATTCAGTTTTCAAGCTTGACACAAAATGCAAATCCAGGTGAATTTCATGTGGTTCTTAGCTTTGACTGGGAACATTTTGCAGAACGGTAAAAATGCTGCCACTCCTGTCCAGGATCAAGAGGAGATTGGTCCTGACTTCTCCTCAGGAGTTGGGCTGGTCATGTTAATGCTTTCTCCAGAAGCTGCAGTTCTTCCCTCATTTGCAAGTGAAGTTTTTATTCCAAGCAAGGGGTGCCTTATTAGCCCAGTCAGAGATAATTTAGAGTTTGGAGGAAAAAAAAAAAAACGTTTCTTTGTGAAAAGTCAGCACTTTCCTTGCATGTTCCCTGAATACTGCTCCCATTTCCTCCTGATGGGGACCGGGCCTAGTCTTGCTGCTGCTGTCCTCCACACAGCATTAAAAATGTTCCACTTCCGACAGGTGCTGAGATACGTTGGAGTAGGATCGCGTTAACTCTTTAGGGGCCTCTGCACAAACAGCATCTTTCCAGTCAGCCAGTAATGTGGTGCTCCTGTGGTAACAGAATGAACTAAAGCACATTCTATCCGGGTAGGTCATGCTTGGGCGGCATTGAGATGGGCAGTGCATCATGCAGCCAAGTGATAGTGTGTGGGAGTGGAGCAAGTAGGGAGTGTGCAAGTGGCATGCTGGCATATATATGGCATTGGGGTGGATAGTGTATGTGGATCATGGTGGGAGACAAGCAGCATGGCATTGAGGCAGATGACGCACAGTGCTATGAGAGGCAGTGGGGTGCATGGTGCAACAAAACAGAATATGCATGCCATCAAAATGCAATGGACATGCACTGTAGTGATGGTTGCCTGGCATCAGGACAGACAGTACACATCCATGAGGTAACACAGATGTTTTGTCTTGTGAAACCCCAGAGTCTGGGGACAACATTAGAATTGTAACTTCCTGTGGTTATCTTTTGCATCTCTTGTCACAATTAACTCATATTGCACCAGCTGTTAAATCGGATTGCCTAGCAGGCTACCATCAGCAGTGAAGGCTTTTATCACAAGTGGTGACTATTACTGCTGATTATGTTTCCTAAATATGTTCAAGCAAATGCTGTTATAGAATAGATATAGTTCTTTTTTCCTGTCTCCTATACTAATCTTCTCCCTGCTTCCCACAGAAGATTATGTCTCACTTTTCCTACGTATGTGCTGGTGAATTCTGAATATACAGTGTGGACTGGCTTTCACACACATGCATCCTTCCCTACAATCCAATCTTCTTCACTGTGGCATAGACCTAGAGGCACTTCTGCAGTCACCTATGGCAGGTCTGCTGCTATGGGATAAGAAGTGGTGGCCTGATTTGCATAATCACATATGCAAATTAGACACATCAGGCTCCTTTCATTCATCCTTGGCTTTAAAAAGAGTCCATCAGCTGAGTGCAAGGTGATTGAAAGAGATGGCTTCATCTTGTGCAAGGTGATCGAAAGAGATGGCTTCGTCTTCCAATTGAACTATTGCAAAACACACACGCCCTTAAAAAGGTACTACTGTGACAAGACACACACCAATGGGCATAAATGGTTGCACAAAGACCCCTGGCAACCCATCCCATGAAAACCCCCCATTACCCTCTGGGCCTGCATGTTCTGTTCTCGCTAAGAGAAGTTTGGCCTGCATCCTTATGCAGGAAATGAAAGAAACTCCATCTCCAAGGGACAAAGGGAATTCATCTCTTCATCTGGTGGAACATTCAAAAGGTGTTAAGATCAGCAACAGCAAAACACATATGTGGCAAACCAGATGAATGCTGGTGGAGATGTGTGGGGAGACCACTTTACTGTGTGCCATGGAAAGGGCTGCAGAGAATCAGTCAGACCATGGCAGGACCCTTAAGCCTTCCAGTGTCAACGCTCTAAATGCAAAAACATTTGTGTTTGCACTGGTTATATTTCTCTTTTGATGAGTTGCATGTAACTGCCCTTCTGCAGTTAACTAACCATTCATGCTAAGCCAAGGACAACTCAACAAGATCTCAAGGGGAGGATCATGTGAAGAAGGTGCATTTTATATTTCTAGACCTGAATGAGGAATTCCGTTGTCATTTTATTTCAATGTACTGTTTAGGCAGGTATGACAATGACCTGTCACAGCGACTGCCAAGGAAAATCCCATAATGAAACTGGCCAACTGTGCAATCCTTTGTCATGGGTGCGTCCGTACAGAAGTATGTCTTCCTGACCTAGTCTGACAGAGGGTGTTCCCTGCCGCATGAGGATGGCCACTTTTAAAACTGACTAATATAATTTCATCTGCTACCTTTAATCGTTTGTGTCTAATCCTTTTGAAGAAAAGTCTGGCTGTAAGATAGAGCCAAATAGCACAGTAGTGAGGATAGAGGTAAACTGGAACGGTTAATTAAACACTGCATAAAAATAACTTTCTCTTACCTGTTTTAAAATGTGTTGCCTTCATAATTTTGGTGGTTTTCTGTGGGTAAGCGTACCTCTTGCAATGCTGCTCTGTTTGAAGAACAAATCTCTGAACAAGAATTCTGATGGAAATGGCACAATTAAGGGCAGTGCTTGCCCACGGGGTTTAGTTGACAACCTTGTGATAGGGGAAAAACTTGTCTAGGTGCTCCACCTAAATGCCATAGCTTAAGCAGAGTAAATGACAGACAGGGCCTATTTGTCTGTGACAGATTTTTATGCCATGAAGAATTACGTATAGTATTTAGAGATATTTAGGGATCAAGCTACAATCAAGCTCTGCTCAGTGCTGCAGGGAGAAAATCTGGCTTTAAACCACCTTAGCAACTCCCTGATCCTGAGGCTGGATGGGTGTCAATTAAGCCCACTGTGCAATTTAAAGCAACCTCGGCTGGGCCGTGCCTGGGGCTGTAAGAGAGGGTGGTGTAATGCCAGCTCTGTTGGCTTTGTGCCACCCAAGGATTTCCCAACACTGAGAGAATCCCCAATCAGCCAGGTAAGCCGGCTCTACAGTCCCTTCCCACCACTAGAGTCATGCAAAAGTACTATAGCAGGGGCCAGGATTCAGGCCTTTTATGTACATCTAAACTGTTCCAATTTAATTCTAATTTCTTTTCTTCCCCCCCAAGATATTTCTGAGGCCTCTTTCACTCAACATTTACCATACTAGGGGATGGGTGTGTCTACTACAGAGGGACATCTTCGAAAAGCAAAGCCCTGACGATGATCTCAAACCCTCCTAAATAGATGGGAACACTGAGAGAAGGGCTAGAAGTGGAGATGTCTGATAATTTGCTACACAGTAATGCCCATGTGGGGAAAGCCTGAGGACCCCCTGCTCATTAGTGAAGCTGGAGAGAAACTGTGTGCAGTAAATTGGGGTCATGTGATTTCAGGAAATACATACTTGTCTAATTCATCGCTTTGTTGCAGTCTCACATACTCCCTAAATGCATCTGTACTTTTTGTCTGCCAGTTAACAATGCCATTTGCTTTATCCTGTGCTGGAGGCCTGTTTCCAATGCGCTAGAGAGGGCTTCACTACTGAAGTATGGTGTTTTCATATGCCATGTTACAGCAGTAACACACCATGTGATGCAATGTAACAGGCTGCCAATGCCCCACTTACATTTTGGCGTATAATTAAAAAAAAAAAAAAGGTGATCTCAGCTCTGATCCTAATGGACATTGTTATGCTTTGGCAGACTCAGCAGAAAGGCTGAATGAAACATGGAGAATCTCTCCGTTTGCCTGGATGTGGAGGGTGTCGTCTTTAACTGGCGTGTGGGGCAGCGTGAAGAAGCTGGAACTGCCCTGATGAGCCTTTTCAGTGGATAAATGCAGGGTTTCGTTCCATGGGGCTGTGAATGGAACAGCTGTTATAAGCACTTGTCCATACAGTAAGTTTTGCAGTTCACTTGCATGATCAATAGGGATGTCTCGACCGTCTCTGAAGTTCTCCTGAATTGCAGGTTTCCACAGCTGATCCCATATCTCCCTATATTGGGTATAGCCGGAATAAAAAATGGAGGAGAGGAAAGGTGAATCAGCCAACTGATTTTGCATTTCGAAGTCTTCGTAATGGTGGAGACCTTGTAACCGCAAGAGTATGTATTTATAGGGAGGCAGATGTATACCACATTTGTCCTGTATTTCTGGCAGAGGGAAAGCGTGAAATATTTGTGACCCAAGTCATTGGCTTTCCTGCCATTTGTATAAAAATTTCCAGATGTGATTGTTGATGTTTCACGTGGGACCAATTTTTTAAAAAAAGAAGAAATAGCTGGAGCCAACTGCATACATGTGGATACTTTTTTGTTTGTGTGTGTGTGTGTTGCAATGTTGTGTATTTAAAGTAAAGCAAAGCTCCTGTTCTCTCCTCTCAAGCCCTCTCCTTTGCCCACATTATCCTTTACTCTTCAATTCCACCCCCACTACCTGGGGATCAACTTTGACTCTTGAGCTGCCTCCTCCTCTCACATCCAGGCTGCGGCCAAATCCTGATACATCTCTCAAATCGTCTCTGTCCCACTAGCCAAATGGGTGATCTCTTTCCTGCCTTCATTACAGCACCACTTCCTGCTCACAGGTTCTGCCTGGCACTGACCTCGTTCCCATCTAGGCCACCCCAAATGCCAGCACCAATGTCACCTTGTTCACCCATTGTTTTGACTGTGCCCCTACCCTGCCTCTCTGTTGTACTGCGCATCGAGGTTAAATTCCCTGATCTTCCATTCAAGGTCCTGCCATGAAGCCCCTACCAACTGACTTTTCATCTTACCCCCATCCTCTCAACTCCTCCATTAATGCCAATCCTGATATCGCCTTCGCTCCTTCTCTAATAAGTCCCCATGATGCTGTCCCTGAATCTATTCACCAAGTTACCTCCCTGCCTTATTCCTATCCTGCCTAGACTGTGTCTCTTACTGCAAAGCCGGCAAGAAAGGAAATGGAGGAGAGTCAAAAAAACTAAACATCTGGTGCCTCTCTTTAGCACTAAATTCACTGCCAAAATGTAATAGACGGAAAGGGAGGATCAGAATTCAGTGGGTTTGCAAAGAGTGGGCTTTGACCACTTAGGGCAGTTCTTATTTAAAGTCATCAGCTACTTAATGTAACTTCCTGCCGATCTGTATCTCCTTCCCCATCAGCTTCTTAACCCACTCTGCACACCCCCACCACATGTTGGCCGGAGTCACCAGCTCTTAGCCAGAAGGCAGCCATCCCATCACTTTTAACAGTAACATTTGCATGGAGAAGCAGAGAGATAGGATTCTGCAGAAGAGAGAAATTTTGCCAGCTGCAAGATCTATTGGGCAAAAGATCTTGAACTGGGAGTGGCTGCTAGCGAGGCTGTTCCTGGGGGGTTTCCACCCTGATACAGCAAACTAAGGAGATTAAGTAAAAATAAACATCCAAAGCTTTTTCTTATCTGAACCTTTTTGAAGTTCCTCCATGGTGGGTGTGGTGGGCAGGGGCATGAGGGAAGGGCTGGGTATGCCTACATGTGAATTTTTAGTCATGTTAATGAACACTACTGTAAATACACACTACAGAGGCACTTATTCCAGAGCATGAATGTTACTAGTCCTGTTTAGTCCTAGACTTCCAGCTGGGGTTATACATGTCTAGCAACAAATGTTTGTGTCTGCACAAGCATTTACAGTCATGTTAGATAACGTGTTAAAACTCAACTAAAAATCCAAGCATATACATATCCCTGTGTGTACGTGTATGTGCCTGAGCATCTGATTACAGTATTCTAAAATGCAGACCCTTGTAATCTGATGTATAGGAATGATTTAATATGTGGCAGCTTGCTCGATAAATGTCTTCAGAGCTCAGAAGTGCCCTAGTTTGTTGTTATCTGAATTAACACATTTGTGAAAGAATAATAAATGTGGCAAGTCACTAGGTGGCATTAATTAGTGGGGTGGAGTTTTAAAATATCTGTGCTTATTGTAAATTCTATGTTTCTCCTCTTAAAGTGCTAGTGGCATGGATATGAACCCTTCAGACCCTACACTCATGACAGATAGGGTTACCACAAAGCCTTGATATCAGCATAGGCTTCTACAGTACAGCTAGGTACAGTTTTATCCCACCCACTAACTGGGCTATTTATGCATTATCCCGCTTCTCTTTATTCATGAAGGTGTCGGTCATAACAGCCACGCTGTATTCAATCCTCACTCTCTCTTTTTGTGCTGTGTTCATGTACGTACAGCAGGCACCATTAAGAAAATAAATGCCATGCTGTGATATTTGCCTGACTGCCAAATTTCCTTGCAAGAGTTACAGCCGTCCTAAGCTCATGCCAATGAAATCTTTATACCACACTGTACCCTCATGTATCCCCTGCACCCACCTAGTTTCAAGCAGAAAGGCAAAGAGAAATGGATGCAGCAATATTGCAATGTCCTGAGTGGTGCCTGAGAAATTGCACATCAGCTGTGCAACACTCTGCCTTTTTATCTTGACCCTAACAAGGGCAGGAGAGCTATTTACAGCCTGCAATATACCATGGGTCCTAGCCTCCTGAAGGGGAGGGGAGTGGAGGGGAGATGGAGGAACACAGAGAGTTGTTTTCTTAAAGCATTTGGAGGACAACCATGTCTGGAGTGCAAATGCACACAGGGGGTGTATGGGAGGAGGCCGGGGGCAATGGGGTGACTGATGATATTGCTGCAGGTGACCTTGTTGTACTCCCAAGACCTGCGCACTGTGCCGGAGACATTTAGCTTTCTCTTTGGCTAAGGAGGAGTCCTTAAAGTCCCCTGAGTAGATTCTTCTCCCTCCCTTTCATGCATTGTTCAGAGGATCAGACAGACTATGGAGGTGGTGGTGAAGAGTTAAAATAAAGCCTGTGTTTGCATAACAGCAGGGTGCTGGGACATGGGTGACATGACCGTGTCTACAAGGGGACATGTTAAAGCCAGACTCGCCGGGCTTTAGTGCTGTAGAAATTACTCCTCCCTGTACAGCAGAATTTCTGCCAAGTGCCTTTCTCCTCTGGCTCCCACGCCTGGATATCTTTTGCGCAGGTCATGGGGCTTTTGACCAGTTTCCTGGCTGCTGCAGTCTGAGTTGGCACCAGTCATTCTAAAAGCAAAGTGCTGCTCCCTCCCCACCCCCGTAGCCCCGCTCCCCATTCGCTTTGCTGAGTTTCTGCCTCCCTTCCGGCAAAAGCTTATTCAGCTCTTGTTTGCTAGCTTCTGTCCTTGCCTGGAACATAGTGAGCTCTGCTGGCCTGAACAGCGGGGACAATCTGAGGGTATGCGGAATCTCTCCAGCTATTCTGAAGCTAGTCAGACAGCACGAATCTTTTGCTTCCAAGGGCATTTAAATTCTCTTAAAATAATGGGGGGTTCGGAGGGAGGGGAGGCAAAGGGTGCTAGCAAAAGAGAAGCTTCTGTTATTTACGGCCTGCCCCAGCAACGATTGACTTTAATGGACATTGGACTGGGCCCTTGATCTCTAAGCTCTGTAGAGCAGCACCAACCACACCATAGATAGTAAACTGCTTAATTTGTAATGAAAGAAGTGCTGGGCTCAAGGAATTTTTCTACTCTCATAACTGACGTGGCAAGTGCAGAGGCGCTGAGGCTATGAACTGCCGAGCCCTAGAGGTGCTGGTGGTCAGCCCTGGCAAGTCCTGGCACAAATTAAGCACTGGTAATAAATGAATACTAACAATGCACATTCTCAGCTCCAGTGTAGACATAGCCAGAGTGGCATGTGTGCTCTGGGGCAGGAACTGGCCCATTAGGTCGGAGGAGCAGTTTGCTAAAGCAGGAGAGGGAAGAAGGAGCAAAAGAGACAGATGTGGCACATTCAGAGCTAGGTACGGAAAGAAGAGGTGGCCTGTGAGCTGGCTGAGTGCTGGGAAGGGCAGGGCAGCACCCAGTTCCTGTCCACATGGGCTGGCATGTTATGTGAAGGCTGGAGAGAGCCATAATGCTGCTCCAGCTGAGCTTCTGGTTCCTCCTGTGAAGTCCCTTCCCTCAGGGTGGAATCATTCAGGGACTCCCCTCCTGGCTGCTGGGAAGGGGAAGGTTCTCTCCGTGCCTGGTTGCTGGGAACGAGGGCTGATGATGAGGGGTTGCAGCACATGGTATGCTAGTAGAGACACCGCACAGCATCGTGGATCGGAGAAGGGGACCTAAAGTAGCAAGAACCACTGGCTGTGCCAGCAGGGGCTGGCATGGTTCTGCTACTGCTGGGATGGGAGCAGTGCACACAGAACCATGGGCGGGGGCTGTGGTGCTGAAGAAGGGTTGATGTGCCTGAGGCAGGCCCTTTGATTAGGTAGCTTGCATGTCAGACTTGATGAGATTGGGCTGGTTGTCTGGGAAAGGCTCCTAACTCCTACCATGCAGCAAGGGGTGTGGTTTGGTGAGAGAGGGGGGCAGAGCCCAGCTGTAATTCCTTCATGTGCAGCTGGAAAGTGGCCTTTACTTGTGGTGTTTGCAGGCATTGTGCCGTCCTGTAAGCAAGCGTTGTCTGCCCCTTATTTCGGGCTTCAGCTCCTGGTAGAAATGAAGGCACCTCTGTGTTTGTGTCAGAGCTGAGAGGCTGAGCTTCTGTAGAGGCCCCCCTCTTGTGTCTCCCAGTGACCCCCTGGGGCAGAGAGAAGAATTTACCCTGTTGGTTTGAAGCTCTTAATCTGAAACCATTTTGGGCGAGGATCCAACAAGGTGTCAGTTTGGAGTTCCCAAATTCCCCCTCCCCTGCTTCCAGCTTCTCTGGTCTGAGAGAGGGCTAGAAAGACAAAAATAGACACTTAACTGAAATAACACCCCAATTCCAGGCACCCTGGGAATTTGGGAGGTGTGAAACCTGGGCACATACAGTGCACTCATTTGACCCAGTCTGTGTGATCTAACAGCAACCACTATAGGAAGCAATTTGGGGGGTCCCTATGCATGATCTGTTTTAGGGTTTTGTCCTGATGTCCATCACCATTGCATCAGAGCACCTTTCAGATAACAGATGGGAAGTAGTCTGTTGCTGGACTCCATGGAGTCTCGAGCGCCTCTCCCCTGCTGGGTTCAGGGAAGCTACGCTGGGGTAGGGAGTGGCTGATGTTGCTGTATGTGTTAATTTTCACAGCTGTGCAGAAGACCATTCCCATCAGGGGGAGTTACAGCTTGAAATCCCCCTCCATCCAGGTTCAGCATGTGCAAGGGCCATGCAGGCTTTCCTATGCTGCCTCACTGCTGACCTGCAGAGACTGCTTCTAGCAGGGCTCTTTGCACGAGCCATCTCCCACTGCCCACCAGTGTAGTGCCAGCAGAGCCGCTGCCTCCTCAGGAGCCCTCCCTGAAAGCACCAGCGCCGGCCAAGCCTGTGATGAGCTCTCCAGGCCCCTCAGATCTCAGGCATGCGTGGCCCTGAGCGGTGCTCCTTGAAGGGCTTTAAAACATTGTTTTGTTTTGACATGGCTTAGTCCAGACAATGCAGAGGGGCCAAACTGTGTCCAGTATGCCCTAGACTGAGGTGGGTTTAAACTGTGTTCTAACCACTGTGCATAAGGTGGTTTTCAGACAAGTGTACCTGGAGCCCTGGGTGTCAGAGAGAATGCAGCAGGGGCGGGGATGGGGTCTGTAATGTGGCATTTCGCTCCCTTTAACGCCTTTAGAGCACACGGGCATCTGGGGGGTGTCTAATGTCCAGGGGACGTCTCCCACTGCTCTTTGTGGCCCTCGGCATGCACAGGGGCTTGGCACCTGCGGGGTTAAATAGCTTGAGAAGGGTGCGGGAGGCTTCAGCCAAACCCAGACTGAATGTGACTGGTTTGCTCAACATGCCTTTGAAGTGACTCTGTGGGCTTCCCACCCCCACCCAGCAAGTGCCACAGGGGCTGCCAAGGTGTACGTGCAGGAAGGGCTGTGTGAACAGGTGTGGGGCCTGCAGCAGTAGGAGGGCCCATCACCCCAGCCAGGGGGAACAGCAGTGCCAGCCCCACACATGCATACATCTTGGAATCTGTCATAGCCCCTGTAAGCCACTGAAATGTTCAAACTTCCAGCCCTGTTAAACACTTGTCAGTCATTAGTCGGGGGAGGAGGGACCCTACTCTTCAGTGCATGAAAATGCAAAAAACCCAGAACAAAACCCACCCGCAAACACAGTCGGCTCAGTCTATGAAGTAAAGGGGTAAACAGTGACACTGCTCCAACATCTTTGGCTCTCCTTGCATATCACCCATGTCTGAGTCTGCAGCCAGAGCCGCTTGTGCGGTGATCTTTTCCGCTCTCTCTGTGCTATGCTGGATTGGACTGGAGCAGTGTACGGATCAGGAAACCCCAAGGAGTTGAAATGCCCTGGCCATGCAGGAGGTGTTCTTCTATCGTGTCAGTACTACTTTCGTGTCCCTGTGTGGTGCTAGGGGACTCGATTCTGCTGGATTGGAGGGTTGATTGAAGCCCGTCCTTAGGCGTTCTTAAGGATGTGAGGAATTGCAAACAGGGAACTGACTTGGAAAGAGGGGCTACTGGATTTATAGCCATGTGCTTCTCCATACAGGTACTCAGCATGGCTCTGAAAATGGTCACGATCGTGTAATGGTGATGGTGGCCACTGTAAGTAGACCATCTTCCCCCATGTTGAGTCACTCTTTCTCTTGCTCCCAGTCCTTCTGCTTCCCGCCCATCTCCCTGCCTCAGGCCTGTAGTCACCTAGAGCCACATGCAAGCAGGGTCCCTGTCACCAAGCAGCTGATGGCTCCAATAACAAAGCTGCCAACAGAACATCTGCTCTCCAGTACCCTGCAGCCCCCTTCTCCTTGCTCTTTTCCTTCCACCATCTGGGGAGAGCCCCACAGGCTAGCTGAGAGTCATAGCAGAGATTTTTCCTAACTCACTCCCCCATCCCTGCGTTAACTTACTGTGCTCACTTTCTCCGAGTCCCAGGAGACTTCAGGCTTACTTGAAGAGGAAGGGAGTGAAGCGATGTGATGGCTGTGGCATGCCTGACAGGCCCATTCGTAGGTGGAGAAGGAGCTGGATGGGGTCCTTCATATCTTACTTCACACATAACTGTGCAACCCCCCCCTCCCCCATGCCATGTCTACATGACAAGCTAGGAGTGTGATTCTAATGCACACATACCCGCGGGAGCTTTATGAGAGGCACCACGAGTATAAAGAGTCGTGTAACCACAGTAGCCTCGGCAGCGTACGTACCCACCATTTTCAGGCAGATTTGTGCTCAGCCCTGCCTCCGCTGCTGCTCCTTCTTGTGTTACCACGGCTACGCGGCTATTTGTCCTTCTGCTAGCGCAGTGGGAGCTACCATGGGTATGTGTACACAGGCAGGGGAGTCCCACCCCTGGCTCGTAGTGTAGACCTTGCTTCCTCCATCTCATTCTGGGGCCCTAGGTCTGCAATGGAGCTGTAAACTTCTTGTTGGTGAAAAAGCGGGAGTGTCCTCAAAAATCCCAGCTGGGTAAGGGGGATTGGGAGGAAGCAGGCAAGTCTGGGAGGGGAAGGTGTTCGGGATCGACACTTTGTCCTCAAGTCCTCTGTGTTAGTTGGCTCTAAACAGGCCAATTTTCAGAAGCGCTCACTATTGGGGGCAGGATGAGGCTATTGAAATTAATGGCAAAAGTCCCAGGGACTTCAGCGGGAGCAGATTTAGACCAATGCTGGATACTTTTGCAGATCTCAACCCATGTCACCATTGTTCTTGTTAATCCATCTACCTCAGTGCTGTGGTAGAGGGAATTCCCAGGAGCATCATGTTAAAATCCCATCACCAAATTGAAGGGAAGACTGCAATTCATGCCCTGTGGATGCTGCTGAATCATTCCTGCAGAAGATGATTAGTCCCTGGGCCTCAGAGCAATACCCTTGAGAGCAAGAAGTGTCAAGTCTTTTGGGAACATTTCCCTGGGGAGGATCTCCCAACTGGTCCCCCATAAGGCTTTTCTCTTTCACTCACCTTCAGGTGACCCCAGCTGGGCATTGCTATGTTATCACTATATTCAGCATGATTCTCAGGAACAAAGGTGCAAACCATTCGTGCAGCTCAGCTCAATGCAAGTTTGCCATGTGATATCACCTCCTACCTGTGTTACGGTTGTAAGACAATGTGTTTGGGAAACTAAAGGAATGAACAGTCCCTCCCTGTCCTCTGTAGCACATGCATCCCTGGTACATGGGCTTGAACACAGGTGGAGGGGATGCTTTTTTGTGAGAGCCCCTTGACGGAAATACTGGCAGACCATTATTGATCTCTCTCGGTCATATAAGTGGCCTAGGCTTTGATGAAGGATCAGCTTTGTGTGCGTTCTGGTGTGTGTATGAACACGAGTGTCCACTAGATAATCCCGGATCTCATGTAGATGGTGCTTTACTGTCTTCCTACAATTCCCTTCTCCCACTCCTGCCATCAGTGGCCCTATCACTATCTCCAAGGGTGAACTTCAATTTGAAGGGCTGAATTCTCTGCTGGTGTAAATGTGTGCAGTTCCATCGACTTCCGTGGAGTTTTGCCCATTTACAGCACCCAGAGGATTTGGCCCATCACTTCCAAATGCTGACCGATGTGTTGCTTTTCTTCATGGCTCCTAGGTGAGTGGTCAGGTGGTAGTGATTCCATGGTGTGGCCTGGCTGGTGTGTGTGGCCATGAACAATAATTAATTGGCTCTTTAAGAAGGTTTGCAATTTTTTTTCTTTATCTTTCTTAAGTTCCCTTTTAATTAACTTCAGTCATGTCCCGACACATCATCTTGGCTGAATCACAGACCTTGCCATGCCAGTTTTTCACATTCCTGAAATACAAGGGCCAACAGTGCTGCAGATGCAGCTTCAAGGCAGCAGCTCTGAGGAAATCAGGCAGCTCTCTTGGAACGCACAAACTTCCAGGAACTGTTGTGAAATAGAGAAAGAGGCTAATAAACCCCCCCAGCCTCTTCATGTTGCAAACCTCGTGAGCAGCACCATTCTCAGCAGCATAAAAGGCTGATGCCTTTACGCACAAATTCAGCGAACAGTGATTATATTCCTATAGCAGGGATCTGTGTACAAGCTTCTTTGTTTCATTAGAAAATACCTTTATCCATTTAAGAGGGCTGGGCAGGCAGGCAGGTTACAGAGCTTGGTGCACCCACTCTTTTTTCCATTCAATAGTTCACTTCTTTATCACATTTCTCATTTCACAGGATCAGCTTACAGGATATGAGGTCACATTAATAAGATACCCCAGGCCTTTACTGAGCCACCAAGGAGAACCTGGGCAGCAACTGTGCAAGCTTCCCTGAGCCACCCCACCAATGTGCTTCACACCAGACCTGGAGGGAGCACACCTAGTGCCCATCCAGCGATTGACATGTCTGTTGGGAATCCTAGTTATGACCTGACCAATCTCCTACTGAAGAAAGATTCTATTGACTCCAGTGGAAGGTGGGACAGATTCTTTGGGTCTGTTGTGTTAATGCGTTTGTGCTCTGGATCCTTGTGCTCTGGCATCTGGAATGACTCCATAGGCTCATTTCAGAGAGGGCACCATGGTAACAGCTTCCAGTCACTATCCTCCCAGGCTGCTTTGAAGCTGGAGGCCTAGCGGTAGAGAGCACTGAATTCCATTACTAACCTCTTCAGAAATACGCCAGTTTCTATAGGAGCTCAGACACACTGCTGTAGGTGCTCATCGCAACAAGACAAAACATTATGGTGTTACAGTAATTAGAAGACACAGATGGAGAAGCCCAAAGTGATGACCTAGTCCATCCCCCAGCCAGTACAGAGTTGCCTCTAACCATATACTTGCTAGTGCTTTGCCAGTCTAGGTTTAAATGAACCAAACAATTGGACTTTTGCTGCCTACCTTGGAACTGCCCATTAGCTCTCATGTTAGGGAGGGTTTGTCCTAAGGTTCTCCTTTCTGACTACAGCTATCACTGGCTGTAACTGCATGTGTTGGGCAGTTGTCCCAGAAAGTGTGCACTGACAGCAAAATCATAGCACAAAGTGAGAGGGCTAGACCTGGTTCTTTAGCACTTGGCCATCCATCAGCTTGGTTTATTGAATGAAGGACAGGAGGGGAAGAAGGAAAGTTCAGCCATTCCTTATTAGTGATGGTGAAAAATCTCAGGATCTGCCTGAAAAGAAACCATTGACTGGTGGCATTTTTTATATGAATAGGGGTAATGCCTCAGCAAATCTCTGGGGCATGTGCTTAAATGAATCCTGTACTGCTGATGGAATTTTTTCAGCTATGCATATCTTTCAACAATCCAACCTTGCAGGGGAAGACTATGCATCATTAAGCGTTGACAATCAGTCTGTTAAGCCTGGGTCTCTAGGAGTGGTGTTTCCATGCAGATGTACAAGGGAAAAAAGTAAATATGTGTGTTCTTAGTTGCTTCTACTCCCAATGTTTCTTATAACAAGCAACATGTTTCTGGGATAGATCCTCAGCTGGCGTAAACTGCAAGACAATGGAGTTACACTGATTTATACCAGATGAGGATCTGGCCCTCTATGCAGAAGACATTCGGTTGGTATAGTGGTCATCGCTGACACCGAACAACCACAATAATTTAGCATGTTTTGTGATGGGGAACACAAAAAGCTCCCCAGTCACAAAAGTACGAGGTTGTTATGCCAGGATATAAATATCAATGTGTGACAGGGTCAGGCCAGATGGCTACAGGAGAGTGTTTCCCCCCCCCCCCCCCACACACACCTACCATCACCTTTAATGGGGAATGGGAGACACAGACAGGCTCCTTAGCAGCAGTTCAGAGGTGTGAGGAGGGGACAGAGGGACCCTGAGCCCCCGACTGGGCCCTGCCTGCAGGCACCTTGTTCCAGGTGCAGGGAGGGCCAGGCTGAAGTCTTTCCCCCGGGCCCACGGCTGTCTGGGTGCTAGTCCAGGAATCCCATCTCCACTGCATCAGCCACCTCTGGCTGCAGCAGCCGCGTGGCCAGCTGCTCAATGTCATCCAGGCTCAGCAGGCGAAGGCTCCGCCCATAATCCTTCTGCAGCTGCTCCAGCACCTTCTCCGCGTCAGCTGTGCTGAAGTGCCGAGCCAGGACCTGGCCCAGCGGGTGCCAGATGGTCGGGAATGGTGGCGGGGGTCCCCTGTGCCCCGGGTCCTCGGGGGAAGCCTTCTCCGGTGGCTTGATCACCAGGTTCAGCTTGGACTCAGGGCCGATGGAATAGTCTGAGAGCCGGTGCTCATCTGCCAGGGCTTTGCCCTTGAAAAGCAGCCGCTGCTGAGAGACTGGGACGTTCAACTTCTCCAAGACCAGATGCTTCAGGGTGCTGACGCGCTCGTCCGCGGAGACCTGCAGGCTGCAGCCCCGGCCCTGCAGCGGCTTCACCGGTGAGTGTTAGAAGGCAGATATATTAGTCCCAGATTAAGCAGGTCCATTTTCCCTGGGTAAGGTAACAGGGGCAGTTTTTTGAAACAGAAAGGAACTTGCTGGAACAAATTCAGGCAGGCAGGTTAATTAGGACACCTGGAGCCAATTAAGAAGCTGCTGGAATCAGTTAGGGCAGGCTGGCTAATCAGGGTGCCTGAGTTTAAAAAGGACCTCACTTCAGTTTGTGGCATGTGTGCAAGGAGCTGGGAGCAAGAGGCACTAGGAGCTGAGAGTGAGAAGGGAAAGCATACTGCTGGAGGACTGAGGAGTACAAGCTTATCAGACACCAGGAGGAAGGTCCTATGGTGAGGATAAAGAAGGTGTTGGGAGGAGGCCATGGGGAAGTAGCCCAGAGGGCTGTAGCTGTCATGCAGCTGTTCCAGGAGGCACTCTAGACAGCTACAGTCCACAGGCCCTGGGCTGGAACCCGGAGTAGAGGGCGGGCCTGGGTTCCCCCCAAACCTCCCAACTCCTGATCAGACACAGGAGGAGTTGACTTGGACTGTGGGTTCCACCAGAGGGGAAGGTCTCTGAGCTGTTCCCCGACCCACATAGTGGATCAGCAGAGACTGCGGGGATTGTTCTCCTTCCTTTTCCCCGTGCTGGCTAGTGATGAGGTTAGCTGAGTGAACGGCAGGTTTGAGCCACTAGTAAAAGTGGCCAAACTGAGGGCTGCCGTGAATCTCTGAGGCAAGCAAATCTGCCAATAAGCGCAGGACCCACTAAGGCAGAGGAGGAACTTTGTCACAAATGGAACAGCAAAACTCTACAGCAGTATTTTTCAAGCCACTGTCTGTGGCCCACTGGTGGTCTGCAAAGACCTGACAGGTCACATGGTTCTCTTTCTTTCTCCTTTCCACCTGCTAAATACTTGCAATATTTTCTTAATACTGCTTCTCCAGGCAAACAACTGGTGTAGTTGGCACAGTTGCTTGATCACAAAAGGCCAATTTCTCTATTAAGATGTGGGCTGCCTTACAGAAAAAACTTGCAAAGCCCTGCTCTCTAGCTTTCTCCTGTCCTCTCCCATCCGATCCCAAGGAGGAATGCTTTCTCCCCTGATAAGAGGCTAGAAGAGTAGTTCTTCATGGCCTGGGCATCATGTGTCTTCCATCTACTCTCCCAAAGTTTCTCAGTTCAGACTTCATAATAGGAAGATACTTCATAAATTTTTTGCACAATCTGATAACAAACTTGACAAGTACATTTTTTGCACTCCGTTGGAGTAATGGTGGTTGTTGTCAGCGTTAAATGGTTTTCTTAGTTGTGACATGTCAGAAGATGTCCACTGAATTAAATGCTCTGCATGTTCGATTCCCTATTCAGCAAACACATCATCTTGCATTCTTCCAGTATCTGCCAGACTAGGGGAGCTTTTCTCCTGTGGAGTTAGAGCATTCTTGGAGGCCAGTGCAACTTGTTTGCTTTAAAGGCTTCATTTTAATGTAGCTGTGGAATGTGCTTGAAAATCATCAGTAAGAGAGAAGAAAATAGTACCGTTTCCTCAGAGCGTGTATTTTATTGAGAGGTACACAAATCTGCTCTGCTGTAAGCTAGGCACCACTGACTTGTGCATAGTTAACTCAGAAATTGTCTTTTGCTGGACTGGGAAGACAATACAGAACACAGATGAAGTGAAGATAAGAATTGTGGGAACAACAGAACACAATGGACAACAACTTTTTCTATGTCTATTCAGCTCATTCTGGTCGTCTTTCTACCCAGAGCAATGCTGGGAGGAGAGTGTATTGTCTTGTGTAGTGTAGACGAGAGAGCCTGCACTGTGATGGGGGGGAAAAAAAACAACAACCCTATCTGTTGTAAGTAATGCCTATGCTGATGTGTGATGCCATGAATTTCCAGCTCATGAAAAGGTTCTTGAGAGTGCCAAAAGCGTGTTGCTAGAATGCAACACACTTTGTTCATCAAAGCCGTAAGTAGGGAACTCTGTGTTTTGGACTTAGAAGTAACTTTTTGTACATTTATAGTATTTTCCACATTAAACATCATCTATGGTTTGGAAATTGTTCAGGCAAGATACATGTGGTTAACAGTCCTGAATATCAGCAACAGTTTTGCTAGGTTGAGTCTCTGTTTAATGTTAACACTTTTTTGGCTTTTCATTTACCTTTTGGGTGGACCTCTTTGGAGCAGCTGCCTGAAGGAAAAGCTAAGAGAGATCCCATGGATTTTTTTAAAAAACCAAAGACTAAGTGATGTGCTTAAGAAGAACAAGAAGGCATTAGAATATGGACTGTGAGTCTGGAAACCAGGTTTATGTTGGATACCCACTAAGGAGTACCTCTTCTGGGATGGTCTCTCAGTGGATGGATTCCTGGAACAAATTGAGGAGGAGGAAATTCACACCAGTTCTTGGACTCTGAGACATGAGGTTTTCCATAGGAGCTGTGAAAAGTTAGATTATGGGCTAGCAGTTGAAACAGTTCAACTTGAACTCCTGGTCAGTTCCACTCCTATTGAGTAGGTGGGGAAGGACTGATGGGAGCTTTTGGCTTGTTCTGTTGGGGCTCCATTTTGTAAGTCATCTTTGAGTTTTGGGGTTTCCTTCCCCTATCCCCACTTCCTTAAGTGTATTTGAAAGTACTAAGTAGAGCAGTTCTGTATGTGATTAAATCAATATAGTGATAGTATGTGTGGAAGGTTCATGCTACTCCTGTTGGTCTAACTCTACAGTACTGAATATGCTTTCACACTCTGGTTTAATTATCTCTGTAGGTTAGCAGGTAGGGCAATGGGGAGAGAAAGCAATGCTAAATGCTTTTGCATTTTACTTTAGAAGCAGTACCATATTTCTTTCTGCAGGCTGAATGCACCTGACTGTCCCAGTTCTGCAACACTTTATGTCTCCACAACTCATCTGAATTATCACAATACAAATGAACACTACCATGATGACAGCATTCGGCGCATTTGAATGGTGCGACAGGACTAGTAGTATGCAAAGGCATTACACATCTTTGGTGGGAGTCCAGGGCCCGCAGCACCTCACAGGATTCTGTAAGCATGGTTCTGGAGAACACTCCATTGGTCTTGCACCATCAGGCTGCCTTGGTTACAGGAACTCAGTGTTGTTCAATGGATGTCACCCTGCAGGGCTGGGAATCCCAGTGCAGTGCAGATGGGATTAAATTCCTAAGAAGCTGGATTGTTTGGATCATTTTAGGTGGGCTGCACTGTGCAACAGAAAAAGCACTGAATCTGGCTTTAAATTTGCCTCTTACCCCTCCTGCCTGAATGGGGAATGAATGAAGAGATGCTCTGGGATGTCACCAGGGAATTTTCCCCTCACCTTTTGTTTTGTCCTTCTACACTTCATTTTGGATACCAAGTACCTTTGTCTGCCTCTTTCTGGTGCCAGTGATTTTTTCCCAGATGCTAGAGTTTGGAAATGTTGCAGCAATATTAACCCATGTAAAGTTTCCTGGAGTGCAGCAGGGAGTCTAGACAATTGATATCTACTGTATTTAGCCCTTTGAATAGAAAACCGCCCTGTTTTTAAGTTTTGTTTTCATATTTGTTTCCTTTTACATATTTGATCATTGCGTTCCATTGCCCAATAGTGTTTATCTTTTGTCTTCCTGTTGTGCTGAGTCAGGCTACAGTAAAGAGCTCATTTTGGATTTTAGGGGAAGAGAAAAGGAAATAAGATTTTTTTTTCTTGGCTAAATATCCTCCTGCTCTCACCTTCAATCCCAGCTGCTTCTGAATTTCTAACAGGCTCCCATTTGTTGCAACAGAGCTCCCTTTATTGGTGCCCTGGCTTCAGTACTTTAACTCTCCTACATGGATCTGCTGATCAGGTCTGTGGACTGGTTTCAGCTGCCTGTCTCCTCACTGGGTTACAACCTCAAACCCATGTGTGGTGGAGTGAGTTCTCCAGGCGAACCTCATGGCTCTTTTCCAGTAGTTTCCCCATCAGGGAAACAGATGATGAAAGTGAAGACGTGCAGATGGGGAGAGAGATCTCAGTGCTGCCAGGGCAGCTGATTGAGATCTCTGAATCAGACACCTTCATCACCTCTGCCACCCTGAGCTTCCCCGCCTCCAAATAAACAGGGTCCCATGTGAAAAACAAAACCACTCAACACCCCCCTTCCCCCGCCATTATAAATAATGGTCTGGTTAATGAATGGTGAATTCCACTGGTAATCCTGTCAAAGTCCTTATGATATCCACATTGATAACATTAACCACAAAGAGCTTGTCTAGTATTCTGATGAATACCAAAGGAATTCTGCTTGATTAGATCATTATTCAAGGGGTAATTTAAAATGCAGGGATATTACCTAGAAAAATAAAGCCTATTGGAATTATAAAGTTCATTGGAGCCCCATAGCTGGTAGAGCCTTCCACCTCCTATTGACAAACAAGGTCTGCAGCCTTCTCTGGCCCTCTACTGCTCAGCAGCTTGCTACAAACACCCACCAGCGCCCTACCTCTCTCGCCCCTTTCTTATTTGCTTGTAACCCTCACTTATGAGTAGTTCCAAACCAAGCATGTGCATAAAACTTTGCATGGTTTGAACCCTAGATTGTAAATTCTTCAGGGCAAGGACTGTGTGTTTATTTGCTTGCATGACATGCCTTGGAGGGCTGAATCAATGAGCTCTCGGCACACTACAAAATACTTACCCCGTGGAGTGGCAGTGGAAGTGGGGGGCCTTCCTGCCCATAGAGGCAAGGAGGAGCAGAGGCTCTTCTCCTCTCAGCTGCAGCAGCGTCCCTTCTCCCACCTGGGAGCGGCGCAGGGGTGGCAGCATCGGGGACCCCACAGTACATACGAAGTGTTGGGTGGAAGTGCTGGGCCTGCTGCACTCTCATCCTTTCCTGCGGCCCCCCAGAGCAGGGGATCTTGGAGTTAACTATCACATGGAGATAAACAGGGCTATTCACACCACTCAGGATCTCTGCAGAGGCAGCAGATGTCACTGCCTCAGTGACACTTGTGTCACATTTTCAAGCTTATCTGTACAGCCAGGAGGGAGGCAACCTTTTCTTCAGTGAAAAGCTGAGATTGTAGGAGTGGGAGGTTATTGATCCTTTTCACATGAGTCTAGTTGAGATGTCGGTAATGACCACGTCATGTCTGCTCATGACTCTGACATCCACTGACCGTTGGCATCGTGGATTTTGTCTTGTAAGTAAAATCAGAACACAAATTATCACTTGGTCTCCCGTTTTATCAGTCACGGACATCCTCTCTGAGGCTCTGTCCTGGGATCTCACTGCTGCCCTTAGCTGCTGGAGCTTAAAGGTATCTCTGCACTATAGCTGGGAGTGAGTCTAAAAGTAGCAGCAGTGTGGATGTTGCAGCACTGGCAGAGGCTCGGGGTAGGGTGAGTCTGAGCTAGGGTGGCTAGCCCACACCTCCATCAGTATCCACGCTGCTATTTTTAGCACACCAGCGTGAGCCCAGCTAACACAAGTCTGCCTAGCCCGAGAGACTCACTCCCTGCTGCAGTGTAGACATGCCCTGGCTGATCAAAGCTCTTGTTAAGAAAAAACAACCGCGGCTTTGGAAGTTTGCAGCGACTGAGGCTTGGAACCACCTTGAAAAGTCCCTGCCAGTGGAGGCCTCCATGCTCACGTAAATCTCAGCAACACAGTCATCCTGACATTTGCCCACATCCTAGTTCCAGTGTGTGTGAGACCATGGTCTCTATTGTATAGATGTTAATGAATCTGCAGCTGGGGCCTCACCTCTCATAATAGCACCTTTCCACACCTAGGAAGAGCTGGGCTCCAAGTCAAGCACTGGAAACAACAGAGGCTCTTTTTCCCTGCCCTCTCACCACAAAATTCCTTTGAGCCAGAGTTGGGCAGTGTTCTAGCCTTTTAGATTAGACACTAGCCATGTCTGGCAGAGTGTCACCAAATAGTCTAGTGGGGAATTGCCCTCTTTAGCTGGGACTTTCCATAAAGATACTCAGCGCCTGGAAAGATGAGGCCCTATTTTCCTTCTCAACTAATCCCTTGGGGCTAACTCTTGTCATGCTGGCACTGGTGTAAATTGGGAGTAACTCTACTGAGGTAAATGGAGTTTTGATGATCGTGCAAAACTGTACTTGCTAGGATTATAATTTAGAAGAGTCATTAATGGTATCAAGCAGTAGGTGCTCTGCAAAGAGAAGGAACATTAGCTTATGCCTCTTGGACACTTATGCTTTGAGATGCTGAAGCATCTCAGTTCGGAGGAACCATTTTCTGAACCCTGTAAAGGATCTGTTTTTAAGCCACATCCCTTCTAGCTGGCTTTTGAGAAGCTAACAAGGTTATTTGTTCTGGTATTGGTGGTGGGGAGGAGGGAAGAGTGAGGCGGCGAGTGATCCATTTTCTTGGCTAAATTGTCAGGCTGTTCTATTTGATGGTTAAACACTATGTGCTTGCCAGACACAATGTGACTGAGCATTAAGGAACAAATTTTAAAGTGCTCATCACCCATCACTGAGACCAGATTTTCCAAAGTGCTGAGCACCCAACCAGCTCTTGTGGAAAACCAGAGCCTAAACAAATACAATTACAATGTCATCTGGCCCCTCCTTTGAGCTGGGGGTAGCCCATCCCATCGCCACTATCTAAGATACTAGTGGATGTACTGTCTTCCTTTCCCCACTGCATCGACAGGATACGGTTTTCTCTGATATGTGCCTGCAGTAATAATTCAGTAGGCAGTCGTGTTTGCTTCACTGAACCTTTTCTACTGTCAAATGCTGCACAATCCTGGCATTTTGTTTTTTCTCATTTGAAAGAAAAGAAAGGAGGACCTTCTGTCTCTGACTTGATGGACCCATTTCTGGCACCCCTCTGTCACTGGCACTATTCTCTCCTCTCTTCATCCCCTGTTGTGGTGTGTTCAAGGGTAAACAGTGAAATAATGACTGACCTAAGAGTTCAGAGTAGCAGCCGTGTTAGTCTGTATTCGCAAAAAGAAAAGGAGGACTTGTGGCACCTTAGAGACTAACCAATTTATTTGACCTAAGAGTGTTAACCACAGTGTGTATGGTGTGGCCAAGTGATGTCTCAGGCCAGATCTACACTAAAGTTTTTTGTTGGTATTGCTGCATCAGTGAAGAGTGTGATAAACCACTTTGCTGTGCCGGCAAACCCCTCTGCGTAGACGCAGAATGCTTCTGTTGGCATAGCTAATGTTGTTCTGTGCAGTGGCATTCCCATACCAGCAGCAGAACTCCCTTTGCCAGCATAGACATCTACACTAGGAGGCTCTGGCTGTATAACTATACCGGCAAAGTATTTGTAGTGTAGATACGGCCTCAGTTGCAGATGAGAGGCTCATAAGTGTGCCACTATCCCCCTCTCACCCAGATGAGTCTACTACTCATGTGTAAACTGTCTAATTTAGGTTCCGATCCTGCAGGGCCTCACCTCCAGGAGCAGTCCTTGCTCACTGTTTCCAATGGGATTACTCTTGCGAGTGCAGGATCAGGTTCATAGAATGTAAGCTCATCCGGGTAGGGTCTGGCCTTCATATATGTTTGTAAAGGTTTGCCACCCTAGGCATGCAAAAATCCTGAATCAGGCCCCCCCCACAAAAGTCAAGAGACTGGATTAAAAATGTCTCTATTTTAAATGTGCTCTCTGGTTTTGAGCTGTTAGATTACACTTGAGAGTTGTGTTTTCAGGCTTTTGTCTGCAACCATGAGGGCTAGAAACTTACTTACCCAAACAAACAAAAGACCCTGAGAGGCTCATGTAATCAAGTGATATCTGGAGCTGGGGCTTTAAATAAAACATCAAACATTGAGACACAAGATGATATTCTGAGAGCTGATAATGTGAAAGGTGGCTTCTAAGTGAGGTGCATATTCATCATTGCAGCATAGCATCATGCCATAGAGGGTCATGAGGATCCTGTGATATGTGGCATGCTAGCTGGCTACCTATCCAGCCCCTGCATTTTCCTTTCTGAAAACATGACCACTTATTCATTCTCCTCCCTCACAGCTCCCAGGACAGGTGTCCCGTCACTAGCTATCCCAGACAACAGAAGCCCTAGCAGAGGATTTGGAGCCAAGGTGCAAAGGACGTGAATTAATGAGGGGAGCGCTCACACCTGAGACACTGAGCTTTGGGAAGTGGATACCATATAGTTAAAAACCATGTCATATTCCCTGGCTCATTACAAGGTGAGTAATGGGCGTGAGAGTGGAATATCCAGAAAAACTTCTCTTTTTCAAAGGGGTTATAATTTGACTGTAAAAATTTGCTCTAGGCTGAAAACTTGGCAAACAAGGGCTCAGCTCAGGAGTGATGGAAAAATATCAATCAATCAATCAGCACAGTCATTTTTGGTAGAGAGGGGGCCAAGGCACAAAGTTCAGACACCATCTTTAGAGGGAAGGGCAAGGGAAGGTTGAGACAGGATTTTGGTTTGGGCCCCATCTCTATTGTTGGGCTAAACTTTCAAAGCTTGGGGAGTAAATTACACCTGCTGAGTGCATGGTCCCAGATCCTCTGAACTATCCATGTGTGCAGGCAAAGCAAGGAAGCACTTGTAAGCACTCTGCATGCGCAGGGAATAGAGTTTGACCATGGTGCGGGTGCTCATGTACCTTACATACCAGCACTGGTGAATTTATCACTCCAACTAAAACTGTCAAATGAAATTTAGTTGCCAGTATTTAATTTTCCCCTTTGTTTAATTTTCCTGAGGTAGGTGAGAAGTAGCTGTTGCTTCCACCCATCTCAGGGCTCTGAGGATGCTTCACCATACCCTCACCAGCTCTCCAGGGCCCATATCCTCCCTGGTGACCAAATGGACCCTGGACACATGACCTTAGCTTATCTCTGATTCCTTTCTAAAGCACCCCGCACTCTAGGCCCGGGTGCTCTGCAGAACACACTGTATGTATTAGGGGCTGAACACCTCAGGACGAGTTAAAAGTAAAAGCCTTAAAGTCCACTGCTATTGGGGACATTTTCTAAAAATTCCCAACCATTGCTAGCACCCGTTCAGATCCACGGGTGTTAGCGACATGGGCGGCTCTAGTCTTGATGAGCTTCAGGCTGCTGCTACCTTTTTACCTGAAGAAGAACTCTGTGTAGCTCTCTCTCACCAACAGAAGTTGGTCCAATAAAAAAAAAAGATTACCTCACCCCCGAATGCCCCCTAGCTACTTTTTGAGGGCAAAGTGGCATCTAGCAGCTCTGCTAAGGACAGCTCAGCGACAGGTTTCCTAGCTTTTGTGACTCATTTGATGCTGCACACACTTGTGTGTTCATAAAGGCACTCTTCAGTCCTGTGCTAAGTGCAGGGACCTGGAGTAGCTGACCTCTCGAGGTCACTTCCAGTCCAACACTTCTATGGTTCAGGTGCACTGAGGGGAGGAGGATTCTGTATTCTCCAACAGCTCTTTTTTTTTTTTTTTTTTTTCAAGTTAAAAACAAACAAAACATTAAACGCCCCCACCCAATAACATGCAGCTTGGACAGGTAGAACAAGCAGGGGGAGATCTCAGGGAAGTTCTGATACAGCGCAGGAGATTTGAGGGCTAGCCTGCTTTGCTGTGATGGGTTGAAGGCGGCTTGCTGTAAGCTGCTCATAGGGTATGACCCTAAACTGGCAAATAATACACTTTAAAATCAGTTCGTCAAGGCCTGCTCTGCACGAGTCTCCACACTTTTATTTGACTGGGGAAGTCAAGGAAGCATTTAAATGGCATCCTGCTTTGAAAAGAAACCTGACATTTCAGTCTGCTTTTCTATTTATAAAGGACCCCACTAATTCTGTTTTTAGGGACAGAGAGGGGCTCCAACCATGGTACTCAGCCGATTTCCCAGCTCCCCAGGCGCAGCGAGAGCATTTAGGCACTAATCTTTTTACAGCTACTCTTGAGCAGTGGAATTTCCAGGTGCATGTGTTTTCAGGGCAAAAGCAGCCCTGGTAAAGCAGCTTTTCAAAAGACACTTTGTTTCTTTCCATAAAACTTAAAAAAAAAAAAAAAAAAAAAATGAAAAATCGACCTTTGGCACCCAAACAAAACAACCCCGCTCCCCCCCTTAAATGCCACATGCAAAGAAAACGGAAACGTAAAAGTTCTTCTGAAAAACAAGGGCTGTGGATTGAAGTCAAAGGTGCTTAGATTTGGGGCCAAGGTAACTTAGAGCCCCTCAGACACGGTGATCATTGGGGAAGAGATTTAACAAGTTTATTTTCTGTACCACACTATGTCACGCACCTCTTTGTTGCTCAAGAATGCTGCCTCACAAGTTCCCTAGGGTGCGAAAGGGCCGTGCTGACGGGAGGGCTTGCCGCTTAGAGCATGCGTGAGGCCACAGGTGGGACACGTGACACCCGTGGAAGGGTAGAGTATGCCTGCTTTACACTGTAAAAAGGTAAAGGGTGTGAGGTTTTTCTTTTTCTTTGGCCAATGCAGTTCTTATGCTGGCAGAGTGTAATTGTAAACCTTTTAAGTGCAGATAAGTCCTTAGCCTTCACTCAGAGAGCAACACAGCAGTGGCCAACAGTAAGTTAGAAGTCAGTTGGTGTCGACGCTCCAAAATTATTATTGTTTAGTATTTGTATTGTGGTAGCACCGAGGACCCTTAGTTTTGGTCCATGACCCCAGTGTGCTAGGTGCTGTACTAACAAAAAACAAAGTCCCTGCTCTGAGGCATTTACAATCCATGGAACTGGTCTGTTCTGGGCACAGTCTCTCTGGGCTGGAGGCAGTATGCACAGGTAGGGCAGAACTGGAGTTTGAGTGGATGGATTGTCAAAAAATTCAAGAGACCTTCACATACCACAGAGGAAGGTATGCAGGGTGATCAGTGTTCATGGGGGCTGGGTTGAGGTTTGGAAAGTAAATGTAATTCAGTAAAGGAGCTCAGCAGGCACATTAAAATCACCCGCAAAGACTCTATTGGCACAAAGACCCCAACAGCTGTGAATGAAATGTGTAGCTGGAGAGTAAGAACAGTTCAAGTCTATGCAGTGTTTGTGTGTACACAGCTCTGCCATCCACAGGGCCCCAGACCACTCTACCCTTAAATAGACTACAAGAAAGGTCTGGTATGAGGACAAAGTACGGAATAGCCTCTCAGCCCTTTGCTATATGGGTTTTTAGCACTGGTGTATGTACGCTAGGATAAACCACTAGTCTGTGCACCTTGCACCAGTATCTGCTGCGACTTGAACTAATTTGAAACCAAGGTAAGTCACAGGTTAAAATGAGAATTTGCATTCCTTCATTCTCCTGCCACTCAGATGCATCACACGACTGATTTTGCACAAGTGGCATGCTCTGCTCACAAGGGCTGGAAGAGCTGGATGTATTTGAAGGGCTGGGCTGAGGTGCATTGCCAGGTGATCGCACCTTCCTGCCTCATCCCCCACCCTGAAGGAAAGACTCCCCCTAAATGCCAACAAGTTGCTAGTGCAACTGATTTTCATACTGCTGCTTATGAGGCTTGTGCTTCTTGGGACTGCTCTCCCCGTGGTAATGGCACTGATTCAGTTAAACTGCGTGGATGCTTTTAAACGGATTTTGAGTGGCCCTTATTGCTTTAGCTTAATTTGGTAGCCAGAATAGGGAGGGGGTTGGGCTCAGCTTCCCTGTCTCCCCCCCGCCCCAGATCGCTGTTGGTTGGCAATTGCAGGAGGCAGATAGTGCATTGCAGTGCCTAGCTGTTTTGCTTTGCAAGCAGCTGCCTCTGGCCCTGTGATGAGGGGCTATAAATGAGATGAGCCTTCTGGAGGCTGCTGCCCAGGTGTTTGCATGGTCTCTTCCTTAGGTTGAAGGGTGATTTCCACTCCTACCCCCATAAAGGTCTGCTCCAGAGCAAATCCTTGCTGTGATCTAAGGCCATTCATCGGAGCTCCCACTACCTGTCTTCAAATACAAGCAGAAAGAGACAGACATTTTACACACACAGAGGAGTCAGGAAATTCATGGTATGGCTCCCTTAGCAGCTGTAATTCTGTGCCCTCATGAACATGTATTCTTTTTAGTTATTATACATGGTATTAACATTACTGCCTTATCCCTTAAGGAAACTAGGCTCATTTCCAGGTCGATGCAAGCAGAGAGCTGGCTAATTACCAGGGCTTTGGGGGAAAGCAGGGAACATGGAGCCAGGGTGTTTCTGGTCACAGTGAGCACAGTGGGATTCTCTGGTGGAACAAGTCCTATTCCACCTGGTCTTCTCTGGTGCCTCGACCCCTATCCCACTGTCCCAGCATGCTCTGCTTTGATTTGAACTTGCTTGTGGTGATGGGACCAAAATGTTGTTTAACTCTATGGAGTGGCACCAGGCTGCAGCGGTCTCTAATAACACAGTAAATTAAATAGTGTAGATGAGGGTAACATTTTAGCTTCTCCACCCACAATAGCCACCTTGAGGATAGGCAACTAATGGCCAACTGACCTCCCTATTTTTACCAAAAAATAGGGTCAGACAACACATGTGCCTTCTTAAACCTCCCAGCCTTAGTGATATGTTCTATAAATCTGGTAACAAAGAAAAGAGCTGTATCAATATGGGAAAGAGAACAGTGGCGAAAGGGGGTGTCTGGATACAACACCCAAGAGAAAAAATTGTGTCTATGGCTACCTCATCTGAGTGTCTGTGCACTGACCCCACCTCACTTGGGCCTGTGCAAGAATCATCTTTCCATTGTGTTTGCTTTAAGAATCCAGAGTTACCCCATGGCCACTTTGTGGCACATTCCACCCAGACAGCCTGGCCATGACTGCTTTGTAACGCCAGCCCCAGGAATTAAAAAAACAGTGCACATTTCCTGAGCAGAGATGGAAAACATCTGTGCTGGAAAAAGGAGGGGCTTTGCCAGCTAAGCTGTGGAAAATACCGATCAAGCTCTGATTGTGCAACCCTCCCTGGATGGCCTTTAGCTAGGGTGGCAAGGGGAACAGCTGGAATTGACTGCTGGTCATTGCCAGTCAGGGAAACACCAAGAGCCAACAAGGAGCCTTCAGTGGCCACAATCCTAGAAACCAGTACTTTATTTCTGCATGTTAGGCAGCTGCTCAGCCACTGGGCAGCTCAGGATTGTTATACGTGACATCATTTGTTCTCTCCTCTGGCGTTCAGTCCTCTTCACTGCCGCACAGCTACATCTATCCAGCCAGTAGCTCAGTGGTGTTTGAATACAATCAGTCATGCTACAGTAGCACACACAAGACACGTCAATCGCGGGGGCAGTGCAGAGGAAGAGAGTCTGCACAGTTGTTGGGCGGGATAGCTGACTCGTACTAAGTATTGAGCATAGGGTTGGGCAGGATGATCAGGTTGCTGGGCCTACATCCATAGGCTACATACCGTAAGGTGCGTGGCATTGCCAGAATGGAGAGCAGCACAGTGATCATTTTGTGAACATCAGAAAGCTGCACCCCATCATGCACACTTTGCCTGCATCTGCCTGGAGCCCTCCTGCTTTACCGAGGCAGGGATGATTAGGTCAGACATCGTGCCAGGCTCCTTTCCTCTCTTCCACCAGAAGGGGCAGGAGCTGGGTTCTAGTTTTTACTAGATTAATAAAAATGCCTTGATTCCTACTTTCTTGGAGTTGGGCTCCTAAGGGATTTCTTTATTTGCACCAAGTCAGTGGTTTATTTTATAAGAGCTGTTGGTTTTAACATGAGGTTGAAGCAGATGGGGACGGTTTTAATTACTCTTTATAAGAAGGAGCTGGTGAACAAGCAGAGAGAGTCAGGATTTCCATGGTATAGTATCCTTTTGTCAGAAACCCACCATGGCCTTCTGAAAGAGCCAAGATGCTGCTTGTGCCATCACCAGCCTGGCACTCTTTTCTTCAGCCAAGCAGGAAATGAAGAGTAGGGGTAAGAGAGCAAAGGAATGACATAGACCACCCACCACCTCCTTCTCTAGCTGTTCAGATTTTTACTTACAAGGCTGGCCTCTCTTCCGAGCACCTGGAGATGCTATCAGGGCCAACAGAAGGCAGCAAGATGAATGGGTTTTGCTTCAATGCACTGAGTGTAGGTGCAATGCTACTACTGACATAATGTGCTCCTGTAACTAGTTACCCTGGGTTCTGACCAAATGGAATCTGAACGTAAGAATTTAAGCCTCTCTCAATGTTTGTAACCACTTCACGTCATGGTTACAGGCAACCACAGAACACATCCAGGCCACGCCTGAAAAGGAAGAATTACAAGGGTAAAGATGTAGTGTGATAATCCAAAGGAGTAAGGATCACTAAACAGGTAGAATCCAGGAAAGAGACGATCTAAGAAGTGTTCTAGGAGGAGGTGATAGGGAAACAAGGGACGTATTGGTTAAAACGGTAAATTCCGGTATCTTCCTGGTGCTACATGCCCAACGCTGGAAGCGCACTGAGTCAGACTTAAGGAGACTGGTGTTATAAGGGAAGCACCCTCTTAAAGCAGTTAACAGCATGAAGTGATAGCATTACCAGGTGCAAACTAAGGCATCAGGCAGATATCAGTAAATGGATGAGAAAGGAAGAGTGAACTAAAGATGGATGTGGAAGCTGTGTCACTTTTACAGAACAGATGATGGAGCAATGGCACTAGAACTCAGCCGGATCCAGAGAAAATAGCTTAATGGACAAGAAAAAGTAGTGGGTCTGGGCTAGAGCCTTGAGATACAGAAGAGCTAGCAGAGCTGCTGCAGCACAGGGGAAAAAGAGATTATTCGTACAAACAGAAAACCCACTACACCACCAGGTATGTAAAGAGAAAGAATGCCAACTCGGGGTGGGGAGAAATATGAGAGTCTGAGTAACACTGGACATGTGGAAATTAACAGAAATGGGATGGAAACAAATGTCTGTGTTCAAGTACTTATGGAGAGTTTTATACAGTGCAAGGCGAAGGATAATGGTAATAACTGATATAAGCACAGAGTGAAAGAGTGCTGATCTCCCTACACGATCACTCGTACAGCATCCCAGATGTGCTATGCTTTATACCCAAGACACAAACCATGTCCCAAAGAACAGACTGCACAAAGGACAAACAGGAGGGGAGAGGATTGTGGAAGGAAGAACGAAGGTTTTTACCAAGAGAGCACTTGATTTCTTTGGTTAGGTTTCCAAACTTCTTAAGTCCCATCAATGCCAAAACTATTGCAATGGTTGGTTGATTATAAAATTCAGTTTAGTTAAAATCAATATAAACCTATTGTATATGCATTTACACAATTTAGTATTTGCTTAAATTGCAAGCTGTACTGATTTAAGCAAGGGTTACACCAGTTTAAGTGTGTTAACTTTAGGGGCGTGCACCATTTAAATTAAAATAATTTTAGTTTAAACCAGCGCAGCTTGTCTAGTACTGACAAAGCCTTACAAGAAACAGGTGATTCTAAAAATAAAAAAAAGTTTTATTAAAGTTGGTTTAAAAACTTGGAATTTCCATTCTGCAGGAAATTCTAATAAGAAGTGTATCTTGGGTCCAAGATTGGAATGAGAGCAAAAAAACAAACAACACACCAACACCCCCCTCCCCAAAAAAAAACAACCCCCCCCCCAAAAAAAACCCAACACACAAAACACCTGAAATTTTCTCCAAAACAAAAATTTTTGAAAAAATTTTATTCAGGTCACCCAGTTTCATTCTGATAAAACTGAAATGTTTTGTTCCAATTTTGACTTTTTACATTTTCTATTAGAATTTGTAACAATATAAAAAATGATGAAGCAATGACTTCAAAATGAAAAGTGTTCCATTCTGATCGACAATGCAGCGGTTTTGATGTTAACATTAATTCCCCCAAAACAAAATGGTCAAAATTGACCAAAAGTTCCCACAGAAAGTTTTGATTTTGAGGAAGCACCATTTTCCAAAGGAGAAATGTTCAGTCATAAGATTTGACCAACTCTAGTGATTTATTTTTTCAAGAAGGGGAGGGTAGATTATGGGAGGCTCGGATGAAGGTGGGAATGAAGAAATAAAAATGGAGAGCTGTGGTGTTGAGGGAAGGAGGGTGCACATTCCCATGCAGTTCAAACACCTAGGGTATTGTTTATGTCCTGAACTGGTGTGTAAAATGCCTATAGGCAGCTGCCTTTTGGTGGTACGTTACACATGCAGTTTTGTATTGCATTTATAGGATTTTATGGTATTAAAAAGGGACCGACCAGTGCAAAGTAAAACAGAGCACGAAACCATGAGCTCTGCTGGAAACTACTCCTGCTACTGAGGAGTGGACTTTCAGATAGGAGGATGCGCCAATGAGTAGAAGCTCCTGGGGGAGGGGAAAAAGTACTTGGTAGAAGAGTAGGGGCTCATTCCCGCATCTGAACTGTAGAATAACAGCTGCTTTTTCTGTAGCTCTTCATCTGTTTTTCTGTTCATTTTTGTCCTTCTCTTTAACCTTGCTTGGGAAAACATCTCCAAGGACAAATAAAAATGATTTTCTTACCAGCATTGCTGACTTTGCAGCCTGTCAGAAAACTGACTAAACTTTAAGCTCTTTCAGTCAGTCACTTTAAAATATAGTCAGCATTGTGTTAAAAGATGAAATATACTAATTCCAAGCCAGGGTTACTCTGCTGTATCTCAAGGAGCTCCAGCAGGAATATAAGTAAAACTACGTTGTGCTAGGCAATGTGACAGAAGAAGCCGTCACAAAATATTGAGCTTGGATCTTGTGTGGTGGTGAAGGTAACTAGATCTGTCCAGCTAATAAAGAAAAGCAATTACAAACAAAACCATCTACCTGAAAAGGTACCCATGGAAAACAGGAGATGCCCATTAAGATTTCAGATCCAAGAGAGCTCATCATTTCTTGTTAAGGCCATAATCAAATGGTATAAAAAGATTGGTCAGAAAAATAGCTTTGGTCCTTCAACTCCTTGCAGCTGAAATCTAAAATAAATATAGGCCAAGTTTTATCACTAGTTACACCAGTGTGAATCTGAAGTAAATCCCAGTTTACACTTGTGTAACTGATGGTAGAATTTGAACCTAGAATTCCCTTTAGGAAAAGTGCCCTGTGTTAGCCAGCATGCAATCTTCTGCTTCCTTGTTCCCCAGTATGCATCTGGGCCACAAGATTTACAGAGGAAACATTTCTGCAAGGGTCTCACCGCAGCAGTAGGCCCATGCACAAATCTCTTTGCAGATCCAGTTTAAAAATTCTTGTTAGGACACAAGTGAAAACGGGTTTGTGCATCTCACCTTTATTCCTAGTAGGCCGTTCTCGCCTGCTTTGCTCAGGGCCCCTGCATCAAGGGTCAGGATAGAGGTGCTTTTGTAGTGGGTGAGGGGATGTGATAAACATGCACAGGCCTGGATCTAGCCCTAGCCAGTGCAATTCAATCCTTTCCTGTACTTTAATGACCATCGTGCGTACGCACTGTGTAGGTGCAGTGGTGAGTTGCATAGTTGAGTTGAGCATTTTACTTCTTGCAGCAGGGCAAAAATTCCTGTTTTAAACACAAATGATTTTATGTTGGTGCATGCATGCACAGATATATGCTATATTGGAGAAAAAGTCAAATCCAAACAGAAGGTATAATTTTCAATCAAGCTTTTAATGAAAAGATCATAAAATAACAGTTTCTTATCACTGTACATTAAGACTGTAAATTTCTGAATGCTGAGATCATATTATAGTTTCTGTATATTTTTATATGACACTTGTGTTGGAGCCACAGCAGCATGTGGCTCTGACCTGAATTCAAGCTCTTGAAGGAAATGAACAGAACATTACAGGAGTGTCGGTCCCTCCTCTGGAAACATCCAGGGCTCTTGGGCTGACATAGTTAAGGCTTAAAAAGGAGATAATGCAAACTCCCTTTTCCAGTTTTATTTAAAATAAGAAAAGAAAACCCACCCAGAACGAGACCCTCCTCCCTCCCCTCAGGAAAAGCCAATCCAAGCTGTTTGGGAAGTTATAGTAACAGTGATCCTGGGTGCTTTGATTGGCTATTTGTGAATAATGTTTAAAAACATCCAACAGTTTGATGAAAGCAAAACCTAAAAAGTTTCCCCAATGCCATCAGCACATTGTAGCAGGATGTGGTGCCCTATTCTAAACCTTCCCCACTCCATCCTGTAGGGAGTGCTCAGTAATATAAGCATCAGTCCCACCAATACCCACATGGTTAATACTGGCCTACAAAATGTGTGGCAAATACCCAATGGGGGAAAAAAGGGACGAGGGAGTCGGTGCCTGATGAAACGGCAGCAGTGGGGTGGAATTAATCTAACAAAGCCACTTCCCCCTCTCATTAAGTTCATGGTCCAGCATCTCAGAGCAGTAAATTACAGTAAGGAAAAGTGTGACCGCAGCAGGTCTGCATAGGACCGAGAGGAATCAGGGTCGCTCCTCTCTATGAGGTCCAGCTCAGAGCTCTACGCGAGTTGGAAGTGCCCAGTGGGAGATCTCAGTGAAGTTCTGGGCACCATCTCCTTTCAAAAGAAAAGAAGCAATTACAGAAACCAGTGAGAGAAAAATGCAGTTTCTCTCCCTGACCTACAACAAGGGAACACTTGGAAAGGAAGGGGCCTGGAAATCCGACACGGCCTGCCTATGCTGCTCCTAGAGAGTCTGGAGAACTGTGTGTTCTGTAACGAGCTCGTTAACTAATTAAATTAATAGGATTTTGAAGTTTTGCATCTAGAGAATATGGCTAGGTACAGACTGCGAGAGTGAGTCTGTAAAGGGGAAGTGGTTTGCATGCATGGTCTTTGCTGTGGACCTGCTTACAGGTTTGAGGTCTACCAACCTCCCTCCAAAATATTCCTTTTGTCTTAAGCCCAGCACTGCTGATTGGAAGGGCTTCTTTGTTTTAGACCCCAGCTATGACTGTCTAGCTTCAGCAAGCTTCAGTTTACATCTGAAGTGTCACAGCCAGCTATGTTTTATACAGATCTTGGACTCCACATAGCTACAACAGTGAATGCAGTGCTTCAACTTAAAATTGCAAATCCCATCACAATGCCAGGATGCTCTTTGGCTGCAGCTGGGATTAGACTTCTTCCAGTTATCTTGGGCACCAACTCTTCACCTTGGAGATCCTTACTGCTTTCACAGTAAGTATCGAGAAGATGGTAGAAGAACAGGCTAGAGAGGCAAGGGAATGCAATCATCAGTCACCAGTTCTAATCAGCAGTGCCAGACCAGCCTTCCTCCCCTACATTTACCCCCTCTCCACGTTTTTCCAACAGTCACTCAGAAACCATAGGTTTTGCTTTGCAACATGCCCTGGATGTTTCCCTGGCCAAGCCCCACACTCCTGCATTTCAGAACTGAAGCAACACGGTAAAATACTGTTAACCCAGACTTTGAACCTGCACTGCTCAAAAACAATGCTTTCCACGCACAAGAGAGAGGAAAAAAATAAAAATAAAGACAGGAATCTTAAGAGTGACATAACTGGAAACATTTAAATACAGCAAAACATAAATTCCTCTTCTATGCAAAGCTACAAAAGTCCAGTCTTTGTATTGTCTTCACAGGTTATGGTTTATGGCTATGCTGAGTCTCTGAGATTTTTTTTTTTAATATATTTTTTCTTTTTTTTTTTCTCTTTTTCTTTTTCTTTTTTTTGAAATCCTGTAGAGAAGACCCTGCGGACACATCTTTGTGTTTGCAACTGTTCTGAATTTCATTGCAAAACTGTGCATACAGAATCTGAGAAATAAATACATTCATTACTGCACATACATATTGATACAAAAAACAACACTGTCAAATAGTGTTTGCACCATCTTTGTTAGATATTAAGACCAGGCAAAATTAATGTTTCATTTTCCATCAGCCTCCCTCAGGTGTTTGAAGTGGCTTTGGTGTCAAATTTTATAAACTAAAAAGAAATCATCAAGACTATGGGTGGGGAGCTTTTAGAGGGTTTTTTTTTTTTTTTTGGCTTCAGCGGTATTTTAACAAACCATCGTCATTGGCAATCTTTAGACTATTCTAACATGCAAATCAAGCGTATGTTTCCACATGGGTTTTAACTGGGCTCTTCTACACAAGATATTAAGGTTTGGAGTGAATTAGTAGAGCTATCTTAATTAACAGAAGGATAAAACAGTCCAAACAGTTTGGCTCATGCTTCTGCACTATCCTGAATGTAGGAAGGGCACTATATGTACAATATACTACTTCCCTCAATCTAGACCATTAAAGCTACCCAGCTTGGCCTCTTCATTCCAGCAGGGAGTTCTGTGGTCTCTGCAATAGTTTTTATTCAGTGCAGAGGGCCAGTTGAAAGTTGCACTTTCCCTTCTCTTCCACAGCGACAAAGACTCTCAGAAGCTGCGTGGCAAGAGCTCTTTGGTGTCTCCTGTGATCTTTGTGGCTTCTCTCAGCTACCCTACAGCACAGGGCTGGGCTTCTGGGTTTCTTTTGGCAGCTCCCACTAAAGGGATAGACTGTGAGATTAGCCCAGCTCTTGTGGCTAACGTTAGGGAAATGTATGGGGTACGGTGGCTGGAGTCATTTGCAGGCAACATCAGTCTCTCCTTTCTAGGAGTCTTGTATATTCCTCCCCACACTGCTGGTCACACAGCCAGACCTTCAGAGGAAGAACCAGGCTGCTTAGGACTAATAGCCACTCTCTTCTTTCTGCACCCGTTTCCCATTGGCACAGACCCACGGCCTACTCTACCTTAGTTGTCAATGATAGACTGTGGAATTTTCTTTTTGTAACTTAGCAATGAAACACATCAGATGAGGCTACCCACCCCCTCAAAGACTCCACACCCAACACAACCCTGCAGATGTCGTGTCTTTTTTCTCCTAAGACCTCTCTTATGGGTTATGAGGACAAAAATAAAATAAACCCATTTCCCTAATTACATCTCCCAGACCGTAAGTCGTGTTGGAATGCAGTTTGGTTCATAGATGACTTTTTGTTTTTGCGTGGTTCTAGTTTAAGAAATGTTGTTATAGTCTTCAAAGACAAATCAATGGAAAAAGCAAAGATTAATTTTGACTGGCCCCTAGATCTGTTGAGGTCTGAAACTGTAAAAGTTTATGTAAACAATGAGATAAATATATTAGTATTTTTCTGAGCCAAGTGAGGTTCCATACTCATTCAAATGTGCTTTGGTTTAAAAAATAGTTTTGTGAATTTGGGTATGAGCTTTTTTATTTTTTTATACAACTTTTGCCATTTTATCCTGTTACTCCGAAAACATTCTGGAACTAAGTGACTAAAGCATATATTTAAGCTGCCTGGCCTCTATTTTTGTTTTTAAATTGTTTTATTCCTCTTGAGGCTCTTTGTGTATCTTAAAAAAAAAAAAAAAGAAAACCAAAATAAAAAAAAACAAAATTAAAAAATGTAACTCCCTCCCCCCAACCCTAAAACTCTTAAAATCTTAAATATGAAACTAGTGTTTTGCTTTCTCATTAAAATACAGAAAAATGTTTGATACAATACTATGTCGTACAAATGCGGTTGAGTGTTCAGGCCCCCAAGCAGGCCTCAAACAGTCCCTGAAGTTTTGAGTATTACTAGTTATTCATCATTATTACTGTCACAATTTGGAAAATGTTGTTTAGAGTTAGTCTATGGAACACACCTCTAACACAGCTACTTGAAAAAGAAAAACAAATTTCCTTTTGTACAATACTCTTGCTGTACACAGACTTTATGTCGTATTGTTTAAGTGCTGAGGGGGGAAAAATAAAATAAAGGAGGCTCCTTTACAAAATATATAGCATTGGGTCCTGAGCTTCAAAATGATTCTCAAGGCTTAAAAAACAAACCGAGGAGGGAGAAAAAACAAACAAACACCCACACACACCTGTTAGTCTAATCAAACACGGGGGGAGTGGGGTATCTGCTCAATAACAGGGCCTAGCTCTGGTTTTAGCACTCTCTGCAGCTCCGGGCTATTTCACGTCTTGGCTCAGTCAGTCACAGCTTGAGCTAGTTTCCGAAAGCTGGATTCTGCGCACACACACTCCCCCCCCCCTTGCCATTACCAGCTTTGTTCTAGCAATTCCTAGCCTGGCTAGTCCCGTCACTGATGCATTAGAGAGGGTGGGAGCGTGTGGCAGAGGGCACCTCAGGAAACTGCAGCATGGAATGGAGATATTCACTGTAGCACCACAATCAGGAATGGGGGAAAAAAAAAGAAAAGGCCCCACAAAGGACGCAGCAAAGCCCCCATTGACAGCTGTGTTCCTGAACAAAAGAGCTGAAAAATCATTTTGAAACTCTGGACTCGGTGGTTTCTTAGCCAGTCAGTGGCAATGGGAACTCTGCACTGGCTGCACTCTAAACCAATATGGGATTCAGTTCAGCTTTAGGAATTTTAAAGGGAGGGGAAAAGGCGGAAAGGGGGATAAATAAAAGCCTAGATGCTAATCTTGCACTGGTGTTCCTTGGCCCAGCTAAAGACTTCTCTGAGGAGAAGGTGGATAGAAGAGGCCTTCGCTATTCAAATGTTTCAAGGGACTCTCTCAGGAGGGTTTGGCAAGGGCTCAGAGGAAGAATTTTTTTTTTCTTTTAAACATGGAAATGCTAAAGACACTAAAAAACAGCGCATCTCAGCACTTGGATCAAGAGATCCATTCTCCCCACGGGTGCCCCATGACTCACACTGACCGAGTCTAGGAGCAACAAGACAATGGCACTAGAACCACCATGGTGGTGTGGGGAGGGCAAAGGAGTGGGGACAAGTGTGTTCTGTGGAACATGACACCAGGCCAAGGCTCAGCAAGGTTTGGTTTGTCTATTGCATGGAGCCTGGATTCCAGTTTCCTCAGTTCATTCAAATGACCCAAAAAACTTCTTATGGACTAGTCTACCTTAACAGAAAAACACTAGTGAAAATGAAGCTTATATTTCTTTGTTTTAATTGAACATGCTCACTTGTCTTTTTTTGGTCTAAAACTTAAAAAAAAAAAAAAGTTTTTTGTTTTGAAAACAAGACATGCAGGGTTCAGTGAACCCTACGGATACAGAGGACAACGGTTTTGAGCCGGGAGGGAAGGGGGCGGGGGGGAGAGTGTGTAAACCTTACTCAGTTCAGAAGGGATGATTCTACTGGCTGTGAATTTTTACCACCACACTCCACCAGTCATGGGAGGCTTGAAATAAGCCATAGCTTTCCACAAGGTCACGCCAACAAAGTCGAGGGGCCAAGAATCGGCAGGCTAAACTCTCTGTCTTCTCTCCTAAACCAATAGCAGCTGTTGGCTGTGATGTCTTAGGCAGATGTTGCAAAAACGTTTTGTTGCTTTTTTCATTTTGAGGTGTATATGTGTGTGTGCGCGCGTGAGCAATTTTCTAAAAGGGAGGATATGAAACACTTTGGTTTTTTTTTTTTTCCCCCTCCTCCCCATCTTATTGCACTCTGGATTCTAGTAAGTTATAGGCTGCGACTCCCCTCACCCTCTGTCCTGCCAGGTGTTTACACACTGACCCAGATGTGCTGGAAGAATGGAGGATGAGGGGACCTTTTTTCCATAGCATCCAGGTTCAATAAACAAAGCTGGAAAGGGCCCAAAAGCTCTAAGAAGTTTCCTTCCTTTTATCTAAAAGTGACTACAAAAAGCCAAGAGTTTGCTGAGTGAACCATTCTAAGCATCTATGCACTGGGGTCTCTGGCTTAATACATTTTTGTCTTTGGCCGAGCTTTGCTTTAATATTTTTCTAGCTGACTTTTGATGGAAGGACGGGGTGGTAAAAAAATCCCTTAATTTTAATTTAGCTTCTACTTTATACATTTACTTACAATAAAAAAAAAAATACCTGCCTAATCTTTCACTAACCATCTTATTGTTCTCATGAATTCAAGAGGTAGCAAAGGTAACGGGTCTGTTCACACAGACTCGCTCTTTAGTGAGGGAGGAAAGCTAAAAACATACACACACACAAAAATAAAATAAAAAAAAATTAAAAAAAAAAGTACCTAAGGAACTTGTAGCAAGTCCAGCCTACATCAAACCCCTTCCCTACCCCACCCACCCCAAGAATTAACCTCAGACCTTCCAGTTCAAACATTCACATAAACATTACAATGGTTTTTCCTTTAATAAAACAAGTACCTCTAAGCAAAGAATATTCATACGAAACTACTAGAAAAGTAAAGACTACCCCCTGCTCACTGAAAGAAATTTCCAGGGCACCCACACCCCTGTTCAGTCATGGGTAAGGCTGCAGAGGTGGCGAGGAGGGGTGAGGCATGTGGTTAGGTATGCCAAGGTTAAAGACTAAACCCAAAAGGGGGGAAAAAAAAAAAAGTGTTGCCATTTCCTGAACTGAAACACTACGTGGCACACACCTAGGTAGACTGCTTTAGCCATCTCCACCTCATGGGGAAGGATGACGACTCCCATCACCATCACAGCTTCCCACAGAATTTAAATGGGCTGCCAACCCTGTCACAGTCAGTCCACAGCTTCTGCACTGGGTACAGCAAAAGCAATGCTTTGTGGTTTTGTAACACATTGTTAGAAAATGGGGTTCTTTTTTTTTTTTTTAATTTTTTTGTTTTTTAAAGGAGTCGCAAGAAATGCCCTTATTGAATCTGGTTGTAAGGACATTAGTAATGTAACATTAATGCAAAAGGAAAGGCAAAGCCCACAGAGTAGCCAGTGGATAACACGTTCCACTTGCACTTTTTGTTAGTGCAGAAAATAACACTTGATCAATGTCTATAAAGCACTACAGGAGTGCCAAGGAAGAGGGGGGCGGGGGAATAAAGAGTTGGTACAGCCCCAGCTGATCAGATGGAATGTCTCTCCCCATTCCCACTTACCATCCAACAGGCAGGAGACCTCACTCCTGCTACCTGGGTGGAGGGATCAAAAGAGAGACCAAGTCAACACCCACAAAAATAAACGGCATTTCTTGCCACGCCACTGAGATTTAGAAAGGGGGGGTGGGGAATGATTTGAGAAGGGCATCAGCTTGGCTGTGGACCTACGTTTCTTTGTCTTTTATTAAAAAAAAAAAAATCTTAAAGCTACGTTTGTTTAGGCCGCCTATGACTGAACAGAGGAGGGGAGTTGCCCTCTTAAGCAGCAAGTCTACAGAAAGGTAAATCACTGCGGATGGGCTTGAAGCTCATTCTGGAGTCTTTGGCTTATGTGGGAGAGGTATGCATTCGCAGGTGGCTGATCAGATTGCGCTGCTGGGTGAATTTCCCACCACACAGTTGACATTCGTAGGGTTTTTCTCCTGAGTGGACACGCATATGCTCTGTCAGTCGGTACTGCCGGGTAAAGCGCATCCCGCATTCCTCGCAAGCAAAGGGCTTGAGCCCTAAATGGCTGCGCATGTGCCGTGTCATGGTGCCCCGCTGTGTGAACATCTTGCCGCAGATGTTGCAAGGGAAGGGCCGTGTCAGCCAGTGAGTCTTCTCATGCTGCCGCAGAGTGGCTGGATCCTTGTAGCTCTTCTCGCATACTGAACACTTAAAGGGCCGGGATTCTGCAGCATAGGGCTGGTTAGGGTTGGACAAATCCTCAGCTTCCTCCTTGTCGCCATATGTGCCTTCCTCCTTGATGTAGAGGTCTTCCTCAGTGTGCGTCTCTACGTGGGCGTTGAGCTGCTCGGAGCTGGGGAAGCCCTTGCCACAGGGGATGCAGACATACAGGTTGTCACCGTAGGCCACAGGCTCAAACCCCTCCTGCCGGTAGACGTAGTTGGCGCTGGTGTGCCCCCCACTCTCACACTCGCTCTGTCCACTGTCATCGCTCATCTCCTTGCCGTTTTCTATCTCCTCTTTACACTGGAATGCCTGCTCCGGGCCATAGGCGTTGCTCAGGTTCCGCTCGGCCGACTTGGACAAGGGACCCACCAGGATGCCATTGGGTAGCCCCTCGCCTTCCTCACCACCTTTGCCCCCCTCTTTCCGGTCAAAAGCATTGTCTTTCTTGATCCACTCCTTCTTGCGTGCCGAGTGCCGGAGGCTCTTGCGCTGGCCGCTCTCCGCCAGGGAGTGGCTCTCCTCGTTCATGTCCATCTCCATGGGCTCGCTGCTGTCTGCTGCACTCTGGGGGGCTCCGGCTGCAGACTCGTCGAATGATGAGGCACTGTTGGCTGCGGGGGCTGAGGCAGATTGGGGAGAGCCGTGCTGGCTTTCACTGTGCTGTGTGTCGTCCTGGGAGGCTGCCGCGGGGAGCGACGGGCTTTTTTTGGACAGGTCGAGGCCGAGCTCCTGGTCGCCACTGCTTCCATTTGCACTGCCGCCGTTCTTGCTGGCTCCCCTGCTTAAGGAGTGAGAGTTCTCTTGGTTAGAGCTGCTGATGAAGATCTCATCGTCAGAGACCTTTCCCTTTGGCAGCTCCTTTGAGTGTGAGCCCTTCATGCCCTCAGTTGACCCTGAATAACGAGTTTGGATGACTGAAGTGGTAGAAAGCCTCTGACTCCTGGGGGGTCTCCCGACACTGGGGCCGCCGGCCCTGCCAGTGAAAGACCTCCCATTCCGCTTCAGCTTCTTCCTGCAGAGAGCTGCCAGGTCGTGCAGTTGGAGGTAGCTTGCTGCGGTGAGGAGAGCATTAAAGTTCTGTTCACCGGGCTGGTCAGTCGTTAAGAGCTTCCCAGTATAAATAAAGTCCAAGATCTGTCGGAACACGGTGGGGTTCACCATGTCCGTGTCTAAGTTAATCAGGTTGTCATGCAGGACGAGGGATTTGAAATACATGCTGCTGGCTGCCAGGATGTTCTTGTGGGCACGAAACAGGGCATTTTCTACCACAATAATCACATCACAGAGGAAACCTTTGGCTCGTTGCTGGTTCAGCTGCAGTAGCAGTTGTTTGGCATGATTTGGCAGTTCCATCTCCACCTTCTCTTCCTTTCACCTTCACTTTACCACCTACAAGACAAGAGAATAAGATCTGTGAGCCCACCATTTCCACTTGGACAAACCTGTGTTTAATAGACTGGTTTAACAGACTGCTGTTTAATATTAGGTTTGACACTGACTAAGGAGTTCTGGGTGCATTCCAGCACTGCAAGCTGTGCTCCTGCTAAGAATACAGGGAGAAACATTTCTCATGCTAAAGCCTCAGGGTTTTTAAAATATATATCTATATCTATATCTTAAACACTCATGATAGGCTGAAACTACCTATCCAAAGATCAGCAGGGAAGCAATGGTTAGTTTTCAGTTTGTTTTTTTCCTTCGGCGTGAACCCCTTTAAGGGGGATGGGGAAAAAAAGCAAGCTGTTCCACCATTATTCATATATTTGAAACATGTAAAATATTTATCATAAGCAGCAGCTTTCATTGCTTTAAATATATGGTTTCTGTCTTTGGGGTTAAAAATAATACAGGCAGCAATTTATTCCATATGCAATGCAAGTTAATTACATCGAGGTGGGAAATCGGGGAGGGGGGGGAGGGGAGGGGGAAGAGAAGGGGGAACTTGTAAGAGTATAAAATGTGAGTTTAAAAATTTCCCCCTGTTCAAATCCACATCCTGGTCCCCAGGAAGACAAGGACGACAAAACCAGGGCTCCAAATTAATTAGCATTGTTAAAGTTCTTTAAAGTGCTAAATGTTCATGTTACCACTCCTAAAAAAAAAAAAAAAAGCTTGTCAATAACTTTACATTATTTTCTTGGATTAAAAAAGAAAAATGAAATAATAGTACACAAGGGTTTTGTTTAAACAGATAAATCACCTATCTCATGTTTCCTCTCTCATTCTGTCCCCTGAATGATGGTGAGATTAAAGACCACAAACACCTTTTCTATCCATATATTGCATATTTTTTATTACACACACACACACACACACACACACACACACACACACACAGAGTGCGCTAATATATCTGGACTTTTAATGTTGGCAGCACGACTGACTTTTAAACATCATAAAAATCCACTGGATTTCCAAGCACTATTTTATCTTTTGAAATGCATGGCAAGGGGGAAAATCAAGATCAATTACATTTGAGGATTTCCTGGGTATTACATGGAATACTTGACACTAACCCTCTATTATGCGCATTGTATTTGGATTTCCAGTTCCTTTTATACTTCATTAGCTGGATTTCATACACACAGAATCCAGCCCTGTACTTCACTGATCTCAGCATTCAAATTCTGTGGAGGCATTTCCCTGACATCTATTTTAAAAAGTACCTGTTCCCTCTCAGCCAAACGAGTTTTGGGTAACCGGTCTGGGGTTAATGAACTTCCTCCAGATAGAAATGTAAGTTTCCTCTTAAAAAAAAAAAAGTTTGTGATTTTTCTCATTATAAATGGTTGCTTAAATTCATTGGTCTCTATTAAACACCAAACATACAACACACGTCAACACGTTCTCTAGACCTTGGTTAATTAGTTTGTAGATTATCCTCTATTCTTCTCCCTCTAGTGAACCTCAAGAATTAATTCCAATTAACTTTTGACCCAGAGCTGGAATAAAACCACTATCATCTTCATTATGAAGCTCTTACCCAGGGAGAGTTCATACTGAAGTAATTGAATATAAGGACTGGTCTCCAAAAATCAGCAGTAAGCAACATGAGAAGTGAGAACAGAGAATTAAGCAGAGCGTTTGGAGGCCATAAAAGTTCTGGCTGGATTCTCTTGGATATACAGCATCTGCCAGAGCGTGTTCATGCTTTTAACCATCTCTGTGACTTGGGCCTGTTCCACACAGTTTTTGTACCAATTTAACTATTTCAGTTAATGCTGTGATTTTATACTGATATTGTTAAATCAGTACAACCGCTACAATTGACACACAAACAGTTATATTGGTATAAAGGCACCTTATACCAGTAGATCCTATTGCTATAACTTTAAGTACCTTTGCACTGATATAACTGTCACCACACTAGATGTGCCAACTTAACAAGACCAGTTTCAAATCAGTCTAGTTAAAGCAGTCCAGGAATGGAGGGTAGACCAGCCCTTGGATTTCTAAAAGGAAAAGAAGGGAAACGGGGTGGGCAAAGGCTGAAGGTTCCAATGTGCTGACAACTCCTTTAGAATACTCCAAAATATTCTCCCTCCCATTTGTCTACATCTTTCTAGTTCCCTCCATGCTCATATGAAATCCAGAATTGTAGTGAAAATTTGCTTCCACTAGGTCTCTTTCAGCATTACAAGCTTCTCTCCCACTCCCCATCCTGCTGTCTATCATTCAAATGGCTTTCTCCAAGGAAACAGGCCTGGAATATAGTATTCTGGTAGCAGTGAAGGGGTTAACTTCCTCTTTTTAAGCTCAGTAAGTTAGTTACCAGTTAATGTTTTTATTACTTGTGCTTCCCATTACCCCATTCAGACCCACCGTATCCCTCTGGGTCAAGTCTCATGTACTCAGGCTAAAGAAATATTGAATTATGTTGTCAATCTCGAGGCTTGAAGGGAAAAAAAAAATCCATGCTACCATTAGCCAGTGGTAAATGGTTAAGAGTTCCCTGTCAAGGGTGGCCTGTGCCATCAATTTCTGTGCCATGCAGGCTTTCACTGGACAGCAGAGTTTCTAGCTCTTATGGCTGTATAGAAAACCTTCCAAATATAAGCCAATGCAAAGCTTTCTTCCCAAGTCGGCTAACAGGCTGCTCCACCAGTGCTTCCACGGCTGCTAACAGTTTGCAAGGCAGTCAGTTTACTCTTCTACAAGAAGACTCACTTTTTACATCTGGCTAGTAGGTGGATCTGACAGCAAGTAGGTGTTTGGTAAAATTTTCAAATCATGTTCATTATCCACATTCATCCAATCCAGTGCTCGCGCACACATACTTGGTATTTGAATTTAAATACCGAGAGCTACATTCACCTGTACACCCTGGCTGTTCTGTATTGTCTCAGTAACACAAGGCAGCCAGAGCGTACTGGTGAATCTGGCCTCTACTGTGCAGAAGTTTAACACTGTTCCCAGAGATGGGTGGATGCTAGAAAGGGTGGAGGACAAAGAATAAAATACAAGCCTGAGCAAAATAGTAATTATTCATTTCTTCTCCCCTCCCCATATGGCATTTCTGTCTGGTAGGGAAGCACACACTAGCTGCATGAAAGCCCTAGGAGACTAGGGTCTCCACTATTTGATACTGACAAGCACTTTAAAAAACTATGCATGCTGTAATTAGCCAAACTGGAGAGTTGCAGCACACATCCACTTTGTCTGGTTTTCATGGCTTGTTTCCGGAACTCCTGATTAAGGGGAAGAGACAGCAGCACACAAAAGCACCAGACACCCACATTTATCATCTAGTCATGTAAAATATGACTAACTTCTGCGTCATCGAGCCATATGGACAGGGAAGGGGAGAAAAACGTTACTTACAGCATAACTAAATACAACACCTACACATAAATAAATACCCATTGCTCAAGCAGAGCAAATGGTCAGCTAGTTGCATTGGTCTCACTAACAGTATGGTTGTTGTTTTATGTGCATATAACACCCCTTCCCACAAAAAGAGAGTGATTTTAAGCTGTTCCATAAAGGAAATATGTGGGAAGGAAAATGAGAGACAATAAGAAGTCTTGCCTAGCCAGACAAATGAGAAATTTAGTAGGTTACTGAACTAAAACCCAACTTATTTCACAGTTTATGTCACTTGGAAATAGTGATTGTCCAGGCAAATTTGTATATACAGAACATGCAATATGCCTGAATTGCAAATGCCAGTCTGATATAAGGCTTTGCAGAGATTAAAGGGCTCCTTTAGTTGCTCAGGGGAAAGACCTTTGATTAAATCATATCAAATAAATCAGGGAACTAGCTGAAGTAGCTGGCATATTCATTTCCACGTTACAGCACAAATGCCAACTATGGAAGTAACTATCCTAAATGGGCAAGTCAGTACTTGGAGGGGTGGGAAGAAAGAAGTGTTGAATTTTAACTCTTATTTATGAGGTATGAAAATACGTCTGTGACCTTCCTTCCTAAGTAAGTCTTCTTTAGTTTTTTTAGCATGGTGCGTGTTCTTTAATTATGACTGCTTATTACAGAGCTTCAATTTGTATCTTTGTGCATCAGCATCACAAGTATTAAGTAATTACTACCACACATTGCTATTTTGTGGCACTCATGAAAACCAGTGAGCTTTCTAAAGCAATCATGGAGTAGCAGAGATGGGGTTGAAGATTTTAAAACCAGTAGTCACTTTTCAACTTCAAGCACTCCAATGCAACGTAACGGATTAAGTGTTCCCCAGACTAGAGATTCCTGTTGATTTAGCAGCAACAGCGTAGTGAACTCCATGAAGCAGCACTGTCCCAGGCCAGGTCTAGAGGCACTTTGCCAGTATAGCTATATCAGTATACTGTACTAGCAAAAAGCTCCTAGTGTGGACACAGCTTATTTCAGCCCCCACAAGCAAAATAAGCTTTACCAGCAAAAGCAAGTGGCACAACTATGCCAGCAGATATTTGTAGTGTAGACCTGGCCTTTATCTGTATCTTCTGAAGTGCTCAGGAAATCATCATAAATCCATTACAGACATTGGTCCAGAACTGACCAGCTCCAAACACCCACTTAACAGGGATGCATCCTGAGATGGAGTGCATCCTCTTGTTCACTAGATGGGTGCAGGAATTGTTCAGCAATCCATAGCATTTAGGAGACTATACAATCCCTAGGATGCTCCCAAACAGTAAGGAACAGCATAGATCCAATTAAAAAAAAAATACCACAGCATTCCAAATAAATAAATGGTGAACATTACAACTTTATTATAAATACCTGGTGCACCTGTATCATAGCTCTGAAAGGGGACAGGATATTAAAGCTTTACAACTGTATTAGTGCTGAATGCTCAAGAGAGCTTCCTGAAAAAACCCAAAACAACAACTGTGGAGCATCAAATGCTAAGACTGTTTTTGGACCACTGAAAGAAGCCTTGCTCTATTCTAGGGGAAGGAAATAAAAAACAAAAGTTGTTCCATTCCAGGAGTAGCATGGGCACAATGGGATTTCAGATGCTTTTCCATTAAGAAAGATACTTAAAAACATGGCAGACTCTCTTTGCTGAGTAGGAGACTTATTACTAACATTTGTGATCAAACACAATGGAGCGTCCTTTGCATACTGTCTAGGACCAAACAGAACTAGGGGTGTATTGGTCACATAGTAGTAGAGATAACCCAGTTATAAAGGAAGGCTCCTGCCCAGTTTCAGTGACCCTGCAGTAACAGCAACCGCTTAGTATACACCGTTTCCAGAAGTGTGAACCTCATCAAGGATCCTGATGCACAATAAAGGAAGGAAACAAAATGGGAGTCTTAGCGTTACAGGGAATTCACCCCCACCCACAGCCAGAGTCTAGCTAATGGAAAAATGGGACAGAACAGAAATGTTATGCTTCTAAGATATTACACACAATGAACAGCATTAAAATAAACCTACACTAACTAGGAGCTGGCAGTGTCTTCATAAGCAATATTGCCTAAGGAACTGGATGCTTGTGAGAATTGATAATCAATTTATTAAATCAGTGGCTCAAAGCCAAACTAGGGCATATTCTGGTCTGATGGGCATTGAATACAGCGTAGAACATACCATGTGCTCTAAGAGCTTTGCTGCTTTATTACAAAGTGAGAACAACTTAATCCTCTCTCCATTTACCATCAAGACTTCGGAAAGGAAATTGGTTAAAATTAGACTGTCAAAACACATACAAACAGTAACAAAAAATAACTACTTAGGATGAAATACTAAATGCCACTACAGTGCTTTAGAATTGTTTAAGGACCATAAAAAAAAAGATACTTACACCCATCCCCAAAGCAAATCCCAAAGAAACGAAGACTGTAACTATCTTTGCAACCTATGGCAGGAGACGCTATTTCATTTCACTGCTGAGTTTCAGACTGGAGTGTTAGACAGTGTTTATATTTTGAAAGGAACACCAGTGAAGCAAAGAATAGTTCCAAAGCAGACCTAACGAATCCCTTGCTTCATTTAGAGAATTTGTGGGCGGCAGAGAGGCTAGATATGGAGAAGCTGTGTACTGAAATAACTATGATTGATAAAAATCTAACATGGAGATCAGAAGCTCTGCATCAAATTAGATGCCATTGAACTTTAGCCTGCCTTGCACATTTTAATATACGAAGGAAAAGGTGGTATTCTCCTTGACTGCCTGCTGTCCCCAGCAGCTCTGCAGCACTCCGGTGAACATGAACAAAAAACAAACAAATGGGAAGTTTATTCCCTGTTCTGCTTTCTTCTTCCACCAATTTATTTGGGTCCCTCTAGCCTTTAACAGACAGAAGAATGCACTGTGTCCAACTGCCACCAAATTCCTGTGGGCAAGTCACTTCACTTCTCTCTGCTTCAGCTTCCCTATCTGTAAAATGGGGTGACAACACGTAACCCTTTTCAAGAGGCTTGGGTGAAAAAGGGCTTTATCAGGATGTATTCCTACTCTAACGCTCCCTTCACCCCACGGCCATCTGCGCTGTGGGAATACTGCCCACATGTTAATTTCATCGTGGTCTTTGGGACGAGGCATAGGAAACGTGGGCTCTCACGGATGCGCACCTCCCTGCAGACTGGTGGTGCCTCACAGGTTCCCTGGGGAGCTGCAAATGCCCTGTAATTAAACACACACGGGGTGCATGGGTTCAGCTCTAAAGCAGTCAAAGCTGGCCCTAGGGATGTGCTGATAGTGATATCCCAAATGGCAACCTCCCATCCCCTGAACACAGTCAAAGCACTGGAGCTGAAGTAGCGTCAATAAAGTCCCCCTTTTCATTCTCTCTCTCTCTCTTTAAAAAAAAAAAAAAAAAAAAAGAAGAGGATCAGCAAAAGCTCTAGGTGGAAGGGGTGAAACCCCAGGAGATCCAGGTGGGAAACTGGACGCAGCACCATGGTGTTCATGGAGAGAGAATCTCACACTTCGTCTCAATATATTTCAGACTAGCCCTGCAAGCAATACAAGGGCAAAGGTGTGCACAGCAGGGGCCGAGCAGCATGCACAGTAGGAACCGGCTGCACAGTTAAAGCGGTAGGAATAGGGATGGGGGAGAGAAGGGAGGAGTGCGATATCTTGTCAAACCATAGGGTAAGATGTTGGGAAATTAACGTGAGCCACACTTGGGCTGCTGTGGTGAAATTAGTACTGTGCAGAACTGCTCTCAAAAAGAAAGGGAGTCTCTGCTTACTAAAGCAAATGCCTCAGAATTGCTGCAGAATCTGTTCTGCTTGGTTTTTGACACAAGCATCCTTGGGTTTGGTAGCCTGTGTTGTGATGTCTGGACATGAAGCACGAGGGGAAAAACAAGCTCAGCAGCTAGGGACCCCTGGCTTCTGTCCTCAAAATGTGAAGAGCAAAAAGGTTTGAGGATTCCTGCAGCACCGTGTCCTCCTGCCCAAAAGGTAACAAGCAGCGCCAGATACCTGATGCATAGCAAACTGCACATGGGGCAGAAAAACTCAAGAGGGTGAAGAATGCAGGGATTCCTTAAGGCTAGCATGTGTTGACAATACCAGGAAAACAAAGGGCGATCAGGTCTGCGTGAAGCTGCAGCAAAGCAGGGGCAACTTGTTATGTGTTGAAACTCGGAGCATTAGAATGCACGTTAACCACTTCGTTGCCGCTTACCATGCCAGGTACATTGGGCTAAGGGCACCTCCATCCAGTGCTGCCTGACGTGCCAGGTACATCCCATGATGTTCCATTGAAATCACAACAGGCCATCAATAGAACGTGGCTGCACAGATGCTGAATGAAGAACCAGCAGGGACGCTGTTAAATGCAATTAAAAAACTGCAATCAAAATTGAAACGTACATTTCAAATGGCCACCTAATTTAAAGACAACAACAACTGCTTCTATCGTTAACCCCCTCTCAGACTGTTGAGCTGCACAGGGCAGGGATGTGCAAACATTATGGGGAACCCCTTGCAAACCTCTTGGATCCTTTTCTCTGGCAACCTCCTTTCTCAGAAATACAAGAACCCGAAGAGCTTCAGATAGGAACACGGAAATGCTTCCCAGGGAATAGCTGTCCATAAGACACCTTCATCACCTCATTTTGCCCCCTGAAGGCTATCTAGCAACTAGACACTACAGTGATGGGTGATTTAGAAATGCTTCTCCATTGTTGAAGTCTTCATGCCACAATCTTCAGAGTCCCATACTCTGCACGATGCTTTTCGCATGGCTTTGAAGGAGCACTTCTAAAAGCTGCCACTGCCCTACTTTGAAATCCGCCTGTCACAGAACTGCCATCACGTTAAGCCAATCTGGTTTCCTGTGGACCCAGTTATATACAGAAAGGGAAAGAGTCCATTATTCCAAGACTGAACCTCAGGGCATGGCCTACTGTATCGCACTACAGTGGCACATCTGCAGCTCTCCCAGGGACGCACCGTAGCGTAGAGGCTTCTTGCACTGACGGAAGAAGCTTTTCCCCCTACCTAGTTAATCAGTCTCTCCAAGAGGCAGCAGGTAGCTGTGTTTACACCAGGGATTAGATCAACCTAACTACAGCACTCATGGCACAAAAACGGTTCACAGCCCTGTGTGACGTAGCTCTGCTGATCTAATTTTTAAGCATAGACCAGGCCTCAGTGTACCACAATGATAACGGAGCTCTGACGATTTAGGACTTTCACTGTGTCTCAGTGATTGAGGATTAAACCGATTCATGGCAAACTACACCACAGTCCCCACCTAAAACTTAGGTCCATCTAACTACATTGCTCAGGGCTGTGAAAACGTTATGTCCTGTGCGACCAGATAGCTCAACCTATTCCCTGTTGCAGACACAGCTAGGTGGACAGAAGAATTCTTCCATTGACCTAGCTACCGCCTCGCAGAGAAAAACCCCTTCCATCATTGCAGGAAGCAGCTACACTGCAGTGCTGCAGCTGAAGGTTGCTATACATTAAAAATGTATAATTCCACCTTTCCTGCTGAAAAGAAAAGCTTATGCGACCTCCCCATTTTAAGTGAATGTTACATAGATGCTCCAGGCTTGTGAAACTTAGTGCAAGTCCTACAACCTCAGAGCCTCCTCCCTCAGGAGTTAGCATAATCAAATAAAGAAGGATTACTGAGAAGGATAATCCTTTGGATGAGACATTAAATATGGGTCCCTTTATAGGGCTGTTTGTAAAAGAGGTATATACCACTTGTGAAATCAGGGAAGTAATTAAAACTAAATTTTGCTTCAAATTGGAGGAGAGCCTGCAAAGCACTTTTAATGCTGTGAATGTTGTTGTCAGGTGAACACAGTTACACAATATGTCTGGGCCTGATAAACCAGGGGTTCAAGGACAGAACATGGCAAACATTCTTTCCCTTCCCCACACTGTCTCCCAGCATCCCTCCTACTATTGGTCTACGTGGAAGCCTGTGGACATTCTTGTACCCCCCCAAAAAGACTCGGCCGGGGGGGGGGGAGGTAGGCTTTAAAGGAGGACAAGGTAAAACTCAGGAAGAGGAAGGATGGCTGGAAAGTTCCTAGACAGCATTTGATTTTTGGGCTCAGGCCTACCTGGCTTATCAGGCATAGTTTTTATGAGGGACTGTGTTGATATTTCATAATTTTCTCAGCAAAAGTAGAAATTACAATCTACGAAGCTTGTCCAAGAGGAAATAAACCCCCTGCCTAGCTTCATAGGTACTCATGGACTAGAAAACTTGCCTAGCTTCACAGGACTCTCAGCAATGAGGTTCTGCTCCCCCGTTAGGGAGCAATACATTTGCATAGCTCTAGTTCTTTTTGCCTGCCTTGTGTGCCTGTCCAGCTGGGAGTTAATGATTGGATAGCACTTCTCAAGTAAGTTACGATTCTGGCCATCATTTCCATGTCCCAGAAAAAAAATCAAACTGCAAGACACCTTCACTGTAATGAATTTCCTTAAAAGGGATTGATAGTAAATGAGGACCACTGGCCTTGCAGCTATAAAGCTCCTCCCTGGAGAGGATACAGAATGCAGAGAGAAGGTTCTTCATTCTGCCTGGACGTGCGCTGGGTTCAGGCCCGAAATATACAGAAAGCTGAACCAATACCACCTGTCACTTTTGTAACTAAATCATTTTTATGCTGAAATAACAGGCCTTTTGCATTAAGATTATAGCTGTCAAAACAGGCCAGATTTATTGACAAGATTTCATCAAACAAAGGTGAAATTTAAGCACATACACTCCTACTGACCCAGTTTACACTGGACCAGGATCAGCAGTGCAGAACCGGTTTAAAATGGACCACTGCCAGTGTGAAAAGCTGTGTTTAAACAGAGTGTCTGTATTAGCTTAGGCACAAGGGTTTCAGCCCCTGCGAACTGGAACCTTTACCTCTCGGCTCTTTCTGGAGTAAGCCAATGACATCCAGGCTGTGGGTAAGCTACTGCTGAGTATATAATGGTGGCTGCATATGCCAACACTAACTCTGTGAAGCACGTGGCGATACCCAGTTTAGGAGGGGGGTGCTGAGCAACGCATTAAAGCATTTCTGGAATCTGGAGTGAGACAGCAGCTCAAATGCAGATTTACATACAGATTACAGCAATTTGCTACTAGCTACTGTGAAGCAAGAAGCTCTGCTCAGTGGTTACTGCTGTAAGGGAAAAACAGCTTGCGGAAACAACACAGAACTGTTTAAATAAAGATACATTTCCCACTGGTGGAGCCTCCCCATTCACACGGAGGCCAAACTTCCCACTGGTCTCTGCTTGTGCTGCCCATCCCTAAGCAGAAATCTTGTACAGAACACGTTTGTCTACTGCTGCCCACATGAACCAGCACCCATGAAGCAGTGAAACCCTTGTGATATTTGCCAAGCATGATGGACTCCAGGGATGTAGCAGAACCATGAAACAAAAACCACAGGAGACAGGAGGAGCAGGTAGCAATCAACAGATGCTGACACTCATGCAACTCAGAACTGGCTGAACAAGCTCACCAAAACCTGCATTTCGACAAAACCCACCAGACAAAGGCAGCCCTAAAACCAAGCAGTCGTCTGACACAGCCTCTTATTTCAGAAAGACGTCCATATCCTTAAGCAGACCCAGCACATACAAGCAGAAGACACCCCTGACGCACCTACCACCCGGGTCCCTTTGCCAGAAGCTGGAAATGGGCGACAGGGGATGAATCACTTGATGATTACCTGTTCTGTTCATTCCCTCTGGGGCACCTGGCATTGGCCACTGTCCGAATACTGGACTAGATGGACCTTTGGTCTGATGCAGTATGGCCGTTCTTATGTATGCAAAAATTAATCTAGCTTCTTACAGTCAATTACCTTTGGGCCTTGATATACAGAGTTCTTCCTTTAAGATTTATCTGGATGTCCGAGACCTTTCGAAGTCTTTCTTGCCTGGAGCAAGTCAAATGGTCACGTTTTCCCCTACCTGCCCTGGCTTGCCATGTTTCATTTTAGGATGGCAGGCTAGGGGACTGGGCATAGAACAACTCTCTGCCAAAGCTGGCAAGTGACTCATGAGAGGTGGAAAGAAGTCCAGGAGATTCTTTGCCCATTCAGGGGACAGAATTTACTATGCTTGTATCTTAGAGCTTCAAGAATTAGCACATTTCCTCTTTGGGTTGTAGGGTTAAAACTGAAGTCAAAAACCTCCAGGCAGGCAGGTTTCCCCTTTAACGATCTTCCTTTGCATAAAACTAGCATGATTGACAAACCAAGCGCCATGTACAATGGCAACCAAGTCCACCATCAACACCAGCAACATGCCTGCCTGACCCATGCTGCATCACATAAAATCAACGTCCAGACTCTACAGCCACAAACTAACCTATAAACCATGAGAGCTACATTCTTCAGCCCCATCATTCGTTCTCCCAACCCCTCCTGCACACGCTTTCCAACAGGGCACTGCACATGCACTGTTGCTATAAGCAGCTCTGAATACTCTGCTGAAGTCCTGCTCCAACGTGAAGCCGTGCCCCTCAGCGAACCCCAAGTATGGCTATCCCTCCAGCAAATAAAGAGGTGGTCAGGGATGGGAAAGGAGCAAACATTCCCACTGTCATAAGAGGAGCTGAACATCAGTGTGCTGGACAGCCTGGAGGATGGAGGAAGCAGTGGCTGTGGAGTTTAGTTGGCAAGGGAAGAGATTTTAGAGGTTTTAGATTTTCAGCCCCGGTCTACATTTAACATTTAGATCAATCCAGCTACATTGCTCGGGGCTGGGGAAAATTCACACCCCTGAGCAACAGCGGCTATCGGTGGTAAGCTAAACTAGCTCCCGGTGCGGACGCTGCTGCATCAATGGAAGCATTCTGCCATTGACAAAGTACTGCTGCTCAGGGAGGTGGAAGACCTACACCCACAGAAAAAGAGCAGTTCTGTTGATGCAGGAAGCACCTACTCTACGGGGTAGCACCCATAGTGTAGACGTACCCTTTCAGGATCCCGGAGCGGGAGGGAGCGCCCCACTCAATCTTTGGCGCTCTCCTTTGCCCGACGGTGGCAAACTTCACAGCTGTAGCTCCGCTATTCCGATCTACTACCACTTGCATTGTTGCAATCGCCGGTAGAGAATTAAGAGTTATAAAGTTTGTTAAACCAGGCTTTGGAGTGCTGAGGGAACGGGGCAGATCTGGAGACAGGCTCTCCCACACAAGTCCCATTTATTGTGTGTCCTCAGTGAGCTTCGCTGGTTGTGTCACGAGAGGAGCATTCCACACAGAGCTGACTGCACAGCGTGACAGTGCAATAACCCCATGCACTCACTGCTGCAGCAGCTGCCCTGAACACTCAGTGTGAAGGCAGTGATGGCAGGGGCTGAGGAGAGGAAAAGGTATATGAGCACATTTTGCGCTGCCATGAGAACTTAGACCAAGCTGTCATTACACTTCTACATCCTGACTACCAGAGAGCACAGAAGTTGGGTGTCCTCAACAGACAAAGAAATAGATTTTGTTATCACAGGTATGCAATTTTTGCCTAGACCCAAATGTCTGTGCAGCTAGTGATGACGTAATGCATTAAACAGCAAAGTCGTCATCCAGCTCCTCAGCAAGAAATGAAGGCGGTGCCTTTGGCGCTCAGTTACCTTGAGCGGCCATTATGTACTATGAATGGTTTGCTAAGTACTAACTGGTTCCTCAGCCCTGTACAGGTTTCTACACCTCAGAGAAGTCTCCACTTCTGAGTCAGCCGCTAGAAATTCGTGTCCTGGAAAGTCCTCTCCCTCCCACCAGTAAAAGGCAAAAAAGAGTAAAACCAATGAAAGATGAAATTGGCCACAAATTCCGCAGGACAGGGCGCATGTCTTACTTTGTAAAGCACCATTTAACTTCACAGAGTACCAAACAAGGAGTAGTAAATAATAAATAATCATCATTTAGCAGAGATGCTGTCTGTAAAATTGGAAAAACACTGCTGTTCTATACCTTAATCAATGCTGTTGGTAGGACTGCCAGAGATACTGCTTGCCCTCACCTGACTTACTCCAACAAGCACCCTGTTTTTATTTTAGAGGCGATTTGGAAGATTTCCTATGCTGGACATCTGCTTTTATTGACACTGTTGAGATTAATGTTTTAACAGAGAGGTGATGAGGATGATTAAATATACTGTGGGAGATGTCTCTTCCCTTCATCCAGTAGAGTCTAATTTGCCAGTTTGCATCTGTGTACCACTAATGATTCATTTACAAAGCATCTGTGTCTGTCTAGGCTTTCATACCATGCTGAGCACCATGGTAGCTGAGCATATCACTTGCCAGTTACTTCATATAGTTTGGAGGACCAGATTTTGCTGTTACTCCATGAGAATCTCGTCCTGAGTTGGTAGAGCTAGAGTCTACAGCACAGTGATGAAGGGTTCCCCACCCTCCTACCCACCACGGCTCTCTTAGTTCCCCACCTTCCTGTGTCACTGAGTTTTCATGCCTACGTGTTCTGGCACCAGTTTCAAATACTGAGAGAATTCAATGTGGCACAATCTGAAGCAGATCCAACAGCACCCCTTGCAAAATTCTGTTTGCTTGGGGTGTGTGATTTTTTTTGTTTTCTGGACAGGTGAGTGAGATGCCATTAGTATTTTCCATCATCACCACCACGATACAGGCAAGTGAGTAGATACTGACCTAGGCAGGTATATTGTCATAACAATTCTATAATGCCAGTTTAAAGTACATTCTATGGGTTACAAAACAATCAAGCGATGAGTATGGGGCAACTAGGAAAGTCCCATTATCAGGATTACCTATGGGTGTTTTGTTGGTAACTGCCTGAATACCCAGGGTTAAGTATTTCAAAAGTCATTCATCTTCAGTTACCACCTATGCAAACTGCTACTTTAACTGCCTATTCATTTGCTGAAGGACAGAAGCCTCAAAGAACATTTTATATGAAGACTGAATGGATTCCCTTAGTTCTTTAAGATATATTAGCACAACCTCATTTGGCAATTGCCCCCAAGGGTGCTGGGGAGCAGAGGGGTGAGGCAGATTCTATTTATAGAGGATAACACTGGAAGAAACAGGAGCTACTGGAGAATCAACCGTGAGGGGTGAAGCTGTGACAATGCTAAATCTAGCAAAAGGTGCAGACACAGTCTTTGTGCCAAAGAAAGCTCTCACAACATGCAATAGGTGGGGCCACATTCAAGTTTTAGGCTTGGCTGGCAGGTTTCACAGGCACTCCTGATGAGAATTCACATAGGTGTATTCCAAAGCTGCAGGAGAGAAGAACTAAAAGGCTATCTAAATATAAAAAACTGCCAAGTCACTTCCTATAGAGCTCTCCCCTTCCCACTTGAAGGGGCAGGTGGTAAAAACAGCAGGTTGGACTGATTTACACTGGTTTAAATGGAGTAGTTGATCCCAGCACGTTTACAGCCATATCACGGAGATCAGAGTCTGGCTCAGCTAAACAGAACAAACTATCAGTAACCACCTCAAGGAACATGGATGCTATATATCAGGGGGGAAAAGTATGGTTACCACTCTGCCATTTCTATCTGAGCTCACTAAAATAAAGTAACAGCATCAAGGAGCTCTCTAGAAGGGATGCCGATATGCTCTTTGGAAGAATATATTTGGACTAAAACTTTACTCTTGGCATGGTGAATTCTCAAACACCTGTACCCAGTATTTAACTGCCATTGCAGGACCTTGGCTGAACAGCATTTAACCACATGGTGGGCTAACTTAAATTTAAGCATCATTGTGCCACAGTGCAGGTGCATCAGCACAATCTGCATCCTTGCTGCCTCAAACAAAACACCTGGTGAGACTCAAGCAGGTGAAGAAACCGCACTCATCAAGAACCCTAACCACACTAGGTAGGAAACAGTCATACTCTGATGCAGTCCAGCTGTCTTCAACCCCTGGTTGGTTGATTGCCTGATCAATCTACTACCCTAGCTATACAGTATTCAAGGTGATTTCTCTAGAATTCCACAGAGGTGTCAGTCTTTAAGATAAAATACACTGCTCAGCCATTTTAAAGAACTAGAATAGCAAAAACCACCTCACCATCCATCCATCCTGCAACAAGGAACTAGTCCATCCTGCGACAGGAGGAGAAGATAATGTACTAGTAGTAGGTCTTCTCCATCCCCGACTACTATGATGCTGATGTTTTTGGAGGCTTGTCTCCTCAGCTTCCTTATTAATACCAGTGTTCCTGCAGACCTTAGAGTAACAACGACAATACACCCGTATCCAAGAGTCCTCGTATCTCTGAGTTTCTCACAAAGTTAGTCCTTGCATATCCAGGTCTCCCACTGAAGTCAATGAGAGTTTTGTAACAAGGTATTTACTGGGCCCCTCATCATCTTACACAGGGGAGAAATCCTAGATGGCTGGGAGCAGCCTGGAGAAACATTCCACTTTCAAAGGGGGTTATTTCCTTTTTTAAAAAAACACTAACTTTTTTTAGCCAATTTTTCATCAGTCTGGTTTAATGCATCCCAGCTGTATATGAGAATGCTGGCTCCCTCACAGAGATATTCCCAACTGTACATATTCATTTCTGAACAGGTAATGGGTCTTGGCACAGCGGCTGGATCCTATGCAGGAGTTGGATGTGACATGTTGGGAAAGGGGTTGAATTCTCATCTCCTGTTCTAACAGGAAGGCCATTCAATGAATACACCCAAGAACCTGAAACAGACACATGTCTAAATTTGTGACTTTTTTTTTTAAACTACGCTTTACTGTTAGCATTTTTATTTTCAGTGCTATTGCTCTCTCCCACTGATTTTGCCCTGACTATTTAGCAGAGAGATTTTCTGACACCCATTCCTGGAGTTTATAACAGGGAGAACCCTACTTAGCTCTGTTGGGTTTAGCTGGTATACAAAGAACAGACATCACTTGCAGCCACAGAAACATCTACAATGCTAACAGCAGGATTTATGGGTAGCTTCTGCCCCTCAAACTGCAGAGCCAAAGGGATCTTGGACAGCAGGTTGGTGTGTCTCAGAAGAAAATTGACTTTTTAAAAAACAAAAACAAAACAAAAAACATGGTCTTAGTAAGAAAGTGGAGGAAATAAATAGAGCTTTGGAATTCTGAATTCCATGACTAGGGTAGTTTTAAGAGAAATTCCTGCATTGGGCCTAAACACACAAGCTGAGATTTATAAAGGAGCCTAAGAGTATCTCTACACTACAATTAAAAACCCGTAGCTGGCCCTTGCCAGCTGACTCGGACTCATGGGGCTCAGACCAAGGGGCTGTTTAATTGCAGTGTAGACGTCCAGCCCTGAGGCTCTAGGACCCTGAAAGGTGGGAGGGTCCCAGAGCTCGGGCTGCAGCCCCAGCCAGAACAAATTGTCTACACCACAATTAAATAGCCCTGCAGCTTGAGTCAGCTGGCACGGGCCCAGTGTGGATCTCTAATTGCCATGAAGACATGCTGTAAGTGACTTAGGAGCTGCTGAAATCCCCACCCACAATGATTATTTATACATACTACAAATTTTAGAAACTGATGAATAGTATTCCCATTTTAGGATATAAAACAAGCTTTTTTAAAAAAAGATATGGGCTTATCTAAAACACATTAGAACTTCAGGGAGAAGAAAATCCAGGTTCAGATCTGAATTTTACATTTAGGACTGCTTGTATTTAAGAAACAAAACCTAAAAATTAAACCTCCATAATTTTGCGTGAGCGAGATATTTAAATCTCCAAATTGAAACCAACACCTAAGGCTTTTTTCCCTGGTTTGAATTAAAAAACAAAAAAACCACACAACTGTAAGGATCCATCCCTCTTTCCAGTTCTGGCAGCTGAAATTTCACAGGAAAATGCCAGACTTTTGCCAAGGATGGTGGAAAGTCTCATGAGAATGCTAACCTACTAAAAAAATCCTCCACTTAACATGGCCAAAATCCCAGTGGATCTTGCTGGATCTCAGCCATTTGGAATTCAGCACCATTGAATTCAAACCTTAGCCCCCAGTGCATCCTTCTTGGATCATTGCTAATTAAAAAAAGAAAATTGTTATTCAACTCTGCTTTTTTTTTTTAAATTAATTGCTATTTTCCTAGAAAGGGTAAAGAGTATTTCTCTTTTAATGAGTCAAATTATTGGAGAACTCAGTGACAGATTATCTTAAAAATAGTTTGAGGGAAAAAAATAAATTAGAAAGAAAAAACCCCCCACAAAACAAGAAGCACTTTACCACCACAGGGTTCCTTTCCCCTGCTGTGCACAACCATTAAATGCCATTCTGCCTCCTCATTTGAGACACTGAATCTGAAAGATCCAGCATAAAAGGCCTGGTGAACACTGTGCCCGATAAGAAATGTTTAAAAAAAATATGGTTATAACGACACTGAAATAATTAGAATATTCACAGAAGTTCCCCTTGGATTCAAGTCAGCATGTGGGAGTGAGGGATTAAGATAAAGTATTCACAGCATTTCCCAGTCAGATGCTGAGATATCAAAGCCTGCGTACTAAGGTGTACTGGTGTAGCGGGGGTGGCTACCTAATAGCAGACACTGCAAGCAGCATGAGTGAGTGAGTATAGTTTGTTTTTTTAAGTTTGTGATCTAGTTTTAGTGCTCACATGAGAGAGTAACAGCTCTAGCCTAGTGTAGGCAGGCTCTGGGCAAGCTTTCCCCAAACCTCTCTGTCAACATATGCCAAACCTGAATTAAATCAGTACTGCTCCTTGATATCGCCCACCCACCCACAGCAAGCCGGAAATGCCAATTTTGTCAACTTCTTCAGTCAACAAATTGGGGCCATTTTATTGTCTCTTCTCCTACATGACAGTAAACAGTTACTCTTTGATTACAATAAAGCAGGAAGCCACCTGAGCAAGGAAAGTATAGTACTGAATTTTGTCATCATCACCTTCCGTACCAGATCTCAGCTTTTCACGAACCTTCCTGGACACGGCTGTGAGGGAGAGTGAATGAGTGCATTACTCCCATTTTACAGCTGGGGAAAATAGGGCACAGAGAAATCAGTGACTTCCCCCAAGGCCATATTTCAAGTCAGTGACACAGACTAGAACAGAACCCAGGTTTCCCAAGCCCCAGTCTGATACTTTAGTCACTAGATCATTCTTCATCTTGTGGAAGGGAAAGGCTCCTTTCCATAGAGTTTGCGACTCCCTTTCTCCCAAATGGCCCTGAAGCTACAGCTAGAATCTGCTGCACGGGGGCGTGCATTGTAGCAGCTGATTCAGTAAGTAACAAGGTCTTCTGAAACCAAGTCGAACAGCTCAAGTGATTTAGTGTTCCTGCCTGGGCTTGCCAAAAGACCTTAATGCAAATACAGCCCCAGGAAAGTGAGGGTGGGCTCTATGGTTCCCTCCCCCTCAGGGCTTTTTCTTCAATCCCAATACACTTCATTACAGTTGCACTTCAACTGAGAATTCAGTTTATTTTCTGAAGCAGGGAAAGTGGGTTAGTAACCCACAAAGAGCGCAAACTCTGGTGTTCCAGAGGATTTGCAGTCATCTCAAAGGGGTGTTTTGTCCATTGACATGTTTGCTGTCACATGAGCCACTGGATTCCAGGCAAGTAAAACAGGCTCACTCACTCCAAGGAGTGACACATTCACACATGGCATTACTTTTCTTGAAGGTATTTACAGTTTACTTTTTAGTGCTACTTTAAGTTCAAAGGGTCTAGTAAAGCCCCATTAAGCCATTTACATCAAACTGGTTAGTTAATTATCCTGTTGTAGACTTTAAATTAGTGATTTATAACCCTTTCCCAGAGATGCCAGTATTTGGAAGCACTTCAGCAGGGCAGGGGTTTTGCGGGGTGGGGTGACAGATGGAAAACACACAGACTTGTGTTGCACTCAATTAACTTTTTGGAGGAGAGTGGGGGAAGACACCCCACTGTTTAACAGGCGGCAGGGTTCGGAAGACTATATAGCATGAGCTCTTCCCTCCTTTATAAGTCTGTCTCACTTCAATACTTCCTCATTTGTTTTTACATGGTGCGTTGGAACACCTAAGTTGGACCAAAATCCACGTGTGCTAGTTCAGATATAAAACCAAGGGCTGGATTTCCAGAAGTGGCCATCACGCAGCGGGTTGAGCGCTTGGAGGATCCGACCCCTTATTTTGGTGCCTCAGCTTCTTCTGAAAGCCCAGAACATGGTGGCTAGAAAGGGAACCCGGTGACCTGCTCCGACCAGGGTTTATTTGGTCATTCCTTTTCAGAAAGTGCTCTTCTGCCAACCATCTCATTTTCAGTGGACAGCAGTTTGCTCTCTAGCACCTTTATGTCAAACTCAAAAAGCGCTAGAGACATCCTTCCACTAAGCCTCATACATAGGTGCTGGAACTGGGGTTGGGGAGGGCTCTTGCAGTGCTGCCGCACCCCCTGGCTTGAAGTGGGTTCCATGGCTCTCAGAGCCCCTCCCAATACAAACCGTCCCAGCGCCCCGGCCTTTTCTCTCTCTGAAATGTGCTATGCCCATTTTATACAGAAGTTCATCAGTTCAGCCAGGGGGAAGCCACAGCACGGATAAGTGGCAGAACAAAGTCTAGACCCTGGGAGTAGTGACTCCTAGGACCTTGTTCTAAGGACCCCTCATTTTTAAAGGATATTTTTGTTCCTGTAGGCTCGGGTTATTCCCATTAGTCCTTCCAGCCCATTCAGGGGTTTTCACAGGTAAGTGAATGGTGCCCCTAGGCCCATAACCACAAAAAGCTAGTCAAGCCCCACAAGAACAGCAAAATGGACAAATGTTAGTTTCTCTTCGCCATCCCTAACAGCTATTACCGGGCTAGAGGCAAATGACCTATTGGACCAGTATGCTGAATTTTACTGACCAATTAAAGTGGTGACTTAAAACCACTGCTACATACATACAGACAGACTGACAGTTAGGAAGCAACTTTGGTGCCAATCCTGCAAACTGCTTTATGCAGACCAGTCCCTGTGCTCATCTGCAGCCATATGAAATTCAGGGATCCAGTCACACAGGCCAGCTTGCAGATTAGGGCTTTCAAAAGGTGACCCATTCTGTTTTACCCTCAAATGAAGGCGTGTGAAAAAGTCAAAGTGTGTTTCCATTCAAAATATAAGGAAGTGGTCCACTTGTGTGGAAAAGTCCCACAAAATGTAGTGTTTTTTCTACTCCCAAAATGGTCCCCTTTCCATGGAAAAGGAATATTATTCTCAAGCAAACCCCATTTAATTTGTCCAAAAATATCAATTCACATTGGAAAACTTTGAAACTTTTCATTTCACAGGTTTTTGATGTGAAAGCGGCCATTTCGTGAGGATTTGGCATAATACCCCCAAAGTTTTTGGGTCAAAAAATGGTCTGGAACAAGAGGATGAAACAGTTTCAAACAAAGTTCTATGAAAATATTATCGCTTTTTCACAATTTACTGCTGCTAACTGCAAGCTCTAGGTCTTCTAATAAAAACATAAGTAAACAGAGGAGTACTTAAATTGTCAAATAAATAATAAAACATTCTCTGAATTCCCCCGCCTTTTCTTGGAAGTAGTTACACCCAAACCATCAGTCACCGGTATGTTTACACTACAGTAGTTATACTGCTGTAGCACTGTAGTGTAGACTCTTGCTATAGGGACAGAAAGGGTTTTTCCATCGCTGTAGTAAATCCATCCCTTTGAGAGGTGGTACCTAGGTCAATGGAAGAATTCTTTTGTCAACCTAGTGGTGTCTACACTGGAGGTTAGGTCAGCTTAACTAGGTCTCCCAAAGCACACTTACATTTTAGGTGTAGACCAGGCCTCAGTCCAGTAGCTGTTCTGTTGTGCTAACCCTGCCGGGAACACACAGTAAGGTAAGAAAGTTCAAATGCAAATCTCAGCCACCAAACAGCCCATCACAACCTGAACATTAGGATTCTAAACAAAGAATATCAATTTTTCTAATTCAATAGGAAGGAGGGGAGAGAAGAGGGAAACCAGTGTGGATAAATGAGCAAACCTTTCTTTTACCTCCCTAAAACCTTCCATTTCTAAGGCATGCAACAGCCATGACCACTTCTAGAACAGGTGTGTCCCATTAAATACTTCCCATGTCACACTTGTGTCCCTTGGACACTGTTCTAGGGATTTAGTACCACTGCACACCAGCTGTAGTTCACCCCACAGAGGTATCCTGTAACACCCTACAAAGGGGGGGGGAAGAGGAGGGGCTACTCTCAATTGCGTGCAGAGCCCCTCACCATATGACCTTCTACAGTCATTCATTGGCATCTTACAAACACTTGTGCTCTCAGTGCATGCACAAATACAGAAGCAAAAGGCATGCCCTCCTCCCCCAGACTCACATAACAACGAGTGTATTTCCAAGTTAAATGTACAAAGGGTTTCAAATAATTATGCTGGTTATTTTTCATTTATTACTTGCAAATCCTTGGCTGATTTTATGCCAAATGAAAACACGGAAGATCGCCTTGAAGGAGGATACAGAACTACTTAACTAGGGAACAACTGCTCGGACTCACTTCATAAGCAGGAACTGCTATTCAAATATTGTATATGCAGGATTATCACAGGCTGACTGGCCCTTTAAGAGGAGTTGGGCTCAACCTTCCCTGAAGCAGGCCAGCCATCCTCCCAGCTGGTCCTAACGGACTAGGAATCAGAGGGCCCTGGTCAATTATTGGGCCCAGCTGGGGAGAGGTCAGAGGGTTTTTAACAACACAGCTGGGCAAGCTCAGCCAGAGGGAAGCCAGAAGGATGGTTGGGTTCTCTGGGACCCCAGAAAAGCTGGGAGCAAAGCCAGAGCAGACCCTTAGCGTGGACGAGCTGGGCCTAGTAGAAGATTCAGGTGTTTCATTTGGGACTTTGATTACTGTGGGAGGGAGAGTTGAGCCCTGGAGGAGCAGGTGACCAACCATCAGTTTTCTGTTACGTTAGGACTCTGAGGGAAGCAGCCTGAAAATCTGCTATGGTAAAAAAGACTGGAAGAGGACAGGGTCTCAGCCCACAAAGGCCAGAAGGCTGTGGGGGCCAAGCCATGTGCATCTGCAGGAGTGACTGAAAAGTTGGATATGTGGAAACTGAGGCAGGGAAGCCACAGGGCCTCAGAGGAAGTTAAACTGTGACAAGAATCTGGAACAAAGGAAAGTGAGCAACATATACATCTAAAAGTAAGTGAAAAGCCATCCACATTGTGTGTGTGGGGGGGTGTTGTTATTGGTTATTCGTTTTACTGTTGCACCTAGGGACCCTAGTCCTAGACCAGGTCCCCATTGTGCTAGATGCTGTATAAACACAGAACAAAAAGACTGTCCTTGCCTTCCTGGGTGTACAATCTAAGTGTAAGACGAGACAACGGATGCGGGAGTACAAGTAATCATGAGACAATACTGGTCAGCAGGATAGGGTGTAGGCTCTGCACACCAACTGCCTGTTGTCAAGTTTTCTGTAGCCACTGTGATAAAGGAGGGACTTGAAGGTGGATAATGAGGTGGCTTTATGGATGCTTGAGAGGATGCCACCAAGTGCAGCATGGGAGAAAGCACTAAGGTATGTGTTTGAAAATCCACGTGGGCAGGGGAGGCTGGCATCGTGGGTCAATCAGAGGCAAGCACCAGCAGTGTGATGGTGAATCAGAGATGGCAGGTAGGGTGCGGACTGACTGAAGGGCCCTGCAAGTGAATAGAAGCAGTTTATGTTTGATGTGATAGAGAAGTTCCAATTTAATTCTTAAGAAACTGTTGGCCCAAGACCCAGCATTTGCCAAAGGGACTGTGGGTTACGAAGAGGAAACTTGAGGCAGCAGGTCAGGAAGTGCCATCACCTACAGCAGATACCAAGAAAGGGCAAATTGAATAGTAAAAGCTTCTGGGTAACACAAAGAGCAATGCTAGTTTGGTGGCCAGTCCTTACTTCTCTATCCTCCTCCACCAAAGGGGCCAGCTGGACATCCCTACACATGTATACGGTCACTGCATCACCTCCTGCCCCACAAAAGACAGCTCAAAGTATGTGGTGGGGAGCCTGGGGACCGCTGGTACCAAGCTGTCCCAGGATATTCATAGGCTATCGCAACGATGCCCAAATGGCGGGCATGCACCCCTAGGGAGGATGCAGAGGGAAGTTCGGGGAGGCATGGCGGGGACTAGGTCAAACCCCACAGGAGGTGGGGAGGGAGCACTCCCCAGCCATGCTTTGCCCCCAGATCCACTCCGGCCCGGCTCTCAGTCCCCAGGGGGTGTGGACGGGGTGGTGGTGTTTGAGGACCACTGGGTTATAGAGTAAGGCCAGAAGGGACCACTGTGACCATCCAGTCTGACCTCCTGCATAACAAAAGCTAGAGAATTCCACCAAGTGATTCCTGCATCAAGCCCGTAATTTCTGGCTGAGCTAGAGTATAGTTTAGAAAGGCATCCAACCTCAAATTAAAAAGACTCCAAGTGATGGAGAATCAGCCATATCCCTAGGTAGACTGTTCCAATGGTTAATTCAGATTGAACCGCCTGAACTCACATGAGTAGGGCCCTACCAAATTCATGGTCCATTTTGGTCAATTTCACGGCCGTAGGATTTTTAAAAATCATAAATGTCACGATTTCAGCTATTTAACTCTGAAATTTCACAGCGTTGTAATTGTAGGGTCCTGCCCCCAAAAGGAGTTGTGTGCATGCGTGTGTGTGTGGGGGGCGGTTTTGCAAGGTTATTGTAGGGGGGGGTCGTGGTACTGCTACCTGCACTTCTGCGCCGGCGACGCTGCCTTCCGAGCTGGACAGCTGGAGAGCAGCGGCTGCTGGCCAGGAGCCCTTCAGAGCCACTGGCAGCAGCAGAGCAGAAGTAAGGATGCCCTGCTATGGTATTTCCACCCTTACTTCTACACTGATACTGGCAGGGCGCTGCCTTCAGAACTGGGCACCCAGCCAACAGCTGCCATTCTTCGGCTGCTCTGCTCAGAGGGCAGCGCAGAAGTAAGGGTGGCCATACTGTGACCATCCCCCCCCGCAAATAACCTTGCAACCCCCTTGCCACTCCCTTTTGGGTCAGGGCCCCAGATTTGACAAACACTGGTCTCCCCCATGAAATCTGGTCTTTTGTGTGTTTTTATCCTATACTACACAGATTTCATGGGAGACCACCAGGTTTCACGGTCCATGACGTGTTTTTCATGGCCGTGAATTTGGCAGGGCCCTGCAGATGAGCATATCCGTCCATCCATACTGTTGTGAAGGTAGAGAGAGCTTCAGAAATCATGAGTAGCCTGGAGGCATGAAGCAAATGGATGCCCAAGTGCCTTTAGTAGGGCTGGGCAGAGTCCAGAGTTCAATCATCTTCTGAGACCCAGCTTTTTTAGGACTGGCTGAGAGCAGGTTAGATGAACCAGCTCCTCAGTCCAGTTTAGGTCACCAGTGAAGAGAGGAGTCCTTGGTTTCAGTCTAGGCCTTAGTAAACCTGCATCCATTTATCCCACAGAATCTTAAACTGCCTCTGTCTGCACCGGGGAAGCCTAGAGCTGGGGCATCCTCTGGCAGTTCTGATTTGAGGTTTGTGTAGGCAAAACATACCCCTAGCTCTAATCACTGTTCTCTCCCCTCTATTCAAGCGATCCAAATTCATACCTACACAAACAGCTGTCAGCTGTACCCTTATTCTTTACTCAACTTGGTCTTTGACCAGGAAAAGATCTATGGCATAACAACCATCACCCGGTGTTCTGTCACAACTGAAGTTCAACAGTTAAGCTTTTCCTAACCCAAAGATTTTAAACAGTTTCCACTCTTCACTGCTATTACAAATTTATTTGAGCATAAGCTTTCGTGAGCTACAGCTCACTTCATCGAATGCATTCAGTGGAAATCCACTGAATGCATCCGATGAAGTGAGCTGTGGCTCACGAAAACTTATGCTCAAATAAATTGGTTAGTCTCTAAGGTGCCACACGTCCTCCTTTTCTTTTTGCGAATACAGACTAACACGGCTGCTACTCTGAAACCTGCTATTACAGTGACTGCTACGTCAGGGATTTCTTGGCAGAGTATGTCTACACTGCAGCTGCAAGCCAGCCTTGAGCTAGTTCTACACAAGCTAGCATGCTAAAAATATCAGCGGGGACGTCACAGCTCTGGCAGAGACTTGGTTTAGCCACCTGAGCTCAGACCCAGGGGTCAGGTGGGCTTGAGAGTCTGAGTTGCCACATACACACTACTATTTTTAGCATGCTAGCTAACACGAGTCTGTCTACCTGGGCTTGGAAGCTTACTTCCAGATGCAGTATAGACATAACCGAGCTGACCACTAAGGGTAAGGGCCCAAGTCACTCCACAAGAAAATGAACACACAACGCAGCTCTTCTGCTGTTTTACTTCCAGAAAGCCAAAACACAGGATGTTAACATTCCAGCTACTGAAAACCAACCACAAGATCACATCTGCCTCACCTGGAGAGAAGTTTAAACCCAATTACTTTTCTGTTCCTCACAACAAACAGGATACAAATCTAGGGAATCTTTCATACTTAATTGCTACTTGGTTAGATATAGTCTTATTTAAGAGAGAGCAATAAAATATATTGTCTTCAGCTCTAGTATACTCACTCACTTTCTTTGCTAAATGCAAGTGTCAGGAGTGGAAGAACTCATACCACCATGGACAAGGTCAACTTATAACTCTATCCGAACGTGCCCACATCTGGACTGGGATAGTACACCTTTCTGTTTCCACACAGAGCCACTGGGTCTTAATTTCGGTGCAAAGGGGGGAAAATAGCTAATTTCAGCTTGATGCACAAGGATTTAGCTGCCAGTTGCTAGCTGTGTGGGAATTGAGCTGTACAATAGCCTATGGCCAGGACTCAGTCCAAGCGTTGAACTCTCACTGCTGCCAGCATAGCTAAGCACCTAATCCACTCGATGTTCTCCAGCAAACTATAGCTATTTTGAGAAATGTCAGTCTTGGGAGTATAAACTCCTAGCAACATTCCCTTTAAACTGGACTGAATGCATTATGTAATTGAAAGGAGTTTTATTAGTGAAACAGCACAAATCCCACTGCCATTAAGAATAAAAATTCATGAGCTACTGAACAGCAATGATTATTCAGAAGGCTGTCATGTTTACTGTGAAACCATAGCCATGAATTAGGCTTTTAAAAATGTAATGTATAAATAACCTACATTTTAAAATAATTTTACCCAGCAGCTAGCTCAGCATTCAAACCATTTTACCATCTGCCTTTCATATCACGTTTTTCCCTTTCCTAAATCACAAGACCAAATATATGGTTAAAGGGTTAAATAAAAACAATCCCCTTAGGTTTTCTTTTTCAATACACAGAGCATAGGAAGATAGAACAGCTGTACATGAATGCTAGCATCCTGACAACACCAGATCACTTAAATTTTGCTCTCAGATTCCTATAGTTGATTTGCTCCCTGGGAGGTCTGGAAGATTGGTGTTAGATGCCTGCTATTCCCCCTTCTTTTTTTTAAATTTTTGGGGATGAAAGGAAAATCCAAGGCTATGCTATGTGTGTGCATAATATTATAACACACTCACATGCAGAGTGGGTGCCAATAGAGTTTTTTTTGACATTTGTCATATTACAGTATGTGTGCTATTTCCTGTAATAAACTTGCTGTGGTGGTTCCTATTCTTAACGACCATGGGTGGTTAGCAACCACTTCTTCATGGCACCTACTGTACACTTCCCACAACCTCCTCCAGCCTTCTACCTATGTTCAATTCTGAAAGTGTAAGTAATACTAAAACCACACCCAAAAACCCCAGATAACGCAGACAGTTTCCTGACAATTTCCATTCTGCTTTGCTTTCCATGGTCTAATGATGGAGACGCTGATGTGCTGGATACTGGTCACGCTGGAACCTCCACCACACTTCCATAATACCCCTTATTAGAAAATGGACATTGTGTCAGTTTAAAAAAAAAAATCATAATTTTCAATTAATGGTAACCATTTAATCCTGTTGTCAATCTACATTTCCTTTAACTGCTTGGATTAGGGAGAGGAGGTTACGGAAAAATATAGGACATGTCCTGAGTATAAAGATTAAGCATATATTGCCATCAGGGAAAGTATTAAAAAAAAAAACCACACAGCCTTTTTCCTGAGCAGAGCCCACTTTACATGAAGAAGCAGAAGACAGGTATTCATCACACTGTTCCTATGGAAACTGACACTAAGCAACTTCCCTGTTCTACCTTTCGGCTGTCTGCATGTGTGCCCACAGTACTGTCTGGAGCATCCATCCCTTAAAATGTTCTCTCATCAGGAGAGAGTGAAACTGTGCAGGAGGACAGCCACATTAGAGTCAGGGACTGGGACAAAACTAGGAGTGAAAATTAATGAGTCCTGCAGCTTGTTGAAGAGAACAAACAGGAGAGTAAGAAGCTGGCATGATGAAGAAAGGAATGAGATTTATCCCCACCTGAGCCTTGTCTATACTAGTAAAAAGTATAGCTTCTCTCTTTTCTTACAAGATAGCTTTCTCATTGTAAAAAACCCACACCATTATGCTTAGAGTAGACGTGGCCTTTGACTGAACCTGTAAAGCCTGGAAAACAGAAGTGAAGCAGAGTTGTAAGTTCTCTTCTCATTGCACACCCAGATTTGACGTTAGGCAGCTGGTTAGCACCCCTGCAGAAGGTGTACCTGGACTCTTTTATTGGAAAATAAACATTCCATTAACTGATGGAGAACAGTAAAGCTCAGAGTCTTGTTTAAAGACTATAGATCAACTTATTACTATGTTTACTCTCATAGCAAGTGGACATGCTAACGATTTCCTGCAGCTAAACTAATGCCAATGCAAAGCTAACCTGTTTGGTTTTTAAATCAAGGGACACTGATCCTGTGATGAGGTTTCTTGCCCAGCAATGTAGTTTCTCATACATCAGATGAGTGATTTAATCTGATGGCTGTTGGTAGAATGAGTTCTTCATTTTACCCAGTCATTAATATAGTACACTCTGATTGGCTTTAGGAACAGACCTCTTGTACACTTCAGCCAATCAAGAGGCAGAGTTAACCACAAAAGTACATAATAACTAATCTGGTCTGGATTTAGTTATTAAGATTAAAACAAACAAGCAAACAAAAAAAAACCCACCCCACACCACCCAACCACGCCTAAAGATCAGCCATCCAGTAACCTGTTTGGTGTAATTACAATGATAAAAAAAATCCTACATCAGACTGAGCTAAATTTTCCTAATTCAAGCATGTGTCAGGACAAGTGTGGCAAACACCACTTGGCCACTCACACTTTCTGGGAGGTTAACAATATTGTTGGTTTTCAAATGGGGGGTGAAATCCTGGGGCAGGGCAATCAAATCCTGAACTTTAGTATTATGGACTGAATAGGCAGGAGAAAGAGGGGGGTATGTGGCTTATTTGTCATGTATTTTTGCTGCTTGTATTGTATGATGTGCAGGCCTGGTGTGAATCACCAGAGCATATGCCCCGGGTGGTATAAGAGTTGGTGCTTTCCTAGTGCCTTCCACATGGGGATCTCAAAACTCTTAACACACACACACACACGAACAACCTTTTTTAAATGGACTGATGGGGGAGGGGAGATTCCGATGGTGCACACTTCGAATAGAAGGTCCTAAAAATTAAAATTCAAGACCACATCTGGCCAAATAGTGAAACTGGTGACTCCTTTGGAGCTACAAATTTGTTGCTATCTATATTAATTCTTGTTTGCGTGTGAGTGGGGGCAGGCAGGTGGATGGTTCAAAGACTAGTGTACTGTTCCTTTAAACAGGGGCTGGAGGAGCTTCTGGGCAGCGACTTCAGAAAGAATGAAGAGTTTTATGGACAATACTACTTCCCTTAGCTAATAAAGTTCTTCGTTCAGTGTTAGAAGAAAGTGACTTTTTGCAATAGTTTACCAATGTCCATGACAATTCCCTTAATAAGGAGGCAGAGGGGGCTGTTCTGGTCCCGTTTGGATAGGTCTTTTCTGCAATTAATCTGAATTACAGTAATAATACCCGTTGGCCCCAACTGAGATCAGTGCCCCACTGTCCTGAACAGCTTACAATCTAAAGAGACAAGACTGACGGAGGGTGGGAGAGGGAGAAAACCCATGAGTAAGTGACTAAAAATATCCATCAGTTAAAACCAGAATAAGACCAATATTGTGTGCTTGAGGCCTTTGGAATTAGAAACCTGCTTAAAAAGGAGGAGTTACTTCCACGCTTGTTCAGTCCTGTCCGATAGGGAGGACAGTCCGAGACTGTCGACTCCCAAGAACCTCATTCCGCAGAGGTTTTAAAAGGTATTCGCGTCTGCCTGGTGTTAACCAGAGGGGCACCGAATCAGGCACACTGGGCAGGTACAACTCTCCTTTGCCGACGGAAGGGTTGAGCAATTGGGTTTTACTCAGACAAGTGTTTGCAAAAACAAAACAAAACAAAAAAGTCAACAACTCTTGTGCACTCCCAGTTTTTTGTTATATAAATCAGACTAATTTAATCTTGGCACAACAGGAGCTCCCCCAAGACCCTTGCTAGAGCCCTGGCATGGAGGTAATTGTGAGAGCCAGGCAAAGACCTGACCACACCCATCACAACTACTTTGTGTGAAAGGAACATTACATTAGCCCATAAGCATTACCATAGCCTAACTTCTCTCTCTGAATACCACCTCAGGCAAGGACTGTGTAGCCCAGAAAGGGGAAAAACCATTTCCAATTTTCTAAGATTCCCGGATCCTGCTTATCTTCAACCTTTCCCAAAACTACGGAATCCCTAAGACATGCCTTCTCCGAGGCTGCCTCCAGATGATAAAATTACCCTCTTCCAATCAGGGAACAGAAAAAGTAGCAGCGTGAAGATTGAACAGTCACACAATGAACAGGAGCAATTCATAGAATAAAATAATTCACAAAACAGCTGCCAAATAAAATGTGACAGTGACCATCTGCTCATGGATATTCCATGGGCAGGAAGAGGGGCTAAATTCACTGGGCTAGCTATTTGCTGATCATTGGGAGAGAAAGCATGTGCACCAAGAAGCAGCTAGCACTGGCTGCTGGGAGTGCTCTCGGCCAAGAGCTGAGCATCAGCATGTTCCACCCACTACTTTGAATAGGTACCCAGGGGAGGTGGTGTGTATGCCATGTTAGCCAGCTTCAGCATACTCCAGGGAAATACTTTTTATCTCAGTCTAAACACACAGTTCCAGCTAATCAGGTTTCCAACAATGGTTTGGCTGGATACTGAGGATGCCATAGAACGTGACATGTTCTGACCACCTTCCGGGCCAGGTTTTGCTCTGTCAGAAGCCCAGTACTGACAGGACCTAGGTTTGGAATATTTGACAAACGGTTTGTGGAAAATGCATTTAAAAACTCAGGCCAGGTCTACACTACAGACTTTAGTTGATGCAAGTTACATGGGCAAAGAGCTGCTAAAGTTGATATATCATTTGTGCACAGGCATAGTTGGCTGTTTGGATTGGCACCATGCCTACTCACCAGGAGTGCTTTAGTCAGTGTAAAGTGTGGTGCACCAGAGATAAGTATCCCAGCATGCTACGTGCTGCCATCTAGCGTGAGGCCTTTTCACAATGTGTTCTGGGGTAGAAAATCACTGTCCCAGGAATCTCTGGGAGCTAGGGGTCAAGTTCCCAGCACGCAACTTTTGCCATCCCAGAATGTCATCCACGTCCCATAATCTTTTTGCCTTTTTTTTCCAAAATCCATACAGAAGTACAGCACTTTTGGCACTAGCCCGCCTTGCTACAGAGTACATAAACAGAAAAGGCTAACTTTCTACGAGTATGCAAGTGTTGGTGGATCACACGGCACCAATATCCAAGGCGGCTGGTCAGGGAAGACGCATGACACTTGAATCTATAAGAACACAGGACTGTTCATAAAGCTGCGGACAGGGACAATCTTTCCCAGCTGAAATGCCCATAGTTACTCTGGGAACCCAGACTCCCTCTTGCTCACAAAGTCGTACACCAGCCACCTTGACAGCACCAAGGAGAGATTCAGTTATTGGCTCAGCTGGTGCCAAATGACTTGAATGTGCTGTTGGTAGACTGTTGGGATGCTGGCAGTGAGAAAAATACCAATGGTTAGAACTGCCTGTAGTGACGGACGCTATCCAAGAGGAAAAGCCACAGCCAAGGTGGAGGTGCAGCAGCTCTCTGACTTTGAACAGCTAGACAAGAGCTCAGCTTTGAGTTATGCAGTTGAGGGAGGTTTTGAAAAACCCCTTCAGTGGTCAGCCACAGTAATGTTCTGTGCTCGACTGTTCTCCGTGCCTGGAGAACCGGTGCTTCTAGGAACTGTGTAGTGCTTGCTGTACATTTATAAATGTGTATTTCCCTCAAGCTAGGAATTATGTGGTGCTTGCTGTACACTTACAAATGCTGTGTGCTTTGAGTACCGCCGTGCATTCTGCAACATTTCTTGGGAACTCAAAAATAATAGTATTCTTCAAAAATAGAAATTTATTGACTTGCAAAACCAGTGCAGAAAAGCAATGTGCAAAAAACAGCAGGCAATGAAATACAAACTTTAAACTTAACAGAATGGAACTTTGACATTGGAAAGGCAGCAAACATTTCTGCCCATTTCAGTGCACAAATGTAGTCTGTGGCTACACATACACTGACCTGTAAGAGCCAAGGTTGGTGTACGTGCAGCTGGGGTTTCCCTTGCTGTCACCCAACATGGAATAGAAAGGCTAAGGATGCAGCCTGTGATGCCACGGGGGTGAGGGGGGGGGATGGATGTAGGGAGCTGCTACTATGGAGTCCTCCAACGATGGCAAAAGGAGAGAGTCTGGAATCCTTGGATCTGTAGGTCAACCAGGGTCTGCAGCAGTTGGGTTTGCTGCCTGAGAAAATCCATTATGTGCTGGATCATCTCCCTCTCCTTTTCCTGACAGGATTTCTGGGCCTGTCTCCTGTCCGTTCTTTCCTTCTCCATGCCATCTGCCATGTTGGCCCTCCAGGCCATTTGTTTGCAGTCCAGTGCAGCATTAGCTTGCAGGATCTCCCTGAATATGTCCTCCCTATTCCTCGTTCTCCTCCTAGTCAGGGCCAGGAGTTCTGTGAGCAAGGGAAGGGTGCCCTTCAAGGCTGCAAAAGCAGCAGCTGCTGATAAAAAAAACAGATGTCATTGGATTTACAGTCCCAATGGAAAGGGAAAGAGTTTCAAAACTCCCTTCTCTTGTTCCCATAAACACTTAATATGAAATGCTTATAGATACTTCAGCTTTGGAGCCCAGCCACAAGGAGAGCAGCCCACCAAGGGCGAGGAAGGAATTTCAGTTGCATGAAACAATAAATGTTGGTCTCTATTCCATGGTTACATGTGCAGGGCAACGGCACTGAATAGTGGCACTATTTTCCAAGGCAGCGAGAGTTTTAGCTGACCTCTTGCCCCTGAGGGTAACGAAGGCATAGAACACTCAGCTGCCAATGGCTGCCCGGGTCCACATGCCTCTTGCCTGTTCACTGCAATGGTGTGGGAACATGTACTACCCCGGAGGAAGAAATCAGCCATCCCTGGAAATCTTCAGGAGAGGGTTGCAGAGTATCTCCCGGCTATAAGAGACTTCCCTATGTAGATAAACAAGCTCCATGTGGCTCCCCACCAGCTCCCACCTCTAATCCAACAGGGGAACGAAGAGCAGGTGCCAGCTCTAACTCGTTTGGCAAGAGCAGAACAATGAAAAGCAGATACCTTTGTCTTAACCAGGGGATGGGCCAGGTGCCATCTTGGAATTTCAACATTGTAAAGAAAAATGCATGCTTGCCAGAGGTCCCTTCCCCTCCACTGGGCTCGTCCATGCTCGCCTGCTGGGACTCGCTAGATGGGGCGAAGTCTCAAACAGGTCTTGGCTCATGACATCGTTGGAGTCTCGTCTCTTCCTCGTCGCTGTTCACAGAAGAAACCTCTGGCTTCTCAGAGGTATCCATGGTGGTCTCTGGGGTCTCCGCCAACAACGGCATGCTGCTCGTTGTAAAAGCGGCAAGTGTGTGGCTCAGCACCAGATTGATTGTTGGCCTCCCTGGCCTCGTGATATGCCTGGCCAAATTCCTTTATTTTCATGGGGTGCTGCAGCTGGTCCCTATTATGCCCCTTTGCTGCAACCCCTGTGCTATCTTTTCATAGGTGTCTACGTTTCTACAGCAAGGTGACTTATGTCAACCTAACCTTTAGGGCTGTCTACTCTTAACTGAAGATATTCCAGGAGATTCCCCCCTCCCCCAACATTACGTAATGTCGTTTTCTTAAAATATCCTATTAAAATCTCCTGGATTGCTTTCAATAGTCTGTGGGAGATTGATGCCAATTCCAGGAGACTACAGGCCAAGCCTGGAGGGTTGGCAACCCTGCTAACTTTGCAGCGTAGACCAGGCCCTAGTTCTGCTAGTGTCCTATCCCCAATGAAGACAAGTGTCTAAGAAGTGTAGCCAATAACACTGTTAAAACACAAGACACCAGAAAATACCACTCCAGTAGATCCTCCACATCTTCATAATCTTTGGCCCTGAGCAGCATAGTACTTGAAGAGAAGTTATTGCTGCTAAGAGACACAGGCACTTCTGAAAACTTTACCCATAAGTCACATGGACTGGGGGGTGGGGGAGGGAAGAGAACTTTGCAATTTGGGATGAATATTTTGAACAAACTAAAGCAATCACCAACAAACTGATGTTGAATAAATACAAGGAATCAAATTAGTCCTTTATAGAGATGAGTTATAAAGACTGACAAGTCTGAAATGACCTGAAATAATAATTTTCCATGTACATGAATATTTCTAACACAACTATCCAAGGGACCGGAGAGAGAGAGAGAGTTGGTTGCCTCTTAAAGGTGGACCTTTAACTAAAAAGGTTGAACAAGATTATAGTGGAAACCCTGAGGATACTTTGAAGTGGTTTTGCTGTGTTTGGGCACACCATCTAAAAACCACACTCTTGGGATTTTCCAGCAAGCTTGTATTTCCTTGCTCCACCAACTTTCCTCCCCCCACCCCCCCATTATTAAAAGGAGAGTTGCTTGATAAATTAAAGTAGTATACTGAACAGAGAAACTGTGGAGAGGTTAAGTAACTTGGCCGAGGTCCCAAAGCATGCCCAGTAGAAGAGCATGGTCTACAACCCAACTCGCTGTCCTTTTGTAACAAATCCAACATAGTAGACAGGCAGTTAAGTAAATTACGTATCTGCATAGTTTGGACTAGAGCACTGATCTTTCAGCTCCCCCAAAACACACACACACACACACAATGACCTCTATCACCTGGGCTAAAGCTGCTCCCCCATAGCTTATAATAATTAATAATAAAGCCCCTCTTCTTCTGAGGGCCAGACACTAGAGAATTATATTACACACATACATAGGCAGTACATTATGCACAGATCTATAGGGTGAGCCATGCAAAATGTAACATTTAAGGTGCCTATCACAGAGATATCTAAATGCAAATATAACACTTTATAGAGACCAGACAAAAGCTCCCTGCCCTCTGTTGCTTACAATGTGTGTGTTCCAGTGAAGCAGAGAATCCTGCAAGGGGATGATAATCATGGTGATCACTGAGAGAATGATTTAGGTTTGAGACTGGAAGAAGGCCAGCTGGACTAACTTGTTAAGTGCTGTAGTTAGAATGGAATGGAGAAGCTCTGTTCCACTCCCATCCCCGTCCCCCCCCCTCCCCCGGCATTACCTCCCCCCCAAAAAAGGGGAGGGAGGAAAGAAGAGTCCAAAAGGAAAACAGAACTAACAGTACCCAGGTCAGGAGTAGTATACCAAATATACTAAGAACACCATCATGAGCTCTCTCTCACAAAATAAATTCTACAAGAGCACCTCTCCCCTCCACCCCCCGAAACACACACATTCACTTCCAGTCTTAGAAGCTCATATCAAATTCCAGGCCAAAATAAAAGTTATAAGCCTCCTGGTTCTTAGAGTCAGTCTTAGACAGGACTGTCCTGACCCAGCATACACAGATTTTTTGTAATTGTAGGGACTGTTCATATGTTAGGGGTATTACATGTAAACAAATTAATGGTATAAAATACACAGGTCCTGTCCACACTACAACTTTTAAACCAAGTTTATCAGTTACCTGCATAAACAGCTCCAAACATACTTTGTGTTCACACATCACAAGGTTAATTCTTGTTTGGCAACTGGTAGCTTACAGTATTCCACCCCTGCCAGAAGAGAAAACGGTCTTTCTATAACCAGTTCAATGTAGTTTTTTGCATGGTGAATAGAACAGCTCCCCCTACATACTCTATTGTGCACGTGTAACCAGTTTTTCTATTTCTACTCCCTCTCAACTAATAGTAATAGGGTATCATAGTGTGTAATGCCCCATTCACTGCTAATGCTGCTCTAGCTGTAGGTCTTCCAAGAACACCCCTGAGACAGTATGGGATTGTGTTCCAGAATGCAATTATAGAGAGTTAGCCATTGTGATAGATGTCTATACCAGGGGTGGGCAAACTACGGCCCAGGGGCCGCATCCAGTGCTTCAGACATTTTAATCCGGCCCTCGAGCTCCTGCCAGAGAGTGGGGTCCACAGCTTGCCCGTTCCGTGCGTGCCGTGGGTCCATGCGGCTTCCGGAAGCAGCAGCATGTCTCCCCTCTGGCTCCTACACACAGGGGCAGATAGCATCACTCCTGCAGCTCCCATTGGCCGGCAACCACAGCCAATGGGAGCTGCAGGAGGGATGCCTGCAGACCGGGCAGTGCACAGAGCCGCCTGGCCATGCCTCTGCGTAGGAGCCAGAGGGGGAACGTGCTGCTCCTGCTTCTGGGAGCAGCCCTGATCCCCCTTCCATCCTCCAAACCCCTCGGTCCCAGCCTCCTGCACCCCAGAGCCTGCACCCCAAGCTGGAGCCCTCATCCCCCCACTGCAACCTCCTGTCCCAGTCTGGAGCCCCCTCCTGGTCCCCAACCTCCAATTTCATGAGCATCCATGGCCCGCCATACAGTTTCCATAGCCAGATGTGGCCCTCAAGCCAAAAAGTTTGCCTACCCCTGGTCTACAACGAGGAAATGAACAGAGAGTTGTGCTGTGAAAAGAGCTGCTACGTGGACATAAAATTAACCGATGCTTGTTACAACACAGTTGAGACAAGAACTCGTTAAAAAGCCATGATTGTACTTGTAGCATAGAGAAGGCCTTATACACATGCGACATTTTTGCACTTTAAAACCTCTGGACAGATTTTCTTCAAATTTGGCTTATTCCTCAGATTTAAGTGAGGTCACAAGTCAAAGGGATCTTTGAGCTTTTTATGTTCTTCCATTATTAGCGTAAAAGATTTCTGATCCAAAAAGGATGGAAAATGCCTAGCACATTAGGGATGCTAGGCATTATTGACTAAATTAAATAAACACCTGACAAATTCTCTCCCCTCCCTCCACTAAACAGATGCAGATGTAAATAAATAAAAAAAAAAAAATAGAAAACTTCTTTATGTGCAACTGAAAGGGGAAATGGAGGAAAAACACAAACACCGAAATTCAGCCTTCACTACAGTGTGCGCAACCTATGTCCACTACTATGTGAAGGCCTGTCACGTGCAATTGCATTAACACATTCATAAAGAATTTTTTTTATACGGGCTCTGCACGCTTTTAAGGAAAATACAAGTCAGGCCAAGTTTGGAATCCTCCAACCTATGCAGTTAAAATTACAGCAGCCCAAATTAAATTCCTTTGTGGAACTCAGATTCAAAAAAAGAGGGGGGAAAAAAATCTCCCCAAACTTGAATTATCTAAGGATTTTATCATGAAGCCAGAGAGTAGTAATATTTATTGACATGCCAAGAGTCCTGCAGCGCAAGAATTTAGGAACACCCAGAGTACAGATACACCTAAATATCTTAAACCACCATTTTGTTTTATATAATGTAATCTTACAAGTGGGGATGATCACACTGCCCATTAAGGTTGCTTGATCCATTTCATCGTAAGATGGTGTTTTCAGTTGCTCATAATTTTACCAGTTTGTAACTGATTGGACTGAAGTTTTCCATGCTGTCTGCCTCAGGCTGATTTTTTTTTTTTCTTTTTAAAGAAAATTTGAAAGGAAAATAGTTCAGCCATTGCCAAGGGAGGGTGGGGGGAAAAATATATATTGTTTGGCCCATATTAAATTCTAGCAAACTTCTCTTTGAAAAACTCCAAGCCCGCTATGTGTTGAAGGTAGAACTTGACTTTTAGCGTGAGGGTGGCCTTGGTGAAAATCTGACCAAACCTAGCCAAGTTATGGAAACTTTTTTTTCGGGGGGGGAAAAAAAACCAAAAAAAACCAAAACCAAACCCAAGTTCTCTCATGCTCAGACTTCAGATTTTAGCAGCTTAATTACTACGATTATTAATACCTTTTCCAGAATGGCTATTCTGGTAAATTGTCAAGTATAGACAAACCCTCAGACTCTGTCCAATATCTGTGAAACCCACTGGCAAAGTGTCCAATCCTCCTCTAGTGCCAGTCCGCACAAGGTAACAGCCTACTACAGTTACTAGTTACTCTGTTTGCTCAAGTGGCAGAGGCCAGTTTGGTGCATCTGAAGGGTCCAACTCTGCTGATGACCTACTTAGGTGTCAATATGATGGAATCAGCTTCTTCAGTTCTCTCTCTCTCTCTTTTTTTTTTTTTAAAGTAGGCTATCAAAACACCCACAACCATGTTAAAAGGACATTAATGTCACAAAGTCAAGCCCTCAGAATCAAAGTGGCCTGTGCAGCTTTAATTTGGTCCCCTTGAACGTATGCATAAGTACATATTTTCCACAGGCCTCCTGCCTCATTCAGTGCCCAGGATGGATGGCGCTTACTTAATGAGCGGCTATTCACAATATTGCTTTCTCGTTGCACAATGTGTGGCCAGGAGCCTTATTCACTGTATTCTATCCAAACCCTGCTCTGAGGCAGAGTTATCAATTTCCACAGTGGTTTTTCTATGGTGCTCGTCACTAGAGGCCGAGTACTTCAGAAACATTCATGAATTTATTTTCACAACACCCTGTGAGCTGAGGGAACATCATCCCCATTTTGCAGCTGGAAACTGAGTCAGATTAAGGTCAAAATTAACACTGAGTTTGGGTGTACAATTTGAGATGCCTAGGCCCTCGGAGCACTTATAATCACACTTCATTTGTTCAAAGCAGAGCTCAGCTGCTTCTGTTGCAGCTGTGGGTGCCCGGCACTTCTGCAAATCAGAACCAGGGTCTCAAGCAGGGCACCCAGAAAATGAGGCACAGACAATTAGTGAGCACCTGTGCAATGTTTGGTTTAAGTGACTTAACTAGCATCACACAGGAACTCTGGCAGAGACATCAATAGTCACGTTCTCCAGAAGTCAGCTGTCTTATCTGTGACACTGTCCCTTCTATGCCAGCAATCCCCCGCCTCACTTGTGACACTCTTTCCAACTGCTGCAATAAGCAAAACATGGGTCCTACTGAATCATCCCCAGAATAGGTCCATCTGCAACGTATGAGACAAGCATCCTGTGGGGAAAAAAATACTATGATCATGTAATTAAATCCTGTATCAATGCATATGCACAAAAGGCTGAATTAAGGTTACACAGGCAACCTTAATAGTGGCATTTCATAACTTGACTTTGCAACCTTACTAATGTTCTTTTAATGTAGTGTTGTGTGATTGCTTTTGAAAGAACATTTACAGACCATCCGTGAAAACACAAACTTGATTTTTCTCAGTTGAATTTGCCAGGTTTGGGGGCTGCTCAAGGCTATAAAAAATTGGAGCCTGAAGCAACTTTTGTGGGTTCATTTCCCCAGAGACCAGCATAGCTAAGAAGAATAGTCAACCTAATGGAGAGAGGAAAATTATAGTACGTGTAAATCAAATAGGGTCACAGAAGTAAACTGAAACCAGTTCTAATCTCTGTATCCCACAAATCCCTCTCCCATGTGCTCTCTGGCACCACTTCAGAGTAACCTGGGGAAGAAGCATGTTCACCTGTTTCAGTGTACACGATTTCCTCAGTGGCTACAGAAACAGGCACGAAGAGGATCCCACCTGGAACAGCCATTGTACTTCCTGACCAGAATCTTGCACATGGTAAACTTTATGTTGAAGGGGAGGAAACGAACAAACAGCCTGTGCTTGTGCCCTCTCTGTCTTCTTTGAAGAACTAATATCAGGAGATTTATATTCAGGGCAAGAGCCCATGCTGGCAGGAGAGGAAACTGCTTCTGAGAAGGAGGGGGAGGTGGGTAGAGGGAATAGCCTCCAGTTTCTTGGCTTGTGATCAGCAAGCTGGGACGCATTCTGTGGAACTAGGCCAAAGTATTAGTAGTTATATTCAAAAGAATACTTGAATCCCAGCTCAAGGGAGCCTAGTTTGTGGCTCTCATTTATGCTGTACATCAATTGAATATCAAACCACATTTTCTGCCTTCTGAATAATAAAGCTTAACAGTTTGGGACTCCCATATGGTCTATTGTTAAGATATTTCCAAACACTGGCGGCTGTTTTATTTCTGAAGGAAAGACGACTTCTCCCTCCTCCGAGCTTTACTTGGTAAAAATAGGCATGTGGCAAAATAAAAATAAAGTGCACCAAAAGTTCTGAGAGGAGCTTAAAAATGAAGGGGTTGAAAAGATGGGAAATACATTTTGAAATATAAGGGGAGGGGGGAGGGGAGAGCCACTGTCTCATGCAAATGCGTGTTTCAGGCAGAAGCAGCTGGTGCCACCAGGCCCTGCAGTACAGAACAGGGGGTGCAGAAGCTTTCAGAGCCCACGAGCTGCCCTAACAAAGGAGGACCACACAGATTCAAGCCATTCACAAAAGGAGCCAGGCTGATTATTTGATGATTACTTACAGGGGGGTCTTTGCCAGTAACGTAGGCAATAATACCGGAGAACCTGTTTAATGTGTAACCTGGGTTTGTCTTTTCACACGTCCCTCTTTACTCAGCTACTCATTCTCAGAGGGCAAGGCTGTTGGATGAAATTATCAATTTTCTACACAAGACACTAAATTTGTTAATAAATCAATCTACAGTGCAATACACACTGCCACTATTTTACCTGAACATTCAGGTGAAGACGGGGAGTGTTTTTATTCCCACTTCACAGATAGGACAATGAGGCAGAGAGATATTAGAAAACTTGTTCAAGGTCAGAGTCATGGTCAAAGCTAGGATTAGAATTAGACGTTGCCTACTTCCTGTCCTGTGTTCAGACCAGTTGGCCACAAGGCCCTCTTTGAAAAAGAGTAAGTCAGTTTGTACTGTAACAAAATTTGACAAGTGTGCCCAAGCACCCAGTTCCATTCAGTAAAGGCCAGCGAACTGCTCAGAAACCTCTCAAGTCCTATAATCCTAACAGACAGTGCTGTTAGGACATCCAACTGAACAAACTCCTGCTCTCAGCAAAAAGCACCACAAACTGGCCCGAAAGAGGGGCTATCCAGGCCTCCTCACGGAAGAAGATGAAACCCTGCATCTTGACCATCCATGGTGTAACATACTGGACTGTGTTTAAGCAAATGATCCAGGAAGATAAAAGAATTCTCATACCAGGCAGGGGTATGGGGACACAGCAAGATCACCAAAACCTAGCAGCCACTAGACTCCAAGGAACTAAGCTTTTTTTCCCTCCTGCTGTTGTCACTGCTTCACCCTTGCCCCACAGCACCTTCTCATTCCTTCCTCCTCCCTTCCTCACACATTCTGCTCTAGAGAAGAACAACCAGTAGCTCACAGCTGTCACCTGCCTCTTCCCTAGAGCTATGCAAAACCCAGAATTTCCATCCCACAGGGAATTCTGACATTTCAACATTTGTCTTCATCCCGAATCAGGGCACAAAGTTGAAATTGTGAAACTTTTTGCAGAACAGAAATTCTGAAAAATGTCTTTCCAAAAAGTTGTAATGTTTCAATTGGACATTTTCCATCAAACCAGTTAGACACTGAAACTAAATAACTTCAGTTTGGGCAGTTTACTGAACTGAGCTGAAATGTTTTAAATGTTTTACAAGTCAGTGTGCTATTAAACCTCAGTCACAGGAAAATCTGTGTTTCATTAAGGGAAGGCATAATCCCCAGGGATTCTGCCCCACAGAAGATAAAGATGGCTTGAACAACTCCTCCCAAAAGGCAATGCGCTGTCAGGGAAATGCAGTGTAATGTTTTGTTGAACTGACCTGAAACATTTTCTTTCCAATCAGTTTTAATATTTTGATTTTTTTTTTTAAACTCTGGTTGAACCGACCCAAATTTATTTCATTTTCTTAACCGGGGCAGGGGGAAGAGCTGAAGATTTTCAACAAAATCAATTTTCCCCACAGAAGACTTTGATTTTGCAGAAACTGTATTTTCCATTGGACAATCATTGACAGAATTTCCAAGTAGCTCCGTGTCTCACTATGTATAAAAGACACTTCTGGGAAGCATAACGCAGAATCGAGGGGCACAGAAAGTATCCTACAACCCCACGTACACCCTTACCCACTAGCTACAGCCTGCACCCCTTCCCAGCCCTCATTAACTTCATCAAAAGTTCCATCAAATTTTATACAGAAGGATAACTTCTCTGTGGAGTTTCCTGGATCCTCCTAGAATAAATTCTCTCTCTGCTGTAGAATTCTGGGATACTTTAAAAATAAGCTTTTGATTGAAGCTCATTCTCTAGAACAGAAATTTCTCTAAAATGGTATTTTAGACTTGAGTCAGTTTCACAGCTATGGAAAGGGACTTTAGAAATTAGGGAAAACACCCCTTCCCTCCCCCCCACGACCTCAAAAGGATTGAGGTCATCGTAAGACTAGACTGTGGGGTTTGGAAAGAATTTTGAGAGCCTCTACTATAGAGGTTACTCAACACAGTTGCCCGTAGGTAGATCCCATCCTTCTACTGCTTGAGCTGTTGATGCTTCTTTACTCACTGGGTTGAAGCAGTGAGTGTGTATGGAGGTTCTTGAGGTTGCAAGTTCTTTCTCATCCCACACGTATGTGTCCAGATCATCCATAATGACACAATGGAGGATCCTACTGTTAGAAGGAGTGCAGGGTTACCCTCCCACTGTAAATAGCAAGATGCTGCATAAGGACCAATGTGTATTCCTAATTCTTATATATCTTGGGAAAGGGGAAATGGGAGGTGCGCATATATTTTGATTTACTTTTTTAAAAAACACTTAGCCCACAGAATTCCAATGTTGGAAACTGTAATAAACTTTTTTATAAACCCCATAACCTTGTGACTGTTTTATAGTTGTAAGGAATCATAACCAGAGAAAGATTTAGTCTAGCAGTGATCTGCCCTCAAACATATTAATCTGTCACATCTAATATAAAGGCAATAAGGAGACTAATGATTTCACAGAGTAACTTATACAGACTGAGTATGGATTTAATGGGATCTTAAACTTAAAATTACCCCTGAAGCCAGAGTAAATGTCTCAGCCCAGCACCTACTAGCCCAAGGACTAAGCCTACTAGCCAGAGTGGAAAAAACACTGTTTTTATTCATGATTTTAAGCCTTCAATATATGTTTTACAGTTGTATTTTACTGCTGTTGGACATTCTCCATATGGCTGTGACACACATGACCAGCTTTCTTTTTATTTCCTCCTTTAGCTGGGAGATTTGATTTTTCTGTTTCTCACTACAGTAAGATATGCAATGGGGGACAGGGCCTTTGCCACCATGCACTCCCCAAAGCTATGCTGCCTGACATGTAAAGGAATACAACAACAATGCATTGTATACAACATTTTTAAGAAAAAGAAAAAGGAGTACTTGTGGCACCTTAGAGACTAACCAATTTATTTGAGCACAAGCTTTCGTGAGCTACAGCTCACTTCATCGGATGAAGTTGCATCTGTTCATCCGATGAAGTGAGCTGTAGCTCACGAAAGCTTGTGCTCAAATAAATTGGTTAGTCTCTAAGGTGCCACAAGTACTCCTTTTCTTTTTGCGAATACAGACTAACATGGCTGCTACTCTGAAACCTAACATTTTTAATATCAATTCTCTACTTAATATTTGAAATGTTAGTTTTTTCTTTTCTAGCTTCATTCCACTTTCTTTCCTAGCACAGATCATAGGGTAGGTCTTCTTGCCTTGTTTTTAGGGTATGTTTCATGTCTCCTTCATTTCCCTACACCCTAGCTGCTCTTTCCCCTCTATTTTCTCTCTCCTGCCTTCTCACCTGAAATCTGTCCTCTACTTCTCTTCTCTGGCTTAATAATTCAATCATCTAGATCTTAAACCTCTCCCTTCTTTTTCCTACCCACTCACACGCTCCTCAATACCCTTCAGGGAACAGAGTTCTGGCCCACTCCACATTTGGTTCCTTCCTATCCTCCAGAGAAGTAGCAAACAGCTCCTAGGGACATGCAACTCCCCACTCTTCCTCCAGAAAGGAAGACAGCAGCTCACTCAATCCTTCCGACCCCGGACCTGCTACTCAGCCCTCTAACCGATCCCAGTTGCCCGTTCACTCTGCAAGAACGGTTAAGTAAGTTTTTCCAAATCGAGATTAAGAGAACCCTGAATGCATTTTATAGTCGCTTGCATACAGAACGAGCCAGACCTGAAACCACTACTGATGCTTACAAAAAGTCTTTTGATGTTGAACCAGGGAGCCCTGGTTTCAACAGTAGCAAGACCAATGAAACCAAGTGTGTCAGCACGGCTGACTCAGGATACTGAAGAGAGTTTTCTACACTCTCACGTAGTGCTGTAATATAGACGCCTATGCCAACAGGAGCATTTTTTTTCCTGAACGACGTTGGCTAGGTCAGCAGACGCCTCTTAAGTTGACATAAGCCCCAGTGTAGATGGAACTATGTCAGCATAGCTACATTGGTCAGGGTGTGGGTTTTTTCCATATCCATGACCTATGCTGCTAGGCCCACATAACCTTTCACAGTAGAATCCCATCAAGAACTTCAGAACATACAGGGAGGGACATTGGCTCCCTGATAGCAGAAGGAATTCACGTTTGAAGCAGTAGGAAACTGCTTCCTGGATACAGTTATTCACCACATGGAACCAGTCACCTCCCTGCTCAATATTAAATTGTAACATTATTAGTGCCTAGGATGAACTTTTAGTTCCACTCTACAGCAACGGACAGACTACAACATGTTGGAGAGACAGAGAAAAAATATCCAGGTGTGAGACGCTTATTGCTCTGGCCACTGCAAAAAAAATGAAGGCTTGAGCTCACATTTTTGCCTGATTGCATAGCTGTCTCTGCTACCCATCTAATCTGCTTAGAAAACTGGTTTTGAAGGATATGGTTCAGACATACCAGTCTGGGGGGGTTGGGGGGGGGAGTAGCGAGAAGTGCTGCAGCTGCAAAAGAGATCTCAGAGGTTGCAACACACGCTCTCTCCCCCTCCTCCACATACAGTCAACTGCACTGGGCGGATAGGCTGGAGATTCTACAGCGTAAGCAATAAGGCAGAACAAGGTGTGAGAGCCTCTCCCCCCCCCCCTTTCCCTAATACCCACACCCTTTGGGGGTGCTGTGGAAAAAGCAAGAGGCTGAAAGTCCAGCCACCAGAAAGAGGGAGGTGGCAGTAATACCTGTCCTGGCTCATTTCAATTGTGAAACCACTTTCACGATGGGCTGGAGGGAAACACATGTCACTAGATGTTATACTGAATAAGGAGTTGCAACGTCTGTTTCGTGGTTCGGTTTTGAACCCTTATTGTGCAACCTGATTTTCTCCTATTATCCAGACCACTTTGCAAACTCCAACACAAATTCAGTTGAGTCATATGTCCTGGAAATTAAACATATCAAGGGGGAAGGAGGGAAATCCACTGCATGTTTTGGTAACAATATCTGAAACTCACACACAGAAATCTCATTTTATAGGTCGCTGCCATCTCTAAACTACGGCTGGATGATAGAGGGAGTATAATTTTAAGCGGCCCTTGAACACCACAAAATAGGCCAAAAATTTCAGTCCATAACTCGAATAGGTCACCAACAGAAGATGAAGCAGCAAAATTAGCGGACCAGATTCTGGCTGCACTTACATCACACCAGTTAAGTTACTCCAGATTTACAGTAGCAAAACTGAAATCAGAATCCAGAATCAGAAGCACGTTAAGAAGGCAGCTGCATTTTTTTTTTCTTTTTTTGTTTTAAATGCGTAGGACTTCAACCCAGTTTGCTTTGTTTCAGAAGTTTGCGCTCCCCTTTTCAGGGGGGCTAATGGTCTTTAGCAGTTGAAAGAAGACTTCTAAACATTTGACATGTGTGCTTTTTGTCTTCTTTGTGATGGCTAAAGAAGGTATAGGATAGATACCGGTATTTGTCACTCTCTCAAAGTTGTGGTTTTTCCCCTGTTTGTCATCTTCCTCTTCCCCCTCCCTCCTTGGAAATATCAGGAATGTGACACTAGTCATTAGGAGGGTCTCTGAGGCTGTATTTTGTGAGCGCGGACTCCTTAATTGGTGCAAGTGTAGAGAGTCTTAAACAAAAACTTCCTCTCCCCAAAATGATTATCATTTAAGTTAAACAGGTGTTAATGAAAAGAGTTTGAGTCTGACTAAAAATCCCTTTTCCCGCTTAATTGTTCAAACTATCACTGTCTTAACTCTTGCAAGGTCACCATTTCATTCATTCTCAAGTCCTCAGAATCTTTCAGGCCACTCTTTTTCCTACCAAAGACCAGACAAGGTTCCAAGTGCAATTCTAGCCACCCACCCCCATTTGCTGGTCATCTCCCCCTCACCCCCCAATTTTTAGGTTATTATACGACAGCTGGCTGAAGTACACAGGTATTATAGATGTAAATGGAAGCCAAAAATATAGCCAGCACAGGGATGCTCAGAACATCTGATATCAGGGGACACCCAATCCACCAGCAGCACACCACATGGTGTTGATAGGGCAAAACCCAACCTGCTTCTGCTGAAGCACAAAGCTAAAAGACCAAGTATTTTTCGCTATCCAGAGAAGTGCCGTTTTTTCCTCCTGCTTAGCTCCCGTCCTCAGCTCGGGGTACAATTCCAAAAAATCATTAGAAAAAGGTATTTGTGACTCTAGATAACATGACTAGTCCTTTGTCTTTAAATAGGTCACTTGATTCAAGAATCTCATGGCGCTTGGCAGTACTATTTGCCACTTCACAGATGTGAGGTTAGATGACTTGCTCAAGGTCACAAAGCAATAAAAGGGGGAAATGCCCAAGGCCAAAAAGCAATAAAGGGGGAAACTGGACATGGAGTCCAGACTTCTCCAATTCTGAACCCACTACCCTAACCTCTAGACCAAAGGCGTCAAACAATGGGGTAGGCAGGCCAGATCAAGCTCAGCCGATGGACTTGTCTGGCCTTTGACATTCAAATACTGCAAAATCTGAAGCTTTTATTTTGAAAAAAGCATTTCTAGTCTTCATGATTATGAAGGCAACAATCCAAATAAGTGTGTGAAGCCCGACAGCAGCATCCTTCCAGGGCTGCAGGCAGCCTGAAAGATGTTGACTGCCCACCCCCCATTAATCTCATTAGGATATTAATGCTGAAGCCCAATGACAACACTTCAGTGATCAGCAATTAAATAGTTAATGCTTCCATTTGAGCAGATGGAATGGGAGTTACTGTAGGGAAGAACAGAGGTGGCACAGACAGGGAAGGCAGAGAGAAGGAAAAGGAAGATGGGAAGACGACAAAAGGCGCAGAAATAGCAAAGATCCTGACGGGCAGCATAATTTCCCTCCTTGGTGCTAATTAGCAACCAAACCATGCAGCTTTTAAGACCCTCTGCAGACTAAGCTAGTCAGGACACGTTAGCTAACATCACATTTCTAAATCCTAGTAGAAGCATTCAAGTCTATATAGATCGAGTTTCTGATGACATCACAGGGACCAAGAGCAAAGCTATAATGTGGTGTGAGGTCACTGGGATGACAAGCAATAGAGAGCACCTTGCATCTATGTTCTGGTGTATTTTATATTCGATAGACAAGAATAAGTTGTACTTCTCAGGCCGAAGGTTGCATGTGAAAAAGTTAATATTTCAATTTCTAGTATCATTTTGTAGTTAGACACTACCACAAGGCTAGTATTCTCTCTGCTGCTTCATCCAAAGCCCCATTACCCAATGGAAAAAGGGATTAAACTACTAGTTTGCACTCCCCTCGAACTTTCCAAATCAGAGGATTTCAAATTGCTTTAAAATCAATGACTCACCTACCTTGAACGCAGCTATAAATAGTATACCCGTTTGATAGATGGGTAAACAGTCCCTCTGAAGTCACCGAGATTGCAAGGCTGTGATTGAGGGCATATTTGACCCAAAGATGTTGACTTCAATGTGAGTTGTGGGTGCTCATCATTTCTGAAAGGGAAAAAAAAAATAAATAAATAAAACCACCAATCAGGCTACCTTTACTTAATTATTGAAGCCTGGAAATTTTGGCTAACATTAGGCACCTAAGTGACTTATCCAAGGCCACAGAGACCAAAACACCCACCCCCACCCCACTTCAACAAGGGGATTCCACTTCTTGGCAATGGTCTCTGTTCTCTAGAGCTGGGGTCGCATTATTAGGGGCATGGTCTCCTTGGTCTTTATGGCTCCAGAGAGTGTATAGAAGGAGAGCAAGGAAAGTCTAAAACTGAACTCTGAAGTTTTATTTTGTGGGAGTGTGGCATACATATGGGATTCTATCTGAGAACCAGTGATTCAAAGAGATTTGGGGGTCATAATGGATAAGCAGCTGAACATGAACTCATGTTCATGTGGCCAAAAGAACTAATGCAATCCTGGGATGCATCAATAGGGGAATCTCGCATAGGAGTAGAGAGGTTATTTTACCTCTGTATTTGGCACTGGTGCGATCACTGCTGAAATACTGTGGCCAGTTCTAGTGCTGACAATTCAAGAAAGATGTTGATAAATTGGAGAGGATTCAGAGAAGAGCCATCATTAAAGATTAGAAAACCTGCCTTATAGCGATAAAATAAACAGATTGAGCTCCTTGAGTCTAACGAAGAGAAGGTTGAGGTGACTTGATTACAAGTCTAAGGGCTTGTCTACACAGACAGCACTGCAGCTATGCTGCCGTAGGCTTCAGTGAAGATTATGTCGATGGGACATTTTCTCTCGTCGTCTTTGTTAATCCACCTCTGCGAGAGACGGTACCTATGTCAATAGGAGACGCTCTCCTGGGAACATGGCACTGTCTACATGAGGGGTTAGATCAACAGAACTACGTCACTAAGGGGTGGATGGCCATAGTATCTCCATGGGGAACAAATATTTAATAATGGGCTCTTCCATCTAGCAAAGGTCTAACACGATCCAATAGCTGGAAGCTGAAGCTAGACAAATTCAGACTGGATAGGAGTAAATATTTGACAGTAGGGGTAATTGTTCCAGTGGTTAATTTACCCAGGGTCATGGTGGATTCTCCATCACTGACAATTTTTAAGATCAAGATTGGATGTTTATCTAAGGGATATGCTCTAGCAATTATTTTGGTGAAGTTCTATGACCTGTGGTACACAGGGGGTCAGACTAGATGACCACATAGATTCCAAGGCCAGAAGGAGTCAGTGAATCCGTAAGAAGGGAACTGGACTTGCCCCCTTTCCTCCTCCAGTGATGACCAAAGTGCTTATAGCAAGTTTTCAAGGGGCAATAAAGATGATGCCCTGGATCCCTGCAACACCATTTTCACAATCCATTACCCGACTTATTATTCAAATACACAGAGTTCCCCCGTGCTGGGGCAGCATCGCCCATCGACACAGAGCTGGTTCAGAGTTCTTACAATAAATACCAGAAGAGTTATGAATCTTGTGACGTCTTCTAGCCCTTTCAAGCTGACAAACTGTTCCCCAAATACTGCTGGAAGACTGATAATTTCTCATTGCTTGTCCTGGGCAATAGGTGTGCCCCTCACCAAATAGGCTTACCACTTAAAAGCTTAATTGCACCTGTGGTTTAAACATTATCCCCAACAGCACTTGGGAGTATTTGGATTTGGGCATTCCAGGTGTGGGACTCAGGCCTGCGTTCACAAACAGAGCTGGGCAAGCAGGAGTGGAAGCCGCTGGTAAGAGCAGGTTATATACACCAGAGGGCAAAGGCGGGGGGGGGGAGGGGAGTGTTTTTGTTTTGATCAGATTTGGCTTCACTTGCATTTCCAGCTGGGTTTGGGTAATGTCCACCGCATTGTTTGTGACTAAGGGCAGGTTTCCTGGTCTCAGATTTCATTTCCACAACAAAAAGATGAAAGTTTGAACCACTTGTACAACTTGGGCGTTTGCAGCCAGCAACGGTAACTGCACAGCAAGCACACTCCTCTGTGCTCCTTCATCCCACAGGCTATGTGAAAAATGGAGGAAGAGGAAATAGCCCAGGTCTGACCTGGATTACAACTTGCCATCCTTCCTTTACAATCTGACGTTTTACAAAAAGGTTAATGCTCCAAGATTGAAGGCACACTCAAATGCTTCTCTATAAAACCTTTTTAAAAAAACCTGCAACCTACAGAGGCAGTCCTCCTTTTCTCCCCTCTCATTTGGCAGATAGGGATTCCTATACCCCACAGTTCTTCTGGAGAAGACCACAGAAGATCAAGTTCCTTTCATTCACTCATTTGTGGACCCATTTAGTCCATGCTATGTAGACATGCAATGCACTCCGTTCCCAGAAAAGAGTTTGTGTTGCTTCTTCGGACACGGTGGGAGAAAACAAATAAAGTAGGCCTTGAAACTAGGTACATCATAGTAGCCAAACTTAGAGCCAGGGACCAGGAATCAGCAGGTCTTAAATTCTAATCTCTGTTTACAGTGACTTACCATATTAACTCAAGCAGCGCACAAACTTTCCGGGTCTCAGCTCTGCAGTCTACAAAAGGGAGAAACTATAGGGTGTTGCATGGTTTTAATATAGCTCAGATATGGGGAGCTTGCCCCTCTGAGGGTGTCTGAGCCCCTGTTGTTACTGCCTTTGTGTACTCCAGGATCTGGAAGGACCATGCCCACCTATAGGGGTCGGACTCCCTCCTTACTCCCCCGCCACATGAGCTCGTTCTGGGGGAGCCTACCCTTCTGGAAGGGTCAGAGGCCCCATCCCCAGCCAGGATCTGCCCATTTGAGTGGGGGTGCAGAGAACAGGTACAGTTCATCCATATCATAGGCTCTAAAGCACACGAGAGGGATGGAACACCCAGAGAGATGAATGGAGCAGTTCACATATCTCACTGCTGTTTCAGGTTGTATTCATCTCCATGGGGTGTTCTCATTCAGCTCAGACCATCACAGTGTGAGGAATGGGCCACTTCGGACCTTTCAGAGCCTCCAATGCTACAGATGCCCAAGCAGAGGAGCCTTTTCCCTCCATCGTCCCTCAAGCCCTCCTGTTTAAAGGACGATGATTGTAAGGGCTTGCCTACACTTAAAATGCTGCAGCAGTTCAGCTGCACCGCTGTAGCATTTCCATGAAAATGATACCTAAAGGAGGTGTAGGTACTCCACCTGCCCAAGAGGCAGTAGCTATGTCAAGGGGAGAAGCCCTCCCATTGACATAGTGCTGTCTACCCTGGGAGTTAGTTCGGGATAACTGCGTTGCTCAGGGGTATAAATGCCTGCATGGATTTCCTTGAAATTTGCTGTGCTTTGTGGGAGTGCAGGGTAGGGTCACTGACCCACATTTGGAGTCAATCGAGCCAGGGGTTCCGGAGATACAATCCTGGAGAAAAAAATAGACATTTTTGAAAAAGTTTCTAGGGTTTATCTTGTTTTGCACGGAGCTGAAGATCAAACTGTTGCTGTGATGTGTGTCAGAATGGTCTCCAATCAGTCAATTTTCACCCGAGGTAGTGCATGGTACCCACTAAGTCTTTGGAAAACCCAAATTGTGAATGGTATTTAAGAACACGTTCACTTCGCTTGCACAGATGTGCAGTCTGGAAGGACTGAAGTGTGCATGCGCCGATAAAGAAAGAACAATTTCTATGCAGCCACTTTGTGCTTGCCTGCATAATCTAAGGGAATGTGCTGACACAACTGCCCCAGTGAACACCTTGCCACTGATGTTTCTAGTCCGAACCTTTGTACCTCTGTCCAAAGAGGGAAAGTGGCCTAGGCAACTTCTCTCCCCCCACCCTTTTTGTCTTTTAACAGTGTTAGACTGAATCCTTTTAGGAGTAGCAGCCGTGTTAAGTCTGTACTCGCAAAAAGAAAAGGAGGACTTGTGGCACCTGAGATTGAATCCTGTGAGTGAGTGTGAGCAGGCTACGCAAAGAGCTTGGACACTGTAGCAACTGTGTGTTAAAGGGGCATAGCTGAAAAGAGGGTAGAGTTAAGATTGTATCGACAACCTTAAGTGAGCATTTCCTGGTTTTGAGAAGTTTTAAATTTTCCTCAACTCTGTGTTCTGCAAGAGGCTCACCTACCAGCAAGCAACCGTAACTCTGTGTTAATGTAGTTTTTTGCCGCTGAATAAATATATTTTTGGGAAGTACACAGATCTTCATATAAAAACCTGTGGCTATGGGCAAGGGATCTGTCTCTTGGGCAGGGTAGATTGATTTAAATCAGCAAGCAGGAAACCCCGATTTAAATTATTGATTTTTAAATTTCATTTTGCACTGTATTTTATTTTCCTGAAGTAGGTGGATTCTTGTTAACACACGTTATTTGCAACTAAATATAGCCTTTTCACTAACTTTGATGCTTCTCTTTGCTAACCAGGAGACTACACTATATCGATACACAATTAAATTATATAGCTCAACTTTACCTTTATTCAGATTCTTACTTTTTACATTTACTATGTTAGAAAATGCTTGAAGATGCAAGAAAAAATTTAGTAAATAAAAAAAATGTGATTTGTGTCAAGCTCTATTTGGATGGAAATTCAATTCAAAATATACAAACAATTTTAATTTTTTTAAATTAAACTACCTTAAAAGTGCCTGATATATTAACTCTTTTCTTACCAAAAGATGTTTTGATATGAAAATTGATTAAGCAAAGGAAGTATGAATAGTTAAGTAACTGAACTGATAGATTCTGGCCACCCTGTCCTTCAAGATTTTAGAACTAGTAGATCTTACCCTCTCACACCTAGTTTTTAATTCATAGATTGGAAGAGGAAAACAAACTTTCCTGCAGTTTCAACTCTCAGTTGGTTTCCTCACTTTTTTAAATGAGCTGAACTAAAATGAAGAAAATATTCTCTGCATCTGCGGGAGAGATGACTGTTAAAAGCTGGTTTCGCTCTTTAACAAGTGTGGTTACAGGTGTTTAGCCTGTAACTTCCAGCAGCTCAGTGGTTTGATTTTCTTCAAAACTTGGCAGCAAAAGTACTGCTTAATTTTTTTGTATTAAATTATTCTAATAGATTATAATAAAAGTGTAGGCCTTAATGTAGGTTGTCATAATTTTCAAATTTAATTTTAAATAGGTTTATTGAAAAAAAACCTTTATTTAAATGAAATCTAATTTAAGTAAAACTGTAAGGGTTTTTTTTTTTTATTAAAAATATGATTTTTATCCATCCTGCTCTTGGGAATAGTGAATTCCATGCATGGATCAAAGAGGGCATGTAGAGCTAAGAGAGACAGCAATAGGAGTTGGTTCTGTGTTTAAAAAAAAGAAAAGAAAAGAAAAGTTAAACTAGATATCCTGGAGACGGAGTATTGTCTACCAGGTTACAGCAGCTTTCAATTAAAGTTACATTTTATCCTTAGGCAAAGTTATACAGTATCTCTCTAATATTAGCGGGGGCACATTTTCAATCATGTAGATCTTATTCCCCACACACCACATTAATAATAGAACAACATTGTGAACATCGACCAAATCAGCTGGGAAATAAGAATTTTCTCTTCCCTCTCCTCTAAAGAAATATCCCTCCTCTAGAAATATCACTGAGCAACTGGAGTTAAAGGGGAGGGAAGTGGGGTGAAAATGCGGGGGGATGTTTGCTTCCCAGTAACGTGTACAATAGTGTGGCAGGAGTTCACACACAGTATACGTTTTTGCGCAGCATGAATGACTGAACCCCCCACCCCCATCTCACACATATGTTAAGGCTCAGCTTCTGCTTTAAGCCACCATAACCAGAACAGAAGTAACACCAACATACTGTTTTGAACATGCTTCAGAAAGGTCTCGGGCTCTGGCCATGACTCTCCACGAGTATTGCAGTCCAATGACAGAGGCAGCATTAGAATGCGATCTACAGCAGAGCCTCTCTCATCCCCTACCCTGCCTGGGAGGCATGTGAGAAGGCGGCTCTTTGCAGCAAGTCTCCGGAATGCAGTATGGCCCCAGGCAGCAAGAGTGGTTTCCAGAGAGGCTGTTTGCCAATTGTTTCTTGTAGGGTCCCACAGCTCTATTCTTTAATATTAAAGACAATGGGGATCAAAGGCAATGGAATCTGTGCCTCTCCCAGCCCAGCTCCTGGGTAAAATTCTGAGCCTCATTAGCAGCCTTACCTTGCTGAAGAGGATTCCTATTCTAGGCACGGAAGACAGTTGTTGGCAGCCAGGCAAAGGAGACCTTGAATAAAATTGTCAAGAGTCCCTGTGTAATGTAAAAAGAAAAGGAGTACTTGTGGCACCTTAGAGACTAACCAATTTATTTGAGCATGAGCTTTCGTGAGCTACAGCTCACTTCATATGCATCCGATGAAGTGAGCTGTAGCTCACGAAAGCTTATGCTCAAATAAATTGGTTAGTCTCTAAGGTGCCACAAGTCCTCCTTTTCTTTTTGCGAATACAGACTAACACGGCTGTTACTCTGAAACCTGTATAATGTAAGTTCCTACATCACTTTAGCCTGCTCCGCACTGCACGGTTAGGTTGACGTAAGCTGCCTTGCATCAACCTAGCTGTAGAAGTGTCTCCACTTAAGTTTGGCTACCGCCAACATAAGTGCCTCTCTACAACAGGTCTACACTACAGACCTATATTGGTATAACTCAGGGGGGAGGAGAGGACAGGACAGTTATATCAACCTACTCCCCCCCACCCCCCATAGACAGTGCCGTGTCGATGGAGAGCTTCTCCCACAGACAGAGCTACTGCCTCTCAGGGAGGTGGATTAACTATGCCAATGGGAGAGCTCCCTCCCGTGGTCATCGCAGCATCTTCACTTAAGCGCTACAGCTGCATCAGCGTTTTTAGCGTAGACCTGCCCTTAGCGACACCACCTCCCCAAGCAGCAGAGAGTCAACGTGGATGTAGTTAGGTCAACGCAGCGTCAGTGTAGACACGGCATTGCTTACATCAACTGTTGCTGGCTTTCAGGAGCAGTCCCGCAATGCCCCGCACTGACAAGACAATCCATACAAGTGCTCCTGGTGAGGGACACGCACTACCGACATAAGGAGCCAAGTGTGCGCACGCAAGCGATTTAATAACTGCGGTGACTGTATGCCGATGTAAGTTAGGTCCACGTAATTTTGTGGCATAGACATAGCCTAAGAAAGTCATGGGGACTAATGATACTAAGTCACATCTGAATCTGAATCCTTCCCATGCCATCACATTTTGCTTAGGGCAGTCGTCGTCACTAGTCAATCCTAGAGAATCTCCTAGTCAATTGCGATCTCTTGCAGTGTAGCCGCTAAGGCAGGCTTCCTGCCTGCCCTGGCCCCACACCACTCCCCGAAGTGGCCAATGTGGCCCTGGGGACGGAGGAGCAGGGGTCTCCTTCCAAGCGCTGCTCCTGCCTGCGAGCACCGCCCCCGAAGCTCCCATTGGCTGGGAACAGGGAGCTGCGGCTAATGGGAGCTGCGGGGGCGTTGCTGGAAGAGAGGCACGGTGTGCAGAATCACATGCCCCCCACCCTCCAGGGGTGCGTTGGCCCCTTCTGGGAGCGGCGTACGGCTGGGGTAGGCAGGGAACCTGCCTTGCTGCGCTACCAACCAGGAGCTGCCTAAGGTAAGTGCTGCCTGGCGGGAGGCCGCACCCCAACCCCCAGCCCCTCCAGGAGCCAGCAGCCCAAACCCCCTCCTGCACCTCAAGCCCCTGCCCCAGACCTGAGCCCCTCCTGGAGCCAGCACCCCACACCCTCTCCTGCACCTCAACACTCTGCCCCAGTCTGGACCCCGTCCTGCATCTGAACTCCCTCCCAGAGCCTGCACCCCTCACCCCCTCCCAAACCCTTACCCCAGCCCAGTGAAAGCGAGTGAGGGTGGGGGAGAGCGAGTGACAGAGAGAGAGGATGGAGTGAGCAGGGCAGGGCTTTGGGGAAGGGGTGGGGTAGATCCTAGGTTGTCCTTAAATTCAAAAAGTGATCTTGGGCATACAAAGGTTGGAGACCACTGGCTTAGGGTATGAACAAGACCCCACCCTCTCTCCCTCCCTATCATGTTGTTTGGCAGAACACCTACTTTGTGTTTCTATAAACATAACTTTTTTACTGGGACAGGTTAGGCTGGAGGGCCAGTTGGCTGCTTTTCCGGTGGTCCCTACCCTTTGACAGTCCTCCCTAGAGTTAAAGGTCCCACCAGCATTGCTTTAAGGGTCATTTAAACACACAAGCCTTCCTGCTGCATCTCATGATGTAGTACCCAGGGAAGACCTAAGTCACTTAAGCACTTTTAAAATGTTTAGCCTGTATCCCTGCATACAAGCTTGCTAACCTCAACCATGCTTTTTGGAACAATGCTGGAATGGCTTGTTGCCTTGTACACTTGCTATTAAGCTTTCACCCCTGGTTCAGGTTCATGCACTGGCTGTATATACACTAGGAAAACTGGGACCTAGATTTTATTAATGGTGGTAGCAGCAGTGGAAACCATGACGTAGACGTGACTCAGACACTTCCAGTTGCATCATCTAACTGCTTAGAACAGGTCCAGAAAGGGCAGCGAGGAAGAATGCACATGCTTTTATGTTGTTAGCATTCGTGCTACAGCAATGGTGGGAGATTTTCAGAAAAAACAAGCAACAGGATCATTACTGTGGATACTGGATGTTCATGACCTGGGTTAAGAACTGCTTAGTGTATCCAGAGTCCATGCTGCCTACTTTTAAACGCCTTCAGAGTCAAGGGTGGTGTTGTGTCTAGGTAGTGGCATGTTATCTAAAACATGGAACTGGTAGCAGCATCTCACTGAATCAAACCCCAAAAAACCAACACCTTACACAGAAAGTGGATGGTTAGTCAGCTTTTTCCAGCTGACTTTTGCACATCTACCGTGATAACTGACTGAAAGGTCATACTCAAAGAGCAGTTATCAATGGCTCATTGTCAAACTGGTAGGACATATCAATTGAAGTCCCACAGGGATCTAGCCTGGGTCAGGTACTAGTCAATATTTTCCATAATGATGGATGAAAGAGTAGAGAGTATGCTTATAAAATTTTCAGATGACACCACAGTCAGAAGAGTTGCTAGCACTTTGGAGGACAGGATTAGAATTCAAAATGATCTTAAATTGGTCTGAAAAATCAACAAGATGAAAAAGTCACTAAAGAGAAGTACAATATTTAGGGAGGGGGAAAAATCAAAAGCTCCTATGCAACATAGGAAATAACTGGCTAGGCAGCAGTACTGCACAAAAGGATGTGGGGTTATAGTGGATCACGAATTGAAACAGTCAGTCAATGATGATGATGCAAAAAAAAAAAAAAAAAAAAAACACACACACCACGCAATATGTAAAACAGGGGAAATAATTGTTCCACTCTACTCAGCACTGGTGAAGCCTCATCTGGAGTAATGTGTCCAGTTTTAGGCTCCACATTTGAAGAAGGACATGAACAAACTGGAAAGAATTGGGGGCGGGAGGGGGGGTACGTTTAGAAAACATGACCTATGAGGAGAGGTTCACAGAAATGGGCATGTTTAGCCTAGGGAAGAGAAGGCTGGAGAGATGCATGACAGTCTTCAAATAAATAAAAAGCTGTTTAAAAGAGGACTGATCAATTATTCTCCATGTCGACTGAGGCTAGGGCAAGAAGTAATCTGCTTAGTTTGCTGCAAGGGAGATTTAGATTGGATATTAAAACTTTTTTCCTAACAGGTTATGTAAGGAGGTTGTAGAATCTTTATTATTGGAGGCTTTTATGGGAACAGGTTACACTAACTCCTGTCAGAGATGGGTCTGGGTATACTTCATCCTACCTCAGTGCAGGGGGATGGACTAAATGACCTCTTGAGGTCCTCCCCAGGCCCAGATTTCTGATTTTATTTTAAGAGAAAAACCTAGCTTCCATGGTGGCTTATCCCTCTCACTGAACAGCAGCCCCCCAAAAAAAGTCAATTTGGAAAGTGTCATATTAGAGGAAATTGGATACACTATGCCCCCACATCTGCCCCCCAGAATTCAGTTAATTGGCACCCAATTCATCTCCATATCTCATTTAAGGGCTCAGACATGAAGATACATTGCAAAACCAGAGCATGAGAGGATTTACATTTTTCCCCCAAACAAACTTCTTTGTAGCAGCATCTAAATTCCCTCTGGTGATCGCTAAAGGAAGGGCACAACAGCCAGGGAAGTGTACTTGGACATCAGTCCGGTACTGTGTCAGGGTTAAGGTGTCCAACACTGACCAAGAGGCACTAGATTCTAGTAGCAGGCAGGAACAACTTTCCATCTGTCTTAGTTTTAGTGAGTTAAACATCAGCTTTTGATAAAGAACGTAATGTCCTAACCTTAGAAGTTTGCTCTTCTTCTTGATTTGGAGTTTTTCCACAGAGCAGGTGTTTTTCCCCCTGTACATGTATCTTGTTTCCTCTTATTCCATCTAGGCATTTACAGCACCCATCACTGGGGTATTCCACCTGCCCTCTCTAACTACTTAGATACATTCACAAAGAAAATAAACCCAGACTTAAAAAAACCTGTCAGTTATGTCAGCTGAAGTTTAATTAGGATTAATTAGTGGCAAAACAATGCTCTATCTACAAAGTCTCACATTTATTTATAAAAAGCAAAATTCGCCCAGGTCTATAATACAGGTCTTGGGCACAGCAGCACTGTAATAAAGTTGCCTGGCACAGTGCTTACTGTTGACTTTCAACACTACTTTTAAGCATTTAGTTGCAGAAACATCAAGGATGATCCATCTCCAGCAAAACATGCTTCACCTGCATGGAGAAGTCCCATTTTGTAAAGGAAGGGACAGAGCCACTGCTTTTCATTCAGAACACAACTGGAGCCTACCAACCAAGAAAGTGGGTTAGGATTAAACCACTGGAGTAGGGGCTGGGTTGCCAACTGTCTAATCACACAAACCCAAACACCCTTGCCCTGCCCCCTCCACCCCCCCTCTCTGTCGCTCCCTCCCCCCCACCCTCACTCACTTTCACCGGGCTGGGGCAAGGTGTTGGGGTGCGGGAGGGGGGGTGCAGGCTCTGGGCTGGGGCCAAGGGGTGTGGAGTGGGGTCTGGGCTGAGCCTGGGGCGGGGATGCAGGGTGCAAGCTCTGGGAGGGAGTCTGGGTACGGGAGGGGGCTCCGGGCTGGGGTACAGGAGGGAGTGAGGGGTGCGGGCTCTGGCCAGGCAGCGCTTCCCTCGGGTGGCTCCTGGTCAGTGGTACAGTGGGGCTAAGGCAGGCTCCGTGCCTGCCCTGGCCCCACGCTGCTCCCGGAAGTGGCCGGCATGTCCCTGTAGCCTCGGGGGGGCGGGGCCTCTGCCCCTGCCTGCAGGCATCCCCCCTGCCCCCCCCTTGGCCTCAGTTCCTGGCCAATGGGAGCTGCAGAGCTGGTGATTGGGTGTGGGGGCAGCATGCAGAGACCCCCTGGACCTCCGCCCCAGGGACATGCCAGCTGCTTCTGGGAGCGGTGTGGGGTCAGGGCAGGCAGGGAACCTGCCTTAGCCCCGCTGCGCCACTCGACTTTTAGCCTAAAATCTTCCAGTTTGGCTTCAGTAACCTCCGAGAGATAGAGTCCAATTCTGGGAGATTCCTGGCGAACCCGAGAAGGTTGGCAACCCTAGTAGTGGCCCTACTGCTCCCTCTAGCAGATCCCTGCTTTACAGGCCTATAAAAAAGGACCCAGAGACTATTTAGGTCAACTCTCCAAACCACACAAACATTGCTGAGCATCCCTTCCGAGTGCTCCCTTGCTGCTCCTGTCTCCATGCTGCAAAACATCTCCAGTCTTCATCTGAGGCAAAAACATAACAAATAGCGTGTAGGTGTCCAATGTAGAAAAGATCCCAAATTGCATCAGTGGGATAAAACCTCAGACCAAGAAAGGATTGAAAGTCTATTTCAATACCCCTGACCAAGGCTGGAGTCTATCTGTCCCTGCTGGAAGAGGTAACTAATGGGCATTCAGGAGGCACTTGAGATTTCGACATCAGAAGTCGAACAAAAGCTGAACATGCTGTGGTCGACAGATGGCCACTGATCACTGAGGCTCAGACTATTCTCAGAATTTCGAACTTGTCACTTCCCTTAAACACCAACAGTTCACAGTTTTAAATACAAGAACAGGGAGAGGGGAGAAAACTTAAAACCACCTGAGTCAAATACCAAGAGCCTTTTTGATTCACAGTGCTTTAAACTGCTCAAAGACCAAAGATTAGTCTAACAAGAAATTCCTCTTTATGAGTACACGGCAGCCCAGATGACAAAAATTAAACTGCCACTCAGCCCTAGTAGAAATTCACCTATCTTTCACCTCCCACTGACATCATTAACATGCTACCGTCAGCAATAAAGAGCAATTGAGATCAAACACAAACGAGCACCACCACTCTTCCTCAGGTCTCCCCCTAATGGGTCAGAATTTTTGGCTGGAGCTGGTCTTTTCCTGATAGGGCGATTTAGTTCACTTTTCAGTTCGTGCCACTGCTATGATACAAAAAGTACAGAGCCAGGAAATCCCATGTTCACACCAACGCAGTCCTTTTCATTCACACCTTTTAGCACATGGAACCCAACATTAGTCATCTAAATGCAAAAATTAATCCGTTTTAAATGTGGGTTTGGGCACCTATAATCAAAAGCCTCCCCTGTTCCCAAGTTCTGAGGCCCTTTCTTAGATTGGGAGAAATTTTTTATAAATCTCTCTACCACTTGATTTGTACAATAGTTTGCAATACTATTTTTAAACTGCCAGTAACTAAGCTAAACCATGGCCTGAAACACCAAACCAACTGCTGTCACAGTCCAGAAATGTCGGGGTTTTAAAACTCAAGTCTAGTCCTGTATAAAGGGGCTGCACACACGTGTCAATCAGCCACTGTGGCAAAACAGAGGCGCTCAGGCTGAGATTTCAGAATGGCACAAACTTTTTTTGTGGGGAGAGAAACTGCCAGTCCCCTAACACATCTGGAACACCCTCTGAATTTTCAGAGTAACAGCCGTGTTAGTCTGTATTCGCAAAAAGAAAAGGAGTACTTGTGGCACCTTAGAGACTAACCAATTTATCTGAGTTGTTAGTATTGACTCCGGGGTTGGTACTTGGAGAAGCCAGATGCTACTCCATTCTAGTTTTGTTTATCTATCTCCAGTTTCACACAAAGTGACACTTTTGGTAGTGACGAAGAAAAGAGGGAAAGAAACCAGTTATATATAAGCTATACAGGAGATAGGTATTGTATGAATGAGAGTTTTTACAGACTTAAACTGCCTACACTCAGGGCTTGTCTACACTTACATTTTATAGCGCTCTAACTTGCTGGCTCAGGGGTGCGAAAAATCGCCCCCCTGAGCCAGCAAGTCTGAGCGCTTCAAAGGCGCTAGTGTAGACAGGCTCCCAGCGCTCGGAGCTAATCCTCTCGTGGAGGTGGATTACCAGGAGCGCCGGGAGAGTCTCTCCCAGCGCTCGTGCACGACCACACTCGCACGTCAAAGCGCTGCCGTGGGAACACTTGGAAGCTTCTAGTGTAGCCATGCCCTCAGTGTCCTGAAATTCTTCAAGAGCTGGTCTGACATTTTTACTTCAACCCGTATGAGGAAGCATCATGAATCCCCATCCTCCCGCTCCTAGCATCAGAATAAAAAGGAAAAAAGGAAAGCACCTACATGGTATTTATGCAGAGTGGTAAACAGACAGGTGATAAAACCCTGGGGTGTCAAGGCAGCAAAAAGCCCTGGCAGGAGGGCTGATATTGCCATGCGTTTGGATGCTCAGCAAAAGGCTGATAATTAAGAACACAGACCTAACCCTACATGATATTGCAACAGCTCAAGTACTGTTCTGAAGCAGGTAAACTAATATTGCTTGTACCTGTTCCAAACCACATATTAATACATGGCTTCTGTTTCTACAAAGCCTGCTGGCAGCTCTCCTGGAAGGAGCTCCTATCTCCAAGACGATCTTGCATTTTTGCCTGGTTTCTGAAAAAGGATCTCAAATAAGTGGCTGGAGCCCACGGTTTTGGAAACCCCACTGTGTTTATCTTTACTGATAAGCCTGCAATCTTGGCTGGGAGTGCATCAGCCCGTGTCTGCAGCAAAACCCTCCTCTAGCCAATGCCTTCTTACAGGAAGGGGTCTCGGCCTGGGCATTTCATTTAACCCCTTACTGGTCTGTGAGGAATGGTCTTCTGCATCAGTGCCTTTGTAAAAAGGGCACAGACAGAAATAACTCCATTGAGTCAAACCATCAGATCCAATTAAGTGGCTTTTAGCCCACGAAAGCTTATGCCCAAATAAATTTGTTAGTCTCTAAGGTGCCACAAGTACTCCCCATTTTTGTTTTGTTTTGTGCTGATACAGACTAAGGTGGCTGCCATTCTGAAACCGGTCTCCATTGAGTCAATCGCTGAGAGCCCTTTGGTTTTCTGAAGCTGGAGAACTGCGCAATGCCGAAGTGTAGTTAGTAGGTTTGATCCTTTGATAGGGGACTGAAGGTCTGCTCGTGCAGGTTTCTTAGTACTTGAGCGTTCCATCCACATACACAAACCAAGGCTAAATATCAAGAGTCCCTAGGGACTTCCCAAGGTTGTGATGCCTAGAGCTTGGGCAGCTGAATGCTACAAACAAGAGGCTGTTCTGAGAGAACAGTCTCCACTTCTTCTCTTCCCCACTCCCCCCCTCCAGTCCCCTTTCAACACACATGAGGTGGCCATCACCAAGCTGGTTTCAGTTAACCATGTGCCTTGCCAGAGGTGTTTTTTTAAATGGTGTTTTCAAAAAGTTATTTTTATTTATATTACGTGCATACAGTGAACCAGGCTTTCAGAAGCAGTACAAGCCTAGAGAGGGCCTTTGCACTCATGAGCTGCTGCAGCCTTTATTCCAGACACACCTCTTGCCAGGTGGAAGAGCATTTACTCATTAACTGATCCATAGAGAACCACTTTCCCTAGGTCTGCCTGTCCCCATATCCTAAATCACATACAAAGAAAATAGTACAGCAAAAGGTACTACCTGTCTCCCCACTGCTCTTAAACAGACACAATCAGCCGACTGGAAATTCCAGCTGAAACATTTTCATCTCTGTTTTGGAGCAATACAGTGGGTCCTGGCCTACTAGTCCTCCAGCAGAAATGAGACGCCAGGCAAAGGATTATAATGAGTCTACTGGAATTTCCATTAGAGCATTACATCTCGGAGGGACACAGTGCAATAAATAGAGCTGGGAATGCTAGCCGGTCAGTGTTCACATGGCCTGGCACTCCTTGAGCTTGACGAAGACAGCAAGTTTCTTCAGCAGCGTTTGCATGGGTTTATTTAACTCACGTGACCAGTTTCACACTTTCTTACTAAAGGAAAAATGAGAGCACAAAATTGTTTCTGGGCAGCAAAGCATGCCCATCCAGAGAGACACAATTTTACTTGAGTGCCGATCCAAAAAAATAGTTTCGTGTGCAACTCTGCTGGTTTTGCTTTCACATCCAAATGCAAAGCAGCTAGCAGAATTTCACTGTGCAGGTCCTCATAGCAATGGCTGTAAGTCGCACATTTTCCCCCTCACCCTTGGCTTGTCCTGCACAATCTAAATAAACCTTTGCCAGACACAGCCTTTCAGATCACAAAATAAATTCCTAGAACCTGAAAAATTACTTTCCTCTTCTGAAATGATCCAAACTGAAGCATTTTGTCTTAATTGTACAACAAGTGGCTTATAGCAGTGATAGAGGAGTGGAGATGTGCTACAGAAGTAGAGAAACAGGAGGGGGCAGGCTGACCCAATTGCTAATGCCACTCAAAGCCCAGAAACCCTCACTGAAAGGGTCAGCTGCATGCTAGACTGCTTCTGGACAGAAATGGCTCTGCCATCCCCTGGCCTCACTCTTGCGAGGTTCTGAACAAGTCTGTGCGAACTCCAGTAGTCCTGCATTTGCCCTCCACTTTATTTCAATCCATTGGAACCATGAACGGTACAGCCATGTGCGTGTGAGTACAATATGGTTTTGGGTCCAAGAACAACAACAACATAGGAAGGAAGAGAAGGTAACATTAAATCAGTTCCAGACAGAGAAAAAGACAGCCTGTCACTAGTACATAGAAACTCACAGAGCACTCTCACATAGAAGGGGACCAGGCCAAGTGACTAACCACCCCCAGCCCATCTCTGGAGAAGTTTGATTCTGGAACTGCATCCAGATCTGAACTCCCTAGCTCAGGCCCACTAACCTTCTTGCCAGGTTGCTGGAAAGAGGGACTCTCAAACATCTTAAAGTTGTATTATTTGTTTGGATAGTAATGCCGAGAAGGCCCCCTTGGGGTGAACACTGCACAAACACATAACAGAATCCCTGCCTCAAAGAGACTATGAGCTCTGTAATACAGCACTATAATATCAAATGCCATACTATGTAACTTAAATACGTGCATTTATATAGTTTTTCCATCAGATGACCTCAAAGCAAAGCACTCTTCAGAAGTGAGGAGGATTTATTATACCCAGTTTCCAGACGGGTGAACTGAGGCCGAGGTTAAGTGATTTGCGCCAAGGCAGAGCAAGCGAGAACCCAAGTAGTCCCAAATTCCCCCTTTCCAGGCTCTAACCACGAGACATGCTGTCTTACATTTCACCTTTATACTGTTGTATAGTAGGCCAGAAAACAATTAACCACAGGTGAGCAATAAGATCCCTCAGCTGGCATACAAGTCATTGAGCGGGGGTTTAGGGTAAGAGTATTTGCCAAGGTGAATATGCTATGAAGCAGGGCACCATTTCCAAATACAGTATGTGCTAGTTTTATATATTGTCCTTATCACCAGCATTTTTTTTCCCCTGATGGTGGCAGTGAGGTGGGGGATTGGGTGAAGAATTTCTCTAATTTATATCAATAATTTAAAAAATAAATTTGTTGAGAGACACGCCTGCCACAATGGAATATTCCACCAGGAAGAAAACTCCCCTCTCAAGCGAGTGTAGATTGCGAAGCATTCTGTGAGCAACGTCCTTAAGCTAAATACAATACTGCTTCAGAATACTGGGGAAGCCTGGGCACTGAGTGACTGCAGAAGAATTAGCAAATCAGAAATTAAGATATGCCACCCCCAGAGGTGGATACTGGTCCTGCCTAAAATTGGCTTCTGCCTCAACACCAGAAACGGAGTTGCTGCTTAAGGTCTTGCTCCTCTCGAGCAAGGAGCTGACAAGGCCTCTCCCCCTTGTGTTGTGTTGCTTTGAGGCTATTTCACACCAGCGACCAGCAATATTGCTACGTGGCAGGACACACTGTTTATGCATGTAGTTTGTGATAAAGGGTTTAGCTGCTGGAAAACACTAGGCATGGGAGAGAAGATAAGGAGTTCTTATCTTGTCCTGCAATAGATGGTACTCAGTTATTGAACTCAAGTCTGTACTGAATGGAATGGATCAGCAGCTTCCTCCCGTTCATTGGCGAGAGAGAGAGAGAGAGAGAGAGAGAGAGAAGGAAGAGTTTATGCAATGATTTACTGAACAGGAAAAATATTGATGTGTCTGGTTAGAGCATCTTGGAACACAGTCTCATGAGATGACCATCTCCATATCAAGTTATTTTAAGGTGTGGAACATCCAGCATGACCAACAGAATTCCAGGTCTAGCAGAAATAAAAGAAGATTGAGATTCAGGTTAAAAAAAAATTACAGCATGAAAAGACTTTTGTAGGAGTACAGCAAGAAAAGATTGGAGCTATTTAGTTCACTGAGAAGACATAATGGAGGTTTGCAAAACAAGGAATGCTACAGAGAAGAAAGAAAGGCAAGCAGGCACTATTTATCCCCCCCCCCCCCCAATAACAACTCAAAATGCATTTGAAACTGAAATACAACACGCAGTTAGCCTATGGAACTCATTGCCACAAGATACAAGAGGCTGGGAGCTTAGGAGGATTTAAAAAAAAAAAAAAAAATTAAAAATGGATGTGAATACCCAGCTACACAAATCTGAATACAAATCTGAGGGATAAAAGACCTCGTGCTTCAGTACATAAAACCAACTACTTGCCTCCTCTATGAGCAGGTTATTCCTTAAAAATTTACTTTTACTGGTCCTGTCACCTTTCTCTGAAGCATCTGGCATTTGCCTCTATTGGAGTGGATGCCAGACTAGACAGACAGATCCTGGTTCTGATCTGGCATAGCAATTCCTGCATTCCAAGCTGGAAAGGAAAGAACATGCTGGGGAAAGTGTAGAATATTAGATAGCAAGTTCCATTAACAGACAGCCCTGTTAGATAGCCTTTGCTCCCCATCAGGCCTGCACTCAGGCTAGTGGGAAGCAGGAGAGCATGGCAGTGGGTAGGTTGCTTCAAGAACACCAAGGGCCAAACTTGGACTTCAGTTGTAGGTGCTTAGGGGGCTAAGTTTGGCCCTTTAAGCCCCCCGCAATGGGGGAAGGGGTGCACTGGAGTAGATGTGTTACAAAAGAAAAGAAGGACCAGCAAAACGGCCATTTGCAGACTGTACTGTAAAATGCTAGATTTAAAGCAGAAATACTGACAGCGCCAGACATGAAGGTCCCAAGAGCGAGCTTTAAAAAAAAAAAACAAAACACACCCAAACCAATCACTCCTGTGCCACGAGTGCTTCTGCAGCTAGAAAACCTAGTTTTCTTAGCGCTCCTTCCTATTAGCCTTTGGATGAGCCTTACCTCTCACAGCAGAGCGGTAGGGCAAATTCATACACCAGTTTGTAAACCTCAGGCCCAGGACACACTGCATCCACTCCAAAGGGGCATTTAAGACAATGGCCTCTGTCTTCCTCTTGAGCTAGGAGGTTCTGAGTCAGCTGAGGAAATTAGGCCCATGTCTCTGGATGAAGCTTCCCCGTTGGCTTTGGCTCCAAGCCAGATTAGCCCTCAGATTGAGGCCTTGTGAGGTGTACTCTACAGAAATTGCTACCGGATATCTGCCCAGAGCAGCATCCTGGAAAACCAGCTCGCTCATACCCCTGCTTTGCGGACACTCTGCTTGAAATCAGCTGCCATTGTTGCATTATTAGTAACTATTATCATAGCACCCAGGCACTCTAGACATGGACCAGAACCTCACTGTACTAGGTGCTGTACAAACTCAGAACCACCCCTCCTGCCCCCAAGTCCTCATTCAACTACCCATGCCAGATATCGAGCAGCAGGCACCACCACAGACAAGAGACAAATAAACCGATCAACGTTAGAAGTAGTTGCAACACTAGCTAATAAAAGCCAGGAAATCCAGAACCTACAAGTAAAGATACTCTCGCTTATTGTAAAACAGAGAAAACTACATTATTGTCCACACTGATGACTGACTATTTAACTTCATTTGAATTTCTTAACTCAGTTACTATTCGACATAAATTTGTCTAAAATGGTTAGCAATATGTCAATTTAATTCATTAAAGAAGAAGAGTTGACACAATAAACTTATTTTTGGACCAAAAAGGGCTGCATGAATGAACCAAGGTTTATTCCATTATCTCATCAAATCAGTACATAAAAATCGAATGTCTCCATACAGCAATAGAACAAAATCCTGAGTCTGTATCACAAAAAAAGTCCTCAAAAGATTGGGAATGGGGAGGACAAATTTAGCAGGCACGGGGTGACTGACAAACCCAGTTACTGTATATGTGCATTAATGATTCCCTTGCCTCTTAAAAAAATACTACTTACTGTTATCCTTTAAAGTTGTACATAGGGTTGCCAGTTTTCGTTGGATGTATTCCTGAAGGTTTCATCACATGACCATCTTTAATTCCTAGAGACCTCCAGGACAATCCTGGAGGGCTGGCAACCCTACTCAAACTTGTACATCATGGCCAGGAAAACTGCTTTTCGGAACATCTCATTGTTCCTTACTAACTTCTTTCCACCCCTCCAAAAAGGGCAGTCTATAGAATTACCCCAAAAGCTCTGTACAAGGGCAATGGTAACAAATCCATTAAGTGGAGGGCAAAACTACCATGTCTCTTGTCCTCTCAAGGCACATGTGTAACACCTTATTAACAATTAATAGGTTAATACCTTGCATTTATATAGCATCTTTGGTATACAGGCCTCAAAGTGATTTACAGAACATCGGGATGTGTTCTTACCCCTGGTGAAACTGAGGCATGCACACACAAACAAGTCAGGTGTCTCACCCAAGATCATGGAGCAAGTTGGGGCAGAGTAAAAATAGAAACCCAAGTTCACTGACTCCCAAATCCTGGATCTAACCACTTAACACTGCATCCTAAACAACGGGAGCTATGTATGTATCTAATAGAGAATAGTCCTCATCACCAGGGGTATTTAACCCATCACCCTGGCTCTGAAGCAGCTGAATATTAAGCACATTACATATCTGGTATAAATTTGTGCACCCTTGAAAAAGCAGAGCATTTGAAGCCCATTTGGAGTTATGAACACTATGATGTTACAAGGAAGAACATCCACAGAATGAACCTGTAGAATTAGAATGCTTTTACTTCGAGAAAGGAGAAAAATCCTGCTACTAATCCTTCAGACATTTTAAACAAGCCTGCTAAAGTGAAGCTCTCTCTCTCTCCTTGGCAGGGCGGGGGGAAGGGGGGAAACAAAAATCTTACTTCAACTGGGGGTATAAGAAAGATCATGAAATTAATTTAAAAGCACTGAAGTAACAAAAAACAACTACAAACAAAAAAAGTGAATACTTCACTTCTCCTCCTCCCCCACTCCCATAGCAGACAGGGGAAACAAACAGCTCACAGAGGGCAGAACGGTCAGACTCAGTTTTTAAAATATTAATAAGAAAAAAATCCACCCAGTGCAGCTTTAAAGATGAGGGCTCTTTATATTATTATAGATAGATACACACACACCCCCTAGATTCCAAGGGGGATGAGAGATTTGGTGGCTACTAGCATTTGTCAAAGAACTGTAATGGAAATATTCTAAAATGCATGCAATAGTTATAGGCTTTTTCATGTCTCTGGAGGGGTGGGCATGGAGAATAGTAAAAAGAGGAATTAAATCCTGTAGTGTTTTTTTGTTTTTGTTTTTTAAGTTTTCACTTCAAATAAAGCTTTATTTTAAAATGTATAGGGCCAGCTGTTAGTGCATTGAGCTGGAGGTCCTGGGTATTAGCCAACTAGACCCTGTGAATTGTGTTTAGTGAGAAGTTTATTAGCTCAGTAAACACCATTCTAGTTCCCCTCACCCCCAACTGTAGAAGTTAAACCATGAGAGCATACGGGACCTCGAGCACCCAGAGCAACAGTTAACTAGATTACAAGAGCTTTTTAAAGCAAGTTACTATAGTATTTACAGCAGTGAAATCACAGCACAAATGGTAGGTAACATTTGTGACGGTGGTTATCATGTTATGGCATAGGTAAGCTAGTTTTCCTTTGGTAATTTTTATGAGGCAAGCAGTAACAAATATCATGAGGGCACTTGGCAAGGCAGGACAGAAACTTAAATACTAGTGAGATAAGTAACAGAGAGATGGGGGGGTTTGAATCAGAAAACATTCCTCGTGGTCTGTGTTTCTTGAGTGTGACCAATGACAATTCACTGTTTTAATCTGTTGGTGCTCTGTCACCAGGAGGTATGTATGGGAAAACCTGTCAAGTTCTTGTTCTGAGAACACACAGCAGGGAGGCTCAGTGCAGTCGGTTGTAGCTCAAGAGATGCACCATCAAGAATGACATCTTATCAGTTGACCCAATCAGAGAGCTGGCAGAGCTTAGAAGCAGTCCGAGTAGGATATACGCATGCCAGGGACGTTGAGAGGGAAAGCAAGAACTGTTTCAAGTTCCTGGGTGACCGCATGTGTTGGCAAAGCTAATGCTACACTGCAGGATAATTAGGTTTCGAGAGCACGAAGCAATAGGCAGGGCATCTTCAGACCAGCCAGGGCTCATGACAGCTGTATAAGACATGAGTGCAGAGATGACTTGTTTAGCTGAGCAGAGAAAGCTCTTCCCAAGGTGTTCTGGACAGAAAGTGTAACTAGTTTTGACCAGCTACAGGCAGTATTTCAGTTTAGACTATGTTAGACAAAAGGGAAATCTGGATTCCTGGTCACTGAAGTCTTTCCTTGACTGACTTCCCACCCCACACCCAGCCCCAACAAGCAGAAAATGCTCGTGACCAGTAGGATATAGCCAAACACTGCAGCCTACACAGATTAGTGACTAAATAAAGGTCCATTAAAGGGAGCCTGCTATATTGGTGCAGTGAGTGAATGATACAGTGGAGTCACATGTGTGTTTTCTGATTGCAGCTTGGATTCTATGGGTATGTCTACGCTGCAATTAAAAATCTATAGGTAGCCAGTGCCAGCTGACTCAGGCTTGTGGGGTTCTGGTTAAGAGGCTGTTTAAAGGCCATGTAGACATTTGGGCTTGGGCTGGGGCCAGGAGCTAGGACCCTACAAGGTGGGAGGGTCCAGAGCTCGAATGTCTACACCGCAGTTAACAGCCCCTTAGCCCAAGCCCCTTCGCCCAAGTCAGCTAATTGCAGAGTAGACATACCTGAAGGGGTGAAAAGCAGCAAAGCCAGGACAAATAGTGGTGAGGAACCAACTCTTCAAACCCTCTAGCAGCTAGGCTCCTCGCTGTTGCCTCTCCTTTTCCCAATCTGAGGACTTCCAGAGCTGTAACTACATTTGAATCAACACCAAACAACTTGGAGAACATAACATTTTTGAACTTAGTGATAGGTGGGTAGCTGTTGTCCAGGCCTTCCTGGATGGACCTGCGTGACCAAGACCACAGCTGCTCTGCCTTTTATATTTTCTTCAACGTTCTCCCATGCAAGGAGTCAGAGAAGGACTGAGAATCCAATTGTTACATTAAAATGTACAGTGAACTGGGAGAGCATTGGTGCATTCACTACCTACAGAATTGGTATTCATTTTCAGTCATTTCCCTAGTGAGAACTGAACATGCAGTTATACTTTAGCTGCCTGTCTGAAGGGACCACGAATTTTACAGTGGGTGAAATTATGAGTTATGGTGTTTGCTTAGGGAGCCAAGACTTGGCCACTTGCAGCTGGAGACTTATTCTATAAAGATACTGGGAAAAAGATGCATAGGGCACATTCTGCGCATCCCAGAATGGCCACATCAAGTTAATGTTTGGGGTTTTTTGCCACAGATCTCCTCCAGCATAGAAAGTCCTTGGGGAAGTACTGGCAACTAGGATGGGTTATATCCAAGAGCCCAGGGAGAGGTCTACTTGCAGAGCTGGGCACCAGGAGTTCTAGATGTCCTTTCATGATTGGTCATTCTTCTTACGTAGCATCTCCTTTAAGTCAAAGAATATCAACTTTCTAAGAGACCACAAGTAAGTTATTTTCACTTAGTCATCTAGGAGAATGGGAAGATGAGTGTCAATAGCCTCTTCTTGCTCTAATGGCTTGTCTTTAGGGGGAGACACGGCTATTCTGGAATATTTCCCTGCATGGACACACTGTTCTGAAATAAAGTGACTATTATAGAATAATTAATCTATTCATAAAGCTAAATTCTACCAAGATAGTTATAGTGGGATAGTTTCTTTGGAACAGCTAGATCGGTCAATTAGACAAGGCCTTAAGACAGAATTTCAAGAGTCCAAGTAAGAGGACTGAGACACAGGGATTTAGGAAAGAGTGCATGTCTCAGTAGACAGGGCTCTGCCACTCACCTGCTGTGTGAAATTGAGCCCATTAGTTCACCTCTGTGCCTCTACTTCCCCTCCCACCCTTTGTCTTGTCTATTTAAATTGTAAGCGCTTGGTGGCAGAGTCTGTCTATTACTTCGTTAGTATAGCACCTAGCAAAAACTTTAGTGACTTCAGAATCCTAAACTAACATGGCCCTTTAGCCCCTACCTGTTTGAAGCTAAATTACACAAGATAATAATTGTGACTCTCTTTATTGAAGAAATCTCATCTTCCAAAGTAAATGTTTTCTAAGTTGTTGCTGCCAGGCTCTGTGTTGAGGACCCCTGGACAAGGAAGAGCTACCTAACCAAACCAAGGACACGCCAAGGCCATGTCAAACCTATAATAAAGCAGTTCCAGAGAGCACACTCAGTTCAATCCCCTCCTCCACCAGCAGCAGTTAAAGACAAGACATCCAGCTCTTTAAACTTAACCCTCTCCCTTCCAAAGAATGTCTGGAATTTCTTCTATTTCCCTACAGAGAATGGAGAGGAGAGGATTGGCAGTGGGGTGAGACAGATAAGAATGCTTGCCTTAGCTGCAGGTTTTGTTAAGTCCACCTGGATGCTTTGGGCATGTGATGGCAAGAAGGAGACAGCCTGGAAAAAAGGGGCAAATTTTTAACAGTGAGGGTAATGAACCACTGGAACGTGGTGAATTCTCCATCACTAAGTCTTTAAATCAAGATTGGGTGCCTCTTCTAAAGAATACACTGTATCTTAACCAGGAGTTACAGGTTTGATACAGGAATTACTGGGTGAGGTTCTCTGGACTGTACTATGCAGGAGGTCAGACAAGATGGTAATGGTCCCTGCTGGCTTTAAAAACCTATGAATTACATCTGCAAAAGACTCAGACTACAAATAGCTGGTATGATAGCCAAGTAAACAGAACCTGTAGTTTACAGCATGGTTAGAGTATATAAAACACCTCCATAAAAAACACAACAGTATAATCCAATTGCTGCAGGTTTCATTTATGAAGCAACAATAAAGTTCCTTTTCCCCCCCTCCAGAGTGTCCTTTAGGATTTGCCAAGATGTTGTACAAAGTGCCAAAAGAAGGTTAACAGTAGTTACTGTTGCTGGGAAGCTACGAAAGGGTAGCATACTGCAAGCTAGACCCACATGTTTAAAAGCCTGTATTGCAACCATACATACACAGAATTTCCTGTGTGAGAATGCAAGTCCCTGCGCCACTGACATTTGGGCCAGGGCAATTTACTTATTTTTGTAATCCTTTCCCAAAGCTGATGATATATGGTATTTAAAATGGTAGATATAAGACCACTGACCAAACTATTAGCTGCTCTACATCATGCATGCACTGTTTAGGATGTATCTGCCAAGCCCCACTGACACAGTACCATAGTAGCAGGAGATTCAGCGTACACACAATGTGTTTTTTGGCAGTCCTGTAAAACTAAACAGTTGAGTGTGCAATCTAGGAATCGTACTGGGTCCTGAGATCGTCAACTATCATCTGTGGCGGAGATTTTCTGTCTGCAGTCAGCAAGGAGCAAGGGATTTTTCCCCACTCAGATGGGGTCTTTACCTGTTAACCATGTCTGTGTCACCTCCTGGTTGGATTATTGCAATATACCCTTCTTGGGGCTACAGTACGACTTTGAAGTTTCAGCTAGTGCAGAATACAGCTGCCTGCTCACTTAGCTGCATTTCTCACAGAAATCACATAGGACACCTGGGTTCTGTGGTGGCTTCCACTTAGTTACTGAGTGTAATTCCAGGGGGTGCTTTTAATTACTGAAGCCCTGCATGATTTGGGTCCTGGCTAGAGATCAGCTCTCTTCTTGCATATTAACACCCGGTTTTCGTTAGCAGGGCGGTAGGCTGGTAGTTATGCCACCCAATCAAGAGTCTATCTAACATGCACAACCAAATTCCACACCCTGGTATTTAGTATTGTAAGATTACCAACATACTAAAAAAATAAGGCTGCAAACAGTAAACAAAGAAACCCGGAAATATTTCCACTGTCTCGCAATATTTCTGTAGTCAAAACATATTCTTAATACAATCTGCATCTTGGGGACAGAGCGCGAAAGACAGTAAGTGGAGTAATATTGTCATCCCTACCTGGTCACTTACAAAGGGAGAGACTGCACAATCCTACACATCTTAGGGGATTTCTAGATTCTCTTTCCCTCATTCGTGAGCCAGGAAGAATTAAAAATATCTGCCTACACTAAGCTAAAGGGAGCCCTCCCCTCACTTCAGACACAACCACAACAAACATTCCCAAGTCAATGGCTTAATGGAGCACCACTCTGTGGTTATACCCACCACTGGGATTTCATCATGTTTGAATTTATTGCAGCTCACATATCAAGTCAAGTCAAAAGGAGGCGTTCAAGATTTGGACGGTTTTTATTTATTTTTTTTTTTTTTGAGGGGAGAATGTAAAGGACAGGACAGAGTAGGGACTGCTGGGGTATGTTTGTATATTTGTACACCTGCAAACTTGTAGACTCTGAGAAAAAGAAAAAGAATCAATTCCATTAAATAGCTCTATAAATCAGTCCCACCCAAAAATCAATAGGAAACTACATCCGCTAAATGCTAGGTAACACCCACACTGGGTGGGGCGCAGCTGTCTGTGAAAGCGGCCACGCCAAAGCCCTCAGTAGCTGCTCTTCACCAGGTTACTTGCACGACCTGCAGGGATACTGGCGCCCCCACATCCCCCTCGCCCAGCTCTCTGTCGGCCTGCATTGGCTCTATTTTAAACAGAGCACAGAATGGAGCTACAGGGTCTCTCTGCGCTGGAAGTGCAATTTCCAGCCCAGGTAGGCATGCCGTGCTCTCTCTGATCGAGCTAGGGTGCTGAACACGGAAGTGTAGCCACGGCAGGACGGGCTAGCCACCCCCACAGAACACCATCCAAGAGCTCAGCCCTGCCCTCAGGCGGCTACACCTCTCTCCAAGTGCGCAGCCACAGCTGCGCCTCTCTTCTCACCATGCTAGCTCGGGCAGAGCTGGCAATTTCACCTCCAGCTCACCAACTGACTAAAGAGGGTTCAGTGTCACCCCCACCCCAAAGAGTGGCAGGAGGACACCTTGACCAGAAACACAAAACACACACACACACGCACCAGTGTTATGCTCTTTTCCCAATAGGCACTGATTCCATGTATCTAGGCACTTGAAACCCTAGCGTTTGAAAGGAGCTTAGGCCTTTAGAAAGAGCTTCCCAACGTATCACATAATTAACTCTCTTCCTCCCCACTTTGTGGATAGCTGTTGTCGTTACACCAGGCGGTGGTGTCCGGGGCCAAAGCTCATCCTCCATTTTGGACAGAGGGCTCTGGCTGGCTTGCTGCGGCAGGCTGCTGACACCACCTCACGCTGGCTGCTGTTGTGTGCTAAGTTACGTAATGATTAAAACGGAAACAACTTTTATTTGGCGACAAGCTCTCTGTGCCTGAAAGAGAAGAACACTACAGACACCATAACTCTCCCCAGAGACAAGTGTCCCAATACTAGATGTCAGCCTTCACGTGGTTAGATATCTGCCCATTGATGGTGATTAGCTACCATGCTCTCACTTTCCAGTTGCGATTTGGCTGCAGCTTCACGGTCTTTTCTACAGGGGAGCAGATGTCTTGCCCCCATCTTTCCTGGCAGTAGAAAGCTCTGTAACTTTCATTTTGTCATGGCACAGCTAGAAGGGTACAGAAAATTCATATTTTATTTCAACCAGCAAGAGATTGACATACTGAATAACTGTACATGCTAACTTTCATTTTATGCACTTCATATCACAAATCGTGTCAAACCAACCTGATAGCTTTCTTTGACAGGGTAACAAGCCTTGTGGATAGGGGGGGAAGCTGTGGATGTGGTATATTTTGACTTTAGTAAGGCTTTTGATACTGTCTCGCATGACCTTCTCATAAACAAAATTGAGAAATACAACCTAGATGGAGTTGTTATAAGGTGGGTGCACAACTGATTGAAAAATCATTCCCAGAGAGTAGTTATCAGTGGTTCACAGTCATGCTGGGAGGGCATAACGAGTGGGGTTCCGCAGGGATCGGTTCTGTTCAATATCTTCATTAATGATTTAGATAATGGCAGAGAGAGTACACTTACAAAGTTTGTGGACAATCCCAAGCTGGGAGGGGTTGCAAGTGCTTTGGAGGATAGGATTAAAATTCAAAATGATCTGGACAAACTGGAGAAATGGTTTGAAATAAACAGGATGAAATTCAATAAGGACAAATGCAAAGTACTCCGTTTAGGAAGGAACAATCAGTTGCACACAAAGAAAATGGGAAATGACTGCCTAGGAAGGAGTACTGCAGGAAGAGATCTGGAGATCATAGTGGATCACAAGCTAAATATGAGTCAACAGTGTAACGCTGTTGCAAAAAAAAAAAGCAAACATCATTCTGGGATGTATTAGCAGGAGTATAGTCAAACAAGACATGAGAATTAATTCTTCAGCTCTACTCTGTGCTGATTAGGCCTCAACTGGAGTATTGTGTCCAGTTCTGGGTGCCACATTTCAGGAAAGATATGGACAGAGAAGAGCAAAAAAAATGATTAAAGGTCTAGAAAACATGACCTATGACGGAAGATTGAAAAAAAAAATTGGGTTTGTTTAGTCTGGAGAAGAGAAGACAGAGGGGACAAAGTTTTATGTACTTGAAAACTGTTGTTACAAGGAAGAGGGAGAACATTTGTTCTTCTTAACCTCTGAGGATAGGATAAGAAGCAATGGGCTTAAATTGCAGCAAGGGCAGTTTAGGCTGGACATTAGGAAAAACTTCCTTACTGTCAGAGTGGAAAAGCACTGGAATAAACTGCCTAGGGAGGTTGTGGAATCTCCATCACTGGGGATTTTTAAGAGCAGGTTGGACAAACACCTGACAGGGATGGTCTAGATAATGCTTAGTCCTGCCTTGAGTGCAGGGGACTGGACAAGATGACCTCTCGAGGTCCCTTCCAGTCCTATGATGCTGGGTGCTGCGTGTTTGCCTATTTTCATGCAAAATTTATGAAATTCAGACAAAGTTTTTAAATTGCAAAAGCGAACTTAAGGCTCAATTTTTTCTTTTCATATTTTGTAGTTATCCCAACAGGGAGGCTCTTGTCTGGTGTTATAGATGGGGCCTTATCATTTAGTTTGGGTCCCAATACTGCCCAGGGAGGGAAAGAGAAGTGGACTGTATGTTGCCTTCCTCTTCGGTTCCATGGCCAAGTGAAGAGCTGATGTGGTCTGTGGGTTGCTGAGATTAGGCCTAAGTATTTATCCCACCAAAGCATCTGGGGCCCTTGTCATGGTCCAGGAGGCCAGCATACTAGGTGCTGTACGAACAGAGAACAAGAAGATGGTCCTGGCCCCCAGGGACTTACAAGCTAAGTAATTGCTGCAAGATACTGAGCACCTTCAACTGACTGATGTCAGTGGCATTTGAGGGCATTCAGCATGTTACAGGATCAGGCCCACAGTCACAGGTTCCCCCAAAAAGAGATAATCACTAGGCCCTGGATATCCCTGAGGAGGCCAGTCCAGGAACACACAGATGGCACCCTGGTGGGTAGGCTGGATGTTTTTAAGAACAAGAACAAGCATGAATTGTCCGACTGAAGGCTTCAGTTTAACCATTGGCATCCAGCAAGAACAAAGCATATGCACCAACATCAAGCTCTCCTGCTTTCCCAATAGGTAAGAAAAGCAGAAGCAGCAGCAAACGGACACCCCTTACAAACTCCATCTGAACGGTGGTCAGGTATTCTTACAGGCCCAGTGTACCCAGAGCAGTTCAAAACAAACAGCCTACAGTCTATAGGCACAAGTAAGTGCAGCACACAAAGCACTGTAGGGGACTGTTACAAATGCAACGCTTCATGGAGTAGTTCAGTACGTATTAGATGGCTGGCTGCTCCATATAAAGTGCAGCATGAGACCCAATGCAAATCTGAGTGGAGGAGACAAAACAAGATGACGACAGACAGGAAGGAGCACGGTGCTAAGAATGGGAAGGTGCACAGGAGAAAGTAGGGCAGACACGAAGGCAGAGTTGGAAACAGAGGAACATGCAGAGTCTGGGGGCTTTGGAAGAAAGGCAAAACTTGACTTTAAAAGACATGGAAAGGGGAAGTCAGCATGGAGATCAGATGGTCAACTGGAATTTAAGAACTGGCATAGTAAAAGAGTTAAGTCATGCACCAAATTGTTTAATAAAAGAGACAGGTCAATTATGAGGACTGCCGTAGGAGAACTGGGTTCAGAGGATTGCAAATTATTTGACCATTAAAATTCTCCTCCCAACCCATCTCAGTCACTCAAGCATCAGAACTTAAATCCCATCTCCATCCACTACAAAGCTAAGCTAAGCTTTCTATGAATGGGATAGAAGTTTTTTTTTCAAAACAGTGCATGTTAAACAGCACTACTGTGCTGGTTCAATCTTGGACAGCATATTTTATATATTTATTTATTTTGATAGAACTGGATCAACAAGGTGGCTGACTTCATTCTGTCAATTCCTAGAACAAAAGAAGGGAAACAATACAGAGACTTTTACGAACCAACTTGCTCAAATCCTCAAGCTGCCTACCACCCAAAACAGAACTGATGTTCATTACTAAACAGTTCTAAAATCAAGTGACACTTTTATGCAGTTGTCCATTGTAGACTCTGCTTTTGAGGGAGAGATTGTTCACTCAAATACCAGTGAATTAGAAACTACTATGCAAGAGAGAGTCCATTTTACTAATTACTGCATAGTGAAGAGTTGCTCTTCTATTAGGGACAACTCCAATTCTGTTGACTCTGGTGCCTTGCAGAATCAGGTCCCATTAGAAAGCCATTCTTAAAACAAGTACAGTAACTCCTCACTTAACATCCCCCCGCTTAATGTTGTTTCGAAGTTACATCGCTGCTTTACTAGGGAACATGCTCGTTTAAAGTTGTACAGTGCTCCCTTATAACATCGTTTGGCTGCCTGCTCTGTCCATTGCTTGTAAGATTCTGTGGAAGAGCAGCAACTTTACAAGGGAGCATTGCACAAGTTCCTCTTCTCCACCTCCTCCCCCCTCCCTCCCAGTGCTTCCCCCGCTGCCAAACAGTTGTTTGGCCGCAGGTAGGACTCACTGCATCTCCACTCCTGCCCCTCCCTCCCAGAAAGTCCTAGGCACCACCAAACAGCCGTTTGGCAGCAAGGAAGCACTGGGAGGGAGAGGAACGGGGACGCGGTGTGCTCCGGAGAGGGGGTGGAGTGGGGGTGAGAAGAGGTGGGCCTGGAGTGGAGCAGGGACAGGAAAAGGCGGGCCTGGAGCATCCCCCAGCAAAGTCAGTGCCTGTTCTTGGGGGAAGCTGCCGCTGCTGCTGCACAAGGTGCTTTCTAGCATCCTTGCCTGCAACGGGCTGTGCTTGTGTGGGGTAAGCCAGGGGCACCTCCCAACCACAGTACAGTACTGTACAGTATACAATGCCTTTTGTCTGCCCCAAAAAAATTTCTTTGGAACCTAACCCTCTGCATTTACATTAAATCTTATGGGAAAATCGGATTAGTTTAACATCGTTTCACTTAAAGTTGCATTTTTCAGGAACTACAACGTTAAGTGAGGAGTTACTGTAAAGTATCATTTTTTAAAAAGGTGGTTTTTATTTGATACACCAAAGTGATAATGTTTGATTTAAAAAGTTTACCAAGGGGCCTGATTAGCAGGAGAATTGCAAGTAAGATAGTAAGTTGTCCATTTCCCTGCCCTTCAAATGAAGGTTTTATGTTCTCATCAAATGCTTCTTTCGCATTATTGTGTGCGGTGTTGTTTTAGCTGTGTTGGTCCCAGGATATTGGGGAGACAACATGGGTGAGATCTTTTATTGGACCAACTTCTGTTGGTGAGAGAGACAAGCTTGCAAGCTTCTCTCTCTCACCAACAGAAGAGATATTACCTTGTCTCTCTTTTACATTATGTCAAGTAAGTGTTGCATGTCCTTGAAATTAGGTAGTTTTCGGAGTAAATCCAAAAACCAAAAATCTCTGGGTCCACTGGCACATCAGAGAGAAGAATTTTTGGTAATTCATTGACTAACAAACCTATTCAGGAGGTTTTAGGGTTTTCTTCTTTTTAAAAAAAAATAAAGACCGACAAGAAGAGCCAGAGACTTACTGAGAATCACTCGTGCCAATCTATTTTACATGGAAGGCACTCTGACATTATGATAATGGGCACAGGACAAAACCCTGAAATGCGTGTGCAGCTGGAAGAATCATGTCTTATCTCAAACCTCTACACTGTGGCCTGAGGCCGACTGGTCGAAGAACAAAATGTGCATAGGGTTAGGACTCGAACATGCCTTCCCCAGACAGTCCCCTGCAGCGTTTGAGCCAGTCCCATTGCTAGAGAGAGGAGGTAGAGGGTGCCGCTTCTCAAAACTGTCCCCACCACTTCCTCTGCAGCCTCACGAGCAACTGTAATGTCAAAATGGACGCCCCTTTCCGGTCGCAGCTCCCCTTGCTGCAGCACAGGGGAGGGAGAAGAGTGGCGCTGGCTCTACCATCTGCTTCCCAGCCAGGCTCTGGGAGAAAGGAGGAGAGCCGGTCTGAGCTCAGCTGCCTCTGTCTGAGCGTAGGGGCGCACCTAGCAAAGGACAGTTCCCCTCCCGAATAAAGGACAGCCCGGGAAGCAGGAGAGTGGGAGGAGTGGGGACTGAAGTAAGAGAAGCTGAGAACTCACACCCAGTGAAGACTCTCCAATGCTCTGCGCCAGCCCCAATGTGGGTTAAAATGTGCTCCAGACACATGCCCCTTCTCACTTCCTGCACTAGGGACTGTGGCGGCTCCACACCTGTTGGAGATCCTCTCAAAATGTGGAGGAGACTCAAGCAGGAAACTTGCAGGTGGTTTCCATTCCCTTTACAGAGCACAGGGAGCAGAACAGGACCAAGAAGCTGTCCCAAAGTATCAACTGTGACCCAGGGACCATTTTGAAATAGTATCTTCAGCTCCTGGCCCAAAAGACTGGACCACACCAAGTAGGAAAAGTCCACTAGACTTTTGCCTTGGTAGCGTACAAAGCATTCACCCATGTGAGAACCAGGCCTTTGCCAAGAGCCCTCTGCATAAAAATCACATTAATAATAATAATAATCCACCAGCAGTTCTCTTTTGTTCAACAGCTGCAATGTCCCCACTCCTTGGACTGGACTGTGCAAGCCCTTACTCCAGCAGAGTCACACTGACTTCCGGAGAAGTGCCCAAACGTTTGCAGAGTCTGACCCTAATCAGTTATCCGTCTTGCACCTATCTGAGCCTTTGGATTACAAGCTCCTTCGGGCCAGGAAGGCGGTCTGGTTTTTGAGTACATTCTATCAGCTGCAAAGTGCTCTGTGTCCATGTGTGGCACTAAGTCTAATTTTTGGTGCAAAGAGCAACTCTACACTCTATCATATGCTCATAGGGGCTTTTTCCACTGAACATTTAGCTCTGACCAACAATTAGTTTGCACTAATTAATTGATTTCTTTATTTTACTGCAAAAGTCGTGTGTTCATATTACCACTTGTTTAATATTCAAACCCTGACTCTAAATTAAAAGAAAAAAAAAAATCAATCTGCAAAGTACGGGCTTGCAGAAATACCTATATGGCACAGCACTGAAGTCCGTGCAATGCCAGGATACTCTTCGCACCTTGGCATTCCCTCCTTCTGGAAGATTTAAGAAGAGTGGGAACTGAAAGTTTTTCTAGCACAAACATGCCCAATTAGTTTCCAATAATTTACACTAAATTTAGCAGCGACTGGGTTCTCTCTCCCACTGCCAATATACGAGCTCCTGGCCAACACACGAATCACTCCTCCCACACCTCGTGAGGCGCAGCTCAGCGTGGGGGTGGGGCAATAACATGGCGATTCTTATTTTTGGGTGCGGGGGGGGGAGGGGGGGAGGGGGGAACACTTTCTGAAACTTCCCCTGAATTGCTGCATGCCACAAAGGACAGCTGTTACCTTCTCACTTACAAAAACGTGACCTCAGCCAATCAAGCTACAGCCCTAGGGCTGTAAGATACCCTCTTACTCACCACTTTGACTGGCCAAACCTAGTGAAATAAGGCAGCTTTCCTCTCAACCTCAAAACAGGCATGTGCATGGCTATTGCTTCAAGAGGTTTTGGGGGAGGGCAGGGAGAGGAGAGAGGGTGCAGATCAAGCAGTTTCAGAGACAGACAAGCATGGATCTACGTATGATCAGTGAGGAGACAAACGCGAGTCAGCAAATATTTTGAATAATGTCAGAACAACTACACATCTGTAAACTGGCTTGGACTTCTCTGGACTCCTGTCCCTTCTCTCTTGTCTAACCAGTTCACTGAGAGCGGGGGGGTGGAGTTGGGGGGTGAGATGAACCCCCAAGCGTCTAACACATACTACTGGATGTGCTGGGCTGATTTAGTACACTGCCATCAGTAAAGTCGGGCTGTGCCAGGGATGCAGCTGGTTTCCCTGCCATTAGAGGGGGCAGGGGGATATCATGGGTGGATTTGGTTTCTCAGGACTGTTGGATGAGGTTGTATTTCACAAAACCCTACTCACATATGGTTCAAATACAGATCCCACTCATCTGAATCCCCCAGATTCCGGGAGGGGAAAGGAGTCACAAAAGATTGGTTAAGTTTTACAGTTTAGTTTGCTCTACGTGGGGAGGAAATATGTACCATCACACACATTGATGGTGTGACCTGGGTGGGGTTGAGGGGGTGTCGGGGAAATCACAGCATTGCCATATTTCAGATCTGGAAATGCAGGCACAGAGGAGTTAGCACCATCAATCTGACAGTTATGAGGCTTAACTGTTTATAAAGCACTTTGAGATCTTTGGATGAAAATGCTATATAAGGACAAGTATTCTACCACTTCCAACCTGAAACCACCACTGTTTTAATGTAAAGCTACTGTATATATTCCTTTTCCCACAGCCTACAGTAGCTGGCCACACCCTTGAAACAGCTTTCCATTTAACAAACTGCTTCCCACTGCAGTAGTACTGCAAATTCGAACTGCTTTTCCTTAACAACCAGCTCTCCTTGCAGATATGGGGAACTGAACCAGAAGTGTTAAGCCTGAAATAATTAGGCAGTTTGCACCAGAAGAAGTTAGACAATGGTAGCAGCTATTACTCCTTTCCTTTCATAAAAGATGAAGGAAAAAGCCCAGGAGGTCATCTAGCCCATCTTTCAAATATCATGCCCATTATACAGATGGGGAAACAGAGGCGCGAGTGACTTTCCCAAAATTACACAGCCAGTGAGTGGCAAAGGAATCATTACATCCAAGCCTTTGTTTTAGCCACTAACCAGGGATTCTCAGACTCTTTCCTCGCTGCGTACTGCAAGTTAATGAGGAGATCCCCTTGTAGCTTTCCAAGCATGGACCACCTTGCCTCTAACTGGTGACAGAGTAACAGCACTATGGAAACTACAGCAGCTGATGACATTTAATAACTGGAAATGACGAGTGCCAGCACCAAGTGGCCAGCCAGCTGTCTACTAACCACTATCAAGTGGTCCACAGACCACAGTTTGGGAAACTCTGCATTAGCCCATGCCCTTCCTTTCCTTTTCAAGCAGTCCTACCCATTATAACAACAGGCCAGTATTTTCAAACACCTCCGCAACTTGGATGGATGTAGAGCGCAACACGCATTAAACTGTTCTTCTTGGAGTTCGCTTAAGAGTGCTGCCAACTTGTAAACAGTAGAGTCAGTTTGCTGCCAACACAATTTTGACCTAGAGCAAACGGAAGTGCTTTTCCAAGAATCTTTAAGGCTGTTGAGTCACGCTGTATGCTGGCACTGGACCACGTAACCCAAGAGGGGAAAACAAACACAAGAGAAGAAACCACTCCTAGCAGAGGTTAAAGGGGGACAGATGACGGTTTTCAAATTATTCGGGGACATTTCCAGGAAAGAGGTGGTGGTGCAAGAGACTCTTTCCGAAGAGCTATTCACCACAGGGGAACAAAATCGCATTCATATTTTCATTGTTGTGGTAAGGTTAAGTAGATTTGATACTCCGGATGGTAAATATTCATGATATTTTGCAACACTGATTTAATAACCGTACAACAGAGCCTAACAAGCCCAACTTACAAGAGGCCTGGATATCAAGTTTTGCATAGATCATTGACTCAGCCCTTTAGGATGCATTATTATTTGTATTATGGTGGCTCCTAAAGGCCCGCAACTGAGGTCAGAGTCCCATTGTGAAAAGATCTAGTAAAATACAGTCCCTCCTCCAGAGGGCTGAGAGCTAAATAGACAACGGATATCATCCCCATCTTACAGATGGGGAACTGAGGCAGAGAGAAATTAAGTGACTTGCCCTAAGTCACACAGGAAGTATGTGGCAGAGCCACAAACCAAACCCAGATCTCCCAAGTCCCAATCAAGACCATCCAGAAGAGCCGACATACAAGCCACTGGTGCATTCATATGCACCAACTCAGGGCAGAACAAGGTTTTCCCCCTTTTTAAACGAACAACGTCAGACCAGTTATTAAATCAATTCAGCAGGTATAAGAAGCTTTCAGCTTTGGGAAACTTGGGTATAACTGGATTTCAGGTCACAAGTGAAATTACTTTCAAACCAATCCTAAGCAGACATCAGCCTATGAACCTCACAAAGCTACAACACAACTGGCCATCTCTGACGAAAGGAAACCTTTTAAGGACATCACCCACAGGTCAGGATTTAAATGTATGAGCAGAGCTCTGAAAATGCGTATGTGGGAAGTTAATGGATACATTCTCTGTCATACAAACATTGGTAGGCCTGGTCCCTGCCCCAAAACACTTACAGATTTTTCTTTGAAAAATAGGTTGTGTCATGTCTGAAACATCAGAGTATCAAGAGCTTTCTGAAAATGGACAACAGGTTTTTTTTCAGAGACTCAGAGTTTAATTCAAAAATATTCCCCACAAACACTGCTCTGAAGTCTTTATTGGACAAAAGGAAAGGTTTCATAGGGTCAGACAAAACTCAGACGGGACAGTGGCATACTGACAGCACGTGGAAAGACTAAAATAAGCATGATGATTTTAGTCCTGTATGACGGTATCTTCTTGTGGCACATTGAAGACTGGATCCATGTACAATGAATGCTTCTTTTATTTAAAAGAAAAAAGAAAAGCTACAAACATACATTTCATGAGTGAGAATTTTCTGTATACCTAGGTGAAGGCAATTTAGGGGTGAGCTGGGCTTGCAAAATGTCAAGCAGCATAGTAAATTAACTTCTGTGTTGTGGCATTTCCAATGGCCACCATATCATGCATCACTTTTAAAACCCAGAGTTGTAAAAGCAAAGGGAAACAAGGAGAAGTCTATGGCCAGCAGAGTTAAGGACAATATACTTTAAAAAACTCCTTATTAGAAACAAAAAAAATCCAAACAATGGTATTGTCCACTGGTAGAAATTATAGAATTATAATGCAGAAAAGGCAGAAGGTTTCAATAAGTATTTCTGTTCTACATTCGGGGGTGGGGGGAGGAGATAATGTAGTCATATCATCGGACGACACTCTTTCCATTGCACTAATATCTCAGAAGGTCATTAAACAGCCACCACTAAGGGGACAGAGGCTTCTCTTTTACCAACAGAAGTTGGTCCAATAAAAGATATTACCTCCCCCACCATGTGTCTCATATCTTGGGATCCACACAGCTGCAATGCCACAAACAGCAGCTACTAAAGTTAGACATCTTTAAATCAGCAGATTCAGATAATTTGCATCTAAGAATTTTAAAAGAGCTGGCTGAGGACCTTGCTGGACTGTTAATGTTTGATTTTCAGTAAATTGTGGAATGCTGGGAAATTTCAAAAGACTGGAGGAAAGCTAATGTGACAATATTTAAGAAGGGTAAACTGGATGACGTGAGTAATTATAGGTCTTTCAGTCAGACATTGATCCTGGGCAAGGTAGTGGAGAAGCTGATATGGGACTAGATTAATTAAGAATTAAAGGGGTGATAATATTGTTAATGCCACAGGGGTTTGTGGAAAACAGAGCCCATCAAATTAACTTGATTTTTTTTTTAAATGAGATTACAAGTTTGGTTGATAAAAGGTAATAACGTTTATGTAATATACTTAGACTTCTGAAAGGCATTTGGTATAGCACAACATTTTGATTAAAAAACTAGAAAGATATAAAATGAACATGGCACACGTTAAGTGGATTAAAAACTGGCTAACTGATCGATCTTAAAATAACTGTAAACAGAGAATCACCATTGAGGAGGTGCTTCTGGAGGTTTCCCCAGTGAGCAATATTTGGCCCTCATCTGTATAACATGTGTGTGACAGACCTGGAAGAAAATAAAATCATCACTGATAAAGTTTGAAGATATCACAAAAATTAGAGGAGTGGTAAATAATGCAGAGGACAAGTCACTGACAGAGCGATCTGGTTCACTTGGTAAACTGGGTACAACCAAACTATGCATTTTAATATGGCTACATGTAAAAAGTATGTAAAGAACATACGCCATACTTACAAGATGGGAAACTCTCTCCAGGGAAGCAGTCATTCAGAATAAGATGTGGGGGGACATGGTGGATAATCAGCTGAACGTGAGCTCCCACTGCAATGCTATGACCAAAAGGGCTAATGTAATTCATGGATACATAAATAGGGGAACCTCTAGTAGGAGCAGAGATGTTTTCACCTCTGTATTTGGCACTGGTGGAATACTGTGTCCAGTTCTGATGTCCAAAATTCAAGGAGGGTGTTGATAAATTGGACAGGGTTCCAGGAAGAGCTATGAGGATGATTACAGTATTAGAAAACACGTCTTATAGTGACAGATTGAGCTTGTTCAGTCTACTTAGCTAAACAAAGAGGAAGTTAATAGGTGACTGGATTACAGTCTACAAGTATGTACATGGGGAACAAATATTTAATAATGGGCTCTTCAATCTAGCAGAGGAAGGTCTGACATGATCCAGTGCTAGAAGCTGAAGCTAGACTAATTCAGACTGTAAATAAGACACATTTTTGGGTGGTGGTGTTTTTTTTTTTTTGTTTTTTTTTAAACCAACGAGGCTAGTTAACCATTGGAACAATTTACCAAGGTTCGTGGTGGATTCTCCACCATGGACAATTTTTAAATCAAGATTGGATGTTTTTCCTAAAAGATCTGCTCTAGGAATTATTTTGGGGAAGTTCTATGGCCTGTGTTCTACAGGAGGTCAGACAAGATGATGACAATGGTCCCTTCCGGCCTTAGAATATAAGAAGAGCTGCTTTGGTTTGATAAGTTCATGTATCATTGAAAGTTACCCCTTCTTCCTTTACCTAAGAGACTGAAGGATAGATAATGCCTCAGGCCAGCCTGCTAAAGCGCAATGCTTTCTACCTCTCTCAGCCAGAGGATGAGCTAGGGCAACAGTAGAAAGTTTTTAAAACCTAGTCCTGACAGACAACACCTGCTTTAGCTAATGGGTGGAATCACACCTAGCTCTTGGACAGCACTATCAATATATCTGAAAGCTTTCTGCAAAGGAAGCAAAAAACGAATAAATGATGCATCCCAGTTTTAGGTCCAGTGGTATTAGGAAAATGATCCACTGATGACAATGTTTTTCAGAGTGGACTTCCTGCTTTTCTGTAAACAGTTTTCACCGCCAGCTGAATTGACAGAGTAGGGAGACAGAATGGATCAGTATCTCCATCATGCTGGCTGTTGAGCCTGGTAGAACATCAACACTGTAACAGAAAGCGTGATGGAGATGAACAGTTTGTTCCAGCTATGCTAGCAACAGAAACCCATTCAGCACTGGCTGAGGTGGCTCCATTTCTGACTACCATTTTCTACAACAGATCTGTTCACTAGCAGAGACAGGGTCTTCGGCTCTCAGGTTACAATTTTAGTTACTGTGTAAGTGCAGCCTTGTCTCTTCAAGTCCTGCAACATACATTTCAGGTTGCCTGATGGGCAAGAGATGTAGGCTTGGGTAAATCAGATTCCCCACTGCTTTCCAAACTTTTTCAATAACTCAGGTCTGCAAGTAGAGCCCTTGTTTGGGATCTGCAATTACCAGGATCACTCTCCACCCCTTCCTCCTCAAACAATACGGGCTCTAGGAAGGCACGAGGGTTGTCATTTCAATAATACAAAACCCTGTTGCTTCCACTCCAGAACAGCTGACTGCAGGTGCATAGTAGGCTGTGCTTATTAACAAAATAGGAAATTGGATATATAGAAAGAAAACACTGGGGATTAATCCTGGATTGCAGTTTGTGGCCAACACTGGGCCTCCATCCAAACACCGATGACAAGGAGCGAAGTTTTCTCCCACCTGTCACTTAAAGCAGGTACAATTATTGCAGTGTTGTAGTCTCTCTCCCCTACAGCTATTGTGACAATCACTTTTATATCAGTTTCACATTCATGATGAGCTCATTATTTTGTTTGTTTCTTGTTTTGCCAACAACCAGCAATGGAGGGTGAATTCTCCTTCCACAAAATTGCGAATTAAAAAAAAAAAGTGACTAACTCTTACAAATTTTGACAGCTAGCTGCTAAGGCACACATTCTTCAGGGAAAATATTCTGGTCTTCAAATTGGCATTCTGGTGGAAGTTTGATGGGCCAATTTAACAGGAAAACGCAATTTTAAAGAATATTTTGAGGCAGATTTTGAACTACTCCAGGCAGAAGAAAAAATAATTACATGTACCATTGCGGCAGCTTAAAATAGTTGCTTTAGCACCGAAGCTGCAGAGCAGGAGACAAATCTCTATCACAATGCACTATCCCTGAAATGGAGAGTGTATTGTAAACTCACTTAAGCAGCCTCAGTGATACAGTCAGTCCTTTTCAATCACAGCCAACCCAATGGGACAAGGCTTTTCAGATATTTTTCTCAAAAATATTCTTCCGCTTGTAGTTGGGCCAGGACTCTGGTGTTGTAAGCAATTCCACAGCTGAGCCCTGTTAATTCTTCTCCAAGCCCAGCAGGGTAGGCATGTCCACTGATGCTGAAATGGTCCCCCTTCTCACTGAGCTTTGCCTGTCACAGTACAGCCTACGTAATGGCTGCATTGCAAATGCAATTCCATTTTCTCCCACTCTGAGACTATATCTGCTGTGGTGTTGAAAACCAGGGACTCACTTTGTGGCAAGTATTGTTGACTGCCATTAAATCACAAGATGCAGCAGCAGCTTTGGGGTACAATGAATCGTTAAGTTACAATAAAGTCTAATTTTGCTAGTGTACCAGAAGTTTGGTGTCCTGTGGTAGGGAAACTGAAGACCATCTTTCTAGCAGTACCACGACCTGCTATCTATCAAGCCACGATACATCCATCAAAAGACGGAAGTGCAAAACACCATAAACAATGCAAATAGGAATTCTGATTCTAAAGCAACTATGCATCCACTAAAAAGCATTATCCTATTTTTCTATACCTATTAGCCAGAAGTATGGATGGGAATCAAAACAGAGCTATATATTCCATTTTCTACAAGGGCAAAAGAATTTGTAATATGCAATTTAGGTTTATCACTACAAGCTTTAAAAATGCTGGAATCTAAGAACTCGCAGCAACATCCTTTAGTCAAAATTTGGATTTTCAAATCTGAACAGTATTTTTGGATTGCAGTGGTTTGGGGGGGCTTTTCAATCCATTCCACACCAAAACAGATTAGCCATAAAAAAAAAAAAATTTAAAAAAAAAGTACCATGATGCTAATGAAAGTAAATTGAGCCATGCACCTTCTAGGACTGATGCCTCCCCTCACCCCCTTTATCCTTTCACTCATTGGCCTCTGCCAAACAATTCAGTACGGCCACAACAACACAGCACATGATAGCAAGTGCTTCAAGCATCTTACGATATTTATTACTATCTACAGGTCCATAAGTCATTTTGCACAGCAACGTATGTGGACACTAACATGAGTTATTGCATTAAAGATGTAAATCTCTCCCAGATCTTTGGCAAGAGAGTTGTTTTTAAAGGGGGGGGGGATATAATTATGTATTTTTTCTACATTTCACCCAGAATAGAGAGGATACACTAAGAGAACAAGTGCTACAGGCTCACACTCACTCCCTTTTGCACCCCACCACACTTAGATCAAACAATATATTTTAGACCCCAGAGAACAAGGTATTTATGGTTGGTGTCTTCTACCCACATTTGAATGGAAAGTAACAAATGTAAGCAGCCGTTTATTCTTAATGCTGATCTCCCCTATAACTAAAATGATATGCCAGTGGCAGGTGGCAAGTTTGAGGGGGGGGATGGGAGTTGTTTCTTTTCTTTCTTTCCTTTTAATAAATATAACAACAAAGGGCAGCCAGATTTGACCTAATGGGTCAACCATCAAGAGTTAAACTGATTTAAATAATTAGACCTAGAATGTCAGGCACCACCACAAATAATTGCTCCTAATGCTTTTAGGATTAGATTGCTAATGAAAAGGCACAAAAAAGAGGCCACTTGCAGTTGTGGAAATAAGTCAATTTTCCTTTCATATGTCATTTTCTCCATGCAGAGCTGCTGTGATATGATCCTAAGGAGCCATTTATGGTTCCCTCTCCAGAACTGCTGCGGCATAAGCAATAGCTTTAAGTCACAAAAAATTCGGACTGTGCTATTTATATGTACAGTGCATTTATTAAACATAAAAATTAAATATTTTTGTTCAAAGTTCAGGATGTTTTTTCAGTGAAAACCATGAGGAGTAGCATATTATCATCTCCCTTAGTTGGTATATAAATTCCACCAGATTATTCAAAGAGCATTTTGCAGTATTTTAAGCTTCCTTCAATCAAAAGATAAAAACAGTCATTTTGTAATAAATTGTGTTCTTATTGGTTTTTGGCTTGTTGCATGAATATATTCCCTAATTAAGTAGTATCCAGTGGGATCTGAGTAGCCCTCTGGTACATACTTGGTTTCATATATAATTCATTCATTTTATGTAGAGCTATACACCCTTACACTCACAGACACTGAATGCAAAGTTACAGCTCTCTCAGTAACAAGAGGTAGCGGTTTTATTTGGTTTCTAAATGGCAAGTTTTCCTAGCAAAAAGTTGGCAGAAGTTATAAAAATCCCAGAGTATATTATAGGGTACACAAAAGACTCCAAGCTGCGCCTAAATAAAAGGCGCTCTGCTCGCATTAGCGACGAACCGACTAGCTACTCTCTCTGCACTGCTGTGAAATGACCAAATAAGAGCGCCCAGCTGGCAGCACTGATAAAGGGATAAACAGACATGCTGGAAAACCCTCCACCCCTCGCTCAGATGCCCGCTTCTACGTGGGACAAGTGCAGACCGAAGTAAATTATTGACTTCTCCCCTCTCGCACCGGTCACGATCAGCTCGGACTGGGTGTTCACAACACGCACCGAACTGCGGCGAGCATAATGGGCGCCTCGGAGATCGCCCCGCAGCAGCTGCCGAGCGTGGTCATTTCCCGGGCGCGAGAGGTTTTCATTCAGAATTCGGCCGGGGTAAAAGATTCACTCACACGTCTCACCATTCTTATTGATCTGGGAAGAGGGAGCCCACGTAAGCCTCAGAGCCCCCATTGAGAAAAAGAAGAGTTCACGGCTTAGCCATGGGGATCCCACCGGGTCTTGCTTTGTAACCCAGGGGAGGGGGAGTATGGTATACAGCTGAAAGGGGGGGGGGGGGCAGAAGCCCCACTCAATGGCAGATAAAATGTTACCCTCCGGTCTGATTTAACAGCAGCTTGGCCAGGTTTTAAATCTTTTCCCCAGGTAGCTCGTACACTAAAGGGACTGTGGGGGGGGGGGGCGCACCGGGAAGCCGGGTCCTAGCGAGCCCCAAACAGTGGGGCTGCGTAGTATCCTCTGCTCCGTCCATTGCATTGGAGACGGTGCAATCGGTAACAAAAGCCAGAGACACCCCCCCCCCCACACACACACACACAAACACACACAGTAGCAGCGGCGGCTCCGTCCCTCCTTGATCTCAGGGCGGTGGGGAGGAGGAGGAGATGGGGCAAAAGTTCAATGCGATCCCACTGAGCGGTAGGGGTGCGTGTTTGGGGGAAGGGGTAAGCTTTATGGGGAGGAAACCTGGCCTCCGGGCTCCGGCATGGGAAGAAGAACAGTGGCCGGCGATTGCCACCCCTATCTCGACCTCCCTCCTGAGCGCTCCGGGGGGAGGGGAGGGTGGAAATTGGTGGACCTGAGGGGGGGGGAAGATATTCATGGGAACCCCTAGCACAATACAGGCAAAGGCAAAACACGCCCCCACCCCAATGCACTGCACCCTCCCTGCCCAAGAATGGCTCAACCGCGATCTCCACGCAGGGGGCGGGGAGGGGGCTGGGGCAGCTAGCGACTCCGGGGGCTGCTGGTCCCCCTTGGCTCCTCCAGGCAGCAGCTGCCGCAACCTCCCCGCTGCCCCCTCCCCCCGACCGCTAGGCATCGAGCAAAAGGGGCAGAGCACCCGGGGAGGGGGAGCAAAAAGTTTCCAGCCGCTGCCACCAAATAGCAGCGATTTACCATCCAGCGATCCATCCAAATTCACCCCCTTCCCCGCCCCCTTCCCATGCAGCAGGGGCAGCACATGGGGGGAGAGAGCAGCGGCTGCCGGGCACGGGCACTGCAAGGCAGGGGACCCCCCCCACGCCCCTGTGCGTGGGTCTCCCCCCCCCCATTGCACCCGAGCAGTGGGCACATAAAGAGCACGGGGCAGCAGGGCTGGGCGGAGAGCCCCGAGCAGCAGCCGCTGGGCTGGAGTCTGCCGCGTCCGGCCCCCGGGCGGAGAGCCCCGGGCCCTCCACGGCTACTTTGCCTCGTTACCTGTTTTCTCTTTTATTGTACGGGCAGCCGCGGCGTTGCTCCCCCTTCCCCTTCGGCTCTCGGGCTATACCAGCCTGTTCCTCATCTCACAGCCTTCCTCCCAGCGCCATCTTGCAAGCTTGTGACGTTGGGAGCTGCTCACCCCTGACCCACATTTGAATAGAAGCCAAAATGAAAAAAAAAAAAGGGGGGGGGGGAGAAAGAAAAGAAAAGGAGGAGAGGGGGAAGAGAGAGGGAGAGGGGGAAGAACAAAAAGAAAGAGAAGGAGAGAGAGAAAGGCAACAGCCAAGCAAGTGCTGCGCCAATAACACATCAGCTCCTGCCCTCTTGCCAGCTAGTTTAGTAATAAGCAATTTCCTGCTTTTGCAATAAATGTTGCAGCAGCAGCGCTGGGAGAGAGGGACAGCGAGCTTTGTAATTCCCATTAAAGGACGCAGGCTTCCCCCACCCCCCTCCCCTACCACCCACACCTCCGAATTCAACCCCGGAATCCTAGCACTCGTTTATGGCAATCTAAATATCGCTACTCACGCTCCGATTTTCAGCAATCAGAAAGGCATTTGTGAAGATTATTTCCCCCTCTCCTAGTGAGATCTAGACTGTGTCTGTAAAATAATTATAGGGACTATAACCTGTAAATGTGTTGAGATTTTCTTTTAAAAAATTAGTTTCATGCTGTATGCAAAACCAGAAAATTTTACAGTGCAATCTGTATGTTATTCGTTTATTACCATTACTTATTTGTTAAGCACTGCCAGTATGTTCTGTATCATACAAGACAGCAATAGAGACATAGCCCTTGCCCCAAGGACTCAATAGGAATTTAAGATTTCTTTTATTTATTGGAACTGTATTGGAGGAGAAAGTTGTTTGGGATTTACATCCCCAGTCCTGCAAGCATTGACACGTGTTTAATTTTACACACATGAGTAATTCCCTTGAACAAAATGGGACTAAGTGCTTAAATTGAGCATGTACATAATTTTTTTAGGATTAAGGCTTTAATTTTAAAATTTTTGAACGGATAGATAAGTGTCAACTTTTCCACATTGATGAGCATGGCCAGCAACATGCATGTAATGCTGAATAGGAATAATATTTAGTATTACATTTTCAAATGTGTTACATTTTCCAAATGCTATACGGAACTTAACTAATTAACCTCTAATAATGAAGCAACATATATGACCACATATTATGGCAATTAGATATAAGATTCTTTTGCTCCGACACAGAAATAATTGGAATATTTGCAAGTGTGAGATAACGTTTTCTTTTATTTGATATGTTATATATTTATTAATAAAGGAGGAAATTATTGTGCCAAGGGGGTTTTGCCTCTCAGAAGTAAAGTCCTCAATATCGCCCAGGACCCAAGTCCCTTTTACATTGGGCAGGGTGATGACATTACTGAAGTTGATCCTATAATTTGTAATGTCTCTGAGAATTTGATGGTAGCCCTGGCAATATCAAGTATTTCAGGGGCTTCTTGTGCAGATCCAGGCAGTTAAGCTCCATCATAGCCCCACAGCCTATATTAGCCTTGTCTGATAATAAAGTTCCTTTCATAGTTGCTCACCTGGGGTTTTTGCCACAGAGGTCTCAGTCCCACCATAGGGGCCTGAATAGACAAATAAAGATAAGAGAGATCACAACCGAGTGTCAGAAGGGTCTGGACCTGCAGTACTCTCACCATACCCTCAGTAAAGAGCAGAAAACCTCCGCTGTGGAGAGAACAGCGGATCTGACTGTGAGTACAAGACACAGCGAATTATATCTAGATCAGTTCAAGATTCCTGCCTCACTGATGCTCACAGAGAAATGGTGATGGGAGTGGTTCCCAGCTATATTTTAAACCTAGTGGCCTTGCAAAAAGCTAGAGAGGTGCAGGGAACCATCTTACTCCATGCTGTGCTGGAGGAGTCATAGGAGAATGCCCAACCTTTGTGGCATGTGAACTAAGCAGGGAAGAGAGACCAATCTGGAAGCTGTTTTAGCCAAGTTTAGAAATTACTTTCATCCAAAATCTCCATAGGACCCTCCGTTCTGGACACACCCACTCTAAGGAAATGGAGACCTGGACAAATACCTAATGGAGCTGAGACAAAAAACTATACATTAGGAGGTTGGCACGGTGGAAAATGCTATGATAGGACACAAATCTGTGTTCAGCTTAATATATACATTAGAGTTATATGGCTAAAGAGGGGCTAATGAGAACTCCAGACTTGGCCCTTCCATTAAAACTGTGGATAGCTGAGAATCTGCTGGAACAAGTAGGGCACAGGCTATGACCACACCTCCATCTGAACAAGACTTACAGGCATACAAGAGAGATACCAAGATACTTATAGTGTGTCCAAACAAGGCACACAGCCATGGATGTTGCCATCCAAACAGACAGTGCCCCCAAAACACATCCACTGTGGGCATGTCTAGCATTGGGTACAACATGTGCCAAGTAAAAGTACTACTCAGGCATGGACAGCAGCAATGTCAGGGCCAAGACCAAATGAGAAAGACAACTCTGGCATAAATACATTGTTCCTGGGGATTGTGGTGTGGCACATATGAGTAAGTTGGACTAGGTGACCTCCTGAGGTCCCTTCCAACCCTGATATTCTATGATTCTAAGTTCTGAGAGATGGTTGGTACTCAGTGATATCTTGAGGAGGACAACCGTTCCAGTTCTAATCAGATACTGGTGCTTATAACAGTTATTTTTATATATATATATATGCTGCAGTAGCCCGCTGAGGCCCCAGTCAGGATCAGGGCCCTTTGTGCCAGGTGCTGTACAGACACATACAAAGACACTGACCTTGTCCTGTGGATGGTGGTGAATATGTTGAAGCCACTGGATCTGATGCAAGTACAACAAACGGATTTCATCCTAGTAGTGTATTAATAGTTCAGAATAGAAGCTGAAGAGCTAGATAACCTGACTGGAATTATATCCCCTGCTCCCATTAGTCTCCAGCCCTTCCTCATAAACGTCTCAGTGACGCTGTTTCTGAGCAGAGAAGCATCTGTGGACCTTAATATTAAATACAAGATGGAGGCACTGCAGGCAAAATTGGTAGATGAAACCTTTTCAGGGCTGTAGTAAGTTGAAAGGCACTCGCCACGCATGGATGGACTTTAAAGCACCTCCAGGCTTTCAAAGCTATGCTGATGGCTGGCTTATGCTCATGGAGGAGGACATTGCTGTGATGTGTAGAGTTGAATCCCTACCCTGTGGATCAGCAGTGAAGCCCTCACAGAAAAGAACATGTCACTGCAGAAAGTAAAGAGGACTCCGGAGCTGGTGTGCCCCTGTGCCCTGACAGCCATTCAGCACCACCGCTCCCAGTGGCAGTGGATGTCCAGTGCCACCTAGCAGGCAAAGCAGTTGTTTACAATAGTGAATGAAAAGGGTGGGTATGGGTGAGTTAAACTCGGCATCGGCTAGTACTGTGTTCTCTTTCTGCACCTTCTAGTGCAGGTGCAGATTTAAATAATCACTTTTTGCAGTTAGACAGCAAGGGAAATTTCCAGCAGTGAAACTTCCAGGGAGGTACAAGAGAGCCACTTCATTGGCTTTTTGCAATGTCTTTATTGCAGGTGCAACACAGAAAATAATCTGACTGCAAAGGTCGGCAGGGTATAAAATGCACAAAGGAAGAAAATTGTGAACTAAATCAGGAATAAAATGCAGTTCTAGGAAGGAAGCAAAGTACGGGGGCAAATAATCATACCACCAAAGGTTTGACTGAAAGGAAAATACAGGCAATTGCTAAGCTACCAGCTCCACAAAGACAAGAAGTGGCTACAGCAGTTTCTAGGCGTGGTCTGCTACCTGATTTACTGCATCCCGAATGGGACAAGACTGAGAGTCCAACTGGAAAAACTGTTTCTTAATGATATGAGGATGAGAACATAAGATTGCCTATGAGCAACTGAAAGATGCATCTTTTTAGGCATTGGTACTTAAGTTCTGACCTAGAACTGTGCGAATTGTGCTCAAGTAGAAAAAGACCTGTTGGTAATAGTATATGCAATGTAGTCGTACCAATGTCTGATAAAGAGGTTCTTCTACAATCAGACCATAAGCCCCTGGAAGGCATGTTCACTAATCCACTCAACAAGAGACACTCCAGAATGGCCATGGAGGACACTGTGTTTTATGCCAAGATGTATTTGAAAAGCTTCTCCATCTCTTCTATCTCTTCATCTGTAAATACATCCATGCACTGTTAGACTATTCTCACTAAGACCTCTTCATAATTAGGTTATTTCAATTCCCCACCCCTTTTTGTGGATTATTGCTACTCGAATTATTATTGCAGTTGATAGATGCTTGCAGGAAAATTACTTTTTTACCCTTGCATATAAAAACCTCCACCTCTAAAAAAATTCTTTGATAATTAAATTGTAGATAGTGCTGGAGTTCCACTTTCATTTTTCATGGAGCTTTGTTCCAATGGAATTGAAAGGCAAAACACAAGTTTTTAGGAAACACGTGTTTAATTGAGAAGGAATCTTTACTGGAAACATAATATGAATCCAGAGCTATCTAGTGAAGAGATGAATTGTTCAGGTCCCACCTCTCAAAACTATTGTTTTTGTGTGTCTAGCTGTAAACTCAGTGGGACAGTCCTGCGCTGGTTCAGATTTGGAAGATTCTCTTTGCAAACAGTTCAATATCATATACACAGTGATATATTATTTTAATTTTGGGGGGAGAAGGAGGGACAGTTGTATTGCTGTAGGATGAGTTCTTTTGTTTTATACCAAACATTTTATTAATGCACTATAAAATACCTATGTCTGAAATGTTACTGGCTATAGTCTGTGCAGTGGTTTATCTCCATTAGATTATGGGTACACAATATCACAGGTGGAAGACAAGTGATCAGTAAGTGTGTGTACAAATTTCAGTCTGATTTGTTCAGTTCCACTTTTATTTTTGTACTTATAACATCTTTGGTTAGAGTTTTTATGTTATTATTTATTGCTAAGATAGGGGTACTAAGTCGTATTTTAGATTGTCTATAACAAACCATAGAACCAGCAGGTGCTTGTTAAAATGCAGTTCTGAAATACTTGTGGAGTAGATTTTCAGATTACATGTAGCCTAGAATTAATCTCTCTCTTTCTACATGTTAGAGATAAATATTAGAAAAGCAAATACAACAATATATAAATACTTTTTGCTTTCTTTGTGTGTGTGTGCCTGTTTGAATGAATGTGTGTGCTGCTTATATGAGTAATTAAGATTGCATGCTGAAAGATTAACCTGTCGTAAGATGGATAGGAAGTAGATAACATGGCCAAGAAAGCCATTCCAATAAGAGGAGTGCATTAAGAAGTAACATGTATTGGAGAACAGTACACTGGTTGCCAGTTGGTGTCTAGGTGGAATTTAAAGTACTGGTTTTGCCTGAATGCTTTGGGACCTACTTGGGAATGGTGTGAGATGGCTCATTCGCCGGTGTAAGCGTGATGGAAGAAATGGAATTCGTTCCAGAAGAGGAACACAAAGGCTATGTCTACCCTGCAAAAAGAGATGTGTTCTTACATTGGGTTAGCTATCTCAGACCTTGTCTACACTACAGGTTACTTCAGTATAACTTACATCGCTCAGGGGGTGTCAGTAATCCACATCCCTGAGTGACATCAGTTATACTGACCGAAGCGCCAGTGTGAACAGTGCCATGTGGATGGGAGAGCTCTCTCTTGTCAGCTTAGCGCATCTCCGCTCCACCACAAGCTGTGCAGCTGTGAGCGCTGTAGTGTAGATATAGCCTTAGTGTCAAACCCTACGGGAGACATGTCACAGTCACTGTATCTAGTGGAGGTCAACCTTATACCCCTCCTACCTGACTAGCAACTCTGAGGTAAAAACGACCGGTGCCTGTCTGCTCCAGGGTTTTACATGGAGATAGCTACTTCATTGTACAAACACACCTATCTTGCAGTGAAGATGTAGCCAAAGAGAAGAGCCCTCATAAGGCTATTCAATGACAAGCCCTGAAAGGGTGGAGGAAATTGTCCAGAACAGAATTAAAGATCAAGGCAATGCTTCAGACTTGGACAATCCAAAGCAGTCTTCTGAATTAAGACGGTGAAGAAGGTAGTCACCAGATACAGATCAGAAGAACAAGGAAGATTCTATTAGGTTCAATTACATGCAAAGACGATCCTGGCATGTTAGGACACATTGCACTGCAGCTGCATGGCAAAAGCTCCTTTTTAAAATCCATAGAAATGCAAACATCACTTTCTCTGTCTCATTATATACCTGTAGGGTGAAATCCTGGACTTGGTGGAGTCTTGCCATTGACTTCAATGGAATCAGAATTTCATCCATAATCTTTATCTGACTCTCTTCCATCAACTTTTTTTCTGGATCGTCTGTGTTACTCTTTGCAATGGGTTCTACTCCATGCAGGTGGTGAAAGGGTTAATGTTGGCTTGAGAGGTCAGTTAATCACCTGGTTGCACCTGGAGGGTGGGTCAGGCCTAATTAAGAATGAAACCCAGCTGGAGAAGATCTGGTTGGTGCTATGAAGAGAGGAAGACAGGAGCAGAAGGGGGCTGTAAGGAGAGGAGAGAATTCTGCCGTGACCAGTCACTTTCTTGGTAGCAGAGAGTGGAGAAACCTGTGGGGACCAGGAAGGCTCCTGCCGGTGAGCAGGAAGCCTGGAGTGAAAGGGGAAAAGACACCTGAAAGACACAGGATTGGAGCAAGCTCCTGTGCATGACCCTGACACAAGGGTAGAAACTGGACCTCTGAGGAGAAGTCTTGGGGGGTGCTTTGGTCACAAAGAGCTCAGGAAGGGGCTGGGGGAAAGGCCTGTAGATGGCTAATGGTAGGAAGGAGTCATAGGAGGCAATGGTGAGGTGTCTGATGGAGCAAAACGTGGCTGCTTGTCCTCAGGATACTGGACTGGAACCCAGTGTAGTGGGTGAGCCTGGCTGGGTTCCCCTACCACTCTGCAGGAAAGTGCTGTGAAGCCCCCTGACATGAAGGAGCAAGGACAATTTAAAGCCCTGAGAGAAGAGTGTGAAGACCACGGGGCCAAGAGGTGGAGTGTACTAGGTGTAAAGACACTGGGTTTCCTATTGGACTTTCTTTTACCTGTCCAGTGGGCCGAGTCACGGGAAAAGAGACCTGCCCAGGAACAGAGCGATTGCCTGCAGCAGGTGTTAAAGAGGACAGAGCGGCCACGCCATGCCCAGCAGTGAGTTCAGTCTCCTGCACCATCATAGGAATTAGAACATGTCATGTGCAAACACACTGACAAGAGTGGGTGACAGTTACAGAGTGGCTACTTCTCCACCTGTGAAAGTGCCCATTGGCAAGTCAGCAATGCCTAGTGGCTAACGGTAACAAAGGCTGCTAAATGCTAATAAAACCCATATGTCCTTTTGTCAACAGGACGGCACTGGTTGAGGACTCAAGCCTCTATACCAACCGTGAGTCATCTTGTTTTGCACCAGAGCAGACTGTGTTTATTATGACCTAAAATATTAATGCAAAAATATGGGTGTGAAGTATGTTATGCTTTATGCTGGCAGAGGATTTGCCTTGGAGGCCAGACTGCCTTACTCTACCGGATGCTTTGCTAATTTGAGAGGCTGAGGCAGTCGAATGCACCTGACAAAGGAGAAAATAGCTTCACTGAGACTTTCCCTTCTGTTGATATTGATCTGTTTTCTTCTTGTCTTCTAAAAACCACCCTCCCGTCTGATCCTGATATCACTGTTACTGGTGTAAATCAGGAGTAACTCTACTGGCATCCATGAAGTTATCCTGGTGTATGTCAGAGGAGAATCCAGCCCAGTGTTTGATGTGGTTTAAATGAGGTTATAAACACTCAGGGTCAGTTTTGAAAGTCATCTTCTGTGATTAATGCTGATCACCATGGAAAGCCTTGCAAGTCATTTCATACCGTGTAATGGAAGGTGACTATAGTTCAGGGGACAAAGAATAAAGGGGTTGGGTTTTTTTCAGCTGCAGACAGGAGACTGGTTATGAGCATCTGCAAATGTTTAGTCTCCTGATTGTCTGCGTTGGCACTGAGGTATTAACGTGGCTTTCTGGCTTGCTTTGGGTGTGAGATACCAGTCCAGGGCTGATAGTATGGGGACAGAACTCCAGTTATTAATTTTTTCTTTCCTCTCTTTAAGATTTGTAGTCTATTTTTCTTTAAGACAGAAGGAACATGGCCTTGCCCTCACATTGTTCAAGCTCAAAGGACAATTCAAGTCCTATGTGAACTGCTAAGAAGCTGAAGAAAGCACACAAAGCCCATGCCATGCAGTGTGGTCCCTGTACCCTCTCCTAGGGATCATATGCCAGTGGTGTGAGACAGAGCTTCCCCTGGTTTGCTCTAACCAGGAGAGAATGTAGTCTCCTGACTCAATGGGTGCACTGCACTAAACTCTAGTGTAATTGCAGTAAATCACACAATAGCTTCTTGGACATGATTTTGAGTTGTAGTGAAGGAGGGCACTGGCCACCTGCAGCAGCACCCACTGCCCGGGCACTGCAGTCCTAATCCTGGCCTGGTATGGTGGAGGAAGGCCATGGGGTGTGGTGGGGCAGGACAGTGAGCCCTCTCTGCACTTACCCAACAGCGGCACCTCCCCTCCCACGAGGCTGGGCCTGGCTTGCCATTTCAGGCATTGCAACCTGGCACATGGGGTTGCAGCGCCACTTAGATTTGGCATCCTTGGTTGTGTGATTTCTGTGCAGTTGAACCCACACTAAACCCACCCCGGCTCTAACTGATGCTGGGGCCAAGCTGGTGCAGAATCAGGGAGCTGGAACTGGCTCCCTTACTTTTCTCCTGCTTCCTGTGCAAAGTGGAGTTCAGATGCAGGGGAGAATGGAGAGCTGCATACTGGTTTATCACTGCCATAGTTTCAGTCGGTTAGTAAAGTAACTGCAGCAAGAGGTACTCAGCAGGCTTTCATCTTGGATCTCTGTAGGGGAGAAGGGGTAGAGTACATTAACTCTTTATGCTAACCCAATTCCCTAGTGTGATATTTGCAAACTGAATCACATGTTGCCAGGTGATATTCTGCTTAATCTAAAACCCAAGTAAAGATAAAAATTGATGTAGGGGAGAGGGAGGGAAAGAGAGAGAGAAAATGGACATCATGAACAATAATTGCAAAAAATATATCTCTGTATCATAAATAAAATGTAGCATTTACATAGTGCTTTTCAGCAGACAGTAGCTAAGCCTTCTAAGCAGACAGCCTTCTAAGATACAGGGCAGTAAATATTATCCTCATTATTCCATAAATGTGGACAAATTATTGCTTCCAGTAAGCAGGTGAACAAGGGCCCTTCACATCTGGAACGGTATAACAACACTATGGCACTATGGTAATAATAATAATTAATAAAAGCTGCCTCAGAACTTTTAGTTCAGTGATTTTCAACATTTTGTCATTTGCAAACCCATAAAAAATTTCAAATGGAGATTGCGGATCCCTTTGGAAATCTTAAGGCATAGTGTGTGGACCCCCAGGGGTGCGCAGACCACAATTTGAAAACTACTGTTCTAGACCCATGTCAGCAGGGTTACAGTACTGGATATGCTTCAGAAACTACGCTTATCAAACTGGTCAATGGTCTTCTGAAGTGTCCATAGTGACAGTATTAGATATTTCAGCCGCTTTTAGTACTGCTAATCATGAGGTGATGTTGACTCATAATTAGGTCTCGGAAGATTGTACCAGGAAACTGCTCATGGCCATCATGCAGGATGCTGCGGGGTTCCATCTTATTAACCCTCTTGTTCAGTATGTATGTGGGGCAAGTAAGTGAGATAGGGCGGAGACATGACTGGTGGCTGCATCAGTATGTTGACGTCACTCCCTTCTATACCTTCCTGCTAACTAATCGTACTGGTGCAGATGAGTCTTGCGGCAGGGGTGAAGGATAATTGGTTGAAGTTCAATCAAAATAAGATGGAGGTGAGGAGAGCAAGTTCCACCTACCAATCACCAGAGGCAGTTGAGCTAGAGCCCACTTGATTTATGTAACAGGGAGTTGCTGGCAAGCCATTCTCCTTCCGTTTTGGAATTACTGCACCCTTTTGGTCCAAAATGGCTTAAATGTGTTGACCTTCAGGGCATGCTACTGAGACGATGTATTTTCCTGGATATTTGGAAAGGTGGGGTGTCATTGTATGGCTGGATTTCATTGGCTTGAATGACTTTCTGTATTTTAAAATTTTGTGTGCAACGTTTTACACCTGTGAAGGCTCTTAGGAGTATTGCAGAGGCACTTCTTTTAGTCTTTTAAAATATCATAGTAAACAAATAAATGGCATCTGTTCATGTTACTTTGCTGCTCAGAATCCAGGAGTGAGATAAACTATTTTAAGGAAAATGAGAAAAGATATTTAAAAAAAAAAACAGACAGTGCCCTAATAAAAAATGCATGGATATCTGTTGGTGTTGTTTTAAAAGTAAGCCACTGCACCTTTGTAATTAAGAATTAAAGGGTCTATATGCACATACGTACAGTGAAGACCCCCCAAGTGATTTTGAGATGAGGGTAAACTGTATTTTTTTCGCCTAGTTGGGTTGAAATTACTTACCACTTGAAGAGCATCTGCAACAGCGTACGGCATGGAAGCAATTTTTCTTTTGCAAGAAGATGAAAAAGATGTAAAAAAGGAGTCAAAGAGTAAGCTGTCTGAATGGGCCATTAGCACCAAACTCTAAAGATGTAGAAGTCAAACAGGATAGAAAGGCCCCATAAATTTTTACAACTCCTTGGAGAAAAACACTGTGATTATTAAAACATGAAACCTTGCTTTTCTAAAATGCTTAAAAGATTAATATAGAAATGTCATACTGTGGCTGCTGGAGGGATTATCCTTAATGGGAATGTTAGAATTTATTTTAACATGAAGCAAACATAGCCACTGAAGAAAGATCAAAAGTGGAACAAATTCAAGACTCTTAATTTCAGGAAAATGAAAGGATTTCTACTTTGTTAATTAGAATGAGCAAATTCTCCATAAATATTGTCCATATGTGACAACATCAAATGTGGTGATCTCATCTAATTAGTCATTACTTAGTCCAATCACTGGTGTGAGAGAAAAGCTTAGTTCTCTTTTGGGAGGAATGCAAAACTCCTAGTTCCCATTTCTGCATGAGGAAATTATCCCTTCTTGCAGAAGTAGTGTTTTTTTTGGTGAGGTCATGTGTGTAGCCAAATAATGTCTGTGGTAACACATGGTCTTCAGGCAGGGTTAGGTACATCACATGATGCAATGGGAAATGATAACTGAGTTTGTGGTCTCTTCAACGCAAGCCCCAAGGTTACATTTAAGAGGATTTTTTGACTTTCAGTTTTCTTTTTAATCTAGCTTCTTCCAGCAAACTGGTCCCAATGCTCAACATGCTGCTCTGCGCTCTAAGTAAAACTGCGAAGTTTAAATTAATGACTCGCTGTTAGTAAGAAACTTAATATTCTCTTTGCCATTCCGAATGGCACTTAATTTACTGTCTCTCCTTGTTTGGTCATTGCTGCAGCCAAACACCTGATTCTCTTCGAACTCCAGTTAGCAGCACAAGACCATCAATTCCAGAGGCTGTAATTGGTTTACAAATTGTGCTGGCGTCTACTTGTTTTTTCCACTAATGGGAAGCACAAAACCACACTACACCACGCTGCAGTCCTAACACAGTCCTGTCCTTGTTCCTCTGTGAAATGGCTGAGCAGATGGAACACAGGTTCTTTTAATATTTATTTTTTAAATGATCCGTCATCACGTGAGCACTCAGTTTGAGTCAGCCCTCCTGCTGGTCAGAGCTCACCTTACCTGATCACTCTCGTCACAGTGTGTACGGTAACACCCATTGTTTCACGTTCTCTGTGTGTATAAATCTCCCCACTGTATTTTCCACTGAATGCATCCAATGAAGTGAGCTGCAGCTCACGGAAGCTCATGCTCAAATAAATTGGTTAGTCTCTAAGGTGCCACAAGTCCTCCTGTTCTTTTTGTGGATACAGACTAACACGGCTGCTCCTCTGAAACCTAGTTTTGCAAGAAGAACATTCCTGGAAAGTGAAAAATAAAAGTGCTCTGTCACTATATTCTGTCCCCACAAGTGCATTTAATACAAAGTTCAGTGATGTATATGCTGAAAACAATACTATTAGTGAGTAATCAAATAGCAATGATAACATGTTTCTTGGAAAAAATAGTTTGCAACTATTTAAAAGAAAATCCTGATTCATCTGACAAAATCTGCTTCTTTGCATTGTCTTCCACAAGACAATAAATTGATGCCTAGTTCTAAACTCTGTTGAACACAGAGTGGGGTGGGGGGAGGTATTTTTTCATGCTTTGTGTGTATAAAAGATCTTCTACACTTTCCACAGCATGCATCCGATGAAGTGAGCTGTGGCTCACGAAAGCTGATGCTCAAATAAATTGGTTAGTTTCTAAGGTGCCACAAGTACTCCTTTCCTTTTTTACAAAAACAGTGTCATTCTTTTTGACCTGTCACTCGTCTGCATTGTAAAATCATGCAATCCTACACATAATCACTTAGGAGTTTTTGGTTCAGTCAAAACAACATCGTCATCCAGTTACTGTTAATGTTCACTTAGGGACATTACTTCATGTTCGAGTTCTTTCTTATAAAGTATCCCTTTGCACCTTGGAATGCCTGCAGCAATTTCAGTTGGCTCCCGTGATGCAGCTTGCTAAGGCAGAGTTGCTCAGCTGGATTCAGTCTTGACTTCCATCCGCAGGAAACATGCACTCTCCCCGTATTTTCTACATTCTCTGCAAGCAAATGTCAACACTGATGACGAGGTGACACAGTTAGAGATGTGGGTTTTTGGTTTGCTGATGGTTCTGATTAATGAAAAGAAAAATAATAATAAAAATCATTTCCCATTGACCCAAAAATGAAATTTTCAGCAGATTGAAAAGCTGAAGGAAAATTTGCTTTGACTTGGACAAATATTTCATTCTGATTTCAAGCTCTTTTTTTGCATTTTTTTTAAATTGAAGGAAATTTTGAAAAAAAGTTATTTTGACCCCAAAATCAAACTATTTTGTTTCTAGAATGTTGAAACAACATACGTTTGCAAAACACTTCAATGTTGGGGAATCCATATTTTTAACTCAAAAACTTTTGACAGAAGAGTTTTGTCTGGCTCCAAACACAATGCTTGAGATAAGGAGTACTTGTGGCACCTTAGAGACTAACAATAACTTTTTTATAGCTGGAAAGATTAACAATATTGTTGGGTGGGCTAAGGGAACCACTGTTGTGGCTCCTTGTGGCAAGTAGTAGTTTAGATAGTTTAGTGTCCTTTTTCCTTTGTAGAGAAGCAAAGTGTGTGTTGTAAGTGGCTTGTCTAGTTTTTGTAAAATCTATCCATGAGGAAGTTTGTGTGGAAGGTTGGTTTTTTATGAGAGTATCCAGTTTTGAGAGCTCATTCTTAATCTTTCCCTGTTTGCTGTATAGGAGGTTGATCAGGTGGTTTCACAGTTTCTTTGAGAGTGTGTGGCACAATCGCTCATCATAGTCTGTGTGATATGTAGATTGTAATGGATTTTTTACCTTTAGTCCTTTTGGTATGATGTCCATCTGTTTGCATTTGGAAAGGAAGATGATGTCTGTCTGTATCTGTACGAGTTTTTTCATAAAGTCGATGGATTTCCATTCCATACGGCTAAATTCAGTGCCTTGCATAATGACAGGTTTCAGAGTAGCAACCGTGTTAGTCTGTATCCGCAAAAAGAACAGGAGTCTCTAAGGTGCCACAAGTACTCCTGTTCTTTTTGCGGATACAGACTAACATGGCTGTTACTCTGAAACCAGTGCTTGCAATGTGCAGCTTAGTGGGGTATGCACTTGGCTCAAGAGAAGGAAGGTCTCAAAAGGGACAGAAGGAACATAATCAGTAGAAGTAGAGGAATCTAGTTAATTCCCAGGGATCTAAACACCTTAAAACATTCTGTCTTGGTTTAATAACTAATTGTAAATTTACAAAACCCCAACTGGCTTCTGTTGCAAGAAACTAGAAATATATCTCAAAATACTTAGAAAACTATCAAGGAGGAAAATGGGAACCAGGCTTTGTAGAATCAGAATCTTCATTTGTAAGTGGAAGTACAATCCACAGTTGTTCAGGCACTTGAATGCTTGGGAATGTTACCTATCAATACTGTATGAAGTTATTTGCACACCTGACTTTGTTTTGGCCACCATAGAAATCAATCTCCTACTTCTCCAGTCTGTTTGCAGACCATGCTATATGGCACACATCCTAATTCTGGCATGCCAAAACAGTACCTTACCAATGAGAGAGCCTGGGACACAAGCACATGTAAAAGATTACTGCTAATATGTGTAACAATTTCCGTATCTCATTACTATTATTTATATTCCCACAATTCTCTTTGAAATAAAAGCAAGATCCACCTAGGAAGAGACATCACTTTGTCTCTAGTCCTTTTTCTCCATATGGTTTTGGGAAATGTGCTGCTAAGATAAAATGAAAGCACTATAATTTCCTGAGGTATCCTAATTGTGACAGTGCTCTTTTGTTGACAGAGTTGTGGTCTACAGGGTGACCACATAAATAAGGTTGCTGTGGCAAAACACAGTGAAGCTGTACCTTGGCAAGTGTATACAGTCTCTAAAACTTAACAGACTTGAGGGCTGCACTCCTTGCCTCTTTGATGTTCCTTGAATTTGCAAGGGTAAGATAGCACAGTAAAAATCACCTATATGCCCTACGTCGTCATTAAAATATGCATATATTTTAATTAATTTAAATGCTCTGATTACAATACCAAATGCAGGATGTGAACCATTACATGGCAGTTCTGAATTCTGTAGATACCTAAAGCTTTACAGCCCAGTTCTGCAACCATTACTCACATAGCAAGTTTTACTCATATTGGTATTCCTATTTACTTCAGTGAAACATTAACAAGAAGGGGGGCAAGATTAGACCCTTAAACTTCATCTACCTTGTGTGCTTGCATTTAGTACTCTCCACTTTCTGGTATCCACCCATTTATTGGTTGCCTGACCAGTGGTTGAAAACAGAGGAAAAGACTGGAAAGTCCATATTTCCTAAAGTTATGAGAAGAGAAGAGACTTTTATTAAAAAACCTTGACTGTGTGCTGGGGAGAGATCCTAGGTTGGTTGCACTAGAAATCTAAATCTGCTAGCCACAACAGCTGAAGAATGTACCAGGACAGTGCAAGTTTCTCCATGCCACTCCACTAATGAGCCTCGGTCCTGACAGATAGCACCAACCTCTAGAACAGAGAGGACAGTTCTTGTGCTCAGGTGAAGTCACGATCCTATTGGAATCAATTAGAGTTTTGGCACTGACATAGAGGAGCTAGGATTCCACCTTCATGCCAATTAATCCTTGGCCTCTCTGCTGACTCTGCCAGTAAAACAAGGGGTATCAACTGTGGGTGCGGTTTTTGGGATGCGAACACATCCATAAGAACTTGTTGGCCTACACGTCATTTCATATAAGCTGCTAACAAACAATTGAATTATTTCCATTCACTGCCCGGCCCAAAGCTGAACCAGTGTCCTCAGGGTGAAAGCATTTCATGCCATTAGGTGGCTGATTCTAACTAAGGACTGGTCTGTACTTAAAATTTAGATCGACATAGCTATTCGCACTTTTGACTGGTTTAGCTATGCCAGCCTAACCCCCATTGGAGACTCAAGTAGGCTGACAGAAGAATGCTTCTATCACCCTAATTAACGTTGATCAGGGAGGTGGTGTTCCTACAGCGACATGAAAACCCCTGCTGTTGCTGTAGGCTGCATCTACACAACAGGGTTATGCTGGCATCACTACAGTGCCACAGTCCCTTACTTAGCCAATCGGTCAGGACCCTGGTCTTGAGCCCAGACCCATGGGGTTCTTGAGAAGCAGCTTGGACCATCATGCCACACCAATTTGTCTACATACCAGGGAATTCACAGACTTGGATGGGCCAGTTTCTAGGGTTCCGCAATCTGCTTCCTGATTGGGCACATGGTCTTCACCCTGATTGGCTGTGACCGTATATAAACTTCCTGCTTTCTTTCTGGCCTTGTCTGAACAACAAGCTGTTGCCTGCTAGCGGCTATTTGGACCCTGCTTGACCCTGCCAGCTGCCTTGTTGTACCTTCCTCTTGGATTGGATCTCCTGCCTGTTGGACCTCTTGTGTGACCTCTGACCACTGATCTGAACTGTCCTTTGACCGGCTTGACCCCTGGGTATTACATTATCGCTTTCCGTACCACCTTCCCCTTTCCCCCAAATATTTCCTACTAACAATTTATCCTGAATAATCCTGGCTTCACCATATGTTTTGATCTCCTGGTAGGCCATCAGCAGTGTCAAAAATAAGTAAAAAATTGCAGCTGTCATTTATGACCAGCAGAACAGAGGTTGTTGTCCCTCAACTTCAGAGTTCCAAATCTCCGGCACTCATACTTTTACACAGAGGCCTGCTCAACACTTCAAAATTAGATTGACCTAGCTACCTTGCTCAGGGCTGTGAAAAATTTAGTGTCCTGAGTTCTGCAGCTAGGTCGACAGAAGAATTCTTCATTGACCTAGCTACTGCCTCAGGGAGAGGAGGAGTAACTGTATCGATGGAAAAATCTTTTCTTTTGATGTAGGAGATATCGACACGATGGTGCTACAGCAGCACAACGGCAGTATTGTAGCTATGCCACTGAAGTGGGTGGAGGGTAGACATACCCTCAGATGCTAGATTGTTTTGTCCCAGTACTCTGTTATGGCAAGAATATTACAAGTGCACGAAGCCTGCACAGCGCCTGCCATAGGCTCTGTCTTAACCTATTTTTCAGGTTAAAAAATGGGGAGGAGAAGTTATAGGAGGAAAAACATTTAATGCTTAGCCTTAAATGCTTCTGGAATAACTAGAATGAAGTATTATTTAGCAGGGGTGTGTGTTAGGGATCAGATGGGGATGCTAACAAAGAGCCATGCTCAGCTGCAAACTGGTCAGTTATGTCTTGGCTAGGGAGCATCATGAGAGACCATGGTCTAGTTGTTTGACTTGTGGGTTGCATACAGATAGCCATGAGCTGGGGGCCATGCAACTGCTCACACCGGCTTTTTGATCTCAGAGAGGAGGCCTCACTCCGTTCATCCAATATCCAGCCAGCTCTAAGACCAGAGTCAGAAGACGGAAGACAAAGACCATGACCTGCATGGTGAACCAGCTAGATCCAGCCAGCAAAGCATGTAGCAAAATCAAGAACGTACCTGGTGTGCGCACCCAAAGCAGTCAAGGGGTTCAGAACACTGGTTTGATCAAATTTGAATGATCATTTTAACAGATTATTTCACTCTTTTTAAATGATCTTTTGAAGCAACCACAGAAAATAGCACACGAGATCTAATGTGACAGGAATGGGGTAGCTGTGGGGAAATGTGAAAGGAGTAACTCGTGCATACGTGCGCAGTTTTATCTACAGAGCTAGCACTTTTTAGGGAAGTTGGACATACAGCGAAACCTGACTTGTGATGACTCAAGGAATTGAGAGACTCAGTGAGCACAGTTGGTCTTCAAAGACGGAGTTCAGCTGCACTCAATGGGCCTGATTCACCACTCCACTCTACCAGCTTTGTACTGGTATGACTCCATTTAAGTCAGCGTGGCTCCATTTAAGGCAAAGGTGTTATGCTGTCATAAAACTGAAGTAACAGCCTGGTGAACCAGACTCAATGTATAAGGGAAGGTACCTTAAGGCAGGAGATTGCCAAGGAAGGATGATCTTTTGTACACCTTTTCCTGTAGTAAAACTTGAGTTATAGTGTGGCAGAATGTGGGAGCTGCTTTCTGCTGCCTTGTCCCTTGTGTCGCCATTTACACCTGTGCAAAATGAGTGTAAAATGTTACCAATTCAGAAGAGCAGCAGTTTGCAGCCAGTCTGCATAGGTGTGAGCAGTTTACAAAGGGAGCAAAGCAGTGAAGAACTGGGCCCTTAAAGGTCCCAGATTGTTTTACACACTTCATTGTGCAGGTCCTGGTTACAGTGAATATCTGCTGACAGTAAGGCGGTTCTGTGGGAAAAAAAGACTTCTCTATAAGAGGGTTTCGCTCTGCATGTATAGACAAGTGCATGGCTGAATGTACGCATGTGAGAGAGAGATGAGGCAGGTTTTCCAGGCCACCATTTTGTTCTTGCTCTGATAAAAAGCAACAAAATGGTTGCTATTAGTGCTCCCTTGGATAATGCCCCACAAAAATTCCAGATGTTAGCTCTGTGATCAGTCTGGATTAAAAGGAGTGCTTTCTCTTGGCCCATGTGCAATTTCTGTGCAAGGAACAGCAATTACCTGAATCCTAACTACTGTATAGGGATTGAACCATGCAAACAGGGCTTTTCTCATTGTGAATTATGGGCAGAAACTGCAATCTACCTTAGGCACAAACAGCTAATAAGCCCCAAATGAATGCACTCTACCTGCAGGGAAAGGGTTTATCCCACAAGCAGAATCCTGCAGTATTTTCACATTTCACTCAGGATGTTAACTGGCATCACAGTTCTCACTGGAAGGACACATGCTGCCAATGGGAAATACACATTATTCACTTTCCTTTATTTTTAACGCCGTTCAGGCACAACATGGTGAATTCGGACGCAAGTCCCAGCTCAGTTTCACAACCAGTTTGTAAGATTGTGTTCAAATTTTTATTAACATGATTGTTCTAGCAAACTGCTGCTCTCTTGTACGTGACGAGCCGAGTTTTGAATTTCACACGGGGGAACTGTAAGTGAATACGATGCAGGTTGCTTAAAACATTGGGTTAAGTCAGTGATTGTGTAATATGCTGTAACTGACAGGACCTCAAATGGAAGTGTCCACCAGTAACGAAAGTACAGTTAAAAAGGAAGAAATGTGCCTAGAGACACACTGGTAGGGAATCGGCAAGCCGTGGAAATAAGGGGCTGAGAACAGCTATCCCAAGATGGAGAATTTCTTATTTGCTTGCTCGCATTGAGAAACAGAAGGGGTATGGGGAACTAGGCCGGACAGCATAGTTAAGAAACAGGCCAGCTCTACAAATGAGGATAAAACCTTGCAGCCTGTTCTCATCCCTTAAAACAGTCTGTACTCAGCTAACAAATTAGTGAATCAGAGCAGCGATCTCCTGACATCTTGTGGCTTCACTGCAAAATACAACTAACCCTCCCCCAGCCTGAAGGCACAAGTGTCAGCTGAAAAAGTTGACCTTGGCATTAACTACAGCCACAGGCACTGAAGATCCTTATATTTATATATAGCCACATTCCTCTCTCAAATGCTGGGTTGCTTTCCCCTCCACCCACAAAGCATGTATGTGTTCAAGTGATGCTGCATCTTCCTAGGCACTTACGTATGGGCTTACCATGCTGTACACCAGAGATGGCCGCAAACCTAAATCCAGGAGCTGAATTGGATTCAGATTCTGGGCCTGCCACCCTGTCTTGAATGAATCAACCAAAGACCCCGGATCCAAACATCCCAAGCTTTCCCAGATTTCCTCCCTCATCTTTGCCCCAGAAACTCATTATTTCTCAGGTTGGTGTTGGCCTTCAGTAGAGACACGAGATTTTATTTTCCCTCTGTAGAATATAAGTAATTCCTTGGCTTCAGTGGCCCAGCTTCATTCATCTCACTCTGGGGGAACCAGCAATTTTAAGAGCATGAGATAAAGATTTCATTTTTTAAGGATTAATTTAGCTTTTTGTTTAAAAATCCATTGTTGCTAACAAACAATCTAAATTTACAGATTTTTAAAAAATCAAATGTATGCGTAATATCTGTCACCTGAAAGCATCGCCTCATTCTTGAATAGATTCATGAAGGAATCTTTTATCCTTCTTCTGAGCAGTTGTTCCTGACTTTGGTCTTTGCCCCAATTACTCTGTTTCAGAAGCTGGAAAGGAATGAACCACACTGAATAATCGCAAGCACAGACAGCAAAATCGCCTTCTTGCTGTCTGGGTCCCACTGGGTCTCCCTCTTGTTATTCGTTACACTGGAGTTTTAGATTGTGAATGGCACTGCACTGGCTATTAGAGACAACAGCCCGAGCCAGATTCGGAATCCCATGGGAATACCAACACTGGAATTGGAGAGAGCTCAGACTGCCCATGATGTGAGTGTAATGCAGAGGTGCTGGTTGTTGAGTACTAGGTGGGGAGATAAGATGCTTCTCATATATTTTACAAAGTGCATCGCACATGTTATCTACTTCAGATTGCCAGATTACCATACATGGGAAAATATGTAAACTACACTATGCCCAAAATCCCTCTGAAGTCCAGGCAGGGAGGCGTACTCCATCTCACAGAGAGTGGGGGGCTCAGTTGTCTCTGTGGTACTGTCCCGCCCCCCACGCTGGGAGACAAAGAGGGGCAGGCTGTGAGCAGGAAGGCCAGAGTTGGAGCCATAGGGGATGAATACTGTTCCCTGTGAAGCCCTGAAGGGAATTCATGGAAAAGTAAGAGAGACAGAGGTTATATTGACATTTTTGTGCCCCCCGCCCCAGCCCTTCACATTGTCACTTTTCCTAGACAATGTTCCAGAGGCAGAGCCCACGGGACAGAGGAGCCGGTGGCAGGGGATAACTGCAAGGGGCTAGGAAGCCATGAAGAGGCAGCAGTTCCCCCAGGGTCTGTGTGAATCCCAGCTGATTTGCAGGGTTAGGAGTTAGACCCACTGGTTCCTTAGCTAATACCCTCCTCCTATCACTTCCCAGGAGGATTTGGAGGAAACTCTCACTCCGAGGCCAAGAAGCGCTCTCTGTGGACTTTTCTATAGGGTGATGCAATTGGGCTCAGTATTACAAAATCAGCCAGTTTTTCAATTTAAAAACTCTGATAGTTTCTGAAACAGGACTAAATGACACGAGAGATTTCTCCCAGCCTTGGCTCATGTGTGAACCCATTTTAAATTCATATAACGTATGTACTTTATGAAGCCTATAATGGATCAAATTCTGCTCTCTGTCACATCATACAACCAACCCTCTTAAGTTCAGTGGGTTTGCCAGGGCTCAGAGCCAAAATCTGATCCAATAAACATATGCAACATACCACAATGAAACCTGTGCTAAGGGTCGCCTATAGTAAGTCACCTCAGTCTTATGTAAGCACTTGATACTATCACCAAAGTCAGCTTTCAAGTTTAACTATGTTAACCCTTTAAAGTCTACCACTAATATGCAACTGACTGTAACTTGTGGCGCTCTCTTAAAACAGGTTATAAACTGAAGATGATTACCAAGTGTTAAATAAAACAAACATGTAACCAAATGAAAATTATTAAATGCTCAAAGAAATCCCCTTTCAAATATTTATAATTAGGTGTAGAGATTTCTCATATATATACAAACACACAGTCTGTACAAGTGTGAATTTCCTTGACAGAAACAATTCACACTTATGAAAATGTAATGGTCATTGTGACATGTCTTGCTGCTCCAAACTAAAGTCATCTGTTTCTCTCAAATGCTAAACAGGGTAAAGGCAGCTGCAATTTGCACTTTGCACTGGCCAGCGAAAGTGGGGGAGGGGGGTGAGATGTCTTCCCTAACTTGGTCCTTGAACTAGCCAGAGTACAAGGTGGCTTTGTTAGAAGATGGGTTATTACTCACTGGGAAGTACTGCTGTGTTGATATTACTAGCTGAATTTCACTTAGTAGGACTCTGCACCAGGCTAGAAGCTCCCTCTCCCGGAGAATATACAGCGTCTCACATTGACTCAGCGCCACCTGTCTAGAAATACATCGTTCTCAGAACATTTCTTTGGCTTTTTCCCCTATAATTAGTATTTGTTTCTCTCTCAATTTCCTGTCAAATCATTGTAAGTGTGGCATTTACAAGAAGTGGCATTTAACTTTAAGAAGTGGCATTTAACTTAAAAACACAACCCCCCCTCACTCCCCATTTTAGGAATATCATAGTTAGCTACTGAAAAGACCAATTAGGTCATCTTTCTCCTTACATTTCCAGAATATAGTTAGCCTCCCAACAGGGGATGTACAGTAGCAGATATTAAAGTGATTCTATGCTTGAATGTGTACGTGTGTGTGTGTATAAGTGAAAAAGAAAAATGTTACCTTACATCAGCAGCTGCATGTGGAGAAGAATTGACACAATGGCATGTGTAGGGGGCTCATTTGAATAAGTAACAAGAGGAAAGAGAAGAAGAAAACCTGTGATTTATGTCCATTTAGTTATTTTAAGCGACAGAATGCTTATACACAAACTGGCTCCAACTGGCTTTCTTAAGTGAGCAAATACCCTCTTTGCAGCTGCTAGAGCTCAATGCTAGCGTAGCTAGTACACTGTAATAATAATATTTAACTTGTTTGTCACCATTGAGAATTTTTTCTAGTGATTATTTTTTCTGGTGTGTATGTACTGATTTTAAGAATTCAGAATCACAATGCAGAAGACCCATCAATATGGAAAGGCAATCCTGAATATACACATGCAGACTGTCTGAATGGATCGCCATATTTTTTCACTGAAGAATTTGTTTAGGTTAAATAAAAGAAACAGGCAGGAACCTAGGGGGTTCATTTGGTGGTGCTCTCTCTGTTCTGCTTGGCTTCTCAGCTTTCAATAGATCCCAAGGTCAGGCAGTTGTTTGTTGCTAGGCCAAAGTGGCAGCCTCCCACCCTAACAATGCTGCTATCTTCATATCATCTGAGTGATGGGGGCAACATTGTGATACTTTGGCAGTGTTGCTAAGGAGGTTGCTAGGTTAGATTGATGTCACAATGTGGGTTATAAATTGCCTTTACTCTGCTGGCCCTTACTTGGCCCCATAATACAATGATCTAGTAGATGGCACCAAAGTCTTCAAATGATACATTGGAGCAACATGTTAAGACCCTGAACTTGGCAGCAAACACATGTGGTATCCATTGAACAAAGGGACCACTTGTAATATAGTAAAGTAAATAAGCAATTGCTTTTGATACTACAACCAAAATAATGATGCGTTCTTTCATGTCCAGGAATTAACAAAAGTGTAGTGACAGAATCCCGAGTTTGTGACCCAAATGCATGCACTAAAAACAGGGCATTCAGTTAACAAGGAAGTTCTGCACTTTACTCCCACTATTCCTGAAAGAAGAAAGTTTTTACAAGGCATCAGAGAGTGAGTGAGCTGAGGTATAAATTAGCCAGAAGTGTGAATTTCCCAGCTTTCAGTGGCGTGTGCCCATAACTTCAACAATACCAAAATATACCAGAGTCCTCTTTACATTAGTGTCTGTTTATTCTGGTACAAAAGCAACAGGACCTGTATTTATCCTGAATTATTTGCAATGCAAGCAGCGTCCACAGAGGATGCTTGCCACTTGCCTATTGCAAAAAATAATTGCTGAAGAGTCATTTTCACAGATTTTTTTCAAATTCATGAATAGAGCAAAAATTAATTTTCCGTCATTATTTTCAGTTCTACAGTGCCTACGTGTGTGTGTGGTTAATTTCATTTTTAAAAAGAATAAATAAAAATTGATCAACAGTCATGCCGTTCAGAGCTGTGCTGATTTAATAAGTAAATATATCATTAGACAGGCTTTTCTTTATGCACGACGTCTTGATAGCAGGGCTTTAGCTGCACACCTCTCATTAGTGTTAATGAAATTTATGTGGCTAAATCCCCATGCATTGCGTTGAGCATATACCTCAGTATATTTATAATTATTTTTAAAGACTGCATTACTCTCAAGACAGATCAGAACCCAGCTTGTACAAGGCCATTGTGGTCCATAGGGTGAATACATATTTATAAATGTTTTAAAAATGCATATTCTATTTACTCCACAGAGCATAACAGCTCTGCTAGCTAGCAACACATATTAAAGGAGATAACCAAAAATCCAGAAGAAATGTCTTTGAAAAATAGTTAATACACATGGGGTATTGCAGCCTTTTTAAAGATTAATTTCTTGGCCATTTATAATGTAGTTTTTATTATTAAAAGCCATTGGACCATATCACTCAAAAGCATGCTTTGTAAATTTCTTTTGCTCTTATTGAGCCCCATTCTGATCTCACACTGGTTTTATACAGATTTCAAAGGCATGAATTCTTGATTTACACCAAGGTGAGATGAGCATCAGGCCTACACAATTTGAGGATCACATCTAGCCCACCATACTCATGTGCAGTCCCACTGAAGTCACTTGTACTCACTGGGTACGTCTACACAGCAGTTAAAGCTGGCCCAGGTCAGCTGACTTGGGCTTGCCAGGCTTTGGCTGTGGGGCTGTCAAATTGCTGTGTAGACATCTGGGCTTGAGCTGGAGCCTGAGCTCTGGGACCACGTGAAGGGGGAGGGTCCTCCCAGAGCCCAGACACCAACCTGAGCCCAAATGTCTACACACCAGCTTTTAGCCTTGCAGCCCAAGCCCATGAGCCCAAGTCAGCAGCCTCAGAGCTATATTAAGGGCCATGGGTTGCTCTGCCACGCCGCACCCTCCATGAGAGAAAGGATGCTCTAGTTGTTAGGGTGCTAGCCGAACACCTGGGTTCAATTCCCTGCTCTGCCACAGATGCCCTCTGTGTTCTTGGGCAGGTCACTGAGTGTCTATCCTGCAATCACAGGGTGTGAGTGCAAACTCAAGTAAGGTACCTGAGCAAGCTTTAACGCAGCCAGTGGCAACACACGTTTCAGCACAGGCTAGCTGTGCAAATAATTACCCAGCGTTCCAGGCAGGCTTCTGGAGCCCGTGGGGGAGCACATCTCGCCATGTCTTCTCTGCTCAGGTCCTGAGCTAGGTAGATGAAAGCTAGCTCGGGGAGGCCTACGCAAGCTGTGATTGCACCCCAGGACTGCACTACAGCCATAGGGGGTCTCAGTAAGCCATCTGTAAAATGGGGATAACAGCACTTCTGTGCCACAAAGGGTGTTGCAAGGGTACAGTGATTAGTGATTGTGAGGTGCTGGGGTGGTGATGGGGGAACCATATAAGTGCCTAAGATAGAGATGTAAATAATTCTTCCTCAGCTCCAGAAAGCCCCTCTCCCCCGCCTTAAACCAGCTGCTTAGCATGGAAGACAGGATTTAGCTGTAGATAAACAGGATAATTTGCAGTGTATTTATTACAGCATAAAGAGCATGGGAGGAGGTATTCTCATTCCTGTTACACTACTCAGTATATGAAAATTCCCGTATTGTCAATAATACAGAGGCCTGATAACACAGGACATTCCAAGGTGACTTATTTTAATGGAGGTTACACACTACAACTGTGGCTTGGGGTGTTACTTTAACTCTGTGCCTTGATGATACAGTGTCTACCCTTAATACTGAAATGTACCGTTCTTGGAACAGGTTAAACGCTAACAAATACATTTTTATTTTTTTTAATAATGTGCTCAAAGGCGTTCACCGGCTATGCCAAGATTCAGTCCAAAGGGAATTTTTACAGCCAACTTGTAAATTCCCAACAAGAAAAGCTTAGAACAAGAAGTGTTGACATAGTCTTAACTACAGTGATTACTAAAGCTGATTTGTTGGGACAGAAGCAAATAAGTTTCATGCAGTAAGGCAAGAGTCGGGTATGGAAGGTGAGGCAGCTAAATTTTTCCTCTGAGAATCCCTGGAGGCTATTGTGTGAGACAGCACATGAAATGAAGCTGAAGCAGATCGCAAAGCAGGCAGAGGAAGAAACTCATTGGAATTTGTTCATTTTCATTAAAGGCCAGGTGAATTTATCCATATATATATATATCTATATCAGAATTTCTTCTCTCAAAGGTGATCAGGGGTCTGCTAGCATGTCAGTGCTCACCTTCTTACCTACTATGGCTCTGATTTATTTCTTTGTATCATAGAGCCCACAGAGGAACATGCAATGAACTCTTGTTTGTAATCTCATTGCCTCAATGAGGGCAGGAGCAGGCTGTTTGTTTGCAATCTGTCCCGTGTCTCTTAAGAGGAATAATAATAAAAAATCACTCCACAGGTGAGCCAAGTATATTTCCTTGTGGGACACATAAGAATCAGAAGTTTGAGATTTTAAAATAACAATCAGCAATAGACTGATACCCTTTTGCACATCTGTATTGGGCCAGATTCTGATCTACATGTCAGTGGCATTACCCCAGGCTTGTACTGCTGTAACTGGTAACAGAATCTGATCCACAGGTAAACACAAACAGTTCCTGAGACTGGGATTTTTGGACAATCATAGAATTTCGTAGGACTGGAAGGCACCTTGAGAGGTCATATAGTCCAGTCCCCTGAATTCATGGCAGGACTAAGTATTATGTAGATCATCTCTGACAGGTGTTTGCCTAATCTGCTCTTAAAAACCTCCAAAGATGGAGATTCCACAACCTCCCTGGGCAATGTGTTCCAATGCTTAACCACTCTGACCGTTAGGAAGTTTTTCTTAATGTCCAACCTAAACCGCCCTTGCTGCAATTTAAGCCCGTTGCTTCTTCTCCTATCCTCAGAGGTTAAGAAGAACAATTTTTCTCCCTCCTCTTTGTAACAACCTTTTATGTACTTGAAAACTGTTATCATGTCCCCCTCAGTCTTCTCTTCTCCAGACCAAATAAGCCCATTTTTTAATATCTTCCCTCAAAAGTCATGTTTTCTAGACCTTTAATTATTTTTGTAGCTCTTCTCTGGACTTTCTCCAATTTGTCCACATCTTTCCTGAAATGTGGTGCCCAGAACTGGACACAGTACTCCAGTTGAGGCCGAATCAGCGCAGAGTAGAGTGGAAGAATTATTTATTTTGTCTTGCTTACAACACACCTGCTAATACATCCCACAATGATATTTGCTTTTTTTTGCGACAGTGTTCCACTGTTGACTTATATTTAGTTTGTGATCCACTATGACCCCCGGATCCCTTCCTGCAGTACTCCTTCCTCGGCAGTCATTTCCCATTTTGTATGTGTGCAACTGATTGTTCCCTCCAAAGTAGAATACTTTGCATTTGTCCTTATTGAATTTCATCTCATTTACTTCGGACCATTTCTCCAGTTTGTCCAGGTCATTCTGAATTTTAATCCTATCCTCCAAAGCACTTGCAACCCCTCCCAGCTTGGGATCATCTGCAAACTTTGTAAGTGTACTCTCTCTGCTGTTATCTAAATCATTGATGAAGATATTGAAGAGAACCTATTACAATAGGTGTAATATAGACAGCTGGAGGGAACTATTTCCCCACCACACATAATGCCATTTTTTCATTTTGTTACTTTCATTTCCCCAGAGCCAGCCCATATTTGTTTTTATTCTTTTCAGTTTTCCTCCAGAGGTTACGTAGCAGGCGAAGGGAAAATTTTTCAGTTCCTCTGGCAGCAGTACAATCTTCAGGGTGGGGTGTCAGTGTGATGTCTTCTCCCACTGGAGGAATCAATCTACAGCTGCGCCAAGCTCCCGCTCAGAGTGGTGGCTCAGGTCCAGCCTGATCCCACTCACATTGCTTTCAGTGGGGCAGGGTCAGCCTGTAGCCCTCCTGCTTCTCCCTTAGGGTTTACTTCTAAAATGCACCATATTTCCTAAATGCTTAAGAGGGAACCTGACTCCCTCCTCCTTCCTCTTTTTAATGGTTACTTGTGGGAGGCAATAATCTAACTAGTAAATAGCAGGAAGGCTTGTTATGAGCGAGAACAATTTAGAATCACAACGTCGGGGAGAAAAGATTGATCCTGCTCTTCCTTTCCTCCCCCAATCCTTGCTCCCTCCCACCCCCAACCCCTGGCAAAATCCTTGGGGGGAGGGGAGGGGAGAAGATGGGATTCGGAAGGTGGAGAGAGCTACAGCCTGACAGGCAAAGCCAAAGCAAAACCCATTATTAAAGAGTCAACCCGCGGGCAGCTGTGCTGTTAAATGAAGGCTCAGGGCCAGACTGTGAACCACTTACGCACCCTGGTATGCGGCACATGCATCTGCTTACTTACGGGCCAAAGCGAACATGGTTTTACTGCAGGCTGAGCATGCACCTTTGACAACAGGCTGCGTTTTTCAAAACAAGATCTCAAATGTACAGCAAAAATTTGGGGGCAATCTCCAGATTCTCCTTTCATAGAATCATAGAATATCAGGGTTGGAAGGGACCTCAGGAGGTCACCTAGTCCAACCCCCTGCTTTCAGCTTTTTCTAGGAACCAATGTATTAAGCACTCAAAGAAAAATTCCTACGGTTGGGTGTGCATCGGCAACAATATTATTCACCTGGCCCCAAATTGTCATAAGTGAATTTGGCCGCCTTGATTTTCAGACACTCGGCTTGAGACACCTGACAATCTGCTTCCAAAACTGCTGAACACAGGCATTGCCAAGTCAAATCAGTGGGAACTGCGGCTGCTCAGCCCTCTTTGAAAATCAAGCACAGCGTGTCTCACGCTCAGCACCCAAAGGCAGAGATCACTTGTGACAGTGTTGCCATCTATACACATGGTTCACAGACAGGTCAGAAGATACAATCCCTGCCCCAAGGAGCTCACAGTCTAAATGCACACCAATGCCGGATGCAACCTAAAAGGAGAGCGACTGAGCAGAGATGTCCTCCTAGTTCCAATGGCTTCTTAAAAATTTGTTTTTAATGGTTAAATTGTAATATAAGCTAAGTGATGTGAGACGGGGTGTCCGGTTAGTAGTGGGAAGCAAGCCATAAGGAGAAGGATTTGGGAAGGGGACTTGGAGAGCAGAATGAGACCCTGGAATTCTCACCTGCTCCATAAAAGCAAGGATTTGTGCATCTCCACATTTTGGTCTAAATAATGAACTCAGAGTCACAGCGCTAATGCACCAGTAGCGAACCCAGGCTAAATAATGCAGTTAAAGCAATAGCTCGGGGGCGGGAATCATTTTTTTTCTTTGACAAACAGAATACATCCTGACTGTAAGTCAGAGAGGCTAGCTGTAGAATGAGCTTTTATGCTTTTCTTCAGAAAGTTTATTTTTGCTAGGTGTTTCCCAGATCAGTGAGTGCGCATCAGGTGAATGGAAAATAAACAGGCCAACAAGAACAGTGTGTTTAAATTGTAAATACTAAGTTTAAGATTAATAATATGGTACTAGCGTTTGCTTCCACCTTCTGCTTAACTGGGGGGTCTCTTACAGTGCTTGTTAAGAGCACCCTCTCCTCATGCTAGGGTGAAAGAGAATATAGAAGTATTGTAGCTCAGGCTGTAATTAGAGAGGTGGACCAAACTCTGAATGTCACCATGGACATATTCACTGTGCTCTCCCAGGAATACATCACCTTTTTTTTTTTGGTTTTTGTTGGGTTGGCTTTGTTCCTGTTGATCTAAAATCTGTGACATTTGCCCTGAAATTATAATGCAGCTCCATGTATGGAAGAACATTGCGTCTGAAACGCTGCTGCTGAGGAACCTTATCTGCTAATGCTTTAAAAAAAATCACAGCCTTTCGCTATTTCGGTTGATCATGATTTTCAGTAAATCATGTTTTAAAGAAAAAATCAGGGTATTTTCTGGACACGTGCATGCTCGGAAGTTTTCACAAACCCCAGTCTGAGCACAGCTGGCCGATCAGAAAGCTATTACTTCCTACTGAAACCCAACTGCTCTTTAGAAAAATCACTTCCCTTTTCCTACATAGCAAACCAGCCACTTTTTCTTTTCATGCACTAACTTCTTCAGTGAATTGAAAGGGATTTTTGAAATAAAAGATTGTGAACAGTGATCTAGGGTAGGGAGCAAAAACAGAGACCCTCCCAGGGAGCCATGGGAAGATGTATGCGATGTATGCGATGGTTTGAAGTAAATAGGATGAAATTCAATAAGGACAAATGCAATGTATTCCACTTAGGAAGGAACCATGAGCTGCACATATACAAAATGGGAAATGACTGCCTAGGAAGAGATTTGGGGGACATAGTGGATCACAAGCTATATATGAGTCAACAGTGTAATGCTGTTGCAAAAAAAGCAAACATCATTCTGGGATGTATTAGCAGGAGTATTGTAAGCAAGACTTGAAAAGTAATTCTTCTCCTCTATTCTGTGCTGATTAGGTCTCAACTGGAGTACTGTGTCCAGTTCTGGGCACCACATTTTAGAGAAGAGCGACAAAAATTATTAAAAGTCGAGAAAACATGACCTATAAGGGGAAGATTGAAAAAATTGGGTTTGTTTAGTCTGGAGAAGAGAAGACTGAGAGGAGACATGATAACAGTTTTCAAGTATGTAAAAGGTTGTTACAAGGAGGAGGGAGAAAAATTGTTCTTCTTAACTTCTGAGGACAGGCGAAGAAGCAATGGGCTTAAATTGCAGCAAGGGCAGTTTAGGTTGGACATTAGGAAAAACTTCCTTACTGTCAGGGTGGTTAAGCACTGGAACACATTGCCCATGGAGGTTGTGGAATCTCCATCACTGGGGATTTTTAAGAGCAGGTTGGACAAACACCTGACAGGGATGGTCTAGATCAGTGGTTCTCAAAGCCGGTCTGCCGCTTGTTCAGGGAAAGCCCCTGGCACGCTGGACCGGTTTGTTTAGCTGCTGCGTCCACAGGTTCGGCCTATCGCGGCTCCCACTGGCCGCGGTTCGCCGCTCCAGGCCAATAGGGGCTGTGGAAAGCGGCGCGGGCCAAGGGATGTGCTGGCAGCCCTTCCCGCAGCCCCCATTGGCCTGGAGCGGCGAACCGCGGCCAGTGGGAGCCGCAGTCGGCCGAACCTGCGGATGCGGCAGGTAAACAAACCGGTCTGGCCCACCAGGGGCTTTCCCTGAACAAACGGCGGACCAGCTTTGAGAACCACTAGTCTAGATAATACTTAGTCCTGCCTTGAGTGCAGGGGGCTGGACTAGATGACCCCTCGAGCTCCCTTCCAGTTCTATGATTCTATGATTCTATCACTAATACATGGAGAGACAGGAGAACTGGAAGAGGGACAAGCTGAAGGAATGAGGGTGAAGGAATTCTCTTCCAAAGAAAAAGGGTGATGCCTTTGAGATGTGACAAGGGTGTTCTCTGCCCCAGAGAGTACTGGAGGAAGGTTTGGAGGGATCCCAAGAAGGGGGAAACTGAGGCTGAGCACCTACAGGGCACTTTCCTGCCATGCTGGGGGCACTTAAGGAGGACTTGGCTTGTTGCACCATCCCTAGTATGAAACTACTGGATAATACATCAGCGACTGTGTTCTTGCCAGGATTTTAAGTGAAAGGTCGCTCCAAACTAGACACAGTTTGTACCCAGATTTGGTTCTAAAATTTCAAAAGTTTTGGGTCAGGCCTATCGTTACTAAAACCAAGCACAAATCTCCTAGCTCTGTTCAGACTCTGCTGGCTAACCTGACTTTTGGAACATGTTGTAAGCATTGATTAGACTAGATCTACACCAAAATGAACTGTGGAGTCTCTGTTTGAATCGGAAGTCCCATTTTCATCCATAGCATCACTCCACTGACTTCCTGAAGTGTACCCCAGGGAGGTTACACTTTGGTGTGAACTATTTGAGCAGCACAACCAAGTCCAGTTCCATTCCAGATGTTTCCTCCCTTCAAACTTGATCAGGAATCCCATGGGGCCTATGCCATTTTTATTTCCTAAGATTATCTGAGAGGCCATGGAAAGATACTGTACCAAACCACAGCCACAAAAAAATTATAAATAGTAATGACCATCCCACACCTGAAAGAAGCAGGCTATAATGATGCAGGAGGATAACCAGTCAGAAAGATATCCCTTAAGTGAAAGGTAGAATTGCATGAGAGAACACTAATTGAAGACACCATGTTTTGATTATTAATTCCTCATTTGCCTGGGTGAGGGTATGCCACTCCTTGGCTGAGTCTGTTGAACTGTACAGTATATCACTCTATCATTCTAATATCATCCTTCCGGCATGCTGCAGCTCCAAAGTCCTCAAGTTAATGTCATCGGAGGGTTTGTAATGCTTGTACGTGCTTAGCTCACACACATTAACTAATGAGTGCCTGTCCAGTGCTTTGAAGATGTAAATCCAGAATGCAAGTGCTAAGTATTATTTTTATTAGGGATTGGGGAATGCTCTTGGGCCACTCAAACACTGCGGGTTTAAACAAATGCCGACATTACTGGTGTTGCATTCTGCTTAGGAGAGGTTGTGAAAGGGTGTGGGGGAGGGGAGGAAGAGCCAGTAGATACGGCATATGACAGCTTGTATCATCCTAGCTTTTAGGAGGAGCTCTTCTATCCTTCCCATAAAAGACAGCACAGGTTTCCCTTTCGGTACAGAGACGGTGGATCACCACTGGGGAAAGAAAGGACTGATATTACAGGAAAATTTGTTTACAAACTAGGCAGCAGCCTCTCCATAACTAAGGTTGGGACCCTCTTCCCTCATTCTAGTCCCATTATAACTTTAATGTGGAACGTTGGTTTGGCCTGAAAATTGCTGCATTTATTCTGAAGGCAAAAGAGTAGTCTGCAAAAAAAAAAAAAAAACCAACCCAAATCGAATGGTTTCTGAGTTACAGCTCATTGACATTTCAACTCTCGTTCATTTCTGATTTTCCCCCCTAAAGTTTATTTCTCCTTCCAGCTCAGTAACAGTTTATTTCTACCCCTTCAAACTTGTAGCTAGTTAAGCTTCCTTGAAAACATTTGCTTTGTCTACCTTTGAAGAACATAGGAAGAAATTAACCAAAGTTGTTCTTAATTCAGGGCCAGCTCCTACTCCCGTTGATGCCATTGGGAGTATTTTGCCATTACTTTAGTGGGAGCAGGATCAGGGCACTATATTTTTGTGCAAAGACGTTTCTCTTGGCTGGCTGCAGATTAGAAGGAACATTAGACTATTTCTATAAATACCAGCCAAGAGATCTTCCTTCCGCTCAGGTAGCAGGGACCTGTTTTCTGGAGCTGGGAGAACACTTCCAAATCTGCCTCTGCAAGCGTGGGCAGTTTATTATGAAATGGGGACAGACTTTCCATATTTATAGCCACAATCCTAGTCCCATTATAAAGCTGATTGGAATTCCCTGTGGAGGGCCAGTAGTGCTAAACCAAATAAATAAATAAATAAATAAAATCCTCATGCTTTCAGATTTGTGGGACCAATTCTTATTGTAAACTAGGAAGTGGTGTGGATCTAAAGAAAATCTAATGACTTCATAAGCCTATCATAACTGAAAGGCAAGCAAGCTGGGTATCACGGAGGAAGCTCTTATTCTGCAGTTTAACAAAGAGAAACAGTTACTGAAATAGCTTTTGTGTGTGCAATAGTTATGCATTTCCCACCATATGGAATCAGAGCAGTTGAGTGCAGAGATGAAGTCTCTGCTTTAAAAAATTGTTCTATCCTCATTCATTTACCAGGGCTCATTTTACATTCCACAGGTCCCCCAGCAAAAGCAGGGTCCAAGGCGCTGGGGAAGGAACTGAGTTCTGAATTGCCTCCCCCTTCTGTCTGGCAGATAAAGGGAGAAGGAGGATATGGACGGGGAGAGTTTTCTTCCCCTGCAGACTTTCTGCTGGAGGGGAGAGCAGGCTGGACAGTGAATGGCCAACTGCAAACCCCAAGTGGCTGCTCGTGCTCAAGGCTGGCCCTGAGTATACGAACATTCTGGACTTCATTAGGTTACATTTTGGAACTGAGCCATCAAGTTCTGAACATGTTTTTAAGTCTTTTTTTTTTCTTTAATCATACACTTGATTTTCTCCCCTATAACTGTATATTGCAGAGGGGAAATCAGGAACATTTCATACCATGCATAGCAGCAGCCAAATCTGTCTTCAAAGATCCAGTTAAAAACAAAGAAGCCTCAATGCTTTTTTAAATCTGCTGCCCTGTCTTAAACTCACTTACACAAACATTCATGGACTTAATCTACCTAGATAACATGATTAAAAGCCTAAACAGATCAAATGTACATGTGCGCAAAGCCTTCCATCATGCTCTCGGAAGGGGTTTATTTCACACACCCCCTGTTTAAGAGATCCATTTTATAGATTCAAGGACAGCTCTCTCCAAGAGAAGAAGAGATGTTGCCAAGATACCAGATGTGGTTCCATTCAGGACCACTCATAGGAGCAATTCAAGATTAAATGAAATTAGATGTGTTGGTTATACATAGCGCAGCCTACTCAGGATACTAAATGACAGAGTTTGCCAATAATTAAGTGAAATCTCAGAGATGATGAGTCCCCAGAGCTCTGTGGGTTATGTTGGTCTAATTCTAAGTGTCATCATTATAGCAGCAGAGCAGAATATTCTACATAGGCCACAGAGTGGGAATTGTTGCTGTGGGTTATTAGCTTTTTACATGCACTATTAGAGGGCAGTGCAGTGCTTCATTACATGTATCTCTGATATTACACTCTCTTAACCTTTCTCTGTTATAAAGCTCCTGAAGTCTGATTGCCATTTAATAATTAATACTTAGCTTAGCACTTACTGTACAATGCCGTTTTCTTCTTCAAAGCACTTTACAAGCCTGTAATTAATCCTCCTCAAACCTCCAAGAGGTAGGTAAGCACAGTTATCCTCTTTTTACAGATGGGGAAACTGAGGCAGAAAGGTTGTCACTTAACCATGGGCCACCGTGACACTGACAGTGTTACAGCCAGGAGTAAAACTCAGGAGTTCCTGTGCAGAAACTGATATGGGACAAATTATTTTCATTTTGGTTCAGGTGCACTGGGGGAAGAAGATTCAGGGAACCCTTTCTGACCCTATAGCACATGCAAAAGAGGCTGCTCTCATTTGACTGGAGAGTGCTAGGATGTAGCCAGCTAGGGTTACCACCTGGCCAGTATTTGACCAGCCTGGCCAGTTTTTTTTATGGATGTGCCAATTACCAGAAAAATAATTTAATCTACCGGGTTTTTTTTTTTAACATAGGTCTAAAGATTTGCATTATTATCACAGTGCACTGGGATATCTAATGTTAAAAGTGTCTGTGTCCAGCTAAAGATGCTGCCGCATTCCCACTTCCACAGTTTAAGCAATAACAGATTAACACTGTTGAAAATACAACAGCGTCTGCCCAGCAACATGCCAGTGCACAGCACGCATGTGCGTGTGAGAGAGGGTTTGAGTCACAGGAGAGTGAGGAGACCTGTGATGGTATCAATCTTACCCATATGTGTTATCACTCTGCATACTATAAGAGGCTCCTGAAAGGAGGGGTTCCGGAGTTGTCTTGTGGTTGGGGGTTGAAGTTGTGGCAGGCTTTCCTTGTGTGTAGGAGGCTGGGTTTTTTTGCATTTGAAAGGTGGTAACGCAATAGCCAGAGCGGGCTCATCTGGGTGGGCCTATGCAAAGGGGACACTGCCGGGCAGTTGTAACAGTCCCACTACCCAACATGTTCCCCTGCCACCTCAGCAACGTAGTGTTTTAGGAAGGCAAGACGGAGCTGTTCCCCCCTGTGCTGCACCTTGGGTGATCAGTTACACCTGTACAAAATGGGTGTAAAACTGATGTGAGTGAAGAATTCTGACTAGGCTGCATTTACACAAATGGAACGACCACACAGGGGGAAGAGCAGGGCAGAATCAGGACCAGTGCCTGCTTCCACCCCTTCTGCTCCCCCATGACCCCAGTGTAAATAGGTTGTGGGAGCTTCTAGCGCGGCAGTGGTGTTACTATTAAAAAAGAAAAAATCAGCCCACAAATAGATTCAAACAGGAGTGTTCGCTGCTTCAGTCTGTCTGCACTGAAAATACCTGTATGTTCTTAACTCAGGTTGCAAACTCCAAATAGCAGCGAAGACTCAGCAATTCATCTTTTAATGAAGATTAGCAGCTCAAGTTAAAACCTTGAGAAGAGCCTGGGGTTGAACTAGAGCTGCTGCTGACCTAAGTTTAAAGCCGAATTGCCATGTGTTCACAGCTATTTTGACCCATGTTTGCTAACTTGGGTTAAGACCATACCATTTTTGTTTTTTTTTTTTGTTTTTTTTTTTTTTGCAGTGTAGACATATCCTTCGTGAGCACTTCATGCAGATTTCGTGAACAAAAATGGTGGCAAATTGAATTGCAGGTTGGCTTGAGCACTCTGCAAGAAATCACAGAGGAAAACATTTGTCTTTCTATACAGAACATGACCCAAAACTTCATAGATAATCTTGATATTTAAAACAGAGGGAAATAATCGTGAAACAAAGAAAGCCAGATTCAGAATGATTTGGATGGCCCTGGTGACTGGGTCGGGAGAGGAATAATGCAGTTCAGTGTAGACATGTAAAATGCTTAGGCCAAAGGCAAGGAACTAAGTGAGTTCAAAATTCAACCACCATCATGTACATGAAGGAGGAAAAAGATCTGGGGATTGTTACAGAAAAATCACTGTAGCCATTAAAGTACATGACCACAGATAAAAAGACAAACACTACGTTACATCAGCAGAAGGATGGAATACTAAGGAAAAGAGGTGACAGTGTTTGGGCCAAACCTGAATTCAGCAGAGTCATGGGTGCTCTCCACTTCTCCTCATTTAGCCCTTCCTGTATTCATTTAGGATTTTAGGCCTTGTCTGGACAAATACGGTGAGGCAACCTGGGGTGTCCATCTACAGAGCACTAGTGTTGCCGCTGCATACTAATTGCCTTGCTCCCTTGCACTTTGATCTACTCCGGTTCCGAAGCAGAGGTGATCAAAGTGCACTAGCGAATGTTTCGTGCATGGCAGCAGGGTCCACATGGACAGTTAGTATGAGGCAAGCTAGTGCAGGGTAGATTCATACCCCTGCTTGTGGCATGCTAACTGTTCATCTAGCCAAGCCCTTAGATCTCTAATTGGAATCATGCATATAGTCCTGGTCAGAGGTGGATTGGGGTTTGTGGGGCCCTGCGCCAGGGCAAGTGGGGGCCCTTCCCCACCCCTTCCACCTGCAGTCCCCCCTCCCCGGCACTCCTGCCGGGGAAATGGGGTCGAGACGCTTCCCCGCACTCCCCAGCAGAAGCACCGGGCGGGCAGAGCAGGGCAAGCCCGAACAGCTCCACCCGGCTCCCCGGCAGGAGCGCTGGGCAGGCGGAGCAGGTCAGGGCACAAGGGCACCCATTTTTCTGGGGGCCCCCCCAATTGGTCGGGGCCCCTGGGCATGTGCCCCCTTGGCCAATCTCCCACTGGTCCTGGGCACCATCCCACAGGAAGTATACTGTTGCCTTGGAGAGCATGTAATATTAGGTGTGATAATCTCTTTAGCAGGATAGGTGTTAGGCGGGGAAAACGTTAAGGGAGGTGGGCTTATTCTGAAAGGAAAGAGGCAACTTGGAGATGACCGGAGGAATGTTAGCAAATTTATGGGGGGTACTGACAAAGTTCTTAGGCATGTTCATGCCACTGCCAATAAAGTGTTAAAACCTAAGGGGCGTACACTGAACATCTGGGCACTCAGGCAGGGCTATTTTACAAAAAAGTATATAAAGTTATTGCCTAAAACACTAACAAAGGCAGCTGAAGCAAAACGTTTAAATAATTTCTAGAGACTGTGCCCCAGCTGAAGGTTATAGTGAGAATCAGCAGCGCCGTTAACCCAAATGAAGTCAAGCATGTTAGGCCTCAAGGCCTTTGCCCATTCCTCAGACTCTTTTTGTGCTTATAAGTCAGTTAGAAGGAAGCCCCCACCCCCAACCATTTATCTGTCTCATGAAGAAGTCTGTAACGTTTTTTATTTTTCTGCAAATTGTCTCCTACAAAGCAGCTTTCAGCATTTCAGGCAGCATGTGGCCAATGCATGCTTCACACTGTCTTTTTTCTCGTTTATCCTCTGCACATGCAAGGTACTTTATACGCCGACCGAAAGGTCTGCCTTGTCAATGTGAAATGCGGTCAGTACAAACACTGTCGCCATTTAAAGCTGTACTGTATGATGTTGGAACCTTGTGTGGCTCCTCTCTCTCCCACCTACATATACTTTCCTTTACTTGCTTTCTTGTGCCTGTGTGAATGAGAAATGGGCAAACTCATTTTGCCACATTTCCCATCCACTTGCACGCTACAGGCAGATGTGCATCATTGTGTCTTGGCCCTGAGTGTTACCACGTTCAGTGACTATGAGAAGAGCTTCTATTATGATAAGCCTGTAAGCAAGCCCTTGTAGACCTAAGAAATACCAATGCAAATTCATTAATATATTATATGTTCTTTATTGGGATTTTTTAAAAAATAATTAATTCATTAATTATGTACTAGTTCATTTGTAAAACAGAACTTTTTTATACTTACATCTTCTGGGCATAAGGAGTTCTTGAGTTCACAGGCATATCGGGGAAGGATGCTTTAACCTGCCGTAAGAAAGACTTAGAATTCCCACCTCTTAAAATTGGGGAATATTCTGGACTTAGTTCACCACTCAGAATGCTCTGGTAATGTGTCTAGTCATGGGTACTGTGATGGGGAGTGTACACCATATGCATAATGAAGGGGCTAACTGGAGCTGGCATGTTCAGTTAAGGTACATAGTTACACCTGGAGGATGGGCCAGGCCCAAGTAAAGATGAATCCCAGCTGGGGTGGAGCTGAGTGGTCAGTATAAAGAAAGGAAGCTCAGAGTAGAAGGCTGGCTACGGAGAGAGAGGGAAAGGACTTCGTAGTCCTGCTCTTGGTACTAGAAGGCGGTGAGATGGCAGGTGAGCAGTTAATCTAGCGAGCAGTTGAAGAGGAGGCCAAGGGGGAGAGCTGGTCTGGTGATACTCTCCTGAGTAAAGAAGTCTGTTAGGAGGTCAAGAGAGACACAGAGCACTTCCTGGGGTGGAGCAAGCTCCAGTGGTGAGCACTGATAATAGGGCAGGATCTAGACTTCCAGGGAGAGAGAGCTCTGGAAACTATTCAGTTGAGGAATGCAGCAGGGGAAACTGAAGAGGGATGAAAGGTCAAGTCTGAGGAGGGCAGAAGTAGTTTAATTTTTTACTTTTGATTCTGAGGTTCCAGGGGGAGAGTCCTGTGAGTCCTGGCCCTGAAAGAAGGGTGAACCTAGAGAGAGGCTTTGGAGCTTGGGAAGACAGAGGGGCCAGTTACTTACTGGAGCACATGCAGAGATTCCTTCTCAAAGGAAAGAGAAAAAGAAGGAGGTAACTGTCTAGGCATAAAGTCACAGGCAGAGGGAAGGCTGTGATCTTCTTCCCAAGCAGTGTCATAATAAGGTATAGGAATCCCACTATAGGTAAGAGGACATCTGAACAATCTGAAAGCTGTTAGTTACTGTTACAACTGTTCCTCGCGGATTTGTCCAACGTCTTCACTCTTCATTGTGCCAGAGGTCTTATTTGATGGGGTTTACTCTTGGTTTCTTGTAACAGGAATCCTTACCCTTCTAGGCAAACTAAAGAGCTGTCATATTGGAATGAATATACATGTTACCAGAAACATTTAAGTGAAAGTATTACAGCTGAACTTAGAACGTGCTCCTTACTCTGATCCCTGTTCTCAGCCCGTTGCCCTCTTCCAGTTTGTTGACGTGTCTCCTTCCCCAAAAGAAACGGATATTATATGACAAATAAACTGTATTACAAATAAACACAGAAAGAGATGTTATTGCAACGTTAAGGTTGCGCAATTAGAGATTTGGGAAATACAGATGTAAGGTTCTAGGTCAACATTAACGCATCCACACACGCACACATGCAGTCCTGCCTATTCTTGTTTTACTGGTTACATGTGTAGCTTAATATAACTTTCTCTAAATACATACCTCAAAATACCCAGGACGTGCAATGGGACTCAATTTACTGGGCTATTAGAAAGTTAACACTCGTGTTTCCGGGCTATTTTAACTGTGCAGTTTGTATTAATATAGATCTTGCATTTAATATCCTGGTTGTTTTAAAGTAAAAACATGGTCACCAAGTTTCCAGGGTGTCAAATCTCCAGGTGAGGTAGAGGATTGTTCCATGGTGGCTTCTATTAAGTGGTAGTGTACCTAAGATGAAGTGGTATTGTAAAAAAACACCCCAAACAAAAAAACCCGAATGCAAAACATCAAGAATTTCACACACATGCTGATACTGGCAAAAAGCCAGAAATATGTTGGTTTCGCTTGGGGTGTGAATATGTTTGAATATTGGAATTCAAAAGCATTTTTTTCAACAGAGACAGTATGTTGCAACGGACTTTGGAGTGATAAATATCAACTGTGTCATTTCTCTCACAAAAGGGGTTTTCCCACGGTGATATCATAATATGCAGTTGAAAAGGCCACACTGAGATGTATAGAGCTATATATTTTAAAAGTGGCATGCGAGTCATTTTGTTCGGCTCGAGTGTTTGACATGCAACCTTCACGGTTCTGCATGACTGAAAAAACAGCCCCATGTCCCAAGGTTCCAACAGACCTGAAGTGATTAGTGACAGTGTGTCAGTCAGGTCATACAAATTTGTGTGAGCAGTTAATCTAGCGAGCAGTCGTTTGTCATGTGACTAGGCACGTTGGGAGTTTTAGAAGGTATTTGGGCAAGTAGATTTAGTAACCACTGGTAAAAAGGCACAACTCCATTCAAACCAGTGGAGTCATGCCTGTGTACAACAGAAGTGAATTTGGCCATGGCCACTTGCGGAAGATAATTATTATAGTTGTGGGTTGAATGAAACATCCTTGAAGCTGGTGGGTGTAACTGCAGACATTTGTAAGAACAGTTAAGCTCCTTTATAGCAGCCTCCACCTAAAACAAAGGTACATGGAAGTCTCCCCAGGAATTAGAATATGTGAGTGGAGGGCTTCACTAGGTATTGTTTTGGGTAAAGGTGTGTGAAGTAGTAAGAGACAGGACAAGAAAGAGGAAGCACATTGAAATGCAGAGAGAAGGAAGCTATGTACAGAGCCTGGACAAGTTGGCTAAAAGAGAGTTGGGGCTGTAAGCAAAGAAACTGTCTCCTGTTATTTGGTTCTTCCTGTGGAGGAAAGAAGGATTTATAAATTTCCTGGAAATAAACAAGATAGCATCAAAATTACCTGACTCATCATCCGTTTCTCCTCTTAACGGGAACCACCTGCAAAATCCTGAATTCTTGCTTGGCAGCTCTGTAATATTATTTATGCTTACAGTGCCCAAAGTCATGCTATATACTTTACAGCCCAGATAAAAAGACATGACTCTTGCCCTGACGCGTTTTTAACCATAGACTCTGAAGGACTATATATCTCCCCAGGAAATGTGTCCAGTTATACCTATATAATTATACCGGTATAGTGAGACCACTGCAATTAAGCTCTTAAATGATTTTATCTTTCTCTATCCACTAAAAGTAAGGATTGCAGTATTGTCTCTATGCAAGCATTACAAAGCACAGAGGCCAGCATTAAAAGGGGATAAAGTCATGACCATCCTGTTTGTGTTTATCAGCCGATCCCTGGTGAAGTTCTTTTATTGTTTGTTTTATGATCATTTTAATTAGTTTTAAAATCAAGAATTAATTCCTTCCCTCAGTGACTTGGAGCAGCACTCCCCAAAATAAATTCTCAGAGCATGGACAACTTCTGCTGTGCAAGGCGGGAATGGGGAGAGAACTGTTTTGTGGAATAACTCACTCCAAAGGGAAATTCAGAAAGGTTACTAGTTGTTTAGAATTGAATAAGTATTTCAAATACGAGCAATACTGGGAAGGAAAACTGAAAATCAAGGACCAAATCATGACCCCTTTGAAGTCAATGGGAAAATTCAGTGGGGCTAGACTAGGGCAGCAAATGAGAATGTAACTCCCAGCTCCAACAGGCTGCAGTTATTTTCCCCTTCAGGAATAAGAAGGTATCTACAAAATACAAAACCTAAATCACCTCCTTCAACATGAACTGAATTTGAAGCGAATATTTATTTGCAGAGGCTTCAAAAAGTTAACTCCTATTTTACAATTATTTCACATTTGTGCATAGCCCTACTTCCTGGTTCTGATGAGGTCTGGAAGCCAAAGTTCCAAAATACCATGAGAAGGTGCTGTTCTTGTGATGTTTCTAGCCAACAGGAAGCACCAGAAATATCTAGAGATGGGTCAAGCTGCAAAACTCAGATCTCGATTTTAAATACCTGAAAGGGAGCTCTAATCATGACCATTCTATGACATTATATGATTTGGCAGGTGTGAACCGAAGTCATAGTTTCAATATTCAAAGTACTTGGTATAGTTAGGGTTGCCAATTTTGGTTGGACATATTCTTGGAGGTTTCATCACACAACATAATCTTTAATTAAATACATCCGATGAAGTGAGCTGTAGCTCATGAAAGCTTATGCTCAAATAAATTTGTTAGTCTCTAAGGTGCCACAAGTACTCCTTTTCTTTAATTCCTGGAGACTCCAGGACAAGCCTGGAGGCTTGACAACCCTAGTTAGTAAGGTGGTCATGATAGGCTTAGCCCGAGTTATCCAGAGTATCATGGGATGAAGGTTTACTCCACCCCTCTCTTCCTTCCTGTTTTAGTCAGTGGGAGTTTCCCTACCCCTCCCCCACCCTCCGAGGGGGTTAAATTAAGCAGCAAGTTTCCCACTCTGCAGTCCTGTGAGTAGACTTACATTTCTTGCACTGGGCAGTCCCTTTACAAAACTTGGGAAGGCGAAAGGCATTATGTATCTCAACTTTCTAGGAAAGTTTATACATTGGTTTATACAGAAAGCTAATTTTAATAGAAGTGATGATGGCAGGTCAGTTAAGCACACAAAAAATAATATAACTATTTTATATCTGCAAGTTGTTTTAACCACATTAGAGAGTTCCTGCAAAGAGACAGCGGGCGAGGCGGGAGAAGCAAAAGGGGAAAAATCAAGCCAGCATAACAAGGAATTGCTCCCCAGATAGAGGAACTCAAATGAGCACAGATATAGAGAAATGTGTGCACAGTCTTTTGGTTTCTGTTCATCCTATATATAGACCATGTGCCAAATTCTGACCCTGGGCTCAGCTACACATGTATAAATGTGGAGGAGCACCATTATAGGGACAAACCTTTTTACCTTTTGACTATTAGTTTGTAAAACATAGGTATCAATTCTTGGTCAGCTTGCCTTTTTGCTATTACATTTCCTTAGGACCTGACACTCGAAAGTGCTGGGCGTGCATCGCTCTAGCTGGAGTCCGCGCAATCTGTGATTGCTCAGCACCTCTGGAAAGCAAGGTCGCACTTGTTAAAAAGTTTGCTCAGAAAATAGTCCTCGTTCTGCTTCTGTGGTTCCAGATCCCTTTCGATGGTGTCTAATACTACCCTGGCTGTTCTCGTAAGGGTCATCGAAATGTGTTCCTGCCGGAGTTTGCTGAAGCCCTAACTTTTTCTTTTCTGCCCCTTATCAATGAAGCTTCTCATCAAAACTCAGCAGCAGTGAAGCTGCTTACACAGGCTTCTCACAAAACCATCCCCAGAAAAGGACGTTGTTTAAGCGCCATCTGTCACTTTCAGTCCTGCAGTGAGCAATACGTTATTTGCAATTGAAAGAAAAAACTGAAATTATTTTCTAAGACAGGTTTCAGAGTAACAGCCGTGTTAGTCTGTATTCGCAAAAAGAAAAGGAGGACTTGTGGCACCTTAGAGACTAACCAATTTATTTGAGCATGAACTTTCGTGAGCTACAGCTCACTTCATCGGATGCATACTGTGGAAACTGCAGAAGACATTATATACACAGAGACCATGAAACAATACCTCCTCCCACCCCACTCTCCTGCTGGTAATAGCTTATCTAAAGTGATCATCAAGTTGGGCCATTTCCAGCACAAATCCAGGTTTTCTCACCCTCTGCCCCCCCCCCCCCAAACTCACTCTCCTGCTGGTAATAGCCCATCCAAAGTGACCACTCTCTTTAAAATGTGTATGATAATCAAGGTGGGCCATTTCCAGCACAAATCCAGTTTTTCTCACCCCTCCACCCCCCTCCAAAAACCACACACACAAACTCACTCTCCTGCTGGTAATAGCTTATCCAAAGTGACCACTCTCCTCACAATGTGTGTGAAAATCAAGGTGGGCCATTTCCAGCACAAATACAGGTTTTCTCACACCTCACACCCCCTTTTTTTAAAAAAAACACACACACAAAAACTCACTCTCCTGCTGGTAATAGCTCATCCAAAGTGACCACTCTCCCTACAATGTGCATGATAATCAAGGTGGGCCATTTCCAGCACAAATCCAGGTTTTCTCACCCTCCCCCCCCCCCCCCCCACAAACTCACTCTCCTGCTGGCAATAGCTCATCCAAACTGACCACTGGGCCATTTCCAGCATAAATCCAAGTTTAACCAGAACGTCGGGGGTGGGGGGTAGAAAAAAACAAGGGGAAATAGGCTACCTGGCATAATGACTTAGCCACTCCCAGTTTCTATTTAAGCCTAAATTAATAGTATCCAATTTGCAAATGAATTCCAATTCAGCAGTTTCTCGCTGGAGTCTGGATTTGAAGTTTTTTTGTTGTAAGATAGCGACCTTCATGTCTGTGATTGCGTGACCAGAGAGATTGAAGTGTTCTCCGACTGGTTTATGAATGTTATAATTCTTGACATCTGATTTGTGTCCATTTATTCTTTTACGTAGAGATTGTCCAGTTTGACCAATGTACATAGCAGAGGGGCATTGCTGGCACTTGATGGCATATATCACATTGGTGGATGTGCAGGTGAACGAGCCTCTGATAGTGTGGCTGATGTTATTAGGCCCTTCGATGGTGTCCCCTGAATAGATATGTGGGCACAGTTGGCAACGGGGTTTGTTGCAAGGATAAGTTCCTGGGTTAGTGGTTCTGTTGTGTGGTATGTGGTTATTGGTGAGTATTTGCTTCAGGTTGGGGGGCTGTCTGTAGGCAAGGACTGGCCTGTCTCCCAAGATTTGTGAGAGTGTTGGGTCATCCTTCAGGATAGGTTGTAGATCCTTAATAATGCGTTGGAGGGGTTTTAGTTGGGGGTTGAAGGTGACGGCTAGTGGCGTTCTGTTATTTTCTTTGTTAGGCCTGTCCTGTAGTAGGTGACTTCTGGGAACTCTTCTGGCTCTATCAATCTGTTTCTTCACTTCCGCAGGTGGGTATTGTACTTGTAAGAATGCTTGACAGAGATCTTGTAGGTGTTTGTCTCTGTCTGAGGGGTTGGAGCAAATGCGGTTGTATCACAGAGCTTGGCTGTAGACAATGGATCGTGTGGTGTGGTCAGGGTGAAAGCTGGAGGCATGTAGGTAGGAATAGCGGTCAGTAGGTTTCCGGTATAGGGTGGTGTTTATGTGACCATTGTTTATTAGCACTGTAGTGTCCAGGAAGTGGATCTCTTGTGTGGACTGGACCAGGCTGAGGTTGATGATGGGATGGAAATTGTTGAAATACTGGTGGAATTCCTCAAGAGCTTCTTTTCCATGGGTCCAGATGATGAAGATGTCATCAATATAGCGCAAGTAGAGTAGGGGCATTTTTTATAAGAAAAGGAATAATACATAGTATTTAAAAAGTTTAATCAAAGAGACAACCATTTAAGATAACAAAACAGATAAACCTGGGGAGTTATTACTAGAGCTGGAGCTGTGAATGTAAAAGTTGTCTGTTAATAGTTTGGTTTGGTTTGTTTTTAAATGAAGTCATGTCAGTCATATTCACACGTTTTTTGTGTTTACTTTCCATGGACTGTTAGTGAGACTGAGTTCTACTGGCACAATCCTTTGTGGAAAATGGAGTTTAAGTCACATTCATGAGTATTTGTGGAAATCCAATTTTAAATTTGCGTGCATGGGTGTCCATGCCGGACATGCTTGTGGCCTCATGCAAGCAGGGAACATGAAAAAGACTGTATTTGCTGATCTATCACAACTATGCCACATAGCTCAATTTCAAATATCTACTATCAATTGAGTACAAACAACCCCTAAGATATTTGAAAATAAACTCAAATAATGAACAGTTTTGAGGAAATTGCAATCATCTACTCAGCTCTAACAACAATGTTCACAAATAAAAAGGCAAGTTAATTCTCTCTCAGGTGCAAACAACACCCAATTGCTTATTTAAAACAATATAAATCTCACATAGTTGCTTTTACTTCTGCTTTGTATATCCATTTAGCAAAGTCGGCACCCTGATACAATAATGATCCAGGTGACAAGCGGGGGACCCTATTGCTGAACTGGGGCTGAAGCGATCATATTGGCGCCTGAGGTTAAGAGGGCCCATGTTTCTGACAGGCTATATCTATCCCAGACAAAAAACCTCTGTGTTAAGATGGAGCTAAGGCTGAGAGTATGTATCAGTAATGTAAGGGTAAAAAGCATTGTAAGGATGATTTAATTACCCCCAAACCAAGAATTTTAAACCCAGATCATTCAGAATTAAGGCTACAGTCAAAAGAAACCCAGAGATTTTAAAGGGAAGTAATGCATAGTCAAGGTGCCCAAGCAATCTTAACTCTGCCCTGTAGAGACATCATGCAATAGCATTGTGATTAAGGTGTTTCTATTTTGTGGCCCCAGGTTAGGTTAAACTGGTTTTTAAAGACATTACATTTTTTCATCCCCCTCATCACCCCTTGTGACACCTCTATAGAGCAGGAAGGTAAAGGTCCTCTGAAGGAGGATCAGTATTCATCTATATTAATATTTGTCCATCCAGTGAAAGACATCAGGGAGTTGACTTCTTTGGTCAACTGGTTCAGACAACTGAAGTCCCTAAAGGGACAAGAACAAGAAGAGCTTGTATAATAGAGTTTAATTACTATGGCTCAGATCCTGCAATGAGCTCCATTCAGGCAGAGCTCTATGGCTCTGAGAAGCTCTTAGAACTTCAGTAGGGCTCTGGGATAGACAGAAGTTCATCTGCATGGATCTCATGGCAGCGTCAGGGCTTAAGGCAACAAAGTTACATATTGGATGCCAGTAACCCACAATTTGGACACATGTATGGACATTCACAAAAATAATGAAATGAAGTCCCTTCCTGAGAGTTATGTTTAAGCGGGATAACTCAAAGTCTAGGAAACCAAACTGAAAGTCTTTGTTTGCAGCCTGGGGATTTTATTTGTCCTCATACAAGAAAAGACAAAAGGAAGCCAAGTTCTAACATACTTTTAAATAAAAACTGTTTAAAATACAATTTTTCCTCTAACTTATTTTCATTGTTGAGATGTAACCAAGCTTCTGGAATTAAGTGGAAAATGTTGGCATAATATAAAATATAAGTCAATTCATTCTAATGATTCTGCATTTCACTTTCTCTAGTGACGTGCCATCAGTTCTGCTCTTAAGTGAATTGAAAAACAAATGTAAAATAGGCCTCGTGAAATTCCCAGTGGTTTGGTTCCCAGTGGTTTGGTCATTTAGCTGCATCAAAAATGTGCTTTAGTCTATGTCTGTTACAGAAAACCAGCAGGATTTCCCAATAGATTAGCTCCTGTATCTGAAACACCAAAGAAGAAGACATGCAAGGAAACTGGCAGCAGAACAGTGTGAGCAGTCAGGTTCTTCAGTACCATGGGGGGAATAGGCTAACAGTAAATACAAAGTCTGCTCTAAGCTAAAAACATACAGGAACAATAGGTGGAAGGATTTAGCAAAAGATCTCTCGTAATGACTCCATCTGATTAATTCTGAAGATAAATAAATGAAGAGAGATTGCACGTGTGTACTGTTCAGGAGTTCAGCTGTGTCCAGGGAAGGGTCTACTTGTTTATGGACTGTAAATGGGCAATATTATCACCTAGCCGATAGGGGTGTGTTCTGAGGCTTGATTCAGTAATGCTTGTAAAGCCCTTTGAGATCTTTGGATGAAAGGTCCTGTCAAACTGAAACATATTATTTTGCTCAGCAGCCTGTTAAAAGTGCAAGTGAAATGTACTTTATAAATCAATAAGTGATCATTTAACTGAAAGGCTTGCCTATAGCATTTTAGTTTCTCAATTTGTATTCTAAGTAGAGGATATATGATTGTTATCCAGAAAGCAGCAAAGGATTATGGTGGTGACAAAGCAGAAATTGAACAGAGATCCCAAGAGCAGAATGTCCCAAAACATAGAAATAACAGCGATTGAGTCAATTTCTCTTTATGCTTCAAACGGAGTTCTAGTTACCTGTCTCACAAGAATTTATATTAGTCTGCTTAGGCACAGTCATGGGGTTAATCCTCACTGGGAAATTCTGATGTTGCTAAAACCATAAACATAGTGTTATTTTTCCCTCTGTATATCCTCCTGCCTAGCTAGAAAAAACAACATTCAGGTACCGGTATAAGTTTTTCTGCTGTAAAATGCAAATATCTAGCTAAATTCTGTAGTACCCTGCATGGAAGTGGGAGGGAGGAGCACAGATTGCAGGAGGGAAGAATTGGGAGGTGGTGGCAGTAAATCAGTCTGTGACCACATAGCTGGAATGCTAGTTACAATTGCACCATCTCTCTCTATAGTACTCTTAATAAAGTGCTAAATTTATTTTAGAAACATGGAATCTTCTCCTGTTATTACCCAGCATGCAGTACTTGAAACAAATTCTGCTCTCATTTGCACTGATAGAAAGCCGTTGACTTCAATTTGGTTGTGGGGTTGTGTCAATAGAATAGAGAGTAGAACTTAGCTCATACTGTTAAATCTTAGTGTCCTGGCCAAATTGCCTCAACCGCCAGCCAGAAGATCAAAGAGGGAAGTTTCATCAACTTATGAGTAAATGGAAACAGGACTATAACGGAAATCATTCTGCATCCTTATCTATGAGGTTGACTTCCAGTGACCTTTATAACTTTTATTTATTTATATATCAGATGCTGTTTGTATGTATGCTGTTTGCAACCTCACTATTTTAGGAAATCTTGGAAAGAATGAGTTTCAGAACAGCAAAAATCCATGGGGGTCATTGATAATTTGTTGATAGCAGTGGGTTCATTAAAACCATGCACTTCATTATCTCTTTAAGTCAAAGGCATGTTTGTAGACAGAATGATGAAATGTTTAGTTTTCTTCTGCTCTGGCCTCCACGACCTCCTACAGCTCATTAGAAAAGCTAATCAGATTGAGTTTTCCACCGTGCTGTTTATTGGAGCCCTAATGGAAGACAATCACTTTAAAATTACACACTCGGCAGGTAATTTCTAAAAGCTATAAGCCATGGAAGCATTATTCTCCCTGGAATATTTCTCTTTGTCTTTCTTCCTTAGGATAAGATAAGCAATTAAGGTTTCTGGTAGAGTTTTGAAGGCTATATTTGCAATCAAAAATGTAATGAAGTGCTGCTAAAGGCACAAATAAATGTACTTGTTATCAAACATGAATATAGCTTGATAGAAGAATAGCAATATGTGATATGGTTAATAGAATCGGTTTCTACTTTATGATTTAATTATCAAAAATCATTAACAACTTTTTTCTTGCCTCTGTGTCATGGGATGCAGATCACGGTTCATGAAGTTGAGGACAAAACTTTCTGATTTTCACATCACAAACTTGTCATCATAAACCATGATGTGTTAGAATCTCATGAACTAATTTACCAGTGTGATCAGAAGCCAAGTTGTAACAAAATGTAATGAAAATAGAATCACAAACAAGGAGGACCTAAAATCCTAGGTGAGGCAGGACTTGGGCAAATACTTTCTAAAAACACAGACGCTTGATAATCAGAGAGGAAGAGTCAAAGAGACAGTATGGGGGTGATCTACAACCCCTGGCATCCATCCTCTTGTTGTGTAACTATCTCAACATAAGTTAAAGGTTTTGCAGAGGGGAGTGGAAAAAAGGTCTCACAATCAGATGCCTCGTTGACGCAATCAGTAAGTTTAAATGGGGCTCAGATTGACCAAGACTCCAAACTAACCTCTCTCTCTGTTATCCGCACCTGCCAATTCTGTTACCATAGTGTGTAGAAAGACAAGGTGGGTGAATAAGATCTTTAATTGGGCCAACTTCTGTTGGTGAGACAGACAAAGTTTTCAGTTTATACAGAGTTCTTAAGTTCGAAAGCTTGTTTCTCCCTCACCAACAGAAGTTGGGCCAATAAAAGGTATTACCTCACCCACCTTGTCTTTCTAATATCCTGGGGCCCACATGGCTACAACACTGCACACAACAGGTTGTGTAGTCACACTTCCAAATTAAGATATAGTAAGAGTGGATTTAACATATGACCCTTGCAGCATCCTTCTACATAAATCCTCCAAAGTCCGTTGCCAACTATAACACCACCATTGCCCTTAGTTTACTTTATATGGTCCTTCATCCAGTTTACAGACCATGTGGCAGTAGTAATAATACCCAAGACGACTAGATTTTCTAAGTAGGATTTCATGAGACATTGCTAAGTGCACGTTTCAATAAAATCCAAATATTACACCTACTACACTGTCTTCTCTTGCAGCCTAGCCCACTACCATTCTGTACGGTCACCATTTGCTTGTGAGTAAACGCAATCACTTGGTTCCAAATGCACCCAAGCCAACTGCGTCTGGATGGAGTCTAGTCAATGTTTCTAGCTCTAGGACTCTGGGCACATTCGCAGACTCAGACTGCCTGTCTAACGCCCTTTCTTGAGAGGTGGGTCACTGCCAGCCAACCTCCCTAGGCTGTGAAACCAGTGTGTGTGAGACCTCCAAAATCCGCCCCCCCCCCCAGCTGTTTACACTCCCCCAGAGCTCTGCCTAGGCACTGAGCAATTTGTATTTCTAGTTTAACCCCCACAGGGACAACATAGCAAAAAGCAAGGAATACAGGCTTAGGCAAGGAATTTTTTAACCACAGAAACTTTACTCTTAAAGCACTTGAGAGTTACAGAGCTTTGAAAACAACAAAAGTTCTCAGATGCACCCTCCCCTAGTCTAATCTCACTCCTCCTGTGAGTCCAAGGATCATCAGGCTGGGCAGAATCCCTCCTGCCCTCTCGCCTGTTCGTTCCGCTTACATGTAGTGATTGGTGGATGCCCTGCAGTGAGCAGAACCCTGGTCTTTATTAGGGTCTCTCTTCTGTGATGTGCTCTGCAGGAAAGCTCCAGTCTCCTTGCCCAGTCACATGTACCCCACCAGTGTAGAAAAACCGTTGTTCCATGGCGGAGGGGGACAGCAGTTGAGTCGTTCCACGTGGATCGTTCTTGATGGCTTTTAGTGTTAGTCTTTCAATGAGCTGTCAAACACCTGGGCAGGGCAGCGGTCTGAATGCATTATAGTAGGCTGTCTTCGGGCAGCTCCAGACTTGTTTTCACTCAGCATAACAAAGAGCTCACAATCTGACACAACTACACATTAATTTTCTAATTTTAGTATCATATACAGCTACTCTCTCCCCTTTACTACGTCTACAGCACTGCCTTCTGTTGCAGCCTGGCCCAGTATTATTTTGTATGGCACCAGTTGGTTGTGAGTGGCCCCAATAGCTAGGTTCCAGGTGCTTCCAAGCCAACTGAGTCTGGGTGGCACACAGGACTCCTTAGCTGAAACACATATAAGATGCAACTGCATACAATTTGGCCTCCCCTTTGGACCATGTTCTTATCTCTGAAATCAGATTCAAGTGCATTCCATTTTCAACAAGAAAGTCTGACTTCTAGCATATTGGGGATATTACCTCCCTAAAGTATTGCTTGGAGCAATTTACCACTCTGATCTCTTAACTTTGACCTTGACATCAGTAACCGTATTGGGGTGGATTCTGAAGAGCCTGTGCAAAGAAGCCACCCTTCATTATTATTATATTATTATTATATTTTACAATCACTGTCAGGTATGGGCTTTAAAAGAATGATATGGGCAATTTAAAAGCAAGTTTAGGATTTTCAGTTAGCATTATGTTAACTGCATTTTCATTGATCCATTACAGGTTCTTCTAAATAACCTATAGTTTTTCTTCTCATTCCTTATATTTATTATGTCTTTTTTCTATTAACTTCAGTGCAGATTTACAAGCACTTCGGCCATATAAAGACCAGCTTTCCTGTAACGACATATATTACATATATGGTAGGTTTCCTGCTTTTCCTATCTGTTTAATGTTAGCATAATTATAGCATAGCTTTGGGGAATCAAAATCTGTTTTTCCTGGTGTTAAAAACTTTGTTTCCCTGAAATTATTCTAAAATATGAGAACCTGTTGATGAGTGAGGCAGATCTTTATGGTCCGATGTCTCTCTCCAAAAACCATTTTCAGCACTTCAAAAATAATCCATTTATTTAACCTTTTCTTTTTTTAATATAACCAACAACTTACATATTTTACTGTGGTGCCCTTTTCTTTAAAACCCACTAGAGATCGTGTTGTTTGCTGTGTTTTTGTAGCTATGTTGGTCCCAGCATATGAGAGAGACAAGGTGCTTGAGGTATTATCTTTTATTCGTCCACTTCTGCTGGTAAAAGAGACAAGCTTTTGAGCGACACAGAGTGTCTACACAGTGACTTGAAGAAGAGTTCTGTGTGAGTCAAAAGCTGTCTCTTTCACCAGCTGAAGTTGGTGCAATAAAAGATATTTGGTACCTCAGTAAGACTGAATAAATAACTGGATGAGGGATAGGGAAAGGATGCACTGAGGAAGTTTGCTGGTGGACAGTTTAGACAATGAGGGTGATATGAGGAGAAGAAAGGAATGAAACTGATTGTGGGGCAGAATCGGTTTTATTAGCCAATGCTGATATGACAGACTGAGAGGGTAAAGGGATCCAGTTGTAATGTTCTAATGAGAAACTCCAACACCATCAACATACTGCCAGAACCCCTGTGGACTAATAATGCTTCAGTCTTTGGGTTACCAACATTGCAGGGAATGTTAAAACAAAACAAAACTGAACTTTTTAAGAAGTTTACTTTTTTTTTTAAAGTCATGCAAAGCCTAAACTCAGAGACTTAGGCCCAGATCCATAAATCAATGGAAGTTAGAACCCGAAATACCTTTGTGGATTTGAGCCTTAACATCAGGTATTTTTGTCTTTAATCAAAATTTCACTATATAATTTCTTCCCTTACAGAAAGTAATCACTTTGTCACACTAGAATAGCTCTTAAATTACTTATGCTGGGAATTTGTTTTTTATCTCCATAAAGAGCCATAAAAATCTATCAGTACTAAATAAATCTAGCACAATATATACTAAATTTTATTTTGGATACAAGACTCTCTAAATTTTTTATCCTATAAATAACCAAATGAAAATATAAAATAGGAAATTGATGCCTAATTATTAATTGTTCTACAGTAGCACCTAGAGACCAGTACCATTGTGCTAGCCAGTGTACAAACACATAAAAAGATGTTCCTTACTTTCTTTTAAAAACAGAAGAATGATTTGTAATGTAATAAAATGTGCTGGCTAACCTCTGAATGAAAAAACTGTAAATAAAAAATATTTTTCTTTTCTAACTTGAGAAAAGTTCAGTGAAATAAAAATTCTCAAAATGTACTAAAGGTGAGTGAAAGGAAGCCAAGCACTAAATGATGTTTCAAACCTTCCAACTCCTCTTCCTGCTTTGCAGATGCTCTGTAATGCAGAATATCTAAATAATGCAGAAAGAAAAGGAGTACTTGTGGCACCTTAGAGACTAACAAATTTATTTGAGCATAAGCTTTCATGAGCTACAGCTCACTTCATCGGAAGCATGCTGTAGAAAATAGTGGGGAAATTTTAAATACACAGAGAACATGAAACAATGGGTGTTAACATACACACTGTAACGAGAGTGATCAGGTAAAGCATCTGATGAAGTGAGCTGTAGCTCACGAAAGCTTATGCTCAAATAAATTTGTTAGTCTCTAAGGTGCCACAAGTACTCCTTTTTGCAAATACAGACTAACACGGCTGCTACTCTGAAACCTAAATAATGCAGGTTCAATGTTGACAACTATCTGAACGTAGGGTTTCCTAAAGGTTCTCATAGCATCCTTTTGTCAAGCAATTAAAACATGTGTCAGTCCTGCAAATGCTTATTCACAAGCTTAACATAAAGTATCCGAGTAATACCATTTACTTCCGTGGGACAACTTGTGCTCAGAGTTAAGAGCAAATTCATGTGTGTTTGTAGGATTGGGGCCTCAGCCATTCACAGTTTGAAGGGGTGCTGTCAGGTCAAGTTTGGTCCCAAATTTAGATTTTTTTAAACAAGCTTTTCCAAACTTAAGACTGACAGGAAAATGCTTCCATTAATGTAAAAAACTAAAAAATACCAAACCTTCACTTGCAGTATTCATAACCAAAGCAAATCTGACTACTCTATTTTCCTTGTCTGAGCCAAGAATCAAAGAACCATAGAATATTAGGGTTGGAAGAGACCTCAGGAGGTTATCTAGTCCAACCCCCTGCTCAAAGCAGGACCAGCACCAACTAAATCATCCCAGCCAAGGCTTTGTCAACCCGAACCTTAAAAACCTCTAAGGATGGAGATTCCACCACCTCCCTAGGTAACCCATTCCAGTGCTTCACCACCCTCCTAGTGAAATAGTGTTTCCTAATATCCAACCTAGACCTCCCCCACTGCAACTTGAGACCATTGCTCCTTGTTCTGTCATCTGCCACCACTGAGAACAGCTGAGCTCCATCCTCTTTGGAACCCCCCTTCAGGTAGTTGAAGGCTGCTATCAAATCCCCCCTCACTCTTTTCTTCTGCAGACAAAATAACCGCAGTTCCCTCAGCCTCTCCTTGTAAGTCATGTGACCCAGCCCCCTAATCATTTTCGTTGCCCTCTGCTGGGCTCTCTCCAATTTGTCCACATCCCTTCTGTAGTGGGGGGGACCAAAACTGGATGCAATACTTCAGGTGTGGCCTCACCAGTGCCAAACAGAGGGGAATAATCACGTCCCTCGATCTGCTGACAATGCTCCTACTAATACAGCCCAATATGCCGTTGGCCTTCTTGGCAATGAGGGCACATTGCTGACTCATCCAGCTTCTCGTCCACTGTAATCCCCAAATCCTTTTCTACAGAACTGCTGCTTAGCCAGTCAGTCCCTAGTCTGTTGCGGTGCATGGGATTCTTCCTTCCTAAGTGCAGGACTCTGCACTTGTCCTTGTTGAACCTCATCAGATTTCTTTTGGCCCAATCCTCCAATTTGTCTAGGTCTCTCTGGACCCTATCCTTACCCTCCAGCGTATCTACCTCTCCTCCCAGTTTAGTGTCATCTGTGAACATGCTGAGGGTGCAATTAATTCCATCATTCAGATTGAGAAAGATGTTGAACAAAACCAGCCCCAGGACTGACCCCTGGGGCACTCCACTTGATACTGGATGCCAACTAGACATCGAGCCGTTGATCACTACCTGTTGAGCCTGACAATCTAGCCAGCTTTCTATCCACCTTATAGTCCATTCATCCAATCCATACTTTTTTAACTTGCTGGCAAGAATACTGTGGGAGACCGTATCAAAAGCTTTGCTAAAGTCAAGATATATCGCATCCACTGCTTTCCCCATATCCACAGAGCCAATTATCTCATCATAGAAGGCAATCAGGTTGCTCAGGCATGATTTGCCCTTGGTGAATCTATGTTGACTGTTTCTGGTCACTTTCTTCTCCTCCAAGTGCTTCAAAATGGATTCATTGAAGACCTGCTCCATGATTTTGCTGAGGACTGAAGTGAGGCTGACCGGTCTGTAGTTCCCCGGGTTCTCTTTCTTCCCTTTTTTAAATATGGGCACTATATTTGCCTTTTTCCAATCGTCCGGGACTGCCCCCGCTCGCCACGAATTTTCAAAGATAATGGCCAATGGCTCTGCAATCACATCAGCCAACACCCTCAGCACCCTTAGATGCATTAGATCGGGACCCATGGACTTGTGCACATCCAGCTTTTCTAAATAGTCCTTAACTTGTTCTTTCATCACCTAGGGCTGCTCACCTCCTCCCCACACTGTGTTGCCCAGTGCAGCAGTCTGGGAACTGACCTTGTCTGTGAAGACCAAGGCAAAAAAACATTGAGTACTTCAGCTTTTTCCACATCATCAGTCACTATGTTGCCTCCCCCATTCAGTAAGGGTCCCACACTTGCCATGACCTTCTTCTCGTTGCTAACATACCTGTAGAAACCCTTCTTGTTACTCTTCACATCCCTTGCTAGCTGCAACCCCAATTGTGCCTTGGCCTTCCTGATTACACCCCTGAATGCTCTAGCAATATTTTTATACTCCTCCCTAGTCTTCTGTCCAAATTTCCACTTCTTGTAAGCTTCGTTTTTGAGCTTAAGCTCACCGAAGATTTCACTGTTAAGCCAAGCTGGTCGCCTGCCATATTTGCTATTCTTTCTGCACTTTGGGATGTTGTACAAAAAAGAGAAATGCAAAAAATAAACAGCATAAACAGTTAAAAGTAAATTCAGTGTTAACAGTTCTTTTTAAAAATAATCTAACGGTGTCACCACCAACAGCTTAGAAAAAAACAAAGTGATGTTTAACCTGACCATGTCCTTAGCTAACACGGCCATACACTGTAGTCTGATACCATGGGCTCTGCTGCCATCTAGTGGTACCATATAATTATTTATATAAATGAATAATTAGCATATACTTCTGTTTTCTGCATGGGTGACAATTTTCTCATGACAAGTATTTGTTGCCACCTTACATGCTCATTTAAATCTAGAAAATAAATGAATGTTAGAAAGAAATACTATCTGAAACCACAGAAGGGTGCACAACAGAAGGAGGCATGGCTGGAACAATCTGTGCTCTGTTTATTCTAGGCTACTGGGCAATTACTTGCCTCTGGGACAAAACCGGCCCCCAGCTACCCAGAATCCAGGAGGTTCAAAGGTGGCATAAAAATACCATCTCTACCCTTAGGGATAAACCAAGGTCAATTCTGCCACAACCCAAAATCAGGGCCTTAAATCTGAAAATTTATTAGGCTTCAAAGTGATTGGTGTATTGTTTAGACACAGGATGAAATGGGAAAACCAAACAAAAGAAGTCAAAAAACTTTTAATCAAAATTTTGCAAGTTCATAACACCACTTTAAGTGTCAATGAAGAACAGGGGCAAATTCTCAGAAAATAAGAAATAAGTTTTATTAAAATAATTTTTTTTAAATAAAAATGTATCACCAGCACCGATGGATATCACTTTTAAAATTCAAATTTCAAAATGAAACAAATTGCTTTCTTAAGACAATTAAAGTGAAATATGCAAGGAAATTAACATTGGTATAAAAGACAGTAAACTTCCCATAGGTCTAAAAAGTAACATCGTAACACAAAGAATACATCTCATAAGGAAACATCTGCAAACTCTCCTGTTTTCAAACTCGTCTACATATACAGCTTTGATCCTACTTCAAGAGCTTTGAGTCACTCTTCACAGCTTCTGTAGTCATAGTCTGAATCATACAATAGTAAAACAAGTATTTAGATATGTAAACAAGTAAAATATTTAAATAAACAAGTAAAACAGTTTAATATCTCCATAAATAAGTGAACAAGTAAAATATTTAAATAAGTTAAAGGACAGAAACTGACCCCTCCATTTTCAATACTAACGGCACAAATGGATGCCCTGTTCCTGAGAGTAAGTTTGTGCAAGTGGACTGCTGTGCCTGAATGGAGTCATCTCCAGATTGGGAGCCTAACGTTAACCCAACAGAATCCTTCCTATGAAAGCCTGTCATTGGGAGGATTATTCTCTGCTGCAAATGTAAGCCTTACAGTGTGCAAAGCTATTTAACACAGCCCTTAGTGCAAGAACACTTTTGGTACTAACTCCTATGTGGAGCATGCCTTATATGATCCTAAGCACAAATGCATATTTTTAGGACAAATGCCTATGTTAGTAACCCTTGAGATGTGAGACAATGAAGTGCAACCAGTGGACGCAATCCAGCTCTCCTTGAAGTCGACTGAAAAACTCCTACAGATTTCAATGACAGCAGGAGAGGGCATATTCTTTTCAACAAGTGTTGAGGTATTACAGACCTCCCACTCTGAAACAGGAAAGACAAATTTCAGTGTAAATCACACAAAGAAACCACAGTATTAAAGCATATGTAGCTGTTAAGTTTCTCCTAGATAATACGAGCTTTAATGGGAGCAACTGGCTAGAGGGAAACCAGTGTCTTCCTTAAAATCAAAATCTCAAATGAAAAAGGGTTTAGATTCAGTTCAGAGCTGGAAATCATTTGGACACTGTAATAGGTAGGTGTCTACCGTTAAATATTTTTGTTTTGCTCTATGTCAGCTATTGGAACATTCTGCCCACAGTCACTGTAGCATTCTACACATTTGGAACATCTTCCTCTCTTTGAACTGCAACTCGCAATGAAGAAGAGAAGTGGGCTAATGAATCAGTTATTTTTGTAGAGAAAGACATGCTAAAAAGTAGTCAAAGTTCATCTACCCCTTAAGAAAAAGATTATCTGGCATGCTTTTAACAGCCATTTCACACCAATACTGTCTGTACTCCAAAAAGTGGGAAAAGTTGATCCATTAAGTACTAACATATTTTCTCTATGTACATCTCCTCCTTATTTAAAAAGAAAAAGAAAAAAAAGATTAAGGTCATACAATGTTTTAAACTGCATGTGAAATTCATTTTTATCTCTGCGATGCAGTCTTTTCATAATCCCTACAGGAAAATATTTAAAGGTTACTTCTAACTTTCTTACAGGTCTTTGAAACAAATTTAAAGGTACCCAGTTTGTTTCACAACTAAAAATCTATTTGGAGTCTCCTGCAAATAGTTCAAACTATTAATCTCATATGAGCGAAGATTCAAGTACATATGAAATTGTCTAGTTGTTCAATTCTTAAAAATATACATTTTGTAGGAGGCATTTGCATGGATAGTTTTTAATGCTAGACTTCGCTAAAGATTTAATTTTTCATCTACATTTTGTGCTTTTTTGTTGTTGATATATCAGATTTTTCTTTTCCTTCTTCTATAACTCTCTGCAGAGGTGTCTTTTAAATGAATCCTCTTTTACTCTTCATCCCAAGAGACAGTTTTTAGAAAGTCAGAAGGGATAAGTCCTCTCTGTCCGTTTAACTCCCCATAGTAGAGTCCATCATCATCCACAGACCCAAATACTGTGATGATGTCTCCAGCACTAAATGTCAGCTCACTTTCCACATCTACATTTAATGAGTTCTCCCTTGGATTATAGTCAAAGACAGCCACCATTGTCTTAGAAGTAAGCTGTTCAGCCTTGCTATCCTGCCAGCTATGTTCTGTGCGAGACTTATTGTTATTCTGTGTATCCACCTCAACTAAGTTAATCACAGATTTTTCATCAGTAATGGAACCTTGTTTTAACAGGTGCTGTTTCGTTTCATTACTCTCCACCTGCACTTCAGACACCATATTATAGGGAATATACCCTACCCTTCCTGCATATTCACCTCTGTAAAAGCCATCAGCATCTTTATCACCAACCACCTTTAGAATCTGCCCCTTTTTAAATGGGAGCTCCTCTTCAGCTGCATCAAGATTAGGTGACATCAATATGGGATCATAGTCAAAAAGGGCCACAAATATCCTTACTGAATCATCATTAACTATTTCCTCTGAGACGAAGCTTCTCAGAGGGCCTGTTTTGGAAAATGAAGATGTCCCTGCTTGGCCTATTCTTAAAGCCTTGCTCATTTTTCTGTTTTGAGCCCACTGCATGGGAAACTCTGGAAGCTCCGGTAGCCTGGAATCATTACCAACCACCTTTATTCTATTCTCTTCCTGCGTGTCTAAATCCAGGTCCTCTTCTTCCTCTTCCAAAATATCTGAAAGATCAGAACTGTGGCTGTGGTCACCAACAGGATTCAATTGCCAGTTTTCTGTTCTTGATATTTGGTCTTCCTGTATTTCACCTCTAGACATCGCTAGGCTGGGGACTTCTTTGAATAATCCTTTCATCTGTTTCTTCTCAGTGGAAATATCTGGGACTTCCTGAACACAGATATCATGTATACCTATGTCTCTGTAACTGTCCTCCTCCAATTCAAGCTGACTAGAACACAGCTCAGGCACAGAACTCAAGCAGCTCTCATCATATCCCTCAATATCTCCAGTGGTTGAATCTTTCACAGAGTTGTCGTCAGAGTGCACATAGTGGGTGATCATAGACATTTTCATGTCGCTAGTGTCTGTTTGATTTTCAAGCACAGCTTTTTTAGTAACAAAGAGCTTTTTTATCCTCTTTCTCTGGCTGTCTTCAGCAAGTTCTTTTAACGGTGACATCCTGGAATTGACTGATTCTTCACACCATCTAGTTGGAAAGACAAGGCCTGAATGTTGCACACTGACTGCTGTCTGCTGATAAGACTTTGAACATTTATCGTCTTTATCTCTTGCTACATTATCACCAATGTTGCACATTGCAAGCTCATGTATCAAGGAAGAACTCTGAGAGGAGAACAACTGGGGTGGAGGGATGCTTGCTGGCAGAGAAGCTACTGAGTCTCTGCAGTTGGAGGTGAAGTGAATGGTGAATTTGTTATCTTGACTGGCCATGAACATCTCTGAAGAGGGTGAAGATATGCAATGTGTCAAAGGGATTTTCACATGTTGAGAGTCTATGAATTCCCCATAGGGTAGTCCAGAGGTCAGGCTGGTAGACATAGACTTTGATGATGAAGAACAACTGGGAACATTTAACATGGCTGAGGGAATCAGAGCTGGCACAGAATCAACTGACTCTCCACTGGGGGAGACAGTTCTCACAGAAACCTTCTGAGACCCTTGTAGCATGTCTAACTGGGACAGTTCTACTATGGCACTGCCAGCTGTTGGAGATATAACTTCTGTTACTCTTTGTCCATTGACATACACAGCATAACCAGTAACACGTACCCCATTGGATGATCCTGCTGCATCAATTGTCACTGGTAGCCAGCTGATAACTAGAATGTCCGCTGAGGGATCAGGCTGTACTTGGACATCAAGTGGAGCATCAGGTGGTCCTGCTGATGGAGTTATGAACTTAATCATTGCTGATTTCTGTTCCCATTTCTCTTGAGGCAAATCCCATACTGTCCTCTGAAGCTGTGTTTCCACTTTTGCATTGTATTGAGTGCTGGGTTGCAGGTTATGGAAAGTGTACCAGTAGATCCCTGCCTTTGTCACATCACACTCCTTCTCATTAAGGTACACTGCATGAGTGTAGTTGCTACTGCTTGGTAACCAGGTGACCTCCGCTGAAGTGGCAGTGATGCTCCTAAGTTTCAGAAGTGCTGGTGCTATATGGAAACCTTGCCCTACAAGGAAGGTACATTGCATCTTATCTGAGTTTCCCTTCTCTGTCACACTTTGTACTGAGATCCGAAAAGCCTTAATCTTTAAATCCAGATTCTCAATTGCTGTTTGAGTCTGACAACCAGACCTCACATTTTGGCAAAGTTCTGTATCTACATAAATGTTATAGCTCTGCACATCTCCCCAGCCAGCTGGCATGAGTGGTGACTCCCAGCCTATAACAACACTTCTTGCAAACTGTTTGATTAGAGTCAAATTTCTTGGATAAGGCACCGCTGTATGATCAGGCATTTCCATGTCTCCTTCTAGTCTACTGGGCAATAGATTGACACTGATTTCTTCATCATGGCAATCACTCTTTTCTCCACTACTAGCACTTCTGCTGAGGAAACTCATTTCATGATCTGAAGTATGGGAGAGGTCACTTGTCTTTGGAGGCACAAAGGTCATGAGGTCATCATCTGAAACTTCTTCTATCAAATTAGAGGGAACCAGCCCTCTTCTGCCATCCATCAGCTCTCCTTCAAAGAAGCCATCCTCATCCATCTCTCCATAGATGTAAATGTATTCTCCAGCTGTCAGTGGAAGCTCTGCCTCAGGGTTCTTATTAGGACCATCAAAAGGGTCATAGCTGTATCGAGCTAAAAACACTTGAAGTTTTGCGGGACCTTGTCTCTCAGACTCCAAGATTAGGGAAAATTTGTCTGTCTCCAATTCATCCACCTCACTTGCACTATCCCCCTCTGGAGTGGGGCACGACTTAGGACTGTACTGTGTGGATTCTGATTTTGAGGAGTTTGACTGGAACTCCAGTTTCTTGGTTTGCTTCTTAGAAGCAGCAGGAGTGGATACAAAGTCTATGTCACTAATATTTTTACTGCACTGAAGAGCATGGCAATCTTCTGAGGAACAGCACGTAGCATGTGGCAAGTTTGAAGTCACAAGGTCAGAATTTTTTATTTGTAATTGTTCGAGTTCCTGAGTCAGAAGATTAAAATGTTCAGTTTGACTGTGATACTGATTCTCCAATTCCCTCACCTGGTCTTCTAATAGCTGTACTACCTCTTCATGTTCCCTTTTTGCTTCTACCTGGGCCTGCTGCAAATATTTGACCTCCTCTTCTTTCTTCTGCAGTGCTAACAGTGTTTCCTCATGGTCAACCTCCAGCTGTTGCCTTCTCTCTGCCATTTCTTTCATGTCCTTCAGTACATGCTCTAGATCCTCCACCTTGGTTTGAAGTCCTTTGGTCAACTGGACAGCAGAATTCCGCTCCTCTGTCACTCCCATTAGTTTCACCTTCAGGTCAGCATTTTCAGATTCAACCTTTTCTGTCCATTTAGTTTTCCCACTGAGTTGAGCGTTTTCCTCAGCCACTTTGGCATTTTCAGTCAGCACCTCCTGAAGCTGCATTTCCAACTCTTCACATTTTTTCTGCTTTTTCTCCATTTCTTGTTCAAGGTTTTCACACTGCTTACTTTTCTTACTAAGCTCTACTTCCAAATGCTGTATTTGATTTTTGCTGTCTGGGTCTGTTTTCAAAGGGATGTTTTCATATTCCTCAGACACATTTCCCGAAGGTAATACTACTGGCTTAATATCCTTTGCCAAAGTGATTGATCCTGGTGGTGTCTGTTTTGGCAAAGATGAACCATCTAAGCTTGCATCAATGTTTGGTGCAAGTGTTTCCTGTATTAGGCACATGGTAACAGCTGGAGAAGAACTGTCTGGACCCATTTTGGAGGACTGTAGAGACTCTTTCAAGTTCTTCAACGTGATCTGTCTCTGTAATCGTAACACTTCTTTCTGAGACTCCCGCAACAAACGATCAAAGTCACTTAAATTGAGCCAGCATGAGCCCTCCTTGCCTGTGGCCAGTTTGGCCTGCAGCTCCCAACACTCTCTCTGCAAGGCTTCTATTTGTTTATCTTTGGCTAGAAGGATGCTAGCTTGTTCACTCAGGTCTTTAGCCCGCTGCCGGGCAAATGCTTTCTTGCACAGTTCCACATTGGAGCCTTTGAGGGAAAGTGGTATTGGGGCATTGACCACCTTGAGGTTGGACTCCTGGAGTTTCCTGGCTCTCTCTTCCAATCGCTTGGCAATGATGGCCAGATCTGCATTTTTCTTCTTGAGCCGCTTCACCTTCTCCTGCATCTCGGGGAAACTGCTCCTCCTCAGAAGGCCGTTCTCTTCCTTAAGGGCCGTGCATCGCCGCTCTAGATCCTCCAGGGCACTTAGCAGGTCGGTGTTCTGCTTCACCAGCTGGCTGTAATTGTTGCCAGACAGCCACTCCTGCTGCTGCCCCACTGCCAGGGTGCCACCCTCTCCTGCAGACCCCCAGCTGCCCATCTTCCCTTCAGGAGGCGAGTCCAAGCACTCCAGGGGCCGCTCCTGGCTGGTGGGCTTCAGAGGGAGCTCCTTGGCAGCTCCTTCCTGGGGGTTGGCAGCTTGTTCTAAGGCCTTTTGGGCCGGCTGCTGCCCCCGACAGGGGCTCTGCGGGGGGCTCCCCTCCAGCGGGGCCTGGTGCGCTGCGTGCGAAGACTCGGGTTTGGCTAGGCTGCTGTCCAGCGAGCGCGACCTGGAGGCTCCCCCATCCGGGGAGACGGCGGCGATGAGGCTTTCCAAGGAGCGGGGCCTCGGCCCTTCCAGGAGGCTCCTGCTGAGGCGGGGCTGCGGGCCGTGCCTGGGCCTGTGCGGGGAGCCGGCGGGCTGCTGCTCGCCCTCGAAGCGCTCCAGAATGTACTTGAGGAAGAGGCTCCGCTCCAGCTCCAGCTCGGCCCTGAGGTGGCGGATGCGGGCGGCCTGGTCGCCATCGGTCTCCCAGCGCAGCTTGCCCAGCACCTCCTGCAGTTTGCCGCGGCATTCGCTGCTCAGCCCCGCGGGGCCGCCCCGGGTGCTGCCGTAGCCCCGGCTCACCAGCTCCTCGGCCAGCTGCCGCTGCAGGTCCCGGGCCTGCCGCACGGCGGCGTCCCGCTCCCGCTGGAGCAGCTCCTGGGCCTGGCGCAGCTCGGCGTCCTTCCAGCGGAGGAGCTGGCGGATCTCGGCCTCCCGCTCCCGCAGGCTCAGCTCCCGCAGCTGGTGCAGCTCTCGGGCCCGCTGCTGCTCCCACTTGGAGCGGAGCTGGTCGGCCAGCAGCTGCCGGTCGCGCTCGGCCGCCTCCCGCAGCTCGCGGGCCTCGGCGGCGAAGCGGCGCCGGCTCTCCTGCGAGCGCAGCCGCTCCCCGTCCAGCTCGGCCCGCAGCGCCTCCAGCTCCCGCTTGTGCTCGTCGTGCTGGGCCTGGCTGCCGGCGGGCGGCGCCGGGGCCTTGCGGGGAGACAGCCGGCCCCCCGGGGGCGGGCCCCCGCCCGGGCTGTCTCGGGTCATGGCCCAGGGGAGGCGCGGCGGCGAAGCGAGGAGCGCGGGCTGGCGGGGAACGGCCGCCAACCGCCGCCGGCACGCGCGCGCGCGCGCGGCCCCTTCAGCGCTGGGCTCGGGCCCCTCGGGCAAGGCCCTAACTCCCCGCTTCCCTAGCGGGGCAGCCGCCTCCTCGCGGCCCCCTCCGCCCCCCCCACCTTGCCTCCCTCCCGCTGACCCGGCCTTGCCCCAGCCCCTGGAGCCGGTGTGAACAGTCAGCGTCTTGGCAGTCCTCAGAGGTCGCCTGGGTGTGCGCTGGGTAAGCCCGCTCCCCATATCCCCAGCCCGTGCCTGGATTTCTCCTGTGTCGGATTAACCCGGACTGCATGCACAAAGAAGCATAAAGCATTCTTCACCAAATCAAGATTATCTTCCAAACGTGAGAGGCTGCTCCTCTTCCCACTTATGCAACAACCCCCCCCCCGCACACACACTGCCAAAACAGAGCAAGTCAAAGGTGCCATCTGCTAAAACTCCAGAGGAGTTGTTGCGTTGCATTCAGAGCAGGGGTTGTCAAAAGTTTTAATGGCATGGCCCACTTGGTAACACAAGAAGTATCTCCTTGGCAGCCTTCCTGTTCCTTATAGGAATCACCTTTTCTCCCATTTACCATCACGGCCATGTTTTGTCACCAAAACTGCCATTTGTTGATCCAAACAGTGAGTGTGTACACACTGCGAGGCAACTTTTATTGGGGAAAATGCCTGGTTTTGGAGACAAAATACATCCACCCTCATGAGAGATTTACATCTTTTTCCTCTATTTTTTTTGTCAACAAAGTGCAAGTGTAGACCCCACGCTTCATTTCATCACTTTAATTGGTCTCCAGGAGGTGTCCCACAATGCCCATCCTGACCACTCTGGTCAGCTGTTTGAACTCCACTGTCTTGTAGTCAGGTAAACAACCATCCGCACCTCCCCTTTAGAAGCCCTGGGAATTTTTGAAATTCCATTTCTTGTTTGCTCGGGGTGGAGAGGTCTCATTGCAGCTTCCCAGATGACCATGGCAGGATATCGCAGCAAACGCTCTCCCGCTTGTACCACTGCAGAGCTGTTGGATCTGCTCAGTATATGGGGAGAGGAGGCTATGCAGTCCCAGCTGCGCTTGAGCCATAGGAATTGGGATACCTATGGGCAGATTTCACGAGGCTTGTGTGAAAAGGCTATGATCGGGACACGCTGCAGTGAAGCATGAAGATAAAGGAGCTGAAGCAGGCGTACCATAACACAACGGAGGCAAACCTTCCCTCAGGTGCTTCACTTAAGACCCGCTGGTTCTATAAGGAGCTGGATGCCATCCTTGGTGATGACCCCACCTCCATCACCAAGAGTCCCATGGATACTTCAGAGGGCACAGAGGTGGCGGAAAGAGGACCTAACCCCGAGGACAAAGTTAGCTTCTTGTGCAATAAAAGCAAACTTTTATAATGGTAAATCATCTTTATTTTTTTTCTTCAAGGTGAGATTGCAGGCACTGCCAATACATGCACAGGCATTTAAATCACTTTATTACAGGAATATAAGGCCCCAAATGTCACCATTGCCCCATAGAAAAACTGCATGTAAGGTAACATTGAAGCAACTCAGACAGAAATATGTTACTGGTGGTCATTGCCTCAAAGCCTCCCTGATTTGAATAGCTCTCCTCTGGGCTCCTCTGACAGCCCTGGTTTCTGGCTGCTCAAAATCAGCAGTCAAGCGGTTTGTCTCAGCACTCCACGTCTGAGCAAACCTTTCACCCTTAGCTTCACAGAGATTATGCAACGTACAGCATGCAGATATGATCATAGAAATATTATCCTCAGTGAGGTCCAACCTGCCATAAAGGCATCGCCAGCGTGCCTTTAATCTGCCAAAGGCACATTCAACTGCCATCTGGCACCTACTGAGCCTGTTGTTGAACTGCTCCTTACTGCTGTCCAGGTGTCCCATATAAGGTTTCATGAGCCACAGCTGTAAGGGGTATGCAGGGTCCCCCAGGATCACTATGAGCATTTCAACACCCCCCCACACACTGTAATCTTCCAGTTAGGAAAGAAAATCCCCACTTGCAGCTTTCTGTACAGGCTGTTGTTCCTGAACATGTGTGTGTCATGCACCTTCCCAGACCACCCCGCGTTGATGTCAGTGAAATGCCCACGGTGATCCACAAGTGCCTGCAACATCATGGAGAAGTACCCCTTCCTACTGATGTACTCCATCGCAAGGTGATCTGGTGCCAAAATTGGAATATGTGTGCCATCTATTGCCGTTCCACGGTTAGGGAAACCCATTTCTGCAAAGCCGTCCACTATTTCACGCACATTTCCCAGAGTCACAGTCCTTCGTAGCAGGATGCGATTTATTGCCCTGCACACTTGCGGTCAACTTCCCCACTCTAAATTGATTGGTAGCAGTCTGGAGTTGCTAGCTTCCACACAGTTGCTAGCTTCTCTGCCGAGAGGGCAGTTCTCAATCTGGTGTCCTTGCGCTGCAGGTCCAGGGCGAGCTCCGCACACAGTTCCAGGAAGGTGGCTTTCTGCATCCGAAAGTCCTGTAGCCACTGCTCGCTATCTCACATCTACATGATGATACGATCCTACCATTCAGTGCTTGTTTTACAAGCCCCAAAGCGACGGCTTACCCTATGCACCTGCTCTGTGAATGCCAAAAGCAATCTAAAGTTGCTCCTATCCATATCACGCAACATGTCGGGCACCTGCAAGTCTTCTTCAGGTAGGAACTTCATGATTAACTGCACTGCCATCTGCGATGTCTTCATGACAGTTAACAGAGCATAGGACAGCAGTGTGAGATCCATCCCTTCTCACAAAGATGCCAGGGTGCACAGCAAAGAAGGGCTGTTGAAAAAATGCTGCAAAAGAAAGCCGGAAGCCCATGGAGTACTGGGTCAGAAAGCAGTGCATCATGGGACATTTAGCACTGTCCCCAGAAGCACCACGTTCCACTCTGTCATCCCACAATATCTAGCGACAGAAGGACTGTGGGATAGATACCCACAGGGCATTGCTCACACCTTCGATGATGGTGCCCCCACTGTGGATGCGGTCTGCCGACAGAGGGAATAAGTGTGAACACAAAATTGAGATTTTTATTATGTCGACTTACAGGTGTGGACGTCACTTTTGTCGACACAAATTGGTAGTGTAGACATGGCCTTAAATTCCCTGTTGCAAATGCAGCAATTTTGTTCGGAAAATATTTGTGTACTTTTTTTGCTGTCTTTATGCCAGGCATCTGGAAGTATTACAGATTTCCACTCTTTTGCACTGAAGGATCTGAATTCATGTACAGGCAGTTGGAAACAAGGACAAGAGCAACTATGTCACCAGCCAGTGAAAACTCCTCAGAGCAACAGTGCTCAGAGGACCACATTTGGGAACTGCTGTTTAAAAATGCCCAATTCTTTGTCCCCTCATTAATCAGGATGTATTGCTTTTGAGAAAGTCATTCACACACGCCATCATTGTTCAAAACAAGGTAATGGCAGCAGCTACGAGAACTTCCTCTGCATTAGCAAAGTGATCGTGGCTGACAATGTTTATCAATAGGTCACTGAACTAGTACTGAAAATGGTTTAAGCGCTCATATAGTAGGGACACTTGGTTCTGAAAGTCTCTGTCAGTTTTTGTAATGATGCTGAAAACAGTCAAACCATTTGTAACATTGGTTCAGGAGGACTCATTATTGACAGTGACCCTGATCTTGCCAAGACTTATGGATGGGTTTAAGCGTACGAGTGGTCCAATGAGCTCAATGAGAATACTCACAAGTGTAAAGTTAAGCATATGGGTAAATCTGTGACTGATCAGGGCCTTAGATGGTTGGTAATGGGTTGCTTTCGTAGTGCAAATAAACTTTTAAAGTAAGGTGTAGCAATAGAAGAGAGACAGTAAGATGAGTGACCCTTCTCATTCCCAGCAGAACACAAGGAAGGGAACAGTGGGGATCCATGTTTCAGATCTGTAGCTACCCTTTAGGGTCCATCTGGGTGGGGAACCATATTGCTTGAACGGTTTGGCCTGATTCAGACAAACTCAGTTGAAATACAGTTTGTCTAAGCTACTGTGGATGGAGTTGGCAAAGACATTTTTAAAAATAGATCCTTGGCTACAACTGAGAAATGCACAGCACAGCTCAGGGAAGAAGAGTGCTAAGGTGACATTAAGCCACACTCTCATTCTTGGGATGTCTGTGCATCAGTCCAATCTCCTGTCATAAGTTTATGCTGCCTGCAGATGGCTCCAAATAGTCACCACAGCAGCTAGCGCAGAAATGCCCCAGCTACAGGGAGAGTGAAGAAATGCTTCTACCAGCTCTGTGCCACCATTCAGCTGATTCTCCTGAAGCAGCCTGAAATTGGGAGAATGTGGGCCTGAAGATCTGAGCCTAGCTCTCTAGAATACAGTCTGTGCTATGCTAGATCATGTTTTCAAATAGTCTGGTTGGCTAAACCATGTTAAAATATTTTGCTTAATTTACTTTAAATAAAGTTTAAATATGATTTCTATCAAATGTAAAATCCCACTGTAGATGGGGCCAAATGATGATGTCAACTTCATGTGAGTTAGAGTCAGAGAAAAGAGAGTAGAAGGAACTGATGGAGGTTGACATGGGTCTAGCCAGTGGGATTCCTTTCAATTGACTGATAAAAATGAAAAAATTATGGGACATTTGTTGATTGGGTTTTCTTTCTGTTTCCCATTTTTTGTAGTTTATTATTAATATTTCTTGTTCATCTACTTTGTAATTTTATTATCTTACGTGTAAGAGTTTCTTTTGATTTATTGTTTATATTCTTATCTTATGATTGATGGTGGACCAAATTCAGATTTGGCACAACATGCTGCTTTTGGAATAGGTTCTGTTGTGTATAAATCTTAGTTTTGGAAAGAAAAATAAATATTAAATAGCAAAAGACAAACATAAAACCTCCAATAGAGGGCACTGGTACACATAGTCACAAACTAGTTGCTCACAAAATAGATGGCACCTGTAGCATATGCTCAAATTAGGCCTCATCTCCAGAATATAAAGCAATTGCTAGAATTGAGATTATGTATACACCTGCTATGGCATACTGCATTCATATGATTAGAACTAAAGTATAATCAAACTTCCATCAGAGAGGAACAGGAACTAAAGAACATGCACAATATGTAGAGAATAACATTAGCTATAAATGTCAAGTATCGGGGGTAGCTGTGTTAGCCTGTATCCACAAAAACAACAAGGAGTCCGGTGGCACCTTAAAGACTAACAGACTTATTTGAGCATAGGCTTTCGTGGGTAAAAACCTCACTTCTTCAGATGCATGGAGTGAAAGTTACAGATGCAGACATAAATATACTGACACATGAAGAGAGGGGAGTTACCTCACAAGTGGAGAACCAGTGTTGACAGGGCCAATTTGATCAGGGTGGATGTAGTTCACTCCCAACAACAGATGAGGAGGTGTCAATTCCAGGAGAGGCAAAGCTGCTTCTGTAATGAGCCAGCCACTCCCAGTCCCTATTCAAGCCCAAATTAATGGTGTTAAATTTGCAAATGAATTTTAGTTCTGATGTTTCTCTTTGAAGTCTGTTTCTGAAGTTTTTTTGTTCAAGTACAGTTACTTTCAAATCTGTTATAGAAGGTCCAGGAAGACTGAAGTGTTCTCCCACTGGCTTTTTGTATTACCATTCCTGATGTCCGATTTGTGTCTATTTATTCTTTTATGTAGGGACTGTCCAGTTTGGCCAGTGTACACGGCAGAGGGGCATTGCTGGCACATGATGGCATATATGACATTAGTAGACATGCAGGTGAATGGGCCTCTGATGGTGTGGCTGATGTGGTTGGGTCCTCTGATGGTGTCACTAGAGTAGATATGGGGACAGAGTAGGCAACAAGGTTTGCTACAGGGATTGGTTCCTGGGTTAGTGTTTCTGTGGTGTGCTGTGTAGTTGCTGGTGAGTATTTGCTTCAGGTTGGGGGGCTGTCTGTTAGCCATAAAGTTATCTATTTTAAGATATAATTAAATAGCTTGCAAGAAATGTCATGCTACTTTTTAGAACCATCAAACCCCATAGCTTATTCAGATATGGATGTACTCTTGGCCTCTGTTCAGTTCAGTAGATCCTGTTGTTTCATTATATCTACGTATCGTGCCTACCACAATAGACCCCAATCCCTGATTGGGGCAACTAGACACTGATGCAATACAAATTTAAAAATTTATTTTTATATATATCTATATCTATATAAAGTAAAGCTTCATAGCACATTGATTTTAATACTTTGTACAAGTTTGCATCACCAAAGCTTTGTATTCTGTACACTAGTTTTCTGTGTCAGCCAACAATTTTTAAACATGGTTTCTGCAAAAAATGTCATGTCAGCCAGTGTAAATTGAGTATATCTTTGTTAAATCTCTCTCACTTTCTCTCTATATATATATTTGAAAATGTCCTCAAAACCTAGTCTTGTGAATTGTACATATATGTATATATATATACACAAAACAATTCACAAGACTAGGTTTTGAGGACATTTTTCAAAAATGTTTTCAACAAAGTTACGCTTCATTCACCTTATCCAACATAACAGTATTTGAAGAAATGGTGTTTTAACTTGTTTCCTAGCTTTGGGGAAACTCTGTATATGTGGATCCCAAGTAATGTATTAGCTGAAATCTTGCTAGCTCTTAGAGCAACAGTACTCAATCTTCGACTGCTGGTCTGTGAAGAACAGGCTGGTCACCTGGTGCTGGCTTTCCTTGTTTCCAGCTGGTAAATCACATTAAAAGGAAGCTAAAAATATATTTCATATTTTCAAATATTGTTTTTCCATGGAAGCAATGACTGCAGTTGTGACACGGGTGTTATGTGACCATGAATGGAAGGGGAGGCGACTGCTGTGAATGGGAGGAATAGTGGTCCGTGAGTCAATCTCTCCATTAAGACATGGCCCATATTATCTAAAAGCGTGAGAAACCTCTGTATTAGGGGTTTTGTGCATCTGTTCATGTTAGTGTTATGCACACAATAATACCAATTAAGTCAACACATCCAGCTTTTTTCTCAGGATGGAGAGCTTTGTGAACTTTTTTTTCTGGAGGGAGTGGGGCTGGGAGGCTGTATTTACTTTTTTCATGAATGTTTTAAGAAATGTTCCATAATGTAGAAAGCATCTGCCTAAAACAGAATTAATATGACAATGTACATTACCCAAATCACAGAAGGCAAGACAGAGGGAGAAAAAACAAGTTTATAAATTTGTATTAAATCCTCAAATGAGAGAGTAAGAGTCACAATAACCACCTCAATACATAATTCATTGCTTAAAAATGCTTACTATTAGAAAACAACTCAAGAGATAAGGCAACACATATAAAAACAGCATTTGTCAGCAAATTTATGGGAATGTAGGGTGAAGAATTTCAAATGAAAAAAGTTAAAGTTTGTCTTCATTCTTTTATCCATTTTATTCTTTTAACAGTTGCAATTGAGAGGCATATAAAATGGTTTGGGACATGGAAAATGGATTTTTGTAAATGTTTTATCCTATTATTAGTCGTTATTGGAAGTGAATGTCACAGTACTAGATTAGAGATAGACCCTTTAACTGAATTTCTATCTAAGCATATACAAATTCTACAAGTAAACATAATAAAGGATTTCTTTCTCTCTGCTCCACCTGCCTACCCTCACCCTGGGTCAGCATGGGTTTTTGTGGGTTTTTTTGTTATTATGAGAAAGCTTAATCAAAGATATGGGTTTTACATTTGTCTAATGAGTCTGTGAGATATGTCTAATATCATATCCTCTGGGACTGAGTTGCTATTGTGGGCTAGTGGCTGAGAAAACTTTATTTCCTCTCAAGGATGAGTTATCTATCCTATCATCTCCCCATGATTTTTGAGCGCAAAGAGGCCGTTAAGGTAGTTTTGGGCAGGCCCTTTGAGGATTTGGAAGATAAGGATTGAAACCTGTGCTCTGGACAGTATTCATTGTCAAGTAAACTCAATCATACATTTGAATTTCTTGGAGGTGTTTTCTCTTGTTTTTGTTTAAGTCATAAGTTTCATTCTTGGGTATAGCGTATTGCAGTAGTCAAGCCTGAAGGTCACAAAAGCAGGGATCACATTAGCCAAATGCAGAACATGCTGCGAATTCAGTACAGTTGGGGGTCCTGGTCTTGTTGGATCATATTAAAGAAGTTCTGTATTAAAATCACAAATGAGTTTGATTCCCCAGAGTTTCAATTCCAGGGTATTACTAATTAAGAGGTCTCTTGGTTTTTGGTGCTGTTTCTCTCCCTCTATGTGTGAAACTTGCAAGCTGCTAATTGTGTTAGTACATTCTAAGACAGAGTCTGTTCTCAAAGCAATTCACAGAGAGAGAGACTCAAAGCAATACTCTAACAACAGAAACAGCACCCAGAGACTCCCCGCCCTTTTGTTGTATTAACAATTGTGATTAAAATAGAGATAGAGGATGCATGTGGATGGATGCTTGGTGTGGATAATAACTGAATGATCAGGGAGGTGCCAGCCTAAGAATCCAGTGTCCATCGGCTGAAGAAGGCGTCAATTGGAAATAACCAGAGGACCCCCCCGGAGGGCAGACTGGAATCCACCCAACAGCCTCAAGGATGGGAGAACCAAAGAACAAGATAACATCTTGGAGCCGTCAGGAATGTGCTATCTGCTGATTGATTCAGCAACAGCATGATGAAGCAATTCCCATAGACTGGCATAGGAAGAAATTCCTATAAAAATAGACTCTAAAAAGTGAGAACTTTGGGGTCTGATTCTGCAAACCAACTTCCAGGAGCATCAGATGAGCATCTGACAAGGCCCTGCTCCCTCCTCATGTCCAGGCCACCTGGCCAGTGGCTTGGCATGAGCAACTCTAAGGCTGGTAACTATGATAACAACCTTGCAGAACCTGCGTGTGTGGGTGTGTGTGGGTGTGTGTGTGTGTGTTTGTATGAAAATGTGTGAATAAATATGAGATTGAATGGAATGTTATAGCTATAACTAACTGCTTACTATGATTCTTTCTGTATTCACAATAAATGTGGTATTTTGCCTTTTTCCCTTTAATAAGATCCTGCTGGTTTTTATTTTATTGGTATAACAGTCTCACTCCATGTGGAAGAATGGTGGTACAGGCTCTGGAGGTAAAGGAGCAGTTCCCTGGTGGACGAAACCCCTGCCACATCGTTGAGATGATACAGCAGCATTTCATGACTGACAATAACAAATGTCATAGAGAGATGCAGCAGCATGGTCACTGTTACATAGCCCTTGTCCATGGACAAGAGATCATCCACCAGTGTGATCACCACTGTATCTGTTGTGTTCAGTCTGAAACCTGATTTGAGGGGTATGCAGGATATTGGTAGTTGGTAGGTGGAATGTACACAGTTCTTTGCAAGCTTCTCAATCATCTGGCTAGAAAAGGGATTTAGGGATTCAGGTGGTTATTTGGGAAGTCAACTGCAATGAACAATGGTTTCTTAAGAATGGATGGACTATAGCTTTTCCTCTACAAAAGAAGTGTTGACTATCTCCATTAGTAAGGGTCACAGATACTGTTTGGACTCTATTTTACCAGCCATGGAGGGCATGGATCAGAATTGCAGATGATGGCTTAGTTTTCATGTAGTGCTTTTAGGACTTCATGTTGAAGAAGAAGATGGTGGATTTCTTTTTCCAGCAACAGGTGGGGACCTGAGCATCTATATGTTGGAAAAACTGAAGTTTAAAGAATAGGGATTTATGGTGTCTTTGAAGGACTATAGCTCTGGTGTGATTAAGAGTTTTGGCAGAGAAGAAATGAAGATAATGTTTGAAACAGTTCATGTGTCACATATTTACAGGACTGGAAGACACATAAGTGCTATTCTCCCCAGTCAGTATGGTATCAGATTTGGATATTTCAGGTTTCAGTACAGTAAGACTTCAACTAGTCCTTGTTAATCAAATATCAATGTTCTTAAACCTTTAGTACAAACATCCAACTTCAGTAGTACACCAGGATCTTTTATCAGAGAGACTCTGCAGCTTTTCCATCTCATCTGCCTTTTCTCCTTTCTTTCCTGAGCAATAGTCAGCTTTCTCCCACTGTGTACCTGCTAGGCACAGCTGCAACTGCTCTATGCATACAGTTACCTCTCTGAGTCACCCTGCTCCTTTTGCTTAACCTCTCTGTGTGCTTCATTTTCCCCATCAGCAAAATGGATATAATAATCCCTAAATGCCTAATATTAGAATAAAGTAATCATAACACTTAACATTTATATAGCATTTTAACCGTCAAAGCATTTTACAAACTAATTATTTCTCACAACACCCCGATGAGGTAGGTATTAAATTAGTTGCCAGGGGTTGTAGCATGATTTAACTCATTACCTAATGTTAGTAAAGTTCTTTGAGTTCTTGGAACAAAAAGCACCACAGAAAGGCAAAATATTTGATTAAATAATAATTATTATTTGATGGATTCATTCTATGCCACTCAAAGGAATTTATTATGTATGTTTTAATGAGACTTTAAAAATCTCTCATAACAGTTTGAAATTTCACCCTTTCAAATTACCTGAGTTTGACAGGACTCTACAAGTTTGTTGTAAGACTTAAAGCTTTTCAGGAAAGAGGAACAGCATTTCCTAAAGAGTCAGATTTGCCAAGTCTCAGTCACTTGGGGACATGTCCAATGCAGAGAGGAACTAAGGGGCACAAATACAAACAGAATGGAGTTGGGTAGTACTCCCAGAGACGATTGTGCCAACAATGTGCATTAGAAAGTCTACTGAAAATTGAGAAGCCAGCCAGGGAGAGATGAAGTTGGGGAGCAACCATGTTTGGAGACCTGGGAAAAGGCTATAAAGCACATCACATTGTTGTGTTGGTTAGTATTAGCTATACTATTCCACAGATTTCATTCTTTCTGGAGAAAGTAGGAATGCACAGCTTCAGCGGGGAAGCCAGCGGGATGATGGCACCTGAACTAGCTGTACTAGTGTATTTTGTGGTGGGGCTACTCAGCGCATCTTGTCTGATATCAGTGGGGCATATGATAGTTTCAAATGACTTCCTGGTCTATGCTGGAACTGCAGCCCCCCCCACTCCTGTAAGGGTTCCTCCAAAGAGGGAGTATTAGTGGCTCAGAGAATCAGGTGGATTTATTCAGTAACATTTCCTCTTTCCACAGATGCTTCCATGGAAGATGGTGCACAGTAAATAAAATACAACCCAGCAGCAGTAGTAATTGTAAAAAACGGATAATACTAAACCGCCCAACCCAAACAACATAAAGGGAAGGGGCTTTTAAAACTGTCTTAAAGCTAGTGCCAAAGAAAGGTGTGTACAGCGCCCTCCCCAGTTTTCCCTCCCTTCAGGCCAGAAGTGTGAATGCTGGGCTCTTCCTCTGCCCCACCTCAGGGCTTTCCAAGAGGGCTGGACGAAGGGTCCCCTCCCCTCTTTCGCCCTGTGCCCCAAGAGCGCTGTGTGTGCAGATCTCTGCTCGTACACACACGCACACAGGGGCCCCCAGGAGCATTGAGAGGGAGCCCCCCAAAGGGGTCCAGGGGTCCCTCTCTCAGAAGGGTGGCCTGTGCAGTCCCTGTGCCCCCCCTCCCAAGAGTGTGCAGCTCGCACTCGTAGCGTGTGCCTGGGGGGGGGTTCACATTTCCCTGCGGGCCTCCGGGGAGGGGGGACCCCTCGCTCCTGCCCCCGGGGTACAGGCCCCCTAGGAGGGGACGGGGTGTGTTCCCCCCCCTTGCCCAGAGCTGCAGGCTCTCCACGGGAGAGGCGCGGGGAGCCTCGAGCATCCCCTTGCCCCTGGGCGGGGTCTGGTCTCCTGCCCCCCGAGGTGGGGGGAGTGAGGGAGGGGGCCGCCCCGGCGCGGAGACAGGGGCCGCTCTCTCGCTCCCCCCCCCGTTCCAGGAAGCGCCGGGCTTTAGCCGCCCAGCCCGCAGCCGCTATGCATTGTGGGGCAGCAGAAGCAGATCCAAGATGGCGGCCAGCAGGAGGCTGATGAAGGTAACATCCAGCCCCGCGCCGGGGAAGGACCGAGTGGGGGGCGGCTTGGGGAAGGTGCGCTTCCGCCCCGGGCCCCTTCCGTGCCGGGGGGGGCAGGCAGCGACCCCCCCCCAACTCGGGGCGCGCGGGGAACTCTCCCCTCCCCTCCCCCCCGCGGCAGCCCGCGGGACGAGGAGACCGGAACGGGAACAGCCGGCATCTAGGCCGCGCCTCGGCGGGGCCTCGCTCCACCCGCTCTGCCCGGGGCCGGGCTCCAGGGCGCCCCACAGCCCCCGCGGCTGCCTGGCCCCGTGTGGGGAGCCAGCGAAGGGTGCTCGAGGGGCCCGGGCCGGGCCCCTCCCTGAGGGGGCTCCTGCCGTGACTAAGCAAAGAGGAAGGGCGGGGGCTTCTCCCCCCGGGCTCGCCGGGATGGCGGCGATTCGCCCGAGTTGGCTGCAGTGCTGCCCGAGCGCCCCGCAGCCCCCGGCGGGCAGGAGCCCCGGCCTGCCGGGACCACGAGGATAGGACGGGGTGGGACGGACGGAGGGTTCCCCCCCTCCCAGGCTTATTTTAAGTTGAGTTTTGTCCGGCATTTGTGTGCTTTTAACGTTAATCTGCCCCGCGCGTGAGGGAGACGTGGCTGGTTTATCCCGTTGACATTATAGGCCTGGGTTCAGAAGTCACTTCGCTCAGTTTGCCTTAAACACAAACGCATTTGCGTTTCCAAACCTCTGTTCCTTCTGACGTATGTATAATAGTGTAAAGCGCGGCCGCCGCCTGTGGTGGCTGGTTTTTACTTAAGACTGGTTTTATTTAGTAGTTTTATTCTATTCAGTTGTTCAGTTTTGTATCTTTATTATTTGTTCTCTTGCAATAGCTCTCACAATGTGTAAGATGCTTTTCCGATGCCTAGGAAGACAGTCACTGCCCCCAGAAGTTTACAGTCTTATGTCGTGGATGACATCGTTATCATCAATTCAGATTGCATACTACTCAGGGCAGGGATCTGCCACACTTTCTGTTTAGCACCTAGTGGGACTGCAACAACTATAATTATCTCTGTACGTGGTATTAATACAAACACACCTTGATCTTTGCACTTAGGTGTTCATAACCTGAGTTAGATAGATGATATAGTTTAACCACATGATACATAGATGCAAGGACTAAACTGAATGTTGTTCAATGTTCTTCATTTTTCCCATATCTTGTACTTGATGGAAGAGAAGTTTGGTTCCACTTCCATTAGTTTTGTTCTTTTAAGTCTGGATCCTGAAACTGGCTTCAGGCCGGTGGAGCCCTGCCCAGAGCCTCACTGAGGTCAATGGGGTTCCACCCGGACATAGGGTTCTATCCTTGTCGAGCCGGATGCTGGATTGGGGTGTGAAACTTGAGTTATACATTCAAAAATGCCCACGGATTATAAGGACAAAGAGAATTGTGATAGTTTAATATTGATTTCATTTAAGATTAGCGTTGCTATTTTAAATTTGTTCTGAGTGTAGATTGTAATTTAAACAGTAGAACACCTTCGATGCAGAGTCATGCACACAAGATAACATCCATGTCAGCGAGGAACATAAACTGCTCCTGAGGAGCTTGATGAGGCTGAACTAACTTAGGTTTTTGTTTATTTTTTAATATATTTTATTTTTAATAATATATCTTAACTGCTACCACATATGAAGCTGTTGTTGCAAATATGTCAGAATAAGAACTCCCTCCATTTCACATGGTGAACAAGAGTAGTTATTTTATGTTTTAATAACCTTAGCTCTTCTGTTTTATTTGAAATTGAATTTCATATTCAGTCATATATACCTTCTTAAAATTTGTGAAAAGTAAAAAATGTACATAAATACTCCTAGTACATTTCTAAACAGGAGCAAAAATAATATAATCTTAAAAGTCTGGAGGGCTGCAGAGGCAATAGTTAATATTGCTAAGTATCTACCAAAGCTAGTTATCATTCTGCTACGTTTTATGGTGTTATTGCTGCAGTATGTTTACAGAGACAGTATATAGGTGATAGTTTTTTGAAGCATTTGATTCTTCTGTCTGCACTTAGACATATCTCTTCTAGAAAAAATTTGTGGCCAGACCTTGATTGATTTTGAGAGCGTGGAGAATCTATTACTTGATTTTACTTTCATTTTTGTTTCGTGTTCATGAATCGTGGTAATCAGAAACTTTTCCCCATGAGTTCAGCAGCTGCAAAATGCCCTTAACAGTTCAGAAATTTCCTTCTTATACACCACAATTAGTAGATATTATTACCCACTCCCATCACCCCACCCCCAGTTTCAGGATTTTGGACTGTAGTACAGTTCCACAGTACCACAAACTGCATCCGTAAGTGTTCCATTGCTGAACAGATTCTGTTTTTTGTTTTTTCTTTTTAAATAGTGATGATAATTGGATGTTTTCTCAGTTATTTAAATTATACTTTTTTAAAAAGCTTAGGGTCATAAAATGTAATGAATGCTCAAAACCTCAAAGGAAATCCAATTTTAGCTCTGTATTTTCACACTTGTTAATAATAATAATAATTAATAATAATTTTAAAATCTCTTAACTTTCTTACAGATCTTTGAACTAAATATAGTTTGTTTTATAACTGAAAATAAATTTGGAACCTCCTGCAGATTGTTCAAAATATAACATTCATGTGAACAGGGATGTAAATGAATTAAAATAAAACAATTTCTGAAGTATGGAGTTGTTTGGAACCATTGACATGGATCATGGTTATTTATTTATATTACACCAACAACAAGAGGCTGCACTTGAGATCAGAGTCCTGTTGTGGTAGGTGATAGTGCTTGCTGTGAAGAGAGACAAGACAAAGTGTGGGAGATCGTAGTATCATCCCCACTTTACGGGTGAAAACTGATCTCTCTCTTTAAATTGAGAGAGCCATTCTTTATATTTAGTCTTGGCAGAATTCAATTTTTATTTTTTGTAATTTCAATGGATAATATTGATGTTTATTTTTGAGCATTTTTTAGATTTTTATCAATTAATTTTTTTACGTTTTTGTGAAATTATGGGTCATAAGCACTTTTCTCTATCATTTTAAATGTTCAGTTGCAGGAAGCTATGGGGAATCAGAAGATTATTTAATGACAGTAGACACTGAGATTCAAAAAATTCAAGCTTTATAACTTAAAATACAAATTGTCAATATGTCAAAATATACAAAGTAAATATCCTTAAGTCAACAAATCATAGCTGTTTTTACTAGTCCTCTCGTTAGTCCATTCGTAACAAGTCTAATTCAAAAATCTAAATCCCTGGGTTTTGACTCTGTTCTCAAGTAGCATTTTTCTTTCTTTGCCTGGCTATACATTTTAGTTATTATTGATTGAAGTATGTTTTGTTTTGTGACAGTGAAATTGATATTTACCAATAAAAATCAAATATTTCTAAAATTATATTTAATAACTTTCGAATCTTAATATGACATACTAAAATTTACACAAATGCAATTGTATGGTTACAATCATAAACATTCAAAACAGGGAGGGGGCGTTGTGGTGGTGTCTAGGGGCCTGAGCCCCGTTGTGCTAGGCCCTGTACAAACAGCAAATAGTGGCGTTTCGTCACAAACTCTCATTCATCTGAATAGTCTAATTGAAGTCATTGGGGGCTACTTGCATGAGCATTTTACAGGATCAGGCCCCAAGTTTATCATAACAAACGCAGTTAGTGGATTAAGCCCCGAGTACATCAAAGACCCAGTTTTAATCTATAAGCCACTGTGACAGCTGAGCTCTTCTAGGACAGTGCAGATCTCAAAGCATGTGAGAGCTGGTGACAAAGCATTCTCTGTCGAAAGGATCCAGCTATGGAACAGTCTTTCAGAAGGGAAGTGGTGAATCTGGAGTCTGTCTTAGGAAACCCTGTAAGGACTTCCCTTCTGAGAGAGCTTTTACACCGTAGCTGACACTCACAATTCAAAGACCCTGTTTATTTCCAAACTGTTACTAACCCTTATTCACCAACACCACAAAAACCCTACCCCAAGCAGAGTTTTGATCCCAGAAAGGGAGGAGTGCCAGAGACTCCATGGTGTCCATAATAAAGGATTTTGTTGATGCTATTGATTTTATGCGGAAGTCACTTGGATACCACAGTGATAGGCAACAGTATAAAATCCTACGGTAGGTGGATGGAGAGATGACACTAGCTGGTGGTACAGTTAAAGATGAGAGAGAGGCTTATATGAGAAAGGTGGTGAAGTTACTTGTCTTTGTAGGTATACATCATGTTAATATAAAATACCATGTATGGAACTTGTACTTTTATTAAATTGGGTTGGGACTACTGTATATAGATATATATATTTAAAAACATAATTAGTAGTCCAGAAGACACTCTTGAACAGTATCTGACACTCCTTCCTCAGGTAAAGCTCCTGTTGAAGTCCCAACTATAATATGACCAAGTAAAGGTTTCTATTAGGTCTATAATATTTCCACTTCTGGGGGTTTTTAGTTTTTAAAAAAGTATAATTAATAGTCTGTTAATGTAAGCTTTTGTTTTTATGTTTTAAGGAAGTGAGGAATGGCAAAGGAAGATTATTTTAATCTTTTCTTTGTGTACTCCCATATTTGCATAGCAAACATTTATGAAGCAATGAACTCCACGGTGAAATAAATCTCAGAACCACACCCATGTAATTAATGTTGATGGCATGTATTTACATTATGCCTTAGTGTTGTAAACAGTATAATAACGCCAAATTTATTGAGAATTTTGTATTTTTAATCAGATTTTTTTCAGTTTATAGCTTTCATACTTTGTATGTGTAGGTTTTTAATTGTTCTGGCCTTTACTCCTCAGTAACAACTAGTCAGGAGAAACATAAACTTTATCTGTTTTCGTGTTGGTGTTTTTTAAAAAAAGCGTACACATTTTACAGCAGGAGTGAGAACAGTACGGTTTTATAACTCAAAAATGGGTGACGATATTTTACTCAAAATTCACTTTTGAGCAGAGATCAAACGTAGAAACTTTCTGCTGGAAAGAAGAATTATTCAGAAAATAAAGAATATGTGAAAACACAAAATTGTAATGTTTCAATGGAACCTTAACTACAGCTTTTATGAAAACTAAATATTCTCATGATTTTTTTTATTTAAATTTAAAAGTTTTTTTAAAAAAAACAAACACTGCCCTGCAGTACCAGAGAACCAGAAATTGAAATAGATCAACTTCTTACCACTGGCTAAGAGACATATTCATCATAAAAACACTTATGTTTAGAAATTGTTTACCTACTCTTGTTCATAAATAAAAGATTACAGAATATTTTTTCTCTATTTGGTTTATTTACTTTGTGCCTGATGCAAAGCTTATTGGAGTCAATGAGAGTCTTTCCACCGATTTCAATGGGCTTTGGGTTTAAACCCTTTGCGTATAGTCAGTTTCCCTGTTTTCCCTGTGTAGACAATCATTGAGGCAGGCCCCAGTCTTGGGATGGTTCATATGCGCAAGAGTTTGCAGGATTGGGACCAAAGTTGGTTTTCCTTGTTTGTGTGGCTTTTTCAGAAAGCAGCAGGAACATTTTTTTAGCCTGTTTATAAAATCACAAACTGGCAGAGGGACTCGGGTGCAAGTGCAGTACTTGAAATTACTTTTAACTCTTTTTTAACTGACTAGATTTCAAGTTATTTTTCTTTTCTTTTACTTTTTGCTTGATTTTTAATTTTTAATTTATGCTTTCAAACAGCATAAATGGTGAAAAGTACTTTTTTCATTTTCAGTACTGTAACATACGTAAGGAAAAATACTAAATGCTTTTTGTGATCTGGTCCCTTCAGTGCTGTACCTGAAGATTAAATATTACCTATCAAACAGTATATTCTCCATGTTATATACTGTACTGTGTTTTTTATCTGAACTTGTCGAAACACTTTACTTACTTGAAGTCCCAACACATCCCTTTAAAATAAGTAGATGTCTCCATGTTATAAAAGGGAAACCTAGTTCAGCAATGTCACACGCAGGGTCAGTGGCAGAACTGGAATTAGGAGTGTGCACTCCCACTTCTGTGTTCTAGCTATTAGTACACTCTCTCAGAGGCAATAATTTACATTATTTAAAACAACATTAAAGGGGGTGGGAGAGAATGGGAATTGAGCTATTCGCTACATTTCTAACCTTAAGGTTTCTTTTTGAAAAAAATGCATGTTTGGTCTCAGTCTCTCACTTCCAAAAGACCTTTTTGTCCTGTCAGAGTCAGTGTGATCTTAAGGTGAAATTAGTCATTTTTCTGTCTCTGAACATGGTACTACTACCTTTTACCAGCCTGTTGCCTGTGGACATTCAGCAGAATCATATTTTCTTTCTTTCTTTGACAAAAGTATGTTTTTATTCATTAGCTATGTTGCCTTTGCTGTGCTAATATTTTATTATGAATTGTGTATCCCCAACAAAAGTAACTAAATTTCTGTTACAAAATCTTTATTCCTGGCATTGCATCATCCAGAAAGAACACAATTTGATTTGCAGCTTCCTGGTTGAATTTGCAGGGGGGGCAGTAAGCAAAAAGCCACTTCTAAACTGAATAAGTTTAATATGGAAGTTACTGATTTGCAATAAATATGGAACCTCACAGTGCTACTTTCAGACAGTCATTTTTGAGTATAAAGTGAAACTTGAAGCAGCCACACAAGGGACTAACAAAAAATGTTTGTCTAATGGAGATGATGATCTAGTAAAGGCAGAGTAGGATTGTACTCAAGGACTTGATTCTCCACAGTCTTGCACCTTGTGTAGTCATGCCTGTTTAAAATATATGTATTATATTCTAGTCTGAGATGGCAACTTTTTATACCTACTTTGTACTTCCTTTGCATAAGTAGAAATTGCTACAGTAGGTGAAAGGTGGTGGAGAATCAGGCTCAGATATTTGGAGATACTTGATGGGCTGGGAGTCTCTTGAATGGGTTTCACTATTATATGTCATTTCAAATGGAAGCGTTGCAGAGCCAGTAGGGTTACTGGAGAAAAACTTAATTCTGTCAACTTTGAATGAAGGATTTTAAGGGAACCAGAGAGAGGCTTGCTGGTTCATTTGAAACTTTCTTTGGTTACATACAAACCTTAATAATTTTGTGGTGATCACAGTTAACTTCTGCACTGTATTTATTGTATTTCTTAAATCAACCACATTACAGACATGTCAAGTTTTTAAAACAAACGTGAGAGTTTACCTCTTTAAATTAACATCTTTTTTTTTTTCATTTTTTCAAAGCTTACCACATTTAAATGCGTTAATTATTTAGAGGGAGACAGACACTGATCAATTGATAGTTAACTTGTCTTTATATAACTACTTCATCCTTCATCTGCTTTTATATGTATTAGATTGTAAGCTCTCTGGTCAGGGACCATATCTTCCTGTTTTTTTTGTATAACACCTAGTACAGTGTGACCGTGATCTTAAATGGGGGGCCATTTGAGAGAAACTAATATAAATTATACATATTATATAAACATCTATCAAGTGTTAGATAATGTCTAAAATAACCAATTTTTCTATCCATCTGTGTTTTGTGGGAGAAGGCATCAGTCATGCATATGTTCTGTTTTAATGTGTGATGGTTGATCTGTATCTGTAACTTGCCCGTTTCATGATATCCCATAAGTTATTTTTGGTTTAGAATGGGCTTCATTGTTTAAAATTGTGGGTTATGAAAAAGGGTAGTTCAATGTGACTGCACAACAGTGCTATATGCAAAAAAAAGAAATGAACCAGCTGAAAACGCAACTGAATTAGTTACGTACCTTCCTGAGTTTCTCAGAAAAACACCACAATCTTCTGTGCTTTTGAACTGAGACCTTTTGTACTTTCAGTGTCCAAAACCAAATACCTAGCATAGTACTAGATTCATAGTTAAAATGGACATATGATGCCTCCTTATTGCTGCTGCTAATAAAGGTTATCTTCCACTGAACAGCATGGTTTAGGTTTAGCATATCCCTATGAATGGCAATCCATGGGACTCTTGATGTGTGTGTCTTCATGCTCTAAAGCATAATCTAATCACAAAAACCCCTATTTCTGTAATATTGAACAAGTTGGGGCATATTTAATGGCACTGGAGCCAGGGGACCAGACTAATTAGTCATTTCTAGTGTCTCGAAAACAAGTCTGAACCTTATGTTCTGGACATGCTCCTTAGCTGTGCTTATGTCTATTCTGACATACAACATACACAATAGAAAATGAACCTTTAAGTATGTGAGTTTGGACTTTGGTCTTCCGGTTGAACTTACATTTAATCATGCCATAGTAACAGTCTAGTTCTAAAAGAATAAGAGAGTAGTTTTTTTGTTTCACTGCGAGTGCCCTTTGCAAACTACTGATGTATTTATTAATAAAGGAAATAGACGTAGTGTTTGTTCTCCTTGACCTAAACTCTCTCAAAATATTGTGTACACTTGTATGTAATTGGCTTTTTTTTTTTCACTGAAAACTAGTTAATAACATTTTGGCTCACAAGGCTTGTCATTCCCTCAGAAATAATTTCTGAAGGAAGGGATAATATAGTTTCTTAGCTCATGCAGTTAGTTAACTATATTGCAATTCCTGAAGGTAGGTAAGTAAGTACCCAAATGGCTGTAATATTGCTGTTAACTTTTTGTTTTTCAGCCTTAACTTGGATCTTTGTCTGCATGATGGAGGTGCACTGGATTGGTTTTAAAACCAATCTAATTAGACTGGTACATACCTCTGTGTGGATACTTATTTTGGTTTAAAGTGGGCATATTTCAGTTTAGTTTAAATCTTAAACCGAAATAAGTGTCCACACGGTAGTTTGTATAAGTTTAATTAGTTTGGTTTAAAATAATACCTTTAAACGAGCGTAGCTTTCTCCCATAGACAAGTCCTAACACATCTGTTACTTGTATTTGTAGCTCACAAGTTGATACAATATTCTCAATCCACAAATTCTTTGAGAATAAGCTTTTTAAACAAATGAATCGGATATACAGGTGAGTGTAACAAAAGTGTAAATAAAATATATAGCTATGATGCAATATTATTAACCATGCTTTTGTTGTAGCTCCATGGCATATCCCTTAATTCAGCAAATAAAGATTTTGATTCCCTGCCTTAGATAACCCCGATTCTTTATAGGTGTAGGAATTCCATTTGTTTTATTAATTATGTGGCTTGTCACTTCTGAAACCACAAACTCATTTAATATAAAACAAAGGAACCCATTTTCATTTCTAAGTTTCTTGAAAAAAAATAAATGAACATGCTGCTTATTACTGTTATTAATGTATACTTACACTCTGCTTGCTTTTCAGGAGCTTGAAGAAATCCGCAAATGTGGAATGAAAAACTTCCGTAATATCCAGGTTGATGAAGCTAATTTATTGACTTGGCAAGGGCTTATTGTTCCTGTGAGTATAGAACACTTATATTGTGCTTAAAAGCAATCCACAGACCATTTGTACCTGGTGATGACTTGTGCTGAGGGGGGAAAAAACTCTCGCAAATCGATAGTTTATTAGTACTGTAGGTGGCCATTACATAATTGTTGCACCCTGACAAATGAGTGATTATTTGCTATTATAAAACATTACTTTGGTTATTCTGGTTATGTTTGAAGAAGAAAAGATCCAGTGAATGGTTGAATGAAAATATACCTGTTATTTACTGGTTATAAAAATAACTAGGCTTTGCAGGATTCAGTTTTAATTTATAACTTGGTAAATGCTGATTTCAGATGACACACTGAAATTGACAAAAAAGAAAATAAATTGGTAACAGTCACTTTGCCTGCAGCAATCAAGTGTCACTGGCCCTCCGGCAATTCAGGGAGTACTCTGGAGTCCTGTTGTCAGGGGAGTGAGTGGATCCAGCTGCAGAGGGCTCCCTGCGCTTCACCTGATACCACAGTGGGGATGGAGTCGAGGCCCCTGGCTGGGACTGCAAGGGGAAGGACGATGAGCCTCCAGCTGTGGGGGAGGCCAACCCACTGCTGAATGGCTCCTGCAACAGTTCAGGGAGCTCTCTGCATCCTCACTAGCACGGACCTGCATTCTCTCTCACCAGCTGAGAATACCAGGAGACTGCAACCTTCCCTGCACCTTGCACCTGTAGGGATTAGGTACCACCAGTGCTGTAGCCATGTAGGGAGCCCACTGAAACTTTGCTGTCACAGCCCCACTCCCTTACTTGTGTGTCAGCAGAGTTGCGGAGGGCTCTCTAGACAGCTGCAGCACCAGTGAAACCCAATCCTTGCAGGCATTAGGGTGCGGGGGAGGCTGCGATTATCCTGGCCCATTGGAGCAGAGATCCCTGGCCAGGACTGCAAAGAAGGACCACAAGTCTCTGGCTGTGCCAGACACCACCCTGTAGTTGAAGAGTTCCTGTCTGGGGATGGCTCACACATTCCTGGCTGGAGACGCCTAATCACTGCAGGCACGAGATGCAGGGAAAGCTGTGGTCCTGGCCCGGCAGACTCGAGACCCTTGGCCAGGACTGTGAGGAGAAGTCAGTATTGTCCCCAGCCGTGGAGGAGGCTACTCCACTGCTGAATGGCTCCATCATTGGGCAAGAGCCATTTAGCAGTGGGGTGGCCTCCCCCACAGCCAGGGACTCATCTTTGTCGTCCTCCTCCTCTTCCTCCTCACAGTCCTGGATGGGGATCTCTCCTGTGCCCCGCCAGGACCCCAGCCTTCCCTGCACCTTGTGCTTGCAGGGATCCAGTGTCACCGGCCCTGCAGCTCCATGGTTACAGCCCCACTTGTTCATTCACCAGCCCAGAACATGGGAGCCATCCCCAAGCAGGAGCAGTTCAGCAGTGGGGTGGCCAGCTTCATGACCCAGGGCTAATCCTTACCCCTGGCCAGGTCTGAAGGAGATCTCTACTGGGCCAGGATGACTGCAGCATCCCCTGTACCTGGTGTCTTGGGCCCCTCAGCTGCACAGGAAACCCCCTGCAACCCTGCTGTTAGCGCTGCCCTAACCCCAGCCCTACCCCCACCCCACCCCCAACAGCAAAAATCACAATAGTTCAAAATAGGAAAAAAACAATTTTTTTTTTAAAAAAGGTTTTCAACAGTAAAAATTAGAAAAAATTGAATTCTGACTGCACTAAATGTAACCTAGGTTTGTACGTGATACATAATGAAATTTTTAGAAGTCTGTAGGAAGGATGGAGCTTTTGAGATAAAGCTGCGTAGACTATAAAACAAACACTGTTGTAAGGTGATTTGAGCATTTAAGTTGCTTAACAATCACTTATTGTCAACTTAGTTGCGGGTGGGGAGAGAGAGAGATGTAGGCACGCTACTATTTTCCGGGTATCTGTTTATGTGGAGGTAGCCCATAATTCACAGCTCACGCAGTAACATGTAAAGAATCTTGTGCTTTGAAACAGCTAGACTAAGCAAATACAAAAGCTTTGTGTATGTTGGCACTTAGATCATGTTAGTGAATCCATTTTTACTATTTTTAAATGGTTCCTGCTAATTTGGTGTAAACATAGTTTGCCTGGCCATTAAGACTTGGTGATAAGAGTATTAAAACAGTTATGGTTGTATCATAGTAGCCAGGCAAACCGTATTTACCCTCATTTTAGCAGGAATAATTTTGAAATTGTTTTAAAACAGCTCTGCTAGAATACTTTGTTTATGCCAGAGAAGGTGGGCCTAAACCAACAGGTCTTAAACTGGTGCAGGCAGTACAAAAATAACTGGAGTCCAAGGTGTGCTGTGGTATCATAGCTGACTATCCACATGGTTTAAAACTGTTGACTCAAGATAATGGAGAAAAGGATGGAAATACATAGGAAAACATGTGCAATTAATTCCATTTGATAGCCTTTCCAAAAAAATTTAGTCTCACTACTTGAAAATGCTCAGTGCGAAAGAATTTGGCCTGGATTTTCAGGATTGGGTATTTAAGTTAGGCTCAAATTGCTAGGTTTTTAAAATCTAAGCACCCCTTGGAAAACAGGTCACTTATGTATGCACTTAAGTACCTAAATCCTTGCCTAACTTTAGGCATCCATTTTTAAAAACCTTGCCCGTGGTTTTGTATTTTTGAAAGAGGAGTGTTAATAGGCAACTTTGGGGCTTGTCTACATGGTGGGGAAATGTATTATATGGGCGTATGATTTCTAAAATGCACTAAGGTGCTGTGCACTAATTGGTCTGTGTAGAACCTGCTGGTGTGCTTTAACAGCATGCTGTTTATATTATGTGAAAACTCACTAGGGAACCTGTAGTATGCACCAGCAGGATCCACGGGGTATATTGATACGTTAGAGCGCTTTAGAAATCACACCTCTGTAGACTGTATTACCCCACTGTTTAGACAAACCCTAAAAGTAAATTACTACTATACTAGTCAAATAGAGAGGGATTTGTTGGAAAGGGGAAGGGAGGAATCCAATGTATTGGATTGTCTGGTTGAAGTCATATGGATTTTCACCTTCTTTATTTTGGGCATTTTCCACTACCAAGTTCCGTGCTCACTTTCCTGAATGAACAGCTGCATCTAGTCTGTGGAAAGGAGAGTTGGGCTACTTGGACATCAATACTGCCTTTTGGTTGGATGCAGTAGAAAGCTGGAGAGAAATATAATCTGCATGTGATCTTAAAGACTTTCAACATCAGCTCTGCAGCGCTTCTGGCTTTGTTAGTTGAAAGCCACTCCTGAACGTGGATCATGCGTGCTACATCAAGATTCTTGCTGATCCTTTGGATTTGAAACACTGTAGAACGACTGATGCAAATAATCCTTTTGAGTCTTTAGTGCCTCTTTTGTGAATAAAGTGAGCAGGATTTGACCGTTAGAGGAGATTTCTATTAAGTAATATATTTTTAATAAAACACTGTTTATGGTTCTTGTACAGCATTTTACTGCTTTGGCATTCTTCCAAAAGCTGAGAGTGTACTTTTCTTTTTAAAGAAAAACATTTTATGGTGATCTATTTCTTAAAAAATAAATCAAAAAAAAAAAACCCAAAACCCTCAAAATGTTTGATCTTAAAAAAATTAACAGAAAATATGTAGCTTTAAAAATGAGGTGTTTGTTTAAAACAAAGATTTCTGCTCATCAACACTTGAACTTTGCCGAGAAAAGTATTCCAAATTCATGACATCACAAACACCAAAAACAGCATTGGGAGCTGCATCCCAAGGACCGCTTTAGGTTTTTGTTATGTGCTTTTGCAGGAGAAACGGAACTTTGAGCTCCTGTTTTGGCATTATTATGAGGAAATTATTTTAAAATAACGTTTTGTCGCTGAATCTACATGTATTAAGGATCTTATGTTTTTGTACATATTTAAAAAGCACCTTGGGTCATTATTTAAAGGGAGGACATAATACAAATAATAATCCTCTCCTTTCTTTGCTTCACTGGTCTAGAATTGTCTGATATTCAGCTGTCACATTGAGTAAACTTTTTTTTTTAAATCAGCAGACGTAATCTGGGTACAGATGAAAGCTTTTTGATGTTAAATTTGCTTTTGAAGTACCAGGTATATGTATTTTTTAAAAGTGCTGACAAGGATTTTTTAAAAACAACAAATTATCAGTATTTCAACTAGCTTTGGCTAGTTATTGATTGTCCAGTTCTATATTTTTAATCTCCCTTCTGGCCAACCCCTCTCCACAGCTTTTGTAAAAGTGATGCTTGATGTACAATTGAGAAATTATCTGGCATATGCGGTAGGCAGGCTTATTGAGTGATATTTTGTGTAGTGCTCAGTTAAGGTTGTTGTGGAGGATACAGTTCTAGAAGTAGCTCAGCCTGCTATATTTGTCTCTAAAACATTGTTTAAAGGAATAAGCAGTCACCCGGTTATGAAACAAGTCAAAGACAGCTTGTTATCTTGGGTTTTTCCTCTACAGATTTGTGTCAGATTTTTTGTATATTGCTTATTTTACATGATTTATAACAGGTCATTAATTTAAAAAAAAACCTTGCAGGATAAGGTGGTTTCGTATTCTATACATTGAAACAAAGTTATGCATGTCATTGAATTTCTATACTATATTTGTTTCAGTTTCAAAATATGAAATATAAAAGAACATCAGACTCCTTGTGCCCTTGTAAAATACATTTATTGATTTATCATAAACTGAATCTTCCTTTTAAATACTGGTCACAATGGATGGCCTTTTGGGGAGTGAAAGGTGTAGCGCAAACATTCAAAGTGAGCATTACAGTCATTCATGTTCAAGTATAAGTGATGAACAACCCTTTGCATGTAATCTTGTAATTCAGCTTCTTGAGTCAGATCCTTACCTCTGCTCTGACCTCTTGTGCTGGGAATAAGGGTTATAGCTGTATAAAGTAGCTGTAAAAGCCCAGGATCTGGCCAGCACAGGATCTGTGAAAGATTTGTAAGCCCTGACTCGACAGTGTATCTGGGCCAGGGTGAAGCCTCAGTATGAAGTGTTGCAGAGATTCCAGGCAGCAGTACGGCTCATAGGGCACGCTGTTGTAAGTTAAACAGGCTTCCAAGGCTGACTAAATTATGCCAGGGTCACTTGAGAAAACTGGATGGATGTAAAGTGGTTTAAAGGCATCTTCACCACCCCACATCCTAGCTTTTGAGTTCTTTTCTGTCTTCGAGGACAACACAGAATCTCTCCCCATAGGTTTAATACTATTTTCCTTTCCCTGTAGAGTGTTGCTCTTTCCCGAAAGATGCTAATACTGGAGAGCTCATTTTTAATTTCTAAAATGGTTTTGATTAAAGGGATTGGACTGACTGGCTGCTAGGTGGGGGAAGTTAAACCGTACACTAAGTAAAAACTCACTTCCAGCTATTCTGAATCTCCCTTTCCCCAATATCCTGAGTAGTTTTTCATGCTGGAATTATTGTTTGCAGTATAAAATGTTATATTTTGATAAACTCTAAAAATATCAATAGTTGATTTTTCTTCTGGGTTTCTCAAAATAATTTTTGAAACTAGGACTACTGTGTCTAGCTGCAGTTGCTGTCAGTTTCTGAGCATTGTCTTGTTCAGTTTCACTCTCCCTACTTTCATAGTCCTCTTATTGTACTCCTCCCAATATGATCTGATGAAAAGCACCTGAAACTGCACATGAATTCAGTGTTCTCATCAGCAGATGCAGTAAAAAAATGAATGATCAGCAGATTTTATGCAGTCAGCTAAAGCAAAAAGGTTCTCTCAGAACATAGAGGGAAACCTGACAAGTCAGATTGCTCTGTTTGTACCACCATGTTGGGAGAAATGAAATAACTAGGTTTAGAGACAGAAACTGAAAACTTGAGGAAGAAAATGGGTATCTAAGAAAGGACTCGAAAACCTTTGTGAAATTGGGAATAACTAACAGTTGTGAGATTGGAGGCCTCTTTATCAATGTCACAAAGTTCTGCTTTCACCAAGTAGAAATGTCAGCCACCCCTCAGTGCTGCCATAACATGCATGGCTTTTTTTCTCCTTTCAAGGTAAATACAAATACTGACAAAACACTATTACCCCTTTGCAAAAGAATATTATGCTTTTGATATTTTCTGGCACATAAACCTAAATCTAGACATGTAAATGGACTTGAAGGCCTATACAGACAACAGGTGTATCTTAAACATGGACCATTCAAAAGACTGAGCACACAGTCCCTTCCCGTGTATCTCTTCTGATGTCTTAAATCCCGTAATGTTCTGTCTTTTCATTTGCAGGACAATCCTCCATATGATAAGGGAGCCTTCAGAATCGAAATCAACTTTCCAGCAGAGTATCCATTCAAACCTCCTAAGATTACATTTAAAACAAAGATCTATCACCCTAACATCGATGAAAAGGGGCAGGTTTGTCTGCCAGTAATTAGTGCTGAAAACTGGAAGCCAGCAACCAAAACTGACCAAGGTAAGACACTGTGTATGGTGAACTTAATCTCAAGTAACTGTGTTGGTTAAAGCCAAGGGATGCTTGGTATTATCCCAAGGTATCTGTTGTCTGTAGGTTTGTGCAATGGAGTACCACCTCTGGGAATGTAGTGAATCAGTGGTGGTTGATCTTCAGTGATACGTTAGGATAATGCCATGACTTAGCATGTGTTGCTGTGGAGCTCCATCACTGATGATCAGAGCGTCAGGTTTGAAATACCTGGAAACCATAGAACGACAGATTCAAATCCTAACAAAGATGGCTCCTCTCTTAGTTCTTAAAAGATGATAAATTGAGTACTCTGAGACTTAGGTGGAGGTCTCTTGGATAAGACCTTAAACATTTTAGGGTACGGTTGGGTTTGAGGGACTTTTCTATTTCCATTTATTGTCAGGCTGAGAATTTGTCTCCGTTTGATGCTGGCTGGCTGAGCTAATTGGTTTATATATTGGTATTGAATGCTGCTGGGTGACTATTGTAAGTATAACTATTGTTAGGGAGCTCCTTTTTTGTATGGGCTTTTTTTAGTGTTATAAACCCAAATTAATAATAGAGAGATTCTATATTTCATCAGAGCTTTAGTGACCACGAAGAGCTTTTTTTTATGTAGGAGGCAGAGTCTGTGCAGGTATCCTTGACCAAAAATTTCCCTTCTCCTAGTCCCCATCTGTCAGTTTCTTGCCGTGAACTATGTGTTGACAATAAACAAATACTATAGTTAATATGGATGTCCATGAAAACCCTTACATCTCTGACCTCCCCTTTTCACTTCCATATACTCATAACTTCCTAATACTATGTCTGATCTCAGCCCAGAGAAGGATTTAGGAAACTAATTGAAGTATTTTTGCCCACCAGTAACTTAAATAGCCAAATAAAAACCACCAAATCTATCACATGGTGAGTCCTCCAGGAGGAATAGCCCTTTAGCCAAATTTGGGGGAAAATTTAAGTTGGGACTGTGCATCTGCTAAAAACTTAAAATGGTGCTTCAGAGTGTGTCTGGTACAGAAGAGTAAAAGGAGAACTATATAGTCTCTCTACTTGGCCTAACACCTGGGCTTTGCTTAGCAGCTTCAGCTGATACTAATAATTGAAAATAGCAAAATCCTCTTTTTAAAATAAACAAGGGGAAAAATAAAACTGCCTTAAAATCAGGAATCTGGAAAAATCCTGGGTGAAAAAACATTGCTGATTTTTGCTGCATTTTGCAAGTTTATGCTGTGTTTAAAAATTCAGTTTCTCTCTTGCAATGGCAGAGTCTTCACAATGTGAATTCACTGCTTGTTGCCCCAGCCTTGCATAAAACTGTCTGCAACCAAATATTGCCAGTCTGGCTGACATGCACATTCCTCTTACCGTAAGACTAGAAGGGACCTCGATCATCTAGTCCAGTCCCCTGCACTCTTCCTCATCCCCATGCTGTGCTGCAAGATATAGAATCATAGAAATGTCAGGCTAGAAGGGACCTCGAGAGGTCATCAAGTCCAGCCCCCTGCACTGAGGCAGTAGCAGGTAAACCTAGACCATTCCTGACAGGACTTTGTCCAACCTGTTCTTAAAAACCGCCCATGAGGGGGACTCCAGTTCTCTTGGAAGCCTTAACTACATTTAAGAGTTAGAAAGTTTTCCCTAATATCTAACCTAAATCTCCCTTGCTGCAAATTAAGCCCATTACTTCTTGTTCTACCTTCAACGGAGATGGAGAACAGATTCCCCGTTCTATATGACTTTTAAAGTCTGCAGGAACCAAAGGGAAAAATGCAGCGTCACTCAATGCAGTATCATGATAGCTTTAAACACACAAATGTCAGGAAAAAGGAAAGTTTAGGGGTCTCAACTCATCACACCTTTCATATACCAAATGCACCTCTTAAGGCTATACTACATTTTAAGGTTACAGCCACTTAATATTAAAAAGATACATGTGCATTGTGATTGCATTACTGTTAACTCATCTTAATACTATTTTAGGGCCTGACTTGTGTGTGTTAAATATTGCTGTAATATTTTTTTCATTTAATTATGTAATGTCTGTGAAAGAGGAGCTGTGGCATACTCTAGTGTTGATATTTGGCTTAGTATGGTGGCAGCTCTCAGATGCAGCTGTCTCATAAGTCAATTGTGTTGATATTGGCTGATTTCACTACTTTATTTAAACAACTCTAGTTTAAGATAAGCACATGTAAGCCAGCCCCTACCTTAGAAGTAGAGGAATAGGTTATCCTACTGGGATCCAAGTTTTGGTCTCGAGCTATGTTCCTCGCTCCCAGATGGGTGAGTAATGTGAATGCAATACATTAGACCCTCTGGCAGAAGCACCTGAATGTAGTATTCTAGTTACCATTTTGGTGAACTCTGAAATGATGTGATAAATGCCCAAGTGATGAACAGAGTCCAAATCCTCATCTGCTGAGACACTGTTGTGGAGTTGAGCATGGGGAAATATGAGTGCATTTAAAGTTGGGAAGTATGGAGAAGGAAGATGATATGCCTGCAGGAGAACAGTAATTTGTAGCCTGATTTGAGGCCATTCCAAACTCTCAAAAACATGTCCAAACAGTTATCCTCCCACAAGATTATAATATGGTTCATCTTTATAGCATTAATGAGACTGAACTGTGTGTTAACCATGCCCCTTGAATTTTGCTACAGACTTTGCAACATGTTACAAAAGTCTGTAGCGCATTTCAGTGCTGTAGTAGAGACTATAGTAGAGACTTCCCTCTTCTACAAGTACTATATTTATCAAGCAACTGTGGTGTTGAGGGAGGGAAACTTCCTTCAAATGATTTTTATACCCGAACATTCCAGAGAGCTGCTTTCCATTCCATATGACAGCTGGTTACCAGTGTGGAAAATATTAAGTTAATAAAGTTTTGGCATAGTTGCCTGAAAAGCAGGGGAGCAATGCTGTATATTGTTTGAGACCCTGAAATCTGACTGGATTGGGGTATGATGAATGAACGTCAGACAGTGAACTCCTGTTTTTTTCTACACACCTATTTTCTGTAGATCTAAGATACTTATCGCAGATAACCTAGCTTCCATTTGTGCATATTCCTTTCAATGACTGCACACCGTGTAGTACAGTATGAGAATTTGTGATTGCTGCAGCCTGTCAATTTAGCTAATTAGTTCCTAATGGCCAAAGGAACATAAAAAACAAAGTAGCTTTAGATTTCACAGCAGTTTGCCAAGTCCATAATTTGAGTGCTGAGTCTAGTTTAGGTTAATGTGGTTAAGACAGACATTTCTCATGAAGAACATTGACGTTTTTAGAGCATGGTCATGAATATTGGGGTGAGAATCACTCTGAAGTATTACCAGTTTGTTCATCCAGTATATCTTCACCAGCAGGTATATTTGGCAATTCATGTTGGAGTAATGGTAGAAATTGTTTCAGGAAATGAGAGAATATCCAATTTATTGTATTCATTTTAGACCAGGTTGTTTGTAACAATGGTAGTTTCTTCCATATACAGCTAGATAAAATATGTTTCATCAGTCACGCCAGTTACTTGCCAGAAAATCTGGAATGCAGTTTGAGCTGTATGGGATTTGTCTATTAGTTTTCTAGTGTCAACTTCCAGTTTTTCCCTTCTTGAGATGAATTATGAATTCAGAATCACTACCAACCTAAAATTTTGAACTGCGTGCGGTTGCTATGTACTTGTTCGTACAATGTATTGGTCTGTCTTTGGAAAGCATACAGATTTATAGGGACATTCTTTAACACCATTTAAACTCTTATTTTTAGTGCATCACTCTTACATTTTGGCTATTTAAAAATTAAATGTTCAAGTCACTGACAGTACTTGTGCTTCTTTTGACAGTAATCCAGTCCCTCATAGCACTGGTGAATGACCCACAGCCCGAGCACCCCCTTCGGGCTGACCTAGCTGAAGAATACTCTAAGGACCGTAAAAAATTCTGTAAGAACGCTGAAGAGTTTACAAAGAAATATGGTGAAAAGCGACCAGTGGACTAAAATCTGACACAATTGATGTCAGCAACGTGTGTTAGAAGATCCGGAGCAGTGCATTTCAGACACACCACAAAGCAGGACTCTATGGAAAATTGACAAGTGCCACCTTTTGGTGTTAACTTGTGGCTGTTACTAACTTTCTACAGTTTTCTTAATCAAAAGTGGTCTAGGTAACCTGTAAAGAAAGGATTAAACATTTAAGATGTTCTAGTTCTGCTTTCTTTGTTTAAAAATCACTGCTTCAGTATACTTTAAAGGATGCTGTTTCTTTTTCTTGTCAGAATTTATCAAAAATATCTTAGACTTATATTCTGCCCTTAAAATTCAAAAGGTTGTGGCTATTTCTTATTTTCCCTTGCAGTTCCCACTATCTTGCGTTCATTTAATTTTTCATTTAATTTTCTTCCCCCAAACTGATGTCTTAGAAAACATATATTCCTGTCCTCACAGAAAATGGTTGAATGTTTGGTAGTTCTGTTTACTTTTCTCTTTAGATGTTGCACTGTTCTTTGTGGAACTTAGGTTGCAAGTTCCCCTTAACTTCAGTTTGTAACATAATAAACAAAAACAACCCCCCCACAAAAACAATCAGAAACAAAGCCTAGGTCTTATGTAAATCTGGCTGATGTTACCACAATAATGTTTATTAAATGGGGAAACCCAAGTTTTGTGTGCGTGATTGAATTAAAATATGACTTATGTGCTGGTTTTGGAAAACTGAAAAAAAAAATTCTGTAGCAAATGAATAGTGGAATGTGATTATGAAGTTCTTTCACTTTAATTCTTAATATCTATGCAGACTAGCTAGGAAAAAATTGCACAGAACAGCATTTCAACCACTTTAGAAGAGTTTCAGAAATTGGGGACCAATAGGTACCAAAGTAACAAACTGTGTTTGAATTAAAAATCAATACTTTTTGGAAATGTTAATTTTGAAATTAAAAGCTAAATCTGACACCACGGCTAATCATTTGAGTACATCTTTCCATCAAAATGTATTATGAAACCATCTGTATTTTTTGGGATGGCAAACCCCTCCCCCCCCAATTATTGTATGATTCTTTTTTTGAAAATGGTATGAGAATAGCATTAAGCAATAAACTAATAACTAGAATACATTTCACTAGTACTGTTCATAAATATCTGTAAGAAATAATATACTATGCTTGAGTTAGATGATTCAATGAGTATTTAAAGTAACACTCCTTCCTATCTTATTTTTACCTGAATAAGTTATTTTCCCTTCAATCCAAGGCATGCCTGCTCAGAAAAAAGGACTGTTCAGGACTCAGTACCCTTTATAATCTGTTTTTCATATTTTTTAACTGCCTGTTTTTTCCCCCTAAATCTAAAGTGAGGTCATAGCCACACAAACCGCCTTCTCTTCCCAATCATTAGAATTTTGATATCTTATTGAACAAGCAGGTTGATTTCCAGAAATTAGGAGTGCATATCATTTTGATGTGCAGGAAGCTGTATTAGTAAATTCTTCACACCCAGATGGTTATTTGTACTCCTACGATCAGCATTAGTACAGCCTCTGTCTTTGCAATGTTTCAGGACTTTTGTGTGTGTAGGGAGCAGTAGAGACCCTTTAGGTTTTAATGTCTTGTATGTTTCCGGTCTTTTCTGCCCAGCCCTTTTTATCTAGATCCAGCTTTGATTCAGAATTTAGCATAAAGAATGACAGCCCAGTACCTTTGTTGAAAAGTAAAACATTTTAAAAGTGAGGGACCTTAAGAACTTTCATGTTTAAGTATTCTTAGACAGATTCTTTGGCAGGTAAATAAAGTTAAACCGTGGTCACCTTATTTAAGGAAACTTGCATTTCCTAAGTGTTTTCAGGCTTGGTGAGAGCACTGTCTATTACCAAATTTTCTCATCTTTGTGTCTTCATTTGCAGAAAGTTCGTACTGATTTTGTTTCATTCACGCTCACTGATTCATAATAAAAAAAAAAAAAAAAAACCAAATTATCTGTCAAACTGAAGTGTGTGTAACTTCTGCAACAGATACCTAAATGTCCCACTGTTTTTTCTCTCCTCTTGATCACGTCTGTTAGCATGGAAATTTGCCATTGCCCAAATTATCCTTTCATATTTATAAAAACTGTAGCACCTGTTTGTCACTCTTGTTTCTATATAAAAGTGAATATACCTTCTGATTGTAAACCTCTCAGGATAAATGCTGCATACATGTGAATTGGTGCCATTAGATACCACTGAAAGGGAACTGAAGAGGTTGGATAATTCCAGGAACTGCAGTTCAAATTCACATCAGCCTATAGCAAGGTCGTGCCTATTATCTAATTTTATGTGTAGGGGTTAGGTGGAAAAAAATATTAATCTCAGTTCTCTTCTTGCTTTCTTTATAGTCCAGTACCCAAACCACAAGATGTGAAACACAAGTAGTAGCTTTTACTTATAGGTGACTCTCTTTGCAAAAGATACAGACCAAATAAGTATGTGTACTGTATGGTTGAAGTGGGAGTAGACAAATGAAGAGTACTAAGCCAGTCCTGTGTTAACTCAGGAATTCAAGCTCTTGTCCTATCTGGTTCTCTAAGCCATGCTCAGTTCTAAACATCCAGTTTAAAACCCCAAACTACAGCATCCTGGTGAAACGATACACCCAAGAGTATTGGTGTAGGCTTTCTGCAATTCCATTCTGCTATCTGTAATAAAAAGGCTCTCAAAGGCTTTGTGGCATGATTTATTTTTAGAGGGACTGAATTTTGAAAATATCTGTATACAGGGAAAGCTTATCGTTGGTTTGTTGAGTATTCTTCTTGTGAACTTCATATCTCTCAAGACTTTCTCAGAGCACTTTATCATTTCCCTATTTACATAAAAATAGTTCAGCTAAAAGTCCATGTACTTAAAATGAGGAGTTCTTTACTCACACTTCCACCTGAAAGTGCTTTCAATTCATTTGACTGTTAAAATCCTGTTTTTGTCCTATGTATTTAAAAAGATGGACATTTACAAAATTATCTAATATTCACAGTACAGAACTGAATCGGTTAAGGCCACTCATGCTGATTTCACAGTGTTCAGTGCAGGTGAAGGCAGCAGAAAATGAGCACAAACAGTAGAAAAGAGAAGATGTTCTGATGATTGTGTGATCAAAGAAAATTCATAGTAAGTACTCATGAGAATAAATCAAAGGTTAAAAATTATGTAATAAAACAAGGTAATGTGTAAAAATCTGCGATCCAGTATTAGATAATCCACAGTGCCTCCAGGCATATTACTGCACATGAAAAACATATAATCAAACACTAGATGGCACTTATACTTCTAACAGCACTTTTACAATCTCATTCTTTCATGGCTGAGTGCAACGCTTCCATTCCTTGTTCTTTTATTCTACTTTATCACAATCAGTAACCTGGAAACTTTACCACTAAATGTAAAGACTGGTATTAATGTAAAGTTGTTTGACATATCAAGCACTTCCAGAAATTGGTTTCTTTTGTAATTTTGCCTCACCCACATTGTACACCATGTACATATTACAATACAGATTGTAAATCGGGAATTAATATTGTGGTATAATCTAAATTTATGGAATTGCCCTGAAAGGTGCTTGATATAGCAATCTTAATAGTGCATTAATGTTAGTTTTGTTTGGGTTTTTTCCCCTTACACAAAGAAAGTTCCTAGTTGGTTAGGAACCCGAGGCCAACTAGGTCCTGTTAATCATGGGAAAAAATTATGGCCTCTGAGCACACAGCCCTGGTATGACTGGGCAGTTGTAGACTTTGATTTTTCTACAGTTTATGCTTCAAACAGTTAAGACTTTATAAAAATAAACACATTGTGCTAAAATGAGGTTTGCGTTGTCTAAAAGGGGAAAAATTCTGGTCAGGCTGGGATGAAGTGCATTTTTCCATCTCTTTATAAATCCAAGATGGCGGAACAACACTGACACATTAAACTACACTTTGGATTCACTAAGCTTAGAAAAATCTCATACCTCAAGGAGAAAAGGAGGACTTGTGGCACCAGAGACTAACCAATTTATTTGAGCATAAGCTTTCGTGAGCTACTGCTCACTTCGTCGGATGCATGTAGCTCACGAAAGCTTATGCTCAAATAAATTTGTTAGACTCTAAGGTGCCACAAGTCCTCCTTTTCTTTTTGTGAATACAGACTAACACGGCTGTTACTCTGAAACATACCTCAAGGAGGATTTTTCAGAAAGTACTAGATGAATGAAAACTGACCTGTAGTAGACTGTAGCAAATGGTGCCAGGAACTGGAGAAATTAGAAAGCACTGATGATAATCAGAGTTTTGTTTTGCCCTTCTCATTGTCATTACTCCCTCTAGACCTTAGACTATCTTCATGTTTACAGTAAGTGGCCATCACAGGAACTAGCTCATGAAAGGGAAGAGTATGCTGTATTGACAGGCGATGGTAGGATCTTTACAGGTAACATTCTTCATGAACTATCAATGGTTGCTGTTCTTGTAAAGTCATCTAAAAAGCCTGTCTGGAAGTGCTGTCATTAAAATGACTTTCTTTCGACTGCGTAATGCCTAGAGCCTACTTAAATAGAACAGTAACTCTGCATCCAGCTACTTGTGTGGAGTATGATTGAAGGCAGCAGAAGGCTAATAGCATGAGTTGATTACTTTTAGTGAAAAAAAAATAAAAGGCCTGCAGTGACCATTCCTTTTCTGTAGGCATGAGTAAAGCTGCAACAGTAAAAAAATGAAAGAAAAATACAGTAATTTCTGACTATTTAACTACTTTAAAAAGGGGAATGCTCAAAGCTACTAGGCTGACAAAAAATCAGCCTCCCCGGGCCAGCTAAGTCTGGGCTATGTATCTTTTTGCAACTAATCGCTGCCACCTCATACACACAAAATCTTCCAAAAGTTGATGTGTGATTGTCAGCCGTGTGTGGATCTGCTATTGCAGCATCTGCAGGAACTGACTAATTGTTAGTCTGTCAGTTGGGCCTTGGCTTTCAAGTTAAATTTTGGGGTGGAGCGTGAATATGTTACACACAGGAAATCCATCGCTTTCCAATCAGCTGGGGTGTTTTACAACTCTGATGACAATGAGAGAGATACAGGCTGGGATATTGCCACTAGGTGCTTTGGAGAGTCCAGGTATTTCAAATTACTGTAAATATAGGCTGCTGCCAGTCCATTCACAGTTCCCTTCTGCGTTAACGAGAGGTATACGATCAGCGACAGATCCCCCACCCCACCCCACCCCCCCGCCACAAGCTATATTTAGCTTCTCTTGCTTAAAGATCTTTAAATGCACAAAGTTGAATGTTCCTTGTTTTGTAATAGCTTTGCAACTCTGGATTCATTAATGTTTGGAGTTCATGCAAGCGTTCCCATGACTGTGAAAAATCATCCGGTCCTTCTCCACAGCCGCCAACAGGTGGAATAGTGGGGTACCCTGGATGTACCATCAGTTCAATTGTGACTGTTCTGCTTTGCTGATGTTGAGGTGAAAATTGAGTCATCAGAGAGTTTTCCTTGGTGGCAGAAGCCGCCACGGCAGTATCAATGGCGCTCTGAATGTTGCTGACAGACATGCTTTTGCCCATGGTGCTCAAACCGATATAAATGTCAGCCCACCTGTTGGGGGGAGGATACAAAAATTAATATGAACAAAAGGCATGAAACTTAGCTGTAGCCTTAGACTCTCAAAAAAAAAGTTACTTTCACATGATCTTTTGTTAGTGTAAATATTTAACACAAAATAAAATCAAATACAACTACCACTGAACAGGATAACTCCTCCTTTCATTATTAGCATACGCCAACACAGAGCACCGGCATTTTACACATCAGTTTTTGAACAAAGGCTCCATTCCTGCAGGCTGTTCGGTGTGGGAGGACCCTGCTCCCACAGACAGCCCCGATGAAGTCAACCCTAGTCCCACTGTTTTAGTTGGAGAATGTTTAAATATGTCATGGTACGGCTCTTGCTGGGGCCCTGTGGCTGTAGACCCACCTTAGAATGTGGGGAGGAAGGGTGGTGACCGTGCAGGATATTGTTTACTACTAGACATGAAAATAGTGTGTTTTTATTGAAAGTTTCATTTTTTTAAAATGAGTAAATCACAGTTTCAGGTTATAGTTACCTCTAATAGCTTAAATTTGACTCTAAAATGGGAAACCTTGCTAACAGATCTGCCCCCCTGTGCATAGCAGAGACATGCTTGCTTACTTTAGGGACAAAATTACAGGGTTTTACTACAGTTAGTACTGAAGAGCCAACAAACCCAAGAGGCAGGGAGCCAGAGGCAATGCATTCTTATGCATTCGCAACAGAATTGTTGACTATGTTCCAGCTGCAGGGCCAAACTCTTGTTTCACTTGTGCAATCCCCAATGGGTTCGATGTGTGTAAGGGAGTGCAGAATTAGAACACAATGAAGTTCCCAGGTATAACTGAGGACAGAACTTGGCCTAGGAAGGCCACTTGTCTGGTGTTAAACTGGACAGTCCTCTTTTTCAAAGGTTTGTCCCCTGTCTGGTACTGGGACAAAACTGGATGTGGTTTTGTTCGGTATTGGCTGAGGGATTCTGCTCCGCCCCCTCCAGCTCTTAAAAATAGCACCCCTGTGTGGCATGACCTTGAATGCACCATTTGTACAAGATTATGCTGATGGGGCCAGGGCAGCAAGCTCTTAAAGATGGAGCCTCCTCTGTGTGGTGTGACCTCACGCACTGGACACATGAGGTCATGCCAGCAGGGGTGGGCCCACGCTGCTCCCGGAAGCACCAGAATGTCGTGTGAGTGGCTGCTTTAATCTGTATTACTGCGAATGGTGCATAAGCAGGCAAGACCCCAATGTGACTTTCAGATTTCAGGCTGAGTTTGCGGGACTGACAGCAACTCAGTCTTTTTAATTGTAAACTGATGAAATTTGACAAAACCACCATTACTACACAATAAACATAGGGTCATACCAATTATACAAAGTCATGGCTGGAGCACTTTAAGAAGTCTGGTTTGAACGGCCTGCACAGATGCTAGAGATCAGTTTCATGGGTCTCGCTCTGCTTCCCTTTGGCTTCAGCCATTTTGTCTCCCTCCACCTCTCTGCTATAGTTTTTTTTGCATGTGTTTGTTGTATCACAGTTTGTCCCTTTGGCCAACAGGAGCCTAGATGGAGAAGTGGAAGTAAAACAGACATGAACAAACAGAAGTCAGAGAGACAAGGGGGGTGAGGTCATATCTTTTATTGGATCAACCTCTGTTGGTGAGAGAGAGGTCACACAGAGCTCTTCTTCAGGTCCTGAAGCTGAAAGCGTGTTTCTCTCATCAACAGGGGGCTAGTCCAATGAAAGATATGACCTCACCCACCTTGTCTCTCTCCTATCCTAGGACTGACATGGCTATAGCACTGCAAACAGAAGTTGGTATTTACACTTTCCCTCATGTCTCAGTAGGAGACTGCAGTGCCGCATGTCTACCACCACTTGGTGCTGTGGGAGGCTATAAATCAGCAGCAGCTGCAGGCCAATTACCTGATTCAAGATGGTATTTCCTATAAGTTAACCTAGTGTTTATCTCTGTGCCCTTGAGTCCAAAGGACACACAAACCATGACAGAAACTGTCCCTTTGAGGTAGGAGAATGCCTGCTCTCTCTTTCTGTAATGTTCTGCGTGGGAAGATGAAGAACATCAAGACCAGGTAAAATCTGAGTTCTTTAATGTATATATGTGATGGGTGTGTCTGTCTTACCTTATTCCATGTCTTGTAAACACATCTACTGTGTCAAGGGAATCTTTTTCCACTCCCAGATAAAAGTCCATTAGAGGTGGCTCTATCCACGCACAGCTGTGAAGGCCTGGTTCTATTGGCACACGTGTATACTTGATCCCATACTCTTCTAACACCTGGGCAAACACACGTCTAACCTCTACAAGAAAAGCCAGAGAGAATTTACAGGTAGAAATTAGGTAACTAGGAAATCGGCTCCCCTTTTCCTTTCAATTGAAAAATATAATTCCACATAGCCTTTCTCCCCTTTAAAGGGTCTTCACCTGTGGGGCGTCCCAAGACCTTCTCCCTTTACCTCCCTCCCACCCACAAAGCACAGGGTCCAAAGAATCCCATCAGCACCTGGTAAAATTACTCCACAGCCGGAGCTCTGCTACTGGCCCTGCACACGGGATGCCAGCTGTAGGCCCTGTGCCAAGGGCTCTGCTCCTGGCCCCATGCCCACTCCCAGACTTTTACCCCTGTCTGGGTCTCCCACTCCCAGAGACATGGCACTGCTCCCGGTCCTAGCTGCAGGGCAGAGGGAGGCCCGGACAGGGGTAAAGGGACTGGCTTTCAGCATCCCCACTATTAAAAGGGTTCCAGTGCACTGGCTGTGCCCCACTGATCCCATTTGTAAAATGGAAACAAAGATACTCCCCCACCTTCATAAAGCGCACTGAGATCTCTGGATGGAAAGTGCTCCACAAATACAAAGCATTATTGGCATTAGGGGCTGTTTGTACTTGAAGACATCATCAGCTTTAATATGATCTGCTAACATGGGATTTTGCAGTGGAGGCTCTTCAGGATGGATACATCCTGAGCTACTGTGACTCACATACATCCTGACCCTGGTAATAGAAGCTGGCTCTGAGTGCACCTTTATGCGTCAATTTCACCGAGTTGCTCTAAAATCACCAGCTTCCAGTGAAGTTTTCTTTTGCTGCAATGAGCTGATTGACCTAGAATGAGGCTCTGTCTCTATCTGAGGCTCTGTCTCTATCTGAATCTCTGCTGACGGGTGAAAGGTGACTCCAGTCAGGCCCTGTGATTCTCAGAGACTTGCTGGAAGAGTGGGGCCTGAACTGCTCTGAAGCTGGGGCTTCAAATTCCTCATCCTAGAAATAGCAGCTCTGTGGCCCACTGCCAGATCTCCCAATGTACACCTTAAAGTGAGGCTCAGCTGATCAATTACTGTTGTCCTGGGAGACTGGCAGAAGCGGAAACCTCTCCAGTCTTGTCAGCAGCTATACTCCATTTACTGCTCTCTGAAGCCAGCACCACAGCTATGGTGGATAAACAGCTTGGCTGAAACCTCCCAAAGTGCATGATATACTTCTGGGTGTTTGCATGCGAAGCTCGGGTGTTAGCACTTCAGGAGCTTTGGCACCTCCTACTGCTGCACAAAATCTAGTGTGATCAGTACAACCACTTCTCTCACCAGGCCTGGGCCGCTTGGAAGCGTAATTTGATCAGTTCTTCCTATTATAATTAAATCTTATCTTTATTGCTCTTTGTTATTATAATTAAGTATTAAAAGGGAGCATTTGAGTTGTTCTGTTGGAAGGGAAGCCAGGGAAATCTCCACCCTCCGCTCAGAAGCTTGAATTTCCCTGGGTGTTTTCAGCATCTATTATCCAGACGTGTCTGGGAAACATGCAGCATAAAATGTCTTCCCGACTCCTCTCTGACTGGACTGACCACCTGCCTCTTTGAACACAGACCTCTGCACTGCATGTATGTGACAGGAAGGGGCATAGGATGGTATAGCACAGCTTCCTTCCTCCCACCCACAAATCTCTCCCTGATCCTTCTCCACCCGCTTGCTCCCCTCTGTGCCCAGCAGAGAGGGAGAAACGTAGGAGCCCTAAATGTATTGTGTGCAATTCCTGCTACTTAATTATAAGAAATGTGCTGCGGAGATCAGAAAGCTGCAGTGAATGGCAGCAAAACAACTGCTGGTTTGGGCAGGGAGTCAGAATGATTCATAGATTCAGAGCATTTAAGGCCAGAAGGGACCCTCATGATCAGCTAGTCAGATCTCCTGCATAGCAGAGGCCAGAGAGCCTTGCCATTTAAGGAGAGCCCAGCACAGATATCCGGGGGGAGAAGGGAACATGTTCAAAGGCACAAAATGTAGTCAGTCACCTAACTGCCATTTGTATTTCTGTACATCCTGCCCCATCCCTCCCCCCAAAGGATTAAAGGGTCTCTTCTTCTCATGTCATGATGCCTTTAAGCACAATCATCTCAAATGTCTGACGCTAATAAAATGCGGGGGAAAGAAACACCCAGTTATTGACAAAATTAAAACAATTTTAAGAACAAAAACCTCCCCCAACAGCATTTTAACACTCTGACTTTCAGAATGGCCAGTCAGCTGCCCGTCCCCCGCTTGACTCCAACTGTGACAGGGGCAGGGAATTAGTAGAGGAAAACCCTGCTCTGAACTGTCAGCCCTGGAAGGGAAGCTGCCATTCTAGGACCGTGAAGATCCTCAATGTTAGAGGCAGTGAAAGGGAAGTTAAATGGCAGCTGATTCAGGCACAGGAAGGATAATTTCCTCTCGTGCTGGCTGGTGACATTTCATGCTATAGTTCCTGACCAAATACCTTTGTGTGAAGGATCATTCAGCAAATCGAGAGTGGGGGTGGCGTGGGGGGTGTTCCCTCAAAGCAGAATTATCCTTAATTCTGGGGGGCTGGGAGGAATATCACCACCGCCCTACCTGGGAGAACATGAACATGCTGGTGTCCGTCCATGTGATGAGGGACATGACCTGTCAATTCACGAAAGAGGTCAACTTGTGCCGTTAGCTCCTGTTTCACCTAAATAATGAAGACAGCAGGCGGTGGGAGGGGGGGGGGGGGAGAGGGAGAGTTGTCACTAGTGCAGAGAATAGGAGATGTCTGGTACAAGGTATTCACTGGAGTACACCCCGCCCCATCCACGACACCGTCCATTATTACTCTTGTAGGGCCTGCTCCTCGGAGGTGCTGAGCACCCTCAACTGTCAGCAAAGCCAACCCTGGACTCTACTCTGTAATTGCCAAAGGCCCTGGGTTCCCATTAGCTTTCTAGGATCAGGCCCCTAGAGCATGGTCTGTGTGCGCGGGGCTATACATGGAGAGTGAGATTGTCAAAGCCACCTAAGGGAGCTGGATTTCCAGTTCCCATTAAAGTGAATGGGAAATAGGCATTCAGCTCTGACAATCTGAGCCCAACATCCCTGTATGCTCTTTGAAGCAGGCACTGCCGACTTTTCAGTCTGTGCAACGGGGCTGTCCTGGCCAGGGCCTTCAGGCACCACTGCCAGGTTCGCAGGGAAGCCTCTCCTTGAATGTGGTTATCCGTGGCTGAATGCGCAGCTCTTCACAAACAACAGGGAAGTGAAGGCTCTTGGCTTTCGCCAGCCCTTGTGTGGGTGATTCCTACCCTGACCCACCTATACACCTTAGCACACGTTACTATGCTCCTGGGCCTCTCCTGAAGATCCACCCAGAGATGTTAAATTGTGTGGTGGCTTTGTGTTCTAGAAGAGTCACTGGGGACAAGATTGAAGCCACAAAACTTCTCTGACTTGCTACCAAAATCCTGTTGGAACACAGATGAAAACCTCTTGCACCAACCCAATGGGTTTAACATACTCTGAATCTTCAAGTTGATAACTATCAGAAGCAAACGGTTTTTCTTCAGGCAAATTAATCCTAATAAGTGCTTCTATTGCATTTCCCATGCAATGATTTCAGGACACCTTATAAACAATAATTCCTGTAAAACCCCATCCACTTAGGTAAGCGGTTATAACATAGCCGCATGTGGGGAAACCGAGGCACAGAAAAGCACTGTGACTTGCCTATAGTCACAAGGCAGATCTAGGAGTAGAACCCAGAGCGCCTGCCTGCCAGGCTCCTGCTCCAACTACAAGACAATAGTCTCCAACACAGGCCATGTTAATTCTGGAGCTCACCCTGAGCTCTGACCTCGAGAAGCTTTCCACATGATCTATGGATGAGTAATAAAGCAAAATGATTCTAGGGAAAGTTATGTCAATAGAAAGTGTTTGGGTAGCGTCAGCTGCTTTTTCTCCCACCTCTGACATTTTCAGGAGACCTTTTGCTAGAACTGTCCTGAATCCCATCTTTCCGTGGAAGAATCCGTCTTTGTTCAGCAGGGAGGAGTTCTTCTTGAGTGCCTTGCTGACAGGAGAGCCCTCGGACAGGTTGGCGTGCAGACCTATTGGAATGTTATGCCTAGAATATGAACAAAAGGCTGGTTAAGTTTCACCTTCCTGTAGCCAGTGGGCAAAATCCTAGTTAAGGAACTGGATTTATGTGGAGGGGTTTCAGAGTCTCTTTTCATCATGAAATTTAGAGTTGCTTCTCCTCTGGAAAGCGAGGCAGAGCAAGATGCTGAACAAGAGTAGATCCTCTCCAGGGATCACTCCTGTGTTGTCTGCTGGGAGACAATCTAATAGGTCCCTTCCACCTCAAATGTCTTTGATTCTGTGCGACACAATGGCAGGAACAGAAGCAATGAAACATCATGGGCCAAACTCTGCCCTGCTGTAACTCCATTGTAGTGAATTTGGCCCTCATCACCCTGCTTCTGACAGCAGTTCATTGGTATTTTCATAGACAATGCATCTAGAGATGGAGTTTATTACATTAAAAATATGTTGTTTACGGGATATTCCAGGTTTGCCTGACAGCTTATTTTTAAGATGCCCTTTGATAAAATCCAGTTATAGACAGCACATAAGACCTATACAGTAGATATTATGGTAACAGTGCAAGCTACGAATGTATGGTAAGAAACCCCAGCGTTTAAGGGCAACTCAGTTCAACAGGCTGAATTTATGATCACAGACAGTGCCCAGGTCTTCTGTTTATGTACAAAGACAATTGCTGACTGAACAACATGGATGGTGTTGTACGAATTAGCACTTCTCTCTATTAGAGAAGGATGGTAACAGCAGAGAGTTGGCAGAGGATAAATGCAAGGCCTACACTTAAATAACAGCAAGGGTCTGTCTTAATAACTGGATTAAAAATTAACAAAAGCCAGCAGATCTCTTAAAATGTAATTTACTGAAATGCTTTGCATAGCAATTACACTTTCTTGCTCAGTGTTTATTATGGTTTCCCCTACAATGAATATAGGAACCACAAGTGCTCAAATATGTTGTTTGTTTCTCTGTTGCCTCTGGAAATGCTTCTGTGTTGGCCTAATTCTGCTTTGAAACGCCTCCCAGAGCTATTCCTGGGTCTCCTGTAGACCCACGAAGGGGTGGAGGACTAATATAGCGCCTTTCTCACTAGCTCTGCTGCAACACGGCTGCCGTGTTCGAGCACTACCAGCCTCTGAGTGGCCGCTTTGAGGGACTTTGCCATTGCACCTTCATACTTTAAAACGGTCGGGTTTGCAACCATTTAAATCCCACCTTTCATGTGACCTTTACACGTAGGTGCTGCAAAGGGCAGTAGGAACTCTCGGGCATGATGGATTCCAGAACAAAGCTGGCAAAAGTTAACTTATTATTTCAAAACTCCACATGCCAGCCAGCCCCACTCCTGGGTTCCCCAGTGTGTCCTGCCTTCCATAAGCCCCACTTTTAAACTACTTGGGGCAGCAGTACTGGTGTCAGCTACATTGGGTGCCCTAGTGTGGACAGGGCTCCGGCTCCAGCAGCTGTTTCCAGCCACATGCTCTGAGCACATTTACCTGACATGGTGCTAAAAACAGCTGCTGGAGCCAGAGAACCTTCTCCACAAGGGCCCCAATTCAGTTAATACCAATGCAGCTGAACCTACCTGGGAACTTCGTTACCATTCCCTGGTGTAGCGATGCGTATGGGGTTTGATCTTTCCCCGTGACAGGGCACTCGATGGGGCTGGAATACTTACAGTGGATATTCTGTATGGTTTGCCATGTGGGAGTTTTCTAGTTGTCGGGGAGGGAAAGCCTGAAGAAAGGCTCTAGAGCAGTGGTCCTCAAAGCTGGTCTGCCGCTTATTCAGGGAAAGCCCCTGGTGCATCAGACTGGTTTGTTTACCTGCCGCATCCACAGGTTCGGCCGATAGCGGCTCCCACTGGCCATGGTTCACTGCTCCAGGCCAATGGGGGCTGTGGGAAGTGGTGCGGGCCAAGGGACATGCTGGCCGCCCTTCCCCGCAGCCCCCATTGGCCTGGAGCAGCGAACCGCGGCCAGTGGGAGCCATGATGGGCTGAACCTGCGGACGCGGCAGGTAAACAAACCGGTCTGGCGTGCCAGGGGCTTTCCCTAAACAAGAGGTGGACCAGCTTTGAGAACCACTGCTCTAGAGGCCACTGGATCCATAGGGAATACAAAGGACAGTCCCCTGGATCGTGGGGAATCCATGAGCACATCCTGCTCCCAACTCTGTTGCTTCTTGGCTTCCCTTCCCCTCAGCAGATATGCTGAAGTCACAAGGTTAAGAGAGCTGGGCTTGTTTTCATGGTAAAAGGAGGCTTTGAGGTAACTTCAGAGCATGTTCCAAAACTTTGGCTAAGATCAGTTGAACATCTGGTAAGTCCTCTATTGAGGAGCTAAATTCTGCTCTGGCAAAGGGATTGACCCTCTGCTCTTGTAGATCTCTAACTCTATAGTCCTCTGAGGGGTATGGATAACCTGTCCTCTTCCTGTCCTACCTGTGTGTGTTTTCTTTGGGATACCATAAGCCATTTAATGCTGAGTCCCTGCATGTATTCAGCAACAGATGCTCTGCAGTGGATGGTGTTCCTAACAATTCCAACGCTGGGGACAGATACTCTCCCACATTTATTAAACTGGATGCAAAACACAAGCAAAAGTAGCATTTTGGCAGTGATCTGCACTGCCGCGAGGGAGACAGGGTTCTGTTCCTGACCCCAGGCACGCTTCATCCAGGTCAGTGGGGTACAGGTGTATGGAGGGAACAACACCAGGGAGGGAACACTGACCCAGTGGGCACTGAAGTCTATAGGAGCGGCCTCCAATGGGCATTACTTCTACAGGCTGCAGTGCTTCTCAGCACTGAACAGGAACCTCTCCAGCCACTGATGAGCTATACAAACGGAAAAGGATGGTGAAAGCTAAGATATGTGGGGAGGATCCCCAAGACTCACGTCCATTAGGAACAGGGAGGGACAACCGGTTTGAGCATTGGCCTGCTAAACCCAGGGTTGTGAGTTCAATCCTTGAGGGGGCCATTCAGGGATCGGGGCAAAAACTGGGGATTGGTCCTGCTTTGAGCAGGGGGTTGGACTAGATGACCTCCTGAGGTCCCTTCCAACCCTGATACTCTAGGATTCTATGAACCCTGACCCTTCCTTAGAAGAAAGCTTCCAGCCTGAGGCAGATAACGTCTCACACCTACAAAGTAGCAATACTGTACTCTTGCACGGCTCTTTACAAAGGAGGGGAGGGATTGTTATCCTCACTGCACTGATTGACACACAGAGACAATAACTTGTCCAACTAACCCTAACCCACCCACCCCCCGTGTAGACCAGGGCTTGGTCTCTAAATCGATTTTACCCAAGGTGTTAAGCAACAATCACAATTCTATGATCAGTTGACTGAGACCTGCAACTGTATGTTTACAAGATTGTCTTGATAATCTCTGAGTAATAGAGAGAGAAGCAACAGCTGTGCAGCATCAGGGTTTAACTAAATTGTGATAAAGCCAAAAAAACACAATTTCTGTGAACTCAGACACACACCATGACAAATAACCAATGGGGCTATCCACAGGAATCAGGCAAGGAGGATTTAGTAGTTTGATTGTAATCTGCTTGGGGCAGATTTCTAATCTGTTTTGTGTTCTGTACCACACTGAGCATATTGTCAGCACTCAATAATGGGACAGCATCCAGCTTCTCCTGAGTGAAGGGTAACTGTCAAAGCCAGCCCACTGGCTGTGTTCTCAAAAACCACAATCCAAATCAGGAGTAGAGAGAGGAGAATGCACTCTTGTGGGAAATGCAAACAAGGGAGGGGAATAAACCAGGTAAATGAATCATTGGAATAGTTTCCTTTTCAAGGATCTGTTGTTTCTCAGTGTGAGTACTCTAAGCAAATGTTCCTGCTGAAACAATTGACCTACCGCAATCACAGTAAATGCTGAGTTCAGAATATAGTTGAGTATCTCTGGTTACTGGGAGCTTCATGCATAACTGCATTAAACTTGTTGTTAACAGATCCATCAGCTTCCTGAACAGTCCTGACCAGCCATATGCTGGGCCCAGTGCAAAACTTGGGATTCATTCTTTGAGACCAGTATCTTCAGTTGTTTTGAACTCCTAGCTGGGAATCTTGAAGGGATCTTCCTAGGCCCTTACACAGAGCTCTTGCTTTAAGCTGTATGTCATCGAATAGCAGTGCTGCTGGGTGAATTCTATTCTTTTCCTTTATAAGTAAATGGATCTCTGTTTGCATCCTGTTTATATCCCTACCTTGGAAACCACCAGCTGGCTGGGCTTGTCAGCTTGTATTACAAGTGGTGACATGATGAAGATAGAAATATCTGCATACAGATGTCACGTTCATAAATATCAGTGTCTGACACCAGGGAAAGCAATGCTATGCCATGCAATGCTTACAAGAACTTGTGCCAGCAGAGCACCTCTGGATTTCAGCTTGCCAAATAGATTCATAGATATTAAGGTCAGAAGGGACCATTATGATCATCTAGTCCGACCTCCTGCACAACGCAGGCCACAGAATCTCTCTCACCAACCCACTCCTGCAAAAAACCTCTCACCTATGTCTGAGCTATTGAAGCCTTCAAATCGTGGTTTAAAGACTTCAAGGAGCAGAGAATCCTCCAGCAAGTGACCCGTGCCCCATGCTACAGAGGAAGGTGAAAAACCTCCAGGGCTTCTTCCAATCTGCCCTGGAGGAAAATTCCTTCCCAACCCCAAATATGGCCATCAGCTAAACCCTGAGCATATGGGCAAGATTCACCAGCCAGATACCCAGGAAAGAATTTTCTGTAGTAACTCAGATCCCACCCCATCTAACACATTTACACAAAAAAGTTTGTTGCATAAGAGTTAGTCACTCTGACAAACACTCCCTCTGACAAACTTCAAGAGCTGGTCAAAGAACACATCTAATTGTCATGAATCTTGTTCTTGTTTTTCTTCCCATTATTTCTGATTCCAAGGCCTTATATACAGAGACAAGGCTTCTTAGGTCTGATCTACATTAAAAACTTTTGTTGGTATAGTAATGTTGGTTAGGGGTATAGTTTTATTAGGACACTTTTATATTGGCAAAAGCCCTCAAGCAGATGCAAAAGAAGTCCTTTTGCCGTATAGGTAACTTCATGTTAGGGGGAGGTTTAGATTGGATATTAGGAAAAACTTTTTCACTAAGAGGGTGGTGAAACACTGGAATGCATTACCTAGGGAGGTGGTAGAATCTCCTTCCTTAGAGGTTTTTAAGGTCAGGCTTGACAAAGCCCTGGCTGGGATGATTTAACTGGGAATTGGTCCTGCTTTGAGCAGGGGGTTGGACTAGATGACCTTCTGGGGTCCCTTCCAACCCTGATATTCTATGATTCTATGTGGGGGGCTTGTATAAGCTATGCTGGTAAAAGCACTCTTTTGTTGGAGTAATCGGATACCAATTACCTGAATGAAATAAACTACAGCAGTAAAAGTACACTTTTGCTGGTATAAGCTGCGCTTACAGTAGGAGGGTTTGCTGGAATAGCTATCCCAATAAACCCTATCTAGGGGAAGGTCACTGGCGGGCCCTCAAGGCAAGCCAGGCTCAGCCTTCTCTGTCACATGGTAGCTAGCCCCTGGCTGATAGTGATGTGGCCATTTAATGACCATTAGTGATCCCAGCTGCAGGGAATCATGAACTGCTACTTACACAGAGCTAGGAGTTCAGTGGGGAGAGGGTGGATTGCAGAGCAGGGTCCAGCACCTGTGGGGGTAGAAGCTCTGAGCTAGGGCTTAACCAGGGACAAAGATAGGTAGAAGGGCCCCAGGGGGTAGGTTAGGCTCCTGTGTGGGAAGTCCTGAGCTAGGTCTGACAAGAGTAGGGAGATGTCTAGGGGAACCTGCCAGGCAGGCAGTGAGGGAAAACCCTGCTCAGACCAGAAGTAACGAAGGAAGGACTCCGCAGGAGCAGGTCAGGCTCCTGGGAGGGAGACCTGAGGAAGGGCCCATAGAAACACTGCAATGGAGCCTGAGGGCAGAAGAATTATTATTTGGATATTTAGCTTGGACTATCAGTTGGACCTTGTGCTACCCGAGAAGGGGACTGAACTTTATGACTTGGCCAGAGGGCTGAGCCACAAGAGACCTGGTGAGAGGCAGACAGCTTCCAGGAGGCACTGGAGACAAGGGCCCCTTCCAGCATTGCACCCTGATGCAAGAGGGTGCTCCAGAGGCTGAGTACACTAACTCGCAGGCAGACAAGGCCTTATACTGTGCAGCCCCCCCTTCATTCAATGGTTGGGTCATCACAACTCACTGAGGAAGTGAGGGCGATGCAGTTTAGCAGTCAGATGAGAGTGTGGAGGGAGCAGCAGAAATACTTCCAGATTAGGTGAATGTCAAGCAGGAGGATCAGAATGAAGTCACTGTTTACACACACGTTTTGCAATTAGCACTGATGGGAAAGGAAGTGAAAATGGAGGGCAATTACATGTGGTTTGGTTCGAATTTTTCTTCTAAATGTACCCAGATGCGGTAGAGTTTGTGCAACCAACATTCTACATCTGAGCTATAAAAACAAATGAGAGTAGGGAAGACTATCAACTTCCATTTCACAATGTTTCATTTTTTTCATCAAATGTTTTGGTTTAAGCAGCACATAAGAGATAAGGGACACTGATGTTCAGTCACCACTGAACTAACAAAAGAATGAAGAAAATACTGTGGAAAGCATTTAAAAGGCCCTTCTATCTCCAGCAAAGATAAGATGTTGGAATCTATCTATGAAGGGCAATAAAATAACCGTAGCAGGTCTAAGTCTCCATTCCTACGAAATGCTGGTGATACTGGTGCAGTTGCAATTCAGGGTGATCAATAAATCTTTTTACAAGTGTCCCACAACGAGCTAAGGGAAAGAAGATATTAAAGTTGTTTTTTCAAGTCTTGCAACATCCTGGCCTTGTTCTGATCACCCACAAACCTGCTGCAACACACAGCTGGTCCTACTGAATCAGCAGAGGGGGCAGGGAATTCCCCTTAAGTGTACCTCAGTTCCTTAGATATTTTTATGTCTCACTGGGTGATTGATACACTGAAACCTGCACTCAGGGCCGTTTCCAATAAGCAAGCCTTGTCTTCAGAGGTATCTTTAAAACATCCCCAAGCTTTCCAGCGTGAACTAAGTTGACCTTCAGTGAAAGTCCTGTGTACATCAGGCAACCAAGTTTTGTTGGCCCATTGGGTGGCTGTCTTAAGCCAGGCTTCTTTGTGCTTTTTTTAATATAACTTTGCAAGAACACCCAATAACCTACTGTGGCTGTGAAGGTGTCTTCAGCTGGGGCATGATGGAAGGTGCCACATTAGACTGGGAGCCAAGATTCAGAGCAGGATATAATGAGGGGCCTAACAAGGGGAAAAGATGTTTCAAACTTTGTATGTGTTGACTCCCAGGGGCATTCAGGTTATATATTTCTTTTCAGACTACTAGACCAGCATCTTATTTCTTTGAGGTTGTATTTATTCAGCTTTTTAAAACCTGCAAACATGGCTGCAGACTAGTGTCTTGTGAGCTATGGAACAAAGAAGAGCAGTACAATGTAAGCCAAGCAGCACTGAAAACTGACAAGCTAAGTGTTGAGACAAAACCTGAACACAACCCCAACAGTGGTATAAAACCCCACATATGCAAAGGAATTTCCCATGTGCAAACCAAGACTTTAATCAGAAAAATACAAATGAAAATTGGGAATTGTTTAAGAACACTTTACTAGATGCCCCAAAGCCACAATCCCACAATTGAGGAAGAAGGCTATACTGATTAAAAAAAACAACCCGGTTTAGAGGAGATGTGAAAGCAGCTATAAAAATGCAACAACTGGAAGAAAGGGGAAGTTGACAGTAATTAATATAAATCAGAAACTAGGAATTTTAGAAAACTGATAAGGGAAGCAAAGGGACACAAGGAGAGATGTATGGCCAGCAGAGTTAAGGACAATAAGCAGTTTTTTTTTAAGCATATGAGGAACAAAAAGAATCCTAACAATGGTATTGGTCCATTACTAGATAGAAATGATAGAATTATCATTAATAATGCTGAAAATGCGGAAGTGTTCAATAAATATTTGTTCTGTATTTAGGGGAAAAACAGATGACGTAGTCATATCATATGATAACATTATTTCCATTCTACTAGTATGTCAAAGGATGTTAAACAGCAGCTACTAAAGTTAGACATTTTTAAATCAACGAGTTGAAATAAACTTGCATCCAAGAGTTTTAAAGAGCTCGCTCAGGAGCTCACTGGACTGTCCGGGCTGATATTCAATAAGTCTTGGAACACCAGAGAAGTTCCAGAAAACTGGAGGAAAGCTAATGTTGTGCAGTACTTTAAAAGGGTAAATGGGATGACCAGAATAATTGTAGGCCTGTCAGTCTGACCTCAATCCCAGGCAAAATTATGGAGCAGCTGACATGGGACTCAATTAATAAATAAAGGAGGGTAATATAATTAATGCTGATCAACATGGGTTTATAGAAAACAGATCCCGTCTAACTAACATGATCTTTTTCTTTTTTGTAAGACTACAAGTTTTGTTGAGAAAGGTAATAGTGTTGATGTAACAGACTTACAGACTAATATAAGGTATTTGACTTTGATACCATATGACATTCTGATTAAAAAACTAGAAAGATATACATTTAACATGGCACACATTAAATGCATTAAAAGCTGGCTAATTAGTGGGTCTCAAAATGTAATTGTAAATAGGAAATCATCATCATTAAACAGGTGTATTTCTAGTGGGGTCCTGCAAGGATCATGGTTCTTGTACCTACACTAGTTAACATTTTTATTAATGATTTGGAAGAAAACATCAAATCATCACTGATAAAGTTTGCAGATGACACAAAAATTGGGAACGTGGTAAATAATGAAGAGGCCAGGTCACGGATAGAGAGTGATCTGGATCAGTTACTAAAATGTGCACAAGCTAACAGTCTGTGTTTAATTACATCTAAATGTAAATGTATACATCTTGGAACAAAGAATGTAGGCCTTATATACATGATGAGGGACTCAAGCAGTGAATCTGAAAAAGATTTGGGGGATGGCGTAGATAATCAACTGACCATCGGTTCCCAAGGCAACATTGTGGCCAAAACGGCTAATGCAGTCCTTGGATGCACAAACAGGGGAATCTCACATAGGACTAGGGAGGTTATTTTACCTCTGTATTTGGCACTGGGTGACCGCTGTTGGAATACTGTGTCCAGTTCTGGTGTCCCCAGTTCAAGAACAATGTTGAAAAATTGAAGAGGGTTCAGAGTAAAGCCACGAGACTGATTAAGGGATTAGAAAAAATGCCTTATAGTGACAGACTCAAGGAGCTCCATTGATTTAGTTTAACAAAGAGAAGGCGAAGAGGTGATGTGATTACAGTGTATAAGTACCTACATGGGGAATAAATATTTAATAATGGGCTCTTCAGTCTAGCAGAGAAAGACAGAACATGATCTGATGGCTGAAAGTTGAAGCTAGAGAAATTCAGACTGGAAATAAGGTGTACATATTTAACACAGACAATAATTAATCATTGGAACACTTTACCAAGGGTTGTGGTGGACTCTCCATCACTGACAATTTTTAAATCAAGATTGGATGTTTTTCTAAAAGATATCCTATAGGAATTATTTTGGGGCAGTTCCATGGCCTGTGTTAGACAGGAGGTCAGACTAGATGATCACAACAGTCCCTTGTGGCCTTGGAATGGATAATCCCAGCCAGAGATTCAGTGAAAGTGAGGGTAGGATCTGCAAAGCAATGCTGTGAGGGATGGGAAACCTGATATTTGCCAAGTTGTCCATCTCAACACTGCACAATTCTGACTGCAAAGGCGCTGCAAGTTAACATTACCCAGGGCAGCCCTGCCTTGTGCATGGGACTAATTATGTGCTGGCTGTTTGGCTCACAAAGGCTGCAGGTGCTTGGGGGAAAACACAAGTCATCTGTCCCCATTGTGGATGGCCTGGGACAGAGACTGTCTAAATACTTCCATACTCAGAACTACCGATGGCTGAAGCAGCTCCTCTTGTCAAAGTGCAGGGTATAGCAGTTTCCCGGAGACGCCACTGACAGCTCCCACTTCTCTGCAGCGGGGTTTCACCCATGCTCACTGATCCTTACAACACTAAGGAATGTGTGCAGATCCATGCGCATCTAAGAGCAACACTTCACTACAGACTTTTGCAGATGCTGAATACCTGCACAGAGACTTCCCCCAAAGTTTTCTGAGGCAGGAGGCCATGCAGTACAGCTCCGCAGCAAATAAGGCTGAATGCTGGTATTCCTTGCATGGGGGCTCAGGGACTATATGAGTGGCTGGAGAACAGCCAGACAGGGGACACTGTGGGAAGGCAAAGATCTACATCCGGATGTTGAAAGCTGGCGGGGGAGTTGGTATTTTTATTTTTTTGCTGCTGTTTGCCACACTCTACAGTCTCTTGTTTTGCTTTATAGTAGCTAATTTCTGCTGAGGGGCCCAACCACAGCATAAGGCAACCTATGGTGTTCCAAAGGAGGCCTAGCAAAGTGGTGGTGAAGTGAAGTCTAGGATGACACACACTTCACCATCACCGGGCTTGTCTGAACAAATACTTAGTTTGCAGCAAGCTGGGGTGTGAATCTGCTGTGCGTGAAGTTTCATGTGAACCCTGCTGACGCTCACTAATAGTTCCCTAGTGTACTTTGATCTACTCCTGTGTCAAACCACAATAGATCAAAGTGCACTACGGAGCTCTTATTGCATGGCTGCGGACACACAGTCTGCAGCAGGATACATTCACACCTCAGCTAGCCATGACCTAAGTATTCATTTAGACAAATCCATAGTGTGGCACAAAAAGAAACTAATTCCCATCAGAAGGGTTTTTACTCCTACCATTTCAGTGCAGGATGGGATGCTTAAGAAGTGGCGTCATTCTGAAAGGAGATATCTGAGAGAGAGAAGAGCCCTCATTTATTTGTATTCATAGTTAAGCTTTGCCTGCATCTGATAAATTTGAGGCCAGTTACTTTAAGGCTCCTCTAAATCCAAAGCTAATTTCAAAATGGATAAGTGCCTCACCAATATTGTTGCCCATTCTCAGGCTGAAAACCTCACTATGGAATTCAGGTTGCAAATATTTGCCAGTTACTTCATGGGCTGGGATGGAACCCAGGAAAGAATGTTGTAGTTTTCTCCCCAAAAGCCAGAGCATTGAAAAGCCACAAAATTCATAGTAAAGCTTAAACTTCAAAATCTCCAAACACGAGAGAGTCACTCAGACAATAGGGATTTCCTGCACCTGGCATTGTGGGATGTCAAAATTTTGGTGCAGGATTTACTAAGGACTTTAAGAAGGTCACAGCCTCAAGGTTGTTTAAAATCAGATTTCTGACAGAAAGCTGGCTTGAGCCTTTATATTAGAGCTGCTAGTATCTCAATCGGCAGAGACAGATAAAAGGGTTCATTTACATAATCAGATGCTACATTTATTGTGGCAACAAGCAAAAACGCTACCTGAATTTGGCTCTCCTCTGCGAGTTAACACTTTGGAGCCTTATAAACAATAAGATCCTACAAACATCTATGCATATGAATAACATTGCATTAGATAGGTTTCAGAGTAGCAGCTGTGTTAGTCTGTATCCACAAAAAGAAAAGGAGTACTTGTGGCACCTTAGAGACTAACCAATTTATTTGAGCATAAGCTTTTGTGAGCTACAGCTCACTTTATCTTATGCATTCCTGATAGATTTCCACTCCATACGGCTAAATGCAGTGCCTTGCATAATGACAGGTTTCAGAGTAGCAGCCGTGTTAGTCTGTATTCGCAAAAAGAAAAGGAGGACTTGTGGCACCTTAGAGACTAACAAATTTATTTGAGCATAAGCTTTTGTGAGCTACAGGCATCCGATGAAGTGAGCTGTAGCTCATGAAAGCTTATGCTCAAATAAATTTGTTAGTCTCTAAGGTGCCACAAATCCTCCTTTTCTTATTGCATTAGATGGGACTACCAAAGCTGCTTAAAGTTACTCATATGTGTAAGTGTTTGCAAGACCTGGGCTACAGTTATTCCGTATTAAAATGTTTCCCAGGCCACCCAGCTTGTTTTCCCAGAAGTGATTTAAATCAATTTCACACGTTTAGAATCCAAAACAATCCCTGTTTGTGCTAATAAAATAAGGGAGGGGAAAGGAGGGCTGTAGTTTGTACTGGCAAATGGCCCTCCAACCCTGCTCTAGAACACTTAGTCAGCTGACAGTATAAATGCTGTGACCTGGATTTAGTCATGCCTTTTAAAACTGCACTCACATGGTCTACTTTCTGAATACAGAAGTATAAGTAATCAGAAACTAGGCCAGGTGGAGTCTATATTTAAAAACCTGCCGGAGAGTAGGGCTGGAAAGTACAGTTATATATAGTAGACTATTACCAGAGTGCCAGGGTTTAAAGCTTTTCATGATATAGCTGTATCTTGGGAAAGTGTTCACTTAACCTCACTGTTTTACATGATTTTTTTGATTTACTAATAAGCAGGCCTCTAGGTTACATTTCCCCCTGACACTTCCTTCTGCCTGATCTGCTCTCCTGTCAGCAGTAGCATATAATTTCTAACAACAGACAAACCTACCACTAATAATTGGTCTCTTGTAGGCAGAGAGGCGATGGACTGAAGGGGCCTGGAGGCCTTTCCCTTAGAGAAAGTCCCTAGCTCAGGGTTGATGTATGATAGTGGGAAACCTGCCCTGGTGCCACCTATGATCTGTTGCTAGAAGATCAGTCTGTAGGGCTGCCAATTGGACCCCTTCTCTGATGGCCAAATTCACTGAAGACATTCTTGTCTTTAAAATATGACTACAGTTATACACACCATGCAAAACACACATGCCACACTCCAAGCATATCCAAACCTCTTCCAAAGGCGGCTTTGGATGTGCACTGAGAACTAGCATGAAGTTCCCAATATAAAGTTGTCACCCGTGAACAACTGGAGTTGGGAAATGGGACACAAGGTTTCAGAGTCCCAGCAGAGCCCGCTTTTTAGTCTACACAGTGCTTTCAAGGTCCAGCTCACCGAGTTGCTCACTGTTTCAGGAAGTACTTCTCTTTCCAAGTGCTAACCCAGTCTGGAGCTGCGGTATAAGCTGGCTTTTACCTTCTAAATGAGTTACAAGTAATATTTCATATTAAAGGATTTGCTGGGTTAGTCCAGGAGCCCTGAACATACCGTGTGATGTGATACAGAGCCAAGTGTGACAGCATCTCTTAAAGAGCCCCTGCAGTAATCAGGAATATATAAAATAAGTTAGGTACCTGACACCCCAAACTTCTTTTTGTGTGTGTGTTTTTTATTAATGGTTTTACAAAACCTAATATGAGTAAAATGCTATCATGACTATTAAAAACTATGGTTTTTTGGTTGGAATTGCACAGGTTTGCAACCCAAACATTGCAAAATTGTACTAGTGTCTGAGAACCAGAGAGAGTGAAACCCGCTAGTTTATTTTCAGTGGCCAAGCTGAGTGAAATGCAAAAAGTAAACAAACAGCATAAATAGTAAAAATAAGTGAGATGTTTAAAATTCATTCAGTTCTAATAATCTAGGGTGTAAGCAGTTCAGTAAGGACATTTGCTTTTTAAAGCGTGGTGGTGTCCCTTGAAGTGCTCTGGAAAGCAAGAGACCAACAAACCCAGACTGTGCCAATGAAAGAAATAACTATCAGTATAATCTCCATTCCACCCCCCATACATGTGAGGGGGGAAAAATGTGCAAAGTAGTGGCTAAGAGAAATCAGAACCATTTAGGATACATCTACACTGCAATTAAAAACCACTCAGGCTTGTGGGGCTCGGGCTACGGGGCTGTTTAATTGCAGTGCAGCTGTTCAAGTTCTGGCTGAAGCCCAGGCTCTGGGATCCCAGGAGAGGGAGGTCATGGAGTTCAAGCTCCAGCCTGAGCCCAAACATCTACACTGCAATTCAACAGTCCCTTAGCATGAGCCTGAGTCAGCTGACCCGGGGCAGCCGCAGGTGTTGAACTGCAGTGTGGACGTACCCTTAGAGTAACGTTTGCAGATGAGTATACTTTGTTTGACTATGTTAATAAAGCAGTGTTGCAGCTGAGTCAGTCCCAGTATATTAGAGACAAGGTGGGTCAGGTTGGTAATATCTCTTATTAGATCAACTTCTGTTGGTGAATGTGCATAACACCTTCAAAAGATGAGCCTGAGAGCTTAAATTCATAACTGTGCTAGACACTAAAAATCATGGACTGGATAGACACTGAATGTATGGCTCATTACAACCATCTGTAATCCACTAACCCTCCCTTGTCCTACAACTGCAGTCAAATTACTGCCCACTTGACCTTGAATGGACTCTTGCAACGTGTTAACTTCTTATGTAACAAGATGTTACAACTAAATAGAAGGTGTGACACTCTGAGTACCTTCCCAGACCTGAAGAACAGCTCTGTGTAAGCTTGAAAACTTCTCTTCACCAACAGAAGTTGGACTAACAATTTATATTACCTCACCCACCTTGTCTCTCTATGCTCTAGCTCTAGTTTTCCTGCCCAAGTCTGGGAAAGTGGAGTTTTTCCATTTGGCTATAAATGTTATGAATTCACTGAACGTCACAGTCTGGGCTCTGCTCGTACGGCCTGCAGAGGCTGCTCGTGAAGGGGACCAAAGTAAGTAGCTTACCTTCTCGCCAGTTGTGCTGCATCTGGTGCAGCGCTGCCATTGACCAGAAGGGAAACATTGGATACTGCTCCGGCCAGGAAACACTCCACGATTCCTTGGTTCCTCTTTGGGCAGTAGCCAAAGTCATCTCCGGTTACAATTAACTTCACTCTGGCCTGAAGCATCCTTAGGGGTCAGCCCTGACAGGAAATCAAAGGAGACAAAATCAAAGCAATGAACGCTGCAGCACATTAAAAGGCTACAGGAAAAGGCAGGATCAGTATATATGAATGAGAAAGAGAGAGAGAGAGAGAGAATAGAGAAATGAATCAAAAAGTGACTCCGCCTCCTGCCAGATCTGCTGCTCCACCTTAGCTGTTTACAATGGTAATGACGAATATACTGGCAGGGCTAGTTTCATTTCACTGTAATTGTGGCTCTCACTCACAGTACTCTGCCCCTCCCTCAGTGCCAAGATCAGCCTCCTTCACTTTTCTATTCAGGGAAGGAAGGAATGTCATGCTATATTACCCAGCTGGCTTAAGAGTAGTTTTTTCCAGTTTAACAGGTCACTGATTTACCTAATGATTTAAATGACTGATGGTACATCAAGGTTCAGAACCCTCTGGTTTCTGGACTCCATCATATTGAGCAGCTAGCTTACAGTATCTGAAGAGAAGAAACATCAGGAATGCAGAGCTCAGACAATCCTAGAAGAAACTAAACCATTAGTCTATGTTAAAAGATGGACTTCTTCCAATAGCCAAATCTCAATAAAAGTCCAGTACGAAGAAGGTACATGCTGGTTCCTGGTTCTGCATAGGCTGTCTGAATTCTGCAGCTATTCCACAGAAGCAGCTTACATTCTCCCACATCAGGGTTTCAAAAAGGCATCACATTTGGTATTTTTTCAAGTAAAACAGTGGACAAGGGAAAGAGGTTAGAGTCTTAATTTCCTCACACTGCCTCTCCCTTTCCAATTTGCACGCCTCCTCTTTTGAAGAATAAGCAAGATTCCTTCACATCGGTATTTGCACGTTCCTGTCACACAGATCTGAGGCTCATTTAACTGTTGAGCATACGGTGTTTGTTCGGCATTGGACACCCAGGAAGCTGGAGCTTTCCTGCTTCACCAGAAAAAGCTCTGAGAGCACAGCGCCCCTTGGGAAGTCAATCAGACCCTCTTTTTTTTTGCACCCTGGCTATTGTTCTTCCTTTCGTCTTTCCAGTTAGAAGCGGTTCATCGTCTCTGTCCTTCTTCTTCTGAGCTGGGACTCCAGCAGCAGTAAGGAAGCTGCTGTGCATGCGCTGAGAACAAGCAGGAAGTGTGGCACAGTGCCTCCAACAGAGAGAAGTGAGCTATTTATATACTCCACACAGTGTTTGCTTATGGAGAGGGTAAGAGACCTAGAATTCATAACAGCAGCCCAAAATCAATAGGGCAGAAAGCAACTGGCTGAAGCAAGAGCGTGCTTGTCTCGTTTTCCAAGTGATTTTTCAGTATAATCCATCTGCTTTATTCACAGGGCCATGCTGCCTTTGCTCGTAGATCATATAAAAATATAGCCACAAACCACCCCCAATTGGAGCTAAGATGACCAGAGAGCAAGTGTTAAAAATCGGGATGGGAGTGGGGAGTAATAGGTGCCTATATAAGAAAAAGCCTCAAATATTGGGACTGTCCCTATAAAATCGGGACATCTGCTCACCCTAAGTGGAGCACTTAACTCTGTCTGCTACAATATTTCATGACAAGGATTCCTAAAGGCAGGGACGTTGCGATCCCATTTGTGGAGTGACAGCAACTGCCCTGATCCCCCTGAAACAACCAGGAGCAGGGGAGGTCGCCTCCTGGGGCAAGGATGGGACGCCCTGAAGAAGACAGACAGGCACCAAAAAGCCCCTGCTCAATCAGTGATGGGAGGGCTTCTGACCCCTGCAAGCTGCTGTTAGACCCCCTAAGGTCCTGGGGTGAAGGTGTGGCCCTCATGATTTCCTGGCTCGTCCCTGACTTAAGCTGCCTGTTGCCAGAAGGCTCCCCAGCCCCGCGACTCCACGGCACAACCCCTGCCCCGGGAGCCGGGCTCTCTGCCAGCTGCCCCAGGGATGCCCCGCACTAAGCAAAGGGGGGCCCCCACCCTGCAGGGGGGCTCCCGCTCCCCGGAGCGCCGCCCCCGGCCCCGGCCCCGACAGCCAGGGCCGGGCCCTTCAGCTAGAGTCCAACACGCTGCGGCGTCCACAGGGGCCAGCCCCGAGCTGCGGCCGCCTCCCTCCCCTTGAACGCCGGAGGCCGGCGGCTGCTCCCTCCCGCTCGCCCCCCGGGCGCGGGGGGGGCCCCCGGACTCACCCATCATGAAGCGCCCGCCCAGCCCCTGGCGGCAGCAGCTGCTGCTGCGGCCTCCACCACACGCTCCCGAGCCAGGCGCCCCGGCCGCGCCGCACAGAGCCGCTGGGGCTCGCGTGGTGAAGGCGGGCGGCGGCTCGGATGTCGAGGGGCCTGCTGCAGCTGGGGCACCCACGGCTCAGCAGGCCGTAAAAAGAGGGATGGACCCGGTGCACTGGAGTGATTGGCAGGCGGCGCTTAATTTGTGCCAGGGCCGAGCCCCGGCACCTCTAGGGCTTGGCAGGTCATAGCCCCCGCACCTCTGGGCTTGCTGAATGGGGGGGGGGGGGAAAATGTTCGAGCCCCATCGCATCTTTCCTTGCAAATTAAGCTTTGGATGCTTGCGGGGCGGGGGGTCTGATATGGAGCCACTGTTGTATGCGCAGTCGTTGTAGCCCAGTGTGTGCCAGGATATTAGAGTGACAAGGTGGGTGAGGTCATACCTTTTTGTGGACCAACTTCTGTTGGTGAGGGAGACAAGCTGTCAAGCCACAGGCAGAACTCACAGCACAGGTGAAGGGATTGTTTCGCATCAGTAGTTAGCAGAGATTATTAGGGACCATTCCAGGTAGAGGGGCCAGTTAATACCTCCATCCATTTCATCCTCACCCGTAACAGTTTTACAATCAACAGCAAACACTTTATCCAAACCATGGCCATAGACATAGGAACTAAGATGGCTTCCCAATATGCCAGCCTCTTCCCGGGCCACCTTGAAGAAGAATTTCTAAACAAATGCACCATATAACCAGTGATATATCTGAGATACATCAATGATATTTTCATCCTCTGGACAGACAACTTAAACTCCCTCATAGATTTCCACTTCAACAACCAACTCACATCCATTAAACTCTCTCTGGAGCACTCCCACACTAACATCAACTTCCTGGACACCACAATCAGCTTCAACAATGGAACCCTACAGACAACTATATACAAGAAACCCACAGATCACCACACCTACCTTCATAGATGCACTAACTGCCCCGAACACACCAAGAAATCTGTTATCCACAGCCATATCACAAAATATGCTCTGAGGAGAAAGTCCAAGATATACCTTAACACACTTAAAACCACTTTCACCATATAAGGACACTCCACCAGAGAAGTAGATTGCATCATGGAATAGGCCACCCAAATACCCTAAGAAAACCTGCTTCAATACAGAAATAAAACCCCCTCTGCCTACATACCCCTAGTTGTTGCCTACCACCTCACACTGGAACCCCTACAGGATATCATCAAACACCTACAACCCTTACTTGATGGGGACCCCATCCTGAAAGAAATCTTTGCTGAACCCCTGTTTCTGTCCTTGAGACAACCCCCCAATTTCTCCAAGCTCATCATCAGAAGCAAGCTCCCGACAGATCAGGACACAACTCAGAGCAGCACCAGACCCTGGCAGAACAACAGATGCAAAACCTGCAGACATATTGCCACTCCTACAATGATCCACACCCCCAAACAAAACACCTTTCAAGATCCATGGGTCCTAAACATGCCTATCACAACATGTGGTATACCTCTTCCAGTGCACTAAATGCCCCAATAACAACTATGTGGGTGAAACCAGACAATCACTATGCTCTTGAATGAACACACACAGGAAAATGATAAAACACAAAAACACCATATCACCTGTGCATGAACATTTTTCACAAAGCGATCTCTGTATATCTGACCTGTCAGTCCTCATCCTCAGAGGAAACTGGCACAACACTTTCAAAAGATGAGCCTGGGAGCTTAATTTCATGACTGTGCCAGACATCAAAAATCATGGACTGAACAGAGACACTGGATTTTATTAAGATGATGTTTAAAAAAAGTGAATAGTACAAAGTTGAAGCATAAAAGTTTCTTGTTATCAGGAAATAACGTACAGATTATCAAGGGGTGCGAAGTTCAGTTTAGGATCGGATGGCGTAAGGAATACATAATCTGTTGTTGGATCATATTAAAGAAGTTCTGTATTAAAATCACAAATGAGTTTGATTCCCCATAGTGTAAATTCCAGGGTATTACTAATTAAGAGGTCTCTTGGTTTTTGGTACTGTTTCTCTCCCTCTATGTGTGAAACTTGCAAGCTGCTAATTGTGTTAGTACATTCTAAGACAGAGGCTGTTCTCAAAGCAATTCTTTGTAACAACAACTACTCACACGGAGAGAGACTCAAAGCAATACTCTGTAACAACAGAAACAGCACCCAGAGACTCCCCGACCTTTTGTTGTATTCATCTCGCTTTGTTAACAATTGTGATTAAAATAGAGATAGAGGATGTATGTGGATGGATGCTTGGTGTGGATAATAACTGAATGATCAGTTTGGTGCCAGCCTAAGAATACAGTGTCCATCAGCTGAAGAAGGCGTCAAGTGGAAATAACCAGAGGACCCCCGGAGGGCAGACTGGAATCCACCCAACAGCCTCAAGAATGGGAGAACCAAAGAACAAGATAACATCTGGCAGCACGGAGCCGTCAGGAATGTGCCATCTGCTGATTGATTCAGCAACAGCATGATGAAGCAATTCCCATAGACTGGCATAGGAAGAAATTCCTATAAAAATGGACTCTAGAAAGTGAGAACTTTGGGGTCTGATTCTGCAAACCAACTTCCAGGAGCGTCAGATGAGCATCTGACAAGGCCCTGCTCCCTCCTCATGTCCAGGCCACCTGGCCAGTGGCTTGGCATGAGCAACTCTAAGGCTGGTAACTATGATAACAACCTTGAAGTACCTGTGTGTGTGTGTGTATGAATGAATGTGTGAATAAATATGAGATTGAATGGAATGTTATAGCTATAACTAACTGCTTACTATGATTCTTTCTGTATTCACAATAAATGTGGCATTTTGCCTTTTCCCCTTTAATAAGATCCTGCTGGTTTTTATTTTATTGGTATAACACTGTAATATTCCTGATTGGGGGTAAAAGGTTGATGGGTCAAACTACAGACATTGAGATATGAGGGTATGTTGTTCATATAATGGCTATGTTCAGGTGTGGCATATAATGAGTGGATACAGTGATGAGGATGGATTTACCCCCTCATTTGATGAGATTTAATGTTCAGTGAGTTTATGGTTTCAGTTCATATGGTCCAATGTACAAAGTCTCTCAGTCCCTTTCTCGTAGTCGCAGCACAATGTCGCTCCGGCTCACACCTCCTGGTACTGTCGGTGGCCGGTGACGTGTTTGATGTAGATGTCCCTGGACCATCGGATCATGTCCGAGACCATGAGGTGCCGCATGAGCCGTGCATAGAGTTGACTGATCCTGCAGGTACGCAGCACACGCTTGTTGCAGGGGTCCCAGGCGCCCAGGGCTCCAACGATCAGGGCGTCCATCTGTACCTCATAGCCCTTCACTCTCAGGATGTCGACTACAACAACATATAACCCACTAACCCCCTCTTTTTGTCCTGTGACAGCAAAGGTATTAACAGGCCACTCTACCTTGAATGGTCTCTTACAATATGTGTGAACTGCTTTTCCTTAACAATCTGTTCCACCTTGGATTTTGTTTTGACCTGGGGAGTTCCTTTCCCACACCTGAAGTAGAGCTCTTCATGGCTGGAAAGCTTGTCTCTCTCTCTCACCATTGGAAGTTGGTCCAATAAAAGATATTTTATTTACCTTGTGACTGTTGGGGGGCATTTCCATAGAGCTCATTGCCATAGTACCTGAGAATGCCAGGTGTCCTTATTTATACCAAAAGGGCGGGGTGTTCCTAACCCAGCACCATGGTACGAGAGGGCAAGAAGATGGGATGGTATTATTACCAAACTTTACTCCTGAAACTAGAAAACACAGGCACCTCTCCTGCTTTCCTGCTTTGTTATAAATGCAAAACTCAGTTTACATTTATGCAAAGATGCACTAAAATGCTGGATGTTTCCACGGACCTTGGTCTAATTTTTTTTTCCACAGCTGAACCTAGGGCTGATTTATGGTTTCACATCAGTTTGCATCGTTGTACACTTTGTCACAAAACTAGTTGAAATGCTCTGGTTTCAGCTGAGTTTTGTGTTGCATTCTCAGGTTAATGAGAACCTGAATCCCATCAGTAGAAAATGCATGTTATTCAGAATGAAAGAAAATCCCATTGGATCAACTACTCTGGGCTTCCTAGAGAAAATCCAACTGTCCAAACTGTTCAACAATAAAGCAGGTAGGTCCCCAAATGCTGTGCTGATTGAGGCCTCACTCCTCGCCATCTGCTAAACTCTACAGGTCCACTAAGATCCATGAAACTGAAGCTCTTGTGAGCTAAATCAACCAACCAATTACCAAGAAAACCGGAGTTATCTGAATCCTCACATTTACAAAGGTCTTAGGTGTCCTGTGAGACATTCATAAAACTGAGGTTCTACTGTATTTAATATTTTCTGTATGACCTTGGTGTATATTTCCCCCTGTTGCACCCCAACATGCCCCGATGGATTCAAATACAAAACTATTCCCAAACACAGCCTTACCATGCCTGGGAAGCACTTAGATACTACAGTAATGAGTGGTATAGAAAACCCTGACATAGACAGATAGGTAGAATATCCTTCTCTCCCAGACAAAATGCCCACAACACTCACCATACAAAGAGATGATTCCCTTTCTCAGACCTACTGGTGAGGTTAGATTTGTACCTGCAGCTGTAAATGGCATGACTAGTGCAATCACACAAGATGTTTTCTTTTGTTTCCCCAGTGTAAAATTAATCAAAATCTTTTTTCACTGGCACCATTTGGTTCATGAATTGCCAGGGTAGCTGCTCAGTCCTGTTTTTTACTTACCTTTGTCTGTTTGCAGCTCTGAGTTTAGGTGTTGATCTAGAGCTGAAATCCAATCCAATTGACCTTGACCAGGAAGTGCCTAAGATTCTTATCCTGGGATGAGGAGGGGCATTGGGTGGAATAGATAAGTCGTCTGGGAGGACATAGTTTAGATCACAAGCTACCATTTAGTATTGGATTCAGGCCTATCTCTTATGTTGCATGTAAAATCCTGTTTCTCTGGGCTTTTAACTGCTTCTTTTCCTTAATACAGAGAGAAAAAAGGTTTAATAGATTGTGTGAATAGTCCCAAAAATGTATTATCAATGTTCTCAACTATGAAGGTAGAGGACCAAGTTTCATCAATGTTCAGTGAGCCTCATCTCAGTTGTTAGGATTGTCCCTAAATGTTCAGACTACGGCTGTACTCTTCTTGCATAGGCCAGAAGAAGAAGTAGCATGGTTAAGTAGAGTAGCTGGTGTTGGACTAGGGCAGGGATTCTCAAACTGGAGGTCAGGACCCCTTAGGGGGTCGGGAGGTTATTACATGGGTGATTGCGAGCTGTCAGCCTCCACCCCAAACCCTGCTTTGCCTCCAGCATTTAGAATGGTGTTAAATATATTTTAAAAGTGTTTTTAATTTATAAGGGGGGGTCACACTCAGAGGGTTGCTATGTGAAAGGGGTCACCAGTACAAAAGCGTGAGAACCACTGGACTAGAGAGAGGCTAACTGAAGTACTCCATTGTTTTGTGTGGGATCCTGTTAAAATTGCCTGTATTTAGACAAATCCCTTTTGGTAGGTTTCTCCAGGAACCAAAAGCCTTTTCTTGATTCTGTGAAATCCTAGGATAAGAAATCCAAATCTCAGGGAGTTCCTTGCAGATGCTGATGTTGTTTAGAGTCATTAGCCCGACAAAGGAGACTGAATATGTACACAACTCTCAGAGAGAAAGAGATGAGACATGGACACCCCCAGAAAACAGTCATTCATTTTTGGGAGAGGGCAAAAGTTAAACATTAGTCACTGGAAAATGGTTTCCAAAAGGAATGTATTGTCTGAGCGAGCTTCCCACAAAGGAAATGACCATCTTGTCCAGACCCGGAGCACCCATGGAGTCTTATGAGGAAAGTTTTTAAAAACTGGGCATGTTTAATCTTGAGAAAAGAAGACTGCGGGAGGGGGAGGGACTATTTAATGCAGTCTTCAAATATGTAAGGGCTGTTATAAAGAGGAAGGTGATCAATTGTTCTCCATATCCACAGGACGTAGGACAAGAAGTAATGGGCTTAATCTGCTGCAAGGGAGATTTAGGTTAGGTATTAGGAAAATCTTTCTAACTCTAAGGGTAGTTAAGCACTGGAACAGGCTTCCAAGGCAGGCTGTGGAATCGCTGCATTGGAGGTTTTTAAGAACAGGTTGAACAAACACCTGTCAGGGATGGTCTAGGTTTACTTGGTCCAGCCTCAGCACAAAGGGTTGGACTTGATAATCCCTTGAGGTCCCTTCCAGCCCTACATTTCTATGATTCTATCAGATGACCTGAAACAAGTAACTGCTAGCTGTTATATATGGGCACCTTGCGGAGGGGAACTGAGCTCTGATCACAGTGGAGGCAAAGCTAGGATTAGGTAACAGCTCGGGAAAAAGGTTTTAGACAGAAGTTTTCTTCCTCAGTCAGTGCCACAGAAGGGCTAGCAGGAGCCATTATGGACAAAGAAGAGCAAAGAAGGTTACTAGGCATGTTGTACTAACACAGGTTTTATTCTTTTACTAAATTAGGCCCCAATCCTGCAAAGACTTACAGGCAGGCTTAACTGGAATAACTCACATGCTTAAAGCTAAGCACATGTCACACCTTTGCAGAATCAGGGCTGCAGGAGGCAGAGCTACACCTTAAGAGACATTTACAGTTTGCCATTTTGCCCCCTTTTGGCATCTTTTTTTTCTCTCTCTCTCAGCAAATTGAGGACATTTCTGAATCCCTTCCATGCTGCCACACCCCACCCCAAAATCACTTCCTGAGCTGATCCCAAGGCTACTACACTAGCAAGGACTTTTATATATTGCATGTATTTAACCAAGCACAAGTTCTTTACTCCATTGTGCTGGGCACTAGCCTCAAAGAGGCCAGTTCTACTCTAGAAACTTTTGCCAGTATAGCGATGTCAGTTAGGGGTCTGATTTATTTTAGGGCAGTCCTATAGCAGCAAAAGCCCTAGAGTAGACTGAGTTATACTGGCATAGAATTGTTTGTGCTACTATAGTTTATTTCAGTCAAGGAACTGGTATAAGGTATACCAGCAAAAGCATTTTCCCCAATATAAACTGTCTACACTAGGGCTTTGTCTACACTACAGACCATACAGTGGCACTGATTGAGGAAGAAAATTGCTACTATAAGGTTTCCCATGTAGCTGCTCTATGCTGGTGGGAGAGAGCTCTCCCGCCAGCATAATTAAACCACCCCTACTGAGCGGTGGAAGCTATGTCGGCAGAAGAGCATCTCCCACCAACATAGCGCTGTCCACTGGTGTTTTTGTCAGTGAAACTTATGTCGGTCAGGGGGGTTGTTTCTTCACACCCCTGACAAAAGTTTTACAGACAAAAGCTAGTGTAGACAAAGCTTAGGAGAGTTTGCCGATTGTAGCTATACTGGCAAAACTTTCCTAGTGTAGATCTGGCCTGAGCAACTGCATATTAATGTTACCCCTGCCCTTCTTGCCCCATGCTCTTCTTGCTGTCTTGGGATCTGATCCAGATTCCATCAAAGTTATTGGAAAGATTCCTATTGACTTCAGTGGCTTTGGATCAGGTCCTTCTTATCCTCCCTCCCTGCATAGTGTCATGTCTGAAAGTCCGGATCCTTCAAAGACTTATACACGTACCTATCATGAACCCCTTGTGAGTTGTTGCACTGAAGTCAATGGGACTACTCACATGCTTAAAGTTAAGCATGTGTTGAATCTGTGACATGGCTTGTAAGCTCCTTTGTTCTTTTATCTGTATTGGGAGGCACCTGGTACATACCTGAGCACTGTCAAATAATAAATAACCTGTTCAGCTTTAGTGACAGAGAAATTGTGAGTGATGATAGGAAATTGATTGCTATCAGTTTTACTTGGAAGGTGCTCAGGCACAACATTGCTAGGCAGTAGATTAAAACCTTAAGATTAGACAGAGAGACCTACATTTTAAAATGCATAAAGAACTGGAGTGACTATAAGCCAAGCATGTGATACAGCTAGAAATATATTTTTTAAAAGCACTTTTACTCCAAGCTGCTCTCAGAGAGCATTCTTTGTATAGTGTAAGTTAGTAGACTATCCATTACGCTTGGTGTATTATTCCTATCACTATTTAATTGTGTGCTGACTAATGATCAACAAGATGGCAATTTGCCATCAATAAGTAATGAAATGTTTAATATGTTTTTATTATTGTGAAAAATTAGTCTTTTAAGTCTTTAATCATGCTGCTGGCTCTAGTATCTATTGGTTTGTCAAAAGATAAACAGGAATATATTACTCCCAAGTACTCTGAGGCTTTTAATTACAAGCAATCAGAGTAAAACAAGCTGCAGCAAGTAGGGGGACTAGGTATTTGTGAGCGAACAGTGACATGGGGCCCAATTTTCAAACTCGGACACGTAAGTTAGGACACCCAGTTTTGCATATGGGTGCACAGATCTGCACTCAAATAGTCATTGGTTAAAGCACAGGATTGGGAATCAGGAAATCTGAGTTCCAATCGCAGCTGTCACAGATTTACTGAGAGACACTGGAGAAGTCACTTAAACTTCTTGTTGCTCAGTTTCTCAATCTGTTGCATGGGGATAGTAATAATCACCTCCCTCACAGGACAGCTGGGAGGCTTATTCCTTAATATTTGTGAAGTGTTTTGAGAGCCTCAGATGGAAGGAACTATAGACATGTTGTTCTTTCAGATGCCAGTGTGAGTGCCCAGATGGAGAACTGAGTCCCCTAACAAAGCCCAAGTTTAAAAATTGGTCTCCTCATTTTAGACACACTCAGAACAGGTATTTCTAGGGACTTTAACTCAGGTCTTTGTGAATGTTAAGTTTTAGAACTTGGAGCACCAGGCTGTCCATCAAAGTGACCATGTCTGAGATATCTTCATTACCAAGCTTCTCGAATTCCAATGTTTTTGGCCTTTGTCTGTGACCTGTCTCTATATGGCAACATGATTGCCATAGTCCGTATCCTAATACCCAGACCATCTATTTGCTGTCTCCATGTGAGTTTCCAAAATAGCAAGTTTTGGAAAAATACCCAATCTTCATTTTCCAGGGTGGATCAAATAGTAGTGAGTCTGGTTTTGTGAGTTAACTCCCTCAAGCGTTTCCTGGCAGGCAGAGTTTCTTGGCTGGGAAGATTATGGCAGAAGCGACAAGTGCCTGGTTGTTTTCTCTCTTGATGTTTGATGGGTGAATCATTTCGGAAGTATAAATGAGTTCTCTCCAGTTCTCCTTTAAGTGCGTAGTAGAGGCCTGTCTCTCCTTCCTCCTCCCCTCATAACCAGCCCTCTGTCTCTGCCCACACCTGCCCCTTGCACACTTCTCCCCTCCCCACAACCACCTGGCTTGGCTGTTCTTCCCTTCCCCACACAGCTGATCCTCTCAAAAACATAATATTCCACATTGCATTTACACTGAAAGGGCTCCCCTAGCCAAGGACAGGACTGGTGGTGGTGGGAATATACAAGCTCTCTGTCCCACACGGGTTGTAAGGACCTAATCTTACATGCAGCCAGGACTATCACGTCTATTGAATACAGAGGCCTCAAGTTCGTCTTTGACTAATAAACTCATTTATGTGGACCAGCTACAAAGCCTTTGGCCCAAATGCAGCAGTGCTGCATAATGTGGTGTAACGTACAGACCCCCTTTCATTCCCTCAGACTGCCTTAGCTCAACTTACACACACTCTGCTGAGGTGGGAAGGAGCAAACTTGGTGAACTTACATGCTGAGGAGGTAGAAGAAAGTGTAAATTTTAGAACCTTCCACTGTACTTTAAATAACAGTAGCTTCTTCTGGCTTCTTCCAGCTTCTCAGCATGTAAATTACGAGTGTCCTCAAACATTGGTAGAGTGGGAGTAAGTAGAGCTAGGGGAAGTGTAGCCTAACTTACACCATCTTACACACTTTTTCTGAATTTGACCCTCTGTGCAAACATCTGCTGATGGAGGGCTGGAAACCTCTCTGCTCTCTCCAACCAAGCTGAGAAATCTCTGTGAGAAAAACTGTATTTCCTGTGAGCTAACATTTTGCATATGGGTGCACAGATCTGCACTCAAATAGTTCAGGAGAGGGAGAATAAAAGCAAGTGATCTGTCTGGTTTGTGGTCAGGACAAACAGGGGTCTCAGAAGCATAAAGGTACAGGGGACAATCAGTAGCTCACAAGACAGGATGGATGGTCCAGTAGTTAGGGCACTAGCCTAGGACTTGGGAGTTCTGGGTCAAGTCCCTGCAGTGCGACAGACTTCCTGTGTGACCTTGGGCAAGTTACTTAGCTTCTCTGTGCCTCATTTCCTGTCTGTAAAATGGGGATCAATAGCACTGCCCTATTGCACATGGGTACTGTGATGCTAAATGATTGTGAGATACTCACATGCTATAGTAATAAGAGCTATAAGTACATGAACTAGATAGGCAGAAGAGCTATATATAGTTTGATTTCCAATTGGAGTCCAAATCTGTCCAAGAAAATCTAATTACACGCGTCCTCCCAACTTTGTTTTGGGGAACTCTCAAAAACATTCATGTCCAGTTTTCTTGTTTATTTGTGCGTTATTGCTGTGAGGTCTGGCTGTTGCTAGCTTACCCTCCAATAACTGTGAATTGTCTGCATCACAATATTGTAACAAATTGCAAGCAATCTGCAAGCTAGCATTAATTTGAAGAAGAAATTTGTGACTGAATGTGAACAACAAATATGCTCAAGAATTTTGTGATGTGTTTGGATGATTCACAAGCGGGGGGGGGGGGAGAAAGGTGAAATTCATTGCATAAATAATTCTATGTGAATTATTTGCCTCTTTCTACCTAACATGCAGCCGAGCAGTTTTAATTTCTTCCAGTAGATGGCAGTAGTGCACATAAATACTAGTCAGTTCAGCACAGGACTATTTTTCTAGAAATAGGTTTCAGAGTAACAGCCCTGTTAGTCTGTATTCACAAAAAGAAAAGGAGTACTTGTGGCACCTTAACTGGTTAGTCTCTAAGGTGCCACAAGTACTCCTTTTCTTTTTTCTAGAAATACTTCAAGGGCACTTACTCAAGAATTCAACTAATTCTCCTATGATATTATGAGACTTGTGGAAATCCAGATGTTTTGGTGTGATCACAGATCAATCATAAACATAGCAATGAATAAAGTTCCTGGGCTTTCAGTTCATTTCTTTAACCAAACTTTTATCAAAGCTTAGTATGCCTATTATTTAGGGCTGTGAATTAATCGCAGTTAACTCACATGATTAATTCAAAAAAATTAATCGCGGTTAAAAAAATTAATCACGATTAATCACAGTTTTAATCGCATTGTTAAACCATAGAAAACCAATTCAAATTTATTAAGTATTTTTGGATGTTTTTCTATATTTTCTAATATATTGATTTCAATTACAATACAGAATACAACTGCTCACTCTATATTATGATTTTTTATTACAAATATTTGCACTGAAAAAATTATAAACAAAAGAAACAGTATTTTTCAATTCACCTCATACAAGTACTGTAGTGCAATCTCTTTATCGTGAGAGTGCAATTTACAAATGTAGATTTTTGTTGTTGTTACATAACTACACTCAAAAACAAAACAATATAAAACTTTAGAGCTTACTAGTCCATTCAGTCCAATTTCTTGTTCAGCCAATCACTAAGATAAACAAGTTTGTTTATATTTATGGGAGATAATGCTGCCCACTTCTTATTTACAATGTCACCAGAAAGTGAGAACAGGTGTTCACATGGGACTTTTATAGCTGGCATTGCAAGGTATTTACGTGCCAGATATGCTAAACATTTGTATGCCCCTTCATGCTTCGGCCACCATTCAAGAGGGCATGCTTCCAGGCTGATGACACTCATTAAAAAAATAATGCGTTAATTAAATTTGTGACTGAACTCCTTGCGGGGAAATTGTATGTCTCTGGCTCTATTTTACCCATATTCTGCCATATATTTCATGTTACAGTAGTCTCAGATGATGACTCTGCACATGTTGTTCATTTTAAGAACACTTTTGCTGCCGACTTGACAAAACACAAAGAAGGTACGAATGAGAGATTTCTAAAGATAGCTATAGCACTTGACCCAAGGTTTAAGAATCTGATTAGCCTTCCAAAATCTGAGAGGGATGAGGTGTGGAGCATGCTTTCAGAAGTCTTAAAAGAGCAACACTCTAATGCAGAAACTACTGAACCCAAACCACCAAAAAAGAAAACCAACTTTCTGCTGGTGGGCATCTGACTCAGATGATGAATATGAACATGCGTCGGTCTACACTTCTTTGGATTGTTATCGAGCAGAACCCAACATCAGCATGGACACATGTCCTCTGGAATGGTGGTTGAAGCATGAAGGGACATATGAAACATTAGCGCACCTGGCACATAAATATCTTGCGTCGCCGGCTACAACAGTGCCATGAGAACACCTGTTCTCACTTTCTGATGACATTGTGAACAAGAAGTGGGCAGCATTATCTCCTGAAAATGTAAACAAACTTGTTTGTCTGAGCGATTGGCTGAACAAGAAATAGGACTGAGTGGACTTGTAGGCTCTAAAGTTTTACATTGTTTTGTTTTTGAATGCAGGGTTTTTTTGTACATAATTCTACATTTGTAAGTCTAACTTTCATGATAAAGAGATTGCACTACAGTACTTAGAATCATAGAATATCAGGATTGGAAGGGACCTCAGGAGGTCATCTAGTCCAACCCCCTGCTTAAAGCAGGACCAATCTCCCATTTTTGTTCCAGATCCCTAAACAGCCCTCTCAAGGATTGAACTCACAACACTGGGTTTAGCAGGCCAATGCTCAAACCACTGAGCTATCCCTCCCCCTTGTATTAAGTGAATTGAAAAATACTATTTCTTGTGGTTTTTACAGTGCAAATATTTGTAATAAAAATAAATATAAAGTGAGCACTGTACACTTTGTATTCTGTGTTATAGTTGAAATCAATATATTTGAAAATGTAGAAAACATCCAAAAATATTTAAATAAATGGCATTCTATTGTTGTTTAACAGTGCGATTAATTGCGATTAATTTTTTTAAATTATTATTAAATTACCATTATACAAAGATAGTGTTTCTGTAGACTTAGGTTGGAACATTTTTGTAACACAGTCAAAATGCAATAGGGAAGTTGTTTTATTGTTAATAAATAGCACTATTCGTAACAAGTATGTGGTTCATAAAAAGAAAAGCAGTGCTTGTGGCATCTTAGAGACTGACAAATTTATTTGAGCATAAGCTTTCGTGAGCTACAGCTCACTTCATCGGATGCATTCAGTGGAAAATACAGTGGGGAGATTTATATACATAGAGAACATGAAACAATGGGTGTTACCATACACACTGTAAGGAGAGTGATCACTTAAGGTGAGCTATTACCAGCAGGAGAGCGGGGGTGGGAGGGAACCTTTTGTAGTGATAATCAAGGTGGGCCATGTCAACGTTCTTGTCAACTGCCGGAAATGGCCCACCTTGATTATCACTACACCCCCTCCTGCTGGTAATAGCTCACCTTAAGTGATCACTGTCCTTACAGTTTCAGAGTAACAGCCATGTTAGTCTGTATTCGCAAAAAGAAAAGGAGGACTTGTGGCACCTTAGAGACTAACCAATTTATTTGAGCATGAGCTTTCGTGAGCTACAGTTCACTTCATCGGATGCATACCATGGAAACTGCAGCAGACTTTATACATACACACATATTCTCTGTGTGTATATAAAGTCTGCTGCAGTTTCCACAGTATGCATCTGATGAAGTGAGCTGTAGCTCACAAAAGCTCATGCTCATATAAATTGGTTAGTCTCTAAGGTGCCACAAGTACTCCTTTTCTTTTTGTCCTTACGGTGTGTATGGTAACACCCATTGTTTCATGTTCTCTATGTATATAAATCTCCCCACTGTATTTTCTACTGAATGCATCCGATTAAGTGAGCTGTAGCTCATGAAAGCTTATGCTCAAATAAATTGGTTAGTCTCTAAGGTGCCACAAGTCCTCCTTCTCTTTTTGCGAATACAGACTAACAGGGCTGCTACTCTGAAACCTGTCAAGTATGTGGTTGAGGCACATTCTTTCCATAGTTTTGTTTTACATATAACTGAGGAGAGCTGCATAGGCAGGACTTTCAGGTTTGCACGGTCACAGATAAGAAGCTCTGAGACTGATGAGGAATGCAACAATGTTGGTAAGGGAAACTGACAGCTCACGTTCCCATTTCTTAATAACATTGTCACTGCTGATTGCCAATTTGCCTGATAGGTATGGCTACAGACTGGCCAATGGCCTAAGTAGGTAGTATAACTTTTTCAGAAAGCCTCAGGGGTCAAAGGCTTCTGGTGCTTCAAAGGCATCCAGCCCACACTAGTGTTGTAGAGCATGTTTAAGTTGAAGGTATTGTTATTCCTTCTTTGGGGGCTTGGGGCCAGGTGGAACCTCTCTAAAGCGAGGCAAGAACATGAAGGAATCATTTTCAATTATGGAGTGAACGTTCAAAATCCCTTTTTTTAATCCAATGGGGCCACAGAATGGGTCTATGGGCAATTGAAATGTTGTAGTGACCCCAGACTGAAGACTCTGAATATAATAAGGGATGGCTTTTAAATTTAACGCAACCAGATACTAGGCTTACCTATAGCCACAATTGTGACCAATTTCTCCCTAGGGAAATAATAGAAGTCTGAGTTTAGAACTGATTCTAATAGTGGTGGGGCTACAATTTCCTCCCACACACACAGGCAGGGTCCCAGAGCTTGGTCTCCAGCCCGTGTCAGGAACTCTACACAGCAATGATCAGCTCCACAGCCCGAGCTCCACGAGCTGGAGTTGAGTGGCAGGGGCCAGCCTTGGGTTTTTCTTTCCTGTGTAGACATACCCTTAGTGTCCCATAAGATTGCTTGGGAGACTGTGGGGTTGTTATTGGTGTCAAAGAAAAAATTTATTTCTTCCTCCACAAACTTCTTAAATTGTAAAAAGAAAAGAAGTACTTGTGGCACCTTAGAGACTAACCAATTTATTTGAGCATGAGCTTTCATGAGCTACAGCTCACTTCATCGGATGCATTCAGTGGAAAATACAGTGGGGAGATTTATATACATAGAGAACATGAAACAATGGGTGTTACCGTACACACTGTAACCAGAGTGATCACTTAGGTGAGCTATTACCAGCAGGAGAGCGGGAGGGGAGGGGGGGGGACCTTTTGTAGTGATAATCAAGGTGGGCCATTTCCAGCAGTTGACAAGAACATCTGAGGAACAATGGGGGGGGGGATAAACATGGGGAAATAGTTTTACTTTGTGTAATGACCCATCCACTACCAGTCTCTATTCAAGCCTAAGTTAATTGTATCCAGTTTGCAAATTAATTCCAATTCAGCAGTCTCTCCTTGGAGTATGTTTTTGAAGTTTTTTTGTTGAAGTATTGCCACTTTTAGGTCTGTAATCGAGTGACCAGAGAGATTGAAGTGTTCTCAAACTGGTTTTTGAATGTTATAATTCTTGACATCTGATTTGTGTCTATTTATTCTTTTACGTAGAGACTGTCCGGTTTGGCCAATGTACATGGCAGAGGGGCATTGCTGGCACATGATGGCATATATCACATTGGTGGACGTGCAGGTGAACGAGCCTCTGACAGTGTGGCCGATGTGATTAGGCCCTGTGATGGTGTCCCCTGAACAGATATGTGGGCACAGTTGGCAATGGGCTTTGTTGCGAGGATAGGTTCCTGGGTTAGTGGTTCTGTTGTGTGGTGTGTGGTTGCTGGTGAGTATTTACTGCAGGTTGGGGGGCTGTCTGTAAGCAAGGACTGGCCTGTCTCCCAAGATCTGTGAGAGTGATGGGTCGTCCTTCAGGATAGGTTGTAGATCCTTGATGATGCATTGGAGAGGTTTTAGTTGGGGGCTGATGGTGATGGGGGCTAGTGGCGTTCTGTTATTTTCTTTGTTGGGCCTGTCCTGTATTAGGTGACTTCTGGGTACTCTTCTGGCTCTGTCAATCTGTTTCTTCACTTCAGCAGGTGGGTACTGTAGTTGTAAGAATGCTTGATAGAGATCTTGTAGGTGTTTGTCTCTGTCTGAGGGGTTGGAGCAAATGCGGTTGTATCGTAGAGCTTGGCTGTAGACAATGGATTGTGTGGTGTGGTCTGGATGAAAGCTGGAGGCATGTAGGTAAGTATAGTGGTCAGTAGGTTTCCGGTATAGGGTGGTGTTTATGTGACCATCGCTTATTAGCACCGTAATGTCCAGGAAGTGGATCTCTTGTGTGGACTGGTCCAGGCTGAGGTTGATGGTGGGATGGAAATTGTTGAAATCATGGTGGAATTCCTCAAGGGCTTCTTTTTCATGGGTCCAGATGATGAAGATGTCATCAATATAGCACAAGTAGAGTAGGGGCATTAGGGGACGAGAGCTGAGGAAGCATTGTTCTAAGTCAGCCATAAAAATGTTGGCATATTGTGGGGCCATGCGGGTACCCATAGCAGTGCCGCTGATTTGAAGGTATACATTGTCTCCAAATGTGAAATAGTTATGTGTGAGGACAAAGTCACAAAGTTCAGCCACCAGGTTAGCCGTGACATTATTGGGGATACTGTTCCTGATGGCTTGTAGTCCATCTTTGTGTGGAATGTTGGTGTAGAGGGCTTCTACATCCATAGTGGCCAGGATGGTGTTTTCAGGAAGATCACGGATGGATTGTAGTTTCCTCAGGAAGTCAGTGGTGTCTCGAAGATAGCTGGGAGTTCTGGTAGCGTAGGGCCTGAGGAGGGAGTCTACATAGCCAGACAATCCTGCTGTCAGGGTGCCAATGCCTGAGATGATGGGGTGTCCAGGGTTTCCAGGTTTACGGATCTTGGGTAGCAGACAGAATAGCCCAGGTCAGGGTTCCAAGGGTGTGTCTGTGCAGATTTGTTCTGCTTTTTCAGGGAGTTTCTTGAGCAAACGGTGTAGTTTCTTTTGGTAACCCTCAGTGGGATCAGAGGGTAATGGCTTGTAGAAAGTGGTGTTGGAGAGCTGTCTAGCAGCCTGTTGTTCATATTCCGACCTATTCATGATGACGACAGCACCTTCTTTGTCAGCCTTTTTGATTATGATGTCAGAGTTGTTTCTGAGGCTGTGGATGGCATTGTGTTCTGCATGGCTGAGGTTATGGGGCAAGTAATGCTGCTTTTCCACAATTTCAGCCCGTGCACGTCGGCGGAAGCACTCTATGTAGAAGTCCAGTCTGTTGTTTCGACCTTCAGGAGGAGTCCACCCAGAATCCTTCTTTTTGTAGTCTTGGTAGGAAGCTCTCTGTGGGTTAGTATGTTGTTCAGAGGCGTGTTGGAAATAGTCCTTGAGTCGGAGGCGTTGAAAATAGGATTCTAGGTCACCACAGAACCGTATCATGTTCGTGGGGGTGGAGGGACAGAAGGAGAGGCTCCGAGATAGGACAGATTCTTCTGCTGGGGCTAAGAGTGTAGTTGGATAGATTAACAATATTGCTGGGTGGGTTAAGGGAACCACTGTTGTGGCCCCTTGTGGCATGTAGTAGTTTAGATAGTTTAGTGTCCTTTTTCTTTTGTAGAGAAGCAAAGTGTGTGTTGTAAGTGGCTTGTCTAGTTTTTGTAAAGTCCAGCCACGAGGAAGTTTGTGTGGAAGGTTGGTTTTTTATGAGAGTATCCAGTTTTGAGAGCTCATTCTTAATCTTTCCCTGTTTGCTGTAGAGGATGTTGATCAGATGGTTCCGCAGTTTCTTTGAGAGTGTGTGGCACAAGCTGTCAGCATAGTCTGTGTGGTATGTAGATTGTAATGGATTTTTTACCTTCAGTCCTTTCGGTACGATGTCCATCTGTTTGCATTTGGAAAGGAAGATGATGTCTGTCTGTATCTGTATGAGTTTTTTCATGAAGTGGATAGATTTCCACTCCATATAGCTAAATTCAGTGCCTTGCATAATGACAGGTTTCAGAGTAGCAGCCGTGTTAGTCTGTATTCGCATAAAGAACAGGAGTACTTGTGGCACCTTAGAGACTAACCAATTTATTTGAGCATAAGCTTTCATGAGCTGCAGTTCACTTTATCGGATGCATTCAGTGGAAAATACATTCTTAAATTGTGTGTCTAGTAGTAAAGAGGAATTAAACCTCCATCTTCTGGTAGCCCTTTGTTTTATAGGAGCTGAGAGCTGCAACACCACAGGTGTGTGATCAGAGATCATAATCACTTTTATTTCGTTGTTAATAACAAAGCACACCAAGCCACCCATTACCAAAAAACCATGAGCATGTGAAAGCGTGGAGGGGAAAAAAGGTGTCGTATCTACCTATATGGTGCTGCAGACTTAAAATCCAATTCCTCCATCTGGGCAATAATGGTCTGCATAGCAGATGATTGGGATCTTTGAGGTCTGCTTGATCCGTCCAAAAGCAGGTTTAATAATTTGTTGAAGCCCCATGCTACGAATCAAATTTTGTAGGGAGGAGACGATTATTCTTGAAAACAATAGATTGAAAAAGGAAGGCTCCTCTTTGCTGGGGGCAAGAGGGTTACAAGAGTGCATATAACATTGGAGATACAAACTTTAATCATTAAGAATTGTCCCTTCATATGTTTATCAGTTGATAGGATTTGTGTGGTCAGTTTTGTATTGAATGGACACTCCACTGGACTTGGCTGAGTAATTACTAAAAACGCCATCACCAATCCAGACTTTTTTAGAGCTTGTCAGTCTCTGATTCAAGGAAGGGGGATTTCTGGGAGGAGTATTATATCAGCTTTCAACTTTCTTAACTGAGACCATTTTTCTTCCTCTTTAAAATGTTACCAATTTCTTTTATGTTCCAAGTGTTATGGGCTTGGTGAAACCTTGTTATGATTTGAGTTAAAACCCTATTGAGATTGGTTGGGGTGAACTCATCCTTCAATTAATGTAACTGGAAGCAGAAGCCCCCACATAAAACAAAAGATATGTGTAAACCCACCCAGCAGCTTTTGGCTTAGTATTGTTTTGCGTTGGTGCTGGGGAAGAAAAATGTACAGAAACTGGGAATGGACAAGAATACAGAGAGCAAATGGCATGAGAGCCAAGCAGGAGTCTGCACGCACAGTGTTACTCTGGAAAAAGCTAGAGAGAGCGCTTTTGGGTCTGGTCGTGGCTAACAGGCTTGGGGTTGTAAGCTAAGAAACTGCCCCTTTTGGTTCCTCCAACATTCAGAGGAAGACTTTATACATTCCTTGTAAATAAGTAAGATTGCATCCAAGACAATACCAAACTCCATCAATCTGAAGGAGCTAAGGAATTGGCAATCCCACTAGATCTTAAAAATAGCTGGGAAGGCTATAAAATAGGTCAGTCCCTTCTCCTTGGCCAGCTTCCTTGAGGTATTGAACAGGGCTCCTTTTTTCAACTACGGCCCACTGTAGCTGGAAACTATCATTATTTTATGCCTCATCCAATCCAGGTTTCCTTTTTCTCAGGCTTTTTAAAGGATGGATTCTTTCACATGGTATTTTAGGAATTTTAATATAAATGCCTTGGACTTGGCATGAGCTGTAGGTTTAGGAGCTAGGGAGCAGTGGGCTCTTTCTACGTCTGCCTCTGTATCCAGGCATGTATATAAAGAAAGGATCTCAAGATGTATGTGTAAAGAAAGGATCTCATCTCTGTATGTGTAAAGAAAGGATCTCAAGAGGGTCTTACACAAAAATTCCACTGGCCTCCCTTTCTCTACATCCTCAGAGAACCCAACCACCTTCAAATGATTTATTCTGGCCTGGCCTTCCACGTCGTTGATTTTAACTTGTAGCTTTCAGATCAGACATCGTTGTCAGTCTGGAGTGATCCTGATAGAGCCCATATTGGCTTCTAAGGTGGAGCTTCTAGTTTCTGCCTCTTCAGTCCTGGAGGATTGCCCCTGCAAACTTTCTTAGTGTGCTGCAGTTGTAGCTTTAATTACAAAAGAGAGATCCTCTGATATTTTCCTTAGCAGGATCTGTTCCCTGGATATCTGCTTCAGCATTTTGTAGATTTGATCCAGGCCTGTTGGGACCTCCTCTTCAAGCTCTGCCAGACTGCCTGGTACAGAGCTGTCAGAGAACCTCTGCTTCTTCACACTTTGTGGGGAGTCCAAGTAGAGAGAGGGGTTTAAAATGGATCTGTTTGCTACTATGATGTTAAAAAGCAGGATGAACCATCCAGAAATAAAAGCTGTGGCCTTACTATAGCGGATGACGGCAGATGTTAGTGGGGCCAAGCAAGAGCTCCAAATCTAGGCAGACATTTTTCCCTGCTAGGTCCCAGAAGTCCCCAGTGTGTCATCTTTAATAAAGACCTCACAATTGGAATGTTAGCTAACACTTGTGTTGAGTATGCATGAGTCAGAAGAGAATTCAGCTCACAGTCTTAGAGCTGGGCTGGCTCTGCAGGGATGACAGAAACAAAAAGCAGTCACAACTTATTCTAGTCACTATAGTCAGTTGATTTGACTCCAAATACTCAGAAGCAGCAGACCTGTGGAGTAAGAAGATAATTTCAATGGCAGTTAGGCACCTTGATACCTTTAAGGATCTGGGCTTTAGGGTCTGATCCAAAGACGACTGAAGTCAACGGAAAGACTCCCACTGACTCAAAAGGTCTTTCGATCAGGTTTTTAAACATGTGCGTAACTTTAAGCAACCTATTGAGCTCATGGAATTAAGTTGAAGTCACTGAACTCAATAGGATTATTTGCATGCCTAAAGTTGCTCATGAGCGTAAGTGTTTTCCTGGCTCAGGGGCTAGCTCACTTTCCCCAGAGATCAGTTAAACTCCTGATTAACAATAGCACTGTTAAGGGTTTCCTGCATTTTGGAAGGTCATTTGCCCAACCATTAATGCTTCCAGCAAGCTGGGAAATCTCTTTGTCTGTACATGTTAACATTAAAATGCATTTTGTTTTTCTGTTCCCTCAGCTGCTGTCAGTTAATGTTCATTTGAGATGATAGTGGTTGCTAAATGAGACAGGATCTTTTCCCTAGAATAAAATTTACTTGAAATTAGTGTGTTTCATAAAATATGAAAGACATTTTAATGAGATGATACAAGAACTGTTTTTAAAATGATAGAATATATAATTTTCTTTTCTGACCCAGTCTCACCGGTTTACGGAATATATTTAATGACAGTTTAATGGCTTCCATAAGGATGTTGGATTTTAAACCTCTTTATCTCTCTTATTTTTAATTCCAACAGCTTTGGATGCAAAGCCTCTTTTGGCAATGTCAGATCATCTGTCATTATCAAGCGCTGTGATGGAACCCAAATAGAACAGAGTAGAATTATTAAAAAAACATAATTACTCCGGGAACCGAGGGCCAGGTACATTGGGACCATGTTTCATACAATTTGACAGGAAAGGTGAATTGCAATCTTTAGTGCAGCGGTTTTCAACCTGTGGTCTGCGGACCCCTGGAAGTCCACTGAATATGTCTAAGGGGTTCGTGAAAGGTTGTCATTACCCTACAACAGTGGTTTTCAACCTGTGGTCCCCAGACCCCTGGGGCTCCCTAGACTATGTCTAAGATTTCCAAAGGGGTCCGCATCGCCACATGACATTTTTTCGGGGTCCACAAAAAGGTTGAAAACCACTGCTTTAGTGAGCTAGAAGAGCACATTTCCCCATTCCTAGGGAGTGCTTCTTGAAACGCATGCATAAATTAATCACATCAGATAGATCAAAGAAATATGGCATCCCTAGAGCTCCAGCCTGCATGAGATGGTGCCTGGGCCTGAGTTCTGGCCACATGGATCCAGCTTTTGCTGCACTAGCATATACCAGTCTGAGCTCCACAGTCACATGCTGACAGTCCTGTGTGCCCCATGCTGTATATGAGGGTTGTTTTCAAAGGGGTGCTTTTACACATTCAGATGCCCCTTAAAGGGCATGGAAAGTAAAGGGTTCTGGACCTAGGCCCACTACCATTGGAGTAAATGGCAAAACTACTATTAACTTTCATTAAAGCAGGATCGAGTGTTTTACTGGATGAGGGTGATAATTTTGTGCTCACCATACATAAAAGTAACAATCTTAAAGCAACTGTGGTATACAAGCCAGCTTAGCTGGTAGCTTACCCAGGATGGGTGGGTTAGTGGGATTTTGACAGGAGAAGTAGCCCCCAACCACTCCTTTCTTCTTTGCCTTTCCTCATCTTTCCTCCCTCTGCTGCTCTAATCCAGCACTGTCCTTAAGCCTTTCTGCAGATCACTCATAAGTGGAGATAATGCAACCCCAGAGGCAAGTTACACCTTAAAAAGCTTTCTTGTTTCCCCTGCCTGTTCCTCCATTTCTCACTGTGTCACTTTCTTTGGCTGGGAGGGTACTTACATCAGGGGTAGGTCACAGCCCTGACTTCTTCCTTCTCTCCTCTCTTCTGATCCCCCCGCCATCTCCCATCTTGATCTTCTTTTCAGCCTTCACCTGGCCCCTTCCTTTCCCCGACTTTTCTCTTCCCTCTCCCTCTGCTTCCACGCTGGGAATATCCTATCTTGTGATAGGATTGTGACATCAGAGGCAGTTCCCCCCTGTTCCTCTCCTTCTCCATTTCTCTTCCCCCTCTTCCTTGTTTCTCTCTCTCTCTCTCTCTCCTCCTTTTCTAGAATTGTCACAGCAGAGGGAAGTCACAATCTGGAACAGCTCATGGTTGAATTGTGGCATGGTAATTAGAGGCCACCAATTCACCTCCTATGCCCACCCAATCCTTTCTCTTTGGTGGGACTGCTCAAAAGGAGGCCAGTTGTCACACACTGTTTTGTGATAAAGGCAGTTGTCTCCAAGGAACTGGCTTGCAACCATGAAGTCCTTTCACATAGGCCTCCATAACAAACATGTCTTCAAGTCCTTGTGTGGGTCATTATATGGTAATGACTTTTGGTCCCTAACAAATCAAACCTAATTTGAAACAGCATCTGAGAGGTGAAAGGCTCCATGTTCCCTGAGCCATCCACTTTCCTCAGGTTCACTTCCTCGTCTCACATGGTGGGGGCCCCCTAATTTCAACTGGAAAAGGGTCAGGCCCTATATCATTTATCTTTGGGCATATTTACAAACTTTTAATGCACAACTGTGCATCCTTTCATTTTATGCAGAATATTCTTTATGATTTCTGGAGAGTATTAAAGAGAGATGATTGTTAGGATCAGTGAAATGAGAGCTTTGAACTGCTTTTTCACCAGCTAGGTCATGCTATGTAAATGAATGGAATCCTCTATGCAAATGCATGGAATCTTTTGCACAAACAAATAGAATCTCCTGCATAACAATCACTGGGGAAGACTGCTTGGAAGAGAGGCTGGGGCTGTGATGTGCTTAACTCTCTGGCTTCCATCTGAACCTTTCAAGTCAGGTTTTTCCCTCATGGTTGCAAGGTCTCGTCCACTGAAACTCTGCTGACTTCAAAATTAGGCACTTTCCATATTCAGATCTTATGGCATTGGAAGAAATCATAAGAAACCAAAGTCCTGGATTCCACACTCTCTAATTGTCCGGATAGTTCAGCCTTTATTAAAGTAGCTGTAAGTATTAAACACAGTTGGAAGGCTGTTTGCCAGAAGCTGGGAATGGGCAACAAGAGATGGATCTCTTGATGATTATCTGTTCTGTTCATTCCCTCGGAAGTACCTGGCAAAGGCCACTGTCAGAAGACAGGATACTGGGCTAGATGGACCTTTGGTCTGATCCAGTATGGCCATTTTTATGTTCTTATCTGGTTATCTTCTGGTAAGAAATGTCCTAGAAAAATTAGATATTTGATGGCATTTTGATGTTTTTAATATGCTATAAGGGGCTAAATTCTGCCCTCAGTTACACTGGGGTAAATCCAGAATGGCTCCAATTATTCTGACACTGTTTTATTGCCCTTGTGACAAATTCATCTGATCTAGAAATGTGCTTGGATTTTCTTTTAGACTTTCTCCTGAGGTACTTCTAAGGCTTTTGGGTGGGATGAGTGTGCAGAGGGAGATGGCAGGGGGTATTTGACAGATGGTGTGAAATCCTGGCCCCACTGCAGACAATAGCAAACTGACTTAAATAGGGTCAGGATTTCACCAGTGCTGTGTCTCTCTCATCCCTCGAGAGCCCTTCTGTGTGGAAAACTCTTTCCAGAGCCTTGTGCAGCTGCAGCAGGAGGAGGAAGAAGAAGAGGGAGCTGCAGGCAGGAGAGGACGGAGAGTCGCTGTCCTTTCAGCACCATGGTGGGCCGCTACTACTCAGGCTATCTGGCAGATGATGAAGATCTTCAAGGAGCCCAGGTAAGAATCAGAGAAAGAGAAAACATCCCCTTAGCTTGCATTTCTAGGGACACATCCTGCCATCTGTCTACACAATGGGGGTTGTGGGGGCACACTGGAATCAGGATTTCATTATTTAAACTAATAACACTGCAGACAGCAGTGACTCTGGGCCTCCTGGGCCTGCACCATTTGCCTACCTGAAGTCACCCCAATAACCTTTTATTTCCAATCCCACGGGAAAGATTTCTGGTCCCTCCCATCTACCCTGTACATCCATTCCCACCCCACATATTTCATCTTTGTCCCCCCACCGCCATAATACTCCCAAGTATCCTTCATACACACCCCCTGCTCCCCATACACCTCACCAGCCACTCCCCCCACACATGCACCCTGCCACACCCCAACACACTCACATACACAACATTCTCACCACCCCACATGTGCACGTCATCCTTTCCTGCCAGTTTACACACTCACCCACATCAATCCCCACCACCACTTGCACTGCCCACCCTTGCACACCTTATCCTCAAAAACACACCGCTGATGCCCCCGCCCTCTCACACACCATCCAGACGTACCTCAGTACCTCCCAGCGGACCCCATCTTCACACTTCACACCAGTACCACATACATGCTCCTTGCTCCCTCCCCCTGCCACCCTGCACACACCAGAGACAGCCTGACTTGTCCTTTGGGCCTGGTTCTCAACTCCCTGAGACTGGTGTAGATCAATTGTAACTCCAGTGAAGTGGTGTGAAAAAGGGAGGAGAATCAGGCCTATATTTTGCCCATGATATTTCTGTTCTGCTTGCTGTAGGTAAAACATATGTTTTGGACAGGGGAGCAGTGTGGGAGGAGAGAGACAACAAGTAGCTTTTGTAAAGAACAGGCTGCTTATTACAGCTCATCAGAATGTCTATATTAATGCTTCCTCAGATGAGTGAGATGGTTTCCTCTTCTGGACTTATATAAACTTTCAACAAACCCCATTAATGCATCAGTTTCGACACTTGGCCTTTCTATACCTGCAACCAGTTTCAGGGTCACATTCACAGTTGTTCACCAGAAATAACATTTAACCTTCTTTCCTTGCAAAGTGAATATTAGAATCACAAAAGTTAGAGCTGGCAAAGCAAGGTGTCAAGCACACGACAAGCAATCTTAGTTCTCTGGTCCCAGCTCTGCTACTGACTCACTGTATGAGCTAAGTCACTTAACCACTCTGTGCCTCAGTTTCCTCATTTGTAAAATCGGGGTGATAAAACATTCCTCTTTCATGGGCTATTGTGAGATTACATTCACTAATACTTGTAAAATCTAGAGATCACAGATGGAAAGCACCAGAAAAGTGCAAAGTATTCTTAAATGATTATTCTCTTATTAATCAAAGACTTACTAACTAATCTAGTCCTTCCTCCTGCACATGCAGGCTTATTCCATAATTAGTGTAATTTCTCGGGCTTTACTATTGAGTTACAATAGTGACTTCACAGTTAAGACTGCAAAAGCCAATCTCGTTTTTCACAGTCTCAGGCAATGGGGCTTCAGATCTTTCCAGTCTCCTCATTAATGACACTCCCTGCTTTGCTTAGTTACAGACAGACAAATCATCAAACAAACCAACTGTCACCCAAGTGAGAAAAACATATGACTGGAAAGCCCTGCTGAGACCGGCTTCTCCCTGTGGATGCCAGAATCCAACCGTATCACCAGATGTTATGGCTTTTAGCGCATTTGAGAGTGACAATAAACTGGAGAAAAAAGGGAAGCAGGATGATCCCTTCTCTAATATCCAGGGGGCTGCACAGGATTTCTCCAACTTTGTGGACTTCTTGATGGACATGGATGCCTTGGACAGCCTCCAGCAAACCATGGAAGAGGCAATCCAGAAAATAAGGGAAGTAATAGTGGAGGATGATTTCAAAGAGGATGTCAGTTCTAGTCCAGAAAGTGAGTCTTGGACTATCTCCTGTCGAAAGCAGTGTGATTGTTTCAGCTCAAGTCATTATCTCTCCACATCCAGCTCAGAGGAAGACTGTAAAGAATGTTTCAAAAGCAAAGCCGGGCATAAGCTGGGCAGTGAAACCAAACTCCAGAATCAGTGCATGCTGGATAAATTTGTAGCTCAAGCCACAAAGAAAGAGACAAGGAGGGGGACGGAGGAAGTGGCTGGGATATTCCACACAAAGGTATGTCTACTCCTCTCTTCTAATTCTCTGGGCACTAGGGCTCTTTCCTGAAAGATTAAAGTAGGAAAGAAAGTACTCCCAATTTTTATTTGACACTGCTTTTATAGACTATCACAGACATACACAAGCAGCAAAATTCTGCCCTTGCCAGGAGGTGCCTCAGTGGCAGGGGAAGAGATAGGGTTCTGTGCCTGCTATTTACTCAGAGCACGAGCCATTCTGCAAGAGTGTGACGAAATGGCTCAGGGCAGGCAGCTTCCAAGCACATACTTTTCCTCCTTTTCATACACACCTGGGGTAGCACATGCCAAAGAGCATGCACACTCACCAGCTGGGGACTTGGCCATGCCACCTACTCACCAGATCATGTCCCAGGAGGCCTGTGCTGCGGGTTGCCCGTGCAGACAAACTCCCCCACCCTAGTGCTCTGCAGCATGCTAGCTGCTTTGTAGAGGTAGGAGGTAAGAGGTTTCTTATGCCCTGTTCCGCCACCCCCAAGCTAGGTTACTCATGCAGCACTGCACTGGATTTGACCCATAATCTATCACATGCCTAATCCATATGTATGCATAACTTTCTGGGTATCTAATTTGCCCTTTGCATGCACCAGTGCCGTGAACACACATGCAACTGCACTCACTGCACATAAAAATTATGGGGGCAAATGCACACATGTTTTTGTGTACACATGCAGTTGTGAATACTTGCCATAAAAGCCAAGCAATTCCAAGTTCCAGCTAAAATTTCATCCTGAACTTCCTCCTTTGGGCTTCATGTTAGTCTACCACAAAGGAATTCAGGGAGTATGTGTCCCCGTGTCTGAAGGGCATTGCATTATCTAGGCACAATATGGTGAGTTAAGAATGGCATAGCCATCTCTAGAATTAAACACAATGTAGAAGAATCCAGCTATTAAAAGAGACATGAATTCTCTGCACCAAAGCTGTGCATTGAAGATACAGGGAAACCACCAAAGGAACTACCAAAAATAATTGCAGACTAGAGATCTAACAAATGAAGGTATAGAATTGTGATAGAAACTTTAGAAATATTTTACTGTCGTTGCTGAAGGGGTGGAGCTGTTTGGAGTGGATGAATTCTGGGTTCTGTTCCAGGTGTTGAGGGGAGTGTATTCTAGTCACCTCAGACCCATCTGCCCCTGTCCCACCAAAACCTGACCACTTTTGACCCTAGTCCCTGCAGCCCCATCTTGTCCCAGTTCCTCCCACACACATCCTTGACTCTTCATGCTTGTCTTCCTCCTCCATGCCACAGTGCCATCTCTCAGTCCCAGCCCACTCTCCCTCAGATCCTCAACACAGTGCCCCCCATCACTATCCCAGGCCTGGCTCCTCACCCCTCTGTATTCCAGTCAGGCTATTTCCTCCTCCTTCTCCTTGCTGCCTGGGTGACAGCAGGGGGACCACTGAGACCACAAGAGAGAGAGTCTCCCTGCTCTCAGTTCCTATGCCCAACATTACAGCAGCCCCTGGCTCCCCCGAGGAGCAACTGCCAGGAGAGTCCTGCTCAGCTCCTGCATCCCTGTGCAAATGGATTGTTTGCAAAATTTAGCTGCCAGACTCTTAACAAGTCTCTGCTTCAGTTATGCAAAGTGGGATTTTCAGAGGCTCATAACTTGGCCAAATTTGGGTGTATTTTCACAGAGATGGCAAAAAGCACGTCCCTGACACCAAAGTCCCCCTTCCCTGGCCAAACTTCAAGTTCCTTCTCCAAAGCATGAAGGTGCTATAACTTGTCAATGAAACAGCTGTATTAATTTTCTAATTGGGCAAAATTTTCTAATTTTCTAAAATTTTCTAATGGGCAAAACAGCACGTTTTTTCCTTATCTCATTCTAAGAAACGGCTGAATCTTTTTTGTTGAAATCTTCTAAAAACAACTCATCCTGAGGCAGACACCAACCATGGAAAATTTCAGCCTGAATGGTGAAAGTCTGGCAAAATTATAAACCACTGAAAACAGGATCTTATAACAGAAAACGTTGGGCAATCTTACCCACTTTGCTTTCCAGCTCCCAGCCTCACTAAGCACATTGTGTACTGCCTATTGCACCACAGAAGGCTCCCTCGGCCTGGCCTGTGCTGCACAGTCATGGAAGGGACTGTCATCTGCACTACAGATGTGGGCTGCCGCTCATCTCCTGAGCTGGCTTGGGGACCCTTCCTTTGCTCAAACCTGTTGTGGAACTGCAGAGTTCCCCTGGATGGTTGTTCCACTGCTTTTCCCTTCACCACAGTATGCACTTTGAGTAGTCCCAATGAAGCTAACTGGTGCTATAAACTAGAAAATGGGGACATAAATTGGAAATGGGCCAAGAAAGTGGTGTTTGGGTCTGGATCTGATTTACTCTAAAGGTTCAGGTGTGGGCAGCATTGCTAGCCCAACAGTTCAGAAACCATGAATCATGTACCTAAAAATCACATATAATTAATTTGGGATTCTTTTTATTTGCCTTCTGGTTTCTCTAGAGTGCACTTGGGTCACATGTTCAGGCTTTTTTTCTACAATCATCATGCTACAAAATTACTTATTTAAAAATATGAAATCTCAGCTTCTCCTGTATTCACATGACTCCAGAAGCTGGGGCTTCAAGCATAATACCAAATATTGCAAGATTTGTGATAAAATTGCAAAAGGTGGCAACAGAGCATGAGGCCGAATGAAAGCTGCAGTACAGGCTTGGATTTTATTGTACTGCAATCTTGCAATTTTAAACCTAAATGCTGGAAGTCTCATGAGAGCAGCTGTTCTCAGAAGAACAATTCCACCCCTACATGCAGCCAGTTCATGGGAATGTTCTCAGAAGAGTTGTGTTGCATTCAAACAGAAAATAGGTCTCTCTGGTTTTTGATCCATCCCAGAACCAATATTTGAAAAGGACAGGTTCAGATACAAGGATTAAACTCCAGTCTTTGCTGAATTTCACAGGGTTTAGATTCAAGGACACAGCTCTCAAATCCGAAATGGGATTTGTCTATTGAAAACTTACCGCTTTTCCTTCCTTTGCTACAATGTCCTAATGCTTCCTTTTGCTTTTATCCATTACATTATTTACTCTTTTCAGATCTTCACCTTCTTTTTGTTCTGTTACAGAGTGTTACAGAAAAAGCATCTGATTATTATTTCCGTCAAGAACACTTTCACATTTGGGCACAACTGGCAGACTCTTCTGTTGGCCTCCATAAACAAAGAGCCACATCAGATTTTTTCTCTAAGATTAAGAAGAAAGATAAGTCTCAGTCTGAAAAAGACTCATCTTTTGATATTAAACACATTGAAAAAGAAATCACAAATGTCCTGAAACAACCCACTCCATCTGATACTGACTATCCTGGTCAGCAGCCATTTGAAACACTTGATTTCTTAGAAGAAAATAAATTAGTCTCTGCTCTTCAAGATATTGTAAATCAAGCCATTCTAGAAATATTGAATGCAACAAAGAAAGATGGATCCCCTTTATTTAACATGGCCGATGACTCTGGCATTACTGGTGATGATTTGAATGTAACAAACCTCTATGAAAAAAGTTCTTCGCCTGGAAATATAGATGAGTCGACTCAAACAGCTTCAGAAAATGCAGAGGAGGGAAAGACAAAGGAAGAAAAGACAGAAGAGGGAAAGGAACCTAAGACAAGAGAGAAGACATTAAAAGAATCTACACAAAAATCAAAACATGGACCACAGTCACTTCATAAGTCCAAGCCAAAATCACCACCCGAGAAACCTCCATCCAAACCAAAATATGTGCCACCCCCACTCCCTAAATCCAAGCCTAGGGCAGCAGATGAGGCACCTCCACCCAAATCAAAATATGTACCTCCCCCACTCCCTAAATCCAAGCCTAGGCCACCAGCTGAGAAACCTCCACCCAAACCAAAATATGTGCCACCCCCACTTCCTAAGCCTAAACCAAAGAAACCAGCAATGGTAGAAGACGAACTTCCATTTTCCCAGGTACCTTTGCTTTTTTAGCTCAACCAGAATTATTTATAATCATATATCTGTGGAATACTTGAGTATTGTTATCATTCCATCGTGCTTGGTGCTATTTCTACCTACTTCATAGTGTATGAGGTCGATTTAAGAATCAGGGATGAATTAACTCATTTTGCCTAATTTCATGCCCACTTGAACAGCATGGACTCAAAACACAGATTCAGTCATTATAGGACTGTGTTCAATTTAGGAGAGCTCACAGTGGTCACTATGCAGCCCTTGTACTTCAGACACGCAGGAGCAGAGCTGTGTGAAAAACGGATTTTTTTTCAGTTTGCTGGCAGTTCTGAAAAATTGAAAAAAACATTATTTGGTGTCAACCCAAAACCAAAACTTGTTGGAATTTTCAGCAAATCAAAAAGTCGAAAACATTTTAATTTGGAATTGAACAAAACTCAACCCCAAACTAAATATTTTGTTTAGATTTCAGGCTTCTTTTTTTTTTTTTTTTTAATAAAAGCAAGGGAAATGTGGAAAGAAAGGACTGGATTCTCAAGTGGACTTTGGAGCCATTCACAAAATTGAGGAAATGGTGTTAGTGGTGGCCTCCGCCCCTTTAACCTTATAACCCAATGCTCAGAGCACTCACTTGAGATGTGGGAGAGTGAGTTTCTAATTCCCATTCTGGATCAGGGACTTTGGTAAATGAGATCAGAACCTGGTCCAGGGGAAGGGCAAGAGGCTGCATCAGTGTAAATGAAGGGAGGAGTTGGCCTCTGGTGGTGATTGTGGCGACTTTTACTGTCACATAGGGTTTAATATTCAATGGCTAATTTTCCAGTATGAAAATGTTAAACTAGGGCCCTGATTCTGCAAGGAAATGCATGTGGGAAGACTCCTGAGTCTTTGCGGTGACTTTGGTGGGACTCGGTATAGGTGCAGGGTCCACCTGGGTGGAGTATCTTGCAGGATCAGGGCCTAAATATGCATTTAAGGCTAAATCTTAGTCCCAATGAAGTCAACTGGAGTTTTACTCTATATCAGGGATTCCCAAACTGTGGTAGGTGGTCTTTTGGAAGTGGTACACTGTAACAGTGTGATCTGTCCCCCCTAAAAAGTGGTGAGGCTCAGGCCAGACAACCTTTATTCAATCACATGACCCCTTTAAGGAAAAAGGTTTTTAAGGGAGCAGCAGACTAGCTGGGGAACAGAACCAGGTGTTAATCATAGAATATCAGGGTTGCAAGGGACCTCAGGAGGTCATCTAGTCCAACCCCCTGCTCAAAGCAGGACCAATCCCCAATTTTTGCCCCAGATCCCTAAATGGCCCCCTCAAGGATTGAACTCACAACCCTGGGTTTAGCAGGCCAATGCTCAAACCACTGAGCTATCCCTCCCCCCACCTTAATCATGTAGCTATCACCTTAACATGATAAAACCTAGATGTTAGATGACTCCCAGGAGGAGACAGAGGGCAGGCCACTTGGAGAGGAGCTTTACACAGGAGCATCAAGTCAGAAGACAGATTCCCTGGGATGGGACCTAGAAACAGAAGGGAGACTGGCAGGCTAGGGAAGCCTGCCTTAATCACACCACAGCCTCACAGAGGAGGACTGTGGGGGCCCCAAAGGGAAGAAATGAATGAGACCAAGAGAGGCTTCATGGAATAGGGCTCGAACCTGGATACTGGTGGGATTAGGAAACCTGCTTGAATCACAGCACAACCCCATGGAGGAGGGCTATGGAATCCCTTAACCAAGAGGAAAGAATTGTGAGGACAGGAGGAGGAGACATGTAGGAAAGACAATCCAGACAGAATCCAGGGACTGCGCACACACACAGCACCAGAGCTCCCCTGCTGGAACCACTAACATAAGTCTAACCTCATTAGAGCTAGCCAAGAAATGGTATTCATATCTCATGACATTTTTCGTGGTTTCAAAAAATTTCCTATTCCACCTCAGGACAAAACTGAGATCTTTCAAATTCTCTCTTTCTGTCTCACACAAAGACACTCACTTAAAACTAACAGACGTATTGGAGCATAAGCTTCCATGGGTGAATACCCACTTTATCGAACATGCATTTGATGAAGTGGGTATTCACCACGGAAGCCTATGCTCCAATACATCTGTTAGTCTATAAGGATGCCACAGGACTCTTTGCCGCTTTTACAGATCCAGACTAACACGGCTACCCCTCTGATACTTCACTTAAAACTGTCCCACAACAACAAAGTGAGAAACCCCTACCTTCCCTCAGATTAGACAATAGCCTGTGAACAGGGCATTCACCTATGATGTAGGCTGGTCTGAATCAGCCAGGTTCAAGTACCTGGTCTGAATCAGCCAGACCAGGGATTTATACCTGTATCTTCCACACGCAAGGTGAGTCCCCTGGCCACAGACTATTCAGGGGGTGGGTCTTTCTCAATATCTTCAGGTGGAATTGTTCAACATGATATAAATCAAATACGCAGTAGAGCAAGGACTTGAACTTGGGCCTTCTACATTTCAAGTGAGTGCCCCTGCCACCAGGTTATCATGGGGTTGGTCTTGCTCTCTCTCTGGTTTTGACCAGAAATTCTATCCTGGATTTGCTAAATCTTTCCCAGCAAGTTTTGTTGAAACTGGTATACTCCCATGAAAAGTTTCAATTTTGACAAACTGGCATTTTCTTATGAATAATGGTTTTGTCAGAAAATTCCCTACCTGCTTTAAATCTGATGGCCTCTAACTCTTCCACCCAGACTCCCTCAGGCAAACTCTCTTCTCTTCTAATTTGCCCCAGACAGATCTCCACCAGCCAAATTCAAAACTTATTTTACTGTGAATCTATAAATACCTATATTAAGCCTATTAAGGCTTCAATATAAGTGCAAAAAAAGGAGACATTTACATGTGGTAGGTACTTCAAACATCAATGTTTTTAAGGAAGTGTACATATACCAATAGAATTTGGGAACCACTGCACTAGAGTTCAACTGGACCAAGATTTGGCTATGATTTAGAATTAATATTCATACACCACCGTTAAGTCAGAATGTCCAAACCTGTCTATATTTTAATTTAATTAATGTTCATTTACAGCTGATTTTACTCCATTCCCCTCCTCTTCCTCATAGTCTCTCCTACATACAATGCAAACCCATTAACATTTGCATCTGAGCTGAACTTGGAGTCCATGATTTTTGAAATTAGGTCAAATAAGTTTGTCTGTCCCTACCACAAACAGCTTTTATATCACATTCTTACAAGAATTAGAAAATATAAAAGGGTTTGTAAAGTCAAAAGAGATTGGGAGGGGGAAGGCAGAAGGAGGGTAATCCCTAACAAACAGTAAAATAATGGGACCAAACATATGAACACTTTGACTAAATGGTAGGAGTAATGGTTTCATCTGGAATCCAAGTGACAGGCTCATCTCAATAAAACTACTTCACAACTGCAGATGAAATGACAATGTCTGAAAACAAATTCTTAGTCATTTTCTAATGTAAATATGTGAAGGAAAGTGCCCTAAGAAGGTATGTAGCATATCACATTCATGCAGATCACAACGAGCCAAATTTTTAAAGGTGCCCTCACTCCCATTGAAATCAGCGGGAGGTAGGTGCCTCGGCACTTGTGAAAATCTCACTAGGTGTCCATCTGCATCTTTAGGGGCTTAAATACCTTTAAAAATCTGGCCCAAAATATTGCATTCCCCCACCTTCAAATAACGAAAAGGAAATCAGATAAAAACAGCAATCAAAACCGACATTTGGATGATTCCCTTCACATTGGATCTGCTGCAAAACATGCACAGCTGACAGAACAAATGCTATTTGCAGTTAGGCTGGTGTAAATCCAGGATAACTCTACTGATTTCAATTTACACCTAACAGAGAGTGGAACTTGGCCCAAAGGGCTTGATTCTGCTCTCAAATGGGTATAAATCAAGAATAGCTCCATAGAAATCCTTGGAGATATCCTAGTGAGTGGTTGCAGAGTTGGGACCCATAGCTTTAAAACACTGGTAACTTACTAAATTTTACATTTAAAATGTTGGTATTAAATAGACTTTTTAATGAATAACCTTTTTTCCTGTTTTGCCCACTGAAATTTTGGATAGTCTACTGGTCATTTTCTTTCAAGACATCAGTTTCACAGCCAGATTTTTAATAAAGATCAATCAGGTGGACACTTGAAAGGCAAGCTTTCCAGAAGACAAGAGGAGATTGTTGACTTTCTTGTTGAAAATGCAGCCAAACATGTATTGTACAAGTATAACTATGAAAAGTCACTGTCAGAGAAACTTGGATTTATTTCAGTTCCTGTAACAAAGGTACTCCTTGAGATAATGTTTGGCTTTAAAAAATTAAAGGGCAGCGGCATAAGGCTATCATCACAGATTGATTGGGCTGAGGTATATCAGCAAGTACATGCAAAAAGACCCACTAAACCCCAAAAGCTTCGTTCAAAGAGTTGTGACAAAAAAAACGCTCATTCCAAACCAAAAGTAATCACTGGCAAGGTAAAAGTAATTGAGAAGCCCAATGAACAAAACATCTCTGCTCTGCCAGAAATAACTGAAATAGTTCCTCTAAAATTCTCTGATGATATACCACAGAGTGGAGAGGATTTGCAAGGTCTGGATTCTGTTGAAGACTTAAGACAAATGTCATTTTCTAGAAAGTCTATCATTCCCATTGATAGCCAGAGAAAATTATCTGCTGTTTTACTGGACACTGAGGGCCAGAATTCTATAGAATCTTCTAGGCAATCCTTGTCATCTCGAAGGACTAGCATCACCAGTGAGAGCAACAGAAAATCACCAACACTTTTACCAGACACTGAACTCCAGAACTCTGTAGAACCTCTATGGGAAGCCTCATCTTCTAGAAGGACTAGCATCACCAGGGACAGCAGCCGAAAATCGTCAACTGTTTTACTGGACACTGAAGGCCAGAATTCTGTAGAACCTCTAAGGCAAGCCTCATCTTCTCGAAGGACTAGCATCATGGAGGGGAGCAACAGAAAATCATCGACTATTTTACTGGACACTGAAGGCCAGAATTCTGTAGAATCTCTAAGGCAATCCTCATTTTCTCAAAGGACTAGCATCACAGGGGACAGCAGCCGAAAATCATCAACTGTTCTCCCCAAAATTTGAAACCCTACCAGTTTAAAATAAAACAAATATATTTGTATTTTATTGTCAAATTTCTTCTATTTATTGACATGTATTGCTAACACACCTGAATACCTATTATCGGCCCTCACTCCAAAAAAGTTTGTCTGTTGGGGGCAGGGAGCTATACATTTCCAAAAATTCTTTGCAATCTACCGTTTCTTTTCACTACATCTAGCTCTCCTTGGGTGATTGACTGCTATTATGATTATTACTTATTATTTATTATTTGTAGTACTGCAGTGGTTAGAGCCCCAGCTGAGATCAGGGCCCCATTGTGCTAAATGAAGTGAGATAATAAAATTACTCAATCTGGAGAAGCATCATTATAACCAGTTTATCAATGTGGGGGGAAAAGAAGGTGGCAAATAAAAATAGGTGTAGTGAGTCACAGAACAGTTAGGGGGGTAATTTCCTTATCCCCACTGTAATTTCTCTGATTTCAGTGGAATGACTCCTAATTTACACCCACTGACCTCAACAGGCTTTGGATCAGGCCCTAAGTAAAGTCAGAATCAGGCTCTGAATGTCTTGCCTCAGATTAGCAGCAATCTGAGGACTAGAACCCAAGAGTCCTATCACATTCTTCATACCCAAGCACTTGTATATGAAGTGTCACGAGTCCAGCTAAATCGGTAAAATTTGCTGTGTAGATCAAACCTGAGAGCTGCCTGCCATGTTAGCCTCATTGTTAATTAGTGCTTTTGTCATGCACACTAAACAGAAAGCTCAAAGCTTTGTTTCACAACGACCATTAAAATAGAAAGGGAAATCCTCTCATAAAATACAGTGCTTTGTGCCAGAATACTCCTCTCAAGATATACCCCGTATGTCATGGGTCCCAGTCCTGCACTTCTAATCCATGACTGATTTCTACTGCAAAGTCAATTACGGCCTGATTTTCATGGGTGCTCAGTAGCCACAAGTACAGTGGAAAGGAAGTTGTGAGTGCTCAGTATCTCTAAAAATCAAGACTACAACCTTAAGTGTCGTTAAGTGACTAAGGGCCTAAGGCATTCTAGCTGTTTGCTAAATTCTGGTCTGGTCTGTTATACTGGTTCAGTTTCACTGAGTTTTTTGTTTCATATGCATAAAGAGAAATTATAATGTTCCCCTCCAAGAAGCATATATCTCAATCCCAGCCCCATCATATCATTTCAGGGGACAGTTTACCTGCATCTCACAGCAGCCTACTAAAAACAACAACCGCTCCTAAAGCAATAATGTGGCTGTTAATTGCCATAGTTGTTTGGCACTAATGGGGTTCTTTGTTGGCAACCGTTCTAACCCAATTATGTTTCTAAAGTACAACTGAAAAGCATTGTAGGGAGCACCGTGTAAACTGTACTAAATGCACTGGGAGTTAGTGACCTCCCAGAAAGACAAACAGGTGCCAGCTAAAGCCCCATATGATTGATTTTCCATGGCTAAAACGGCAACCACAGACATCTGTTTCGCCCTGTTTAAAAAACAATAACAAAAGTGAGCTGTTGTCTTAGAAGAAGAGGAAAGCCTCTTAGAAGAAACAGAAATAAGGTATTCAAGTGTCAAACAATGCACCATATTCATTTGCATTCTTCTGGATCAGACACAAACACCAAGCAATAGAAAATGATTTTCTGATGAACAGAAATGGACATGGTGTGGGGAGTGGGGGTACAGTTGTGGTTGAGGGAGATTTAGGACTGAAGCTTAATTTAATACAGGCAATTTGAACACACATGAACCAAAAGTCAGAGACACTTCCCTACATATGTAATAGGTTAATATCAACAAGCCAAATAACAAACCTTTGAGTGAGCAAATGAATGAGTTACCTCATGTGGGGAGCAAAGGGCTTGACAGATTCAGCACTGGTGGAAAATTGAGTCAGCTGAATATCTCATAAAGAAAAGGAGGACTTGTGGCACCTTAGAGACTAACCAATTTATTTGAGCATAAGCTTTCCTGAGCTATAGCTCACTTCATCGGATGCATTCAGTGGAAAATACAGTGAGGAGATTTATATACACACAGAACATGAAAAAACGGGTGTTATCATACACACTGTAAGGAGAGTGATCACATTCATAAACCAGTCGGAGAACACTTCAATCTCTCTGGTCACTTGATCTCTGACCTAAAAGTGGCAATATTACAACAAAAAGACTTCAAAAACAGACTCCAATGAGAGACTGCTGAATTGGAATTAATTTGCAAACTGGATACAATTAACTTAGGCTTGAATAGAGACTTTGAGTGGATGAGTCATTACACAAAGTAAAACTGTTTCCCCATGTTTATCCCCCCCCCATGTTTATTCCCCCGTTCCTCAGACGTTCTTGTTAACTGCTGGAAATGGCCCACTTTGATTATCACTACAAAAGGTTTTCTTTCCCCGCGGGAACCCCCCCCCCACTCTCCTGCTGGTAATAGCTCATCTTAAGTGACCACTCTCCTTACAGTGTGTATGATAACACCCATTTTTTCATGTTCTGTGTGTATATAAATCTCCTCACTGTATTTTCCACTGAATGCATCCAATGAAGTGAGCTGTAGCTCACGAAAGCTTATGCTCAAATAAATTGGTTAGTCTCTAAGGTGCCACAAGTACTCCTTTTCTTTTTGCGAATACAGACTAACACGGCTGCCACTCTGAAACCTGAGTATCTCATGACTCTCTCACGAGCGCAAAGCGGTGATGTGCTGCCCAAACTATCCAGGTCAGGATAACTCCGAGCAGAGCTCCACTTCTGTGCTGTTTCACTCATCCAATTCCATTCCTACTTACCTCCTTGGGGCTTGGAGGGTTGGAGACTTTTTGCTCAGTCCCAAGAAAATTATGTTGCCTTCATAGGAGCATTAAATTAGTAGCTTGGCATCCTCACACCATGCAACAATGAACATGGTATGTTGTACAGGCCCTGTATCAACTGTCAGATGCATACCTAAGAAAGCCCACATAATAGTTCCCTCAGTGTCACCTCTTGACCCAGGTGCTCCTGTAGATAAAGTGATGAGAAACTCATTCTTCTTCTATCCAGAACCATGTAAGGAAAGAAAATTTGCTTCAGTCTGCAGAACTGCACTAGGAGGGAAAAAGGATCCATTCATTGTCTCAGTCACTTTCTATACACATATGATTGATTTTCCATGGCTAAAACGGCAACCTTTCTCTTACAGTTTTTATAATTTAATAATTGCTTTATGTTACAATAACTTCATAGTAGCACTTGGGACAAAAAAGTGACCTTTCTGCTCCGAAAGCACAGGCACACAATCACTTGAGCTGAATGAAAGTCATTATTAGCAGTTAGCAATATGTTGGCTATGCCACATGGTTGAGAAGCTGATTTTATCCAGTACAGGGGCAGTGGTACACACGCATACCAACCAATCCATTACGATATTTTGGCTTTTCTTTTCAGCCCTTTGTTAAATGTGGCATAGTGAACGACGAGAGCTATGTGTCAGAGAGGCTCACTGAACTTCTTGGAACCGTTATTTCCAGGATGCCATGTTATTTAATAACCCAGTCTCATTGCCAGGGCATTTGAGGGCCCCTTTTTCGCCTTATCATTTAGGGCTGGTCAAAAACTTTCCATTGACATTTTTGTAACTGAAAATTGGGGTTTCAACTAAACAAATATTTTAGCAGAACCTGCCTGCTGTCCTCAAAAAATCCTCTTTAGTTTTGTGTTGGTTTTTTTGTCTGTAAACTGAAAATTGTCCAGTTTGGGGGGAGAGGTTGTTTTATTTTTTGAAAGGTAGGGATTTTCAGTGGATAAAAAAAGTCAGATCAACTCTACTCATGGTGTTGCATCACAGTATGCTGATGTTCCCATGAACGGGGAGTGATGCTGAGGCGGTGTCACCGCCTTGCCTTGAGGCATGCTGATGCTTTGCGTGATGGGTGGGTGCCAGGGGAAAGTGGCAAGGCACAGGGGTAACACACTGATGTTTCAGGGTGTGTTGGCTGCATGGCACCACAAGGGATGACAATTGGGCCTCTTGTTGCTGCCAATCCCTATAGCAGAGACTGTCCATAAAGTAACCCCACGTATCTAAGGTCCACCCCACCTGCGAGCTCCCACCTCCCCCAGGCAGCCAGGCCCCACTGACTAATTCCCTTCAACTCCAACTTTTAGTTTCCCTCTGGGTCCGTTCCCTGCGAGGTGCCACGCCGCCTCTTCTGATTGGTCGTCTCGGCATCGTCCGTAGCCCAATAGGCTCCTCCTTCGTGGACGCTTTGCGCGGTCCGCAGGTGGCGGCCCAATGCGGAGGCGACGTTGGAAGAGAGGCGGGCGGGGATTGGCAGGCTGCGGTGCTGGCGTCGTATGATTGGCCGGGATGCGGAAGCGGGGTGCCGGTGGCTTGCGGAAGCGGGTTGGCTGGCTGTGTGTGTGGAGGCGCCGGGCGTCGGGGCCGCCGGGCTGACGAGAGATGCGGCGCCGCTGCCTCCTGCTGCTCCTGGCGCTGCTGTGCGAGCCGGGCCGCGGGAGCGGGCCCGGGCCCGGGCCGGGCGCTGTTACCTGCGGGTCGGTGCTGAAGCTGCTCAACACCCGCCACAACGTGCGGCTGCACTCGCATGAGGTCAAGTACGGATCGGGTGAGGAGCGGGGCCGGAGAGCGGGGGCGGCCTGAGGGGGAGGCGGGGGAGGGGCCCGGCGCGCCGGGCTGAGGAAGGGGCCGGAGGGTGGGTAGCGCGGGAGAACTCGGAGGCGGGGACTGCAGGAGGGCGATGGGGATGCCGGCGAGGTGTCCGGGGTGGGCTAAGGGCCAGGGCCCCGCCCTGGGACGGGGCGCGACCCAGCGGCCCGGAGTCGGCTGCCCGGGGTGAGAGGGGAGCCCTGGCGGGGCCCTGCCCGCGGGGCTGACGGGCTGGCCCAGGCGCGCCCCGCAGCTGCCGAGGGGCGCGGGTGGAGCCCCGTGGGGAGGAGCTGGCCGAGGCGGCGGGGAGCGGGCGGAGGCGCGCTGCCCTTCGCGGGGCAGGAGATGTGGGGAGGGAGGCTGGCGCCTGAAGAAGTCTGCTGCCAGGCCAGTGCTGCTCAGTGGCCTCGCATAAGAGCGAAGGAAGAGGGTGGAAGGAAGGGCCGCTCCCAGGGTTAAATGCCTCTGGCACTAAGCCCCGGGGGGGGCGGGGGGAGAAAATGCAAAAGTCTCCTGTTAGTATCTCACGGGTTTCGTTTTTCGCATGGAGAGGCACATCACCAGCTAAGTGCTCACATGCAGCACACTTACCACGGAGCGTTCCTCTTTCCTCAGCAGCAGTAAGCAAATATCCAGGACTGAGCCACGCAGAACAGTTAGGGGGCATCCACAAGGGGGTCTGGACCCATAGGCAACAGAGGCTTTAATTTAAAAATGCTTAATTTAATGAGCCATATTCTGTTTCTACATCTTCAGAACCTGATCTCCTAAGGCAGGGAGGGGTTCTCAGCCTTTTTCTTTCTGAGGCCCCCTCAACATGCGATTAAAAACTCCACGGCCCACCTGTGCCACTGGCTTTCTGCATATAAAAGCCAGGGTTGGGGTTATGGGATAGAGAGCAGAGCAATTGCCTGCGGCCTCGTGCCATGCCCCTCCCCCCCACCAACCAAAACAAAAAACAATATTGCTCCAGCTTTGGCTTCAACCCCATGCGGTGGGGCTTTGGCTTTCTACCCTGGGCCCCAGCAAGTCTAATGCTGGCCATGCTTGGCAGCCCCCCTGAAACCTCCTTGGGGGCCTGGACCCCTGATTGAGAACCACTGTTCTAAGGTGCAGAGTACCTGTAACTCCCATTGAAGTCAATAGGGGAGCTGTTAGGGCACAACACCTATGAAAATCCTGGCATCCCCTGGTAATATTTGTGTATTAGTGTCTCTTCTGCTTCTCAACAGTTCAGTATATATATTTTTTTCTGGGTTTGCATCACAGGTGAGGATGTTGATCTAGAAGCTGTACTAGTGACAGGAGTGGTGTAAAAATAGGGTGAGAAGGGAAATTAGTCTTGTAACCCTCCTTTGCTCTTCCCCTCCAATTATTAGTCTGAATGGATTGATGCTCTTTAGTAGTAAAGTATTTTTGATTCCCTGAACTGGTGAAAGGTGGGTTAGGTCAACCACCATTTTTAAATTATTTTCAAACAGGAAGTGGACAGCAATCGGTGACTGGAGTTGAAGCTTCAGATGATGCTAACAGTTACTGGCGGATTCGAGGGAAAAATGACGACACTTGCCAACGAGGAACACCAGTGAAGTGTGGGCAAGCAATACGACTTACCCATGTTAACACAGGAAAAAACTTACACACCCATCACTTCCCGTCACCGCTGTCCAATAATCAGGTAAGATGGTGGAGCCCTCAAAGCTTGTGCTTTATAAATTTCTCTTGTATATGGAAAAAGTGTCTAAAATGGCTTAATTTGGAGCAGTCATGGTCCAGGGGTTTGGATGCTAGCCAGCGACTCGTGAGACCTACTCTACCTCAGACTTTTTGCATGAGCTTGGGCAAGTCACTTGGGGTATATCTACACATAGTTGGAAGGGTGCATCCCAGTGCAGGTAGACAGACACACACTCGTTCAGCTCAAGCTAGCAAATTTAAAAATAGCAATGTGGCTGCAGTGGCTTGGGCTACCTGCTTGAGTACGTATCCAGGGGTCAGGCAGAATTTTATTCAGGCAGCTAGCCCAAGCCACCACCTACGCCGCTCTTTAGCCATGCTACTAATTTTAGTGCACTAGCTTGAGTAGAGGTACCACGTGTCTGTCTAATCATGCTGGGAAGCACCCTCCCAACTGCTGTGTAGACATACCCTAAGTCTCTCTCTGTCCTTATTTTGCTCTCTGCCCACCCCATCAAAAGAACCCTTTGCTTCCACAGTCACACTTATACACTTCATCTTTGTATTTCTCTGAAGATCAACGTTTCCCCTTCTTAGTCCTCCCGGCTCCCTCCCTCTTCATTTAGCAAGTACTTCTGCAAAATTTGAAAATACTTTTTAAAGTAAATTTCTTATTTAGCTGTTGTGGGTTTCCATAAGTACTCACTGGAGTCTTCCTTCCTGAGAGGAAGCATCGTATGGTGGATAGGACATTAGATTGGGATACGTGAGACCTGGGTTCTATTTCTGACTTGGTCACAGACCTATTGTGCGATCGTGGCAAGTTACATGGTCTCCCACCATTTGTCTTGTCTGCTTAGCTTCTAAGCTCTTTGAGAAGGGTCTGCCTTTTTTTGTACAGTGCCTCACACAATGGGGTCTCTAGGCATTACTGCGATATAAGTAGTAATAAAATAAATGACTGAGAGGAAATGTTTCAAACGAATGACTTACCAGTAAATACCTGATGGATACCATACTATCTTGCTGAGAGGAAGGAAGGTGAGCCCTGTATCTGAGGAGTATTTTGTTCTTTAGTTTTCAAGGGTTTTTTCCTCAAAAGGATTGTCCTCCCGTTTCCCTTGTTTTATTTTTGTTCATAATGCCTTTATTTTTAGCACTTTACCTCTGGACTATAGAGGGGGCAAATTATCCCATCTGGGTTAGATCCATTGCCACAAAAGCAATACAACATCACTTTTTGTTTCCTACCTACCCTTGTCTTTACAATTCCCCCTACTGGCTGAGTGATTGGTGTCTTAAGTATCTTTGGTGTTCCCTTATTTCTAATTCAGGAAGTAAGTGCCTTTGGTGATGATGGTGAAGGAGATGACTTGGATATATGGACCGTACAGTGCAGTGGGACACACTGGGAGCGGGAGGATGCAGTGCGTTTCAAGCACATAGGAACTGACGTATTCCTTTCAATAACGGGAGAACAATATGGCCACCCAATCAGAGGCCAACGGGAAGTTCATGGCATGACTTCTCCTAATCATCACAACTACTGGATGGCAATGGAAGGAGTTTTCATTAAACCCAGCATGGACCCTGCAAAACACGATGAGCTATGAATGGTTAAAGGACTTTAATGTATCTGTTAATCCAGGAGTAGGAGCTGCCAATCCTGGGTCTCTTGTAAATACTGTCTTGTCTGTGTAACTGACTCTCTGTACAACAGAAGGGCATTAGGATATTCTAGGAAAGCAACACTTCTGTGGGGAACTGCAATTTCATGGATCACATATTGAAACTTGTTTGGCAAAGTACTGTTTGAATTTTCTAATTCAATTGGTGGAAAAGGCTTGTGTTTCTATTAGTTTTCACTGTAATTCCCTTTGCTTATTACTTTCTTCCCTTCTACCCAGTCTAAAAGGAAGTGACAGATTTGAACTAAAGCATCTTTCTGATCAATCCCAGATATAATGCAAATTTATATTTTATGTTCCTTTTGCAGTTATAATTAAAATTTTGGAAACTCGTCTCTGCTGTTTAGTGAAAGAACATTACTAAATGACAAGATGGAATAGATCTAGAATGGGGAAAATATTTCTCAAACATGGCATCATGTAGAGGTAATGGAATCAACAATCCAATCTTCCAGAAAAAATTTGCAGTTCACTTGAAAATTGCTTCTAATGTTTGTAATGGGTTTCAACGTGTGCTGTATCTGCATTTAAAGACATCCCACTGGAAAATGTAAATATTGTGTATGGTGGGGTAAGGAGACAGTTAGTTATTTTTCACTCTGGATGTGTGGTGTTTTGTTTTTGTTTTTAAGAATTTGCATTTTTGGTAGTGGTACTGCTACTACTTAAGTGGGTAAGATTGTTCTGAGAACTGTTACAGAAAGTTACTATTTATAGAATTCTGTTCATTAAACAAATTTCTTTATATAGTCTGAAGGAGCAATTGCATTTGAACTTTAATTTTTTCATTTTATTTAGTTTTTGTACTCACACATCACTTTGAAAGATCACTAGAAGAAACCAGATGAATTAAGAATAGGGCTATGTGTTCATGATTGTTCAGATTCAGAAAAAAGAGCAAACCTCAGCTAATGTATTTTTGAGAGACACTAGGGAAACGTGGTCTAGATAAAATTACTATAAGGTGGGTGCACAACTGGTTGAATGACTGTACAAAGAGTAGTTATCAATGATTTGCTATTAGATTGGGCGATGTATCTATTGGGATCCTGCAGGAGTCAGTCCTGGGTCTGGTACTACTAAATATTTTCACTGATAACCTGGATAATGGAGTGGAAAGTATACTTAGAAAATTTGTGGATGACACCAACCTGGAAGGGGTTGCAAGCACTTTGGAGGACAGGATTAGAATTCAAAACAACTTTGACAAATTAAAGAATTAGTCTGAAATCAAAAAGATGAAATTCAGTAAAGATAAAGTGCTAAATACTTCACACAGAATGAAGAAATGGGGAATAACTGGCTAGGTGGTAGTACTGCTGAAAAAGATCTGGAGGTTATAGTGGATCACAAATTGAAGATGAGTCAACAATGTGAAGTTACAAAAATGGCTCATATCATTCTTTGATTTATTAACAGGAGTGTTGTATGTAAGAGACTGGAGCTAATTCTGCTCTGCTGGGCACTGGTGAGGCTTCAGCTGAAGTACTGTGTCCAATTCTGGGTGCCATACTTGAGGAAAGATTTGGACAAACTGGAGAGAGTCCAGAGGAGAGCAACAAAAATGATAAAAAGCTTTGAAAATTTGACCTATGACAAAAGGTTTAAAAAACTGGGCACGTTTAGTCTTGAGAAAAGAAGACTGTGGGGGGCCTGATTACAGTCTTCAGGTATGTTGACTTATAAAGAGGACTGATCAACTGTTCTCCAGGTCACTGAAGGTAGGACAAGTAGTAATGGGCTTAGTCTTCAGCAAGGGAGACTTAGGTTAGATATTAAGAAAAACTTCCTAATGGTAAGGGTAGTTAAGCTCTGAATAGGCTTCCAAGGAAGGTGGAATCCCCATCACAGGAGGTTTTGTAAGAACAGGCTGGACCTGTCAGGGATGGCCTAGGTTTACTTGGCCCTGCCTCTTCAGGGGGTTGGACTTGATGACTTCTTGAGGTCCCTTCAAGCTCTCATGTCTATGATTCTGAGTATTGGTCAGGAACTCTGTGCCCTTGAAAAAGTCATTTAATTTCTCTGTGCCTCTTTCTCCCCACCTGTAAAAAGGGAATAACACTCACCTGTCATAATGGGGTCTGAGGAAGGTTAAGTAATGTTTGTAAAGTATTTTTAAGATGCAAATTGCTATAGAAGTTACTTGCTCTATTTGCTTTATACAAAAATTGTCCTCATTTTGCTCAGCACAGCAGGTTGGGCAAAAGGTAACAAAATTAGGAGCACTGGTCTCCCTGAATAGACTGTTAGTTCAGTGACTCCAATTGTAATTAAACAATCAATTACTGAAGCAAGAAATTGGTTTGGGCTATTGCGTTTACTCCCTTTACTGCTACTGTCACAACTGTTACAAATGTGAAGCATGCAGGGACTATACCACTACTTGGCTCAAACACAGCCCATTGCAATTAAATGTGGTGGCAAGTGCTTAATATCATGTGATCATTTATGCAGTTAAGCCTCACAGAGAGGCTTCAGTTTTTCCTTCAAGAGATAGAGTTGTTTGCAATGAGCTAGTTTGCCAGTGCAAGAATTCTACTGTTGCCAAGTCTTTTTGCAGCACTTACTTGTTTTTCCTACTTACAAAAAGAGGTGAGTGAGACTGTTCTCTGTTTCTGTAGAAATTTGCTGAACATTGCAATTCAGAAGTTGCAAGTACTTTAGTTGGAGACTGGGTGCACAGACTTTGTCACTGACTTTTTATTTGAGATGTAATCAGTTAACTAGTAGTCAAACATTTTAGCAAATGTACAAGAACTAGGGGCCAGCTGTCACTAAAGTTAATGAGTCTTTCCACTGAGTTCAGTAGGAATTGGATCAGGCTGAAGGATCAGTGTTTGTATTGTCCATTATAGTACAGCTGAACTCATTTTACTAATACTTAGTTTTAAAATGAAGATCGATAAATGGTAGACACAAATGTATAATTACACAAATATTTCTTCTAAATGCTGTAATACAAGCTGCTTCTTTCCTTCCTTCTTCTATGAAAGACCATTCCCCTGAAGCCAGCATTATAAATAACTTCAAGAGGGGTGGCAGCATGTACTAGATAGTTGGCATTGCACCTTCTTATCTGTACTGTTGCCAGGAGCCAAGGACCTTTATGTACAAAGCCAGAGGCTTTGGTGAAGGGGGTGGGAGGTTAGACATTTGCACTCATTGTCCTGTGGAAGATTTTGAGTTTGCTGGAAAAGAGGGGCAGCGCATTGTGCCTGTGGACGTGAGCAGGCTCGTTCGCCAGTGGATTGACCGACCAACTGTTCGTAACCCTGCAGTCTCTCTTTCGCAGGTAGGGCCTGGACATTTAGCACTCCCATTACCATAACTGAGTAGGAGCTTGCTGGACTTGGCCGTTTTTTCTTGCCCTTATGACTACTGGTACAATGAGTCAAGCTAGACTGGAAGCAGAGATGAAAGAGAGAAAACTGAGAGTAGGGCTATAAGTACTCAAGTACTTTTGTTTCTGTGTATGTAGGTGTAAAAGCCTACCCAAGAACCTAGGGAGATCTACCCTACCACTCCTCATTCCCTACAACATTTGAGTCTTTAGCACAGAGAGTCAATGTATGAAGTACTTATCCCTCAGCAAGTTGATCTTTAATTTTGCAGTACAGCTTGACTTCCACAACAAGCGTATCCTTCCCTGTTCTTGAGATGGCTGTTTCTAGAGCCAAGAAGAACAGGAGATGCTTATTTTGGTTAGGAAGGACACAAGTCATTTTTGTCTTCTGTTGACTTATTTTTCCCTTTCACGTTAACAAAGATTTGAATTAGTTTTAAAACACTTCAGGCCCCAGTCCAGCAAATTTGTGGTCAGTTTAATGAGGCTATTCAGAAATGTAAAACTACTGACATGGGCAAGTGTCTGCAGGATTAGAGCCATATACAATAATGTTAGTTTGCTTTGGATGTTCAGAGATCATTAACAATAGTGAGAAAACACCTGCTAGGTATACTAACCAGGAGACTGACTAGACAATCTATTTTTCTATGTTTATGGTTTCCATGTTTAAAACACCTTAAATACACAAATCATTTCCTTGATAGTGAAACTGGCATATCATGCAATTATTTATTTCCAGTTTGTGGGTTTAACAAAAATCCTTGTGACATTTTTGACAAACAATTGTTTTGTGTGTACGGCAGTCATTCTGCATTTGGATGAGATTCAAAAATCCATACTGCTAAGTACTATTTCTTATATGTAAGAGAAATTGATTTCCAGGTAACCTAGTAAAGTAAGGGGTCTTTAGCCTCCTTTATATTCCATTATTTGTTTTTGAAGATAATACAAATTTAAACTGATTTCATATCTATTAAATCACAGATTTCTGCTGTTGCATTCTAAAGCCCTTCTCCATCATTCTTGTAGTATGCACACTTCTTTCTCTGATGTGATATTGACATTTTCTCAATGCTCCGTGTAGCAAGTTTAACGCTAATGAAGACATCCTCCCCCCGCTCCCCCCCCCCCAAATGTCTTGACAAATTAAGAAATAAGACATCTGGAAACTTGAGATTAATTTATTTTCTGATTCTAAATGAATTGATGATGTAATTTAAATGCTTCAATAATCTTTTATCCAAACAGGAATATTTGTGTCACGATGGATTTATCCTTCATTTCTTCTCATACCTGCAGTCATACTGCTGAATGTCTTGTAGATCAGTGGCTCTTAATCTTTCCAGACTACTGTACCCCTTTCAGAAGTCTAATTTCTCTTGAGTACCCCCCAAGTTTCACCTCACTTAAACTACTTGCTTACAAAATCAGACATAAAAATACAAAGGTGTCATAGCATTGAAAAAGTGCTTGCTTCCTCATTTTTACCATATAATTATAAAAGAAATCAACTGGAATATAAATATTGTACTTGCATTTCAGTGTATATTATATATAGAGAAGTATAAATAAGTCTCTGAAATTTTAATTTTGTACTGACTTTGCTAGTGCTTTTTATATAGCCATTGTAAAACTAGAAAAATAACTAGATGAGTTGATGTCCCCCTTGGAAGACCTCTGTGTACCACCAGGGGTACAGTCACTTTTGGTTGAGAACCACTGTTATAGATTGTCCTAGCTGTAAAATACAGCCAGGCTTGGATTGTCAAGGTCTAGCGTGGACCCAAATCAATTTAATAAATACCAGTTTCAAAAGCCTTGAATGCATATGGGAAATCATAGAATCATAGAATATCAGGGTTGGAAGGGACCCCAGAAGGTCATCTAGTCCAACCCCCTGCTCAAAGCAGGACCAATTCCCAGTTAAATCATCCCAGCCAGGGCTTTGTCAAGCCTGACCTTAAAAAATGTGTATGGAAAATGAGGTGCTACGGTTGTAGAAACTGATGGCTTGTAACAGTGATGGCACATTTTCCTGTATGTGTGAAGCCCTCTGGAGATAGATGTTTACCGTATTATTCTTCAGTATCCCCAATGCCAAGTATTAAAAATCATGAGATTTTTAAAAAATAACTAAATTTGGGGCATTTTTTATTTACCTGTGGAGCCCTTAGCATTCACATTTTCCTCCACACCAGTGAAGGCTGGCAGTTTATGGGGAGAATGGGCAGAGGGGGAGAGGGAGCTGAGATTCTCATGTACTTGCCTACTTCAGGAGCTGGGGCTTTATGAAACACGAGTGAAACTTATGATGAAAATGGTAAGATTTGGGACACTATTTAGTTGGTCCCTGTTGTTTTCTTAGGGCACCAATATTGTTTTTTACAATATTTGTCACTGAAGGGAACTAATCTCTGCAGGTAACCTTACATCATAAACTCAGCAATTGGGGCCTGTGACTTTAGTAGACTAACTTATATAAATAACTGGGAAAGGTGGACAAAGAACCTTGAGAACAGCAGTGTTGAAATGGGTCAATTTCTCTTCCAAAATGTCCAATTTTAATTCAAAATAGTGGACTAGAACAACCTTTGAAAAACAGAATTGGGGATAACTTTGTTAAATACTTAAGTGATATGAGGACTATTGGTTTATAAAATCTAATTACTGTAGTTTTAAATAACTACAGCCTGTACCATCAAAGTATCTGCTTAATGCTGAATTAATTCCACACACTTGTAGCTCAGTCTGAAATGTATCCTGTATCAAATATTTGATGCCCTTGTTTTAATTTTTAGGGGTAAATGTGTATGGAAAATGCTATTTTCTTTCCCTTTCAACTTCACAGCTCTATTTAACTGATCAATATGTGTACATTTGCCACGTCAGGAGCTATAGAGGTCTCATCTGTAGTGACTGATATACTGAAAGGGGACCAATAAGGTCATGGTGGTTTCTTTAAAATGTCAGAAGAAACTATGAGTTCTTGCTTCTCTATTCTGAACGTCAGTGCAGAGGAATTATTCCTGAACCATCATGTTATTTCACCCATTACATTTGGGCATCCACTGAGTGAGCGAGCAAAGCACATTTTAAAATGTGCAATTAAAAAAAAAAAAGTTGACACAACCCTGTAATTGCAATGCTGACTTGACAGTACTTCTGACTCGGTTAGTCCTGTGGAAACCCCCTATTTGTCTTCTGCCTGCTCCTTTCCTTCAGCAATGGAATCAACAGCTGTAGCTACAGATGGACCATGTTTGACAGCTGTCCTGCACAGAAGCCAAGCTGTAGAATATCTTTTCCAGCAGCAGCATCTTGTTGGACGTCCGATTCCTTGGCTGGTACATTTGCGGAGGGTTTTTCTGGTTGGGTTCCCTGCTGGCAGCTGGGAAATTAGCCACGAGCCTGTCAAGGGTTGAAGAATGCAGGGTTGCCTGATCATTTTTCCCTTCTGTATCTCACTTTCTATTTCTTACCTTTGAATTTATGTACTCTGTTCAAGCATAACTTCCTTCTCTAATCTATCTCTGGGGCACTGTTCAAAAGTCTTTGTTCATAAAAAGTGATTCAATGTGCAAATTTTGCATCCTAGTGCTCTTACGACCTGGGGCTATATAATAAGGTCCTTTCCTCAATTTTTACAATCTGTACTGTGGTAAAAATTTAGGATGAAATCATGCTGCTACAAGGAAATATCCACCTACCAGCCAGAAACTCATGAGGTTCCCTTTACACAGCTTCTCTTGAATTTTCCCATAGAGAAGAAAGCAGAGATGGACGGTGCCTGCCTGGGGAAGGTACAGACATGCCAATCTTGGGGCTGCTTTGGGGGCATAGGGCAATTTGACCATCTCTAAAGTTGTATAGTATTTGCTGTGTGCATATCTCACAGGTACTCTTATGTAATTATGAAAGGCAGACTTTGGGTCTTAAAGTAACAGTTAAAAATCAATATAACGAATACATAGATCTGGGAAAATGAAAGTCTGATTAAACTAATACATAGCCCAAGCACGTATTATTGCGCCCGTATCTGTAACAATCCTTTAGTGAGACCCTTCTAACTTATCATTAATAACACCCTTTCCTCCTACAGGTAGGAGGAAATGCCTCCCCAGAACCGCATCCACCATTTTGTAGCAACATGCTAATTTAAATATATACTAAGCATAAAACTGTAAATGAACAAGAACAAATGGATATAAGAATGCCCATACTGCATCAGACCAAAGGTCCATCTAGCCCAGTTATCCGGTCTTCCGACAGTGGCCAATGCCAGGTGCCCCAGAGGGAATGAACAGAACAGGTAATCATCATGTGATCCATTCCCTGTCGCCCATTTCCAGCTTCTGGCAAACAGAGGCTAGGAACACCATCCATGCCCATCCTGGCTAACAACCATTGATGGACCTATCCTCCATGAATTTACAGTAAAAGCTGTTTTATCCGGCATGTTGGAGGAACAAGGGGGTGCCTGTAAGTGAAAAACGCCAGTTAACTAAGAGGGAGGGAGTCTGGGTATGGGAGGGGCAGCAGGGAGGAGGTACAGGGTGCTGGATCAGGGGGCCACTCACCTTGGATGGCTCCCAGCAAGCAATGACCTGTGCCAGCTGCTCCTAGGCAGAGGCGTGGCTCTGTGCTCTGCCTCCAGCTGCAGGTGCTGCCCCCACAGCTCCCATTGGCTGTGATTCCCAGCCAATGGGAGCTGTGGAGCTAGCACTCAGGGATGAACCCTAGTTCTTGTGTTATGAGAAGGAATAAATAACACTTCCTTATTTACTTTCTCCATACCAGTTATGATTTTATAGACCTCAATCGTATCGCCCGTTAGTCATCTCTTTTCCAACCTGAAAAGTCCCAGTCTTATTAATCTCTCCTCCTACAGAAGCCGTTCCATACCCCTCATCATTTTTGTTGCCCTTTTCTGAACCTTTTCCAATTCCAATATATCTTTTTTTTTGAGAGGGGGTGACCACATCCCAGTATTCAAGATGTGGGTGTACCATGGATTTATAGAGAGGCAAGATGATCTTTTCTGTCTTATTATCTATCCCTTTCTTAATGATTCCCAACATCCTGTTCACTTGTTTGACTGCTGCTGCACATTGAACTATCCACAATGACTCCAAGATCTCTTTCCTGAGTGGCAACAGCTAATTTAGACCCTACATTTTATATGTATAGCTGCGATTATGTTTTCCAATGTGCAGTACTTTGCATTTATCAACGTTGAATTTCATCTGCCATTTTTATTGCCCAGGCACCCAGTTTTGAGAGATCCTTTTGTAGCTCTTCACAGTCATCTTTGGACTTAACTATCTTGAGTAGTTTTGTATCATCTGAAAATTTTGCCACCTCACTGTTTACCCCTTTTTCCAGATCATTTATGAATATGTTGAATAGGACTGACTGGTCCCAGTACAGACCCTTGGGCCACACTACTATTTACCCCTCTCCATTTATTCCTACTTTTTGTATTTTATCTTTAAACCAGTTACCAATCCATAAGAGAACCTTCCCTCTTATCCCGTGACAGCTTATAAACTGGCCATCAACAAATTTAGGCTTGAAATTAGATGAAGGTTTATAATAATCAAAGGAGTGAAGTTCTAGAGCAGCCTTTCACAGGGAGCATTGGAGGCAAAAAGCTAACTGGCTTCAAGACTGAGCTTGATAAGTTTTATGGAGGGGATGGTATGATGAGACTGCCTACAGTGGCATGTAGCAGATCTATGACTGCATGCTGCAAATATCTCCCATGGCTGGTGATGGGACACTAGACTTACAGGTACGGGGCTAGGCTCTGGCCCCTGGAAGGGGCGGGGCCTTGGGCAGAAGGGATGGGGCTGGGGGAGGTCAGAGCCAGCCCCTGCCCACCCTGTACCGGCAAGTGCCTCCTTCCCCCTCCCTGGGGTAACAGCGGCAGCCGGGGACTCTGGCAGCGTTTTAAAGGGCCCAGGGCGGTAGCAGCAGCTGGCGCCCTGGGCCCTTTAAATAGTCCCCAGAGCCCCACCACCGCTTCCCCAGGGCTCCGCAGCAGGGCTCTGGGGATGGGCTCCGGCTGCCACTACCGCCCCGGGCCCTTTAAATCGTCCCCAGAGCCCTGGGGAAGCGGCGGCGGGGCTCTGGGGACGATTTAAAGGGGCCAGGGCTCGGCCACTGCTACCACCCCAGGCCCTTTAAATCGCTGTCCCAGTCCCGCCGCCACTACCCCAGGGCTCTGGCAGCAGGGCTCTGGCAGCAATTTAAAGGGCCGGGGGCTGCAGCCACTGCTGGGAGCCGCAGGCCCTTTAAATTGCGTCTGGGGAAGCCGATCCACCCTGGTACGGCGCACCGGCTCTTGCCAATATGCCGTACCAGGGTCTACCGGCTTACTTTCACCTCTGGCTCTGAATTAGGACAGACAATTCTTTCCCAGGTGTCTGGCTGATGGGTCTTGCCCACATGCTCAGAGCCTAACTGACTGACCCCAAATATGGCAGAAATTGGCAGAGACCCTGGGGAGTTTTTCACCTTCCTCTGCAGCATGGGCCACAGGTCACTTGCAGGTTTAAACCAGTGCCAGTAGTGGATTCTTTGTAACTTCAAGTTTTTTTAAATCATTATTTGAGGACTTCAGTAATGCAGCCAGAGGTTAGGAGTCTTATTACAGGAGTGGGTGGTTGAGGTTCTGTGGCTTGCACTATGCAAGAGCTATGATGAGATGATCATGATGATCCCTTCTGACCTTAAAGTCTATGAGTCTAAATGGCATGAGGAAATAATAGAGAAGGCAATGGCAAAGCAGAAGATGGAAAGGAAAATACTAATTAGACCTGCACTCTCCAGAGCTTTTTCTCCCCGAGAGCCTCCCATCTAAATGCTACTCAGGGAAACTTCCAGAATTTTGCTTGGAAAGTAGCATTTTGCATCTTCATACCAGGCTTGCTTACTGTTTATTCAAACTCCTGTTTTCGGAAGATTTCAGATCCTTCTAAACCTTTGGGAAAATTCATTCACATAAGACCTTGGCATGGCAGAATGCTATGGAAGTGTGGAGTGCCATCTGGCAGTTTGAGGCTAATGAAACACTCCCAATTTATCAGAAGCATATGCCAGTTTAAAGTTTGCTCAATGGCTGACCTACAGTTTTGCTGTATTTAAATTAACATACAAGTGTCAGTTTTGTATCCCTTGGAGCAGAGCGTGAGCAGTGGAGGAGGGTCCTCAAGTCTGGAATCCTACCTAACAGCCCAAGTCTGACCTTCAGGACACGTAAGGCCAATACGTTTACCTAGCCTTCTCTTTCTGAAAGGGTTGATTGATAAGTGTGCATTTGTCCAAAGGGGAGTTATGGTTTCTTTAAACTGCCTAGAGATTAATAAGTGCATCTTATAGATATTAAAATATTGTTGGAAGCTTAGGGATAAGGAATAATTGTCAACACAATACACTTCAGGCTCACCCTGAAATGGGTGCTCCGATCCCATTCATTCTGTGCCCATATTCTGTCCAGTAGCAAACATCTCCCTGCCCTCCCTCCAGTTCATTTCAGCTGGGCATGGGATCACCCCCACCTCTCATCTTACACCCTGCCATGGTAAATGGAGATGAACAGGGATCCCCCTAGATTTGGTTCCTGGAATTGTGTGTTCCAGGACTGGCCGCAGAGCTCTGTAGCGGAGCGCTCATCCTTTTGGAACTTCCTTTCTTGGGCAGCTCCCCCAGATCACAGCCTAAGAGGTGTGTGTTCGGTTTAGCGTCTGCTCCAGTTTTGTTTGATTTGCTTCAATTCCTGGTAAATATGATGGATTAGACAGCCTTGGCAGCTGGTTTCTCTGCTGCTCATGGTGGGAACCATGCACTGTACCACTCTGTACCTCTTAACAATGGTTTTGTCGCCAACTCTTGGACACCCAGGCAGCTACTCTATTTACTTTGTAATAAGATGGACACCCCAAACCCCTGCCCTGCCCATCGCCGGTGGCTCCTCACAGTCGATCCTGCCGCCTTGGAGAGTGGGGGAGGCAGGACTGGACTGTAACACGCCTCTCCTACTACGTTCCCCTTGGTTCGCAAGGAGATGGAGGGGACCGAGCTTCAGACTAAGCCTGATCTGCAACCCAACGGGTGCGACTGTCTATTTTATTTGCTTTAACCCGTAGCGGCAGATTTTTAGCAGGGAAAATACGCAGCACCCCAGAGTGCCGGAGTCAGGGATGTTGAGCAGTTTCTATCACGGCCACTAGCTAGCGCTGCTCTTCTTTCTGTCTTTCTTTCTGTTTGGAGCTGTTACTGTCACGCCTCTGAGCAATGAAAAGCTCGCTTGCTGCGTGCAGAACTTCATGGGAATGTTGCAGATTTGGCAACCCAGCAGCGTAGCTTGGATTGCCTACAAATGTATGCTCTTCGGGGGGAAACAAATAACATCCACTTCCCTTGCCTTACACCTGCCAAGGCGATCAACTACTGTAATACCTCTAGCACGGCCGCGTCTTGCTTGTTAGACGGGCTCTGCCAAGCCATCTACTACTCAGCTATTTAAAAGGAAAGTTTAAAACATGAGTGCAGCCTGTAAAGCAGTGCATTAGGCGTCTCTGTTTACTGTCTTTCCGCAGGAGCCGTAAAACTCAATCAAAACTGGAGTCTGTTTGCTTAAAGTAGACGTATTTGAAGCAATTACCCCTATATTAAAATGCAAACTGGTTTCTAATTTTATGGCGGGGGGCGGGGAGGGGGATACACAAAGGGGTTACCAGAAATATGCTGGAAGGCCCGTGCTCAATGAGAGGAGAAAGCGCCCTGATAATCTGGCAAATCGTTTGCATTGGGGATCCCACCGAAAACAAGAGCTGAAATCATCATCATCATCATCATCATGTCTCTAGCCACCGCCGGATACAGGACATCGATCCACGATAATACTCACATACAGGCTCCTTTCCCCTAGCTGCAATTAGCCCGGCTGTCCAAGATCTTCCAGCCCCTGCAACAGAGCTCTCCGGCCATCCCCGAGGGCGGGCCCGCGCCATCCATCATGCACGTTCGCCTCCCCTTGCAACCTGGGTGCGAGACCGTCCATCTGTTACAGGGAAACCATCCGGCCCCTGCGCAAAATCCAGCTGCTGGTTCTGTTTCCGCGGCGCGGCGGCTCCCCGGGGCAGCCTTCATCTCCTGCCCTGCGCCTCGCAGCCCCGCACGGTGGGGCGCGAAGGCGGCTGTGTTTCTTTCTCCTTGCGCCCCTTAGCGCAGGCGGAGCTCCCGGGGACGCTGTCCTCCAGCTCCTTTCTTTGCAAACTCTCCAGGCCGCGGGGTGGCTTTCCTGGCTCTCTCAAGCCAGCCCTTTGGCCCGCTCTGCCCTTGATTTGGTGGGGAGGGGTTTGGGTTGCATAGGACCCTTCTGCAATCGCCTCGGCATCAGCCGGCAGCAGCATGCAGATCTCCTCTGCTGGGGGCTCCTCCTCAGGCCGGTAGCGGCAGGATTGCTCCCACTCTCTGCCCTCGTCCACTGGAAGCTGCTGTAATCCTGGCCCCCACCCTGCCAACTCGGCTGCCGCCCCCCTCCTCGGTCCGCTCCTCCCCGATCCTCTCTTCAGGCGCACGCCGGGCTGCTGCCAAATGACGTCTCTTTATTCAGCCTCCGCCGGCGGTCATGTCAAAACACCGGCATGGAGGTGGGGAGTAGCAGGGCCCCGATCCTCGTGTGTGGGCCCAGCCTTGAGACTCGCCTGCGAGGGGCTTCTGTCCCTCCTTGCACCACGCGCAGTGGGTGTGAGCCGTTTCTGCCTCGGCAGCGATTACAGACTCCAGCTTCTCTTCAGACACCAAAAGACACCCTCCCCCGCCCCCCGCCTCTTCTCATAAGCCCCCAACACTGATCTGTGGGGAGACCGAGGGGTCTGCGCTGTGCAGAGAAGACTCATCTCCGGGAGGCAGCCGCTGGAGGGTTTGGGGGCCGAGCAGCTCCAGCTTTGGGTAGGCTGGTTATCTATCCGGAGGAAACCCATCCTGGCTTTGAGTTCCTGGGAGACCCTGTACTGATCTTCCCTCTCTGCACCCAGCTGAGCCTCCCGGTGGTTTCCCGAAGGCTTTGGGAAGGCTGGCCACAGGGCTCACTGGGACGGGGAGATAGTGGAAAAGGAAATACAGGCCATGTCTACACAACAAAATTATGTGGACTTAAACCGTGGTGGCTGTAGTTATTAAATCGCTGGTGGCGCATGTCCTCACCAGGAGCTCTTGTATCCATGATCTTGTCCTTGCAGGGCACTGTGGGACATCTCCTGAAAGCCAGTAACAATGGATATAAGCCATGCAGTCTGTACACTGACTCTGCATCAACCTGATTACGTTGACCCTGACTCTACACCGCTGGGGGAGGTGGTGTTCCCATATCGGATAGAGAGGCACTTATGTCCGAGGGAGACAAATTTAAGTGAAGACACTTCCTCAATGCAAGGTAGTGTTGACATAAGGCTATTTATTATAGGTGGTAGTCAAGAGGTGTAAGTATTCTATATGGGATATATGGTGATCAGGGGCTTATCTGCAGGAGTCCTATGGCCCACAAGTGATGGAGCATGAGTGAGTTACGCCTGGTGTTCCAAGCAACTATCGATGAAAACTTTGTACCACTCCGCTGTAGCTTGTAACACATAAATTAATTTATTATAAGGGCACGATATAAGACACTAATACCTGGTAGGTAACCGGCTTAAATAAAGCTTAATGTTTGAAGCTGAAATGCAAGAAACCTACAGGCTTATGCCTGAAAGATACCTCGCTTAGCCACTATTAGGCCTTGGGACTTAGATTAAGGTAGCTATACTATATAGATAAGCTAGCACAAGTAAATTAATAAATCTGTTGAGTTTATATTTGTTTGTATGCTCATGTTTTGAAAAATAACTGCTGAGTTTGGAAGAAAATGTCTGAGAGATCAATAGGCACCACAGGATGAGTGTTGGTAGCTGGGGTGAAATATTAGAGACTTGTAAGCTAACCATATGTTACTATGGTGATAAGATGGTGATGTCAATGTTAATAGATTTAAAAAAAATCTATCCAAGTGGCCTATCCGATGAAGAGTCCCTGATAATATCAGGGTGAGCCTCCCAAAGATGGACATGAAGGGTTCAACCCTCATGCATTTTAATGAGCTTTGGTGGGCATATGTGTAACTTATTATAAATAGGGCTTGGCAGATGGCTGGAGGTCACCGCTTCCTGGAGGTCATCCTTTCCTGACCCTCAACAGGAGCCGGCCACCTGCACTCTTCTTCAGGATTCCATATGGAGGTGTGAGTTCGAAAGAATTGGAAATACTGGTGCTAGATGCTTTTTTGTTTTTTTTCCCCTAACCATTGCAATTTATGTGACAGTTCTAGGAAAACACCAGTTAATGTGTGATAAGACTTTTCATAAAGATTGTTTCTTGCATACTCCAGGTCTCCGGCAATGATGCTAGAATACATGGTGGTGTTAGCCTTCATGCTTTAAATACTAGAGTAGCTATGGAGATCGGACTTTTCTCTGATACTAGAATTTAAAAGGGATAATCAATATTATTCAATACCATAACCAACAAAAGCCACACTACCTTGTATGTATTGTTCTTGTGATATATTTACATAGCCATAGGATAAAGCCACTTTGACCGCCTTGCCTGCCCACTAATCCATCCACTCTGGGGCTACTGATAACTCGGAGCAGTTTCAAACAACCATCATTTATTTGCACACTGTTTCCTCCCCTCCTTCAAATGTGGATTTTGTTCCCCAACTTTACGTACTCCCTCCTCAACCAGTGACCGCTTTAAAGCTATCCCACTGCCTACCATGCTGACCAGTATTGTCTCATTGTTTCCTTGGACTCCCCGATCTATTTGTCTGCATCCATCTGTTGTCTTTTATCTTATTCTTAAATTGCAAACTCCATGTGGTAGAGACAGTCGTCTTGCACTGTGTTTATACAATGGTTATACAAAGGGCCTCATTGAGTTTCTAGGCACTATGGTATTACAAATAGATAATAATAAAATATGATGTCTCGTGACCATGCAAAAGGCTGGAAAGGGTGCTGTGTTATCATTAATGTTATGGTAGCACCTAGAGCCCTAAGCCCCACTGTGCAGCAGCTAACACGAACTTACAGCTAAAAGTTGGTCCCTGCACCAAAGAGCTTACAATCTATGCAAAAGATGAGATGTCATAGATTGTTACAGTGAACAGATTCAGGGACTGCAAGATAACAGACATTTGTACCATCAAGGAATGTACACCTGTCCCAAATCCACCCAATAGAGCTCACTCACTTCTGGTCCCAGAATGTCCTGATTTCAGAGTAGCAGCCGTGTTAGTCTGTATCCTAAAAAAGAACAGGAGGACTTGTGGCACCTTAGAGACTACCAAATTTATTTGAGCATAAGCTTTCGTGAGCTACAGCTCACTTCATCGGATGCATGCAATGGAAAATACGGTGGGGAGATTTTATATACACAGAGAACATGAAACAATTGGTGTTACCATACACACTGTAACGAGAGTGATCAGGTAAGGTGAACTACTACCAGCAGGAGAGAAAAAAAACCTTTTGTAGTGATAATCAAGGTGGGCCATTTCCAGCAGTTGACAAGAACATGTGAGGAACAGTCGTGGGGGGGGGAGGGGGGGAATAAACATGGGGAAATAGTTTCACTTTGTGTAATAATACATCCACTCCCAGTCTTTATTCAAGCCTAATGTAATGGTGTCCAGTTTGCAAATTAATTCCAATTCAGCAGTCTGTCATTGGAGTCTGTTTTTGAAGTTTTTTTTGTTGAAGAATAGCAAGTTTTAGGTCTGTAATCGAGTGACCAGAGAGATTGAAGTGTTCTCCGACTGATTTTTGAATGGTTATAATTCTTGATGTCTGATTTGTGTCCATTTATTCTTTTACGTAGAGACTGTCCAGTTTGGCCAATGTGCATGGGAGAGGGGCATTGCTGGCACATGATGGCATAGATCATCACATTGGTAGATGTGCAGTCTCTGATAGTGTGGCTGATGTGATCAGGCCCTATGATGGTGTCCCCTGAATGTCCTGAGTTAGACTGTGTAGAAAAGCTGTTTTAAAAAAACTTTTCTGTTGTTTGTTACTCCTCTATAGCCCTGTACCGTTGGCCTCGTGCTAATTAATGCACCAGACATCACTTGGGGAAGTACACAAGAAATAGTCCCAATTCCATTTTTTTAAACCTCTAAAACATTTGTAAAATAGTTCTTCCTGTAATGTGTTCTATACAGACTATATGCAGGTGTGATGTGGCACAAAGGCTTTATCAATGCTTGTTTTGGGATGATCCATGTAACTTATGTGGCTTCACTTATGCATAATGTGCAAATCCCCAACTCCTGCAAATACTGCACAATCACATATTCCTTAAACATGGGGGGGGGAACTGGGGGGCAGTTTGTGCAATATTATGATTGCCCCGCTAAAATAAAAATCTGGAACTGCAGTATCTACAGCATGCTTAACTCAGTGAAGTTGCACGTACATAGCAATGTATCTTCCTGTTTGTCTTGCTAACGTGGTAACTTTTTACTATATTGCTCTTTGCTATCACATGTGTGCCACCAGTGGAATGGGGATGGAAAGGAAGCTATTGTTCACCTGGAGACAGTTTTCTGTAAAGTTGTGTTACAGCCATTAAAGCAGATGTGCTGCTGCCTTGTACCTTAGCTTTCATTTAAAAAAAAAAAAAAAAAAAAAGTTCTAAACTACTGGATAATGCAGGGAAAGACAGCAAAGGTCCTAAAATCCCAGGAGAGAAAGAGAGACATAATATTTTAATGCTTGCTATTTTCTCTAGCTCCTGACGCAAACGCATTGATTTGTGGCAGAATTTTTAATGTTAACAACTTGCTGAAACAGTCTCCCTGTACAAAAGGTCCCAGCAGCAACTTGACAGCAGTCTCTGTGCCCGCTGGCTCTTTACTCAGGGAAAAGGTGTATTATAATATCACCAGGGACCATGGCTTCAGTAGGCTTAAAAAAAGAAAAATCTTAGCAGGTCTTACTGCGCATGCTCAGAAGTGATGTCTCAATGGCTTATAACTTTATTACCTGTCAGTGAAGAATCCTTAGATTATGAATTCGCAAACTGGGGGTCATTGTCCCTACAAAAAGGAGTCTGGGTGGGAGGGTCACCATCGCCCCGCCCTTCCCATATTGCTAAATGAGAAGGGAATCCAGATAGATGGGAAGGGGGCTTTTCCTATGGAAAAGGTGGTAAGTGGAGTCCCTGTATGGAAAAGGTTGAGAACCACTGCCTTTGATGCCAAGCTTGAAATTTCAAAGTTCAGCTCATATAGTTATTTATCCAGGCTTTTATTTACAGAGGGGAAAGGAAGTGATCTGATTTTAAATGGGAAAATAGTATTCCCTGCTCTCATCCCCCAGACACTCATAGCTTTAAAAACATCTAAGGATTCTTGCTCAGACTGTAGAAAAAAGTCACCTTATGGGCAAAAATCAAACACTGAAAATATCAGACCAAAAGATGAACCACAAAGTTATTGGTGTGAAAACAGGGGCTTCTGACTGAAATTACGTTGCAACCTTAACTATATCGGTCACTATATTGCAAGTGTGTGTGGTGAGAGAGAGAGAATATCAGGACTGCCCTTGGTTACAGAGTTTCTGAAAGCTGTGCTGATTGAAACTGGCCAGGAAAAACCACAGGTGTACACTGACTTCTCTGGAAGAAGAGAGTTTACATCAGTGAGTCTCGAACTTTTTTACTGGCGACCCCTTTCACATCGCAAGCCTCTGAGTGCTACCCCCCCCCCCAAGAAGTTAAGCACACTGTTTAATATATTAAACACCATCATAAATGCTGGAGGCAAGCAGGGTTTGGGGTGGAGGTTGACAGCTTGCAACCCCCCATGTAATGACCTCGTGACCCCCTGAGGGCGGGGGTTGAGAACCCCCGGTTTACACCGAGCTGTGTACCCCCCCTTCAACTGTGTTGTGGGGGGGACTACAGGGAAAGAGGCTATTGGACTAAAGGGGAAATTGGCACATGAGGGGTATGAGTGTGGTTGAGGGTGACAGTGCATTGTGGGGGCAACATGGCAAGAAATGTGCAGGTAAAAGATCCTTGAGTCATCCTCAGCTTGTCCCTTCAAGTCACTTGTGCCCCTTCTTATTCTGCGTTATCCTTCCTTCCAACACCCCTTGTGCAAATGCAGGACTATCCTATGATCTATGCTTAGTCTGTGCTTAGATTCACACTAAAATTGAATTGGGGTGTAAGATCCTGTACGAGCAGAAAGCAGCTGGTGCTGAAGATGATCCCTTCATAGGATAGAAAGCTGCATGAAGCAACCCTACTAAGGATATTGTTGGGTGTGGCACTGTGTTAAAAGGTGTTTCTGAAGAAACAATTGAAAAAAGCTCTTGCCATCTTCATGCAATTATTCCTCTCACCTTAATTCACACACAGGTTGTTCACCCTAGAATTTTCAGTACAAGGAAAGTGCCTGGTAGTGTTACATCAGACTTTTCCTTAGTCTAACATAGGAAGAAACCAAAGGAAAATGACTCATTGTTTCACTGGTAAATAAACAATTTAATTTGAGGGGCGAGGGGACTTTATATATGCCTTGAATGATCTAACATCCTTTAGGAAGGATGGTCATGAGGTTAAGTTACTGGAAGTCCTATTGAGAGAGTTGGCTTTGATTCCCAGCTCTGCCACAGATTCTTTGATTTACTCAAGATCACAAAATCTCCCTTTACTTCATGTTTCCCTCCCATCTGGAAAATGGGAATAATAATCTTTCCTTTATCTGTTTTGGCTGTTTAGCCTGTTACCTCTTTGGGGCAGCGACTGACTATTATTGAGTGTGCAGCGTCTAGCACAATGGGACCCCCGTCTCAGTTAGAGCCTATTGTCAAACACTTTTTTTTACTAATTGCTCAGGGTCTAGCAATAGCTGGGAAAGACAGCGGTGGGATCGCACACAGGGCTCTGGGGAGTGGGGGTGCTGCTTTTGTCTCTGAACTGCTTGCTTTAGTTTTTTGTTTCTTACCTATAGCTGCTTATGAGAGTCTTTGAGGAAGCAGCAAATCCTTGACCCTAACAGTCGTGTTTAAGTTTTAGGCTCTATATGACTGTGTCTGGGAAACAATCTATCAGGAATTAACAAAAATAAAAATAAAAAGTGGTACAAAGGGAAATGTGTGTTCAAACACTCTCAGGCTGTTTACATTAGTGTTTATTTCCTACCTGGGCAGCTACACAGGTGATAGTGAGGGTGGATGCTCTAGTGTAGATCAGCTGCTGGCTTTTTGACCTTCATATCATCTAAGAGTGCTTAGAGCAGGTAGATATTGTGATTACAATGTTTGTAGCCACCCATGTGCAGTCTATACTGGAATTCCCACTGGTGGGAGGAAACTGAGGGGTGCCTAATGTAGACAAGGCCACAGATGGGAGTTCCTGTATGGGAAGAAGCCTTTCTCATGGCTGGAGAGAGATTGGACAGTCAAACGATGCATATAGAGCCAGGAGAGGGTCATGTCTACTTATAGGCAACCTGTCGGTTTCACAGCCTTAAACTCTCCAGGGCGAAGACTGTCGTTTCCAGAGAGTGGTGTGTGTTCAGCCCCTAGCACACGTGACCACTGATCCCTGACTGGGGTCTCAAGACTTTAAGGATTTAGAATCACTAGTTATGTTTTTTTTCTCCTGACTCTAAACAGAGGATAAACCTACACATCTCAACATACAGTGTGCTAAAATGATCAAGAAAATACACACACGGATAATGAGTTTATTTGCAAGGTGTCAATCCTGGCCCTCATGCAGGTGGTTTTTTCTCCCCTCCCCCCCCCCCGCCACTTACTCTAATGGGACCAGGACTCTAGGCCAGGTATTTTATTCATTGTCCTATACCCCACTACCATCCCCTCTACTGGGAGAGGAATCAAAGCAATCAGATTTTTGTTCCACGTGAGAGACTCACAATAGCACATTGATTTGTTTGTGGAAACCCCAAATGGCAGTGAAAGAGTCTCTGAACCTGATGCCCTCTCACAGCTATTTGTCCAGCACCCAGTGCTTTACCAGCAAGAGTTCCTGGACAGAATATCAGAGAAACCGTAGATTCTGTAATGGATAATTTTCTGAGTTATTTCTAGATTGCCGAGCATCAATAGATTTCAATTTTGTTTCTGCAGATCAAGAAAAGTTTATGTATTTGAGGGTTTCAGGCTAATTTTAGACAGAAGTCTGGGAAACAGAGGGCATGAAAATAGCCTGAGCAATATTAATTGGACAAAATGTTGTCTCCTGGTAGGTACCCCTTCTATTTTATATTGCACACTTGGGCTCATCAAAATAGCATTTCCTTAGCCTAGAAATTGGCTTTATCCAAAAAAACCCACCTTTTGTGACACTGTTCCACCTCTTCTAACCTCCTCTCCTGCCTGTGGGAGGTAAGCTGTGTCAAACACGAACAAGGGATAAACTCAGTGGAATTGGCAAATTGGAGGGGTCTGATTTGAAACACCTTTATCTCCATAAGAAACAGAATTTCCACCCCACCGCCCCTCTCCCTCCTGAATCCCTAGCGCTCACTGGAGGGAGTGTAGGGGAGTTCCTTCCAGACTGACTCCCTTGGATTCACACTCCTTCCCCTTCATCAGTTTCCCACTGGGTAGAGCTGTAGAAACAACAGTATGGACACAAATATACTGTCAGTCTAGTTATCAAGAGAGGGGGTCCCTTCAATCAAGGGCCACTACCCTGAAGACTCTCAGAAATCAGCGCTTGAGTTTTACTAACAACCGTCAGGATCAGTGGCTGCTGTAATTCCCCATCCCGCACATAGTGGCAAAGATGAGACTCAAACACTAATGGCGCTTCAAAATGATCCCTTGGGCTCAAAGCCACTTCCTGCCAAAGGATCCCTTGCAGATTCATGATCTCTGGGTCATGTTCTGCTCAGTCAGGTCAGGTGACTTGTAGATTGGTGATACAAAAGCTCAAGATCACGTTAGAGGAAATTTCTTGCACTCTTTTCCTAACATGCACGTTTGTGTAAATACCATTGCCTAGACCTCACTACCCCCAACCCCCCCCCCCCCCGAAAGTGCATCTCTGCATTCAAGCTTCCCCTAAGAAAGCACCATCTTCCTGCCAAAGGGAGCAGGGAAGTGATTTCCATCCCCTGGCTGGAGACCTGCAGCCACCCCAGCAGTCCCTACCCTAAATAATCCTGCTACTGCATGGCAGGGTCTCATCATGGCCATGGGATGCCTAACCATCTGTAAGGAGATGCGCTTTGCCATGTGCCAATCATCGACCTGCCTTGGTGGATTAGGTGCTCAGCTGATCCTGACTTTAAGGATGGTCTCATAACTTGATCTAGGCATGAGTGAGAAACTGTTTAGGTTTCCCCCCTTTCAGCCCAAAATGTGACTCTCCCACTTCTTTCTTAAACATTCCCATTCACTAATGGCACGCATGGGTGGTTTGGTTGGCTTCTGACAACAGGAGAAAAACTTGACTGGAGAGCCTGAAATAATGGAGACACCAGCCCTGTCAGATTGTTTATTCCTACCTCTAAATACAAAGTATATTTGGGGCTTTGAAGGTGAGATTCTCTAAGTAAAAAATCTGCAGGGAATGTTGTTTTAGTTCAGCCTTGTCTAGTTAACCACTCTTATGTATAACTACAAAACACTTGTTGCACATAAAGGTGGCTTCCAGTTTAGTTTCTAGACCCAGCTGCTGAGGGATCCATTTCTTTTGGATCTAGAAACATTTTTTTTCTGCCACTCTTAGCCCCTTCAATCAGTAAAAGCTCCCAAGGACAATCTCTTTTGTTAGATTCTTTTTCCCCCTAAAAGTTTGGGAGATGATTTAAAGGAAACCCCAAATTTTAAAATCCCCTCTGAGTTTTATCCCTATTGCTTGTGTAGAGGAGGAGAGAGGAACTGATCACCAGTATTTTAAAGTTGTTCTTAGCTCAATGAAAGTAATAGTTTCTTGTTCCTTTAGTATTTATCAGCTTGTCTGTACTGTGATCTGTGATGGGTGGGCTTTTCTTATGAAGCAGAACTCCCCATTGATTTTAACTCAGAGCTCAGCATACAGACTGTTGGCAATCAGCTGATGAACATAGGAGAGAGGCTGAGGATTGTCATTCATTTCAAGGTAAATTCTATTATTTGATAGAAGTTTTTAATTCAATATTGGTTTATTACAGCCTTACAAAATGGGCATGAGAACGGCCACTAGCGGTGATATAGGCCAATTTACATCTTCTTGATCTAGTTAGGTCAGATGAGTCTAAAGAGAAAAATCTGATACTTTACTCATCTATTAAAAAAAATACTCGCCCCTCACCCCAAGGTAAGAGGGCAAGTAGGATTCTACTCATCTGGTTTGTAGTTTGAGGGCAGCGTGCTTGGTGCTCCGCAGAGCATGGATGAAAACGATGCCCCAAGGAACTTAAATTCTAAATTAGACAAATCTCTTGACACAACAAATGCCCAGCCCCAGTTCTGCTAGGGTTCCAAAGGGCAAATCCTTGTTCTGGGCAGCCTTCCCTGGCAGCCCATCATAGAAAGGAGCCTTTATTTAAAGGTGTGCTAGCTTTGAGATTTTACCTCCAGCTGGTCACCCACACAGATACTAGAGATTGGCTTGATACAAGGATCTGGCAGATAGCGACAAGCCCTGAATGTGGAAGCTTTCCACGCAAGGGAGGACTCTGTATTCTCAGAGCACTTTCTGAATCAGGCTCCTGATGACCTGGGGTGGGTGGATTGTGGGGGGAGGGGGCTCAAATCTCAGAGCAGGGCAGTTTTGCTAACACATGCTGCTCCCTTTGGGGGACTCGGGTGGAAGGATTAGTGGAAGGGAAGTGTGGTGTTTTAAGGAGGGATCAAAGTAACAGCCGTGTTAGTCTGTATTCGCAAAAAGGAGTACTTGTGGCACCTTAGAGACTAACCAATTTATTTGAGCATGAGCTTTCGTGAGCTACAGCTCACTTCATCGGATGCATACCGTGGAAACTGCAGCAGACTTTATATATACACAGAGAATATGAAACAATACCTCCTCCCACCCCACTGTCCTGCTGGTAATAGCTTATCTAAAGTGATCATCAGGTGGGCCATTTCCAGCACCTGATGATCACTTTAGATAAGCTATTACCAGCAGGACAGTGGGGTGGGAGGAGGTATTGTTTCATATTCTCTGTGTATATATAAAGTCTGCTGCAGTTTCCACGGTATGCATCCGATGAAGTGAGCTGTAGCTCACGAAAGCTCATGCTCAAATAAATTGGTTAGTCTCTAAGGTGCCACAAGTCCTCCTTTTCTTTTTAAGGAGGGATGTGACTGAAGACAGAATGGAGGAGACTGAGGGTCGGGTTTCCAAGTGAAAGGGGCATAGGTGGGAGGGGTAGGGGCGAGATGCAAAGGGAAGAGGATGGTTTTTGTTAATATGAACAATGCTTCTATATTTCCTCCATCTTGTTTTCTAGTAAATAATCAAATATAACATACAGCTGGGATGGGCTCCAGCCCTTCTCATGCACTCATCTGCTTCATTAGCACTTCTTTTGTCACAAATTACTAGCCCATATCCTGCCTTGGTTCCACGCTGGGTAAAATCCATGGGAGTTCTGCATGTGGTTCAATGGCAGGATATGGCCCTGAAAGGCAGCAGACTAACCTTCCTGCTGGGAAGTAACAGTAAAAATGGCAGTCTTCATTGAGACCCACCAACGCCATTCTCAGTAAGAGACAGTTGACAACAGTGACGGGTATTCCTAGAAGGACATTCTTATTGTGAATGTTTGTTAGTAAATGGCCTGTGAGCTACCTAGGCGTATTAGACCTAATCACTGGAGTTTTCCTTTAAAGCCGGGGCTGGATTTATGTTGATCATTTTAAAACAAATCTAGTAGAAATATTTAGCAGAAGAATGTGTAAAACCCAAACCCAAAATGGTATTATGTAACCAACACACAGGACTGAAGCGACCTTTGTGTAAACTAACTGGAAAGCCTGCTGTTTGCTTTCCATGCCTCTGTTGTGTGGTGGTCAGCTGAAGGCAGTCACCCTGTTTGCTATTCTGATTACTAGCCTAAAAGGAAAGACCTATAGGCCCAAGTCATCCCACAACTAAAAAAAAGAATTAAATATGGCTCACCAGGCTAAAGGAGCCTCCCCAAGTCATGGTAAGGTGTGGGAGCCCCATGGCAGGCTGCCAAATAGTGCAAATTCCCCAGTGAACAAACATTAAAAAAAAAAAAAAAATCAAGGATCCAGCATCACAAAATGTACTTTGTTCATTTATTTTGGCAAGGGCAGCACCGCCGTCATTATTTATGACACTTTGTCGTGGACCGTCAATGCGGCGCAGCACTGTGCTGCAAAGGGGCAGACGTTTCAGTGTGAACCCCTTGGGAAAGGGGTAGGAGTGGGAGAGGTTCCCTTACCAGGAGCAGAGCTTGCGGACAGGGTGGAAATGGCAGGCGGCTGTATCTCCGTGATCCAGAACAGTTTGTAAGAACCAACTTTTGACTCCGTTATCAATATTGATTTGCAATGGCCCTTAATTCAGAATGGGCCAGGGTGCTTGGAGCACGTTTTTTCCATGACTATTTGTTAAGCCTTGACCAGACAGCGATTCTCCTTCTCAGCAATTCACCGCAGTGGAAGTAATTGCTCCTCTTTCTTCTTGCATTTGTCCTTTCCTGTTTCATTCACCGATTGAAAAATGGCCAAAGAGCAACCCCCACCAATTCACGTCCCCTTTTCCCTGATTGACTCAGCAGCTCCTGGGACCGAGAGAGGAAAGGGGCCTCCAGGTCACAACCTCTGCAATCTTCAAAGCCCCTGCCGCTTCCAGCAGCTGTCACAGCTCTCACTGACCATATCCCCAGGTCAGCAAAAAAATAAACACTGGGGCCCAGCAGGTCCCCTTCTCATGCAAACTGGCCATTCCCCTCCCCCATTCTGTGCATAGCTGACACTTGGGAGACCCCTCGATTCCACCCAGTTATGCAGAGCAAAATGCCCCAGCAAATCAAAGCACAGGGGGCTTCCTGGGCAGGCCGAGTGGGAAAGAGAAAAGCAGCTTCCTGTGCTATCCATGCCCACCCACATGCTGCTGCAGCCATTTTGTATGCGTGCAAAGCCTGAAGGTGAAGCTAGGGAGAGAGCTGACTTCTCCCTGGGAGATAGACTACAGGGAAGGATCCATCTTTAAGATCTGCCTGTGTGTGAGAGAGAGGAGAGTATCCCAAAGAAATAGGAAATGAAGCATGGACTGTAAAAGCGTTTTCATTAGGATTAGATTGCATCCCTCCTGCACAGCCAGTCTGCCTTCTGCGCTAATCTTCCGCTGCAAAAAGTCATGATGAAGCAGAAATCGTGCCAGAGAGAAGTGCAGGTTCAATAGGCCAGCGTGGAAATGTCCTTTAGTAAAGGAAATACCCTTTTCAGTCCCTCCTCCCTGCCCCCCAGACAAATCCATTTCACCAAAGTCACCCATAATCAAAGGGCTATTTCCTGGACTGCCCAGCCCTGCTCACACATGCAGCGAATGCTGTTCTGATCTAGTTCATTTGTATAGCCTCCTGCAACCCCCCCCCTTTCTCCCCTACCCACAAACACCCCATTAGTCTATTCCCCACTTCACACCTCTTCCCCCACCCACTCTTCACTATCTCTGCCTGCCCCAGTCCCACCCCCAATGACAACCTGAACTGCAACAACCAGAGGAGCCTTACTTTTTATTATTATTATTTATTATTATTTTTTAAATCCACATAGTGCTGCTGAATATTAGTAAGTTTCTAGCAACCTGAAATAAAACCAACCAGGCATAAAAGACAGAAAAATAAATGAGTGAAATTACTTTATTTTGTTGGACTTGTGCTTTAACCTCTCCCTCTCCTCCCCCTGTCGGGTAGAGGCATTTAGGATTCTGGATTTCTCTCAGAAGCCTGTGCTTCCTCTCCCATTGATACCAACTGTGCTGAGGTGTCTTCTGTTCTGTTCACTATCCAGGCATGTCTGATTTCAGTGCCTGAGTGGCTCTGCTCAACTCGCCTCTTCCCCGCCAGAGCGAATGAGCAGAAACTGATTCATAGTCCCCAGATCTCCACTGCTTTATGGCTGAAAACAAAGTTCCAGAATGAAAGGCCTCCTTTTTAAGGTGGTGGAGGAGGTGAGCGACCTAATTCTTAGCCGAGGGGCCTCCTGCCCCAGCTCCCCACCCCTGCAGGCTGTCACTGGAGGAAGGCTGGTCCCTGGCAGACCGACGCCCTTTCATTATTGCACTGCTAGCTACAAGTTTGACAGTAGTGCAACAGGGAAAGAGTGGCAGCCTGCCTGGTGGTTCCCAGTGCAGGCCGGGGCTCAGGCTTGGAACGAGGAGTGGGGGGATTCCTTCCTTTTTTTTGGTAATGACACAAGATGCTTTCCATGTCTCTCCCCCTCCCCCCCAAAATAAAAAACAAAACAAAAAACAGAAGGAGGGGGGTAAAGCAAGGGCAGCAAATGGAATCAGATGTGAAATTAGATCTGCCCCTTTATAATGGGGATCTCCCACCCACTGAAAAACTCCCCCCTCCCAAACCCAGCCTGGCTTCCCCAGAGCTGTGTCATTGGATCAAAGCTGTTGTTGCAACCTTGCGGAGAAGGCTCAGCCCTGAGCTGCCGTTGTAAGGAGGGGCGCAGCGCTCCCAAGGCGGCTTCAGCCCTGCTGCTGGAGGGAATTGATTAGAAACTTCCCTGGCGGAGGGCTGCTCTGCAGTTTTCTAATCCGGTCTGAAGTCCCCTCCCTCTATGCCCTTTTCCTGGGCCTCAAAGGTCCCACAAGAGAGCGAGGGGACCACCTGAAAATACTGGTACAGGCCACCCACTCAGTCATTTCAGGCTTCTGTCAACCCCTCCTCCTTCAGCTGATAATTTACAAAGAGGAATAAGAGATTTAACACCCCTCTCTCCCACCACTTTCCCACATATCTTACCCTCCAGCTCGCAGAAAGAGCCTTTATTAATCAGATAACGGTTCAGAGCTATTGCCTGCGTGTTCTGAGGGCCCAGCCTTCAAACAACAATTAGATGGAGGGGCTGGGGCCATCTACGAGAACCACCCCATCAGCTATTTACACGTAGCGTAAACTAAATCACAGCTCCATAAACTGCTGCCTGTGTCTCCAGGCGCTACTGGATCAAACTTAATTTGCTAATCCGCGAAGTTAGATTTGTTTTGAAGGTTATTGGGATTATAGCTTCAACTGCTATATAAACTCCTGCTTCACAGAACTGTGCCGGTTTTCAACCTAAGTGCAGGATACAAAAAGTGCATGTTGCTAAGTATATCCTCCCATTCCTTGATTGGTGTTTACAGCATTATGTAAAATCTGCACCCTTCAAACATCTCCGGTCCCAGACTATTTTAAAATGTTAGCGATGTTGGGTTACTCCAGTTTCACTGTTCAAGTACAACTGTTCGTGCTTATAATACCAGGCTGTTTCAGTACCCCGCCTAATAACATCAAAAATATACCAATTACTCACAACTTGAGTCATCGCATTAGCATCTATGCACAATTATTTGTCACAGGAGCATTTATGTTCACAATAGCTTCTCTGCACAATCAATTGCCTAGCTAACAATGTTCATAATTTACATAAACTTTTGCCTTAACTTGACCAGCACGCTGCTTTCCTCTTTCCTGTGAAGAATACCCTCCAAAGAAAAGACCCTATAAGCAATATTGCACTACTACCCTGATCACAAAAGCAGAGGCAATATTGATAGGGTCTCTTCCTTAAGGTTAGGAAGCTGGATTGTGCTTCCTGCAGCAGGTGACTGGATCTCCATTACAGGTCTGCAAATGTGGAAGGGGTAAAAAAGTTAGAAAATAAAGCATCCCTACAAAATAGAGCATTCCTGTAAATAATTATTCACCTTTGAAAGGGGAATAAAAAAGGTGAGTGAGTGTAAGAAACACTTATTGAGTGCATGAGTGTTTTGGAAAATAGAATGTCGTTGGTCCCCCTCCCTCCATGACAAATATTTAATTCCAGCATGGATGTTACCCAGATTTGTATACTTTTTCCTGGAGAGGGTGCATAATCTTCCTAAATCCAGATTTCGCTCCTCTATCTAAAACACCAGATCAATTAGCCTACAGTAGAGGCTGGGAAGGTCTACTGTTTATTTTATTACTAGCTAGTTGTATTTTGAACCTATAGTAACATGCTTCAGGTCCTTGTAGAATTTCCTTTCTAGGGCTTTACTGTGTACACAGGCCAAGGTTTTAAAATATCTCTCCGCGTCCTGCATTGGAAACAACAGCATTAAACACACAACAAAGATTAGAAAGCAAAACAAGGTCTGTATAGGTGGCTCTGTAGCTCAGTCCTTAGAATAACATACACAAATTACAACCTAATATTCAAGCTGATGTTTCCCTGAGAACATTTCAGCACATTTTGTGCGTAACTGAATGGGCAGGAAGGTTCTGTAGACAGCGGTGGCTGTTCAACACATTGGTGTTCTCAACACGTTGTTTTGTTCTCAACACATTGGTGACCACATGAATAAATCTCATCAAAGAGCCAGGACACCTCTCCATCTTCTCCAAATTCAGAGCTGCTCCGCTAAATCAACCTGCTTTTCTCTAACTGAGCTATTAAATAAACTTGCCCCATTATACTTGTTATCTCGTAACACTTGAGAATCTAGGGCGAATAGGAAGGAAATCTTATTCCCAGGCCATCCCAAACCAATTCACAAATTTGACACTTTAAGCTTCTCTTTCCTCAGCCTGCTTTCCAGGGGATTAAATAAGAGTGGAATGGAGAGACAATCCCCAAATTCATGGATTCCTGGCTAATTTATGCATTCCGCATTGATCTGGTCTTGGCCATTAGAGATCACTGGGTTTGGCACTCTGGTGGGAGACAACCCTCTATCCTCTTTGATGATGGCTCACTAGCCAAAAGAAACTAAAAACCAAGGACACTACCTAAAAGTGGGACCAGGACAGAGGCTACATTAATTTTTCATTTTTTTTTTAAATGGGCTGATGATAAAAAACACATCCAATTTGCCCCTCACTTTCCACCCACCTCCTTTTCAGGTGTTTGTTGGAGGCAGATAGGAATCTTTTTTTCGTCTTTATTTATTTGTATTAACCTTTCCTTGCAGTAATTAAAAGGCCATGTTCACAGAAGGTTGTTGTAAACTGATCAGAATGGTTTTTGCCAAAGTTGAGTATTTTCTTTATCCTGGCAAATTATTTTCTGTTAATCCTGCTTTTCAACAATCTCCAAGAGCCAGATCTTTAGTTAGACTGATGACGTTTTAAAAGATACAGCTATGCACAACCTTACCTTTTCCATCTATTCTAGTCCAATAATTCCAGTCTCTCTTTCGTTCACATTTACCAATTTTTTCTCCTCCTTCAGCCTGGATGTTATTTCAAACAGAACTAAAACAACCCACATCCTTTTAACCTCTCTAATGGCCCAAACAACTGTTCCCACTGGTGAGTTTAAAGCTTAAAGTTACAGTTAACGTACTTCAGGTGACATTACTATTGCCTCAGCAATCGGGGGAGGAGGGAAACACTGTTCAACAATCTCTATACATCTTTGATCTGTGACATTATTATAAAACCTGCAGCTGGCTGGAAAGAGAGAGAGGGACACAATTCTGAATTTCAATCATAGCTTAAAAGTCTAGGAAAATGCACATTTATGTCACTTTGTGTTTATGCTGCTGGATATGTAGCCTAGATGTGTCTCACGAATTTCCTTATGTTCAACACGCCAAGTAAACTCAAGAGTCGCTGGGATGGTGTGTTTGTGTAGGACCCCACATACACACCCCGTTTTACAGGAGAAAAAAATAAATGTTGAATCAACATCCAATAATAATCACACCATTTGCAAACAATATGCAAACCCTGTATTGATCCCCTCCCCTTTGCAGGAATGCTTTCCTGGAATGTATATAGGGGTTATTTTAAAATAAGCGTTTAAACACGAGATTATGAAATGCATTCTATTTATACACCACAAGGCTGAGCCTCTCTGGATATGTTTAGAAAACTCTTTTGCCTTTAATCACATTTATAGAAACTAAATGGAAATGTCACCAGGACTAGTATGGAAATAACGCTTTAAATGCTGCTCAAGAAAGGAACTGGGTTGAGGTTTTAACCTGCATGGCAGTGCTGGAGTCATTGCAATATTTTTAATCCAGCCACCCATTCCTGATATTAACAGGCAGAATAGACTAAACTGACCCTATTATGGAGCTCAGGGCTAAATAAAGTACAGAACTGGCTCCCAGAGCTCAGAGGCCTCCTGCTTACTTATTAGATCATACCTTGGATGTTCTGGTTTAGTTTAGGAAGCTATTTCACTGTCCCTCTCTCCCCGCTTCCCTCACTGGGTTTTCTGTCTTCCTCTCTCCTTTCTTTCTGGTTAAGGTGCCACTCTGGAGGCAGATTTTTGTTGTCAAACCAGTTGCTACTTCACAAACAATGGCCAGGTAACAAACCACCAGCCGCCTAGTGCTGTTTATAGCTATTTCAATAGATGGGGGAGCTATATGTTTCAAAAAGCCATCTTGCAATACATATATATGCATGCATGAAATTCTACAGTATGTTTTTTCTGAAAAGGAATTGACATTATTACCAAAGGTCAAGCCAAATGCTGTGGAAACAGCTGGATGCCGAGACATGATTTAGAGTTTTCCATTTAAAAAAAAAAATCATTGTTTTAAAACAGGGAAGTGTTGCTTTTTTAATTTTCTTTTTTTTTCTTTTTTAAAACCAAATTCTTAGCATTCCATTTGTGACTCCTTAAGCTTATCGAGCAAGTCAGTACAAATCCTTCCAGATAAAAAGGTGATTCTTGCCTCCATGCAAGAGTCAACCTGTCTAGGTGTGCAGGAGATTCCAGAACGTAAGAGTTTGTAAATCCTCTCTGAAAACACTAGCTTCCACAGTGGATTTCAACTGAGCTTGGGGGAATTCTGTCACCCACAGCCATTTATCAGTACATTCCCCTTCTCTTGAAGTCAGAGGGGATTACACTCCAGAATGCCCTGCTATTTGATTCTTGCTTAAAATATTTAGTTTGTGGGTTTCAATAACCCTTTTCTCAGCAGTAACATTTCCTCAGCTGGCAGAAGCCAGATCTGCGTCAGTGAGCTCCATTAAAAGGAATGACAGAGCTCCTTAAACAGCCTAGACTTTGTAACCCCACAATATGGCTTTTCTGCATGGTGTTTACCAGCGCTCTGCTGTCTGGTTGGAAAAAAAAAAAAAAAAAAAGTAGCACCATGATACTAAATGCAGGAGCAAAATAGGGCTAAGTCCTATCACCTTCAAAATGCTGAGCCAGTAAATCTAGCAAAGCAAACAAAATGCCTTAAAAGTGCCCTGCTGCCTGATGAAACACGTGGAACTGGCTTTGGGGTAGCCAGGCCATTGTAAAATTCCGCTACCCTGCTCACAAATCAGAGGGTGCATGCATCCCCTCCCCCACCATGGAAGGGGTCCTCTTGCAGCCTTCACTCCTCAGCGACCTGAGCAGCTCGCAAAATGCATTTGCCTTGATGGAGGGGCTGGCTCCCCCTGCACTGCCCCCACACATGACAGGAACTGTTTTCGCAGAAGAAACTGGGCCCTGCACGACTAGGTCCCTCCCCCAAACCACCCAAGTAAAAGCCAAAGAATGAGCGACCTTAACATGAATCTAGTACTAAATGCAATGACTCAAAAAGTCCCCCTGGAAAAAAAAAAATCCCTCCGAAAACTTAAACCATCTGATTTCACTTTCCGTTCCAATTGGTTGTGTAGCCAGGGCGCAGGTCTGGCCTCCTCCAGCACACTAATACCCTATGTAAGCTGCCTTCACAGAGGAGGGGTTCTTTTAACAAGTTTATGCAACAACAGGATGGAAGCTCTCCCAAAGCCCTCCCCCCACCCCTCAGCCCGACCTGATTCCCTGCATTCCACAAAATACCCCCTCCCCCTCCACTGCCCAACTGGAGACAAGCCCTGGAGTCTCCATACACACACATGCAAATGGTTTCCCTTACACAGATAGGGACTCCTGAAGGGGCCTTTGCTTCCGAGTCCCCCTTTTTCTTTCCCCCAGTTTCTTTTCCCTCCTCCTCCCCTTTTACTGTTAAAATTCCTCAACCAGGCAGGGTTTAAAAAAACGACAACTAAATCCTGGAAGGGAGGGTGTGGAATGCATAATCTCTATCTCCAGACCAAAATCGGCAGGGAAACCCCTCCTTCCCAAAAAAGGCCCCCCAACCCCCTTTTGGGTTCTGCCTTTTGCTGTTTTAGAGCAGCAAACGCGCCATGCATAGAATTAACTGTCTCACCTACAGCATGACTAGGTTTCCACTGCCTCGTTGAGGAAACAGGGCTGGAGTATAGTGTGTCACTGAAAATTATTGCCCTGGGTATCTTTAAAAAAACAACCACCACCAAATCCCCGCAGCAGCCTCAAGTAAGTTTCACGCCCAAACCCAGATGCCCCCAGGAGGCACCTTCAGGCACGTTTGCTATATTTTAGAACTTGTTCAATTCATAAACTTTAAACTCATTAAACAGGCAGGCTGGACAACAAGCAAGGCTGCCATGAGTGCGAGGCCATCTTACATCCTTGCACCCCAGCCCCCCAAGGACTTTCTCGAGGCTCGTTTTAATTTACTGCTGGGCTCCTCCGTGGGTCTGTGCCTCTACCCAGCATCGAGGGGCAATGGGATGACTTCCATTTCCCCCCCATGAAAGGGATCTCTTTTTATTATTACACCCAGGTCAATGAGCCGTTGTTACTCTTGTGCTCCCAGGTCTGTGATCTGGAGTACGGTCATGCCAACAAACAGAGCCTTTGCAGGTTTCAGTCTCCCCAGGCTTTTGATAAATCAAGTAGCGGGGGGGTGGGGGGGACGACCCAAAACTAACCAGGCCCTCCTGTTTCTTCACACACACAAATGGCAAACGTGCCACAATGCACAGAGATGCATTTAAAAAAAAAATCCTAGGAGAAAGGGAGCCAAGGCGGCTCACGTTACCTCCTCTTCAGTATGATACCGCATCAGCTGCTTGATTTTCTTTTCAGCCACCATCACTTTGCCTTCTGGTTCAAACTGGAAGGCTTAGGCCCTCTTTCCCCTCCTTCCCCTCCTCTGGCTGTGGACGGGAAAGAGGCTTTCCTTACCCCTCACACTAAATATCGGAACTGTAAGGTTTATTATTATTTTATTATTATTTATTATTAAAGAATTGGAGTGTGTTATTGTGGACACTGCTTCCCCTGCTCCCTCTGAAATGGGATTCAACCCATAGGAAGTGGTACTCCATTTTCTGCCTCCCATGCCTCACTCACTAGCACGCCCTGGGCTGGGTTTAGATACGCATTCCAATCCCAAATGCTCTTTTCCATAGATTTGGGTTCCAATATCACAGCTTTCCTTCTACTTCTTCTGTTCCCCTTCTCCCTGCCCCCAGGTAACAGCCCTGGGCCCCAGCAAAAACGTCCCCTCTCCTGCCCCTCCCCCCCTCCCCCAGCACTGCTTTCTCAGCAGCTGCAAGTGAAAATTCCACATCTGCCTCCAAAAATTCAAGTGACAGTCGACAACATACTGTTATTTAAAGATCAATTCTTAACACAATTTACTGTTACCAAGTCTGCCTCACCAATGCGTCTCCCCGATTCATTCCACTTTTGCTATTCAGGAATCCAGGCAGGATCATGCCTTTCGAACCCCTATTGTTATTTACATGCCTGGTTTTTTGTTTAATTTTTTAAAGGGAAATGGCTATGCCATTATTACTTGAATCTAAATAATAATTCCTCTAAAATCAAAGAAGTACAGTGCAACCTGAAAAATACAGTAAGGAAGAAGCAAGAAATTAAATAGTCTGCAAATAGATAAAAAAGCGACTGAATTCCATATACAACAATAACATTCTTAGCTTCTTATAACTCTGGTTTAAAACCAGAAGCAAAGAGAAGATCAAAACCCGAGGGGGATTTTTAGTAAAGGTGTTTGTTCTAAAGGAGGACAAGAGGGCTTTTAAATTTGAATAGGCCATCTTTTTATTGTACAACTTGGACACACAAACACACACGAGTGGCAGGAGAGGAAATCCATTTTGTACACTGAAGCAGTCACAAATGGGAACAAAACCAAGGAATTTCCATATAGACCAAGAAAAAAACTAAGCTATAAATATATATATATATATATATGGGTCAGGTTTTACACAATCTTGGCATCTTAAGGTCGCCTAAGCCTTAGGAAAAAAAATCATAGTAGAGGGATAGTTGCATATTAAGACACATTAAATAACTACACGAAGTTCCACAAAGGGGACTGGGTGTGCAACAGTAACTGATCATAAGGATGTATTAAGACTGGAACCAAATGCTTTGACAATATTATTGCACTGCTTTATTTGTGCAGACAGTAGTGCAACATTGTCAGAGCCAGCGATTCCAGCAGCCACATTGTGCACAGCTGTCCCTGCATCCTTGTGTAAGGGACTGTTATATTAGATTGTTGACCACAATAAGGTTTTTATGTTAGCCCCAATAAAATTCTGCGTGGCTTACAGTTTACTTGAGATCGTAATTAGACACGGTAAAAGAACAACAAAAAGTTAGTTAAAAACAAAAACAAACAGACCCCTGTTAAACATGGCTCCTTAATTCACTCATGTCTTTTGCTATATACCAGTATAGCCATTCCCGGTACACTTTACAGATATTTATTTAAATAGGGGAAATAAAAGAATGAGCATAAAATTCAGTGTCCCCAGAAATATTTATCTCCATAAAAGGCAAACTGCACAGTAAATTAATCTCATATACACAATTTAAAATAAATGTTCAATAGGTGCCATTTGTCCACAATTAATTTTAAAAGTTCTCCAGATTGTACTGTACTTTTCATGATGGTTGAACAATATAGACTATAAAACATGGGGTGTGTGTATATAATGATATAAATACACATCTTTAATGTGTTATGGAAAACGTTACAAAATTCCTAAACATCAGTGTGATCAGACATATACAAAGTGTGTATTTGTGGGTGTGGGTGTTACAATCTCTCACACGTATATTTTCGTGTGTGCCACTATGCAAAAAAAATCCCAATATAAACATCACAGAATCTCACATACAAAATAAGAGCATTAAATTCAGTCTTAGAAGGTTGGTGATCACCTTAAACATATAGGAAAAATTTAATACAAAGAAAAAAAAACCCTTAAAAATTGTTATAAAATTCCAACCTAGACACTACATAAGGTGAAAAATGAACAATGAGTCACTCACAATTCACAAGATACTGGTAAACAAAATAGGTAGTGTGATGCCTTGAAAGCTCACAGAAATGTTTGGAGTTTGTGTTGTAAACATGACATTTAAATCAGTATCTATCTTAAGAGATGTAAGAATTTACAGTCCACAATCTCTCCTTATTTAATAACAATTTCACATGCATAAAATCTTATTTCACACACGTGCATAAATATACTGGAGGAGGCATCTATTTTAGGGTTGTTTGCCCATTCTGAAGAGGGTGGGCTGTTAAAGGGGGTCATGTTTCTGCCAGCCAATGCCCTTTTAATATTGCACTGCTCATCATAATTGCCAGTAGTACAACAGAAAAAGGGCTCTGGACAACAGTATACTTCAGAGACTTTCCAATATAAATGATAAATCAGTAACTTCTCAAAGAGATTGCCTTCTGTGCATAATTTACTCTAAAACAGATATGTTACATTCAACAACAGGAATATCTTCAACAGCCACACTGATTCAATGTCATTCTTAATTAACTTCGTGAAATATCAAAATTTTACCTTGCATTGACTTCAGCAAAAGTTCCAGAATTTAACTCGGGGGTTTTTGTTTTGTTTTGTTTTTTTAATTTATAATAAAGGTACTGTATTACATTGTAGGAAGGGAAAGACCAGAGTTGTTTTTTTCCCCCTTACATTTCGGAGTCAACATATTACAAAAATATGTACAAGTTATATGAAGCTTTATATTAAAGACAAGATTTAGGAGAAATGAACAGCTTTAACCATTTTTTAAATTACTAGCTGAAACGTTTGATACTTGTTAAATACACGTTTGATTCTATTTCCAAGTATTACAATTAATTTATTTTTTAAATGCTAAATAAGGTTTTGCTGGTTTTAAACAAATATTTTTACTAAATAAGCCTTTAATAACTGCCATCAAGAAGTGTGAGAACTTTGCAAAATCATCCACTTACATAATAAAACAAAAGTATTCAAACTTTTTCTTTTAAAAAACATATTGACAGTAAGGAGAAACATAGCATTTAAACATTACAAATTAGACACTGTAAATAATTTTAGGTAACATTTAAAAAGCAATTTATTGTTATTTAGGTTTAAATCTGTTTACCTTTTGTTTCCTTAAACTACTTCAATTTAAAAAAAAATCTGAAAAAGTAACTGCTAGTTAAATAAGGCAAAATTATAAAATAAAACTTTATAAAACTAAATGACTTTGGTTTCAAACTTTAAACAATGCCAAAAAATCTAACCAACTTTTCATACACTGTAGTGAAGTAAGACTAGTGAAGTAAGCTGATTAAATTCATGGAGAGTTTCCTGAGTAAAAAGTGTTCTAAATTTGGTTGACTTTCTAAATCTACACGGCAGTTAGCAAAAATCCAACTGGATGTAAACTGCCAAAAGGCCATTTGAATCGGAATCTGTATTTTGTTGCTGAATTATTTTATTTTTGATTATCGTTATTGTTTTTGCACAAAGTTTACTGGTTAGCCCGGCTCCCTGGACTAGTTTGGAGATGTTTAAAGGAAAAAAGGGAGGCAAGAAGAAAGAATGTGCTTGAACTTTAGGAAGGTTTTTAAATTCCACAGCCCTGGGTTTGTATTAGGGGACGAGGTTTCCTTACACAGCTCGAAGACCACACACTGGAGGGAAGCTGAGTGGAATTGGGGCAAAGTGCAAGAATGCCAAAGAAACACTTTGGGCTGCACACCCTGGTTTATTGCAAAAACTCTGGACTATTTAAGCAAAGCATTAGTTTTATGAGATTTAAATATTAAGCCAATATAAATACTGGCTGGAGATAGCATGTGACTTATTGCCTCGCTTATTTTGTTTTTAAGGGGTGGAGGGAAGCGATGAATTTTCAACAGATGATGCTTCAGCAAAAATACTTTGTTTTCAAAGTTAAAAATCGGAATCGTTTCACTTTTCTCCAGGCTAGCCCAAAGCTTTACAGAACAATACCAGCTAGCACTACACAGAGAAAACCTCCCCTGAAACACAATACTCAGCGATTAACTGTGTCTGTGTGCAGAGAGGGGGAGGCGAGGGAACGGAGTCTACCCTGGCAAAAAGGATTTGATTCGTGGGACCACACTCAATTTCTCAGAAGTGTTTGCAGAGGTGAAATGTTGGGGGGGGGGGGTGGATTAGCTCACCACTCTCTAGTTATTTTTCAGACAAGCCTTCCCGAAAGCGTTTCTCACAAGACGTACCCAACCCTTACATTAAATAGATCGCTAGTCCCCGCCTCTCCTCCCCCTAAGTTTTAGTTGATAAAGGGAATCCAGTTTATGTTCTTCTCCTTCCAATCGGAAGTTTTATTTCTATTGCCTTGGCCTCTCTGTGGGCTGCTACTAAGTGTTTTAAACAGCTTCATAAACTTTAATCCTTTGTCTCTACTCCACCGTAAATCCTCCCCTCCAAATAAACCACCATCAACAACGAGAAAGAACTTAAACTTCTGAAATCTACACACACAAAGCAGGACCTCACCGAGAACATCTACTCCAAGCATTGCGCGCGCACGTACACACACACACACACACACACAAGTGTCCTGCCCATTTCCAATGGCCAGAGGGTGTGAAAATGCTCCTGCTCCGAGCGTTACCACGCTCAGGATGCGAAGCCAGTCCCAGACCGGAGAAGGGATTAAGTCGGAAAACTGGTGGGGCCCAGAGGCCCGATTCCAGATCTCGAAGGAAAGAAGTGAGCATGGGAGGGGAGGAGAAAGAAGAAGGGAAAAAAAGCAGGACTTTTCTTAACCCCCCCCCCACCTCCTTCCTCTGCTCCTGCCCTCACTCTCCAGCCCGGATTCTCTTTACAACCATCCCGCCTAGGGAAGAACCGAATCCCTCGCGTTCAGCAGCTGGGAGTGGGAACCCCAGGCCTGCCCGGCTGCTCCCTAATGCATGGCCCACTTTTCTCTCCCGCTCCCATGGCAGGAGCTGAAGGAACATGTTCCTGGCCCTAGGAACGATATTCCGATCGCCCCCAATTTAACCTGATTTAAATCCCTTTGCACCCCCCCCCCGCACCTCCCCCTTTTAGCCCTGAGCTCCCGCCATTTCCGCCCAATCACCCGGATGCTACTCACTCACAGCCAGAGAGAGGGGGAGAGCGAGAGAGAACCCCAAATTCTATGAATGGTACCTGGCCAAGGGAGGGACAGATCCTCTCACCAAGAAGAAAAAAAGTTGTCAAAAGAAGAGCAAAAGAGGCAGCAAGAACTGTCCAGCTCTCCCCCCCCCCATCTCCTGGGGGCTTGGCTCCATGGTCCTGGGCAGAGCTGGCTGTATTTCAGCTTCAGTTTCTAATCAATAAAAATCTGGGAAAATCCTCCAGTACAAACCTCATGGCCTTCCAGCTCCAGCCTCCATCTTTGACTAGTTGACATTCAGCTCCTGCCTGACCAATTCCTCATTAGCATACCTCCCTCCCCATTGGCGCATCCCTGCGCTAGTCTTTGCCACCGCCTCTCCCATTGGCTCCCGGGGAGGATATTTAAAAATATTATCCCCTTTCCCATTGGCATCTGGGAGCTCACGTCACGGCATACTCTTTATTTTAACAATGAATGCACAAACACATTCTTCCATTCACAAATTTTTTTCGGTACTTTGCCCGCCTTTTCTCGAACTACATTTTCATTGATTTTTTTTTTTCAACTGAGGGGGTCCTGGTTGTAAACAGATAAATCAAAGGTGAACAGAGGGGAAACCTGAACAAATATTATTTTCTCTCTCTCTCTTTTGTTTGTTAGTGATGGTCTTGGGGAGACAAACTGATCCCCACTTGGTTCCTCTCTGAGAGGTGTGGTCAGTGTTTTCTGCTTTGTCCAAGACATTGTAACTAGTTTCCACATTTTTTGTTTTTAAATCTTGACCTCTTTCCTAGTAGCAGAAAACTAACCTGTATTTTGATCAAACAAATCGCTAAACGATTATTATTTTATTAGTATTTATTGTATTATTATCACTTTTATTTTTAGCATTTTACTTATTTCTGGGGTTGGGGGAGAAACTTTGTATATACCTCCCGTAAGACCCTTTCTCTCTCTCTCTCTCTCTCTCTCTCCCTGTATCAAACTAGTAAGTTATAAAGTCGATTGCCATGTTTTTTCACACTCTCACTGTATTGGATATACACTTAATATGGGACTGAACAAAACAAGGGATTTAATTGTTAGTGACTATTACAACACCAGGTCACTTCAGTACACTTTCATGACAACAAGAAGTTTTGCTTTTGTAAACTACATATGATGCAACATATCTGAGAACAATTTATACCAAAGTTTGAGAAGGAGAAGGGAAGTCTTCTAATATTTTTCTTACAAATCATGAAACACATGAATCATTTTAAAATGTATTAACAAAGAGGGTGAGATGTTTCTGACACAGTAACTCTAACACAGAAATGTCTTGGTAATTTTAAAAGGTTACTGGAATATTATTAACTAACAAAAACCATGTTTGTTCAATTATTTTAGTCTTTTTAAAATAAATAGTGACCCTGTGCAAACAGTAATTCAACAATTCATTTCACTATATGTTTGTGCAATTAAAATATTTTGTTTCAGGCTGGAAGGAGACAATTTAACTGCAAAAGAATCTTTAGATAAATCTTGAGGAACCAATGCATCTTTTTTTAAAAAAAAGTGGTCTTTAAAAGTTTATTCTTATTTGTTGAGACTTTATTAAATGAATGAGGGGTTCATTGTGTTTGCAAAAATTAGAGTTCTCCCTAGAATACTGAATAGTTTTATTCAAAAATCTTTTTTTTTTCATTTGCTAACTGCCCTAACCCCAAACTCCACCCAAAATCTATCTTGTGTGTGTGAACTAGAAATCTATCAAAAACTGTGAATACTGACTAGGCTTTTCAAAACTAAACTTTAATTGTATGTTTTCTTGAGCTGATTTAAAAAAAAAAAACTATGAAAAAAAGCTATACCCACAAGTATTGACACTGTTATAAATGCTGGATTTTGATGAAACTGGGTTGGGACCAGGCATGCTGGCACAATTTTTTCTAGTAGGGGTGCTGATGATGGAAACCATGGAAACGATACATTTGGTGTTTGTTACTACTACGTCAAGCCAGGGGGTGCGGGAGCACCCCTAGCTCCAGCACCACTGGTGGGGACTTTGGAGCAGTGGATCTCTGGCAGTGGTTTTGGAGATGTGAGAGAGGGGCAGTGGGCTGTGAAATCACACATTCCTGTCCAATGGAGCTGAAATAATGGTATTGTTCTCTGGAAAAGAGGTTGCTTTTCTCTTCTCCATTCTCCCCCTGATCTGCAGGGACCTGATTGTGCAGTTAATCAGCAAAAAACCGTTTGATGTAAGGCAGGGCGTGAATTCAAAAGGGCCAGGGGGGATTCAAGAGGCATTCTTCTGTCTGTTAGAAAATGTTTTTCTGTCTTCAAAATGGTAGACATTTGAAAAGCTGCAGTGGTTTCTCTTAGAGATCAGAGTTTGCACTAGGTACCAGCACTAATTATATCTCTTTTTTTGTGGGGTTGGCACTTTACTGCTGGGAAAAAGTACATATCTTGCAGCAAAAGAAAGATGTGCTTCCTGGAGGAAAGGTGAGCCCCTATATACCGTCCAGATAATTGCTTTCTGAACACAGCTTAAACTTGGAACTCCCTAGAAGTTCTCCCTAGACTACACTGATAAATGTTTTCAATTGTACAAACCAGAGTGAAATAAAAATCATAATAAGCAGGTAAGAACAAGATTATTTTTCTAGATCTTTTTGTGACCTGTATCTCCATTATTACATTCCTCCCCAACCCCCACCTCAAATCTATTAAACATAGACGCTTTCTGCCTCACATTCAGTCACCCACAAACCTTTCAACTTGTATTGCCTTGCAAGCTTTGTCTTGAATGCCAAGAATACTTGGTGTGTGTGTGTTTTTTTTTTTTTTCCTTTTAGCGTGGTGATTTCCCAAGCTTTTAAACAAAATGCTTTGTATCGATTTACTATATATATAGTGTACTTCATATACATAGTATAGTGTCTTTCATATGTAGTGTGTGTGTGTGTGTGTGTGTGTGTGTAAATCTACTGCCATACATTTAACTAATATATTAATATGGCTATACAGGAAATGACAGATCATGAAGAAAGGTAACTGCCTTGCAAGTTTACGTTAAAAATGTGTAACTTTACAGAAAATCTATAATGTGTTTATCAATTTAATTTTGACCAAATTGTAAATAAAGTTCATAAAAGTTTCCACCACCCCTTTCACTTCCAGTCCTTGGTATTTAATTGCCTGCCAAAGCTATTACAACTGTGCTCTTCCCTGATCTGTTAAAAGGCCTGGGTTGAGGGGCTTTTGTTTTGGTTTTGGGGTGTTTTTTACACTCTAATGTTTTGTGCCTCCTCTTTGGACAGGGAGTCTGACTCAGGGAAGGTATTTTTTGTTGTTGTTGTTTTTGTTTTAACAAGGAGGCTTTGAAAAGTTTAAAACTGGGGAAAAAATTAAAAATATATATTTTTTAACGTGGAGGGGAGGGGAGCAATGTTGATTTTTGCCCTCAGATCTTGGGGTGTTTTTTTTTTTTTCAGTGTAACTCTATCTGATATCACCGGGGGTGGAGTCTCTGGTGCGTTTGCTTAAACTATATCTGCCTCAGTTCAAGGCCTGGTGTGGTGAAAGGTTTTAAATCTGTGGCAGACAGGCATGACTATTTCCTAATGAGACCCCTGCTGCAACAAAGAGCTTTTTTAAATTTTAATCTACTTCTTAACACCATTATTTACCATTTTCTTACTAATATTCTCCCATCTGCAGTGTTAAAATAGCCCCACTCTACCTGCGCAGTCACACACTTCAGAGCTAGCATGAGTGTGAAAACACATATACAAAATCATATAAACTCTTCCTAATTAGACCTAGAACATACATGTGTTTTGTCAGTGTGTGAGTGTGTGAGAGAGAGACAGACACAGAGACAAAGAGAAAACTTGGAGGCAGCAATGATTTAACAAAGTTTCCAAAGTATTTACAGAGACTGTTATGAATTAACTTTACAATCCCTCCTGGTGGAAGATTAATATAAATTAGGAAGATTTAGATCTGATTTTGTGTTTTGCCTTTATTCCCAGCTCATGAGCTGCAAACATTCCTGTGAACGAAAATGTAAAATTAGATTCAAAAGGAATTGATAAAACTTAGTGGGGGACAGGAACAAATACATTCATAAAATGTTCACAGGGCAGCATTGAGTACTAATGTTTAAGCTCAAACAGATTTGAGGTTTGGTTTGCCTCAGCTTAAAAAAAAAAAAAATTGTCACTATTTCACATGGCCTTTGGAGAGTGAAACCAAAGCATTACTGGTATTCTCTAAACCCTTCACATTCCTCACTTTTAACACATTGACACAGGTTTTTCTACACTAATGTGATCCTTCTTCAAGTCAACCCCTTATTTAAATATCAATTTGAATTATCCTCACTGTCAGTCTACCATTAAAATGTACAACTCTTCTATACCCCTATGTTTTTAACTAAGAAGTTTACAAAATGTGTTGTTTGAATGGTCAGCTGTGATGGGATAAAATAATTTAAAATCACACTGTGTCTGCATCATTGCAATACAAGATGCCTTTATTTTGATTTTTTCAGTTCTAATATATATTTTGTTAAAAATGCAACTGGTTAAAGGGAGTTTTCAAACAGTACAAAACAAAAGAACTATTCATGACCCCAAAAAAAAAAAAGACTGAAATGTTACAGCAATTTAAAAGCTGTCAGAAACGATTTTTAAAAGTTTTAAATATGCCCCAGCTCACCCCCACACATATATGTTTATTTAGGTGGAGAAATTATTATAATATGGTAAAAAAGGAAAATTTTCTTAATAATATTCTCCCAGCTGTGAAATAAAAATAGAAAAACCAAGGAAATCTCTTGGTCTCTTTCCTCAAAATATAATAAAATAAAATAAAAACATTGTTAACTACAGACCATCTCAAATCTAAAAGATGGCCAAAAATCCCATTCAGGTGACCATAAATGTATCCAATCACTTGGTTAAAAATCTATTGCAGGTAACCAAATGCAATTCCCCTAAAGATCCAAATCTCTTCTGATCAAACCTCTATAAAGCAGGCTCTTGTGTTCGGGTTTGACAGTGTTTAGGGAAAGGAGGGGGCAGTGATGAATGAGAGAAACAGTTATTAAATGCAAGTTATGAATGAGGGAAGGGAGGGGAGGGGGGAATGAAGAATGTAGGAAAATGAGCAGAGGCAAAGCTAATACAAAAATCAGCCTAATTCCATATATTTTACATTCAAGTGACTTTCCCCCTTCCATGGAACGAATAGTTAAAAACATACATAGTACAATCACTATTAAACATCCTCTCCACAGGAAAAGAGGTTACTGTGCGTTTGTGCTTGCTTGCTTGCTGGCTGGCTCACCCCCCCCCCCCTTTTTTTTTTTTTTTTTTTTTTTAGTAAATCAGAATGAGGAGGTTTTATAGTGAGTCTAATTCTCACTCCCTCCATTTCCTTCCTTTCTGCATTTTTTTTTACCCTCCTCCCACCCTGCCCCTCCTTCTGCCTGCAGCCCTGGTATTGATTAACCACTTCACTGCTACAGATTTGTTGGCTCTTTCTGATTATCCTCGTTTAAAACCCAGCTTTAGGTTGTCTTCCTATGGTGGTGCAAAAACCGGGGAGCAGGCTGCACTTCGACCAACCGTCAACGTGAGCCCGAGGGTTTGAAGGCTGGCTTTTCACTGCTGGCCAGCCCAGCTAGCCCTTTGGAAGTTAGTTTCACTTAACGGCATTTCATGAGACTGGCTGCAATGCACCGAGTGCACATCCGGAGTGTGTGTGTGTGTGGATGTGTAAAAATCGTAAACAAATATCTATTTATTCCAAGAAATTCAGCCATTTGTGTGTTGGAGGGGAGGTGACTGTCCCTTGAAAGGGGAAAGGCCCCGAGCACTGAAATGGTTAACGGCCCCTGGATGCATTGATCAGTATTGATGGCTTTGGTAGGTTTAATGGATTTGTTGTTTGTGGGAGGTGGGGAGCCTTTGCCTTGCTTTGAATTCTAACCCCCTAGCTGGGAGTTTGCTCCTAATTGCATGCATAGCATTCCTTCGGAGTGGGTGGCATCACCTTTTACAGCTTCTCCCTTCCACAGGGAAGGCCTGTAAAAAAGCCCTTTCATGTGCCCGAAAATCAATGGCCAGAGCTCTGTACGGCTGTTATAAAAACCAAGCAAAATCTGTACTCCCCCCGCCCTCCACAAACAAACAAACACACACAATCTCTGGGCTGCTGTGTGTTGGTGTTTACCAAACACATGGTTAGTGCAACTTTGGACAGGGTTTGCAACAACACCTATCTTTACAGCTGCTGGGGTCATACTGTCAATGGGATCAGGTTGGAAGCCAATGGTTGTATGTGTTTGATTTTGGTTGTGGTCAATAAAAATGTACCTGGTTTGGGCATCTCTTGTCAGAGAAGCTCTGGAATCATGAGGCCGTGCTTAAAAGGTTAAAAGGAAATTGCTGAGGGGGGGAGTTGCAGAATGCTGGGTGGAGTTACCCACACTTTCAAAAAAGCACAACAAAGTAAACAAATTCATTTCTCAGCTAGCTTCAAAGGTAAGCTAGCGGAGCTGCTGTGTAGGTTTGTGTCAAATAGCCAACTGTTTGCAAAGACGGGATAAACTTTTACCATGAAACTCTTAACAGGAGTTGTTGTTTTTTAAATTCTTCTTCTAAATCTATTTATTTTAAAAAAGGGCTCAAATTGTATTCATCCAGTTTACCAGGGGACTTCATGTTAACTCTTTTCTCTCCTAGATCCTGATTTCTTTACTCTTGAGGGAAGTAGAAGTGATTAAGCATTTAAAACCATGCAAAATAAATCAATGTGTTTCTGCCATCTACATTTCAATTCAATAACATCATTTTCATAGAGCTATTTCATGAGTATGGAATAACTCACCTGTAAGTAATTACAGCTGACTTGCTCTCTAGCAGAGACCAATACAAGTCCAGAAGGGGGATAAAGGTTAGCTCACAGAAATATTGCAGAAGTTTGGCATGGGGGCAAAAAAGTAAATTAGCTACATTCTCTCATTAGAATGCAAGCATTTCTCAGTGGTCACTTTGAGGAACAAATAGTTTACAGCCATATGTTGAAGCTTCATCTCAATCTGAAATTTAAAAAAATCAAAGAAGTTCAGAAACTGTTTAATCAGCAACACTTCATGTCAATGTATCTAAAAACATCCCCAGGTTACTGCAATAACTGGTGGAGAAATCTAGTAGATTTCTCAAATTTCACATTGGCTTGAACAATAAAATAGTTTGATATTTACTGGTGTAATTGTACTTCTTGTCTAAATTCTGTGTTGTCAGTGAGTTACATTCGTTTGGAATTAGTTTAACAGTTTAACTGTATATCGAGATTAGGTTTATTATTTTTCAAGAGTACTCTATTCTGAATGGGATAATTTAACTAGGTACTGAAAATAAAGAAGTTACTTTATATAATCATTTTTAAATGAATTTCTTTTATAGCTAACATTCACTATTTAAATTAAAAGAAAAACAGATTCTCTAATTTTGGTTGGTGTAATATTTAATTTTACATTGTTACTTTAATGTGTTCCAAAATGCTTACTTAAAGTTTTTTTATTTAAAACAGAATAATCCTAACACTTCTGATTGATTGATTAATATTAATACAGAAGTTATTTTTAAGTTGCCAAGGCTACATAGTGGAAAGATTTCCAAGATTTTGTGTTTAGAGAGTCCGCATTTTTTTTTTAAATAAACAACATTTTAAACACAAAGAACTTTTCTAAGGAAGTATATTTTAAGTAATTTTATTCTTTTGCTATTATAGATTTATAATTGTTTCACAAACAAGATTTACAAATAAGCCCCCTACTTAAAATGACAAGGAGATATTTTTTCATACTGGTGTGAATTTGAACTTTAAACTGTTTCTGAAAAGGGTCATCTTGCCATGCCAAACAGTTAAAATGAACTTTCAGATGGCCAGGGAGAGAACACAATTGTGTTCTAAAAGATTCAAACACTTATTAGGAGTGTACAACAGCAACAAAATACACACTTCAAAGTGTTTCAGGATCTCATTCTTTGTTTTAGTATCAATGGGAAACATTCAGGTTATTTCATTAAATAAACACAATCCACAAAACTTCACAACAAAATGTGGGATTTAATTACTCCCTCCTTCCCCATGAACATTTTTCCTCTTGCAGTTTTTAAAAAATAATTGTTAGGACCTACAGCCCAGACAGTATGGAAAAGAAATGCTAGTTCAACCCTGGAATCCTGTGATCTTGACAAACAATTTCCTAAACTCAATTGTTTGTAAGTTTTAATATGCTTATCTCACAGACTTTTTTATACTCTGATCTGTTGGACATTCAAGAAAACTCACTGGAAAAAAATACCTCTTTATTCACATACCACAGTTGCAAAATAATATAATTCTGTTAGCCCTGACCAAAGGGGAAATATCAGCAGGGTATTGTGTGGTATGTACCTAAGGGACACACCTCACTTCTGAGTTAAGAATTTAATATCAAAATAAGTAAGTGTAAAGGTTTCCCCTTTCTTATTTTATCTATAAAATAACTTATGTGCCAAACACATAGACTATCTTTATGTTTATTGTGTGTATACCTTTGCTATATAATGTCTGTGTCTAATACTAACAGATTTTTGTTACTGTACTAAAAATTAAACCTCTTTCCCCTTTATCTATAACGCTGATTTTTTTAAAATCACTTGGTGCAAATCAATTTTACATGCATAAAAATAGCTGATCTAACAAAACACACTATATAAACTTAAGGTTTGAACTGATTATTAAACAAATGGTTTAATACACAAGACTTGGGTACCCCCAGATTAATAATTCGTTGGGATAAAATGGGTGAGTGTGTTGCACTATATGCTTTTATTTCTACCATTTCATGGGTTGTAATTTCAAAAAAAAAATTGCAAACAGTGGAAAGATGTGTTCACAATGTTACTTAAAATTACTTAACACAAATTTACTTAGCAGCAGCACAAAATTAAGTTCTAGGAATGAACTGAAAATTGGTTTCATTTGGTTTTATTTGTTAACCAATATGTCTTTGTTTTTAACCTGCAGCCTCAATAAATACTTTCTAGCTTAACTATAACCCCAGTATTGCTCATTTGTATCAATGATATTTTATTACAAGCAACATTTACTCAAAAGTTTGTTTCAGAATTAATTTCCCATCACCTTTAATACTTGTGTGGTTTATTCTTCTTAGAAATCTAAACAAATTGCTATCGATGTTTTGTTTAATTACTTAGTCTGAAGCTGGATGCTAATTGTTAAAGTCAACATTAGACCACTGGTGCAATTATATTTCAAATACCAATTTTTAGTCAATAGCCAGTCTTCAGACTCCTCAGGTTAACAGAGGAGAGCATCTAAATTTCATTATAATCTACTATTCCTCACCATTTACAATGAACGATGCCAGACTACTTAAACAATCTGATGTTGGTTCAAGTGTAGAATAGAAGCAAATGTATTAACAAGCCCTGAGTAATAATTTTCTTATGTACAGAATTCCTTTGGTCAATTCCTCAAATACATTGTGCTTTTAACCACAGGGAAGTAGCATGTGCTAAAGATCCAGAAGAGTTGAAATATTTCAAGCACTTTTAGACCTTTATCATGCTTGGGAAATATATGTATGTATTTCATGTGAATGAGAAATAAACAGCAATTACATGTTCCTGTTACATGCACCTAAAAACAGCCATGTCCTGTTTGAAGGTACCAATCTGCAGTTAAAAATATTCATCTCAGACCTAGAGCTTCTTTATGTTAATTGAAACCTTTACCTGAAACATACACACACAAAACTAATTCTTCACCCAGAGCTCTAAACTATTAGGATTATGGCTTTAGCCAAACTCAAAGCAAATATACATACAGCTTACCATAAATGATCTCTTTGTAGGACAGTAATATTTTCTATAAGTGGAGATCGGATTAGATAGTAGTTTCAATCTGTTTAAAATTGGTCCAATTACAATTCCCTTTCAAGATACTTTCGAAAAGATTATTTCTCAAAAATGTCATCTGTTTTACTAGATGAATTTAGTAACTACCATAACTAGTGTTGTGTTAGCTAACTGGAGAATAGCAAGAGTCTGGGTCTACTCCTAGTAATGGACTGAGTTTAGTCCATCATAAAATATCCAAATGTATCTTCCCAAGATGACCTTATAAGACCCTTTTTAAGCAAACACTATCTGGATAATCATAGAACAAATATTCTAATTTTGAAATAAAGGAAGATACTTTAAAGCCTTTTCAGAATATATTAACACACACTCCAAGAAATTGAGTGACACTATCAGTTGACAGAGTTTTCTCTAGGAAGACAATAACGAATGTCAAGTGGAAATGAAGGTAATAAAGTGCAATAGGTGATAGAACCACCAGAGGTTCCTTCTCAGAACTGATGGTAGATGTTCAACAGATTTAGTTAATGATGAAGTCCATTAAGCAGATAAGTATCTTCTGGTAAATGATATGACCAACCAGACAGCTGGTTTTTGATAATACTAACTGGTAACTATATGTAGGGGGACAAAATCCTTAATTGTACACTGTCTTTCGAATATTTGAATGACTTAATCTTACTAATAAAAAGGACAACTTGCACTTCTTGTTAGAAGTCAACTGGTTCAATCAATGTGCTTTTGACCTAAGCTTCAGAGGAAGCAATGATGAACAACAACAAAAATCTTAATAAAATCAAACCAAATCAAGAATCCAGAAAGGAATTAAAAAAAAAAATAACAATCAAGAATCGGAAGTGATGCTGGAAGCTTTGGAAGTTATTTTGCTATATCTGAGACTCTCTTACATATTTACATGTAAAGATTTAGGTGAAGGGATGGGACATGTATATATAATATATACCATCTTGCAAGTCATTAAAACAAACTATTAGGATTTAATCTGAATAGGCAGGTTAGCTTTGTCTAATCTGGTTTGAGTCAGGTACAACATAGTCTTTACCTACTGCTGTGAATTGGCTCTGAACACACCTTGTGTTAAAAGAAAAGGAGGACTTGTGGCACCTTAGAGACTAACCAATTTATTTGAGCATAAGCTTTCGTGAGCTACAGCTCACTTCATTGGATGCATCTTGTGTTAGTTTCACTACTCGCTTTCCAATGTTACTGGTCTCTACTGAAATGCTGTTGTTTTTCACCCTAGTGAAACAGACTAGAAAATAGAATGTTAACTTTTCTCTGCTTGTTCACAGTCATTCATATTGATCACAACCACACAGGGATATGTGCTCCTTTAATGTTAGATTTAATTCAAATACAAGTGACAAGAGAGTAAAGTGTATCAGGAAAACAAAACAAAACCCAAACCCTCAAATCCTCTGATTCAATGTGTGAATGGGAATGTGTTTTCACTAAACTCATAATTATCTATCCTGCTCCAAATAGTGATCTGGACAACATGTCTCTCATATATAAATATAATATAAAAAATATAAAATGGCCAAGTCTAAATCACAGTAATAAGGAACATCATGCATTAAAACCACATTTTGAAACAACAGAGTCATATAAAGAGATTTTATGCCTTGGTCTCCTTTAAGTGAAATACATCAAAATTAAACAAATGCTCAAAACTTCAAAAGTGATTGTAAAAAAACAATGTGCATTTCAAACCCCACCACCTAAACAGCCATTATGTTTAAAGGAAATCTGTGATCTGCAACCAATTAGGAACAAAACGGTTGTAAAATGTTTAATTTGTGAGTAGCATTTTAAATTCAGTAACAGCTATAACAAAATGGGTAAGTAAATGACATTAATCACTCCTCATACTAAATTATCCCTATTTTGCTTCCAAGACAGGCATCAGACTGGGTGATGTTTCCTATTAGTTAAATACATCCATAGCCCTATGAAAGCCTAGGAGGTCATTTAACTAATGGGGATTCCAACATCTTTGTTGTTCTTTTATTTTGTGTACTTTTTAAAGGTCATATAACTATTTGAAAGAGTCACCTCTTGGTTTTTCAGCAGAGGTAGTGAGCACTATTTTCCTGATAAGAGCTATTCCAGATAGGTAGGGCAATATTTCCTGCAGTGAAGACGAAATGTCAGGCTCATTTGAAATGATTTTAACAACTTCATGGCCTAAAGGAAAACTTTACACTCCAGAACATAACAGCAAGATATATATTTTTTTCTTTTTAAAGAAAATTAATTTTTGGGGGGAGTGGGAGATATGTTGTGCTACCTGTGAAATAATAGAACACACATTGTTGCTTTCCATTGTACAGTTGTTTGTTTCAATGTATTGTAACTTATTTGGTTTGGACAAAACAATAATAAGTGTAACAAGTGGACTCAAGGGTAAAGTCCAAAAAGATGTCTATGGTCGTATTGTGATTCTTTGACCAGAGAGAGAGGGCCTGGTTCTCATTTGTACAATATCCCCTTTACCCCTCTCTGGGTGTGTAAAAGGACTATAATGTAAACAGGGATCAGACCCAGGACACTGTTTTGTGAAGGAAATGAAGCCATCTTTAAATCCCATTGCAATTCACAACCATCTCAGACTAGGTTCGGCTTCTGAAGATGAATTATTTCCTGCTTTTCTTTCCTGTAAATATCTTCCACCGCCAACCACCTTCTGCAGATAAAACTTCACCAATTAGTCATTTACAGACATGAACTCACAAGGCGAAAACCAGCCTTTGCAGCTCGAGTTCTCTTTGATGGTGGTGATGTTTACAAATGCTTTCTCTGCTGGGCTAGTAATGTGCACTTTGCCATTAACTTTCTGAAACTGTTCGACACACAAAATGTGCCTTTCGCTAGGGCAGAGGGTCAGAAAGATTGTTCCTTTTACTGCATGCAGAACTCTTACAAAATAAATAATGAGCGGGGGAGAATATACCTATTTCTTCAGTGTGCAGTAAGCTCTCTTGGAGTGCAAAGTTATTTTATTGACTAAACAGGGCATTTGTATAAAAATCTGCCCTGTTGAGAATGCTATTGTTGTTCACATTAAAGTAGTATCTACAGGCAGATAGTAAGAGACAGGCCCTGCCCTGAAGAGCATGTGGATCTAAATTTAAAACTCCTTTTCTCCACCAGCCTTCAGTACTTTGCCCCAATTTTCTCTAGTGCCTATCCAAATGTGCAAGTTCCCTCTTTCCTGAACAACAAGCCCTTGGGTCCTGATAACCCCATGAGAGAAAGAAAGGCAACTCTCTCTCTCTATTGCAATAATCAAATGTAATTTGATGGAAATATAGAATGCAAAAGGGGCAGATTCAGACTGCAGTCCAGAAGCAGATAAATGGATAATCTGAGTGGATGAAGTAAACTGGTCATTCTGAACTGCAGTGCCCAGCAGAGAGGGAGGAAAAGAATACTGGAGCCAACACAATCTGCATTTGTTCAGGAAAAGAGTACCAAGCTGGAAAAATTAGAGATCAGGCAGAGAAATACAATATTGTACAAAGAGCACGGACACTTCAGAAACACTTCAGAGTTGCTCGTGTCCCTTCTTTTATTATTGCCAGTGTCCTTAACTAAACACCAAGATGGCCATTTGGAATCAGCCTGGCTTCACGTACAATTATATAAGGCAGAATAGAGCATAAGATGTCTAGCTAGGCTCCTCCAGATCTCAAGGCAAGACTTCAGCCTAGTTTGCCTCTTTCCTTTTCCTGAACTGTCACCAGTCTGCAATGGTTACTGCAGAGACCACTCTGAAGCTCAGGCCACGGGGTGTTTATCCCAACTCATCCATTTCTTACTTTATTGGCAACCAGGGTCCATACCGTGCATCAGCAGCACAGTGCAGGTTTCACTTGTCATGTGAGCTGTGTAGAATTTTAGAAACCAGAGATGCGAGAGACTTGCTGGTTTGCTGCTCCATTTCCTCGTCCGCAGAGAATCATCCTTTGCAGTGTATTTACTTACCAGAGCACCGCTGAGCTTTATATTAACTATCGAGGCTTGAGTTTCCATCCAAATATTCTAACAGCTAAGGTTGCAATTCAACAAGTGGAAGGTACTGGGAATAAATTCGACCAATTCTGCAACCTCACAGTGACAAAACTCTCTGTAAAGAATGCTACATACAGTGTAAGCCAAAAGGCATATAGGTAAATCATGGGGCTAGGGCCGACATTAAAGAGGGTAAAAGGAGGAGATAAATGGGAAGAATGGTTGTAAACAGATTTAGCCAGACCACTTTGAAAACCTTCAAGGAATTCAGTGGCGGGATAAGGGTCTGAATCACCCCTTAGGGAAGAAAAGGAAAGAATTCACAAGGCATTCTCCTGTCAGGGGGCAAGGGGATGGTGGCCACGTGAAGGGGACCCTGGCTTGTCTCTTCCTATCTATGCAGAACTCATATGTCCATTGGAACCCAGGCCCCAGCCTCCTGGATAATGGGAGACCAGCATGGGTAAGCTTCTCTGAGCAGACTTTTGCATCCTCTTTCCCCTGGTCCGACAGCTAGTGCGGGAGCTGAGTCTGTGCTTACACACTGCCCTGCTTGGAGACGGGTAGGGATTGTGGCGTGGGAATTAATGCTGCTACGAGCACTATTAGCTCCCATGGATTTTCCACTGTAATGTTTGCTCATTTCCTAAGGTTTCTGCTGCCCAAAACAGCTGCCCTTTGGTTCTGCCCCTCTCTCCCACCTTTCCTCACCTGCTGAGCTCGATTGTGTCATATCTTAATGTGGAGGAGCATCTCCAGGCTCAGGGGCAGGGTGAGTGATACCACATGGGCTTCACTGCTGCTTTTTGGCCAGGTTTGTGCGGTCCTTTCGCATGTTTCTGCCTTTCCACACCAGAAAAGGGCAGGGCGACACAGTTTACAGTCTGAGTCTGATGTGCATGCCTGTATGGGCACCAGCTCTGCACACCTGAGTCGCACCAACAGTCCTGGTTAAACCCTGGGGACCTCTTGTGTGATGGAAGCGAGAGGATTTGCAGTTTGGGAATCCTTTTAAAAAATGCTTTCAAAGTATTTGACAGTGAGACCAAATAGAGTCCGAATGCTTAACGTGCTCCCCTACGCCATTGTCTCGGGAGCCCACAATTCATGGCTTCCTGTTATACCTTCCCTCTTGTAACGGGAAAGACATCACTATAATATACACAGTATCTAGCCCCAGAGAGAAAGGGTGGGACTTTCAAAGGAGAACAGGCTACTAAGAGCAGCACAATCCTGCAGTATCATAGGCTAATGGGGCACGCATGAAGCTGTGGTTAAGTTCCAGGGAAACGTGGCCTTACAACTGTAACCATGGCCCACTGTGACACTGTAATTCCTTGGGGAAGAGGGAGGAATAGGCTCCAGGGGCACCTTTGGACTGGAATAGGGCACCATCAATCTTTTTAGTGATAGTTTTTCACGTCGCTTTTCCTGGCTTTCCGTTGTTTCCACCACCCTCTTAGAAATTAGAAAATAAAATCTTGGGTTGCAATCTAAGAGCCAGATTCTAGCCTCATTTACACTGATGTTCATCCGTTCAGAGTAACTCCATTGGGCAGCCACTCTGGATTAGCGCTGACATGCGTTCCCCAACAGGAGAATTTGGTCCGAATTATAGATACTTGCTGCTGCTAGACAGCACCCAAGGGAGTCCACTAGCAAACTGATTTTTGAGCCCTCACCATACAAGGAACACAGGAATGGCCAGACCAGATCATCGGAGTGGCCAGTCTGCTCTGGTTGCTGTCTGAAACAGGATACCAATCTAATCCTAAAGACTAGAGATGGGGAGTTCATCTAATCCATCTCCAGCCCATGCTGTGTGTGGTGCCCCTTTATAGTAAGACACAGTGATTATTTTTATAAGTCTCTCAGCAGCAAAGCAGCAGATGAAAATGAAAGACTTAGATTGTTTCACACTAGTTTACACCAGTTGTAAATTAGGTCAAATCTGGGACCTGAACAGATTGGCAGTAGCAGTTCACCACCAACTAAAACAAAACAAAAAGTGAAGCAATTCCCAGTTTATCATCTACTTACCAGTTTAGTACTCGTCTAGAAAGGATTTGCTTCAACAACATTTGTGAATTACTCCACACACCGTTTATTTTTCATGGTTTAGGAAGCCAAGGAGGACCAATGTTTTCCTGCATTTGAACAGGGAAGTAGCTGGTTAATTTCTAATTTGCCCATTTAATCACAGATTTATAGCTTGATCCCATTTGGACTCAATGGGAGTTTTGCTGATGACTTTAAATAGATATAGGCTTAAGCCATTAAACTGTGTTCGCTCCCTGGGACAAAATAAGAGGGCACATCTTTTCAAGAGAGAGCCTCTAATCAAAGCCCAGATCTGAACTCTGGAGAACTTCCAATTCCTCTCCAACCTCTGCAACTTCAGTCCACTTCAAGTCTCCGCTTTGGAGTAGGACAGGGATTTCAAATACTAAACATTGGCTTAGAAACCTAAGGGCCAACTTCTGCCTGTGGAGATAAGTGTATAGATCCCATTGATTTATATGAAAGCTCCATGTGCAGTCAGTGGAAGACTTTGGCCCGAAAGGCAGAAGCTGAAGTATCCCTTTCATTCTCCCAGCACAACCTGCATGTGATTGCACCAATGGTAGAGGGCTGGATTTCCCCTCAGAGAAGGACTTTCACAATGGAGCAAACTTGGAAACAAGCACATTTAGACCAGAAAGCTAGACCTGTCCTGTATTTTTCTATATTCCCGTTGCTGTTATTCCCATGCTTGTGTTTAATAAGGGACTAGCATCATGGCTCATCCTGGTAATTCTTTACACTTCAATAGCACTTGACACCAGATAAGACAGTCAATGTTGAAGCAACCCATTTCCCCTAGAGAACCTTCCTTAGTAACTGCCTCTTCCTACCCACCTCCCCACTACAGGACTGCCTTCTTATAGGTGCTTTTTTCCCAGCATGCCTTTCTGGACTGGGGAAGGTGTGGTCCTTTAAGTTTGGCAAAGCCAAGCTGCTGCAGCCTTACAGCAGCTATTTTGAAACTGGGTGCTGCTTGCTGGATTTACCTCCCTACCTGCTGGTGAGTACCTTTAGCTCATGTTCAGTTTTCCCTATTCCTGTTCCTGAGGAAATGGCCTTTCTCATAAGTAGCCCTCATCCAAGTTTCTGTGGGCACATAGCACTAATATAATAATACTTATTAGAATTAAAATAGCAGCTTTCAGCTGTAGATCTCAAAGCACTTTACAAAGGCAGGAATGTGTTATCTCCATTTTACAGATGGCAATCTTAAGGCACAGAGAGGTTAAGTTACCTGTGCTAGGTCACCCAGAAAGTCAGTAACAGAGCCAGGAATAGAACACTTCAATGTCTACCCCCTTGGCCCTATTCCTTCTACTGACTGACTGTGCTGCAAACAGGCACAATCCTTCAAGTGTAGCAGCCTCATAGCACCCCTAATAGGAGCACTCGGTGATTTAATTCCCATTTTACAGATTGAGGAACTGATGCCCAATGAGACTGTTCGAGTTCACCCAGCATGTCTGTCCCAGAGTCAAGAACAGAACCCAGATTTTCTAACTAACTGCCAGCCCTGTGCTTTTTTCATAAGAACATCCTTTTTCCTTCTTCTGCTTTGACCCTTCAGTGATTGATCCTGTATTTATTTATGTAATCACAGCCTCCTGCCATAGTAATTAGCATGTTGCCACAAATTCAGCTTTATGATGGCATTGTGCAACAGATAAAAGGAGAAACAGTGTTGTAGGAGAGCAACCGTATGCAAACACAAATTGCTTAACTAGCAAATAGCGTAAGGAAATGTGGCTGAAAGATAACAGAATTTTTGTTTTCCAATCCAATGTACTGGAGCCTCTTTTTTTGTCTGAAAGTTCTTCTCATCTCCTTCAGTTTCATGAGCAGAAAGGGACAATGGCTGGACTATGTTCAGTATAACTGCTGCCTTTTTCCAAAGCATGAGCCAGACCCTGAAGTCCTACTTTACTATAAACTTTCATTGTTAACTGGGATTTTGTATGAATAAAGTCCCTAGGATTTTACAGTTGCTCAACATGGAATTCTAGGAATCACGTGGCAACTCTTGTGCTATGTTATACCTCCAGTCTAGTGCATGAACATACTTACCTGAAGATTAAGTAGACCTTGCACTTACAAAAATGCGTACTCATCCTGAACGGAGACACGGACACAGGAACTCAAGCTATTTATTCCACTGTCCATCCTGGCAGGAGATTTTCTGTTAAATATATAATTCCCCTTCTTTTTTCTTTTTTTTTTAAACAAGAGACCAGAGGGTGAAAGGGTTGAAGATTAAAATGTAAACAGCAAAATTTATTATAATTACAAGAGTGGTTCAAATTATTTCCTTAAACTGCAACATAATTTACCTCTAGTCAAGGTCTCTATTGGTGGTGAAAGAGGAAACTGCTTGACCTTGGAGTGACCTCTGACCCCAAGGGTCAGCACCCATGGAATGCACAGATGTCACGGTTCATAAGCAAGGACAGAAACTCTCAGGTTTCCCAGGCAGAGAGGCGCCAGATCTTGGATGGGGCCAACATGTGCACCTCCCTTTGAACCAGCCACTCATACCTGAAATAAAACTTTAAAATAAGCACATTGGATCAGAGACAGTAAAAGCCCTGAATAGCTCTGGATGTGGGATCGTTCTAGGAGTGGACAGAACTGGTGGACTATGAAAGGGAGAAATTGAAAATAAGTTCACTCAAAGTCCTAACATATGTGTTTCCCTGCCAGTTTTACTCAAGGAGTATTCTAAACAAATCAATGCAAAATCAAAATACATACAAAAGTACAATTCTTTATTAGAATCAGTTGTTCAGAGAATATTTTACTGCAGGCAACCCAGGTCTTTTGTTGTTGTTGCAAAAACAAATGGCCACAATAGAAATTGTCATGTGAATATAAACAAATAATATGAGCAATGGAAAGACTGTGTTAAGTTAACAAAAATTGAGCCAATGGAATGAATGATGCAGACTTCTCAAATTGTGATGGCGTTAATATTTGAACAAATCCTCACAGTAGCATATCATTTCTACTGCTCCAACATGGCTGTAATCTCCCCTGTGGCAGGTCGGATGCCATCTTTAATACCGCCTCTGTAAGAAAGTAACTCGTACTGTCAACAGTTCTGTTTACATTTAGCAAAAAAAAGAACAATGCTCCAAAATCAGTGATGAAATAATTCAGAATATTGTTCTCACGAAAAGCAAATACATAAGGAAAGTAGGGCTTATGCTGAAACAAATTGCATAGGAAATGTTAATCCAAAGGGTAGAAAAATCAGACCAGTCGCAATATTCAAATAAGAAGCAGAATTTGGTGGGGGGATGGACGGACTCACCAGGTTAATTTTAACATTAAAATCATACATTATATATCAACATAAAATTTATATTAAAGGGAAATTGTGATTCTAATGGTTCCTTTCAACTATTTTCAGTCTACAAACCACAAGTTGTGCTAAGCATGATCAAAGTACTTCACAATTAGTTTGGTTTTAAATCACTATAATTGTCAGCATAGGTTGTAATCGGAGAAACATTGTTCTGAAGCAGCAGCAAACGGGCCCTGGTTGTAATCTTAGGGGAAATTAAAGAAAAATGCTGAACTGTGGTTGGTTAATAACAGTGTAGCATGGGGTCAGGGAAGCCAGGTTCGTGTTAGACATGTCAGCCATCAGGGAGAACATGACAAATCCATGAGATGGAGTCACCTCAGCCCCTTCCACTTTTTGAAAGAAAATCCTGCAGCCCATTTCAGCAATTTTCCCCCCACTCCCTCCAGATCATCTTTGTCTCCTCAGTCTGTCAGTTTCCCCATCTGTAAACTAGGGATAACAGTGGGTTTCACCTCAGGAGGTGTGTGGTAAGGCTTCATTCCTTAGTGTCATTAAGGTGCTGGGAGACACAAATATCGATGCTTAGTGTACTTCTGGAAGGTGCTCAGACATAGTCATGAGAGAAGAACCTGGTTAGAATAGAATGGAATAGAAGACTTGGATGGAAGATGATGCAGAAGTGCAGGGTATGCCTCTGATACATGTAAAAGGTTGTAAGTGGATTGTTCTTTGACTAACCTTGGCAGGGTATTACAGGGAAGTTGTGATGGGGCTTAATAATATGTGTCTCAGAAGTTCCAGCTTCCAGTGACAACACCAACAATATAGCAGAACAGATTAGCTCAAATGTGGCAGTGTTTAATAATAAAGTGTCCTTCCTGCGTTAAAAAGAACTTTCCAGGACTACAGGAAATGAAGCTGGTCTTTGAAGGAACCATGATTTCTAGACACACTAAAGACAGAGGCTATCTGAGTCTGGACTCTGCTGTAGAGGAAAATGAAGGAAACCTCCCTAGGTGAAGCTATGTTCCTTTGCTCACTTGCACTGAAGGCTTAATTGACAATCCAAATGAAAAAGGACAATAATACTTTACACATGTATCTCACCTTTCCTGGGCAGATCTCAAAGCACAACTCCTGGGAATGGGGCTAGGATGGGAAGAGGTGCAAAGTTTTCTACAGGAGCCTTTCAGAAGCTCACACCACTCTACCATGGTTGATCACAATAAGATTTCCACAAGACTTCCTGCACAAGGGGTGGGGAAAGGACAAGTGGTGTTTTGACAATATGAGGAGAGTCTCCAATCTTGACTTTTTTCTACAGGGATGCAGGAGATTAGGAGGCAATTTAGATGAGTCAGGAACCAGTTAGAAGATAAGTGAATTAAACTGACCAATCTGTTCCCTAGCACTATTGGCACTTTCCTTGGACTCAGCAAAAAAAGGAATTTAAGACATTTCTGAATGGTGGTCCCCAGGCTTCAAAAACTAGGGAAAAGGTTAGGAGCTGCAAAGAGGGAATATACTGAAAAAGAAGTGAAAAAAGGCAGAGCAGGCTATGCTCTGGTTTTGCAAAAATCTCATCAGTTATGTTTTGCAGAGCAAACCCCAAACTCGAGATGGGGTTTAATCCCAGAATCAGTGTATCTGAACCACTAGAGTTTAGGGGAGGAGCGGGGTGGGGTGGGAGGTTTGTTTGTTTGTTTATTAAAGAAGCTTTGGTTTTCTCCAGTCTCTGAAGAGGATTAGGAGATGTGATGACTGGATGGTGGGCAACATGGATGTACAAGCACAGGAAAAAAAATCAGTGGGAGATATTTTAGCCCTAAGGAGCAACACATAACCCAGCTGTTCATTTTTGGAAGGAAAATCATCTACCAAAGATGGGATGAACCCATCTGAGTTCACGGAATGTTGAACAGAAAGGACCCCTGAGTCTGTTGCCTGAAATGGGGGCTAAATAACAAAGGAGAAGTAGGAACCTGCAAGAATGGTTATTTGTCTTGTGCTGTAGCAGAGGAACATAGCGAGAACAGAAAGTCTTTCTGTGAGTCTCCGTTTGGAATGGAAAGGGCTGCTAGACAATTAGGGTAAGCTGGAAAATGAAAAAGCACTTTCACATAAAAAAAACCCCCTGAAATATTGAAGTTGTTTAATTCTCAAACAGAACGATTTTGGTGGGTTTTTTTCATTTTTTTCCATCAACATTTTTAGCAAAAACACTGTTGCAATGGTTATCAGCACGTGTTTGGCTTCCTGGGGGGGAGAGGGGGGGAACAAGTTTCTGGTAAATGAAAAATTCAGATAATGTGTTCAATAAAAATGTTGAGTAAAATGTTACACCTTCCCCCTCCCCCCCAAAAAGAGATCGAGCAGAGAACACAAAACTGTACAAAGAGCATGGACACCTCAGAAACAGAGTTGTTCATGTCCCTTCTTTTATTATTGCCAGTGTCCTAGGGGGTTATGCCACGGAAAAGGTTCTAAGTACAGTTTACAGAGGAGCTACATGAAGCTCAGTGTTCCAATATTCAAAAATGTGCAACACGCCTTGCTAGTGTGCATATAGGAGACATTGCGTGTGTGCAAGGTGTAATTGCTCTTGTGAATTCGGCCTCAAATGACTTGCCCCCCAGGCAGCTGGTACAAGTGCTGGAATATAACCCATGAGACCAGCGGGATGAGATTAACACATTAATAAAGGCGGGGAGAAGAGGATTCAGGAAAAAATACCAAAGAGATAAAGCTTCTGCTATTCTTTCCTTTTGTTTGGTGACAGCTCTCTTTTCACAGATAGCTGAGGGAGATAGAAATATGGGGGTGGCGAAGAGAAGTGGGTGGGTCTTTGGCATAAGCCTGGAGGGGAAGAAGCAGATGGAGGAGTCCTTTCTTTGTTGCTCTGTTTCAAGAGAGGAACATCCCAGTTCAGATGAGCAATCTGAAAGCAGTGAGCAAGGAGAGCAACATGGAAAGGTTGCAATCCTGCCTTCACTCAACCATGTGGGATCAGTTCGTCCATCAGCGAACACTGGCCCTCCCTGATCCTAGTTATCCCTACCCTAACCCTCAAAACCATATTCCTGGCTTTTTTGGGGTTTGCTCCTAAGTTTTGCTTGCTATTGGAATGGGCTAGAAGGGATGCAGGGGAAAAATTGTGGCACTGTTACAGCTGTGGGTAGAGATGGAGAGACAAGGTGTAATTAGAGGCTTTTCATCCAGAGATTTAAAATGGTCTTAGATGTACCAGTTCTGATTCTGTTTTCTTGGAGGTGTAAATTCGGAGTAACTTAACTGAAATCATTAGAGCTACACCAATTTTCCACAAGTGGACGTGAAAAGAGAATTGGGCCCGCAGTATGTCCATATACAAACAATGATATGGGTCTGATAGGGCTGAGAGCCTGTCATGTGATCAGCAAACCTTGGCAATGGGAAAATTGGGAGAAGGCATCTCATTAACTAACATCACTGCTAAGCATGACCTAGACCTTGTGTTTAAAATCATGTCAGTTGGCTGTGATTAAGCCTAGAGCTACCATAGGGATGACCACAGCTTGTCCACACTGAGTGCTTACCATAATGTTAGCTACTATGCAATATGACGGCATCCGTTTTCCAAGAGGAGGAAATCTCCAGGCTCTGGGCAGGCAGTGAAGCGGAGAATCCACAGGTTTCATGCAGAAATTCTCTGAAAACGTTGTCATGAATTGTGTCTCTCTCAGATGCCCCTGGGTTGCTCCAACTGGATTTCAGCAGGCAGGGTTGGAATTGAAGAGGAGATGGTAGGAGTCAGCTGACTTTAGAGCAATTCATCTCCTCTCTGAAGTCTGCTTTAACCATCCCCACTTGCGATGACTTTTATCCACAGTTCATAAAGATACTCCTGAAGAGCCTTTGGAATGCACCAGACTGCACCAAATGGCAGGTAATTTCAAATCTCTTTCCCAGGGGATGGTGTCCCCTCCTTGACCCATCCAGGGAGTTTAATCCCCCCTCTGCCAAAATCACAGTTTGGATGCTGTCAGCGGGGGTCAGGGGAGAAGCTGGAGAAGGAGAGGGTGATGTTAGAGAGAAAGGATTGTCCAATGGTTAGAGCACTAGCCTGGTGCTTATAAGAAGAGGTTAATTTCCTGCCCCTCCATAGACTTCCTGTGTGACTTCGGGCATGTCACATTCTCTGGGCGCCTCAGTTCCACATCTGTAAGTGGAGTGGAGATAATAGCTCTGCCCTACCTCACAATGAGGGTGGGGGAAGGGTAAATACATGATTGTTAGGGGCTCAGAAACTATGGTAATGTGGTTCATATAAATACCTAAGATAGGCAGGTACTGTGCGTTTGTCAGGCCAATATCTTAAGTCATGGTTTGCCACGGGATGGCTTGAGTCAGGGTGACAGCCACCTTTGTATCCGTGGCAATTCCAATATGAAAAACAAAACAAAAAAGGCCACTGCTGTGTATGGATTTATTTTGGAGCTGGGCATAAGTGGAATTGGGGTCTTGATGGATTTTTTGTATGAAGTTGAAGGAGAGATGCCAACTTGGTCAACATGCCATGTGGCTTATCGACAGCCACCCGCAAATACCCAAGCCAATGTCTTGTCAATAACCACGATGTTTGCTAACTATTCTCATCACATTTGAACCAGCCTTTGCTACATCTCCGGTCGACTACAAGCAAAGACGAAAAGGAAAGATCTGAAAGGAGAGACATGGGAAAGGGTCTCAATTTAAGGCTTACCACAGACTGTATATGACATTCTTGTAACTAAACTGACAGTCTCCAGGTTTATAATAGCTAAACTCCTCAGTTTCCTTTATGTAAACATTTCACTCTAATGGAACATTATACTCAGGACTTTGCTTCTGCAGACATATCCGTATATGAACTGCATAAAGATAGACCAATAGATAAATAGATATCTGGATTTAATAAACACTCACATTCTAACACTAATAGGCTGGTGAAGTCTCACAGAGAAAGACAGAGACTGCGGGGAAATGCAAAATACTGTCAAGAGTTTACAGATTGTAGGGGCACAACTGGAAGTACTCAGCATCAAAAGAATGAGGGGAGGGAGAAGACAGAGATGGAACAGTCTAATTCTACGTCAATAATGCTTTCCAGTCTTGCTGTTATAGATGGTAAATGGGGCGAGTGAGCTCCTACATTGGTGATGTCTAGTCAAACAGCAGAATCCCCACTTACACTTCTGTAAAGTTTTATTTAGGATCCACAGAAGCAGATGACTTCAGGTAACATTTTCAAAAGCCTTAAACCATTTTCAAAAGTGACGTAGGCACTTGGGAGTCCAGACCACAGTGAAAGTCAGTGTGATTTAGGCTCCTGAGCAATCTAGGTGCTTTTGAAAATGCTACTGTTTGTCTTCTCTTAAAAGCATGAATGCTTGCACCAGAAGAGGGAGGCTTTCTTTTGTATTTCCTTTTAAAAAAAATAAATAAATAAATTTCCCCACTAAAATACAACTGCCTTACAAAACAAAAACAAACAAAAAAACCCATCCAACTTGCTAGCTATAGGTGGCCTGTGAATCAAAATTATGTAACAACGGCAGCGTCCTGTCAGAATGATGGCACATGACACCACTCATTCCCAAGCAGGTGGATGAAAAACAAAAGCATTACAGGTCCAATGGGCCATTTACGGGAGAACAAACATTCAGGCTGAAATAATGCACATGACTTCAGAATTCAAGGAAGCCCTAAGCAAGCAGAAGAAGAAAAGATCCTTGAAAATAAGAGAGATGAGTCCAAACCAAAGCCCTGTGTCTGAACATAGGGGAAGTTTTTATCTTCAAATCCCATTTTTGCTGCATGGATCCAACTTTTAAATTAAACACACTTTTTAACCCACGTAAAACCAACGCAAATATGACCTCAACCCGACCCCTCTTTCCACTTTCCTTTAGAGTGGTTGGCATTTATTTTTCTTCCATTTATTTGGCTTTATACAGTGTCCTTGGTTAGTTGATTACCCTGACTGAACAAACTAAGGATGGGATTCTGGTTTCCACGTCAGTAGTGGTTAACTGTGGCTGTGCACATTTAAATCCACATTTTCCCCAATGGCTTAATCTCTTGATTCACTCATCCTTCTACTGTCACGTTGTTGAGATCTGCTCCATTTTGGGAAGCAGACCACCTCTAGCATCAAGCCAGATTGTGCAGGGATAATGTCGAGCTGCCAAGTCCCTTTTTAACTGGCTTTTTGTTCTAGGGTGGACTAGTGAACCCGTTTCTGTCCTCTGCAGAGGGCTGAAGTGCAGGGAGCCAAGCAGCCAGAAGAACAGTACACATGGCGCACCCCACACACAGGGGCAGCGTACTCGCCCACCAGGGATCTTGGAAATCCTGCACGCATGAGTTGCGTTGCTGTCATTCTGTCAGGCCCATTTACAAATCACAGCGCAGGGTTAATTCTGAAATCACTGCCCCCACCACCTATTCTTTGTCCTCTTATTTTTGCAGAAATGGATTTACAACGAAAGTATCCGAAAAGGAATAATTATCTATGTGAGCATCAGAAACACAATGCCCTCCGAATGGAGCTGGGGGCGGGGCAGGATCAGAAGAAAGGAATCCTTTCTATCTGATGTGATCAGAAAATACATATTTCAAGTCACAATTGTGAGGGGCTCTTTCATACGTGCAGCATGAGTTTGGCTTGTGTTTCTGATTGTGCTAAAAACCTACCTTTTGCAACCAACCCCCGCAAACAACCTGCCTTTTGATTGCATTTATTTTATATGATGTGATATTAACAGAGAAACTGACTATCAAAATCTCGTCAAGGTTCCATATAGAGTTTCAGCCTTTATTTATATTTTAAAAGGGGAGACAAAATCATTTATTGCCAGTGTGGCGCAGCCAGTTTTATGCCGTAGTGGACTTGAAGATAAAGCTTTTTCTATAGTCTCTGTCCATCCCTCAGTGAATTGAATCCAGTCAAAGGTCACACTGGCCAGAGGCACTTTTATTGTCATGGTAACCATGACTTAATCAAACAATCCTGAGATTCCAGGTTTGTGGGAACAGGCAAAGATCTGAAGAGACTGGAATTAATCAATCAAAGGGGGCAGGGAAGAAAATCCTAAGATATATGACTTATCCTTCCAAATCTATTACTCTGTCCTTAAACACACAAGAATTATACCTTGGACAAAGCCTCTTTTCAGGCTGAATACCTCTGATTTTTGTTTTCTTGTTCTCTGCATCAAATTTCCTAACATACCTCTGTCCTACAGCAATCAAATCTCAGCCGAGATTTAACCAGCAAAAGAGAGAGCGGGAAATAGCAATTTAGGGAAGCCTGTTTAACAATAAACTACTTAAAAACACCAAAAAGACTTCCATTTGAAAATATATCCAAGCTTGTTGGTAACATCCCAGGGTAGAACTACAGGCAGTAAATGAACTTGTGAAGATTGTTACACTGCTATTTGGAGAGTTGTTTCTTCTTCCCATTTGCACCTCATGCTGGGTCTTGTTGGGACCCGAAAGCTATAACATTTGCTGTCATCTCGAACATTTTATCTATTCAGATACGGAGTCTGCTCTTGCGAATGACAGTCAGGAATGGTGCCAGGGTTTGACGACAACTTTGAGATGCCTATAAACACTGGTCCCAGCTAATCTGAAATGCAAGAAACTGTAGGTCCAAAGCTGTTCTTTTTAAGTGCATTTCATCTGCCTTTTATTTTCTTTCAGAAGCTGTTCATAGCTGTCACACCTCATGTATTTGCTTGTCTGGCTAGTGGATTGCATTTCATCTGGGTGGCAATGTTGGGCCTAGGGGAGTCCTACTCTCCCATGCCAAGTAACAAGGAGTCGTGCATTGTGTGGTACATTTCTTTAGGGACATGGCTGGCTGGAGGCTCTGCCCACATACAAATCTGTGAACTACCACTAGCATTGGCTTCCAGTTAAATGAATCTGCTCCCTTGACCTTCCTGTGCCCAGAGACATTGGCATGTTAATTATAGTTGATAAAGAAGATGGTGAGCTGCAAAATGCAAAAATATCATACACAAGAGGAGGAAGATGGTAGGCAGCTTTGCTGATTGGTTAGTTACAGTAGTTTTTTACTGGTATAAGTGTGTATGTATATCGTACATTACTCCAGTTTAATTCTTAGGAAAGAACCCAGCTAGAATCTTGGAATGACCGTATTGGAGGGCTCATTGAAGTTCTGTGCTACAGCGTGGGGATGAACACATTGTTCTGTAGTTTCATACTCTGAGCTACACACCCTGTGATATACTGTCACAAAATCATTGACAAGACATTTTATTTCAGTAGTTACTCCGTAATAGAAGCTGGATGGCTTCATGGGATTAATGGGGTATAGAGCCATTCCCTTGTGTGCCCCTAGGTCAAATCTAGAGCAAGCACAGTGAGTCCTTATCTGGTGGCTATTCTGTTCTACAACAATTGCTATTAAACTTATTTTACCTTGTTAGTGTTAAGTGCATCCCGCACAGTAATGGTAATTACTTGCATACTCCAACTGTAAGGTATTAATGGCAATCGTATAAAAAGAACTAGAGGTCTTCACACAGTTTCTACTGGACAGGCATCCGTTCAACACAGCCATCGTTACAATTGGCACCTTTGTCAGTGTTCGCAAAAAGAACAGGAGGACTTGTGGCACCTTAGAGACTAACCAATTTATTTGAGCATAAGCTTCCGTGAGCTACAGCTCACTTCATCGGATGCAATTGTCATTGTCAGTGTTGTCAGTTCAGCACCTTTCACGAAGCCCTTTAGAAACAACTGCAAAGAAGAGAACTGATAAAGACTAACAGTCTCCTTCTCCAGGGGTACTGAGCACCTGCCTTTCCTGTCCATATTCATGGGATTAGCAGGCACTCAGCACCACTGAGAAACAAGCCTCAAATCCTCTTTGCTTCTAATCTGTTGATCCCTGCAGCACAGGAATGAGGAAATTGGTGTTACGAGGTAGCCTGGGAGGGTTCGGCTGTAGGCCCTAGCACCGTGCTTGACCTGTGCTGAAAGAAAACATCAGGTCCCAAAGGTGAGAGTCCCTTAGGCCTCCTACCCCTTTGCAAAAACACCCCCTGAATTAGCTTTAACACTTGAGTACCATGACTCCTGAGTGCTGCCTTTTAAGGTTAAAGCATTTAAATTATAGGAAGAGCCAGGGGCAAAAAGAGGCCCATGTCAATTTGCTATGTTGAGGTCTAGAGAAAGCCAGATTGGGGGGTCTTGGAGCTCTTTGTGTCTTCCTTCCCCTTGACATTCAGCATTTCAGAGGCTCTGAGGCCCAGGCTGTGCAATATTTTAGCATCTCTATGCTGGGTAATAAACTAGAAGTCTCCAAACAACTGAGGCAGTGGGGCATTTTCCATCCCAGAGACCATGAGCTACAGACCTTGCAGGAAAGAGGAAAATGGGTCAGAAAAGGCCACAAACATGTAGAGAAGAGAACTGTTTCTCTGCATGATGATTCCCCCTGCCCGCACAGAATGATGAATCCCTTTTCCATGAGCTTCTTGGGCCTGGGCCTGGGGTGTGACGGGCAAATTATGGGGGAGGGCCTGGATCTGGGAATCAGGAGCATGCCACCTGGATGACATGCTAGTTTCAGCACCCTGAGGACTTCTGAGGGACAATCCTTGCAAAGGTGCTGCCCCCTACTGTGGAGGAAGATTACAAATATGCGGAGGCAACTGGTGATACCTCGCATCTCAGATTTCCTTGACCTGTTTTAGTTTGGTTTTAGGTCCCAGGGGACCGCACTGGTTTCACCGGTTGCTGATCTCCTTTTGGAGATGGATGAAGATCAAGTAGCCATGCTGAGTTTGTTAGAGAAAATGAGTTGCCTTTGATACTATTGACCACAAGGTGTTGACACAGCTGTGGACCCTGTCTGGGACAGCGAGAATTGTGCTTTAGCGGCTTTATTCTTTTTTCTTTGAGAGGAACCAGGGGGCTTTGGGTGATTGCTCCTCTGTCCCTAGGACTCATTCACAGGGGATAACATGGAGTTATATTATCACCTCTCCTGTTCAGTTCATATGTGGGGCTGATGAGAGAGAGATTGTGATGGCCAGGAGCTGCAGTGCCTACAGAATGCTGATGACACTCAACTTTGTCTGTGTCATTATACCCAGACGGTGCAGGGGCTTGGGGCTTGGATGACAGCTATGCAGCTGAAACTCAACCCAGAAAAGACAGAGGTGATTCTGGTTGGTGAGGAAGAAGTAACCAGAAGAAATAGTGGAGATGCTACTGGCTCAGGGACAGTGCCCCCTTCCTGTTCCTCAAGTTTGCAACCTAAGGGATTTATTGAATACCCGGCTGCCTCTGCATGTTCACACAGCAGCTGTGGCCAAGGATGCTTTTTTCCTACATTTGTTTGAACCTTCCCTTGTGGATGTGGGGACCTCAGCATAGTCATTCAGGGCTTTGTCACCTCCAGATAGGATCAGTGTAATATGCTCCACTTGGGGCTAGCCTGGAAGACCAAACTTCAGCCAGGCCCTGATTCAGGAAAGTCTCTTTATTCAGGAGAGCACTTGGGCACATGCTTAAAGTTCGGCATGTGCTCAAGGGCTGTCCTGAAGAGGGATGGACTTAAATACGTGCTTAAAAGTGCTTTCCTGAATCAGAGCTAGCAAAGCTACAGTGGCTGGTCTACACAGCAGTGGCTAGTGAACAGAACATGTTACATCTGTGCTCCGTAGACTGCACTGGTTGTCATTTCATTTCTGGGAGGTGCAAGGCAAGTGGTGTTTTTGATGTATAAAGCCCTGTTTGGTTGGTTTCTGCTCATTTCCTCACTCTTTGTGTTTTACCGCAGAAGCAGAGATTATATGGAATGCTCAATCTGAGGGTCCCTCCATTTGAGCATGTGAAGGCTGGGAGCAGAGCATTCTTGGTAAAGGGTCCTTGACTCTGGAATTCGCTTCCTTCTTTGGTGTGACAGAGCCTGGGCTTGGTGACCTTCAGGGAACATTGCAAGGCTAACATATTTATCCAATGTCTTTCAGGGTGTGCGTTGGGAGGGTAGGAGGGGAGGGGCTGTGTTGTTTTTGTGGGCAGGAATTCTGAGGTTTTTGTTCGTATGGTGGGGGACTTGTTTTGTCGGCACCGGTTAATAATGGTCTAGCTGCGGAATGATGTTTGTTAGATTTCATTGTTTAGTGTCATTGCATCAAAAGGCCTATTTTATAAGTGGCAAAAAGCAATTAAACAAACAACCGCAACATTTGCTCCCCCAGAGACTCCTCCACAGTGTCTATGGTGCAGCCATTGGGGGTGGCATTGACTGGCTCCAGAGTGGGAGGAGGTCCCGAAAGACAATACAAAGAGGCAGGCCCTTCATACAGAAGCCTTGACATTTGCATTCTGGCTCCTTGGTGATTCTGGGGCTCTGTGTGGTTTGGGGGGGATGTTCCATAAAGGTGCAACTCCTCCCACTTTAAGGGGAACAAGAGCTCCAGATATATGTGACTTCAGGGCTGAACCATTCTGACTTGTGTTTTCCATGTGGAATCCGATGTTTGAAAAGCCTGATGCTGGCTCTGGAATGAGCATAAAATCTCCCTGGAGCTAGGCATTCATATGGCCAATCAATAAGAGAACCACTTTGGTATATGTTACATTCACAGCATACAAACAGAGAAATTGGATAAAAAACTAAAATACTCTTTTGGAAGTGTAGGTAACACAGATTTATTTCTTTAAGTCCAGAACATTAATACACAAGAGCCAAAAACAGAGAGCAAGAAAGCAGGCTGCTCTCCAAAGCAGAGGCCCAACTTGCCCCACCTCACTCTAAACTGGCTCTTTGCAGATTAAGCAGCTCTTTGCTGCTAGATCCAGGTCGCATGCTTCTCTACAAGGCCCCCTCGCCTGCAAGCAGGAGCAGGAAACTCATTGACAATTTAAAGTGATAGCTTACAATGTTTATACAGTTTTCAATACACCATAGTATATTATACATCCTGGGGCATCTAAAGGATTAAAAACCAGTCAGTGCTTTTCCCTGTGAAACTTTTAAAAAGGGGCCACTCTGTTACTCAGAGCCCACCTTCTCTTTGGATTTAGAAGCAGCTTAGTCCAGTGGTTAGCGCACTTGGCTTGAATTTAGGAGACCAAGGATCTATCACTGACCTGCTGTGTGACCTGAGGCAATTCACTTCCCTCTCTCTGTCCATGTTTCTTTTCTCTTTAGATTGTAAACTCTTTGGGAGCATGAACCATCTCTTACTGTGTGTTTGTACAGCACCTGGCACAATGGGCCCCAGGCTTGGTTGAGGCCTCTAGCTGTTGCTGTCATGCAATTAATCATGCTGGAGCACAATGACTGGTTAACGTAGTCTGATGGAGATGGGAACATCCTGTGGAGCTCACCCTGCACTGTAATTCCAGGAGTACTAATTCAGTGTACTCTAGCCTGAGCCTTTCTGTGAGCTGCTGCCTTTTTAATGTGCTGTCTGGTATAATAGCAATACCATTAAGAGCAGAAATGTCACTGAGCAGGGAGCCAAGTGAGCCTTCAAAGAGGCTTCCATTGAGCTCTTTGGCTGGTTAACACAAGAAAGCACTCCCAGGTTTGCTGCAGCAATTAAAATTAATGGAGAACTGCAGTCATTTATCCTGCTTCATTATAAACAACAATATCTTTAGGTTGTCCCTCCGGTTCCACACTATGGAATGGGGCTGGAACTTTTGTGCACTAATGGAGACATAAACTAAGGTTCCAGTCACTTTATGAGAGAGAGAGAGAGATGGGTTGAGGGCATGGAGGTTTAAAATCTTCACCCTAAGCCTTGCTCTCTGCCCACACAGGGTGACTTCTGTCATTGAATTTTCCTTTTCTCTTTATAGTAAATTGCCTTTAAAGTCTTTAAAAAAATGCAGTGAAAATGCAGGGAAGCCAAGGGACCAACAAGAATCAACTTCCTGGTAAAGGTGGATCTCTAACTAAAGGCTAAACAAAATTTATGCTGGAAATTCTGAAGATGCTACACACTTACAGCTTCAGAAAAAGGGTTCCTTATTAGAACTGTCCCTTGATGACTGTCTTGTTTTTACCAAGGAGAGTTTTTGGGTGTTGAAAGGTTTAGCTTTTCAGTTTATAGGATCAGTAGAGTTGGCTTCCTTGTCACAATTATCCACGTGATCACACAGTCAGATCCATACAGAACCCTGTTGATGTCACATGGTAGTGTTTCTGATCCCTGATTGGATGACTGAAAATTTTTAAACAGGAGCACAATGAATGATGACTATCGAAGAACACACTTTCCAGAACAAATTCCAGATAAATCATCATTGGTGCCAAAATTCATATGGTAGGACTCATGAATGTTTTCGGGACTAACCCAGTGGTTGTTTATATATTCACAAATGACTAAGAATGTGATTCCACCGGTAAAAGCAGTTCAATCTTATTGCATTCACTCAAAAATATTCACCAGTCCCTTTCTCTACTACCTCAGACACACCTCAGAACGGCTGCATTGCCATGCTGAATTCTGTGAAAGAAAAAGCAAGCACTGAATCCAGTGTTTTGCATTGCATTTCTATTTTTAAACTTACCTGGCTGAAAATCAATAAGGCTTGTGTCTGTGAAAGGAGATGTCATCCAGAGAAGAGGACTAAAGGAAAAGGAAAGAAATTGTCAAAGCTGCCTAAGGGACTGGGCTGTTCAATTCCAACATAAACAATTAATATTTCCAAAATATTAAAATGCTTGATTTGAAAATATGAAAGTTAATGGTCAATGGATGTACAAATGGGTGTACAAATCTCCTAGGTTACTTTGAAAAGCCCACCTTCCGTGATCAGCAAGAGAAAAATAAAAACCAATCAAGCCAAACACCTTGGTCCTATTCTGCTACCCTTACACCGTGTAGTAACTGACTCAAAAATTAATCTTAATGAGCATATATGGCAAAATCTGACCCATATGGTTACATGTCTCTGACCTTGTGGTACTGAGGAGGACATGCCCATTTCCATGTACTATATCCCGGTAATCAGAATGCAGCTTTGAATTCCTTCCATTAAATAAACAATAGAGATGAGACCCAGGCACAAAATACAGATCTGGATCCAGGAACACCTCAAAGTTCAAGGACGTCTAGAGGTTTGGTTCAGTACCGTTTCTCTCCAACGCCTTAGCAATCAGTTATTTCACTTCTGTGAGAGTTTAATTCTGTACCATTAAGGTCCAGTGTGAGTTTTTTCCCCACTGGTTTCAATGGCAACAGGATCATACTCTGTCTACACTCCTTTCTTCATCAATCTAATAATCTGATTCAACAATCCCAGAATCTGATGAACAGTACTGAGAACCATTTATTTTCCACACCAGCTTGTGCAAAATTTATCATTGGCTTTTAATCATATTCTTCAAAGTCTCAGTGCATAGGGGAAATGTGCCATGAAGACGGGGAATGTTTTCTTTGAAAAAGTTAGTATCCAGAAGATGGGAGCACAGAATTTTTTGCACTGCAGCTTGAACTTTTCACAGAAGAATTAAATTGAGCCTTTTTAGGAATCTCTCTAGGTGATGGAAAGAGGTTGCAGCAGCTGACCTCCCTTAGCATTTGCATTTTGCATGCAAAGGTAGTATTTTTTAGAAAGCACCAGGTTTATTTCAACAAGAGGACAATGCCTGAGGACTGAATGCAAACCAGACCCTTGTCTACAAAAACACACCGTCTTGAATTTGCTTAGAGAATCAAAGTAATTCTACCTGCCTGTGTTTTTATTACAAAAAGCTCCCATTCCCATGAAACGAGAATTAAATTGCAGAATCAGAAGTGGAGAGCTTTATTCTGATCTCATTCACACTAATGCAAATGTGGAGTAACTCAGTTAAAGCTAATGAAATTACTCTGGTATAAAGTTTCAGAGTAGCAGCCATGTTAGTCTGTATCCGCAAAAAGAAAAGGAGGACTTGTGGCACCTTAGAGACTAACAAATTTATTTGAGCATAAGCTTTCGTGAGCTACAGCTCACTTCATCGGATGCATCTTATATGAAAGTTAATGGTCAATGGATGTACAAATGGGTGTACAAATCTCCTAGGTTACTTTGAAAAGCCCACCTTCAGTGACCAGCAAGAGAAAAATAAAAACCAATCAAGCCAAACACCTTGGTCCTATTCTGCTACCCTTACACCGTGTAGTAACCGACTCAAAAATTAATCTTAATGAGCATATATGGCAGAATCAGACCCATATGGTTAAATGTCTCTGACTTTGTGGTACTGAGGAGGACATGCTCATTTCCATGTACTATATCCCGGTAATCAGAATGCAGCCTTGAATTCCTTCCATTAAATAAACAATAGAGATGAGACCCAGGCTCAAATAAACTTTCGTCTCTAAGGTGCCACAAGTACTCCTTTTCTTTTTTCCTGGTATAAAGTGTTAATTTACAGAGTAAATGAGTTCAGAATCAGACACCGCGGCATTAGGGAACCTCAAGACTGGAAGCCACATCAAGCTGCTTTTGAGGAAATCACACTTTTCAGATAAATATTGGTCACCTGCAACCATTTTTCTCTCCATGATGTGTGTGCTCTCCCAATGGTTAGAGTAAAAATGCGGTGCAATGGATCAGGGAATATAGGTTTTCCCATAGTTGATTGCTTCAGCGTTAAAGCAGCATGATAATATTGGTGGTAGCCTTTAACATGAACTTTGTTCTATAACTTCCAGGCTTCAAAAACTAATGAGGAGCAAAACTGAAGGGAAAAAAAAATGTCTTCTGACAAGCTGGTGTTCAGCACCTTTTTAATGGATAACAGATTTCACCATCATCATGTATCACTTTGAATATATTATGACAAGCCATTCAGGCTAATAGAAAGAGTTGTCTACAAAGGCTAGTAATGGGTATATATTATTCAATGCATTTCTCCTAAATGTGCCGGAGGATTAATCAGTTACATGGGCATTCATATGATTTCCTACAAAGGGGCTACATGTATTATGGAAATATGTCCAGGATCCCCCACTGGTTACTGTGCTCTTCAGTACTTTGATATTCTTCTCTGTGTCTAGATAGCAAGCACTTTCTGATAGTTTACTACGTAACATGTAAAATACTCCATGAGCTTCTTTGACCTTACAAAGTGAAGGACCTAAATGCCAGATTTCCAAGTGCTCAGCACTTGCAATTTGGTCCCGATTTTCAAAAGAGCTCAGTTCCCATTTAGGCACCTAAATAAGGGGCAGGTTGTCAAAAGTACTCTGCCCCCAACAATTCCCATTGTGACATTTTTGGCCAGACTTTCATCAGCTCTCAGCAGCCAATGGACACCGGCACACTGAAAGATTTTGGAAATCCGGCTACTTATTTTTGTGCCTGAATGGGAGCTGAGCTCTTTTGAAAGCCTGGCCCTAAGTGGCATAGTGAGTCTGATGCACTTTTATTTCAACTATTCAGATCTAAATCCTTTCAACCTACTTGCTCTTGGATGTCTGCCTTTTTCATTGGCATGGTTGGCTGTTTGAATTTGAGAGCGCCTGGAATGTCATCTGTAACACACCAAGTGGATCTCATGGTACATTGAGAGCAGGGTCATGAAAGAGTTGTAGATCTAAAACTGCCAAATGACAAGCCATGAGCTATTAAAAGATGTATGCGCACACTCGCATGGAACAGTAAAACAAAGGTTTAGCCAACAGAACGATATTAGATTGCTGAAACAATGACCACATGTGCCTCCTGGGTTGTTTCCCTAATCTTCTATTATTGAGCCTCCTTTTCCCATTAGGTTTATTCCCTCCATATCTGTGAATATCAGATCAAGGACTGCATCCCCTCTGCTTGCTATATTTTTACCTTTTGAGTCCATCAATGGCATGCCACACGTTTTGAAGACATTTCTGAAGACTTGATGCTGCCCTGCAAACTTCTCCCATCCAATCCATGGATTGCTGAAACCAGGAGCACTGACGCATTTGGGATTTTTTACCGTGTGTTCCACTTCTCCAAGCAATGATTTGTCCTTCTCAACCTCTTGATTAGCTCTGTAACACACTCAGACTAAAATGAGCTTGATTTTGTCTCTGCTACTTTTATCTGTAGTGTCTCATTGACGTTGGTACCCTTGCAACGCCTCTTTAGTTCATTATTTGTATATGTATGTTTGACACATCAGCTGACAGCCCCCTCCTTTCTTCCGTTTCCCACCTCTTTTCTAAAACAGCATAGCCATTTCTGTCGATACTCTAATACTGAAATTTCTTCCACTGCTACTAATAACATAATTGGATTATGAAGCACCTTCCTGAAGAGGCAATTTGTATAACGTAGTGGATACACATTAAAATAAGATGATAATACCCTCTTAAAATTCAGGAAAATGACAACAAACCAGGGAGTTGACCAGCCAGGTGTCCTTGTTGGGAGACCAAGAAGAACTGCACATGGTATTCGCAAGATGGTTTCAATAATCCCCTACGTGGTGTCAGAATAACTTCTGTTGGGTTTATAAACATTTCTCCTCATACATTCTAAAATGGTATGTGCTATCTTCTGCTTCTAAGCATTGGGCAGGTTTTGAAGCTTTAAGCTCCCGTTAGATCTTTGTCCTGTTCCAGATAATGTAGCTTCTGATTCAAAAAAAAGCCACCACATTTTGCACTAGGTTTTTTCTAGGAAATACACGGCACTAAATTAGGATTCTCTGGAACTGGGAAGAGGGCACAGAGAGCTCTGTCTCTACAATGCATCTCCCCAGGCACAGGTATAATCTGCCTTTCTGCACTGGGGAGTGGCAAGTGTGATTTTCCAGCACTATCAGCATGTTGGCATGGCCTCACCCCACCCATTCACCAGGATGGTTACACTGAGGAGAGTTTTGTACATGTGAAACAAAAGATGCCTTTCCCCATATTTTCACTGGGTTTACAAAGACATTATGACTTTCAGTATTACCTCCAGGCTCATTTTCTTCCCTGTGTATTTCTTCCCTCTACCCTGGCCAATTCTGACTCATAACTTAGTCCTTGATGTTATGGATATTTATTATTGGAGAAACTGATTAGACTGTAATACCTGTGTGAATGAATGCCAGGCAGATACAACAACTGATCTTAGTACCTCCTCTTCTTGTTGGAGAAGAAATGTCTCCTCATTTTTTAAACACATTTGACTTCGCAGGAGCCCACAAAATATGAGCAGTTATACCTCAGTGTCTCTTCACTGCTCCAACATAAACCGCTTGAAACTGTTTCTTAAATATACTGAATAACTGCAAAAAGATTAAGGCCCCCATCCAGCCAAGTACTTAGCCATGTGCATAACTTTAAACACACAAAGTAACCCCATTGACTTCATTCCCCAAGACTCTTGAGAAACATTTTCAGCTTTAATGGGAAATACGGCTGTAGAGTTGCAGCACTGAGAGCAATTTTTACTTGTGTTTAAGTCACAGAACAGACGAGGCTGGAGAGTTAGAGGTGAACAATGGGAAAGCAAGAGAGACCACAAATGAGTTAGTGAAAACAGGACTGAAGTGAGAGCAGATGGAGTAAACCATGGTGAGTGTGAGCAGGGAAAATATTACAAGACTGCAGGTCACGTTGGGTGAAACCAAATAGCAAAAGGCACTGGGAAAATGCTGATAAGGGGAACTGTTTGGAAAAAAAATTAAATGTTTTCCCAAGGGATGTGTGGGCCATGGAACCACAAACAAATAAAAGGTCCTGATAGGAATAAAGACTAATGTGGATGAACAAGATGTGCAAAAAGGTGCTGGGTCCAAGGAAGAGGCATGTCTGAGAGCTGGAAAGGCTGCAGAAGTGAAAAAAGAATGTAAAGGCAGGACAAAGGCAGAGAACAGAAAGGAGAAGGTAGATATTTAAACAAAGACGTTAAGAAATCATGAGACTCATGGGGCTAGTGAAAATCACTCTGGCGTATCTTGGAGATAGTGCAGGGGAATAGTTTACTGTAGTAGTTCTTGCACTAAGACCACTGGCCCACAGAAGGCTGACCTGTCATGCGGTGCTGCAGGTTTTCTTTGCTGCTAGCTGCTTCTGCAAGTGCCCAGGCTCTTCCTGGAAACCTATCAAAATAACTGGGAAAAAGAGGGAGAAAGAGTAAATCTAGCTGCTTTCCCCAGGAGTTCCTGCTACATAAGAGAACTGTTATGATTGAATGTAGTGAAGTAGAATGCTAGAAGGCAAATTTGGGGCAAGGACAAATTTTTTTCTTCTGTGTTTGTTCAGCACCTAGCTCCATGGGGGACTGGTCCATGATTGGGGCTCCTAGGTGCTACCACAATATAAATAATTAATAACACTAATGGCCATCTCTTGTAATTCTATTATCTTTTTTACAAAAATCAAGTTCCTTTTTAAAATACACTGCAATTTCTTGTTGTTTAGTTTTTACTTTCCAGTGCTTACGATACCCAGAAGGGATGAAAATAATATTTCTTTTCCCACTGGTTTTATCCCTTTCTCACTGGCAGATACTGATTTCTTCTCATTTTCTTCTGGAGCATAAACCAACGTGATTCTGCCTGGTTGATTTCCTTGTTGTTTATCCATAATAAAGTCAGCACACTTCCGGCACGTGGGTTTGTTCTACTGTAAGGATAAAGCTCCTCTGGGTAAAAGACAAAAGTTTTCTCCAGGGCTCGTCTGAAGCCTGTGAAACAAACCCCCACCGGAACTAAGGACCTTCACGAATCTTATCACCACTAAACTACATTCTGTTTATTCATGATCATATGCATTACAGTAGAACCTCAGAGTTATGGACACCAGAGTTACAAACTGACTAGTCAACCACACATCTCATCTGGAACCGACAATGCACAATCAGGCAGCAGCAGAGACCAAAAAAAAAAAAAAAAAGCAAATGCAGTACATTACTGTGTTTAACGTAAACTACGAAAAACAGAAAGGGAAAGCAGCATTTTTCTTCTGTATAGTAAAGTTTCAAAGCTGTATTAAGTCAATGTTAGCTGTAAACTTCTGAAAGAACAACCAGAACATTTTGCTCAGCATTACGAACATTTCAGAGTTACGAACAACCTCCATTCCCCAGCTGTGCATAATTCCTAGGTTCTACTGTAGTCTATTCTGTTGTAAGTAGGCTCCTACACAATCCTCATCACCATGGTATCTGAGCACCTCCTAGTTGTACGTTAAGCAAAGTGGCTAACATCGGGGGTTTGTTCTCTCTCCTCCTCCAGGGGGATAGTTGTGTGTGCAGGGTACTGTTTTGGGACGCTTCACCTGCAAGGCACGCTTCTTTGACCTTACCTTCTCTCACATAAACACAGCAGCACAGCCACTGAAAAACAAAACCCCATTAAAACAAACCCCTATGGGATCCCCTCTAGAAGGACTCCGTATTCTTGACAATATTTTTGGCTATAAGAAATGCTGACCAGCCAGTGGAGTAGATAGAGGAAGGGTGCATGATGGACTCCACCCGTTTTATATGTGTAAAAAGGTAGGTGGCAGCATTCTGCACATGCTAGTTTGAAGTTTTACACGTGCAACTGTTTCTCCTGTACAACTTCCATCAAGTGGAATGTTCGTGCAGTGTCTTCCCTTAATTATTAAATTGTGGTAAAACGTAAGTGTTGTCTTTTTAAAGGACGCCTTCCCCACATAGACACAGATTCACATTATAAAAAGGAATGCAACCTTTCCGTGAACGCATTTCAGAAACCTTTTTTTGATCCCCCTTTTTTCTGTAAAACACACACACACACACACACACGCAGGATTTTTTTTTTTTTTTTAATTTAAGCCTCTGCCATGGATTGGAATTTGTTTTTTCTTCTGCAGAGCAGAAACACTGTTATGACTGAAAAGCTGAAGGGCCCAATTAACCACTCCTGTGATGTTGTTTGTGAAGCAATTAGAAGAACTGACAAGAGTGTGATTAAAAACAAGAAGCTATCACTTTTTTTTTTCTTAAAGCAGGAGGACAACTGCTTACAGACGAATACCCACCAAATCTACAATGGGAATAATTTCCTTACCAGCTATGTAATCTCCTCCACTTCATTACTAGCTGAATGTATATAGCCCTATAGTTTTTGCGCATGAATTAACACTTGTAGCTAATAGCAGTCAACTCACAAATGGACTATTACTTTTTATAGCCTTTTAGCGGAGTCAGCCTAATGGAGCAAAACTGTTAACAAATTAAGATACATTTGACAGGGCCACAAGCAGGAATCATAACCCAAAAGTCACCATTTGAGACTCAAGCACATAGTTCTTTTCCTGTGTGTGGTGGCAAGTATTTAACCACAACACAAAAAGCCAGTCAAGACCACAGTTTTCTATTGCACACTGTCAAATTCTCAGGGCAAGGGACCTACCTCTTTCTATGTTTGAAAAGTACCCGGCACATCTGGGGTGCTACCCAACACAAATAATAATAATAATTAATAAATCATTAATAACACAGCCATATTTGCAAAAAGAAAAGGAGTACTTGTGGCAACTCAGAGACTAACAAATTTATTTGAGCATAAGATTTCGTGAGCTACAGCTCACTTCATCGGAAAGCCTTGAATGGTATTGTAACTCTATTTGGCATCCCATTGTCATATGGGTACCACAATCCTTCCAATCTATTCTGACTGCTCTCTAAAACTACACTGATTTACTGCCTATCTGAGCAGGAAATAAACTAGCAATTATTATATTAATTGGTCAAAAAGTTCAAAATTATGAGCTTTAAGTTATGGACCTAAATCTCTAATTAGGCACCTAAATAAAAATGGCCTGGTTTTCAGAGGTGATGAACTCCTACCCGCTTCAATGGGAGCCGTGGATGCTCCTATGCAAATCTCTTTCTTTGGTAGCTCAGTACCAACCATGCTCACTATGGTTGCCTAGACCTGCTGCAGAAGTTGGGTGGATGTGAGGTCCAGAAATGTTTCATTCTGCTAAAGTGGAACTAATTCACTGTATTGCTGTTTGAATGGGGTTTCAGGGCCTCAGACTGCAACAAGGTCAGAATGACGTTAGTAAAGACAGAGGTAAGTCTATGAGGCAAAAGGCAAATCTGCTGTGGCGTGCAATACCCAACCTAGTCCTTCAGGCACTCCTGCTGCCAGTCCAGCCAGTGCTCCATTTCTTAGGACTAACATGGAATAGGGGAAAGTCAATTTTTTTCATATCAAACCCCCTCTCCAAAAAAACCTTCCAGGATCTTTTATAACCCTTTCATTTTAGTGAAGCTGTCAGTTTAGGGATCTCTCATCTGACACTGGTACCTTCTGTCTCCTCATCTTTCTTAAGCTCAGTGCTGCATTTGGTAACGAACAGCCATGATCTATGTCTCCAGTTGTCCAACACAGGCTGTATCTTACTGTTGTGACTTTGCTCCTTTCTGGCCAACTACTCTTTAGTTATGTTGACTGTACTCTTCTACCATAACACACTACTCCTTCACCCCACTGTCGATGCTATCACTCAGAGTCAGTCCTTCACCTCCCTCTTTTGTGCCACCACCTTTCTGCGTCCCATATTCATTAGCAATCTATGAAGTCCACGTTTACATAAGCTTCCCTGCTTTGTTCCCCCCCCCCGCCACTTTCTGCCTCAAATCATCAACTCCCAGCTTTGCCATAACTTCATTCAGCTCAATACCAGGGATCCTAAAATGATATCTCACTAATATCTCATGATATCGTACACTACATCTCTGCTCTCATTACATTTTTCCCACAGATGCAAAATCTGTCTACATCAAGGGGCTCTTAAGAGGGCTTTAGTTATAATTCTAATGACACCACTATTCTGTTATGATTGTAACTATCCAGAGCCAACAGAACTCCTTGATCCCTCTTAGGCATCTGTTGAAATGTAATATGATACAAGGGCAGAACAACTTAGGCTCATTTAATCCCCTGCTTTACACCCTCTAGCAATATGTATTGGCCCATTAGAGTATCATACATCAAAAGCTCAATATATTTTTACACAATGGGAATAACGTCAAAAGAACACCATATAAAACCCACGCAGAAAAAGCACTACATATATACAAAAAAGGAAAGCATGAAGCTAATATTAAATATACCACAACACTGTGAAAAGTAAGTTCTTGGCCAAGGAGTACAGCTAGAGAGACTACTGTGATGTACCACACCAAAGAGGTCTGTGGCAAGCAGACTATGCATTGAATCTCCTAGCAAGTAGTCTTTGGGCAGTATCTGGACTCCACTCCACCTCGGGCATTCCCAGAGAACTTTGCCCTACCAATAAGCGTCTGTGGTTTATTGAGTCACCTCATGCCGTGGCTGATGTTCACTGATCCAATCCACTGTAAGGCTCTTACAAGAACGTCTTACATTCGACAGTGCACATAATAATCCAGCCAGCAGATACAAATGCATAAAGAATTAGCTGTTTCCAACACACAAAGCCAAATGGGTGTCTTGCTGCTCAGAATGTTTCAGTAAGTGAAGCATGAAACCAACTGTTCACTTTAGCTAAACTGTTCACTTAAGCTCGGATGATTAAACTTTCACCAGCAGCTGAAGTATCCTGCAGCCTTAACAGGGATAGGAACACATTAACATTTCACTGGCTTCACCTTTAATGAGCAATTTGCCCTATAGTCTTAAACCATTAACATTCTTGGGAACTGCAAAGGGTTCCAGTCTCAGAGTGGCTGGCAGATTTCAAATGTTTTCCAGTCTTAAAGAGCCAGCCCCCCCCCCCCCACACACATTGCCCTTCCATGACAAAAAATAAAAAAAAAAAAAAAAAAAGGGAGGGGGAAAATAAAACCCCTCCGATTTTCCTAACATGACTGAACTTTCAAGGTATGGCTCAGATTTTCTGACTAGAGTTCACTTTTAATGAGATAAAAGATTGAGAGGAAGGATGGTCCAGGGGTTACGGGGCCAGCCGGGGTGTGTGTGTCAGGAAACCCAGGGTCAGTTCCCTGCACTGCAGTTGACTTCCTGTGTGTGACCCTAGGCAAGCCACTTAGTTTCTGTGGCCCAGATCCTTGAAGGTGTTTAGATGCCTAACTTCCATTGATTTCAATACCCAAATAGCCTTGAGCATTTGGGCCTTAGTCTCTCCAGTGGCTTAGTTCCTTCTCTGTAAAATGGAAATAAAGGGACTTCCCTTCCTCACCACCTGGGTGTTGTGAAGGTAAACACATTAACAATTATGAGGGGCTCAGATACTATAGTCATGTGGGCCAGGTAAATCTAAAATACTCAAAGGAAGAAAATGTACTTAGGGTCACAAGACTAGCCCCAGCATGCTCCTAAGAGCAGCCCACATGTACTAGCTGAAAGATAGGAGCAATAATAGGAGCAATAATTTCACAAGTTGGCCATTACCTTTAAAAATTCTCAAGTGTGGCTTGTTAGGTCATTATTAGCCTGTGCTAATGTTTCACATAACGCTGCCCGCTCCCAGCTATACGGCTTATGTGATTTACATGGTATTTCATTTGTAAAGTTTTATCTTTAACCAGCTGGTTACATAAACATATCCATTGTTGTCAGGCTGTGCTGATTGGCTGGTGGGCAGGACTACGCTGGCTTGGGCGGTTTGGTTAACGGGCAGAGGGAGGGGTTGGAATAGCAGGGCATTGTGTTGACTCACTGCTGTGTGAGACATGAGCCAATCTTTAAAGTTTTCAGTGGTGCTTTCTCACCTGCAGTTTGTGGTTGCCATTTCTGTGTGTTTCCTGTGGTGTGGCGGTTTCTTCCTGTTGTACTTTGATACTTGTTATATCAGTGATCGTATTTCGCTCTACAAAGCCTTGTGTAGTTTGGGCCCTGACTTTATTAGCAACCACGGTCCCGATTCTGCTGTCACTCACACAGCTGACAAGCAGGACTCTAAGCAGGAGGAGTTCTCACCCGGCTCTGCACACACGGGATATGGTCCAAACTTGACAGTGGGCTTGCCTTTAAGGTTAGCTCATATGACAACCACAAAACACAAACCTCAGCCTTAGGTGACGCCAGCAACGACTGCTTCACAGACTACACAGCAGTTAAAACACCAGCATCCGTCTATGCCCTGACTATATTAGCTAATTTAAGATCGATGCTGGAGCAGACAAAGCCTTATCTGCCAAGACGGTAGCTAACTGAAAACCCCTGAGCTAAGCTCAGCGTGACTTGGGATGTCTATCCTGTGATCAAGCCCCTGACAGAGTGGAAGAACCCTACATTTCCGTGCAAGGGCCTAGAATCTGTTACAAGCAGTAACTCCACTGAAGTCAATAGAGTTGCATTAGTGTAAAACCAGAAGATGGGAGGTCACCACCTTAAGAGGGGAGATTACCTGAGATGCACTTGCGCACAGTTCTTAGACTTGAAAGGCTGTTGGGCTGCAGGAGGGTGGCCTTCTCCACAGGTGGCCTTCCTCTCTGGAATTCTCTTCCCGCATTGGTCAAGCTTGTGGACCTTCAGGGTTCACTGCAAGGCTGTCTATTCTCTCAGGGCTTTGTCCTAGATGGTATGTGGGGGGTTTTTTGCGGGGGAGGAGGGGTTTATCTTGAAGAATTTCTTTCACTTGCCACATAGTCACTTCAGCTTCCTTTCAGTCTTAAATTGACCTATGTTTCAAGGAAATAAAAGACAATGGTACAATAAATTCAAGACAAAGCTTATTTGTATGGGACCATTAAACTGTTTTATTTGTAGTAGTGAAATACAGGGTAAAGTGCATCCTCAGGGCAGGACATGGGATTAGGTACCAACATGCCTGAAAATAAGGACTGGATAGGAGTGAAAGACATGGAGACTTCCAAAATGCCTGACAGTGTTGTTCTGGGCTGTGGGTAGGATACCTGTGGTTTGGCTTGCCTGCATCTTGGATTGAGTGGGGTTCCGGGCTCTGTGGGGCAGAGCTGCTGTCACCTGCTCAGGAATGGTTCATTTAAAAAAGTCCTGTTACTTTTCTGTATTTTTTTTCTTCTTCTCAAAAAAGGAGGCATGTTACGCACCAGCATGGATTTCATGTCACTTTATTTTTAGGATTTTTCTGTTTGTTGTTAGTGTGAGGGGGAGGGAAATTTATTGAAGGAGGAAAGAGAGAGGCTGCCTGTCTGAGAGCATGCAAAGACTCTGACACAGGCTCAGGTCCTTTCTGTCATCCATCTTGAACTAAATCTCTTAGAGCGTGGCTAAGCCGTGGAATCTAATAACTATCTCCAGGTATCTGAAGAATATCAACTTCAAGGAGAAAGAGCAGTTCTGAAACGTGGCCCAAGGAATTAAAACTCTGAGGAATGAAATGAAATTTGCTAAAAGAAAATTAGGCTGGATATCAGGCACATTCTTCTGATAGTGAGGACTATTACACTGAGGAATAGACTCACAAGGGATAAAGTGGAATCCCACTATGTAATTTAAAACTTAATCAGTCACAACATTCATGAAAATTCAGCAGGTGGAGCTGGACGAGTCATTCATAACATGCAATTTATTAGGCTCTTTATTTAGCCTCTTTTTCTTGCAATTCTAGCACCCCTAGTTCCAGCACCTATGGCTTGGGCTGTAGGTCGGTCACAATTTATTACAAATATTTGGTACTCAAAATTCAAGCTGTTTGAATTAAACAATTCAGTCACATGTTACTGGGCTGATCTGGGAGCAAATTTTTCAACAGTGCCTAAGTGACTGAGGAGCCTCTGTCCCATTTTACCCCTAAGTGCTGAAGTTGCTTTTTGAGTCTCCTTGAGCACTTTTAAAACACTTACCTAGGGCGAGTGTAACTCTTAGAATCAAGGTACTGGTGCAAAGACTCATGACTTGATTTGCAATTTTCATTCCTTGAATATTCTACAATATCCCCATAAAATATTTTAGCACACTGTCACCACTTAGTGAATAACAAATAATAACTAAACTGGTTTTTGCCGTGAACACTCTTGCCAGTGAATTCATTTGTTTGGATTTTTGCCAAAGGCAAACACAAGGAGAATGAACACAGGTTAATATTCAGAATTCAAATTTTTTTCTTCAGTTTTTATCCATTTCTAAGTATCAGGAGTAACAATGCACTGATTGAGGCTCCAAATCAGCAGTCCATCCCTATTCAGCAAAGCATGCAAGCACATGCTTAACTCCCATTGACTGCAACGGGGCTTAAGAATGTACCTAAAGTTCAGCATGTTCTTAGTAGTGATGGACAAGATGAGGTGGTCTTCCATCTCTAACTTCTGTGATTTGGGGATTTATTTACCTATTTATTTATTTAATACATTTAAAACCAAGTTAGCGTCACTTCTTCAAACTTCAGCAAGTTTAGCTGAGAATCCATTTGAGTCCTGAGGAAAGTTCAGGTCACTTGTTTCATCCGATCTAGTTTGTGGGTCCCTAACTGTAACTGTACCCTGAATTTTTTGTTGGAAACCCTTCAGCATGAGCCAGCCGGAAAGAGCACTCTCTGGGCACAGTCAGTGTAGTATATATCCAGTGCATATTTGCATTAAAAGTTCTTAAGCAAGGTTGATTTTTGTGGAAAATGTATTTGGTGTTTGTGATTTACTGATCTTTAGAGATTGAAGGTGAGCACAAAGGGGCCACATGTAACAGGACAATAAATCTGGAATCTGCTAGATTTCATAAATGTGGCACACAATGTTTCCCTTTCTGTAGTTGAGAAAATATTGATTTGATCCTTGTTAGGTGATGAATGCCCACAAATAAAGCCCTTTTTCTGGGATGATGATCGGGGGCAGATTAGAGCAGCTAGGTAAGAAATCAGCAAGTATTTATCAAAGGCCTCTAAAGGCAGTGCAAACTATAGTGAGTTCAAAAGCAAAAAACTTTTAGTCTTCATACAACTGACAGGGTCATAACGTTTCAAGAATTCCAAGAATCCATGTGGCTGTTCCATTAAACACCCCTGATTAGTGAACGTGCTGATAAACTTCAAGAGTCAGAGGTCAACATTGTGAAGTCGAAGGTACCCCAGGTATCTGAAAGTGTCTTCAGCATTCGTACTTCTCTTGTTCAGTTAACCCTTCCTTCACTTTACAAACTGCTGCTGGAAATGCAAAAAAGAGAGAAAGAAACCATCTTTCAAATAATAGTTTCAACAGCATTCTGTATAAGTATGGAGGGCTCTTTTGAAAGCTATGCAAAAAATGACCTAAGATCATCATCTTGAAATTGACTTGGGTTGCTAATTGTTTTTTCATTTCAGACACATGCTAATGCAACAGTTTGAAGAACTAATAAACGTGTTAAATACTGCATTTACCCTCCCAGCTCATCCAACCTCCTGATCACCCTCTCTATGTCCCTCCCCCACATACCCCATCACATACCTCAGATGATAAAATTATGGCAGCAGCCCATCCATTTAAATACCTTAACCTATCAAATTGCAAACTGAAATGGAATTTCAAAATACCTGACTGGGAGCAGTCACACAGCTCTGCCAACAAACAAAGCTCCCTGCTTTGTTAACAGTTTCACTGTAGTAGCTACTCGTGCTACGTGACTGTAATAAACAACAACCCACAAATGAGCTAAAAATGATTGGTAAGAACAGAGAATCACAGTTGCATGTAAGTGATATTTGCTCCTATACCATAGACACACTTATCAAAGGCTAGCAGATACCAGGGCTTTCTTAGTGCAAGTGTTAGATTTTAACTATTCTCAGGCCATATCTATATTAGGAAGTTTTACAGGTAGTATTCGTGCCAACATACAGCTGCTGACATTGCAGTTTCACTCGCACTCATGCATGCTTGGCTGCCTTTCCTGGTGCAGCATGTGCTCACAGTGAGTTGTTGTACTGGCAAAAGACACATTGCACTGTAGGTAGGCATCACAGTGCTCCCCGTGCCACCATTCAGTGAACTGCCTGTGGGACTTTTTGCAGTGCATTGTGGAATACCAGTGCTCCTCCCAGGGGATTATGGGAGTGTGAGGTGAAGCTCCCACAATTCCCTCTGTTCCAACCCCTAATCTTATCTTTCATGCCATTTTTTAAAAAATCCTACGGGTCCCTCTGGTCTGTCCCATAATTTACGGTTTTTCACAACAATTTTCAGTCTCAGAACACACAACGCTTCAAACTACATTGTGTTTTTAGCCATCTGGAGGGTAAAAAAAGGTCATCTCTTGCTCAGTTTAGGACCACAGCTTGGCTTACCAAGAAGTTTCTGTCAGAAACAATGTCAGAGAATGTGGGAAAACACAAATGGAGCAGGGAAAAGCCATCTCGGAGACAAGCAATGTACTGTAATGGCTATAATGATTTTGAAAAACACAGGGTCGCAGATAATTAGGAACCTAATTCTCCTTTGAAAGGATCTGTCAAGCTGCTTCCCTACCTCAAAATAGTCGCTGATTGATGTTATTGCTGTGCTAACAAATTCATTGAAGATAATATCTATGTAGGTTGTAGTGCCCATGCTAACCAGATGAAGTTCAGTAATTACTGCCTTGCCTTGAAATAAGACCAAATGAAGATTTCCATTCTTCTTCTAATGAAATAGTTATAACCGGGCCTGATTTTCAGAGGTGCTGAATGACTACAACTTCCAGTGAAGTCAAGCTGAGGTGCAGGTGCTCAGCACCTCTTAAAAACAGGCCAATGATTGTTTATGCCGGAAATATCCATGTGGCCAGGTACTTTGCGGGGCTACCTCGGAGACTGAGTTCATTTTCTGAGAAAGTGAAAGAAATATTTGTCATGCAAATGTAATATTAAAAGAGCAGGAAACAGGCAACGAGTAAAATTAATTTGTTCCAGTGTTCTAGTCACAGTTGGCTGGTTACTATGACAATATGTACTGTTTCTTTAAAACTCTACTGAGAAACCAGGTACAAGGGGGGGCTGGTGAAGGTTTTAACACAAGCTTTTCAATAAAAGAGAGAGTAAGATGGTGGGTCTGATCCTGGCACCCTGGGTAGTCATTTATACCTGTGCAAGGAGGATGGAAAATACCAAAACTCTTATCTGGTAGGATTTCACACCCACTTTGCAAGGGTGTCAATGGCTATACATCCACACTGGGGCCAGTAACTTTGAGGATAATTTTTGTTTTTCCTTATTCTACAAAAGTTTTTTCTTCAGTGTTGGAAGAAAGTGACCTTTCTGTGATTTGACACCATTGCCACTTGGCACTTACAGTCCAACCTCTAACACTGTTTTTGGTGAGGTCCACAAATGGAACCACAATTCAGTTTACACCTAAAAAAGCACCGGGCAAAGAAGTAACATTTAAAGCATATGCACAGGCAAAAGAGAGAGGCTTGTTTCTTAGTTCATGGGGTCAAAAAAGTATCTGGCAATGGTAGAAATGGATTGGGCTACTATTAGCAAGAAGATCACTGCTTGCAACATGATGGGTGTTTTCCTGTTGTGACAGAAGCAGCTGCACAGACTTGAGCGGTTTGAGAACCATTGGAGTTGGATAAGAAAGCTACACGGTCAAAGCAGTAAAGAAGTAAACTGTTGTATACTAGTTATGCTGGGAATAGAAGGATGCTCTAAAGGTGGGGAGAGGAGTGGGTGGAGATGAATGTCTATTGTGAATTACAGCAAAGAAGTTTCATAATATTTGAAACAAGTGGCTCAAAAGGAGAGACCACCTAAGTGAAACAGCAACTCCCTGACCACGTTGAGTTATAGGGTAAAGCCTGAGGAGCAGAGGAAGTAGGGGTATAAAAGAAGGGTGCCTTTGATCCAGGGAGAGTTTGGAAAACCAGGAGGTTAATAGTGAAATGAATTCTGAGAGAGTAATACTTTGCTAGATAGCAATGCAGCGTCCTTTCCTAATGATTTCTGAGCCCTTGATAAGCTATAGACAGCACCACTGAAATATAGCCAGCTCTCTGGTGGAGTGCCATGGCACAACAGTGCATGTGTGCACGCACGTGGGCTGGTGGTGGATTTTGACCAAAGAGGCAACGGAACACCTTACTCTTATGAAAAGTACCATGGAATATATAATGTCTGTGCAGAGCCAAGGGGACCTCAGTTTTTAAGGTATCATTCAAAACAGCCATTCAGCGTAAGCTATATAGATCTCACTGTTCCTTCCTAAGAAAGAGGAAAGGATGAGAAGATCATGCTGGAATTTGATAATGTGGTTGTAAGCAGTCTAACAATTTCAAGTCTGATGCTTTGGCCACTAAGCCACCTCTTCCACCCAGATGGGATCCCAGCAGATGTTTCAGGTGTTACAGTCCAACGTACTGCAGCTAAACTGAAGCTGCGGGGGAGCAGGGGGAGCAGTTTAGCTGCAGTACGTTGGACACCTGAAACTTAGAGTTGGCTGTAGGAAGACCAAAGAGGAAGGGATTTGCAATAATCAAGGGAAGAGCTAATAAAAGCATAGCTAAGGAGTATGGCAGAAGCAGGGTTTCTTTAAAGATGACATCTGGCCATGTCCTGGAGTGAGAGGCAAGCTTAAAGCCAAGGGAGGAATGGGAGGCTAACATTGTATGCTGGTTTTTTTTATTTGTTAGAAGAAACACTGGACCAAATCCTCAACTGGTGTATATTGGTATAGCTCCACTGAAGTCGCCAGTTGACACCAGCTGAAGATCTAGCCTATTAATTCAATGCAGAAATTTTACATACACGGTTTGTTCCAAAACAATCGAATGAACAAAAAATTGTTTCCCAAACCAGCTAAGATTGCTAAGTGACAGCCCAAAGTTATCTTAACCCATAATTTACAGAATCCAAGCCTTTAAAAGCAAGGAAATGAATCATTAGGGTCATAATAAAACTTCTGCAAGCCACATAAGAAACAAACATATTTTCTTAAGCATAAAGAAGTATGTATTTCATCACACTACAATCTTAACTTTGACCGATGGATACTTTTAATGTACTGTTTTTGTCTTGAATTCAGTATCTAAATTTTTTCTTTTCATGAATTCTGTAAAATTGGAAATATCAGTTAATATATATAGCAATTAACAGTGGAAATATTTTTGTGACGTATTTATATTGACTATGTACAGTAGATGGAATTTACTATGAAATGTATAACACTGCTTTATGGTGAAACTGTGTGTGGACTTGCATTTGATGCTACTTACTATAAGATCACCATTCCTTATGCTTCTTGATTTCTCTCTCCAGCTGCTGTTGTTTACTCTGTAATTGTATTATTTACTGTAACTCCTTTGGAAATAGATTGTATGGAAGATGCTAAACAAAATTAAGTTGCAATGTATATTGTCCTATGAATGTCCAAACATCAAACAAAATGGAGACAACATACTTATTCAGTTTTTCTTCCATACTTGTGGGCCTGTTTCTCCTTTACACTATAGCCCTTTTACATCTCTCTGGCAGTGTGTAAATGTAATTAATATAATGAGAATCAGGCCCTTATGTCACCAAGTTCTTGCCTTCCTCATATTCTTTCCCATTAACTTTATTCTAGCACTTTTTTGTCCTCAAATAGTATTGCAGGCTACCACACATGTATACAAGACTGGATGTATATACGATTTGTAGCCTGGATGTCTTCTGGCATAGAAGCTTGTTTACCTGTTAACTTTTTTCTCTTCCCCTGGATAAAGGACTAAAAATCTGAGAGAAAAGTACAAGCAAGATCAATCAAGTTGATTATCCTGTTTGGTTTGGTTTTTTCCAAGAGCAGCTAATAATATACTATCCCTGTCCTTGTCTGAGTATAATTGCTATTCAAAGGTTTTTTTGTTTCGTAGAATGGAAGCTGACTATCATCTTTATCATACCTATGGCTCTCCAGCAAGATCCATTTCAGTGGATATTGTTTGTATCTATACAGTGGAATTCTGTCTGCTCACTCTGAAGGCACAAATACCATGTACATAGATTTCGTACTCTGAGTTCCAAGCACCTTTTTGTGGCTGCACAGTTCTTACATAGTTTTATAAAGTTTTATGTTAACAATTTGACCTGCTTTTTCCTCCTTTTAAATTTCTGAGGCTTCCTTCCAGATGTGTTTCTGCCTGCCTGACCCTGCTGTCAATATCTGTTAATTTCATGGCCATTTTGTGTGTGTGTGTTTGGAAACAAACAAGGAAAAGTAAATTTGAAGTCAAGAATGAGCCCAGTGCTTCTGACAAAGGGAACGTTATTAATCATCATCACCAACATCATGATCCTTCTATATCTTCTTCCAGCTGACAAAATCAATGTGCTTTACAAACATTAATCCTCAAAACATTCCTGTGAGGTAGAGGAGCAATAAGCCCCATGTTACAGATGAGAGCATTGGATGCACAAAGAGGTTGAGTGACCAAAGTTACACAGGTTTCAGAGTAACAAGTTACACAGTGACTTAGTGGTACCAGAGGGACTAGAACACTGGAGTCCAGACTGCAGGTCCCATTCTTTAACCACTAGATAAATCTGCCTCTTAGTAATGTCAGAGAGATGAGACAGACATTTCACCTAGCAGGAGGACTTTAGTCTTTGAAATAATCAAGAATAGGAAGTTTGGTGTAGCTAGGAACTGACCTGTAGCTCACGAAAGCTTATGCTCAAATAAATTTGTTAGTCTCTAAGGTGCCACAAGTCCTCCTTTTCTTTTTGAGATTATTTAGTTCAGTTTAAGCAGTTATCAAAAGGTCTAGCATCATAGATTAAATAATTAGGAGTAAGGCAGGTGAGTGTCTGATGCAATTCAGTGTAGGAAAAATAAGCTAAATATTTAAACTAAGAATGAAACGTCTTCCTCGGACAAGAAGGATGGGAAGGGGCTGCTTCCTTTTTTACAGCACTCCAATCAGACAGCTATAGAGTGGCATTTTTATGGCTTTCAGCTGCCCCAGACAGAGAGAGACTGCAGAGACAAGGACCAGTTGAAAGGATTGGGGTGGGGGTCAAGTTAGTGGGGTCTTAAAATTGCACCTAGTACAAAGATTACTGTTGGGGGCTGGGTAACTGAGATGAGGGCTGTCGTCCCAATCTAACATTCTGCTCCACTTTTCAAGAATTCATCGGCTGTCTGGCTTTTAACTCTTGTGATGAGGAATGAACCCCCATCCCTAATGGCCTGAACACTCCCCCGGAATGGTGATGGGCATCAGTATCAGAACAGAGATAGACAGATACCTTTCCTCCCGTACCAAACTCATTCAACAGATGAACGGTCTAGTTCGTCCGACGTGGTAATAATTCTGTGATGCAGCACGAAGTAGCCCTTGTGAAAGGGTGAGGGTTCTGGATCTCCAGCCCTTTTCCCACTGCTGAGTCTGACTGTTTGTCACACATTTGGCAAAAGAGAGTTCTGCCTGTCATGGAGAGCGCATGGGCCGCAGTTCAACTTTCCACGTGAGAGATGATACAACTGGGAAGGGAACAATGTGAATTTATAATGTCCTGGAGCCAGGCCCACTGTTACCGAGTGTCGCACTGAAGAAAGTAAGAACAATGCTGTAAAATGTGTGTCTCTGTGAAGTGTTAATCCCAGTTTGCTCACTCCTGCCCTAAGAGGAGTTTCCAAGATCCCCATTCCACGTTTGTAACCAGCTGCCTGCCTGCCTCCTGCTACCAGCCAGAACCCAGAACCTGGCCAACAAATATGTTGCAGTGTCACTGCCCTCTAGTGGATGAATATGCTAGACCTACTCCAGTACAGCTAAATATCGGGAGCTCTGTGTGTAGTGCATTGGTTTTCAACCTGTGGTCCGCCGCGCCCTGCGGGTCCGCAGACTATGTCTAAGATTTCCAAAGGGGGTCATGCCTCCATTCAAAAATTTTTAGGGGTCTACAAATGGATGAAGTTTGAAACCCCCTGGTTTAGTGTATCACATAGATCAGTGGCTCTCAACCTTTCCAGATTACTGTACCCATTTCAGGAATCCAATTTGTCTTGTGTACCCCCAAGTTACACCTCACTTAAAAACTACTTGCTTACAAAATCAGACATAAAAATACAAGAGTGTTGCAGCATGCCATTACTGAAAAAATGCTTACTTTCTCATTTTTACCATATAATTATAAAATAAATCAATTGGAATATAAGTATTGTACTTACATTTCTGTATATAGTATTTAGAGCAGTACAAACAAGTCATTGTCTGTATGCAGTTTTAGTTTGTGCTGACTTTGCTAGTGCTTTTTATGTAGCCTATTGTAAAATTAGGCAAAATCTAGATCAGGGGATATACCCCCTGGAAGACCTCCGTGTACCCCCAGGGGTACACATTCCGCTGGTTGAGAACAACTGGCATAGATCTGGGGCCAGTCCAGCTTGCTGTGTGCTCTCTGGAGCACAGCAAGGCGATTTGCCCCAACCTGTGCAAAAGCTTTTGTGCTAGTTGTGTGTTGCCTGTGTTTCTACAGCACTGGTGCAATGATGCCGTTAGCTTGGTGGGTGCCTCTAAGTGCTACTGGAATGCAAACTAAAAAATATTAATCGTCCGCTCTCCTCCCCCAAATACAAAGTGCCGCCCGCTTTCCTAGAAAGGGAACCTTAGTGGAGGCTCACCAGACGCAGTCGGTGATCGACTACCATCGTTCAAGTTGCTGCCATCTCTCCCATTGCTACCCATGATGCACGGTAGCAAAGTCAGGCTTCACATCTTACTTATTCATTGATTGATTTCAAAAGTGTCCCTCCTATAACAGTGTTTGAGATAATGCGTGCAAACTAGGAAAGGTAAGTCAAACTAGGCCCAAATCCAGAGGGATCTGCATGCAAATAAACAGGGCTTAAAAATTAAACATCCTTCAAGAAAGGAAGATCAAGTGAAAATTTCGAGGCCAAGATGATCAAAGGTGGACTTTGAAGGTAGCCACTGATGGACTCCAGAAAATATCCTCAGGGGAGGTCTTAGATAAGGGCCCTGAACTGAGAAGCTGCTGTAGCCCAGTTCAGCTGGAAGCTGAGGACAGGGATCGAGGAATGCTTGTCAGCTCAAATTACTGGTTCAAGACAGCATTTCCTATTGACACAAAAGCAACTACTATGAATACAAGAAACTAAAAAGGATGGGGGGGTTGTTTAACTTGTCATCTGGGTCTGCTCAGTGTTGTCACAGGAGGGTTGTGACAGGGCGAGTAAGGCACTGAGGCCCTTATATGACGGAAGCCAGGTAATACCTAGATAGATAGAGGAGTTCAGTGACTTGCCTGGGCACAGTTGCCTAGTGCATTAGGCATTGGCTGTAGAATCAAAAGACCTTTATTCTAATCTTGGGTCTGACAATTTGCTATGTTAGTACAGTTAATGTTAGTACTTTTTACCACCATTTGCCTTGCACTCATAGGCTTTAAGATCAGAAGGCACCATCATGATCATGTATTCTGACCTCCTGCACATATATGACTTAGATGCAGAGTCAATGTGTGTATCTTGTCAGTGTGCTTGAAATAAGACAGAATTGTGCTTGGATCATGACAAACTAACTAAGCTAGTACTACTCAAACCTTTAATTGACCTGTCAATGCTATTTATTTAAAACTTTGAACACTGTTCCCCAGATCCTAAGCTGCAGATGAGGAGCACTTAGCACATTTCAGGGGGTGTGGGTGCATATGGATTCCTCTAGTGCAAGTGCAACTTAGAGCAGCCCCAGGGCTGCCTAAGACTCCTACAGGGCATTCCAGTAGCTAAGATAAGGAAGTAGGGATGCCCTGGCTTACGCCCCTGCACCTCTATAGCCTAGTGACATTTGCCAAGTATCCCCCTTTGCTAGGGAAAATCCTCTGTACACTGTGTAAGGCAGTTTTAGCAGATCTTTGAGCAGGCAGGCAAAGAGATGCTGTTCTTGAGTATATAGAATAAGTGTTTAGAGCATTAGTAAGTGTTCTTTAGTGCAAGGGCCCAATTCTCAGGTCTAGCTGAGCATAGTTTAGTATAGTACCTGAGGAAAGGGGGAAAGGCAGCTGTATGCCATTTTTGTGGCTCCTTGAACCTGGTATTTTGTCCCCCTCTGCAAATTAGAGCAAACTCAAAGCTGGTCTAATTTGCACTCAGCTGCAAACAATCCAAACGGGGATTGCCGAGAATCTCTGACACACCACACACGCTGGGATGGAAAGGGTTGGCATAGAGGTGGCTATGTCAGCTTTGTGCTAAGTTGGAATTCCTCCAGGGCTCATGCGGCCAGATAAGCCATCTGTACAATCCCTTGCACCATCAGAGTTGCACACACAAAGGGACCAGAGCAGGGCCAAGGATCAGGCCCAGGGTTTTTCAGCCGCAAATTAGAGAGACACAACAGTACTTCCATAGTTAAGAAAGTGTCAATTTTTATGTTAAATTGGTCATTTAAAATGTTGTTTTTTACCACAGGAAATTGAAAATATGTATTTGACATATCTGAAGACCGTTGTAACTTGCATCCTGATTATTCCAGATGTTCTCCAGATGTCTGAGGGATAGACAGTTTGAAACAGCAGAATGCGTTGGCTTTAACAAGTCCCAACTTCAGAGCAGCCAAAGAACTAAGAACTTTTTGTTCATTTTGATTTTTCTTGTACAGGTAATTTCAATCACCAGTCAACAAAACTTACTTCCAATCAGTCAGATAAAGTGATTTGTTCCTATTTACTCTATTTCTACACAGAGAATGTGCATGGAGAGGTAAATTCTGTCCCAACTGCTTCCCACTCTATTCTGTTTAGATTTGTATGCTCCAGTCATCACTGCAGTATCTGAGTGCCTCCTCGCACAGAAGGCCCAATAAGCAGTGGAAATTATGTGGTTCCACTGTGCAGGGTTTGAGGTAGGGGCCTACTGGGCTCCTGCACAAAGGGTTTGCAAAACTTGCATATTTGAGGGCTATATTTTTCAGGAGTTTCCTCCACTCCAGCACACATGGGCACATCAGAGTTTAGAAGTTGATATGCAAATAAACTGATCCATTAACCAACACACCCAACCCCCTGTCAGAGCACAGCATCCTTCAAACTCAACAGCAGAGATGGAATGGCTCTGCTGCCCCTCTGTGGTGGGGAAAGTATTCCATTCTTACCTCCAACCCAGAAGAAATCTAACCTAACCAGTTCCAGGATCTGGCCCAGAATTTGTTGTCTTCTCCCTGCAGAGAGTACTGCAGTTGGAAAGGCACATTTCTAAGTCAGGCCTCATTTGTAAATAAGTTGCAAGTGAACAATCAAAATCTGATTCATATTTTAATATTTATTCAAACCTTAGTGATCTTGCCAATAGCTTGACCTTTCGAGATAAAAGCCATTTCTATCTAATTCATTATGTGGGAGGAAATAAAGTGCTGTAGTTCTTAACACTCCATCTTTGTTCTTTTACATTCCAGAAGTCAGAGCAGTGAGAGAGGTCATCTAGTTTACTGTAAAATAGGACACTACATGATTCAAGTAATGAACTGGCTTGTACATGTCTACAACAGCCCTCCATTGGATTTAAACACAACTATTCAACTGCATATCATAAGGACTAATGTAGGGTATTTTCATTCCTTTTATTGTAGCAGAGGTTAATGTTTTGAGAAGCAACAGTAACTTCTGCTTTACAAAGTCTGCACTGTCCACGCCACATAGAGGTGCCTAAAAAACAGGTAGTGGCAGGAACTGCCCTTTGGAAGAGACTCTAGAGAACAACTTAGTGGGCTGCTTTTATTGCCTTAGTATGGAGAAAATTACCAGCAAGGGAGTTAAGAATGAAATTCTCTTTCACCGTGTCCAATAACAGAGGCACGAGGAGGGCAGGGGGCAGCTATTGTTCATCCCCTTTCAACCTTTTCCCAACTTAAGCTCAGCCTGGACAATTTTCAGAAATGTCCCAACATTGCTCTCAATTCAGCTCCACTAGCGTCAGCAACATTGGGAGCCCTAGTGCCTGATTCTGTTGCCTTGAACCTTGTGTAGTTATTGGGGGTGCAACACACACCTGCTTTGCCACTTGTGGTGGTGTGAACTGTGCAAGGTGCATGACAATGAAGAATCAGACCCCTGGTGTAGAGAGGGCTTCCATGGCTGCCCATGTCATAAGCACTGTGTCCAAAAGATCTGCTTTGATCAATGTTAGACGACATGGGTCCTGATGCTCCATTGCCCTTCTGTAGTCATTTATTCCTGTGCAGTGCGTGCAAAACACTACCACCTCAGAATAGTTGTGTTATTTACCCACATGCACTGTTGCAAATGATTGCATAAGGTGCAGGCAGTTTTGACAATGCTCATGATTTTATTGTGACTCTCACAATATTTGGTGTTACTCTTAAAGCCCCAGCTCCCAGAGTCAGGTGATCTACTGAGACTTTCAACTTTTTTTTTTTTTAAAGGAGGTTTTTAGCCTTCATGGTTAGGAACAAAAGCTGGAAAACATGAATCTTAAAGGCTCGAAAACCAGAATAAAAAGAACCCAAATGTATTAGTCTGGGTGTCTAAAATCCTGTAATTTTTCAGTGCTTAGAGTGGCAATACTGGGCACTGCCAGTGAGACTCGGACCTTTGGTGCTTTGAACGTAGGGTGGCCAGTTCTTGACCAGACACCCGAAGTGCGGTTACTGTGGGCAGGGGAGGTGCCGAGTCCTCACCCATGCCAGCCCCTATTCAGCCAAGGCCACCTCCTTCCTGCGTCTGGCGGCTGCACCTCCCAGCCCCGGCTCGGCGGCAGAGTCCCTCCCGAGCCACGCAGGGAGGGTGGGACGGGGGGAAAGCCGTGAGCAATGGAGAGGGCGGGAAAAAGGAGCGACTGGGGGGCGCAGGGCAGGAGTGGGGCCTGGGGGGAGAGGCAGGGCAGGGGTGGCTCCCAGCCAATGAGGGCCCGAGGGAGCGGCTGGTTCAAGCCCTGCTGCAGCCCTGACAAGGCCAGGGGGAGAGGGCCTGTGAGCATGGGCGGGGCCCCAGGAGCAGAGCGGAGCAAAGGGGGCACAGGGGGAGGGGGTTGCGCTCAGTGGAGGGGGGGAGGTGCCTCTCCAGGAGAGGGGCAGGAGAGGCTGTCCCTGGGGGAGGGGCCAATGGGGGGCGAGCATCTCCCTGAAGGTAGGCGGCGGAGCCAATGGGCGGAGAGCCCCCCGGCTGAGCCCAGGGGGCGGGGCCAATGGGGGGAGAGCATCTCCCCTGAGGGCAAGCGGAGGGACCAATGGGGGGCGAGCATCTCCCTGAGGGCAGGCGGCGGAGCCAATGGGCGGAGAGCCTCCCGCTGAGGCCAGGGGGCGGGACCAATGGGGGGCGAGCATCTCCCTGAGGGCAGGCGGCGGAGCCAATGGGCGGAGAGCATCTCCGTGAAGGCGGGGCGGCGCGCTCTCTCTCTCTCTCCGTCGGAGGGGGAGGTGTCAGTGCCCCGCGGCTTCCGGCGCCGTGTGACCCGGCGGTGGATGCGGTGTCCGTGGCGGCGGACGGCGGCTGTGGGGCCGGTGAGCGTGCCGCTACGGGGGGCGCCTTCTGGGTCAGGGGCTGGCGGGGCGACCCCGGTACCGCCCCGGCGGGACTCGGCCCGTCGAGCGCCGCAGCCGGGACCGGGGCACAGGGACCCTTCGCCTTGTCAGGGTGTCTCCGCGGGAGCGGCCGGGCGCTGCTGGGCCGAGCAGGTTGGGAGCGTACCCCGGGCGGGGGGCTGCCCCCTAGGGGCGGGCCGCGGCAGGGCCCCGCTCCTGCGGTGAGATCGGGCCGGGCCCGGCGCTCCCTGTGCGGCATCTCGGCGGCGGGATCGGGCCCGTGGCGTCCCCGGGGCCCAGGTGACCGCGGCCGTGAGCGCTGGTGTCCCCACGGCGGTGCGATAGCCGCCTCCGCTGCCCTCCGGGGACTGCGAGCCTCCCAGTCGCTTTACGATTAAGTGAAATCGGTTTCCTGTGGAATTAGCGTCGTGAAAATCCCGGCGTGGCTCAGGAGGCTCGGACGAGAGGAACCCAGAGCCCGGGGGGGGCGGACTGTGGCTTAGATCAGGGGTTCTCAACCTTTTTCTTTCTGAGCCCCTCCCCTCCCCCCAACATGCTGTACAAACTCCACAGCCCACCTGTGCTACTGGCTTTCTGCATAGAAAAGTCAGGGCCTGCATTTGGGAGGAACAAGCAGTGCAATTGCCTGGGGCCTGATGCCGCCTGGGGCCTGCACTAAGCTAAGTTGTTCAGGCCTTGGCTTCTGTCCTGGGTGGCAGGGGTCAGGACCCTGGGCTTCAGCCCCAGGTAGCGGGGCTTCAGCTTTTTGCACCAGGTCCCAGTGAATCTAACACTGGCCCTGCTTGGTGGACCCCCTGAAACCTGTTTGAGGCTTCCTGAAGGGGCCCTGGACCCCGGTTGAGACCCACTGGTTTAGATAACATGGGAGAGGAGGATGGGGAATGAGAGAACTACTTAGTTTGTTTTGGACTTGAAAAAACAGTGTTTAAGAAAGCTAGTTCCCATTACGGATCATCCATCCTGGAGAGCTGTATTTGATGGGTGAAAAAAAAATCACAGAATTTTAAAGTAGGCTTCTGAAAATGGAAATTTCTATTTTCTCCAGTCATTTAAAAGTGTCTGTAGCCCCCAGAGGAGTTCCTGGTTGGAAAACTATGGCAGCTTTCATCCTGGAGTGAATTCTTAGTCAAGCTATAAACCTCTGCATGTTAATAGAAATGCTGATACCACTGGTAAGTAACCAGAGGAGTACCTAAAGACAATCCTAGAGTAAAGGAATAGCTATTTGAAAATAATTAGGAACAGAAAAATGTGTATTGTTGGCACATTTTTGTATAGCATTTTTTCCACAAATGCTTTCATTTAATTTAGAACTGTTGTGTTTTAGTTTGTTTGTTTGTTTGTTTTTAGATTGAAGGATAACACAGTGAGAACAAACTATAGTTTATGCTAGGCTAAAATCCCATGATTAAGGCCTGAAGCCCTTTGAATTCCTCAACTGAAAATGAAGACCGTGTTTATGGTTGCAGAGAAGCCTTCTCTGGCTCAGTCTATAGCCAAGATCCTCTCAAGAGGTAAGATGGAAAATGTGCTAATCTCTTCAGCCTTTTTTGTTTGTCTTTCTGACAAACAGTATATTTGTATTGTAGGGACTAAATCCATTAGAACGTATAAGCGTATGGCTTTGCTTCGAAGTGAAGCAGTTTACTAATCGCTGCACGTTACAAAGACTACTAGACTTCAGGGAAGTTGGGAGCTAAAAAAAAACCCTGGACAGCTAACTTGGATGCTGTTGGGCAGCTGTTACCTCCCAATGTTAATCTTGGCTGCCAGCTGCAGACAGCTGATCATGAGGAAGCAGCATGGCACTCAGAATTTAAAAGGTTGTTATAGAGCTCTTCTATATCATTCCATTTTCTCGTAACCTCAGACAACCATAAAATTGAAAAATAAAGTAGCAGCCTCTGTTACAGGAGTCTGCTTTTGTTATTTAATGTAGTATTTTTACTGTACATAGAGATGTACTGTTGTTGAGAGATGCCAAATAAATAGCAGATCCTTTGCTCTGAGGCTATTCTGCCTTAAAGGTATGAGCTGGTACAGTACAGATCATATATAGAGAAGAGTGTGTTCATTATACTTATCTTGATCCCCAGGACAAGTTGAGCTATCAGAAGGAATTTTTGAAAGAGGAGAGGAAGGAAGTTTGGGGTATGTTAAACAGAAGGGTGTTAATAAAGGCCCAAAGGGTGGGAGTTGGCAGGAGAGAAACTTGTTTAGAGAGTGGAAAAGGGTTTCAGGGAAATCTGAGTTGAGATACAGAGGGAAGAGTGAATTTCATGATGCAAGAAACAAGATTACTTTCAGTATTTTAGTGCCTGTTAATAATTATTATTTTTATTGTAACAGGAAACATGTCCTCCCATAAAGGGCTGAATGGAGCATGCTCTGTACATGAGTACACTGGATCATTCATAGGGCAGAGTGTCCACTTCAAAATGACATCTGTGTGTGGTCATGTGATGACTCTGGATTTCATAGGTAGTGTCTGTCTGTCGTCTGTTTGAATTTGAGCAGTTTTTGCACCAGTGTTGTTGTTTTTTAAATAGCTGCACAGATAACTCTGACAGTAAAATCCGAGTAAGTGCTGCAGTGAAAATTGGATAAGAGAAAGGAGGGTGAAAGGAAGGATAGCCTTCGGGTTAAGACATGGGACTAGAGTCGGAAGCTCTAGGTTTCATGCCTGACACTGCAACAGACTGTGTGTGATCGAGGGCAAGTCGCTTACCTTCTCTGTGCCTCCATTATTTTAATCTGTAAATGGGGAGATGAGAGGCTAAATTTGCTCAAGTTTGTAAAACACACTGAGATTCTTGAATGGAAGGTACTTTATAAACGTAAAATATTATTAAAAGGGCACTGTCTAATGTGTTATGGAATATTCAAGGCATTGTGTAGTGGCTTAAGTACATGACTGGAAACTAGGAACTCCTTGGTTTCTAATGTTCTCTCTATCACTGACTCGCTCTGTGACGTTGGGATTGTCATTTGACAACTGTTTTTTCATCTGTAAAATGAAGATAATACTTAACTACCTCACAGGTGTTATGAGGATTAAATAGTTTGCACAGTGCTTTGAAGATGTACAGCACCATGTTAGTGCTAGAAATTACAATCAACAAAGACTATGAGATATGGAAGATGAAACAAGCTAATGGGACCCAACTGACTATATAGGAGAAACAATGAAATTGTCTATGCATAAAGGACTGTTAAATGCTCAAAGTGAGTAAATTGCGGAAATAGAGAAAAATAGCCTTTTTTCTCCTCCCTCTAATCTTTCAGTTATAGCAATGTGTTACAAAACAAATTTCCCTTAGAAATGTGTTATTAGTTGATGTCCCTTTTAAAATATTACTGATCTTAATATAAATCAAAGTTAGAGGTCATTATGGTACCTGGTGGAGGAGTATGAAGGACTGAACTTTCCTAAAGAATGCCATTTCTGAAGACAGCATACTATGATACACTTTGAAGCCATGTGTTTGTACAATAAGTGTTTCATTTAAGGTATTTAGAACGCCCGATACTACTCTTTCCCATTTCAGGAAAATATAACAATTGGGACAAAGTGGATCCAGCAGAACTTTTTAGCAAAGCCCCTACAGAAAAGAAAGAAGCTAACCCCAAATTGACTATGGTGAAATTTTTACAGGTACTCTTTATGAGATGTATTTTAAAGTTGTTTTTTTTTGTGGGGGGTGGAATTAAATGGTTAGTGTTCTCTCTGACTACAAGCATGACTAAATGTATGCATCTAGGAACAAAGAACATAGGCCTTACATCCACGATGTGAGGAGTCTATCCTGGGAAACAGTGAATCTGAAAAAGATTTGGGGATCGCCGTGCATAATCAGCTCGACATGAGCTCCCATGTAATGCTGTGGCCTCAAGGGCAAATGCAATCCTTGCGTACATAACCTCTCTACTCCTGCTTGAGATTCCCTTGTTATCTTGCTTCTTTATTTAGCCCTAGTGCAATTGCTGCTGGAATACTGTATCCAGTTGTGGTGTCCACAGTTAAAGAAGGATGTTGCTAAATGGGAGAGGGTTCAGAGGAGAGCCACAAGCCTGATTAAGGGATTAGAAAACGTGTTTTGTAGTGCTAGATTCAGGGAGCTCAATCTATTTAGCTTATCAATGAGAACGTTAAGGGGTGACTTGATTACAGTCTATAAGTACCTATATTGGGAACAAATATTTAACAATGGGCTCTTCAGTCTAGCAGATAAAGGTATAACATGATCCATTGTCTGGAAGTTGAACCTAGATAAATTCAGACTGGAAATAAGGTGTACATTTTTTAACAGTGAGGGTAATTGGTCATAGGAACAGTTTACCAAAGGTCATGATGGATTCTCCATTGTGACAATTTTTAAATCAAGATTGGAAGTTTTTATAAAAGATATATACTGTAAGAAATAGTTTTGGGAAGTTTTATGGCCTGTGTTATACAGGAGGTCAGACTAGATCAGTGGTTTTCAAACTGCAGATCGCGACCCAGTAATGGGTCACAGAATGTTATGGCGGCTCTGGTCAGCACTGCCGACCAGGCCATTAAAAGTCCTGTCGGTGATGCTGCCCGGCTAAGGCAGGCTAGTCCCTACCTGTTCTGACACTGCACTGTGCCCCAGAAGCAGCCAGCAACAGGTCTGGCTCCTAGGCAGTGGAGCCACAGGGCTCTGTGCGCTGCCCCTGCCCCGAGCACTGGCTCCGCACTCCCATTAGCCGGGAGCTGCGGGGGCAGTGTCTGGGGGCGAGAGCTGTGCTGAGCCGCTTGTGCACCTCTGCCTAGGAACCAGACCTGCGTAGCGAGGTCCGCAGTGCCAGGACAGTCAGGAAGCCTGCCTTAGAACTCCTGCTGCGCTGCTGATCAGGAGCCGCCCAAGGTAAGCCAGCACCCCAGTCCCACACTCCTGCCCCACCCCTGAGCCCCCCCAAACCCAGAACGCCCTCCTGCACCCCAAACCCCTAATCCACAGCCCAGAGCCCTGACCCGCTCCTGCACCCCAACCACCTGCCCCAACTCCATTGGGTCTTAGGTATCAACAATTCTCTTCAGCTAGAAAAAAAGTTTGAAAACCTCTGGACTAGATGGCCGCAGTGGTCCCTTCTTGCCCTGTAATCTATGAATCCAAGGCCACTGCTGCTAATTCCCATACACTTTTATTCCAGAGACTACCAGTCCCATCTTTCATGTTCCTCCTCATCCTCGTTTCTAGAGGGCCATTTGCATAGTTTTCATCCTTTGGCAATGAAAGATGTTTTTCCCACCGCTAATTATCTTAAAGTTCGGGGGGTTGAGGCTTGAACTGTAAATGTTTTGACTCAGGGTGCTCTTTTTTCTTTAATATTTTTGTTTTCTCCCTTTATTTATTAAACCGATTGAAATAGAAATGTGCTAATCCTTACACCCTAGAGTTATTGCAAAAGTCACAGTTTGTCCTCCGTGTCAGCAAAGATTTAATAGCAGAGAGCTTATATGAGATCTCGTATTACTAAATTTTTTTTCCAAATCTTCTACAGAAGATTTACTAATGCGAAGAATAAAAAATTAAAACAGCATTTTGTGATGCATTACCCTTGTTTTTCTGCTGTTCGCTGCCAGTTAATTAACAAAATTCCATATCTTTGTCTCCTGGCCATTAGTGTGAACTAGTGAGGTTCTACAATGCTTCATTTTAATAGTGGGAACTGAATCTGTCTACCCCCAACCATTTCCTTCTCCTTTTGGATTTTAGAAGGGTACCATGTCCTTTACAACACTGTAACATGTTCTCCAACTCTGTCCCCAGAAAAGCAGGTGGTTTCTCAAAGTCTGAAATATGTTACTACTTGAGTTGTAGCCATCTGTAACACTTGGGAGATCACCCAGACCAATAATGGTCTCTTTCACCCCCTGCGTTGTAAATTTGGATGTCTTAATGCTATGCTGTTATGGTTCAGCACTCTGACACCAGTAGCCAGCCTACAAGCATAATCCCACCCTGGCTTCCCACAGCCTAATTACTTTGTGCAGGGTGACCTCAACAATCCCTTCTGATTCTGAGTACCCCCAAATGTCTTCTCGAGTTCTTCACTACCTGACACTTGGACTTTTTTCTGCTGGTTTATCACCCATATCTTGGGAGTCGTGCCTTTCACTGTGCTCGAATACCATCTGGGAAGAGGTAGAGGAGTGTGCTCCCAGCTCTGGGGCTATGGCTACACTGTAGGGCTTACAACAGCACAGCTGATTCAGATACATCGCTGTAGCGCTGCTCGGGCAGATGCTGTAAGCCAGGGGTCTCAAACACGCGGAGCTATTTCCTGCGGCCTGTCGTAGGCACCGACTCCCCCTCTGCTCCTCACCGCCCCGCCCAAGCACGCCACGTCCCCACTCCTCCGCCTACCTCCCAGCGCTTCCCGCCGCCAAACAGCTGTTTGGCGGTGCTTAGGACTTTCCAGGGGGGAGGAGCGGGGACATGGCGTGCTCAGGGAGGAGGTGGAGAAGAGGTGGGGCTGGGGATTTGGGGAAGGGGTTGGAATAGGGGCAGAGTTGGGGCAGAGGTTGAAATGGGGACGGGGAAGAGGTGGGGCAGAGGTGGGGCCTCATGGAAGGGGTGGAGTAGGGGCAGGGCCTGAGGCAGAGGAGGGGGCTTTTGTAACTTTGTATGAAAAGGTGTCAGTGATGCGGCACTCGGGCCAATGTATTAGTCCGCATGGTGATTTGAGTTTGAGATCCCTGTTCTAAGCCAATGGGAGAAAGCTCTCCAGTGGACTTAACTATTCCAGCCACTGCAAGTAGCAGTAGCTTTGTTGGCAGAAGAAGCTCTGCCACTGACAGCACTGTCCACACTGGTGCTTAGATTGGTGTAACTTAGGTCGCAAAGGGGGGTGGCTTATTCATGCCCTTAAGCAACATAACTTATACTGACATAAGCTGTAGCGTAGCCATAGCCAGGGTATGTCTACACTACAAAATCAGGTCGAATTCATAGAAGTCGAATTTTTAGAAAATGATTTTATACAGTCGGTTGTGTGTGTCCCCACTTAAAACCATTAAGATCATTAAGTCGGCGGAGTACGTCCACAGTACCGAGGCTAGCGTCCACTTCCGGAGCGTTGCACTGTGGGTAGTTATCCCACAGTTCCCGCAGTCTCCGCCGCCCATTGGAATTCTGGGTTGAGATCCCAATGCCTGATCGGGCAAAAAACATTGTCGCTGGTGGTTCTGGGTATATGTCGTCAGGCCCCCATTTCCTCCCTCCCTCCATGAAAGCAATGGCAGACAATCGTTTCGCGCCTTTTTTCATGGGTTACCCATGCAGATGCCATACCACGACAAGCATGGAGCCTGCCCAGCTCACCGTCGCCGTACGTCTCGTGGGTGCTGGCAGACATGGGATTGCATTGCTACACAGCAGCAGCTCATTGCTTTGTGGCAGCAGACAGTGCAGTACGACTGGTAGCCGTCCTCATCGTCTCCTGGGTGCTCTGGACAGCCTTGGTCAGGTTGGTCAGGGCGCCTGGGCAGACGTGGGTGCTCCTGGCGGACCTCAGTGAGGTCTGTAGGGGGCGCCTGCACATAAATGGGAGTGACTCAGGTCATTCTCTTCAAGTTTTGTCTAATGGAGATTCAGTCCTGCCTGGAATATTGGCAGAGGGATAGCTCTCCCAGCCAGCAGCACCGACTGCTGCCAGCCTACCCTTCCCTCCCTCCGTGAAAGCAACGGGCGACAATCGTTTCACGCCCTTTTCCGTGCGGGTGTCATATTGCTGTCAGCATCGTCATCCACCTGCCGCTTCCACTGCCACTCTGCTCTCCTGCTCATGCCATACCACAGCAAGCGTGGAGCCTGCTCAGATCACTGCAGCACTTGTGACAGCTCTAAACACCACGTGCATTATCATGCAGTATATGCAGAACCAGAACTCGCAAAAGCAGGCGAGGAGGCGACTATAGCATGGTGAGGAGAGTGATGAGGACATGGACACCTCTCAAAGTACAGGTCCCGGCAGTTTGGCCATCCTGGTGCAATGGGGCAGGCTCATGCCATGGAACGCCGATTCTGGGCCCGGGAAACAAGCACAGAGTGGTGGGAGGTAGTGTTGCAGGTCTGGGACAATTCCCAATGGCTGCGAAACTTTTGTATGCATAAAGGAACTTTCATGGAACTTTGTGACTTGCTTTCCCCTGCCCTGAAGCGCAAGAATACCAAGATGAGAGCAGCCCTCACAGTTCACAAGCAAGTGGCGATAGCCCTCTGGAAGCTTGCAACGCCAGACAGCTACCAGTCAGTCAGGAATCAATTTGGAGTGGGCAACTCTACTGTGGGGGCTACTGTGATGCGAGTAACCAACACGATCACTAAGCTACTGCTATCAAGGGTAGTGACTCTGGGAAATGTGCAGGTCATAGTAGAAGGCTTTGCTGCAATGGGATTCCCTAACTGTGGTGGGGCAAAAGACGGAACGCATATCCCTATCTTGGGACCGGACCACCAAGGCAGCCAGTACATAAACCGAAAGGGGTACTTTTCAATGGTGCTGCAAGCACTGGTGGATCACGAGGGACGTTACACCAACATCAACATAGGATGGCCAAGAAAGGTACATGACGCTTGTATCTTTGGAACTCTGATCTGTGGGAATGGCTGCTGCAAGGGACTTACTTTCCAGACCAGAAAATAACCGTTGGGGATGTTGAAATGCCTATAGTTATCCTTGGGGACCCTGCCTACCCCTTAATGCCATGGCTCAGGAAGCCGTACACAGGCACCCTGGACAGTCGTCAGGAGCTGTTCAACTATAGGCTGAGCAAGTGCAGAATGGTGGTAGAATGTGCATTTGGATGTTTAAACGCGTGCTGGCGCAGTTTACTGACTTGGTTAGACCTCAGTGAAACCAATATTCCCATTGTTATTACTGCTTGCTGCGCGCTCCACAATATCTGTGAGATACTTTCCTGTAAACTAAGCACCCCCTCTTCCCCCCATTTGATCACTGCTTGCAGAGGCAATAAAGTCATTGTTGTTTCAAATTCATGCATTCTTTATTAATTCGTCAAACAAAGGGAGGATAACTGCCAAGGTAGCCTGGGGGGGTGGGGGAGGGGGAGGAGGGAAGCACCGGATGGGGTGGGGGAGGACGGAAGGACAAGGCCACACTGCACTTCAAAACTTATTGAATGTCAGCTTTCTGTTGCTTGGGCAGTCCTGTGGGGTGGAGTGGTTGGGTGGCTGGAGGCCCCCCCACTGCATTCTTGGGCATCTGGGCGAGGAGGCTATGGAACTTGGGGAGGAGGGTAGTTGGTTACACAGGGGCTGCAGCGGCGGTCTGTGCTCCTGCTGCCTTTCCTGCACCTCAACCATATGCCGGAGAATATCAGTTTGATCGTCCAGTAGCCTCAACATTGCATCCTGCCACCTCCTTCTCTCACTCATCCCTCCTCTCCTCTCGCTCGTCCCTCTTGTCCTTGCGTTCATTTTGTGCTTTCCTGGACTCTGACGTCTCCCTCAACGCATTGTGCTGGGCTCTTCCAGCGTGGGAGGCCTGCATGAGCTCAGAGAACGTTTAATCATGAGTGCATTTTTTTTCGGCTTTTAATCTTTGATAGCCTCTGGGACAGAGATGATAGGGGGAGTATTGAAACATTTGCAGCTGTGGGAGGGGGAAAAAGGGAGATTAGTCTTTTAAAAAGAGACACTTTAGAGAACAATGGGTAGACTCTTTCATGGTGAACCAAACTGTTAACATTACATAGCACGTGTGGTTTCTTTACAAGGTCGCATTTTGCCTCTTATATCGAGGGCCTGCTGGTTTGGTGTGAGAGGTCACACACACACACAGGGCCGGCAGGCAACAGAATTCGGCTTGCAGACAGACATAGTAAGCCAGTCTTTTGGCTTCTTTAACCTTCCTAACGTGTGGGAATGGTTTCAAACAGCAGCACACTCATTTCACATACCAAGCACCCATTGGATTGGCCCTTTAAAATGGGTTGGCCATTGAAAAGGAGGGGCTGCGGTTTTTCGGGTTAACGTGCAGCACAAACCGAACTAACACCCCACCCACCCACCCACATACACAATTCTCTGGGATGATGGCTTCACCCCTCCCCCCACCACGTGGGTAGCAACGGGGATGATTTCTGTTCAGCCACAGGCAAACAGCCCAGCAGGAACGGCCACCTCTGAAGGTCCCCTTAATAAAATTCCCCTATTTCAGCCAGGTGACCGTGAATGATATCACTCTCCTGAGCATAACACAGAGAGATAAAGAATGGATGTTGCTTGAATGCCAGCAAACACCGGGACCATACATTGCCATGCTTTGTTACGCAATGATTCCAGACTACATGCTGCTGGCCTGCCGTGGTAAAATGTCCTACCATGGAGGATGGATTAAGGCTGCCCTCCCCAGAAACCTTTTGCAAAGGTTTTGGGAGTACATCTAGGAGAGCTTCATTGAGATGTCTCTGGAGGATTTCCACTCCATCCCCACACACGTTAACAGACTTTTCCAGTAGCTGTACTGGCCGCGAATGCATCCCAAGTCTTCAGGGCAAATTAATCATTAAACACGCTTGCTTTTAAACCGTGTATTATATTTACAAAGGTACACTCACCAGAGGTCCCTTCTCCACCTTCTAGGTCCAGGAGCCCGCCTTCAGTGGGTTGGGAGGGTACTTAGATCCAGGGTGAGAAACAGTTCCTGGCTGTCGGGGAAAACGGTTTCTCCACTTGCTTGCTGTTCTTCAACCTCCTCCTCTTCCTCTTCCCTGATATCCGCATCCCTGTTGCGTGAGAGTCCATTGACGGAGTCCACGCACAGGGCTTGGGTAGTTCTAGGGGCACCCCCTAGAATGGCATGCAGCTCATTATAGAAGTGACATGTCTGGGGCTCTGACTTAGGGCAGCCATTTGCCTCCCTGGTTCTTTAGTAGGCTTGCCTGAGCTCCTTAAGTTTCACACGGCACTGCTGCAGGTCCCTGTTATAGCCTCTGTCCTTCATGCCCTTGGAGATTTTTTTCAAATATTTTGGCATTTTGTCTTTTGGAACGGAGTTCTGATAGCGTGGATTCATCTCCCCATACAGCGATCAGATCCAGTACCTCCCATTCGGTCCACACTGGAGCTCTTTTGTGATTCTGGGACTGCATGGTCACCTGTGCTGATCAGCTCACCATGCTGGCCAAATAGGAAGTGAAATTCAAAAGTTTGTGGAGCTTTTCCTGTCTACCTGGCCAGTGCATCTGAGTTGAGAGTGCTGTCCAGAGCGGTCACAATAAAGAACTCTGGGATAGCTCCTGGAGGCCAATACCATCGAATTGCGTCCACACTACCCCAAATTCAACCCAGTGAGGTCGATTTCAGCGCTAATCCACTTGTTGGGAAGGAGTACAGAAACCCGTTTTAAGAGCCCTTAAAGAAAAAATGGCTTCGTAGTGTGGACCGGTGCAGGGCTAAACCTATCTAACACTGCTAAATCTAACTTATACTCATAGTGTAGACCAGGGCTCAGTTTTCCTCACTACAGGAGGCAGCTCTTTGTTAATCCACCAGGCCTTCTCTTTTATTGTTAAGTGGCTGTTTGGTTAGTGCTAAATCCTTGCCCCACTGAATTCAGTTTTGCCATTGCCATTGGAATTTGACCCTTAATGTGTCACTTTTTACAACAGGCACACAATTCATTCATTTCACAATTCACTTTATTTGTAGCGGACATAAGCCCTGGAAAGTGAGCTGTTTATTAAAACTAGTTATGTCCTTTATTTATCACTCCTCACCGATGCAGTCTCCAGAAGGTAGCTGTATTGCTGAATGTGCAGTGTGGTGGGGGGGGGGTGGTTCCTTTTACAAAATAATACTTTTTGGAAATCCTATAAAAACAATTTGCATTTCTGTCCTTCTGAGGATTGAGTGTATTTTCAAATGATGAATTAAGCGTTATGACTTCCTTGTGAGATAAGATAGTAGTATCCCAGTTTTAAAGATGTGGAAACAGGAAGATTAAAGGACTAGCCCAAGGTTATACATGCTATCTGTGGCAGAGCCAGGAATAGAATCCAGCTGCAATGAAGCTGTTGAGGCGTAGAGTCATTGAGAGATCCCAAATAAATAGTTCTTTGCTCTGAGATTTTTCTAGTTTAAAGGTACGGTACAATCATACACCAGTGTGCGTTCATTATAACTATATTGATTCACAGAACAAGTTGGGTTTTTTCAGGTGGATTTTTTGAAAAAGGGGAGGGAGGAAGGAAGGTGGAGAATATGGTCCCAGGTTTCTTGGCTCCCAGTTCCATGCTTTAGCCACTATACTCCTTCCTCTCTATTGCAGCCCTTCCCCCAAATAACGTCCCTGTTTCAACACTAGTTTGGTATTTGAATTCACAAGTGCAGAAGATAAATATATTAACATTGAAAGAGTTATGAGCAGAAGGAAGTTGCTTTTCAATTGTTGGAAAGCTTTAATTTCTTTTATAGGTGGAAGGAAGAGGCTGTGACTACATTGTTTTATGGTTGGATTGTGATAAGGAGGGGGAAAACATCTGTTTTGAGGTAAGATTTTCATTACTATTTTATTATAAAACCATAACATATGTAGGTTTTACTATACATTGTGTTACCAGGCATTTTACTAGTTTGTGGATATGTACTAAAGGCTACACAAATTAAGCTAGTAGATTTTTAAGGCATGGAATAACTTGGTGAATAACTCATGGATTTTCAACATCTAGGGCACTAGTTGAAAATCATAAATCAGTCTTGTAACTTTTGTTTATCTGTGGTGAAGGTCCTTCTACATCTCACAGCTGGAATAGTTGTTTTATTGTCTTTGTAAAAACTTGGCCACCACAGTGCTCTGTTAATTAGGAAGGTAGAAATTTTAGCTTGTAGAGGCCACCTTAAAGTGCACAAGAGAGTTGGATTTGGTACACAATAGGTATAGAATTAAAATTAACAATTTTTCCACAAAAGGATATAATGTGTCACTTTGTACAGCCTTACTTCTGTACCTATCCTGCAGCTGCGATTAACACTACATTAGTGGATTTTGCTATGTTTTGTTTTATTAAAATTGTGTTCATCTGCAGCTTTATTTAGCCCTGTCATAATGACTGAATTGTCTTTGAGGCCTTAAAAGGTTGGTTCAGATTGAAGCTGGCAAACTTTTGCAGGGTGATACTGTGAACTCTGCCAAACAAAATCCCATGGGTACTTCTTTTTTGCACTTGTCTAGAAATAGTTCTTCACTTTCACTAGCTGCCGGTGTCTAGTAAATAAGTGCTTATGATGTGCTTATTCCTTAACGTGTTTCTAATGTGTATATATGAGCAATACTGCTCTTGCCAGCGTGTTAATGGAAAAGCATGAAATCTCATTGGTGGGAAGAAAGTGGTAAGATATTGGCTATTATTCTGTGTAATCTTTGTTAGAGAGATGCACAGACACGAAAACTCTTGCCTCCTATGATTGTTAACACATGCTTCTATTTCCATTAGGTTCTTGATGCTGTTCTTCCTGTTATGAATAAACCTCGTGGCATTGAAAAGACAGTTTACAGAGCAAAGTTCAGTTCCATTACCGACACAGACATCTGCAATGCTATGAACTCCCTGGGAGAACCCAATCGAAATGAGGCTTTGTCAGTGGATGCCCGCCAGGAGCTGGATCTGAGAATTGGCTGCGCATTTACAAGGTAACAGAGGATTGTTCTTGTGCTGATCGTTGTTTACCTAGTTTATACATATAATTTTTTTTAATTAAAACCGTAACCCTAATTTTATTTTTAATTTTAACTTTTTTGTGAAATTTGTTCTTTCCGTTCTTATGAAAGAGAGCCACTGATTGTCCATTGCAGTTCTGATATATATGTTCTCTAGCTAAGGAGTCTTCCTGAACCAGGCTCTAAAAATGTTGTATACCCTGACTTCTATCTCAGTCTCCCTTCCCAGTCTCTTCAAGAGGTAGCAGGATCCTATGTGGAAGGATTATTTATTTATTTATTTATTACATTGACTATTAAAGATTTTGGTCATTCTTGAAAAAATATTCTAAGCTCTGTGTGTCGTTACATTGATATGTATCCATGTAAGTTTATGAAAATTTACCCTTTGAAGGGAATAGAATTTATTAACATACAAAAAATTTTAAACAATTTTGTCAATATTTTTTCCTTAGGTTTCAAACTAAATATTTTCAGGGGAAATATGGCAATTTAGACAGCTCACTCATCTCCTTTGGGCCATGTCAGACCCCGACACTTGGATTCTGTGTAGAAAGACATGATAAAATCCAGTCTTTCAAACCTGAAACTTATTGGGTGCTGCAAGCCAAGGTAACTTTTTATGCCATTCATAGTTGTCTGTTTTGTTAGTGCACATTTTATCAGTAAAATTCATTTTTATTTTTGTCTCTGTGTATTAACTTATATATTTGTGACAGCTCTCTAGAATTCAGATTGCCTATAATTTACAGTGTAAAGAACTGATGGATTTTTATTAATTTTATATGCATGTGATCACTCTTCATGGCACAGATTCAAAGATGTCAGCTTTAATTTAAAGTGATTATATGCACAGTTTATCAGCCTTCTTGAATCCTAGCAGTCTAAACTTAGATTCAGCCAGAATGATTACTCAAAATGGGTTGCTTCAGGTAAGTAAGCCCCTGCACTGGTTTTCTAGTTGTAGTCAATACGTGATTTAATTAGCCTGCCAAACACACAGTGCTGAGCCTGGGAGCTTTGAAGCAAGTGTAACACATGGTATACTAATTGCCAGGTGAGTCCTCTGAATACTTTGGTAGCGCACACCAGTTTCACTAGCCTTGCTGGTGCTGAAGCTCTGAGAACTAACCAAAAAGTTGTGTTTGTGTGTACACTGACTTCTTTAAAAAGTAGTAGCAGGATTATAAAAAGCTAATAGACTGCTATATCTTAAATGAAAAGATGAAAGCTAATGTGTCAGTTCTTGTTTCCTTGTTTCCAGTCCTGCATGATATGCTTCTCCTGAATGTCAACATCAAATGTTGATTTCTGTTCTCCGAGAGCCTAAGTTTATTAGCATCCTTACCCGGATGGTGCAGGTTGATACTTATTTTTATGATCAGGATTTTAAACCTGAATTGTATTAGTCATCTCTGTCTAAGATAATTACAAATGGAATAGTTATCTATATTAACAAACTATTTTGATTTATCTGCTACCTATCCCATGTAATTTAAAACACCCACAATCACTAAGGAACTTTAAATCTGTTGTTCAATATTTCAGTTATTTGGCTGCTCTGCAAGAACGATGAAACTTATTAACCAGACCTTGAAACTCCAGCTAGGCCATCTACAACCCTGGACCTAAGAATCCACATTTTTCTCAGAAGTCCATGCAAAAGGAGGCTTTAGACTGTGCCTGGAAGTTGTTAATGCTTGAGTGTGTCAGCTGTACTTAAATACAAAACATTTAGATTTTTATTTTTTTTTCCCTGTAGGTGAACCATGAAAAAGAAAGCTCTCTCACTTTGGAGTGGGATAGAGTTAGGGTGTTCGATCGGGAGATTGCTCAAATGTTCCTAAACATAACCAAGATGGCAAGAGAAGCAAAGGTAAGAACAGTAGTAAGTACAAGTAAAGCCATATATCATATGGCTTAAGTACTAAGTTTTATATATATAGATAGCTATATAGTACTTTTAATTCTGAAATAGAAAAGGTATTCAATAAAATGTCGTTTTTGTCTTGGTTTTAGCTCCATTTAGTGTGCATGCAGAATGAAAGGTAGAAGAGTTATGATTGTGGGTCACGTCATTTTAATGTTACAGGCATGTAGCCTTCTTTGTGGAAGGCCCTTTCCAATGGCACCTAGCACAGTGGGGTCCTCATCCATGGACGGGACACCTAGGCGCTCGATAATACAAATAATAATGTTGACTTTGGGAGTTGGCATCACTCATGGTGGAAGGCGGCTTCCCTTAGAGAAGAAGTCTGTATTACTAAACCTGAGAAGTACTGCTTTGTCCTTGCTGAATAGATTTATTTCCCAAGAGCTGCTTTATAAATCAGAATTGAATTACTTATATGACAAAATTCCTGTAGTGAAACACTTGGTCGTGTGTAAGGTTAGGGCTTCTGTTTTGGGGGGTTTGTTTTTAGCAATTTTTAAATTTTACATAGTTGTCCAAAAATAGGGGTTTTCCAGGCTTTCTGTTTGTATATACTGTAAAGAGTAGTCTCTTTGTAAATCTTTCCTAGTATGCTTTAACAGAGTACCGTTTCAAACGGCACTACGTTAAAGCACCCGGGAACCTTTCATGTGCACCAGCAGAGCCTACACGAACCAATCAATGCATTTAAGAAATCACACCCCAGTAGTTCACATTACTGCGTAGACAAGCCCTTAGATACAAGTAATAATTTCTGGTATTTTTCGGAAAAATACCTGGAGGTTTTTGGTTGGGTTTTTTTTTTGTTTTTTTAGTATAGTGGGTTTTTATTGGTAAAACCTAAAACCAGAAGTCATACATACATAGTATGGTACGGTCTGTATAGCCAATTAACTGCCAATTCCATTCTATACAGTACTAGTTTGACGGTCTATTTGGATTGATGTGCTTAAACCCAGCAAGGTGTTCCAAGAATGTAGATGAAGCCTTTAAAAATGTGGGTTATAGTTAGAACTGATACTATACTTGGATTAAGGACTGAATCATCAGCTGATTGAAGTGACATGCAGCTGAGGGAGTGGGTGGTAAAGATGTCAGTAAGATACCTCTCTCCATCCCCTAACCTTGGGGCTAAACTGGCCTCTAGCACAAAGACACCTTAGGGCCAGGTTTTCAACCTTTACTAAAACTTCCACCAATCAAAGTTCCTTGAAATAAGAAATATTTTGGGACTTGGGGGACACAGAGCATAAAACAAAATAGATACTACAAGCCTGTGTAGTGCTCTTAGACGAACTATGAAACTCATGCTAGTATCATGAAATAAACATGATCAGAACTTACTGGGGAAATGCTGTTCTGTTTTTTAAGGTAGAATCTGTGAGTAAGAAGGAGAAAGCAAAGCAGAGACCACTGGCGCTGAACACAGTAGAAATGTTACGAGTTGCCAGCGCTGCTTTGGGTATGTAGATAATGTGGAGATATAAACGTTTCAGTTTTAAAACTGTTCTCAAGAGAAAACGTGTTGGGTTCTGACTTGTCTCATGAAATAAAGGAAGCACATTTAGAACACATTGTTAGCAATGCAGGCAAGTGATTACTAGCTACAATGTAATATAAGATCATTGTGTTATAATTTTAGAGAATTTGTCAGCAGTGAAGTGTAGGGTAAAGTAGCAGATTCTGGTCATGAAATGCTTTTGTAGAAAATACACACATCATAGTAGTGCATTTAAGACCTGTCATGGGGAAATGTTTGCTGTGGCAGAGATTAATCTTCTGCATAGCTCTGATTATTTTTTTTCTTCTAGGAATGGGTCCACAACATACTATGCAAATAGCAGAACGACTTTATACTCAGGGTTATATTAGCTACCCTCGAACAGAAACAACCCACTATCCAGAAAACTTTGACTTGAAAGAACCTTTGAGACAGCAGACTAATAACCCTTACTGGGCAGAAACAGTAAGTGTATGAAGCAAAATTTGAAATGCTTTACAAGTTCTTTCTTGGCCAGTGGTCTAGGGAAAACAGTATCAAGAAATCCATGCTCTCAAATAGCACAAGCATCTCTTAATGGTCTGTAGACCTCAGTAGTCAGTATACAAATTTGTAACTGTATTTTCTGTGGTTTGTGATCTTATGGATTTGATCTGAAAAGCACATTAGTCTGTAGAGACTGGATGTGTTATCAACTTGTTTCTGCTTTCTCCTTTTCATTTTGTGTAGGTAAAGGCATTGCTGTCAGAAGGTGTTAATCGTCCAAGGAAAGGCCATGATGCAGGAGACCATCCTCCAATTACTCCAATGAGAGCTGCAACAGAAGCAGAACTAGGTACACACAACTCTTACTATAAAAAAACAGCCGTTTGCAAGAAGGTTGGGTACCTGAGGTCTTGGAGCTGGTTTGGAAACCCCAGCTGGTATTTTCAGAAAAAACTGAGTCACTGACCCTTTTCTGGTATATAAACAAAAAAAAAAAGTAAAGTTAGTGACTGCACCGGAACTCCTGAAAAGCTGAAATAGAAGTATGAGGAACAGTAGATTAATTTACAGAAAAATACATTATATTAATGTTGAAAATTGACTTAAACTCATAATGGCAAGCAAGTTCAGAACTAAAGATAAAAGACCATTCGTGTGCCTGTATATTACAGTACCTTTAAGATCAGTAGGCAATCCATGTACGTTGTAATACCAAAGCTCGACAGAGTGGATTTAAAAGAGAAAATAGGTGAACTTTTAGATTTTGTTTTACTTTAAGTGCCAGTTTTTCCTGTAAAGTTTTTTATAGCAAACTTTTTTTTAAACAAGTATTCTATAGTTCAACATAAGTTGGTTTTATGTGAGTAACAAGGTGTTGTATGTCTTCAGGTGGTGATGGATGGCGATTGTATGAATATATCACTAGACATTTCATTGCCACTGTCTGCGCTGATTGCAAATATCTCCAAACCACCATTTCTTTTATTATTGGCCCTGAACATTTTACCTGTGTAGGAAAGATGGTTATTTCACCAGGTAAGGAAAACATGGGAAAAACTGTTTGGTTAGTTATGACTTTCTTCTCCCTCTACCCCCAAATAAAAATTTGAAGAGAAATTAAAATAAAAGCAAGGGCTTTGAGAGTGGGGGAATTTAAAGCATTTTTTTGCAATATTAAAAAAAACAACCACCACCAACTCTTGCTCTCATCCTCACACTTGGATTTCCCAGTGTGACCCATTTTAGGATTTCTGTTCCAGTTGTGCCCACAACATGCTAAAAAGCGCTGCCCCTGCATGCAGGAGGAGACTTGATCTGTTTCAGATTGTATGCTCTTCAGTCTTTTATTTATATTTGCTAAGGCAAACTTATTGTTGGTACTAAAAGGAAATAATTTAAGGCTTTGTGCTAATTTTGCCTAATCACACTTGGTATTTTAAAAAACCCTTCTTGCTCCTTTGAAGTTCGATCTCATGCCATTCTATTTCTAGCCAAGGAGGGCTAACTTTTGGGGCCTGCCAACAGCATTCCAGAATCAGCACAGAGGGGTTGATGTTGGGTGGTGGAAGCAACTCCTTCTAGAGGTTCATTGTGTTATTTCCTTAATGCTTCCGGCCTCGTCTTAGTCTGGTATCCATGATCTTCTGTGTGGCAGTGCAAACTGCCATTAGGTCAGCTTCTCAGCCTTGACTTGTGTAGTACAGCTCCAGTTAGAATTAGAAAGAATTAGGAAGTTGTGGAACGGTTCAGTTTCCATTTATTTTTATTTACAGGGTTCACTGAGATTATGCCCTGGCAAAGCATCCCGTTGGAGGAGAGCCTCCCCAGCTGTGAGAAGGGAGATGTTTTCCCAGTCAGTGAAGTAAAACTGCTGGAGAAACAAACCAATCCTCCTGATTACCTGACTGAAGCAGAACTCATCACTCTGATGGAGAAACATGGCATTGGTAGGAACGTGTCTCCTTTACATGATGTTGTAATACTCCTCCCAGAGGGCAAGGAGTTGCTCTTCTGAAGTTTCTCTGTCAGAAATGGCCTATTAGTGTTCCTGTAAATATGTTCAATGATGGCTTATGTTTCCTCTCAAATCACAAAGTCCTTGGCATCTTTTAGGTGGCCTTCAAGAATTTGTCCGCACATTTCTCCCTCCTTCTCTCCTATCCTCCTCTCATTTCATGTCTACTACTCTTATGTCCAAAGAGCACCAAACAATATTCCTTGCATAACCCCATCAGTGTTACTCCTCAATTAACCAGAGATTGTATGTGCTCGCTCCATCCAGGGACTGACTTCCTGCCTTTACAGCATGCTTTGTACATGTTGGCTCTGGTATCTTAATGTAGCATGTACATTTCAGCATTATAATATTTATTTTTTTATCTAAACTGTTTCCTAAGTACAGTGAACTGCACACTGCTGAAAAGGTCTAGTTATCCTCCTTATTCTAGTGGAGTTTCATTCATTGTGTGTGTGTATGTGTATGTGTGTGTGTGTGTATATGTATATATATATGTATATATATGCTGACAACATAGAATGAGACAGCTGTTGCCATAATAGCAGTCTCCCTGGAAGCAGCAGAAGAGTTAAAAACAAAGTACGTGTTGCAGATTTCTTGTAACTGAAAAGTCTTTCCTGTAGATTTGAAAAGAACATATGAATTTTTAAGCAAAAAGGGAAAAAGTAGCTGAGAAATGGAGAATGATGTGGAAAAGTGGGGAGAACTGGATGTTAGCCTTTGCCTAAGGCATGAGAGAGAGTTAGTGTCTGACTTACAAACCAGGAAAGGGGAAGAGAGAATAGAATATTGCATGTAAAGTTGTAATTTGTGTTCAAGAAGGATGTTGTGTTTGTGTGTGACAGGAACTGATGCAAGTATCCCAGTTCACATTAACAATATCTGCCAGCGGAACTATGTCACAGTGGAGAGTGGTCGCAGATTAAAACCTACAAACCTTGGCATTGTTCTGGTTCATGGTTACTACAAAATAGGTCAGTTGCTGCTGTTTTATTTTCTGTCATTTTCTTCTCATTTAACTATGTTCCTGGCCAACTCTGGACACCGCAGGATTTTAAGGATCATTCACTACCCCGGACTGTAGAGCTCATTCTTGTTGCAGAAGTATAGGATTTAGGCTGTGCACAGTTTGTGTGTCTCCCCCCCCCCCCCCCACCCCATCACATGTTGAGCTGCAGTGATGTCTGGAGACAGCCTCTTTTTCACCCCCCTGGGGAAGAGGGAAAAGCACAGTGACTGCATCTCTAGGGACAGGAGGATTTATAGAGAAGAAATCAGGTAGCAGACCTTAAAAAGCTACTGCAAACCCCTAGCATTATCACTAAAAATTTGTCCTTTTTTCAGTTTGCTTTCTTTGCTCATTTGAGAGCTCTTTGTGGATGGACAGTTTCACTGCCCCCGCTCCCACCCTGTTGTCTGCCAATCTCCTTTCTTGTTTAATAGCTGCTTCCCCATTGTCTTTCTGACTTTGTTAGATGCCGAGCTGGTGCTTCCTACAATCCGCAGTGCAGTAGAGAAGCAACTCAACTTGATAGCTCAAGGGAAAGCAAACTATCAGCAGGTTCTGGAGCACACCCTTGATATCTTCAAAAGGAAGTTTCACTACTTTGTTGATTCTATTGCAGGTAAGGCTCCTTCACACCTGAAGTTCTCCAAAATCTGGCTAATTGTTGGTAAGGAGTTGAGAGAATCCATAATTCTTCAGGAGACCTTTCAAGGGACTAGGTACACAGAGAACTTGAATGAACATCTGTTAACAGGGCACTCATTCTGGAGTGCCTCTGAGTGTCAGGGTATAGTGTCACCAAGTCCAAATGAACCCCTTCCAGGGTATTAGAGTCCAATAAACAAACAGTCTGTCTGCCCTTGCCTAAGGTCTTCAGCCCCAGCTCTGGGCCCTTTAAATTCAGCCCTTTATTCAGGCTCCCAAACAAGTTCCAGACATTTATTGGGATTTATGCCACTTTACCTGTGGCTGGTTGGGAACCCAGGACCACCCACTGCTCTGAGTTCCAACCCAAGAACCCTATAAACAACAGCCATGTACTTCTCAGTTCTGTTATTTGCTGCTTCTTTCCTGGGCCCTTTAGCTTCACCATTTATCTCAGGGTTAAGGTTCTAAGTCCCCTTTCTCCCTGCAAACCCAGCTTTGCAAAATGCACCCAGAAAACAAACTGTGGCTATTCCTTACATTCATTTGGCTGGAGAGGAGTAACCTGCCTTGCCCCTCTGGTCCTATTCCTAGCCAGAAACTGAACTGCTAAGGTCAGACAAGCTCCTTTTTATCTGGGCCAGCAGGGTCCTGATTGGCTGTTACTAGCCCTTCAAGCCTCCAAGGTCTCTGTGGTTTCCAAAATAGCCTCTTTGGAGAAGCCTCTGTAGACAAACTTGCTTCTTGGGGTGGGGTATAGTTGGACAGCGGGGCCCCCAGCTGGGAGCTGCTAAGACTGAATGCACCCCATCACAACAGCATACACAAAGTCGCACTTGAAATCTGTAACCTGCTTGCATGGTGGTAGGTATTAAGAAGCAAAACACTAAAACTGGCTGAAATATATTGTGTCTTATGCATGCTTATTACAGCTCTTTTAGAAAGCTTTTATAGTACATATATTTGTTTTGCAAACAGAGTGCACAGATATAACATGTTTATCACTAAATATTTTGTCTGCTTCTGGCCCAGCAGACTCTTTCTCAGATTTTATGTGCAGAGAGATGGGTGACTTTCACTATGAAAAAGGTAGCAGTAGGGTTCCAAAACCTATGCAATTTCTTTTCTGCAGGTATGGATGAATTGATGGAAGTGTCTTTTTCACCATTAGCTGCCACAGGCAAACCTCTTTCTCGCTGTGGCAAATGCCATCGTTTTATGAAGTACATCCAGGTAAGGTAACCTAGAGATTGTGTTTGTACTTCAAAAGTTACTTGCTGAAGATCAATGGTTAAAAATATCTTTTTGCCTTAATACATTTGGGTTCATCTGTATCTTGTCTCAGATGGCTCCCTGTAAAATGTAATAGAGCTTCTCAAAAGGCCCAAAGGGGGTTCTCCCCATGGAGCAGGCCAGGTGGCAATAACAGTTGCGTTACTGGAGGTTTTGAACCTTACAAAGTGGATCAGAGCTGTAGCTTATTTGCAGGTTTCAGAGTAGCAGCTGTGTTCGTCTGTATTCGCAAAAAGAAAAGGAGTACTAGTGGCACCTTAGAGACTAACCAATTTATTTGAGCATAAGCTTTCGTGAGCTACAGCTCACTTAATGGGGTGTGGGAAATGTGGCGTACAGAAGACTCCCTCCCCGGTGCCCCTTTGGGGGCCCAAGTCCTTCTGATCAAGGCACAGCCTGTGGACAGTGTGAGACCAGTAGCAGTCCCCGGAGCTGTAGCTCACCAAAGCTTATGCTCAAATAAATTGGTTAGTCTCTAAGGTGCCACTAGTACTCCTTTTCTTGTAGCTTATTTGGAGATTCTTATTCTATTTCCAGGCCAAGCCAAGCCGTCTGCACTGTTCTCACTGTGATGAAACATACAGCCTTCCCCAGAATGGCACCATCAAACTCTACAAAGAGCTGCGTTGCCCCCTGGATGACTTTGAGCTGGTGCTGTGGTCTTCCGGATCCAGAGGAAAGAGCTACCCACTATGTCCATACTGTTACAACCATCCACCCTTCAGGGACATGAAAAAAGGTAGAGTTTCCATTGAGATATGGAATGATCAACCACATTGTAACAATTCTAAAATCAATTATTTGTTTGGTCTTTTGTGGGGCATTTTTAGTAGATTCCCAGTCAGTGGTATGAACGTTAAAATTCTGTTCAGCTAAATAACTTCAAAACCAAATCGTAAGTGTCTAGAACTGTTGCCTCCCAAAGGCTCCATATCAAATATGCAGAGTTTAGAACTGAAAAAGTGCTTTTTCTAACCAAGTTCCTAAAAACAAGCTGGGGCCTTCTCTCTGCCCCTTCACCACCACTAACAAAGGTTCTGCAATTGGATCTTAGTTCAGTTAATGAGGAATAGTAGAAACCAGTTTGTTCTTCCACAACTTTATTGGCTCTTCTGTGCTAAAAGGAATTCTTCAAAATTGTTCATCAGTGAGGTAAATGGCTATGACTTAAAGATACACAGGAACAGATCTGTTGAGTAGGAAGGTACTATTTTTTTCAGTCACGTTTCTGGCTGTTCCTGAATTTAAGAATCTAACAGGATTTCCTTGATAAATCCCTGTCTACAGGGATTGATTTTAACATCTGAACTAATCTTGAAACTTGTGAATTTCCTTTAGGCTGAGAGAAGGTACTTGCTAGAGCTGGTAAAGCTGAGTTAAAGGCAGGGAAATTTGGGGATTAACTAATTTTAAAATTCTTTTTATTCACTAGCTTTTTAAAATTTGTTCATTATTAGCTCAACTCTAATGTTAAAAAAAAAAGTTGTTTTTGACCATTTTACTTTGAAAAATTTCACCAAGTTCATCTGCGTTGGCAAAATATTTGTCAAAGTTCCCCAAAATGAATAATTTATTTGAAAAATATCATATTTAACAGTCTCATATTTGTCCAGTTATATTAAAAACAGAGCATTTTTCTAACACCCATAATGTGGAGTGGGATGTTTTTTAATATGAAAACTCCTTTACTGTCGTTTTCAGGAATGTATTATTTTTCAGCTTATAAAGTGGGTACTCTGAGAATTGGATGGACAACCACAGCTGCTTTTATAAATCAAAATAAATTAGAAAGCAGCCTCTCTGCACATGCAGGGTATCCTTCATAACGCTCAATATATGCAATGCATCTTATTGAGCATTCCGATTAGGATAACTTTCAAACTAATAGGCTAAGTTTAATTGATCTCATTGTGGCAGACGTGGAGCTGCTGTGTAATAATTTTATGAATTCTGTGTGTGACCTGATCAGTGAGATAATCACTGTGTAGTTATATTGGGTTACTGGGCGGTCCCATAGGAATGTATTGGTCTAGCTTAATAGGAGACTATTGTAAAAGCAGGCAAGAAGGAAACAAAATGGCTGTAGATAAAAGATCCTCTGGAGAGGAAGGGAGCTGTCCCTGGAGAACACAGACTGACAGTTCTGGAGGATTGTTTGAAACAACTGGGGCCTTCCCTGGCTTCAAAGGAATGGTAAATTTAAGGGAAAGACAGGCGTGTTTAGATTTGGTCAGCATCTTAAGATCTTTTTCTTTGAAATGCTTTGGTTCTAAATAAACCATGCTTTTCTTTGAGAGGACCCTCTGGTCACTAGATACCATTATTTATAGCTCCTGGAGGAAAGGGATCTGCAGGTACTGAATCTGAGTCAGTCTTGCAGAGGTGGTCATGGTTAGCACACAAGAGACTGCAGCCCAGGGACAGGTCTGAGAGGGTGGGAATCGTGTGATTTTTTTTTTTAAACACAGGCAAAGTGGTGGCTCAAAGCCTGATACCTGAAAGAGGAGTGCACTCGAGAGACAAGAAGGGGTCGGAGGTGTATTTAGCCTGGGTACCGAGATGAGACTGACTTCTAGCTAAAACGCCAGTTTTTTATTATCACAATTCTTGTTCGTATTAAGGTAGCACTTAGAGGCCTCGGTTGTGGATCAGGGCTCCATTGTGCTACGGTAATACAACACACACACAATAAAAGGTGGTTCCCTGCTCCAAACCGCTTACAGTCTCCATGTGAGACAACAAGTGGACATCATAAATCTGTTTTCAGTGGGACATAGTGTATTTTCATTCTAAATTTCTCCATTACTCTTCATTGTACATTGACACTGAGAACTCTTCAGAGCAATCACGGCGGCAGTGCAGAGCAAGAGCTTTGCATGTCCTACTTCAGCTCCGCCATAGCTATGATTCACTGATACTGTAAGCTCCACTCTTGACTTCCATGGAGTAGTTCCACAGCAAACATCAGAATATTAATGGGTTGATCGGAATGGGGTCTTACCTATTTAAGTCTTGGACCCAATTTTATATCACTGGGTGATTATTTTTTATTAAGCTGCGGGGGGAAGAGTGTCTTACTCCAGAACTAGTGAATTCTCCTTGTTTCCACAGTTAGACTTCTGGGCTGAGAAGACTGAGTTAAGCCTGAGACTCCATTCTTAACCCACTGTATTGTGCGTAGGACTGTCAGGGTATATAGAGTACATTTAGCTCTGTTTAAATCCTACATCACATTTCCTGCAAAATGCAAAAATAGAACACAAAGTTTCTGATGATGTGGTTTTACTCTCTTCCCTAGGGATGGGCTGCAACGAGTGTACTCACCCAACATGCCAGCACTCGCTTAGCATGCTTGGAATCGGGCAGTGTGTGGAATGCGAGAATGGGGTTCTGGTGCTAGATCCCACGTCAGGTCCCAAGTGGAAGATGGCCTGCAACAAATGCAATGTGATCGTGCATTTCTTTGAGAATGCCCACAAGGTGCGAGTGTCGCCAGAGACCTGCGAGTCATGTGATGCGGCCCTTGTGGATGTGGATTTTAATAAAGCTAAGTCTCCCCTCCCTGGTGACGAGACACAGCATTCAGGCTGTGTCTTCTGTGACCCTGTGTTCCAGGACCTGGTGGAGCTTAAGCACGCAGCCACGAGGCACCCTATGCACCGTGGAGGACAGGGGAAAAGGCAGGGTCGAGGAAGAGGAAAGGGCAGGAGACCTGGAGGGAGACCCAACCCAAAGAGACCCAAGGACAAAATGGCAGCTCTGGCTGCATACTTTGTATAATGCTCACACAACATCTATTAAAAATTAAACCTTGTATAAAATGTTGTTGTTTTCTTCTCAGTGCATTTTAAAAACATCACTGATCATTTACATTTTGTCTTTTTTAGAAAAGTAAAACAGTTTGGATCTTTGTACAACCTTAATTGTTGTTCACACAAATGCAAATGCTAAAAAATGCCCCTAGGTGACCAGTCCTGACCAACTACATGCTTCTGAATCCTTTTAAAATTTGAACTGGAGTTCATTTATCTGGGCACAGTGCATGGAGGGGAAGGAGGAAAATACAGGAAACTTACCAATAAGAATTACCTGTACGTGGCAGAAAAAGAGACTTAAACTCTCCCTTTGTATCATTCTCTAGTAGCTTTTGTCAGAGCTACAAGAGCTGATTAAGATCATTGTCCCATTTTTGCAACCTTAAGATGAGGCTTTGAAAATGAGGATCATTTGTGTCTTTTAAGGATGGGTCTTTAAAAATGAGGAATGGTGATGGGCTGTTAAATTGTCAAATCACGACCTGCAATAGGAAGAAAGCAGCACTGATCACTGGTAAGAGTATTCTGGGCTCCAGCAATTCTGGACTGCAGAGCAGCTCATAGGCAGCCAGATAAAGCCACGGTAAATTAGAGCAGTCCCTAAGAGCTGCACTGACCTTCTGAGAGGCATAGTACAGAACCTGACCCTCGTCATACATAGTTTGCCATCATCGTTTCCTAGATTTTAGTTTCCTGTTGAGCTGATGATGAATAGGGTTTGTGCCATCTGTACCCCCCAAAGGCTTGCTTTAACAATGGTTAATTGAGTTCAAAAGCAGGGTGTCATCAAAATTTTATATGGAACACAGATGCAGAAGCCACAGGTGTCAGATAAATCTCTATGAATAAATGTTTATAAATATATTGGGTTTTTACCATAGTTCAAAATAGGCATTTGCTCTTGTATGTTTTAAAACTGAGAACTGCATTCCAGCATGAAATACGCACACAGCAGCTTGTTGCATGATTTGCTGGCAATAGAAGAATGACAAGCCGCAGCCAGTGGCACTGGAGAGCCGTGCTGTTTTTATTGGTCTTTATAATGCATTTTCTGAACCCTTGACCCCAAATAAGGGCTCTCCTGTCAGCATAATTATTCCACCTCCCCGAGCAGCAGTAGCTATGTCAGCGGGAGAGCTTCTCCCACCAGCGTAGCATTGTCCACACCAGCGCTTAGGTTGGTGTAACTTACGTCGCTCAGGGGGGTGGCTTTTTCACATGCCAGTGACTTAAGTTATATTGAAGTTAAGCGCCAGTGTGTACAAGGCCTAAGGCATGACATCACAGTCTAAAAAAACCTGCCTCTTCCATAAATTGTTCTTTTTCTTCTATTAAACACTAAATCTTAGTGGAATAAGAGCTTTAGAGCCTGAACATGGGATAGCTTCTTTTCAGGTCTTAAAGTTCAGTTTGCAGCAGTTTTTTCTCACCCCATAACAATTAAACTTTTATGTTTGTATCCATTGGGGACTAGACTCTATTCTAGTCTAATCCTCTCTGCTCTTCTGAGCTTCCTCCTGGAGCAGCATTCTAATAGGGCAGAATGAGAATGCCGATCCGCTTTAATAGATTCCACTGTCCATGTGCTAGCCTGGCAATTGGTGGTGACTTCGCGGTGATGTATGCTGTGATCACCCCCAAAGTGTGGAATTCACATCCTCTTGGCAATCCGCCATTCCTCCTTGCTTTTGAACAAAGCCTGAGAGCCCTTCTGAAATTGCTTTTATTATAACTTCTGGCCACACATAGACAACCTTTCCCCTTCTGTCTATGCAGGGCATCTTGGGGCCTGATCTTGCAAGGTGCTGTGCAGTTTCCAGCAGCAGAGCGCCATCACTGCAACTGACATCACAGGAGTGGGCCTCTCGTTTGTAATTTTGAGGGTGGCTTTATTCAATTTTGCTTTTAAAATATATTCATAGTTTGTTCAGACTCCCAAGTGCCTGTCTTTACAAATGCTCTTTCCTTTGAGCATATTGGCAGGGGTTGGTCCCTGATTGCTGCAGGATGGAAGTGGCCCAGCAGAGGGCAGCAAAGAATAACTAAAATGGCATGTTTGGTCCCAGGCTATGAGAGAGACAAGGTGGGTGAAGTAATACTTTTTATTGGACCAACTTCTGCTGGTGGAAGGTACAAACTTGCAAACTACACAGAGCTCTTCTTCAGGTCTGGGGAAGGAAGCAGAGTGTCTGGTGGCATGGTTATCTTCGCTGTCCCTCGTCTGAGTGTGGTGAAGACTTGGTATGTCAAGCCATCACTGGCAAGTGTCTCCCACAGAAGAGGAGATAGCGAGAACAGGGAGGTGACTGGGAATTTTGAGTATGTATTTAAAACCGATTTAATGAAAGGCACATTCTGGGTTTTATTTTAAAAAGCACAAAAAGGGGAGAGAATTTTCAAATGGGTGAGGCCCCTGGAGATGCAGCTCTAACGTTCAGGTGAGCTTTGTATATCTCCTGCTTGTGGATCTTCTTGTGAAAAGTCAGAACTGTCAAGTTACAGAGGAGCTATAGCTTATAAAATTGATCTCTTCTACCTTTGCATTACTTTCCTAGGGTAAACTCCATTCTGAGGATAACTTGCGTCTATTATTTAAAACCTTTCTTTTAAAATGTGTGTTCGGTCTATTTTGGAAAAGGAGAGCGTGGTGGGAAAAAATGGCTGTGGCCAGCCATCATTTGGCTCCTGTATGACGTGTAAGACAACAAAAAAACGACGTGACTTATGGTTTTCAGCTGCAATTTTTGTCCCTGCCTGAGGAGGCACTTATGCACCCTACGGTCACAGCTGGAGTAACAATTAGGCTTCTTGGGAGCATGGGTGCTTTATAAGGTGGACAGGCAGTGAAGGAAAGAGGCTTAAGAGTGGTGAGAGTATCAGAATCTGGATTTCAAGGAAACAGGATAGGAGATGATTTTATCTGAAGGGAGAAGGGACGTGATCTCTGGATGGAAAGACAGATACAACGCAGAGGACAAAGATATAATTTAACAGGTGGTGGACGGGGTAATGTTAAGGCAAGCAGCAAGAGAGGACTAATTTATTCAGAGTTTGGGCTCACTCATGTAAGTTGTTTTATATCTGGGTAATTCTTGCTCTTGAAAGAACATGTAATGTTACTGGTGGAAGGTAGCTCTAGTGTGCTCCATCACCTACAGAGATTTAATTTGTTTGAAGTTGCCCACCTGATAGCCATCTTGGATGTAAATTCTATAACCTGAGAGGCTCTCTTCCAAAATGCTTTCAGGGTTTCAGGACTCATAAATGAAATGAAAAGCGAATAAACTATACCATGATTGAAACACATACAATATGTAGGAATAGAACTTGTTCTCACAACCTCTCACCCTCATACTTTTTCCAGAATAACTAGGGATGGGGCCAAACTGGGACCTATAATCTAAAATCTGTGCCTTCCCCTGCATTTTGGGGGGATTGAGAATGAAATCACCAGATTCAAACCTTAAAACATTGGGATTAGATCCAGACCTATGGAGAAGCCTGTTTTCCAAATCCCATTCAGCTGAGGCTCAAGATGACAGAAAATTGACAAGAACCCACTTTCACTTTCTTGGGCCCAAAGTGTGAGAAGAACATGACTATCTCTATGCAAGTACAAGGCTCTGCCCATGCAGGATCGGGGTATTAGTTGCTAATGGCCTTTTCTCTTTCCAGTGTGTTTAAAAGCTGAGGGGGCAAGGTAAGAATGAACTTGGCCCTGCTGGCTAAAAAATATGGGAGTTGTCAGGGTTCCCTCCCCACTCTGAACTCTAGGGCACAGATGTGGGGACCCACATGAAAAAACCCCTAAGCTTATTTTTTACCAGCTTAAGTTAAAAACTTTCCCAAGGCACAAATTTTGCTTTGTCTTTGAACAGTATGCTGCCACCACCAAGTGATTTAGACAAAACAGGGAAAGGACCACTTAGAGTTCCTATTTCCCCAAAATATCCCCCCAAGGCCTTATACCCCCTTTCCTAGGGAGACTTGAGAATAAACAAGATGAGCACAAACCAGCCTTGGATTTTTAAGAGCCAAAAACCCGCTCCAGATTTGAAAGTATCTTGTCCCCTCATTGTTCATTTTGGGTCAGGTGCCAGCCAGGTTACCTGAGCTTCTTAACCTTTTACAGGTAAAAGGACTTTGCTTCTGGTCAGGAGGGATTTTATAGCATTGTATACAGAAAGGTGGTTACCCTTCCCTTTATATATATATGACCGGAGTAGAGAAGCCTTTAACACATGGCAACTCAGGGCTTGATGCTGCATTGTGTTGAGAAGAGCCCTAAACTCCCATTACCAGGAGATTGAAGAGCTCAGCCCCTTGAAGAACTGAGCCCTGAACCATGTAATTTAAAGCCAGTGGTAAAGGTTATAATGATACGTGGCTCTTATGTAGCCCTTTATATTTTCAAATAACTTTACAAACTCCCTTATGAGTTACCCACATGTAACAGTGCACAGGGTTTTAACACAAAGACCCCCCCCCCATTTTGTTTCCAGAAATAGCTCTTGTGTTCCAAAATATTTGAATTTGTATGATTAGCTTTTGTGATGGGATGTGGAAGAAACAGGAACTTAAACTGTCTTGAATAGACATATCTGGAAAGAATGTTGGGGTGTGGGGGTGGGAAAAGACTCAGGGATTCAATGCATTGCAGCTACATGCAGCAATACTGAAGTCATTAAGTTCTAATTATTGCTGAACTTGCTTAATCTATAGTCAGCTAGAAATGCTACCCCAGCAGAGCTCCTTAATGGAGTCAATGGGCAGATAAACTGGTAACAATGGCCGACTCTTTTCTAAAGCTGGTCTAATTGGACTCAAGCCTCAATTTTTATGTTACACCAGCTGAGGATTTGGTCCATATTCTTGTCCTAAATGGTGTGGAGTTTAAATATCTGCAGTTTAACAGCTGCCATGTTTCAACCCAGAGGTGACAGCATTTTAGTGGTGGATGAAGTGATTGCTATGTATATAATTATCAAGTTCCTTCTGGATGAGGGTTGGTATATAAACAGAACAGTGAATTTGGTGGTCACTTTAGTAGGGTTTCTCAGTCATAGAATCCCTTCTAACTGTCTTTGAAACAATTGTTGTTAATGAGGCTGTGGGGAGACTCTCCCCATTGCAGAAAAATCATAGCGGGGAGGGGAGGACAAATTGTGAATTCTGGTAGGGTAACATAGTCCTGGAGAGCCAAATATTTCCCTTACGTGTTCGCTCACTTTTCCAGTTGGGACTTTGCAAAAGCCAATTAGTATAAATCAATGGAGCACAGACTGTATTTCCTATAGGATAGTCTTGCTTTGCTTTAGCTTCCTATGGTCCTGCTTTGGCTGAATTTTAAATGAAAATGATCAAGACTGTTTCTCCTGTTTTGTTGGAGGCTCCCCAAGATGGCCAGCTTCACACTTTGAGAATTGCTGGTGTTACGAAACTCACCTTTCAGTGGCCTGGTTCTTGGGTACTGCACTCTACCCTGGCTTTCCAGCAGTCAGCTTCTTCTTCCTTCATCCTCCAAAATAGTAATTCTGTGTATAAATGGGTTACATCACTCCATTATTTTGGACTACATCAAGAAGCTACTGTAGTATTTGATTTATATAGTGGATTAATTAGTTATTGCACAGTTAGGAAGTGATAAGCATAGAATCTTTTTGAATCCCTCTTGTGCAAAGGTAGTATTTCCAACAGTTCTTGGACTGAAATAATTGAATGAATTTGTCCTTCATGTCTATCAGATCAAAATACTGGCCGTTAGATTTTAGTGATTTTATTTTGGATTGGGAGGGGCTTGTGCTCTGGATACTGCACAACTTTCAAGGTGACTATGGCTAAGAGGTAGACAAGTATGGTGTTCTGACTTTTGAGCTAAGCTAGCAAACAGTGAAGCAGAAATGTCTGTTTAACCCACAGTTCTACAAGATAGAGGCCAAGAATCTGCAGGGAGTATTGATCCCTCTGTTAAATAGCACCCTAATACAGAGCAGCTTATATGAAAGGCACTAAGCCATGGCGAGTGTCGTCTAAAAGTGGAGTTGTTAAATGACAATCCAGGTTTCTCCTGCTGTAAGTCAATAATTAGAACTCTCTGGACAGTTGGAACATTTGGCTTATGACAGCTTGTGATTCAGTGACTCAATATTCATGGCACCCTGTTAGGTCAAACACGACACAGCACCATTCAGTACTTTATTTTGCATGCTGTGTGGTGTGCACTGGCTGTGCTATGCTCCTCTTGGAGCTATGCAATGCTCTTGCTCAAGTTTTGCTTCTGCTTTTGTGCCTGTCACTTGAGGTTGTTTGTTTTGCTTTTAATGTAGAATTGTGGAAGGCAGTTTTGCAAGCGGGTGCTTGGCCCAACAAGAAAGTAAAACTGTTACTAGCAGGTTTCAGAGTAACAGCCGTGTTAGTCTGTATTCGCAAAAAGAAAAGGAGTACTAGTGGCACCTTAGAGACTAATCAATTTATCTGAGCATAAGCTTTCGTGAGCTACAGCTCACTTCAGCTCGAAGTGCCCACTGGAAACTGCTGTTGTCTATGGAGTCTGAAGATGGCTAAGGTGTGCATAGATGACAAGTTGCCTTTCCTGGAGTTGAGGAGGAGAGGATAGACTATAACTAGGATTAAGGATTTTAAATTACGAAGAGGGAATTTTAGGCAATTAGGTTTCATATCAGGGTAGACTTCCTGACAGAGCTGTTAGATTGTGCAATAGTCTCCAGAGGGAAGTGCTAAAAGGCCCATCTGTTGGGGGATTGAAAATTTAGACTAGAGAGAAAACTAGAAGACTAAAGAAATAGATTCAGTCCCTCACTTGATAAAATAATAGATCTTTTCCATCTCTAGCCTATATGGGTCAAATCAGAAGAATGGCATTGTAGCCTAGACGCATCTGGTACAACTCTTCTAGGTGGGTGCCTGTGATGGTTGTCAGGGTACCTAGGACCAAGTCACCTTCTTACCCTTGTCCCTAGCGTGAGGTAGACTTGCCCATGGTAGCTGGGTCTTGGCTCCCTAACTCCACCAACTTACTAGCCACGCAAGGGCACTCCTCTGGGCTATGCCAGTCCTGTCTTTGCCTTGCAAGTTAACAATAGGAGTACCTGAGTCCCTTTGAAGCATTCCCTGTGATCCAGCTCCTGGTGTTGGCTACTCACAAAAATCCAAGGGTCCTCTGCCCCGAAAGGAGCTGTGTACCCTAGTTTACCAGTTTTCCATAAACCACCGCTCCTGTATCACACACAGTACTTGTGAGCACTTACAATAATACAAAAGTAGGTTTTTTAAAAGAATAAAGATTAAATTAGAAACAGAGTGATGGAAACAAATGCTTACAATACAAAATGAAATAATAAAATGCTAACTAGGGTCTACAGTTACAAATAGTAATCTTTTCTACCTAATAAAGTAGGTTTTCCCCAAAGTTCAGTATGGTGCAGAGCTGTCTGGCTTCATGGGAACCGGGATCCAGCCTTTCATGGAAACACCCCCACTCTAATAGATATCTCCTCAATGAATGAATCCAGAGTGCCTCTACCCACTCTGGGTTCTACTAGACAGTCTTTTGTTTTTATTCATAGACAGGGCCATCCCCTGTCTGTTACAATGTTCACTTTTTACCTCGAGCTGGTTTTGATTGTTGCTGTTGTCTTTGATGATTTTCCATTGACTGTCTTATGATGGGGCAATGGTAGACAATTGAACTTTGCATTACATTGCTGGTTAACCAAGGAGGGGTGGCAACTCCCTCCTGCATAAATAGGCTATCACGAAGCAATGTTAAAAAATTATATAGTACACAGGTTAAGAGAAGTGTCTATACATCTGGGTATAGTGCTTAGATTATCCACAAATACAAAGTTTATTAAAGTCATAAGATACATGTAGTGCATAATCAGCAATAACCCAAATTTAGGTGTATAAATTTAAGAATACAGTTTAGATATTAGCATCCAAGTATTCAGGTACATCACTCATGAAAAGTTATACAGAGAGTTGGTTGTGGAAAGCAACTATAGCAATGAGTGAAGATTTGTCCCTCAGTAATTGAGAATTTAGGGTAGGTTGTCCATTTAGAAAATACAATCCATGAGGAAAGTATTTTAGTTACTTTCAAAATTGCGCTTCTCATCAGCACTCCCTCCAGTTCATCCCTTCTGGTATTGCTGATGTCCAGTGATGTGTTCTACGTAGCTGTCCCTCGACCACCTAATTGCATCCGACACCATGAGTTGCCACATCAGCCGAGCGTAGTGCTGATTTGATTCCAGGTTCTCTCAATGCTTGCTCATTACTGCGGTCCCATGCGGCCAGGGCTCTGACAATCAGCGCATCTGAACCTGGTAACCATTAGCTCTCAAGGTTTCAGTCAGAGGGGCATATTTCTCCACCTTTCGAACTCGAGTGTCGTGGAAGCCCAGGGTCCTGTTCTCAAAGGGCATTGTGACTTCCACCGTCATGATCATCTTCTGGTCCTTGTTTGTGATGATGATGTCCAGTCACAGTTGGCTGTTGGTTCTGAGGATGGCAGAGTTCATGGCCACCTTCTATTACCTTCTGGTGATGCCTTTTAACTTTAAAACCATAAGGGCATAAACTTCAATATAGTTACATTATACCTTAAATACTACCTGTATGCCCATCACGCCATGATTATGAACACTGATAAGTTGCAAACTTTCAAAAGAGACTTTATATATTTCCCTCTTTAGATCAATACTTTAAGCAATCTATCAGATGTAGTGAGTTTGGCAGTTCTGAGATGAGAGCTGTTTGCAAAGAACAGGGGCACCTTTGCAAAGGGGCCTTTGTGTCAGTGTTACATTGTTCTTTTGTAAGTTTTGTTTTGTTTTCTGAAGGGGCCTAAAGGTATTATCAGTCTATCTCCTTTAGTCCTCTTTTAAGATCCCAACCTTGGACCTCAGAGGGATATTTCTATCTAGTTTAGAGAGAGAGATTATGACATTCTGTGGTACAATCCAGAGCAGTGAGGGGCTGCATCACCACCTGCCTCACGGCCTGGGTGCCTCACAAAACTTTGCTGCTGTAACTCCCAATGTGGGAGCCTCACAAACAGTAAAGTAGCATGCAGGTCACACCCTGAGTGTCTGTGTATAGCTGTAGCATGCCAGATTGCAATAGTGTGTCCGGTGTGAATACAGGGGTGCATTCGGTCACATAGATACTTCTCCATTTTTCTGTCAGAGGAGCTATTAGATGAGGATGAAATTCAAAGTAATGGTTGATGACAAGTCAACTGTATTAATTAATTAAAGCTGGTTCAGAAACAGGAGGGAAAAATCAAACTGTTGACACATGGCCAGAAAGGGTTAAACATCCTGCAAAATAAATAACCCTCAAAAGACATGTGGAGGGATAATGTTTGTGGTTTTGTGTATTTACATATGTATGAGTAGGGTCGACAATGTAATCAACAGCCCTGTCTATGCTGTATTCTGATAGTTTAGAGATCAAAAAGAACATCCTAGCATTTACATTAATTGTAAACACGGGATATCTCGGTATTCATCTCTCTTTGAAATATACTGTGAAAGGTGGAGGAACAAGCAAATTGCCTCATGTTAGTTCTACAGCGAAGTACTAGTGATGGAGCACCTTGAAAGTCATCCTAATTACCTTTTGTTCCCAGAGGAACTCCCAACTTGCCAAAGAGGACATGAAATTGTATAAAAGATCCTTGGGTCCTGATTCTGTCATCTCAGATCTGCTTGAGGCTTCATACAGTGGAAGCTTAGCAAAAGGACTGAGATCCCAGTCCTAAGCTGGAACACCCTGCAATGACATTGGACTATAACCTAAAGACTATTTCTGAAATAACTCTTTGCAACTACAAAACTCACCATCTCTGCTATGAATCTGAACCTCAATGAATTGAACTCGTGTCTGTATGTATATTGACCTTTTAACCATATTCTTTTGTTTTTTAATTTTTAGCTTAGTTAATAAGAATTGGCTGTACTGTGTATTTGGGTAAGATCTGAAACATTCATTAACCTGGGAGGTAATGTGTCTGATCCTTTGGGATTGGTAGAACTTTTTCTTTTATATGATGAAAAAGATTTTCAGGAATCTTCATCATATTTGACTTAGGTACCTGGATGGAGGCCTGAGGCTGGATCATTTTAAGGGAACTGTGTTGTTTGGACTTCTGAGTAACCAGTGAGGTAATTAAGAAGCTGTTTTATGTTGTCTTGGTAAATCTACATATTGGAATATCCACCAGCTTTATGGGGATTGTCTGCCTCATTCTTTGCAGTTCACCCTAATTGAGTGACCACAGCTGGCCCCCACTGGGACCGCAGTCACACAAACCTTTTAAAAATAGTTTTACAAAAATAATTTCAAATGTTGGAAAAATTGATCACCTCAGTAGTTGATTTAAAAAAAAAAAAACATTACTGAATGATTAATACATTTTTCCTCTTTTTTGTTCAAATTCTGATGTTTAAGTTGTTTGAAATTATTTATTATAGACTAGATCTGCTGCTGCCCCTTCTGTTGGACTATTTAATAGGATTTTGGAATAGGTTTAAAGTGTTCTACCTCCTAGTCACGCTGCCCTCATTAACATAGTAGGGGAGAGGATACAACTAAACCTGGAGACAGATGGCAGAAACGTGGAAATACAGAGGATCACATGGTTCATTAATGGAATACGTAGGATTGAGTTGCTTAAGCTCCAGTCTTGCGAAGACTTTTGCACATGCTTACATTTATGTGGTGACTAGTTCCATTAAACTCCATGGAACTCGTGCTTAAACAGCTGTGTAAGGCTGTCCAGCAGGGGTACCTTATTTCCTTGAAGATGTGGCAATATCCATTTTGAAAAGAATCACTTGGGGGGTGGGGAGAACCTTCTATAGCTGAGAATGTGAGTGTTCGTAAGCTAATGTTTATCATTTCAGTGGGAATGGAAGCCAATGTTGGGATATGAACATAAGATCTTGAAAAATTTCCCGAACACCTGGTGTGCCAATGACTAAGCGTAGGTGAAATATATCTATGTTGCCTTTATGCACCCCTCTGAGCCATACATATTTAGTGAACAATACATCTCTTAACTCCCACTCCTAACCATTAGTCATTTCTGTCCCTGTAACCTGATGGATGTACCTGCCCATTACAGTATGTTAGGGATGAGGGCAAATGACACTCTGCACCAGGCCCTGTGCTTGAGAGTGGGAACATCTGCCTAGCACGGTCACCCAAAGCTCAGTTGTGCTGCAGTATCCTTAGGCTTGGGGGAGATTCTCACTTAAGAGACATGAGGTCATAAGGGAATATTGCCCCCTTGGCTCCCTAACTGAGCACGTGCACCAAATGTCTAAAGAAAAGGAGTACTTGTGGCACCTTAGAGACTAACCAATTTATTTGAGCATAAGCTGTAGCTCACAAAATGTTATGCTCAAATAAATTGGTTAGTCTCTAAGGTGCCATAAGTACTCCTTTTCTTTTTGCAAATACAGACTAATACAGACTAACACGGCTGTTACTCTGAAACCTGTCAAATGTCTAAAGCTTCCCTTCCCACCTACCCTCTAGGATTGCTTTGGGAACACCTCAGCAGCAGAGCTAAGGAACCAGAATTTGTACCCTGTGGACAATTTCCCATGTCCAAGAGGAATTTAAAAAGGGCAGCCCCAGGATCACCTACTGAAGCTCTGGGCATGGGCAGGCACAGGCAGGAGCCCAAGGGGGCAGTTGGCTAGCCTGCTTTCCAGTGAAAAGTTTGATCTAATCCTATACTCTGTGCTGGAGGATCAGCTTTTTCTAGTGGAAAAGGGGCAGGTTGCCAGCCCCAGCAGCAGCCCGGGCGGAGACTGGCTATGAGGTGGTGTGAGGCATTTAAAAATCCTTTGTAATATTTTGTTTCTTTGATGGAAATATTGAAAAGGGGGAGGGGGGGCAAAAAAAGGTTCTCGAGGTCAGCCCCCCCGCCCCCGGCTCTCCCTGGTCCCTGGCCAATGCTTAATTTGTAATGAGAGAGGTGCTGGGGCTCAAGCAATTTTTTACATTCAGAGCTGGTGCAGCAAGCCCAGAGCGGGGTGTGTGTGTGTGGGGGGGGGGGTGCTGTGAACAGCCCCGCCCAGAGGTGTCGGGGCTCATCCCTGGCAAGCCAGACTGGCGCAGACTAAGCCCTGGCCTTGGCAGAGCGGCAGCGGGCCCGCTCCCCCTGTGTAAACGCCCCCCGCAGTGAAGCCAGAGCTCCCCTCCCGCTTCGCGCCCATTCAGCTCGCGCTGCCCCTCCAGCAGCTCCTGCCCTTCCCCCACACACCAGTGGACCCCGCCCCCCCACGGCCGGGTGGCTCCTGGCCCCGCCCCCGGAGGCCCTGCCCCCTCCTCCGCCCGCCCCTTCCCTGGTGCCCTTAAAGCCGCCGTCAGGGGCGGTTGGTGGCCTCGCTCCCCCCTCCCCCTCTGGCGGTGGCGCGTGGCGCGCCCCGCTCCAGGCAAGGCGCCCGCCGGGCCGTACCAACGCGGCCATGGCCTTGCCCGCGGAGGCGGCCCGGGGCGTCCTGGGCTCCCTCCTGCGGGACTTCCCGTCCCCGCTGGGCCCGGAGGATCCCCTGCCCTGGAGCGCGCAGGGCAGCGCCGCCCTCAGCAGGGCCGAGGCGCCGGGGGAGCTGGCCGAGTTGGCCAGGAGCTTCCTGGGCTGCAGGTGAGAGCGGGGGGTTGCCAGGGGACTGTGCCTGTCAGCCGGGGGGGGGGCTGTGCCTGTCAGCCGGTGCTTGGGGGGGGGGGGGGAAGACAGTAGAGCTGGGGGGGGGCTGTGCCTGTCAGCCGGTGCTTGGGGGGGGGGAAGACAGTAGAGCTGGGGGGGCTGTGCCTGTCAGCCGGTGCTTGGGGGGGGGAAGACAGTAGAGCTGGGGGGGGGCTGTGCCTGTCAGCCGGTGCTTGGGGGGGGGGAAGACAGTAGAGCTGGGGGGGGGCTGTGCCTGTCAGCCGGTGCTGGGGGGGGGGGAAGACAGTAGAGCTGGGGGGGGGCTGTGCCTGTCAGCCGGTGCTTGGGGAGGGGGGAAGACAGTAGAGCTGGGGGGGGGCTGTGCCTGTCAGCCGGTGCTTGGGGGGGGGGGGAAGACAGTAGAGCTGGGGGGGGGCTGTGCCTGTCAGCCGGTGCTTGGGGGGGGGGAAGACAGTAGAGCTGGGGGGGGGCTGTGCCTGTCAGCCGGTGCTGGGGGGGGGGAAGACAGTAGAGCTGGGGGGGGGCTGTGCCTGTCAGCCGGTGCTGGGGGGGGGGAAGACAGTAGAGCTGGGGGGGGCTGTGCCTGTCAGCCGGTGCTTGGGGGGGGGGGAAGACAGTAGAGCTGGGGGGGGGCTGTGCCTGTCAGCCGGTGCTTGGGGGGGGGGGGAAGACAGTAGAGCTGGGGGGGGGCTGTGCCTGTCAGCCGGTGCTTGGGGGGGGGGAAGACAGTAGAGCTGGGGGGGGGCTGTGCCTGTCAGCCGGTGCTTGGGGGGGGGGAAGACAGTAGAGCTGGGGGGGGGCTGTGCCTGTCAGCCGGTGCTGGGGGGGGGGAAGACAGTAGAGCTGGGGGGGGGCTGTGCCTGTCAGCCGGTGCTGGGGGGGGGGAAGACAGTAGAGCTGGGGGGGGGCTGTGCCTGTCAGCCGGTGCTGGGGGGGGGGAGACAGTAGAGCTGGGGGGGGGCTGTGCCTGTCAGCCAGTGCTGGGGGGGGGGGAAGACAGTAGAGCTGGGGGGGGGGCTGTGCCTGTCAGCCGGTGCTTGGGGGGGGGGCTGTGCCTGTCAGCCGGTGCTTGGGGGGGGGGAAGACAGTAGAGCTGGGGGGGGGCTGTGTCTGTCAGCCGGTGCTTGGGGGGGGAAGACAGTAGAGCTGGGGGGGGGCTGTGCCTGTCAGCCGGTGCTTGGGGGGGGAAGACAGTAGAGCTGGGGGGGGCTGTGCCTGTCAGCCAGTGCTGGGGGGGGGGAAGACAGTAGAGCTGGGGGGGGGCTGTGCCTGTCAGCCGGTGCTGGGGGGGGGAAGACAGTAGAGCTGGGGGGGGGCTGTGCCTGTCAGCCGGTGCTGGGGGGGGGGAAGACAGTAGAGCTGGGGGGGGGCTGTGCCTGTCAGCCGGTGCTGGGGGGGGGGGAAGACAGTAGAGCTGGGGGGGGGCTGTGCCTGTCAGCCGGTGCTGGGGGGGGGGGAGACAGTAGAGCTGGGGGGGGGCTGTGCCTGTCAGCCAGTGCTGGGGGGGGGGAAGACAGTAGAGCTGGGGGGGGGCTGTGCCTGTCAGCCGGTGCCTGGGGGGGGGGGCTGTGCCTGTCAGCCGGTGCTTGGGGGGGGGGGAGACAGTAGAGCTGGGGGGGGGCTGTGCTTGTCAGCTGGGGTGGGCGGGGCTGCCAGGGGGCTGTGCCTGTCAGCTGGGGCGGGGGGGGGGAAGTGGGGCTGCCGGTCAGCTGTGGCGGGGGGGGGTGAAGACAGTAGAGCTGGGGGGGCTGGCGGAGGGCTGTGCCTGTCAGCCAGGGCTGGGGGGTACAGTAGAGCTGGGGACGCTGTGCCTGTTAGCTGGGGCTTGGAGGGCAGTAAAGCTGGGGGGAATGGGTGGTTGTGCCTGTCGGCTGGGGAGAACTGAAGGGGGCTGTGCCCATTAGCTGGGGCAGGGGGGACACAGTCGAGCTGGAGGGGGATGGGGAGGCTGTGCCTGCCAGCCAGGACGTGGCTGTGGGGACAAGGATGCCTGTGCCCGTCAGCCGGGGATGAGAGGGGCCTGTGCCCACTGCACGGGAGGGGAAGGAAAGGAGGGTGTTGTGCCCACTGGGGACGGGGGCTGTTAGTGGGGTTGGGGGTTTAAGTAATGTGGGTGTATGATTGGGTGGGTTGGTGCAGGAGAGCGAGGGGCTGTACCATGTCTCTTTTCTTATGCCCATGGGTTGGGGCACATGCTCTGTTTTTGGGAAGCACCGAGTAACTGGCTCTCTGCCCTATGCACTGCTGAAAACTGAGCCATGTGTATTGCGTGGACACTTCCAACTTTACATGGTGGGGTTGGGAGACCCTGTGTCCAGGGTGCCTGTGCAGGCTTGACAATGCCCCTTAAAGTCGTCTGGGGCATGAATCAGAAAGATAGTAACCCCATAGTAAGCAGTGAAACTGGTACAGGGTGACAAAGGTGTGCAGAGCTCCATTGGTGTAACTGCAGAGAGTGAAGCTCCATGCATGGAAACAGGAGTAATGGCGAGCCTAGGATAGGAAAATGTTGCTATCACCTGTTGAGTTGCACTGGTGTTCACCACACTGGGAGCTTTAGGTGGACTGGCATGTGTGATTAGACTTGCTCTGAGCCAGGTTACATGACATAATACACCAGCATCCTATTTGCACTAGGATTCCTAGTGTTGCTAATGTCCGTGGAACTTACCATCCCGCACATCTGTTAAGAAATCTTCAGAAAACATCTCTAACCTTGACAGGGTCCTTGCTATTGTTATTGTGCTATCTACTGCTTGAATTGGACTAAGTTTAAAGAGATGCTGTCTTGAAATCTAATTAGTATTAAAAAAACAAAACAAATGTAAACACAAGGTTTTTTAATACATATGCTCCTCTGACCCCTGCCAACTTTTGTAATTTTTACAGTCTCATTTTCTTTTTAAAATGTTTTTCTTTTTCCTTTGTGACAGACGCACATAAATGCGGGAAACTAAAAGTCCCAATCCTCCAACTGGATTTAAGCGGGTGAGCCTGCGATTTCAGAGTGGGTCTCAGTGGGTGCTGTGTTCTACCCGTGTGTAGATCCAGTTGCAGGATCAAGGCCTAAATGATTGACTCGGCATGGAACACAGCTCACTGTGCACAAAGGACTGTCAAATGCACAAAATAAACTGAAAAAACACAATTTTTCAGACTTACCCAAGCTGACTGCAGTTGAAGTATGATACTTCTAACTAGAATAGATACAAATATTTAGACAAAGTTGACATTGTCATTTTCAGCATCCAAGATTGCAGTTCTTAACAGCTTGCCATTATAAACTTACGCTGCTTTGATGATCCTACATCACAATTTCAAGGGAAATATTTTTTTCACCTTGATTCTAATTGGTGGAGGCTCCTTCTCATAGACTTATAGATTTTTAAGGCTTGAAGGGCCTATCATGATCATACAGTCTGACCACCTGCACGCTTCAGGAAACAGAACTCACCCACTCACTCATGAAGGAGGCCCATTAACCTCTGGCTTTGTTGTTGCTTTATAATTTAATCAGTAAATGATGATTCTCTACCCAGACAGAACAACCACATTATTTTATTGATGTAACCCTTTGACCTCTGATTCTCTTCCCTCCCATTGTCTGCCTACCTGTTTGTTACATTCTGTCTCTGGTAAGCACTTCAGAGTAGGGACCATATTTGATATGTTCTGCAAAGCACCTACCACAGTGTGTGCTTTATGGAAGGTAATAATTACAGGGGACTTGCAGAAGAATATTGTGGATTTATGTAGATCTTCACAGGTCTTCTAAATAAAAAGATGGCTTTGTGCTGTCAAAGCAGCTAGGAATTAATGAAGTGAAGAATGAGAGAAAATTAAGATTGCTTCCATTTAGGTACACACACCTCCCTAACGTGTAAACTGTGTATCCAGTTTTCGGGTGGGTATTTGGGGTTGGTGGGATGACATCGGGTAGGGTTTTCAAAAGCATCAAGGTCATTTAGGAGTACCAGTCCCATTAACTTTCTTAGCAACTTTTGCTCCCAAGTCACCTACGTGACTTTGAAATTCACACCTATTTGTTCAATGACATACCCAAGGCCCTAAAAGTGATCTGATTTGGGACTATCCTGGCCCCACTGTAGTGCTCTGACCTCTAGACCACACTTGTCTCTTTGACAAATGCAATGATTTTATTTTCAGCAGTTGAGTGCATAAAAAGCATAGCCTTGAAAGGATGTAAGTTTTCTCTGCAAAAGTCAAACATTTTAACATAATCCTTTAACTGTTTTTTAAAAAATGCAACTACAATATATTCCTCTAATATCAGTGGCCTAAAAGCTGCAATTGTCAGGCTATTATGACTGGTGTATTAGATTCATACTCTTGAGCTTTCCAACACCAAAAATGCAAATTAAGTCTCCAATTAAGGTCAGAAATGAAAAGTAGTGTAGTGATCTCAAGACAGTCCTCATTTATGAACTTGTGACTGAGCTGTCTTTGATCAGAGCACCGTTTAATGAAAGTGTTGTATTTTTAAGTTGGATCTGAAATACGTGGTGTGCGGTGTGATTTCTAAACTGTTAGGAGATTAGAGTAGTTTTGGATGTGCACTTTATGGATCCCACCAATGCACGGTGGTGCATGTCTTGAACAAACACCCAGCCAACTAATCACCAAGTGAACCAAGATGATGTTCCTAAAATTCTATGCAGGAAAAAGGAGCTTTCTGTGTTTTGGTCACCTGAAAAAGAACTAACTTTTAGGAATTGGGGCTTCTGCTAGTTATAGCTGCAAATTCAGTTCTGTTCTTGTGTGAATCAGTGGAAGTGGAGAGTCCATGCTGCTTTTGCAGTGCTTTCAACCTATCTGTCACTCATGTTGTTTACACAGAAAGGAGCTTTCCCTGTCAGTAGCAGAATTCTTCACATACCTGCCCTCCAGCCAGTTGTGATTACACAGCCTACATCTGAGAGTTCCTTGAGTCCCACAACCTCATTCTAATATTCCCCCCTCCCCCCCCAGGCTTATTTATTCCTGGTCTACTGCTAGAAAAATTATAGAATTATAACATTCAAAAACCAGTCGGAGAACACTTCAGTCTCTTTGGTCACTCAATTACAGACCTAAAAGTGGCAATTCTACAACAAAAAAACTTCAGAAACAGACTCCAAAGAGAGACTGCTGAACTGGAATTAATTCACAAACTGGATACAATTAACTTAGGCTTGAATAAAGACTGGGAGTGGATGGGTCATTACACAAAGTAAAAGTATTTCCCCATTTTTATTTCCCCCCCTCCCCTGCCCACCCAACCCTACTGTTCCTCTGACGTTCTTGTCAACTACAGGAAATGGCCCACCTTGATTATCACTACAAAAGGTCTCTCTCCCTCCCCTCCCCCCCCCCCCCCCCGCTGGTAATAGCTCACCTTACCTGATCACTCTCGTTACAGTGTGTATGGTAACACCCATTGTTTCATGTTCTCTGTGTATATAAACCTCCCCACTGTATTTTCCATTGAATGCATCCGATGAAGTGAGCTGTAGCTCACGAAAGCTTATGCTCAAATAAATGTGTTAGTCTCTAAGGTGCCACAAGTACTCCTTTTCTTAATACAAACTAGGTATCCTTTAGAGCGCACCAGCTGGATCTGCACACAGCAGTAGAGGACTTTACAGATCACACCTTTCTGGTGTGCTTTGCTGCACCACATAGACAAGCCCAGAATTCATGGACTGGCAGCATCCTTGTTTCTTGAGATTGCATCCAGTGTTGTTGTTTAGCAATCCAATGCAAGGAAAAACACTTGTTGCCTCTGGAGGTAGCCGTGTTCGGACATCCACCAGTGGGAGAAGGGTTTCTGTGGCACGGCTTTTGAGAGGAATGAGTGGAAAACTAAATGGGATTCTTCAGGTTCTATAAGGGACTCTGGACCACCAGTTTTGCAGTTTATGGTGAAGAAGCAGCTAGCTAGCTCAAGCCCAATCCAACTCTTGCTCTCGATACGCACTGTTGTCTTTATAGATGGCACTATGAATAATAGTTTTATATAGCTCTGTAGTTATACACATCAAATACTTTCCTTGTCTGAGAGATTATGCAGTCTGAGGCATTGATCCTGTAAAGACTTGCATGTGGGTTTAACTTTATACACTGTGAGTAGTGCGATTTAAGTCAACAGGATTGTTTGCATTCTGCCAAGTTAAACACATTCCTAAGCATTTGCAGAATGAGGGCTTGTGAGAACTTAAATAATACTCTTATATTTTTTTGTAGAATTTTTATTTGAAAAATATTTTCAGGTAAAAGCCACCTGCCATGAAGACTTATAGAAAATGGGTCAATGCGTAAGGAATCCAGAAATGCTTTCCAGTAGCTTTAAAGGTTTTAATTAATCTGAAACTTTTTTAATTTACACATACTAGAAAGTAAAGTGAAATGTGTCCCATCCTAGTATAGAAATGTTTCAGATTCCCTTTTTAAAGGAGCTGAAATTTATTAGAAGATGGTGGCTCTTTGGTTACACACAATATAAAACACAAGCAGGCTTCCTGTTTGAAGAGACTCTACTACAATAATTGTTGTGAGACTCCTCCTAACTTCCTGTTTTGACTGTCTCCCCAACCGCCAATGCCTTTCTGACTGTTTTTTTGGTTTTGTTTGTTTGCCAGTACATATTCACCACCCTGTTGATGGTTTTCAATAAATGTCAAATATTTCTGTTCTCAATAAGGGTTTGTCCTCTCTCTTTTCCCTTCAGTTAATGTTAGATTTCTTTTCCAGGCATTCTGGTTTCAAAAAAACACTTTTAAAAGGAAAATCTAAATTATTTTAATTTTGCCTCAAGATTAATTGTGACACCAGTTCCACTATTTCACAGTAATGCTCTGATCCAGCATTCCCGTTTTTCAAAGGGCGCGTTATGTGCTTTTTGTCTATTATTTCACCTTTTTCCCATTGCATCCCGATTTATTTTCCCTGACCGGGAGCCAAGTATTACTCAGAGATATGCAGATTGTCTTCTGTGATTGTCTTCTTTTCCTTCTGAGAGGAAAAAATAGTGCTGCCATACATCTGGTACAGAGTACAGTTGCATTGAGAGAGAGAATAACTGGAAGTGCCTGGAATTATCTCAGAACTGGAAATAAGTCTTGGGACAGGAAGGAAAATTATGCTTCTGACACTTGAAATCTTCAGTCCTTGTGCAATGTGAGCAAAATTTTCAAAAGCACCTAAGTTACACTGGGACTTAGGATAGGTGCTTTTGAAAATTTTACCCTATGTGTATAAATTGAAAGTCAATAAATAGGCTTCATTAGGCTTTTAAATACAAGATGGATCCTAGTCACTCTTGTGGTTTAGTCTTGATTAGCTTGTGATGTCTACAGATTCCTGGAATGTATTCCAGTGACATTATTCTTTAAATGAATTATATTTTAAATCCATAATAAAATCTGCTGCTCTAGGCTCAGGCTGATAGAGCCGCCTATTAAAGTTGCCTGACATTTCCTGTTATAAGCAACTGACAACAGGTTCTTTCTTATAACTTTGCCAAATATTAACCATTCGGGTTGAAGTTTTCCATGCTGGGTGTCTACCTCAGGATGGATGTTTTGGAAAACTTTAGCCAAAATGGTAAAGCAGTTTCCAAGAATGAGGCTAGGGAAAAATGTTTTCCCTATGTTAAATCCAGAGATCTTTTTTTTTTTTTGAAAAGCTGTAGCACCCCCCATTACTTGGTAGGAGGGACTTGCAATTGGGCAGGAGAGTGGTTTTTGTGTTTGGGCTTCTTGCTGTCCCCGTGAAAATCTGCCCACATTTGGCCAAGTTATAAGCATGTGAAAAATTGCACATGCTCTTTAGAGGTGACTTAGATTTTAGCAGTTAAATTCCCTAAAGAGCCAGTACACAGAACTCTAACGCATGGCAGAGCAGGACTTTTCCTGCAGTTGCAGCTCTGGGCTGCTGAGAGCCATATTGTGCCCCAGAACTGAAAGCAAAGATACTGTCTCTTTCTTGGGTTCTCAGGGCCAGACTGCACCCCCCCCCCAATGCTGGGCCCAGGTAATGTGGAGGAGGAAGCTACCTGATCTGAATGCAAAGAGGAGAAGAGTCACACCTATGCAGGGAGAGCAGATTGGGACAAGGAGCTTGAAGGGGAAGGGGGCTGTGAGCTGTGGGTGGAGGATGGGAGAAATAACTGTGACTGTCTGGGAAAGGAAATGGACTTGGAATCAGGGAGAGAAATAGGATCACAGTAGCTCTGGGAGCCAGTAGGAAAGGGAGGGCTGAGATGCACTGGCTGGGCAAAACGAGACTGGAGCTGAGAAGCATTTGGACAAGGGGAAGAAGGTGATAGATCTGATGAGGAGCCAAGGTGCAGAGAAGGAAGATTGTGATAAGGAGCTGGAAGGTTGAAAGGGGAACTTGGGATGCCTGGGCAAGGAGAGTGGGACAGGAATTCTGGACAAATGAGGCAAGGATTTGCTATGGTAAAAATAGTATGTTAAAAGAACATTATTCAGGTTGTAAGGCAAGCACTCAACAATTAGGAAATGTGGGAATTCAGGTTGTCAGTGTTTGCTTTGGTGTAATTATGTATATAAAGAGAAAATGATCTCTTGTCCCTATACCTCCCCTGAATCCTCCTTAATGGCTCTTTCTCATACCTCCTTTTTTGGGTGATGCTGGTAACTCTTTTTTGACACAACCTCTGCTTTCAGTAGCACTGTGATCCAGTAGTTTCAGTATATGTGTGTGTATATATATATATACACACACACACACACATTGCGACAAAGTTCCTGCTCTACCTTGGTGGATCTTGCACTTATTGGCGGATTTGCTCACCTTGGAGCTTCATGGCAGCCCTCAGCTTGGCCGTTTTTCTGAACCCACAGTCCAGGTCGACTCCTCCTGTGTCTGACCAGGAGTTGGGAGGATCTGCGGGGAATCCGGGCCTGCCCTCTACTCCAGGTTCCAGCCCAGGGCCTGTGGAATGCAGCTGTCTAGAGTGCCTCCTGGAACAGCTGTGCAACAGCTACAACTCCCTGGGCTACTTCCCCATGACCTCCTCCCAACACCTTCTTTATCCTCACCATAGGACCTTCCTCCTTGGTGTCTGATAATGCTTGTACACCTCAGTCCTCCAACAGTCCATGTTATCACTCTCAGCTCCTACTGCCTCTTGCTCCCAGCTCCTCACACGCACACCACAAACTGAAGTGAGCTCCTTTTTAAAACCCAGGTGCCCTGATTAGCCTGCGTTAATTGATTCTAGCAGCTTCTTGATTGGCTGCAGGTGTTCTAATCAGCCTGTCTTAATTGTCTCCAGAAGGTTCCTGATTGTTCTGGAACCTTCCCTGTTACCTTACCCAGGGAAAAGGGACCTACTTAACCTGGGGCTAATATATCTGCCTTCTATTGCTCTCCTTTAGCCATCTGACCCTGTCACAACATATAATACAGTAATGCAAAGTATTTAGCGACATTACAAATATCATAATGGAATGTAGTGGGCGTACCAACATTGTTTTCACAGCAAGCCTTTAGAATAAGAGTGACTCATCCAGGAGTTACAGATTGTTGGTGATATCTCACGTGAAGCATGACTTTACAAACTATTCTTTCTGTATTTGGTGGGAACTGCTGTACTCTGTAGTAGCATGATTGGAGGAAATCATGGGATTAACAGAAATGGCTGCCTCTTCTAGAAACCCCATTGTTCACACTAATCAATGGTATTGTTGGAATCAGAAGCATCTTTTTAGAGTCCTGCACACAAGATGAAAATGACATAAATAGTAATGTGATGTCATTTATTAACACAGCTTGCTAAAATAACCAGTGCATTGGCAGGTCTATACTACGGGGCTAAGTCGACCTAAGTTACGTGAATAACGTAGCTGGAGTTGACGTACCTTAGGTTGACTTATTGCAGTGTCTACACCGTGCTGGGCTGAAGGGAGAAACTCTCTCATCAACTTACCTTGTGCTTCTCGTTCTGGTGGAGTACCAGTGACGATGGGAGAGTGTATGCCAGTCGATCTAGCGGGTCTTCCCTAGACCCAAGCGTCGATGCCCCAGTAAGTGGAGACAAGCCCTAATAGTTGTTTGTGGCCAATGAAGCAGAATTTTGCCTTGGCTGCTTCCACTTCAGACTTGCAAAGTTAACTTTTTTTTATTGCAGATGATTCATCCATAATTAATATGTGCTAAAATTCCTTTACCACCACAGCTGGGTTGGGATTAATACAATTATAGTGAGTATATTCGTATAAACCATTATTGTATTCCCTCTGTCATCTTTCAAACTGGTATCTTTGTCGTGATGAGATGGAAAAGTTCCACATCAGAACAGCTATGAGATTATCAGTTTTGCCAGAAGAAATGTTCAAAAGTCATTTAAGCCATGTTATGTTTTCCAGCTTTTCTCTGCAAACATGAGGACTAGAAACTTACTTCATTTTTTTAAATGGAAGTGGAGATCTCTGCTAATCGTATGCTTTCAGGGGATTTAAGTATAACATCAAATATCATGAGACTCATGATCATGAGAGTTGGTAACACTGGATATTGCTTGGTTTGGAGCTCTTGTTTGGATTAAATCTGAACACGTGTTTGCATGATATCAGGAGATCAGCATCTAAATTGGAGACACTGTGCTGTTTTCTGTTGGGGACAAAAAAAAAATCTTAGGGTATTGGGTTTGCCATCTTAGATCAGTGTCATATCATATCATAGTCCAGCTTTCCCCCATTTCTCAGGAATAAGTTTAGCTGGTTTTTGCACCAGAGTCCTTTATGTACATTTGATGGCTGGCAGCAGATAGACTGAGCTGTGTAATATTTCCATTCTTGCCCCCACTCAGCTTTGGCCTGTGGAAGTTGAATAAGAATTTTGCCCCTGGTAATGCTGTGCTTGTGTTCATGTATTAAATAGAAATGCACAATAAATTATGAGTTGCATCCAGAGAAGAGCAGATTGCTAAAAAGGATCTCTGGTCTTGGCAGACACAATGTAATATAAATGCTGGTGCCATCGAGCCAAGTAAGTAGCTAAATTCTATCAATTTTTCCATGTTTAGTTTGATTTCCTTTCTATTTTAAACACACAAAAATATAGACCATTTGTCCATCTCTTTAAATTTGGCATGGCTCAAGCTGTTGCTGTGCATGATGTGCTGACCACTTCTTCCCTAACTAGGAGCAGCTTTCCAGGCTGGCTGATGCCATGCTCAACAAGGCCTTTGGATATGGTGGTGGAAAACTGCAGAGTTCAGCTGCAGCTGTAATTTCTTGCCCCCTACCTAGACCCAAGTGTTTGCCTGTGTCATCTTCTGAAACATGCTTACTGCTGAAGGAGTTGGTGGCAGGACAATACTGTAGAACTTGATACTGACAAAATAATGCATAATTGAGCGCTCCGCGCAGAGTAGCGCTCATCAATACAGGTAACTGGTTTCTGGCAAACTTGACCCATTGCAAGTAGAAAACAGAAAATAGACTAGACAGCTCACCTAAGAAGTGACCAGTGCACTGTGGGATTCTGTGAACTGCCAGAAGTTGTGTAAAATACATTGATTTATTTTGATCCTTGGAAAAACTAATTCAGTTTTCCACTTGTAGAATTTGCAGGCTCTGCTCCAGTAGTTTGTATGAAATTACTCTGCTTCTGTTGAAATCGTTGTTATCCTAAATGTTATGTTCCACTTCTGAACAGTGCCATTTAGTTCATAGCCATGGGTGGGTGGCTGTCTTGGGGCAGGGCTTCTACTGCAGAGAAGTCTCTACATGCATCTGTCAGTTACAATTCTGAACATTCCCAAAGGGGAGGGGATGCTTCTAAGTTAAAAGAAAAGGAGTACTTGTGGCACCTTAGAGACTAACCAATTTATTAGAGCATAAGCTTTCGTGAGCTACAGCTCACTTCATCAGATGCATATCGTGGAAACTGCAGCAGACTTTGTATATACACAGTTAAGTTAAGAGAGCCAACCCCCATGTGACTCTTTAAAATGTTAATTGATACATAGCAATTCTGTGCCCCACACCACAAGGCTTGGGCTTCACTTTATGGCTCACAGAGGGAAGGTTAATAACAGATGTTACTGGGTTGTTGTTTTTTTCCCCAGGGAGTTTTATAATCTCTCAACCCCTTACTGTGATCAATAACCTGTCACCATCTAGGACTTGGAATCAGACTTCTTCAGTGAGAGCTGTATTCCCCTTGGAATTGACTCAGCAGAGAATGGATGAGGTGGGAAGGGCGGGGATTGTTTATCCCCTCCTCCCCAACATGTTATGTGTGTTTGAGTTTTGTTGATCTTGCTCTTGGGAATGAAGAGGGAATGGTGGGTGGTTCTTTAGTAGTATCTACTTTCTATAAGGCTGTTATCAAAATATAGATACTTCAGCCAGCAATAATAGAGATTCTGAAGATCAGACCCTGAAGTCTAGTCTTTGACAGTTTTGTCAGAAAAGAATCCTATGGTGATTATTTTATTTTTCCAGCTGGATGAAAACCGTTCTGAGAGAAGATGAAAATTCTATCTTTAAAATCCCTCATTCTCCTCCTTTCCCTGTGTGTTTTAAAGACCAGGAAAACATTGATCACAAAAGTCAACAAGTGGGCTGCTGAAATTGTGTAGTAATCATTTTCTGTCATCTAGGAACATTCAGCTGTTCTCTTTTTGACTGATGTTTGTATCTTGCCTAGTGCAATAGGGCTCCAACCTTAATCAGGGCATTTGGGTGTTACCACAATATAAATAGGTAATGACCATTAGATTCACTTGAATGAAAATGTTCTGCAGTTAATTACAAGGCAGGAGGGGAGGAATATTTTATTAAGGACCGCTTTTGTTTCCTAGACGATTTCTGATCTGGAAATGCTGTCACTTCCCTTCCAAGCAGAGAATCCATCTACACTTTTTCAGACTGCCCCCGCCAATCTTCTGTTCTCTTAACAAAAACTTCTATCTAATATGTTTAGACTTTTATACCATGCTCATCACAGCAGTATTAGTGTGACTCCATGTATTTGAACATCTAGAATAGCTCCATATGAGTTTCTTGGACAAGGGCAAGTGGCCAGCATACCATTCTCTGATATATATATATATCCATTAAATCAGTAGTTCTCAACCAGGGGTCTGGGGCCCTTAGGGGGTCTTGAGCAGGACCAGCATTAGACTTGCTGGGGCCCAGGGCAGAAAGCTGAAATCTCACTGCATGGGGCTGAAGCCCAGCCACCCGGGGTTGAAGCTGAGACCTGAGCAATGTAGCTTCATGGGGGCCCTGTGGCATGGGGCCACAGGCAATTGCCCTGCTTGCTACCACCTAACGCCACCCTGGCTCTGATAGGCAGAAAACCAGTTATTGTGGCACAGATGGGCTGTGGAGTTTTATATCATGTTGGGGGGTCCTCAGAAAGAAAAAGGTTGAGAACCCCTGCATTAAACTTCACAGGTACAGTCGGGAGCCTCTTATCTGTCTGGTCGTATAACAGAGATGATCTTCTGAAAGTATCACATGGGGCGATTGAGACAGGGAGGAAGAATCTAAACTAGATTTTTAAAAGAGCCAGGAGGACTTGGGGCTTTAGGTATTGATCAGTCTTTGCAAGTCCTCATGCCACCACCTACTAAGTTGTGTAGAGCTTGTTTTTCCCTGTATAGCACACCAGAGAACAGCTGTTCAGAGTCTGCCATCTGTTGCACAATTCTCAGTTCTAAAGCAGCTGTAATCTGTGGGCACAGAGCACAACAGAAGGTCGGTATCGTGCTTTCAGAACCTTTCCGAAAGTGTCATAATTGGGGCAGTGACTCTGGAGAAGATAGCGAGTCTGCATCCGATCGAGGATCCGCAATAATTATCTGTGGATATCCGCAGATTTGCAGGGCTATACGCTGGGGGCCAAGCTGAGGCTCTGAGGCATCCCCCCCTGCCAGAGCCCAGTCGGGGACAGCCATGTGGGCAGCTGTGGGGAGCCCGCGCGGAGTCGCAGACCCTCCACCTGCCCTCGGCTGGGCAGGGAGCCTGGAGGGCTGGGACACGGCTGGGGGATGCTCTCAGCTCTCCCCTCCCCTGCAGCTCCCCAGCTGGGCTCCATGCTGGTGAGGGCGAGGGGAGACCTGTGGAGCTGCCCGGGGGGCTGCTTGGGCCCCCAAGCCAGGGCAGGTGGAGGGTCTGTTGCAGGTCCCCACAGCTGCCCACTTGGCTCCTACAATGGCTGGGCTGCGGCTCTGAGCCGGCCGGAGCTGGGTTGGGGAGAGCCGCGCGGGGAGCTGCGGTGGACCCTCCACCCGCCCTGGGTGGGGGGCCCAAACAGCCTGCTGCCCAGTGTCCCAGCCCCCTGCCCAGGGCAGGTGGAGGGACCCAGGCTCCACACAGCTGCCAGCGTGGCTGTCCTGGACCCAGCTCCAGCTGTGAGGCGGCTTGGAGTTGCAGCCCAGCCATGATAAGAGCTGTGGAGCTGCAGCAGACCCTCCACCTACCCTGGGTGGGGGGCCAAAGCAGCCACCTGCCCAGTGTCCCTGCTTCCCTGCCCCCCAGGCCCTCTGCCCAGGGTAGGTGGAGGGACCCAGGCTCCCCACAGCTGCCCGCGTGGCTCTCGCAGACCTGGCGGGAGGGGGGAGGGAAGTGGCGCCAGCCATTTTAATAGCCGGGCGGGCAGCTGTGGGGAGCCGTGGCGGACCCTCCACCTGCCCTGGACTTGGGGCCCGAGCAGCCCCCTGCCCAATGTCCATACCCCCGAGACCCTCCGCCTCGAAGACAAAACAAGACAGATACACATACAAGAGGGAAGAGAAAAGAACAGCAAAGATATAAAATGCAGCTTCTGTCTCTGGTGTTCTCTTGCAACTTCACTGCTGGAAAAACACTGGCACACACATTTGTCTTATCAGCCACTCAGACTTGACACATTGGTACCAGCATTGGGCTGCTTGGGGCATTGCTTTTAGCTGCCTCTTTCGCAGGCTTACAGTGGTATTGCAAAATATGCAGGCTTGCCTGACTAAACCAGACACTAATTAGACAGAAAGAAAAAGGAGAGCGAGAGGACAAATTTGGGGACAAGGGAAGGAGACAGTGTCACATCCCAAGTTGTGTTCAGGATTTAGCCAGAGCCGGTGGATGAGGTGGTGTCATCTGGGTCCTTCTCTAGGGTCTGGTCTGGTCAGGATGTGTCTCAGGATTAGGATGAAGAAGGTCTGGGGTCCCAGGAGATGGTGGGGGGTGGCAGTCTTGGTGGGGAAATGTGCTCCTTCTCCTTGTCTTGTCTTCCAGTCAGCCAGCATTGCAGTTTTCCCTTCTGCTAATTTTCATCCCCCAAAGTCTCGTTGCTTTTTAAAATTCCCAAAAGGGGTGGGTGGAATAGCCAATCTCCTCATTATTTTGTCCACCAATAGGTCTAATTTCTGACATGCCAGTTTTGGTCAATTGATTTCCAGTGCTCTACTCCTCTTGTTTACCAGTCATACTACTCAAGAACAGTGTTAAGATTACCCGTAAAACCTTTTCAGTTTAAATTAATTGTCTTTCTATCTCCTTGCATCTTTTCTTAAACAATTTTATATAACAGGTCATTGTGACAACTTATGAACTGTCATTCACTTTTTACAGTTGAGCTTACAATTTAGGTAAATTGTAAACCGAGTTATCACAATAGTCCACCTCCTGTTAGACCTGCTGAATTAGTCATGGTTGATACCAGGGATCTGTAGCCCAGGTTCTCCTGGTCTGAGAGTATGTAAATTGCAAATTCCACCCTTAGCGGTAAAGGCCTGGGGCTTGGCCCCGTGGGGTGCATACAGAGAGAGCATCCCTGCAAAAAAACAGCAGGTGTAGCCTACCAAGGGACCGTGAACACAGGCACTGTTTCTGCTCCCAATTCCTCCTCTTCTAAATCAGCTCCTGTTCCTCCATACTATCTCTCTCCCAGGAGAAGAGAGACTGATTGTAACTGTCCATTGCTCCCTTCCTCAGTTAACCAAATATATATAAATTTTTTGGTTAATCTTCTGCTTTGGAGCAGGTGGGGCTGGAGCCTATTAATATCTAATTTGAATCTCAAACACCACTGCCATGCAGGTAACTTCATATGAGCTAAAGTAAAGAGGAGGCAAGGTAGATAGTCAGCTTCACCTTGATCGATTGGTTCGTGTTGTTGTAGCCAGTCCTTCAGCCACCCACTGGCTAGGCTGTCAATGGCACAGGACACCTGATCAGCATAGTGCACCAAAGCCCAGAACAACCTTAGTGATCCATCAGCCTCCCAAATAGCTGGGATTACAGGCACGTGCCACTGTGCCCGGTTTGATAGATAGTGCTGCTAGTAAAACCCTATAAAATGTAGCTCAGAACATCTAGGTTCATTTCAGGTCAAAAAAGGACACTGCAAAGCTATTTTTTCCACATCTCACTTGGCAGTGTCCTGCTCTGCTTCCTGAAAATGCTAAGGAATCTTCAGTGAATTTCCTTTTGGGAGCTGAGTGGTAATTGGCAAGAATGCAAGGATGTGACATGATGGTTTGTAATTCTTTTCCTTTACTTGGAGGGCAGAATCTACCAAGAATGTTGCACGCTTCCTGTGATTAGAGGTCTCAGTGAGACTTGTGCATTACAGCATTTCCTGTGCTTTAAAGTTGTGTCTAGGGTCCAGCCCATACTGAGCCAAGGCTTTTGAAGGTAGAACAAAAGCCATGCCTGAAACCAAAGTATTGAACACTATTCTAATGTCAACTAGAAATCTGGTTTAGCTTTCAAATTCCATTCACAAGGCACCATAGGTAAGTCTAGAAAAGATCCTTAACTGTGGCTCTTAATGGCCATTAAAGTATACTGTGATTTCTCTTCTTGTTTCACCCATTTTCTTTCCTGCTGTTTTCCTCATAATATTTTCTGTTTCCATCTCTGGAGATAGAACTTATATTGACACTTAATCATGGTACAAACACTTGCACCATTTCTAGGCTAAGATAAAAGGTGTGATGCTAGAATATCTTAGGTAACATGTTCTAACTAATACGCTTGAAATATCTAATGTAGACAAGCTATCTGGCTGAATGAAAGCTCAGGTGGGAGTATAGGCTTTAACTTGATCAGCCTAGCACAGGTTAATGTATATGCTACTTTGTCTAGACTAGACTTTTCGAACACGTTAGTGTAGACAAGGCCTATGATGTAAAGGTGCTACCGCCTAAGTCGATGTAAGTTACGTTGCTCAGAGGTGTGAACCCCCCAACCCACCCAGAGCAACATAACTTACATTGATTTAGCATGGTGTAGACGCTGCTTGATGTCGGCGGGGGACACTCTCCTGGTCACATAGCTTCCACCTCTCGTTTACATAGAGTAAATTACATTGATGGGAGAGCGTTCTCCTGTCCATGTAATGTGTCTTCACTGGACATGCTAAATCGGTGCCGCTGCATGACTTCCTCATGCTATGCTTTGTTCTGCAATGCAGAGACTAGCTGTGCAGCTGACAGTTGCTGAAGCATTCTTGCACTCATGTTGTTTTGAATTCTCCTTCCTTCCTCCTTCCCCCCCACAAAGATGCAGCAGCTCAAAAGGGGGAGAAGTAGAACATTTTCAGCTTAACACTTTCCTACTGCTGTTGCATTTCTACGTAGGTTGACTGCATTTCTCGTCTGCAAGGTGGTCTTGAAACTTCCAGTTGTCCATTTTGTCAGCGCAGTCATGCAAACCTATTCCTAGTAAGCAGATGTGATTTGCTTTTGTCTGTTTAGATTGGATAGGAAAACAAAGACCTTTTCAGGCTTAACCATGCACTAAAAGAAATGGCAAAGTAGCTTCTGGTTTTGGCAAGAAAGCTTTGAAATGAAAGGAGGACTGCAAATACGCTTCTGTGCGTTTTTGGAGTACTGAAGGCACTCTCAAACTAAAGTAGGACATCGTTGCTACAGAACATTGCATAAAACAAGCTTCTATATTAGCAGCCAGCTGACCTGCATGAAGATTTGTTTGCAGTAGCAGGAGGTACACATGGCCATGAATACTTGACAAAGTCTGCTTTTCAGCAAGGATTTTTGAAATACAGTAAAAGCTGTTTTATCCGGCATGTTGGGTGAAGGGGGGGTGCTGGTAAGTGAAAAATGCCAGCTATATAAGAGGAAGGAAGATTGGGTGTGGGAGGGGGTCCGGGGGGCGCTCACTTCAGGCAGCTCCCCACAAGTGGCGACCTGTCCTAGCTGCTCCTAGGCAGAGACATGGCAGGCAGCGCTGCACACTGCCCGAGCGCCGGCTCCGCATCTCCCACTGGCCAGGAACCACAGCCAATGGGAGCTGCGAGGGTGGCCCCTGCGGGCGGAGGCAGTGCACAGGTTGCTGCTTGTGGGGAGCCACCTGAGGTGAGCATCCCCCAGATATGGGACCTCGCACCCCTCCCCCCAAGCCCCCCAACCCTTTGCTGGCCCCGTGCCAACCAGGCTATAAACCGGACTTTCAATGAAGATCAGAAGTGCTGGTTTCTAGAGATTTCCGATTGGTGAAGTGCTGGATAAAATCGCTTTTACTGTACATTTGAGCTCATAGTTCCTAGTGGTGCTAAAAATGTTCTTTTAAGATTTGAAAACTGGGGTTTGAATCTTTATAGAGCATTTATTATGTTAAAGCCAGCCAATTTATGCAGGCCTTCCCAAACTCTTTCCAGGAAACCCCGCTCCCACCCAAACCTGTCCTTGACCTGATCCAGATAGCTTACCATTTTACTTCTTTGGATGCAGTGTTAATATCCTGTCGATATCCAGAGACTCTCAGAGCCATGTTTGAAGTCCTGTGTTCATGAACTTCTTCGTTCCCAGTAGTGTTTTTATTTCACTGCCTCTCCTCCCAGAGATCCTCGGCAGTGAATTCTTGATACCTGCTACAAAGATATATTGCATATGAAATGATTATTTTGCAGTCACACAACTTTAAAGTTGGAACAGGCTTCCCTTGAATCTGCAAATTTATTATTTAAAGCCTTATCACGAGTCTCTTGTGTGTATCATATAAAACTCTCATTATGCATGTAGTATATCTGTTTAAAGCCTCATCCCCAGTGGACACTCTCTTTTCAGTTCCACTCTGCACTGGTTTTGTGGAGCCTCCGCTCAGGAGAACCTGGGGACTGGAATGCTAGAGGCAAAACATTCCAACCTCTCTCTGACCTATGCTGTGCTAAGATGTTACACTTTGCACAAAAATTCAGTCACCTTTCCCTTCACCTGTCCAAAGTGTATTGGAGCTCTGGATGCTATGTGTTTAGTGATGTGCACATACCATACACTGGGATTCTAATATGCTTTGTAATATCACAATGGATAATTATCCACATTTCAAGCAAGAAATCAGCAAAAACCCACCAAAAGAAATGAGTACTGGGGGTGGGAAGGTGAATAACTCCTATCATATCTGTTTAAAAATAAAGAAGACATGGCACACAGTGAGAGAAGCAGAGTGCATGAGCTCAGTCCTAACAAGGCTCTGTAGGTAACAGTTCCCATCACAGAATGCAAGAGCACAAGATGCAGTCTGTGATTGAAAGAGTTAAAAATGAGGCAGCAGTTCGAAATCACACTTCATGCACCTCTGGCCCCTGCATTCTCAAGGGAACTGCTATCTTTGAATCTAAACTGAGTTTAGAGACTTATAAAGGTCTTTGTATACTACAAATACTGGTAATACTAAAGTGTGACACTTGTTTTCGGTTGTCTCTGGAGACTATTAAAGTTACATCCCTGACCAGGAGTCACAATTATTGGTAGCTGCTGGGGCTTTCTAACTTTTTGAGCCATGAGGTTGCTGACTTCAGGAAGGCCACGGTTCAGTTTAAATTTAATACAATATATTTCTTTTTTTCTTTTCCTCGCATCAGGAATGCACCGCCTCTTCTTGCAGCATCTTTGATCCACGCTGCAATTGACAAAGTGCTACAGACTGATCTTTCTGTTTTTAAGAAGCAGAGTGTGGAAGAGGAGAAAGAGGGAGACCAGAGGAAGTTCACCTGTAAGTATAATATCCCTCTGTGGATTTCCACAGGTTGTCTGCTGGAACACTTGTAATTTGAAATACTTCCTGGAGTACCTGGTGGGATGTTTTGGCAAGCAAATAGGGAGCAGAGCGTTTATCGCTCTTACAGAATGTGGGATGAAGGATGACTTTGTGGTCAAGGTGCAAGCATGGAGTCGAGACCTGGATCAAGACTTTCAAAACTGATTAGTGATTTGGGGTGTCCAATAAAGAGGCGTGATTTTTCAGAAACTGCTAAGCTACCTACTTCCTGAAAATCAGAGTTGAGTCACATTGGAAGGAGTAACTGCACTCTAGCTCTTTTGTTGCTAAATGGAGAGACTTCTGTGAAGAGTTGATTGTCAGTCTTTCTTGAGGAGTTAACCTTTTGTAATTTTGAAGTACGTTTGTTTCTTTACACGAGTAACCTTTTCAATGATTAGCTAATGGTAGTCCATTAATGTGCCTTTTCAGTCCACATTGGAATCAGTGGGGTCTCTACTACGCAGCTACATTAAACATCATAAGTACAACCCATTTAAATCTTTGAGCATCTCTGCCCACACGCAGGGTCAAGATGACAGCACCTATGGTCACTCTTGAGCCTGCAAGTGTCAAAACCCCAGGCCCTTACATTTGGTGAAACAACTACCTGAAGGGGCGGGGGGTTCCAACGGGGATGGAGCTCAGCTGTTCTCAGTGGTGGCAGACGACACAACAAGGAGCAATGGTCTCAAGTTGCAGTGGGGAAGATCTAGGCTGGATATTAGGAAACACTGTTTCACTAGGAGGGTGGTGAAGCACTGGAATGGGTTACCTAGGGAGGTGGTGGAATCTCCATCCTCGGGGGTTTTTAAGGCCTGGCTTGACAAAGCCCTGACTGGGATGATTTAGTTGAGGTTGGTCCTGCTTTGAGCAGGGGGTTGGACAAGATGACCTCCTGAGGTCTCTTCCAACCCTAATCTTCTATAAGATCATCATTACTGTATGGACTACTTGATGATGGGTGGAGCACTGTTGGACCTTCTACCTGGTGCCTTCATTCCCTCACAACCAGCTGACGTTGGGTAGGGAACAGACAGTTGCGCACTGTTTGAGCACTGTGTAACAACCAGTTCCATCGCATTTATTCACTAGAATGTTTAACTTTAAGCATTACCAAACCTCCTTTTACCATTTGATTTGGAGCTGGAGTGAGGGTCGGATGCTGCAGGAATCAGAAGCTAGAAATGGAAATAATCTCTTGGGTAATCTAGACCATCACAGACAATGAAACGTTATTTCCTGTTTCACACGTTCTCCAATCTGTTTTTAAAAGCCCTGCAGGATGGGGCTTCCACTTCTTACCTTGCAAGACTAATCCACTGGCCATTAGGTTTCATTGTCGAATATTTTCCAATATTCAGTTTAAATTTTCTTTCTTAATTTCATCCCATAACTCTTGGCTGTATCCTTTACAGCATCCTAAATATTTTCTCTCCCTCCTTGATGTGTACAGCCTTCATGTGTTTGTAGACTGTTATCACGCCCCCTCTTTATATGGAAATAGCTGGTTTCAATCAAATTGGCCAAGGCCTAAATAGCGAGTACTAGCTCTCCTCCTCCAGAGCATAGAAAAATTATGTGGTGGTAGACTTTAATAGAGAATGTTGGAAGGGAAGTGCAGGAAGTATAAACAAAATTTGTTTTTAAACACAGTCTTCTCAAGACATTTGGCAGCTCTTTAGTCCCACAGATTCAGGAAACATTTTTTCATTCATATGCCAACCCAGTTTGCTTTCTCAGAATTGAGCTGATAGTAAATTGGCTCCATCTCCTGGGATACTTGAAAACTGCAGGCCCTTATGGAAAGCTGAGCTACTTAGAATTGTGATGGTTTCAGAGTAACAGCCATGTTAGTCTGTATTCGCAAAAAGAAAAGGAGTACTTGTGGCACCTTAGAGACTAACCAATTTGAGCATAAGCTTTCGTGAGCCACAGCTCACTTCATTGGATGAGCTGTAGCTCATGAAAGCTTATGCTCAAATAAATTGGTCAGTCTCTAAGGTGCCACAAGTACTCCTTTTCTTTTTTAGAATTGTGATGATCTCTCAAGAGCTGCAAGCATTTCTTTATGAAACTGGCTTGTTCATTCCCACAATACCCTAGATGACATTGTGGATGCCTCATAACCCTTTCATAAATTTTCAGTCTCATAGGCCTAGTGTCTGCCATCCTTACTCACTTGAGTAATAGCTTTCTCTGAGAGCAGTCCCACTGATTTAAATAGAACTACTTTTAGAATACTCAATATGAGTAAGGATGGCAAAATAGCCCATGCTGGACAAAGCACTAGTAATCATAAGTATTCACTCGCTGTATATAGACTGCTGCTGCTATCTGATTCATTGGATTTAATCCTTTGTATTCTGACTGTGCCAACAGAAGTTTGCCTAGAGGGGGACATGGTGGTGTAAACTTCCAATGCTTCCTGTTTTTTGCGGGGAGGGGAGCAGAGTTGACTGCTGCAGTTCCCAAAGTAGGTAGAACCAGTCGCTAAGAGATGGGACCAGCACTCTTCCCAGGCAGCCTCTGTCAGAGAGGTTCATATAGAGCCTGGCTGGAATTTAAAGCTGCCTTCACTGGTTAGAATCCTCACGGCAGTGTGGTCATGATACTGCTGATTACCATCCTCCAGGATAATCTGCTTTCCAAAGCAACTGTCACACAGGGTTAAGGAGATGCAATTTGTGCCCTGGGTACTCAAGGTGAAAGTTTGGCTCAATATTTGTATCCCCTTGATTGGATTCTAGATGTGGATTTCTTTGTTTTGGGGGTAGGGTGTTTGGAGGTTAGAGTTCTGTAGCCAATGTGATTTCACCAGTGCAGTGCATGTCACTGCGTGGGAACCAGAGATCTATGTCAGTGTGGTCCTACGTAATCTAGAAAAGCAAGCTTAAATGTTTTAAACAAGGATCATTCTTATGGCACTAAAATACATTCCAAAACCGGAAGGGCAAACCAACAAAACATACCTTTTTGAAGATGACCTTGCAAAAATTCCAGTAGTCTGAGCAGTGTGGTGTAAGGTAGGAAATGGAGACACAAGTCCACTCAGTTTAGACTTAATCAGTTTTGCCTTTTTGTTTATAAATTTTCAGACAATCATTTATTTATAGTTTGACAGATAAGTAGGCAAGATGGAACAGCTGGGGGCCCGAATTACTGAGTTCCAGGGTTCTGGGTTGCTCCTAGCCACTTCATGGTGGTCTTCTCAGTGTCTGGTCCAGCATTCTCCTACTAGGTCCCTTGTTCGCTTGGTTTTTTTTGTTTTGTTTTTTAATACCTTTCCACATGACCTATTCATTGCCTTTCTTCCAGTCAACATTGAGCATTGTATCTTCTGTAACCTGTGCAATACACATGTGCAAGCTTCAATTAACATAACTTCTGCTCTCTACACTATTTTTGTCATGTCTCCTTATCACCGTATTACTGTTTTTCCTCAACACAGGGATTTTTTTTAGCATTACATTTTATCTTCCTCTTGTATATACTCTCCAACACAATATGTTCCATGAACAAAAATGTATATCCTAAATTATTTATTAGCATAACCTTTTCATTTAAGTAGAAAAGTTATGAAAAACTATCCTTAATGTCAGCATATTATCTTTTCCAAACATTGGTTTCCAGGTAACTTTTTACTCAAAATTTAGCTTGTAAATCATTTAAAAAAAAACGGTGTCAGCTTACCATGGCATGGAGTTCACAAACTGCTTAAAACTTACGTAAAGAATAAAAACAAGAATGGAAAAATATAAAGCAAAACCAGAACAAAAATCACAGAAAAGAGAAATGAGACCAGATACAAAGGGAAAGAGAAATAGGAGTTGTGGAAAGAATATGGACAGAAAGCAAAAAGGTTGCAAGCAACTATGCTAGAGTATGGGGGTGGGGAGGGGAGTATAGCATTTGATACCATCCAGCTATGCACATATCTGAACTATGTATGTGGCTTTTTTGTTTGTTTGTTTGTTTTATGGTTTCCCTTGCCCTACTTTTCAGTTGCTTATTAAACCCACTTGTCTTGCCTTAACTGTAGGGCAGGAGCCATCTTTCACTCTGTTTATACAGTGCCTAGCACAATGGGGCCTCGCTCCTCACTGATTCCTATAAGTACTATTATAATACGAATAATAAATAACTTTGTTGATTTGCTAGGATATGTTTTAATCTTTTTAAAAAGAGAAATTTTTGTCTTGAGATGAGAGACTTGCCATTATAGACCAGAATACCATTGATCTTTCATGAAAATAGACTTCAAACTAATTTTAAAAACTTGGGTTAGTGACACAATATCACTATACTATTTAAATGCTTGGTTAAGGAAATCTGCCTCACAGGCATTATGCTGTGTAATGGTATGCATATTTAGACTATATTAACCAGCATATGTAGACCAGCATCTATATTGATCTTCTCAATTTAAAAATAGCTGCATGTGTGATGAGTGCACTTCTCAGAATTAAATATCTTGCCTATTTAAAATTTCTAAAAATAAGTAAATCAAAAGTGATTATATCACAGACTGACCACTTGCCAATATTTGGTGCATTAAACCAAAGCTCTTCATTCACCAGGTGCAAGAAAGTATCTGAAACTGGACATCCAGTACTGTGGATGAGAGAATGTGCTTGAGAAACTGGAGTTAATGCTGAGACATTCTTAGTGCTAGCAAGAGTTGCTATAGTATAGAAATTGAAAAGGTAGTTTACCCAGTAAAGAATTTCAGTGCTGTAAAGTAGAAAGATCTGTGATAGTTAATTGCTTTAGTTCTACTCGCCCTTTAAGCAAGTTGATTTAGCAGTGGGTGAGAGATTTTACTTGGACAGCAAACTTAAAATTGCAGCCTACCTGAGAGACCCTGCATTGCTAAGCTAGAAATGATCACAAATATCACAGTTTATTGCTCACCAGACTGAATGCTGGGATTAATGAAATTTGAGATGAGTCCAGGAAAGGATTTGAGTGTCTGGCTAGTACTTTTCCTGTTGCTCTCTGTAGTGTTGTGATTCTGCTCTGTAATGGCAAAGCAGTAGTGTGGCAGAGATGGTCTTCTGTCCCTCATGCTTTTAACATTCGATAGTTCACTCTCTGTGTGAAAATGATTGAAGAAGACAACAGTTTAAACATTTCTGCAGTCTGATAGTGCTGGGTTATTACCTAGTTGATCTGTCACGTGATACATTCTGTGTATCCATTGTTTTCAGTGAATATAATTCAACTGCACTTAACCTAGGTCTAACCCAGACTAATATTTGTGACTTGTGTCAAGAGAACAAAAGCCCTGTGCACAGTCTTTAGAGTTTTCTGATCTGCATCTAATTTTCTTTATAAACGGATACATTTCTGCCAGTATGCACAATACATTGCACTCACAATTCCCAGTACTGGATCATTTATGTCTAATTTACTAAACTGACCTTGGATCCTCATTGTGACCTTAAGCAGTCTATTGCCCTGGAGAACTGTCAGCCATTTGATAGCATGATGAGCTTCAGAGGTAATAACTATTTAATAAACTGGTGACTGAAAGACCTGTTGTCCATAATACTCTACTGTTGGGTCAGAACTTTTTGCCTGTGATTCTGAAGAGGGGTTTGACTCAGAAGTGTGTGGGCCAAGCATAATGATATATATTTGTTGCTCCTTTTTTCATAGTGTCCCAGTGGAGTGATTTTCGGAGGGAGTATTCTGTGTATCCATAGGCGCTCATATGTCTAAAACCAGTGGATTAAAGGGAGGGACAGAACTCTGGCTCCAAGCCAGAGGCTAGTACAGGCAGAATATATTGAGAGAATGCATTTAGTCCTAGGGAAGAAAACTTGTAGGAAAAGACAAGTGAGGGGGTAAGTAGGAGAGAGGAGATTGGGTTTGAATATCCTCATTTGTTTTCCTTCTCCTTTTCCCAAACATACAACTAAGTCACCTACTGTCTCTCTGCCATCAGTGCTGGATGGAGGCTCTTTGCAGCGCTGTTTCTTTAATAAGCTGCGAGACATTTGCTGTGAATGGCAGAAGCAACTGCCATCCCTGAAGTCACTGAAGTGCTTCCTGCTGATTTCCAGCCATGCCATCCGCAACGTCCGCCGGAAAATGGAGGACAGACATGTTTCTCTCCCAGAATTCAATCAGCTCTTTGGCTTGTCGGTAAGTCTCTGTGGCCAGGAGAAGTCAGTTCTAGCATTCATTCAAACACCCCTTGAAACACACTCATGTCCTAGTATCACAGAGTGAGCACTTTTGGGAGGTGCTACAAAGGATTTTCTGACAGCAGTCCTTTTATCAGGTCTGTAGTGGAGCAGAGACCTACTGGATTTGTGTGTTTCGGTTAGCTATATAACATTTTTTTGTGACATTGATATGCTCCCACCACAAGGGTGAGAGCGGGAAAATAACTCACTTTGGGGGCGCGGGGTGTTGCTATATTTTGTGAGAGAATTGATGATGTAAAGGTGAAAAATAGCATTTTGGTTGAGGATTCAGGGATGCTTACTAAATATATAATGGAACCACACAACCTTCCAATCTGCCTTTTCAATTCCTATTCCTTTTCAGGAATCTGGTCAGTGATCAACAAGGAGCAAAGAAAAATAACACATACCCCCATGAGATTATATTCTATCTATTTTACACATTGGTAAACTGATGCAAATTACCCGAGGTTACACACAGTTAGTGGGAAAGCTCAGAGTAGAATACAGGTATCCTAATTCCTACTCTCCAAATTAGTTTGCTAGATCATGTCACCTTACTTTCCTTTCCCAGGGAAGATCATGGTGTTTGTGGCTCTCAGTGTATTTGCATAGTATTGTATCCATGTACATGCTTGCACTCTCTCATACATATGTGTGCATATTCTCTCACTGAAATGCTTGCATAAAATCTGGTAATTGACTTTTATTTCTGAACTCTTTGTATCTCCCTCCTGCCAAAAGGATGATGTTGATCGAGTATACTTTGCTGTATTTGATGGCCATGGTGGAGTAGATGCCGCCAATTATGCAGCGACTCATTTGCATGTAAATGTTGCATTACACAAGGAGATTCTTAAGAACCCAACTGAGGCCTTGAAAGGCTCTTTCCAGCAAACTGATGAAATGTTCCTTTTCAAAGCTGAAAGAGAGGTGAGTTGTGTAGAGTAGGGTTGCCAACCCTCCAGGACTGTCCTGAAGTCTCCAGGAATTAAAGGTTAATCTTATATTTAATTAAAGATTGTCATGTGATGAAACCTCCAGGAATACATCCAATCAAAATTGGCAACCCTAACATAGAGCCAGATTCCATTATGGTTAAGCAGTTGGGAAATTGCTTGGGTAACAGTAAACAGGAATGGTGTTATGCAGAAAATTTTGTTCTCCTACAGTTAGACTTTGAATTCATTCTAATTTGTTTGCCAAGTATCCTAAGTGGAAAATATTTCACTGGTCACATTAAATTTTCCCTTCTCATCAGAACCAGTGCCTGCAAGTTCAGGGAGATGGAAACTTTGAAGTGAGGAGTTAGTGCTATTTCAGGATCCTCAATCTCAGGGAATATACAGGCAACAAAGAGTTGCTTCCCTGGAGAGAAGAAGAAGGGGGGGAAAAAAAAAAAAGACTAGCCTCAATTGTATCTGCATAATTTAATACAGGAAAGGCAAAGAAAATCTTTCTATTTATTTTCTTAAGGCTGGTTCCACTAGCACCATCACTGACCTTTCTCTTCCTCCTTTCCCCATATTTGGGAGAGTGAAGTTGGTGTATGGCAAGATAACTGGAGGATGAGAAATTTTAAAAATGAGTTAAACTAGGTTCTTGAGTTCAAAGTATTGTAAGGGAACTGAAGGTGGTAAACGTCAAATGAAGGATACTCTTCCATCTTTATAGCAGCAGCATTGAAACTTGACCATTCAAAGTGTAACAAGGATGGCTTTTTATAATGGACTGTAATATAGCAGTGGAGAAATGCTTACCTTGAGAATATTTTTTCACTGCCACTAGGAAGGCAGAGATAGGGTGGCTACATCTGTTTGTATGGGGAAGAAAAGTCACGTACTGAAAGGTTCTTCCTGCTGAAGTTAAAATCAAACTGATTCCTCTGCTTTTCAGAAAAACCCAAGTAAACAAATGGTTCTGGGCCCTTTGAAGCTAATGTTGGAGTTAGTGAAGACGAGGGGAAGAGCATAACTATAGCAGTGTCAGACACTTGAAAGCTAGAATAGGGTTTCCTCTAAACCTGTGTTTTCTCTTATGTTTGTACCTTTTATTCAGTGGATTGCCAGTCACAAAGATCTAAATTACTGCACAGTTAACAAGCTTTAATTAACCCTAATTAAGGCTAAGTTTTTTGTCATGGTTATTTTTAGTAAAAGTCACCGACAGGTCACGGGCAATAAACAAAAATTCAAGGAAGCTGTGATCTGTCGGTGACTTTTGCTGCTGCAGCTCCATGGTTTCCCCTGCCACCGTGGTGGATAGGAGCTATGGGGCCAGTTCCCCCTGCCCACGGCAGTTGAGCACAGCGGGGTGACCATACTTCCCAAAGAAAACATGGGACACCCAGCCTCTCTCCTGAGGCACCCCCCTCACCACTCAAGGCGGTCACCCATCACCGGAACCCGGACGAGGGCCCCCTCTAGGAGTCCGTCATGTGTCAGTGGGACCTTGCAGGGGGCCACCTGTTGCTGGAACCCTGCCAAGACCCTGCTGGCTGCCAGCTCCAGCTCCAGAATCCTGCAGCCCCTGGGGCTGAAGCAGAGACTGTCACGGAGGTCTCTGGAAGTCACAGATTCCATGACTTCCATGACCTCCGTTACATAAATGTAGCCTTAACCCTAATTTACAATGTTATGATGTTAAACTGCAGTTTAACTTGCACTGCTCTGTTTTCCTTTGTAGAGGCTGCGGAGTGGTACAACAGGTGTATCTGCCTTAATTGTGGGGAACAGGTTACACATAGCCTGGGTTGGAGACTCCCAGGTAATGTTGGTGCAGCAGGGAAAAGCTGTGACCCTGATGGAACCTCACAAACCTGAAAGAGAAGTAAGCCTGTTTTCTTTGGCTCTCTCCTCTAATGGCTGTAATTAATTTACTTTTTGGCTCACTGAATCTCTTTAAATGAAGACCTGGCCAACTACCAACTGACGTTGAACTGGTCTCTTTGTAGACATGTTATAAAAAAGGTCTCTAAGTAGCTTTGGAACTATTTGGAATCTCTAGATTTCCTGGAGTCTGGCACATATGCAAGTCTATAACTAGAATGACAAACTGAGCTGATAGGTTTCAGAGTAGCAGCTGTGTTAGTCTGTATCCGCAAAAAGACCAGGAGTACTTGTGGTACCTTAGAGACTAACAAATTTATTAGAGCATAAGCTTTCGTGGGCTACAGCCCACTTTGTCGGATGCATAGAATGGAACATCTAGTAAGAAGATATAAATACATACATACAGAGACGGTGGAAGTTGCCATACAAACTGTAAGAGGCTAATTAATTAAGATGAGCTGATGGTATTGGTGGCCGATCTCATCCTTGAAATGGATGAGGATACAGTCTGTTGGCAGTTTTTGATAAGTGGTCATGAATTACATCTATTAAATTTAAAGTCTCTAGCAGGACTAGATGGAGCCACTTTTCGGTGATTTCATCCCTTTTAAGTTGGACGGTTACGGAGCATAATTATGTTGTGTCAGTCTTGCCTTTCTTCTGTCTAGGTGTGTGTTCTCAGTGCATGTTTTTCCAAAGGAAAAAAGGATTGTGCTGAAGAACAGATTTGATCTGTACTCTCAGTTGGGAATCCCCTTAGAAAAAATAAAAAGAACCTTGTGAATACTGTAGTACTATGGAACTTTGCATACAGGGCAACCATGAAAAATCTACAACTGCAAGCCTTTTATTAACAAAATTAACTGATTTTTTTTTTAAAGTTACCATTGAGTTAGTAAATTAATGTTTTAATTTCAGACCTGGCTTACATAATAGCATCATCCAAACGGCAATAATAGTCTAGTATCATAACAGGCTTAATTAATCTTGCATTTCTTTTTATTAAAATAGGTCAAAGATAACTCAACTGACTTATGTACAATCTGAAAAGACAGTAGCAAGTTTTTAGAGGTGGCATTGCATGAACCTTCTCCTTTATAGTATGAATATTAAAGTTTTTGTAGGGCTTGAGGAGTATGGATTATATTAATAAAAATGAAATTTGCCTCTAAATACAGTTTTTATTTCTACATCTAAAAACCTTAGCCTTACAATTATCCTTTTCTTCCTACTTCCATTCACAATCTTAAATATTTGCACAGTGATGGGGATATTGCCAGTTTGTTCCTATAGAAATGACTTAGATAGGGATTCTTCCCTTTAGTTTCACGAGCAAGCAATGATGCAGTCATAGGGAAGATGTCGTCTTGTTCATGTATATTCAACTTAACATTGCAATAAGACTGATTTTTTTTATTAAGCATATTTTTTCTCTGAACACTATTGATTCCCATTTCTTTGATAATATAAAGCTGTTTGCATCCTACTATAAGTATACAAGTTGAAGGGATTTAAGATTTTTCTCTGCAACACTGGATAGCAGTGAATTTAGTAAGATATAGGATATGCTCTTAGTATAAAGAGTTGATGTGCTTCTTTCTTCTAGGATGAGAGAATGCGTATAGAAGCCCTAGGTGGCTGTGTGACCTACATGGACTGCTGGCGGGTCAATGGAACCCTTGCTGTTTCCAGGGCAATAGGTAAGTAACGCCATCTAAATTAGTCAAAATTGAATTATTCTTAAACACATAATCTAAAAAATCCTGGGGCTGAATAAGTAAACAACCATTTATTAATAAAGAGATTATAGTGTTTGCCCAGCTTGGGCTGAAGAGTAAATTGCTTCTATTATTGTAATTGCTTGAATAATGGAGTATTAAATTGCTTGGTCAGCACAACCCTTATCAGTTTTTGAAGGAAAAAATAAAATTAGTTCAATTCCTTCTTTGAAACACCTCTAATAACCTATCCTGTTGCAACTGAAAGCCCAACAAGCTTACGGAGTATATTGTACATGACACTAGAGCAAATATTGGCTTCTGATCTGATAGATGTCTGAATATCTCCATATAAGGTCGGTGAGTTAATATCTTATTGGATCAACTTCTGTTAAATAAAGAGACAAGCTTTTGACCTTAGAGTTTATTTATCCATTTTAGTATCTACAAGTTGTTCTCTTCGCTGTGTTTCAAAAGTCAAATTGTTGTGTCATCCTTCAAACTGCAAATAGCTAACATAAACATTGGCAGTGGACCATTTGCATTTAAATGATAATATTCCCAAATGCCGTGGAAAGAACTTTCTTGGATGCTTGCCACTTAAAGTAAAATTAGAAAAGACCCTAGGCAACAGCAGTGAATGAAGAATTGTAATGGCTGAACTGAAGCAAGTTATCATATATTTATACAGTATCTTCTTTTTTTTCTTTAATTGAGAAGTGGTAAGCTTGTATCACTTGTGTTGAAATGAATGTGTACAGGTGGAACTGTTGAATTGAGTATTTGGGCACTATACTGCGTGCAAGGGGATGTTCTTATTCCTCTCATGTCATTATCGCTAATGAAAATAAGCTTCCTCCCTGGTGTTCCAAGGGTTTCACAAGATGCACACTTTTCCCTTGCCCTCCTCCCCCCCCAAAACAAACAAACAAACAAAACCCAAAGCATCCCAGCATTTCCTGAGGGAGGAAAATTTGATGTTTTCCTTGGTGAGCTCCTCATATCATTCTGCTCTAGAGGAGGGGTATAATGAGCCATGGTAACATCCCCAAAACACAGTAGATGCCCTTAAGTCCATATGAATCACAGGGGATTGTTAGGAGTTGAAGGCCTTCTCCATTGGCTTTGTAGCCTCCATCCATCTCCTTCATGGGGCATTGAGAGAGCTGTGCATGGATCTCTGGGGTATGATCTGGCCCTAAAAGAAAGCATTGCAACGCTGGAGAATCATTGAAATGGTGGTAGAGGAGGCAATGGTTCATATTAAAGCAATCAGATTTGTATCTTTTCTTGTTAGGTGATCTATATCAGAAGCCCTTTATCTCTGGAAATGCAGATGGCAATTCATTTGAGCTGACAGGTTCTGAAGATTACTTGCTCCTGGCCTGCGATGGATTCTTTGATGCCATCAGACCATATGACGTGGTGGATCTGGTCCTAGATCACTTAAAGCAAAACAAAGGAGATGGTCTCAAGGCAGCAGAGAGACTGGTGGCTGCAGCAAAGGAAAATGGATCCAGTGACAACATCACTGTCTTGGTGGCCTTCTTAAGGAACCCCCCAGACATCTTGGCAGACTGCTTGGGAGACCCTAAAAGCCTCAGTGCTGATGAGGGTGCAGAGGATTCACCCTTTAACTTTTTCAGCTCTGAGATGAACAATCAGAGCGACAGCCACACAACGATAAAATCTTAACTCTCATATGTTCCACTAAAGAAATTTCTTTCCATTAAAGAAGCTGCTAGTAGGTTGGGTAAAACGTCAGGAATAAGGTGACCAAAATTCCACAAAGAAAAATGTCAGAGCTCATCTTACTGTATCCATTGTCCCCTCTTCCCCTGAAACAGCTGAGCAGGCTGGAAGACTTGTGCAGCTACTTCTTCCCTGGACATAGTTTTAAAGTGTTTGCCAGGTTGCCAGTTCATGTCCCTCTGTCCTGGAGGTGATAAGGAATGTATAAGCTAATGGAGGAGAATACTTATTTGTATTATGCTTATTTGGGTTCTGCTTTAATTCAAAATAGTGCTTAAAAAAGAAAGCTAACATGCAGATAGTTTAATTGTAATGTTACCTATTTAGGGTGTGTGTGGGGGAGAGAAGCCATCATCAAGTCGAAGCTTGTTACTGCACACTATCTCCATGAACAGGTTCAGTATTCTAGAGGATCAGGTGTCCAGAAACGGGATCTTGTGCTTTTCGTGTTATACCCTCAGAGACCTCTCAACTTCATCATTTTGTACCAAAGACAACATTGTGAAAGATGGTGATATAATAGAAACCTCATCCTTTTAAAGAACCATTTGACTTTTCATAATTATGGGGAAAATACAACGGAACACTTAAGGAGGGAAACTAGGAATATCCTAAACAGAAGAAGCAATCTGTAGTTAATTACTCTCTGGCATGGTCTGGTAATTAATTTAATTGACTGATATGGAAAGAATAACTTAAGAGTAAGGGTGAGTTATTTCTGTGACACAAACACACTTTATTAGCTATTTGGTAACCTGAAAAGAGAGGACACTTGCTGACTGTGTTTGTAAGGGGTCCATAGAAATTGTGTGTTTATGCTCTGCCAGTTCAATAGGCCCTGTACTTGCCACATCGTTTTTTATGGTTTGCTATAAACAAAGTGAAGTATTTTATTTTTTTCTTTTCATAAAGTTTTTGAGTATTTACTGAACGTTATGGTTGTGGGAACTTTTTTTGCAGTGTTACTGGATTTTTTTAAATTTTTTTTATTTAAATAGGATTTTAAAAATGTACACTTTTGTTGTCTGGCTTTAAAAACTGGCCACCTTCAAGTGCCTTAAATGTTTCAGAAAAGGATGGGAAAGGTTAGTTTTCTATCAAATTCAGGTGACCATGTTCTAGTTCTGTTTTTAAAATTTAGTTTATTTCATTAATATAAATATTTTAATGCACTTACAGCTCTTTCATTTTTTTGTGAATGATTGAGCAGGAACTGTGTTCCAAGAACATTTTTGTTTTTCAGTGTTGCCAAACTCTGTGGTGTTTGTGAGACTCCTGATGTTTGGTGTTTGCTTAAAGGCCCCGGCTAGCTGGCCTCAGGTTATTTACCTGAGAATCTTCAATTTCATTTTAAAAAAAATTCTAACCCTCAGTTTTGTAGAGGGCAAACCCTATGTGCACCAATATCACTGTGCAGATTTTCAATAAAAAGAACCCCAAGTGTGTGTGTTTAAAAAAAAAAAAAAAAAAAAAGAGTTAGGCCTGACTCACAGTTGCTGGATGTTGGCAATACTGCATTGATGATTGTATATATATTTTGATACAGTAACTTTCTGAGGCGGTGAGAAGTTGAGATTATATTAGAGAACTATGTGACGTGTATATCATATGCATGGGTGCAAGCATGCAGTATGCGTGCATATATAATTGCATTGCTTAGCAGATAGCAGACACATGACAGTCACAGTCAGTGCTGCTGGAGCCTCTAGTCTGATTCTGTCACTGTTCCCATCACCGGGAAACTTTCTGTATGAGCAGGATCTGAGAGCTATGTTGCAAATTTATTTTATAACTTTTGTATCTGAACAGGAAAAGCAGCCCCTCAGGTGGTGAGAATGTAACATCACTTTTGACTTAGGCATACTGTTTTCATACAGCAGTCCTGTTGGTTAAAATGCCCCGAATATTTTAAATCGGAAATGTTTTAAGGGGAGTAAACGTCTATGGAAAATTGAGATTTGTCTTAGCTTGATCAGATAGCAGCCTTAAAATAATGAGGTGGGGTGAGGAGGCAGAGCAGCACTGATTGTGCTCGTGCTATGATAAGCTATCAGCTAACGTAAGATAATTCAATTATCCAAGTGATTTATTTGTCAGGTTACCCCCAAAAGATCATACAATTCAACATAGTAACTCCATGAGTGAGGGGTGGAGGAATATTCCACCACCTAGTAACTCTGACAGTGGCTCTGTTAATGTATTATGGAAAGGCGGTAGCCTCTCCATAGTTAAGGTTGTAACCATTTTTCTATTATAAAGAGAAATTTTGCTACCCTTCTAAAATGCTTGGGAGAAGCTTTCTCTTACTGCAAGTGAGGTAGGTAAGGTGGAAGGTGAGAGGGAATTTTTTGTGCCAAATCTGGCTGTTCAAATTTGGAGACTTCCCTGATTATAAGAATAATTCAGTGAATCTTTGTCATATCCTACCTCTATAATGATGCAACCCAGAAACTTCAGCTTAGGTTTGTTTGCTGGGGTTTTGGTGACCTAGTGCATTTTGGCATCTTGAGGAGACAAGTCCCCATATTCAGAAATTGAGCATTCTATCTGTGTCTTATGGACCTCTCAGGTTCACTGTTACTTTTGTCAAAACCAGGATAGCTTATAGAGGTGGTGTAAGATTTGGAAGATTCATGAAGTTGCTGTTTTTGTTTCAGAACTCTGACAGCATTTCAAAGATATGGAGGGAAGCAGGCACACTTTAAAAGCCAAGCCCTTTGTACCTACCTTTCTGTTATAATCGTCTGCCCGGTAATGCTGCCAAAATTAAACAAATCCACCTGAAACTTCTGACCGAGGCTCCTTGCCAGGTGAGAATATCTTAGCCAACTATCAAGTGGCTAAGACATGATATTTTTCAGATATGGGAGCTAAAATGAGACTTCAGCTTAAAGCAGAAACCAATGAATGGCTTAGACTAGCAGAATCCATAGTTAGTGGGAAATACGGATACTTTGATTTGGAGTTATTTGCTGTGGATTTTTTTGAATCTTCATGGACTGATGGAGAATTTCTGGATGAAATCCTGGTCCTGCTGAAGCCGATGACAAAACTCTAATTGACTTCAGTGGGGCCAGAATGTCACCCTCTAAGCTTCACAGAGGCTCCTACAGGCTTTCAAAGGTCAGCAGCTCCTACAGATCTAAGCAGAACCAACCAGGCTAAAAAGTTAGCAGATTTTATGTACGTAGACAAGTACGTTATGACTGACACACTGTTGTCATTAAAGGTGCAACCTGTTGTACACAGTACTTACCTCTGAAACTACTTCTGCATCAATAGTTGTCCTTGATCAAAATTTGATAAATGAATTTTTATAAAAGAAAAACTTCAACCTGTAGCATTTAGTAAATATCAGGAATTTAAAAAGGAAGGTGGGAAGAGTGTCTCTTTGAGTGACATGCATAAAAAATATTGGAAACACAGGAAGCTTTAAACCTATCCTTTGCTCTCTGTATAAGTGGCACATTTTATCTTGATTTAGGAGGCTTTGTATATGTACGTATCCTCGTGCTGTATATGACACTTACATGATTGGTAGCATATGTACCCCTTATGGATCATGAGGAATGAGTTCCTTTGCTTATTCATCTACATTTAAAAAGTTCTACTTTTCCTGAGACCTGTCTATGGCCATGAAAAAGACACAGACCTTCATTCACTGTATAAGTCTTCTTTTTCTTTTTGATCCTGTGTATTATTGACTGATTACAGTTATCATATAATTCTGGTTGTTCTCTGGGCAATGGGATAGGGAGTTAAGGTCATTTGATCTTAACTTTATTTCCATACATTCAAATGCTTGATCTTTTTACAAGTTTTCTCTTCAAAATTTCCTGGTTTTCTTTGCACTTACCATTCTCTTCATATTTGTTTCCCACCGCCACCTCCTTAAATTATTGGTATGGCGCAGCTTAACCAAGGTTTGCTATTATCTGGGAATAGTCTCAAGTGTGTGAACGCTTTTAAAAATGCATATATTTTTATTTTTGGGAGGCAGGGGGGGCAGGCTAAATTGCCTTTATAGCTAACAGCAAGGACATGTCTTGGGCTCTCTTGTTGAGCTTAGCACATAAAACTGTTCATGATTCCAGACAATTTCTCAGATTTAGACCCATAGGTTTGAGTTATAGGTAGGGCCCTGTGAATTCCTAGAGTGCAGAATTGTGCTTAAGAAAGTAAGCTTTTAATTAAAACAAAATTAAAAACCCAGCCCTTAACTTTATGCTTTTCATTGAAACTCTGAATGCAAACTTTGACACTGGCTTCTTCCAGAGACGATAGAAAGCCTGAAATGATCTGAGAAATGTGACATTCCTTATTCATGTAACTGGGTTGGTAATGCTGAAACCTAATGATAGACCTTTAAATGTCAACATAAAATGATCAACTGCAAAATAGTTAAATGATTTAGCTAAAAGCTTTGATTATCCCACAACCCCAAACTACCCAGCTGTCAAAACCTGCAGCTTCACCCGTGACAATGTCTAAGATGCAGTTGTACATCATTGATGTAAAAGAAATTGGCATGTTGAACATGTGGGAACAGCATCAGATTTAAACACAGGGAGTTACTCTCCCTGTTGTACTATTAATTTTCATATTTAAACTCCCTTTAAATGAAACTATTGCAGAATTCCTAGTCTGCCTCAACAAATGGCTGCAGAATCCCGGAATCTTTCTGTAGAATTTAAGTTCAGCTTGCCAGGGACTAAACATGCTCTTGAAATAGAAATGGGTCTATCATCCGTGAGTGTACTAGAAAACTAGTATAATCGTCTGATCAAGAGAAGTACTGGACATGACACACTTTAGATACTGGTAACAGAGTTCAAAGGGGCACCATCAAATTAAAAATCACATTTCTGCCTGAAATTTATTTTTTTTACATTCTTGTGTTAAGGTTACTATAACCTGAGCAAGACGGGGGCAGCGGGAAGAATATAGTCTTTATTTTGTCAGTCTGTTTGTTTCTGCATATAAACAGCAATTTATATATAGTCAGTTTTACTGTTTCCTCTGTGTAGTCAGTCAGATTTCCCTTATTTTGGGGACTTTTACATAGCAATAGTAAAGGAGGGGAAAGTGATGTGAAACCACAAAAATTGGCTGAGGGACTCAGGGCAGATGTAGTACCTGAAACTACTTTTCATCTGAATAGATTTCAAGTTGGATTGTGTCCCTTTTTAAGAAGTAGCTCAGAGTAGCCAAGCACTAAAATGTAGTCTTTTAAAAACAATGCAACAGACACTTAAAAGCCTCATCTTCTGTGGGATGAAAACCTGCTTTTTTCATGATGCTTAGATATGGTACAAGTCTCCCTTGTGCTTGAACAGCTCAGTTCTAATCCTTTTTACTTTTATTCTTTAGTCCTTGAAAGAAATGTAAAATAAATTAATAAAACAAATGTTCTGGGTCTAACGTAAACAAAAGGACCAAAAATTCATAACTCATGGTTGTAAACAAGGAGAGTTGTTCAAGGGAAAGGACTCCTGTCACAACCTGTTAATGTCTGTTTGACATGTTTTTTGTAGAACCTTTGAGAGCTAGAGAGAGATATAGAGACAGAGCAATTTTTAGAACAGTGCGGGAGGGGGAATTAAGTAAAATTTACCCTCTAACAGTGACAGAGGAATGAAAGAGAGCATGCAAGACAGGAACACGTTTAAGTGTTATTAGTGCCTATTTTAAAAAGGAAGTGGGCTGGAAAATAGAGCTACAAATGTCAGTTTCTTATGGAGAAATACCAAGTGCTGGAAGAAATTAAAAACACTTTTAAAATGGCAGAACTAGAGTGATAACCTTGTCTTATAATAGTGAGGTGTGGGGTCAGGAATGGGGTCAAAGTAAAGCATCCTAGGTGATTTCTGTGACCTTGCTCAGTATTGTTGTGTCCTTAGAGGTTCATGCTGATAAGTGGAATTCTAAACATATTGCATGCAAGGGAACTAGGCTGAGATATACAGTTCTGTGTACACAGGTTATCGGCTACCACACAGTTGCTGCTGTAAGTAAATGCCATGAAGTGTGTTAATGAATTGATATTGCGGGTTGGATCTGCTAGGATGAGTAATTGGCGTGGAGTTGTTTCAGCAGAGTTGGCAGTTGAATAGTGTTAATCATAGTGATGACTTTAATAGCATTTAATAGACACTTACTTGAATTCAGATCAGATGATATATTGCTTTAAAAAAAAAAAAAAAAAAGCATTCCCAGGGCTATTAGCATTGTATGGTAAAAAGACACTAAAACTGCCAGAAGAAAGTTGTGGGGGGGTTTTTTCGTCCTCTGTTTGAGAAGTGCTTGCTTTCTGGGTTCTGGATATAGGTCTGCTGCGCTTTCCATTAGAAATCTGCACTTTCACTTGATATTTTAGTAAAAGAATAGTTTTGAGCTGAAACGTAGCAGCCACCTCCCACAAATCCTAAAAGGAGCTTTCCAAACAGAGATGCTATTAAAGACCACCAAGGAAATACAGGTGTTTTTTAAATATGTATTGGACAATAGGTCTTGGCTCCTAAGATGTCACCAGAGAATTGCTTAAATCACATACAAGTCTATGAAGGGTATATATTGAAAGATTGTTTCAGTTGAAACTTCCTAAGATTAAAAAAGCTATGTTAAAAGAAAATTCAAGGTCTAACTTAACAGACAAAAGCTAGGAAAATTGGAGTCAATGTTGCTACTCCATTCTTAGCACTTAGATGCCACAGTGATGGGTGTTCTACAATTGCTGAAAGATTAATGGATCACTGTTATGTATTGCCACGTGTTGTATTTGAGTAAAAGCAAATGCTTCTGGGGATGTGTGGGGGAAAAATCAGCCTTAACGAATTTTTCTGATCCTTGTTAATCTAACACTTGAAGACTGCAGGTGGTTTTTATATATATAGATAGCTGTTAGTTACATTTGGATTAAAACTTCCGTTCTTACTTACAGGTGCCTTTAGGCTCTAGTGCAATATCCTAGCCACACTGTGCTAGGCAAAATACTAGCACAGAATTAACAGCCTCTTTGCAGTTCTTCATAACTTTTGGACTAATTCCTTTTGGGTTGAAATTTCCCAGGCTTTATCTCATCCAAAAATTAATGTTTGGAAAATTAATGCAAAATCATCTAAACTGTCTTGAATAATTGGTGGTTTTCCCCATGCATCTATTATGTATATATCTTTTCTAGTTTGGGTTGTGAACAGGAAGGGCGGTTGTGACCTCCCACCGCTTTCTTTCTGGTTTAGTGGAGGAGGTGGTTCCAAAAATGTCTGTTGTAACAGAGTCCTGGTCTGGAGAAGGGTGAAAACTACTGCGCTGAAGCACCCATTTGGTTTGCAGAATGCTACCATTGGAAGGTCTATGCTACAAAACCCAGAACCCCATTTCTACCAAAAGGGTTAGAACTTGTAGTATGGACAAGACTAGGTTAGTCCCATCCACGCTATAAGCTTGAATTCTGGTTCAATTTTAAAGTCCCCGTTTTCATGAGACCCTCTGAAAAGAGGAAACCCATGTGAGCATCCTAAGTTGTTCTGCAGTTCTAGTTTTGTGTGGGTTTTCCAAGCTGTGCACATTCCTGCTGAGATTGTTTACTTTCCTGTGCACCAGCAACAAAAGACAGCTGTGTTGGCAGCATAGGAAATTTTGCAAAATGCAACGTTCCTCCAATAAAGGAGGACAAAATCAATAGAGAGAAAAAATATTTTCAAGCTTCTTGGAATACAAACAATGGAATACAAAAAATCCAAGCTAGAAGAAAGTTGGCAGTGTGCTGTTTGAATATATCTTAGTTAAGGAAATCACTGTTCTAAGCTAATGCATTTTGTCTGCTTTATTTTATTGACAAGTTTCCTACACCCAGGGGTTCGTGTCTTGTTGCTGATATGTACTTTTTAGCATGAAGAAATCAGACATCTATTTAACTTGCTGAGGACTGGGGATCTGTTTCTGCAGATTTCCCCTAGTTAAAACATGATTTACCAGAGCTTTCTGCTTTCACAAGTAACGAGCCATATTGCACCAAACCTCAACAACACTTTAATATCACTAGTAGTGGCTTTTTTTTGGTGATAACTCATGTATTTGGCCAGCCTAGTGACACTGCTCTGTATTGTCATACTGAAGACCCTAGTATTTCCTCCCCTGGTGGATTGATCTCCAAGGCCTAGCAAGATATGGGAAGTAATGCACTCAGCTCCTAGGGGTTTGTGTCATTCAGCAGTGACCTAGTTAAGGTGTGACTTTTGCCAGTTGTGAAGGGAGTATTATCCATTCCTTGGTCAAAAGGATGGTGTCCTTTAGGACTTCAAGGATAAGGGAGACACAGCTAGAAAACAAGAGGAATCTTAAGGGCTTCTGAGAGGGATCCCCAATGCAATCCATTTCTGTAGTTGCCTCTGCATATTGTTCTTTTTGTCTAATGTGATTCTAGTTATTGCTAAGCTATTTATTAATGATGCTGTTTGCTCTAGGGTTTGAGCAATATAGTATATAAAATGTCATTCTTATTTGCTAGAGATTCTCTGTGATGGGAGGAAATGTTATACTAGTATAAACAATGGGTTTCAGAGTAGCAGCCGTGTTAGTCTGTATTCGCAAAAAGAAAAGGAGTACTTGTTAGACTCTAAGGTGCCACAAGTACTCCTTTTCTTTTAGTATAAACAATGCATCTATTTTTACCTTTTAGTTCAAGAGATCTAAGTCTGCCTCTTATCCCCACCTCATTTTTCCTTTTCTTCCCACTTCTCCCTTGCCATTCCTCATCTAGAAAGGAAAAATGGTCTTCTTTTGGAACCAGCATCAAAGTTTGTGTGCAACTCTAGACAATAAACTCCACCTGAATTGGCTCAGTGCAGATGCCCTGTATAATTTTGTCCAGTCTGACTTAATTCCACTATAAAAATACAGATCTGTGGTCCGATGCTGCAAATGAGCCTTTGGCATTGGGAACATAGGAAATACCATACAGAGTACGCAGGACTAGATGACCCATTGATTGGATGTAACTGACATTTTGCCAATACCAGATGCTTCAGAGGAAGACCTTAATCTCCTATTATGCCATAACCTGCCAATAGGGGATGCTTCATCTAAAATCCAGGCAGTTAGAGCTTCTTATGCCTGTAGTATGAGGGTTTATATTGCTTAACTTCTATCCTCGTCTGGGACACACCTTGCTATCACCCTGCCTGTAGAGGAATCACGCTTGTTTCCAGCCATTTTAGGCTGGTTTGAAAGGAGAATTATTTGCCTCTTCGGTTCTCCTTTTGCTCCCCACCCCAAGTGAACAAAAAAGAAAGACAATCTAATACGTATACTTCAAACTTCTCACCAAGACATTTCTCCAGTGTTAGGTACATAATATAATGTAAACACAGTATCAGACATCTAGCAGTAATGTTAGACTTTTGTAACTACTTGTATTGATTAAAAATGCACATAATTATGATCAGTATTAAAATAGTTTTTGAGTACACAACTATTGCTTTATTCTGGCAACCTCCTCTTAGCATGTTGGCTAATGAACCTTGGGTGAAAACAAGAAGGACCCATTATTAGAAATAAGGGATCTGTTAGTTGTGTCATTTAAACATAGTCCTCACTTATTTATTTTGACTGTTACTCTGCAGTTGCAGAGAGGCTGAGATATAGCAGGTTTTGTAAGCTGTGGCTTAAGCAGTTATCCAGTATTTTAAGACTTTTTCTTTCCTATTTAGGCTGACTGATTACTTGTACATGAGCTGTAAACCTGTTATTAAACATGCTATGCATATTGTATATTCACTTATGTGAATTGTTCTAACAGTGCTTGTGTGTGTTGTTATGATGCTACATTTCCTTATATATTTACGTGTATTGCATGTGGTTTAATTGTTTTTATATTGTCACTTTTGTATTCACATAGTGCCTGAAGTATCTATTTGCCTATTGCAAGGAATTTAAATTGTTTCAGAACAGTGATTGAGTAGCAAAGGGAGTAGGGGCAAGAGATTCCCTTACTGTAGGACGTGTTTTGAAGTGTTAATAAATTGCAAGGATCCAAAGATTCTGTTATTCATTTCTTCATTTTAATCACAGAAGTGGCTTAAAAACACTTGAGCCATATGACTAACTTCCAAGATCATGTTTTTCCATTTCAGGCTGGCAAATACAGCTTCGTCTTGTCAAAATTTTTCAGTAGGCTTTCTACTGGAAAAGATTGCTGGAGCTCTGGAAGGAAAGAACCCTCGCAGTACCTAGAAGGAAAGAACAGGTTTGAAGGTGAAAATGGGAGGTGGAGGGGGAGAACGAAAACTTCCTTTAATGGGGGCATAGGATAGGAGCAGAAGTAAGGGGGAAATACTGAGATGAGATGGAGGGGCGCACAGCTGACTCCAGGTTGGGAAAAGGCATCCCAACAGTTGCTGCTGCTGTTCCTATGGCAGTGGAAGCTGGTGCCCTGTGGTCCTCAACCTCCCCTCAGCTACTTGTGCCTGTGCATGGATGCACCCTGTCCTGTCCCCCACACCCCTTGAGCTGGTGCACGTGTTCCTGCCTCTTCCTGGGCCAAACATCTCTGCTGGAACTCGCAGTGGCTGGAAGCCTGGTCTGGACTGGACCAGGGAGTCCTACCTGCTCTCTGGCAACCAGCCTGATCTTGTGTCCTTTGGGATCCTTCTCTCATTTCCACATCCTCCTTCCCCCGCATCCTTCTACATGCAGGCATGGAAAGGTAGCCAGGTCCCACTCTTCTGCCCCCAAAATACCTTGCAGAGGTGAAACATGTATCTGCCCCCAATATTCCCATTGCGGGGTGATAGCCCCCTCAGTTCCACCACCTGTGAATGAAAGGACACTATTGTGAAGACCACCATAAAGCTGCCTTCAAAAATATAACAAGCAACCCTTTGACTCGAGAATAGTGGTTTTGAAAATCTCTTACAATGAACATGGTTGTTAAAAAAAAAATCCAATAATTTAATATAGTGCATTTTTAAAATGTTTTATTACTGAGGGTACTCTAAAACCAAACAGTCAAACTTTGTCTTCAGATATATGCCATTGGCTCATTATGGGTTTCCTTTGCTTCTCTATACCCTGAACTTAGCAACACAAACTACACCCAGGATTGAGTTGGCCCAGTGACTAATGTTCTGCAGTGCCAGAGCAATGGGTAACTATTTGAAAATGGCTGTCACTTTGTACAGCTTGGCGCATTCTAAAAGCAAAGTAATCGCTCTTCAGAAGTATTGTTGAGCTAAAAGTAAGACAGCCTTGGCGGGGGATGGCTTAGCAGTATCTAGAGGGATGGGGATACGTTGGCATTAACCCTTAGGAAACTGGCGAATACCCAGACCTAGATTGCCTAATTTCCTAAGGCAGAGATTCTCTAGTTTGTGATCCACTGAGCCTTTACCTGTGGTCTTAGAGAACTGACTGATCCTGCTTTCACAGGGTCCAAGTAAATCCATAATCTAGAGCAGCGGCAGTTCGTTGACGGCTGCAGAAGGGATTGCTATTAGTAAAGAATCCATGTACAACTTGCATTCACTTTATATGTCCTGCGCATTCCCATTGCTCCCTGGCAATGGGTGTCCAAAGGGCCAATCTCCTCCGTAAGGACTTGAGTCCATTGCCACTGCAATCGGATACTGACTTCAAGGAGAGCAGGATTGCATCTTGGTACTGAAGTTCCATCCTGTCATTGTATTGGTCCTCCTCACTGGTACCTGGCTTCAGCTTTTCCAGAGTTTGTTGCTTTGCACCTATGCAGAGTGAATCAGCAGCATCTGTTCTCAAGTCATCTATTAGAGTGCCCAAATTTCCCCATGAGCATCCCTTTCCATAGCTCTTCTTGGCCAAGTGTCTTCAGCTGACCTCTTCCCTCTGATACAGGGCAATGGCAGAGCTAATCAGCTACAGCTGTGTACTGCTGGGGCACTCAAGCAAGAAGCAATGTTCAAAATAAAGTACTAGAGAATACGGTGGGTTTTGATCTAACATACATTAAGTAGGTGTAGCTGGATGTGGGTACCCCTGCTGACTAGCTCCAGCAAACCAAACAAAAGTTGACCAGGGTAATGGGCTAGTGGATAGTATTATACCTTGTCACATGTAAGATGTTTGTTTTCCTGCTTAGGGACATTATACCGCAGCCAAGAGCCTGCCTCCCAGCCCAGTAGACAGACTTGAACTGCAGGGCTCAAGTTAGTGTACTAAAAATAGTGTGGATGTTGCAGCTTGAGCTGCAGCTAATGCTCTCAAGCCCACCCGACCAGCTCAAGTTGTTCCATCCACACTAGTTTTCACGCAGTAGCTTAAGCCCCACGAGCACAAGTCCATCTGTCCAGGCTGGGAGGCACTCTCCCAGCTGCAATGTAGGCATTCCCTTGAAGCAGTGGTTTTCAACCTTTTTTCATTTGTGGACCGCTACAAAATTTCAAATGGAGGTGCAGACTCCTTTTTCTAGTCTTAGACATAGTCTGTGGACCTCCAGAGGTCCACAAACCACAGGTTGAAAACCACTGTTCTAATAAGGCAGTGCGCTGAGGAGATGGGAGAGAGTTTAATTATCAGTTAGAATGGGGAGAATGTTTAAAATGGGGCAGCAGCTATTTAAACATTAAATGAGAGAGAGCTCTTATAAATGTTCTGAATAAGTCTGGGAAAACATCAACTTGGTCATGTAATACAAGCACTTATGGTACATTTTTCCCCTTGAGGAGAGTCTTTCATTCAGAATAATCCAGAAAGAAATTATTCTAACTCCACTGTTTGTAATGGAGCAGATTAGCTACAATATTTGGGTAAGAAGTTTGAGATTCTATTTTCCTGATCCTGAAATAGATTCTACTGTCATGTAAAGGGATGTACTTTCCAAATCACGCTCTGGGCAGCATAGCAGATACCTCCAGGAAACTGTTACATAAGGTAACCTACACTCCTGTCACTTTCCAGTATTCAATATGATTTTTTTTTAAAGCAATAGGCAAAAGTTCTGAGTTTCTACTTCCCACTTAATGGAGTCAGATTTTTAATATCTGCCCTCTTACTTCACTAAAAAGATTGCTAGAGAGAAACAACACAAATGCTGGCTCAGAGTAAAATGCACTTATTTTCAAAGATTTCAAAACACTTTACAAGCATCAATGACTTAGGCTCCTGAATCCTGGCTATGAATGGCAAAACTCCCTTTGACTTCAATAGGACTAGGATTTTACCTGGCGGGAGGGACTAAAGAAAAAATGCCAAGGAAATCATTTAATAGCAACGTTGACTGGGCTGTTTAGGTGAAGTTTATTCTTAATGCCTGGTTTTCTTGACTTAATTATTTCTGTGTTCCTAACTGCAGCTGAAGAACAATCATCATTAAAATCAAAAGGCTGAAGGCAATGGAATAAATCAGTAGTTTCCAGGGGCCTTGCAGAAGTCAATGGCAGCCATTCGTATCCTGAGGAACAAGGCCTCTGATATGCAGGAGAGACAGAGGCTGCAGGCATCTGTGCGTTCCTTTCCTTTAGGTTTATGAAGGGTCTGTTTATGTTTCCTGCCTCTAGAGGGCTCTCTGTTACCTTTTGGCAAAAGAGTTCCGAAAAAGGTTTTTGGTTGTGCCCGCTGGCACTATTAACAAAGAAACAGCCAATGTTGCATTCATGTTTTTTTGCCTTGTCTCTCGAAGCTTAAAATGTGAAATGTTTTCATAGTACATTAATACCTTCCTGCCTGTGTGGTTTATTATGCTAGGGATACTTGTGAGTGCAGTAAGCCTGCCACTGACATGATTTAAAAGAAAAAGGCATAGAAAGGCACGATCTAGCAGTTTGGACACTATCTTTAAATTAGGTTCTGTCATGCCTTAAAACCAAAAGGGCCATCCACTCCTGTTTCCATCAGTGGCCAATACCAGTTGCTTCAGAGAAGTGGGCAAGAAACCCTACATTTCGAAGGGAGGGGATAACTTGTCCCAGGGAAAGTTTCTTCCTAATTCCCATTAATTAAAGGTTGGTTTAAGCCCTGAAGTACAAGGGTTATATCTCTCTGAAAATTCTTTTGTTGGTGTTTTGTGCTTTCCCTGTAAACATGCATGTCCAGTGTTAATAGTAATATCTCATCTATTTTTGGGTCCTGCAGAGATACTGGTACCTGTGTGAGCAAGTGTTAGACTAGGCCCTTCTTTATTACGGAGGTGCTGGTTGCAGATAAGGCTGAGCTTCATTTTGCAATTAAAGGGATTCAGTCTTTGTTTTGTATCAAAAATACAGCCTAGTGTCCCCCAAACTTACTCTTTGCATGCAGAATATATTTTCTGAGCATTCATCATTAATTACTTTATGAATTGAAAAGTGGGTTCTTTAGGAAACTTAGCATCCTGTGTCAGTTTTTTTTTTCTTTCCTCAAATACCTTACCAATGGAATAACTGACACTTCAATATAATGAAAATTAGTTGAAATCTTGCACAGCACCTGCAGTTGAAGAAATTAGGTTGTAATTAAGCTAAATTAATGATTTTATCTAATCGTTTTGACTGTACAGGTTCTAGCCAGGCTCAGGTAACTTTTACATGGGGCCATTGTGACAGAGGAAATTCAACCAATCACCACCCTTTCTCTACAGGTATTTTGCAATGAGTTGTAATGACTCAGTGATATAAGGGAGACTGGACGCTTGTCAAGAGTTTTTCATAGGTACATTAACAGGCCCAACTGTGTCTGCTCTTTAAAGGCTCACTGGCTGCATACTAGCTCTGGCATCAGTGTTTGGAAAGATTCCCATGGCATTGCAGCTTCAGCTCTACTGCCCATTGGAACAGCGCTACGGGCAGAACGGAGGCAGCAGTGTTGGGAAAGCATTTGGCTCTCTCTGCCTTCCTGCACATAGTGCCAGTCTTACTAACACAGCCCTCTAAACCAATAAGTCAACTGCAAATTTTAAGGGCCAAATTCACACCAAAGCAGCCATTGTAAGGTAGCATTCTCTTTAGGTTTCTTGTTTAGTGTTCAGGTGTAATATTTTTAAAAATTAAGGAAATTCCAAGACACCAAACTGTTAAAATGGAATTAAGGTTGAGGCGTAGTGGTCCACAGACTCTTACAAATGCTTTCATCATAAACATATAGTGTTGTTACAGGGAAGAGTTAAGGTACTTTGTGTGCCTTAATTCTGTATTTCTCTAATTTGTTTTTGATTTCTTGTAATGCTGGCTTTTGGGATAGTTACAGCATCCTTGTATTGGCTTTTATTGAAATTACTGATTATGTATTCCCAACCTTAACGCTGCCTTAACATTATTTTATTATTGTTATTATTTATTATTGTTTTTGTTTTATCTGGAAATAATAGAAAGGAAAGTGGCTATTAGATCGGAGGGTACATCTGAAAAAGCAGCTAGCTTCTGGGGAGAGGGTAGCAGGGGGAGAGAAAGGGGGTTCAAGCAGTGTTGGAATCTTTATTTAAGTAGTCTAGGAAAAGGTTTAAAATAAATATTCAAAATATTAGTGAAAAGTTGTTCAGAAGTTCTGCCTGGTATTTTCTCCCATGATTCCAAAAGTTACTCTTTAAACTGCAGCTGCGCTGCAGAAAATTGTTGTCAAACATCTTGTTTTTAATGAAATTTAAAATCAATGGGCTTTTCTCAGATAGCAGCAATAAGCCAAGCCAGGAGGCTCATTAGTAGGCTAGTGGTGAATGTCCTGCATGGCGGTGGGCCCTGTGTCTCTCAGCAACTTGCTAGGAGCACTGAAGCTAGGTCTGCCAAAGCACTCTAGTCCTCCTACTGGGAGACTACTCCACCAGCTAATAGGCTTCCTGACCATGAAACCTTTCTTGTTATTCCGTCTTAGTTTTGCCGTTCTTCATTTCTTCCCACTACAGTAGCCATAGCCCCTTGGAGCGCTCTGAACACATATGCTTCATATTAGGGAGGGGAATCAAACTGCTTTTTTATTTACTCTGAGTTAAATACCTAGTAGTGACTCAATTTTCAGTGAATATTGAACAAGATTATTTGATGTCCTCTAGAGCTCCCAGAGCTGCTCTAGGGCAGTGAGATCTGGAGTGGGCTAGTTGTGTCCATCTACTAATAAGTAAGACTGCTGGAGCTTGGAATCCATCAGTGATCCATGCAAGCGTCTGTGACATGCACAAATGCCGGCAGCTAATGAAATGAAGCAGAGATTCCATGGGCTCACAGGGCCTATGCAGATTCACAAAGTGTTGGTTGAGATGTCCCGGGAAGACAGGAGCTGGGGGTGAGTAAGAGACCACTGGGGATGCTCCTTGTACTGAAATGGTTCTAGAATGGGACAGCATAAAAACAGCTTGTGATGGTAATGGCTGCTATGAACTGTTAAACTCCCAGCAGCAGCAGAGAGGCAGGTGCATGGGAAGTAGCCACAGTGTTTCACAAGGACCTGTTAGATCGCAACTGTGTTCCTGGCTGCAGACTATTGAAGGGGGGGTTGGCCTTTGGGCTTTGCTTTCAGATGTTTTGCCCGATCTAATCTCAGTCTTCGACAGATACAAATACTTTAATAATGAGGTTCAATAAGGACGAGTGCAGAGTCCTGCACTTAGGACGGAAGAATCCCATGCACCGCTACGGACTAGGGACCGAATGACTCGGCAGCAGTTCTGCAGAAAAGGACCTAGGGGTTACAGTGGACGAGAAGCTGGATATGAATCAACAGTGTGCCCTTGTTGCCAAGAAGGCCAATGGCATTTTGGGATGTATAAGTAGGGGCATTGCCAGCAGATCGAGGGACGTGATCGTTCCCCTCTATTCGACATTGGTGAGGCCTCATCTGGAGTACTGTGTCCAGGTTTGGGCCCCACACTACAAGAAGGATGTGGATAAATTGGAAAGAGTCCAGCGGAGGGCAACAAAAATTATTAGGGGACTGGAACCCATGACTTATGAGGAGAGGCTGAGGGAACTGGGATTGTTTAGTCTGCAGAAGAGAAGAATGAGGGAGGATTTGATACCTGCTTTCAGTTACCTGAAAGGGGGTTCCAAAGAGGATGGATCTAGACTGTTCTCAGTGATAGCAGATGACAGAACAAGGAGTAATGGTCTCAAGTTGCAGTGGGGGAGGTTTAGGTTGGATATTAGGAAAAACTTTTTCACTAGGAGGGTGGTGAAACACTAGAATGCGTTACCTAGGGAGGTGGTGGAATCTCCTTCCTTAGAAGTTTTTAAGGTCAGGCTTGACAAAGCCCTGGCTGGGATGATTTAGTTGGGGATTGGTCCTGCTTTGAGCAGGGGGTTGGACTAGATGACCTCCTGAGGTCCCTTCCAACCCTGATATTCTATGAAAGGCAGAAGTTTGGGGCAACTCAAAGAGCCCTCCCATCTCTACTTCAATTTGTAGGCTGTTGCAATCTCCTGACTCTCTCATTGCTCTGCCCTACTCATTGCTTTGCTATGCTTGCTATACATATTAAGTCAAATTCTTCATTTTGCTAATATTTGTAAGTGTATTCAACCCACTTAAATTGCCCTGAAGCTTCAATTGGCTGCATATTTCACTTCCTGCACCTGACCTGCTGTGTAGTGTTGCTATATGCTTCTAAAGCTGCTGCAATGTTTTATTCAAGATGTACAGTAGCAGTAGTTAGAGAGGCTGTGTGGTCTAGTGGTAAACCAAGGAACTGGGAATCAGGACCCCTGGTTCTATCTCACTGGGTGATCCTGGCTAAAGCCCTTTGCCTATCTATCTAGGTTTCCCTGTGATATCCTAGAATCCATTCAGAAGAACAGTATTCTTCTGCCTTTTGAAAGACACTGAATAAATGCCAAGTATTGCTTATTTCAGTGATATGGTTTGCCAATTTGTAATGCACTCCAAGGTGTGTATATTAAGGGTTACATAAATCAAAAAATAACATAAAATGTGAATAATAACTGCACAGACACCATGGTAATGAGTGCATATACAAATGTAGATAGCTAGATGCTATTTAATGACCAGTTCCTAATTGTACAGTATGTTTGCTTTGGGTTTTTTTCTCAGTCTATATGAGCTGCTTGGAGCTCTATTATCAATGCAAATTATTTACCACTCATTTGTATGCAATATGCTCCTGCTTTGAAAGTGCTTTATAGATTTCAAGCTAAACTCATCCCTGCAACTCCACTTAAATCAACGTTTACATTTATGCAAGAGCTGTTGGTTCCCTTTATTTTAATGGGTTTGATGGGTTGTTTTTCTTTAGGGGAATGTGCTCTAGTGCAGCATTTCCCAAACATTATTGATACGTGTGTCACCTTCTTAAACGGACGTTTGAAGAACCATGTGCAAATTTCTCCTTTTTGTGCACCTTTATTTTAGGCCACAATAGCTTAATTTACTACAAGTCTGTAAATACTTAATTTCATTGTGGAATGTATCTGATGGAGATCTGCCTGGGGGGAATTCGATGTGAAGGGAGTTAGGCTGGGGAAGTCAAAGTGGGAGGGGTAGAAGGCATGAGGTTTAGAGCTGGCTGGGAATTTTTCAGTGAAACTGAAAAGGCTGTTTTGTAGAAACTTACGTTTTCCAGGAACCCACCGGTTTTGACAGAACTTTCACTGGGAAGGTTTCTCAGGTTTAGGATAGAATTTCTAGTCAAAACGAGATAGACAAACACCTCAGAACAGCCTGGGGACAGGATGCTCACCTGGGATGCACAGACCAGGTGCATAGTCCCTACTTGGCTTGATTCAGATGAGTGCCCTGCCCACCAGGCTATTGGCTATTCTAGGATGGGTTGATGGGTCTCTCTCTCTCTCTCTCTCTCTCTCTGATCTTTCATGACCATCTCTGAAAGGTCTCAGTTTTTTGTCCTGATGCAGAGTGGGATAATTCTTGAAATCACGAAAAGTTTCACAAAACAGGAAAACTCATTTTCCCACTCAGGTCTAACAAAGTTAGATTGGGAGCGGAGGGGGGTGGGATTCTGGCTGAAGTGTGGGGAGGGCTTGGGGGGAAGGGCAGAAAGGGTTCTGACGGGGTATGTGTAAAAACAGGGGGCGGGGGACAGAGAGCTTGCAGGAGGTTTGTTTGGAAGTGCGGGACTTCAACTCCAGTTCGCCCTTTTTTCTCCTCAAGGCTTCATGTTCCTAGTTCCCTCTGAGCCAGGAAGCTGTGGCCCCTGACCATTCTGGATTCTTTCCCTCGCATCTCCTCCTGTCCCGGTCTCACCGTTCCTTCCTCTTGGTTAAGGAATTCCACAGCCCTCCTGCACGGGGTTGTGAAATGATTCAAACAGGCTTTCCCAGCCCACCAGTATTGAGGTTCCAACCCCATTCCATGGAGCCTCCCTTGGTCCTGAGACTCACATTTGCCCTCTGGATTCCAGGGCCCACCAGCCACCCTCCTCGATGCAGGGCCATGATTCAGGAAGTCTTCCCCATCCCACCACTCTCCCTCCTGGTTCTGGTTCTCACCTTAGGGAGTCTCTCTCTCCTCACTGTTAGCCCTCTCCCTTTTAATCCTCCTAGAAGGCATCTAACAGCTGTATTTTTATCATGTTAAGGAGATAGCTCACTCCCTTGAATACCTTTTTCCTTCAAGAAGCCATGTCATGGAATGGGGCTGGGTAGCCACAGCCCCCACTATCCCTTAAAGGGGACAGAGAAACCTATTATAGCGCATCACTACCAACGAGCTCACATACCACTGTTTTTGGCAATTTATGCTCTAGTGTTTATCAACCCTTCTGCTCCTATTCGCCCAGATCCTGCCCAACTCCTGTCCTTGTCTCTCTCCTTCCCCTCTTCTCTTGTTCTCCCCCACTGTATACCTGCTCTCCTCCCCCCAACTTCTATCCTCTTCCTTGTAACTGTCACCTTGCCACCCTGGGGAAAAAAATATCCATTGATGAATGTGGCAAACTCATAGAAGAGTTCCGTGGCCTCCACCAAACTTTCTGTTTCTATAAAATCCCTCCAAAGATGGAGCCTTATCTACCTCATTTTGTTTTTCAGCACTGGGGTGGAAGAAGCCGCAGCAGTGGCAAATCAGCAAATGGGCCACGGAGCACTTTGAATGTGACCGGCGGTCTAACCACCCCCATTATATTGCAATATAAAAAGCAGATGCCAGACCTTCCACCTATGAATGTTGTGGCCCAGTGCATTCTGTTTAGGTGGCACATGTGCATGCATAATAGTATTTACTCTTTGAGAACTGTTCTTCCAAGTAGCTCTCTGATTCAGCCACTCTTGGGATGGCTTTTACTAAGGCCTGGTCTACACACAAAACTTGGGTCAGCCTAGCTACATCATGCAGGGCTGTGATAAAAATTTACACCCTGAGCACCATAGTTAGGTCGAACTATTCCCCAGGGTAGATGTGGCTAGATCAAGAGAAGGATTCTTCCATTGATTTAGCTACCACCTATCGGAAGGCTGGCCTACTTGCATTGAGGGGAAAAAGCCCTTTCTGTCACTGCTGGAAGCATCTACCCTACCGCAGCACAGCTGTAGTTAACCCAACTCACTACCTGCCTCTGGTCTACTTAAGATTTAAAATCAGAATGAGTGGCGCATAGGAAATTCGGGAGATGAAACCTCACCCAACGTCTGGGAAAGCTTCACTTTTAATCATCACAAATAGCGAGATAAGTTCAGATCGTTTATACAGGGGCTGGGGCTGGTTTCCATAACATGGTGTCTAGCCTGTGATGTATAAAGTCGTATGCTGTGTTGCACAAACCCTGTGGTGATGGGCACTCTTATAAGAACTGTGGAGTAGATAAATATATACGGTGTGTGTGCACATACACACAACCCTATACTCTACAGGTGGAGAGGTGATAGCTGTGTGATGAATTGCAAAGCCGTGTGATAAATAGTCAAAGATGCATAGGTCTATTTCACCTACCTTCTGTCCATGAGCTTCTCTCTCTATTTTAACATCCTCTTCAAGTAGCTGCCATTAGGGCCCCTTTTCAACAAGTGCAAGGGCCAGAGCAGTGTAAAGGGTCCTGAAAGCGTGTATCTGACTAGGGGGGAAATTTCCTGGTGCAGACACAGCCATAAAGCTGCCTTCTATGGACCACATTGCAAGATCTGGCATAAGGGGTGTGTCCACAGGATGCACCATTATGGAGATCCCTGGCAGGTCTGCAGGCTGATAGGGCAGCCTCCCTGGGGCTGTCCTAACTTGGACAAGTTGCTGGGATTGTCTCCTAAATTACAACAGGGGACGCCCCAGCCCCCCGAGCAGCCCAGGAGCAGGATGGCACAAAGGTGGCTTAAAGCCACCTTAGTTCCCCCTCCATTTGCCCTTGGTATGTTAAAAATTTTGTCACTTTAAAGTCATTATATGCCCATTGGGTTAGAAATAGGAGCTTTTTCCCATGGGGAAGGAGGATTCCTAGCTTCTGAGGGGGACCCAGCACTTGCTTCTGTAACTGCAAGGATTTGGGACATTGAAGCATTTATGGGAGGATTCTTGCCGCCCTGACATGGATGTGGAGCAGCCTTGAAGCAGCTGGGGCATTCTGGTTTGTCCTTTGTAACAAGTGCTCATGCTAACCATGTTGAAGCTGAACAAAAACCCTATTCGAGCAGAAACCAAAGTTGTTTTAATTAACATCTTACTTACACTAAGCCTTGGCCATCTGTTCCACCCCCTCAATGCGAATGCCACTGTCCCTGTTGATGACATAATTAAAAATGAAAATATATTTTGGTAGAATGCAGCAAAGGCATCTGTGGTGATTTTTCTTATATTCCTGACCCATCCCTCCCCTTCAAAAAAAAGAAAAAAAAAATCCAGAGGGAAACTGCTTCAGCTTCCCTTCAACTCTGTAATGAAGCTGTTGTAGCAGTGTCACACTGAGCTTTCTTGGGCTGTCTAACTACTTTATTATATTCTATGTTGACACTGTTTTAAACCAGCCCACGACAAGTTTTTACTCTCGTCCAATTGCTGCCAGATTAGCTAATGTCTAAGCTTTGTTTTTATTGTTGCAGTAACAAAAGTGAAAGGGAGGGAGGCATTTGAATCCTGCTTTGTTAGAACTACAGCTCCATGTGAAAGAACTTGAAACCTCTCCACTCTTAAACTAATCGGAAATCTGTTCGTAGCAGGAAGCTGCCCCCTCATCTCAAGGCTCTTTCAAGTTCCAAGAAGGGGTTAACTTGAATACAGAACAAGAAACTTTAGTGAACAGAAGAGGAATGATATAATGACCGCTGAGATCAGCTGGGCTGCTCATGTTACAAACATGGGCCTAAGTTTTTCTGAGGCTGGGGGAGGAGGGGGGCAGCTTTCCTGTAACTGGGCTAGAGCAGTTACTCAGGTCTTTTACAGCAAATGAAATCACCAGGGTGAGTCACATTCCCTTTTGCTTCTCTCTGCCAAGTTCTAAGCACTAAGGGTTGGGGCGGGGGGGTGAACTCAAAAAGCAAAACCAACAGAAAGCAACAGAGCAGGAAAGTTGAACTGAGACAACTAGATATTATTTGACATTTAGGACTGATGGTGGGTAGAGATAAAAGGTCTATAAATATCCTGTTAGTGAATTTCACAACAATATCACCTGTCAATCCCTCAGCTGAACAAATAGGTTAACTTCTTCAAATAATACACTGCATAATTACAGATTACATTCTTGTGCCATATGGAATGAAGGACTGATCGCTGCAAAAGACGTTAACCTTTCCTTTCAATTGAAAGATGCTCTAGCCTTGGGAAGGTAAATGGCACATGCAGCTGCTGTTGCTGAATCATTCGAGTCCCAAGACAGGACTGAGCAAAACACCAAGATGGTTAACTAACGCTAACCCGCTCAGCCAGTGGTATCTTTCAACGCTTTGGAAGCTCAGTCAGTGTTCACCTCTATTTAATAAATTACCAGGGAGCTTTGCTCCAGGGCTCATAATGAAGTTCTGAGATTCTTATTCTTGTCAATTACCTGGTATCTTTATTTATTTATTTATTACAAATGGGAACATCAGTCCACAGAGTGTTTTTTAGAATGCTCGGAGGTCAGAGTGTCTCAGGAATGTTTTTTTTTTGGTTTGTTTTTGCATCAGACTTTTTAGCACATATCCTACCTACATTTTATAGATTTGATAGATTAAGGCCAGAAGGAGTTACCCAAGTGATCATCTAGTCTGACCTCCTGCATAACACAGGCCATAGAACTCCCCTCTCCCCCGCAAATAATTCCTGATGTAACTAGACCATATCTTTTAGGAAAAAATCCAATAGTGATTTAAAAAATGGCCCATGATAGAGAATCCTCCATGACCCTTGATCAATTCCAATGGTTAATTAACCTCACTGTTATTTAAAAAAATTACACCTTTGTTATAAATATAAAGGGAAGGGTAACCACCTTTCTGTATACAGTGTTATAAAATCCCTCCTGGCCAGAGGCAAAACCCTTTCACCTGTAAAGGGTTAAGAAGCTAAGATAACCTTGCTGGCTCCTGACCCAAAATGACCAATGAGGGGACAAGATACTTTCAAATCTGGAGAGGGGGAACAAAGGGTTCTATCTGTCTGCGTGATGCTTTTGCCGGGAACAGATCAGAAATGCAAGCCGTCCAACTCCTGTTAAGTTAGTAAGTAATCTAGCTAGAAAATGCGTTAGATTTTCTTTTGTTTAATGGCTGGTAAAATAAACTGGTAAAATGGCTGGAGGGAATGTGTATTCCTGTTTTGTGTCTTTTTGTAACTTAAGGTTTTGCCTAGAGGGATTCTCTTTGTTTTGAATCTGATTACCCTGTAAGGTATTTACCATCCTGATTTTACAGAGGTGATTCTTTTACCTTTTCTTTAATTAAAATTCTTCTTTTAAGAACCTGATTGATTTTTCATTGTTCTTAAGATCCAAGGGTTTGGGTCTGTGTTCACCTGTACCAATTGGTGAGGATTATTATCAAGCCTTCCCCAGGAAAGGGGGTGTAGGGCTTGGGGGATATTTTGGGGGAAGACGTCTCCAAGTGGGCTCTTTCCCTGTTCTTTGTTTAACATGGTTGGTGGTGGCAGCATACGGTTCAAGGACAAGGAAAAGTTTGTACCTTGGGGAAGTTTTTAACCTAAGCTGGTAAGAATAAGCTTAGGGGGTCTTTCATGCAGGTCCCCACATCTGTACCCTAGAATTCAGAGTGGGGAAGGAACTTTGACAACCTTATTTCCAGTTTGAATTTTAGTTTCACCTTTCAGTCACTGGATCTTTGTGTCTTGTAGGACAATATCACACTTAACCATATTATCAGCAAGAGAAAAGCAAAGAATCACAGCTAGCAATGGATTCCACATGGCAGGTTTAAATATGTTATTTATATAATACTATAAATGTTCATGGTGCTTTAAAAACAAACAAAAGACAATATCCCTGTCTTTAAAAGCTTATGGTCAAAGGGCCAAATTCTGATCACTGTTACACGTATATTAAAAAATCCGTAGTCGCTCCACTCAGTGACTTTGGATTTGTACAGGTGTCAGTGATCAGAATCTGTCTTTAAGACATTGATGTGATGAAGGATGGAAACAAGCATTGAAAGGCAGGGAAATAAGATAAATGGGATTGTTTGGGTGAATGCCTTCTTTTGCAGGTTATGTACAGTTTTGTTTGGTTGTGCTTTTTGGATACAAGTATTAAGAAGGTAAAACTAGTGTGTGTTTGTCTGCCTCAGTGCAGCAGTGTGTTTTTAAGGGAGAGATCTGAAGAAGCTAAAGCAGGGTGGGCTGGGTTAGGAAGGGTTTCCAGACATGGTTAACTGCATGGAATCAGGCATGACAAGGAAAGCAGGGAAAGGCAACGAAAGAGTGGTTGGTTGTGTGGCTTAGGCACCGCTATGGGACTAAAGGCGTGGGGGAGAGAAGTAGGTTGGAGTAACCATTAAAGTATATGCATGGTAGATGAATTTTATTACTGCATTATGGCTAGATTGGAGAAGAGCGATGCAAGAGACAGAGAGATGTAGTTAGCAGTAGCCGAGATCATAGATGTAACCACCAGGGAGAGTATCAGGGATGTGTGCTCCCCCAACATTTTATTATTTGAGCGTAAGTGCAGATTTGGCACTTATTGCATTCCCACTCCTTGCCCTCCTCAACATTGTAGGTGGGTGCATCACTGATAGCAGAACCAGACAATCAGCACCTGGACAGGGGGAGCTGGCAGTAGGAAGGGAGAGTAATGGATGGGGTTTTGGAGACATTCCAGAAGGACTTTGTGTCAGTCCTCGGAGTGGAGATGGGTTAAAAAATTACACTGGGGTTGTGGTCCAGTGGGACAGGGAGGATAGTAGTCTTGGCAACAGTAAGAGGAGGAAGGGAAGAAAGTGACTTCACATGAACAGGCTGCTGCTAAGTGCACTTGAGTTGAACAGAGAAGCACTCTGTATGCAAGAATAATAGCTTGAGCTATCCAATCTAGCTATCTAATATTTTTATTATTATTAATCTATTATTGATTTTCATAAAGAAACAAACAATGAAAAGTACCAAAAGATAAATGACTTACAGCTGGTATATATTTCCAAATACTGCATGCTTTGTGATAGTGCCAATAGAATTATGCAATTTTACAACTTTCCAAAGTTACAAGACAATACTACATAGACGGAACACGTTCGAGTGGCGGTAACTGATTTAAAATAGGAGAAGACCTATATGAATAGGGAGAGAAGGGAAGGAGAGTATAACGGGTGGTGAGGGAATAAGAGGAGGGATTAGGAGGAATGAACTCTAGCATTCCTTGAGCCATCTCAGCACTTTTAGCCAAATGTATCTAGAACATGGTCCAAATGTCTTCAGATCCATTTAATTGCTTTCTCTGTTGATAAGCTATTCTTTCTTTGGCTGCTAATTCAGACAAGTCCAAATACCATGGCTCTATTCTGGGCATAAGCCTACTTTTTCATCTGTGTACAATCATGTGCTTGGTGATCATTGGTTCTTGGGGGCTGCAAAGTCTTTGTGATGGACTAAACCCAGGTGAGCAGGTAAACAAGCTAGGACAAAATTTTCAACTGAGATTTGGCTCCTTAAACTGAGCATGGTTTTAACTCTTGTACCCACGTCTTTCCACAGCTGCCTGACTGTTGGACAGCTTCACAGTATATGCATCAGGGTTCTTTTTGTTTCAGCACAAACAAATACCAGTAGATAAGGGCCTTATCTTGGACAGCTTTGATGGTGACTGATACATTTTGAATTGTATCAAACGGCCTGAGATCCATAGAAGTATTTTTAACATTCTGTAAAATGCTTTGCCATTGGGGTTCTTTTAAGGTCCCTGATAAATCTCCTTCCTGTACTTTCACAAAGAACTCCTCCTTGATATTCCCATGATGGATGCATTAGGAGTTAGTTTACGCCCATGAGGGGACTTCCCTAAACTTGGGATTTCATTAACAGGACAACTGCTGTATTTTTATTATCTGAGATAAGTTGCAGTAAAAGCTGTTCAGAGTCGGCTGGGAATTTATTAGCATATTGGCATTTATCCAGCTGCACTTCATGAAAGTAATGGGAAATGGTAGTGGTACACTGCCCTTGTATAAAGTGTTTGATATGAAAATGGAGAACTTTGGAGATCTGTAGGAGGGCTGAGTGTACTCACTTTGCTCCTATTCATTTCTCATGGCACTCTTTCAGAGTCATCAATCCAAACAATTTGTAATTGATTAACTATTTGTATATGTTTACATCTTAGGGTCTAGTAGTTGCGGTACAGGCCTGAGCATCAGGCCATCTGTCTCCTGCTCTCCTACACTTGCTATATGATTTGGGACAAGACACTTGGGGGGGGGGGGGTGTGTGTGTGTTTTCCTGTCTCTAAAATGGGGGTGATAACTCCTACCTGACAGGCGGTTTGTAATCTCCTCAAAGAAGGGCTGCCTTTATCGTAATAATAGAAAATACTTCTTGCTGCGCTAGTCCAAGGATTTCAAAGCTCTTTATGAATACTGAGTATGCTGCATGGCACCCCTGTAAGGCAACCACTGGATGTATTGATCAGGAAACTGATGTGCAGAGAGGCTACCTTGTTTGCACGAAGTTGCACAAGTCAGTGATAGAACTGAGACTAGAACTCCTGCTTCCTGGTCTGTTGGTCTAAACACTCGACCATGATCCATCCCATGGAGGGGGCAGGAGGAAGGAGATGTAGTGTGTATGAATATATCTACATTACATATAGTGTAGTTATAGTTTCCATTTATCACACGGTCCTATCATCCTCTATGTACATCTGAAATAAAAAAAAATACAAATGCAACCAGAGTAATTCTCCCACTGTTAGGTCTTCCAAAATCTAAAAAGCCATATGTCTTTTTAATTAACTACAATGATGTTAACTAGCTCCGAAGAACAAGACAAATAAAGTACTAACAAAAATGAATGGAGCTGGCAGAATGGGTGGATCCTTATTGACAATATACATCTGCTCATTCCATTCTGGAATTCAGGCTCCAAACCATTCCAGCTGGCAAGATTTTTAATTCTAATACACAGAATATTAGTCCTTTAAAGGAGCACTAATTATATCGAGTCAACCTCAGGTCTTAAACTTCCATCCACCACACTTACCAAACAAAAAGCCCCTGAACCCAGTTCAAACACTCCACTGAATGAAGTCTGGAGAAACAGATAAGTCTTGTAGTCTGCACTGAGGTCAACAAACCTACTTAGACGGGAAGCTCTTTGAGGCAGGGACCGTTTTTTTTCATTGTATTTTATATTACCTAGCTCAATGCTAATTTCTTAGCTTCCTCTGTAATACTTATGACTTGACCACAAGCACAGAGACCATCCTGCACCAGTTTCAAGATTTCAGCTTCATTTATTTCCCTGCCAAATATTTTATATCTGCCACCAGGATAAGCTGCACTGTAAATTCAGTCTGTACTGCTGTAGAATTTGCCCCCCTGTTTCTTACAAATCTACTGGTCTGGGCTAGTGTTAATTTAGCAAGACTAATTAACTGAGAAAACAAAGCTGTTGAGTGAGAGATCCACATAGCAAGTATGCATACTTCTGTATGTCTCTACATACTGTGTGTTTGATTCACTCTTTGGACTGTTATGGATTGTTGTTCGAAACAAATCTTAATTAAATCTAAATCTTGTGCCATTTCTAGATACTTTATCCTGTAATTATGCCGATTTTAATTCTCTGCACACAATTGTTGTATAAAACCCCACAAACATTAAATTAAAAAAACATTCACTTACTCAAAAGTCTTCCAACTCACATATAGAAACAAAAGCCTCGGCCAGAGGTTTAATCCTGCTCCCACTGAAATCAATGGGAGATTTGACATTGGTTTCAGGGGGAGTGGAATTGGCTCCCATTCAGTGCTTAATTTGTGCCAGGGCTGAGCCCCAGCACCACTAGGCTTGGCAGTTCATAGCCCCAGCACCTCTGGGCTCCTGGCCAGCAGCTGCTTCTCTCTGGCTGCACAGCTCTGAAGGCAGCACCAGCAGCAGCGCAGAAGTAAGGGTGGCAAAACACCATACCAGGCCACCCTTAGTAACTTCTGTGCCGCTGCCCTTCTGAGCTGGGTATCTGGCCAGAAGCCACTGCTCTCTGGCCACCCACCCAGTGCTTAATGTTTTAATGCCTCTTTCGTTACAAATTAAGCACGGCTCCCATTCCATTCTTGTCTGTCTTGCACAAGTAATCCCTTTGATGTGGCAGGAAAATCTCCTTTTGTTGATAAATACCATGGACACCACAGGCCATTTTGTGTTTGGATATTATTTTTCTTGTGCAGCATTTACTAACAAATGCTTGAAGCTTTTACAGTGTGATCAACGTTGTATCTCCTCACAATAAACAGGAAGCCTTAGAATATACTTCATTACCAGTAGAGCACCACACGAATTCCAAAAGATAACAGCTCAAACTTTTTTTTTCTTCAAAACTGTGTTATCACTTCCTCTAGGAAACCCATGTAACTTCTGCCAGGCTGCTCTCTGCTAAGCCTATGCAAAATTGCAAGTTGTTACTTTGAAAATGAACAGTGCATTATCAACTTTAGAGTGTAGAAACTGACATCTGTAATGCATGTAATATTTATATATAATGTGCTTATATGCACTCTGAGGTATCAGCATAGTGGGTGTGGATTTAGTCCTGGTGCAAAGTGCTGGTTTGCCAGTAGAAGAGACTGATATTTTCTATTTATCCACAGAACTAGTGCAGCATGGAGAGCAGCAATATGCATCTCCCTGCAAGGACTTGCCAATGTCTTATGTTCAGAGCATACACACAAAGAAGTTAGATAAAAACATAAGTACTCATGCTGAAAGGTTGCAACATATCACAACTTTATTTCTTAGAATTCTGGTGCCAACAAGGAAACTGGTTGTGATGATGGTTTTTGTGATGTGGAAGCTTGTCTTCAAAGAACTGGTCTAAGCTCACCTACTCATTTCACATAGGTTACTAACCAGCTGTCAAGTGGCAGCTTTTGTCACTATATCACCATGAGCTGAATGTGAACCCCAATAACTTGTATGGGAAAAGCTGTGAATGCCATTACTGCAATATATTAGAGAGGTAGCCGTGTTAGTCTGTATCCACAAAAACAACGAGGAGTCTGGTGGCACCTTAAAGATTAACAGATTTATTCGGGCATAAGCTTTCGTGGGTTAAAAATCCCACTTCTGCAATATGTGCTTTCCTCATCCTGCTGTGTATGTTTCTGAACAGGGAGTGCCTATCACTTTAGCCAGATATAACTGCAAGAGACAAGCACCATACACATCTTTGGCACTGTAGAGACAATAAAATAACATTACTGATTTATGAGAGGCTCAGTTAATGGTGATAGCACCCTCTTTATCTTACTTGAAATCAAGTTCCAGTAAGTTATTTAAAAGTTTTAGCATTGAGACCCTGATCTTACAATTGGCTCCATGTAGATGGACTTATGTGCACAGGCAAAGTGCTGCTGACTTCAAAGGGGCTTCACCCATACAGAGCCAGATGCAGGATTGGGGCCTTAGATGTCTCAGTGACTGATGCCTTACGGCACACCATTAGTAACCATCCGGCAGCAGCCCTGAAGGAAGCAGTCAATAAATGGGAGCAGCAGCAACACAAGCAGTCCTCTCAACAAGCACTAAATATCCACCAAACCAGCAGCTTTCTAATGCAATCAGCTTCAGTAGTTATCTTCTCTCTTCCAGTATCGTATTTGCTAATCTGTCATTGAGGCTAACAGCCTGGTCCTCCTGCTCCTCCTCCCTCCCCAACCACCACATCTCTGCTACTACCCTCTCTCACTCTTACCTGTCCCCCATTCAGCTTATCTCCACCAGGCTCAGCCTCTTCTCCCTCCACCCTCCTTTTTATTAACTCAGTCCCGCATTTCCCCCCCCTTCAAGTCCAACAGCTACAAACAAGAAATATTTTTAAATGCAATGCATAGACAACCTGAAAAACCCAACATTCGTGTTGCAATCCTTGCCCTGTACTCCCCCACCTTTGCTTGTGATCATCACTTGTCATGTCTACCTCTTGACTGACAACTGTCAGGGGATGGACTATGTCTTTTACTATATGTCTGTAACCCACAGACCCTCAGTAGCATTGAGAAAATGAATAACAATAATAATACAAATCTAGAGCTTTTTCTCCTTTTTTATATTGTATTGTTTGCCTAACAATGTTACAAGAGATAAACAGGGCGAGAGGCTGATTTTATACATTATATTATTTTAATGGAGGCTTTTTTCCTTTAAAATCTTGCTGCCTTCAAACATATAACTCCAGTGCAGGAAAACTACACACACATACAAGATTCTTGGTTACATTAAGAGCCACTATAACATTTTACATACATATTGTTATGTTTTTTTTCTCCTTGGCCCTGTGTAATTATTTTTATCTGGCTGTTTCAATTCCTTTATCAGTTTCAGCTTGTTTACTGAATTTTCAGTCTCTAGATGAAGAAGGCTCATAAGGAGTCAGTTTACAGAAGTTAGAAGATCTAGATAACATTAAAGACAAGCAAAACCTTCAACAATATTGAAATTACTCAGATAGTTATTGCAGCTGACTGAGACAGAGTGTGCTTTGAGGCTGGGAAATTTCCATTACTGAAGTACAGGACAATGCCTGAATGCTGTGGCTGCTACTGTCGTAAAATAAAAGCTTAATTTCATACAGATGGCAGCCAAATATCAGCATATTAATTACAAGGGTGAGACTTATGCAATAAGCTTTTAAGACTGCATTAAAATGGATCTTTTTAATATTTAAAATATAATTGTAAACCACTCACACAAAATTAGGAAATGTATCATTGACTTGCTAATGCAACCAAGCTCCCAAGCTGCAGTTTGATGGCTTATTTGTGAGCAGTGAGTCTGACAAAAATATGACTGTACAAGCTTGCTCCTAGAACAAGGAATAAAAGAATGATATACAGAATTCTATTAGGTAATTAAGACAAGGTTGCTATTGTCCATATAGTCCTATGATTGGTAAGATTTTATGTTTTCCAACTTCTGTTTAGTCATTCAGGTACAGATGTGGGGACCTGCATGAAAATAAAAAGAATCCAGAGTTTAGATACATTGTATTAACGTGCAGCTATGACTAATTTAAATATTTACCAAATTAGGTCCTGTTCCTGCCTTCCTTGTACAGCCTAACTTCCATTGAAGTCAATGAGCATTTTGGGTGAGCAAGGAAGACAAAAAAAATTTTTTTTTTTAAAAAAGGTATAATTAAATGCTGGGAAAACAGTAAATCAGATTTTTGTTTTCAGTTGGCTAGACTGAGTCAGGTTGTATATTGGTATTAACTGAATTACTGTATGAGAGGACAGGACAGCTATGGGCATTGGCTATATAGAGGAACTGAGTCTCATTTACACTAAGGCCACTTTACACTTGTCATATGGTGTAAAGTGGCCTTAGTGTAAATGAAAGTCAGGCCCAGGGGTTTTCAGCTCTAGATTACCAGTTTAAATCAAGTCTAGTTTAGTAGTCTCTAGAAGTTGTTAGCATCTGATGCTCTTTAAGAGTATAAGGATAGTTCCCAGTGGACCAGTGTTCATATCTAATGTCTTTAAGATTTAGATCACATTCATCACCATGGTATCTGAGTGCCTTACAAGTTAAAATATATCTTTTTAAAAGACTTCACATTTCTCTCCCTCCACACCCACACACAGATTTGGGGCTTTTTAAAATTACCAGGGGAAGGCTATGTTAAATATATGATATTTGCATTTCATTCTGAAGGTGTGGAGTTTCCTGATCATTCTGATCTGCTCCAGCAAAAGTATCACACTCTTAGACAAGCTCTGTCCCATTGGCACATGTGGAACTCAAACCTCCTTCCCAGTGATGGCAGGGTTAGGAGAGATGGCTATGGTTCTGAATGGGCACAGAGATTAAACTACCTTTCCACCTTTCCAGGCACATGAGTGGGAAGATGCATGTTGCTGTTCTGTGGATAAGCAAACCATTTCAATCTCCAGGGCTCACAGGTACTTTCAATAGTACTGCACTTAACACAAAGTGAGCTGTTAAAATGGACATATCACACAGGACAAAGTTAAGGCTTTCCAGACCCAGCTTCTAGGATAAACCCACCTATGTGAGCTGCGAAATGGATATGGCAGAAAAGTTAGTCCAAACCATAGCGTGTTTAACTTCACTATTATAATTATTAACCATTTCCCAGTGTCTTTTTAAAAAAATACAGCATCTTTGTATGGCTTTACTGTTCTTAATGGTGTTTTTGCAGCATATTATTGCATCTGTTCAGGGAGGTATTTTTCCTACTTCCAGGCACCAATGGAGATTTTGCCATAAGTACCCCCTTTAAGGCCTGAGCCCACAAAGATTTAGTCATGTACTTAACTTAAAGCACATGAATAGGCTTCATGGGACTATCCATGTGCTTAAAGCACATATGTAAGCCTTTGCAGGGTCATGGCCTTTGTCAAGGTTCCTCCCCCCACTCTGAACTCTAGGGTACAGATGTGGGGACCTGCATGAAAAACCTCCTAAGCTTATCTTTACCAGCTTAGGTCAAAACTTCCCCAAGGTACAAAATATTACACCCGTTATCCTTGGACTGGCCGCTACCACCACCAAACTAATACTGGTTACTGGGGAAGAGCTGTTTGGACGCGTCCTTCCCCCCAAAATACTTCCCAAAACCTTGCACCCCACTTCCTGGACAAGGTTTGGTAAAAAGCCTCACCAATTTGCCTAGGTGACTACAGACCCAGACCCTTGGATCTTAAGAACAATGAACAATCCTCCTAACACTTGCACCCCCCCTTTCCTGGGAAATGTTGGATAAAAAGCCTCACCAATTTGCATAGGTGACCACAGACCCAAACCCTTGGATCTGAGAACAATGAAAAAGCATTCAGTGTTTTACAAGAAGACTTTTAATAAAAAATAGAAGTAAATAGAAATAAAGAAATCCCCCCTGTAAAATCAGGATGGTAGATATCTTACAGGGTAATTAGATTCAAAAACATAGAGAACCCCTCTAGGCAAAACCTTAAGTTACAAAAAAGATACACAGACAGAAATAGTTATTCTATTCAGCACAATTCTTTTCTCAGCCATTTAAAGAAATCATAATCTAACACATACCTAGCTAGATTACTTACTAAAAGTTCTAAGGCTCCATTCCTGGTCTATCCCTGGCAGAAACCAGCATACAGACAGACACAGACCCTTTGTTTCTCTCCCTCCTCCCAGCTTTTGAAAGTATCTTGTCTCCTCATTGGTCATTTTGGTCAGGTGCCAGTGAGGTTACCTTTAGCTTCTTAACCCTTTACAGGTGAGAGGAGCTTTCCCCTGGCCAGGAGGGATTTCAAAGGGGTTTACCCTTCCCTTTATATTTATGACAGCCTTCATGAAAGGAAAGACCCAGTATGAACTACTAGGTAATGAAAATAAATATATACATGAAATGCTAATGATCCTATTTATATATATTGGCGTAGACATGCATTTGGACACATGTCCAGGCTGAACATAGTTGCACCCTGTCGGGAGGTGGCTGACTTTCCAACACTTATTGGTCTGCCTTATTGGCATCGTTTTTGATCTGACATATCCTAGGGAAGGGGGAAATACATTAGATATACACTAGTTTTTAATCAAATTTTGCATTAAAGCTGCTATTACTGGTTGGTTGTTAGATTTTTCCTATAAGCATTTGTTTTACACTTGCTGATGACAGATTTATTTATGTATATATTCAGAACTGTAAGCATAATTTTGTTTTTTAAAGGTGTTAAGGGAACATTTTAAATCTTATTTTTATTTACTGAAACATTTATTCACATTTACAGATGTCTAAAATTTCTGAGAAAAGTAATGCCGGGTTCCTGAAGTGGAAAAAATAGTGTGAAAAACAAAGAGTTTTAGACATGAGGAAAAAATAACTCATACAAAGCAATGTTAACTGTTCCACTTAAATACACATACAATAAACCATATGGCTGAATGAGTATTAAACACTGGCTTTTCATCATTAGATTATTCCAGTCACACACAACATTTCTCACTGTACTAAACTGACTGGAGGATTGTATTGCATCTGAAACCGGGACACCTGCTGTGCATTCTGGCATGGAAGGCGATCCATGGAAGTGCTGGGGTAGCAGAGTATGTACAGTTGCAACAGGGATATTCTTTTCCTCTTGACTGCTATTCAAACAGGGAGCTGAATGTTTTGCTTTAAGATGAGGAGGCCTGGCATGTTAGAATCCAAAGGTTCCACAGCAGTTGAGAGAGAGTGGCCACTGAGAATAACAGTTGGTTTGGGGGAGCTGATACGGGCTAGTTGGAATGAAAGTTGGTTTGGGGCAATTGGTGACAGGAGAAGGGTTGGACTTGGTATATGCAATGGCAAGACAATGTAGGCAGTGGTGGGAGAGAGACAGAATTATCAAAGAAGTGCAGTGGTAGAAGCAGGGAGTCCCTTGAGGTGGAGAGGAGAGAGACAGCAATAGGCAGGGCAGGAATGCCAATAGGAAGCCAGGCAAAGTGGGTCAGAAGCACTATTTTTCAAAGACTATATAACCAGCTGAGTCTCCGATAAAGATGAGACCCCAACTCGCCCATGTGCTGGCAAGCACTGGCTGAAGGGACACAGGGGCGGGGAGAGGGTCTGGGCATCAATTATTTGTTTTTAGTGTTTGTACGTAAAATAGGGAAGATGTATTCCGGAACTGAAGTCAGAAGGCCCATGTCCCCTGGAGGGACTGTTAATAATAGGACACCGTGGTACATTGATGGAGTTGGGCTATTCAGCTTCACTCTTTGCAAATGAAACACGGTGGCAGCACTGGAGCTGTGAGTTCTCTGAAGTGCTGCAGCTGGCTGCATGAGCCATGGAACTCAATCTGAAGTTCCCCAGAAACCTGGATTTTGCAGACACATGGGTACCCCAGTGGTAGAGCTGGTGGATGGACCTGGCCATGCAGGAGGCTGATGACAGCAGTAAAGTAAAACTATTATCATACCTTACAGGGGAACAATGCAGACAGATATGCACTACTCGGAAGTGTACCACTGCCTCAAGCCTCACAGCAGTCCTAGGAGTTATTGCTTCTCAAAGCAGAATGAAACTGTAACATGACACAGGCTTTTCCTAGAGACCAATCTGAAGGGGATGAGCTAGACCCCTCTGCTATTGCCTTATGCACACTGGCTACAACATACAATTTTAGGGGAGTTGACAGGCTTCCTAATTTGGGACAGAATAGTCTGCAGCATTGGGAACACAATCTGTAGGAGCGGTTGCTCCGAGAAGACGATCTCACGTTCGACAGATGCTTAGACATCTGTCACAAGACATCAGTCTCAAGAGAAAGGATAAAAGCTCTAGGAGGCACAACAGCCCCAGAAGGGCATGCAGTGAGACAGCAGCAAAGGAGAGCAGATGGCATGGGTTCCAGACCATGGTGAGATGCATTAAGTGTGGAAGACAGCATGAGCAGGCAGAGGAGAAATGCCCTGCACTAGCACAGCATTGTAAGGAATGTGGCAAGTTGAATCATTTTAGCAGTGCGTGCAGGAGCCGGGGAAAGTCTCAGAAAGATTTAGTCAGACTTGTACAAGAGGGGGATGGGACATCAGACAGCAGCGATGACATCATGATTCTCTCCTTAAGTCCGAGAGAATACTAGGTTCAGGTTGTTGGGACAGAAAAGCAACACGTGAAAATACCAACCTCCATGCATGCAACAATGTTAATAGGAAAATGCCCTGTGCAATCTCAACTGGATAGCAGGGCCTACTGTAATGTGATTCCTTGGGTTGAATTGGACTCAAAAACACCTATTACAAACAGCAGGCACAATCTAAAAATGTAGAATGAGAGCATAAAACAGCCCATAGGAAAATGTGACCTCACAGTAACTAGCTAAAAAATAACAGATAGTACCAACTGCAGTTGGTGGTGGTGGATAGTCTTAGGGTCTAAGGTGCTTACTGTATAAGGCATAGATCTGATTAGGGTACAGTGTCAGAATTTTATAGCTGCAGTGCAGGAAGCAAAAAGCAGAGTCCCATGGATAATAGAGACAATTTTAAATGTATATGGAAATCTTTTCAAAGGCTACAGGTGCCGCAAAGGAATGCTTCTCCTGAAAGTAGACCCCTCCCTCCCCCGGGGAACCTGTGTGCTTACCTCAAAGGACAATTACAATGGGACTACATAATCAAATATGGAAGGGGCTCAAAAATCTGCAGAGTAGGGGTATTGTAGCACCTGCAGAGGCCAGTACAGCCTGTATAAGCAGCATGGTAGTGGTAAAGAAGCCCTCAGGCAAATTATGCATCTGCATAGACCCAAAGCCACTGAACCAGGCATTGAAAAGAAACCACTATCCACTGCCCACAATTGATGACATCTTGCCAGAACTTTTCAGTCTGTGATGTGAGAAATGGGTTTTGCATAAAGAGTCCAGCATGCTAACATCCTTTGTAACACCATTTGGTCACTACAGATGGCTGAGTGTGCTGATGGGGATAAGCCCAGTACAAGAGGTGTTCAAGAGAAGATTCACCCAAGTGAAGATGTGACAGAAAACTACAAGCTTTTCTACAGCAATGCAGGGACAAGAACAAAGAACTAAACCAAGAAAAAATGTACCTCAAATAACGTGAGGTGACATTAATTGGACCTCAGCTCACAGCAGAAGGACTGAGAGCAGATCCCAATAAGATTAAGGCAGCAAGAGACATGCTAGCTCTAGTGCTTAGAGCGCTTCTTAAGAATGATAAATGTTCTGTCCATACCTGGCTTCAGAGCAGACCCCATAAGTCAGCTCACAAGGCTGGATGTTGGGTGGGACTGGACGGTTCCTCAAGAGCAAGCATTTGATACACTGAGACACATGAAGCACTTCCAGCCAGGAGAGACACTGATGCTCCAGTGTGATGCATCAGAGAGAGGATTGGGTATAGCTCTTTTTCAGAAGCAACCACTTCCTTATGCCAGCAGAGTGCTGTCAGAAACTGAACAGAGGTATGCCCAAATAGAATCATAGAATATCAAGGTTGGAAGGGATCTCAGGGGGTCATCTAGTCCAACCCCCTGCTTGAAGCAGGACCAATCCCCAATTTTTGACCCAGATCCCTAAATGGCCCCCCTCAAGGATTGAACTCACAACCCTGGGTTTAGCAGGCCAATGCTCAAACCACTGAGCTATCCCTCCCCTCAATAGGAAAAGAGCAGCTGGCTGTGGTATTTGGAGTGGAGCAATTCCATCAGCACTCCTATGGTCATCCACTAATCGTGCACTCAGACCACAAACCCCTAGATACAATCATGACAAAGTACCTTCCTCGTGCTCCAAAGAGATGGCAGCGCATGCTGATGTGCCTCCAACACTACCAGGCAGAGATCAGACATTGTCCGGGAATGACGACTGGTGTTAGTTGACACCATGAGCAGGGCATATAGAGCCAGCATCGGGGGCTGGCGGAAGGGGATCAGGACACTGAATCCATGAACGTGCTGCACTATCTCTCCGTTTCAACAGCGAAGCTGATGGGATCAAAGAGGCTCAAGAAAAGGACACCTAACTATAAGCAGTCAAGAGAACAATACTAGCAGGGTGGCCAGAAGACAAAAGCCACGTATCACTAGGTGCAGAACCATATTTTCAAATGAAAGATGAGCTGATTATGCAGGTTGGAATCGTATTTCGAAGACAGAGAGCTGTTGTTCCCACCTCCTTCCGTAAGGACGTCACGTAAAGACACATGCTTCACACCTGGGCCCTGACAGCTACCTCAGATAGGCTCTGAGTCTTTACTGGCCAAGATAGAGTCTTTACTGGCCAAGAACTGATACACAGCTCTGCTCCTTGACAGAAGGGTGGGACATCTAGCGGTCAGGCGATAACCACCCGCCCAAGGAAATTCGGTTACTGCAAGAGCTCCCCACCCAACTAGGGGACACGGGCGGAGCAGACTTATCCACCTTCAGGGAAAAGCAGTAGGCGAGTACAGGGAATTACTATTCACAGTGTGGGGCGGTCAATGCCCTAACTCTGCCTGGTATAAGAAGCATGTCAGGGATTGGCCAACTGAAGGCCCCCTGTGTGAGAGGCACGGGCACCCTCCCGGCCACTGTACTCACTGACAGCGGACAACAATTTGCCTCAGAAGAATTCAAGGCCCCAGTTGTGCGGGGTCGCCCCGCTCTGGAGACGCAGCCCAGGGGCACTGACAAGGCGCGCGGCAGGTGGCGCCCCAGAGCAGCGCAGGCATCGGCCCATTGGCAGGCTGGCTTCCGTCACCGGACGCCGAATGGTGCTCTGCAGCAGCGCTTTCCCAGCTCAGCAGGCACGCCGGCCACGTGACCTACCCGGCCCCGCCCCCTCGGTGGCGCTGCGGCTCTGAAGTTACCGCAGTCCCCTTAGCCCCGCCCCTCCTGTCCCTCTCGCGCCTGGTTTCCTCGCTCCTCCTCCTGCTGTGTGCGCGAGTCCTCCGTCCCCTCCTCCTCCCGTCTGTGCGCGCGCGCCCCCCTCAGCCTCTGTCTCCTCACAGCAGCGGCGAGCGGGCCTGGGAGCGGGCGGCAGCGGGTCCCTCTTGAGCGCAGCGGCCGCGCGGGCACCGGAGGCGACCACATCCCCCTTCCATAGCGGTTCCCGGCACGCAGAACATGGCGGCGGTACCGGGGGCCGGGGCTGCGGCCGGCTCGGCCAACGCCGGGGGTCCGGAGATGGTGCGGGGCCAGGTGTTCGATGTGGGGCCCCGCTACGTCAACCTCTCCTACATCGGGGAGGGGGCCTATGGCATGGTCTGGTGAGTACCGGCCGGGGAGCCGAGCCGAGCCGAGCCGGGGCAGCGCCCTGCCCCGCCCGCCGAGCCTGGCCCGCAGCCTCTCCCGGGGGCTAGGGAACAGCCCGCGGCCCCAGCCTCCTGGCCCTCCCGCCGGGGCTTAAGCATCTCTGCATCCTGCTCCTCTTCCCTGCCTGCTGCTGCCTCGTACCCCCGCTTGCTTCCCTTGCCCTCTTCTCTGACTCCTAGCCCCAGTCGCTGCCCCTTCCTTCTCCAGTCCTGCTTCAAGGCTTAATTTTTTTTTCCCGTTTACTGTCTCTTAGGTTGGTTTAACACTCTCTCCCCCCACCCCCTTCTTGGTGATGTGTTTTTAAAATGGAAAAGGTAACCAAAATCGTGACTATGACTGATTATAAGCACTAGGGCTCACCTTGTATGCCCCAAGACCACACTGGGTAAACAAAAAAAGAGACTCTGTGTGTAGGAATTATTACCCCCAAGTCTCTCTTCTTTGGTTGTGATTTGCCACACCTCCCCTCCAGTAATGGCAAGTCACTTTGTCTAGCCTAGTAAACCTCATAGATTGGTGACATTTTTCTTCGTTATAGTTGAAACTGTTTTGTATCAGAGACTTCCAGTGAAACACAGTAAAACGCAAACATGTATGCAAAGTGAATGTGTGCACTCAACTATTTGATATCGTCTGTCTTAAAGGGGCTATAAGAATGATGTGAAATGCACAGATGTATTTGAGCAAGTTAAGGTGTTTATCTTCTAGTAGTGTAGTGAGTTTGGGTTGAGCTGATGCATGTATGTGGGTGGTAGGATGGTCTAGTGGCTAGGATACAAGAGTATCTCTGCCTTGCTCTGTGACCTTGCTTAAATCGTTTATCCCATTTGTGTCTGTCTTTCCGTCTGTAAAGTGGATTAAAGAAATTTACCTCCTGAATTGATTTCAAGTCTGCAAATGAAACAGGATTAATAACTTTCCTTCAAACCCTGTGCTGATTTTCCTTTGGAATGCACTTTGTCTTTCTATGACATTTCATTTTTAAAAGACCGGGTATGTTTTGAAATAAATTTGATTTATCACTTTTTTAGTTACATATTCAAAAAAAATTTTTACAGCTATAACCTTTAATACAGGGGTTGAATTATGCTGACTTTTGATGGCTCCATGAGAGGTAGTCACCTTGTATTCCAGAATTTAAACTTTCATTTAGGCCTGGATTCGCCGAGGAGTTAATCGTATGCTTAAGTGCTTTTACTGGATTGTGACATTAGCCCTTTTAGTTGTGGTGATAACTTTCAAAATGTGATTTGAGGTTCTGTTTATGCTTGTGTATATATATTTGTACCAATGCAGTTACGCTGGTGTAAATCACCAAGGTGGATGCACTGTACAGATTTTAATACGAGGCTTTTGTTAGTGCAGTTTACCTCAAAAACCAGAATAAGCTTTACTAGTGCAAGCCTAGTTTTACACCTGTTCAGAACATCTACTTTGAGGGGTTTGGAGCAGTGTAGCTGCACTAGTACAAATACCCTTGGTGTAGATAGACTCTGAATGTAAACCACACATTGACATTTGTCTGAGGTTGAAGATAGCCTCAAATAGTACTTCTAAGTACTTCTAAATGTATACTGCCCCATTTATCGAAGTGGGATGCTAACAATGGTGAAATTTAATTTAGCTTCAAACTTATCTATTTCACTACTGATCAAAGGCTGCGAGAAATGTTACGAAGAGTACACAGTCTACTGGTAATAACATAATATTTTGGCTTCACAGGTGAATGGGGTGTGGTTTGTGGGCAGGACTAGGGAACATATTACTTTTTTCCTCCCTCGACTGGATGTCTGGTTAGTGACTTGAGATAAAACCTTAAATTTTCCATTTCACCTCAAACAATGTCTGTATAAGGTAGCCTTTTTATCTTAAAAACTCAACACATTAATATATTTTATATACAATTAATGACAAGTGTTTTTGGACTAAAATAAAAATGTTAGACCCTACTGTTCCAAATGCACTATGGTTTGTTGAGCTGCTGTATTCCCCCTATGGAGTTAAGAAGTTAAAGCATTCGCTATATCGGGTATTAATTTCTTAATTGCTGTTGTTCAGTACAGTCTCAAGTGTGAAAGGACATGAAACAAACATTATAAATTTGTATTGCATATTTAATAAGGAAAGTGTTGGATTGCATGTATCCTAGTGAGATGTCATAGCAACTAATGTTTAACATGTAGGAACACAAACTACTATGATTACATAAGATTACTTTCAAGCAACTGGAAGTATATTCATGATGCAGATTGACACTTGATGTTTCATGCTTTGCCTTGCTTGCAAAGCTGTGTGTGCAATTCTTACACTATGGAGGCATTTTCATGGGGGTGGGGAGAAGATGTCATCAGATTTTTTTTGAAAGCTTCAGAAGTAGATTTATAATTTTTTCAGTGAGATAAAATTAGTAAAGCTATGGTACTAAAGTCTTGCGACTCTAGACTAAATTAATATATAACATTTGAGAGATCATATTTATCAGTATATAGTGCCATGGCTTCATAATGCAGAAATGTAAAAGACTGAAGAGTTGTGAAAGCTACCTGGTGTGTTTTTCATAACCTCTCATTATATTTGTAAATTATCCAAGCTGTGAGTTCAATTAAACAAGCACGCTCTCATGGCCCATGTTAGTCTTTTAGCGAAGTTAAATTGAAGCAACAACCACTTTAACCTTCCATGACAAGACAGCGATATTGTAAACAGAGGACTGTGGCTTCACAGCTGGGTCAAACAGAGAGAACTGAGTATGTTCAGGAGCAAAGCCTTAATCAATACAAAGCTGAAACAATAGATAAGGAAAGAAAGGAAAATACTGGTCAAGTAAGCTGCTTGTATAAATGTTCTCTCATTCAAATTTTCTCTAGTATGAAAAACTGTAGAGATAATAGTTAAATGCTTTCCTTTAACTCAATCATCCATAGCCAGGTCAGGATTTAGAGTAAAAACAGAGTTATTAGAGCTGTATGTCAAGTAATATTTTATAGGTGTGCTTTTTCAATATTCTGGAGAGTAAAGGAGGATAAATTATGTATTGATTTGAAGGGTAATTTTAGAGGAACCTGTGTCTTAACCTTATGCCCCTAAATTTAAACTCTGTAATTTTCAAAGGTTATATTTTTGCCAGCATAACACATTCTGTCTCAGTTGTCTCCAAGGGCTAGATTCCGTCCTTGTGCCTGTTTGATTCACGTTCAGATTGTGCTATCGGAGAACAGGACTGGAGCTTGACTGGCTCAGCCTGAGCATAGCGGAAATGTTTACCAAAGGATGGTTCTCCTCCCCAACAGTCAACCAGGGAAGTCAAGAGTGGAAGAAAGCTGAAAACTAGTCACCAGTTACAGCTCCCTGATTCTCTGCCCTGATCCTGGCACAGGTTAAAGGGGACTAGGGGCTGCCTCACTTTTGCCTGCTGGCTGTGGTCCCTAAGGGGCTGACCATAAACTACTTGGAGATAACAAGAAACAGTCCCACTGCTCCCGCACTGTGGCCCCCTGGGGTCTTCTCTCCCTCTTCTGGGTATTCCTCCATGCTGAAGAAATACTCGGCAGGAAAACTTGAAGGAATTTTATGTTCCCTTTGTGCCACCCACGTAGCACATAGGACAGAAGATGTATCCTAAACAATTGATTGTGGCCCCTGGACTGTTTTGAGATTACTTTGACCCTCTGGCTCAACAGAATGGACATCATCTGTCTACAGATACTGTCTTATGTCTAAAGCTATGTCTATACTATGGACCTTACAGTGGCACAGCTGTACTGCTGCAGCTGCGCTGTTGTAAGGTCTTCTGTGTAGCCACTCTGTGCCAGTGGGAGAGAGCTCTCCTGCCAGCATAATTAAACCACCTCCAATGAATGGTGGTGGCTATGTCAGGTGGGAGACAAAAGTGCTAGTGTAGACAGAGCCTAAGTTGACTTAAAGCTTCACACCATCCTAATAGGAAAAATGTACTAGTATCTATCCATTTTCATCTTTTTAGAGAAAATACTTCTAATAGAAATCTTAAATCTGAAATCCTTTTACGAATCAACTTCTTCAAGAAAGAGGATGGATATTTTAAATGAAATGAATGACAATTCTCCTCATAAAATTTCCCAGTGGGTCAATTCTAATGGGATTAATAGGAAACTTTTGTTCTAAACTGAGATTGTTGATAATCATTACTTCTCAACTAGAATATATGTTTTAAACATTCAACTTAATAGTTGTTCCAATAGTTTATACGGTACTTAGACTATATGATGTCAGCGACTCAAAGGTATGCATAGCAGTTGCAATCACAACATGCTGTTCCCAAGCTTTTAGAACCAACAGATATGAGATTTGAACATTCTTTTAAATATTTATCCTTTATTCTCAATTACAAACATTTATATTTTAACTGACATAAAATGTTTGTGGTTGTGGCAATGCTTCATGCACACCGATGTTGGGGTAAATTTTGATGGGATATAGAGGGCTTCCAAAAAACAAAACACAAAACCCTACACGCATTGCCACTAATCAGTCCTTTCCAAACATAAAAAAAAGAAGAATTTTAAACATTCAGTTAAATGATTGTCTTGTCAGTTCCCATTGACAAAGTGAATAATGTGTAGTTCATATTCAAAAATTTAAAAAAGATACATTACAATGATCTGTCTTCACCAGAGTGTCTAGATGCTTGCTGGATCAGGGCCTGTGTGGGTAACAGTGAAACAGATCGTACATTTGACAATAAATAAACTAGGAAAGATTTTCAGTAAAACTTTCATTTACAGTAAACTTAGGTAAAAAGAGTCAGACAGAAGTGTGACTTAAATTGACAGTGTCCCTTTACTAAAACTTAAAAGGAGTATTAACTGGGATTGTTTTTTGTTTAAGATGAAGGGCATGTATGGCAATGAGGAAAAATGGACATAAAACAGTTCCATGTATGTTGAACTAATTAATGGTAACAATCATAAATATGTACGATTACTTTACTCAAAGTTGTTTCAGAGTTACAGTCCTGAGAATTTATTATATAGAATTTTAGTTAATTGTTGCACTTTGGTAATTTGAACAACGTATTCGTTGGCAATATTGTCTTTGATTTTGGACCTTTTAGATATGAAACTGCAAAAAACAAATCAAACAAGAAAACTGAAGTGGGTACTCTGTTCTTACAGACCATTGCAAGAGCAGTAGAGTATAACATTTACAAGTATGTGCCATTCTAGAAATATGAGGGCAAATTCTGTTGTCCCTGGAGTTCCCACAGCCTGGTAGGGAAGCAGGCAAAGTTGCTACCAGAACTACTTTCCTCTGTCCCCTGTGTTGTAGCAGATGGACAGTGGGGAGCTGCTGAGGCAGGTGTAGCAGAGAAGGGACAGTAGCTATCTTTATTCACATCAGCGCACTCTATCCACATCAGCGCTGCCCACTAATGCTGCAGGAGAGGTGGTGGAAAGTAGCATCCCTTTCCACCTGTCCACAGTAAGAGAACAGGTCAAGCTCTTGAGTTTAAAAGTCAGGAGTGCAGCTCAGGGAATATGTTCTTGTTTCATAATCAAATATACATTTTCTTAATATATTTGCCCATGAGGGCCACAGGCTACCCTGCTGCTGTAGACCATTGTACCTTTTTTCAAGATGAGGAAGTGAAGCTTGTATAGAAAGAATTCATACCTCCTACTTATTTGAGTAGGAGTATAATTTTAATGTAAATTTGAAAATAGTGTCTTATCAACTTAGCACATAACAACACTTGTATACTGGTCCGCAGTCTCGGATTCTTCAACTGTGCTTTGTTGGAACTAGAATTCATTGATTATTTTCATAAAATTCTTTGTCACTGTGTCTTGCAGGTTGGCATTAAAGTTGGATGTTGCTGTCTTTAATTAGAAAATACTTGTTATTGAATATTGGCATTGAAAGGTGTCTTTATATCAAACAGATATTTGAATGGAGGGTATTTAAAATAACAAACATCTAAAAAGAGTATGCTAGTAAATAGTTAGTTTTATTTATAGCAGCATTGTTCCTTCTAAGCTACTCAGTTAAAGAAAATGGAGAAACAAGGTTTTTGTTAGAGTATAAAACTTTACTCACATCAACTCAAACTTGAACTATACCTGAAATGTAGTAGATGGCTGTTACAGTCCAAGGCAATTTCAACTTAGAATTTATATGAAAGCCACCAGTGAGTAGTACTATTCTATTGTTTTATTTGTCAAAAATGGAAGTTTATTATTTGTTTTATGGGAGTGACTAGAGGCCCCAATCAGTATTGGTGTTTCATTGCTCTCACTACTATATAACTACAGAGTGAAAAGTACACCCACTTCCAAAGAGGTTGCCATCTAAATAGACCAGATTCCACTCCCCCACCCTCACCCCACAGAGAGTAACTGATAGTCAAACAAAACCTAGGTAACAGATATGGAACTTGTTGGTTATATTTCACACACCCTTTTCTTCTGAAGTTTATTTTGAATGAGAAATTGAGACTTTTATGTTGGAAAGACCCAGGAAACATTTTTACCCTTCCGCTGTGGCCCTTGTTGTATTTGTTATCCTGTACCGTTATTACCTGTGCCTTCCTCTTACAGCTAGCAATGTGCTAATTACCTTTGGCCAAGTGGGCCTTGTGTAGTGGGTTTTTTTTTTTTTTTTAATAATCAATGAGCTGCCTTATGGGTCAGCCAAGAAAGAGCACTTTGCAAGATGTGGCTCACACACACTTGCTCCCAGTTCCTGCCTTTTCTTAAGCAAAGACATGCTGTCATTTCTGTTTCTCCAGTATCACAGGAAGCCAAAGCTGTTGAATCAAATGCTTTTTGGATTTCTTCAGTTCTTCTGGGATATTTATTTTCTGGTTATTTTAAAAATCAATTTCAGTGCGAGTTTTTTTGTTAATAACTTACAATATTGACAAGTAACTTTCTCATTATATACTTGACTTTTTTTTTAAATTTCATGGTCCAGTTTGCAGGCATTTTGTCTTTTTGCTTATCAAGTTATACAGCAGCTTTAACATATGTACTTAATGGATATTGGTTGTGGTGGTATAACTAAAACTGGAAGATGTTTGCTGGTGCAGGTTGTATTGCAAAGACAGAACCCCGACATGTATGTAGCTTTGTTAAAACCTAGCAGTTGTGTAGTTTGGGTATTAGTATTTGCTATTTCTGAAATACCATTATAGTTTCTGGGCATAGCTTGAGTTTTAGATTTAAAAAACCAAAAATTTCCCAAAAGACTATGTAAGACATGCAACCTTGCATTCCCATATAATCTACAGTAAGCTTGGTGTTTGCGGGAAAACCTAGCCAGTAGGTCAAATGGGAGGAGAGTCCAGAAACTACACCTGCTGGAAAAATTAGGTGCGTGTATCTATCACTGTGTTCTAAATGAGGTCAAGTTCAGGCTCAGGTGTATTTTTCCTGGACTGAATCCCAGGGTCAAGGGCTTTCTATTGAGAATTACCTGCCTCCAGATCTTGTTTGATAAAGGTGAAACTTACAACTAAAGGGGTGTAGTCAAAGTTAGTGTGGCTAGATATAGGAAAGGTTAAGGTTTGTAGATGTTATTGTAGATGGTAATGTGCTATGTTAGCTGAAGCTTCTGAGTTATAGTCAAGATTATCCCTGGTTCATTGCAGTATTCTGGCCTAGAGATAATGGGTGTGAAAGAATGTGTGAATACAACGTCTGATAGTAGAGTATGTTTTGGAGGGGTTGGCTGATATTTAGTATGTTTTAGGCCTTGTCTACATTACAAAATTACTCCAATTTTACAGAAGTTGATTTTTGGGAACAGATTGTATAAAGTAGAGTGCATGCGTCCACACTAAGCACATTAATTCGGCAGTGTGCGTCCACAGTACAAGTGTCGACATTCCAAGCGGTGCACTGTGGGTAGCTATCCCACAGTTCCCACAGTCCCCGCTGCCCATTGGAATTCTGGGCTGAGCTCCCAGTGCCTGATGGGGCCAAAAATTTGTTGCAGGTGGTTATGGGTAAATGTCGTCAGTCAACCCTCCCTCCGTGAAAGCAACGGCAGACAATCATTTTGCACCCTTTTCCCTGGATTGCCCGAGCAGATGCCATAGCACAGCAAGCATGGAGCCCATTCAGCTCACCGCAGCAGTTATGACCATTGTAAACACCTCGCGCATTATCGTGCAGTTTAATGCAGAGCCAGAACCTGAAAAACCAGGCAAGGAGGCGACGGCAGCGCGGTGACAAGAGTGATGAGGACATGGACACAGATTTCTCTAAAACCGCGGTCCCCACAATTTGGAGATCATGGTGTTACTGCGGCAGGCTCATGCCGTGGAACGCCAATTCTGGGCCTGGGAAACAAGCACAGACTGGTGGGACAGCATCGTGTTGCAGGTTTTGGATGATTTCCAGTGGCTCCGAAACTTTCGCATGCGTAAGGGCACTTTCATGGAAATTTGTGACTTGCTTTCCCCCTGCCCTGAAGCGCAAGAATAACAAGATGAGAGCAGCCCTCACAGTTCACAAGCAAGTGGAGATAGCCCTCTGGAAGTTTGCAATGCCAGACTGGTCAGTCGGTGATCAATTTGGAGTGGGCAAATCTACTGTGGGGTTGCTGTGATGCAAGTAGCCAATGCAATCATTGAGCTGCTGCTATCAAAGGTAGTGACTCTGGGAAATGTGCAGGTCATAGTAGAAGGCTTTGCTGCAATGAGATTCCCTAACTGTGGTGGGGCTATAAACGGAACGCATATCCCTATCTTGGAACTGGACCACCAGGGCAACCAGTACATAAACCGCAAGGGGTACTTTTCAATGGTGCTGCAAGCACTGGTGGATCACAAGGGACGTTTCACCAACATCAACGTGGGATGGCTGGGAAAGGTTCATGACGCTTGCATCTTCAGGAACTCTGGTCTGTTTAAATGGCTGCAGGAAGGGATTTACTTCCTAGACCAGAAAATAACTGTTGCAGATGTTGAAATGCTTATAGTTATCCTTGGGGACCCAGCCTGCCCCTTAATGCCCTGGCTCATGAAGCCAAACACAGGCACCCTGGACAGCAGTAAGGAGCTGTTCAACTACAGGCTGAGCAAGTGCAGAATGGTGGTAGAATGTGCATTTGGACATTTAAAGGGTCACTAGCGCAGTTTACTGACTTGGTTAGACCTCAGCGAAACCAATATTCCCATTGTTATTGCTGCTTGCTGTGTGCTCCACAATCTCTGTGAGAGTAAGGGGGAGACGTTTATGGCGGGGTGGGAGGTTGAGGCAAATCACCTGGCCGCTGATTACACACAGCCAGACACCAGGGCGATTAGAAGCGGACAGGAGGGTGAGGTGCGCATCAGAGAAGCTTTAAAAACCAGTTTCAGGAATGGCAAGGCTACGGTGTGAAAGTTCTGTTTGTTTCTCCTTGATGGAACCCCCCCCCCCCCCCCCGGGTTCACTCTACTTTCCTGTAAGCTAAGCACCCTCCCTTCCCCCCCCCATTCAATCACCGCTTGCAGAGGCAATAAAGTCATTGTTGCTTCACGTTCATGCATTTTTTTATTTATTCATCACACAGATAGGGGGATAACTGCCAAGGTAGCCCAGGAGGGGTGGTGGAGGAGGAGGGAAGCACTGGGTGGGGTGGTGGAGCAGGGAAAGACAAGGCCACACAGCACTTTCAAACTTATTGAATGCCAGCTTTCTGTTGCTTGGGCAATCCTCTGGGGTGGAGTGGCTGGGTGGCCGGAGGAGCCCCCCCACATTCTTGGGTGTCTGGGCTTGGAGGCCATGGAACTTGGGGAGGAGGGCAGTTGGTTACACAGGGGCTATAGTGGTGGTCTGTGCTCCTGCAGCCTTTCCTGCAGCTCAACCATACGCTGGAGCATATGAGTTTGATCCTCCAGCAGCCTGAGCATTGACTCCTGCCTTCTTTCCGCAAGCTGACGCCACCTACCATCTTCAGCCCGCCACCTCTCCTTGCGGTCATATTGTGTTTTCCTGCACTCTGAGATTGTCTGCCTCCACGTATTTTGCTGTGCTCTGTCAGTGTGGGAGGACAGCATGAGGTCAGAGAACATTTCATCACGAGTACATTTTTTTCGCCTTCTAATCTTTGCTAGCCTCTGGGAAGGAGAAACATATGCAGCTGGTGGAGGGGAAAAAAGGGAGAGTGGTAGTTAAAAAGACACATTTCATAGAACAATGGGTACGCTCTTTCACAGTAAACCTTGCTGTTAACATTACATAGCACATGTGCTTTCATTACAAGGTCGCATTTTGCCTATTATTGAGGGTATGCCGGTTTGGTGTGGGAGATCACTCACGCAGGGCCAGGCAACAGAATTCGACTTGCAGGCAGCCCTGGTAAGCCACAGTCTTTTGGCTTCTTTAACCTTCATAACATGTGGGAATGGTTTCAAACAGCAGCGCCCTCATTTCCCATACAAAGTAGCCATTGGGTTGGCTATTAAAAATGGGTTGGCAATTTAAAAGGAGGGGCTGCAGTTTCCGGGTTCACGTGCAGCAGAAACCCAACTAACCCCCCCACCCCCAACACACACACCCACACACAATTCTCTGGGATGATGGCTTCACCCCTCCCCCCACCACGTGGCTAACAGCAGGGAAGATTTCTGTTCAGCCACAGGCAAACAGCCCAGCAGGAACCGGCACCTCTGAATGTCCACTTACTAAAACCACCCTATTTCAACCAGGTGACCATGAATGATATCACTCTCCTGAGGATAACACAGAGAGATAAAGAATGGATGTTTTTTGAATGCCAGCGCACACTGGGACCATACGATGCAATTCTCTGTTCTGCAATAATTCCCGACTTCGTGCTGCTGGCCTGGTGTGGTAAAGTGTCCTACCATGGAGGACGGAATAAGGCTGCCCTCCCCAGAAACCTTTTGTAAAGGCTTTGGGAGTACATCCAAGAGAACTTTATGGAGATGTCCCTGGAGGATTTCTGCTCCATCCCCAGACACGTTAACAGACTTTTCCAGTAGCTGTACTGGCCATGAATGCCAGGGCAAACTAATAATTAAACACGCTTGCTTTTAAACATGTATAATATTTACAAAGGTACACTCACCAGAGGTCCCTTCTTCGCCTTCAGGGTCTGGGAGCCCACCTTGGGTGGGTTCGGGGGGTACTGGGTCCAGGTCCAGGGTGATAAACAGATCCTGGCTGTTGGGGAAACTGGTTTCTCTACTTCCTTGCTGTGAGCTATCTACAACTTCCTCATCATCATCATCTTCCTAGCCCCCAAAACCCGCTTCCGTGTTGCCTCCCACTCCTTGGACAGAGTCAAAGCATAGGGTTGGGGTAGTGGTGGCTGCACCCCCTAGAATGGCATGCAGCTCATCATAGAAGCAGCATGGCTGGGGCTCTGAACGTTTGCCTCTGTTTTTTTGGTAGGCTTTCCTGAGCTCCTTAATTTTCACGCGGTACTGCTGCGGGTCCCTGTTATAGCCTCTGTCCTCCATGATATTGGAGTTTTTTTTCAAATATTGTGGCATTTCGTCTGTGATAGCATGGATTCGTCTCCCCATACAGCAATCAGATCCCGTACCTCCCGTTTGGTCCATGCTGGAGCTCTTCAGCGGTTCTGGAACTGCATGATCTCCTGTGATGATGAGCTCTGCATAGTGACCTGTGCAGGTGAGCTCACCATGCTGGCCAAACAGGAAATGAGATTCAAAAGTTCGCGGGCCTTTTCTTGTATACCTGGCCAGTGCATCTGAATTGAGAGCGCTGTCCAGAGCGGTCACAACTGAGCTCCCAGAGGCCAATACCATTGAATTGCGTCCACAGTACCCCAAATTTGACCTGGCAAGGCCAATTTCAGCGCTAATTCCCTCATCGGGGGTGGAGTAAAGAAATCGATTTTAAGAGCCCTTTAAGTTGAAAAAAAGGGCTTCGTTGTGTGGACGGGTGCAGGATTAATTCAATTTAACGCTGCCAAATTTGACATAAACTGGTAGTGTAGACCAGGCCTTAGTCACTGCATCTGTTTACAGTCTAGTAGCAGCCAGGAATCTCTCCCTAATATACAACTACTCTCAGTAGTAGGTAGAGCAGAGGTGGGCAAACTACGGCCTCGGGGCCACATCTGCCCCTCTAGACATTTTAATCTGGCCCTCGAGTTCCTGCTGGGAAGCAGGGTCTAGGGTTTTCCCTGCTCTGGCGCTCCAGCTGGGGAGCGGGGTCAGGGTCTCGTCCCACTCTGCACAGCTCCCGGAAGCAGCGGAACAATCCCACTCCGGCTTCTACGCGTAGGGGCAGCTAGGGGGCTCCGCACACTGCCCCCACCCCCAGCGCTACCCCCGCAGCTCCCATCATCAGGGAACTGCAGCCAGTGGGAGCTGCAGGGGTGGTGTCTGCACACAGGTGCCCAGAACCACCTGGCCGTGCCTCCACATAGGAGCCGGAGGGGGGCATGCTGCTGTTTCTGGGAGCTGCTTGATGTAAGCACCGCTGAGAGCCTGCTCCCCATACTCCCTCCTGTGCCCCAACCCCCTGCCCCAGCCCTGATCCCCCTCAGTCCCAGCCCGGAGCACCCTCCTGCACCCCCAACTCCTCATCCCCAGCCCCACCCCAGAATCAATACCCCAGTTGGAGCCCTCACACACTCCTGCACTCCAACCATCAATTTTTTGAGCATTCATGGCCTGCCATACAATTTCCATACCCAGATGTGGCCCTCGGGCCAAAAAGTTTGCCCACCCCTGAGGTAGGGCCATATTTAAGAGAATAGTCGTGGACCTCAAGTTCTCAGAATTCTTCCTCTTCTGCTCAGCCTCACTTCTGTTAACCAAGGTGAGCATAAACCAACCATCTTTCATCCAGGTTTCTATCTCCGACATCCAAAGAGAAAGGGAACCACTTAGTGTGGTTGAGGTGAAAAGAAGATATAGCGCTGAGCTATCAGCAAATTGATCCTCTTACATCTCTCAATCCCTAGTTATATATAAGCATTGAAGAAAGGAGGTTTCAAGATTGATTCTTGAGGTACATCATAACTTACAGCCTTCAGGCAGAAGGCCAGTTTTCCGCTCAGCAGTTGCTGGGCTTTTCCGGTAAGGAATGAATGGAACAACTTTTAAAGCTGTTCTGTCCTTTGTCCCATGGTCGTCAGTGTTCGTCATGTTCAACAATAAAGGCAGGCGTGGCATAATTTGTTTTTTGTTTTGTTTTTTGGAGGGTGTTCTTTTGTAATTTCAGTGGTTGATATCAATGTTTGTTTCTTTATATCAATTCAAATGTTTACAGTTGCAGGAAATTATGGGAAATCAGCTAATTAATGACAGTAGACACCAAGATTCAAAAAATTTAAAGCTTTATAACCATTAAAAAACACATTGGTAACATCATATGTCAAAATATACAAAGCATCCTTAATTCAAACTCTTTAAGTCCTCAAGCAGCATTTTTCTTACTTCATCAATATGTAAACTTCTGTTATCGATGGAAATATTTTTTTCATCAGTTTGTTTCTGTACAGTGAAATCAACGTTTACCAATAAAAATGTAATCTTTCCAAGCCTAAATATAGGGTATGATTTTTTTTTAAAGTGTCTAAGTGACATAGGTGGGTAAGTCTCATTGTAAGTCAGCATGACTTGTGTTTCTGTATCACTTAGGCCCTTTTGAAAATCCCATCCATAAAAAGCAGCTGAAAGATCTAGTAGTATGTGTAAAGAAGCCCGTTAATTGCCACTAAAACTGATGCTGTTTCTCTGCTGTGGCCAGATCTAAAGTCTGTCTGGGATCCAAACGCTTGGAAGATTAAGATCTGTTGGATTTGGTCGGCCATCACTTTCTCAGTGACCACTTCCAGAAAGAATAGGTCAGATCTTTGGTGATAATTGGCAAGAACACGAATAACAAAGAATAGTTCTTTGAGTACATGCCAAATGAAAGCATGTTTATTCACTGGAAACTTTATCTCCCCTAGGGAGGCCATAATTATCCCTCCAAATAATAAATTCAAACGTTCTTCACTGGCTTTCTCTGGCCTAACAGACTATAGCTCTAACTCAGATGTTTGGGTGGACTTTAGTGTCTCCACAATTTCAAAATTGGATGATAGTAAGGGATGGAAAGTGGTTTGTTTTTGTTTCTTTCCTTTGACATAGCTTCCCAGCTGTGGAGAGACTGTCCTTAAACAAATTGTTCTCGTTTCTGAGATATATTGAAAGCCCCTTGCTGTGAGATAGTTTCAACTTGGACCTGGTGAAGACAACTGGAGTTAATCAGACTAATCACATGGAATAGTTTCTCTTGTCAAGATTTTGTGGATGCAGTAATGGAGAAGCAAGACATCTTGTTCCTTGCGGCTCTGGCATAAGAATGTTCTGTTTCAGTTATTCATATTCCATGTTCGTACATCTGTCTACAACATTCCGGTGTCCTCTTATTTCTGTCTCAAGTTGCTGGTTAATAATGGTGGCTTGTGAGGCTTATGCGGAGAGAGGAGGCTCCTAAAGAATAAGAGCATGGGTGGTTTTGTGCAATAGATGATTGTAGTGCTCTACTATGCTGTTCATACTGATCCAGGGGCACTGTCATAAAACAGTTGCTGGGCTCTTCCTCAGAGCTGGCTGCACTTCAGTGGTAGATAAAATTATTTGTGTTTGTAGGTATAGCTTGTAATAGGACATTAATAGAATTTTCTTTTAGCAGATTTCAGATAGTCAAGTTTTAGAATTTTCCATGATAGCTTAAGTTTATCTTCTTGTTCATTTGGAAACAAATAAAAAAAGTATTCAAGTTTTTAGACTCAGTTGTTCAGTTGTACCAAAATCATATACAAATAAAGTTTTTTTTCTGGAATTTGTTAAATTCAGTCTACTTATTTTGATATTTTTCACAAAATATTGAAAAATACTTTGTTGCTAGTAAAGTAAATAGAATTGAGTTAGAATCTCTGTTGCATGGTAAAGTAATTCATCTGAGGTTTTTTTGTGGGTATATTTTAAGTACTGGCAACTTGCAATTAGATATGCAGTGTACAATATGTAATTAGTTCATCTCCCAGTTTTCCCTTTTCTCTAAATTAGCAGCTGTCATTGCAGCACCTTGCCTCCTGCTTAGTTGGAGGGCAAGTAGCTCCCTTTCTGGCAGATACTGATGTAGTATCCTGAATTAAGTGCCATGAAGTAGATTGAGTACTGCAAATCAGCATGCCCAGTTTTCTCTGGAATTTAACAGCCCTGAATGTACCACATGACACAGTAAAACATTTCTTAAATATTGTATTTTGAATGTCTCTGCATATCTGACTGCTTTGAAACAGTGAAATATATAGTAAAAGGAAATAAGTTTTCTGTCAAAGACGAATGCTGAGAGATACATTTTAAATACTGTAGGCATTCTTGATTTTTGCAGGTGGAAGATTAGTGGCAGTTATTTCACAGCTAATTCAGTAATACACAGTTTTCTTTCCTGTCAGTGTAGATATGGCAGACTCATTCTTAGGCTGCATTCAGTGATGTCTAGCCTCTTACTCTGAGATAATGATAATGGGGTGAGGGGAAAGCCCAAGTACTCTCGTAAATTAAATTACTGAATGGAATTTTTTCATTATTCACAGAACACACATACTTGTGCTGTAATGTCATTTTGTATGGAATTGCTGTGAATATTTTTACACATAAATGTAAAAAGATTGTGTAATTATAGAATTAAGTTTTAAAAATTGCTATAGTAAGACTTTCTTGGATTTTAAATAGCACAATTCAGTTATGAGACCTAAATAAAATAGAATATACAAATTAATCTTGTCCCCTTTTTCTTTTGGATACTCCAAAATGTGTGTGCTACCCCAAGGAGATGTTACAGTTGGGCTTGAAAATTTAGTAGACGTATCAGCTGAAGAACTGTGCCTGTTAGCTGAAGGTAGATAGAAAAGATGATGGGGATTGTGCAAGAGGTGAAGAGCTCTACTACTCTAACCCTTTTTGTGTGTGGGCATCCTCCAAGTAACTCCAGTGCCTGCCCTTGATTCTGCTTGCAGCTTTTCCATGGGTATGGAATCATAGTTATGAAACTGACCAGTGACTTGATATCACTTTTCTGCTACTTGGCCGATCTAAGAAAAGCAGCAGAGGCACTGGAGCAATCTTTACGCAGGCGGAGGAAGTCAGCACTGCATTTCACATTTGGAAGGTGTTCTTTACAACTGTAATGGTGAGAAACTTAATTTCTTTTTTTTTTTAATGGAAGCTTAATTTCTGCAGAAACTGATCGGCTTTCATTGAGGGATGAAATATAGTATTGTTATGTTTAACTTCATAACGGGGTCTTTAAAAAGAGGAAACTAGGCAAAAGGCCCTAAAATCAAATGTAAAGAAGTTGAAACACTTAAGTTTGGCATAGGTACTACTCTAAGGAAGCAGTAATAGTGTCAGAAGGCATATAAACCTCTAAACAAAAAAGGCAATAAGTAAATCAGTATGGCTAAATAGAAAGGTTCAGGAGGTTAAAGCTAGGTATCCTTCAGAAAATGGAAAACCTAATGAAATCAGTTAAAAGGAGTATAAGCTACAGCAGACAAAAAGTAAGAAGGAATTTTAATAGCAAATAGCTAAAGGTATAGAAACAAATAAATTATTTATGTATGGTGCTGGAAGTTTGCATGAGAATTTGATATGTCTCCTGGAGAAAGGAGATCAACTAAGAAAGAGACAAACGTTCTAGAGAAGCTAACTGATTTCTTTGTATCAGTCTTCATAACAGAATGGTGAGGTGATGTAACTCTTTTCTGGTAGCAGTGATAAGGCACATTCAGAGATTGAGATGTCAAGGAGTTTCTGGAACAAATGAACTGAAAGCAACGAGTCACCTGGTCCCAGACACCCAATGTTAAGAAGGAATTTAAGAAGTAAATGCTTGAGCTACTAGTAAAAATGATTTCTCATTCAAATGAGCTGCTATCTCAGATGGTAGCCAGTATTGCACTTCTATTTTTAAAAAGTGCTAGGGGCAATCTGAGGAATTAGACCAGTAAGCTTTTTTCTGTAGTTGATAAATTGGTTAAAATAATAATCATAAATAGAATTCTAACAGCTAGAAGAGCCAGCTCTGATGGAGCCTGACAAGCACAGCTTCTGTAAAGGAAAACCCTGCCTACTGAATCTAGAATTCTTAGACTTTTTTGAACAGGACAATAAAATAGTGTATAAAAGACAACTTACTGACCCAATTTATATGGACTTTCAAAAGGGTTTTAATAAAATCCCTCACAAGAGGGTAAAGCAACTAAGTAGACATGGTCTGAAAGACAATATACAATAATGAATCAGAAACTGTCTAAAAGATGGAAAACAGAGTAAAGATAATTGGTCAATTCTATCATGAGAAAATGTCATCAGAAGGGTGTCAGAAGTTTCTACACTAGAACTGGTGTTTAATGATCTGGAAAAAGGGAAGACCAGTGAGGTGGCAAAATTCGCAGATTATTTAGGTTCGTCCAGACTGGGAGAATACTGTGGAACTTCAGAAGGGTCTAACAGAATGGTCAACATAGGTGAATGGTCAACATAACGGCAGATGAAATTCAAAGTTGAGAAATTCAGAGTAATGCCCATTGTGGGGAAACTATTTGAACTGCTTACCTTAGTGGGTTCTGAATTATGTGCATCAATTCGGGGGGGGGGGGGGGGGAACAGGAATCAATAAAATGAACAAAATGGTAGAATGTATATAAGGAATGGGATGAAGAATAATACACCTGGACTAATGCATCAGTAATCAAATAAAATGAATCAGTAATCAATAAAATGAACAAAATGGTAGAGTGCATAAGGAATGGGACGAAGAATAAAATCACCTGGAATACTGTGTGCAATTCTGGTCATCCCGTCTCAAAAACGGTGGATCAGAAATTAAGGGGGTTTAGAGATGAACAACAAGAAGAATTAGGGGTATTGGGAAAACTCATGTGAAGAGAGTAAAATATTGGTACTGTTCTTGAGGAGACAAATAAGAGGGGACATGATAAAAGGATACAAAATAATGAATGATATAGAGAAGATTTATCTGGGAACTTCTATTTATTCTTTCTCCCAGTATAGGAACAGGTGGACATCAATGAAATTAGAAAGTGGTAAATTCAAAACTCATAAAAGGAAATACTGTTGCACATAATGCACAGTCAGACTGGAATTCCTTGCTTCAAGAAATCATTGAGGCAAGAGTTTAGCGGGAATTTTTTTTTTAAAGGATTAGACATTTTTATAGATAACTAGCTATTGCTGTTGTAAGAGTAAATATTAAAAAGAGAGATTTGGAAGGGATATAAGTCCTCAAACTTTGGGGAGTAACCCAATCTCTAATTATTGGCAATAACTCTCCCTGGGGGCAGATTATCACATTACTGCCTGCTGCAGAGTTTCTTCCTCTGAAGCAGCTGATACTGGTCACTGTTGGAGGTAAGGTACTGGAATACATGGGCCACTGGTCTGATCCAGCATGGTAACTCCTATGCTCCACATTTGCAGGGAAAGCTTCACAATCACCACTGGCAAGTATCTTACAATAGGTGACAACTGGATGCTATAAGTGGATGAAAGAAATGGAGAGGAGGACAGGTGAGGGGCAAGGTAACGGTAAAACAACCATATCTTAGCACAGTAAACATTAGTTATGGCTTGTCACCTACCTACCCATTGTCAGCTAGTACTGTTTTGTCCAGACAAATCCAGCGTAGAAGAAATCTTTTCCGCAAAGGTGCCTAAGTTGTCTTTTTGGCAAAGACCCTGACTACTCCGGAGGAAGGGGAGGAATCTTCTACTGAGTCGTATATTCCTTCTTCCTCTTAATTTTGTAGAACCATTGGATGCCTTAAGGCAAAAGACTGCCCTAACTTTCAGATCTGAGCTCTCTGGGGAAAGCAGAGAGGCATGCCCAGAATTTGACAGTTGAGACCAACTACCCTAATGCTTCAAGAGGCAGGTCTCTTCCAACTCAGTCTGACTGTGACACCTTGTGCAGTTATGGGGGATGCCTGACAAACCCTGCTGGGGGAGTAGTAAGCCCCACTACCTGCCTAAAATCACAGTAGTTTTGGAGCTTGGAAGAGGGGTGAGAAGGGCCTGGTCACTCTCTCTTAAACTCCAGGTCAGAATTCAGGAGGGTAACTGAGTCAGGGTTAAACCAGGAGCAAAGTGTGAATACTTGTTTCTCCCCTCCCTCCCCAAATCAGAGGATACTCTGTTCTTGATCACTTTCCTCAGCTTCTGGTACTTCTTTGTAGGGTAGGCTGCCTGTCTGGGGAGGAGGGCTTTTCTTTTGGGCATGTTCCTGACTTTTGAGGTTGAAAGTTGTATGGGACAAGCGGGGCCAGATTAGACTACCACAGAAGGGACCAGATCTGCTTTGCAGTTACTTTGAAGCTCTGTGTGCTACAGCTTTCCTTTGCTGCCATCATTGCAGCCAAAGTTCCTGTTTCACCCTGAGATAGCAGAAGATGGGTAGATTGCTGAATACCCAAAGACTAGCAATCTTCTGTGGGGTAGAGCTACCAGTGTAGTGAGAAACCTTGGCCCCGGTTGGGCTCCGTGTAGGATAAGAGTTAAAATAAATCTTTGGCCCTTATCTTATTAAAATGTAAATACTTCAAGTAGTGCATGGTAATTTGTATTTGTAGTAATGCAAAATTGCACAAAGACAAATGTTTGAATTAATAGATATGCTCAGGAGGGCCTATGGAATGTGCATTCATGTTTGTGCTGGCTCAGTATTGAAAACTTTACTGCTGCAGGGCAGAAAATCTTACATACTTCATGATTGTATGATTAAAAGCGAACTTTTTTTCTCCTTAAACACACTTTCATTTTGGAATGCATCCGATGAAGTGAGCTGTAGCTCACGAAAGCTTATGCTCAAATAAATTTGTTAGTCTCTAAGGTGCCACAAGTCCTCCTTTTCTTTTTGTGAATACAGACTAACACGGCTGCTACTCTGAAAACTTTCATTTTAGAAATTCAAAAAATATAATCACTTCTGTTAAAAAAAAAGTATGGGGCTTAAACGTAGTCTGAATTTTAAGTGCTCTCATGCTTCTAGTGTTTACTTCTCCAGCAAGTGCTAGTAAATATTCAGTATACGTTTTTCACTGGAATTAAAAAATCCGGTTTATATACTATTGGCTTTCAGTAACCTGTGTGGAGGATGGTGGAAGGGGGAGCTGCAATAATTACACACATCAATAGATGATTCAGATATGCTGAATTATAATTTTTTTGATTTTGTATCCTCTGGAAGAAATGTAAAATTATGTGAGATGTGTGTTCCTGTGGTTATGTAATATGTATATGTAATTGGACTAACTGGAGCCTCAAGCCTGAGATTTTTTAGAAGCTAGTACTCTTCAATGGCTCCGTTTTCAGAGTTATTGATTAGCCTATTAGTATTTCCACGTGGTATGCCTAGATATCAGTTTCAAAGAGGAAGAAGCAGAACTGTATCAAATAACCAATGCTCCAGTTCTAGAATATTTTTGTTTTTATACTTTCATATTTGCAATAAAAACATCAGCTTTGGTGGTGCTCTGTTGCTCTGGAGAAGTGACTGGTGCTAATACTAAATATACTATATTAAAAGTTTCTAGTTAATACTAGACTGCTAATGTTTTTATCTTTAGTCAGTTTTATTTTTGCTCTATAGTTACACAATTAATCCTGTTTCACAGGTGCTGAGCGCCTGTTGCTCTTCTTGAAGCTAATGAACTGTGAGTGCTTGACACCTTTGAAAATTTATGCTCCAGATATATTTATGAAATAGTATTGAAAGTTTTTGCATTAATCTGGAAACAAATGTAAATATCTAAAGGTGAACTTTAAACTTGCTTCTCTAAATATGAATTTACCAACTTTTCTCTGCTGCTATCTGTTCGTCTCTTCCCTGTCCTTTCCCAACAGCTTTATATAAGCAATGGATAAAAAAAAATTTATTATGAAAACACTTTCTCTCTCACAACAATTCCTTTTACTTTTTAAATCTAAACAGGGTAGATTAATGTTAACTGTATAGTTTAGCATTAGTCAATTTCTTTCTGAATGCAAAACTACAGTATTTAATTTCAAATTTCACAAAGGAGCTTAAAGGACAGCTTACTAGCTATCTCTAAAAATAACCTATTAAAGTTTTTAAAATGCAAACTTAAGTGAACACTGTGTGGCTGATGTCTACAAACTGAAGTCCATTTAAATGAGACAAGTTTATCTTAAATCCAAACATTTTCAGACATTCCTTTCTTCTAAAGCAGACACTGATTCTATAAAGCAATGCTTATAAAAATGGTTTAAGTAATATAATCCTTCACACTGAAGTTTTATCTTCAAAGTTGATATGAACAGGTGGGAAATTAACATTAATTAACATTAGACATTTAGGGATGTGGACAAAAAAGCACATTCAGTGATATAATGAAACTTTATTCAATTTTATATAGAAAGTTTGCAAATACTCTTTCAGAAGTGTGAAATATTTTTTTCCATGACACTTTTGTCATCTTCCATTCATTACTCTCTGAGGAGGAAATATGTATACAGACAAATAATAAAAACTAGCTCCTTTTATAATAAATAAAATATTTTGAATAAGTGTAAAAGGCTGACAAATCTAAATTAAAAATTTTGAGTAACTTTTGTAGCAAATCCATGAAACAACTCTGTGTGGTACCATGGGTAGAATACAGTATTATTTTTTTTCTTACAAGCAGAGTCTTAAGTTTAATCTTTTTACAGTGAAAGTTGGCCTAAATGTCAGTGTTGCAGAGATACCTAGGATTGAGTTAAATGAAGACTGAATCAAAAGGATAAATGTATTTGTAAAAGATCAGTTTCCATTTTTCCCAAGAATGGCTTGACCCGCTGGAATTATTTTCAGTTTTCCTATCATAGTTATTAGCAGTGTCATTCTATATTTCAGTGGGTTTCTTATCACTGGACATGCCCTTGGAGTCTTGTTGCCAAGGTAGCACTAGGCTACAGATAAAACAGATCTTGCTCTAAACTCCCAATCAGCTGTTTGTTTAGTTTTCTGTATAATTATTTAAATAAATGACAGGCTGATTGGGAGTTTAGAACAGTGTGTGTCACCTGTAGCTTTGTAGATTGTGTGTATATAACTTCTTAACTATCCGGGCTGCAAAACTCTCTGTGTGGGGTGAATATTCTTCCCACACCGTCTTCCCTAAGGATCCAAGCTGGGCTGAAAGGCAAGGTGAGGTGAAGAAGCTGGGGAAGGAGGACTGAGGGTGCTGACAGACTAGGCAGTTTATCTCTGGTTGTGGGAGGAAACAACCTTCTGTATGGGTGAGACCACTGCCAGGAATTGGCTTCCTTCCCAGTGGCAGCTGCAACGTGCTCTCACTTGTTCCAGTTCTGCTCCATAAGAAACACGTGAGGAGTAGAAATGGTGGGTGAACATGCTGCCACTGCTGGTGGTGGAAGGAGCTAAGTTTTAGTAGTAGGCCCATCCTACTTGAGCAGGAGTTAATGAGGAATGGGGTACATGTCAGAGGCCCAGCTTAGTAGTGAGGATGCGTTCTGTCAGCCCCGCATGTGGAGCTGTGTATGCTTTTGCGCAGTACATTGTCAGAGGGGTGCCCTAAGGCTAGGCTTTTAAAAAAAAAAAAAAGTTAAAGGTTGTAAAAGGTGAAAAGTCTGTTTTAAAAAATGGCATTATAAAACTACTTGGGTTATAAATATTACTTGTCTAACTGAAACTTGCTTCTTCAACTGAGATCAATATAGATTAGATATTTGCAAAATACTTAATACTCACCTTTTAAAAAAGATTCTAATATTAAGGAATGTAGTGTTAAATATATAAAGGTATTCAAATCCAACCAGAGCTGGAAATTGGAATAACATTGTGTATAAAATTAGGAACATTGTTCAGTAGTTGCAAAATATCTGTATTTAAAATTATCATGATACAGTTAAAGAGCACTCACAGCCATATGCTTGCATCAACTTGTAAAGCTGAACATTAACAGGAAAAAAAGGTTTGTTTATCTGTCATCTTTGAATGTGTTTAAAGAATTAATAACTAGGTTCATTGAAACTATGAATAACACATACAAACCATTACAGGAAGAAGGTTTGCACTACATGTAATGAAGATGAACTCTATTCCAGTTTACTAACAATGATAAACTATCTTAAGAACTCAAGGGTATAGACTAGCAGTTTTCACCTGAGAATCCCCAAAAAACTTTGAACACTTATTATTGCTCACAGAACCCTTGTGAGAATTGGTATGCTAAATATTGCCCCCATTTTGCAGGTAGGCATCCTAGTTTTTCCTGTGATGAAAGCTAGTGGTGGTCTACAAGTTCTCTTCTTCAAAAGGCAGTCTCAGTAAATCTAGTCTGGAGAAAATGTAAACAGTTGATGATGATGGTGGTTTCTCACTGAAGAAGTGAGCTGCTGTATGGAATTTTTTTGTTAATTTAATTAATACTTGTAGACTGTCATTTCTGAAGATGATGATCCTTATCCACTAAAATAGACAGCATGGGCATCATCAGCATAAGCTTCTTCACCAATTTGTGCCTAAGTAATGATCTGAGAGAGGAATGAGGTAGTTGTGGTAAGGGGTAGAGACCATCTTAAGAACTGAGGAGATGTTTCAGTCCTTGGCCTATTTTCTGAGACTCCCAACAAGAATTCCAACTATGGTAATTTTGTAATGTTTATGCTAGTCCACTGTGCAATGGACGGAGACCACCATCTTATTTCGCAGTAGGTATCCATTTTTACTTGAGCCAACCCAAGCTGTGTTTGAATCAGTTTAGAGGTGAAAGTGGCCAGGTGTTCAATCCAATGCCCCAAGATAGAGCTTTGTTTACTAGTATTAAGTTAATAACTTAAGTTGCAAGCTCCTTAAAGTAGGGACTCTGTCTTCTATTGTATATGCTGACAAATAAGCTGTTGGTGAAAACATTAAGGGACTGGAAAATCCATGTACCTATTTCAACAATTTTAATATTAAAGTCCTTCATTGTCTTAGAATACATGTCTAGTAAAGAGGCTCTGGTATGTTCCTGTGTAAGTTCTGTTACTCTTTGTTTTGCAATAATCACTCAAAGGGGACACATTTCTGTGTGAGAGACGTAGTATTAACTTGGCATTCAACAGATTCTCTGTGTAGCTACATTATTCACATTACTACCAATATGCTGCAGAGGCAAATGTGCACCCACTCGTACAACTAGAGTAGCGTTATCACTCAGGTTGCCAATGTAAGAAAAAAATAAAAATAAAAAAATCCTGCTACACTGAATTGCACAGGGATGAAACAAAGTTTGAGACAATGTAACTGCTCACAAGTCAGTTTCCTTTATCACTAGCTTCCACTACATTTGTGCTTTTGTGAGCTTACACAGGCTTTGTGGCAATAACAGAAATGAATACTTAGTAATTACATTAGTGTGATGAGATCCTTTGATCTGAAGGGAGAAAAATGACTATATGCAAGATGTACACTAAAGAGGAAACTGATTACATCTATACCACATATACCCTGCTTTTTCCACCCTGCCTTCATACAGTACAAGGTAGTACTGTCTGAAAGGCAGAACTGTATTTTTACTTTTTTTTTTTTTTTTTTAAATCTAATCTAAACTTCTTGCCCAACTTGCTAGGAAAATTTTCAAGAAATGTAAATGAAATTATTGAACTACAACATATCAAAATTTGATATTTTGAATTGATAAAAATTAGTGATTCTGTGAAAGGAAAGAAGGAATTTCTGCTTTCTGGGAGAATAAATATCGTTATCCCACAAATAACTGACTTTGTATTCATTTGAAAAAGCAAAAACATCAGTACTGTTTTTTAAAGCTTGAGAGTGAAACGTGTGTTTCATAAATAGAAAGTGTTGTTATATATTTAAGCAACATCAATTGCCTAATACTGGTCATGAAATATTCGTAAAACAACTTGCTTCCTCTTTCTCTGTCACATATCTGCCATCCATGAGCTGTGAAATAAGCGTAGGCTCTTTATTGAGAGAGAACAAATACAGAGGGGGAAGTAGGTGGTCTGTGTACAGTGATGAAATGAACCAGCCTAAGATTTCTTCTGTTCATTCCTAAATAGGCTCATTCAGTCTTCAAAATTTTTGGTTCAGTCTGATGTATTCACACAAGAGGGCTGAATTAAGGTTGTACTGGTAATGGTAACCTAAACTGAATATCTTGTAAGTGCTTGATTTTTGCAAACATAATGTTCATTTCATGTAGTGTTTTATATGCAATAGTACTGTAGTGTCTGAAATGTGTCGTCTCGTCCCCCCCGCCCTCCTTTCCAAGTAATCTCTCTTGGGGTAGGAGAGTGGTTCAAATAGCCAGCCATTTTCAGGAATTCCTTTTGAGGTCCTTTTTCCTGAGCATCTCCTCTATGTAGCTCTACTCTACCTGATCAAAAGATATTCAGGCCTCTCAGCAGAGTGGGCCTACTGATGAGAACCACAAGGAACTTTCTGATTGTTTGTTTATGAAAAATTTGTTGCGCCTATTGATTGGGTGGTCTAAATTTTAGCAGCTCTCTCTGATGTAACACAACTTGTTTAACCCCTCATTGTTTTAATTGGAATTAAAAAAAAAACAAAAAACCCTACTGTGTAACCATTTCTGTTTGTCTTAGGGATTTCAGAGGTTTTTACAAAATTAATTTTTGACCAAATTATGAGTTAACTGTCCCCCTTGATTACACATTTTCTTCACACAAAAATAACTGTAATAAGACACTTCTGTTTTTTGTCATTTTTTATAATAGGAGCATAGAAAGCATCCTGATGTTCGTAAACGTATATCTTTTTGCAACGTAATATAAAACTGGGTTTTAGAAAATAATGGAAGTTTCACTGAGACTTCTTGTTTGCCATCTCAATACATAAAGCATAATTTGTAGACATTAGGCACTTTAAAAAGGAATACAGACACTCTATATAGATACATCTCCAAATGAAGCTACATGCTCTCAAAAGCTCAGGCTGGTGTATTTACATCACTTTACCTGTTTAGAAACATAAGTCACTGAACACATTACGGGGGTTCTCTGATTCATGCTCTGGCTCTCTATTGAATGAAGTCCAAGAACTTTTTCCTCTTACTCAGAGCCTTGTTTGGGATTGTATCTTTCTGCGTGTGAAAACATCTCTCTCCTACAATCAAGACCTTCCATGACAGCTGCATTTCACTGGAACAGTGAAAATTTTGATCAGTGAAAGAGGCTTGTGAGTGTGGGAGATATTTTTTTATAGAAGTTGGACCTATGTTGTAAAACTCGTAACTGCTTCAAGAGAGAATTGCCATAGGCCTTTCCGTGTTCAGAACTAAATGCAAACCTCAACTCTTTGACAGACCTTTCTTTCAGTAAGGTCTTTATGCTCACAAAATAAAATAACCCTAACCCTACTTTTCTTACAGGCTGATAAGAAAGTAAGATACTTCCTGGTGTTGATTATAATTTTAAATACATGGGAATAATTCAGATACTCTGTAAAAGCAGCAAGGACTCTTTGCCACTTTTACAGATCCAAACTAACACGGCTACCCCTCTGATATCAGATATTCTGGTGAGAGAACCCAGATTTATCTAACAGTTGCTGCAATACAACCAAGTATTTGTTGAAAAATTAAAATGCATGTCATATTGACCATCATACACTTCATGAATGTAAAAGGGATGTGCAGTCCCTAGATTCTGCAGAATTCTTATTCTTACTTTGTGGACTAAGTGGATTTAATATTCTGTGCAATTTAATGTTGTGAATTTCTCTTCCAGTTCTGCCTATGATAACATCAACAAAGTTCGAGTAGCTATAAAGAAAATCAGCCCTTTTGAGCACCAGACGTATTGCCAGAGAACTCTGAGAGAGATCAAAATCCTCCTGCGCTTCAGACATGAGAATATTATTGGAATTAATGACATTATCAGAGCTCCAACTATTGAGCAAATGAAAGATGTGTATCCTTTAAAGGTGTAAGATAATGATGGATTGCACTTTTTTCTCTTTGATAGTTCTGGTTCTCTGCTTTACATGTTGAGGCAGTTACACTTTATTTTTCATTCATCCTTCATCATGCTATTAAATTGTGATAAGAATTTACCTGCTGTGCTCTGGTAAACTGAAAGGAAAGCTTTGTCACATTAGTAAAACTTGAGTTCTGTTTGCAATCTGTAATGACGTTATTACCAATATATATATCTCATCCTACAACCAATATAAAAATAGTTAAATATCTTCTTCAAGTTGACTTATTTATTCCAGTCTGTAGTGTTAGTGTGCCTCTGGCCAGTTTAGAGTATTTCAGAAAATGTCAAAATATCCAGCATTGCATTTTATATTTGATACTACACAGTAAGAAGTCTTCAAATAGTCTCTGGTTTCATTCCTAAGGGGAACACCAGCGTTTACATGAACAGGTCCAAAAATAGTGTTCCGATGGTTTTCCTTTAAATCCTAGATCAAGAGATTCTGGCATTGCCATCTGTCTTTATTTTATCTAGCCACTTTATCTTAAAACTAGATTGAATGGTTCAACCCTTATTGATCCTAAAATAAAGCCTAGTACCTCTGGAACAGAAATGGCAGAGTAGCTGTATACTTTGTGGTGGGGAAAGTCCCCTGAGTCCCCTGCCTTAAATGATCTAGACTGTTTCAAAGGTGAGCTGAAAGGATAAGTCTGCAAAAATTCAGCTGTACTTGCTGTATATGAAAAATTCTGCATCTGTTCACAGGCAGTTAAATGTACTTGATATGTGCAACTGGATTTTGTTGTTTATACCCAGTTTGCCTCCCCTTGGAAAATTTGGCTTAATAATGTGTTTAGTATGAGGTGAAGCCAAAGTTGGAAGACTTATACATCAGTATAAAGTGTCTTCAGTTCTCCTCTAAGCAGTATAGAATGACAGTACTTTGAGTGCAGGTAGTGTTCCATCTGGGTCTGAGAATTCAAAGGGATATGTTGATTTAGGGAAAGAAAACTAATTATTGCTATTTGATTTACCTTGACCTTGTGTTTGTTGTAACACAAAGGCCAGTTTTTTGCACTGGGATTATGTGGTTCTGATCTACAAATCCAGATATTTCTCTCTAAGAGGTACCTTAAGGGGGGATGAACTGGGAGCAGGTGAGATGCAATTCAGGTTGGGATGGAAGAATCTGCCTTGAAAATGCAGTACTAGGTGTAAAAGATGTGGTATTTGATTGATTGATCCAGCATGACAAATATACAATACAAGAGGGAATTTGGTTTCTGGACATGAGAAGCCTAGGTCAGAAATTGGTATCTTCTAAGCTTTATTTCTTTGACATTTATTTAATACTGAATACAAACGTCTTTTTTTCCTCATAGTTTTATCACCTGTTAAACTATAGTATTCACTTTTTGCCAGAGAGAAGAATCCTCTGAAGACATACAGTTTCTCATGTTCAGAGCCAAATAAAATAAACTTCTTATATGAAGGAGTTTTATTATGATTAGCTGACACATTATGTACCAGTTTCTTAATCCTGTAACAACAGAATCATTGAACAGATTGATCTGAACCAAATCTTAAAATCGAAAATTTCCAAATTGTTTTGTGATTGTTAAAGTGAAAATAAAGGAAACCGTGAGACAAAATTTGTGGCTTGGCAGTAATTTTAAATTCTGAAATTAAAAATGAGTAGTTCATATAGCACGTTACATGGATATCTAAAATGAGGTTATGGATTTGTTTGCTGCCTTACATCCAGTGGCTTACAGATACATTGTGCAAGATCTCATGGAAACAGATCTTTACAAGCTCTTAAAGACTCAACACCTCAGCAACGACCACATTTGTTATTTCCTTTACCAGATCCTGAGAGGGTTAAAATATATTCATTCAGCCAATGTGCTGCATCGTGACCTCAAACCCTCCAACTTGCTGCTTAACACCACTTGTGATCTCAAGGTTAGTTGGAACCTTCTTGCAAATTAGTCATTTTTCAGCCAAATTAAACTCCCTTGTACAATGACTTAATACAGTCGTTCTCATCCAAGGGTCTGAGTCCCCCTGGGGCACCGTGAGCAGATTTCAGAGGGTCTGCCAACACGTTCAGCGCGAGACTCTTTAGGGCCCAGGACAGAAAGCTGAAGTCCTCCTGCGCAGGACTGCACCCTGGGGCTGAAGCAGAAGTTTCAGCAACTTAGCTTAGTGGTGCTCTTTGTGGTGTGGGGCCCCAGGCAGTTGCCCTGCTTGTTACTCCCTAATGCTGGCCCTGGCTTCTATATGCAGAAAAAAAATTGTGACACAGCGGGTTTGTGGAGTTTTTATAGCATGTTGTGGGGGCCTCAGAAAGAAAAAGATTGAGAACCCCTGACTTAATAAACTACTTGCTGTAGTCATGAAACTTTTGTGGTGAATAATGTGAGCTTTTCTTGATAACATTGCTAAACCAGCTTTTGTTAAAGACCAGTCTTTGTAAACTAGTGCAAGACTTGGTTTCTGCGTAATAGATTGTAACTTTCTCACCTGTGAATCGACTATCCTTTCCATAAACACATTCATTTTACTTTCAAGTAACCCCTATTAATTAGTGTAATCTTAAATGTGTCCTGTAGTATACAGACAGAGATGCGCTGATTTGTTTTTTCTCACTTCCCCTTAAAATTATCAAATGAAAACTGTGACAGCCACTTTCATAGATTCATAGATATTTAGGTCAGAAGGGACCATTATGATCATCTAGTCTGACCTCCTGCACAATGCAGGCCACAGAATTTCACCCACCACTCCTAAAAAAAGACCTCACACCTATATCTGTGCTATTGAAGTCCTCAATTTGTAGAACCACAAGTAATAACTATATATTTAAGGCCAAAAAACTGTTGCCACCTTGAGGCAGATTTTTGACTCTCCCACTAACTTCCTAAGGAACTCTTTTTTTGGCACCTGAAACTCTCATGAGTAGTCTATGCCTAGAAAATAACTTCTCGGAAAGAGTTTAATTTAAAATGCCCTTTCCATCAAGAATTATGGGAGTATAGAAAAAATTAAGCCTCTATTTTGATGTTAAACTGTCGGTCTAATGTTACAAGCTCTGCTCCACCTAATTAAGCTTTCTTTTGAAAATGTCTCTAGCTGTCTTATAAAGGCAGTCTTCAAAATATAAGCCCAATAACTAGGCTTATAACTTTGTCACAACTAGTTTTAGGAAAAATCATTCTGCCATTCAGCTGTGTACTTGCTCATCCCAAACACTGGTTACTGGAGTGCTTACCTTGAGTTCTTGCTTTTGTTGGCCGGCCCCTCCCAGTCCCATAATGCATGGGAGGCAAGTGATACTGGAATATTGGTCCTATGCCCGTGTCTTCTGACCCCCTGCTCTGGGGTTTCAGCAGCCCTTGGAGGCACCTTCTCCTTTAAGGAAGGTAACAGGCATTGGTAAAAATCTTCAGCCTCTTATAAGGTAGAGGTTGGCAGCAGTAGAAGAGTCCGTGTGTATGCGTATATCCTCAAGGGATAACAGGTGCCATTTTGACCCTAGAAAGAAAGTCACAGAAAAGAAAATCGAGAGGCATGAGCCAAGAGAAATACATGGAATGTGACTTTTGTGAGCACTAATCCTATTTATTCCCAGTGGTACTTCAGGCACTACAGGACTATTTAACTGTTATGTGCTTTCCAAACACCGAAGACAGTCCAGCTCCAAAGAGCATGCTTCTGAACTAGAAGGGTGCTTTGATGTTTACAGTTACTATGTATATGGTTGAACAACGGGGCCATGAAAGAAAACAACTATTTGGCAGCAGACTAGCATGATCATGGGCATGACTGTTGGACAGTTTGACCCTTGGCCTATTTGTGTCTTTATATCTAAACATCTGTAAAATGATGGATTTAAATCATGGATAAAATGAAATAGAATAATTTTATATTTTAAAAAATCAAACTTTTTTAGAGGAACAGTTCCCTCTAGGGTGGAGGGTATAAGACATATAAGGTATCCCCTTTGGAGATAGCAGTGTTTGGATATTTTTGAATAGCGAAAGGAGGGAGAGACATCTTTAGTAGCTTCTCTCGGGAACTGGGGTTCTAACAATGTGAAATGAAGCTTTTAGAGCAGTTACCATTTCTTCAGGTTATGCTAGCAAAGTAACTTCATTGAGCCCTTAAATATGGTTTAACTCATGCCATTGAACTTAACTGCGGCTTTTTTCTCTTGGAGACAATCCTATTTATTTATACTGTTTGCTCAAGCATCTTACCAAAGGCTCTCTAATCGATGAAAGTGAGACTTTCAATTGCTGCAACCATTCTTTTTTCCTATCAACTTTTTTACTTGAAAAACTCCTTTCTGTTTTTACTGCTGAGAACTTAGGGTCTGTATTGTGGTGCCACAATGCGTAATTTAATTTGTTTTTTGTAACTGACCATATGTGATTCTCCTGACATACTTTACTATTTACTTCCAAATGTCACCAGCCTATTACAAACATTTGATATAATCCTAAAAGGAGAATTTTGTAGGTGAATACATTTAGAATTACATTTTAAAAAATCTAAATTGTCAAGAATCTGCCTCCATCAGAAAATGGAAAAGCAGAATAAAGGATAGAAGAAATACTCTTAGGATTATTGTTGACACTTTGCATCTGGTGAGGGAGATGTTTCTCCTTGATGAGGCCTCCTGAGTTTCTACATGATACTACATAATCTATTTTTGACTACAAGATATAAAGTAAGGAATTGCCATTTCCTTTTCTTGAATTCACAATTAAGTATACAGCATGATTATCCCTTTATAACAATTCTAGGGAAAAATCCCACTTCATTGTCTATATTTATCTTTATTTCATTATCCTACACGTTCTGTATCTTGGTAGTTTATCTGGGAGGAAATATTCTACCCATAGCCATAGTGGTTTTCTGATGGAGAGAAAGTTCCTCTGTGATAAACTTCTTGTGTAGACTGTTCCATTTTGTAAACTGTTCCTCATGAAGGAGAAGTGAAAGCTTACTCATGTGGCTGAATCTCAAGTCACTCAATGAGCCAGCCACTTGCCCAGTGAGATAATAGACATTAGCAGTTGGCCAGTTTCCCAGAGAACTGTCTGTCTCTAAATTTTCCATTTTCTTCCATATTCTCTTACAAAAACAAAAAGTGGCCCTTTCACTTTTTTTTCTTCTCCTCCCCTGCCTTGGAAAAGGGAAGAAGTCTGTAGCAAGCACCATCCTTTTCAAAATGTGCCTGGAATGACCTCCCCCATTCCTAAGGCTTGCCAGTCCCTCCATCAGCTAGAGCTCAACTTTCTACAGTGTCTTCACCAGAGGATAGACAAAAGCAATCTCCCGCTTTCTGCTGAATTTGCCAGTCTGGATAAGAATTGCTTCCCATTGTTGTGATCTAGGTGTGTCCAATACTTAATATGTCTTGAAAGAGGTACTAGGGCTCAAGCAATCTTTTTTTCATCACTGATGTGGCAAGCCCAAAGGTGCCAAGGCTGTGAAATGCCAAGCCTAGAGGTACTGGGGCTTAGCCCTGGCACAAATTAAGCACTGGGTGTGTCTGCCCAAAGGGTTGATCATCTTTTTACAGCTTTTCTCTTCCTCAGCAGTCTACATTCTCCTCAGTCTACCGCTATCTCATGGCTCAGTAGTATCCCTCTGTTGCATTGACTGCATTGTGGTGGCAGTAGTTTCTTAAAAGAGAAGTACTGAACTGTGCAGGGGAAGTAGTAGCAGTGTGCAGTAGATAGATCATAGAAAACCATTAATGAGCAGGAAGTGGTTCTGCTGATATCCAACTATTCTCTCTCTTCCAACCCAGCTACAAGATAAGAATAGGCCTGCACCTAAAATTCAGGAATTAGTCAATTTCTGTTCTATTTATGGCTTTTCTACAGACTTGTTGTGTGACTTGAGCAAGTAATATTGAACATCTGTGCCTTGATTTCCTCATCTTCAAAATGGGGATACTTGCCTATCTCATACAAAAGTTATGAAGCTTAACTCAATTTTTATAAAGCACTTTGAAATCTTTTAATGACCGGGCAGCATGTGAATGCAAAATATTCATAATTTCTTTGTTTAGATTAGTTAAATTATGTTTTTAATCTATATATTTTTCTAGATATGGAGAAAACAAATTTACATGTTAAATTTACCCTATCATTGCATGGCTTACAGCTTTACAATGGCTTGAGGGAAGATAGTTTGGGTAGTAACCAAGGTGAATTATAACACTAAAATTTGTATTTCTAATACTGTTTTTTTAAATTTAAAACCAGATTTGCGACTTTGGACTGGCTCGTGTCGCAGATCCAGATCATGATCACACAGGGTTCCTGACAGAATATGTAGCCACGCGTTGGTACAGAGCACCTGAAATTATGTTGAATTCTAAGGTAAGGACTGTAGATGGACCAACAAGAAAAGTATGCTATAAGATAGCCTAGATTTGTATTACAGTAGAGTTCCCTTTAAATCATATCGTTCATGTCATTGCTGGCTACTGAGCAACTTAAATAGTGGTTAAGATGTCTTCACCAAGAAGACTGCCAGAACCAATAGAAGATTTTAAATGTAAGGGGTTTGACTTGGTTGTTTGTGCAGGCTAGTAAACGCCTGCATGAATGTATACAGTACTGCTTTATATATGAAGTGCTTATATTCTATGTAGTTCAGTACACATTTTTTCTAGTTTTCCAAGAGAGAAGGTGAGAGTTTGTTAGAATTTTGGTATATCAGCAGCAAGGCCGTAGGACTTCAGTTCCTTTTTGTTTTAAGTTTGAAAACCAAATATTTCAAATGATCACTTGCTCCTTTTACCCTTTTTACTGCTAGTCGAGGTTTCGCAGAATTGTGTTAGCATGTGTCAGAGAGAACTTCAATTTAATAACAAGAGGATTACCAGATTCCAATTTAAATATGCATATAGCACTTTTTCTTGGACATATTACATTCCTCATGGAATTTAATTGCTTAGCACATTAGTTACTTTACTCTGTAGACAGAACCATGTTAAGTGTAACCAGGCTTTGATATGTTTATCTGACACGGTTACAGCTAACATGATTCAATATGTCTGTGCAGGAGGACTTTTCCTGGCACAACTATGTATCAACCATGGTGTACTGCCCACACCTCCTATGCTGCACAGCCATGTTTGTAACAGTGCAATCTGGGTAAGTCTGGGCTACCTCTTGTCCCATCTGCTTGTGCCAGAGGCAGAGGGTTGTAGGTGGTCTTTCACATTTTTGTGGTGTCTTCCTAAGCAGACACCTGAGAGTTAGCTCTAACTAACCTGGTTAGGTCCTATATACACAGCAGAAGAAACATAACAGAAGCTTTCTAGAGCATGGAAATCTGTCAAGATCACTAGCAAAGTAAACACATGGTACACTTCCCTCGTGGCTCACAGCAGAAGTGAAGTAGCGATGTGTGAGTGGAACCAGTTCAGTGCCCTTCCCCCATGAGCTGAGGAGACCATGTCCCATATTATCTCTCCTGCACCAGTCCTAGCAGCCATCAAAGGCTGGTATTTCAAAACCCAAAATTCTCCAAGTGACTCATAGAAGCAGGTAGTTCAACTGTAGCACAGCTTCAGAACAGCTGGATCCTTGCCGCTCACCCTGCTGATATCAGCACCTCACAGGACACTTCAAGGCACAATAGCTGTCTGATTATCTGTTGCCATATCCTCCCAATTTCCTCTTGCCTCTCACACCTCACCCTCCTAAAAGCCTGCTAATTAATTTTTAAATGGTGTAAGACATCTCACATGATTTCTTTACAAAATTCTATATACCCAAAACATTTATACATGTTTGTGTATATATATGTAAATATACTATGGCGCTTATCCAGATATACGCTCTAAAGTAACCAGGTAAACTTATTTTTGTAACTTTTGTCCTTCCTTATTCTTTTTACCAACTCACATCCCAAAGGCTTGTTACTCTGAGTATTTTGTGGCCTAATACTTTGATTGTAGAAGCTTGGGGAAAGGACCGTGTGTGTGTATTTGAAGTATGCAACATGCTTCTGGGCACTGTGGTTCTTACATTTCGATACGTAGTTGTGTAAGTTACTTACAATTGTGGTAGTATCAAACTTGGTATGATCTACTGATACAAGGTGTTCTATGACAGCTAAACATTATTAAAATCTATTATGTAGACAGGCCCTGAAATCAGAGAATTCACAAAAATACACTCACAGTTCTCAAACTGAATTGGCAACAGCTACAACTAAATTATTAGAACAAGAATAATTATATAACAGTATGATGTCTTAAGCATGACTCATCTAAATCACTAAATTACACTGGTACCCTATCTTTCAAAACCACAGTACTTTAGCACATATAACCTGTTACTGTGTTAATTATACAATGAAATATCAAAAGGGCTTCTTTTCTCCTCCCCCTCAGGGTTATACCAAGTCTATTGATATCTGGTCTGTAGGATGTATTCTGGCAGAGATGCTCTCCAACAGACCCATCTTTCCAGGAAAACATTACCTTGATCAGCTGAACCATATCCTTGGTAAGCTTTTTATAAAAAGTAGTTTCTGTTTCCACAGTTGTCTCTTACCTCATTGGTGGATCCCTACCAACAATACCAGGCTTGGCCACCCATTTATCCACCTTTCCAACAGCTGTCTCCATGCTTTCTTCCACTGTATTTTATGTATGGAATACTCTTCCTGAAGTGTTCTGCAAGACCACTACTCTCTCCATCTACATACTTCTGTTGTGATGCCTACTAGAAATGATCAACCTAGTTTGAAGGGCAGTTGAGGATAGCTAGATCTTACTTATATCGGAAAATACTTTTAACAGGTTTACAGACATAAAGTTCTGCATGTTATAAGCCTATGTAAATGTGGGATATTTTTATTGTTATCCTTGTTCCCTCTCTCTCTTCCCTCCCATTATTTGTTATAATCACATTGGGTATCTAGGGTAATGGGCCTCTAGCCTGATTGAATCCTCTCAGTGCTATCACATATATAAATTAGTAATAATAATTATAAAGAAGGGTTCATACAGTATCGCTCTACTAGTGAACAGTCCAAGCCACTTGCTTAAGTCAGATAACCTTTCTGGAGAATGAAGAGATGATCTCTTCTTTATTGTATTGATGATGATATTAAATTGAATATTACAAAATTGAGGTTCATTTTTAGTTCATTTGTTGAGAATCAAATGTAGCTCATTTCATATTTGATAGTACCTGTTTTTCTGTAAGCTGATCAAAAATCAGTTCTCCATCACAGACTGATACAAGTCTAATATAAAAATGTCTGTGGGTGATGATGAAACCTGGTCAGAATTGTTTGTGAAAGCTATTTATATCAAATTACTTCATCTATCACTTTTTTTTTAAATAAATCTGAGCAGTAATATTAGAGTAAAAGCAGAAATCTTTTAGTCTTATCAAAAGCTTGTAATGTGGCTGTTTCAATGTACTTTCCATATGAATGAAATTCTTTTGCATTTTTTAGGTATACTTGGATCTCCTTCTCAAGAAGACTTGAATTGTATAATCAATTTAAAGGCCAGAAACTACTTGCTTTCTCTGCCACACAAAAATAAGGTACCATGGAACAGGCTGTTTCCAAATGCAGACCCCAAAGGTATTTTATATTTTTGCTCCCTTACACTTGTCTTGATTTTTAAAGATGGAAAGCAGCACAAAAAGCAACCAACGGTGGGATTTTCAGAACTGCTTAGGGATTTGTACACTAGTTCTAAGTAAAGTTAATGAGAATTTGGCATCCAAATCTCTTAAACTGCTTTGAAAAAAATCTCATTTTAATGTTCTAGATAAGCATGACAGGTTTTTTTATCAACTTTTACCTCCTTTTTAATCTTAAATTAGCAGCATTTATCCTGGCCCCTCTATTTACATCAGTCTGGGAAAAGGAAATGGGGTCATAGTGAAGATACCAAAGAAAGGAACTCTGTGATTGTAATAACTGGCGTGGTATCACACTTGTATCTGTGCCAAGCAAAGTATTGTGTAAGATCATAGTCCAGCGTATATCAGAGGCAGTTGATAGCTTTCTCAGAAAAGAGCAAGCTGATTTTCAGAAAGGGCATGGATGCACAGACCAGATCTTCACTCTATGAAACATAATAGAACAGTGCTTAGAATGGCAACGGCAACTCTACATAAATTTCATAGACTTTGAAAAGGCTTTTGATAGCATTTACAGGACCAGCCAATGGTGCATTCTGCGGGCATATGGAATTACTTTCCATATAATCAACATCATCAAAAGCTTGTATTTCAACTTTACATGCAGTGTTGATCACAGTGAGATCAGTTTTGAAGTCAAAACAGGAGTACGTCACAGGTGTGTCATGTCTGCAACCCTCTTCAATATTGCCATCGACTAGGGAATGCAGTGTACAACAGAAGACATGCCAAGAGGCATTAAATGGACATGCTTCTCATCCCTCGAAGACCTGGATTTTGCAGATGTCACTCTCCTATCACCTACCCAACACCATATACAAGAAAAAACAACTCAGCTCAACACATTCAGCCAGCAAATTGGTCTGAAAATCAACCGCAATAAGACCAATATCATGACCTTTAATATTGCCTCACCATCACCACGGATAGAGGATTATGTTCTCACCGATGTAGAAACATTCACATACTTGGGCAGCACCATCAGCCAGGACAGTGGAACAAGCCAGGACATCCAGAACAAAATCAATAAAGCCAGGAACACCTTTAGGAAGTTAAATACAGTCTGGAAAGCATCAAAATACAACACCAAAACCAAACTCAAGGTTTATTAGAGCTGCGTACTTGCAATACTACTTTATAGTGCAGAATGCTGGGGAATGAGAAAGTATGACATGTCAAAACTGTCTTCATTCCATACAACCTGCCTCAGAAAAATCCTCTGCATCTTCTGGCCCAGAACAATCTCAAACCAAGATCAAGAGGATCTGAGCACCATCATTGCCAGGAGGCGTTGGAGATGGATCGGTCATGTGCTTCAGATGGAAACTGATTCCATCACCAGAGTAGCAATATGATAGACACCTGAAGGCAAGCGAAATCGAGTCCACCCGAAAACAACATGGCGAAGAGCTGTGGAAGCCGAGCTGGAAAACCTGGGGCACAGTTGGGGAACCATTGAAAGATTTGCCAGAAACAGGCAGGAGTGGAGGAGCTTCAACGCTGCCCTAAAAGCCAGAAGCGTAATAAGAACATGATGATGATGACCTCTTTTTTTAAACTCATTGGCTGTAGCAGTCCATATTTCCCAAAATTGGTTTCAATGAATTTGACTTCAGTATATAAAATTGAAATCCCAATTTTCCATCACCAAGGAGTTAATATGCTAAAAATTGTTAGTTGTCTAAGTGTTGGAATTGAATTTGAACCCAGAGACCCCAGTTCAAGAACTCACTGGAGGTCACAAATGAAAGGGATTTTGGTAATCTCATCTGTGTTCCTGTTGGATGTTTGTGTACATCACAAAATCATTGTACAGTTTGGCAGATTTTGTCTGACCCAGAACTGCTTAGCTACCAAAGTGATAGGCATCTTAAAAATACCTTAAATATTATTGTTTTGTGTTTCAAGATAGAGATGCATTGTCAGAATGAAGTTTTCTTTTTCGAGTACTTACTCATGTCCATTCCATATTAGGTGTGTCTGCTTGCCACATGCACAGGTGCTGGAAGTTTTTCCCTCAGCATCCCTGAGTGTTTCTTCATTTGAAAAAACTGCATTGCTTCATTTTGACCTTTAGGATCCATCTTAAGAGCATCTGGAAAAAGGAATAGCTGCTTCGCTGCCAGTACACTCCTCTTCAGACTGGCCATCAGAGCAGCAGATTATGCAGTTTCCACTCCCAAATCTCAGTGAAAGAAAATGTAACAATGGGTGCTAAACTTGCACACGGGGGAGTCCATCTAGGAAGATACTCTGTTCAAGAGTTGTGAATCAATCACAAGAACAATAGAATTAGAAACAGGATGGAGCTACTGGCAGCAAGGCTCTGTCATGATTTCAGACATACCTGACAACTTCAAGGTTATATAAGTAAACAGACAAGGAGAACAAGCCAGTTTCTAATGCAGGAAGCAGAAGAAACACTGTGTCCTAAAAGGCAGACTAAACTACAGAGCATATTAGTAGAGCAGGTAATCCACAAATCAAGGGGACTGGGACTTGAATGAGACCTTACAAAGGATAATATCCATTCGAGAGGACCCCAAGATATACTCATTTTGCATCATCCCAAAACAGCAAGCAAATAAATATTTACTTTAAATGAGGGAACACAGGCTCTGGCAGATCTGGGCTTAGCAACTGCCATCCAAGTCTCCACCAGTTTAAGAAGACTTAAAATGAAGAGAAGTTACACTTATCTGACAATGACCAGGTAGGGTAGGTCCTACTCCAAAAAAAAGTGTTTAATGGTTAATAACTTGATGGTCGTATTTACCACTGCTGAGACCAGTTTGTCATCCAGACCCATTCTTCATAAGTTTAGCAGTCCAGCTACTTTAAAGGTAATATTGAAAAGTCAAGGATTTTTGTTTAGACAGATAACTGACATGCTTCTAAAATTTGGAGGGCAAGGTAGGAAATAATCAGTTGCATCCTTGTGGATATAGCTTAGATTCAGCATAAGTTCACAAAGTGCAGAATGAATCACCAAACCCTCCAGACCACAGATTCAAATTTCTATGAGACAGTGTCAGCAGACAGGAAACTGAGTTACCGTGGGTTACGATTAACAGCTCTGAATACAATAATCAGATGGTACAGGAAACGGCATTTTCCAGGCATCTGTGTAGGGCTAGTTTCCCAAAATGGAACACAGTGCAATAGCTAGTTGAGATTGTATCCATTTTAGAATTTAAGTCTGGGTTTACAAGTATGCGCCAATCCCCTATTTTAACTGTGAAGATGGAATCTAGCTCCCCTAACTTTTGCCAGAACTTTGTCTGAGTTAAATATTCTCAGTATTGAATCAGGTATATTTCACAAGGACAATTATGCACACAGGAACTCTAGAAATGTTCTAGCCCAATATCCTAGTACAGCTCAGGAGGTTATATGTTGGTCCAGTTAATCACATCCCCCAAAATTTTGGTAACCTGGATGTAGTATGGGCAATTGAACTTCAGTCTATCCAATTCACTTGGTGTAAAGGAAAGAAAGTAGCTAATGACAAAGTGACCAGGTGAACTACAAAATATATGTATATGAGAGACATTCAATCAACAAGGAACTATCCTTCACTAGAGCTCAAAGCATGCTTCATAAGATTGCTGACATGCACTAATTATGGAAATAAGCAAAACTGCTACATGTTTCAATCCATATGTTTACCAAATATTAAGCTTGATTTATCTGACTCATTTGGTAAAAGTCCTAAAATTAGTTTTGTAGAAAGACCATTTGATTCTTTCTCTCCCTATTGTTGAATCCTGCTAGTTACATCCCACATGTACATAATTGCCAGAGCAATTACGAGAAAAATGTGGTCATTACATGTACATTTTTTGTTGAACCAATGTTGGTCAATTCCTGGTTCACCCTCAAATCAGGAATCAGAACCATAGTTTTGAGAAGAGAACTGGTTAAGTGGAAAGCATGCTGGGCCTGTGTTACCAAAGGACTAGTATTTAGGTTATTAACCAGTTTTTATAGTGTCACCAGCTATTTAAGTTAATCTGAAATAAAGTTGGTAGGAATTTCTAATGTTGCCTGCCATATAATTCAGTTCTAATTGCCTTAACATTCCTTCAGGGATAGGACCCACTTGCATACAGAATTCAGACATACTGTTTTACAGAAGAAATTTGTAGTTAAAACCCAGGGGTTTTTATCCCTCTGTTTTGCATGTCCTCACAGTGGTTGTTCCGCGTTCATTGGCTTTGCACTCCCTCTGAGTGGTACAGAATGTGCTAGGTTTGTGAAGTCCATAAAACCATTGATCTGTGCTCCTAAAACATTGGTGGGCGGAGAGGGGAAGACTTCAAGAATTCAGTGCTGAATAAAGTTGACTTCCTGAATCCCTAGAGACACATTCTTTATTCTAGTACTGGCCTGTGATGATATGAATATTGCAAACCTAATGCATTCTGAGACTTCTCAATGTGAACAGGAAGTCAGTGATCAGAGAATAGGAAATTGAGGATATGGAAAGGGTAATAAAATAAAAATATTGGCATTCCTGTTAACTACATTTGACTATTCTTCTGCTCCTGTTAAGGGTAAGCTGAAACATCTTCACATTACAATTAGCATTTAAAACAAAGGGCAATATTTGTGTTAGATCCCAAACACCAGTGAATGTATTATTTTTAATATGATAGAACTTGCAGCATATGTTGACTTTTTGTTTAAAAAATTATTTCTCCTATTAGCACTTGATTTGTTGGATAAAATGTTGACCTTTAATCCTCACAAGAGAATTGAAGTGGAGCAAGCTTTGGCCCATCCATACCTGGAGCAGTATTATGATCCAAGTGATGAGGTAAAGGATTTTTTAACATAAATACTGTAGATGATTGTTAAAGAAATCAGAGAAGCCCTTTTAAGGATACAGTTTGTATAGTTGGATCTTGAAAAATTGCCAATAGTTAAATTATATAAATCAGTTCTATATTACAAATTGTTATAATTGTGTGTGTACACTGTTTGTGTAGATAAAAAAATCACAATGCTTATACCAGGAAATATTTGAATTGCAGTTTCCTTTGGGACTTTAGAACAAGCATATTTTGTTGTGGATAAATGGCGAATAATGTAGAGTAAAATTTTACAGCGTGGGTACTTTAAATTGGGTATTTTTCTTTAGGGATCTTAGTATGGATTTAGTAGATTAATTCTGGAAACCTAAATTTGAAAGCTTGTCAGAAATCTTTAAATACTACGTGAGTCTGGTCACACTTAGGCATGACTTTATTAGACAATGAAAAACACTGTCTGATAAATCAAACCCTAAACTTAAAATTATATTGGGCTTGTGTTAAAGTATAGTTACAGAAACAGAGCCATAAATGACACTTAACTAAATCCCTTGCTATTTCATCGTTTAGGTGAGTACTTGCAAATTGAGTTTAAAGTTTACCCTTCAAGGTAGTGTCTGTATTTCTTTCTATCAAAACAAAATTAAAAGCAACAAAAGGACTGTTAGATTTTGGTTATTTTCACTCATTTTACTCTGAATTGGATGGTGTCTTGGTAGTGAGCACATTCATAGTATGTGTAGTATATTTGCAGATTTAATCTTGCTATAATGAAAGCAAATTTGCTTGTATTTAGAGAAATGTAGTATTACTAACTTTTCATTATGGAAGATCTACTTAACTTCAATCCTAATTTAGAACTTATATTTAATGCTTGGAAAAAGTTAGATTAACTTTTTTGCAATCTAATTTTTCTATGACTTTCCCACTTTCATTTATTTTAGCTTTTTTTCAGTGGTGTTGTCACATTCTCTAGATGTATTATGAAAAACATATATTGGGTAGACAGTAGGAAAAAAGACCTAAGACCCCTACTATGAACTATTATCCCATAATGAACTACAATGCATCCAAGGGGTGGGAAACAAGGTAGCTGAGATTTGCCTTCAACTTTCCAGAAAAAACTCTACCTCGTCATAAGACCTTGCCAGAGAAATTTCAGAAAGATTAGCTTAGTTTTGGTGACATAGGGGAGAGTGGAAGTCAAAATTAGGTTTATAATGGAAGGTTAAGTGTCTCTCTGTAATTTGTCTTCAGGTAGCTACTCAGCTATAAGCTTTCACTTACTCAAATATTTCAATATGGTTTAAGTTTTGAATAGCTGTTCACTAAGAAATTATTTAAATCTTGGTAGAATCTGATATAAAAATTAATTGAGACTGTGTGTTGTGCTACCCACTTCAGACTAATTGCTGTCTTAACATTTTATTGACAATTTCTTGTTTTTTTAAAAAAAATATTAATGTCTGTCTTTTTTTTTTCAAAGCCTGTAGCTGAAGCACCCTTCAAGTTTGACATGGAATTGGATGACTTGCCGAAGGAAAAACTGAAAGAACTAATTTTTGAGGAAACTGCTAGATTCCAGCCAGGATATCGATCTTAAATTGTGCATAGGTACATAAAGCCGTAATCATAATGAACCATGTAAAAGAGATAAAGAGGAATGATAGAACTCCATGTAGTTATCATTAATGCAAAACTCGTAGCTTGTCATTTCATTACTATTGTAAAGCAACCCTTTAGCATCTAGTCATTGCTTTTAGAATACTGATTTGACCTCAGCCATACTGTTTTAAAGAAATGGGTTTAATTTTCTCTGCAATGTTAAAATGCCTACTGGGAATCCAAGCAATTTCTGACATGCTTTTTATTTAATTTCTAGATTACATTAGAAGAGTGACAGTAAAACTGAAATGGAGCTTGCTTGAACAAAAGCTATGGCAACACTGATATTCAAATGTTATTGAAAAGATCTCTTAAAACATAATATCAATGTAAACTTAAAATATTTCAAAAATTTGTTCTAGATTGTTTCTATTTTAAAATAAACATTTAATGTTTCTATTGTTGTAATATAATGTAAAGAGGAGAGATTATTGACCTAAACACAACAAGACCGTTTTATTGATAGTCATCCCAGTTTGTTTGAAAATACCTCCAAAATATATGAGTATGTTATTCAAAGACATCTAAAAGATTTTATATTTTCATTTTGATTAAATGAAGACGGTATAAATCATTAAGATTAGTCCAAAGTACTTTTGTGCTGATTGCTATTCACTCTCTCCATTGATCGTTTTTAATAGCACATTAAACCCCCCCAAAACCACCCAAACTGAAATTTGCAGGAACAATCCACCTCATGTGTAACTTGTTTATAGAATCTTGCCCACTCTCCTTTATCTACATCTTTCCTTGCTTGGACTTATTTTGTAATGGTCCTTTTTTTTTTTTTAACAGTTTTACATTAATATACTTTAAACCTTTCTTTAGATACCCTGAAATTGGCAAGTCTCAATTTCCTGCAAAATTATTCAGATTTACTCAGAATCCTTGACTAAAATTTTTCTCTGATACTGATAATTTAAAGTACTTTTAAATAGGCCACTGAATGAAGATTTGGATTGTATCATGGAAGTGGAAATGAAACACAAACTTTTACCTCTGGATCAAACATGTGAATACAGCTCAAATTGTCTGTTCTGTGCTCCTGTGAGGGTATTGATTGATTAAAATTGAGTGTATTGATCTGAGTCCAGTTCAACAGCTGTCCACCACAACTGGCATCCTTGTTGGTAGCCTCAAAAAAGAGTCCAAGGATTTATTGAGCCTGAGCACTATCCTTATCCATAGAGGGAGTCCCTGCTTGTCTGGGGCAGTGGCAATGAGAGAGGCATCTTTCCCTTACAGTTGTGTCTGTGCATCTGTTGCCAAGTGGTAAGGATGATTCAGAAAGACAAATCCAGTCCCATTGTTGTAATGTATGTGGTCTTGATGAGTCTAAATTTCTCTCTCAAGCCTACACTACTCCCTGAGATTCAAAATCTACTGTCTTGAGACTGGTCTCTGGCATTGACAGCCTATATAAAAGTAGCTGATATTCTTCAATTCACAAAAGAATGTACGTAGTTTGTTACTTGAAAAAATCTTCTTCCTGTGTAGTAGTCATTATCAACTTTTTTCTCTGCTGTACATGCTAGACTTCCTTGAGGAAGGTTTACCAAGGTGACTGTCCTGCAAATGTTAGGACATTCCACCAAGGCAATGGCTTGTTGAAAGAACTCGGCAGAACTATAGTTTCCCCATATTTGCCTTTTAACCGAGTACTGCAAGCTTGGATAGCTTTGCCTCCAGTTAGGTGATACATTTTAAGAACGTTGGTTCCTGTTGAACTCCCTCCCTATTCTGTTTTTAGTACTGCTAGTAAGATTCCATCAGTTTGGATTGGTGGATCTGAGGGTACGGAAATATGATTCTCTTAATCTTTCATTATTTGTAAATATTTTTGCATCTTAGGTACAGCAATCTAGAACATCCTCCTGGTAGTTTAGTATGTTTCCTGTGGGTAATAAATCAATTCATATTAAGAGTTCTGAAAATTTTCTCTCTTAGACAGTTTGTCTGAACCCCTGGAAAGCTTCTATAGAACAAGGGCAAAAGAGGGTGGGATTTGAAAATCTTACGAATATATTGGTACTGCTGCCTTTGACTTTTGTGATTAGCTGCAACTTGTCAGTCCGAATTTATGTGTGTGAGATACAGAAACACTGGTAATTTTTCTTATCTTTAAATTACAATTTCTTGTTCAGATCTGCTTCATTAAAACCTGTTTTGTTTTGTTTTTTGTAGGACAAGGACTTAAAGGACTGGGCATGCTCAAACGTTGCTGTTCCTCTTCCCAGTTCTTGTATCCTTGGTCATGTCTTATGGCCTATCTCAGCTTATCCACTAACTCCTTTGAGCCATTCAGGAGGGCAGTTACTGGTAGTTTTGGCTTTTTATGCTTTCAATTAATTCTTTAAGTCTGAAGAATTGTTATTGACAGTCCTATCCATAATGCCCATTGTTGACCTGTTGCAGTACTGTACTATAAGTGCACCCACTGCTGACCATACTTTAACTGCTTGCTTTCTGGTTTGAAAGATGCAGTAGTTCCTTTCACTCCTGTATCATTAACCAAGCAGATAACTCATTAACCCATAGAAGTTTGCACCATGAACTGTGTTTTTCTGATTTACTGAAGTCACTGGCATTTTTTAGGGAAAGCTACTATTCAGGGCACTTTAAGTCAGTGACATCCCAATTTTTTTGCACTTCACCTTTATACAGTAATCGTTTACTCACAATGGGAACTCATTCATATATACGCAATTACAGATTACAGCATAGGCCACATTTGCATTAATCTTGCTTATGCACTTATTTAGGTTTCTTATTCTGTACATAAATTCTGCACAGCATATTAGTGAATATCTAGGAATACAACTTAGCTAACAGAATTCATCTACCCATCTAGAACATTTTTTCCTATGTAGTGAAAAAAATCCTACATTTCCCCTGCCTTTTCTAAAAAGATCGTGGATACTTGTACCATTCTGGAGGTATAGTACTTCCAAAGTTCATGCTCTATGTAGTGTTTACAAGATTTATGCAAAAAGAATGAAAGTGGCAGCTCACTAATATATTTATTCACTGTGTGTTGAAAGATTAATAAAGAACACAATGGCATATTTACCTAATTATGAATGTTTTCCTTAGTAGAAGGCATCCATATGCATTAGTAAGCAGAGAAACCAAAATGTGCTGTTACTAAACTCAGTCTACTTACTATATATACCAATGTACTATATACACTTCAAATGAGGGTGATTAGTTTATATAACATTTGAATTTAACGAATAACATTCAGGGTTCTTGCTGAGAGAAACACTGCATCTTTAAATGAGAAAGTTTGAATTTACTTTTGCTACTACTGCACTTCACCATCTCAAGTTAATTTCTTGCAGCCTACGTTATGATGATTTGTAATCAAGCCTCTGTGAGCTCGTGACGTGAAGTACTGTTCTCTTGTCAAGTACTATCAAACTTTTCTGATGATGCTGAGTTAGGACAGCCAAACAAAGCTAGCACTAAATCATGTTTAAAACTGTATACCTTTTTAATGATATTTTCAAGTATTTGTTACTGAAATTGTATAATGTGGAGTTTCTTAGATGTTCTGTTCCAGTGCAGTGCCTCCTTTTCTTTCCCCACTGCTCTCTGTGGTGAGAAACTTGCCTTGTTTAAAATAATTACTGTGCCCTCGCATGACTGTTAAAGCTTTCTGTGCAAAGATGATTGTCTAAGTGCCACATGCCTATGATTGAAAAAAATCTATTGTTACCTCTGAATTGTGTTCAACTGAAATGCTATTCAACAAATAACTTAGGAAAACTAGTTCTATTTTTAGCTTTCCATTTCTCTGCTGTCTTTTCTCACTTTATTTTGGCAGCAGTGAAGAATGGATTGTATAAAGATTGCCTGCTAATATGAATAAAATGCACTTGTAATTCATGGAAATAAATTTAAATCTTACATCTTCACATTAATATTAAGAATTAGTTTTTGGTTTCCTTTTGGATAATGTGTTTGAATGGAAATCAGGTTCCGTTTGTTACTGTAGTATATAAGGATGCTTGCTGGTATATTATCCCAGGCTTCCTCATAGCACTTCTCTGTCTGCTTTTCAAGATAATTTAGAAAGCCTTTAACTTAGATTCTCAGTTTATAAGGGTGCTTACCAGATATAGAATTCTGAATTTTTATTTGTTGTAGGTGGTGGTAGTCTGCCAAAACTAATTTTTAATAAACAAGGATTCATCTTCAAAGGGCATTTTCTGTTAGAAAAATTCTGTGGTCCATGAATACAATATATATTAGGAGCAGTATCAGAACACTGCGAAGTTGATCGTTGAATTGCTGGTATAGAGCCTATGCTAACAACTTTTCTACAATACTGCACTCGACTGTTGATACTAGTGTAAAAATCTCTTTTGACGTGTCTGCGCGTTATATCTTTACCAAAACACTTTCCTCACTCAGTTTCTAAAAGCTAAACTATATCTAGATTCTTGGTCACTTGCATGATCATGGTCACTACAGGAGTTGATTTGGAAAAATATGGAAAGAAGACTGTTATTGAAACATTTAGTTTGTAACACCTCAACTTTAACTTATTAAGGAAGAGCTTTGGCAGCTTATTTCATGCACCCCTTTCTCATTTATCTTTTGACTATTTTCTTTTTAATATTAGATTTTTTTTTACCATTTACGAATTTACCATCAAGTTGCATCCCTAAAAAAGAGAAGCCATGGGTTTGATTTACTAACATCTGGTGCTTTGGCTCTTTCTTCCTTAGCTATTACTGCTGAATCAGATTGGCATGAAACCACTAACTGCTTCATCAAAATGTCATTGGATGATGTTGAGTTGAACTCATTGTCTCAACTGCAGAAGCATGATTTTGTCAGGTTGGAGAATATTTTAAAAGAAGGTGCCTATAATAACACTGTTATGTGAATTATTTCATCATTTCATGCTTGATTTTTCTTGCCTATTCTGTGTATTTGTAGACTATATTTCCGGAAATTCCCATAGACTAGTAGAGAACCGAAAGGCATATTGTTATTGATGTGACACATATGATATGCCTATTAACAGTAAAGACATTTTTTGTATAAGGAATGTAAATGGAACTATCAAAAACATTCCAACCTTTATAGATAAAGAAATGCAAATACATAAACATGTAATTCAAGGAAATTCTGTTTTGGTGGCTCTGATAAACTTTTTGAGCTCTGCTTTCATGACTTTGGCATCAAAGTTCCTCATATCAATATTTTAGATAATATATAAAATTTGGAGTGTGCAATCCACAATACAGGGTGAACAGTGTAATGCACTATTTGCTTTCAGGAGTTGGGGATGATTACATGGCCAAATGAAACCATAGATGAGTTAAGCATGGTTATCCTTAGTGAATGAATGAGGGGAAACCCTGTTATTGCTGCCACCGTAATGTGCTACAATATATTTATACCATGTCACAAACAATCTGCTGAATAACTATACCGTAGATATACACTTTTATTAATATATTTGCTTATGTTAGTGTAGCTTATGTAGACCCCTGATTATCAATAAACTTATTGATTGATTTTACAGCCAGTGATATGGTATAAATATATGTCCTCGCAGACACAGATACGCACATGATTTGGGTCCCTTGCATAGTACTTTTATATTTATACAACAGTGTCTTCGAGCAATCCCAAATTTTAGGGGAAATATTTTTGTAAATGCAGTGGCTTAAAAAAGGCACTGAACAATCCTTTTGCATAAGTTTTGAACACATTGGTCTTTCAAATGGTTTAGTTGGTGGTGACTGAAATACATCACGCTAAAATAATGAAAAGTTTACATTTAGTAAAATTAAGCTTACAGTGATACTTGTAGCATGTGCTGCGATCAAAACTATGTGATGCATTGGAAGAAATTTAAAAGTTGGAATATCTTTGTAAATCCAGAACAAATTTGTAAAGTTTCCAGGAGATTTACTTACTTTGTTGCCTTTTCTTGTGTTGTATCAGTGTAGAACACTCTTTAAAAAAAACAAAACAAAAAAAAATACTCAAACTGCTTTGTATTTGCTTTGTACTGTTGGTGCCTTCTTAGTCATGTACCCCAAAAGTCCTGCATAGCTAACTTAGTTACAATGATACGTTAAAAGACACAACAAAGGAAAATTTTATAAAAATCATTTTCTGTATGTTCTTATTCATTATATTGTAACAATTAAACATTTATATTGTGACAGATTTGTGATTTGGTTAATCTGTATAGAACAATTGTAAGTAGCAAAGGTTTATATTTTGTCTTGATTCTTTTGATGTTGTAAACATGCATAATTTTTTTCAAAATCAGTTAACTGAATGTTCTGTTTTTTTCTGGCATCTGACTCTTGTAAAAACAAATGCAAAGAAAATCATTAAATTGTGTCCCTGTATTACCAATGTAGCATAGTATTGTGCATATATAGAATGACTGGAATTTCACTTTTTAATACTAATTGCTATTTATTATTTAAAAATTGACTTTATCAGTTTAAGCGTTTAATTGATGACTGTAACCTACATTAATCAAATATTGTTTAAAATATACAGGAAACTGATGTTTGGGTTTTTGGGGGCCCCCCAATACATAAGTACTATCTACCTGGTTGAAATGAGAACTTGTGACCATCCAACAGTTGATAGGGTAAATTCCCCAGCAGTAGGCAGACCTTCATTTAATGCTTACAGCAATAGGGTTAAAAAGGCAACGGGGCTTTCAAGTAAATGTTGAATACATGGTGGTGCAAATAAATTCCAATGTATGAGGATTCTTTAGTCCTTCAGATACTTGATATTAATACATGATTTACACTTATATAAGAAACTCTGTTGAGGAATTTGTTGTTACATTCAACACCTAGCATTTTGGGGTGAAAGTTATTCAAACTAGCTTTAGTTACAAGAAAAACAGATCCAGGTTACTTTTGCTTTCCACTCTTTGGCTTCCATGTAGAATTAGAGCCAGGCTTGTAATTCTGCTTGTGATCATGGACATGTTGCAAAGGAGTTGTAATTATATTCCAATTCCATTTTCCTTCAGATCTCTTATCTTCAGCCTGTTTTGGTTAACCTAATGCCTACTGCTTTATTTTTTAATCTTTCTTTGTTAATCATACAGTTTAACTTTATTAACATTAATATTTTTTAATGTTTTACCTGTGTAAAAGGGAGTTGAGTTGGGTCATGGTTTGAAATACATTGGTGAGGGCAGTGTGAACTTAGCTGCTTTAAATCGACATAACTCGGTAGTGCAGACCTGGCCTGCTCTACTGGCACAGTGTATTTTGTGATTACCTAGCAAAGGAATCTGCATGGAAGCCGCTCCTGGATCCCAGCTTTCACTTCTTGTTTTTTAGTTTGTTCAGATAACTTAGAAAACATGAGTATAAATATGCAGTTGTGCCTGACTGTCAGCAGAGAGCCTGAAACAAGATAATCTCCATAAGTAGTAGTTAGCTGAATTACCGTGCATGCTCCTTGTGCTGTTCCATGGAGCAGACAGCAGGGGATCAGGGAGCGAGAGGTAACGTCCCATTTGCAGTCAGGCAATGGGAAGAATTAGAAGTGTACGCTGGTGAAATAGGCAGTATATTAATTAAATCAAATCTTAATTTATTGTTCTTTTTTGTATTAGCAAGATAATTAGATGAAAGACCCAAAGAATTATTTAAGATTCAGAGGTGCGCTATCTTTTCTGTAAATCTGATGTCCATAATCAGCACTTCAGATGGTTGAAATAGCTAGAAGGGATTTCCTTCAGGACTGTTCAGCTTGCACAAGTTTTACTCATCAGGCATGCAGTAAGGGAAAGAACAAGCTCAGTTATCCTCTGAGGAAGCTTTATTGATTACCTTTTGATATCAGTAGGATCAGTGTCTTCAGTACAGTAGGATTCTGATCTGAAATCAAAGTATTTGAATTTGGTTATTTCCATTAAATCTCAAATCTTCTCTACAGTTGTCCTCTTCATTAAAAAGAGTATTTTGAAGTCTTTAGCCAATTTGACAGAACATTCGTTATCCTGATCCATACATACAGAATCGGTCTTCATTATATGAAAAGGATTATAGACAAATCCTGATACACCCTAATGCACACAAACCCTTCAATGGGAGAGTTTAGTGCAAAGAGCCTCCCTGAGTTGCAAGCAATTCAGATCCACAGGTCAATATTGGCATACTTATTGACCCAATAAGTTCAGGTAAGACACTTGGATCCAAAATCCATCTCTGTTCTGATTGAGAAACCAACTCAACAGATGGAGGTGATGTTCTGTAGGAATATTATGGAACCTTCTAACGTTTCTTGAATTTGGAGCAGTCCTTGTATTCAGCACTCCTATTCACTGGGAGATTCCCCACTGCTGTTGGGAACTTTAGCCTCTGAGGAACTAGACTCTGAAAAGGCCTTCTGCTTCAAATGTTCCCCTTTCAAATCTTTGAGTATCCTGTGTGTAATGAACAACTATGAAAATGGTAATAGCTGCTCATTTCCTAACCACCACCTCTCACTTTTCTCTGCATTTTCAAGACCCATCTTCTCGACCCATCTTCTCCCCCTTGTTTTTCCCCCTTCCTTGTGAGGTACTGGTATGACAAGTCAATTTACATGCAGTCCTTGTAGCTTTGCAAACAGTCCTTGCAGCTTCATATGTCAAGATGTGCAGAATTAGTTCGTGGTCACAAGAAGGTTGTATTTCCTTTTGGGGAAGCGTATTCTCCCCCACCCCAGATAAGGTGCCAGTAGCACCTAGCAATCATAATGACTGGTATTACATGCATATCTTCATAGCTAGAGCTGTGCTAATAAAAATTGATTAACATATTTATCGGAGAATTTTTACAGCTGCCACCTTACTTGCCAAAGGCAGGACTTTTAGATCATTCCAGAACAGGGTGAGCTTTCCCACTGGTATCCATCCAGAGCAAGAGCTTCACTACTGTCATGACAAAGGACAAATCTACTCATTAGGATTCGTGAACATGGCCTTTGATATGTCACGTTGGACTAAAGAGGGGAGGATATTTAACTAGTCATCTGGAAAGCCGTAGCATCTTCAGAAGGAAAAGACAATGAAGACCATGTGTAAGAAACTTTTGCTTATGTTTTTCTCACTCAGGCTCTTTCAGATGAAAAAATTCTGAAGAGCTCTCCGCCACCTTTCTGGAGGGGGCTTCGGGTGCGGGGAGAACTCCCTTCCCCAAAAGGATTTGGGAGGAGGCTCTTTACATTACTCATAATGGTAGAGCCAGATTGGGGGCTTATTTTGGAAGGGCAGTCCTGTTTCTATTCAGTTAAGCTCTCACCAGCAGTCCTCCAAAGGATTTCTACAATTTACCAATTTCTACAGCAGAGTTTGGTAGCGATAATTACACGGAAAAGAAAAGGTTACTTTGCAGTAACTAGTTCTGAGTTCTCTGCAGTGAGTTTTGTGAAGGCTCTCTGCAGAGCTACACTGACCTTTTTGCTCCATGCTCTTTCAGCATTTTAAGATTAAGGGTGAAAACCTGTCCCCCTCATTGTCTTCAGAGGGACTAGGATTTCACCCTAGACATCAAACAGACAAAGAGAAACTGAGGGCATTTGGGGCCACAGGCTATTATTGCCTCAGAATACTATGATCTGCAGTTAGGACCCACAAGTGTATTGAATGATTCCAAGACTTGAGAGATGGCATGCAATTCCTACAGTGGGGATCTGCAGAGATTTTGCATTCAGAGAACTCTAGCTAGATTGTTGGTAAGTAGTTTTCCTTTCTCCAAGTGCCAGAATAGCCTCTGCTCTAACACTTTTATAACCTCTGAATAGTGGTGAATTGTTTTCCACTAGTACTGCATTAAAGACATTTTGATGGATTCCCACTTCTGTTAAAGGGGGAATTTGTTGTTTGATGGTTTGAGACTCATCTTGGTAAAGGTGGTGGCTAAAGCTTTTACAAAATAGCTTTTCAGATTCCTCCTAGATCAAACAGTATGTCACTGAAGAGCATAGTTAAAAACCGCATAATGTTCCTCTAGGTGTCACAAAGCTCTGAAATGGAGGCTTTGGGAAGCAAAGAATGCTTTGTGATCCATCAGTAATGTGAAGAGACACAGCAGCATGCATGCTGAGTGACATTTGGGAACTTTCTTTGTTTGAAATTCTTAGTGTGGTTAACATTCAAACTCTTATGCCCTACCATGCAAAAAGATATCATTGGCCCCAAGATCACTATTGTGTGTGTTTGTATGTATATAAATACATTTTTTAATATGTCTCTCCTACACCACTAGTCTGTTTTGATCACTCTTGAGAAATCACAACACTAGCATAGTCCAGACTGTGCCATTACAGCTGCTTTAAATGGCGCTGTTGTAAAATTAATATTTTATTGTGTAGGTGAAAGACTGAATAGCCATAGAAACTTAAATAGCTTAAAGCCACTGCACTGAAAACTTGTCCCAGATAGAGGCAGCTTGATCTAGTGGACAGATAGATCATAGGGATGGGAACATAGAATTTTGATTCTAGCTCTGCTCATAGAACTTGATGTGTAGGTTTGAGTAACTCACCTGCCCTCTGTTCCTCATCTCTAAAATGGAAGTAAATACTACTAGTCCCGAGTATTATTGACAGTTGTTTCCACTGTACATCTGGTAAGATTGCCCTTTCTTTTGATGGTAGGTAGCTTCGGCTCTGTGTCAGGTGGCGGAGGGATTCTTTAGCATAGACATTTAATTATACCTTATTTACTTGGGGAATATGAGCTGCAGCTATCATTAATTTTATTAGAGCTAATGCTGGGCTTCTATTCAAGTCAGAGAGAAGACAGGTCAGTGCATTTCCTATCTAGCCACAATGTTTGATATATGACCTTTGAAAACCATGCTTCTGTGGTAAAAAGGGAATATAAAAGCATGCAAAATATGTTAAAACTTGAATTTATGATCACTTAAAGATTTGGCATATGCCTTTTTTGGTTCGTTGTGATGTATTAAGGCGTGAAAGATCCTTTTTTCCTACCTTTTAAAAAAAAAATTAGAAAGTCAGACTCTGTCTAGGCTGGAGTATACTGACTTGAGAACTAGTGAAATAGACACACCACAAAAATGAGTTGAACAGTCAGGTGGCCACTGTTTTTTAAAAACTTTTTTTTTTTTAACTGACCCTTGTTTCGCTTTAGTGACTGACACGTTTGGTAAAGGAAGTGTTGGTTAAAGCTCTAACTCATTTGGCTCTTCAGTTGAAGGTATTAAAACTAACAAACATCTCTGAGACCTCTCGGATGTTCACCAGCAAAACAAAGGAAGGCCAAACTTGACACTCCTACTGTTTCTAGGGTTTTTTAAGCAAAAACTTCAGCCTTTTTCTAAAACATAAAAACCTTTCAGGCTTTCTTTAAAGAAATAAAACAACTCATAAGCCAAATTTTTAAAAAATCCTTTGTAGGCCACTTTTTAAGCTTAAATATTTGGATGAGTTTTGCTAAATTCTGCTAGTATAAGTGGATAGCTTTCTGTTTTTACTTCAGGTAACTTGGCTATAAGTAGATTGTTATGGAAAACATTATGAAGCTAAACATGAGGTCACAAGATGCTCCATATGGGGAAAGGGGAACTGTGACCAAATGTGGGGGAATAGAGTCAGGTCATAACTTTGAGTTCAGCTGCAAAAGTTTTTTTTTTTTTTCTGTCATTGAAAAGAGTAGCTTGGTGAAGGTGGTATTTTAGGAGAACTGTATTAACTATTTACAGTTGAATTGCTGACATGTTTCACTGCACATTCCTTCAGGCATAATGTGGTGTTCTAGTGTTCCAAAGGTCTGCATGATTCAAGTGTGATAAACTTAATCACTGGTTTTCTCCTTGTGACAATAAGTGGTATGGTACCAAAAGCAAAAGTGCAAAGATATTCTGCATGCAGTTAGTAGTGGAAATAATAATTACTGTGCAAATTCTGTTTTAAAAGTTGCCTTTCCATTGTTTAGTTGGTTGTCACCAGTGCAGACTATGTTGGTTTGACAGCCTCTCCAGGCTATTACAGCTGTGGGAGAGAGTGTCCTCACTGTCATTTTTTTGTTTGGTTTTTAGGGAGCTACTACTACCATTTAATAGTGTTTAACAGCACACAGTGGTGGCTTCTGGTGCTATGTTAAATTTGTTTCTCCTGGTATAACAGTCTTAAGGTAGCTACTAAACTTTATTAGTGGGTCTGTAGAGTTTCTCCAGACCTGTACCTACCCATCTTTCCTCTGCAAGAAGGCCAGGCCCAGCACTGGTGGGCCTTGGATTTACTTTAAGAGGGGGGAATCTGCTCTTCTTTGGTTTGGGATTCCGCTTGCATTAAACATAGACTCCAAACGTATAAGTAGTGGGGCTGTAAAAGGTCATGGGACATTGTTACAAGCTTGTAAACAATCTCAGTTGGACTGATACTGGAGGAAAATGCACAGGCAATATGGAGTGCTAGGAATTATCTCAAGTTCTGAGAGCCTAGAATTACCCAAAGGAATAATTTTATGCAGTAATTGTGAGTATTTATTTCGGTGATCAATGCCTGCACTTCTCTTTGTTTGAACCAATAAATAGCCCCTCATATAAACAGCTTGAGCATCTGGTTTCCTGCGAATATGGAACATGACTCTCTGTCACAGGGGTGATGTTCTTTCAGCCAGGTAACTATTTGATTGTGTTTGTGACTTCTCTGTTGCTATATAATTCCACCCCTTTGTTTCCAGTTATTCCTGACTTGCTTCTGGCCATGTAGCAAGGCAGTCCTGTGTAATTTTCCTACATGATGGGTGGTTTTGTTTTCACTTTACGCCCTGCTCTAAAGGGAGAGAGAAAGAGATTGTATCTTCTCCCCACTTCCTACATCTTGTAATTCTGCCATTTGTATCAAAGGGTCAGTTCATGATCGTTTCTTTGCTGTAGCAGCTTCCAGGGTGTGAAAATTGCTCCCCCTACACATCTGCCTCCGCACATCCTTCCTCACTACTTTTAAATGCATCTGAAAACTATTTTTGTAGAGAAATTTTTAGTTTTAACCAGTTAGCTTCCATAGAATCCACCGTGAGCCTGCCTACCTCCCTCTTTTCACCTCACTTTTTTTTTCATATTTGCTGCTCATAGCATTTTAAATAGTGTAGTATTCCAAGTGCCTTGGAGTAGAGTTGTAAACCAAATTACCATGTACATGGCCAAGTTATTGGTGATGTCAGTGAGACAATAAAGTCTGACACAAAGTACAGTGCTTTTTTGGGGACCCTGTTCATATCTGTCATTGCTGGGACACTCCTAGCTCTCGCCACACTGTAACCTCTTGTTTGGGGCGTGTACCTTGCTCTAAGAAATTTATATGAAGCATGAGGACTGTGCTCTTACGAAAAAAATCTTTCTATGACTGCTGCCTGTACAGCAGTCCAGTGTCAGTAATAGATTCCAGGCAGTCATCACACTGAAAACAATCACTTCTATAGACAGTAATTTTGTAACGTAATTTGCTAGATGACGATGCAACACATCAACACTAATGTCAAACTGGTCATCGATGTAGCAGTTGCACTTCTTTATTATTTATCTCCAGCTTTCTGTATAGAAAGAGAATATACTTCAACATAGTTTATGGATGGAGGCTGTGGTTAGCAATCTGTTGCTGTGGTAGCATATTGTCTTTGGAACCTGGCAGCTGCAGCAGGGTATTGTTAGTTTTCTACACAGTTGAGGGATCAGCAGAAAAGAGAAAAGGGTCGACCTGTGTAATGAATTCAGAAAAATAAAACACTCCATTTTAGTTCAAATATAGCAGTGCTATTTTCCTTTTATCCTCTTCGGGGCTGCTATTGTGTACCCACAAGGGGACCGGAAGGTCTGGCTGCTGCTAGAGTTATGGTAGCAGGAAGAAAGGTGGGACCTACGGAGAGGTGTCTACGGTCTAGATCACCTCTAACTCCAGAAAAAAACTGCATTAAGAACTAGCATAAGCCTAAAGTAGATTTTAAGCTCTTTGGGGCAGAGACTGCCTTCTGTATGTTTATAAGGCCTACTACAATAGCAGCCTTTCAGCACTACCACAGTACTAATAATTAATAATTCTAAGTTTCTGAGGGTGGTGCTTTGATGAGACAGGATTGCCTTGGGGAAGCTATCTAATATCTTAAATATGGTATTAGGGTAGGCTGAATTGTCTGTAGATCATCCATAGTGATGGAGGAAGGATAAACTGCATCCCACCCAAAGCTACCTGGTCCTGGGATCTCCATGTGTGCATATATAGGGAGCACACTGACCCTCCGAACAGAAGCAAGTTCTCTTCACCATGGATTCATGAGAGCCGGAGCGGAGGCTGTACTGTTCAAAATATGCAGTCCTTAAAACCTGACATAGACACTTGCTAGTAGTGGCTTGACAGTCTTCACCTCTGTGCCCATGCAGCTACCTCCCATTGGTTTTTGTTTTGATGGGGAAAATTGCACCCTGTTTGACCATAAGCAATCCCAATTAAAGTGGAGTTTTTCTTAAGTCTTGACCTACTACCCACAAATTCCCTTGGAGGCAGCCTCTCCTCCCACTGTAGTTTTCAAATTAGGCTAGATTGGATAGAGGACTAGGCAACAACAATGAAGTTTGTGGCACTTGTATAAATATTCATATCTGCAAATTGTCATACACGTCCTTGAAGAAAGATAGCAGCAATCAATTAACGAGTGGTGTCCATTTCAGCCTCTAAGGTGCCTTACTCAAAACATGCAAGTATTGCCTTGGCATTAGCTTCTTCAGAGGATGGATTCATAATGACATTTTTCTGTTAACTGAAATTTGGCATGTATGTAGTTTGTTTTTACTTAAACCTATGAATCACTCGAATAGCTAGTAATTTTCACAATGAAAAGGAGCATGATTTGGTTTCGGTGAAAATACTTTGCAACTACTTGCTACCTCTACTTGCGCTCGAGAGAAATAGTGTTTAATTAAATAGATTTGCTCATGTTTGCCCCCTTTTTAAGTTCCCCCCTTCAGCATTCTGGGCACATGTGTCCTAAGAACAATAGATCTGTCAAATAAGCTAATAACAAATGATATTCCCCTCCAATAGCTTATCAGGTGTAATAAATATCTCACACCCCTTGAACCCACTTGTGTTCTCCATACCGCTTTCCTGTCTCAAAAGCCTGGGAAAATAAGTCTTGCAGTGTGCCTCTAAGGACAACAGTCTTGGTCTCTGTGTTGGACCAAGGAAGGAAGCAAGTTCCAAAATGGAAGAACCTTTCCCATTCCCCATTTAGGGATCGGGGCAAAAATTGGGGATTGGTCCTGCTTTGAGCAGGGGGTTGGACTAGATGACCTCCTGAGGTCCCTTCCAACCCTGACATTCTATGATTCTATGATTCTTTCCTGAAAACATCCTGAGAGCCCATTGCAGCTATACCAAGGGCTTCTCAGCTTATGTGTCTAAGATGATGATATCAACAGTAGTGTTGCTACCTGAAGAGAGAAGCAGTCCTTCATCTTAGCAAGAAGAAGATGAAGATCCTTGATTCCAGTTTGCTTTTCTACCTCCCACAGCTCTTCTTCAGAGGCTTGAAGCAAAAGGAGCTTGTATGGGAAATGGAGTTTCCTCAGAAACAGGGCAACTGAATGTCTCAGAAGGTTGGTAATAGGATCTATTCTAGACCCTTTTGCTTCTCTATCATCACTTCAAGTAAGCCTAGAGCTGTAGTAAGCAAAATTTGTTTCTACATGGTAGCTAGTCAGTGGTCGAGGTAGAGTGAATATGGTGGGTTCATTTTAGTTTGCATGGACAAATGACCATATATAAGTAGGCTAGGAAGGATTCAGTTTTTATGAGTGTCGATAAACATTGATTTTGCCAGACACCCACAAACCAACGAAAAAATATTTCCATCGATAATAAAAATTTAGAGATAGGCAAAGTAAGAAAAATGCTGTTTGAATGCTTCATAAAGGCTGTCATTAAATAATTGTCTAGCACCCCCATAATATCCTGCAACTGTTAAAATATAAATCAATTAAAATTAAATTAAAATGGGGAATAACACCCAAAATTTCATGCAACTGTGGAAAATGTACATTGATAAAAATAAAAAATGCTTAAAAATAAACATTGATATCCATCAAAATCATTAAAAAAAAAAATCCAGTTCTGCTAATCCTACATCAAAATCATCATTGCTCATTGGCAATCTGGTTAGCAATCTTGGCAGAGGGCCAGGGACTGAATGGGCAGGGAGACTGAATTATTTTCTCCCTTTATGTTTTGATTCCGAACATATTTTCTTCCTTCATCATTGGTGGTTGTCTCCCACTCTTCCTCACATTTTCTTTGCTGCAACTTCATTCTTGCAGTCCTCCACCCATTCCATCTATCTTGTCATCCCTTCCAATTCTACGTTGCCCTTCTTTCTCCTGTGCCCATTGTTCTATTAACTCATCTCCCCTCTTTTCCCTTTCTGCATCTGATCTCTCACTATGTAATTAAATATCTTCTTTTTAATGTGGAACTAACATGATAGTGGCCACCTATCATGCTGATCACTCTGATTGTGTTGCATCCTTCTCCCTTCTCTCACACCCCCTTTGTCTTTTGTCTGTGTATACTGTAAGTTTTTGGGGACAGACTCTATTTTATGGTATGTACAGTGTCTAGAGACAATGGGGCCCTGGTCCCAATGTGAGGCATTTGGGTACTAGTGAAATACAAATAATATACTCCCATCTGTATAAGTAGTCCTTCCAGGAGTTGAGTACAATGGAGAAGCTGACACTCCCTCTGCTTATACTGTAGCTGCTCTGTGGCCAAGAGGATTTTTATTCTTCCAGGACTGTCCATCTACCACCTTTCACAAGCACTAAATTTCACATGCACTATAAAAAGAAACCAAGAAAATGTATGAAGACTGAGAAGTGTTTCATGTAGCACTTGCTGTTAGTTAATTTTGTCTGTAGACAATAGTTTTCATCAACAGATTCATGCAGCCCTCAAAGGGCAAAAGAACCCAGATTGGACCAGCTAAGCATATAATGAAGGCTTTTATTTAACTTCCCCCAAAAAATCTGAATACACCTGTCAAAGGAAGGAAAATACTGTGTGTCCTACGGCTGTGATCAACAAATCTCTAGTGTATTCAATGATGTCAGAACTATTAGAATTCATCTTAGTGTAGGTTGCAGTCTGTTACTATGCCATCTGTTGGTGAAAAGTTACAATTAATGCAATTTATTTAAACAGTAAAATGGCTGAATTAAGCTAATTAACAAAATCACTTATTTTTATTGCACCTTTCATGCAAATAGCTCCTAAAGGGTTTTGCAAAATGTTCTATAAACTAGAGCTCATCACTGAAATGCCACCACAACAATTTAGTGCAGGAAGTGAAGGATGCCATATTGAAATTTCAGGAGAAAGATTTGTTTACGTGATTGTACTGGGTTTAGGAAGCAGACTGAGTGCACTTTGCACATATGAAGTAGGAGTAGCCAAGCTAGAAAGAAATAAGAATTATCCCAAACTTAAATCTTTGTTTGGTTTGGATTAGTTTCACTATGTGCCCCCTTTCCTTGCCCCAATCACCATTGCTGAGATCTTAAATGGGTTTTAGCAATTCCAACAGTCCCTGAGTACAGCACCCCACGCATTCTTCAAACCTTGCAAATTCACACAATGCAATCACATCTGGGGCTACTCTGTGGCAGAGCATGTGATTTGGCACATAGCCAAAATTTAACTGCAGAGCTAAGTGATCTTTTCACCTTATTCTTAAATGCATGTGAATCAAAGAGGCTAAACTCAGGCCTGGGGAGACTATTTGAACTAGGGAAAAGGAATTAAAAGTCTTGGGGCAGGGGTGAAGAGAGAGTTGGAGATGAGAGGGAAGAAAAATTACTGTATCTAACAGCAATGTGAAAGTTGGGGCAAACGTTTAAAGAACTCCTAGAAAGTGAATAAAGATGCAGAGCTAACTTTGACTAGGGTGACCAGATGTCCCGATTTTATAGGGACAGTCCCAATATTTGGGGCTTTTTTTATATGGGCTCCTATTATCCCCCATCCCCATTCACACTTGCTATCTGGTCACCCTAACTTTGAATCTGGGAATCTCCCACAGGCAAGTACATTGACAAAATGAGGAGGTGAAGAAAATATGATTAGAGGGGTGAGATAGCAGTTCTCGATGTATAAATATTCTACCACCTTATGTATTTGTTTGGGAGAGAGCATAATTCAAGCCGGGGAATGGCAGTTAGGAGACCTGGGTTCTATTCCTGGCTCTACCCCAACTAGTGGGTTGTTGAGCAAGTTCAGGGCATCAGCTTCCTCATCTGTAAAACAATGGGGATAACAATGACAACTCCTTGTGAAGTGATTTGAGATTCTTGGTTGGAAGCGGTATTTAAGTGTAAAGTATTATTGTGTTCTATACGTTCAGACATTTTTTCTTTAGCTTTAGCAATATTTAATCATATGACTACTTTCATTTTTAAAAACTTCAAAAACGTATATGCACCGTAGCTGTGTTATGCTCCAAATGTGGACCCACATATATGGGGAAATACGTATAGACCTGCCTGAGCCAGGCTGTCATAGAATCCAGGATATGGGCTCTCTTGTGTGATTTCTGCAAATTTGCAGTGACTTCTTCCTTTCCAGGGTGAGATCATGTTTTGGTTTGTGGAGCCTTGGAATGGGATGGCTGGTGACAGTACTTCTCAGGGTGTGTCTGGGAGGGGGAGTTCTACAGCTCAAAGGGTAGTAATGCATGTTGGTGGTCTTTTTTATTCTGTGAATCTTGATACTCTTCAGCATGATTTATATCTATTCTATAACTTCCCAGAATTTTGTTTTTAGAGAAACAAATAAGCATTACCAAAATCAACCGTAGATCATTGTTCAGGTTTTGACAGCGTGTGACAATTTTCTTGATGTTAAAGTAGACGCCTTAGGCTCAATTCATTGGTGATATCAAGCCCCCAGATTGGAACACTGGGGTGTTTGCAGGTTGGGATTAAGATACATTGACAGATCTGCCTTTGACTGGTTCCCTACACTATGCTCATCTTAGCTTGTACAGCAATGGCCGGGGTGTGATGTGACTGAGGTAAAATTGATAGTGGTGTGTTGGCGATTTGCACTAGGTTTGTCTTTTGCCAATGTCGTCATCCCTTCATTACCAATAAAAATTCACGTCATTTTTTTAAAAGCAAGGATTTTTATTTATTTAATATTACTAATGTCTATAGGGACTATAATAAGAATGTAAGGATCAGACCTAGTACTGAAAAGAGATTACAGATTCAGCCACAAGATGGAGCTAGAATAATGCTGTACACACCTTGTTAGAGGTGTGTTTCATTGATGAAACATTTTTACTACTGCACCTCTCTCTCTCTCTCTCTCTCTCTGGCATCCTCAAAAGGGATAGGGGTTTTGCGCTGATCACTAGTTTCTCCCCATTTATTAGGTCACATTCCCAAACCTACCTGAGACAAAGTATAGGCTAAAGCACAAAGGACAAAGAAATAGAGGAAATATCTTCTTACATTTGGAAATCCATTTTTCCTACAACTTCTGTATATAAATCACACTATCCTACAAATTAAAACCTCTCAGATAATCAGATCACAAAGCTCCTGTCCAGTGATGCTTCTTTCATAGCCTTCTATGTTTAGCTGGGTTTTGGGTTCTGCTCTGCTCACCAAGTTAAAAGTAGACTGAGTGGTCAAATTAGGAAGCAGAAGGGAAAGAGGAGGAGAGAAGAGAAAAAAGGGCTGATAATTAGGAAGGTTTGGTCAGTCTTAAAATCAGGTGGATCAGTAGAAATGAGAGAGAACAGTAAAGAATCTGGTAGCAGTCTCGGAGGACAACAGAAATTATTGCCAGTGTAAAAGTCAAAGAGGAATATTTCAGGGCACTGGAACAGAGAAGAGTTGCTGTGGACCCTTCAGATGACAAAATGTAATTTACAAAACCTTCCATTTATGGACTGCCTGAGCATCAAATCACATTTCTACCATTCAGTGTCTAGAGTGCTTGTGTGTTTGTTTTCCCATCTAGAAATTGGCTTAAGTCCTACTTAACTCAGAGTAATTGTACATAGATCTTATTTCTGTCTGTTCCTGCCAAAAGGAGGACAGGGAATGAGGAACTGGCAGAACATTCCACATACTAGCACCTTCTCTGGCCATGCCACACCAAGGGGGAAAGTGATTATCATTACTATTATTATTTTTAACAACAAGATTAACATGAAAAATCCTAGCATAGACAGGGCACACTGTAGTTTTATCTTGATGTAACTGGTCAAAGTGAACTCATCAAGGTAAAATTACAATGTTTACCATCAATGGTAAAACTACCTTGTCTGCACTAGTGAATACATTGTAAAATCCTATGCTGTGTTAGCTATCTCTTTGTAAAAATACCTGTCATCTCTTTTTCCTAGTATATAAGTTGTCTACAGCTTTGCTAAGGAAACTCATGCATAAGCTAGCTGCATGAAGTAAATAAACTACCTTCCTGATAAGAAATCCACATGACCTGTTGGACATTCATGGCAGCTCGTCACTCATCGATTGGTTTGAAAAGCCAAAGCTGCTTTTGATGCCTACAGGTGGTGGATGAGCTTTTGACTGGTGTACTACACCAGGTGTAGGCATGTCTAGTAAGACATTTTTTGATGGCCAGCCAAATAGCTGCTGTTTTTTTTCTTTTCCCCTTATCAAATTCTCAGTAGCAGTAGCCAGCATGAAAGTATTGGTGAATTTAGGAACAAACCAGTCACGGCTTGTACACTTTTTGCTGAGCTGGGAATGTATTCATTCTCTTTTTACATGTAATCTTACTGCATAACTGGTAACACTTTGAGGAAAAAGAATAGCTAAACAGCTTCTGTGAGGGTGGCTTTATCTTTCCAATACTGTTTATTCCTAATATTATTCAATTAGAAACAATGTAAACACATTTTATTTAAAATAAATACTGCCCGTGGGGTAGGTAGACTAAAGGAAAATAAATTTACTTAAACATTAGTGTCCTTCCAAATCTAACCTTTAATGTTTATGCAGGCCCTTGTGCATGTTTCATACATTACATCAATAGAGACAGCATAACAATTCTTTTAAAAACTAGAGTGGCTTCTCTGACTTAAAAGATATGCTTGATGCAGGGGAGGCAACTCAGTCTCTCCAAGATTTCATTTTCATCTCCATTAACTTCTCCTTCACAACGCTATCTCTTGTCTCTCCAATCCTTTAACTTTGGAGATCTGTTTGCTCAGACATAAAGACAGGAAGATGAAAATATTCAACTCTTACAATATGAGTTTCACGTAAAATACTTCAGTGCTTCCTCCTGGCCAGGACAGGATGTCGGGAAAGGTAACAAGTTTTTGTTCTAGGTTTTAAAATGACCAAGAAACACACCTTTTTCTGAATAACTATTGAACAAAACTTGACTCCCCTGCCTTTAGCCTGTTGCTACGTATACCAGATATCTACCTGTGCACATATACTTGAGGCACGTTTATACAAGACACATGTCAACAGAAAATGAATACCAGTTTTGTTCCATGTCTCTCAAACTGCAAGCCTAACTTTTAGCAAGCAATGGCAGGCTATAGCTGGAGAAAGAAGAGCAAGTCCCTATAAAGTGTAATATTGATTATATAATGGGCATGTGTCTATTGTATATGCTGGGTTTTTTTCCTTTTCGTTTTGAACTAAAGTGCTTGGTTTCTGCTTTATGATTACTAAATACATTGTTAGTTTTACTACAGTGCATGCTGTAATCTGTTTATGTGCATTAAATATCATGGTCCTGCTACGGCCCAATTAGTGTGCACATGTTGTTGCTCTAGTTAATTGCATGTTGTCACTCAGTTATTTGCACACTATATTGAGGTCCAAATGCTCTTTTGTACAGTGAAATTACACTCTATACGGGAATAATTGGAAAACTGGTGAGATTTTGTCCATTCTTGTCACGGTGAAGGGAGTTCTGATCCTTGCAGTGTCAGGGTTAGCTTATCATAGGGTTACAGAAAAAAATCTCCTTCCTCATTCTGAAGTTACACAGCCACTCCCACGGCTTCCAAGCAACACTGCAGCTGGGAACAACATCCTCAAGTTCTGCATGAAGTCAGCTACTCCTCCAGGTGAGAGAGCACACAACCATTGCAAGGGAAATTCCCTGAACTGCAAGACTTGGACTCTAGCTCACACACACAGAAGATCAGGGTTGGAAGGGAATTCAGAAGATCATCTAGTCTAACCCCCTGCTCAAAGCAGGACCAATCCCCAATTTTTGCCCCAGATCCCTAAATGGCCCCCTCAAGGATTGAGCTCACAACCCTGCGTTTAGTAGGCCAATGCTCAGACCACTGAGCTATCCCTCCCCCCTCTGACAGATTAACCAAATCTGCACCTTTTAGTTAGGTTTCAGAGTAGCAGCCGTGTTAGTCTGTATTCGATGAAGTGAGCTGTAGCTCACGGAAGCTTATGCTCAAGTAAATTGGTCAGTCTCTAAGGTGCCACTAGTACACCTTTTAGTTAGTCCACCTCCTTTCTTTATGAGAGAGGACCTCCATTTTAAACACAAATTTGCTCCAATTCCAGTGTTGTACTAATCCACATTCACAACTAAAATATTTACTTCCAAATGCTGAATTCTGAAATTAAGACCACAGAAAATGTGTTAAAAATGCTTAGCACTTACATGATGCTGTCCATGTTTAATATGCTTTTAAAAAAAACCCTAACTAATCTTCACAACAAACATGTATTTGGTAGATAAATATTTTTATTCTCAATTTATGGAGGGGGAAATCCAGGCAGAGAATGTGAGTGATTTGCTCAAGGATAGTCAGGATTAGTACTGGGAGTCAGGAACTCCGGAGTTCTATGTTCAGACTAGATCTCGTTCTAAATCTATAATGCCAATTAAGATTGAAAAGCTTGTCAACTCTTAATTATTGCTTTGACAACTATTTTTGTTCCTGTATCTCATTTGCTAGCATTCTGAAGTGTATTAGAACTTTTTAACTTTTGGCCTTTACCTTTATTATGACTTAACATTTTTATCCTAGCTTTTTGTCTTCTATGAAAGTGAATCCTACAGTACACGTGGGTTTTAATCATACAAGGTTATGGGATACATATGACACAAGCGAAGTCCTGTCATAGCTTCTCTTCTAGGAAAACAATTGCTGATAGCTTTCTTTCGTTAAGTAATGTCTGAATTATTCCTGTGTCCCTTGAAAGAATGTCTGGCATGCCAATGTCAACCACCAGGGAGGGCAGACAAATGATCAACTGCAGGGCTTCCCACTTCTGCTCAGCCAGCCAGCTGCTTGTGGCTTCTGCACCTGTCCTGGGTTTTAAGGACAATTAGATCTTTATGGATCCATTTATCTCATTCTTTCCAAAGATCAGATATTAAAAGAGGCAAGTGCCCACACCTTGCAGATGAACTCTAGGAACTAAGGCTGTCACCTGTCCTAATGATAGTACCCCCTCATTAATGTATTTAGATCAAAAAGACACAGGGAGACAATTATTGCAGATATAAAGGGTTTGTTTTGGGGGTTTTTTTTGTTTTTGTTTTTTTACAGAAAGGCAACTACAGTATGTGTCACAGTTCAGGGTAACTGTACCTGGATTTCTCCTCTGTGATTCTTCAAGGGCAATCTTGATTCTTTGATCTTCAGCTATTACTGTTTTAGGCAGAGACCACTGTCTGACTCCCTCTTCACCAGGAGCCTTCCTTGCCTACACTGTGATATCCTCCGAAAGCCAGACCACTTAAAAGGCAAGCACCTGCGCTTTGCTTTCTCTCCAGAGACTATGAATAGCATAAATATCCCATAGTTAAAAGTTAGCACCTCGTTCTTAATAAGCAAGCACACTTATTCTTAAGGTGAAAGCATTATAGAGAAAACATATTAAAAATGTTTAAAGAACCTGTCTGCATGTTAAAAATCTTACTAGAAGTCACTCCACCTCCAACCATGAGCTCTGGTAGATGTCAGTCCTTCAAAACCCACAAATGGATTTTTATCAAGTTCACAACTATCTCATATTCAGAACCAGAACAACCATGAATAGTTTAGTCTTTCCTTTATACAGCTTGGGTCTTTGATCTTAGCTTTGTGATCAGCAGACAAAGGCCCATTCCTCAGGGTGTAGCTTCAAAAGTCTAGGTTTTCATTCATCACCCCATAGATATTTCCCATGGAAGCCACTTAACACTTTTTGTTCCAAAAGTCCATTCTTAGCTGGCACGTTGTTCAATATAGTCCTTTGAACCCCCCAGGTCTCACATCTGTCACATCTTCCCCCCCCCCCCCTTGGAGGTTACATACAATGCTAGCCCACAATAATATATAAACAATTCATTTAATACAATGGACCCCAAAGATACTTAAATTTAATTCACCAAGGTCTCCCAAAGATATTGCAGGAAGCTGTCATATCCCACTGTATATAACAAACATTCAGCTCTAATAAGTTGTTACCATTATCGGTCAGTGCAATGTCTAGATTTTTCTAGTTAAACTAGACATTTGGTAAGTGCTACAAAAACAAATTCAAGAGCCAAATTAGTTGATGTATGGAAAAAATTATAGTTAAGAAGCCTTTAAGCTGTCAACACATCTCTGTGTACAGGGCTGGTTAACTCTGGAGAACTTCTTTGCATTAGGTGGGACATTTTCCCTTGCCAAAATTATTTTAAGTTTGCATGTATTTGTCAATTTGAATATCAAGAAAGTACAGTTTAAAATATGTTCTTGGTACTGCATAGCCTCAGACAGAGATAAAAGTAAAGTTACCAAAGAATCACTTCATTGAATGACAAGCAAAATATTCAGTCAACATTCAGCAGCATTTTAGTATATATAGTGTGGGTGTAAGGGCAGATGTGTATGTGTGCCCATTTAAAAGTCACCTTACAACATTCATTTGCTACTTTTATAGACAGCAAATGGATTTCTCTGCAAATATTTCACTACCCCATTTCAGGATAGCTGTGAGAACCCATCATGTTTTCAGGACAGATTAGAATGACATTTAATGTTGCATTATGTTCTGGTCATATTCCCCATATGTAATGGCATCATTGTGTTGGTTGGGGTATGTAAAGTCTTCATTCAGTATTATATGGTGCATTTTAAGATTTCTTTTCCTGATACATCAAGCTGAGGAAGAACTTGTTAAAAAATCATTGCTATCTAACGTGCTAAAATGTTGATCTACTGAGTCACCCTTAACATTACTTTACACACATTTTCAACTGAATAAAATGTGAGAAGTGACATTTCAGTTCATTTTTTTTCATTTATCCGCTTCAAGGGAGAATAAACAGATTTACAATTAATGTACAAAGCCATTTTCTCTTTGTGATGTAATAAACAGTTTGATAACTCATTAGCTTCCTTCCCTCTATAACTACTGCCACTGTGAAGAACCAGTTGGTTTTGTTCCGCACACCCACTTTAGAAACAAACACTATGCACGTGGCTTGTTGTGCACTGACTCCCCTCATATTGCTTCTCAAGGGACTTTTTTTTGTTGAAATACTCCATGAACAATATGAACTAGTGAGATTATGGTATCATAAATTTGAGCAAGTGAGCATGGGATTTTTTAGGCAGATGCTTTGTTTTTGTTAACACCTATTTAACACTAATGATTGACTAACATTTGGAGAAAAGTTCTTTTTGTTAAACATTCAAACAAACTCTCCCTCCTTTTTCAATAGTGGGCTAAGAAAGCTCTTACTCCAATTCTTTAGTCCTTCAAAGAGTCCTCTACCCAAAACAGGGTAGACAAAATTTTATATTTGTAAAGTTAAAAAAAAAAAGTAGAACTTTTAAAAATCCCAATATTTCTGAGACACCTTCACATATCATAAAGAAGCCGCAGAGGGTACAAGCCCAATTCTCTTCCCCTTGTAGGCCATGTTTAAAGTTCCTTTACATCCCTCCTCCTCACCACATTCTATTTATTATTATTCTTGTTTATAGAAGGACTTTCTATGCTTTTGGCTATAAATCACAAACCAGTGCTACTTCTAAAGCGTTATCCGCACTGCAGTGTAATGACTGCATGGCATCTCTCCAAGTCCTGCACCCACTGAATTTCAAGGCTGTAAACCACACCCTACTGCACTGATGAGAGTCCGGTAAAAATAAGAGACCCTCCTTCTCTAAACTTACCTTTAACAAGTTCTCTCACAATGCAGAGTCCATAATAAATATAGAGGCAGGAGCTGCCGCACTCTAGAAATCAATATTTGTCATTAAAACACTGAGTATTATCATAGCAAAGATAATAGGTGGCTGTGGTATATCTAGAGCATTACCACCGGAGTTTATTATTTTTGTTTTTTGGCAGTAGCACCTACTGTCTCCACTCAAGATCAGGGTCCCATTGTGCTAGGCACTGTACAAAAACATAGTAAGAGACAGACCTTGCCCTAAAGCACTCATAGTCTAACTAGTATAGAAATGAATACTACTTAGAGTTTCGTCTCTTCCCTGTTTTCCATTTATTCAGACTATTTCCTGTTCATTGCCAAAGTCTCATTAGAAAATCCACAGTATTTTCAACCAAGTAATGTATCAGTACAGAAATGCAGGTCCATTCGTAAAAGCCTTAACTTACCATTGAAGGGAAAAACTGAATGCATCCTTGACCTGTCCACATCTTAAAACAAAGGGGAATGGATGGCTATCCACCAGGGAAGCATGTCTGTGTTACCAGGGAAACAAACAGCAAAAATAAAGGAACCCTCAGTGTTCTTGTCATTTAGATTTTTTTCAGCTAGAAACAGGGCCTGTGTTAAAATAATGGAGACATTGTTCTGCCTTCAGGGCTGTGTGCTGTCCTCACTGGATGACAGACATATCTTTCTCCCCATCATGTTGTCACTCATAAGGAGAGCCACTCAGTTATGTATTCAGAGGAGAACCATTGATATTTTCTAATCCTTGGGCAGTGTGCAATGCACCCATCTTCCAATGAATTCCAACGCCCCCAAACTGTGGTCACGGTAAATGTCTCATATTAATCAGGGCCGAAGCTAATAAGTATTTTTGGACACCGGTAAAGAGGAGTTGGACTTAAAATGAGTGCATGGTGGGCAGTAAGGGATACAAAGGAACTTTTAAAGGTGACCTGCAAAGGGAAGAAGTTGGCCTTGTGCCCTCTTTTGCTTCTTTATGCTATATAAGAAGGGCTCAGGAGTTGGTGGTGATTCAGTATGTGTTATTCGTCCCTGTGAGTCAGTATTGGAAACATGCATCAGCTGGACGTTAGGAGGGGAGATGTTGTAATGTTGGAGATGCCATATTTCAAATGAGATGCAAAATTGGGACACTGTGTACTTGCTGTCAATGAAAGGTACTATGTAAGTGCAAGATTAGCGTTCTAACTCAAGTATGTATGAAATATTGTGCCTTGTCCTTAAATTATGGCCCGTGATCCTGTACTGTCAAAGTCAATGGGAGCTTGGCTGCTCCTTTCAATGAGCATACGATGAAGTCCCCTGTGACTAATTGTTCTCCCATCCAGATCACAACAATTACATGAAGAGATGGAGACAAAAGAGAGAGAGATTCATTGCAATTGGTATTTTTTCTGGGGTGTGTGTCTTCAGCCTCCTGATGGAACTTGACGTTTGAAACAAACCCTCAATACCTAGCATCAGAACCATATTCTCCAAGATGAGGGCTGGATGGGACTTGCTTCAGAACTATTGATCAGTGTTGTACTTACTTGCTGCGTAATCTTGGACAAGTCACTTGATGTCTCTGCCTTGGTTTCCCAATCTGCAAAATTCTTATCTCACAGAGAAGTGTTTTAAGGATTAATGACTCAAGACTGGTAGAGTGCTTTGAATAGGTAAAGCACAACATAAGTGTTTAGTAGTATTAACAGGCAGAGAGGTCACTGCTGAGTAATGTGCATGTATGGAGTACACACGGAGGGATATTTTTTCACTCAACAAAATGTTTTGGGCAAATGTTGGAATATAAACTTTCCATGGCAGTTGGTTTTGGGTAGTTCAGAGTGGCAGTTGAGTTTGAGTGGATGGAACATAGATCAGCCATAACCTATTAGAGCAGTGATCCAGCTCATCCAGTATCTGATGGTTACTATGACAACCAGAAAATCTATGACATCTATCGGGCTGACAGTGGCCAGTATCAGATATGTCAGAGTAAAGTGCAAGAAACACGACATGGACAATTTACAATAACCATCCCGTGGGAGGAAATTTCTTTCTACTGGTTCAGTTAGACCTGAAGCATGAGGATTTATACCTTATGATTTTTATTCTCCATATATAATGTCCATTTAAAAAAATAAATTTAAATGGAGATTTTATATATATATATATATATATATATATCCATTTAAAAAAAATCCTGCTACATTCTAGCTAATGGTATCTAGAGGCAATGAGTTATCTAGGTTAATTATGCATTGTGTAAAAAAAGTATTTCCTTTTTATCTCTTAAATTTTCTGCCTTTAAGTTAATCAGCTGTCCTCTTGTTCTTGTTAAAGAGCCACACCGAAATTACCTTCTTTGTCCCATTCATTTTATATATCACTCTTTTATCCCCTCTTTTTTGTTACCTTTCTCCTCTCTTATTTGATTCCTCTGACGACAGGATTAGGGTGCTTGGTTTGGGGCACTGTGGCAGAGGATAGACATCAAGACGCTTAAATAAAAAGTAACCATCTGTGCCCTGTCAATGCTAACATTTGGGTGAGAAAACCTGTATTTGTGCTGGAAATGGCCCACCTTGATTATCATACACATTTTAAAGAGAGTGGTCACTTTGGATGGGCTATTACCAGCAGGAGAGTGAGTTTGGGGGGGGGGGGCGGAGGGTGAGAAAACCTGGATTTGTGCTGGAAATGGCCCAACTTGATGATCACTTTAGATAAGCTATTACCAGCAGGACAGTGGGGTGGGAGGAGGTATTGTTTCATGGTCTCTGTGTATATAATGTCTTCTGCAGTTTCCACAGTATGCATCCGATGAAGTGAGCTGTAGCTCACGAAAGCTCATGCTCAAATAAATTGGTTAGTCTCTAAGGTGCCACAAGTACTCCTTTTCTTTTTGCGAATACAGACTAACACGGCTGTTACTCTGAAATTTGCACCATTGCTACCCATGATGGAGCTGAAATTACTATATCAAGAATAGGAAATGTTTGGCAAAAAAAATCTACTGTATGGGCCCCATAAATGTTTACAAAGGGCTGTTTCCTAGTGTTTTTCTCATTGCATTAACTTTTTATCATGGAAATTTGATTTTTTCCTTGTACTTACAACTAGCTGAGAATAACACTTAAATCAGCACTGAGGAGGTGGAAATATACAACAGGAAAAATGCACACTAGTTTTCTGGATATTGAAATGTGGAACTATGACTAACCACAACTCACACATGATTTATTGATTACAACCCATCATCTCAAGGGCAACTATAAAAGTGAATTATGTTATTCTAATTCGTAAACTCTACTGCCCCCCTTACCTCCCACTGAAGTCAGTAAGAATTAAAGATGTACAGTAGGAGGTCCTAAGAAACAAATGACTCAGTATTGGTTAGGAATAAATGAGGTGAGGGGGGCAAATACTATTGTGAAGTATCTATGTAACATAGGTTGGGACTCAGGGTTAAAGCCATGAATGGGAGAATGAGGGATTCTGGTCAGTCTTAGCTTGTTATGGTGAAGTGCTCCTCCTAGTCTGAGTACACGCCTCCCAGCTCCTGCTGGCCTCAGGAGTTAAGAGTGCAGAACCAAAGCAAACCAGCCTTTGTATTTATTTTGTCTCTTGAAAGAGAAGATCGAAGGCAAAAATAAATAATGATAAAAATCATACCTAACTCTTTTAGAGCACTTTCCAGCTCTAGATCTCAAAGCAATTTACAAAGAGGAGGAATAGGTTTAAACTTTCAAAATAGCACAGGGCATTTTAGACAAATCTTCCATTAAAATTAATGGAAGATGTGTATCTAAATCCCTCAGACTGCTCTGAAAAAAAAAATCAACCATAAGTCATTGCTGCTTTTTCTTTCCTGTGTCAAAACAAACTTCTCTGTTCCCACCCATTTTTCTCTATGCAAAATGTTGTAATTAGCATCATAATTATTGGGGCCACCTTAGAATTAGAATTTGGACTACTGATTACCTTGCCTTTTTCTTATCTCTCGCTGTCTATTGAAATGTAATTGTTTTCCTTTGTCTCCTTTAAACAATAGTGTGTACTAATCAGAAACAAAAACAAGACAGGAAAAGGAAAGATTAAAAAAAATCCTGCCTGCGAGAAAGCGTGCAGGGTGTCAGCTGGAGTGAGGTGGAGCTGTCCCCAGAAACGATAATTCAGGGGTCAGGCCATGGCAAGCACCAAGGGAAATGAGAAATGAAGGGGGCTAAGATCCCCTTTTCCTGGCACTAGCGGTGGCAGAATGCTTCTGTCCCCAAGGAGTTCCAGGGGCCCCGATGTACTCTTATCCCCAACCTACCCCTCATCTTACTGAATCTGGAAGTTTTAACAAGTGTTAGTATGGGGGAGGATGTATTTTGGGGCTTTGTGGAAACAACCATTAGTATTGTAGAGAGCCGGCGAGAGGCTCCCCAGGGAGGAGTCGCTGCGTGTGGCAGGGGCCCTGTTGGGCAGCTCTTGTGTTCGCCCTCTTTCACTGAGCCCACTTCTCCGCCGTGCCCCGGAGAGCGCGGCTGTCACTGTCGGGCTGCCGCGGGCTGCGGCCCTTGGTCCTGGTCGCCACCGTCCCTCTGGCGAGCCGAGCCTGCTACCACCGGCCCTCTGCGGGATCTCCCTGGGCGGACGGGGGTTCGCGGCGGTTACGTTCTCCTTGAGCCTGGGCCAAGACCGCCCTCCGTGGCAATGGCCCAGGGCCCCAGGCTCTGTCTGCCCCCAGTCCCAGCCCGGCAGCGTGGCTCTGCGCGCACCGCTAACCCCGCCGCCGCTCCGCGAATGAAGCGGCTCGGGGGCGCAGACGGCAGCCGCCCAGCGACGCGAGCTGAGGGGGACACAGTGTAGCAAGGCGGAGTCCCCGGGCGGGGCTCGCGGTCGCCGGAGGACCCCGCACGCGCCGCCTATTATTTATAATCCCCGTCTCCCGGGCCAGACTGCGCGCAGCAGCCTCGCTCTGGCGCGGGGCCTCCATTCCCATTGGACACCCACAGCGTTCCACTTCTTTGCACGTAGGGAACGCAGGTCGCAAACGGCTCGACCACGCGTTCCCTCGTCTCGCGCTCTCCCCTTCCTCCCCCCAACCCCCGAAAGGGATTTGGCGTCGCGCGCTTTCCTAGGGGCTGACTGGTGGAGCGCGCTGGCTCTCACGCTCTCCCCCTCCCGGCACGCGCGTTCTGATTGGCCGCAGCCACCGTTCTTCGGAGACGGTTTAACTGCAGCAGCCCGGCAGCGAGGCTCAGGGCGAGGAAAACAAAACAAAGGAGCCTAGCGGGCGCGGGATGCCTCGGCCGCCTCTCGGTCCCGAGGGGAGGAGACTCGGGCCCGGCCCCCGGCTCCCCTGATGACCCTGGGCGCTGCAGCCGCCGCCGCCGCCGCCGCGGGGAAGACGCCCCTGAGCCTGGGGAGGGGGACGGACCCCCCCCCCCCGGCGCACGCAGAGCCGCCACCTGAGCGGGGCATGAGGGGCCAGTGACACTAGACCCGCCCCTGGCCCCAGCGACGGAGGCTGCGCCTTCCCCGCGCCAAGCCAGCCCCCCGCGGAGGGAGGGAACGGGGGGACCCACAGCTGCGCGGAGCCCGCGGGGGTCCGGCCCGGGCAGCCGAGCCGCCGGTGAGTACCCAGCCCGCGCAGCGAACCCGGCAACCGCTCCCCCAACCCGAGGGACCCGCCGCCCCGGTCCGTAGCCAGCCGTGGCCTTGCCTCCCCGCGCCTCAAGGACCCGGCGGCGGCTTTTGGTGAGGCGGGAAGCCGAGGCAACTTTCCTGGCTTGGCCCGGCGGGCTCGGGTTCTATTTATAGCGCCTGGAAGTGACGGCAGAGCTGCCCGACCGGCTGCAGCCGCCGTGTTACCGGGCGGATTGTGAGGCTTTGCATGGCTGCGGGGGTAGCAGACCAGAGGGCGCCGCGGCTCCAGAGGGCGGCTCGCCCCTTCCCAGCCCGGCGGATTCCCGATAGTTCGCCTCTAGCTGTCCCAGCGCAGCGCCCGACCCGCCTCCCCGGCTGGAGCGGGCTAACTCGGCCAGCCCCCGCGGGCAGGCGCCTGCCAGGCGCGGGGCTTTGTTTGTAAACAGTGGGGACGCTGCGAGCCCTTTCCGAGGTCCTGCGGTGCGATCCGGGGCAGGCCGCGGCGCACAGAGGCTGCAGGGATCGCTGCTGGGGCCGGAGGTCGCTTGGCCGGACTGCAGAGCCCTGACGGATCAGGGTCCCCCCCCAACCTTGCATGCAAAGCCCTGTGAAATCTCCCCCTCCCCCGGCTGCTGCTGCTGCACAACCGTGCCCAGGGCTCAGGCGCGGGCAGGCTGAAGGGACTGATCTCTGTTGCCTTCTTCGCTGCTGCGGCTTTTATGAAAAGTTACATTGTTCTGTAAGCCTCGTAGATACTGTTGCAAACGAAAAGCAGCAGCATTTACACAGGTAACTTTGCGCGCTGATACTGAGGCTGAAAACTCATTTGCAAAACGAGCTTGAAATGGGAACAGAAGAATAATCGCTTACTATTTAAAACTTTCCAGGGGGGAAACCAAGATCGATCTGTGGAGGTAACTTTCAGCTTAATTGTGTTTGTTTTAATTTATCTATACACTGGCTACTAAAAATCAGGAATGAGATTTAATAATTGTCGATATGATGTATTGCAGTGTGTTTTGCTTGAGCTGAAAACATGGAACCGTATCTGATTAAATTGACTTTCGTGCGTTTCTTTTTTAAAAAGGAAGTGTACTCGAATGGCAGTTTGTGCATTTAAAACAAAAAACCGTGTCAGGCTTGTTGGTGCCAGACAAAACGTTCATTTCCCCCCTTCCCGCATTTTTGTATTGAATGGATTAGGAGAGAGGCCCCTTAAATAGTCAGGAGCCTTGAGTTAACTATTTTCTACTTTATTTTATTTTTGTCATTACAATTCCCGGTATGAGTCTTGAATTGAGCTTACTAAGAGTGGTGCGAAAACAGCCTAGACAGTTATTCAACTGAATTAACTACTAAGTTGTCAAGAAACCGATATATTTTGGTTGAATTAATATATCTAACTTAGCTATGAATTTCTTAAGGACTGGGAATTTTAGTCTGTAGTTGCCTTGTTGCTGAGTTAGGTGCCAAACTTAAATACATTTCAAATCAGGAATAGGTTTGAGAAGTCTCTTGTTTTAAATCATGAAAAGGGAGTCAAAGGTTTACACACAACTCTATAAGGTAACCTCTCCAAAAAATAAGCTGTTAGGAATAACAATGAGAAATGTTACGAAGATGGCATATTTATTAAATGTTAAAAGCTTTGAGCTACAAGTCAGCTGCTATCCTTCTTAAACAAGATAGACTAAAATGTTCAGTTACATAGATCTGAAATTCCAGTACTAATGTCGGTTACCTGGTGGATAATCGTACTGTCCTTAGACTACATCTGCTTTAACATGCTTCCTCTCATTGTTTGTTTACACATCCGGGAGCATGGTTGGGGACTGCCCACTTCATTAGGATTGGCTGATACTTGGCTACCATATTTGGACATCCCATTCAGTGATGTCATGCTGCTAGATGGCAGCAGAACTGAAATTACATGATGAAATCTATGAATTGTAAGTTCAGATTTAAATGCTAAGTTTCTTTGTTCAAATAGTTAGCATGTTTTAAGAATTGTAAACGTTGTCAGCCTCCAATAATGGAGGGATCAAGAAGCAGTGTACCAAGGTGAAACTGAGAATTATCTTTAAAATGTTAGTTTCTGAAGCTCCATCTCCTATACCACACCCTCCAACATGCACTCTAATACGGAAATTTATTTTGTTTTTAATACTTTTGAATAGTAAGAATCATTCCTCTTAACTCTGAACCCTTTTGCAACTGGCCCTCTTATTTCTGTTGCCAGATGATTGTGCAGAGTTGAGATATTAACCCATAAGTAGACATTTAAAGTAAATTTGGATACTGTTGAGATTGTTTGACTGCTAGATTTTGTCATGGTGTTTGTATGTGCTCAACACGAAGCTAGTTTATGCATGGTATCTAAGAGCTGTAACTTTTGACACTGCAAGGAGGAAGGTACAATGCTGAACATCTTTGATCCTGATGAATTTTATAAATATAATTATTAGTAACCTAGAATAAGCAACTAACTTTTGGAGTATCTTTAAGGCTAGTACTTCTTGAGTCATATATGCCATAGTTTAAAAGATGGTTAGACTGCACATATTTGCAGACTTATTTTCATGTATTATGCTTGTGGTTATTCTGTAATCTCTTGCTTTCCAATCAAGAAAAGAGGTTAAGTACTCCAATATGTTCTTGGATTATGTGCTTTTTGGGGGACTGGGAGCTGTTTTTTCTAATTTTCATCATGTGTCATGGATACAATTTTATATTTTCTCGTTATTATTTAGTGGCTTTTTTCTTTTTGACAGCAGTGAAATAGAGTGTGTTGAGTTATTTTAACAGGGAAAAAATACACTGAAGTCATGTGGTTTCTGCATCTTGGCATCAGAGAAACAATTTCTATTTTAACTAGCAAATAAAAGGCTTTGCTCTGAGTGTTGTTATTTAACTCTCCCTTTTCCCAACATGATTTATATTTTGAAAACTAGTGATAGTAAAATTCAGAACTTTCTAAGTCACTCAGTTAATGCCTTCAGGGATACAGATAGTAAGCCTGTAACCTAATGTTTGGTTCCCTTTTGGACAACAGCTAAAGGAGCTTGAGTTGATAAAGTTCTTTTATGACACATCTTATAAAAGGAATCTGCCAATTTAAAAAAAATTAATTCCACCTAACACTGAAGTTATGAGCTGTGTATAATTTTTTTAATGAGGAAACCCAAAATAAATCAGGAGCAAATGGTATTCTTTACTAATCACATATTGAATGAGTGCCCCAAGGCCCCAGTCAGGATGTGGGGAGCACTGGGTCATGAATTGTACTAACATTCAAGAAGACCGTTCCTGCCTGGAAGGGCATAAAGCCTAAAAGCCACAAGACCAGATAAATTGTTGGGGGGAGGGAGGAGGTTCAGGCTATATCATGATAGTTTACGTGCCTTTGCTACTTTTATGTGTTAGAGTGAGGGAGAATGGATGAGGGAAATAGATCAACAACACTCTTGAGGGTGAAGAGGAGGAGAATGTGGTGTTATGGAGAGAGAAAGAAGGATGGCAGGGGAAATAAGGCTGTTAATAGAGAGATAGTGAGGGAGGAGTTGGAAGGAGGAGAAGGCAAACAGCCAGTCAGAAGAGACTGAAAGTGCAGATCTGATGACATCACTGCTGTCCAGTAACTGAAAATGTATTGCTGCAGCTCCTGCTTCCCAGAGGCCTGCAAGTAGCAAGCCTTTCCATCAGAAATTCCTGCTATTCCTTCCCTAAACTCATATTGCTGAAGAGAAGGGCACATAGAGGCTGGTATCTTGAATTGCACAATTTGGAATCTGTGTAAAACTTCTCATTTTTTGACTTCAGAATTCTGTGTAAATTCAGATTTTCAGGGCAACCTGTGGGTCATGGTCTTGGCTAGACATTTGTGGTCTAAGTAGCAATAATATGCAATTGTCATGGTTCTTGACAGTCACCGCAGTTCAGAGCCCTGTGGGAAGCAGCTCTGGAAACTGACCCTGGACAAGTTTGGTTTTTTTACTTCTTAGCACAGTTATGGGCAGTAATGCTTTTTCTCTGGCACTTTTTATCTGCAGGCTTAGGGAGAGAAAATTGCATTGACTTAGTTCAGGTTTGGAAGCTTGCTTGCCTCCCTCCCCCCCCCCCTTTTTTTTTTTTTTTGTTTTGAAGCAACATAGGAAGGACTGCTTTATGATGTGCAAAAACCTGTGGGGTCTCTCTCCTTGGAGATGAGGAGAATGTGGCTTTGCCAAAGGAGCTCTGGGAGGTCTTGGGAATGTTTGAGGTCAACACTTTTTAATTGAAGGGGTAAAAATGTCAAGTCTTTAACAAAAGACTTCCTTTACTCAAGTTTCCATCACTTGGATTTAAATGAAACTCAAACTAGAGTTTTAAACAGTCTGACTTTAGAGTAGAAGGGATATTTTAAATTGGTTAACTTTCACTTGATTACCTCTTGTAATGTCATTATTTCACTAGTTCTTCAGTCATCATCCTAAGAGGCCTGATCCAAAGCCCTACAATTTCTGTGTGTATTTTTTACTTTAGAAACTAAGATCCTGTTTAGTCTTGGAGATTTGGGACCTGATACAAAGCCCAGACAGTGGTTTTGGATTAGGTCTAAAGTCTCCAAACCTGAGGGGGTAGGGATATGGACAACTTTCAGGGTTTCTTAAGAGGTCATAGAGAAATGAGAGAGCAGAAGCCCCCCTGCCCTCCATTTGCAGGTTACTAAATCTGCAGAAATTGGCTTGGTCCTCTCCCTGCTACCTGGGTAGTGGATTTTTCAAGCCCTGATGGATTTTTGAGGGGTGGTTTCTTTCTTTGCATATACATTGCATTTCTCCATAGTAGTTTTATACTTCTAATACTATCCTTAGATCTTAAAATGCAATGATATTTCATGATGGCTATGCCAAGAGAATATAATGATGCCATAGTGATGTGCATTGTAATTCATCCTGTATTGAAACTGACAGGAGTAGCAGCCTACAATAAAGAATTTTTTGACACACGTCCTTGTCGCTGGCAAGGATGGGGAAAGGAAATATAAAAATGTATGACAACTTAATAGGTTTATAGTAAAACATTTTCCTTTGGGGTTAGGTCTACAATATTGGTGTTTATCCATGTGTCTTATTTGTCTAGATTGATTTCAAATGTACCCATCTTGGGCTCTGGATGCATGTTCACTCTAAAATCCGTGCATATTAGGTGAACATTCAAAAACTGTGAAATTAGTTACCTGCCAGATCCTTTCCATTCTTCATACTTCATCTTTCTCCACTCCTGCCCCCCCTTAAAAACTCTTGGGGAAAGCAGGTAGGCCTTGTTATGAACAGAGGATGTGCCCTTATTGGCAACATGTTCCCATTACTTACTTATTTTTTTAATGTACACATCCCTCTAAGTTTTAGTTGAGGACTGTTTCCTTACAGTTAATTATGTACTATACAAATAGAATTCACTGAAGTTCTTTAATTTTTATAAAGTATGCACCCATCCTTTTATTAGCTTGAGGTAAAAATTCAAAAACAGCTGATGCATGTGGTCTTTATGCCTCCTGAAGCAGGCATTATATGTTCATATGGTTGTTTCTCAAGATTTGTGATGATTTATTTATAAATTGCTTCCTCAAAGCAGTCAGTGGAATCCATGTAATTCAGGAGTGTAAACTCATAGCTAAACTTATATTCTGTGGCAATATGAGAAGTAAATCACCTTTCTGCATTTTGAAGTGTTAACAATACTTCAGGTGGTGCCTCTTTTTTCCAGTTGTTGAATAAAGCAGTTGGAAAATAAAATGCAAAGTTATGTAAGGGTGGGTGGCTTTAAATGGAAAGCACGTTGTCATGGTGGTCACACATGATTTATGCTTGATATCTTTTGTTTCATTGTTTTGTCAAACCAAATTTCATTTAAACCTATACAAAAATAGTTTGAGTTCTAGGTGGTTGATTATTTCTTCCATATAGCAGCATTAAACTTTTTGTTTGGGTTTTTTTGGTTCATCAACTCAGATGAACAAATCAATTTTAGTTACCAGCTATACATAGGCTACTGCTTAACAGGAAAGAGTAGACTTTTTTTTTCTTTAACTCTCATATTATCTAGCTAGTAAACCGTACCTGTGCTTTTTATTCTCACTTTTCATAAAGCCAATAGAAAAGACCAGAAATACAGTGAACTATTACATTGGCACTTTTCTTTCAATACTTCTGTTATTGATCCACCATACCAGCCGCATAATGATTGGTGGCATAATAGGTGATCTTTTGTACAGTATCACTGAATTACTGTAGTAGTCTTCATGCTTGGATTGTTCAGTTGCTTTGAGTCACGTAATCTATTAAGTAATGTTTTAGTAAACAGATCTGTAGCGTGCAGGTGCAAATTTGACTTTCAAGGTAGAGGATGATAGAAAAGTGAAGCCTTCATTTTTTGTATATTTATATAAAATGTCACAGTGTATGTAATATGTTATTTCCTCCAAGGAGATCTGAGGATCAAGAATGTGTACAGCATTTTGAACATAGAAAACAGAATTCTTAATATTTATGTGTAGGTTGTAGAATCTGTTCTCCACTACTGAAATTTGTTAGATATTAAGATTATTTTGGTAGAGTAAGGGGGGAAAATAGCTGAAAGAACTGAATAGTCGGAGTGGACAGGAGACTGGTCTAAAAAGCTTGAACTTTATAGCTGGGAAATAGTCTGATCTCAAAATAGTGCAAATTTTTGGTCAAGATTTTGTTTTGTGTATGTATCACATTTGACTTCAAGTCCAGTGCTTGTGAAATGCCCTGGAAATTGAAAAATAGACACAACTCCCCACTTCCTGTGTGTTCTGGAGTTTAGCATGGGTTTATGAGTTTAGCAAGTGCAGGTTTCCCACACTATTTCCACTTCTTATTTTAGTGTCTACCAAAGTTGTTGAAAAGCTAGTTCAGTCTCCATTCCTTTTAATATTTTGCCTTTCTGCTGAGGCTGCTAAACAAAGATGTCCATTGTGTTAATGGGTTGTGGAGTTTTTTGAAGGGGAGATGGAGGGAGGTTAAAGTTCTGAAATCCAAGAGAATAGTTGAATGTACTGTATTCCTGGCTTTTTAAAAGTTGTCTTCTTTGTTTACTTGCAGGTTGTGACTGTTTCTCTTGTGGCATCTGTGTGGAAAGTGCCACACACGCTCCAGAACAACAACGGCTTTTGCTTGCATTTTCCAGTGTTTTTTTTGTCAGCGAGTTCAGCAAAGTTGTAATTCTTCAAGTGCCAGCCCTGAGCTGAGTGAGGAGCCACCAGCAGAGATGGTAAAAATGACAAAATCAAAAACGTTCCAGGCTTACCTGCCAAACTGTCACCGAACCTACAGCTGTATCCACTGCAGAGCCCACCTAGCCAATCATGATGAATTGATTTCCAAGGCAAGTGATTTGTTTAGAGACTTCATGTGGGGTTTTTTAACCAAAATTGTTGTCAGTACTTCCAATACATAAGTGGTATAAATCTGATGCATACTTCAAAGTATCTTCCCAAGAGCTCCATTCTTGGGTCATAGGTGCATTATACAAAGGAATGGATGTTTTCTGGAAACTTCGTGTAAAGCCCCATCTTCGTAACCCCCCACGAATAAGAGGTAGGTGCTACTTTTGAGATGTGCCTGGTCTTTATCAGACCAGGATTAGATGTGATAAGTTTGCTAAGGAAGGAAACTGTCTGAGGGAAGTACAGAGCTCAGGATTGGGAAATTATTCTTGTTAAATTGATTAAAAAGATTAATCTAGTAGAGGTCACAAAATTAGCTTGTATTACACAATCCAGTGGATCAACATGAAGTTCATCACTACGTTATCTAAACCCTTTCTTCGCTCTCATTATTATATACCATCTGGTTAATTTGTGGAGCTTAAAAAATGGATTACTCTGTGGAATGTTCAAGCAGTCTCAAGTTTAAATTTCAAAAAGAAATTCTGAAGCTTTTGAAATGATCTAGCCCTGTCCTTTTATATCAATTGTGGAAAGAAACTAAGACTCCATAATCAGTTAGTAAAATTTAATATCCAGGGGAAAATATAAAGTGACAGTTGGTGCTTTAAGTCAAATTAGGTTTCTGATGGAGCACCCTATAAATATTTTCTAAGGAAAAAATGCAATTCAATTTTCAAACTTTGGTGTTTTTTGTTTTTAATGGTGGTGTGTGTTGGGGATGGGGGTAGAGTGGTTGAGCCAGAGAACAGCTTTCTTGGGGCCATCCCTTATTTATTTCCATCTTCTCTGTTCCCTGCTATCACCCTCTGTTGCTCCTGCCTGCTGGTATCTTTAGCAGCATTGAAGTAAAGCTGCTTCCTTGAGGAGTCCCAGGAAGTAAAGAAGCCACTCCTTTTAAGTACCTTCATTGTTCTCTAGTCCTGTGCAGAGGCCTGAGGAGTGAAGGAGGTTCCTTGGGCCACACACCCCTTAACTTCCACTTCAACCTTTTGTACTCCTCATCTCCTGGGAGGAGATGACACTTCTGGCACCACACACAAATGTCGGCAGTTTTGCTGCAGTATTGCTTGTAGATATCTTCTTGCAGGCCTATTCTTCTCTTCCCTTCCTCCTGTTCTTCTCCTCTCCTCTGCCCCCCCCCCCAAAAAAAAAAAAAAAAACAAAAGAAAGGGTGAGTGATGTGCTGTGCTAATGCACAAAGCAGGAAGTGTGACTGATCAAATGCAAAACATTGAAACTGACTATATACAAAGTGCTGTCAAAAGCATACGTTTATTAAATTCAGAAAAGATGCAAGCTCTTTAGTTCTAGTAATCATAAATATTGGTTTAAAAAAAACTGTAGGAAAATACAGGCAGAAATGTGATTCAAATTTCTTTTAATCACAAAGAAAAATATTAAGGTAAGAATCACCTTTTCTTCAGCAACACTCCACTATAAATTTCAAGAAGGAGACATGACTTCATTATTCAACACACACTGTAAGTAAGTGGAAGGTTAGATTTGAATAATTGAGCGGGGGAATGTTTTCCAGACCTATGGAGTTACTGGGAATCACATTTCATACTAAACAAATGGAGGAGGAATATGGCAAACTTTACCAGCAAAGTTCAGAAAGAAAGCTAGAACACTGAACTTTCAAGAAAAAAATGAGATCCCCCACATGTGGTTGGTATCTAACTTCTCATCCAGTAGACTTTTCTAGAGTCATCTAAATGTGATACAAGAAGCTCTTTAGTTTGACAGTATTAAGGTTTACCATAATTCCCAGACAGGCAGATATGTATAAAGGTTTTGAAAGAGGTCTTGATAATAAGAATATCTCTTGAATATATGCTCCAGTTGGATCATAGGTTCGTACTACAACTTTAAATTGTCTAGAAAGGATTAAAAACCTGAGACCGTAAAACTTTGAAGAGGGGTTATTGAGTGTATAGAGATTTTTTTTTTCAATAAAAGATCTAAGTCCCATGTGTTCAAATAAATTTAGCCTAAGCAATGTCTTCCAGCCAGGAAGGATTCGGGTATATAATATAAAGTCTCTTGTTTAATACTGGTTTCTTATTCTCCAGTGAAGGTTTCTCATAAAACAAGCTACCAAACTTTCAAATGTTTGCAGATTGGCAAGTCAGCAAAATCACATTTATGGCCAACATTCCGTGAACTCTGAATTTCCTGCCTTTATGTTGTCATAATATGTTGGTAAATGTTGTGTGTCCAATCTAGAAATGCATTAAATGTGAGGTGTATTTTTGCTTGTAAATAAAAATGTACTTGAGTCTTTGCTGCTTTCTGACCTACTGTACTGCTATAGTTGGGACCTGGGCAATAAAGGCAAATGAAAGGGAAAACGTTCAATTATTTAAAGCTCAGCATGTGTGAGAGAGAGACTTTGTAAGAGTGCATAGACAAATATAATGTTATGAGAACGCTTCTACATTTGGGGTGGGGGGTTTCTTTCAGCACAGAGTATTAATTCCTAATGTGGAATCTTGTAACCTACCTGTAAGCCTCTACGACACACAGTGCACCCACTAGGAAAATGAAGAGTTCACTACTAACTTTAAAAAACAAAAACAAACAAACAAAAACCCCTGTAATTGTACTGTTAGAATTTTAAACCTTCGATGCTATCTTAAAACAGACCGTTAACATACTTGAATTATATATTAAGGCACTGTATTTAGAATTATACCCAAACATAATTGATAGTTGTAATTCTGAATTTTCTTCTGTCATTCTTACAAACCGTCCCTCCTCTCCAGTGTAGTCCCTCTTAAAACATGTATTCATTAAAATAATGGGAACATGAATATATCTGGTATGTGTGGCAACAGTGAAGATATTTTAAACAAAAAGTTAACAGGGGTGACACTGTACTCCAGAGGCTGTTGGTATACATTTGACCTTGATTGTATACAATTGCAATAAATAAATATGCTGTACTGCAGACTATGAATTGCCTTGAAGAATAGTACTTTGATTGAAATTCTAAGAAAAGAGTGCATGACTTAAAGGCCAACCATTAAAATTGTCACTTCCTCATTCATAGAAAACTAAATGTAAGCTATCATTTTATGAATACTACTCAGTTGTGGATATAACATTAGAGATGTTAGACTGTTTAGGTAGAAGGAATAGTAGTTTAACCCTTATACTGTCTACTCTAACATTTCTTTTCTGAGAACATATTTTAAAGGTGATCCATGGGAAACATATAGATATTTGTGCTGTCTTAGGATGTATTAAAAAAAGACTGTAAATGAAACCTTGTAAACCCTCCCCTGCTGTTTTTTTTGGTGTTGAAATTTTCTGGTTGTGACTTTCTGTTCCTTAAGTACTAGAACTCATGGGATTATGATGCTTCAAGAGACTGAAACAAGGAAATTGGTGGTGGGGAGAAGATAAATAGCTGAACTTTTTTCTTTCTTTTTTTTTTTCTTGAGACTTATTTTTAACTTTAGAGAAAAGCTAGCCTAGCAAGAGATTCTGTCTCCCTGGTGCTTCTTTTGAGGGCTACACAATCCTACTCCACATCACTAGTTTTCCAAGGCTTCCTCAGTGAAAACAGGACAAGCGAGACTCGATAATCAAAACACAGTAATTTCTAAACTGCTATGTGGTGCTGGTGGCTCTTGTTTCCAGCAGAGAGAAATACTTGTGAGAGGAGATTGTGAAATGTCTTGTTCTTTTTAAAAAATCAAATAGATTAAAGACAGCTATAGTTAATTTCCTCTTACTCTTTCCTGGGTAATCAATTGTTATAGCTTCCACAGTTATGCTTCTTCATACAAAATGGGAGGGAAGGTGGTCCATGCTATGAAACAACTAGGGATCCCTACTCTAAGGTGTTAGAGTGTCATGTTGGTGGTGGTTGTAGTTTTGGTTTTTTGTTTTTAAATTCAGCCCCACTGTGATAGAAAAGCTAAAAGACCTAAACACTTTCCCTTCCTACAGTAATGAGTCCTTTCGCTATACTGTGGGTGTTGGAAACACACACAAACAAGGAAAATCTCTGCAAAGCCAAAGAAATCTAAAAACAAGTTAGACCACATTCTAGGTAATGTAGATATGACTGACTTGCTTTTTCGGTCAAGGACATGCTGATCTTCTCCAGGGATAATCTTCCAAAAGACTAGACTGACACAATAGAGAGGTCTTTCAAAACTTTAAGCTTCAGCTGTAGATTTTTAAACTTCAGTGGCTTCCACAAGATTAGTTACAGACCATCTCATCTTGTCTAGTGATTTAAACTAAATGTGGAGATCAGTACCTAAATGCCATTTTGCAGACAATTGAGGAAAGGTGACTGAGTGCAAAGATGCTTTGTATAAAGCTTTATTGAGGAACTTTCTTATTGGTGTGGCTTTGAAAAGCTGATGACCGCACAGAATGGCTTCTAGCATGAGCTAAGATTATAGTAGGCAGAACTTTGGTGAAAACCTAGATGAAATTTAGGTAAGCATGTCTCGCCATCATCAAATGGAGTAATCAAACCATACACCTAGCTCAGATCTTCCTGTCAGCCAGTGTGGCAAACAAATTACCACAAGCCACCTGGAGAACAGAAGTGACTAAAGGTTTTTCAAGCACTCTTCTAACCACTTCAGTAGGAAGACAAGAGACTAATTGGGCTGTCCTTGGCTTTCAATCTGTAGCTGTAGGAACTGAGCTATCTGATTAACTTGCACAGTGAATTAAATTACATCAGACTAACAGATACTGGATGTAAAAGCTTACGTTAATGTTTTGTAATGATTAATCCTCCAAGAATGAAGTTCCTGGAATCTCCAATTTCTTTTCCCACCTTTGTAAAACACTTTAAAATCTTTGCTGATGGAGGGCACAAGAATAAGAAATTCTGTGGGGTCATACTCTTTTGGAATTTCACAAGTGATTTGGATTTCACACATACACAAACAAAAGTGGAAGGCTCACTAGAAGCACGAAGAGGTACAAATTCCTGATGAAAATTTTGAGAGACAAGGTGGGTGAAGTAATATCTTTTATTTGACCAACTTTTGTTGGTGAAAGACAAACATTCGAGCTTAAACAGTTCTTCTTCAGGTCTCAGAAACGTACTCAGGCTGTCACTCCTAAATGTAAGGTGGAACAGATTGTTTAGTATAAGTAGCACATATTTCAAGGGCTTGTTCAAGGTGAAGTGGCCTGTTAACACCCCTTCAGTCATCCTACAGTCTGTCTCCCTCATCTCTATCGGTCCATAATCGTAGCAGACACTTATTGGTCCCCTAAGCAAAGCTCATAGAAAACAGCTCCAGTATTTGTTCTGAATTTGGAAAAAAAGCTCCGTAACCGTAACCTATACTTTTAGCTTGGAATATTGATACATTTCGGAGAGGGGAAGGGCCTTCCTATCAATAGAACAGGAGCTGAAGGAATCTACAAGACCAGTCAGTCTCCTAGAGCCTTAATTTGGCCTTTCATAAGGTTTCTGAGAGTGATCATTATGGGGCTATAGATAATTTCGTGGACCTTTCATAAACTGTTGCTATTATAGAACAGGTCATCTATGTGCTCTCTTGGATGTATTAAGGGGAGTATTCTGAAGAGTTCTCCTGTTGTAGATCAAAGCAAGGATCATTAGCTCAACCAGTGCATTCTTATAGGGTGAGGAAGCTCATTGAAAGAGCTGTCCAGAAGATAGCAAGTGCCTATTTCCTTGAAAGAAAATCAATAATTCATGGTCATTTTTATGACCGTCCATTATGGTTAAAAAACCAAAAACCTATAATGATAATATCCATTCACATACGACACTGGATGTACTGTCCAGTAGGAAGTATTTGGCCCTAGATCCTCAAGGTATTTAGACTCCAAACTTCTGTTGAAATCAATGGGAGTTAGGACCCTTGAGGATCTGGGCCTTAGCGCATTTGTCTACTGAAGGTGGCAAGTGTTCTAATTAAATAGGCAGCAATAAAATTCATCCATAAGGGCAGTACACATGTAAGGGAAGACCAACGTAGTAGCAGACTGGTTAAGGAGGAGGATTATAATGTAAGGGAAATGTCCCAACAGACCACTATTAAATCAGATAGTTATCTGTAGGAGAAACCTTAGGTAGACTTGTTTGATTAAAATGAAAATGTGATGAGTTTTTTTAAGGACAAGTTATCACTGAAAAGGTCATGTCAACTTATGTATGCTTTTTCATTCATCCAGGAAGAAGGAGCTGAGGGTAACAATAGATTTCCACTTGCTTAAAAGATAAGGCTTTCTGGGAAAATAGGACTTTTTTTAGTAAAGCTGTTCAGGATGACTGACAGATGAAATCTACTCATGGAAGACCTAGTACTTCATCAGAAGCTAATCTTTCTCAAAATGATTGCATGGTTGTTGAAAGAGAGACAGTGGGGGCGGGGAAAAGCAAGATTATTCTGATTACATAATAGAAAATCTAGAATCTTTGTTTCTAGAAAATCATCTACAATGCCAGACTATACTAAGATTTGGAGATTTTGTTTTTCTGCCATAAAGACAAGCCTGATTGCTGACAGATCAGTTATCAGGCTGATAATTTTACATGATTCAAATGGGGCCTCAATACTGTTCTGCTATGGGTTGAATGTTTTCCTTTTCTGTTCAAGACCAGCAAAGTTAAGCAAAGATCCCCATGTGAAGCATTGCTGAAAGACTAAGTATAAAAGCCTTCAAAAGCTTTTTTGAGTACTCTGCTTGGAAGCTTAATTTTTGTTTTTAATCCTCCTAATTGTATCCGTTTGAGCTGATCAGCTCAGTTTTACTTTATCATCTGACTATCCAAACTGCCCTTTATGATTCTCTTTTTGCTCAGGTATGCTTTGCTCTTGCAGTTGGTTGAACATCATTGTTGCATAAGACACGACGACAAGACAGTGATATGTACATTTCCAGGAATCAGTACACATTTAATTTACTTCAGTGGAAGTTACTTGCATCTTGTGTTGGGAAAATAGAGCCCCTGGATTTTATCCCAATGTGAATACAGAATTCAGTTCTTCCAAGGAATTAGTACTTCTACCTTACTATGGTTCATGAGAAGGAGAAGTCTTGGCATAAACTGGATATCAGGAAAACAGTTTTATCCCAAGTTATTTTAAAAGGCTGCTTTCTTCATCCTTTGCATTTTGGCTGGTGGGGGTGGGAGGAGAATTTTCCCAATTCTACTATTACAAAGTAAATGTGACATTTTAGAATGTTCCAAGCCAGGAAGTTTTATCTGTCCCCCTCCTTTATGGTATAAGAAATATTCTAAAAGATAATTGGTCACCTTGTGGGCTGAAAAGACCTTTTGCACCTACTAAAAAAATCCATAAAGGGCTCATTCAGAACGTTCTAAACTGGAGTTTTCTCCCCGGATGCACTATTTTTGGGGGAAAGGGAGACCGCTGTTTGTCAGAGGCATGACTTTAAATCCCCAAATCAATCTTTGGTTTATTTCTTCAAGGATTTTTTTTTTTTTTTGAAGGTTCGAGAGAGAGTTGTCATAGCTAATTCTGAAGACGCCAACATGTTTTAGCTTAAGAAGATAATTTTGTCTTGCCTATCAATTTGCCTATTTCTAGAAATACTGTCTGCCAACCCTGTGTACACTGATAGTTTTTAAGGGTGGACCTCTTCTAAAATTCATTTTTGCAAAATCAGCTTTTCATTAGACTTTTTTAGTTCTCAGTGTAATTCCATCTACTGTTCTATTAAGCAATCATTAATCTTTGGAGTATATCCATTTGATATGAAGTCCTGTGGTGAATCTGCCCTGAAAAGCAGCTAGAACAGAGCTATCTCCACTTGCCTCGATATAGTATGAAGAAAGAGTTATATCTAGAGAGTACTAGCAACTAATCTTTATAAGAGAATAAATTAACCAGTATGACACATTTTCCTTTCCCCTCATAACTCAAACAACTTGATTTATAGACTTTTAATACTTTTAATCCTCTGAGTAGCTTTCACTACTTCTGTGAAGTGCCAAGGAATCTTTAATATCCAAAAGTGATAAAGACCTCTGTTTTACAGCTTACCCAGAAGATACTGCTTCCAGGATCAGTCAGTTATTGGTCCAGTGCTGACTCAAAGGGAAGAGTACCACCCACTGAATTATCAAGTTTCATTTCTTGCAACACATGCTTTTTCTCTGGATTGTGTTGTATCAGAACATTGACTCTGCCTAGTTTAGTGGATCACCACCTAAAATAATGTGACAGATTAAAATTTTGCATTTCTTATCTGCCTGTTCTTTACAATTCTGCATAACAATTGAGGAACATGTACGTATGAATAACTAACAGTACACTGTTATCAGATAGTGCCACTATGTTTAATGACTTCCTCTGTCAAACTTCAGAATTGTTCATAATGCCTGCAGTAGTCCTTGGTAGGACCTGGTCGGCATCTGTCATTCCCCTAAAGTCATTTTCTGTGCAGCCAAACTCTCTAGTCACATGACCTAGTCTAGTGTGTGTTGTCTGTGGAGCAATAACTAGCTTGATATGCTTTTTGCATCAGGATAAAGCCACTTGGCCTGCCTTGAGGGGTGTACATAAAATTGTTTGCTTAACTGCAATTTCCTTTTCTCCTGGGCAAAAATAGTTAACCTGATGCTACAACAGAGGTTATGTGACTTAGGAGTGCATCTCATACCTAATTCTGCATTCAAAGAGCTTCAGTTGAAGGTATGTACCTACCCTTCTTAAAGAGTGAAAACATTTAGAACTGCTTTATAACGTACTGACTATGTAGTGCAGTACTTACCAGTTGTATGACATGGCTACAACAAGCAGTTATATTAGACTGTAGTAGGCTTGCTAAATATATTTTAAAAATCTTACTATTGATTGAACATTTATTTTTAATGGACATATCTTAGGCCTTCCAAATACTATGAAACAGGAAGAGAGAGGGAACTGAATGGAGTTACTGTGTGTGGAAGTGTGCTCTTGTTGACTTTCTACAAAACATGAAAAAGCTTTGGCAGTATAGAATCATAGAAATGAAGGCCTGGAAGGGACCTTAAGAGGTCATCCCCCTGCACTAAGGCAGAACCAAGTACACCTGGACCATCCAGGATAGATGTTTATCTAACCTGCTCTTAAAAATCTACAATAACGGGTATTCCACAATCTCCTTTGGAAGTTCTCCAACTATAAATTTGGTTGTCCTTGTCTAGGACCATCAGAAAGCAGTGTTGCAATACGTTTACACAGTAACCTTCAGTAATGTTTAAATAAAAACAGTTTCCCAGCTGCAAAGTAAAATAGCTGACTTCTTTGGCAGGATTTTGAGTACTATCTCATAATTGATGGCACACTTTACCATGAATCTCTGCTCCCATCTATTCCTGCCACTTATAATCCATCTTTTCTGAATAAATCAGAAGCTGAACATGCCAACATGACCATTCTGAACAGGAAATACTGTAGTTGTTTAGAATAGCATATGTATGGTACTTAACATCTTGAAAGTGCTGAACAAGCATTACGGACTATATGTTTACAGTGCACTGATACAGTATCCTCCATAGAGTGAGGTTTATATACTGATTAGTCATTTACAGGTATAGATTTAGTTCTGCCACTGAAGTGTCATTTCTCTCTCCATGGGCAAGTTACTTCAGTTCCCTCCATCTCAGCTTCCCAGTCTGTAAAATTGTTGTATATTTGAAATAGAAACATGAAAAAAGATAACACAATAGAGAATAAAATTAATGGTGTTATGCATAATGAAATTACTACCTGTGAGCAAACACACTAATTGCTAAAGTTGTAATTTATCTGCAGTTTCAGTGCTAAAATAAGTTGCTCTTTGAGTGTCCTCTGCATATTCCCACTCCTGGGATGTGCTGGGAGGTGCAGCTCTGATGATGGAGCCGTCTCGTAGCGATGGTTGTTGGAGTATTGTGTGCCCCTCCCACACTTTACCTCTCAGGTCCTGAATATTCTTAGTGTGAGGCTATAAAAGAAGGCTTGGTACCCCAGCTGCCTCAGTTCATTCCAGCAGCAGCAGATGGCTATAAACTGGACTAGATCCATCAGATCTAGATCTTCTCTCTAAGAGAGAGCCATTGCCATAGCTTAATATTCTTAGGTGTTAGTTCTGGTGTTAAGGTTAGTTAGTCTATTTCTTGTTTGTTTCTAAAAGTTTAATATTTTAGTTCATATCTTTGGTTCCGCTCCCCAGATCCATGGTAGGATATGATAGCTAAAAGACCTGATTTCAAGAGGTGCGCCTCTTGTCCATCACCCTTCTAATGGTGATGGCTTGTTTAGTAATAAAACAGATGGAAAACTAAAGATGCAAGATCATTAGCTGACTCCCAACCCGCAAGAAGAAGGACCTCAGGATCTGTCTTCAGATATCGTAATAGATCCTTATGATTCCTTGTCTCACTTCTCCCAAAGGCATGAGTTTCAACAACAGTAACCACCTTCTTCACAGCCACAGAAGAGGAGAAAGTATTTTAAACCCAGAATGAAAGGGAAGGAACTTTCAGCTTAGTCTTCAGGATTGAATGTCAACCCTCAAGTTTTATGTGAGGTTGGGGAGCTTTAGCTAACCCTCGTCTCCACCTTTCCCACTTTGTCAACACTTGGCGTTTCTGAACTACATCAGACAAATAGATTCTGGTGCTAATAAAAGATGGATATGTCATTCAATTCAGTTCCCTCCTCCTTCCCCTCTCCCAAGACCTTTTTAAGATTGGAGGTTCACTCCCTTTTGGAAGCAGGAGGCATAGAGAAAGTGCCAAGGGAATTCAGAGGTCAAAATTCATTCTTCCATATCAGAAAATATTTGGAGGGCTTTATCCCATATTAGATCTATAGAAGCACATTTTCTTTATCAGAAAGTACCAATTCTGAATGTTGACACTAGTATCCATTATACTTTCGCTAACTACCCAAGATTGTTTTCAGCTTGTGAGCTGAAAGATGCATACTTCCATATCTCCTTCAGACCCAGGCACCACAAGCACCTTCATTTTCTGATTGAACAAGACCGTTTCCAGTACAAAGGCATTTCCTTTTGACATTTTTGCTGCTCGCTGGGTATTTACAAAGTTCCTATCCATAGTAGCAGCTCATTTAAGATGCCAGGGTATATCTGTTTATGCTTATTTAGACAACTGGCTGATCAAAGCCTAATCAGAAGAAGGCCTTTCCAAGCACATAGCTTATACCTGTTCCCTCCTCAAGATGTTAATAGCTTATTTAAAAAAAAAATTCTGCTGCCTACTCAAAGGATTCACTTTCTAGGATCAGTTCTAGGGTAGGCAGAGCCTTTCTGCCAGAAGACCGATTTCTGAAGCTTCAATGCATTATAGCAGTGCATTACCAGAATCCTACTCCGAAAAAAAAAATTTTATTTTTTTTATTTTTTTACAGTTCTCATGGGCCTTATGGCTTCAATCACTTGTGATAACTTCTTACTCTCAGCTCAGGATGAGAAGTCTTCAACGTTAAATTACAGATCAAACGCAGCATTAAATTACAGACCAAACGCAGACAACATATATACGTCATTGACCATCCCATAAAAGATATTTCTGTTCTTGACATGACATGGTAGACTTGGTGTTGCAACAGTCTAAGAGGGGTAGCTTTAAACCCGCCATCCCCGTTAGAAAATTGCCTCAGGTGCTTTCAACCAGAGATAGCTGCACATTTCAACAAATTAACAGCTGTAGCCAGCCATTGGAATTCTCAAGAAAAGTTACTGCATATAAATATCTTTGAGTTGAAAGCAATCTATTGTGCCCTCAAATCTTTTCTACCTCAGATCCAAAATAAGGCAGTGCACATCTTCATAGACAATATAATGGCAATATGTTACATGAACAAACAGGGAGAGATTGACCCTTCCTAGCTGTGCCTGAGACAACAGCCTGGTGGACCAGCTGAGCAAGTGTGAGGATCCATAGGTCTGGAGCCTGGGTCCACATTGCCACTTGACAGCCCCGGTGAAGTGGTAAACAATGGTCTGTGCCCCTTGTGTGCTCAAGCATGCTGGGTGTCCTACCCATGGAGATCATGATGAACTGGTCCCTACTGCATTCTCTGATTACATAAGAACAGCCATACTGGGTCAAAACAAAGGTCCATCTAGCCCTGTATCCTGTCTTCCAACAGTGGCCAATATCAGGTGCCCCAGAGGGAATGAAGAGAACAGATAATCATCAAGTGATCTGTCCCCTGTCATCCACTCCCAGCTTCTGGCAAACAGAGGCTAGGGACACCATCCCTGCCCATCCTGGCTAATAGCCATTGATGGACCTATCGTCCATGAACTTACCTAGTTCTTTTTTGAACCGTCTTATAGTCTTGGCAAGAAGTTCCACAGGTTGACTGTGTGTTGTGTGAAAAAATACATCCTATTGTTTGATTTTAAACCTGCTGCCTATTCGTTTCATTTGGTGACCCCCTAGATCGTGTGTTATGAGAAGGCATAAATAACACTTCCTTATTTACTTTCTCCATACCAGTCATCTATCATATCCCCCCTTAGTCATCTCTTTTCCAAGCTGAAAAGTCCCAGTCTTATTAATCTCTCCTCGTATGGCAGCTGTTCTATACCCCTAATCATTTTTGTTGCCCTTTTCTGAACCTTTTCCAATTCCAGTATATCTCTTCTGAGATGGGGCAATCACATCTGCACGTATTATTCAAGATGTGGGCATACCAGGGATTTATATAGATGCAATATGACGTTTTCTGTCTTATTATCTACCTCTTTCTTAATGATTCCCAACATTCTGTTTGCTTTTTTGACTGTTGCCATGTAGTTTTGTATCATATGCAGATTTTGCCCCCTTACTGTTTTACCCCTTTTTCCAGATCATTTATGAATGTTTTTTAACCCATTCATGCTACAGTAGAACCTCTAAGATGCGAACACCAGAATTACAGACTGACTGGTCAACTGGACACATGGCAATCAGGCAGCAGCAAAGACGAAAAAAAAAACCACCCAAAACCAGCAAGTACTGTACTGTATGTGTATTGCATCTTAAAGGTAGGCACATCTGAGCTGCCTGTCCTCACCCCCACCCTCTACTTGCCACTCGTGGGGCAGCCACTTACAGGTAGGAGGTGATGATGCTGAGGTTCACAGGCACAGCATTGAGCGCCTGAGCAGGAGCAGCACTGGGTCTGTGCCGCTTTCCTGCACTGGGAAGGGGATAAGCTTACAAGCTCAGTCCGAGTCCGGGAAAGAAACTTCCCCAGCCCAGCTGTTGATGCTGCAAGGAAGCTGCCAGTGCTGGGGTGGGAGCTGCTATTGGAACCTGGCCTGGAGCGTGATCTGCTGGAGCCAGAGCTTGAGCTCCTGCCTGTATATTGCGCTCTCGAGGAGTGGCTCATTTTTAAAGGGCTATAGCCTGCACTGTGCGACCACTGACGCTGCAGTGCCCCAGAGTGCCTCACTCATCACCCTTGCAGCCAGGGGGCTAGAACCGGCTGCCTGTCCCCATCCCCATTTGCTGGGCAGCCACAATCAGGTAGAAGGGGAAGATGCTAAGGTTTGCAGGCACAGCTGTGAGCCCCACTCTGAGCAGTCTACCCTGAGGAGTATCTCATAATGACTTGCTTAGAGTGATGAACAACCTTCATTCCCAAGGTGTCCGTAACTCTGAGATTCTACTGTATTTAAAGCCTAGGGAAATCACCTGGAGGCTGTCTGTACAGTTAGGCAGATCCCCAGCTTGCTGCTGAAGACGGACCCTGCTGCCCTGTTCCTGATACCTTGCCTTGCTCCTGATCCCAGTTCATGTTTTCCTAGACCCCACTCTCCTCCTGACACCTCTCCTGGTCTCTTTTCCACTAACCCTACCTTGGTTGATTAATTTGGCTCCACTCTGATGCAGCTCATTGACCTTTACTCTGACCTGATCCTCTTGCATGACACTAGTATAGGCTGCTGCTTCTGGTCTTGACCATCTAGACTGAACTCGGACTACATTGAGTCCCCTGCAACTCAGATCCCAGCCTTTACCCATGCCCCATACCCAGCATCCTGATAGCAGGGATATAATAGAACTGAATGAATGGTCATTAAAGAAATCAGTGATAGACAAGCTCTTCACTGTGTGGGGGTATCTGGATGTAATTTTGAGAAATCTTGCCTATTAGAAGAGCAGCAAATACTGATTAATTGTACCAGTCAACTCGAAAATGCTATGATCTCAAATGGAGTAGGCCTTGTAAAGTGGGCAAATGATATGTTTATAGATCCACCATTTGTACCAGTTCAATCTATTCTTTAATACTTACTTCAGTTAAAGCTATTAGAAATGTCTATTTCCTCTTTGAAAAATCTACCTAGCAGCTATTGCTGCACACTGCATTGGTAGATAAGTCAAGTCTTTGTGCATGATACAGTAAAGAAATTTATTAAAGGACTTGTCAATATGTATTCACTGATAAAGGGTCCAGTACCATCACAAGATCTCAATTTAGTCCTTTATGTAGTTAATGAAATCTCTTTGAGAGTATTCTTTGTTTTACGTGTCTATTAAAAGTGCTTTCATCATAGCCATCATAGTAGATGAATGACTGAATTACATGCTTCATTGCTCATGCTTCATTCAATGTCTTTCACAAATATAAAGTACTGCTTCATCCTAATCCTAGATTCCTCCCCAAGATGGTATCTGATTTAATCTTAGTCAAACTATTAATCTGCCAGTATTTTTCCCCAAGACCTCATGCTCTTATGGGTGAGTCAAAGCTGCATACTTTAAATGAATGTTAAAGGAGATTTGGCTCACTCACTATCCTAACAGAACCAAGGAACGCTGCAAGTCTCCTAATCTCTTTATTTCATATTCAGACAACCATAAGGGACACACAGTCACTGCACAGACGCTCTCTAGATGAGTTACACGGTCCATAGAGCAGAGGTTCTCAAAGCCGGTCCACCGCTTGTGCAGGGAAAGCCCCCTGGCGGGGTAAGCCAGTTTGTTTACCTGCCGCTTCCTCAGGTTCAGCTGATCACGGCTCCCACTGGCCGCAATTCACTGCTCCAGGCCAATGGGGACTGCAGAAAGGGGCGCGGGCTGAGGAACGTGCTGGGCGCCGTTCCCACAGCCCCTATTGGCCTGGAGCGGTGAACCGCGGCCAGTGGGAGCCGCGATTGGCCAAACCTGTGGACGCGGCAGGTAAACAAACAGGCCCGGCCTGCCATGGGACTTCCCCTGAACAAGTGGCGACCGGCTTTGAGAACCACTGCCATAGAGGAAAGCTATAAAGTAGCATTTATTCCACAACTTGTAGGGGTTAAGTCATGCTCTGTTAAATCAATGGCAACTCCACAACATGTCTTTAGACTTGGGCTGTCAATTAATCACAGTTAATTCACGCGATTAACTCAAAAAAAAATCATGATTCATCGCCGTTGTAGTTGCACAGTTAAACAATTGAAATGTATTAAATATTTTTGGATGTTTTTCTACATTTTCAAATATATTGATTTCAGTTACAACACAGAATATGAAGTGTACTGTGCTCATTTTATATTTTTTATTACAAATATTTGCACCATAAAAATGATAAACAAAAGAAATAGTATTTTTTCAGTTCACCTCATACAAGTACTGTAGTGCAATCTCTTTATTGTGAAAGTGCAATTTACAAATGTAGATTTTTATTTATTTTTTGGTTACATAGCTGCACTCAAACAAAATGGAAAACTTTAGAGCCTACAAGTCCACTCAGTCCTATTTCTTGTTCAGCCAATTGCTAACACAAACAAGTATGTTTACATTTACGGGAGATAATGCTTCCTGCTTCTTATTTACAGTGTCACCTGAAAGTGAGAACAAGCATTTGCATGGCACTTTTGTAGCCAGCATTGCAAGGTATTTGCGTGCCAGATATGCTAAACATTTGTATGCCCCTTCATGCTTTGGCCACCATTCCAGAAGACATGCTTCCATGCTGATGATTAATTAAATTTTGTGATTGAACTCCTTGGGAGAGAATTGTATGTCTCCTGCTCTGTTTTACCCGCAATCTGCCATATGTTTCATGTTACAGCAGTCTGAGATGATGACCCAGCACATGTTGTTCGTTTTAAGAATACTTTCACTGCAGATTTGACAAAACGCAAAGAAGGTACCAATGTGCGATTTCTAAAGATAGCTACATCACTCAATCCCAGGTTTTAGAATCTGAAGTGCCTTCCAAAATCTGAGAGGGACGAGGTGTGGAGCATGCTTTCAGAAGCCTTAAAAGAGCAACACTCCAGTGCGGAAACTGCAGAACCCAAACCACCAAAAAAGAAAATCAACTTTCTGCTGGTGGCATCTGACCCAGATGATGAAAATGAACATGCATCAGTCCACACTGCTTTGGATTGTTATTGAGCAAAAGCTGTCATCAGCATGGACGCATGTCCTCTGGAATGGTGGTTGAAGCATGAAGGGACAAATGAATATTTAGCGCATCTGGCACTTAAGTATCTTGCGACACCAGCTACAACAGTGCCATGCGAACACCTGTTCTCACTTTCAAGTAACATTGTAAACAAGAAGCGGGAAGCATTATCTCCTGTAAATGCAAACAAACTTGTTTGTCTGAGTGATTGGCTGAACGAGAAGTAGCGCTGAGTGGACTTGTAGGATCTAAAGTTTTACATTGTTTTATTTTTGAATTCAGTTATATTTGTGCATAATTCTACGTTTGTAAGTTCAACTTTCATGATAAAGAGATTGCACTATAGTACTTGTATTGGTGAACTGAAAAATACTATTTCTATTTTTACAGTTCAAATATTTGTAATCAAAAATAAATATAAAGTGAGCACTGTACACTTTGTATTCTGTTATTGAAATCACTACATTTGAAAATGTAGAAAACATCCAAAAATATTTAAATAAATGGTATTCTATTATTGTTTAACAGCATAATTAATTTTTTGATCGCTTGACAGGCCTACTTTAGATATTTTCCTATTTTAGAAGTCTGTAGAGCTGCTACTTGGAGCTCTATATATACATTTACAAAACATTACTCCCTAGACCTAGTGTCCAAATCAGGCCCTCAGTTTGCTAGAGCAATAATTCAAACCTTACTCAGTCAGGACTCTGAGCTCTACCTTCTTTACGTAAGGTACTGCTTCTCAAACTATCCCACGAGTGGCAGTAAACAAAAGAGAGAAGGAATTAAGGGTACTTACCTGTAATCAGAATTTTTCAAGATGGACTCTGCACATTCATGCTCCCAACCCAGTCTTCCCTTCTTCCTCACAGTCCTAATGAAATCCTATGCCTGAGAAAAGAGTGGAAGGAACAAAAGCAACCAGGAGTGCCAGATACCCCTTTTATAACCTTGCCATCACAATTTTCAGGGAGACGGCAGAGTAGGGAGGGGCAGGAGTGCTCCCATAGCCATTGCTGTGAGAAAATTTCACTGTCAGAGCTGCATGTGCTGGCACATCCAATGAGTGGGAATATGCAGAGTCCTTTTCAATGAACTCCAGTTGTAGGTAAGTAAACTTCATTTTCTGGAACTCTGCTTTCAAAATATATCCAAGCACTTTGATGGGGCTTACAGTTTTGCAGCACAATATTTCTTAAATATATGGTAGTTTGAGGCTGTTACTTTTGGGAAATCAATTGTAAGATAGTACTGTTTTAAGGGACCTTGCAACTCCCATTCTCTGGTTATTAAAAACTAGTCAAACATTAAGAATCAAGTAACAATCTACAAGTTATGTCTGTGGTACAGTACTTGCCACATAGGTAGTTCATAATGTTGCCATGTCTTGATCTCAAGAAAGCTGCTACATCATCTGGGGAAAAGGCCTAATTGCAGTCAGGTTGAGGGTGATGTCAGAAAGACTGCTATCATAGGATGAAGAGGTTGGCAACTGCTTATCTCAGTTGTCTGAACTTCTCTGCTATAAGGAGGAAAGAGAAGAGCAGGAACTTTAAGAGTGAGTTCCTGAATAGGTAAAATTTCCTGAACAATGTTTATATGAAATTGCTTGTTTCACCCCTTCAGTTTAAATCTAGCTTAGTTATTTTTTAAAATAATTTCAGCAAAATCTGTTCATGGAAAAGATGATATAGTTTAGTTAATTTGCCATGGAACTAGAAGTTAGTAATTGATGTGTTCCAATCCCAGCTTTGCCATTGTCTTTTTGTGTGGCTTGGGTAAGTAATGACATTTCTTTCCTCACCCATATAATAATGTCTTACCTGTCAAACATGGTATCGTGAGGCTTAATTACATAATGTTTGCATGCTGTTTTGAAGCTGTAATGCACTATGTAAATGCTAGAGATTATCAATAAATGGATTCTTTAAATACAAGTGTTAGTCTATTTATTTGACTTTGATGCAGTAATACTTATCTACTTAAGTTGTACCTTTCTTGCTAAAGTCTTATGAAATTTAGCCTTAAAATGACTGACACATGATTGAGTATATAGGATAAATTAGCAGAATTTATGAAACCCACATTTGGAGATTGTGCCTAGATCCTTTCCTCCTGTAGAAATCCTAGATCCTCTCCTGCTGTAGAAAAGTGGCGAGAACTTCTGAGTTACCACTACCACACAAAGGGTTTTTGGATAAGGGAGAGTAGAGGCTACTTCAAACTAAAGAATCTAAGGATCTCTGTGGTAATAGGGTCCAAACACCAGAACACTCATTAAACTTTGGGGAGCATCTCTGGGGATGCCTGCCCTCAGCCTGGTCAGTATGGCTCTGCTGCCATCCACCCTGCTGCTGTCAGTTGTGCCTTACCCTCATATCTAGGAGGAAGGGGGACATGGTCATGCCCTGAGAAATATAGCCTAGACATATCCAGTACAAATGTACTAGAAGATCTGGAAGATGGGGCTAGCTAGAAACCCACTTATGTTTTGCCATCCTGGATTAATGTTTGTGGGCTTCACAAAAGAAATGAGTTTTTTAAAGAGAGATTTGAATGACCTGTGGGATGACTGGTACAGGAATGAGTGCAAGGTACAGGGAGCAGCGTGAAGAGAGGAAGAATAAAGTTTTTGAGAGGAAAGATGCAGAGCTTAGTTTTCACCATATCGAGCTTAAGCTGTGACACAGCAATACAGCATCCTGTGTCAGAAATACAGTAGGTGATAATTAAGAGGTAGATTTTTAGAAACAGACTAAAATGGTGATAGAAGTTCTGCTATTAGGTTACAAGGAAAAGAGAGACCAAAGATAGAGTCTTGAGAAACATTGATGGAGATGGAAGGAGGAGGGACCACTGAAAGACAATGAAGGGTTTGTTGGAGGGAAGAAAAGAACCAGGGAGGGTCAGAGTTGATGAGGGAATGAGACAATCTGTTAAAGAAGGGGAAAAGATCGAGGAGGTTAGAGAAAAGGCCCTGAAATGTGTCTATGATGAGTCATTGGAGGCCTTGGTGAGGACAGTTTTGATGAAGCATAAAGAATGAAAGCTAAGTGGAAAGAGAATCCAGTGGAGAAGTAGAAGCAACGGTTGTATACAGGATTCAAGAAACTTACTGATCGGAGATGGGACTGTTCTTACTGAAGTCAAGGGTCATTTTTGAAGGATAGGGATATTAAAACATGCATGAATGCTGAAGAGACAGCCAGGAATGGGAGGAGGTGTAGTCAAAATTACTCAAATCACACAACCTGTTCTAGTCCATTTCACTGTGAAGCTAAGTACAGAGGTAGAGCATCTTAGTACCAGTGCTGCATCAATACGGCTAAAAATCATTCCAATGTCTTGAGGTGGTACTTATGTTTGTCAAAGCATAGTGGCAACTATGGGCAAGCAGCAAAAATAACTAATTTTCAGAGACAAAAAATACCCTTTTAATGAATTATTATCCATTGTGCATTTCTTATTGAACTTTCCACACAATTCTAAATCACAAAATTGTAAGCACAACTGCAATTTTTAAAATGGGGGAAAATGCATGCAATGCTTTCCCTTTTTAATATGAGATTTTTTTAAAAATGTACTTAGCTCTTAAATGCTTTCATGGTAATTTAAAAAATACTATTTTGCATGGTGTGATTTAATAATAGTCTTCCTCCTCAGACTGAGGCTTTGTGACTGCTGTGGGTTGACTTGGGGTTAAACTTGCAGCTGCTACTAGAAGATCAAACAGCAGCAATAGCCAGGTAGTTATTTCTTTAAATCTACTTACAGCTGGGCTCATAAGTGTTTCTTTTGGATGTGGATCTTGCCACTATTGGCCATGCTTTTTGTCACTTTAGGACTGGAGTACTGCAGTGCACTTTAAATAGGGCTGGTACAGTATTTGGCAACCATTTCTTAAGTATTGTTTCCTTTTGTGAATACGTTATACTCTTTTATCTTCACTACGTACTTTTTGTTTCTGGGTTGTAAGGTATTGGTTTTAACTTAAAAAGCCCTGGGATCATCATGCCCCATTACAAAAAGACAACCCTTCTCTGTTTCTATATTGCCGTAGGTGTGGTCAGCAGAGGTAACTAGTAAGTTGGAGTCCAATTAGTACAAAAGAGGGAGAGCTCTCTGTTAGGCCCCCAGACCTTTTTGGAACACTCCTCTCCATGGTAATGGCTTGAGTTTGCCAACCTTCACTGTATGCTCTAAGGCCCAGCCTCTCTCCTCTCTTTCATGAGGAGTGGTGAGATTTGTGATGCTGGTTAGTGGCAGGATATTCAGATGTTTTTTGTTGTTGGAGAGCTCATCTTTCTTTCCATATCTTTGGTATTCGTGGTCTGGGATAAAATGAGCATTTTTATTCCTTGTATGTAGTTGTATGTTTTTAAAATGAGTTGCTTTGGTGCTCCTTTTGATTGACAGTATAAATCTAAAAAAATGGCAAAAAGTTGCTAAGGATAGGAGGATTTTTGTTTTGTAAGCAAACCTTTGTTACCAAAGTCACCTTATATTAAAAAACAGTATTTTTAAAATCTAATTTCCTTTCAGTATTTTGTGATTAGTTTTACATCTACTTCAGTATGGATTGTTTTCTGACATGGCTTCTCTTCCTTGCCTCTCTAATGTGCTCTGTAATCTGTCCCTGCAACCATGGGAGCAGGTATAAACAGGCCTACTGTCCATAGTGTTCCAAAGTGGCAGATTTCTCCTTTCAATTGCTAGGTGGCCACAATTGCATCCCAAATCACTGGCCGTTCCTGGTCAAAATGGTATAATTCACATTTACCTTTTCCTTTGACTGACATCCTAGTTTGCTAACTGTATTTTAATAGGATGTATGAGGCAAGATTATTTCAAAGCTAATACTAGTATCAGTGCTTTGTGTCATCTTCAGACTGTGTGTAAGAACATACATATACTACGTTGACTTAGTCAATGGCTTCTGCTCTTTCACAGTATATAGAGGTGTCAACTTTAGATCAAGTGCATAACAATTTGTATGGAAAAAGTCTCAACGTTACTGCACATAATTTAGAACTTTCATGACAAACGCTCTGTCTTAAGCCTTAATGATACAGGAAATGCCATGAGTTATTAGGGTTGGGGGAGGGGCTGGGAGACTTGTCTGTGATACCTATAATTCAAATGGTTTCAGATTATAAAAAGTAAATAATCTGTACTGCAAATTTCTGTGAAAAGATCCTGTGTAACAGGAAATCCTTTCAATGGTGTTATGTATAATCTACATGAACATAGTCTTTCAAAGAAAATATTTACAGTGGGATTTTTCAAATGCACTCTGACCTAATTCTGCTCTCACTGAGTTCAGTGGGAGTTTTACCATTGATTCAGTCAGAGCAAAGTTAAGTCAGTGCTGAGTATTCTTAAAAATCCCTCAATCTGCAAACAAATTGCACTGCCGTTTCTGCATGATTATGATTCATTTTCTTTTGAAGTAATATATGTAAGGGAAAATGAGGATAATTTAACAAAAATATCCAACTTGTTTCAATAACTAATGAAATCTCTACTATTACAATATTTATCCCTATCCATATTTCTCAAGATGGCCCATAAAACCTGATAACGTAATTGATTTAGCAGTTTTAAAAAGTGGAAAAATGCATTTCCATCTGAGCATTTTGAATACTTCATTGTACACTGAATGATGGGTTGCCATAAAACAGTTTTCAAGGAATAATAAAAAGTACTCAAGTTTTCAGGTAAAACCTTTCATGAGAATGCTTTTTTTGTTGTTGTTGGGGGGGTGGCGGAAATGATGATTGTAGTCATACCATCTTGGGCTGTAATCTTGTGAACTACATAGTGTTGGATCTATTCTATTCAAGTTTTTATAGTGCATTAGCGCCGTAGTATCTGAGCACTATCCCAAAGTGCAGTAAGTGATCTGAATAGCATCTGTCCTGTGGTTCTTTCCTTCTTTTTCTCTTCTCCCCCTTGGAGGGATAGGGATAGGAATTATATATGGAATTTTGTTGAAGTTAGTGAGTGGGGGTGGATTTGGTATGTATGATGTGCTATGGGTTTATATGAGCAAAGTCAAAAGAATTATTTCCTGCATTTGAAATAGAAAGTGGTGAGATGAGTTGGTTGTTTTTTGGCTAGACCCCAAGAAAACACAGAGTACCCAGAAGGCTGTGCTGGTGATACAGAATGAGTGCTGAATAGATGTTCCACAATAGTGTAAGAGGGATGTGTGCACTGTACTTTTGGAAGTACTGTTTTTTATGAGATTTAAAATCAAGATCCTGAGTACGGTAGTCATTTTTGTCCTTTTTCCCAAGAAAAGGAAATTTGGTCAGGACATTGGGGATAATAACATCCAACCTGGATTATTACATTCTCAATTCTAAATTCCCTCTATACTTTCACTTCAGTATCATATTCTTCAGTTCCTTATCTAAACAGAGCAGTAACGTTGCTGTAGCTGTTAAACTCTGTCTCATTCTTTGACCAATGTGGCTGCATTTCAGTAGTAGGTGACCTGACCATAAAGGTAATTCTAATATATATTACATCCAAAAACCTGTTAAGTTTGCATGCCTCTTAGTGTGTCTACAGTCTTTGTAGGATTTTATACTGTTTCTCAAATAGTGTTGCATACGTTTTTCCCTACAAACAGATATACAAATGTACAGTGTAGTCCATTACTTTATATATCAAAGGGAAGCAATGAAGCGTGGGGGTGTGTGTGTGTGGGTGTGTGTGATGCACCTTGTTCACTGCCCATCGTGTAAAAGGTACTTTAAAAGGCTGTAGAAAAGACTGCAAAATCACATGATGATGATTGAGAAATGGCATGTAACTGCATAACAAAAGACTGAATTGTAATGCATACACACATGGGGACAAAGTTAAGGGTTGTGCGTGCCATCTTAATTCTGATAATTTTAGACTTTTGAGGGCTTAACCATGCAATCTTAACAACATCTTAACATAGTTTTTATGAAGGAATTTCTTCTGTGACAGGCATGCTTGGGGAATAACATGGAGATTAGCCTGATAAATTTCTCAGCCTCTGACAGTCCCTACCCAGGAATGGTTGGGGAAGGAAACCTGCTTCTGCTAGACTTTTCTACCTTCTGGTTAAGGGGTCATATTCTGCACTTTTGATGGGAAACTCACGATGACATCAGTGAGACATTTCCTTTGGGTCAAGTGTAGCATATGGCCCTAACATAGGCCAGTCTATGGACCCTAACAAAAATTGTAATTTGGCACACTCCATGGAACTTGGTTAAATACATTTTGTGGACATTTAAGGGGATTTCTAGCCAATACATTATGCAACCCTTTCAATTTTAAAAAAATGTAAGATGGAAAATGTGAAGTTTGGAGAAAAAATTGTGTTTTTCAAACTGAGGCCTTTACGGTAAAGCTTTTTTATTTGTTTCCTTGTTCTTTGCTGGTACAAAATATTTCATTATTTTCATACTACATACAGATGTGGTTAAAAGTTGTTGTGCAATAAAAGTAATTTCTGTATAAACCTTAATGTCTTTAAAGGCAACACTATATTATTTTATGATGCATCACTTCTGAAACTGTTTCATTTTAAAAGTTATATTTTTCTCTTTCTTACAGTCTTTTCAGGGAAGCCAGGGAAGAGCCTACCTCTTTAATTCTGTGTAAGTATTATTACAATTACATACTTTCTATGAAGTATCATCTTTTGGTATGTTCCTCAAATGGGCAAAATACTCAACATTGGTAAGAGTGTCACTTTCATCTGCTCTTTCAATTTCTTTTCTTAATGGACTATGGCCTTATACTGGCAATCCCTGTTGATAAGTGTGACTGGAATAACTGGCCTTTCTCAGGAGAACGTTACTATTGTGCAACTCGTAGTCTGAGCCTTCCTTACAGTTATTTAGGAAATCCTATCATTAGTCACATTTAACTCTTAATTAGAAATAAAACTTTCAGCTGCATCTGATTCTAACTGAATTGAGGCAAGTGACACTAAACTGTTTTATTCCAGAAAACCATGTAAGGTTTGACATTCAAGTAAATTATGTTACTGTAACTTTACTCTGGTGGACATCATCACTATAGCCCAAAGCAAAGCCATTATTTTTTCAGGTTAACCTTTAGGATGCTTGAATATTGGCCTTGAAAATTGCAGATTTGTCAGAAGCAAGAAGCCAGACTTATCTCAAGAGGGTCCAATGTTTGCAGTAGCCCCTTAACACTGCAGTCCTACATACATGCTTGTTACCTTGCTTTTATAGATCGTGAACTAATTTTGATTTTGTAATATGCTGTCATTGGATTGCATCTCTATTTTTAACTAGCTGAATTGCTCGGAGCAATTCATAAGTAGAATGCAAGTCAGATGTGTCTGTTTTATTTTTATAGGCGAGGTAATTATGGTGAAGATTGAAAGATGTGACTCTGCCTTTTACAGATATCTTTATTCTTTTATCTGTAGTTGCTTCATGTAGAATTGAGATGCCAGGCATAGTTAAGAGTACCACTGATCTGGGTAGTATAACAGTTTTAACCAAATGTTGCCTGATTTTCCTAGAATGACTATTTGACTAGTCTTTTAGGCATATGTTTTTACTTGGGAAAGTTTCCTTTTGGAGCAGTACTCCATAGCTAGATATGCAAGAGGCATTCCATTGTTTTTTAATATTCACTGTCAGTGATTATTGTATTTTAACCTATGGTCTATAGCATAGAAATATTGCTAAAGCCTTTCCTACATTAATGTAGTCGCATTGTTACAAATCCCTAGCGTAGAAAAGGAAAGCTGTAATTGGCACTGGTGGACCTTACCCCTGTTTTGAAAGCAGCTAATTCCCAGCATAGGCAAGGCCTAAGTTATTAGCCATCTGTCACTTTTATTAATATATTGTTTTAAGTACTGTTAAATAGTTTCCCATTTATTGTGCTTTGTTTTATGTTACTTGATGATATGGGTGACAGTTAACTCATGCTACAAATGACACCATTTCATGGTAGAAAATGAAAAACAAAATGATTACACTTTTTTCCTCTTGACTCTTTAAATATAACCCTAAAACTTAATTTCACAAATGTTTGACTAAAAATAGTGGCATATATATCTTGGAGACTTGGTCTCAGATTTCATCTCCAGGAGGAAAGTAGGATGTTGTCAAACAAAAAGCAAGATCTGTCTTGTGGTTTAAGATACTACTATTTCTGTTGTTTGTTATAGGGTAAATGTGGGCTGTGGTCCAGCAGAGGAGAGAGTTCTTTTGACAGGTTTACATGCTGTAGCAGATATCTATTGTGAAAACTGTAAAACTACTCTTGGATGGAAATATGTAAGTAATGTATATAATTTATTTCTTGATCAAACATTCATATATGTAGCAATCCATAGAAGTTGTCCTTAATCTACTGAGGCACCATTCATTATTGTGACAATGAGTGACTCTTAATCCATTATATCCACATCTAGCAGAAAAAAAATACTGCGTTTATAACTAGTGTGCGTAATACAAACAAAACTATATTACTTGAATGTTATAGCAGGTTCCATGTCTCACATTTTGAGAATAATAAAGCCAGTATAAGCTGTAGGCCCCATTATAGTAGGGTGGGTTTTTTTTCTATAGTGCCTATTACCTTGGTATTTAAGTGCCACACACATTTTGGTATTAAAACTTTGGATGTCAAGTTTTCAGATTTCTTTATTTTCTTCTTTGTTTTCTTAAAATGCCAGATAATTATAGTGATAAATGGTGAATATATTGTACTCTATGCTACAAATAATCACAATAATTAACTCAATTTTGTGGCTGAAAAGTAATCCAGACTGCTAACATGCTACAGTTTTCGCACTGTAAAAATGTTGAATTCTTCTTTGAGGTGACCTTTACATATTTCCACTTGTAGGATGTACTCGGTTCAGCTGAATTTCACAATCTTCTGGAAAACAGCTACATGTGTTCCCTCTCATAGTAGTAATGAACATCCAGAGCTGAGGTTGTAAAAGGACGATTTTTCTTTGTCCAGTCATGGAATGAAAGAAACCAAACAGCTACATTAGAAGGTTTTATTTCCAGATACCAACTTTGGTTTCTGTCATTCCTTCTCTTACCATGCAAGACTGGTTTGGAACTCAGAAGAACCTAAGATATTCTGATAAACACACTCCACACTCTTTAAAGTAATGAAAAACAACACCTGTCCAAAATTTTAAATTGCTTCTAGGAAATCACCTACAATTAAGCTGTGGCTTAACAAAATACAAAAAAATGGCAAAAATCATAGTCTGAATCCAGCAATCCCAAGGGTAGTTTGAGGAAAGATTGGCCTTAGCAGACCTGTAGTTGACAATATGTAAAAACAGGTGTGCGCGCGCACACTCTCTCTCACTCACTCTGTCTTGGCTCTGAAATAAAGTATCAGCATGATAATCCTGGCATTCCATAGAAATGACAGTCATGTTAAATGTCTAATGTACCTTGAGAGCTGCTCAAGATATTGTACTGATGGAGGTCATAGTAATATCTAGGTAAATAGATATATGTATGTACTATAAATGTTGAATTATAGTTTTATGCATAGGCACGTGCAATTTTATATTAACATTTTAGTGTGGATTTTATGTAAAGGACACCATATGTGCTAAAAATTAGATATTTCAAGCAGGAAAGAGAAAACATCCATACAAATAAAATATCACCAGAAAGCCTTAATATATGTTACAGATGTTAATTATCTATTCATTTTTATTTGCATGTCAAAATTGGTAATGAAATAATGTGAAAACCTAACTCTAACTCAGTATTTTAAATATTTTTATTTTCTTGTTTCTAGGAACATGCTTTTGAGAGCAGTCAGAAATACAAAGAAGGAAAATTTATCATTGAACTTGCCCATATGATCAAAGACAATGGCTGGGAGTAAATTAAAAGCATTTTTTCACTCTGTTTGGACAATATTCTGTGGAACATGCTTTATACAGACTAATGCAAATGAAAGGAGGATTTTGGCTGAGGTGGCTCTGAGAATATCACTGAACTTTGCAACCTCACAAATGAATAGTGTAGTTTATGTGGCTCTTTCAGGCCATGTTTGCCTTTTTCTCCTTGTGTAAGTTCCCTCTTTTTGTATATGTATTCTTGTGTGAACAGTTGTTTTGGAACATTTTGGATGACCTTTTTCTAAACTCTCAAGTTCTAGAGAAACAGTTCACTATCTGCAAATGAATTTTACCAGTTAACATCTTTATTTGACCTATGCCTTTAATGCTACCTTTGCTGTGCATGCTTCTTGCCTAAACACCTACACCAAATCTAGCAGAAGACTGATATGAGTAGTCCTGAAGAATGTATGGGCTGCGGGTGTCTTTTTATATGTAGCAATTTCTGATCTCTGGCAGTAAAAGGGATGCAGTATTAGAGTATTCATTAATTGCTTTTTAAAATTTGGGAGTACCATAATCTGTGTACATCTTGCAGGCAAGTAAATTAAAGATACAGTGCTCATTTAGAAATCTTTCAGTTGCACTGACTCAACTTAGTAGATCTTAAGTTTTGCAAAAATGAGTACATTAATGGTTCAATATTTTTAGTGCAACTCATTTACAAGGATACTAAGGCAGTGATACTGTAGAATGTATTTAATCAACATAATTGCATTCCTTACCCAGCAAACTTGTCTTGAAGGGAGAAGTTGATAAAATTACAGCCTGCAAGATCAAAGGGCACAAAAATATATGCATCTTGTATTTATAAAAAATTAGTCAGTGTAAACAAGTTTTTGGTAATGCACCTTTTAACAGTAACAAGGACTTGTGCATCAGTGAAGTTTTATGGCTGGTTCCATGTAGTTGTGTAGTCTAATGCACTGGACAAAGAGGTTGTTATAAAGAAAATTCATTGAAATATTCTGCTTTTGCTACACTTTAACAAAAATATAGTTATTTTTTGTGTGACAAGAGGCCAGAGCTTATGAGATGGAAGTTAGTAACAGTACCTGCAGAAGAGTGGGGGTGGGTAGATGGGCAGGAAAGTGTGAAGTTGACTTCATTTCTTCATAAAATAGAATAGCAAGATAATTTTTACAATAAAAAAAATAAAAAGGGGTTTGTTGGTTTGCTGGATAAATCATCCCCAAAGACATTTTCATAATAAAATTTATATAAAGCTCACATCCTTTCTGTTTTTTGTTTTTTTCCAGCTGCTTCTTAACTGGAGTGACTTAGTAAGAAAGCCTTCTGTAGATGTGTATCCACAAAATTTACTATTGGGTTTTGTGCATGCACTTTCAGAGAAATTTTTAAAAAAATTAATCTTGTGTCTTGTATTCATTGCTAACTTTGTTATCAAATGAAAAGTATTTGTGGAGGACCTTTTGTACTTAGCTCCCTTAATGCTTGAGGACAAAATGGTTGGTAGCGTCTTTTACATTAACACTACATAAGTACTATGATGGAATGAACAATATGAAAGCCTTACAATAGAATAGAGGTTAGTTTTCTTTTAATAACTATTTTAACATGGCATTTGTGAAGTTTGCAATGTGTGCCATTGCTGCTGCTGCTGTTACATTTTGGGTAAATCTCTGACAGGCTTTCAAAACTCTACTGCACTTTATTACCAGACATCATTCATTTACAAGCATGCCAATGGCTAGGAGCGATACAGAAGCTGTCCATCAGGAGCTGTGATAATGAACCTACAGAAGTTAAATTTTAAAAAGTAGAAACAGGAAAAACCCTTGGGCTTAAGTCCAAAGAACTGGTCTAGTACAACTGGGTCCAATATGGATTTTGTGGGGTGGCTTATATTGCTCCTCCATAATCAAGAATTAGATTGGACCCAGGAGTCCCCTTTATCTGAATGGCATTGGCACAAGATGGTCATCTGTTGCTGCCATCTGTTCAATCTGAAAGAACCTGGAATTCTGTTTTGTTTGGGCTATTTTTCAATTTTCCTCTAGTATAATGTCCGTTGCCAACAATGAAAGCACCGAAACAGCCATCAACAAGGGGTTTGTGTTGGCTTCAAAGCCTAAATGTAACACCCATGGAGATGTCTATAGAAAATGTATATTTTCTTTGTCTGGCTACAGACTCAAGAAGAATTACACTGAGTTGAAGGAAAAAACACCATGACCCTTCACTATAAAAATGAGAGTACAAATTTAAGGTTAATGTTTTCTTTTTACAAGAGAGAACAATCTGTAGTAATATTTTAAATAGTGGATTTGGGTGTTTCATATCAATGAGCTTTTTTTTTTTTTAAACTAGAAAAGATTTTCTTATTTAGATGCTCAACCTCTTTTTTCAGTGCATTATTTATTTGTATTTCAAACTGGACATTTTCACCAAAACCTTAATTACCCTTGATGCCAAAGGTTGGGATTTCATTAAGTGCTTAGCACCTAAAACTTCAGCTACTGGCATAAGGAGTTGATGTGAGTTATGTATAATGTTATGGCTTTTAAGAGAACCAAATGAAGCAATATTCTTATTAGTCTTTTGGGGGGGGGGTAAGAGGCAGTAGAGAAGGAGCTATAACTAATACAAAATTCCTACTGCACACTACTATGTAATAATTCTTTATGCTTGCTGTGATATCTGGGAGTATGTGAACGTTTTTTTCTTATTGTTTGACTTGAGCAGTGATTCTTTGAAACAATTCTCCCATTGTAAAGATGTGGAGAATTACGCCTAATGGTTTTGGTGAAAGTTGGTTCCAGATATTAATGGCTGCTGGTTGATGTGAAGAGGTCAGTCTGGTCACTGAACCTTCCAGCAGTACATTAAAAAGAAAAACTTACTTGAAGAGAATTCTACAAAGCATTTTCCCTCTAACCTTTATTTTTTTTTAATATATTAAGATTATATTTAAAGGTTTTGTGTGTTCAATCTGGGCAAGTTTACTTCCTCTCCCACTTGAGCACTTTTGTTACTTGTACTGGTTATTTTTATTGTTGGTCTTAACATTTATTTTGTATTTTTTTTTTTATAAAGTGTAACAAAAAGCTTTTGTGAACTCTTGTTTCATGCTAGCTCTTTCTTGGACCAAATGAACCAACTACGAGCTGGCTTCTTGGAAAGAATGTTCATTGGGATACATAAGAATATGCTAGCGAAAAATATACATGTATTGAAAGGATTTTCTTTTGAACCCATAAAAGCAATGGCTGTCCAAAAATAATTAAGCATCATAATTTGACATGATTTTGGAATCTGGTGACACATTCTTCATTGTCTAGGCCCTAAATAGTGGCTGTAACACTGGTGTTACAATATTGAGAGTCCGCTTCAAATGCCAGTATTCTTTCCTTGGTTTATAACTATGGACACCTTTTTAACCAATGAAAGGCAATACTGTCATTTACAAAATGTTAAGTTGTAAAAGTTCCTGTAAACTGTCTGACAGAATTAGGGAGGGCTTGCTGACACATCAGCCTTACCACTTTTGCTGTTTTGGATTTTCTTTCTTTCTTTCACTGTGTTGCCATTTTAATATACAGTATTTCATTACCCTCCTAACAATCCATAACCTCTTCTGACTAGTTTCTGCCTGTTGTTCAATGCGGCTGGAATATGTGAGCTTTTTCATTATCTATAAACTATATAGTGATGTAGGTTGAATTGTAACAGTACTAATGTAACAGGGTACTAATAAAGTCCTGATGCCCTATTGCAAACTAAATATTTGGCAAGTTTAAAAATAATCAGCAGCCTCTCTGTAACTGGCTTAATTTTCATGCATCTAATCTTATAGCAGGTTGTGGAAGACATGAATTGAAATTAATTTTATTTCAAGTGAACGATACCTCAAAGTAACAAACAGAAGCAATTAATCCTTTGATTATGGAATAGTAATATATCCATATTGCTCCCTAATGTAAACTACGTTTGTGCTAACGTAGGGTGCTTGGTACCATTTCCAATGGACTTGAACATTTTCCTTTATATATTGCTCTCTCAGATCTTTTTTTCCAGATAAGAGGATCATACAGTCAGATTGCAAGACCTGTATCTAGATTGAGGTAACAGAGTGCCACAAAGAGAGACAAATTTTAACATCCCAGTTGTATGATAATGGGACAAGAGTGGAAGGAAGCTGTCAAATTATTGTTAAACTTGTAGGATATTGTATTGTACTTCATTTAGCACTAGTGTAAGCCAATCAGCAGTATCTATTGTAAAGGAACAGGAATTTCAGAGGTAATTTTGAGAAGGACTGTTATAAATCATTTAAGGCCTAAAGCATGAGTCATAAATGGCAACTGAGTTGTGCCTCATATTGTTTCTTAAACTCTTTAAAATGCTTTCTTTTAAAGATGACAGGCTGCTTTGCTGTTTTGTCCTAGCAATACTGTATATCATTTGTTGTTTCACTATATTGTATTTGAGGTATCACAATAAAAGTTTTAATGGTTTTGTTGAGTTACTTTTTAACTTTGTGCTATTTGTGGTCATGGGAATTGTGTTACGCTATGTGAATACATATTTTAGTTATAATGTCAAGCTAAACGTTTGCTTTTTCTTCATAAAAATATATTTTCTAAAGGTAAGTTAGGATATGTCCCTAGTCAGTGAGTCTCAAACCTCTTGCTTACAACAGTGGAGAGTGCTTAATGGCACTTTCAGAAGCTAAAAGCATAACAAACTTATTTTCAAAAGATTCTGCATAGGAATTGCCTTCTTTTTGAAGGAGGATAATTTGGGGATCTAAACAGATTGATGATGCCTCTTTATTTTATTTAGTAAATTTGGCCAGCCTGACACAGCAGTCATGAATTTCAGGGAAGTGCAGTAAACACAGACACTTTCTTCTGTATTTCTTCTTTGGTCAGGAGGAGCTTTTGTGATTCCTCTTTAATCAGAAAAGTTTTTAAATAGTAAACATTAATTTAGACAGCCGCTGAAAACACCTCTGAAGGAGTTCACATGTCTCTGCACTTAATCATTGGAGTGGAGTCACTTTTTTATATATACATTACACAAAATCTCAACTTTGAGTCAGTAACGGGTATGATGGAGTTCTGTGAAATGCAACTCAGACTTCTCCATTTGAGGGCTTATGCCATCATAGACTTTGTGGAAAGTATAAATCTAAGCTAGCATGTATGTACAAGGAACTTGGAAAGTATGCTGCATCTCCTAGTAATGAAGGACTCTGAAGCATTAATGCCATTAACTGCTAATCTCTTTCCCTAGACCTCCACAGGTGCTGGCAGGACACCCTCCACCATCTCTTCTGGGGTGCCTGAGATGGTGGTTGATTACTTTTTCAGGAGCTCCAGCAGAAAAGTTGTTTGAACAAAGAGAAAGTTTTGACCACACAACTGGAGAGGAAGATGTAGTCTTGTGATGAAAGAAATTCATTTAGAACTCAGGTGATCTGGCTTCAGCTCCTGGCTTATCCACAGGCTGTCTTTGTAATTTGGGTAAGTCACTCTTTCAGTTTCTCTTCTACAAAATGAGGCCTCACGGGGTGCTGTCAGCATAAATTCAATTAACATATCTGAGGCACTCTTATTCTATGGTAAAGGGGCTATACCAGTGCCTAGATAGATCCTGGCTTCTCTTTTGAGAATATGCCCTGGCAGTGTCTGAGCTTCTTTGGGATTTATAGGAGTTTGATCCCAAAAATCATTCAGAGTTTCCCATCAGTCATTGTTTATGGGTTCTATGGAAGGAGTATTCAGAGGTTATTTCAATAGTTGATTAGAATGCTGTATGTAGATCTAGATTATAATCTAGATGTGTAGATGTAGATTATAATCTGACACTCATCAAACCCCTATTTCTCCTTCATGGGAAAATTTTAGGAGTTTAAATAGGACCTATAGCGTGGTCTGGAGGTCAGCTGATGTTGTTTAGGTTTTGGCAAACTGTTAAGGAAAACAAATTAATTAACTGAGGACACCAACAGAAAGTGTCCAGCTTCTTCTCCCCTCATAATTAAACTGACCCTGGTTAGCTCCATCATCTCAATGGCTACCACAAAAGCAAATATAGAAACCAGGACCCCACCCATTTGAGGCTTTATTGGTTAAAATCAACACCTTAATTGAAATAAATAGTATGTATTCATCAAAATGAGCCTATCACAGAGGCCCAGATCCTCAAAGGTATTTAGGTATGTTAAATACCTTTGAGGATGATTCTGGACTAGGGTGACTACTGGCCTCTTTCAGAGGAAGCAGGTCCAGTGCATCTGTGATTGATTAGCTGCCTTCCAATTGGGATTAAAAGAAGGCACCTGGCTATATAAAGACTCAGTCAGGAAAGGGGCAGAAACACAGAGAAGAGAAGGAGAGAGCTGCCTGAAGAGGAAAGGGTGAAACAGGATCAGCAGAGATCTAGTATAGAAAGACATTGTGAAGAACAAAAGGTAAAGAACATTTTTGATGAGGACTTCTCAGCTGGGGTTCCCCAGACTTGGTTTACAGGAGAGCTTGTGCAAAAGCCTCTAGGAACAAGGGGAAGACCCCACCTGGTTAGAAACTGCCAAGCCTGAAACAAGAGCGGGGAGCTGGAGGGTGAATCCTAAGAGCTGCATAGGACTCAACAGGCAGGAAGGCCTGAATGAGTGGAACACTGTGAAAAGTCTCCTTGCAGCAGGCCTGAGTGGAGGACTGTGGGAATGGGAGCCCAGAACAAGAGGCTCTTCCCAAAGCAGGGGAAGGAATCACAGGCAGGGAGGCCTGGGTAAGTGGTACATTGTGGGAAGTTCTCTTGTGGGAAACCTGACTTGGGGCTACTGGAAAAGTGTCACAAGGACAAAGCAACTCTGGGAGCTTTCCAGCAATGGCCTGGAGAGTGGAGGTCTGGGACTAGGACAGAAAGAATCTGGGGACTGCTGGGTTAATGACTCTGCAAAAGATGAGCTGTAAGTGACACTGCAGGTGGGAGAACAGAAAAGGGTCCATTTAGAGCCTTTTTTACTCAGAATTTCAGGAGAATGGTTTTATCACAAGGGTTCTATGGATTATTGAGCAGGCAGAGGAATGAATAAATCATCCCTAAAGGCAAGCTTTAGAATTGGACATGGAGAGAGACTGCTTCTTTTGTGGCTGGACCAAGGGGAAACTAAGGCAGGTACACCTGTCATGGCAGGGTCTGACATGAGGGCGCGCAAGGCAGGGCTGTCCTATTGCAGAGCCCTACCCACAGTCAGTAAGAAATCTCTTAAAATTCCTTTAATCAACCAGTTGATTAAACTAATTAAACTTTCAAAAATGCATCAACTGATTTGAACAGTTGTCCATTCTTCTATGTATTCTAAATGGGTTCTCCCTTCATGTATTGACTGAGTCTTATCTATATAAGGTATTAATGGAATTGGAAAATATGCTTCCTAGAATGTAAAGTGTGGATGGTTCAAGAAAGCTACCAGTTCTTCAAGGCTTATGAAGAATGGGCTTTATGTTTATTTTGTTTTGTTCTGGTGTGGGGTGTTTTGTTTTGTTTTGTTTTTCATTACTAGGGGAGATGCACACCAATGGTGCTAGATGCAAATATTTTGAGTGTGAAGGATTTAAAATACCATCCTTTCTGGAAAACTGCCTACATTTGAAATAGGCGAAAATATACAGTTGAACCCACTTGTTCTAGTTCCTTAGCATTGTAAATTGTTGCTAGCGGCTTGTGATATACAGGAGGTCAGATTAGATGATCGGATGGTCCCTTCTGGCTTTAAACTCCATGGCTCTATGTAACCTGTTAGTGTCATCATGCATAGTGCATATTACTGAATACAAAGCTATCGGCCATCCTTCAATTATTCCAGTTTGTGCATCCTCCTTTGGGTGGTGGAAAGGAAGTGACATTGTGTCCTTGCTGAGGCTAGAGGCCAGAACCTCTTACATAGATGTTTTTTCTCCGTATGTAGCTTTGCCAACTTTGAAAGTACAGTGATAGCTGAATGCTACAACATTGGATCAGGATATAACCCCTTTTGAACTGCACAAGAATGAGTAATGTCTACTTACCATGAATTCAGTTCAGCTTCACTCTGCACCTCTCCAATAATCTCTCATTCTGTCTCACAAAAGGGTGTGGGATTCTTTACATTTGAGTAAAATTCTGTTTGATCTCATAATGGAAAAACTATTTCACTGCTGCATATATAATTTAGAGTAATTCAAACAGCTTCTTTATAACTTTTCCTGGATTCAGTCCTCAATGAGAAAAAGTACCTTTGTGTTTTGAGAAACTGGTTTAGAAATGCCATTAATGTTTGAAACTTCGATACTTTCACTATTTGTACGGGCGCAACAGAATTTTATGATAAAAGTTGATAGAATGTATACTAATTTTGGCAAAAGAGAGAATCTGAGCTACCTACATGTTACCAAATGATGGAAGGGTCCATTTGGAAGAGAATTTGGAGCAAATATAGGACTTTTCATACTCCAGGCACCTCACAGTAATAACACATTTACATATTGATAGTGCAATGACTTTATATAGGCAGCTACACCAGTCATTATATGCTCAACAATGTGCTATAGTACACTTTGGCAATCAGATCAACCTCACCAAGAGAACTGGAATGTTACTCTCTATTCTCTTTGAAAAGTGCACATAGGATATTTGATTTCCAGCTGGACAGCCATTAGAGGGTAGGGAACTCAATCACCTTTCACTAACTTTTATGAGAATGCAGACTGTTCATCTTAAGAAATGAACCCCTGCATTTGTCGCTTGGTGGAAAGCCCTTGTCTTTACACATTAAAAATCTCAGCCATGAGGCTACCCTATGGTAAAATATGACAAGGTCTCTATTTACAGACAAGGTCTGATTATTCTAAATGGGGTGTCAGTAGTGTCAGTACAGCTTAAGCAGTTAACCCAGTCAGAGCCCTTCTCAAAGGCTAATCTTGTCCAAGTGTGTTGTTTACCATTTTTTTGCCTTAATCTGTTGATTTCCCAATCTTACTCAGCTGTTCCACAGGCTGTGCAACTACGTCTGCAACCGACATAAATGCCTCTCTTTGGTGAGCAAGACAGCTGTGGAGTTGTTGGCTCTGAGCAGTGTAATTCTTTGGCTGTGGAGCATCTCTTGAACAAGGTGATATTAACTGCTACTTCTCTTGTAAAGACTGTCCCACTTAAGGTTATTTGCTCATTCATTTTTGGCGATGTCACTGGTTGGGACTCCGAGGCCGAGCACAGTGAAGGCAGACTAGGCTCTGGGATGCTTCTACAGACATAGAAGCAGGCTAGTCTGTGGTTAAGTTAAGTTACAAACTAGAGTAGTCAAAAAATTTGACTTAAGTACAGACTAATAATTGTGGGAGATAGGTAATATATGTTCCTCTTTTCATGTCACGATTGCATGAAATAATGTGCTGTTGTTGTGGACATTCTGGCTTCTGAGCATTAAATCTAAATTTTCTATAGATAAATGTTACTACTTAACTTCAGTCTTGGGCCAGATGGCATCTAGGTTAGAGATTTCTAGAGCTCTGCCTTGAAAGGTATGTATAAATAATAATACATAGCATGTGTATCACTTGACCTTAAAACTTGACAATCTTCAGAATGTCCTTTATAAGATAGAAATGAATGATTACCATCTCCATTTTCCACATGGGGAAACTTAGGCAGATAAGTGGCTTTCCCATGATCACATAGGGAATTGATGTCAGAGCCAGGCTTAAACATGGGTTTCTTTTTCCCTGTCCTTTTCTTCCAACTCAGCCTCTTTACTTGCAGTGCATTACTAGTCTTCAGAAATATGAAATGTTTTAATAGCAAAAATGTACAAGTTCTTAGGGTCTTCTGCTAGTCATGATATTTTAAGCAATATTTCTTTTTATGCATTTGACCTGTCTCTTATTATTTGGGTTTATATTTGCTCATTTGTGCTGTTACGGTCTCTTGGTTCTGAAGTATTTTGTGTGTTTTAGTATACTGGAGAGGAGGCAGACTCTAAAGTTCGCCACCATTCTCACTCTGAATATAAACCATATGCCAGAGCCAATAGGGTTGCAAATGATACGTTCCTGGGTTCAAGGAAGTCTCCTAAATTGTAATCCGAGTCACAGAACAGAAGCTCAAGTTCACCTTTAGCTCTTGCTGACAATCCCATACTTCACTGTGTATTAGCTATTCCTGTGGTATTGGAAAAGCTGATTCATCTGCTTACCCTTGGGATCGTCCCTTAAATAACTCTGCTTTCACACAAGCCTGGCAAAAATCAGAATCCCTTAGTGCATGGGTTCTCACAGTTTTCCATAACGTGGATCACCCTTTGTTAAAGACTGGCTTGTGGATTGCTTTCCTCCACTGAGACTGAGCAAGCTTGTCTCCCACTCATGACTGAGCAGACCACCTCTTTTTCCACTGGCAATCAAATAACATCCCTATGACAACTAAAGCAATTGCTTAGACAGTAATATTAATAAATATATGTTTAGCAACTTTTTAATGCAATACCATCATAGGTGCTGACTCCGTGGGTGCTCCGGGGCTGGAGAACCCATGGGGAAAAATTAGTGGGTGCTCTGCACCCACCAGCAGCCAAGCTCCCCACCCCACCTCACCACCTCCTCCCAGCACACTGTGTCTCCACTCCTCCCTCCCTCCCAGCGCTTGCTGCCACCAAACAGCTGTAGCAAGCGCTGGGAGGGAGGGGGAAGGAGCGGTAACGTGGCAGGCTCAGGGGAGGAGGTGGGGGTGGGGACTTTGGGAAAGGGATTGGAATGGGGTGGGAGGGGGCAGGGCAGGGGTGGAGTCAGGGCAGGGGCAGAGCCAGAGGAGGGTTGAGCACCCACCAGCGCCAGAAGAAGTTGGCACCTATGAATACAATGGCTGGACTCAGAAAGAACCAGAACCATGTGACTGGCCAGGACTCTACTGATCAGCAGCAAGTGCTGTGTGGAGCACAGGTGCTTCAGATCACAATTTGGGAACTCAGTGTGCTCGTGGCACTTCACCATCATCAAGCATAGGGAAAATACAGTGGTGTGGTCTGATCTAATCTCCTAACTGGAGAAATCTCTCTAACAAGACCCAAGTAAGCATCTTCGTTCCCTCCACCCATCTGTCACTCTCTCGCTGAGCATTCTTGATATTCAACCAAGATGGAGAAATTAGCTGTTTTTCCAAAGAGCTACCACTCTTTCGGCAGTATGCCCAGCTTATGTTGATATTCCCTTTTCTGTGTTGTGTTGCATATAAACATGCCGATTCTATCCATAATATGACTTGCTCCTCAGAATCTGACAACCTTTTGTTCAGGATTTTTGTACTTCCCTCTGACAAACAGGGTTTTCCTGCTCTTAAAGTCTCAAGTGTGCTGTATACGTAAGATCTCAATCATCTAAGTAGCAGTAGTATTTAGTTAGTGATTTTATTCTGGTCTGTACTTCTTTTGGTGTGTGAACATATACAACTGATCACCTCTCCCCTGCATTCTATTATGGAAGGTGGGCTGTGATCAAAATTATAATAAAGGTATGTTGATCATACAACATACATTTAGGTTGGAAACAGACATAGCCAGACTCAGAATAGTCCCTTTGAGTCCGTTCCCAGAGGGTGGGCAGAAGAATGGAGCAGAGTTTACTGAACAGCTCTGAGAAGGGGAAACTGAAGGTAGGGGTACTGCAGTTTGAGGGGCATGCTGTGGATGTAGTGACCCTGGAACAATCCGCATGCTAGACGGCCGTCTCCGCACACCAGTTGTATTTCAGGAGTTGGTGTGTTATGGACTCTAAACCCCGTTGTGCGACAAAGGGAATTTGTTCAGTGTGATGAGCATTAGTGGGAAGAATAATTGGACAGTGTTAAATCTCTGAGACAGGTCCCCCACTCTCTTGTTCATCTGCAGGCTGAGAGGTGAAAGCGTCCATATTATTAATCCTGCTTCCCCCTGCAGCCAGCCATATTCCTAGCTTCAGATTAGAAAAATGACCCATCCCCTGCCTGAATAGAGACTGGAATGTTGTTTAGGAGTTCTGGACCAGCTCAAAACCCCATTACTTCCCAGTAGTTCTCAGACTCCTTCCCTACTTCAGCACACACTGTGGTTTAGGAAAAGTGCTACAGTATTTCTCCAGACTCCCATAAAATAATGTACTGTTGGTAGTGTTTTGGCATCCCTCACTGCTCAGCAATCACCCCTACGGGCTATGGCCTAAGGGGAGCAAAATAATCACTGTTCCCATCTATTTGCCATTCACTAGCTAACGCTTCAGTCATGCCAGCTTTCAAACAGGTGCTTGACTTGATGCACATGTGTAGTCCCCTTGAGTTCAAGGAGCCCCATTAATTATCACCTGACACTTTATGCAGTCATTTGCACCAGGGCAAAATGGGTGTAAAACACTCCCAAATGAGAATAAGCATTTTGTGCCCACTATGCACTAGTATGAATTCAACAAAATTTGGGCCCAAGAGGGCTATTCCCCTGTATGTAATTAGGCACATGCAAAAGGGGCTTAGGGAATTATATAGCAGGTATGCCATAGCCAGCTGCTTCTTTCCGTCTTGCAATAGAAGGCCCCTTGGTCATATGTCCCAAGACTTTTGATCCATGGCAGGAATGCGTCTGCCAGAGCACTCTCAAACTGTTGTTCACTCTCTCTCACCTTTTTTTCTCGAAATAGTCTGGAGACTGCTCCTTATTCACAATCTGAGTGGATGGCTGTAGCTGTAGAATGGACCACAGATAGATGTGCACAAAACCATTCTGCTTTGTAAACAAATATTAACTTCTTTCCCTCTCGGAATAATCTGTCATGCACAAGAAAAATCTGTCATGCACTGTACTTTCCCCAGCTGAAATGAGTATTTATTGTGGCAATGGCCATTGAATTGTTTCCATTCATTACAAAAGAATTAACTCAGCCCTCTTTTTTAAATCTATAGAATCATAGATATATAGGACTGGAAGCAACCTTAATAAGTCATATATTCCAGTCCCCTGCCCTGAGGCAGGACTAAGTATTCTGCAGATCATCCCTGACAGGTGTTTGTCTAACCTGTTGTTAAAAACCTCCAATGATGGAGATTCCACTCCCTAGGTAATTTGTTCCAGTGTTTAACTATCCTTACAGTTTGGAAGTTTTTCCTAATGTCTAACCTAAATCTCCCTTACTGCAATTTAAACCCATTGCTTCTTGTCCTGTCAATTTATCACATTCTTTTTTATAGCAACCTTTTACATACTTGAAAATTGTTTATGCCCCCCCCCCCCCGAGGCTTCTCTTCTTCAGATTAAACAAACCCAATTTTTTTTCAATCTTCCCTGATAGGTCATGTTTTCCAGACCTTTATTCATTTTTGTTGCTCATATTATATGATAGGTAATATTTTCAGAAGCTCTTAAGTGACATAGGGTCAGACTTTCAAAAATATTTAAGCACCTAGAGGGGTAGATAGAGTGCAAACCTTGCTAAATGCACTGGAGGGTAGGGGTGGTGGAGCTGACACCTGGCAGAAGTCCTGGTCAAAGAGGTGCATTCACAGCACTCTCTGCATATGGCCAGGCTGGGGATTAGATGTAATTCTGGTGGGAGCAAATTCCAGAAGTCAGGACAGGCTATTGAATGTTACCATATATAGACGTTCAGTGCTGTGGGGTGTTTTGCAAGACCAAATCCACAACTGTCTAAAAAAAGCTTACCTCAATTTTAAATACACACACAAACCCAGACAGTGATATATCACAGTTGTTTTAAACACAAGACCAAGCCTTGTGTGTATTTTGTGTATACCCTGCACAGAAGGGTGTAGCCCACTGCTCACATATCCTGGTAACTATGCTGACACAGGCTCACACTGGAAAATTAGGCAATGTTTGCTTCAGATCAGTTTGACTGTTTTACAATGGCTGAACCTGGCATGCCTGATAAAGTCACAACTCTCCGAACATCTGCCTTTTGGGCTGGAGACATTTCTACACGTACACAACTTAATCTCTTTATAGTCCTGAATTAATCATCTGTCTTTCACTGGCAGGCAAATATGTATTAGTGGTTTTGTGTTCTGATTGGATGAGATGGTCTGCTTAACGAGGCGGTTATGACTAGAAATCTGCTTGTGTTTCTATCGGTTTCATCTAGCTTTTCCCTCACGGATTTTGACATTGTCTCTAATAATCCAAGGTCTGCAACATTCCACTTCCTTGCTGTTCCTGGATCATCCTCCTTCACGCCATTGTCATACCAAGGACAGAATTCATGGATATTTGTGAGACCAGAATTTAATGATGGTCCATTAGCTGGTTGATGGTAGGTGATGGGGAGTGATGCGCTATCTGCACTCTGCCCCCAGTGGATAAGAAACACTTCACATCCATGCCAGAGCTGAGCACAGTCAGCCCCAAGCACCAGGGGCCCCAATGTTGTCTTTATGACCGGAATTCCTGTCTCGTATGTAGCAATGTGCTCGCACAGTTACAACAGATCTGTGGCTGATGTGTCATTAAAATCTTATTGCAAACTTTCAGGCCCATCATTTATACAGTGAATGTTGTCCTGTCGTGCCATAATCAAACAAAGTGAGATCTACTGTAGTGTCAAAACAATGGCCCTCCATCCCCTGGAAATGGCATACATCTATGGTGTGCTCTGTTCCTATTTCCCCTCCCATTAGTCCAAAGGCAGCCCTTTTTCTCAATCTAAGCTGAGAGAGAGCTTTCAAAGTTGTGGTGCCCTGAAGCACAGTTGAAACAAAGTGCCCCAGATGGGGCCACCAATGGTCAGGCCTTTTGCAGCACTCTGGATCAAATAGAGGAGAGGGTATGTTTCTTTAGTTAGTGGTTGCCGTTGGAATTCTGAGAATTATCCAACTATTGGCAATGCAGTATGCTTTAACTAGCTATGTCAAAGCCTCAGGTTATGAGAGTGGAGAGTCTGGGTTTTTATTTTTATTTTTTACAGTTCTAACAGTAAATAAATATTTTAAAGGTATGTTTATTGATATGGCCTTGATGGTCTGTAATGTTCAATAGTCCAAAAGTATAAGTATTTGCTGTGCTAGAGTTGCTTGTTTAGCTAACAGGAGATGGAGAAAATAATTTATTGTGCTCTTTGTCAACACTACTAATGTGCTCTCTCTGTGGCCCCTGTGACTGGGGATCAGCTGCTTGTCTCCCAGCCAGGGTGATGATTTAGAATGACCTACAACTTCTAAACTAAATGACTGAGCTGGGTTAATGCTACAAAAATTTCTTCTGCAAATATTTCCTCCTGTTTTTAATGTACTTGTTTCAGCCTCACGTTCGTCTCTTTTTGTGCTCTTACTTTCCACCAATAATCAAGCTTTATTGGCAGGAGCAATATTTCAAAGTGACCTATGTGGAAAGTGAATTTTACATTCGTATACATATCTGACCAGTTGCAACTAAAACAATACAGCTGGAACAGCCACTGCCATCAAGAGAAAATTTGCAACCCGTCCACAAAGTTTTAAAGAAATTGTGGGCTATCAGCCAGGAAACCCCCAAATAGAAAATGACGCTAAATCTGTTTCGTATTATTCCTTCGAAACTATTTGCTCCTCTCTGTTAAACAGAACCAGTACTACCCTAGCACTCTTCCAATGGCCACTAAACATAGACTTTGATCTGATACCTCTTACTGGCCAAAATTTACATTGTTGTTAATACTTAACTTTTATTACTATCTTCCTTGTGTTCACCTACATTAATCCTGAGACACTGAGCAAGCAGACACCTGCTTCTACTTGCTGTGACTATCCATCTACAGGCTCCACATAACATATAAACAAATACCTTTCAGGAGAGCAAAACTCTCTACTGCCTTGTCGGGCCTCTTTGAGGTCAGGGAACCTATAGCTGTCTCAGTATCAGAAACAAACAGTAAAATCCATCCAGCTTAGGTTGGAGATTACAAGGTATATACGGTGGGGGTGGGGGGAACCCTCAAAATAGTAGGTTCTAATCCTTCCTGAGGCCTTTAATCTTGGGTCTAATCCACCAAAGCTGTCCATACTGTAACATACAATGATTCCTGTGGATTTCTGAAAGAGTCCATGTACACTACAACATTTACTGTGTCAGAAGATTGTAGTATAACACTGGTGAATTCTATCCTGTGTAGAAATGACCAAAATGTTAGTGCACCAGGATCCAGGGCTGCAACCTAGTCCAATGCCATCTCACATGAACACCCAAACTTCATTGTAACCCCTTCTGTGCAGGATTGTGTTTTAACACAAATCTCCTAACTTAATGTAGACCAGCTCTTAACTCTGTATTTCTAAAGACAAATGAAATGGTAGTTGCTGATCTATTTTGAATGAGATTTAAAACAGATGTCCTGAATATTTACGACCATTAAAGATCTTGTGACTCTTTTTTCTTAAAAGTCTGGCCAAATTCCAACTCAGATAATTATCTCTGCCTCCCCAGATTTCTCTGTACAGTTTCAATGGGACATGGTATTCCTTAACTGCTAAATTATGTTGCTGTGCTCTATTTGACCTCAGAGAGGACTGCTTTTCAGTGCTGGGGGACGTGGCCAGTGTGTATAGATTGTTTATCAGTGTGTTATATATGTAAAAGTAATGGGATCCCTGAGGTAAAAAGCATTAGATAAATGTAAAACTCCTAGATTAATTATGTTGCAATGTCAAATGTTGTATATAAGCTAGTGAGTCAATGATTTGTTAAATCTTCTCCTGCTATGGACTCTCTGGAGGGCTCCCCATGTCCCTGGATTATTTTTAGACTGGCTCTGGGCTCTGGTTGAAGAGAGATTGTATTATTTTCCAAGCTCCCCTGACTCAGGAAAGGTCCAAACCCCGAACTTGCTGCATAGCAGGAAGTGAAAGATGACCGCACAATTATAAGTAGCTACCATGCTGTTGGGCTGTATGATTTCAACACAACAGCATCGAGAGGAAGAAAATCCTGCAGCCTGAACTCCACGATGAGCCTTGCTGCTGTCAATTAGCTCAGTAGCTCCCTGTATGTAACAATAATACGCAGGGCAGATCTCAGGCTGAGTTGCATAACTGTCAGGCAAGGGGCACATTTTGAATGGATACTGGCAAGGCTGGGGTTGCTCAAATTTGACCTTCCCTTTCTTTCTACTTGTATGTGTTTACAAAATCCATATAATTCCTTATACAGTGAGTATTTCTTCAGATCTCCAAACATATGCTTTAGGACACAGATAAACTAAGGTGAAATGTTCACCAGAAGTTTCGTTCCATCCTAGCCACCCCACAGGCTTGTGGTTCTTTGCCCTTCCCCACTGACTTCTTGCTCCTACTCCTGACACCTTGATCTCCCCCCACCCCCGCCTGGCTCACCACAGCAACCAGCCAGCTCTAATCAGCTGTACTGTGTCAGTGGTTGAAGGCTGATTCACTGCTGCGACTGGATTTCCTCTGCTGTCTGGATCCCAACAATTCAGTCCTTGTTTCAGTACCCTCTGTTCTCAGATAAAAGCGGTGATAAAAGCCCTGCACTTCAGCAACCCTAGCATAACAAACTAGTGTATGCATTAGAGGCAGTAAATCAATAAGGAAAGCCACTTCTGTTGCAAGGTTCTGAGGGCTCATTACAAACAGAACTTCCACCTTTCCAGTTTTTGAGGAGACTATCTTACTGGCTTGAAGACTTGGTAAAGTGGGCCTTGAGGTGAGGGGCTGTTGAGGGCATGTTTCCCTGAGGCACTTTTGTAACAATAAGATATATCGGGGCAGGGGGGTGGTAATAAAACTGGGACCCAGGTGAAATAGGCATGATCCAAACTTAGGTGGAGTTTGGAGAGAATGCTGGGCAGTGACTTGAGGCTGCCCGGGAGCCAGGCTAATTGTGGCAGTGTAATGAGTTAAGCTAGGAGGTTTTACAATAGTTCTTTCCAACTCCAAATTCAAAGGGTGAACATCACACCAACCAGTTGTGCCTGGGCTGGGGGGTTGGTATCCGTTTGTGCACAGAAACGTACGAATGGTTCAGAACACCACTTTCCATGAAGTGATGATGTGATGCAAAATAACTGTCCAGAGGGACAGACTGTTAAGTGATCACCCTCATAAAGAATGAGGGGGTTTTAAATACAATTACGAAAAAATACTTCACCATTATCCTGTGTGAGTAACAAACATGCCTGGATCTTCTCTGCCATGTGTATTACGATAAGCTTCAAAATGACAGGGTGGATCTCTGAGCCTGTAAAATCACAGGGGGGTGTGGGGGGGTTGACTTCATGTAAGGCTACAGGCCAGGCGGTGTTAGTTGAGTCCTACAAAGGAAGTCTGGTGTCTTGCCTACAGCTGATGCTCCAGTAATTTAAACGTTAAGGAACAAACCCTAGCTTCCCTCTTGCACCCCCTGCAGTAGCATTCTTTGCTGGGGGGCGGGGGGAGTATTCCAGGAACTGTTGTGGTAGACGAACAATCCCACATGCCATGGAGGCTAATTCCATGGGCGAGCCTTGTGCACTCTGGCTGTGCAAACACCCTTGGGGGGCAGGACAGGAAGGGGTGAATCCTCCCTACACAGTTAGACCAATCACAGGTATCGCCTCCATAGGCACACCCATCCACGTAGGACTGGGACACGGGGGCCACTCCACCTATGGTGCTGGAGTCCAGCTGGAGAGCCATGCTATTGCTGCTTTTTAGCTAGAACAGAAGGATTCCACAGCAATTGCCAGCTTCCAGCCCAGCGACTCAAGCTGAGCCCTGGGAATGTCGTCTGGAGCTACTAGGGTGACCAGACTGCAAGTGTGAAAAATCAGGACAGGGGGTGGGGGGTAATAGGAGCCTATATAAGAAAAAAAAACCCAAAATCGGGACATCTGGTCACCTTAGGAGCTACCCGGAGTGGACTCTCATTTCACTGATGCATGGTGCAGTGGAGTTCAGTGGGTGTTATGTACTTAAATCTCCCATGGAGAAAGAGGCTAGGTCCGTAAGGGCTGGCAACTTCTCGTTCATGCATCCTGTGTGTTGCAGTGTAACTAAGCCCCCAGGCTTCTCTCCCTGGATCTCCGCTAGGGTTAGAATCTGGCAGCAGGACACTTGATGATCTGGGCTCTCACAGTTTTCACAGTACACTTGTGAGGAAGATGATAAACACAGAATGTTTTGTTCTGTTTTTTAGAATGTTCTTCGCAAGAGATTCCAAGGTCTTGAGCATGGCGTCTGACTGGATTTGGGAGAGCTTTTTTTGGTGGTGGGGACAGGGTTCTCCCCCCTCCTGCAGTGCAAGTAAGTTCATTAGTAGCAGCAGCAGATGTTCTGCACTTCCAGCTAAATTGGCATCATCAGATGTCGATGTATGGAAGCAAAGTGTTCTCTCTGCTCCCTCTGTGGGGACTGGGGGCTGTTCTGTTAATCACATGATGCAATAGACCGTGTGAGAACAGGACATTTGCAGCCTGGAGTGGATGATAGTGTGTTAGTAAATATTGCAACACCCTCTGTTCTATGTGAATGTTAAATCCTCTTTAGAATGATCTCACATCTTGAATAGATCAGCTGGACTCCTCTGGGCTTTTAGTTTGGCATTTTTGAAAGTTATTGTTTGACTTTTTTTCCCCCCCATCCTCCTTGTTGCTCCTTTTTATCTACTCCTCCTGCCTTTTATTCCCACTGCATCCTATGGCTGGGAAAGCCTTCCCATTTCCAGGGCACCCTCCAATCCCTTTTTGCCTCCTTTAGATCCCCACCACTTATCATTCAAACTTCCAACACTGAACTCCTAGATGGTGCCCCCTGAACCATTTTGTTTGTCTCTGGTCAAATTTGGATTATAAATTATTCATGGTTGGCACCTTGTGCCCTCATTGCTTGCTAGGAGTGGCTAGCCAAAAACTTAAGGTCTAGTAGGTTTGTTCCCATGAGGATCAGAAATGGGTGACAGATACTTCTTTGAGGTTTTTGTTTATTTACAAATAATGTACAAAGTCCTGTGTCTCTGAACACAGAAGCAATCAAATTTCATGAAAGAGCTTCTTTTGCTTGTAGCACCAAGGGCACTCATTTCAGCCTGCCCTCTTGACGCAAAATCCTCTCCCCAGGCTTCTTCCAGTGTCAGACACCGTGCTTTCAGACTGTCTGTGGCTCGCTGGTCCTCTGCCTTTTTCACACACTCACTCTTATCCAAAACAATATTCAGCAAAGTCCCTCTGCCCACATAGCCCACAAAACTCCTGTGCAGGTTTACATTACCCTTTTGTCATAGGCAGGGGCTTACGATTCACTTGTCCTTACAGTTCTGTTAATTGCTGGGTATGAATGCACACCTCAGTCTCAGTGAGGGTTGTGAGCCATGCAGTCACCAGTACCTCTCAGCATACCAATGGAGTTTCTAGGTTTGGGATTTTTAAGAGGGCACTGACCAACTGATCCAAAGTATTAAATGAGTGGTCCAAAGCTATAGTGGCTTGGGTGCAGGCCTGGATTTAGGAGACGTGGGTTTAATTCCATGCTCTGCTACAGACTTCCTTCTGTGACTTAGGAAAATCACTTAGCCTGGCTGTGACTCAGTTCCCCATCTGTAAAATGGGGATAATTGCGCTGTCCTACCTCCCAGATGTGTTGTGATGGTGCATATGCTAAAGATTGTGACTGGTGCTCAGATACTACAGTAACGGAGGTTATAGAAATACCTTAGATAGGAATGCCTCTCCTTTTCTGCTATGAGTTAAAGCAATGCTGAGCTGCTCAGATCTTGAATTTGGAGGGTAGTTGAGGATGGGGGTAGGATGAGGCTCCCTCAGTAGCTTTAAGGGAATTAAAACAATAGAGAGAGATAAGAAAAAGGCAACTCCTAGTTAATGGAGTGAATTTCCCCAAAGCGTGTCCTATGTGTAGAACTCCGTCATGTCTGCTCTCTGTCAGTCTTGCTGTTCTCACCTGTCACTTTCTGCCTTGGTGACTCAGGAAAAAAACAGTGAGACACAGAAAACAACAAGGAAAAAGAGAAAATAAACTGTACTAAGATACCAAAGTGCTGCTTTGTGGTTTGTTCTTAATAACAAAATAAAACTGGAGGCGACTCCAAACCACACTGCAGAGGTGGAATCCCACATGAGTTGGGCATCCATTTATGCTGTCGCTATTTCTGAGTCCTGGAGCAATGAATCTCTGGTCTCCAAAGGGAATGGAAAAAACGTTCAGCAGCAGCTTGTGTTGACTAATCCTGGATACTTTGTTATAAGCGGCCAGCAAAAATGCTTTTGGTCACGGTAATGCTACCACTTCTGTCCTGTGATGCCCCATTTATCATAGACCTGGCCGTGCTGCATGACAGAGTTTAGAGAAGTCACATAAGACAGGAAGGGTGGTCTGAGGGTTCAGGCACCGAACTGCATTGGGACTCAGGAGATTTGGGTTCAATTCCTAGCTCTACTGCAGGTTCTGTGTGTGACTTTGACTGAGAGAGACCAGGTGGGTGAGGTAATATCTATTATTGGACCAACTTCTGTTGGTGAGAGAGAAGCTCTTGAGCCACACATTGCTCTTCTTCAGGTCTGGGAAAGGTACTTGCAGCATCACAGCAAAATGCAGTTTGCAAGTTGGTCCGATAAAAGATACGACCTCACCCACCTTGTCTCTCCAATATCCTGGGGCCGACACAGCTACTAGTACGTTGACTTTGATTAAATCACTTTGGCTAGATCCTTAAAGGTATTTAAGTAGTCAGTCACCTAAATACCCGCCGGATCCTCCAAAGGCCCATACTTGTGAATAACCTTATGCCTGTGAGCATCTCGGTTCAGTCCAGTGTGAGTGAGGTGACCTGAGTGCAGGTGCATTAGCTCAAGCAATCATTCGTGTAACGGGAGAGGTAGCACCTGTGTCCTTTCCCCTGCACTTCCGCTAGTCCTGTTGGAGGAGGAGGAATCTAACCAGCTAAGTAAACTGCAGGCTGACTCCCTGCAAGACTGCTTAAGTTACCTGGGTTGGATTTTAAAACTTGGCAGGTCAAGGAACACACTGGCTTAACCCTAACTGCCACTCAGGAATGGATTGAGCTGCGCAAAGTGTTTGCAACTTTATTTTTAATGCTTGTCTTCAGATTGGAAAATAGAAGCAATTTGACTAAAAAGTCCAGTGAGAAGAGCAGTCCAGCCGTCTGCGATGCCAGAGAGGAATAAGAAGACCCCACATGAAGACATAAGCAGGTAGGGTTGGAGGACTGAAGGCTGTATAGCCTGGCAGGCCCCTCCATGGATGGCTATGTAACTTGGGTGTGAGGAGTCTGTAAATGCAAGCTGAGTTATTGCATGCTCTCTCTTAGTTTGTGAATGCTGGCTTTGCATTTCTTTCTACCCTTGTAGCCACAGTGTACAGAATCAGTAAAGCTCTGAATTTCTGGTGAGAACTAGGCTGGTTTATGTGCTGACGTGCCATGCAATAATATCAGCAATAACAGTTATGCCCCTCGTCTCTGACTAGAATTTTGGGCAGCAAGTCTAAGTCTCCCCATTCCTTGACTGGCACATGCAGGACCTAGTGAAGTTCCCCATGGTACTTGGGAAGTGGAACCGCAGGTGATGTACCCCAGGCTGCCATTGTCCCCTTGTGACTTGGGGAGTGTGCGCATTTGTCCCTGTACAGAACATACCTCAAATGTTTGTGTGGCTCTCTCCCTCCCTGCCTTCTCTCAGGCGATCTGCTTATCTGCATCTGGTCTAGCCAAACTCTATGGAGGCAGCATAAAGTCCTTTGACAAACGGGGAGTGGGGGTGAGCGGATACCCTTTGTTTCCATTGCTCTCCCTGACTCTTTAAATTGGAAGTATGAAAGCTCAGAGATGCTCACTGTGGGGGTTGTAAACGGCACTTGGAGGCTGGAGGGGATTTCCCCTCCACTGCGGTAGGACCAAGTACCCCTAGACCATCCCTGACAGGTGTTTTGTCCAACCTGTTCTTAAAAACCTCCAATGTCAGGGATTCCCCAACCTGCCTTGGTAACCTATTCCAGAGCTTAACTGTCTTTTTCTAGATAGAAAGTTTTTCCTGTCGTCGAACCTAAATCTCCCTTGCTGCAATCTGTGCCCATTACTACTTGTCTTCCCTTCAGTGGAGAACACTTGATCACCACTCTCTTTATAACAGCCCTTCACATATTTAAAGACTGTTTTCAGGTCCCCCCTCAGTCTTCTTTTCTAAAGACTAAACATACCTAGTTTTCTAACCTTTTATCGTTTTGTTGCTCTCCTCTGGACTTTCTCCAGTTTGTCCACATCTTTCCTAAAGCCTGGTGCCCAGAACTGGACACCATGCTCCAGCTCAGGACTCACTCCTGTGCTTGCTTATGACACTCCAGTGAATGCACCCTAGAATATTAGCCTTTTCTGAAACTGCATCACATCTTAGACTCATTCAATTTGTGATCCGCTATCACCCTCAGATCCTTCTCAGTAGCACTACCCCCTAGCCAGTTATTCCCCATTTTGTAGTTGTGCATTTGATTTCCCGCCCCCTCCTACGTGAAGTACTTTGCACTTGTCTTTTATTGAATTTCATCTTGTTGATTTCAGACCAATTCTCCAATTTATCAAGGTCATTTTTAATTCTAATCCTGTCCTCCAAAGCTCTTGCAACACCTCCCATCTTGGTGTCCTCTGCAAATTTTATAAGTGCACTCTCCACTTCATTGTCCAAGTCATTAATTACAATATTGACTAGTCCCAGGCCCAAGACTGACCCCTGAGAGACCCCACTAGATAGGTCCTCCCAGTTTGACAGTGAACCATTGATAACTACTCGCTGAATATGGTTTTTCAACCAGTTGTGCATCCACTTTATAGTAATTTAATCTAGGCCACATTTTCCCTAATTTGTTTATGAGAATGTCATGTGGGACTGTGTCAAAAGCTGTACTAAAATCAAGATATATCATGTCTACTTCTTCCTCTCCCCGCAATCCACTAGGCTACTGTCAAAGAAGATTTGTGTCTAGTCTGTTTTGACTGAAGTAGGTTTGGTGGTAAATAATCTCCAGATGGAGAATACTTGTGTGGTGGTTGAGACCTGGACAGTGTGACGTGGCTGGTGCTCTCACCGGCAAAGGCCAAGAGCTTAGAATAGCAGGGATGGTACGGGTGGGAGACTGTGCTACACTGGTAGGGTTGTCTGAAGGAAGGCAGCTTGTCCTGCACCTACCCAGCAATATTAGTAATAAGCCCTAACGTACACGCAGCCTCCTTCAAAATATTTCCCCCCAGCAATGGCACAGTACTGCAGTGATTTTGTCAGTTTTTTTCACTGTGAACCTTGGGCCTTGGTCTCAGGGGCCCTGAGCACCCATAACCCCAGCTGAAGCCAAGGGGAGCTCTGAATGCTCAGCCCCTCTGAAAATCAGGCCCCATCTGTCTTAGTGAATCAGATGCCTGGCCTCTGCTCTTAGGCTGTTTAAAGCTCAGGCTAAGAGCATGTGAGGAAAAAACTAGAAAAGAAGCTGAAGAAATGGGAAGCAAACCACCCCTTGTGACTGGGAAGAGTAAGTGAAGCCTCTGAAAGAACTGTATGTTAATTCCTGGCTAGCCTGACCTGAAAGCGCTGCTGGAATAGTGCTCTCCAGGTCTGACTTCAGGAAATCCCTTTGATTTCCTATATTCTCTCTCTCCCTCCTTTTTCTCTCAGGGATCAAGAAGAGCCTCCGTGACAGCTCACAACAGACCTAGGAAATTGCGTTTTGCTGGGCTCCTGGCCTGTCTCCAGAGAGTGAAGTGATGGTTTCACGGAGGTTAATTGGAGTTCTGCCTCTCCACTGGATTCTCCCCTCTCTTCCAGGGGATGGAGCCAAGGAGCTGCAACATTTTCCGATTAATCTTTGTCCCCTGTAGAGACAGGAAATGGAGTAACCAGCTTAATAACACAAGCCTATCCAAAGGCAGAGCTCAGGGAAAGGTCGCCCCAGGTCCAGGCACTGTCATTTTAAATGGTGCCGCTAGAACAGGAGAGAATGAAGGGAGTGGAGGGGTGAGGGAAAGGATGCTGTGGGTGGAAGGGGCTCTTGTCTTGAAGCACCCTACTGACTCCAGTGCTGTGCACAAAGCGCAGTCCGTAGGTTGAAGAGGGATTGATTCCCCCACCAGGGTGCATTTGATTCATTTCTCTTTGAGGCCTTCCTCTGCTCGAGCGAGGAGGCTGCGTCAGCATTGCTCGCATGGTTGTGATTGAATTTGGCTGGAATGTCTGTCAATGTCATTGTTTGCTGTGGGGCTCTAGCTGTGGAGGTCCAAGGATATGAGGTGCAAGGTGGGTGAAGTAATACCATTGATTGGACCGACTTCTCTGGGTGGAAGGGACAAGTTTTCGTCACTGTTGTTAATGAGAGCTGGGCCTCCGAGCAGAACTCCAGTCTGTTTCCAGTGTGACTTTTCTACATGGAAGGAGGCATGAAGGCTGAAGCAGGCGAATGGGTCCCGGGGCAGTTGAAAGGGAGTGACAAGAGTGCAGAGATGTCAAGTCTCAACTCTGAGAATCAGATGTTAAATTTAGGGTTTTCTTAAAATAAGCTACTCCCCCCCCCCCACCTCTTCCTTTTTCATACAGCTTTGTGTTCACTGCCTGCCTGTCTTAGCTAGGCCTCCAGTACTGTGGTGTCCAAACCCCTCTCGATCGCTGATGTATTTAGCCTCAGAACCCCTCTGTGAGGTTGGGCAGTTCTAGTATCCGCATTTAACAGATGGGGAGCTGAGGCATGGAGAGATTAAGACCTGCCCAAGAAAGCTGTGGCAGAGCAGGGCCTTGAGCCTAGGTCTCAAAGATCCTAGGTTAGTGCCCTAACCACTCTACCTTCCTTCTCTCACTAGCTAGTGCAAAGGACACATGATAGTTCAAAACTTTGCACTGGAGTGGCTATCGTAACCTTCAAGTAGTGTGGTGGTGAATGAGAGAATCTTTGTATCCATGTGGGAGTTCTGAACATAGGAGCAGTTGTCCTTAGGCTCTTCCTAGACTAATGGTATTTGAAGGTTCTGTAATATGCCATTCAGAAGATTCGCAATAAGGTCTCTGGTTTGACCCCTCACCTGGCAGGCATGCAGTATTGATGGAACCAACTTTGGTTTCTAGTATGTCACCGGTGGTGTTGAAAAATAAGCTTGGCTCTTCTTAGGCATGAAATATACTCGTAATTGAATTATGTACCAGATGTAGGTTGTTGGTTCAAAGGGTTTCAAAATTCCTCTCTCGCACTGTGTGGAGTTTCCAATCTGGCCCAGATGGCCCTGCTGGATTTCTCAGAGTTGGAGATTCAGCTGGAATTTAACCCCTTTACTGCACTCCCAAGTCTTCTCCCTTTTTGTTAACCTGGGGACAGCATGGAAGGGGTTGTAGAGCTCATTAGCTTCTTGTCTGAGTGCTGGAAATGCACACAGCATTTCAAGTGCCCTGAAATAATTGTCTACCTGCAGTTTTATTTACAGTAGGCTAGAAATGCGTCTTACTTTGGCTGCTGCCATTCTCTTAGTCTGGAATGCTCAATACCTACCTCACCTATGTTTAGAAAGACCTGCACCACGGGAGCAGAAGCATGTGTGGAGCAGATGGCTACAGTACGATGTAGTACAGGCATCAGACTTCAGGGCTGAGGATCCTACAATACAATTAACTTCCTGTTCCTTGGTCTCAATGGAAATGTATCTGTGCAGCCACTGAGGAAATATCCTTGGTATCTTCTTTGAATACTATTATAGTAAGACATGGCAGCTGGTTGGGTTTTATTTTATTTTCCTCCCCAAGGCCTCCTTGCACTATAAAGACTTGATTTTAATGGAAGCTGAATGCACGTCAAAGTCGAGATGAGCAAGCAAAGTCAACCCAATGCCTAGTGCAGTTCAGACTCTCACGGGCAGAGCAAGCAGGCGCTGAACTCCCACTAGTCTTGCTCATCCTTTGAATATTCATCCTTTAGTAAAACACATGTAGCTGTATAAATCCTGAGGTCTAGGATCATTTCACTGTTCTTATGTCATAGGTTGATAAAGCAACCCACAGGCAACCTCTCGGTCTAGAACGTTAAGGTATATTTTAAACCTCCCTCCAGTGAATGGTTTTTAAAGGCAGGTGAATTATGAATCTTTCTTTATGTGCCATTATAATTCAGATTATATGAGAGAGATGCCTGTCTCAAAATAACTTTTATCCTCCTTTTAGAGTTTGGAGGGGGATAAAAAACCTGCACCAGCCCAGGACTCAGTCCTCCAAGTTTCAACCTGTTCTAGCTTCTAGAAACCACGTCCCCCGAAGGCACTCTAAACTTGGGGAAAGCGTTTTACCTTCTCAAGCCTTCGTTACCATGAGGTGCAATGGATTGAGATGGATGCAGTGAGGGTTAGCAAGTGCCACGTGCCAAGGCCCACCATGGCAAAGGCACAGATTGCAAGTGCAATACTGAAACCCTTCAAAGGCAAGCTGAGTGGAGATAGTCATCAGGCTGAGGTCTTGGATATACCCAATGCCTGCACCCTTGTGGGCTTCAAAAAAAGTGGCCTCTTAAAGACAACCCCCCCACTGTATAGACAGACAGGGTGAAAATGGCAGGGTGAGTGTAGTGTGATCAGTCACACCAAGAAGGGAATGCATGGGCTGTTCTGAACAAGCTGCAAGGGATGGAAAAGCCCTGCTGAAAACTCACATAGAGGGAAAATGCAGTAATCTAGGGCAGTGCTTCTAAAGCTATCTGATGCGAGGGTCCGCAGTGCTTCTAAAGCTATCTGATGCGAGGGTCCGGCATTTTTTTTTTTCCCAATGTGCGCGCAGACCGGCAGCCGATGGCTCACAGACCAGTGCTGGTCCGCGGACCACCACTTTGAGTAGTGCTGATCTAGGGCATATGGTGATGAGGTGAGGTCATTTTGGGATAACTAAGGGCACAACTCCTAAAAGGTCCACACCCATAAGGTGACCATCTTTGTAATATGTTTTAAACACAGAGGCTCTCCATGGATTAGACATGCTTGGAAGCAACCCCAGGATCTCTGCCCCTCTATATGACACTTCCTGTAGAATTCTGGGATGTAAATAGAGTAGAAACACCACAGATTTTGTGTGTGGAGGCGAGGGGGTGTGTGGATAGAAGTGCATAGAAGAAATCTTTGCAGACTTTGCCAACATTCATCATTGCAGACATTCCTCTTGTGTCCTTACATGTTGGCTACAGGGCTGGCCAGTCTTGTCACCTTACCTCCCTGCAGAATTGCTTACAGACGTTCCTACCATTTAACTTCTTGCATAGTGTTGACTGCTTCACTCTTCTCCTTAGAAAGCATCTCTCTTATTACCCTTAAATTCGAGCTTTTTTTCCTTGCTTTCAGCTCTGATTTCCTCTCCCCATTTTGGACTGAGTGGGGCAGTTCCCCTTTTCCTAGATCCTCAAATAGAAGAGATGCATTGGGAGAGAACAAGTTATTTCCTTTTGTAGCCGCTTCAGATGAAAGCTAGAAAATGACACGGATGCTATAAACTACTATAGCCTATAATCTTATTAGCATATTTAATACACCCCCTCGGCTTTGCTTCTGTACATGAAGTGATTCCCTGCAGTGATTCACTCTTCTCTTCATACTTTGGGATACTCTGTAACCTTTCTTTGGCTGACTAACGCCAATACAAACTCGAGCAGCTTTCAGCAGATTTTCCCTTCTTGCCGAGTGTTCTAAAACAATGATTTATTTCTGGAAGATCTACTAGATGAGAAGCAAACACATTATTTTCCAGGGCCCTTTTTTTTTTTTTTTTTTTGGTAAATAAAGGTTGCCAGTAATAATAAAGCAGGGATAACTCCCATCACCTCACCCATCAATTTTACTCTGCTAGGCTTCAACAAGTGTCGTTCTGGTCCCTTGCCAATCCACTGTCTGCTGCTGCTCTCCTGACAAGCTGTCAATCAGAAATGTCCCCTAGAATTAGCCAGCTGGCTAGAGCAGTTGAAAGCAGATTCCCTGCTGAATGGCTGAATTTCAGCCAATGGTGTCATAGACAAGCAGTGTCTCTAAATACAGAGTCCTTGTCGTCCAGCCACTGTGGCTTTGTGCATTGGGTTGTTAGGATTAATCTGAAGTGGGCCTTTCTCCTCGTTAATGTGTGCATGTGGCATTTGCTAGGGTCCTCCTGCAGTGCCAGGGAGTGAGAGCCATGGCTGGTGGGGAAGCGCTATGCCCTTAATTTGTGGTGATCGTGAGCAATTGCTCGAGCACAATAATTTGCGTAGCAATGATCCCCTTCATGTAGCAATGGCAGCTGCTTGCAGAAATGGCACCTGGGGCTATCCCATAGCAAAGTGTTTCCACAGTGCTTGGAAACTGTACTGTAACCACAGCTTGGCTTGCAGCTGATGCATCCGTTGTCCAAGCCCCGTAGTTCAGCTGGCAGCTCAGTTCAGTGCAAGTGACCCAGTTTCCAGACATTGTGCTTTGGGACTTGGAGTACCCCCGACTGTGTTGCATCCAGCAGCTCGTTAGGGAGGCATGAAATCTGGGTGAAGTAGAGAGAGAGAGAGCTGGATCCCATAGTCGCTAAAGGCAGGGAGCAAGTCCTAACCGATATGAAGAGCCAGAAGACAGGATGGAGGCGGGAGGCTGAATCGCGTCACGCCCCATTGCAATGACAAGTGCTCCCAACCTGACCTCTGCTCCCAGCTGCCAAAACCCTCCTCTGGGACTGCATTAAAGAAAAGTGACCAGATTTGCTATTTAAAATAATAATCGGGCCCCTTAAGGTAGTATCCATCGGAGAAAGTGCATTCTTGGGAGATCACCCGGCAAAGGCAGTCACGGGGTACAAAGCATGGTGCTTTCAAGACCATCTCTTGTATTTCAGTCACTATTAGGGAAGGGCTGGGAGAGACGTGATGCAGTAAGTTGATTGACATTCAGGATAGCCCAGGGATTTGCCAACGCAGCATGCGCCACCTCCCCTCCTCAATGCCACCTGCACATCGGAGTTATGGAATATTGGCCTACACCATTACAGCCTGATCCAGTGCCCAGTGAAGTCAATGGGAGCTTTTCCATCGGCTTCAATGGATGCTGGCTCAGGCCCTAAATGAATGGAAAGGCCCTGTGGAAAGTGGCCACTCCAACCAAGTCCTGGCTGACCTTCGATGTCTTGCAGCACATCTCGAGGCTCACGAAACCTGGACTGATGAACCATTAGTGACTTCCCTGCAGGAATCGGCAGTGAGAACTGCCCTGTCCCAAATGACCACCTTTAACCTTTGTTTTGTTTTGGGGCTAATATCTCTTTAAGGGAGAGGCTGGTGGTGCACAAAAAAGGCAAGAAAACTAAGGAGCCATCTTAGATTTTTTTATGGCATGGGATCCACAGGGCTGAGAAGCAAACCTGTGTCTGCTGCTCAGAAAAGAACAAACGTAAAAGGGAAAAGAAAGCTGTTCTCAAGCTTCTGCAAAGGCATCGCTATTAATTTGGGGGTTAAAGAACCCGGCAAGAGAGAGGCTGTGCCGTGTGCACTAGAAAAGCTCTGGCTATTTGCTTGAGAGCGCAGTATGGATCTTTGCAGATTGTGTGTGGGGACTGGCCCTTGTCACTATGAACTCGGGTGGTGCAGAGCATCTCTGAGCAGAGAGGTGTTGCTGAAACGCCTGCTGTCATTGCAGAAGCAAATCAGCTCAGAACCCAAGTTTTCCTTTTCTTCTCCAGGCAGAAGCAGCTTGGGCTTCTCACTCAAGCAACTTCTGGGGCTGCCACAAAGACTCTGGACATACTATCTTGGTCACTCCTCTCATGTGATGGTGGCATGGAGAGGGAGAGTCCCCCATGGCAGGACTGGGAAAAGAAGCCAAGGTCGAAACAGACTTGCTGGGAATATCAGTTAGTGGTGTCGTCAATCCAGTGTAATCCCTTTTTCTGGGGGCACTTCATGGGGGTTCCAACAGAAGTGTAAAATAATTCCACTCTTCTGTAGGCAGGGGCTGGTTCAAATAAACATCCAACTCCCCCCACCCCAACTCTCCCGTACCTGGGAGCACCGTCCACTAGGAACTTGGCTATTAGTCTGTGCTGACTGCCTAAGGGTCAGCCACAAGTTGGCAACAGGGCAAAGGGTGAAGAACAAAAGTGAGATGGAAAAATGAACTGAATCAAAGGCAGAGGAGCCACACAAAGCAGGGAAAGTTGGACTCCCCATGTACTAAGGTTTTAAATCAATTCCCTCTTTCATACTGGTGTGTGGTGCTGTCTGGATTTTGACTAATACTCTGTGTCTGCCAATCTCCACTAGGGACCAATGGCGTCTAAAAACCCTATAAATTCTTAGTGAATAAGCATCCCATTTACCTTAATGGGCTGGGGCTGGGGGCATCTGTGCCTTAAAATGTGACCCTCCAGCTCCCTTCACTGCAGAAATGTTCCCTGTGAAACAATCAGAGCCATAAAAGTTAATTAACTTTTTCCTTGAGCCTCTGCATGGCTCTGATTGTCATTCAGGCCTCACTCTCCCTGACAAAGGTGGCTGTAAAAGCACAGAAAAATGCAGATTAAGCTCCATGAATGCAGATGACCAGGAAGCCATGCAGAGCAGGAGGAGATGGGGACGAGTGTGTGTAATCGCTTTAGCCGGCATAGGGCTGGTGCAACTAAGAATTCCAGCAGTTAGTTGTATCAGACCCACCTCTCCCCTGGTACCAACATTGTCTGCAATATCTGCCGCCCCGAGAAGGACGGAGCTCTCTCAGGCAAGCAGGAGCTGGAGGCAGGGCAACCTGGGGTTAGCCCCCAGGCCTAACAGACTGCAGGCTACAGTGCATTCAGGAGCAAACAAAAGGCCTCTCTTTCTGCCATAGGGCATGTCTGAGCTGCACTCAGATGTGTGACTGCACCATATGTAGCCAGGTCCAAGCTAGCATTGACTTAGCTAGCATAGCAATGAAATCACAGCAGCAGGACCCTCTGTATGCCTGGACTGCGATTGCCCTTGGAGCGAACTCGATCAAAGCTCGCTCAGCACGGTTGCCAACTTTCACGTGGTAAATAAGCACCCCGACTTTCACAATAAGCCAAAAATCAAGCTAACCCCATTTCAAAACAAGCCAATCCCTAAGAACCCCAAACCGTCTACATGACTAGATCCCGCCCCCGGCATGCAGTCTGGGACTGTGGTGGCCCCAGTGTGCACCCATGACTCTCTTTTTTTCCCCCCCCCACGTGCCCCTGCTTGCCAGGAGCTAATAAAAAAAAAAAAAAAAAAAAAGGTACAAGCCAAAAAACAAACCCAATTTTTGCATTTTTTTTCCGCATGTTGGGCATGTCTGTCACTCGGTTATGGCTACGCATGCTGCTCTCCTTGCAGTGTAGACATACCCACAGTGTTGCTGTAAACCTAATTTAACCCCACTCTCCTTGTCAGAGACTCCAGGGTGACTTACGTTTGCGAAACCTTTCTGATCAGGTAACATTTAACACTTTCCATTCGCCTTATACAAGTGAAAATGACTCCAACGGGTGTCGGGCAGTAGAGGATGAGGTGCTAGGTCTGGATTTACACTAATGCACTAACCTGCTGATACGTGCAGTGATGAGTATGGTAGATTGTGTACAGAAGGGAAAATCTGCTGCTAAAGTGCAGGAGAAACTGCCCTGTTTGTAGCCTTTCCTTGGCTTTTCTAATCTTGTCCTTGTTTCCCTAATGAAGTAGTCAGTGTTGCAAGGACCACAGCTACGTCAGCCTCTGTATGGAGCCCAGCTGACCTGTCCCACCCATCGTGATTTCAGGCAGTGCAAACTACAATGCTGAGGATTCTCTGACCCCCTAGCCTCCAAAGACTGGAACATGCAGAGTCTTTCTCACCCGTGTAATTCGTGTTTCCTGCCCCACCCCCACCTCTCAAAGGACACATTTGCAACCCCTGTCCCAGACCAAACTGAAGCTATGTCTATACGGTAACATAAGACTGTGCTCAATCTTAAACCCCACCCCACCCCGGCACCTACATTGCAATTGTGCTAACCCAAAGCTCGGACCCAGGTCCCTGCAGGGCTCAAGGCTCCAAGATCAGCACCCAGGGTCCGAGCCCTATTGCTTTGCTATGTAGACCCAGCCCTGCTTGACTCCTCTCCTCCCAGGACACAACCCACAGACTTTCTGCCCCTTGCTCTAGGAGCCAACTGCAGATCGTTCAAATTCAAGACCCCCACCCCCAGTTCTGAACGAGCTGTCTGGGTGGAGTTTCTATCCAGGACTCCAATCCTCTGCCTCTGTGCACCCAGCGGTGTGTGTCCTTTTTGGTCTTTGTCCCATAATATGCCCCGTCGTTCAATTTCCATTAACGTTTATTCCATGACCGCATCTCATATGAGTTTTCCAATCAACATAATTTCTTCTCCACCCTCTGTTTGCTGCACAGTGGTTGAGCCAGTTTTGCCCTGGACTCCCCGAAACGCCACTGCACCTCAGATACTGCCCTGCTTGCCCTCTCTGAAAGTACAGTGTGGTCCAATCATGTGCATGTTGCATGAAGCATTTGGGGGCTGAATTTTTAACGTACGCCAAGGCAAAGTTGAGCTGTAGCCGCCCCCCCCCCCCCGAGTACATAGGCATATGCATGCTCCAAAGCTAGCTTCATCTAAATGAACTGGAATGTCCACACTGGGACCTATAAAAATAGCAGGCATGCACATTGCATGTGGCTTTTTCTTTTCTAGGAATCAAGCTGCAGAGACTGTTGGTAAATCAAACTCCAGCCAAGGAAATGTTCTTGCTACCTTCAGAGTATCCTCAGTATCCTGTCGCATTTTTCAGTGTGTTTTTTCTGACCTAGTTCCTTCCCTCCCACACTTGCTTTACTTCCTTCCAGGGGGCAGCCAGTGTAACTAGGAGCGGTGTTATTTAAACATGACACAGTTACTTACTGACACACACAGTGGGTCTGCCCTGCATGAACGCACGCACTTTGCTGAATGCAGCTGAAGCAGGTAGGGAGCTGAAGAGAGCCAGACGCTGCCTAAGTCAGCTCCGCGTTCGACTGCCGCCTGCTTCTCTGACAGCCATGTGAAGCTGGAGCCTCAGCCCAGCCCCAGCTTACGGGGCAAGCATCGCCAGTTTAAAAAGCATTCGCTTCTTAGTTGATAGCACATGAATGTTTACATAACTCCAGCCCAGTCTATTACTTGTATTACCATAGTGTCTGGGAATCCTAGCCATGGACCTGGGATCCCTTGGGCTAGGCGACGTATAAACATATGTGTCCACGCTGTCCCATTCAGCTACCCCCTTTTACTTGGGGGGTTGTGGTGATAAACAGCTACACACAAGCTCCTCGTGTGACGCTAGGGCCAAAAGGGCTAAAAAGATCCTGGGATAGTTAAATAGGGGACTCTTGAGTAGGAGTAGAGAGATTATTTTACCTCCATATCTGGTCCAGGTGTGATCACCGCTGGAATACGGTGTCTACTGCTGGTACCCACAATTCAAGAAGGCTGTTGGTAAATTGGAGAGGGTTCAGAGAAGAGTGATGAGAATGATTAAAGGCTTAGAAAACATGCCTTAGATTCAAAGAAGATCAATCTCTTTAGCTAAACAAAGAGAAGGTTAAGGGGTGACTTGATCACAATCTATAGGTACCTACATGTGGAACAGATATTTAATAATGGGCTGTTCAATGTAGAAGAGAAAGGTATAACATGATCCAATGGCTGGAAGTCAAAGCTAGACAAATTCAGACTGGAATAAGGTGTGCATTTTTAAAAGTGACAATAATTAACCATTGGAACAATTTACCATGGGTCTTTGTCCATCACTGACTATTTAAAAATCAAGATTGGATGTTTTTCTAAAAGATACACTGTAAGGAATTATTTTGGGGAAGTTCTACAGGGGGTCAGACTAGATGATCACAATGGACCCTGCTGGCCTTGGAATCTATGGTGGTGAGAGGGTTAATCGAATGATACCCCACCCCCAAATGCTGGGTGTTTAAATTCGGAATCTAGTAACTCAGACTGTAGTAAATAGCATGGGAGGTAGAACAGTGGGTTTTTTTGCAGTCGTATAACCTCAGCAGTGGTGCCTGGTTCTCAGCCTTCTCCATACTGCACCCCCCTTTTCACATATGAGAACTTTCCTCCCCCATACAACATGGGAAGGACTGTGATGGTGATTTCCTTCCCCAACACCTGTGTGTGATCCCCCAGGCTGAGAATCTCTACTCTAGATCAAACTATAAGTGAATACTAGAACCAGAGGACTGAGTTGGGACTACTGGCTTCTTCCCTGACTTCATGTGTTACCCTGGACAGGTCACCAAAGCCTGAATTTTAAAAAGTGGACACTGATTTTTGGGTGCCCAACTCGATTCAGGTTTTATGGGGTGCTGAGCACTCGTAGCTCCCACTCACTTCAGGAGGAGTTGCAGGGTCCCACTGCTACTGAATACAAGGCTTAAGGGGTGTCCGGTTAGACACTGAAAATCAATGGATCCTCTTCAAAATGTTGACCGTATTCCTCGTTGCCTCCATCTCTCCATATGTAAAATGGAGACAAAAACTCCCTCTCGTAAAGTGCTTTGAGATTTTTTTGCCGAAAGGAGCTCTGTGACACTGTACGGAATCTGGGGACACTTGAGGATATTATGAATATTAATATTGTAGAATTGCAATGAGTTGTCATATGCCAAATAGGATATCTGCAAAACTGTTATGATTTGTCAAATCTGATGATCTCATGTATCACCTTTGTATTTTGGGTTATAGATATGTGTCTGTATTACAAAACGTGTGCTATACTTTTGGGTGACACCCCCAGACAGTTTGCCATCAGCTCTGCCTAGCCTGCTTGATGACCCATTAAGGACCATCAGCTCTACAACTGACCCAGCAGAGAAAGCAGATACATCTTATGACTCAGCCAGGCATGCAGGGGCATGCCCATGGACAGAAAAGGCTTCCAAGCCATGTGCTGCGCAGCTTGTGTTCGAAACAAAGGGATCACAGGCCGCATGGCAAAAGACTATAAAAGGCAGCTGCAGCTCTTCCATCTGGTCTTCAATCCTGCTTCTTACCTCTGGAGGAGCTTTGCTACAAACCGAAGCTCTGAACAAAGGGCTGAATGACCCATCCAAGCTGTGGTTGGGACTTTCAAGCCAGCAAACTCACCAATACTGCTAGGAAGCGGATCTATGGACTTTGACGGTTTTGTATGTATGTGACTGCTTTACCATTTAACGTCTCTCTTCTTTTTTCTTTATAATAAACCTTTAATTTTAGGGTATGTCTTCACTGCCAATGTTAAAGCGCTGCTTTAACCGTGTAGTCACGGCACCAGTGCTGGGAGAGAGCTCTCCCAGCACTTAAAAACCCCACCCCCACCAGGGAAGTGCTGAAACTTGCATCTCTCAGGGGGGTGTTCTTTTCCACATTCTTGAGCAGTGCAAGTTTCAGTGCTGTAAAGTGGCAGTGTAGACAAGACCTTAGACACTAAAGGACTGGCTGGCAGTGTGGTATTTTGGGGTAAGATCCAAACCTATACTGACCTGGTAATGTGACTGACCCTTTGGGGTTAGAAGAACATTTTGTATATGTGAGCAGAGTTTATTAAATAACTTCTCACTGTAGTGCTGATTGGGAGCCAGGAAACTGAAAAGCAATAAATGGGGCTGTGTGATTTCTTTTTTTTGCTTCTTGATAACCAGTGTGGGGGATAAGAAGCACAGTTTGTGGTTGATTGGGGAGATTAACTTCAGTGTTACTCCCCAGACTGGTGGATATCTACTCTCCCTTTTGCAGCCTGCCCTGACCTTGGGATTTCCAGTGAGGGCTGCCCCCAGGCACCACTGGTCACAAGCTCTAAGAGCAAAATATTAGTTTTTTTCAACCCAAACACAATTAAGTGTGTTTTGGGAGAGGGTGACTAGAACCAACTTGAGGTTGAGCAGAGTCAATTCAGCATTTGAAGGTACTCAAAGACCACAATCTTTTTATCAGATCAGGGTGACTCTGTTATGAATTCTACCACTATAGATATAAAAGGTTAAAAATGCAGAAGAGCTTTTAGTATCTGTTCATATTTCTGTGCAGCTGTGAGAGTCCCATTGAGTTTGGAAACCGCCACAAACCCACACACCATTCCAAACTCTTCCCCACTTGAGTTTCAGGGCAAAGCAGGATTTGAAGTGACCCTATAGTTGTGCCTACGGAGTTCTACTTCTGGGGGATGGCACTACTGCAGGCTCCATATGGTTGGTGATGTGGGGTATTGTTGAATTAATGTGCTCCAAAGACTTCCTCAATACAGAGTGTGTCAGGGCCTGGTCTCCTTTATAGTCATGCCACTCTGAACTAACAGAGTTTAAATCAACAGTGTTCCACCAGGTGCATGTGGAATAGGAACCTGGCTCAATATGTTTCCTGTGTGGTGTCTATCAGAGACTGACAAACACAGTTTACGTTCTAGTCCAAGCTATTTGTGCTCACAGGCTAACGGAATCGGTTTGGATAAATATACAGACTCGGTAGTTCTATTTCGTGTTTCCCTCCCAACCATATCAACCTTGGGTCAGATCCCAGGATCACTCTGCCTTGTCAGGGCTCTCCAGCCAAACCTCTTGCCAACGAACTCCTCGTTTCTCAGGCAGCTAACAGGCCCAGGCTCTTAAACAAATGACACAACCATTTGGCCTAGAATTCTCTGCAGAGCTGAACGCTCAGCTCCTTCCCCAGAGAAGTGACTTTCCCTAGGTCTCACAGAAAAATAGTTTTAAGGAGAAACCAAGATTTGATATACTGTGACCAGCAGAGACAATGCACCAGAAATAGTCTGTGCAGTTTCCTCTGTGGATTCTCCCTGTAGGCAGCCTGCACTATATTTGTCTTCACTTGCCATTTCGGCTGCAATCAATTTGCAGCTGCCTTTGGCCAGGAACCCATCCATTAAAAGCTTAACTGAGATCTCTGGTTAAAAAATGTATTAAATAAAAAGCTGGATGTTCACAAAAAGCTACAGTGTCCTCCCTTCCCTCCTACAACCCCCCAACTAACCCATCTGAAAATTGTTCTCAACCACAGTAGCTGAACTTGGGCTGAGTTGCAGGAACTTTAAGTGCTGTTCAGCAGCAGGTAGGGTCCTGGATACGGAGCTAAGACTGAAGCTTCTATTGTATGGGGCATGCAGCTGACTGTATGCAAGTCACCCTTTTAGGGTGAAACTGACCCTAGTGCATTGGGCCAGTACAGTCTCTATACACTACTTTCAGTGCAGAGGCAAATGGCTTTGGGCTGGTTCTTGGGGGAATTTCACCCTTAATGTGCCGCTGTTCTACCACTGTGGCTCACTTCAACCAGACTTGTGCTATTGGATAAATCCTGTTTAACAGAATCCTGGAGAAGCAGCGTGTGAGCAAGGTCAGACAGCTCCTGAGAAGCTTAGGGGAGAAGCAACTCTGGAATAGAAGCTCCTAATATGGCTGATCTTAAAAGATAAGAGCTTGGAGTATCCCTCCCCAACAAATGTTTTAATGAGCTGATGCTGGGAGGTGAATGGATTTTAACTCAAAAGGAGCAATTCTGTTTGGTAGCTGCTGGAATAATGCACAGTGACTGGAGTTATCTGTGTGTCCAGGATCTCTAGTACTGGCCTTTCTCTCAGGGTCTAACCTACCTTGGGGAGCTGGAGTCCTCTGGTGGTAATAGCTTCTTTCTGATCATTTCCATGGCCTGTGTCCTGCAAGGATCTCAAAGCACTTCACAAACCCTACGTGAAGGATCCCAACACCTTTCAGAGGTGAGTTGTGGTGGATGGGGTGACCTTGCCCATCGGTGGGGTGTGCCACACTGGCTGTTTAATAGCACGTAGAGCAATACCCCACAGTACTAGGAGAAGGAAGAATGGGGAACCCAGTAAATGTTCTGGCCCGGACTTAGGGCTAGTAGAAAAACTAAAAATTCCATTTTTGCCAAAAATGTCCAAAGGACAATTAAAGGTTTGTCATTTGAAATTTTTCATAATTCTTTTTCTCTCCCTGTTTTTCTTTTTTCTTCTTTCAAAGAAAAAAATCGAAACAGCAAACTTTCTTTGTTGGAATATTTCTTCTGAGAGTGTTCTGGAGTGTCCATCCCACTCCTACTTAATGGAGAAGGTTTTCTCTTACCATTTTCCACTCCTAAAAATAAAAAGAGAGAGTGAGAGTTTCCCTTTTTCCACGGGGAAAAGTGAGGGGTGGAAAGGGCACTAAAACCCAAAAATCTCAAAAGAAAATCAATCACAGAACCTCACCCACCCACTTCTGCAACAGACCCGTAACCTCTGGCCCAGTCACTGAAGGCCTTAAATCATGATTTAAAGACTTCCAAGTTACAGAGAACCCACCATTTATTCTAGTTCAAGCCAGCAAGTAACCTGTGCCCCATGCTGCAGAGGAAGGCAAAACCCCCCAGGGTGTCTGCCAATCTGACCTGGAGGAGAATTCCTTCCTGACACCAAATACGGCAATCAATCAGTTAGACTCTGAACATGTGGGCAAGACCCACCAGCCAGACATGTGGGGAAAGAATTCTCTGTTCTAACTCAGAGCCCTTCCAAACACCACCCCTGCCCCCCATGCTGTGCCCCATCTCCAGCCATTGGAGGTATTTGCTGCTAGCTGTTGAAAATGGGCCATGCGCCATTATAGGCAACCTCATCATACTATCTCCTCCATACACTTATCAGCTCAGGCTTGACACAAGTTAGGTTTTTTGTCCCCGCTACTTCCATTGAAGACTGGAAGTAAGGGTCAATGGTGGTAGGTGGTGTTTTGTTTTAATATTGATAAATTCCAGGGCCAGAAGGAACAGTTGTGATCACTTACTTTGACCTCCTGTATAAACACAGGCCAGAGAACTTCCTCACGTAATTCCCAGAGCAGAGCTTTTAGAAAAATATCCAGTCTTGATCTAAAAATGGTCAGTGATGGAGAATCCCCCACAATCCTCGGTAAAGTTTTCCTGTGGCTAATATGGACCCTTGCTCCCAAACTGACATCACTCACTTTGTTCGGCGGCCTGTGTGAACTGCTGTCTGATTATGAAGTCACTCTTAGACACAGCTGCCCTGGGCCAGGTTACAGCCGTGATCTAGGGATCAGAGTTTCCATAGCATGTTACCGGTACCCAGAACACCGCTGTTTGTTGTAGATGGAGTTGCCAGGCAAGGGACATGGCGGAAAAGGCATCACCCATCCCAGGATGGGCCGGGGAGCGGGTGACCGTGGGAAAGAGTGCAGCTTGTAGTCTGGGATTTTTTTGGTGGGTTGAAGGTTTTTGTTTTTAAACTGCCCCCAAAAAAATAAATAAAAGCAAAGAGAAAAATCTGGACAAACAATTAAATTAGCTAAAAGTAAGTCTGCTCACAAAGCTTGCTTTGCCCATCTTGGCTGACCTTTACACAGCAGCCGGCAAGCTCAAGGAAGGAACAAAGTCGCCAGTCAGCGCTCGCTAGCGTTCCACCAACCCCCAGAGCTTAGAAGCTGCTGCTGCTCCAGAGACTGCTCACAAAATTCCCACTCCTTGCCCCAGGCAACAAACCGCTTTGCACTAGCTCATGTCCGGATTTGTCCTTTTGCAGCCCCATCGCCTTGCCCTCGGCCTCGAAGCTGAGGAGACATCAAAACACCCAGTGTGCCACAGCAAACCTGCTTCAGCTTGAGCCCCTTGTTGATCCAAGAGGTAAGGAAGAGCAGGTGGTTGCTGGCTTTTAGAGGAACCAGCTGCAGTGGAAGCTTCTAAGAGATGCTGAGAAAGGAACATGTGGAATCTGAAACAAGTTCCCTGCTATGCAAACTGGTCTCCCCTCGGCCAGCCTGGTCTCTCCCTCCCCTTTGGCCTGTCTGGTTTGATTTTTCCTGGCTCTACCCATGAAACGGAGAGGCTAACATCAGACTGACTCATTCCCATGCCACCATGTCTCTGTGGGCTGTGCACCATGACCTGTATGAATACAGTTTGAATACGGCAGCCCGGTGCCCCTGGGACAGCCTTGAAGCATGGCTGGCTAGGAGGCTGCTCAGATGTGCCATGGCTCTAGGACAGAAGTTCCCAAAGTGGGACGCACATACCCCTGGGTGACAAGGTTAGTGGGGGGTGTAAGGACCTCCCGGCCCATCCCAGTCCCCCAATGCTGCAGCTGACAACTAGCAGTTCCCCTCTGCTGGGCAGGCCGGCATGGACTCTGGGTCTGCGAGCTGCAGCTTGTGAGTACTGACTCCCTTGTTGGCCAGAGCCTCCTCCTGACCCCGGCCCTTCATTGCAGCCACAGAGCCACGTCCACATCCCCTTCTGGACAGAGCCTGTGCGGGGCATGTTGATGGAGCTGTGCTGAAGGGCTGGGGTCAGGGGCTGTGTCCAGCATGGGGGGGGGGCCAGTACTCCTGGGGTGCAGCCTTCCACTCCCCTCCTGGCCCGCCCACCAGCACAGCCCATTCCCTGCCCCAGGGCAGGGAGAGGGAGGTGGATCCTGGCAGCCCAGACCACCTAACAGCCGCAGGGAGGAAAAGGCTTTCGCGACTGTCACAAGGTGAGAAATGCTCCCCATGGCTACCAGGTACCCCTCCCCCGCATGGCCAGCTCCAGCGCTGTATTAACTCTGAGGCCGACAAGGCCTAGGCCTAGGGCAGCAAATTTGCAGGGGGCGGCAAATTTATAATAGCAGCCAGAGGCTGCTTCCCCCCCCCCCGTGCTGGTTTGCGCCCTCTGCACTGCCCCAACTCCACCCCTTCCCTGCCCCCTTCCTGCCCCCATTGGTCCCTTTCCCCAAATCCCCGCCCCCCCCAGCCCCGCCTCCTCTCCTGAGCGTGCCGCGTTTCCACCCCTTCTCCCCTCCTTTGCGAACCTGTTTCATGCACAAACACTGGCAGGGAGCAGGGAGAAGCAAGACCCGGCGGGGTGCTCAGGGGGGGGAGGCAGAGGCGAGCTTGGGGTTGGGGGGGGCAGCAATTATTTCTGGGCCTAGGGGCGGCAAATCCGCCACTGGCCAGCTCCCACGAGAGGGGCATGCATGGAACGTGAATCTCCAAAGGGAGGCTCAGCCAAAGAAGTGTGGGAACCTCTGTTCTCGGAGGAAGAAGTCACATGGACAGAAGACTCCCTCGCTTTCCCCAGACCGTGGGCTGCAGAAGGAGGTTGGCTGGACAGGCCACAAGTGCATTCTGGGAGCCTGTCCCTCAGAGCTGTGCCCCTTAGCTCAAGGAGCCCTTTCCCAAAAGGGCAGGAGCAGGCCGGCTGGCAAGATGACTGCCAATGCTCTGAAACCCCTTCCCCCAAGTCAGACTGCAGAAGGCTGGCTGCCTGAAGACAAGTTCCCTGTGCTAGTAAAGGGAGACAGAAGAGAAATGAGGAGGATAGGAACATGTCCCAACACCCAGGTGAGATTAGCCCCAGGATGAAGTTTATACCCGAGGAGTGCTGGTGGGAAGAGGGACACCAATTGGAGAACTGATCAGCGCTCTCTCATTGACTTCAGTGGAAAGTGTTTGTCCATTGATCATTGACATAGTCTTCAGCCTTGGGGTCCTTTTGACCCCAATGGCACCAGACATGGGTCTAGTCCCTGTGGTCGATGCAGTGCAAAAGAACGTTGTTGCTCTCCTGGTATCCCCAGGGCTTTGCCATATAACCGGTAGCTTTAAGTGGCTCTGGTGACTTTTTCGTGCTCTGCGCTACCTCAGCTGGTGGGACCTCTTTCTGAGTGAGGCAAGGTTGGTCATGATTTCAGTTATTCTACTCTTTCCTCAACGTCCCATGCAATGAGTCTTTCATAGCTCCATGGATTGCCAGCTCAGGTGCCAAGATAGACCATGGGTTTCAAAGGAAAGGGCTGTTAAATACTATGATAAACTTAGCTGCAAAAAGAAGATGAAAGGCAGAACGTTGCCTGTCCATTCCCATGATGAAGAGGCTGCCCTCTTTAATCTCAGCCCCTTGAAGTTGCTCTTCAAGGCCCAGATGTGTAGCAGTGCGACTCCTTCGTTAGCGCAACCCTCCACGAGACAGGCCAATAGCTTTTGGATCTTCAGCTATTAGAGCCAGAAAAGATCATTTCCTCCTTTCTGATATAATCGTTATTCATTAAAATGTGTCATCTTTGCTCGCTAATTTAGTTCCATGCTGTCCTGGCTTACACAGGCTAGGTTTATTAATTACCTTCCTCATTCAAGCGAGGGTGAAAACCTGCCCTTCCTGTCAGGAGTAAGCCATTGGAAAAGGAGTGTTTACTCTTGTTACCCTGCCAAGGTAGGAAAGAGGAGTTCTGGGTGAGTAGCCATAAGGCACAGTAGAGAATAGACAGCATGCACCCCTGGCTAATGTGGCCAGTGGCTTAGGGCCCGCACCCCAACCCACAGCCAGGAGACCATGACCCATTTGGGATTGGGGTGAGCTGGCTAGTCTGGTAGCCAGGCCCCCTTTTTGGAGTAGTTTGGAACTATGCCTACTGCTCCGCACAGAGGAAGAGGCACCATAAATTGACCTCCTGCACTAATGCACCTACCTATAGGTAACTGAGCCTGTGTAGTGAGTTACCTATCAGCAGCCATTTTGTGAGGCAGAGCTGGTGCAGCATGTCAAAAGAGAAATACCCACTGCGCTCTCTCACAGAGGCTTTACTTTTGTTCTGCCTTGATTCCCTCAATCTAAAAAAATAAGTCATGCAGGCTGGAAGAATCTGTTTGCTCTTCCTCGGCAGAAAAGCACATTGGTGCTGGCTCCCGTCACAAGCTGCCTAGCTTCCAAGCGTAAGGACACTGAACTCCTGCTTCAATTAGGGCAAATAGAGCCCGTGCACATTTTTCAATGAACACTCGTTGTGCGGCTCAAGATTGCAGGCACCACTTATTTAGTTTCCTCCCAGGTAGATTAATATTTGAAGGGGAGATTTTGAAAGGCACAAAGAAGACTTAGGCACCCAACTCCCATTGACTTCGTCCCTTAAAAAACGCCCTCAAACCCTTAATGGGAAAGTCACTAGCCTCTTGCTCAACAAAACCACAACCGAGCCAAACGTCAAGCCATGATGCGATACCTTTCGAGTACAATAAGCCAAAGGCTGATGTACGTCCTTGGTTGGTCTCAGCCCCAACGTCCATTTAAAGGGACGAACAGGAATAAGGGAGGGGGCTGGCTGAAGCACTATCCCTGCAGAAACTGAAGGACAACTTGGCTAAAACACTGATAAGAATGAGAAGACCTGGAAGACCACAGGTTCAACCGGGCAACTCAAATGGAGGCGCCTTCTGGCCTGCCTGTCAGGTAGTGTAGAATAATTGGTTCAGTTTACTGGAAGTTTGGTCCCAAGGGAAGTGGTGAATTCTCTGTCTCTTAACGGCTTCATAGCTAGACTGGATGCCTTTCCAGAAGACATGCTTTAGTCCCACACCAGTTACTGCACTCAATACAGGGGGAACTGGATGAAATCAAATGGCCTGTGACATACAGGAAGTCAGACTAGATGATGTAATGGTCTCTTCTGGTCTTAAAATCTATGAATATTCTGATCTCTGTTACAGCAGTGTAATTCCAGGGACTTCCATGGCATGGCTGTGACTTTCCACTGGTGTAACAAAAGTCACAATGAGAAAAGGAGTACTTGTGGCACCTTAGAGACTAACCAATTTATTTGAGCATAAGCTTTCATGAGCTACAGCTCACTTCATCAGATGCATGCAGTGGAAAATACAATGTGGACCACAGTAGTAAGAGATGGAAAACAGCTATTAGATATGGCATCTGTCCCTTTGTTAATGCAGGAGCTAGTCCCCAGCTTGCAGATGGATTACATCCTAAATGAACACTGCACTTGATCGTAGTCCTTGTTACACCTTGCCTCCCAAATGCAGGAAGCTTTGTATAAATAATAGTTAAGCTAACTCTATTTGTTACCTGCTTGTTTTATTTGTCACCAGCTATTCTATTTGGCAGTCACCATCTTAGTAGTTTAATGGGAATTGAAGGTTTTTCATTACTCAGGTGAATATGCAGCAGATGGCACATGGTATGCTGCCGTCAGATATTTTCTGTGATGTGCTGTAGCTGTTAGTAACTCATCAGCACTGTCAGATACGTGGTGTCTTGTTGATACCTGTTTACTTGAGAGTGGAGGCTTTTATCCTGTCTGCTTTTTCTCCAAGGTGTTAAAATTTTGACATTGTAAGCCTATGACACCAGCTTCAGAGGAGCTCTGGTTAGCAAATTATGCAGGGGAAAGAGGTGCAATTGTCTCCCAAAGTCATTACTCTAGCCTGGCAGGAGGCATTAGTATAGTTCAGTTACCATACTCGGTCCATGGGAGTCTGTGGTACACTGGGGTTGCGCTCTGGGGATTTTGATCGTTCTCTGTGATGCTCTGAACAGCCCCGCCCCCCATGGAACCAGCTCTAAACTCCAGAATCAAATTTGGGTACCTGGGGGAATCTCTCCGTTATTTATGGAACACAGGGAGAGAGACATGCAAGGGCAGGAGAGAGTGAGAAAAGGGGGTGAGGGCAAATCGAAAAGCTGGGCCACGTCAGTTGCAGAATTGACCCTCTTTTCATCAGGCCAGGCAGTGTGAGTGTTTGGGATTTTTTTTAAACGTGGGCTGCCATCACGCGTGTGTCTCTGGGGAGAGCAAGACCAAAGCTCAGTTACTGGCTTTAGGCTCTGACAGTTCCCTGGCAACAGGGGCTGGGATCTGGGAGTGTGTGCGTGTGTCTGTGTGTGTTTATATGGGTATAAAGTAAAGGGAGAGACAGTTCCCTTCCCAGCTTTCTATTTCAAGAGGATGAAGTCACCAAGGCAGCAGCTTCTAAGCTCAGCGGAGGGTGAGTCAGAGCTGGGCTTGATTAAAAGCCGCATACAGCACTGAACAGGAATCTGAGTCCAAACCAGATGACGACAATAGCTCATATTATGAGGCCTTTAACATGATGACTTGGAGGGGCAGGGAAGCTAATTAACCCTTTGTGGTGAGCCCTGCATTAGGCTGCATGGGGATGGTCGGGGCTGCAATCTGAAGGGCAGCGAGAGGAGGCTGTAGGCCAAACCAGTCGGATAGTTTTGGAACGAACTGACATTTTAAGACGACAGCCTGGTCCAGGGGGCTGGTAATGGGATAAGGAGTCTTTCACACCAAGATCATTGGCTCAGATGGGGTCCCTGGTTTCATGAGTGGATTTCCACTGGGGCTCTGCATGGCTGAATGGGAGGTGGTCCAACCTGGTGTCTCATCTTTGGTGGCTTTAAATAAGCCTGGGAACGGGGTGGAGCCGAAGCTACAAAGGCAGTATTGCCTCCCCGTGAAGACTAGGGTGTCCTACACCCGCTCAGTGTAGCTGGGACCACTAGGTGGTACAGGGGGCTGGCTGCCACCCCAGCAATGCTCTCTGGGGCACCTTCAGTGAGGACACTGCGGAGCTGACTCACAATGGTAGAGACACTCGACCCATGCCTGGGCAGCCCATCTGCAAACCATGTAAACTTCCACAGGCCCTGTCTCGTCTGACTGCAGCAGCACTGCAAGGCAGGAAGGCGGCTACTTGGCATCTCAGGAGGAATTATATGAGAGGAAAGACTGGCAGGGGTGGGTGGGGAATGTCAAAGGGAAATTGCAGAGTGGGGCGGTCTTGTACCTTTAAGGAGCTTTTTCTCTCTCTCTGCTGTTGTAAAAGGCTCCTTGCTGGAGGAGCTGAGCTGAACAGGTGGTGTCCAGCCTGTGGGCAAGCAGAGTGCAGGCATAAGAGTTAAAAATAAAAGGCCACAATCTGTGTGGATTAATAAGAAGCTAAGAGTGGAGGTGATAGGTAAGACAAAGGAGGGGGAGAACGTAAAACTCTAGTCCTCCGGACGCTCACTACTTCCAGCTCTCCCCTCCACGCCTGGGCTCTTCTGGCTCACAGCGGTTTGGCCCAACTTAGCAAACATCACTCACTAATCTCCTGCAACTAGCCCCAAAGCCCCCTATGAAATGGTGATGAGGCAAAGGAGCCGGACAAAGGCAGCCTTTGTCTCTTTGTTAGGGTTGAAATCACTTCTCGGGGGGGGGGGGGGGGGGTGGCAGGGCATGACTTTGATCCTGCTGTGCTTTCAAAGCCCGCTCCCACAGCCCTGACCTGTTAGAGGACTAATTACAGGGGACAGATGGGGGAGCTCAGACAAAAAACCTCTGGGGTTTGGAACAGATGCTCTTCAACCAGCATTTAAATATTTTCAGTCCGACTTCCCCTTCCCCTGTTGAGCTGTTCTAGGCTGGATGGTCCCCTCTATCATCCTGCGGGATTCACAGCTGTATGATCCCTGCCCTTAGCCACGTGTGGTATCCCAGACAAAACCCCAGCTAGGGTAATGCTACAGCATTTGTGGTGAAAGTAGAGTCTGCCTTTGAAATGAGGGGGCTTTGCCCCGTCTCCAATGGAAACCTGACGCCTAGATGGCGGGCTGGGCCCAGTGAGGACAGCCAGTTTCCAGCAGGGTGGCTCACGCATGGTGGGCCTGTTTGCACCAGAGCTCCTCCTGGGAAGAGCTGCTGCAACTATGGCAAGAGATAATATGATGTATGCAGTCAGTGGGTGGAACTGTCCATGCCCGGCGAGGGAGGGGCACTGCCTGCTCGTTCACAGGACAGCCTGTTGTTTAGAGGATCCCCTCGGGTGGGATTTCTGCACCAGTAACGATCTCCAGCGCATACAAGAAGGTGCCACTGTTCTTGCCCATTTGCATAGCCTGATGTACCATTGTTCATGCAGCCTCTTCTTCCCTCCAGTGCAGTCTCAGGGCCCTTCCCAACATGGCAGCAGGATTCAGTGGGCATAGGAGAGCTCTGGGAGTCAGGAGGCCTGGGTTCTCTTCCTGACTCTGCCATAGACTTGCTATATGAGCTTGGGCAAATCACTGGTCCTTGCCTGTGCAAATAGGGACAGAGATACTTGTCTTTCTAAAGCCCTGAGATCACTGAGTGGGCAGTTACGAGGTAGGTGCATAAGCTACTTATTGTCCCTGCAGATGCAGCCAGCGTAGTGGAGGCTGCAAAACAGATTCCGTCCCAATTTCCTGTCTTCACAAGCTTCTGCCTTGCAGAGTGTTTCACTTACTTTCCTGGCTTGAACTTTCCATGTGCTTTGACTCTGGAGGGTTTGAGCAACAACCCTTCAGCCACTGGGGTGAGACATGAGGACATGCCTATGGCTGTGTGTGACATGGTGTCCATGTACAGATGGCGTTGATGTGCTGCCAAGTTCCAAAGGCTTGTTAATTCTAAAGCCAGGACAAGTGCTGGAGCTGGAGCTTATTAGAGTGCAGGTGGGATAGGGAATGTGCCTATTTACACTCTGCTAGGTGTAGCTCTGGAGAAGGTAAGGGAGGTTGCTACATGCATAAATCAAGGCTTGTAACATGCAGCCTTAGTTGCACCTTGACTAGCAATTGTAGCCAGCACTCATTGACTTTTGGCCAACTGGTAGACCTGGGAACTCTTATTTTCTTCCTGTTAAAAAACAAAGTAAGGAAATTAAATGCAAAAAACTTAAACACAATATTAAGGTTGTACAATTAGATGCCCATAAGTAGGCTTGGCAGAATTTGATTTTCATTTATAATGTTGGCAGGTAATATCAATGTTTTATTTGTAAGCATTTTTTTTTAGATTTGTATCTATTTAAATGTTCAGTTGCAAAAATAATAGGCTGGAGTCACAGTAATTGTTTAATGAAAGTAGACATTGAGAGTCACAGTGAAAGCCTTGTAACCATTAAAACACAAATTATCAACATCACATGTCAAAATATATAAAGTAAGTCTCCTTAAATCAAACTTTCAAGCAGTATTTTTCTTACTTTGCCTAGTTGTACATTTTGGTGATTGATGGAAATATTTTTTCATCCGTGTTTGTGAAATGACATTTTCTGACACTTACTGATAACAATCTAACCCTTTCAAGCATACATATGAGCCAGGAAAAGTGAATGTGAAGACCGAGATTTTGGCATGCACAGAACTCCTAGCCAAGAGGGAGAAGGAAATGGTAGCTGTAAGTCGCCTCTGTGTCATTCTGATTCCAAGTGGTTCCATGGGCTAAAACAGTCCCTCGTTTAACACCTTAAGCCGAGTTGCCTATGGCTGGCAATGCTGCCCAGAACCATCATCTGTGTCTGTGAACCATCAGAACCATCACCGAGTTGCCTATTGCTGTGTGGGCCTTACTCCATCCCCGCATTGGAGACATTCTCCCCAGCCATATCTGGGGCTCGTATGCTGCCACAACAGCACAGAGGGACCATAGAAGCAGGCAGATCCCCTTCCACAGCATTAACTCTGTCCCCTTCCATGAATGAATTAGGCCACAGTCCTTAGTTATGTGATCACAGCTTAAGAATGCAGTAGAAAAGACTATGGGGGAGCTGGTAGCAACTCCAATAGTTGGGCTGCCCAGTGTGTTCCATGACGAAGGGTTCTAGGGCTGTATTTTTTTCTATCTGTTACACTTCCGTTTGTTGCAGCAGGTCTCTGAGGTGAGAGAAGTGCCTTTTCTTTCTCTCTTGAAATTCCATTCAGGCTTATCTGAGATGTAAAAGTTGGCATCCGCCCAAATAATAAGGCAAATGAGCATTCTAAAGACCCAGGCCCTCACAGCAACATCACCACACCTCCCTGCACCAGGCATCACCCTCGCCCCTGGATCATACCATCTAGACCCAGCACATACCCCAACACCACTCCCTTTGGGGTATCCCGTGGGTCAAAATCTCCCCCCTGTACAGTGGGAGAGTCAAGAGGCCAAGCTCCCACGGGATAGACCTAGCACATGGCCCATCCTGCATCCTGGGACAACAGCCTTCTCCTGTTGCAAGCTATTAGTTGGTCCTATAGCTCGACTGACAGCAGTCTTTGCTGAAGGTCAGCGTTCAGATGCAGTTGATGGGTCATGAGTGGCAGGGAGGGAGAAGGATGTTACATTTTTATATATATTTTCCTTTACAAAAATAATTGTAGGCAATTACGTACAATATCCGACGTTAAGAGAGTTCTTTAGGAACCAGTCACACACTGGAAAGTGAAGACTTGCTAGAGTGACCATTGCCCACAGCTGTAATTTGGCCCCTTTGTGCCTGTGCATTATGATACAATCTTTAATTCCTCAGGCCCCCACCTCACTCAGGGCACTGACTGGCTGCACAAGGAAGACGGATTAAAGTTCCCCAAGCTGCCATATACCTGGCATTTCCTAGCGGTCAGTGCTTGGCTTTGTAACCTAAATAACTTCCGTGGGGAAGATCGTAGAGCTTGAGCTTGAGCAGCTAATCTGTCCTGTGATGTATCTGCACAGTGAGAAGAGAGCTAACGCAGCCCTCCAGGCTTTCTTTGCATTTTCTGACGAGTGAATACTTAACCATGGAACTGCAATATTGCATGAGGCCAGGCCTTTTAAGATTGCTGCAGCTGGATGTCCTTGTGGACATCCAGCTGCAGCGATTCGAGACAGCTGCATGTCCACGCTGCTGCCGCAAGCCCAGGAGTGTGGGCGGCTGAAAAGCGGCAGAGGCCTCAGCCTTCTTGCTCAGCTCACAGGATGTTGCTTAAACGCCAGTCTGAGGAAACACTCAGGCTCTAGCCTGTCCCTGTGCAGACTGCAGTGGGCTTCTCCCCGCACCCCGCAATCCTTATGCACTGGCTGAAAAGTTCCTGCAGCTGCTTCACGGCCAGCAAGAACAATACAATAGCAGTAGCAAAGGGTCAACCTGGCCACAAACCTGACAAGAAGCTGAGCTGTGCTTCCTGAAGCACTTCCTCTGTCTGCTTTAACCAAATCCAGTCTGGCCAGGCCAAAGGATGAACAGGGGACTGGATATGCTGGGGTTTTCTTTCTGAACAAGGGGGACCTTAAAGCCCTGGGCACCACTCACATGCCTAGTCAAAATAAGTCATTTGCCCAGCTATAGCTTGCGGGTCTCATCGTACTTAAATACTAATGCATCAATGCTCTCAATACCCTTGCACAGAGGGAATGTAATCTTAGCCCCATCTGACAGCTGGGCCTCAGAAATGAGCCCAAGGTCCCATACTAGGTCAATGGCAGAGCCAGAAATGGAGTGTGGACCTCCTGACTGCCAGCCCAATGCCTTAACCACAAGAACCTCCTCAACTGCTGTAAGTACCCATTGGGTGAGTTTGCTGTAAAGTGGGTGCTCTAGATCTGGCATGGCTATATAAATCTCTACATTTCAGGGACCCCCAAAGTTAGACATGGAGGGCTCCACTGGCAGCTTGCACCTAAGTGATGCACCTCTGTGTATGATTCTTAATTCTCACAGCCCTGCTCTTAGTTTATGTTTGTACCATTTGATGAGCAAAAACAGCTTGTCAATTTCACCAGTAATACAAGCCTGCATCTGACCAGCTTTGTTCTCACAGTAGATAGTGGGTAGAAACCCGTTGCCTATTATGACACTGGTGGCTTCAGTACCCTTGGTGCTGCACTTTGATCATCCCAGTTCTACAACAAACTCAAAAAGGTCACACTACCCGGGGTTTCCCTTTCTAAAATACATGGCTTCTGCCTCCCCAGTCCCATTTCAACTGTAGCAGGACTCCTCTGATGACACGGACTTCAGCATAGGGGCAAAAAGGAACAAGGGCGAATTGTTATAAAGAGGGTGGTGATTTACAGGGGGCTTAATCCCCTTAAACAGACCGATCCAAAATGTTTTGGGTCAAGAGAGCCCAACTTCAGAAGCAAGGTATAGCACTATCCAGCCTGTTGGGCTGGCAGCTGGCATGCAGTAACTACAGAGCAGAAGGCGGCCTGTTATCATTGGGGTGGTGTGCAGGTCCCGCATGTTTAAGGGCTGACTTTGTTTTTTGGCTAGTGAGAGCTTTCTTTTGGGAGGGGAGGTCAAAGCTGTTGCAGATACAAATCTTGGCTTCCAGGTTCTTCCTTGCAGTTGCAACACAGGGTGGTTAAATTCCCCCAGACGGTCAAGATAAGAAATTAACTTTCCGAAGAAAGAGAAAGAAAAAAAGGAAGTGAGAAATTCCCCTGGCCTCTGGCCCAGCGCCATAACCCAGTGTTGCCCAGGGAAGGGGGTGGACTCTCCTTCCTGGGGCTGGCAGTATTTACAGTTTATTTGCCTCCCCAAGGAACAATGTTGAACCTTGGTGTTTCATAATTTTTTTTTTGTTTTTAAACCTGCTTCCTGAAATGAGGTTTCCTGTTAGCATCTCTTTCATTCCAGACAGTGTGGGGGTTTCCCGGCAAGGGTGTTTTGTAATAGACTTCCCAGCGGTGGGTGACTTCAGCTGGGTCTGACCTGCTTAGGCTGGCTGTGAATAAGACCTTGTCGGCTTGACTTTCAGTGGTGCTGCGTGCGTGCTGCTCCCACTGACTTCACAGGAAGCCGAGGATGCTCAGCACCCCTGCAAATCGGACGATATGTATTCACAGAGCTGGGGAACTATTCCAGTCCTCCCTGCTGATAGTGCCTACCTGGCAGTACCATGGGCTACTCCTATTTGGGCCAAACAACTGATACGCAAACCGATTCATTTGACTAGTTTCACCTTTTTCTTTCCTGTGTGTGAACTGTATTTGAACAAATTGTGACTCAGCATCTCACAGCCACTGTGTAAGGCAACAAGAGCTGGAAGATACCAGGGGCTGGAAAGGCAAAACGGATGCAGCTTTGCTCTCGCTGGTAGCTTGGATACAGGTTAGAACCTTAGAACCTTTCTCGATTACAAGTTAAGTAAGCAAGATAGTGGGGTGGTTAGGCTGCTTTCATCTTCTGACAGATCTAGCCCGACAAACATTTTGGGGGTAGTGTTTTCAGAACGGCTGGTAAAGTGTTTGGAACCAGAAGGACCTGATTCCATTGTTGTATTAGTTGCTTCATTTGGTCTGTAGCCAAGAGAGACCTGGACTGAAGATTGAACCTAAGGAAGGTTTTGGATTCCAGTTCCAAAACCCTGCTGGCTGCTCCTGCCTTGCTGTCCCTGAGCTAGATGCTTTGGCTCTGGCTTTATACACAGCTCTACCCTGTAGGCGATTTCTGCTTATCTCTGCAGAATTAGCAAGGGAGTTGGCTGTATCAGTGTCAACCATCAGCAGCAGGCGGCTTAGGTGGCCGAGTGCTGGCAATTCTGGTTCTCACAGTAGCTAGGGCAAAGGTCCCTATATAATGTAGGTGGGTGGGATGGACGGACGCGCACACACAGTTTGCTCAGTCACTAGAGGCAGCTTCAAACAAGGTCTGCCAGTACCAGCTTCTCTGCCCTTGGGCCTGCAGGTGCCTCAGGGGCACGCAACACAAAGAGGCAAATACCCCCCTCTGTTAAACATGCACCGCTCCTCTGGCAAGAGCCGGGGGCTGGAACAATTTGTGTAGTGGGGGTGCTCAGAGTCATTGAACCCAACTGTAAACTCCGTACATGATGGACCCCATTACAAGCCAGTTCCAGCACCTCTGCCCTCGTGTACCATGAACAAACACTGAGCAAGGGCCCAGGGCTCTGTCCTATCCCAGTGCCATGGGGCTCGTAGATATTAAACGGGAATGCTGCCACCTCCAAGCCCTCTTGCTAGCAGCCTAAGCTACAACCTTGGGGTGTGGGCCCTGTCTGCTGAGGGGAACTGGGGGTATAAGTAGAAGCCTCTTTCCCCCGGACAAAGGGCAAAAAGCTTAACAAGGTCTCCTGGGTGCAGTGACACAACCTTTGCCTCCAGCCAGCCTTCCAGGCAAACAGGTGAGTCACTGCAGGGGAATTAGAGTAGCAGCCGTGTTAGTCTGTATTCGCAAAAAGAAAAGGAGGACTTGTGGCACCTTAGAGACTAACCAATTTATTAGAGCATAAGCTTTCGTGAGCTAGTGAGCTGTAGCTCACGAAAGCTTATGCTCTAATAAATTGGTTAGTCTCTAAGGTGCCACAAGTCCTCCTTTTCTTTTTGCAGGGGAATTGCGCTTCACTTAAACCCCAAAGGCTGGAGCTTACGGTGCCATGCTGAGAGCAGCCTGGCTGGGGCTGTAAAACCCATTATTTAAAAGCGTGTGGGGGGAGTGGATTTTATAGCCACTGAAGGGCTGCTGACCATTGTTTTTCAAAGGAAATCCACATCAAAGTACAGGGCAGGAGATCATTGGTAGGTGCCTGCAATCACTAACCTCTGAACTGTTACAAGACTCTTGTTCCAGGCCACAAACGGTAAAAGACTGGCACACAGCATTCTTATACAAATGTCTCACAACCAGTGCTCTGCCCTCGCAGGGGAGAGTAGGGTCACAAGTGAAATGAGTTTAGCGTGCTCAGCCCAGTGCCTACCATTCGCAACACAAAACTAACACAAGATTTGCATGCATGGCAAGCTGGCTCCACTCACAAAAGGACCATCACAGAGACTGAGGTAAAAAGAAAAGGAGGACTTGTGGCACCTTAGAGACTAACCAATTTATTTGAGCATAAGCTTTCGTGAGCTACAGCTCACTTCATCGGATGCATACTGTGGAAACTGCAGAAGACATTATATACACCAAGACCATGAAACAATACCTCCTCCCACCCCACTCTCCTGCTGGTAATAGCTTATCTAAAGTGATCACTCTCTTTACAATGTGTATGATAATCAAGTTGGGCCATTTCCAGCACAAATCCAGCTTTTCTCACTCCCCTTCCCCCCCCCCCCCCCAACTCATTCTGCTGCTGGTAACAGCCCATCCAAAGTGACCACTCTCTTTAGTATCCAGCAGGATAGTGAGTTTGTGTGTGTGGTTTTTGGAGGGGGGTGAGGGGGTGAGAGAACCTGGATTTGTGCAGGAAATGGCCCACCTTGATTATCATGCACATTGTGAAGAGATTTCAGAGTAACAGCCGTGTTAGTCTGTATTCGCAAAAAGAAAAGGAGTACTTGTGGCACCTTAGAGACTAACCAATTTATTTGAGCATAAGCTTTCGTGAGCTACAGCTCACTTCATCGGATGCATACTGTGGAAACTGCAGAAGACATTATATACACCAAGACCATGAAACAATACCTCCTCCCACCCCACTCTCCTGCTGGTAATAGCTTATCTAAAGTGATCACTCTCTTTACAATGTGTATGATAATCAAGTTGGGCCATTTCCAGCACAAATCCAGCTTTTCTCACTCCCCTCCCCCCCCCCCCAACTCATTCTGCTGCTGGTAACAGCCCATCCAAAGTGACCACTCTCTTTAGTATCCAGCAGGATAGTGAGTTTGTGTGTGTGGTTTTTGGAGGGGGGTGAGGGGGTGAGAGAACCTGGATTTGTGCAGGAAATGGCCCACCTTGATTATCATGCACATTGTGAAGAGATTTCAGAGTAACAGCCGTGTTAGTCTGTATTCGCAAAAAGAAAAGGAGTACTTGTGGCACCTTAGAGACTAACCAATTTATTAGAGCATGAGCTTTCGTGAGCTACAGCTCACTTCCTCAGATGCAGGAAGTGAGCTGTAGCTCACGAAAGCTCATGCTCTAATAAATTGGTTAGTCTCTAAGGTGCCACAAGTACTCCTTTTCTTATTGTGAAGAGAGTTGTCACTTTGGATGGGCTATTACCAGCAGGAGAGTGAGTTTGTGTGTGGGGGAGTGGAGGGTGAGAAAACCTGGATTTGTGCTGGAAATGGCCCAACTTGATGATCACTTTCGATAAGCTATTACCAGCAGGACAGTGGGGTGGGAGGAGGTATTGTTTCATGATCTCTGTGTGTATATAATGTCTGCTGCAGTTTCCACGGTATGCATCTGATAAAGTCAGCTGTAGCTCACGAAAGCTCATGCTCAAATAAATTGGTTAGTCTCTAAGGTGCCACAAGTACTCCTTTTCTTTTTGCGAATACAGACTAACACGGCTGTTACTCTGAAACCTCTCTTTACAATGTGTATGATAATCAAGGTGGGCCATTTCCAGCACAAATCCAGGTTTTCTCACCCCCCCTCCCCTTTTTCCAAAAACCACACACACAAACTCACTCTCCTGCTGGTAATAGCTTATCCAAAGTGACCACTCTCCCTACAATGTGCATGATAATCAAGGTGGGCCATTTCCAGCAGAAATCCAGGTTCACACAAACTCACTCTCCTGCTGGTAATAGCTCATCCAAAGCAACCACTCTCTCTACAATGTGCATGGTAATCAAGGTGGGCCATTAGGGGTGTGTGTGTGTGGGGGGGGGGAGTGGCAGAGCTAATGGGAAGGAGGGGCCACCCCAGGAGCCTTTAGGTTTGCGTGTGGCATTTCTTTCAGTATAACTGAAGGTGGCACTGCCCAGACCCCTGCCTACCCCCCTGCTACAGGGAGATGCTGCAGGCCAGGCTCGAGGTGCACTGGCAGGGCCCACAGAACCAAATGCGGCCGGATGCTTTTCACAAGCACTAGAAAGGGGTTTAGAAACGTCCTGGCTCCCTCCTTGCAGGGAGTGTGCTGGGCTGCCTGTTAGATGATTAAAGCAGCAGCTGGCAGGTGCTCTCTTTTGTTAAGGTAATTGTGAGAGCAAAGTGCTTCTCCTGCCTGGTGCTGGAGGCCATGGCAGCCTGGCTCCCAGGCTGTGTCTGGGAGCAGGAGGCCCAGGCTGGGGGAGGGCCACGCCCCACAAAGGAAAGGGAGAAAAGCAGATGAAAGCTGCTGCAACAGGACAGGTGGAACTTTTCTTAAGTTCTTCTGTGGGCCCTGCTAGTCCGCTCATGCAGCAGCCCTGGCTTCGATCTGCCTGTCGGCCCAAGTCAATGGACACCTCACAAATAACGCCAAGGGGAAAGATGGCTTTGTATTGATTTTAAGGCTGGCAGAGAGTTGGGAAGGAAGGACACAGAGAAGAATTAAACCCATCACACCTGAAAAACATGCACTTTGGATGCTTATTTCTCTGATGCTCTCAAACATGGAACTATGGTGGTCAAAGACACTGAGGTGTTCAAAATTGCTCCTACCTCTAGGCAGGAATGTTTTCAACACCCATCACCCCTGATTTGTGCCACAGGGGCTCTGGGGACATCAAAACATTGTTTCTTTGTGGCATATCTTGGGCACTTCCCCTACTTTTTCCTAGCTTCAGTGATTTCTGGTCTTGATCTGCAGCAAAGGTCACCCCCATTGACTTGTGAGTGTGCAGTAACGGCAGGATTGCACCCCCATCAAAGACAGGACATGCAGAAGCTTAACTCCCTCCTTTGTCAAAAGTTAAGTAGCAACACCATGTTCGAGCAGGCAGTGCCTAGAGCTGTCAGGCGGAAAGGAATGGAAGGTATGGCCATTGTGCTCTGAATTGCCTTAGGTCTGTGGGTGTTTCACTCAGACATTTTTATGGTGAATTTAGCACTGGCAAAAGTGGGCCCTGCCAGTGCTGGAGTGTGACTCCCTCTGTTTAACCACAAAGCGAGGGCAGTCCAGGCAGTGGCAATGCAAGGTTCTTCTCATCCTAACCTCGACCTGGGGTGTATGCATGTGTCACCTTTATGGGGGGGGAGGGGGAAGGATCGCTTGGTGTCAGGGGGCCATTCATTATTTGGCCTGATAGCTGCTCTCTCGGCAAAGTGTTCATTTCTCTTAACTGGATGGTGGCTTTTTGTTCCGAAGCCAAATTCATTTTAGGCCACAGAACTATTGGCTAGGAACACCACTCAGGCCAGTTGTACCAGTGTGAATTTGAACCCATTCTATTCACACAGGGGTTTGAAAGTGGCTTTCAGCAGTTTAGCTTATGTCAACTGGGAACAGGTTTAAAGTACAGGAAGCTACTAGTAAGTGGCTTGCACCTATATGTGTTTAGAGCTGGCTTAAGTTAAACCAGTGCAACTTTCCCCTACAGCTAAGACCTCAGTCACTACTGCGCTGGGCTGATTTCAAGCCACAAACAGAGGTGGAGAGCTCAGATTCCCCACAGTATGTTTCCACAGTATGCATCCGATGAAGTGAGCTGTAGCTCACGAAAGCTCATGCTCAAATAAATACCGTTGAAACTACAGCAGACTTTATAATACACACAGAGAATATGAAACAATACCTCCTCCCACCCCACTGTCCTGCTGGTAATAGCTTATCTAAAGTGATCATCAAGTTGGGCCATTTCCAGCACAAATCCAGGTTTTCTCACCCTCCACCCCCCCACAGAAATTCACTCTCCTGCTGGTGATAGCCCATCCAAAGTGACAACTCTCTACACAATGTGCATGATAATCAAGTTGGGCCATTTCCTGCACAAATCCAGGTTTTCTCACCCTCCACCCCCCCACACAAATTCACTCTCCTGCTGGTAATAGCTCATCCAAAGTGACCACTCTCCCTACAATGTGCATGATAATCAAGGTGGGCCATTTCCAGCACAAATCCAGGTTCTCTCACCCCCCCCACTCCCATACACACACAAACTCACTCTCCTGCTGGTAATAGCTCATCCAAACTGACCACTCTCCAAGTTTAAATCCAAGTTAAACCAGAACATCGGGGGGGGGGGAGGAGGAAAAAACAAGGGGAAATAGGCTACCTTGCATAATGATTTAGCCACTCCCAGTCTCTATTTAAGCCTAAATTAATAGTATCCAATTTGCAAATGAATTCCAATTCAGCAGTTTCTCGCTGGAGTCTGGATTTGAAGTTTTTTTGTTCTCCTTTTCTTTTTGCGAATACAGACTAACACAGCTGTTACTCTGAAACCTGTTTTAAGATAGCGACCTTCATGTCTGTGATTGCGTGACCAGAGAGATTGAAGTGTTCTCCGACTGGTTTATGAATGTTATAATTCTTGACATCTGATTTGTGTCCATTTATTCTTTTACGTAGAGACTGTCCAGTTTGACCAATGTAAATGGCAGAGGGGCATTGCTGGCACATGATGGCATATATTACATTGGTGGATGTGCAGGTGAACGAGCCTCTGATAGTGTGGCTGATGTTATTAGGCCTTGTGATGGTGTCCCCTGAATAGATATGTGGGCACAGTTGGCAGCGGGCTTTGTTGCAAGGATAAGTTCCTGGGTTAGGAAGTTAGGAGGTATTGTTTCATATTCTCTGTGTGTATATAAAGTCTGCTGCAGTTTCCACGGTATTGGTTAGGTACTTCACTTTGCCACTCAATGGTGTAGGCTATTTAGGCAAGTTGCTGAATGAACTGTTAACACAGTGCTGCAGTGAAATCATACACCAAGCCCAGAACTTTCTCTCTAGGATTGCAAGTGTGTCAATACGAAGCACCAGAGAGATACTCTGAAACCTGAGATAACACTGTATCTCACACACTGGAAATACGTTCTGCATAGGCATGTCTGTCACCTAATTCTATTCAAATAACCCCACACATTCCCCCCCCCCAACTCCCCCTCCCCGCCCCAGGGCCAGCCTGTATTTAGTACAAAGGTAAAGAATAATAGTGGTGGTCACCGCATAACAGTACCTGGGCCAGTGAAAGCATTCAGAGGAAGAATAAAGAGAACAGAAATAATGGGGCTGTACAATCAGAGTAGCAGACAGTCCCCGCTACAGTCTAAACAGACGAAGGACATAAATCCTGAAATGTTTTATCTAAAACCAAACCCAGCCTCTGCTTTGAACCCAATTCCCAGCCTGAGGCTCTGTCCACCATCTCCTCAGCCCATCTCTAATGTTGGTTTACTTTTAGTTACCTGAACTTCAGGCTCTGTGTTGGCTATGATCGGAACTACCAACATATATCCAGCCAGCCACTGACCACACTGCCAATGTCACTGTGTTGCAAACTGAAGTTTAACTCTAATGCATAAGTGGTGCTCGCTGTGACTGAAGTGTCTTGGGTGAAGACTGCCTGCCAACAGCCAATCTAATTCTCAAATTGTTTTCCTCCTATTTTTGCGTTTATCTTTTGCGGTGTTGAGGAGTTTAAAAAGACACGGCTACCGTGAACTCTCGCAAAATGTATAAAAATGCAAGCCTGTAATGGAATTGGAAGGTACGCAGGGCAACCAGGTGGTACAAGATTTGTGAGCTTTGCAACCATATGTATATTACAACAGTTATTAAACAGGAGAGCTCAGCAAAGATTTGCCAGGAAAGGGAGCTAGAAATTTTAGTAATACACAAAGAAAGTCAGTTTCAGAGAAATGCCACAATGTTTCCTGTGCCAAGATTTGGACACATGCTTATTCTGTTCAAACTTATATACTACAAACTATTTTAAAACAAAAAAATCCCTATTCTTTTCAAGCTAGTTTGAACTTCCTATAATTTACAGAAAGTCATAATCATATCCAAAAGAGTCCAAAGATCTTTATAGATAGATCTGCTAAAGTATGGATGAATCATTTCCTTGTACTTTGTAATGCCATAGTCCTAGAAAATATCTGAATAAGAGCAGTCACAATGGCAAGTGTTCAAAAGGAAATAAAAGCTTTTAATGAAAACATTTCACCAAAAGTTCAATTTTGTATAAATGCAGAGTTCTTTTAAAACAAGACACTTAACAGAAATGCGTTATTTACAAATCTGATTGCAAAAGCAGTACTCAGCTTCTGAGATGGAGTAAGGAGGGGATTTCTGCTGATTCAAAATGTATGGGAGGAGCAGTGGAAAAGAATTGCTCTGTAGGACAAATACCTCACCTCTTTAGGCCACAAGGATGGTAACAAACAGAGGGTGAAGAATATTAGGAGGTTAAGAAGGTTAAATGCTATGGGCTGATACAAGTCACTTCTTCCTAAATTCTTAAGTTTGGAAACATCTTAATTTGTGTGTGCCTGGCTACTCTGGGTAATTAATATATTTGGGGCTGATTCTGGAAGGGATTTAAGCAGCTGAGGTGAATAGGTACAGGTTGTGCATGCCCTTTGACATCACATTATCCTAATGAGGTCTCTCTCTAGTTGGACACTGTAAAAAGGAGGTATCAGATGGATGTGATTTCTGGGACTGTTACAAGCAGTTAACGAAAGCAGGGCGCTCTCTCTCTTTCCTATGAGAGCAGAACTCAGTCCTGTTATTCTGCAATGACAAGGACAGGTTTAAAAACTAAATCTACAATGCTGCTTCTTACTAGTCACTTGTCCCAAATGGAAGCTACACAAGATAAAGACAGGGTTCTGAACCGGTATCTTCTGGCCTTTAGTCAGAGTGGCGCTGATGGTGACACTGGTGTTTCAGTGGCTATGAGCAAAGCTGGCTACCAAGACAGAACAATAAATGGGCCAACATGGTGGCCCAACTGCTCGACAGTGCCAAGTGGAGGCTCTGGATTAGGCTGCCAGTCCTGATCAGCTGTTTCCCAGGCTGTGGCAGGGTTTGGTTGGCTGCAGACAGCTTGTTCAGGCCCATGGATTTATGTTGATTGCCAGCAACCTCTCAACCCATTAACAAGCAGTATGGATAGGCTCCAGAGGCACTCCTTGGGCAGAATAAGGGTGGCTGCACAGGGGCTCAGAAAGGAAGGGAGGTGGAGAGAGGACAATAAGTGGCACCCCGGGGTTCCAGTAAAGAGCTTGGGGGAAAGACTAAAGCTAGGGGTAGAGTGTCATCACTGATTTCCCCCAATTCACTCAGCTGGCATGGACCTGTCTCATCTGGAAGCGATTCCCTGAAAAAAGGAGCTCGCTCACCACCACGCCTGTTCCCTGAGCTCCTGTCCCGACGGAGATGACTCTGCTTAATCTGCCAAGCAGCGAAGTAGACAAAGAGGCTCTAGATAATCAACAGTCTGAAAGAGTAGTGGGGGTGCCCACTCCACGGCTGTAAAATCCACCATAACCCAGGGCTTCAAGGAAGATGCAGTTGGAGGAATGTAGCTCTCTAGAGAACAAAGCCGCATTAAGGAGCTTTTACAAAGCAGTGATTTTCTTCCCCACTAGAAGGGTGGGCCAGTGCTTTCCCTCCCCAGGACAGCCTGCCTTTCATGCCCCTTGGGGTTGGTGGGAGGCTTTTTTTTTGCTGTACTGCTCCAGTGACAGGCTCTCCACTCTACTACCAGGAACTGAAATCCCCAAAGCCTGTGCTCCTTTTCTCTTTCTTCACAGCTGCACTGGTTGAAGGCCCATCATCATCTGCTGTTCGTTTTCTGCAGCCAAAATGAAAACAAATATCAGTGACTGCTAATGTTAGCTGGCTAAAGGCAGCTGGATTCCTTTCCCTTCCAAGTGTGATATAGAATGGAGCTAGCCTGTCACATACAAATTACAGAGACGCTTTGGCTGCAGCACTGAGATGTGGTTTGCAGGGGTGTTGAAGATGCAGGGTTTTGGTCTAGCTCATTAAAGAGAGAGGGGCCACTTAAAATTTTGGAGACGGTTTCAGGTTTGGATTTTGGACACTCCCGAAATGTGGAAGGGATAGGGGGGTTTGAATCTATGGCTTTGGTTCAGGCCCAGCACATAGGAACACAGGCAAATCCGAAAGCATAAGCCTTTTTGCTCACCTTCCTATGGAGTGCTTAGTGTTTTTAAATGCAAAAGGATTAAAAGCAGTTCGCAGGGCACAATGCAAAGAGTATGGGGCTGTGTGACATTTCCCACTCCTCTTGGTGCTGCCAAATGCATCTTGATCCAGACCAAGAGCAGCCCATGTTGCTATTCCTGGCATCTCTTGAGCAGAGCCTATGAATCATGCAGAAATTTACTTGATTGCCAGGTCCCATGAGGTGGCCAATAGGGATCAGACTGAAACCACCAAAGGTTTCATTGGAGACCAGTGTCACGCATGTTACAGAGAAGACTGCAGGGATGAAAGACATTGGGAAAAAAACTCAGGGAACCAGTTGGCCACTCAGCATAGACTATTAATCTTGCAAACTTTCCTACATGTTTCCATAGTAACCACGGTGGAGCAGGAAACCAATTTTAAGTTCAACTGAATTTCAGCACAATTTTAGAAGAGGTGAACAGCAACACTTGTAGCTAAACTTTTAAAAGACCCAAATGATTAACAATGTACATGTGCTGGCTAAAATTACAGGACACATTTTCAACTGAATGGGCACCAGAATCTCCCAACTGCACAGACATACAGGCTCATCAACAGCCAAGGTCCATACATACAAATACATGCCTTTGCGGACACTACAATGTGACAGCTACATTTGTGGGAGGATTTGGTAGAAGCCTGTTCAAAACGTAGAGGTACAAATTACTTTTAATTTTCCAAAATAGTTGAAAAGCTGGGCCAGGGTTTGGCGCTCGCCCTTGGAAAGCTAAACTATCAATAGTACAAGGTGTGTGCAGGGAAATGCTGCTGTAGAGTTCTTAGTAACAGCTGCAGAAGGGGAAACACAGAAGACTGAATTCAGGTTCTGTCCAGGAAGTGATGGACAGGCTCCTCAACAAAGATTATAAAAGTGTTTGTAACCACACACACATACATGCTGTTAATGATCAGCTGTGGCTTTTACATTGAGCCTTTAAAAAAAAAGTTAGCTTTTTAATCCTTAAAACAATAGGGCCAGACACTGACTGCTGTGATTGGTACATGAACGTCCCTAGCAAGGTCCATTGACATCAAACAAACAGCTGGTATGTGACAGTGTGTCCCATACAATACTGAGCCGTAACACTAGTACTGGGTAACACTAGTGCCACAGCGGACAGGGGAGTTCCCAGTGCAAGAGAGCACAAACACTGAACAAAGCACCGTTGTGCAAGGGACTTACGTTGCAGCCATATTAATATACTTCCCAATGCCCTGCCGGTAAGTTTTGGGAGCCTGGCTCTCTTTCTTTGGCAGGACAGCCTTAGTTTTGGTTTTGGCTGCTTCCTCCTCTTGTCGGGCCTTCTCTCTTTCTGCAGAGATCTGAGAAAAATGAGTATTATTAGAGTATGTTACAAGAGATTAGTTCAAAGAAAAGGCGACCGTGTCTAAAGCGCTTTGTAGTTACAAAGCACTGTAACATACCATCACTGCCATGACTTAACGGTGCATGCTTGGCTGACGGTGCCTCAAGGGGGCCACTAGGAATGAATGGTCTATGGCCATCGCTCCATTGCAGGTGATAGGCAACTACCATTGGGAAGGCAGAGGTAACTCTGGGGGACATGGGGGAGCCTTTAAAAGTCTGGTGTATTATGAACCTTGTGCTGCTTTACTCTCCAAACTACTATCCACTCCAACACTAGCATGTTTCTAGCAAATAAGACAGCCTCAAATTGCAGCTGTTCAGTCTTTGTTTGTAAACATAGGTGTAAGCACCCTAGGGGAAGACAAGAAAGGCATGCAACATGGGATGAGTATAACCCTAACCCTAACCCCTAACCCTAAGAAGTGGACGGGACTACAGTTTAGAATTAAATATTTCTTTGCAAACCTATCAAACAGATGATTCCCTCCTCACCTGAGCATCTGCCTCTTCATACGGATCAACAAAAACAGTTATTGATTTAATTCGTATTTCCTCCTGGGAACAGAAAATTAAAATTAAAGGTACCAGAAGCTGCTAATTGGGTTTGTTTCATTTTCCTGAAGCTAACTTTTAAAAATAAGCAGTAACAGGGGACACATTCAGGGGACACACATGCACTCCCTTTGTTTGGTGACCCTTTTGGTTTAAGTTTAAGTAGTACCTTGGGACGATCTGTTTTTGGATCGCTGTCCACATTCTCCATAGCTGTCAGAGCCTCAAAACCACCAACCACTCTAAAACAGAAGAAAGGATTTAATTTCCAGCTGTACCGATGGAACATTAACCACTCATTGTGGAGGGCGATGCGGCAGATGTTTCCCCTCAGCTTGAAAAGAGACAAATCCATGCTACATGTGCTTAGCAGATATATAGAAACCCAGACAATGAGTATCGTATCCCAACATGGCCCTGTGGGCCAAAGCGAAGGTTTTAAAACCAAGATGAACATTCTTAAAGGAAGGAGATAAAATCAACACACTGGCGAGTCATTTGAGGTTGTATTGTGACAACTCCCTAAAATAGCAGTTGGGAACAAAGGAATTAATACTGGTTTGTCACAAATTATAACCCACCACAGCAAACTGGTTTTGCTAGAAGATAATTACTTCTAGCTTTATTAAACACTTTCACTCTAACAACTAGCCCTGGATCTTTATAAATCACAAATAATAAAGGCCCCATCCAGCAAGGGACATAACTACATACTTGGCTTCAAACACATAAGTATTCCTGTTGAATTCAATGGAACTGCTCATGTGCTAAAAGTTAAACATGTGCTTAAGTGTTTTCCTGGATTGGGGCCAAAGTGCAAGATGTAAAATAATCCGAATTCAGTCATCGGGAGGTTTTGATGAAAGGGAAGGAGTTAGTTGCCCTATGCACCCAGAAGCCTCCTGCTGATGAATTTTAGCAGTGTCAAATCACCTGTACTAAACTTTCACTCAGTGCTGGAAAGAGGCCAGGTACTGCAAGGATGAAATCAAACTCCAGTTGTAGCTATATTTTCTCAGTACCCAATTTATGGCTGTCTGACTTAAGTGCTGATCTTTCACTGTGGTGAAGTACGTGGTGTGCACACATTTAACAAGTCAGACTTAATGATATCTGATCAGAATAAAAAAGACTTCAATTTGTGAAGGCCAAATGCTGGATCAGTATGAATTAAAATGTGGGTCACTGTGAAAATGACCGGACTTTGGATTCTACCATAAAGTCCTCTAGAATCAGCAATGTTGTTGTTAAAACTGATATTCAGAAGCGTGATAACACAGGGCTAGAGCAGAATGGAGGGAGTCTTAATGGATGGAGATATCTTCAATGAGGAACAGCTGGGAGACCTACATAGAATTAATCTCAACTCTTCCGCTTGGGGGAAATCTGACAAAGCACTGAGTACAGACAATAGACCCAAATTAACTCTGTCTCAAACGCAGGTAATAAAGTAACAGACCAATATAGGTACAAACGCTTTTGCAGAAAGAAAAAGGTGTTTAAGAAAAGTTTCACTGTTATTCTAAAACCTGAAAAGCTCTAAAAAAAGATGGCATGACTCCATTAAAGAGATGCTCTTATGGAATTACACCATATAGGTACAAGAACACCTTAGCAATGTACTAGGAGCAATGTTATAATGAAAACCAGAACATTTCACACTGATTGGAGTGTTCCCTCCAAATCTAATGCTCTATTGTGTTCCTTTAAATTACAGTTCCTGCATGGAAACACCGCCAGATCAGGCAGGGTCATGTTGAAGCTTTTACAATGTCAAGCTGAGCTGGGGAGCCGAGTTCTAGCAGTGTCTCTTTTTCAGTCCATATATAAAAATCTGGGGCCCACTTCAGTACTAGTGTTCCCTGCTCGGATAACGGGGTGTACTTGCTAACTTTACAGGTGCAATTTTGGAGGTCACTTTAAATCACACAAGCTGTTAGAAAAATAACATCACACAAACATCAAAAAGTATTCTTTGTATTGTGCTTACTAAGCTAAGAATCCTTCCTTTGATTTCAGTGGGCACTGGATCAGTATACTGCATGTACAATGGTTTGGTTAATGCTGCCTATGGCTGCTTCACTCAGAACTCTTATGGCTGTTTAGCTTTAAATGTTATAGACTTCCCTTTGTGCTGATGTGTTTTCTCACGGAAGGAAAAAGTTGGTCTAGCTACCACTCCATGTGGACAGGGGGAACATTTTTGGTAACAAGGCATTTGGACGCACATCATCATCATCATCACCACAAATTTGTCATCCATGTGAAAACAGCATCAATAAATAAGGAAAAAAACTGCCTAGGTAACAAATAAGTTACTTGTTTTTGTTCTTTGCTTCAGGCTAATTAAAAAAGCCTCTGAATCAAAAATATGAGAGGGCTTCTGTAAAAAAATATCTGATAGCAGTTCTGGTTTTCTCAGGGATGGAACTTTTTTAAGTAACTGTCACTCAGAAAACTGAACCATTTTATAGATTTAAGGCAGCTTTATGAATTAAGTCCAAATTCTTGTATACCTTCCATGAATTCTGTGCTCAGGAAGGCAAAATGAGAGTTCAGTTCACTAACGAAAATCACCATGTAATACAGGCAAAACCACGTCTCCGTATATAATTCTCTTTTTTCCATATCATGGATTCTCTATTATAACCTCTAACACACCAGGTATTAGCTTAACCCCTTCAGATGAGAATGCCTCAGTCAATAAGTAAGTAGTATTAAAAACTACTTTCATGTATTAATATTCATGCATGGTGACATATTACATGCTTCTAATGTAATTTCTGTGTCCTTGCAGACCTTTGACAGATATTCAGCTCTAACCAGTTCTAACAAGACTTGAAGTCATTTGGGACAGCAACAGGATTTTCTTGATGCTGATATTATCACACTCTGTTTTTCAAAGAAATCGTTACCTGTTAGGGCAATTAAAATGGTTGAAATACTGTTTGGTGATGAAACAACTGTATAGCAAGCTGGTAGCCTAGTACTTACATTGTTCATACACTCCTTGTAAGGGTTACATGAATAAAATGCAATTGACCAAAACTAACTTTGTTTGTACTATGGGGATTCCGACGAGCAAATGTTTTTTCCTTATGTAAGGCCTTGTCTACACACAAACGTACCACTTTGGCTACACTGGTGGAGGCAAAGCAGGACAGCCCCCTAGTGTGGACCCAGTTATATCAGTATAAATGTGCTTATAGCACGGTAGCTTTTTTAGTCCCATATAGAAAGGGAAATAAGCTATCCTGGTATAAAGCAACTTGATATTATTGTAACTGCATCCACACTACTAAACTATCCAAAAAACAAAAATAATCACATCCCTAACTTACAGTTACATTGATACAAAAACTGATACAAAAACTTTGGCTAGACCAGGTACAAAAGGACAAGAAAAGTCAGACCCAGCCAGACACAGAAAATGACGTAAGCTAAAATAATTTCTAAATATTTGTGCAACACAATCTTGCTACAATTATTAATTTTGTTGCTGCTGCTGCACTGCTTTACAAAACCTCTCCACTTCAGTCCTCAAGGGTCTTATCTACATTTTACATTTAGATCCCAGCTTCACATGGCTGTTAAACAATAAAAATATTTATGCAGGCTAGAGAAGTCTCAGGTTTTTTTGTTTTTTTTTTGAAACTCTAGGTAGCACACAGGGGAAATCTTCCCAGAGTTCCATAGAGCTTCCAAAACCCTGCACACACTTTTGAGATTTTATAGCAGATACCCAATTTTCATCTCCTCCTCCTGGCTGATATCACAGATTCACTTATAATGCTGAAAATTAAACCAAACTCTAAAGATATGCTCTCTGTATTTTTAATTGCCCCTGAAGCAAACTTAGGATTTGATACAGGAGGGTTTTCTAACCAATAGTTCCATTCATTATCTTCTTGTGTTTTCATGATAATTTAGAAGCAGCCAGATAGCTGAGCACTGGAAATCTCAATGAAATATTACCGTATCCCAAGGCTAGACATCCTACAATATTAATGTATTTTGCTGGTATTTATGGAGCTTCATCTTTTGATAAGATGAATGAAAAATTAGAAATTTTCTGTTGCCAGTATTTTTTCAAAGACTGAGTGCCATTTCTAGTTTAGACCCCATATCTGATCTATTTTTACATACTTCTCACTGGGAGGGAAATGGTGAGAGATTGTACTCCAGAATCCAAGTAGCCTCAAGGGTTTTGTTCTTTTTCTGAGATCCATCACTGTGTTGCCCCAAAATTATTAAATGTATTACAAAGGTGCCCATTAGCACTCATCCTTATGTAGAATCTACAATATTTTGAAATCTGCTACCATCTTTGTTATTAACTAGTATTGTTAAAGTCTGACTTGAAATAATGAAGTTTACCTGGCCTCGAGGGCAGGGACAGTTTATTACTTTGTGTTTGTACAGTGTTGAACAATGAGGCCCTGATTTTGGTTTGGGTCTCCGGATGTTACCATAATACCAATAATAAAAGTACTCATTACTGTGAGTACTCAGAATAATAAGTACTACATTCAGTAGTAAGAATTTACTTGACTAGACCCTTGAACTGTATCCTCAGACTCATATGATTGTGTAGCTAGAAAACAACATGCAAGAATGCTACCACAGAGACAGTGGAGGGACCACTAATTAACTAGGAGCTCCAGGACTGAGATGAAAGCAGTACGAGAGAGATGAAAGCTGAAAGACTAAACAGTGCAGTATAAAGGGAAAAACTTTGAAACGGACAAGAAGGAATGGATCAATGAACTTTCTGAAGCTTCCTTTGGGTTGTGGAACACCGAAAAAATCTTCCTTTGATCCTAAAAGCAAAAATGAATCTACAAGTTGCCATTGGGTCAGGAAAAGAGAGGCCTGAATGCTGAAATCTGAAAGGCCCTAACAATTGTTTGTACTGTGTAGCTCCTAGAGGCTTAGTCAGGAACCAGGCACCATTGTGCTAGGTGATGTACACAGTCGGTGCCCGCAAGATCTTACCGTTTAAGACATCAGGCTCTCGGTTTATAAGAATGTCTTTTCGGGTCAGTCATAGGAGGCATATGAGCCAGGTCTTAGTTTACCATTATCAGTACATTTTTGTTTAAAATGCACTCAAAGACTTTTGCTTAGTCAATCTAGTGCCTATGTTAGGGGTTTTTCCTATTGCTTTTACTCTTCCTTGCTGACACTTAGTTTCAGACTGACTGGCATTCCAGCACTTTGGCAGAACTTTCATTGGATTTGCATTTAGTAATGAGGACATTAGTCTCTATTTGACAGGTTTCAGAAGTAGCAGCCGTGTTAGTCTGTATTCGCAAAAAGAAAAGGAGTACTTGTGGCACCGCAGAGACTAACAAATTTATCTGAGCATAAGCTTCGTGAGCTACAGCTCACTTCATCGGCTGCTACTCTGAAAGGTTCATAACAATTGTTTGTTCAGAGCAAGCACCATGAATATGTGAGTCACTCCTTTATACAGTTTGGATCTTTGATCTGCAGAGACCATGAATTGGTATCAGCCGGACAATGGTCCCCTACTCCTCAGGGAGGAGCTTCAAAAGGCTGAGTCTTTGCATAACTAGAGGTGGTAATTTGCATTCTCCTCCCCAAGTATTTCCTAGGAACTTCACTTAACTTTGCCTGGCCCATTGTTTAAAATAATGCTTTGAAGTTCATAACAATCCCCAAGGTTTACATTGGCCACGTCTCCCGGCAAAAGCAGTTACATGTAACCCCATCATAATACAAAAACTTTGCATTTTTAATACAATGGGCTCTAAAGATACTTAAATTTAATTCAATAAGGTTTGTCCAGGGTATCCCAAGAAATTGCCATAGCTGTCACACAACAGCCAATCAATTCTGAAATAATATAATTACTTTTGATTGTTCCAGCCAACAGATTTTAGCCAACTGCCCTATACACAAGAAAAGATACTATACCCTCTCCCCCTCCTCTCGCATTCAGAGTTCTGCTCTCACAGAATTGCATGAGCAGCAGTGACATTACTTCCAGAAGAACAGCTTAAGCTCACTGTCCTCTCTGTATTGATAATTTTTATGCATGGGTCATGTTGTCGTGTCTTGTGAGCAGCTAGTCAGGAGCCAGCAATCTTTGAATCGTTATGATGGTTCTGCCTCTGATTTTGGAGGTTTCTTCAGCTCACACTTGATTTCAGAATTCATAGACAGGACATCATTGGAGACCTTGACCTTTCTTACTGAAGGTCAAACTATATGTCTGGATGCACACTGAGTGGCACTTACACTCATAGGTGGGAAATGTGATTGGGGAAAAAAAGAGGAGCAAGTGTACCGTGACCCTGATCATATTTCCTTTGTCGGGAGCACTCAGTGTGCCCCCCTGCCTCCTTACTCACCTCCTCATCCCAGGCTTAATTTGTCCCCCAACATGCCTGGATGAGTAAATCTTCTGTGAAAAGTGATAGTAAACAAATATACAAATATCACTTTTCACAGTAGCAGACTTACTACCTAGCAATCTGAAAAAAATCTAAACATGCAAAGCACCGTATTTTTGTTTCTATTCTGTTTAGGTCCAGTAAAGAATAGCGATAACTGTACATTATTGTTATTACTGAGTCTGCAAAAAACCCCAAGATAAATAAATTACAATGATATGGACATGTATATATGTGCATATTTATTTGTTTTGCCTAAAGTTAATTAACTATTTTAGGAAAAATTCTCAGAGCGGCCACCAGCAAGAGTTGGCGGCTGTCCTCTGAGGCTACCAAAAATTATGTTGTGAGAACCCCTGAGCTAGGGTAATGATATAAAAAGGAACTCAGAGGAATGTCCCCATGCAGTGGGCCTTCCTAAAATGCTTCTCTTCCAGAAGAAAATGCCTGCCCCACACTGGGCAGAGATGGTAAATACCAAATGGCTTACACCAATTTGGGTTTTTCAATTAAATGTCTTAACAAGCAGTTAGAAGTCAGCAAAAGCCATTAGTTAATTTTCAAGTTAATTACAGCATTTTTAATGTCATGCAGTTCATTGCCAATTATCACTGGAGAGGGTAATTACTGAATTAATCTAGGCAACTCCACTGCAGCAGGAAATCCACACAGCCTATAATACACCTTCATTTGAAGACACTGTCTCCTCTTCACTCTCTTTACGACGATTACGTATACGAGGCAAAATTCTACCCTTAAGTACATATATGCAACCCTACTGGCAAAAACAGAAGTTGCATGAAGGAGGGAACAGCTGAGCGCAGAATTTGGCTCTCAGCATATAGTGATGTTCTTATATTGTCCAAAAGAAATAACCCTCAATTTCATGTTGAAGCCAGAAATCTACATAGTACAATCTGATTTAGAATCCACTAAAAAAGGGACTTCAGATTTCAGGGACAATACTCGAGTTACAACTGAAGTTAACTTCGCAGTGAAGACAAGCCCTTAGGTACAGGCAGTGCAGTTACTATAGGAATATGTTCACTCACAGCTTTTAACATTAGAACTTGTTTAAGTGAGATAGAATGCTGGCCAGGAAACTGAAGTTATCCACTTTCGTTTCACAAAGTGATACAGGAGCTTCAACTTGTACCTGGAGGAGCCACTAGCAAGGCAAATGGGATACCTTGGCAGAAGGAGAGTAACTCAGGGAGTGCAGTTATTGAAATGTCAGTACTGGGAACATTAACAGTCAGAAATTACTATTGTGCTAAGTGCCAACAATATGCTTGGTTCTACAGAACACATACCATGAAACCAATCCCTGCCTGAAAACTTACAATGGGCTATACTGGGAAGCCCAGTGGAAAATAATATATCAGAGATACTAAACAGCTCAGCTATATAACATCTAATCACACTGAGTACTACATACATTTATTTTAAGCAGTTTTTCAAATTGAGTAAAAATCAAAAGTCAATAAAAGAGTTGCAATAAAAAAGAAAAAAAAGAAAAGAAAAAGCATAGGATTCTAAGGAACGATCAATGAAATAGTCTGATAAAACTGAACGTATATACTACTACACTGACATGTTCATTTGAACAGCTTTACATAATTTAGCACCATCTATTATCAGTGCTTGCACCTGCAGCGATGGAAACAACGACATGCTGCACTTTCTTTGCAGATCTGCATTATATTCCTTGGCCTTTGCAATATTTGGGGTTTTGAATGGACTAGAACCATGGGAACACCATTCCACTCACAACAGGGAATGGTCCTAGGAATTCCACATGTTGATACTCATTGGGTTAATATTTTTACCATTGTACCACAATGGTAATTGTTGCACTTCAGGGCAACTGCACCTGTATTCTCCCTTGCAACTCTCTCAAGGGCACCCTCCCTGGGCTCCCAGCTCCTCAGCCATCATCTCTCTTGGGTAGATACCCACGTCTCTCCCGCCTGACTGGGGTTTGTCCAGGCCGCACAATTCCCTGCCTTCCAGAATAGGGTGTGTACTTTGCTCTCTTCCTAGAGGCTACACACAGCATAATGGCCCAAACTTATAAGTTAGCACTCAGCTCTTCATAAACAAGCACATTTATTCTTACAGTGAAAGCATTAAAAACATATTAAAACAATAAAAATCTACACATGCTAATAAGCTTACCAGAGATCACTCCAACTTCAGGCTCTGGTAGGTGTCAATCCTTGAAAATCCACAACTGGGTTTTCCCCATGGTTACAAGTTCCTAACTGTCTCAGATTCAGAATCAGAACAACCATGCAATCCTGCCTTTATACCACTTCATGTTCATGTAACAGGTGATCAACAGACAAAGGTCCACTCCTTTGGGCATAGCTTTGAAAGGCTGGGTTTTTGCATAACTGGAGGTGAGGAATTTGCAGCCAGGAAAAACTCTCCCTACATAGTTCCCAGGAAAACCACTTCACACTTTTTGTTCCAAAAGTCCATTCTTGTCTGGCATATTGTTCTCTAAAAACCTTTGAAACCCCAGGTCTCACATCTGTCACATCTCCCCCCTCAAGAGGTTACACACAATCCCAATCCACAATGACAAATAAATCATTCACTTAATACAATGGATCCCAAAGATACTTAAACTTAATTTATATGGTCTCCTAAGGATGTTGCAGGAAATTGCCATATCTGTCACAGTAATGACATTAGGATGCAAAATAAAGGGTGCTCAGAAGAGCTGGCCCTATGCAATAGCTCAGTATTCTATGCCACCACATAGGAAACACTGGGTCATGACTGACCTATTGGTTGGCAGTTCCTGAAGTGATGAAGGTAGAGTGTTGAAGAGGTAATCTTTTTGTGTCACAATTGTGTCACAGTGATGAGTGTGTAAATATTTAAAAAAAGAGAACAAGAGTGCTGATTGTTCCATTCTTGACCATTCCTGGAGGCCCATCAACAGAAAATCTCACAATAATTTGGTGACTGATGATGATGAAAGAGTGGACAGGGAGAAAAATGATGGCAAAGGGAATGTCCGACTGGTGGTGGTGCTGGAATACCCACGACCTACTCGGCGCAAGAGGAGTGTGCTCTGCCACAAAATAAGTGAAAGGAGAAAAGAGACGTCAACAAAATTAGACATTAAAAGGCTATTTCCAGGTGTCAGACCCAGAGAAATGTGCAGGAAATCAGCTAATGAGCATGGAAAGTAAGAGGAATATTTGTCAATTGAGGCCCACAGAGATGAGGACAGAGTTTGCTCTTAAATCAGGATTTTGCTTCAAATCAAGTGTAAAAGTTACCAGACTCATCTCCATGGCTTGAAAGTACACAGGACATACTATATCCATGATGTAGTTCTATTCCTTCTCTTACCTTCCAAAAATGGTGTGCTTCTTGTCCAGGTATGTGCAGGAGCGAAATGTGATAAAGCTGAAGGGAGACACGAATATGACACTCAGAATATGACCCTTAAGATATAACAATATTTTAAAAGCCAACTATGTTTAAAAAAACGTACATGGCAACCCACTATGATGAGACTTGAACCATCTCCTTTCTGTGGGGAGCACAATGAATGAGACTTACCATATTTTACTTTTTGTGGACTGTATCTGACAACAGCCAGTTCTTTACTCCTCATGTTTTGATACTTTTATTCCAGTTTCTCTCTCACAGTCCTATTTACCACTTTAACGAATAACTTATGCAAATGCCTTTGACTCAGCTGAACATCCCCTTCTATGAACATTCAGATTTTAAGAATGCCATTCTAGGTTAGCAAGTCCTTATGGCTCCTGCTCCTGAATTAGATTACATTTATAAGGATCAGGATTCTGTACCTGGCAAAGAACTTTAACACTGTGCCTCACTAGGTTAGTACCAATTTTCAAAATAGATTTAAAAATAAATATTGTAAATGGTGAAAATTTACAGGTAAAGTGAAGCTATATTGGCCTGTTTACAATCCATCTCTCTTATTGGCTCAGTAATGCCATGTTTAGGTTGCAAACACTGCAGAAGAATATTTAAATTAAACAGTGTTTCACTGAAATAATAAAACTCAGAAAACTTTTGTTGCTATTATGTTTTGTTTAAAGTTTTGCAAAACTTAAATATAGGGTCTAAGATATCGTTTGCAAAGTAAGCTCAATCACTCAAACTTTTTTGAATGGCTTAACATTTCTTTGGAAGCTCCGACCACAACTATATATAATGCAGAGGGTCCCATAGCGTGGTTTGTGGACACTGATGGTCCCTGGAGAGTTGGCTAGCACATAGTGCTGGCTCTCCTCCTTGTTTTCATCGGTTACATAGCATTATAGACAGCTAAAAATAAAACATTTTCCTAATAGCCCTTTCCCATGTATGCAAGTACTGTAGTTGCCACACAGAAATTATGCGATTGTAAATGGGAGTGGATGACATCTGCAAGGTAATTTCTCTATTAAGATGTGGTTAAGCCCATGAAAAGGTTTGGAAATCCCTGGGTTAATGCATGAGTCTCTCAAGGGGTGCACATTAAATTTAATCTTCTTTATGCATGCCCTGTAACATCTTATTCTCAGTTGTACAATAATTAGACCAGCAGAAGTCAATCAGATAACAGTATACCAAAAATACTTGAGAGCTAACATGGGCCTTATAAAATACTGAAAGCTCATCATTCATGAGGACAGCCAAAACAAAACAAACAGGGAATTAACCTAATTCCTGAGGATTCCTGGGATGAAGACTGAATTTTACTAAAGTCCTTGTCAGGACCAGGTGCTTATAAAAATGATCTATTGTAACTTTGTACACTGAACCTATCTACCTACCTCGTTCTACATCAGTGTGACCATCACCTGTATAGGTGAGCCATTCATACAGCTTCTAAGTTAGCAACAGTTCTCAGAAAATTCTAAATATTGTCTATGAAGTCTTATAAAAGCAAGCAGCTGGAGAGTCTCAAGGACTTCATGGTATAAAAGGAACTTTGTGTAAATTTACAGTGCCAAGGCAAAATATAGGCACACATGAAAGTAGATGTTGTGACACAATAGCAGTAAATCACAGAGTATGAACAGTAGCTCTTGCGAGTTGTTCCAAATAATTTCCTATAATCTGTTTCCTGGGTACCTGAAATATCTTTTTAAAGAAAACTCCACTATCCACTAGTTGATTTAGCATCAGTGATCTGGCAATAATGCTCAGCTTCAAGACAGGCTCTGAGGGCTTGATCCTACAAGGTGCCCAGCACTTTGGTCCCAGTGCAGCAAACTACTTAAGCAAGTACTTAGCTTTAAGCGCATGAGTAATCTTATTAAAGACAATGGGACTATTACTCATGTACTTAAAGTTAATCACATGTCTAAATGAAGGTGCTATAGTGCTCAGCACCTTGCAGGATTGAGCCATAAGAGAGTGTCTTTTTAAAAGTTCCATAGTAGGAACAACCTCTTTTCTCTGAAGAGCCAGAGAAAGTGAACAAAAACGACAAATTATGAAACAGGGAACTCTACTGATGATATCAAAACCACAAAGGAACTACAGATCTTCATGGCATGCTTCAAGTTGCTCTCATCTTACTGTTTAAAATGGGTCTTCCACTTTGGTGGTATCAATACGAAGTACCTGGGAGAGCATTTCATTCTGGTGCATCATAAGTAGTTCATAGAATTCCATTTATTTTCTTCACTCTATAAGAAAACCCCTTATAAAATAGGAAGTGACCACTTACAATTGTGATTTGTTGCTGTTGGGTCCTGAATTGGCCATGCTAACAATACCACGTCCAGTGTGGGACAGATTTGGCTTGAACTCATCTTTAAAAGGTTTTCCCCAATAGGACTCTCCTCCTAAAAACAAAAACAAAACAACCCTGATGTTTGCTCTTCATTAGATTCCCATTACCCTTCAAATTGCTCCCAGCACTCATACTTATTTGGTGGTGCTGCCATTGTGCGCAGGTTTATGGGGCTCCTGACTCCTTTGTATACATTTTCATTCCCTTTCCCACTACCACCCTGATGCCTAAATGTCCCCATGAAATCAAATTTTGGAATGATCAACACAACACACTGCCTCCACACTGCTCTCATCAAGTGTGACTGATGAGATTGTTTATTGGCTGTATTATATATTCTGTTCACCCAGGGTTCTCAGGGATGTAATTTTTTACTGCTGGCCCATCAAACCACAACCTTCTTTGTGCCACATTAAATTCTGAAAGGTGTTTTCCTGACAAAAGTAAAGGCAACGAGCAGAAAATTACCAGTTTAATTGCACTCTGGATACTCCGTTGCTGCTGTGAGGTTTGGAAATTATTTACTACTGCATTAAATACACTTTCATAGGATCAATAAAGTATATGGTATAGAGCCCAATACTAAACTAAGAACTCAGCAGTTCAACTCCTAACTAACCAACCTGGCTCAACGTAAGGGGATATACTTCATCCAAATTGACACAGTAATTTAGACATTCTGGACCAGATCCTTGGCTGCTGTAAACAGATGTAGCTCCACTGAAGTCAAGGGAGCTGTGTAGATTTGCATCAGCTGGGGATCTGGCCATCCTAGACTTATTTCTTTTCAATAGCAGCAGATAGAAAAGGGGTCTGCGAGACGGCAGATCTCTCTGCCGGGCTGTCATTTCCACATTATTTATAACAGATCTGACATTTTCACTTTCATCCCAGATCACTCCTAAGAAGAAAAAAATGCTGAGATGAGTCATTTCCATAGTTTTACAGTCAACTCCATAATCCTGTCTGACAAACTGTGAAGAATATTTCACCTTAGCACAGGATTAGAAAGAACGCAAACACAAAAGATCAGACTAGGGAAGCGGGCTGGCTCATCTGCAGAACAGGCTTGTGAACTCTCTGGAGTAACCATATCGCTAGCAAAGCAGCATCTGCAATACTCAATAACGGATCTGCAACACTCAATGGCTATTTGCACATGTAGACAGGAAAGAAATTTTATGATACAACTGGACAGAAAGAGTACCCGCTGAGGAGGAGGGAAAGAGGCTGCTATCTAAAGCCCAGTACAGAAAACTGCAAATATGTATCAAGAAAGATACTCTGGGGAAACCTATTCATACTGACTTCACAATATTGTCTAATAATCAAGCATTGCAGGTAGACAGCTGTAAATGCAGATGCATGTGGACCTAAACAAATGTGAAATCTCAGGAGAAACTGAACCGCTTAAGGACCCAATTAATCTTGCTCAAAAGACCTGTTAATAAAGTTGAATACTGCCAGCTCTGCAATTTGACAAGAGGGGGCGAAGAGAGACTTTCTAACACTGTGGGGAGTTCCTGTAATCAGGAGTAAAGAGTTACTGATTACATCCTTTCAGAGTAACAGCCGTGTTAGTCTGTATTTGCAAAAAGAAAAGGAGTACTTGTGGCACCTTAGAGACTAACCAATTTATTTGAGCATAAGCTTTCGTGAGCTACAGCTCACTTCATCGGATGCATACTGTGGAAAATACAGAAGATGTTTTTATACACACAAACCATGAAAAAATGGGTGTTTATCACTACAAAAGGTTTTCTCTCCCCCCAAACCCACTCTCCTGTTGGTAATAACTTATCTAAAGTGATCGCTCTCCTTACAATGTGTATGATAATCAAGATGGGCCATTTCCAGCAAAAATCCAGGGTTTAACAAGAACGTCTGAGGAACAGTGGGGGGGGGGGGGGGCGGGAGAAGGAATAAACAAGGGGAAATAGGTTACTTTTTATAATGAATCAACCATTCCCAGTCTCTATTCAAGCCTAAGTTAGTTGTATCCAATTAAAAAGTAACCTATTTCCCCTTGTTTATTCCTCCCCTCCCCACTGTTCCTCAGATGTTCGTGTTAAACCCTGGATTTGTGCTGGAAATGGCCCACCTTGATTATCATACACATTGTAAGGAGAGTGATCACTTTAGACAAGCTATTACCAACAGGAGAGTGGGTTTGGGGGGAGAGAAAACCTTTTGTAGTGATAAATACCCATTTTTTCATGGTCTGTGTGTATTAAAAACATTTTCTGTATTTTCCACAGTATGCATCCGATGAAGTGAGCTGTAGCTCACGAAAGCTTATGCTCAAATAAACTGGTTAGTCTGTAAGGTGCCACAAGTACTCCTTTTCTTTTTGTGATTACATCCTTGATATTTGGCTACTGAATATTTTAAGATCAGCTACACCTCAGTGTGACTTTGTCTGGCAATTCCTTTGAGAAACAATTACTCTAGAGTAAATCAGATGTAGTCAACTTAATAATTGTAACATATCCTGCCTAGAAGCCAGTACTGTACTTTGCTAGTAATTCTCCTTTTCCATTCCGTGCTCTATTTTGGCGCGGAGACATGCAGAAGGAAGGAATGGTGAGAATGGTTTGGCAGCTGAAATATAACGAGGTATGGAGAATCCATAAGCGTGTATAGTATTTACCTCCTGTGTTTTTGAAAAATGGGAGTAATCTTTTCTAAAAGGAGTTGTCTACTTATATATTGTACTTGCCTGTCATTAAGGATGTCTGTCAGACACACACACACACACACTAGAAAGAATGGATACAAGCAGGTTACCTCAAGGGGGTACTGTGAGGATAATTGCCCATGCTCTCCTAGACAGTCATTCCACAGCAGAGGCTAGTGGCTGCTTACATGTATGTTTAAGCAGTTGGAATGAGTCAGAAGAAGCTGGAAAGAGGCTGTGTATTAAGCTACAAGCAGACAGTTTTGGCTGGTTGGTCTGTGTGTGTCCCTGGAAGAGACAACAGGGCAGAGATTTCCACCAAAAGTGGTTAGACTTGTGCCATTCATTATCAGCCCTGCTTCAGAAAACAGTGCTCCTACATTTGTAAATAAACAAATTACCTGAAGAAAATACTCTGACTTAGTATCATCAATTTCTGATCCAAACACGAACCAGAACTGCAAGGCCCTGAAAATCCACCACTGCTGGCAAAAAGACCATACATATGAGAATTCCACTGTCAATATTCTCTGGTTACTGCTAGCTTGTTGGGCTAAGGAGATAGTCTCCCCGCCAATCATAATTGCCCCATCTTTCCTTTGCGCTGCTTCTTTTATTGGCCAACTAAACTTGCAGTCCCCAAGCCTGATTCTGTAACACTGTTGTCAAGCTGGTGTAACTCACTCCACTGCCTTACAACAGCATCAAACTGGTGTACATGGAGTCAGGAAGCAAGCCCTCCATATTTATGCTCCACCCAAATTGGATCCATTTGTATATGAGTAATAAGTTTCATTTCAATTTCCCTTAGGAAACTACATTTCACTTCAAAGAATCTCTTTGAAGAAACTCCTAATTAACTGCCAAACACATGTATATTGGCACACATCTCAAAACAGAGGGGAACCTGCTGCCTAGAAATGTTCAGAAACGTGTATACAAGTGGATCCAACTGGGATAGAGCATAAAAGTGGAGGGCCCAATTCCTGACTGTTACACCATTCTGACGCTGTTGTATGGCATTGGAGTTACACCACTGTCAAGCTGGTGCCACAGAGTGGAGAACAAAGCCTGAGGACTTACTGGCCAGAGGAGCAACTTGAAGGAGAGGGGAAAATTGTGCATGACAGACTGTTCTCCCTGGCCCAACAAGCAAACAGCATGAACAGCATACTGACAGGAGCAATGAGCCATGATCTTTGTGTTTCATGATATTTATTTTCTTAAAATTTCATTCAAGTTCACAAGCACAGGGCTAGAAATCTTATGTACACAATAGCTAATTTCAGTTTAACTATCTGAAAAGCTAATATTTTAGTAAATTGTTTCAATATTCAGTTCAGTGCCTCCCTGCATCCGTCCATGACAGAGTTGTTTCCAAAGCTCATTTTGTCTGCCTAAGAGCTTTGGGCAAGGGCAGAGTCTATACAGCACGAAAACTCTTGAGGCTGGAAATTCTACACAGAACATATGTCTGCCGAAGCCTTGCCTACAGGCCAGTGAGTGGTGGTGGGGATGCTGAGGAGACCTAGGCAGCAGTATGTTATAGGAAACCATTAAAAAAAAAAAAAAAAAACCCGAAACAAAAGCTATTCTACTTCATTTAAAAACAGCAAAGATGCACTCCATGGCAAACTCTTGTTAACCTCTGGAATCATTCCAAGTACCTGCCTGAAACAATGGCAGAGACAGGCAGCTAAAATGATGAAAAATAAAACGTTCCTACTGAAAACCAGAGTGTCTCTCTCTGAAGACTATTTAAAATCATTTTTAGGGCCTCTCACATCAATACTATATATGTACATGGATTGGAAACATGTATCTAATGGTTAGAGAAAAGGGACTGAGAACTGAGATTCTGTTTCTCTGCCTAACTCTGTTATTAGCTCATTGTATGACCTTCAGAAAGTCGTTCAAACTCTTTGCACCCATCTATCTAAGGTACTCATATAACCCCCATTACTGCTGAGTCTGAGCATCTCACAATCTTTAATACATTTATTCTCAGAACCACTGGGAGGTAGGGCAGTGCTATCCCCTCCATTTTACAGTTGGAAATGTGAGGTACAGAGAGACTAAGTGACCTGACCAGGGTAATGCTGGAAGTTTAGGCCCCGCTCCAGCACTCCAGCCGGGGCACAGGGTTGGGGACTGCACCATGCGGCTCCCAGAAGCCGCGGCATGGCCCCACTCAAGCCGGGGCGCTGGGTCATGGGCCACACCACACAGCTCCTGGAAGCCACGGCATGGCCCTACTCCGGCTCCTGTGCACCTCCACCCCAGCCGGAGCCCTCCCCCACCCAAGCCTGGAGCCCCCTCCTGCACCCTGAACTCCTCATTTCTGGCCCCACCCCAGAGCCTGCACCCCCAGCCGGAGCCCGCATCCCGTCCCGCACCCCAACCCCCATTTTGTGGGCATTCATGGCCCGCCATACAATTTCTATTCCCAGATGTGGCCCTCAGGCCAAAAAGTTTGCCCATCCCTGCACTAAACCATACTTCCTCTCAGTTTACCCATATGTAAAATGATGCTAACAAACACCTGCTCCCCCACAGGGGAACTGTGGTGTGTAAGTGTTTGCAAATATTCTTGAGATCCTTATATGTGTGGAGGAAAAATTCAGTGGACTCAAGTAGGCCTAAACTTCTCAAGCAGGCCTAAAACTTTGGTCAAGCTATCTGTGTATATGAAGCATAATAAGAGAGTGTGGAAAATTCCATTAAGGGGTGATTGCAAACAGCACAGCTTAAAAAATGTAACCATAATAGCTAGACGTTAGAAAAAACCATTAACCGCAAAGAAAACACCGGTCAATAACAGGAAAAGCTTGTTTTTGCTAAACTCCAAATAAGGCAAAGCTACTGTTGAAACTTGCACTATATGCCAAATAAGTAAAATACTGTTAAAGAAAGTGGGTTTAACAAATTGTGGTTTTCAGCAATATAAGCGCCTGTATTTTCTGTATACGCCAGAGCAGCTTCAGCTGACTCTCCCTGTATGCACATGCTTGAATAAATGGATGTCAGGCTTTGTTCTGATCCAAACACAATGCGTGGTTAATTTTTCCACGACATATGAAAAGGGCTACAGAAGAAGTCTTAGGGCAAGTCCACACTACAAAATTAAGTTAACCTAAGTTACATTGACATACAGCCACTGCAATAATTAAATCGCTTTTGCGTGTCCACGCTATGCTCCTTGTGTCAGCAGAGCATGTCCTCACTAGCAACATTTGCATCGCTGCAGAGAGCGGTGCACCACAGGTAGCTATCCCACTGTGCAACTTGCCACCATCTAGCACAGGGTGTTTTGGGAAAGGTTTGCAATGCCTCATGGGGGCAAACGAGTTTTGCAGGGGTGACTGGGAACATGATTTCAACGTTCCATAATGCATCCCATAATTTTATTTGCATCCCATAATATTTCACCCCTCCTTTCAAAAGCCCCCGCAAACAGTGTTCCGTCTAATTTTTCCCATGCATGTGCGGAATGGATTTTGTTATGTGCACCAATATGGAGGTGGTGTGTGACACCTTGGGTGGGCCCAAGGGGTTCGGAGTGTAGGAGGGGGCTCAGAGCTGGGGCAGAGGGTTGGAGTGCAGCGGGGTGAGGACTCCGGCTGGGGGACCTGGTTCTGGGGTGGGACGGGGGATGAGGGGTTTGGGGTGCAGACTGCCCCATGGCTACAGTGGGGAGAGAGAATTCCCCCCAGGTCTCTCTCCCCGCAGGAGCGCTTGGGAGCACCAGAACCTGGGCTGGAGGGGAGAGGCGCCGCTCCCCACCATGGCAGCTCCGGGGCTGGGGCCGCGGGATAGGCGCCTCTCCCCTGGCCACGACATAGAAAGAAACAATTCAAGGTTGTCGGTGGCGTTCACAGACCAGCTGCAGATGGTGGAGTGCTGGTTCTGGGCCCGAGAAACAAACCATTGACTGGCGGGTTTGCATTGTCATGCAGGTTTGGGAGGATGAGCAGTGGCTGCAGAACTTTCAGAAGTGTAAGGCCACATTCCTGGATATGTGTAGCGCGCTCGCCCCAGCCCTCCAGCACCGTAACACCAAAATGAGAGCTGCACTGGAGAAGTGAGTGGCGATGGCTGTGTGGAAACTTACATGAGCATATGCAGATAGAGCAACTGAACACTGGCATTGTTTTCCACAAGCGATAGTCCTGAGGGTAACGCAAGCTGCAGACCAGGGTTGTATGCTGCTAGTAATTGCTGAGTGGCATGGGAAAGTGTGGGAGAAATGAGGCAGCTCCGCCCAAAAAACTTCAGCAGAGGATTGCAGACTACCCAGGAAAGTTTCCTCAAGATCTCTATGGAGGATTCACAGGACATCTCGGTGCACATAAACTGCTCCGCAGGGCCCTTCTGCCTAACTGTATGGGGGAATGCAAAGCAAATAGTAATACTACCTCTCTTGGTAGTTTCACTACCTCTTTTAACCTAAGTACATGCGTCCCCGCAATATCAAAGCAAACTACATAATTATCAAAGGTTCCTTCCCCTGCATCAGGCTCGCCTATGCTGGGCTGACTGTAAGGACTGGCTGGACTGTGCAGAAGTCAAGAACAGGTCCTGGCTTGCTGCGCCATTGTATCTCCCGGTCGTCTGTCCCTCATACTCCTCTTCCTCGTCACTGTTCATGACAGAGGCCTATGACTCAGGCTCCTCTGAAGTATCCACAGGGCTCTCAGGAGGGGTGGTGGAGTCTCCACCGTGGACGGCATATAGCTCTTTGTAAAAATGGCATGTCTGCGGCTCCACACCAGAGCGACTGTTAGCCTCCCTGGCCTTCTGCTATGCCTGCCGCAGCTCTTTGGCTTTCACGCAGCACTACAGCGGGGCCTTCTTGTAGCCCTTCTCCTTCCTGTCCAAAAGATCTGGTTGTAGATATCGATGTTTCTAGGCTCAACCGGAGCTGTGCCTTCTCCCCCGGAGACCCAAGACATCTACCACCACCTGTGCACTCTAGGCAGGAGCATGTCTGCAGCGTGAAGCTGGCCTGGTTAGCTGGGTAGTTGCTAGGTGACCTCTCCACGCTGAGCAAATAGGAAATGGAATTTCAAAATTTGCAGGGCTTTAATGGGGCAGGGCGTATACCTGTGTGCCTGGCTGCTGGGCAGTGGAGTTCAAAGCGGTGACCAGAATGGTTGTAATGGGGCATCGTGGGACACCTCCTGGAGGCCACTGAAGTGGACGTAAGTAACAGAGTGTCTACACTGACAGCGCATTGACCTAACTACGTCGATCTAAGCACTACATCTCTCATGGAGGTGGAGTTATTAAGTCGGTGTAGCAGGCAAGTTACATCGGCGGGAGCAACATTTTAGTGTAGGCGTTTACAGAGCTAGGTCGATGTAAGCTGCCTTGCATCAACGTAACACTGCCACTTCCCGGATCCCAATAGGATCAACTTGTGGCACCTTAGAGACTAACCAATTTATTTGAGCATAAGCTTTCGTGAGCTACAGCTCACTTCATCGGATGCATACCGTGGAAACTGCAGCAGACTTTATATATACACAAAGAATATGAAACAATACCTCCTCCCACCCCACTGTCCTGCTGGTAATAGCTTATCTAAAGTGATCATCAGGTGGGCCATTTCCAGCACAAATCCAGGTTTTCTCACCCTCCACCCCCCCACACAAATTCACTCTTCTGCTGGTGATAGCCCATCCAAAGTGACAACTCTTTACACAATGTGCATGACAATCAAGTTGGGCTATTTCCTGCACAAATCCAGGTTTTCTCACATCCCCCCCATCCCCATACACACACAAACTCACTCTCCTGCTGGTAATAGCTCATCCAAACTGACCACTCTCCAAGTTTAAATCCAAGTTAAACCAGAACATCTGGGGGGGTGGGGGTAGGAAAAAAAAAGAGGACACAGGCTACCTTGCATAATGACTTAGCCACTCCCAGTCTCTATTTAAGCCTAAATTAATAGTATCCAATTTGCAAATGAATTCCAATTCAGCAGTTTCTCGCTGGAGTCTGGATTTGAAGTTTTTTTGTTTTAAGATAGCGAATTTTAAGATTTTGCGAATACAGACTAACACGGCTGTTACTCTGAAATAGGATCAACGTAACACTGTAGTATAGACCAGGCCTCAGAGACAGTTGAACTAAAGTTAATGGGACTCCATGTGGGAGCAGACAGAACTCCACATGGATATGACTACTTGGCAGATCAGGTGTTAAGAGAATGGCAGATGGGGAGCTAATTTACATAACCTGACCCTGACCAGCTCTGTCACTTACAGCCACAAAGCTGGAGATTTTATTTGGGATGGGCTTCTACAAAATGCTGACCTTCCTCTGAAGCCTTCAGGAGCCACAAATAATTTTTGCACAACTTTATAAAAATCAGCAGATACTGGTAACCCATCTAGAGGGTTGAAACTTTCCCTAAAATTCAAAATTAGGGTAGGTGGGATCCACACGCCCAAGATTTTACTAAAAATCATGCAGTTGAAAAGGTGAAAAGAACTTGCCTCTTCTATTTTTTAAGACTGAAAAGGGCTTATACAACAGATTGATAAGATTAATTTACAAAGCATTTGTATTTTTTTAATAGAAGAGGCGATTTCTTTTCATCTTTGCAACTGCATGATTTTTACCTACTCCTGACAGAAAGAAAGAGATGAAACTGTAAACTACACAGCTCAGATGGGTAAATTCTACTGCTTTTATCAGTTCAATATTTGTTCAGAACGGCATCTGTAGCATCGGTTAGCTATTCAAGATCATGGCCACAACTTGTGACACTGGTGAAAAAGTGAAGAGATACAAATTGACATCTAGAGAGACAATACACATGGGGGGATAAAGACAAAATATACTTCCAGGCAAACTGAAATAGCTCATTCTCTGTTGGACAGGAAGGTTTTGCTTCCTCCCAAATAAACTATTTTTCAAAATGTACAAATGCTTTGTAAATTAATCTTATATTGTTGTATAAGCCCTTTGCAACAAACTGAAGAGATGCACCTCATATACATGCAAGGTTTCAGAAACTATAATGCTTAAAAAAAAAAAAGGTGTGGGCTGGGAATCACTCATGACAGTTGTGATTTTAAAATAAATAATTTGAGGGGAGCACAAAAATTGCAAAGCACTGAAAAAAGAAGTGGGAGAGCTCCAATTCATAAAAATGACGGCTTATTTTCTATAGCTTTCTTCTTGTCACTCAGAAGAACAAGGCACATGGTAATAACATGACACTTGTATAGAGCTTTCCATCCAAGACACTTGACTCACGAAGCATTTTGCAAAGATTAAATCCTCCCCTCACCCCATGAGGAGAGGTAAAGTTCTGCCTCCTTTCATACATGGGGACACAGAGGCACAGAGGTTAGAACCTGCATGCTATAGGCCTGATTTTCAGAGATGTTGCTATCAGAGAGAAATATATTACTAGATAAATATATTACTGGGGCTTCATTCTCCCCTATGCCAAGCTCTATGCAATGCAGGACCAGGGGCCACTGTAGAGTTAGTCCCATGGGGACCTTATGCCAGTAGAGGACTGGCAAAGCAGAGCTGAGCTCTATTCTGACCTTGGTCCCTACTTTGGGGGTGGCGATGGTTGGAGCAGGAGTTGGATCTGCTGGCTTTATACCATTGCGGAATTCCCATCTGTCAGGTGGATTCTCTGTTGGGCATTTGCAGCCAGCAGCATGATGGGGCTGGAGCACAAGAGAATCTAGCTAATTAAATTTCCTGATCAGGTACAAGTAGCACCACTGTAACATTCCAGCTCTGCTTTAAAAACGCGTATAGTCTCTTCCCTTTTCCTTCATCAAAGTGGATGGGATATTAAACCTGCTTTTGTCCATGCACACTTTTTCCTTTTGTATTCAGAACACTGGGAATACACAACAGCTGTTCCATTTGCACAGGAACCGGCAACATTCTAGATACTGAGAGAATTATTCACAATGTTTAGCCAGTTTGTTATTATGAACAGCAGGAATAGATAGATCATGACTGTGAAATTCATTTTCAAAAAATTAATCATGAGAAAGAATGGCCATGATTCAGCTAATTGTTTTGAATATTGCCTTTCTGGGTGCTTATTTTGTTAAGGAAAAAATATTTATTTGCAGCTTTGGGAAAGGAAATAAAATCTTTCCCAACTGTGTTCCTGAAACATTAAGTGCAAGACTTATGGAAATTAGCTCGGCCTGCTAAACAAGTATTAAACCTTCAAGTAAATGTATATCTAACTACTGTGGCTGCACACAGATGAGCCACTGAGAACCCTTCATTCCATGTTATATTTAATCTTTCTTGTTCCTCAATGCTGTAGTTTCCCGTGAGGTGAACTGTTTCCCAGCACAGATTACTGGCCATTTAAATTTATTACTCAAATTACAGCAGCTTCATTAATGAAACATTAACAAGAGACTCCACAGCAATAGAGAGACAACAGTACTACATTCAAAAACTGTCAGCCTGCCTGCCAGATGGAGCTAGTCTAATCTTAAAGATCTATGAAAATTTACAGAGAGTAACATTGCTACTAGCTTGGCTTATTTTATTTTTTACATTTATGAAACAAACCTTTCTTTAGCTATATAACTATGTATGGATTATATATATATTACACATAGGTTTAATGCCTCTTCCACTGAAGAATTTAAACAGTAGGATTCTAGTTAAAACAAAAATCTCTTTCGAGATTCTTTTAGTCTGAAGTCCTCATATTAAGGGCTGTACCCAGAAACAGCACAGGTTGTTTAAAGAGACAAACTCACAAGGTCTGGAGTCTCCCTGTAGTCAAAGATCAAACCCTTTCCATTAGTAATGGAGAAAAAAATACTTTCATAATCTCATATACAATTTATTTTTATAGAACAACTGATATCATGTAAGCCAGCAAATTACTTTCAAATATACCTTGCAAGAGCATTAAGTTTCCAGGGAAATTGATGTTTTTCCAATCCCTGCTCCTTTTCTAGTGATGAAATCATTAGGAAATATTGTCATTTTAGCTTTAGGAGATGCATCTGTCCAGGACTTGCCCGGCTCCAGCCAGGGAGCGGGGTTGGGGGCTTGCCCCGCTTTGTGCCACTCCCAGAAGCAGTGGCATGTCCCCCCTGTGGCTCAGCATGCTGCCCCTGCCCCAAGCGCCGCTCCCGCAACTCCCACTGTACGGGAACCACAACCAATGGGAGCTGCAGGGGTGGCGCCTGCAGACAGGGCAGCGTGCAGAGCCACACCTCTGTGTAGGAACCAGAGGGGGCACATGCTGCTACTTCTGGAAGCTGCTTGATGTTAGCGCTGCCCGGAGGCTGCGCCCCTGACCCCCTCCTGCCCCCCAACCCCATGCCCCAACCCTGATCCCCCTCCTGCCTTCCGAACCCCTCAGTCCCAGCCCGGAGCACCCTCCTGCACCCTCAACCCCTCATCCTCAGCCTCACCCCAGAGCCCCCATCCCCAGCTGGAGCCCTCACCACCCCACTGCACCGCAACCCCCTGCTCCAGCCCAGAGTCTTCTCCTGCACCCTGAACTCCTCATTTCTGACCCACCCCTAGAGCCCTCACCCCAAGCAGGAGCTCTCACCCTCTCCCGCACCCCAACCCCCAATTTCGTGAGCATTCTTGGCCCGCCATACAATTTCCGTACCCAGATATGGCCCTTGGGCCAAAAAGTTTGCTCACCCCTGGTCTACAAGCATGCTCAGTCTCCAGAGTCAAACCACTGCTCTCTACAGACCTCGACAGAAAACTCAACAGGCCCCAGTTCTGATCTCAGGAGTACCTCCAATTAAATCTATTTTAGGGTTTAAACAGCCATCCATCACTGTAGTATCTAAGCACCTTCTACATAAAATCTCAATAGCGATAGCCAAGTTCTAAGTGGATTTCATGGAGTCTCTGGCACTTCTCCCTTTATGAGGTCAAAACTCTGCTCAAGGTAAGTGGGGAGCTAGAGTCTTCCTCCCAATGGAATAATGTAAAATCAATGCAAGATCAGAATCAAAACCAAGGAGTGGCTTTGTAGACTCAGGAGGGAGAGTTATTGCAGGTCCTTGTGAACGTGCAAGAATTAAAGGGCAACTAGAGGGTGTGGATGACAGAGGGATGGAGGTAAAAGCCTTTCATTGATGTAGTACATCATAAAATGAAGAAATAAATCTAATTCGTTTCACATCAGCAATTAGAAGAGGCAATGATGAATTTAAGAACTGCCAAAGGCATCAGAATATCAGGTCTATTCAAAGAGTTTCAGGCTATTCCTTTTCTCTGTGTAGACCCTGAGACATTTTGGTGCCCTACGCAGCCTCTGCATTGCGGGGCGGGAGGGCTGCACCCAAGGTCTGTGGGGGGCAGGAGCAGGCTTGGGGAGGAGGGGGAACTGCCCCCCAGCACGAGCCGGTGGAGCGGAGCAGGTTGGGGCCGGGTCGATCCACTTCCTGCCGCCCGGTGAGTGCAGTGCAGGCCCGACCCCTCACTCACAGGGCGGTGGGAAGTGGAGTGACCCGGCCCCAGCCCGCTCCGCTCTGCTCCCCTGGCTCCCACCCTTGGGACTTGGGGGGAACCAGCCCCCAGCACTCACCGGCGGCGTGGAACAGGTTGGGGCTGGGTCGCTCCACTTCCTGCCGCCCGGTGAGTGCAGGGTGTGCCCAACCCCTGCTACAGTCCCCCAGGACGTACCTCAGGGGAAGGGGTGGAGTGGGGGCGGGGCTGGGGCAAAGCAGAAGTGGGAAGAGGTGGGGTGGGGGCAGAGCAGTGGCAGGAGCTTTGGGGAAGGAGTGGAGTGGGGGCAGAGCAGGGGGCAGAGCAAGCGTGGGAAGAGGCGGGGCAGGAGAAAAGCAGTGGCAGAAGCTTTGGGGAACGAGTGGGGGCTGGGGCAGAGCAGGGGCGGGGGCTTTGGGGAAGGGAAGGAGTGGAGTGAGGGTAGGGCTGGGGCGGAGCAGGGGTGGGAAGAGGCAGGGCTGGGGCGGAGCAGGGGCTGGGGCGGAGCAGGGGTGGGAAGGGGCGGAGCAGGGGCGGAGCAGAGGCAGCTTTCCTGGCTGGCTCAGCCAGCTGGGGGATCTGGCTGGCCACTGGAGCAGCACGCAGCTGTTTAGGGCACCAGGAAATTTGGGCAATTTGATGCCCCAAATTTCCTCGTGCCGTACACAGCTGCGTAGTTTGCATATGAGTAAGGACAGCCCTGCCTGCAAGATGCCATTATGGAGGACTGCAGCTGGGAAGCAAACATTTCCACCTGATAACTGCCAGGAATTCCAGCCCCATTACTATCTAGATTATAAAGAAGATTCCTCGTCTAGCTGCAATGTACAGCAGATTTATCTCAGGATAAACACTGAATTTGGTTATGCTGTGGTGAACTTTTACGTCCTCTCCTCTACACATGTGCATGTATAAAGCTGGCCTTTTACTAGTTCTGGGAAGCAGGATTTAGTGTACAGCTAAAAAGTAAACAATGTCTGGGACCAAAGTGCAGCTGGGGATGTTAGTAACCTTATTCTCACAGGAACACTGTGCAGTTTCTACTAGACATAAGGCAAAAGTAGAGCACCGCACTACTTCTATTCTAATTCCTCTAGGATTAACCAACCATGCATCTCACAGCCACAGAGGAAAAAATAAACTACGCAAACTGCTATTGTTATTTGGGGGAGAAGGAAATGAGAATAAAAGGAGGAGTTACTCTAAGTTTCATATCATATAAATTATTTTTGGTCAAGGTAAAACTACTATCAGATTTCGGCCTGCTATTTAATGCCACAAAATAAATGTCTGGGCTCAATATTTCCTTGTTTTTAAGGCATTTGGTCTATATTGCTCTCATGCTGAAAGATAAATTTAAACTGTGATGAAAGCTTAAAGCAGGGGTGTCAAAAATATGCCCCACTGGTCAGATCCAGCTTGCCTGACAGACTAGGTTTTACGTGGCACCTTTTCAAAGCCATTGCACAGGAGTAGCAGGGGCATCTGTTGTTTTTAAGATGGCCCCACACATTTCCTGTGCTATGCAAGTAGTTCCTCTAGACACCAGAGAAACAGGGGGAAAACAGCCCAACAGAAACAGGACAAAGAAATCTGGAGTTTAACACAACACATTGTTATTCTCTGATGTATTTCATTCAAGAAATTCCATCCAATACAATTATTCAAATCTCTCGAGATGTATCAACTACTATGTCACTGCTATTGGTTAGTAAATTGGCTGTGCCCTTTTTTTTAAAAAAAGAATCTGAAAACTAAATCTACTTAGCTTAAATGACTGAAATCCATCTAATTAGATTAAACAAAAACTCTAGCCATTGCACAGTTCATGACCTAAAAACCTCCAAGATTTTCTTAAAAGGTCAGTTGAGGACAGAAACCAAATGTTGCCATAGCTAGTGAGTGGTGCCTGCAGGTCACAAGTGGGATTCAGAGAACGGGGATGTTTGAAAGCAATCCACATTAAACCTGGGCCCCAGGACTCAGCTTTCTCTGGGAACCCCTAACATTGCATTAGCGCTGAATTCAAGAGTTTTAGGTAAGAAACTTGGCTCTTTTAGCCTGGGTAAAGATTTGGTTGGTTTGGGTTTTGTTTTGGTTTTTTAACTTTGTTTTTAAACAATACATCAGCAAGTAAAATTACAGAAAAGATGACAAACATCATACACCATGAAAAAAAAGAAATGAATAGACTGCAACAAACATGTTGCCTATTAAATAGCAAAAAAAGTAACTTAAATCACCTTTAGTCATTTCAATTATCTAATATTCATGGCTACTTATTCTGTATCTTAGTTCCTGATAAAATGCCACACTACAAACCCAGATTTCTAGTGTACAAAATAAAACAAGTTTTTCCATTTCTGTCTGGTAAATTAGTGATCATCCACCATTTCTGGTGGCGGGGAGGGAAAAACACTGGAGTTATTGTAATCCCCATTAACAAGGAGAGATAAAGTTTACTGTGCAGCATATTTTACAGTCCATTTCCCAAATATTAATTGGTCATCAAGTTCCAAAGTAATGTACAACATCCTGTCCATAACAGATCAGAGGCAATCACTGAACTCCTCATTCCTCTTCTTACAGTGACAAAGCGGCAAGTTTCTCCTCAATTTTCATCCAGCAGATATAAAGCAGAGTTTGCACCCCAAAGAGTATTACTCTTATTGATGAGGGCCGGGTGTGGACCAGTCGAAAATGGCCACCTCTCATGCCCAACTGTTCAAAAGTCAAGAGATGTAAAGTCCTTCCTTCTTGCCTCTACCATGAAACAGGATTATCAACCAATGTAAATTTTCCTCCAGTCTTCATGGCATTTAGAATTCTCTCCCTCTGACCAACACTAGAGAGGGTGCCTATGACAGTGATGCCTCTATGGTCTTCTCTATGGATTGGGTTTTCCATCATGTTCAATTTAAGTGCCTTTGAAATAAAGTTTCTCTTTCTCATGAATTCTTTGAAAATAGAGGGCACAAAATACCAAACATGCTTTTAATAAGCTTGTTTATTTCACTGATTTTTCCCTTGGCTAGTCTCTCAGTGTTATCCAAACTGATTTCTGATTTTTACCACTTAAGTGTCTTGCAACCAAATGCTCAAGAAAACGTGCGGACAATATTAAACACAATCAAAAAAACTTTCAGAGATTCATTTGACCAATGGTTCAGAGACTTTCAAAAGGATGAAAACAATTCAAGTTCTTTGCAGACCCATCTTCAGACAAACTCAAAAGAGCAGAGGCAAAGTAAAGCTAAAGTTGACTGACTTAAAATGCTCCAATCTAAGTTTTGGGAAGGAAACAACGAATTTCCACAAATGAATTCTAAATTTTTGGGGCCCTGATTTAGCACCGGAGGTCAGCTGGAGTGTGTGAGTAACAGTACATACGTTTAAAAGACACTAGGGGCCCAACATTCTCAGCGGAAGGTCTTTGCATTCTGTCCACACTTCAAGCTGGGGTGTAAATCCCAGCTTGAGGAGACAAACCCAAGCTAACTCTTATTGAGCTAGTGCTCTAAAAACAGAGTGCAGCCCTGGCAGTGTGAACAGTGGAAGGAGCTAGTCTGCCCGAGCACATGCCTACTGTCTCAGACAAGTAAGTACTTCAGGTGGCTAGTGCCTCCTGTTACTTTGCCACAACACTATCTTTGGCATGCTAGCTTGATCACAGCTATGGATATGTCTCTTCGAGCAGGGAATTACACCCCCAGCTCAAAGGGTACACATACCCTTAGTCTGACTCTGATTAGAGACCAAGTTCATTAACCTGTAGGTCACAGTGACAGGAAGGGAAGAATGGAGGCAGGTGGGATGCTGTTTTGAAGAAATTAATGTCTCCTTTTGCTTTATGCAAACAAACACACACACACACACAGAGAGAGAGAAGTGCGTAACTGGCAACACTTTTGAAATGTAGAGTACATTTTCAAAGGCTGGCAGTTAGGCACTTAACTCCCACTGATTTTTCATATTGGCAGTACTGAAAAATTTAACCAGCTACTCATACTGACTAAATTCTGCCTTTTTAAAATCCCTATAGGAAGCAGTCTCCTTTGGTTTCTGTGCTGATCAATTGTATTCCTAAAGTCATACGCCTAGTGCATTTTCTGAAGAACTGCAAAGTGGAGTACAATTTAAAACTTGTTGTGAGATCCCAGTTAATCATATCCAGTTGCTCCCACTCAAGTTGGGACCTTTTATTGTGCAAACTTTGCAATTCACATTTAAAGGCATTAAAATTATATACTCTGTTTTTTAAAGTCCACAGTAACATCCATAGGCTGAACACTTCCTTTGAACACGAGCTCCAGGTTGACATGACTGTGTTAGATACTACACAAAGCATGGCATGAGATTTACAAGTTGAGGCCAATCCTAAGAGAGGTCTGAAAATTCACCTAGAGAAAATGTATGATCTTAAATAAGGATTGAAACAAACCACTCCTACTTTCTGAGATTTTTCTAATGCAGATATATAGCCTGTCGGGAAAGTTTCAGAATTGACAAATGACTCAAGGAAACCCCCGTGAACACCTACCTTGAACAAACAAGCTCTTGGGACAATGAAACTAGTCTATCATATAGAATTCCTGAAGCTACAATGAGCATGGATTTACACATACCACTCTAATTAGCATTATCAGGAGTAATAGGCATAAACACTCATGCCCCACGAGCCCTTATTTTTTGTGGGGGAGGGATAGCTCAGTGGGTTGAGCATTGGCCTGCTAAACCCAGGGTTGAGAGTTCAATCCTTGAGGGGGCCATTTTGGGATCTGGGGCAAACATTGGGGACTGGTCCTGCTTTGAGCAGGGGGTTGGACTAGATGACTAGATAACCCCCTTCAAACTCTGATATTCTATGATTCTAACTATCCAATCTTGAGCATTTTTCTAATGTGGAGAAGGGAGGCCAGAGGCTCTTAAGAGACCCTTCACTTAACACATACACAGAGTTAAATACCCAGAACTTAAGCTGAGCCTTGTTTTAACTCCCTAAGGCAACTGGCCCAGACAACTAACACTTCTGAACACAGGATAGAGAAAACATTGCAATTATCTCTAGTTCGGAGTTTGAACTCTCCATGTCTGCACTGGAGGTTTTCCAATCCATCTGTCATCTCGACATCTACCTATCTGCTGCTGAGACCCAAAATTCCTTTCTTTCCATAATTCTCAGGGTAAGGTAAGGAACACTACAAGTATGTCTTCCTTCTGTAGTGAAGTATAGACTCCGTCCAAAATACTGAAAAACAATTTTAAAGAGTACTGGTGACTCTCAGACCCTTGGGCACTATGAACTCTCTGCTCCAACCATCCTCCACTCCCCTTCAATCGTTCTCCAACTTTAAGTGCGTGGAACTTCCCACTTTTTTCCATGAAAAGATCACTACCACATGAATGTCACATCTGCCAATTCTTCTACCCATATGTCCCCATCCATTGTCCTTCTACTGGTCTCTCCTAACTTCCTCCTGGTGGCATCTTTGCAGCAAACTTAAACTTCTTAAAATTCAATGCTATTCTTTGTTAAATTGTTTTCTGCTGCCTCCGAACAGATATCACAAAAGAGACAAGGGCCACAGCAATCAAGTCATGAGTAAAATTTTCAGAAGTGCCTAAGTCTCTCTTAAAATTGGAAATTAGGACCCTTTAAAAAAATGTTTACCCCATGTGCTTATGCATTTTTGGCATGTGCTTCACAAATAAAATATCTGAGCTTTCAACAGTATTGTCAAGAAACACTATATAGTTTTCTCAAGTAGAGAGCCTCCGGCCCTCCCTCCAAAAAAAGAGATATGGTGCCAACTAAGAGGATGTACTTGTTTTTCCTATTTGTAGCCTTTGTGATTTTCCCCATCATCTGGTTGCTTTCTGATAAAGGAATAATTGACAAAAACCAGCAGGTTTCCTTAGTGGGGGATTTTTGATAAATTCATTTAATAAAAAGTTCTAAGATACAGATTAATTTTATTTGTAAAATATTATAGTTTCACTGCCCTGAAATGAAATATATAAAAGCTCCGATTTATGGATTAAAACCTTGTCTAGGTTTTTTAAAATAGATTCCAAGGCCAGAAAGGACCATTGTAATCATTTGTCTAAGAGTCTGACGTCCAGTACAAGACAGACCATAGAACTTACTCAAAACAGTTCTGCTGTCCTAGCAGTTTTGATCATCTCTTTTTTTTCTACTTAAATTCTAGTGTTTTAGCACTACTCAACCAGTACTTCTCTTTGAAACAAGAGCTATCCATGATTCTTACAGAAAAAACAGAGTGCAGTAGTCTGTGCCATGTCAGGATTGTAGCCCTTCTATGTTGATACCAACAGGTCCTGCCCATAGACCCTAAAGTTCAACTTCCCACTTAACTTTCTAACAAATACTTCTTTAGTCATTCTGTGGTATGTGACTTATACCAGGACTCTGAAATCATAACGTTATTTATCCTGAACCTTTAAATGAGGTGTTGGTTTGAAACATAATCCAGGCCTTTTTCAGAGCTACTCAGAGAACAAAATTAAGCCACTTTGTGAGCAGAACAGAGCTGTATTTCATGTTAAATCTGTTATTTTTAAGCAACAACACTGCAGTTAACAAAACAAGGGAAGCTCAGGACTGCAGCTGTGTTCAACAACGCAGGCCCTCCGCATACAATGGCTCCACATTTGAAAGCAACAGGAAAAAAAAAAAACCCTGAGGTTTAATCAACTGCAAATGAGAGCGAGTTTAGAATATTTTGATTATAGCATTTAAACTTGCTGCTCTCAGAGTATTAAAACAGTTATTTATACTTCTTGTTCATTTGCTTTATGATGTGCCGAAACAATTACAGACAGGGAAGAAGCCTAGAGAGGTTCCCCCCACCCCAACCTTTTTTTTTTTTTTTTAAATAAATGTCTTTGTTTTTGCATCACTCAATATACTCATCTCAGAAACAAAGACAAAAGATTCAGCAAGATGATCTCAATCTTGTTTTTTTGAAAGGCTGCATGCATATGCACTGTCAGAAACAGAAATAGTTGTAACTATTTGCTCATCCTATGTACATCAAAAATAGTAAGTATGATCAAAGATGATTAGTGCTTAATGAAGTATAAAAAGATCAAATGTATCAATTAGATGACAATAGCAAAATACTGACTGAATTAAGCAGACAAAAAATTGCTTTGTGAAACTAAAACCCACTGAAGTTATACCACTCAGCTGTGCAGAAGTTTCTAGGTAATCAAGAACAAATCTTGAAGATTTTCCCCACAGTTGATTAAATTGTGTAATATTAAAGAATATACACAAACAAAACAGGCTTAAGAGTCCTGTAGGAGCCTAGCACTTCTAACATCTCATCACATCAAGTGTTTCAAATATGTTTTATTTCTGACTGGAACCAAGTTAAGGTCTTTAAAAAACTCAGGCCTGATGAAAGTGAGTCTTGTTGCTTCTTTATTTGAAAAGTTGATTTCTGCAATGTCTGGATTCTCCTGAACTGCAGCAACTGTTTGAAGAGCTGCTAGCTCCGTCAGAGACATTTGGGTATAAACTGACAGTTTTACGAGAGCTGCTACAGGCTTCATAAACTCAGGCAGGATCCCCAGGTCTATAGTAGATTCAGATCCAATTAAAATGAAGTAAATGGAAGAAAACAAGATGAAAAAAATCAGAGACTGTTCTTTCTGGTTTGGGATTCCATCCTTCTATCAAGCTCTCTTCTAAAATGAAAAGATACACATTACGATTTCCCCCCCAGCTTTATTTGCATTAAATTCTTAACTTTCACTCAAAATTGCAACTCCTCCCTAAACCTTCAACATAACTGCTTTGCCAGCTTTGGCCCTCTTTTCTACAGATTGTTAATTATGCTGTATTTCATGGTAGTTTTATGATTTGCACAAATGGAGCTTAGAATGACACCACCAAGTTCATTTTCATTCCACAACAAGATTTTAACTCCTGCCTATAGAAGTGAAAGGCTACTGGGGTATACCACTAACCCATTCAAGTACCTCTAGTTCCCTAGCACTTCTTTCACTTCTTTTTTTTAAGATGTTCCTAATTATGCCTTTAGATACCTTCAAACCAATAGTCATCTTCTAATGGCATCAGACCATATTTCACTGGACAGTCCAAGAGTAACAAAACGTATAGTAAGTAACAGATCTTTTCAATGGGCTTCAGCACTCAAGACACAGAATCCCTAACCACTCTGATCCGGCAGTTGCATAATCCTTCATTAATTTTAGCCCTTTATGCTCATTAGGGGTAGAGTCTTGGCAAGTCCAAATATATCTGAATTGATAACTAAATAATACATACTACAATATTTAACAATTACATAGACATTCCTTTGGATGAATAAAGCTTATGCTCAAATAAATTGGTTAGTCTCTAGGGTGCCACAAGTACTCCTTTTCTTTTTGCGAATACAGACTAACACGGCTGTTACTCTGAAACCTTTGGATGAATAGATTGTGTGAGCACAGGAATTGTGTGTGTGTGTGTGTGTAAGCAGCACCCGTGTAACTTAGCAGTAGAACAGAATCCTGGGGCCTGCCTGACAAGCAGCTGTGGACGCTGGCTGACATTTGATAGTGAGCAGGCAAAACTGACTTGTACAGGTGTGTGGCGAGCCAATTTACAGCAGCAGGTAAGCTCATAATGTACCTTATATAGAACAGGATGGTCAATGCCCTGAGGAGCCTTCACTGCAGTAGTAGGAGCAACTCTCATATATGTCTATTCTAAGCTTTTTGCATCTCTACAGCGGCTATCACCATTGTATCTAGATCACAGAGGCTAGGAAAGAAGAACAGCCAGGAAAAAGTAGTAACAAAGTAATCCCTAGAAGTTAGAAACAAAAAGGGAAGAGGCCTGTGCCTAACAAGGGGATTAATTCTGGGGGAATGAATAGTATTTGGCCACTAACTAGGCCTCAACAGGTCTCTAACATTTAATTAATATGGAATAAAGAGAGAACTTTCCTTTAGTCCATAATATTTTTTCCTTCTTATAACACAATCCCAGCACACTGAACTGTGAACAAGACTCATGGAAATTCTCTCAATACAAACCAGCCAGTAACACATGGCTTTATGCAGCACTTTATATTTACACACACTTACCTGTTCCTGTTCCAGTAGGATCACCTCCTTGGATCTGCAGAATGAAAAACAAAACAAAACTATATCCTAAAGCATACTATAGTAAAATATGCCTAATATTTATTAGAGATGAGAAATAAAATATTTTCACAAAAGAGAAATTCTGCTCAACCTTTCTTACTACTAAATGGTGTTGTGTTGGCAAGCTAGTAAACAGAAAACTCAAATTAGTTTGGGGCTCCTTTTATCAGTTGGTTGTCATATGCTCCTGGAAAATCATCTAGCAGAGTGACAGGTTTATAATAATAATAGGACTCCCGTGGACAAACAAGAAAAAATAAATGAACTGTGTCTTGTACAGGTTAATGGAAAAATATCTTTTCCATCACCTGCTGTGACCTAAGTTACCCAGTCGATGATGCGCTGCATTTAAAGTTTGAAAAGTGTTTAGTTTTGCAATCAAAGCTCCAGCAAGAAAAAAGAGCTTTCCACACTTGCTTCCACCTTTCTGGCACTATATTCGTTTTATGAGTTGTAAGAAAAAATCCCAAAATGAAGCCAAACCACCAAGATATCCATTGTTTATGTAGGACCTATACAAAAACAATATTTTGGATTTTATTGCTCCAAAGTCAGCAGAGGGAGCGTGCAAGTTAGCTAAAATCATAGCGAAAGCACAAAAAAGCACCATTTTAATTTTGATATCAAACATAAACCTAGGAACACAGTGCTGCCAAATGGAGAAGTCACTTTCTTTTTTTAGGACCACAGGACCCAATCTAAAGGTCACTGAAGTCACTGGAAAGACTCTCATTGACTTCAGTGGGCTTTGAAAAGTAAGGGCTTGTCTACAACTACCGTACGGGGTCGATCTAAGATACGCAACTTCAGCTACGTGAATAGTGTAGCTGAAGTCAACGTACTTAGAGCTACTTACTGTGGTGTCTTCACTGCGGTAAGTCAACAACCGATGCTCTCCCATCGACTCCGCTTGCGCTCCTCGTTCTGGTGGAGTACTGGAGTCGATGGGAGAGCACTCAGCGGTTGATTTATTGCATCTATACTATACTAGACGCAATAAATCAACCCCCACTGGATCGATCGCTGACTGCCGATCTGGCAGGTAGCGTAGACAAGCCCTGTGTTGCAAAACTAGTTACAGTATTTTGTTCCATTTAAGGCAACGTCTGCAGTGCCCTAAGCCAGTGGTTCTCAACAAAGGGTATGCATATCCCTGGGGATACGCAGTGGTTTTCCAGGGGGTACATCAACTCATCTAGATATTTACCTAATTTCACAACAGGCTAAATAAAAAACACTAGTGAAGTCAGTACAAAATAAAATTTCACACAGACAACGACTTCTTTATACTACTCTATATATTATATATGGAAATGTATGTACAATATTTATATTCCAATTTATTTATAAATATATGGTAAAAATGAGAAAATAAGCGTTTTTTCAGTAATAGTGAGCTGTAAGCAAGTAGTTTTTAAGTGAGATGAAACTTGGGGCTATGCAAGACAAATTAGACTCCTGTAAGGGGCCCAGTAGTCTGGAAAGGTGGAAAGAAACTGCCCTAAGCTGTTTGAGTGGGCGTAGCATCATTATAAATGGTTTGATTTTAAGACCTTTGCAAATCAATGCTAGCATCTTTCCATGCATTTTAAGGAGCTGGCATGGTAATGAGGTGCCACAAGGGTAACATTTGAAACAATTATTCATTCAAAACTAAAAATGCAGCAGGTGAACTATTTACTTGGCATGGCTAGTAACCAAATCGAAAGTTTTGTTTTAATTTTCAAAATTAAATCTCACATTGTAAAACATGTTTTTTTTCAGAATATCAGAATGGGTCACTAAACGAGTCTCTTAAATAAACAGGTTCTGAAAACCTTTGCTGTGGGATTATGGTTTGATACCTTCATGAAACTTGACCCATGCTCATAGAAGTTCACAAAAACAGGCTGAGGTATTCACTTGGGTTTGATCCTGTACACTGCTGAGCACTCTGGGCCCCAATCCAAGGTACTTAAGCACGTGCTTAACTTTAATCATGAGAGAAGTTACACAGAAGTCAATGGGACTACTCATATGGTTAACTGTAAGCATGTACTTCAGTGATTTGATGGATTGGACCAGAGTGCTCAGCATCTTTTAGGACTGAGTCTTTGGTTGGGAAACCCTCTCTTCTCAAGCCAGCATACCTTACTTCCTCTCCAACAGCTGTCCTCAACCAAAGAGGTAAGAAAGGAGGTGGATTTCAATTACTTCTATGGAGAGAGGGCACACCTTGGGGCAGGTTCCCCCTGGAGGTTTGAGTTCAATTAACACTCAAACAAACCTTCAAGAGTTAGCTGGTTTTCTCTAACCCCTGCATACGAAACCACAGAGATCAGTCCCAGAAGTCCCTCAGAAACTGGCTCCCTGATTGTTTCAGCTAGGGCTATGAACCTCACTAAATGAAGTTCAGATACTCTGGATGTAAAAATATGTATCTTGTAAACCAAGTGTCAGCTGAATGGGATTTAAATGGGCTGAGATATTACTCACCCAGATCAGGGTTTTGAGCTCAGTGCCACTAATGGTCAGATCCAAAGCTCGCTGAAGACAATGGGAGTCTGGCCAATCAGGGATTTCAACGGGCTTTGAATCAGGCTCTGAGTGACAGTACTCTTCAGTGACAGCTGCTAGGTGATCAAATTTATACATCTTGCCCTCACTATATGAGGATAATCCTTGTTTCCAAAATACATTTTTCATGACCATCTCTAGTGTACACCTACTTGCTCCAAGGAAGTAACTAGAATTTTAAATTAACACTAATATATTCAACTCCTATTTTGGGGAAATGAGGGTGGCAAAACCTATTGTGCATTATGTAGCATTTGTTCAACACTCACCACAAAATTACGAATTGACCTGTGAAAAACAGTTCCATCATAATAGTTCTTCTTGCATAGCTTGATGAAGTTTTCACACGCTCTGGGTGTCTGAAAAAGATTAGGTATTTAATGAAGCAGTATCTTTAGACAGTAAAATCAATGATTACATTGTTAAAAATAATTGCATTTTGTCTGTGCCTGTTATAAAGGACTAATTAGTCAGGACTCTGATTAAGAGTTCCTTCTAGTTTACAACAAAAAAAAAAATCCTATAGAAGAGCATATTGTATATCAGAGAGAGACATTCTACAGCAATATGTCAAACGTAGTTCTCCCAAGTGGCATGGAAGGATGCTGAACGTTATTCTCATTATGTATTGTTTTATTTTTAGAATATTTCCCAGTGAAGACAATGACAATAAAGAGGACAATCCTGGAGACCAAATTCATCTATTTATCCCTAACCAGTCCCAGCAACATGCCTCAATCCTTTTTCTGACGGGACTACTTCCAGATTTGAAAGAGTGGTTCATTCTTCAGACTCATTCAGGCCTTGACATCTTTGCTGAACAATTACAAAAGGGAATACAATCATGCCACTTAGGATAGTGTTGTGTTGAGCACCTGACTACTAAGAACTGGACTGGCACCACAAAAGTCACTATATTTTATATTAGTCTGTTCAAAGAAATTGATGACTTATTTTCACAATCTAAAAGTAAATCTTAGCCAGTTATGTTAAATACATTGCATATTTCTCCTTTGCTTTTACATTGTGAATGAAAGATATTTATCCTCAATCATGGCATTCAAACACCACTTAGTAAAAGACTACAGCACAGATGACCTCTGATACTCCAAATACTTGTCTTTCCTTTATCAATAGTTTCTTTTTTCTGCAGTGCCAGGATGGAATCCATGGTAAGTAGAGAAACAGCCTCTCAGTTTGGACATGCTTTCCCCCCTCAGTTGTAAATTATGGAAATACTATGAATCCTATTTCATAGAAGCAGGTCTTAAATAAGCTGAGCTGTAATAGGCTTTAGAAATATTCTTATTGCGCTCTGCATGTGATAATAAGCCCCCAGCATGAGCACAAGACTCTGTAAATTAGCAGAGATAAGCTTTCAAGAGTTGGAACCTCTTTCTGAATAAAACTGATGCATTTAGCATTGCCTTAACCAAGTATGGCTCATCTGTAATGTTGCTCTGAGAACTCACCAGTGACAGAGGCAAGACTCAGGGCAAGTCTACACTACTGTGCTACATTGGTGCAGCTGCGTCTTTGTAGCGCCTCTGGTGAAGATGCGCTATGCTATGGGAAAACGTTCTCCCATCAGCATAATTACTCCACCTTGGGGAGAAGCGGAAGCTATGTTGGCGGGAGAGAGGGCTTTTTCACACCCTTGAGCAAAGTAAGTTATACCGACTTAGGCTGTAGCGTAGACCTGCCCTCAGTCATGAACATAAAACTTATAAAACATTATTACAAAAATAAGGCACGCTCGCACATTCTACAAATAAAATTATATATATATACACACACACACACACGGTGTAAAGGTTGAATGATCTCTCCGATCCCTCTCCCAAAGAGAAACTGTGCTACAGTACAGCCTCAGTTATCTAAATCTCAATAGTCTAAAACTCCCTGTTACCTGGAAACAGGGTCATGTTCCACATTGTCTATGAATTACACTGAAATTTCCCGTGATTAGCCACGCATTCTTTGTCCTTCATGACATCTGGATAATCAAGGCTGTACTGTATTTCCTCTTAAGTCTACCCAACATATAGAAAATGAAGCAGCCAGCTACAGCGGAAGACAAACTAGCTAGTCTTAATTCAATCTAATGCTACCTCTGATCTCAGCCTTGCAGTGTAGCTTATTATTAGATTAAAATATCTGTTTTATGACAGAATGATACTTTATCATATATTTGTGCAACATCCTGAGGGCAGCTTATGTCATACATAACCAATAATTTCAAACAGGAAGGTCTATATATATGTTTCAGTGTTTATAGTACATCTAAAGCCTTTTTTGAAGTTATATACACAGTTTAAAAAAATATGCTTGTAAAATTTGACCAAGGAAGAATCATTTGTGTGTAACAGAAAATACCATACTAGAGAGTGCTATATTAGAATCAAGAATGGAGAAGCTATGGATCATGAAAAATGCCTGTAAGGACAAAACAAGCACAGAGGTTTTTGCACTTTTAAAAAGAAAAAAATCCTTTCTGAATCAGAAATTGAATTGGCAGCTTTTAGCCTAAGGCAGTACTCCCTCATGAGAACCAAAAAACTCTTTGGAGAGAGACAGTTAATTAGTTCTCTTGGGGGGCATAAGGCAACCTGTAATTAAATTTTTAAGAAAATGAAATTAGCTGAAAGTTGAAGCCCCGCAGGGAATACGGAATTTAGTGCCAAACTGTTTTAAACCAATAATCAATGCACAGAATGTTGATAAGACACTTGCTACATAAATTAGGTATTTACTTTGAAAAACATGCTCTGTAAAATATAGGTGAAAAATACTTTTTCTGCTAATGAATTTTTTATTCACAGCAGAACCTGTGATGACCCATCTCTCTGAATGGGTTTCCAGTTATTATATCTGTTCTCAGAAACTAGGTGTGTGTGTGCAGCTATATAAGAACCATTTACTGCAGGGTTTTCTTTAAATAATTGCTACCAAACTGGTTCCCATGGCACCTCATGCATCATACAACAGACATACACTTCCGCAGGTAAACAGTATCTTAGCAACACTACTGTTACCATTTATGGTGGGCTTTTTTGTACAGGAACCAATAAAAGGTTTTAATTAGCAGACACTAGTTTCAATCATGTGGCGGACCCTAATGCTGAACTTGTTTTTTCAAAAACTACTGATAATCACAGCTTGAAGCCTGTGGTGATAATTGGGCCACAAACGTACCCGAGTTGTGAATTTAATTGTAAGAAGTGAGTGAAAGTTCATAAAGTGTCACTAATAACTGTTTTATAACAACAAACACTGATGGGAAAAGATACAAAAGAGAGATGGAAAGCCTGAATTAGTCCAAACAAAAAGTCTTACTGATATAACTCAAGGACTGTGTTAAGATCATGTTTGGTAAATAAGAAAAATATAGAACCAGAACTTAGTGGTTGACGTGTCAACAAATTGACGTGTCAGACACTAGGCTTAACTGGTGGACAAAAATAACGAGCGGATGATCTATTGCCCCCATCACTCCGTCTTGGTACCCTTAAAGTGTCTTTGGGGATGGGGGCAAATTGGCTAGTGGAGCAAGCTTTACCATCAGGCTGCCACACAAGGCCTTCATCATCTTGATCCTTTCCTAACCAGACCAGGCCAGAGAGAGGGACCAAAAGACATTGCCACCTCTGCTGATTCCAGCTGAATCGCAAGCCCCACCTGTGATGAAACGGGATCAGACTTTAAACAGCAACAACAGCTCCAGCCAGGGCCGTCCTTAGGCATGCACAGAATATGCAGCTGCGTGGAACACCACGTAATTTGGGGCACCACATTTCGTAGTGCCCTAGGCAGCTGCATTCTGCGTGTGCAGCGCTGGCTCCAGCAGCCAGCCCCATCCACCACCCTGCCCCCATTCGACCCCTTCCCTCAAGCCCTGCTCTTCCCACCCCTGCTCCGGATTTCCCAGGCCTAACAACTCAGATTGTGTTTGGACCACAAAAATGAGTCAACATGTGGCCCATCTGCATGCTCTCCCTGACCCTTGGGAAGGGTATACTCTTCTTTTCCAAACTCTGACCAGCATCTTTAGCAACTTCCCTGCTTACAGTAAAATGAGTCTTATCCCTAGAGACTAACCTCTCTCTCCGTATATTTTGTGAGATGCCTGCATTTGCCAGTGGGTTGAAAATTCCCTCCCAAAACAAGCATTGATCTCTTATCAAGATTCCCATCCTAAAGGATTTGAAGGCTGACTGCCCTAGAAACTGATCTGATTGCTTCCCTTGCTAGCTGGCAGGGAACAGGTGCATCTGATGTGGAAATGGAGATTTCATTTCTTTCAAAAGGTGTTTAGTCTCAGCTTACCTAAGTGTCTGCAAACTAGATGCTGTCGTGGCACATACTGACTGCTGTCACTGCACTACCCACCAACAGGGCCTGGCGGGATTTCAGCATGAGAAAAACTGGTTGTTCCTAAGAAAGAGCATGCAAAAATGTAACACTGACAAAAGATGGACAGTGACATTACAAGCAAGGGGAAAATACTAGAAAAAAAGAAAAAGGAAAAACGTATTTTTTAAAATCTGAAGTCCTACTAAAAGAGCAAGTTAAATAACATAATACCTTATAAATACTGACTGATCATATTTTACTTTTCTCATTGGCAAAAGCATAGATGTAAACCAGGCAAAACCCATCTGTCTTATTGGAGCCAGAGACTTGAGGGATAAGACTAACCAAGCCAAGTTACTCTCTCAGTTTGCAGCTTTCCTTTCTCATCAGCAAAAATGGACTGCTATCTTTTAAAAAGTCATTCTTATTGGACAGTTAAGTAGCCAATTAGAAATAGATTAGAAATATGCTGTGCCCCTGTTGCCAAGATACAGCAGAAGGGAAAAGAACTGGAGCTTCTAAGTTGTTGCTATGACTGCAAGCAAAAAGGCTTTACTATGTGAAGAGCGAATAATTTCAAAACATTCCATCCCTTCAGGATCTGCATGCATCTTAAAAAGAAATTCCACACTAAGCAGTCACAAGCCGTCATTCACACAACTGTAAAATTTCTTTTACGGCTAATTCCGCCACTCCAGTTATTTGTTTTTGTCTTCCTAAAGCTGTGGCTGTTCTGTAGCGGCTGCATTGAACTACACAGCCACAAAACATAGAATCATAGAATATCAGGGTTGGAAGGGACCTCAGGAGGTCATCTAGTCCAACCCCCTGCTCAAAGCAGGACCAATTCCCAATTTTTGCCCCAAATCCCTAAATGGCCCCCTCAAGGATTGAACTCACAACCCTGGGTTTAGCAGGCCAGTGCTCAAACCACTGAGCTATCCCTCCCCCCCCATGCTCATTAATGATTTGTGTCCAGGCAGTAATAATTTGAAATAATGAGAAGTTGGTTCTGTGAATTAAATTCTATTCTTTACATTGCAGCTTTCATCTTATCATTCCAATGCCAGAATCCCTCTACTAAGAAGCATGAACTGGTGAAATAAATTTTTCAGACTTCAAACTAAGCTTGCAATTTTTTATAGTTTTTTTTTTTTAAATACAAGGCAGATTTTGTTTTGCTTTTGGAGGTTTTATTTAGTTAAGGCATTTCTGCCCATGAAGTATTTCACCAAGGTTATTCTCCTGCATCACTTCTTTACAAGAAACATAATGGGGTGACTGGGAATGTCTAAACTGGGCTCTCCCTCCCACTGACCCCACTACTCTCTGAAGATCAGACATGTTTACTGTAGCTGCTCCTCTGCGTAGCCCTTGAATCTTAATGCTCCCTCTCTGCTGCAGGGAGTACTGTCTCTGACAGGAACTCAGCATTACTCAGTGGAACTCACCATGGGATGTCCTACAGGATAGGTGGGTTTTTAAATACATCTATTCACCACAGCCTGCAAGCCTTCTCATCCTATTTAGTGCTGTGATAAACAGATTGGCTATGGTGACAGAGAAGAATGACAGCTCTATGTTTTGTTTTTTAAATAGGAATGAGGCAGGGCTTACGGTTCAGGTAAATTACATGGTGGTCTCACCAAAATCTTATCAATCCAATCACACACAGTGGGCAGATGCCTTGAGGTCAACATACTGACTAAAATGATGAGAACAGTGACGTTCCAATGAGGTGAGATGACATATGCAAGGGGAAAACATCAGACAGGGCATCCTAAAGTAGAGCATTTCACCAGGCTCACAGTGATACATGGAGATTCAAACAAACAGAAAGCATCTTAGGTAACGAAACTGTATCAAGCAGTTACCTAATTTGGCTACTTACAGCTACAGTAGCTCTTTAAAAACAACAGCAGAAGAACTAACATTCTCTCATCACACAAAAAACCTGTTATTTTAAATTGCTATTTAGCACTTGCTAAAAGCATTTTTTTAAAAAATAAATCAGAATTTCAGTTGACAGCTAAATTTCACTTTTCAAAAACATTTCTTCGAAGTGCTACCATTAAGGAATATGATCTAAAATGACTAAGTAGCAAGCACAGTTTACAGCAGGCATCTGTAGAACAATTCATAGCCCAGTTTTGTCCGTCACTCGAGAGTAAAACAGCGATTGATTAGTTTAGATAAACACAATCTAAAGTAAACAGGGCATCTAATTCGCTAACCTAAAATTTGTCAGTTTTACTCACTCGCTCTCCAGAAGCAGAGAATTTGTTCCTACTACAGTCAGTGTTTCCTTCTGTTCTAACTTTTATTTGCTGTGTTAAAGAAACAAATGCACAAGTCATGTGATCATTAGGAGTTTGAGTAGCTCTAAGATACTACTCCACTGTGCTGTGTGCTCTGTAAAATGTTACTGATACTGACAGAGACAGCAAATCAGACACAGCACACATTTGGTATGGTTTAAATGTCAGCCACAACTTTCTTCAACTATTTGAGCAAGCATCAGTAAGTGAAAAGATTTAGAGCATAACAGCTCTTCAGGCAGTTTGTTGGCGATACTGCAGTCCAATCACTGGCCATACAGACTCCACCTTAGAAGGGGAAGCTACCTTAGCATTCACTTCCAATTGAAGCCATAAGGCTCTGGTAATAGCCAATAACTCCAAATCAACGTGTCCTCATCAGAGGACTCAAGACCCAAGCAAGGGATGCCTCCAGCAGAACACAACATTGAAGGGGAACAGTTTTGTCATGCTCACCATTGCAGGTCTCAGCCCTGTTCTCCGGACTGGGGATCACTGAGTGACTCCTTCTATCTTAGCACACCTGCCCCACAAAACTGAAGCATAGAACATACACAAATATAAACAGTGATCAACCCAACAGAAGCTTGTCAGGTGCTCTGGGGAACGCAAAAAATCCTGACTGAACATGCATATCTGCAGGATGGGAAAGTTCTTTTGCAATTCCAACAGGTGACCACTGAAAACCAAAGCATACCAGGAGACCCGAAACAGACATCCAGAGCTCAAATAGACCATCCCACCAGGATGCGTACATAAGAAAAAAGGATTGGCCTGAGTGCATCTCTCTGCCCCAGCGTAGAATTAAATACCTCCCTTTAAAAAAGGGAGAGAAGGACAATCCCTTTGAAGTAATGGGAGATCAGCCCATATGGGGGACAGCTATGGCCCCCAAAGATGGGAAGGGCCCTCCACTATTCCTGTCAGTTCCAGATTTAGGAGGAGCAAAACAAAGCAGCACAAACAACATGCAACAGCAACCCTATTGTGAAGCACAGAACAAGTTACAGCAGCTAAATGAACAGTTTGCCAATAATATTTGTTGAGAAGATCATTCTCCTCCTCCAACCCCAATCATGGATACTATATTCACAAAGTTCAAAGCATTTTACACGTTAGCATCCAACTTACTTCAAAAGGAGGAAGAAACCATTTGGGAAATACAGTTTATCAAAGAACTATGGAAAGTTACGAGATTCCTTCATCACGAAGAAGGGCAGGTTGATTTATCGGCCAACATAGCACTCTGGAGGGAACATTCCACTTCTGAAATCAACACAGCCTACTAGCAAATGTTTCCTCTAATTGCTTTTATACCTGAGGGCTGACAGGATTTTTTTTTTTGTTTAAAGCTTAAAAACTGCAAGCTGTAGTTGCTTTTACCCTAAGATGTTTTATCGGTTAACAACAACACAGGTATAGAAATGAGAAATAAGTCATTTATAGCCCCCTTGGGCAGCATTCTATTTAGCCATTGCAACAATATTACAAGCTAGGCAGGATACTCTGACATCAACAAGACATTTACCAGAGAGCGCAAAGTGATGAAGCTGAGACACAGAAAATAGGTATCATGGTTACTGAAATCAGCTAGAATAAAAATTAGATTCCAGAGGAATTGGAGAGCATGATCATGCAACAAGGTCAAAGAAATTTTAAAACAAATCTCTTCTTTTCTACTGGAAATGGATGAGAAGTGTCTGAGCATCTGATCTTCGAAATGGTCCATCTCTAGTGGATAGAAGATTTACAAGAAAAAGAGCTAAATTACAAATAATTTGAAGCTCAAAATTATACACACATTCATGTGCATCTGCAAACTGAAGTGACAAAAGGTACATCACTGTTTAAAAATCTGGACCCAAGTGACTTGGTCACGGTCACACCACAAGTCAGTATCAGAGCCAAGCACTCAGGCATATTTGATGGGTCAGATGGTACCAAAAGAGCTAAAGATCAGTGTTTGCCGAATAATGGCTCCTCTTCAGATAGTCAAGATGTCATCATTAAGCAGAGCTGCTAGGCTCCAGCAAGAGCCTAAAATCCATTTACATGGTGAAAGAGAGAGATATGAAATTAGTCTCTCCCTCTTTTATTCTATGTTATCTCCAAACCTCCCTAACAATAGAAAACTAAACTGAAAAAAAGTATGAACCTGCAAAAATGGCTACAGCTAGGAATGACTATTAAATGACCAATACTGTGTGTTTTTCTACTAAATCACATTCCATATTCTTTGCTTATATGAGAAATTGCCCAGAAACAGAGCAATTAGAGATGGAAGGAATTTTACTGTAGATAACTAGTCTGTCCCTTTGGTTTGGGCTTTGCACTAATGGCAATTTGCATATAAGTGCTTTACACTTCCCTATCCCCAATAAAAAATACTTGAACATCATACACCTGTAAGGAGGGAGGCAGATACTTTTATCCCTTTTTAAAGATGAAGATCCAGAAACCAAAGGCCTGATTTTCAGCCCGTTCTCAAACAGGACCCCCTTTTTGACCTCGTAGTTTAGATTATTTGGACGGCTGCATCCCAAAATATATAAGTGGCCTAAAGTGTGCCTGTAAATGATTTGAGGCTCAAAATTATACACACATTTATGCGCATCTGCAAATTGAAGTGATAAAAAGTACATCACTGTTTAAAAATCTGGATCCAAGTGACTTTGCCAAAGTCATGTAGCAAGTCAATGTCAGAACCAAGCACTCAGGGTCTCCTGGCTTTCAGTCCCAGGCTCAATCCATTGCTGCTTTTCTAGTTCTTTTTCCAATTTAATTTGAAACATTTCCAGGGATGAGGCTTCTGCTACTTCCCTTGGGAGACTATTCCACAATCTAGTAATTATGCATGCATTGATATAATTACCAATACAATAGAATCCATTTTAAATGAGACACCCTGGTTGTTGGTCTATTGTCTTGACTAAAGAAGCAACCACAAGAAAAAAACCCTATACTAAACAAAAATAGAAGAATAATACTGAAATCCACTGCATTTCATCTTTATTTCTTCATATTATCTTTGGTTAGCAATTTTTTACATTGTAAGACCAAAGCTAAGAATTTAACACCTGGTTAAACACTAGCAAATCCTGTGCAGTAGCCGAATGCATCTCCACTAAGTAGAATTAATGTTCCAGTTAAGCAGCATTTATTGGAAATACAGTATCCCTTGACTAATTCAGCTCCCTGGCACATGTCACAATAAAAGTGACCATCTGATTAAGTGTGTCTCCACAAAATGGAGCATGCTGTATCTGAATGAAAAAGACAGGGAGGAAAATAGTGACAGAATAAGCAACAGGAATGCCCTTATGCTGTAAAGAGAACAGTATTGCATCTCTGCTCATTTAAGGCATTTAAAATCAACAGAAAAGTCAGCTTATCTCCAGAAATATTTTTTACTGCTTTTCTTCAGTTCAGTAAGTTATATGTCAAACAACATCTTTGCCATTCTGGAACCCACGTAAAGTTTTACAGAGATCTTGACAAGCGATCTCAGATGCACACAGGAAATTTTGGATTCCAATCTTATTGCACGCTCTGTTTCTGAAGCCCATCACAGCATAAGTGATTATTTCAATCACAATGGAATATTGATTTCCCTCACTTAGATCAATACAAAACATTTCTTGGTTAGCTTTATGCTGCCAGGCAGAATCTCATCACCATCAATCTTACTGATTAGCAACTTGCACACCATTTTGGTATATGTGGATTACTGTATTGTTTTAAGACACAAAAATAACTAATTAAAAAACTTCATGTGTGTCAGAAGAACCCCAACACCAGCTAATCTTATGATCTCGGAGATAAGAGAACAGCAGATGTGCTGTTTCAGCAAGAGGCCTTTACCTCGAAATCTTCAACTCTAACCCACTGGATTATTTTAAAATGAAATTTCAGTGTTGCAGTATTACCTACAGAGAGATAACAAATACGTATTTTATAGCAACTTTGAGCCTCTGTGCTAAGCTCACAGGCTTCTCAAGTTCTGGGTGGGAAGGAGCAACAGATATTGCACTTTGCAGAGATGTGCACCTCACCCAAACAGTACAGGCACTGCTGATGTTCATCACAGCTAGAGAAGAAGCAAGTGTAGGAGATGCAATCCATGAATCCCAGGACTCTAGACATAGCCCCAGAGCCAGCGAGGGGCTCCCCAACTGTGGGGAAAGAAATACTCTATGATAACTATAAGTTTTAACTACTAAGCTAAGATATATAACAATTTACAAATATTTTCTTTTGCAGGTTATACAACGGAGTGAAGGTGGACACGATTCCAACTCAGGCCAAGCAGCGACAAGAAGGAACGGGAGAGGCGTCAACCCGTACCACCCCTTATACCCTGAGTTGGAAGCACAAGGAAAGCTAGTGTGCAAGGTGTGGCCAATAGACACTGTTTTGAAGAATTTCTGGACTCAGGTGCCTGGTGTGCATGAGTACCCACATGTGGAATATGTACAGGGACCAGCACTCAAAGAAGAATTAAAGACTGTCATGATGCATATGAATTAAGGCAGCACAGGAAACCTTCATTTTGGTATTTCCCAACTTCTGAATGCTTGACTTTGCAATCTTAAATAGTTTTTACCTTGTATTTTAGTGTGTAATATATACATATTTTATGTTCTCAGAGCAGTAATTAGTCTCCAATTTAGCTCACTACTATTTTACTAATACATGCATAGCTTTACACAGTGCCTCTCTGCTGCCAAAAGGTTGCTTAATCTGCACATATTTAATCAACGCAAAGAAATAAAAGAAACAGATGGTCATAGGCCAGTGTTTGATCAGGCTTGGCTGTGCATAACAGTACACATTTGCAATATGCATATAAGAAAACACTGACTTGAAAGGGACATACATAAGGACATGTATGGAAAAATAAAGAAACATGTTAGGCACCATACTGGGAATGCTATAAAGGGAACTAGACACAGACTATTGAGGACTGAGACATAATGGTTGCTCAAGTGCTCTAAGGAACCATATTGATCAACATGGGAATGGCTTCGCTCAGCATGCATTAGATAGGAATCAGTTTTGTAACACCTGACAAAATAAACAATTCAACACACAGTCTGCTCACTCTGTTGCTGCCCCTAAACAGTGCTGTATGGCCATCATCTGCTTTTCATCACTACATAGTGCTATTCAATGTTTAAGAGCAAGAAAGCCACCTTTGTCATTGAACAGGGTGACAGACCTATAGATTAATCATGGCGTGACATGCTGCTGTGATGCTTCCCACATCATGGTGATGCATCTCTCACTCATCACCACTACTGTTTGGCAGAAAGGAGGATAAACGGAGCTTGGTGTATTTGTTGCATTCTCATTTTCCACATCTCCAGCCCTGCACACTGCCTGCTAGGCAATGAAATGGAAGCTCTGGTCATATTTTTGGACTCCACAATAGCTGCCTGAAGCTTCTGAGTCACTGGCTAAATATCACTATTCTACAGTTATAGTGGTCACCAGAAGCAACGTCTAGAGTAAGCCCGAAAAATATTTCCCATTATAATCTCCTAATTCACATGCTTAGAACTTTCCAAAATACCATTTGGGCTGAAATTTTCCAAGTTTGGTGTCTGCCTAAAAATCAAAAATTTTTTAAAAAGTTTGAGTGTAATCCCTTCAGGTGAGTTCTGGAAGAGCGAGACAATATTGTTTGTGTTTGTTTTAAAAAACAGAGCTGAGGAGGGAGTGGGGTTGGGGAGAAAGCTACTTTTTGCAACTTGGTACAGAAAATATTCAGTGATGTCACACTCTGCCAATTTTACTACGAGTCTTGCTATATTTGTGATTCTGATAACCCTGTGTCCTGGAATCAGATAAATATAGGGTTGTCTCAGCTTTCATTTTTTTAAAACAGTGAATTTCTACCCTCTTGGCTGTAGGTTAAAAAAAAGCCTGAAAACGTGAACTGTAGAGACTTGGACACCCAGAAGGTAAATAAACCCCCGAAGTTATTTTATAAAATCACATGACATTTTGGAATCTGACTCAAAGTTTTGAATGCCTGGGGTTGGCAAAGCTGTATTGTCTCTATTGAGGATTAGTGCTTCCACTTGGTATAAAGGAAGATGGCAGCACAGCCCACTGAATAGGGCATTCGTCTAGGAGACCTGGGTTCTGTCCCTGGTTCTGCCACTCACATGCTGGGTAACCCTGAGCAAGTCATGCTCTCCTCTCTGCGCCTCTCTTTCCCATCCCCGCTTTGTCTGTCCTGTCTGTTTAGATTATATAAGCTCTTTGGAGTAGAGTCTCTCATATATTATGGTCATGGTCCTGCAATGTGTGTAACTCTACACCTCAGCAGTCCCATTGAAGCTAATGGTATTCCCACAGTGTATAAAGTTAAACATGTGTGCAAGTCTTTGCATAACTGGGGCTCATATATTTGTACAATGCCTAGCTCTCAGTCAGGTGCCAACTCTCAGTTAGGGCCTGTAAGGACTACCGTAATACACAAATATTAATTTAAGATTGACATTAAAGCATTAGAAAGTTATGCACTGACCATGTAATGCAGGACATTTCCTTAATGTTCCTGGTTCACACTTACACATATATACACTATGTATTCATAACTAGCTACGGGCTAGATTTTGCCAACTCATTCATGTGGAGTCGTCGAGCCCGATATTGAGTGTAGACCTATTGATTCCAATGGCACTATTTGTGATGTAAGATATTACTCAACAAAAGCCTGGTAAAATTTGGCCCAAGTTTACTCTTCTCATTGGCTCTAAGAACTCGAGCTCTGCTGGTGAAACTTGAAAGCTCTACAAGCCAAACAGCTGCTTAGCAAGAAGTCTGTAAGCACAGCTGGTGAAGCTGGAGAGAAGATATGCAGCTATTAGCTTATAAAATTCACACTCTGAACAGCTCTAGAATTTTTCCTTTTGCTTCTCTCTCCTTTTTTCTTTTAAAAAGGAGAAGAACTTTTATAAAAGGTATTCACACAAAGCAGAGATTGCACAATTAAAATCACAGTTTGGAAATGCACGGCAATGTTACCTAGTCCATTTTGCACATACTTACTAGTTATCTGATTAAATGTATAGCGTAATATCTTACCATTTCTATCAAACTCTATTCTCTATAAAGACAGGATGTATAACACAGCTGAGTAACCAGTGGTATTGGAACCTTCGCTTTTGTATATCTTGGTTTTATCATTTCAACCATGCAACTTCAATGTTACATTAGTGCAGCTTATCACATTTCATAATAGAAACAATACTTTGGACTAATGTGGCATTTTAATGTGATGATCTCAAAGTGCTTTACAAAAATGGGCAATAATTATTATGACCATTTTTCAAACAGGTAGTGCTGAGGCACAAAGAGGCTAAGTGTCTTGCCCAAAGCACACAGACAAAGTCAACAGCAGAGTCAAGAATATAAGCAAGGTCTCTTGACTCCCCTCCCTTCTTAAAGTCGAGATGGTGTGTTCAACTGCAAATAGGAAGGGAGATATCCATAAGATAATTTCTATATTAAGATGCAGTCCATGCTATGAAAGAGTTTGAGAATCTCCGTTCGATTTTTAATTTTGCTTTAATTATTTTCTAATTTCTCCATAGACTTGCATTAGCTGACTTCGAAGACCCTGACTATCTCTACTCCTGTGTTACTCTGAAGGGCCACGAACGATGCAAGAGCCTTCTCCTCCACAGCTCATGCCATCAGGAACTGCTTTTCCTTTCCGCTCTCACCCTCTTGAGTCTCAGATTCTCTTAGAATTTCACATTTTAAAAGTTAAAAAGATCACTGAGTATATACTGCTTGCATTGTTTCACTATTCGGAGCTCCAACCCCTGTTCTATTCATAATCTAGAGTTACATTACAAGACTGAATCTAGGTAGCATACTGTACCATATCACAGTGCAACTCCAAGTTCAGGTCTCCTTTATTAGTGTGCAGTCGTACATAACCTTTTTTCTTCACATACTGGTATCGCACAACGTCCTCCTCAATGGCAGCTGCCTCAAAGCAAAGGTAAAAATTAGCACTTTTGAAATTTCTTCATTAACCTTTAGAAGCTATCTGCAAACAAATTACTAGATCCCTATTAGATGATATCCTCCCCATGGACTTAGGGCCCTCACATATGGTAATGTACAAATCATCAGATGGCAATCTCACATTAATCATCCTACGCCACAAAATTTTCATTCTAGAAAGCCACAACTTGTCTAGAGCCAACAATGTGGTCTGTATTTTAAGCATCAGGTAACCCTGAATACTACACACTGTAATTTTCCAGTAGTATCTACTAATTATGGGTATTATTTTGAAACCAAATTGCTTCTTGCCAAATTAGAAACCATGCAGGTAGTCATCAGCCAACCACAAATTGTTGACATATGAAGACCTGAACTGATGGAGCCATGTCACTACTGGAAAGTCAAACCAAAGGCTCACTTCAAGAGACTTATTTCTTTTGTGTCAAAGAAACTCCATTTCTATCAATATTTCTAGATACCCAAATCTGTCTCCAAAGCATAGAAAAATAAAACTAGGGAAAGATACAGGAATTCACGCTAAGTAAAGAAAATTACTTTGGTAAATATGCAGTTAGAGTACTGGCTTCAGGCTTTAACTAAGTGTACTTGATAGTCTGAAATCTTTAATCCCAAGAGTAAGAGCTCTATCTTGCATTTTAAACACTAATTGCCAAGTCACTTAACACTGAAATTAAAACATTGAGTGCATTTTTGTTTAAGCTAGAGGACGAAAGGAAAGAATTACTGTTTAAAATGCATCTTTGGCAAGAAATAGAACCTTGAATAGCAGTAAGTCAAAAGCTGCCAGACAGCATGCAGTTTTTTAAGATATAATTTTAACCAAAACCAAGAGGTTTTTAAGCCAAAAGACAGTAAACGTTTTACATGAGAGGAGATCAAGTTTCATTGCTAACTTGCATATATGTGCATCCCATTTTGTGGTCCATAGGCATATGAAATACCTCATTAATTTTAGTTCAATATCTACATACTTACCATTCAGAGCTAAAACTAAATTCACAATTGCTACATTATTTTGGAATGAACTCACTGGAAAAAACAGCTGCCTACCTTTTCGTAACTATTGTTCAAGATGTGTTGCTCATGTCCATTCCGTTCTAGGTGTGTGCGTGCCCATGTGCACAGTCATCGGAGATTTTTGCCTTAGGGTACCCATGGGGTCAGCTGTGGCACCCTCCTGAGTGCTATGCACTTTGTGAACACTCTTGGGGGTTACGAGAGTCCGAAGGGCAGTGTCATGAATTGGAAATGGAGGAACTCAAAATGGAGGAATTGTCTTTGTCCAGAGAAAATGGAGACATGGAAATATGCATCCTTCAAGACAAGGGCGGCATACTAGTCTCCCGGATCCAGGGAGGAGACTATGGAGGCCAGGGAAACCATGCAGAACTTCAACTTTTTGAGGTGCTTGTTGAGGCGTCGCAGGTCCAAGTTGGGTCTGAGGCCCCATTTCGCTTTTGGGATTAGGAAATAATCTGAGTAGAATCCTTTCAACCCTCTTCTCCTGAGGGACCTCCTCTACTACCCCCATTCTGAGGTTGTCTACCTCCTGGGCGAGGAGTTGCTTGTGAGAAGGGTCCCTGAAGAGGAATGGGGAAGGGGGGTCGGAGGGAGGGTCAGCCAAGAACTGCAGGCTGTAGCCCGAAGATATGTCAAGCACCCAACAGTCTGAAGTCAGCCGTGAACAGGTCAACCGTGCAGCTGTGCGTCCATGAGCTCGGAGAAGAGCCCTGCTCCTTCAAATGGGAGGTCCTGTAGTGTGGTCTGCATCTCCTGGGATAACCCACAAGACTGTAACCAAGAGCTGCGCCTCACTACCACCGCAGAGGTGACAACCCTGGCCGCCGAGTCAGTAGCCTCCCAGGCCATCTGGAGGGCACCTTTCGCCATCACTTTGCCTTTCTCCTCTGAATAGGTGAACTCCTGGGCTTGGTCCTGTGGAAGAGCCTCCTTTAATTTACTAAGGGAGTCCCACAGATTAAAACTGTATCTGACTAACAGGACCTGGTGGTTAGACACCCAAAATTGCAGGATGGCTGTAGAATAAATCTTTCTGCCAAATACGTCCAGTCTCTTGGCGTCTTTGTTTTTCGGCATGCCACTCACCTGTCCCTTTCATTAACAGCGGACACAACCAATGACCCAGCTGGAGGGTGTGTATTTAGCTATTCAAATCCCTTTACAGGGACAAAATACTACTTTTCCGCCTTCTTAGAAGTGGGCGGAATGGCAGAGGGGGTCTGCCACAGCAATTTTGCAATCATAAGAACCCCTGAGTGGACAGGCAGCGCGATCTGGGCAGGGATGGTGGAGGATATGACATTAAAAAGGTCATCTGACTCCTCCATCAACTCCTCAATCTCCAGGTTTAAATCAGTAGCCACCCTCTTAGGAGGGCCTGGTGCTCCTTAAAGTCATGGATGGGACTGCCAGTTTGGGAGGGGCCCGCCACCGCTTCCTCTGGAGACAACGATGACAACTGCACTGCAGGGGGAGAGGCAGGTTCCCCTTCCCTCTCTAGGGATGGCTCCTTAGGTGTAGGAGCCTGCTGTGCTGCCCCCACATCAGATTCTGCACCCTGCTCCGACTCCGGTGCTGGTGGTGGTTTGTCCCAGGCAGCCAGGAAGGAATGGTGGGAGTACGGGACCAACATCATCAGCATGCCCCAAAGATTCCAGTATGGCCATTGAGCAGGCCACTGTCCCTGCTGCCATGCTGCTATCGCAAATGCCATGCCGGTCTTGTGAGTTGGTGGTGAGTCACCTTTTCTTGGCGAGGGACTGAACTCCTGCTCCAACTTGAACCCTTGCCCCTCCGGTGACCAGGCTGGAACAGTGGAAGCTTGAGTTTGCCGACTGACCCTCATTGGTGACTGGTGAGAAGAGGGTGAGGATCGGTGCCTGTCCTACGAGCGGTACCAGGGAGATGGAGACCAGTGCCACAATGGGGAGCAATCCCATACTGGTGGGGGCTTGACGCTTGGGAGATCGTCCAGGCGATAGCGACCTGCACCATGGCGATCTCTGACAGGGGGCTTGCCGGTACCAATGGTACAGGGACCGGTGCCTCGATTCTGGTGTCCATACTTCGGGGGGGGAGAGCATAGCATAGCATCAGGGACCTGGGTCTTCTGGCCAGAGACGGAGGTTGTGGGAACGGGGTCCTCGGCCGTGGTGATGGGGACTTATGCCTGCGGTCCGAGGATGCTCCACTTCCCTATGGGGCGGTCCCATGACTGGGTTGCCCTTGGACGGCGGGTCCTTAGCCGAGTCCAGCACTTGGCGCAGAGGCAGCTGACTTACTGGGTCTTTAGCTGCTGAGGCCGCTTCAAGCAATGAAGGCCCTAGAAGGAGCCAGGATGCCCTGCTTCTCCCAGGAGTCAGAGGCAGATCCCTGGCTGGGTTAGGGGGTCTGAGCGCAGCAGTACTGCCGTGAAGCTCCAGGGCAGGCATGTGGCCCAACACAGGTCCTTTGCCCAAAGCCACCTTCCCCTCTGGTGCCGGGGAAGCCCTTCTTCTTATGCCGCTTCTTAGGCACCGGCAACGCACTCTGCACCGATACTGATGTGCCAGGAGTGGATTCCAAATGGGAGGGCTCCGACGCAGGACGAAGCACAGCCTCCACTAGGAGGGCCCTCAAGTGGATATCCTGCTCCTACTGGGTTCTAGGGCGAAAGTTCTTGCAGATCCTGCCCTTGTCCTTTATATGGGACTCCCCAAAGCACTTCAAACAGCTGTCACGGGGGTCACTAATAGGCATCGGCCTCTTGCATGACGAGCATGGTTTGAAGCCTGGAGAAAGGTGCATGCCCTGCTCCAGGGAGAAGTCCCAGCTGGGACTCTAACTACTAAACTAAGACTAACATTTAAACTAATGGCTAACTAAGTACCTAGAAACTATATCTACAAAGGAGATAACAACAGCTGTTAAGAACAGAAGACGAGGTGCTCCGACCAACCATCATGAGCAGTAAGAAGGAGCTGAGAAGGCATAGGGCCAGTGGCGCCTGATATATCAGCACATGAGCGCATGATATATCACCTCAAGAGGGCTGACCCTATGGATACCGTTAAGGCAAAAATCTCTGACGACTGCGTGCGTGGGCGCGCACACACCTAGAATGGAATCGACATGAGCAAGCACTCAAGGAAGAAACCAGGGCTATAGCTGCATGTACAATACTATTCTAAGACATCATATACTGACTAGTTAACAATGCATTCTTGCAGTCCTCTCAAAAGTATGTATACAGGACAACATACTTTATACCAGTATATTTGATTAAAATACACTTTGTTAATGATCGGTATCTACAGTACCTGCTTCATGTGTTGTTTCTGGGGCCATGGCAGTGGATGTGAAGGAAGCACTTACTGTCCCTGTAGAATAGTGAGCCTGTACAAAAGATTAAAAATTCAGCAGAGTTAACATTACAAAAACTGGAGGAAAGAGATGCACCTGCACTCTGCCCTCAAATCCATCTAATTAATTTTGATGTACGTACACACACAGTGAAATAACAAGCTACCTATATAATAGCAGTCGTAGTAATTAATAAGAAATAATAATAATACAGCTGGAGGGAATAATGGAAGCAATTAGTCAGCTACTGTCAAAGCAACTCCAGTTCTATTAATTGTTAAAAGAAGATCAGAAGTCCATCTACATATCGGGTAAATTCCTGGCCTCATGGATAAAATGGATGTTTTTTTCCGTTGTCTTCAGTGGAGCCAATATTTTACCCCTAAGCTCTCCAATGGATTTAAATACCAGTACTTTTCTAAGTGCCCTGCTAGAATGAATTAACTGTCGGTTTTAGCTTCTCATTCCCACCAGGCCTTCAGATAGACTGTGGTGAAGACTGTCTTATAAACAGTAATTAGATACATTTGTGTTTTTTTAAATGTTACCAGAGCAATGTTTCCTAAAGTATTTGCCGCATTTCCAATGTCTTTGCAGTACTACAAAGCTGGGCTCTAAAGATCTTGAAAAAGAAACTATCCCGTTGAACAATACATATACTGCTTTCCTTTTCTTAACTAACAGTTGCTAAACTAAATAATAAGATCTGGCAGGTTGCTATACTACGTGGCACAGCCTACATTCTCCCCCGCCCAAAAGGGACAGCATGGTTTAATAACGCTTTGGAAAACATACATCGGCTTTCTTGGTTCCTCTTCTGCAGATGCACAAGTGCTGCAGTTTTAAGCGTGTCTGATACTGTTGTGATAAAATTTCATATTGACTTTTCATTTTTAGGTTATGTAATATTGGCCATGATAAAAAGAAAAAAGGTTAGATTCTGTAATTCCTTACTTAAAATATTACCACTTAATTACTAGAAGCACACAAATGTCTTCTATGTTTCCTATTTAAAGCAGACCTTCTCTTTATAAGAACTGGAGCGGAAAGAGGAGCACTACGCGGTGGTATTTCTCCATCTGTCACCTATAACATTTGCTCTGATGAATTTCTACTTAAGGCTGTCCAGACACTGAGCTCAAGGGGCTTATTGCTTCCACATCATCAGGCAAGGGTTTTCTTATCACAAGATATTTTTATATTCACAGCTGGAGATATGAAGGGAGCATTGCTGGCAAGACTTCTGTAAAACATCCTGGGTAAGTGAAATTAAAGCTAACTAAACATATGGAGGGGCTTTGGGAACACTCAGAGTGACACTTGAGCGGACATTGTCACGTGACCCCTAACATCTATAGCCCTGTTCATAGTTTTCTTTTCTGAAAAAAATGGAACCCCACTCATGGATCTTAAGATGTATTTGTGTTTTTAACTCAAGACCAAATAAGTAATAATATATAGCTTGTTTAAATAATTATACACACATCTGTAGATCTCAAAGCATTTTATTGAGGTAAACAATAATATCCTCATTTTACAAAGGGAAAAACAGAGGCAGGGAAATGAAGCAACGTGCCCAAGATCACCTAGTGAAATCAGTGGCAGTGCTGGGTATAGAATCCAGGTTTCCTGTGTGCTCTGCCCCTTAGGCTATACTGCCTCCCACAGAAGCCAAGGGAGCTTTGCCAATTATACCAGCTGACAATCTGGTCCTGTGACATGCGGACAGTTCACCGTCCATATGATTTCATCTTTTTCCCCAAATACATTTTGTTTTTTAAAATTGTATAATTGCCTGAATAGGAACAAACAAGCCAAGACAAATCTAAGCCTTGCAGCTTCTCATATATCTAGGCTCATAAACAGTCTAAATTGCCTCTGTTTTGTTTTTAAATCACGTGGCACACTCCTACTAACTGATGTTCATACAAGGGTAATCTAAGCACAGTGACATGTCCCAGAGAACTGTTTTAGGGAGAGGATAACACTCAGCAATCCTGGATTCAATATGCAGACGGATTATTTCTTGACAACCATGAACACACAGTAATATGCCCCTGATAAGGGCACCTTTTACAATAATCCATTAAAAATACTGTGAAGAAGAACTGTTGAAGCTGCTTCTGGTGATTTATATATATGCCTACATCAGGAACGATTCACTTGCATTGCCCTTAAGCTGTGTTCCTTCTGCCAATGATAAATTAATTCAAAGCAAGAAATTACAAGCTGGAAGGAAAAATCTTCATCACCTAACTCACACCATGGTAATCACATCCTAAATTTAAAGAGCTCTACCTCTTATCGCACCTGATTTAAAAAATATTTTAGGCTCATTTACAAATATTTTACAAAAAAATCCATTGACATACACACATCACTGCATTTCTAAAGAATTGCAGTATAATTTAGCTACACCACTCTCATTGCCTCTGATGTATGGTAAGTTCCCATGCACCAGAAAACAGCCCTGTCTGCTCAGGTGGCGATATGGCTACTATACTGAAAAATGCCTTTTACCATTCTTCGGAAATGTAATCAGTGTCGAACTATAAATCAACTTACTGCATTCAGCTTATCCACTTTTCTCTTTTCCGGGGCCTTCATTGTAGCTGCTAGAATATCATCTCCTTTGAATTCTTTATACAGCTCCAGTAAAGTCTCTCGGGTCTCTAAATTTGTATTTTTCAGATAGTAAGATGGATCCAATTTTGCTTTTTCTTCATCTGTAAGATAGTATTAAACCACAGTTTCAGTTAAAAAGCAAGCTCTGGATCTCAAAATCATTTTGTTCCCCTTCAACTTAACAAGGCCACACATATCTCTCTAGCCAACAGAAGTTGCTCCAATAAAAGATATTACCTCACCCACCTTGTTTCTCTATAGAAGAAGAAATCTTTTTCATGGAAACTGACACACATTTTTGCTTTTGTAGAAGTGATTATGATGAATGAGTCAGCAATAAGACACAATGTGAAAAAAGTGACATCCAAGTATGGTGAGACAAATACTTTACTGGCCATGTACTAGAAAAGGGCTTGACTTTATATCCTTTCCCATTGAAAGACTCTTCAGAACAACTGGAAGCTACCTAAACTCTTATAAATCAATTTAAACCACTTGTACGGAATACTAAAAAGACAGACACTATTTTTGGATACATAATGCAAAAAAATCTGCCCTTTGTCCCCTCAGTGAATGAAACAGATCTATGGCTCATAATGCCCAAGATACATGGTGTCACAGTACAGAAGCATTTTTTTTTTGAAGTGATATAAGTCATACCTGGGTTCTGCCCTAGCATGCCTAATTTTTGCTGACAAATATTTAGAGCTGAATTTGGCTGGGGAGAGGAGGGGGTGGACAACAGGGGTAAGGAGGTTGAAGCTGGGGGTGGGAGCAGAGCCGGGGACTGAGGCTGGGGCCTCGGGTGTGGGGCCAGTAGCCGGGGTCAGGAGTGGAGCTGGGTGGTGCTCCCTCCCCACTCCCCAGTGGGGCTGGCCCGGGCCTCAGCCACACACCCCCAGGGGAGTGTGCCCCACAGTTTGGGGTCCTCTGATCTATTTAATGATAAGCACGGTGGAGACTGTCTCTTACTGTGTGTTTATACAATGTCTAGAACTACCGGTCCCAATCTGAGCTGGGGCCTCTAGGCACCATTGCATAACATTTCATAATCCCACCATCCAGTGTTTTCTTTTAAAAATCACTCGACATTCCACAAGCTATTCTCCGGGTTTGTATATTAGGATTAGAGTTTCTTCAGCCAAGCTTTAGTTCATCCTTACCTGGGTCTGTCACCTTTAAGTTGTTTTTAACATGGAAGAAGTCGGACACATTAAATTTGTCCAGATTGGTTGGATCCTGAAAATAAAAATAAAAAAAAGTATAATGGAAATGAAACAGCAGGTAATAGCAAGCGTGTGTTAAATGGTGGGCTGGAAAAGACTGAACTAAACATGATACAGACAAAATTTCAGGTAAACGATATATAGAAAATAGCTATTAAAATAGCAATATCTGAAAGAGTAAAAATTCCTGGTTATATTTGTTATATGACTGACATTTAGTGTTGTGTTAATTAGCAAGTACAGAACCAGTTACTAGCATAGTGTTGCTCATTAATGGACTGGGTTCCGATAACTGGTCACAGCTTGCAAACTCTGAGATTCTGATTCTAAACTGAGTTTAGCCTTCCAGAGTATTAGCCAAATAAAATGTCCAGCACCAAAGGACCAGATTATTGAAGTTCTCTAGGCACCTATAGGTACAAATACGTGCCCACTAGAATTTTTAAAAATACGTAGGCACCTATTTACTTCTTTAGGCAACTAAATACCTTTAAAAAAAATTTGGCCCAAGGAGGATAACACTGCAAACAAATACAATACAATAAAAATGATTCCTTCATTTTTAAATGAGAAATTTAACACTTTAAACAGGAAAGATAACTGAATGCCCATGTGGTGTAGTACGTGCTATTCATTTGCAGTGAGGTTCATTTAACGTGAGCTAATATAGCAGGGCCTTCAGATCCACATGGATCCTATTGATCACGCAACACATTTTTTCCACAGTCTTAGAAAAAATTCACTTTCATACAACACTTTTCATACCCAAGATAACACAGACTTCTTTTAAAACAGCAGGGAGTCTGATCATAGCAGCACAGTGATTATGCGGACCAAGAAACAAGAGCTATTTGCTCTACCATACATACAGCGTCAGATATCAGACTGACTGATGTTTTTTCCACTGAATGCATCCGATGAAATGAGCTGTAGCTCATGAAAGCTTACGCTCAAATAAATTGGGTAGTCTCTAAGGTGCCACAAGTACTCCTTTTCTTTTTGCGAATACAGACTAACATGGCTGCGACTCTGAAAGATATCAGAAGCTGTCTATTGAGAGCATACAATAGGATTGCGGTTGTTCAGCAAATCCATGACTGGGAGCAGGAGGCCACTTCTAGAGAGTATTATTAGTGTCCCTGCCCATTTTTGGAAAGTGCCGTCTGATCTTTTATTTCCACCAGGACAACTACCACCAAACATTGGAGGAGACGCCCTCCATGTAATGCCTCATTTGAAGAAGAATATGTCTAAAAATATGTCTAATATGTCCAAAATCTCTTAATATCGAATCTTCCTGTAGGACTTGAACTCGTGACCTAAGAGTATTACCAACTGAGCTGTGAAGGTAGTTCAGTAAAAGTACTGAGGATAGTAATAGTACATGAAATAAAAGAACAGAGATCTTTTATCATGGAATACTCCGGGTTCAAAGGTAGCCAAGGTATTAAACGAATGGTTGGGGGGAGGGGAGCGGGAGAGTCACCACTTTCACACAGACACTATATTTCAAACAGCTTCCTAAGCATGGAAAGGTGGTAAATGATTAAAATGACATTAATGTTTAAAACAATTAACTCTAATTTCCATACTAATATTTTAAAAACGAATTATAAAGTTATTTCTCAGGGGTATGTCAGTAAATCAGTTTAGTGATATCTCTGTAAACTGTATAGCTAAACAAAAAACCTTGAAGCACTACACTCATTTTTAAGCCACTTAATACTAGTAGGGAGCAAATGCTCACTCTGAGGGACATTAGGAGCTGAATCTGAGGTCCTTACTCCGTCTAAACTCCCACTGACTTCACAGATGTGTTAGGTCAGAAGCCTGTAATTTGCTGCACTCTGGCAGAAGATGCAGTGAATTGCAGGATTGCAGTCTTCCTTTGGGATTTGATCCGAAAAGTCACCTTGCACATGTTTTTGCCAGCACATCTTGCTAGGGTCAAGTAGCTGATCCAAGAGAAGGGTAATCACACTAGTGGATAGAAAAGGGGACCAGGAGTCATGAGGGCTAGCCTTATTTCTGCCACTTGCTGTAAGACCGGAAGCAAATCCCTTCAGCTCTTTCTCTACCAATAAAAACACGCCTCACACACACAAAGGCTGTGAGCTTTAATCAACTTTTGTGGAGCATTTCAAAACCTAAATATCCTCAGACCAAGTATGCTCTATTAGACTGTAAGCTGTTGGGGGCAGGGACAGTTTCTTAGGCGATGTTTCGTATGGTGCAATCCTCATTTACAAGACGATGTTAAATAAGCAACAAATAAGTATCACACTGAAAACTCTATTAAGTGACCCACTCAAAGAACCAGCAAAAAAATTAATGACCTACTAGATGTGGATCTTTAAACTGTGTGGCCATGTGGCTTCCTGTACAATTTTGTTTGACCTTTAGTTAAAGTGGTTAAGACATGGGGATGCCTACTGGAGAGGCAGTATCATTCAATAATCCTTAATCTTTCCTCATAATCATCATTTCCCCCCTAAGGCTTGGCCCTTGTAAGCTCATCTTTCAAGCAAAGAGGTCACAACATCACATCAGGATAAATAATTATTCCAGGAAATTATATCTTACAGAAAATAAAGAGAGTTGTGAAGTGGTAAAGGTTGCTTGAGGAGACAAAATCTAAAATACCTTAATAAAAATACAACAGTCAAACATTCAAAAAAAAATATTGCAGACTAGGTTAGTGACTAATACACTGACATGAATGTGAATAGTATAATTATTCAAAAAAAGTAACAAAATTACTCAAATTGTTACTTTCAATTAGAAAGTTCTCAAGATTCCATCTCTACTAAGTCAATGGTTAATACAGCAGAGCTGTGGCTTCATCTCTCATTAAATGATACAATTATGCCTTTCATTCATCCCTGAAATTGTATGCCTCCATTGGTGAATAAATCTTTAGTTTTATTGCTGGCAGTAAAACCAAAAGACATTTATGAAATCTGCCTGCATGAGTTTGCACCCTAATGACGACCCACTGGCTCGCCTGTTTGCTTCTCTCCTCCTTCCCCCCGTCAAATCATTTCCCATTATTTTTCAGTTCCACAACAGCAACTAGGATGCAGCCTCACCAAGGCATTTGATGTTGAAAAGCTAGATATTGTTTCTTTTCTTTGAGCTCTAGCGTAAGAGAATGTAGCTTTTGATTTCCAGGAATAGGAAATCTGGGCGCATTTCTTAACCATCCTGGTATGCTCTTTCACTTTTGTATATAAACAAACTGTTCTAGCACAAAAAATAAGTATAACATGCCCCCAAAAAATCCAGGGGTAATTTCTGATCTCTAAATTGACATCATAGAGGGAAGTGAGGCATAAATGAAAAACAAAACAAAAAAAGCCCAGGCAAAGGCACAACTTTCAACTGCCAACAGAAAATGCAGATTGCCTGTTTTCACGCATTCCTCTAGCTACTCACAGGCTACAACGTTTACTTACAGAAAGCTATAAGCATGCCAGGACACTACAGGTGAAGAGAATAAGACAATTTACCCATTCCAGGGATCTGAAAATACATCATCATATTAATAGAGAACATAAGGATTTTACAGAAAGTCACATTTCTGCCACTCCTGCTCAAGCTTAGGGGTAAGAGTTGCTCCTGGAACAGTCTCTCTTTGTAACAGGGAGATGGAGGGAGAAAAAGTGGCCTACAATAAAGATTAATCTGGTAACATACATTATATTCTCTTTTACAAAAGCCTCATGATTACATTTATTTATATTTTATACATAATTTAAATAAATTTAGATATCTAGTTACTTAAAGGCCTCCATAAAGCGAAGTCTTAAGCGTTCAGGATATCACAGACTCCTCAAGGTAGCTAACTTTAAAAGGTAGCATTTCACAGCCATAATACTTTTAGTTGCTTATTGGCTTAATCAGTGTGACCGCTGACACTGAGCAACTAAGGAAGAAGCCTTTATAGCCACCCACCCCTCTATATACTTCCCCTGGCTCTCCAAAACCTCATTTAACTACCTCTTCATAACTCAAGAATCACAGTATGGAATATGGTAAACAGCAAACTGCAACCTCATCTCCTTAGAGATCATAGCTGTTCTGTCTCTCTGTCCTTTGGAGTTCTAAGCATGAATGACACAAATGAGAAACCCCAAGGCCTTGTGAGCTATTCTTCATTATACTCAGGTGGGCTGTTTTATTCAAGTAGAAACCTTTAAAGATTTGATTTATACTATCATCCTTCTATTCTCATTTCTGCAACGCAGGAATTTCACTGTACATTGAGTAGGCAGGCCAATTAAGCAGCATACATACTACAAGTGTATTTTTCCTTCCGTCATTGAAGAAATGTTCTATAACTTGAAATCTGAGAGTGGCATCTCAGTCAGGTTATCTAGGGCAATAAGTCAACTGACTCCTCCCTCTAAAATTAAGCATTGTGATTCACTAGGAAGAGTTTAATTTAGAACGAGACATATGTTGACTGCAAGAGCACAGCAACAGATGTTAACTTATGTACAGAATACTGCAGGGTTCTACTAAGCACACCTCTCCCCAAAAACTTCGCAAAATAGGTCTGACCAATCCTAACTTGTGCTGCAGATAATGTGGACAAGTTATTTTTTGTCCAAATAAAATCCAAATAAAAACACAAATAATACACATTCTTTGGACATATCCCTTTCAGGAAGAAACTGTCCAACTATTAATAAAATATTTAACATGCCAGGTTCATCTCATTACACCAATGACTGTTATTGTGCAGAGAATCAGATGAGAGAGGGAGTCAAATCAAGACATGAGTGTTGAGAAGACAGATGTAGAGATTAAGACACTTGTTTCAAGGCACCATAGTTGTATGGATGGACTCTCCTTTGTAGAAAATGACTGGAGTCAATAGGGAGTGCCCCTGCTCCAGTTAAGGTGAAGGACCAAGAGCTAAAAATTCCTGGGTAATTGCTGTACATACCTGCCTCTTTGTACAAACTTGCCTTTTGTTACTAGCTACAAAAATGTGGAATTGCTTTTTTTGTAGCTAGCAATAAAGGGCACTGGTGGGTTAAGAGAAAGAGGCCTAACCTGTTTCTGTTCACTTTTTTTAAACTACAGCAAGTCTAATGAAATTGAAACTTATGGTTCATTAAATAGTTTCAGCATGATATTTTTTATTTTTAAGCCCCAATCTGAATGGAGTATTTAATTTTATCATTTTCAATGAACTTTTTTTCTTTTCTATTTAAACATTCCTCTCAACTGTTCTGACCATAAAAACCCTTTGTGTTAATGCAGGAGAGCCTGGAAATAAAACTAATGATTAAAAAACAAAACAAAATAAAACTAACTAGCCTCTTCATTATTAAAGGTGAAATGTTAAAAAATAGTAAATTAAAATTCTGAGGTTCTTTCTGATTTAAACTTTAACAAATTACTAACAGGTAAGAATTTCACAGTGTTGCCAGCTGTTACAATTTTGCCATAAATCTCATGATATTTAATGTTTTTCTTAAAGCCCTGGCCCTTGAAGACCTTTCATTAAGTGAGAATCAGTTTTTTGTTTGTTTTTAAAGTTTCTAGCCCTCATGATTGTGGAATACAAGCTTAAAAACGTGACCCAAGTACATCCTAGAGATTCAAAACCAGGAGGCAAAAAAAACTAACCCATTTTAAAAGATATGAATTGGGGGCCTCAGTCATGATTTTTGAATACTTGGTGCTGGCAATACTATATATGTCCTTTTAGGCAGCGATAAAATCATGGAATTTAGAGATTAAAAAAAACATACAGAGGGGCCTAATTCAAGACAGAGTTAATGGGGAGTTTTGCTAATGACTTTAATGGGATGATAAGATCAGTCTCCCAAGAATTCTCACTTGTTATGTACACTTTGAAAACTGCCTTTGGGGTGAATGCACCCAGCCTGATTAGGAACCCTCCTGCACAAGCTGTGAAGTGGCTTCAGAGCTGCTTCATAGAGGTTACTCCAGCATAGCGGCTGGACTAACCTCCATGGGCACTTACACTGCCTTCCACAATGCTGGTTAATGGTGAGAGGATTCACACAGTGGAAATCATCTGGACCCAACCATGTCCTACCCCATACCACAGGAAGCTCAGATAGAGTGGTGTGTCCCTACCACGTCATCCCTGTATCCAGCCCCTTCTGATTGTATGCAATGACTGTGCACCCCGTTCATTGCCAAGGAGCCCTCTGTCTCCATAGAAAGTGTTTGCTTTACCCTTTAGACAAATAGAATAGCAAATGGGAAATGGCTCAAGAGTACAATATCAATTAGCACACAGCTCAGCTACCTCCAACTTTGTTCATTAATTATGCTTCTTCTCACAAACACCAGTGGTGTTCAACAGCTTGTCAGGATGCATGTCTTGTCTACAGCTGATTAGGCTGTACAGCAACACTTAAAAAAAACCACACAGCAATACATACATACTTTATTTTTAAATGGCTGCAAATGTATCTGCCACTGTATGTTTTATGCCCTGATTTTTCTTCTCTAGTCACTTCTCCTGAGAAAACACCATTCCATCATTTTTTGTGGTTCAAAGCACTGGGGATTAAATCCATTAATCTTTCTAACACTCCGTTATTTACGGGGACTAAGCCAGTTACAGCTCTGGAACCATTTGACTTGCACAACCACATTTTATAATAATTTTTCTGGCAGCCCCATGTGACAAGCAGCACCCTCCTGGCCAATGAGAAAGAGACAAGATTGTCAACTCAGCTTCTTCATCACCCACAAGGATTGCTATTGAATAAAACCTAGAGAGGCAGCACAGTTCCTCTCACAGGACGCCCATCCCCTGCAGGCTTGGACGCCAACAGTAACTTGTATATGGTTTTACAGTGCATAGCAGGAATAATTTTTCTGTATCTCAGCAAACTTTAGGGCTTGGGTGTGCATGGATGCACAGGGGTGGTGAAGGGCTGAGAGTCCCTGAGCACTAATATGCAGAGACTCCTCTTTGCTTACCACCCCTCAATACACGATACACCATCCACCCTAAAGGGGGCGTGGGGTTATTGCAGAAGGTACATTGCTGCTGCACACTAGGAAGCTCTTAACATACACTGTACCTCATATAGCTCCTTCAGGAGGCCCACAGAGCTCAGCACTTTTCACAGAGTGAGTGTAGGCTTATCCTCTCAAGGCAAAAAATCTGACTCTTTGCGTTTCTGGTCATCTGCCCCTGAGCTGTGGTAGGAGCCTCAGATTTCCCCGTCCCATATAACACATTCTGGTAGAAACATGTACACTGCCTTCTATCCCAGATCTTCACAACTACTCAAAGAGAAAGAGGCAAGATGTTACATTTGGGTTTAACCTATAATTAATATACAATAACCAGCATGGGTTCATAAAGAATAAATGTTGCCAGCCGAACTTGATTGCTTTGACAGAATCTCCAAATTAAAGTCTGAAGGGAATGTAGTACAGGCCATATGTTGGGATTTAATATCAACTCATAAAATCTTACTTGAAAAATTAATTCAAATTGCTTTGTGGAGGGGACATACACATTGAAAACTAGCTAAAAGTGTAACATCGGCAGTTTATCAAATGAGGGGGTGGGTGAGAGATCTCTTATGGGATATCAAAAATATCACCAATACCTGCTCTTATGTTTCATCCAAAGATATCAATGCAATTTACAAAGAGGGTCTGTATCATTAGTATCAGGGATCAGTATTAAGTCCTGGAGTATTTAAGATCTTTGTTAGTTATCTGGAAACATGTTAGTGAAATCTGTAGACAATGTTAAATTGGGAGAGTTGACTTCCAATCAAGACAGAGAAAATGCAGAGACCTAGAAAGATTAGAAATGTTCAAAATAACAAAATTCAGTTTGTAAGAGATACCAATTAATACAGCTGGGGGAAAACAATCTGAACTGTAATCTATAGGAGAGAGAAACTTGGATGAAGTAGTCCTCAGGTGATAGAGGACAGCAAATTAAACGTGTGTTTGGAGCAATATATGGCAGCCAGGAAAAGGACAATGTAATTTTGGGGGTATAAAGACTGAGGTCAGGTGTATTTAGAGCAAGGACCTAACAGTCACTCTCTCTGCGGTTCTGGTGTGACTGTACCTGGAATACTGTGTATATTTCTGAGCACCACGTATCAGAAAGATACTAACGAAGTGGAGGGAGTTCACACAAGAGCTACAACGGTGATCTGGGTTACTGACTGATGAGGAGAGATTAAAGGGGAGAGAGCAAGAGAGAGAGATGTTCGGCTAAGAGATGACAGAGTACCAAATATCTGGAGAGAGTGTAAACCCCCAACTGTTAAGTGGAAATAGTTAATTATTTATGGAAAAACAAGAGATCTACATTTTGGAAAGAAACATTTAGGCTGAGTATCAGGAGAAGCTTCCCCAGCCTAATACACTTTGCTCTCAAGAATGGTCTCTCAACAGCAGGGGTGGACTTTTAAACTTCTACTGAACAAACCATCAGGAAATGTTAAAGATGGATCAATCATACAACTAGCTGACATAAGATGAGCATTCCATCTAGCTTCTATTATCCTATGGTAGCTGTTTGCAGCCAATACCATTCTCCTACTGTGATCTCATGAGATCTCACAAGCTACCCAGGATCGGGCCAGGTATTTGAATGGAAGACCCACTCCCAAGGAAAGTCTTTTGTGGTTTGGGAAGTGGTGCTCAGAGATCCAGTAGGGCATTCCTTCATCTGAACTAGTACTGAATCATTGCCCCAGAATGGCATTATGGCAAGTAGTACACTTAAAAATGCTGCCTTCTGTGATGGTATGTAAAACTCAGGGCCCTGATCACTTACAGAGAGAAAAGAACCCATGACACCTTTTGCAGGATTGGAGACACTAGACCTAGTGTCCTAGCCAAATGCCAGTTTTGGTAGCTGCATTCTGCCTACCTACATTCCCCTGAAAATTTTAATCAGAGATGATCTTATTCTTTGCTGCTTCCCGAGGGGTAGTGTAATGCTGCTGTGTAATGTTAAACAGTTGCCATATTCCACACCAGGCCAGTGGTGGCTAAAGCAATTTATGTATATGCAAGTGCATAAAGCTCTTTACACAGAAAAGTACAATATAAACGTAAGATATTGTCATTGTTAAAAAATCGAATTCTGAGTTTGCTTTTTGTTCCAGATCAGAAGTGTAGTTTTGTTTTGCCCTTTTTTACTAAAAGCAATCCAGGTATGACTGTATAAAGCAACAAACATATCCAGTCAGTTGAGCGGATGCTCATCAGCCAAGCTGTAAAAAAAAGTCTGATCAGTATTTGTGCAACTCATTATTAGTGTTGGTAATTGGTACTTATTACAATTTTTCTGTTATACCTTTAAGTAATTCTATTCTAGAAAGAATAAGTATTAAAAACACCACACCTCCACCTTCTTCAAAAGAAGTAAACACTTTAAAGGCAGGTTAATTTGGGGGTCATTTGCTATTTTAACAAATATTTCCTCAGCAGCTGTAGGATTCTGCTGTATGTAACAGAAAGGAAAAATGTGGTCATACATCTGGAAAATACCTGATAAACACACATTAATCTAGCTTTCCACTTGAACTCTATTTATATTTCACTACAAAATCAGTTACAGTAACACATGTGCCCCCATCTGCTTCCTAGGACATTTAGATGAAGCATTTCCATAGTCTGTTTTCTGTCAATAAACTGAGCTACTAAAAATACAGTTCCATTCAGTTGCTATTTGCAAAGTAAAGAATGCTTTTTATAGAAACCCCTCCTCCGTGCCTGATGCTTTGCCGGCAAGCAGGGTCAGAACTACCAATCCAGCTCTCAGGTCTTGCTCTCTCAGACACAAGGACATTCAACTCATGTCAGGAAAGCAAAGAAACCTGTGACAATTAAAGATTTAAATATATAGTTGAAAGCTTTCCAAAGAGACAATGTACATAAGCCAGAGTTCCAGCTGCAAACTCAACCCAGTGATGGTCTTTGGCTAAGAAACAAAGCCAACTAGTGACAGGGCTTGCAAGGGTCAAGTCACTCACTCACTGCCCAGGGTCATCTCGACACAGAGAATTTATAAGGAAGAAAGCCAAAGACCTTGGTCTTTCTTCTAAATGATTTACCAAAAGGAAAAACAGTACATAAGAAATAATAATGAATTCACACATTAAAAAAACAAAAACATGAGGATCATGACAAAAACCCCTGGAAATTCCTGCCTAAGAATGAAAAGTAATAAGGTATAGTTTCAAGGTATAGCACACGGGGATTCAGTTGCATTACACCCATTGACCTGAATGAGAGTTACACAGCTAAGTCTCTGTGCACTACTTTGATAATTGACCCCTTTGACACACTTCTGTATGCTCTAACACCTACACACAAGTGTCCCTACACTATTTCCTCAGTGCACCCCATTATGCTGGTATGTTGGAGGACACAAATGGTTCATTTCCTCATTTAATGTGAATCTCTTAGCTTTTTTTGTTTTCTGTCACAGAAAATTCCTTTTCTTTGTTCACTTTTAAAATACCTCTTATACTTTGAGGCTGCAGAACCAAATGTGGTGAGACAGAGACAAATTTAGTCAGTGGTCTGCTACATGCCTGAGCAGATAAATGTAGTTCATGCTGCATAGTCCAACCAGGCACATGAGAATTTACTGCATTCACTAAAATAGGGCTGGCATGTGCACTGATTGTGTGTTAAAAACGAACTCCTTCAGCCACTGAAAGCTGCTATACATAAACTGACTTTCATCCCAATGACAATCCCCCCCCCCCCCACCCAATAGGAACAGTTTGAGAGTAATGGCCTACACAAGTTAGTTTTGAAAACAGAATGTTGAGTCAGAAAAGCAAAACGTGTTTAAAATGATTGTGTGCTGGTTTCTCAAAATGTGTTTCGCATTCCACTGACGCAAATTTCTCCTCTGCATTTCAGTGGTTTCCAGATAGATTTGAGAAAACAAAATAGATTATACCACCCAATAGTATAGTAGAAAGGTTTAGTCAGCATGAGTTGGGATGACTGCATTTCTTAAGAGTAGCAAATCCACACACATACTATGCAGGTCATCCTAGATGAGTGCATGGGTGGTGTCAAAAGTGCAATTTAACAACATGGGTACTATCTCCACATAGGTGGTGGGGGGGGTCTAAATATGACTGACTGGTCATTGGTACACAGCCTAAGTCATTTATGTTAATATATAGACTGCTGCATATTGAGAGAGAAATACAACTTCACAGAAGAGGCAGAAGTAAGATGCAAGTAAATTCATATAACCCCCTGCAAGCAGTCATGCTAGTTTTTGGAAGATTTATGCATCTAAGAGAATTTAGAAAGGAACATTTAAATACAGTAAGTTTAGTTGAGTAACAGACAGCTGTTTTTATTAATATATTTAAGATATGTACCTATGGAACATGTTAAAATCCTAACACTTATTTAAATGACTGCAGATTTTAATCACTCATTCAAAACTGTTTGGTTTTCCATAATGATGGTGCAAATACAATAGTCACTTAGAGTCTCATCACTGAAGCAAAACCATTAGCATCTTGGCAGTTAGATTCAGATATCATCCTGTCGGAAGCTTTGAAACTTGAATCTGAGGAAAGTTGTGGGCCCTGCATTCACTGGGCTGAAATGTTTAATTTTGTAGTAGCCTGAACAGTCAGAGCCAGAAGGATGGGGGTGGGGGGGTGGCGGGGTAGAGAGATGACAACTGTACACATGCTTTTCAGCACAGCAATACAAGAGGAAACAGCATACTTCTTCCCATGAACAAACAAATTTATTTAAGGAACATTTGCAGCTTAAATTTGCATTTATCAGCCTACCACTGGTGACAATTCTCTCATTCATAAGAGATATGTACTAATCGGTGACTCCAGTGGCATAATCCACCAGTACAAAACAAATTTTTATCTTGCTGTAATGCAAGCTTAACAATAAAATCATTTTAAGGTCTAATATTTAAACTCATTTTATAGTAAATTTCTTTGTAAGCTAAGTGCCTATTACAGCGGATTATAAAGTAGTTTTACAGTCTCTTATTATGGGTTCCAGTACTAGTAAAGTTTCAGAGTAACAGCCGTGTTAGTCTGTATTCGCAAAAAGAAAAGGAGTACTTGTGGCACCTTAGAGACTAACCAATTTATTTGAGCTACAGCTCACGAAAGCTCATGCTCAAATAAATTGGTTAGTCTCTAAGGTGCCACAAGTCCTCCTTTTCTTTTTGCGAGTACTAGTAAACTCACTAAAAAAAACCAACAACCTTAGTAGCATTTCATATTCAGAGAAAATAAAGACTCCCAACTTCCTTTGTAAATGTACTAATTATCTTTGAAGTTTTACATTTTATTTCTACCTAGAACATAGTTACATCTTTCTAGTTTTATAACTTTTTTTTTTTTTTTTTTTTTTTAAAACAAACAGATTTTACACGGTAACAGACATAAGCAAAACATTCAGGTGAAGAATTCTGTATTGCTGCCAGTTTTCTTCTAGATGTAGAGACATTTTGAAAAACCTACTTTGCTCAGATTTTCATTTTTAAAAATCACCCCTAAAATAAAACAGTATCAATTTAATCAGTTTTTCATCTTTTAAATAGCTGAAAATTTATATGTGGATTATTTTAATTTCTTATGACAACATGGTTCATGTCTTATTGGCCATCTGACTGGCTAGCTAAACATAAAGAAGGCTCTGGCCATCTATGTCTCCTTCTAGTTAACATTATAAACAATTACAGTAGATGCTGGCTAATTCCCACTTGGCTAAACTGCAAAACTGATAATTCTTACAATTACCCAATGGTTTCATGCCACTTTTAAGCAAAGATTTAATAGCCAGGTCTCATAACTAACATTTCATTATGGTTACACCACAGTACAATACATTTACTTGTATAGTGTAATGTGTTACATAATTACAAGTACACTTGTCAAAATACAAGAACAATGTATGTTTAAGATGCAGATTTATTGATTTTCTTTTTACCCAATGTGTATGCTTACTCCACAAAATTATTAATCCACAAAATTCAGCAACCCACAATGGGCTTCCCTGCTAAATTAATTAATTAATCACGATCTACTATGGCCTTGTCTACAGTATGGCTTAAGTCAATGTAAATTACATTGCTCAGGGGTGAAGCCCCCTTCTGAGCGAAGTAATTTACATCGACTTAACGTGGTGTCTACAACACATTATGTTGGCGGGAGACGCTCTCCCATAGACATACCTTCCGCCTCTCGTTGAGGTGGATTAATTATGTAGACAGGAGAGTGCTCTCCCATCTACTTATTGAGGCTTCACCAGACGTGCTAAATTGACACCACTGAGCTGATCGATTGCAGAAGTGCCGATTTAGCACCGTAGTGAAGACAAACCCTATATGAAATGAAAAATAATCTGATTAGAGTTTCACTTCAGCTCTGGTGAAATTATATGGAATATCTAGGTTTGCCATCTGGAGAACAAATGAAAGTGATGCGATTGTTACCCACTACAAAATACTGTTTCTCTAATCAGTTGTCATTTTATATCAGCAATGCAACAGGGAGTGGCCAGTCTGCCTAATACTCCCCAACCCATTCCAAAAGAGGGTGTATTAGGAGGCATGAAACAGAATAGAACAGAATAGAAGGTTTACCTGCAGTGTCAGGATGTCCTGCCTAGTAAAGGGTTCATCAGTCAGGAGATCCTTGTAGCTTTTTGTTTTTATGTTCAGCTGCTCAACTGCCTAACAACCAGGTGGAAAACAAGAAATTAAAATTTGAAATTATCTGCCAGGCAAATGCAAGACATCTTGCACCCTTTAAAAATACACAGGATGACATAAACAAATTAGAGACATTCACCTCCAATAGGTGATCACATTGTTTCACTGGGCTCCTTATTAATTTTGGAAAACATATGTATTTCTTTCCTAACCATTTGACTCAACAATCTCTAATAAAAAAATATTTTATTTAGGACTCTCTAGCTACATACATTGTTGCTACATGTTTTTAAACCAAATTCCACATAAGAATTTAAAGACAAGCACAAAAAGAAAATCCTGTCATCAGTTTTCTAGATTATAGTTAAAATGCACAGAACCACATTTTTATGTGTGGAGCAATATTAATCTCTAATTTAACAGGTGCAATGAAAGTGATTTATAAAATGGGCAGCAGTTTACAGCATGGTAGGAATCAACATCAAAGAAATACATTGTACTCCTGAACAAATAAAATAATCAAACCAGAATCACCACTACATCAAAGCATGGAAGACACAGCTTTACTTACAAGGAAAGAAACAGATGTACTCACACTCAAGTGCCTCCTCCTACCCAGAACCAAAATAGGTAACATTTTTTCTGCTACTTTAAAAGTCTAGAAATGAATTTACGGCTTATATAACCTAGGAATAAAATTACACTGGAGAGAGTGATGTCTAATGCGAGCAAATCTGTGCAAGTTTTCCCCACACATCTGCTCAGCTGAGGTCTCTTTAACAGGGTATGCAAATTTTGGCAAAATGGGTAGCAGTTCTACTATATGGGCAAGCATCAATTAAGGACTAGGCTGCTAAATCATTTTTACTTGTAATCAAAACAAACTAGTATCCATGTTTCCAGAAGAGAATAGCAAGTATTCTAACCCAGTCTCATCTGTTCCCCTAACTAGAGATTTTAAAACGTGCAATGCCATTTAGGATTGGGAGAAGATATTGAGGTGGGGTTTTTTTGGTGAATTTAGCCCCTTTTCTTGTTTGCAATTGTCCAAACTGATTTTTTTTTTATTTGAAATTTCAGTATTTCAAACAGTTTGATGTCTGTTTTGTGTGAACAAATTCCAGCCTGTGGACTGTTCACAAATGTTCACTGCATGTATTTCTTACAACAGTGGTTCTCAATCAGGGATACGTGTACCACTGGGGGTACACAGAGGTCTTCTAGAGGGTACATGAACTCATCTAAATATTTGCCTAGTTTTACTACAGGCTACATAAAAAGCCTAGCAAAGTCAGTACAAACTAAAATTTAATACAGATAAAATGAGAAAGTAAGGAATTTTTCAGTACTAATGTGCTGTGACACTTGTACTTTTTGTGTCTGATTTTGTAAGCAAGCAGTTTTTAAAGTTAGGTGAAAGTTAGGGCATGCAAGACAAATCAGACTCCTGAAAGGGGTACAGTAGTCTGGAAATGCTGAGACCCACGGTATTACAATCCTGGATAGTCAAGCTGTGTACATGCTCACCCAAAGGTTTGAAACTGATTGTATTGCAAACAAACCTTTGTTCACACAAATGTTCACAGAATGTGAATAAAAAGTTGAGAAATGCAGTTCACGTGAAGCTCTCAAATGTCCACTAATAAGTTATCTATTTTTCTCCAACTCCAGTTAAAATATTCTTGCTTACTAAAGAAAATTAGAAACAGCCAATCTGCCCTTTGTGCATGGATATATATTAGAAAGAAATGTTGTTGGCTGCACAGAAGAGTTGTTTGTTCATTCAACTGAAAATGAATCAGGAGTGTGACAGTGAGTCAGGAGTTAAGCATTCTGACCTACAACTCTCTCTCGGGCTCAGCTACATGCAGCTTACTCAAATGACAGGCTTTAAAAGTAATATGCATCTTAAATCATTCGGAATGTCCATAAGGGGTGAAATTCATCCTTGTGAAAAAGCCAAGGGCCTCAGCTCCATTTCAGACCTATTTTGAAGACTTAAATGGAACCTCAGTGGTGTATAGGCCTCTTGCTGGCCCGAGGCACAGGGGTCGATTCCACCCTATTGGAGATAGCGTGGCATACAGCAGGGAACTAGAATTACTTGGATTCTATTCCCCATGCTGCTCCTAGTTTGCTGCATGACCTTAGGGAAGCCTCTTCACTTCTATGTGCCTCAGCTTCCCTGTCTGCAACACAGGGACAACACTTACCCACCTCTGTAAAGCTCTTTGAGAGCCCTGAACGAAAGATGCTACAAGTGTAAACCATTAACACTGAAATGCAATGGTGAGCCTACCTCATAAGCAAATACATTTCCAGTCGTCTTGATAGCCACTATATGGGAGTTATTGGTGAAGACAGTGAAGAGCACTGGACAATGGTAATTACCTGTGGGGGAGGAGGGGAAAAAAACAAAAAACAAATTCTGCATGAGTTTCTTATGGTTGTTTAGACAAATGGAATGGTTGCTTTAGTTGCCTTTGTGAAGAATATTTACATTCTTTCTATAAAACAAATGCATTTTTCATGTTCAGTGTACAATTTATGGTCTTTTTAATTCATGCTTTGTTTCTCTAGTACTTGGGGGGGGTGAGGTAGAATGACACCTAGAAGTATTATAAACCAAGAGAGAAAAATGGGTCTTTGAAGTCCACCATCCAGTAGCCAGCAATATAGCACATCACATAATGGGGTTGCTGTCTACTCAGTATCACAATATAAATATCGTAATAACCAAGACACTCTTGTTGAGTGTAACTTCTCACTACCCCCACCACCCTGTTTTCAGCCTCGTTCTCAGGAACATATCTTGGTTTATATCCAGCAGAGGTTCAGATGAGATGGTGCCCTTTGCAGGTTCTGCTGGTCAGAAAAGACAGCACTTCGTATTCAATCTCAGTAAACAGAATTCCATTAAACCTAAGCACATGCTTTTCAATAAAGAACCTGGCTTCAGCTCAAATTGAGCTGTAAATTTTCCTAAGAGGGTCAGCATAAATATTAAACACATCTTACCTAAAGATAGTGATGAAAGCCAACGGATCAAGAAAATGTATGGATAAACTTGGCAGAAAGCAATTAGAAGATTATTATTAATTCTTGATCAGTTTGCTAGATTGGGAATTCGGAAACAGCTTTGGCTCATTTGATTCTTTTCCTACTAATTACAATCTGATCAATCAAAAACAGCAGGGAGAATTGAATAAAGATAGCTAAAAGCACTACCAAGACAGGACAGGGAAGCTCCTACAGATATCACCCACTAGAGTCACCCAGAAATAGTGCTCCAATCTCAGACTTGTAAAAGCAAGGATAAGAAATTTTGGGAATTTTTTATTGATTAATCTACCCAAAACTGAAGGAAAGTTCTGTACTTTATGAGAATGTGTACACTTCAGAGGCAAATTTAGAAGGTGTTTTATGACAGGGGCGGCACTACTTTGTCCCACTGAGGGACACACAAGCAAGCTACCTAGAGCCTGAGGCCTGCCCCCAGTTGCCTAAAATAAAGGAAACTGCAGCTGCTTTAATCTTTAATACAGAGGAGCACTCCATGAAGACAGTGCTCCATCTTGATCTGAATGGAAGATGCTCAGATAAAGACAGAGCATTACATGGCTTTTCCTGTAACCACTCCTCACCCGACTTTCTATATGAAAGAGGAGAACAGACATCTGGGCATGTGTTAAAATTCCATGAACCAGGTTTTAAGAAATGCCTGCTGTCAGACAGAAATAAAGATCAAGTCTCTTCCTTTCATATTGTAGCCTTTTACTTCATCTAGCGCCACCCAATGGGCTCTTCTTAAAAAAAGGCTGTTTGGAAAGTTCACGGCTACCGTAAACTCGCCTGTGTTATTACCGGTACAGTATTAGTGCCTGTGCCCCCCAGCTGTGGAGCAGGACCCCACTGTGTTAGCACCCTACTAACACGAAACAAGAGCATGATCCCTGCCCCAAAGTGCTTCAGCCTGCTAGCACGCACTTTGGCACCGATGATACAGCTAGCTACATATATCCCACAGTACTGCCAGGTGCTTCCCCCCACCCACCCACTCCACCAGTCTTGGCTGGCAGCCTGCACTTCAGTATACACTTGCCAGTTCACCCACAACCTCAGGAGAGAAGGGTTAACTGAAAGCGACTCGTCTTTCCCTTGCAGATGGCAAGGGCTCTCTCAACCATGGCAGCTCACGATGTAGTTCATGTACAATGAGTTGCTCTGACACGAGAGCATTTCACAGTAGATAAGACTCTTTTCCTCTAAGTGTAACTGGTTCTGAGGAGCAACTCCATCATATTTATTAGTTTCAGTTCCTGCTACCATAAGCAAATTCTCCCTCCTGACCAGCAATGTCAGGAGTGAAATTGCAATCAGTTCACAGTAATAGGGCCCATGCTCTAAGAATTGGTTACTGAATCTCCAAGCCACATGTAAACTCTTAGCAGTTTTCCCCAAAGCCAATACACTGTTAAAGCTGAGAATTTATTCCTCCTCCAAAAGAAGGGACATTACTTCAGTTACAAATTTACACTCTAAAAAGTGAGGAAATTCTACTATACGGATCCAGCTCCAGCCTTAATGCCCCATAACCTCATGTTCTCCCTTCCACACACAGATCAGAGACCTCCCTTTGCTCTTACCACTCTCTCATTCAGAATGAAACACTCCCCAAACTATCCGCCCCCTCCAGCAATCATCCCCTACCCTAAAAGGTTTAGTTGTCAATAGTCACACCAAACAACATTTTCAAGAGATACTAGTGATTTACCTGAGACATCATATAAAGGGACCTGGTTGACACAAAGTGCACTCTCTGAAAATCAGGCCCCTTTAGGGTCTCTCAGGTTGGGCACCCAAACACTGAAGCACGCAAAATCACCAGTCCTTTTTTGAAAAGCTGGGTCCCTATCTCCAACCTCCTTTTCTGGGGAAAATCAGAGGGTGGAGCTAACCAGGCTCCCATATCCGACCCATTCCAGCATGCCTGACTTCTTACAATCAGGCTGAGGCATGGCATGGGAACAATTTTGGTGACAGTGATGGACCACCTCAGATAGCCCGGGACAGAGACACACACACCTACTAGAAGGGGAGCTCTTCTTCATTATTCTAGGATGAGGAGCCTAACCCTAAATCCTATGCCTTTTTAGTTATACCCCTACTCCTGATGTATGATGCACATTATTATATACCCTGGACCCCTGAGAATGTTCTAATCTTTGCCTGCACAAGCTAATTCACCTGAAAAAGGTTAAAGAATTACAATATGCATAACTACGTTTAGAAACAAACTATGTTCCAACATGTCTCATGTACTTTGCCCCTGGAGGAATGCATTCATTTCAAGGATGACTTTTCAAAAGCAATCTTACTGAACTATGGGAGAGCAAAAAATGGTGAGAACGCCTTTAAAAACACACCTTCTTCCTCCCACACTTTACTCTTCGGCCTGCAATTCTTGTAATATTTAAATTAAAAATTCACCTTTGGGTTGAGATTAAGCATAAAATATTGCAGCCCAAAGGATACTGTTTTGCAAAAAGTTGTAAGTGGAGAAAAATCAGAGTTCACGATGAAATGGCTCCTTTATACTTAAGAGTCTCTATTATGACGCCTTAATATTCTAAGCTTGTCATTTTAATTGAGCTAATCCCACTCGCGTTAACGGTAGCTGTATAGCTAAATGCCCTGAATCGTGAACTGAAAATATAACGGCCAGGATTTCCAAACGTCACCTCCATTTTGGCGTGTCCAACTCGAGATCCCCAAAAGCCGCCCAATTTTCAGAACGTACTGAGCTGGAGCTATAGTAAGTTGTGCACCGAAAAATTGCTATTCGGTTTTTAAAACCTTTATCAATTTGTTGATGTCTTACCGCTTAGGACAATGTTGTAAAGGCATTAAGATTTGTCATTTGAATGCAGAACGCTAAAGAAATGTGTTACCAATCATAGAACTCTTATGACGGACAGTGTGGTCTAGTGGATTTAGCTAAGGATTTAGGAGATACAAACTTCTAAATTCTAATCCCATCTCTAATGCCTAGAGCCCTTCTTGCCTACATTTTCCCCTCAGGAAAGAGATGATGATCATTACCTGCTTCAGAGGTTTTATAAATTAATGGTTGTAAAGTTATTAGAACATATAACATGCAAAGTATTATTAATCAATCTATAATTGTCTCCCTTATCTTACTGGTGGTCCTGGATTGATCCTTGATTTTACGTTTCTAAACCAGCAGAAGCACAATCACAGGCTCTTCTCTAACAGGTTGTTATTCGGAAGACGCCATGAACAAGTTCCTCAGAAAACAATTATCCTGAGTTGTCAAATGATTTATTGAGCATTTTGCCCCCAATTTTACCAGTGTCTTCAAAATGGAGTTCAAATCATGGAAGACTGATAAGGAGGATCAGTGAGGTCTGCTGAGTCACAACACCCCCTGGACTTACAACAAGCTCTATCAACTTCTACATGAGGGTCTCCCTTTCCCACAATAAGAAAAGGAGTACTTGTGGCACCTTAGAGACTAACCAATTTATTAGAGCATAAGCTTTCGTGAGCTACAGCTCACTTCCTCAGATGCATATCGTGGAAACTGCAGCAGGCTTTATATATACACAGAGAATATGAAACAATACCTCCTCCCACCCCACTGTCCTGCTGGTAATAGCTTATCTAAAGTGATCATCAGGTGGGCCATTTTCAGCACAAATCCAGGTTTTCTCACCCTCCACCCCCCCACACAAATTCACTCTCCTGCTGGTGATAGCCCATCCAAAGTGACAACTCTTTACACAATGTGCATGACAATCAAGTTGGGCTACTTCCTGCACAAATCCAGGTTTTCTCACATCCCCCCACCCCCATACACACACAAATTCACTCTCCTGCTGGTAATAGCTCATCCAAACTGACCACTCTTCAAGTTTAAATCCAAGTTAAACCAGAACATCTGGGGGGGGGGGTAGGAAAAAACAAGAGGAAACAGGCTACCTTGCATAATGACTTAGCCACTCCCAGTCTCTATTTAAGCCTAAATTAATAGTATCCAATTTGCAAATGAATTCCAATTCAGCAGTTTCTCGCTGGAGTCTGGATTTGAAGTTTTTTTGTTTTAAGATAGCGACCTTCATGTCTGTGATTGCGTGACCAGAGAGATTGAAGTGTTCTCCGACTGGTTTATGAATGTTATAATTCTTGACATCTGATTTGTGTCCATTTATTCTTTTACGTAGAGACTGTCCAGTTTGACCAATGTATATGGCAGAGGGGCATTGCTGGCACATGATGGCATATATCACATTGGTGGATGTGCAGGTGAACGAGCCTCTGATAGTGTGGCTGATGTTATTAGGCCCTGTGATGGTGTCCCCTGAATAGATATGTGGGCACAATTGGCAACGGGCTTTGTTGCAAGGATAAGTTCCTGGGTTAGTGGTTCTGTTGTGTGGTATGTGGTTGTTGGTGAGTATTTGCTTCAGGTTGCGGGGCTGTCTGTAGGCAAGGACTGGCCTGTCTCCCAAGATTTGTGAGAGTGTTGGGTCATCCTTTAGGATAGGCTGTAGATCCTTAATAATGCGTTGGAGGAGTTTTAGTTGGGAGCTGAAGGTGACGGCTAGCGGCGTTCTGTTATTTTCTTTGTTAGGCCTGTCCTGTAGTAGGTAACTTCTGGGAACTCTTCTGGCTCTATCAATCCGTTTCTTTACTTCTGCAGGTGGGTATTGTAGTTGTAAGAAAGCTTGACAGAGATCTTGTAGGTGTTTGTCTCTGTCTGAGGGGTTGGAGCAAATGCGGTTGTATCGCAGAGCTTGGCTGTAGACGATGGATCGTGTGGTGTGGTCAGGGTGAAAGCTGGAGGCATGCAGGTAGGAATAGCGGTCAGTAGGTTTCCGGTATAGGGTGGTGTTTATGTGACCATTGTTTATTAGCACTGTAGTGTCCAGGAAGTGGATCTCTTGTGTGGACTGAACCAGGCTGAGGTTGGTGGTGGGATGGAAATTGTTGAAATCATGGTGGAATTCCTCAAGGGCTTCTTTTCCATGGGTCCAGATGATGAAGATGTCATCAATATAGCGCAAGTAGAGTAGGGGCTTTAGGGGACGAGAGCTGAGGAAGCGTTGTTCTAAATCAGCCATAAAAATGTTGGCATACTGTGGGGCCATGCGGGTACCCATAGCAGTGCCGCTGATCTGAAGGTATACATTGTCCCCAAATGTGAAGTAGTTATGGGTAAGGACAAAGTCACAAAGTTCAGCTTTCAGGGCCTAATAACATCAGCCACACTATCAGAGGCTCGTTCACCTGCACATCCACCAATGTGATATATGCCATCATGTGCCAGCAATGCCCCTCTGCCATTTACATTGGTCAAACTGGACAGTCTCTACGTAAAAGAATAAATGGACACAAATCAGATGTCAAGAATTATAACATTCATAAACCAGTCGGAGAACACTTCAATCTCTCTGGTCACGCAATCACAGACATGAAGGTCGCTATCTTAAAACAAAAAAACTTCAAATCCAGACTCCAGCGAGAAACTGCTGAATTGGAATTCATTTGCAAATTGGATACTATTAATTTAGGCTTAAATAGAGACTGGGAGTGGCTAAGTCATTATGCAAGGTAGCCAGTTTCCTCTTGTTTTTTCCTACCCCCCCCCCACAGATGTTCTGGTTTAACTTGGATTTAAACTTGAAGAGTGGTCAGTTTGGATGAGCTATTACCAGCAGGAGAGTGAATTTGTGTGTGTATGGGGGTGGGGGGGATGTGAGAAAACCTGGATTTGTGCAGGAAATAGCCCAACTTGATTGTCATGCACTTTGTGTAAAGAGTTGTCACTTTGGATGGGCTATCACCAGCAGGAGAGTGAATTTGTGTGGGGGGGTGGAGGGTGAGAAAACCTGGATTTGTGCTGAAAATGGCCCACCTGATGATCACTTTAGATAAGCTATTACCAGCAGGACAGTGGGGTGGGAGTAGGTATTGTTTCATATTCTCTGTGTATATATAAAGCCTGCTGCAGTTTCCACGATATGCATCTGAGGAAGTGAGCTGTAGCTCACGAAAGCTTATGCTCTAATAAATTGGTTAGTCTCTAAGGTGCCACAAGTACTCCTTTTCTTTTTGCGAATACAGACTAACACGGCTGTTACTCTGAAACCTTTCCCACAATGTTACTATATCCTTAGCGAAGGTAGCATTTCCCTTTCCCTTGGTCTTTTAAAACCCAGAGACTATTCCACTGAATTGACTGGGAAGCTGGGGAATAAGTAGCATGGGAAAATTAACATCTTTTCCAGGCTAATGTGCTTCTAATTCTGCTGTGACATAACACTGCAACATTAATGAAGACTTTATTCTTTTATATTCTGTTGCACATTATCTCAGAATACTAAAGTAAGCCAGGGTTAAGGTACAGGCTCAGATTCTTGTAGTAAATTGGCTATAGTAGTTATGGGTATCGGTTAAAGATAACACACCATGTAATTTCATCCTTCCAGAAACACTTACTCTCATCATGTAGTACCTTACTCGGCAAGCAGTCACAAAACGAAATGGGATTACTTTCAGAAATAGAAACTACTCAATGTAAGGGTGACAGAAATGGGGCCTTAATGAAGAACATGTTGATTCCAACAGTGACAGGCTCAAAAATAAAATTATGGATCCTACATGGAAGGTAACACATTATTTTAGTACATGAACCTATAGCTATAAAATAATCCTGCTTTGTAAAAGCGTTCAGAAAAAATAAAGATTGCACCAACTCACCTTCATTGTTTTTAGCGAAGTTTAGTTTGACAAGAGATTTGGCATCTAGTTTCTAAGGGATACAATAAAATATGGAAAAATTAATCACTGCTAACACTGACCTCAGAAATAAAATAATACCATGGCATTAATGAAGCTTGTTATTATTACACTGACTGCATCATCGTCAATAATAAACTGCCTGTTATATTATCACAGTAACTCTGGAAATGAAAGAGGATAGAGCCAATCCCCAGAAATCATATTTAGGGAACTTGAGAACAGGGAAACACATTACAGTATTGTAGCTTGATACAGTATTGTCCTAATACAAATGTAATAAACCTGAGATGAAATAGTTCAATTTATACTTTGCCTCAGCACAAATTAAAAAGGGGGTCAGCATGAAAAGATGAGAGGCAATAACTTGCAGCAAATACATTATATTGAAAGCTATTCTTGTTGATTAAAAGTGACAACTCTGAAAGGCATTTCTGCTGGAGAGCGTAAAGCAAGCAAACTATTTTTGTGATTACATTTATTACTATGTGACTAAAGTAACTATCGTTTATCTTTTGCTTTAACAGACTATTCGTCAGCCCACATACTAACTAGCAAAACATCAGAAGTAATGAAGAATGGTGATCTGAACTCTTGGGAAATGTATACTTTTGATCATTACGAATTTTTAATACAGCTGATACTGTAGCAAGAGTTCCATGGATTTTATGACTGAGAATTAGAGTTAAGGGGAAGATTAAGTTGGCCTACTAGAACTAATTAAATTACCTTTTTTTTTTTCTCACCTGAATAGAGAGTGCTTTGACAGGGAGTCTCTCAGGCCCTAATCCTGCAATTTGATCTTTGCAGGCAGGCCACAGCAAAGTCCTATTGAAATCAACAGGGCTCTACATGAGCATAGAGATCCTCCAGCACAGAGCCCCATTTATTTCAATAGGACAGAAGTAAGTGTTTGATCATCAGACCTTAGTGCCCAATCCTGTAGCTGAGTGCCTTCCTCTTTCAGGCGCAGCGCACCCTCAACTACCATTGACTTCAATGGCCTGAGGGCACCTCATAGGATCAGGCCCTTACAACCCTAAGAATTTAGGTAAGAATGGCTATTGGTAATGCAAGTAAAACTAAAACGGACACCTCCCGAAACTCGCAGTATCAAGCCTACCAATACAATGTATCATGATGGACCATAGGTTTGTAAGCTGAGTCAGGACCTCAGAAATAACAATAAAAAAGCTTAGTCTGAGGAACATACAGGCTGCCAGAAAAATTTAGTCACTGCCAGATTTCCTGCGAGGAGCTCCTACAACAAAGGCCTTTTAAAAGACAACTAGTCCTGCTTTCAGACAATCAATTAATCAACAAATAAAGAAGGCAGAGAGCTATATTCCTCTTTGTATCCCTAGACAGGTCTCTACTCATTACTGTTTGTAGATCTGCATAAGCTTTGTGCAAAGACTTGTTGGCTCAATTTTGATGGCACATAGTGGTTACATAAAAAGTCACACGACCACATTTTGTGTGTCTAATCAAGACTTATGTTCCTTGATCAGAAAACTACAAGATATGACAGCTGGCTCATTCTTCTATGACAGCTGGGCTTTTTTTTAAATACAAGGCTGCCTCTCAAATTGTTTTGTCAAGTCGCAGCATTAATTAGCTGCCACAAAGGTAACCATCTGCCTAGTTTACTACCAAGAGGAACAAGGGAAAAAAAATGGGAGAGAGAATGAACATGCTAGTTTGTTAGCGTTGTCTCCGGCCCAGTAATTAGAGGATGCAAGTCCAATATGGTGGTTCTTATGTTGTGGTTCTCAGGCGAGACAGACACCATCTGCAGGAAGGCGTAGTAACGGCAATGGCAAAGCACTGCATGTCCAATCTAAAGTAGGATTTCTTACTAGGAAAGAAAAATTATTGAGGAAATGGAGGGAGACAATGTAGAGCTGACAATGTAAACTGATGTGTTTGGATGGCTTTGTCCTGCCTAGAGATATTAACACAAAACATATCCACAAATGCATGCTCAACAAAACAGCCCAAATGTTAAATCTAAGGATGCACTCCTTTAGAGAGACACCACCTCCTGAAATATTGAAAAACCTCAGTTAAGATCAGTTTAAAGAAGACCTAGAAAGAGATGTAGTCTCCCTCTGCTCTCAAAAGAGGAGAGCAGGCCATCTGTGAACAAAGCAAGAAGCTGCAGCTCAAACAGAGGCAGTCCTCAGACAGAGACCCTAGCCATGATTTAGGATCCAAACTGTTGTACTCGACTGCATTTTCTGCTTCCAGCTAGAGTCGATCAGCACTAGCAAAAGTTTTAGCACATTATTTTATTAGTCAAGATGTATTATGTCCTTAGAAGCACTATCATGGCCTCAGGCTCCTATCCAGTATCCCAGGAGACAGTACTGTGCCACAGGTCACATCTTTTGGACGAGAGCGAGTAAACAATTTATTTCTAGATAAAATGGCTCATGTTGCAAGGCCTAATGTCAGCATCCAAAAATAATATGGGCCAACACCTCAGACTGATAGTATTCATAGGTAATGTGAATCTGTAATATAAAGACAAAAAGATGTGACTGACTGAACATAGCCAGCTGATCAGTATGCGCTACATTACAAAGAAATCTCAGAATCAGGAAGAGGCTAATTCACACTCATGTTATACATTAACTACACAAAAACTACATTAAAAGAATATTGTTACAGTGGGCAACTCAAGCTCTCGAAGAAGTTAGAAAATGCCAGAATTAAGTTTGCTTATTCACTGGTTCTCAGTTCCAGTCTCCTCCCTACAAGATTCTTTATCCGATTTCAGTTCCCCACTCCATCTACTGGCTTCTAGTCTTCCCCCCATCTCCCTCCTACTCCTAGTTTCCTTGCCCAATCATTCCCAGTCTCCACACATGCCAACTCCCAGTTTCCCCTACCTGTCCTCACCACCCTTCAGTCGCAGTGACTGCCCCCCATACTCCTTGTCCCAATCTGCTCTAACCACTTCTGCATTCAAATCAGTAGCTTCCTCCACCACATTCCCCTGCTGGGCCCAGGCAGGCACTCAGAGCATAGAAGAGAGTGCCTCTGCTCTCAGTTGAGATGCTAGCACCCGATGTAGCCTACAGCAACCCAGACCAAAAATTTCAGAGGAAGTCTGGCTCAGCTCTGGGCTGGAGCATGTGCAGCACGGACAGAATCTTCAGGAAATTCAGCCCCTAAAATCTACAGAGTCATAGAATCATAGAATATCAGGGTTGGAAGGGACCCCAGAAGGTCATCTAGTCCAACCCCCTGGTCGAAGCAGGACCAATTCCCAGTTAAATCATCCCAGCCAGGGCTTTGTCAAGCCTGACCTTAAAAACCTCTAAGGAAGGAGATTCTACCACCTCCCTAGGTAACGCATTCCAGTATTTCACCACCCTCTTAGTGAAAAAGTTTTTCCTAATATCCAATCTAAACCTCCCCCACTGCAACTTGAGACCATTACTCCTCGTTCTGTCATCTGCTACCATTGAGAACAGTCTAGAGCCATCCTCTTTGGAACCCCCTTTCAGGTAGTTGAAAGCAGCTATCAAATCCCCCCTCATTCTTCTCTTCTGCAGGCTAAACAATCCCAGCTCCCTCAGCCTCTCCTCATAACTCATGTGTTCCAGTCCCCTAATCATTTTTGTTGCCCTTTGCTGGACTCTCTCCAATTTATCCACATCCTTCTTGAAGTGTGGGGCCCAAAACTGGACACAGTACTCCAGATGAGGCCTCACCAATGTCGAAGAGAGGGGAATGATCACGTCCTTTGATCTGCTGGCGATGCCCCTACTTATACATCCCAAAATGCCATTGGCCTTCTTGGCAACAAGGGCACACTGCTGACTCATATCCAGCTTCTCGTCCACTGTCACCCCTAGGTCCTTTTCCGCAGAACTGCTGCCTAGCCATTCGGTCCCTAGTCTGTAGCTGTGCATTGGGTTCTTCCGTCCTAAGTGCAGGACCCTGCACTTATCCTTATTGAACCTCATCAGATTTCTTTTGGCCCAATCCTCCAATCTCTACAGAGCATGTTCAAAATTGCAAAGGCTTAAAACTTGGCCAGATTTGGGTGGCTTTTCATTGGAAAGGCAAAAAGCACATGCTTGACACAAAGGCCACCCTCTGGCAAACGTCAAGTCCCTGCTCCAAAGCCTAGGGGCAGTACAGCTGTCCAAAGAAAAAGTCACCAGAATTTTTATTTATTTATTTATTTTAAATAAGGGCAAAAACAACATTTTCTCCTAATTTCTTGGATACAGCTGAGCCCATTTTGGCTGAAGCCCCTATAAAATGAAATTCAGCCTGAGGCAAATACCTGGCAGGGAACATTTCAACCCAAATGATTAAAGTTTGGGAAAGTTATAAACAACTGTAAAAAAGGGTCTTGTAATGGGAAGTGTTGGGCAACCTTAACAGGCAGTGCTACCGCCTCGCCTATATTTGTGCGTATGTGTAAGGACACACAGGGTATGTTTACATTGCACAGTAAACCTGGGAGTGAGTGACCCATGCCTGCAAACCTGCTCTTTCGAAGCTTGAGCTTGGGTGTCCACAACACATTGCTATGCCTCATACCTTTGAGGATGTGTCCTCAGTGCACTACAGATACAAGTCAGGCATGGTTGGTTCTGGGGGAGTATCCCAGGGTTCTTAGCACCCTTGCTAGCCATAGATGCTCTAGGGCATTATTCATAGCATACTGAGGGAGTCTGCCCATCCAGTGGCCGTTGACCAGACGTGCTCTTAGCTTGCCAAGACACCCAGTGGATCTGCGCACTCCCTGCAAATGGAGTCTGCGACACGGATCTAGCATGGGGCTGCTCCGCGGGGTCAGGGTCTGGGGTCCAGGCTGCCACCCAGCACCATGGGGTCGGGATCCGGGTTGCCACCCAGCTGCCCACCCAAGTCCAGGGTGGGGGCTGCCGCCCGACCCAGGGCTCCACTGATGGCCCCACTCTATGGAGGGGTCTTTGGGTGGGAGGCGCTGGGCATAGAGGTCTGTGGGGGGGTGCTGTGGTTCTCAACCTGTGGCCCAGGTAACACGTTCTGGGCCGCATAGGCAGCCCCCAATGATCAGTAGGTTGAGAACCACTGCTCTAGCACCAGCGGAAGACTCTTTCCCACCACACACAAACACAATTCTCACTCTCTCTCAACGAAAGCAATACAAGAGTTCAGACGGGTGCGTCCGTCCGTCCGAGTACACAGGAACCAACTGGGATTAACATTTAGGGTCTGTTAATCATTGTTAGCACAGAGAGAGTTTAACCTCTCTCAAAAGTATAGAAATCAGCTTTTTTTTTTATGCCTAAAGTGTACACAGTGCTTGGCCTCTCCTTCACCCCAAGTACTCTATGTACAAGTGGTGTATGATCCCTTAAAACGTGGGGCCAGTGCAACGCAACAATATGAGAAACCCAGAACAAAGTTGTGTGCTTGGCATTTCACCGACCAGTCTAGCGGAGCTCAGACATTTCAGAGGTTATGTCTACTCAGCATTCTGGACTGAGCAGGAGCAAGCCTCCCAGCCCAGTTGACAAATTCAGCCTAGCAGGGCTTGTGCTAATGCTCTAGAAGTAGCTGAAGAGAGAGTGCTTTGAAGTTGCTGCTTGGGCTGGAGCTCGGGCTCTGAAGCCCATCCGCATCCTCAGGCTTCAGAACCCAAGCTCCAGTTCAAACTACAGCTTCAAAGTGCTGCCTACATAGCTATTGTTAGAGGGCTAATGCAAGCCCCACTAGCCCAAGTCTGTCAACCCAGGCTCAGAGGCTCACTCCCAAATGCTGTGTAGACATACCTTAAGGGTACACCTACACTGCAATAAAAGACCAGCTGCGCAGTGGCAGCTGGCCCGGGTCAGCTGACTCGGACTCGCAGGGCTTGGGCTGCAGGGCAAAACGTTGCAGTGTAGATGTTCGGGCTAGGGCTGGAGCCCAAGCCCTGAACCCTCCCCATGAGCCTGAGCACCTACACTGCAATTCTCAGCCCCACAGCACAAGCCCTGCGAGCTTTGAGTTAATTGCCCCAGGCTCTGAAACTTGGTACCAGGAGTTTGTTATTGCAATGTAGATGTACCCTAAGAGGCATCACACACAGGCTCAGGTGACAATGACTTTGCACTCAAGTGTTGCCTGCTGTCTGAGCCATGAGGCAACTTCCTGTTACCCACAGGAGGCATTTGTACTAACTGTTTAGATTTAGAAGGTGGGGAGGAGACAAGGCTGTAAACAGACATATATAGGAGGGCTGGGGTTATGTAGTAGGCAAAACACCAGTTTTTGTTTTCAAAAGTCTATTAACTAATCATCTCCTTTTCCCTCTGCATGTAGCAAAGACCAGGCTCGTTACACAAAGCAGGCTTTTCAAACCTCAGAGCTGAAAGCTCTAAGGGTTGCTGGACGAGGGCCCAATGCAGGCATAGTCCCCATTGCCTAAAAGGGGGTTCTGGCCTGAGAAAGTGTTTGCAGGATCAGGTCCTCCGTTTATAAACTCTGAGCAAGGAAAAGTTATGGAGGGGAAGTCCAGCCAGAAAGGCAGTATTTCCAGTATGTTGGCTTTTTAAAGATCTGCATGTGTCTCACTGAAAATTATGAAAGGAAATTCTTTTTAGACATAATTCGGATCCCATAGCATATTTTCTGCATTTTTAATTCTTAATCTTTATTTTATTTGAAAACAGTATAGTCTGTTCTAAGGGTTAAATATGCTCCTGTTATACTTATTCAGCACCAAAAGTCAAAGCCTCCTATTTTCGATAGCACAATTTGTTGCTGTGGAAATGATCATTATGCCACAGGCAGAGGACTTAGACTTCAGATGGAGAAGCTGTAGCAACAGCAGATGAGCTCTTAAAGGGGGGAAAATACTTGTTTTTCATGCATATATTATCAGGAATAAAGCACAAGAGAGAACTGAAGCGCAAAATATATGGTGGAGGAGCAAAACTGTTTCTAAAACTAATATTCTTCAAAGATTACTGTCAAGTCTCAGTAACTGTTCAACGAAAATAGAATTCAGGAAAGAAAAAACAAAGTTTAATAAAAAGGCACAATCTGTTTGAAATTTTAAATTTATCACCAAATCTCGCATCCAAGATTAAATTTATGCCATAAATATTTTCCCAGGCAGAAATAAAAGCTAGTATTCTTTTAAGGATACTTTTATGTACTAGTACTGGAAAGCAGGGTTAAAACACAATATCAGCTGTTAAACAACGAGGATTGGAAAAACTATTTGAGCTTTCCCCTCAGCAGATTCCCTCCCTTTTTGAGACACACTTCCAACAAAGCCAGTCAGGCTACTTTTGGCCATGACCTACTTTCTAGCAAGCATTAACAAGCCCCACCACAGACTTCTCTCTAGTCTGTCAGCTGATACAATCCATTCCTCCTGGGATGTGGAAGGGAAGCTTTTGGATGAAGCATGCTGATTGTTTAAAATTAAAATCACCCTTTGTCACTGATGCATGTGACTCATGAAGATATAACCTATAATCCCTGCACATCAATTAGTTACACACTCTGAATCCCTTTGGTCCATGTCAACATGTTCTTCATTCCCCTGTTAAAGACTTGTTGCTAATAAGATTTTGACTCTGTTGGATACATACCAGTCTGAAAAACAATCAAAACAGACTCATTTTGTTCTTCAACCTCTCATGGATAGTGATGGTGGGGAGCAGCAAGGGTTTTACTTACTAAATGCAGAGCTTTCCAGATTCCTTAACTGAGTTAATGTTAAAAAATGTTAGTCACCTAGTAATCAGAAGCTCTACCTAATAGCCTATGGCAGGCAGGGACAAGAACAGGGAGTGATGCCATCATGGATAAAAATCTCTGCAAATTCAACTATGATGGCAAGATCAATGAAGAGTCAGAAGCATCAGACCCTGAACTGGTCAGCCACAGACAAATCCTGTAGCATAATGGACAAGGCGCAGTAGTGAAGAGACTTTGGCCCTGCTGTATGCTGAGAACCACCAAAATGGGATACTAGAGATGGGAAAAAAAGCAGGTACAAAAGATAAAAATGGATGTGTGTCTTACGTACCCATTGCTGAATTTCTGCCTGCATCTATACTTTCACTTCAGGTTCTTTTAGAAATCACAAACCTATTGTTCTTAGTTTCCCATCTTTGAACTTCGAGAACCAACCGCACCACTTTTCCAGTCACTGGACATTCAAGAAAAATGCAGATGACGTTGCTTGGCTGTTTCAGTTTTAATTGCAGAGCAGCAGGCATATTGAGTACTACTTAACATTTTAAAGTGAATTTAATGCTGGTGAAAGGTGCCACACTGACAGCCTTGGAGACAAAGTCTTTAGTGAGTGCATGCAACAGATACGCTGTGGGAAATAGAGGTGCAAGCCAAACCCCAGTTAAGATTTACCAGTATGCCTCAATGCTGCCTTGGAGGTACCTGGTCTAGGGGTGAGAAGATAGTTCAGTCTCCAGATCCATTCCAGCTACAGCTACTCAGCTGAGACTCCTAGCATGACTGCCAGCCGTGATGGTATTTTATCACATGGACAATTGTCCATTCAGAGCTAGACTAATACCATCAATTCATTCCACAGGTCAAACAACAGCTTTTAGTTGATAATGACTTTCATTCACTACAAAGTAGATCCAGACTTGGGCTGATAGCTTGGAAGTGAAAAGGGGCATCTCTCATTAGCCACTTCCAGGCCATCATGTCCCAACAGTAAATATTTAATTAAACTGACACTCCACATTAGTCAGAGTCCTGCCTTTAGGATTGCAGAGATTTGCTTGATGATATAAGCTTGACTCGCAGAATCTGGCAAAAGCACTGCCATAACAAAGGAAATGTTAATAAAAGATGTATGGAAAGAGAATGAACAGTACAGTAGAACCTCAGAGTTACGAACACCTTGGGAATTGAGGTTGTTCATAACTCTGAAACGTTCGTAACTCTGAACAAAACTTTATGGTTCTTCTTTCAAAAGTTTACAAGTGACTTCCTACTGCTTTGAAACTTTACTACGTAGAAGAAAAATGCTGCTTTCCCTTTTTTTTTTTTAGTAATTTACATTTAACACAGTAATGTACTGCGTTTGCTTTTTTTTTGGTCTCTGCTGCCGCCTGATTGCATACTTCAGGTTCCAAACGAGGTGTGTGGTTGACTGGTCAGTTCGCAACTGTGGTATTCATAACTCTGAGGTTCTACTGTACAATACAAAATATTAGACCTGCAATTTTAATGCAGTAACCATAGCCAAATCCAACACAGTTTATGGAAAATACAGAAACACAGAAGTACTGAAAAGCCATAAGTCTCAAATTTTGTCTGGACAGGAGAAGATCTGTAGGGAGCCTCATACTGAATCTCATCTAAGGCTACAACGTTTCATGGCTTCCAAGTGTCACAAACACAAAAATGCATCTAATGTACCCCATCTTCCACCAAAACAAGAAGTGGGGGGGGGAGAAGATCATCTGTTCAGTCTGTAAAATCTAAATGCAAATACTTATTTACTCTAGGAGAAATAATGCATTAGGAATAACAGGATACATTTATGAGTGCTTCAGAGTAGCAGCCGTGTTAGTCTGTATTCGCAAAAAGAAAAGGAGTACTAGTGGCACCTTAGAGACAGACCAATTTATTTGAGCATAAGCTTTCGTGAGCTACTATAGCTCACAAAAGCTTATGCTCAAATAAATTGGTCTGTCTCTAAGGTGCCACTAGTACTCCTTTTCTATTTATGAGTGCGTGTCCAGAGCTAGTCTACTGAATAGCAAAACTACCGGTCATTCCCCAGATCCAGAGGACCAGGAAGGTACAGCAGCTTAATCGGCACCTTGCTGTGCTTTTTTAATTAGCCTTCCTGTTCACTGTAAATTTAAATAATAAAGTGTTTTTCAGAGTTTTACCTTTTGGCTGCATCACAAGGAACCAAATATGACTTTTTAAAATAGATACACTCAGGCAAGCTACAGGTGTGTCACCACCTGTAATATATACACCTAGAGAAGGAAAAACAACCTACAGGTAACTGATCCATGTCCATTACGAGAAGTGAGAGTGGGGAGGAAGGAGGGCAGGGAGAGAAAAAACTATATATATATTTAAAAAAAAACAAAAACAAAAAAAAATGACAATTTTCCAGATAAAGACACAGCCCACTAACCCTGGTAACCAAGTTATCTTATCACTGTCACCTTCATTCCCTCCATCCTCCTGCTCCTTATATTAATTTTCTTTGACCATAACTCATTATGGCATGTCGAATTTAGATTGTTCTCTGGGCAGAATCTATGTCTGAACATGTTTCTGTGGGGTACCTGGCAAACATATGAGCAGTAGCCAAATAAAATATTAATAGTTTTACTGTACACAAAAAGATGATCTTTTGACACAACTTTAAGAAGAGTAAATAACGGGATGCTGAAAGGAATGCTCAAACCCTTTCATGTTAATACCTGCAAATCTTTTAAACTATGCCTTCAACTGCAGCAGTGAATTCCCCAGAAGCCAAGGTAAGGGGCTGACACGGTATTCAACACATCCATTCAAAGTGTGCATGTCGCATCTTTTTTTGTTTATTTAAAGTACAGAGAATGATATATGAGGAAAGATTAACAGGGATTCAGTGCAAAAAAGTTGTTATAATTTTTAATACCTTTGCTCAACCATGAGAAGTTGCAAATCACTATTTCTAACACTATCACAAATAGTGATAAACATACTATCTTTCCCAAACCTGTAGAGCAGTTCTGTGTAGCTCAAAAGCTTGTCTCTTTCACCAAAAGAAGTTGGCCCAATAAAAGATATTACCTCTCCATCTTCTCATCTACAACTGGAACTGTCTTATTTTGTGTTTGTATAGCACCTAGAGCAATGCGGGTCCCCCAGACACTACCACAATACAAACAACAAATATTTAACTGTCAATCTTGCAGTACCTACCCTTTGGGATTTTTTTTTTTTTTTTTTTAAACAGAGATGTTCAATTTTTAAGCAATTTCTATTAGTTCTGTTTTAACACTGAAGTCTCAAGGCATTTTGTGGCAGTTCAGTTAAGTCTCTTACTGGTATCTTATATGCCACAAACATCAGATATTCAGGGATCAAGACAACCAGAGGCAGGATTAATTCATCCAAAATAATTCCTTAACAGTTGAAGATTTCCTTGTACATGTTGATCCTTGTTGATGCTTTTCCAGTGCCACATTTCAGCTCAGTTCTTGTTTCCCCTGAAGTTGTGATACATGGTGTGCGTTACAAAAGGACTAAGAATAAAATGGGATAGCATGCTTTGTGGGGACCGCCTGCGGTTTCAATGAACATAGCAGGGGTCCCAACACTCTTCCGAGAAGATGTGCATGGACATGCTAGCAAAACAAAAGCTGGGCCTTTTGCAACAAAATTAATGTTTAGATTAACATTTAGATTGTTGACTGAGATCTACTAATTTCTGAAGCAAATGAGGCAATAAGGAAAATGTGGTCCAAGCACTACATATTAAATAGTTTATCTTGCTGAAAAGGGCTTCATATGAAACTTGGCACACAGAATAGGCACAAGTTCCTGCAGGTTCATCCTCAAGATATTTGATCCAGAGGCCTCTTACCCTCTCCAATTGTAAACATACCTGGAGAGATCTATTCACAGCTCTGTACAGAAAAAAAACAAACCCACTCTCTCCTGAAACACTGCTGCAAACATAGGCCATGGGAATATAGTCACCAGCGTTACCAGAAGGCATTCTCCCTGGCTTATTCTTATCTACGAAAGCATCTCCGCTTCCGGAAATACCAGAAGGGCGAGTTACTGAGAGAAATCAGACAGTTTGGCAATCGTGTCCCAACAGGCACTGGGTAGTATCTTTAAGCAGTCCCAGTACATAATTTTGAACCTTCTTTCCTATCCTACACAGACCATGTAGCCAAACAGATATGCTTATGATCATTCTCCTTTTCTCACTTTTTCTGAAGTATGTGAAAGCCACAGCGTGGCCACATCATACCCAAACCAAATCTCTTTAGGTTAGCTTCCACTAACACAGCTTCCTCATGAAAGGTAATTGTTCTCTACTTTGTATTAAGTTATTCTACACACAGAGAACCTGTGTATTTTTCTTCACTGAATCTTGTATTAGAACTAAAACAGTCAAAGAAACTCCCTTGCGCCAAGTTTCCAAAGACCCTACTTGGCAAGTTTACCAAAAAAGTAAAAAGGTACACATAGTGTGACATTTCCACCTGCAAAATATTTGAAGACTCAATCGAAAGTTGCACAAGTCACAAACAAAGCCATTCATTTTGGATTCTAGGGCCACAAATGCCCCATCCTCTTCATCAGCATAGATCCTTGAAAAGCGTCCTCCAGAGAAGACCTGAATTTCGGATTATACCTTTGGCTGGGCTTCAGACAGATGAAACCTGAAGCTACCATACTACTGAGAAGTGATCATCCATTTTCAGGTACCCATAGAGAAAGTATTCCATTGCTAGTGGAAGTTCCTGCTCTCCCACAGGCTGTCAGGGGACATTTTTGATCATTTGGATTTCAAGGCCTATACTCCAGGTCTTAAGCAAAAAAAGATCCATACTGGGAGGAATGGGCAGCACTGCTGAATTTATCTTGCTAAAGAACAGTATCTGATCAGTGTGATTATATTCCCTAATGATTAGGGGATCCTGGCACAGCAGAAACAGAAAACTAATGTGGAGACAGCCTATGTGCAAGAGGTTCCAAAGGCTCTCCATCTGATAATATTTTCCTTATTACACCATTCACAAAGACTAAGATGAAAAAGCAAAATCATCTTTCATTTAACCAGCAAGGGTACTTGTCATCTTCAGACTCAGGCAAGACATCCATACCATCCAACCTATTAAAAAAGGCTGAATGTCCCTTTAATTTTGATTATCCTTGTCTTATTGTCTAACACCGAGTTCAAAGAGAAATGAATGTGGTCCATGCAGCTTATCTATCATAGCTCATTTCTGAAAGATTTGGTCCAATGTTGATTTGAAAGGCAAATGTGGAATCTAACTTCTAGTGAGTTGTAAAAACTGTCACAGATTTGCTGAAGATCTGGCAGCCATTCCTTCAATACATCAATACACCCTCCTCACAGTTTTTACACCATGTGGTTTCTTTTACCATAATACTGTAAAACAAGAAGGCAAGAAGAGCCCTATGATATGAGTCAATGCCTAAATCATTTATGATCTAATTTCTTGACTTGGTCTTGTCAATTTTTTCCATTTCTTTTTCTATGTTCTCAAAATAAACAGATTTTAAAAAGCATTGAGATGTTTAAGGAAGTTTCACCTTCGTTCTAACTTTTGCATCTTTTTCCAGCAGGATTTCTCCTATTTCAACAGCCAAAAAAAATTTTTTTTAAAAAAGCAATAAGTATTTTTTTTAAACAGAGTGCAGTGAATACATCTGCAGACAATGAAGTCAACCTTTTTCATATTGTTTCAATTAACCTGACAAACCAGCCTCTCACACTTAGTGCAAAAGATAATTTCTCTGGGATGGATTGAATTTTAATTACTTGAGCAAAAAAACCCAAAATCTGTTTCCATAATAGCCAGAACTAAGGCTTTGTCTACTTTTGTCGGTCAGGGGTGTGGAAAAAAAACCACCCATGACTGACATAAGTTTCACTCACAAAAGTGCCAGTGTGGACAGTGCTATGTTGGTGGGAGACATGCTACTGCCGCTCGTTGGAGGTGGTTTAATTATGCCGACAGGAGAGCTCTCTCCCGTCAGTACAGACCAGCTACACAGGAAACCTTACACGTGGCACAGTGGTGCCGCTGTAAGGTCTGTAGCGTAGACATAGCCTAACAAGACAGAAGCAATATCCATTAGCATTTGGAAGAACTATTAAGCCCTTGATAATGGGCAAAGATCTAATTTGTAAAGGGTCTGAGAAACCAGGGGCGGATTAGGGTTTTGTGAAGCCCCTGGGCCAGAGCAAGTGGGGACCCCTCCCCACCCCTTCTGCCTGCAATGTGTTTCCCCTCACCCATGATGCTCCTGCAAGGGAAATGGGGTTGGGGCACGGGGGCTTGCCCCACTCCGGTTGGAGCGCAAGGCGGGCAGGTGGAGCCTGGCAAGCCCCCGTGCCTCGACCCTGCTCCCCGACTAGAGTGCCAGGCGGGCAGGCAGAGCAGGGCAAGCCCCCGTGCCCTGACCCTGCTCCCCAGCATGAGTGCCCGTCATGCGGAGCAGGTCAAGGTGCAGGGTTGCCCATTTTTCCAGGGCTCCCCAGTTGGCCGGGGCCCCAGACATGGGCCCCACTGACCCAGTGCCTAATCCGCCATTGTAAGAAGTAAATATGAATGAGGGTTTTTTTAAATATATAAATGAATTAAATCAGCTGCAACACTCACTTTTTAATTAGAGGCTAAAAGGTACTTTGGAAAGTTTTTTCGTGTTAGTTTCACCAGAAATTCATGCTGCTTTGAAAACAATTGATCATCATCAGGAAATGAACAGAGATGGTTCTGCTGGGAACAATTTTTATCCCATTCATGCCCACGGTACAAGTTTCAAAGAAATTAAAGTGCTGAATGTAACAAAGCCATGGCATCCCCCACCAACTCCAAGACTGCACACCACCTGCTCAGCCAGGCATCACATTACTATGTGCACATTGTTCAGCTTTTCTTTCAAACAATGGATTAAAAAGGTACATTGTCAAGGCTCACAGACTTAAAATTGGACCCACCAGCAGTGTTATGATTGAGGAGGCACTAATTGTACTCTCTCTGCAGTCCCACTCTTCTGAGACGGGGCATTGAAGCGTACCACAATCACCTTCTCGATACACTTTTATGAGAGCAGAGCTGACAGGCACAGTGGGAGAAAGCAAGCGTCTGTCTTCCTAGAGAACCCCCTATACCCAGGATTTTTTGTATGGATGCTGAGTCTCTCAGGTTAATATTAGCCACTTACTGGAGACATTTCAATCCCTCACCCCACCTATTTATTTTACGTAAAATATTCTCAAGAGAGTGAGAGACTTAAAAACATCCATCCTTTTAAGCTACGTGAGACTTTTGGCAGACAGAACTAAGAAGTTTATTTTGAATGAGAAAGGTCATTTTCCTACAAAGCAGGGTGGGCAGGGGGATTCTCAGCCTTTACCCCTCGGCAACCCCATAGCCAACCACCCTTTTCCCCTCCAGTGACTCGACTCCTGCAACTGTTCCTCTTTAGTTGTATGCCCCAGAATCCTTTGTGTTGCTTCATGGAGCTCTTAAGAGGCAGGGCAATAATTGAGGGATCAGGACTTGTCTAAATTAGGGAAACAAGGGCGGTATTTCAATTGAATTAGCTCAACCAAACTAGCTTAACTCAACTAAAACCTCCACTTAATGCAGTGGTCCCCAAACTGGGGTCCGCAGAGGAACATTTGAGGGTTGCAGCAGGGTCTGGGCCAGCCTTCGGGAGAGCAGAGAGCAGGCTCCAGGCCAGGCCTGCTCTGGCCCCGCTCACAGGCTCCCATCCTGGCCATTGCTCTGCACCTGGCTGCAACCCCGGTTTCTGGCCCCACCTCCAGCCACAACCCCAGGCTCCCAGCCCAGCCATGGCTCCAGCCACAGCCCTCTTAACCCTATCTGCATCCCCCGGGAGCCGCAGCCCTGCTGCCAACCACAGCTCCTGGAGTGTGCAGAAAGGGGGAGGGGCAGCACGATATGAAAATTTTGGGGACCACAGACTGAATGCCTACACAGTTTAACATCTTTAGCTGCATTTTAGCAAGTCGAGTTACAGTTTGGCTATAGGCACTCTGATCGGAGTACAGCACAGCCAGCTAACTTGCCTTCAGATGTGCTTGCCTGTTATCTTAACAAGCCATCTTTCCTGAAATGTGCCGCCCAGAACTGGACACAATACTCCAGTTGAAGCCTAATCAGCCCAGAGTAGAACGGAAGAATTACTTCTTGTGTCTTGCTTACAACACTCCTGCTAATATATCCCAGAATAATGTGGGACTGTCATACAGAACTGTGTCAAAAGTCTTGCTATAATCAAGATATATCACACTTTCAGAATGGAGAGAGCTAAATAGCAGCGTTCCCCGGGAGTCTGTACTGGGACCAGTACTATTCAACATATTCATAAATGATCTGGAAAAAGGGGTAAACAGGGAGGTGGGAAAATTTGCAGATGATACTGAACTACTCAAGATAGTTAAGTCCAAAGCAAACTGCGAAGAGCTACAAAGGGATCTCACAAAACTGAGTGACTGGGCAATTAAATGGCAGATGAAATTCAATGCTGATACATGCAAAGTAATGCACACTGGAAAACATAATCCCAACTATACATATAAAATGATGTATTTTAAATTTAAATTTTAAATTAGCTGTTACCACTCAAGAGAGAGATCTGGAGTTGTGGATTAGTGTCTGAAAACATCCACTCAATATGCAGCGGCATTATCATTAACGGATTGATAAGAAAGAAAAATATCATATTGCCACTATACAAACCCATAGCACACCAACATCTTCAATACTGTGTGCAGATGTAGTCGCCCCATCTCAAAAAAAGATATATTGGAATTGGAAAAGGTTCAGAAAAAAGCAACAAAAATGATTAGGGGTATGGAACAGCTTCCCTTTGAGGAGAGATTAATAAGACTGGGACTTTTCAGCTTGGAAAAGAGACGACTAAGGGGACATATGATAGAGGTCTATAAAATCATGACTGGTGTGGAGAAAGTAAATAAAGTATTATTTACTCCTTCTCATAACACAAGAACTAAATTAATTAGACAGCAGGTTTAACACAAACAAAAGGAAGTATTTCTTCACACAAACACAGTCAACCTGTGGAACTCTTTGCCAGAGGATGTTGTGAAGGACAAGACAACAACAGGGTTAAAAAAAGAATTAGATAAATTCATGGAGGATAAATCCATCAATGGCTATTAGCCAGGATAGGCAGGGATGGTGTCCCTAGCCTCTGTTTGCTAGAAGCTGGGAATGGGCAACAGGGGATGGATCACTTGATGATTCCCTGTTCTGTTCATTCCCTCTAGGGCACTTGGCATTAGCCACTGTCAGAAGCCAGGATACTGGGCTAGATGGACCTCTGATCTGACCCAGTATGACTGTTCTTATGTTCACTGCTCCCCCTCCCCACCCCCAACTAGACCAGTAACACTCTCAACGAAGGAAATTAGGTTGGTTTGGCATGATTTGTTCTTAAATCCACGCCAGCTATTATTTAGAACCCTATTATCATCTAAAAGCGGCAAAGAGTCCTGTGGCACCTTATAGACTAATAGACTTATTGAAGCATAAGCTTTCATGGGTGACATGCATCCGACGAAGTGGGTATTCACCCACGAAAGCTTATGCTCCAATACGTCTGTTAGTCTATAAGGTGCCACAGGACTCTTTGCCACTTTTACAGATCCAGACTAACACGGCTACCCCTCTGATACTATTATCCTCTAGTCAGTGGTTTTCAACCTGTGATCCGCAGACCCCTGGGGGTTCAGAGACATTGTCTAAAGGATCCGTGAAAGGCTGTTACTGCCATAGAACAGTGGTTTTCAACCTGTAGTCCATGGACCTCTGAGGATCCACAAATTATGTCTGAGATTTCCAATGGGGTCCGCACCTCCTTTTGAAATTTTTTAGAGGTCCACAAATATAGAGAGGTTGAAAACCACTGCTCTAGGTACTTGCAAACTGATTAATAATTTGTTCCAGATTCTTTCTGGATGTCAAAGTTAGGCTGACTGGTCTAGAATCCCCGGAGTCCTCTTTGTTCCCCTTTTTACTGATAGGTATTATGTTTGCCTTTTTTCAGCTCCCTGGGGCTTCACTCATTCTCCATGAGTTCTTAAAGATAATTGCTAATGTTCCAAGATTGCTCCAGTTAAATAAGTACTCTATAGTGCATCTCATCAGGCCCTCATGACTTGAATACTTCTAAGTTCTCTAAATATTCTTTAACCTGTTCTCTCTCTGTTTTGGCAGCTCTCCTTCCTCATAAAGTAGAGGACCTATACTTTCCTTCATTTTTCTCTTCCTCCTAATGTATTTATAGAACCTCTTCTTATTGCCTTAATATCCCTTGTGCCTTAGCTGTTCTGATTTTTGTCTTTACATGCTTATGCTATTTTTTTGTAATCATCCTTAGTAACTGTGGATTTCATTTGAATTTTGGCTTCCTCGGACAAAGGGATGCCTCCATGCAATTTTTGTATTCACATATCTATACTGGTTTAGAACAATGGCTCTCAAACTTTTTTTTACTGGTGACACCTTTCGCATAGCAAGCCTCTCAGTGCAACCCCCCATTATAAATTAAAAACACTTTTATATATTTAAACACCATTATAAATGCTGGAGGCAAAGCGGGATTTGGGGTGGAGGTTGACAGCTCGCAATCCCCCCATGTAATAACCTCACGACCCCCAGAGGGGTCCCAACCCCCAGTCTGAGAACCCCTAGTTTAGAAGCAGATAGATAAAGGAGTAGCAAAAAACTTGTGCTTAGATTAGCCCTAGGAAACAGATACCAGAGATTAAAATATTTTCATTGTTTAAAAATAAATTAGATGCTTTATTGTGCCCTAGCAGATCACCTCTTCATTCATTTCTGTGAAGTGTGCTAAAACTTACAACACCCCCACACTGGTAAGTATTAGTTTTCCCATAATTAAAGTGGAGATAATGAAGCACACAGATCTCAGACACTTGTGAGATGGGGGAGGCAAGTGACTTGCCCAAGGTTACAGAGCAAGTCTCTAGTAGAGACGCAGGAACCCAACTCACAGGTCACAGTAGTGCACTCTCCTCACAAAAGGCAGAATATTAGTGAACTGGAGTGTAACAAATTAATATTGGAAAAGCGCCCCCATTTTTCTTCTTTGCACTATTTAATTGTGTTAAATGAATTCATCCCATTTTTAAGATATTCCTCAACTCAGAATTGTCTCCCCTGAAACTCCTTTGCCACAATATACACATTTCTAGCAGAATTCAGCTCCATTATCTGTTCATATTTGACATTCTATTAGACCAGATATAATCTGAACAACTTCATACTTAGAAACAGGTACATCAGATCCCAGCTGGCTGACTTGTGTGGGCACACTGGGCACTGCTGTCATATGCCAGTTACGTAAAACATCCTGTCAAGCACACAACTCTTTGTGAGCCCAAGATGTCAAAGTGCTGATTTCAGTACAAGGAATGAGATTACCATAGTTTTTCTACTTATTCTGTGTTGGATGGGACTTCAGCAGAGACATTGCTTGGGGAACTGTCTTGGGAAGGCAGGCCAGGAGGCAAGACAGCCAAAAACACCCGACAGGTTGTGGCTCAGCTGCAGGAGATGCTTAGTCTGGTTCCAAAATTATAACCATAGTAACATCAGTGTTTTAGATCACAACATCCCAAGTAAGGAAATATGAGATTACCTTTTGGAGCAGCTCCTGGGCAACCAAAGAGGAAGTCAGAAAGGTCAACACAGATTTGTTTCTTCTGTGTGGACATTGGCATCCACACTGTACCTCCCAGGGATGTTCAAAAACAAGGAGGAATTAAAGTATGAGGAAGCAGAGGAAGGGCGGCGGGTATAAAGAAAAATGCTTTTATAAACCATACGTAAAAATAACTGTGACCACGGCACATTTGTAAGTTCCTTCAGAAGAGGAAGGAAGTGGTTGGTGTGCTGGCCTGGGACTTGGGAGACCCAGGTTCAATTCCCTACTGCCCACATAATCCCTGCTTGACTTTTGGAAAGTCACTTAGTCTCCCTCTGCCTCAGTACACATGTGTAAAACGGGAATAGCAGCCCTGGGCTGTGATGTGGATAAATAAAATTAAAACTGTGAGGCGCTCAGATACTACATTGATGATGGGGGGGGGGAGGGGGGGGGTGTCATAAGAGTACCTAAGAGTTTGATAGCCAGATAAAACTTAGTGCCTATAGTTAACACTATGAAAAGTGGCTGTCCAGCACCTCTAAAATGCCTAGCTAGTAGTGAGCCATAACAACTGGAGGGTAAACTATACAAGATTCCAGCACTGTTTTTAAACTTCACTACAGAAAAAGGGAACATGATTTATTCAGAGCCATGTCACCACCTTCTCATTGGACCGGATTTTCTTCCAGCAAGTCCACACAAGGTAACTTTGTTGTCCGGATTATGAAACCACCATTGCAGTTAACCTTCCTTAATTTATTTCTTTAAATAAGTCTGGAGATGCAAATATCTGCATAAATCACCAACTCATCACAGAAAAGTTTCTTTCTGCCTTCAGCTCCAAGCAAATAGCATGAGGAACAGAACATGGCAAAACAATTATGGATTAAGAAGGCGGCACTAAAATCATGATCTGGCTGCACAAACTCAAGGCTTTAAATCCTCTCCCCAGCACAGGTTTCCTCCTCCTGCCTCCCAAAACTATCCACCTCCACATAGTACAGAAGATGCCCTTCCAGGAAACCCAAACTCAATGTCTCCCAATTCTCTTCAGTCCCAATCTTCACCCCATTGATACTAGGCTAGGCTCACCACAGGTGCAATGACAAGGAATGACATTTTTCTTTCTTTCTCCTGTCTATGGATTCAGCAATCAGGGAACAGGAATGTCTTCATTTTTTTCTGCAGTGGTGTATGTAACTTCTTCCTTCAGAGGATACGGCCCTCCAGACAGGGTTTCTCTCTTCCCCGCCAACCTTCAGAGGTTGGGTTCTCCACAGAGAGCGATTACGGGAGGAAGGGGATTACTACTTAGGAGAGGTAGGAGGGCAGTCAGGTTGGCGTATCTGAGCCTCAGAAGTTTGGAAACCTGAGTCATGGCTCACAGACAGACTGAGTGCTCTCAGAGATCACTAAGAACATTTTGCACAGGCCTCACTAGTTCTTTAAAGTAGAGTCTTCATCAGCTGAAATTACAACACAGGCCTGTTCCTGAGACAAGAGTCAGCATGTCAGAACACCATGTTCATTATGGCCATGGTCCACCACGGAACAGGGCTTATTGAATTAACATAGTAAGATGGAACAACCTTGCTACAGGACCACTTCATGTTCTACTGAAAAGCAGGGAAACTTCCCTGGGTCTGGCTTGCACACCACGCATCAAAAGAAAAGGGGCTTCTCTGAGACAATACGACCATACCTAAGTCTCTATTATTCCCTCTTGTTTTGTGTTTGCACAAAGCATTTTTAAACACAATGCTCTGCGTGGTTTTAAATACGAATAGGTGTCTTAAAGGTAATCTGACTATCTGGGAACAATAGATCTATCTGGCTTTGAACAACTTTCCAAAAGCCTTTAGCTGATCTGTGGGGTTGTAAGTGCTTACAGACTGGGCAGAGTGGATGAAAAGGCCATCGTTCCCTCTTTTCCTACTGACCAAAAGAAGAGCTTTGATCATTTCTCCAACACACTAACACCCTTGCAGGTTTGCTACCAGCCTGCATAATACTGAAGAGAATATTTGCTCTAGAAGAGTCTGCTCATGTTTAGAGTTTGGAATGTTGTATGCAACTTAAGCATCTCCTCTCATCTGCCTGCTGGGGAAGTCTGTAATCGAAGAGGACACCGGAGACATTTCAAAAAGCAATCTCTTTCCACAGCACACTGAAATCAAAGCAGTCTAGTGACAATTCTGTGTAAAGACTGCCATCTTGTGCTCAAAGAACAAACTGCAATTACTCTAGAGAGCATATTGCAAGGAAAGACTCCTTCACAGACCATAATTAAAGGAACAGTTGTGATCAGTAGGCCTGAAATCTGATCTGTTTTTGTTTTGCTTATATCTGTTTGCAAAGTCTTTAACTATTTGTCTTTTATTCCCCCAAATAAATATTTTAATGTTGTTGTTTTTTAAAAAGAACAGCAAAAGAAAAATCAATGGCAGCAGCATAACACCAGCAATAATGCTTCACAAGTATATGGTACTTCACATGTCCAAAGTGCTGTACAAACTCACCATTCATATGCAATCCTACAACAACAAAACTAGCATACATTTAGAATGAAGGAAAGAATACCAAAGCACATTTCAGTTTAAGCTTTAATCTTCCATGGGGTTATTATAAACAGCGAGATGGAAGAAAAGATTTGAAAATTCACAGCAGATATTTTAAAAAGGATATTGTTACGATAACATGTAACAGCATTATGAGCAGCAAAACCTTTGGAGTTATTAGCACAGGTTAAGATCACTCATTTTTGACTGAAAAGAGCCATTAACCAAAGTTCCGTTCTGCTACCCTCTCACAAGCAGACCTTCTAATCCAATCAGAGCCTTTTCTAGAACCCTAATTATTGCTCTGACTAATCAGGCTTGAGGGCATCAATGATAGTGGAAGTAAGGTCAGTTTACTCATGCATATAGACTCACTGAAAGTTCAAGATGCAATGCAGGAATAAGACAAGCAGGATTCAGCCCAAGGGTTTAAGTTCCAGAGAACTAAACATCCCATTGTCAGCCTCCTCCACTACAAATTGTGGGGAATTTTTCATGCTTGCCTCTCCCCTCCTACCCTCCAAGCACGGATCAGGCACAGACTACATTCCACAGGGAAAGCAATTAGGACTATGAGAGCATTGTGGATATTAGCATTCAGTCAGAAAGATTTCCCATTTATTGGTTAAAACAAACATGTCCTGGTAAATCTCTATTTTAGTTTCAACACTTGCCCTATAAATAGCCATTTAAAAGCCCACAGAACCCATTTATGGAACAAAGAGACAAAAGTGTCTCTCTTCACAAATCAAGAAAGAGCTATAAGCAAGTAAAACAACATGTATTTTATTAATAAAACCATTACTACCTACCTCCCCTGTGATTGGGTTGGTCCCAAACTTCTTTATCCAAGGAACAATACTCCTGAAAAGAAAGGAGATAAGACAGGAAGTCATACACAGAATTAGGAACCCACGTTCATTGTTAAAGACCTGTTTTATCATCTCCAACTGGTTATGAAAGCCCAACTACAGAAGTATTTGAAAGAGGCAAGCAGCACCAAGTGGCCTTTTATCACTGATAACCTTTTGCAAAGCTGCAGTACAGTATGAGCACACCCACTCCTCCCATGACAAAGTGATATTTTACATACCCTACAAAAATGTTATTTGCCCTAATTGAGTAGGCAAAGCTGATGCACACTCCACAGCAAAATTTTCCCCCACTGTATTTATGGATGGCTCATCTTATTAGATAAACAAAACAAACAATGTCCCCTTCTGACTTTTAAAAATGAAAGACAAAGGCATTTTTTTAATCTGCAGGTCTTGGTTTTCGCTGACTGCCTGCTGCGGTTTAACAGTGGTGAGTACATCTCCAGAGAGGAAGAAATGAAACCCAATGTAAGTGAGCTGAGAGGGAAACAAAGGCATTTTAGTGTTTATATGACTTCTCTTCCCAATGCACATAGTAAGCACAGTTACCCCAAGTGCTGCTGCATGATGAATTTTTCATGTACTATAAATCTCTAAGTCCCTCCGTACCTAAGTTCCCCTGCCATGCTTTCAAACTGGTAGGAACACAAAAGGCTATGGACCATCATGCAATAACCTCTGCCAAGAAGCACAGTTAAAAGCACGCTGCTCCAGCACAGAAACACTGTGCATTTACAGCTACAGCTGTAGCCTTCTACATATAGCTATGATTTTGAGAAACAGAACCATTTGAGAAGTGAGACAGACTTGGACTGGAAATCTAAGCACCAGAGGGAGAGACAGGAACTTGTGAGTTCTAATCCCAGTTCTGACACAGATTCCAGTCACGACCTTGAGCAAGTCACTTAGCCTATACAAAAACTAAAACAAACAAAATAAAAATGGAAGTGAATGACTTACAGCAAATCAAAGACTGTTCCATCTGGTGTGCAAACTGGATATTCGAATGGTTGCAGAGATAAACTAGGAAAAAGTACACATTTATTTCAGATTTATCAAAGCACCTAGAAAGTCACAATACTAAACTAGCAAATATCATTAGCTTCTATCTGAGCCCTAAGCGCAGGTCTGCATCAGTGAAGATAAAGTGAACCTTGCAACTTACATCTATGTGGAACTTGCTAATACTGCATCTTGATTTCTTTCATTCTAGCATCTGTGTTTCATCAGCAAGAAATAAATTCTAAGCACAAAGAACTAAGATGTGAAAGGTCCTTGCAACTTAATCGTTGGCTCTAAGTGATGCAGGACAGATCAAGGATATAAAACACAGTGAAGGGGAACAATTTGAGCATCAAGTCTAGAACTGTATAAGTATTAACTTATTTGAACTTTGCATGTTAATTCTTTGCAAATTTTACAGTTTATATATTCCTTTTGAACTTTACAGTTATTACATACAACCTCTAAGACACTGGGCTTCTTGGAGTGAAAACATACATTTCAATCCTTGCTGAAATTTTGTTGGTCTTACTTTAAGGAATGATAGTTACTTTCCTGATGTCTGTCTGCTCTATCTACCACTACAGGAAACATGATCTGGTTAAGGACTCAAGACAAAAAAGATTTTTTTTATATCTTACCTGCAGTGATCAAAAGATAAACGTCTAAAATTTGCTTGTGGAATATCTGTTTACAAAAACAAAAAGCAAAATAACTTTAATAAATCCAGAGTATTTTGGGCAGTAAAAGTGCTTCTGATACTTATGATTAATCCTTAGCGATATATATTTGGAAATTACTGGTTTTGATATGTCAAGTAGTAATTTGCTCCTGACAAAGACAAATAGTCTAAATCTTGTGAAACAGTAACAAAAATCAAAACTTCACAAACCAGTGCAGTGCAAACCCCAAGTCTGCTCCACAAATGAAACTGGAAGATTTAGGAAAAGGCAAGTTTTTAAAGTAGTTGAGATATTCCTTGGCCGGTTGCCCCCTTCCCCAAATTTTTGTGGTTTTACAACCACATTATCCTTTTTTTTTAATCTCTTCCTTCTCTCTCTTTAAAACCACACTGACAACAGGGGAAGCTGACCAAATATAAAGGGGAAAAGTGAAACTGACAATACACAAAGAGCTGTCAAATGTACCATGTAAATAAGTTAGGGAAGGGTACTCCCAGCATGAAGGGAAGTCTGAAAGAAGGGGTGGAGATGCCTATGGGAAAAACAAACAAATGAGGTCTAAACTGACATCAGAGGCTTGGACGCTTGGAAGGGGTGGGGGAAAGAATGGGTGAGACCAGGTAAGAGATATAACGCACAGCCCTGAAGGCAAAGACAGGGAGTTTAGGTTTGATGGACAACATAATGTGATACTACGAAAGACACTCAAAGGAGAAGCTGGGGATGACATGGTTGCAACGATAGCATTTTGGATTTGTTGACAAGGTTAGCATTAGAGACCTGAAAGGAGATGACAAGTATAGGTGGAAGATGCTCAGGATGTGGAAAAGCGATTTAGTTATAGGGAGAGAAAAGGGTGAGGTTTTCAAATTCTGTGGAAGAAAAGGTGACAGGGTTTGGCCGAAGCCTAACTGTGAGGGAAGAAAGAGGGTGGAGTCAAATATAACATCCAGGCTACAGGTATCAGGACCCCACTGCGACTACAACAGGGGTTCTCAAACTGGGGGACGGGACCCATCAGGGGGTCATGAAGTTATTACTTCGGGGGTCGCAAGCTGTCAGCCTCATCCCAAACCCCACTTTGCCTCCAGCATTTATAATGGTGTTAAATATGTAAAGAAGTGTTTTTAATTTAAAATGGGGGGTCTCACACAGAGGCTTGCTATGTGAAAGGGGTCACCAGTACAAAAGTTTGAGAACCACTGGACTACAAGGATGATGGAGTTGCTAACTGAGAAGGCAGGAACTGGAGTGGGTTTGGGAGGAGTTCCAATGTGGCCATGCTGAGATTGAGATGGCAATGACCTATCCAGGATGGCACCTCACAGCGACAGTGGGAAGTGCAAGCCTGAGGAAACGGATACAAGCCCAGAGTGGAGAAGGATATCTGAAAGTCATTGACATAGAAGTGATAAGTAAACTCATGTACAGTAAACACATGCGGTAACCAGGGGACAGGACGTAGAGAAAGAAGAAAAGAGGGCTAGAATGGCACCTTGAAAGTCTCCAACAAAAGAAGAGAGTAAACAGAGAAAAAGAGGCACTGAATGCATAGTTGGAAAGGTAGATCAAGATCCAATAGAGGATACAACCAAGAAAGGCAAGGAAGATAGGACATGATGAAGGAGAGACCAGCCAACAAGATCAAAGGCAGCAGAAAGGAGAAGGGGGGAGCATGGCAAGTAGGCCTTGAAACTTAGCCAAGAGAAGGTCATTCACAACTTTGATGATAGCACAATAAGGAAGTATGGGGTAGGAGACATCAGCACTAAAGTGTGAACATACACATAAAATACAGAAACAGTCAAAAGAATTAATGTAGAAAGAAAACACAGCAGCTTTAAACCATTTACCTGATTTCTTTCCTCCATAAAAATGTGTGTATTCTGCACATGTTATGTACCTAAAGAGTAAAGAGGGGACGTGTTAATGCTTAATATATTGCACTACAACACTAACTATATTTGGCAGAAATTGATGACTTTTCAAACTTAAAAAGTTATATTAATAAGTGATGTTAAACATTCTTAGTTACCTGACTTCTTCACACCTTCACCCAATATTAACCAACTCTGATATTAGGTGTCACACCTTGGTCTTCCTAATACCCAGAACAGGGCCTTTGGGCAATACCACAATAATAAGAAAACAATACTGTGCTGTCACCATATTCTGTCAGAGGTAGTGACATCCATGTTATAACACGATTTTTTTTTTTATTGTCACCATGGATGGGAAAACATAATTCCACAATCACATCAGGGAGCTGTGCTTTAAGCCTGGGAGCTAAAGGACCAAGGCTGACCCACAGCTCCCTAATACAGCTGTTTCATATTTTCCCAGCCAAACTTTTTTTTTTTTAAATTGTGTAACACAGATATCCCAACCCATAACCAAGCTGTGATCTTACACACAGTACTTGTAAAGCAGACAAGTTTTGTCCTACCTAGCCGCTTCTGAACCTGGGAGAGTAAAGGATTGTCTACATGGGGCATACAGCAAAAAGAATCCAAATTAACTAAAAGGTGTGAATTTGAAGTGGATTAGTTAAACCAGGGGTTCTCAAACTGGGGGTCACGAGATTATTACATGGGGGGGTCGTTCAGCCTCCACCCCAAACCCTGCTTTGCCTCCAGTATTTATAATGGTGCTAAATATATTAAAAAGTGTTTTTAATTTATAAGGAGGATTGAACTCAGAGGCTTGCTATGTGAAAGGGGTCACCAGTACAAAAGTTTGAGAACCACGGAGTTAAATCATTTAAATACCTGTGTGGAGACGGCTATTGAGAATTAAAGCGGCCTTAATTCAGTTTATCTTTATTCACTTTGTAAGTGAACTAAACTAAACCAAATTAAGGCCACTCTAATTCTGACTAAATTAAGGTGTTCTGTTGACTTGCAGATTTAAGTAGTGTAACTTCAAATTCACACCTTTAGTTAATTTGTATTAACTTTCCCAGATGTCCCCACGTAGACAAGCTCTAAGGCTATTTCTACACTACAGAGCTTTTAGCAACATGGCTGTGCCGCTACAGCTGTGCCCCTAAAAGGCGCGCAGAGTAGCCGCTGTTTGTCAGCAAGAGAGAGATCTCCTGCTGACAGAAAACTTCCACCCACAACGAGCTGCGCTGTCGGCAGGAGAGCGCTCCTGCCGACATGGACAAAACTTCTGCCTTTCTGGGGAGGGTGTGTGTTTTTTTAACACCTCTAAACAACAATAGTTTTGTCTTTCACTCACCAGTGTAGACAAAGCCTAAATGTCTTGCATCCGATGAAGCTGTAGCTCACGAAAGCTTATGCTCAAATAAATTGGTTAGTCTCTAAGGTGCCACAAGTACTACTTTTCTTTTTGTGAACACAGACTAACACGGCTGCTACTCTGAAACCTGTTTTAAAACCTGAAGCTTATTTCACTGAGCCACACCCATTCATTGGATTGTGCCTACACTAGAGGTTCTCAAACTGGGAGTCGGGACCGGGGTCATGAGGTTTTTACATGGGGGGTCATGAGCTGTCAGCCTCCACCCCAAACCCCGCTTTGCCTCCAGCATTTATAACGGTGTTAAATATATTAAAAAGTGGTTTTAATCTATAAGGCGGGGGGGGATGTCACACTCTGAGGCTTGCTATGGGAAAGGGTCACCAGTACTTTGAAAACCACCGGCCTAGACCCTGGCCCTGCCTGCTCTGCCCACGCAGCCCCTATGTGGGAGGGAAGGGGGCGGCTCCGAGGACACCGCTCCGCAGGCCCCAGAGGCAGCCGCATTAGGCAGCGCGGCCCGCACAGGCTTTGCGAAGGGCTTTAGGCTCTTCCAGGCCGAGGGGCGGCGGCTCGGGCGCCCAGGGCCTGTAACGCGGGGCGGGAAGCGCCGGGGTGCAGCAGCCTGGGCGTGGGACTGGGGAAACCAGGCCTGGCCACCCTCCCCGAGCGGCTTCCACGGCGGCGGCCGTAGCAGGCGGCCCGCGGGCCGAGCCCCGCCAGGACAGCCCCCCCCGCAGGGGCCCCGCTCACACACTCACATCTTATCCTTCTGGTGCTGCCTCTTCCCCATGGCGGCGGCGGCTCCCGCTCGTCCCCGGCGCAGGAGACGCGGCCCCTACCAAGGGCGGGGACGGACCCCAAGCTGGGGCGGACCCCCTAGCTCCGGCCGGCGGGCTCCTCCGGGGCCAAGCCGGCTCTCCCGGGCACCACAGCGACTTCCGGTACCACGGCGTGCGCCGCTAAACTAGTCCCCCCGCCGAACCGGGGCGCCCCAACTACCGTTCCGGCCGCTCCTTCCAGCCCCCGCCCTGGCGTCGCCGGGCTGTTGGGGAGAGTCCTGGGTCCTGGCCTAGCGTGAGTCCGCCGTGCTGGGAGAAGGGGCGCCCCGGCCGCGGCGCGCAAGGGACAGGAGCTAGGGTCCAGGCAGTGCAGGTGCGCACAGCCGAGCCTCCCGCGCTGGGACTTAGTTCTGAAATCTTTCTCCTTCAGGCTGCCCTGCCCCGCCGCCGCCCAGACCGTAATCCCGCAGAAGAGCGAGCCAGGGTGTCGTTTCCAAACCCCTGGGGGATGGAGCGAAAACAGCAAGCCTCTTTCGTCCAGCTGTCGGTCCCATTAATAGAACAACTGGTAGCCCTGGTCTACGCTAGGGGGTCAGGTCGATTTGAAAATGACCGCGTCCACACAACCAACCCCCTTCGGTCGACCTAAAGGGCTCTTAAAATCGACTTCTGTACTCCTCCCCCACGAGGGGAGTAGTGCCGAAATTGACCTTACAGAGTCGAATCTGAGGTAGTGTGGACGCAAATCGACAGCATTGGCCTCCGGGTGCTATCCCAGAGTGCTCCATTGTGACTGCTCTGGACAGCACTTTGAACTCTGATGCACTAGCCAGGTAGACAGGAAAAGCCCCGGGAATTTTTGAATTTCGTTTCCTGTTTGCTCAGCCTGGAGAACACATCAGCACTCAGCACCTTAGGTGACCATGCAGTCCCCACAGAGTCGCAAACGAGATCCAGCATGGACTGAAAGGGGGACACTGGATCTGATTGCTATATGGGGAGAAGCATCTGTGCAGGCTGAACTCTGATCAAAAAGAAGAAATGCAAATATGTATGCCAAAATCTCACAGGGCATGTTGGAGAGAGGCTACAACAGGGACACAGCAGTGCCAAGTGAAAGTTAAGGAGCTCAGGCAAGCCTACCAAAAGACAAAGGAGGCAAACGGTTACTCTGGGTCAGAGCCCCATACATGCTGCTTCTATGATCAGCTGCATGGCATCCTAGGGGGGGACCCTACCACTACCCCACCACTGTCTGTGGACACCTGTAAGGGGGGAATCTCACACAACAGGGAGGAGGATTTTGTGGAGGAAGAGGAGAATGCACAGCAGGCAAGTGGTGAATCCGTTCTCCCCGGCAGCCAGGACCTTTCCATCACCCTGGAGCCAATACCCTCCCAAGGTGGGATCCCCAACCCTGAAGCTGGAGAAGTCACCTCTGTTGAGTGCACATTTGTAACTACAGTACAGGGTTTAAAAGTAATAGTGTTTAAAGTTTGATTTGCCCCGAAGAATTGGGATGCATTCACAGCCAGTATAGCTACTGGAAAAGTCTGTTCACATGTCTGGGGATAGAGCAGGAATCCTCCAGGGACATCTCCATGAAGCTCTTCTGGAGGTACTCTGAAAGCCTTTGCAGAGTGTTTTGGGGGAGGGCTGCCTTATTTCATCCTCTACGGTAGGACACTTTACCATGCCAAGCCAGTAGCAAGTATTCTGGAATCATTGCAGCACAAAGCATGGCAGTGAATGATCCTGGGTTTTGGTTGCATTCAAGCAACATTTGGTCTATATCTTTCTGTGTTAGCCTCAGTAGAGTAATGTCATTCATCGTCACCTGGTTGAAATAGGGGAATTTTTGTAAGGGAACAGTAAAAAGGACCCCGTTCGTGCTGGGCTGTTTGCGCTTGGCTAAAAGGGATCATCCCAGAGAATAGCCACGCGGAGGGGTCGGAGGAGGTATGTGCTGCAGCCCCTCCTTTTAAATGTGAAACCCAACACATTTCTTGCTCTGGGAAAGGAGAGCGCTGCAGTTTGAAAACATTCCCACATGTTAGAAAGGCGTAAGAAGCCAACCCTGCGTACCAAAAGACTTACCATGACTGCCTGGAAACCGAATTCTGTTGCACAGCCGTGTGTGATGTTTCACCATACCAGCAGGCACTCAATATAAAAAGCAAAATGTGACCTTGTACCTAAAGCACATGTGCTGTCTGCTGTGAATTGCCGATTCACTGTGAAAGAGTCTCCCTTTTGTTCTCAGAAATGTATCATCTTAAATTTTACTCTCCCTTTTTATCTCCCCCTAGGTGCAAATGTTTCTACGCTCCCCCTATCATCTCCATCCCTGAGAATATCGCAGATTAGAAAGCGAAAAAAAATGCACTCACGATGACATGTTTGCCAAGCTCATGCAGTCCTCCCACACTGATAGGGCAGTTTAATGCATGGAGGCATTCAGTGGCAGAGGCCAGGAAAAAGTTAAGTGAGCGCGAACTGCGGAGGCAGGACGCGATGCTGGGGCTAATGGGGGAACAAATGGACATGATGAAGCATCTGTTGGAGCTGCAGGAAAGCCAACAAGAGCACAGACCCCCGCTGTATCCACTGTATAACCGCATGCCCTCCTCCCCAAGTTCCGTATCCGCCTCACCCAGACGCCCAAGAACGCAGGGGGGGAGGTTCCGGGCACCCAGCCACTCCACTCCAGAGGATGTCCCAAGCAACAGAAGGCCTTGTCCTTCCCTCCTCCGCCATCCCACCCGGGCTACCTTGTCTGTTGTTTTTTTTTTTTAATTAAGAAAGAAAATGCATGGTTTCAAAACAATAGTTACTTTATTTCGAAGGGGGGAAGGTGGTTGGCTTACAGGGAATTAAAAATCAATAAAGGGGGCAGGTTTGCATCAAGGAGAAACACACACAACTGTCACACTGTAGCCCGGCCAGTCATGAAACTGGTTTTCAAAGCCTCTCTGATGCGCAGCACACCTAGTTGTGCTCTTCTAATTGCCCTGGTGTCTGGCTGCTTAAAATCGGACACCAGGCAATTTGCCTCAACTTCCCACCCCATCATAAACATCTCCCCCTTACTCTCTCAGATATTATGGAGCACACAGTAAGCAGCAATAACAATGGAAATGTTGGTTGCGCTGAGGTCTGACCTAGTCAGCAAACAGCGCCAGTGAGCTTTTAAACGTCCAAAGACCACAGCCACCTCACTCATATCGTAACCCCTGAACTCCTGTTTTCTTTGTTAGCCTTCATTGTAGCAAAGCTTTCACATTGCAGCTCTCAAACTCTGTTCAGTTTTTCACTATTCCACAGAAATCATTACTTCAAAAGTGAGGGATACTTTTAAAATATGCTAATTATAGAATCCATAACAGCTATTCCAAGCCCAGCCTGACTCAAAGTAATGTAAATTAGAATTCAGCTTTCAGTATTTATTTCTCTTCAGAATCAAGCAGACGCCCCTCCTCCCACTCCCAAAAGTTAGCCTATAAACTGCTTTCCATTTTGAATTTGCAGTTATGTGAGGTATTTGCATTTCTAACATGGCTGTCACCCTAGTATGTAGGTGCTGTAGGGTTGCCAACCCTCCTGGTTTCCCTGGGAGTCTCCCAGAATCGGGCTCTATCTCCCAGAGGCTATCGAAGCCAAACCAGGAGATTTTAGGCTGCTAAAAGTCCAGTTGCGCAGTGGGGCTAAGGCAGGCTCTCTGCCTGCCCTGCCTCCCTGCCACTCATGGAAGTGGCTGGCATGTCCCTGTGGCCCATGGTGGAGGCAGGGGTCTCTGCACACTCCCCACACTCTGAGCACCGACTCTGCAGCTCCCATTGGCCAGGAGCTGCAGAGACGGTGCCTGCAGGCAGGAGCTGCATGCAGAGGCCCCTGGCCCCCTCTCCAGGAGCTGCAGGGACGTGCCATCTGCTTCCAGGTGTGGCACACTGAGCCCCCTGGTCCAGCTTATCTTGGGCACCCTGCAGCCACCCAGGAGGAGCCTGCACCCCAAACCCCCTGCCCCAGCCCCCAAACTCCCTCCCAGAGCTTGCATCCTGCACCCCCTCCTGCACCCCAACTCCCTACCCCAGGCTCAGTCCAGAGTCCCCTCCCACACTCCAACCCCACCCCAGCCTTGTGAAAGTGAGTGAGGGTGGGAGAGAGTGAGAGATGGAGGGAGAGGGGATGGAGTGAGCAGGGCGCGGCCTCAGAGAAGGGGTGGGGCGGGGGGGCCAGGCAAGGTGTTTGCATTTATGTGATTAGACAGTTAGCAAGCCTAACTGACACATATTCCATCAAATCCCACCTAACATACTGCAGTTTGTGCTGTGCCTTAGGTCCTCCAGCTGCAGTGTGTACTTATAATAGTTGGGTCAGATTCACTGATAGGGTGTGTTTTCTAAAGAATTTTGTGTCATTTCCTATACCTGGTTTGTGATACAGGAAACATCTATAATAGTTCTTTTTACATTCATAGGACATTTAAACTACTAGTTAGTTGTGCTCAAGTTACTTCCTTGCATCCAAATCTACATATTCTAAAGGAAACGCAATAAAATTAATTACTAAATATGCACCAATGAGGAAAGACTTGAATGCCAGGAGTTTAACATCTTTCAATGAAATATTACTGAGTTCCACAATTCCTCATCGTTTTTTTAGTAGCTATTTAATAACTGGGTAAGCACCACGTGGTGAATGCCTAACTTATACATGTTAGTCTACCCTATAGGTTATATGTACATCTCACAACATACAACTGAACATACTTACAGGATATTTACCCACCAAAATCCACATCATTACTATAATACTTTGCATTCCTTTCAAGATTAAATAGGCATTTAGAGACCAACCTGTATCGTCTTAGAAAAACATTGGAGATGCTCTACTCTAATTTTAGGTATTTCAGAAACATTCATACATTTATTTTATCTGGACACCGGTGAAGAAGATCCTCTATGTATTATTATTTTTACCCATGAGGAAATGAGGCCCAGAGGCTGTGACCTGTCTATAGCCTCACCATAAGTTTGGTGCAGAGCCAGGAATAGATCTCTGGTCTCCTTAATCCAGTTCTGTGTTTTTCCTCTATCTAATCAATTCATTCTTGCATAATTGCTGTATCTTGTTACTGAGTTTAATATTAAAGTGTTTGTGCTCTGTAATTTAGCGTTTTACCATTAATTGAATGTGTGATCTTTGATTGTTTTCAGACAAGTTTTCTTACATTTTATTAAGAAATGCTCAGAACTTCGTAACAAATTTCCTTCCAAAGTATTACAGCAGTATTGAAAGATAGGAAACTTCTACTTCTTTGAAGGAAACATCATTGTTTCCAGCTCAGCTCCTATAGTCTAGTTCAGAACAAAGTCAATCTGTACTTTTTACAAGATGGCTGCAGTCATTTGCCAGCCCACTTCTATAGCGTATAGATTACTAGTGCTCATATCACCTTTGTCACATTTATTGTACTTTTATAGTTACATTCAGGGTTAAAAACAGTTTCTTGATTTCCCAAAAAATCTTTTGAATCTAAAAATTAAAATGTTTGACATTTTTGTACATAAATTTTAATTTTCAAACTACAGATTGTTTAACAAAAACGACAGCAAATTTCAGATAATCCCTGATCAGTGGTTGACTAACAGTACAAAATTGTGATCTAGTAAATTAAAAGGACACAGAGGCACTCTTAAAAGTTAGTTTAATTTTTACTCTGCATTATTGGAACTCTTAAAATTGAATTACTTCCTCTAATTTTCTTCTCCCACAGGTCCAATTCCGTTATTTCCTCATTAGTAGTCAGGGTGAGCATAGCTCTCAGAATTAAATACATTAGGTCCTACACAGCTGTAGGGTATTTTTTCCCCATTTTTCAAGCAAATAATGGATTAATAAAATCTATTAAGCGTGATGATAAACCTCAGAAAACAGGCCTTAAAACATAAAAACTTGATTAGTTTTGGGCCCAAACTACTTGACAGTCTCTCAAGCTATGCCTCAAGAATTCGTCAAGGCTGCAGATGCTGGGCTCAGCAGTAAACCTGTCCTACATAGAGGTTCACCTTCACTCCTGAGTAAGACCTTTAGCATAGACAGGCCTAAGCCAACGGATAAAGATCTGGATCTTAAACACCCCAAAATTCAAAAGCTGTATAGATCCAGGTTTGGTTTTGACAATATATAGCCTTTAAATTTCCTGTTTCTAAATCATTTCATATGCTGCCACAACACTTACCCTGTTCAGATTTTTCCACTTTGAAGACTATTGTCTTGATTCCTACACTCAAGTCCCAATAATGAGCATTCGGCACATACCTTAAAGGTGGATTAACACATTAACAAATAGGAGAAAATTAGCCATTTAATTTTCAGGTATATTAAGACATATTTATTAATTTCTTTACTGATTTCCACACAAGTCCAAGTTGTAATTTTGCACAAAAAGCTACTCTTATGGCTGCTGGGCTAATAGCCAGTAGCAACAACTACTAAGGCAAGCTCCAAAAGAATTTCTGCAGAGATCAGAGAGATTTCCAAAAGATGCAAAAATAGGCAAAAGGAAATTTCCCATTTCAATGTATTTTTACATTGCTATAGGAAGTCACTGATGGAAGAACAACAGATATACAGTTACCTGCACATTTGTTCTGTGTTGATGTTAATCTGCAAACCCACCTTTTTCATTGAATTTGTGATGATGATTCCAGGCAAGGAAATTTTCCCAAGTAATCAGCCAGATCTGTGAATAGCAGTTCTCACTGGGCATAAAGCAGCCTTCAGAATTTCTAAAAGTGTGCAGTCAAAAAATAAAATTTAAAAAATGATCTGAAAATAATTAAACTATTTGAAGGAGTATGGGGGCAGTGCATACCTTTCCTTCCTCACACACAAAAACTGCAGAGAGAGAAATCAAGACTGAGAATTGGGGCTGGTATTTGAGTGAATCCATGGGAAAATGCAGTGAGCATTTTAGAAAAAAAAAACCTGAATGTTACATCATATTTACAGAAAGCCACCCACTTCCTGCTCTTCAGGCCAGAATTATGGCCATTAAATATTGAGAGCTCAGTGAGCAATCTTACAAGCACAGTAGCAGAGTAGCAGTGGTTCAAAAAGTGGTTCCAGAATTGCTTTTTAAAGGAAACCTAAAAAGGGAAATAATGGTTTTACTCTGTTTTGAAAGTATATCATGTATAAATTAGGCCTGAAGGGTTTTATTCCCCACCTTTCCCTGCTTGGTTTTTTTTTAAGCAAAAAAATATCAGGAATGTCAAATCTACTGTTCCTTTCAGGAGTCTGATTTGTCTTGCGTTTCCCCAAGTTTCACCTCACTTAAAAACTACTTGCTTTCAAAATCAGCACACTATTACTGAAAAATTACTTACTTTCTCGTTTTTACCACATAATTATAACATAAATCAATTGGAATATAAATATTGTACTTACATTTCAGTGTATAGTATATAGAGCAGTATAAACAAGTCATTGTCTGTATGAAATTTTAGTTTGTACTGACTTCGCTAGTGCTTTTTATGTACCCTGTTGTAAAACTAGGCCAATATCTAGATGAGTTGATGTACCCCCTGGAAGACCTGTGTGTACCCCCAGGGATACATGTACCCCTGGTTGAGAACCACTGCTTTAGAGGACCCAGAGAAATGGAGCAAGAGCTTTTTTACCTCTAAAATAGATGGTGTGGGGTGGGAAAATAAAAACTCAAGCCCCGAGCTGAGACAATACTTTTTCAATGGTCTTTTACCTGACAGGGAGTGCAGTAGCTGGAGTCTGCCAGATAGACTTGGCAGATTCTAATAGTGCTTCATTTATAGGGAGGGCTACCCCGGCTGACAATAGTGCATACAAGATGTCAAGCCATTTGTGCTGTGTCTCCTGCACTTCTTCTAATGGGATCTGAAGGGTGTCTGCTGCCCTCTTCATCAGATCTTGAAATTATTTGAAATCATCGTGAGATGGCGAAGGGGATGACAACTTCAACTGGGGAAGAAGAAGAAATATTAGAATATGGAGTAGCCTCCTCGACAGCTCTCCTTTCCTGGGCCTCAAATGTGTCCTCATTGGAGATTGTTTAGGAGAAACAGAAGGAGCTGAAGAATGCTCCCTGGGATGATCCACATGAGCAGCGTGCACTTCAGAAAACAGTTGCTGGTAAATAGCCCAGGGATCCCAGTATGCCCACTGGGGAGAACCATATGGGAATGGTGGGCGCATCCAGGGTTAGTAGTACCAAGTGGATGTCTGGCGGGCTTCAATGGTAGAAGCCTGGAAATGTTCCTAAACAGTCATAGTTCTGGCTAAACAAATGTAGGTAGGCAGTCAGCAGAACCCTGCACAGAAATCTGGGAGTCTGAAGAACTCCCTTTCTTAGTCTGGTGGAGTGGGGGGATGGAGGAGTAATCAGCCGTCTTTCAGAAGGTGTCGAATACTGAGGAGGCAGGTGGTCCTGGAGAAAGGTGGAATAGTGGGGATAAAATTGGTTGTGGTACCAGAGGTCTTGAACTCAGAGGAGACTCAGCCTCCTAGGAAATAAGCAGGACTGCCTTGACCTGGTGAATCCCAGCCATAGAGGTGTGAGGTACCGAAGGCTGGAATCACTGTTTCAGTTGTACTGATGGTCTAGGTACCAATGAGGCAGTGGAAGACAAAGAGTGTACTGCCTTCTTAGTCAAGTGCTTAGAATTGGTAGTATCTTGCCTATATATCCTTGGTATGGGTCACAAGGATGCATATGGTGCATGCACAAGACGAACAGGTATTGCCACTGAAATCTTCCGAATGAAGGTGCACATGCACACGTCAAGTAGAGTTCCCATCAGGAAGTAGCAGTAGTTACAAAAACAAAGTTCTAGATCAATACAGTAAAATCAGTATTAAGATGTACTACTCTGGCACTTGGAGAGAAAAGATCACCCAGATAACATTAGTTCAATATGGATTTCTATACATGTTTAACATGATTCAACCTGTATTACTGTTTACTGCTGCTACAAGAAGACATGAATATCCAGAGCAAGACCATCTTTTTTTTTAATCCAATGCAGTGTTCATTTATTTTTGTACATACAAAAAGAGCCACCCTCTTTGATTCCCCCCACCCCCAAAAATCTCTCCTTTACAAACAGTTAAAAATTAAAAACCAGATGATGACAGGTTAATTTTGGTACAATTATTCAGCAACATAGCTGTCATAATTAGAGTTAAATTTCCTACAAGGTTACTTGTAGGGAAATCCTGATTATTGGCCAAATAAAATTCCATATTACAAGTTAGCAAATTCTAGTACAAAAATAGTCCTTGTGTTAGAACAGCCTTTTATAATTATATTCACAGGTTTGAGTCTATTGGCTGCATAATACCTTAATATTTTATGAAATTTCTTTTTATAGGCTCATTCATCTAATTCAATATAGTGTTGAGCCTCAATCAATCCTCAGACAAAAAACCCTGAACAGGGTTAATATGCTGCTCAGCGTACTCTGAAGTACTGTGCTTTTCACAGGACAGCCAAAAAATCCCCAAACTGTTCTCAGCTAGTCTCCTTGATATCACAATGAGATCCAGACCCAAAAGGAACCCCTGAAGTACTGATCCACAACCTTCTGTAGGAACACAGGCCACAGCTTTGATGTTCATATTCCACTTGGAAAACAGGTCCAGCTCCTCCACTCATTTCCACATATGCCTTTGTGAGCTTCTTTAGAAATTAAAGCTTATCACTCTTGAAACATGTGGGGCCATTCTGGTACTGCCCCTTTCAGGAGTGTCCCATTCTGGCCGGGCTCTCTCCTCTTCTGTCTCTGGTTAATGCTGTTCAGCAGTTTCCCTTAGACCAGGCCCTTCAGGGAAAATCTGGGGAAATACTATTTGTCTCTCAAGATGTCTAGCTGCTCTTGATATTCTGTGAAAAGCCTCTGGAAACGGAGGTTCTGTCCGATGACAGGAAGCAGTTCTTTCAGTAGCTCTCTCTTTCGTAAACCCTGCACAAAAACGTCAAAAATCCTCAAATTTATTTTATATCATTAATACAGGCATTTGATACGGGATTCACTTAAATTTAGCATGGTCTCTCTTTATCTTAGAGAGCTGTTTATTTGGTGTCACCTCCTGTTATTTAGATGTCAACAGTAATAATAATAATAATAATAATAAAGTCTTTGGGAGTACATATTAAATGTTCTTGTTGCTGCTTCCATGTGGTGATAGAATGCGGAAGTGTTCCTTGAAGGGCACATGTTTCTTTGGCATATCAGCCCTTTCAAAGGTACATACCTGGTGAATGGAGAGCACTGAAGGTGTAACCTGTTCCATCTATTAGGTATGTTTGACAGCATCAGTGGAGATAATGGAATTGTTAAGTGTTTGTATACAGTGCCAGAGAGAATAAAGGAAGTTACTATTTAAGTAATGGAAAGGATGGATTAGTATAGAATGGAAGGGGTTCCACAATGATTAAAGTCTTTGGAGATTACTTGCTTGCTACTCAATTTGAAGTATACTTGAGGTTAAAAGGGCTATGAACCTTCCCAACAGTTAAAAAGTTAGACAAATTAAGCAGACATTTCTTCTTCCTTAAGAAACAGTGGCTGGACAAGGCTTGGCTCATTCAATTTACTTCCTTCCTTGTGAATCAGCACCAGGCTGGCATAACTTAAATACTGTTTCTAAAGCTAAGTGAAAACTCCCTTAAAAAACCAAAACAAAAAACCATGGAACCCCAAAACAATTACAAGAAAGCCCTAGCAGTGAACTTGTAAAATAAAAACTGAAAATTACTTAACAGATGACACTTTTAAGGGTAGATCAAATTTTGGGTTCTCAACTTTGGCAGTGTTCTTTTAAATGTTACCAAAAGAAACTATGAGAGGAAATGTAAAGTACATTCAGCAATTTAAATTAAAACTGTCTGGTTTATACACAAAAGGAATGGCTCCCCTACTTTACTTAAAAACAAAAACCAGCACTTACCACAACTGTTGATTCCCACTGACTTCCAGCTGAGTAATGGACTGGACCCAGTAAATCCTTGCATAATTCTCGCAGGCGATATTCAAACCCTGAGAATTACCAGAAATAAAACAACATGCATAAACATAAAATTATACCCACTACACAATATAAATCACATATAATTTAAGACAGAGTTACAAGTATCTAGACAAGAACAACACAAGGACAAACCTATATGATTTCTGTAAAGGCAAATTATTCCTCCCTAACCAATAAGAATTATTTGAAACATTAAAATAGTGAATAAAGACAGGCTGATGGATTTATTCTAGAACTTCCAAAAACTTTTATCTACAGTTCTCCACAAAAAGGCTGTTAAAAGTGATCTACAAAGGAAAAACAATGGTATGATTATCACATTTTTTATTATAAATACAACTTGAAAGACACCCTTCCTTTCCCAACCTCTCCCCCTCAAAAAGTCAGCTTGCTTTTTATGTTATACATGTCTTGTCTGCCCTGGTAGACTACGGTAACTGTTGAAATGATTACACACCACAAAAAAGTCAAAGAGTGAAAGTTGAGTAATTGAGAGGAGAATTATGTTTTTAGGAAGACTGTTTAAAATTTAGGGTTTTTGAACAACACATATTTAATGCCAATACCTAAAACAGCTTGGAAAAAGGCTGTCTTTGATAAAGACTCAACATCCCTGCCTGCTGTATTAAGGTGAGAGTATTTGCAATAATCATGTTTCCAGATCCTCTCTAAGAGAACCTTCATCAAAACTAGGAAAGACCAGACTTGACATTCTTTATATTTATCAGATAAAAAACCAAGATGAAAACCTTTAAAAAATACACACAAAAACTTATCCAGCCAACTTTACATCAGAAAGTAGCAAAAAGGGCAGAAGCCCAATTTAAAAAAACCAACCTTTTGCAAGAGCACTTAAGGTAAGAAATAACATTGCATACCATAGCTCACCTTCATTAACTAGGTACCGTGCATAGATAAGGAGCCAATGGCGGTATTCATGACTGGATTGTAACATAAGTGCCGCTGCTATCTGATTCTCCAGGTAAGCCAGTGTTGTTTCTTGTTGTACTAAATGAGGCATGGAGAACAGTCTTGCAGCTTGCCTTCCTGAACTATAAACCAAACGTGGTACAAAGTCAGAGATCAATTAGAAAAAAATTCCCACAGTGCAGAAGCCATTCTTCTAGTCTTTCACATATCAAGGGTATTTGGTGCATTCCCAGTTTGGACCTCTACTGCCAAAGGCCACTGCCTATAAATCTTCTGTACCCCTGACAAATGGAAAGACCCTTGGACCTGCCTACATTAGCACCAGACCCAGATTGAACCACCAGGGCACTAGGTTCGTCAATCTCCCAGTCCCTTCAGACTTTCCACATGGGGAGCAGTAACCAATAGGAGCCTCCACAGCCTCCTGAAATCATCATTCACTCAGCTTGGAAAATGGATTTTACTATATTGTCATTGATTACTTCTCCCTTATCACCCATCCCTCTCCTACCACTGCAACCTCTCAGGTGCCCGCTCTTGCCCACTGGGGTTCTCCACCACCTCCTTTCTCCTCCTCACTCCCATAACCCCTTCCTCTTGCCCACTTCAATCCTGCGTGTGCACCACTCCCCTCCACCATAGCAAAGTTCAGTTTATATAATTTCATTTATATTATAAAATCAAATATATAAGCAAATGAACAAAATGGAACTAACACAGTAAGTTCCTATCATCATCCTGATCACTTTGCTTGTATACTTTTCATCCTCCCTTCATCTGGTTTTTGTCTTTAACATTGTAAGCTCTTCAGGGTATGGGCTGTCTTCTTGTATGTTTATATAATCCTTTAGAACACTCCTGAACCCCCACCCACAAGCATGTGAAAGCCAGGCAACTAAATAAAGGCTAGTTTTATAAGTGGTCTTTGTAAAAGGTTGGAAATTCTTTTTTTGAAGTTAACTAAAATGTTTTAATAAAGTTACTTTTTGAAGTAACTAAAACATCTTTACAAACCTTAACTAATTTTTCCTGCGGATATTTTCTTTTTTAAGAAATAAATCCAAACTGTTATTTCCATTCTTTCTATTTTTAAATCCTAATTTTCCTGACTTTTTTTTTTTTTTAAGGAAAGAAGGAAAATAAGTCCCATTACCCTACTTACAGCCACTCTCATTTGGGCATATACATTAGTAAAATAAAATCAAAGTTGGCTATGAGAGGGTATATAAATTAGAAGACAGGAATGTGAGTGGCAGGTGAAGATGAGCCACTGAGCTGTCTATGGACACTTCCACTGGCTCTTGCTATTCCCTGGTGGTATGATCAGAAGTTAAAAATGTGCAGCAAATGACTAATTAGACATCCAATCTTCCCTAAAATACTCAAAGATTCCACAGAATAAGCCAACTAAGGAAAATTGAATAAGACAAAGTTGAAGCTTGTAGACCAAGCCACTTTTGGGATGATGGTCCAATAAGTAAGTTATAAAATCACAATGCAAAATATAAGAAATCCAATTTAAATAAACGAAGTGATATTCTATAAACCTAAATGAAAAAACTGCACCATAGGTAAGGAAGAACTATAAAAGTAGAATTACTAAGCATAGAATGCAGCCACCTTCTTACTACCCAAATATTCTCTGAACTAAACAGATAAAAGGTTACGAAGGTGTAAGGTTTAAACATACTCTCTGTACAAATCTGATTGACAGATTAGCCCTCCAAGCCACTGATATTTCTGAAAATAACTAAGTAATTCAAACATTCAGTCATCTTGAAACTAGACGACACAACAGAAATTAACACGGGGCAATTTAGTTGACTGTATATGAAGCAGAAAGAGACCACTTGGCTGATCAGTAAACACAAATAAAATGCCTAAATACATACTTTGATGTTCGTCCCTGTATTATGGCTAAGGGTCCTGAACACAGCATGGCTTCTTGGGATGGTAAACTATTCCTGTAGTCTGCACATTGTGCTAAGGAGTCCTGTTTGTCAGAGACAAGATTCCTGGGGGGGAAAAAAAAAAAACAAGAACATATTAGAACACAGTGAATGGTGCATCAGGTGGCAGATGACTCTGTTCTATTCTGCTTTATACTCTATTTGCATTTTCACAATAAAAATTTTATTAAAGTTAATGTTAAAATTATATAATACATAGGTTAAGAAAAGAGTGTCTGTACATCTGGGTATAGTGCTTAAATTATCCAAAAGTACAAAGGTTGGTTCAAACATCATACAATACATATAGTACATATCAGCAATAACCCAAATTTAGATTAATACATTTAATGATACACACTGGTGCAATGTACAAGGCTTTGGGCCAAATCCTGCTCACTTTATTTACACAAATGGTCCCACTGAAGTCAATGGGATTAGTCACATAACCTAAACAGGATTTGGCTTGAGCTCTGAAAAGCATAAGAGAAAATCCACTGGCATATTTTACAGGTTGCCATACTTGGAACTTGCATATTGAAAACAAAAATTCACATCCACAGTAGGACCCAGGCTGTACGGAACCTAGGTAATTACTTTCTCATCATGAAACTAACTTTACCCCAAACCCCTCCACACATCAGACCCTGCTCTGAGACTGCTGATCAGCCACTCTGGAAGTTCCCTTACACTGAGGATATGATGCCACCTTCATACTGACAGGGGAGAGTTGACAGCTACAGCTCCCACTTCCCACACCTAATTAAGGCTATCATCTACAGGGTGGGGAATTGGTTGCTCAAATGAATGCCATATATATGCTTACCAGACAACTAAGATACACAATGGCACAAATACTTACAGTAAACTTGCTTGTTTAATCATGGTTAATTTGAGCTGGTGACTAAGGGACTATTCTTTTATATAAATCTAAGGATGTGGCACAAACAGAAAAGTGACAGGAAATTCAGATTCCATCCTCCATTGGTTTAATTGTTGTGGAGAAAAAGACAGCAGCATTTAAGTGCAGGGTCAGCCTTAGCTGTGAATAATATCAAGGCCATTACAGACATGGACTAGACCCAGGCAGTAAAAATGAGATTTTCTCTGGGGTGTTTTTTATTTAAAGGAACCCATCATCTAAACACACAAACTACCATCTAAATATAAAAGAGCATCCAAGTTTCCTGGCAGCTGTTTCGGACTAATTTTTCCAAAGACTATTATCTTTTACATTCAGAAATCATGAACATCTGAATGACCAAACCATTTTAAATCCATGTCAACTTTCAGGCAGTTACAAGCAACCCTATGACAACAAATCAGAGTATATATGTAACAGGTGGGGAAAGAACGGTAAGGAAACAAATTTCAGTCTAAGATTTTAATTTACAAGGCTTATTTTAAACAATACTGAATCATAAAACATGAAAGGGACTGGCCCAGCCATCCATGTACTAGTATGTGGGGAGCAAAGTGGAAGACAAGCCCAGAGTGTGTTTCTGCTCTGGTTAGTTTTCAGAGCACAGAATTAAGGGGCAGTAAATCAGAACCGGCATGCTAACACAACCAACTTTATAAATGGTAAGAAAGAATGTGCAACTTACCACGTAGAAAGAGAAGGATTAAAACAATATGCCTTTCCATCAGACAGGCTCATTACTGGTATACCATGCTGAGTCAGCAAAATTTGAGAGACAGATGTATCGCTTCCTACAGATTAAATCAGATCTCATGATTTCCTCTGAAGTAATCATTACATAACATTTAAAACTCTACACATTTAAAGTGTTGTACAGCCATTAATTAATCCTCGCAAGAGCCCTACCGAAACAAGTTCTGGCAGGGAAGCTGAGGCAAAGAGGTGAAGTAACTCACTGAATACACGTAAGCAAGTCAGTAGCAGAGCTGGACTTAGAAGCCAGGACTCTCAGCACTGAGCGCAATGCACTATTACATGTATCATTTCTTTGTAACTATCATTACATAATCTTGAGAAATTGCAAAATACATAAAGGGTTGGTTAAAAGGGAAATATTAGCAGTATCTCAGCGCAGAATATTCACCCAATTATTTTTCTGTCATCTTTAAAACTAAACCTTTCAGTTTACAGATATCTCCATGCCAATCTCCTAACAAACTACGCTTGGGAAGGTGTGGATAAACATGTTGTAATGCTCAGATATTAATTGTCTCCTGCTTACCAAAGTGTTCTGATTCTACAGTCCTTCAGAGCATGTTTTGAGCACAGGACCAATTAACCAGGGTTTGTGGCTGTCTGTCTGAGAAGACTTCTGCAGTCTGCTGGGTTCATACCACACACACATACAAATACTTCTCAAACTGCCTTTGATTAATACTAGTAAGATTAAATCCAGATAGGAGGCCAGTGTGTTTCCTGTAACACTGATTTTTTTTTTTTTTTTTGCCAGATACTGGTAAGGGCAGAAAACAGATTTGTTAAATTCAGATAATTTCTGATCAATTACGTTTTAAAATATCTGATTATATGCAAGATATGCATTGGGGATTGCGATAGTGTTACGTGATTTATACACCAGGTTAGAAAGTGATTCATGATAACTCTACAACACTGCATTTCCACATTTAAAAAACAAAACAAATTACAGGATCCTTAATAGTCTGCTATCTCCTTATATTTTTATCTTGATTGTTTCTGTGGTAATGAAACATTACCCAGTGATTTCCATTTAACACCCAACTACATACAGAAGAATACCTATTTATTTTTGCATTACAGGGGTAGGTAGAATTTTAGCACACTCGTTAATGGCTCAAAATATTACAGGAGGGCTGAAAGACTATGGTTGGCAGGTAAATGTGCCCTTTCATACCTGCTAATATTGTTTGCAGAGACTCGTCTTTGACAACCACTGACTGTTTATGAACATCCCTGAAGGGAGAGAAAAGAGGGGGTGGGGTGCGGGAAATCTATACATTAAAAAGAAATGAATACTCCAATCATATAACAAAACAGTTTCTAGAACGTTCCTGATTAAAATTTGTAATTTAATATTTTCTTTGTTATTTGACAACACAATTTTGGCAGGGCAGAGCCATATGCACCCCTGCTTCTGATAAAGATTATAAGAACTATTATTTGCACTTCTATGGCCCTTTCTGTTAGAGAATCTCATCACACTTTGCAAACATTAAGCCTCACAACACTTCTGTGAGATAGGTATGAATCATTTGCCCCATTTTACAGATAAGTAAACTAATGTAGAGAGAGAGGTTAAGTGAACTGTCCAGGGTCACAAAGTGAGTCAACAGCAGAGTTGGGAACTGAACCATGACTTCTGACTCCTAGGCCCATACTCTAACTGTTAGACAATACTCCTTCCAATGTCAATGTTGGTTTACTAAAAATGAAGATATGAATGATTTCTATGTTTCCTTCTTTCCCTTAATTCTACAGACTAAAATCACTCTGTCCTAGGAGGTGGCTCAAACAAATGACCCTTAGTTGGATAAATCATCCACTTTCTAGGGTGAAATTCACCCCGTGCAGAAGTCCACTTAAGCCTGCAAAAGAGAGTAGCCAGGACTCGTGTCTTGCATGGTGGGCCCTCTATACAGGGGTGAATTTCACATCCACAAATAAGACTCAATCGAAAGGAAATCTGATTTGAACCAGAGCATCAGCAGGCACATACCAACCCAGCCACGAGAAAGAAAGAAAAAAAATCTATCAGCCCCAATCAAAGTCATTAACTGGAAGCAGTAAGGTAACCAGTCAATCATAGCCCATGCTTACTGGCAGTCATGACAGCATAATTTAGTACTCACCACACAGACAGCGTAGCAATAGTGGTGAGAGCCATGACGTAGGAACCTGTGCAATGTAAAGCGGAGATAGGCGAATGCAATATAATAGGTGGGAGAAGGCGACGACCACAAGCTGAAAATACAGATAAGGTCCTCTTCTCACAGGCTACACTCACCACATCACTGAAAATGATCAAAAGGAAACATTTAAGCTCAGTGAAAAGAAAGAGGCAAGAACTCTTGGGTTATCATACAACTTGAAGTAGGTCTCACTGGTAAATTGTGAGGATTCAGAAAACTTGGCTCCAGAAGGCAGAGGCAAAAAACAGAGAAGAATGTGGTTTTGAATCCTAAATTCAAGTCTCTCACTCTGCAGATGGTGGTGAATGTGACATATCATTGGGGAAGGAAAGGAGGAGTGCCTGGTCAGAATAAGTCTAGGCATATGAAGAAGAGGTTGGTTTTTTGAAACAAGACCATTTCCAGACACAGAAGAATGGTCTGTCAAGACAGTGGAATGATGATGCTCTCTTTGGAAGGCAGGGAGGAAGTTGTGCACTGTCAGGCAAGAACATTGCAGAGGTGAAAGTAGGGAATTGCTAAATGACAAAATATAAAAGTACCTTTCATGGTGATGTGAGATTAAAGATTTGAATTACCTTGCAATCAAAGCCCTGGGTGCATGTTTCAAAGGTGGTGTTGGATAGCACTTCTGTCAGTGAGGAAGGCTTATACTGTAAAAGGAGCACTTCCTACCTCCTTCATTAAAGAGCATCAGAAATTTTGGCCCAAATTTTAACATACTTTTTATTTCTATCCTGCTCTAAGGTATGCTTTTAATCTAAACACTGAATAAGGTATGTGAATGATCAGGAGTTTGCAGTTTCCTGTTATGGATGACAGGGCACGGTGTGAAGGTGAGCTCTGATTACAGCTGTACGTAACTTTATAACCAACACTCTTCCTAACAAGCTTGAAACTCAGGCCAGACTAACCAAACCTTGTGGTGGGCTTGGGCTGAAGTTTGAGTCAACTTGAGCCACTGTGAGTTTTTGCAAAACATTACAGCTCAAAACATAACAGCTTCCACAAAAAACATGTAAAACTTGTCAATTTCAGCTGTGATTTATTAATTTGTTCCAATCCAAAACTCAGCCTAACTCTTAAGGGTATAAAACCAGAAAAAGATTCAGATGAATTCCTGTGAACCAGACTTGTGGGTACTTATGTCACAGTTCGGACCTCAACAAGATCACACAGTTTAATTTAAACTTCTGATGCAAAAACAAAAAGCTGCTGTTGAGGAGGAGGAGAAACTGCAGGTATCTCTGAGGAAACATGTACCCCACAAAAATATTCTATTTAAAGTGTTCTTTTAAACCTTCAGTCATTGTGGCATTTGCTGTTTAAACAACTGTTGCTTCTAATCATTCAGTCCACTCTAATGGGGGAATTTAATGGAAGAATGCAATGTCTGGCAAAGGAAGTATTTTAATTGGCTAATGGGGACATGGGATGCTATAAAGCCTGTGGTTACGTCAAGACCCTAGGGGCTAATTCACTCGTGAGGTTGCCATCAGGTCTACATACAGTGCATATTATATTTATTCATCTAACATGGTTAATACCAAAGCATTGTGTACAGGTTACAAAAGAAGTAACGAAAAAAACAGCAAACCGCAATGACCAGCAAAGCCAATGCCCCCTGTTACTAATGCTATAGGAGGAGAAAAGAGGAACATACATGTCCTAGAGTGGGATAGCAGGAAGAGGAAGAAGAGAAAGGTCTTAGGAAGATGTTTTGCACTATGAAGAATCACACAACTCCATAAAAATAAGGGATCCTGTCATGCACTGTAATAGTGAACTTAATTAAACATTTTGCAAAAATATGCCATGCACGGGGGGTTAAAATAATAAAGACAAATGGGTAGCAATATTCTCTGAAGCTATCAAAATTTGGTAAATTTTAAATACCTATATATTTTATTAATGTCATCAGAAGTTCTCAAAGGGAACCTTGAATAAGATTTCCACTAACAACTTGTTTAATAGTGTAACAATACAGCCCTAAATGCTTTCTCCTGCCCAAAAACTATCCTTTTCTGGAGGCTCCTACTTCTACAAGCAAATTCTCTTACCAGCTTCCAGCTGCAGTAAGAATTCGACTGGTGAGGACAGTCTCCCATTCTTTGCCTTCCCGATTACACTTTAACCTGCTCAGCTTGGAACCTCCCACTGTGGTCATCTCATTCTCCACCTCAATGTACATGGAGGGATCTGAACTTACCTGAAAAAAAGTAAAGGAAAATCTTTTTACACAGAGGAAAACTGCTCAGGGAAGTGTCAAGTAATGTAGGTCCAAAATAGGGCCCAGTTAAACCTTGGCGTCTGATAGAGAAAACACTCTGGAGTTTTTTCTTTAAAATTATCCTCAAAATACAACAAATTACTTCAAAAGGAAGAGATTCCAAAGGCAACTGGTCACTCAAGGCTACTCCCCATCAACAATTTCTGTGTATTTTGAGCCCACCAATTTATATTTTCAGTCATCTGTTCTTCTTAAGTCCTGGACATCAAATCTAGTTTAAACAAGGCTGCTGCTGCAGCCTTTCAGGATTCCTGCAGTCAAAGCCAGACTTCTATGGTAAAAGCACACAGACAAGGGATTACGCAGGTACATGAGTCAATGTTATGTTAGGCCCTCCAGGTGCTGAGCATGTCACTTTATCATGTGAAGAGACCTCAGAGGAAATGTCCAGTTTATGTAGAGAGCTGGCTGTGGCGCATGTGTGAAGAGAAAGCATCAGCCCTGTCTGGAGCTGCTGCTGCCACCACTTCTCTTGTAACACCAAGGCTAAATAAAGGAAGAAGGGAGGGGGTGCCTAAGAGGAGAAAATATGTTTGGCTTTGAAGCCAAGTCAGGTGAGAAAAGAAGGAATGAACTGCTGAAATGGATTGCCTCTGCAGGTGAGGTAGGAAGTAAGGAGGCAGAAGCCAGAGGGTGCATGTGACTTACTTGGGTCCCGAAGCGAAGTCAGGCAGGGGAGGGGAAGAGGCAGTTGGGAGGCCTACAGAGGCAGGAAGGAGCCAAGTGAGAAAGTCTTAGAAGAAAGTGAGATGGGTAAAGCTCCTTCTTGGACAAGTCAAAGGGATTCTGCTCCAATCCCCCAAAATGCCTTTTAAGTAAACAATGTTGCTGTCACCCACTTACTTGCAATGTAAACGATTTCTGTGGGATTGGGGTTGGCAGTTTAAGTGCTAATGCTGGTGCAGAGATGCAAGTGGCATCCTTCTCAGAGGCCAGTGCAGCTGGGGACTGAAAAGCAAAAATTTCAACAACAGTAACAAACAGAGCAATTAAAAACAAAAAGAAAAAAAACTTATGAACAAATGGAAGAGTGCAGGGTTATCACTCACGAAAGCACCTCAATACATATATACCGTAGTCCAGATTGTGTTGCCAAGAGGGAAACCTCAACAAATATGGATACACGCATCAGAAAAACCCTGTGCAAAAGCTTTTTTTTTTTTTAAATACATATTGCATAAATACTTCTTCTTCGTTCTCTAAACTAGCTGCTAAGAATTTTCAGGAACAATATGTGGTCATTGAGGTCTGCATTAGGCCATCTTTGACACTTTCCATCTGTACTAACATAATGGAAGCTCCGGTATGTTTCAGGGCAAGGCCAGCTTTTGAATGTTGGTAATGAAAAGGGCTATTGCAACTGAAGGCTGGGAAGTACTGCCATAATGGACTAGCTAGGTATGTACTCTACTGTCCTGTACTGAATGGAAGATCATACCTGCTCAAATGCTTATAATTCCTTCACCCTCTTGAATCATACTGCTGACAGCTGATGGAATTTATCATGTAGTTCAAGCAGCAGAAATCTGTGTTTTTTGAAGCCAAGTCCTGCATCTAACTCCAGTACTACATACATACTGTTTAGCTAGTGACTGCAATATTTGTATGCGCACAGTATACAGATTTGTTACATTATGTGCACCTTCATTTTAAAACCTTAAGAATTAGGTAAAAAGCAAGCAAGAGGACTAGCTTCAAAATTTTGAGAAACCTTAGCACTCCTGGTTTCACTTGACCACCTTTTGTCTGATTTAATGCAAGGACGACATTTTGCTTTAGTAAATGAATAGTAGAAACCATAAATACTAATACTATGCACATTAATTAAATTATTGACATACTGATTACCTGAACAGTTAAAGTCACAGGTACGAGTCTGGAGTCCTTTCGAGGCCTGCCTTTTTTCTTCTTTTCTACTGTTTCTGCCTCAAGTTCTAGTTTACGCTTGGGCAGTGACAGCGGTTTAGTAGCTGGAATCTTCTCCTCACTGTCACTGCTGCTCTCCAGGATATCCTTGGGCTTATTCTCTTTAATTAAATTCTGATCTTTCAATCTGCAAAAAAAGTAAACTATTTGTTTAATAATTTACATAAGCTGTACTCAAAGCTGCCACCCATCTACCCACTATTTGCTTTCAAGCTAAGCATCAGATGCATTCTTAGGCTTGTTTGAATATATCTGAAAAAGTGCAAAGGAAAAAAATTAAGGTAAGAAAAGGCTACCCAATCCTTTATGCAAGTGCAAATATGGAACATACAAAATGCAACTTCAAGTAAATTTTCTGCTTAAAAAGCAAATAGTAAACTAGGGTATGGTGGCTTGCACAAACACATTATTCAGCAATCCGAGATACTTTTTTAAAAAAAAAAAAAACTTTTATTTTACCATTTAATGGATACTGTACCACATGAAGAGCAATTATAATATCCAAATCAGATGACACAACTAGAGTTTTGCTTAGAGAGACTGGTTTCCATTACAGCTAAAACGGAGCAATTCCATTAGGGGCAGGAGGATGGGCAAAGCGCTGGAGGTGGAAGAGAATAAACTGACAGTAGCAAGCTTGCAAATGAAAAGAACACAAGGGCTATAAATTAACATGTACAGCATGCTTGACATCTCTGAAGCAATGGCTTTCAATGCACATATATACACACACATTATGATGAGCATCAGGAATCACAGTTATTGTTAAGGTTGTAATAAAAACCTTTTTTGCAGCCTCTCCCTACCTCCCAGCTTTCCAAGATGTTTACCTGGGAAGGGTGGGAGGAAGGGAATTTTTCATCTTGTGTTGATCTAAACATGCAAGGAATTTTAAGAGTAGTTCTCCTCTCTTTCTTCTCCACATAACAGAGAAATGAGTAAAAGATGGGGAGTGATTTCTATTCCCAGTTCCACTGCTGTTTGTCCATAATTCTTTGCATTTAAGTAGCACATAGGAAACATTAGATAGGCTTCACAACACCCCCTCAAGAGTAAATATTGTTATTCCCATTTTACTGGCTGGAAAGAGACTCAGAGAGGTTAAATGACTTTTGTCCGACATCATACAGAACATCAGTATCATGATGAGAACTTAGGTCTCCTGATACCCAGTCCTATGCCATGATAATAGATCACAGTGACTCTCAGATAAGTGACCACCTCGTTGTCCCTCAACCTTCCCAAGCTGTAAGTTGGGATACTACTGTTTACCTCACTCACTCACAGGGGTACCCAACCAATGTCCCTTCTGACTTTGGGAAGTGGGCAGAAAAGACAATGTACCTCACACACATACATGTGGACCAGTTTGCCATGCAACTGACTCTCGGCAAATATACCCATTAAAGACACAGGAACTGCCCTACTGGATCAGACCCAAATTTTGCTAGTCCAGTGTCCTGTCTCTCACAATGGCCAGAACCAGGTGCTTCAGAGGAATGTTTAAGAATCCCACAGTATGCAGATGAGAGGTAATCTGCCCCCCATAGTATGTCATCCTGGTTTCTAGTAGTTAGAGATTGGCTCCAGGCCTAAAACATGAGGTTTAATAGCCTTTTCAAATTTTTGTTATTAATTTGAAAACTCTGGATACTCATGATATCAATACAAATGTTGACTCCCTTTTTGAATCTTGCTACGTTCTTCGCCTCAAAAAAATCCTATAACAATGAGTTCCACAGGCTAATTACATATTGTGTGTTTACTCGTTTTGAATTTGCATTCTTTAATTTTCATTGCTTGTCCATTGCTCTTGTGTTAGGAGACAGGCAGAACAAAAGTTCCTGATCTACCTTCTCTAGACCATTTGTTATTTTATATACTTTTATTGTGTACCACTTATGCATCCCCTTTCTAAGACAAACAATCACATTCTTTTCAATCTCTCTTTATATGAGAATTTTTCCAAGCCCATGATCATTCTTGTTGCTTTCCTCCGATCCCCAGTTCCGCAATATCCCTTTTTGAGATAGCGTGACCAGTACTGCACACACTATTCCAAATGAGGCCACAGCATTGATGTATATAATTGCATGATCATAGTCTCTGTGTAATTGCATTATAACATCCTCCATATTATTCACAAGCCCATTCCTTAGGTACCCTAACATCTTGTTTGCTTTTTTGACCACAACATCACATAAAACAGGTCTTCAATGACTATGATGAAACCCAGGCCCCTTTCTTGAGTTGATACAGATAATTTAGAACCCTGGAAGGTGTCAGAGTAGTTTAATTATTTTCCTCCAATGTGCATTACACTTTGTATTTACTGACACTGAATTTCATTTACCACAATGTTGTCCATAGACTCAGCCTGTTTAGATCTCTCTGAAGGTCATCACAATCGTGTCTGGTCCTAAGTATCTGAAAATAACCATGTCTCACCTGCAAATTGTTCTACCTCATTACTCACCATACTTCTTTCCAGGTAATTAATACATATGTTAAACCAGTGATTCTCAACCAGGGATAAATGTACCCTTGGGAGTACGCAGAGGTCTTCCAGGGGATACATCATCTAGATATCTGCCTAGTTTTAAACTGGCTATATAAAAAGCACTAGTGAAGTCAGGACAAACTAAAATTTCATACAATGACTTGTTTATACTGCTCTGTATACTATACACTGAAATGTAAGTACAATATTTATATTCCAATTGATTGATTTCATAATTACGTGGTAGAAATGAGAGCGTGAACAACTGTTAAGTACTAGTCTGCTGGGACACTTTTGTACTTTTATGTCTGATTTTATAAGCAAGTAATTTTTAAGTGAGGTGAAACTTGGGGCACACAAGACAAATCAGACTCCTGAAAGGGGTACCCTAGTCTGGAAAGGTTGAGAGCCCATGCTAAACAACACAGGACCTAGTATGAAACTTGAGGCACCCACTTCAAACCTTTTGCTATGGATTACAATTGACCATTTAATCCTAATCTTTGTTTTCTGTCTTTTAGCCAGTTTTTGATCCCTGACAATACTTTGCCTCTCGCTCCATGACTAGTTAGCTTCTTCAGTAGCATCTTGCATGAAGGAACTTGTCCAAGGCCTATCAGCAGTCTAAATAAATTATATCCACTGATATTCCTTTATCCACTACTTTATTGACACATGCAAAGAATTTTAAGATTAGTGAGATACAATATTCCTTTGCAGAAACCATGCTGGTTAGACCCTATCATATAATGATCTTCCAGGTGTTTTATTATTCCAGGTGTTTAATTATTGTTTCAAGCAATTTGCCAGGTATAGATGTAAGGATTAGGTCTATAATTCCTCAGATCACTTCATGAGCCTTTTTTAAAATACAGGTACAAAATTTGCTACCTTTCAATCCTCCAGAATAGTGGGGGATTTTTTGGGGGGTTTTTTTTTGTTTGTTTGTTTGTTTTAAGCAAAAGGACAGTTTTATGGGAGGAAATATGGGACAGGAAAAAAACCGCTGTATTTATTGTAAATGAGGTGACTACATAGCTCGCTGGCAAGACACTGACCTTCCACACAATTTCTTAAGCGGTCTGTCTGTGCACACTCACATCACCAAACTGAAAGGTTTTCCTTTTCTCGACTCTGATCACGTGGCTCCACAGACAAATACTTGAAAAGAAAATGTATCGCCTGTACAAGGTTCTCAGCACAAAACTGAAATATGTCTGTAGCCATTGGGATCTATTTTCTATGTAATGTAATTTAGGTTGAGATGGAACTCCCTGGTACAGGCAGGCTAGATTTTATTGTCTTCCATGAAGACCTCACATGCAATGATTTTATCTTGAAACAAAAGTTTTAACTAAGGAAGATCTGAAGAGTTTTTTTGGTCCCATATGTTTCAGGCTGAAAACATAAATATGAGTATCCATGGATAATGTTACCTCAGAAAATCTCTCTTACTAGTAGCTCTTTTTCATTGCCCCCTTCTATAGAGATCTGAGTTAATCTCCAGAATCCCAGCACTGATGCATCCATACCTCAGAGAATCATATTGTTTTAACACTGTCTGCTTGTGTGCCCTCTCCTGCCCTGTACCATCACTTACCTGTCTATGGCAGTCTGATTTGTATTTATTACAGCAGAAGTCCCTGAGGTGGCTTTGGATCGTTCTGTGAATCTCGAGTCAAACGCTTTCATTGGTTCAATCTTAGATGGAGTTGTTAGCACAGAGGAAGATGATACAGGGGGAGCAGCTGAAGCAGAGGTAGCATTTATACTGTTAAAGGAGGAAAGAGAAAAACAAAGATTGAAAATATATTTAGAATTGTGTAGTACTCAAAAATACATCAGCATTTATCAAAACCTCCCACATGGACTACAAGTTTCATTAAATTGGCCACTCTTGGACGTGTGTGAATTAAAATACACCACATCCTTTCATGTGTCAATATCCTCTACTCTCAAAAATTGTTTATAATAGATCTGAGAGTTGAAATCTTAATGCTGCTGCATAAAGTCTTTTCATCTAGCTATATCCAACTGATTCATTCTTTATAATTCTCATTCCTTGATTAAAAATACATATTATCTGTAGTGTCCAAGTACAATAAATTAGCGATTATGTATATGCAGTGGAACAGCATGAAATGATCTGTAGGTCTCCACTGCAAATTTATTTTGCTGTAGCAGACTGAAAATTTTACACACAAGCCTAGCTGTTGCCTACACTATAGTTCAAACCACATAACCTGGTTCTTGCAAACACTCTTTGAACCACACAACAGAACCTTACATCACAAAAAATCATCTAAATAAGGTTTGCGGACTTTTAACATACTCAATTTAGAGTGAATAAAGATGTTTTAAGGAGGCTGCAATCTCGTACTAATAGCAGCTCAGTGTTTGTAAGGATGATTTAGTAGTTACTCCAGTGGATAACAACCAAAATACATCTTACTTCACTGGGGAAGAGCATTTCCAGTGCATGCCTAGGGATTTGTTCAGCCCTGGGAGGGTTAATTAAGTAAACTGCAGCGTTTTAAAGCTACTAGTTATATCCCAACTCAAAGTTCAATCCAACAATGGATGCATTTCCTCAAGGAAAACAGAAGCGTTCATGCTAGTTGACTTCTTAGTAAGTGCCGCATAGTGGTGCGCACTGGATGTTAACAAGGATGAACTGACTTCACAAAAAACATGGGTTTGGTATAATTAGTTCCCACCACTATTAAAAGAGTAACTGAATATTAATAAAATCCTGAAGTATGCAAGACAATATTAGATTCTCAATTAATATTTTCTGTCAGGAAATCACTTTAGCAACTGCTCATTTAGAGAAATATGAAGGAAAAGTCATATAGGCTATAAGAAATGAAACCTCTTGCAAATACTGACCCATCTTTATTGATTGTGTCATCTGTTGGTTTTATACTGGCTGCCAGTGGTTCTAGAGAAGGCTTTGAAGTGCAGAGGGAATTGGTTACATTGGAATCTAATGACATCAGTTGCTGATTACTTTGAGAAGACATCATTGAGCCAGCCAGAGATCCAGATATCGGGATACTATTGAAGAATGCTGTTGAAAAATCCCTATATCAAAAAAAGATTAAAAGCAAGTACATACGATTTTTTAAAAATTAGTAGTTTTTAAAGAAGTATTTTAATTTAACTTTAATATCACTTGTGTGTGTATACATAGACACACTTAAAAAACCCTCCATTTTTTCAATATATTTTTCTCTCATCTCTACTGCAATGTAGGCCAGTGTGGTGCTTTGCAGTTTACCTCTGTTAATTAATGAGGCAGACAGAATATGTATTGCTTTGGGGTAATATTTGTTTGTGTACAGCTGAAGAACAAACAAAGGGAGCTCTCCCATTTCTGGTGAAAACATGTTTTAAGTTTAAGAGTTTTTATAGCGTTAGTTGACAGATGCAAAACATTAGTTTAGTCCTGTTGAAGTTAACAGTACGAGCTGTTTTTTTTAATGGGAGAAAACCTATGTCTTAAGACAAACCATTCCAGACTGGCTCTCAAATCTTACTATTAAGAGAACACTGGGATAAATGCAGATTTTCTCAACTGTATGCAGGATATTTCCAGCAAAAGCCAGCTACCGAGTTCAAATCATGACTGGCATGATTACACAGGATGTAGACACATGCTTCAGAAATTGCTTTGGACGACAGAAGTATAACAAGTCCTTGGAAAAGGGAGTTTATTTTTCACTCGTGGCTCTGATTTTGGGATCTTTTTTCCATGACCTTCCCTCTTCCAAAAACAATAGCTAAAGCTGCTCATTCTGAGGACACAAATCCAGATAATCTAAAACACTGAAGGATTCAATACACAGTATATTCCTAGAAGAGGAAAAAACATTTTTTGGATGAGACAGGAAACCAAGGATGGGACCACTCAGTCATTCAAGATCCCATAGCTCTTGGAATGTGCTGGAACAAAATCGCAATCGCATACCAGCCAAATTCCAAGTGGGATTATTACATTCTTCTCACCTAAATGTCTGTGTATTTAATTTGAAATGATTTTCACTTCTCTTTCTTTAAACTATTCTGCAGTATTATTTTCACAGAACCCAGCTGCCACTTTCTACCCTAGAAGTGGCTGCATTTTAATGGTAGGTAAAGTGATCATTTTAAAGCACTTTGAAATCAATTCATCTTAAAAGTTCTTAAATATAAGGTATTATAATATGCAATGGGTTTAAGATGGACCTAAATTTTGCCAGTGTGAACTGGAATAAGTAGATGAAAAGGTCAAGGGAGATAAGAAAAGTAAAACTTCGAAGTATACCCAGTGTCCAGCTGAGCTATGCAGAGAGGTGTGATCCGCCTCCGGCCATCTGCAGTCCGTGTTTCAACTTGTTTCTTTAAAAGATTCTGTTGGGGGAAGGGGAGAAAATAATGTTAAAATGAATGTTGTCTCCAGTTGACACAAGACTCTGGTTAGGTGCAATGAAATGAAAAATGGTCATCAATAATTATATCCTTTATTGTAGGGAAGATTTTTTTTTTCCAACTGTATTTCTGAACCAAAGAGGCCCCAAATATTTGCACACACACGCACTCGATCTGCCTTCCTGTCATCACAAACAAATGGAGCTTTTAGGACCATAAACTCCATGGAGCAAGGATTGTCTTTTAATAAGAGTTTGTTTAATCTCTAACACGATGGAGCCCAGATCTGTGATTGGTGCTCTTAGACACCACCATAATACAAACAATAAATCAGAGCTAAATACAAGGTAGAACACTTTTCACAAAACCATCACTTCATATCTGACCTCTCAGTACTCAACCGCAAAGGAAACCTGCACAACACTTTCAAAAGATGAGCCTGGGAGTTTACATTCATAACTTTGTTAGACACTAAAAGATCATGGCCTTAATAAAGACACTGGATTTATGGCTCATTACAACAATCTATAAACCACTAACCCTCCTTTGTCCTAGGACTGCAGAGGTCATAACTGCTCATTTCACTGTGAATAGTCTCTTACACCATATTAACCTCATACGCTAAACAATCTGCTCCACCTTGTATTTAGCTGTGGCACTCTGAGTACCTTTCCCAGACCTGAAGAAGAGCTCTGTGTAAGCTCAAAAGCTTGTCTCTCTCACCAACAGAAGTTGGTCCAACAAAAGATATTACCTCACCCACCGTCTCTCTCTAATTAGATAATTATCAAATTTGTACTGGATACTATAAAACCACCATTCAAAAGGCCTACCTTTCTAATGTCCTCCAAACTCTCACCATTAACCATGCTCGCCACTTTGGGAGCTGCTGTTGCAGTCCCTGCTGCTTCCCGTATTGCTGCATTCTTCTGCTCCATCTGCTGCTGTTGCTGTCTCTGTTGATACTTCAGCATCTCTGGATTCTCAATAATCGTAGTAGACAACTGAGCCTCAGTCATTATTGCTAAGCTTTTACCATAGGTGGACTGATGAATGTTGCTCTATGGGTGTTAAAAATGTAAAAACAAAACCTGATTACAACTGCTAGCAATACATCAGTGACTGTGCTATATAGACATTACACATTATCTATTAGCATCAATATGCAAGTGCCTTCAGTACTATTTACACATCATTCAAAAAAAATTCTCTCGTTATATTTTTTAGATAACATCCAACTCATTAACTAACTTAACTAGGGTAGCAAAACTTCTGTTGCTAGCAGCGATAAGGGGGAAAATCCAGCTGATAGCAAAGTACGTTAAAAAGACTCACATACAAGCTCATAAGAGTAATTTTAAACCATAATTTTGAAATCAGGAAGTCACTCCTTACTACTTAGGCCAGACAAATGTTTCAAATGCATAATGCAATGTAAGCAAATGGGTATTTGCCAAGACAGTTTCTACTCTGGAAAGGATACTTAATACCGCAAGTTGTTTCTGAACTTGATGGCTGACTTTACAAAAAAACTCCCTGGTTTTGGAAAGCAGACAAGACCACATTTTTCTATAATATGAAAATCAGTCAACTACAAGCTTCTATGAACACTTTTGAGAATATTATTGTAATGAAAAAGAATGGATGATCACATTTGTCCTGAGAGCTCATAGTACCTTCTCCTCCTCACTAAGTGGATCTCCAAGTTCATCCTGGGAAAAGTCCAAAAAGGCCACTGATCCGTCCATGGAACACACCAAGATCCCAAGTCCATTTAAGGTCCTGAAAGACAGTAAAGATCTTTGTTTTGAATCCATGAGTTTTAAAAAGTTTTCTTTGCTGCATTTATGCAATCCATAGATGTTTTACTGTAAAAATAAATGGTTAGCATAAAATTTATTACACCAGAAACTACTGAAGTGATCACAGAAGTGGGGCAATATGGGATAGCCAAGGGACTATGTTTGATAACCAGTGACTACATACATGCATGTGTTTTTGAACATGGTGCTCACTCACATTAATGACCAGGACTGTGAAAAACCAAGACTAGGGATAAAACTGGAAGAATTTAAAATGTTAAGTACTAAAGGTGAACCAAAAAGCAAGAATACAAATCTATTTGCTTCAGAAAGTATGTGCTAAATATGCCCACTAATTGGGCTAAGGGCAGCATTCAGCACATAAGCAACTAAAAAGCTTCTCTTTTTAGGCACTGAGAATCACAGTACTACAGTAATGTGTAGGATTCAATCAAGAATGGGGGCCACTATGTAAGGCAAACAGAGTGGTAGACAGTCACTGCCCCAAAGAGCTTACAATCTACATAGAAAAGACATACAGAGAGTGTGGGGGAGAAGATATACAAGCTGAATGATGACCAGCCCTCTCTGCTCCATTGCGATTCCATCCCTCTGTGGTGTCAGCAATAATAGAAGCCAGATGGAGCCTGGAACTAGCGCAATAGTCTCTGGTTTAGGCCAGAGATTTTTGTTTTTCTCTTTAGTATACTGCACACAGAGGCCTCACTACTCTGGTACACAGCATCTGCACTATACCAGCATTTTTCTGGGGGCCTCAACAGTGTCTGTAAAAATTTTTTTTTTTTAAAAAGCCCTTGTGGCCCTTATAAGGCAATAACCTTCCAAATGTGGCCCATTATTTAGAGACTTGGGGTTTTTTTTCCTAGAAGAGGCCTTGACCACTGATCCAGTAGCTTCTAAATTCAGTTTTCCCCCTAACAGGTAACAGAAACTTACAGATGATGTGCCACAGATTAAATGAAGACAGCAGAGCATTGATGGCAGAAGTCCTGCTGAGTCAGCCCAATTGCAAACAATTTTTTAAAACCATGTATCATGGCTGCATGAGAGACAAAGAAAAGTTTCTTTGTCTTTACCATAAGATCTGCAGTGCCACACCCAGTCATATTGTCCCAGATAGTAGGTAACTTAGATAACCCAAACTCCCAACTGGAAAGTGAGTCAAGTTTCTCCTAACAAGTTTTCTGCTTGCTGGACAGATAAAAAATTCTTGGATTCAGACAAAAACATTGGGATAGTGTAGATATCCACTGATGATGAAGATAGTCAGTGCCTCTGTCTGAGGGTACAATGCCAGATGAACATCAGGAAGGCACCAGTAAAACCATATGCAAGGATCCATCACTGGACATTGACAATGTCACTTTTTGTTCTGTGTTTGTACAGAACCTAGCAAACTTGGGCTCTTAAATGCTTCCACAATAAAATAATAAGTAATATAGACCAATGTCTTATCTCCCTTTTTGGAAAAGATTATGGAAAATGTAATGGTGCTCAGACAGAAGAGTGATAGGTACAAATTTACAACTCTAAAATAAAGAAAGCTCAGACAGTTCTGGCAGTATGTACATTTCAGATTTCCTTGATCCAAGTCAGTATGATTTTAGACCCGGGTACAAGACTGAAACTGCACTTCTGGGAATGGTTCCGTATTACTAAGATTTTAGCCAAACAAATTTGATTTTCTAAACAGGATATAAAGCAAGAAGCTTTCTGCTGATCACTTACTGTCTCTCTCAAATATCCCACAAGAACATTTACCCATACACTCAAAAATGTTAACTGGATATTGCTTCTAAAGACTTTATAACACTGAAAAAGGTGTAACTTGCAGATGAGGCAGCCTTTTCTTTGAATAGGTAACGAAACTACACAAAGCTGCTATATACAGCAGCACGAAAATCAAGGCACTCCTTTATGCAATTATACTACTTAGTGCACCACTTAATTCATTAATGTAAGTAAAATGTTTTGAAGTCTTTTGATAGAAATCTCTATAGGAAATATTATTCAATTTGACAGTAAGATCCACGGAGAAGGCATACAGACACCTGACCAAACTGTACATATTCTGCTGCCTTAGTAAACAGCTTTCAGGTTTATTATAGGTATATCAGTATGGGTGCACAATTCCCAGTGGTCCTCTATACCCTCTATTATGGGAATACTACTTATTACCTACTTTACAGGGGTGGTGGGAAACTTAATGAATGTTAGATATCCTCAAATGAAAGGCTCAATAGAACTGCAAGGTATAAAATATATTGCATTAAAAACTATCTTAAAAGAACATTAAGGTTGCAAAGTCAAGCACTCAGAAGTAACTATGATAGAATTAAGGTGGCCTGTCCAACCTTAATTCGGCCCTCTCGTTCATATGCATTACGATAGTCTTCAATTACATGTTCACATACTATTTTTTCCCCAGAGGACCTCCTGCCTCATTCAGTGCATAGATTGGACAGCGCTCACTGAATGGGTAGCTATTCAGTACTCCTTTTTATCCTCAACATTCAATATGTGGCCCCATGCTTATTTTATTATTACCGCTTACTATTCAAACCCTGCTCTGAAGACAAAATTATTATTACTATTATTATTAATTTCCTCATTTTTATAGCACTCATCACCATAGCATCTGAGTAGTCCACAATCATTAGCGGATTTATCCTCAGGATACCACCCTAGGGTGAGCTGGTATTAATATTTTCAATTTTACAGATGGGGGGCATTATTATAGCACTTTATATGTTCAAAGCACAGCTCCCAGTGACTTCAGGTGCAGCTGTAAGTGCTCAAAACTTCTGCAAATCAGGCTCAGTGTGCCTCAATTTGGGCACCCGAAAACTGGGAAATACATACTGGCCATCTGTGAAAGTTTTAGTTTAAGTGACTTGTCCAGCATCACATAGGAATACTGTGGCAGAGGCAGGGATAGAATCCAGTTGTCAAGGGCTTTAACCATGCGACCAACCTTTCTCTTGCCTCATTCACCACACACCTTCCAACTTCTGCAATAAATGAGACGAAGGTTCTAAAGACAACCACCTCATTCACTATACAACCCTGATACATGCCCAGAGCACCACCCATCCTATGAACTGAATGAGGCAGGGGTCCTGTGGAAAATATAGTAGGGGATCATGTAATTAAAGACTGCATCATAACACACAAGAAGGCTGAATTAAGGTTGTATTTGCAACTTCAATTCTGGTATCTCTTGACGTTGCAACCTTAACATTCTTTTAATGTAGTTTTTAAAATGTAATTTTCTAGGTTTAAAAAAACAAAACTGAAAATAAAAACAAATTCCATCATGTGGAAACATAATGATCCCCACACTGGTCAGCAGCAGGGTTGAACCTCCAGGTTTACAGCACAGACCTTGACCACCTGAGCTAATGAAGTAGTTGATAGTAGCAGAATCTTTTATCCTCTGTAGGGGCCAGGCACTAGAGAAGAATGATATACATTTTGCCAGTGGGTTTCACAGATACTGCTGACAGCAGGATTTCTGTATCTCAGCACTCCTCTGGGTTCAATTCTAGGTTCTGAGGGGAGTGCCCTCTCATGGTTACAGACCCTGCTGCTCCTGTTCTTCACCATCCCCCCGCAAGCATGGCCCTTCCCTGCCCCCAATGTTTCTATCTCCCTCTGCTACTGCCCCCTGCAGCCAGTCCCATTCCCCCCCTTCTCCTATAACTGTAGCCTGCTGCCTCCAGTCTATCCCTGTGCCCATCTGTTCCTCACCCCTTTGCTTTAGAGTCAAGCTACTTCTTCCTTTTCCTTCATGCTGCCTGGGCATCAGCAGGGGAAGACAAAGATGAGTGAGGATAGCTAGTAGCCGCCAGGGAGGGAGCCAGAGGCAGGAAGAGAGTTTGTTATGGAGAGAAGAGAGCTAGGGCTGTGGGGGGAAGGTGTTGAAGAAGCTGGAGAAGAGAGGGGGGGGTGGGCTGGGTTGCAGTCAGCAGCAGCCTAGGGACTTGTGATGCTGTCCAGTGGTGGAGGGAGCCTGCGTGAAGGAACCTGGGACAGCCTCCTCCATTCTGCCCCTGCCCCTTTTCCTCACCACCACCACACACCTCTTACTGCCTGCCGCAGTGAGGGCTGGGGCCGCTGGTGGCTGCTGCCATCTTGGCCTCTCTCCAACAGACAGCTAGAGGCTGGCTCACGTCTAACAGTGGAGAATTGCGAGCGTGTCTCCCTACCCCAGCTGTCACACCACAGCAGCCCACGGTGGACGGGATGAATGACGGCAGGGCGGCAAGGTTGTCAGAAGACATAATGGCGCTGCTGAACGCAGGTCATTCCCAAGACCTAACATCGGGCAGCAGTGTGTGTGTGTGTGTGCACACGCGTGTGCGTGTGCTTTGTCACCACAGAGCAGGGGTGGGCAAACGTTTTGGCCCGAGGGCCACATCGGGGTTGCAAAACGGTATGGAGGGCCGGGTAGGGAAGGCTGTGCCTCCGGAAACAGCCTGGCCCCCGCCCCCTATCTGCCCCCTCCCACTTCCCGCCCTCCCTCAGAACCTCCGACCCATCCAACGCCCCCCTGCTCCTTGTCCCCCGACAGCCCCCTCCTGGGACCCCCACCCTTAACCGCCCCCACCGGGACCCACCCCCTTTCCAACCACCTAACTGCCCGCCCCCTATCCACACCCCCTCCCCCTGACAGGCCCCCCAGGACCCCTGATCCATCCACCCCCCCGCCCCACTCCTTGTCCCCTGACCGCCCCTTCCTAGGACCCCTGTCCCTAACTGCCCCCCCAGGACTCCACGCCCTATCCAACCCCCCCTCCGCTGGAGTAAGGGAGGAGTCAGTGCTCATGAAATGGTCACAGCAGGATTTTTAGAATTGCCAACTTTCTAACTGCACAAAACCAAACACCCCTGCCTTGTGCCCCTCCCCGAGGCCCCGCCTCTTCTCTGATGCTCCACCCCCACTCACCGCTGTCCCCCTCCCTCCGTTGCTCGCTCTCCCCCAGCTTCACTCACTTTCACTGGGCTGGGGCAGGAGGTTGGGGTGTGGGAGGGGGTGAGGGCTCTGGCTGGAGGTGCAGGCTCTCGGGGGCAGGAGGGGGCTTAGGGCTGGGGCAAGGGGTTGGAGTGTGGGCTCTAGCAGGGAGTTTGGGGGCAGGAGGGGACTCAGAGCTGGGGCAAGGGGTTGGGGTGTGGGCTCCGGCCGGGCGGCACTTACCTCAGGTGGCTGCCGGTCTGCAGTGCAGCGGGGCTAAGGCAGGCTCCCTGCCTGCCCTGGCTCCGCCCTGCTCCCAGACATGCCCAGCATGTCCGGCCCCTAGGCGGAGGTGCGGCCAGGCAGCTCTGCAAGGTGCCCACACTCGCAGGCACTGCCCCCACAGCTCCCATTGGCTGCTGATCTCGGCCAATGGGAGCTGCAGAGCCGGCGCTCAGGGCGGGGCCAGCACACAGAGCCTCCCTGGCCCCAGTGCCTAGGGGCCACAGGGACATGTTGCCACTTCTGGGAGCTGCACAGAGTCAAGGAGCCTGCCTTAGCCCCGCTGACCAGAGCCTTCAGGGTCCCTTTTCAACCGGGTGTTCCAGTCAAAAACTGGATGCCTGGCAACCCTAAGGCTTCTTGCAGCAGGACAGGGAAGTGGGACCTGGGCTGGAAGATAGCTGAAAAGCATGATGTCCCACACAATATAGAACTCTGGACAAAACCCACACTAGACTACATGCCCTCGGGAAAAACACACCTGCTTGGAAGGTTGCTATGTTCTATGCTGTGATTGGTGGGCGGTGTTATAGTACTTTATGATTTCATTGTTTTCTGTTTGATACTTGCCTTGTGATTTGAAACTCTCTTAACTTGACCCTTCTGCTACACTCGGCCACAAAGGAATGCATACCTTCTTACATAGCACTGCAACACTTTTGATATAACTAAATTATTTATTAAAGAATAGAGCAGCTATGTCGAATTTTCTGAATGAAAAACTACCAGGAGGGTCAGATAGATAAGCAAATATGGACACTTAAAGAACTTCAAGTTAAAAAAAAAAGGGAACCATTTTGGAGATGGGAGCCATTGTGGATTTTTTGGGAGGGGAGAAGAGGCATTGAGATGACATACTAGAGTCTTCTCGCTTGCATCAGTGTAAATGAATAACTGTATATAAGTTACATATGTGTAAAATCCTTCAGGCCCATTAAGTTTTACAAAATAGTAGCAGCTTGCTCAAAAGAGGAAATTCTAACAAGCTGAACTTATTCTACAAATGTCTTTGTACATCATAACACTGTATTATTATTATATTTTATATCCTTTAGTTACAAAGACACTATTCTTCCCCTGCAAGGAGATACACATACACTCCAAACACATAAAATTTCAAATTTAAATAGTTTCCCTGTTCTGTAGTACATTTTCATCTCATCTAGAGACACTAAGGGCCTATTTGGTACACGGAATAATAGAGTTGAGTCAAAACTAATGGAGTTATCAAAGATATTGCTGCAACTTCAAAAACTCCAGGTCACACTGATGTGGTGCTCAAATTATGCTCAAAATGTGAGCAGTGTTGCAATGTACTAGAATAAAAACTTCCACTGAACAGATAAGTACAGAAGTAGACAATATTTTGTTTTAGCTTTTATACAAAAGAGAAAGCCATCTTACCATGAGATGTCCATGATAGACTTGTCAAATAGCTCATGTATGACAACTAAAGGTCGTTTCAGACATGTGAGCTTAAAATGGAAAAATACAGGAGACAGAAATTTAGAAATATTATACACAACCACATAATCCCATCCTCTTCCAGAATCTAATAGCATTTACCAAATCTTACCTCCTGCAGGAATGCTATCTGTATGGCTGATGATGTAAGATCTGGAGCGTACCTGGAGTTAGTCATTTCTCTATAAAGCACAACCCATTCCCTCAAAAGTTTGTATGACATTCAAGCCCCACTTTTTGAAACAGATTGACTCTTCTGACCAAAGTAGCCCTCTCTCTGTTGCAGATATAGAGCTCTCTACCAATTCAAAGTAATTCCAGACCCTGGAGAGAGCTTCTGTTCCAACCTTAACTAAGATAAGGAGGTTGCTCATTGGTAACATAAGAGAAAGGCAGAACATAGATCAGGGTAATGCGCTCACTTTCAGACTATCAATGTGTAAGTAAGGAAAGCCAGTCAACAACAAAGGGAAACTACCAATTGTTCCTAAAGAAGGGCAGCCAACCCTGTATTTATGGATCAACTTGATACGACAATAAAGAACTGAATAAGCAAAAGAATTTCCCATAACTTGTTCCAAAACAAAGAGGTGCAGTACCTCTAATTCTCAGCCAGTATACTTAGCATCCCAGATACCTGGCTCTAACAGAAGCTGAAGTAGGAGAAGGTAGTATGGTTTAGTGAATAATGAGGTTACCTGGGATTCAGTAGAGCTGGGTTCTAATTTTGGATCTACCACAGACCTGCTGTGTGACCCCCAAGCGAGTTATTTCACCTCTTTGTTTCTGTTTCCCCTTCCACCATCTATCAGTCTTGTCTATTCAGACTGTAAGGTCTTCAGGGCAAGCACTCTCTCTTACTATGTGTCTTTGCTGTGCCTAGCACGAGATCCCAATCTCTGCAAGGCCCATTAGGAGCTATAATGGGACATACTTAAGTGACACTTTGATTAACAAAACACCGGTTATTTGATATTTTTGCCAGAAAGATTCAGTGTTATACACTTAAGTGATTGATGGATAAATATCACACTTAGGCTGCTTAGAAAGGAAACAGGGAATTACAGGTAGCAACTGGCATGTTCTGGCATATGTCCCTCATTATGAACCCATACACTTTTGTTTAAGCCAATTCGCTGCCTTATTACAGCTTCCAAACCAGTCAATCTTACAATAAAGTGGAGGAATAACCATTTTTATCCTCAGCCACAATTTGAAAATATAATTTTACTTTAGACTTTACAATAAAAGTCAAACCAGATGTTCGAAGACTTGGATTTTTTTTTCTTTTTTCTTTTTTTTTTTTTAAAAAGTTCTTTCTACCCTGCCTCTATTTCCTGGCTGAAAGCAGAAGCTGGGGACTGAGGCCAGTACAAAGCAGGCAGGGGATCAGTCAATGCAGCAGCTAACTATGTTCCTTGCATTCTGCAGAGCAAGCTCAGGGGAAGCCAGATTCCATGGTAGGGTATGCTGAATATGGGATAGGAGGAAGGCTATTCAATACTCCTTTTTAACCTCATCATTCAATATGAGGCCCCATGCTTATTTACTGCTTACTACTCAAACCCTGTTCTGAAGACAAAATTATTATTATTATTAATTTCCTCATTTTTATGGCACTTATCACCATAGCATCTGAGTAGTTCACAATCATTAGCAGATTTATCTTCAGGATACATCCCTAGGGTGAGCTGGTATTCATATTTTCAATTTTACAGATGAGGGGCATTATTACAGCACTCTATATGTTCAAAGCACAGCTCCCATTGACTTCAGTTGCAGCTGTCAAGTGCTCAGAACTTCTGCAAATCAGGCTCAGTGGGTCTCAATTTGGGCACCAGCTCCTCTTCTCTGACAACAGCAGCATATTCTATCACTGACTCTCTTAGTCCCTCATGTACCATTAGCCCTTGGAACTGGATTCCCTAGGCCCTTTGCTTCCCGAGTTAGTTTCACAGAGGGAGAGATAGCATAGATTTGTTAGTCTCTAAGGTGCCACAAGTACTCCTTTTCTTTTATCCACAACCTAGTTTCTTCTGGGTCTCTGTACTGCCTACCTTGTTCTGGGCCAAACATCAGCAGAGACCTCAGTCCCCAAAACTTGATCGAGAATAAATCAAAATGTAAATTACAAAAATCAATGGGAGATTTACCTGAATATACTAGAAATTGTGGCTAAGGATATAATCAACTCTTCCTATAATTTTTAAAAATGTTTCAGTGCTTATTTCTAAAACAATTCAGGATAATGAAAACAAACTTATTCCAGTGCAGTGTTTTCCTACAATCCCCTGACAACAGGCAGAGTGGCCAATAAAAACTCTATCTAAATGTAAGATCCTAATTCTGTACACCCTGATCTCTGTGCTAAGTCCTTTAGTTGTCCAAGTGATCACGTCAGCCAATGAAAGCAACAAAGGAAACTCACCCAAACAGAGAGGGACCGATCCTTACTGCCGACAGCACAGCAGCAATAGGGACAGCTTGGCTTGGTGGAGCTCCCATTCTTTTGTTTCTTTTTAAAGATTTTTGGATTGAATTTCTGAAAGGCAGAAAAAAAACAAGCCAAACATATTACAATCAATGAATTATTTTTAGGAGGTATTTGGAGTTTTTTAAGTTAATTTAATGCTCACAAATGATGTCAGGCTAACCTCTCTAGCCCGCATCACACGTTCAGCACAGACAAAAGCAATGTTGGTTTCCTCATACTGCCTACCCAATGTGTCTCAGCCTTGAGCTAGAAGGACACCTTCTATGGGTCAGAGTGTTTTTGTCTCCATAGTCAACTCAGTCTTTGACATCTCTGACAAATGCACCAACAGGAATACCACACTGTATTGGTTTTGTGATGTGAACATCAGCCTGTTTGGAACCAGACTGATTTCAAAGAAGCCACTGAAGAGGCTTCGGAAGGTAAACTTTTGGCCACTCCCGAAGTGGGCTGGATTTGAACTAGTGACCTAGCGTAGGGGTTCTCACAACAATTTTTCGGTGACAATTTTTCCTAAAATACTTAATTAACTTTAGGAAAAACAAATAAACATGCAAATATACATGTCCAACTCATCGTAAGTTATTTATGCAGAGATTCTTTTTGCAGACTCAATAATAAATATAACGTAGAGTTGTCTCTATTCTTTACTGGATCTAAACAGAATAGAAACACAAATAAGGTGCTTTGCGCATTCTTGTCTTTTTTTGTTGTTTCTTTTGCTTTTTTGATTGCTTTTTTGGTTGCTTTTTGAAAAAAGACTTGCTAGTTAGTAAGTCTGCTGCTGTGAAAAGTAATATTTGTTAATATCACTTTTCACAGGAGACTTACCAGCTAGCTGTGAGGCTGTGAAAAGTGTTATTAACAAACATACAAATATTAATTTTCACAGCAGACTTACTCAACCCTGGCAAGCCAGGGGACAAATTAAGCCCTCGATGGGGAGGTGGATAGGCAGACAGCGGGGGCCAGGGGCAATCTGAGGGTGGGGGTGAGCCAAGGGCCAGCACCTGCTGCCACATGGCTGGGGTCCAGGGGTGGAGCGCAAAGCCCCTTGACTGAAGCCTGCCACCCCAGGGCTAAAGCCAGAAGCTGGAGCCTCACTGCCCCTGGGTAGGTGGGAACTCACTGGCTGCCTGCTCCTCCGGTGTTCATGGCTTCACAAGGGGTCAGGGTCCAACCCCTGATGGTGGCCCTAGGGGAGGGTCCACTGCTCCCTCCCACCACCCCTCATGTCACTGCCCAGGAGGCTGTGGCCGCAAGAAAAGCTCCTGGTGGCTGCATGCAGCCACTGTGGTCTCATTTGAGAAACGCTGGAGGGGGGTGAGGGTGGGGGGACAAAGGGGGCAATTGCCCAGGGGCCCAGGTGATTTTAAAGGGCCTGGGAGTCGCCAGTCACCACCACTGCAGCGCGGCCAGGAAATTTAAAAAAAAAGGAGGAGGGAAGGGTAAAGGGGCGGGGAGAAGAAGCCCTGCCTGTCCCCTCCCCCACCGCTTTCTGCTCTCAGCCCACCCACTGGCCAACTGAGGGGCAAGAGGGCTTCTCTCCACACCCTGGGAGATCAACAAGGTAGGGGCTGGCATCGGGCAGTGGGTGCTGAGAGGGACTAGGAGCCGTGCAGATTAATGCACGGGCCAACGGCGCCCATGCCCAGGGTGCTCCCAGCCAATTTGGGGCCCCCCAAAAAATGGGCACTCCAGCAGGCAGACAGCCCAAGCCACAGGGCGGAAGAAGCCCCGAGCTCACCTGGGCGCCCTGACAGAAGCCACGCCGGGCAGATGGATGGGCAGGTGGGAGAAAGACCTGGCCCAGGCAGATGCTGTGGGGAGGGGTGGAGGGAAGCCCTGAGCCCCAGTAGAAGCCACGCTGGATGGGGAAGCCCCAGAGCTCCGGCAGAAGCTACAGGAAGAAACAGGTTCCATGACAAGTCCCACTGACTTCAAAGGAGATTTGGCCCTGAGTAAAGAATGCAGGCATGAGGGAAACGGATTAGTTCTAGCCTCTCTGCCTTTTCTTTGGGTGGGGGAGGAAGGTGTTAAATATGAAACTAGAAGAGAGGTGATGAGGAAGAGATGGCAATTGTCAGTTCTCTCCTGTTTCTGCTTTCTAGCAACTGTACTAATAAGAATAAATGTTAATAGAATTGGGTCCGAGGCTGTACCTGAAGTCAGCAAAGGATACGTGGGGAGTGTAGAAGTTCCACTTCTTTATGTGGGCAGCCCTTTTCTAAGAGCTCAGTTGTGAGCTGCCTACATTGTGCCCACAGTGAGAAGTAAGAGATGAGAAAGGCATCACCTTACAATTCTGCACATGGAGAGAGAGGAAGGGGGGTACAGGGAAGACAGCAGGTTTGGGGAAAGTAAGTTGTACCAGAAAAAGTGCTTGTGCAGCTTACTTCCCCTAGGGAGCAAGAGGGAAGGGAGGAAGAGACCAAATAGTGATTGAGTCACAATTCAGTAGCCGATATGAACAAGGGGAAGCACAAATTCACAAATATGTTTGGTGCCAGGCCCACAAAAGGTTGATCCGGCCCTGGCCAGAAAAGTGCGCCCAGGAGCACAGCTGGCAGCTCACTGGGCACCAGCCAGCGCAGGCGCAGCACTGCCCAAATGTCAGGTGGACCGCATCCGTGCGGCTTGTGCGTGCATCAGCCGCCGCATGTGGTCCTGCTCCATGCTATCCCTTTCTAGGGGGCCCATTGACTGTTCTGCCCTGGGGCCCAGAATTGCTGTCAGCAGACCTGCTTCCAAACCCATGAAATAAAAAAATTGTACAGGTGAAAGTCTACACTTACCTTCAACTGACAGATTTTTAAACATCCATGTATCAATTAATAACTTTTATCATATTTACATCTACCTATATCAGCTGTTTCCCTCTGTTGCACATAAAATATCAAGAGAGCATATTTTCTCAAAGCTATACTTTAAGGAGATGTTACCCTTTAAATTTACTCACCACGACTGTCACTGCCTTGCGGTGCCCTACAAAATCCATGTTGGTTTTCCATCCATCTCTCTCAATGATCTGAGCAGTAGGTCCAGAATTATTCATGGCATGAGCAGAAACCAGATAGTGTCCATCAGGCGACCAGCTGAGACGCAGAACATGTGTTGTCCCTCCACACTGAGAAGAAAAAAAACACATTAGGCCTTTAAAGGGGTCTAGATTCATTGATCAGAGGCATTTATGACAACTTTTGAGGGTGCAGAAAAAGGAAAGTTAGATTTTACAAACTGTACGAGTGATTTCTTGTTTCTTTCAGGAGTATAACACAATTTCAGCAGTAACATTTCAGTACACTAAATTCTCAGAGCTTCATCCCTATCTACATTGTTGGTCCAATCTAAGTTCTGAAGCTGTAACCTAGGAGCTAGAAAGTGAATAAGAGTATCTGGTTATTGTCAGAAAAGATGCAAAAAAGGAGAATGACTGATATTGAAAAGAGGCTCTCCAGGACAATTTTTTACATGGAAAGAACACCTGAAAATACCATTCTTTATATTCTGCAAGAATGCAGAATTCTATAAAATACTGTACACCAAATGAAAAGGAGTACTTGTGGCACCTTAGAGACTAACCAATTTATTAGAGCATAAGCTTTCGTGAGCTACAGCTCACTTCCTCAGATGCATATCGTGGAAACTGCAGCAGACTTTATATATACACAGAGAATATGAACCAATACCTCCTCCCACCCCACTGTCCTGCTGGTAATAGCTTATCTAAAGTGATCATCAGGTGGGCCATTTCCAGCACAAATCCAGGTTTTCTCACCCTCCACCCCCCCACACAAATTCACTCTCCTGCTGGTGATAGCCCATCCAAAGTGACAACTCTTTACACAATGTGCATGACAATCAAGTTGGGCTATTTCCTGCACAAATCCAGGTTTTCTCACATCCCCCCCACCCCCATACACACACAAACTCACTCTCCTGCTGGTAATAGCTCATCCAAACTGACCACTCTTCAAGTTAAAATCCAAGTTAAACCAGAACATCTGGGGGGGGGGGTAGGAAAAAACAAGAGGAAACAGGCTACCTTGCATAATGACTTAGCCACTCCAAGTCTCTATTTAAGCCTAAATTAATAGTATCCAATTTGCAAATGAATTCCAATTCAGCAGTTTCTCGCTGGAGTCTGGATTTGAAGTTTTTTTGTTTTAAGATAGCGACCTTCATGTCTGTGATTGCGTGACCAGAGAGATTGAAGTGTTCTCCGACTGGTTTATGAATGTTATAATTCTTGACATCTGATTTGTGTCCATTTATTCTTTTACGTAGAGACTGTCCAGTTTGACCAATGTACATGGCAGAGGGGCATTGCTGGCACATGATGGCATATATCACATTGGTGGATGTGCAGGTGAATGAGCCTCTGATAGTGTGGCTGATGTTATTAGGCCCTGTGATGGTGTCCCCTGAATAGATATGTGGGCACAATTGGCAACGGGCTTTGTTGCAAGGATAAGTTCCTGGGTTAGTGGTTCTGTTGTGTGGTATGTGGTTGTTGGTGAGTATTTGCTTCAGGTTGCGGGGCTGTCTGTAGGCAAGGACTGGCCTGTCTCCCAAGATTTGTGAGAGTGTTGGGTCATCCTGTAGGATAGGTTGTAGATCCTTAATAATGCGTTGGCGGGGTTTTAGTTGGGGGCTGAAGGTGACGGCTAGTGGCGTTCTGTTATTTTCTTTGTTAGGCCTGTCCTGTAGTAGGTAACTTCTGGGAACTCTTCTGGCTCTATCAATCTGTTTCTTTACTTCTGCAGGTGGGTATTGTAGTTGTAAGAAAGCTTGACAGAGATCTTGTAGGTGTTTGTCTCTGTCTGAGGGGTTGGAGCAAATGCGGTTGTATCGCAGAGCTTGGCTGTGGACGATGGATCGTGTGGTGTGGTCAGGGTGAAAGCTGGAGGCATGCAGGTAGGAATAGCGGTCAGTAGGTTTCCGGTATAGGGTGGTGTTTATGTGACCATTGTTTATTAGCACTGTAGTGTCCAGGAAGTGGATCTCTTGTGTGGACTGGACCAGGCTGAGGTTGGTGGTGGGATGGAAATTGTTGAAATCATGGTGGAATTCCTCAAGGGCTTCTTTTCCATGGGTCCAGATGATGAAGATGTCATCAATATAGCGCAAGTAGAGTAGGGGCTTTAGGGGACGAGAGCTGAGGAAGCGTTGTTCTAAATCAGCCATAAAAATGTTGGCATACTGTGGGGCCATGCGGGTACCCATAGCAGTGCCGCTGATCTGAAGGTATACATTGTCCCCAAATGTGAAGTAGTTATGGGTAAGGACAAAGTCACAAAGTTCAGCCACCAGGTTAGCCGTGACATTATCGGGGATAGTGTTCTTGACGGCTTGTAGTCCATCTTTGTGTGGAATGTTGGTGTAGAGGGCTTCTATATCCATAGTGGCCAGGATGGTGTTATCAGGAAGATCACCGATGGATTGAAGTTTCCTCAGGAAGTCAGTGGTGTCTCGAAGGTAGCTGGGAGTGCTGGTAGTGTAGGGCCTGAGGAGGGAGTCTACATAGCCAGACAATCTTGCTGTCAGGGTGCCAATGCCTGAGATGATGGGGTGCCCAGGATTTCCAGGTTTATGGATCTTGGGTAGTAGATAGAATATCCCAGGTCAGGGTTCCAGGGGTGTGTCTGTGCGGATTTGATCTTGTGCTTTTTCAGGAAGTTTCTTGAGCAAATGCTGTAGTTGCTTTTGGTAACTCTCAGTGGGATCAGAGGGTAATGGCTTGTAGAAACTCGTGTTGGAGAGCTGCCGAGCAGCCTCTTGTTCATATTCCGACCTATTCATGATGACAACAGCACCTCCTTTGTCAGCCTTTTTGATTATGATGTCAGAGTTGTTGTAGCTCACGAAAGCTTATGCTCTAATAAATTGGTTAGTCTCTAAGGTGCCACAAGTACTCCTTTTCTTTTTGCGAATACAGACTAACACGGCTGTTACTCTGAAACCTGTACACCAAATATTCATCATCCTGGTTAGTGACATGGCTACAACACATCAGTTGCAAATTATGAGACCCAAGTTTGCCAACCCACTACCTCACAGACTCTAAATGGCTGAATGCAAATGAGTGACTATGAAGAACATTGCTAGCCACATCACTACAAACTTACTGCAAAACAATCTACTCATTAGCCCCAGACCCGGAGAGGTCTGATTGCCTTCCTAGCCAAAGTAAAGTAACCAGGCAAACAAAACAGATTTTGGTACTTGCCTTCATGTTTTTACAGCAGATATGCAAGTCTAGTCAAAGTCACTGTACTACATTTGCATCCTGCTCAGAGGATGATAGACAAACTTACTATGTCTGCAATTCATAAAGCTATTAGCACCTGGCAGATCACTGACTGTGATTAATCTTCAAAAATATTTGATAAAGCTAAGACTACAGTATTTTGCATGTGAACCCTGTTAAAATTAAAACTACAAAGGCATCAGTGCAATGAAAAACTGGGAAACAGCACCCCCACCTATTGTTGGCTTTATCTCAATTGCCTGGAGACACTTCCCACCCTCCAACCCCTAAAACAACACACCAAGCCACAACACAATGCCCTTGGCAATCATATTATAAAACGCTTAGTGCTGGTAAGGTGCAAATATTGCTCTTCAAAGCTAGGACTTTAACAAACACAAAGACTAAGTTTTGTTTGTTTATTTATCTACTCCTATATGGGCAGAGGGAAGGTATCCTGCCAGAGGGAAGATACCTGCTGCAAACAGGGGAGCAGGATTGATATGCTCCACAGGCAGCTCTATCCAGCCCTTGCAGCTGTGGCATAATGTGCCTCTTTACAGGGATATGGGAGGGCAGAAGCAATCATTTGGGTTAAGACACACTATTCACAAAGGTTTGTTGATATGGTCTGAACTCAGTTATTTCATGTTCACAAATAGTTGAAACCCCCTTTTTGGGCAGAAAGTCACAGGAGAAGCAGAGAGCTAACTTGTACACATAGGTGGTTCTAGCCCATTGGGGGCCATATGCAGGAATATTTTTGCATGCACGCACACACACGCATATACACACCACAAAATAAAAAACAAATAGGGGGGCCCCTTGAGCTGCTCAGGGTCCTAAGCAATTGCTTAGTCTTCTTAGGCCTAGTGCCAGCTCTGCTTGTACAGTTGGGAACTCCAGGTGGGATAAGAGTAGGCACAAACCACACTGTAAGCATTTCAGTCCTGTTTCATTAGCTAATATTTGTACAGGGCTTTGAAGAGCAGAAGTATTATAACTGTTTTTTAATTTGTTCACTACGTGCTCCTTAACACACGACAGATACCTCATCAAATGGTTTTGTGATGCTGGTTTCTAACTGCCAGTCCATGGTCCGCCACACCTTCAAGCTTCGATCATCAGCCTGAGAGGCTATATATTTCCCAACAGGATCCCAGGTCAATCCCTTCACCAAGCCAGAGTGTCCCTTCAGAGTGGCAAGAATTTCTGCGTACAGCAAAAAGTTAAGAGATAACACTTGGATGCTACCATTCCCTTAAAAAGGTTATTTAATTATAGACAAAAAGTCTAGTGGAGATTTCTAGGGTCCTTCTGAAGCACCATATTAAATGCAGCCTGACATTTTTGTTGGATGGTCAAACACCAATGTACCAATCAAGCTCAACCTATGTTCAAATTAAGCTTCTTGTACAAATGAAGCAAGAAACAAAAAGGGTATTCTGACAGCATAATGAATGCAAGTCATTGTGCAAGAGATCCAGACCAGCAAAGACCAGTTTATTATGAAACTTTTGTCAAGCACTGGAAAGTAAACAGCAGTTTAATTGGAACCTAGTTAAAATATGCACTTATTCCTCCCTCTGTTCTCACTAACCATCACAACAGCTTCAACGTGGTGCATTTGTGTACATGATCTATGTCCAGGTTACATATTAAATACTGTTTAAGCCTGACAGGCCCACTAACCTAGGGACAATGATATCTATACCACCCTGTTGGACAGTGTTCAACTGCCACTCCTGATCTCTTGCCTCTCAGATTGTTTAAGGGGAGGCTGGGAGCACTGTATAACAGCATTTTTAGCTTGGGAGGGTATCACCTCAGGTCAACTCTTCTAGCCATTTAAAAGTGAGGCTTTGATGGGCTTCCAAAGATGGTAGCTGCTATGTGGAACAGGCACAAAAGCAGAAAATAGGAAAAGAAGGAATTCTTAGAACATCTTCAGGATTTGAAAGATATATATATATGTTTTAAAAACAAGCCAAAAGGGAAAATACTAGTAACGGTGATGTTTATGTAAAATCAACAGCACAATCTGAACATAACTGCTCTTTATAGTGGTGGTGTGATCCACTTCTGATTTTCAACAGCTGAGCAGATTCCAAGGTATTAGTCACTATAGTAAGGGCAGGATGCCTGCTCTAAAATACACCCTATCTGTTCATAGTCAATGAAAGACACTGACACAAAAAGCAGTTAGTTTTTGTCACTGATAATTATATTTGTATATACATATCTGAATTAAAAAAGTTCCCACCTGGGAATTTGACAGCATTCCAGATGACAACGGTGTTATCCACACTGCAGGAGGCCAGCCAGGCATCATGAGGAGACCATGCCACATCCATGACATCTATTAAAAAAAAAGTCCTCTATCTATATGAAAAATTGCACTGGAGCTGCAAATTGATGGCCAAATAGATTTAACTGATTTCACCAATTAGTGCAGCCCGTTTCAGAGATGTACTTGCTATGCATGTTACATGAACACTATCTAATTTGAGACTCAAAAGTAAAACTACCACCACTATGGTCCATATAAAGCAAATGAACCAAGGGAGTGAAAAGGAAGCCTTCCTTTGACTGAGCCACACGCAGAAGGAGCTGTGCTAAGTCACAAACTAATATTCCCTTATATCACAACAAACTATTTATATTATTTCCATATTTAATATCCGATTACAAGATGGTTAATAAAAACCATAAGCTATTTCACCTGCAGAACCATTTTTTATTGTTCCATTCCCCTCAAGGTATTCTTTAGTCAAGGCTTATTTTTTAACTTTAGGACAGATCATTTAAATAAGCACAATCAAGTTATATTATATGTAGCTCTGTTACCATCTGGCAGTTGATAAATACCTTTTTATTTTGCTTTTGACAAAAAGCAATAAATACAGAATCAGATTATAAATTCAGCCATAATAAGATTTCCCATTCTGGTGATTTTCCTTTATTGAAATTCGGTTTTTCCAGTTTGTGTCATCTTTAATATGGGACCCAAAAGGAAAATAGAGACTTAGAAGCAGCTTTACTGCCATCTAAGAAAATGTGCCAGGTTGCAACCCATGCGGTGTGCCATGGATGCTGAGATCCTTCTACATACTGTTAGTGTGTCCCAGCTGGGCTGCTAGCATATCCACAAGAACACTAAAGGCTGGTAGCCCTAGAACAGTTATATCTCCTTTCCCCCATATTTCACTAAAAGCCTCCAAATCCTTTAAAGACAAAGTTGTATTTTTTATTATTTCAAAATTGGTCACAACATACTGAAGGGGAGGAAAGGTGGTCTTGTGGTTAAGGCACAGGACTAGTTATCAAGACCTCTATTTGATAGCTTGTGCACCCTGCTCTAAAATCTTAGGGAAACTAATTACAGACATTCATTACTTGCAAGTTTTTCTGCTTCTACTCCAAAGCTTTTATGCAGACAGGAAGAATAGTCCAGTGGTTAGGGCATTAGCCCAGGATTTGGAAGATCTGGGTTCCAGTCCCTACTCCACCAGACTTCCTGTGTGACCCTGGGCAAGTCACATCCTCTCTGCCTCAGTTCCCCATCTATTAAAAATTGAAATTATAGCACGTCCCTACCTCACAAGGGTGTTGTGAGGATCAGTACATTAAAGATTGGGAGGCACTTGCAGTTGTATGGCTTAATGGGGGGCTGTATAAGTACCTAAGATAGAGAGCTGTAGAAACATGATGGCCAAGGTGTTTACAGGAACCAGAATCTCCTCTGTCCAAAAGACTTGATTTGCACTTAGTGAAGCAGCAGCAGGAGATACCACAACACAATATTATTCCAACCCAGATGGAAAAAAATATCTCACTACCACAGTCCACTGTGAAACACTGATGGAAACCACACAGCCCCTTCGGACAACTACAAAATTAACACATGCTTGTCATTTTTTATAACCAACTTTTTATAATTCATGTCAAAATAACATCATTCCACTATAATAAGATAGTAAACAGAAGACACTGTTTAAGATAATACTAACAATAAAAAAGTATTATCCACATTTTACAGTTGAGCACACAGCCTTGCAGAAGTTAAGTTATGTGCTCATCATCACAGAGCACAATGGTAAAGTCAGGAACAGCATCCAGGAATCCTGACACCCAGTCCCCTGTTCTAGCCATTAGACACATTGCCTCCCTTAAATAAAAGCCATCTTCTTCTCCCCCCTTTTAAGGCTCCTGACACATGATGCTATTTCCTCATAACCAGTTTTAATAGTTAGTGATCTGCTGTGTAGTGAGGAGTTCTATGACCAACTGATTATATTGTGAAAAAGAAAAATATCATGTTAATGTATACAAAATATTTTTCAATATACTCTATTCAGATTTATTCTACACCTTTTCACTTACCCCCTGAATGGCTTCTGAGAATTGAAACACATCTCCACTGTTCTACATTAGCAAGTTTACTACTGGAACCAAACACAGTGCTAGGTCCAATGTACCTAGTTAAAAAAGGACCAGAAGAGTTATTCACAGAAACCACCTCAACAAGTTACTCATTAACTGTTTGTTTTAGAATATAGTATAGCTGTACAAGTCTACTTTCTGCTCAGATATTATCACAATGGAGAATGACACGAAAATAGCAATATTGTTTTATATGAAAGTGAAACTGATAATACCTTTAAAAGCTACATAAATATACTCTATACTACTATGCTTCCTAAAGCAAGTTGATAATGCTAAAACGTAAAATATCTCTTTGAAGAGTATAATAGTGAAGCTGTCTCCAAACCCAGGGAGAAAATGGCTCACCTCCTACCCAGAAAAGAGAACACACTAATGGAAACAGACTACTGTTCAAGACACAGGTTATCAGAACAAACTTCCAATGTTACTGATCTGCAACTGTGACTTCCTCCCTGCATGCTCTTAAGGCAAGGAGCTAGCACTGGGGGAAATTTTGTGAAAATAGACAGAGATAACTGTTAAAATTAAAATACAAGTTGAAAAGGAAAAACATGCTTACGCAGCTCGTTTCCACACCATGATCAGTTTGTCATCGCCCCCTGAAGCCAAATAAACCCCATTGTTTGACCACCGCACACAGTTCACACAGGCTGGAAAATGAAAAAAAAAAAAAAAAAGTTTATAAGATGAAAAGCCAAAAAAACCCCCATGGTTCCATAATGAGAGCAGATTTCATTTTAAGCAGAGTTTGGCAGTAGATGCTTGGAATTTGCTAAATATGCTCACTCCACTCAAAGCAGTTACTTTATCTGCTTCAGATAAATGGATCGGCACTTATCTTTCAATACCAGATGAATAACTTATCTAAGTTTCAACAACAACCTATTCTGTCTAAAAAACATTTAACAAAAATATGGTTTAAAGGGGAAAAAGTAGCAGTTGTCTGACTAAGGAAATTGTTTGTGATAAATGAAATTGGATTAAATTACACATGCAACCTGGAAACACTATATTTTCAAGAAAATCAAGGAGCATATTATTCAGATGAGCTCATTTCAAACATTTTGCATGCATGGTACAATATATTTTAAGACTATAATCAATATATTTTATTTGGCATCTCTTCTATCTTAATTCCTTCTCCTGCCCTTCTCTATAATCCAACTGGTTTTCAAAAATGATCTACAAGTTATTTTTTGGCCCCACCAAATTAGATGGAAGAGACTTATATGCAAGGGATCTCCAGATGTATCTGAAGAACTGTCCAAAACATATTCTATAGCTTGACAAGGTTTTCTGCTGAACATCTAAAAAAGGTATGTAGCTGAGGTCTGAGACCCTCTGCAGAACATCACATATTCTTTACTGCTGAACAGAGACTTATATTTTTTCATTAAAGACAGACGTACTAACAGGTAATTTGCCAAGGCTCAAAGTCTACAGAGAATGCTTCTATGTTACCTAAGTGATTGTCCATCTGACAAAGCATCTTGGGAATATTTTCATTCTTTTCATCTTCCTCTTTGAGGACGGGAGCCATACTCCAGATCACCACCTTCCCAGAATCCTGTCCTGAAGACAAAGAAGAAATCAATATTTTATAGAGAACAAAAATTTGTCTGAACTTGTTTTCAATTTCATAGAAAATACTGGCTCTCTGATACTGCAGCAATAGGTGCCCTAAAAATCTTTAACACAAAGATATACTTTTAGAGTTCATATTCATTTGCTGGTATTCAAACTGTGCTTTTCTTTCATTTACCACAAAGCTATTAAGATGATCACATGTAATTTTTCAGAAATAGTAAAAGTCATACTGTATATAAAAGTAATATTTTGACTGTGATTTGTCATGTACACAAAAATTAAATTTAAGTTCAAGGAAAGGGGGCATTTAAACTATTGTTAGCCAGTATTATATACAATATCAGTTTTATACAGAACACCAAAAGTATACTTAATATCATATATTGTATTAATGTTTTGCATAACTATGAAGGGTATTAATGTTAAGCTTTTCTCAAAAGCCTGTATAATTATGCTAAGACAAAATGTACGATCCATACTTCCAGCATCCTTTGTACTTAAGCCAAGCCTCTTCTTGGTACTGTAGGGACAAAATGTGCTAAGGTACAGAATGCTAAGGATAGGTAGTATGGAAATATATCAGAGTGATTAAAATGAACTCTTGTTGATTAAAAATTACAAATCAACTCTTGTTGATACCTACCCAGCATGCATCCTGTACCCAGGTATAGCTAGTATAAGATGCTATAAGTTTTGGTGACTTCTGGAAAACTGTGTTCAAAACTGACAAGAACTGGTGAGTAAGTCTTAGGTAACATTGTGAAAGTCATAACCCTCTGGGATATAAATAAAGCAGAAGTCAGCCCATGATTTCAGAGCAGGTTTGAAGACTCTGTGGAGCTTCTATCCAGACTTATGAGATATTAACCCTTGCCTTTGTGTATTGTGCTGATCTATCTTTGATTAATAAACTCTAATTGAGCCAAGTTACCTGAGGTTTTATTACTCAATAATTGAAACTGAACCCTAACACTACTAAATTATATTTGTGTATATTAATATACAAAATATTTATGTTGTGTACAAATATATATATAATTTTATTAAAACGTTTAATCCCAATTTCCACCAGCTATCAATATAAAAGGCCAAACTGCATGTTTTACCTCTGTCTAAACAAGATTTCTGGCAAGTAATTTTGGGAAATTAAATACCAATATTAGTAGCAGCAGACACAATCAATGTTCCCTCTAATTTTTGACAGGCCATGTGTACAAAAACAAAAATTTCTTCTGTGCAAACTGTTGTGCTTCTGTGCAAATTTTTGTGTGCACGGTGTTTCGCCGTGTGTGCGGGGTTTTGGATCCGTGTGCGCGCGCGCACAGCTTAGAGGGAACAATGGACACAATACAATTACTACAACTGCTATTCTCCACTGATGTCCAAGAGAACAAGCATATGGCCACGTCAGTAAGCATGAACTTGCCACCGTAAGCGTAAAAGTCTAGTTTATCCACTGCAGCATTTTTACATATGCATGTTCAGGGTCTTATATCTCCAGGGAATAGATAATTTTCCTAAATGATGAGCTTAAAAGAAATGGATAAAATGAGAAAAATGTGGTGAGGGCATGAGATTATTATGGCCCAGAACTCCTTCGTCCATTAGTGTGCAAACATACCTTGTCCTCCAGTTGCAAACTTGGTCCCATCTGGGTGAATATCAACTGAAAATATTGGCTTTCCTGGACACAGAGAAAGAAAAACACACACACTGAGATGGACCCATGTTCCTGAGAATACAGTACTGCCAATTAAATCTCAAATGTTCTGTTTAGTCAAGTAGCAATTTTCTTCTTCTAAAAGTTCTAATCAGCATATAACAAATACAGATGACTAGAAAGTATAAAACATCCAAATCATAACAAACTACAGCTTACCCAGATTAAAAACCTCATAGGAATATAGGATTTCTCATGCCAGAACATATCATATCCTGCCTCCGCAGTAGCATAATGCTTCAAAGGAAGATAACCTCCTTCACAATGCACCTGGCCACTTACGTAAAGCTTGGGAAATAACTTCTTTCTGACTCCTATCAAACTGATGACCTGAAGCAAGAGATTTGATTTCCCCCTATTTCAGCTTGTTTAACAACAAATATTATTGTTCATATGACTTAGTTCAATTTAAATCCTGCTTTAAATATATACAATCCTGTAACACCCAGAGGCTTATCAAGTTATTTATATGGCTTCTATCACCACAATAACAAAGCACACCATTAGGATACAGAAGATTAGGAACTAACCAATTCAATCTTAAATACTTCAGTTAAGGTACCCTAACACATCTACTTTCAAAGACAATAATCCTAGTTTTTGTATCCTCTCCCAAGGTTGCCCAAATCACTGGCAGAGCTGGAAACAGAATTTGGGAAACCAACAGCTCCCAGTCGGCACTGCTCTGCCTGCATCCCTGCTGTAAGCACTAAACCACCCTCCTCCACCATACTATCAAACAGTTCTAATCACCTTTGCAGAGAACGTTTTTTAACTTGCAGCCTCCCATGAGGCCAATGAAACCAACAAGGATTAGCTGGAGGAAGCTGAATAGGAAGTGGAAATTCAAGCAGCAAAATTCAACAAAAACAAACAAGAGTAACAAAGGATTTATATAGTCAAACAAAACTTCATACAGCAACTGAAAGATGTCTGAACTTTTTTAAAAACTAAAAATGTTGCCACATGTCAAAATCATCAGCATCCCAGTGGAAAGGAGGGCAATTATGTCATAACCACTCTGTAAACGCTAACCAAGAGTATTAGATTTGGACATCTGAGCAGTTTCCCATATTGGTGAAATGGTTATACTGTATCTTCATGATATGTAAAAACACAAAACGGAAAACTAGAGGGACTTGACTTATCTGTCTAAGGTATTTGAGTTATTACCCGACACCATAGTATTTGAGTGCCTTTCACATAAAAATGACAGCAACAGCAGAGCCCACAGTGGGTTTTGTGAAGTTTCTGATATTTCTGTTGTTGGGGTAAACACGTTGCTTGGGGTAGGGCTGTTTATTTGTGTTTGTTTATGATGATTTGTTTCAGGGTAATTTTTTTAAATTATTTATTTTATTCTTATTGAAATGCTGACATGATCCCAGTAACATCCTACAGGCAGCGAAGCTGAAGTACAGTAGGATGGCACCCAACTTGCATTCTTTCCAGATCCAAGTCCCATAAAACACATGAGCTGTACTTTAAAAACTGTGGCTCTTCTTCAGAGGGGCGTGCTGCATCTGTCCTTTACTCTGCCAAACTTCACATAAGTTTCAGAGATAACCCATATATTCTGGGAAGCAAAGGCAGCAAACAAACGTCTGTAAAAAAATTAAACAAAAAACGGATCTTCAAGGCTCTAAGATTAGAGAACTAGGAGACTAAACTATTTAGACCGTGACCACATGAGAAAGTTGCAAAGGTTTAACTTAAGGTGTTAGTTAAACGGGTGCAAACCACTGAATGCTTATTTCAGTTAAAGGGGTTTGTACCCGTTTAACTAACCAAGTTTAAAAACTGATTAAGCTAAATTGATGCAACTCTCTCAGGTTTACAAGTTCCTATTCTATTAAACGAATTGTCAGCAACACTTCGCTTGCCTCTCAAACCTCCATCCCCTGCCCCCAACACGCCCCCAAACAAAGGATGGACACATGATAAGAAAATTAGAGTTACAGTCAAAGCAGACATTGAAAAGTTTTTTTGATTGGCAGTTGTGTTGCCTCCTCGTTTAGATAAAATGAATATGTTAGGCATTCTGGTGCATAATTATAATATCTACAATTGTGAAATAAGCTGTTATACCTCTTCCTTTGCTGAAATTACTGGCATCAATATATTTTATATTGTGCTACATAAAATTACCAGATAAAATGTGTTTCTCCTGAGGAGTATATATGTGAGAGTATGCATGAGCAGAGAAATGGTTTATCATGAAAAACTATCAACCTGCAGAGTGACCAGTTGTGGGATACAAAGTCAAGCTGCAGCCTGGGGACACTATTGCCCGTGAAAGGTAATTTTTTCAAACACAAAGGACAATAGTTTGAACTAAGCACTTTTTAAAAATGGAGGAAACAGGATACAATTCTCTCCTTTTCCTTCCCCTGTCCCCTTTGCTGCTACTTAAGCTATCTTAATGTTGCCAATTTCTGCTTTATCCTTAGAAGCAGGGTTTCTTAAGCAATAGCAGCCAGTTTGTGTGTTCAGGTACAGTTTTGCTGCCAAGTTCCACGCAGCTTCATGTGTGATGTTTATGCAAATTATTTAATGAGCTATCTGCATATATCTAAACTTAAAAATGGTGTGAATTTCTTTCTGGTGAAAATCAGCAATGGTGTATGAAGTCATCAGTTTATCTACAAAGTAACAGCAGGCTCATCTCTGGTTTGGAGGAGAACTTCCTCAGTGACCAATAGGAGTAGTTCAGTCTCCACAGCCCATTTACTGTTGGCTTCTCTGCTGAGTCTGCCAGTTACTACAAAGCACGACAACGAGTTTGTGATGTGGGAAATGGAATGGAGACCCATGAATCTCATACAGGAACCAAACATCCATTAGTTAGTACAAATTAAAAGTTGTTCCCGAGTTAGCTGGCTTCAGATTGGTTACCTACAGGCAAAAGGCTGTGAAGCTCATTAGCAAGGTTTAGAGGCATCCAGCCTCCGAATAAGTGCTAACACACTTTCCAAAGTCAGGTTTGATTTATGGAAAGATGAGTTTATTTGATCAAGTTCTAGTGTTTTTGGAATTTACACAGGCAGATAGGCAAGAAGCAGACACCACCACCAACCACTGCTGTTGCACCAGAACAGAAGCAACCAGCTCACCGCTCACTGGACATAGTGGTCAGCAGCCAAAAGGGGGAGAGCTGAGGCTGCGTTCTTCACAGCACCCTGCCTGCGGGGCTAGGTGAGGAAGCATGGGATATGGGGAGAGGGGCAGACAGAACAGGGCACACAGGGCTGCTGGGGAGTCATATAGACGGGGGCTCAGATGGGCTAGTGTGGGCGGGGACAGACTGGAGCAGGGGTTGAATGGGAGTGGGGGTGCAGGGACACACTAGGCAGAGCAGATGTGCCTGACTGATTGGGAGAGGCTAGAGGTCAGCCAGGGTCTGCATGGGGGAGACTCTCCAACTGGCTAAAAATCCCCTCGCCCCCGCAAAAAAAACCCTGTTCCATACTACTCCCACCCACATCTAACAACCTCCCAGCTCCCTCCCAGCAATTACTTCCCTCTCCCTCAGCTCCTTGTTACCCCTGACTCCTCCAAGCCTTTGCATTGCTTCTGAGGAGTGCGGGAAATAAGTTTCTGTATTGCAGTTTAAATGAATTATTACTCAAGTTCTGTATTAATATGCCTAGTAAGGAATCTATTTGTTAAAAAACATTTCCTGAATCTTTTTTGTTGTCTGTATTGTTACAAACTTGTTGACAGGTATTTTGAAATAAATTACCAAAATAATTGAAACTGGTGTGATTATATTGTGTTATTTTGACAAAATATGCAGAATTTTGCAGAATTTTGATATTTTTGGTGCAGAATTCCCCCAGGAGTAGTTAATGCGTGTACAGCAGGAAGGACGTTACAGAAGTCAGGAGCAAACGTGTCACAAATTGCAGGCACAGGTATGAAGAGATGCTTGTCAATTGTGCTGGTAGTGGTGCCTGCTTCAATCCACTTTATCTGTGTGGTCAATTTTTGGAAAGTGGTGAACAGCAAGGACCAAAACATCTGTCGCAGGTGACCTAATGACTGTGGTCCCTTCAACACCAAGACACCCAAAAGCCGTGTTGGCACATGCAGCATGCAGAAGCATCGTTGTGTCCGTTTCCTCTTGAATATTGTACCAGTCTTGGGCTTCTTCAACTCCTCTACTGGTGATGGACTTTGCTACTTCACCTTTGGAAAAGCATCCAGTAAGGAGAAGTGTTTGTGTTGGGTGTGCTAATACACTCTCAGGTTCATTTTTAACCATATATTCACAGAGGAATTTTACAAGTGACTATTGGTTAGACGCTACATTTAGAAACTTTTTCCATGGAGGCACAGGGCATCCACCAATCACCTGGTGTTTCTTGCATCCGACCTTAGATCCTGTCCCATGCTATCTTTCTACAGTTTTCACAGAGTTACTCTCATCACATCTGCGTCAAAGACTTGGTTTATAGAATTAACTTTGTCAAATCCTTTTAGGACCTGCCTCAGGTACTCCGCAGCCAATTCTCTAAAAGTGTGGAATTTGTTGCCAGCTGTTATTTTATGACAGCCATGGTATCTCTGACGTATGCCATGGTTTCTTTGTTGCATGCTCTTAGCTCATGGATTCTTTCAGCTTGAGCTTCCAGCTGATGCCCTAATTCAGCTTTGTATGTTCTTCTCATCGTTCCATCAGCATGGAAGAGGAACATGGGGGCAGGTCCTATTAGGTGACTAAGAACAGTTTCCATTGAAACCTCATTTCTGCATCTTGACAAGGATCTGCGGGAAACAATTTCTGGACTAGTAGCTGCTGTGAGTGTCCTTCCCTCATACACTGCCCCATAGCATAAGGGAAGGTGCATTGACTACAAGCCTAGAGTCCATCGGTTCTAATTCCAGCTCTTCTATGGACTGTTCTCAATATTTGTATGCACTTCATAGCCCTTATTAACCAAGGCCTCAGTCACTTACTTTAGGGAGTCCGCTATTATTCACCCATTTTACAGGTAAGATAACAGAGATTGGACAAGGCCACTGCAAGCAGAACTGGAAATAAAATCCAATTCTTTAATATGAGAAACCCAGTTTCATCCATTTTGCCATGCTACCTTTTGGAGGGAAGGGTCCAAATTATGTGCTATTTAATCCATGCTAACATGGTGGGTCTTTGTCCCTCTCTAGTCTAGACCACATATAAAGGTTTATAAGTCTTCGGCTGCCTCCCTGCTAATGTGCATGGTGTTTTAGCTCAAGTGGTAGAAGCTCATTATTTTTAAATCCAAAAATCGTAGTTTCTCGTACTCACACACAAATTTATGACGCCTCACCAGGAATGCATAACACACATGAAAAATGCATGAGTGTCACATCAGGTCTGGACACAACTCTCAATTTTTTGCATGGCAGTCCTAGCAGCCCCTTTAAAGATCCACATAAGCACTACTATGGATTCTGGAGTGGCCATAGGGACTAAGCAGCTCCTATCACAAAGACTCAGTGAGGAACGTTCTTCCTGACATGTATGTTTTTTGTACTTCAGTGAACCATGAAAAAGTGAGTGCTCCTCGCAGCATAGGCCACCTCAGAGCTTCATAGAGTTGTTTAGTCACCTGCCACTTTCTTAACCAACTGGACTATGTTTGGTAATTGAAGAGTATTAAATATACATAAAAAAGTCAGTTATGAATGCCATACAGAGTCTGCAGCAGCAAGCATTATACAGCGGCTGCAAAGCCACTTGCATTCTAAATCTCCCTTTTCACTTATTTGAACCAAAACAACAAATACTTAAACTCAGACCAATAGGTGAATTTTTTGGAACATTTCAGAAGAATTCATTCAGCTCTGAGTTAGGCCAGTGAGATGTGGAAGAAATATACCCCTTTTAACTTGGAAAAGCTGTTCCAATTTTTTTCCCAAAATAATCCCTTACAAAATGGTTGAATTTACTGTGGAAAAATGGTTCAAAAAATATGAGAGGCTGTGGGTACAGAAAAATTCACACACCAGTTATGAAGACAAATAGATACTTAGATGTTTAGTTCCCTTTTACATTCAAGACTTAAAGTACATTCACTTGCAAAAATAAAAATAAAATAAAACTAGCACACCTGCCCAATATTTTTAATATTACCATTTAATAGACATGCCTGGTCTGTTAAATATGTGTAATAAGAGATTTCATTTAATTTAATGAAATCATTAGACCCAACATGCCTTTGGTGTTGTAATGATGCTCACTCTGTAAGATGGTAACACTTTGTTAATCGGAGAAATCTGCTTACTATACTCCTGTATAATGTATCATTAAAAAAGAGCTCACTGTTGTAATGATTATTATTTTGCCATCTTTTTACATGGCAAAGAATTGTAAACCTCTCAATACTTCCTAAATAAATAGTACTCAAAAAAAGGCTGACCTTTAAATATGAACTATGGCTAATCTTCAGTAAGGAGCCATCATTTTGGCAAGTTTAAAAAAGAAACACATTAAAGTTATAATTTATTACAGATTTTAATTGGCACGATATGAAATTACTGCTAAGATTTTAGTTGGATAGTCATATGCACAAGTACAGTTCGACAAAACAAACGTGCACCTTCGGAACTCCAAAACTAGAGGTTCAGGGTCAGCACGAGCAAGTGCTGTATTTCTGAAGCATTATAGAGAGATTTTCCTTATCAGCTCAGTAGCACAGTTCCAGGGCTATGCATGCTCACAACTGCCAGACTGTTACTATGTTATTCTTTGATGAAACTGGATAAAATCAGTACTAAAATTGCACACTGTGAATGTACATTAATTCCTTTACCAAACAGAGATCGCTTTTAGATAATGGCGTCTTATCTCTGTTCTGATGAGTTAGACCCAGTACACTTGGTTCTTCTCTATCCCTTAAAATATGGAACACTTCAACAATCATCAGATTCTCTATCTTCAGTTTTCCAAGCATTTCAAGAAGTACATCTGCTTCCAGTATTATGAAGTTACAGATGTAAAATGATTAAAAAAAAAGAAAAAAGTATAAATGTAGTACAGGAAGGAAACTCAGCAAGACAGAGTTGTTACCATCACCATGCTCTATTTCTTTTGTCTGTTAAAGTTATTACTCACTTTAGTGGGCACCATGAAACAAAGAAAAAGCATTTAAGAACTGCTTCACTGTATTTGTGAACAGTTTACAAACCACAGGTATGACATTCATCTTGTATCATTTTGTCAAAATTACACAAAAAAAGAGCCATTATTAGATTTGATAGTAACTGCTTTCTTCCTGAATTCTCTCTGAATTATTTTGTTATATCCTGTTGGAATGAGTCAAAAGGTAAAGTTCCTGTTTGCAAGTGGATGAATGTTTTTCCTTTTGCCAGAAACTCAAGTAACTGGTGGGAAATTCAAGTCTTCTCCATTAATTAAGCAACAAACCAAAACACCAGGGACATATTAACACAGGGGAATATTTAAATTTGATAGACTAAGTTCCAGGATATTTTTTATACAGTTACAATGATCTCTAACAAACAGTTTAAACAATCAAAGTCCCAAAATCACATGGTGTTAAGAGCCAGACTAGGCTTAAATAAAAGATCTTTCCTAAGGATTTTTCTCAAAGGATAAGGAGTCCAAAACACGACAATACAACTTAGAAACTTCAAAAGTCAAAAGGAACTTGGAAAATCTTATCAAATAGATTTTAGTTTGCCCTGAACTTAAGGGAATTTAAATTACAGCCACCACAGCTGAAGAAAATACACTAAATTGTTTGCAAACATACATGTCTTTTTTGTTGATAAACTTTAAATGGGCATCTTTTTATTTGCTTATTGGTTAGCTTGAGGCACAAATAAGTGAAATTTAAAGTTGTCAACATCCTCTGTGAGCTTGTACCATAATATGGGTGAGTTTACATTAATTTTGTTTCTCTCCAACCCTTTTAATTTATAACATCCAATAAGACTCACAAATCTATTCAAATATTTACATTACGTATTTAAATTCAGTGAGGTGGCTTGAAGAGGTCATAAATTGTATGCCTAAATTGAACAAAAGTAGGGACTGGAGGAGGACGGAGATTATGAGCTCTGTTTTATGCATGTTGAATTTGAGCTGACAGCAAGACATCCACAAGGAGATGTTAGAGAAACAGGCTGAGATTTTAGTTTGGACAGAAGATGACAAGTCTGGAGTAGAGGGGTAGATCTGAGAGTTGTCAGCATAGAGATAGTAGTTGAATTTGTTTTTGTGGATAAGATTACCCAGAGGTAAAATGTAAAGGAAGAAGAGAAAGAAAAAGGGATCAAGGACAAAGCCCTGCAGAACCCTCACAAGGTTGTATGGGGGGGATGAAGAGTATTCTCCAAAGGACATGCTGATGGATCGATTAGAGAGAGGAAGAAGAGATTCCTGGTCTCTTGCTTCCCCAGCAACTGCTGTGGAAAGAGCTCTTCTGATGGTGGGGAGGAAAAGGTAAAAATAGTCATCTAACATTTCTGATATATACAGCAGAAACAATTTATGCCTCCTATCCGACAAACACTGACACATGAGAGTAGTCCTGTTAAACTCACTGGGATTATTCACATGCCTCAGTGTTTGCAGGATCAAGGTCTTAAAATTATATTTAGGTTGTAAAAGCTACATTTGTAATACTAACCTAGCAGAACTTTTTAAAAGGAAATCAAGCCAAGTATCTCAAATGATAATACTTTCACTTTCTTTCTGATCAAGGTGATCTTTCATTTAGAGGATGTTTGCTCAGTCATTAACCGTTTCAAGATGAAAGTAAATATTTTTAATGTACACTGATCAAAAGTTAACTTTATATTGCGGCTACACTCATGCAAACACTTATCCACATGCTTAATTTTACTACCATTTCCATTTACTTCAATGGACCACTCTCAGTACTGACATTACATAAGAATGTCCAGACTGGGTCAGAGTAATGGTCCATCAAGCCCAGTATCTGGTCTTCTAACAGTGGACTGTGCTAGATGCTTCAGAGGGAATGAACAGTACAGGGCAATGATCAAGTGATCCATCTCCTGTTGTCCAGTCCCAGCTTCTGGCAGACAGAAGTTTAGCGATACCCAAAGCAAGGGGCTCCATCCCTGAGCATCTTGTCTAATAACCATTAATGGATCTATCCCCCATAAACATATCTAATTATTTTTTGAACCCAGTTATACTTTTGGCCTTCACAACTTCCCCTGGCAATGAGTTCCACAGGGTGACTTCATTTGGTTTGCTTCAAACCTACTGACTATTAATTTCACTGAGTGACACCTAGTTCTTGTGTTATGTGAAGGGGTAAATAACACTTCCTTATTCACTTTCTCCACACTACTCATGATTTTGTAGATCTTTATCATATTCCCCCTTAGTCGCCTCCTTTCCAAGTTGAACAATCCCAGTCTTCTTCATCTCTCTTCATATGAAAGCTATTCCATACCCCAACTCATTTCTTTTGCCCTTCGCAGTACTTTTTCAAGATGGGACGACCAGAACGGCATGCAGTATTCAAGGTGTGGGCATACAATGGATTTATATAGTGACAATATATTTTCTGTCTAATTATTTATCACTTTCCTAAAGGTTCCTAACATTCTGTTAACTTTTTTGACTGCCACTGAACATTGAGCAAATATTTTCAGAGATGAAGCAAAGATCGCTTTCTTGAGTGGAGGTAACTAGTTTAGACCCCATCATTTTGTATGTATAGTTGGGATTATGTTTTCCAATGTGCATTACTTTGCATTTATCAACAGTGAACTTAATTTACCATTTTGTTGCTCAGTCACCCACTTTTGTCAGATCCCTTTGTAACTCTTTGAAGTCTGCTTTGGACTTAACTACCTTGAGTAGTTTCGTATCATCTGAAAACTTCACCACCTCACTGTTTACTCCATTTTCCAAATCATTTCTCAATATGTTGAACCACCCTGGTCCGCACAGATCTTTGGGGGACCCCGCTATTTACCTCTCTCCACTGTGAAAACTGACCATTTATTCCTACCCTTTGTTTCCTGTCTTTTAACAAGTTATTGATCTATGAAAGGACCTTCCCTCTTATCCATGACTGCCCACTTTGCTTAACAGCCTTTGATGAGGGACCTTATCAAAGGCTTTCTGAAAGTCCAGGTACACTATGTCCACTGGATCACCCTTCTCCACATCTTTCTAGTCCCCCACAAAAGAATTCTAATAGATTGGTGACTCATGATTTCCCTTTACAAAAACTGTGTTGACTGTTCCAAAGTATTTTGTTCATTTATGTGTATGATAATTTTCATCTTTACTATAGCTTCAACCAATTTGCCTGGTACTGAAGTTAGACTTACTGGCCTGTAATTGCCACAATCGCCTCTAGAGGCTTTTTAAAAAATCGTAATTACATTAGCTATCTGCCCTCATTTAATACAGAGGCTGATTTAAGCAGGAAGTTATATACCACAATTATTAGTTCTGAAATTTCATATCTGAGTTCCTTCAGAACTTCTGGGTGAATACCATCTGGTCCTGGTGACTTATTACTGTTTATCAATTTGTTCCAAAATCTGCTCTATTGATACCTCAATCTGGGACAGTTCCTCAGATGTGTCACCAGAAAGAATGGCTCACATGTGAGAATCTCTCTCACATCCTCTGCAGTGAAGACCCATGCAAAGAATTAATTTAGCTGCTCTGTAATGGCCTTGTCTTCCTAGAGTGTTCCTTTAGCACCTTGATCATCCAGTGACACTACTGATTGTTTGGTAGGCTTCCTGCTTATGATATACTTCAAAAAAATTGCTGTTAGCTTTTGTCTCTTAATAATTGCTCTTCACATTCATTTTTGGTCTGCCTAATTACACTTTACACTGGACTTGCCAGAGTTTATATTCCTTTCTATTTTCCTCCGTATGATTTGACTTCCAATCTGTAAAAGCTGTCTTTTTGTCTCTAAATACCTATTTTACTCTGTTGTTTAGCCATGGTTGCTTTTTTATTTTTCTTCCCATTTCTTCCTTTTTGTAGTTAAATGCTACTGTGGTGGGCTTCTTTGTTATTCTCCCTTTTCCTCCCCACCACAGGATGTTAAATTAATCACATTATGGTTGCTACTACCAAATGGTTCAGTTACAGTCACCTCTTGGACCAGATCCTGCGCACCACTTAGGACTAAATCAAAAATTGCCTCTCCGTTTGTGGGTTCCAGGACTAGCTGCTTCAAGAAGCAGTCATTAATGGTATCTAGAAATTTTATCTCTGCATCCCATCCTGAGGTGACATGTTCCCAGTCAATACAGGGTTAGTTGAAATCCCCCATTATTAATGGGTTTTCTGTTTTTATAACCTTTCTAATCTCCCTGGGCATTTCACAATCACTGTCACCATCCTAGTCACATGGTTGGTAGTATATTCCTACTGCTATACTCATATTATTCAAGCATGGAATATCTATCCAAGTTAAGCATGTGTGTAAGTGTTTGCAGGATTGAGGTCAAAATTAATCATAAAACCTACAATCTAACTACAGTTTTATGCTAACTTAGTTAAAAGACCAAAAGAGCTCTGTGTAGCTCAAAAGCTTGTCTCTCTCACCAACAGAAGTTGGCCCACTAAAAGATATTACCTCGCCTACTTGGTCTCTCTAATAAACCATACAATAAACCAGCTTTAAGAACCCCAAAATTGTCCAATCTGAACAATACTCAGCTTACTCTGGATATCAGTCACCTGCAAGAAATGAGTTCAAGTTTCTAAAAGTTTATATTCTGGTGTAAATTGCACTGTCAAAACAAAGGTATATGCAGAACAAATTATGAAAAAGTACCTGTATATGGGCAGAGTTTGAACATGCAAAATTAACTCTTTACATGACCACTACTTGTTCCACTCACTGTCACTGTGATGTAATAATTTAGACACCAAGTTGCTTGTTTGCTACTGATTGTACTCTGATAATACTCTGCACATTTAAAAAAATGTTGGTAAGAAATTACAACATTCCTCTGCAAATGTACATTAATTTATATCTCACTAGGAACACTTTATTCTTGAAGATCAAGATACATCATAACTCACAAACCACTATGATAAGTAATTACAGAAGTGGCAGACAAGACAGTATAAAAGCAATGACTTCCTAATCTTAGTATAGAATCTGATGTTACTGTTCATGTGCATATGCATTCTGAAAAATATATAGTGTGTGGGATAATATATTGGGATAATATTCTTCCACAACTGTGTATTATGGGCTGAATTACAGGAAGTATAATGGGCAAGTGCAGCAGCTCAACACACCTGGAGACATGAATATACAAAATAACTGATTCAAACAAAAATTATTTTGGTGGCCTCAGGTTAGTACCCATTTGCACAGAACTTCTATAAGTTCCAGCACAAGGCCCAGAATGGAATAGAGATAGGTGGAAATCTGCATCTCTCTTGCATGCTAATTCAAAGTATGCTTTGTTCAAGCTACTACTCTTTCCTTCATAAGCACTAAATTAACAAATATTTGTATTGAATAGTTATAAGCAGCTCAGGCTTCTTACAATGCAGCCACTGAATGACACCATTTCACTATCCAGTGTGAAAGCCAAGAAATCCACAATTTGGTGCCTTTATATTCTTTTCACTGTGTCAAAGGTTTCCCTGAAGAAAACTGCAACTATGTTTGTGAAACAAAATAGAGTTCTGCCCTAAGTGCATAGGAGACAGCATTTGCCCAATGGTACTCACATTTATTTACTTTTCACACATCATTCTATTCTTTACAGCAGTGGTTCTCAACTAGGGGTCCGGGGCCCACTAGAGGGCCACAAGCAGGTTTCAGGTGGTCAGCCAAAATACAGAGAGCAGGGCTGGGTTAGACTTGCTGGAGCCCAGAGCAAAAAGCCGAAGCCCAAGCCCCACCAAGGGCTGAAAACCGAAGCCAGAGCAACTTAGGGTATGTCTACACTGCCCATGTTACAGCGCGGTTGCAGCAGCATTGTGATGTGGGCAGCGTAGACATGCTTTATCACTGGGGGAGAGCTCTCCCAGTGATTAAAAAGAACCACCCCGAATGAGGGGTGGTAGCTTTATGGCCGGGAGGTGCTGTTTATACTGGTGCTTTTCAGTGCTAAAACTTTTGTCGTTCGGGGGGGGAGGGGGTCTTTTCTCACACCCCTGAAGGACTAAAGTTTTAGCACTGAAAGTGGCAGTGTAGACACAGCCTTAGCTTCAGGAGGCCCCCTGTGGTGTGGGGCCCTGGGCAATTGCCCTGCTTGCTACCACCTAACACCGGCCTTGGCTTTTAATCTACTGGATATGTAGAAAAAACGTTGTGGAACAGATGGGCTGTGGAATTTTTTTTTAGCATGTTAAGGGGCCTCAGAAAGAAAAAGGTCGAGAACCCCTGCTTGACAGGCCAGTTCACAGATCTCCTGGCAGACATTTTTGCGAAGCAGAGTTGCAAGCCAACGTCTGTATTTTGGAAACTATGTTTCTCTAGCAAACAGTTTCATTTTATTTTCATTCCATTTACTTTTGCAAACTATCTGTACCGTATTTCTCTTTGCCTTCCCAACATATAAAAATCCACAATGAGCCAAGAAAGGCAGATTTCCAGACACTTTAGGCATGCTAAAGAATGTATCCTTATCTTCTTATTTGGAAACAAGTTATACCACGTCTCTTCATATCTGCTACAGTGTTGCAGTTGCTAAAACCAGACGTGGTTAGGGATTAGTTTACTCTCAGTGACGGCTACATTTAATTCGCTTTGGAGGAAAAACAAAATCACAAACCCCATGGGCTGTTAAAGGTGCAAAACGCTTGTCAGCGTTTAACTTTAACTAAGAGTCACAAGAAAGGAGCTTCAAATCTGCCCGGTGCATTCGTCTTTGCACACGTACACCCTCGCGAGCAAAGGCTGGCATGCCCCGAAAGCACGAAGTTCCCATCACAAGAGCTTTCCCCACCACACCCAATTGTCCCTCATCCTCCGAGGAGCGCAGGGCAGTGGGGCGGGAGTCAAGGGCGCTGCTTTGGGACACCGGGGGCGGGGGGGGGGTTACTTTCAGCAGGGTCACTGCGAAGTTCACGCGCGCAGAGCCCTCCCCGGGCCCGGGGCCCAACGCGCCCCCCTCCCCCAGCTCACACCCACCGGACTCGACCCTTGGGGCGCCCCGGCTCCGGCTCCGGCCCCCGCACAGGGGCGCCCGGGCCCCGCACTCACCATTGTGATTGACCCAGGTCGGCTTCAGGAGCTTCATTGTCCCCCGGCCCGGGGCCCCCGCCGGCCCGTGCCCCCGGGACCCCCGGGCGGGCTCCGGGCTGCTCCGAGAGGCGGCGGCTCGGCTCGGCTCAGCAGCCGCCGCCGCCAGCAGCCATGGGCTCGCCCCGCTCCCGCTCTCCGCGCTGCCCGGCCCCTGCCCCGGCCGGAGCCGCCTCAGCGCCGCGCCATCCCCCGGCCACGGCCCCGGCCCTGCCCCAGCCACCTCCTCCGGGCCGCATCCCCCGCTCGGCTCCCAGCGGCTCCCCGGCAACGCCGGAAGTCTGCGCCGGGCAACCGCCTAACCGGCCCGGCGGGAAACAGCCGCCCCGAGCCCGGCTGTCCCCGCCCGCAGAGGGCGGGAGAAACCAGCGGCCCCCGGCCGCCGCTGCTCCCGCGTGGGGCCAGGGGTCGGTCTGCGGGAGCTCGGCCCAGTGCCCCCCCGAGCAGAGATGGGGCGGGTCCGGGTTGAGGGACCCCCTCCCCCGAGTCACCCCCCAGCAGAGATGAGGAAAGGGCTGCGTTGAGTTGAACACACACAGACCCAGAGATGGGGGAAGATCTGGGTTCAGTGACATCCCTCTCCCCCTGCAGAGATGGGAAAAGGTGTCGATTGACTGACACACACATCCCCAGGCAGAGATGAGGGAAGATCTGGGTTGCATGACCCACCCCTAGGCAGAGATGGGGTGTGCGGAGGTCTGGGTTGAGCGACTCCCCCGGTAGAGTTGGGGGAGGATCTGGGTTGAGTGACCATTGCATTGTGGGGATTGTTAGTGACAACCTGTAAGTGAAACTGACTAGTCTATTTTCACTGCCTAAGTTGAGAGAAATGGAAAAAGTAAACCAACAACATGAACAGGAAAATAACATGTAGATACTAAACGGGAAATAACTTTCAATAACCTGGACTCCAGTTCTGCAAACGCTACACTCCTTCAGTTCACTGGGACCACAGGTGTGCAAGTGTTTGTAGGATCAGGGCAATAGGTGAGGTATATGTTGTATTTTTAATTATGTAAAACAGTGTCCCTTTATGGGTCTCTAACTAGGTAATTTAACAGCACTAGGTAAATATCCCTGTAATGGGACATTCAGTACCCAATGTGAAACTTTATGCTACCACATACATCATTATGTAACTGTATCCAGAACATAATAAACTTGCCAGTACAAACTCTATGTCTAGACACAAGATATATTAATTGGTTAGTCTCTAAGGTGCCACAAGTACTCCTTTTCTTTTTGCGAATACAGACTAACACGGCTGTTACTCTGAAACCTGTCATTTTATTACCTTTGTAGTTGATGCTCATATAATTTACTTTCCTACAATGTCATTTTCTCTACAGTTATTTCATAAACAAAAATATTTGTTAGATGAATAACTACGCTTTGCATTTACTGTTCTTTTTACATAAGCTAGGGCAATTCTACTTCCTTTAGGGAAACTTTGTGATTGTCTATAAATTTTTCATAGTTCTAAGCATCAAAAAATCATAGAAATCGGAGATTAAAACACCCAGTAGATAATCTAGTCTACCCTCCTCTGCTTGCCTCTCTCTTCCCCTACAAATAATGTACAATGCTGTGAAGTTGGAGGAGTCAGGTTGTTTACTTTTTCATGAGTGGCCTAAGTAGCATATTAATCACACTCACTTTTAACTCTTTTATAGCATATTCCCATTAATGTGTTACCCTGTTTTTGTATGATAAAAACTTTGGAATCATGCAAAAATTTACATCATGTGATAAGACTCTAGATTTATCTCCCTTAAAGTCCTGCATGAATAGGTATGTATGCTGTATTTATTGGTGACTGTCCAGTACTAGGTACTGGTATTGGAATGCAGAGGTGAAATTCTAGCCCCATTGAAGTCAGTGGTAAAACTTCCATTGATTTACACGAAGCCATGATTTAACTCCAGGAACAGGATTGGTCAGACACATACCAGATTAGTGGTTCAGGGGTTCTCAAACTTCATTGCACCTTCATCACCTCCCTTCTGACAACAAAAATTACTACATGATCCCAGGAGGGGGGACCCAAGCCTGAGACCAGCCAAGCCCCACACCACAGGGAGTGGGGGCCCAAAGCCCAAGGGCTTCAGCCCCAGGCAGGGGGCCTGTAACCTGTGCCCTGATTCCCTGGGCTGAAACCCTTAGGCTTCGGCTTCAGCCCTGGGAGGTGGGGCTTGGGCTTTGGCCCAGCAAGTCTAAGCCAGTCCTGGTGACCCCATTAAAATGGGGTTTTGACCCACTTCGGGGTCCCGACCCACAGTTGGAGAACCATGCGCTGACTAGTTTAGTGTGTGATCTCTCACGTTGGCCAGTACCAGATGCTTCATCAAAAGGAGCCAGGAACCATTTAGCAGATAACGAAATTACCTGACTATAGGTGAAATGTTCCCCTAACCACCAGTTATTGGCTGGTGTATGCTCCAAAGTGTGTGCATGTGTAATTGATACTGCCTTCTTAACATATTATTTTTCTTTCCACAAATTTTACATGGACACACAATTCCATTGGCATTTCAAAGTATTTATATTAACATTATAATATCCAAAGGACAACAGTTCAAACACAGTCACTTACAGAAGGAATGTCAATTATTTCAGCCATAGCAAATACATTAACCTAGAATACTCAACTATGGTCAACATTTGCCCTCACCTTGAATAGCTGATTTTTGTTTAATAACATAGGAGTCACAGAGACACAATTTAAACTTATGCTCCAAATTCTGTATTTTCAGTTATCTCCATTTCAGCTAAAGAATCCTGCACAATGAGTTTCCATGAAGTATTTTGAATTCTTCCTTTTTATATTTAAAAAGGAGATGGCATTAAAGCTGAGAGCATTGTGTGGAGGAGGAAGGGAAGTGGAATTTTAATACTTATACATCATCATCCAAATGGTAGGAATGAAGTGGGGGTGTTGGAAGGTAATATGTCCAGCTACAGGATTAAAGAATTTGTGTGTCAGCCAAATCAAAGGGAATGGAGGATTATATATAGCACCCCAGCATTCAATTCTCTAAACACAGATGCATGTGAGTGATTATGTATACACTTAAATGCTTGCTGGGTCAGGCCCTATATTTGGTAACCAGTAGCTCAAATTTGATCCCTTCACGGGCTTACTTCCAGAAAGCCAGTTTGAAAACTGCTAACTAATTTCAGAAAGACCTTCAATGAAGGACTTGAATTGTTTGAATATTTTGGAAGACCAGTTGAAGGAAAACGTTCTTTTTATTTTGATATTTAGGATAAATTAGTGGCCCTATCGACATTACTGTCAAAACTCCCATTTACTTGAAAGGGGTCAGGATTTCATCTTCGGGAGTCTAATCTAAGCATCTTTCATAGTCAGCTATTTAATTAAGAGTTTTTCCATGCAAATGTATTAATCCTCTTGATTTTTTTTTAACTCATTCCACCTCCCTCAATCTTTCTGCACTTTTCAGATTGTCATCTGATTCCCCACCCACACCCCCTCCTTGGACTACATGGGTAAGACAGGCTATATCCTACTCTCAGATGGGGCAGCTACAGGCTTCAGGAGTTGTAGGGTGTTGTAGCAACCAGGCAAGGTACTAACAAACTTCAACAGGACTTTATTTTTAAAGTGGAAACCTCTTTACCAAGCTGCTGCTGCACCCTTGGTAGCTCTCTCTCAGCCTCCTCAACTCCTTCCCCCCCCCACCCGGCCCCGCTTCCTGTTTCCTGTCTTTTCAGACTCCCAACAGTCATTGCTCCCAGTTCTAATAATTACAAGTAGCATCTAAACACCGCATTCCCTCCTCTCTTAAGAAACTCTCCCAATTAAAATAAACATTGTTATTCTAACCACAGGAACAAATATGAAACAAGACACTATACTGTTGGCAGAAATATTACACTGAAAGCACTGTAGATACTACATAACATAGTCTCTAGTCCAGACAGGTGGTTGTCTGGGTCTGACAGGCCGTCTCTCAAGCTCTGGTTCCAGTGCAATGTCTTGTTGTGTTGATACTATAGTGAAGTCATCCAATGCAGACTGGTGGTTGGCATAATCTCCTCTTGGTGCATAGACAGATGCAAGATAAGAAGCATTCCATACCCGCCCATCAGAAAGTCGACAGGTGTAAGGTCCCTTCTTCTCTATGATTTTAAGAGAAGCTGTGAATTTATGGTCCCCTTTGCGTAAAATTCCAGGTTTTCATATTCTAACGAAAGAACCACACTCAAAACTTTGGTTCCTTAGCACCCTGCCGCTTGTCTGTGAAAGCCTTATACTTTGCTTGGTTCTGTTCAACTGTTTTTCTCACATCATCCTGGGTTGGGGCATCAGGTCATGCCTTTAACAATCCAGCAATCTTCAGTTTAGTATTCAACTGTTTCCCATGCAGTAACTCTGTGGGTGATCTTTGCGTTTTGGCATGTCGTGTAGCCCGGTATGCTTGCAAGAAATCAGTAGTGAAGGTTATCCACAATCACCCTTCCAGTTTATCCGTTTGCAAACTCCCTTTCAAACTTCTGTTAAACTGTTCGATTTCCCTATTGGCTTGAGGGTAATATAGGGATGATCTTCTGTGTAAAATGTTCCTCTCTGCTAGAAAAGTTTCAAACTCCAGGGGGTAAATTGACTAACATTACCTGAAACCAGTTCTTTGGGGTTACCCTCCCTGCTAAAGACTGAAGAAAGGAACTTAATTACTGTAGCAGAAGAGATTTACGATGTAAACAGGCCTGATGTAAACAGGCCATTTACTAAAATAGTCTATTAAAGTGATGGCATAACGGCAGACACCTGGAGCAGTATCAAAGGGTCCTACAATGTCAGTCACCACTTTTTCCCATGCAGATTCAGAAAGAGGAACAGGCTGCAATGGAAGCGTACAGGTCACTGCAATCTTATGCATTTGGCAAGTGACACAGGATTTTATGGGTTTCAGAGTAACAGCCGTGTTAGTCTGTCTTTGCAAAAAGAAAAGGAGTACTTGTGGCACCTTAGAGACTAACCAATTTATTTGAGCATGAGCTTTCATGAGCTACAGCTCACTTCATCGGATGCATACCGTGGAAACTGCAGTAGACAATATATACACACAGAGACCATGAAACAATACCCCCTCCCACCCCACTGTCCTGCTGGTGATAGCTTATCTAAAGTGATCATCAAGTTGGGCCATTTCCAGCACAAATCCAGGTTTTCTCACCCTCCGCCCCCCCCCCCAAACTCACTCTCCTGCTGGTAATAGCCCATCCAAAGTGACCACTCTCTTCACAATGTGTATGATAATCAAGGTGGGTCATTTCCAGCACAAATCCAGGTTCTCTCCCTCCCTCACCACCCCCCTCCAAAAACCACACACACAAACTCACAGTGCTTCAGTTTGGGAGTCCATCCCTGGCCACCAAAACAGATCCCATAGTCGTTGTTTGGTTCTGACAATTCCTTGATGAGTATTGTGTGCCAGGTGTATGGGTTTTGACTGTAATTCTTCTGGCACAAGTAGCCGGTGTGTACCTCATAGCACACAGCCATCAAGCAAAGAAAGTTCATCCCGAACTCTAAAATAAGGCAGCAAAACTGGGTCAAAGTTTTTAGGGTTACTGGGCCATCTTTTTGTCAGAAATTCCCGTAGTTTTTGTTGAATTGGACACGCTGAACAAGCAGCTTGAAATTGTTCTTTTGTAACTGCAGTAAGAGTGCTTGTAATAAGCGCAACTACTACATCCTCATCCTCCATTGGACCATGCTGGTGAAGGCAAAGGCAGGCGAGAAAGGCTATCAGCGACCACATTTTGGTTTCCAGGCTTATATTCCATTTCATATTTGAAAGAGAGTAGTCTTGAAGACCATCTAGCAATATGATATCCTGCTCTTCCCAGTCCTTTTGTGGTGAGCAACGTCGTCAAAGGGCTGTGGTCTGTGCCCAACTTGAACATGCAGCCCCACAGGTAAGTTCACCATTTTTCAGTAGCCCGGACACAAACAAGTGCTTCTTTTTCGACTGTAGAATATTTCTCTCAGCATTACTTAGTGTCCTTGAAGCAAATGCAACAGTCCTTTCTTTGTTGTCCTCATGAAGTTGTGTGAGGACAGCCCCAAGTCCATAATCAGAAGCATCAGTAGTTACAATTGTGGGCAATGCAGGACTGAATAGTGCAAGTACTGGACTATGTACAATGAAGTCTTTCACCATTTCAAAACTAGCTTGTGCATCCATTGTCCACACTAAGGTTGAACTTCTCCGTAGTAATTCTCATAATGGTTCAATGACAGAAGCATAATTGGGAATGAATTTTGCATACCAGAAGGTAAGATCCAAGAAGGAATGTAAGGTTTGCAAATCTGTTGGAGGAGGAGCATTTGAAATTGCCAGGATATGAGCCAGATCAGGTTTTAGTCCAGCCTGTGAAATTGTATGCTCCAGAAAGGAGAGTTAAGTTTGTCTAAATTTGCATTTGGACCTATTGAGCTTGAGGCCTGTTTTGCTGATGCAGTTTAGTACAGACTGCAGGTTATTGTCATGCTCCTCAGAAGTATTTCCAAACACGATAATATCATCCAGATAGCACTGAACTCCATGTTGATTCTTCAGAATCAATGACATCATTTTTTGGAAGGCACTTGGGGCAGATGGGAGACCGTATGGAACACGTTTAAAATGAAATAGTCCCTCATATGTAGTAAATGCTGTGAGGTCTCTGCTATCTTCATGCAACATAACCAAGTAGTATGCGCTCTGCAAATCAAGAGTAGAAAACATTTTTGCTCCACGGAGTTCTGCAAATACTTCTTCTATGTGAGGAAGAGGATGGCTGTCAATCACAATAGCTTTATTTGGGTCCCTTAAGTCCACTCAAAGGTGAATGCCTCCATCCTTCTTCTTCGTCACTACTATAAGTGAAACCCATTCTGAGGACTTAATCTCTTCAATAATGTCCTCTTGAACAAGTTTTCTAAGTTCCTCTGAAACAGCTTCCCTGACTGAAAATGGTAAGCGCCGTAACTTCTGTTGTACAGACATCACATTATTCCACATTTTAACTTTATGCAGAAACCCATAAGCACAACCGAGTTTCTCCTCAACCTGGTGTTGGGTCCCAGCTGAAACTGGTGCGTGTTTACTGCAAGAGTGCTTTGATGAGGAAGATCAATTCATCTATTATCTACCCTGAGATTTAAAGCAGCCAATAAATCTCTGCCAAGGAGAGGAGTGCCTTTGTGGACAACGTAGAACTCTGAAGTTACAGAGCAATCGCCAAAAGTAACTATTGCTGGCAGGCAGCCGTGTACTGGAATATGGTTTTTCAAATAGCACACAAAGTGAAGTTTGGGTTCAGTAAGAGGCACATCTTTAAAGTAATGCAAATAGATGGAATCAGATAGTATAGATACTGCTGAGCTAGTGTGCAACATTAACTGAATAGAGTGTGATTTGCCTGAGACTATGGCGGAAACGTTGACAGTGCACTTCATTTGTTCTGGAATAAGTGCAGTAGTGATTTTGTCCACGCTCAGCACAGTAACATCTGGTATTGTAACTGCATGCACCTGTTGATTGAATTGGCTGCTACGACATTTTACTTTAGCAAAATGCCCAATCTTTTTGCAATGATTGCACTGAGCTACTTTGGCCGGACATCCTGTGTAGCTTGCAAGGTGTTGTGGGGATCCACAGTGAAAGCATGCTTTTACTGTATTTTGAATTTGCTGATTCGGTGGCTTTTCATTAGTTTTCCTCTTGTAATCATTTGTCTGCAGCGATAGTGAACTTTTCTGCAAAAGAGTCACAGCCTGGACTGTTCCTCCTGTATCCATGCTCATTATTTGGCTTCAGCTGTAGCTGACTCAATCTGAGTAGCAATGGTTATTGCTTTTTCTAGTGTAAGTTGTGGTTCTAGAAGTAAGCATTCTCTTACATGAAGCACGGTTGTTTTCTCAATGAGCTGGTCTCTAATCATCTCATCTGCCATATTCCCAAAGTCACAAGTTATAATCAAACTCCTCAGGGAAGCAGTATACTGCATTATAGTCTCCCGTTTTCTGCTCACGCTGGCAAAGTCTGTAGCAATTAGCTATTACATTCACTTTTGGCACAAAAAAGTTCTTTAATGTAGTGAGTGCAGTCTCATATTTATCAGCTGCAAGGGGAAAAGTGTAAAATATATGCGGCCCTTCTGTTCCAAGGCAGTGGATTAGCAGAGCATGCTTTCTTACTTCAGAAATCTCTGTAGCACCGATTGCAAGCAGATAAATCTCAAACATATGGATCCAGGCAATAAAAGCAATTGGAGGCTCATGTGGGCTTTGCAGAAAGGGCGCAAGTGGGTTCAGAGGCAGGAGAGCCATCCTCATCGCCAAACTGTTCTAGCAACCAGGCAAGGTACTAACAAACTTCAACAGGACTTTATTTTTAAAGTTGAAACCTCTTTTCCAAGCTGCTGCTACACCCTCGGTAGCTCTCACTCAGCCTCCTCAACTCCCCCCCTCCCCGCCCGCCCTCATTCCCGTTTCCTGTCCTTTCAGACTCCCAATAGCCAGCGCTCCCAGTTCTAATAATTACAAGCAGCATCTAAACACCACATAGGGAGCCAAGTATTTGGTGATTACTCCAGCGGGACTGGGTTGAAGAGGCTTTCTGGACTCCCAGGCTGCAAGGGCTGGCCAGGCTCTAGGGTTCACGTGTTTGGGGTGAAGGGCTGCAGGCGGGTCAGGGACCAGTCACCGGAGGAGTTGAGAGGATTCTCGGCTGGCAGGAGCCAGGGGTTCCGCATGAGACTCGCGCGTCGTTTCTCCTGGAGCGCCCCCTTCAGTCCCACGTGAGTGGCAGCCCTGCGGTCAATGCAAAGCGCCTCTTTCCCCTGCCTAAAGCCTCTCGCCCGCCTCGGGCACTGAGCGAGTCCGGCGCGAGCGTCCCTGGCGTCCCACGCCGCTCCGCCCGCGGGGCCGGATTCCTCGCGAGGCGGAACCAGGGGCGGCGGGGAGCAGGTTTGCAGCCGGCCGCAATTGCGGGCGCACCACACTGGCGGGGACCTGAGAGGAGGCGCTGCTGTTGCTGCTGCTGAGGCGTCCCGCAAAAGCCATGCTGGCGGCAGCCCGCGGGGCGGTGCGCCTGCTCCCCGGAGTCCGGGGCGGAGCGGGGAGCTCCCTGCTCAGGTAGGGCCAGGGATAGCCTGGCCTGGGGCTCGCCGGTCGGTCCCCCGCCCCCAGCCGGCGCGTGTGGCCCCTGTGACCCCACCTCCTGCCGGGCCCGTGGCAGGGCCCTTCCGCTGCACGCGCTGTCCTCGCGCGGGGAACGTCGGGCGCGTGCGCCCCCCCCCCATCCCCGTGATACGTGGTGCCGGCCGCTCCCCGCACGCGGTTCCCCCCTTGGGCGGAGTGGCCACGCCCATGGGGAATGCAAAGGCATAGTAGTCACTGGGCCCCTGCGTGGCATGCTCTGATCCAGCAGCCCGTGCCCTGCCCTGCCCTGGGGTCCTTTGCCATAGGTGCCTTCCACCAGCGTGGCCCTTGTTGAAATTTCCTGGTCTTTCACGTGTTGCGCCATCTTGATCTGCCTGGCTACCCTCACTGCCAATTGTGGGTGCTGCCCTCCTGGAAGCAGCAGGTCCCAGCATGTGATACATGTTCCTTGGCATCGGGATGGAGTTTTGCAAAAAAGTTGGATTGAGATGGAGTATTATATGCAAGCGTTGTGGTACCAGCAGGCTTAGTCCGGGCTCCAGCAAAAGGGCATGGACAAGTTGGTGGCTCAGACTTTGACAGATTGTATTTCTTTTGTAGCAGACTTCATAGACCCTGAGAAACTGTATCACCCTGTTCCTAAAAGTGAAGCTGCAAATGCTCCCTAGTCCACAGAATCAGTTATTTTTACTTTTCAAATACATGGTCATTTGAATTTGAGACATAATTAATTTGTGGAGTTTTTTTTTTAAAGTGATTTTTCCCCCTTGCGGATTCAAACTTTCAAACAGTGCAAAATTTGGACTGTTATTGGGCTGAAAAGGTTCATATTTGTTACAGTTGAATTAGTGCCAGGCACCACTACTCGCTCAAACAGTTGAGGATGGACTGAAGATTATTCATTATAATATCAGGGGGTAGCTGTGTTAGTCTGTATCCACAAAAACGAGGAGTCTCGTGGCACCTTAAAGACTAACATTTATTTGGGCATAAGCTTTTGTGGATAAAAAACCCACTTCTTTTACCCACGAAAGCTTATGCCCCAAATAAATCTGTTATTCATTATAATGTATTTATGCAAATGAAATCATTAATAAAAGGCAGTCTACAAAAGCTATATATTAACATAATTGAATTTGATTCTTCTCATGCTTTGTATTCCTTTTTTCTTAGTTCTCAGCTGTCCTGGACCATTCATTTTCGGGGAAACCACTGGCAGACTTCTATGCTGGCATTTCAGGCGTCCCTCCCCATGAGGTAAAATACAATTTATATTGTATTTCATAGAATAGTTTTCAGATGTTCAAATCCTCTTTACAGGAAGTTAGGAAGAATTTAAATTATTCAAATGAATAGGCGCACATATATAGTTCTACATTATGAGGCATAGATATAAAATCAGGTAGAACTATTAGACTCTAGCCTAGTGTTTAATTCCCATATATGTAGCTAGTGTTCTGAATAAAATTTTAGTGTTAATGGTTAGTTGTATTTACTCATAATTCCTCAGTTATGAAGGCATGTAACGTAAGGGTGTAAACGTTTGGGGATATTCTGGTGTAAACAACTTTCTAGTTTTTCCTTTTGAACAGTAGTTGAAATGTAGCACTAGCTGCACTAAAAATACTTGAATGTACTTTTTCTACATTTATAGATGTATAGTATCAGTTTGCATGCCACCCTTTTCTTAATACAGCTTGGTTAAAATGACTCCATAGTTAGTAACTAAAATACTGTACGACTTCTGTTTCAAGCCAACATCCAAATATAAAACCTGTCTGCCTGTACTGTATTGTGTATGTAGTATAAGGAAGCAGCCTGGCTTGGTGGACTGAACGCCAACCAGGAACACCAGAGTTTTAAACCTGACTGCCATTGACTTATTCTGTAGCATTATGCAAGTCACTGATCCACTTGCCTTGGTTTCCCTATCTGTAAAATGGGCATAATACTTCAGAGTGTTGAATTAAAAGTAAAAATTAATATATTGATGCTTTGGGGAAAGTATGATCCAGTACAGACCCTGGATTTGGCTTGTATTATTAGAAAGAAATATGTGTCTGAGCCTGCTGAGTTTGTGCTAATTGAAGCAGGCCTGTTAGTTTGCAAGATCTGTGTTAATTGTAGAAAAACATCCAGAGACAAAGAGTCTGTTCTAAAAGTGATAAGATAACATGTTACAAATGTTTTTTTGAACTTAGGAACAAAATTTGTTGTGCGTTTACTTTTACATTCCTATTTTGCTTGTTTTTTTTTTTAGTGTATAACAGGTGGCATGGATAGATTAATTGGAGTCTGTCATGCCCCAATGATTTGAGAATAGTTATGTTAAAGAATGCATAGGTAATAAAATGTAGGAGGTATGTTAAGTAAAATAAGGTATGATTGCGGATGTATGTTTGAATGAGTAATAAAAGATTGAAGTGCCAGCCTAATAAATAACACTACATCTAGAGGAAAAACCAATAGGCCAAAGAATGAGAATGCATTGGGTAAGATAACTGGATTACCCTGAGGGCAAGCCAGAATCCACCCCGCAACTGCCCCAAGGATAGGGGGGCCAAAGGCCAAGATAACAACAAGCCATCATTGCTGTGCCATCTGTGTGATTGACTATAATTTCAAACGTGAGAACAGTGATTGATTATCACTTCAAACATAAAAACTGCATGACAAAGCAAACCCTATAGATTTGAATAAGGATGAATCCCTATAAAGATAGACTCTAAAAACTGGGAACTTTGAGTCTGGTTCTGCAATTACCCTTCAGGAGCATCGGATGCGCTTCTGACAAGACTCGGCTCCACATGTCCTGGCCACTTGGCTAGTGACTTGGCACGAGCAACTTTAAGGTTGGTAACTATAACAACCACCTTGCAGAACTTGTGTGAGTGAGTAGCATGTTATAGCTGTAACTGATTAATTCTTTCTGTATTCACAGTAAACACAGCATATTGTCTTATCCCCTAAATAAGATCCTGCTGGTTTTCATTTTCTAAGTATAACAGAAGTGCTGTAAGGACTAATTAGTTAATGTTTGTAAAGTGCTAAGTATTCTTCTGTGTACAGATTGATATAAGAAAATGTACTATATTACAATTTATATTGATTTGCTGCAAGAATGCTTCTCAAATTCCCAGTATGTATAGATAAATATTCCCTATTAGACACACCGTTTTATTCTAGGATGGGTTTACTATAGAAACAAAAAGTATTATTACATGGGTATACACAGATACAAAATTTTTAAATTAATTTCCTCCGCTAGAGCAGAACCGCGGAAGAAAAAGAAGGCAGATCCAAGGAGAGAACAAGCACAAAAGGACCGTATGAAGAAAAAGATAAAAAAGCTGGAAAAAGCTGCCCTGGAAATGATTCCCATTGAGGATTTTGTAACACCATTCAAGTTTTTGGATGCTTCAAGGTATGGAGAACTGCTAGCTTTTACTTTGGGGTTGATTATGAACTGAAGAAGTGCAAATAACAGTGAAATACCCTCTACCTACTAATACTACCCTGTTGCCCATAAGCTGCCTTGTGCTAGATACAAGGGAGTCAGTTTTGAGATAAATAGTTAAAGGATCAAGAAATTTGTGACTTCTGCAACTCCAGAATTTCTTTTCTTGAGTTGTTTCTCCTTCTACAAATTGCTTTTGAAACAGTGTTTTGTGTTTGTAATGAAAAATTGTAATTCTGGGTGTGGGATACAGAGTTTTTTAAAAAATCTTTTGATAAATCAGATGGGATCAGTCTAAGACTTTATCTCCAATTCCAAGTGCTGAGATGGACTTTGGAGGAGTTTCTGGAGGGCTCAACAATCTATCATGAGAGGAGGGGCAGCAGATCCTTCTCTCTGATTTTGGAATGTTCTGCTTCGCACATGCGAAAACATATCAATGTAATTTGTTTGGTGTGACTTTTATTCCCATTTTAGATTCATTCGTATCCCTGCTCTGGCACCTGGTAAGGGGAGTGTTGTTTACTGGTTGGAACAAGAATTTTAGAATTATAAGTCCTAGGTTCTACTCCCTACCTACTCTGCCACTGACTTTTGGCAATGTACTAGTTGTGGCTGTGTCGGTCCCAAGATATGAGAGACGAAGTGCGTGAGGAAATATCTTTTATTGGTCCAACTTCTGGTGGTGAGACACAAGCTTTTGAAAAAAGAAAAGGAGTACTTGTGGCACCTTAGAGACTAACCAATTTATTTGAGCATGAGCTTTTGTGAGCTACAGCTTGAGATGCCCAGAACTGTTCTTCAGGTCTGGGAAAGGAATTCCCAGTGTCACAGCAAAATGCAAAGTGTTTAATAGCCCATTGCCCTGCTTGTTACCCCTAACAAAGGCCCTGGCTTCTTTATGCAGAAAGCTCCTTATTGTGCCACAGGTGGGCCATGGAGTTTTTATAGCATGTTGGGTGGGCCTCAGAAAGAAAAAGGGTGAGAACCCCTCTTGTAAGGGACCATTCAAGATAGAGTGGCCCATTAACACCTCTGCAGTCAGAGAACAAAAATATGGGGTTAGTGTAGCAGGCAGCCTGAAGGCCCAGTGCGTGCTAAAAAAAATTCAAAATTTGCCACTCTGGTCTGAAAGGGGGCAGAGCTGGCTGAGGGGGAGACACCATCTGGCAGCCTGCTGGAGCACTCCTACTAGCAGGGGGCTGGTGAGTGCCACAGGGGGGCAGGGTGAAGGAGAGTGGGTCTCTGGGCAGGTTTGTGGGGTGAGAAGGCACTCTGGGCAGTGAGGGGGCACTTTGAACTAGGAATTTGTGGGGATGCTGCAGCAAGTTTTAGGCTGCTCAGCCCCGCGTTGTGGCATGTGGGTGCCACCTGCCCACTTCTGGCCCCGCTCTGTGGAGGGGTCTCAGGGCGAGGGGCGCTGGGCATAGGGAACTTTGGGGGGGAGGGGCACTGTGGTTCTCAACCTGCATTGGCCCACAGTGATAAATAGGTTGAGAACCACTGGGTTAGTGGGTTACAGATTATTGTAATGAGCCATAAATCCATTATTTGTAGTGTCTAGCAGAGCAATAAATTTAAGCTCCCATACATTATGCGCTAACTACTTATGCTAAACAATCTGTTTCACCTTGCATTTTTCTGTGACCTGGGAGTTCCTTTCCCAGATCTGAAGACAAGCTCTATGTGGCTCAAAAGCTTGTATTACCTCACCCACCTGGTCTCTCTAATTACTTTGGGCAAGTCTTTAAGCTCCTGTTCTCTTACCTTTAAAAAAGATAATTACCTCAGGTGTATTGAGGAATGTTTGTAAAGGAATCTTGCAAAATTGCCACAAAACGCATCAGCTTAGGTACAAAATCTTCTCCCCCACTCTCCCTGTGGTGGCAATAGAGAGAACATGAATGATCTTTTACTTGTTTGTTTAGAAACAAACAGATGAATGGGCAAGTGGAATTTGCTGTTAGATAGTGCAGTAGTATCCTCCCATGAAAGACCCTACATAAAGGCAATCCAGAGTATTGTGTGTTTGGGCCAACTTGCCTCTTTGTATCTCACTGTAGTTTTTGTTAGATGCTTGCTCTTTGGGATGTCAGCAGCTTCTGTGTTAAAATGTTCTTTCACGTTTGCCAGAGTGCGAGATATCTCCCCGCTGTCCTTTGAGGAGAGTGAAAGGCGAGCCCTGCTCTTGAAGAAGTGGGCCCTGTACAAGCAGAAAGAGCATGAGGCAGAGATGGAAACACTGAAGTCTCTTATGGCAGCTCAGCAGGAGGCACTAGAGGAATTGCGTCTCGAATCAGAAGAACTTTACCAAGCAGCAATAAGACGAGACGATGACCTGTTTCCCTTTGAGAAGGAGGGGCCTACTTACACACCACAGGTTCCTGGCTATGAGGCTCCTGAAGGGAAATGCATCGACGTTACCAAAGTGTACACACAGTGAGATCAGAAGATTGTGCCACGCAGCTGCATTAAAGGGCATGAGAGGAGGACACAATGGGATGCGACTAGACTATTTCTTTCGCTTTTTCAAACATCCCTATGCAGGTGGCTGTCAAAAGAAAATAAAAAACCACCTGTCCTTGTTCCCTTTCTTTTTATAACTGGCCATCTTGACAATAAAACCAAAATACTTTAGAACCCCGTTTATCTAACCCTCCCTTAGCCAGTTCTCTGCATTTACCGTGACTCCAGGGCCAGAAGCGGGCAATCTCTCCTGTAGCCATTAGATGGTGCTGTGGCATAGCATTTTCCCATTCCGTGATTTATTCAGAGTTTTGATTATCTGATCTGGCCCTGGTCCCAATTAGACTACATAAACAGGGTACTACTCTACTGTATTTTTATGCCACAAACTGAAGCATGGTCCCATGTAGGGACATTTTTCACTTATGGAATATTTTTCCCTTTTCATTTATTCCTGAGTAACAATTCCTCACTCTGGACAAACCATAGTTCCTGAGGGTATAATTATGCCATGAAGAAAAATTGTTAAAGCGATCGTATGTCAGTCTGCTGTAGTGGAAAGATAATAACTGCCAATTTCTCCTTTAGCTCCAATTCAGGTTTTGCTGAGGTGCCTGTGTACAAATCAAGGGGAAAACAGATATGACATGTATCACAACAAAGTAAATATAGCTATTTATACTGCATGGCTAATGTGATAAGACATTCCATTTTAACTAATTTGCTTAAAGCCATAAGACTTATCTTTGAAAGTCACTGAAGTCACTTTATTTTTGTGATAACTTTTAATGCTTTCACAAACATATTTTAAGAACAAAAACTGCTTGAGAATAATTTTGCAGGGGCAAACAGCTGGCATAGGTCAACTTTATTTTCTGTCTGCTGCCCCCTGGCACACTGTTAAGGATGACAATAGTGCATCTGTACAAACTGGTTAGGTTTTGTTTTTTTTCCAAATACTAGCTGCTTGGGCTGTCCTGATTACTCTAATCTCTATTGCCAATGGAGAGGGATATCTTAGTTTTTTAATTCCTCACCTGGCCAGCCTGGTCTTGGGCATACCAAAATGGCAGCAGACTTAGCCCATGTGAAGGAAGGGGGGCGGCTCTACTAGCAAGAGCAGCCAGGCTACATGAATGTGTGCTGTTTCAAAGCAGCAGGCATTGTCCTTGTCTGGATGGATGGTAAAGGGAATGAAAAAGGCAGAGGACTGTAGCAGACAAGAATCAAACTGAGCACCTGAACTATCCTTTTAAAATATTTACATCTCAATAAGATGTTTCTTAAACACCATTAAATGTACCCCAAAATAGGCATTAATGAGGTGGGTGGCTGCTGTGAGCAGAAGTATAAGCTGAGAAGTCTCTCTCCTTTAGAGGCTAGTCTTATTTCAGAATCACATGGCAAAAAAATAGCATGGGCCTCACATCTGGTATATGAGGGCCAAATATGGTAGGTAGTCTTATTACTTTGGTTTATCTTGACCAAGAGGAAGGTACCAGTCCCTTGGTGGGCTTTTCCTGAGCTTCCACACTGGATCATACTTCTGTTTTTCCAGAATCCGGGCTCTTTCACTCTTGCATAGGGATTCCTGCAATGCATGACAATACGATACTCAACACTCAAACACAGTGTGCTGCATTTTCAAAGCACATTATAGACATTAACTACTCACACAACAACTCAAAAAGAAAAGGGAGTACTTTTGGCACCTTAGAGACTAACTAATTTATTTGAACAAAAGCTTTTGTGAGCTACAGCTCACTTCATCAGATGCATGCAGTAGAAAATACAGTGGGGAGATTTTATATACACAGAGAACGTGAAACAATGGGTGTTACCATATACACTGTAAGGAGAGTGATCAGGTAAGGTGAGCTATTACCTGGGGGGAGGGGGCCGCAGAACCCTTTTGTAGTGATAATCAAGGTGGGCCATTTCCAGCAGTTGACAAGAACATGTGAGGAACAGTAGAGGGAAAATAAACATGGGGAAATTAGTTTTACTTTGTGTAATGACACATCCACTCCCAGTCTTTATTCAAGCCTAATTTAATGGTGTCCAGGTTCCAAATTAATTCCAATTCAGCAGTCTCTCGTTGGAGTCCATTTTTGAAGTTTTTTGTTGAAGAATTGCGACTTTTAGGTCTAATCGAGTGATCAGAGAGATTGAAGTGTTCTCCGACTGGTTTTTGAATGTTATAATTCTTGACGTCTGATTTGTGTCCATTTACTGTTTTACGTAGAGACTGTCCAGTTTGACCAATGTACATGGCAGAGGGGCATTGCTGGCATGTGACGGCATATATCACATTGGTAGATGTGCAGGTGAACGAGCCTCTGATAATGTGGCTGTTGTGATTAGGCCCTATGATGGTGTCCCCAGAATAGAAAGACTCCAATGAGAGACTGCTGAATTGGAATTAATTTGCAAACTGAACACCATTAAATTAGGCTTGAATAAAGACTGGGAGTGGATGTGTATATTCCTGTACAAATAATTATCTTTTCAAAAGATCATTACTTTTTAGGCCAAAAACCCAAACCATAAGGCCTACATTTTCAAAAGTAGCTATTGGTTTTGAATGCCTCAATTTTGGGGCGTTCAGTGTTGAGATGCTTTCAAAGGGCGTTGTTTTCACACAGTGCTGAACATCCACCCTCTTAAAATCAGGCCTCTCTATTGTCTCAAGTTGGGAACACAAGTGTTACTTTGAAAATTTAGGCTTAATGATCCTGATAAACAAAGCTTTAATAATAGTAGCACTAACACCACTATGATATTTATTTCTGCCTCAATGGTATTCTATTAAGTTGGGTTGTGTTTTTTCAAATTCTCCTTTTATTGGCAAGACAGCACAATTGAGGTTTCTAGGAGAGATTTGAATGAGGCAAGGAATATAGAGAACTGGCGTGAGGTTGTGGGCATAGGCGACAGAAGCATAAAAAGGCAGGCATTGGAGAAGGAAATGGGAAAATTAAGGCTGACATTGTTCATGGAGTGGAAGGGAGAAGGCGGAGAACATGAAAGGTGGCAAAGTCAGAGCCATATACTGTGCTGAATGACGGATGTTGGCTCTTAAAAGCAATGACAAAGCTTGAACATGAAATAAGATAATGGGGAGCTAGTGGGGAGAGCTGAAGAAGGGATGATACAGTCAAAACAAGAGGAGAGGAAGATGATTTTAGTGACAACATTTTGTATGGATTAGCGTGGTGAAAAAAGCAAGACATTTTTCCCTCTACAGTTTTGAAGAAAAGGTTGTGGATTGAAAAGGACAGTGGCAGGCAATTTAGGCTCAACATTTAGTTATTTTTAAAGGATTTGTAAAATCTTATAATGTTGCAGTTGTTAGTCCCCTCTGCCAGGAACAAAACACACCCAAGAGTTAAACGTATTGGAAAATTATCCAACAACATCTACATAGTGCCTCACAAACATAGAAAAGGCCTGTTCTCATCACTGACATAACTATTGTTCAATATACATTACACCAGCCTTGTGACAGGCTTGCCCACTCAATTGTGGAAGTACTTTATATTGATACATTAGAAAAATCTACTTTTTTTTATTGTGGTATGGGTGGCTGAGTAGATTTTTTGTGGGGGAAGGTTAATGCTGATGACCATGGTGCATGCATGATGCACAATTTATTTTTTAAACCATTCTTAATACTACCTTCAGTTTGGCATTCATCATACCTTAGCATCTGGACTTTTGCTTTTTTCCCACTTTCTGCAATTGCCATAGTCTATTTTCCACTGTTCACAGGAGGGCGCTTCCCCATATGTATAATAGTTATGGAATAAATTACGGATGCCCTTACAGTGTTTCCATTCAGACCAATAATCCTCACATGTTCGTGGAGGCTGGTAAAATAGCAAAAAAAATATGTTAAGAAGACACTTGCAGGAGACGAATCATGATATTTGGACTCAGCAGTAAGGAACAAGATGTTTCCGAGTTTAAAAATGCCCAGTCTATGTTGTCACGGTGGGAAATCAAACCTGTCCCATTCATTTCAGCTGTCTTGATGGGGGTATTTTCCCCACATGCTGTCTCAGTGTATTGTGTTTTGAGATTAAGTACTGTGCTATTGTTATTCCTTTACTCCTCTGTCAGGAACCAAGTGTGCAACTGTCGTTGTTACTTTGCTGTACAGAGGCTGGGACAAAGAGGCTCTGTCTCGTGGGGGCGGGCCACAGGAACTATTGCATTATGAACAAGTAATCCAGAGATAAACAGCTCAGGGTAAGACTCAATGTTTAAGGACTAGAGTTGGGCTACTAATATTCTTCTACCTGATCAGTTTCATCCTGAAACACACAACAGGGCGTTTTCCGACTGCTCAGAGCAACTGAGGCAGTAGCCGGAGTGCTGGGCCCTGCTCTCAGCCTTGGCCACCGGCTCACGGTGGGAGCCTGGGCCCACCCCTTATCCCGGGAGAGACAATTACACCCTCAGCACACGGGGGCAATGGTCCTCCCCTCGCAGCTTGGGGCGGGCGGTTTGGCAGCCCGCAAGGAGGGGGGTCAGGCGCCCGGAGACCCCGGCCGCAGGCCACCGCGCACAGCTGGGCCGCTAGGAGACGGACGGGGATGGCCCGGCCTGTCATGACCTCGACGGGCCCCAGGCTGCCCGCCTCACTCCCAGCCGAGCCCGCGCGCGCCCGCTCACTCACTCACCCTCCACGCGCCGCCGTCAGCCATGCTGCTGCCCGGCGCCGTGAGCCCAGCCCCGCGCTGACCTCATCGAACCAATCGGACAAGGGTGTATGACGGACTGCTCCATCCCAGCCAATCGCCAGCAAGCGTGTAAAACTACGTTTTCCGGCCGCGTGAGCCGGAGGGGCCGGAAGGCCGAAGGTGAGCCAGGTGTTGCCACGGCTACCTGTGCTCCGCCCCTGGCTGGGGAAAGCCAATGACGAGACAAGAACTGGTCTGAGCGACGCAGCGCTGAGCCACTCAGCATTCGCCTGCCTCCGGCGCGCAGCAAGCGGGAAATTGGGCAACCCGGGACGAGGCAGAAGGGTGCGAAGTGCGTGGGCGCGCGCTGCGCCAGGGACAGATGCCACGTGCCGCTCTCAGCAGCGCGCGCCCGCGCGCGCGTCGCCGACACAGTGCCCGCGGCGGGCGAGGCAGCGCGCAGTCCTCCCTGTCGCGCGGGAGCCGCCGAGATGGGGGAGGGGTGTCAGGCTGCTAGCGCTGGGAGAACTCTGCCTGCGGGAATGGAGAGTCCCCCGTGAGCAGGCTCTGCGCGAGAGCGGGCCCTAAATGGGGACGCCTTCCTTCCCAGGGGGGGCTGCGCAGCCCACAAGGCAGCTGGGCCCCCCTGTTCCCTCCCGGCCCGTGTTTTGGGCGCAGAATGCCCTCCGCAGTACTGGATGGATGGCAGCTGTCATGCTGCTTCCTACTGCAACTGCTATGGTTAAGGTTCCCGATAACCGGTTGCGTTCGCCCGCTGCTCCCTTTCTAAGCTTTCCCCCTTGGAGCGAACATTGTCTGTGATGGGCATCGCTGGAAAAATCGGGAATTTTTCAGAAAAGGGGAAGCTAGATCTCTTCAGATGTTTTTGAAGTCTGGACAAAAACAAATGCTTTTGCCATTGTGAAAGGGAACCCCTCACTACAATCAGTGACAGATACTCAAGATGTGAACAACTTTCTTAGCAGTGAGAGGAGCGTGAGGGAATCTGTGAAGCGATACTCAGTATGCACCATCTGCCTCATGGGGCCAGACTCTTTGTTGGTGTAAATGCATGTAGTTCCATTTACACCAGCAGAGCTTTGCCCTTCTATGCCAGGAGAGAATTTGGCCCATTCTATTTTAAAATCAATGTAATAGCTACTGATGAACTCACAAGAATGAAGATTACTCCCCACCTCTGTCTCAATTAGGGACAGTTTTTGATTCTTTTTGGATTTCAATAAAATTACCAAATTACTGTTTAACCTCAGATGTGTAACCACTTGGGCTTTCCAACCACACAACTCAAGTGAATCTTCTTATACACAGGTGTGCGACCAATAGCTGAGTTTTTAGCCAATTCCAAGTCAGAAGAGACTCAAGAACAAGTGCAAATTCTGTTGGATTCTTTAGGCCATGGCAATCTCAAGTATCAGAACCAAGTACACAAAGGCCTGATTCCTTTGCTGACATGCACCCCCACAAAGCCGAATAGCTGTCTCTGCAGACACTCGGGACTGTGCAGGTGAGCAGAAAGAGATGTAATCAAACTTCAGCTCATTCTTTAGTTTTATCAGAACCATCTGTTTCATAATGAATCTATCATAATCTGGAGGCTAAAGGTGAGTGGATATCCCACTACAGTTCTTGTGTTATTAAGGAGCCCAGAGAAGAGCTTATTGCAGCCACAAGCACACCCAGTATATACTCAGCTGATGTTCCTAACATGGGGATACCTGTCTAAGGATGCATACCCTGTATAGATAAACCAGTCCAATCTGAAAGTTCTTTGTTGAGATAGTACTGGATAAGAGAATTCTGAAGCAAGGATCCTTTTGTGCTCAGTTGCATGTCATGAGCACAGAGTATGCTCTTCAAGTTCCCCAGCAGTTCCTGTGTCTGAGCTCTGAGAACACACTGAAAAGGAATGAGGTGCACAGAGGTGTTTTCTGTCTGACTGGAATAATAAAATCATGAACAATTCTCCCCTTAGACTTTTCCCTCTCAGTAACACAGATGCTAAATTCCTAGGTTGTATGTGAGCAAGTGCTGCATGTATAAAGGCTGCTACTTTTGTCTATACAGTCCCTGCTCCATCAGGATCTAATCTGCTGCTTTTAAATAAATTGAATATGAAAGTTATTTTATAATTCCCCTTCTCCTCCAGTGTGTTACCCATTATGAAAGCCTGGTATGAAAATATATGACCTCAGCTGTAGGAGAGGACATGCCTCTAAAGACATGTCTTGCCTTTACTCTGGGGAACTTCAAAGGGAATGGCCTGCAGGATTAACTATATGGTCTTTAGTGCTACTGTTTGAAATCCTGTATTTTGGTTGTACTGCTTTTTTTTAATTGAGGGAATGGGGCTGTGGTCTTCTCACCCCCCTTAAATTTTCCCTGGCCTGGAAAAACGCACTTACAAAAAAAAATTCTAGCAGTATGTTAATTACCCAGACCAAGATAGAGCTAAGTAGTGAGGTAGGTAGCAACTCTGGTGCAATCTGATGCACATGAATTTAATTCCAACAATTTGAATTCCAATTTAATTCCTCCCATTTGAAATTTCAGTCTCTTGTCATCAAGGAAGGGTGGGGGTTGCCACACACACACACACCCCAAATCTGCAGCACCATGGGTCCTTGACCTTTGAACATAAAATGTATGTCTTTATCTCTTCTGTTACATACCACATAAGAGAGAGATAGAGCACAAAGCTGATCTAGTGCCTCAGTTAGCTGGAGATCAATGAACCTCATGCTCAGGTTTGAAGAGTCTTGAGTGGAGAGGATTTTATGGGGATTTTGAAGAGATTTTTGTTTCCCTTTTCCCCACACTTTGTATACCACTTATCTTCTTTCACTGTAAGCTCTTCAGGGCAGGGAACTTTTCTACCTTTTTGTCTAGTCCCAGAGCAGTGGGGCGGGAGCCCCTGCAGACTCCGGGCAGTGGCCGCTCCGGCCCCACCAGCTCGGCCGGGGCGGCTCCGCGGCCCTTGCACCGGCCCTTTCCCGCGGGCAAACGGGAGCGACCCGCGCCCCGAGCCCGACTGCACCGCACCTGCCCCCGCAGGCTCCCGGCCCGGGGGCGTCTCGCGCGTGGCTCCGGGTAACTCGTGGGCTGCGGGGAGCCCGCGCGCCAGCGCCCCGCCCACAGCCGCGTTCCAGGGGCCGCAGCCGCAGCTCGGAGGCCGGGGCTCCCCCGCCCTCTCCGATCTACCCGGGAATGCTAATTTTCATACCCGTGATGCATTGCGCACCCTGAGCCGCGTCCCTGATCCATGGGCTGGGTTTGCTCGCAGGGACCCTGGTTCCGAGGAGCAAACGCGCGCTTTAATCGGGCCCGTGCAACAGGCTGTGAAAACGGGGGGTTTAGCCAGCCGTCAGGAGAGTCACCGTGAGGTAGTGAAGTGTTGCTGTTGCCCTGGGAGCCCTTCTGCAAAGCGTTGAGTATACTCTGGTTTCTCTTCAGATCGTATAAATCTTTCGCCTTTTACTAAAGATTTCCGTGGAGAGGAACATTTATGAGTTTCTATCTAATTTTTTGAGGCTTCACTTCGGTGAAGCTATCTAATGGTGTGAAAAAACAGAACAAGTTGTGCGTGAGAGAAAGCTTGTGTTTGTTTTGTATAACTTTTTAGTTGTAATTTATGGTGTTGGGAGGGACGTGCTATTTTTCCTTTCTGTATATGATGGGTTTTGCTGAGTAACTTTTTAAGGGTGGGTGTGTTTTGTGACCCATCTTGCTTTCAGGTTGGACAGGGTTGCTTAGTATTACTGTCTTGTCTGGACAATAATTGTATAATGTAAATCATAACTTGCAGATTATTTTAAATTGTCATTTTCTTTGTGCATGGTTTCATTTCCAAATTAAGGATTTAGAATATTAATTAATCCCCATGCCCTATGCACAGAATTTAGCTCCAGCTGCATGTTTTGTTATTTAATGGTGCAAAAAGAGGGTACTCATGTTGGCTTAAATGATGTTATGCAGAAGTCACAATTAATTCTTTGACCCCAGGTTTTCCCATAGGAACATCAGAACTGCCACACTGGGTCACACCAATAGTTGATCTATCTCAGGTTTCAGCGTAACAGCCGTGTTAGTCTGTATTCACAAAAAGAAAAGGAGTACTTGTGGCACCTTAGAGACTAGCCAATTTATTTGAGCATAAGCTTTCGTGAGCTGCATCCGATGAAGTGAGCTGTAGCTCACAAAAGCTCATGCTCAAATAAATTGGTTAGTCTCTAAGGTGCCACAAGTCCTCCTTTTCTTTTTGATCTATCTCAGTATCCTATCTCTGAGAGTGGCCAATACCAGAGCTTCAGAGGGAGTGTAGAGAACAGGGCAGTTGCAGTGTTCCCCTGTCTTCCCCCTCCCAGTCTCTGTAGTCAGAGGTTTAGGGTTGCCTCAAGCATGGTGTTGCATCCCTGACCATCTTGGCTAATAGCCTATCCTCAATTTTCTTATCTAGTTCTTTTCTGAACCCAGCTATACTTTTGGCCATCGGGACATACCATGGCAGTGAGTTCCACAGGTCAATTTAATCGAGTGAAGGTCCCTCTCCCTCTGTTTTATTTCTTTGTATTGTGGGAAAGGGAAAATATTACATCTCTATCCACTTTTTCTACACCTTTCATCATTTTATAGACCTCTATCAGATCCCTCTGTAGTTGCCTCTTCTCTTAAACTGAACAGGACTAATGTATTTAGTCTTTCCTCATACGGAAGCCATTCCATGCTCTTCGTCATTATTGTCCCCCTGCTCTGCTACTATATTGTTTTTCAGATGGGGCCACCAGGACTGGACACGGTATTCAAGGTATGGGTGCACCAAGGATTATATAGTGGCATTATGATCGTTTCTCTTATTTTCCTATCCCTTTACTGATAGTTACTAACATTCTGTTAGCCTCTTTGACTGCTGCTATGCATTGAGCTGACGTTTTCAGAGCATTATCCATGGTGACTCCAAGGTCTCTTTCTTGAGTGGTTAACAGCTAATTTAGAACACATCATTTTGTATGTGTAGGTGGGATTATTTTTTTCCAGTGTGCATGACTTTGCATTTCTCAAAACTGAATTTCATCAGCCAGTTTATTGCCAAGTCACCCGCATTTGTGACATCCCCTGCAATGCTCTGCAGTCAGCTTCTCAGCTCCTTGGAGCTCAGATCTAGTGTTAGTAGACCCTCGGTCTATCAAATGCTGTGATCGTCTTGATGTTTTTGGTCTTTTGGCCCTGAGATGAAAACCTTGTCTGTATCTCTTGGACCGTGAAGTAAAAACATTATCTAAGTTATATCTGCTATATCCTTTATTTGAGAACGGTATATGAAATTTGATATGAGAGGTAGAAGAGCAGCTTTCCCTGTCCACCCTGTGCATCAACCTGATATTGCAGTACTTCCAAGAATGGCGTATCTCTTTTGGGGAGAATATTTTGGTTAGAAAAATAGAAAGAGTTTCACTGTGTTGTTGTATGGCTTCTTTGAAGTAGATCTTTACAGTAGTTGAAATGCATTGGTTTGTTTATGATGAAATATAGTTAAAGTTTCTTGTAGTGTTCTGTGAGTCTATATATGTGAGTTTCTTTGTTTTACTGGAGAATTGTTTAAAAAGCTGGGGTTTTACTTTCTGCTGTGATTGCTTTTGACAATATGAGGAATTAATGTTTTCCAGACTTGTGGGTCTGTGGGGGAGACTTTTTTCTTTAATTTTGTGTTTTGTAATATTGAAAGACTTAGGTAGATCAATGACTGCCTGAGTTACACAGACTTCTCCCCACCCAGCATATGCTCCCAGTATCTTGGTTTGTAGAATCCAGTGAAGGTACTAGGCGTCATGCTGCTCCCAGGGGTGCCAGTCCCGATGAGGTTTTTTTCAAACCTAATGTAATGTAAATTCTAAATAATAATCCTTATCAGTGTTGCCAACCCTCACCACTGGAAATCATGAGTAAAACTCCTGGAAATCATGGGATTGGCTTAAAAATAATGAGAATTTTTGTTTTTTAATGTCATGTGGGTTCTCTTTATTTCCCTTTCAGTTTCTGAGCCTTTAAGGGGCTCTCAGGTCCCATTTTAAACATTTCCTCTGCAACCGAGCAAGCTAGAAACTTATCTTTCTAGGACAGCCCCAGCCCCAGAGAGCAGGAGCCCCGGGCACCTGGGGCTGGCAGACAGCGGGGCTCCTGGTGGTTATATATTCTATACTTAGATTTCACCAGTCAAGTATCAAGTGTGAACTCTTCAGACACTAAAACAGCCTTAACTTGGGGTCACAGACAGTCCCCTTGGGCATGCTGGTCTATCTTGCCAGCCAGGTGAGCTCGCCTTTGTGATAGATGGTGCCTTACACTAAAAACCACAACAGTATTCAGGTCATTCCCGGTCACTCGCCCGGGTAAATTGCAACTCAGACCGAAGACAACACTCATAGGCAATCCTATAATAAACTAACTAAATATTTATTCACTAGGAAAAGAAATAAGAAACTTATTTGCCAGGTTAAAGCAGGTAAACATACACACAAATGAAGCCTTATTTTGAGGAGGCTGCTTTTTGATGTAAAAAAATAGAATGATTTCAGGAGTTTTATCATAAGTTAACGAGGTTTACTGTCTGTGCAGAAAATGAAAGGAACTAAGTTTGTGCTTGAAGGTTTCCCTTGTTAACAGCTGAGTTTTTAGGAAGTTACGTAGCAGAACTCTGATGATGCTGAAAGGCCTTGCTCAAAAACTATTTATTTTTGAATGAGATTGTACATTATAGATATCTGACATTAGTTCTAGAATTCATGACTGAGAAATTCTGGGCAAACAGCTTGGTGGGTGGATTCAAACCGAAGCACTGATATTGCAGAGCCTTCCATTTCTGCCAAAGTGATAGCCATAGCAGCTCATCTACTTGCCTAGTGTAGCAACTTTGTGAAGGCCCAGAGTTACTCCATTTATCTTTTACTCCTGGGGGAATTCTGCGCGTGTGCATAATTAATGAACCATGCATATTTTAAATTTTTTTGCACAGAAAAAAGCTTCTGCCAAAATGTTGCTGCAGTTCTGCCTTTTGCCCACGAGAGGGCGCTGTGGCGATCAAAGAAAGCAGCAGCTCTGGGCCAGCTAAGGAAGAGAGAGCCTGGCTTCTTCACATCGCCTGTTAGGCCAGGTCAGGAGACAGGCAGCGTGGGGTGCTCGGGTGTGTGTGTGTGTGTCAGACAGGGGCTCAAAAAGGGCTAGTGGGGGAGGACAGACTGGGGTGGGGTTGAATAGGAGTTGAGGCACAGGGCCGCACGGTGATGGGGGAGGGGTGCAGAGCTACGTAGGTGGCTGGGTATGGGCACAGACACATGGGGCCAGGGGTAGTGGGTGTCTGAGTGGGGGTGGAGGGATACTTGTGGACAGGGGGTTCAAGGACACATGGGGTACAGGAACATATGGGGAGAGGGGCAGATGTGCCTGACTCAATGGGAAAGACTAGGGGTCAGCCAGGGTCTGCATGGGGGAAGCACTCTAACAATCCGTCCCCACCCCCCCAAAAAACCTGTTCCATACTTTTTCCACCCATACCCAACAATCCTCCAAGTTCACACCCAGTCTCCTTCCCAACAATTTACTTCCCTCTCCCTTAGCTCCTCTATTACCCCTGACTCCTCCAAGCCTTTGCACTGCTTCTGAGGAGTGTGGGAAATACGGTTCTGTATTGAGTTTAAAGGAATTATTACTCAGAGTTCTGTATTAATATGCCTAGTAAGGAATCTATTTGTCAAAAAATATTTTCTGAGTCTTTTTGGTTGTCTGTATTGTTACAGACATACTTGCTGACAGGTATTTTTAAATAAATGTCCAAATTTTGACAATTAAAATATGAAGAATTTGAAAATATTGTGTGCAGAATTTTTATCTCTTTGGTGCAGAATTGTTAATTTATTGGCACAGAATTCCCCCAGGAATAAGTTCTGTTTCATGCAGGTGCAGTGGCACGTTTTCAGTGGAGCCCTAGTTAGACTGAAGTTTGGCTGCGATGAGCATGATGGAATCTGTAAAGCGATACTCAGTTTGCACCATTTGCCTCATGGGGCCAGACTCTTTGTTGGTGTAAATGCATGTAATTCCATTTACACCAGCAGAGCTTTGCCTTTCTTATGCCAGGAGAGAATTTGGCCCATTCTATTATAAAATCAATGTAATAGCTACTGAAAAACTCACAAGAATGAAGATTACTCCCCATCTCTCTCTCTCTCAATTAGGGACAGATTTTGATTCTTTCTGGATTTCAATAAAATTACCAAATTACTGTTTAACCTCAGATGTGTAACCACTTGGGCTTTCCAACCACGCAACTCAAGTGAATCTTCTTATACACAGGTGTGCGACCAATAACTGAGTTTTTAGCCAGGAGAGGATTTGATAGGGATTTTGAAAACATTTTGTCTCTCTTTTCTCCACACTTTGTATACCACTTGTCTTCTTTCACTGTAAGCTCTTCAGGGCAGGGAACTTTTCTACCTTTTTGTCTAGTCCCAGAGCAGTGGGGCCCTGATCCTGATCGGAGCCTCTGGGTGCTGCCATATTAAAAATATTAAATAACAGTAATTAATAATCTGCTGCCCCAATAACTGCAGTCCTGAGTCTGAGAACCCTGGGGTCACACTGGGCAACCGTTACTTTGGTGAGCACTTACGTGAGGAGCCCTATTCGAGACGAAGTGCTCACTGACTAACCTGAGTAAGGGCTCCAGCATCAGCCCCAAGAGACCATTTCCCCGAGTCTCTCGGAGCACAGTGCTGTGCAGTTCTCTGTATCCCGAGGATCCAACACGTGTGAACATTTCAGTGGGCTGCAGATGCGAGAGGAGTAACAGCCCCCTTGTTCCTGGCGCGGCCTGCAGAGGGGGCGGCGGAGGCTGGGGCGGAGCCGGCCGCTCTCTGCTGCCCCGGGGCGGGAGCCCCTGCAGACTCCGGGCAGTGGCCGCTCCGGCCCCACCAGCTCGGCCGGGGCGGCTCCGCGGCCCTTGCACCGGCCCTTTCCCGCGGGCAAACGGGAGCGACCCGCGCCCCGAGCCCGACTGCACCGCACCTGCCCCCGCAGGCTCCCGGCCCGGGGGCGTCTCGCGCGTGGCTCCGGGTAACTCGTGGGCTGCGGGGAGCCCGCGCGCCAGCGCCCCGCCCACAGCCGCGTTCCAGGGGCCGCAGCCGCAGCTCGGAGGCCGGGGCTCCCCCGCCCTCTCCGATCTACCCGGGAATGCTAATTTTCATACCCGTGATGCATTGCGCACCCTGAGCCGCGTCCCTGATCCATGGGCTGGGTTTGCTCGCAGGGACCCTGGTTCCGAGGAGCAAACGCGCGCTTTAATCGGGCCCGTGCAACAGGCTGTGAAAACGGGGGGTTTAGCCAGCCGTCAGGAGAGTCACCGTGAGGTAGTGAAGTGTTGCTGTTGCCCTGGGAGCCCTTCTGCAAAGCGTTGAGTATACTCTGGTTTCTCTTCAGATCGTATAAATCTTTCGCCTTTTACTAAAGATTTCCGTGGAGAGGAACATTTATGAGTTTCTATCTAATTTTTTGAGGCTTCACTTCGGTGAAGCTATCTAATGGTGTGAAAAAACAGAACAAGTTGTGCGTGAGAGAAAGCTTGTGTTTGTTTTGTATAACTTTTTAGTTGTCATTTATGGTGCTGGGAGGGACGTGCTATTTTTCCTTTCTGTATATGATGGGTTCTGCTGAGTAACTTTTTAAGGGTGGGTGTGTTTTGTGACCCATCTTGCTTTCAGGTTGGACAGGGTTGTTTAGTAGGGAAGGCCTCTCAGTCTCTTTCCCACAGTGTGTGCACAGTGTCGTACTGGCTCACTCCTCCTGGTACTGTCGGTGGCCGGTGATGTGCTCGATATAGATGTCCCTGGACCATCGGATGGTGTCCGAGACCATGAGGCGCCGCATGAGTCGTGCCTAGCGTCTACCGATCCCGCAGGTACCAGGAGGAGTGAGCCGGTACGACACTGTGCACACACTGTGGGAAAGAGACTGAGAGGCCTTCCCCATCGGACGGTATGAACTGGAACCGTAAACCCGCTGAACATTAAACCCCACCATATGAGGGTAGACCCATCCCCACCCCCGTATTCACTCACTATACCCAGCATACCGAATGTAGCTGTTGTGTGGATAACTTATCCCATATCTCGATGTCTGTACTCTGACCGGTTAAACTTTTCCCCCAGTCGGGGAATTTGCAGATTATTATGTGATCCTTGCTCCACCAGCTCCTAAATCGCATTTTGCACCCCTCGATAATCTGTACCTTATCCCCTGACGACCAGAAACTCCTATGCTTGAACTCTGTACCGTTCCTTATTTCAACATTATCTCAAATAAAATTACTGTCTTGTCTGGACAATAATTGTATAATGTAAACCATAACTTGCAGATTATTTTAAATTGTCATTTTCTTTGTGCATGGTTTCATTTCCAAATTAAGGATTTAGAATATTAATTAATCCCCATGCCCTATGCACAGAATTTAGCTCCAGCTGCATGTTTTGTTATTTAATGGTGCAAAAAGAGGGTACTCATGTTGGCTTAAATGATGTTATGCAGAAGTCACAATTAATTCTTTGACCCCAGGTTTTCCCATAGGAACATCAGAACTGCCATACTGGGTCACACCAATGGTTGATCTATCTCGGTATCCTGTCTCTGAGAGTGGCCAGTACCAGAGCTTCAAAGGGAGTGTAGAGAGTGCAGTGTTCCCCTGGCTTCCCCCTCCCAGTCTCTGTAGTCAGAGGTTTAGGGTTGCCTCAAGCATGGTGTTGCATCCCTGACCATCTTGACTAATAGTCTATCCTCTGTTTTCTTATCTAGTTCTTTTCTGAACCCAGCTATACTTTTAGCCATTGGGATATACCATGGCAGTGAGTTCCACAGGTCAATTTAACCAAGTGAAGGCCCCTCTCCCTCTGTTTTGTTTCTTTGTGTTGTGGGAAAGGGAAAATAATACGTCTCTATCCACTTTCTACATCTTTCATCATTTTATAGACCTCTATCAGATCCCTCTTTAGTTGCCTCTTCTCTAAACTGAACAGGACTAATGTTTTTAGTCTCTCCCCGTACGGAAACCATTCCATACTCTTCGTCATCATCGTCCCCCTGCTTTGAATGTTTTCCAGTTGCACTATATTCTTTTTCAGATGAGACCACCAGAACTGGACACGGTATTCAAGGTGTGGGTGCACCAAGGATTATATAGTGGCATGATGATCGTTTCTCTTATTTTTCTATCCCTTTCCTGATAGTTACTAACATTCTGTTAGCCTCTTTGACTGCTGCTATGCATTGAGCTGAAGTTTTCAGAGCATTATCCATGGTGACTCCAAGATCTCTTTCTTGAGTGGTTAACAGCTAATTTAGAACACATCATTTTGTATGTGTAGTTGGGATTATTTTTTCCCAACGTGCATTACTTGCATTTCTCAAAATTGAATTTAATCGGCCAGTTTATTGCCCAGTCACCCACATTTGTGACATCCCCTGCAGTGCTCTGCAGTCAGCTTTGGATATTACTGTCTTGAATAACTTTGTGTCATCTGCAAACTTTTCCTCTTCACTGTTCACTCCCGTTTCCAGGTCGTTTATTAATATGTTGAACAGCACAGGTCGCAGTACAGGTACCAGTGACCCACCTCCACAGCTTGGGAAACAGTATTGCCAAACAGAAAAACAGGAAGAGCAGTTAGGAGATGTCATCTCCAACAGGACTTCAGACTAAGAAATAGGGGACAATGCTTTGGCCACAAGACCAATGAGGAGCAATAACCCTAGAGATGAGAGGGCCCACGTGACTACATAGCTCTATTCACACCAGGGAAGATTAAATAAATGTTATACAGCTCATTGCATGATTGCTCTTTTCAACAAAATTCTTCAGATTTTATATAATAGGGAAGGGCCCTGCTACCTTCTCCCCCCACCCCAGACACCTGTTTTCCCCAGTGCACACATTCAACATCCGCTGCTCAGGGATGTTACATTCACCTCACACGGAAAGACCTACTGCAAAGCAATTCTAGTTGAAATAAAATAACTTGTTATAATGTTTATTATATATGCTTAATTATAAATTATGTTAGCAAAATCTATAATTAAAATGAAGTTTCTCATGAACCACACACTAGTTGCAAACCTTTGACTGTATGGTCACCTTTGGTAAGGGTAAAACTGCCTTACTAAGGAGATTTGAGAAGTCTTATAAATGCAACAGACATGGTGGATAGAGATGAGCCGAAAGCAAACACATCCCCCCCCAACTCCAGCTGTCACTGTACTCCAGGGTACTTCAGACTTGAACTGTGTAAATGAGAGCCATTGCTATGGGTACCAATACTCTTACTCATCAAGTAAGAGTCACTAGGAGGAGATAAATGTTGTTTTGCTTTTGACATAATAGAGCCATCCAATTTCTATTATGTGACTAAGGAAGTTGTTGTAGACAGCTATGAATGATCATTCACTGTTGTCTACTGTATATTTCTAGATGGTCAGTTCTGGCAGATAGCAGATGATCATGCCATTCTTGTTTGATTCACTTCTGGAGCAATAAAAGGTAGTAGCCCACCTCCCATAGGCCAGCAGATGTGGAAGGGTTTTTATGTAAAAACACAGTTGCCTTCAAAATGCATGTTTTTCTATCAGCCTTCTCTTGGTGTAGGTCACATTGTAGGGAAATAGTGTTTTGGCTTTAGAGATGGGCAGGATGCAGTGGATTTTTCTGATGTAGCATTTTTTAAAATGTTTATTGCTTTATTTGCGAGTAATCAAACATGGACAGCCCCTGAGCCCTGCCTTAAGCCAGGCTTGAGGAGGAGGTATAGCTGAGTAAAGAAAAGTTACGTCATTTTTAGGGAGGCTGCACAAACTAGATCATGTCAATGTAAAAGGAAGAGGAAAAGAAGATTAAAGACCCTGTGTCAGATGTGGGAAACACACCACTCTTCTAAAAGAAGAGGGAGCTGGACATTTGTACTCAGTTATCCAGCACAACTCACAAGAAGTCATGTCCTTACCATCCCTATCTATGCTGCTGATTGACTTGTAATTGCTGGATATTAAGCTGACCTATTGTATCTTAACTATTAGAAAGGTATGAAGCCATATATTTAATTACAACTGACAAGGAAAGTATTTGGTTCTCCGTCAGAGCTTGGGACTTCTTGTTTTCTTAGGCGTTAAGTAAGAAACCAACCTAAAGATCAGATAAAGTCCTTCCATGGAGGGCTTATGCCACCTAAACACGTGCCTTGGTTTGTGGAGAACATGGCACCGGAAAGGTGGTTTGAAAGTGTGGTAAACAAATGTACAAGGAAAATTAACAAGCTCAGAGCAACATGATACCATCATCATGGGGGATATCAAAGAAAGTAGTATCTAGTCTTCAGAATTGAGCCAGCAGAAAAACATTGATCCTTTGAATAAGGTACAGCTTGGTGGATTTGTTTCTTAGGTTTCTCTAACAACTTCCCCTCTTTCCAGCAAACAAAATAACCACTGCAAGCTCCTGGAGCTTAGTTTTCAATTGAAAAATAAGAATTCCTAAATTGTTAACTCCACTTTAAAGTAAAATCAAAACCAAAGTGTCCATGTGTTATATATGACCAATAGCCTCCCTCCTCTCAAACCCAATAACTAAGATCCAATGCGCTGCAATGTTATTTTATTCTCCCCGATTGGCCAAAAGATTCCATAATTTATGGTTTTCTTCCCTTCTTGCGCAGGGACTGGCCTTCTCCTGAAAATGCAATGAACCGGCTGCCAGAGTCATCCTGGATGTAGGAGGGAGAAGAGATTTGTTTAGGTTCAGCTTTTGTTATTATTGAACAAAGAGAAGACCTGCTTCAGACAACATTCCATCATAAAAGCACTACTCCACTGGCTACTGACATTTCACATCCATAAATTTACACAGAAAACAGGTTCCTTCCCCAAAAGTTGCTAGTGTTTCAGTGACCTTTTGTAGATTTAATTCAAAATCCCTTTGCATCACTTCCATTTTATATTTCCTCCTCCAAGCTTATACAAGGCAAACCTTTTTATGTTAGCTAACATAAGAACATCAGAGCTTTCTGTCCTGTAGATAATATTCAATATCATTGAGTAGTTTTAAAATTTAAGGTCTCCATGAGCAATCACAGGCTGTGAATTGGCAAAGCCAGGGAGTCTAAACAATGGATCTGATCATGCTCAGCAAGAAGCTCTTAATTTTTACTGCCAGTAACCCCCCACACACCGTTATTCACCATTTCAGAGATAAAAGAGATTAAGGCTCATCGCACTAAAATGCTAACATACAGACCTTTAGTGGCAAAGCTGGTTGACTGCACAATAGTTACTGTGCTACAAACAGGGGCCCAATTTTCCCCACAGGGGACAAAACTCCCACTGCTTTGAATAGGAGTTACACCCTATGGTGGAAGAAAAGGCCCTGCAGTCAACAATAGTCCCACTGTTGAAGATTTATCATGAGATAAGTGATCACACGCTGATCTGAAGCCACACATCAAGGACCACAATATTCCCTAAAAAAGCCTTCTATGAAGGGAACTTTGCTCATGTCATTAAAAAAATTATTTAAACTAGGTTTCAGTGATTTATAACACTTATAATTAGCATATTTTTTTTCTTAATTGTTCTGACCTAAGATGGGTCTGCATAATCAGTCAACAAGTCATAGTATTTGAGCAGGTTTGCTGGAGTTGGGGCCCACTAGCAATGCAGACCCCTTCAACAACTGTTAGTTCCACTGTATTAAGTTCTCTACAAATATGGCAAGGTACAGAGGTTTACTCACCTCTTCAACTTTCTTGACTAGTGGTCGTGAATTTCTAATAAATGTGATCCTACCGATTTTGAAGTCATAATTGGGTATTCCTCTGGGAAAGGAAGATTGAGATATTGAGGTACTGAATAAACCTTTAGACTCTTGTCATAGGAATAAATGTGACAAACAATAGCCAGGACTATTCTCTACAGTTTTTGTTGGTTTTTTGTTTTGTTTTTCTTGAGTATCATCCTAACCATTCCTTCTGAAGAGCTGTCATTAGGATTATTATGGTCTGAGTCCGATGTGCTCGCAAAGATTTATTTATTAGAGCTGAGCAAATGTTGTAAAGAAATATCTGTGATGATTCACTTTAGTTAAGTTGTCTGCAGCCATGTACATGCATCATGTCTGCACTTTCCAAGAGGGATCAAATTTTACTGGTCCAAGCATATGTGGAAAACTAAGGTAGAAGCTGGATGCACACATCTTCATAGGACCATTACTATAGTGAGTATTAATTCAGAAGCAGGGTGGAGGGAAATTGATTTTTTAAAATTTCAATTGGATATTTTTTATTTAAAATAAATACAGCTTAAAAATAAATCTAATTTTGAAATTTGATAACATAGAATAAGGCCTAAATTAACTTTAATCTACTAAAACAATTTAAATTAAATACAAAAAATAATATTAAGTAGCACGTTTGTTGCCAAGTTTTAAAGAAAGTCAAACCACTGAGTTGGTGGTAATCACTGGCTAAGCATCTGGAACCAGAGTTTGTTGAAGTGCTAAACCAGCTTTTGACAGCACTGGCCTGTTCTGCAGGTGCAAAGAGGATATTTTCTTAATTTCAGTTTATTCAACTAATTCAATCACATCAGTTCATTCAAAGTTGAGAGACGAATTGGGAGTTGAAAAGCAAGAAAGCTTGTTTTCGTGTTCCAATCTATGAATAAAATTAGGTGAGAGAGAGTAAGATCTACTAGTTCTAACATTTTGAAGGAAATATGACCAGAAAGAAGCATGTCAATTCCTTACCTACATACAATATTTTCTTTGGTTAATAAATGTATTAGTTTTAAATGAAAAATATGTTTTGATAAGCCTTCTGATAATCTTTCTTCTTATGTATCCATCACTTTTAAGGTAATTTTTTTAATAAAAAAATTAAAATGCTGTTTTTGTGCATTTTTAATCGAGTTTGAATTTCCATGCAAATAGAACATGATACAAATTAAAAGGAAAAAAAAATCTAGTACATAAGAAATGCATCATTCACAGTTTTCTAAAATAATAAAAACTGTAAAGATGAAGAATCTGAATGTAAATTAAGCCATAGCTTCCTGGTTAGCAAGAAGAACCAAATTTAGTGTAAAGGCTATATTTAATTGCAAATCAATGTGTTTTAATGGTTACTATTCTATGAGAATCAACTTTTCTTTAGGAAAATAACTAAAAGTACAGATGCAAACAATTAAAATTGATGATTTAAATCAAGGTTTCCTGCTTGCTCATTTAAATCCTGATTAAAATTGGTGATTTACATTGCTTTGAGTTAAATCAATCTGCCCTGTTTAGAAATGCTTTTGCAGTTATCCTGTCAGGAAACAAAACAAGACCATGGCCAAGTTTTGTAAAAGTATTTATACTGATAGTTAATGGGATTTATACTCAAGTGCCTAAATGCCTTTTGAAAATGAAATATAGGCTCCTAGTCAGTTAGGCGTTCATTGCAATGCTGAGAGCAGCAACATCTAAATACCTTTACAGATCTGAGTCCATGTGATTATCTGACCACTCTCAAAGCAACGTATATTAAATACATTTGGGGAAATCAGGTTCTCACTGATATTACAGAAGCAGACAAACACATCTGATTCATTTTGTTCAAACATTAACCTTCCACCTGTAGAAATCTGAATGAAATGGGCTAACCTTCGAATGTCTCCTGGTTTAATTGGCGAGGGACTAGGCTCGACACCTTTCTTCTTGCCATCTAGCCTGTTCCCAGAGCCAGAGAATGCCTACAGGTATAAAGCAGAAAGTCATTTCTACATGTTCCACCTTCTTGTTAAAGAAGAGCACTGCAAGCATGTATTTTTGTTTTTTAAAAAGGCTAAAATGGGCACAGGGCCTGATTCAAGATTGGTGCTGATCTAGTGGACTAGTGTTAGTATTCTGCACTGCCATGCAAGAGATTAGACTGGTATTTCAGTTCCCATCTCTTGGCTCCTCAGGAACAGTAGAGAGCACCCACCATCACTGGCCAGCACCTCTCCTGCCAATCAAATAGCATTGACTGCTTATAGAATCGTAGGACTGGAAGGGACCTCAAGAGGTCTTCTAATTCAGTCCCCTGCACTTAAGTCAGGACTAAGTATTATCTAGACCATCCCTGACAGGTGTTTGTCTAGCCTGCTCTTAAAAATCTCCAATGATGGAGATTCCACAATCTCCCTGGGCAATTTATTCTAGTGCTTAACCACTCTGGACAGTTAGGAAGTTTTTCCTAATGTCCAACCTAAACTGCTCTTGCTATAAGAAAGAATTTACCTCTGGTCTTCCTTGACTGAAAGGACAGTGACTATAGTACAGGGTCTAGACAACTGGACTGGGACAGAGACTGAAGGCCCAGGGGCAGTGATTTTTCCTAGGGCTGTGATTTGTGCCCTAGCTTAGAACACTGGAACTACTCCCACACCATTAATTGCATGTAATTTGCAAGAGTACCTCTGTAAAAGTATATATGGGGGTCTGTTGTACAATGTACACAGATCCCTGCACACTACTGGATGGAATGTCAGACTGGCTTAAAGATGTACGTGGCTGCATCTCAGAACGGCTAAACACATGAATACTACACAAGCATGATTGTTTCACAAGTCAGTTCATCATTTTATGACATTTACAATAGAAGAAACTTTTACTCTAAATCTTAGTAAATCTAAATCTTGATAATACAAGCCTCTTGGACAGCTGTGCCAGTGCTAAGCAAATGTCCAGAGGGGACGCCTTGTTTGTGCTCCCAGTAACAGTTTATAAACAAAATTCACTTCCTTCAGGTACTGTTAGATACTTAAGTGTTACTTCCATTACGCACAAGCCATCAGAGTCTTGAGTGGTAATATTTACTATGGATTCAGAACACAAGTTACTGCTGTATTTATATATCAGAAGCTCCTGAGAAAATGCCTTGCAGGGAGAACCTATTACACAGAATCTTATACACTTCTTTTGGGAGGTGTAACAAGGTGATTAGCACCCTGTGATTTTTCTTTTTTAAAATACATTAAGGTTTTGTTTTGTTTTATTTTTTTTTTAATAGGTTTGTATTATTTCGTTTTATCCACGCTGGAGTGGGAGATTACATGTTTTCCCCTGAAGGGGTTGGGAGGTCCTGAGGCGGGGACAGGGGGTTGCAGAGCGAGCCCACCTTGCACTCACCCTGCAGCAGTGGCTCCCGTCCCACAGGGCTGGGCCCAGCTCCCCGCTCTGGGGATAACATGATGACGGAAGGGTGAACAGGCCAAACCTGAGCATGGAACCAGACCCTGCCCTGTGGGAGAGGAGCCACAGGCACAGCAGCTCCAGGATGAGGTTTTCATTTTATTTTGTGGTGTTATTTCACATTTGTGAAAACCACAGGACTCTAGTGTTGGTCCTAGGGTGCACATCTCAGTGTTCCAAGGCCAGGCTGTTGTGTGATTACATGTTGTAAGCAGCATCTGCTATAAATAGAGGCAGCCTAGCCTCAGGAAAGGACAGCCCAAGCCCAGGAAAGGGGCCTGTCACACCTGGAAGTCCTGAGAAGGAAACACCTACAGCAAGCAGGAGCTGGCTGGGGGAAGCCTCAGCTGGGAAAGGCGAGACGAGGACTAAGACAAACCTCTGTGAGGTGGCGAGACTGGGTTGCTTTGCATCTTTGTTTCTAAGTAAAAGAAAAGCCCTGAGCAAAGGAACTGGATTTGTGCAGTTGCAGGGAATATGTTTTCACCTTCCCAGCTGATAGATTTGCCCACAACACTACCAGACCGAAAGAAGATACTTACACGAAATCCTAGGTCGCTCACATAGCCACTGTGGTCTGCTTCAACGTCCTAGGAAGGAGAGGAGAAACAAGCTGTTTCATTACATTCATGCTCTGTTATGCAAAATTAACATGAATTGTTTCATGGATTTCCTACAGAATGAAACTTTTACAGGTATTTTATAAACTCACTGAACATGAATTCTTTTGACAAAGTTTTTGTCCTGGAAATAGGTTGCTCTACATGAACAATCTCCATAGGGTGGGGTGAGGAAGGAAAAGAAGTGTAGGCAAGAGCATCTTGGAAATAAAACGTATGGCTGAACTATCTGATCTCAAGACCTTTTCAGAAAGAGGCGTCCATTAGTGATCTTTGCTCCATAACAGCCACAGTAAGAAAAGAAGGCAACTAGAGAGAATGCACTGTAGAGAACAAGAATGAACTTAACTTACTGTGCTCTCCTCATGTTGTGTGTGTCTTTCTGGTTCTTTGTATCCCAAAGGTGCATCAAAATCCACCTGTTTTTATAGCAAGAAACGTTGTTGTTGTTGTTGTTTTTTTAAACAGAGCCACATTTTTTTTTAATAAAAAAAGAAAAGGAGTACTTGTGGCACCTTAGAGACTAACCAATTTATTTGAGCATGAGCTTTCGTGAGCTACAGCTCACTTCATCGGATGCATGCCGTGGAAACTGCAGCACACTTTATATATACACACAGAGAATATGAAAAAATACCTCCTCCCACCCCACTGTCCAGCTGGTAATAGCTTATCTAAAGTGATCAAAAGTGAGGTATTTTTTCATATTCTCTGAGTATATATAAAGTCTGCTGCAGTTTCCACGGCATGCATCCGATGAAGTGAGCTGTAGCTCACGAAAGCTCATGCTCAAATAAATTGGTTAGTCTCTAAGGTGCCACAAGTACTCCTTTTCTTTTTGCGAATACAGACTAACACGGCTGTTACTCTGAAACCTGCCATTTTTTTTAAATCATCACCATATGCCATCCCTAAAATCGCTACAAACTCGACCATTCTATTCTGAACTAGAGGGAATGGATCTTTTAAAAAAGCTCAATTAGCAAAAATGTTACAATTGGAATGTGGGAGACTCATCTCTAAAAGATGCTTCTCCAGCATATAGTTGTAATATACTGGCAGGGCAGCATGGAACATCACGCTGCAGCTGTTCTAACTTTTCAGTCTCCAGGCTGTCAAATGGACCTGCATCTTTCATAAGTACATAAAACAAAATGCCCAAGAGAATAATTTGCAAATAAGGCTCTACAAGAATTATAGGCACTTCAGCCACCTACGGGCATATGATAGGGTTGCCAACCCTCCAGGATTGGCCTGGAATTGCTGGACTCCTGGTGATTATTGAAAGCAATCCAGGAAATTTTAATAGGATATTTTAAGAACCTGACATTATGTCATATGGGGGGGGGGGAGGGGAAGGAATCTCCCGGAATAGCTTCAGGCAGAGTTGGCAACCCTAGTATATGACCTGTGGCCTTCATCTTGCAACTCACTTATGGTTACAGGATCTGTATTACTAAAATGCTCACCTTTCCCACAGCATAGCTATATTTCTGTAATGCAGCATTGTCATGATCAGATGCCCCTTCTCAAAAGAATAATTTAAGTGAAAATAAAGATCCTGCCACAAAGACTTCAACTTACATTCATATCACACTCTATGATGGACACAGCTTTATCAGGTTTGGTCTCCATTACCCGAAGCTCGTAGATCTGAAACAGGAGCATGCATAATATAAAGCTGTTCCTCTTAGTGTGCAAATTAATGATTAAAGAAACTTGGGCAAAATTCTCACATCAGAGAGCATTCATTTCAATGAACCATAAGCTCTTCAGATCAGAGACTGTGTCTACCTCTAATTTTGTACATCATGTAGCACAACAAGGCTTCCAATCAGATCAGGGCCTCTGGGTGCCCCCATCATGACTATATTTCAAAATGGAAGACTTCTTCTACATTAGAGATTTTCATTGCCCCTCAATAGAGCTGGAGGGATTTATTTGGCCAGAGGCGAGCTATCTGGCTCAGAATCTCCTAATTTCCAGTTGCCAAAAAAACAGCTCCAAGTTAGGTGAGGTAGGATATCTGCACTGTCTTGTACTCATTTATGTTAAAATGGTCCTCTATAGTTTTACTGCTGATAAGAAGCCCTTTTGCTCCTAATAATCCTTTGTCTGAAATGGATTATGATTTACCCACAAGTTATCCAAACTGAGCTGAAACCTGGCAAATAAGTATTTTGCCCAGAAGCAAAATTTGAAAATATAAAAGTTGTTCAGTAGTCAAAGGTGTCAGAAGTCAGAATTTAATATTAAGAGCAGCACCAAGGCTCCTGAACGGATTGCATTATTCATTCTCAGAATTCAATAAAGACCTTTAAAAAAAAAAAAAAAAAAGTAGGTGAAGCTACTATAGAATTTTGCATTTGTAGCTCCTGAAAATCTGGGTCCCACTTGCCATGGGGTCCACAAGGCCCTGGGTAAGGTCCCACGTATGAACCTGCCTCCCTGAGATGTCCAAAGTCCCTCTGGGGCTGTTTTCGGAACTCTTACGTCTTTCCTGTTTGGGTCTATTTGCTCCTGACATTTAGCTCCCAAAGTGTCCATTTACGCATATGTGCAGAAAAATGGATGGACCAGGGTAGTGGTTTAAGCTGAACACATGGCGTGTCCCGTGTTCAGCTACTACTGACACTCAAATGTGAGTATCTGTAAATTATGTGATTCTATAAATGTCTTTTTAGGGTTCCATGCAAACCATATGCAGAGTCAGGATTTATGTTTCCTGGGACTGTACACAGGTTTAGTTAGATAGTGTTATTTACACTAGATACCGTACCTTCTCATTGTAGTTGATGGCAATAACATCCCCAGTGGTTAGACAAGCAAAGTTTCTCAAAGCATTTTCTAATCTTTGAATTATGTTAAGAAGAACTGTATGGTTGTTTTCAGTGCAATATTCAAGTTATACATCAACAAGTTCATATTTTCTGGTTCCAGGTCTGTCTTACATGTGACTTAAAATATAAGTACCATGGACAGTTTAACAAGGATTAGGCATTCAACATCCCTTATAGATGTTCTTAGGGAAACCCAATAAAGTTCTCTAGACAGTAAAACAAGGCATGTGCTTCAGACCACAATTTACCTATTCAGACTGTCTGGAAAATAAAAGCTAAGAATTTAAAAAAAAAAAAGTTTCTACAGTTAGGCTCCTGAACCAGTGGCCTGATTTTTCAGATGTGCCAAGTACCTAGCAGCTCTCATTAAGTAATTTTAAGGAAAAATCCTTTATTCCCTACTTTAGGCTTTTATTCTTTGGTGCAAAGAATATTTGCCTGAGGAAGGACTACAGGATTTGGCCCATTTCATTAGGCCTTTATTTAGAAGAATGCTACACTTTTTGCAGGGAATTCACATCTCTCCACACTTGCTCTGGCTCCTACCAGATTCCATTCTCTTACTTCTTAGCTTTCAGAGGTGGCACTAGTAACAGTAAGCTGGTATTGGACGTATATGAACAATGCTTGAAAAGCTGCCCCAGCCTTTCCTCCCCTGTTTAGGGTAAGCTAGTGCCAAAGCCCCTTCTTTTGCTTCCTCTGGGATGAAGTGAAAGGATACACAGCTTTGGGATTGGTGATGTCAAGGAAATCTGGACTTTGTGGTTGAAATTTTGAGTAAGTAGCCACTTGAAGATTAACACTCTCTACCTGCACCAGGCCTCCTTCCTCCAGAAGCAAGTTCTGCATCATCTGTAAAAAATCATTGGTGACAAAGACAGGACACTATACCAGTATCTATGCAACAGAAACAGGTAACTTTTAGATGGAATTTCCCTTGAGAATATGTAAAATATATTGGGTCATATTCTGCCCTGAATTCTGTGGGTTTGCATTGGGTATAATTACAGGAAAAAACTAGTTCTTGATCCTTTATGTCTCAGTAACAACGTAGTACATGCAGCAAATTACTTTGATTAACTCAGAGGAAAGCTTTAGCTGTGACTGAAACACTAAAAGGTGTTGACTGTGCAAGTGAAATGCAATTACAGCAAATATTCTACTGTAATATTCACCAACACCACATTCATCCTATACTTTAAATTCTGACAGTTTGGTGTAAGGCCACTTACCCAATGTGGAAGGTAACAAATGCCTTCATCAGCCACAAATTCTAGCACACCACAATGCGTCATTCGATCTGAATTTTTATTAGTCAGCTTAAACAACATAGGGTATGTAATGTTAAGTCGACCTGGCAGAAGGGGAAAAAGATACAATTTGTTATAAAGCTCATGGCAGATTTATAAAGTTGCAGAGACTGAACATTAGCAAGAGAATGAGCCAATATCCTGGCAAACACACCAAATTATTTGCAAAAAAAAGGACGCTCATTTCATTAATGGAAGTGTGATATGGTGTCAAGCCGCTGTTAGAAAGCTGACACTGTCGGCCTAGCGTTTGAACTATGTGTAGATAAGGGAACACCAAACCCTTTGACAAAAAAAATATGTTAAAAAAACCCATATGATTTTTACCCTCAATATGGATTTTCCTGGTATATCTTGATTTAAATCACATCTTCTTAATGGATACATAAAGCAGTTTTTGGTGTTTGCCTACACAGACATACAACACAATATTTCTAGCGTTCTTACAGTAGAATAAACATTACTTACTGAGTTGATCCAAGGCAGATGGTGGCATAATTACTGCAGAAATTAATCAGAAAGTTACAATAAGATTAGGAATAGCATGGCTACAGAAAGCAACTGCAGTGTACAGTTTTATCATTCCTTCTTAGGAGACAGCATTTTACCCAGGTTCCGACTTTGTGAGCTACAAATTCTATTGGAATCAATCTAGACAAACAATAACTGGTAGTTTTAATCCAAAATGTAGATTCTGAGTGGGGCAAATGGGAGAAGTTAGAAAGTTTTACAAAAGCTTATACACTAACAAAAATATTTCCCAAAAGTAATTTTATTTGGTTAAACAACCCAAGTGCTGACGACTCAAACACAGCATTTGACTAACATATGGGAGCCTGAAAGTGGAGCTGACAAATCTATTCTCCTTATTGAAGCTGAGTGAAGCCAAAAGAGGAAGCAAAAAACATATATGGCAAAGACAACAGATTTTTAAATCTTATTTGCTTAAATGGCTTCTTTTATTAGTGACAACTAAAAACATTTGTTTTTAAAAATAATGGGCCTTTAATTTACATGGAGTTAAATCAGGAACTCCAACATCAATTAAATGATATTAACATGAGAAGAGATTATTTATTTAACCTGCAAGTGCCCCTTTAATTCAAGTCACAAAGCCATCAATATGTTTCCATGCTTATTATGTTTGTGGCCTTATACTGTTTCTGCAACTGCCTGCCATAAACAATACTACTGAACATTCACATATAGCATTCATCAGTCTATTATTCAAAATAAAACATGCACATACTCTTCCCGCCTTTCTCCACATCTGACCTGTCATTAGGTCCTGCAAGCATGGATACTGAGAAGCAACGATACTGGGTTGAAAAGCGGTTCTGGAAAACCCGGGGGATTGGATGATCAAACATATTAAAAGAAAACTGGGGGATGAAAAATGACAGTGTGTTAGCAAACATCGATCCACTTTACTAAGACACCAGCAGACTAAGATTTTCAGGAGGTTGTTCTCCATTGCAGTCATCTTAACCAATGCTGTGTGCTTATTTTTCCTAATATAAATATGGTTTAGACATATGTATGTACCAATGAAACACAAAATAAGAAAGTGAAAAATTCATCTGTAATTTATCACCACAATCAATTTAGATTGATTCTACAAACTGTAGAACAGACATGGACTTCAATTTGAAATAAGCATACACATCCTAAAAACCATTTATTTGTTCAGTGCTACAGCAAGTGTACAGTGCAAACTATTAATTTAAATTGAACAAGGAATACAAGTGATTGTCATTTCTTTAACTCTTCAGCACAGGACAAGAGATATTCAACATAGGTGTGGCAGAAGGATATTTTTGTACCCTTGCACTTTTATTTTAATGATTAAAGAGATGACAGTGCATATAGCCTATAGATAAACACAGGCTGAAGTCTTCATCATCGCGGAGAGAGAATCATTCCTAGGTATCCAGTGGGGTAGCATCCTCACTTGTAAACCAAAGGGAGGGGAGAACACTGAGTCAGCACCTCCCAGGAAATGCCCAGGATCACACAGATTGCAAACTCTTTAAGATTACTCCAAATATTACTACTCTAAAAAGCCATCCATACCCCACCCTGTAACCGTCTGGGAGGGAGTAGGGACACTAAATTGGGGGTGCTTTATTAAGCAATTCTCTGCTCTTGGAAGCAAAGATTTTGCCGGGGGGGGGGGGGGAGTTTCCAGAGAGGGCTTTAAAAATCTTTCCTGTCCCAGCTGGCTCTCTCTGAGAGGAAGGCCGGGGGGTTTACATATGTCCCAGACAGACACCCTGAAGGGTCCCCCTCACTGCCCTAGAGCCAGGGGGACAAAGCCCGACCCTCTCGCAGAGCAGGGGGGCGTTTGGCGGGTACACGCTCCCCTAGCGCCTCCCTGCCTGCGTAAACAATCCAGCCAGGGTGACTCCGCAGCTTCCGCCGTCTCTCCCCCAGCTCTCAGACACCCACACAAGAGCCCCTGCAGGCACTTACCATCCTGGCGGCGGCTGCTCCTGCCCCTTTTCTCGGAGATCTCACCGAGGGACACCGCAGAAGCGCCTTTAGACAGCTCGGGGAAGGATCAATGCAGTGGCTGCTTCCCCTCCCCCACAGGAAATCGGCTGGCTGAGGGAAATGGTGGGCAGGGAGGGGGAAATCCCTTAGCCCAGCCCCTCTCCTCTTAGGGTGACTTTTAATTTCTACAGGCGTGGCGCTATTTTAACAGCGCTGAAGGCAATCAGCAAAACTGAGCACTTTCATCGCAAAGGGGCGAAAAATGTTTGGAGGTTGTGGCCCACAGTCCCCACAAAACTACATTTCCCAGAATGCAACGTGTTGACACTAGCAGCCATTGAGGCAGTCAAGAGACTTCCGCTGCGGCCATTTTGGGAAAGGGCGGAAGGCGGAACTTCACAGGTGTCAACATAGTTTTTTCTTTAAATAATTTATTTGCCGATTCACTCCTGAAACAGTTATATTTTTATATCCAGTGGTTTGTTTATAGCTTATATGGGGGGGGAGCTGATGGGGAAACTTGCCCATATCAAACATGGCGCTGTACACGGAGAAACAAAATGGCGGTTCCAGGAGGACTTCGTGCGGATTGGCCCATTGCCCGGTTCGGTGATCACCCTAATCGCAATGTGGTTGGTGGAGGGCTGAGACGATCGGAAAGATAGTCCAATCAGCACTGCAGAGATACAAAGTAGTAGAATTCTATTGGGTGGTGGCCAGGAAGCTGAGACCAATGGGAAAGGACGCGATTTGGCGCCTGCTTTGACTGTGGCGGAGAACGGAGCAGTCGCCCGTGCTGCAGCCATCCCGCCACTGTTCCCAGCTCCCTGTAGCGCGGCGGTAGCGGCCCGGTCTCGGCTATGTTCCTCTCCGACTTCCGCAAGGAGTTCTACGAGGTGATCGTGACCCAGGTGAGCGTTGTCCGGGCGGGGGAGGGTGAAGCCCGAACCGGGGGGGGCGCGCGCGCGCGCGCGCGAAACTTGAGCGGGGCCTGCTAACCCCTTGGCCATGAGGAGCCGGGCTCCAGTAGCCCCGGGGCTGGGCATGCCGAGCCTGTCTGTCTCCCCGCCTGGGGGCGCTTGGGGGGCGGTGAGCTCGCGAAGGGGGTGGAGGGGGGCGCCTGGCTAGATTGTGGAGGATCCCGCGGCTCCCTGGTGCTCCAGCCCCGCGCCTTCCTCCTCACAGCGCTTTGTCACGGCGCCCCTGGGGTGGGGATGGATCTTCGCTCCGCACGGGCCAGACAGGGCGGGACTGTGTCACCCAGGGAGCTGGGCATTGCCCTGCTGTCAGCTTCCTGGCCAAGATGTGGTACGCGCTGCCCCCCCACCCCACCCCTCCCCTCCCGGTGCTGGTTTCACACCGAACTCCACAGAGCTGGTCGCGTTTGCACTGAACATCTGGCTCCGCAGCTCTCGGTGGGGTAGTGGAGCAGGAGTCCCCAGCCGGGCACATGACAACTCAGAGTGTGCTTTGCTTTGTTGCCTGGGTTTCTTGTAGTGCCCCCGGAGCAGTCAGAGGCTCTAAAAGTGGCAGAACCAGCAACAAGGAGTTGGGATGTTTGGAGTTGGTGATATGCGCATCGCGATCTCGTGAAGACAAGGAGCTGTAGCTGTTACCTGGGTGTAGCTAGTTGAGATAAACCCCATGTGGGGAGTGTAAGATTGAACACAACTAGCTATATGGAGGTAAAAGCCTTGTGTCCACTAGGCTTTTATATTGAGTTTTACATCGAGTTAGCTGTCTTGATGTAAAAATACATCTTTGTTTTCAGTGAAGACATAGCCTACACTACAGGGTTAGCTCCATGTAAGCTGCCTTGCATTGACTTCGCTGTACAAATGTCTTCACTTAAATTTGGCTCCTGGCACTCACTGAAGTCAATGCTTCTCTATGCCAATTTCATAATACCACCTCCCTAAGTGTCAGGCATAGAGTCACAGTTGATGTAATTAGATCAATACAGTGTCACTGCGTTGCTTACATAGACCGTTATGGCCATCCCACAGAGCCCCACACTGACAATACAATACAATCGATACAAGCACTCCTGGTGATGATGCGCACCACTGATACAAGGAGCCAAGTGTGCACACACACAAGTGATTTTATAACTACAGTGGCTGTATGCCAACGTGAGTCACATAATTTTGTAATGTAGACATGGCCAAAGTCTGATTGCCCTGAGATATCTTCAGTGCTATAAAATGACACTAACTAGTTCATGTACATTAAGCACTGTCAAGGGTTATCCTTTTTGTTGTAGAATATCGTGTTACATTAAATTAGGATTAGAAATTACTTATTTGAAAGCTATGCTTGGATTGCAAAAAGTTTAAAGAATAATCTTGTAATAAAATTAATTTACAATGGTCATAAGATTACCAGCTTCTGACAAATGCTTAACATAATTTCAGACTAGTGAATGCTGAAAACATTGACATGTTAATCTTTACATTTTGAGATACAGATTTAAAGATACAGAAACAGATTTATTAACTGTCTGTGATAACAGAAGGATTCCAACTAGAAACTGGGAAGCTTTTTCACAGTGGAGACCTTTTTTTATGAGTTATTTAGAGCTTCTTGTTAAATCTTTCTTGCAAAAACATGATATTGCTAGAACTTTTTTGAAAATCACTGTAGCATTGGTTGCACAGACTTTTAATTCTATATTCCATCTCTGTTGGCCTTTATCTTGCAGTCAGCCTTCCATGATGATAGGTTTAGTGTAGATGGGCTTCCAGCGTTTTTAGTATCAGTTTGTCAAACTGATCAGAGTACGTCTAGATGAAAACATTACTAGGCAGCCTACATTAGTTCTCCCACCAGTGAAGCTGTGCTGGTGATTGTCCGACATTGGAAGAATTTAAGAAAACGTTCATTGTGGCCAACACTGAAAAGAACAGTGATGATGTTTGAACTAAACCGTGTTCATCTTGAATATTGTCTCAAGCCCTATTTATGCTACCAATTTCCCCAAGTACTGACACTCTAGTCAAGATCTTACTGAAAACTAGGGTTTCTTACACCATTGTGTGTGGATTATATATACATTACTTTAAATATGGATAAAAACTGTTCTAGGATTGAACGGTTTTGAACTTTCAAAAATTATGACCATGCCACATAGGCCAACCTAACCATGTTTCCTGAAATGGTTAACAGGAAGAGATCCTGGGCATGGGTTCATGATATGACAATTTTGTAGGAGAGACAAGGTCTTTGTGGTGTAACTTTTACCTTACTGTGAGGTGGACTACTTAAACCTTTTTGTGTTGCTCTGAAATTTAAAGGGACAGTGTCAGCTTGAAATTTAAAAAAAATATTTTTTTAAACAATTATGTTTCTGATAGAGCCTAGTTTAAGTGACTATTCTTGGAATTGGAAAAACTGGCTAAACACAAGAAAACTAAGTGTTGTGGGAAATGTCCTCACTTCTCTAACTGGTCTTAAATGTTAATTGTACTAGAAGGAGCAATGTTTTCACATGGATAATATGACTCTTCAAGCTGTTAGTGTTCCTTCAAAAATAGTCCTGATTTAGTTCCCAATGCTGCCATGATCTCTGTCCAGACAGACCCTCACTGATTGATTTAAAGGGGCTGTGTGCATGCATTTGCCTGCATAGAGCTCATTGCTAGATAAGCCTTTACTGAGCAACCCAGTACAATCAAACAAGACAAGATGACATGTTTGAACCAACATGTGTGCACAGGTTTGTTTACACTTTGCAATCTGTTGTGTGATTCTCGTAGGCTATGCTAACAGGCTAGATTAAGCAGAAAGAAATCTGTCTTTGGAGACATTAATATGAAACGTACCATGTGAAACAATTGTCAGATATGGGAGATCAACGGTAGATCCCTTTTTAAAAAATTAGTCTCCACTTGTTTAATTGAGTACCTTATATAAATAATGATAATATGATGCTCTCATCCGTACTTTATTTCTTTTGTATTGTTTGTTGCATTGAAAGATTTTAAATTTTGCTGGTGGAAAGCGATGCTTTTGAAAATGACCTAATATGTCTACGTTTCTATGCAATAGCAAGCCATATGAACTAATTAATATATTAATACTGTCTTCAATTTTTTTTCAGCGTGTTCTTCTTCTTGTTGCTTCAGATGTAGATGCATTATGTGCTTGTAAAATACTCCAAGTAAGTTTACGTTCATTATAATTATATACTACAACTGAAGGGGGGCTGAATGTGTGTGATGTGGGGGGGAGAATCACATTTAAAAGATTTATACAGGAATATGTAGAAAGAAAAGTGAAAGGGAAATTTTTATAAAATTAGTTCAGTTTTAAATGTTGTAATTTTTTATTTTCCTGACTATTTTACTAATATTTTTCCTAACATGATACTGAGACTTGATAATTCATACATAAATATCTATATAGACATATATTTTAGGATACTTTTAATGTACCTCTAAAGAGCAATAGGAGGACTTGGATGAGCCAGAGTTATAGTAGTTGCTGCTGTTCTTTCTCATTTGTTTAAAGCCTTGCTTTCTTTATAGGCTTTGTTTCAATGTGATCAAGTACAATATACACTAGTCCCGGTATCTGGGTGGCAAGAACTTGAAACTGCATTTCTTGAACATAAAGATCAGGTAAAAAAAGCATAGTGGGAGCTTTCTATGTGATCCTGCTATATAGTTGTAATTTTTAAGCACACTTTTTTTCTCAGCTGCGGATCTAAGTTTTAGGTTGAGATTTTAGTGGTTACCCAAATAACATTGATAAAGTTAGATGTACAAATCTTTGGCAAGTCCCCACGCCTTGTTCTGCTAATGTGCCATAATCCTGGTTTAGCAAATATTTCTGCTATTTTAGATATGGATCACTTCTAAAGAGAACTGCCAAATGCATCAAACAGTGTGGTGGTTTTATGAGGTGGGCCGAGATAACACAAGTAAACTGATTTCACTTTTGATCTATATAAACTAAATTTAAACCCTCTTCAACTGTGAAAAGTTAGATCATTAGCTCTTTTAGCAGTCTGCACACCCCAAAACCCCAGCACGTTATCCTTGTATGCAAAACTTGTTTCTGTTTTCTCTGAGGTGTTGTAGATTGGGAGTCTAATGTAAATGGGTACAAGACAAAATGCTTTGTAGGCAGAATAGTTTACAAAGCTTTATTTATTTGTTTGGGGCGGGTTGTTAGTGTGGTAAACAAACTATTGGCTAATTTAGGTACGATATGATGTTTTTCTTTCACAGTTCCAGTATTTTGTTCTTATAAACTGTGGTTCCAACGTTGACCTGCTGGAGATCCTGCAGCCTGAGGAAGATATGTTTTTCTTTATCTGTGACACCCACAGGCCTATCAATGTAGTGAATGTTTACAATGAGACACAGGTAAATCAAGCTGTTCAACAGAATACGCAATATCCTGTCCTGAGCTAGGTGACCTACCACTCTTCTATCCCTTTCAACATAGGTAACTTCTACAGTGCTAACAGGAAAGCAGAAAACAAATGAATAATAACTTGCAGTAGTAGTTTGTATGGTCAAAAGGGGGAAAATATGCTTTCCCCCAGGAAAAGTTTATACCTTGGGTGCCTGTGGTAGCTGTTATGAGATTCACAGAGATGAATGTAAGTTCTGTACCATTGAAGAGAACATATTACTGTTAGGTTGACTTCTTTTAGGATGTATAATTTATTATCTCAGTAACTAGTGATAACATCTTAAATGAAGAATGCTGACATTTTGTTTATAGTCTAAAATTACTTGGCGATGTTCCTTAACAGATATGATTTGTTTTTACATTGAAAATCATTATAATTCCAGTTTGTTTTGCAGTGCTACACTTACCCTGTGTTGATACAGAAGAATAAACATCTTTATCTTAAGTCATATGGATACAGTGCCATTGTTCTAGCCTGTGTAAATAGATTAATCACCTAATTCTAATAGAGTAACATTTTGATGTTCTAGTATGAGTAGATCAAAGCAAGAGTGACTGGATTAGTCTGTTATACTAAAAGGGACAAGTGATGTACATTTGTGGGTTGAACAATTATTTCAGTTGTTAAAATGAGCTATTTTATTTAAAATACACTTTGTTGTTGTTAGATTAAGCTGTTGGTGAAGCAGGATGATGACCTTGAAATTCCTGCCTATGATGATATCTTCAGAGATGAAGAGGAGGATGAAGATGACTCTGGGAATGAAAGTGATGGATCAGAGCCTTCAGGGAAGCGCAAACGATTTGAAGAGGTGTTTTTCTTAAAACTTTGTTGTGAAAAGGGGGAAAAAATCATACCCATATCCTGTTGTAGTTCAGCAAATATGATCACGCCATTTAGGTTTTAGGGGCAAATGAAGCCTATACAAAAGTCATTGCTCCATTAGAAGATCAAAAGGCCTAGACACAAGTTTAAAAAATAAAAAAGTTGAAAGGATACTCTAGCATATCTCCAGACAAAAAACTTTAATGTGAAGTTCAGGTTTAGAGTATATCTCAATAATTTAAGGATAAAAATCTTTACAAAAACTTCATAGTTAAACAAATATAAGTTTAAAAAACAGGACATTTAGAGTTAATATTAAACTCTCAAGAATCCAAACATTTGAATATATAGAAATTCATATATTGGATAAATTATTTTTAATTTTGCCCTTGTAACAATGCCCTAAGAAAAGTTTAAAAAAAACCCAAAACCTCAGACTACCGCATCCCTTAATGTGGGAGGGTTGTTTTTTTGTTTGGTTCTTTTTTTTTTAAACCTTAGGACCTCAAAACTCAACACACATGCTTTACTGTTAATTGCTCAGTGAGGGTTCTGTCTTTCACCACCTTTATGGTCAGGGTGATGGACTCTTGATCAGACAATATCTCTAAAGCACCTTCATGGGGCCAGGTCATGTGAAAAGGTGAGGGCACTTGGCACCTTGCAGGATCTGGTCCTTAATTCCAAATGCCAGCCGGTTTTCAAAATATCATTTAAAACCTTCCAGCTTACAAAATTATAATATAAATAACAATATAGAAGGGTGTCATTTTTTTAATCTTGTTTCTGTGGAAATGTTTGGAAAATACTTCTTGTCCTATTAGGTTTACTAAATGTTTATTTTGACAAAGCCTAAGTTGTGGGCCTAAACTGACTGGATTGTCACTTACCTTTGAGTAATTCTTTTCCTTGACCATCTTATGTTTTGGAATCTTAAACCTGTCTGCAGGATATTATGGAAAGAACAATGAAAAGAAGACAGAGGAGAGAGTGGGAGGCACATAGGTATGTGTTAGTACTCTTGATGTTGCTTATACCTTTCTTCTCCTGTCCCTCCCCTTTTGGTAGTAATCTTCACATTGAGACCACAAAAGTCTATTCTTTACTGCTAGACCTGCAATATTGCTGCAGTTCACATTTCATTCAGATATTGGACGGTAAAAGTTGTGTAAGTCATATCTAGCAAGTCATCTTGCTATTTTGTAGTATAGCTGTAGGTTTATTTTATTAAAAATTTAATAATTTGTAAACTTGCACACCACTGAGTGCAATGGTTGGCCATTAACTGATTGTATGTACTCTTTATTTCATCTATCATATAATAGAATCCTGCCCTGATTTGCTCCCTGTGCAATCCTATGTATAAGTTGCTAATCAGGGAAAAATTTGGAAGACGGAATTTGATAAGATTGCTTTTAAAATAGAAGCTACATTGCAGTCTCCTAAATTTCAATGTTACTAACGCGTAACTCTCTTACCAAAAAAAAAAAAAAAAAAGCTTGGTTTAGCCTCTGAGTTTGATTTCATATTTGCAATATACTAATTTTAAAACAATGTAAGTGCTACTCTACTTTACTTCTTTATGTAAGGAACTTGAAGCAAATCTTGCTATTTAACCAAACACTTTTTTCCGCCTTTTAGACGAGAAATTCTCTTTGATTATGAGCAATATGAATACCATGGGACCTCGGTAAGTATCAAGTGCTGCTTGCCGTAAATGCTAAACTACCACAAAGAAAGTGTCCTCCTGCAACAGGAATATCTCCAATATGTTGTACAAAGTTCTTTGACTTATTTATCCTGCATTAATTTGTTGTTGTGTTATGTTCCATTGATTTACTGCAAGGTGTAACAAATAGTATCTATGGCATATTTTCCTACCTATGCATTTATTAATCAGTTCTGAGTTCTGGGATTTCTGAAGTACGCTTTGGCATTTATAGATGTAAACCAGAAACTCTGTGGCACAGCCATCAGTGCCACTGCTTGCCAATAGTGGGTTTCCATGAGTTCCCATCTTTACACCACTAGTGAGTGTCACCTTACTGCATAACAATCTTAATGTTAAAATACAAAAATTGCATCCCAAAGTGCTTCACAAATTATATGTATAGCGGTGAAGTGCAGCCACCTTTGAGTTGGGAGCCAGCAACCCAACTGATGCATAGCATGCCGCACAATAGAGAAGAATGGGAAATTTTGGCTGACAACAGGTCAAAGAAATCCCTAATATTAAGCTTACTTTTGTATGGAATCTTTAATGTTCATTTTAAAAAAAAAAACAACATACAGGGCCACCTCCTTTATTTGAAGGTCTAATCTGAAATACCCACACATGCATGGAACTGTTTATTTTTCAGAAAGAGAAATAAGGGTTGATATGACCTTGCTTGGATTTATTCCTATTTCCAAAGAAAGTAGGTATTTCAAACCCAAAGTTTAGATTACTGAGCTGTTTCTTCTCATAACTAGCATATTATCTATCAAATTATTTTAAATCTTGTTGTTAAATGCAATTTATATATAAACGTAGAAGGATAATTGAGTTATGAAAGGCACTTTTTGCCCCTCTTCCCAGTTCAGATTCGAACCTGTCTGTCCTGCAGAAGCTCTGCTACTAAGCTGGTGCACGAGATATTTTTCAAAAGTGTTCTGTTATTTTTTTTTCTAATTGTCAGATTTGTTATGGCAATTCATCAGTCCTCTTTTCTCTTGTAGTCTGCCATGGTGATGTTTGACTTGGCATGGATAATGTCTAAAGACTTGAATGACATGTTGTGGTATGTAGTCCAGTTGTGGTTTCAACGTTCATTATTTATAGTAATAGTACCGGCTAATTCCATAGCAAAATGAGGCAATAGTGTACAAAAATCCTCAATAGTATTTATATCTAATGTGCGTGCGTGACTTTTTAATTTTATATTGGGGAAAAATATTATCTTAAGCTTGGAGAAAGGTACCTCCGCTACAAACTGAGCTGTTGTATTTCAGAAATTTGCTGTGTGGGGCCATGAAATTATTTCTGTGGCTATGTATGTAAAGTATCTTGTCATGTAAAAATACAGCTGCTTTCTCATGTGAACATGTTCTGTGATTAATTTAGTTCAGAAGTGTTTGTATACCTGCTGCACACAGTCGTAGATGTCTGTTTTTCTTATATTTACAGTCTTAACCTTTCTACATTGCACTAGATTCTTGTCCTACCTGACTTTTTTTTCCTTCCCCAACCCCGTTTTTTTAGGTGGGCTATTGTTGGGCTTACAGACCAGTGGGTTCAAGATAAAATCACACAGTAAGCAAGCTGTTCATCTATTCTTATTTAATAGCTAATATGCATCAGGGAATCTGCATGTTAATGTACGCAGCAATACATGAGTCAGGCTATTGTGTTAGTGAGTGAATGTGGTGTACGTATTATTCAAACAAATTGCATTTTTAATTGAAAAAAACAAACAACAGAAAAAATTTCTAATGGACTTTATTTTCTTCCAGATTATTCATTTTATAAAATGATCCTTGCTAATACTCCGTAGAAAAGCAGTGCTTAATTATGGCTAATGTAAAGATGTCTGTTTTACAGTAGCTTCATTAAGGGAAAAATCTCAGTATAGCCTATATTTTTAAAAATTCTGTTGCTTGTTTCACTTTTTAAAAGCTTGAAACATTTTTCTCTAATTCATCTTTTTTTTCCCCCCTTTTTTTAAGACATAGTGGCTATCGAGAGATAAATCTATCAGTTTCTGTATCTTGCATTGTACAAAATTTTGATATGTATGATAGATTCCAGTTTGTGTATTCTGCTCTCCCTACACCTACCTACATTAATCTCTCTCTTGTGAGGTTGAGGGTAAATTTAGTAACTACTTTCATTTTTGTATGTGTTACTACTGCAATAAAATATATTAGTTTTGATTTACTTTGTATACTACCAAGTGGGGTAGGAGGGAGAGCTGATGGCTAGGCAGTGCCAAATTTAAAAAAAAAATAGGTTTTCATAGTAAGGTTTCATTTTTGTGAAAGGTGTAAGCCTTAGGAAAGAATTTTGTAGTCAACAAGAATACAAGTACCAAGGGAAAGAGAAACTAAATTTTTTTTTTCTTTTAAAGAATGAAGTATGTGACAGATATTGGAACTTTACAGCGTCATGTGTCCCGGCATAACCACCGCAATGAAGATGACGAGAACTCCCTTTCTATTGATTGCATGAGAATAGCATTTGAGTATGAGTATCCTTATGTCTGATCTATAAATATTAAGGGGTTAAAAAAACCACCCTGATTTGACAGACTGAAGACCTAATCTAGGAAAAGGAAGTTTATAAGGTTCCCTATGAGCTAGGAATTGAATTGGAAGAAACAGATATTTGAATGACTTACTGCAGGTGAATCTCTGTTCCAATATTTGAGCATAACTCCAGCAACACAATCTAACCTTCCAGAACTACGGAACTGGAGTACACATGCAAACCCAGGAAAAATAGAAGAGGGGAAAATGACAGCTACATCAGTTAGTCTTCACTGTGATGATGCTCTTATGCACATCTGGAAATCTTTATTCCAGTGAGGTGCAGTTAATGTAGATTTAAATAGTGTGGTGAGGGTGGGGAAGGAATAGTAATAAACAATTGTAAAGTTCATTACTAATTTGTAAATGTGAATATATATGCTCTAAACTACTATTTTTCCCTAATTCCTGTTAATGTCCTCAGTCTGCGCCTGGCTCTTTATCAACATTGGTCCCTATTTGAAAGCCTCTGTAACACTTGTTATACTTCTGCCAGTCTCAAACTTTGGTCTGTACAAGGACAGAAGAGGCTTCAGGAGTTTTTTGCTGACATGGGGTGAGTTATAAAGATTCGTCGGGAAAAGGAGACACTACATTGTACTTTTCAATAAGGAAGCATATGAAAAATATTCAGGATATAACATAGTAAAGATTAGAATTTTGAGGTGGGCACTTATATTAAATATGGAAATATTGTTATGGGCACATAGTAGATTGCCCTTCCACTGCATTAATTCTGCTCTGCTGACACTACTGTACTCATTAGTTTTAAGATATGTGCTTTTATTGGACAGTAGATATATGAAGTGACTCTTGCACATCTGCTTATCAGTGTTTCAGGTAGATGAATATGAAGCTGTAAATTAGAATTATCCTGTTGAATGCATTCACTTATAGGGCAATCTCCTTTCCATTAGATGAAGACATGTTTAACTGCATGTTTAAAAAATGACCTGTTCCCATTTTGTAGTTTGCCCTTGAAGCAGGTGAAACAAAAGTTTAATTCCATGGACATTTCCTTAAAGGAGAACCTGCAGGAAATGATTGAAGAATCTGCCAGCAAGTTTGGGTAAAATCCTATTTCTGTTAATTAAATTTCTGTTAACTACTATAGTGTATTAGAAATATTACAAAGCTTCACAACACCCATATATATTAGATTATCATACTGATTGTACAGACTGGTAAACTGAGGCAGAGAAGCTGAGGATCTGACTTTACAAGATGCTTAGGCCCCTTACTTCATTTGACCAATTTATAGAAGCTCAGCATCTCTCAGAATTGGGCTTTGAGAGACTTCCTGATGCTGCCACATCAGGCATAAACCCAGAACTTCTGACTCCTAGTGCTGTGCTCTAACTATTAACATGCAGTTTAGTAATTTTACTAGCAGTTAAAGAGGATGTCACAACTTGTTTAAAAAGACATAACAGTAATGCTAGATAGGAATAAGACTAGTCAGAAAAGTTAATGTGAGATTTACCCTTGTGCTTCTAATTCCAAACTTCTTAATGGGTGGCAATAACTGTTAATAGTATCATATAGATTATAAGAAGTGTGTCATAACTTCTCTCCATTGATTTGGTCCACTTTTACAGAATGAAAAACTTAAGAGTACAGACCTTCAGCATTCACTTTGGTTTTAAGAACAAGTTCTTAGCAAGTGACATAGTCTATGCAACAGCTTCTCTAATGGAGAATATAGAGAAAGATGAACCTGGAACTGATAATTTTATCAAGGCGTTGGACAGTCTTTCCAGGTATTGTGCATATGCTCTCTCCCCTCTCACAATTTTGTTTTCTTAACATGGTTTTATAACTAATGATTAAGTTGATGAAAATGCTTCTCTCAGAAGATTCAAAGCAAATATCCTTATGATTAGTATTTAGAAATAACTCCATTTAACAAGAATTTTCTTTTTATGTGAAAGTATTTCTCTTCTCCTTGTTCCATTATAGGAGTAACCTGGACAAACTGCATCAAGGGCTGGAACTCGCCAAAAAACAACTACGTGCCATTCAGCAGACTGTAGCCAGCTGTATTTGCACCAATCTTGTAATCTCTCAGGGGCCTTTTCTCTATTGCTATCTAATGGAGGTCAGAATTATGTACTTGTTCCTCCTCATTTGACTTCCTATACTGTAACTGTCATCATTGGTATGTCAAGTAGATATGAAAGCTTGATCAGAAAGCCTGGAAGAGCTTAGCTTTCTGTATTGCACTGATTTCAAATCAGCCTATATTGACACCCTTTCTCCCCCGATTTTCCCCATTTTAAGAATCAGTCTTGTCATGGTACTAGATTTGATATTCAAGTCAGCAAGGCGATCAATCCTTCTGGAGTTTTGCCTTGTAAAAATTAAGGCAGGTTCCTTAGGGTTTTTTATATGCAAATGAAGAGCACTTTTTAAGTAGAAACAATTTATTATTTTTTTTTTGGTTTGGTTTGGTTTTTTTGTTTTAAACTGCCGTTCACCCTAAATGAGCTAAGGATGTTACTACCTCCTCTTTAGGTATAACTGAGTTAACTTTTTTCTTTTCCCAGGGCACTCCAGATGTGAAACTGTTCTCCAAACCAGTATCTCTGTGCCTGCTCAGTAAATATTTACTCAAGTCTTTTGTTTTCTCTGTAAGTAAATCAAAGGCTTACAACTGGCTAACTATTGCTCTGAATACATAGTTATAATTCTTCAGTGGATTATTTGAGAAATGGATCACTGGATAAAGTATATACAAGTTACTTTTTCAGCTAAATGAACGGTTAGGTACTATGGCACCAATGTACAAATGATGCAGTGTGGAAGATTCCAGTTTGCAGACCTGCTTAACACTGGAGAGAGCTTCCATTTGAGATGCTGACATCCAAAAACAGGGAGATCATAGTAATTAAATTTAAAATTGTTATACCTTTTGTAACAAACTTACTGTGGCAGAGAAATTAGCTTAAGTTTGTAACACTGAATACAATAGAAAATGCAGAATTCGTTAAGTTATCTAAACACCTGGAACATTTTAATTTGTTTCTGTAAATATATATTTAAAACAGTAAACCTCTATTCCCAACAAACCAAATTGAATTTTAAGCAGTATTTACTAAAATGGTCATCTTTTAAACTATATAAAAGTAGTACTCAATTCAGCTAAAACACAGGGCTTAGTATTAGATTAACATATCACCCAGTCAGTGAACATTCTTCTACTGTACAAATAACATTATCGTGAGCAATCTTCACTATGTTCATATGTTACTTCTCTTCTGAAAATTAGACTAAGGTCCCTACCCTCCCATGAGTTCCATGTGGGCTGACACTTCTATGGAGCTAGTTGCAGGACTGGAGCTTTAATACAAAGCTCTTTTCCTAAGGGGTTGTCTTTCTAATTTCTTTAGGTCCCTAGCTGTCAACCAAGGTGACTGTTATGCCCAGAGTTATCAGTGCGACAGGATGGCAATCTCAAAGTTAGCTGCAAAAGAATTATGTCTAGGCATTTATGCCACGCTGAACACTTGACTTACTGGAATAGACATTCCTGCAAAATCCTTAAATCACTCCCTGACTTTGAAGAGCTTATTTAAAGATGGGAAGGTTATCAAAGTGCTAACCTGATAAAAGCGGCAGTTTTATCTTTGATAAATACAGATCAGATAACTTTCCCAGGAGCTCTCTACTACTACAGACCTGTGGAAGGGTGAAGGAATACTACACTAATGAGGAAGGGAATGTATTTAGTGGAGTCGAACTTACATTTCAAGCTTAGTTTCTCTTGTATTATTAGAAAATTGTGCAAAATTTTTCACTTATGCACAGCACACGTTTTACATACCAAGGTGACAATGCATGGGCTAATGAAAAAAGGCAGCATTCTTCCTTACTGGAAAGGATGTCCATAGCTTCATATCTGATCCATGTTAAAATTGAATGTAGGATTGAAAGAGGATTGAATTTTCTTTAGGTCACTTACTACTATGCCTAAAGTCACTAGACTTGTGACAGGGAGATCAAATAAAGAAACCACTCTGTTTGTCTGGACTAGAGTTGACATTTTAAGTCAACATCTTTAGTAATACTTGGCATGCAGAACTGAAGCTTGATTGTATCATCTTTGAGCTCTTTGTCTATCTGAGGGACTTTCTGTCTTCCAGACAAAAAACAAGCGCTGTAAGCTGCTGCCACTGATAGTAGCAGCGCCGATGGATATTGAACAGGGTACAGTGAGCATGGTGGGAATTCCTCCAGAGACGGAAAGCTCCGACAAAAAGAAGTGAGGGTGTTTTTTGTTTAGTATCCTATCTAAATGACATCAATAGATTTATATCAGGAAAGAGGCTAAGCTTAACTAAGATATATTTTTGATGCCAAATTTTTTGATCCCAATGTTTTAATGATCAATTGTATGCGTTTTAAGTATTTTGCTATGGGTATTTAGCTGTGACAGTGAAGTGCCTTTCACAGACCTGAGGAAGAGCTCTCTATAGCGCAAAAGCTTGTCTCTCTCACCAACAGAAGTTGGTCCAATAAAAGATATTCCCTCACCCACCTTGTCTCTTGCTATGGATATGAAATATAGGCACACATTTCCCCAATTCCTCCTCCTCTTTTTTTTTCTGATTGGTTTGTTCATTTACCTTTGAACAATAAATATCTTTTCAGTAATGTTTAAATGTAATAATCCCAACTATCCATATAAAGTGATGAGGTCTAAATTAGCTGTTACCACTCAAGACCGAGATCTTGGAGTCATTGTGGCTCGTTTTCTGAAAACATCCTCTCAATGTGCAGTGGCAATCAAAAAAGCTAACAGAATGCTGGGAATCATTAAGAAAGGGATAGATAATAAGACAGAAAATATCATATTGCCTCTATATAAATCCATGGTATGCCCACATCTTGAATACTGCATGCAGATGTGGTCGCCCCATCTCAAAAAAGATATAGTGGCATTGGAAAAGGTACAGAAAAGGGCAACAAAAATGATTAGGGGTATGGAACAGCTTCCTTACGAGGAGAGATTAATAAGACTGGGACTTTTCAGCTTGGAAAAGAGACGACTAAGGAGGGATATGACAGAGGTCTATAAAATCATGACTGGCGTGGAGAAAGTAAATAAGTGTTTACTCCTTCTCATAACACAAGAACTAGGGATTGCGAAATGAAATTAATAGGCAGCAGGTTTAAAACAAACAAATGGTATTTCTTCACACAACGCACAGTTAACCTGTGGAACTCTGCCAGAGGATGTTGTGAAGGCCAAGACACTAACAGGTTCAAAAAAGAACTAGATAAATTCATGGAGGATAGGTCCATCAATGGCTATTAGCCAGGATGGGCAGTAATGGTGTCCCTAACCTCTGCCAGAAACCAGGAATGGGCAACAGGGGATAGATCACTTGATGATTACCTCTTCTGTTCATTCCCTCAGAAGCAGCTGGCATTGGCCACTGTTGGAAGACAGGATAACTGGACTAGAAGGACCTAGTATGACCTAGTCTGACCCAGTATGGCCGTTCTTATTAATATTTGTCACACTGCTAAAAAATAAAAATAGTGGTCATTTTTTGTGGCTATACTTTTTGTGTAGGTCCTGACTTTTTTTCATTGTGCTTGTAAATCATGTTCAGGCTGCTCAGTCACAGGGCTATTTGCGGATCCTTTTTTTAAAATTGCTGTCACGGGCAATAGAATTATATCCTGCTAAAGCTCAGTGTTTGCATGGGAGGATTTGTTATATTCATATGGAAGGAGTTTTAATCTTGACTACTTTAGAGGTTTGCCCCTAATTTAAATTTTTAATCCGCTTCCTGGGAGACAAAGCAGGTGTTTGGCCACAGTGACTAATTGGAGCCCATGCACTCTGGCCTGTTGTGACTGCATGCTTGTAGGATATAATGTGCCTGGTCCAGGAAGAATAGGGTGGAAAGGGAAGGATATTTTGTCATCTCTATAACATTTGGAGTGTTAGAAAAATGAATAAGTGTGCTGCTAATTTAATGAGGTGATATTCCTAATATGTGGGTTTTTTTTTTTAAAAAAAGCTTTTTTGGGAGAGCATTTGAAAAAGCTGCAGAAAGCACCAATTCTAGGACTTTACATAACCACTTTGACATGTCTAGTAAGTAACTTTTTATCTTTCCATAGCCACATGTTGCACTTGACAGGCAAATCCTTTAGGGGTCAGTGTTTCTATTGTTTTAGACAGGAGACTCCCTAAATGATTACTGCCATTCTACAAACAGGCAGTTCTTGTAATTTTAATATATACATAAATGATGAGCATCTATCTGGTGTGCTTCACAAGCAGTCTGTAATATAACACAATCCAGATTTTAGTAGCGGGGCACTTTTTCAGTTGGCGTCTTGGTACACTGAAAGTATAAAAACTGCTAGCTGTAAGCGAGCAAAGCTCTTCATCATTATTGAAAAAGTTGAAATATATTTTGCCTGGAATGACAATTTTTACCTGAAATGACTTGGAGCTCTCAAATGTAACCATAAACAGGTATAGTTATGTGCTAGTTATGATGTAGGCTTATCTGCATTAACATTTGTTTTGAAATACATTGGGTACAGCCATTTGAAAGGGACATCAGCACAAAAAGACTTCACACCTCCTTTTTTTATCTAACAGAAAAAGGAAAAGTATTCTGGAAGGGTTTGTCTGTGTCTTTGCAAAGAAGGCAAAATTTAAACTCTGAAAATTATGATGTGGGTATTTGCTCTGCAACATCTAATGTAAACCTAGAATCTGTCAAGCCCACTGAATTAAAAATGGAGACCATATTTAAAGGGTGAAAATCTGGAATTCTTAATTTGCTCAGATCTCCCTTTTAACAGCACAGTAAACCTACATACTACTATATTACCCAGACTTCAAAAAACCTAGAGAAATAATTTGATTAAAAATACTAGTACATAATCCCAGTCTGAGACTTGATATGTCTGCAGTTGTCTCCTATACTAATAATCTTTCATTATTTTAGTAATTGAACTGAAAATGGAAGATCGGAGCAAATTTCTGGATGCACTTATTTCTCTCTTGTCCTAATGGTAAGTGTGTGTGAAAGGAGAATTAATTCTTGAACATGGTTTATTGGTAGGATGTTCTCAGATGATGCAGCAAATTTTAGTGGAAGTATAAATTGTAGATAAGATACAATTTCAAACAAAGCCAACTTATTTTCCTTTCAAGTCTGGGGTCTATTTACCCTTAAAAAGATACTATAAATTGAAACTTGCCATGGAATGCAGGGGTCAGAAATAGTACTTCTTAAAATTTATTTAGTTGTGTTTTTAAATTGTACAAGTCCAAATGAATGAATGATTTTAGTTTAGACCTGTTGTTTTTAAAAGTTATTTTGTACTTACTATAGTCTAACTGCTTTTACACATGTATGTGAAGTGCCTTAAAACACACACAATAGGTTGCTCTGTCAGATAAATAATATGCCTTCTGAAAACATTAACAAATCAGTTTTAATCCAGAAGGAACACACAAGCTGTATGTGTGTTTATTTTGTACATAGTAGCAATATTTCCCCAAAAGACTAACTTAAGCTCTTCCCATCTGTTAAATAGCATTTTATCTTTCATTAGTTTATTTTGTGGATTTTTTTTGTTTTAAACTAAGAAAGTGAACAGACTGTTTAAGTTTTGAAACACTGACAGAAGCCAGGATATTCAAAATGAAGGTTAATACTCTGTCCTTGACTCATACTTTTTAAAAATTCTCTTTAATCATCACAGCAGCTTTGAGTTCAAGACAGAATCTTGGCCCTAACAGTGAATTTCCTGGCTTTGAAAGTTTGTGTAACCTTATTTATTATTTAAACAAAGTTTGCATTTATTGTGGCCTGTATCCATGATATTTAGGTGGTTGTCTAGAACAAAGTTGGGACAATTTAATACTTCACAGGGGGTCATTATGAAGCTGTTGTCTAGCAGTCTTTTTAATATACCAAAATAAGATAGGATATTTGTAAATAAACAACATACTCATTTCATATTTTTTAAATAATCACCTAAGAAGTCTGCCCTGTAGCTCTCTCTGCACTAGCAATCTGTATTTCATTCCATTGTTGTTTTTGTTTCAGTTTAGACAGATAATGTCCATTTTAGTTTTCAGTTAAGGCCGGGCCTACACTGTTACATTTTCTGTCTCCTGAATCTAGCTTTCAGGAACTTGCCTTTAACCATTCTGGGTAACGTTGTGACAGCTGGTATGGCTGGGGCAAACCTAAACCCTTGCTCTCCCTTGTAATCTTTTTTGGTAATGCTTTCTCCCCGTCCATATTGGCCTCTACTGGACAGTGCAACAGTGTTAGCCGCAAAACAGTTGAAAATCAGTTGTTGAATTGTTTCGAGGCAGGCCAAATTTAATAGTGAATTGTTGCTACCTCTACTTTTTGAACAGCCACAATTCTTCAGTATTCTGAGCCCCCTTTATAAGAGTTTTCTGTGTTCCTTTGTACTGGTGTGAGTCTAACCTTCTTGAGATAAATTTTATTAGGTGTGCTAAGTGGTTTTGGAATACACATTTGGAAGTATGTTGTTAGCTGGATCTCTAGAAGTGTTTAAAAAGGACCTTGGAAAACTTTAACACCAAGAATTGATCCTTATTACACAACTGTGAGGTAACCAAGTATTATCCCCATTTTATATATGTGGAAACTGAGGCACGAAGTTAAGACTTGTCCAAGGTGTTAGTGACAGGAAGGGTCATTCATTGTCAGGAAGGACTTCTGGGTTTTATTCACACATCTGTCAGCCTGAGTGTCCTTCAACAAGTACCAGAAGCACTAATAATTTCCTACTTGTTCAAAACTTTGGACCAGCAGGTTACCAGCTGCTGTTGGGGACCTGTAAGGCAGAGTGACCAATTGCTGGCCTCCCAGACTGCTTTTCCTGCCCTGCTGCACTTTGCAGACAGGCAAAAAATATCACTGAAGTCCCAAATGTTGTTTTCATTCATGGTGTTGCAATTGTGATGCTCCATCTTGCTGTCCTTCACGACCTACTGCAATAGGCGTGGACTTAAATCTTCTTTCTCTCATAGGCAGACAGAAGAATGTCGCCCTTGGCATGTGGTTGCTGAGCACTCTCTTTGTAAAGACCCTAGCCTCTTGATCTAGGAACTAGTTGGACCCCACTGGTCCAGATCGGCATACGAGTAGGAGCAGAAAGACTACCTGTAAACTGCGTTTCTATGACCAAGCATTTGACAATCTGGAACTCTCCTATGCCTTTCTGTGTTGATACAGATAATAAGTTTAGGCTTTTCTAAAAATTCACATTCTACAGAACTACTGTTGTTCAATTGACCTTTTTTCCTAAGTGCCTTTTTAAAAGCTAAGGAAGTATTCATCTGAATAAAATGTATATAGAGGGAGTTTAGTTTCGTGGGGAGAAAAAATCTTGCATCCAGGAATTGGTCTCTGCCTAGCAATTTCGAGTAGCAAACGAAAATCTATTGGTCCAGATTGTTAAATGCTTGTTGCAGAAACCTGATTTGCAAGCATGGGAAAAACTCCCTTTTGAATTTCTAGGCTATACCACTCTGAAATCAACTCCTAATACATGTCACCAGAAGTAGCTCTGTATAGTTTTAATTTCTAAAAATAGCTGTCCTGTGAGGCATGGATTTAATATTGTAGGTCTCTTAAAATCCAAATACTGATCAACCACAAGTACTGAAAGAGAACCTGTACAAGCAGTATAGAACGATTGTTCTTTGACAGCATTCCTGTTAATAGCATCTCCTAAAGTGGCAATTCCTGTATCAACACCATGTCCTTAGCCAGTCACTTTGATACTGCAGTATCACTTGTAAAGTGGCTTTTGGAGTGGCTGTGCTATTATGCATGGACTATAGTATTTTAGATATGGACAAGTTAGATCAAACCCATCCCCCTGTCAAGGCAGGATCTGATTTCTCAAATAGGGAAGGTTTCAGTTCTCCTATAGAACTGATGCTGCACTTGATCTTAGTCACACAAAATGGTTGTCAAATCAACTAAACTCCCCCTTTTGCAGTCCTCAACAGTGTATTGTTACTTTAATTTCTAAGCAGCGAATGGATTGTGAAGATATGAACAGTGTCTCATGATGTCCCATATATTCAGATCATCTGATATAGTCCTGAATAAAACTCCAAACTCTTGTTTTACAAAAAGTACCACTTTATTAGATGTATTCTGTGTGTTTCCGTGTTGTGTTTAGGTTATTGTACATTTTTTAAAAGGGTGAGTTTTTTTCCCCCTTTTGCAGTGTCTGCCTGGATTCCTTACACATGTAATTTTATTTGTCTTTGTGTATTATATTGACTCTGTAAATGTTTTCTTACCTCGATTTTACCATATGTTGTATAGATTTTATATAGATTAATTTTAAACTAATGGGATTTTAAATGTAGCCAATGCAAAATGTACCCAATACAAAATTTTTATTGTATATTTCTGCTCAAATAAAATAACTCTTGTTATTTTATTCAGTAGTCTTGTTTGGTCAATATGATCCATGTGCCAAATTGTAATAGAGCACTTGACTGCATAACATCAAATGCACCTTTTTTCTCTTGCATATTTTAATAGGTTACACTGTGCCATGAATATAGTGTTTCCCTTTCCCTCACCGCCCCCCCCCCAGCATACTTCAGGTGATGCCTGTGATGTAATGCAGTGCTTAACAGTATACAGTCACTTCATTAACCAGTTAATTTTTACAGTACCTCTGAAGTAGATATCCTCACTTGAAGCATGGGGAAACTGAAACACACAGAGGTTGTGACTTGTTGCTATGTAAATCAGTATTGGAGCCAAGATTAGAACACTGAATTCTTGGATCCTAGTGTTATGCTTTAGCCACTGGACCATATCTCTTGGTATTTATAATGCATTTTGAAGATGAAAGGCACTAAATGTTATCATAACTGATTGCCAAAAACTATGTTAAATTTGAGAATTTATTAACCCAAGTTTAAATTATTGTCACAGTACTTATAATTCAGCAGTTGTAATTCTGGTCTCAGATATACAATATCAAGCTCTTACAGCGCTTTTTCATTTGAAGGTCTCAAAACAATTTACAAAGGAAGTCCATATCATTATCCCCATTTGATGGGGATGCTGAGGCACAGGGAGTATGTTGTATTACGGTGTCTGGGATTAGTTTTAATGCCTTACTATATATGCACGATATCTGACACAATGACAAAAAACTGTGGGAACTTTAACTAGATTTCCTGACTTGTTTGCTTAAGATTTCAACTTTACTACATTAATGTAATTTTTTTGGATTTAATGACTTTTTGGTATTGCATATTCAAATAAATTCTTACAGTAAAATTGCACATTATTTGAATTTTTAAAAAAATCTGTTGGGTGCATACCCAGATATACACCTGCCTATATCTGACGTTTCATAGTTCAGAGCATGGTTACTGTTAAGGGAAATAATATAGTGTCACAACATATCACCATGCAGTAATGACCACACAGAGAGCTGGAGACTCTGCAAAGTTCCCTTCAGTTTCTATTTTGTTCTTCCATCCCAGGTGAGGATTGAGAGAAGGTGAGGAGAGTGGAAATGGAAGCATGGTTCATCAGTGGTACACTCCCTGGTATCAGAAATGACCCCATGTATTTTCATTAAACTTTTCTGAAACTACGATTTGCACAGAGAACAAGCATGAGAAATTTAGCCTGAAGAGCTACTTTTTCAGGAAGTTTTAGACATGCTTAACAAGCTTCTGATGCTTTCTCTGTTGAAATTGATGTAGTGGTAACATGGCACTATAATAGAAATTCTTCTGACAATGAGAGTCTGATTGCTGCCTGCACTGAATCTTTCTGGGCTGTGGAACTTGTAGACTAATGTGGTGTTAACCTAGTCAGTTACTTGCTCCACAGCCCATGTTTAGGAAAGGCAGTAAAAATGTGTACCCCTCCAGTGAGTCTACATAAACTCTTAATGGCAGTAAATTGGTGCCATGATGTGTAGCAACCACTAATGTGAAATCACCTGCTGTGTAGTTCAATCAAAAATGTTAAGAACCACCATAATGTTGCAGGTTTAACCCCTTACCAGTGAATGCTGGGTACAGGATGTGTGCCAAGAACTCTTGACTTCCCTTTGTTAAGGGATTATTATGCTTTCGGCTTATTTGACCAAATAGAAAATTTTGGCTACAAGAGTTAGTTATTTTAAAATACAATGGTTAAGGCACTAACTAATCGGCTTACCCTATTTATGTATGGTAACATTCCGTTTTAGCTGGGCCTGAATGCAAATAGAAATATTCCCTAAGGATTATATTTGAGCTGCAGCAACCTTTTTCCCCTCCAGTGCACTCATTTATCGTAATAGCACCGGGACAAAACAGTTTCTGTTTATCTGCTTGTTCCTTATTCATTTCAGAGAACAATTCTTTAAAAATAGAGAATAGCAAAAATTCCTCAAGGTGCGTTCACGTACATTTTTCTTAAGAGGATAAAATACAGTGGAAATTATTAAATAATAAAAATAGTTAGTTGGCAAAGCAAGATAACTGAATTAATTACTGCTGTACAGTGACTCATTAGCTTGGCAAGAAATCCTATTTCCTGTACCCACTTTTTTGCTGGGTGAGCAAAGTTGCACGTAATTTAAACAAAATCTTACAGACCTCATTGGAATTGAAGTGGCTTGCCAGCCCAGAAGGATCCCAATAATTGAAAAGACCTATGCTGCACCTAACTGGGGCACTCTGTGGTAACAGAGCCTGAGAAAAGGAGTTGAGTCTGACTTATCTTGTTGCCATTGCTTCGCTAAGTCCTGAAATATATTAAAACGTTCTCAAACAAATGAAAACGAAAGATCTAAATCAGCTGGCTCTGTGTTTGCCCAATGCTTATTTTTCATAAATCACAAACGACAATGGTATGAGTCCTGAGGAACTGAAAAATCGGAGGGAAGTGCCAGAAAAAACATCTTGGCTCTTTTGAAGGCCTGTATGAAATAGATGTTGATGCACTGGGTGCTGATGGTGATGAAGCCCGTAAAGTCTCTGGTCACTAGATGACATACTATGGCTAAAATCTTAGAAACATCTGTAATGGTAAAATAAATGTTGCAAAAGCAAACCCCTGGGGTAGGATGATCAACAGTAAAGTAAACATCCCAAAAGACTGCTGATTCTTTCTTTATCCCTATGAGAGAAGGCAAAAGCCCTGTACAGTGTTTTGGGGGTTTTGTGCCAGCCCTTTTACAGATATTTAATACCCGTTCTTATCAGCTTCTGTAAAGCTTTACTGTATCTAAAGGATGGTAACAATTCCTGGTCTCTCTTATCTAATCTTTACTTAGCCTGTTTTTTATACTGCAATGTTTAAATTCTACTGTGATTGTCAATACAATCCTGGACCCTTAAAATTCCAACTCACTTGCAGGGAGTTGTCATTTGTTTAATACATAAACTCAGTACTGTTCAGTAGAATTCACTCTGGAGAGTTCCTGCAGGACAAATGGAATTTTATAGGCTCTAGGATAGTAAACCCAGAAGTCCTGAAGCCTAACAGAGGTGCCAGGTAGAACACTTGAGGCTAAATTGCATATTACAATAAATTGCAAATTGCACATAAATTGCATCCAGTCACATAGTTTGGGAGGGTGAACACACAGTACTGTGAAGTGTGACCAAAGAATATGCTATGAGGTTGGTGGTTTTCTGAAATTTGGCTACCTAGAATTGATTGGCATGTTTGTTCCTTCTGTCGGTATGGGACTTACTCTAAAAATAAGTCAATTATCCAAAAAATCAGGTTTTCAGAATCTGTATAAAACTTATTGTCTGTTTTTATATCTTTTTAGTTTTTTATCTATCCATATAGGGTAGATTAAAAAGCTATCTTATGGTGAAAAAGAGACACACTGGCTCTGGGACACTTTCAGGGTTTGTTCTCCCTTGCCCTCAGATGGCCACAGTTACTGGAGAGATAAAGTGCTCCTTCTTTCTAAGAAGGGGATGAAATTTATACCTATTAACACTGGCCTGGAGTGTGCTGGTTTTTGAAGACAGGGAAGAGAGTACTTAAAATCAGCTTCCTACCTAAGGGGTTTGTGCTATGAAGGTGATGTCCCCTTGGGGTGAGTGGAGAGACGAAAAGGAGATAGGGATGCTCAGAGCATGATGTAATTGCAGAAAAGAATGCCACTAGAGTAGCCACACAAAAAGGGGGTAAAGTAGGTAATAGAAAAATGGCAATTGAGCAGGAAGAGGAGGGTGAAAACACCAATTCTATCCTTTCAGTAGTCAATATCACCCCTTTATTCAAGGGTTCCCAGGATGCATTTGTTGTAGAGTTTGATTTCCATACATTAGGTACCCTGGTTAGTTTTGGAGAAATTTGGATTCTTATTCTAAATGGAATTCTGCTGTCACCTTCACTGTTATGGGGAACCTGACCCCCACCTCCAAACCATGTTAATCTGTGAAGAGCACTAAGAGACCCTTCTTTCCAGACCCCAGGAAATCCCCATACGGCTGAATTGGGTATGGCCAAGAGGGGAAAACAACAGCAAGATGTTTATTTTTGCTAAATGGAAAATTTGGAAGAAAGAGTTCCCATTGGTACTGTTGATCATTCCTGTTGATCACTTGTTGATTTCAAGGTGGTACAGAAAGTTCTACTTGGACCAAATTCAAGGACTAAGAAAAATGCTGCTCAAGGGTGGAGTCATAAAGCACAGTGCCACCTTAAAACACTTAAGGTTTTGGAAATAAACAGTTTCTCAGCAGGAAACATTAAGCAACATTCAGTATAAAAGGACAATGTGGATTAAAAAAACCCAAACAATCTTTCCCTTGATTTCAGGCTGGGCTCCAGTCCTCTACAAATGTTTAGGTTCTATAATTGTTTTTCATAATTTGGCAGTAGAAGAAGTGAGACATCAAATACAGCAGCTGGATTAATGTCCCAAAATGCCTTTTACTCAACCATACACAACTGCATATAGTTTTTTGGCTCCCGCAGAGAGCAAGGAATATAAGCTTCCCTATCGCTGGTGTCATGTGGGCGAAAACCAGAACTTCCTAAACTAGAATGAGGCCAGAATTAGATCTGAATTAAATGGTTGTAAGGGTGAAATGTTTAATTACAATATTTTTATTATTTTTACACCCTTTTCATGGATAGAGAGGTAAGCATTTTTTAAAATTGCTTAACAGTCCTTCAGTGAGCTTATCCAGATGCACAAAACATTTAACTGGTCTTAATTTTTATTATAGACCAGACTAACTAGGGACTTAACTCTTGGTTGGACTTTAAAGGTCTGGAATGTATTGCCTCTATTCACAGGCTACATTCTATCAAAGTGTAATAGCTCTTTGATCTGGGATGACTTTGGAAATCAAATGATAAAACTCCCAAACCATGACTAGCTGTCTAAAATATTTGCCTTAAAGCAGAATTTTTCATTTGAAGCAAATTTGAAAAGAGGATGTTCACATAAAAGATATGTGCCTGGCCGGAATTTCCATGTTTCTTTTTGCTATTGATTATATTTTTGTGTGTGAAAGCTTTCTTCTCTCACAACCAGCTACACTTGCATGATCCTGCATAGGAGTTATACTTCTGTATTTATGCAATCAAACTTCTGTGAAGGCATCTTAATATTTTTCTGAACTAGCGCAAACAAAAATCTGGAAAAAAGTCTGAAGGTGTGCAGGGAAGTGGATTTATTTTGGGGACATTCAATTTGTCCTGTACTGACGTTTGCAGGGTTAAGATCATATGGTTGCTGCAACCAACACGAGACCTGTATCTCTGTGTGTGTGTCAAATTGGAGACCAAGAAAATCTTTAAGGCCCCAATCCAGCAGAGGACTTTACCATGTGCTTAACTTTAAGCGTGTGATTTAGGCCCATTTTTGCTGGTTCAAGACCTACATTTTTCCTATATGAAGGTCCTTTAAGACCTAAGGTCCAAATTCTGTGTTCCTCAATGGTTGAAGTCAATGGGTGTTTAACCTGATTAAGAACTGCAGAATGTTGCCCTGAGTGTTTAATGGTGTAAGCTAAGTAATCCATTTTAAATATAATCTTCTAGACTTTTATTTTCTATTATAACTAGTTTTTATTTAGGTGATACTCCTATTCAACTTTATATGTGCTGCACTTTTTTTTTTTTAAATAAAGCTAGGCAGAAACTCATTTAGAATCTTCCCTTCTAGCTGGCACAGCTTGTGTGTTTTCACAGTTCCCATGGTGTTTAAGTTGGTGGAATTTACTTTCATTTAATCAGCCATTCGCAGCATGTCAATGGAAAATCGGAGACACCTGCCATTAGGTTGGAAAGAATTCATAGGGACATTCGGCTTCTGGTATGTTTTTCATTTGCTGAAAAAGTCACCAAAGGGCTGCAGAAATAATTATGCCACTGAAAGTTATCTCCCGTGTGCTCTGAGAATCTAGACAGAACACTGGCATTTAAAGGGGATGACAAAGGGAACAAAATAACTTTTATTTAAATGTTTTTGTGATTATCCTAGTATTTAAATAGTGTTCAAATGGAACCAATAATTAGATTGCAAAATAGTCGCTTCTCATGCCTTCATGTGACAGTCGTTTGCAGCTTGGCGATTTGCCTGAAGATTTAAAATTTGTAGCTGTTTTCTGAAGGAGCATTTGTGCTGCATACATGGGTAGCTGGGATGAACAAATGAGTCCTTGCTCCAAAGAACAGACAGTTTATAAGCTTGATACAAAACAAACACAAAGGGGAAGATGGGTGCATAACTGCCTCTTGTGCCTTTGAAATTCTCCCTTTGGATGTGTTACAGCTTTATAGCGGAGTCCTTTGTGAACCTGGGGATCCTCAGAGTTTTTTGTTTTGAAAGAGGTCGATATCAAACATTTAGGGGTTGTTCCATTCATAAGTATATTTGAGATACCTGGGTTTTATGTTTTCAAAGCCATTAAATCCATGAAGTTTACTAATCACAGGTTGATTTTTTTTATTGAGCTAGTGTTTTGCCACAGAATGTTTTCCTGCTTCAGAGATAAATAGCAATAGTTCTGCTTCACAAGAGAATGTTAGAGCAAGCACCGGTGATTTTTAAAATACTGATGCACTGTACCTACCATTACAGCTGTTGTCAGAAAAAGAGGGCACTCAGAAGGACTGCTGGGCTAGCTTGTAGGACAACTGCCCAATGAGGACAGAAAAGGTCCTTCAAGTATGTATCAGTGTGGATCCCAGTGGAGGGGCACACGTACCTCTTGTGTGAGAGATTGGATTTTCTTTACATAACTGTGTCATTTGGGGCCATGCATTGCCCCTTGCGCTCCCATGTGAAGGCACAAAGGGTGAAGCAGCTGTGATCCTCCCTCAGCTCCCTCTTACCGCTCATGGCAGTAAGTGATTTGACCCACTACTCTCTTCAGACACCTTTAACCGGTTCTTTCAAATGATTTGGTGAAGGAATTCTACCCTCACATTTTTTCTTTAAAGAGGGTTTCTTTCTTTTTTTTTTTTTTTAAAAAAGGGGGTGGAGGAGTAGGACTATCGATTTCTCTGTGCACTCACTCCTCACTCTTTCCCCTCCACTACAGTAGTGAGGCAATTCATGCTAACTGCCATGCCTCATGGTGGACTTCAGATCCTCAGGTTCAAATCCTGCCCATCCTGTGATGGAGGGACTCATCACTGATCCCAATACTGATGACTGTGATGGAGCCTAGTGAGGACCTCAGATATGCTTTAGAGGCATCTCTATCACACTCGGAGACATTCCCGGTACCAAACAGGATTGCCGTTACTGGCCCTGAATTATCCCCTGGCATCGGCATTCAATGAAGAAAGAAATTCCTTCTCTCCATTGCCAATGTATTCATTCTCAACAGCATCCAACAGTTAATAATGCAAAATGACTAGCCTTTAAAGTACATTTACTCTTAAGGAAAACATTTTGTATCTACTGCCTCACAAATACTAAAATACTAAAACTCCATTGCTGTTTTTATTTTGTTTATTAAATCCAAGTTAAATCATTTTAATAAATCTGCATTCCATATGGGTACCTTAAATTCCGGAAGAGTTACAGATCTGCCTTAAACAAAACCGAGTGAAAAGAGTTTTGCACAGAATAATTTAAATCAGACCTGCATTTTGCCTCATACATGGGTGTATTAAGCAATTTTACACTCCTTTAAGTGAGGCTTTGTGTGTTTCATATAAAATAATGCTGAGAAACAAGTATGAATGTGTGTGTGGAAGGAGGGGGACTTATCTATAAAATAATATAAAACTTGTTTATTTGTATTCTTAAGGTGGTTTATCTATAGAATAGCATACCATTTTCCTTGAATGAATACTTTATTGTTTTGGGAAGGAGGAGGTGGATGTGGTGCAGACGGGAGGGTAATGTATTCCCTTGCATGTTTACCCTTGCTGCCTGTCCTTCAGAAAGTGATGAATGTTTTTTCTCTCTATTTTACACAAATTATGTAAGTCTGTTGTCTAGAGCCACAGGTGCTGACGCTGCCCTGAGGATTTCAGGGGGAAATACCTTTTTCCTCTTGGCCCTTTTCTTAGGCATTTGGGACAGTTTAAATAGGGTTTCTCTGCAATTCTGTTTTGATTTGTTAGCAGCCACAACTGAGCGCCTTTGCGTGGGTGAATGTATGCTTAATTGTTTTGGAAAGGAGGAGTGGGTGCTGGTGCTCTGTGTGTCTGGTGGTGTATGTTTTGCTGAGACATTTTTTAATTGCTGTACTTCAAACATGTTACTAAAATTAAGAGGCCTTTCATACAGTTTAAGCTAATAGGAGCTGGCTACCAGTAAATATAAAAGGTTATGAAGAAACACATTACTTTAAATCAATGGAATAAGGAAAATTGCAATACAGGTTTGGCATGTAATGCCATTAGGATGTGTCTACCACTTTTTAAAGACAAATAGTAAAGGAATTGCGTAGAAAGAGGAAATTTTATTCCTAGTCCAGAATTATAAAAAACAAACAAAAAAACAAATAATGCTATTTGCTAAACTAACATTTTGTAAAAAAAAAAAATCTAACATTCATGTTCTTTTTCTCTAAAAATGAGGGAAATATATGATTATATATTAACACTTCTCCTTTATTCCTCTGTCATTAAGATTTAGTACAATTCTAAATAAAATCTTAAATATTTATACAAACTGCATAAAATCATATTTCCCTCTTTAAAAAAGAACAGGCATAAAATCTATTAATTTATTGTTAATGCTTCCAGTAAATAGAGACATTTTTTGAAAAAATCTAATTTTTTAAATCGCAGATGGCACCAAAAATGCAAATGTCCAAAAAAGATTCTGACGGGTGCTGAAAAGGATGGGAAAGTAGGAAGGAATTCCAAAATGCTATGGCCAGCTCACTGGTCAGAAAGGGAGCGAGAAAAAAGGAAGGGCATGTGGAAACCTGTCAAAAAGACACTAAGAAAGGTATACAGTTATTACTAACAGAGCTTCCTCTCCCCAGTCATTGGAGAAGGATGCCAAAGAGGATATCAGGGATCCCTCTGTTCAGAGCACAGGCATGAGTGGCACTTGGCCAGCCAGCCCCAACTTGGTCAATACCTGTGCAAAATGCCACCTTGGTTCTCAGTAAGGTCAGTGTGGCCATCCTCCCATATGTTAAGGAGCAGGTCACCCTCAAATGCATTTTTAAAAAGGAGGATATCGCACTTCGAGATGGCTTTGCTGTCTAGGCCACCCACACCGGAACTGGATGTGGGCCCATAGGAACAAGAGGTGACAGAGGGACATCAGCAAACCTTGGTATCCCTCTAATAAATACTACCCATTACTGGACAAGGCAGTTACAGTAGCATCCACCCCAGCAACAGATGACTTTAAAACCTTCCAGGACTTCCTGTCCCAAATTACGGAGACCCTGGTCAACTGAGACTACGTTTGTACAAGTAAAGTCTCATAAGCTCTTTGATGTCCTGAGTGTGATGACACAAGTCAGAATCTCTCTCCCTATTAATGAAGGGATCCTAGATCCAGCCAATGGGCTATGACAGACCCATCCTCTCTTCCTCCCACCTCCAAGTGTGTGGAGATAAGGTATCAAAGTGCCGACAAAAAGTTTTGAGCACTTTTACGCCCAGACGAATCCAGGGTCCTTGCTCATTTCTGCTTGCTTGCGCTTATGCCTCTATATTCCATGTGGAAAATAAGACCTTCACCACTGCCTTCCATCTTTGACAGTCACTTGCTGCAGTTTTAACTTCTTGCCATGTAATTTTAATAAGTTTCTTGCTTCTCTTGTGTGTTTCCATGTTGTCCTTGGTCTAACTCATTGCTTCTTGCAACACGAGAAATTGAAGTCTAATGAAGGCACTCCTAAGGACAAGGACCCTCAGAAGTTAGACCTGCTTGGGCAAAAGGCATATTCATCAGCCTCATTGCCGCTCTGGGTGGTGAACTACCAAGCCCTGTTCACCAAATACAATTACCTAATGTGATAGGGAGTCATCCTCTTCCTTTAAAAAAAAAATCCTGTGGGATGGCAGAGAGGAAATGAAATACATCTTCAAGGAGGGGCAGATAGTCATGAGAACATTGTGGCCATGGATGCCTGTGATAGGCATATACATACATTGCCTCAGATGCAGGATGGCAACGTTTGCCCTCCATTATTCCGTCTCTCGAAGCTTAAGACTGGTTCATGGATCTCAACCAACAGGATGTGAACTTCCATATGTCCATCCATGTGGCCCACAGGAAGTACCAATGATTCACAGTGGGACTCAACTAATCTTAATTGTGGGGGATAAACCTCAACATGCGTGCAAAAAATGGATTATGCAAATTGTAATAATTTATCAATGTTAGGTTTGTAAAAACTTTTTCTGCATGTTGGTAAATTTTAAGAAATATTTACAATTATTTTCGTATACATTATGCTTGGTGACTATAATATACATACTTGTGCTCTAATTGTTTGTTTAATTATATGAAAGATTTAAGGTAGCTAAGGTAATTTCTAGGAGGAATTCTGTTTTCTTCAACATGAGAAGCCTCAAGAGTTAATGGAGATAACACCCACTCATTACACAGGCTCCAAATGCATTTATAATTTCTATTTTGCTTTAACATTTTATAGTATTTTCTTTTTATATTATGTTTTGAAAGATGGATATAAGTGTTATAATTGTGCTATTAATAGAATATTTGATGGAAGTCTTTTATTGCAAGTTGTGAATGTAATGCAAATGGCAGGTTGCAAATCCAACAATTTGGGCAAAAGGCAAATAAGCCACAAGATTTGTCTCATCAAAGAACAGGACACATCTTGTATAAGATACCAGCTGGTATCGATATGGTCTTAGGAGTTTTTCTAAACCAGATCTTACAAAGTTTGTTTCTGAGCTAACTTCAAAAGAATGGAAGAATGCTCTCTAGTCAGGATACTTCAAAGAGGAGTGGTCCATAAGAGATGTTATCAGAGCTTAGGGCTTCTTCACCCTCTTGAAAGAGGGAGAGAGCTTGATTTCAATCAAACACACACACACAGAGAATTATAAAAATATTGACACTCTAAAGACATCATTTAATTTTAAGGAAAACATGTATAGTAGGGCTCTCAAGTGATTAAAAAAAATTAATCACGATTAATTGCGCAATAAAAAAATTGATTGTGATTAATCATGCGATTAATTGCACTGTTAAACAATAATGGAATACCATTTATTTAAATATTTGTGGATGTTTTCTTCATTTTCAAATATATTGATTTTAATTACAACACAGAATACCAAATGTACACTGCTCACTTTATATTTATTTTTGATTACAAATATTTGCACTGTAGAAAAACAAAAGAAATAGTATTTTTTCATTCACTCATTACAAGTACTGTATTGCAATCTCTTTATCATGAAAGTTGAATTTACAAATATAGAATTATGTACAAAAAACCTGCATTCAAAGATAGAAGTATTTAAAACTTTAGAGCCTACAATTCCACACAGTCCTACTTCTTGTTCAGCCAATCGCTCAGACAAACAAGTTTGTTTACATTTGCAGGAGATAATGCTGCCCACTTCTTGTGTACAATGTTACCTCAATGTGAGAACAGGTGTTCGCATGGCACTTTTGTAACCGGCATTACAAGGTATTTACGTGCCAGATATGCTAAACATTCATATGCCCCTTCATGCTTTGGCCGCCATTCCAGAAAACATGCTTCCATGCTGATGACACTCGTTAAAAAAAATAATGCAAAAATCAAATTTGAGACTGAACTCCTTAGGGGAGAATTGTATGCCTCCTGCTCTGTTATACCTGCATTCTGCCATATATTTTATGTTATGGCAGTCTTGGATGATGACCCAGCACATGTTCATTTTAAGAACACTTTCACTGCAGATTTGACAAAACGCAAAGAAGGTACCAATGTGAAATTTCTAAAGATAGATACAGCACTCGACCCAAGGTTTAAGAATCTGAAGTGCCTTCCAAAATCTCAGAGGGACGAGGTGTGGAGTGTGCTTTCAGAAGCCTTAGAAGAGCAACACTCCAGTGTGGAAATTACAGAACCCAAACCACCAAAAAAGAAAATTAATCTTCTGCTGGTGGCATCTGACTCAGATGATGAAAATGAACATGCTTTAGATCATTATTGAGCAGAACCCATCATCAGCATGGACACATGTCCTCTGGAATGGTGGTTGAAGCATGAAGGGACATATGAACCTTTAGCGCATCTGTCACGTAAATATCTTGCGATGACGGCTACGACAGTGCCATGCAAATGCCTTTTCTCACTTTCAGATGACACTGTAAACAAGAAGTGGGCAGCATTATCTCCTGCAAATGTAAACAAACTTGTTTGTCTGAGCGATTGGGTGAACAAGAAGTAGGACTGCGTGGACTTGTAGGCTCTAATGTTTTACATCTTTTTGAGTGCATTTATGTAACAAAAAAAAATCTAAAATTGATAGTTGCACTTTCACGATAAAGAGATTGCACTACAGTACTTGTATGAGGTGAACTGAAAAATACTATTTCTTTTGTTTATCATTTTTTCAGTGCAAATACTTGTAATAAAAAAATAAAGTGAGCACTGTACACTTTATGTTCGGTGTTATAACTGAAATCCATATTTTTGAAAATGTAGAAAAACATCCAAAAATATTTAATAAACTTCAGTTAGGATTCTATTGTTTAACAGTGCAATTAAAACTGCGATTAATTGCAAGTAATTTTTTTGAGTTAATAGCGTGAGTTAACTATGATTAATCAACAGCCCTAATGTATAGCTGGGAAATGTTTTTGGGTTATGTCTAATTCATGTTTCCTCTCAGTTGTGAAAACCTAGCTATTCCTTATTAAAGATGCCATAAGCTTTTTTTGAGAAGCATATTTGCAAATATTTTGCATGTAAATGCAAGCCTTTATGCTACCACTGTATATGTAGATCGCATATTCATGAGCTAAAGCTGTTACTAAAGACCTGCCCATGAAGGCACTGAACCATTGAAAGGATAACAGCTAATTTTTGAATCTAGCTAAGCCTTGAAATAGGTGTGCCTTCCTCCTCCAGTGAAACTAGGGAAGAAGCATATGAAATCTCCCTAAGAAACCAACAGTGCACACCGCTCCCATTCCTCAACTTTACAGCACTCATCAGTGCTCACTCTGTTCATCTAACCTATACAAGAAAACGGCAGCAACAACCAAACAGTGGAGGAGGAGGAAGGAAAAAACCATCAGAACAAAAATAAGCCATAACATAACATCATAGAGTAGCAACCTTCCAGTTCAGCACTGTTTCTGCAGCATCACTGGTGAGCTGACGTTTGCAAAAGCACTGCCAAAGAATTAGATTTAAATTTTTCTTGTGATAATTTTAATGGAATAGGAAAATGCTACTATTTAGAGTGTGTGTTTCTGGAAAGGTTTCAGAGTAACAGCCGTGTTAGTCTGTATTCACAAAAAGAAAAGGAGTGCTTGTGGCACCTTAGAGACTAACCCATTTATTTGAGCATAAGCTTTTGTGAGCTACAGTTCACTTCATCGCTGTAGCTCACAAAAGCTTATGCTCAAATAAATGGGTTAGTCTCTAAGGTGCCACAAGTACTCCTTTTCTTTTTGTTCCTGGAAAGGAGACACAAGTTAACCTGGGCAAATAGAGAGAAAGGGTAGGATTTAGTCTGGATTTACGATTCTTAGTAGTTATTAATTGGTTGTCTCAAGACTGCTGCTTGAATGGCTTCTTTTAAGTAATTGATTTTATTATTTTCTTAGGTTTCATGGCACCTAGTTAAGATTGCTCACCTTGTTATTTATAAAATGTTTAACCGTGATAAACTGAACGGACTCACTACCCTTCAAGGACAAGTCCTTTGCCCATCTATATACTGTTTATTTATGATACACTGAGACAGGACTCATTACTGACTTGGGGAATAATGTACTTTGGTCGAAAACCCTTTTGAGCCCCACACGATACAAGATTCTGCCATTTGGTCTCTCAGCAACACTGACAATCTTTATGAGATGCATAGTGGTGGTAGCAGTGCATTTCAGAAGAAAAGGCATTCACATCTACCCTCATCTGGACCATTGGCTGATGGGGCAGATCCCAGCAGGAACCTGCAGCATACCTCTTCCCTGTTCTCTCAGCTGAGTCTCTTATCTCATCACAGATAACTGAGTTCATAGAGGCCCTGTTTATCTGCTTTGCAAATGCAATGGATGTCTCTGCCAGTCAGTTTGTCCCATTCTGTGACCAGCACTATTATATTGATTATAATGTATACTTTAGTGTAAGGAAAATAGTAGTGTTATTTCAACAAGTTTTTCCCTGTGAACTCTCTGTTTAAGTGGATTACCTTGTATTAGCATTAAGTGTAGAGTAGCTGGGACAATACTTTAATAAACAGAGGGCAGAGGGCATCCTCATTATAAGGTTCTTCCTGCTAAAGCTACTTAATCCTGACTCTCAATCCTGCTGGCTTCTATTGTTAGTGGCCCTTTAGCAAACTCACTAAGCATAGCATGCACAGTGTAAGAAAAGTTTGCAAGCTGTTGGACACACAGCTGGAAAGAGAACCTGAAAAGGACTGAAAATGACAAGGTGAAATACAAAAATAGAAAATGAAAGCACTAACAGGAAAAAAGAGAATGAGTAACAACAGAGCGTGAGTGATCAATCTGGTTTGGTTTTCTGGGCTCAGGAAGACGGTATCTTGGAATCTGTGTTTGAGGGCACCTCCTGGGCGGTCACCAAAGCTCTTTTCAGTGTGTGAAATGAAATGGAAAACAATAGCTCTGCAGCAATTGCTTTTATCTCTTCTGATCAAGTGTTTCCTGAATTTGTCAGCAAGATGCCTGGCTCTAGCAGCGTAAACAGTCTGGCATTTCCTGAAATGACAGCACTATGTGGCATTATTCAAAAGGCAAAGTGAAAGGTTCCACTATGAATAAGGGAGGAAAGGAAAGAGATGGAACTATGTTCCACTTCATGGCCTCCACAAGGAAAGAGAGAACACAAATTTTAATGCAGCTGTAGAGTATTCCTAACCCTGGTGATCCAGTTCCTGGTGATCATCTACTTATTTAAAAGGCAGTGATTATGGGAATTCTGTCTTCAGTCATTTGCATCAACAGCAAAGAGATGAGTATTTGGTTCTAAAAACCCTAGCATAGAAAGACATGAAAATCATGAACTTATGTACTCAAATGAATACCATGAACAGGTAGATCTTTTCTGTTCCATGCTGCACTGTGTCCTTCATAGTCACTACATTTCTGGGTAAAAGACAAAGCCAACATTTTTTCTTCATCTTTTTTCTTCCCTCATTATATTAGCAAAATAGTTAAGGAATTGCTGAGCCATGCACTTCCTGATTAGTCCTTTTTCAGTCACTGAATTTTTTAAATCTCTCTTACTCCTGGCAGATTTTGTATGTTGACTGATCGTGTTTGTCTGATTACTCATCTTTTCCACCCTACCCTAATAACTAGTCTGCTGTTCCTTATTAGTGCCTTGTAAGAAAGAGTGCCTTGTAGAAATCTCTTGAAAGCTAGCAATACTTATCTCCAAGAGCATAGCATTGATCTTCTCTCAGAAAACCTGTGTGTCTCATAGCTAAGGAGTGCTGCTCCTCCTTCTCCTCCTCCTCCTTTATTTCAGTGTTTAGGGGAAAAATGTGATGATCTACTCACTTTTTTGTTTTCCAGCACATTTTTGTGGTCCTTTTTTCATTAAATCTTAAACTGTTTTTATTTCCTCCTGCACTCATCATGACTCTTCTGCAGGGAGTATGTAAGGAAAAGCTTCTCTGATTCAAAATGCCGGGCAGATCCATGGCACATTAGTGAATGTTGTGAATTAGCAAGTAGGTGAACAGACCATAAAAACCCAAACTAGAGCATCACAAAATGGACTTGGCTTATTTATTTTTGACAACTGTTTAGTTTTTAATTATATGATACTTATGCTACAGCATTATTAGTATATGTCTAGTAACAAAAATAGAAGTTAAACAATATGAAACCTTAATACAGCTCTGTTGATTTTTCTAATAAGAAGGGTGAGAACACCACTTTTTAATTCATAAAAATAAGTGCCCAGAGTTGTTAGATTCTACTGTATACTTGTATATTTATACAAACATACTGACTTCTGACACACACATAAATAGGTTAATGTTTATTTCTTGGTTAGATTGAAAGATGTAATTCTTTGTTATGGTCTGTGGAGTTACTGCTATATTTTTTACGAACACTTTTAGGTTACATGTCCTGAACTGTCTTTGAGTTTTTGTCAAACTGCATCACTCTCTTTCCCCCTTTCAGTTTGGTTAACTAAATATCCAGAAAGTCCCTGCTTCACGCTTACGTGTTACTGTAGTTTCCACAGGAGAGTATCTAGCATGGTTTTATAACATAGCTATAAGAAAAAAAGAATTCCTCTCGACACTGGATGGGAGAAGCTGCTAGATCTCTGCTAGCAACTAATAAGTTTAAACATGTAGCTATCACATTGCTGATCCCAGTGTGGACAGGACTTTACACTTTTAAGTCTTTTTTAGCATGTGAGCATTTTCTTCTACAACTTTTTTTAAACCCTAAGAATGGAGGAACTGATGAAGTTTTAGGTTAGAGCAGGGGTAGGCAACCTATGGCACGCATGCCAAAGGCAGCACGCGAGCTGATTTTCAGTGGCGCTCACACTGCCCGGGTCCTGGCCACCGGTTTAATTTTAAATGAAGCTTCTTAAACATTTTAAAAACCTTATTTACTTTACATATGGCAATAGTTTAGTTATATATTATAGACTTATAGAAAGAGACCTTCTAAAAACGTTAAAATGTATTACTGGCACGCAAAACCTTATATTAGAGTGAATAAATGAAGACTCGGCACACCACTTCTTAGAGCATTTAGGCCACAATTCTCCAAGACATGTAAGTAGATGTGTAATTCCATTGACCTGACTAGAACTTTTGGGACTAAAAGTCAGGCACATACTTAAGTACCTTGCTGAATTAGAACCTCATTATTCATGACAGTCATTGTGTCCTATCTTATTGTTACAGTTCCCAGACACCTCTGAACCCATATCCACACTCAATACTAATTCCAGTACACTGAAAATAGCATACTCTATTATCCTTTTGAGTCTGGAGGTCAAAATTAGGTCTTCAAAGCTGACAGTCCATTCCAGTGGTCCCCAACATGGTGCCCGCGGGCGCCATGGCGCCTGCCGGGGCATTTATGTGCACCCATCGACTGACAAGGGAGCGCTTCCACCAGACAATCCGCCGCCAAGGAGCTCAGCTGCCGGACAACCCAAGAAGAATCGGCGGCATTTCGGCGGCGGTGATTCTTGGCGGCATTTCAGCAGCTGGTCATCCGGCACCTGCCACACTCTTCTCGGAACATGAATATGTCTATTGCAACAGAAAGGTTGGAGACCACTGGTCCATTCAGACCACACCTCTGCTGAAGCATGTTCTCTCACTCCAGGAGATGGGCATACTGTTATTTTAATGAATATGCAAGAGAGGTGTGGAAATTTGTAAACTGAGCAATGTCTTCCCTTCCACTCGTGCCTCCAAGGCAGAAAGGGATTTCATCAGTAATTCATTGTTCCGGTATCTGTTTGGAGTTAGTCATAATGTGTGCAAGTACATGGAACAGTTGGCACAGTGAGAGAATATGTAAATATAGCCCTGTGACATTCATTAGTGCTCTAAGTACTGATGGGAGGAAAGGGCCTGCCCATCACTAACATACTATGTTAGAGATGGATTATAATAGATGCTGAGTCACTCCCCTCTTGTGAAAATACCTGAGGAAAGGACCTAAGTGGAGGAAAGTCCATGAGAATGTTTTTGCAGAGTTCACCCTCCTGGAGTGATTTTAGGGAAGTTTGTCTCATGACCCCCTCTCTATGTACGCAATGAGCTACAGGTATGTTCCCAAACCCAGCAGAATTGTGGGGATCTGCAGGAGTCAGAGACATCTCCACTGAGGCCCTGTGCTTCTATGCTAGTTCTGGGGTCCCCCTATCTCTGGCATTGCTTATGAAAAAGGTGGGAGTTCAGGTGGGAGGGATTAATGAGAGGAACTGGTCTCCTTACCACCTGGATAATGTCATAAAAACAGGACAAAGTTGTGCTGTTGGTAAATGATACTGGGGCTCAAAAATGGATTCCGGACTAGATGTTTAAATTTCACTGTTGCATTTAAAAATTAAAAATAAATGTTTAACAAACAAATGAAGTCATAAACAAACCCAGCAGCATGTACAAGAAAGTATTATGTTGCTTTGAATCTTGGCAGCAGCTTCCATAGAAATAATAGCAGGAAATTATGGAGGGAAAAAATGGTGAAATCACTCAGCATTGCTTATTCATTGTAGTCTTCTGTGCTGAGATAACGATTGGGTTTATTTGTATTATAAAATAAAAGATTGCTCTTATAATTGGAAACCGTTCTAGCTGTGTAGCTAAGGGTAAAGGTTATACTGGTTATTGCAACAGATATCCTAATTCTAACAAAAGATACTCAGCGAAGACAGAACATTTAACAACTGGACCACCTAGCCTAAAAGTATCCATGAAGCAAGAATTTTCAGTGTTGGGTATTTTGTTGGAGCTGACAAGAAATCTCAGATTTTTCTAGTGATTTTTCTTTTCATTCCTTCACATGGGGCAAGGTTTTCCTGGGAAGCTGTGTGCAGACAGAGGTGCACCATTGTGAGGTTTCACGTGTGCTCCCACCACGGAGTACTTTATTTTTCTTTCTCAGATGGATTATTTTGTGCCCCAACCTGCACTCATTTGAGACCTATTCTCCCCCGATGTGCGACACTAGAATGGCCATTAGTGTTAATGAGTTATGCGTGTACACATCAGGGGGAGAATAGGCCTTATTGTTGAGTTTGTTTGAAAGCCGGAGTAGAATCTACAGGTACCCACACAGAGGGAGATTAACTGACATGGTAGTTGGAAAGAGTTCAAGAGAAATACCAGTCAGCGCTCAATCAGCTAACCATTCTGAGTAATGTTGGTTGGCTGAAACTTAAGAAAAATACACTGTTAATACATAAGAACATAAAGAATAAGCAGAGCCCTGCAGGGATACAAAATTCATATCTACGGATGTAAATTGGTATCTGCAGAGCTGCAGGACTCTGCTGGGAACTGCAGTGGGGAAAGCAGCAGCATGTCAGGCCAATGCTCCCAGGAGCCAGCGCCCAACGCCAGCAGCTCCTCTGGCCTGGCTGTTCTGCCCCAGCCACACCCCCAGCCCTGCTAACTGCCGTGGCACCATGCCCGCCAGCAGCTGTCCCTGGTTGTGCTAATGTGTGCAAGTGGCTCACACACTTCCAGACAGGATTCCCTTCCACACAGCGGTCTGTGTCTCCTGTCCGGGAGCATGCGAGCCGTTTGCATACATTAGCACAGCCAGGGACAGCTACCGGTGAGCCTGGTGCCTGCCCCAGTGCGCGGGGCTGGGAGCAGTACAGACACGCCGGAGGAGCTGCCCGCGTGGGGCGCTGGCTCCTCAGAGTGGCGGCCCGACATGCTGCTGCTTTCCCTGTGGCAGTTCCCAGCAGAGCCCTGCAGCTTCGCAGATAGCAATTTATATCTGCGGATATAAATTTTGTATCCACCCAGGGCCCTAAGAATAAGGCTCCTGATGTAATCCTGGCAATAATAGGCTATTTAGCCTGATTTCAGTACCAGGCAAATTGATTGAAACTATAATAAAGAACAGAAAGGTCAAACACCTAGATGAACAAACAGTGTTGGGGAAAAGTCAACACAACTTTTGTAAAGGGGAATCGTGCCTCATCAATCTATTCTTTGAGGGTGTCAGCAAATACATAGTCAAGGGTGATCTAGTTGATACAGTGTACTTGGACTTTCAGAAAGCCTTTGACCAGGTCCCTCACCAAAGGCTCTTAAGCAAACTAATCAGTCATAGGGAAAGAAGGAAGGTCCACTCATGGATCAGTAACTGGTTGAAAGATAGGAAACAAAGGGTAGGAATAAATGGTCATTTCACAGTGGAGAGAGGTAAATAGCAGGGTCCCCAGGGATCCGTACTGGGACCAGTGCTGTTCAACATATTCATAAATCATCTGGAAAAAGGGGTAAACAGTGAGGTGGCAAAGTCTGTAGACAATACAAAATTACTTAAGATAGTTAAGCACGCTACACAGAGTTACAAAGAGATCTCACAAAATTGGGTGACTGGGCAACAAAATGGCAGATGAAATTCAATGTTGATAATTGCAAAGTAATGCACATTGGAAAACATAACCCCACCTACATGCACAAAATAATGGGAGTCTAAATTAGCTGTTACCACTCAAGGAAGAGCTCTTGGAGTCATCATGGATAGTTCTCTGAAAACATCTGCTCAATGTGCAGCAACAGTCAAAAAAGCGAACAGAATGCTGGGAACCATTAGGAGAGGGATAGGATAATAAGACAGAAAATATCATAATGCCACTATAAATCCATGGAATACCTGCACCTTGAATACTCTGTGCAGTTCCAGTTGCCCATCTCAAAAAAGATACGTTAGAATGGGTAAAAGTACAGTGAAGGGCAACGAAAATGAGTAGGGATTGGGAACAGCTTTCATATGAGGAGAGAGCTAGCACTGTTCCATTTAGAAAAGAGATGACTAAGGAGTGATATGAAAGAGGTCTATAAATCATGACTGGTGTGGAGAAAGTGAATAAGGAAGTGTTATTTACCCCTTCACATAACACAAGAACCAGGGGTCAACCAATGAAATTAGTAGGCAGCAAGTTTAAAACAAACATTAGGAAGTACTTCACGTAATGCACAGTCAACCTATGGAACTCATTGTCAGGGGATGTTGTGAAGGTTAAAAGGATAACTGCATTCAAAACAGAGTTAGATAAGTTCATAGAGGATAGGCCCACCAATGGCTAGTAGCCAAGATGGTCAGAGATGCAATCCCATGCTCTGGGTTTCCCTATGCCTCTGATACCTATACCTTCCCTATACCAGCCAGAAGCTGAGTCTGGATGATAGGAGATGAATCACTTGATAATTGCCCTGTTCTGTTCATTCCCTCTGAAGCACCTGGCACCAGCCACTATTTGAAGCCAGGATGCTGCACTAGATGGACTATTGGTCTGATCTAGTATGGGCGTTCTTACGTTTTTATATCTAAAAATGCATTTAATGTTACAACCCATTTTTTTTACTGGGTAACATAATGGGGTCCATTTTCCTTGGCCCTTTTAACTGTACCTGCAATATTTATGTTGTCATAAATAGAAAGGGAAGGGTAACCACCTTTCTGTATACAGTGCTATAAAATCCTTCCTGGTCAGAGGCAAAACCCTTTCACCTGTAAAGGGTTAAGAAGCTAAGATAACCTCACTGGCACCTGACCCAAAATGACCAATGCGGGGACAAGATACTTTCAAATCTGGAGGGGGGGGGGAACAAAAGGTTCTATCTGTCTGTGTGATGCTTTTGCCGGGAATAGATCAGCAATGCAAGCCTTCCAACTCCTGTTAAGTTAGTAAGTAATCTAGCTAGAAAATGCATTAGATTTTCTTTTGTTTAATGGCTGGTAAAATAAGCTGTGCTGGAGGGAATGTATATTCCTGTTTTTGTGTCTTTTTGTAACTTAAGGTTTTGCCTAGAGGGATTCTCTATGTTTTGAATCTGATTACCCTGGAAGGTATTTACCATCCTGATTTTACAGAGGTGATTCTTTTACCTTTTCTTTAATTAAAATTCTTCTTTTAAGAGCCTGATTGATTTTTCACTGTTCTTAAGATCGAAGGGTTTGGGTCTGTGTTCACCTGTACCAATTGGTGAGGATTATTATCAAGCCTTCCCCAGGAAAGGGGGTGTAGGGCTTGGGGGATATTTTGAGGGAAGACGTCTCCAAGTGGGCTCTTTCCCTGTTCTTTGTTTGACATGGTTGGTGGTGGCAGCATACGGTTCAAGGACACGGCAAAGTTTGTACCTTGGGGAAGTTTTTAACCTAAATTGGTAAGCTTAAGCTTAGGGGGTCTTTCATGCGGGTCCCCACATCTGTACCCTAGAGTTCAGAGTGGGGAAGGAACCTTGACATATGTTCTTATGAGTTTTGCTCATATAAAAAAGAGACACCTGAAAATTAAGGAGCCCAGCTGAAAATTTGGCCTGTGTTGTTTAAAATCAGCATACATAATTTTATTTAACACAAGCATGCATTCCAAGCCTGATAGCAAACCTGAGAGTGACTGTTACATTTTTTACATTGTATTTATTTTTCTGTAGTATGTTATTTTCACAAGACTCAACAGAGGCCAGATTTTTCATTGCATGTGCGTGGGCAGACCCTTGCACCCATGCAGAACCCCAGCAGAGTTCTTGGGAAGCAAGTTGGAGGATCAAGGCCAAATGCATAACATCCAATTAGGCTATACAATAAGCAATGTGTGAAAAGTGGACTAGATGTGGTGCAGAACTCAGCAAAAACAAACCCAAAGCATACCGTCTACACTATGTAGTATTATTTAGCTACTAACACGCTGCATTTAAATGCTTATAAATTATAGAAATTCTTTCTAACGTTTTGTTTGCCCTCAACTACTCCAAGTACTGCGAATAGCAGTAAGAATGTGAAATATTAGCTTGCATTGGATATATTAGATTGCATTTAATATATTTACAGTATTTTAAATGATACAATAGGGTTACAATTCTGCTTGCCTAAAACCGCAAGTGATTTTCCCATAGCTAAAGGTCCTGATCCTGCAAGGTGCTAAGAGCCTAAAATTCCCATTAATGTCACTTAGCACCTTGCAGGATTGGGCTCGAAATCAGCAATGTGCAGCAGTGTGATAACAGCTGGCACAGAATTCAAAGATTGCTGATGTGATCAAGGCTGGTTTTGAGAGGGTTAACCACTGTTTACATTTAAAAATCAACCATTTTAAACATTTACTTTTGTCCTACAGTGTGAATAAACAAACTGATTTCCATTTAAACGAAATGTATTGCTTTTTGTTGTTACCCACCAACTGAAAGGTGGCCATAAATGTGCACGATGTTTTATTGACCATATATGTAAATTGACCATACATGTAAACCCTAAAATCTTTTTCCCTCCCTGCACCTTAAAATCTGTTTAGATCAATATGATAAAGAAATTAATCAGATTATATTGTTCTGCCTTTTAATTATATTAGCCATTCACTAGCAGGTTTATAAATTAATCCTTTAGAAACTTGTCTCTGTTTCATTAAGGCCAGGGCAGCATCTGGCTGCTTCTTGTAATTTGGATCCATTTCATTTTGGACGGGGTCCCCCCATTCCATAAATGCCCTGTATCCACCAGTCTCCCAGCTGTCCAGAAGCAGTTAATGCAGGGTTGACAGGTCTTTGGGACAGTGAGAAATCAGAAATTTTTAGTTCTCTTGTCTTTGTTATTAGATCTTAATGATCTAAGCAAAAGTCTAAAAATACTTGAACACCCTGGACCCACGAGGTTCAAATCCCATCAGGTTTAGCTCCAGCCATCATCTTTCTGAGGTAGGTACACTGAATTCTTGGCAGTTTAAGATAGATGGGTCTTTCAGATAAGACGTTAAACCCAGGTTTTTTCTGCTGTCTATGGACATTAAAGAATAGAGGTTTGCTCCAGTGTCTTTAGTCATTTCCTCTCCCTGAAGTGTTGTGCAGATGGCTGTTTGCTGATTTGCTACCATCCACATTCCCCATACAAGTACTAGCTGTGTTTCAGTAGTGATGTATGTAAATTGAGGCAACATCTGTGCCACACAACCCCTGAGGAAGCTGGTGATGCATGGGGGACACAGTAGGCATTAGAAGGGAGAGATCCTCCCTGACTCCGAACCGTAGGTTGGGTGGAGAATGGCTCCACAACCATTGCTACAGCCAACTGAGGTACTCAGAACGGACTGTAGTGTTCTCTAAGTGCACACACCCTCACAAGATCCACATAGGCCTCGTCTAAAATAGGGAACCTAGTCAAAAAATTCCTATGTTCCCAATACCAGTTCATAGGTAGTTCATACCAATAGCTCCATCAGTGTTCATAACTCTGGAAGCCTTGCTGTAGACAGCATGCCAGCGACTGCCACCATTTTAAGCACCATGTCCATTAGAACCACTCTGAAAAGGGTCCGAAGGCATGATGTATCTATGTCTGCCCAGTGTTCTAATCAATCTAGATCACTTTATATATTCTGTCCTGGCTGGTGTTTACAACTCCTTTTAGGTTCCTCTACAAATGTTTTGAACATGCAGCTTGTTGTTCATGGTTCTATTACCCTATAGCTGGTTTGTGGTTTTTTTCCCCTCTCTTCATAATTGTCCCATTATTTGACTGTGGTTTGAAATTAGAATTACTGGATAATTGCAAGGATCTTTCTTCTTTCAATTTATAAAAAGTACCACATTTGCTTTTCTCCAGCCTCTATATCTCTGTAGTTCTCTATCACTGAAAAAAAAAAATGTCAGTGATTCAGTTCATTTAATTAATTTTTAGACTCCATGTCATCCAGGCCTATGGACAGGGGTGTGTGTGTGTGTGTGTGTGTATAATATAAATATTTTAAATATACCTGTAAGCCTGCCTTTTGTTAATAGCTATTTCCCCCCAGGTCTTTGTGATGTCCTAAACCTAAGAAATGCTGAGGCCTGATTCTCCACTGTCTTGCACCTTGTGTAGTCATTTTACACCTGTGGATGTGAATGTAAAATGTGGCCAATTCAGTTATTTTGAAGAACTGTAAATAATGATACAAGGTGCATAGGAAAGGCAAATCTTTTTTTTATTTTATTTTATTTTTCTGAGATTTTCAAAAGGAATTCAGTATCCAACAACTCCCCCCCCCCCAAAAAAAAATCAGTGTATGTGCAATATCTCCATTCTTTATGATAGATAGATTGTGTATCTATGTGTACAAGACCATGATACTGAAGCAGGAGAAGCCACGGGTCATATAACCAGATCTGTGGCAATTCCTTTGCAATTTCTAAATCACAAACAGCACACTTTCTTGGCCTGAACTGATAAAGGCAGTTTTGCAGCCTAAAATTTGAATTCAGCTGAGGATATTTTTCAGTGTGGCAAACACAACATCCCATTACAGCCTATGATGGGCTAAGGAAAAGTAGGAAACCCATGTAATGAGAAGATTGGTTAGGAGCCCTGGGTGGAATGCATCAGCATGCCTTTCACATAATATGTATGTTTTCAACCATTTAGGTTAATTCACATCACTTATGACCTTTTCCTGCCATAACTTTGGTTTGAAGCTGTGTAACATGCACGAAGGATTATGGGAGAGAAAAAAGCTCAATGTTGTAAACAAACTTCTAAAATGCCAAAGACAAAGCAAGTTGTTAAAGTGATTCATGGCAGACTCTCTCAATCTGTTTAAGAAAAAGAAAAGGTAAAGCAAGGCTTGAGTAGCCAAGCAACCTCAAAGCCTGACCACTGTTGCCATGGGAAGCTTTATCAATGACGCAGTGGCTGAAATTGTCCTTTTCTTGTAATTGAGGGCTACAGTTAGAAGAAAAGGGAGTTTTCCAGACAGGCAGCCCCCTCCTGCAGAGAATCAGCAAGGAACAGACTGGAATTAAGTCTCATTCACACACACACAAAGGTCTGATCAAAATGGGATTGACAAAATCTAGTCACTTTCAAAACATAAATCTGAGTCCTTTTGAGGCTCTGTCTTCGAAAGGATTTGCCTTACCACAACCAGACTACAGGTAAGTTGAATGCAATTCTTGACCTGAAGACAGAATGTACTTGCTGTAGTGTTTCCTGATTTGTTTAATCTGGCAGAAGTATTTGCTACATTTGACCAAGCAGAGTTACAAAAGCAAACCCTGACACCCAAGAGATGTACCTATTAGTGATGATTTGCATACAAAGTTAAAGTAGAGGGCTCTTCATTTCACTTCAGTGATGCATTGTGGGTCCAATCTGAAACTGAATCTTGCATCTTTCAGCATTTCCCAAGTAAAGAGAACAGTCAGGAGACTGATTTAATGTTTAGGATGCTGTAACGGGTCTCAGCTTGTTTAGAGCAAGGTGGGTTTTAAAGACAAATTAGACTGGAGAATAAAGTAGGGTGCACTACTTACTTGCTCTTGGGACTTTAGAGATGGACAAAAAAAAACAAGGACAAACTATGTAACATTCAGTGGTCAGGTTTTAACATGAGAATAGCTGTATAAAGAAAACTGTGGGCATGAACTAATTCCTCCCTTGGAGTGTAAAAGGCTTCAGTACATCCCGAAGAACAGATGCATGACAAATATATCTTTGTGCAGGAAAGGGAAATATTTCTTAAACATCCTATAGCAAACGTGACTGACTGAGTTTCCCTTTCCTCCTGCCTGGTGCATTTCCCCTCTTTGCACAGATGGGTTCTAACTACATTTGCAGGGTATGAACTGTAGCTGACATTCAGATTCATAGCTCTAGTAGTTCATTTAGCACTGTGGTTCTCAAACTGTGGGTCGGGACCCCAAAATGGGTTGTGACACCATTTTAATGAGGTCACCAGGGCTGGCATTAGACTTGCTGGGGCCAAAGCCAAAACCTGGGCCCCATCCCCCAGGGTCAAAACTGGAGCCCCACTGTCCAGGGCTGAAGCCAAAGCCTGAGGGCTTCAGTGCTGGGTCGTGGGGCTCAGGTTACAGGCCCCCCACCTGGGGCTGAAGCCCTTGGGCTTTGGCCTCCCCTGCCTGGGGTAGTAGGGCTGGGCTTTGACAGGACTTGGGTGGGCTCAGGCTTCGGTCTCCCCCTCCTGGGGTCGTGTAGTAATTTTTGTTGTCAGAAGGGGGCCGTGGTGCAATAAAGTTTGAGAACCCCTGATTTAGCAGACAAAGGCCAAGCAGGGAGACATCTTTTTTCCAGCCCAGCATGTGGAAGGCAATGAGAGGGTGGTGAGGAGTTTTTGTTAATCTCAACATAGCTGGCATGAATGCTGAAAAATGCAGTCTTTGAAGATGTTTTCTTTTGTAAGCAACAGCCTGTCCAAACAATGGGATTATTTGACAAAGTCTGTAAAGTATTGAATGAACTCCCTGACAAGGCTAGAACCTGGGCAAGGTCCCTGCTAGTCACAAGAATGTAGAGTTTCATTGAACATTCATTTCTTTTGTATGTTTGTGTTGACAGCATTTGCGAAATGTCCTTTTTTCAGCTCAGATACACTTAGTAGAAACTGAGTGGCAAAGAGGATAGGTAATAGTGTCCCACTCTTAAGGTACCAGCTCATCCTGGGCCTGATCCAAAGCTCATGGAAGTCAATGGGAATGTTTCCATAGACTTCATAGGCTTTGGATCAGGTCCACTGAGCCTGGTTTCGAAGTTGTTACAGTGAGTTGAAGTTGTTACAACCTGATGGCTGTTCAGGGGCCCGTGTGAAATGACTTGGCGGCTCTTGATCCATTTCCTAAGGTGCTTCTGTCACAAAACCTACAACGACCACTACTCATTTTGTTAGCAGTTCCAGCAGCGAGGCTAAGAACTGAACAGTCCATAGAGAAGAAACTGCCCACTTTCCACTAGGAGTGATCCATCTGTGATCTGTCTCAGCCATGGAGGTGCAATTTAAACACATCTTGCATTGCTGCTGCCCGTGTCATGCCTGTTCTCTGAGGTCAAATAGCTGAGTGCTTGTCAGAAACACAAATTTAATCGGAATTTTTTTTTCAAAAACAAAGGCCCCAGCCCTAAACTTTGGGAGCTGGAAGTGCTCAGTCAGCCCTTGGCAGGATCAGGCCCAAACCTCATTCTGATTAAAGCAGGACTTTCTAATGTCTTCAGTTATTTCTCCAGTGCTCAGTTATGATTTTTATTTTGTTTGTGACTCTATGTAGAAATAAAAAGCATCCAAACCTCAGGCTTTTATCCTGATTCCGGCTCCAGTGATGTTACTGTTAGTGTTCTTCCAGGTTATTTTATAAAGGCTGGCATAGGAAAGCCCATCAAGGGACGTAGAGCCATGAGATTCAGAATAAAGAAACTTTCAGAAGAAGTGGGCCAATTTTTTTTGTTAGTGTAAAAGGGCTCAGCTCCAGTCTTTCAGGAGAATTTTGTCCACTCACATAAGCAGAGCATGTGGCCCATTATTGGCAGAATGATGCTATTTTTAGTGAGAGACATGCACAGAAGTAATGCTTTTTTCATATAAGAGGTCTGGCTACAGTAATTGTTTCAGATGTTGCTTTTAAGTGGATGAAGCCCTATGGTGGTGTACAGCTAGCTATGCTTCTAGAAGGTTGCTCTTTTAAAGCAAGTTTCCCTATAAGGTGTTGATTTTTTTTAGGATTAGTTCAAGGGGAAAACACAAACCATTTGATACTTAACGCCAGTACCAAAAATGGTTGTTCAAAATATTGCTGGTCAGAGTGCAAATCTTGTTTTGTTTATTTAGGCCTCAAGTCCACAAACACTTTCACATGGACACAGCTTTACCCTCATTAGTGGGACTGCTCACATGATAAAGCTAGATACAGGCGTGTTTGCAGGATTGGGGCTTTATTCCTGGCTCAGGGAAAATTCCCATTGGAGTCAATGAGGTTTTGCCTGAAGAAAATGAGTAAGGACTGCAGGTCTGTTAACTCCTTTCGTTACCCACAGGGGATCAACCATAGTTAGATTAATTAGAGTGACAGTGTAGTGCGAGGGGAAATGATAACAACAGGCCCAGATATACCCTCATTGCCTTTTCTGGAGTTAGTATGAGGATTCGTATTCTCATTTTTTGTTTTTTATAAAGGACACAAATAAGACACCACACAAATTACAAGCCAGTGTTGGTAGATTTCTTGCAAAATGTACACATTTAAATACATTTACAGTTTATAAGGTTACAATGTTTACAAACAAAAGTTGCAAAGATGAAACACAGAATATTTCACTCTTGTACCAAAATCACATATTACGTCACAATAACAGTATTGTAGCTCTCATTTAAGACACTGACAGTTTAAGAACTACACCTTTTTACTGAGGAAACAATTCTACACATATGGAGTTTGCTTAATGATCACATAGGCTCAGATCCTGCAAACATGCTTGTGTTTAAGCATGAAGTTTTATCTCCAGTGGGACTAATCATGTGCTTAACGTTAACCACATACATAAGTGTTTGCAGGATCAAGGTCCTAGTTTCTCAAGCCTCTGTGTATTGACACCACTACTTTTTTATGTTTACTAAGCAAAGCAAGAACAATATGGATGAAGCCCTACTGCAAAACTACAGATCCAGTTAAATCACAAGTCTCAGCAACAATGGCAAATATTCAAAGTTGACATACCCATGTATATTATACGTTTGTGATGGAACCATTAGGCTGTAATTAAGGTTTAGTGTTATACTGCGAGGGAGACTAATGTGTAGAGTGTTTCCTTATTAGTTGGAGGCAGAAAGTAGTTCCTTATGGAGTCCATCAGGGTCGGCAGAAGTGTGCTGAGTTGGTAAAAGAGTACTGTTACATGGCCTCGAACTTTTGTCATTGTTTTTAGGGTTTGCATTAGGAACTGTCACACTTACTCAGTCCCTAATCCCTTGTTTCACATACATCTAAGTCAGGAAATCCCAAGTTGTGGAGCGAAAATTAGTCATCCTTCCTCCCCTGGTGATAAAAGTTATGGTGGCTATGGGAGCCATAACCTAGCATTTCTTGATTATTGCATGTAAAGTCTCAGCCATAATATCAGGTTAAGAATTTTTTGCATTTCTTTGTTTGCTTTTAAAATAAAGAATGGTGTTAGTAAATTTAACTGCTGTTGCAAAACCAAACATGCATTTTCACATTAAATTGTGCCCCTGCTGAGCACACAAAATTTGATATTGGCAGCAAGATGGACTCAGTAAGATGGCAATCAAGACCTTGCTGAGTCCTTTACATTACTTGTAAAGTGACATCAGAAGAAGCCTACTTGGCCCAACCATATTCTATTCACCATTAATGCTTCCAATTTCAAATTGTGCATGCAAAGCATGGGCCAGAGCAAGTACACATTGTATGCTATAATGATTTCATATTCAAGTAAACATAGACTAGGAATGGATTAAGGAGGAGGGATGCTTGGCTGGCCTGAGAGTACAGAGCAATCAAGGTTAAAACTCATCTTACATTGTATTTGAATGCACAGTGCTTCAGGTGCAGATGGATCAGTGCCTATACCTGAAGGACTGTCCCAATTAGAGGAAAATCAAAGATCCCAGTCCATGATTGTTCTAAACCAATTTTCTTCAAACATAGCAGGGCAGAGGTTAATTGTCTAAACTGAGGAATTAAGACCAAGGTTAGTTTGAATCTTTAAAAAGAACTTAAATTTTATTTCAAACAAATTGAAATTTTTTTTTAAATAATGAAAAAACAAATAAACCCACCACTGTTACAATAAGCCAGATGCAGGTATTTTCTTTACAAGAAAATAAATAAAAGACATTTCAACCCAAAGGGTCTGTTTTTTTTAAGAAAATGTGAAAGGACTGAAAATGTTTTATGAGGAAAGTTAGTGTAATAGTGGCACAATTCATTATCATCACACAGATCAGTTGATAAGAGACATAAAAATGTGAAGTCTTGTAAAAGAATCCATTAAAAAAGCCAAATCGCACCCAGGACGTTCAAATTTGAAGGAGGTGATGACAAAGTCCTACTGGGGGAATGTTCAGGGCACCTGCCCCTAGGCAAAGATGTTTGATAGCACAAGCCATTTGATGCACTAACAGATGCAAACTCCTCTCTTATTTTTGCAGATACATTATACTATAAACTCCTATGCACTAAGGGTTGTTCTCGACCCAAAATGGGAGAACAATTTGTTAGCTGTGCATGATGCCCCAGCATACCCCCTCTCCTTCCAAAGTTTGTCTCAAACAACCAGACACTGGTTGTTAGTTACCAAATTCCAGCACTGAGCTGTCACCTATTCCTGCCCCAAATAGTTCAGACATCTTTACAATAACAAAACATGCAGCCAGAATATAAAAATATACATATAAAATATAGACAATCTTGTTTGTTTTTATTTAAAAACCAGGGTTAACACATAAGGAGTGTTGAGTTCTGAAATAGTTCTGTAAAATCCTGTACCAGAATCGTCCTAACTGCTTAGACTGATGGCCCGCAGAGTTTAGGTTAGTTAATTTCATTAGCCATGTGCTCCCTCGGGTCTGTACAGCGGCAAGGCAGCACATTACAACAGCAGAATTAAGCTTTTTAAATTAAAAAAAAAAAATACAGGAAGGGAAGGATGATTCCTCCTGCTGCTATGGCTAGGGAGATGAAGTCGCTGCTTAAGAGGTTCTGTTTTAAGGGAGTTCTCATTTCTCCACCATCGGATGGAGACTTTATCTCATTCTCTAATGCTATCTAACCAATCCCGTAGGTCATTTTGGGGGGCAGCAATAACCATCAAAATTAAATAAGCAGGTGCGGGTTTGTAACTAGCCACGAACTAGTTTTAAACCCCCCCGAGCCCCTGCTCTGTGGTCCACATTCCTGCAGTTACAGGTTAACTGGCGTTCAGGTTACACAGCATACATCTCAAAACAAACCAGGCACTGGGTGACCGGCCGATTTACCGCTCCTCCCGGAGGAGGCAGAAGGGCCGGGAAGAGAGACGGAATTCATGCCGGTGGTCCTTTTTGTTTGACGCGTGTCAAAGGCTCAGACAGGGGCGAGCTCCGGGCGCGTTCAGGCGCGCAGCGGGGCTGGTCTTGTCCCAACGAGAGCGGGCCCTGCGCACAGCCCACTTCGGAGCTCGCCTCCCCGGAGCCATTTCCAGCATCCCCGGGGAGGGAGCCGGGCACAGGGCAGGGTCCAGCGGCTGCTCTGGGGCCGGCGGGGAGCTGCAGCCCGGCTCGGCCCCGGGCCCCTCAGACGTAGTTCTTCTTGTCGTACTCCCCGTTGGAGGCGGGCCGCCGGGTGGAGGCCGAGTACCTGACGGGGAAGGCGTTCTCGCCGTCCCCGGAGCCGGAGCAGGAGCAGCAAATCAGGCTGCCCCCGAGGAGCAGCAGAGCCGTGGCCGCCCAGCCGATGTAGAGGGCCGCCCCCATCTCCCGCTTCCTGGACTTGGGCACGTTGGGGTCGTAGAAGCCGCTGATGATGATGTTGGCGAACCAGCAGACGGGGATGAGGACCAGCACCCCGCCGAGGATGTACAGGACCCCGCCGGCCATGACGATCCAGGCCTTGGCCTTGCCGGCTCGGACGCAGGTGGTGCACTGGGCCCCCACCACGGTCACCATCAGCGCCACCAGCCCCAGCAGGGCCACCAGGACGGTGAGCGCCCGGCCCGCCTGCACCTCGGGGTCCAGCGCCAGGATGGAGTCGTAGACTTTGCACTGCATCTGCCCGGTGCTCTGCACCACGCAGTTCATCCACAGCCCTTCCCAGGTGGTCTGCGCCACCACGATGTGGCCGTCGGCGAAGGCGGACACCTGCCACATGGGCAAGCCGCAGGCCAGGATGACCCCCACCCAGCCCAGGATGCCCAGCCCCAGCCCCAGGATCTCCCGCGCTGCCGAACTCATGCTGCTCCTCCGGGTCCCCCAGCGGCTCCGCGCTCACCGGCCAGTGGCTTCGCGCTGCCTCGGGAGCGGGCTTGGGTGGCGATTGCCAGCCTGGGGCCGGCTATTTGAAGCCGCTGGGCGGGCCCCTCCCACCTCCGGCCAGGCCCAGGCAGCGAGGGGCTGCGCGGAAGGAAGCCGGAGCGCGTGTGAATGACAAATGCTTGGAAGGAGGGTTTGTTTTTTGGGGTGGGGGCGGCAGGACAAGAGGCTGGAAAGGAGCCAGCTGCAGACGCTGCAGCTTCGTCTTCCCCTTCCAGGGGCTGATCCGCGGCATGGGGGGGGGGTCCCCTGTGTGGTTAAGGGTGGGGCTCCATGGGTGGGTGGGAGCCTACGCCGGCTCTTGCATTGTGACAGTGAGGCAGGATGCGGACAGAATGGGCCCCACATGATGGAGAGGGAAGTGACCGTCACAATGGAAGCTGAAGTCACTTCAGTTACCCCTTCCGTGCTTCACTTTTCTGGCACGGGGGGGGGGGGGGAAGGGGAACCTGACGTCTCCTTTCATAGAATCATAGAATCATAGAATATCAGGGTTGGAAGGGACCCCAGAAGGTCATCTAGTCCAACCCCCTGCTCGAAGCAGGACCAATTCCCAGTTAAATAATCCCAGCCAGGGCTTTGTCAAGCCTGACCTTAAAAACCTCTAAGGAAGGAGATTCTACCACCTCCCTAGGTAACGCATTCCAGTGTTTCACCACCCTCTTAGTGAAAAAGTTTTTCCTAATATCCAATCTAAACCTCCCCCACTGCAACTTGCCTTTGCCTGCGCGCCTGGACTTCACCCTCGGCTGTTATTAGTGAGTCGCTTTCCCGCACTACTGCAAGGGGTTTGTGTGGAAGAGGCTCCGCAGACATTGGATTAGTTTGGCTGGGCGTCAGCCGTGAACTGTTTGCAAATCGTCCCTTTCACAACTGACTCTTGCTGAAACCGCTGCTGTTATCTCGGCCTGGTCGTCCAGAAAGCACAGAGATGCTGTCGCAGCTGTTACTGATTATGGACAACATGTGGGGTGCTGTGTTGTAGCCCATTTGGTCCCAGGATAGTAGAGGGGCAAGGTGGGTGAGGTAATGTCTTTTAATGGACCAACTTCTGTTGGTGAGAGAAGAGAGGAGCTTTCCACTGCACAGAGCTCTTCTTTGGGTCCTTGGACAAAAGGCCATTCTTGGTTGGATCCTTCTAATCGCTCCTGAAAACCTTAGATCTTCCTAAATGACTAAAGGGTAGTATTCAGAGTAGCCGCCCTGTTAGTCTGTATTCCCAAAAAGAACAGGAGGACTTGTGGCACCTTAGAGACTAACCAATTTATTGGAGCATCAGCTTTCCTGAGCTACAGCTCACTTCATCCTTGCAAAGAAATTCTCTCATGCATCCGATGAAGTGAGCTGTAGCTCAGGAAAGCTGATGCTCCAATAAATTGGTTAGTCTCTAAGGTGCCACAAGTCCTCCTTTTCTTTTTGCGAAGGGTAGTAGTTGTTCAACACGATGATAACCTTAACAAGCAACAGGAAGGATTTCAAAGAAGGCTGAGAGAAATAATGAGGGGACGGGATGTTTTTTATTGACAAAGCCTATGGTGGCAAGTTCAAAGAGAGGCCACTGAGCTCTCCCTGGGCAGAAGCACAACAGCCTGTGCTATGTGACTAATAGTGCAGAATTGTTCATTTCCTCAGTCGAAGAACTAAATGCATTTGCCAAAAAAGGCATAACATTGAATACACATTGCATACAGCACAAAAGTCTAAGCAAATTCCATGCCAACATGTAGTTATGAGAAACCTTCTCCAAGAACAATGCACTATACGTTATACATGGAATCTTCTCATCCTGTTTCTTTACCCAGTGATTACTTTAATATTCTAGCTAAAATACTGGTGAAGAGACTTCTGCATTCATGAAGATCAATCTGTTTTATACTGGGGAGGACAACAGGAAAGGAAAGATGCCCATTGTCCAGTGATGACCTACATGTTTGAAGGAGACACATTTGACTGATTACTCACTTGATCATTTTTGTTATGTGAGTGTCAACAGTGAGCTCAGTGCACAAAAAGAGTTTGACTGGGTTAAGTTGGGGGTATTCACAGGAGATTTCACCAGCAATGCAACCATTAATCCAATGGACAAGAACTTTGACGTTTTAGTTCTAATGCATTAATTAAAACCAATGATATGATTTCTGATTTATCCATAGAGCCTTTGGTTTATGTGTTAAGATAACTGATGTTAGCTGATTGGAAGGAATCCATCTAGGTATATGATTTCATGATTTGCTGTTGCCACTTTGATTTATATGGCTTATTAGATGGAACTAGTGTCAAGACACCTAAATACTTGGGGAAATTTATCTTGTGAATATTCTGGTTTAAGAATTAATTGGGGAAAGCTTGTTGCAGCATAGGGCTCCTTGAATAAGCTTCCACTGACATGGAATATTGATGTGATCAAATTGTTAGGAATATAGAAGTGGAATCAAAGTGGCAGAGATACAGGTGAGAGGCAATGTCTTTAAAGAGTTGGTTTATGTGTTTTTTAACTAGCTGATTCATAAACTATGAGACAAAAATGGAGGTTGGACTCTTTGACTACCAGAACTATTATCCTTGCAAATAAATTCTCTTGTATAATCCCTGCAATCAGTGCGTTAATTGGCTCACACATTCTTTGTAAACTGCCTGCAAAATCCCTTGGCGAGGAACTCAGATGCAGTAAGTAGGATATGGCTCGATAGCATTCATCACCATATATTTTTTGACAAGAATCCATGCCCAATTTTGGGCTTATATACTGCCCTCTGTTCTTGTTTCTATTGGTGTCAAGGTTAGGCGCCGTCAGCCATTTTGAATTTTTTTTAAATTATTTTTTATGTTTGAATAGGGGGAATGTTGCATGCTTGTGCCTTGATACAGTTAGTTGATTGTTTAGAGAAAAAGGTTGAAAGAATAGAGTCAGATTTATTAGGTGCATAACTGTAAGTAGCAACAGCTGTCACGGCATTAATGATCATTTGTTAATGAATCATTGAACTGTAAGAACATCATGAGTTTTAACAAAAAGGAACTCAGATGCTTGTTTGCAAAGACATGGTTTATAAATAGTAATTTTATGACTTAACATCCCCCATGAAACATCAAACTGATCTGTGCTTCCTTTTAGGCAATCACAGCCCTTTTCTCCTCTGGTTGTTGAAATTAATTCCGTTCTGTGTGCAGCGGCTTTAGTAGGCGTTCCAAGGTATAGGACAGAGCACAAGAGATCCCCAAACTTTACAGCAACTATGCCCTTTTATTTGCCTAAATCTTCAACTAGACCGGCCAGTGCCCAGCAACTCCCACTCAACTGTATGTGCTCAAACTTGCGGGAAAGCTTGTGCAGCTTCTCACAGCCTTGAGGCTGAGGACTGGAGGAACCAAAGCTCTCTTGAGGGTTTGAGCACATGCAACCGTTTGGGAGGTAGGCCACAAGGATACATCAGGGCCCAGCACGCAGACTCACCCAGGGACGGAGAGGAAGCCTAATCTGTACCCATCCCAAAAGCCTGAAGTAACAGTACTCATATGAAATACCAATGGCTGGAACCAGTATGTAGCATAGCAGCTGTGCTAAACTTGCCACTGATTCTAATCAAATTGTAACCAGTTTGTTTTATACTGTGCTTGCTAAGATCATAAAATCATAGAATATCAGGGTGGGAAGGGACCTCAGGAGGTATCTAGTCGAACCCCCTGCTCAAAGCAGGACCGATCCCCAACTAAATCATCCCAGACAGGGCTTTGTCAAGCCTGATCTTAAAAATCTCTAAGGAAGGAGATTCCACCGCCTCCCTAGGTAACCCATTCCAGTGCTTCATCACCCTCCTAGTGAAAACGTTTTTCCTAATATCCAACCTAAATCTCCCCCACTGCAACTTGAGACCATTACTCCTTGTTCTGTCATCTGCTCCCACTGGGAACAGTCTAGATCCATCCTCTTTGGAACCCCCTTTCAGGTAGTTGAAAGCAGCTACCAAATCCTCCCTCATTCTTCTCTTCTGCAGACTAAATAATCCCAGTTCCCTCAGCCTCTCCTCGTAAGTCATTTGCTCTAGTCCCCTAATAATTTTTGTTGCCCTCTGCTGGACTCTTTCCAATTTTTCCACATCCTTCTTGTAGTGTGGGGCCAAAACTGGACACAGTACTCCAGATGAGGCCTCACCAATGCTGAATAGAGGGGAATGATCATGTCCCTTGATCTGCTGGCAATGCCCCTACTTACACAGTCCAAAATGCTTTTAGCCTTTTTGGCAACAAGGGCACACTGTTGACTCATATCCAGCTTCTCGTCCACTGTAACCCCTAGGTCCTTTTCTGCAGAACTGCTGCCTAGCTACTCAGTCCCTAGTCTGTAGCAGTGCATGGGATTTTTCCATCCTAAGTGCAGGACTCTGCACTTGTCCTTGTTGAACATCATCAGATTTCATTTGGTCCAATCCTCTAATTTGTCTAGATGCCTCTGTATCCTATCTCTACCCTCCAGCGTATTTACCTCTCCTCCCAGGTTAGTGTCATCTGGAAACTTGCTGAGGGTGCAATCCACGCCATCATCCAGATCATTAATAAAGATATTGAACAAAACCGGCCACAGGAGTGATCTTGGGGTACTCTGCTTGATACCAGCTGCCAAATAAGCATAGAGTCATTGACCCCTACCCTTTGAGCCCGATGATCTAGCCAGCTTTCTATCCACCTTATAATCCATTCATCCAGCCCATACTTCTTTAACTTGCTGGCAAGAATACTGTGGGAGACCGTATCAAAAGCTTTGCTAAAGTCAAGGAATAACACGCCCACTGCTTTCCCCTCATCCACAGAGCCAGTTATCTCATCATAGAAGGCAATTAGGTTAGTCAGGCATGACTTGCCCTTGGTGAATCCATGCTGACTGTTCCTGATCACTTTCCTCTCCTTGAAGTGCTTCAAAATTGATTCCTTGAGGACCTCCTCCATGACTTTTTCCAGGGACTGAGGTGAGGCTGACTGTCCTGTAGTTCCCTGGATCCTCCTTCTTCCCTTTTTTAAAAATGGACACTACATTAGCTTTTTTCCAGTCATCTGGGACCTCCCCTGATCACCATGAGTTTTCAAAGATAATGGCCAATGGCTCTGCAAACATATCCACCAACTCCTTTAGCACCCTCAGATGCAGTGCATCCAACCCCATGGACTTGTGCTCATCCAGCTTTTCTAAACAGTCTTGAACCACTTCTTTCTCCACAGAGGGCTGGTCACCTCCTCCCCATACTGTGCTGCCCAGTGCAGTAGTCTGGGAGCTGACCTTGTTTGTGAATACAGAGGCAAAAAAAGCATTGAGTAAATTAGCTTTTTCCACATCCTCTATCACTACGTTGCCTCCCCCATTCAGTAAGGGACCCACACTTTCCCTGACCTTCTTCTTGTTGCTAACATACCTGCAGAAACCCTTCTTGTTACTCTTAACATCCCTTGCTAGCTGCAACTCCAAGTGTGATTTGGCCTTCCTGATTTCACTCCTGCATGCCTGAGCAATATTTTTATATTCCTCCCTGGTCATTTGTCCAAGCTTCCACTTCTTGTAAGCTTCTTTTTTGTGTTTAAGATCAGCAAGGATTTCACTGTTAAGACAAGCTGGTCGCCTGCCATATTTTCTATTCTTTCTACACATTGGGATGGTTTGTTCCTGCAACCCCAATAAGGTTTCCTTAAAATACAGCCAGCTGTCCTGGACTCCTTTCCCTCTCATGTTATTCTCCCAGGGGATCCTGCCCATCAGTTCCCTGAGGGAGTCAAAATCTGCTTTTCTGAAGTCCAGGGTCCGTATTCTGCTGCTCTCCTTTCTTCCTTTTGTCAGGATCCTGAACTTGACCATCTCATGGTCACTGCTTCCCAGGTTCCCATCCACTTTTGCTTCCCCTACTAATTCTTCCTTGTTTGTGAGCAGCAGGTCAAGAAGAGCTCTGCCCCTAGTTGGTTCCTCCAGCACTTGCACCTGGAAATTGTCCCCTACATTTTCCACTGGATTGTCTGTGCACTGCTGTATTGTTCTTCCAGCAGATATCGGGGTGATTGAAGTCCCCCATGAGAACAAGGGCCTGTGATCTAGTAACTTCTGTTAGTTGCCTGAAGAAAGCCTCGTCCACCTCATCCCCCTGCTCTGGTGGTCTATAGCAGACTCCCACCACGACATCATCGTTGTTGCTCACACTCCTAAATTTAATCCAGAGACTCTCAGGTTTTTCTGCAGTTTCATACTGAAGCTCTGAGCAGTCATACTGCTCTCTTACATACAATACAACTCCCCCATCTTTTCTGCCCTGCCTGTCCTTCCTGAACAGCTTATATCCATCCGTGACAGTACTCCAGTCATGTGAGTTATCCCACCAAGTCTCTGTTATTCCAATCACATCCATAATTCCAAGAGCAGAGATAAGAAGTTTGTTTCTTTCCCCACTTTTTAACAAATACAAGTGAAATTATATTAAGTTTTGTAAAGGAATAAACAGTTTAAAAGACAAGCCTATCTGAAGAAACATTCCTTCATTTCAGAGTAGCAGCCGTGTTAGTCTGTATCCACAAAAAGAAAAGGAGTACTTGTGACACCTTAGAGACTAACAAACAAACAAACAAACAAATAAATAAATAAAATAAATTTGTTAGTCTCTAAGGTGCCACAAGTACTCCATTCCTTCATTTAGCACTTTTGCATATGCGTTTCCATAAAAAATTGGCATGCAGAATCATCCCAGGGTTAAAATCACGGACAAACTGTTTAAAAAAGTAATTTATAGTGATAAAAAAGTTTCCCCCCTATGTTTTAGATTAACATTGGTAATTTTTTAGTGAGGACAATCTGAAGCAGCATGCTTTTGCAGCAAAGCCACTGTTAGCAAAAACAGCGTCTGTGAGGTAGTGGATCAGAGATAAGAAGACTGCTTTCCCCCCCACTTTTTAACAAATTATTAAGTTTTGTCAAGGAATAAACACTTTAAAAGACAAATCTATATGAAGACAGAGCCCTTTATTTAACACTTTTACATGTGTGTTTCAATAATAATAAAAAATGAGTATGCAGAAACACCCCAGAGATCAAACCACAGAACCTTAGTAACCGTAGTAACTTTTTATTTCTGATCCACTGGCTCACAGATGCTGTTTTTGCTGCAGCTTCAAGTTGTCCTCACTAAAAGCATAGGGAAAAGCTTTTAAAAACTTTTTGTTACTAAGGGTTTGTGTGTTTAACCCTGGGGTGCTTCTGAATGCTCATTTTTTATTGGAACACACATGTAAAAGTGTTAAATGGAGGGATGTTTCTTCAGATAGGCATGTCTTTCAAAGTGGTCTTCTTTTCTTATCCACTAACTTAAAAAGGCTGCTTCAAATTGTTATCACTAAAAAATAACCAATGTTAGCAAAAGCATAGGGTAAAACTTTTTTTATTACTATAAATTACTTTGATAAACTGGTTTTGTCTGTGGTTTTAATCCTGGGGTGTTTCTGCATGCTCACTTTTTGTTAAAACACCTGTAAATAAAAGGCTGTTTCTTCAAATAGGCTTGTCTTTTCAAGTAATTATAAAATAGAGCTTTATTCTTTTACAAAACTTAGTATAACTTTTAATTGCTTTTGTTTAAAAAGAAACAAACTTCTTATCTCTATGTTCTGGACATCTAACAGCCTTCTTTAGCTCTAATTCACTAGCTAACAAAGCTGCTTTTGCAGCAGCTTCAAATTGTGCTCACCAAAAGCATAGGGAAAAACTTTTAAAAACTGTTTGTTACTAAGGGCTTATGGTTTTAACATTTATTAAAGCACCTATATAAAAGTGCTACATGGCGAGAAAGATGCTTGGGGTCTGTTTTTTTAAACAAGAATAAGGCAGTTAAAGGGGAGGAGCGGGGAGGGTAGAAAGGGGAGGGGAGAGGAAGGGAAGGAGATGGCTCTTGTTTAAAAATCTTGGGACTATAGGATTGGTTCAGGAAAATGTATGCTGTGACACACCTGTAGAACAGCACTTGATTGGTCCGATCCAAAGGCATAGATAACTAGCCTGAGGGGTTGTGAGCCTTGGCAGCTCCCTCTTTCCCCAGGGACAGTCACAAGGGTAAGATCTCTCTCTCTGACTTGACCACGTGATGCCTATCTTTGCCCTTTGCAAAGGGGCTTTCTTTTCCCTTTTCCTGCCATGTTCTCTCTTTTAACCTAACTTTATATTTTTCTATTTTATTTAACTCTTTTTAAATGCTCTTTTCTTAACCTGCCTTTATATTTAATAAACTTTTTAAATTTATCTCAACATTTTTTATTCTTTAATAACTTGCCAAACTAGTCCTTTAAAAACACCCCTCCTTACCAAACACCTTTCTTTTCTTTAATAACTTGCCTCTATTCTTTCAAGGTAAGCCTTTAAAAACAAAAATCTTTAATTTCTCTCTTTCTATTCTTTAATAACATGCCAAACTAGGCCTCTAAAATCATCTCTCCTTACTAAACCTAACCAAACAATCTTTCTTCTTTTTAATAACCGTTCTTTCCTTTTTTCCTCTAAGCCTAATCAAAGCTTTCTTTTTTTGAAAAAAACCCTCCTTTCCTTTAAGCTCTCTCTCTATTCTTTCAACCTTTTTCTTTAAACAATCAACCAAATGTATCAAAGCCGAAGCATGCAACATTCCACCTATTCAAACATAAAAAATAATAAAATGTTTTTCAAAATGGCTGACGGCACCAAACCTCAACACCAAAGGAAACGGGAATAGAGGGCGGGACATAAACCCAAAATGGGGCATGGAAACCTGTCAAAAAATACATGGTGATGAATGCTGTTGAGCCATCTACTGTGAGTGAATGCCAGCAGCTGCTCTAAATACTTGAAGGCAGCTGTAGCGCAGCCAAGTTCCATTGCGCACATGGCAGTGGGCACAAGGCCGTGTGGAGACTTCTGTTTTCATTCAAACCAGGCTTGTTTTGGGTTTCATTTAAATCAATTACAAATTGGATTCAACTAAACCAAAATAAATGTTCACACTGGGGTTTGCACCAGTTTATCTCAGTTGGTTTAAAAATTAATTTAAGTTAAACAAATGCAACTTTCTTGTGTAGAGGAGACCGTAGAATTCAGAGTCCCTGGCTATAGTCACTGCCTCTGATCCAGTCAGGTGTCAGCCTGCAACCCAGCATGGTCACTTAGGCCCAGATCCACAAACGTATTAAGGATAAATGCAAAGTAAAGCACACTGGAAAACATAATCCCAACTGTACGTATAAAATGATGGGGTCTATATTAGCTGTTACCACTCAAGAAAGAGATCTTAGAGTCACTGTGGATAGTTCTCTGAAAACATCCACTCAATGTACAGTGGCAGTCAAAAAAAGCAAATAGAATGCTGGGAATCATTAAGAAAGGGATAGATAATAAGACAGAAAATATCATATTGCCTCTATATAAACCATGGTATGCCCACATCTTGAATACTGCGTGCAGATGTGGTTGCCCCATCTCAAAAAAGATATATTGGAATTGGAAAAGGTTCAGAAAAGGGCAACAAAAATGTTTAGAGGTATGGAGTGTCTGCCATATGAGGAGAGATTAATAAGACTGGGACTTTTCAGCTTGGAAAAAAGACGACTAAGGGGGGATATGATAGAGGTCTATAAAATCATGACTGGAATGGAGAAAGTAAATGAGGAAGTGTTATTTACTCCTTCTCATAACACAAGAACTAGGGGTCACCAAATGAAATTAATAGGCAGCAGGTTTAAAACAAACAAAATAAAGTATTTTTTCACACAACGCACAGTCAACCTGTGGAACTCCTTGCCAGAGGATGTGAAGGCCAAGACTATAACCGGGTTAAAAAAAAAACTAGATAAATTCATGGAGGATAGGTCCATCAATGGCTATTAGCCAGGATGGGCAGCGATGGTGTACCTAGTCTCTGTTTGCCAGAAGCTGGGAATGGATGACAGGGGATGGATCACTTGATGATTACCTGTTTTGTTCATTCCCTCTGGGGCACCTGGCATTGGCCACTGTCAGTATACAGGCTACTGGGCTAAATGGACCTTTGGTCCAACCCAGTATGGCCGTTCTTATGTTCTTATGGATTAATGAAAGTTAGGAGCCAAAATACCTTTGAGGATCTGGGCCTCATATGGCTTCAGTAACCCTGCTGCACTCTTCTTCCTTCTTTTTGCCACATGAGCACGTCCCTTTGTTGTGCAGTTATTACTCATGTTTGTTACATAGTGCTTACAGACCAACTACGGACCGGGCCTTTTTGTACTCGGTGCTGGCCAACCCACAGTAGTAGGCAGTCCTCGCCCCCAGTGCAGCAGTACCTGCTGTGTGATTTACATCTTCCTGGTAATCAGCATCTCTGTCCTAACTACCTAGAGGGTACAAATTAGATACTTAACAAGCAGGCATGCCAACAAATTATCCCATTACAATTCTAGCAAATGAAACAGTGGCCAGCACACATCTTCACGATATTCTTCCTCCCATCCCCATTGTTTGGAGACTGAGCACGTGGTCTCTGCTACTTTTCCAGGACCGATCCATCCCAGTTTGTAAAAGCCAATATTTCTGTGCCCACTTTCAACACATATAATATAGTCATGCTAACTCAGGGCAGCTGCAGCCTCAAATTGATTTTCTCTCTCTCTCTCAGCAGCCGTAAACATTTCTGGTGTGAGAAGTGTCTTCCTAACAGAGGCTGCCTGGGAGAGCCAGTTGAGAGGACCTATCACTTCTCCCCAGCCATTTTTGAAATATACAGTTTACTTAAATTATTTTCAGGAGTAAATCCCATTATACAAGTAATGAAATTTGGCCCTGGATATTGCTCCAGACTGTCAAGCTGAGACCACTGTTGTTAAATCAGAAAGATCCCAGGTATCAGGGAGAGAAGTGAGAGAGAACCAAGCAGACAAAGGTAGCGAGCACAGGGTGAACAGGAAAAAAACCAGAACATAGGCTGAAATTGAATATTTGTATTGATTAAAAAATCCCATCACCAGAACAATAATATAAAGGGGGAAGGAAAGCCAGATACCTCCGACTGCAAGCACAGGAAGGCCACCACCCTTGCCACTTGACGGAAAGCACAGAACTCCTAATTTCCCCAGATAAATAACTGAGCAATGGAAACAGACACATGGGCAACACATGCAACCTCTGAGGTTTCCTTTGCTAAGAAAGCAAGGTCACTGTATGGCTAGAATACCACTGTGCCCTCCTCCCTATCCACCTGTCCCTTACCAACCTATTCTCACTAATTGCCCTATCCCAGACAATCAAAGCTACATAGGAATGTATGCTTAACAAGCACAGTATGAAACAAACTCTCTGGTTATAATTTGATGAGAATTAGTGGCAAGTTTAGCACAGCTACTGTGCTACATACTGGTTCCCAACCATTGGTATTTCATATGAGTACTGTTACTTCAGGCTTTTGTGATGGGTACAGATTAGGCTTCCTCTCCGTCCCTGGGTGAGTCTGCGTGCTGGGCCCTGATGTATCCTTGTGGCCTACCTCCCAAACGGTTGCATGTGCTCAAACCCTCAAGAGAGCTTTGGTTCCTCCAGTCCTCAGCCTCAAGGCTGTGAGAAGCTGCACAAGCTTTCCCGCAGGTTTGAGCATATACAGTTGAGTGGGAGTTGCTGGGCGCTGGCTGGTCTAGTTGAAGTTTTAGGCAAATAAAAGGGCACAGTTGCTGTAAAGTTTGGGGATCTCTTGTGCTCTGTCCTATACCTTGGAATGCCTACTAAAGCCATTGCACACAGAACGGAATTAATTTCAACAGCCAGAGGAGAAAAGGGCTGTGATTGCCTAAAAGGAAGCACAGATCAATTTGATGTTTCATGGGGGATGTTAAGTCATAAAATTACTATTTATAAACCATGTCTTTGCAGGCAAGCATCTGAGTTCCTTTTTGTTAAAACTCATGATGTTCTTACAGTTCAACGATTCATTAACAAATGATCATTAATGCCGTGACAGCTGTTGCTACTACAGTTATGCACCTAATAAATCATCCTAAAGGGAATGCATAAGGGGCTTTGCAACCCGTGAACAGTGGGCGGATGTAGCATTCAAGCTGAAAACAATGACACAGAAGTCATGCTGGACTGAGAGGAGCTCAGGGATTAGAAATGATTGTGTTCTCACTCTTTTCTTGCAGCAAGCAGGAAGAGCACCTCACTGGCCAGGTTTAGATGGACTTGCCTTTTGGACAGAGGAAATATGACCTGGGGCTCACACTGCATTTAAAATTTTCTGAGTTTCACGTACCTAACTACATCTGTTCCCTCCCACCCACTGAACTCTTGAGCATTTGAAGGCAGGAATGAAATATCAGAGTCAGTAAAAAGTTTATACTTGAAGCCCCTATAATTCCCTTGAATAACAGACACTGGAGACTAGAGGCCTGATGCAAAGGACATTGAACTCAATGGGAGTTCCTCTGACTTCAATGGGTTTTGGATCAGGTGCTAAAAAAAGCGAGGAGTGATAAGTTTAGCATCCAGTTTGGATGGATTGTGTGCAATTTTCTTCTTTTAATTAGCGCCTAAGTGGGAGTGCATTAGGAGCACTGATAAATTAGTGAAGAACGGCTCTTTATTTAAAGATCCTGATGCTTTCCAGTCAGAACCACTTTTTCTGATGCCGCTGTAAAGATGCCATTGTCTTTTCCAAGAGATTAATTTGAATGGGACCCTATTTTGGCTTCAATATAACAGTACAAATGGGATTTGCACCCTATACACAAACCACTGCCCTCGTGAGTCCTGTGTGTAACCAGTGTAGATGCTTGTGTGGTGGTGAAAAAAAGAAGTGGGTAAACTAATCTAAACTCTGTATTCTCCACATGGAAGTGGATAAACTGTGTTTACCCTTAACGCATGACTGAGTGCAGACATGTCCTCACTCAGTCCAGGGCGACCTTCAAGGAGATTAACGCAAGAGAATGAGCAGGTCATTGCAAAATGGACGGGAAGATATATTTAATCACAGGGTTCAGCCCAGGGTTATCTCTACTTGGAGCTGGGTTGAGTGAGTGTGCACCAAAAGCTTAGTGTCGTTTCCTCCGTCACGTCATCTTTCGGCTTCCCAAAACACATGAAATAGCGTCAAGATTTTGTAATGGTGCCTAACTGGGCCCTAATTACTTCATCTCTTCCCTTTTATAATGTCAGTAACTGACCAACTTCCAGGAGCAGGGAAGGGTCACCAGGTTTGCCTTTTCTGCTCTGTGCTGGTGCTTCCAGGGGGAGGGGATGTCAGAGCAGTTCAGGAGAGTGTGGGGAGGAAAGGGGTCAGAGCTGTGCCAGGGGGATGTAGTAGAGGGACTTCAGCTCTGACCCTCTGCCTTGTCCATATTCATCCTTCTCATTTTTGTCCTCCCCACCTTCAAAACATGTGCACACTGACTCCATGTCAGCCCCTGCACTGTTCTTGCATCCCCTGCTCAGTTCCTCACCTGGGGGCCCTCACCAATGCCTGCCCTTCGTTGGGGAGGAGGGCTGAGGATGGAAGATAGGGTTGTGCTGGATAGGCCGAGAGATGGGAGATAAGGAGATGATGTAGGGGCAGTGAAGGAACTAAGGTTGTCTTGTATGACTGGTTTAATCATTGCCAAGGAGCCAGAGGCAGTGGAGGCAGAAAGCTGGGTTATGGAACATGTCCCAAAGAGCTTACAATCTGATTTCCATGGGGGCAAATCCTGAAGTGCTTAGTTATGGCCTGATCTCCCACACACCCAGGGTCACTCTGTGTGTGTATCTGGATCCTGCCACATGGCAGGTAGTTCAGCTGTCTCCTGGACGCTGTTTCCCCTTTCTATGAACCCTGAAGAGATCTCACAAAGAAGGTACTGGGTCTGCACACAGGGAGGGAGTGGGCCCTGGGGGATGCACATTGTCTCTCTCAAGCCCTGCAGGGAATATGGACAAAAGGATAATATAGCCCCTGGTTGTATTAGTTTTTGCATGTAGCCTACCCTACACCTAGCGGCCAGTTGGTAGATCCCTTACAGTCCTGTTTTCGTTCTGTCCTGTATGAAAGTCAGTCTCCTGCTCCAGATTGCTGTGTATTATTATTATGATTCTCTTTGACCCCTTTCCTACCTCAGATTTGGAAAATCACCTCAAATATCATTTGTAATTAATACTCTTAATGAGAACACATGAGATAGCTTTGTAATGTCCATTGCAGAGGTTTGAACAACTAAGGAAAGAATCTGGCCAAAAAGTTAACTGCAGATCCTGTGGGGGCCAGGGAGGGAGGGACGAGTCACTTACACTAATCATGACTCCTAAAGATGAATTTCTTTACAAAAAACTAGAGGCTTGAAATTCCTGCGCTGGCTGTGACACTGACTAATTCTCAGCAATGTTCTCTCTATTGTTAACAGGATCAACACAGTACAAAGAGGTTTATAAAGACTGACAGACATCATCTGTTTGGTTAGTCCTAATTCCACTCCCTAAAAGTGAGGTTGATTGAAAGAGTAGGGGGAGAAAATTTCCCTTTCTACTCAGAATAAAACCAGGGTGCTGCAATGGCTTCTCTTTTGGGTAATTATGAAGGGGAAACATCTCTGTGACTACAAAAAAATATAAATGGGCAAAGGTGAAATTATTTAGCAAGTAACCAATGCCAGTTCCTTAGTGATTTTTATTACAATGCAAAACATTGCTGTTCCTGGAAGAGGAGTGCAAAATAAATCCTATCTCTGAGACATTTTGTAGGTAGAAGGTAAAGGAAATCCGCTGATTCTTCTCCATTGTCATAATCAGTGCTTTCAAGAGATGAGTTTGTGTGTGCTGGTGTATGAAAAGTAACAATCTCATATATTCAAGATTGCTGTGATATACAGTACACCAAATCCATTAATCTGGGAGTTTTGGTGCACTGAAAAACATGCAAGCTTCTCCTCTTCTAGCCAGCCAGGGAATGTATTTATTACTTGTAGATTTTCCTATGGGTTGCTAAATAGATGTTGACATTGTAGCTTGTAGCAATAAATCCAAGTACATTCACCGGCGCTGACTTAATGCTCTTATATTAACAGACTTCCAGCAGTCTAAAGGCTTGTGCAATTGACCAACTTCCAGCAGTGCTGGGGTTCTTGGTTTACAATACAGTGGCCTGAGAGGAACGCATCATTACAGTTATTTACCTGTCTGAAACTTTGAGATCTTTGTGTGGCTTTCCTCCATAACAGATTTCACAAATAAATCTTTGCTTGGGAGAGGTACACATTTCACTGTGGTCAAATCATTAATTGTAAATGCTAGGAGAGAACGGATGGAAAGAGAAGTCCCCATGTGAAATATTTATCAATGAAGCACTGACTATCATTTCACTCAAATGTCTAGAAAATGCCCAGTGCATTTAATCTAGTCTGTATGCTTTTCATGTTGTTATTGTCCCATGTAGAGGATTTATCACCAATCCCTTAATGTCCACAGGATGAAGCTTCTGTTTATTGACTGCTGAAGGACTTGTTCCTGCAGCCTAAGATTCTGATTCAGCAAAGCACTTAAGCACATTCTTAACTTTAAGCACATGTATAAGTCTCATTGAAGTGAATGGGATTCAAGCACATGCTCAAGAGTGGTTTGTTAAATCCAGTACATAGTACTTAGTACAGCCATAGTGCTCTCCCCTCCCATTGACTTCAGTGGGACTTAATGATGCTCAGCATCTTGCAATATTGGTCCAATATCTCCAGGAGCAGTTCCTGTAACACAAAATAGCTGCTGCTAATTCAGCCATTACAAAAACAATACATTAATCTTTACTTCGTCTCATATCCCGTATATTTGCCCATATCAGGAACAGATTTACAGCCCAATGGGAAAGCAAGTTAAACAGGTTCCCACTAACTGAATAAAAAACAGCTTTATTTCATCTCAAGTGTTTGTCTAACGCAGCTGGTGTTCTGACCACATATTCTGTATTGTGCTAATTTAATGGAAAGGATGCTATGCAGTGTGAGATTGATTTAGCTACATAATCTCAAATTATGGTTCCATTAATATAGTAGTATTTATTTAAAATCATATTAAATCATTTCTTTAAAATCAGTTTTAACATTGCTTCCCACAGAAAACAACAACAACAGATACAAAGTGTTTTTCTGGACACAAAAATTGCTTCCAACTTGACAAGATGTGACTCCAGACAGAATGCAAGATCAGAATGAAAGGAAGGGCTCTAATTGTATTGTCAACAATGAAAACTGAGGTCTGTCAGTGACCTTTATAAAAGGCATTAGGAGTACTTTGATGGAAGAACAGAATCAACATTCACTCAAAAATCAACATCATGGTAGTGTGTGGTTCAGAAGTAAGTAAGGCTGCCATTCACCATAGCAAGCTCTCGCTTACACTTGGGATGTCCTGAAATAGAGGACCCAGTTCAAGTCCCCATTCAGGGTGACATTTAAAATATTATCAAGTCCCACAGGCATCAATGAAACTTAAGCACATGCTTAAATATGTGCTGAAGTTCTGTCCTGAATAGGTATGGACTTAAGGCCTTGCTTAACAGCATACGTTCCTGAATCAGTGCCTGTAAACAGAATTTGACCCACTCTGACGTTGCACTACAGATTATTCAGACATGTGCGTGATATGTACTGCAATAACTGCATTACATACCATAGACTGCTATAGTATGGCACGGTGGAGCACATTTAAAAGGATACAACAGACTTAACTCTGCATTCCCTTGCTTTTGTCAGTAAAAACTGAACTTGTAACTGAGTTGAATTTTATGTATAATCTTTTACAGTTGACAGTTGATTACCTTAACCAGAAGGCAGTTATAGTTATACGAGATAAATAGTTCACCACTGTTTGCTTCCAAACTGAACCGCATAGTTTCCCCATCACCTCGCTCCAGGGCATATTGTGAACGAATGCCTGCTGCCCAAGAAAAAAAGATTATAGTTATGTCCTGAGGGGAAATTTTTTCTGCTTCAGAAGGATTTTCACTTCACAGATGAGAGGGGAAGACTTTATCCTAGACAAAACAAGTTATCTGCTTCAGACTGTTCATAATCTCATGTCAGCTGATTGAGTCATGGACATAATTGACAGACATGCAAATGTAATAAATTTTAGTATAAGGATAGTCTAAAGCACATGTCTGGGGCGGGGGGAAGAGTTTGCAAAAAGGGTCCTCTCCTGTACTCCTTACTCACCCAGGATTTCTATTGAAGTGATGTAAGTAAGACGATGTTGCCTGAGCAGGAGTGCATGATCACGGTAGGATCAGCCTGTTCTAGAAACAACCCTACTATTGCAAATTGCAAAGATACAAACAGACTAATACAGGGCCACTCAAAATTTGTTCTGCTGATTTATAGCTTGTTAGGAGTCCAAGGGCTCCCTTTATTTGCTTAAAATGAAGGAGAAAACTGCCACCGTTATCTTTAACAAGGTGGCGTGACCCATAGAGACTACAGGCTTGATCACCAGGCTTCTGTGGAACTTTTGGGTCCCCCGTCAGCATGACAGGGCTGATAACCCTGGACAGCTGGCAGATTCTTTGGGTAGTATGGAGGCTCCACATCCCACTGATGGTACCAACACATGAATGTGGCCAGGAGAAAATGGAAACTGGACACAGTGTTTCTTTGCAAAGGTTATTACTGGCTGCTGGAATGGCTCCTTGTCAGCAGTGTTGGAAAGTATAGCTGTCCTAAGACGACTCTAACTTACACTGGAGGCTGAATTGGTCCCTGGCCCACCTCAGAATTGAGGAGCTACAAAGGTGGTATAAAGTTAATGGTCTCTGTCCAAATATGGTAAACAGACATCGCCATCCCTGTTTGTATTTATTGAAATCCTGGCTGACAGTCCAACACAGAGTCCAAGGAAATGAACTGGCTGTGAAGACTGACCTACCCTTTCATCCCTTCGAGGAAATATATCCATCTCAAATCTGATAACCTGGTGCAGGCACACTGGTAAACAAGGGTGGAGGTAGCTTGCATTACAACGTGCCTCTTGTGTTGCTCTCGCTATGTGGTGGCTAAATGGACTTCATTTTCCATTGCTGTTGATATGGAATCTTTATCATTATAACGGGGTAAATTCTGCCCTGATCTATGTTGATGTCAGGGGGTTGAGATGCATGTTGCCCAGGACTGTGAAAAATATGGCTCTGTGCTTGTTTAGAAATTTAGAAAAAGAAATATACTAAAAAATTAAAAAGCGTTGCTGATAAAAATGGAAACAGACTGTCTAGTGCTAACGGGACCAGTGAGAGCTGCTGCAGAGCATAGGGGTGGATCCCATGGGCAATCTGAAAGCTCAAAGGTATTTGGATGAGAAATATGACTCAGACAATCTGGTGAGGGGATATTTGAAGCAGAATGAGTTTAGCCTGCACTGCATTGTTCAAGATTAACTTGTGTGTGCAGATATACAGGCGACAGCTAGACTGTTTGCACAAGTGAGAACCAAAGTGCCAGGCTTGCAGAATATGAAGTCAGTGGAGCAAAAGAGATTTGCATATTTTCTGAAGAATTACTTAACTTAAGACTGGCTGTCACTTCATTTCAACTGGACCTAGGCAGTGTAGCTCAAAAGCGTGTCTCTCTCAGCAGCAGAAGTTGGTCCCGTAAAGGATATTACCTCACCCACTTTGTCACTGTGAGGGGTGATGTTTTGGGACTTGGGCCCTGTGTGATAGGTGTTTCTTCAAGGTGCTGAGCACACTGTTTCCACTGAACTCAATGGGAGTTGAGGATGCTCTATGTCTCAGAGGGGGCCATTGGCGAAAAGGACTTACTTGTTCACCCATGATGACGATGGTTCACGATGGAGTTTGAATCAGTTGTTTCAGCATTTTTCAGAATCATAGAATATCAGGGTTGGAAGGGACCTGAGGAGGTCATCTAGTCCAATCCCCTGCTCAATGCAAGACCAATCCCCAATTTTTGCTCCAGATCCCTAAATGGCCCCCTCAAGGATTGAACTCACAGCCATGGGTTTAGCAGGCCAATGCTCAAACCACTGAGTTATCCCTCCCCCTTTGGAATCTTAGTAAAGGTTTTCCAAGAGTAAGGATTATAGTGCCAAGCCACAAAGACACTATCCCATCTTTGGCAAATGAAGAGTTAATAACATGGGCTCACACAGGTGCTGCATGAACTATAAAGGCAGCTGCCCTAGGAACTAGAGGACAGCCTGGGAGAAGGCAGGCCTCTGAATCAAGAGGTGAATCTGGGTTGGTTCCCCATATTTGGGTTTCTTATTTGTTCCATATCCGATCTTTTAACTGTTGTCCCATGGCTGAGCTATAAAGTTCTCCCACAGAAAAAGACACAAGTTCTGTGTTTTGTGTGCTTAGTCACTTTGCCAGCCTGCAGTGTAGATAACAAAACTATGTTTCCTTTTGACAATGCCGTTTTGAAAATAGGCATCAATTCAGCCTTTTCCATAACCAAGATTATGATCCCCACAAAAAATTCTGACCACTCTGCATATAGGGAAAGTTTAAAACAAACAAACAATATAAGACATAGACACTAAAAATATAATGGGGAAAGTTCACATATTAACATGTAAACAAAGAGAAAGCTGTTCTTTGTACAGAAAAGGGGAGGCATGAAAATGGAATAAGAGTTCTATTAATCAGAGCCTGAAAACAGAATCAGCCAGTGGTGGCTCCAGCTATTACACAGTGTCCTGTAGTTGCACAATATTTTTCCTTTTGAATTATGGGGTTTTAGGTTTTTGGAAGTGCTAGAGTTATCCCGACCTTTTTAGCTCATAACACTTCCATTACACTGCAGGAGCACACCCAATTCTCCTCCTATTAAATATGAATAATGATAAAGTTACTGTGAGTTAGTCACATCCTGCTGGGGAGAACTGTGCCTTGGACCTGCAGTTCTGCAGAAAAGGACCTAGGGGTTACAGTGGACTAGAAGCTGGATATGAGTCAACAGTGTGCCCTTGTTGCCAAAAAAGCTAACAGCATTTTGGGCTGTTTAAGTAGGAGCATTGCCAGCAGATCGAGGGACATGATCATTCCCCTCTATTCGGCATTGGTGAGGCCTCATCTGGAATACTGTGTCCAGTTTTGGGCCCCACACTACAAGAAGGATGTGGAAAAATTGGAAGAAGTCCAGCGGAGGGCAACAAAAATGATTAGGGGGTTGGAGCACATGACTTATGAGGAGAGGCTGAGGGAGCTGGGATTGTTTAGTCTGCAGAAAACAAGAATGAGGGGGGATTTGATAGCTGCTTTCAACTACCTGAAAGGGGGTTCCAAAGAGGATGGATCTAGACTGTTCTCAGTGGTAGCAGATGACAGAACAAGGAGTAATGGTCTCAAGTTGCAGTGGTGGAAGTTAGGCTGGATATTAGGAAAAACTTTTTCACGAGAATGGTGGTGAAGCACTGGAATGGGTTACCTAGGGAGGTGGTGGAATCTCCTTCCTTAGAGATTTTTAAGGTCAGGCTTGACAAAGCCCTGGCTGGGATGATTTAGTTGGGGATTGGTCCTGCTTTGAGCAGGGGGTTGGACTAGATGACCTCCTGAGGTCCCTTCCAACCCTGATATTTTATGATTCTATGATGTTGGAAATTACATTTTCCCCATCAAGTTATGGTTGGGAAAGTTGCAAAGTCAGGACAAAATCCTGCCTTTATTGCTTTAAGGTGTGCAAGGGAGGAGCTGATGGGTGCTGGCTAGAGGGAGTGTCCCCCAGAGTCATTTTGGCAGCATAGCACATGATGGCTCAGAGCAGGTGGGAACACATAACGTTACTGCTTCTCTGAAAAGGAGTAGTCTGTGCTCCAGCTACTCATGCTCATGAGTATGTCTGTGCAGGATTGGGGAATAGAGAATAAAACTAACATTCCATAGCCACTGAATGTTTTTCTAGTACTAATTAGCAATATAGGATCAGACTGTTCCCATAAAATACACAGGAGAAGACTAAGAAGGAATGAAAATCCCAGGAAGATTTCCTCATGGCGGTCCCCCCACTTCCACTGGAGACGGGATTTACCTCTTCCTAGAACAGCTGTGATTCTGCCATCACGGCCCATGTGTCCACTGCACTGGCTCTATGGATGGGTCCCGGGAATCATCTGGCAAACATGGTTTTACGATTGCAATATAATTATTTGGACTTTACATTGAGCCTGATCCTGTATAAGTTGTGACCCAAAGTAGGAACATTAAAGCACGTTGTAAGTATTGTATGGTGGAGTACTGGATTTACAAAAGCTCCATTGTAGCAACTCAGATAGGCATATGTATTAGCTGGTGACAACAAAAACCTGTCAGATACTCTTCTTCTGGTCAAAACTTGCGGGCTTATTTGTATTTTCTAATACATTGAATGTCAGCCATACAATATCAGCTCTGAATGTTAGCGTGTAACTGGTAAATTAAATTAGGCTGCAGAGTGAACAGTTCATGAATAGGAGACTTCCATACCTCTTTTAAGGCTATTGTTTCAGTAGTCTGGCCGCATGCAGACACCAAAGGACAATACTGCAGAAGTTTACATTTTGAAGGTTATCTCTGCAACCAGAAAGGCTGGAAACTTCATTGTAAAACATGAAAGCAGCATGTTTTACAATCCCATCTACACTACAAAATAGAGGTGGCAAAAAAAAAAACAGGAAAAAATCAGACATTTTTGCAGTAATTTTTGTTTCATGTTGCAATGTACTTTTTCAAATCAAAATCTGTAATTGAAATAGTTCATTGATCAATTATAGGTAAGGATCTGATTCTGTCATGGAGGTCACAGATTCTGTGATTTTTCTGGGGCTTCCGTGACTTCTTCTGGGCCCCAGACAGCGGTCCCAGGGTGTAAGCAGCGGCAGAGGTTGGGTCAGCATCCGTGGGGACTGGAGCAGCGGCAGTCAAACCCTGCTGCAGCAGCAGCCGCAGGGCTGCAGCAGCTGCCAGCAGTCAGCCCCGGTGCTGCTGGAGCAACAGCCCCCACCCCAGGCCACCTGAACAGCGGCCGGCGGCCAGCACTGGTGCTGCCAGAGAAGCGGCTGATGCTGCTGGAACAGTTGACAGGTGGTGAGCTTCAGGGCTGAGAGAGGAATGGTCCCAGCGTCACAGGAACAACGTCTGGCAGCCAGCGCTGGGGCTGCCAGAACAGCTGCCCAGCAGTAAGCTCTCGGGCTGCTGGAGCAGTGGCCCCTGGGCTGCTGGAACAGCAGCTGGCAACCAGCCCTAGGACCACCAGACCAGTGGCCGGTGGCCAGTCCCGGGGTCACCAGAGCAGCATCCAGTCCTGGGTCCATCTGAACAGCTGACTAGCAGTCACCCCAGGGCTGCTGGAACAGCTGACCAGCGGTGAGCCCTGGGGCCAATGGAGCAGCAGTCCTGAGAACAGTGACCAGTGGCCAGCCCTGGGGCCGCCAGAGCAGTGGTCCTCTGGCCTGGCAGAGCAGCGGCTGGGGTTGGGTCAGCCCTCTGGGGCTGGAGCAGTTGTAAGCCCCCAGCATCACTCTATTTGTCCCCCCAACCCATGGGCATTTTTAGTAAAAGTCAGGGGCAGGTTGTGGGCTTCTGTGAATTTTTGTTTATTACCCATGACCTGTTCCTGACTTTTACTTAAAATACCTGTGACAGAATATTAACCTTCATTATAGCTTTCCACTTCTGAAATAAGATTTTCTTTTTAATTAGTTTTTGGGTCAGCTTAATTATGTGAGGGGATTTTAAAAAATGTTTATAAATTAAAACAAAACAATTTTCAGACATTTCTTGTTTTGAAAATAGAAAATGATAAAAAGTTTCCACAGAAATAAAGACATTTTTCAAGAAAAAATATTTTCAATCTGAAAAATGTTGATCAGCTCTACTACAAAGTCAACTGTGCTGAGAGATCTAGTTACAAAGTGGTTAAAGCCTGTTTGCATTTTGTAGTGCAGACATACATGTTGATAATGTGCAACTCTCCTATCCTGATGGCAGTGGTGTAGGTGGCTTCTTCTTGCACACATACAAAATGGGAAATGACTGCCCAGGAAGGAGTACTGCAGAAAGGGATCTGGGGGTCCTAGTGGATCACAAGCTAAATATGAGTCAACGGTGTAACGCTGTTCCAAAAAAAGCAAACATCATTCTGAGATGTATTAGCAGGAGTATTGTAAGCAAGACACGAGAAGTAATTCTTCCGCTCTACTCCACGCTGATTAGGCCTCAACTGGAGTATTGTGTCCAGTTCTGGGTGCCACATTTCAGGAAAGATTTGGACAAACTGGAGAAAGTACAGAGAAGAGCAACAAAAATGGTCTAGAAAACATGACCTATGAGGAAAGATTGAAAAAATTGGGTTTGTTTAATCTGGAGAAGAGAAGGGGCCACTGCTCCAGCAGCCCGAGAGCTTACTGCTGAGAGTGGACATGATAACAGTTTTCAAGTACATAAAAGGTTGTTACAAGGAGGAGGGAGAAAAATTGTTCTTCTTAACCTCTGAGGATAGGACAAGAAAGAATGGGCTTAAATTGCAGCAAGGGCGGTTTAGGTTGGAAATTAGGAAAAACTTCCTGTCAGAGTGGTTAAGCACTGGAATAAATTGCCTGTGGAGGTTGTGGAATCTCCATCATTGGGGATTTTTAAGAGAAGGTTGGACAAACACCTGTCAGAGATGGTCTAGATAATACTTAGTCCTGCCTTGAGTGCAGGGGACTGGACTAGATGACCTCTCGAGGTCCCTATGGTTCTTCACTTGGGAGGGAAGACATCAAAATCTGTGATGGTGTTTTTCACATATATGATTAGGCCATATTTCAGATAGTAGTGGCAGCTAGTTGTGAGGTTGTAACCATGGATACGGTAGCAGCTAGCCTGTTGGTCATCAGAGATGTGATTTCTTCGAGCATAAGGATGTCATTGTCTTCAACATGTTTGCAAGATACTTGTACTTTGCCTGGGAAAGTCCCTCAGTGGTTATGTTGGAGGATCCTTGTTCCAGAACCTATCTGGCCTGAAGAGGGCCATTATGGTGGCTTGAGTTGTTGTTCTGAAGACTGGAGATCACTGATCGATGTTTGATCACAGGGTTGAGGGTATTAGATGTGATTTCTCACTTAACAGAGTGGGCCACGTGAAGGCTGCCATCTTCCACTCATGGACAACCCTCAACTGCATCTGCACAAACCGTGGCAGATACGGATACTTGCTGCAAAAATGGAAAATTAAAAACTCTCCAGTCTGTCACTGGTCACCCAGAAGACCATGGAACATATAACAACGCAATGTCCAATTCACAAATACGAAAAAGGCATCGGAGCAATACACTCTGCTACTCCAGATGCAATTATCCGGCTTTACCACCTGCACATAAAATTATAGCTGTTGCTCTACAGTTACATCGGCCACATGAAGAAATGCAGACATGAGCTGACTTGTTGCAATCAGGGCCTAAGGTTGTAAACTCTTTGGGGCAGGGATTATCTTTTTGTTCTGTGTTTGTACAGCGCCTAGCACAACGGGGGCCCTGCTCTGTGGCTCCAGCTCCTAGGTGCCAGGGTAACACAAATAACAGAAAAGCGCAATTTAAAAATCTTTTGCAGCAGCCCTAGTGATGGGCGCCCAGAGGGTATGCGTGGGCTCCAAAACCACCCGGGGCTTTGCAGCCCGCCTCCCACGAGACCATCACAGTGGGGATGTCATGGGGCGACGTCATGTCGCTGCCCTCGCGCCGCAGGATGGTGCGTCACGCTGCCAGCCGTGCCCCCGAGCCCAGCGGCCTGGCCCACAGCTCGGCCCCGCCCCCGGCTGCCGGCTTTCCGGGCGGCAGGAGAGAGAGAGAGAGAGACACTCTAGCCTCCTTCTCCACTGTCCCTGACACCGCCCTCCCCTCCCCACCGCGTGAGCGGCACAACCATAGAGACGCGAGGCCTGAAGGAGAGCCACCGCGGTGCCGTGTGGGATGCCGGAGGAGCAGGGAGTGGGCGGTTCCGGTCCGGAGCGCGGCCTGGCAGCTGGGCGAGCGCGGAGGCGGCGAAGGCTCTCGGGGGGTTGGGCCCAGGTAAGCACCGGGCGGAGAGCGGGGCGCCGAGTGCAGCCCGCTGTCGGCGCGGGGGTGTCTCTGCAGCCGGAGCCTCCCCCCGCCGTGAGGGAAAGGGGGTGTCTGCGGCCGGAGCCCTGTGCGCCCGGGCCGGCCCTCCCCTCCCCTCCCCTCCCCCCTTCGCGTGTAGCCGCTGGGCAGCCCCCCTGTGGGGCGCTTGCTACTGGCGTGGGGCTGGCTCTGCAGCGGGCCGCCTCTGTCCGCCCCCCCGCGCCGCTCTGCGCCCTGGCTCCGGCGCCTGGGCGGGGTGTCTGTAATGGGGGTACCTGCCCGGAGCGGGGTGTCCAGGGCTGCCCGAGAAGAGCCCGTGTCAGGCAGCCCGGCCCTCTTTCCTCCTCTGGCTCCCTGGCGGGTGTGAGAGCCTGAAGCGAGTAAAAGCCCCTCTCCAGTAGCCATGCCTTTTCTTTCTTTCTCTCTCCCTCCCGCTCCCCGCAGCGCCCCTCCAGGCTTTCTGGGGTTTTGGGCCGTGTCTAGGTCGCTAATTGTGTGATTTTAATTAAAGATAACTGTGTGATTTAATAAGGTTTAATTTTTAAGTGTGCAGCACTGATGCCTTTTTAATGTCACAAGCCCAAAGCACGTTGGAGGCTCCAGGGGGAGGGAGTGTGTCTGACTGGAACTCAGAAAATGGCAGGGCTTCTTTTGTAGTCTGTTTATTGAAGACTGTTTTACAAGATACACAAAATACTTTAAAAAACAAACAAACAAGGAACGGGTAGATCTTTTTAGAAGGGGACTAAGGCCTGGCTGTTGCTTGTTGGGCTCTGCACTGCATAGTTTAATCAGAAGTGCTGGGTGTGAATGGAGCCAAGAAGTTCCAGATCCATTTGGCATTCCTAAAATGCTTTCAAAATTACAGTATCAAGCATAATCTGAGGTTAGAAGCAAGGGAAAATGGGGACGTGGAAGTTGAAATGTAGAGCCCACAGCTGGACAATAAGACTTAGTACTTGATTTGGTAGCTGATGACACATGCCTTTTAAAGTTATTTTATAGGTCTTAAATTATTTCTCAGCATGTAGGAGAGAATCTAAACAGCATCATGGCAGTTACATTAATATTTGCAATCCTTTTCAGAACATTTTTATTTTTGTGGATGCAGATTCTCTTGCATAGAACAACATAATGTAGTCTTTTGCCTTTTCCCCCCACCACTTTTAAAGCTGTCTTGCAGAATTGTCACTAACCTTTACCAGCCCATGCACAGTATCTGCTCACCTGCCCTGTATTATGATGACTTATGGTGAATAAAATATGATTATTTTTTTTTCCATCAAAATTATTTTTCTTTGACAGTGGATGATCAAACTTCTACAAGACCGTTTGAAGATATGTTTTCGCAATACAATAACTCTTTGAAAATGTTACCAGTAGTTGCTTGCTTAGGAAGGAAACACATTAATGACTTAATATACATTATGTCTTTGAGTTAGCTAACCAGCTCTATAAGACTTATTTCTCAGTGACCGTATGGTGAAATGATGGCAAGAAAGCGTCTAGAGTACTGTTGGTGCTGTACAAATAATATTAGGAGAAGATAAAGCTGGATTTAAAATGAGTAGGGTCAGAACTTTAGATTTGTTCATACATTATTTATACATGCTGTTCTAAAAATCAGAGCTTTACATTTTTAATATAACGGAATTATTTGTCTTAATACCACATGGAGAAAGTGTTGAATATTAACCGTATAAATAAATGGGTCCTGGCAGTGGAAATGCCTTCGATCAGGTGTAGTACTTATTACTGCAAGTGATATTGTTGGCTTCAGTGAAATGGATACTTGTATAAGTGGTATGGCTAGTAAGTATTGGTAGGATCAGACCCATTCTGTTCTAGTGTAAGCCACTGTTTTCTGGTATTCATAATCAATGTAAATACTACAGTAACAATATACTCTCTGTTAAAATTTAAATTTTCTGCTAATTTTAAACTTTCTGCTTTTTGATTCAATGTGATTGTAATTTAGAATATTTTTTAGGTGAGTTTAGTGTTCTTAATTGAAATAAAATATTTTTAAAAAATAGTCCTTGGACATAAAACTGCTCAACTTTAACTTCACACTGTGAGTGTGGTATATTTCATTATGTGATACAATGGAATTCATACCTGCAGAAAGGAGAAGAGAGAACTAAGCACTTCTGTGGTACTGTGGAAAGATGCCAAACCCATGACAACTTTTCACCAGTGTTTTGTAATGTAACACCAGAATTGCATCGATGCTGGAGTGTGTGGTGTGATTTATGTGTAAGTAAAGTAAGGCAGATTGTGTGGGGGAGAAGGGAAACTTATTTCCCAACTGAAAATAACTTGGTGAAAAATGTTGAGGGGTTCCTGAGCAAACATCCACTTTCTAAGATGTATCTATCAATTGAATAGTCAAAAAACATCAAACCTTTCTTCATTCACTTTTCCAAGTCACTAATATTTAAAGACAAAAAACCCTTGTAGTCAATAAATTTGTATTAAAGGTAAATAGAATTGTTGACATTACAAATTTCTTAAGTAATGAGGGTGATAAGTACAAAAGATAAGGGAATAGAGCAACAGTGAAGCATTATATATTGAATTACAGAATGTATAGATTGTTTTTATAAGTTATATCAATGAGTATTTAAATCTATTCATCCTATTTGGCCCATCTTTTCTTATTTCCTTATGTTTCAGTAGTTCAAGATCTCAGAGGTACTGTAATTGATACTTTTATTTAAACTGATCTGCATCTAAAATGGGTGTATGTATGTACATAAGCCTTTTTTATAATACAGAAAGGTTTCAGAGTAGCAGCCCTGTTAGTCTGTATTTGCAAAAAGAAAAGGAGTACTTGTGGCACCTTAGAGACTAACCAATTTATTTGAGCATAAGCTTTCGTGAACTACAGCTCACTTCATCGGATGCATAAAACCGATGCATCCGATGAAGTGAGCTGTAGCTCAGGAAAGCTTATGCTCAAATAAATTGGTTAGTCTCTAAGGTGCCACAAGTACGCCTTTTCTTTTTTTTGATAATACAGAAAGTAAATTAAGGACATTGCATTTCCTCTGTTAAAGAATAGAAGCCATAAAATTATATCAAAAAGGTTGATAACACTGAATACAAGGTATTAAACTATTGGTTTATCTTGACTTGGCCTGTCTGCCAATGCTGTAGCAGTAGCAGGTTTGTTTTTGGAAACAACAGTTAAATCCCTGCATTCTAGGTTGGTGGAAGTGACTTGCTTAGTTTCCTACGAGAAGGAAGTCAGTGTACTTCTGCATTACTCTGAGCCATGGACGTGTAAAATAACATTCTTCAATCAGTGACAGCTATTTCCGTTCTAAATGAATCAGCAGCATAGCCAGCCTTTTGATATGGAGGCAGCTGTTGCCGCCCCTTACTAGGAATGGCCTAGAATTAAAATTTCTCTGTACTTTGATATTCCCTCACCCTACCCATCTTAAGAGTATGTCTGGAGAAGAATGTAATCCTCTTCTCCACCAAACTCCCATATTTCTTGGTATGCAAGAGGTATTCTAAACAGTTTTATGTTAGTCTTCCTTATGACATGCTTGAGTAGTTGCATTGGACTTCATTTGTCACAGGCCATTATGATAACAAAGAAATCATTCTGCAGTATTTAGTTAAAATGTTCTTGTTGGCTTACTGGTGGTCCACACTCTTGAAGACTGGGAGCATATGTGATCACATAGTGCTGATAAGACCAAGTCCAGCATACACACCCCTACCACAGTTTTCACTTCTCCTGTGGTTCCTTCTTAACTTACCAAAGGATCACATATGCTGTTAAGTATTGATTTCAGAAAAGAGGAATCCTTGCACAGTCTCCTGGATCTGTTTAAAGAATTGGTTATTGCTGTCACTCAAGAATTGTTTAAAATAGTATTTATAATCCTGTATAGAAGACTTCCTTGTACATTTTCCATAGCATTTTTCTTCTTGTTACCATTAGGAAAATCCCATACTGCCTATTGCTAACAGTTTATGTCTTACATCCTGAAAGGAACAAAGGAAATGACCTGGTTTCCTTCCTCTCTGCCTCACTGGATGGTTTTTTTCATGGTAGAAGATGATGGGGTGACATGCTTGTGGCGTCTGTGTTTGCAGAAGCACAGGCTGTAACTGAAATTGGTATTTGTCTAGTCCTTGGACTCTAGCACAGAGACCTGTTTAAGATGGGATTCCTGTGAGATCGGAAATAGGCATTAGTACAGAACATGCAGTTCAGAAAGCATACTTGCTGAGTGAAAATACATTTATTTATGTAATGTAGCTCAATATACCTATGCACAGAGGAAATTACTTTCAAAAGTCCATCTTGCTTTTGTAAAATGAAACCTTGTAAATGAAATTCAGTTGTATTCAATTTCTGTTGTGCTAGAAGGGTAAAAAATGTAAAAGCAGGAGTTAGACTGCTTAATGTGTCTTATTAATTCAAGTGTACTTATCTTTATAATTTCCTTCATTTGTACATGTTGCTTTGCTTGTCTTCTGACACTTGAGGTGGGTCTTTGAATGCCTTCTGCCATAATATGATATGTTTGCTTTGAATTAAAATTGTTTTCACTAATTTTATTACTAAGTGTTGGTGAAAGTTCATACTGTAGTGTTTCTATACATGGCACGGTTTCCCACCTGATCAAACTGATTTCTTTTAGTCATATTTTATTGTGCGACTCAGGTGAGTGCATGCAGATAATAGTAGTTTGTTAGTCATTATTATTTACTACAGTCTGTCCCATCTTTATTACTAATCTACTCTGACACAGTGCTTCAGTACTACTGTGATTTGGTGCTATAAAGAAACGTGAAAGACTTTCTCCTAATCTATTCTTCTCTCTAGTTTTCGTTACTATTAACTTAATGTTCAAACAGTTTTAAACTGGTTTCTTTTTAGTTTTGCTTTGCAGTAATGGGGCAAAGGATCCAATAATATTTCTGAAAGCCTATTGATGTCCAGCTAATTGTCATTGGATTGAATTAATTTCTAGATGACCATACCATTCAGGCAATGTTATGATCCACAAGGTCAAAAGCTGAAATTACTTTAACCATCGTAGAGTAATAATTTCCTAGAAATATGTCTGGAGTGATTTTTTTTTTTAATATGGTAAAATAGTATTTTAAATGACAATACCTCAGTGGCAATGTGGATAGAATGTTAGGGACCTTTAAAGTTAATTTGTATCATGTGACTAATAAAGTTGTTTGCTTTTGGGTATTTTGTTGGCATATTAAGGGATTCTTTTAAATCACTTGGGTTTGATAAGTTTTGTAAAGTCATTGATTCATTGGTTTATAACTGGAATCCAAATTCTTCCTGAAACATTCTTCATTGCAAAAGTGTTTATCTTATGTTGCATAATATAAACAATTATAAACTATTATTGAAGAATTGTGCATGTGATAAGGAATAGAACTTGTTTAATTATTCCTCCTTTCATATGCTAGGTATAGCAAAATACTAGAGAAAGTAACTGACTAGATATTAGTGTTATCAAGACTGTTAAGCAAACTCTTAAGATGTGATCAGCAGTTGTTCTTTCACAGACTCGGATATTATGAGCTTTTGATCAGAGTAGGGTGCAATGCAAATATTAGTTGTATAATAGGATCTAATGGAAAGTACAAACGTATCAGTAATTTGAATAGCTTTAAGGTAGCTTTGCATCAAAACTGCACCACTTTTTTTGGGAAATTGTGCTTATCGTGTATTACAAGAATTTTCTTCATTATAAATGGGAACAAAAATTGTAAGCTATAGGAATATTCACTCAGAAGTATACAATGTACTGTTTATGAACTGCAGTGACTGAAATGGGTATCTCCAGATTAAAACTTAAAAAGTAATTAAGGGAATTTTAGTGCGGGTAAAAGGGGCTTGCCTATTCAACAGCCCCAGAGATTGTTTTTAATGTGCAGTAGGTAGAGTATAGTAGGCCTCAGTGTCAGTCATTATCTGGAGAGATCATTTCAAAGAGTGAAGGAATAGAGCGTGTTCTATCTTCATTCCTATTCAACCCAGACTTCTCTGCTTAGACTTCTACTTGGCTGGCTTTTGAGACATGCGTGTTTGGCCCCTAAGAAGTGAACTGAGACCACCAACTCAATTCCGATACAGTAGAACCTCAGAGTTATGAATACCTTGGGAGTAGAGGTTGTTCCTAACTTTGAACAAAACGTTATGGTGGTTCCTTCAAAAGTTTACAACTGAACATTGACTTAATACAGCTTTGAAACTTTACTATGCAGAAGAAAAATGCTGCTTTTAATCATCTTAATTTAAATGAAACAAGTACAGAAACAGTATCCTTGCCTTGTCAAATGTGTTTTTTTAAACCTTCCCTTTTTTTAGTAGTTTACATTTAACTCAGCAGTGTACTGTATGTTGTTTATTTCTTGTCTCTGCTGCTGCCTGATTGTGTACTTCTGGTTCCAAATGAGGTGTGTGGTTGACTGGTCAGTTCGTAACTCTGAGGCTCTACTGTAGAGTCATTCTTCCTGAGCCTTTCAGTCACTATGAAGTTAGGTTGGGTTTGAACTGAAAATCAGGAGGTAATACGCTCACTGTCCTATTACCAATCCCTGGAGACATCCAGCTCCCTGTTGAGAGAGTTAAAATTTCAGAGGACTGGGGAAAGGCAGAAAAAGAAAAACACCAATGTGTTCCCTTTTTCAGGAAAATTATTATTTATTGTAAACCTTGTTCTGTGAGAAGCTAGTTTCTGTGAGCCAGATGTACACGTGCAGGGGAGCTTAATAATTTTAGCTCCTCTGTTTTCCAAACTAGTAATTTTGGCTTGTACTAAAATGTCACTTGTAACAGTGGCGGTGTTCTAGTGCACTTTAATTATGAAGTACGTTGTTAGTTTCAAGGGAAAGATGACAACAGACATTTCCAAATATAGAAACAAAACTTGGGCAAGCAGTTGCATCTGTAGGTTAAGTTGTGACTAGGGAATGAAATCTTTATCAATGCCATCTTTGCGGATCCATAGTATTGGCTGGCTGGAAACCCAACTCCTAGTGTGTCGAGTCATAAAAACAAACTCCACTGCTACAAAATCATACTTAAAACAACTTGGGAATCACAATGTGGGGATGCCTAGTTAGAGACCCTCAGAAGTGTCATAGAAACAAGACTAATATTTCTTAACCAATGGCTGTGCCAGACAAACAAACTGGATACATAAGGAGGTTGGTGGAGGAGGGAAGACGCTGAGTTGACCTTGCTTACAGGTTGGCTGTAGTCTATACAGCCAGCAGGAAATTTGAAACTTTTGCTTCTGGACAAACTAAAAACGACATCGGCTGTGAATACATTTTCCTCTAAACTCCAAGTTGCAATTACTGTTAACTTGTATTTGCAGAGCTAAGTGACCAAGGTTTTATATTAGGATTTGGCTGAGCAGTTGCATCTAAAGTTGTGCCACATCCTGCTGGCTAGAGTAGCTACTACTAAGCATTAGGGAAGCATCTGTTTTCTGAGTGCACAGGTGTCTGCATAGGTCACTTCCCCCCTTTCTCAGCCAAGAGCTGTGTTGTCAACAAGTCAAGCTGTGAAGTATTCCTTCCCCCCTCCATTTCCTTTCAGTGTTATGTAGCTGTTCTGAATAAAATGGACCGTTAGTCTGTATAACACAGCTAGTATTTTTCAAATGTGGAGATGTGTGAGGGCACTGAAAGAGAGGGCTCTTCCAGATAGCTAGCTGGTGTTGAAATGCAGATACTTTTGACATACACATTAACATTGTGGTGAATTTTCATTTCCAGTGGGTATTAACCAAATTCCAGGCTTCTCTCACATTCAGTGTGGTGTTAGTGTTTAGAGATGACATTTACGTTTAGAATACTATTTTCAGTCACTTCTGTCACCCTCAGAGTCTGTGGGTATTTTGGTTTTCTGGAGAAACTTCTGTGCGCTTTCAGATGAGAAGTTTGGGAATTTTGTAATGAAAATTCACTAAAATCCATTTGGCTATATGTAAATTACTCCTGTGAGGTGAGGAAGGCATTTTTCAGCTGTGAGAAGAAAAAGGGGAGGAAATGATTCATGGCGGGGTAAGGAGGGAAAGTGTATGGGAGTGTCAGGGCATTATTAGAAAACTGTTGAACCAAAACAAACTAAAAATTACGTCTGTACTGTACTGGCACTGTACGTCCTCAGATTCAGTAAGATGCATCTGTCCCCTGCTTAAAGAAGCAAAAGTAATGTAAGGATACAGAGATCTAATTAACTAGATTTAAAAAATTTCGTGTGTTCAAATCTTAATTTACAATTGCTTATTCATAACATTTAAAGTGAAGGATTTTGTTTTGTGATGATTTTAACCCCGTTATTTGAATAGCTTCATTTGGTAAACTGTATTATCCTTATTGCAGCTACTAAGTGACCAAATCTACAGAATCATATACAGAATAATTCATTACTAGACTGCTCCCTATATGTTGAGGAAAACCATGTTAATTTTCCTTTGGCATATTATAATAAATATGTGATAGGTAACCATTCTTGGTCATGTGCTTAAACTTGTGATGAATCTAATCTATAGTACTGCTAACAAAGGTCTTGTTTTCTAGGTTCTGAATCTTGCAGTGACGGAACATGTCTCAGTCAGGTGAAAAAGTAAAGGTAAAGAGAAGCCTGCATAATACAAATGTGGTATATAATTCTTTTGAACCTTTGAAAATACTCATGTTTTCACTGAAGTAGTTAAACATTCCAACTAAATTTATTAGCTCAAATATATTTCTTAAATTTACTGAAAAACAAATTTGTATGTAATCCTAGTAATATAGTTTCAATAGGTTAGCCAGTCTTCCTTTATCTGGTATTCTTGTATTTATGTACAGGGATTGATGTCTGTACTTCATGCAAAATTCTTAATTGGGTATAAGTTACAATTTAAGATTTTTCCCATCTGGGTGAGTTGTAAAAGGCTTGTTTGCAAGTAAAATAACTGCCCTTTGGTGAGTGATTTTAGTTCAGGAGTATTTGCGGTATATCATTTTATTAAAAGTCTATCTTTCATGTTAAACTCCTGTGTCTGTCTTGAATAAATGTTTGTTGCTATCAATAAGCTCAGAGAGCCCAGAATTCAAGTGGCTGCAAGTCTTGTTTAGGCCTAAAATAGATATTGGGTCAGTTCATAACAGAATGAAGTAGACTGTTATTTTTATGGCCCAAATCTATCAGATACTTTTTCAGGTACATTTCTGTATCTTCCTTTTGTGTCAAAGATTTAGCACTGTGAACTTTGGAGCTTTATGTTCAGCTGTATTACTAACTTGTTCACTTATGTGACTGTAGTTGCATCTTGGGAGGTGATGATAAACTCAGTACTCTGTGCATTACTACCGAGTGTGCTTGTGTTTCTACAGATATTTACAGAAATGTTTTTCCTCTGCATGTGTACACAGGCATTCTTAGGTGCTGAAATTCACTATATTTAGCCTATATCAGGAGAGCCTATTTCTAATAACTTTTCAATTTGTAAATGTCAGTGATTTTAAGATTGCTTATGATTTAAATCTCTCATTAACTTTTTAACATACCTCAATGCAAGAGTCACCTTTAACTCTGTCATTGCCACATGGGGACTGCCCCTGCAAAAAAAAAAAAAAAAGAGGAGCAGAGTCCAATGTACTTGGGCTGATTGCCTGCTGTGAAATTGGGCTTAAGGGCAGGTGCTTGAGCCTTATACAGGGCGAGACAGCTGCTGGTGGGTTTGGCAGATGCTTGTAGGCATTGTGGGGAATTAGAAGGCCCTTGAAGGGCCCTGAGTCCATAGGCCCTCCGCCTTCTGAGAAAACAAAACCTCCAGGCAAGAGGTGCTGGGAAATCAGGAAGACAGATCCTCAGGTAGGAAGGGCTGTGCCCAGTTTGGGACTGAGGTGAAAGAAATTAACTTCAAAGGAGGACTGACCCTTCAGAAGAAGGGTCTGGGCCCAGCTCAAACTGGGATGAAGATTTTGTAGATTGGAGGTCTATTTTGATTGACTTTGTTCAGGACCTAATACACTGGACTCCAGAAAGGGAATGTTTTGAATATCTGGGTACTGTGGGTTTTTAAAGGGGTCTGAAGTGAAGGGGATAGTGAAGCAGGCCTTAGCAGAGCCATGCTTGGCCAGCAGGGGGTCCCTGAGGGCAGGCAAGTCCATTTACAGTCACAAACAGGGCTACCTGTTGCTTCTTATGGTCTCATGTTAATGGCAGTGTTTTCTTGCGGGCATACGGTCAATGTTGTCCAGGAAGAGCCTTTTGCTCAAGTATGTACCGCAGCACCTATGGAATCTTTACTTCTCTGAAAGACTTCTTGGGGAAGGAAGGGTTGGGAGTGGTTGTTCCAAGGGCTGTCTTGCTACGCTGCCAGGTAACTGGTTGATTCTCTATCTTTCTTTGTGCAGTTTATTTGTATTTTTTTACTTGTATTCAATTTTGTTTTTCTTTCCAGTTTTCTGACTCAGCAGGCTATGTGGGATTTGCTAATCTGCCCAACCAGGTCCACAGGAAGTCTGTAAAGAAGGGCTTTGAATTCACTCTAATGGTGGTTGGTAGGTGGTTTTCTTCAATTGCTTGAGTGTTAAAATATATTGTCTTGCACATCAGGGGCTTGTCTACAGCAACATCTAGTTTGCTGAAAGCTGAGGTGTAAATCTACCTCACAATAAAGCTAGCCACTCACTCTAGGTAGCCATGTTGACCCTGCTGACACGTACTAACAGTTTCTTGGTGTGCTTTGATTTACTCCTGTTTCAAAGCGGGGTAGATCAAAGCATGCTAAGGAACTGCCAGAACCAGTCAGCAGGGTCTGCACTGACACTTAGCATCTGGCAAGGTAGTGTGGGGGGTAGATTTATACCCCAACTTGCTGCGCACTAACTGTTCATTTAGACAAGCCCTAAGTATGCACCTGTTCTTAATTAACTACTGTATTTGGTGTACTGAAGAACAAAGACTTTAACTAGTGTATGCTGTCAAATTAAATTCTGCCTATTTTGTGAAGTTGTTTGGGAGGGAGCGTGCTGTAGTGGTTAGAGCATGGCTCAGCGCCGAGGATTCAGGTTTCTGTTCCTGCCTCTTCTAGTGTTTCTACCCCCAACTCATTGTTTGACGTTAGTGGTAGTCACTTAACCGGTCTTTGACCCGTTTCCCCATCTGAAAATGGGGATGTGCGTGCACAGTGATGTCTCGCCGTTGAAATGGGGATTCTATTCCTAGCTCTTCTCTTGCTTCCGCCCTGACTCACTGTGTGACGTTAAGGGTAATGTCTCTGATTAAATTTCCCCATATGAAATTGGTGTTGTCTAAGTGGAAGGAACTTTTAAGTGCAAAGTAATTTAAAAGTGGCTTGTTGAGTTATATTGGTATTTTCACCTTTTAGTTAAGCAAAAACCCTACAATTGCTTTTATAAAACCCAAATTACTCTCCTTTTGTTAAGAAGCTTTTTGAGATACTTGCCTTAATATTACATATTATTGAGAAATTAGTAGGAGAAAGGAAATCGCATCTTTATCACGAAGTACCATATGTAACGTCTTAAAACAGCCTGTGTGCTGACAGCTGTAGCATTGACCAAAGATTATACAATAAATTAGTTTCAGCAGTTGTCTCCTACTTGTGGTTGTTGATCACTGTAGAACTTCTTATGTCTTGTAGTTCTTGATGACAAATACAAGATTTGCTCATCTAAAACTAGGTTAGCAACATCAACTGAAGCGTAGACAGCTTATGTTAGGGTTTTCTTTTTCTTAAATGTTAAATGTTTATTGGTATATAATATACATGACCATTACAGATCACTTTAGCTTCCTGAAACAATTTATGTAGCAAAGATGAACTTGCAAACTCCACATGCCAGTTTTAGGGAGTTTCAGGTAAATTAAAGTGATCGTAAACTTTTAGAATTATAAAACTTTCCAAGTGAAGATTAAAAGATTCTCAGTGGCTTTCTTTAGTTCTTGCTATGTAGAATAAATATAGTCTGAATGCAAGGATGCTAAACTTGGTTGCCAGTTGTGCTTAACCTGGGCCTGGTCTACACTAAAAAGTTAGGTTGACTTAGCTACATGGCTCAAGGGTTGAAAAATCCTGTTTCCTTCCCTGAGTGGTGTAGTTAAGCCAACCTAATCCTCAGTGTAGACAGTACTAGGATGATGAAAGAATTCTTACATCGACCAGTTACCACCTCTTTAGGAGACAGATTATCTACGCTGATGGGAGAACCACTCCCATCAGCGAAATGTTGTGTCTACATTGAAGTGCTACAGCGGTTTTAAAAAAATAAAGCTGATTTGCATCTCTAGCTTAAGAAAACCTCAAAACTTACAAAAACGTGAATTCGAATGTCATGGCTTCTGATTTCATAAGTAAAAGAGAAAAGGTTTGAAGACTTTGCCACTGTTTTGATTCAAGACTTGGAAGTGCTGTGATGTAAAGGGGGTATTTTTATATATGTGATCATTGCAGTTGTGACATTTTTGCTTGCACTGTTAAATCTAATAGAGTACATTTAGAATTTTCATGCGTTCGTATATGTAAGCAAATACCAAAGATTTGTTTTTTCTTTTTTCTTTTTTCTTTAGCATTGCTTAGCTGAGTCTCTGATCTTTTTATCTTAAAAGATAGGGTGGACCCTGGCTGAACAAATTATTTTTACTCCACTACATAGGCTTGTAGGGGTTACAGGGAGGCTGATAAGGAAGATGAAGGTATTTAATTACTTGAAATGATCTTGTTTGCAGGAGAATCTGGTTTGGGAAAATCCACCTTAATTAACAGTTTATTCCTGACTGATCTTTATCCAGAACGTTACATTCCTGGAGCTGCAGGTAAATTTGACTGTGTTCTTATTTAAGGCCCTACATCATTCAGTCCAAGCACACACCTCCAACCTTGTTTCCTTTCACATCCTCCCCACCATTATTCCTCCATTCTGACAATGACTTCAGCCATGAAGCCCACTTCGTTTTGCTTCCATGCCATTGATGCATGGAACAGCACTCCGAATCACTGTTGGTTAAGCCACTCTGTTCTCGTAATTTAAGGTTTGATGTCTCCCTCCTACAAACTCACTTCTGCTGTTACTACGAGTATAACCAAACCCCCAAACTCCATAAGATGTCTATATGCCTAAACTGACGATGTGATTTTACTGTAATCCCCACTTCCTCTAGCTGATTGTTACCTTGCAGTGGTCATGTCTAAAATCTAGATTATAAACACCTTAGGACAAAGAACTCCCTGTCTGTAAAGAACCTAGCACACTTCTTAAAGTTATAAAAATAAAACGTTAAAAAATGATCATCACAGCATAATTACATGTGGCATACCACTGTTTCTCCACTCATTATGTTCTGGGTATTTCAGTTAATCATAGATTGTAGTTGCACTTCTATTAGTTTATTTGGCATGTTTTTCTGAAGGATTCTGCATTACATAGCGGTGGAGGTGTAACTGGTTACAATACACTTTAAATAAATCTGGTACATGGGCATCTGTGGGGTTGAACAAGAGAAATACTAATGTTTAAAACATTATTTTATTATAGAGAAAATAGAGAGAACAGTCCAAATCGAAGCTTCTACAGTAGAGATTGAGGAGCGAGGGGTGAAACTCCGTTTAACAGTAGTTGATACACCAGGATATGGCGATGCCATTAACAGCCAGGACTGGTATGTCTGTTTTAGCCACCGGGATGAATCTTTAAATCCATCTCTGCTTATGGTGTTATATGTATATGTTAATCCTAGTGTTTTGTTCTCTCCTTTTTATATGTGTCTTGGTGATTCAGTGGATGGGAGTGGTCTTTGGAGAACAGTGTGTATTATTCCTGTATTTTGTGACATGCAAAGGGAAGCAACCACTTCATTGTTGTTTTTTTTTAATAGCAATATATTGTTATCTAGGGATCACAGTAGAGATTGTCTTCCTACTCCGTCCATATTTATTTGGAAAGAAAACACTTATAAAAATAGTCCGTAAATTTCTCATACTTTGTTCTTTTTCATAGGAATCTTCTTCCAAATAGTTTCTCTGATGTTTGGCAAATATAGAATCTGAAGTGTGGGAATGGTGGGACAGGGGAAAGGTGACAAATGTGGGGGGGTTGTAGAAGGAGGGTCAAGGGCTCCCTACATTGAGAGAGGTGCTAGAAGGGAGCTGTAGCCATGTGGTTGAAACTAGTTTAGTTAATCAGCATTTAGCTTAGTTTTAGATTCTTATTTACCCAAATAACTTCAATAGCACCGGATTCAAGTATAAATCAAGTTTGAGTAGAATATTTGTCCTTTATTTCCTGCCTCCCCATTGCAAAAACATCCCATAATAGATTTAAAAAAATCTCTGAATTATGGACCAAATTCTTCCCTGATGTGACTCCAAATGAAGTTGGTTGGAATTATACAGTCAAATTAATCTCTAGGATATAAATACAGTCATTTTGTAGTGATGGAAGTCTTTCTGTACAGCTTGCTAATTTAGACTTATGCATAGGATCCTACAAAATTCACGGTCCATTTTGTTCAATTTCATGACCATAGGATTTTAAAAATTGTAAATTTCATGATTTCAGCTATTTAAATCTGAAATTTCGCTGTGTTGTAATTGTAGGGATTCTGACCCAAAAAGGAATTGTGGGAGGGGTCGCAAGGTTATTGTAGTGGGGGTTGCGGTACTGCTACCCTTACTTCTGCAGCTGCAGCAGCACAGAAGTAAGGGAGGCAATACCGTACTATGCCATCCTTACTTCTGCACTGCAGGTGGTGGAAGTTCTGCCTTCATAGCTGGGCTTCAAGCCACCAGCCACCACTCTCCTGTGCTGCCTTCAGAGCTGGGCAGCTGAAGTAAGGGTGGCAATATTTCAACCCCCTAAAATACCCTTGTGACCCCCTCCTTCAACTCCCTTTTGGGTCGGGACCCCCAATTTGAGAAATGCTGGTCTCCCCCGTGAAATCTGTATAGTATAACGTAAAAGCACACACAAGACCAGATTTTATGTGGGGAGACTGGATTTCACATCCGTGATGCATTTTTTTATGGCTGTGAATTTGGTAGGGCGCTACTTACGCATTTTGATTAAGAAAGGAAGGATAGCTCCATCCTATTTTTAAAGAAGGAAGACTACCCCTGTGGTAGCTGGATTTTAAATGAAAATGCAATATACTGGCACTGGTGAGCGGCGTGCCAACTGGGGACTCTCGATTATTTATACATCCTATACAACTGGAGGCTAAGAATCCCTGGTAAAATTCATTTCTCTCAGCTATTTGTTTTTATTGTAAGGAAGCAGCACTAAACAGAGAAAAGAAACCTTAAATAAGCAGATGACTTATTTACATATTATGCCACTGGAAATAAATAGTCATAAAATCAAGCTTTTGTGCAGGGGATAAACAGCTGATATAACTACAATTAACAAACACCACATTTCAAAATCTTGTGGTGTACATCGGACAAAATTTGAGATAATGGTGAAGAATATTGTTGGCAAACGGGTTTATTTTTTCCTGTCTATGGAGTGCTTTGCAAGAAGACCACTCTGAAATGGGAGTGATTAGCTTCTTTTACCATGTCTCTTACACGTGCTTGAAATTCCCTGGATGAAGGGTCAAAAGTGTGGTGGTAGCGGTAATTGTATCTTCAGCTTCCTTGTCCTCAGTCTATGTTGTTAAACTAATTAAAACAGAAACTTCTGAATAACTGTAAAATATCTTTTTGGACTGCAGTGCAGTCTTGCTCATTGTCAGTAATGTTGAGTTGAGCTTCCTTTCGCTGGAATTAAGAGCTGTTAAGCCAGTGTATTGTGTTACAATGAGACCTTCCTGTTGATTGTGTTCTAATGCCCTTGTTTATTCAATTAAGATGTTTCTTGGAGACCTACATGTTCAGATTCTCCCCCGCCCCTCCTTTTCTCAGTGCAGGCTTTTTAAGCAAGCTAGTTCCATGGAGAGTCAGACACATCTGAATAACTTAGTATAAAATTCTGTACTAGGTTTCCAGTGTAAATTCTCAGAACACAAGCAGTGACTTCAGAGTATATGATAGAAACAATTTTCCTGCAAAATAGCACTTGTGTATCTTTTGGAAGATGTACACAGTGAATTCTCATGTCTAATTTTTTTCCCTGTCCCCCATCCCTCCATAGTAAATTTTTAAAAATCTGTCTTGTCCTATCTAGGGAGCGAGTGGCAAGGCAGCAGTTCTGCAGAAAAGGACCTAGGGGTTACAGTGGATGAGAAGCTGGATATGTGTCAACAGTGTGCCCTTGTTGCCAAGAAGGCTAACGGCATTTTGGGCTGTTTAAGTAGGAGCATTGCCAGCAGATCAAGGGACGTGATCATTCCCCTCTATTCGGCATTGGTGAGGCCTCATCTGGAGTACTGTGTCCAGTTTTGGGTCCCACATGCAAGAAGGATGTGGAAAAATTGGAGAGTGTCCAGCAGAGGGCAACAAAAATGATTAGGGGGCTGGAGCACATGATTTATGAGGAGAGGCTGAGGGTACTGGGATTATTTAGACTGCAGAAAAGAAGAATGAGGGGGGATTTGATAACTGCTTTCAACTACCTGAAAGGGGGTTCCAAAGAGGATGGATCTAGACTGTTCTCAGTGGTAGCAGATAACAGAACAAGGAGTAATGGTTTCAAGTTGCAGTGGGGGAGGTTTAGGTTGGATATTAGGAAAACCTTTTCCACTAGGAGGGTGGTGAAGCACTGGAATCGGTTACCTAAGGAGGTGGTGAAATCTCCTTCCTTAGAGATTTTTAAGGTCAGGCTTGACAAAGCCCTGTCTGGGATGATTTAGTTGGGGATTGGTCCTGCTTTGAGTAGGGGGTTGGACTAGATGACCTCCTGAGGTCCCTTCCAACCCTGATATTCTATGATTCTAAGTACAGAATCTTTATAAATGGTTGTGCACACACACAAGGAAACAGTATCCTTTGTAGAAATAGCTCACCAACCACTTTGGCCATTAAAACTTGTTTCATTGTGACAGAAGGAATGGTAGTCAGAGCACACAGGATGTCCTTTGGCCTTTTCAGAAAGTCTTCACTAGGGCAGCTAGTATTGAATGGTTGTATGAGATGCAATGAAAGTCAGCAAAGTAGCGTGAGATTTCTGCCACATGGGTAATATTAACATTCTAGCAATACACTGCATCTTCTTGACTAGGTATCCCACCCAACTGCCTCTGCTTTCTGCCCTTGGATTCACTGAAGGGACAAATTCAAGAGTTTGTATTTCAAAGAGCAAGACTGGGACATGTTATATGTGTTTCCCATCCTAGGAGGAACAATGACAATTAGTGGGAGTTGGGAGGAGGTAGTCAGTAGCAGCCTGTGGACAGGAAAGGGCAGCCCTAGGAGGTGGGGGAAATGAATAAGAAAATAGATATTCTCCCACTTCTATAAATTTATTTCTGAAATGTGCATGTTAGTGTTGTTTGCAAAGCATTTTTAAACAGCTGTAAGAGGAGATTGGATCTCATGTAGGGTGGCATTCTTTTAGTCTAATGTAACCCTGTAGTTGGATGTGAATGACCATTCTGGTTCTGGAGTGTGGCATTGTTGTGGCTGCTGCTGCTACCAGTGGCTTGATTGAGGCATATCTGGATGATAACATGGGTCTTAGCGATGGAAGGTCAGGAATGCACAGCAGATTTGCTATGCCAAAGTGCATGGGAGATGTGGAGGAAACATGTAGCATCCCTCATCATAGAGGACATATGGGATTTTTGTAAGGAATATGAAGAGGATTTGGTGACACTTTATACAAAGGCTACATTTATAAAACGTTAATGTTTTAATAAATGACTAATTGTTACAGATTTAGTCCAATTGGTGCTTATAAAGTTGATTTATAACCATGTGTAGCACCTTTGACTAAAGTCCTTTTAACATCTATAATGCATGCTATTCATGCTTATGACATCTATTGTCACTTTGTAAACTATTGTAGGCGAAGTTGGTAGCACCACCTATACTTAAGGTTGCCTGACACTTCCTATTGTAAGTCCCTGTTTTCAGTTGCTTATAACTTTGCCGAATTGTAACCTTTCAGGCTGAGATTTTTCATTCCAGGTGTATGACTTAGGTTGAAGGCTTTGGAAAGTTTCAGCAAAAAGGGTTCATCCCTTTCCGAGAGCCAGATTAGGAAAAAATACATTGTTTTGCCCATGTTAAAAAAAACAAAAAAACAGCTGTAATAATTATTTTTGTTGTGAATCCATAGTGTCCTCCATACTTTTGAGCAGGGGCTTGAAATTTAGCAAGGGGGGTTGCCTTTTGTTGTTTCTGTGGGAAAAATTGCCCAAATTAGAAGTTACAAGCCTTTGAAAAATCGCAATCTGGGGAGGGAGATGGGTGTTGTAAGACAGAGTCCGGGAGAAGACTGGGTCTTGGACTGGGAGCCAGATATTAAGTGTGTTGGGGAAGAGAAGGGAAATAATGTTGGGTTGAGGAGCTGGAGGAGGGGAAGAGACAAGACTGGGACTGGATTTGCACAGGTTGGAGAGGACAAGACAGAGGTGGTCAGGCTTGGGGGTTACAGAGTATAAGGGTTTGCAACTACTAGAGATCACTTTCCTCCAGAACCTGGGGTGGAACCCAAGATTTCTGATTCTGGTGTCATCAAATGTCTGTGAAGCCCTCTGGCAAAGCATATATCTCACCTTCATCTAGTTACTGGTCTACACAGAGGATGCCACTCTACTACTACTGCTGCTAGTTACTCCATTAGCTCAAGTGGCAGAGGTCTGTGCTGTGGATCTAAAAGCTCCAACTCTGGTGATGACCCATGTGATCATATGATGGAGTGTATTTTCTTTAGTTTGCTATTTTAGAAACCTTGGGAGGTACATACAAAAAACTTTGTTGGAAGAACATTAAGATTGGAAAGTCAAGCTCTCAAAAGTTAGGAAGGGCCAGGATTAACACCTGTGGAACCTTAATCTAACTCTGTTGTACAAATTCATTGATAGTCTTTGATCACATTCTGGTTTAATTTATATGAACTTTAATGATATATGCACACACAAATGAGGATAAAACAAACTACTGAACAGATGTGCATTCAGTGAGCACAATCCATCCTGTGCACTCAATGCAGTAGGCCCCTGGTGGAAAAAAACTGTGATAATGCATATGCTCTAGGGGAGTGAATGAAGGTTGTAGACAGTCTTAATTCTGGCACTTCCTAACTTTTGAGTGCTTCACTTTGGAACCTTAAGACTCTTAACATTGTTTTTTGTGTGTAATTTATAAATATATCCTTAATCTGAAGTATGACGGAGGATTCTTTATGGCAGTTTCAGAATCCTGACAAGACAAGGGTGCTCTAGTTCCTAAACATAACTAAATGCAGCCTTTGCAGCTTATTGCACTGCATGCAGTCTCCCTCAGTCCTGGCTTTGACTAGACAGTCATCAAAGGGGCTGCTGACAACAATACAGCAACCCAACTCACTTGTTAGATACAGGTATTCACTATATTTTCTTTGTTTCATCTTTGTCCCAATGTGATAGGTCACTTTTCAGTAGAGCTTACTGGTTTGCTGATAGTTATCAGTTCTGTTGTTCCTGGCTTTTGTGAGGCTGAATTTGTAGTTTTTGGCAGCTCAGGTTTATTTTTCATTTTTCCCGAATGAACTCTTTAATGTAATAATTTCGTTGTTTGCGGTTATGGTACATAGTACAGGATATGCTGTCTTCTAAGTAAAATGATATCATAGTGGTGCAAAGCCAGGTGTTTCCCGGAAATCAGAAGGTGCCATACACTAATGCCACGTTTATAGGAAAAATTACAGCAGTTAGGACTATAAAACTGCACGTAAATGAATTACATTGCCAGAGACACTTGTAACCAGGGGTGTTTTCCCATTGTTTATACTGTACTTGGTTTCTGTTCTAATATTCATGTCTCTTCAATCTCATTATCTTTCACCAGCTAAAGGGAGTTTTGTTTAAAAGATCAACAGCAACATAAAATGTATTGTCCTCTTTCAACATGTCTGGGTACTACAAATGCTAGAATTTAAAAATGAGTTTTAGCAAGAAAATACTGAAGTTTCACAAAAGTAATTTTTTAAGACACTCCTCTGCTCTTTTAAGGTCAGGCTTGACAAAGCCCTGGCTGGGATGATTTAGTTGGGGATTGGTCCTGCTTTGAGCAGGGGATTGGGCTAGATGACCTCCTGAGGTGCCTTACAACCCTGATATTCTATGATTCTGTTCTTTCTTTCGTTCGTTCTTTCCCTACAACAAAATATATAACCAGTGAAGTACAAATGAGAGAGACAATAGAAATATGCATGTTAATTCTGTTACTAATATGACTGACCTAAAGAAGGTATCAGTTTACAGATGGGTTCTCTGTGGATTGTGCAAGAAAGGAGACGCCTACATCTTCCATGTATTTCCAGGTCACTGTAGTTTCAGTTTTGAAGGCATACCACAGTATATTGGAGGCATCTCTTCTGCTTGCATTTCAATACAAACCTGAAACTCCTATTGTAACCTAGGTTTTACAGTAACATAAATAATAAGACATTCAAGAAATGCCCATCAAATGCCAGGTAAACAGATATGTATGAGAGTTAACCAGTAAATCAAAAAGCTTAAAACTTGCTGCTAATTCTATTTCTGTGTGTATAAAAACGTGACTGAGCTGGTGTGGGGGAGAATGCTCTCAATGAGAAGTCTGTCTTGGCCCTGGTTACTTCCAGTCCCTCATATCATGTTTTAGGTTGTTATAATGATATTTTCAGGCTTAAGGTTAGATGTCATTCTCCAACAATTCAGTAAACTTTTTCTGTGGATGTTAATTCTATCCTGGGACGTAAATACCGTTTAAAAATTTAACCATTTAAACAATTACAAATATATCATTTAAATGGTTAATTGATTAAGTGGTTGGGGTTGATCCCACTGGCCGGTGCGGCTGAGGCTGATGGGACTGGGACTGCTCCAGCTGGGCCCACTCCAGCCCGGAGTTAAGGGTTAAGGTGGGTTAATGGATAAGACTGTTGCTTACCAGTTAACCTTTTACATCCCTAATTATATCCCTTATGCTTGTTTGTTATAGCTAAGACATGTAGACCGAGATAATCTTTTCTGCTTCTGTGAGCAAAAGGGAATAAAAATGTTTGGGTGATAGTTGAGGACAGCACCATCTTGACAGTGTCATTCTGTCCCTCTTTCTCCTAAGTCAGAGTTGAAGCTCTATATGAGGGTAAGGCAGACAGTGAAAGGGGATATGCCCTGGGGCTATTCTTCTGGATGACCTGAATGAAGTTAGAATCCCTTTGTACCAACACTTGCACAGCTATAACAGATTTGCCAATGGTAGCAAAATGTCCTTCCAAGAGGTGGAACGGGCTAAGAGGGCTGTGTACAAGGGCTATACCTCACCATAGATTCTGTGCCTTCAGTCTGATCAGATGCTCAGGATCCTTAGGGTTGAAAGCAAGAAAACCTCCCTGTTACAGTCTACATTTGCAACAGGCAATGATTGTCTAACCCCCACTCTTTTGCCCTCCGCCAACTTGCTGTCCACCTTCATTCTCCTTATACTTAACTTCTCCCTCCCTTTGTCTCTCCCTGCTTTCTCACTGTTGTCTTCCTTTCTAACTCCTCAAACCCCACCTCCACTCCCCCTTCAACAACAGAAAAATCACATTTAAAGTTAATCTAAGTGGGGAAAAAGTGAATGGTAAATTGTACACATGACACAAAGTATCTGCTTAATCTTATGTTTGTATCCTCTGGGCTCCCTTGCCTCTCTCCCCTCTCTTCATTGTTTGTTGCTGTCACACCAAACTTATTTAAATTGTTAACACTTAAGGGCAAGGAATGTGTCTTTTTTTTTTTTTTTTAAATTTTTTGTGGGGCATCTAGTACACATTGGGGTGTTCAAAAACAATAAATCTGCTTGGTAGTACATGCATTTTTTTTTTAAAAAAAGCCATAATTTTATTTTTCACCCACTGTTTGTGGTATCAGTTAACATATCAGACGTAGGTTGACATTCCATTACTTTCTTCCAATGCATATTTTAAATTGCCTTGAGATAAGTATGAATTTGCCAACATAAGGATGGTGGCAAAAATTAGCTTAATAAATCACATGATGTTTGAGCACATGTCTTTCAAATATATTCAGACTGAATTCAAGCAGACTAAAATACCAGAATTTTTATAGGTAACTATAGAAACCTGATTCTAAGGTCAGGGTTGTCAAACTGCTAATCAAGAGGATATCCTGGCTATGCCATTTGTCAGCAGGCTTAAAACAAACAAACAAAAAAACCCACCCTATGTTCCTGTCTTTGTCTTGTCTCACCATTGAGTTTGTCTCTGAACTTGCCGTTAACCTTTTCACCCAACAGAAGTGAATTTAAAGTTGCTCCAGAGATAAGTAGTTAGGGGGCAGGCTGTTGTGTATCACACACACTGAACAGTTCTTAAAATTCATCGTCCAAGTGCTCCACAAGAGACAGTATTAGGAAACTTTTTTCAGAATAGCAGCCGTGTTAGTCTGTATTCGCAAAAAGAAAAGGAGTACTTGTGGCACCTTAGAGACTAACCAGTTTATTTGAGCATAAGCTTTCGTGAGCTACATGCATCCGATGAAGTGAGCTGTAGCTCACGAAAGCTTATGCTCAAATAAATTGGTTAGTCTCTAAGGTGCCACAAGTCCTCCTTTTCTTATTAGGAAACTGAATCCTTCTATTCAGAAGGGTTAATCAGAGCACACATTCCTTCTTTGCTCCTCCCTTCGCTGTCACAAATTATTAAAAACCAAAAACATAGAGCCTGTATAAGAAGCCTCTGTTTCTTCCTACCACAGCTTCAAAACAATCATCCATTATATTGACAATCAGTTTGAAAGATACCTTCACGACGAGAGTGGTCTGAACAGGCGCCACATTATAGACAACAGAGTCCACTGCTGTTTTTACTTCATATCACCCTTTGGGCATGGGTAAGAAAATAAATACTTATATTTTAGGGTGTTTTATCCTTAGCATGCATTTGGTAACTTCCCTGTCTTGGAGACTAACCTTCATGTTAATGGAGTTACTTCCCAAGTTGTCAGTTAGCCAACTCAATTAAAACAGGCTTTGGGTTTAATGACCTCCTTCTGCTTTGTCTTATTCCGGTAGGAATTTAATACGGAGGAGTAAATATTCTCAGAAACACAAAAGCTGGTAATATGCATATTATTGAGATGGAAACTTAATTACAATTCAACCCTTACATGAGCAGCTCAATAGATAAGTGCGCCAAGTCATTTAAAGTTACAAGACAGATTGTTTACATAGATACCTTGAATTAAGGGCTACTTATATATTGTTAGTACAAGTGCAATAATCCTGATACTTGCCACTTAATATGTATGTTTAATAGTCCTTAGGTTTAATTTGTTTTTGTTGCATTTTTTTCCTTCTTGTAGGCTGAAGCCTTTAGATGTAGAGTTCATGAAAGCTCTTCATGGAAAAGTCAACATTGTCCCTGTGATTGCCAAGGCTGACACTCTGACACTGAAGGAGAGAGAGAGGCTGAAGAGAAGGGTAAATATAACACCCAAGTGTCAGAAAAATGTGGACCAGCACAGGGCTGGAGCCAGATAAAAATAAACCCAGGTTGAACACTATTAGCTGAATCACAGAACATTTCAGACATAGGACCGAACTGTCACCTAGTGTAAATCAGCTCCACTGAAGTCATTGGCACTACACTAAATTACCCCAGATGAGCATCTGGCCCACAGTGTAGAAATGATCAAGGGGAAGTGTGTGTCCCCCAAAAGATTATTGCAGCACTTCCCTGTGATTTTTAAGTGTGTTATCAAGATGTGTTCTCTAAACTCATTGCTATTAAAAGAAGCATGTCTCCCTGCATCAGTTTTTAATAGGACACTTATTTGTTTGCATGAATGTCAGGATGTACTTAGGGCTGTACTGGAGAAGGAAGTTTTCCAGACAGAGCTGATGATGTAAATCTTTCAGTGTTCAAAGATTTACCTACCTTATTTAATACTGTTTGCCAAGACTTTCCAAGAGTTGATTTTCCAGCCAGTAGGCTGCTAGGGTCGGTTTTACAGTGCCATAGTTTGAGTAGAAAGCTCCTAAAAACATACAAAAAAATTCAGGAGAATTTTTGCTCCTTGTGTAGTTGGGAACACTGGCATTTTGAGCATCTACGTGAATGTTTTCCAGGACTCCTTCAGAATGGGTTCTGGATCTTTTTTTCCAGGTGTTTTGGTTTGTCCAGGTCTTTTCTCTGTAAGATGGACCAAGGGTTTGTCTTGACTAGGAAAAGTGGTTAAGTTTAGGTCAGGCTTAACTAGCACATGTTAGCTAAATCCAACCACTATTCCTTGTCACTACAAACCCCAAACCGTTGATGGGGAGAGAGAGAGAGACTCACAAAATGGCCTGTCATAGCACTGTACTCTCCATAAATCTAGGTAGCCAGATTTGCTTTTAATTAAAGTAAAAAGGAAACTTGTGGGGAGAAGTCTTGTCTAAGCCTTTGGACTTTTAAATACTGTAGTTTTGTAGAAAAAAACAAACCAACCCTCTAAGACACATCTGGTTGTACGACTTACACCAGCGTTAGCCCTGCTTGTGTGCACTAGGGGTGGCTGGTGAGTGAGAGGAGTTTATTATCTGTTTAGTATGTTCCTTTGGGAGCTACCTTTTTATGTAAACGATATTTGATCTTTAAACTAATTTGACTTTTCAGCATGTTTACCCTGGCCCATTAGATGAGCTCTGTGGAGCCAATTTTCGGGCATTGTCACCTGAGTTAAAGTTTCCAGTTCTGCATTTGGCAGCAGGCTGAGTGCTTAAGGAGTTAAAATTTGGGTGCCCAAATACAGATTTGGGTGTGTAATGTTAAAGTATTCCTTGAAATTACAAGGTAGATTCAATGCTAAAATGGTTATTCTGCTCCCATTTATATTTCAACTGAAATTTAAACTGACATAAAAGCAGAGGTTCTGCATGCATGCCCCTTTCTCCAAAAGCAACAACTCTCTTTTTAAACATAGCTGGATGTATGCCAACCAAGTTTCAGTAGTTGCTAGGACTGTCATTCAGTCATTGCTGTCAGTATCCTGGATTGAACATCCTCTCTTTATAGCACTTCTTTCCTCTACTGTTTGGTGATCTCCCTTTAGTGTCGAGCATCACATAGCATGCATGTGATGTGGCATTCATTATGAGGTACTGGCAGAGAGGGTATTACCAGCAGCAGTTGCAGTGAAATACAGACAGCAAGCAAACCTATTTCCTGATCTTCCTTCAATTGGATTGCCTGGCTTTCAGCATAACCCCTAAGTGACGTTAGATTGAGGTTTCGCGGTAAATATATATTTTATTGCAATACTGGCAAATAGAGGCAAGTCCTAGCACAACTATCCTATAATGAATGGATGTAAATTGATGAAACCTCACTTCATATTCCTTTCACATCAATCTAAATTTTAATTCAACCTTCCCAGTTTGTAGCATAACATAGTTTTTAATAAACAAATCTTATAAAATACCCTTGATTTATATTGAAGGGCATTGTTATTACAGCAATGTCTGGTCTTACCATAAAAACATAAGAGGCTCCTAAACTGTTGCCAGTTATGGTGTGGTTAAGAAGATAAACAACTTTTAATTATTTTTGGTCTACTGGCAAAGGTCAGTACAAATGGTTTAACTAAGTAAAATGTGTAATGTGGTTCCAAAGCTTTGAAAGTCTAGCTAGTGTATATTGTTCTAACTAAAAGCATCTCAGTTACAAAATCTCTTATCAGGAATAAGAATCAAAATTTGCCTTTGCTGGAGCTTTGATATTGTTTTAGATGTCTCTGCCATTTGGCGATTAATCTAAGGTAGTGTTTTTGTTTTGCTTCTTTGAACCAAGCTAAAAGATCAGTTGTGGTCCTTGTGAAGGAAACCCAGCTTGGAGTAATTCCTGTTTTGTCTTGCTGGAATTCAAAGTTGTGGTTTTTTTTTTTTTTTTTAAAGAAACTCTTGAGTGGGAAGAACTGCAAGGCGGTTTCACAAGCTGTGCCATGCAAAGCCACTAAGGAAACCTGCTCAGAAGAATGATTTCATGAGAGGGGAACTAGTATTTTGACTTTTTAAATTTCCCATGGGAATGCTAATCTGTAGGAACACAGAACCCCCTGAGGCCAATAAAACTGAGATTTCAAGACGCAAAATGCTGTTTCATTGTTGAAACCATAAAATACAGTTTGTTTTTATTGCAATTCTTTTTCCTCCCAGGAAAGCACTAGGTTTAACAGCTGTAATATATTCTAGCACCCCTTGTTGCTGGCTTTCCCTCTATTGTTTCAGCTGCATTTTTATCTCTCAAATCTCACTCAGGCTAAATGTGCTTTCTTTTTCCATGCATCTACGTAGAAGCAACAAACTGCAGTACTGCTTCACCTATACCAGCTGTTCATGTCTCATCGTTAGGGGATACTGTAAACTCCAATAAATTGTTGGGTTGCATTCTGCAAAACAGTACTAACCTCTAGATTGATATGGCTCCAAGCTAGTATCCCTTGCTGTTATATATATATATATTGTCTTCAGTTGAAATGGGGTTAACGTTTCCCCATCAAAATGTTTTTCCTCTTAACTAGTTGCTCTGTTGTTGTGGACTTGAGTTAGTTTTGATTCTTAAAATGAAATTTACTTAAAATTCCCCTTTCTAATAAAAAATTAATAAAATAATTGAAAGCTGTACTTCAATTTTTCTAAACTAACCTTACTTCCAAATTTGAAACCCAAGACATAACCCTTTAGATATTCAGATTCTGTTATTAAAATGTGGCATATAGTTTATTTGGCATATTTTTCTCTTCTAAAAGTGTAGAAGGTTGCAGGTATGGGGACCTTCATGTAGGTACTGCAGAGCTGCTGTGACTTCAGGTTCATTATATTTTACATTGAAAATGATGGTTTACACTCTGCACAGGAAGAAAAGATCCTAGGAATAGGGATGGTACATACACAAGGGTCACGCTTGTACGTGTTCCCTTAGCCCCCACCCTGGATTAACAAAAAGCTTAAAAGTCATTTCAACTTGGATTATAAAAACTGTAGAATGGGAGAGTTTCTCCTATAACAGATTTATTGGGTACCATTATAACAGAAACTCATAGGAACAAATGATATTGATGCAGGCTCCATAGCAAGCTCTCTTGTGGACTCAGTAGCTGCATCTATACTAGCTAATTTTGTACCTATTTCAACACTGGTGCAGTTACATCAGTGCTAATTAAAGTGTAAACACTTATGTGGACAGGACTTCAGTGGCTTTACTACTGTGTTGTGAAAACTTGCTTTCTTGACGTGGAGGCCTTAGCCTGGTCTACACTAGGGCTTTAACCATTGGAGTTGCACTGCTATTTTAAACAGACACTGACTTGCTAGTGTAGCTGCAGCCACTGGAATACCAGAGGGGTGGTTTCTACAGTCACAGTTCCTGGGTTGTCTGGAGCATCCAAGATAACTTTGAAGATGGAATGCTGACTTTCCACCGAAGAGCTAAATGTTCTTTCCAGTGATGCTAAGAACAGCCACACTTCCTTTTATCTGAACAGAATCTCCTCAATGTTATAGAAGGAGGAAATTCTCATTTCAGGCTTTTTTTTTTTTTTTTTTTTTTGATAGTTTATAGGATCACAGTGGAAGTGTTCTCCTCTGTTTTGAAGGGAAAATTAAATAATATCACCTTTTGACACTGCCAGAGGTCTAGAGTTAAACTAGCTGTTTACCCCTGCAGTGATTTCATTAGGAAAAGTATGTATACAGAAGTACAGATTAGTGTTTGTTAATCCCAGACATTAGTTACAGTAAGGAGAATTGTGTGAGGATATCTTTCACTGTTAAAATGGAGAAAGTAATTCAAAATCCTCTAAGTGGGACATGGACTTAATTACAGTTACAGATTAGGTGATATAAAACTTAATTTAGCATTTGTTCCATTTTTGAATATATAGCATATAAAATATATAATGGATGCGCACACATGATCTGTGCTTGCTATTTTTTGAAGCTGTAAGTAATGAATATCTCCTCAAAATCCACTTCTGGTCCTTGCTTTTTACCATTGACTGTTACTTGTGTGTTGTCTGCTCCTGCTTCCCAGAGAGAGGCAGGGCAGTACGTATACATTCCAACTGTGTTAATGATTTGCTTGTTCTATAGGTAGTATTATTTTTAACTTCTTGCTGTCTCTTCAATACCCCTGTTCTTTGTTGGTGTTTAAGACCTATGTTTATCTTTGATTGTAAACTCTCTGGGGCAGGTGCCTTGCCTCTCTTAATCTCGGTAAAGATGTGTGCAAGAATATAGTGCTATTTTTTGTTAATAAGGTTAATATCCATAGCAAGTGATGAGTTCCAACTTTAGTATGTTAATAAACTGAATTCTTTGAAGTTAAGTTCAGATCCATTGATTAATCACCTGGTAACAGCAGGATTTTTTTTTTTTAATTAAAACTTTGAATTCAGTGAACTGTCACCATATAAACTACTGAATTTAGAAGCTATTTGAATCAGCTTGTTTACATTTAAGCTTAATTATTTTATTTGGGTGCCAGCATGATATAAACATACAGTAAAATGAGTTTGAGAATATCTCACCATGCACTTTGATGTCCCAAATCTAGATCCCCTTGAGTAATGGGGACATAGGTGGCAGAGCTGTCATTCATATTTAACCATTTGTAATTTTGTAGCCCTTGGCTTTTTAAAATTGTAAATAATTCAGTGAAAGCTAATTTCAGAAACTCTTTCTTTCAGTTTATTTCTGACACTCTGCATCAGTGTGTGTTTCCTACCCTGCTCAAAAAGAGAACCTACATTAATTAACAAAGCCCTTCAGTGCTTTCAAGTATGGAGACATAATTTTGTCAGACTAAAATGAAATTTGTGTGAGAAAGTCCTACAAAGCCTAATTTGGATTTCCTCCAGCCTTCTCAAGTTTGTGTAATTATTTCCCAATTGTTAGTTTCCTATACCTCAAGCAACTGCTCTCTAAATGGACACCTATTTTTGTGCCGTCCTTCTTCAGCTATTTGTGGACTGAAAGTCCAGGTAGCCTCCATTTAGTGACGGGAGATAAAATGTGAATATATAGTTCTAAGGTAGAGACTAGGTGGGTGAGGATATTACCTCACTCCCCTTGTCTCTCTTAATATCCTGGGACCACGGCTGCAACAACACTGTATCACAATGGAAGTTTTAAGGTAGAAGCAGATTACCAATGAAGCTAAAACAGTTTCAGGTAATAACCAGGTGGGTAAGTATACAAAACCAAAGACCAAATGTAAATTGTTTTAATGACTTACTTTGTTGCTTGGTCAAGCTATTTAAGAGTAGGAAACATACTCTGGATTTCCTATTCTGGGGATAAGAGAATTTGGATGGCAGACCTGTACATCAAAGATATCTACTTAAAACCTATAGTGGATCTCTAGCCAGATAGAAACTTGATTGTTATCTTTCTCTTTCCAATTTGTGCACCTCCCGTGGGGGCTCCCCCCCTCCCCAATTCTTCAGGTTCTGGATGAGATTGCTGAGCATGGCATTAGGATTTACCAGTTGCCTGATGCAGATTCTGATGAAGATGAGGAGTTCAAAGAACAGACCAGGGTTCTGAAGGTGAGTTCTTCACTTGATATTTGAAAAGACTGATCATTTTATTTTAACTAGTTTTTATAAAGCTACAGGATTCTTACAGATATTATATTCAGTTATAATGTATTTGTTGAAAATTTGTGACTTTATTCTCTCAGAACTGAATGATAGTCCTCCTTAGAACCAAATATTACATGAACTGCTTCCATGCAGCTGTAGTAAAGCACTTCAGTCTTGACCTTGCAAGTACTCCCTTTGATTCTAGTCTTGGATTCTCTGAAGTCCAATGGTGCTCGATTTTGACTTTTTAAAATGTAGGCAGATGTCCACTAGATGCTAGAATGAGATGCCAATCCTCTGACTTAATCCAGAATTTGAAATAAGATCAGAGGAGAGCGAGGCAAAGGTATCTGACTGACTGTCATACTTCACTTCTTGCCTCTCACAAAACTAAATCAGTAATGAAGATCTTAATTTATTTCAGTCACTCATGTTTGTGCTACAGGTATCATTGCATAAACACTTTACAGTGTGCCTTAAACTGTGAATGTCTCTAGCTATCTGTTATCCATCATCCTAACTCTCTATTCTGTTTTTCTACTGTAACTGGCAAGTTTCCATGGGCTATTTATGTCAGATGACAGGCCACACGTGACCTGTGCTTCAACAAAAGCAAAAAGCTCCTAAAACAATAAGAGTTCTAACTGAAAACAAAAAAAACAACAACCTGTAAATAATTTTCCTTTACACAGGTGTGAAGACAAAACTGATCACAACAAGGTTACAGTTATTAATACTGAGGAGTTATGTACAGCATAGGGTATAGGATTAGGCAAAGTTCTGTTCTCTGATGCTAACGGGTTTAGTCACATTGGTTTGGTAACTTTTTTTTGCCTTTTCCCTTCAATACTGAAATGTATTTCTATGCTTCTCGAGAACTTACGTTGCTTTTGCTCGGTTGTCTCATCTAGGCTAGCATTCCCTTTGCTGTTATTGGGTCCAACCAACTTATTGAGGTGAAAGGAAAAAAAATCCGAGGTCGCCTTTACCCTTGGGGAGTGGTTGAGGTTGAGAATCCAGAGCACAATGACTTCCTTAAATTGCGCACAATGCTGGTGTAAGTAAAGGCATGTGTTTAATCTTTGGCATTACGTATCTGTTGAATCAGGAGGTGCCTTTGATGGATTTTTTTTCATTTATGTACACAGACTTCATTTCATTCTAGCCATATTGCTTTTGCTTTCTCTATTTTTGGATTCATTTGCCCATAGCAAGGAACAATGATGTACAAAATGCATCCTGTACATTTAACTGTGTGATGATTACAAGTAAGTATATGTGATGACTTCTTTGCCGCTTACTTCCCTGTGATGGGTTTTTAACAAAATGCTGTTTGTATTAACTTTAAGAGTTGATTGGTTATCTGTAGCATCCTTGCTTGGCCTAATTAAGCTATTAGTAAAATTTGGAGCATAAAGAAAATTTTCCACAGGTCAAGACGGCTTGTAGTATACCATGGAGTTTAAGTCTACTTAGACTGACGTTTCACTTTTTTTTGCTTCTTTCCATGCAGTGTAGTTTAAGGATGTTTTAAGATGTTCATTGGCATCTTTATAATACCTAAAGATTACTGTAGCAGACGTAGACCATTGTCCTGCACATGGCTCCTTGGGTGTGCGAGTGTCCACCTGTGCAGAAGAGCTAGTGGGACTGAGGCCTAAGGGCCTCCAGGCTTTATCTCAGTGCAAATTACAAATACTAATCATAGCCCATGACAGTGCGTTTGGATTTATCATTGTTAATATTGTCATTTTATAAAGGAATTGTTGCATCTGTTTAATTCAGATAGCATAACAATAGTATAACCACCCCCTCACCTCACTCCATGAATTATATGTCACCAAATGCTTTTTCACAAAGACTCTTGGCATAAGAGATTCTCTTATTTGATCATATTGTCATCATCTTAGATGGGCACTTGTGGGGCTAAGGTCAATCCAAATTCATATTGGACATGACTAGCACTCTCTGCTCAGTGGAGGTCCAGTAATGGAACAGCGCAGGGCTATTGAAGGTATGGATCAAGTTGCTTTGGCATAGTTGCACATAAGGGGGAGTTTGCACATCACCTGCACTAGACAGGTCTGAAGCCAGTGTTGTTCTTCCCTTGCTTTCAGTGCTAAATTTGGTCAGAAAGCTTTTAAGTGTTTATTATCTTCAGCGAGAGAGTGGTCTACAGTTTGACTCACATTAGGCTGACAGCTATGCTGTTACATCTTTGTGATGAATGATGGCAGTGTGCTTTAAAATTAACCTGTTACAACTTCTTTCTTGTTTGGTAGCACTTACTTAGGAGTGTACTCATGGAGAATCATTCTCTCCTTTCTTCCCGTTCACTGATCTGTACTGCTGTGCTTAGTTTACTTCTACACTCTCAAAAACTCCACCCTTGTTTGCTGTGATTCACATTGTATAGTGTTCACTTGTACCACTCTGTCTTTTTATATCCCTCATGCGCTGATGGGTCAGAGTGTAACTTGTAAGTTTGAGGGTTTCTTTTAAGTAGAGTGTTGCAGCAGGAAGACGAAACTTTTCTCATTGATTTGTATTTTTAAAATACGCTAAAGATAGAGGTCAGGATAGACTAAGTCTTAAGCCCTGACAATCTAGAAAGTGCCATTTAAATACAGTAAACCCGATTTAGGACTATACCTTGTATGTATAATTTAGCTATGTAGCTTTTTTAAATGAAAGTTTATTATGGTAACTTTTCTGTTACTGGAAATTCAGTGCGGAGTCCTAGTGCAATAAGTAGAGCCTCCGCTGGTCAGAGATCGCCCTCTGGTGGTCAGCTTTGATGTATGTTGTTCTGAGAGCTGAAAGTTCTCGGAGGTTGCTAAGGAGCTCTACCTAGTCTGAAGTTATAAACTGTATTTTAGGACATAGTTTCTAAAATATCTTTTGAATACTAAACATAAGGCAAAAGCAAGGGTTACTACAATTTGGAGATTACTGCAAACATCTCCTCTGAAGTAGTGGACAATGATGGACAGCAGAATTTTTCTTGTTTTTGAAGGTAATTATCAGGAAGAGAGAAATTTAAGCCCCATTTAAAAAAACAAACAAACAAACCATGGTGTGGGTATTAATGTTCCAGTTACTCTGTGGGTGGAGGACTTGGCCTTTGTTTCTATCTAGGATTTAGTCCCAAATATAGTGATTTATGTAATAGAAACCGTGAATTGAAGAGGCTGATTAACGGTTTGGCAAAAAATGTAAAATATTATTCTTTTACCTGTTCCAGAACACACATGCAGGACCTGCAGGAAGTGACTCAAGATTTGCACTATGAGAACTTCCGATCGGAGAGATTAAAACGCACGGGCAAGTGAGTATGAGCTCCTTTGGGCTTTGCTTCTGTTGATTCTGTCATTTTTCACTTGTGCTATTGGACAGATTCTCTTTCCCTGCCATTCTCTCCCTTTAGATCACCATTCTTTTCTGAGATGCAGCACTGAAATGCACCATTAGAGAATTTCTGGAAATAACTTTAACAGGGATCATTTAATAAAGAATGACAGCTAGGTAAATACCACAGCTACAAATTACTGGCTTGGTTGGTTCCATTTGCATACCCTTTCTCCTTCCTCCTCCCCTCATTTTTAATCTAAAAATGCATAGAGAAATAGTGGATAGTAAATATGGTGGGGGTTTCCCCCCTTTAATAGTCCCTATAAAAATAATAAGAGTAAGGAACTGGGGCTATTAAACGGAGACCCAGCCTGTGAAGCTCAGGATGGATGGTGTTTCACTTTTTAATGTAAGACTGACACATTGGCCAAGGGTTTGTGGAATATATTTTCTTTAAGCTTTCTATTTTACTTTGCCTTGTTCAGTAATAATTGGATATACAGCTAGATAGACATCCTTTCCACACTTCCTTATTTCAGTTTAGCATGTTTCATTACCGTTCTTTAATTAAACCCATTTGATGTCACTTTCTTTATTTGTCATAAATTTTTGTGCCCTTCACAAGCTTCGTTTCTTTCTAGTATGAGGAACATATCTGTTGGCGTCGCATCTTCCTGATGACAGACAACCTATTCCTCTCCCAGCTTTACTTTGAAATGCTTATTAATTACCAACCATTATTTTCAAAAAGAAAGAAAATTGACATCATTTTGTATCTATGCCATAGCTTTGTTTTATTACTGCAGTGGTACCATGGAGGGATGATAAAGAAAATGTCTCAATTGCAGTAAATGAAAGAACAAGGCATGAGAGTGCAGGAAATTTCTTGTATGAAACAGTAGGAGAAAGAGAAGATGGGAGTGAGAAATCTAGTTGGGAAGAAATTTGAAGGAGCTAGACAATATAATGTGCTGCTTAGTATAGCTTCTTAAAGCAACAAGACTTTCTCATCCATTCCCTTGTAAGAAAGCATGCAGTCAATCTTGTTCTCTCTGTATAGCCCAAACTGTGAGCCTTGAATCTGTTCTCAGAGACTGTGTGTACTTTTTCTCTTCCATGTCTGTCTTATGCTTTCCTTTTCCATGCCTACACTGTATGATATGTAAAAAGGAGAGGACGACTTGTGGCACCTTAGAGACTAACAAATTTATTTGAGCATAAGCCTTTGTGAGCTACAGCTCACTTCAGAATGCATCCGATGAAGTGAGCTGTAGCTCACGAAAGCTTATGCTCAAATAAATTCGTTAGTCTCTAAGGTGCCACAAGTTGTCCTCTCCTTTTTGCGGATACAGACTAACACGGCTGCTACTCTGAAACCTGTATGATGTATGTTTGTGTTTGGTAGGCCTGTTGAAGAAGAAGTTGTAGACAAGGATAGAATCCTCCAGCAGAAAGAGGCTGAGGTAAGAATGCATTGTAACAAATTTCTCTTTTGATTCATTACAAAACCTGTAATTAAATGATACATATATCCATATCTGTATGATCTATCAGTAGAGATCTCCTACTGTAGGAAAAAATAGTATTTGTGCAGTAAAACAGTGAAATTGAATATTTAGACTGGCTGCAGAATAGTTTTCTCTCCTGATTTCTGCACTTCAGGTCATCTAATGGTCATGGGCAAAAGACTTTAAGGGTTTAGTTTTGAAGAATGTGGGGGACCTAAATGCAAATTAATTGCATTTTGCGCATTTACTTGTATATAGTGTGTGGTGTGTACACAATTCCTTGCTTGCAGGTGCATATCTTGCATTTGCAACTGAAGTGTTTGTTTTCTTAAAATATGATTCCTGCTTTTTGGTTAAACAGTCACTCATTTACTTGTGATAGCTCTGTTTGTTTCTTTCAAATAAGACTTCAGGATAGATAGTTCACAGTTAAGATTGCTATTCTAAATGAGATGCATGTTATCGCAGAGTGTGTGGTCTGTACAAAATATTTAAAATAAATGCACCCCTTGTACCTTCTGTAATGCTGACTGCAATGACTTGAGAGCATGAGTACCAACCTCCGGGCAGAATGTTAGGTACCATGGCACAAATCCCAACTTGGCTATGAAATCTATGCGTAGATTTCACTAACCAATTATTAAGGGTAAGCTCCTCAGGCACTATAATAACCTAAACACGGAGTATGCAATGTTGTTGTAGCCATGTTAGTTCCAGGATATGAGAGACAAGGTGGGTGAAGTAATATCTTTTATTGGACCAATTTCTGTTGGTGAGAGAGACAAGCTTTAACAGAGCTCTTCTTCAAACTCGAAAGTTGGTCTCTCTCACCAAGAGAAGCTGGTCCAATAAAAGATATTACCTCATGCACGTCATCTCTCTAAACATGGAGTCTCACAGTCTCCTTGGGTCTGTCTTGCCACCCAGGTGAACATACCTTTGTGATAGTTGGTCCCTTACACCAAGGAACACAGCAATATTCTTGTTACTTTCAGGTTACTCCCAGTCCCAAAGGACTAGTCTCTTGTTCCAGGTCAGTTGCACCTTAGATCTCAGACCAAAGACCACTTCTGTGGCCAATCCTATAATAAACTATATAAAGATTTAATAAATAGGGAAAGGAAATTTGTTATTTGCAAGGGTAAAGCAGGTAAACATTAGTACACAAATGACTTACAATCTTAAATTTCATAAGGTGATATAGAGTTTATGGATAATAAAAGCTTCTATGACCTTTAGGGCTTACCCAAGTAAAGGAGCTGGGGATCTCTTGCTTATGCCTAGAAAAACCTTGCTCCCTGGAGCTCAGGCAGCATAGAGATAGCAAATTCCTTTTGTTTGGGGTTTTTATCCCCCTCTTGCCATGTACTCTGACCTGCAAATTCAGCTGATGGGAAGAATCCACTTTCATGACTTAGCTTCATGGGGGGCAGAGCAACAAATGTCTTTTGTCCCCTTTAACATCCTACAATAGCCTGTCTGGTGCCGATGAACCTTTCCTGCTGGGAAGGACGTAACATCTTCTGTTGAAGATCAGCCCTTCGTACTCATTAATGTCTTTCTCCTGTCTGGTGATTTACACAGTCACAGAGGCTTACAATACAACCACTCAAATATTACCTTACAATATGGGCTACAGATGTTATAAATGAGATTAATGCATGCAGCAGCTCACAAGCATTCAATAAAATCTAAATAGTAAACACAATAATTCTAATTCTAATGCCTATTTTAACAATATTAATGTGTAGGTGAGCCAGACTGATGCCAGCTATGTATTTGTCAGAGTTCAGTTGAGACACCGGGACCTTGGCATAAGCAGACACCTGGTCTGCCAATGTCAGACCTTGTTGCTTCACACAGAATAATTATTATTGATCTTAGATCTTACATTATAATATAAAAATCATTTCTAAAAGAGTGCGGGAGAAAAGACCATCGGTCAAGGCTTAGCAACTCTGAGGAAAGATGGAGATGCCTACTTTACCTGAACACACCTGGATGAGTCAGGGAAAGTGTCACATAGGCTGTACCCATCAGTTTCCATACTCCTACAGTTTGGTCTCTGATCCCTTACTTTTATGTCTTCCATTTTTACTCTTGTTAAGCTTGACCTTAAAAAAATCACATATGCAACTATATTGCTGGTTATTTTCTTTTGTTCCAGTCACTTCAGAGGATGAGAGTGTTGAATCAGTAATTGTTGTTTTGGTGTGAAATTGATGTTTGTTTATTTAGGTCTTAAAATTTTCAGCATATAGATGTAGCATTGAATCAGAACTCTTGACACCAGAGACTGTTGGCACAGTATTTCAGTTCAAGTACTACAGCCATATAATTGGTCATTTTATTGGGACATGGAGGTGTTTCACTGTCAATCTTTCATTGAGCAGCATTCATTTACTCAATGCAGTTTGGCCCCAGGTCACAGTGTGTGAATGGAAGAAAGTCGTGATTAAAAGGGAGCAGAGCTAATAGAGACTAGTTTCAGGCCAGATTAAAGATAGCAACTCTATAAATGGTTGGATGCATATTTCTGCGACCAGAGGCAGTCTCAGGACTTCTACATGCAGCCGGAAGTCCATGAAATGCTAATATTTCAGTCTCCATGTTTCCATCTTTCTTTATAGCATGCCTGTTAAGCCTGAATCCTGTTACCTGCCTTACTGTCTTCTCTGGCTGTTTAAAGACTTCTTTTCGGGGGAAATCTCCCATGGTTCCACTACCAATAGTGGTGGTGGTAGTGGGAACACTGCTGAAGATGGGACTCCACTGTTTTTTCCACAACGTTATTTCAGTATGGTGTTAAAACCATCATTATGAGCCTGTGTTCTGTCAGTGCTAGCTCTTTCACTGGTGGAGCTGCACTGGTGATGGTAACATTTCTCCAAGAACAAAGTACATAAATTAACTGCATCCTGTTTACTGATTACCAGACTAAGGAACAATAGGCTAACATGGTGACTGCTTTGCAAGTATCAAGAACATCATTTGACAGTGTTTTTCCTATTACGTTTAGAGGTTTAGATTTAGAGAGAGGTTAAGTGACTAGTATTTCTACTTGTTTGCCTGTATGTATGTGGCCAAAGAGATGATGAAGACTTTGAAGTTCTTGGAGGACAATCTCTAAAAGTTCTCAGTGGGACTAATAACCTCTACATAACTCCTGTTAAGGTTGTGAAGGATTAGGTTGAAACTTGAAAAAACAAATAGATTTAAACGTCTACTGTCTGCTGTCCCTTAAAACAGTGGTTTTCAAACTGTGGGTCGTGACCCAGTAGTGGGTCGCGGAATGTAAGGTGCTGGGTTGCGGCAACTTTGGTCAGTACTGCCGACCGGACTGTTAAAAGTCCTGTTGGTGGTGCTGCCCGGCTAAGGCAGACTAGTCCCTACCTGTTCTGACACTGTGCTGTGCCCTGGAAGCGTCCAGCAGCAAGTCCGGCTCCTAGGCAAGGGGGCCATGGGGCTCTGCGTGCTTCACCCGCCCCGAGCACTGGTTCCACACTCCCATTGTCTGGTTCCACACTCCCATTGTGGGTGAGAGCCTCGGGGAGCCTCTTGTTGTGCCTCCGCCTAGGAGCCGGACTTATTGCTGGCTGCTTCCGGGGCGCAGCGTGGTCCGCGGTGCAAGGGCAGGCAGGAAGCGTGCCTTAACACCCCTGCTGTGCCGCTGACTGGGAGCCCCTGGGGTAACCCTGTGCCCCAAATCCCCAGCTCTGAACCCCCCCCAAACCCAGAGCCCCTTCCTGCATCCCAAATGCCTCATCCCTAGCCCCACCCCAGAGCTCTGACCCCTCCTGCACCCCAGCCCTGAGCCCCCACAAACCTGGAGCCCGCTCCTGTACCCCAAACCCCTCATACCTGGCCCCACCCCGCAGCCCTCACCCCCGGACCCCAACCCTCTGCCCCAGCTCTGAGCCCCTCCCACATGCCAAATCCCTCATCCCCAGCTCCACTGGGTGTGGGCATCAACAATTTTCTTCAACTGGGTCGCCAGAAAAAAAGTTTGAAAACCCCTGCCGTAAAAGATCAAGAGGCTTTGCTGAGTCTTCTGTAGATAAGCTGGTATGAAATCTCTTCATCGCCAAGGCAGTCTGAGATTCAGGTTGGGGAGGACTGTGCAGGGAAAGAGGTGCAGAGGAAATGGGCTTACATTCCTTGGCCTTTGCTGAGAAAACAAACAGTCATTTCCCCTTCTGTTTTGCATTCCGATCAGTAACTGTGCTTGAAGTTCTGTTTACAGTTCTGCAGGGTTTACATAACCCCAGAGGGAATGAAGGTTTGGGGATGTGCCAGGATCATCATTATCAAGGCATGATTTTTGCTAAATAGTGATCCTTAATTATATCAGAAGACATGTTCCTCAGCCAATTTGAGTCATTAATCTCTAAAATAGATTCTTCAGCCAAATTACAAGACCATTTTTGACATGTATAGATTTAATTTTGCTTTTCTGCAGACAGTTGAGTTGTTTTTTCTGTCAGTCTCCAAGTGTTAATGAACTGGTTTTATGAGGGAAGGGAGTGGAGAGAAGAAAGTAACGGTGTTTGCTTTCCTTTCTGTAAATTTATTACAGTACAAATTATTTGTTGTGACTTTTTGCTATTAACAGCCCCAATAGCTTTTCCAATAAAAGTGTGGTGGAGACTACTTGGAGCAACTTATCCTGTTATGTCACATTCTGAAATGATTCCCTTGTTAATGAGAATGACAAGCATAAAGGGTAAAACTTTCAAAAATATCTGAGGCACTTTTGAAAATGACACTTAGGCCCTGTTCATTGAGGCATCAGGGGGCATGGATTCTATCCCTAATTCTGCAGCTAACTCATCATAAGACTTTAGGCAGTTCACTTTGCTTCTCTCTGCCTTAGTTTTCCCACCTGTCAAATAACACACACTATTATTTCAAAGGCTTTTGAAATCCTTAGGTGAAAGATGGTATGTGAATGTAAATTACTTATTCAAAGTCATGCTGGCCTGCAGTAAATTGAACACCCTGTAATACTTAACACTCACAATTGTTCTTCTTTGTTTTCCCCTATTGGCCTCGCCTAGCTTTCTGATTTGTCTCTGTTCCTTGATCTCCCAGTGTGTCATCAGATAATAGGGGTACAGTGTGAGAAATATACCAGAAAGGGGCAGTCTTCTCCATTGTCTTGGCCCCATTCTGACAGACATCCCAGTGCCTGATAACTCTATGTAAACTCATTTTACCATATTTATATATTCAGTAAGATGCAAGTATTTTGGGAAGTATTTAATGTTTGCATGAAAAGGCTAACATGACAGTTGATGAAGGTCTAAAGACCATAGATAAAAGTATCCTTAAAGTGTGATACCTTTTTCTTTGGTAAGTTATAGTCCTTCTGCAGTGGTGAGAGGAAGTAGTACTAAATTCAGTCTTACACTTTCCTCTGTGGAGTGAAATAGCTTTTATCCTTGGAGAACAGGATGAAAATAAAACCATCGGGGAAAAAAAAAACCTTATTAGCAGTGCCAGTCCTGTGGAGAATAGAATGATGATGTTGACATAATCTTTGAACAATATATTTTGCCTTTTAAAAAGTTACTTGTTGAAACCAGTTTAACAGTCATAGTTCCAAGTAAGAAATGATACTCGCTGCCCGTAAAGTGCAGTGGCTGTGAACACAGTGACTTGTCTTATTTTATAAATGTAGTATTTATAATTCCAGAGAGTCCCATAAGCAAAACATATCTCTTGATGGAAATCCTTTTTTGCAATATAATTATTTGAGTGGAGCATATTTTTCTTGGCCTTACTTAACAGGATTAGTTGCACTCTTTGGTATTGAAGGTATTTTTAACAAACGCAGCGAATATCGTGGGAACATCTTGAAGCTACTGAAGGTCCACAGTCTTAAGTTCTATTTCTTCATATTATTTTCTTCCTACAGCCCCCTTCTCATCTGAATTTTATTGTTAAGAGGGACCTGGCTATTTGTTTGAAAAATGAACTGTCGTACTGGAAAGTGAACGTTGCTGAGTTCTTACCATTTCTTTTTCTCTTCCATCTGTGGGGCTGTTGCCTAAGCATTACTCAAGCAAGAATCTGCACTGTGCAAGGCTCTGGCTGGTTTTGTGTTCTAGCCAAAACATGCAGTAATGGGAATAATCAACCATGTAATACAAAGTTGTATCAATGTCTATACTCTCTTAACTCTCATGTGAAATGTCTGATTCCTCTCCATGTTATTGTTGCACTGCCATCAAGAATAATGTGACACTTTGAGCTAATTTCAGCCATAGTGTGAGGAGCTCTTTCTCAAGTAAAGTAGATGGAGTTTACACAAAGGCTAAGTTTGGTCCTTTGACTTCTGCTTTTTGGGCATTGTCAGGAACTGTGTTTCTAGAGGATTTCCAAACATGTCCCTCCTTTTTGCCTTTTTTTGCCTTTGATTTGCCTCTCCTCTTTGGGGTTTGGTGTTACAGCATCCGTTCTTCTCTTGGGGCTGAATGTGTGCGCCCTGCATAGCATGTCAATGCTGCTTCTGCATCAGCAAGAGATTTGCTGCAATGTCAAATGAGATCAGAGTATGCTGCCTCTCACTCCATGCCAAGATAGGGAGCAACAGACTAGATATGAAGCTTGAACTGTGGTGTCTTGAGTGCTCTCACCTTGGAGAAACAGGAGGAAAAGTGTGTGTGTTGTATACACAATACACTGGTTGCTCATTTACTTTCCCTCTCCTCATAAGAATGAAAAGAAGTCCACTTAAAACTGTACCATTCAGGAGTGGTTCTTTCATTCTCGCCTCACTCATAAAGATAAATGGCGTAAGAGACTGAGCATCCTTATTTGTGTATAATATAGGTCAGCTCTTTCTCCCTGAATCTTATGTGCTGTGTTATTGCTAAATTAATGGATTGAAATGATCTTGTCAGCTTCCAGACAATGGTGCAAATGGACACCACTCTCTCCAGTGATTGCAACCTGCTTGAAAGGGTGTATTAAATGTACCGTAATCCCCTGTCCATAACATAACATATAAAACTGCCTTTATATAATCAATCATTTAAAAAAAAATACATTATGCCTGGAAGAAATTATTTGCTACATCTCTGCAATCTTTTTTTCCCTAATGCAGCTATCCTAGAGATGAGGAGTAGTATGAATTGTTGGTAACCTGGAGTCATTATTGGATTTTGGAAAGTGATCAGTATATGTAAATATGATTCTGTTTTAGTTAATAGAAAAGTCTACTTGAGCTATATTTCCATACTGAAAAATATCCTTATATATGGAACTCCTCATCAGGAGTGTAATATTTAGCAGCATTTTAAGCAACAATTAACTGTTCCCCACACACTAATACCCTTGCTCCTGTCCTTCCACACACTCTCCTCCTTATTCACCCCCCAGTGTAGTTCAGCTATTAGATCTCTTTTCAGCGAGTATTTATACAGCCAGATTTCAGGTCTCGATAGCCATCAGTGCTCCATTAAAATATTGTATGTTCTTCATGTAGAAAGTGCTGTAGTACATCAGATACTTGTCATTTTGGTCAGAGTCTGTAACTTTTGCAGGGAGGAGGAATCTCTTATACCACAGTCTCAGAAAAGGAAGTTAGTCTGCAGACCAAGAAGCAGCTCTCCAAGAAGAGCAGAGCTGTGCTTTCTAAATACAGTTGCACTGGCTGCATTTGGTGGTGTCTTACCCTTATTTTTGTGTTTGGCCAGTTTGTTTCAGCAAAAGGAAATTGCCCACTTATCTTCACACTATACTAACTGGTGTAGGACGCACAATTATATAGAATCATAGAATATCAGGGTTGGAAGGGACCTCAGGAGGTCATCTAGTCCAACCCCCTGCTCAAAGCAGGACCAGTCCCCAGTTTTTGTCCCAGATCCCTAAATGGCCCCCTCAAGGATTGAACTCACAACCTTGGGTTTAGCAGGCCAATGCTCAAACCACTGAGCTATCCCTCCCCCCATATGGTTAACTTAATGGGCATTGAATGCCAAGGAAGCTCCTAATGTTAAATAACACTAATGTGGCTTTGCAACCTTGTCATTAGTTAATCTGTGCATCTATATAGTATGTGGGGTAGTACCTCATCTCTAGAAAATGCATTACTGTACTTAATCTCTAGATCTCAAAATACTTTATGAAAGTGCGTGAGGAAAATCCTTCTCTTAGGGAAACTGAGGCAAAAGAGGTTAAGCAAAGAGGTTAAGGTTTAAATCTTTGGAAGAACTTTAAAAAAACAAAAATCCTTTTCTGTGCTGAGCCTTGGCATGCCAAATCTGTCACCATTGCTATACTGCCTTACTCATGCTGGCAAGGTTCTGGGGTGAATGAGAAGGAATTATCTGCTTTGTGAGGTTTATGAAGTAATATAGAAAGTGTGTCTTCAAAAGCTTTATTTTGAGGCCTTGGGCGGGATAGTTTGGTTCAATCAATCTTTAAGCATTTTGTCTTCCCTTTTCTACCAACTCTTTTGGGTTTTTATTTCGTTATAGTGGCTACTTCTCTCTCATCCATTAGGCTTATCCCAATTTTAATTATTGTCCTTCAGGTTCTATAGCACCCAGGTACCTAATGATAGATGTTATGTATAAAAAACAAACAAACAAACCCAAGCCTGCTGATGCTACTGTAAAGACAGCAGTAAAGATTTAGGACTATTTGTGCTAACTTGCATGTGCCTGTCTCTATTGGTGTTGATGGCTTCAAGCAAACAGCTGGCAAAAACAAAATAAAATTAACTTAATTACATATTTGTTTATTCAAGAAAAAGGTAACTTTTTAAAAAAATCGTGTTTTTCACGACAAGTTGGTGGTAACACTGTGTATTTTTAGCATTTTCTTGACTCATCTCTGTTGAGAATCTCTGATCAAAGGTGTATATACGTGTGAAGTATTATTACAGTTCTAAATATTTGACTAGGTAATGTAGGTAGATATGAGATATATTCATCTATTACAGAATTTCATCACTGACTTCACATTTCTTCTCATTTCACACCTGAATGTGCTTTAATGCTGTACAGTTCAGATGGGAAACGCCTTTTCTTAGGTTACCTCAGCTATATTCCTTCATTTTCTTTCCATAGTCCTCTGTTCCCTATCTAAGGTCAGACAAAATAAAGTAATATGTGTCTCTGGAACCGTAACTCTTTTCTGATCTGGTTACCTGCTTTGTGTAGACAAATAGAATCCATTATTGCTCAGCCCCAAATGCTGAGGATCAAGTGGGTATTTATAGAACCTCCCACGTATGATTTACTCATTCGTGTAAAATAACTGTTCTCTAGTTAATGTTTTGCTTTTGTATTCATGCTAGACATTTTTTAATGTTTCATTTTTTCAGACTGCATTACATTATTTTAAATTAAAATATGATTAATAACCAATGAAACTTTTTTTTTTTACATTATCCCTTAATATTGTAACTATAACATTCCTACAAAGTAATCAGTAAAGAACAAAAGCATGACTACTTTTTGGGGAGGGAGAGATGGTTAGAACATAACTTTCTTTTCTTTCCCACAAAATAAATTAAACCCATATTCTCAGATTAGCGTTCTTAAATTAAAATAGTATCTGGCGACAGTGCATTATCATTGTTGCCGTTGTTTAATGGAACATTGGTGTTCTGCCTAACATAGCAAAAAAATAAGACTACTGCTCTAAAATCTAATTTGTTTGGTTTATAAGCACTCTGTGGCTTCAAGTTTACAATAAATCTAGGTATAATTTACATGCAAATTGTAAAAGGCCTGATTTTTTTCAAAATTATAAGAGCACAAAATGCATATACAATTGTATGCCCCATTTGTATATGCAATTTTCATGACTGCATATACAAATGTGCAACTGGCCATTTGTGAGTTCAGATAGCAGATTTGTGGGTACAGTTGTAATTGTATGCAATTTTTGAAAATCGGGCTCATAAGGTCTGTTCCTGGTATTAAAATTAATGTTAAAAAGAAAAATAAACAGGATTTAAAAAGAAATGATCTTACATAATTGCCAACTTGCTTTTTCATGGGATAGAAACTACAAATCAGTGTCTCTAAAAAGATGAAAACATTCAAAACAAACTAGTTATTTCCAAGAAAATGTTGAATACATAAAATTAAAACATTGGTGGCTAATATGTCTAGGCTTTCCTTTTCTTTCTCTCTAGATTTCATTGAGCATCTTTTTATTTTGCACTTGAAACAGTTTTTTTCAGCAGGGTTGGCTAATGCTCCTCAAATTTTGGGGTGTTATCCGATTAATCAAACCAAACAGCAGCTTCAAAATCACCACTGCCTTTCTGGCATTATGGGCTAAGTACTTGTATTGGAACAAACCAAGCTGATTTACCAGAAATGCACCTCTATACACAAAAAGGAAAGGAGGGTGTTTTCCTCCGTTTTGTTATATCTGTGTGCTAATTTGCAAGTCTGCGAATGTGCTTCTGAAAGATCTTGGTTTCCACGCTCTCATGGTCAAGATTCTCATGTAGCTTGCTGACCTGAAATGTGTCTCTGATATGATCTTGACTTCACACTCTGGGCCAAAAGGATCTTTGACTGGGATACATCAGTAAGAAATGGACCATGTAATTAAACACTAAATTGTAATATAGGGTGGGAAAGAAACTGGGTTCCTTTCTCCACCAAGGAAGGAAAGGATTCACAACTTTCTGTATATCTGGGTATTTTCCCCATTAGTTTCAGGGAAAGAATGAGCCTGAGCTGTCCAAAGTCTGCGAGTAAAAGGTGGTGGTTTCTTTTTTTTTCTTCACAGCTGCGTCGCATGCAGGAAATGATTGCACAGATGCAGGCCCAGATGAGGATGAAGCCTGGGGATGAGTGAGATGCTGAACATGTGGCTAACAAGGTACATTTTTTGTTTTGTTTTATGTAGCTATTATTCTCTTCGTTAAAATCCTGTACCATGCTTCATTGATTTGCTAGAAAGTGAAATCTTTGGTAACTTCCTCAAATTGACTTTAGTAAACACGGGGCTTTGTATTTGCCTTTACAAGGAGTCTGTTTCTACAGCTCCTGGCACATTGTGGGTGTTGTCAGAAACAAATTAATAACCAGCAAAGAGCTTCAGTTACCGAACTGAAGAAGAGGTGTAATGAACGGTTTGGGCTGATATAACTGATTTGCATACTGGTTGTCCAGCTACTATAATGCGCCATCCTGATAATCACTACAAAAGGTTTTTTTTCTCCTGCTGATAATAGCCCACCTTAACTGATTACTCTCGTTATAGTGGGTATGGCAACACCCATTTTTTCATGTTCTCTGTGTGTGTGTGTGTGTGTATGTGTATATATATATATATCTCTTCCTACTGTATTTTCTACTGCATGCATCCGATGAAGTGGGTTTTAGCCCATGAAAGCTTATGCTCAAATAAATTTGTTAGTCTCTAAGCTGCCACAAATACTCCTCATTCTTTTTGCTGATACAGACTAACATGGCTACCCCTCTGAAACCTGCCTCTATAGTTAGTCTAGATCATTTAACTTCCTGTTTTGGGCTATTATCTATAAGAAATTAAATTGCATACAGCCCTTTTTTCATTTTCACTGTAAAGAGTGAATGGTGTTTGTCAGATTGGTCCACTGAACTGAGTAAGTCATTTAGTGGAATCCAGTCATGTGAATTTTTCTGGGATCTCCCTCCTCTCAGATGGTGGTTTCTGATTCTGATAATATCGCCTCTGAAACTCCAGGGCTCCTTTCAACAGTCTGTATATATATTGTACTGCCTTTGCCTTCAAATCAAAACTAAATCTTTTCAAGGTGTGTCAGTAAATGAAGAAAAGTATGTATATCAATGTGAGATTCACTTCTAGATTTGCTAAATATTATACGGAAACCACCCATTAATCACAGCAGAGAATACACAAATTATCCAGCAGCTCATTTTATCTGAGACACTTTGCTGCTTGCTCTAGAAGGCTAGTCTGTGAATTAGATTTGCCTCTTGGCTGACATGATCTCTTCACCCGTTACATCTCTTCACTGCAATGCCTGCTGGTGTGCACAATAGCCAGTAGGGAGGCTTTTTCCCACCATACAGCAGTAGCATGAAGTGTTTCAGTCCTGTTCTCTTCAAACGATAAAACCTCAGAGGGCCATAGCTTGTTTCCAGCCCTCTGCTCTATTCTGGTTGCATATATCCGTCTTCCGCAGGAGTAGCTGATTTGGCTTCAGTTTGCCCTCCGTTCAGGTGTCTGTAGTTTCCTGTGGCATTTCCCCCACTTGTCTCTCTCAAATATTATAATTGTTTGAAGTGTTGTAGCCATGTTGGTCCCAGGATATGAGAGAGAGACAAGGTAGGTGAAGTAATATCTTTTATTGGACCAGAAGTTGGTTCAATAAAAGATATTACCTCACCTACCTTGTCTCTCAAGTATTATAATGCAAGACTTTACTGAGGTAAGTCAAGATTGCAGACACTTACCAGTATGAGTGCATATTTCCTTTCAAGAATGTTACTGGCTGATACTTTAACATCACTTTCAGGAGTAAGTAGAGTTAATAACTGTGGTAACTTGCTTATATGGAAAAGTAAGTATAGCCATCATCCTGTATAAGCAGTCTGCTTAATAAACTGACAGTGTTTGCAAAGTGTTAGAGGAAAAAATAGTGGACAAATCGAACTTGTTTATTGGATGTGTACTTTCTTGATGTCAGAGTCTACATATGGTATATTAGTCCCTGGGGCCAGCATTCAAAACTTGCAAGCGCTCAAGGGGAATCACTTTTTATTGTAAATCCCTGTGTTTTCTTCAGGATGCAGAAGGCATAGTTCTTATATTTTCTTAAATACAAGAATAAAAAATAGAAACATATGAGGAGCCTTGTTCCTGTTGTTTGATACTTCAGTTTAATGCTCCAGTTTTGATTTGCTGGAATGTAAAGCCTGAATAAAATGGATTATATTATCCCTTCTGACCTTGTGACAGCTGCCAACATTCCAGGCCTAAAATAAGGAGATTTTTGTTGCCTTTACTTGAACCTTCACTTTTCCTGTTTACATTTAAAAAAACCCAACAACCCTAGAACTTTTTAAAGTTAAGCCTCGAAAAGGAGTAAACTTGTCCACTGGGCCCCTATTAAAGAAGACAAAGTTCTACTGGTATATACACCATGTTCCCTGATGAAAGCCATATTAAAAAAAAAAAGGTAAATTAAAAAAAAAATCAAACTCAGGTCTTTTTCACCCTGTCACAATTCCAAATTCCCAGCAAATGGATAAGCCTTCACAACTGAGACCAGACTGACAGTGTCTCCTCACCTCTATAGTAAAATACATAGTCCCAGAATTGAAAGACTAAACACTAAGGAAATTTCTTGTGGTTGACCATACTGTGTATACAGTAGCAATGACTCACTATTAGTCTTCTGCATACATAGACAGTAGCTGGTAACTTTATGGGGTTTTTTAAATGCTGTAGTTTGAATCAAAGGTGGTTCTGAGGTCCTGGGAAATTAATGGTAGCCCTTTTTTTGGTATGTCCAAACCCTTTAATTTTTTATTTTTTTAAATGAGACAGCTATTTTCATAGGAAATATTTTGAAAGTACTACTACTCACCTTGCCAAAGAACCCAATCCTTGTTGATAATTGCAGATTACATATTTACGCAGTCACCTATAGAAATCACTATATAAAATCACACTCAGAATCTAGCAAAATTCTTTCCTAATTGTTGCCTGCAAAGCACACTTGAACACTGTGTGCACACAAGAATATCCAAACATTTTACTTTGATCCCAGTGCTCAGACACTGGCCCAGCTATGAAATTCAGTAGCTGAGAGCTGGCAGAATGCAATACTCTGAACACTGGTTGTCTAATAACGGGACTGAGTTCTCTCTGGTTCAGAAATCCCATATCCAGCTCTGCCATAAGTAGCTTTTTAAAAATTGGAGCAGGGTTTATCCCAGGTCAAGTTTGCAACCGTGGACACATGGGCAAACAAAGGTCTGGACATGATGGTATGTGTCTGGGTACAAAGTGTTTTTGTGGGTGCTTTGCATTACTCACTGAAATACAGCCTCCCCTAAGTATCTGAATTACTCACAGACCAAAGGACTAATGCTGTGAACTCTCATATCTCACATCATTTTCATTTTGATGCAGAATAAAAACCTGAGAACTAGACCATTTCAGTTTCCTCCTATAAATGTCACCCCAGCAATACCTGTAAAATAGATTAGTTGTAGGAAAGAATAGTTTCTAATGAAATATTTGTATAAGCATGCTAAATCTATCCTAAAACATTTGAAAACCACATGTAGGCTGGAAATACTGGGATTGAACACATTTTGAGAAATGGATTTGGCTGAGAAATGCTGTGGCTGTGAGGTGCATGTTATCTATAGGTCTCACCATTTCTTAAGCCTCTGTCTAGACAGGGGACTTGTCAAAACCAGATCACCAGTCATACCATGTTCTGAATAGAATTTTGACGATTCCTCAGTTTTTCCCTTCAAGATGCTCATACTATTCTTCCATATGGAACAGATCCTCAGCTAGTGTAAATTGTCATAGCTCTGTTGACTAAACCAGACCACTGACATGGGATCCTGTTGTCACTTTGGAGAGGGCACAAGAGCTTGGGCCCGTCCCTCTCCTCAAAGGTTGAACATTCATTTACTCCTCAGGAGTACTTGCACCAATAACTCCCAGAACGGCCCCCAGTGTACCTTTAAATGGAACAAAGCATATTCAAAATTGATAGAAAATAATTGAAAACAAAGGTGGAGCTTCAAAGCTGTGTAACTAGGTCTAAGGTTTCTTATCAGTTGAACAGAATTTCTTGTATTATAGGTGAAGATCTTGCATCCTGAGCTTAGCCACGTGTTTTTCTTTGGTTTTGCTGAGGTAATGAATCTCTACAAAGCCAGGCTTTATTGCAGTGGTGGGGAGGGCACTTAACAAACACTAACTGGAAGACTTTTGAAAATATATGGAATGAAGGGGACACGGAATAGGTGGAGATTATAGACAGGAAGGAATGAACTGTGTAGAGCCTTGAAAGAGGATGGGTAGATCAAGTTTGATATGGAAGAGTGGAAATCTGTGAAGAGATTGGAAAGGAGGTGATGGTGGAGGAGACATAATCAGCAATGAAAGAGGAAGACGTTCTTGAAAGCAGTGATAACCAATACGTGCACATTTCATGATCTGTTCCAGATCTGTGGGAACTGTTGTTTTTTCTGCTCTCCTCTGATGATTAAAGGGTCTTAGAGAGAGCAGCCCCACCAAATGTGCATGGGCTGCTTTGTGCACATGCCGGGCTGCTGCCTGTTCACTTTCAGCTTTGCTGTTGCAGCTATAGTAAATGCCTTCTTGCAGGTTCAAGCGAAGTATGTGTATGTGAGCAGCTTCCTACTCACAGAACTGTGCCTAAGTAGTGGTGACAGGCTAATGGATGAGTCCAGTGCAACTGGCCATGAACAAAACAGTTACCCTCATGAGTGTAGTCAAATATACAAAGTATATAAACTGGAAACGTATTTTCTCTTAATTTCTGTTACAGTTGGTGTTTGTATGTGAAGTACGTACAAAATTTTCAAGCAAAAATAATTTTCCTTCTAAAATACAGGAAAATATGGTGTCACTTTAAATACAAAAGCTGTCTTCATTCTTGTGTTTTGAGGATTTAAGCAAGAGATTTGGAGTGTGAGAATAATTAACCAAAAAACTAAACCAGACTTAGCTTTCTTTGGCAGGTTAGCAGGCACAATGTATGTATTTGCAAAGTTTCTTCTAACCTGTTAGATTAGAAGGTATACTATCAGAGTTAGTGCCAGTCTCTAAATCTGCCTTTCTCAGATGAATAACTTGTACAAGATAATGAGGTTTTTTTTTAGCTGAAAATGATTGCGGGTAGGTGGTGGAATTTTTTTCTCCTTAAAGCAGAGAGCTCAGCACTCTGTCTGTTTTCCCCCTTCTCATTCCTGCAGATCTGGATTGCCATTATCTTTCACTCCATTGTCCTGGATAGCTTCAGGGTGGTGTTGGGACAAAGGCAGTATAAAATAAATATAGAGAGATGGAAGTATATTCAGTAAGACCGACATCTTGTTCCTATAACATCTGTAGAAAATGTTGAAAAGTTTTTAGCATAGCTGGCCATTTCCATGATTGCATAGAGAGTTGTTAACAAAGTTGCATGTTTTGTGTTTACACTGTTCATGTTCCTGACAAGCGTAATACAAAAGAAAGGAAGTAAGTAGCTAGTTCCTAATGGATAACATGATGATTAAAAAAAAAAAAAAAGCTCTGTACTGTCATAGCAACCAGCCTTATAAAGTGGTATTGTCAGATGCCAAATTGATGTGATGAGAAATGTCATCTGAGGAAGAATGTAGCATGCTGTAGTTTTTGGCAGATGAAATGTGAACCTCAGGGAATGTAAAGCTTAGGCAAATTTTTAGTTTTTGGAACAACCACCTGGCACAGCTTGTGGATGTGTTTTTTAGCTAGAATAGATGGGCTGCACCATTCTCCCATTTCTTTGGCTTTTCTAGATTCTGCGTGTCAAGTCAGTCTGTCAGCACCACAGCTTCTGTTCAGCGTGTTGCACTTTTTCTTGCAGAGGGGAGGCTGCAGCTTAAAACTTTCATTCTCCCCTTACCAGTGAGAGAAAAGCTGTCACTTCGAAACACTGAACTCTATGCTGGTGTTCATATTCGTCTCTAAGGTGCCACAAGTACTCGCTTTCCTTAGAGGCACTGTAGATGGTGGATGGACCTTGCCGCTAGCTTGCATAGAAAGGTCTTGTCAGTGATCTTAAAAACTTTAGCCAAGGGTATGGAGGCTGGTGTGCTTTCACTAGTTTATAATGCGCAGTAACTCACTGTGTTCAAATGAGACAGTGTGATCAAGTGATTAGAGCAGGGTTGGGGTAGGGGACTTCTGTCATTGCCTTACTCTGACGTTGGGCAAATCATTTACTCTCTCTGCCTTATTTTACCCACTGTGTTTACCTGGCCAAGGCTGTTAAGGCTAGTGTTTGTAAAATGGTAAACTTCTTGTATGAAAAGGCAGTCTATGCATGGAAAGTGCTATAATTCTTGAAATAGTGCTCTGTTCAGCCAAAATATGAATAGTGCCCCATAGCCCCTTATCCATCCAGAATGCCCTGGATTGATAGATTGTCTCTTGAATGTTGTTAGGAATATAGTCTAAGCACCACTTATCCTTTTTATTCTAATCCTGGTTCTTCCACAGTCTCCTATATGGTATGTCAACCCAGCAAAGAAAAACCTGCAGCTGGCCTGTGCCAGCCTGCTTGGGGATGTTTTATTGCTGTGTAGACTTCTGGGACCTCCAGAGTGCTAGAGTCTGGTTCAGCCCAAGCCCAGAAATCTACACAGCAATAAAACAGCCCACAGGCCAAGATCTGCAAGCCCAAGTTGGTTGGCACGGGCCAGCCATGGTCTTTTTTTGCTGTGTAGACATGCCCTTAGTGGCCTTGAGTGAATCACTTAGCTTCTGTCAGTTTTCCCCTGGGAGTAATGCAACACCTTGTAAAGGTGGTGATTTTCAAAGCACTGTATATAAAAATTATTCTTCACTAAGTGCTAAGAAAGTCATTTTTGACTGGTGTCTTTCCTCTTGTTCTGTAGAACTTTATTTGGCTTTTAATCCACTCTTTCTGTATGCTGAGTTCCCAGGAATTCAGTGCTTCTTCAGGGCCTGCTTCTGTGGGGAATTCTGCAACAGCAAAGGGCATTCTACAGTTCCCTACACTATATTGTGTACCAGGAGTGATACGACTCCAAGATCCCTCGCTCTTCAAAATTCCATTCCTGTCAAATCTTATCTGTCAGTGCTGTTATGGCTAAACAGTAGGGGTAGAAATGGAAAAACACAGTACGTGACAACTCTAAATGTTATCTGTCTAATGTAGTGTTTCATTTTTATTTTTTAAAAAGTAGAGGATTCAATTAACCATTTGGAAAACTTCTGTAGGCTGACTGAAAAAGTTTCATACTGGTTGGTGGTATAAAACAAAATGCCTAAGACACAACTCTGCAAGACAGGAGGTTTTGAAGTGCTGGACTTATTTCTTTGAGTGAAAATAAGCTCAGCATGATGAGTGAAATGTCTGGAATGATGATGAAAAATGATGGGATAAATTCCCAACAGTGCAGATGCATTCCTATGTAATCATTTCATATGACACACCCTGTACCTAAGCATCAGCTGTTCTGTCAGTTAACACATAAATGAAAGTTGGCTTGGTTCGCTAAGTGATCCCACAGCAGAAAGACTATCCATTGTATCAGATAATTTTTGTGTGTTACAAAGGCAGATTATTTTATCTTAAACATTGGGTTGTGTTTTTCATTAGTTCCTTTTGAGAAATCTTGACAGATTTTGTGTGTGTGCATGATATTATAAATTTGAATTAAAATAACTAGGGCTGTCAAGCGATTGGGGAAAAAAAATCGTGATCAATTGCACTGCTAAACAATAATAGAATACCATTTATTTAAATATTTTGGATGTTTTCTACATTTTCAAATATATTGATTTTCAGTTATAACACAGAATACAAAGTGTACAGTGCTTACTTTATATTTATTTTTGATTACAAGTATTTGCACTGTAAAAAAAAAAAGTAATAGTATTTTTCAATTCATCTAATACAAGTACTGTAGTGCAATCTCTTTATCATGAAAGTTGAACTTACAAATGTAGAATTATGTAAAAAACAACAACCTGCATTCAGAAATAAAACAATGTAAAACTTTAGAGCCTACAAGTCCACTCAGTCCTATTTCTTGTTGAGCCAGTCGCTTAGACAAACAAGTTTTTTTGCATTTGCAGGATTCTGCCTCCCGCTTCTTGTTTACAATGTCACCTGAAAGTGAGAACAGGTGTTCACATGGTACTATTTTAGCCGACGTTGCAAGATATTTACATGCCAGATGCGCTAAAGATTCATATGTCCCTTCATGCTTCAACCACCATTCCAGAGGACAGCTGATGATGGGTTCTGCTCGATAACAGTCCAGAGCAGTGCGGACCGACGCATGTTTGTTTTCATCGTCTGAGTCAAATGCCACCAGCAGAAGGTTGATTTTCTTTTTTTGGTGGTTCGGGTTCTGTAGTTTCCGCATTGGAGTGTTGCTCTTTTAAGACTTCTGAAAGCATGCTCCACACCTCGTCCCTCTCAGATTTTGGAAGGCACTTCAGATTCTTAAACCTTGGGTTGAGTGCTGTATCGATCTTTAGAAATCTCAGATTGGTACCTTCTTTGCACTTTGTCAAATCTGCAGTGAAGTGTTCTTAAAATGAACAACATGTGCTCAGTCATCATCTGAGACTACTATAGCATGAAATATATGGTAGCATGTGAGTAAAATAGAGCCGGAGACCTACAATTCTCTCCCAAGGAGTTCAGCCACAAATTTAATTGACGCATTATTTTTTTAACAAGCGTCATCAGCCTGGAAGCATGTCCTCTGGAATGGGTAGCTGAAGCATGAAGGTGCATACGAATGTTTGGCATATCTGTCATGTAGATACCTTGCAATGCTGGCTACAAAAGTCCCACGTGAATGTCTGTTACCACTTTCTGATGACGTAAATAAGAAGTTGGCAGCATTATCTCCCGTAAATGTAAACAAACTTGTTTGTCTTAGCAGTTGGCTGAAAGAGAAGTAGAACTGAGTGGACCTGTAGGCACTAAAGTTTTGCATTGTTTTGTTTGAGTGCGGTCCTGTAACAAAAAAAAATCTAAATTTGTAAGTTGCACTTTCACAATAAAGAGATTGCACTACAGTACTTGTATGAGATGAATTGAAAAATACTGTTTTTTATCATTTTTACAGTGCAAATATTTGTAATAAAAATAATATAAAGTGAGCAGTGTACACTTTATATTATGTGTTGTAATTGAAATCAATATATTTGAAAATGTAGAAGAACATCCAAAATATTTAATAAATTCATTAACAGTGCGATTAAAACTGCGATTAATCGTGATTAATGTTTTTGAGTTAATCATGTGAGTTAACTGCGATTAATCAACAGCCCTAAAAAAAACCCCTTATGACAATTATTAAGCTGTATCTAAATTGCGTGTTTTGAAATGTTAAGAGTTCCTAATAGCTGTCTGCAATACTCCCATTTAACAGGAATGATGTTAGGAGCATCGGGAAATACATTATTTGTATTTTTGTAACTTTCAGTGCCCTCCATTGTGATCAGAGTTCCATTGTCCTAGTCACTGTATGTACACCTAGAAAGAGCCCTCTAAAAGGAGTAGTCACATTCTTTCCTAAGTCAGGCAAGGGGAATGGTGCTTCCTGTTGACCCTATTTACTGCCTCTGAAATAAGAGGCTCAACTATCCTGTGATGAAACATTGTAAGCATCTTCCAGTATTACTTTTTCGTCCAGTAGACGGCGCTGCTTTTAACACAGCTGGTTAAATACATGGGGTGTGGCAGGATAGAGAGAGGACAATTACTATTTCAATTCCATGAGTATCAAGCAAGCCTATGGTGTAATTTGTGAAAGCCTGTCAAGTTTTTAAAATGACAACTAGGAGTTAAAGCAAAATTGTGGGTTGTTAAATGCTTTTAACTAGTTTTTTGTTAAATAAGCTTTTTTGGATTGTAGTTCCAGAGCTCATTGCTCTCCATACGTGACTTCAATGGGTAAACCAGCTATAAGCAAATGAACTGAAAAAAACAAAAGAATTTCAAAGCTATCTGAACCGGCTTCGTAACTTGACGTACACCTGGCAAATGAAATTTTAAAAGGAGAAGGAAAAAAATGCTGCTGATCAACAGAAGGGAAGATGAAATGAAACTAATTTGAAGCAGAGAAGTCAACTATAAGAATGTCTGAAATAACAGGAACGTCTCTAAAAATATATGTTGGGGGGGGGGAGGAAGGAGGAGAGGAGCAGGAATGAGTCAAAACTGGCTAGTAAAATGCCAAGTATGGAAGAAACTACTTTTTCAGAATTGCAGCAAAGTTTTCCTAATACAGTGCATCCTAATACGAGTCACTGTATGATTAAATTTGAATTCACAAGCTTTGCAAAAAAAGATGCATCTGTCTTTACCGCTGCAAATGGCTCACTGATACGAATGCTGTATTTATACCATAAAATGTATGGCATTTGAAGAAAAGCCAGTTTGGGTGTTGAGAGGAAAGGGCTTTGATTATAAAAGCACACTTCTCACCTTTAGGAGTAAAAAGGGGGAAACCCCCCCCCCCCCAAAAACAGAAACTTGAACTGTATCTGGGGAAGAATGCCGTCTTAGCTGTCACACCCTCTGGTTGTCCCTGAACAGAATTGTGGGCGGAAATTCTTGATGAACCACATACTAGCTCCTTACTTTGCCATCAGTGAAATATTTCAGGTGAGGCTGCTCCCAATCCTGATAGAGCGCAAGGACCGAGCCTGCCCCAGAAACACCCCAGGACCCTGCCCCTCCATGTGGGCAGGCAGGCTCAGCAAGGCGGGATCCAGGTGTGGGTTGAGAGGGTTCTGTGCGGGGCAGTCTAGGTGCGAGGGGGATCTGGATGCTCAGTGGATTGTTGGGGGGGGGTTCTGGGTGCAATGGTAATGGGACTCTTCGGGGGTCCAGGTGAAGGTGGTTGAGGTTCAGCGGGGGTGGGGTCTTGGTATGGGGGGAATAGAGCTGGCAGGGAAGTCTGAGTATAGGGTGCTCAGTGGGGGCTCCAGATGCTGGGAGAGTGGGGCTCAGTTGGGTGGGGATCCAGGTGCAGCTGGTTGGGGCTCAGTGGGGTGGGAATCCGGGTGTGGGTGGCTCGTCGTGGTGGTCCAGGTGAAGTGGGAGTGGGGCTCATTGGGGGGGGGGTTCCGAGTGTGTGTGGGGGTGAGTCTCAGCGGGAGGTTATGAGTATGAGGGGGACTGAATCTACGGGGGTTGGGCGGATGGGGGAGCAGCTCCTTATACAAGGATCCCTCCCCCTGCAGCTGAGGAGCAATGGGTGCAGGGAGCAGGGGTGGGGTGGAGGGTGAGGGGGTGGAGTTTGCAGAGCTTCCTGCAGCTGGGGGAGAAATCTGGGGGTGGGTCTGACCTGGCCCTGGATGCGGTGCAGGGAAAGAGGAAGTCCTGTCATCCCCAGCCGGGACTAGCAGCTGAGCCTAGCTCAGGGTAGGAGCCACCAGCCGGGTCTTCCAAGTTCCACCGTGATTTACCTCTCTGCTGGTTGCTCTGTGGACCCAGAACATACTGCTGGGGCGGGGGTCGCATGACTCTTGTGACTTCCCTTTGCTTCCCTGTCAGAAAGTTATTTTTCTGCGGGGAAGCAAAGAAAATTTGTAGGGGACATAAATTCTGTGCATGTGCAGTGTTGCAGAATTCTCCCAGGAGTAAATGGATTAACTACCAAAAAAGATAAGCAGTTCTTTGCTGAATTCCCAAATGCCTTCTGCCTAAAGTGGCCTCTACACTTGAGAAGCATTTAGTCAGTGTCCCACTGTGGTGCTAGGAGGCATTGTGTTGCTGGGTGTGTGCTGTATTTCAGATCAAACTTAAAACCTGGTAATTACAAATTCCATGGAACTTTTATGAAAAATTTAGGGGTGTTAACTTGTGTATGGTGGCTAAATTCCAGTCATGGAATGGTAAGGTAATCAGAACATAAGTGTCTGTATGGGTGTGCACTAGAGGTTACCAAGCAATCTTCTAGCTAAAATTTGCTAGGAAGCTTTGTTTTAATGGCATAACACTGGAAAAATATAGGTTTCAGAGTAGCAGCCATGTTAACTGTATTCGCAAAAAGAAAAGGAGTACTTGTGGCACCTTAGAGACTAAAATTTATTTAGTCTCTAAGGTGCCACAAGTACTCCTTTTCTTTTTGGAAAAATATAGTGTAACTATATTTAAGTAATGATATGAACTTGTGTTGCAGATACAGGTATACAAGTTATCTGTGGGCTATTGGATCAAATTCAGGGAAATATGGGTGACACTATTACTTTTAATAAGTATAGCAAAACTAGGAAGATAAATTCATAAAAAGAATAGTGAGGATATAATGGATCCCAAGAATAAAATGTTTTTTCTCCCTGGGAGAAAGAAGGAAACGCTAGTTAACGGAATTCATATCAAGAGAGCATGGTGATTTCTGACTCTCTCTAAATAAGGCTTGTACTTGTAAAATGAACAATGAAAATTAGGTTGTTATAAATATTAGCAATTTTAGTGCACATAATTGTGCAAAATAAACAGATCTATTTTTTTATTTGAAACTCCAGCTTTTTTCCTGAATTTGCAATCCCAAAGGCTTTTGGGATTGTTGATGGACACATTTCTCTTGCACCTGCCAGACAGCTGTGCAGCTGCAGAAGTTTACAAATTTATTTCCTAGTTGGAACAGAAATGTAGCATAATAGCCTGTGTTTACAGTCAGCTGCCCTCGGACTCAGACTTATTTAGAGCTTCAGTGATGGCTTGCTTATTCTGTTTGGTTGTTTTTTATTATGTGAAATGAATTTAATATAGTAGATGATTGGCATGCTGCACAAAATCTGCATTGTGAGAACCACAAGGAGCATAGGACCTTGCCTAAATCGGCTTTGTTAAAGCTTTTTTCCTACAGTGTAATCGTCACTGGGAATCCTAATCTGGATAAATGAAGTTATACCATATTCTGTGTGTTTTTACTTGAGATGGTAACTTCAGTGTTTCCTAGAATTTCCTTATTATATGCTCAGATAAGTGATAAGAGAAAACAAACTTATATCTTGCTATGGACCAGCGGCCTACTGAATCTGAGTGCTTCAGTTTTTGAGTGTCCAGCTTGAGAGATCTTTTAAAGGAGCCTGATTTTCAGAAAGTGCTGAGCATCCACCCTCTGAAAATCAGGCCCTTTAAATGTATTACATGTTGGGTCATCCAAAACTGAAGGCACCCAAAATCACTAGTTATTTTTGAAATTGTAGGCCAGTATCTCTTGATTTAACTGTGAGTGCCTCTGGACGAATTCTCAGAACAATCTAGCCATTTTCTTGCTAAGCTTAGGCAGTATTATAAGAGACAGCTTTGATAACACAAAGCTCATTTCCGATTAGCCTTAATTAGATGGAATCATTGCATTTATTTTCCTTGATAGAAATAAAATTGTACATTTCTGCTTAACAGACTGATTGGCCTTCAGGATGAGACAAGCTTCTTACATTCAGCACTAATCAGCTGAGCCACACCATGGCCTTTGCCTTCTCTCAGACTGAAGAGAATATGGGCATGTGAGAAAATACATGTAACAACTAAAAATAGTCTCCTTCCTCTGCTCTTATTAGAGATTTGAATCCATTAAACATTTGGGGCCAAACTCACCCCAGGAGTAAGTGGACATGATACCCACTGACTTCAGGAAGTGAGCTGTAGCTCACGAAAGCTTATGCTCTAATAAATTGGTTAGTCTCTAAGGTGCCACAAGTACTCCTTTTCTTTTTGACTTCAGTGAGTTACTCTTGTTCGCTCCAGTGCTGACTCAGGTCCATGTTGCGTGGAAACATAAGGGTTTTGTTCCCAGGGTCTATGTTTATCAATGATTTGGATAATGGCATAGAGAGTACACTTATAAAGTTTGTGGACGATACCAAGCTGGGAGGGGTTGCAAGGGCTTTGGAGGATAGGATTAAAATTCAAAATGATCGGGACAAACTGGAGAAATGCTCTGAAGTAAACAGAATGAAATTCAATAAGGACAAATGTGAAGTACTCCATTTAGGAAGGAGCAATCAGTTGCATACATACAAAACGGGAAATGACTGCCTAGGAAGGAGTATTGTGGAAAGGGATCTGGGGGGTCATAGTGGATCACAAGCTAAATATGGGTCAACAGTGTAATGCTGTCGCAAAAAAAAGCGAACATCATTCTGGGATGTGTTAGCAGGAGTGTTGTAAGCAAATCACAAGAAGTAATTCTTCTGCTCTACTCTGTGCTGATTAGGCCTCAACTGGAGTATTGTGTCCAAGTTCTGGGTGCCAAATTTCAGGAAGGATGTAGACAAATTGGAGAGAGTCCAGAAAAGAGCAACAAAAGTGATCAGAGGTCTAGAAAACATGACCTATGAGGGAAGGTTGAAAACATTGGATTTGTTTAGTCTGGAAAAGAAAAGACTGAGGGGGACATAAGTTTTCAAGGATGTAAAAGGTTTGTTACAAGCAGGAGGGAGAAAATTGTTTTTCTTAACCTCTGAGGATTGGACAAGAAGCAACAGGCTTAAATTGCAGCAAGGGAGGTTTAGGTTGGACATTAGCAAAAACTTCCTAACTGTCAGGGTGGTTAAGCACTGGAATAAATTGCGTAGGGAGATTCTGGAATCTCGATCACTGGAGATTTTTAAGAGCAGGTAAGAAACACCTGTCAGGAATGGTCTAGATAATACTTAGTCCTACCATGAGTGCAGGGGACTGGACTAGATGACCGCTCAAGGTCCCTTCCAGTTTTGATTCTGTGGTTTTATGTTATACTCTTTGCTGTGATGAGTGATTCAAGAGTAAAACAACTTTGTCATTTGAGTTATTCTGTTGTTGTTTTCCATAATAAACTGTTTTCTTTTTCATTCATAGTGATACACGGTTCTCTTAAAAATGGATCAGTGCTTTATTCTGTTTGATGATGCTATTGAACACCAGTAACAACACTCAGATACGATGCTGGATGCAGCAAGACCTTGGGGAAAAAAGCAAGACCTTGGGGGGGGAAAAGTCTTGAAGATCGTGTTGTGAAACCATATTTTTTTTTATATATCCAACCTTAATCATGTTATATGTATCTTTTTTTGATCCTCTTGGTAATTATGTCTTCATGCTTATAATGTAGGTTTCTTATCCTTTCTATATCTTTTTATACAAAAACTAGTACACCACGCTGTTTGTTCTAGTCATTGTGAGTGGGTTTAACATGATGTATCACATTTCAGCTAGCTTATTCTTGACAATTTTGTGATAAAATACTAAAAAGAAAAAAATCTTGTGAACCGTTTACGGTAAATGTGTGTGTGTGCACAGCATTCTAGCTTTCATTTGCTTTGTCTTAATGGAAGCATTATATAACTTGTTACTAGTTTAGTCATAACTTTTCTCATATATAATATTAAAAAAAAAAGACACTCTTTGTAGGTTGTGCTTTTGTTTATTGTGGCAGGTGTATTTGCATAATGAAAAACAAAGGGTACAAAATGCTAATGCTACACCAGAGGTGACAGAGAAGCTGAGTTTCCTAAACCATTGTGCCTTAAGCCATGTGTTCACCCTGCATGCCAAATATCTTTCATGGATGCCTATGAAGACTTGTCTTCAGTTCTCAAATATTGCTTGCAAAAATTTCTATCAAAGGCATTTTTATCCTTCAGCCAACTGAGTGATGGCATGTACTGAGCTTTTTATATATCATGACACTAACTTCCCTTGGAGTTTTGTAATAAATTGAATGAACATGGAAAAAAAGTTGCGTGTGTTATCCTTTAATTTTAAATCACCTGGGCAGGTTAATAACCAAATCCATGTACAGCACTCTTTATTTTTTTTTTTAGGGGCTCGAGTGTTTATCATGAAGATGGAGCCTTTTTCTTAGGGCTTGTCTAAACACACAAGTTACACCAAGTTAGCTGAAATTAGTTTTGGTACCTGATTTCAATGGGAGTTCAGCACCCACCCCCCCCTTCGGTGCCTTTGAATATCCTGCTTATCTGCGTCTTTACAGGCCTAAATACTTTTGAAAATCTGCCCCCCAGACCTTGTTATGAACAAATGAGTGTTGTGATGTTTGTGTTTATCGAATGTGTGGGCTTCACTTGCACTTCTTGTTATCCCGTGTGCACACACAGGAGCGTGTTTAGTAAATGTGGCATGTAGACCATTTAATACAGGAAAGCGTTCTGTGCTTAACTGGGACATCTCTTGGGAAATTGATTTACTCTAATGCGAGTGAATGGTAATTACTACTGCTTTATCAGGACAGTGTTGACAAACAATTTGCTTCATGGGGATCTGTATTTTGGCTGTATTAAGCAATGTTAAACTGGGAAATGGTAAGCTCCAGTGTTAATAGAGAAGCTGCCAAAGTGAAGTTAAAGGGAGAAATGCCATGAATGACTTTGTTCCTGTATTTAAACCTCTCTAATTGGAATTCTAGACCTGTCTACTGAGATCCCAAGTGATGGGGGTTTTACTGTAAGCTTGTCTCTGACAAGTTGAGGGGATGAACATTCAACTAGGTGAACCTATGGATTCTTCCTATGTCATATTTCTAAAGTGCTATTGCAGTACTGCATGTTCTACAACTATCCTAAATTTCTACACCACCTATTTGTGCTCATGGAAATCAGGAGACTACTAAGGCCTTCACCTCTAATCTAAGGATAGCTGCATGCCATGGGAGGTAATATGAAAGGTGTCTCTGTCAGAGCAAATGGAGGCCAGACTTCCAGAAGTATTTAGTGATTTTTGGGTGCCCAAATAGATATATTTTTAAAAGGCCTGATTTTCCAGAAAGTGGCAAGCATCCTCCTTCTGAAAAATCAGGCCTCTTTCATATTTTAATTTGGGCAACCAAAAATTGAGGCATCCAAAATATTCAGTCACAACTGTGCTTTTTGGGTGGGAACTCCAATTGAACAAGCTTCATAAGCAAATAACTAGTGGCTGATGCTTCTGACTGTATCATTTTTGGAGTCTCATCAGGGATACTCCAGATTAAGAAATTGGAATTGAATAAGGGTCCAGTGATACTCCGTCCCATGCCTGATGACCTTTAGTTGAATCCCTTCAGTGTTTAAATTCATAATATTTTGAAGTATTGTTTCATTTTAGTATGATATCTTTCTTCCCTGGCAACATCTACAATGATTCTTCAACTACATTTAGAAGTTTGCCTTTATTCAAACCCTCACAGTTTATCAAGAGGAACATATATTCATTAAACCAATTTTTGTTGTTGCAAGATGCCTGTTAGAGTAACTCTCTTGAGCTGCAGATTTTGATCCTGTTTTTCCACTATGCTGTCACTCCTGGCAGGGCAGTGTTAGTGTCAAGTACTGAATAAAGTCCATTTTCCTTTGTGGACTCCACACAGGTTTTATCGGAGCGGATGTGAAGCTTTCCAGTATTGTGGGACAAAAAGCCTGCATATGTCTGTTTTAAAGGCTGTCTTTAGCAGGATCTGAGAGAGCATGATTACAATCTGTTCAATCTGCATTGCATTTAAAATTCTGTGGCAGACTAACAATTTATGAAGCTGATGATTGGATTGTTGGTGCCTTTTGCTGTGTGGTGAAGACTAATGGCTTGTGGTTGTCTAGCATCCTTAAAGGAGCAAATATGGAAACAATTACTGTACTTTGAAAGATTTTTTTCTGATGGTTGAATCAATGAATGAAAATGAATTTGGGATGATTTCATAGGGGTTTTTAAAACATGTGTATGAGATGGCCAACCTCCAACTTTACAAGTCTTTCTGTGTTTTGATATGGGGTGGGTTGAGATGACAGAATAGCTGAAGTAATGGCCACAACAAGAACTTGAAGCCAGTGCTATAGTATGTGTGCCAGGTTTGGTCCAACATATGGAACATCTATGTAATTATTAGTGCAAGTACATCTATCACTATACAAAATGCTTGTGTATTGTGCCCAAGAATCATGTATTATAGTACACACAGAGGAAGGCCACATACCTAAAGTCAGGCTTCAACAATGGGAAAACTGATTGAACTGTACGTAAACCTATCCTGCTCTTATATACAGTCTGTTTATCAATAGCTGGTATGAATTCATGGTGTATTCTTTTGTGAAGGAGTTAGTAATCTTAAAGGTTTCAGAGTAACAGCTGTGTTAGTCTGTATTCGCAAAAAGAAAAGGAATACTTGTGGCACCTTAGAGACTAACCAATTTATTTGAGCATAAGCTTTCGTGAGCTACAGCTCACTTCATTGGATACATCCGATGAAGTGAGCTGTAGCTCACGAAAGCTTATGCTCAAATAAATTGGTTAGTCTCTAAGGTGCCACAAGTACTCCTTTTCTTTTAGTAATCTTAAAGTACCCCATAGGTAATAGCCCTTGTCTGCTATAAGATTTTTGGGGACTGATGTTTTTTCTTCACAGGTACTGTGGCTTGGAAGTCGGTGAGAACTGCTTCTTTAGAAATCAGGTCTCTGGAGACTCCCATGTGTGTCCCTTACCATTAATATGCTGTATATTTACTCTCTAGTACTGTCCCTAAATTACAGTCTAGTTCTGCTTGCCTGTAGAGGGTTTTGAATTCATCTAGGCTCATGATATGACAGTCCTGTCTCCCTATAAAACACTGCACTTCAATTGGCAGAGTTTTCAATCACAATACCACCTCTTAAAGTTGAGTAATGGAAACATGGCAAATTGCTACTCTGTACAGTGTTTTTGTAGGGGGGGAAAGCTTGACTCATATTGTATCTCGAGGTAATATGTTAAATCACAGAGCATGTATTTTCTAATTGATCCAGTTAAAAAGACAGCCATCTCAATGGGGGTTCCTCTCTCTAATTTCTGTGGTTCTGCTCATTATTAACAACTGTTTCTTGCAATGGGTTATTGACAACTGTACTGCATGTCATAGACTCTGATCCTGCAAATACTTACACCTGTACATAACTTTATGCAGATGTGTCCCAGTGACTTTAGTGAGAGTAGTCATGTACATAAAGTTAAGCATGAGTGTAAGTATTTGCAGGATCAATGATATTGAACACAATTTTCATGTTGGTACTAACACTTCCTTTTCCAGTCATTAACATTACACTTCAAAGGCTGCATTACTGTAATGGTAAGGTAGCACAGTTAAAATCACAGTCAGGAAATACAAAAGTTAAGGTTCCAGCAACAAGATAATTAATCTGTGATTACACATGTGCTTTCTACTCACCTTGCTAAATGAATGAATTTACAAGACTGTAGGTTCTTTGGAGTAGGTTCTTTGTCTTTACTTACGTCTCTACTGTGTGTAGCACAATAGGGCTTTGACCTGACTGGGTCTCTGCATAATATAAAAGTTTTACAAAATGAAGGGGTCAATTAAAAACTTTAAATGTGAAAAAATCCTCATGAAGGCAATACTTTCATAGATCCATAGGTTCTAAGGCCAGAAGCACCCATTGTGATCATCTAGTCCAGTGGTTCTCAACATATTTACCATTGTGGGCTGCATATGCAGCTCTCTGTGTTATCTGGGCCGCATCCACATAATGTATATACAGACGCTCCACGGGTTACGCAAGACCCGACTTACGCAAATTCGCACTTACGGAAAAAGTTCCGTAAGCTAGAAATAGGAGGTGGGTGTTTTTTTGTGCAATGTTTGAGTATACATTTCTGACTTGTGCAAAATTTGAGTTACGCAAGGCTTTCCCGAAGGGAACGACTGTGTAAGTCGGAGAGCGTCTGTACTACCTGTATGGCCTGGAAGTTGTCACATGGGCCACAGCTGTGTGCTGATTGGGCTGCAAGCAGCCCTCGGGCTGCAGGTTCGGAACCACTGATCAAGTCTGTAATACGAGCCATAGAATTTACCCAAAATAATTCTTAGAGCATGTCTTTCAGAAAAACATCCACTCTAGATTTAAAAATTTGGCAGTGATAGAGAATCCACCCTTACCCTTGGTAAGTTGTTTCAATAGTTAATTATTCTCATGGTTAAAAAGTTATGCTTCATTTATGGTCTGAATTTGTCTAGCTTTCACTTCCAGCCATTGGATTGTGTTAGCCCTTTCTCTAAGGTTGCACAGCTGTAGAATCTGGGAAAAGTTAAGCTCTGTTAAAGGTATATCATAAAGCAACCAGGAAACCCTTGTGTGGTAAAAGAATAGTCTTTCTTTTCTAAATTGATTCTTATACTGTGCCCATTACCATAGTTTGCCTTAAAGAGGTTACTGTCTTGTAAATTAATGGGTCTACTTTTCTTCCTTACCTAATGTGTTTTTCCATGTGCATCCCTTGCACAGTAAAACACTGTTAAATTGTAACATCTGCAAGGGTATAGAGGTCTCAAATGACCTAACTGTATTAATTGTTGGCAATTGAAGAAACCTAGTAACGGTCCTTAGTGAGGATAACTTATGGTGGAGACTTGATGTTCCAACTGCAGTCTTTGGATGCTTTTTAAACCAGCCTGGGAAAACTCACAGAAGTTGGAAATAGTTGGCTCCCTTTTATGTTAATTCACCAATGATTCCACTGACCCTTAAATTTTAGTAGTTCCACTGTAGGGAGCAGTCAAACATCTATCATTTCAGCTAACACTCTTTTTATTTTAAAGTAAAATAACCTTCCCTGTGCTAAGAAGCAAATGTCCTGTGTCCAGGAAAAGGTGGGGGTATGGGTGGGGCTGGTTGCATGAAAGTGGGGTGTAACTCCTCCACCCTTCCCCTCTGATATTTAACAGGCCTACCAGAAGGAGGGTGCCCAGAGCGCAAGTATGAAAAATCAGGACACAGTTTTGGGAGGGGGGGGGGAAGGAGAGGGTAGAGTTGCATATAGAATAATATTGGGATAGTCCCACTAATAGTAGAGGTCGGGTCCAAGTTTAAAAATCCCTTTGCATCTCCCCCTTGGTAGGGTGGGTGATGATTTAAATCTTATTTGCAACGAGCATCCATTGTGCACCTTGGAGAAACCCACCCCCAGGGGCTGCTGCGGCGGCTTGTGCACGGGGGGGTGGGGCGGGTAGGGGGATGCCTCTCTGCTGGAGGGAGAGGGTTGGCTGCGGGATGGGTTTTTAACGCGTGGGTGGGGGCAGCCGCCGCCCAGGCCCTGCAGGCTGCGGGGGGGGGGGGGGCCGGCGGAAGGGCCGAGCGCGGGCGCTGATTGGCTGCGGGCTGGGCCGGGCCGGGCGGCACGAGCGCTCCCGGGGGCCAGCCCAGCTCAGCCATGCAGCGGCGCGAGCTGACACGCGCACGCGGAGAGCGCTCTTGGCTGCGGGGCGCCCGGCGAGCCGCTGTCTCTGCAAAGCCGGCGCCGTGAGCACCCGCCGCCGCCGCCCCCCGCGCAGGATGAGCACCGGCCTGAGGTACAAGAGCAAGCTGGTCAACCCAGGTGAGCGGGGTCTTGGGGGGCTGCGTGGGGACCGGGGGCTCCGGGGCTGGGCTCTGCCTCCCTGGCTCACGCCGTGTCTTCTCGCTTTCTCCCCCTCTGCCGGGTTCCCCGATGGGCGCCGCCGCCGCCTCCTCCTCCTCCTCCTCTGCTGCGGCGCGAACACGGATCGCCTTGCAGAAGAAAAACAGGTAGGTGGGGCTTGGTCCTCCCCTGCCTCCCGCCCCCAGACACCCTGCCCCGGGGCTGGCAGGAGCGACCCCGGCCCGGCCGCATTGCTGCGGTGGGGGGTGGGCGATCAGCCGTGGGGTTCCCCCTGGCCCGCCCATGCAGCGAGCGGGGGGCGGGGGCGCTACCTGTCTAGCCCGGGATCGCTGGGTTTGTTTCTTCTTTGGCTGCATCCCGTGCAATAGACCGTTAGCCCCCGTCCCCCTGGGCGTGCGGAGCGGGCTGGGATGCAGCGGGGCGCTCGGGATCCGAAGCAGACATTGCAGTATTCGGAGCACGTCCCCCTGTCAAACCCCTTCCCCACACCCCGTCTATGCACAACCCTCCCCCCCCCTTGTTATTCCTCTTGATCCTCGTCTCCAGCCGCAGAAATGGGCACGCTGGGGACATCGGCTTCCATTCGCTCTTGGGAGACGTGCGGGGAAAGGGAGGGTGATGTAATCAGATGACATCAGCAGGTTTTTGGTTCTCTATTTGGTCTTTGGGAGGATTACGGTGGTTTTATAGGAAGAGGCATTTGCTCTCCAGTAAGCATGACTTCTTGGGTAGGGAGCGAGCAGCAGGGTCCTCCGGTGTGTGCTTGAACACCCACCATCATGGACAACCTTTGATGGGAGATAGAGGCAGGGCCTGCCTGTCTGCAGTGGATGGAGCTAAACTGTATTCCATGAGGACCCAGGTAGGCAGTAGGAGGAGACAGTTAACACATGGGGATGCTACTAAAGATTCTGTCAGCATTAATGCCCCTATTCCCACCCTTCATCCTCCTGCCAGTTGCATTTTGGATGTTCCCTCTTGATTAGTCCTTCCTGTCCCAACGGGATTCTAATTCACTAGACAGACCCACACACCCTATAGCTTTCTGCCTGTTGAGGGATCCTGTAACACTGTACAGCCTTGTGCTCCATAAAAATGCAACTTGTTGGACGGCAACCCAGGAGTTACCTAGTCCTTGCAAAAAAAAAAAAAAATTTTTTATGTAGCACAGTCAAGCACTGTTAAAAAGCTCTTGTGCATTTCTTGTAGCTGATGATCGTTTGAAAGGGTGGGGAAATAAAATAAATCCAGTGATAGTGTGGTGATGGAAGCTTGGTAAATGTGTTTTTTCCAAACCTGAAGTGTATCACCAACATTTTCCCCTTCCGTTTTATTTTGAGGCTTGTTTCCCCCTCTCCCTCGCCCTTATCTTGAAACATACAAGTTCTGCAATTGTAGTAAAGCCGGATCAAGCTGAAAATCAGCAAGAGAATTGCGAATCTTAGCTTGGAGAGATCAATTATAAAAATGTGTGTAGATTTCTGTTTTTTTGTTTTTTTTAAAGGGAACATTTCTGTGTAAGCCTCTTTTCTGCTCACTCCCAGTGAAAAAAGTAAGGCAGGGATGATGATGATTAATTAGTTATGATTATAGTGTGTAGAAGCCCCTATCATGCTGCATAAAAATAGTTCGATATAGTCCATGCTCCAGAGAGCTTACAGTCTAAATAGGTAAGTCAGACAAAGGGTGGGAAGGCAAATAGGTATGGGGAAGTGAAGTGACTTGCCCAGCATTACACAGGAGGTGAGTAGTAGAACACAGGTTCCCTGACTCCCAGGCTAATGTTCTATCTACTAGACCACATTTTATATTTCAACATGTCACTCTGCAGCAGAGAGTGGTTTTCCGCTGTAGAAAAGCTGGCCTGGCCTCATATATACACAGATACTTGCATATATATCCCTGTGTTTATATGGAGAATATAGCATGGGCCTTGGGTGGAAGAGCACGCTTAATTATGAGTTTGTGCCAGCTGCATTACTCATGAGTGGTGGAGTGAAACCAAGCTGTGAAAACAAAGCAATCTGCTGAAATGAGGGTAAACATCTAAATATGTATCAGTCAGTTAATATCCTTATTTAACCAGGTTAAATCCTTCCAGAACAGGTTTTCATTTACAGTGCTGACCCGTTTAAGATAGAATCACACATGGTGGCAGATGATAAAAAAAATGTACCCAGGCTGTACTTTTATGCCACTATACTGGCTCCTCAAATTTAATACAAAAGCCAATTCTATAAATACCCTCATAGAATAACAGTCTTCAGAGAAGGCAATAAGAAATCACATTACAAGTATGGTATCATTCAATAAAAATCTTATATAAAATGTTATCTTAATGCCAGTGTCAGGTGCATCATACAACTGATCTAATCTAGGTCTGAGAAATCAAACAGAATGATTTCAGAGGATATTGTACTATATTTGGTTTAGACCCGTGCTATCTTAGGACACTGGTCAGGGAAGTAGTTGGTGGTTATACAGTGCCTAGCATAATGGGGCCTAGATCCATGAATGGAGTCCCTAGGTGCTACCATAATACTGCTAATAAATCACAGTAGACTTCCTTTCTTGGAGAGGATATGAGTGCTTTCCAAGGAACCTCCTGTTAATTGCTAAGTTTGGGCCTGAGCCTGTGCCACTGAAGCCATTAACTTCAATGGGCGTGGGATCAAATCGTTTGAGAGGAAGGATGGTGGGTTAAGGCAGTGAACTGGGACTCAGGAGATCAAAGTTCAATTTCCAGCCTTGATGCACTTTCCTACGTTACCTTGATTTAAGTCATTTAATCTCCCTCATTTTGCCAACTGTGAAATGGAGGTACCACTACTTTCCTGCAGCGGGGTGTTATGAAGGTAAATCCATAAGTACTTGGGGGGGGCAATCTTGGATGATGAGCTATCCTGTAAGTATCTAGATAGAAGGTATTGCCTTCTCACCGGAAGGGAGATCAGGTAGAGGTGGTGACACGGCTAATGAGACACAAGCCCTTGTGCAGAAGGGAAGATCTCTGGTGTAAACATTCCTACACGAGAAATGAAGCAATTTGTATAAAGAATGTGTTGAGCAGTGAGCCAAGAAGCACAAGTGCAGCTGATGGAGACTCTCTGCCAAAGCCTGAGGGCTCACTGTGGGTGGAATGCAGGTGAAACTGAGCACCTGGCTGAGTGGAGCGGATTGGCAGGCTCCCTCTGAACCTGCCTCTCTGACTTTGTTTGGGGTGGTTCCTTGTTGTGTCCCTGGAGGTTGGCTTCTGATGACTCAAGGCTGTTGTGTAGCCCAGTGCTCTTTGAAGTGATGGTGGTGTGTTTAAAAGTCTGTTAATGTGGGCAATGTCCTTTTTAAACTGGGAGGGTGAGAACCTGTTCTTACAGTTTCTCTCTCACCCACATGAAATTGCTGAGTTGTTTGGGAGTGGAAGTATGGATTAGCTAGTGGATCCAGTTCTCTTAACGTGGTTGAAAATACAGTTTGTGCCTTCACATCCAGCTCTGTCCCTTTCCTTCCACTGCCACAATCAAAGGGTGACTCTTGGAAATGGGTCTGTACTGATCATTAAAAGTATATATTTGGGTAAAGTGTGTATGAAGGATGCTGTACAAAAGACAGCACCTGAATGTGTGTAGAGGGGTGGTTTGAACATAAGTCTTGGCATCAGGAATTGTTATATTCAGTGTAATGAATCAGTTCTCCCCAAAGTAATGATTGGCCTGAAAATCATGAGATTTGAAATGCATTTGAAAATAATGCATTATTGGGTTGGGTTTTCATTTACTTTCTGGTTCTTGAATCTTTAGTTTTCACGTTTTCAAGCTATTATCTGAAATCAGGATGGCTGGAAACTTAAAATGGAAATAAGGTGTAAAGAAAACCCTCAGAGATCAGAAGTGTAGGTGACATTGTCACTGACTCCCTCACAATCAAGCGCGAATAAGTGTCCCTGTCTGTAAAATGGGGATAAAACTATTCACTTCACTCTGGTGTTGTGAACATGGATTAGCTGATGTTTGTGAAAAGGGCAGTATAAATGCTAAGGCCTCCAATCCTGCAAGCAGCTTCTTGTGGGCAGATTCTTGCCTGTGCAGAGTCCTGTTGAAACCCATGTCCGAACAGCTTGCAGGACTGGGACCTGTTCATATGCATCTTTCAGTGTCGCCAACTCTCATGATGAATTGGTGTTTTTCTGAGAGCTCCAGCTCCTAGTGGGGTCACATGATTTTGTGAGACACTGAGCTTTCATTAAGAAAAAAAGAGTTTCTAGCCCTAATGTTAGTGGAGGAAAGCTTCAAAATGTGGCCCGAGTCCCAGGTGCAGAAACCACAAGACAGGTAAACAGAACCCTACATCTCTTTGGCTTAAAAAATCAGGAGAGATTTAAAAAAATAATCTCATGATTATGTAGGGCCCCACTCATGATTTCTTGAATGGTTGGCAATACAGGGTTGTATTCAGACACACGGTGTGTTAGTTTTTCATTTCAAATATGTTGGAAGATTTTTATTTTTATTTTTTTTTTTTTTGCTGAAGATGGGGTTTTATTTGCAGTTTGGTAAATGGTGGGTTTTTTTGTTTTTTTTTTTGGCCAGAGTTTTACAGTTTTTCATCGGTGTGTGGGTTAGTTTGTCCCTGATACACGGTTGCTTAACTTAGACTCCGACTCTATTGACATCTGTTCCAACCTATTAATTCTCACACTTGGCTCCACTTCCTTGGCTTCCAAGAACAAGCTGCTGGAACGGGAGCAATGAATTGATCAGAGTCCTGAGGTAAACGCTGGAAATGGTCTGAAAGCAGCACCTCTTTGCTTATTGGTTTTCTACCGTCTGTGTAGCTTGGCCGGAGGTAGCAGAGGGGTGGAAGATTTGCACCTCACATCTCTGTCAGCTGTGGTGTGTATGCTGTGATTTTCTTTGGTTCAACTAAAAAGGCAGATTGCTGCATAGCCTCCCAAAGCAGACAACAGTTCAGTGCTAAGCACGGCTGTGTCAGGGGCTGGAATAGGGTGGGGGCTACAGTGTGTCAAGAGGTTCAGCCCTTGCCTGGATCGCCTTCTGTCATGCATCTGTCCATACAGTTTTATTGCGGGGGCCCCCTGCCATGCACAGATGGTCTATTCTGGGCAGGGAAAGCCTGGCCCATGCAAGACTTACTGTAGTGGCATCTGATGTTTTCTTGCATGACTTCTGAAGCAGGGGTAGCAAAATGAGGTCCGTGTACAGGTGGCTTGATCATACTGGTCCAAGCTGCTTGAAATCTGGGCACAGATCCTGTCGAATGGAATGATGCTGCCGTTCTTATTTCAACTCGTCAGTTATTCATGCTACAAATGGATAAAGTGGCCTGCAGGGAGGGCAGAGAAGGGGTTGAGCCGTTGGGGCACGTGCTGAGTCGTACAAGTACAGCCCAGCAGTTTATGAAAAGGAGAAGTAAGAATTTTCTGACTGGATTTTCTCCTGCCAACTTCCACAAACCACTCAGCCACTTGTGCACGTGTCAGATATGTAGCGGGAGGCTTCCAGGGCATGCTGCTGGGGCTTGTAGATGCTGTGGAGGAGAATTACAGGGACATTGTCCAGACTTTTAGATGCTGAAGAGCATGTTTAGGGCCTGATCCTGCCCTCACCGAAGTCAATAAAGCAGGATCCAAGCCTTGTTTAGGTCCTGTAGGTGGTCTAGAGCAGCGTTTCTGAACGGGTGGGTCACAAGAGGCAGTGCGGGGTTGCGAGACATTGGAAGTGTTGTTACAATCTAAAGCAAAGCAAATCTCGCTCTCCCCGCTTTTCACACTGTCAACCTCTCGAAATGCATGCACAAATACATTAGCTAGGGTTAGCACGGATCCTGTTAGTTACAGTAGAACCTCTGAGTTCTGAACACCAGAGTTACAGACTGTCCAGTTAACTACACACCTCATTTGGAACTGGATGTACACCATCAGCCAGGAGCAGAGACTCAACAACGCAAACAAAGTACAGTGCTGTGTTAAACGTAAACTGCTTAAAAAAAAAAAAAGGGAAAGTAGCATTTTTCTTCTGCCTGGTAAAGTTTCAAAGCTGTAGTAAGTCAATTTTCAGTTGTAAACTTTTGAAAGAACAACCAGAATATTTTGTTCAGAGTCACAAACGTTGGAGTTACGAACAACCTCCATTTCCGAGTTGCTTGTAACTCTGACGTTCTGCTGTACTCTTATGGTAAATGTAAAGGGATCACACAATTTTTTGATCTTGAATAAGGAATTGCCAAGCTGAAAAGGCTGAGAAAATGTTCCAGAGAGAAAAGCAAATGTATCCGTTCACTATGTTCTGGATAGTTTTTGTCGTCCAACTTCTTCTTTAGTCGCCTAATGGATTGTATTTTTAAATATTTGGAAATCCTATAAATCAGACAAAAGGCATATTCAGCCAGCTAATCTCCCTGCCGCCCCCCGACAGTGCATGATTGTACCCTACCATATATTTCTTACTGCTTTGCCCAGTTTCATTTTAAATATTCCAAGCAGCGGGGCTTCCGCTGCTTTCCTGGGGACATGCTCACAATTTTCATTAGGCTAAATTCTCCTTTACTTACCTTCATTCTGTTGCACCTAGTGATTCCACGAGTACCATGCCAGTTCAGCAACGCATTTAAGCATGTGCTTAGTGCTTTGCTGACTCAAAGCCTAGATAATTCCTCTCTGTCCTTAATGTTTCTACATTTTGTAGTCAGTTTTCATGTCTCCCAGTGTAGATCCCACTTAGCCAAGTCATGGTATCAGGGGAATCTTGTCTTTCCTCATATGTCAGTCCCTCCAGTTAATGCATTTGTGTTGCTCTTATCTGAGCTCCAGTATGCAAGTAGCGGGGATGCTCGCATGGTCAACACCTGTACTTTGCAAACATTCTGCCCCAGGAGCTGAGATTTCTGTCGCATCATGTTATCTCAAGCCCTTTGAGAAAAGGAAATCCTAGGTCTTGGTGCTAAAGGGTTAACGAGCAGAAGCCAGTGTCCTCTTGAACTGTATTGCTTCACTAGGCCTGGTGATTGAGTTATTGTAGCAGCAAAAGGTGGTGTACAGGAAAACCACAACGAATAATTATTCAATACTTACAGACCAAATACAAGAGGTGTTTTGAATACATACTAAATGGAGAAAATCTGCTAAGTATTGTGTGTGTGTTGGCAGGAAGTTTCTTGGTACATGGAATAATTCTCATGTGAGCAGGTTTGTGTGTGTCTGTATCTGCAGTGTGGTTAGCCTTGAAGCGTAGGAAAAAAGACGTCTGTTTTCTGTCACACATTCCTCTTGTATGGTGAGTTGTGCAATGTCCCTGGGCTGTAGAGCGGTTCACACCGTTTGTCTTCATGGAGAATGTGCTGCATATCTGTGATCGAGCATGATATGCTGCATGGCTGCAGTGGGGAATAGGGTCCCAAAATGTACGTACCCACCCTGTTAGTACATGGATTACTGTTATTCCAAGGCTGCTCTGCCCCACGCATTTAAATTAAACAAAAAATAAAATAGTGGATGGTATCGTATACTGACAAGTTGCATTTGTGCGTCATGTCACCCTCTAGTAGCTAGGCTATAGACAGACTAAAGGACATACTATTACCACTGCTCAAGTGGGGAAGATCTGTACTTTTGGGGTGTAAAGTCCAGGTTGCTAGGTTCCAGCTTGTTAGGAATGTGTGAGAGATTGTGTCTGCAGCCTCTGAATTGCTTCTAGTTGGACTTTCTGTCATTCAAAACTAGATCCCATCTTGCCCCTTCTCAGGGATAATCAGGGCCTCTCACTCCCAAAGCTAACCTGTGAGACTCTGTTCATTTCTGGATACCTCCATGCCAGAACGATGTCAACAAATTGGAGGGAGTTCAGAGAAGAGCAATGACAATGATTAAGGGAGAGCAGGAACTGGCTGACTGAGGAAAGCATGGCCAAATGCTAGCCAGGGGATACGGAGAGGAAGTGAAACCGTGCACAAGTAACTGAAAGGGAGTGACCCCTTTCACCAAGGAGGGAGGAGAATAGTTGTGGGGTGAACGGGTTTGGTAGAACTTGCCAGGCATGAAATTAAACAAAGAGAAATTGTGGCTGATGTATCAGATGTTTTCCAAAGGTGGAATCACAGATTGTGGAGCAGCATCCATAGGGACATAGGTGGGGGCTGGGGTGTTTAAAACTCAGCTGGCCTGGACGCTGTAGGGAACAATCCCACACTGGCAGAGGGAAAGGCTATGGGAACCTCCAAGATCTTTCCATCTCTAATTTCTGATTCAGCGAGCTTGGGGCTTTCACTCCCCTTTTCATTATGAGCTGTTCTTTTGTCCCTATGCAGTAATCTCTTTCCTCCTTCCACCCGCAAAGCATCATCTATGTACAGCTGGTGCTGCTGTCTGAGCTTGAGCGGCTTCCTCTGACACTGTAGTGTTGACCCTATGCTAGCCACAAGGGGGTGCAAAAGCGCATTGATGGTCGCACCCTTCCCTTCCTGCCTGGCTGCTGAGCACTTGGCTGCACCAAACTGAGAAGCCCGAGGACCTGGGTCCCTCCTGGCTCCAGCTGTACTGCTCAGCTGCTTTTTGTGCCGTTTCCTGAAATGTTGGGAATGACTTATTATGCTTTTGCTTTTATCGACTACATGTGGTTGTGTGGGTGTGGAGTTGGAATGCCCTGCCTGAGCTGGTGGAGTTCGTGCTGCTCTCCCAGAGTGATTGCTGGCAGGGGTTTCAGAAAATAAACCACAGAATCCCATGTGGGAGCTGTGGGAGACTAGACACAAACAGTGAACCCGTCCCACTGGCCTCTGGACATTCTTGGTTTGTAAATAAGAGCGAAAAAATGATCCACTAAAGCAGGACTATGGGACAAGTTCTCCCTCCTGCTTTCTGCAACGGGAAAGCCATGTTCGCACAGGAATGGTTTAGGCACCAGAATCTTTTGGTTGCTGCATTTCATTTGTTTGTTGCACTAGCAATCCGAGGTCCCAGTCAGGAGCAGTGTGTTGTGCAAACACAAGAATACAATCTGATAGTTTGACTATTGAATGGTGCCTCACAGGTCTTTTTAAAATCAGCTCCCATGTAAGTCACTTTGCTTTCAACTGTTCAAATGTTTGTGTAGCCTATTAGCTATTTTCTCAGTGTGGGAACTTTTCTACTCATGCTTCTCACCCCATGTGCTATACATACACATGGAGAGTATATTTTCCCATTCAACTCCAACTGCAGCCTTTGATGATGATCTCTTATTTTAGGATTAATTAGATAGCCAGGTGCAACCCAGGACACTGCTCAGTTGGGTTCCTCTACATACCGTCCACTGTGACAAATTGCCGGCACTACTATGATGGGTCTCGCGCTTTCTCTTCTTGGGGGAGTTGGGGGTTCAGGGCATGGTTTCTTGCCCCTGAACTGGGTGCCTCACTAGTGCCCTAGAGGATGGGAGTGGAGAGGGAGGGACCCGGGCCTGCCCTCTACTCCGGGTTCCGGGTCCCAGCCCAGGGGCCCTAGGGATAGCAGCAAACCACTAGAACTAGCGGTTCCTTCTCCTGCCCTTCAGCTTGTGGGACTTCCTGCCCTCCCTCTGCACAAACCAGGTGTCCCTTTACCTAGGGTCTTGGTCTTCTTAGCCCACCGCAGCACTTCTCAAACTCTCCTCTGCTTCCCTCCAAACTGCTCTCTGCTCCAACACCAATCCAGTATGTTTCAACTTCTCCAAACTGCTCTTTGTGTCAATGCCAATCCACTCTGCTTCAACTCCTCCAAACTGCTCTCTGCTCCAACACCAATCCACTCTGCTTCAACTCCTTCTCTTGTCTGATTGAAGCAGGGGTTTTTTATCATGTGACTGGCTTCAGGTGCTTTAATTAATCGATAGCGAACTTTCTTCCCTCTACAGGGAATAAGGCTCCCTTCTAACACTCTCCTGCTGCCCTCTGGCCATGCTGTATCACATCATCTATATGGTATTTACGTGGGCCGTATCCCAGTAGTAGTCAAGCGCTTACAGCATCTAATGTCTCCTAACCCCCCTGTGAGGTAGGGCAGTGCTATTCTCTCCTTTCACAGCTGGGGAACCGAGGCGCAGAGAGACTAGGTGACTTGCTCAGGCTCACACAGGAAGTCTTGGTTGCAGCAGGGAATTGTACCTGGATCTCCCAAGTCCCACTGGACCATCCTTCCTTTCTCATAAATACTCTTCTTAGTCCCTAGCTAGTCACAGTTTGGCGCTCCGTTACAGTTTCAAAGGGTCTACAGCCTGTCCCTTTTGGGGGGTGTTAGCAGGTACTGGAAGTGCCAGTGAGCAGTTCTGGAAATAGCCCATCTGTTCCAATAATAATATTCCTCTAACTCCTTCCACTGGAAGATCTCAGAGCTCTTTGCACATGTTAAGAGTTCAATCCTACAAAGGGCTGAGTGCCTCCAGCTCCTACCGAAGCCGATGGGAATGGAGGATGCTCAGCACCCTGTAGGATCAGGCACTAATGACCTAAGCCTCACAGTGCTGGTGGAGGGAAGTGTTTGCACCATTTTACAGGCAGTGGGGCAACTTGAGGTCCAGCGCAGTTAAGCTCCAATTCACATGGCAAGTTAAGCTCATTCCACAGGCTGATGAGGACCTGATAGGTTCATTGCTCATTTGAAGAGGTTCCCCCGCCCTCCAAGGGAGCTCTTGGCAGTGTGCGTATTTATTACGAGAGAGGCAGGTTTTCAGGGAGAACAGTAATTAAACGCGTGGTGCTTGTTCACCTGCTATGTTCTGGGAGGTAAAATCAGGCATGTGCTTGGGAACAGATCCAGCTCGATGCCTGGCGCTCTGTATCCACTGGTTCATACGCTACTTTACTAGCAGGGCCGGGGTTCACAGGGACGCCCTGTTCTGTCAAAGCCAAGTCACAGCCAGGCTCAGAACATCCTCAGTTACTGAGCTGTTTGTTCTGGTACCAATGGCTGTGTTTGAGACGCACCTAACTTCACCTCAATAATTCTTCAGACCAGCGTAAGTAACCCAGCCTGTCGCAGCTCAAGCTAAGCGCTCCCCGGCTCTCTCTGCACTTGCAAGGTTCACAGGATCTGAAGTGACATCTCACAATGATTTTAATAAACAAAACAAACTGGGAAAGGATCCCAAGGCTTCCTCTGTGTCTCCTCTGTTCTGTGGCTCTATCTCTGGCACTTGAATAGAAAGGCCGCATGCCATCTGATTGCTCTGTGACTGTATTATTTTTAGAAGCCCCTTATACGACTTGTGAAAAGCCTTCCTGTTTGTTGTGGTAGGACCAGCCTTTGGCAGCTGCTCCTAGGCTCCAGCCAGTGCCAGGACCTTTGCTGTCTAGTTTGAATTGCTGCTCGCATCTGAGCATCTCTCTGGTTCCCCGTGGTTATGCTGTCATGGGCAGATGTCAGTCAATAGCGGGATTGTTTTCTTGGTAAACAAACATTAGTGTGTGTGGAAGGCACAGAGAGCTGTATGGACCGGTGGAACTGATAACTTGTATGTGGAGTGCACAGTCCCTGTCACGGCATGGTACATGAGGCTGGCTGGCCTGAAATTGGATCTGATCTAGTTTTTCTGTTTACAAAGTGCGTGTGACTTTTTGTAGTCGTATTTCATATGTGGAACTTTTCAAGCCAAAGAGCTTCTCAAGCATATGCCGTGTCCATCCAGGGGGGCTGGAGGGTAACACGCATCCTGTGCACAGCAGTGATGGGGGAGGAAATTTCGGCCAAGAACACCAAACCTGTGTGCTTATAACTGGTATCAAAGAAATGTCAATGTCCGGGTGGAACTGGCAGGCGGGATCTCTGTTTTCAGTTCCTAATGCGAAAGAGAGACACCCAGTGCATTTCATGGCGCTTGGTTTGTCAGCCTCAGAAGGGTGAAGGGTAGTGCTGACCTTGTGGGGATTGGATCTGGTAGAATCTATTGGTATTTTAAACCTGATGCTTACAGCTTAGAACCCTGTCCTTTGGGATTTCATTCCCCCCCCTTCCCCCCCCTTTAAAATAAATCCTTCAGTCTTTTTTCTTTTTCTTTATTTTCTTTAAGAAACCATAGCAGCAGCCCAGCCTTCATCAGCAACCCTACAATAATAAGCCAGTGTTTGTTCGCCTTGAAGAAAAACAGATCTCAGCTTTGCGCTCCCAGAGCGGTCGTTGTTTCTCCCTTCGTGCTCGTTTGAGTTTTATAATTATGGCAAAAATACCTTGATGGAGTATCCTGCAAAAAAGTTCCCTAAATGCAGGCCATGAAGTCAGCCTGGACCTGTTGATTAGATAATGTACCATGGGAACACCCAGTGCCAAAGAAAAGAGTGCAAGAGAGACGTGTTACGTGGTTGGATCACCTGAAATACTAGTCAGAAGCAGATTGTGTGTGTGTGTGTGTGTGTGTGTGTATGTATGTATGTATGTATCTATATTCTATCTCTCCCCCCCCCCTCTCTTTATTTTGTGTCTATACAGAACAAGACACTTGTCATTGTTAGATACATGTGGGCATGCATACAGTAACAAGTGACTTGGGCTGGCCCCCACCCCAGTTCTCTCTGCTCTGTTTGTCAGAAATACCAGCGTTACAACTCAGAAGCCATATTCTAACCCAGTCTTCCTGCCTGACATCTCCCTGGACTGTAGAATTTTCTCAGTCCCTACGTGGTGGGGAATGTCCCAGGCTACAGGGACCCTTGTAGCCAATTCCTAGATTCCAAGGCCTGAAGGGACTGTTGTGATAGTCTAGTCTGATCTCCTGCATAACAGAGGCCAGGGAACTTTACCATGCGCATCAACTCTGCGCTGGAACTGGGGAAGTGTTCTGATTAAACCTTCCTTGGCCACCAGGGTGTGTCTGTGATACGGGTCATTCAGGGTGTACCTGTGTGGGAGATTTGAATCTGTGACAGGGCCAGGGGGTGACAGTGGGGCAAAATGGAAGATTAAAGGGAAATACTCTTTTAGAAGAATTTTCGTGGTGTAAAAATACATCCAAATGTAGACAAGTGTGGCTAGAATGCTGGACTTGGACTCGGGAGATCTGGCTTCCAGACTGAGCTGCGTGACCTTGAGCAGGTCCCTTCTCAGCTCTCTGCCACAGTTTCCCCTTCCACACTTTTGTGTATCTTGTCTATTTAGGCTATTTGTACAATGCCTCACAACATGGGGCTCTCCTCTTGGTTGGGGCCTTGAGGTGCTGCTGTCTAGGGCTTGTACACACTATCACTTGTGTCAGTAAAACTTACTTTGCTCAGGGGTGTGAATAAGCTTTAACCGGAGTGACGTTACACTGACCTAAGCGCCAGTGTGGACAGCGCTATGTCGGTGCGTCTCACAGAGATGTGTTTATTATGCTGATGGGAGAGCCGTCATGCATCTAGTGTAGACTAGCCCTTATAAATGAAATAATACAATTTCCATCCTCTTTCGTAGGAGTCATATATCAAGGACAAAACAAGCTCTGACATGCACAAAGTTCTGGGCACGTTATATACCATACCTGCGCCTGGGGTTCACTTGGAGACATTTAGCCCTAAATTCCTTCAAAACATTCTGGTTTGACTTAGGTCTGCATCACAGGCTCCAAAAGTTATTGGAGGGGATCTAATCTGCTGTTGTACCTAATTCTGATTCAAGAGGCTTTGCGTGGTGGGTTAGCCTCTTGTGGTTACCAGTGGTCTGTTGTTGTTGTCACTTGCATGTACCATCTCTGGGCAGGGTGTGTGCGTGGGGGTGTGTGCATTTCCCTCTCTGTGAGGTATGTGTGGAGCTTGTTCTCAGTTAACCCATCCTACAAGCATCATAAGGCTGTCCTTTTAGCAGTGTGGCCGTTTCCATTTATTTTTGGGTTGCCTCTTAGCAAAACAGTTTAGTGAACACAATTTTTCCACCACATTTCTTCCAAATTCTCCGTAACAATAGGTACTGTTGTGCCTTGAGCTTCCAACAGCCACAGCGTTTACACTCAAATGATTTCCTGTCTTGTTTAATATCTTTTTTTTTTATTATTACTCCATTTCTTTTGACTTTTGAAAATCCTCTGTAGCCATTTCAGAGGTGGCACTTGCATGAACTCTGTTGTGCTGGTGTCTGCTTCCTTAGAATCTAATGCCGTTCGCTTTTTGTAAATTTTCACGAGCATTCATTTTGGAGGCAACACAAAAAGTCAGTGAAATCAACAATGATGCAGAAAGATATGCACAGTGGTGGGAAGGATTTGCAATTCCTCCAAAGCAATGTTTTATCAATGGGCCGTCATTAACAATTTTGCCACAGGGCAAATGGGGATTATACCAATGATTTTGATTGAATCAGCTTTAAATTATCATGGAAAAGAAGACGGAAACAGCAGCAAGACCAAAGACAAAAATATCAGCAAAGAACAGAGACTGTACCAAGAGCCTGAGCCATTATCTCATACCATGCAGTGATGCTGTCTGGTGTTTTATCACTACTTCAGGCGGGAATCTGACCCTCCGGATACATCGACAGTGGAAAAAACAAAACCGAACCTGCGGCAGCCAGTTTCAAAGCCTGGATCAGCTGAGTTTGGCTCGCACTGAAGGGCTAAAAATAGCAGTGTAGACTTGAGACTCGGGCTGGAGCCCAGGCTCCGAGACCTGTCCTTGTCACTGGGTTTTGGAGCCCAGGCTCCAGCCTGAGTATGAAGGTCTACACTGCTATTTTGATCCCCTTGTGCCTGACTTACTTGACGCGAGCTCTGAGTTGTTTTGGTGGGTCTTTTGTTGCAGCGTAGATGTACCCTGGATGATCTTTCTTGACTCGGTTTTGGTTTTAATCATTGGCTCCAAATACTGTTATGGTATCAGTGATGAAATTTACCAGTGTTACAGGACTAGGTTTTGAACGCTCTGTTTTTATGTTAAGATCATAATGCCTCTACTGATCCCATTCCTAAACACAAGCATAATGGGACCTCTGGGCATTTCAGCAACAATATGATGATTTCTATTATTATTTATCTATCTTGAGGCAGTATCCCAGTTGTGGACCCAGAACCACATTGCGCTAGGCGCGGCCCAAACAGAATGAAAAGACAGTTCCTGCCCTGGAAAGTTTATAATCTACATCATGTTACCAAATAATAATGAGAACCAACTTCTTCCATACTGCCCAGAGAGCTGACACTGGGCAGGGGAAGTCGGGACCTAGAGATGAAAAGCACCACTCTGAGAGTTCAGTGCTTCTGGAAATGCTCACGGCAGAGTGTGGCCATTTTCTAGGCCAGTTCATTTATTCAAGCCCTGCCACTGGCCTGAGCTAATACTGGGTCCACATGCCGTATTGCAATATTGCATCTTCCCTATCTCCCCCCACCATGTAACTCAGCTACGTTCTAGTCAGCGTAAAAGGGTCTGTTGCAAAACTTCTGACATCTCCCATGAATGGGCCTCTGCTGAGTAGTTTACACACCTAGTGCCATGAGCATAGTTGGCTTTTATGTGCTGTGGCCCATGGATTAGGCACGGCTGCCTCTAAGAAGGGGAAGAGAATTTAAGTTAGGAAAATACTGTGGGCGGGAGGTCCAGAGCTGCTCTGAATGGCCTTTTCATCTCAAGGCTGTACAATTCCGTAAGAGACGTCGATCTGTGAGCGGCTTCAAAGGGCTCTGGCTCCCCCAGTAGTTTTTATACCTCTGGAGCCGGGAAAAGCCCGTTTATGTGGCCCGGCTCTGTTGGGCTGTTTGCAGGAAACTTTCCAAGCCTGTTCATGTTGGCACAGGAAGCTTCCTTGCCGAAGCAGGGGTGTGTGAGCAGAGCTTGCATGGGACCTAGTACCAGGCCAGCCATACATCCTGGGGAGATGGTGCTTAGCCGGTCTAAGCAGAAGTAATAGCACCATTGTAAGGATCTTATTCATCTCCTTTACGTTTAAACCAATAATTGTGTCTGGGGCTGGTGGGAGATTCTGGACTGAGCACTGAGGGTATCCGGGTATTCTCACACACCACCAATGCCGTAGCTGTGACCTGGAGGGGCCGTCTTCCGAGACTGGGGTCTCCCCGTGTGACTGAGAGGCCTGCTTGTACCGGCAGTTTGTGTGAGCTGGGCTTCTCTTCCCTGGGAGCTTGGTGGAAAGTGGTTTCCTGTTGCGTGCCAGACAAGCGCCTTTGTGTGACTTTTCCTGCAGCCCCTTATGTGTAGACGAGGCTGTCAGTAAAAATCCCCCGGGGCCGCATCGTTGTCCTCCTTAAAACTGCCCTCTGCAGTGGCACCTACAAAGCCTTGACAGCAGTTTAGACCGCTGGGGTGCTGCTGCGTATCCCCGCTGTCTCGTCATTCCCACACATGTTCCTCCCTTGCTTTTGTCTTACACTTAGATTATGAGCTTCTTGGGACAGGAATTGTGTCTGTGCCTAACACACTGGGGCCTTGATCTCTGACTGGGGCCCCTAGGAGCTACCGCAATACCAACAGTGGTCAGACTGGAATGCTTTGGGGTCGTTGCTGACCTAGGCTGGGTTTGAACCTGGGAACTCCGAGGCTAACTGGTTCTGTGTCCTTGTACCTGTCTCCTGAGGCATTCAACAGGCTTCAAAGCCAGCACAAACCTCTTTATTTAAACCCCTCTCCCCACTTGCCTTTTGCTGCGTGGATAATCTGAAGGTGGTGTTGCATTGTTTGCTGCAGGGTAGCTGGATGTAGGATTGAAATACAAAGAATAATGAGGCAAAGGTTCAGCAGGAAATACAACTACTCTACAGAGCTTAACAGCTGTTTGTAATGGTGAGGATGCTGAGTGCAGGATGGCTTCCCCTGCATTTCTGTGCTGCAGATGCTTCACCTTTAAGCATGGCTCCCGGGCTTCTGGGTAAATGGTGAAATATGATTTGTCACAAGACACATTTGTAATAGTCAGTCCTGACTAGCTCTGGGAAAGGAAAATGAATCCCTCGCCATCCCTATCTCTGCCAGGGGGCTAATATCGTCATTCCTCAAGTGTCTGTGGAGTTTGCAAGCCCATTTGTACCTGGAAAGAGACAAAGATTTTCTGGAAATAGGTTGATGACTTTCTGCTGCGTTCAGAACAGTTTGAGTTCACAGCACCTATGCTAGGTCGTTGTTTCGTGTTGTCGTGTCGTGCCCCCCCCTCCCGCGAGGCTGCTGTTCAGAAAATGCAGTGGACATAGCTGGTTGGACCTTGCTGCCTTTAGCCTTGGTTGAGATGGGTTGCAAATTTGAGCATGTCTTTACATACATCTTTACTGTGTGTTCATGTAACACGACACAGTCTGATTTGTGGTAAGTTTCCATAGGCAACGAGCTAAACACATAATTCCAGGCTGAGTGACTTTTTCTTTTAAGGAAAACCACGAAAAGGAACATAAGTAAAGTCTTCATCAACAAACTGTGTGTTTCTCCTTGGTTGCGTGCTGCAGCGGGTCTGAGAACAAAATGGCTGTTGATTCCTACACTCGGAGAGAATGCTGAGAAAGCTGAAGGTGGGAAGGTCACGCGAAGCAAGAGGTCTGGCTGCCTTTCAGCTGCACACACAATATTTCCACTGGGCCGGTCATGGCATGTTGGGAGAACGTGGTAGCTATACCTGGTTCCCCAGGTTAGACACCTCCACAGAGCAGAGAACATTTCTCTCTCTCATCAAAAACCCTGTGCTTTTAGAGCCCCTTCCATCCAAGGATCTCCAAACACTCCGCAAACAAGGATAAATTAAGCCACACTTATTATTACCACTTTATAGATGGAGAAACTGAGGCATGGAACACACACACATTTGTGTGCCCAACTCGCGCTCCCCTGGGCCATGATTTTTAGAAGTGTTGAGCAGCTGCAGTCCCCTTGGAAGGTGCTCAGCACCTCTGACTGTCAGTCCCCAAGGCTCTCAAGTTTAGCACCCCAAAACAGGAGCGCTCAACGCAAGCGTTGAGATGCTAAACCAACAACGTGGGTCTATGCGCCTCCCCGTGCTCAGCTCTAGCCAGCAGGCCTGTGCGCACATTCTCTCGTGGCCATGCTAAGATGCGAGGCACCGTGTGTAAAATTCATCCCTGCTGTAACTCTCCTGAGTGACCGATGAGCAGCAGCCGTGTGTGGGTGAGTTTGGGCCTAATCTCTGCCACCAAAGTCTTCAGTAAGTTGGGTGTTTGCTGCCTCACAGAGATGTCTCTGTCGATGGGTTCTCCTGGCACTGTTGTACTGTGTGGCTGAAGGGGCCATGCCACAGTGGACAGGAAGAGGATGCCAGGAATTAACCAGGTGGAAAGAGCCCGCTGCCGCCTCCACAGAAATGTGTCACCCGCAGAGTGTGTTTGTTCCTAGGCTGTCAGGAAGAGAAACCTCTTGTACAGACCTGCTCTCTCTGACTGGAGCAGAGGGGGTGGAGAGGAGAGGACTCTGGGGCTTATTTGCTGTAGGGGGGAGTTGGACTCAGGGCAGTTCTAATGCTCCTGGCTGGGCTACTCATTTGCTTCTCTATGTGGCTGGCAGTGTCCACCGCCCCTGTCTCAGGCATTGAAATGAGGCTACAGAACGAAATGCTCCCGAGGAGAAGCTGGCAGCAGGGTGCAGCTTCTCTTTAATCCTCCCACTGTTAATCTTCCTGTGCCAGGGAGGCTGCGTGGCATGGAAAGCTGAATGCCGGCTGGGAGCCAGACAGCCCTGAGGGTCTGACCTTGCATGGGCCTGAAATGAGTTCTAGGTAAATAAGGACCCGTTTCATCCTTCTGCACTGCTTGCATGCACAGACACACCTCTTTCTGCATGGGGCATCTCGTTTCTCTGATCTCAGGCTTTTGCACCGCACCCATCGCTGTGCTGTCCACGTATCCACTGTCCCTGGAGCTGCCTTGGCTGGTCAAAGCTCTGCTGCATGCCTGACATACAGAGAGGCTTTCACCCTTTGACAGCATTGCAGGCTGCAGCCATTTTCTCAGTCAGCTTAGTGCTGCTTCTGATGCCACCGTGGGGGTAGGTGCTCAGGCGTAGGTAGGGGGCTTTACGCTCCAGCCTGGCCAGCCCAGCGCTTGCCACTGAATACACACACAGAAAATCAGAGCAAGAGAGAAAAGGTGACTCTATGCAGTGCCTGTAGGGCCATCCGTACCAGCTGGGCAAGGGCTGCATGCATCAAACCCTCGTGGTAGCCCAATGTAGGGTCTGTGTGTCCGGCTCCCTGCTCTGCCTTGGGAGTTAGGGAGAGGAGGGTCAAGCAGGGTCCACGCTACTCGCATCCATGGTGCCAGTTCTACTCTGTTAGCTCAAAGCAGCTCCTGCTGGACAGTCCTCGGAGATTGCCCGAGGGTGGGAGTCCTGGGCTGAGGCTGGCGGCTGGGGGGGTGAGCCAGGATTAATGAAGTGTTGAGCTTTTAATGGGGAACATCCTCTGTTGGCTTTGGGTCATTTTCCCTCCTCTCTTTTTGCTCTGAGGCAAAGTCTCTGAGCAGTTTGAGAAAGGAAGTGAGTTCAGACGAGGGGTGATTTCATCCGTCTGCAGCTCCAAGGTGGGGCCGTGTCTGGAGGTATGGTCGCTCCAAGCTCTGCTCTTCCAACTCAGCAGGCTACGGCTGTGAATGCAGAGCTGTCCGTTCCCTGCTGCAGCAGGCCCTGTCTGCCAGAGCCATGTCCGGGGCGGTGTCTATCCCTGAGTTCTGGGTGTCTCCCATATGCTGCAAGGCACCTCTTCCTCAGCCATGGGGACTGGGATATTAGTGTGTGCCCAGCCTTCGGTGCCATGCGCTGCCTGCCATTACTACCTCTGCCTGGCTCCTGGGGCCATCTGCCGCCTCTCCCTGGCTGCCCGGCTCCTGGGGCCGCCTGCCCGGTGTCTCTCCCTGGGCTCTGGCTATCCACTTCCCAGCGGAGCAAATGCAAAATGTTCTGACTTGGGTTGAGCTCCTTGTGCTTCATGTGGTTATGGTGAAGGGTCCGTCCTTCCATCTCCCTCAGCATCTTTTCCTAGGAAAGTCAGCGACTTTGCTCCTGCGGTGTCAGCCTGCACTGCATTGAATGTGCTGGTGCCCCACAGGGCCCAGGCCCCACTCTGTCCGTGGGACTGTGCCTGCCGTGTGCTCATGGCTCTGTCCTTTTACAAAACAAACCCCTCGCTCCAATCTGAGCAGCATCCTAGTGCTGTCTCACAGACCACGGGCGCCTGACACCAGCTGCTTTTCTGCCCATGCCGCCTGGAGCCTTGAGAGGGATGCAGCCTTGGAAGGCATCAGGCTGTGCTTGGCCATTGCGTTTAAAATACCCCTTCAAACCTGAGTCCTTTCTAAAGCAGCCAGTCCCGGTCGCTGCGCTGCTGCTCCGGGAGCTACTGTCCCCAGCAGGTGATCAAATAGGTACTGAGATAGCAGCTTCTGTGGTATGTCTTCCTCTTTGGCCTCCATCCCCTGTGGTATCTGGTTTCCTCTTTGGAAATAAACACCCAGCAGCAGTGGGGGTGGCAATCGTCCTTTGTGGGATTCAGCAAGAAAACCTTCTTCTGTCCAGCAGCCTGTCCACACCACCTCCCCTGGGACTAAGCGCTCTTGGCGTTGGGAGGATGCAGCTGGGAGATGGAGCACTCCCTGTTCTGCATGGGGAGGCCTTGTCCGTGGCTGAGGAGACCTCGATACAAGGATTGACAGACAGGGAAACCCCGCTCAGATCTACTCTCCCCTCCCCGCCCCCATCCCATCCACAGCTCTGCCCAAACTCAGTGCAATGGCATGGGAAGGCAGCAGAGCAGGAAGGCGGAGATGCACCTGCCCGCAGGAGAAAGAGGAGGGTTGGGCCAGCGAGGACCTGGGGGAAGTTGGGTTCCTGTCTGTGCTGAAGGGAGGTTGGAGCTGCCAGACCTGTAGGGATCGGCCTCTGAGCAGTGCTGTGCCATCCGTGGCCACGTGTCTTGTAGCTCCACCAGGGTCCCAGAAAGGTGCCATTGAGCCCACAGCCCTGCGTGTCGCTGGTGTCAGTCAGGCCCAACAAAGGACGTGTGTTCGGGTTGTAGCCTGGGATGATCTCATGTGTCGGGAACAAACCAGCCTTTCTGTCACTAGGTCTGTCAGCGTGAAGCTTCTCAGTGAGGCTTCTGCAGAGTGCTCAGACCAACCTCACCCCGCTGGCTTAGGGCCTGATACCCAGTCCACTGAAATCAGTGGCCACTTCTCAGGGCACGTAGGTCCCTAGTGCCCAAGCACCTGGGCTCCAGTGGTGGTAGGCAGAGCGCTCCTGAGCCACATGTGTCCTGCATGACCTCTGCCATGCTCCGTAGGCCTTCCTTTCTCATGGACTCCCACCAAACCATCCCCCAAGGACCAGCGTTTGGAGCTGGCTGTGTATAGCATGTGGCTGCTCCCCAGTGCCCATCACGCTGGGCCCCCCCGTGATTCAGAAAAATCTGGAACTGGGCAAAGCAGACAAAGCCATACGGTTCTAGATGTCGGGTGGGACGAGGACCTGAAGAGCGTGGAAATGGATCTGTTGGGCTGTTCTCATCAGCTCCCTGTGGAGCTGCAGCCCTGGAGATGCCCCCGAAGCCAAGTGCAAAAACTGCTGCTGCTAAGGGTTGCCTTTACAAAGTAGAGGTGTGAAATTTGGTGCTCTGTACAACCCCAAAGTGTGACACAGCCCTCCCAATGCACCGTCCTGCTGACCTGCAGCATCCAGGGCCTTCCTGGAGCAGAGATGGTCAATCATGCGGTCGTTGCTAATCGGGTGTCCCCTTGGCAGAAGCATGACCTCCCCATACTCCCCTTCACTCATGACCTGTGTCAGGACTTTAACACAGGTCTCTGAAAGCTGGTAGATGGCACTGTTCTGGCCCAGGCGCTCATGGCTGTTTCTCCAGCTCCTCTTCCCACCAGCTTACTGCTCACTCAAGCCCTTGTTGTGGCTGGTTTGGGCAGCACAGCACAAGTTTTCAAGGCCACTTTGGAGGGACTCCCAACCTAAACCCAAGTTAATGAGGGAGGCTACACGGCTCAGCATTAATCCTGAGCACATCATCTGTGGTGCTGCCCGTTTTGCTAGCTTTGCCAAAGCTTCCCTAGGGGAAGAGAGACCTGGATCTTCCCCAGCAGGAGCAGAAAGAATCAAAGAGCTAAATTGGGAATAGCTTGGCTAAGCGACGGCGAAGCGGGGATGGAGCCATCTGTGTGTGTCACCGGGGGTGAAGAGGTTTTATGGGGTGAGGCGTTAAGGGGGTATAACTAGGAGGAATGAGGTGCATTCAAGAACAAATATTAGGAAACTTCCTTACATTGTGAAGAAATGCTGGATAGTGGAATAGTGCCCTGAGGGTAATGGTGGAAGCTCCTGTGTGAGACATTTTGCATTACACCAAGCAGAAAGCAGGCAGTTCTACAGCAGGGAACAGTCCTGCATGGCTCTCAAGAATGGATGAGACAGACTGCTTTTTAGGGCATTTCTGTGTCTCGTTGCTATGTTGGAGCAGAGAACTAAGCATTCTTGTCCACTCGTAGCTAGCGTCAGGGCTTCGTTTGCTACAGGGCAAGAGGGGGCTGTTGCCCCCTTCCTACATTGGTCCCCCCCCCCAGCTCTCCATAGTTCTGTATGCTCCCCTTTTTGCTGCTCCCCCAGACTTCGCAGGGTATAATAAAATCACACATCCTGTTTTATATGTTGACAAAATTCCCCAGCCCATGTCAAAATTTCTCTGAACTCTTGCCCCTGGCTAGCATGACTGTAGTCTGCAGATGGGACTTATCTAGTGACCAGCAAATGAGCAGTGCTGGTCAGGAGCACTGCATTTGATTACAGGGTCGGCTGGGCGACTTGCCTGCTGAGAAGGTGAGCAGGGAGGTGGTACATGAAGGCCAGGGTCCTTGCTGTGGATTGCACCGCGGTGGGAGCTGCCCCTCCTTGGCGTGGGGTGGAGAGCATGTTCCAGAGCGTTTGGTTTCAGGACTGGTGTCTCGAGCTGTCCACTGCTCACCCGGTTTCATGGCGTGCTGTTGCCACGTTTCCCAGTTCCTTGAACCGAACTGTGGTTTTCTCTGGGAAGATTGGGTTCAGCGGAGAACAAACCCCCTGCGCTGGCTCAGAGCGAAACTGGGGGGCTTCTAGGGAAGACGCAGTATGCAGTTCTACCTCCCTCTACCATCCATCCCAGCTCACCCTGGACCATGCTCTGTGGCACACATCATTGCTTCCTCCTGTTGTTTTTCAGACAGTAGTTTGTTTTTAATGAGAGCTGTCCCCTGAGGGACTTCCCTGCCTGAGCAACTCCGAAGGCCTTCAGCACCTCCTTGAATTAGATTCCCCTCTCTCTGCAGCTGGAAATTTCCCAAGTGACCCTGTTCCCTTTGGGTTAAGCTGCCTTTAATGATTTCCACTTGTCTAGACCCGGGCCATCTATCTATTTTTAAATATTTATCATTAAATTGAGATCTTTCTCAACCATCTAGCACTTCCTTATTCACTGTAGCTCACCCTTGAGTAGCCCATGGTGCTGCCGAAGCTGAGTGGAAGAGGGAAGGGCAGACTGGCAGACAAAGGGAGGGAAGAATAGATCCACAGGCCTTGTCCTCATAGAACTCCTGGCCTTGAAGGCTTCAGGCCGTGAAGGATAATTTCCCCCACTGGCAGCAGTCCCTGGGGGAAATGTGAGGGTCCAGGAGTTCAGGCTTAGATGCTCATAACGGTCACTTCAGGTCTCAGAAATCTAAGATTGTGCTGAAAGAGGAACAGGCAACCACAGGAAAAGGGTAGGTGCTGAAACTCCGCTGCAGAGAGTTGAGCAACTCATTTCAACTTATGAGAGCCGTTGTTGAGCAAGATTGGCTTCCCTTTAGAAGGTGCAGCAAGTGAAACGGGGAGGTGAAGTCGCCCCCCAGTTCTTTTGGCAAACACAGCTAGTCTTCCTCTCTCCACACGACGCGTTTTCCACTTCTTCCATTCTTCCTGCGGTTCTTGCTGCGATTGCAGAAGCAGCATGTCCCAGATTGCATAACTGTAGATGTGCCCAAGCTGCCAGCTTTGTTCATTCATTTTGGGTAATGTGCTGCATTGGCACCGTTTGCACATACACCGTCACGCCGTTGGGCATGCAAAGACTGCAGTGCCCCAAGCTGCCTGTGCAAACAAAGGTGGATGAGCAAATTCAGAGTCTTGTTTGTGAGCACTCTCCAAAACATAGTCCTTAGAGTGGTAGCTGGGGGTAGGGAAAGGAGGAGTGGTTCTCAAAGGTGTTGGTGGGATGTCCTAGCTCTGCAAGGGAAGATCTTTCCGCTTTGTGGTGGGGACTGGACTCTCTTGCTTCCCCTTCTTAGCTCCAGAGGACGTTGACGCTGGGAGTGTTGAGCACGGTGTGTAGTCTGGCTGTAGCGTCATCCCATACAACATAGTGCTAGGCAGAACTGTCGTTGATTCACTTCGCAGTCCAGCGTGGAGTTGCGACCTTTGTTGGGAGCTCACCTTCTCCCCACCAGTGATCCCAGCCGTGGGGAAGGGTGGCGTGTGCTCTGCAGTGTGCTGACAGAAGAGAAATCCAAGAGTCCTGGTCCGAGTACATCATGCCTTCTGTGTCTTTCTCCTGTGTGTAGCAGATGGTCCTGGCGGGCCACACCTTTGGGCAGAGTGACTTCAAACGTCACCTGCTCAGCCGGGGGGCTGTGTGTTCAGCCCCCGCTTGCTGAGAGAGTGGCTCTCCAGAATCAGTTGTTCAATAGTGGCTCCTGTGAGCCGGCAGGTCAGTGGGAACCGATGGCGTCATCTCTGAAGTGGTTTGTGTGAGTCCTTTGCTATCTTGAAACCATTAATTAAGTTTTGTGGCAGGACAGAAACATGCTGAGGTTCCCTGGGCTGGTGGGGCACATTTGCTCCTGACTCTTACCGTGTTGCAATGGCAGATTAACCCCTGCCTGCCCCACTCCTCTTCCTCTCCCGACTCTGAGACGCTTCCCATCTCCCTCATCTCCCATGGCAATGCCTGCTGAGTGACGGGGTACCCCTGCTTCCCGCAAGGGTTGATGACCTCAGATTCTCTGCCTGTTACTTCCCCCTGCCCCTGGCCTCAGCCCTTGGAACGACCGACCTCCTCGCTGCTGGCTCCTGCGCTGGGAGGAGTCGAGAACAGGATGTAGGGGAGGTGGATTGTGCAGGCCGGGTGAGGAGCAGGGGGTCAGAACTTGCTCCACCCTTTGAGTCCAAAACTAGCCCTGCCTTCCAGAAGACCTTTCTCCTCCTCCTTGGCACAGGCTGTGTCCTAGTGGCCACCCATCCCCCTGCTCTTGTCGGGGAACTATTGAATTCCTTGGCCACATCAGTGTGGGGATTAGCAGTTCCCTTAGAGTAGTGGCGCACAAACTTTTCCAGCAATGGAATCCGTCTCCACCCTCCCCCGCCCCCCCATTACTACACAGTCATGGCTTCCTCAGCCATGGAGCTTGGACTGAAGGAGGAGATGGGGGCAGAACTGGGGATGGGGGAGGATCTGAGGCTAGCAGCAGAGCTGGGCTGGGGGCGTAGAGGGAATGGGGGCAGAGTGGAGTTGGGGGTGGGGGTGGAGCAGGACTGGGGGCTGAATGGGCCTGGGGGCAGAGCTGGGCTGGGGGTGGAGCAGGGCTGGAGGCATGGCACTCCCTCCCCATCCCCCATGGGGGCTGGCCCAGGCCTGCTTGTATGTCTTCCCCCCTCCACCTGAAACATTCCTCTGCATCACCCCTGGGGGGGGGGATAGTTTGTGGGACCACTGCCTTAGATGTTAAACCATGACAATGCTAGGGGTTGTCTAGTCTGGGGAGTCCATGGCTTGAATGGAGCCCCAGAATAATTCCTCCTCCTCCTCTGTGAAGAGTTGAGTTGTGGGCCTGAGTTTGTTTGTTTGATCGAGACCTGAGCCCCTAAACATCTGGGGTTTGTGCACCTTCTCCCCAGCCTTCCTGCTCTTCTCCCAGCCCTGAGGTCATCCCCTGCAGCTACTGAGAGAGACAACGCCATTCTCCTACCCTGGAGCGGGGCTGGTAGACACTCCTGGCCATGGTTTCCAGCCCAATTCTCCACACAAGGAGCAACTACAGAATATGACCTTTATCTCTATTAGGCTTTGTCTACTAAAAATTCCTGTCATTCCTGCCGCCGGCTCAGCTCCATTGGTGGAGGAACCGTGGGAGCCCTGGTCTAGATAGGGCACAGATGGCCACCCAGGCCCTTAACTATATTAGTCATCTCTGTTGCTCCCATCAGTGGAGCTGAACTGGTCTCGGCAGTGGTGGGAAACGTTAGGGAGGAAAGCAGAGTGTGCCAGCAATGGAGTGTGAAGAAGGGGGGGATGGCAATGGAGCTAGTGATGACGAATGCTTTGTGTTCTTTGTATGGCCTCTGGGCCGGAGAGGCTACTAAAGATCTGGGTCTTGGGTCTGCTGGCTGATAAGACTGACGGCCAGAGTCAGGCTAGGTGTACGTTCCCAGTAGTTGAAAAGCTAAGGGAAGCGCCGTGCATATGGAAGGCACAATACGTCTAACAGCTGTGGTGGTTAGTGTCCCTTGTAAAGAAAGAACATACGGGGGGGGTGTGAGGCACAAACCAGAGGGGGATCTTTGCAGCCATGATGTCGAGTGCAGGGCAGTTTGTCAGGGGTGAGTGAATTCAGAAGGGAGCGAGGGTTGGTAAACTGGGGGGTGCGAAGAGCCTGGCCCGTCCAGCAGGCTGTAGGCTGGGAGATTGTCACACATCAAATTAGGAGGAGGGAGGGGGTAATCTGAGCTGGCTTGACCTTGAGTGGCTTAGTAGTGTCCTCTGTACAGATCAGTCTCAGGCTGATGAGGCGACCTCTTGCTCCATGCAGTGGAGCGCTCTGGCAGTTGAACTTGCTGTGTCTCCCAAAGGCTGGCCCATGAAGTGTGCTCAGTCTGTTCCATGGCTGCCTATCAACTTGGGGCTATACTATGTGGTGGCGATAGGCAGTACCGGTTGTGTTACTTGGGGAGCTGGAGAGCCAGTGAAAACCACAGGGTTGGTCGGTCTGTCCATTAGCCTTGCTAAAGAATTCCCGTGACATCTGAGTCCTGTCCCTTCTGTACCACAGGAGAGGCTGTGGGTTGGTGATTGCCTGATGCGATCATTGCTCACGAATGCCCACTCCTTGGCAGATGTGCTGCCTGGCACAATTGTATTAAGCTGTAGCGACAACACAGCATCCTTTCCTTACAGAATTATTATTGTAGCTGTGTGACTGGGGCCAGACCAAATAAGAATGCTTGGCTGCTGGCAATCTGAATTGGCTGCCACTGATTTCCTTGGAGAGAGGGGTGGTCTGAGCACAGGACTGGGAGCCAGGAACTTCCATATTCTTACTCTGTGACCTTGAGCAAGTTACCACCTTAGGTCCTACTCTGCCTCGGTTTCCCCATTCACAAAATGGTAATGAGACTCCTTAACTCCCCTCTGAGGATGAATTGGTAATTTTAGTAGATGGCTTTGACGATGAGGAGCAGTAGGTAAGTGCTTCGTATCGTTGTTGGTCCCACTCAGGCTTGGAAGGGTTTGGTTTTTTTTAATGAACCTTGATAGATAATATAATTTAGCATTTAAAAAGCCAACAGCCCTGGCAGGGTGTTGAGAAGGGGGGTTTCCTGCATGAATGATCATTTTCGGTAATTGTATGTGTGGGAAAGGAGGCACCAGCCAACCAGAATTGCAGCATCTCTGGTCATCTTCTTCAGTTCCCCATTTCACTTTGATTATTATAATGGAATCCGTCCCAGTCGCATACAGTAAGTCTCCACACACGTAGAGATACTGAGGTAGGTATGTCTGGCGCGTACACCAAGGAGTCCAGCTAAGAAACAGGAAGCCTAATGTTATGGATCTTGGCTGCTCTCCAGCCTGTGTGTGTCAGGGTGTGACAGCCGTGTCGCCATATGAAATCAGTGGGAGATAAATGTGCAATGGTCTTTGGTCTTTAAAGTGTGTGACTAGCTCAGCGTTAGTGCTGTTTGCTGGCCTAGAGGGGAGGGTGCTGGGGGGGGTCTCTTGTTTGTGTCTGCCACGCGATGTATTAGCCGGGCCAGACCAAAAGTCACATAGTGGCACTGCGGGGCTGCCATGTTTATGTCTCCAGGCTTCACCCCTGAGATGCTATTGCATCCTCGCAGCATGACGCTGCAGGGTTGTCACGTTGCAGTCCTGCATTGTGATGCCACATAAGGCCTGATGCAAAGTCAGCCTTGCCAGATGTGGGCTGGACCCTGGAAAATCCAGCCAGCGCCGTGAGTTTTGGAATGGGCAGCAGCTCCCGCACCAGCCCGTCAAGAGCTGCAGTGTCTGAACCCTTCTCGTTTGCGTGTTGCCAGCCGCACAGCTGTGCAGTAGCTGTTGTCAGATCCAGCACCCAGGAGGATGGCCAGCAACTCTGGCACTGAACACTGGGGAGGAAGCTGGCACCAGCATCCCCCTGACTTCAAAAGACCTCTCAGCCCAGCTTTCCGCAGGGAGCCAGCAGTGTTTTTGTAGCGAGAGGAGATACAGCCATGACCCAGTGAGTAACGCAGAGCTGCTAAAAGTCTCTCCGCATGAAAGCTTCCAGTGGGGTAGGATCTGCAGCCCTGCCTGGGGCTCTGGGAAGCAGGACCCCACCAGCCCTCTCCTGGCCAGAGATGACTTGGTGTCTGTACTGGAGAACCCTGTACGTGAGAGCAAGTGGCAGGGTGAAAGGGTCAGCATGCTGGAGGTGGGAGCGCCTGTCTTTTAAAGACTCGGACTCAGGAATGCGTAGAGGCCTACGCTTGAGCGGATGAATCAGTGGGCTGGGGTGTGTGGAATGGGGGAGCAGTAACTCCCCAGCTCGCTCTTTCCTCCACTGAGCCCCCAGGGAGCCCCATTGGCCCTAGGCCAGGGTCGGGGGAGGCATGTTTGGGGTCCTCTGCAGTGTGCTTCCCTCCAGACCCTGCGGGTGTCCTTGCAGGGTTAAGGCTGCTTGCATCAGCACTGAGTGGGTGGAGGCTCCCAAGGGAGCTGCAAGTGCTAGCATGGGGGAAGGCCAGGCCCCCCTGCAGAAGCCCCTGCATCCGGAGGGCTGGGATCAGAGTTCTTTGCGGATACCTGTGCTGTGTGGATTTCAAGGCTCCCATCTCAAGACACCGCCCCCCAAGCCCCTTCCCTCCTCAGAGAGGAGCATTAGGAGGAAACTGTACAGTGATCCTCAGAGTTTCCTGACCCCTATGCCCCCATCTCAGAAGTTTTTCTACGGGAGAGTGTGATGTCGCTCCACTCTGGTCTTGGGGAGACCTATCGCTCCATTGCTGATAAGAGGTTCTGTTTTTGTAGGCCCTACATAAACAGACTCTTGCTTCAGCAGTTACCTAAGAAGTGTGTACCTACCATAGCTGTGGTTCTGCTACATCCACACGGGTCTGAGCCTGGTGAGTTGTTAGCCCCCTTGCTGCTGCTAAACCCGAATACAGGCCTGTTCCTGGCACCACCGCTCAGAAGAGAGGGAGGGGGAATGGCCGTATGTCAGACTGAAAAGGACAAACGTGTCTGCTGCAGCAACCCCAAACTGCTGAAATGCTCTGAAAAGTGTCTCTGCTCAGCCGGCCTCCTCTGGTCACCTTGAACTGAGAGCAGCATCCCGGAGATGGAGAGAAGTGAACGCTCCTGCTGACGGATGCCGTCAGATTTCCTGGGGCTACCAGCAAATTGCCAGGCCTAGAAACCATCAGGAGGAAACATTACATGGAAAGGGAATCTAATTACCCTTCTGGTGAGGGCGGCGTTCGTCCTCTCTTAGGGCCAGTCTGGGAAGTTTCATGTGATGGGCCACCTGGACTCCTGCTGAAAGCTGGTAGATTTGGGGTAAATCAGGGGATGTGCCCTGTTGGGAAAGTTAGCAAGAGTCTCGGGCCTGGAGGGTAAGAAGAACAGGCGCCCCCTGCCCCAAGCATAGATTGCCTGGCTCAGGCAGGAGGCAGTGGGCTGCTCACGTGCATGAGGGCTATTTATGTGCAGGGAGGGGCCTGGCCTGGAGTGTTTGAACTGAGAAGTGCAAACCTGTTGTCTGTAGATTGCTGGTGGATGATGGAAACAGCATGCTTTGCCCTAAGGAGAGAGTCTTGCATTGTCCAACTGTGACCTCTTTTTGGCCCATTGATGGATGCAACTGACGGGCTCAGGAGAGAGCCTGGGGGAGACGTCTTCAGCAGCAGGCTGGTAGCTGGGCAGGGAGTGGAAAGGGAGCTGCCGTGGGGAGGGGAAGAACTAGTTACCGCCAAGGGGGATTGCCTTGTAAAATGTCGGTTGTGAGAGGTACTCCAGTGGGAATGCCTCTGTGCTGTCACACCTGGGCTGCAGCAACGAGATGGGCTTGGCACAGACCTGCCCTGCCAGCTCCCCGTGGGTGATTCGGCTGCCGCCTTCAGTGCCGTGTCGTTTTTCTGAGCTAATGGCATTTAAATACTGTGGGGCAAGCCAAGAGAGGACTTGTTTTCCTCTCTTGTGGACATCAGATACTCCCAAAGTTCTGCTAATTATAGCTCTGGGCACCAGACGGCGGCTTGGAAGGGTCCCAGCGCAGTCGGCATTGATTCTTCCAGAGTTGTTTTCTGGAGTCTGGCGGCAGCGCAGCCTGGATGGAAAATGCCTCTTTGCGGGACGGAAGCATCCTAGCGGTGGGAGGAGTGGAAATAAACAGGGGGCCCCTGGGGTTAGGCTCGTGCTTCTCTCAATAGGCAGAAATGCCTTCCCCCGCCTGCTCTTCATTGGGCCTGGGCCACTTTCCGTGGTCACCGTTTTGTGCGCCTTTTGCAAGCGTATCCTCCTGCAGCTTGACTCCACTGACTTTCACTGAGTTACCCTGGCATGAGGACGTCTTGACAGTGATGCCATCTCCAGCTTGGAACAAGCCCTCTTTGGTGTATGGGCCCAATCTTGGCATCTGTTACTCCTGTGAGCTGCCTTGCCCACTTCAATGGGGCTCTTCTGTGAGCAGGGATTGCAGGATCGGGCCCTCTGACTGTAACTTGGAAACTGCCCTTTGTTAGGATTCTTTCCCAGGGCTGCGGTGTTCCTTTGGGTTATTCTGTACCAGTAGTGTGCTGCCTTGATGCCGACTGCCGGTGCTGTCGTTTATTTGGAGAAATCCCCTGGGTTTGGATGGAAAACTTGACATTTAGGAGGAGCCGGGCTTGTTTCCTTTTTTAATGAAGCAAAATCCTCACTGTTTTCCACCTTCTCTTTCCAAACAGCCCTCAGCCCAGTGTATTTCAGTGCAGTGGAAAGATACGTCCCTAACTTTCTCCCGAGCTTCCCTATTTACATGCCAACGTTGGAGAGCTGTATGTGCTCTGTCCCTCTCCATTTTCCAGCTGTGGCTTTGCGATTAGAGGAAAGGAATCCTCACTGTGGAGCAGATAGGAACATGCTCAGGGAAAGGCAAGTAGTGCGGGCAGAGGTTTGGCAGTGCATACTGCAGTGGTTGCTAACCGTTCCCACTCTGTCTCCTCTCCATGCATCAGCCTCTCTGTGTCTCTACCCTCCGGAAGGTGATGTGCACTATTCAATCACATCCGGAACCTCTCCCTTCGCTGTGAGCCCAACGCTCGAGCCTGTCACTCATGCAAGGGGTCTTATTGACCTCAGTGGGAGTGCTAACGTCAGTGAGGGCTCCAGGATCCAGCTCTTCAGCTGCGTCTGCAGGTTCTATTGCCAGTCCAGCTAGAGAAAAGCCAGCTTTCAGAGTGGCTCTGAGGGATCAAGTGACTTGCCCACAGTCACTCAGGAAATCTCCTGAGTCCAGTCCCAAGACCATCCTTTCTCTCTCTCTCTACTTATTGCTCTTTGTAACTTACTCTAGACCTGAGACTGTTCCTGCTGTCCGAGTGCCTCTGTGTGGATTATAGGGTGTGTCGGAAACAGCTCTGAGCCGACCAGACTAGCTGGCAAGCTGTGAATGAGACACTGGGTAGTATCTAACCTGCAGGGAGGTGCCCTGTGGCCAGCATGCACATCCATTGTAAAGCATGGAAATGGGAAAGAGATTGAAGGGACTTTAATTAATGAAGCATATTCCTTTGATGCACCTGGAACGTGTGATTTGTTACTCTATTGCTGTTCTGTGAATGACTTTGACATACTTTACATGGTAAAATAAGGCTGGCTCCTGTTCCCATGGAAGTCAGTGGAGCAGGATCAAACCCATGCCATCATTCTTCGCTTATTATAAGCGCGTGTATCACTCTTTGCATCGGGATGTCTCAAAGTGCTTTACAAAGGAGCTCAGTATCATTATGGGGAAGAAGAGATTGCAGTATTGCAAATAGGGAAGCAAGAGAGGCGAACGGATTTGTCCAAGGTCACCCAGCAGGCTTGTGGCTGAGTCAGGAATAGAACCCAGGTCTGCTGAGAACCAGCCCAGTGCTCTATGCATTAGGCCTCACGATCACTCCTGTACATAAAGAATAGCGCTTTACCTTTTCAAAGTACTTTACAGATAGCAATTATGGAGTCCTCCGAACACCCACGTACGCTGGGTAAGATAGTATTAGCCCCATTACACAAATGGGGAAACTGAGGCAGAGAAATACATTTGCCCACGGCTACACAGCACACCAGTGTCAGATGCAATTAGGAATTGTGACCACCTGATTCTCCACCCCCATGCACGTTCCTTCAGATCATCCTGAAGCAGAGACAAAAAGCCCTTGAATAATGATGTAAAGTGTCAGCAGTAATATTTAATGCAAACCTGCCCTTTGGGGACTTTTCTTTTTTCTCATGAAGAAACGTCAGGTCACTATTTTATATACAAAATAGGGGCATTAAAAGGTGGATTTGACTCTGGTCTCTCCTGAATGAGCATAAAGTCTTTATGCGGCACGGGCCATAATGGTTGGGCCAGGATTTTTCAGTCTAATTGAGCCAAGTTTGGAAAGATCTATCCTTGGTTAAGATTTTTAATATGGTACAAATCCTATAGTCCTTACTGAGCAAACACTCCCATTGAGGTCCAAGGAATGAGTAGAGCAAGATTTGGCTCGATATCTGTGGATTGCTCTTTCCTCTGCAGTCACACTGGGCGTCAACCGTGAAAAATGGTCTATAGCCCTTCACAACATCCGGGAGTTAATCTCTGTGGTCAAGGTAGCAACTGGAGTTGCCCATTCAATAGTCTAGTGTCTCCCTCTTGTGGAGGAATATAAAACTGCATTAAGGATGATGGCGTAGGCTTGGCAGAATTCAATTTATTTTTTTTTTATAATGTTGATGGGGAATATTGATTATTTTTGAGCATTTTTTTCACTTAATTTTCTGCAACTGTGAAATATGGGAGGGTCAGACAATAGTTATTTGACAGTAGACACTGAGTTTCAACATCACACGTCAAAATATACAAAGTAAATATCCTTAAATTAAACTTTGGTAAGTTTTCAAGCAGCATTTTTCTTACTTTCCCTATTGGTGGAAGTATATTTTTAATAGATTTGTGTGTGTGCCATGAAATCGACATTTACCAATAAAAATTCAGTCCTCCCAAGCCAGTCTCTGACCGTCAGTCAAAGCCTGCCTGTTACCGTGCTCCATCAAGAGCTGGTTGGAAAAAGGCACGTTTGGTATGAAAATGTGCATGAGAAATGTCTAGTTTCCTTCTGTGTTTTGCTGAAAAATTTCAAAATCGTAATCTGTTCCGACCAGCTCTGCCTCCATCCATTTCGGCGTACGTACAAACTATGCCATAGTCACGAATACGCTGGCCGCGTGTTCTCATCTGATTTGCATGTGAGTAATGGCACACAGCCCAGCGAGCAAGAAGAGCTGGTGGTGCTGGGAGCTCTTAGTTTACATTTTATTCAGATTCGTGGTTGATTTCTCCCCTCTGGGGCCTAGCAGCTGCACGGTTCCTGACTAGGTTTGAATTATGATAATTCTCAGCAGTCCCAGTTGTGCTCAGGGCTGTCCCTCTAGTGAGAGAGTGTCTCTGCCCCAGAGAGATCACAGGTGTAAGACAGACAAGGGTGTGAGAGAGGCTATAATAGCATCCAGTTTCACAGAGAGAAAATGGAGGCATACAGGGGAGTCTATGGCCGAGTTCCAGAACCCAGCTTTCCTGAGCCTAGGGCTATGTCTGCAGTGTAGTGGACAGAAGAAAAGAGACCCCAGCCAACTTTGGAAGAGCTAGACCGAATCGCCAGAGCTGCGGCGGAACGGGCTGCTGCTCCAGGTCCATACCCAGAGCGCTGGGTGGGCGTGTACTGCTGCCGCTTTGCTGCTATGGTTGTTCAAGCTTGTTAGATTAGAGCTCCCTCGGACGTGTTTACATGTGCTGCAGCTACGCCTTTCATCGCAGTGTGGACCTGCCCTCAGGCCAGGGCTTTCGCCACAAGACCATCCCTCCTCTTTGCCTCTTGTTCGCCCAAGGGCACGTTTTCAGCACAGCAGGCCGAGAGCTGGCCTTCTGCTTCCCATGCTCTCCGCTGGGGCTTGTACAGCACAGTACTCAGGAGATTTACAAGCGTGGCAGAACTCGGCACTCCCAAACGAGGCGAGAGTGGAGTTCCCACCAGCCCTGAGAGAGAGGAAGGGCAGGAGGGGTGCCAGGTTGAAGGAGAAAGGGTAAAAGAACCCAAGCATGTTGGTTGCTAACTGTTTGCCTGACGGAAGGTGCCGATGAAAATCTGCAAGGATGGGGCTTCCTCATCCTCGATTGGCAGCTTGTTCCATTGCCCAAATTCTTCTAGTTAGAAATGTTTTTTTTTTCTGCTGAACCTCGAGCTTGTTACTTTATTCTGCCCTGACTGACGCTGAATAACTAGACCTGCTCTTCCTGGTAACGTCCCTTTGCTGCTTTGTGGACAGTGGTAATCTCCTCCCTTTCTGTAGGCTGAACAGTTAAACTTCCTTGAAATTCGCCTTCCGAACCTGTCATCCTTTGGGTTCTTCCCTTCTGGTCTCTCTCCAGTTTGTCTACACCCTTCTCCGAGCGTGGCGCCCAAAACTGAGTGAAGTCCGTGCCCCAGCTGAGGCTTAACTTGTGCCAACCAGAGTAAAACAACCTCCGCGCTTGGCTTCCATGTGATACACGAGGTTGAGTTGCCTAGACAGGGCGCAGCATTTACCTTCTTTACCTGAGAGGTGAACAAGGCTGCCATTTTCAGAACTGCTCTATGCAACCAAGACCTTGCATGCTCCTTGTTTCTGGTCCCCAGAAATGCATTAGGTGATGTGCAGCTTTCTGTGCTCTTCATCAAGTTGCTCTCTGTGTGATGTGCCTCGATCAAGCCTCACTGGGGATTGTAAGGAAGAGGGAACCAGCTGGTGCAGCCAGTGGGATGGAGCTATTGTATTGCTTGGCTCTCTTGTTCTTCAGTTGCCAGCACTTCTCTGTCTTGTTGTTTGCATCTAATGCTAAGTCCTTCTTATCAACAGCACGCTAAGGATCCTCCGGCGACATGTGAAAGTTCCTTATTCTGCAGCATTAATTATATCCAGGTCCATCCTGCGAACAAGGTTAAAGAAGCTGAGCTGCAAGGCTCTGACCAGTGCCTTTCTGCACACTGGGCATGAGGATTTGGACTCTTCCCCCTGCTTGAGAACATGGTTTGAGCCCACCTCTCTCATCTCACCACATATGGAAGTGAAGCCTCTACCCACTTCAAAGCCTGTTGTGAGCCTGTCCCACTAGCCATTCCCTTAGCTTCTCTTTCCACTTGGCACTCTGGTCGAAGTGGGGTGAGGGCGCAGATACCAAGTGCTCTAGCTTCAACTCTCTTGATGCTTGGACGGTGTTTTTGGCGTCAAAGCGAGTGGTTTGAGCGGCCCAGCCCTGCAGCCAGCCGAGCATCATGGGCTCTTTCAAACAACGCTCTTGGTGTTGCTCGCCTGTTGCTGACAAGAGGCCTGTGGTCGGGGCTGAATGCCCACGTTTTATTGCCTTCAGAAT